>NC_141875.1:234084328-239084328 GCF_056163025.1 Triticum urartu
GAAATTATGAACATTTTTTTAAAAACACAAACATCGAGTAATATTTTAAGATGTCTAAAATGTAAACTTTGAGTAATTTTTTGAACGTACAATTTTTTCACAAACGCTAACAAAAATATGAAAACGAACAAATTTTGAATTTCCCAAACATTTAAACATGAATGTTTTGGAATTTTTGAAAAACAATTAAGAAAGAATATTTTTTGAATCTTGAAAACAAATTTCGAAGCACAAACAATTTTTTAAAGCATGAACATTTTTTGAATCTTGAGAACAAATTTTGACACAAAGAACCATTTTGAAAAATCACGAACAAATTTGGTAGTGTCAATTGTTTGTGAATACGTGAACAACAATTTGAAATCCGGTACATTTTCTGAATTTCGAAAGTTTTGAACATTTTTGTGTAACGAGAACAAATTTTGAATTTTGAGAACATTTTTTCAAAACTGAACATTTTTTTTGCAAACACAAAGAAAATTTGAATATTTAGAAAAAGTTTGAAAAAAACGAGAGCAATAGAAATGGAAATAGAAAACCAAAGAAAGAAAATTTGTTGAAAAGAGAAATTAACTTGAAAAGTAAAACTGAAAGAAAACAGAAAAGTAAAAAAAGAAAAGAAAAAAGAACCAGAAAAAGGAAGAAGAAAAAACAAAAAGAGTAAAAAAAGAAAAGGAAAGGAAAAAAAATAAAAAAACAGGTTCAGGAACCTTCTAGATGGTTCCCAAAACCAGTAAGAACCGGCTGGGAACCCCCTCTAGAAGGTTCCCAAAAGCAGAACCTGTAGGTACGCTACAGATGGGCCGGCCCAAATCGCTGGCTAGTCGCATCCCTGTGTGATTCGTCGACATTTTGACGCAGTGTGCATCAAATAAGGTTTTTCCTGAGTCAGCGTCGGCTGGGCAACTGGCGCTCGTGTGCATTACAGTGGGCTGCAGCCCTGTATTTTACCACCTCGCCCAACCGCTTTATCCGCTAATTTTTTTCCTTTTCTTTCTCTAAAAATGCTAGTTTTCTTAATCTTTTCATCCGTTGGTCTCCTAGGAAAAAACTACTGGTTTAATTCTGAAAAAACCACGCAATTTAAAATGTTTAGTGATTTCAAAAAATAGTTCAGCAATTTTGAAAAAAGAAGTGCATCAATTTTGAAAATAAACTAATTTGAAAAAAGTTCATCAAGTTTGAAAATAGTTCACAAATTTGAAAAAATGTTCATCGATGTTGTAAATAAATTATCGAATTTAAAAAAAATCATCGATTTTGAAAAGAAAAGTTAATCAGTTTTGAAAAAAGTTTCTAGATTTTGGAAAAAGATCATCAAATTTGGAAAAAAAATTCATCAAATTTGTAAAAGGTTCATTGATTTTGAAAAAAATGCTCATGAATATGGAAAATGGTTTAAGAATTTGAATAAAAGTTGATGGATTTTGGAAAAAAGGTTCATTAATTTTGAAGAAAAATTTCATGGATTTTCAAAGAATCTGAGCATTTAAGAAAAAATAAAAAGGGAAAAAATAAAAAATAATAACCAAATAATAACATTTAGAAAAAACCATGAACTGAAAAAAGAAATAAAAGGAAATAAACGCAAGTATGTCATAACAGGTGGGATAGACGAGTGGTTAGTATGCTTCCCTTTGAACAAACAGGTTGCGAGTTCGAATGAGGTCGCTTGCAACCATTTTTTAAAGTTTACAGAATTAATATAGGGGTCGGCCCATGTAAGAGCGCGTTCGGCGCTAGTTAACAAAATGCACGTTAACGAGCATTGAAGGCGCCGTATAGGAAATGCCCATCCCAACGTATGTACCTGTGACGCCCCGAGACCGACGCTCCAGACGGCTTCCATGTTTTTTCATTGTTGTCATGTGTTTCGTTTGTTTGTTGCTTTCATCATGTCATCTTATTGCATTGCATCATGATCATCATGCCTTGTTTGGCATGTTTAAGTTTTGTTGTGTGTTCTTGTGTGAACCCCTCTTATTCTTACCTCCACCTCATTTTTGTTCCATGCACATACCAGCAACAATTCATCAAGTTCACCCAAGCTTCTATCCCATCCAAACTTCTCCTTTTCCCTTTATTTCAATTATTTCTCTAGTGGTATTTTCTGCTCCAGATTAATGTTCACTTATTTTCAGTAAATCCTACACATTTACTTCAAGCTTTGTGTCAAATTTCTTTCATTTTAGAGTTGTTTTGGTTGGGTTCAAAAATGGCTCAAATTTGAATTTAATTCAAACTTGGATTATTTTTGTATCTCTAAAAATTCCCAAAGAAATTTATTCAAATTCTGCACAAATCCTGAACTCCATTGATATGTTCATATCTCTCACAACCCTCTCCAATTCCTCTGTGATTTTGCTCTTTTATTTCTGTTTTAAGAAATAGAAAAAGAGCAGCAGCACAGCCCAGCGACCAGCAGCTTCAGCAACCCAACAGCCGAGCCGCAGCCCAATTCCATCCCCTGGTAAAATTCGCATGCGGTCACTATGTACCCCTTCCCTGGACCCACCTGTCATTCTCTTTTCTCCCTCCTTTTCTTCCACCTCACGCACCCCTTCCCTCTCGAAGTAACTCCAGCTCACCCGAGCACACACGGCCGCCGTGGCGAGGCCAGCACTATCCACATCTCCTGGCCTCCTATAAAACCCTCTCATGGATCCCCCTAGGGTTTCTCCTTCCTCCTTTTCCCCATCTCCGCCGCCACCCAAGGGCATCTCCCCTGCCTTCCTCCTCCTTCCTTGTGAGAGACAAAGAGAGCACACGAGCATGTGCCCGTCGCCGGCGTGGTCTCCGACAAGTCCAGCTACAGCCAAGGTCACCAAGAGTACCCCGACGTCGACTACTTCCTCTACGTTACAGATCATACGCCATCTCGCCTTCACGCTGTCGACCATGTCGTCTACCTCCTCTGCTTCATCTTCTTCATGGAGCCGAACGCCGCCATGATCAGTGGTCGTGCTTCCGGCCTCCTCGTCTTGTCCTACGAGACCTAGGTCAGCCGACGCACCTCCCTGAACCCTCCTGCCGTCTAACTTGTCCCGTAAGAGTCATTTGCATCATGCCAAGATTGTGCCTTCGTGCTCCCGCCTTAGATGTTTTGTTCATGTGTGAGTGCTCGTCTGTCTACATGCAGCGCCTTGCTTGGACCTCACCCTGACAGCTCCCGCCCCGGCACCCGCATCATTGCAGCCCCATGCGTGCACACCTTGCCTGGCTCGGCCTTCGGCCATAGCTTCCATCCTCGCCGCGCCGCTTTGCCATGGCCGCGAGATCCTGTCCGTGCGCACGCACTCATGCGCACATGCACACGCTCATCCCATAGCAGCATCGCCTCACAATCCCACACCCCCGCCGGTGCTCCACTGCTCCGGTGGTCGCCGCCGTTGGCTGTCGGCACCGTTGCCATCTTCCTGTGCGCGGTAGAGCACAGGGCTCGGCCTTCTGGGGCTGGTTCAAAAGATCCAGGCGCCCCTCTCAGTGCAAAGTCTTCCCTCTAGCGCAGCGGTCAGTTTCCCTCTCTTCTACCTAGGAGGCCGCGGAATGTTTTTGCTATTTAACTAGTGCACTGCATTTTTACAGTTTGGACCCTAAACATCACGCATTCAATAACTCACAAATGGTGCATCGGATTAAAATAACTTATATATGAAAAATGCTTAGAATTTTGTGTAGATTCATATTATCCAACTTTCATGCATGTTTAAAATGTTGTTTGATTAAAATTTTTCAAATAACATGCTAAAATGATTTAATTCATAACTAAATAACCGTAGCTCCATTTTAAATAAACTCTATATGTAAATGGGATAGAAAAATGCCTAGTTTAACATGGTGGCATTAATTTTCATGTTTAACAACTCTAAAATTTGGTTTAGGACAGAACAGTACCAAATTCATAATATGCACATGAGGATTTTCCGGACTTGTTGTTTGTTATTTCCTGCCTCATTTAAACTTGCCTAGATAGGTAGTTTTCATATGCTTCACATCTCGCCATGCTAACCAACATTTAATATTGTTGAGTACATAAACGGGAGAGAACTAAATAAGTCATGTGGTGTTCCGTCAATATGCAACTCGTTGCATACTGAGCTCCATTTAATTTGTAGTATTGTTTGTGCACTTTTCCATGCTATGCCTCATTAAACCGGACATGCATCATACTTGGTTGTGCATCATGACATGTTTATGTGATGGTTGTTTACTATGTTTCTTTATTCTTTTCGGGTTGTCTCTCTCGTTAGCTTCGGTTTCGTTCTGGAGTTGTGAGGATCCGTTCGGCTACGTCCGTTTGTCTCCTTCATGGACTCGTTCTTCTTCCTTGCGGGATCTCAGGCAAGATGACCATACCCTCGAAATCACTTCTATCTTTGCTTGCTAGATGTTCGCTCCATCGCTATATCGCGCTACCTACCACTTGTTATATCATGCCTCCCATGTTGCCATATCAAGCCTCTAACCCACCTTCCTAGCAAACTGTTGTTTGGCTATGTTACCGTTTTTGCTTAGCCCCTCTTATAGCGTTGTTAGTTGTAGGTGAAATTGAAGATTGTTCCATGTTGGGACATGGATATGTTGGGATATCACAATATCTCTAATTTAATTAATGCATCTATATACATGGTAAAGGATGGAAGGCTCGGCCTTATGCCTGGTGTTTTGTTCCACTCTTGCCGCCCTAGTTTCCGTCATACCGGTGTTATGTTCCTTGATTTTGTGTCCCTTACGTGGTTGGGTGTTATGGAGACCCCTTGACAGTTCGCTTTGAATAAAACTCCTCCAGCAAAGCCCAACCTTGGTTTTACACCTGCCTAACAACCTATACCTTTCCCTTGGGTCGACCAACCCGAGGGTCATCTTTATTTTAACCCCCCGGGCCAGTGCTTCTCTAAGTGTTGGTCCGAACCGATCCGCCTGTGGGGCCACCTCAGGGAAACTCGAGGGCTAGTTTTACACGTAGCCTGTCTCATCCGGGGTTGCCCTGAGAACGAGATACGTGCGACTCCTATCGGGATTGTCAGCACATTGGGTGGCTTTGCTGGTCTTATTTTACTATTGTTGAAATGTCTTGTAACCGGGATTCCAAGTCTGATCGGCTCTTCGTGGGAGAAGGAATATCCTTCGTTGACCATGAGATCTTGTGATGGGCTAAGTTGGGACACCCCTGCAGGGTTTTGAACTTTTGAAAGCCGTGCCCGCGGTTATGGGCAGATGAGAATTTGTTAATATCTGGTTGTAGAGAACTTGACACTTAACTTAATTAAAATGAATCAACCGCGTGTGTAGCCGTGATGGTCTCTTTTCGGCGGAGACCGGGAATAGAACACAGTCTTGTGTTATGCTTGAACGTAAGTAGCTCCAGGATCACTTCTTGATCACTTATAGTTTCTCGACCATGCATTGCTTCTCTTCTCGCTCTCATTTGCGTAAGTTAGCCACAATATATGATTAGTGCTTGCTGCAGCTCCACCTCATTACCTTACCCTACCCATAAGCTTAAATAGTCTTTATCTCACGGGTGTAAGATTGCTGAGTCCTCGTGACTCACAGATACTTCCAAACAGTTGCAGGTGCCGATGATACCAGTGCAGGTGACGCAACCGAGCTCAAGTGAGAGCTCGATGAAGATCTTTTCGTTGTTTTGTGTCTTTTTCAGTTGATCAGTAGTGGAGCCCAGTTGGGACGATCGGGGATCTAGCATTTGGGGTTGTCTTTCTTTATTTTGGTCCCGTAGTCGGACCTTTGTTTGTATCTTGGATGATGTATGGATTATTTATGTATTGCGTGAAGTGGCGATTGTAAGCCGACTCTTTATCCCTTTCTTATTCACTATATAGGATGTGTAAAGATTACCCCTCTTGCGACATGCCTACCATGCGGCTATGCCTCTAAGTCGTGCCCCGACACATAGGAGATATAGCCACATTATGGGTGTTACAGTACCGTTCACTGGAACCACGCCCCCCAGCTAACGACAGCCAACTATCGGGGTCCAATATGTTAACAAGGAAAATATAGACATAATGTTTTGGCTCCTGGGCTTATCTGCTACTACATATGAACAGTAAAATCTATAAAAATAGAAAGAAAAAATTTAAACTTTTTTGGGGTGCAAGATGATCGTGTGTGTGATGTGCATGCAAAACTTGGTGCAATTTCGATATTTGAGGAGCTCGTGAAAAAAATCGGAGTGTTTGAGAAGCATTTGAAAAAACACTGTTTGGAGACAATTTTGTCTTTTTTGTCATGAGCTCTACGAATGTCCAAACACCTTGAAAATTTGCACGGACATCACGCACTTAAGCATCTTACACAGAAAAAATGCAGATTTTTTATTTTTTTTGCTATTTGTTTTGATTGAACTGTTCACCGAGTGCAGATGAGGTCGGGGTTCAGAATTGAATATTCGGCAATAAATGTCCTACCAAACATGTCCTAATTTTTTTATAGAAAATGCTAGCGCGCACCTTACTAATAATGTTGCGTGTGTTGACTGCCTCCGCGTCTGTCAGATCCAAGTTTGATCGTATGGCTCACGACAACCCATTCACATAGCCCAACTTTGTATAGTGGCCCTTATTGCGATCCTTTCGTTCGCAACACCTCGTTTGTTGCAGAGCGACCAAGGTAAGAGGAGGGCAGCGACGGTTGGAACCCCATAAGATACATTACGCCATGGTGTTGAGAAGGAGATTTGGTTATAGTCGCACATGGGTTTTGTTTCAAAAGGAAAAAAAGCGATTCAGAATAGATTGCAACATCACTCCTGTTATAGAGGGCCAACCACAACATGAGTCTTGTTCCAAAAGAGAGAAAAAAGGTCCATGAGATATTGCAACAGGGCTTATGTTGCAGAGGACCGAGTGCAACATGGGTCTTATTTTAAGGGACGTGCTACGCGTCCGCCGGCGGATCTTTTCAAAAGGATCTGCCGGGTTGTGAGTCATCAGATCCTGTGTATCTTGTGGCTCACGTTGTCCTCATTTTTGTAACAAATGGTGTGTTGCAAGTTTTCTTTCGCAACACAAGTCTTGTTGCAAAAACATTTGCAACGAAGTTAGTGTTGCATATTTTTTTTCACAGCAGATATCTTGTTGCATCTTTTTGCAACAAAGGTCTTGTTGCATATATTTTTTGCAACAGACGTCTTGTTACATAATTTCTTTTTATGTCTTCACTTTTTCACAACATTGGTGTTGTTGTGGAAGGTACTTTTGCAACATGGATGTTGTTGCAGAAAAATTACAGTAAAGATTTAGTGGCTGCGGGCCACACACGGGACACGTGTCACACGTTGAAGGCGGCGCACACGTGTCACAAGCTTTTCCCTTATTTTAAAGGGGAAATAATTATTCATGGGAGATTGTAACAAGACTCCTGTTTGAGAGAGGCGAGCGCAACACTAGTTGGCGCTCATATTGAGAGCTTTCTTGTGCATGTTGACTGCTATTTAGTGCTCCATCCAACGAGTCCCAAGGTGATTCATCTTTTTAGAGCATCTTCAACAGGCGCCCAACGGAGCTGCGCGCTAAATTTTTCTTACAGCGCCAAAATAGCGTTTTAGCGCGCCGCATGACCAAGCATCTCTAGCAGACACCCAAAAATATACTGCCCAGCTAGCAACGGTGACATCTCCAGCAGACGCCCAAAATTAAAGTAATTAAAGCAACAAAAAACAGCAACAAAGTGAAATAAACTAAATAGGGTTGTTTTCGTGTAAAACTAATTTTAATTAAAACTATAAATACCCAAATCAATCCTACTACTAGGCAAGGTCAAAACAAAGCAGTGAAAAAAATCACTATAAAAATTAATCCTAGCTCATTTTATAGCAGTAATACTAATCTGACTAAAACTCAATAAAACAATTTTGTTTAAAATAAACATGGCCAAAACTATTTTATACAGAAACTTTAGGAAATTTGTAAACTAGATCAAAAAGAATCAACTAAAAATATTAAATAACCTAAGAGAAGCAGATTTTTACAAGATTGAAACTTTCTGTTTCAAAAAACAGAGACGAAAATAAAACAAAAAAGATAAACGGGCGCTACTGGGCCGAAGGGGTGTGGTCTGTAACTACACATTGATCGGGCGATTCCTAATCTAAAACATACACGCGCTTAATAACAGAAAACCTACTAGTTTGATTAAACTATCTAAACCGAAAATAAACCGAACACTAACCGATCTACTAAAGAAAATCCGTACCCCTTCGTGCTTTCTAATCTAGCATGTAGATGGAAGATCGGACGACGGAGAGGACTCCGGGGATTACAGCGGTGGTCGGCGAAGTTCGGCGACTCGGCGGCGATGGCGCGTCGGCTCTGGTCGTCGGGAAGGATGGCGAAGACGTCGGGGCGAAGTGGAGGAGCGGGGTGAAGTCTATGGCGGCCTCGGTGGAGCTCAGAGGCGTCGGAGAGGACGAGGGCGAGGTGGTGCAGAGTCCCGCGAGTTGCTGCTCCGGTGACGGGCGGCGATGCTTGAGGCGGCGGCGTCGGTGGTTCCTGGGTGGTGAGAATGTGTCAACGGGGTGCGCTTGGTCGAGGGCGATGTGTGGATGGAAAGGGGGTTTGACGTGGTGCTTACCGGCGTCACAAACAGCGGCGGGCGACGGCGGCTGTGACGAGATCAGTTTGGAGGTGGCGGCGGCTGTGGTGGGTTTTTGGACGAGGGTTTTAGGGGGTGCGAGAGAGGAGGGGCTTGGCCCTTTATAGGGAATCTTCGTGGAGCAGGGGGCGACTCGGGATCGCGATACCTGGAAGATCGGAGCGGCTGGCGCGCTCTGCGTGCTCTGGCTCGGCGAGGCGTGCGCGCGGGGAAAGAAAGAGGGCGGGCCCCGCGGGTCAGTGAGGTAGAAAGGGAGATAGATCGAGCGGGTGACCGAGGGAGAGGAGGTCGGTTGCGGGGGTGCTGGGGCAGGCTGGCTCGGCTAGCTGGGCACGCTGGTGGGCCGTGGCTCGGGCTGCTGCGCCTGCTGGCCTGGCGCCTGGTGCGCTGGAGTTTTTTTGTAAAACAGAAAGTAAAATAAAATAAAATATAAGTAATAAAATATTTTTATATAGGATATATATATATATATATATCAAAATTCTTAGAAAAACATAACCTATAAGATGAACTATTTTTCAGAGGCAAAATAAAAACTTAATAAAAACATTTTTTTTAAATTCCAAATAAAACTCAAATTTGAATTCAAAACTTTTGGCATTAATTTCTTCTGACATTTTGGAGTGTCATGTTAGCTCCTCTCATACTTTTTCACAAGTATTCGTCAGAGACTTTTGAAATAAATTTCAAATGCCAAGTTGAATCCAAATTCAAATAAAACCCGAACGCCTCTGAAATTTTCCAAATGTCACTCAATTGAAACAAAATGCATAGATGCTTAGCTAATAATTGTAAAACATTCCAAATTGAAAATTTGGGATGTTACATGCAGATAATTAATCTCCAGGGGTGGTTGAATTGACAACTCAGCTCCTAATACCTTCAAATATTCTTTGGCTCCCCTTGTGTCGAATCTATAAATTTGGGTTGAATACTCTACCCTCGAAGACTATTGTGATCCCCTATACTTGTGGGTTATCAAGAACTTTTTCTGGCGAGGTTGCAAGGGAGCGTAGCTATATTTGTTGAGTCACTTGGAATTATGATCAATTTATCACTATGAAGAATCTGAAGGATGCTAAGACTAAGATTTTTCCCTCTAAGACGAGGGGAGGTAAGGAACTGCCATCCAGTTCTGTTTTAGATTCACCTTCTGTTATAAGTAAACTTGCAACACCACCACATGCTATTAATTCTGATATGTCGCAAGTTATTGATGATGCTACTTCTGCTATGAATAATGCTTATGATGATGCTAGTAACTTGCTTGATAATGATGATGTGCCACTTGGTAAATTTCTTGATGAACAAATTGCTAGAGTAATACAACATGATGTTGTTGAATCTGATGATGAGCTTGAAACTGAATCTCCTGAAACACCTGCTAGGACTAGCCTTCCTAGATATGAATTGCCTAAGGTACCGGAAGGTTATGTTATGAATGAGGAGACAACTAGAGATATTCTTGCTTGTAAGGATAGAGATGATCTAGAGAAATTATTATGCAAGTATAAAGAAAAATCTCTGAATGATAGAATGCAATATGATCCTAAGTTTGCTACTTCACATATCTTTATTGATGATAAGGATTATGAATTTTCTGTCGACCCAGAGTTAATTACTTTGGTTGAATCTGATCCTTTCCATGGTTATGAAACTGAAACTATTGTGGCACATCTTACTAAGTTGAATGGCATAGCCACCCTTTTTAATCATGATGAGAAAACTCGCTATTACTTTATTCTCAAATTATTTCGGTTCTCATTAAAGGGTGATGCTAAAGCTTGGTACAATACTCTTGCTGCTGGTTGTGTGCGTAGTCCCCAATATATGATTTATTACTTCTCTGAAAAATATTTCCCTCCTCATAAGAAACAAGCTGCCTTGCAGGAAATATTTAACTTTGTGGAAATTAAAGAAGAGAGTCTCCCACAAGCATGGGGGAGGCTTTGTCAGTTACTTAATGCTTTGCCTGATCATCCTCTTAAGAAAAATGAAATACTTGATATCTTCTATAATGGACTAACTGATGCTTATAGGGATTTCCTAGATAGTTGTGCTGGTTGAGTTTTTAGGGAATAGACTGTTGGGCAAGCTGAAGAATTATTAAATAACATATTGAAAATTTATGATGATTGGACTCTTCCTGAACCACTACCAAAACCCACTCCAAAGAAGAGGGGTATATTATATCTCAGTCCTGAAGATATGCAAGAGGCAAAAAAAATCTATGAAGGAAACAGGTATTAAAGCTGAGAATGTTAAAATTTACTTCCTATCGAAGAAATACTGTTGGGGAACGTAGTAATTTCAAAAAAATTCCTACGCACACACAGGATCATGATGATGCATAGCAACGAGAGGGGAGAGTGTGTCTAAGTACCCTCGTAGACCGAATGCGGAAGAGTTTGCGCAAAGCGGTTGATGTAGTCGTACGTCTTCACGATCCGACCGATCTAAGTACCGAACGCACGGCACCTCCGAGTTCTGCACACGTTCAACTCGATGACGTCCCGCAAGCTCCGATCCAGCAAAGCTTCACAGGAGAGTTTCGTCAGCACGACGGCGTGGTGACGATGATGATGATGCTACCGACGCAGGGCTTCGCCTAAGCACCGCTACGATATGATCGAGGTAGATTATGGTGGAGGGGGGCACCGCACACGGCTAAGAGATCAATGATCAATTGTTGTGTCTATGGAGTGCCCCCCTACCCCCGTATATAAAGGAGCAAGGGGAAGGAGGCGGCCAGCCAGGGAGAGGCGCGCCAAGAGGGGGAGTCCTACTCCCACTAGGAGTAGGACTCCTCCTTTTCCTAGTAGGAGTAGGAGAGGGGGAAGGAAAGGGAGAGGAGGAGAAGGAAAGAGGGTGCCGCCCCCCTTTGCCCTAAACTAATTCGGTTTGGGCCTTGGGGGGTACGCCCCACACTCCCCTTTCTACCCTCTATTTCCACTAAGGCCCATGTAGGCCCATTAAGCCCCGGGGAGGGTTCCGGTAACCCCCGGTACTCCGATATATGCCCGAAACCATCCGGAACCTTTCTGGTATCCGAACATAGTCATCCAATATATCGATCTTTACGTCTCGACCATTTCGAGACTCCTCGTTGTGTCCGTGCTCATATTCAGGACTCTGAACTACCTTCGGTACATCAAAACACAAAAAACTCATAATACCGATCGTCACCGAACTTTAAGCGTCCGGACCCTACGGGTTCGAGAACTATGTAGACATGACCGAGACACGTCTCCGGTCAATAACCAATAGCAGAACCTGGATGTTCATATTGGCTCCTACATATTCTATGATGATCTTTATCGGTCAAACCGCATAATAAAATACGTTGTTCCCTTTGTCATCGGTATGTTACTTGCCCGAGATTCGATCGTCGGTATCTCAATACCTAGTTCAATCTCGTTACCGGCAAGTCTCTGTACTCATTCTGTAATACATCATCCCGCAACTAACTCATTAGTTACAATGCTTGTGATGCTTATAGTGATGTGCATTACCGAGTGGGCCCAGAGATACCTCTCCGACAATCGGAGTGACAAATCCTAATCTCGAAATACGCCAACTCAACAAGTACCTTCGGAGACACCTGTAGAGCACCTTTATAATCACACAGTTACGTTGTGACGTTTGGTAGCACAGAAAGTGTTCCTCCGGTAAATGGGAGTTGCATAATCTCATAGTCATAGGAACATGTATAAGTCATGAAGAAAGCAATAGCAACATACTAAACGATCAAGTGCTAAGCTAAAGGAATGGGTCAAGTCAATCTCATCATTCTCCTAATGATATGATCCCATTTAATCAAATGACAACTCATGTCTATGGCTAGGAAACATAACCATCTTTGATAAACAGGCTAGTCAAGTAGAGGCATACTAGTGACACTCTGTTTGTCTATGTATTCACACATGTATCATGTTTCCGGTTAATACAATTCTAGCATGAATAATAAACATTTATCATGATATAAGGAAATAAATAATAACTTTATTATTGCCTCTAGGGCATATTTCCTTTAGTCTCCCACTTGCACTAGAGTCAATAATCTAGATTACACAGTAATAATTCTAACACCCATAGAGCCTTGGTGTTGGTCATGTTTTGCTCGTGGAAGAGGCTTAGTCAACGGGTGTGGAACATTCAGATCTGTATGTATCTTGCAAATCTCTATGTCTCCCACCCAGACTTGATCCCGGATGGAGTTGAAGCGTCTCTTGATGTGCTTGGTTCTCTTGTGAAATCTGGATTCCTTTGCCAAGGCAATTGCACCAGTATTGTCACAAAAGATTTTCATTGGACCCGATGCACTAGGTATGACACCTAGATCGGATATGAACTCCTTCATCCAGACTCCTTCATTCGCTACTTCCGAAGCAGCAATGTACTCCGCTTCACATGTAGATCCCGCCACGACGCTCTATTTAGAACTGCTCCAACTGACAGCTCCACCGTTCAGTATAAACACATATCTGGTTTGCGATTTAGAATCGTCTGGATCAGTGTCAAAGCTTGCATCAACGTAACCATTTACGACGAGCTCTTTGTCACCTCCATAAATGAGAAACATATCCTTAGTCCTTTTTCAGGTACTTCAGGATGTTCTTGACCGCTGTCCAGTTATCCACTCCTGGATTACTTTGGTACCTCCCTGCTAAACTAATAACAAGGTACACATCAGGTCTAGTACACACCATTGCATACATGATAGAGCCTATGGCTGAAGCATAGGGAACATCTTTCATTTTCTCTCTATCTTCTGTGGTGGTCGGGCATTGAGTCTTACTCAACTTCACACCTTGTAACACAGGCAAGAACCATTTCTTTTCCTGATCCATTTTGAAATTTTTCAAAACTTTGTCAAGGTATGGGCTTTGTGAAAGTCCTATTAAGCGTCTTGATCTATCTCTATAGATCTTGATGCCCAATATGTAAGCATCTTCACCGAGGTCTTCCATTGAAAAACTCTTATTCAAGTATCCTTTTATGCTATCCAGAAATTCTGTATCATTTCCAATCAACAATATGTCATCCACATATAATATTAGAAATGCTACAGAGCTCCCACTCACTTTCTTGTAAATACAGGCTTCTCCAAAAGTCTGTATAAAACCATATGCTTTGATCACACTATAAAAATGTTTATTCCAACTCCGGGATGCTTGCACCAGTCCATAAATGGATTGTTGGAGCTTGCACACTTTGTTAGCACCGTTTAGATCTATAAAACCTTCAGGTTGCATCATATACAACTCTTCTTCCAGAAATCCATTCAGGAATGCAGTCTTTACATCCATATGCCAAATTTCATAATCATAAAATGCGGCAATAGCTAACATGATTCGGACGGACTTAAGCATCGCTACGGGTGAGAAGGTCTCATCGTAGTCAACTCCTTGAACTTGTCGAAAACCTTTCGCAATAAGTCAAGCTTTGTGGACAGTAACATTACCATCAGCGTCTGTCTTCTTCTTGAAGATCCATTTATTTTCGATGGCTTGTCGATCATCGGGCAAGTCAACCAAAGTCCACACTTTGTTCTCATACATGGATTCCATCTCAAATTTCATGGCCTCAAGCCATTTTGAAGAATCTGGGCTCATCATCGCTTCCTCACAGTTCGTAGGTTCGTCATGGTCAAGTAACATGACCTCCAGAATAGGATTACCGTACCACTCTGGTGCAGATCTTGCTCTGGTTGACCTACGAGGTTCGTTAGTAACTTGATCTGAAGTTTCATGATCATCATCATTGGCTTCCTCACTAATTGGTGTAGGTGTCACAGGAACCGGTTTTTGTGATGAACTACTTTCCAATAAGGGAGCAGGTACAGTTACCTCATCAAGTTCTACTTTCCTCCCACTCACTTCTTTCGAGCGAAACTCCTTCTCTAGAAAGGATCCATTCTTAGCAACAAATGTCTTGCCTTCGGATCTGTGATAGAAGGTGTACCCAACAGTTTCCTTTCGGTATCCTATGAAGACACATTTCTCCGATTTGGGTTCGAGCTTATCAGGTTGAAGCTTTTTCACATAAGCATCGCAACCCCAAACTTTAAGAAATGACAACTTTGGTTTCTTGCCAAACCATACTTCATAAGGCGTCGTCTCAACGGATTTTGATGTTACCCTATTTAACGTGAATACAGTCCTCTCTAAAGCATAACCCCAAAATGATAGCGGTAAATCAGTAAGAGACATCATAGATCGCACCATATCTAGTAAAGTACGATTACGACGTTCGGACACACCATTACGTTGTGGTGTTCCGGGTGGCGTGAGTTGCGAAACTATTCCGCATTGTTTCAAATGTAGACCAAACTCATAACTCAAATATTCTCCTCCGTGATCAGATCATAGAAACTTTATTTTCTTGTTACGGTGATTTTCCACTTCACTCTGAAATTCTTTGAACTTTTCAAATGTTTCAGACTTATGTTTCATTAAGTAGATATAACCATATCTGCTTAAATCATCTATGAAGGTGAGAAAATAATGATACCCGCCGCGAGCCTCAATATTCATTGGACCACATAAATCAGTATGTATGATTTCCAACAAGTCTGTTGCTTGCTCCATTGTTCTGGAGAATGGCATTTTAGTCATCTTGCCCATGAGGCATGGTTCGCAAGTACCAAGTGATTCCAAAAGTACATTAGCATGGAGTTTCTTCATGCACTTTACACCAATATGACCTAAACGGCAGTGCCACAAATAAGTTGCACTATCATTATCAACTCTATATCTTTTGGCTTCAACATTATGAATATGTGTGTCACTACTATCGAGATTTAACACAAATAGACCACTCTTCAAGGGTGCATGACCATAAAAGATATTAATCATATAAATAGAACAACCATTATTTTTAGATTTAAATGAATAACCGTCTCGCATCAAACAAGATCTAGATATAATGTTCATGCTCAACGCTGGCACCAAATAACAATTATTCAGGTCTAAAACTGATCCTGAAGGTACATGTAGAGGTAGCGTGTTGACGACAATCACATCGACTTTGGAACCATTTCCCACGCGCATCGTCACCTCATCCTTAGCCAGTCTTCGCTTAATCCGTAGTCCCTGTTTCAAGTTGAAAATATTAGCAACAGAACCAGTATCAAATACCCAGGTGCTACTGCGAGCTCCGGTAAGGTACACATCAATAACATGTATATCACATATACCTTTGTTCACCTTGCCATCCTTCTTATCTGCCAAATACTTGGGGCAGTTCCGCTTCTAGTGACCAGTCTGTTTGCAGTAGAAGCACTCAGTCTCAGGCTTAGGTCCAGACTTGGGCTTCTTCTCCTGAGCAGCAACTTGTTTGCCGTTCTTCTTGAAGTTCCCCTTCTCCCCTTTACCCTTTTTCTTGAAACTGGTGGTCTTGTTGACCATCAACACTTGATGCTCCTTCTTGATTTCTACCTCCGCTGCCTTCAGCATTGCGAAGAGCTCGGGAATTGTTTTATTCATCCCTTGCATATTATAGTTCATCACGAAGCTCTTGTAGCTTGGTGGCAGTGATTGAAGAACTCTGTCAATGACACTATCAACAGGAAGATTAACTCCCAGTTGAGTCAAGTGATTATGATACCCAGACATTTTGGGTATATGTTCACTGACAGAACTATTCTCCTCCATCTTGCAGCTATAGAACTTATTGCAGACTTCATATCTCTCAATTCGGGCATTTGCTTGAAATATTAACTTCAACTCTTGGAACATCTCATATGCTCCATGACGTTCAAAACATCGTTGAAGTCCCGGTTTTAAGCCGTAAAGCATGGCACACTGAACTATCGAGTAGTCATCAGCTTTACTCTGCCAGACGTTGTTAACGTCATCAGCAGCATCTGCAGCAGGCCTAGCACCCAGCGGTGCTTCTAGGACGTAATTCTTCTGTGCAGAAATGAGGATAATCCTCAAGTTACGGACCCAGTCCATGTAATTGCTACCATCATCTTTCAACTTTGCTTTCTCAAGGAACGCATTAAAATTCAACGGAACAACAGCACGGGCCATCTATCTACAATAACATAGATAAGCAAAATACTATCAGGTACTAAGTTCATGATAAATTTAAGTTCAATTAATCATATTAATTAAGAACTCCCACTTAGATAGACATCCCTCTAATCATCTAAGTGATCACGTGATCCATATCAACTAAACCATAACCGATCATCACGTGGAACGGAGTAGCTTTCAATGGTGAACATCACTATGTTGATCATATCTACTATATGATTCATGCTCGACCTTACGGTCTCAGTGTTCCGAGGCCATATCTGCATATGCTAGGCTCGTCAAGTTTAACCCGAGTATTCTGCATGTGCAAAACTGTCTTACACCCGTTGTAGATGAACGTTGAGCTTATCACACCCGATCATCACGTGGTGTCTCGACACGACGAACTTTGGCAATGGTGCGTACTCAGGGAGAACACTTATACCTTGAAATTTAGTGAGAGATCATCTTATAATGCTACCGTCGATCTAAGCAAAAAAGATGCATAAAAGATAAACATCACATGCAATCAATATAAGTGATATGATATGGCCATCATCATCTTGTGCTTGTGATCTCCATCTTCGAAGCACCATCATGATCACCATTGTCACCGGCGCGACACCTTGAACTCCATCATAGCATCATTGTCGTCTCGCCAACTATTGCTTCTACGACTATCGCTACCGCTTAGTGATAAAGTAAAGCAATTACAGGGCGACTTCATTGCATACAATAAAGCGACAACCATATGGCTCCTGCCAGTTGCCGATAACTCCGTTACAAAACATGATCATCTCATACAATAAATATAGCATCATTTCTTGACCATATCAATCACAACATGCCCTGCAAAAACAAGTTGGATGCCCTCTACTTTGTTGTTGCAAGTTTTAGGGGCTGCTACGGGCAGAGCAAGAACCGTTCTTACCTACGCATCAAAACCAGAACGATGGTTCGTCAAGTTAGTGCTGTTTTAACCTTCTCAAGGACCGGTCATATCCATACTCGGTTCAACTAAATTTGGAGAAACTGACACCCGCCAGCCACCCGTGTGCAAAGCACGTCGGTAGTACCAGTCTCGCGTAAGCGTACGCGTAATGTCGGTCCGGGCCGCTTCATCCAACAATACCGCCAAACCAAAGTATGACATGCTGGTAAGCAGTATCACTTGTATCGCCCACAACTCACTTGTGTTCTACTCGTGCATATAACATCTACGCATAAAACTGGCTCAGATGCCACTGTTGGGGAACGTAGTAATTTAAAAAAAATTCCTACGCACATAGAGGATCATGGTGATGCATAACAACGAGAGGGGAGAGTGTGTCTACGTACCCTCGTAGACCAAATGCGGAAGTGTTAGCACAACGCGGTTGATATAGTCGTACGTCTTCACGATCCGACCGATCCAAATACCGAAATCATGGCACCTCCGAGTTCTGCACACGTTCAACTCGATGACGTCCCGCGAGCTCTGATCCAGCAAAGCTTCACAGGAGAGTTTCATTAGCACGACAGCGTGGTGACGGTGATGATGATGCTACCGTCGCAGGGCTTCGCCTAAGCACCGCTATGATATGATCGAGGTAGATTATAGTGGAGGGGGGCACCGCACATGGCTAAGAGATCAATGATCAATTGTTGTGTCTATGGAGTGCCCCCGTATATAAAGGAGCAAGGGGTAGGAGGCGGCCAGCCAGGGAGAGGCGCGCCAAGAGGGGGAGTCCTACTCCCACTAGGAGTAGGACTCCTCCTTTTCCTAGTAGGAGTAGGAGAGGGGGAAGGAAAGGAAGAGCAGGAGAAGGAAAGAGGGGGCTGGCCCCCTTTGCCCTAAACCAATTCCGTTTGGGCCTTGGGGGGAGTGCCCCACACTCCCCTTGTTGCCCTCTATTTCCACAAAGGCCCATGTAGGCCCATTAAGCCCCGGGAGGGGTTTCGGTAACTCCTGGTACTCCGATATATGTCTGAAACCTTCCGGAACCTTTCCGTTGTCCGAACATAGTCGTCCAATATATCGATCTTTATGTCTCGACCATTTCGAGACTCCTCGTTATGTCCGTGCTCATATCCGGGACTCCGAACTATCTTCGGTACATCAAAACACAAAAAACTCATAATACCGATCGTCACCGAACTTTAAGCGTCCGAACCCTACGGGTTTGAGAACTATGTAGACATGACCGAGACACGTCTCTGGTCAATAACCAATAGCGGAACCTGGATGTTCATATTGGCTCCTGCATATTCTATGAAGATCTTTATCAGTCAAACCGCATAACAAAAGATGTTGTTCCCTTTGTCATCGATATGTTACTTGCCCGAGATTCGATCTTCGGTATCTCAATACCTAGATCAATCTCGTTACCGGCAAGTCTCTTTACTCGTTCCGTAATACATCATCCCGCAACTAACTCATTAGTTACAATGCTTGCAAGGCTTATAGTGATGTGCATTACCGAGTGGGCCCAGAGATACCTCTCCGACAATCGGAGTGACAAATCCTAATCTCGAGATACGCCAACTCAATAAGTACCTTCGGAGATACCTGTAGAGCACCTTTATAATCACCCAATTACGTTGTGACGTTTGGTAGCACACAAAGTGTTCCTCCGGTAAACGGGAGTTGCATAATCTCATAGTCATAGGAACATGTATAAGTTATGAAGAAAGCAATAGCAACATACTAAACGATCAAGTGCTAAGCTAACGGAATGGGTCAAGTCGATCTCATCATTCTCCTAATGATGTGATCCCGTTTAATCAAATGACAACTCATGTCTATGGCTAGGAAACATAACCATCTTTGATAAATGGGCTAGTCAAGTAGAGGCATACTAGTGACACTCTGTTTGTCTATGTATTCACACATGTATCATGTTTCTGGTTAATACAATTCTAGCATGAATAATAAACATTTATCATGATATAATGAAATAAATAATAACTTTATTATTGCCTCTAGGGCATATTTCCTTCAAATTCTTGGGCTTAATACACCACCACTGCCTAAGGTGGTAGAGGTAAATTCTCTTGTGAAGTTCAATGATAATCACAATCCTCACAATATGCACCCTAGCCAATGCCTTTATCAGTTTGAAAACTACATCAGAAAACAAGATCGCTTCAATGCAAATGTTATGAAACAATTGAAATACAACTCTGATATGATTGCTCGCTTGAGTGACTTGTTATTTAGAATTTCAAATGATGTTAGAGGTGTTGGAAATCATGCTTCTATGGTTCAAACTCAGTTAGAACAAGTTGCTAAATCTCAAAGAGAATTGCTTGATGAAATGAATAATAATATACATGACTGCGTTGTTAGAGTTGCAACTAGAGGAGGTAAAATGACTTAGGAATCACTTTATCCCGAGGGACACCCAAAAATAATTGAACAAGAGTCACAAATAAATAACACTAGTGTACCTAGTCCTTCTAAAAAGAAAAAGAAGAAGAAAAATTATAGGACTTTGCATGCTCCTAGTGAACCTGAAATAGAGAAACCTCCTGATAATGATAATGATAATGAAACTTCTATCTCTGATGCTGAAAATCAGTCTGGTAATGAACATTCACCTAGTGATAACGAAAAAGATAATGCTGATGTTCATGAAGACTCTCAACCAAATAATAATGAACCAGACAATGATGTTGAGATAGAACCACTAGTTGATCTTGATAACCCACAACCAAATAGTAAAAGGTATGATTAAAAAGACTTTTTTGCTAGAAAACACGGTAAAGGAAGAGAACCGTGGGTTCAAAAACATATGCCCTTTCCACCTAAGTCAACTAAAAAGAAAGATGATGAAGAATTTGAATGCTTTGCTGAAATGCTGAGGCTGGTCTTTTTGCGTACTCGCTTCACTGATATGTTGAATATGACTCCTTATGCAAAGTACATGAACGACATCATCACTAATAAGATAAAAATACCGGAAGCTGAAATATCCACTATGCTTGCTAATTATACTTTTAAAGATGGAGTACCTAAAAAACTTGGAGATCCGGGAATACCAACTATACCTTGCTCCATCAAAAAGAATGATGTGAAAACTGCTTTGTGTGATTTAGGAGTTGGTGTTAGTGTTATGCCTTTCTCTTTATATAAAAGACTTGATTTGAATAAACTCACACGTACTGAAATATCTCTGCATATGGCTGACAAATCAACTGCGATACCTATCGGTATCTGTGAGGATGTGCCCGTTGTTGTTGCTAATGTTACAATTTTGATTGACTTTGTTATACTTGAGATGCCTGAGGATGACAACATGTCGATTATCCTTGGTAGACCCTTCTTGAATACTGCAAGGGCTGTTATTGATTGCAATAAAATCAAGGTCACTTTTCATATCAATGGTAATGAGCATACGGTGCCCTTTCCGAAGAAACAATTCCAAGTGACTGGTATTAATGTGATTGAAAAATCTCCGATAATCACTATTGGAAGTTTTCAAATACCTTTACCTACTGTCAAAAAGAAATATGAAATGCTTATTGTTGGGGATATTCATATCCCCATTGAGGTAACTTAGTGATTTATGAAAGTTCTTCTGTTTCATGCTAATCGAAAGTGGTTGTTAATAAGACTTAATCAACCTTATTAATGGATCATTTTTGAGCAGTATGAAGTTCATGAATTTAGTAACCACTACCTTCTGTCCCTACTTTTTGTTTTCTGTTTTTATTAGTTAAATAAAATAAAATGCCATGTTTTATGTGTTTTCTGAATTTCCCATGCAATAAAAAAATGACCCAAAAATAAAAGTTCTTAGAATGCTCTGAAAATTTAAAACAATTTTGTTTATGAATATTTATGAATTTCTTGTGCAAATAATATCAAAGGGAGGTGCACCAGGTGGGCACAACCCACCTGGGCGCGCCAGGACCCCCAGGCGCACCCTGGTGGGTTGTGGTCCCCACGTGGGCCCCCTCACTTATCCCTTCACACCAAATCATCACTTACCTCCAGAAAAATTCTCCATTGCTCTCTCTCCCGTGTTCTTGCTCTCAAACTCGTGGATTTCAATCTCTTTTCTCGAAGCTCCATTTCCGAAACTGTTTCGGGGGATTGTTGCTTGGTATGTGACTCCATCGTTTGTCCAATTATTTTTTGTTTTAGTGGTTTATATTTTGAATAATTAGCTACTCTTGGTGCTGCTATAGATGAGCTTGCATGTTGAATTATTAGAGTTCTAAGTAGTTTGAATGCTTGCTATGGCTTCTATATCCCTATGAGTAGTTGCTATCAATTTTGCGAAGTTTTGTTGAGAAAAATTTGTGGACTAAAAATTTCAAAAATTTTGTTCATAGGAAAACCATGAATATCTTTAGGAAGTTTGGTTCCAAGAAGAACCCTGTTTTAGTTTATTCCATTTTGTCTCTGTAGTTTTAGAAGGTGAACTTTTATTTACAGAATAAGATAATGTTTTATTTTATTTTCTTACTAGTTTTGTTTTAATCATAAAAGGAGTTTTAAGATAGCTTTTAATGCATTCCTTTTTGCATTAAATTTGTTTAATGTTTTCTTTTTTGTTATTTAATAAAAACCTTGTTTTATTTCTGTCAAAGAAAGTTTTAATGGTAGAAAATTATTTATGTAGTTGGTTTCACTAATAGTAAAACGTTGGCATTGTTTTTATGACTTTCTTTGTTTTTCTCCTTGGATTTTCTTTGTGTGTATGATTGTGTGTTATTAAATTTTACTTGTTGTTGTAGTAGAAATTGTATGATGGTATACTCATGTGTGCTACATTTGACTCGATAGAATTTCAGGAGTGCGAGGCTTGTGTCTACGAAGCGTTAGAGTTTCAACATTGTCAACAAGGAAAGTTCACTTTGATCATATATTTCCAGTACCCATGTTTTATTGCATAAGTAGTTTTCTTTCCACCATGAATAGTAGGATATTGAGCATTGAACTTGAGGTAGGAGAAACCCAACACCCTGTTACCATTGCCCGGGAAGGGACGTACTTCATATTTGCTATGCTTTAGTAGATGGGGTTTGGTTGTGAGATTCAGAAGTGTTGTGAGGTTAAATAATTCAAGACCTGCATGATGATTCAAGACTTCAAGACTTCAAGGACTCAATATAGCTCTGGGTGGATTGAAAGCATCTGGCAGCCTGATATATATTATGGTTATGCCCGGGAATCCTGGTATCTACCTGTGATCATCTCGACGGAATGCCACCCAGGCTCAAAGAGATGGATGGATACTTCAAGGCCGGAAAGCTTACGTGTGCAACTGCAAGCCATTATGGGCTCTGGCTTGGTTGACCTTAGTCGAGACTCTGGTTGGTCAGATTGCTAGCAGATGTAGACGAACAGTAGGATTGGATGAGCACTAACTTTCGGCTGGAGGACCGCTTTGTAAGATCATGTTTCGATCATCCCGTTCTCAAACACCAGGCAATGCGAGGACATAACAGGAGTGATCAGATCTTGCGGGTAAAGTGTACAAGACTCTGCATAGTAACAATCTAATCGATTAGCCGTGTCCCCAGTTACGGACAACTTGAGCACCGGAGATGATACTATCAGCCAACCTCAACACAATTAATTATAATGAGCGGGTTTATTAATAATTTGGGATATGAGAATTGGTTGGCGGAACCATCTGATTAGCAACAAATATTTTGTACTAATTTACAAGCAAGTCCTTTTGTTGTAGGGAAAAAATTGCTTTTTCGCAAAAACATAAACTTAGAGCCCCACAGCCAAAAACTGCATAGTGATAGCATCTTATTATTGGTTTCCTCTCTGCGACTTGCCGGCATATTAAAAATGCTGACCTACACGGCTGCAATGTCTTATGTTGCAGAGGTTTATTCTGACCATGAGTGAGGCTACGCTCTATGCTCGGTGATTACCCTATGGAATCAGATGGACTCGTTGTCGTCTACGTCTTCCGCAATAGTTTATCTCATGAGTTGGCCTTCGGCCAAATTTATTCTATTGTAATAAAGACTCTATATGAGATTCGATGTAATAGAGCATGTGCGATTGCACTTTGATATATTCATTGATGTATTGTGTGTGCCATAATGATCTTGGGATGGTATAGATACACAGAGACTTGACCAATTTCGGGTCGGGTCGCTACACTGCAGCAGCGTGATCAGTAGCAAAGTAATATGATAGTTTGATAGTAATGACAGTAGCAATGGCAACAGTAATAGTGATAGCAATAGTTTTGTAGCAAGTGCAACAATAATGATAGCAGTAGTAACTTAGCAAGAACAATATAATGTAAATTGGAAGGCATTGGATCGGTGACTTGTTGGATGATATTCATCATGAGACAGTTATAACCTAGGGCGATACGGCACTAGCTCCAGTTCATCAATATAATGTAGGCATGTATTCTGTAAATAGTCATACGTGCTTATGGAAAGAACTTGCATGACATCTTTTGTCCTACCCTCCCGTTGCAGCGGGGTCCTATTGGAAACTAAGTGATATTAAGGCCTCCTTTTAATAGATAACAGGAACAAAGAATTAACACACGGTGAATACATGAATTCCTCAAACTACGGTCATCACCGGGAGTGGTCCCGACTATTGTCACTCTGGGGTTGCGGGATCATAACACATAGTAGGTGACTATAACTTGCAAGATCAGATCTAGAACATGGATATGATGGTGATAACATAAACGGTTAAGATCTGAAATCATGGCACCCGGGCCCAAAGTGACAAGCATTAAGCATGGCAAAGTCATAGCGACATCAATCTTAGAACATAGTGGATACTAGGGATTAAGCCCTAACAAAACTAACTCGATTACATGATGAATCTCATCCAACTCCTCACCGACCAGCGAGCCTGTGAAGGAATTACTCACTCCCGGTGGGGAGCATCATGGAATTGGCAATGGAGAAGGGTTGGTGATGACGAAGAACGAAGGTCCCCCTCTCCGGAGCCCCAAACGGACTCCAGATCTGGCCTCCCGATGAAGAACAGGAGGTGACGGCGGCTCCGTCTCGTGGATCGTGATAATTCTTTCTCCCTGATTTTTTTCTAGAAAAATAGGATTTTATAGCGTTGGTTTCGGGGTCTGCGGGGCCACCAGATGGGGACAGCCCACCTGGACACGCTAGTAGGGGGGCGCACCCTAGTGGGTTGTGCCCACCCAGGTGCCCCCCTCCGGTGGATCTTGGCTCCAGAAATTCTTGTTTATTGTTTAAAAAATCCTTGCAAAGTTTCGTTCCATTCTGAGAACTTTTATTTTTGCACAAAAACAACACCATAGTAGTTCTGCTGAAAACAACGTCAGTATGGGGTTAGTTTCATTCAAATCATGCAAATTAGAGTCCAAAATAAGAGGAAAAGCATTAGGAAAAGTAGATACGTTGGAGACGTATCACCTGACGACGTCTCGATGGCCTCCTCTGACCCTCGAGCACGTCCAGGCTGATGTCGAGCCCCGGAAGATAGGCATGAGGGAGACGCGCGCGTCGCCGTCGAGTGACGCCGCGACGACCACCGCCGAACTAATGGGTGCGATGGCCCCGACGTCGACGAGCCTGCACTCAGTATTGGCGGGTGCCTAGCTTTCGAGGTTGGGTGCCCCGCCTTTACTCGTGAGTTGCGGCAAGTCTGTTGGCCGTCCATTCACACATTCAAGCCAGAGATACCTGAGAAGTACAATGGGAGGCTGAACTAGGCAGAGTTTCTGAGCATCTACACCATCGTTGTTCAAGCTGCTGGTGGAAGAGATGGGAAGGTATTCGCCAACTACTTCCATTTGGCTCTCAAGTCCAATGTGAGGTCTTGGCTGATGCACCTGCCGGAGAACTCCACTTCGTCGTGAGCTGACTTGTGCCATGAGTTCATTGGAGCCTTCACCGGCGGTCATCAAGAACCAGGCAGGCCCAGCGACCTGCAACTTTCCAACATAAGGAAGGAGAAACCCTCCGTGAGTATTTATAGAGATTCAGCAGAGTTCATAGGAACATCCCGAATATCCATCTGGCAGCTGTGATTGCTGCCTTCCAGTCCAATGTGCGCAACCGCCGAAACCGTTCTAAGATGAACGTGCGGTTGCCCAAGACTGTGAAGGAGCTTTACACACTGGTGGATAAGTGTGCTTAGATGGAGGTGGGAAGGAAGTTGCCCGAAGAGGAAGATTGCATCAACGCCGATTCAGACGATGATGATGATGAATTAACTAGTCAGAAGAAAAGCAAGAAGCGCAGTAAGAAGCGGAAGGGTAAGGCAGTAATGACTATTGAAGGATCGGGTACACCTAGTACCGACGGGAAAGCCAAAGCTGAGGCCCCCGGCAAGGAAGCTGCCATGTGCGCTGACTACCGGGAGGCCGCGGCTGCCGAGAAAGATGGGAAAGGTGATGGGCCGTATTGCAAGATCCGTCAGACCAAAGGCCATGACCTTCAAGAGTGTTATCAAGTTGAGTAGCTAGTCAAGAGACAGAGAGCAGAATATGAGAAGCATGATATAGAAAAGGGTCAGAATGTCGCTGGCGGTAAGGGTCGAGGCGGTGAAGTAAATCGCCCCAGCAAACCCATTCGGAGCCAAGGAAAACCCGCCAGAGGTCGAGAGAAGGAAGTTTGTGATGATGAGAGTGATGGAGGGGATAAAGAGGAAACCAGTGAGCAGGAGTTCCAAAAGGCCACTAACGCCCTGTGCATTGACGGGGTGCATCTTTGCACATCTCTCATCACCAGCTCAAGCTATGGGCACGAGAAGTCAATGCCGTGGAACTAGCGCCAGAGGCCCGGAAGCCGCTCAAATGGTCACGCACGCCCATCATATTTGACGAAGAGGATCATCCTAGCCGTACCACTGCGGTAGGGTGCTTGCCGTTGTCAGTTTCCCCAATGATTCACAACCTCAAGGTAACAAAGATGTTGGTGGACGGCGGGGCTGGGTTGAATCTGATCTCCCCGACAGTCATCAAAAGACTTCAGATAGCAGAGGAAGAGCTGGAAGTTACCGGGACGTTTCGAGGAGTTAATCCCAGCAAGAGTCATCCTAAGGGAAAGATAACGTTCCGGTGATGTTTGGGCACTACAAAAAATACACTTCCGTGATGATACGTGTTTGTCACAGTAGGTCGCATTTTCTGTCATGCATGTACATCCGTGACGATTTTATGACAGAATCAAGATAGTCATACCTGTGATGTCGTAGAAGTGTTCCATGACATTACCAAAATTATCATCACGGAAGTGTCCACTTCCATGACGATAAATCGCGCATCACAGAAGTGCTTTCGTCAAGGGTGACCGACACGTGGCATCCACCATAACGGAACGCCGTTAAGCTATCGGGTCGGGTTTTGGATCCGATAACCCGTTAACAGCCCCAACCAATGGGGATTTTCCATGTGTAAAATCATCATTGGCTGGAGGAGACACGTGTCAGGTCCGCGTTGGCACAAGTGTCACTCATCCAATGGGCGAGACGTGCCTATGATATGTTGACATGTGGACCGGCCCATCAAGTTTAAATGGGCCGGCCCAACTAAAGGCCCACAAGATTTTGCGGACCATAATGGGCTGGCCCAGCTAAAGGCCCACAAGATTTTGCGGACTATAATGGGCTGGCCCAGCTAAAGGCCCACAAGATTTTGCGGGCCATAATGGGCCGGCCCAAGTAATGGCCCACAAGATTTTTGTGTGCCATAATGGGCCGGCCCAGGTAAAGGCCCACAAGATTCTTGTGGATCATAATGGGCCGGCCCAGCTAAAGGCCCACGAGATTTCGCCGACATTAATGGCCGGCCCAGCTGTAGCCAACAAGATTTTGAGGACCCTAGTAGGCCGGCCCATTAACTGGCTGCCATGTTTTGGGCCAAATGCCGGCCCATATTTGATCCGGTCCATTAATGGCCTACCACGCTCCGGGCCTAATAGTGGCCCATATGAGATCCGGCCTGTTAAAAGCCTACCACGTTCTAGGCCAAATTACGGCCCAGATCAGGTCCGGCCCTTTAAGAGGCTTTGGGCTCAATTATGGCCCATATAAGATTCGGCCCGTCAACTGGACACTATGCTTTTGGGGCCACTTGCTAAAGGCCCACTTAGTAATTCGGCCTGATATTAGTTTTGGCCTGTTAAGGGCCCGTTTAACATTTCGGCCATATATTAATTTCGGCCTGTTAAAAGCCCGTCATATAGTTGGGCCTAACTACGGCCCGGTTTGCATCCGGCCTGCTCGCAGCCGATATCTGATTGGGCCAAACAAGGACCGAGACAATTTTGGCCTGTTAAAAGCCCGTGATTTGATTCGCACAATCATGGGCCGGGGTTCATTTCGGGCTACTGCCGGCCCGTGAGCTGTTCGACATGTTTTAGGCCCAACCTACATCGTGATTGCATGACGGCCCGATTATGTACCGTAATTTTATGGTTTGGCCAGTTTACTTCGAAGACAGGATATATATTCAGTAAAATAACTGCAGCATCGTGAATAAGAAAAAACCTAGACTATACAATAAAGAAATTATGGCATATTACATCCACTGGGCATCAAAGTTCGCCACTATGATAATAAAGCACAAGCAGACAGCAGATTACATACACTGGGCATCAAAGATCGCGACCAGTGCAAATAAACATGTCGACAAAATAATATACTAAACCAACAACACTTCAATAGAGTTCAAGAAAGGTTAGCCCTGCTGGGGAGCTGCAGCGCAAGCAGCTGAGCAAGATGATGAGACTGCGCTTGTTCAACACTTATATCTTCCTCACTCTGAAAGATAAACAAGCAGACAGATCACAGGTTTTGCACATAAAAGTATCAGTGCTGACAATTCATCACATTTCTTACTAATGAATAAAATGACACAGTTTAAAATTGCATTAACACAATATGGTATTGTTCAGGTCAAGACATGGCAGGAAATGACATTGTGAAGGAGTTGGCAGCTTCACGACACCACTGGATTACAGATCAAGAACTCATAAGTACCAATGGTTAGTGTGCTCTCAATTTATACCATTTCAGATTGGCAAATAAAGAGATGGTTTAAATAATAGTAGAATGATATGACACTGTTCATAGTTAAGACATTGCAGAATATGACATTGTGCTGTAGTGGGTAGGTTCACCACACCACTGGATTACGGATGAAGAACAGAAGCATACATGCAGTGCAAAAGAAGATCACTTGCTCTGTATAGTTTAATTTACATGGTATGAAGAAGGAACTTGGTTGTACAACTAAAAACTTGAATTGAGAAAGGACAAACTTTTGTTTATGAACTACATAATAAACTTTAAACAAGCAATTTGATGCAAACACCAAAAATAAATAGCTGTTGCAGTCATGCCTAACCAAATATATACAACAAAGTTTGAAGGCTTCAGATGGACAAACTTACATTATTGGTGAAGACAACCTCTATAAAGGCCTTGTCCATGCTGATGGGGGGGGGGGGGCAATTCAAGAAGTTTACCACAGAATCTTCTTCAAAAGCATTGCCTTTATTCTACATTTTGTTAAGAGTAAATATAGATGTGATAATATACGAAAAAATGGAGAATATTTAAGATAAGATGAAGAGTGATGCTACATAACCAAGTGGCTATAAATGTAAGTGCAGCGATACAGGCAAAAGGTACAGCCAAGAGCAATGCACAGCTAAACTTCTTCAGTACCAACCTTATGGTAAGAGTAAATATAGATCTGATGTGTAGAAAATGGAGGGCAAAGGAAAGTAAGCTACAGAGTGATGGTACATGAACAACTACCTGTCATTATAAGTACACTGATAAAGGACATCATGTACTTACAAGAACAATGCAGAGCTAAAAAAACATTGGCATTGGATATATTCTACACTAATGTAACCATTCATACAGATCAGATAATTTGGAGCGAACAATTGATAAGCAAGCTATCATGCATACTGCTGTCACATAATGAACCAGGTATGTATGCAAGTACAGTGATACAGGACAATGGGTACTAACAAGAGCAAAGCAGCGGGCATCATATTTGCGATATCCTGTCGTTCTTGTCAAACTGGAATTCTTCTTCGAGCAAATTTCCTGCAAAAAAGATCCGTAAGGCACATGCGGAAAAGTAGAAGTTCAAATTGTCATGTGATTTCATAGACAGTACCTCATCCTGGGAACGAGACCAGTGCATAACAAGGTTTTTCCATTCAATGTCTTCTAAATTTAGCACAGGAGACTTCACCAGAAATTCGTTTATAGACTTGCCATCAGTGTGATTTCCTCAGGTAACACTGATACTGCTGTAATGCTTCCTTGAAAAGCACAAGCAAGCTTTGCTCGTCATGACTATCTAGATTGACCCTCGCCTAGTTACAACAATGTAATGTAAATCATTGATGTGTTCAATCAGCAGAAAACAGGAAAATAATAACCATGAATAATAGCACTTACACGTAAGTTGGACAGGAAGATGTGAAAATGGTGTTTGTCTTCACAATAATCTTCCCATGATGGGAATATATGCACGTAGTCCCTAACAACATTGAAAGCATTGTCTTTTAAACTGGGAATAAATGGAATGGGGTTCCAATCTGCAGGAATTGGCCATCTCTCCAGTTGGGATAGGTCTTCGGTCGGTGGACTTGCTGTAGTTTTTGCTGGAGTGGGATTTTTCTGTGGTATAGCTGGTGCTATGGCAAATGAAATCGGTATACCTTTCGCTGGAGTGCAGGTCCTGTGTGGTGGGGCTAGTGGTGTGGCTAGTGAAGTATGGGTATAGTCTACTGGAGTCGGTCCTACGTTTTGTGTCACTGGTTGTACAGCCAATATAAGTGGGGTGCTGTCTAATTTCTCCGGCACCACCATGTTTTTCAAGGACTTTGCTGGTGCTCCTTCAGGTTTGGCAATCGCCCTCTTCCTTTTTGATGTCTGATGCACAATAACAACATTTGAGTGGAAAAACATGGTATGATGACAGATGGAATATGTATTGATAATGGATGGGCATGACATCTCGACATATATGATGAGTAAACTAAGCAGATGGCGGTGCAACAAAGTATAAGAAATGCAAGACAACATATGCAAGATACCCGCAATTAATAAAACATTGCCAAATTAGAACAGGAACCTTGATGGGTGAACAGGATAGGCCATCTACCTTTGACTCCTCGAGGTTAGAATAGTCATTAGGATCATATTCTGAACAAGAATCAACAGGTGGGGAGCATATGAGTTTCCTTGCATCCATAATGGCACTCAATGCCGTGGTGCCAATTTTGTAAGTCATTGCAGTGTTTATCTTCAAGAGTGGACTGCTGCTAGTGCGAGACAAAGCAGCTACACAGATCATAGTGTAGATATAACGGGAAAACCTTAGGCATGAGAGTAAAATCAGCAAAGTGGAACTTGCTGGAATATATGTGCTAGTATTGTCGGTACGGCTAGAAAGGCTTCGGATACCAGCTCTCTTCAAGTGAAGGTGCGATACTGTTAATATCAGTGTAACTCTTAAAGGAGACACAGCTCCCCGCATTTCCTTGCTATTCTTATAGGATTCAAGTAGGCAGGCCACTACAAATCCTATTCCTATGTTTACAAGATCCTACGAATCAAAGAGGCTCAAAGTGTCCATCACAACCGACCGTATAGACCTCTACACTGCAAATGTCCCTGCTCATCTTCAAGAGAAGGAACATACTATACTACTATCATACTCCCTCCGTTCCAAAATATAAGTCTTGGTAGAGATTTCCACTATGGATCACATACAGATGTATCCAGATACATTTTAGAGTGTAGATTCACTCATTTTGCTCCATATGTAGTCCATGGTGGAATCTATACAAAGACTTGTATTTAGGAACAGAGAGAGTACATATTAAAGAAGAACGGAAGAGGAACAAGGTAAAGAAGAGAAAGCAGATTTTGGATAATAAAATGTTGGTTGCGCGGTGCCCACACATGATGAACCAGAGCGCATTAAGAATGCAACTCCCAGCTGTCTCTCGACCATTTCAGGCGGTTGGATGAAGATCCTACGTCTCCTAACCCTTCTTCTTCCTCATCTCTGATTCTTCCCATATAGAACACCGCACGGGCCGCCGGCGGACCACCGGCCCCCACCGCCTGTGTTCCTCCGCCACCCCCACCCCCACCCCCGCCCCAACCCCCACCCGCATCGAGTTTTCTTCGTTCGACGAGGCCCCACAACCACCCGAGCCCCTTCGATCGCACCGGCGAACTCCCGCGAGCTCTGAAAAATTGACTGACCCAATTTTGAAATTTAGTCTACTGTGATTTAGCTAGTGTGGAATATAAAAGGGAAAACCATAAGCATTGGGAGTATAGTGTTGAGCGTGCCATGGCGGATCTGAAGGTGCAAACCGGACAAAGGCAACTTCGCAACCAAGACAAGAAATCAGAGTAAAGCAGTGGCGATCTATTTTCTTGCTGTGATAAATAAGTTGAGTAGATACGAAAGAGTACCGCCTCTGGTGCGGTGCCGTGTACGCATCTGCTGAGAATTTGACGGTGCTATGGTAGCGATGGCTGTCGGTGGCGTGGAAGCAGATCTAGGAGGGTAGACGGTGGCGGCGGGGCGCGGTGGACGAGACGGTCGTAGGAGCGGCGCCGGGAAGGTGGACGACGGCGGGGATGAAGCGAGAGGACGGGATGCAAGGATTCCGGTCCGAAGCCGTAGATGAGAGAGGTCGATCTCTTGTAATGGATGGCGGCATCGGGGTATCAGCTCCGTCATGGTGGAGGAGGACGGCGGTGGATGGGGAGGTGGACGGCGGCGGACAAAGGAGGGTGGGGTGGAGAGGGTGTCTTGGCGCCCACGGAGTACGAATGGGGAAAAGGGAGGTAGAGAGGAAGGGGGGAACCACGTATTCAGGGTGCGTTTGTCTCAAATGCGAGGAAATTTACAAACTTAGCCCCCGTTTCAAATTTCTACTACATCACAACAACATTAGTCGGTTGGGGATAGGGCGGTAATCTCGCATACACCGAATATTTGCCGACAAGAGTTTGTTTTTGGCGCCCACCGTGTATGAATATGAATCGGGGAGGGAGTCGATTTCGGCCGAGGACACACTGTGTTTTGGTGCCCACCATGTATGAATCCAGGTGAGAGGCGGTTACGTCATGTTTGGGTGAAATTACAAACCTACCCCTGTCGAAACCTATAGAAATCAAGCAGATAGGCTTTGCGTGGCAGGGATAGGCAGTAGTGATTTCCATCTCGCAGATTTTGGTTTCACGCGGTTATTGCGACTTTCCCCGCTTCGTTCAAATTTTGCAGAGTGCGCGTTTACCGTGCCAACTCAATTCGAATCCCGTTTGTATTCTATTTTTTTCGGGCGGGATCCATTTTCAATTGGAATTACATTCTATATACATCATTTTTATATACTTTCAAAAGCACAACACCATTTATACATAAATATGGTTTACAAATGGCATGATCTCAGATTCATAAGGTTGTATCCATCAATTTGGATTTTCAAATATTTGAAACCACTTTATGTTGAAATCCAATGTATGCATTCCTCGCTAACTGTCTCCAATTAATGTGTGTTTCATGTGGGGTTTTTTACTTCTCAAACATGTATAATGTGTTTCACACACGCAACATATAGTGTAATCCCGTTTAGACATTAATTGCATATAAACCATGCATTGTTTGTAATTGAAGAATCTATGGATCACCAATATTGATAAACTATATAACTTTACACGTGTGCCCAAATTCAAATGAATATGCATGTTTGATACACCAATTTGCGTTATGATATTATCGATGTCGTGATCTCCAGTTTAAATATTTGAATCCCCTTTAATCCAGATATTCGCCTCATATAGCTATCACTCATGCTTATATAGCACTATCTATCTGGACCTATACGTGTTCATCGTCTCTAAGGTATCTCTCGTGCTACCTGTATGTCGACAATGATCTTTTATCTTCGTAACACACTGACGGTACTCTCTCCCTCGACCTTCATCACTCTATCTCTCTCTAAGTATATCTCGCTCCCTGCTATGTGTCTCTAACTATGATTCTCCATGTGGAATCTCTTTCTCTCACACAAACACAAAACTTTGTCTCCCGGGGTCTCATTTCTCTCTACTATTCCCATGTGTGCCACTCGCACACCGCTCATACAGAGATGTCTTTCGCTCCTTAGATATGAGAACCTACGACTCTTCCTCTTCAATATCTCTTTCTCACACACAAACACAAACTCTGTCTCCCAGGGTCTCATATTTCTCCATTGTTCTCTTGTATGTCGCTCACACACACCCTCTCTCCCTAGAGATATCTTGCATTCCCTCATATGTCTCTCTAGCTATCACTCTCGTTGTGAAATATCTTTCTCTCTCACAGACACAAAATTCCGTCTCTCTGGATCTCATTTCTCTCTGATATCTGTTTGTATGTGACTCACATGCACCCTCTCTCTATCTCTCTCACACCCACACACATAACCCAGCCTTCTGATCCACTCGACTCCTATCTCTAACGCACACTAGCTAGCATCTTTATCTTTCTATTTATCTGTTTCTCCATCAACCTTCTTTCTCACCCTCACTCTTGATTCCTATCACGCACACTACATATGTTTCTCTGTACGTGCAGTCAAGTGCCCTCTCACACACATATATAACTTCACCCTTTGAACCACCCGACGGTCATCTCCAACACCCAAACTAGCGGATGTCCCTCTGGCTAGCATCTCCATCTCTGTATATATCTGTAGTTTCTCCGTCAACATTTCTTTCTTGCACGGAGTCTTGCTTCCTATCACCCACACTATATATGTCTCTCCATACATATGCATTTATAGGTTGGTCTCTTTTGCACAATCGTTGCGCCTCACTCCCTCTGCTCTCCATAGATGCATGCTCCAGCCCACGCCACTATCTCTTAAAGACAAAAACACATGCTCAATTGTCGGGCCTTCTTCCCTGCATTCTCACGTGCATGCATATTGTCATACCGATCCATCTCTCCCATGTCGTTGATAATATGACTTATGTCTTCTTTCTTTTATCTCGATCATGCGCGCGCACACACACATCCCACGTATACATGTATACCTCTCACACATGCATGTTCAAGGTCTCTATGTCTCCATACGTAGTTAATTACCCTCAATCCTAACACCACATCGTATCATTCTCCTCTTTTGTGCACATAACTTCCGCCTGGATGGGTAAAACACAGACTCACACTTAACAAACTCCTTCTAGCTACCCCCCCGCCTCTCACTCTTCCCCTATATCCCCGAAACCAATAAGACCATCCCTTTGTTTAATTGCCGCCTACATGCACCATCGATATATAGTAGTCTTCCTCAGTGTCTCTCGAACAAACACGTTCTCTCGATGTCGACTCCTCTCATGCGCACACACCTTCTCTTCCCTCTATACGGGCATTTTCTCTCTCGCACCCCATCGTTAGTGGCCTCTTCCATACACATCACCTCTCTATGATGAAGCCATGCACACTTAAATTACATCCGCCACAGAGGACCCCGCGACACACACACACGCACGCACGCACCCTCCCCCCCACACACACTAAGACTCCAGCTCTCTCTCTCTCACACACACACATGCACGCACGCACACACCCCACACACACTAAGACTCCATCTCTCTCTCTCTGTCTCTCTCTCTCACACACAAACTAAGACTCCATCTCTCTCTCTCTCCTCTCTCTCTCTCACACACACACCCCCCACACACACACTAAGACTCCATCTCACACACACATGCTCTAGGCGGAGCATTTGCTCCTACCACCCTTCATCCAACCTTACCCGTATGATAAACAATCACCTTTATTTACTTGCATAACATGGACAAATTCCACTTTACTTTAGTAGTCAGCAAACTTATCATCTGTACCCTTATAAAAAACGAGTTGGCGGTGATGGTGTGCTTCCAATCTTGTAATACAGACCGTATGATCTATATCTGAGGATAGAAAGCAAACTATGATAATTTTACAAAAGATACCCGCACCTCTCTCCACATCATTATCTCCCGCAACCTCATTGCTCAGCAATTAAAAAAGGAATAAGTCTCTAGAAAAATCTAGCATGCATGGTGGCCGCTGCCGCCTGCCGGCGCCGTCCATCCCCATGCCTCCGCCCATTCCGACCACCAGTCACCACCAAGCTCCACTCCTCCTCGCCTTATCTCTCATCTTTCATTTTTTCGATGACATTCTCGAGATACCAGTTTTCCGATAAAATTCTCGAGATATCATTAGTTTTTACACATGGGATTACTCCTGCATGGGTCAATCACAACAGGGGTTTTGTAAAAAAAATACATATTGATGTTCCGTGCAATGCAGGAGAATCTTGCTTGTAATTATATAACGCAAATCACGAGCAGGAAGTGAAATTTTTTTGACACAACCACGTTAACATGGCCACGTAAATCACTAGCTAAAGTAAATACCATTATACTTATATCTCGATGCAAAAGGTACATATCCGAAGAGTAGAGTCGCACACACGCACTCTGTCTCTCAGAATCTCTCTCTCACACACACTAGTTACTGACGCCCACTTAAGCAGACACGTATGTTACAATTTGTGCACCCGCGGGTACACGTGATGTTGCGCATTTATTTAAGCCGGAAGGCGAACCCAAACAATAGCTGCATTCATTCCCCTCCCTCCGCCTCTTCTCTGGTCGCCGTCGCCCGGTAGCCATGGGTCGGCCGAAGGTAACAACATACGCCATACTCTTGCCGGAGCGGCGCTTTAATATGGAAATTTTAGTGGTCATGCATGCATCTTGTTGTGCTAGCACTCCTATATAAGGGTTGACCGGTCGCTTCCCGCGGACATGCGCGGGCAGTGGAAGAGGAAGGAGAAGGGAAGCGGGCTGTGGAGTAACGTTTTTTACCACAATTTCTTAGGAAACCGAGTGCAATAATTGACTAGTTTTACAAACTACCAGTACTACACTTGAAACGGTTCAAAACCTATACTCCCTTGCCAGCGCGCGCTTCCCGCGTGAAATGGTCAGCGTCGACCTAGAGTGTCAGAGCCGCATTAATGCCCGGCCAGAGCGGAGGCGACCTCTCACTGGCGCCGGCTTTGAAGTGGCGCGACGGCCGAGAGAGCGCCGCTTCCCGATGCACGCGTCTGCTCCGCGTCGAGACTGGCCATAGGCCCTGTTTGGATCCATGTGTTAGAGTTAGTTTGAGCTAGTTGGGGCTCAAATAGCCATAAAGTATCCAAGCATGAGGGTTTAAATTGGAGCAAGTTGCACCGAATCCACCCAAAAAACTATCCCACCCAAGAGGTGCTAACTGGAGATAGTTCTCATTGGGACCATTGAAAAATCACTTTTCTCTCTCCATGAAGTGCATTTATTGTCAATCTAACCCTGACACCAAAACACCTCTTTGGCTATAGTTAGTTTAGGGTTAGTCATGAGTTAGTCTAACCTCTAGCTAAGTTAGAGTATCAAATAGGAGCAGTATAGGACATGCAAGTTGCTCAAAGCATACAGGCAAATTCATACGTGAAAGGGTTTTTTTTAAAAACGGAACGTGAAAGGAATTTTTTTTAGAATGCTCTTGGTATGTCGCTAACATGTGATAGTTAACCGACCTCAATAGACGGCAGAAACGCCAGCCTACCGCACTTTGATAGAGACAAGGAGGGAGAAGCAATACAGGCTGCTGGATTACTAGAGATAGGTGTCGCACGGAAGCCAAGAAATATGGTGATAGCGTGGGTTAGCCATGTACTAGTATGATGTAACTACACTGGGCTGCAGTGTTTCGTACTCTTCCAGTCCACTGTGGAGATGATTGGTTAATTTTATATCACTGAATAATATTAAATATTATGAGTGCAGACGCTCCACCACGAGGTTCCTTGCTCCTTCCCGGTCGTCCGGAATCTATGTTCTTCCACTCTATTTTTTTACGTGAGCTTTGTTCATCCTTTTGCCAACACGCGAGACATCTAGCATCAAGGTGCACGTGTTATGCAAGGATCGTTCCATCTATATGAAGAACATGTGGGACTGGAACTACGAGACGGACATGTACCCAGGAGTGGACGTATGAACCTGAGTAATGTAGCACAGTAAGTGAAGTAGAAAGGCACAAATGGTATGAACATGTGTGGCATATAGGGTGTGTTTGGTTGCGTTCTCGTCTCAGCATAGTTGTTCCCTCTTCATGGATGCTCAACTCAACACCCCTCTTCATGCAAGCTCTCTTCATGAATGCTTCTAGTGTATTTGTGCTAAACTAGTGTGGACTCATGCACCCTCCATACACTCTACCAAACACCCAAAAGTAGGTCAAGAAGGGAACTCTTGGGCGGCATTTGTCTCTTACTACGTACTACCACTAAATGTTGTACGTGCAATGCACGGTGATGTTATGGAGTACGTGCCTAAGTACTCTACTACTGCTATATTACTTCGAGGCACATATTAAATTTTATATTTGTTTACGTGTATGCCCCGAGACCTTCCAACTAGACGTGTCTTTCACTCCAGGTCGCACTTTGTATCGTTCATACCACTAAGTACTACTACTGTGGTCTCCGACCCAGAAGTGGAAGAAGTGGAGACGCTCTATCACGCTATTTTTTTTACGTTGGGCTCTACCACGCTGTTCATGTCCCACTCCTTTCGCTGACGTGTGGGACATCCAGCACGTGCCGTGTTTGGCACCCTTCATCGTAAGAGTTGAAACGCTAGAATTCATCAGAAATAAAGAATAATTATAAATCGGCAGTGATACTATTTTTTGCGAACCAATCAGCAGTGATACTATACCACGCGGTTTCCTTGCTCCTCGATATCGGAAAGAATACTTCCGTTCGCCAATAGGTGGGACGTCGACCATCCTGGTCCACTTGCCATGCACGCAGAACTCCAAGGGAGAGTCACCCAGGTCGTCGCGCCGCAGTAACAATGACTAATGAGCTGTCAAATCACAGGCCCACTTCCCACTTTGAAGTTGCTCGGACGAAGGAACCATCATGACTTCGTTGAATTCCGCTTCTTGAAGAAAACTACTATACCAGCAGTACTGCTAGCTACAGTAGTTAGTCCAACAGAGGCCTCCCTTCATTCATACGATAGGAATATGAAAATCATAGGAAGTGAGATGACATGCATCTCAATTCCTATAGAGAAAGAGATGCCATTTGATGCTTAGGATAGGAATTTTTCCCATTTAGTCTAGGCTAATGTACTGGTAATTTGCTCTAAAAACTACAGTAGTAACTAGTAGTATTGGTACATGCTCGTACTCAGACACAGACACACACACTAACTACTAGTACTACTACTTCTCACATGCTGGCCAAACGCCGTCGTTCTCCTTCCCGGTTTTGTCGGCGACACCCCACCGTGCTTGGATCTCCGCCGACCTCTCCGCAGCAGCGCATGCGTCCTTTTCTTTCTTGCGGCGGCGGGCCTCTCTTTTCTTGAGTGCTTTCTGACTTTTCCGCTCCATCTGTGCGGCTTTGGCCGCCTCTTGATCTACCGCCCATTCGGCCTTGGCATCTTCAAATTCCTCCCACATAGTTGTGAGGTCGCGAGCGGCGATGAACTCGGCACGGCGGGATGCCATCGCTTCCCTACCATTTTGTGTGCGGTCATGGGCGGCGAGGAACTCGGCGCGGCGGGATGCCATCGCTACCTTACCGTTAGTGTGCGGCGCGGTGGCATGAACGACGCTTGGTGAGAGCTATGGAGTGGAGTGGCCGGACAACCGTATACTGCATTGGTTTGTCAAGAGCTCAAGGACAGAAGACGAAGCAAATTTGGATTCCCCTTCAATCCTGGTCATTTATTAGCGAGTAAAATGCATTGGCGGTCATCGAACTTGTCTTGATAGCTCACTTTGACCATTGTATACGAGATATGGTGATTATACGGTCACTGGCTCAACGTATAGCTCCGTATTTGTCTGGTTGACCAGTCAAACAGTCCGCATGCGCCTCATCAGCTCGTGTTCTTTATCTATTTACACAGGCCTACCTGTCAATGGAGAAAGAAATACTGTAAAAACCAAAATTATGCGTATGTGGGGAATCAAACCATGGACTCGTCACTGCAATGCACCCTCGTCAGCCAAATGAAAATGAAATACTTCGCGTCAGACACTCACGCTCACGCTGTCAAAGCATGCTAATGCATGCACGTCACCCTCTAAATCAAAGTCCTGCTCATGGCGCAACGCAAATGGCGAGCCCATCACCTGCGCGCCCCGGTGGTGCTTGACATTACTGTTTAGACGTTTGATGGAGGACTACGCGAGCGCCGAGCATGTATTCACCTGGCTCAACACCAACAGTCATACTCGGACCGCCTTGCTCATGTATATCGTCCATCACAACGACAATCTATAAAACAGCCTAAGCTAGAGAGGGTACTATGGGAGTATGGTATGGAGTATGTACTATCGTGAGCAACCGATCTTAGTGCCACTGCACACCGAAACCCCTTCCATCGCTAGCGCACGCTTCCCGCCTGAAACGGTAACCGTCTCTCCAGAATGTCAATGCCACATTCACTAGACTTAACTGCAGGTGCAATTGGTGTGTCACTGACATGCGGGCCAGATGCCCGTTGGGCCCACATGTCAGAAACCCAAACGCATCTGCAGTTAAGTCACTGAAGCAGCGTCCGCATTCACGCCCGACGAACCTACTCTGGCGCCAGTTGTCCCTCCGTCTGCCGCGGCTCATTGCCATTCGCCCGCTATATTAACTTGAGCCCTAGCTCCCAGCCATAGCCAAAGACCCACACTTATTCTCCTCCGGTCCCTTCCTTCTGTTGGCACCACTTCAACCATGGCCACCTGGCGCTCCGAAGCTCTCTTGGATGTACTGTCACAGGAGTAGACGAGGGACATCGGCGGCTCCGCTCTGGGCGCGCTCTAAAGCTCTCTTCGACATACTGTCGCAGGAGCAAACAAAGGAGATCGCCGGCACCCCCTGGCCGCCCTCCGCCGCCACGACCACGAAGCCGGCGCGCGTGCGCGGGCGCAGCCAGTAGCGACGAAGAGTAGTACACGGTAGGTCACCGCCGCTCTGGTCCCGGGAAGGCCACCGCTACTCCACTCAGTCGACGCCAAGCTTGGTGGGGTAAACATCGGCGGCCGATTAGCCGCTTGACGGCGACATGGAGGCGGAAATCTTCAGAACCTTGTGCTCCGGAGGAGGAGGTTATCAAGGCGAATGAGGAGGAGGCAAAGGCAATGGCCGGCTTTCTTGGGTTCACGGCCGGACAAGGTGGTCGGGCGCCAGCGATTGTTTAGATTAGGTTTATAGTAGGTTTTAGTACGGTTTGTGCGAAATATGTAATGAATTTCGTCCAGTTTGTAGGAAAAGTTTTTGAAATGAAATGAATTTCATCCGGTTAATTTGAAATTTGCTTTGTTTGCACGAATTTCGTCCGGTTAGTTCATATAGTTGTCGAAAGGTATGCGGGCAGCATCGGATGGCATCCATCAGTGTCCTTGGACAGATGCCGGTGTAAATTTGTGGGCCAGCGCTGGAGATGCCCTAACTATCATGCTATAATCGCTAACAATCCTCCATTATTTGGCAGGGAACAGTTATCCCTCGATCAAAATCAGATCCGCGGTGTTTTGCACTCCTCCCGCGTAAGAGTGTAAACTCTTGCTTACATAAAAATGGAGCAAGTGGAGGGCACTGTAGCACGTCATATCACTCGAACTAGTCCGCCTAACGAGCGGGAAAGCACCGCCCTCGTAATTTTGTTCTGGATTTCTATCGATCGATCATGTGAAAATGTTACGCTTCGCAAGTTCTAAAGGAAAAGGTGGCACACTTACGACTCGTACGCGTCGCAACCCCGACAGTCCGGCTCGCACGCCGCTCAGCAGAGGGGACACGCGCTGTCTTGCAATTTCACTGACATGTGGGACCGTAATTGAATAAACCGTCGATAGCCGAAATCTAATCGCTCGGCGGGCTTCGGCTGAGAAGAGAGAAACGGGGGAGGGAGAAGAGATCGCCCGCCCGCTGCACACGGTCTCCAAGAAATATATGGTGATAATGTGAGCTGGGCCATGCTGGAGTCCGGACTTCTTCCGGAGCCCCCTCTCACCGCCCTGGCCCCTCAAGACGCCATCTGCCCGCCGCATGCATGCATAGCAAGTAGTACTCCTTATGTGAAGGAGAGAGAGGCATTGACAAAGTCAAGGAGTGGGCTCTGCAAGAACCCATCTCTACACGTGCTCCTCGGTATAAAAAAATAATTCTAAAAAAGGCATAAAAACCAATTGTGTCTTAAAAAAAGAGAGGTAAAAACATTTGAGAGGAAATAGATAGAGAGAAAGTGAGAAAAAGTTGTAACCTGGGCATTACATGAGGAAGGAGGGAGTGGTGCACATGCCAAGTTCACTGGGCTGCCGTGTTTCACACTCCTCCGTCGTAACAGTGGAGACAATAGCTTTCATCAAAAAGAAACAATGAATACTCGTTGCTCGTCCTCTATATCGGAAAGAATACTTTCATTCGCCGACATGTGGGACGTCGACCATCCTGTTCCACCTGCCATGCACAAAATTATACTGGTCTACCCCGGTCGTATCGCAGGCCCAACCTTTCCCACTGTAAGTTGTTCGGACGAAGGAACCATCATGATTTCGTTGAATTCCGCTTCTTCAAGAAAACTTACTGTACCCGCAATACTGCTACCACACGCGAAGACTGGACAGCACTGTACCACGTCATATCACTGAAACCCACTAGGCCAAACTAGCCTGCCTAGGTCATCTATTTTGGAATGGAGGGAGTACGTCTCTGCACTGCTATGATTTTGTGTTGCACGTTATCTGTACTTTTGCTACGATTTTCCTACCCTATGAACCAAATGAGGCCTGAATGTATGTCGACTATTGTCTGATCGATCGCTAAGCCTACAATTTTAGGATCTAGGGCTATTGGTCGATCGACGAGGGATAAGTATAAGCGTACCACGAGCTCATCAGCCCCAACGTTTCTATTCGGTGAGTGTTTTGCAAGTACTATAGCTCACACAATAGCTAGCCTACTAACACCAAGAATCATCAAACAAGCCCTGCTGATATGATAAACAGTTCAATCTTACATCTAAGCATGCCATATATTACATCAAAAGCTGGTGAGGATACATCTGTTTCCATAACTCGGAGAGGGTTCGCATGATTCATCGCATGATTCACTATCAAACAAAAGTAGCAAGATCCGCCCACACAAGACAGTGCACTAGCCCTAAGATGGTTTGATAACACGCATCGTTCTGGTAATTAAACACAGGGCAATGCAAACTACCCTAAAGGATTAGCGCGACCAACTATTTCTTGTCATCGATCTCTCAGGCAATGACCACAACACGGACAGTGGCATGGGAATCGATTTCTGGGGCGATGTCCACAGGACTGACCGCGACATCGGATTCGATCTCTGGTGCGATGTCCACAGGATAGATAGCAGCATCGGAATCGATCTCCGGGGCAATGGCAACAGGGCGGGCCACGACATCGGAATCATCAAGGACGTCCACCGGCACCTGCACAACCCTAACATATTAGCAAGCACATTGCAAATAATCAAAAACTAGAACTATGGTAATAAGCCATTATTTTTTACCTTGTGCAGCTCACTGGGGGATCTCATCCCTCCGGGGGCCATATCCTCATCCTCGATGGGGGCCATCACCTTGCCAGGGGAATACTGCTTCTCAACAGCGACTATCTCCTCAAACTCGGTCTTGAGCCTCACATAGGTGGCAATCAGAGTTCCTAGGGTAGGCACGATGGGGCCCTTGCTATTCTTCCAACTTTCTTTGAGGAGTTCGTCCGCCAACGTCCTCAACTCTTTGGCCAGTTTTTATTTCTTGGAGTTCTTCGTCTCCATGGGATGGCCTGCCAACATTGTCAACTCGTTGGTCGGTGCTCGCTTCCTGGAGATCGCCGTCTCCAGTGGGTTGTCCGTCGGCAACTCTTTGCCTAGTGCTCCAGGATCCATCAATGAACTGACAAACAAAAAGCAATCGAAAGGAAACCACAATCGCAATGAAAACGGGAAAAGAATAGGATGTGAGAATCAGTCGGTGCTTCGCAAAAAGAAGATTCTTGGAATGAAAATATAGCAGCATAACTGATTCGCCCACCTTTCCTTCGTCGGTACAGAAGAAATATGGCTAAAGTGAGTAGCCTGGAGTGAGGTTTTCTTCAAGAAAGGGAAGAAAGGGCTTGAACGAGCATTCCAGTGAAATGATGGTTGCTTCGTCCAGTCCAACTTGGAGGCCACCTTACCACTGCTGGTAAAGGTGTGGGTTTCGTGATATGACCGGTCATGACGGCCGCACCGGGGTGACAAGTGAGTCTCGACTGTAGCACCTCACTGTGATTTGGTGGATGGCACGCGGGCTCGGATGCTTTGAAATGTCCCGCATGTAGATAGAGCGACTAGTCATATAGGAGTGCTCTATATTGTGCACCGCGACCAAGTTGAAGAGGAAAACGAGAGAACTACGTAATTAATGCATGAGTTTAATTAGGGTAGTTTTGTACAGTACGAGATACATTCCTCCAATCGCAAAATGCCTTGGTTCATGAGATTTGAGATTTGAGCCCTATAAACCAGAAAGGAGGGAGTACTGCACATGGTGTAGTCTAGTCACTTGTTGAAATCTCTAGAAAGGCAAATACTCCTTTCCGGTTTACAGGGCTATACTACTCCCTCCGTCTAGGTGTGTAAGTCATCTTACGAAAACCAAATAGTCCCAAAACACTTAGGCGCAGTGCATTAACTTCTACCTTGTTTCTTGTTTCTTGACATATCAACCAATAAGAGATGAGAGGTGTGCATGCTTTTAATGACTTGCAATGGCTAGTTCATTGCATGCAATGCTATTAATTAGCGAATAAACATTGGTGACCCCAGGAGGAATGGTGCTAAGCGCGTGGACCTATGCAGAATGAGTATCAACCAATGGATAATGGAGTTTAATTGTTATACAATAGAAATTTTGTCTCATGCAAGAGCCTGGCTAGTACTCCAAGGAACCGCACTACGCGAGCGTTCGCAACTGCCACGTTCGGCTTGCGCTTGGCTCTTCGCCTCTTTGAGAAGAAGAACAATTATGTTACTCCTACTTCTACAGTATCGAATCCACTGCTGCATGTCCGTCCACCTCGTGCGGGAGGGATAGCGTGTAGTGAAAGCTTCTACTTACTGCTCCTGCCTTTGCGTCTATGACAGGTGGGCCCAACAGGTGGTTGGCCCTGCTGTCATGCAGCCAAAGGCAGGTGCAATTAAGGCACCAGAGCTCAGTCCGCGAGGGAGAGGGCGTTGTAGTAATCAAATTTCTCGGTCTTGTACGAGTTGACGCGACTCATCAAAGCACTACACTCGATATAAGTCTTTTTACACATTTCAAATGGGCTACTTCGTATGTAGGAGTAGACATATTCTGCTTCGTATGTAGTCACTTGTTGCAATCTCTAAAAAGACTTATATTTGGAAACAGAGGGAGTACAATGCATGCATGCATGCCATGACTTTCCTTTCGATACTTGCATGTGATGATTTGATGCACCTTGCCAAATTTTGACTACAAATTTAACTAACCAAATTTTCATGCATGTCACAAAAAATTACGGGGCTGTTTGGATTGTGACTATGTTTGTCTTGTGTTGCCACATTATTTTTCCCACACTTGCCACACTTGCCTAACATGAGTTGCTCAAATTGTTAGACACACTTTGGCTTGCCTAAGGGAATCTTGCCACAATTTTTGTGTCTATGACATGTGGGGTTCACTGATAATAAAAAAATTCTTGTCTTAGGTGTGGCTAATAAAAAAGACTTATATTTAGGAACGGAGGGAGTAGAAAATATAAATAATAATGCATGTTGGGGCAACCCACGTTTCCGCTAATTTTAGTCGTGGGCTTGTTCACAATTTTTACGAGGGGGTGGTTGTTCATTTAATGGGGGGACTTGTAGTACCAGACTTGAATGATACAAAGTGCGACCTGGCACACCGTAACACCAGTTGGAACAAGCGGGTAGCTATCTCAAAAAACAATCAACAACTAAAAAAACGTGACCTGGCATGTAGTCGTACACAATTTTAAATGATTGTTTTGATGGAGTGAACAAGGAAAACTACCCCACTACGTATATATAGGCCAGAGCCTCCGCGCTTGCTTGCTAGGGTTGCTCTATTCACACACTCTCATCCTCTCCAGATCTAAACAAGATAGGGGTAGTAACACTGTCTTTCTCCCTTCAAAAAACGCTGGCTTTCTATCCTCACCGCTAGTTACAGATCCGGACGTATCCCCCTCCGCCGGTGAAGGGGAGGAGGGGAAGCATTTAGGCCGTCGTCGACAACGAGGGAGGAGACCCACTGCCGGCCGCACCGTTATCTCTGGCCGAGCGCCGGCGCGGGAGGTCCTCCGATCCCTTCGTCGTTGCCTATGGGCAGATCCGGCCTCCCACCGCCCACCTATCCACATCCCGACGACCTTCAGGTATATCTTCATTCGAAACCGCCTTAGCTCTACTTCCCTAGCTCGCTACGTCGCTGCATGTGCATCATTTTATACCTCTCAGCCCCTCTCGGTCGGATGGTCCAACGTCACATATTTTTTTCTTCTATTGTTAGAGGTAAAGCTACTTCATGGAGTCGAATCTTGTTCTCCCTCCGTCCAAAAATACTTGTCATTGAAATGGATGTATCTAGATGTATTTTAGTTCTAGACACATCCATTTTGATGACAAGTAATTCCGGACGAAGGGAGTACTTGGTTCAAACAAGAAATAAAGTGGGGGTGGGGGAATTTAGTATGTACATCGGACTTGGTACAAACAGGAAGGAAAGGGGGTGAAAGTACTACAGACTGGTCATCCAACCGGTCTCTTGGTCGAAAAGGAAATATAGGGGTAACGTTGTACACAGTGGTATGACCAAGACTAGATTTGCTAGCCACACATAGGAGTAGGTGGCTAGAGTGAACAAAAATGGGACCAGCCCAGATATGTTTCTTGGATGTTTGTTTCTCGGGGAAACAAACTATGAATCACCACTTTATGCCCCTGTTTACGTACATGGTGCTGGACTGCTGGTGCATCCACTGTCCCATGCCCTTATACCAAATATTCACCTTTCCCGTGTTCCAAACGGCTGGAAGGGAAAGAATACCGTAGGAATTGTGTTCCTACGAAAATCCTACACCAAACCTGTGAATCGAACGCAGCCTTAGCTGTTCTTAATCTAATGTCCCTGGTAAAAATGAAGCCATGCCACTGTTATAAGCCATGACAAGTTTAGCCAAATGTTTTTGCCTGTAATTGTTTGAGACTCTGACTGTTTCCTCTGTGCCTTTTTGTGCAAACAGGGATATCCAATTCACCTGGTTGCTGTTCTGACCTTTTGGTGCACTGCACAAAACTCTTCTTAAAAGAAGTGACTTTTGTGCTGTTTAACTGGAATGTCAGAATGGAACAGTTGGTTCATTTTGGTGGAACTGCACAAAGGGAGATCTGTGTTCGAATCCTCATCATCCATATTTGCGCCATAACCTTCCTTTAGGTAAGAATGATATTTAATGCATGTGTTCATCTCTATTTTCCGACTGCCATGAGAAAATAATGTTGCTTTTACTAGTACACTTGTACTCCCTCATTGACAAAACCAATTCTGAATTAGAAGGCCAATCATGTACTTGGTTTCACCAACTGGTGAGGAGAAAGAGAAACAGAGCATGAAGAGGAAGAAGAAGAAGAATAAACAGTGCCAAGGCGATCTTGCTGAAGCCAGAGGCCTCAGTTGAGGCCATTCAAGGGCTCCGACAATGACTACCTTACATGTGAGATGATCCTCCAGGGAGCCCTTCCACTTCTGCTGTCTCACTTAATTAATTAGGAGTACTTAAGTACCACTAATTTATTACTGCCTAATTTCCCTGTTGGAGTTAAGCAAATCTTTAGTAGGACCCTATGCTGAATCATGTACGTGTGTATGTTTGTCTATGGAGGTGAATCATGTGGTGGAGCAGGGAGGGAATATTATTAGTGTAATGACATAATAGTGCTATTGTTTTGCATGTCAATTTATTGCCATTGGTTCAATGAGGCAATGTTTTGCGTATTGTCCATCATGAATTTGATGCTACTGTTTGAGTAATATGCTAATGTCTTCCTATCCTTTCTCACTAAGCTAATGAAGGTTTCACCTTGTTCCTACTTGTGGAAATAGGGATCATGTTGTGCCAATCATACATTTTAGTGGAACTACACAAGACAATACAATGAACTGTATCCCAGCAGTGCTTTAACTCTCCTGGAAGTTCTTGATAATCTTTCGATATAATCTCAGCACTGGTAAACATGAGTGATTTCAACCATACATTTGAAGTGCACAAAAATATATACTATTGTGTGATTCCAGTGAGTGCTTTATCATCTCTTATGGGACTACATGAATAAGCTTTTTTTCACAGGTTGGTACAGGTCTAAGGCCTTCATCCATATTAGTTTGCTGTCATCTCTATTTGTATCGTGCTACTGTCATGAGAAACTCCTTTATCTTTGCACGTTAAAGTTTTGCAACCTATGATAAATGGCACTGTTTGAGTGTTGAGTTGAGATAATTGGCACTGATTAAATAAACTAATAACTCTCTTTAAGCAAGACTACTATGTTGCTAACTTTACCCATTAAGATAATGAGGGTGCTTCTATTTGTTAGTGTATGTTTCATTAACTAGTCCCACTATTACAGTAGTCTCTCTCTCTCTCAATATATGTGCAAACAGGGATGCTCGATTTTGGTGGAACTGCACAAAAACTTTGGGTGCTTCATTGCCTGGACAGCTTCCGTCCTTTCCTGTCAGTCGCTAATCTCCACTTGCTTTCTTCCTTTGCTGTCAGTCGCTTGGCTTATCTCGGCTTCCAGTCAAAGGAAATAGTAATTGATATGCTACCTCACACAGGTTGGTACTGGTCTTTATCCTGATTATTGTGCCTGTCATATGTATTGGTAATTTGGTATTGTGCTACTATTTGCCGATTTCATAAAGGAGTAATTTGGAGCCTGAACTCGCAGGCAAATCATTACATCGGGTGATTTCAGTAGAACAGCACAAAATGATCAGATGGACAGGGACTTATGCTGCTGCTATGTACTCCAAAGTTCACTCAGACAAGCATCGATGTTGACAAGAAGTGCCTATATTCATTCGAGTATCAATCGGCGTCAACCAATTGTCAAACTCCAAGTATTAGGAGAGTGAACGACAAAAATATTGCTTGGTGAATAGCCCAGAAAAACGCAGTCCAGTCTTTGGTCCCAACTTGTGCCTTTTGGTTATCGACACATATGGTAGCGAACTATATGCCATGGAGTCTAAAGATTCCAGACAAGTTGGTTGATGCGTATATTCATCTTGCACTTAATCAGTCTACACGCCAAGGATGCTCCATTTTAATTGAACTGCACAAAAAATTTGGGTGGTTCATTTTCTCAACCACCTCCTTTCTCGTCTGCAATGTAGAATTTTGGCGAGATATAGGACCAAGATGAGCCAGTAAACTAGTTGGATGAAAGTAGTGGCCAAGTTGCTCAAACCTCCCTCAGCACAAGGCCACTATTTGAGGATAAACCTACAAGCAAAGTTTAGATTGTCTGTGCTGCCTCTTATGTACTTGAAAGTTTACTCGTACAAGAACTAATTTTAGCGAGAAGTACCTCCGATTGAACACCATTTACCAGTCTGTACCCTAGGTAATTAAAGTTCGTCCATGGATCATATTGGTTGAGATCTCAATCATTTGGATGCATAAACATACTGAACATGTGTATATCTGAATCTTTTTGTGAATTATGTATGAATATTGTTGTGTGATCTATCAATCATTTGGATGCATAGATATGCTGAGCTTGTGTATATATGAATCTTTTGAGTTGTTGATAGTGAATGTTGGCTATGAATATGAACATGTCCTGTGAACCTGAGTTTGATATGAATTTTTACCTTTTATGTTGTATTTGTGTGTGAACTTGTTAGTATGCCTACTGTGGGGTATAAAACGCAGGTCTCTTATAAAAGTAATGATGTGTCCAATTTATGTTTTCCCTTCTAACCACATTATATATATTTATATTATTACTATTATCGTATATTTTATAGAGACTTATATATACATTATAAAAACATCCCACGTGTTATTAACTTATAAAAGTAATTGTTTAACGAAAGTTGGCAAGGAAAATCCTGGTTGTTTTTGACTCACAGGCAAGGAAAATCCTGGTGATTGCATACAAAAGCTTGTGAAGATTTTAAGGACCAATTTAATAATAACGCGCTCATTTTTATTTTGAGCAATAACTCGCTCATTTCTTAATTATATCTATATAAAATGTGCCTCTCCGGTTTATTCTTTGATATTAATTGCTCCTTCTAACATAACGAGCCCACCTAATACGTGTATTTCAAGGAAGTGCAAATGGGCTGGGATTTCTTAGAAAATATAAATGGGCCTGATTGACGCGAAATTATTTGTTCACCCAGCCCAGCAAATGGACTGTACATTCTAGAAAACATGGGTTAAATATATGCCACATTTTTTAGGCTGACATGTGGGCCAATAGGTCGAAGCCTACGCAGGGCGTTGTCAACTTGGTCAACAAATGATTGTGTCATCCACAGCCATTGGATTTATATCCAACGGCCGGCATGCACCTTGAATCTCTCGTCTTCTTCCTCCAGCGTCGCCGAGACCGCCTAGTCCGGCCTCCGGTGGCTAGCGGCTCTGGTTAGCACGCATCGCTGCGAAGCGCTACCCCACCGCCGGCCAGGCTATCCCTCCACCCCTCGACACCTCCTGTTATTCTCCACAGACTAAAGCCCCATGCCGCAACAGGACCAGTTATAAACCTTCTCCTCCTCTCAATATGCGACTCCACTGCCACGTTTTCCCATCTCCGAGTCGTTCCCGTCCGGGGCCTCACCGTCGTCCACCGCCTCACTGCGTCCGGTGCGGCGTGGTCAACAAACGAGAGTCATCGGAAGAGGACTATACGTGGAGAGCCTGACGGCTGGGACCCATGAGGTCCATGGTCGCACGCAAGGAAAGTTCCTCCTTAGTAAGCTGAAAAAAATGTTTCCTCCACCTGACAACTGGGACCCACCGGCTGTATCTTCGGACGGAAGCAAGTGCCTCCTTGTTTTGCGAAAAAAATTATTCATCCAGTTGACAGTTGGGACCCGTCTAATTTGGTGACTGACTTGTGGGCCTACTAAGCGGACGTGTACGCACGGCTTTATCAACTTAATCAACAAATGATTCTAGCAGCTGGACCGTTGGATGTTAATCCAACAGCCATGCTCCTTCTTCAACCTCTATTCTTGCTCCTGTCTCCCGTGGGCGGCACCGCGGCTGTTATGCCGCGCACCCGAACCAGTGAAGTTTCCCACTCTTCTCCATCTGTGATTCCCCTTTCCCGTCTTCCCCATCTCCGGGTCGTTCCAGTGGTCAACAACCGAGATTCGTCGGAAGATGACTATAGGTGAGCGGCTGATAGTGGGGACGCACCACGCCCATGGCCGCATGCATGCAACGGAACGCGGCGAGGTCAACATGGTCAAGGAACGACTTCCATCGGAAGTATAATTTACATGGAGAGCCTCAGCTGGGTCCACGGCCTCAGCAAGTAAGTGCCTCCTTATTACGCGAAAAATAATGATTCCTCCAACTGACAGCAGGGACCCACTGGACGGGCCACCGTATTCTGCAAAAAAATGTTTGCCCCCTGACTGTTGGGACCCACCTGACGGGCCACCGTATTTTGCGAAAAAAACGTTCCCCCGCTGTTAGCTCGGACCCACCGAAAGTGCCTCATTACACACAAAAAAATGAACACTCCCCCGACTAGCTGGGACCCACCTTGGTGGGAGGCTGACTTGTGGGCCTACTAAGTTGACGGGGACGAAGGGCTTTGTCAACTTAGTCAATATGCACGATTCTAGCTCCAGTAACTGTACAATGTCCATCCAACGGCCGTAGTGCTTCTTCAACCTCTGGTCTTCTTACTCCAGCCGCCCAAAGCAGCGTCGGTCGTGCCGCATGCTCCTCCCTCCCATGGCCGACTGTGCTGCCGCGGAGGCCTCACCGCCCCCTACTATTCCCACCGCTGGCCAGGCCCTGCGGCGACGGTAGCCTCACACCGCAGCCGAACCAGTGAACCCTCGTACTCCTCTCCGCGCGGGCTTCCACTGCCGCGTCTTCCCCGGCCCCACGTCATCCCCTTCCTAGGCCTCGCCGTCGTCCACCGCCGTGGTGCTCTCCGCACGGCGTGGTCAACGTGGTCAAGGAACGACTTCCATCGGAAGAGTACTGTACGTGGAGAGGCTGACAGCTGGGTCCACGGCCACAGCCCAGTTTTTTTGTGATTTGCCAAGTAAGTCGCTTTGTCAGGCCTGTTGGGCTGCAAATCTTTCAAGACGAGGAGAGCTTTCATTTGGCTGGCCGAGAAAATGGCCCATCAGTAATGAGAAATGGGCTGTACATTTTTAAAACACATCAAACCGGCAATTAGTTTCAAATATCTTTTTTTTTCATTTTGAGATTTTAAATTACATTAATTTTTATGTGTGGAGAATTTGTTGGATTTTATATTAATATACATTTATTTTAAAAATCAGTTTGAATGTGAGTCGAAATTTTGGGATTAAAAACAGTTCGGACCGCACCGAAATATGCAAAATTTCATATAATTTTTTAACCGTGGCCACAATATGGGCTGTAATGCTAACAAAAAGAATATGGGCTCCAAAAAAACCATAAGAATTAGCAAATGGGCTGTAAATTATTAGAAATAATGGCAGATGGGCTGTATGCTGTTTTCCACAGATTTGAGGCTTTCCTAAACAAAGGTTGACGCACAAGCAGTGACTGTTGGATGTCCATCGAACGGCCGTCGTGCTTCTTCAATCTCTGCTCTTCCTGCTCTAGCCGCTCAAACAAGCACCGGCGGGACGGCCTGCTCCCTCCTCCCCGCGGCCGGCTGTGCTGCCTCGGACCCCTCACTGCCCCACTGTACTCCCATCGCTGGCCTAGCCATCCCTCTACTCACCCACACCTGATGTTATTCTCCGGCGACGGCAGACGAACCAGTAAACCCTCGTACAGTCGTACTCCCCTCCGTGTGGGAAACAACTGCCGAGTCTTCCCTGCCTCCGTGTCGTTCCCTTCCTAGGCCTCGTCGTCGTCCACCGCCCTGGTGCTCTCGGCGCGGCCTAGTCAACGTGGTCAACGACCGACATGCATCTGAAGTGGACTGTACGTGGAGAGGCCGACAGCTGGGTCCATGGCCGCACGCAAGGAAATGCCTCCTTATTATGCGCAAAATAATGATTCCTCCACCTGACATCAGGGACCCACCGAAAGTGCCTCTGTATTTCGCGAAAAAAATGTTACCGCCGCTGACAGCTTGGACCCACCAGCTATATCTTCGCACGCAAGGAAGTGCCTCCTTATTACGCACAAAAAAAATGAATACTCCCCCTATTAGCTAGGACCCAGTATAGTGGCAGGCTGACTTGTGGGCCAACTAAGTTGACGGGGACGGAGGGCTTTGTCAACTTAGTCAATATGCACGATTCTAGCTCCAGTGACCGTACGATGTCCATCCAACGGCCGTAGTGCTTCTTCAACCTCCGGTCTTCTTGCTCCAGCCGCCCAAACCAGCACCGGTCGTGCCTCGTGCTCCTGCCTCCCGTGGCCGGCTGCGATGCGGCGGAGGCCTCACCGCCCCTACTACTCCCACCGCTGGCCAGACCGTCCCTCTACTAACCCACATCCCCTGTTATTCTGTGGCGACGACAGCCTCACACCGCAGCGAACCAGTGAACCCTCGTACTCCTCTACGCATGGGCATCCACTGCCGCGTCTTCCCCGGCTCCGCGTCGTCCCCTTGCTAGGCCTCACCGTCGTCCACCGCCCTGGTGCTCTCGGCGCGGTGTGGTCAACGTGATCAAGGAACGGGTTCCATCAGACGTGGACTGTACATGGAGAGGCTAACAGCTGGGTCCACGGCTGCAGCAAGGAAGTGCGTCCTTATTACGTGCAAAATAATTATTCCTCCACCTGACAGCGGGGACCCACTGGACGAGCCACTGTATTTCATGAAAAAACGTTTTCCCCTGACTGCTGGGACCCACCAGCTACATCTTCGCACACAAGGAAGTGCGTTCGGGCAAAAAAAAATGATTTGCCCCCTGACTACTGGGACCCACCAGCTACATCTTTGCAGGCAACAAAGTGCCTGACAGTCGGGACCCACCTGGTCGAAGCGTACATAGCGTTGTCATTCTGGTCGCGAACATGTATGTACATATATACTGGTGGATGTAGAGGCGCGCACGTGTCGTAGTAGAGGCGCGTACGTGTCGTAGTAGAGGCGCGCACGTAGCATGTACACGTACGTACAGCGGCCAGGGTGCAAGAAAGAAAATACGGCCACGTATGTGTACATACGGGCGGGGTCTCGAACGCCTACTCGCGCATACGTATGGCCAGGGCTCGTGTACATGGCTGGGTCGGAACGGAGAAACAACATCATCATTGTGTTCATGGGGAGGCAACGGAATGCGTCATGTTCATGGGGAGGCAACGGAATGCGTCGTGTTCATCGGGAGGCAACGAAACGCGTGGGAGCCAACCGGCTGGGTCGGGAGGGCTTGGACGGAACAGACGATGGAAACGAGGCATGGCATACCGCAAAGCGGAGGAAATGGCCTTGTGTTCGACCGGCCACGTTTGAAACGGGATCCTCTTCATCGGGAGGGGTCTGGCGTACCGCAAAACGGAGGAAACGGACCACCTACGGTCGAAACGGGGGTCCTGTTGATCGGGGGGTGTGGCGTACCGCAAAACAGAGGAAACGGACTTGTGTTGGAGCGCTATGGTCGAAACGGGGGTCCTGTTCATCAGGAGGGGTGTGGCGTACCGCAAAACGGGACTCCATGAGATACTTTTCATCTCAAGCGTCGACCTCCTCCAGCCTCCACGGGCTACCGTCGACGTCCTCCAGCCTCCACGGGCTCCTGTTCATCCAGCCTCCACCGCGCGCTACTCCACCGGCTACTGTTCAACCACCCCTCCACGGGCACCCCTCTACCATCTACTGTTCATCCAGCCCTCCACACCATGGGGTCCTGTTCAACCACCCCTCCACGGGCATCCCTCCACCGTCTACTGTTCATCCAGCCCTCCACCACACCACGGGGTCCTGTTCATCCAGAGGCAACGCCACCGCTCACTGATCATCCAACCCCCCCTCGCAACGCTCATTGTTCATCCCAGAGGCAGCATCGACCGGCTTCAGTTAGCAGCAGTAGCGAAGGAATCGCTCGATCGGGTTCAGTTAACAGCCATCGATCGATCGCTCGGGTTCAGTAACGCGTAGCCTGCAGTGCAATCGCTCGGGTTCAGTTAGAGCCCAACGCCTCGCTCGGGTTCAGTTAGAGCCAACGCCTTGCACACGCGCGCGTACATGTACGAGAGAAATGCGCATCGCTCGGCCCCCGACCTCCCACCGTAACCAGGAACTCCCCGAAATTTTCCTCCCCCTCGCTTCTACCATGTTTTTTCCCGTCATGGACGGCCCAAAGAATGTCATGCAGCCGCGTCTCTGGCCCGCCCAGGACGAAAAGCCCATTTTCTGTCATGATGTTTTGTCATAGAAGTAGGAGCCCACCACATCTATCATGATACCGGGTTTTGTCACAATTATCGTTATAGAAGTTTCATATGTATGACAGAAAAAATTTCGTTCGGCCCAAAATGTCACGGATGTGTCTTTTTTGTAGTGGGGGAGAGCTTAACTACTGGACTGGGAAGATTCTGTTTGATGTGGTCGACCTTCCCCTGCCATACAATGCGGTCCTTGGTCGCCCGGCCCTGGCTAAATTCATGGAGGCATCCCACTATACCTACAACACCTTGAAGATGCCTGGGCCCATGGGAGTCCTTACCATCCCGTCAGATGAGCAAGATGCAATCATTTGCATAGACAAGATGTACCGGGACGCAGTCACGGTAGAGGCAGCGGCAGCAGCAATTCCCGCCAAGGAGGATAGAGGAAAGAAGAAGGGTAGCAAGGACGCTAGCAAGGAATCCGGGAAGCGTACCTCTTCAGAGTGCGCTGCACCTATTTATGACTTGTCGGAGAGCTCCAACAGCAAGAGATCCAAGGTCACTACACCCCAAGTGAAGAAGGTCCCGGTAGGGCTGAATGGCGTTGATGGTACTTTCACTATCAGCGCCACCCTCGATGAAAAATAGGAAAGTGCGCTCATTGCCTTGCTGCGGGCGAATATCGATGTGTTTGCCTGGCAACCATCTGATATCCCCGGTGTTCCCAAGGAGGTAATCGAGCACCACCTTGCAGTCTGACCACACGCCCGACCTGCCAAGCAAAAAGTCTGAAGCAGTCCTTGGAGAGGCAGCAATTTATTGCCGAAGAAATCAAGAAACTTGAAGCAGCTAGTTTGGTCAGAGGAGTGCTACACCCCACGTGGTTGGCAAATCCGGTTGTAGTCCGGAAGGCTAACGGGAAGTGGAGGCTTTACATAGACTTCACAGATCTCAACAAAGCTTGCCCGAAGGACCCATTTCCCTTGCCCCACATTCATCGGATTGTGGATTCCACTTCAGGATGTGATCTGCTCTCCTTTCTGGATGCATATTCTGGGTATCATCAGATCTTCATGTCCAAGGAAGATGAAGAGAAGACATCGTTCATCACTCCTTGTGGTACGTACTGTATTGTCCGCATGCCATTCGGATTAAAGAGTGTCGGGTCCACTTTTGCAAGGGCAGTCCAGATTGGTTTTGAGCCATAGTTGCACAAAAACATTGAAGCGTATATGGATGATTTGTGGTCAATAACAAGGATAGAGCCACCCTTATTCAGGATTTGGAAGAGACATGTGCTAATCTGCGCAAGATCAACTTGAAGCTCAACCCAGAGAAGTGTGTGTTTGGCGTTCCCTCTGGAAAACTGCTTGGGTTCTTTGTGTCCCGCCGGGGGATCAAAGCCAACCCCGACAAGATTAAAGCTATCAAGCAGATCCAGGCGCCAAGGACAGTTAAGGATGTGAGGCTTCTGACGGGGTGTGTTGCCGCACTAAGCGGGTTCATTTCCAAGTATGCCGAGCACACCCTGTCATTCTTCAAAATCTAGAAGAAGGCAGAGCCCGTGAAGTGGACTCTGGAAGCAGATGCAGCTTTACAAGAGTTGAAGGCCTACTTGTCCTCTGTGCCCACCTTGGTTGCTCCTAAACCACAAGAGCTGTTGCTGCTATACCTAGCGGCAACCAACCAAGTTGTTAATGCAGCCTTGGTGGCGGAGTGATACGTCCATTTTGCATCATGTTTTCTTACTGTTATTTATGATGTTTTTATCCATACTATTGCATTTTGGAGTAATTCTAATGCCTTTTCTCTAATAATATGCAAGGTATACACAAAGAGGGAGAATTCTGGTAGCTGGAAATCTGGACCTGGAAAAGCTATGCCAGGCCACCTATTCTGCACAACTCCAAACAAGTTGAAACTTCACGTAGATTTTTTATGGAATATTTGAAGAATATTGGAGCAAATAACTACCAGAGGGGGTCCACCAGGTGGGCACAACCCACCTGGGCGCGCCAGGGAGCCCAAGAGCGCCCTGGTGGGTTGTGCTCACCCATGCCCACCTCCGGTGCCCATCTTCTGGTGTATAAGTCATTTTGATCCTAAAAAAATAAGTAGAGGACTTTCAGGACAGAGCGCCGCCATCTCGAGGTGAAACTTGGGTAGGAGCACTTTTGCCCTCCGGCAGAGCGATTCCGCCGGGGGAACTTCCCTCCCGGAGGGGGAAATCATATGTCATCATCATCACCAACAACTCTCCCATCTTGGGGAGGGAAATCTCCATCAACATGTTCAACAGCACCATCTCGTCTCAAACCCTAGTTCATCTCTTGTGTTCAACCTTGTTACCGGAACTATAGATTTGTGATTGTGGGTGACTAGTAGTGTTGATTACATCTTGTAGTTGATTGCTATATGGTTTATTTAGTGAAAGATCATATGTTCAGATCCAATATTCTATTTAATACCCCTTTGATCTTTAGCATGATTATCATTTGTGAGTAGTTACTTTTGTTCTTGAGGTCACGGGAGAAATCATGTTGCAGGTAATCATGTGCACTTGATATGTGTTCGATATTTTGATAGTATGTATGTTGTGATTCCCTTAGTGGTGTCATGTGAACGTTGACTACATGAAACTTCACCATATTTGGGCCACAGGAAATGCATTTTGGAGTGGCAATTAGTTGATGGGTTGCGAGAGTGACACAAGCTTAAACCCTAGTTTATGCGCTATTCCGTAAGGGACCGATTGGATCCAAAAGTTTAATGCTATGGTTAGAATTTATTCTTAATACTTTTCTCGTATTTGCGGATGCTTGTGGGAGGGTTAATAATAAGTAGGAGGTTTGTTCAAGTAATAACAGCACCTAAGCACCGGTCCACCCACATATCAAATTATAAAAGTACCGAACACGAATCGAACCAACATGATGAAAGTGACTAGATGAAATTCCCGTGTACCCTCAAGAACGCTTTGCTTATCATAAGACACCGTTTTGGCCTGTCCTTTGCCTCAAAAGGATTAGGCTACCGTGCTGCACTTTTGTTACTATTATCATTACTTGCTCGTTACAAAATATCTTGCTGCCAAACTACTCTGTTACTTACAATTTCAGCACTTGCAGACATCACCTTGCTGAAAACCACTTGTCATTTCCTTCTGCTCCTCGCTGGGTTCGACACTCTTACTTATCGAAAAGAGCTACAATTGATTCCCTATACTTGTGGGTCATCAAGGCTATTTTCTGGCGCCGTTTCCGGGGAGTGAAGCACCTTTGGTAAGGAAACATTTATATAGTGTGCTGAAATTTATTATCACTTGTTACTATGGAAAACAATCCTTTGAGGGGTTTGTTCGGGGTATCTCCACCTCAACCAGAACCAAAATTAGCTACCCCTCAACCTACTACACAAACTGAAAATATTGAATATGAAATTCCTTCGGGTATGATATAACAACTGCTAGCTAATCCTTATGCAAGAGATGGAACCGAACATATTGATATGCACTTGATATATGTAGAACAAATTTGTGGATTGTTCAAGCTTGCAGGTTTACCAGGAGATGAAGTTATGAAAAAGGTTTTCCCTTTATCTTTGAAGGGAAAAGCATTGGCATGGTATAGGCTATGCGATGATATTCGATCTTGGAATTGGAATCGTTTGAAGTTGGAGTTCCATCAAAAAAATTATCCCATGCATCTAGTTCATCGTGATCGGAATTATATATATATATATATATATATAAAATTTTTGGCCTCGTGAAGGAGAAAGTACCGCTCTAGCTTGGGGGAGGCTTAAGTCAATGTTACATTCATGCCCCAATCATGAGCTCTCAAGAGAAATTATCATCCAAAACTTTTATGCTCGGCTTTCTCGTAATGATCAAACCATGCTTGATACCTCTTGTGCTGGTTCTTTCATGAAGAAGACTATTGAATTCCGGTGGGATCTTTTCGAAAAAATTAAACGCAACTCTTAAGATTGGGAACTCGACAAAGGTAAAGAGTGAGGTATTAAACTTAGGTATGATTCTGTTAAATCTTTTATGGATACCGATGCTTTTCGAAAGTTTAGCACTAAATATGGACTTGACTCCGAGATAGTAGCCTCCTTTTGTGAATCATTTGCTACTCATGTTGATCTCCCTAAAGAGAAGTGGTTTAAATATGACCCACCTATTAAAGAAGAAATCAAAGAACCGGTACCAGTTAAAGAAGAAACTATACTTTACAATGTTGATCCAGTTGTTCCTTCTGCTTATATTGAGAAACCACCTTACCTTGTTAGGATAAAGGAACACACTAAGGTTTCAACTGTGGTTAAAAAAAGCTATATTAGAACACCCAAAACTGATGAACAAAATAAAGTAGAGCCTAGTATTGCTATGGTTAAAGATCTCTTGGAAGAAGATGTAGATGGGCATGCTATTTACTTCTATGAAGAAGCTGCTAGAATTGCCAAACCTGATAAAAGGGATAAACATAGTGATACGTCTCCATCGTATCTATAATTTTTTATTGTTCCATGCCAATATTCTACAACTTTCATATACTTTTGGCAACTTTTTATACTATTTTTGGGACTAACATATTGATCCAGTGCCCAGTGCCAGTTCCTGTTTGTTGCATGTTTTTTGTTTCGCAGAATATCCATATCAAACGGAGTCCAAACGGGATAAAAACTGACGGAGAATTTTTTTTGGAATATATATGATTTTTGGGAAGAAAAATCCACGCGAGACGATGCCCGAGGGGGCCACGAGGCAGGGGGGCGCGCCCAAGGGGGGCAGGCGCGCCCCTACCCCTCGTGGCCACCCCGTAAGGCGGTTGATGCCCTTCTTTCGCCACAAGAAAGCTAATATCCGGATAGATATCGTGTTAAAATTTCAGCCCAATTGGAGTTACGGATCTCCGGGAGTATAAGAAACGGTGAAAGGGTAGAATCTGAGAACGCAGAAACAGAGAGAGACAGAGAGACAGATCCAATATCGGAGAGGCTCTCGCCCCTCCCACGCTATGGAGACCAAGGACCAGAGGGGAAACCCTTCGGCCATCTAGGGAGGAGGTCAAGGAAGAGGAAGAAGGAGGGAGGCTCTCTCCCCCTCGCTTCCGGTGGCGCCGGAGTGCCACCGGGGGCCATCATCATCACCGCAATCTTCACCAACAACTTCACCTCCATCATCACTGTCGGCGTCAAAACCGGCGGATCTCGGGTAGGGGGTCCCGAACTGTGCATCTAAGGCGGATGGTAACAGGAGGCAGGGAACACGATGTTTTACCCAGGTTCAGGCCTCTTGATGGAGGTAAAACCCTACGTCCTGCTTGATTTATTCTTGATGATATGAGTATTACAAGAGTTGATCTACCACGAGATCGGAGAGGCTAAACCCTAGAAGCTAGCCTATGGTATGATTGTATGTTGTACTACGGACTAAAACCCTCCGGTTTATATAGACACCGGAAAGGGCTAGGGTTACACAAGGTCGGTTACAAAGGAGGAGATATACATATCTGTATTGCCTAGCTTGCCTTCCACGCCAAGTAGAGTCCCATCCGGACATGAGACGAATTCTTCAATCTTGTATCTTCATAGTCTAACAGTCTGGCCAAAGGATATAGTCCGGCTGTCCGGAGACCCCCTAATCCAGGACTCCCTCAGTAGCCCCTAAACCAGGCTTCAATGACGATGAGTCCGGCGCGCAGTATTTTCTTCGGCATTGCAAGGCGGGTTCATCCTCCGAATACACCACGGAAGAATTTGAATACAAGGATAGTGTCTGACCCTGCAAAGTAAGTTCCACATACCACTGTAGAGAGAATAATATTTCCCCAAATCTAATTTGCTGACTTGTTTTGGCAACACGGCATTATGCCATGGCCCGGTGATTATTCGAACTGTTTCCTTTAACTAGCCCCGCACATAACGCGAGGCAGTTTTTTGACACGTCTTGTCAAAGCAGAGATCGTGTCCCCCTTATTATGGGATTCTCATCAATACGGGCGTGGGTAACCCAACCGCGCCATCGATTACAGCGCTTGGGGGATAAGCGAGTTTTACCAGGCTAGTGGGGGCGCATAGTTTCGGCCGCCCTTATAAAGGGACAAGGTTTAACCTTTTTCTACCCATGCCTTCTTCCTCCTTGCTCATCCTCTCTTGCGCACTCGAGCTCCAATGCCCAAGCCTACATCCTTCCTCTCAACCTTCTCCAATCATGTCCGGAGCGGGTGGAAAATGGATGGCTTCCTCCGTCACGGAGGGACACATCAAAAAGCTGCGCAGAGCCGGATACTTATCCGCGAATATCGCACATCGGCTGCCTGCTGTGGGGCAGACCGTCCCCACCCCGGAACCTCACGAAAGGGTAGTCTTCCTCCACCACTTCCTCCACAGACTGGGGTTTCCCCTCCATCCATTCGTCCGTGGTCTTATGTTCTACTACGGGCTGGACTTTCATGATCTGGCCCCGAACTTTATCCTCAACCTTTTAGCGTTCATCGTCGTGTGTGAGGCTTTCCTCCGCATCCGGCCCCACTTCAGCATGTGGCTGAAGACCTTCAATATCAGGCCAAAGGTGGTGGGAGGCCAACAAGCAGAATGCGGCGGAGCCATGGTGGGCAAGATGCCCAATGTTACATGGCTTGAGGGCTCCTTCGTGGAGACCATAAAGGGGTGGCAATCGGCCTGGTTCTACATCACCGAGCCGTGCGACGCCAACTAGGCGGCGGCCCTCGAGTTTCGATCCGGAATCCCCACGCGGCTCACCTCCTGGAAAGAGAAGGGCATGTCCTGGGGTGCATCGGCAGAGCTGGACAGACTCCAGAAATGTATCCGGAATATGGCAAGCAAGAAGCTCAAGCTCTCAACATAGTCCAAGTCATGCTCTTCCGCCGGATCCTCCCATGCCAACAACGGGATTTCAATTTATGGGAGTTCGACTAGGCCCGGCACTAGATTCTCAGCAAGCTCTTCGATATGACGCACAAGGACGTCTGGAGGGTGTTGTTCAAGGGCGCCGAGGTCCCTCCCTCTCTCACCGAGGACCGCAGGCTAAGCGCGAAGCGCCCTGCAAATCCGGTAAGTTCTGTACATCTGGTAGGATATGTACTCCCCATTGCTTAACCACGTGCAGGGTCTGAGCTCCCATGCCTTTGACAGGACTGGGTGGAGGCATTAGAGTAGATCAACTGTCCAGCCCCTCTGCCGAAGACACTGAGGATGCTGTCCTGACGGAGATGCTGACTCCGGCTCCTTACAAGGTGCCAGAGAAGACCAAGAAGGCCAAGGGAACCCGAAAGAGTTCTCGGCGCCAGGTAGTATCGGACTCATCGTCCGATGACTCCTCGGTGCACTCCTCCCATGAAGACGAGGAGGAAGATGAAGACACTCCCCCTCCAGTCGGGGGAGACAAGAAAAGGAAGGCCGCCCCAACTGGGGAGGCCGAAGGGTCCAAGAAGGGAAGGACTCTCCTTCCGGACAGTTCCTCCACCGCCGCCGAAGGCGAAGACGAGTGGCTGCTCAGGGCCAAGACCCTGGCGAAGTCATAAGTATTCGGATACCAGAGTAACTCATAGCATTCCTTTGTCGCACTGCTTCTCCTAACGCTGAATATGATTATGTAGACCGCCTCGAGCCCGTATCGACGTATCTTCGTCGGACGGCTCCCTGGACTCATCGGTTATGGATAGCGATCCGCTTCCGACCGCAACCTCCCCTTGCCCTACGGACAATGCCGAGGTATTGTCTCAAGAGGCACCGGGTCAAGGGGATACAATCCCGGAGGCGCCTCAAGGCGACCTCCCGGACTGTAGGAGCAAAGGGAGTAATGCTCCCGAAGGACCCGAGTTCGGCCCCCAGCCGAACACCGCGCCGGAAACTCCAACGGTCCCGAATTCGGGCAGGCGGCCTTCTTTCAAAAGGGGCAAGAAGCCCGTGCCGGTGACCTTTGTCCATCCAGAGGTGCCGGACAACTTGCTGGGAGCGCTTCGCAGCGCTTCCATCGATGAAGAGCACCGCACTATTATGAGTGCGGTGATCAAGAAGGTGTAGTCCACCAAGAGCGGACCGACTGAAGCCCGTGCCAGCCTTCTAACAGGCTTTGAGGTAAGTGTTTAAAATATGGGAAAAATATTATCGCATAGACAGTAGCTCCTGATGCTCTGTTCAGTGTTCACAAAGAAAAGCCGAACAGAGGATCAAACAATATCGCAGGAGTCTAATATAAGTATGTCAATATGCGTATGCAGGCTTCGCTGCTGGCATCTGCCGCACTGACTGCGGAGGTCGCCGCGCTGAAGCAGGACCTTAAAGGGTCCAAGGACGAGCTCGGCCTTGCCAAGAGGCAGCTCGAGGAGAACAAAGGTAAGTAGTACCTAGTCTATGGATATGTATAAAAAGAATGCGATTGCAAAATGACAGGATCATCGTAAATTTGCCAGGGGCCACGGCCGTGGTGGCGACCCTGAAGCAAGCGCTATCCGAGGCCGAAAACAAAGCGGCCAAGGAGCGCACCGAGCGGGAAAGGCATGAGGCACGGGTGGGCGAGGTGCAGCAAGAGCTCCATGCTCTCGTGACGAAGCACGAGGAATTGGAGCTTGACTTGAAGACGCGAGAGTCTGAGCTTTCCGCGGCCCTCGAGAGCGCAAAGAGTGCCAAGGCCGAAGCCAAAAAGGCCCTCCAGGAGATTGATGCGATGAAGAAGATAGCGGTGGGTAAGGCATTCTATATGCAAAGCAAGCATGTGAAAGTAAATTACTTGTTACTTACCCGAATCCGAAGCTCTCCAGGAGCATTCGCATATTTTCCCCACAGCGTGTCGGATGCCGCAATGTTTTACCAGGCCGAGGAGGGAAGCTCAACGGAGAAGTTGTTCCGGGCCCAATATACTAGGACCGAACACCCGGTGCCTATGAGCGACCAGCTAAAGCAGCTGGTCGAGCTACACAAGGCGGCCGAACAGGCCATGAAGGGCTTTATAGTCCGGTTGTGGCCTGGCGCCGCCCTTCCAAACAGCTACTTTGGCCTGGTGAGGCGGCTTGTGGATGCCTGCCCACGGCTGGAAGTCGTCAAGCGGTCCATCTGCATCAAAGGTGCACGCCGGCCTTTCGCCCGTGTGAAGGTGCAATGGGCCAAGCTAGACGTCGTGAAGCTGATCAAGGAAGGGCCGTCGGAGGGCAAGGAGCATCGCCACCCCGAGATGTACTGTGAGGGTGTCCTGAAGGGTGCCCGTCTCATAGCGGACGAGTGTACCAAAGATACAATATTTGAGTAAATCCGCTCGTGTAATCCTGTATTCATGAAAACTTGTTCATATGTGCTATGCAACGCTTGTTTGATTTAAAATGTTACCTTATGTTCGGCTGTTTATTAAATCTGAGAGATGGCTAGTCGTCGGCTTCTGCCCCCATGCCACGAGTGTTGAGGTGTTCGGGATAAACCTGAGCACTCTTGTTCCCATTTTTGGGTCCTTCAAGGGAGGTGCTCAGCACAACGAACAAGGCAATCATACTATAATGCGTTATCACTCTCACTTAGCCATAGAATTCTATAATTTTAAATTTCAGCGAAGCCCCTAGTGTTTGGAAGGCCGAACTCGGGGCGCAATACACGCCTTAAGCCGGACAGGGCCGACTCCTCGCTCTAAGCGGCATAAGTCTTTAAGGACACAAAAACGTCTCGAACAGCGACCAGTCTGTCGCCTTATCATGACAGTCAGTTTTAGCTTTCTCTACTGAGGTGCTTAGCCCAGCAGAACCGGGGCACAATCATAGTAGTTCTCCCAGTGCTACCTTAGCCGATATAGCGGAACGTAAGGTACCAAATCATGGGAGCCGGGCAAACCCAACTATTGACCCAAGACATGATTCGGAGCTGATGCATATAATGCTATAAGTTCGGGGTGCCGCACTGTTGAAACTGTCCGGAGTTCTCACGCCGTATTGTGGGGTATGCTTAAGCCCCTAGCGTATTGGCCGTACCAGAGTGTACGGGTGCTAGATCTCATGAATGAACATATATATAAAAAATAAGAATGCAATAATAGTCTTAATGCTATGCATTGTTTATTCAAAAAGGTGCATTAAAGCAGAATGATACAGGTAGTGCGACAAGCAAAAAGTAGGACTATGTCCCCTCCAAGGGCAAGCTGAAGAATAGTATTAAATCAAGTATTGCACTCGTTATCGTAATCCACCTGGGAGTTCCGTGGTGTGACGTAGCTTTCTGCCTTCTTGGATGCTGCATCATATGTTCAGCAATCATGCTGCCAGACAGGGTTTCCAGAGATTAAAGTCCTGAAAGAGAGAAAAATAACAAAGCGCGAAGCCCCTAGTGCGGTTTAAGCCGCGTCTTGGGGCGTGCCGTAGTCGTGCCCCCTTTCCCGCCTGTGCCCATGGTATTTTTAATGCGTAATTATGTACGCGTGGCATGAGTTTCGCCATTTGGCTTGGGCTGGGGTGGGGGCCGCATTGCTCTGCAAGCTCAGGACGTGCCAGGCGGTCCTGTTGCCGATTACTCCGGGTGCGCTTGAAGGTGTTTGGGTCCATAAATGCCGAACTAGTGGATTGCCTTAACAGGCCGCTTTGCGCTTCCGCTGCGAGGGCCGCAGTGTGCTCCTCCATTCGGAGAGAGCGCTCTGTGTTTTCTTTAACTGTAATGACCCCCGAGGTCCTGGCATCTTGAGCTTGAGGTATGCATAATGCGGTACCGCATTGAATCTCGCAAATGCGGTTCGCCCGAGCAGTGCATGATAACCACTGCGGAACGGGACTATATCGAAGATTAACTCTTCCCTTCGGAAGTTATCCGGGGATCCAAAGACCACTTCAAGTGTGACTGAGCCTGTGCAATGGGCCTCTACACCTGGTATGACGCCTTTAAAGGTCGTTTTTGTGGGTTTGATCCTTGAGGGGTCTATACTCATTTTGCGCACTGTGTCCTGATAAAGCAGGTTCAGACTGCTACCGCCATCCATAAGGACTCGAGTGAGGTGAAATCTGTCAATGATTCGGTCTAGGACCAGTGCGGTGAATCCGCCATGACGGATACTAGTGGGGTGGTCCCTGCGATCGAAGGTGATCAGACAGGAGGACCATGGGTTGAACTTTGGGGCGACTGGATCCAACGCATATACGTCCCTGAGCGCACGCTTCCGCTTCCTCTTGGGGATGTGGGTTGCGTATATGATGTTCACCGTCCACACTTGTGGGGGGAACCTCTTCTGTCCTCCGGTATTCGGCTGCCGGGGCTCCTCCTCGTCATCGCTATGTGGCCCCTTATCTTTGTTTTCGGCAATTAACTTGCCGGCCTGCTTGAACACCCAACAATCCCTGTTGGTGTGGTTGGCTGGCTTGTCGGGGGTGCCGTGTACTTGACACAAGCGATCGAGTATATGGTCCAAACTGGACAGGCCCGGACTGCTTCTTTTGAATGGCTTTTTCCGCTGACCGGGTTTAGAGCCTTTGAATACGGCATTGACTGTCGTATCCTCGGAATAGTCGTTGTTAATGCGGCGTTTATGTTTGTTGCGACGTGACCTGCCATTGCCGTCCTTGGTATCCGAAGTACCACGTTTCTTTGATATGTTATTACTGCGAGCCTGCGAGCTGTCTTCTCCCACACAAAAGCGGGTCATGAGTGTCGTGAGGGCTGCCATAGATTTCGGCTTTTCCTAACCAAAGTGCCGGGCTAGCCACTCGTCGCAGATGTTGTGATTAAAAGTTGCTAGGGCCTCTGCATCCGGACAGTCAACGATTTGATTTTTCTTTGTTAGGAACCATGTCCAGAATTGCCTGGCCGATTCCTCTAGCTGCTGAATTATATGGCTCGGGTCATCGGCGTCTGGTGGTCGCACATAAGTGCCCTGGAAGTTGTCGAGGAATGCGGCTTCCAGATCTTCCCAACAGACAATGGACTCTGCTGGCAAGCTATTGAGCCAATGCCGAGCTGGTCCTTTAAGTTTGAGTGGGAGGTATTTGATTGCATGTAGGTCATCACCGCGGGCCATGTGGATGTGCAGGACGAAATCCTCGATCCATACCGCATGATCTATCGTGTCGTCGTATGAGTCTATGTTTACGGGTTTGAAACCCTCTGGGATTTGATGATCCATTACTTCATCTGTGAAGCATAAGGGGTGTGCGGCACCTCTGTACTGGGCTATATCGCGACACAGATCGAATGAGTCTTGCCCGCTGTGTTCGGCCCGGCCGGGTTTATATTCCTCGGCCGCCAGGACTTCAGTCCATCTGTCAGCTAGCAGATCTTGATCAGCTTGAAGCTGGTGCTGCTTCTTCTTAAGGCTATTTGACGTGGCTATAAGCCGGCGCTTGAAGCGCTCTTGTTCGACGGGATCCTCTGGCATGGCGAATTCGTCATCGCCGAGGCTTGCCTCGTCTTCGGAGGGGGGCATATAACTATCATCCTCCGCCTCTCCATCTGCCGCTCTCTCAGGAGGGATGGCTCCTCCATCCTCCTGCTCTAAATCTTGCTGGAGGGGATTGTTGTTGTCTTCGGCACTGTCCGGAGTGCTATTATCTCCGGTGCCGGTATCACCACTTTTGCCTTGGCGGGACTTAGAGCGGCGCCACTGACGCCGACGCTTGGGTTGCTTCTTGGAGGGGTCATCCTCTGTTGTCTCGTTGCCATTGCCTTCTTTGGGTGTGTCCACCATGTATATGTCGTATGATGAGGTGGTTGTCCAGTGCGCTGTGGGCAGTGGTTCCTCTTCAACTCCCGCATCGTCGTCCATACCGTCGATATCTTCAGAGTCGAAGTCGAGCATGTCGGTTAAGTCATCGACAATGGCTACTAAGTGGGTCGTGGGTGGGCTGCAAATTTCTTCGTCATCCGCATCCCAATCCTGCCGGACATAGTTCGGCCAGGATCCTCCTGACAAGGAGAGATACCTTAATGAGTTCAGTATGTCGCCAAAGGGCGAGTGCTGAAAAATATCCGCGGAGGTAAACTCCATGATCGGCGCCCAATCGGATTCGCTAGGAACGGGCGCAGGCGGTTCGGAGTCCGTGGCCGGAGAAGGATCCGACAGTTTGACAACACGGCTCTCGTGGAGGGTAAGGTCGATGCTCGGCTCGATCGCCGCTGAGGATAAGGCCTCCGTGGCGGGGTCTATCTACCCGTCCATGGACGACGCAACTGGCCCCAAATTGAGGGTCGGAGCGGCTGCCGGTGCGATCTCCTGAACACTGTCCGATGGTAGAGCTAGATCGTACTCATCGTGACCGTGTAACGCACAAGGCAGAGGCTCGAATCCGTCGAAGATCAAGTCCCCGCGGATATCGGCCGTGTAGTTTAAGCTTCCAAACCTGACTTGGTGGCCAGGGCGTAACTTTCGATCTGCTCCAGATGGCCAAGCGAGTTGGCCCGCAGTGCGAAGCCGCCGAACACAAAGATCTGTCCGGGGAGAAAAGTCTCACCCTGGACTGCATCGCTATCAATGATCGTAGGAGCCATCAAGCCTAACGGCGACGACATAGAGGAACTCTCAACAAAAGCACCAATGTCGGTGTCAAAACCGGCAGATCTCGGGTAGGGCATCCCGAACTGTGCGTCTAAGGCGGATGGTAACAGGAGGCAGGGAACACGATGTTTTACCCAGGTTCGGGCCCTCTTGATGGAGGTAAAACCCTACATCCTGCTTGATTTATTCTTGATGATATGAGTATTACAGGAGTTGATCTACCACGAGATCGGAGAGGCTAAACCCTAGAAGCTAGCCTATGGTATGATTGTATGTTGTACTATGGACTAAAACCCTCCGGTTTATATAGACACCGGAAAGGGCTAGGGTTACACAAAGTCGGTTATAAAGGAGGAGATATACATATCCGTATTGCCTAGCTTGCCTTCCACGCCAAGTAGTGTCCCATCCGGACACGAGACGAAGTCTTCAATCTTGTATCTTCATAGTCTAACAGTCCGGCCAAAGGATATAGTCCGGCTGTCCGGAGACCCGAAATCCAGGACTCCCTCAATCACCAACTCTTCCCTCCTCTATGCAGCGGTGTAGCCTCTCTCTTACCTGCTGTAATCTCTACTTAAACATGGTGCTCAATGCTATATATTATTTCCCAATGATGTATGGCTATCCTATGATGTTTGAGTAGATCCGTTTTGTCCTATGGGCTATTTGATGATCGTGATTGGTTTGAGTTGCATGTTTTATTATTAGTGATGTCCTTTGGTGCTCTCCGTGTCGCGCAAGCATGAGGGATCCCTGCTGTAGGGTGTTGTAATACGTTCATGATTCGCTTATAGTGGGTTGCGTGAGTGACTGAAACACAAACCCGAGGAAGGGGGTTGTTGCGTATGGGATAAAGAGGACTTGATGCTTTAATGCTATGGTTGGGTTTTACCTTAATGATCTTTAGTAGTTGCGGATGCTTGCTAGAGTTCCAATCATAAGTGCATATGATCCAAGTAGAGAAAGTATGTTAGCTTATGCCTCTCCCTCATATGAAAATTACAATAATGATTACTGGTCTAGTTATCGATTGCCTAGGGACAAATAACTTTCTCGTAACAAAAAGCTCTTTACTAAAACTAACTTAGTTGTGTATTTATCTAAACATACCCTACAATTTATTTATATGCTCTTTATTATCTTATAAACCTATCCAAAAACACCTACAAAGTACTTCTAGGTTCATACTTGTTCTAGGTAAAGCGAACATCAAGCGTGTGTAGAGTTGTATCCGTGGTCGATAGAACTGGAGGGAATATTTGTTCTGCCTTTAGCTCCTCGTTGGGTTCGACACTCTTACTTACCGAAAACTGTTGCAATCCCCTATACTTATGGGTTATCAAGACCTTTTTCTGGCGCCGTTGCCGGGGAGCAATAGCGTGGGGTGAATATTCTCGTGTGTGCTTGTTTGATTTATCACTAAGTAATTTTTATTTGCTTTTCTTAGTTGTTCTTTATCTTTAGTCATGGATATGGGATACGAAATACCAAAAAAATTAGGTGTACTTTCTGCTCATGGAGATGGGGAACCTCCTAAAACCCTCAATGCTGGTTATGTGAAAGATATTATGTACTACTTTAATAATCCTGAGAAAACCCCATTCAATTATGTAATGGGAGTAACGTTGGATCAACGCGAACACTTTAGGGATTACCGCTTGACACAAAAGGGGAGACTATTATGGTATTAAATTCATATATTGAATTGGTATGCTAAGCAACTATGCTTGAGATATGATTATACTTGTTGCTCTAGGATGAAGGCTCCACACCTTCCCTTTTAATGTGAATTTAATGATAATAAAACCTTAGCTTCTTATGCTAATGGTATATATGATTACTATGATGTGGAACAAATAGAAGAATTTGTTGCTTTTATGGGTGCTTATGAAATTGAATCTATGTTTAAAGAGTTTGAAGATTTTGATGATTCGGTTTATAGACCTAAAAATTTAGCTATCCTTAAATATTGTTATGAGAATTATGAATACAATTCTGATATTAATGCACTTATTAAGAAAGTCTCCGATGTCCAAGAAGAGACTAATATTTTGCAGGAATCTATGGAAGAAGAAGTTGATGAAACTGTGAGCTCATTGGATGAAAAAGATGAGGAGGAGAGCGAAGAACAAAAGGAGGAAGAGCGGATTGATCACCCGTGCCCACCTTCTAATGAGAGTAACTCTTCAACTCATACATTGTTTAATTCCCCTTCATGCTTACCAAAGGATGAATACTAGGATAATTGCTATGATCCCGTTGATTCTTTTGAAATATCCCTTTTTGATGATGCTTGCTATGCTTGTGGCCAAGATGCCAATATGAATTATGCTTATGGAGATGAACTTGCTATGGTTCCTTATGTTAAACATGAAATTGTTGCTATTGCACCCACACATGATAGTCCTATTATCTTTTTAAATTCTCCCTACTACACTATATTAGAGAAGTTTGCACTTATTAAGGATTATATTGATGGGTTGCCTTTTACCATTACACATGATGATTTTGATAGATATAATATGCATGTGCTTGCTGCTACCACTTGCAATTATTATGAGAGAGTAACTATATCTCCACCTCTCTATGTTTCCAACACGATAAAATTGCAAGAAACTGTTTATACTATGCATTGGCCTTTACTTTGTGTGCATGAATTGTTCTTTTATGACATGCCCATGCATTGGAAGAGAGTTAGACTTCGTTGTTGCATGATATATGTTACTTTGTGCTCACTACTAAATTACAAATCATTGTTAATTAAAATTGGCTTTGATATACCTTGGGATCCGGGTGGATTCATTACTTGAGCACTATATGCCTAGCTTAATGCTTTTAAAGAAAGCGCTGCCAGGGAGACAACTCGGAAGTTTTAGAGAGTCATTTATTTCTGTTGAGTGCTTTTATATAGTTTAAAAACAAAATAAAATAAAGAGGGGAACCGAAAACTTTTTCAAAAAGGAAAGTGAAAGTGAGAGAGACAAGCATTGTTGAAGTGGGAGAGCTCCTTGAACTTTGTTCATGCTCACGGCAAATTTGTGAATCTTGATTACAGAAACTTTTCAATAAAAAAAATTATCCCCTTGTACAATTCCATTGTATTATAAAAATAATGTGCCAAGGTTTGCCTTTAGGGTGTTTACTTTGCTTGTTGGTTTGTACGGTGCAGGACAGAAACTTTGGCTGTAGTGCACGATTTTACATTTTTAGATGGAACGTCAAATGGTTCTTATTCTTTTTGCACTGTCTTTATATAAAAATTGTTTATTTTTCCTAATTTTGGAAGAAATTTTCAAGTACCATAAGTATGGTGAATGTTCAGATTATTACAGACTGTTCTGTTTTAGACAGATTCTGTTTTTGATGCATAGTTTGCTTGTTTTGATGAAACTATCGATTCATATCAGTGGATTAAGCCATGAAAAAGTTATACTACAGTTGACACAATGCAAAAACAAAATATGAATTGGTTTGCAACAGTACTTCGAGTAGTGATTTGCTTTATTATACTAACGGATCTTACCGAGTTTTCTGTCGAAGTTTTGTGTGGATGAAGTGCTCGATGATCGAGAAGGTCTCGATGTGAGAAGAAGGAAGAGAGGCAAGAGCTCAAGCTTGAGGATGCCCGAGGCACCCCAAGTAAATATTCAAGGAGACTCAAGCGTCTAAGCTTGGGGATGCCCTGGAAGGCATCCCCTCTTTCTTCAACAAGTATCAGTATGTTTTCGGATTCGTTTCGTTCATGCGATATGTGCAATCTTGGAGCGTCTTTTGCATTTAGTTTTTCATTTTTTATGCACCATGCTGGTATGAGATAGTCCCTGGTTGATTTATAGAATGCTCACTGCACTTCACTTATATCCTTTGAGTATGGCTTTATAGAATGCTTCATGTGCTTCACTTATATCATTTGAAGTTTGGATTGCCTGTTTCTCTGTACATAGAAAACCGCCATTTGTAGAATGCTCTTTTGCTTCACTTATATTTGTTAGAGCGTGGGCATATATTTTGTAGAAAGAATTAAACTCTCTTGCTTCATTTATATCTATTTAGAGAGATGACAGGAATTGGTCATTCACATGGCTAGTCATAAAATCCTACATAAAACTTGTAGATCACTGAATATGATATGTTTGATTCCTTCCAATAGTTTTGCGATATAAAGATGGTGATATTAGAGTCATGCTAGTGGGTAGTTGTGGATTAGTAGAAATACTTGTGTTAAGGTTTGTGATTCCCGTAGCATGCACGTATGGTGAACCGTTATGTAACGAAGTCGGAGCATGATTTATTTATTGATTGTCTTCCTTATAAGTGGCAGTCGGGGACGAGCGATGGTCTTTTCCTACTAATCTATCCCCCTAGGAGCATGCGCGTAGTAATTTGTTTCGATGGCTAATAGATTTTTGCAATAATTATGTGAGTTATTTATGACTAATGTTGAGTCCATGGATTATACGCACTCTCACCCTACCACCATTGCTAGCCTCTCTAGTATCGCACAACTTTCGCCGGTACCATAAACCCACCATACCTACCTATCATGGCATTTCCATAGCCATTCCGAGATATATTGCCATGCAACTTCCATCATCATCATATACATGACTTGAGCATTCATTGTCATATTGCTTTGCATGATCGTAAGATAGCTAGCATGATGTTTTCATGGCTTGTCCGTTCTTTGATGTCATTGCTACGCTAGATCATTGCACATCCCGGTAGACCGCCGGAGGCATTCATATAGAGTTATATCTTTGTTCTAGTATCGAGTTGTAATATTGAGTTGTAAGTAAATAAAAGTGTGATGATCATCATTATTAGAGCATTGTCCCAGTGAGGAAAGGATGATGGAGACTATGATTCCCCCACAGGTCGGAATGAGACTCCGGACGATCAAAAAAAGAAAAAAAAAGAGAAAGGCCAAAAAAAGAAACGGCCCCAAAAAATAAAAATACATAAAATAAATAAAAAATGACAGAAAAAGAGAGAAGGGGCAATGTTACTATCCTTTTACCACACTTGTGCTTCAAAGTAGCACCATGTTCTTCATATAGAGAGTCTGTTGAGTTATCACTTTCATATACTAGTGGGAATTTTCATTATAGAACTTGGCTTGTATATTCCGATGATGAGCTTCCTCACACGCCCGATGTCTTCATGAGCAAGCAAGTTGGATGCACCCCCACTTAGTTTTAGTTTGAGCTTTCATACACTTATAGCTCTAGTGCATCCGTTGCATGGCAATCCCTACTCACTCACATTGCTATATATTGATGGGCATCTCCATAGCCCATTGGTACGCCTAGTTGATGTGAGACTATGTTCTCCACAACCACCATTCTATTCCACCTATAGTGCTATGTCCATGGCTCACGCTCATGTATTGCGTGAAAGTTGAAAAGGTTTGAGAACGTCAAAAGTATGAAACAATTGCTTGGCTTGTCATCGGGGTTGTGCATGATGTGAATATTTTGTGTGGTGAACATGGAGCATAGCCAGACTATATGATTTTGTAGGGATAACTTTCTTTGGTGATGTTATTTTCAAAAGACATATTTGTTTATTAGTAGGCTTGAAGTATTATTGTTTTTATGTCAAATGATAGACTATTGCTTTGAATCACTCGTATTTTAGTATTCATGCCATGACTAGATACATGATCAAGATTATGCTAGGTAGCATTCCACATAAAAAATTATCTTTTTTATCATTTACCTACCCGAGGACGAGCAGGAATTAAGCTTGGGGATGCTGATACGTCTCCGCCGTATCTATAATTTTTTATTCTTCCATGCCAATATTCTACGACTTTCATATACTTTTGGCAACTTTTTATAATATTTTTGGGACTAACATATTGATCCAGTGCCCAGTGCCAGTTCCTGTTTGTTGCTTGTTTTTTGTTTCGGATAGTATCCTTTGTTTCGATAACTAATAGATTTTTGCAATAAGTATGTGAGTTCTTTATGACTAATGTTGAGTCCATGGATTATACGCACTCTCACCCTTCCACCAGTGCTAGCCTCTCTAGTACCGCGCAACTTTCGCCGGTACCTTAAACCCACCATATATCTTCCTCAAAACAGCCACCATACCTACCTATCATGGCATCTCCATAGCCATTCCGAGATATATTGCCATGCAAATTCCATCATCATCATATACATGACTTGAGCATTCATTGTCATATTGCTTTGCATGATCGTAAGATAGCTAGCATGATGTTTTCATGGCTTGTCCGTTTTTTGATGGCATTGCTATGCTAGATCATTGCACATCCTAGTACACCGCCGGAGGCATTCATATAGAGTCATATCTTTGTTCTAGTATCGAGTTGTAAGTAAATGAAGTGTGATGATCATCATTATTAGAGCATTGTCCCAGTGAGGAAAGGATGATGGAGACTATGATTCCCCCACAAGTTGGGATGAGACTCCGGACGAAAAAAAGAAAAATAGAAAGGCCAAAAAAAGAGAAGTCCCAAATAAATTAAAATAAAAAAATAAAAAATGAGAGAAAAAGAGAGAAGGGGCAATGTTCCTATCCTTTTACCACACTTGTGCTTCAAAGTAGCACCATGTTCTTCGTATAGAGAGTCTCTTGAGTTATCACTTTCATATACTAGTGGGAATTTTCATTATAGAACTTGGCTTGTATATTCTGATGATGGGCTTCCTCAAATGCCCGAGGTCTTCATGAGCAAGCAAGTTGGATGCACACCCACTTAGTTCTAGTCTGAGCTTTCATACACTTATAGCTCTTAGTGCATCCGTTGCATGGCAATCCCTACTCACTCACATTGATATCTATTGATGGGCATCTCCATAGCCCATTGATACGCCTAGTTAATGTGAGACTATCTTCTCCTTTTTGTCTTCTCCACAACCACCATTCTATTCCACCTATAGTGCTATGTCCATGACTCGCGCTCATGTATTGTGTGAAAGTTGAAAAGGTTTGAGAACGTTAAAAGTATGAAACAATTGCTTGGCTTGTCATCGGGGTTGTGCATGATGTGAATATTTTGTGTGGTGAAGACGGAGCATAGCCAAACTATATGATTTTGTAGGGATAGCTTTCTTTGGCCTTGTTATTTTGAAAAGACATGATTGCTTTGTTAGTAGACTTGAAGTATTATTGTTTTATGTCAAATGATAGACTATTGCTTTGAATCACTCGTATCTTAATATTCATGCCATGATTAGATATGTGATCAAGATTATGCTAGGTAGCATTCCACATCAAAAATTATATTTTTATCATTTACCTACTCGAGGACGAGCAGGAATTAAGCTTGGGGAAGCTGATACGTCTCCATCGTATCTATAATTTTTGATTGTTCCATGCCAATATTCTACAACTTTCATATACTTTTGGCAACTTTTTATAGTATTTTTGGGACTAACATATTGATCCAGTGCCCAGTGCCAGTTCCGGTTTGTTGCATGTTTTTTGTTTCGCAGAATATCAACTCCGCCTATGTTGTCTCAACATAGCCGGTCCCAAGCCCGGGTAAAGGAGGAGGGTTGTGATAGGCTTGGCGAGCCAACGTAAAAACTCAGCCACTCTTATGGAGATGAAACCCAAAAGATTTTCGTTGGGGCATAACCCTCTCAGTGACGCGCCACATCGGAACCCGGGTGTGGTGAAAAATGGGCAAGGGTCGGGCCATCACCCCTCAAGTGGCGCGCCGTATCTTGATCCGGATACGGTGGCAAGTGAGCGAGGATCGGGTCGTCGCATCCTTAGTGGCGCTCTACATCGGCGCCCGGATGTAGTGGAAAATGAGCAAGGGTCTTCGCATTTGACTCGACGAGTGCGAAGGGTAAGGAAGCTAGCCGATCCTAGGAGGATTCGCTTAGGTAGCTGGAACGTAGGGTCTCTGACAGGGAAGCTTCGGGAGCTAGTTGATGCAGCGGTGAGGAGAGGTGTTGATATCCTTTGCGTCCAAGAAACCAAATGGAGAGGACAGAAGGCGAAGGAGGTGGAGGATACCGGCTTCAAGCTATGGTATACGGGGACGGCTGCAAACAGAAATGGCGTAGGCATCTTGATCAACAAGAGCCTCAAGTATGGAGTGGTAAACGTTAAGAGACGTGGGGACCGGATTATCCTGGTCAAGCTGGTAGTTGAGGACTTGGTTCTCAATGTTATCAGCGCGTATGCCCCGCAAGTAGGCCACAATGAGAACACCAAGAGGAAGTTCTGGAAAGGCTTGGAAGACATGGTTAGGAGTGTACCGATTGGTGAGAAGCTCTTCATAGGAGGAGACCTCAATGGCCACGTGGGTACATCTAACACAGGTTTTGAAGGAGCGCATGGGGGCTTTGGCTATGGCATCAGGAATCAAGAAGGAGAAGATGTCTTAAGCTTTGCTCTAGCCTACAACATGATTGTAGCTAACACCCTCTTTAGAAAGAGAGAATCACATCTGGTGACTTTTAGTAGTGGCCAACACTCTAGCCAGATTGATTTCATCCTCTCGAGAAGAGAAGATAGGTGTGCGTGCCTAGACTGTAAGGTCATACCTGGAGAGAGTGTTGTACCCCAGCATAAGCTGGTGGTTGCTGACTTCCGCTTTCAGATTCGTGTCCAGCGGGATAAGCGTGCCAAAGTCGCTAGAACGAAGTGGTGGAAGCTCAAGGGGGAGGTAGCTCAGGTGTTCAAGGAGAGGGTTATTAAGGAGGGCCCTTGGGAGGAAGGAGGGGATGCGGACAATGTGTGGATGAAGATGGCGACTTGCATTCGTAAGGTGGCCTCGGAGGAGTTTGGAGTGTCCAGGGGAAGGAGAAGCGAAGATAAGGATACCTGGTGGTGGAATGATGATGTCCAGAAGGCGATTAAAGAGAAGAAAGATTGCTTTAGACGCCTATACCTGGATAGGAGTGCAGACAACATAGAGAAGTACAAGATGGCGAAGAAGGCCGCAAAGTGAGCTGTTGGTGAAGCAAGGGGTCGGGCATATGAGGACCTCTACCAACGGTTAGGCACGAAGGAAGGTGAAAGGGACATCTCTTGGTGAAGATGAGGGATATTGGCCAAGTCAAATCCATCAAGGACGGAGCAGGCTAACTCTTGGTGAAGGATGAGGAGATTAAGCATAGATGGCGGGAGTACTTCGACAAGCTGTTCAATGGGGAGAATGAGAGTTCTACCATTGAACTGGACGACTCCTTTGATGAGACCAGCATGCGTTTTGTGCGGTGCATCCAGGAGTTTCAGGTGAAGGAGGCTTTAAAAAGGATGAAAGGAGGCAAGGCGATGGGCCCTGATTGTATCCCCAGAGGTGTGGAAAGGTCTCGGGGACATAGCGATAGTATGGCTAACGAAGCTTTTCAACCTCATTTTTCAGGCAAACAAGATGCCAGAAGAATGGAGACAGAGTATATTAGTACCAATCTTCAAGAACAAGGGGGATGTTCAAAGTTGTACTAATTACCGTGGAATTAAGCTGATGAGCCATACAATGAAGCTATCGGAGAGAGTCATTGAGCACCGCTTAAGAGGAATGACAAGCGTGACCAAAAATCAGTTTGGTTTCATGCCTGGGAGGTCGACCATGGAAGCCATTTTCTTGGTACGACAACTTATGGAGAGATATAGGGAGCAAAAGAAGGACTTGCATATGGTGTTCATTGACTTGGAGAAGGCCTATGATAAGATACCGCGGAATGTCATGTGGTGGGCCTTGGAGAAACACAAAGTTCCAGCAAAGTACATTACCCTCATCAAGGACATGTATGATAATGTTGTGACAAGTGTTCGAACAAGTGATGTCGACACCGATGACTTCTCGATTAAGATAGGACTTTATCAGGGGTTAGCTTTGAGCCCTTATCTTTTTGCACTGGTGATGGATGAGGTCACAAGGGATATACAAGGAGATATCCCATGGTGTATGCTCTTTGCGGATGATGTGGTGCTAGTTGACGATAGTCGGACGGGGGTAAATAGGAAGTTAGAGTTATGGAGACAAACCTTGGAATCGAAAGGGTTTAGGCTTAGTAGAACTAAAACCGAGTACATGATGTGCGGTTTCAGTACTACTAGGTGTGAGGAGGAGGAGGTTAGTCTTGATGGCCAGGTGGTACCTCGGAAGGACAACTTTCGGTATTTGGGGTCAATGTTGCAGGAGGATGGGGGTATTGATGAAGATGTGAACCATCGAATCAAAGCCGGATGGATGAAGTGGCGCCAAGCTTCTGGCATTCTCTGTGACAAGAGAGTGCCACAAAAGCTAAAAGGCAAGTTCTACAGGACGGCGGTTCGACCCGCAATGTTGTATGGTGCGGAGTGTTGGCCGACTAAAAGGCGACATGTTCAACAGTTAGGTGTGGCGGAGATGCGTATGTTGAGATGGATGTGTGGCCACACGAGGAAGGATCGAGTCCGGAATGATGATATACGAGATAGAGTTGGGGTAGCACCAATTGAGGAGAAGCTTGTCCACATCGTCTGAGATGGTTTGGGCATATTCAGCGCAGGCCTCCAGAAGCTCCAGTGCATAGCAGACGGCTAAAGTGTGCGGAGAATGTTAAGAGAGGGCGGGGTCGACCGAATTTGACATGGGAGGAGTCCTTTAAGAGGGACCTGAAGGATTGGAGTATCGACAAAGAGCTAGCTATGGACAGGGGAGCGTGGAAGCTTGCTATCCATGTGCCAGAGCGATGAGTTGGTTGCGAGATCTTATGGGTTTCACCTCTAGCCTACCCCAACTTTTTTGGGACTAAAGGCTTTGTTGTTGTTGTTGTTGTTGTAGAATATCCATATCAAACGGAGTCCAAATGGGATAAAAACTGACGGAGTTTTTTTGGAATATATATGATTTTTGGGAAGAAAAATCCACGCGAGACGATGCCCGAGGGGGCCACGAGGCAGGGGGGCGCGCCCCTGACCCTCGTGGCTAACTCGTAAGCCGGTTGATGCCCTTCTTTCGCCGCAAGAAAGCTAATATCCGGATAGAGATCGTGTTAAAATTTCAGCCCAATTAGAGTTACGGATCTCCGGTAATATAAGAAACGGTGAAAGGGTAGAATCTGAGAACGCAAGAACAGAGAGAGATAGAGAGACAGATCCAATCTCGGAGGGGCTCTCGCCCCTCCCACGCCATGGAGACCAAGGACCAGAGGGGAAACCCTTCTCCCATCTAGGGAGGAGGTCAAGGAAGAAGAAGAAGGAGGGGGCTCTCTCCCCCTCGCTTCCGGTGGCGTCGGAGTGCCACCGGGGGCCATCATCATCACCGCAATCTTCACCAACAACTTCACCACCATCATCACCAACTCTTCCCCCCTCTATGCAGCGGTGTAACCTGTCTCTTACCCGCTGTAATCTATACTTAAAAATGGTGCTCAATGCTATATATTATTTCCCAATGATGTATGGCTACCCTATGATGTTTGAGTAGATCCGTTTTGTCCTATGGGCTATTTGATGATCGTGATTGGTTTGAGTTGCATGTTTTATTATTGGTGTTGTCCCTTGGTGCTCTCCGTGTCGCGCAAGAGTGTGGGATCCCCGCTGTAGGGTGTTGCAATACGTTCATGATTCCCTTATAGTGGGTTGCGTGAGTGACTGAAACACAATCCTGAGTAAGGATGTTGTTGCATATGGGATAAAGCGGACTTGATGCTTTAATGCTATGGTTGGGTTTTACCTTAATGATCTTTAGTAGTTGCAGATGCTTGCTAGAGTTCCAATCATAAGTGCATATGATCCAAGTAGAGAAAGTATGTTAGCTTATGCCTCTCCCTCATATTAAAATTGCAATAATGATTACCGGTCAAGTTATCGATTGCCTAGGGACAAATAACTTTCTCATAACAAAAAGCTCTTTACTAAAACTAACTTAGTTGTGTCTTTATCTAAACAGACCCTACACTTTATTTATATGCTCTTTATTATCTTGCAAACCTATCCAAAAACACCTACAAAGTACTTCTAGTTTCATACTTGTTCTAGGTAAAGAGAACGTCAAGCGTGCGTAGAGTTGTATCGGTGGTCGATAGAACTTGAGGGAATATTTGTTCTGCCTTTAGCTCCTCGTTGGGTTTGACGCTCTTACTTATCGAAAACTATTGCGATCCCCTATACTTGTGGGTTATCACATAGATCTATTACTGGCATGCCCGTTGTCGGTGTGAAAACCGGCGGATCTCGGGTAGGGGTCCCGAACTGTGCGTCTAAGGTCGATGGTAACAGGAGACAGGGGACACGATGTTTTACCCAGGTTCGGGCCCTCTTGATGGAGGTAATACCCTACATCCTGCTTGATTAATCTTGATGAGTATGAGGATTACAAGAGTTGATCTACCACGAGATCATTGTGGCTAAACCCTAGAAGTCTAGCCTGTAAGATTGTGATTGTCATCGTCTCTACGGACTAAACCCTCTGGTTTATATAGACACCGGAGGGGACTAGGGTTACGCAAAGTCGGTTACAGAGAAAGGAAATAATACATCCGGACACCATGCTTGCCGTCCACGCAAAGGAGAGTCCCATCCAGACACGGGAGGAAGTCTTCTATCATGTATCTTCATGGCCCAATAGTCTGGCCCATGTCACACAGGCCGGATGCCCAAGGACCCCTTAATCCAGGACTCCCTCAGTAGCCCCTGAACCAGACTTGAATGACGATGTGTCTGGGGCGTAGATTGTCTTTGGCATTACAAGGCGGATTCCTCCTCCGAATACTCCAAAGCAATCTTTTGAACATAGAAGACGAGTACGGCTCTGAAAAACGAGTACCACACACAACCGCAGAAAGTATAAAATTTAACAAGTCCCATCTACTGACATATTTTTGTAGTGAGATGCCACGTCTCTGCCCGGTCATTATTTTGAACTGTCTTTTAGCCTCCCGCTTCGCGTTTCGAGGCACGGTTTTTATCGGCACGTCTTGTCAAAGCAGAGATCGCGTCCCTTTATCACGGGATCCTCATTATATGGGCGTGGGTAATCCAATCATGTTGTTGGTGATCCCTTGGGAATAGGTTAGCATAAAGGCCCGGGAGGAGGCGTTTGATATTCTTCGCCTTTATAAAGGGGCACAGACCCGTCCTTCCTCTTCCTCAACCTTCCCAACCTCAAGCTCCAGTGCCCAGGATTCGGTTTCTCCCATTATTATCCGGCCCTCTAGTTATGTCCGGATCCATCTCACAAGGTAGGTGGGCGCCCTCCTTGGTCACCGAGGAGGATAGGGCGAAGCTTCGAAAGGTGAGGTACCTGACTGTGTAGATCTCACACAGGCTCCCTACGAAAGGGCAGGTCATCCCCACACCAAAATCCGGCGAGAGTGTTGTATTCATCTTCCACTTCCTCCGCGGGTTTGGGTTCGCTCTTCACCCCTTCGTTCACGGCCTCATGTTCTCTTATGGGCTAGACTTTCATGATCTGGCTCCATAATCTTTTCTTCACATCTCGGCGTTTGTCGTCGTGTGCAAAGCCTTTCTCCGCGTCCCCCCACACTTCAGCCTATGGCTCAAGACATTCAATGTGAAGCCGCAGCTAGTTAACGGGGAACAAGCGGAGTGCGGCGGTGCTATGGTAAGCAAGCTCGTCAGCACTGTATGGCCAAAATACACCTTCGCGGAAACCTTCAACTTATGGCAATAGGAGCGGTTCTATATCACCGAACTCCGTGGCACCAAATGGGCAGCCGCACCTGCGTTCCGATCCGGCCCTCCACTGCAGCTCGCATCGTGGATAAATAAGGGACTAGACTTGGGATCAATTAATCAAGTACAAATGCTGCAAAGTCGTATCCAAGGTATCCTCGAGAGGGACGTTGGCCTCGTCAATGTGGTCCAAATGATGCTAGTCCACCGGATCCTCCCGTGCTAGCGACAGCCTCTCCGTATGTGGGACTTCAATCCAGAGGGACTGTGGTCCCTTCAGCAATTTTTTGGCACAACGCATGAAGGGATGTGGGAACTGTTCTTCAAAACTCGAGAGCAGCGGCCGGACACGTCAGAGGATGTCGGTCTCAACTGCAACCGTTCGGATACCTCGGTAAGCACCCAACTTCTGATCGCAACTTGGTTGATTATCCCATTGCAATTTACTGAGAGTTCTATCTTCAACCAGGGCTGGATAAAGAAAGCAGGACGAATTAGATGTTCAGCTCCACTTCCTGAAGACTCGGTCGATCCTGTGTTGATGAGGATGCTGGTCCCAGCGCCGTATCAAGTTCCAGCGCTAGAGGACAAGAAAAAGAGCGAAGAGGCCGAAAGCGGCCTCCATTTTGCAGGTATGCTGGACACTATGTCCGGAGGGGCTGAAGCTCCCTCTTTAAAAGACGACGGGGAAGGAGAAGGTGATATTCCTTCCCCTCATGGGAGGAAAAGAATTGCATCCGAAGACTTGGAGGTGGAAGCACCGAACAAAGGGAAGGCATCCCTACACTATGGTTCGGGTTCCGAAGCCGGCGTCGTCGCAGGGCACCTCTCTAAGGACAAGCCCCTTGCCAAATCATATGTGAACAAGGATGTTCTAGACATATCCCGGTCTTTTTGAGTTACAGGGGTAATATTTAAACTATATGCTTGCAGTTTGGCCCACAGTCCGCCCCAACAATCCTCCTCATGAGGGGACTTATCTCCGGGGATGATGGAAAGCGGGGCGCCTTCTCATGCTTCCTCGCCTCCTAGGGCGGATGACTTCGAGGTGTCATCTTGGAGAATCTCCCCTGACCATCAAGCGGCGTGGGGGACAATGAAAGCAACACCCGAGGACGGTACTTAGATCCTTAAGGGTCCGGGGGGTGCAGCCCCTATGGGGGCTAGCAATGAAGGCCCCAAACTATCCGGCTTACAGCCGAAGACGACCCTAGGGTCGAGCAGATGTATCCCTTTGAAGGGAATGCATACTCCCATGACAACCTCCAGGAATCCGGAGGTGCCGGATACTCTGACGAGCACATTACAAAGTGTGTCCATCTCAGATGAACATCGTACCTTAATGGGTACGGTGGTTGAAAGAGTTCTGTCCGCGAGAAGCGGATTGAATGAAGCTTTCCTGGGCCTGTTGAGAGGCTTCGAGGTATGTAATGTAATAGTTTTAAATATTTTTCATGCACAATGCACCTGTGTACAGATAGTAGCCCCTGAGGCTCTGGTCAGCTTCCACAGGGAGGCGATCAGAGGATCAAAAACACATGCTCAGGAAGTAACCTTATTGATCCAAACACAGGCTGTTACGTCCATGGCGAGCGCCCAAGCTACAGAAGTTGCAGATCTAAAGCAGAAGCTTGAGTTAGCGGATGAGGACATCACTCTTATGAACAGGCGGCTTGACGAGGCACATGGTATGTGTTGGGTAGCTTGTTTATGCATGTATAGTAGTATGAGCATGAAGCTGGAAATCATATGCATAACTGTAGATGGTGTGTGACGCCCCGAGACCGTTGCGCCAGGTGTCTTCCAGTTATTCGCTGACGTTTCCATGTCATTCGCTTGCGTGTTGCATCTTGCCATGATCATGTTGAGTGCCTTGTCATATCTTTGCTTTGTGGTTTTCATCTTGTTGTACTTGCACTATGTTTCTCTATGTTGCTAGCCCTATGCATATGTCACATGCATCATCACCTCCTTCCTTCTTCTTTCTTTCATTTTGGCAAGTGACATTTTCCCCTCATCCATAAATGTTCATTCTTTTCCTGATGCTAGTGCTCCTCATCCTTAATCTCTTTGCCAAATGTCACATCTTTTGTAATTGTTTTGGTTGGGTTTTAAAATATCCAAGGCAATTTTATCAAATAGAGTATAGTTCCAGGAGATTGAGGATATTTTTATATCTGAAAAACTCCTCTTCTAGCCCCCTGGCCTTTTTCTTTTATTGTAACTATTTATTTAAATAAACATAAAGTAAATGAAAAAGGAAAAGGAAAAGGCTTTCCTGGGCTGGCCTCCAAGCACAGCAACTGCCGCAACCCAGCAACGCGTCCCCAGCCCGCTCACCATCCCCGCAAGCCACTGGTCCGGGCCGGCCCACCTAACCCCAAAGGCCCAGCCAGCATCCAGCAAGGCCTCAACCCTAGCCCAACCCCTGCTCGATACCTTCTCCTCCTAGTTCCCACGCGCGCCGCCATCCCACTCCCCTTGACCCGATCCCCTCGTTCTTTTCCTCTCACTCGCTCGCCCCCTACCATCATCGTCCGCCTGCCTTCTCCCTCCTTGCGGCACCTTGCCCTCCTTCTCCAACCGGCCACCTCGAGCACCCATCCAGCAGGCCCCAGCGCCCCGCCTCCCCACCGTCCTCCGCGACCCGGACGACCGGCCAGGCGCCACTCCACCTCTCGCGCGCCCCAGCTCCCTTCTCCTCCTTACTGCTAGCTCCGCCCGCACTGGAGCACGCGAGCAGTAGCAGCCTAAGACGCTCCCTGCCTGCACCGCGCCATGACCCTCCCGAGGCCATCATCGCGCAACACCTCGTCGGCCTCCTGTTCCGCCGTTCTGCCTCCCCACGCCGGCAGCGAGCCCCGCTGATGCTGCTCTTCACCAAGCCCCGATGACGAGCAGCTTGTTCCATCCCCGTTCGCCTGTCTCACATTGCCCGTTCCTGCCATGGCCCTCCTCGCGCCCCTGCTCCCTCTCAGACGGCCTTCCGTGGCTGCAACCACCTTTGCGGTCAATACCATCGAACCACGGCTTCGCCTCTTGCTCGGCAAGTACCGCACCGAACGCCAAGTACCAGGACGTCAAAGACCCGCCAAGTTCATCTACGTGCGGGTACGACTACATATCCGGGATGCGTCTAGTACCTCTACGGGAGACCCGAACGTCTACGAACTGTGCACGACGCCCGGAGCCCTCGGATCGATCAATTTCGACTACCTTCGTGTGTACCAGTACCGTCACCCTGAAGACGTTGGAGTCATCAAGTACCTCTCCGAACGAACATGAACGACTACCGTCGCAAGAACGGGACCGGAAAGTCCGAAGACCCCAAGTACCACGACACCGATGACATGAACATCTACGGAATGTGTACGACTACGCGATGTGACGCCAAGTTTGATGACGACCGTGTACCACTACCGCTCCTCGAACATGAATGACTACTTCCTCTTCGACTCGGGAACCTCTACTTCCACTACGATCCGCGAGAACCACTACTTCCACTACGAACTCGAATCGCCGCAAAACCGCATGCTTCAAAGGTATAACACCGAGACGACGCCCGTGAATGAATGCATGTGTGGTGAATGAGATGCCCTTGTTTGCTCCGTGTCGGAGTTGTTCGTGGCATGAAGCCCCTCTTTTGCCTTGCCACCGTCATTTGGGACACCCGGTAACCGGGATCACCCCATCATCTTGCATGACACGCTCCCGTCACACTTCCTTTTGCACCGACATCTCAATCGAGTTACCGGAACCGATATGTTGCTGTGGCATCATTTTCAGATTCGTTGCCGTGGCACCCCTTTTCGTTTCCTCCATGATGACAAATGCTTCATAATATGCTCATGTCAACATTTTCATAAAATTTCATAAACTTGAACATGCCATCCGCATCATTATAATAACATTTAAAATGTTTAAAATTGTTGTTGCATTAAATTGCTAATGCATATGGGGATTTACCGGAATTGTTGTTTGTTATTTCCGGCCTCATTTAAACTTGCCTAAATGTTTAGTTTACTTATGCTCCACCTCTTGCCATGTTAACCAACATTTAATTTTGTTGAGTACCTAAACGGGAGAGAACTAAATAATTAAATGTGGTCTTTCTTCAATGTGCAACTCGTTGTATATTGAGCTCCACTTAATTTTTAGTTTTGCTTGTTGCAATTTGCCATGCCATGCATATTTAAACCGTACATGCATCATCCTTGATTGTGCAAGATACGTCCATTTTGCATCATGCTTTTATATCAATATTTATTGCATTATGGGCTGTTATTACACATTATGTCACAATACTTATGCCTATTCTCTCTTATTCTACAAGGTTTACATAAAGAGGGAGAATGCTGGCAGCTGGGATTCTAGGCTGGAAAAGGAGCAAATATTAGAGACCTATTTTGCACAGCCCCAAAAGTCATGAAACTTCACGGAAGATGTTTCCAAATATATAAAAAAATACTGAGAGGAAGAACTTCACCAGGGGGCCACACCCTGCCCACGAGGGTGTGGTCGCGCCCTACCCCCCTGGGCGTGCCCCCTACCTCGTGGGCCCCCTGGTGGCCCCCCGGTGGCCATCTTCTGCTATGTGGAGTCTTTCGATGGGAAAAAATCATAAGCCATCTTCTCAGATGAAACTCCGCCACCACGAGGCAGAACCTTGGCGGAACCAATCTAGGGCTCCGGCGGAGCTGTTCTGCCGGGGAAACTTCCCTCCCGAAGGGGGAAATCATCGCCATCATCATCACCAACGCTCCTCTCATTGGGAGAGGGCAATCTCCATCAACATCTTCATCAACACCATCTCATCTCAAAACCCTAGTTCATATCTTGTATCCAATTCTTGTCTCCAAGTCCGGGATTGGTACTAGTAGGTTGCTAGTAGTGTTAATTACTCCTTGTAGCTGATGCTAGTTGGTTTAATTGGTGGAAGATCATATGTTCAGATCCTATATGCATATTAATACCCCTCTGATTATGAACATGTTTATGCTTTGTGAGTAGTTACTTTTGTTCTTGAGGACATGGGAGAAGTCTTGCTATTAGTAGTCATGAGAATTTGGTATTCGTTCGATATTTTGATGAGATGTATGTTGTCTCTCCTCTAGTGGTGTTATGTGAACGTCGACTACATGACACTTCACCATTGTTTGGTCCTAGAGGAAGGCATTGGGGAGTAATAAGTAGATGATGGGTTGCTAGAGTGACAAAAGCTTAAATCCTAGTTTATGCGTTGCTTCGTAAGGGGCTGATTTGGATCCATATGTTTCATGCTATGGTTAGGTTCAACTTAATATTTTTGTTGTAGTTGCGAACGCTTGCAATAGAGGTTAATCATAAGTGGGATGCTTGTCCAAGTAAGGGCAGCACCCAAGCACCGGTCCACCCACATACCAAATTATCAAAGTACCGAACGCGAATCATATGAACGTGATGAAAACTAGCTTGACGATATTTCCATGTGTCCTCGGGAGCGCTTTACATCATATAAGAGTTTGTCCAGGCTTGTCCTTTGCTACAAAAGGATTGGCCCACCTTGCTGCACTTTATTTACTTTTGTTACTTGTTGCTCGTTACAAATTATCCTATCACAAAACTATCTGTTACTACTTGTTTCAGTACTTGCAGAGAATACCTTGCTAGAAACCGCTTATCATTTCCTTCTGCTCCTCGTTGGGTTCGACACTCTTACTTATCAAAAGGACTACGATAGATCCCATATAGTTGTGTGACGCCCCCGATTCAATCGTACACTAATCATACACGCAAACGTGTATGATCAAGATCAGGGACTCACGGGAAGATATCACAACACAACTCCACAAATAAAATAAGTCATACAAGCATCATATTACAAGCCAGGGGCCTCGAGGGCTCGAATACAAGAGCTCGATCATAGACGAGTCAGTGGAAGCAACAATATCTGAGTACATACATAAGATAAACAAGTTTGCCTTAAGAAGGCTAGCACAAACTGGGATACAGATCAAAAGAGGCGCAGGCCTCCTGCCTGGGATCCTCCTAAACTACTCCTGGTCGCCGTCAGCGGGCTGCACGTAGTAGTTGGCACCTCCAGTGTAGTAGTAGTCGTCGTCGACGGTGGCGTCTGGCTCCTGGGCTCCAACGTCTGGTCGCAGCAATCGGGTATAGGAAAGGGGAAAAGGGGAAGAAAAGCAACCGTGAGTACTCATCCAAAGTACTCGCAAGCAAGGAGCTACACTACATATGTATGCATTGGTATCAACTGGAATAAGGCTATCATATGTGGACTGAACTGCAGAAAGCCGGAATAAGAGCGGGATAGCTAGTCCTTTCGAAGACTACGCTTCTTGTAACCTCCATCTCACAGCAAGAGAAGAGAGTAGATGGTAAGTTCACCAAGTAGCATCGCATAGCATAACCCTAACCGATGATCCTCCCCTCATCGCCATGTGAGAGAGCGATCACCGGTTGTATCTGGCACTTGGAAGGGTGTGTTTTATTAAGTATCCGGTTCTAGTTGTCATAAGGTCAAGGTACTGTTGGGGAACATAGTAATTTCAAAAAATTTCCTACGCACACGCAAGATCATGGTGATGCATAGCAACGAGGGGAGAGTATGATCTATGTACCCTTATAGATCGCAACGGAAGCGTTGACACAACGTAGAGGAAGTAGTCGTACGTCTTCTTCCCGATCCGACCGATCCAAGCACCGTTACTCCGGCACCTCCGAGTTCTTAGCACACGTACAGCTCGATGACGATCCCCGGGCTCCGATCCAGCAAAGCGTCGGGGAAGAGTTCCGTCAGCACGATGGCGTGGTGACGATCTTGATGTTCTACCGACGCAGGGCTTCGCCTAAGCACTACAACGATATGATCAAGGTGGAATATGGTGGCAGGGGGCACCGCACATGGCTAAGGAACAATCTCAATGATCAACTTGTGTGTCTAGAGGTGCCCCCTGCCTCCGTATATAAAGGAGCCAAGGGGGAGAGGTGCGCCGGCCAGGAGGAGGGCGCAGGAGGAGTCCTACTCCTACCGGGAGTAGGACTCCCCCCCAATCCTATTCCAACTAGGATTCCCAAGGGGGAAAGAGGGAGAGGGGTGGCCGGCCACCTCTCCTAGTCCTAATAGGACTGGGGGAGGGGGGAGGCGCGCAGCCCTTATGGGCAGCCCTTTCACCTTTCCACTAAGGCCCACTAAGGCCCATATGATTCCCGGGGGGTTCCGGTAACCTCCCGGTACTCCGGTAAAATCCAGATTTCACCCGGAACACTTCCAATGTCCAAACATAGGCTTCCAATATATCAATCTTTATGTCTCGACCATTTCGAGACTCCTCGTCATGTCCGTGATCACATCCGGGACTCCGAACAACCTTCGGTACATCAAAATGCATAAACTCATAATAACTGTCATCGTAACGTTAAGTGTGCGGACCCTACGGTTCGAGAACAATGTAGACATGACCGAGACACGTCTCCGGTCAATAACCAATAGCGGGATCTAGATGCCCATATTGGCTCCTACATATTCTACGAAGATCTTTATCGGTCAGACCGCATAACAACATACGTTGTTCCCTTTGTCATCGGTATGTTACTTGCCCGAGATTCGATCGTCGGTATCCAATACCTAGTTCAATCTCGTTACCGACAAGTCTCTTTACTCGTTCCGTAATACATCATCTCACAACTACCATATTAGTTGTAATGCTTGCAAGGCTTATGTGATGTGCATTACCGAGAGGGCCCAGAGATACCTCTCCGACAATCGGAGTGACAAAACCTAATCTCGAAATACGCCAACCCAACATGTACCATTGGAGACACCTGTAGTACTCCTTTATAATCACCCAGTTATGTTGTGACGTTTGGTAGTACCCAAAGTGTTCCTCTGGTAAACGGGAGTTGCATAATCTCATAGTTATAGGAACATGTATAAGTCATGAAGAAAGCAATAGCAACATACTAAACGATCGGGTGCTAAGCTAATGGAATGGGTCATGTCAATCAGATCATTCAACTAATGATGTGACCTCGTTAATCAAATAACAACTCATTGTTCATGGTTAGGAAACATAACCATCTTTGATTAACGAGCTAGTCAAGCAGAGGCATACTAGTGACACTTTGTTTGTCTATGTATTCACACATGTATTATGTTTCCGGTTAATACAATTCAAGCATGAATAATAAACATTTATCATGATTATAAGGAAATAAATAATAACTTTATTATTGCCTCTAGGGCATATTTCCTTCAGTCTCCCACTTGCACTAGAGTCAATAATCTAGATTACACTGTAATGATTCTAACACCCATGGAGCCTTGGTGCTGATCATGTTTTGCTCGTGGAAGAGGCTTAGTCAACGGGTCTGCAACATTCAGATCCGTATGTATCTTGCAAATCTCTATGTCTCCCACCTGGACTAGATCCCGGATGGAGTTGAAGCGTCTCTTGATGTGCTTGGTCCTTTTGTGAAATCTGGATTCCTTTGCCAAGGCAATTGCACCAGTATTGTCACAAAAGATTTTCATTGGTCCCGATGCACTAGGTATGACACCTAGATCGGATATGAACTCCTTCATCCAGACTCCTTCGTTCGCTGCTTCCGAAGCAGCTATGTACTCCGCTTCACATGTAGATCCCGCTACGACGCTTTGTTTAGAACTGCACCAACTGACAGCTCCACCGTTCAATGTAAACACGTATCCGGTTTGCGATTTAGAATCGTCCGGATCAGTGTCAAAGCTTGCATCAACGTAACCTTTTACAGTGAGCTCTTTGTCACCTCCATATACGAGAAACATATCCTTAGTCCTTTTCAGGTATTTCAGGATGTTCTTGACCGCTGTCCAGTGATCCACTCCTGGATTACTTTGGTACCTCCCTGCCAAACTTATAGCAAGGCACACATCAGGTCTGGTACACAGCATTGCATACATGATAGAGCCTATGGCTGAAGCATAGGGAACATCTTTCATTTTCTCTCTATCTTCTGCAGTGGTTGGGCATTGAGTCTTACTCAACTTCACACCTTGTAACACAGGCAAGAACCCTTTCTTTGCTTGATCCATTTTGAACTTCTTCAAAATCTTGTCAAGGTATGTGCTTTGTGAAAGTCCAATTAAGCGTCTTGATCTATCTCTATAGATTTTTATGCCTAATATGTAAGCAGCTTCACCGAGGTCTTTCATTGAAAAACTCTTATTCAAGTATCCCTTTATGCTATCCAAAAATTCTATATCATTTCCAATCAATAATATGTCATCCACATATAATATCAGAAATGCTACAGAGCTCCCACTCACTTTCTTGTAAATACAGGCTTCTCCGAAAGTCTGTATAAAACCAAATGCTTTCATCACACTATCAAAGCATTTATTCCAACTCCGAGAGGCTTGGACCAGTCCATAAATGGATCGCTGGAGCTTGCACACTTTGTTAGCTCCCTTTGGATCGACAAAACCTTTCGGTTGCATCATATACAACTCTTCTTCCAGAAATCCATTCAAGAATGCAGTTTTGACATCCATCTGCCAAATTTCATAATCATAAAATGCGGCAATCCCTAACATGATTCGGACAGACTTAAGCATCGCTACAGGTGAGAAAGTCTCATCGTAGTCAACCCTTTGAACTTGTCGAAATCCTTTCGCGACAAGTCGAGCTTTGTAGACAGTAACATTACCGTCAGCGTCAGTCTTCTTCTTGAAGATCCAATTATTCTCAATTGCTTGCCGATCATCGGGCAAGTCAACCAAAGTCCATACTTTGTTCTCATACATGGATCCCATCTCAGATTTCATGGCTTCAAGCCACTTTGCGGAATCTGGGCTCACCATCGCTTCTTCATAGTTCGTAGGTTCATCATGATCTAGTAGCATGACTTCCAGAACAGGATTACCGTACCACTCAGGTGCGGATCTTACTCTGGTTGATCTACGAGGTTTAGTAGTATCTTGATCTGAAGTTTCATGATCATTATCATTAGCTTCCTCACTAACTGGTGTAGGTGTCACAGAAACAGTTTTCTGTGATGTACTACTTTCCAGTAAGGGAATAGGTACAGTTACCTCGTCAAGTTCTACTTTCCTCCTACTCACTTCTTTCGAAAGAAACTCCTTCTCTAGAAAGGATCCATTCTTAGCAACGAATGTCTTGCCTTCGGATCTGTGATAGAAGGTGTACCCAACAGTCTCCTTTGGGTATCCTATGAAGACACATTTCTCCGATTTGGGTTCGAGCTTATCAGGTTGAAGCTTTTTCACATAAGCATCGCAGCCCCAAACTTTAAGAAACGACAACTTTGGTTTCTTGCCAAACCATAGTTCATACGGCATCGTCTCAACGGATTTTGACGGTGCCCTATTTAACGTGAATGCGGCCGTCTCTAAAGCATAACCCCAAAATGATAGCGGTAAATCTGTAAGAGACATCATAGATCGCACCATATCTAGTAAAGTACGATTACGACGTTCGGACACACCATTACGCTGTGGTGTTCCAGGTGGCGTGAGTTGCGAAACTATTCCACAGTTTTTCAAATGTACACCAAACTCGTAACTCAAATATTCTCCTCCACGATCAGATCGTAGAAACTTTATTTTCTTGTTACGATGATTTTCAACTTCACTCTGAAATTCTTTGAACTTTTCAAATGTTTCAGACTTATGTTTCATTAAGTAGATATACCCATATCTGCTAAAATCATCTGTGAAGGTGAGAAAATAACGATATCCGCCACGAGCCTCAATATTCATCGGACCACATACATCGGTATGTATGATTTCCAACAAATCTGTTGCTCTCTCCATAGTACCGGAGAACGGTGTTTTAGTCATCTTGCCCATGAGGCACGGTTCAAAAGTAACAAGTGATTCATAATCAAGTGGTTCCAAAAGTCCATCAGTATGGAGTTTCTTCATGCGCATTACACCGATATGACCTAAACGATAGTGCCACAAATAAGTTGCACTTTCATTATCAACTCTGCATCTTTTGGCTTCAACATTATGAAAATGTGTATTACTACTATCGAGATTCAATAAGAATAGACCACTCTTCAAGGGTGCATGACCATAAAAGATATTACTCATATAAATAGAACAACCATTATTCTCTGATTTAAATGAATAACCGTCTCGCATTAAACAAGATCCAGATATAATGTTCATGCTCAACGCTGGCACCAAATAACAATTATTTAGGTCTAATATTAATCCCGAAGGTAGATATAGAGGTAGCGTGCCGACCGCGATCACATCGACTTTGGAACCGTTTCCCACGCACATCGTCACCTCGTCCTTTGCCAGTGCCCGCTTATTCCATAGTCCCTTTGTTCACCTTGCCATCCTTCTTATCCGCCAAATACTTGGGGCAGTTCCGCTTCCAGTGACCAGTCTGCTTGCAGTAGAAGCACTCAGTTTCAGGCTTAGGTCCAGACTTGGGATTCTTCTCCTGAGTAGCAACTTGCTTGCTGTTCTTCTTGAAGTTCCCCTTTTTCTTCCCTTTGCCCTTTTTCTTGAAACTAGTGGTCTTGTTAACCATCAACACTTGATGCTCCTTCTTGATTTCTACCTCCACAGCTTTTAGCATTGCGAAGAGCTCGGGAATAGTCTTGTTCATCCCTTGCATATTATAGTTCATCACGAAGCTCTTGTAGCTTGGTGGCAGTGATTGGAGAATTCTGTCAATGACGCAATCATCTGGAAGATTAACTCCCAATTGAATCAAGTGATTATTATACCCAGACATTTTGAGTATATGCTCACTGACAGAACTGTTCTCCTCCATCTTGCAGCTATAGAACTTATTGGAGACTTCATATCTCTCAATCCGGGCATTTGCTTGAAATATTAACTTCAACTCCTGGAACATCTCATATGCTCTATGACGTTCAAAACGTCGTTGAAGTCCCGATTCTAAACCGTAAAGCATGTCACACTGAACTATCGAGTAGTCATCAGCTTTGCTCTGCCAGACGTTCATAACATCTGGAGTTGCTCCAGAAGCAGGCCTGGCACCCAGCGGTGCTTCCAGGACGTAATTCTTCTGAGCAGCAATGAGGATAATCCTCAAGTTACGGACCCAGTCCGTATAATTGCTACCATCATCTTTCAACTTTGCTTTCTCAAGGAACGCATTAAAATTGAACGGAACAACAGCACGAGCCATCTATCTACAATCAACATAAACAAGAAAGGTACTATCAGGTACTAAGTTCATGATAAGTTTAAGTTCAATTAATCATATTACTTAAGAACTCCCACTTAGATAGACATCCCTCTAATCCTCTAAGTGATCATGTGATCCAAATCAACTAAACCATAACCGATCATCACGTGAGATGGAATAGTTTTCAATGGTGAACATTGTTATGTTGATCATATCTACTATATGATTCACGCTCGACCTTTCGGTCTCCGTGTTCCGAGGCCATATCTGTATATGCTAGGCTCGTCAAGTTTAACCTGAGTATTCTGCGTGTGCAAAACTGGCTTGCACCCGTTGTAGATGGACGTAGAGCTTATCACACCCGATCATCACGTGGTGTCTGGGCACGACGAACTTTGGCAACGGTGCATACTCAGGGAGAACACTTCTTGATAATTTAGTGAGAGATCATCTTATAATGCTACCGTCAATCAAAGCAAGATAAGATGCATAAAAAGATAAACATCACATGCAATCAATATAAGTGATATGATATGGCCATCATCATCTTGTGCTTGTGATCTCCATCTCCGAAGCACCGTTATGATCACCATCGTCACCGGCGCGACACCTTGATCTCCATCGTAGCATCGTTGTCGTCTCGCCAATCTTATGCTTCCACGACTATCACTACCGTTTAGTAATAAAGTAAAGCATTACATCGTGATTGCATTGCATACAATAAAGCGACAACCATATGGCTCCTGCCAGTTGCCGATAACTCGGTTACAAAACATGATCATCTTATACAATAAAATTCAGCATCATGCCTTGACCATATCACATCACAACATGCCCTGCAAAAACAAGTTAGACGTCCTCTACTTTGTTGTTGCATGTTTTACGTGGCTGCTACGGACTTAAGCAAGAACCAATCTCACCTACGCATCAAAACCACAACGATAGTTTGTCAAATACACTCTGTTTCAACCTTCGCAAGGACCGGGCGTAGCCACACTCGGTTCAACTAAAGTTGGAGAGACAGTCGCCCGCAAGCCATCTATGTGCAAAGCACGTCGAGGGAACCGGTCTCGTGTAAGCGTACGCGTAAGGTTGGTTCGGGTCGTCTCGTCCAACAATACCGCCGAACCAAAGTATGACATGTTGGTAGGCAGTATGACTTGTATCGTCCACAACTCACTTGTGTTCTACTCGTGCAAATAACATCAAACCATAAAACCTAGGCTCGGATGCCACTGTTGGGGAACGTAGTAATTTCAAAAAAATTCCTACGCACACGCAAGATCATGGTGATGCATAGCAACGAGGGGAGAGTATGATCTACGTACCCTTGTAGATCGCAACGGAAGCGTTGACACAACGTAGAGGAAGTAGTCATACGTCTTCTTCCCGATCCGACCGATCCAAGCACCGTTACTCCGGCACCTCCGAGTTCTTAGCACACGTACAGCTGGATGACGATCCCCGGGCTCCGATCCAGCAAAGCATCAGGGAAGAGTTCCGTCAACATGACGGTGTGGTGACGATCTTGATGTTCTACCGACGCAGGGCTTCGCCTAAGCACTACAACGATATGATCGAGGTGGAATATGGTGGCAGGGGGCACCGCACACGGCTAAGGAACGATCTCAATGATCATCTTGTGTGTCTAGAGGTGCCCCTGCCTCCGTATATAAAGGAGCCAAGGGGGAGAGGTGCGCCGGCCAGGAGGAGGGCGCAGGAGGAGTCCTACTCCTACCGGGAGTAGGACTCCCCCCCCAATCCTATTCCAACTAGGATTCCCAAGGGGGAAAGAGGGAGAGGGGTGGCTGGCCACCTCTCCTAGTCCTAATAGGACTAGGGGAGGAGGGAGGCGCGCAGCCCTTATGGGCAGCCCTTTCACCTTTCCACTAAGGCCCACTAAGGCCCATATGATTCCCGGGGGGTTCCGGTAACCTCCCGGTACTCCGGTAAAATCCCGATTTCACCCGAAACACTTCCGATGTCCAAACATAGGCTTCCAATATATCAATCTTTATGTCTCGACCATTTCGAGACTCCTCGTCATGTCCGTGATCACATCCGGGACTCTGAACAACCTTCGGTACATCAAAATGCATAAACTCATAATAACTATCATCGTAACGTTAAGCGTGCGGACCCTACGGTTCGAGAACAATGTAGACATGACCGAGACATGTCTCCGGTCAATAACCAATAGCGGGATCTAGATGCCCATATTGGCTCCTACATATTCTACGAAGATCTTTATCGGTCAGACCGCATAACAACATACGTTGTTCCCTTTGTCATCGGTATGTTACTTGCCCGAGATTCGATCGTCGGTATCCAATACCTAGTTCAATCTCGTTACCGACAAGTCTCTTTACTCGTTCCGTAATACATCATCTCACAACTACCATATTAGTTGTAATGCTTGCAAGGCTTATGTGATGTGCATTACCGAGAGGGCCTAGAGATACCTCTCCGACAATCGGAGTGACAAAACCTAATCTCGAAATACGCCAACCCAACATGTACCATTGGAGACACCTGTAGTACTCCTTTATAATCACCCAGTCACGTCGTGACGTTTGGTAGTACCCAAAGTGTTCCTCTGGTAAACGGGAGTTGCATAATCTCATAGTTATAGGAACATGTAGAAGTCGTGAAGAAAGCAATAGCAACATACTAAACGATCGGGTGCTAAGCTAATGGAATGGGTCATGTCAATCAGATCATTCAACTAATGATGTGACCTCGTTAATCAAATAACAACTCATTGTTCATGGTTAGGAAACATAACCATCTTTGATTAACGAGCTAGTCAAGCAGAGGCATACTAGTGACACTTTGTTTGTCTATGTATTCACACATGTATTATGTTTCCGGTTAATACAATTCTAGCATGAATAATAAACATTTATCATGATTATAAGGAAATAAATAATAACTTTATTATTGCCTCTAGGGCATATTTCCTTCAGGTACAACTCCAAGTCGTCCTGTTACTGAAGATCACGGATATTCGAATAGATTAACTTCCCTGCAGGGGTGCACCACATAACCCAACATGCTCGATCCCATTTGGCCAGACACACTTTTCTGGGTCATGCCCGGCCTCGGAAGATCAACACGTCGCAGCCCTACCTAGGCACAACAGAGAGGTCAGCACGCCGGTCTAAATCCAATGGCGCAGGGGTCTGGGCCCATCGCCCTTTGCACACCTGCACGTTGCGAACGCGGCCGGAAGCAGACCTTGCCTAGCAGGCGTTCCAGTCCAATCCGGCGCGCGCCGCTCAGTCGCTGACATCACGAAGGCTTCGGCTGATACCACGACGTCGAGTGCCCATAACTGTCCCCGCGTAGATGGTTAGTGCGTATAGGCCAGTAGCCAGACTCAGATCAAATACCAAGATCTCGTTAAGCGTGTTATGCATCCGCGAACGCCGACCAGGGACAGGCCCACCTCTCTCCTAGGTGGTCTCAACCTACCCTGTCACTCCGCCACAACGTAACACTCGAGGGCCGTCGGGAACCCAGGCCCACCTCTACCGGGATGGAGCCACCTGCCCCTTCAGCCCCCAACTCCGAACAGTACCACAGGTAATGTAACAGTGTAAAGTATATAGTATATGCCCGTGATCACCTCCCGAAGTGATCACGGCCCAGTAGTATAGCATGGCAGACGGACAAGAGTGTAGGGCCACTGATGGAACACTAGCATCCTATACTAAGCAGTAGGATAGCAGGTAATGGTAACAATAATAGTAGCAAGGACAGGCTATGCATCAGGATAGGAATAACGGAAAGCAGTAACATGCTACACTACTCTCATGCAATCAGTATAGAGAAGAGTAGGCGATATCTGGTGATCAAAGGGGGGGATTGCCTGGTTGCTCTGGCAAGAGAGAGGGGTCGTCAACACCGTAGTCGTACTGGGTAGCAGCGGCGGTGGTCTCGGTGTCTAGCAAGAGAAGAGGGGGAATAAACAATACATATTAAGCAAACAGATGCATAGCGATGCATGACATGACAAGTATCGGTGCTAGGGGTGCCCTAACGCAGTATGAGGTGATACCGGTGAAGAGGGGGAACATCCGGGAAAATATCCCCCGTGTTTCGCATTTTCGGACAGACGAACCGGAGGGGGAAAGTTGCGTGTTCGCTATGCTAGGGATGCGTGGCAAACGAACGGGCTGCGTATCTGGATTCGTCTCGTCGTTCTGAGCAACTTTCATGTTGAAAATAATTTAATCCGAGTTACGGATTAAAAGATATGATTTTCTAAAGATTTACTAATTTCTGGAATTTAATTAATCCTTTAATTTAATTTGAAACTGGATTAATGGCATCAGCATGATGTCATGTTGACATCAGCAGTCAACAGGGATTGACTAAGTCAAACTGACAGATGGGGCCATTGACTGGGTCAACAGCACAGTCAGCAGGTCCAGTCAGCAGTCAACAGTCCTCTTGACTTAGTCAAACTTACGCGTGGGTCCCACTTGTAATACTCTGTTAGTTAATTAACAATAGTTAATTAGGTTAATTAGTCATTAGGTTAACTAATCATGATTAGTTAAATTAACCAGAATTAGTTAAGTTAATTAATTTAATTAAATAATTAATTAATTAACTAATTAATATTTTTATTATTTTCTTTTAATCTTATTTTTTAGAAACGTTCCAGGGACAGGGCCCCACATGTCATAGGGCTATAGGCCAAATGGGTGCTGGCGCTACTGGTAACGGGCGTGTGGGCGCCCGACAGGGGCGAACCCGGGCGTTGGCTCGAGCGAGGCCAACGGCGGGCGGCCGCGGCATGACTGCGCCGGCATGGGGCGGTGGGCAGAATAGGGCGCGGGGAAGCAGAGGGGGAGGAGAAGCGCGTGCTGCGGGGCCAACCAACGGCGGGCTGAGTAGGGCGATGCGGTCGGGCGGCGCGGCGCAACGGGGCAAAGGCGGGTGCGTGCGGCGCTGGTGCAGCGAAACGGGCAGCGACGAGCAGGAGGGGAGGGCGGCGCGGTCTCGGGCGGGCCTGGAGCACACGGGGCACGGGGCGGGGGCGGCCCGCAGCAGCCAGCAGCAGGCGCGGCGGCTGCGATACGAGCCAGCGGCGGAAGCAGTCAACGGGAGCACGCAGCAAGCACACGAACACGGGCGAGCACGAGAGAGCGAAGCATCGGGAGGGCACGGGAGCGGGACCGGGTGCAGGGTGAGCGCGAGCGGGAGCGCGGTGACCTTAGGGAGGGAAGACGGGGTCGGATGGGGAGGTCCTCACCGGCCCTGTAGTTGTGCAAAGATATGCTCGGGGGAGGGGCCGGCGATGCGTTTCCGGCGACGGTGTGGCAGATGGCGGCGTCGGGGGCCCTTCTCGGTCCAGGAACGGGGAGGAGGGCGAGGATGACGGCGAGCGACGGGCGGGGCGGCGCTGGTGATGGCGAGGACGAGGCGACGGGGTCCGGCGAGGGGGAGGGAGGCGAGCGCCCCGATCCAGATCGGGTCCTCAGGTGGGGGAAGAGAGCGAGGGGAGAGTGGGGAGAGCGATGGGGTCGTGCGCCCTCTCCTGTGACAGCGCTGGAGGGAGAGGGTGGGATCGTGGGGGAGTGGGGTGGGGCTCTAGGGTTTTGGGAGCAGTGGGGGGTATGGGCGCAGCTGGTGGGCCGGCCTGGTGGCCTGTTGGGCCGGTTGGCCCAGTGGGGGAGGGTTATGTTTTCTTTTTAATTTTTTTGTTATTTATCTTTCTTTTACTGTTTTATATTTTATTTTAGTTTTGTAAAATACAAAATGATCCCTAAACTTGTATTACCACTAAAGGCACTGCCACAAAAAGTTTACCTCATAGATAAAATATTTTTACATTTTATTAATAATAAAAACATTTAAATATTTACTTTTTCTACTGCTTTATTCAATATAGGGCACTTAAATGCTTTATAGAAGTGTGGTTTCTTCACCAAAATTTTGTACGGAATATTTGCCGCAAACCAGACATTTTAGTTTTAATGTTTGAAAACTTTTGATGTTTGCCATTAACTCAAATTTGAATTTTAATTGCTTTGAACTAACGCGGTCGATCCATTATGTTGATGTCTTCATTTCTCTGCTTCAGATCATGATGATGTAGTACGCATCATTTCTTGGGGATCTTCATCGTACTTACAAAAGAATAAAGGGTGGTTATTCCGAAAGAACGGACCTCTGCATGGTTGACTACCTGATCGATAACATCGGGGAAGGTGGCGGAGAGTAACTCTCGAATTGAAACTTGAGAAACTATCAAGAGCTAAATAAGAAGGTATCCTGGGAAGTTTCGAGTGGGCAGGCAAACGTTCCATGTCTGCAATGGGGCGTGAAAGGGGTTCAAATCACGGGAATATGTACTGTGTCTGATTCAAAAGTAGCTTACTAGGAAGATGACCCATGAATTACATACGAGATCAAGCGCGAGGAATAACTTGGCAACATGGGTGTACAGGAGAGTCAGGTTTCGATCCTGTGGAACTATGGGTTATGGGCCCACCATGTGGGTTAAAAGTAGGAGGAGCGAAGACATCTTGCATGGTCATGATAGCAACGCAAGTCAGAGGGTAGCCTGTCGATTATGTCGGCAACAACATCGGTACCAAGGGCGAGGGACGAAGAGAACCATTTTCCTGCTCGTTGAACAAGGCGGACCATTAGGCAAAGTTCTCGTCCATCGGTGGATATCGGAATGTCATCAACAATAGTAACAGGTTCTTACTGACAGAGTTGTACACCGAGGTGCTTATAAAAGCAGTGACTTATTACTGGTTAGATCATATAAACCTCAAGAAGGTTAAAACAAAACAATGGAAAGGAAAATGTGATTATCATATTAAATAGAAGAATGGAAAGGAAAATGTGTTTAAACACATATTCCAGGGGTATATCCTTCCCAAGGACAAGCATATCACGATATCCATGATAGGATATAATCTAGAAAACTCTTTAGGTAAGGGGAGAGAAATTTCAGGACATTACCCATACAACGGTGTTTGGATAATTGAGCAGGAAACATTTATCATTAGGCTTTAAATGTTCTTGTTGAAAATCGGAGTACCACAGACATGCTTCGAGATATCATTGACATGGTCTTCAAGCAAAGGTCGGACTTGGATATACAAAGGATTCATCATGAACAACTTATAGAATAAGTCTTCAATTTCCTCATGGAAGAAGAGTTTAACCTTGCCAAAAGGAAATTATAACAATAGGTCCTATGGCTAGGTGTGCTAGGCAAGACATCATCTTACCAGGTCATATAAAAGACTAGTGTTATAATTCTTGGGAATATGTTTGAACCATCATATCTGACCGAGATTCATATCAGATTGGTGTTGGGATACCTCAGGCTCATGATGCCTGAGAAGGAAGGGGTGCAACACAATTTGACGAGATGGCATTGCAAGATTCTCGGGAAATGAAATATGAAGCGAGTTCTGAAATAACATCTCATCATTAAACCAAGGAGAGGATGAGGAGGTAGCTAATGGACTCGGGCAAATCATCAAGGTTTCCAAAATGATGGATTACCACAATTAAGTGAACGTGGTGATAGTATCGGACACACGAAAGTATATAATGAGGTATGTTCGATGAGAACACCCACAATTAAATATGGAACAAAAATGCACATGAAAATATGGACCAAGTAGGACGATCAAAGTTAGAATGGCGAATCGGTAACGAAACTATCAGCCATTCACTTCGAAACAATAGGGTTGTAAGAGATATTAAATTCTCACAACATAGTTCACTCAACACGGGGGCCAAGAAAAGAATGGTGATGGCGAGAAGCATCACTACATCAAGGATTAAAAGATATGATTTTCTAAAAATTTACTAATTTCTGGAATTTAATTAATCCTTTAATTTAATTCGAAACTAGATTAATGGCATCAGCATGATGTCATGTTGACATCAGCAGTCAACAGGGATTGACTAAGTCAAACTGACAGATGGGGCCATTGACTGGGTCAACAGCACAATCAGCAGGTCTAGTCAACAGTCCTGTTGACTTAGTCAAACTTACGCGTGGGTCCCACTTGTAATACTCTGTTAGTTAATTAACAATAGTTAATTAGGTTAATTAATCATTAGGTTAACTAATCCTGATTAGTTAAATTAACCAGAATTAGTTAAGTTAATTAATTAATTAATTAATTAATATTTTTATTATTTTCTTTTAATCTTATTTTTTTAGAAACGTTCCAGGGGCAGGGCCCCACATGTCATAGGGCCATAGGCCAAATGGGTGCTGGCGCTACCGGTAACGGGCGTGTGGGCGCCCGACAGGGGCGAACCCGGGCGCTGGCTCGAGCGAGGCCAACGGCGGGCGGCTGCGGCACAACTGCGCCAGCATGGGGCGGTGGGCAGAACAGGGCGCGGGGAAGCAGAGGGGGAGGAGAAGCACACACTGCGGGGCCAGCCGACGGTGGGCTGAGCAGGGCGATGCGGTCGGGCGGCATGGTGCAACGGGGCAAAGGCGGGCGCGTGCGGCGCTGGTGCAGCGAAACAGGCAGCGACGAGCAGGAGGGAAGGGCAGCGCGGTCACGGGCGGGCCTGGAGCACACGGGGCACGGGGCGGGGCGGCCCGCAACAGCCAGCAGCAGGCGTGGCGGCTGCGATACGAGCTAGCGGCAGAAGCAATCAACGGGAGCACGCAGCGAGCACACGAACACGGGCGAGCACGAGAGAGCGATGCATCGGGCGGGCACGGGAGCGGGACCGGGCGCAGGGTGAGCGCGAGCGGGAGCGCGGTGACCTTAGGAAGGGAAGACGGGGTCGGATGGGGAGGTCCTCACCGGCCCTGTAGTTGTGCAAAGATATGCTCGGGGGAGGGGCCGGCGATGTGTTTCCGGCGATGGTGTGGCGGATGGCGGCGTCAGGGGCCCTTCTCGGTCTAGGAACGGGGAGGAGGGCGAGGATGACGGCGAGCGACGGGCGGGGCGGGGCCGGTGATGGCGAGGACGAGGCGACGGGGTCCGACGAGGGGGGGGGAGCGCCCTGATCCAGATCGGGTCCTCGGGTGGGGGAAGAGAGCGAGGGGAGAGTGGGGAGAGCGATGGGGTCGTGCGCCCTCTCCTGTGACGGCGTTGGAGGGAGAGCGTGGGATCGTGGGGGGGGGGAAGTGGGGGGGGGGGCTCTAGGGTTTCGGGAGCAGTGGGGGGTATGGGCGCGGCTGGTGGGCCGGTTGGCCCAGTGGGGGAGGGTTATGTTTTCTTTTTAAATTTTTTTGTTATTTATCTTTCTTTTACTGTTTTATATTTTATTTTAGTTTTGTGAAATACAAAATGATCCCTAAACTTGTATTACCACTAAACGCACTGCCACAAAAAGTTTACCAAAATGCTTTATAGAAGTGTGGTTTCTTCACCAAAATTTAGTACGAAATATTTGCCGCAAACGGGACATTTCAGTTTTAATGTTTGAAAACTTTTGATGTTTGCCATTAACTCAAATTTGAATTTGAATCGCTTTGAACTAACGCGGGATTAACAACAGTAATTGTGGTGACGTGGCATCATTAGTAGGGTATTACGGTAGCTTAAACATCCGGGCGTCACAACTTGTGGGTCATCAAGACTCTTTTCTGGCGCCGTTGCCGGGGAGTGAAGCGCCTTTGGTAGGTGGAATTTGGTAAGGAAAATTTTATATAGTGTGCTGAAATTTACTGTCACTTGTTACTATGGAAAGTAATCCTCTGAGGGTCTTGTTCGGGGTATCTTCACCCCGACCAGTAGAGCAAAGAGTTGCTCCTCAACCTATTGAACCTACTGAAAATGAAAATGAAAATGAAAATTCTTGCTTTGAAGTTCCTGCGGGTATGATAGAAAAACTGCTAGCTATTCCTTTTTTAGGAGATGGAACAAAACATCCTGATGAACATCTGATATATGTGGATGAAGTTTGTAGATTATTTAAGCTTGCAGGTGTACCCGGAGATGTTGTTAAGAATAAGGTCTTCCCTTTATCTTTGAGGGGAGATGCATCGACATGGTATAGGCTATGTGATGATATGAGGTCCTGGAATTACAAACGATTGATATTGGAATTTCATCAAAAGTTTTATCCTATGCATCTTGTTCATCGTGATCGCAATTATATATATAATTTTTGGCCTCGCGAAGGAGAAAGCATCGCTCAAGCTTGGGGGAGGCTTAAATCAATGTTATATTCATGCCCCAATCATGAGCTCTCAAGAGAAATGATTATTCAAAAAATTTAACAATTGCACCATGCTTGATACTTCTTGTGCTGGCTCTTTTATGATGAAGACTATTGAATTCAAATGGGATTTATTGGAAAAAATTAAATGCAACTCTGAAGATTGGGACCTCGACAATGGTAAGGAGTCAGGTATGACACCTAGTTTTGATTGTGTTAAATCTTTTATGGATACCGATATTTTTCATAAATTTAGCACTAAACATGGACTTGATTCTGAGATAGTAGCTTCTTTCTGTGAATCTTTTGCTTCTTATGTTGATCTCCCCACGGAGAAGTGGTTTAAATATCATCCTCCCATAGAAGTAAAAGTAGCTGCACCTATTAAATTTGAAGAAAAGACTATCACTTATAATTATCCTATTGTTCCTACTTTTTATGTTGAGAAACCACCTTTCCCTGTTAGGATAAAGGATCATGCTAAAGCTTCAACTGTAGTTCGTAAAAGCAATATTAAAACATATACACCTCCTAAGAAAGTTAAAGTTGAACCTAATATTGCTATTGTTAAAGATCTCTTGTCTGATAATATTGATTGGCATGTTATTTATTTCTGTAATGAAACTGCTAGAATTGCTAAACCCTGTGATAAAGATAAACCTAGACATGTGGTAGGCATGCCTATTATTTCTGTTAAAATAGGAGATCATTGTTATCATGTCTTATGTGATATGGGTGCTAGTGCTAGTGCAATACCTTATTCCTTATACCAAGAAGTTATGCATGATATTGCACCTGCTGAAATAGAAGATATTGATGTCACAATTAAACTTGCCAATAGAGATACTATTTCACCAATGGGAATTGTTAGAGATGTTGAAGTCTTGTGTGGGAAAACTAAATATCCTGCTGATTTTCTTGTTCTTGGTTCCCCACAAGATAGATTTTGCCCCATTATATTTGGTAGACCCTTCTTAAACACTGTTAATGCTACCATAGATTGCAAAAGAGATGTTGTTACTGTCGGTTTAGATGATATGACTCATGAATTTAATTTCTCTAAATTTAGTATACAACACCGCGAAGAAGAATTACCTAGTAAGGATGAAATCATTGGTCTTGCTTCTATTGTCGTACCTCCTAGTGATCCTTTAGAACAATATTTGCTAGACCACAAAAATGACATGTTTATGAATGAAAGAATGGAATTAGATGAAGTATTCTTTAAACAAGAACCTATTCTGAAAAACAATTTACCTGATGAAATCCTAGGGGATCCTCCTCCACCCAAGGGTGATCCCGTGTTTGAGCTTAAACCATTACCTGATACTCTTAAATATGCTTATCTTGATGAGAAAAAGATATATCCTGTTATTATTAGTGCTAACCTTTCAGAACATGAAGAAGAGAGATTATTGAAAACTCTGAAGAAGCATTGTGCTGCTATTGGGTATACTCTTGATGATCTTAAGGGCATTAGTCCCACTCTATGTCAACATAAAATTAATTTGGAAGAAGGTGCTAAACCAGTTTGTGATCATCAACGCCGGCTGAATCCTAAAATGAAAGAAGTCGTAAGAAAGGAGATACTAAAGCTCCTTGAGGCAGATATAATTTATCCCCTTGCTGATAGTCAGTGGGTAAGCCCTGTCCATTGTGTCCCTAAGAAGGGAGGTATTACTGTTGTTCCTAATGATAAAGATGAATTGATTCCTCAAAGAATTATTACCGGTTATAGGATGGTAATTGATTTCTGCAAATTAAATAAGGCTACTAAAAAGGATCATTACCCCTTACCTTTTATCAATCAAATGCTAGAAAGATTGTCCAAACATACACATTTTTTCTTTCTAGATGGTTATTCTGGTTTCTCTCAAATACCCGTGTCAGCCAAAGATCAATCAAAGACTACTTTTACATGCCCTTTTCGTACTTTTGCTTATAGACGTATGCCTTTTGGTTTATGTAATGCAGCTGCTACCTTTCAAAGATGCATGATGGCTATATTCTCTGACTTTTGTGAAAAGATTTGTGAGGTTTTCATGGACGACTTTTCCGTCTATGGATCTTCTTTTGATGATGGCTTGAGCAACCTTGATCGAGTTTTGCAGAGATGTGAAGAAACTAATCTTGTCTTGAATTGGGAAAAGTGTCACTTTATGGTTAATGAAGGTATTGTCTTGGGGCATAAAGTTTCTGAAAGAGGTATCGAAGTTGATAAGGCCAAGGTTGATGCTATTGAAAAGATGGCATGTCCCAAGGACATCAAAGGTATAAGAAGTTTCCTTGGTCATGCCGGTTTTTATAGGAGGTTCATTAAGGACTTCTCAAAAATTTCTCGGCCTCTGACTAATTTATTACAAAAAGATATACCATTTTGTCTTTGATGATGATTGTGCAGAAGCATTTGAAATACTTAAGAAAGCATTAATCTCTCCACCTATTGTCCAGCCACCTGATTGGAATTTACCCTTTGAAATTATGTGTGATGCTAGTGATTATGCTGTAGGTGCTTTTCTAGGACAAAGAGTTGATAAGAAACTAAATGTTATTCAATATGCTAGTAAAACCCTTGACAATGCTCAAAGAAATTATGCTACCACTGAAAAAGAATTCTTAGCAGTTGTATTTGCTTGTGATAAGTTTGGACCTTATATTGTTGACTCTAAAGTAATTATTCACACTGATCATGCTGCTATTAAATATCTTATGGAAAAGAAAGATGGTAAACCTAGACTTATTAGATGGGTTCTCTTTCTACAAGAATTTGATTTGCATATTGTTGATAGAAAAGGAGCTGAGAACCCCGTTGCAGACAACTTGTCTAGGTTAGAAAATGTGCTTGATGACCCACTACCTATTGATGATAGCTTTACTGATGAGCAATTAAATGTCATAAATGCTTCTCATACTGCTCCATGGTATGCTGATTATGCTAATTACATTGTTGCTAAGTTTATACCACCTAGTTTCACATACCAACAAAAGAAAAAGTTCTTCTATGATTTGAGGCATTACTTTTGGGATGACCCACATCTTTATAAAGAAGGAGTGGATGGTGTTATTAGACGTTGTGTACTTGAGCATGAACAGGAACAGATCCTACGCAAGTGTCACTCCGAAGCTTATGGAGGACACCATGCTGGAGATAGAACTGCACATAAGGTACTGCAATCTGGTTTTTATTGGCCTACTCTCTTCAAGGATGCCCGTAAGTTTGTCTTATCTTGTGATGAATGTCAAAGAATTGGTAATGTTAGTAAACGTCAACAAATGCCTATGAATTATTCACTTGTTATTGAACCATTTGATGTTTGGGGCTTTGACTATATGGGACCCTTTCCTTCCTCTAATGGATATACACATATTTTAGTTGCTGTTGATTACGTTACTAAGTGGGTAGAAGCTATTCCAACTAGTAGTGCTGATCATAACACTTCTATTAAAATGCTTAAAGAAGTTATTTTTCCAAGATTTGGAGTCCCTAGATATTTAATGACTGATGGTGGTTCACATTTTATTCATGGTGCCTTCCGTAAAATGCTTGCTAAATATGATGTTAATCATAGAATTGCATCTCCTTATCACCCTCGGTCTAGTGGTCAAGTAGAATTGAGTAATAGAGAACTCAAATTAATTTTGCAAAAGACTGTTAATAGGTCTAGAAAGAATTGGTCCAAGAAACTTGATGATGCATTATGGGCCTATAGAACTTCATATAAAAATCCTATGGGTATGTCTCCGTATAAAATGGTCTATGGAAAAGCATGTCACTTACCTCTCGAATTAGAACACAAGGCTTATTGGCCTATTAAAGAACTTAATTATGATTTTAAGCTTGCCGGTGAGAAGAGGTTATTTGATATTAGCTCACTTGATGAATGGAGAACCCAAGCCTACGAAAATGCCAAGTTGTTTAAAGAAAAATTTAAAAGATGGCATGGCAAAAGGATACAAAAGCGTGAGTTTAATGTAGGTGATTATGTATTGCTATACAACTCTCATTTAAGATTTTTTGCAGGAAAACTTCTCTCTAAATGGGAAGGTCCTTACGTTATCGAGGAGGTCTACCGTTCTGGTGCTATAAAAATCAACAACTTCGAAGGCACAAATCCGAAGGTGGTAAACGGTCAGAGAATCAAACATTATATCTCAGGTAATCCCATAAATGTTGAAACCAATGTTATTGAAACCGTAACCCCGGAGGAATACATAAGGGACACTTTCCGGAACGTTTCAGACTCCGAAAAGGAATAGGTATGTGGTACGGTAAGTAAACCGACTCCAAAATAGTTTTTAAGGCAATATTTCTCCGTTTTGGAATATTTAGAAAAATAGAAAAATAAGCAGCAGTCCGGGAAGGACACGAGGGCTCCATGAGGGTGGAGGGCATGCCCTACCCTACTAGGCGCGCCCCCTACCTCGTGGGCACCTCGTGTGCTCTCTGGACTCCGTTTTCGTACACGACACGTATTTTGGTCGGTAAAAATTCATTATATAATCTCCCGGGGGTTTTGACTCCCGTATCACGCAAAAATCTCCTGTCTTTGTTTCGAGCTGTTTTCTGTCAGGGTTGTCAAGGCCAGGCACTATGTCATCTCCCTCCTCCTCCAACCATGAGGCAACGATGCTTGGCTAATGAAGATAGAGCTTAAGTGAGAAGAACCCATGGAGATCAACAAGGATGAAGGGATCAAGAAGGCCATGGAGGACCAAGTTCCGGCAACAGAAGACACCCTTCAACCGAATCAGGATCTTCTTACCCCAACAGAAATCGAAGCTTTCAAGATGATTGAGTTAGCTCGTATACAAAATAAGTATCTCACACGTGAAAATATTTTGTTGAAGGAGCACATCATCGCACTCAAGGGCATTATCCGCCAGTTAGAAGACCTCCTACGCTCAATGTGCGACTATCCATCATCAACATCCCCACCTTCTTCACCAACAAAGGAGGCATAATCACATGGGTATGGGCACTCCACTTGGCAACTGCCAAGCTTGGGGGAGTGCCCCGGTATCGTATCACCATCACTTTTATATTTACCGTTTTTCTTAGTTCGATCCTTTTGGTAATATCTTGATCTAGTAGAATAAAATTTCTCAGTATGATTTAGTCGTGAGTTTTGCTTTATTATCCTCCTATGTAATCGAGTCCATGAGCTATATGATAAAGATTAGTGTTGAGTCAAGGGCTTGATTATTTTGCCATGATCCAAAGTGAATAAAAGAAAAGAGAAAGCAATAAAAAGAAACAAAGAGATCATGTCAATCTTATGGAGAGTAATGAGCTCACATAGAAAGAGTATGATGAATAAAAGTTGTTGAGGGTTGACAAACACAGTTTTGGTCATCGTTGCAATTAATAGGAAGTAATAAAGAAAGAGAGGTCTTCACATATAAATATACTATCTTGGACATCTTTTATGATTGTGAGCACTCATTAAAATATGACATGCTAATGAGTTGACATTGGACAAGGAAGACATCATAATGGGTTATGTTTTCTGACATCTGAGATGAATTATATTTTCTTGGATCTTCCAACATGATGATCTTGCCTTTCCCCCTCATGCTAGCCAAATTCATTGCACCAAGTAGAGATACTACTTGTGCTTCCAAATACCCTTAAACCAGTATTGCCATAACAGTCCACCATATCTACCTATGGATTGAATAAGATCCTTCAAGTAAGTTGTCATCAGTGCAAAGCAATAAAAATTGCTCTTTAAATATGTATGATTGATTGGTGTTGAGGAAATAAGCTTTATACGATCGTGTGATATAGAAGTAATAAAAGCGACAGATTTCATAATAAAGGTCCATATCACAAGTGGCAATATAAAGTGACGTTCTTTCGCATTAAGATTTTGTGCATCCAACCATAAAAGCGCATGGCAACCTCTGCTTCCCTCTGCGAAGGGCCTATCTTTTACTTTTATCTCCTACATTACATAAGAGTCATGGTGATCTTCACCCTTCCTTTTTACATTTTATCCTTTGGCAAGCACAATATGTTGGAAAGATCCTGGTATATATGGCTAATTAGATGTGAGTTTTCATGAACTATTACTGTTGACATTACCCTTGATGTAAAATGTTGGGAGGCAAAACTATAAGCCCATATCTCTCTCTGTGCCCGATTAAAACTCCATACCCATAAGTATTGCATCAGTGTCAGCAATTGTGAAAGATTATATGATAGTTGAGTATGTGGACTTGCTGAAAAGCTCTTATACATTGACTCTTTCCTATGCTATGATAAATTGCAATTGCTTCAATGACTGAGATTGTAGTTTGTTAGTTTACAATGAAGTTTCTGATTCATACTTGATATTGTGATTGAATTATTACCCTAGCATAAGAGATTATATGACAAGAACTATATAAGTTGTTGTTCTAAGAATGATCATGATGCCCTCATGTCCGTATTTTATTTTTATCGACACCTCTATCTCTAAACATGTGGACATATTTTTCGATTTCGGCTTTTCGCTTGAGGACAAGCGAGGTCTAAGCTTGGGGGAGTTGACACGTCCATTTTGCATCATGCTTTTATATCAATATTTATTGCATTATGGGCTGTTATTACACATTATGTCACAATACTTATGCCTATTCTCTCTTATTCTACAAGGGATACATAAAGAGGGAGAATGCCGGCAGTTGGGATTCTGGGCTGGAAAAGGAACAAATATTAGTGACATATTCTGCACAGCTCCAAAAGTCCTGAAACTTCACGGAAGATGTTTTCCAAATATATAAAAAATACTGAGAGGAAGAACTTCACTAGGGGGTCCACGCCCTGCCCAAGAGGGTGGGGCGCACCTGAAGGAAATATGCCCTAGAGGCAATAATAAAGTTATTATTTATTTCCTTATTTCATGATAAATGTTTATTATTCATGCTAGAATTGTATTAACCGGAAACATAATACATGTGTGAATACATAGACAAACAGAGTGTCACTAGTATGCCTCTACTTGACTAGCTCATTAATCAAAGATGGTTATGTTTCCTAACCATAGACAAAGAGTTGTTATTTGATTAACGAGGTCACATCATTAGTTGAATGATCTGATTGACATGACCCATTCCATTAGCTTAGCACCCGATCGTTGAGTATGTTGCTATTGCTTCCTTCATGACTTATACATGTTCCTATGACTATGAGATTATGCAACTCCCGTTTGCCGGAGGAACACTTTGGGTGCTACAAAACGTCACAAAGTAACTGGGTGATTATAAAGGAGCATTACAGGTGTCTCCAAAAGTAGATGTTGGGTTGGCGTATTTCGAGATTAGTATTTGTCACTCCGATTGTCGGAGAGGTATCTCCGGGCCCTCTCGGTAATACACATCACATAAGCCTTGCAAGCATTACAACTAATATGTTAGTTGTGAGATGATGTATTACGGAACGAGTAAAGAGACTTGCCGGTAACGAGATTGAACTAGGTATTGGATACCGACGATCAAATATCGGGCAAGTAACATACCGATGACAAAGGGAACAACGTATGTTGTTATGCGGTCTGACCGATAAAGATCTTCGTAGAATATGTAGGAGTCAATATGGGCATCCAGGTCCCGCTATTGGTTATTGACCGGAGACGTGTCTCGGTCATGTCTACATTGTTCTCGAACCCGTAGGGTCCGCACGCTTAAGGGTACGATGATAGTTACATTATGAGTTTATGCATTTTGATGTACCGAAGGTTGTTCGGAGTCCCGGATGTGATCACGGACTTGACGACGAGTCTCGAAATGGTCGAGATGTAAAGATTAATATATTGGAAGCCTATATTTGGATATCGGAAGTGTTCCGGGTGAAATCGGGATTTTACCGGGTTACTGGGAGGGTTACCGGAACCCCCCGGGAGCTATATGGGCCATAGTGGGCCTTAGTGGAAAAGAGAAGGGGCTGCCCTAGATGGGCTGCGCGCCTCCCCCTTCCCCTAGTCCTATTAGGACTAGGAGAGGTGGCCGGCCCCCTCCTCCTCTTTTCCCCTCCGAGGAATCCTAGTTGGACTAGGATTGGAGGGGGAATCCTACTCCCAGAGGGAGTAGGACTCTCCTGCGCCTCCCTCCTTGGCCGGCCAGCCTCCCCCCTCTACTCCTTTATATACGGAGGCAGGGGACACCTCTATACACACAAGTTGATCCACGTGATCTATTCCTTAGCCGTGTGCGGTGCCCCCTGCCACCATATACCTCGATAATATTGTAGCGGAGTTTAGGCGAAGCCCTGCTACTGTAGTACATCAAGATCGTCACCACGCCGTCGTGCTGACAGAACTCTTCCCTGACATTTTGCTGGATCGGAGTCCGGGGATCGTCATCGAGCTGAACGTGTGCTCGAACTCGGAGGTGCCGTAGTTTCGGTGCTTGATCAGTTGGATCGTGAAGACGTACGACTACTTCCTCTACGTCGTGTCAGTGCTTCCGCAGTCGGTCTGTGTTGGGTACGTAGACAACACTCTCCCCCTCGTTGCTGTGCATCACATGATCTTGCGTGTGCGTAGGAAATTTTTTGAAATTACTACGAAACCCAACAGTGGCATCCGAGCCTGGGTTATTTATGTTGATGCTATATGCACGAGTAGAACACAAGTGAGTTGTGGACGATACAAGTCATACTGCCTACCAGCATGTCATACTTTGGTTCGGCAGTATTGTTGGACGAGACGACCCGGACCAACCTTACGCGTACGCTTACGCGAGACCGGTTCCCTCGACGTGCTTTGCACATAGATGGCTTGCGGGCGACTGTCTCTCCAACTTTAGTTGAACCAAGTATGGCTACGCCCGGTCCTTGCGAAGGTTAAAACGGAGTCTATTTGACAAACTATCGTTGTGGTTTTGATGCGTAGGTGAGATTGGTTCTTACTTAAGCCCGTAGCAACCACGTAAAATATGCAACAACAAAGTAGAGGACGTCTAACTTGTTTTTGCAGGGCATGTTGTGATGTGATATGGTCAAGGCATGATGCTGAATTCTATTGTATGAGATGATCATGTTTTGTAACCGAGTTATCGGCAACTGGCAGGAGCCATATGGTTGTCGCTTTATTGTATGCAATGCAATCGCGATGTAATGCTTTACTTTATTACTAAACGGTAGTGATAGTCGTGGAAGCATAAGATTGGCGAGACGACAACGATGCTACGATGGAGATCAAGGTGTCGCGCCGGTGACGATGGTGATCATGACGGTGCTTCGGAGATGGAGATCACAAGCACAAGATGATGATGGCCATATCATATCACTTATATTGATTGCATGTGATGTTTATCCTTTTATGCATCTTATCTTGCTTTGATTGACGGTAGCATTATAAGATGATCTCTCACTAAATTATCAAGAAGTGTTCTCCCTGAGTATGCACCGTTGCCAAAGTTCGTCGTGCCCAGACACCACGTGATGATCGGGTGTGATAAGCTCTACGTCCATCTACAACGGGTGCAAGCCAGTTTTGCACACGCGGAATACTCAGGTTAAACTTGACGAGCCTAGCATATGCAGATATGGCCTCGGAACACGGAGACCGAAAGGTCGAGTGTGAATCATATAGTAGATATGATCAACATAGTGATGTTCACTAATGAAACTACTCCATCTCACGTGATGATCGGACATGGATTAGTTGATTTGGATCACGTGATCACTTAGAGGATTAGAGGGATGTCTATCTAAGTGGGAGTTCTTAAGTAATATGATTAATTGAACTTTAATTTATCATGAACTTAGTCCTGGTAGTATTAGCATATCTATGTTGTAGATCAATAGCTCGCGTTGTTGCTTTCATATGCTTATTTTGATATGTTCCTAGAGAAAATTGTGTTGAAAGATGTTAGTATCAAAGATGCGGATTGGATCCGTGATCTGAGGTTTATCCTCATTGCTGCACAGAAGAATTATGTCCTTGATGCACCGCTAGGTGACAGACCTATTGCAGGAGCAGATGCAGACGTTATGAACTTTTAGCTAGCTCAATATGATGACTACTTGATAGTTTAAGTGCACCATGCTTAACGGCTTAGAATCGGGACTTCAAAGACGTTTTGAACGTCATGGACCATATAAGATGTTCCAGGAGTTGAAGTTAATATTTCAAGAAAATACCCGAGTTGAGAGATATGAGATTTCCAACAAGTTCTATAGCTAAAAGATGGAGGAGAATCGCTCAACTAGTGAGCATGTGCTCAGATTGTCTGGGTACTACAATCGCTTGAATCAAGTGGGAGTTAATCTTCCAGATAAGATAGTGATTGACAGAATTCTCTAGTCACCATCACCAAGTTAGTAGAACTTCGTGATGAACTATAATATGCAAGGGATAACGGAAACAACTCCCAAGCTCTTCGTGATGCTGAAATCAACGAAGGTAGAAATCAAGAAAAACATCAAGTGTTGATGGTTGACAAGATCACTAGTTTCAAGAAAAGGGCAGAGGGAAGAAGGGGAACTTCAAGAAGAACAGCAAGCAAGTTGCTGCTCAAGTGAAGAAGCCCAAGTCTGGTCCTAAGCCTGAGACTAAGTGTTTCTACTGCAAAGGGACTGGTCACTGGAAGCGGAACTACCTCAAGTGATTGGCAGATAAGAAGGATGGCAAAGTGAACATAAGTATATTTGATATACATGTTATTGATGTGTACTTTACTAGTGTTTATAGCAACCCCTCAGTGTTTGATACTAGTTCAGTTGCTAAGATTAGTAACTCGAAACGGGAGTTGCAGAATAAACAGAGACTAGTTAAGGGTGAAGTGACGATGTGTGTTGGAAGTGGTTCCAAGATTGATATGATCATCATCGCACACTCTCTATACTTTCGGGATTAGTGTTGAACCTGAATAAGTGTTATTTGGTGTTTGCGTTAAGCATGAATATGATTTGATCATGTTTATTGTGATACGGTTATTCATGTAAGTAAGAGAATAAATTGTTGTTCTGTTTACATGAATAAAACCTTATATGGTTACACACCCAATGAAAATAGTTCGTTGGATCTCGATCGTAGTGATACACATAATCATAATATTGAAACCAAAAGATGCAAAGTTAATAATGATAGTGCAACTTATTTGTAGCACTGCTGTTTAGGTCATATTGGTGTAAAGCGCATGAAGAAACTCCATGCTGATGGGATTTTGGAATCACTTGATTATGAATCACTTGATGCTTGCGAACCATGCCTCTTGGGCAAGATGACTAAAACGCCGTTCTCCGGAACAATGAAGCAAGCAACAAATTTGTTGGAAATCATACATACTGATGTATGTGGTCCGATGAATATTAAGGCTTGCAGCAGGTATCATTATTTTCCGACCTTCACAGATGATTTGAGCAGATATGGGGATATCTACTTGATGAAACATAAGTCTGAAACATTTGAAAAGTTCAAAGAATTTCAGAGTGAAGTGGAAAATCATCGTGACAAGAAAATAAAAGTTTCTACGATATGATCGCAGAGGTAAAATATTTGAGTTACGAGTTTGGTCTTCAATTAAAACAATGTGGAATAGTTTCACAAACTCATGCCACATGGAACACCACAGCATAATGGTGTGTCCGAACGTCATAACCGTACTTTATTGGATATAGTGCAATCTATGATGTCTCTTACCGATCTACCACTATCATTTTGGGGTTATGCATTAGAGACAGCTACATTCACGTTAAATAGGGCACCATCTAAATCCGCTGAGACGACACCATGTGAACTATGGTTTGGCAAGAAACCTAAGCTGTCGTTTCTTAAAGTTTGGGGTTGCGATGCTTATATGAAAAAGTTTTCATCCTGATAAGCTCAAACTCAAATTGGAGAAGTGCGTCTTCATAGGATATCCAAAGGAAACTATTGGATACACCTTCTATCACAGATCCGAAGGCAAGACTTTTGTTGCTAAATTCGGAAACTTTCTGGAGAAGGAGTTTCTCTCGAAAGAAGTGAGTGGGAGGAAAGTAGAACTTGACGAGGTAACTGTACCTGCTCCCTTATTGGAAAGTAGTACATCACAGAAAACTGTTTTTGTGACACCTACACCAGTTAGTGAGGAAGCTAATGATGATGATCATGAAACTTCAGAACAAGATACTACTGAACCTCGTAGATCAACCAGAGTAAGATCCGCGCCAGAGTGGTACGGTAATCCTGTTCTGGAAGTCATGCTACTAGATCATGATGAACCTACGAACTATGAAGAAGCGATGGTGAGCCCAGATTCTGCAAAGTGGCTTGAAGCCATGAAATCTGAGATATGATCCATGTATGAGAACAAAGTATGGACTTTGGTTGACTTGCCCGATGATCGGCAAGCCATAGAAAATAAATGGATCTTCAAGAGGAAGACGGACGCTGATAGTAGTGTTACTATCTACAAAGCTAGAATTGTCGCAAAAGGTTTTTTGACAAGTTCAAGGTGTTGACTACGATGAGATTTTCTCACTCGTATCTATGCTTAAGTCTGTCCGAATCATGTTAGCAATTGCCGCATTTTATGAAATCTGGCAAATGGATAAACAAAACTGCATTCCTTAATGGATTTACTAAAGAAGAGTTGTATACGGTGCAACCAGAAGGTTTTGTCAATCCGAAAGGTGCTAACAAAATGTGCAAACTCCAGCAATCCATCTGTGGACTGGTGCAAGCATCTCGGAGTTGGAATATACGCTTTGATGAGTTGATCAAAGCATATAGTTTTATACAGACTTGCGGTGAAGCCTGTATTTACGAGAAAGTGAGTGGGAGCACTACAGCATTTCTGATAAGTATATGTGAATGACATATTGTTGATCGGAAATAATGTAGAATTATTCTGTAAAGCATAAAAGGAGTGTTTGAAAGGAGTTTTTCAAAGAAAGACTTCGGTGAAGCTGCTTACACATTGAGCTTCAAGATCTATACAGATAGATCAAGACGCTTGATAAGTTTTTCAATGAGTACATACCTTGACAAGATTTTGAAGTAGTTCAAAATGGAACAGTCAAAGAAAGAGTTCTTGCCTGTGTTACAAGGTGTGAAGTTGAGTAAAACTCAAAGCCCGACCACGGCAGAAAATAGAAAGAGAATGAAAGTCATTCCCTATGCCTCAGTCATAGGTTCTATAAAGTATGCCATGCTGTATACCAGATTTATTGTATGCCCTACCACTGAGTTTGGCAAGGGAATACAATAGTGATCTAGGAGTAGATCACTGGACAGTGGTCAAAATTATCCTTAGTGGAATAAGGATATGTTTCTCGATTATGGAAGTGAAAAAAAAGGTTCGTCGTAAAGGGTTACGCCGATGCAAGTTTTGACACTAATCTAGATGACTCTAAGTCTCGGTCTAGATACATATTGAAAGTGGGAGCAATTAGCTAGAGTAGCTCCATGCAGAGCATTGTTGACATAGAAATTTGCAAAATACATGCGGATCTGAATGTGGCAGACCCGTTGACTAAGATTCTCTCACAAGCAAAACATGATCACACCTTAGTACTCCTTGGGTGTTAATCACATAGCGATGTGAACTAGATTACTGAATCTAGTAAACCCTTTGGGTGTTGGTCACATGGCGATGTGAACTATGGGTGTTAATCACATGATGATGTGAACTATTGATGTTAATCACATGGTGATGTGATCTAGATTATTGACTCTAGTGCAAGTGGGAGACTGAAGGAAATATGCCCTAGAGGCAATAATAAAGTTATTATTTATTTCCTTATTTCATGATAAATGTTTATTATTCATGCTAGAATTGTATTAACCGGAAACATAATACATGTGTGAATACATAGACAAACAGAGTGTCACTAGTATGCCTCTACTTGACTAGCTCATTAATCAAAGATGGTTATGTTTCCTAACCATAGACAAAGAGTTGTTATTTGATTAACGAGGTCACATCATTAGTTGAATGATCTGATTGACATGACCCATTCCATTAGCTTAGCACCCGATCGTTGAGTATGTTGCTATTGCTTCCTTCATGACTTATACATGTTCCTATGACTATGAGATTATGCAACTCCCGTTTGCCGGAGGAACACTTTGGGTGCTACCAAACGTCACAACGTAACTGGGTGATTATAAAGGAGCATTACAGGTGTCTCCAAAAGTAGATGTTGGGTTGGCGTATTTCGAGATTAGTATTTGTCACTCCGATTGTCGGAGAGGTATCTCTGGGCCCTCTCGGTAATACACATCACATAAGCCTTGCAAGCATTACAACTAATATGTTAGTTGTGAGATGATGTATTACAGAACGAGTAAAGAGACTTGCCGGTAACGAGATTGAACTAGGTATTGGATACCGACGATCAAATCTCGGGCAAGTAACATACCGATGACAAAGGGAACAACGTATGTTGTTATGCGGTCTGACCGATAAAGATCTTCGTAGAATATGTAGGAGTCAATATGGGCATCCAGGTCCCGCTATTGGTTATTGACCGGAGACGTGTCTCGGTCATGTCTACATTGTTCTCGAACCCGTAGGGTCCGCACGCTTAAGGTTACGATGATAGTTACATTATGAGTTTATGCATTTTGATGTACCGAAGGTTGTTCGGAGTCCCGGATGTGATCACGGACATGACGAGGAGTCCCAAAATGGTCGAGACGTAAAGATTAATATATTGGAAGCCTATATTTGGATATCGGAAGTGTTCCGGGTGAAATCGGGATTTTACCGGGTTACCGGAACCCCCCGGGAGCTATATGGGCCATAGTGGGCCTTAGTGGAAAAGAGAAGGGGCTGCCCTAGATGGGCTGCGCGCCTCCCCCTTCCCCTAGTCCTATTAGGACTAGGAGAGGTGGCTGGCCCCCTCCTCCTCTTTTCCCCTCCGAGGAATCCTAGTTGGACTAGGATTGGAGGGGGAATCCTACTCCCAGAGGGAGTAGGACTCTCCTGCGCCTCCCTCCTTGGCCGGCCAGCCTCCCCCCCTCTACTCCTTTATATACGGAGGCAGGGGACACCTCTATACACACAAGTTGATCCACGTGATCTATTCCTTAGCCGTGTGCGGTGCCCCCTGCCACCATATACCTCGATAATACTGTAGCGGAGTTTAGGCGAAGCCCTGCTGCTGTAGTACATCAAGATCGTCACCACGCCGTCGTGCTGACGGAACTCTTCCCCGACATTTTGCTGGATCGGAGTCCGGGGATCGTCATCGAGCTGAACGTGTGCTCGAACTCGGAGGTGCCGTAGTTTCGGTGCTTGATCGGTTGGATCGTGAAGACGTACGACTACTTCCTCTACGTCGTGTCAGCGCTTCCACATTCGGTCTGCGTTGGGTACGTAGACAACACTCTCCCCATCGTTGCTGTGCATCACATGATCTTGCGTGTGCGTAGGAAATTTTTTGAAATTACTACGAAACCCAACAGCGCCCTACCCCCTGGGCGTGCCCCCTACCTCGTGGGCCCCCTGGTGGCCCCCCGGTGGCCATCTTCTGCTATATGGAGTCTTTCGATGGGAAAAAAATCATAAGCTATCTTCTCGGACAAAACTCCGCCGCCAAGAGGCGGAACCTTGGCGGAACCAATCTAGGGCTCTGGTGGAGCTGTTCTGCCGGGGAAACTTCCCTCCCGGAGGGGGAAATCATCGCCATCGTCATCACCAACACTCCTCTCATCGGGAGAGGGCAATCTCAATCAACATCTTCATCAGCACCATCTCATCTCAAAACCCTAGTTCATCTCTTGTATCCAATTCTTGTCTCCAAGTACGGGATTGGTACTAGTAGGTTGCTAGTATTGTTAATTACTCCTTGTAGTTGATGCTAGTTGGTTTAATTGGTGGAAGATCATATGCTCAGGTCCTATATGCATATTAATGCCCCTCTGATTATGAACATGTTTATGCTTTGTGAGTAGTTACTTTTGTTCCTGAGGACATGGGAGAAGTCTTGCTATTAGTAGTCATGTGAATTTGGTGTTCGTTCGATATTTTGATGAGATGTATGTTGTCTCTCCTCTAGTGGTGTTATGTGAACGTAGACTACATGACACTTCACCATTGTTTGGGCCTAGAGGAAGGCATTGGGGAGTAATAAGTAGATGATGGGTTGCTAGAGTGACAGAAGCTTAAACCCTAGTTTATGTGTTGCTTCGTAAGGGGCTGATCTGGATCCATATGTTTCATGCTATGGTTAGGTTTACCGTAATACTTTTGTTGTAGTTGTGGATGCTTGCAATAGAGGTTAATCATAAGCGGGATGCTTGCCAAGTAAGGGCAGCACCCAAGCACCGGTCCACCCACGTACCAAATTATCAAAGTACCGAACGCGAATCATATGAAGGTGATGAAAACTAGCTTGACGATATTCCCTTGTGTCCTCGGGAGCGCTTTACATCATATAAGAGTTTGTCCAAGCTTGTCCTTTGCTACAAAAGGATTGGTCCACCTTGCTGCACTTTATTTACTTTTGTTACTTTTTGCTCGTTACAAATTACCCTATCACAAAACTATCTGTTACTACTTGTTTCAGTACTTGCATAGAATACCTTGCTGAAAACTGCTTATCATTTCCTTCTACTCCCCGTTGGGTTCGACACTCTTACTTGTCGAAAGGACTACGATAGATCCCCTATACTTGTGGGTCATCAGTGCATCATGCCATGTTTATGCTTGTTGGTTTACCATGTTGTTTGCTTCTTTCCGGTGTTGCTTCTTTGGGTTAGTTCTCATAATGTCACGTTTGTGAGGATCCGTTCGACTATGTCCGTTTGTCTTCTTCATGGACTCGTTCTTCTTCCTTGCGGGATTTCAGGCAAGATGACCATACCCTCGAAATCACTTCTATCTTTGCTTGCTAGTTGCTCGCTCTGTTGCTATGCCGCGATACCTACCACTTGCTATATCATGCCTCCCATATTGCCATGTCTAGCCTCTAGCCCACCTTTCCTAGCAAACCGTTGTTTGGCTATTTTACCGCTTTGCTCAGCCCCTCTTATAGCGTTGCTAGTTGCAGGTGAAGCTGAAGTTTGTTCCTTGTTGGAACATGGATATTGTTGGGATATCACAATATATATTATGTTAATTAATGCATCTATATACTTGGTAAAGGGTGGAAGGCTCGGCCTTATGCCTGGTGTTTTGTTCCACTCTTGCCGCCCTAGTTTCCGTCATACCAGTGTTATGTTCCTTGATTTTGCGTTCCTTACGTGGTTGGGGGAATGGGACCCCCTTGATAGTTCGCCTTGAATAAAACTCCTCCGGCAAGGCCCAACCTTGGTTTTACATTTGCCTCACCTAGCCTTTTTTCCCTTGGGTTTCCGGAGCCCGAGGGTCTTCTTTATTTTAAACGCCCGGGCCAGTGCTCCTCTAAGTGTTGGTCCAACCTGTCAGCCGCCGGTGGCCACCAGGGGCAACTCTGGGTTGGCCTACCGGAAGTTTGGACAATCCGGTGTGCCCTGAGAACGAGATATGTGCAGCTCCTATCGGGATTTGTTGCCACATTCGGGTGGCTTTGCTAGTCTTGTTTTATGATTGTCGAAATGTCTTGTCACCGGGATTCCGAGCCTGATCGGTTTTTCCTGGGAGAAGGAATATCCTTCGTTGACTGTGAGAGCTTTTGATGGGCTAAGTTGGGACACCCCTGCAGGGTTTGAACTTTCGAAAGCCGTGCCCGCGGTTATGGGAAGATGGGAATTTATTAATGTCCGGTTGTAGATAACTTGACACTTAACTTAATTAAAATGCATCAACCACGTGTGTAGCCGTGATGGTCTCTTTTGGGCGGAGTCCGAGAAGTGAACACGGTTCTTGTGTTATGCTTGAACGTAAGTAGTTTCAGGATCACTTCTTGATAACTTTTAGTTTCTCGACCGTGCTTTGCTTCTCTTCTCGCTCTCATTTGCGTAAGTTAGCCACCATATATGCTAGTGCTTGTTGCAGCTCCACCTCATTACCTCTTACCTACCCATAAGCTTTAATAGTCTTGATCTCGCTGGTGTGAGATTTCTGAGTCCTCGTGACTCACAGATACTTCCAAACAGTTGCAGGTGTCGATGATACCAGTGCAGATGACGCAATAGAGCTCAAGTGGGAGCTCGATGAAGATTGTGTTCGTTGTGTTGTTTCGTTTCATTTCGATCAATAGTGGAGCCCAGGTGGGGCGATCGGGGATCTATGCATTTGGGGTTGTCTTTCTTTATTTTGTTCCATAGTCGGACCTTGATTGTATTCTGGATGATGTAATGCTATATTTATGTATGGTGTGAAGTGGCGATCGTAAGCCAACTCTTTAACCCATTCATATTCAGTACATGGGATGTGTAAAGATTACCCCTCTTGCCACATGCCTACTATCGGCGTACTGGGAACCAGGGTACCCAGACTTGCCTATCTGCGGCCTAAGTCGCGTTCCTGGTACGGCCCGGTAGGGCCCAGCCGATCGACCATCTGTTCAAGACCCTCGCGAGGGGGCCAGCCCTCACGAGGAGAACGACCAAGACCTCCTCAGGGAGCGGCCTCACCTAGGCTGCTCCGGAGGGGTGATCAAGACCTCTCCCTAGAGTGGCCTCGGCTAGGCTACTTTAGGAAGGCGAAGATCTCAAGGCAAGGGCTGCCTCAGGAGGAGGCAGTGACGCAAGCCATGACGAACCGTGCCAGCGGGCACCAGCGCGCGCCAGCAAGCGCAGTTTCCATATCGGTGCAAAGGAGACCGCACTGGCGCAGGTTCCCGAGGGGCGAGACAAAGGTTTTCCCTTTGGTGCAACAAGACCGAAGACCGCAAGGACGGCAGGAAGGATGTCATCGCCGAGCCCACCACCGCGTCATCGCCTGCCCTCCTTGCAGACGAAGACCACCTTTTGTCAGGATAGGAGCGTCCTTGTGTTCCCGCTCAAATGGCCGTTGTGGGATTCCCTTCCTGCCTAAACATTTCGGGGGAGAGGACCTTGGCCGCCTATATAAGTAGCTAGGGTTCCATCATAGAGGGGATCGGCCCATTGGGACTTAGACTAGAAAAGGAGCAAGAACATCCGCCTCCTCACCCTTCTGGAGCTCGCCTCCTGAGCTCAGGAAACCACTGTACTTGTTCATACCCGAGCCCTCGCGAGGCCAATCCAATAAAGCAGGACGTGGGGTTTTACACCACAAGGTGGCCTGAACCTGGGTAAACTCTTGTGTGCTCTACTTGTTTGCTTGCTTGCATTCCATTCCCACCACCAGGAGAAGAGCGAGGCACTAGGTAGACGTGTAGTGGGAGAGATCTTCGTCACGCCCCTGTGTTCGAATCTTAAGGGTTTTGCGGAGCCCGAAATCCGACATTTGGCGCGCCAGGTAGGGGGCGCGGCGAAATCTCGCTTCTCCGACGACCTCGCCTAATTCTTCTCCAACGACCCGGCTTACCCCGGCTCTGATGCCTCTGATGGCGGAGGCGCAGCCGACGCGCACTGAAGGACGTGGTGCTCGGACCAGACGAGTGTCGCCCTTCGGCCAAGGGACACGCCGCCACCCCGCCTTGATTGGCGCCGACGGCACGGTGAGCGTCGCCGACCCGCCGCTTGGAGACCGGCAGCCTCCACCGCCCATGTGGCGCCATAACCGCGCGGCGGCGCGTGCTGCCGGCCACGCCACGGCAAACTCCCGGGACCGGCACGAGACGGCAAACATGAGGGCCGTGCTTCTGGTAGAAAGGGAACTACTGAGATGTCGGTTGCTCGACGCCGGCGATGACGCACTACTCCTCAAGGTGGCCGAACTCCTCGATGCCGCCGCCACCGGGGCCGAGCCGTTCTGCTTCCGCATAACGTCTCCAGAGACTAGGGGCCACCCAGACCGCATGCGGTCGCCCGTGTGGGCAAGGCCGACCACGACCTACGAGGGGGATGTGGGGTACGATCCTCTGAACCCTACATACGACTCCGTCCAGCTACCACAGGCCCACCCGCATCAAGGCGCCGCCCATGGCGAAGATCCATCCAAGAGCGGTCTCTGGGACGCACCCGGTGCCCGACACCACCAGACATCGACGATCAGGGGCTCGGGACCACGGGGACAGGAACCTGGCCCTGCACCCCTGGCCATCAGCTCCCCGCCGTCGCCACCGATGGCTATGGAGCAGGAATGAAGGAGGAACGCCCGCCCGCGCGAGCAATCGCGTGGGCCGGCGCGCAGGCGGGGTGCTCCCAGACCCTGCCCTGCGAGAGGCGATGCCCGCCGTGACCAGCAACACTTCACCATGGTCTCAGGATTCCTGGGGGCGCCCCAGGCCTCGTTCGAAGACAGAAAGGAGAGAAGGCCCGGGCCAGGCCCTCGTCCCCTCATGCGTGACCCATCGAGCATGAGCCCGCCCTCGACTTCGCCAGGGGCTCACCGGCGGCGGGTATGATGCGCGTGGGGAGGGGCCTCCTCTCCCTCCACTCAAAGCTCAAGACGCCGCGCCTCCCGGCATGCCATCCCTCGGGCTGTGGAGGGTACGTCAGGGGGCGGTACGGCAGCCCGTCCTATGCACGTCAGGAGGGCCCAAGACCGAGGCTGCATCCCCCCACTCGCGTGACCCCGTACCCTCTGGGTCTATCCCTGATCAGGAGGGCTCATGGGCCATTAGGAGCGTGAGCGGGGCGGGGTCCCCCTCGCACCTCAGGACGCCGTGCTTCCGGGCGATGTTAGCCCCTCAGGGCGAAGCGTGCCCAGAGGTCGCGGAAGCGGTGTGCCTGGTGCTCGGCAGGGGGGCCTATAGCTAAGGTCTCATCCCCAACACTATGCGCAGTGTCCCACCTCATGAACGTTGCCTTCGGGTGGGCCCATGGCGGGAGCGGACTAGCGCGGGGCATGGGCCTCAAGTGAAGGGGCAGGCACGTCAGAAGATCTCCGCTCTGCCACTCGCTCCAGCAGCACGTCGTGGCCGCCCTCCAGCAGCCTGCACTGCAGCAGCTCTCGGGCCACTATGAGCGCGGCCCTCGAGTTCGCCTGCTCCCTGCGGGTGTACGGTGTCGTGGTCGCGGCGTGATTGGAGGCTCTTGCTGCCGACCACGCCTGCCGCGGTGTGAGAGCTGTCGAAGCCTGTCCGCGTCGCCCGCGGCCTGCAGCGCCCTGCGGACCACGAGCTACCTGGGGCACGGGGTCGCCCGAGGCAAGCGGCTCTGCGCAGGCGGGCCACACCGCCCACGGATCTGGGTTGCCCGCCTGGTCGCCGGACATGGTGATGACGACGCGACGGGGCGTGAAGCGGTAGAAGGTGGATTCTGGCGCACCCCTACCTAGCGCGCCAAATTTCGGATTTCAGGTTCCGGCAGACCCTTGAGGTTCGAACACTGGGGTGCACGCAGAGATTTCGCCTCCTACCTACCTGCACCCCTCCGCCTTGCTAGGATCTAAACTACGGAAAGAACAACACAAGAGACACAGGGTATACTGGTTCGGGCCACCGTTGTGGTGTAATACCCTACTCCAGTGTGTGGTGTGGTGGATTGCCTCTTGGGCTGATGATGATGAACAATACAAGGAAGAACAGCCTCGCGAGGGTCTGTTCTTGGCTGGGCGATGAACTGCTGGGAGGAGTTCAGTCACCTTTCTCTCTCTCTCTTTGATCCTTTCTTTTATCCTTCGATCCCCCCTATTTCCTTCCAACCCCCTTGCTCTGTGGGTGGCTGGTCCTATTTGTAGAGGCCCTGGTCCTCTTCCCAAATATCGAGCGGGAAGGGAGCCAACAATGGCGGGCTAATTTGAAGGGGGACAGCTAGTACTAGCTACCCTGACAAAAGTAGTCTTCGCCTGCACAAAGCTCTGGTGATGACGCCGTCTCGGGCTCCACGATGACCTCCGTCTTGTAGTCCTCATGGTCTTGGTCTCGTTGCACCAAAATGGCAACCTTTGCCTGATGCCTCAGTACTCCACGGCTGCGCTTGCCCCCTTTGCACCAAAGAGGAAAGGAGGACACTGCGTGGGCTGGCACCCGCCTGGCACCCTCGGTCGTCATGGCTTGCATCACGGGTACCTCGTGAGGTACCCCACCTTGATCTCTCCGCCTCCTCGCGAGCCAGCCTGACGAGGTCGTGCATGAGGAAGCTCCGCGTCGTCCGCCCAGCGAGGCTTGGCCCCTCGCGAGGGTCTTGGGTTTATGTTGGTGAAGATGGACCGTGCTGGGCCCCCCTTTGAGCCACGCCGCAGGCTGCAGGTAGGCAAGTCTGGGGACCCCCGTTCCCAGAACACCGACAGTAGCCCCCGGGCCCAAGGCGCGCCCGGACTTGGCCGTGCAGGGAGGCGGAAGGGCAAGAGCGAAGCGCCGCGGGCCCTAACAGCCTGCGGCCTTGGGCGCCGCGTGGCGGTTGATTGGACGTGGGCGGCACTGTTCCCCCACGCCCTCCTTATTTTGCGCCATGCTAGGCGGACCCGTAGTCGTACACAGCCGTTCCCCTGTTTGGTTGCTCGAGCGCCCTCTATCCTTCCTCCGCCTCGATCTCTCCGCCTCCTCGCGAGCCAGCCTGACGAGGCCGTGCCTGAGGAAGCTCCGCATCGTCCGCCCCGCGAGGCTTGGCCCCTCGCGAGGGTCTTGGGTTTGTGTTGGTGAAGATGGGCCGCGCTGGGCCCCCCTTAGAGCCACGCCGCAGGCCGCAGGCAGGCAAGTCTGGGGACCCCCCTTCCCAGAACGCCGACAGCCCTGACGAGCAAGGAATCAGGAAGGACTCATCAAAGGGGTCAAGGAAACTAAGAGTACATACCTGCTCAGCATCGCCCGCTTTGTCCTCTTCAGAGCCTGGGCCACAGCTGCTCCGCATCTTCCGCCTCCTGCTTAGCTCTGTGAGGGACAGCAGGGGGCTGCGAGGAGTTGACGCGCCCTGTGCAGGGGCATGACCGCGATGAGTGTCGGCGTCCCCCTTGGTGATGCTGGCCACTGCTTTGGGGGCTGGGCAGCCCCCTTCATCGGCGTCCCCCGTGACCTCGAGGACTGGCTGGTGCCCTTCGCCCGCGTCTACCTCAGCGGCGGGACGCTGGGCCTCCCCTTCAACAACCTCGGGGGCTGTCGCGTCCCCGCCACTTCCTACCTCTGGTGTCAGCCGCGCCCCCACACCATCAGCTTCCCGTACCAGGGACACCTGCGCCCCGCCTGCCTGATCTGGGGACAGCGTGGACCGGGCATCAGGAGCGCCACCGGACGTATTTGTTGCCAGGAGAAATGACGGGCTTGTGAGCCCTGGCACCACCTCCAGAGGGTTGTCGCGAGGTCCTGAGATGCCCTCCAGCAGCAGCCCCCATGCATCGAAGCGGGGCATCTTCTCAGCATAAGCCCTCCCGGACATGGGAGCCAAGCACAAAGGAGTCGCATAAGCGGAGCACACCCCAGGCACTTCACCAACGAGCAACAACAACATTTTGTGGAGTGTCTCAGGAGGAAGCGGTTTCCGTTGCAGGCACATCGGATCCCCCCACTTGGAGAGGGTCCACATCGGCCGAGAGTGGCGCTGGAGCGGGGCGATGCGCACGACGAGGAAGTCCCTCACCACCATCCCCAGGGTCAGCCCGCTCTCCCTCAGGCTGGCCAGGCGGCGCCAGACTCGCTCCGCCCATGGGTCCGAGAGGGCCTCGTGCATCCATCCCGAGCTCGGCTCCGCGGGCGCGCGAGGAAGCTCAAGCAGAGGGCTGTGCGTAGTGGCGTCGACATACACCCATTGTCGACGGAACCCCGCCGTGGCCGGGCGGAGCGTGAAGTCAATCCCGGAGGCTGCGGTTGCCTCCACCGCGCGCAGCAACACACATCCCGAGCGCTGCCCCCCCGTCAACTAGACGGAGGGCGAAGAAGTGGCGAAGCATGGCCACGGATGGAGGAATGCCGATGTAGATTTCGCACAGGAACGCGAAGCCGGAAAGGAGGAGGATGGATCTCGGATCCAGATGCAACGCTAAGACCTGGTAATGCGTGAGCACCGCATTGAAGAACTCAGAGAAAGGGGGGACAAGACCGGTGAAGATGGCATGGAGATGAAGCTGGATGTCGGTGGCGTTCATCTCCAGCACCGGCCGGGAGGTAGGCCAGGCCTTGGTTGGTCCCCACTCGTTGGATTTATCGGCCAGGGCATGGCGGACCTTGTCCATGCCCTCTTGGTTCACCATAGAGGAGCTGCCGAGCGCCATCTCGTGGCCCGGCGGCGGCGGCGGCGCAGCCGCCCCGATTACCCTCTTCCTTGCCCGGCGCGGCATGGCGGCGAGCGTAGGGGACAAACGAAGCAAGGAGAAGAAGAAGGCGATGGGGAGGAAGGAAGACAGGAGCGGCGGCAGGGGAGCCACTTATCGTCTGCGCAATGGTCAAAACACATGATTGCCAAGGCTGCATGGGAAGTGAGGGCCCCACGTCCCATCCAACCGTCACGCGCCAACCTGGCTCATAGTCTTTGGGGCCCGCGGCGCTTCATCCTCGACTAGGCTTTGCCCAGAAGCCAACTTCACGCGCGCCTTGGGCCCGGGGGCTATTGTCGGCGTACTGGGAACCAGGGTACCCAGACTTGCCTGTCTGCGGCCCACGTCGCGTTCCTGGTACGGCCCGGTAGGGCCCAGCTAAATGACCATGTGTTCAAGACCCTCACGAAGGGGCCAACCCTCGCGAGGAAAACGGCCAAGACCTCCTCAGGGAGCGGCCTCACCTATGCTGCTCCGGAGGGGCAACCAAGACCTCTCCCTAGAGTGGCCTCGGCTAGGCTGCTTCGGGAAGGCGGAGATCTCAAGGCAAGGGCTGCCTCAGGAGGAGGCAGTGACGCAAGCCATGACGAACCGTGCCAGCGAGCACCAGCGCGTGCCAGCGGGCGCAGTTTCCATATCGGTGCAAAGGAGACCGCACTGGCGCAGGTTCCCGAGGGGAGAGACAAAGGTTTCCCCTTTGGTGCAACAAGACCGAAGACCGCAAGGATGGCAGGAAGGATGTCATCGCCGAGCCCACCACCGCGTCATCGCCTGCCCTCCTTGCAGGCGAAGACCACCTTTTGTCGGGATAGGAGCGTCCTTGTGTTCCCGCTCAAATGGTCGTTGTGGGATTCCCTTCCTGCCTAAACATTTCAGGGGAGAGGACCCTGGCCGCCTATATAAGTAGCTAGGGTTCCATCATATAGGGGATCGGCACTTTGGGACTTAGACTAGAAAAGGAGCAAGAACATCCGCCTCCTCACCCTTCTGGAGCTCGCCTCCTGAGCTCAGGAAACCACTGTACTTGTTCATACTCGAGCCCTCGTGAAGCCAATCCACTAAAGTAGGACCTAGGGTTTTACACCGCAAGGTGGCCTGAACCTGGGTAAACTCTTGTGTGCTCTACTTGTTTTCTTGCTTGCATTCCATTCCCACCACCAGGAGAAGATGCACTGGGCAAAGATGAAGGCCACCGATGTTGCAACCGAGGGTCCACCTGGGGGCAAGGACCATCGTACGCTAGAGAATTATTTGGAGGACGTCCTAGAGGGCGCCCTCTTGATAGAGGGTCAGTGCTCGAAGGATATTAATTTGAATAAATGTACCGGAATTGTAAAAACAATATGATGATACGTTAAAGCTGTGTTCTATATTCTTGCCATTATTTCCTCATGTGCGGCCATTTCTTATAACCTGAAAGTTTGCCAGTCGTCGGCTTCGGCCCCCTCGCATATAATATGGGGGTGTTCGGAATAGCACCTGATTACTCTTGACCCAACATCTTGGTCCGGAACGGAGGTGTCAGTGCGGCGAACAAGGCAATCAGACTATAGGGCTTTAACACCTTCACTCAGCCATAGGAATTTTACGGTGGGTCTACGATGTAGCCCCTAGTATGTACGCAGTTATCCGAATACGGTTGCATTACATAGGTGACCGGAAAAAGGTCCTTCGTGTAATACGAAAGAAATCGCAAAAGATTCTGATAAGTCGCCGAGTGGTTGACCAGCTCTCGCCGCATCATGACAGTCAGTTTTCGGCTTTCTCTACTAAGGTGTTTGACCAGGTGAACCGGAAACCCAATCGCAGTAGTTCTCCCTTTACTACCCTAGCCGATAGGGCGGAACGTATGGTGGCAAGCACAGGAGCCGGGCAACCCAACTATTGACCAAAGACATGATTCGGAGCTGATGCATATAAGGCCAAACTCGTGACACCGAAGTGCGCTATAGAGTTGTTCGGACTTTTTTGGCAACCCATATTGTCGTGGAATTATCATGGCAAATATCCTAGTGTGAGGACTTAGTCGTGAGGCCAACGCATATATGTGGTAGCTTGAGAGGGGTTGATTGGGATGAGAGACGCGAGGATAATTAACACACAAGACAAGGGTTTAGACAGCTTCGGGGCCCGGGAAACATCATCCGGTAATAGCCCTACATGTTGTTTGTGGCTAGGTCTCATTATCATCATGAGGGAGTCGCCGTATCTCCAGCTCTCCTAGTTGTGTCTAGCCTTAACGATTATTCAACATGTCCCTCTTGGGGTGCCCCGCCCCTCCTTATATAGGTTGACGGGGCGGGTTACATGTAGAGTCCAACTCGGATTAAGACTTAAACTATTCTGACTACGCATCACGGGATTCTCTCCATGGGCTTCTTAACGTCTTGGGCTTCTTAACGTCTCGGGCTTATTAACCCCAGGCGACTTTGTCTTCCAGGTTATAACTTTCTGCCGGCTTACAATCTGACTTATAATCTGGCTTATAATCTGTCCACCGGCTTACCATCTGGCTTAACATCTGACTTAACATCTGCCGGCTTATAATATGACTTAACATCTGTCGGCTTATAATCCGACTTAACATCTGCCGGCTTATAATCTGGCGGGTCACCAATGAAACACCTAGTCCCAGTCGGGTCATATCTCCGGCCGGGTCATACCGCAGGGTATATCCCCGACATTAGCCCTCAGTTTAATTTGGATTTATCCATGTTAAACTGATCCTGATCATCCTTAAGTCCTTGTCTTTTCCTTCTTCTGAAAAGTCTGGATCAATAGGCCATCCTCATAATCAATTTGCTGACATTGGTGTCTCTCAGAAAAATATTGTGACGAATAATTCATTTGATTCATCTCCCAATACTTAACAGAAATATTTGCCTTGAAATAATCCTCCGATTTTTAGCCGGCTTGAAGATGTAGAACTTGCCGATTATGATTTCCAAAATCGCCGAGTTATAAACATATGATGCCGAGTTATAATTGTTGCCGACACCGGGTCATAATTGTTGCTGACACTGGGTCAATCTGGTTTGCTCAAAACTGAGAATTTGAAGATTTTTCTCCCTTATATCCATATTACCTATAGCCCCCAAGTCTTGAGCACAACAAAGTGATGACTTAAGACTTGCTTCAACATAAATATTACCACCTTGAAGAAATCCATGTTGTTCATCTTAGTCACTAGTAAAAAACTGAATATTCCATATATGTAGCCCCCAAAGTGTCGGGTTGTCATGCTTGCAGCAACCTAGGACTTGTAATTGCTTGATGCCCATAAAAACTTCAACCGGTGTAGCCCCTAAGGGACGGGTCATTATGTAATAATTAACATGGACTTTGTAGATATGATCATGTAGACTTGAACAGCAATGTGTAGCCCCCAAGGGCTGGGTCAGTAAGATAATACTGAGTCGGGACTTTCATTGAAAATAACATCATATGATGTAACCCTCACCATGGGGCTCGAACCCATGTCACAAGGTTAAGAGCTTTGTACTCTAGCAACTGAGTAGTAGATCTTTCAATATAATGGATTAAGGCTTGTGTACCTTAAATTTTTGACAGGAGCAATTGGTAGCCCCCAAAGGCCGGCTCATTACAATGTGATGACTCGGGTCTTCAATAAAGCAAGCAAAAAATGACCTTGCATTATCCCCCAAGTGTCATGGTGCATCCTTGCAGTGACATGGGACTTCCATATTTGCTATAATCATGATTTGAATAATGTAGCCCCCAAGTGACGGGTCGTAAGCCTGCAACGACTCGAGACTATTCCTTTCATTGTAGAATAAATTATATCCATTGATAAAGAAATAATAGCCATTGCGCTGAAGCGACTTTGAAAACCTCAGTCACAATACTGGTTATTGATAACCATAATAAAATTCCAGCCATGTTGGCTATTCAAGATTTGAATAATATAATCCGTCGCGGGTATTGACCCATAGGCATGCAATATCATGATTTTGATTGCTCAAGGTAAAGATATCCTGGCAAGTTAACACCCTCTATCAGGACGGTTATCAAAAACCCCAAATATGCTCAAATATGAGTCATAAAGATTAAGGCTACATGGCCTGAATTATTTTAAACCATATGTTAATATGGAACAAGGGTGAACCAAAAATGTTCAAATAGAAATAATAAATCAGAAAAAACAAGGCTTTCATAGGCCGCCGAGCCTAAATCTCAAGTGCTTTCAAGGGCCGCACAGCCACTGAGTTAAACCTTCATACAAATATTATAAGCCGGACCTCACATAACCAATCGTCGTTTTAACTTTGACAAGTTCAGGGTCTGTATAAGATTGACTTGTCAAAAGTACGGCGGGTCATTCCAGGATTACCTGGGCGGAGTGGCAAACTTAAAAAAGGCAGGATAACCCGGGTTTGTAGGTGAATACACTTGGCTTCCAAGCCTGGCTTTTATAGCCTATTACAAGGGTCATAAAAACTCTTGTCCGTTGAACAAGGAGCCCCCAAGTAATATATTTTTGAGTTGTGCCCACCGGGTACCTATGTTTGAGTTGTGCTTTGCAACAAACTCTCTTTGGTCCCTTTAACCTGGGTAGCAAGCCCCCAAGTGTTTTGTAAGCATGGCGTATAAGTCGGATCAAGGGTAATCATAGCTTCGCTCAATGAGCAGGAAGCCCCCATGCGACCATAATAAGATAAGCCCATAAGGCAGGATACCCATGTTTGAACAGTGCATCATGGCAGCAAGTTCTCTTTGGCAACCTTTAATTTTTCTGAGAACTCGAAATTGCGAGAGATGAATTTCTTTTTCAACCGGAGTTTTAAACCGGATATTGAGAGCTTCAAAGCTTTATGGGAGAGAGATGTCTCTTGAGCCGGATTTTAAGCCGGAATCTTCATTTTGAGCCGGAAATTTTCTGACGGCCTTTAAATTTTCATCAATATGGTAGCAGCCTCTGGGACCGGGTTATCTTTCCCTTCAACGTCCTGGGGTTCTTGAATTTGCTGAAACTGGCAAGACATTTTGAGTCATATCATTGTAGCCCCCAAGTCTTAGGAAGACTCAATGAGTTGTCTTGAGATTCTCCATACTTGACCGTGATATAAACCGGTATGAGTCATTTAACAGCTCAGTGATATAATAGTCCCTTTTGCAGTAGACAACTTGTCATGCATTGGAAAACTTGCAAGCCAAAGTAATTGCTCTTTTTTAAAGAAAGCAATATGTAATAAAAATATACTGGATGGATTTCACCTGATACGTCAGACCAGTAATTATATACCACAGAGTTGATGGTTACCATGGTGAAGCTGAAATCAATCATGGATGAGCCGGCCGCGGCATTGTAAGCCAGCGCGGACGGGCAAGTCAACCACATCATGTTGATGTAAATTGGGCCGTAGAAGCGGCGGTTTGCACATATATTCGTCAAGCATCATGGCATGGTCAGATGCTAGCGCATGATAATAGTTTGCGCGAGCTATACATCCATGGCACGACCATCGCTCTTGTAGTGAATAATTGTCCTGCATAAACAATATTGCAGACCATGGCAGATATAAACTGTTCGTTGAAAAAAAACAATATGTGCTAGATTTAGATGGATATCACCTGATTTGTTCATACGACAGATGATCCATATGTGGCATCCGTAGATAACCTTTCAGTACTGTTGCTGAATTTCGTTTGAACCTTATATGCATCCAAAGGATTTTTCGCTGATCCCCTTGAGGACATCGGAAGATGCTATCGTAGCTCTTATCCTTCATATCTTGCTGAGCTTTAACAAATACTTTAGCCAGATGACCCCATGCATCAATACTGGTATTTATATCTGGATGTCAGTTCTTCACAAGTTGTAATATCAAACACCGTGGCGACACGGCATGACACAAACGCCTACGTTCTTGTAATTCATTGTGTGTTCAATGCTAGCAAGCAAACAGACAGCCAGGTTAATTGATCAACAATAACCACCGTTCAAAACCGTATGTGCAACTCGCTAGTATAGTACCCAGCAGACCCTTCTCTGCTTTGTCTCTCCTTCCTTAGCAAACTGTTGTATTAGGGGCGCTCAAAACCAGCTCACAGATGAGCTTCAGAAGCGGGGCAGGGGCAGGAGCGCCGCGGCCCAAGGAACCAGCGGGCGGCCAGCACGGCTGAGTAAGGTGGGTCGTGCATGGCGGCTTAGAACAGTAACAACCGACGGGGACCCGCTGCGGGCAGGTCCGGCAGGGCTATGCAGCGGCGAGTCGTAACAGTGGAGAGCAGAGGTTACTACTCAGTGCGTGGGTGGAAGAGGCAGCCACAATTTGGAGGGAGAAACGGCAATGCAGGGCCGACTTAGAACAACAGGACAACGAAGGCGTAGCTGGTGACTCATCAGGGCCGGCCGGCTCACAGGTGGAAGTGGAGCCGAACTCAGATGTGAAAAACAACGTCGGAGGGCCCTCCTGTCGACTCGATGCAGGGAGTGAGTCAGCGGCGGCCCGAAGCATAGGGATGAATCGGCGGCGACTCATCCGCGTGGCTCGGGATGAAGCCATGACGGCAGCAGCGACTTGCAACTACGTGGGTGATCCGGCAAGGCAGGGTCTGGCTGGGCCCAGGTGGTGGTGGCGGCGACTCAGCATGAGACTGGCGGTTTAAGCACGTGCGGGCGTGGCCGCAGCGGGACGAGATGACCCGGCGGGGCAAACCACGGCAGTCGGCTGGTCCGCGGGTCAGCAGAGCAGGGGCCGGCCCTCGAGAAGACATCGGCGGCTTGCAGTGGAGGCGGGCGGCCCAAGGCCGAAACGAGGCGCGGCAACGGCGACTCGTCGGCGTAGGCGAGTCTACAGAAACAATGAGACAGGGCACACCATGGCGGTTTAACATCCGGTTCAAGGGCAGTGCAAAGGCGGCTCGACGCCCGACGGCGGAGTGACAAGCTGGCGGCCCGACAGCGGAGGCAAGCCAGTGACGGCAGCTCGGAGCCACTTAGAGCGAGGCCCTCCTGGAGATTCAAAGCAAGGCCGAGGCTGCGACGGCCGAGGCCGCGACGGTAGAGACCAGCCGGCTCGAAGGCGGAGGCAGAGCGACACCGAGGCAGGGCTGCTGTGGCCACGGCAAACCATGGCAGAGGCAGCGGCGGCGACTTGCGGCAGCTGCGATGCACGGCAAGAAAGGAGAAGGGCACAGGTGCGGGTGGTAAGCCGGCGCGCATGGACAGCAGAAACTGATAGCAGTGGTGAACCGGCACGCGGGGAGCAGCAGTATTGAGCCGGCACGACAGGCATCGAGGTCTAGGCGACCGCATGCGCACAGGGCAACGAGGAGCCCGAACGGAACCGGGGCAGACGAGGCAAAGTGGCGATGAAATCCGGACTAGCTCAGGCGACTCAACCATGCAGTTATGGGGGCGCTTGCGGGCAGGGCCTCGGCAGAGGCGGTAAGAGCAGCGGCAGCGAGTCGGCTCAGCAGAAGTAGCGGCTGAAGGAGGCTGGTTGGAGCAGCCAAGGCGGCTCAGCGGGCCGCAGCCGGGGCAGAAGCGACCGGGGGCGACGATCGGCGGAGGCGGCCCAATCGTGGAAGCTTGCCGGTGAGGTACGGCCGGGACGACGGGGGCAGCGATGATGTAGAGTCCGAGTCTAACCATCCGTCCGTGTCCTCGTCTTGATTGTTGTTTGATTGTCCGTGTCTTCCTCCAAGCCGTGGAGGTTTGTTCCCAATTGGCTGGTGTATCAAATTTTTCCAATGCCTCCATGTGAGTACTAAACCAGCCACCAGTACCTAGTACTGGTTCTGATTTGATGTTTGGATGTAGTGTATGGTAACAGCAGCAAGGCAAGAGCCTCGGGATTTGAAGAAAATCCACCTATGTCGACTGTTGTGGATCCAAATTTCACACGCACCAGCTCTCGTAGTAAAATGACAATTGAATAACGGAGTCGGTCTCGGTCTTGTCGGATCGTACTGGCTGTTTTGATGGAAATCAACCCTACTCAGAAGGGCGGACAAACAGGCCACGTGCGGCAACATGCACGGAACCAAGCTTTTTTTTATCTCAAACCTTGTACTGCCAGCTCCAAAGTTAATCATGTTCCCGACCACAAAACAATGGACATGCCGGCTCTTCCTCGTCTGGCAAAATCGCGAGCTTGTCGATCCCTAGATGAGATCCCTCCAAGAACTCAACACCACTTTGCGCTCGTCCCACAGTGGGCGCCAACTATCATGAAATTGTCACGGCAGATGTCGTAGTGAGAGGACTTAGTCGTGAGGCCAACACATCTATGTGGTAGCTTGAGAGGGGTTGATCAGGATGAGAGACGCGAGGAGAATTAACACACAAGACAAAGGGTTTAGACAGCTTCGGGCCCCGGGAAACATCATCCAGTAATAACCCTACATGCTGTTTGTGGCTAGGTCTCATTATCATCACGAGGGAGTCGCCGTATCTTCGGCTCTCCTAGTTGTGTCTAGCCTTAACGATTATTCAACCTGTCCCTCTTGGGGTGTCCCGCCCCTTCTTATATAAGTTGAAGGGGCGGGTTACATGTAGAGTCCAACTCGGATTAAGACTTAAACTATTCTAACTACGCATCACGGGCTTCTCTCCATGGGCTTCTTAACGTCTTGGGCTTCTTAATGTGTCAAGCTTATTAACCCCAGGCGACTCTATCTACCAGGTTATAACTGTCTGACGGCTTACCATTTGGCTTACAATCTGACTTATAAACTGGCTTATAATCTGTCTGTCGGCTTACCATCTAGCTTAACATCTGACTTAACATCTACCGGCTTATAATCTGACTTAACATCTGCCGGCTTATAATCTGACTTAACATCTGCCGGCTTATAATCTGCGGGGTCACCAATGAAACACCAAGTCCCAGTCGGGTCATATCTCTGGCTGGGTCATACCGCGGGGTATATCCCCGACACATATGTTGCCGTATTAATCCCCTGGCGATTTGCGCCGAGGTGTCTGCGTGAAACAACCAAAGAAGCAAGGTTCATTTGGAAAAGCAAACATTGAATACGGATTATGTTCACTAAAATCTGATTGATACGTCGAACGTAATCTTATAGATTATGACACCACCACACAGGACATTTTACGTGCCAGGGGTCGAGGGTTAGGGAAGAGGCTTTGTATAGGTTTCAAATAGAACTTTTGGTCTACAAAACATCTTTTGGACCTCCTGTCGCACATCTGCGTTGCCTGTGCTTCCGCGAAAAGGCTTTCGTAAAGGGAGCGATCCTCGGTTATTTTCGGCGAAGCCAGACTCATAAAGAGTCCCTTAAGGTCCATGGGACGGACAAGTATTAATTTACCTATAATAAAAGTATAGAGAAATAGTTAGAAAAGAGGAAAGGTTAAAGTCTGGACTAACCGATTTGTAGGCTTGTCCGTTTTGTGCCTCCACCGATGACCAAGGTATTTTGAGTGCATAGTTATGTATGTGCGGTGCAAAATCCGCGGGTATAAGAGTCGAGCAACGGAGGCGGAGCTGCTAATCCAGCTCTGAAATTGACCGGTCCTGCGGAGTAGAGGTCGGCGGTTTAATGACCGATGAGATATGCGGCTTAAGGAGGCCGCTTTGCACTTCGGCTGTGACTGCTGTAGTGTGCCCCTCAGTGCGGAGGGAGTGCTTTGCGTTTTTGCTAATTGTTATGGTGCCGCGGGGACCGGGCATCTCAAGCTACAAATAGGTGTAGTTTGGGACCGCATTGAAACAAGCAAAAGCGGTCTGCCCGAGTAGTGCATGGTAGCCAATGCGGAATGGGGCAATATCGAAGATCAATTCTTCGTGTCGGAAGTTTTCTGGTGAACCGAAGACACCTTCCAGTAAGATTGAGCATGTGCCGGGTGTTGCTCCCTTGAAGGTGGTTGTGTTGGGCTTGATCCTCGAAGGGTCAATGCTCATTTTGCGGACAGTGTCTTGATAGAGTAAATTGAGGCTACTGTCGCTGTCCATGAGGACTCGCGTAAGATGGAATCCGCCGATAATTGGATCGAGGACCAGGGCTACCGAACCTCCATGACGGATACGGTTGGGTGGTCCTCGTGATCAAAAGTGACCGAGCAGGCCGCCCTTGGATTGCATTTTTGGGCATCCATCTTTATGGCGTGGTCATATCATAGTTCATGATTGCGCTCCCTTTCAGAGGTATGTGTCACGTATATCATGTTTACTATTTTTACTTCGGGGGGGAAATTGCTTCTATCCTCCGGTGCTCAGTAGGCGAGCCTCCTCTTCTTCACTGTCACTGGGCGGCCCCTTCCCTTTGTGTTCGGCATTGAGCTTTCCGTCTTGTTTGAAAACCCAACAATTTCTGTTCGTATGGTTGGCGGGTTTATCGGGTCTGCCATGGATCTGGTAGGGCTGATCCAGTATTTTATCTAGACTGAATGGACCATCTCTGTTTGCCTTAAATGGCTTCTTCCGTTGACTAGTTTTGGAGCCACTGAATCCGGTGTTGACCCTTGTGTCTTGGGTTTCTGCATTATTGTTGCGACGCTTGTCTTTATTGCGTCGTGGCTTGTCATTGCCGTCCCTATCTTCTGAGGTGCCAGGATCGCCTACGCCATTGCTTCTACGAGCGAGCCAGCTATCTTCTCCCACGCAAAAGCGGGTCATTAGTGCGGTGAGAGCTGTCATGGACTTTGGCTTTTCTTGGCCGAGATGGCGGGCGAGCCACTTGTCGCGGACGCTATGTCTAAAGGTTGCGAGTGCTTCAGCATCCGGACAGTCGACAATTTGGTTCTTTTTAATTAGGAACCTAGTCCAGAGTTTACTGGCTGACTCTCCGGACTGTTGAACTATGTGACTTAAGTCATCGGCATCCGGCGGTCTAATGTATGTGCCTTGGAAGTTGTCGCGGAAGGTGTCTTCAAGGTCCTCCCAGCTGCCAATAGAGTTTTCAGGCAGGCTGTTAAACCAGTGCCGAGCTGGTCCCTTGAGTTTTAGGGGGGAGGTATTTGATGGTATGAAGATCATCACCGTGTGCCATATGAATATGGAGAAGAAAGTCCTCAATCCATACCACGGGATCTGTTGTTCCATCATATGATTCGATATTCACGGGTTTGAACCCTTTTGGGAATTCGTGTTCCATTACTTCATCAGTGAAGCAGAGGGGGTGTGCGGCGCCTCTATATCCGGCCAGGTCGCGACGTAGCTTGGATGGAGTCCGTCTACGGTTTTTGGCCCGGGTGTGATTATGCTTGTCACGTCCGGCTAGATAGCCGTCTTCGCGCGTCGGGGTAGTCCCCCACGATCCGTAGATTGGTCTGGTGGACCTGCTCTATTTTACAGGCCCTGCCGTAGGTCTTATGGATAGCCCCGAGCTGTTGTGTCTCGGCTTGAGTTGCCGTTTTGTCCCAGCCACGCGGTGGCCGGTCTGCCGCATTATGTGCTGACGGTACGGGCTCAAGTGCCTCGTCGTCGAATTGAGGTAGCAGTTTATGCTTCGGGTAACTTTTAGTTGGGCGATCGAGGCCATACTCCTCGGCTGCCAAGACATTAGTCCACCTGTCCTTGAGTAGATCTTGATCAGCTTGAAGCTGCTGTTGTTTCTTTTTCAGGCTCCTCGTAGTGGCTATTAGCCGACGCTTAAAGCACTCCTGCTCGAGAGGTTCCTCGGGCTCGATAAAGTCTTCGTCGCCGAGGCTCACCTCATCCTCGGAGAGTGGAAGATAATTACTGTCCTCCGAGTCTTTGTTTATGGCCTGTTCATCAGGGCTAACTTGCCCATCTTCCTGATCGTCCTGTTCGGAGGTTGGCTCGACGGGGTTTTCTTGGTCTTCGGCCTCGTCCGGAGTGTTATTGTCTCTCGTGCCGGTATCGCTGTCTTTTCCATGGCGTGATTTAGAGCGGCGCCGCTGCGTCGGCGCTTTGGCTATATGTCAGGTGGTTTATCCTCGACTGGTTTTTTCTCATTATCGCCGTCACCCTCTTTGGGTGTATCCACCATGTACACATCATACGAAGAGGTGACCGTCCAGCGTCCGGTAAACGGAGGGTTTTGGGCCTGCTCTTCTCCGGCATCGTCGTCCATACCCTTGATGTCTTCGGAGTCATAATCAAGCATGTCAGTTAAGTTAACGACTGTGGCGATGAAGTGGGTGGTGGGTGGGACGTAAAATTCCTCGCTCTCAGCCCCTAGTCTGGGCTGGGCGTAGTTTGGACATTGCTCCTCTGTAATAACAAGGGATCACATCAAGTCCAGAGCCTCGCTTAAAGGCGAGGTTTGTCCAGGGAGAAAAGAATTCGTGGAGTACGGCGGGAAGGGGACTCCATGGATGACCTCACACGAGACTAACTCCGAGGGTTCAGAGCCAGTGTCCGGAGAAGAGTCCGGCTTTATGATGGTTGCCAGCGACACTGCTTCATTCCGCTCTCCCGTACTAGGCTTCGTAGCTGCAAATAGTCCGGCGGGCTTAGAAATCCTGTCTTCGGACCCGGCGATGCGCTCTGGATCTAAGGCCAGAGCGGAGGTTGGGTTCGTGAATCCTTGGAAGATCAAGTCTCCTCGGATATCAGCGACATAATCCATGTTTCCAAAACTAATCTGTTGACCTGGGGTGTAGCTGTTGATCTGCTCTAGATGACCAAACGAGTTGGCCCGCAGTGCGAAGCCGCCGAATACGAAGATCTGGCCGGGGAGAAAAACCTCCCCCAAGGCAGCATCGTTGCAGATGATTGATGGATCCATCGAATCTTCTAGCAGCGACACAGTGGAACTCTCAATGAAAGCACCAATGTCGGTGTCAAAACCAGCGGATCTCGGGTAGGGGGTCCCGAACTATGCGTCTAAGGTCGATGGTAATAGGAGACAGGCGACACGATGTTTTCCCAGGTTCGGGCCCTCTTGATGTAGGTAATACCCTATGTCCTTCTTGATTGATCTTGATGAGTATGAGGATTACAAGAGTTGATCTACCATGAGATCGTTGTGGCTAAACCCTAGAAGTCTAGCCTGTATGATTGTGATTATCATTGTCTCTACGGACTAAACCCTCCGGTTTATATAAACACTGGAGGGGACTAGGGTTACACAAAGTCGGTTACCGAGAAAGGAAATAGTCGATACGTCTCCAACGTATCTATAATTTTTGCTTGTTCCATGCTATTATATTATCTGTTTTGGATGTTTAATGGGCTTTAATATACCTTTTTATATTATTTTTGGGACTAACCTACTAACCAAAGGCCTAGTGTAAATTGTTGTTTTTTGCCTAATTCAGTGTTTCGCAGAAAAGGAATATCAAACGGAATCCAAACGGAATGAAACCTCCGAGGGAGCTATTTTTGGAACAAACGTGATACAGGAGATGATGTGACGGCGGCCCGATCTTCCGATGAGAGTGGGGATAATTATCGATTTGGTGGATTTTGACCTTGACGATCTGGCTATACTGTACCCGACGATACGCCTCGACAATCGCTAAACCAATCTCCGATGGTTATTGACCTTGCCGTAGGCACGATCAACCTGAACAACGAGGTTCAAGTTCCTGCAAGCAACCGAAGAACCGGCAAGAACAAAGGTGAATTGCAACTGAAATTGCGGATAATAAACTGAGCACACGAACTAGATGAAAAGTTGGGGTTCCACTGTGGATCTGACAAGGCGGTAGTCCTACACGTCTCGTAGATGCGAAATTGTAGCGATTGCTAAACAATACAATAAAACCCGAGATCTAAACCTAACAGTAGCTAACTATTTATTAGAGTACGGCCGCCTGCGCGTAGACGAATCCTGGTCGGCTACGACTTGAAAGAAATCAGAATCATGAGCCGGCCAACATGTAGTTTATTTCCTTGTTTAGCTGTTGACGGTGTGGGCTGCACGCGGACGTGGCCTTCTCCGGTCCAGGAAGCCTAATACTCCTTCTCCTCCTTTTGCACTTCAGCACGTACGTGGCTAGGTACCTTCTTGCATGTCAATAGTGTTGCTGCTTGTGGAATCAACGTGCAACATTTTTCATCTTCCATCTGCATGCGGCTTTTCCTCCTTATCTCTCCAACACCTTCGTTCCTGAGTACAAGTAAATCCAAACATGAGTGTAATATAATATTCTCATTAGTTAAATCATATGTACAAAGGAGCGATAGTACCTGGTCATTTATCTGTCTCGCTCGTGCTCTAGTCATAGGTCCAGATGGAATAACTGATGTCGCGGTGGGTGCAACTGTGGCAGAGATGTCCTCATCATCCCCCCTTCTTGAATTGAAGTCGCCCTCGACGGTACCTCTTCATGCTCTCCCAAATAAGGTTTTAAGTCTGCAACATTAAATGTGGGACTAACCCGAAATTCTGCAGGCAGATCAAGCTTATACGCATTCTCATTAATTTTTTCTATCACCTTAAAAGGTCCATCTGCACGAGGCATTAATTTTGACTTTTGTAAATCAGGGAAACGGTCTTTTCGCAAATGTAACCATACTAAATCACCTGGTTCAAACACAAGACTTTTCCTACCCTGACTACCAGCAAGTTTATACTTGGCATTCATGCGTTCAATATTTTTCTTAGTCATCTCATGCATTTTCAATACGAGCTCAGCACGTTCTTTAGCATCAAGGTTTACCTTCTCCGAAGATGGAATGGGTAATAAATCAATAGGCGCACGAGGTATAAATCCATAAACAATCTCAAAAGGACATAACTTTGTGGTAGAATGAACTGAACGATTATAAGCAAACTCTACATGAGGCAGGCAATCTTTCCACATTTTTAAGTTCTTTTTCAAAACAGCCCTAAGCATAGTAGACAATGTTCGATTAACCACTTCAGTTTGACCATCTGTTTGAGGATGACATGTAGTACTAAATAAAAGCTTAGTCCCCAATTTTGTCCACAACACCCTCCAAAAGTGGCTAAGAAATTTTGTGTCACGATCAGAAACAATTATATTTGGCACACCATGTAAACGAACTACTTCTCTGAAGAACAAATCAGCAATGTAAGTAGCATCGTCACTTTTATGACAAGGTATAAAATGTGCCATCTTAGAGAATCTATCGACAACAACAAATATACTATCCCTCCCCCGACGTGTTCTAGGCAGTCCTAATACAAAGTCCATAGATATATCTTCCCAAGGAGTGCTAGGAACAGGAAGAGGCATATATAAACCATGTGGGTTCAAGCGTGACTTAGCTTTTTGGCATGTCGTGCAGCGTGCAACATATCTCTCCACATCCCTTCTCATTTTTGGCCAAAAGAAATGACTAGCAAGGATGTCTTCTGTCTTCTTGACGCCAAAATGTCCCATAAGTCCTCCTCCATGCGACTCCTGTAACAACAAAAGACGAATAGAGCTATCTGGGATGCATAGCTTGTTAGCGCGAAAAACAAATCCGTCATTAATGACGAACTTGTTCCAAGTTCTACCCTCTATACAATTGAGCAATATATCTTTAAAGTCAACATCATTAGCATATTGCTCTTTTATAGTTTCAAGTCCAAAAATTTTGAAGTCAAGTTGTGATAACATAGTATAGCGTCTAGACAAGGCATCGACAATAACATTCTCCTTCCCTTTCTTGTGTTTAATAACATAAGGGAAGGATTCAATAAATTCAACCCATTTTGCGTGTCTACGATTCAGTTTGCTTTGACTTCTAATATGCTTGAGGGATTCATGATCAGAATGTATGACAAACTCCTTAGGCCATAAATAATGTTGCCATGTCTCCAAAGTCCGAACTAGTGCATAAAGTTCTTTATCATATGTTGAATAATTCAGACTAGGCCCACTGAGCTTTTCACTAAAGTATGCTACTGCTTTTCCTTCTTGCAATAAAACACCACCTAAACCAATGCCGCTAGCATCACATTCTAATTCAAACATCTTATTAAAATCAGGTAATTGCAGCAAAGGGGCGTGTGTAAGCTTATCTTTAAGAATAGTGAAGGCTTCCTCTTGTGCGTCGCTCCAAACAAATGGCACATTTTTCTTTGTGAGCTCGTTGAGCGGCGCTGCGATGGTACTAAAATCTTTCACGAACCGCCGGTAGAACCCAGCAAGTCCAAGAAAACTTCATACCTGTGTGACCGAGTTAGGGGTCGGCCAACTCTGGATCGCTTCAACCTTGGCTCTATCAACTTCAATTCCCTACGCTGTCACAACATAGCCAAGAAAAGCGACTCGATCCGTGCAAAAAGTGCACTTCTCGATATTACCAAATAAACGTGCATCACGCAGAGCAAAAAAAATAGCACGCAAATGGTCTAAGTGTTCCACTAGTGACTTGCTATAAATCAAAATATCATCGAAATATACTACCACAAATCATCCAATAAAAGCTCGCAAAACTTCATTCATTAGTCTCATGAAAGTACTAGGTGCATTAGTCAATCCAAAAGGCATAACTAACCACTCATATAAACCAAATTTAGTTTTGAAAGCAGTTTTCCATTCATCACCTAGTTTCATGCGAATTTGATGGTAGCCACTACGCAAGTCCACTTTAGAAAACACAACTGAGCCACTGAGTTCATCAAGCATGTCATCTAATCTAGGAATAGGATGACGATATCGAATTGTAATATTATTGATGGCTCTACAATCAACACACATACGTGAAGTACCGTCTTTTTTAGGAACAAGTAAAATTGGTACAGCACATGGACTAAGGGATTCACGAATGTAACCTTTTTCAAGTAGTTCTTGAACTTGTCGCTGAATCTCCTTAGTCTCCTCTGGATTAGTCCGGTACGGCGCACGGTTGGGCAATGAGGCGCCAGGTATCAAGTCAATTTGATGTTCAATTCCTCTCATAGGTGGCAGCCCCGGTGGTACTTCCTTTGGGAAAACATCATGATACTCCTGCAAAAGGTTAGCGACAACAGGAGGCAAAGAAGAAGGCATATCCTCAATTGAAAACAAAACTTCTTTGCAAATAAGAGCATAACATTCATCAGTAAGAGCATCTAACTCAAAAATTTCAGCACGTGTAGCTAAGAAAGATACACCTTTCAATTTAATTTCTTTAGATGTGCTAGGATCAGATTTGTGCAGCTTATTAAATTGTTCGAACTCATCAACAACTTTCTGATTTTCAGATTGAGTATGCTCAATATTTGTGTTTCTACTAGCCCTAGCAAGATCATCTTTTAAAATTTGCTCAGGAGACATAGGGTGTAGAATGATTTTCTTTCCTTTATGTGTGAGAGTGTACTGATTAGTTCTACCATCATGTAAACATTGTTTATCATATTGCCATGGCCTTCCTAGTAACATAGAACAAGCTTGCATAGGCACAATATCGCAATCAATAGTGTCATGGTATGAACCTAAATAAAAAGGAACTCTCACCATGCGTGTGACCTTTACCTTTCCACCATCATTAAACCATTGAATGTAGTATGGTTGTGGATGTTGTCGCGAAGGTAGGGAGAGCTTCTCCACCATGTCAATGCTTGCTAAATTGTTACAACTTCCTCCATCAATGATTATTCAAACGGAACGCTCCTTGACGACTCCTTTGATGTGGAAGAGGTTGTGACGTTGATCCTTCTTTGCTTTGACAATCTGAGCACTAAGGACACGATGTGATATAAGACTCATGTACTTATCGGCGTCGTCAGCGGTCACATGTTCTTCCTCTTGCTCCGGTCTTGTGTCATCGTCTTCATGTGTAGCAAGCAAGGCATATGTGTCTTCATCAAAATCACTAGCAGAGTCGTACTCGCCGTCTTCACGGATGATCAATACACGCTTATTAGGACACTCCTTCATGACATGGCCAAATCCCTTGCAAGTGTGGCATTGGATATCCTTTGTTCTTTTGGAGGAAGCGGACGATGACGATGAACTTTTTGTTGGAATTTGTGTAGTACTCTTCAGTGGTGCCGAAGTGTGTGATGCTGAAGTTGATGAAGAAGGCCCCAGTCGAGAGGTTGCAGGTGCTGTTGTAGAGGTGCGAGTGGACGGGGCAGCAGGAGTGCGCGACGCCCATGTGGAAGTACGACCTGCAGAAAAATTAGGACGCAGTCTGGAACGACCCTGCACTTCATGTTCAGCATGTATAGCAAGATGGAATAAACGGGTCATTGAATGATAATCTTTATAAGCAAGTATGTCATAAATTTCTCTATTCAATCCACCCAAGAACCTAGCCATAGAGGCTTCCTCAGTCTCAACTAAACCACAACGTAACATGCCTATTTGCAATTCTTGATAATAGTCTTCCACAGATTTAGATCCTTGGTTCAAGCGTTGTAGTTTATTTAGCAAGTCACGTTCATAATATCCAGGAACAAAACGGTGACGCATTACTAATTTCAAAGCTTCCCAAGTGGCAGGAATATTATTAGGATGTTTACGACAATGTGCTCTCCACCAAACAGAAGCAAAAGCACTAAACTCACTAGTTGCAGCCCTAACTCTTTTATCATCAGGAAAATCATGGCAAGCAAATTTTTGATCAACTAGTAATTCCCAGTCAAGATAAACATCTGGATCATATTTCCCATCAAAAGGAGGCATGATAAATTTAATTCTACCCAAAGAATCGTCATGGCCACGTACCTGAGGACGCTGGTGTCGTCCCATACCTTGTTGATTATTGCGTAGTCGACGATGATCACGATCATTGTTATCATTAACTGCATCAGGATCCTCAGAATCACCATCATAGTTGTCATCTTGGATGTTGTCGGCTATCGAGTTGGCGTTGCGAGGACGGGGCTGGTCGACGGCATCGATGTATGAAAGAGGGTGCCCCGGGTCTCCTGGGAGTACCCGACGAGCTCGTTGCAGACCTATGTTGGTGGCTGGAAGATGCGGAGCGGAAGTGGAGGCGGCACCTAGACGGGCATCCTGGGCATCAAGACGTTTCATAATAGATGCAAGTGTTTGGGTGAACGTCTCATTGCTATCCTCGATCGACTTGAGACGCTTATCAAGTGCGCCCTCGAACGATGTGAACCGCTCGGTGTATGCATGCACATCCTCCTCAAGGCGTGCCACCGTGGCTTTCATGTTGTCGTCGTCACCCGCCATGGTTAGGACGGAACAAAAACAAAATCACAAGTATATTGCTCCTATAGTAACTATAGTGAGGCGGTGGAAAATGTCTCTCAACTCTCGAGCAATTACCAAGCTCTTACCAGTTCTTACCGTGCTGCAGTGGTTGTCGGCCGTTGGCGATGTCAAAAGTGATCAAAAGATTGATATAGCGATTACCAAGGGACCGAACAAGATACGATATAGGAAGTGGAGCTTGGTGAAGGTTTCCTCAACTCACAATATGTGGCACAATTAAGCAAAAAGTAATGCAAGCTGAATAATTGCTCAAACTCCTAACTAGTGCTGGCAGTCGACTAGTAAGAGATAAAACAATCTAAGCCTAGATACTGAATCAAGTGAGGGGAAACCGATAAAAATATAATAGCTCTAAATAGCTAGATATAAGTGAGGTATAAACGTAGCGTATGGCGATCAAGAGCGACAAAAGAAAATGTCCAGCAAGTATCACGTGTATAGTAGAGGAACAATTCTGAACGTCAAAAGAGATTGCACCAAGAGTGCTAGCCGGCCTGAATGTTGCAACCCTTCTTTTCTATTTTTTTGTCTATCATTTTTTTTGTCTTTTTTTTTGCTTCGCTTTTTTTTTCTTTTACTCAGGCCGGTTGCTAGCAGAAATCACGGACACAAGGTAAACCTCAAGAAAAAAATGCAAAACTGCTGAACAAATTGCAACAAGCTAGCTAGAAGTGTTTGGGCGTTGTGATTAGCTAGGAGTAGTACTAGAGATTTGTGGTGGCACGCGTGGAGTCAGACAACCAGCGCGGGGTGTCTGGCGGCTAGCGTGTTTTCCTCTGGTGAAGCGGCACGGGGCAACAGAGACGAGGTGCCTGGGTGTCTGGCAGCTCGCGGGAGCGTGTATGGATGAAGCGTGGATGTACGTGCGGAGATCTGCAATGCGAATCAGCGCCTGATAAAAAATAGACTGTAGCAAAGGGATACAGACGCCCGACTCAACAGAAATTGGAAACCACAGATCGCTATCTATTTCTTTTTTTTGGTCAAATTACGACTGAACTTGCGACAGAAAATATGGTGGTCAAAAACAAGGTTCGATCTAGTAGATGATTTTCTCCCAAAACTAATCTAAACCAGCACTAATTTTAGGATGGATGCAACCAAAAATTCAACTACACAGGTACTAGATGCAAAAATTGCTAAAGGCTAAAAAAAGGTAGGCGTAATGGATGAACTAATCTATACTCTTTTTTTTTGCTTTTTCGTGGGTTTATAGGACAAAAGAAACTAATCTACTAAAACTGTAATTCTCTCACCGATGAACCGGAAAACTGATACCACTTGATGTGACGGCGGCCCGATCTTTTGATGAGAGTGGGGATAATTATCGATTTGGTGGATTTTGACCTTGACGATCCGGCTATACCGTACCCGACGATACGCCTCGACAATCGCTAAACCAATCTCCGATGGTTATTGACCTTGCCGTAGGCACGATCAACCTGAACAACGAGGTTCAAGTTCCTGCAAGAAACCGAAGAACCGGCAAGAACAAAGGTGAATTGCAACTGAAATTGCGGATAATAAACTGAGCACACGAACTAGATGAAAAGTTGGGGTTCCACTATGGATCTGACAAGGCGGTAGTCCTACACGTCTCGTAGATGCGAAATTGTAGCGATTGCTAAACAATACAATAAAACCCGAGATCTAAACCTAACAGTAGCTAACTATTTATTAGAGTACGGCCGCCTGCGCGTAGACGAATCCTGGTCGGCTACGACTTGAAAGAAATCAGAATCATGAGCCGGCCCACATGTAGTTTATTTCCTTGTTTAGCTGTTGACGGTGTGGGCTGCACGCGAACGTGGCCTTCTCCGGTCCAGGAAGCCTAATACTCCTTCTCCTCCTTTTGCACTTCAGCACGTACGTGGCTAGGTACCTTCTTGCATGTCAATAGTGTTGCTGCTTGTGGAATCAACGTGCAACATTTTTCATCTTCCATCTGCATGCGGCTTTTCCTCCTTATCTCTCCAACACCTTCGTTTCTGAGTACAAGTAAATCCAAACATGAGTGTAATATAATATTCTCATTAGTTAAATCATATGTACAAAGGAGCGATAGTACCTGGTCATTTATCTGTCTCGCTCGTGCTCTAGTCATAGGTCCAGATGGAATAACTGATGTCGCGGTGGGTGCAACTGTGGCAGAGATGTCCTCATCATCCCCCCTTCTTGAATTGAAGTCGCCCTCGACGGTACCTCTTCATGCTCTCCCAAATAAGGTTTTAAGTCTGCAACATTAAATGTGGGACTAACCCGAAATTCTGCAGGCAGATCAAGCTTATACGCATTCTCATTAATTTTTTCTATCACCTTAAAAGGTCCATCTGCACGAGGCATTAATTTTGACTTTTGTAAATCAGGGAAACGGTCTTTTCGCAAATGTAACCATACTAAATCACCTGGTTCAAACACAAGACTTTTCCTACCCTGACTACCAGCAAGTTTATACTTGGCATTCATGCGTTCAATATTTTTCTTAGTCATCTCATGCATTTTCAATACGAGCTCAGCACGTTCTTTAGCATCAAGGTTTACCTTCTCCGAAGATGGAATGGGTAATAAATCAATAGGCGCACGAGGTATAAATCCATAAACAATCTCAAAAGGACATAACTTTGTGGTAGAATGAACTGAACGATTATAAGCAAACTCTACATGAGGCAGGCAATCTTTCCACATTTTTAAGTTCTTTTTCAAAACAGCCCTAAGCATAGTAGACAATGTTCGATTAACCACTTCAGTTTGACCATCTGTTTGAGGATGACATGTAGTACTAAATAAAAGCTTAGTCCCCAATTTTGTCCACAACACCCTCCAAAAGTGGCTAAGAAATTTTGTGTCACGATCAGAAACAATTATATTTGGCACACCATGTAAACGAACTACTTCTCTGAAGAACAAATCAGCAATGTAAGTAGCATCGTCACTTTTATGACAAGGTATAAAATGTGCCATCTTAGAGAATCTATCGACAACAACAAATATACTATCCCTCCCCCGACGTGTTCTAGGCAGTCCTAATACAAAGTCCATAGATATATCTTCCCAAGGAGTGCTAGGAACAGGAAGAGGCATATATAAACCATGTGGGTTCAAGCGTGACTTAGCTTTTTGGCATGTCGTGCAGCGTGCAACATATCTCTCCACATCCCTTCTCATTTTTGGCCAAAAGAAATGACTAGCAAGGATGTCTTCTGTCTTCTTGACGCCAAAATGTCCCATAAGTCCTCCTCCATGCGACTCCTGTAACAACAAAAGACGAATAGAGCTATCTGGGATGCATAGCTTGTTAGCGCGAAAAACAAATCCGTCATTAATGACGAACTTGTTCCAAGTTCTACCCTCTATACAATTGAGCAATATATCTTTAAAGTCAACATCATTAGCATATTGCTCTTTTATAGTTTCAAGTCCAAAAATTTTGAAGTCAAGTTGTGATAACATAGTATAGCGTCTAGACAAGGCATCGACAATAACATTCTCCTTCCCTTTCTTGTGTTTAATAACATAAGGAAAGGATTCAATAAATTCAACCCATTTTGCGTGTCTACGATTCAGTTTGCTTTGACTTCTAATATGCTTGAGGGATTCATGATCAGAATGTATGACAAACTCCTTAGGCCATAAATAATGTTGCCATGTCTCCAAAGTCCGAACTAGTGCATAAAGTTCTTTATCATATGTTGAATAATTCAGACTAGGCCCACTGAGCTTTTCACTAAAGTATGCTACTGCTTTTCCTTCTTGCAATAAAACACCACCTAAACCAATGCCGCTAGCATCACATTCTAATTCAAACATCTTATTAAAATCAGGTAATTGCAGCAAAGGGGCGTGTGTAAGCTTATCTTTAAGAATAGTGAAGGCTTCCTCTTGTGCGTCGCTCCAAACAAATGGCACATTTTTCTTTGTGAGCTCGTTGAGCGGCGCTGCGATGGTACTAAAATCTTTCACGAACCGCCGGTAGAACCCAGCAAGTCCAAGAAAACTTCATACCTGTGTGACCGAGTTAGGGGTCGGCCAACTCTGGATCGCTTCAACCTTGGCTCTATCAACTTCAATTCCCTACGCTGTCACAACATAGCCAAGAAAAGCGACTCGATCCGTGCAAAAAGTGCACTTCTCGATATTACCAAATAAACGTGCATCACGCAGAGCAAAAAAAATAGCACGCAAATGGTCTAAGTGTTCCACTAGTGACTTGCTATAAATCAAAATATCATCGAAATATACTACCACAAATCATCCAATAAAAGCTCGCAAAACTTCATTCATTAGTCTCATGAAAGTACTAGGTGCATTAGTCAATCCAAAAGGCATAACTAACCACTCATATAAACCAAATTTAGTTTTGAAAGCAGTTTTCCATTCATCACCTAGTTTCATGCGAATTTGATGGTAGCCACTACGCAAGTCCACTTTAGAAAACACAACTGAGCCACTGAGTTCATCAAGCATGTCATCTAATCTAGGAATAGGATGACGATATCGAATTGTAATATTATTGATGGCTCTACAATCAACACACATACGTGAAGTACCGTCTTTTTTAGGAACAAGTAAAATTGGTACAGCACATGGACTAAGGGATTCACGAATGTAACCTTTTTCAAGTAGTTCTTGAACTTGTCGCTGAATCTCCTTAGTCTCCTCTGGATTAGTCCGGTACGGCGCACGGTTGGGCAATGAGGCGCCAGGTATCAAGTCAATTTGATGTTCAATTCCTCTCATAGGTGGCAGCCCCGGTGGTACTTCCTTTGGGAAAACATCATGATACTCCTGCAAAAGGTTAGCGACAACAGGAGGCAAAGAAGAAGGCATATCCTCAATTGAAAACAAAACTTCTTTGCAAATAAGAGCATAACATTCATCAGTAAGAGCATCTAACTCAAAAATTTCAGCACGTGTAGCTAAGAAAGATACACCTTTCAATTTAATTTCTTTAGATGTGCTAGGATCAGATTTGTGCAGCTTATTAAATTGTTCGAACTCATCAACAACTTTCTGATTTTCAGATTGAGTATGCTCAATATTTGTGTTTCTACTAGCCCTAGCAAGATCATCTTTTAAAATTTGCTCAGGAGACATAGGGTGTAGAATGATTTTCTTTCCTTTATGTGTGAGAGTGTACTGATTAGTTCTACCATCATGTAAACATTGTTTATCATATTGCCATGGCCTTCCTAGTAACATAGAACAAGCTTGCATAGGCACAATATCGCAATCAATAGTGTCATGGTATGAACCTAAATAAAAAGGAACTCTCACCATGCGTGTGACCTTTACCTTTCCACCATCATTAAACCATTGAATGTAGTATGGTTGTGGATGTTGTCGCGAAGGTAGGGAGAGCTTCTCCACCATGTCAATGCTTGCTAAATTGTTACAACTTCCTCCATCAATGATTATTCAAACGGAACGCTCCTTGACGACTCCTTTGATGTGGAAGAGGTTGTGACGTTGATCCTTCTTTGCTTTGACAATCTGAGCACTAAGGACACGATGTGATATAAGACTCATGTACTTATCGGCGTCGTCAGCGGTCACATGTTCTTCCTCTTGCTCCGGTCTTGTGTCATCGTCTTCATGTGTAGCAAGCAAGGCATATGTGTCTTCATCAAAATCACTAGCAGAGTCGTACTCGCCGTCTTCACGGATGATCAATACACGCTTATTAGGACACTCCTTCATGACATGGCCAAATCCCTTGCAAGTGTGGCATTGGATATCCTTTGTTCTTTTGGAGGAAGCGGACGATGACGATGAACTTTTTGTTGGAATTTGTGTAGTACTCTTCAGTGGTGCCGAAGTGTGTGATGCTGAAGTTGATGAAGAAGGCCCCAGTCGAGAGGTTGCAGGTGCTGTTGTAGAGGTGCGAGTGGACGGGGCAGCAGGAGTGCGCGACGCCCATGTGGAAGTACGACCTGCAGAAAAATTAGGACGCAGTCTGGAACGACCCTGCACTTCATGTTCAGCATGTATAGCAAGATGGAATAAACGGGTCATTGAATGATAATCTTTATAAGCAAGTATGTCATAAATTTCTCTATTCAATCCACCCAAGAACCTAGCCATAGAGGCTTCCTCAGTCTCAACTAAACCACAACGTAACATGCCTATTTGCAATTCTTGATAATAGTCTTCCACAGATTTAGATCCTTGGTTCAAGCATTGTAGTTTATTTAGCAAGTCACGTTCATAATATCCAGGAACAAAACGGTGACGCATTACTAATTTCAAAGCTTCCCAAGTGGCAGGAATATTATTAGGATGTTTACGACAATGTGCTCTCCACCAAACAGAAGCAAAAGCACTAAACTCACTAGTTGCAGCCCTAACTCTTTTATCATCAGGAAAATCATGGCAAGCAAATTTTTGATCAACTAGTAATTCCCAGTCAAGATAAACATCTGGATCATATTTCCCATCAAAAGGAGGCATGATAAATTTAATTCTACCCAAAGAATCGTCATGGCCACGTACCTGAGGACGCTGGTGTCGTCCCATACCTTGTTGATTATTGCGTAGTCGACGATGATCACGATCATTGTTATCATTAACTGCATCAGGATCCTCAGAATCACCATCATAGTTGTCATCTTGGATGTTGTCGGCTATCGAGTTGGCGTTGCGAGGACGGGGCTGGTCGACGGCATCGATGTATGAAAGAGGGTGCCCCGGGTCTCCTGGGAGTACCCGACGAGCTCGTTGCAGACCTATGTTGGTGGCTGGAAGATGCGGAGCGGAAGTGGAGGCGGCACCTAGACGGGCATCCTGGGCATCAAGACGTTTCATAATAGATGCAAGTGTTTGGGTGAACGTCTCATTGCTATCCTCGATCGACTTGAGACGCTTATCAAGTGCGCCCTCGAACGATGTGAACCGCTCGGTGTATGCATGCACATCCTCCTCAAGGCGTGCCACCGTGGCTTTCATGTTGTCGTCGTCACCCGCCATGGTTAGGACGGAACAAAAACAAAATCACAAGTATATTGCTCCTATAGTAACTATAGTGAGGCGGTGGAAAATGTCTCTCAACTCTCGAGCAATTACCAAGCTCTTACCAGTTCTTACCGTGCTGCAGTGGTTGTCGGCCGTTGGCGATGTCAAAAGTGATCAAAAGATTGATATAGCGATTACCAAGGGACCGAACAAGATACGATATAGGAAGTGGAGCTTGGTGAAGGTTTCCTCAACTCACAATATGTGGCACAATTAAGCAAAAAGTAATGCAAGCTGAATAATTGCTCAAACTCCTAACTAGTGCTGGCAGTCGACTAGTAAGAGATAAAACAATCTAAGCCTAGATACTGAATCAAGTGAGGGGAAACCGATAAAAATATAATAGCTCTAAATAGCTAGATATAAGTGAGGTATAAACGTAGCGTATGGCGATCAAGAGCGACAAAAGAAAATGTCCAGCAAGTATCACGTGTATAGTAGAGGAACAATTCTGAACGTCAAAAGAGATTGCACCAAGAGTGCTAGCCGGCCTGAATGTTGCAACCCTTCTTTTCTATTTTTTTTGTCTATCATTTTTTTTGTCTTTTTTTTTGCTTCGCTTTTTTTTTCTTTTACTCAGGCCGGTTGCTAGCAGAAATCACGGACACAAGGTAAACCTCAAGAAAAAAATGCAAAACTGCTGAACAAATTGCAACAAGCTAGCTAGAAGTGTTTGGGCGTTGTGATTAGCTAGGAGTAGTACTAGAGATTTGTGGTGGCACGCGTGGAGTCAGACAACCAGCGCGGGGTGTCTGGCGGCTAGCGTGTTTTCCTCTGGTGAAGCGGCACGGGGCAACAGAGACGAGGTGCCTGGGTGTCTGGCAGCTCGCGGGAGCGTGTATGGATGAAGCGTGGATGTACGTGCGGAGATCTGCAATGCGAATCAGCGCCTGATAAAAAATAGACTGTAGCAAAGGGATACAGACGCCCGACTCAACAGAAATTGGAAACCACAGATCGCTATCTATTTCTTTTTTTTGGTCAAATTACGACTGAACTTGCGACAGAAAATATGGTGGTCAAAAACAAGGTTCGATCTAGTAGATGATTTTCTCCCAAAACTAATCTAAACCAGCACTAATTTTAGGATGGATGCAACCAAAAATTCAACTACACAGGTACTAGATGCAAAAATTGCTAAAGGCTAAAAAAAGGTAGGCGTAATGGATGAACTAATCTATACTCTTTTTTTTGCTTTTTCGTGGGTTTATAGGACAAAAGAAACTAATCTACTAAAACTGTAATTCTCTCACCGATGAACCGGAAAACTGATACCACTTGATGTGACGGCGGCCCGATCTTTTGATGAGAGTGGGGATAATTATCGATTTGGTGGATTTTGACCTTGACGATCCGGCTATACCGTACCCGACGATACGCCTCGACAATCGCTAAACCAATCTCCGATGGTTATTGACCTTGCCGTAGGCACGATCAACCTGAACAACGAGGTTCAAGTTCCTGCAAGAAACCGAAGAACCGGCAAGAACAAAGGTGAATTGCAACTGAAATTGCGGATAATAAACTGAGCACACGAACTAGATGAAAAGTTGGGGTTCCACTATGGATCTGACAAGGCGGTAGTCCTACACGTCTCGTAGATGCGAAATTGTAGCGATTGCTAAACAATACAATAAAACCCGAGATCTAAACCTAACAGTAGCTAACTATTTATTAGAGTACGGCCGCCTGCGCGTAGACGAATCCTGGTCGGCTACGACTTGAAAGAAATCAGAATCATGAGCCGGCCCACATGTAGTTTATTTCCTTGTTTAGCTGTTGACGGTGTGGGCTGCACGCGAACGTGGCCTTCTCCGGTCCAGGAAGCCTAATACTCCTTCTCCTCCTTTTGCACTTCAGCACGTACGTGGCTAGGTACCTTCTTGCATGTCAATAGTGTTGCTGCTTGTGGAATCAACGTGCAACATTTTTCATCTTCCATCTGCATGCGGCTTTTCCTCCTTATCTCTCCAACACCTTCGTTTCTGAGTACAAGTAAATCCAAACATGAGTGTAATATAATATTCTCATTAGTTAAATCATATGTACAAAGGAGCGATAGTACCTGGTCATTTATCTGTCTCGCTCGTGCTCTAGTCATAGGTCCAGATGGAATAACTGATGTCGCGGTGGGTGCAACTGTGGCAGAGATGTCCTCATCAGGAGACTTGGAGTCCGCGTCAAGAAATAAAAGAGGGAGCCACGAGGCAGGAGGGCGCGCCCAGGGGGTAGGCGCGCCCCCACCATCGTGGGCCCCTCGTAGCTCCACCGACGTACTTCTTCCTCCTATATATACCCATATACCCTGAAAACATCCAGGAGCACCACGAAACCCTATTTCCACCGCCGCAACCTTCTGTACCCAAGAGATCCCATCTTGGGGCCTTTTCCGGAGCTCCGCCGGAGGGAGAATCGATCACGGAGAGCTTCTACATCAACACCATAGCCTCTGTGATGATGTGTGAGTAGTTTACCATAGACCTTTGGGTCCGTAGTTATTAGCTAGATGGCTTCTTCTCTCTCTTTGGATCTCAATACAAAGTTCTCCTCGGTCTTCTTGGAGATCTATTCAAAGTCCGATGAATTATGGGTTTATGATCAAGATTATCTATGAACAATATTTGGTTCTTATCTGAAATCTTTTATGTATGATTTGTTATCTTTGCAAGTCTCTTCGAATTATCAGTTTGGTTTGGCCTACTAGATTGATCTTTCTTGCAATGGGAGAAGTGCTTAGCTTTGGGTTCAATCTTGGGGTGTCCTTTCCCAGTGATAGTAGGGGCAGCAAGGCACGCATTGTATTGTTGCCATTGAGGATAAGAAGATGGGTTTTATATCATATTGCTTGATTTTATCCCTCTACATCATGTCATCTTGCCTAATGCGTTACTCTGTTCTTATGAACTTAATACTCTAGATGCATGCTGGATAGCGGTCGATGTGTGGAGTAATAGTAGTAGATGCAGAATTGTTTCGGTCTACTTGTCGAAGACGTGATGCCTATATACATGGTCATGCCTAGATATTCTCATAATTATGCACTTTTCTATCAATTGCTCGATAGTAATTTTTTTACCCACCATAATACTTATGCTATGTTGAGAGAAGCCACTAGCGAAACCTATGGCCCCCGGGTCTATTTTCCATCATATAAGTTTCCATTCTATTTTACTTTGCAATATTTACTTTCAATCTATATCATAAAAATACCAAAAATATTTATCTTATTATCTCTATCAGATCTCACTTTTGCAAGTGGCCGTGAAGGGATTGATAACCCCTTTATGCGTTGGTTGCAAGGTTCTTATTTGTTTGTGTAGGTGTGAGGTGACTTGCGTGTAGTCTCCTACTGGATTGATACCTTGGTTCTCAAAAACTGAGGGAAATACTTACGCTACTTTGCTGCATCACTCTTTCCTCTTCAAGGGAAAACCAACGCAGTGCTCAAGAGGTAGCAATAATACATCTGGATGCCATGCTTGCCATCCATGCAAAGGAGAGTCCCATCCGGACACGGGAGGAAGTCTTCTATCTTGTATCTTCATGGCCCAACAGTCCGGTCCATGTCACACAGGCCGGACGCCCGAGGACCCCTTAATCCAGGACTCCCTCACCCGTTGTCTCAATTAAAATAGGAGATCATTGTTATCATGGTTTATGTGACATAGGTGCTAGTGTAAGTGCTATTCCTTACACCTTATATCAAGAAATTATGAATGACATAGCACCTACAGAGATAGAAGACATAGATGTTACTATTAAACTTGCTAATAGAGACACTATCTCACCAATTGGGATTGTTAGAGATGTTGAATTCTTGTGTGGGAAAATAAAAAACCCTACTGATTTTCTTGTTATTGGTTCCCCACAAGATGACTTTTGTCCCATTATCTTTGGTAGACCTTTCTTGAACACCGTTAATGCTAGAATAGATTGTAAGAAACAAACTACCGGCGTTTGTTTTGGTGATGAGTCTCATGATTTTAATTTTTCCAAGTTTAGTAGAAAGATTCATGAAAAATAATTGCCTAGTAAAGATGAATTAATTGGTATTGCTTCTATTGATCTGCCACCTACTGATCCATTAGAACAATATTTGCTAGACCATGAAAATGATTTACATATGCATGAAATAAATGAAATAGATAAGATTTTCTTTGAACAACGTCTCTTCTTAAACACAACTTGCTTATTGAAACTCTAGGAGGTCCTCCTCCACCTAAAGGTGACCCTGTGTTTGAATTAAAACAATTGCCAGACACTTTGAAATATGCTTATCTTGATGAAAAGAAGATATATCCTGTTATTATGAGTGCTAACCTTTCAGAATATGAAGAAGAAAGATTATTGAAAGTTCTAAGGAAGCACTGAGCTGCTATTGGATATACTCTTGATGATTTAAAGGGCATTAGTCCCACTCTATGTCAGCACAAAATTAATATGGAACCTGATGCTAAACCCGTTGTTGATCACCAACGTCAGTTAAATCCAAAAATGAAGGAAGTGGTAAGAACGGAAATCTTAAAACTTCTGGAAGCAGGTATAATCTATCCTATAGCTGATAGTAGATGGGTAAGTCCTATTCATTGTATCTCTAAGAAAGGAGGTATAACTATTGTTCCTAATGATAAGAATGAACTTGTTCCACAAAGAATTATTACAGGCTATAGAATGGTAATTGATTTCAGAAAATTAAATAAAGCAACTAGAAAAGATCATTACCCTCTGCCTTTTATTGATCAAATGCTTGAAAGATTGTCTAAGCACACACATTTTTGCTTCCTTGATGGATATCTGGTTTTTCACAATTACCTGTTTCTCAACCTAATCAAGAAAAGACCACTTTTACTTGTCCCTTTGGAACCTATGCTTATAGACATATGCCTTTCGGTTTATGTAATGCACATGCTACTTTTCAAAGATGTATGACTACTATATTCTCTGACTTTTGTGAAAAGATTATTGAGGTTTTCATGGACGATTCTCTATTCATGGGAAGTCTTTTGATGATATTGTTTAAGCAATCTTGATCGAGTTTTGCAGAGATGTGAACAAACAAATCTTGTCTTGAATTGGGAGAAGTGCCACTTTATGGTTAATAAAGGCATTGTTGTTGGGAACGTAGCAATAATTTAAAATTTTCCTACGTGTCACAAGATCAATCTAGGAGATACTAGCAACGATAGAGAGGGAGTGCATCTTCATACCCTTGAAGATCGCTAAGCGGAAGCGTTACAAGAATGCGGTTGGTGGAGTCGTACATGCAGCGATTCAGATCGCGGTCGATTCCGATCTAAGCGTCGAACAACGGTGCCTCCGCGTTCAACACACGTACAGCCCGGGGACGTCTCCTCCTTCTTGATTCAGCAAGGGGAGAGTAGAAGTTGAGGGAGAACTCCGACAACACGACGGCGTGGTGGTGATGGAGCTCGTGGTTCTCCGGCAGGGCTTCGCCAAGCGCTACAGAGGGGGAGGAGGTGTAGGAGAGGGGGAGGGGCTGCGCCAGGGGAAGGGTGCAGCTGCCCTCTCTCTCCCTCACTATATATAGGGGGAAGGGGGGAGGAGGAGGCGCCCTAGGGTTTCCCTAGGGTAGGGGCGGCGGCCACGGGGGAAACCGTAGATGGGTTTGGGCGCCCCACCCCTAGGAAACTTGCCCCCCAAGTCAGGAGGGGTGGCTGCCCTAGGGGAGGCGCCCCCACCTCTCCAGGTTACGTGAGATGGGGTGGGAGGGGCGCTCAGCCCCTTAGTGGGCTGATGTGCCCCCTCCCCTTGACCCATAAGGCCCCCCAACGCTTCCCGGGGCTTCCGAAACCCCTTTCGGACACGCTGGTCATCACCCGGTACCCCCGGAACAATTCCGGACTCCAATACTGTAACACCCTCGATGCGGCTATATCTCCCACATGTCGGAGCACGACTTAGAGGCATAACCGCATTGAAGGCAATGTCGCAAGAGAGGTAATCTTTACACATCCCATGTACTGAATAAGAAAGAGGTACAGAGTTGGCTTACAATCGCCACTTCACACAATACATGAATAAAGCATTACATCATCCAGATACAAACAAGGTCCGACTACGGAACCAAAATAAAAGAAGACTACCCCTAATGCTACAGATCCCCGATCGCCCCAACTGGGCTCCACTACTGATCTACTGGAAACGGAACAACATAACGAACAAGGTATTCATCAAGCTCCTACTTGAGCTCGGTTGCGTCACCTGCACGGTATCATCGGCACCTGCAAACTGGTTTTGGAAGTAATTTGTGAGTCTCGGGGACTCAGCAATCTCACACCCTCGCGATCAAGACTATTTAAGCTTATAGGTAGGGAAAAGGTATGAGGTGGAGCTGCAACAAGCACTAGCATATATGGTGGCTAACATACGCAAATGGGAGCGAGAAGAGAAGGCAAAGCATGGTCGATAATCTATGATCAAGAAGTGATCCTAGAACAACCTGCGTCAAGCATAACTCCAACACTGTGTTCACTTCCCGGACTCCGCCGAGAAGAGACCATCATGGCTACACACGCGGTTGATGCATTTTAATTAAGTTAAGTTTCAAGTTCTCTACAACCAGACATTAACAAATTCCCATTTGCCCATAACCGTGGGCACGGCTTTTGAAAGTTCAAAACCCTGCAGGGGTGTCCCAACTTAGCCCATCACAACCTCTCATGGTCAACGAAGGATATTCCTTCTCCCAGGAAGACCCGATCAGGCTCGGAATCCCGGTTACAAGACATCTCGACAATGGTAAAACAAGTCCAGCAAAACCACCCGCTGTGCCGACAAATCCCGATAGGAGCTGCACATATCTCGTTCTCAGGGCACACCAGATAAGCTAAGCGTACAGGAGCTGACGTAACCCAAGTTGCCAAGGGATGGCCCTGCACGGTGCTCTAGTTTGGACCAACACTCGGAGGAGTACTGGCCCGGGGGTTTAAATAAAGATGACCCTTGAGTCTGCAGAACCCAAGGGGAAAGGCTTAGGTGGCAAATGGTAAAACCAAGGTTGGGCCTTGCTGGAGGAGTTTTACTCAAAGCGAACTGTCAAGGGTTTCCCATTATAACCCAACCGTGCAAGGAACGTAAAATCCGGGAACATAACACCGATATGACGGAAACTAGGGCGGCAAGAGTGGAACAAAACACCAGGCATAAGGCTGAGCTTTCCACCCTTTAACAAGTATATATATGCATTAATTAAATAAGAGATATTGTGATATCCCACATATCCATGTTCCAACATGGAACAAACTTCATCTTCACCTGCAACTAACAACGCTATAAGAGGGGCTGAGCATAGCGGTAACATAGCCAAACAACGGTTTTCTAGGACAAGGTGGGTTAGAGGCTTGACATGGCAATATGGGAGGCATGACATAGCACGTGGTAGGTATCGCGGCATAGGCATAGGAAAAGAGCGAGCATCTAGCAAGCAAAGATAGAAGTGATTTCGAGGGTATGGTCATCTTGCCTGAGATCCTGCAAGGAAGAAGAACGACTCCCTGAAGAAGACAAATGGACGTAGTCGAACGAATCCTCACAACTCCGGAACGAAACCGAAGCTAACGGGAGAAGTAACCCGGAAAGAAGCAAACAACATAGTAAACAACCATCACATAATCATGGCATGATGCACAACAAGTATGATGCATGTCCAGTTTAATGAGGCATGGCATGGCAAAGTGCACAAGCAATTCTACAAATTAAGTGGAGCTCAATATGCAACTCCGTTGCATATTGACGAAACACCACATGACTTATTTAGTACTCTCTCATTTAGGTACTCAGCAATATTAAATGTTGTTAAACATGGAAAGAGGAAAAGCATAATAAAACTACCTAACTAGGCAAGTTTAAAAGAGGCCGGAAACATCAAACAATGATTCCGGTAAATCCTCATATGCATTTAGCAATTTAATGAAAACAACAATTTTAACCATCTAAATGTTATTATCATGATGCAGATGACATATTCAAGTTGGATGCAATTTTATGAAAAAGTTGACATGATAAGATATGAGGCATTTGCCATCGTGGCGGAAACAAAAGGGGTGCCACGGCGACGATAACGAAGCGGTGCCACGGCAACATTCCGGTTCCGACAACTCATTGAGATGTCGGTGCAAAAGAAAGTGACGGGAGCATGTCATGCCATGAACGGTGGGGTGCTCCCGGATACCGGGTCCCCACGGGTTAGTGGCAAAAAAAGAAGGACCGAGCAAGTGACAACTCGGACACGGTGCAGACAACGGGTGCATCTCATACAACACATGCAAACGTTCTCGGACGGTCGTCTCGGGGTTATACCTTCGAAGCGTGCGTTATCGGAGGGGTTCGAGTTCGATGCGGTGTAGGGGAACTAGACGTTCTCGGGATGTTCGTAGTGGAAGTAGGGGTACATGACGACGGTAGAGGTACTCGTGATCTTGGCGGCGGTAGTCATTCACATTCTTAGTTGCACAATTTTCCATAGATGTTCGGGATCACGACGAGGGACTTGACATCCATGGAGGCTTCGAGGGTCGATGGTAGTTGTTCTCGTATCATCGTGGAAGTAGTCGTACTCGGTGATAGTGGTACTTGGCGTTTCGTTCGGTACTCGTTCGAGCATCCAAGGTCTTCGGCGCTACGGTAGTCGAACTTGACGAAAAACGGGTCTCCTCGGGGACTTGATGCATCCGAATTCTCGGGGTTTGTAGTAGTACTTGACGGGGGTGGTGCTTGTCGATCCGGGTCTTGAGACATTCTAGGCATCGGTACCTTCGAGGAACTCGGCGTGTCCAAAACATAGCGGATCAAGGTACCAGTTGCGGTCGTGTGAATGTTCAGTGAAGACGAACTTGCCGGTCTTGCCGAACTAAAGAGGTACTTGGCGTTTCGCAATCTGATATCCAGGGTCAAACATGTAGTAGTTCTTTGTGATGGAGTCGACCTTGACGTATCCAGGGAACGCTCAGGTCGGTGGATGTTCTTGGTCTTGCGGTTCGGAAGTCGGTACAAAGAGCTGCGGTTCATGGCGCTGGTCAACGAGCAGGAGAGGCGGCGTTGAGGACGACGGGTCCGGGCGGCGAGGAGGCGCGGCCATGGATACTGGGCGCGTCGCGCGGCGCTGCACGGGAAGAGCGGTAGCAGGACGGAATGGCTACCCTCGCCCTTAGTGTGGACCAAGGGAGGCGAAGCTCCTGGAGGCTGGAGGTGCCACGGACCTCGGGCGCACGAGGAGGAGCAGGGAAAAGAGGTCGGGCGGGCGGCGTGCTTGGGATGGCTGGACCTCGCCAAATCAAAGAAGGAGCGGCGGCACAGAAGAGTTCAAGCGGCTCCCTGGTGGATCCCAGCGAGGACAGGGCGCGGGAGGTTGGCGGCTACGGCAGAGCTCCTGCGCAGGGAGGCGGCGTGCAGAGCTCGGGGCGCGAGGGTGCAGGGCGGCGGCCTGCGGCGCCTGGCGAAGGAGGAGAAACTGCAGGGGCGCTAGGGTTTCAAGGCGAGGAGGAGGCCATGGCAAGGAGGCACGATGACGTGGTGGATCAAGGGCCGGCGACAAGGCAAGGCGACCCAGGGAGCCTGCAAGGGAGGAGAGGGAGAAGAGCACAGGGAGATGGGAGAGATCGAGAGGAGGGAGGATCGGGCACCAGTTCCATCCTCTACGCGTGACGGCGCTAGGAGGAATGAGGGAGTGAGGGGAGATGCGAGGGGATCGGGCATTCCTCTCCTGGCGGCACGAGAGGGGAGACAGGGAGGAGGGGATCGAGGAAAGGCTAGCGAGCAGGGGGGAACGAGGAGATCGGGCAGGCCTCTTGGGCCGGCGAGGTTAGGCCGCAGGAGTTGGGCCTAGGGACCGGGCCGGCGGGACTCAACGAAAGAAAAGAGAGAAAAAATATCTCCCTCTTCCCTCCTTTCCATTACAGAGAAGAAAAAAACAAGAGAGAAAGAAAAGAGAGAAAAGAAGATGGTAGGAGAAAGAATTAGGCACGGGGTTAATATTCTCAAACTCAGAAAAATGAGTTTAATCCAAGAAAATAGGAGTGGGCATGGATGCAAGGTTTAGTTTCAAACACATTTGAATTAAATTCAAATGGGTGAATAGGAAGTGGAGGTTTGGAAGGTCCAAAAATGTTCGGTTTTTTTAGAGGAGCCCCGATAAAAGAGATACAGAATTGTGGACAAGATTTGAAGGTCAAACTCGAAGTGGAAATGGGCATGAGGATTATTTTTGCACATGTGTTATGGTTAACTCCAAAAGAATGGAATATTTAAAATAGCTCCCTAATATCGGGAGGATATGTTATAAAGAGAATCACCATGTGAATTCCCTCGGTTTAAATGGACCGAAGATCCAGGCAATTTATTTAGTAGAGTTGCAAAAGATTTATGAGATGATGGCATGATGACATGATGCAATGCAAAAATAAAAGGGCAGGCACAAAAGAAACACACGGCGAAACCCGAAACATATGGAAGTCTTCTTGAGCATCGGTCTCGGGGCGTCACAACACTCCACCACTACGAGAGGATCTCGTCCCGTGATCTAGAATGGCACCGGAGGGAAACAGAAGAGGAAGAGAACAGGTAAAACTAAGTTGCTTCTTTGACAAACGAGTGAAACCATGAACCTTGAGAGGTTGAACAAATTGAAAGAAAGAATACAATGGAGATGAACGAAATGAAATCACTCTGTTGGACAAGGAACCAGAAATACGGCGAAAAAGATGAGCTTAAGTGACAAGACAGACATTGAAGCCACTCCGGTCAAAACAAAATAGAGAAGGTCAAAACAAAATAGAGAAGGAATAAGAATGATATAAGTAGGGCAGCACTCCGACTGAAAATGGAAGGAAATGAACATGAACTTGACAAGATGAGAGGATACTTGATGAGATCAAACATACTCCCTCCGGAACTATTGAAAGAATGGTACAAGGGGTAAGAACAATTTGAGACGGCACTCCGGTTGAAAAGAGATGCAAGGCTTGATAGGATGAAAAGGACTTGAGCATAAAGGCCCAACACTCCAGTTTAAATTGATAAGCAAGAAAAGAACAAGATCCTCACAAGAACAAGAAGAAGGTTTGAAGAGAGCAACATCACAATGCCTCCGGAAGAAATGAGAGAATGGAATGGAATGAACGGAGGAGAAAAACAAGGTCTTGAGAGAGCACGCTTACAGCAAAAGCTAGAACGGAGTTGTTGGTTATCAACAACGAAACGAATAAACTTTTTGTGGGCTTATGGAAAACGTCTCAAGAACTTGAGATGAAATTCTGCCACTAACGGAAACAATAGATTGGATAGATATGAACAAGGAGACGAGAAACTTATTTCACCGGGAGGATAGATGAAGAACTTGGGACATTTATGAGCAACAATCCTTAGGGAAGGCTTTAGGTGAAACAAGACACAAGATAACTCCAACGAAGAGGTTGATGGATTTAAAATACCTCATTCTTAACAACATGTGAATCATGAAACATGAACTCAAATTATCAAGAATGACATAATACCACCTCCAATGATACGGTAGAAAGAATTGCACTCTGGATTGCAAAATGAAGAAAACTTGAGCTCCTCTAAAAAGAATCTTGATGAACACTTCAAGAAGGAATTAAATCCTTTATGAACCATCATGTAGAACATCCATGAAGAACTCCGGTAACAAAAGGATGATCAAACAAAAGGAAAGAGAAGTTGAAATCACAAGGTGAAGCCTTGCGATTATTTAGATGGAGCTTCGCGGCGAGATAAAACGGAAAACCTCGGAACTCCGGGAAAAGAAAGATGAATAATTGAGATGAATAATTTTGATGAACCTCCGGGAAACGAAATTACTCACTTAGATGAAACAAGAATAAGAATTATGTAACGCGTATCCTTCACCAATTAAATTGATGGCAAGCAACGGATTTGGCATACAACTTATTCTCGTAAAAAAAGATTAAGATAGATATTGCGTGAACTTGAAGAGGCCTTCGATGATCCACCGGTAGGATTTAAACAACGAATGAATTGATATGAGAACATAGGAAGAGAACTCTTGAACGAACCACCGTAAGAATTGAAAAACGAACAAAGTAAAGGAATGAATCACCGGGAAGAATTTGAAAACGAACGAAGATACCTGAGAGAATTTAGATACAAGTGAACGAAGAGATCCCGAGCTGATTAGAGAACACTTTACAAGTGAACGAAGATACCTGAGAGAATAGATACAAGTGAACGAAGAGATCCCGAGCTGATTAGAGAATTTAGATACAAGTGAACGAATGAATTGATACAAGTGAACGAAGAGATCCCGGAACTATTGAAAGGATGCACCGGTAAGAATTGAAAATGAGAGCTGAAAGTTGTAATGAATAATCTCGAAATGATGGCCTTTGGAGAATCAAACTAAAAAGACTCCTGAATTTCTCCGGAAGGGTGAAAAGAATATCTCCCAATCAAAAATAATTTATGAGAGGATGGCATCAAGCTAGAATCACGAATCTTGAAGAGAATGGAACAAGATTTAAGAGAAACTTTTCTTCGATCTTCAAAATTTGAGAATGATGACGAGAAACACCACCATGAATTGTTGAGATACTCCGAGATGACAAAGAATATAAAGGTTGAATCAACAATGAATAGGATTTGAAAGATCTTGGAGAAAAGGCATTTGATGATGATGACTCATTCTTACGTCAAACTTGGAAAAGAATTTGAGAGTAACTCCGGGAAATTTAGAAGAGTCGGGTAAGATCCTCGGAAAAGACCTGTGGGTTAGGGCCCACTCAAAAGATACACCTTTGAGCGATTTAAAAGATAGACTGCGCCGGTTGAATTAAATGGCTTGAATAAGATAACAATCTTGAAAGAGCTTGAACGAATACAAGTGGAAACACTCTTCGACATGTCTTCAGCACTCCGGAACAAAAGAATAGTGAGAAAAGGATAGTTGAGAGGTGCACCGGCATGAGAAAGCATTTGAAGCGAGGAAAAAGGGATATGATCAACAAAGCTTGAATTGAATCCACCGGAGGAGAAAGAGAACGAACAATGATGAACTTGAAGGCTTCCTTAGTATCTTCCTGAGAATCACCGGATAAAACATTGACGGAAACGAATGGAGAGACTTCACATCCATAAGATGGATACTTGATTAGAAATCTGATTCCTTGAAGAAAAAGGGGTGGGTGGGCGGGAAAACAAAGGAAACTTGGGATGGATGAAACAAACAACATTGAGAATACTTAGAGTTGGTCTTGAGATTGTTGAAAAAGATTGGATCCACTTGAGGAGAAATACGCCGGTTGAGAAGGATTGACATGACAATCTCGATTATCAAGAAGGATTGGTATTCACATAGAAATATGAGAACACCACTTAGGAAGGTATGGAATCAACACTTGACATCGAAGCAACTCGAATACCACAACTCAAAACAAAAACAAAAGGATTGGCTTCCAAACTAAGCCGGAACAAACATATAATAGAGATTTCGTCCGAAGTTTTCGTGGTGGGACCTACACGGGCTCGATCGTACAGCACCATCATGTACAAGGCAGTGCACATGACATACGAAGCGTCCCCGAGTCAGCATAGCCAAGGAATCTTTAAGACACAATGAGACCACTGTAAAACCAACCGTAGATAGGCGGACCATTAGACATCGAACCCCAATTTTATATCATACATCTGTCGGAAAGATATCCTAAGAGCTACTTGAATTCCCACTTATAAACTCCCAAAACTTTCCAGTTATGCAATCAGGTGTTGGGGATACAGGGGAAGCATAATATCTCACCCAAAACTAGCAAATCCTACATCCAACTGTATCCATCCTTCAACACATAACCAAGAAACCTTCGGAAATCGTTTACCTCAACCTTCGAAAAGCATCTGTTATACAAGTTATGGCAATACTCCCGAACTCCTGCCCCAGTACTGGGTGGCATCGAGGTTATCTCACCAACAACTGCACAACAGAGATTTTCTATGTCGGCGAAACTCAGGTATTCCAGAACTACAACGATAAAATTGTGACGACAACACCTCGGAGCTCAACTCCCCGGGACACTGCCACAACCCCTAAATGTCAGGAGGCACCAAGAACAATGTTCTCGTCACAAAACCATCGGAACGATTCCAAGATACCCGCGTGAAATTTGAGAAGAGAAGAGTCAAAACTCTACGTCGGGATGCCTCACCAGAGCGACGAAGAGGCTAAGGAGTAAAAAGAATGCTACTCTCCGATATATATATAATCCTAAAAGACTCAAAACTTTTTTTTCTAGACTCAACAACGCTAGCGATTCGATCAAGTAGGGGGCTCCTAAGTCGGGGATGGCTCTGATTACCAACTTGTAACACCCTTGATGCGGCTATATCTCCCACGTGTCGGAGCACGACTTAGAGGCATAACCGCATTGAAGGCAATGTCGCAAGAGAGGTAATCTTTACACATCCCATGTATCGAATAAGAAAGAGGTACAGAGTTGGCTTACAATCGCCACTTCACACAATACATGAATAAAGCATTACATCATCCAGATACAAACAAGGTCCGACTACGGAACCAAAATAACAGAAGACTACCCCTAATGCTACAGATCCCCGATCGCCCCAACCGGGCTCCACAACTGATCTACTGGAAATGGAACAACGTAACGAACAAGGTCTTCATCAAGCTCCTCCTTGATCTCGGTTGCGTCACCTGCACGGTATCATCTGCACCTGCAAACTGGTTTTGGTAGTAATCTGTGAGTCACGGGGACTCAGCAATCTCACACCCTCGCGATCAAGACTATTTAAGCTTATAGTGTTGGGGAACGTTGCAGAAAACAAAAAATTTCCTACGGTTTCACCAAGATCCATCTATGAGTTCATCTAGCAACGAGTGATCGGATTGCATCTACATACCTTTGTAGATCACGCGCGGAAGCGTTCAAAGAACGTGGATGAGGAAGTCGTACTCGACGTGATCCAAATCACCGGAGATCCCAGCGCCGAACGGACGGCACCTCCGCGTTCAACACATGTACGGTCAGCGTGACGTCTCCTCCTTCTTGATCCAGCAAGGGGGAAGGAGAGGTTGATGAAGATCCAGCAGCACGATGGTGTGGTGGTGGATGCAGCAGTCACCGCAGCAGGGCTTCGCCGTTCTCTACGGAGGAGGAGGAGGTCTTGGAGGGGAGAGGGAGGCGCCAGGGGCATGGGGTGCAGCTGCCCTCCCTCCCCCCTCTATATATAGGGTCCCCAAGGGGGGGCGCCGGCCCTGGAGATCCAATCTCCCAAGGGGGCGGTGGCCAAGGGGGGTGGAGTGCCCCCCAAGGCAAGTGGGGCGCCCCCCACCCTAGGGTTCCCAACCCTAGGCACAGGGGAAAGTCCCAAGGGGGGCGCACCAGCCCACTAGGGGCTGGTTCCCCTCCCACTTCAGCCCATGGGGCCCTCCGGGATAGGTGGCCCCACCCGGGGACCCCCGGGACCCTTCCGGTGGTCCCGGTACAATACCGGTGGCCCCGAAACTTGTCCCGATGGCCGAAATAGCACTTCCTATATATAATTCTTTACCTCCGGACCATTCCGGAACTCCTCGTGACATCCGAGATCTCATCCGGGACTCCGAACAACTTTAGGGTTACTGCATATACATATCTCTACAACCCTAGCGTCACCGAACCTTAAGTGTGTAGACCCTACGGGTTCGGGAGACATGTAGACATGACCGAGATGGCTCTCCGATCAATAACCAACAGCGGGATCTGGATACCCATGTTGGCTCCCACATGCTCCTCGATGATCTCATCGGATGAACCACAATGTCGAGGATTCAAGCAACCCCGTATACAATTCCCTTTGTCAATCGGTACGTTACTTGCCCGAGATTCGATCGTCGGTATCCCAATACCTCGTTCAATCTCGTTACCGGCAAGTCACTTTACTCGTACCGTAATGCATGATCCCGTGACCAGACACTTGGTCACTTTGAGCTCATTATGATGATGCATTACCGAGTGGGCCCAGAGATACCTCTCCGTCATACGGAGTGACAAATCCCAGTCTTGATCCGTGTCAACCCAACAGACACTTTCGGAGATGCCCGTAGTATACCTTTATAGTCACCCAGTTACGTTGTGATGTTTGGTACACCCAAAGCACTCCTACGGTATCCGGGAGTTACACGATCTCATTGTCTAAGGAAAAGATACTTGACATTTGGAAAAAACTCTAGCAAACGAACTATACGATCTTGTGCTATGTTTAGGATTGGGTCTTGTCCATCACATCATTCTCCTAATGATGTGATCTCGTTATCAATGACATCCAATGTCCGTACTCAGGAAACCATGACTATCTGTTGATCAACGAGCTAGTAAACTAGAGGCTTACTAGGGACATGTTGGTGTCTATGTATTCACACATGTATTACGATTTCCGGATAACACAATTATAGCATGAATAAAAGACAATTATCATGAACAAGGAAATATAATAATAATCCTTTTATTATTGCCTCTAGGGCATATTTCCAACATATAGGTAGGGAAAAGGTATGAGGTGGAGCTGCAGCAAGCACTAGCATATATGGTGGCTAGCATACGCAAATGGGAGCGAGAAGAGAAGGCAAAGCACGGTCGAGAATCTATGATCAAGAAGTGATCCTAGAACAACCTACGTCAAGCATAACTCCAACACCGTGTTCACTTCCCGGAATCCACCGAGAAGAGACCATCACGGCTACACACGCGGTTGATGCATTTTAATTAAGTTAAGTTTCAAGTTCTCTACAACCGAAAATTAACAAATTCCCATCTGCCCATAACTGCGGGCACGGCTTTCAAAAGTTCAAAACCCTGCAGGGGTGTCCCAACTTAGCCCATCACAAGCTCTCACGGTCAACGAAGGATATTCCTTCTCCCAGGAAGACCCGATCAGGCTCGGAATCCCGGTTACAAGACATCTCGACAATGGTAAAACAAGTCCAACAAAACCACCCGTTGTGCCGACAAATCCCGATAGGAGCTGCACATATCTCGTTCTCAGGGCACACCAGATAAGCTAAGCGTACAGGAGCCGACGTAACCCAAGTTGCCAAGGGATGGCCCTGCACGGTGCTCTAGTTTGGACCAACACTCAGAGGAGTACTGGCCCGGGGGTTCAAATAAAGATGACCCTTGAGTCTGCAGAACCCAAGGGAAAAGGCTTAGGTGGCAAATGGTAAAACCAAGGTTGGGCCTTGCTGGAGGAGTTTTATTCAAAGCGAACTGTCAAGGGGTTCCCATTATAACCCAACCATGTAAGGAACGTAAAATCCGGGAACATAACACCAATATGACAGAAACTAGGGCGGCAAGAGTGGAACAAAACACCAGGCATAAGGCCGAGCCTTCCACCCTTTACCAAGTATATATATGCATTAATTAAATAAGAGATATTGTGATATCCCAATGATACGTCTCCAACGTATCTATAATTTTTGATTGCTCCATGCTATATTATCTACTGTTTTGGACTATATTGGGCTTTATTTTCCACTTTTATATTATTTTTGGGACTAACCTATTAACCGGAGGCCCAGTCCAGAATTGCTGTTTTTTGCCTATTTCAGTGTTTCGAAGAAACGGAATATCAAACGGAGTCCAAATGGAATAATATCTTTGGGAACGTGATTTTCTCACTGAACATGATCCAGGAGACTTGGACCCTGCTCCAAGGAACAAAAGAGGCGGTCACGAGGGTGGGGGCGCCCCCCCCTAGGGCGCGCCCCCCTGCCTTGTGGGCCCCTCGTTGCTCCTCCGGCATACTTCTTCCTCCTATATATACACACGTACCCCCAAACGATCAGAACAAGAGCCAAAAACCTAATTCCACCGCCGCAACTTTCTGTATCCACGAGATCCCATCTTGGGGCCTATTCCGGAGCTCCGCCGGAAGAGGGCCGTCATCACGGAGGGCTTCTACATCACCATAGCCCCTCCGATGAAGTGTGAGTAGTTTACCTCAGACCTTCGGGTCCATAGTTAGTAGCTAGATGGCTTCTTCTCTCTCTTTGAATCTCAATACAAAGTTCTCCCCCTCTCTCGTGGAGATCTATTCGATGTAATCTTCTTTTTGCGGTGTGTTTGTTGAGACCGATGAATTGTGGGTTTATGATCAAGTCTATCTATGAATAATATTTGAATCTTCTCTGAATTCTTTTATGCATGATTGGTTATCTTTGCAAGTCTCTTCGAATTAACCGTTTGGTTTGCCCAACTAGATTGGTAGTTCTTGCCATGGGAGAAGTGCTTACCTTTGGGTTCGATCTTGCGGTGTCCTTTCCCAGTGATAGAAAGGGCAGCAAGGCACGTATTGCATCATTGCCATCGAGGATAACAAGATGGGTATTATTTCATATTGCATGAATTTATCTCTCTACGTCATGTCATCTTGCTTAAGGCATTACTCTATTTTTAACTTAATACTCTAGATGCATGCTAGATAGCGGTCGATGAGTGGAGTAATAGTAGTAGATGCAGAATCGTTTCGGTCTACTTGTCACGGACGTGATGCCTATATACATGATCATGCCTAGATATTCTCATAATTATGCTCAATTCTATCAATTGCTCAACAGTAATTTGTTCACCCACCATAGAATACTTATGCTCTTGAGAGAAGCGACTAGTGAAACCTATGGCCCCCGGGTCTATTCTCATCATATCAATCTCCATCACTTTTATACCGTTTTGCTATTTACTTTGCCTTTACTTTTTACTTTGCATCTTTATACCAAAAATACCAAAAATATTCTATCTATCAGATCTCACTCTCATAAGTGATCGTGAAGGGCTTGACAACCCCTAATCGCGTTGGTTGCGAGTAGCTATCGTTTTGTGCAGGTACGAGGGACTTGAGCGTGGCCTCCTACTGGATTGATACCTTGGTTCTCAAAAACTGAGGGAAATATTTACGCTACTCTGCTGCATCATCCCTTCCTCTTCGGGGAAAACCAATGCAAGCTCAATACGTAGCAAGAAGGATTTCTGGCGCCGTTGCCAGGGAGTCTGCGCAAAAGTAAACATACCAAGTACCCATCACAATCCTTATCTCTCGCATTGCATTATTTGCCATTTGCCTCTTGTTTTCCTCTCCCCCAATTCACCCTTGCCGTTTTATTCGCCCTCTCTCTCTATCCCCTCTCTCTATTTGCCTCTTTCGCCCGTTTGCTCTTGTTTGCTCGTGTATTAGATTGCTTGTTTGTCGCGATGGCTCAAGATACTACCAAATTGTGTGACTTCACCAATACCAATAATAATGATTTCCTTAGCACTCCGATTGCTCCTCTTACCGATGCTGAATCTTGTGAAATTAATACTGCTTTGTTGAATCTTGTTATGAAAGATCAATTCGCCGGCCTTCCTAGTGAAGATGCCGCTACTCATCTGAATAGCTTCGTTGATTTATGTGATATGCAAAAGAAAAAATATGTCAATAATGATGTCGTTAAATTGAAGCTATTTCCTTTTTTGCTTAGAGATCGTGCTAAAGCTTGGTTTTCATCTTTGCCTAAGAATAGTATTGATTCATGGAACAAGTGCAAAGATGCTTTTATCTCTAAGTATTTTTCCTCCCGCTAAGATCATCTCTCTTAGAAACGATATTATGAACTTTAAACAACTTGATCATGAACATGTTGCACAAGCTTGGGAGAGAATGAAATTAATGATACGTAATTGCCCTACTCATGGTTTGAATTTGTGGATGATTATATAGAATTTTTATGCCGGATTGACTTTTGCTTCTAGAAATCTTTTAGATTCGGCTGTGGGAGGTACTTTTATGGAAATCACTTTAGGAGATGCTACTAAACTCCTAGATGATATTATGGTTAATTATTCTCAATGGCACACTGAAAGATCATCTAATAAAAAAGTGCATGCGATAGAAGAAATTAATGTGTTGAGTGGAAAGATGGATGAACTTATGAAATTATTTTCTACTAAGAGTGTTTCTTCTGATCCTAATGATATGCCTTTGTCTACTTTGATTGAGAATAACAATGAATCTATGCATGTGAATTTTGTTGGTAGGAATAATTTTGGTAACAACGCTTATAGAGGGAATTTTAATCCTAGGCCTTATCCTAGTAATCCTTCTAATAATTATGGGAATTCCTACAACAACTCTTATGGAAATTATAATAAGACGCCCTCTGATTTTGAATCTAATATTAAAGAATTTATTTCTTCGCAAAAGAATTTTAATGCTATGATTGAAGAAAAATTGCTTAAGATTGATGATTTGGCTAGGAACGTTGATAGAATTGCTCTTGATGTTGATGCTTTGAAACTTAGATCTATTCCACCTAAGCATGATATCAATGAGTCTCTTAAAGCCATGAGAATTTCAATTGATGAGTGTAAAGAAAGAACCGCTAGGATGCGTGCTTCCAAAGAGGCCTTTATTAAAGCATGTTCTTCCAATTCCTATGAAAATCAGGATAAAGATCTAAAAGTTATTGATGTGTCTCCACTTAAATCTTTATTTTGAAATATGAATCTTGATGAAACTGAATATGATCTTCCTTTACCTAGAAGGTGTTCTAAAAATTCGGAGTATTTAGATCTTAATGATGAAATTGATGAAAGTGGGATTGAAAGAAATAAAAATCTAGATGTTGCTAAACCCACTATATTGGATTTCAAGGAATTTAATTATGAAAGTTGCTCTTTAATTGATTGTATTTCCTTGTTGCAATCCGTGCTAAATTCTCCACATGCTTATAGTCGAAATAAAGCCTTCACCGAACATATTGTTGATGCCTTGATGCAATCTTATGAAGAAAAACTTGAGTTGAAAGTTTCTATCCCTAGAAAACTCTATGATGAGTGGGAACCAACTACTAAAATTAAAATTAAGGATCATGAGTTTTATGCTTTGTGTGATTTGGGTGCTAGTGTCTCTACTATTCCCAAGACTTTGTGTGATTTACTAAATTTTCGTAATTTTGATAATTGCTCTCTAAACTTGCATCTTGCGGATTCCACTATTAAGAAACCTGTGGGAAGAATTAATGATGTTATTATTGTTGCAAATAGGAATTATGTGCCCGTAGATTTCATTGTTCTTGATATAGATTGCAATCCTTCTTGCCCTATTATTCTTGGTAGACCTTTCCTTAGAACGGTTGGTGCGATTATTGATATGAAGGAAGGGAATATTATATTTAAATTTCCATTAAAAAAGGGCATGGAACACTTTCCAAGAAAGAAAATAAAATTACCATATGAAACTATCATGAGAGCCACTTATGGATTGCCTACCAAAGATGGCAATACCTAGATCTATTCTTGCTCGTTATGCCTAGCTAGGGGCGTTAAACGATAGCGCTTGTCGGGAGCCAACCCAATTTTATTTTTATTCCTTGCTATTTGCTCCTGTTTAGTAATAAATAAATTATCTAGCATCTGTTTTGGTTGTGTATTTTGTGTTTAATTATTGTTTGTGCCAAGTAGAACCGTTGGGAAGACTTGGGGAAAGTCTTGTTGAACTTGCTGTAAAAACAGAAACTTTAGCGCTCACGAGAACTGCTGCCATTTTTATTTGGAGAGTGATATTTAGTTAATTATTTTTTCAGATGATTAATAGCTAAATTCCTCACGTCCAGAAATTTATTTTGGAATTTTTTGGGTTCCAGATCTTGCGCTAGATACAGATTACTACAGACTGTTCTATTTTTGACAGATTCTGTTTTTCGTGTGTTGTTTGCTTATTTTGATGAATCTATGGCTAGTAAAATAGTTTATAATCCATAGAGAAGTTGGAATACAGTAGGTTTAACACCAATATAAATAAACAATGAGTTCATTACAGTACCTTGAAGTGGTCTTTTGTTTTCTTTCGCTAACGGAGCTCACGAGTTTTCTATTTTGAGTTTTGTGTTGTGAAGTTTTCAAGTTTTGGGTAAGAATTTGATGGATTATGGAACAAGGAGTGGAAAGAGACTAAGCTTGGGGATGCCCATGGCACCCCCAAGATAATCCAGGGACACCAAAAAGTCAAAGCTTGGGGATGCCCCGGAAGGCACCCCCTCTTTTCGTCCACTTCCATCGGTAACTTATTTGGAGCTATATTTTTTTTCACCAACATGATATGTGTTTTGCTTGGAGCGTCTTGTATTATTTGTGTCTTTGTTTGCTAGTATACCACAATCATCCTTTCTGTACACACCTTTTGAGAGAGCCATACATGAATTAAAATTTGATAGAATAGTCTATGTGCTTCACTTATATCTTTTGAGCGTTATAATTTTGCTCTATGTGCTTCACTTAGATCTTTTAGAGCACGGTGGTGGATTTATTTTAAGAAACTATTGATCTCTCATGCTTCACTTAAATTATTTTGAGAGTCTCTTAATAGCATGGTAATTTTCTTTATAATAATATGCTTGGTATTCTAGATTTGTGAAACTTTCTTTTGAGTGTGTTGAATACTAAGAAAAGATTGAAGCATGATAATTGTTTTGAGATATGGAGGTGATAATATTAAAGTCATGCTAGTTGAGTAGTTGTGAATTTAAAGAATACTTGTGTTGAAGTTTGTGATTCCCGTAGCATGCACGTATGGTGAACCGTTATGTGATGAAGTCGGAGCATGATTTATTTATTGATTATCTTCCTTATGAGTGGCGGTCGGGGACGAGCGATGGTCTTTTCCTACCAATCTATCCCCCTAAGAGCATGCGCGTAGTACTTTGCTTTGATAACTTCTAGATTTTTGCAATAAGTATATGAGTTCTTATGACTAATGTTGAGTCCATGGATCATACGCACTCTCAACCTTCCACCTTTGCTAGCCTCTCTAATACCGCGCACCTTTCGCCGGTATCATACACCTACCATATACCTTCCTCAAAACAGCCACCATACCTACCTATTATGGCATTTCCATAGCCATTCCGAGATATATTGCCATGCAACTTTCTACCGTTCCATTTATCATGACACATCCATCATTGTCATATTGCCAAGCATGATCATGTAGTTGACATAGTATTTGTGGGAAAGCCACCGTTCATAATTTTCATACTTGTCACTCTTGATTCATTGCATATCCCGGTACACCGCCGGAGGCATTCATATAGAGTCATATCTTGTACTAAGTATCGAGTTGTAATTGTTGAGTTGTAAGAAAAATAAAAGTGTGATGATCATCATTATTAGAGCATTGTCCCAGTGAGGAAAGAATGATGGAGACTATGATTCCCCCACAAGTCGGGATGAGACTCCGGACGAAAAATAAAAAATAAAAGAGGCCAAAGAAGCCCAAATAAAAAAAGAAAGGCCATAAAAAAGAGAAAAGGCCCAAATAAATAAATAAATAAATAAAAATGAGAGAAAAAGAGAGAAGGGACAATGTTACTATCCTTTTACCACGCTTGTGCTTCAAAGTAGCACCATGATCTTCATAGTAGAGAGTCTCTCATGTTATCACTTTCATATACTAGTGGGAATCTTTCATTATAGAACTTGGCTTGTATATTCCAATGATGGGCTTCCTCAAATTGCCCTAGGTCTTCATGAGCAAGCAAGTTGGATGCACACCCACTTAGTTTCTTTTTGAGCTTTCATATACTTATAGCTCTAGTGCATCCGTTGCATGGCAATCCCTACTCACTCACATTGATATCTATTGATGGGCATCTCCATAGCCCGTTGATACGCCTAGTTGATGTGAGACTATCTTCTCCCTTTTTGTCTTCTCCACAACCACCATTCTATTCCACCCATAGTGCTATGTCCATGGCTCACGCTCATGTATTGCGTGAAGATTGAAAAAGTTTTGAAAAAGTTAGAGTATGAAACAATTGCTTGGCTTGTCATTGGGGTTGTGCATGATTTAAATATTTTTTGTGGGGAAGATGGAGCATAGCCAGACTATATGATTTTGTAGGGATAACTTTCTTTGGCCATGTTATTTTGAGAAGACATAATAACTTTGTTAGTATGCTTGAAGTATTATTATTTCTTATGTCAATATAAACCTTTGTCTTAAATCTTTCTGATCTGAATATTCATACCACAATTAAGAAGAATTGCATTGAAATTATGCCAAGTAGCACTCCGCATCAAAAATTCTCTTTTTATCATTTACCTACTCGAGGACGAGCAGGAATTAAGCTTGGGGATGCCTGATACGTCTCCAACGTATCTATAATTTTTGATTGCTCCATGCTATATTATCTACTGTTTTGGACTATATTGGGCTTTATTTTCCACTTCTATATTATTTTTGGGACTAACCTATTAACCGGAGGCCCAGCCCAGAATTGTTGTTTTTGCCTATTTTAGTGTTTCGAAGAAACGGAATATCAAACGGAGTCCAAACGGAATAAAATCTTCGGGAACATGATTTTCTCACCGAACGTGATCCAGGAGACTTGGACCCTGCTCCAAGGAACAAAAGAGGCGGTCATGAGGGTGGGGGCGCCCCCCCCCTAGGGCGCGCCCCCTGCCTCATGGGCCCCTCGTTGCTCCTCCGGCGTACTTCTTCCTCCTATATATACACACACGTACCCCCAAACGATCAGAACAGGAGCCAAAAACCTAATTCCACCGCCGCAACTTTCTGTATCCACGAGATCCCATCTTGGGGCCTGTTCCGGAGCTCCGCCGGAAGAGGGTCGTCATCACGGAGGGCTTCTACATCACCATAGCCCCTCCGATGAAGTGTGAGTAGTTTACCTCAGACCTTCGGGTCCATAGTTAGTAGCTAGATGGCTTCTTCTCTCTCTTTGAATCTCAATACAAAGTTCTCCCCCTCTCTCGTGGAGATCTATTCGATGTAATCTTCTTTTTGCGGTGTGTTTGTTGAGACTGATGAATTGTGGGTTTATGATCAAGTCTATCTATGAATAATATTTGAATCTTCTCTGAATTCTTTTATGCATGATTGGTTATCTTTGCAAGTCTCTTTGAATTATCCGTTTGGTTTGGCCAACTAGATTGGTAGTTCGTGCCATGGGAGAAGTGCTTAGCTTTGGGTTCGATCTTGCGGTGTCCTTTCCCAGTGACAGAAGGGGCAGCAAGGCACGTATTGCATCGTTGCCATCGAGAATAACAAGATGGGGATTATTTCATATTGCATGAATTTATCTCTCTACATCATGTCATCTTGCTTATGGTGTTACTCTGTTTTTAATTTAATACTCTAGATGCATGCTGGATAGTGGTCGATGAGTGGAGTAATAGTAGTAGATGCAGAATCATTTCGGTCTACTTGTCACGGACGTGATGCCTATATACATGATCATGCCTAGATATTCTCATAATTATGCTCAATTCTATCAATTGCTCAACAGTAATTTGTTCACCCACCATAGAATACTTATGCTCTTGAGAGAAGCGACTAGTGAAACCTATGGCCCCCGGGTCTATTCTCATCATATCAATCTCCATCACTTTTATATTGTTTTGCTATTTACTTTGCCTTTACTTTTTACTTTGCATCTTTATACCAAAAATACCAAAAATATTCTATCTATCAGATCTCACTCTCGTAAGTGACCGTGAAGGCTTGACAACCCCTAATCGCGTTGGTTGCGAGTAGCTATCGTTTTGTGCAGGTACGAGGGACTTGAGCATGGCCTCCTACTGGATTGATACCTTGGTTCTCAAAAACTGAGGGAAATATTTACGCTACTTTGCTGCATCATCCCTTCCTCTTCGGGGATAACCAATGCAAGCTGAAGACGTAGCACCCAACATATCCATGTTCCAACATGGAACAAACTTCATCTTCACCTGCAACTAACAACGCTATAAGAGGGGCTGAGCAAAGCGGTTACATAGCCAAACAACGGTTTGCTAGGACAAGGTGGGTTAGAGTCTTGACATGGCAATATGGGAGGAATGACATAGCAAGTGGTAGGTATCACGGCATAGGCATAGCAAAAGAGCGAGCATCGAGCAAGCAAAGATAGAAGTGATTTCGAGGGTATGGTCATCTTGCCTGAGATCCCGCAAGGAAGAAGAACGAGTCCCTGAAGAAGACAAACGGACGTAGTCGAATGAATCCTCACAACTCCGGAACGAAACCGAAGCTAACGGGATAAGTAACCCGGAAAGAAGCAAACAACATAGTAAACAACCATCACATAATCATGGTATGATGCACAACAAGTATGATGCATGTCCGGTTTAATGAGGCATGGCATGGCAAAGTGCACAAGCAATTATACAAATTAAGTGGAGCTCAATATGCAACTCCGTTGCATATTGATGAAACACCACATGACTTATTTAGTTCTCTCTCGTTTAGGTACTCAACAATATTAAATGTTGTTAAACATGGCAAGAGGAGAAGCATAATAAAACTACCTAACTAGGCAAGTTTAAAAGAGGCTGGAAACATCAAACAACGATTCCGGTAAATCCTCATATGCATTTAGCAATTTAATGCAAACAACAATTTTAACCATCTAAATGTTATTATCATGATGCAGATGACATATTCAAGTTGGATGCAATTTTATGAAAAAATTGACATGATAAGATATGAGGCATTTGCCATCGTGGCGGAAACAAAAGGGGTGCCACGGCGACGATAACGAAACGGCGCCACGGCAACATTCCGGTTCCGACAACTCATTGAGACGTCGGTGCAAAAGAAAGTGACGGGAGTGTGTCATGCGATGAACAGTGGGGTGCTCCCGGATACCGGGTCCCCACGGGTTAGCGGCAAAAAAAAGGAGGACTAAGCAAGTGACAACTCGGACACGGTGCAGACAACGGGTGCATCTCATACAACACATGCAAACGTTCTCGGACGGTCGTCTCGGGGTTATACCTTCGAAGCATGCGTTACCGGAGGGGTTCGAGTTCGATGCGGTGTAGGGGAAGTAGACGTTCTCGGGACGTTCGTAGTGGAAGTAGGGGTACATGATGACGGTAGAGGTACTCGTGATCTTGGCGGCGGTAGTCGTTCATGTTCTTAGTTGCATAATTTTCCGTAGATGTTCGGGATCACGACGAGGGACTTGACGTCCACGGAGGCTTCAAGGGTCGATGGTAGTTGTTCTCGTATCATCGTGGAAGTAGTCGTACTCGGCGATAGTCGTACTTGGCGTTTCGTTCGGTACTCGTTCGAGCATCCAAGGTCTTCGGTGCTACGGTAGTCGAACTTGACGAAAAACGGGTCTCCTCGGGGACTTGATGCATCCGAATTCTCCGGGTTTGTAGTAGTACTTGATGGGGGTGGTGCTTGTCGATCCGGGTCTTGAGACATACTAGGCATCGGTACCTTCGAGGAACTCGGCGTGTCCAAAACATAGCGGATCAAGGTACCAGTTGCGGTCGTGTGAACGTTCAGTGAAGACGAACTTGCCGGTCTTGCCGAACTGAAGAGGTACTTGGCGTTTTGCAATCTGCTATCCAGGGTCAAACATGTAGTCGTTCTTTGTGATGGAGTCGACCTTGACGTATCCAGGGAACGCTCAGGTCGGTGGATGTTCTTGGTCTTGCGGTTCAGAAGCCGGTACAAAGAGCTGTGGTTCATGGCACTAGTCAACGAGCAGGAGAGGTGGCATTAAGGACGACGGGTCCGGGCGGCGAGGAGGCGCGGATATGAAGACTGGGCGCGTCGCACGGCGCTGCACGGGAAGAGCGGCAGCAGGACCGAATGGCTACCCTCGCCCTTAGCGTGGAGCAAGGGAGGCGAAGCTCCTCGAGGCTGGAGGTGCCATGGACCTTGGGCGCACGAGGAGGAGCAGGGAAAAGAGGTCGGGCGGGCGGCGTGCTTGGGATGGCTGGACATCGCCGAATCAAAGAAGGAGCGGTGGCGCAGAAGAGTTCAAGCGGCTCCCAAGCGGATCCCAGCGAGGACAGGGCGCGGTAGGTTGGCGGCTGCGGCAGAGCTCCTGCGCAGCGAGGCAGCGTGCAGAGCTCGGGGCACGAGGGTGTAGGGCGGCGGCCTGCAGCGCCTGGCGGAGGAGGAAAACTGCAGGGGCGCCAGGGTTTCAATGCGAGGAGGAGGCCATGGCAAGGAGGTGCGGCGGCGTGGTGGATCAAGGGCCGGCGACAAGGCACGGCGACCTAGGGAGCCTGCGAGGGAGGAGAGGGAGAAGAGCACAGGGAGATGGGAGAGATTGAGAGGAGGGAGGATCGGGCACCGGTTCCATCCTCTACGCGTGACGGCCCTAGGAGGAATCAGGGAGTGAGGGGAGATGCGAGGGGATCGGGCGTTCCTCTCCTGGCGGCGCGAGAGGGGAGACAGGGAGGAGGGGATCGAGGAAAGGCTAGCGAGCAGGGGGGAACGAGGAGATCGGGCAGGCCTCTTGGGCTGGCTAGGTCAGGCTGCAGGAGTTGGGCCTAGGGACCGGGCCGGCTGGAATGTGGTTGTTTTTCCGGGAAAAGTTGGGGTCAGCTTGTCCATGGGTTCGAGGTTTTAGTCTGGGTGAGATAGCGAGAGAGGTACTCACAATCAACAAACAACTCATGACACCTCATATGAGATTCCAACCACATCAACTTTTATTGCTTCACGAACCATTACAATTCCCATTTCACAACTCAACTCAACATCCCCAACGAAAATAAAAGTGCATCCCATATTTAGTACATGCTTTATTCCCATATCAAGATCTCAACTACTCTGCTCAAGCTCTCCTCGGGTCTGAACATTCTCTCGCAAAATGTCCTACTCCTTTGCAGCATAAACAAATGACTTCAGACAAATCCAGGGGCTTCCTGGTGGTTATCTTGGCTCCTTGGGTTCTTGGCTTCCTTGTTGGGCATTTGCTAGCGTAATGACCTAAATCCTTGCACCTGTAACAAGTGATTTGACTCATGTCCTTTTCTGCAGAAATTGGGTTATTCTGGGGATACATGCTCTTTCTCTTCCTCGACTTCTTCGTTCCAATCAATTCCTCTATCTCTTGTCGATCAAACTCCACTTCTTCCGTCGGGAAGTTTCCCAGATACTCTTGGCTTTCCTTCGTGCAATACTGTGAAAAATGTCCTTCTCCACATGAATAGCAAGCATTGGATTAAAATCTGTTTAGGCTTTCTCCATCAGGGTCGTTAGCATCTTCCTTCATCACAGGTTCTTTTAAACTTTCCCCGAGGGCTTCTTTCACTGCTTCCTTCTGCTGCTTGGTAATTTCTTGTACCTTGGGATAAATATGACACTAGGCAGGGTAGTGCATAGTTCCTTCACACAAGAAACAAGTAACCTGCGTAGTTGGACATTCTTCACCTTGGTGATTTCCTTCACAATGAGGGCATCCATCCTTGTGTTCTTCATGGGTATGTCCTATCTCACCACAAATCTTGCATGCACAAGGTTTCTTCATTTTATTGCCATAGGGCTTCTGAATAAGACGAGACGTCAGTAGAGTCATCTTGAATTCCTCCGAAGTTTTTGCTCCGTTACATCCTTGTATGGCCTGATGCATTTTCCACCAGGTTGCAGCACTTTTTGTAAAGTACTGAAGAGCGTATTGAACCTCATACTTCCTTGCAACCAAATTGCTCCTGAAGTGATTCTCCATGTTTTGAATCCATAGCTCTGCCTCCAACTGAGTGATCGGTTCAGAGAATGCAAGTCCATCTTCATTCATCATCTATTGGGTCCAAGGGTTTCGGGATGAGATAAGAGGGATAGAGAGATACACACAATACACAAAATATAGTTTTGAAAATAAGTTTTATTTGTGGCTGTTAGGAAAAACATCAAACAATGACAGCTCACAAACATTGCATCTAACGTAAGTATACAACAGGGGTTTGGTCCTCTAAAGTTCATATAAATCTTGGAATTATTCAGTGTCTTCAAATTCTTCAATTCTTCGGAGGCTTCGACTATTGTAGCTTCAACTCTTCTAATGTATGGTGAAGTCTAATATCTTGTCGTTCTCGGAGTGGCTTCAGTTCATTCTCCGTGTGGTCCAAAGTGAACGGGGTATTGTCTAACTATTTGAGGTAAAAGGAAAGATTTGATAAATCTCAGAAAAGAAGAGAGGTAAAGGACCTTTTTCAAAATAAAGTTTAAGAGAAATCCTAAGGGCTTTCCAGTTTCTAGAGTCACGTCCTACAGTCAACATGTGCTCTGATACCATATCTGTAGCGACCCGACCTCAAACGGCCAAGCCTCTGTGTATCTGTGCCATCCCTGGATCGGTATGCTAGCACACACAGTACATCAATGTATATATCAAAGTGCAATCACATGTATAAATAACGTAAAACTAACATATACCTCATAAGTCTCAGCGGAAACAATCGAACGGGTGTGGAGTCCCATCAACGCCAACGGCAAGTTGAGTGTAGACCGTAACCCTACAACGTAACTCTTACTCGTCGTAGAAAATTCCTGCAACATAAGACGTTGCAGCCCTGTAGGTCAGTACATTGAATGTACTGGCAAGTCGCATCATAAGAATAATGAACCTATTTGTACATGCAATTTGGCTGGTGGAAAGCTCTAAGTTTAGTTTTTGCATAAAGCTAGTTTTTCCCTAGAATAAAAGATATCATTCTACCACTACTGTATAGCATAGGATGAGTTGGTAAACCCAACTCAATCCATTCCCAAAGTTTCATTTAAACCCAACTGTTTAAATTAAGAGTGATGAGATCTCCCAGCATTTCCACTACTAGATGCTCAAGTTGTCCGTAACCGGGGACACGGCTAATCGATTAGGTTTTAACACTCTTCAGAGGTTTGCGCACTTTTCCCCACAAGACTCGATCGCCTCCCTTGAAGTTGTCGCACTGCCTGGCGTTTGAGAACAGGATGACCGAGACATAGTCTTTCGAAAATGTTCCCCCTTAACCCACGGATAGGCCGGTACACCTACATCATTCTACATCTGCTAGCCCATCCCGGAAGGGGTCACACTAACTACTCAACTAAGCCAGAGCCCATATTGGATTATGGCTGCACACGTAAGCTTCTAGACATGAGAATACGATAGATCTCTTTGAGCCTGGGCGGACGGACCACTAGTGGTGCACCACCATGGATTTCCCATGCATGCTCCCACTGTACTTCGCCACCATTCAAACCAAACCTCCGCCCAGGTAGTTCATTTACATGTCTTGGTCCTGATTACTACTTTGTCACTCATGTCTCACCATGAACACTTCCCAATTCCACGTCTACATTTGCGAGGCGGAAATAAACTTACACGGTGGTGACAAGGTTGTATAGATCAGACCTACCTCAAATGAACTACTAGGTAACGGCATAGCCATCTGGCAACAATAAATCCTACCATGCAATCCTATGATAAAAGGACTAAGTGCATAATATAAAACATAGGTGATTGGAAGAATGGTCAAATGTGAACTTGCCTGGTAACAGTTGATGAAGATTATATCACTCTCAGAAATTTACTCAATAGAACTATTCGTCACTCTCCGATGAAAATCTATAAAGTCAAACATTGCATTCACATAAGCAATCATTTCAGAGAACCAAATAACATGCAACATGAAAAGACTCGAAAAATCCAAAGGAACACACAACAGACTTAACTATCGAAAGTAAATACTAAGTGCAAAACAACATAGGGCATGGGTGCCAAAAATTGTGACGTGGACCACAGTGCCTACTAGGCATACGAGTAAAACTACTATGGACAGATCCTAATGTGTGAAAAAAATATCGTGAGATAGGTCCAAGTGATAGGGTTTGGCAACGGTGACACGGTGCAAAAAGAATCAGATCAATCGGAGCTACGGTTTAGGAGATATGGTCAATTGAAGTTTGAATTCAAATCTGAATAAAGTTCAAATTTGAATTTGGCCAAAAGTTTTCAAAGTTGGTTTTCTGGATAAAGCTATTCGAGACGAACATTTTGCCGCTGGTTTCGTCGAATTTGGAGTTACAGTTAAAAAGATACAACCATTTGAAGTTTAGGGGCTAAACTGAAATTTACAGGGACTTGACTGTGAAAATTTTATTCGCGACCAGGTCCCTGGCCACATGGCGGCTTCCTACTGGCCGAGCAGCATTCGTTGCGGAAGCTATTCGGCGAACGGCCGCTACCTAAGGAAAACAGCTACCGCGGCAAAAAAAATGAAAACCGGAGACCGAGTTTTTTTAACTAAACCGCACGGTTTATTTAAAACCGTGGTTAACCGAACTAAAACAAAACCGAGCTAATACAAAAAAAACTAAACGACTGGGAAGAAGCGGGCGGCTTATAGCAAGCGAGGACGGCGAACAGGGGCGGCGGCGCTGGCGTCAGGCAGCGGACGGGCGGTGGCGGTGGTGCCGCCGAGGAGACGAACGGGACGGGCACGACGTGGGCAGTCCGGTGGTGGCGACGGCGCGCATCGGGGTGACCCGGATGGGCGGAGCGAAGTGCGGCGTCTCCGTGCTCCGGCGAGGACGCAGGTCGTGGGGACAGCGTCTCTGGCGAACCTAGGGGCAAAATGAGATGTCAACTAGGTGCGGAAGAACATGGGGAGTAGTTTGACGGAGTTTGAGGCCTCAGGGTGGCTTACGGTCATTGAGCTCCTCCGGCGAACGGAGCTCCGACCGGTGAGATCCAACTGACGAAGGCGGCGCCTGTGATGTGCGAGAGGACGAGCGAATTGGCAGAACCGAGAGAGGGGGTCTTGGGGTTTTTATAGGCGCGGTCAGGAGCTCGGGGAGCGAGGGATAAGCTCTATCCCTAGAGCTTCGGCCGGCAGGTTCGAGCGTGCGTGTGCTCATCCAGCGGGGTCTGCGGGAGGTTAGGGACGATGGGCGGGCCCCATGCGTCAGCGGCAGCAACAGGTAGCGAGCGAAGGGAGGAGCTGGCGGCTCGTGCGTGCGGCCCTAGGGCGCTTGCCGCTGGCTGCCCTAGCGCTACAGCTGGGCCTTGGCCTAGCTGGCCTGTGGCTGGGCCGGTTGGTGCGCCCCTGGGCCGAAGTGGCCTCGGTCCAGGTAGTGCGGTGTGCGTGCGTGTTTTTTTTTGTTTTTTTTTGTTACAGAAAACGTGGTGAGGTCAAAAACAACTCCAACGAATTCATAAAAATTCCATAGTAATTCCTAAAATCACTATTGATAATATATAGAATAATGAACATTAATCCCAGCACATATAATTTTGAATTTTTTATCTAATGCAGTAAATGCACTTTTTGCCAAGAAAATAAATACCAAATAAACTCCAAAAAACCAAATAATATTATAATGAATTCTCCAGCTCCTTTTTGTTTGAAGAAGTCATTCTATCCTCTCTCCTTTATTTCTCTTGAGTGGAAAATAATATTTGAATATCCCAGAAAACTCCAAAATGCAATAAATCATCAGATGCAAATGATTTCAAATATTGTTATAATAACTTCTATTGGTTTCATAATCCATTTCCATATTTTCTTTCTAATATTTGAAGGAGTACTATTTCCTTCTCTCTTTATTTTATTTGAATGAATGGAAATGTTTTTGAAACTCAAAACGAAAAACTTTCCAAAAGTGAACCAAATGAAATTCAAAAGTGCTCCTCATCACTTCCCACTCTATTTCATATATTTTAAAGAAGTCCTATTATCTTCTCTCATGAAAATCCTTGAGTGGCATAAAGTCTCTGAGTTGGACTATTGTTCAAATGGAATTCAAATCTACTTCAAAACCCCTTTTTTCATTTCTTTAAATGGAAGAAGTCATACTATCTCCACTCTAGGGTTTTGTGATGAAATGAATTTGAATTCATGGAGATCAAAATTCAAAATGAAAAGTTTTTGGAAAGTCCTTTTATTCCCTCTCATTCAACTTTCAAAAAAAATTCTATTTCCACTCAATTTCACACAATCAACCACACAACAATCAGAATTATTTATTTAATATAACATTCTAAAATTTAGAATTTTGGGATGTTACATTTGAAGGTCAAACTCGAACTGGAAATGGGCATGAGGATTATTTTTGCATGTGTGTTATGGTTAACTCCAAAAGAATGGAATACTTAAAATAGCTCCCTAATATCGGGAGAATATGTCATAAAGAGAATCACCATGTGAATTCCCTCGGTTTAAATGGACCGAAGATCCATGCAATTTATTTAGTAGAGTTGCAGAAGATTTATGAGATGATGGCATGATGACATGATGCAATGCAAAAATAAAAGGGCAGGCACAAAAGAAACACACGGCGAAACCCGGAACATATGGAAGTCTTCTCGAGCATCGGTCTCGAGGCGTCACAAATACCCTTCGTCCAATATATCGATCTTCACCTCCGGACCATTCCGGAACACCTCGTCACATCCAAGATCTCATCCGGGACTCCGAACAACCTTCGGTAAACACATATTATTTCCCATAAAAACTCTAGCGTCACCGAACCTTAAGTGTGTAGACCCTACGGGTTCGGGAACCATGCAGACATGACCGAGACATCTCTCCAGCTGATAACCAATAGCGGGATCTGGATACCCATATTGGCTCCCACATGTTCCACGATGATCTCATCGGATGAACTGATACGTCTCCGTCGTATCTATAATTTTTGATTGTTCCATGCCAATATTATTCAACTTTCATATATTTTTGGCAACTTTCTATACTATTTTTGGGACTAACATATTGATCCAGTGCCCAGTGCCAGTTCCTGTTTGTTGCATGTTTTTTGTTTCACAGAATATCCATATCAAACGGAGTCCAAACGGGATAAAAACCGATGGAGATTTTTTTTGGAATATATATGATTTTTGGGAAGAAAAATCCACGCGAGACGGTGCCCAAGGGAGGCACGAGGCGGGGGGCTCCCCGCCCCCCTAGACGCGCCCCCGACCCTCATGGCCACCCGTAAGGCGGTTGGTGCCCTTCTTTCTCCGCAAGAAAGCTAATATCCGGATAGAGATCGTGTTAAAATTTCAACCCAATCGGAGTTACGGATCTTTGGGAATATAAGAAACGGGGAAAGGGTAGAATCTAAGAACGCGGAAATAGAGAGAGACAGAGAGACAGATCCAATCTCGGAGGGGCTCTCGCCCCTCCCACGCCATGGAGGCCAAGGACCAGAGGGGAAACCCTTCTCCCATCTAGGGAGGATGTCAAGGAAGAAGAAGACGAAGGGCCTCGTCTCCCCTTCTCTTCGGGTGGCACTAGAACGCTGCCGTGGCCATCATCATCACCGCAATCTTCACCAACAACTTCACCGCCATCATCACCAACTCTTCCCCCCTCTATGCAACAGTGTAACCTCTCTCTTACCCGCTGTAATCTCTACTTAAACATGGTGCTCAACGCTATATATTATTTCCCAATGATGTATGGCTATCCTATGATGTTTGAGTAGATCTGTTTTGTCCTATGGGCTATTTGATGATCAAGATTGGTTTGAGTTGCATGTTTTATTATTGGTGCTGTCCTATGGTGCTCTCCGTGTCGCGCAAGCGTGAGGGATCCCCGCTGTAGGGTGTTGCAATACGTTCATGATTCGCTTATAGTGGGTTGCGTGAGTGACTGAAACACAAACCCGAGTAAGGGGGTTGTTGCGCATGGGATAAAGAGGACTTGATGCTTTAATGTTATGGTTGGGTTTTACCTTAATGATGTTTAGTAGTTACGGATGCTTGCTAGAGTTCCAATCATAAGTGCATATGATCCAAGTAGAGAAAGTATGTTAGCTTATGCCTCTCCCTCATATAAAATTGCAATAATGATTACCGATCTAGTTATCGATTGCCTAGGGACAAATAACTTTCTCGTAATAAAAAGCTCTTTACTAAAACTAACTTAGTTGTGTCTTTATCTAAACAGCCCCTACTTTTTATTTACGTGCTCTTTATTATCTTGCAAACCTATCCAACAACACCTACAAAGTACTTCTAGTTTCATACTTGTTCTAAGTAAAGCGTGCGTAGAGTTGTATCGGTGGTCGATGGAACTTGAGGGAATATTTGTTCTGCCTTTAGCTCCTCGTTGGGTTCGACACTGTTACTTATCGAAAACTGTTGCGATCCCCTATAGTTGTGGGTTATCAAGACCTTTTTCTGGCGCCGTTGCGGGGGAGCAATAGCGTGGGGTGAATATTCTCGTGTGTGCTTGCTTGCTTTATCACTAAGTAATTTTTATTTGCTGTTCTTAGTTGTTCTCTATCTTTAGTTATGGATATGGAACACAAAATACCGAAAAAATTAGGTGTACTTGCTACTCATGGAGATGAGGAACCTCCTAAACCCTCAATGCTCGTTATGTGACAGAAATTATGTACTACTTTGATAATCCTGAGAAAACCCCATTCAATTTGGTAATGGGAGTAACGTTGGATCAATGTGAATACTTTAGGGATTATCGCTTGACACAAAAAGGGAAACTATTATGGTATCAAATTTATATATTGAAGTGGTATGCTCGACAAGTATGCTTGAGTTATGATTATACTTGTTGCTCTAGGATGAAGGCTCCACACCTTCCCTTTTCATGCAAATTTAATGATAATGAAACCTTAGCTTCTTATGCTAATGGTATATATGATTACTATGATGTGGAACAAATAGAAGAATTTGTTGCTTTTAAGGGTGCTTATGAAATTGAATCTTTGTTTGAAAAGTATGAAGCTTTTGATGATGATGTTTATAGGCCTGAAAATTTGGTTATACTGAAATATTGCTATGATAATTATGAATATAATTCCTATATTAATGCGCTTATTGAGAAAGTCTCCGCTGTCCAAGAGGAGACTAATATTTTGCAGGAGTCTATGGAAGAAGAAATTGATGAAACTGTGAGCTCATTGGATGAAAAAGATGAGGAGGAGAGCAAAGAACAAAAGGAGGAAGAGCGGATTGATCACCCGTGCCCACATTCTAATGAGAGTAACTATTCATATCATACATTGTTTAATTTCCCTTCATGCTTACCGAAGGATGAATGCTATGATAATTGCTATGATCCCGTTGATTCTTTTGAAATATCCCTTTTTGATGATGCTTGCTATGCTTGTGGCCAAGATGCCAATATGAATTATGCTTATGGAGATGAACTTTCTATAGTTCCTTATGTTAAACATGAAATTGTTGCTATTGCATCCACGCATGATAGTCCTATTATCTTTTTGAATTCTCCCGACTACACTATATCAGAGAAGTTTGTGCTTATTAAGGATTATATTGATGGGTTGCCTTTTACTACTAGATATGATGATTTTGATAGATATAATATGCATGTGCTTGCTGCTCCTACTTGAAATTATTATGAGAGAGGAACTATATCTCCATCTCTCTATGTTCTCAATACGATAAAATTGCAAGAAACTATTTATACTATGCATTGGCCTTTACTATGTGTGCATGAATTGTTCTTTTATGACATGCCGATGCATAGGAAGAGAGTTAGACTTAGTTGTTACATGATATATGTTGCTTTATGCTCACTATTATATAACAAATCATTGTTAATTAAAATTGGCTTTGATATACCTTGGGATCCGGGTGGATTCACTACTTGAGCACTATATGCCTAGCTTAATGGCTTTAAAGAAAGAGCTGCCAGGGAGACAATCCAGAAGTTTTAGAGAGTCATTTATTTCTGTTGAGTGCTTTCATATAGTTTAAAAACAACAAAAATAAAGAGGGGAACCCAAAACTTTTTCAAAAAGGAAAGTGAAAGTGAGAGAGACAAGCATTGTTGAAGTGGGAGCTAGCGTTGAACTTTGTTCATGCTCGCGGAAACTTTTTGAATATTTATTACAGAAACTTTTCAAAAAAAAATATTATCCCCTTGTACAATTCGATTGTATTATAAAAATAATCTGCCAAGGTTTGCCTTTAGGATGTTTACTTTGCTTGTTGGTTTTCTACGGTGCAAGACAGAAACTTTGGCTGTAGTGCGCGATTTTACATTTTTTACTGGAACGTCAAATGGTTCTGATTATTTTTGCACTGTCTTTCTATACAAATTTTTTATTTTTCCTAATTTTGGTAGACTTTTTCAAGTATCAGAAGTATGGTGAATGTTCACATTGCTACAGACTGTTCTGTTTTTGACAGATTCTGTTTTTGATGCATAGTTTGCTTGTTTTGATGAAACTATCAATTTATATCAGTGGATAAAGCCATGGAAAAGTTATATTACAGTACACACAATGAAAAAACAAAATATGAATTGGTTTGCAACAGTACTTAGAGTAGTGATTTTCTTTATTATACTAACGGATCTTACCGAGTTTTCTGTTGAAGTTTTGTGTGGATGAAGTGTTCGATGATCGAGAAGGTCTCGATGTGAGAAGCAGGAAGAGAGGCAAGAGATCAAGCTTGGGGATGCCCGAGGCACCCCAAGTAAATATTCAAGGAGACTCAAGCGTCTAAGCTTGGGGATGCCCCGGAAGGCATCCCCTCTTTCTTCAACAAGTATCGGTATGTTTTTGGATTCGTTTCGTTCATGTGATATGTGCAATCTTGGACCGTCTTTTGCATTTAGTTTTCATTTTTATTTTATGCACCATGCTGGTATGATATAGTCCTTGGTTGATTTATAGAATGCTCTATGCACTTCACTTATATCTTTTGAGTATGGCTTTATAGAATACTTCATGTACTTCACTTATATCATTTGAAGTTTGGATTGCCTATTTCTCTTTACATAGAAAACTGCCGTTTGTAGAATGCTCTTTTGCTTCACTTATATTTGTTAGAGCACGGGCATATCTTTTGTAGAAAGAATTAAAATCTATTGCTTCACTTATATCTATTTAGAGAGGTGACAGCAACTAGTCATTCACATGGTTAGTCATAAAATCCTACATAAAACTTGTAGATCACTGGATATGATATGTTTGATTCCTTGCAATGGTTTTGCGATATAAAGATGGTGATATTAGAGTCATGCTAGTGGGTAGTTGTGGATTAGTAGAAATACTTGTGTTAAGGTTTGTGATTCCCGTAGCATGCATGTATGGTGAACCGTTATGTAACGAAGTCGGAGTATGAGGTATTTATTGATTGTCTTCCTTATGAGTGGCGGTCGGGGACGAGCGATGGTCTTTTCCTACCAATCTATCCCCCTAGGGGCATGCGTAGTAGTACTTTTCTTTGAGGGCTAATAAACTTTTGCAACAAGTATGTGAGTTCTTTATGACTAATGTTGAGTCCATGGATTATACGCACTCTCACCCTTCCATCATTGCTAGCCTCTTCGGTACCATGCATTGCCCTTTCTCACCTCGAGAGTTGGTGCAAAATTCGCCGGTGAATCCAAACCCCGTGATATGATACGCTTTGTCACACATAAGCCTCCTTATATCTTCCTCAAAACAGCCACCATACCTACCTATCATGGCATTTCCATAGCCATTCCGAGATATATTGCCATGCAACTTCCATCATCATCATATACATGACTTGAGCATTCATCGTCATATTGCTTTGCATGATCGTAACATAGCTAGCATGATGTTTTCATGGCTTGTCCGTTTTTTTAATGTCATTGCTATGCTAGATCATTGCACATCCTGGTACACTGCCGGAGGCATTCATATAGAGTCATATCTTTGTTCTAGATATCGAGTTGTAATATTAAGTTGTAAGTAAATAAAAGTGTGATGATCATTATTATTAGAGCATTTTCCCAGTGAGGAAAGGATGATGGAGACTATGATTCCCCCACAAGTCGGGATGAGACTCCGGACGAAAAAAAAGTGAAAGAGAAAGGCCAAAAAAAGAAAAAAGAGAGAGAAGTCCCAAAAAATGAGAGAAAAAGAGAGAAGGGACAATGTTACTATCCTTTTACCACACTTGTGCTTCAGGCTAGCACCATGTTCTTCATATAGAGAGTCTCTTGAGTTATCACTTTCATATACTAGTGGGAATTTTCATTATAGAACTTGGCTTGTATATTCTGATGATGGGCTTACTCAAACGCCCGAGGTCTTCATGAGCAAGCAAGTTGGATGCACACCCACTTAGTTTTCAGTCTGAGCTTTCATACACTTATAGCTCTTAGTGCATCCGTTGCATGGCAATCCCTACTCACTCACATTGATATCTATTGATGGGCATCTCCATAACCCGTTGATACGCCTAGTTGATGTGAGACTATCTTCTCCTTTTTGTCTTCTCCACACAACCACCATTCTATCCCACCTATAGTGCTATATCCATGGCTCACGCTCATGTATTGCGTGAGGGTTGAAAATGCTAAAGCGCGTTAAAAAGTATGAACCAATTGCTCGGCTTGTCATCGGGGTTGTACTTGATGTGAATATTTTGTGTGGTGAAGACGGAGCATAGCCATACTATATGATTTTGTAGGGATAACTTTCTTTGGCCTTGTTATTTTGAAAAGACATGATTGCTTTATAAGTGGGCTTGAAGTATTATTGTTTTTATGTCAAATGATAGACTATTGCTTTGAATCACTCATGTCGTAATATTCATGCCATGATTAGATATGTGCTCAAGATTATGCTAGGTAGCATTCCACATCAAAAATTATCTTTTTTATCATTTATCTACTCGAGGACGAGCAGGAATTAAGCTTGGGGATGCTGATACGTCTCCGTCGTATCTATATATTTTTATTGTTCCATGCCCATATTATTCAACTTTCATATAATTTTGGCAACTTTTTATACTATTTTTGGGACTAACATATTGATCCAGTGCCCAGTGCCAGTTCCTGTTTGTTGCATTTTTTTGTTTCACGGAATATCCATATCAAACGGAGTCCAAACGGGACAAAAACTGACGGAGATTTTTTTTGGAATATATATGATTTTTGGGAAGGAAAATCCACGCGAGACGGTGCCCGAGGGAGGCACGTGGCAGGGGGGCGCCCCACCCCCCTGGGCGCGCCCCTGACCCTCGTGGCCACCCCGTAATGCGGTTGGTGCCCTTCTTTCACCGCAAGAAAGCTAATATCCGGATAGAGATCGTGTTAAAATTTCAGCCCAATCTGAGTTACGGATCTCCGGGAATATAAGAAATGGTGAAAGGGTAGAATCTGAGAACGCAGAAACAGAGAGAGATAGAGAGACAGATCCAATCTCGGAGGGGCTCTCGCCCCTCCCACGCCATGGAGGCCAAGGACCAGAGGGGAAACCCTTCTCCCATCTAGGGAGGAGGTCAAGGAAGAAGAAGACGAAGGGGGCCCCTCTCCCGTTCTCTTTCGGTGGCGCCAGAACGCTGCTGTGGCCATCATCATCACCGCAATCTTCACCAACAACTTCACCGCCATCATCACCAACTCTTCCCCCTCTATGCACCAGTGTAACCTCTCTCTTACCCGCTGTAATCTCTACTTAAACATGGTGCTCAACGCTATATATTATTTCCCAATGATGTGTGGCTATCCTATGATGTTTGACTAGATCCGTTTTGTCCTATGGGCTATTTGATGATCAAGATTGGTTTGAGTTGCATGTTTTATTATTGGTTCTGTCCTATGGTGCTCTCCGTGTCGCACAAGCGTGAGGGATCCCCGCTGTAGGGTGTTGCAATACGTTCATGATTCGCTTATAATGGGTTGCGTGAGTGACTGAAACACAAACCCGAGTAAGGGGGTTGTTGCGTATGGGATAAAGAGGACTTGATGCTTTAATGCTATGGTTGGGTTTTACCTTAATGTTCTTTAGTAGTTGCGCATGCTTGCTAGAGTTCCAATCATAAGTGCATGTGATCCAAGTAGAGAAAGTATGTTATCTTATGCCTCTCCCTCATATAAAATTGCAATAATGATTACCGGTCTAGTTGTCAATTGCCTGGGGACAAATAACTTTCTCGTAACAAAAAGCTCTTTACTAAAACTAACTTAGTTGTGTCTTTTCTAAACAGCCCCTACTTTTTATTTACGTGATCTTTATTATCTTGCAAACCTATCCAACAACACCTACAAAGTACTTCTAGTTTCATACTTGTTCTAGGTAAAGCGAACGTCAAGCGTGCGTAGAGTTGTATCGGTGGTCGATAGAACTTGAGGGAATATTTGTTCTGCCTTTAGCTCCTCGTTGTGTTCGACACTCTTACTTATCAAAAACTGTTGCGATCCCCTATAGTTGTGGGTTATCATGAACCACGATGTCGGGGATTCAATCAATCTCGTATACAATTCCCTTTGTCAATTGGTATGTTACTTGCCCGAGATTCGATCGTCGGTATCCCAATACCTTGTTCAATCTCGTTACCGGCAAGTCACTTTACTCATTCCGTAACGCATGATCCCGTGACTAACTCCTTAGTCACATTGAGATCATTATGATGATGCATTACTGAGTGGGCCCAGAGATACCTCTCCGTCATACGGAGTGACAAATCCCAGTCTCGATTCGTGCCAAGACAATAGACACTTTCGGAGATACCTGTAGTGCACCTTTCTAGCCACCCAGTTACATTGTGATGTTTGGGACACCCAAAGCATTCCTACGGTATCCGGGAGTTGCACAACCTCATGGTCTAAGGAAATGATACTTGACATTAGAAAAGCTTTACCCAACGAACTACACGATCTTGTGCTACACTTAAGATTGGGTCTTGTCCATCACATCATTCTACTAATGATGTGATCCCGTTATCAATGACATCCAATGCCCATGGTCAGGAAACCATGACCATCTATTAATCAACGAGCTAGTCAACTAGAGGCTTACTAGGGACATATTACGATCTATGTATTCGCACATGTATTACGATTTCCGGTTAATACAATTATAGCATGAACAATAGACAATTATCATGAACAAGGAAATATAATAATAACCATTTTATTATTGCCTCTAGGGCATATTTCCAACAATTGTCTTGGGTCATAAAATTTCTGAAAGAGGTATTGAAGTGGACAAAGCAAAGGTTGATGCAATTGAGAAAATGCCATGTCCTAAAGATATCAAAGGTATTCGTAGTTTCTAAGGTCATGTTGGTTTCTATAGGAGATTTATCAAAGACTTTTCTAAAATTTCTAGGACTCTTACGAATCTTTTGCAAAAGGATATTCCTTTTGTTTTTGATGATGATTGCTTGGAAGCCTTTGAAACACTCAAGAAAGCCTTAATTTCTGCACCTATTGTTCAACCACCTGATTGGAACTTGCCTTTTGAAATTATGTGTGATGCTAGTAATTATGATGTTGGTGTTGTTCTAGGACAAAGAGTTGATAAGAAACTGAATGTTATTCATTATGCTAGTAAAACTCTAGACAGTGCTCAACGAAACTATGCTACTACTGAAGAAAAATTCTTAGCATGGTGTTTGCTTGTGATAAATTTAGACCTTATATTGTTAATTCCAAAGTAATTGTTCACACCGATCATGCTGCTATTAAATATCTTATGGAAAATAAAGATGCTAAACCTAGACTTATTCGATGGGATCTCTTGTTACAAGAATTTGATTTACATATCATTTATAGAAAAGGAGCTGAGAACCCCATAGCTGATAATTTGTCTAGGCTTGAAAATGTGCCTGATGACCCACTACCTATTGATGATAGTTTTACTGATGAGCAGCTAGCTGCAATAAATGTTGCTCATAGTACTCCTTAGTATGCTGACTATGCTAATTACATTGTTACTAAATATTTACCACATAGCTTTACATATCAACAAAAGAAAAAAAATTCTTCTATGATTTAAGACATTACTTTTGGGATGACCCACATCTTTATAAAGAAGGAGTAGATGATATTATTATACGTTGTGTACCTGAGCATGAACAGGGACAAATCCTACGGAAATGTCACTCTGAAGCTTATGGAGGGCATCATGCTGGAGATAGAACTGCTCACAAGGTATTGCAATCTAGATTTTATTGGCCTACTCTCTTCAAGGATGCCCGTAAGTTTGTCTTATCTTGTGATGAATGTCAAAGAATACGTAATATCGGTAAGCGTCAAGAAATGCCTATGAATTATTCACTTGATGTTGAACCATTTGATGTTTGGGGATTTGATTACATGGGACATTTTCCTTCCTCTAATGGGTATACACATATTTTGATTGATGTTGATTATGTTACTAAATGGGTAGAAGCTATTCCAACCAGTAGTGTTGATCACAACACCTCTATTAAAATGCTTAAGGAAGTTATTTTCCAAGGTTTGGAGTCCCTAGATATTTAATGACTTTTCGTGGTTCACACTTTATTCATGGTGCTTTCCGTAAAATGCTTGCCAAGTATGATGTTAACATAGAATTGCATCACCTTATCATCCTCAGTCTAGTGGTCAAGTTGAACTTAGCAATACGGAAATAAAATTAATTTTGCAAAAGACTGTCAATAGGTCCACGAAGAATTGGTCTAAGAAATTAGATGATGCACTTTGGGCTTATAGAATAGCATATAAAACAACTATGGGTATGTCTCCTTATAAAATGGTTTATGGAAATGATTGTCACTTGCCTCTTGAGTTAGAACATAAAGCATATTGGGCAATCAAAGAGCTCAACTATGATTCAAACTTGTTGGTGAAAAGAGGTTATTTGATATTAGCTCATTAGATGAATGGAGAACCCAAGCTTATGAAAATGCAAAATTATTTAAAGAAAAGGTTAAAAGATGGCATGACAAAAGAATCCAAAAGCGTGAGTTTAAAGTCAGAGAATATGTTCTTTTGTACAACTCTCGTTTCCGATTCTTTGTAGGAAAATTCCTCTCAAAATGGGAAGGTCCCTATGTTATCGAGGAGGTTTATCGGTCTGGAACCATTAAAATAAATAATGTCAAAGGTACTAACCCGGAGGTTGTCAATGGGCAACGAATAAAGCATTATATCTCACGTACGCCCATTGATGTTGAAACTTATATTATCCTAACTATGACACCAGAAGAATACATAAAAGAGTCCTTCCGGAACACTCTAGAATCGTGAAAATAAGGAGTTATGTGATACGGTAAGTAAACGGACTCTGAAAAATCCACAAAAATATTTTTTTGTCAGTTTTGGAATATTTAGGAAAATAGGAAAACAAGAAACTATCGGGAAGCGTACCCCGGTGGGCAAAAGACACCAGGGCACGCCAGGAAGCCTGGCGTGCCCACCTGGGACACCTTCCAGACTCCGTTTTTCTTCCGTTTGCTAGTCCGCCAAGATAAAAAAATCTATATATACTTCCCGAACATGTTGATCACCGTATCGTGGAGAAATCCCCTGCTCTCTTTTCTTGCTGTTTTTGTCAGATCTGTTGACTCAGGCATCATGTCTTCTTCTTCCTCCAACAACGTGGAAGAGGATGCTTGGTTGATGAAGATCGAGCTGAAGAGAGAAGATCCCGCAGAAGCCATCTGAGGAGATGAGAGCAAGGAGGATACCGTAGATCAGCCTTCGGTCTTCGAACAAGCACTACCAGCCGAGGCGGAAGAGGAAGATATCATTAAACCCTACCTAGTTCACCTTACTCCTGCTGAGATTGAAGCATTTCACATAATTGAAATAGTTCGCATACAAAATAAGTATCTCTCTCGTGAAAATATTCTGCATGAAGAGCATATCATCCACCTCCGGAGCGTCATCCGTCGATTGGAGAATCTCTTGATCCTTAAGGATAGGAACGCTTCTTCACCACCTTCTTCTTCTTCACCACCAAAGGAGAATTGAGTATCGGGTATGGGCACTCCCCTTGGCTTCCGCCAAGCTTGGGCGAGGTTCCCCGGCATCGTATCATCCCACTATCTTTTTACCTTTACTTATTCTAGTTTGATCTTTTGCTTTAGATGAATATAAGTTTTAGTTCGATCTTTATTTTTGAGAGTTTGCTTAGTGATCCATATATCCTTGTAATAGTGTGCGAGATATATAATAAATTTTAGATTGAGTTTTGCTTTCTTTACTTTCATGTTGCAAATAAAAGTAAAGGAGATAGGAAATAAATAAAAGAAAGGAAATAAATCAAAAAGATCATATACTAATCTTATGGTAGGTGATGACACCACATAAGGAAAAGTATAAGTAGAAAATTTTGTTTGAGATTGACAAACATAGCATTAGTCAATGATGCAACTCATGAAATAATTAATAAGGGAAGAGAAGAGAAGATTCACATATAAATATATTATCCTAGAAATCTTTTGTGATTGTGAGCCCTCATCAAAATATTATATGCCAAAATTGTTGGCGTTGGACAAGGAAGACAACTTAATGGTTTATATGTTTGTTTATATTCACATAGAAGTCATATTGTCATGGATCCTTTAACATGTGGTTCTTGCCCCTATCTTTGCTAGCCAAAAATTCTGCACTAAGTAGAGATACTACTTGTGCATCCAAAAACCCTTAAACCCAAATCTTATTTTCAAGTGTCCACCATACCTACCTACGGATTGAGCAACATCCCTCAAGTAAGTTGTCATCGATGCAAAAGGGCAATAAAAATTGCTTCTAAAAGTGTGAGATCATTTAGTGTAAGAGAAATTGAGCGTTGCATGAACTTGTGATGGTGAAGAATAAAAGCGACAGACTGCATAATAAAGGTCGCTATCACAAGGGGAAATGCAACGTGACGTTATTTTGCACTAAGGAGTTGAGCATACAAACAAATAAGCGCATGGCAACCTCTGCTTCCCTCTACGAAAGGCCTATCTTTTACTTTTATGCATAGAGTCAAAGTTTTCCTTCTATTCCTTTTTATTTTTCTCCATTGGCAAGCATCATGTGGTGAGGAAAGATCTAGGCACATATGTCCAGTTGAATATAGATAGCATGAGTCATTATTGTTGACATCACCCTTGAGGTCAATACATTGGGAGGCGAAACTATAAGCCCCTATCTTTCTATGTGTCCGGTTGAAACGTTTTGCTCGTGTGTATGCAGTGAGTATTAGCAATCATAAAAGACTATATGATGCTTGAGTATGTGGACTTGCCTAAAGGCTCTGATACGTGACCCTTCCTGAAAAGATGGTGAATTGTAGTTGCAAAGTTCACTGAGAACATAGTTTGTTTGTTTTTAATAGAGTTTTTGCTTTATACTTCAATAGTGTGATGAATTGTCACTTATTCATGAGAACACTATGATAAAAGTTCTTTGATAAAAGATTTATGTTTAAGTTTGTTGCTGTTATAATTATGAACATGATGCTTCTATTTCCGTATTTTGTTTTTATCGACACCTCTCTCTCTAAGCATGTGGACATGTTTTTCGATTTCGATTTTCGCTTGAGGACAAGCGAGGTCTAAGCTTGGGGGAGCTGATACGTCCATTTTGCATCATGTTTTCTTACTGTTATTTATGATGTTTTTATCCATAATAATGCTTTTTGGAGTAATTCTAATGCCTTTTCTCTCATAATATGCAAGGGTATACACACAGAAGGAGAATTCCGGCAGCTGGAAATCTGGACCTGGAAAAGCTACGTCACGCCACCTATTCTGCACAACTCCAAACATGATGAAAATTCACGGAGATTTTTTATGGAATATTTGAAGAATATTGGTGCAAATAAGTACCATAGGGGGCCCACCAGGTGGGCACAACCCACCTGGGCGCCCCAGGGAGCCCAGGCGCGCCCTGGTGGGTTGTGCTCACCCAGTCCCACCTCTGGTGCCCATCTTCTGGTATATAAGTAATTTTGACCTAGAAAAAAATAAGGAGAGGACTTTCTGGATGGAGCGCCTCCGTCTCGAGGCAGAACTTGGGCAGGAGCACTTTTGCCCTCCGGCGAAGCGATTCCGCCGGGGGAACTTCCCTCCTCGAGGGGGAAATCATCATCATCACCAACAAATCTCCCATCTTGGGGAGGGAAATCTCCATCAAGATCTTCAACAACACCATCTCCTCTCAAACCCTAGTTCATCTCTTATGTTCAATCTTGTTACCGGAACTATAGATTGGTGCTTGTGGGTGACTAGTAGTGTTGATTACATCTTGTAGTCGATTACTATAAGGTTTATTTGGTGGAAGATTATATGTTCAGATCCAATATGATATTTAATACCCCTCTAATATTGAGCATGATTATCATTTGTGAGTAATTACTTTTGTTCTTGAGGTCACGGGAGAAATCATGTTGCAAGTAATCATGTGAACTTGATATGTGTTCGATATTTTCATAGTATGTATGTTGTGATTCCCTTAGTGGTGTCATGTGAACGTCGACTACATGGCACTTCACCATATTTGGGCCTAAGGGAATGCATTGTGGAGTAGCAATTAGATGATGGGTTGCGAGAGTGACAGAAGCTTAATTAAACCCCAGTTTATGCGCTATTCCGTAAGGGACCGATTGGATCCAGAAGTTTAATGCTATGGTTAGAATGTATTCTTAATACTTTTCTCGTAGTTGCGGATGCTTGCGGGAGGGTTAATAATAAGTAGGAGATTTATTCAAGTAAGAACAGCACCTAAGCACCGGTCCACCCACATATCAAATTATCAAAGTACCGAACACGAATCGAACCAACATGATGAAAGTGACTAGATGAATTTCCCATGTACCCTTAAGAACACTTTTCTTATCATAAGAAACCGTTTTGGCATGTCCTTTGCCTCAAAAGGATTGGGCTACCTTGCTGAAATTTTGTTACTATTATCATTACTTGCTCATTACAAAATATCTTGCTACCAAACTACTCTGTTACTTACAATTTCAGCACTGGTGGACATCACCTTGCTGAAAACCACTTGTCATTTCCTTCTGCTCCTCGTTGGGTTCAACACTCTTACTTATCGAAAAGAGCTACAATTGATCCCATATACTTGTGGGTCATCACGCAGTGGGAAGTGGACGAGGCAGAGAATGAGCAAAGGCCGGCAAAGTCAGAAAAGGATCAGGACAGAAATGAGCACGGCAGCGACAGCAACCCCAAGGACGTGGCAAGGAAGAAAGTAGTGTAGCGCCCAGTGTACTTCGTCAGCTCCTTGTTATAGGGAGATAGATCGAGGTACTCCAGCATGCAAAAGTTGATCTTTGGCCTCATCATGGCCTCAAGGAAACCGCGCCGCTACTTTTAAGCCCGTGAGATCACGGTTGTCACTCGCTCCCTGTTGCAAAGGATACTCCGAAACCCTGAGGCTACTAGCAGAATAGTGGAGTGGGATTTGGAGTTATCCGGCTTTGGTTTGAGGTTTGAGAGCACGTCAACAATCCAGGGTAGGGAATTGGCAGAGTTTATTGCGGAATGGACGCCAACCCCTAATGAGGAAGTGCCAGAGACAGCTATCCCCGGCAAGGAATCGCCCCGGGGATGGATTATGTATTTCGATGGTGCCTTTTCCCTACGAGGTCTAGGGGCTGGCGTGCTTCTTGTCGCCCCCTCTAGAGAGCAATTGAAGTGCGTCGTCTAGATGCATTTTGCCCAGGAAGAGGCAACCAAGAATACAACAGAGTATGAAGGGCTCCTTGCCAGGCTCAGGATTGTAGCAGAATTGGGAATTAAGAAGCTAATCATTCGGGGAGATTCACAGCTTGTGGTGAGACAAGTCAACAAGGACTACCAAAGTCCATTGATGGAGGCATACGTCGAGCAAGTGAGAAGACTGGAGAAACACTTTGACAAATTGCAAATAGAGCATGTACCCCGGGCGGAAAACAGCATGGTTGATCATCTGTCAAAGTGTGCTGTGTAGAAGGTTCCTGTGGAACCAGGGACTTTCGTTCTCCATCTTACTCAGCCCTCCATATCCCCAGCAACAATGGCCCAGAAAAGGAGATAGTTGGACTCTGATAAGCCTCTCCCGGTAGAGCCGTCCGCTCCTGGCAGAGACCCTGCCGGCAACAACTCCTTGTCGCCTGCCGGACCACACCCTTCAGCCGGGCCCATGGACCCCGCGAACGAGGCATGTGCTCCCGCAGCAGAGGAGGTGTCGCTAGTCCTCGTTGCCGAGCCCCAAGCTCCAACTTGGGCAAGGCACATAGTCCACTTCCTCCAAATCGGAGAGCTTCCCGGCGACCAAAATGAAGCTGAAAGAGTAGCCCGGAGGGCCAGTATGTATCAATTTTTCAATGACACTCTATACAGAAGGGGGCCCAACGGTGTGAAATTGAAGTGCATCTGCAGGGAAGAAGGAAAGGAATTGCTGGCTGAGATACACAAAGGCATGTGCGGCTCCCACATTGGATCAAGGGCATTAGTTGGGAAAGCATTCCGGCAGGGATTCTATTGGCCCACAACCCTCCAAGATGTGGCCGAGATAGTCACCAAGTGTGAAGCCTGCCAGTTCCATTCCAAGAAAACCCACCTGCCTACCCCAAGTTGTTCAAACAATCCCTCTATCATGGCCATTTTAGGTCTGGGGGCTCGATATACTCGGCCCCTTCCCCTGAGCAATCGGGGGCTTTGAATTCTTGTTCGCTATCGACAAGTTTACAACGTGGACGGATGTGACTGCCGTGAGAAAGGTGACTGCTCAATCAGCTATCAAGTTCTTGAAAGAATTGGTGTGTCGTTTTGGAGTTCCGTCAAGGTTCATTACCGACAATGGCACCCAGTTCACGAGCCGCGCCTTCATGCAATATGTTCATGCCCTCGGATGCAAAATCTCATTTGCCTATGTGGCACACCCCCGGAGCAATGGACAAGTTGAGAGGGCGAACGCTGAAGTGCTGCGGGGACTCAAGAAAAGAACCTTTGATACGCTGCAGAAGCACGGCGGGCAGTGGATCGAGGAGCTTTCGGCAGTTCTCTGGTCCCTCAGAACGACACCAAACCGAGCTATCGGGCAGACTCCCTTCTCCCTGGTCTACAGGGCAGAAGCAGTTATCCCCACGGAACTCATTTACGGGTCGCCTCGAGTGCTTGCCGATGATGAAGTAGCGCAAGATCAGCACCGGTGTGACGATGATGTGCTACTCGAGGAGAACCATCTCCGGGCTGCTACGCGTGTTGCCCGCTATCAGCAAGCTACCCTGCGTCGCTATCACAGCCGCAGGGTTCATGCCCGGTGTTTTGAGGAAGGTGATACACCTCCAACGTATCTATAATTTTTGATTGTTCCATGCTATTATATTATCAATCTTGGATGTTTTATAATCATTTTATAGTCATTTTATATCATTTTATGGTACTAACCTATTGACATAGTGCCAAGTGCCAGTTGCTATTTTTTGCATTTTTTTACATCGCAGGTAATCAATATCAGACGGAGTCCAAATGTAGCGAAACTTTTTGTGGAATTTTTTTGGACCAGAAGAAAACCAATGGGCCGAAGAAGCACCTAGGGGCTGCTCCGAGGGGAGCACAACCCACCAGGGTGCGGCTGGAGGCCCAGACGCGCCTTGGTGGGTTGTGCCCACCTCGGGTGCCCCCCGGACCACCTCTTTACTCTATAAATACCCCAATATTCCAGAAACCCTAGGGGAGTCAACGAAAATCAATTCCAGCCGTTGCAGAGTCCAGAACCACCAGATCCAATCTAGACACCATCACGGAGGGGTTCACCACTTCCATTGGTGCCTCTTCGATGATGCGTGAGCAGTTCTTTGTAGACCTGTGGGTCCGTAGTTAGTATCTAGATGGCTTCCTCTCTCGTTTGATTCTCAATACAATGGTCTCTTGGAGATCCATATGATGTAATTCTTTTGCGCTGTGTTTGTTTGGATCTGATGAACTTTGAGTTTATGATCAGATCTATCTCTTTTTATCCACGAAAGTTATTTGAGTTTCTTTGATCTCTTATATGCATGATTGCTTATAGCCTCGTATTTCTTCTCCGACATTTGGGTTTTGTTTGGCCAACTTGATCGATTTATCTTGCAATGGGAAGAGGTGCTTTGTAGTGGGTTCGATCTTACTGTGCTTGATCCGAGTGACAGAAGGGGAACCGACACGTATGTATCGTTGCTACTGAGGATAAAACAATGGGGTCTATTTCTACATAAATAAATCTTGTCTACATCATGTCATTTTTCTTATTGCATTGCTCCATTTCTCCATGAACTTAATACACTAGATGCATGCTGGATAGCGGTCGATGTGTGGAGTAATAATTGTAGATGCAGGCAGGAGTCGGTCTACTAATCTTGGACCTGATGCCTATATAATGATCATTGCCTGGATATCGTCATGATTATCAATTTCCCAAAAGTAATTTGTTCACCCACCGTTTGCTATTTTTCTCGAGAGAAGCCACTAGTGAAACCTACGGCCCCCAGGTCTCTTTCTCATATTATTTACCTTCACGATATATTTTATTTTCCTTTTATTTTTAGATCTATTAAACCAAAAATACAAAAATACCTTGCTGCAATTTATTCTTATTTATTTCATTTGGCGTTCGATCTATCAATCTACTACAATTTATTCACGTCCGTTTTGCCAATTTCTGGCACCGTTACCTGAAAGGGATTGACAACCCCTTTAATATGTCAGGTTGCGAGTATTTGTTATTTGTGTGCAGGTGCCATTTACGTATTGTTGCTTGGTTCTCCTACTAGTTCGATAACTTTGGTTTCATCACTGAGGGAAATACCTACCGTCGCCGCGCTGCATCATCCCTTCCTCTTTGGGGAAATACCGACGTAGCTTCAAGGCGCATCAAAAGGAATTTCTGGCGCCATTGCCGGGGAGGATCTTCAACATATACCAGGTTCCTAATTGCAAATCTTATATCCTCACAATTTACATTATTTTCCATTTTCCTCTCGTTTCCTCTCCCCCACTTCACAAAAATTTGCTGTTTTATTCGCCCTCTTTTTTGTTTGCCGTTTTCTTGCTCGATCTATTTTTGAGTGCAATCTTGTTGCATAGTCATCATGACTCTAGAGAACACCAAGTTGTGTGATTTCTCAAAAACCAACAACAATGATTTTATTGGCACTCTGATTGCTCCCGCCACTAGTGCAGAATCTTATGATATTAATACTGCTTTGCTGAATCTTGTTATGAAAGATCAATTTTCCGGTACTCCCAATGAGGATGCCGCGTCCCATCTTAATACCTTCATTGAATTATGTGATATGCAAAAGAAAAAAGATGTCGACAATGATATTGTGAAGATGAAATTATTTCTGTTTTCTTTGCATGATTCTGCAAAAAAATTGGTTCTCTTCTTTACCTCGCAATAGTATCGATTCTTGGAATAAGTGCAAAGATGCTTTTATCACTAAGTGTTTTCTGCCTGCAAAAATTATTTCCCTTAGAACCTAGATCATGAATTTCAAGCAACTTGAACATGAGCATGTTGCACAATCTTGGGAAAGGATGAAAATGATGCTAAGGAATTGCCCAACTCATGGTTAAATCTTTGGATGATCATACAAAAAATATGTGGGATTGAATTTTGTTTCTCGTAATCTTTTAGATTCCGCCGCGGGAGGTACTTTTATGGAAATTACTTTGGGTGAAGCCACCAAATTTCTTGATATTATTATGGAAATTATTCTCAGTGGCATACCGAAAGAGCTCCTACTAGTAAAAAAGTTAATTTGGTTGAAGAAATTTCTTCTTTGAGTGAAAAAGTTGATTCTCTTATGAAATTGGTTGCTAGTAAAAGTGCTCCTGTTGATTTCAATGATATGTCTTTGTCTACTTTGATTGAGCAAAATAGTGCTATAGATGTGAATTTTATCTCGCGAAATAGTTTCAATAACAATGCTTATAGAGGTAATTTTAATCCTAGGCCTTTTCCTAGTAATTCCTCTAATAATTATGGTAATTCCTATGGAAATCAGTCTTATAATAATAATAGGAACACCTCTGATCTTGAGAATAATATTAAATAATTTATCAACACTCAAAAAGTTTTCAACACTACCATAGAAGAAAAGTTGAATAAGATTGATGATTTGTCTAGAAGTGTTGATAGAATTTCTCATGATGTAGAAAATCTCAAGATGAAAATTTTTGTGCCTAAGGTTGAGGAATTAATTAAAGCTCTCTATGTTTCTATGGATGAAAATAAGAAAAGAACCGATATGCTTAGAGCTAAAAGAGAATTTTTAGAAAAGGCGTTTTCTAGTGATTACTTTTGTAAAAGTGATGAAGATCTTAAAATGATTGGTGTTTATTCTATTGATTCCTTGTTTAGTAAAGTTAAGATTGATGAAAAGGGACTAGAGAAGAGTCAACTTTTGCTAGAAGGCATCCCGATAATTCGGAGGGTGAAAATCTTGTTGAGAAAATTGATAAAAGTGGGTTTAAAGAGGTCAAAACTTTAACTAGTGATGTACCCACTCTTTTGGATCACAAAGACTTTAATTATGATAGTTGCTCTCTGATTGATTGTATTTCTTTGTTGCAATCCATGATAAATCCACCCCATGCTTATGAAAAAAATAAAGCTTTTACTAAACATATTGTTGATTCTATGATGAAAGATTTAGAAGAAAAGTTGGAATTAGAAGTTTCAATCCTTAGAAAATTGCATGATGAATGGGAACCTACTATCAAAGTCAAGATTAAAAATTATGAGTTTTTTTCTTTGTGTGACTTGGGTGCTAGTGTTTCTACAATTCCGAAATCTTTATGTGATGTGCTTGGTCTTACCGATATTGAAGAATGTTCTTTAAATTGGCATTTGGCGGATTCTACTATTTAAAAGCCTATGGGAAGAATTAATTATGTTCTTATTCTTGCAAATAGGAATTATGTACCATAGATTTTTAATGTTCTTGATATTGATTGCAATCTGTCTTGTCCAATTATTCTTGGTAGACCGTTTTTACGCACTATCGGTGCCGTGATTGATATGAAAGAAGGAAATATTAAATTCCAATTTCCTTTGAGGAAGGGTATTGGACACTTCCCTAAAACAAGAATTAGGCCACCATATGAATCAATCATGAGGGATCTTATGGATCTCGCAACAAAGATGACAAAACTTAGATCCTTGCTTTATGCCTAGCTAAAGGCGTAAAACTATAGTGCTTGTTGGGAGGCAACCCAATGAATAAAATTTATATTTTCTTTTTGCTTTCTCTTCTTGAGTGTTATCACAATTATGCTACTGTTATGATTGTGTTTTTTGTGTTTTAATTAGTGTTTGTGCCAAGTAAAGCCTTTAGGGTCTTCTTGGGTGCTAGTTGTTTGATCTTGCTGAAAAACGGAAACTTTTGCACTCACGAAAACAATTATAATTTCTAACCAGAGAGAGATAAAATACCAATTATTTTTGCAGAATATTAATATAGAAATTTCCCAGGTTGTCCTATTTTTTCAGAGTTTTTAGAGTTACAGAAGTATTCGAAATACCCATATTGCTACAGGCTGTTCTGTTTATGACAGATTCTATTTTCTTTCCGTTGTGTGCTTGTTTTCATGATTCTATGATTTTCTTTGATGATTTTTTGCCATAGAAAAGTTGGAATACAGTGGATATAATGCAAGAACAAAATATGAATTGGTTTTCTACAACACTTATAGTAGTGATTTGCTTTCTTATACTAACAGATCTCACAAAGGTTTTGTTGAGTTTTGTGTGATTGAAGTTTTCAAGTTTTGGGTTATCTTACGATGGATGAAGGAATAAGGAGTAAGAAGAGCCTAGGATGCCCCAGCATCCCAAGCTATTATCCAAATAGAGCAAGCAACTAAGCTTGGGGATGCCCCGAGTGGCATCCCCTCTTTCTACTAACGACCATCGGTATTTTACTCGAATCTACATGTTTATTTGTCACATAATATGTGTTTTGCTTGGAGCATCTTGTACGATATGAGTCTTTGCTTGTTTTATTTTGTGTTTTAAGTCTTGATTCCTGATACATCTCAAACATACCTATAATTTATGAATTATTCATGCCGATATATTATCATTCTTGGATGTTTACAATCATTTTATAGAAACTTTATATCATTTTTGGGACTAACCTATTGACCCAGTGCCCAGTGCCAGTTGCTATTTTTTGCTTGTTTTTTACATCGCAGGAAATCAATATCAAATGGAGTCCAAACACCGTGAAACTTTTTGGAGCTTTTTTATGGACCAAAACACCCAAGATGGGCCAGAGAAGCACCTAGGGGCGCCCCAAGGGAGGCACAACCCACCAGGGCGCGCCTGGGCCCCCACACGTGCCCAGGTGGGCTGTGCCCACCTCGGTGGCCTCCCGCACCCCCTCTTTACCCAATAAATTCACAAATATTCCAAAAATCCTCGGGGTTAACCTAGATGAGAAGTTCTGCCGCCTCAAGGCTCTATAGCCACTGAAAACCAATCTAGACCCCGTTCCGGCACCCTGCCGGAGGGGGGAATCATCTCCGGTGGCCATCTTCATCATCCCAGCGGCCACCACGATGAGGAGGGCGTAGTCCACCCTTGAGGCTGAGGGTTTTACCAGTATCTATGTGTTTAATCTCTCTCTCTCTCGTGTTCTTTAGATGTCACGATCTTGATGTATCGCGGGCTTTGTTAATATAGTCGGATCATATGGTGTTTTCCCCTCTCTATCTTGTTGTGATATATTGAGTTTTTCCCTTTGAGATTTCGTTGTTATCGGATTGAATACTTTTATGGATTTGACAACACTTGATATATGTCTTGCAGTTGAATACTCGTGGTGATAATGGGGTATCGTATTGATTCACTTGATATATCTTTTGGCATTGAACTCGCGGATTCCCGAGGTGACATTCGGGCAATCTATGCATAGGGGTTGATGCATGTTCTTGTCTTTGTTTCTCCGGTAGAAATTTTGGGGCACTCTTCGAAGTTCTTTGTGTTGGATTGTATAGTATGAATCTGAATTTGCTTTGGTGTTATTTTAGTACGGACTCTTGGTAAGATCGATCAGAAAGAATAGCTTCGTGTTATTTTAGTACGAACTCTAGGATAGATTGATCGGAAAGAATAGCTTCGAGGTGGTTTCGTACACTACAAACAATTCCGTCTTATGTTCTCCGCTAGATAGGAACTTTGGAGTGATTCTTTGTTGCACATTGAGGGACGGTTATACGATCTAATTATATTAGCACTGTTGAGAGGTTGCACTAGTTAAAGTACGGACCCTAGGACTCATTTTAAGCATCGCAATACCGTTTTTGTGCCCGTTTACTATTTGCTACCTTGCTGTTTTTATTTATTCATATTATAAAAATATATTTCTACCATCAATATTACACTTTTATCACCATCTCTTCACCGAACTAGTGCACCTATACAATTTTCCATTGTATTGGGTGTGTTGGGAACATAAGAGATTTCTTGTATTTGGTTGCAGAGTCGTTTGAGAGAGACCATCTTCATCATACACCTCTCACGGATTGATAAACCTTAGGTCATCCACTTGAGGGAAAATTGCTACTGTCCTACAAAACTCTGCGCTTGGAGGCCCAACACTTGTCTACAAGAATAAAGTTGTGTAGTAGACTTCAAGCTCTTTTCTGGCGTTGTTGCCGGGGAGGTGAGTGCATGAAGGTATATCTTTAGATCTTGCAATTGAATCTTTTAGTTTCTTGTTTTATCACTAGTTTGGTTTACAAAAGAAAACAACAAAAATGGAATTGAGGTTGCATCATATTGTTCATCTTTATAATGTCTTCCGTGAAAATGATGGAAAGGAAAATTGTGCTCAATTGATAGAGGAAGAGTTTTACAAAATGTTAGACAAAAAATCTTTGAATGATGAGCATGATTGCAATGTTGTTAGTATGAATTCTTTGAATATCCATGATGCTAATGATAAGCAAAGTTGTAAGCTTGGGGATGTTATGTTTGATGGAGGTGATATTTTTAGTCCCCCAAGATTTGATGTGCAAATTTGTTATAATGATTGCATGCCTCCTATTTAAGATGATTATAATGATGAAAGTGGATTTGGAGAGGTCATGACTTTATTTAGTGATGAATCCACCAATTTGGATGAGGCATCAATTGACTATAATAACAAAGTTGCTATCTATGATGATTATGGTGATGACGTGTATGCTATATTGAATAATGATAACCATGAAACTTTTCATCATGATTTTAATTTTCAATCAAATGATAGTTATTTACTTGAGTTTGCTCCCACCATTATTGATGAGAATAAATTTGCTTACGTGGAGAGTAATAAAATTTCTATGCTTGTGGATCATGAAAAGAATGCTTTATGTGAGAGTTATTTTGTCGAATTCCTTCATGATGCTACCGAAAATTATTATGAGAGGGGAACATATGCATTTATATATCTCAATAATATCAAGTTTCCTCTCTATGTGTTGAAAATCTTGAAGTTGCACTTGTTTTTCCTTCCAATGCTATTTGATTCTTGCTCCCATAAATTGTTTTCTTGGAAAATCCCTAAGAATAGGAAGTGGGTCAGACTTAAATATGCTTGCCATGTGATTCATGATGCTCTCTTTGTGTTTCAATTCATATCTTTTATGCGAGCATCATTGAAATCATCATGCCTAGCTAAAAGGCATTAAAGAAAAGCGCTTGTTGGGAGACAACCCAACACTTTTACCTACTGTTTTGTGTGTTCCCATGATTAGGCTACTGCGGTAATCATGTTTTATTGCTTTCGTTTCAATGAAGTGCCAAGTAAGACCATTGGGATGGCTTACGATGATAGTTGATTTGATCTTGCTGAAAAACAGAAACTTTTGCACTCAGGAAAACAATTCTCATTTTTAACAGAAGCGCGATAAAATGTTGATTCTTTTCGCAGAAGATTAATAGACAAATTGCCCAGGTTTTCCTAATTTTTCAGAAATTTTGGAGTAGCATAAGTATGGTTGTAGTACAGATTACTACAAACTGTTCTGTTTTTGACAGATTATGTTTTCAATGCATAGTTTGCTTGTTTTCTACTTTATATGGCTTATATTGCTCAATATAAATTGTGGAAATGATATGCTACAGTAGGCATTGTGTCACAACAATTATGAATCTTGTCTTTGACAGTACCAAAAGTGAAATGGTTTCCTCTTTATCATACTAACCTATCTCACAAAGTTCCATTAAGTTTTGTGTGATTTAAGTTTTCAAATTTTGGGTGAGATTTCGATATGAGGAGAATAAGGAGTGACAAGACCCTAAGCTTGGGGATGCCCCAGAAGGCATCCCCTTTTCCGTCTCCAACATTATCGGTAACCTCACTTGGAGCTATGTTTTCATTCCTCACATGATATGTGTTTTGCTTGGAGCATCATTTTATTTTGTTGGGATTTGCTTGCTGTTATTTAGAATAATGTTTTGCATCTTTTATTTCGATAAAAGTGGCAATGATAGCCTTTACTATGCTTATTCTGCAAGCCTTCGTGTTGCTGTTTAAAAACAGAGAGTTTACCACTGTTGCAAAAATTTCCTTGAAAAGTCAGAATGTGATAAAATGTTGAAACTTTTTGAAAAATAATTTCTGATAAATTTTATATAGTGTGATAAATTTTCATAATATTTGGAGTTTAAGAAGTATTGATACTCTTGCATTCTTTACAGACTGTACTGTTTTGGCAGATTGATGTTATGTTTGCATATGTTTGCTTGTTTAATGATAGGAGTATTAAATATGCAGAGGCATTTAGTATGAAATGTTGAATAATAATTTTAGTGATTTTATACAGTAGATAATGATGAGGTTTTTGCATTGGTTTATACTAACTTATCTCACGAGTTCTTGTTGAGTTTTGTGTGGATGAAACTTTTGAGATTTAGGAAAACCGTGATATGAGAAGAATTAAGGAGACACAAAAGCTCAAGCTTGGGGATGCCCAAGGCATCCCAAGATAATATTTCAAGAGGTCTCAAGCATCTAAGCTTGGGGATGCCCCGGTAGGCATCCCACCTTTCTTCTTCAACAGTTATCGGTTAGTATCGATTGAGCCTAAGTTTTTGCTTCTTCACATGATGTGTGCTATTCTTGGAATGCCATTTTATTTTTTTGCTTGCTGTTTTAATAAAACGCTTAGATCTGAATGTTTTTAAATAAAATAGAGTCCTCAAATAGTTGTCAGGGAGGCTAGGTAAGCGGCATTCACATTCCCTCAACGAAGCTCTTTTCTATGGAATTGCTCTAGTGCTTCACTTATATCATTTTGAGCACGGTGTGGTTTAGTATTTTTGAAGAAATTCTCTCTTGCTTAATTAATTTTATAGAAAGAAATAGTATACTCACGATCTTCCTTTATATCTTATTGGAGTAGCTTGTCATCTACTCTTGTGCTTCACTTATATCCTATGAGTAAATTGTTGAGTAAATTGAATGTCATGAAGTTGAAATCATATCATGCCTAGTGGTAGCTTCACATTGGGCTTAGAAAGTGAAATCTTTTGAGGCTTGACAATCACAATATTGGTCATACAAGCAATTCACGAATAATTAGTATAAGGAAGAGAACCTTCACATGCAAATACACTATCTTGAAAATCTTTTGTGATTGTGAGCCCCCATCAAAATATTATATGCCAAAATTGTTGACGTTGGACAAGGAAGACAACGTAATGGTTTATGTTTGTTCATATTCACATAGAAGTTATATTATCATAGATCCTTCAACATGTGGTGCTTGCCCCCCATCTTTGCTAGCCAAAAACTCTGCACCAAGTAGAGATACTACTTGTGCATCCAAAAACCCTGCACCAAGTAGAGATACTACTTGTGCATCCAAAAACCCTTAAACCCAAATCTTATTTTCAAGAGTACACCATACCTACCTAAGGATTGAATAAGATCCTTAAAGTAAGTTGTCATCGGTGCAATAAGGCAATAAAAATTGCTTCTAAAAGTGTTAGATCATTTAGTGTAAGAGAAAATTAAGTGTTGTACGAACTTGTGATGGCAAAGAATAAAAGCGACAGACCGCATAATAAAGGTTGCTATCATAAGGGGCAATATAACGTGACATTCTTTTGCACTAAGGGGTTGAGCATACAAACAAATAAGTGCATGGCAACATCTGCTTCCCTCTGCGAAGGGCCTATCTTTTACTTTTATGTATTTATTTTCATGCAAGAGTCAAAGTTTTTCCCTCTATTCCTTTTTATTTTTCTCTTTTGGCAAGTATCATGTGGTGAGGAAAGATCTAGGCACATATATCTAGTTGGATATGGGTAGCATGAGTTATTATTGTTGAGATCACCCTTGAGGTGAATACGTTGGGAGGAGAAATTATAAGCCCCTATGTAACGCCCCGGATACAATTTGCCATATTTGTAGCTCCGACTCTTGCCTTTTCTGGAGATGCGATATGAGGTTCCCTTCATGGTTGGGTTTTGTCTTCGTTTTGCATTTTGTTCATGTCATGCATTTCATATCATGGCATCATGTGCATCGCATTTGCATTCATGTCCGTCTCATGCATCCGAGCATTTTCCCCATTGTCCTTTTCGCATTCCGACACTCCCTCATGCATCTGGCGTCCCCCTTTTGTCTCGTTTCGTGAGCGGGTGTCAAACGTTCTCGGAATGGACCGAGATTTTCCAAGTGGCCTTGGTACACCACCGGTAGACCGCCTGTCAAATTTCATGTCATTTGGAGTCCGTTTGATACTCCAACGGTTAACCAGGGAACCGTAAAGGCCTCGTGTCTGTTGCAGCCCAACACCCCTCCAAAACGGTCCAATAACCCATCTAAACCTATTCCATGTCTTCCGCCGTCGGATCACGATCGCGTGGTCGAAAACTACACTCCATTTGGACACTCCCACCTCCTTCTACCTATATATATGTGCACCCTGTCCAAAATTCGCGGTCTAACCCTAGCATCTTCCTCCTCCGCACGCCGGACATGTCCACTCCGCCGCTGGACATGTCCGCACCGACGCCCCGTCTAATCAGGAGCCGCCACCTGTCCTCCGTCGCCGTCCCCGCGCCGCCAGCCCGCGGAGCCCATCGCGGGCCCGCACGGGCCCGAACCGCCCACCGCCTCCGCCCGTAGCGTCGCCCGCGCTCGTCGCCGTTCGCCGGCCCCGCCGCCGATCCTCGCCGCCGGCCGCCATCGCGTGACTTGCTCCGCCGCCTCGCCCCGCCTCCCATCGGCACGCCGCCCGTGCTCGCGTGCCTCTGCCGCCGTCGCGCCCGTGCATCACTGCGCCGCTGCACCGCCTGGTCACCGCCGCCTCGGATCCGCTCCGCCTCGCCACCACGTGCGCCGCGTCGGCGACCTCGCATCCTCACCGGTCGCGCCTCAGCTCACCCGCCCGGCCGTCGTGTACCCGCCGAACCTCGTCGCCCCAATCTCCTTCGCCGAACCACGCCCTCGCCGGCCTCCTCCATGCCCTCCTCGCCGGAGAGCTCGCTGGAGCTCTCGCCGGTGCCGGATCCGAGGAGTGGGATGAGATCCACCACTCCCACAAACCAAACACCGTCGTCCCCTGGCCATACCACTCCATCCTGGTTCCTCCTCATCCCGTTTTTCACGTGGGTGATTTTCTCTAAGTCCCAGTTTTCTCATATTTTGTGTGCTTGTTCATGAGGTCGTATCTCCATGCTCGTGGGTCCAAATCATGCATATGAGATATCACAATGTTCACTGTGAGATGCTCTTTGTTTCATTCCATTGTGGCATGCTTGTTTGAGTCCATCTTGATGCCCAAACCATTGATGCAAGAGTGCTATAAAATGTTTGCTCCTGTTACTTAGCAGATTATGATGATTTGTCATTTTTGTCACATTTGATGTGTGCATCATATGGGCATGAGCTCTACATGTGTTTTGATCTATGCCATGCCATTTTACAGGGGTGCTTGCCATGTATTTTTTGGATCAATTTGGTGACTAGCACAAGCATGCAAAGTAGCATTCGTGATATTGCTGATTTCAGGGACTTGGGATTTTACTAAGTCTTTGCTCTGCTGTTATTTTTATGCCATGCAAATATGATGATACAGTGAGATCCATGCCTGTTTTGAGTTGCTTCAGTAAGGATGATTTGGACATATGGTTGTGCTCTATCTATCCATGCCCCTGTTTGCAATTATGGAGGGCCCTAGCATGTCTTAATCTTGCTCTACATTTGCTATAAAATGTTCCTGGCAGATTGTTTACGTGTTAATCAATTTTGCCATGGTTGTTGTAGTTGATCCATGCATGCTATGAACTTGCTCTTGCCATGGTTAGCTTCCTGAACATGTCTTCTTCCTGGTAGTATGATTATCTTGTCATGCAATGCCTTTTGGTGAGTGAGTCGAGCTCGCAAAGAGGCCTTCATAATTCTGTTTTTGCCATGCTCAATTTTCTGCTAAGTCTAAATCTATTAATAAAACTTGCTATGTTTACATGGGTGCCATCATATCTTCTGTGCCTTTTTGGCTCATGGTCAATAAAGGACTTCTGTTCTATGCATTTAGTAGATTCATTCCACGCCTTGTATTGCTATGATATGTTCCTATAGCATGTTGTTTTCTTGCTCTAGACATTGCTTCATGATGTTATTCCTGACATGTTAGTATTTTCACTTAGTCTGTGATGTTGATATCTGTTGCACTTTTGCCATGCTTGTTTGAACCTTCTCTTGTGTGATTTAGCCATAGCTCAATGTTCATCTTTTGTCAAGCATCTTGAGTAGATCACTGCCGTGTTCTTTGTTGTTATGTTGGAGTGTAGTAGCTTAGTTTCTTGTTGCATTCTAGGTGGCATTGTGTTGTTAATCACAGAATTGTGCCATTCTTGTTTTGCTTGCCATTTGCAAACCGTGCATCTAATTCCGATGATCTTTATATTGATTTCGACCGAAATCATCTCATCCTTCCAGCGGCACACTTGGTTTGCCAAGTTGATGCATGGTTCAATCTTTCCCTTCCGAAGCACGCATATGCATTGCATATCACATCCCGCATGCCATGCCATGTTTTGCATCATGTTGCTTGCGCATTGCACCGTGATTGATTGTTGGTCCTTTGCTTGTGTTCTTGCTTTGGGTAGAGCCGGGAGACGAGTACTTGATTGAGGAACCTGTTGAGTACGCTTATGAGGATCAAGCTTTCATCAACTCTGAGAACTTTGCAGCCAAGATGACCACACCCTCGAAATCACTTCTATCTTAGCTTGCTAGTTGCTCGCTATATTGCTATGTCGCGATACCTACCACTTGCTATATCATACCTCCCACATTGCCATGTCAAGCCTCTAACCCACCTTTCCTAGCAAACCGTTGTTTGGCTATGTTACCGCTTTGCTCAGCCCCTCTTATAGCGTTGCTAGTTGCAGGTGAAGATGAAGTTTGTTCCATGTTGGAACATGGATATTGTTGGGATATCATTATTATATCTTATTTACTTTAATGCATCTATATACTTGGTAAAGGGTGGAAGGCTCGGCCTTATGCCTGGTGTTCTGTTCCACTCTTGCCGCCCTAGTTTCCGTCATACCGGTGTTATGTTCCTTGATTTTGCGTCCCTTACGCAGTTGGGTGTTATGGGAACCCCTTGACAGTTCGCTTTGAATAAAACTCCTCCAGCAAGGCCCAACCTTGGTTTTAACATTTGCCACCTAAGCCTTTTTCCCTTGGGTTCTGCAAACTCAAGGGTCATCTTTATTTTAAACCCCCGGGCCAGTGCTTCTCTAAGTGTTGGTCCAACCTGAGCGATGTCCGGCGCCCCCTGGGCAACCAGGGTCTATGCCAACCCGATGTCTGGCTCATCCGGTGTGCCCTGAGAACGAAATATGTGCAGCTCCTATCGGGATGTCGGCACATGGGGCCGCTTTGCTGGTCTTGTTTTACCATTGTCGAAATGTCTTGTAACCGGAATTCCGAGTCTGATCGGGTCTTCCTGGGAGAAGGAATATCCTTCGTTGACCGTGAGAGCTTGTGATGGGCTAAGTTGGGACAACCCTGCAGGGTTTTGAACTTTCGAAAGCCGTGCCTGCAGTTATGGGCAGATGGGAATTTGTTAATGTCTGGTTGTAGAGAACTTGACACTTAACTTAAATTAAATGAATCAACCGCGTGTGTAACCGTGATGGTCTCTTTTCGGCGGAGTCCGGGAAGAGAACACAGTCTCGTGTTATACTTGAACGTAAGTAGTTTCAGGATCACTTCTTGATCATCTTTAGCTTCTCGACCGTGCTTTGCTTCTCTTCTCGCTCTCTTTTGCATAAGTTAGCCACCATATATGCTAGTGCTTGCTGCAGCTCCACCTCGATACCCTTTCCTACGTTTAAGCTTAAATAGTCTTGATCGCGAGTGTGTGAGATTGCCGAGTCCCGTGACTCACAGATGCAGGTGCCGATGATGCCAGTGCAGGGGACGCTACCGAACTCAAGTGGGAGTTCGACGAGGATTCGGGCCGTTACTATGTTTCTTTTCTGGATGATCAGCAGAGGAGCCTAGTTGGGGCGATCGGGGATCTAGCATTTGGGGTGGTCTTTCTTTATTTTGGTTCCGTAGTTGGACCTTGATTGTATTCTTGAATGATGTATGATACATTTATGTATTGTGTGAAGTGGTGATTGTAAGCCAACTCTTTATCCATTTCTTATTCAGTACATGGGATGTGTAAAGATTACCCCTCTTGCGACATGCCTACCATGCGGTTATGCCTCTAAGTCATGCCCTGACACGTGGGAGATATAGCCGCATCGTGGGTGTTACACCCTATCTTTCTATGTGTCTGGTTGAAACGTTTTGCTCATGTGTATGCGGTGAGTGTTAGCAATCATAGAAGACTATATGATGGTTGAGTATGTGGAGCTCTTACTTAAACTCTGTTGAGTAAGTTGAATTACAATTGCTTGGTGACTGAGAACATAGGTTCTTGAGTTTCAAGAGAATTCATTGTTTGAACCTTAACATGTGAATTGGTTGCTACTATAAACATGAGAAGTTTCATCAGAAAGAATTGTTGTTATGATGCTAGGAAAAGTGATTGAAATTATCATTGATCAAACATGTGCACTTTGCTAGCATTCACACTTCATAAATTATTTCTTTTATCATTTACCTACTCAAGGACGAGTAGGAATTAAGCTTGGGGATGCTGATACGTCTCCAACGTATCTATAATTTATGAAGTATTCATGCCAATATATTATCATTCTTGGATGTTTTACAATGATTTTATAGCAACTTTATATCATTCTTCGGGACTAACCTATTGACCCAGTGCCCAGTGCCAGTTGCTGTTTTTTGCTTGTTTTTTACATCGCAGGGTGTTGGGGATATAGCTACCAGGTATGACCCGCCCAGGAGGGGCCGGGTCAACCCCAATGGCGGGTTACATAAAGAAGCCCAATAATATTCAAGGTGATAGTTTATTAAGACTTATAGAAGGCCTAAGCCCAGAGGCGACTTAAGGCCCAATATTGTAAACCGCCATATGTAAAGAAAGACTTGTAAAGAAAGGCATATAAAAGAAGTCACCGAGCCGGACACGTTTTATGAGCCGGTCGGGACTCTCTAGGCCACCAGGCGTCAACCTGTGTATATAAGGGGACGGCCTGGCGGCGGCTTAGGACAAGAATCAATAGATCGATAGCCAAGCTAGCGGATTCGCTCCTTGGTCATCGAAACCTAGCAATACAACATCAACTGGACTAGGCCTTACCTTCACCGTAAGGGGCTGAACCAGTATAAACCTCTCGTGTCCTTTTGTCCCGATTAAGCCCCTTTAAGCTTCCTAGTTGCGATGGCCCTACGACTAAGTCCTTTCGCTAGGACATCTGCCGTGACAATTCCACGACAGTTGGCGCCCACCATGGGGCCAGCGCACAGTGGATTTGAGTTCTTGAAGGGCTACTTCGAAGGGCTCAAGGGATACGCTGTGGGCTGGATGACCAAGAGTCGTCGCGGCAAGCTCTACATCAACAACGAAGGTTGGGGCCCCGATGCCGGCTCGATTGAGTATGGGTACCGGGTCCCCTTCGGCAGAATCCATGTCTTCATCGGCCGGATCGGCGAGTCAGACCCTGAGCCGGACGTCTACACCAACCTCATCGAGACGGCTCAGCGGGTGAGACCCGCCCGGGCTCAATCCGCCGTGCGGCGGGCCTTCGTGGGTTGCATCCATGGAGGGGAATTTTTTGAAGGATCGATAGACGGTGGTGACATGGCCATCTGTTCTGACGGTGCATCGTCCATAGGCGAGACAGATTCTTTATATCAGCTACAAGATGGCATGCTTGGGGGCTGTTCCGATGGTAGCAGTATTCCGGACCCCTCTAAGCCGCCGAATCGAGCCGGAGTCTTCATGGCTGGCAGTCAACCCGGGCAGAATTCTACGACTACCGCAGCAATAACCACCGGGTCGGCAGCAGCCGGGTCAGGAGACACCACGCGCCCCCCGGCTCAGGTACTAATGGACCTCATGGATAAGATGACACTATGTTGACTAATGTGGTTGAGCCGACGGATAAGGCTCAGCATGACGTGGAGGTAGCATGACTATGTGAAGAGGTAGCACATGCCAAGGGAAAATTTAGCAGCGGAAAATGTCAGGATGGCCGCAGAACGGGCGGGTCTGGATGCACGTGCTCAGCAGCTTCAAGCGGAGACTTTTCGGCTCTTGGTGGATCTAAACGCGTCAAACGAGGTCATGAGGAGAAGACACCAGAAAACTCAGTCACGTCTGCCTCTGACTTATGATCCTAGGAACTTTTCCACACACTCGGGGCCGGTCCCAGCAACCAGCCGGAGGCAAACCGGATCACAACACCCAGGACGGGGGCGCCGGTTTAGCCGAGGGCCATGGAACCACCCCGTGTGAATACTGCTCGGCCTCATTACGCACCAGTACCACCGGGTCACTTCTCTAACCCTTTGGAGAATTTAATTGCCGCGTCGGCTCGTTTGGCGGCTCTCCCAATGGAAGGCGACTCTCCAACGGTGATCGAAACACAAAGGGTCAGAGAACTTCTTCAGACAGCCCTAGCATAGCAGGATGCGCACTCTTATAGTCGAGACAAAATCAATTCAACCCCTCGCCCAAGCCGGAGCCCAAGCTATAGCAGGCATATGGACTCAGCGGCTATGTCAAGCAATGCCCAACGCCATAACCAACCTCGCAGGCATGACCCGGCGCAGGATGGAGCCCTTAACTTGGTGGATCAGGAGAGGATCCGTTAGGAAGCTGAGCGGGTGGTTCAACTGGCAGCTGAACAGGTGGCTCATCAAGCTTTTCCGGTTTATCCAGCAACCTTTGTTGAGGCAGGAGTGGCCACAAGGACAGGAGGTGTCACTTGCCTGGTACCGGCTCTACGTAATGAGCGTCTGCCAAAAGATTTTAAGGGGCCTCATAAGGTGCCTAATTACACGGCCGACTTGTAGCCTGGGGCATGGATTGAAAGTTATGAGATGGCGATGGAGCTATTGGAGGTCAGCGATGCAGCAATGGCTGAATATTTCACTATGATGTTGGATGGAACAGCTCGCACTTGGTTGAAAGGGTTGCCACCCAACTCCATCGGCTCATGGGCGGAGTTAAAAGCCTTGTTCATTCAGAACTTCAAGGACACATGTAAGCAACCTATGGCAATCGTGGACTTGACTAATTGTAAGCAAGAGGAAGGTGAGTCCACGACCCATTGGGTGCGCTGGGTCAAGGAGATAATACATTCATCTGATAAGATGGATGCCCGCTTTGCGGTCTTAATGTTGGAGAAAAATTGTTGTTTTGAACCTCTGAAGCAGAAGCTGGGGTGGCTCAAGCGTGATTGTCATGACATGGGCCAGTTGATGGCGGCTCTAGTCAAATATGATGATTCAGATAGTACCAAAGATCCCGCGTCTGACGAAGAGAAAGCAGGGAAGGGAAAAAAGAACGGCAATGGCAAGGGTCACCAGGATAACCCAGTGAATCAAGGAGGTAATAAACGTAGGACTGACGAGTTTGTGGCTAATGCCAGTACACAGGGCAACAACCAACGACGCAAGGGGAGGCCACCTCCTCGGTCAGGCGGGTCAGGTCCCACCCTTGAGAAACTACTGAATGAACCCTGTCCGAGACATGGCACCCGGGAGAAGCCGGCTACCCATCTGTGGAAGGACTGTACGATCATGAAGGTGCTTAAAAATTCAAACATGTTTGATGGTAATCACGGACCTGGTGGCGCCTCAGGTTGGTGGATATAAGTTTACTAAGGTGCTCATGGACGGAGGCAGTAGCATCAACATCCTCTATTATGAGACATTTCGTCGCATGGGGTTGACTGACAAGAGTCTTAAACAATCCAACACTATTTTTCATGGTGTTGTACCTGGTAAGTCAGCATACCCAGTTGGTAAGATTGAGCTGGAAGTAGCCTTTGGGGATGAATACGATTCTAGGGCTGAGAAGTCAACTTTTGAAGTGGTTAAGATCAAAAGACCATACCATGCCCTGTTTGGACGGCTGGCTTATGCCAAGTTCATGGCTTGGCCATGTTATGTGTATCTGCAGCTCAAGATGCCGGCTTACAAAGGCACCATCACAGTACATGGAAGCCAGAAAATAGCCCTGGAATGTGAAGAAGGTGACGCTGCTTATGCAGAGTTTGTTTGTGCAACAGAGGAATTAAAGTTTTATAAAGATAATGTTGACCCAGCAGACATGACGTCTTTGAAGAAGCCAACTACGGAGCATGAACCGGTGTTGAAATTCAAATCAGCTGATGACACCAAGATGGTTGATTTTGTGCCTGGCAATTCATCCAAACAGTTCATTATCAGTGCTAACTTGGATCCAAAATAGGAAAGCGCGCTCATCGAGTTCATCCGTGAGAACCAGGACATCATTGCATGGAAGCCTTCTGACATGTCGGGTGTCCCGAGAGAACTCGCTGAGCACACTCTCAACATTGATCCGAAATTTAAACCGGTCAGGCAGTTTCTTCGACGGTTTAACGAGGAAAGGCGCAAGGATATTGGAGAAGAGGTGGCCCGGCTCTTGGCGGCCGGGTTCATTGTTAAAGTTTTTCACCCGGAGTGGTTGGCTAACCCGGTGCTTGTGCTTAAAAAGAACGGCACCTGGCGCATGTGTGTGGATTACACAGATTTGAACAAAGCTTGTCCGGCTGACCCTTTTTCTCTCCCTCGTATTGATCAGATCATTGATGCTACAACGGGTTGCGAGTGTTTGAATTTTTTGGATGCCTATTCGGGTTATCATCATATCAAGATGGCAGTTAAGGACCAGGAGAAGACAGCTTTCATCACTCCGTTTGGAGCCTTCTGCTATGTGTCTATGCCTTTTGGGCTTAAGAGTGCCCAGGTGACTTATCAACGATGTGTGCAGAATTGCCTTCACAATCAGATTGGGCATAATGTTCATGCTTATGTGGATGATATAATGGTGAAATCCACAGAGAAGGAAGCCTTGGTAACTAATCTAAAGGAGACTTTTGATAACCTCCGGATCTACAAAATGATGCTTAACCCGGCTAAGTGTGTTTTTGGAGTCCCAGCTGGCAAACTCTTGGGTTTTTTGGTGTCTAACAGAGGTATTGAGGCTAACCTGGCGAAAATTAAGGCAATCACATCTCTGGCTAAACCAGCGTGCATCAATGACGTTCAGCGGTTTGTGGGTCGCGTCGCAGCCTTAAGACGGTTCATAAGCTGGTTAGGGGAGAAGGCGATGCCTTTGTATCAAATGATGAGAAGGCGGATGACTTTGTCTGGAGTGATGCTGCTAACTCTGCTTTTGAGGATCTGAAGAAACAGCTCGCTGAGCCGCTGATTCTTGCTGCTCCGGTTGAAAAAGAGCCGTTGTTGTTGTATGTGGCTGCTAACTCATGTGCTGTTAGTGTGGCCATTGTTGTGGAGCGCAAGGAGGCTGGCAAGGAACATCCGGTTCAATGGCCGGTTTACTACATCAGTGAGGTGCTCATTGAGTCTAAACAAAGATATCCACATTGGCAGAAGCTTGTTTATGGGGTGTTCATGGCAAGCCGGAAGCTCAAGCATTACTTTCAGGGTCACCCAATCACTGTGGTTAGCTCTGCTCCTCTAGGAGACATTATTCAAAATAGAGAAGCCATAGGACGAGTCGCCAAGTGGGCTATTGAACTTGGGTCTCATGGTTTGAAGTATGTGCCACGTATTGCAATCAAATCTCAAGCGCTGGTCGACTTCATTAATGACTGGACAGAGTTGCAGATGCTAGAGGAGAAACCAGACAATACATATTGGACGGTTTATTTTGATGGGTCCAGACAATTGGAAGGCTCGGGGGCTGGAGTTGTTTTAACTTCTCCTCGAGGTGACAAGTTTTGTTATGTGTTGCGATTGATGTTTCCTTGTACTAACAACGCACCAGAATATGAAGCCTTCCTCCATGGTCTTCGAATGGCTAAAGAGATGAGTCTGAGCCGAGTACGGTGCCTTGGCGACTCAGATTTGGTGGCTCGGCAGGTGTCAGACAAGTGAGATTCCAAGGATCCTCTCATGGCGGCTTATCGCCGCGAGGTCGACGTTGTTGCGAGGCATTTTAAGGGTTATCAAGTGGAACACATTGACCGCAGAAAGAACGAAGCAGTCGATGCCTTAAGCCGGTTTGGATCTCAGCGTAAGCCGGTGCCACCTAACACCTTTTTGGATGTTTTACATAACCCGTCTGTTAAGTTGCCTACAGAGGAAGATTTGGCCATTCCTGACCCGGAGGCACAGTTGGTGGCGGCTCTTCATGTCATTCCAGATTGGACAGTACCATTCTTGGCTTACATGACCCGGGGCGAGTTGCCAGAGGATGATACCCTAGCCCGATAGATAACCCGACGGTCCAAGTCAATGACAATTTCTGGCGGTGAGTTGTATCATCGCAGCGTCACTGGAGCGTTTCAACGTTGTGTTTCTCCTGAAGGTGGTCAAGAAATTCTTCGTGAGATCCATGAAGGGGATTGTGGGCATCACGCCGGGTCAAAGTCTCTTGTGTCCAAAGCTTTTCGTCATGGTTTTTACTGGCTAACGGCTCACGCTGATGCGGAGGAGCTGGTCAGTAGGTGTGATGGATGTCAAAAATTTGCACGACGAGCGCACGTGCCGGCTCAAGAGTTGCAGATGATTCCAATCACTTGGTCGTTTGCAGTCTAGGGGCTTGACATGGTTGGACCTTTCAAAAGGTCCAAAGATAAAAAGACACATCTTTTGGTTGCAGTTGACAAATTCACAAAATGGGTTGAGGCAGAGCCAGTGAGCAAATGTGATGCAGCCATGGCGGTTCAGTTCATGAAAAAGGTGGTTTTTCGCTTTGGTTTTCCACATAGCATTATAACTGACAATGGCACTAATCTGTCCAAAGGTGCTATGGAGGAGTTTTGTCAACGTGAGCATATCCGGCTTGATGTTTCGTCAGTAGCTCACCCCCAATCCAATGGTCAAGCTGAGAGAGCAAATCAGGAAATCTTAAAAGGTCTCAAGCCGAGCTTATGGTTCCCTTACAACGGACGCCGGGTTGTTGGTAGAGGAATTACCCTTGGTGCTGTGGAGTATTAATACCACTCCTAACAGGTTTACAGGTTATACACCTTTCTTCATGGTTTATGGAGTAGAAGCAGTGCTGCCTAGTGACATCCGTCACGACTCGCCTTGCATGGCGGCTTACGTTGAAGCTGATAATGAACAAGCTTCACAGGATGCACTTGACTTGTTGGATGAGGAGAGAGATTTGGCGGCGGCTCGATCAGCAATTTATCAACAGGACCTGCGTTGTTATCACAGCCGCCGGGTTAAGTCCAGAACCTTTCAAGAAGGTGACCTGGTGCTCCGGCTCATCCAAGATCTGTCTGATGCACACAAACTATCCCCGCCTTGGGAAGGACCCTTTGTGGTCAGCAAGAACCTAAACAATGGGTCATATTACCTCATTGACGTTCGAGAGCACAAAGACTCACGTAGGTCGAAGGAGTAGACCCGCTGGCCGTGGAACATTGCTCAGCTTCGGCCATACTATACTTAAGCCACCGACTCTCGTCATGTACATACTTTGACGTTGTATATATATGATAAGTAATAAAGCAGGACCTCTGTCCTTTTCCTCTTCAATGATCATATATCTTTATTATTTTCATTATTTAAAATGACCAAAAGGGGGCTGGTCGTATCCGAATCCAGCTTGACCCTTTTGATCCGGCTCATGATCGTATTCGAATCTAACTGTAAACCTCATGGTCCCTTGGGGGCTTCCTATTCAAACATAGGTCGTATTCGAACCAAAGAGAACATAGCTGTCGTAACCCTCTTGATCGGCTCAAAGCCAAACTCACTAGGGGGCTTCTTGATCATACCCGAATCATAGCTTAACCCCTTTTGGGTCCGACTAGGATCGTATTCGAATCAAGGTCGTTAAGAACCTCTCAAGGTCATTTGGGGGCTTCCTGTTCAAACATAGGTCGTATTCGAACCAAAGAGAACATAGCTGTCGGTACCCTCTTGATCGGCGCAACGTCAAAGCCACTGGGGGCTATATGATCGTATTCGAATCTTAGCTTAACCCCTTTGTTCTGGTTTACTGATCGTATTCGAATCAGAAGCCTCCAGTTTTTATTTAAATGTTTTGATTTACATTGTCTGAAGCCTAGTGTTTTATCTTGCTGTTTTTTATCATCTCAAATCTAATTGTCGGTATGGTTTCAAATTAAACCGGCTCGGTTATTTGACAATGAGTTGCCAAGGCATAACAGTCATCAGACATATAGAAGTATTAACTTCTACAAAAGATTGGGTTATCAACCTCATCATTTGGGTCATATAAACCGGCAGTCCAGATTCAAAAAACGCACGTATGACTGTCATTCAGGAACAGGTTTCTCTGTGTTTTTTCATTAATCAAAGGTTTTTTCAGCCTTGTTTATCTTACATATGGTTCTGTCTTTCCCACTATGATAATTTCATAAGTCATATATCAGGTGTTTTTGACCCGTCCGGTGCTAAACCGCCAGGACAGTTTTTTCATCTTTTGCAGGAATAGAGTTAAAACATTACAGATGTAACCACGGATGTAACGCATATATTGACATCATGGGTAAAGAGTCATATGCAACATCTTATGCACGATGGCATAGAAAAAATATGCAGTTTTCAAACTAACCTATTACAAGGCATTGAGAGCCCAAAAGGTTAGACTGTTTTCTCTCCTAAACAGGTCTTAAGATAACAACTCGATTGTTCAGATGGTTATGACTCTCCCCTGGCCGGCTCACCTCGCTGCACTGGTTAGAAGCTGGGATTGGACCAGTCAAAGCCGTTCAGAGCAATGAACTCAGCCTCATCGTCAATTAGGCCGGCCGGGTCAATTTCCAGGGCAAAAGTGTGTTGACGAACCGGCGGGATAAGATCCGGCTGATATTTGTCGATGTTGGTCTCCTCTCCAAGAATGCTAGCTAGAGGACGAACTCCCTCACGCAGGCAATAAAGTCATCTTGCTCAAATGGAGTCATGTCTTCCTTCACGGTAGGGTACCCCTTAGCCACATCCACTAGGTCTAAATCCGGCACCCAGGCTTTAGAGTGGCTCAGGGTAGTCAGGGCTCCGGCTCTGGCACAGGATCGTTTGACCTCTTGAAACATGGCGGGTAAGATCGATAATTTCTTCAAAACATCACTTAGGCGGTTGGGTCCTTGGTTGGCAGGAGAGAGATAGCAGCAAGCGCCCGTTGAGCCCCCGTATAAAGTTGTTCCGCCAAGGTATAAACCGCCTTCAGCTTTGTCACTCTATCCTAGCTCAGGTTGTTACTCCGCGGACCTGTAAGTATTTTAACAAAAGTTAAGCAGGCGATTTACATTCTTGGTACAAATAGAGTGTAAGGGACTTATGCAAATAACCCACCGAAGATGGCGGAGACCATTTGAGACACCCGGTTTTTTAAACCGGTGAGCTCTGTAGTAGCCTCCACAAGAGCCGCCTCAGCTGTCTCAGCGCATTGTATCAGCAGCGTCTTTTCTTCGGCCCATGATTTCTTTTTTGCAGCTAAACTGGTCTTCAATTTCTCAGATTTAGAGAGGCTCAATTGGAGTTTAGAGTTAGTGGTCTTTATCTCTGTCTCTTGCTCCGCTAGCCGGGTGTTGGCATCCGTCAATTGAGAGCCCAATTTAGATAGGGCGTTCTACAAAACATTTACAGGTGTGTCAAGACTTAAACTAAAAGTTATAAGGGTTCAAGTCTCAAGTACTTTTCACCGCAATACCACTTGACACTTGGGGGCTAATGTCTGCCAAAGCAATTTTTATGACTGTTATATGTTTCAAGTCCCAAGGGTTTTACAAAGTAACAACGCTTGGCACTTGGGGGCTAATGCATGATATTCAGAAAGTTTTTCAAGATTGAGTCGGATCACAATACTTATTGGGACTAGTAAAAGACAGTTATGCAATTAAGTAGCGGTTCATTTATGATAAATTGAGCCAGCCCTTGGGGACTATAGGTGAAGTTTACGCTACTCTATTGGACTTTTGAAAAACCTAGAGGCAAAGTATCAACTTATATTATAAAGTCTACATATCATTCAAGTTCATCATCTGAAGACTTGGGGGCTGGCAGAGTATAAGTAAACCGGAGAACACACCTCATATTTTAGCTGCAATTGTTTGACCATCTAGATTTCTAAGTCACGGCTGGAGTGCACATGACTGAGATAGTTGGACAGTACATCATTGACATTGAGGTGAGTGTAATGGGAGATATCAAACCGCACTTTCTGCTTCTCTAAAGCCTCTTGCTTAGCAGTATGCCGGGCTAATACAGTGGGGGTCCCCGGTTCAACAAACCGGTTACCGGTAATCAACACGTCTGTATCAGCAGTTGTTGGCGGGTTAGCTAAGCTAGATGGTTCAGTAATGGTCGGATTAAGGGTGGCCTCATCGGCTGACAACTCAGGAGGGTCCAATTGAGTATGAACAGCCGGGTCTTCTGGTGCTTCAGTTTGAGAGGGAGTTGGCATGGCCGGCTCAGGTGCAGGAACTTTCGGGTCTTCTAATGGCTTAATCACCTTGGCCTTCTTGGGTTTGGCTTGACCACTAAGAAAGATTTTATGAGACAGTTAGTGTAATGATGCAGTTTTTAAGATATAGAGGAAAGATGATTTTTCCTTATCCAGGAGCAGTTTTGAAAGCCGAAAATTGAGTCTGAGATGAGTCGCCAGAAGAGCGAGAAACCTCCTGCAAAGGTAAAATAAAGTTAAAGAATATAAGGAAATAGATTCATGGATAAAAACAAAGGACAAAGGTGAAAGAAACCTCATTCTGGCGTTTTCGAGGAGTTTTTTGTAAGTCGGAAGGTGGTTCATCATCATCATTAGTCCGGACCTGACGGCGGCTCTCATCTTGCTGCTTTTTCAAAAGAAAATGAGGGTCCAAATAAGCCAAAGGGTGCGAAGACCTTACTTTCCGGGTTACCAGTCGAAGTTTCTGTCTTGGCAAAGGGGCTGAGTCGGAGGAAATAGTTACCTCTTCTTCCACGGCCTGGCTAGCCCCCGTGTCGTCCTGGCAATATTCAGTGTCAATAAGATAGTTGGAAAATTGGCCAAGGGAGTCAAGGGCTACCTCTAACTCAAAATCATCCAGCTGGAACATGTCAGATGCAGTCTTCTTCTTCTTGGGCTTCCGGGTTGTTCTTTTGGCGGCTATGGCAGCGGCTCTAGCCTTCTTGGCAGCTTTATGATCATACTTGGCCTTCCAGAAGTCAAATTTGTCCTGTCAACAAATAAACAGGTTAAAACGTCATGCAAGCATTTAAACTACAAACACAAAAAGAGAAAGAGGTCAGAGGTTTTCACCTCTGGTGCCGGGTTGAGTTTGTAGAATGGGTTTAACCCAACCTTACTACTGTCCTCATATTTGCCGTTCACGAGGATGGTTGACATTGCAATAACGTCTTCTTCAGTCAATTGAACAGAGCTATAACGCAGAGAGTCGTTTGGGCCTCTGTCATACTCATACATTAACTTGGATCGGCGGCTTAGAGGGATGACCCGCCATGCGACCCAGCAACGGGTCAGGTCAACTCCAGTTAAGTCGTTCCCCAGTAAAGCTTGAATCCTTTTAATAGATGGAATAAGCTTCTTGCGTTCAGCAGCGATAAGCTTATCAGGGAGCACAAACTTGGAATCCAGACGCTCCGCGCGATAACCCGGCAGTGGTTTTTCATTGGCTGGTGACGTATCTTGGCAGTAGAACCAGGTCTGATTCCAATCTTTGGGATGGCTCGGTAAGACTATTAAGGGAAAGACGGCGCCCTGTCGGCGCTGAATTGAGATTCCACCAAGATCCAAACTAAGGCCGTTGGTGCATTCATTCTGGCGGTTCAAGTAAAAGTATTCCCTGAAGAGTTCCACAGTCGGTTCTTCTTGAAGATATACCTCACAAAGAACTTGAAAATTGCAGATATTGGAGATAGAGTTGGGTCCAATGTCTTGTGGGCGAAGCTTGAAAAAATGCAGAAGTCTCGGAAGAACTTTGAGCCGGGTGGAGAGAAGCCCCGGTTCATGTGATCAGTGAAAATGATAAATTCACCGTCTTTGGGCTGAGTCCGTTCTTCATCTGGGTCAGGTGCACGGTAAGACATAACATTTTTCTCTAGCAAAAATCCTATGGTGACAAATTCCTTCAAGGTATCCTCAGTAACTATGGAAGGGACCCAGTTGCAGACAGTTGGTGCTTTTTGACTGCATGATGAAAGGGCAAGCTGAAAAGAAAGTAATTTGCTGGTTCAATTTGTTGATGAAATTACAGGTTCATGATACAGATGAATAATGGCGTCTTAAATAAGGGCTAATGACATATAAAGGAAAAATAAGCCGGAGTCATAAGCCGCCATGACTAAAAAGTATTCGAAGGTTGCCAGAAACAGAATTGGCTAAGTATTGACACAAACAAGTTTATCAAGCTGTCATTATTATTTTGGATCAAATGGTCGTTCAGAAAAGAAAAATATTCTAGACCTAAAAATCTGGTACAGATGAGTTCGTCAGTTATAATGAGGCCTCTGTATAGGAAAAAGGGGTCTACTAGTATCAAAAGTGGACACAAAACAACTACCGCATAAGTTCTACATTTCTTCTAGATCAAAAGAGGGTACGGAGAAGAAACTACCAGAAGGTCTATGATGAACGGCGAAGAACACCGACGAACTCGCAACCCTAATACAGATCTAAGGGCGCGGAAAGGTAGGAACTTACGAATGCAGATATACTGCGAAGGATCGTCGCGGTTCTCTAGATGAGCTCAGGATGATGCAGTGGCCGATGTTGAGGGCGACGGTGGGTGCTATGGCGACGGCGGAGCTCGAGAGGCAGGGAGGTGGCGAGAAGATGGAAGGAAGAAGAAGAAAGAGGAAGGACCAACTGAGCCTATTTATAAAGGGATAAGTGAACACGCGGGCGCGAAAATTGAGGAAGACCAAAATAATAATTATCCAGCTAAACGGACGCCTCGATTCTCGGAAGACATTAAAAGATAAAGATCCGTTGAAGATGATGTCATAGCAGGCTTTCATGTTTTTGGAAGATGACGTCATGGCGGGTTACAGAGTTTTTTCAGACAAAGGAAGATGGATTTCGTCTAAGTGTTGAAGATTGACAAAGAACAAAGTTCAAGTGAACCTGGGGCCTAATGTTGGGGATATAGCTACCAGGTATGACCCGCCCAGGAGGGGCCGGGTCAACCCCAATGGCGGATTACAAAAAGAAGCCCAGTAATATTCAAGGTGATAGTTTATTAAGACTTATAGAAGGCCTAAGCCCAGAGGCGGCTTAAGGCCCAATATTGTAAACCACCATATGTAAAGAAAGACTTGTAAAGAAAGGCATATAAAAGAAGTCACCGAGTCGGACACGTTTTATGAGCCGGTCAGGACTCTGTAGGCCGCCAGGCGTCAACCCGTGTATATAAGGGGATGACCCGGCGGTGGCTTAGGACAAGAATCAACAGATCGATAGCCAAGCTAGAAGATTCGCTCCTTGGTCATCGAAACCTAGCAATACAACATCAACTGGACTAGGCCTTACCTTCACCGTAAGGGGCCGAACCAGTATAAACCTCTCGTGTCCTTTTGTCACGATTAAACCCCTTTAAGCTTCCTAGTTGCGATGGCCCTACCACTAAGTCCTTTCGCTAGGACATCTGCCGTGACAATTCCACGACACAGGGAATCAATATCAAACGGAGTCCAAACACCGCGAAACTTTTTGGAGATTTTTTATGGACCAGAACACCCAGGCTGGGCTAGAGAAGCACCTGGGGGTACCCCGAGGGGGCACAACCCACCAGGGTGCGCCTGGGCCCCTAGGTGTGCCCAGGTGGGTTGTGCCCACCTCGGTGGCCTCCCGCACCCCATCTTTACACTATAAATTCACAAATATTCCAAAAACCCTCGTGGTTAACCTAGATGAGAAGTTCCGCCGCCGGAAGGCTCTATATCCATTGAAAACCAATCTAGACCCCGTTCTGGCACCCTGCCGGAGGGAGGAATCATCTCCGGTGGCCATCCTCATCATCCCGGCGGCCACCACGATGAGGAGGGAGTAGTCCACCCTCGAGGCTGAGGGTTTGTACCAGTAGCTATGTGTTTAATCTCTCTCTCTATCATGTTCTTGAGATGTCATGATCTTGATGTATCGCGGGCTTTGTTAATATAGTCGGATCATATGGTGTTTCCCCTCTCTATCTTGTTGTGATGAATTGAGTTTTTCCCTTTGAGATTTCATTATTATCGGATTGAATACTTTTATGGATTTGAGAACACTTGATATATGTCTTTCAATTGAATACTCGTGGTGACAATGGGGTATCGTATTGATTCACTTGATATATGTTTTGGCACTCAACTCAAGGATTCCCTAGGTGACATTCGGGTAATCTATGCATAGGGGTTGATGCATGTTCTTGTCTTTATTTCTCCGGTAGAAACCTTGGGGCACTCTTTGAAGTTCTTTGTGCTGGATTGAATATTATGAATCTGAATTTCCTTTGGTGTTATTTTAGTACAAACTCTTGGTTAGATTGATCAGAAAGAATAGCTTCATGTTATTTTAGTACGAACTCTAGGATAGATTGATCGGAAAGAATAGCATTGAGGTGGTTTCGTACCCTACAAACAATTCCTTCTTATGTTCTCCGCTAGATAGGAACTTTGGAGTGATTCTTCATTGCACGTTGAGGGACGGTTATATGATAGAATTATATTAGCACTGTTGAGAGGTTGCACTAGTTAAAGTACGGACCCTAGGCCTCATTCTTAAGCATTGCAATACCGTTTTTGTGCCCGTTTACTATTTCCTACCTTGCTGTTTTTATTTATTCAGATTATAAAATTATATTTCTACCATCAATATTACACTTCTATCACCATCTCTTCTCCGAACTAGTGCACCTATACAATTTGCCATTGTATTGGGTCTGTTGGGGACACAAGAGATTTCTTGTATTTGGTTGCAGGGTCGTTTGAGAGAGACCATCTTCATTCTACACCTCTCACGGATTGATAAACCTTAGGTCATCCACTTGAGGGAAAATTGCTACTGTCCTACAAAACTCTGCGCTTGGAGGCCCAACACGTGTCTACAAGAATAAAGTGGCATAGTAGACATCAATTCCTTGCTGGACACACCTATTTGAGAGAGCTAAAATTATGCCATGACTTGTTAGAATTGCTCTCTATGCTTCACTTAAATTTTTATGAGCTATGGATTTCCTCTAGTGCTTCACTTATATCTTTTTAAGCACGGTCTGCTTTAGTATTTTTCAAGAAATTATCCCTTGCTTCACTTAAATTAATTTGAGAGAAAGAAATTATATGCTCATGATCTTCACTTATATTTGTTTGAGCTTGTCAAAAGCAACACATGAAAATTAGTTCCAAAGTGATAGATATCCAAGAAGGATATAATAAAAACTTTCATGAAGATCATTGGACAAAATAAACTTGATTCTTAGTAATAGTTTTGAGATATTATTAAGTGATATGTGAGTCATCTTGATGAGTAATTATGCTTTATTAAGAATATTGGTGTTAAGGTTTGTGATTCCCTATGCAAGCACGAATGTCAATAGTTATGCAATGAAATTACATCCTACTTGTGCTGAATTATTTGGTGTTAATTATGCTTAATGCTCGCTTATGAGATTATTCGTTTCTTGGTTGGTCGCTTCTAAATCTTTTGCTAGCCTTCATTTTGCACTAAGTATGATCACTACTTGTGCATCAAAATCCTTTAAACTAGTTTTTCCACATGAGTCCACTATATCTACCTATATGCGGTATTCTTTTGTCGTTCTAAGCAAATTTGTATGTGCCATCTCTAATATTCAAAATAAATTTTTCTTTTGCGTGCTCGTACCGCTCGCGAGGCGGTGAGGGTGGCTAATTTTTTCCATGCTAGATGTGTTATTCTCACGATGAGTGTTTATTCACTTGTCATTGCACAAGAGTAAGGCAAAGGTATTAGGGATGCCCAGTCCCGAAATGAAAATTGAATTTACTTTATGTTGTCAAATAATAAATTCCTTGGAAAGTGTTGGTATGGAAGGCACCCGTGGATACGGTTAGCCATGGAAAGTGAAAGTATGGTGGAAAAAGGAATAAACTTTAATTTCTGTTTGGGAAACACCTATGATATATCTAGCATGGAAAGTGTTGGGAAGTCTTAAGTCGTTTTCGTTGGTGGGAAAAGTATGCCTCTCAAAATGTTTTTATCTATCAATTTTCGCTTTGAGCTCTGGCACCTCTATAAATCCCTACTTCCCTCTGCGAAGGGCCTTTCTTTTACTTTATGCAATTTTTATTTTTGAATTTGAGTCTCCATCTTCTGTTATGAAAGCATTAAATAGGAGGCACTATGTTCGTACTTGAGGAAAGGGTGTAGTTAATATGCGAGTGTGTTTCATGAATGGATCAATGATTGAGCATGATGGGCTAGGGATAACTTATTTTAGCATTGATATTTCGCTTGAGTATTTAAGTTATCATGTCAAAACTAGACTATTGCTTTGAACAATATAAAAGTCCAAATGTCCATGCTATAAAGAAAATATTATGATATGACATGTTAGGCAGCATTCCACATCAAAAATTCTGTTTTTGTCATTTACCTACTCGAGGACGAGCAGGAATTAAGCTTGGGGTGCTGATACGTCTCCAACGTATCTATAATTTTTGATTGTTCCATGTTGTTATATTATCAATCTTGGATGTTTTATAATCATTTTATAGCCAATTTATATCATTCTTGGCACTAACCTATTGACATAGTGCCAAGTGCCAGTTGCTGTTTTTTGCATGTTTTTTACATCGCAGGTAATCAATATCAAATGGAGTCCAAACGCAGTGAAACTTTTTTGGAATTTTTTGGACCAGAAGACAACCAATGGGCCGAAGAAGCACCTGGGGGCTGCTCCGAGGTGAGCACAACCCATTAGGGTGTGCCTAGAGGCCCAGGCGCGCCCTGGTGGGTTGTGCCCACCTCGGGTGCCCCCTGGACTGCCTCTTTACTATATAAATACCCCAATATTCCAGAAACCCTAGGGGAGTCGACAAAAATCAATTCCAGCCGCCGCAGAGTCCAGAACCACCAGATCCAATCTAGACACCATCACGGAGGGGTTCACCACTTCCATTGGTGCCTCTCCGATGATGCGTGAGTAGTTCTTTGTAGACCTTCGAGCCCGTAGTTAGTATCTAGATGACTTCCTCTTTCTCGTTTAATTCTCAATACAATGGTCTCTTGGAGATCCATATGATGTAATTCTTTTGCAGTGTGTTTGTTGGGATCCGATGAACTTTGAGTTTATGATTAGATCTATCTCTTTTTATCCATGAAAGTTATTTGAGTTTCTTTGATCTCTTATATGCATGATTTCTTATAGCCTTGTATTTCTTCTTTGATATTTGGGTTTTGTTTGGCCAACTTGGTCTATTTATCTTGCAATGGGACGAGGTGCTTTGTAGTGGGTTCAATCTTACGGTGCTTGATCCCAGTGACAGAAGGGGAACCGACACGTATGTATTGTTGCTACTAAGGATAAAACGATGGGGTCTATTTCTACATAAATAGATCTTGTCTACATCATGTCATCCTTCTTATTACATTACTCCATTTCTCCATGAACTTAATACACTAGATGCATGATGGATAGCGATCGATGTGTGGAGTAGTAGTAGTAGATGCAGGCAGGAGTCGGTCTACTAATCTTGGACGTGATGCCTATATAATGATCATTGCCTAGATATCTTCATGATTATTTGAAGTTCTATCAATTGCCCAACAGTAATTTGTTCACCCACCATTTGCTATTTTTCTCGAGAGAAGCCACTAGCGAAACCTACGCCCCTCGGGTCTCTTTCTCATATTATTTGCCTTCGCGATCTATTTTATTTGCCTTTTATTTTCATATCTATTAAACCAAAAATACAAAAATACCTTGCTGCAATTTATTCATGTTTATTTTATTTGTCGTTTGATCTATCAATCTACTACAATTTATTCACGTCTGTTTTGCCAATTTCTGGCACCGTTACCCGAAAGGGATCGACAACCCCTTTAATACATCAGGTTGCGAGTATTTGTTATTTGTGTGCAGGTGTCGTTTACATATTTTTGATTGGTTCTCCTACTGGTTCGATAACCTTGATTTCATCACTAAGGGAAATACCTACCATCGTTGTGTTGCATCATCCCTTCCTCTTTGGGGAAATACTGACGTAGCTTCAAGCCGCATCAGAAGGCGACCTTGTCCTTAGGTGCGTTCAGTCCGCCAAGGGTACAAACAAGTTATCGCCGAAGTGGGAAGGCCCTTACCGGGTAGTACGAGTCACCAGACTTGGCGCAGTTCGTCTGGAGACCAAATATGGCATTAAATTGCAAAACTCATGGAATATTGAGCATCTCCGCAAGTTCTACCCGTAAGGCGCGGGTGTCGGGCCCTGCCCGGTAGCCACCCTTTTGTACATGCCTTGCCTCAGCTGCATGTAACCCCTTGTACAAAGCCAGGTCGATGACCCTGTGCAAGAGAAGATAAACGAAGCACTGTAGGGGGGGCGACCAAGTTGCATGCATGCATGAGCATTCCAAGAGCACTTCATAAGCATTTCATGAGCATTTGCATATGCATCTAGATAGGATCGCATCATGCGTTCATCCTCATCTGCATAGAGCTTGCAGGTTCCTGCCATGAACTTGGCTTCAACAAGGAGTTGAGAACATGGCCCGGCACTGCGATCCCCGGCAAGCCAAATAGATAGGCTTGACCTCTTGTCCATTAGTGTTCTGTAAGCTATAACTTGTGCATGAGAGAACCTCGCCACTCTTTTTAGCTTGGGCGCTCCCATCCTTGACTTGAACGTTGCTTCAGTCAGAATGGTCGCGATGGCCTTTGGTAAAAAGAAGTTGGCAGGGGGCTGGTCCCTTTACTTTTGCCCGGTAGACGCAGTTCTCCGGCAAACAAAAAGGTACCAACAGGATAACCTACCGGGGAAAATATTTATTACATTAAGGAGGCATCCCACCTCTGCATGGACATATACATGCACGAGTTCCAGGCAATGTTCATCTTTTTCATTAATATGCGGAATACAAGTACAAGCATTACATAACACAAACATGGACTTGAGAGATTACATTATTTGAATTAAAATTTGGCAAGTGCCTACAGATTTAAGATTGAAAATAAGATAAGTGCCATGTAATGCCCTTTCTTGTCCCTCTCCTCCGAGGCATGGCCGTCAAAGATGAGGAGGGCAAAAGGAGTGCCTGGGCCGGAGCCTAGCCAGCCCCCCTCGGGCTCCAGGAGAGGTAGCCCGGCGGGAGCAGAGGAGCACAGGGGAACGCATCGATGGAGAGCACGGTGAGGCGACCCGTCGACCACCGCCACCAGGGCCAGCAGGATGTGGCAGGGCTAACAGAGCTGTAGCCCGAGAGGAAGCCTGCTGGGGTCTAGCTAGAAGACTGCTGGAGGAGCCAGGGGGCACCATCCCCACCTCTGCATCCAACTCCCCGGCAAATTACAATGCCGGGAAGAATATGCCGATGCAGATGATGGTGCTGCCGCTTGCTGAAGATGGTGCGGGCGGCGATCAGCCGAAGTCAGAGTCGTCGCCCTCCCGCCCGCTATTGTCGTCATCGCAGTCACTGTCCTCCTCATCACTTTCGCTCGAGGAGGAGCTTTCATCGTCGGTTGAGCTCTCCGCGCAGCACCCTAAGCGACCTCCCGAGCGCCCGAAGATCTTGACGGAGAGCAGGCTGCTCTCCATTAACTTGAACTGGAGAACGTGCCCCTCCGAGAAGCTGTGGGCGCAAGAAAAATTCTTCCAACCACGGCGGAGGTACATGACATGAGGAGCTGGGAAATAGACATCCACCCGCATGCCGCCATTCCCACAGCCCCTCATGTGCAACCTCAGAGAGCGTGGTTGTTCAAGATCCATTTCCCATGCAAATGGAGTAGGGAGACAAAGATGGCCGCACGGAGGCTTATACAGCCTGATGATGAACTCCCGAGGCTGATCCCCGACATGGCCTTCCATCGGAGGGAGGGCCGCCAGTGGGGGCACAGCTAAACCGCCCCGTCCTCCTCTTCCTCGGGAGCCACGGCGGCCTCGGCCCCGCCCTCTCCCTCCTTCCCTCACAGCGGGTTCCACCGCTGCAGGATCCAGAGGAGGAGGGATGCGCTGTCGAGCAGAAGCCCTCGTCGCCGCCGCTGGGGCACCACCACGCCCTCGTCCCCTCACCATGGCTAGAAGGGAGAGGTTGCCGAGGAGAAGAAGAAGAAGAAGAAGAAGAAGAAGAAGCGTGTGTGAAGAAGTTCTGCCCCTGCCCCCCCTCTTATAGGAGGACGAGGCAGGGGGGCTGGCTCCTCACACAGGAAATGTCTGCCCCGCTCCTCCAATGCAGCCTCTCTACGCCTTCCATGGATCTAAGAACCAAGGTCAGCCCTCTGCTCCAACCATCGGCGCTCGGGTTTCGTCCACGACACCCCTCCCCGCGCCCTCTGCATCCACCACCTACCACTCCCAATGCATGCAGAACACATGGCAGGTGCGTGCAAAACAGGAGGCAAGTGGGATGGCAGTTTCCGCCTCGTGATCGTGGGACGTGGGCAGTCCACGGGCCATGACCGAAGTTTTTTCGCAGCGTTATGCACGATGCTCGGAGAAACTAGAAACTGGCCTGGACCCAGGATAAATGAAGAAATAAAGAAGACCTCAAGTGACTAGATGAAAGAACATGCGGTGCCCCCATGTTTGGTTTTGGTAATTGATGACAATCTCTATGGACTAATGGTTGCCTTGAGTTATATTTGAAGGTTTTGTCCATAGGCTTTTCTTGGAGTACATGTGTTGGTTTCAAGGAGATTTTGTGTCGACCAAGGTGCTATTCAAGGAATTACCTAAAGATTGGTCTTGTGAGAGGTTGATCAAGACTAAGTCAAACAGTGAATCAAGTTGATCAATGATACGTCTCCAACGTATCTATAATTTTTGATTGCTCCATGCTATATTATCTACTGTTTTGGACTGTATTGGGCTTTATTTTCCACTTTTATATTATTTTTGGGACTAACCTATTAACCGGAGGCCCAGCCCAGAATTCTAGTTTTTTGCCTATTTCAGTGTTTCGAAGAAACGGAATTTCAAACGAAGTCCAAACGGAATAAAATCTTCGGGAACGTGATTTTCTCACCGAACGTGATCCAGGAGACTTCGACCCTGCTCCAAGGAACAAAAGAGGCGGTCATGAGGGTGGGGGCGCCCCCCCCCCCTAGGGCGTGCCCCCCTGCCTTGTGGGCTCCTCATTGCTCCTCCGGCGTACTTCTTCCTCCTATATATACACACGTACCCCCAAACGATCAGAACAAGAGCCAAAAACCTAATTCCACCGCCGCAACTTTCTGTATCCACGAGATCCCATCTTGGGGCCTGTTCTGGAGCTCCGCCGGAAGAGGGCCGTCATCACGGAGGGCTTCTACATCACCATAGCCCCTCCGATGAAGTGTGAGTAGTTTACCTCAGACCTTCGGGTCCATAGTTAGTAGCTAGATGGCTTCTTCTCTCTCTTTGAATCTCAATACAAAGTTCTCCCCCTCTCTCGTGGAGATCTATTCGATGTAATCTTCTTTTTGCGGTGTGTTTCTTGAGACTGATGAATTGTGGGTTTATGATCAAGACTATCTATGAATAATATTTGAATCTTCTCTGAATTCTTTTATGCATGATTGGTTATCTTTGCAAGTTTCTTTGAATTATCCGTTTGGTTTGGCCAACTAGATTGGTAGTTCTTGCCATGGGAGAAGTGCTTAGCTTTGGGTTCAATCTTGCGGTGTCCTTTCCCAGTGACAGAAGGGGCAGCAAGGCACGTATTGCATCGTTTCCATCGAGGATAACAAGATGGGGTTTATTTCATATTGCATGAATTTATCTCTCTACATCATCTCATCTTGCTTAAGGCGTTACTCTTTTTTTAACTTAATACTCTAGATGCATGATGGATAGCGGTCGATGAGTGGAGTAATAGTAGTAGATGCAGAATCATTTCGGTCTACTTGTCACGGACGTGATGCCTATATACATGATCATGCCTAGATATTCTCATAATTATGCTCAATTCTATCAATTCCTCAACAGTAATTTGTTCACCCACCGTAGAATACTTATGCTCTTTAGAGAAGCCACTAGTGAAACCTATGGACCCCGGGTCTATTCTCATCATATCAATCTCCATCACTTTTATATTGTTTTGCTATTTACTTTTTACTTTGCATCAATACCAAAAATGTTATATCTATCAGATCTCACTCTCATAAGTGACCGTGAAGGGCTTGACAACCCCTAATCGCGTTGGTTGCGAGTAGCTATCGTTTTGTGCAGGTACAAGGGACTTGAGCGTGGCCTCCTACTGGATTGATACCTTGGTTCTCAAAAACTGAGGGAAATACTTACGCTACTCTGCTGCATCATCCCTTCCTCTACGGGGAAAACCAGGCAAGGTCAAGACGTAGCAAGAAGGATTTCTGGAGCCGTTGCGGGGGAGTCTGCGCAAAAGTCAACATACCAAGTACCCATCACAATCCTTATCTCTCGCATTACATTATTTGCCATTTGCCTCTCGTTTTCCTCTCCCCCCAATTCACCCTTACCGTTTTATTCGCCCTTTCTCTCTCTATCCCCTCTCTCTATTTGCCTCTTTTGCCCGTTTGCTCTTGTTTGCTCATGTGTTAGATTGCTTGTTTATCGCGATGGCTCAAGATACTACCAAATTGTGTGACTTCACCAATACCAATAATAATGATTTCCTTAGCACTCTGATTGCTCCTTTTACCGATGCTGAATCTTGTGAAATTGATACTCTTTGTTGAATCTTGTTATGAAAGATCAATTCGCCGGCCTTCCTAGTGAAGATGCCGCTACTCATCTGAATAGCTTCGTTGATTTATGTGATATGCAAAAGAAAAAAGATGTCAATAATGATGTCGTTAAATTGAAGCTATTTCCTTTTTCGCTTAGAGATCGTGCTAAAGTTTGGTTTTCGTCTTTGCCTAAGAATAGTATTGATTCATGGAACAAGTGCAAAGATGCTTTTATCTCTAAGTATTTTCCTCCCGCTAAGATCATCTCTCTTAGAAACGATATTATGAACTTTAAACAAATTGATCATGAACATGTTGCACAAGATTGGGAGAGAATTAAATTAATGATACCTAATTGCCCTACTCATGGTTTGAATTTGTGGATGATTATACAGAATTTTTATGCCGGATTGAATTTTGCTTCTAGAAATCTTTTAGATTCGGCTGCGGGAGGTACTTTTATGGAAATCACTTTAGGAGATGCTACTAAACTCCTAGATAATATTATGGTTAATTATTCTCAATGGCACACTGAAAGATCATCTAATAAAAAAAGTGCATGCGGTAGAGGAAATTAATGTGTTGAGTGGAAAGATGGATGAACTTATGAAATTATTTTCTACTAAGAGTGTTTCTTCTAATCCTAATGATATGCCTTTGTCTACTTTGATTGAGAATAACAATGAATCTATGGATGTGAATTTTTTTGGTAGGAATAATTTTGGTAACAACGCTTATAGAGGGAATTTTAATCCTAGGCCTTATCCTAGTAATCCTTCTAATAATTATGGGAATTCCTACAACCACTCTTATGGAAATTATAATAAGATGCCCTCTGATTTTGAATCTAATATTAAAGAATTTATTTCTTCGCAAAAGAATTTTAATGCTATGACTGAAGAAAAAATGATTAAGATTGATGATTTGGCTAGGAACGTTGATAGAATTGCTCTTGATGTTGATGCTTTGAAACTTAGATCTATTCCACCTAAGCATGATATCAATGAGTCTCTTAAAGCCATGAGAATTTCAATTGATGAGTGTAAAGAAAGAACCGCTAGGATGCGTGCTTCCAAAGAGGCCTTTATTAAAGCATGTTCTTCCAATTCCTATGAAAATCAAGATGAAGATCTAAAAGTTATTGATGTGTCTCCAATTAAATCTTTATTTTGCAATATGAATCTTGATGAAACTAAATATGATCTTCCTTTACCTATAAGGCGTTCTAAAAATTCGGAGTATTTAGATCTTAATGATGAAATTGATGAAAGTGGGATTGAAAGAAATAAAAATCTAGATATTGCTAAACCCACTATATTGGATTTCAAGGAATTTAATTATGAAAGTTGCTCTTTAATTGATTGTATTTCCTTGTTGCAATCTGTGCTAAATTCTCCACATGCTTATAGTCGAAATAAAGCCTTCACCGAACATATTGTTGATGCCTTGATGCAATCTTATGAAGAAAAACTTGAGTTGAAAGTTTCTATCCCTAGAAAACTCTGATGAGTGGGAACCAACTATTAAAATTAAAATTAAAGATCATGCGTTTTATGCCTTGTGTGATTTGGGTGCTAGTGTCTCTACTATTCCCAAGACTTTGTGTGATTTACTAGATTTTCGTAATTTTGATGATTGCTCTCTAAAATTGCATCTTGCGGATTCCACTATTAAGAAACCTATGGGAAGAATTAATGATGTTCTTATTGTTGAAAATAGGAATTATGTGCCTGTAGATTTCATTGTTCTTGATATAGATTGCAATCCTTCTTGCCCTATTATTCTTGGTAGACCTTTCCTTAGAACGGTTGGTGTGATTATTGATATGAAGGAAGGGAATATTAGATTTCAATTTCCATTAAAAAAGGGCATGGAACACTTTCCAAGAAAGAAAATAAAATTACCATATGAAAATATCATGAGAGCCACTTATGGATTGCCTACCAAAGATGGCAATACCTAGATCTATTCTTGCTCGTTATGCCTAGCTAGGGGCGTTAAACGATAGCGCTTGTTGGGAGGCAACCCAATTTTATTTTTATTACTTGCTATTTGCTCCTGTTTAGTAATAAATAAATTATCTAGCCTCTGTTTTGGTTGTGTTTTTTGTGTTTAATTAGTGTTTGTGCCAAGTAGAACCGTTGGGAAGACTTGGGGAAAGTCTTGTTGAACTTGCTGTAAAAAACAGAAACTTTAGCGCTCACGAGAACTGCTGCCATTTTTATTTGGAGAGTGATATTTAGTTAATTATTTTTTCAGATGATTAATAGATAAATTCCTACGTCCAGAAATTTATTTTAGAATTTTTGGGGTTCCATATCTTGCGCTAGCTACAGATTACTACAGACTGTTATGTTTTTGACAGATTCTGTTTTTCGTGTGTTGTTTGCTTATTTTGATGAATCTATGGCTAGTAAAATAGTTTATAATACATAGAGAAGTTGGAATACAGTAGGTTTAACACCAATATAAATAAAGAATGAGTTCATTACAGTACCTTGAAGTGGTCTTTTGTTTTCTTTCGCTAACGGAGCTCATGAGTTTTCTATTTTGAGTTTTGTGTTGTGAAGTTTTCAAGTTTTGGGTAAGAATTTGATGGATTATGAAACAAGGAGTGGCAAGAGCCTAAGCTTGGGGATGCCCATTGCACCCCCAAGATAATACAAGGACACCAAAAAGTCAAAGCTTGGGGATGCCCCAGAAGGCATCCCCTCTTTTCGTCCACTTCCATCGGTAACTTTACTTGGAGCTATATTTTTATTCACCAACATGATATGTATTTTGCTTGGAGCGTCTTGTATTATTTGTGTCTTTGTTTGCTAGTATATCACAATCATCCTTTCTGTACACACCTTTTGAGAGATCCATACATGAATTAAAATTTTATAGAATACTCTATGTGCTTCACTTATATCTTTTGAGCTAAATAGTTTTGCTCTATGTGCTTCACTTATATCTTTTGAGCGTTATAATTTTGCTCTATGTGCTTCACTTAGATCTTTTAGAGCATTGTGGTGGATTTGTTTTAAAGAAACTATTGATCTCTCATGCTTCACTGAAATTATTTTGAGAGTCTCTTAATAGCATGGTAATTTGCTTAAAAATAATATGCTCGGTATTCTAGATTTGTGAAACTTTCTTTTGAGTGTGTTGAATACTAAGAAAATATTGAAGCATGATAATTGTTTTGAGATATGGAGGTGATAATATTAAAGTCATACTAGTTGATTAGTTGTGAATTTAAAGAATACTTGTGTTGAAGTTTGTGATTCCCGTAGCATGCACGTATGGTGAACCGTTATGTGATGAAGTGGAGCATGATTTATTTATTGATTGTCTTCCTTATGAGTGGCGGTCAGGGACGAGCGATGGTATTTTCCTACTAATCTATCCCCCTAGGAGCATGCGCGTAGTACTTTGCTTTGATAACTTCTAGATTTTTGCAATAAGTATGAGTTCTTTATGACTAATGTTGAGTCCATGGATCATACGCACTCTCACCCTTCCACCTTTCGCCGGTATCATACACCTACCATATACCTTCCTAAAAACAGCCACCATACCTACCTATTATGGCATTTCCATAGCCATTCCGAGATATATTGCCATGCAACTTCCCACCGTTCCGTTTATCATGACACATCCATCATTGTCATATTGCCTAGCATGATCATGTAGTTGACATAGTATTTGTGGCAAAGCCACCGTTAATAATTTTCATACTTGTCACTCTTGATTCATTGCATATCCCGGTACACCGCCGGAGGCATTCATATAGAGTCATATCTTGTTCTAAGTATCGAGTTGTAATTGTTGAGTTGTAAGAAAAATAAAAGTGTGATGATCATCATTATTAGAGCATTGTCCCAGTGAGGAAAGAATGATGGAGACTATGATTCCCCCACAAATCGGGATGAGACTCCGGACGAAAAATAAAAAATAAAAGAGGCCCAAGAAGCCCAAATAAAAAGGGCCATAAAAAAGAGAAAAGTCCCAAATAAAAAATAAATAAATAAATAAAATGAGAGAAAAATAGAGAAGGGACAATGTTACTATCCTTTTACCACACTTGTGCTTCAAAGTAGCACCATGATCTTCATAGTAGAGAGTCTCTCATGTTATCACTTTCATATACTAGTGGGAATCTTCCATTATAGAACTTGGCTTGTATATTCCAATGATGGGCTTCCTCAAATTGCCCTAGGTCTTCATGAGCAAGCAAGTTGGATGCACACCCACTTAGTTTCTTTTTGAGCTTTCATATACATATAGCTCTAGTGCATCCGTTGCATGGCAATCCCTACTCACTCACATTGATATCTATTGATGGGCATCTCCATAGCCCGTTGATACGCCTAGTTGATGTGAGACTGTCTTCTCCCTTTTTGTATTCTCCACAGCCACCATTCTATTCCACCCATAGTTCTATGTCCATGGCTCACGCTCATGTATTGCGTGAAGATTGAAAAAGTTTTGAAAAAGTTAGAGTATGAAACAATGGCTTGGCTTGTCATTGGGGTTGCGCATGATTTAAATACTTTGTGTGGGGAAGATGGAGCATAGCCAGACTCTATGATTTTGTAGGGATAACTTTCTTTGGACATGTTATTTTGAGAAGACATAATTACTTTGTTAGTATGCTTGAAGTATTATTATTTCTTATGTCAATATAAACCTTTGTCTTGAATCTTTCTAATCTGAATATTCATACCACAATTAAGAAGATTTGCATTGAAATTATGCCAAGTAGCACTCCGCATCAAAAATTCTCTTTTTATCATTTACCTACCCGAGGACGAGCAGGAATTAAGCTTGGGGATGCCTGATACGTCTCCAACGTATCTGTAATTTTTGATTGCTCCATGCTATATTATCTACTGTTTTGGACTATATTGGGCTTTATTTTCCACTTTTATATTATTTTGGGACTAACCTATTAACCGGAGGCCCAGCCCAGAATTCTAGTTTTTTGCCTATTTCAGTGTTTCGAAGAAACGGAATATCAAACGGAGTCCAGACGGAATAAAATCTTCGGGAACATGATTTTCTCACCGAACATGATCCAGGAGACTTGGACTCTGCTCCAAGGAACAAAAGAGGCTGTCACGAGGGTGGGGGGCGCCCCCCCCTAGGGCGTGCCCCCTGCCTCGTGGGCCCCTCGTTGCTCCTCCGGCGTACTTCTTCCTCCTATATATACACACGTACCCCCAAACGATCAGAACAGGAGCCAAAAACCTAATTCCACCGCCGCAACTTTCTGTATCCACGAGATCCCATCTTGGGGCCTGTTCCGGAGCTCCGTCGGAAGAGGGCCGTCATCACGGAGGGCTTCTACATCACCATAGCCCCTCCGATGAAGTGTGAGTAGTTTACCTCAGACCTTCGGGTCCATAGTTAGTAGCTAGATGGCTTCTTCTCTCTCTCTTTGAATCTCAATACAAAGTTCTCCCCCTCTCTCGTGGAGATCTATTCGATGTAATCTTCTTTTTGCGGTGTGTTTCTTGAGACTGATGAATTGTGGGTTTATGATCAAGTCTATCTATGAATAATATTTGAATCTTCTCTGAATTCTTTTATGCATGATTGGTTATCTTTGCAAGTCTCTTCGAATTATCTGTTTGGTTTGGCCAACTAGATTGGTAGTTCTTGCCATGGGAGAAGTGCTTAGCTTTGGGTTCGATCTTGTGGTGTCCTTTCCCAGTGACAAAGGGGCAGCAAGGCACGTATTGCATCGTCGCCATTGAGGATAACAAGATGGGGTTTATTTCATATTGCATGAATTTATCTCTCTACATCATGTCATCTTGCTTAAGGCGTTACTCTGTTTTTAACTTAATACTCTAGATGCATGCTGGATAGCGGTCGATGAGTGGAGTAATAGTAGTAGATGCAGAATCGTTTCGGTCTACTTGTCACGGACGTGATGCCTATATACATGATCATGCCTAAATATTCTCATAATTATGCTCAATTCTATCAATTGCTCAACAATAATTTGCTCACCCACCATAGAATACTTATGCTCTTGAGAGAAGCCACTAGTGAAACCTATGGCCCCCGGGTCTATTCTCATCATATCAATCTCCATCACTTTTATATTGTTTTGCTATTTACTTTGCCTTTACTTTTTACTTTGCATCTTTATACCAAAAATACCAAAAATATTCTATCTATCAGATCTCACCCTCGTAAGTGACCGTGAAGGGCTTGACAACCCCTAATCGCATTGGTTGCGAGTAGCTATCGTTTTGTGCAGGTACGAGGGACTTGAGCGTGGCCTCCTACTGGATTGATACCTTGGTTCTCAAAAACTGAGGGAAATACTTACGCTACTCTGCTGCATCATCCCTTCCTCTTCGAGGAAAACCAATGCAAGCTCAAGACGTAGCAATCAACCCACAAAGCGTAGAAGATGTACCGAGAGGGATCAGGTGATACCATGGTATGGTAAGCATTGTCAATTACGCTTTGTGTACTAACCCATGGTCTTCATGAGAGTTCTTTGTGGGGTTAGGTTGTGGTGTGCAAGTTCAAGTGGAGCATCATGAAGAGATAAAATGCTTGAAGCTTGCCATCCATTATGGTAACAATGGATTAATGAAGATGTGCGGAAGAGTGGCTCACCCATAATGGAGTATGGGGAGGAATCAACTAGTCTTCATCGAGCCAACGCAATCAAGAAAGGTGGTCCAACTTGAGGGAGTCAAGATTGTCATCATCTAGCTCAAGTGGACCATGTGCAAGCCAAAGGTTTGCCCTTGATAGGTTTTCTATTTTTCCGGTCTCATGGTGGTAGTTGGGAGACCGGGTTATAGGATCGATTGTCGTACTATCAAGGGGGGCTCTCGATGAGTAGCTTGATCATATCGTTCGTAGAGAGCTCAAACCATTGCATACTTGCATCATATTTTTTGGTTCTTGTTTGGTTCTTCTCCTTGTGAGATTTGGAGCTTTATGGTCATTCTCTTGACAAGCTCGTTTTCATCAAAAACAGAGTTCACATGCATCTTCTATGATGTTTTCGATGTTGGAGGTTATGTCGGTTCTTCCTTTTTAGAGGTTCCACTCCTCTATTTGTTAGGAATACCTCCCTTGCCTCTTCTTACTATAACCATCTGCTGTTTTGATGCTACATGTCATCTTGTATCCAACAAGCTTGAGTTTTCTCAATTCGGAGCTCATTTGCAGAAGTTTTGGCAGTTCTGGTTTTCCTTGGAGTATACTTGTTTTCGTGGAAGTGGCATAAGGATGGCGCCAGCGGTAGTACGCTGGGCCGGAGCGGCAGTACAGCGTATCGCCACAAGCGGTAGTACCGCTGTCCCATAGCGGTAGTACCGCCTATGGCCATAAGCGGTAGTACGGCTCCGGTTCCGTGCTGGTACCACCTCGACTCGAGACGTGGTTTTCTCGTGTCGGGTTCAGCGGCAATAGGAGCGGTAGTGCCGCGGCTACCACCGCCCCTAGTGCCGCTCAATGGCCCTCCTCCCTATCCCTTCTCACTGTGCTCGTGGTAGGCGTTGTGCGCGGTCCTAGCGGTAGTACTGCTGTGCCAAGCGGCAATGCCGCTGCGGCCTATGGTGGTACCACTGGTGCTAGCGGTAGTGCCGCTCATAAGGCTCTGCCTCGCCCTCTATTTTGCTCTTCTCTCCGTGTTCTACCGCCCAGGCGATAGTACCGCTCGTGCGCGGACTGAGCACGTAACGGTTGGATTTGGGAGCTCCTATAAAAGGGGTCTTCTTCCCCATTCAACCTTATCTTTTGAGCTTGTGTTCTTCCCCCATTGTTGACCTTTTAGAGCTTGCTTACTCTCAATCCCTCCATGGATTCTTGCTAGTTTTTGAGGGAAAAGAGAGAGGAGATCTAGATCCACATTTCCACCAATCACTTTCTCCTCTATGTGAGGGGAACCCCTTGGATCTAGATCTTGGAGTTCTTGGTGTTCTCTTTCTTGTTCTTCCTCTCATTCTCCTCCCTAGCATTAGTTGCTTCGGTGGGATTTGAGAGAGAAGGACTTGGGCACTCCGTGTGCCCTTGCCATTGCATTTGGTGCATCGGTTTGAGTTCTCCACGGTGATACGTGGAAGTTACAAGTTGAGAAGCTTATTACTCTTGGGTGCTTGGTACCCTTGAGCTTGTTCCTCTTGGGTGCTTGGGCGCCCTAGACGGTTGGTGGTGTTCGGAGCTCAATTATTGTGGTGTAAAGCTCTGAGCAAGCATCGGGGTCTCCAATTAGGTTGTGAAGATCACCCCGAGCAATTTGACGGGTACCAGTGACCGCCCCAAGGGTTGCCAAAGTGTACGGGTTCAGTGACCGTCCCCAAGGGTTGCCATTTGTATGGGTTCGGTGACCGCCCTCAAGGGTCCTTAGTGGAATCACGGCATCTTGCATTGTGCGAGGGCGTGAGGAGATTATGGTTGCCCTAGTGGCTTCTTGGGGATCATTGTGCCTCCACACCGCTCCAAACGGAGAGTAGCATCCGCAAGGGTGTGAACTTCGGGATACATCGTCGTCTCCGCGTGCCTCGGTTATCTCTTACCCGAGCCCTTTACTTATGCACTTTACTTTGTGATAGCCATATTGTTTCTTGTCATATTTCTTGCTATCACCTAGTAGTTTATATTTCTTAGCATAAGTTGTTGGTGCACATAGGTGAGCCTAGTTGTTGTAGGTTTTGTGCTTGACAAATTAACTGCTAGGTTTATTCCGCATTTGTTCAAGCCTAAACCGTAATTATTTTAAAGCGCCTATTCACCCCCCCTCTAGGCGACATCCACGATCTTTCACTAGCCTCTTCAGCACCCCCACCTATGCACTTATTAGGCCCTACCCCGACGATGCTCGGCAGTGCATTCGGGGCAAGCCCAGGGGCTTCTGTCAGTGCAACACACCCTGGGTCTATTGCCCAGACTATGCACAGGCACGGGAACAAGATTAAGGCTCCAACCCAAACCATAGTACAAGGAACCAAGAACTTTGAAGGACCAACATGCAGATCAAGAGGACCAAGATCAGACCAGAGAAGTAAGGCACCACCAGGAGAAAGGCCTCCTGTCGGTGTCAAAACCGGCGGATCTCGGGTAGGGGGTCCTGAGCTTTGCGTCTAGGCCGGATGGTAACAGGAGGCAAGGGACACGAAGTTTTACCCAGGTCTGGGCCCTCTTGATGGAGATAAAACCCTATGTCCTGCTTGATTAATATTGATGATATGGGTGTTACAAGAGTAGATCTACCACGAGATCAGAGAGGCTAAACCCTATAAGCTAGCCTACGGTATGATTGTATGTTGTGATTGTTGTCCTACGGACTAAAACCCTTCGGTTTATATAGACACCGGAGAGGGTTAGGGTTACACAAGGTCAGTTACAAAGGAGGAGATATCCATATACGTATTGCCTAGCTTGCCTTCCACGCCAAGTAGAGTCCCATCCGGACACGAGACGAAGTCTTCAATCTTGTATCTTCATAGTCTAACAGTCCGGCCAATGGAGATAGTCCGGCTGCCCGGAGACCCCCTAATCTAGGACTCCCACAGTAGCCCCTGAACCAGGCTTCAATGACGATGAGTCCGGCGCGCAGTTGTCTTCGGCATTGCAAGGCGGGTTCCTTCTCCGAATATATTACAGAAGAATTTGAATACGAGGATAGTGTTCGACCCTGCAAAATAAGTTCCACATTTCACTGTAGAGAGAATAATGTTTTCGCAGATCCAATCCGCTAGCTTGTTTTGGCAACATGACGTTACGTCATGGCCCGGTGATTATTCGAACCGTTTCTTTTAACCAGCCCCGCACATAACACGAGGCAGTTTTTTGACACGTCTTGTCAAAGCAGAGATCGTGTCCCCTTATTACGGGATTCTCATCAATATGGGCGTGGGTAACCCAACCGCGCCATCAATTGCGGCGCTTGGGGGATAAGCGAGTTTTATCAGGCAAGTGGGGACGCTTAATTTTGTCCGCCCATATAAAGGGATAAGGATTCACCTTTCTATCCACACCTTCTTCCTCCTCTGCTCATCCGCTCCCGCACACTCGAGCTCTAGCGCCCAAGCTCTCACTTCCATCTCAACCTTCTCCAATCATGTCCGGAGCAGGAGGCAAGTGGATGGTCTCCTCCATCACGGAGGGAGACGTCAAGAAACTGAGGAGAGCCGGATACCTGCCCGACGACATCGCGCACTGGCTCCCAGATGAGGGACAACTCATCCCCACCCCCGAGCCCCATGAGAGGGTGGTATTCCTCACCCATTTCCTCCGCGGACTGGGATTCCCTCTCCATCCCTTCGTCCGGGGTCTCATGTTTTATTACGGCCTGGATTTCCATGATCTCGCCCCGAACTTTATCCTCAACATCTCGTCGTGTGCGAGGCCTTCCTCCGCATCAAGCCCCATTTCGGCCTATGGCTGAAAACCTTCAACGTCAAGCCGAAGATAGTGAGCGGCCACCAGGCGGAGTGTGGAGGCACCATGGTGGGCAAGATGCCCAACATCACATGGCTCGAGGGCTCCTTCGTGGATACCATAAAGCGGTGGCAATCGGGGTGGTTCTATATCGCCGAGCCGTGCGACCCTGCATGGGTAGTGGCCCCGAGTTCTGATCTGGCATCCCCATGCGGCTCACCTCCTAGAAAGAGAAGGGCCTATCCTGGGGTAATTCAAAAGAGCAGACCGGACTCCAGTCATGTATTCAAAACATGGTGGACAAGAAGCTCAAGCTCGTCAACATAGTCCAGGTTATGCTCGTCCGCCGGATACTCCCGTGCCAACAACGGGAGTTCACCTTGTGGGAGTTCAACCCGGCACAGCACCGAACTCTGAACAGGCTCTTCGACACAACTCATGAAGATGCCTGGAGGGTGCTGTTCAAGGGCGCCGCGGTCCCTCCCCCCATTACTGAGGATCGCGGATTCAGCGCGAAGCGCCAAGCCAGTGCGGTAAGCTGTTTTACCTTTCACATGATACTTGTTTTCTATATAGATTGACTCTATGCGGGATCTAAACTCCCGTGCCGTTAACAGGACTGGCAGAAGATGGCCGGACAAATCGACTGTCTGGCTCCCTTGCCCGAAGGCCCTGCAGACGCCCTTCTGGTGAAGATGTTGACTCCGGCCCCTTATAAGGTGCAGGAGAAGACCCAGAAGGCCAAAGGAGCTCGAAAGAGTTCCCGACGCCAGGCATCGTCGGACTCACCGTCCGATGAGTCTGTGGCGCACTCTTCCCCCGAAGACGAGGAAGAGGAATAAGAGGCTCCCCCACCGACTGGGGGAGACAAGAAAAGGAAGGCCGCCCCAACTGGGGAGGTCGGAGGGTCCAAGAAGGGAAGGACGCTCCTTCCGGACAGCTCTACCGCCGCCGACGAAAGTGAAGACGAGTGGTTGCCCAGGGCCAAGCCCAAGGGGAGATCGTAAGTATTCGGATACCAAAGTAACCCATAGGATTCCTTTGTTGCATTGCTTTCCCTAACGCCGAACTCAATTGTGCAGGCCGCCCCGAGCCAATATCGAGGTATCCTCGGACGGCTCCCTGGGCTCGTCGGACATGGATAGCGATCCAGTACCGACCACCACCTCCCCTCATCCAGCCGACGACGCCGAGGTGTTGTCTCAAGAGGCACCGGATCGAGGAGGGACAGTCCCGGAGGCGCCTCAAGGCGACCTTCCGGACTCCAGGAGCCGAGGGGACAGGGTCCCCGAGAGCTCCGAGTTTGGCCCTCAGACGAACACCGCGCCAGACCCTCCAATGGCTCTGAGCTCGGGCAGACGGTCCCCTTCTAAGGGGGGTGAGACGCCTGTGCCGGTGACCTCTGTCCATCTAGAGGAGCCGAACACTATGTTGGAAGCGCTTCGCAGCGCTTCCATCGAGGAGGAGCACCGCACTATCATGAGTGCGGTGATCCAGAAGTTTCAGTCCACCAAGAGCGGATTGACTGAAGCCTGTACTAGCCTTCTAACAGGCTTCGAGGTAAGTGTTTTAAAATGTCGTAGAAATATTACCGCATAGACAGTAGCCCCTGATGCTTTGTTCGGTGTTCACAAAGAAAAGCCGAACAGAGGATCAAATAATATCGCAGGAGTGTAATATAAGTATGTCAATATGCATATGCAGGATTTGCTGCTGGCGTCCTCCGCACTACCTGCGGAGGTCGTCGTACTGAAGGAGTCCCTCCAGGGGTCCCAGAAAGAGCTCGGCCTTGCTAAGAGGCAGCCCGAGGAGAACAAGGGTAAGTAATACCCCGTCTATAGATGAGAAAAAGGGCGCGATTGCTAAATGACAGGATCATTGTATGTTTGCCAGGGGCCACGACCGAGGTGGCGACCCTGAAGCAAGCGCTGTCCCAGGCCGAAGAGAAGGCGGCCCAGGAGCGCACCGAGCGAGAGAGGCACGAGGCTCGGGTGGGCGAGGTGCAGCAAGAGCTCCAGGCTCTCCTGACGAAGCACGAGACGTTGGAGCTTGACTTGAAGACGCGAGAGTCTGAGCTTGCCGCGGCCCATGCGAGCGCGAAGAGTGCCAAGGCCGAGGCCCAGAAGGCCCTTCAGGAGATCGACATGATAAAGAAGATAGCGGCGGGTAAGGCTTTCTATATGCAAAGCAAGCATGTAAAAGTAAATTATCAATTACTTACCCGGATCCGGAGCTCTTCAGGAGCATTCACAGATTTTCCCCGCAGTGTGTCCGATGCCGCACAATTTTACCAGGCCGAGGACGGTAGCTCGACGGAGAAGCTGTTTTGGTCTCAGTATGCTGAGACCGAACATCCGGTGCCGATGAGTGACTAGCTGAAGCAGATGGCCGAGCTACATAAGGCGGCCGATCAGGCCATGAAGGGCTTCATAGTCCGGTTGTGGCCTGGCGATGCCCTTCCGAACAACTTCTTTGGCCTGGTGAGGCAGCTTGTGGATGCCTGCCCACGGCTGGAGGTCGTCAAGCGATCCGTCTGCATTGAAGGTGCACGCCGGGCCTTCACCCGTGTAAAAACGCAGTGGGTCAAGCTAGACGCCGTGAAGCTGATCAAGGAGGGGCCGCCGGAGGGCAAGGAACACCGCCACCCCGAGATGTACTACGAGGGTGTTCTGCCGGGTGCCCGTCTTATCGCGGATGAGTGTTCGCAAAATGTAATATTTGCATGAGACTTGCTCGTTTTGTCCTGTGTGTATGAAAACTTGTATCGTATTCGCTATGCAACGCTTGTGTGAATTTAAAATATTACCTTCTGTTTAGCTGTTTATCCAATCTGAGAGATGGCTAGTCCTCGGCTTCTGCCCCCATGCCACGAGTGCCGGGTTGTTCAGGATAAACCTGAGCACTCTTGTTCCCATGTTTGGGTCCTTCGAGGGAGGTGCTCAGCACAACGAACAAGGCAACCGGACTAATAATGCTTTATCACTCTCACTAAGCCATAGAATTCTATAATTTTAAATTTCGGTGAAGCCCCTGGTATTCAGAAGGCCGAATTCGGGGAGCAATACACGCCTGTAAGCCGGACGGAGCCGGCCCCTCGCCCAAAGCGGCATAAGTCTTTAGGGACTCGAAAAAACCTCGCCGAACAGCGACCAGTCTCTCGCCTTATCATGACAGTCAGTTTTAGTTTTCTCTACTGAGGTGCTCGGCCCGGCAGAACCGGGGCACAATCGCAGTAGTTCTCCTAGCGCTACCTTAGATGATAGAGCGGAACGTAAGGTACCAGAACATAGGAGCCGGGCAAACCCAACATTTGACCAAAGACATGATTCGGAGCTGATGCATATAATGCTATAAGTTCGGGGTGCCGCACTTGTGAAAGTGTTTGGACTTTTCACACCATATTGTGGGTACGTAAGCCCCTGGTGCATTGGCCGTACCAGAGTGTACGGTTGCTAGGCGTCATTAATGAACACATAGATATGTATACATATAACAAAAATGCTATAATAGTCGTAATGTCATGCATTGTATATTAAAAAATGCATTAAAGCAGAGTAATATAGATAGTGTAATAAGCAAAAGAGTAGGACTATGTCCCTTCCAAGGGCGAGCTGAGGAATTATATGAAATCTGTAATCCACCTGGGAATTCCGTAGTTGTCGGCCTCCTTGGTTGCTGTATCATGTGTTCGGCAATAGAGCTGCCGGACAGTGTTTCCATAGATTGAAGTCCTGAAAGAAAAAGAAAAATAACCAAACGGGAAGCCCCTGGTGTGGTTTAGGCCGCGTTTTCGGGCGTCCCGTAGTTGCCCCCCCCCCTCCCCACCTGTGCCCATGGTATTTTTAATGCGTAATTATGTACGCGCGGCATGAACAATGCCGTCGGGCTGGGATTGGGGTGGCCGCCGTATTGCTACGCGAGCTCAGATCGCGCCAGGCGGTCTGTTTGCCGATTGCCCCGAGCATGCTTGAAGGTGTCCGGGCTTTGAAACGCCAAACTGGTAGATTGCCTTGAGAGGATGCTTTGCGCTTCTGCTGCAAGGGCCGCGGTGTGCTCCTTTGTTCGGAGAGAGCGCTCTGTGTTTCCGTTGACTGTAATAACTCCGCGAGGTCCTGGCATCTTGAGCTTGAGGTATGCATAATGTGGCACCGCATTGAATCTAGCGAATGCGGTCCGTCCGAGCAGCGCGTGATAACCACTGTGGAACGGGACTATATCGAAGATTAACTCTTCGCTTCGGAAGTTATCCGGGGATCCGAAGACCACTTCCAGTGTAATTGAGCCTGTGTAGTGGGCCTCTACGCCTGGAATGACGCCCTTAAAGGTCGTCTTTGTGGGTTTGATCCTTGAGGGGTCTATACCCATTTTGCGCACTGTGTCCTGATAAAGCAGATTCAGGTTGCTGCCGTCGTCCATAAGGACTCGAGTGAGGTGAAATCCGTCGATGATTGGGTCTAGGACCAGTGCGGCGAATCCGCCGTGACGGATACTAGTGGGGTGGTCCCTGCGATCGAAGGTGATCGGACAGGAGGACCAAGGGTTGAACTTTGGGGCGACTAGCTCCAACGCATATACGTCCCTGAGCGCACGCTTCCGCTCCCTCTTGGGGATGTGGGTTGCATATATCATGTTCACCGTCCGCACTTGCGGGGGAAATCTCTTCTGTCCTCAAGTGTGCGGCTGCCGAGGTTCTTCCTCGTCATCGCTATGCGGCCCCTTGTCCTTGTTTTCGGTAATTAACTTGCCAGCCTGCTTGAACACCCAACAATCCCTGTTGGTGTGATTGGCTGGCTTGTCTGGGGTGCCGTGTATTTGACACGAGCGATCGAGTATACGGTCCAAGCTGGACGGACCCGGCGTACTTTGTTTGAATGGCTTTTTCCGCTGACCGGGTTTAGAGCCTTTGAATCCGACATTGACTGTCGTATCCTCAGTACTTTCGCCATTGATGCGGCGCTTATGCTTGTTGTGACGTGACTTGCTATTGCCGTCCTTGGTATCTGAGGTACCATGGTTCTTTGATATGTTATTACTGCGAGCCAGCCAGTTGTCTTCTCTCGCACAAAAGCGGGTCATGAGCGTCGTGAGGGCTGCCATAGATTTCGGCTTTTCCTGACCAAGGTGCCGGGCTAGCCACTCGTCTCGGATGTTGTGCTTGAAAGCCGCTAAGGCCTCCGCATCTGGACAGTCGACGATTTGATTTTTCTTTGTAAGGAATCGAGTCCAGAATTGCCTGGCCGACTCTTCTGGCTGCTGAATTATGTGACTCAAGTCATCGGCGTCTGGTGGTCGCACATAAGTGCCTTGAAAGTTGTCGAGGAATGCGGTTTCCAGATCTTCCCAACAGCTAATGGAGTCCGCTGACAAGCTATTAAGCCAATGTCACGCTGGTCCTTTGAGTTTTAGTGGGAGGTATTTGATGGCATGTAAGTCATCACCGCGGGCCATGTGGATGTGGAGGAGGAAGTCCTCAATCCATACTGCGGGATCTATTGTGCCGTCGTATGATTCAATGTTTACAGGTTTGAAACCTTCTGGGAATTGATGTTCCATTACTTCGTCTGTGAAGCATAAGGGGTATGCGGCGCCTCTGTATTGGGCTATATCGCGACGCAGCTCGTATGGGTCCTGCCCGCTGTGTTCGGCCCGGCCGGATTTGCTTTTACTGTATTCGGCGTGATGTTTACCGTCTCGTAGAGTGGTGCGCCCTCGTGATCCGTAGATCGATCTTAAATCCTTTGCTTTGTCCTCCAATATGTCTCACGGGTCTGGTGTATCTCCCCATGCCTTTTTATTTGGATGGCGTTGGGGTGGAGGCTGAGCTTTTGGCTGGAATGCCTCTCTATCGCGGCCACGAGGTGGCCGATCAGCCGTATCATACACTTCTTCCTCCAGTCGGGGTAGTAACCTGCGCCTTGGGTAACTCTTGGAGGGACGATCGAGTTTATATTCCTCGGCCGCGAGGACTTCAGTCCATTTGTCAGCTAGCAGGTCTTGATCAGCTTGAAGCTGCTGCTGCTTTTTCTTCAGGCTATTTGCCGTGGCCATAAGCCTGCGCTTGAAGCGCTCTTGTTCGACGGGATACTCTGGTACGGCGAATTCACCGTCGCCGAGGCTTGCCTCGTCTTCGGAGGGGGGCATGTAATTTTCATCTTCCTCCTCTCCGCCAGCCGCTCTCTCAGGAGAGCTGGCTCCTTCATCCTCCTGATCTAACTCTTGCTGGAGGGGATTTTTGTTGCCTTCGGCGCTATCCGGAGTGTTATTATCTCCTGTGCCGGTATCACCACTTTTGCTTTGGTGGGACTTAGAGCGGTGCCGCTGACGTTGGTGCTTGGGTTGCTTCTTGAAGGGGTCATCCTCCGCTATCTCGTCGCCGTTGCCTTCATTGGGTGTATCCACCATGTATATGTCATACGACGAGGTGGCTTTCCAGTGCCCTATAGGTGCTGGTTCATGTTCGTCTCCTACATCGTCGTCCATACCGTCGACGTCTTCGGAGTCGAAGTTGAGCATGTCGGTTAAATCATCGACAGTGGCTACAAAGTGGGTGGTGGGTGGGCGTCGAATTTCTTCGTCGTCTGCATCCCAGTCCTGTTGGCCATAATCCGGCCAAGGCTCTCCTGACAAAGAGAGAGACCTTAGTGAATTCAGAATGTCGTCGAAGGGCGAGTGATGAAAGATATCTAGCGGTGAATTACATGATCGGCGCCCAATCGGATTCGATTGGCAGGGGCGCGGATGGTTCGGGGTCCGGAGGAGAGTCCGGCACCTTGGAGTCACGGGCTGCGCAGAGGATTATGCTGGTGTTTGGCTCGATCGCCGTCGAGACTGCAGCCCCTGAGGTGGTGTCTAGCCACCCGTCCTCGATTGGTGCAGCTGGCTCCGAGCTAAGGGTCGGAGCTGATGCGGGCGCGGCCTCTGGGGTACCGTCCGATGGCAGAGCTAGGTCATACCCATCGCGACAGTGCGGCATGCCCGGCTGTGGCTCGAATCCATCGAAGATCAAGTCCCCACGGATGTTGGCCGTGTAATTCAAACTTCCAAATCTGACCTGATGGCCAGGGGCGTAGCTTTCAATCTGCTCCAGATGGCCAAGCGAATTAGCCCGCAGTGCAAAGCCGCCGAATACGAAGATCTGTCCGGGGAGAAAAGTCTCACCCTGGACTGCATCGCTATCGATGATAGTAGGAGCCATCAAGCCTAACGGCGACGACACAGAGGAACTCTCAATGAAAGCACCAATGTCGGTGTCAAAACCGGTGGATCTCGGGTAGGGGGTCCCGAACTGTGCGTCTAGGCCGGATGGTAACAGGAGGCAAGGGACACGAAGTTTTACCCAGGTTCGGGCCTTCTTGATGGAGGTAAAACCCTACATCCTGCTTGATTAATATTGATGATATGGGTGTTACAAGAGTAGATCTACCACGAGATCAGAGAGGCTAAACCCTAGAAGCTAGCCTACGATATGATTGTATGTTGTGATTGTTGTCCTACGGACTAAAACCCTTCGGTTTATATAGACACCGGAGAGGGTTAGGGTTACACAAGGTCGGTTACAAAGGAGGAGATATCCATATACGTATTGCCTAGCTTGCCTTCCATGCCAAGTAGAGTCCCATTCGGACACGAGACGAAGTCTTCAATCTTGTATCTCCATAGTCTAACAGTCTGGCCAATGGAGATAGTCCGGCTGCCCGGAGACCCCCTAATCCAGGACTCCCACACCTCCCTTGCCTGGCAGGGGAGCTCGGCAAGGACGGGGCCACCCCCAGAAGAAGACAACCTAGACGCCCCAGCAGGTCCTGCCGGGACTCGTGAAGGCAAAACCACCTCACCTAACCACTCCGCCACGACCCACGTCGTCAATTAGTGCGGTGTCAAGCCGCAAAGTGACTAAGTGGCAGCCATTCGCTACATGGCGGCCTCTTTCTACAGGAGATGCCTACAGATGACACCCGTCCTGCGACGTGTCAAGCAAGCAGGCGTGGAGCTGGCAGGATAGCCCAGCAAGGCTTGCTGGGCACCCAATGACGTGACATTGAGCGGTGCATTTAATGCGCCCTATCAGCCTGCAGAGTTAGGTATGATAGCATTGTTTGCTATCTTATCAGTGCATAATGACTACTTTGCCATTGTGGTAGCCCCTTAATCTATAAAAGGAGGCCCATAGCAACCGTAGAAAGTGTTAGAAGGTTGGATAACTCACACACCCATACGCGCGTAGCCACTGCCTCCCTTGCCAGGCAAGTGTACTACGCTCTACCACCACTCTTCCACCATCAATCCACCAAAGCAGGAATAGGGTTTTACGCCTCATGGCGGCCCGAACCTGGGTAAATTGCATGTGTGATCTCTGTCGTGCTGCCCCACGCTAGTCTGCTCTTTGTGCAATGCAACGTCCCCCCTGCCGAACCAGCAAGGGGCCCTCCAGTCCCATAGGTGGTCGTGGTTTCCCACGATAGTCAGCCTTGTTCGGGGGTACGCACGTGTGAGTGGCAACACAACTCTTCAACACCCATTGCCCGGTTTCTTTGATTTTTCTACCACTGACCCTCCAACAACAACCTTCTTGGTCACATATGACTATGTACCGAACATTCTGATTGGAATGACCGACAACAAATTGCCTATGGTTCCTAATGGCGTAGTCACACAACCATATCTTGAACTCCACCAAAGAACCAAACTTGATGCCTTCCTTTAGATGAATAGTCTCATCCTCATTTTGTGGCCGAGGATCACCGACCTTGGGGAACGGTGTTGGCTCAAACAACCCCAATCTCATCCCACCTTCAACAACGGCCTTGTTTGCAAGACTCACATCCCTAAACAATGGTGGCCCTCTTTCCTTGTTGGTCACCTTCTTGTAGATTTGATTTTCTTGCGCCGTCAACCATCCTCATCCAATTCTTCCTCCGGACGATTGTCATCTGAGTCATACCCACACATACGGTTATAAGGGAGGGTACAGTCCATGTCTTGTTGTCGCACAATGACATCCAAGTTACCAATGGGATTGTAATGAATCTCTTCATTCTCCACGTAAGCATCATCTTGAGCAACAATAGCATCATCATCAACATGACCACTAGCATCTTCTTGACCAAGAGGAATAGCATCAACTCGGAGTACTATGGCGCTAGCATTGATATGATCTTCATTGGGTTGGCTACTTGGTGGTTGGCTAGAACAATTGGGGATATACACCTCGGCACTATCATCATGTATTGGGGAGGATACATTGCGGTTCAAATCAATTTGCAAGGGAGGAGGAGGATCAACCTTTGTGGCAAATACCTCAAGAGACTTGTCTTGTGATGCGTCTACTTTGTCCTTGTGCACATTCCAATGCAATTGGGAGGTGATGGGCATACTCTTTAATCGGGACTTTACTCCCAATCTAACGTCATACCTCCCAATAAGCTTAACCTCGGAATTTGGGTCATTCCAATGTAAGAAGCTTCTCACTTTAACTACAAGATCATCAAAGCTTGGACTTGTGTCAAAAACCATAGCCTCTTCCCTTTCATCGTCAATTCCAAGCATAAATGTCGTCTTGTCCAAATAATGAACATTTACGAGCTTATGCATCTAAGAAAAATGGAAACAATAAAGTCATCCGTATATGTCATCCAACCAATTCAAATAGACCAATAACATAATTTATGCACACATTGGACAAATAACTTCTATTCATAGAAATTTCACCTTAACCTTAACCATAACCCTAACCATAACTATAATCCTAACCCTAACCCCTAACACTAACACTAACACTAACACTAACCCTAACACTATCCCCTCACATTACCATAACCCCTAACCCTAGGCAAGCACAAGCACAAAGATAGCCATGAATGCATCATAAATGTGCCATAAATGCACACAACAAAATCAACACCTAGGGTTTGCAATAAATTGAGCTAAAGCACACAAAACCAAGAATTCAACCAATCAAAATGAGGGGAAGTGGGAGAGGTACCTTGGGGGGATGAAAATGCTCCGGATCCACCGGTGAAACCTCAAGCAAATGGAGTGGATCTAGGGGGTGTTTGGGTGGGGAAAGAGAGAGGGGAGGAGATTACCACGGGAAAAAGAAGAGTGGGGAAGAAGAGTGCTGGTGGGGCCCACACACCAGCCCCTCCCAACCTTATCCCACCCAGTACCCTACCGCCAGGGTCCCTCGTGGTAGGTGTTCGAATCCTAACTCCAGGTGGTCTGGCGGTAGGGTCCTTTTCCACGTCAGCCCAAGCTGGCGGCCGTTTATCGCCGTCTCAACACCTACCGCCATGGTCGATGGCGGTAGGTTGTGGGGACCTACCGCCACTGTCCCTGGCGGTAGGCAAAAGGGTCAAATTTAAAAAAAATGAATGTGGGTCAGATCCTGAAATAAGACAAGAAAAGGGTCAAAACACAAAATTTTGCCCTCTACCGTACCGGGCCTTTCCGCAACGACAGGCGACGCGTACGCCCTCCAGATCGTGTGATTCTAGCGAACACTTGTAGCCGACTCCTCCACGCAAACCCCCAGATCAGATGAGACCACAACGCACCGCGACGAAACCCTAGCTTCCGGCGAGCGTCGTCGTAGCGATGGTGTACTTTGGATGCGTCGACCAATTCATGCAAGTCCTTCTGCTTCAGCCCCAATACTGTATGCTTCGATCATATCCTTCCTTCCCAATTCTCATCTCATCGTCACATCCCCAGTTTCGCATACCTACATCTTAATCTAATCAGTTATGTGTTGCCCATGTAATACATAATCGGTATGTGATGAAAAAGCTCAACGTCTTGTTTGCTCTCCTGTCTGGTGAACCTGATGTTATATATGTGAAATTTTAGGGAAGGATTACGCAGAGTAATAGTAAAACCTGAAAAAGGAGCGAGGCAGGAGGCAGTTATATCTTATTTGAACTTAATTTGCTTTAGAAGTATCACAACTGGGAGTGCGGGGTGAACAGTTTACTTAATTTTGTTACCATTATGCAGGTGTGAAGAAAGTGTGTATTGTTGGACTTTTTCTCGTACAGAAATGCAGGTGCACTTGCAACACAATCATTATTGATATGAATATCAAATCTACAGAAATGCAGGTGCACTTGCAACACAATCATTATTGATATGAATATCAAATCTTGGTATATTTTTGTGAGAAATCTTTACGTTTGCTTTTTCAAAAAGCAGATCTCTTGATTCACCCCCTATGACCGTGATCAGGCCTATGTGTGACGCTTGATCTCCAAGCTCCGGAATTATTGTGCCTATGTGCGGTGTCATTTGACTCCAAGGTTTCACATGTTTGACGCCTAGGCGGCCACATTGTGTAAGGTAATACGAGAACGTATGAAATTAAGGTGATACTTATAAGTATAAATTTGATGTGAATGTATTTTGAATTCACAAGTGTTTATTGATAAAATTACATGTATGTATGTATATATATATACACACACACACACACACTCATCTTTTAAGGACCTTCGAATTTAGTTTCGTCCGGGCCCCTGAAATATCAGGACCGGCCCTAGTGCTGGAGTTGGCCTAACTTGCTCCGTTGAAAACAGGTTCTTGGCAAATGCAAAGAGCACCGCACACGTATGCCTTTGCCTGTTGTTCCGGTGCATGGTCCTTTTTCTTCCTTGGTGAGCTGTGAGAGTATCTTTAACTTTGGTTTCCTCGGTGAACACCTGATAGCCACTCGTTTCTTGATCATCTCTGCCTTTTTGCCCGCCTGGTAACGACTCAGATACTACACGTTACCACTCGCCACCACAACCCATGTGTTTTTTTATGTAGTGTAGCTTTTTCCGTTTCGGAGTGGTTGCCGTTTGCTAGGGCTAGAATGCGATGTGATTATTTACCACATAATGTAATTTTTTGTGTGAATAACCGCACAATGTCCTTAGGTCTTTAGTTTCAGCAATTCGTCAAACTTAAAACAAGGACTCTACGTTTTCGAAGAAAAAAATGTTGCAGAACCGTGGATGCTAGTACAATTCAATTCTAAATGTTTGACTATTTTCTATAAGCTCTATGTAAAACCCGATTTTTTAAAATTCCATACAAAAAAATAACCATAGCCCATATAATTTGGTACTACAGTACAGTATATGGAGTGATTAGCGGTGTGCCGACAGATTCGTTCATGTTTCTGAGCCGACCAACATTTCACTCTGTGTTTTCCAGGTCGTAACTTGCATTGATGCAGTAAACAAGTTGGCAATTGTTTCCATTTGTGGCGGTGGTGGTGAAGCAGTCCGTCCCGGCCCCCAGACCGGGCCCACGATGCCCTGCATGTGAGTCCGGCAGCCATACAGAGGTAGACACACAGCCGTGCTCACGTAGCGGAGGCGGAGACTGCGCGGCGGGCCACTCCGCTCCGGCGTGATGAGAGGAGAGGAGAGCAAGAGCAGAACATGTGGGCACGGAGCGGAAAGCTGGTTGTTGCGACTTTCCCCTACGCTCCGAAAGTGTGCCGCCGCTTTTCCTAGTAGTACTACTAGCAATTTTCTGTTCCGTGCTCGCCGTTGCTTTCGCTTTTGCTTTATCTTGCCGTGTCTCGGTCTGCGGGTCCAAAAGGCCAACAGATTCTCATTCAGATCAGGCCGTCTCTCATCTCTACATGTTTAGAGCAACACCACTCGTTTGCCCCCCCAGCGTATAAGCCGGCGCTATTTCGGGCGCTCGCCCGGCGATTTTTAGGTCCTGAGGACGATCTAGGTTTCAGCCATGCCCCTAGGTGCCATCCTCGAGGCGTGGTAAATTCAAACTTGGTCTGTTTCCGTTACTCAAAAAATGCCACAAGTCCGGCGATCAACGCCACAAAGGTCCCGACGATCGCTGATCACCTTACCACAGTTCGACGATCAATAAAAAGTTCGGCGTGCAAAAAAAGACGCATAGGGAATGTATCAAACGGTGGCGGCGGCCTCCGGCGTCGGAGGAGTCGGCATGCGAGGGCTGGTCGACGTCGACGCGGCTCCAGTGTTGGGCGTCGTGGAGGCATCATCGCTCGGGCTTGGCGGCGGCGTTGGGGTCGGCGTGGGAGTTGGCGTTGCCGTCGATGGCATCTGGTTCAGGATTAGGCTACGCTCCGCCATGTACCACGCCTTGACCTGCTCGTCCATTGCCCACATGCCCCCCCCCCCCTCATCAGGAAATCTAGGTCGGCGTTCCTCTTCTTCGCGGCGACGTTGGTCCGAAGCAGGTTGAGCTTGACTGCGCTGTTCGTAATCAACGCCGACCATCGCGCCTCGGTTTTCTCTTCTCTCTGGGCGGCCCGGGTGTTGGCGTCGGCGATGCAATGCTTGATGGACTCTTGCAGACGCGCGGTAGCCGGCTCGGCGTGGTTCGCCGCCTTGGCCCGTTTGTTGCCGTCGGGGTGCCCGGCATCGACGTGTCCGGCTTGTAGGTCTCCTTGGCCTTGACGAGGGTGTGCCGGACTTCCGCCCACTTCTCGCACTTCTCGATCTGGGAGAACACGTGGAGGTACTTGAAATCTTGGTCGGTGCTGCTGTCTTGCCGAAACATGGCGAACATCCGGACCATTTGCGCCGAGGAACAAGCGTCGACGACACACACACGCGGCGAAAATGAGCGAGAGACCGGCGACATGCCTGACCCTCGATGATGGCGCCGCTCTCCGGGCCAACCGCGACCTCTCCGACGATCACATGTAATTTGTTGCACGCCGTTTGGATGAGCCCCCCAATGGTTTGCCATGGCCTTTGATAACCCACAAGTATAGGGGATCAATTGTAACCTCTTTCGATAAGTAAGAGTGTCGAACCCAATGAGGAGCTAAAGATAGAACAAATATTCCCTCAAGTTCTATCGACCACCGATACAACTCTACGCACGCTTGACATTCGCTTTACCTAGAACAAGTATAAAACTAGAAGTACTTTGTAGGTATTTTTGGATAGGTTTGTAAGAATATAAAGAGCACGTAAATAAAAGTTAGGGGTTGTTTAGATAAAGAAGCAATAAATTTAGTATAGCGAGTGTGGAAAAGTGGTGGTAGGAGTTGCGAAATTGTCCCTAAGCAATTGACTACGTTACTAGACTGATAGCAAGTTTTATGCGGGAGAGGCCACTGTTAGCATGTCATCCCTCACTTGGAATTCTATGCACTTATGATTGGAACTATTAACAAGCATCCGCAACTAGTAACATTCATTAAAGTAAAACTAACCATAGCATTAAGATATATTGGTCCCCCTTCAATCCCGTATACATCAATTTCTATGCTAGGCCGAAGTTTCTGTCACTCTTGCCCTCCAATACATAGTCCTATCAATATACAACTAACTCTATGGTGTGATCCACGCGTGCGCTCATATGATGAGCACCAAAGGACAACAACATAACCACAAGAAAATTAAATCAATCATAAAAATTCATCAACCACCAATAGGACAACGAAAATCTACTCAGACATCGTAGGATGGGAACACATCATTGGATAATAATATGAAGCATAAAGCACCATGTTCAAGTAGAGGGTACAGCGGGTTGCAGGGGAGTGGACCGCTGTAGCTAGATGGGGGAAGGTGAAGGAGATGTTGGTGAAGATGGCGGAGGTGTTGGTGAAGATCGTGGTGATGATGATGGCCCCCGGCGGCGTTCCGGTGCGCCACCAGAAGCGAGGGGGAGAGAGCCCCCCTCCTTCTTCTTCTTCCTTGACCTTCTCCCTAGATGGGAGAAGGGTTTCCCCTCTGGTCCATGGCCTCCATGGCATGGGAGGGGCGAGAGCCCCTCCGAGATTGGGCATGTCTCTCTATCTCTCTCTGTTTCTGCGTTCTCACATTCTGTCCTTTTACCGTTTCTTATATTCCCGGAGATCCGTAACTCCGATTGGGCTGAAATTTTAACACGATCTCTATCCGGATATTTGCTTTCTTGCGGCGAAAGAAGGGCATCGACCGCCTTACGAGGTGGCCACGAGGGCCCAGGGCGTGCCCCCTGCCTCGTGGCCCCCTCGGGCATCGTCTGTGTTGATTTTTCTTCTCAAAAATCACATATATCCCAAAAAAATCTTCGTCAGTTTTTATCCCATTTGGACTCCGTTTGATATGGATTTACTGCGAAACAAAAACATGCAACAAACAGGAACTGGCACTGGGCACTGGATCAATATTTTAGTCCCAAAAATAGTATAAAAAGTTGCCAAAAGTATATGAAAGTTGTATAATATTGGCATGGAACAATCAAAAATTATAGATACAACGGAGACGTATCAGCATCCCCAAGCTTAATTCATGCTCGTCCTCGAGTAGGTAAATGATAAAAAAATAATTTTTGATGTGTAATGCTACCTAGCATAATCTTGATCACATAATCTAATCATGGCATGAATATTAAGACACGAGTGATTCAAAGCAATAGTATATCATTTGACATTAAGACAATAATACTTCAAGCATACTAACCAAGCAATTATGTCTTATCAAAATAACATGGCCAAAGAAAGCTCATCCCTACAAAATCATATAGTTTGGCTATGCTCCATCTTCACCACACAAAGCATTTAAATCATGCACAACCCCGATGACAAGCAGAGCAATTGGTTCATACTTTTTAACGTGCTTCAGCCTTTTCAACCTTCATGCAATACGTGAGCGCAAGCCATAGACATAGCACTATGGGTGGAATAGAATATGATGATGGAGGTTGTGTGGATAATACCAAAAGGAAGAAAGTCTCACATCGACGCGGCTAATCAACGGGCTATGGACATGCCCATCAATTGATGTCAATGCGAGGAGCAGGGATTGCCACGCAACGGATGCACTAAGAGCTATAAGTGTATGAAAGCTCAAACTAGAAACTAAGTGGGTGTGCATCCAACTTGCTTTCTCATGAAGACCTTGGGCATTTGAGGAAGCCCATCATCAGAATATACAAGCCATGTTCTATAATGAAAATACCCACTAGTATATAAAAGTGATAACTCAAGAGACTCTCTATACGAAGAACGTGGTGCTACTTTGAAGCACAAGTGTGGTAAAAGGATAGTAACATTGCCCCTTCTCTCTATTTCTCTCATTTTTTTTGTTTTTTGTTTTTTGTTTTTTTTGGTCCTTCCTCTTTTTTTGGCCTTTTTCTTTTTTTTCTTTTTTTCCTCTTTTTTATATTTTCGTTCGGAGTCTCATCCAGACTTGTGGGGGAATCATAGTCTCCATCATCCTTTCCTCACTGGGACAATGCTCTAATAATGATGATCATCACACTTTTATTTACTTACAACTCAATATTACAACTCGATGCTGGAACAAAGATATGACTCTATATGAATGCCTGCGGCGGTGTACCGGGATGTGCAATGATCTAGCGTAGCAATGACATCAAAAAACGGACAAGCCATGAAAACATCATGCTAGCTATCTTACGATCATGCAAAGCAATATGACAATAAATGCTTAAGTCATGTATATGATGATGATGGAAGTTGCATGGCAATATATCTCGGAATGGCTATGAAAATGCCATAATAGGTAGGTATGGTGGCTGTTTTCAGGGAGATATAAGGAGGCTTATGTGTGACAGAGCGTATCGTATCACGGGGTTTGGATGCACCGGCGAAGTTTGCACCAACTCTTGAGGTGAGAAAGGGCAATGCACGGTACCGAAGAGGCTAGCAATGATGGAAGGATGAGAGTGTGTATAATCCATGGACTCAACATTAGTCATAAAGAACTCACATTCTTATTGCAAAAGTTTATTAGCCCTCAAAGCAAAGTACTACTATGCATGCCCCTAGGGGGATAGATTGGTAGGAAAAGGCCATCGCTCGTCCCCGACCGCCACTCATAAGGAAGACAATCAATAAATACCTCATGCTCCAACTTCGTTACATAACGGTTCACCATACGTGCATGCTACGGGACTTGCAAACCTCAACACAAGTATTTCTCAATTTCATAATTACTCAACTAGAACGACTCTAATATCACCACCTTTATATCACAAAACTATTGTAAGGAATCAAACCTATCATATTCAGTGATCTACAAGTTTTATGTAGGATTTTATGACTAATCATGTGAATGACCAGTTCTTGTCATCTCTCTAAATAGATATAAGTGAAGCAAGAGAGTTTAATTTTTTCTACAAAATATATGCCCACGCTCTAACAAATGTAAGTGAAGCAAAAGAGCATTCTACAAATGGCGGTTTTCTATGTGAAGAGAAACAGGCAATCCAAACTTCAAATGATATAAGTGAAGCACATGAAGCATTCTATAAAACCATACTCAAAAGATATAAGTGAAGTGCAATGAGCATTCTATAAATAAACCAAGGACTAATACCAGCATGGTGCATAAAAAAATGAAAACTAAATGCAAAAGACGCTTCAAGATTGCACATATCGCATGAACGAAACGAATCCGAAAACATATCGATACTTGTTGAAGAAAGATGGGATGCCTTCCGGGGCATCCCCAAGCTTAGACGCTTGAGTCTCCTTGAATATTTACTTGGGGTGCCTTGGGAATCCCTAAGATTGAGCTCTTGTTTCTCTTCCTTCTTCTCACATCGAGACCTCCTCGATCTTCGAACACTTCATCCACACAAAACTCAACAGAAAACTCGGTAAGATCCGTTAGTATAATAAAGAAAATCACTACTCTAAGTACTATTGCAAACCAATTCATATTTTGTTTTTGCATTATAGCTACTATAGTATAACTTTTCCATGGCTTAATCCACTGATAGGAATCGATAGTTTCATCAAAACAAGCAAACTATGCATCAAAAACAGAATCTGTCTTAAACAGGACAGTCTGTAGTAAAATGAACATTCACCATAATTCTGGTACTCCAAAAATTCTACCAAAATTAGGAAAAATAAACAATTTGTATAGAAATACAGTGCAAAAAATTTCATAACCGTTTGATGTTCCAGTAAAAAATGTAAAATCACGCACTACAGTCAAAGTTTCTGTCCTGCACCGTACAAACCAACAAGTAAACTAAAACATCCTAAAGGCAAACCTTGGCACATTATTTTTATTTTTAAACCTTATAAAATCACACAACAGAAATAAATGACTCTCTAAATCTTCTGGGTTGTCTCTCTGGCAGCGCTTTCTTTAAAGCCATTAAGCTAGGCATATGGTGCTCAAGTAATGGATCCACCCGGATCCCAAGGTGTATCAAAGCCAATTTTAATTAACAATGATTTATAATTTAGTAGTGAGCACAAAGTAACATATATAATGTAACAACGAAGTCTAAATCTCTTCCTATGCATCGGCATGTCATAAAAGAACAATTCATGCACACATAGTAAAGGCCAATGCATAGTATAAACAGTTTCTTCTTCTTGTCCGTGAGACTTGGGTGCGTGTGGACTAGTCATTGTTTGTGTGCTCTGTGGCGATTTGCTTTATTTATAAAGCGGGGAGAAAGCCTTTTTCGGTATAAACAATTTCTTGCAATTTTATCATATTGGAAACATAAAGAGGCGGAGATGTAGTTCCTCTCTCATAATAATTGCAAGTAGGAGCAGCAAGCACATGCATATTATATCTATCAAAATCACCATGTGTAATAGTAAAACGCAACCCATCAATATAATCCTTAATAAGGGTAAACTTCTCCGATATAGTGTAGTTGGTAGAATTTAAAAAGATAATAGGACTATCATGCGTGGGTGCAATAGCAACAATTTCATGTTTAACATAAGGAACTATAGCAAGTTCATCTCCATAAGCATAATTCATATTGGCATCTTGGCCACAAGAATAGCAAGCATCAAGTTCATCAAAAAGGGATATTTTAAGAGAATCAACGGGATCATAACAGTCATCATAGAATCATCCTTCGGTAAGCACGAAGGGAAATTAAACAATGTATGAGTTGAAGAGTTACTCTCATTAGAAGGTGGGCACGGGTGATCAATCCGCTCTTCCTCCTTTTGTTCTTGGCTCCCCTCCTCATCTTTTTCATCCAATGAGCTCACAGTTTCATCAATTTCTTCTTCCATAGACTCCTGCAAAATATTAATCTCTTCTTGGACAGCGGAGGAGACCTCGATATATGGTTTAACATAGGCATTAAAAGCATAATTCTCATAACAATATTCAAGCATGGCAAAAAAATAGATTTGCAAAGAGTAGCATCATCTTTTCAATGAAAGAAGCAATTTCATAAGCACCCTTAAAAGCAACAAATTCTTCAATTTGTTGAACATCATAGTAATTACAAACACCCTTAGCATAAGAAGATACGATTCCATTATCACTAAACAAACATTGGTAGGGAAGGTGTTTCTTAGGGTCTTCAGAACGACAAGTAATATCATATATTTCGCATAAATTCCAAGCATAGCATTGCAAACGATGAATTTGATCCAGTAAACGTTTCCCTTTTCAGATATGCGGTGTCGCACATAACAAGCATGCTCATCTAAAGATTTGCCCTCAACTAAGCTAGTTGGGGTTTCAGCACAAGCACATAGGGATCGAAGATGATCCAAATAATAAGCTTCATGAGTGTCATAGATTTTGAGTGGTTCTTCAACCATTGGTTCAGTAGGTACAACTAATTTTTTTGGTATTTTGTGTTTCCTACCCATAACTAAAGATAGAAAATAACTAAGAACATCAAATAAAAATTACTTAGTGATAAATCAAACAAGCACACACGAGAATATTCACCCCACGCTATTGCTCCCCGGCAACGGCGCCAGAAAAAGGTCTTGATAACCCACAAGTATAGGGGATCAATTGTAGCCGCTTTCGATAAGTAAGAGTGTCGAACCCAACGATGAGCTAAAGGTAGAACAAATATTCCCTCAAGTTCTATCGACCACCGATACAACTCTACGCACGCTTGACGTTCGCTTTACCTAGAACAAGTATAAAACTAGAAGTACTTTGTAGGTGTTTTTGGATAGGTTTGCAAGAATATAAAGAGCACGTAAATAAAAGCTAGGGGCTGTTTAGATAAAGAAGCAATAAATTTAGTATAACGAGTGTGGAAAAGTGGTGGTAGGAGTTGCGAAATTGTCCCTAAGCAATTGACTACGTTACTAGACCAATAGCAAGTTTTATGCGGGAGAGGCCACTTCTAGCATGTCATCCCTGACTTGGAATTCTATGCACTTATGATTGGAAATATTAGCAAGAATCCGCAACTACTAATGTTCATTAAGGTAAAACCCAACCATAGCATTAAGATATATTGGTCCCCCTTCAATCCCGTATGCATCAATTTCTATGCTAGGCTGAAGTTTCTGTCACTCTTGCCCTCCAATACATAGTCCTATCAACATACAACTAACCCTATGGTGTGATCCACGCGCGCGCTCATATGATGGGCACCAAAGAATAGAAACATAACCACAAGCAAATTAAATCAATCATAGCAATTCATCAACCACCGAGGACAACGAAAATCTACTCGGACATCATAGGATGGCAACACATCATTGGATAATAATATGAAGCATAAAGCACCATGTTCAAGTAGAGGGTACATCGGGTTGTGGGAGAGTGGACCGCTGTAGATAGATGGAGGAAGGTGATGGAGATGTTGGTGAAGATGGCAGAGGTTTTGGTGAAGATCGTGGTGATGATGATGGCCCCCGGCGGCGTTCCGGCGCCACCGGAAGCGAGGGGGGGAGCCCCCCTCCTTCTTCTTATTCCTTGACCTTCTCCCTAGATGGGAGAAGGGTTACCCCTCTGGTCCATTGCCTCCATGGCATGGGAGGGGCGAAAGCCCCTCCAAGATTGGATCTGTCTCTCTGTCTCTCTCTCTCTCTGTTTCCGCGTTCTCAAATTCTTCCCTTTCACCGTTTTTTATATTCCCGGAGATCCGTAACTCCGATTGGGCTGAAATTTTAACACCATCTCTATTCGGATATTAGCTTTCTTGCGGCGAAAGAAGGGCATCTACCGACTTATGGGGTGTCCACGAGGGGCCAGGGCGCGCCCCCCTGCCTCGTGCCCCCCTCGGGCATCGTCTCGCATTGATTTTTCTTCCAAAAAATCACATATATTCCAAAAAAATCTCCGTCAGTTTTTATCCCGTTTGGACTCCGTTTGATATGGATTTACTGTGAAACAAAAAATATGCAACAAACAGGAACTGACACTGGGCACTGGATCAATATGTTAGTCTCAAAAATAGTATAAAAAGTTGCCAAAAGTATATGAAAATTGTATAATATTGGCATGGAACAATCAAAAATTATAGATACGGCGGAGATGTATGAGCCTTCAAGCCGCACTCCATGTGGATGCCAGCGAAGTACGGGTTGACCAGTTTGCATTCGTCGAACTCCGACTTGACGCGCTCCCAGTACATGTCGGTGCTCTGGTTCGTGCCGGTGATCGGGTCGAGGCAGATGATCTTCCATGCTTCAGTGAGGCACTCGTCTTCATTGGACGTCCACTTGACGCGCGGCTCGCCGGTCCTGGCCGCACGTGTAACGCCCTCCATGCGGCTATAGCTCCCACGTGTCGAGGCACGACTTAGAGACATAACCGCATTGAAAGCAATGTCGCAAGTTAGGCAATCTTCACAACATCCCATGTAATATAGATAATAAAGGGGAGATACATAGTTGGCTTACACTCGCCAAGTCAATCAAAGTACATCAATAGCATTACAACATTCAAACACTCATGGCCCGACTACGGCGCCAAAATAAAAGAACAACCCAACATGCGACACGGTCCCGATCACCCCAACTGGGCACCACTACTGATCATCAGGGAAAGACACGTAGTATCGGCGTGAGTCCTCATCGAACTCCCACTTGAGCTCAAGCGCGTCATCTGGAACGGAATCATCAGGCCCTGCATCTGGTTTGGAAGTAATCTGTGAGCCACAGGGACTCAGCAATCTCACACCCTCGCGATCAAGACTATTTAAGCTTAATAGGTAAGGCAAGGCAATTATGTGGAGCTGCGGCAAGCGACTAGCATATATGGTGGCTATCCTGTTCGCAAAAGAGAGCGAGAAGAGAGGGCAAAGCGCGAACGAGAAACTAGAGAACAACCTGCGCAAGCATTACTCCAACACCGTGTTCACTTCCCGGACTCCGCCGAGAAGAGACCATCACGGTAACTCACATTGTTGATTCATTTTAATTAAATTAAGGTTCAAGTTATCTACAACCGGGCATTAACAAATTCCCATCTGCCCATAACCACGGGAACGGCTTTCGAAAGTTCAAATCCCTGCAGGGGAGTCCCAACTTAGCCCATGACAAGCTCTCACGGTCAACGAAGGAATATACCTCCTCCCGAGACATTCCGATCAGACTCGGTATCCCGGTTCATCAAGACACTTCGACAAGTCAAAACCAATCCAGCAACACCGCCCGAATGTGCCGACAAATCCCGATAGGAGCTGCACATATCTCGTTCTCAGGGCACACTCAGATGAGACATCCTACGAGTAAAACCAACCCTCAAGTTGCCCCGAGGTGGCCCCGCAGTCTACTCGATCGGACCAACACTTAGAGGAGCACTGGCCCGGGGGGTGTTTAAATAAGATGACCCTCGGGCTCCGGAAACCCAAGGGAAAAAGAGGCTAGGTGGCAAATGGTAAAACCAAGGTTGGGCATTGCTGGAAAAGCTTTAATCAAGACGAACTATCAAGGGGTTCCCATTATAACCCAACCACGTAAAGAACGCAAAATCCGGGAACATAACACCGATATGACGGAAACTAGGGCGGCAAGAGTGGAACAAAACACTAGGCGAGAGGACGAGCCTTCCACCCTTTACCAAGTATATAGATGCATTAAGATAACAAGATAATGTAATGATATCCCAACAAGTAAATAATGTTCCAACAAGGAACGGTCTCCAATCTTCACCTGCAACTAGCAACGCTATAAGAGGGGCTGAGCAAAGCGGTAACATAGCCAATCAATGGTTTTCTAGGACATGGTGGGTTAGAGGTTTGACATGGAAATTTGGGAGGCATAATAAGCAAGTGGTAGGCATCGTAGCATAGGCATAGCAAAAGAGCGAGCATCTAGCATAGCAAAGATAGTAGTGATTTCGAGGGTATGATCATCTTGCCTGCAAAGTTGTCAGAGTTGACTGGATCCTCGAAAGCAAACTCAACAGGATCCTCGTTAGCGAACTCGTCTCCCGGCTCTACCCAAACAAGACAAACAAGCAACAAGGACACAATCAACCACGTGCAAACTCAGACAACATGATGCAAAGATGGTATGCTATGCGGGATGCAAAATGCGATGCATATGCAAGATTTGACAAGGAATGAATGAACCTGGCCTCAACTTAGAAATCCAAGTGTGCCACTGGAAAGATGAGATGACATCACTTGAAAACGATATAAAGAATGCCGGAATCGGAGTTACGGTTTGGAAATGGCAAGCAATTCAAATATGACCATGTTCTGCGATTTACAGCAAGTAGCCATCTAAATGTAACAAGATGAACATGCTACAGCACTCAAACATGGCATAAAAATACATGGAAGGGATACATTCATGAATCTTAACAAAATACTAGCACTGAGCTACGGCCAATTCATCCATTAACAGGTTCAAACAAGCATGGCAAAAATGCATTTGGTAAACAGATCTCAGACTTAGTGAAATTAACACTTGTCTGGAATTTCAGATCAGATAGCACACTTTGGAGCATGAAAACTATATTCTACAGGACCTGAACATGGCAAAGAAAAGCATGGCATGGAGCTACTCAAAGAGCTTAACAAAAGTCCTTTAGTGACCTTGAGCCAAAAGGGACCGGAAAATACAATTGCAAGCAAGTGAACATGGCAAAAACATAATCAGGTTACAGACTTAGTGAAAAACTGGAGCATGCAAAAACAGATATCAAGTAGGCATGTTTACGAGCTCGATGCACTCACTACAGAGCATGTCATGACAAACTAAGCATACACCCATCACGAATACACATTATACAAGCTGGACATGGCAAGAACAACAACATAGCATGCACGGATCAACTACAACATCCTCGGCAAAATCGCTAACAAGTAGACAATCTGCCCAGATTCACGAAATAGCAAAAGTAGAGCTCGATTGACTCAAGCTATGGTGCTCCATAATTGAAAACAAAGACATGGATGGATAGAGTACTACAATATTAACAAAACATCCTTACTGATCATCCTCAAAAGAGGCACGGATCACTAGGAAACAACATGAACATATGGCATAATGAGATAAACAGCTCAAGGACTTAGTGGAAATGCTAAGTCCCTGAAATCAGCATTAACGAATGCTCTACTTTGCAAGCTTGTGCTAGTCACCACACACATCACAAAAATACATGGGTTGCACCTCTGGATAGATGGCAAAACATGTAACAAAACTCATGAAGAGCTCAGGGGCATATCATGCACACAATAAACATGGCAAAAATGACAAATATCTAATTGGAGCAGCAGATCTGACAATTATCTCAAATAGCATTCTTCCAACAGCATTTCGGGCATCAAGATGAACTCAAATGAAAATGATGCAGTGAGATGAAATGATGTGCTCTCTGAGACGAACATTTTGATATGCTATATGCCCAAAACGGAGCTACGGATGAGGAGTTACGACATGATGAGCATGAGCAAATAATTAGGGTTTCGGGCAGAAAAGTCAACCCAAACGGGATCCGAATCCAGATCTAGCCGGCGCGATCTACGAGGTTCGCCGGATTCGGAGGTGGGCCGCCGGAGTGGGACTTACCGGCGACGACGTGGGGAGCGGCGGAGGGCGGCGGAGGTAGAGACGGCGGGAGAGGGCCGGGCGGCGAGGCGCGGCCGGGGACGGCGGCCGGTCCCGGGTGCGGCGGCGCCGGGTCGGGCGAGCTGCGCCGGCCGGCGCCGATGGCGGACGGCGGCTCCGGTCGCCTCGGGCGTCAGACGCGAAGGGGGTGGCGGCGGCTTGAGGCGCGAGGCGCGGCAGGCGGGCGGCGCTGCCGGGCCGGGGGAGGGCCCCGCACGGGCCTTGCGGGCCCGCGGCGCGGGGGGCGGCGAAGTGGTCACGGGGCGCGGCGAATGGCAGCGCGCCACGTGGCGGCGGCGGGGCGGACCGGACACGTCCGGCCGGCCAGGTTTCCGTCCGGCGACGCGGGTGGAGATGGATCTAGGGTTTGGACAGGGAAGAAGAAGGAGATTTTTGGGGGGGCTTTATATAGGCATAGAGGGAGCTAGGAGAGTCCAAATGAGGTGCGGTTTTCGGCCACGCGATCGTGATCGAACGCTCTAGATGATGGAGAGGGTTTTGGTGGGTTTGGGGCCAAATTGGAGGGGTGTTGGGCTGCAACACACACGAGGCCTTTTCGGTCCCTCGGTTAACCGTTGGAGCATCAAAGGAAGTCCAAATGATACGAAACTTGACAGGCGGTCTACCGGTAGTAAACCAAGGCCGCTTGGCAAGTCTCGGTCCAATCCGGAAATTTTTAATCCCCACACACGAAAGCAAGGTAGAAATGACCACCGGAGGAGAACGGAACGCCGGAATGCAAAACGGACAACAGGGAAAATGCTCGAATGCATGAGATGAACACGTATGCAAATGCAATGCACATGATGACATGATATGAGATGCATGACAACGATAACAACACACGGAGACAAAGACCCGAACCCGAGAAAATAAAATAACTTAACGCCGGAAACGGCAAGAGTTGGAGTACATATTGGGAAAATCATATCCGGGGTGTTACAACACGTTTCTTTTTTTCCCTCTCCTCGCCAGGGCAGGTGCCGACTCCTCCTCCTCCTCCGGCTCCTCCTCACCATAGTCGAGCTCGTCATCCATGTCGCCGTTGATGTCCATTGTATCTTCTTGGGCATTGAAGCTGGGGGAGGCCGTGGCGGCTGCCGAGACGGTTGTGATGATATCGTCCATATCGGCCTCCGTCGCGCCAGGGTTGCCGAGATGCGACGAAGAGCCTTGTGAGAAGAGCCCGCCACGGCGCAAAGGTGGCATCGGGGAGGATGCGTAAGTGATGCGGAGCATCCTACGGTCATCCCCATGGACCTACCATTATATCACAAAGTCCCAAGAGGACCTATGACACGATCTAGAGCTAGAGCTCTCAAGACCGAGGTGACTTCCTTCCTTAGTGATATCACATATGATCCTCTCGAGACATCGCTACTACCTAAGTCCGGAATGTTGTGCATGATTAGGTATCAAGAGGACCCTCCCAAATATGCATGTGAAGGCGGAAAAGTTCCCAAGTTCATGGATGAAGAGAACCAACGGAAGGAGTCAAGAACATCTTCCAGGCCCCGGACATCCGGCCATGACCCCGGACATCCGGCCCCTGGGGCATGGCCCACATCAGCCGCCAAGCACCTACAGGCCCCGGACATCCGGCCCGAGCCCGGAAATCTGACGCCCCCAGTCCCGAATGCGTCAAGGCCAACCCCTCCAGCCTGGACATCCGGCCCCTCGTGAAAACCTGGACATCCGGCCCGACGCCTGGACATCCGGCCTCCCCAGTCTGTGCAAAGTGTAAGGGCCCAAGACCCGTGTACCCCTTCGCCCACCTAGACTATATATACTCCTCCTCCTCCCTCTATCTAAGGTCAACGTTGTGTTAGCTCATATGTGAGATAGAGCTTCCCTCATCCATCCGGATCTACTCCATCGCGAGGGGCCGACACCTCTTCGGAGAAGATCCACATGGATTCAAGACCCCTAATGGGAAGACCTCAAGACCTCCTTTTGGAGAAGAACCGGTTACCCTATGTATCGTCCCTTGTTGGATTTGGACCGTGTGATCTCTATGTGTACTCGGATCTAGCATATGTGTGATCATTTTTGTTGGTTTGAGTGATTCTCTCGTGTTTCCCCTCATGTTTCCCTTCGTGTTTCCCCTTGTGTTCTTCGCGGGATCCGCTCCTTTCGTGAAAGATCGGCCATCTAGGGTGCCACCCTACATCATCTTGATATCATGAGCCACGTTGATCACGATTTCGGAGCCTCCCCGTTGTGTTTTCTAGCCTTGTTTTGTCGATTTCGTCCTAAATTCAAAAATTCCCCACAAAAATAACCCCCCGCCCCCCCCCCAATTTTTTGTGATTTGTTGGTGTGATGAAGTTTTGTTGGATTTGATCTGCGGATTTCATGTGTTGCAGGTAGATCTAGCTTTTCCCCATCTTTTCCCCAATTTCCATCCACAAAATCTTCCGAATTTTGCCCCGAATTTGCCTCTTCCACGCGGAGTTCCTCGAGTTCGTCCACGGATCCAGAGCTCGGACATCCGGCCCGAACCCCCGGACATCCGGCCCCTGACAGCATCACTTCCATCCACCGCACTGTTCTCCACCTAACTTTCGCCAAATTTTTCTCCGCTGCCCACTCTCACTTCCGCATACCACCACCATTTCCACATAGCACCACCATTTCCCACATACACCACCATCGCGTACACATTACCAATTCCGACAATTTTGACACGTTTTCCTTCGAGAATTTGAGCTGCGGTTTCGTGTCCTCTTGTGTTTCGGAGGCTATTTAGGTACGGTTCGACATCGACATCACCGCCACTCATCTTCGCCATGGACGCGTCATCGACAATAACCACTTCACCATTTTGACACTATAACATAAGCAAGCATTGGTAACCTCATCTTGGTATCGTGATATATCATTCTTGCCATTACATTGATAACCACCATAGCCCAATTTTGCATATCTTACCCATCGAGACTAGCCTTTGAGTATTGCTGGCAATGTCACTTTGTGCACATTAGTGATCATACTTCCCATCGCATTCATATCATATCATTGTTCCATATCTTGGTATCATCTTTTGTGTCACAAAGTTGTCATCGCATACACAATTGCTATCTTGGTTCGTGAAACATTGCATGAGAAAAGAGCTCAAAAGAGAAAGAGCCAAACAAGCTTTTAAGAAAAAGGGAAAGATAAGCAATAGCTTTTAAGAAAGAACCATAGCATCATACTACATTAAGATTGTCATACTAGATCACCTTGGATCATATCATCGGAATACCATACATAGAGCATACTTGGGATACAAGCCGTTGCATTTTTGCTTAGTAGGTTGTGCACAAGTCTTCGTATCTGCCTATTGTGCAATCGTGCTAGCGTCTCTCTAGTGTTGTGCAACAAGAGCATTTTCGTGGATCCCACATTTTGGATCATTCCTTGGTTGCACGACCACATTTATCTCTTTGCGTGTGTGTTTCTGTGTACCATATTTTACTATTGGTTTACTTGTTGCATTGCAAATTTGCGAATCTTTTCCAAAATTATTGAAGCTCACTAACAATTGCATCAAATTTTGTGCCACCATCCTAACCGAGATCCACCATAAGCTTTTACTTGTGTAAGTGTGAGAAACCGACAAGAATTGGTACCAATTGTGCTATTTCCTTGTTCCACATTTGAGTGATCATTCATCCGTCTTCAACACCGGTCAAGGTACATTTGGTATAAATTCTTCTCTTTCTACCACTCACATATTTTCTTGGAATGATGGATACGCCAAGTACTTCTACCAACCCACTCTTCATCGAGCAAGACGACGACATGTCCTCCTACATCACAAAGAGCCACCTCTTTGGTGCACAACGTGCTTTGCATCAAGAGCAACAAGCAATGAGCGAACGCATCGACAACCTCGCCACCGACTTGCGACTCTCCGAGCAACGTATAAGAGACTATTTTGACAACAAGCACGACGACCACAAGCAAGAGAATGATGCAAGAATGGACGAGATTCGTGCTTTCTTGCTCAACCGCTCTTCTTCCACCTCGTCCTCCTCAAGAGGGAGCCTCTCAAGTCGACACTCCGACTACACCATCTCCGGCTCAAGTACACCGACATGTTGGGGAACGCAGTAATTTGAAAAAAAATCCTACGCACACGCAAGATCATGGTGATGCATTGCAATGAGAGGGGAGAGTTTCGTCCACGTACCCTCGTAGACTGTAAGCGGAAGCGTTATGAGAATGCGGTTGATGTAGTCGTACGTCTTCACGACCGATCCAAGTACCGAATGTACGGCACCTCCGAGTTCAGCACATGTTTAGCCCGATGACGTCCCATGAACTCTGATCCAGCAGAGCTTCGAGGGAGAGTTCCGTCAGCACGACGGCGTGATGACGATGATGATGATACTACCGACGGAGGGCTTCGCCTAAGCATTGCTACGATATGACCGAGGTGGATTATGGTGTAGGGGGGCACCGCACACGGCTAAAAGATTAACTGATCAACTTGTGTGTTCTAGGGTGCCCCCACCCTACGTATATAAAGGAGGGAGGGGAGGCCGGCTGGCCTCTCTAGGCGTGCCAAAGGGGGGAGGAATCATCCTCCTAGTAGGAGTAGGATTCCTTCTTTCCTAGTCCTACTAGGAGGGGGAAGGAAGGAGAAGGGGAGGAGAAGGAAAGAGGGGGCGCAGCCCCTCCCCTAGTCCAATTCGGACTAGGCCCATGGGTGGCGCGCGGCCAGCCCTCGTGGCTTCTCCTCTTTTTCCCTTAAAGCCCACTAAAGCCCATATGTACTCCCGTATTCCCGTAACTCCCCTGGTACTCCGAAAAATACCCGGATCACTTGGAACCTTTCCGATGTTTGAATATAGCCTTTCAATATATTGATCTTTACGGCTCGATCATTTCGAGACTCCTCGTCATGTCAGTGATCTCATCCGGGACTCCGAACAACCTTTGGTACATCAAATCACATAAACTCATAATACCAATCGTCACCGAACGTTAAGCGTGCGTACCCTACGGGTTTGAGAACTATGTAGACATGACCGAGACATGTCTCCGATCAATAACCAATAGCGGAACCTGGATGCTCATATTGGCTCCTACATATTCTACAAAGATCTTTATCAGTCCAACCGCATAACAACATACGTTGTTCCCTTTGTCATCGGTATGTTACTTGCCCGAGATTCGATCGGTGGTATATCAATACCTAGTTCAATCTCGTTACCGGCAAGTCTCTTTACTCATTCTGTAATGCATCATCCCGCAACTAACTCATTAGTCGCATTGCTTGCAAGGCTTGTAGTGATGTGCATTACCGAGAGGGCCCAGAGATACCTCTCCGACAATCGGAGTGACAAATCCTAATCTCGATCTATGCCAACTCAACAAGTACCATCGGAGACACCTGTAGAGTACCTTTATAATCACCCAGTTATGTTGTGACTTTTGGTAGCACACAAAGTGTTCCTCCGGTATTCGGGAGTTGCATAATCTCATAGTCAGAGGAACATGTATAAATCATGAAGAAAGCAGTAGCAACAAACTAAACGATCATCGTGCTAAGCTAACGGAATGGGTCAAGTTAATCACATCATTCTCTAATGATGTGATCCCGTTAATCAAATGACAACTCGTGTCTATGGCTAGGAAACTTAACCATCTTTGATTCAACGAGCTAGTCAAGTAGAGGCATACTAGTGACACTTAGTTTGTCTATGTATTCACACATGTACTAAGTTTCCGGTTAATACAATTATAGCATGAATAATAAACATTTATCCTGATATAAGGAAATAAATAATAACTTTATTATTGCCTCTAGGGCATATTTCCTTCAATTTCCCACTTGCACTAGAGTCAATAATCTAGTTCACATCGTCATGTGATTTAACATCAATAGTTCACATCTCCATGTGACTAACACCCAAAGGGTTTACTAGAGTCAATAATCTAGTTCACATCGCTATGTGATTAACACCCAAAGAGTGATCATATTTTGCTTGTGAGAGAAATTTAGTCAACGGGTCTGCTACATTCAGAGCCGTATGTATTTTGCAAATTTTCTTTGTCTACAATGCTTTGCACAGAGCTACTCTAGCTAATTGCTCACACTTTCAATATGTATCTAGATCGAGACTTGGAGTCATCTAGATCGGTGTCAAAAGCTTGCATCGACGTAACTCTTTACGATGAACTCTTTTATCACCTCCATAACCGAGAAATGTTTCCTTAATCCTCTAAGGATAATTTTGACCGATGTTCGGTGATCTACTCCTAGATCACTATTGTACTCCCTTGTCAAAATCATGCTGAGGTATACAATAGGTCTGGTACACAGCATAGCATACTTTATAGAACCTATTAGTGAGGTATAGGGAATGACTTTCATTCGCTTTCTATTTTCTGTTGTGGTCGGGTTTTGAGTCTTTACTCAACTCCACACCTTGCAACACAGGCAAGAACTCCTTCTTTGATTGTTCCATTTTGTACTACTTCAAAATCTCGTCAAGGTATGTACTCATTTAATGAAAACTTATCAAGCGTCTTGATCTATCTCTATCGATCTTGATGCTCAATGTGTAAGCAGCTTCATCGAGGTCTTTCTTTGAAAAACTCTTTTCAAACACTCCTTTATGCTTTCTAGAAAATTCTACATTATTTCCGATCAACAATATGTCATTCACATATACTTATCAGAAATGTTGTAGTGCTCCCACTCACTTTCTTGTAAATACAGGCTTCACCGCAAGTCTGTATAAAACCATATGCTTTGATCACTTTATCAAAGTATATATTCCAACTCCGAGATGCTTGCACCAGTCCATAGATGGATCGCTGGAGCATGCATACTTTGTTAGCACCCTTTGGATCGATAAAACCTTCAGGTTGCATTATATACAACTCTTCTTCCAGAAATCCATTCAGGAATGTAGTCTTTACATCCATTTGCCAAATTTCATATTCATAAAATGCGGCAATTGCTAACATGATTCGGACGGACTTAAGCATCGCTACGGGTGAGAAGATCTCATCGTAGTCAACTCCTTGAACTTGTCGAAAACCTTTTGCAACAAGTCGAGCTTTGTAGACTAACATTACCGTCAGCGTCAGTCTTCTTCTTGAAGATCCATTTATTCTCGATGGCTTGCCGATCATCGGGAAAGTCAACCAAAGTCCACACTTTGTTCTCATACATGGATCCCATCTCAGATTTCATGGCCTCAAACCATTTTGCGGAATCTGGGCTCATCATCACTTCCTCATAGTTCGTAGGTTCGTCATGGTCAAGTAACATGACTTCCAGAACAGGATTACCGTACCACTCTGGTGCGGATCTTACTCCAATTGACCTACGAGGTTCAGTAGTAACTTGATCTGAAGTTACATGATCTTCATCATTAGCTTCCTCACTAATTGGTGTAGGAGTCACAGGAACAGATTTCTATGATGAACTACTTTCCAATAAGGGAGCAGGTACAGTTACCTCATCAAGTTCTACTTTCCTCCCACTCACTCTTTCGAGAGAAACTCCTTCTCTAGAAAGGATCCATTCTTAGCAACGAATGTCTTGCCTTCGGATCTGTGATAGAAGGTATACCCAACAGTCTCTTTTAGGTATCCTATGAAGACACATTTCTCCGATTTGGGTTCGAGCTTATCAGGTTGAAGCTTTTTTACATAAGCATCGCAGCCCCAAACTTTAAGAAACGACAACTTTGGTTTCTTGCCAAACCACAGTTCATAAGGCGTCATCTCAATGGATTTAGATGGTGCCCTATTTAACGTGAATGTAGTTGTCTCTAATGCATAACCCCAAAACGATGGTGGTAAATCGGCAAGAGACATCATAGATTGTACTATATCCAATAAAGTACGGTTATGACGTTCGGACACACCATTATGCTATGGTGTTCCAGGTGGCATGAATTTGTGAAACTATTCCACATTGTTTTAGTTGAAGACAAAAACTCGTAACTCAAATATTCGTCTCCGCGATAAGATTTTAGAAACTTTATTTTCTTGTTACGATGATTTTCCACTTCTTTCTGAAATTCGTTCAACTTTTCAAATGTTTCAGACTTATGTTTCATCAAGTAGATATACCCATATCTGCTCAAATCATCTGTGAAGGTCAGAAAATAATGATGCCCACCGCGAGCCTCAACACTCGTCGGACTGCATGCATCAGTATGTATTATTTCCAATAAGTCAGTTTCTCGCTCCATTGTTCCGGAGAACGGAGTCTTACTCATCTTGCCCATGAGGCATGGTTCGCAAGCATCAAGTGATTCCAAAAGCCCATCAGCATGGAGTTTCTTCATGCGCTTTACACCAATATGACCTAAACGGCAGTGCCACAAATAAGTTTCACTATCATTATTAACTTTGCATCTTTTGGCTTCAATATTATGAATATGTGTATCACTATGATCGAGATTCAATAAACCATTTATATTGAGTGTATGACCATAGAATGTTTTATTCATGTAAATAGAACAAAAATTATTCTTTGACTTAAATGAATACTCATATTGCAATAAACTTTATCCAATCATATTCATGCTCAATGCAAACACCAAATAACATTTATTTTAGATTCAACACTAATCCCGAAGGCAAAGGGAGTGTGCGATGGTGATCTTATCAACCTTGGAATCATTTCCAACACACATCGTCACCTCGCCCTCAACTAGTATTTGTTTATTTTTCAACTCCCGTTTCGAGTTACTACTCTTAGCAACTGAACCAGTATCAAATACTGAGGGGTTTCTATAAACACTAGTAAAGTACACATCAATAACATGTATATCCAATATACCTTTGTTCAGTATGCCATCCTTCTTATCCGCCAAGTATCTAGGGCAGTTCTACTTCCAGTGACCATTTCCTTTGTAGTAGAAGCACTCAATTTCAGGCTTGGGTCTAGCTTTGGACTTCTTCATGGGAGTGGCAATGTAACGCCCCGAGACCGTTGCGCCAGGTCTCCTCTAGTTATTCGTTGTTGTTGCCTTGTCATTGCTTGCGTGTCATGCATTGCATATCATGTCATCATGTGCATTTCATTTGCATACATGTTCGTCTCATGCATCCGAGCATTTTTCCCGTTGTCCGTTTTGCATTCCGGCGCTCCGATCTCCTCCGGTGGTCATTTCTACCTTCTTTTCATGTATGGGGGTTAAACATTTCCGGATTGGACCGAGACTTGCCAAGCGGCCTTGGTTTACTACCGATAGACCGCATGTCAAGTTTCGTACCATTTGGACTTCGTTTGATGCTCCAACGGTTAACCGAGGGACCGAAAAGGCCTCGTGTGTGTTGCAGCCCAACACCCTTCCAAAGTGGCCCAAAACCCACATAAACCTCCTCCATCATCTCGGTCGTTCGATCACGATCGCGTGGCCGAAAACCGCACCTCATTTGGACTCTCCTAGCTCCCTCTACCTATAAATGTGCTCCCCTCCTGAAATTCGCGGATGAACCCTAGCCTTCCCCTTCCTCGCGCCGCCGGACATGTCCGTCCGCGCCGAATGCGTCCGCCGGCCGCCTCGCTCCGACCAATGGGGGCGCGACACGTCAGCGCCGCCACCTCCCGCACCCACTCAGTCGCAGCCACATCATCCTGCGACTCTCTCTCCTCCCGCCGCTGCCCGTGGGGCCCGAGGCAGGCCCGCCCGGGCCCGGAGCCGCCCGCCGCCGCACTCGCGCACCCTGGCCGCGCCGCACTCACGCGCCCGGTCGCGCCGGACCTCCTCGCCGAAACCGCGCCGGTCCCGCCCTTCGCCGCCACCGGTGTCCTTCGCCGGCGCGCGCCTGCCACCATCGCCGGCGCAGATCACCGCGCTGCCTCCGGCACGGCTCGCCGCCGACCCGCGTCGGCCCTGCGCCATCCTTCGCCGGCGCGCCCGTCTCCAGCGACCGGCACCACACCCCGGCGACCGCGTCCTCCCTGCAACCGTCGTCGTCCTCTCCGGTGGATCGGGACGAGATCCACCAGGATCTCATCCAAACACATCCCGTCTCAGATCTGCACCGCTCCGTCCCGGATCCCTCCGTCCCGTGTTGACTTTCGCGGAGGTATAATTTCACTCAGTCCCCGAAATTCCCAGATCCATATGCCCTTGTTCATCATGCCATAACTCATCACTCGTAGCTTCGTTTTGGGCATATAGCATATCAAAATGTTCGTCCCAGAGAGTACATCATTTCATCTAATTGGATCATTTTCATTTGAGTTCATCTTGATGCCCGAAATGTTGTTGGAAGAATGCTACTTGAGTTAATTGTCAGATCTGCTGCTCCAATTAGATATTTGTCATTTTTGCCATGATTATTGTGTGCATGATATGCTCATGAGCTCTACATGTGTTTTGTTATATGCCATGTCATCTTTCCAGGGGTGCCATCCATGTATTTTTGTGATGTGTGTGGTGACTAGCACAAGCTTGCAAAGTGGTGTATTCGTTAATGCTGATTTCAGGGACTTAGCATTTCCACTAAGTCCTTGATCTGTTTATCTCAATATGCCTTATGTTCATGTTGTTTCCTAGTGATCCGTGCCTTTTTTGAGGATGATCAGTAAGGATGTTTTGTTAATCTTGTAGTGATCTATCCATCCATGTCTTTGTTTGCAATTATGGAGCACCATAGCTTGAGTCAATCGAGCTCTACTTTTTCTATTTCGTGAATCTGGGCAGATTGTCTACTTGTTAGCGATTTTGCCGAGGATGTTGTAGTTGATCCGTGCATGCTATGTTGTTGTTCTTGCCATGTCTAGCTTGTATAATGTGTATTCTTGATGGGTGTATGCTTAGTTTGTCATGACATGCTCTGTAGTGAGTGCATCAAGCTCGTAAACATGCCTACTTGATATCTGTTTTTGCATGCTCCAGTTTTTCACTAAGTCTGTAACCTGATTATGTTTTTGCCATGTTCACTTGCTTGCAATTGTATTTTCCGATCCCTTTTGGCTAAAGGTCACTAAGGGACTTTTGTTAAGCTCATTGAGTAGCTCCATGCCATGCTTTTCTTTGCCATGTTCAGGTCCTGTAGCATATAGTTTTCATGCTCCAAAGTGTGCTACCTGATCTGAAATTCCAGGCTTGTGTTAATTTCACTAAGTCTGAAATCTGTTTACCAATTGCACTTTTGCCATGCTTGTTTGAACCTATTAATGGATGAATTGGCCATAGCTCAGTGTTCCTCTTTTGTTAAGAATCGTGAGTGGATCCTTGTCATGTATTTTGTTGTCATATTTGGATGCTGTAGCATGTTCATCTTGTTGCATTTAGAAGGCTACTAGCTGTTTATCGCAGACCGGTGCCATAATTAAATTGCTTGCCATTGCCAAACCGTAACTCCGATTCCGGCGTTCTTTATATCGTTTTCAAGCGATTTCATCTCACCTTTCCAGTGGAACACTTGGATTTCCATGTTGAGGCCAGGTTCAATCATTCCTTGTCAAATCATGCATATGCATCGCATACCGCATCCCGCATATCATACCATGTTCATGTGTTGGTTGTTTACTATGTTGTGTGCTTCTTTCCGGCGTTTGCTTCTTCGGGTTGGTTCCGGTAACGTCGCGTTTGTGAGGACCCGTTCGACTACATCCGTTTGTCTTCTTCATGGACTCGTTCTTCTTCCTTGTGGGATTTCAGGCAAGATGACCATACCCTCGAAATCACTTCTATCTTTGCTCGCTTAGTTGCTCGCTCTTTTGCTATGCCTATGTTGCGATACCTACCACTTGCTTATCATGCCTCCCATTTTGTGAACCAAGCCTCTAACCTATCTTGTCCTAGCAAACCATTGTTTGGCTATGTTACCGCTTTGCTCAGCCCCTCTTATAGCGTTGTTAGTTGCAGGTGAAGATTGAAGTTTGTTCCTTGTTGGAACATGGAGATGGTGTTCCTTGTTGGAACATGTTTACTTGTTGGGATATCACAATATCTCTTATTTAATTAATGCATCTATATACTTGGTAAAGGGTGGAAGGCTCGGTCTTATGCCTGGTGTTTTGTTCCACTCTTGCCGCCCTAGTTTCCGTCATATCGGTGTTATGTTCCCGGATTTTGCGTTCCTTACGCGGTTGGGTTATAATGGGAGCCCCTTGATAGTTCGCTTTGAATAAAACTCCTCCAGCAAGGCCCAACCTTGGTTTTACCATTCGCCACCTAGCCTCCTTTTCCCTTGGGTTAGGCCAGCTCAAGGGTCATCTTTATTTTAACCCCCCCCCCCGGGCCAGTGCTTGTCTAAGTGTTGGTCCGAAATGGGCAACCTGCGGGGCCACCTTGGGGAAACTTGAGGGCTGGTTTTACTTGTAGCTTGACCTATCTGGTGTTGCCCTGAGAACGAGATATGTGCAACTCCCATCAGGATGTCGGCACATCGGGCGGCTTTGCTGGACTTGTTTTACCATTGTCGAGGATGTCTTGTAGAACCGGGATACGAGTCTGATCGGAATGTCTCGGGAGGAGGTCTATTCCTTCGTTGACCGTGAGAGCTTGTCATGGGCTAAGTTGGGACACCCCTGCAGGGATTTGAACTTTCGAAAGCCATGCCCGCGGTTATGGGCAGATGGGAATTTGTTAATGTCCGGTTGTAGAAAACCTGAAGTTTGACCTTAATTAAAATGCATCAACCGAGTGTGTAACCGTGATGGTCTCTTTCCGGCGGAGTCCGGGAAGTGAACACGGTGTTGGAGTTATGCTTGACGTAGGTTGTTTTAGGATCACTTCTTGATCATAGTTCATCGACCGTGCTTTTGCCTTCTCTTCTCGCTCTCTTTTGCGAATATGTTAGCCCCCATATATGCTAGTCGCTTGATGCAGCTCCACCTCATACCTTTACCTTACCCATAAGCTTAAATAGTCTTGATCGCGAGGGTGCGAGATTGCTGAGTCCTCATGGCTCACAGATACTTCCAAAACCAGCTTGCAGGTGCCGATGAGTCCGTGCAGATGACGCAACCAAGCTCAAGGAGGAGCTCGATGAAGATCTTGTCCTTTGTGTTGTTTCGTTCTAGTTGATCAGTAGTGGAGCCCAGTCGGGACGATCGGGGATCTGTGTAGCATTTGGTATAGTCTTCTTTTATTTTGGTTCCGTAGTCGGACCTTGTCTGTATCTGGTTGATGTAATGCTTTATTTATGTATTAGTGTGAAGTGGCGATTGTAAGCCAACTATGTATCTCTTTCCCTTATGTATTACATGGGTTGCGTGAAGATTACCTCACTTGCGACATTGCTTTCAATGTGGTTATGCCTCTAAGTCGTGCTTCGACACGTGGGAGATATAGCCGCATCGAGGGCGTAACAGGCAACTTGCTTTCCATTCTTCTTGAAGTTCTCTTTCTTTCCCTTTCTCTTTTTACTTGAAACTAGTGGTCTTGTCAACCATCAACACTTGATGCTTTTCTTGATTTCTACCTTCGCTGATTCTAGCATCGCAAAGAGGTTGAGAATTACTTTCGTCATCCCTTGCATATTATAGTTCATCATGAAGTTCCAGTAACTTGGTGATAGTGACTAGAGAACTCTGTCAATCACTTATTTTATCTGGAAGATTAACTCCCACTTGATTCAAGCAATTGTAGTACCCAGACAATCTGAGCACATGCTCACTGGTTGAGCTATTCTCCTCCATCTTGTAGGCAAAGTACTGTCAGAGGTTTCATACCTCTCGACACGGGCATGAGCATGAAATACCAATTTCAACTCTTAGAACATCTTATATGTTCCGTAGCATTCAAAATGTTTTTGAAGTCCCGGTTCTAAGCCGTAAAGCATGGCGCACTAAACTATCAAGTAGTCATCATACTGAGCTTGCCAAATGTTCATAATGTCTGCCTCTGCTCCTATAATAGGTCCGTCACCTAGCGGTTCATCAAGGACATAATTCTTCTGTGCAGCAGTGAGGATAATCCTCAGATCATGGACCAAGTCCGCATCATTGCTACTATCATCTTTCAACATAGTTTTTCTCTAGGAACATATCAAAAAGAAATGGGGAGCTACATGGCGAGCTATTGATCTACAACATAGTTATGAAAATACTATCAGGACTAAGTTCATGATAAATTAAAGTACAATTAATCATATTACTTAAGAACTCCCACTTAGATAGACATCCTTCTAGTCATCCAAATGATCACGTGATCCAAATCAACTAAACCATGTCCGATCATCACGTGAGATGGAGTAGTTTTCGATGGTGAACATCACTATGTTGACCATATCTACTATATGATTCATGCTCGACCTTTCGGTCTCCAGTGTTCCGAGGCCATATCTGCATATGCTAGGCTCGTCAAGTTTAACCTGAGTATTCTGCATGTGGAAAACTGGCTTGCACCCGTTGTATGTGAACGTAGAGCTTATCACACCCGATCATCACGTGGTGTCTCGGCATGACAAACTATCGCAACGGTGCATACTCAGGGAGAACACTTATACCTTGAAATTTAGTGAGAGATCATCTTATAATGCTACCGCCGAACTAAGCAAAATAAGAAATATAAAGGATAAACATCACATGCAATCAAAATATGTGACATGGTATGGCCATCATCATCTTGTGCCTTTGATCTCCATCTACAAAACATCGTCATGATCTCTATCGTCACCGACATGACACCATGATCTCCATCATCTTGATCTCTATCAACGTGTCGTCACATGGTCGTCTCGCCAACTATTGCTATCGCATAGCGATAAAGTAAAGCAATTGTATGGCGCTTGCATCTTATGCAATAAAGAGACAACCATAAGGCTTCTGCCAGTTGCCGAGAACTTCAACAAAAACATGATAATCTCATACAACAACTTATATCTCATCACGTCTTGACCATATCACATCACAACAAGCCATGCAAAAACAAGTTAGACATCCTCTACTTTGTTGTTGCAAATGTGACGTGGCTGCTATGGGCTGAGCAAGAACCATTCTTACCTACGCACCACAACGCGATATAGTGATTGCTTTTTGATCTTTAGAAAGAACCTTGTTCATTGAATCCAATTCAACTAAAGTTGGAGAAACTGACACCCACCAGCCACTTGTGTGCGAAGCACGTCGGTAGAACCAGTCTTGCGTAAGCGTACGCGTAATGTCGGTCTGGGACGCCTCATCCAACAATACTGCCGAATCAAGAATCAACTAGTGACGGCAAGCAATATGTATATACCCACGCCCATAACTCCTTTGTGTTCTACTCGTGCATATAACATCTACGCATAAACCTGGCTCGGATGCCACTGTTGGGGAACGCGGTAATTCCAAAAAAAATCCTACGCACACGCAAGATCATGGTGATGCATAGCAACAAGAGGGGAGAGTTTCATCCACGTACCCTCGTAGACCGTAAGCGGAAGCGTTATGAGAACGCGGTTGATGTAGTCGTACCTCTTCATGATCCGACCGATCCAAGTACCGAACGTACGGCACCTCCGAGTTTAGCACACGTTCAGCTTGATGATGTCCCACGAACTCCGATCCAGGAGAGCTTCAAGGGAGAGTTCCGTCAGCACAATGGCGTGATGACGGTGATGATGATACTACTGACACAGGGCTTCGCCTAAGCACCGCTACGATATGACCGAGGTGGATTATGGTGGATGGGGGCATCGCACACGGCTAAAAGATCAACTGATCAACTTGTGTGTTCTAGGGTGCCCCCCTCCCCATGTATATAAAGGAGGGAGGGGAGGCCAGCCGACCTCTCTAGGCGCTCCAAAGGGGGGAGGAATCCTCCTCCTAGTAGGAGTAGGATTCCTCCTTTCCTAGTCCTACTAGGAGGGGGAAGGAAGGAGAAGGGGAGGAGAAGGAAAGAGGGGGCGTAGCCCCTCCCCTAGTCCAATTCGGACTAGGACCATGGGGGGCACGCGGCCAGCCCTCGTGGTTTCTCCTCTTTTTCCCTTAAAGCCCATTAAGGCCCATATGTAATCTCGTATTCCCGTAACTCCCCCGGTACTCCGAAAAATACCCGGATCACTCGGAACCTTTCCGATGTCCGAATATAGCCTTCCAATATATCGATCTTTACGGCTCGACAATTTCGAGACTCCTCGTCATGCTCGTGATCTCATACGGGACTCTGAACAACCTTCGGTACATCAAATCACATAAACTCATAATACCAATCGTCACTAAACGTTAAGCATGCGGACCCTACGGGTTCGAGAACTATGTAGACATGACCGAGACATGTCTCTGGTTAATAACCAATAGCGGAACCTGGATGCGCATATTGGCTCCTACATATTCTACGAAGATCTTTATTGGTCAAACCGCATAACAACATACGTTGTTCCCTTTGTCATCGGTGTGTTACTTGCCCGAGATTCGATCGTCGGTATCTCAATACCTAGTTCAATCTCGTTACCGGCAAGTCTCTTTACTCGTTTCGTAATGCATCATCCCGCAACTAACTCATTAGTCACATTGCTTGCAAGGCTTATAGTGATGTGCATTATCGAGAGCGCCCAGAGATACCTCTCCGACAATCGGAGTGACAAATCCTAATCTTGATCTATGCCAACTCAACAAGTACCATCGGGGACACCTATAGAGTACCTTTATAATCACCGAGTTACATTGTGACGTTTGGTAGAACATAAAGTGTTCCTCCGGTATTCGGGAGTTGCATAATCTCATAGTCAGAGGAACATGTATAAGTCATGAAGAAAGCAGTAGCAACAAACTAAATGATCATCATGCTAAGCTAACGGAATGGGTCAAGTCAATCACATCATTCTCTAATGATGTGATCTCGTTAATCAAATGACAACTCATGTCTATGGCTAGGAAACTTAACCATTTTTGATTCAACGAGCTAGTCAAGTAGAGGCATACTAGTGACACTTTGTTTGTCTATGTATTCACACATGTACTAAGTTTCTGGTTAATACAATGCTAGCATGAATAATAAACATTTATCATGATATAAGGAAATAAATAATAACTTTATTATTGCTTCTAGGGCATATTTCCTTCATGACATCGAATACTCTTCGACGTGCCGCGCGGCAAGATCGTCAAGCAAACCGCAATCCTCTACACGGCAACAACTCTCAAGAGCAACGACACTGTCAAAACCAAGCTACTTTTGCACAAGCATGAGAACGGCAACGCCAATGCCAACATGAAGAGGAAGAGCGAGCGCGACTACACCAAGATGCACTAGATGCTAAGGCACAACATCAAGAATAATAATTGCGAGAAGCTCAAGCACTTGAGGCGCAACGTGCCCTCCGAGATTCAAGTCGAGTCGTAGCCACGCGCAACCGACAAGCTCGTGAGCAACAAGAAGCGCTTCGCGAAGAGGTTCAAGAGAGGATTTTTCAATCAAGACTGAATCGTCAAGTCCCTCAAGCTCCTCGACAAGCTAGACAAGCACGTCAAGTCCATCAAGAGCAAGAAGACAATCAAAATCATCCAAGAAAAGAATAAGTTGAGGGAGACAATCCTCCTCGTCAAGGACGTCATCACCCTCGACCCCAACACAATGAAGAACAACACTACGACAAGCTAAAGTTCACCATGCCCAAATTCAATGGAAGCAATGACCCCAAAGAGTACCTTTCATGGGCATTGAAGGTTGACAAAATCTTCCGCGTGCACAAATATGAGGAAGGGAAGAAGATCGCTATGGCATCCCTTGAGTTCCAAGGCTACGTCCTCATTTGGTGGGAACAAGTCATTGAGCGCTGAGTGGCAAGAGGTGAACCACCCATCACTACTTGGGCGCAAATGAAGTATGTCATGAGAGTACGCTTCGTGCCAACTTACTACAACCGCGACCTCTTCAAGAAGCTCCAACTCCTCAAGCAAGGAACCAAGAGCGTTGAAGAATACTACAAGGAAATTCAGATTTCCATGATATGATCCAATGTTACGGAAGATGATGAGCAAACTATGGCATGTTTCTTGAATGGACTCAATCATCCTATCAAGAAGATCGCCGGCTTCCAACCATACTCTAACCTCATCGAGCTAGTGCATCAAGCTACCAAAGCGGAACGTCAAGCGCAAGATGACTTCAAGTATGCCAAGTTCTCATCCAAGTCCTATAGCTTCTCCAACTTCCAAGCTTCAATGACTCCAACACCTTATACATCAACCAAGCCATCTACAAGCAACGCCGACAAGTCGAGTTACAAGAAAACTTCGACAACCTCAAGTCATCCTCCTACAACAAGCAACTTCAAGCCAAGAGCTTCATCATCATCTACCCCAACCGATGAGACCATCAAGACAAGTTCCTTCAAATGCTTCACATGCGGAGGCCGAGGCCACATGTCTTTCGAGTGTACAAACAAGTGCACCATGATCCTCAACGACGATGGTACCTATGACTCCATGAGTGAAGGAGAAATGGAAGCACTTGAGAAAGTGGCCATGCACCGACAAGTGAATGAAGATGAAGAGGATCAAGTCTTTTGTAACGAAGATTCAAGTCCCGCTCTCATTGTCTCCAAGGTCTTGACTCTTCAACATCAACAAGAAGAAGACCAAAGATGCCATTGAAGGAAATATGCCCTAGAGGCAATAATAAAATTATTATTTATTTACTTATTTCATGATAAATGTTTATTATTCATGCTAGAATTTTATTAACCGGAAACATAATACATGTGTGAATACATAGACAAACAGAGTGTCATTAGTATGCCTCTACTTGACTAGCTCGTTGATCAAAGATGGTTATGTTTCCTAACCATAGACATGAGTTGTTATTTGATAAACGGGATCACATCATTAGGAGAATGATGTGATTGACTTGACCCATTCCGTTAGCTTAGCACTTGATCGTTTTAGTTTACTGCTATTGCTTTCTTCATGACTTATACATGTTCCTATGACTATGAGATCATGCAACTCCCGATTACCGGAGGAACACTTTGTGTGCTACCAAACTCACAACATAACAGGGTGATTATAAAGGTGCTCTACAGGTGTCTCCGATGGTACTTGTTGAGTTGGCATAGATCGAGATTGGGATTTGTCACTCCGATTGTGGGAGAGGTATCTCTGGGCCCTCTCGGTAAAGCACATCACTATAAGCCTTGCAAGCAAAGCAACTAACGAGTTAGTTGCAGGATGATGCATTACGGAACAAATAAAGAGACTTGCTGGTAATGAGATTGAGCTAGGTATTGAGATACCGACAATCAAATCTCGGGCAAGTAACATATTGATGACAAAGGGAACAACGCATGTTGTTATGCAGTTTGACCGACAAAGATCTTCGTAGAATACGTAGGAACCAATATGAGCATCTAGGTTCCGCTATTGGTTATTTACCGGAGATGTGTCTCGGTCATGTCTACATAGTTCTCGAACCCATAGGGTCCGCACGCTTAAAGTTCTGTGACGATCGGTATTATGAGTTTTTGTGTTTTAATGTACCGAAGGTAGTTCAGAGTCCCAGATATGATCACGGACATGACGAGGAGTCTTGAAATGGTCGAGATGTAAATATCAATATATTGGAAGCCTATATTTGGACATCGGGATGGTTCCCGGTGAAATCGGGATTTTACCGGAGTACCGGGAGGTTACCGAAACACCCCGGTAATTGTATGGGCCTTAATGGGCCATACTGGAGAGAGAGAGAGAGAGAGGAGGCCAGGGCAGGCCGCGCCCCCCTCCCCCTCTGGTCCAAATTGGACTAGGAGGGGGGCGGCGCCCCCCTTTCCTTCCTCCCTCTCTCCCCGTTCCTTCTCTCCTAGTCCAACTAGGGAAGGGGGATCCTACTCTCGGTGGGAGTAGGACTCCTCCAAGGCACTCCATGGCTAGGCCGGCCCTCCCCCCTCCTCCACTCATTTATATACGTGGCCAGGGGGCACCCCATAGACACACAAGTTGATCGTTGATCTTTCTTAGCCGTGTGCGGTGCCCCCCTCCACCATAATCCACCTCGGTCATATCGTAGCGGTGCTTAGGCGAAGCCCTGCGTCGGTAGCTTCATCAACACAGTCACCACACCGTCGTGCTGATGAAACTCTTCCCCGAAGCTTTACTGGATCGTGAGTTCGCGGGACGTCACCGAGCTGAACGTGTGCTGAACGTGGAGGTGACATACGTTCGATACTGAGGATCGGTCGATCGTGAAGACATACGACTACATCAACTGCGTTATCATAACGCTTCTGCTTACGGTCTACGAGGGTACGTAGACAATACTCTCCCCTCTTGTTGCTATGCATCACCATGATCTTGCGTGTGCGTAGGAAAATTTTGAAATCACTACGTTCCCCAACAGTGGCATCAGAGCCAGGTTTATGCGTAGATGTTATATGCACGAGTAGAACACAAGTGAGTTGTGGGCGATACAAGTCATACTTTGGTTCGGCGGTATTGTTGGATGAAGCGGCCCGGACCGACATTACGCGTACGCTTACGCGAGACTGGTTCCACCGACGTGCTTCGCACACAGGTGGCTGGCGGGTGTCAGTTTCTCCAACTTTAGTTGAACCGAGTGTGACTACGCCCGGTCCTTGTTGAAGGTTAAAACAACACTAACTTGACGAAATATCGTTGTGGTTTTGATGCATAGGTAAGAACGGTTCTTGCTCAGCCCGTAGCAGCCACGTAAAACTTGCAACAACAAAGTAGAGGACGTCTAACTTATTTTTGCAGGGCATGTTGTGATGTGATATGGTCAAGGCATGATGCTATATTTTATTGTATGATATGATCATGTTTTGTATCAGAGTTATAGGCAACTGGCAGGAGCCATATGGTTGTCGCTTTATTGTATGCAATGCAATCGCCCTGTAATTGCTTTACTTTATCACTAGCAGTAGCGATAGTCGTAGAAGCAATAGTTGGCGAGACGACAAGGATGCTACGATGGAGATCAAGGTGTCGCGCCGGTGACGATGGTGATCATGACGATGCTTTGGAGATGGAGAATAAAGGCACAAGATGATGATGGCCATATCATATCACTTATATTGATTGCATGTGATGTATCCTTTATGCATCTTATTCTGCTTGATTGACGGTAGCATTATAAGATGATCTCTCACTAAATTTCAAGGTACAAGTGTTCTCCTTGAGTATGCACCGTTGCCAAAGTTCGTCGTGCCGAGACACCACGTGATGCTCGGGTGTGATATACAACGGGTGCAAGCCAGTTTTGCACACGCGGAAATACTCGGGTTAAACTTGACGAGCCTAGCATATGCAGATATGGCCTCGGAACACTGATACCAAAAGGTCGGGTGTGAATCATATACTAGATATGATCAACATGGTGATGTTCACCATTGAAAACTACTCCATCTCACGTGATGATCGGACATGCTTTAGTTGATATGGATCACGTGATCACTTAGATGATTAGAGGGATGTCTATCTAAGTGGGAGTTCTTAAATATGATTAATTGAACTTTAATTTATCATGAACTTAGTACCTGATAGTATTTTGCTTGTCTATGTTGTTATAGATAGATGGCCCGTGCTATTGTTCTGTTAAATTTTAATGCGTTCCTTGAGAAAGCAAAGTTGAAAGATGATGGTAGAAATTACACAGACTGGGTCCGTAACTTGAGGATTATCCTCATTGATACACAGAATAATTACGTCCTGGAAGCACCGCTGGGTGCCAAACCCGCTACAGGAGCAACGCCAGATGTTATGAACGTCTAGCAAAGCAAAGCTGATGACTACTCGATAGTTCAGTGTGCCATGATTTACGGCTTAGAACCGGGACTTCAACGAAGTTTTGAACGTCATGGAGCATATGAGATGTTCTAGGAGTTGAAGTTAATATTTCAAGAAAATGCCCGAATTGAGAGAAATGAAGTCTCCAATAAGTTCTACAGCTGCAAGATGGAGGAGAATAGTTCTGTCAGTGAGCATATACTCAAAATGTCTGGGTATAACAATCACATGATTCAACTGGGAGTTAATCTTCCGGATGATAGTGTCATTGACAGAATTCTTCAATCACTGCCACCAAGCTACAAAAGCTTCGTGATGAACTATAACATGCAAGGGATGGATAAGACAATTCCCGAGCTCTTCGCAATGCTAAAGGTTGCGGAGGTAGAAATCAAGGAGCATCAAGTGTTGATGGTCAACAAGACCACCAGTTTCAAGAAAAAGGGTAAAGGGAAGAAGAAGGGGAACTTCAACAAGAACAACAAACAAGTTGCTACTCAGGAGAAGAAACCCAAGTCTGGACCAAAGCCTGAGACTGAGTGCTTCTACTACAAAGGGACTGGCCACTGGAAGCGGAACTGCCCCAAGTATTTGGCGGATAAGAAGGATGGCAAGGTGAACAAAGGTATATGTGATATACATGTTATTGATGTGTACCTTACTAAAGCTCGCAGTAGCACCTGGGTATTTGATATTGGTTTTGTTGCTAATATTTGCAACTCGAAACAAGGACTACGCATTAAGCGAAGATTGTCTAAGGATGAGGTGATGATGCGCGTGGGAAATGGTTACAAAGTCGATGTGATCACCGTCGGCATGCTACCTCTACATCTACCTTCGGGATTAGTTTTAGACCTGAATAATTGTTATTTGGTGTCAGCGTTGAGCATGAACATTATATCTGGATCTTGTTTGATGCGAGACGGTTATTCATTTAAATCTGAGAATAATGCTTGTTCTATTTATATGAGTAATATATTTTATGGTCATGCACCCTTGAAGAGTGGTCTATTTTTCATGAATCTCGATAGTAGTGATACACATATTCATAATGTTGAAGCCAAAAGATGCAGAGTTGATAATCATAGTGCATCTTATTTGTGGCACTGCCATTTAGGTCATATTGGTGTAAAGCTCATGAAGAAACTCCATTCTGATGGACTTTTGGAATCACTTGATTATGAATCACTTGGTACTTGCGAACCATGCCTCATGGGCAAGATGACTAAAATGCCATTCTCTGGAACAATAGAGCGAGCAACAGATTTATTGGAAATCATACGTACTGATGTATGTGGTCCGATGAATATTGAGGCTCGCGGCGGATATCGTTATTTTCTCACCTTCACAGATGATTTGAACAGATATGGGTATATCTATTTAATGAAACATAAGTCTGAAACATTTGAAAAGTTCAAAGAATTTCAGAGTGAAGTGGAAAATCATCGTAACAAGAAAATAAAGTTTCTACGATCTGATCATGGAGGAGAATATTTGAGTTACGAGTTTGGTCTTCATTTGAAACAATGCGGAATAGTTTCGCAACTCATGCCACCCAGAACACCACAGCGTAATGGTGTGTCCGAACGTCATAATCGTACTTTACTAGATATGGTGCGATCTATGATGTCTCTTACTGATTTACCACTATTGTTTTGGGTTATGCTTTAGATACAGCTGCATTCACGTTAAATAGGGCACCATCTAAATCCGTTGAGATGACGCCTTATGAACTATGGTTTGGCAAGAAACCAAAGTTGTCATTTCTTAAAGTTTGGGGCTACGATGCTTATGTGAAAAAACTTCAACCTGATAAGCTCGAACCCAAATCGGAGAAATGTGTCTTCATAGGATACCCAAAGGAGACTGTTGGGTACACCTTCTATCATAGATCCGAAGGCAAGACATTTGTTGCTAAGAATGGATCATTTCTAGAGAGGGAGTTTCTCTCGAAAGAAGTGAATGGGAGGAAGGTAGAACTTGATGAGGTAACTGTACCTGCTCCCTTATTGGAGAGTAGTTCATCATAGAAACTGGTTCCTATGACACCTACAGCAATTAGTGAGGAAGCTAATGATGATGATCATGAAACTTCAGATCAAGTTACTACGGAACCTCGTAGGTCAACCGGAGTAAGATCCGCACCAGAGTGGTATGGTAATCCTGTTCTGGAGGTCATGTTACTTGACCATGACGAACCTAAGAACTATGAGGAAGCGATGATGAGCCCAGATTCCGCAAAATGGCTTGAGGACATTGAGGGAGTCCTGGATTAGGGGGTGTTCGGGTAACCGGACTATACCTTCAGCCGGACTCCTGGACTATGAAGATACAAGATTGAAGACTTTGTCCCGTGTCCGGATGGGACTTTCCTTGGCGTGGAAGGCAAGCTTGGCGATGCGGATATTCAAGATCTCCTACCATTGTAACCGACTCTATGTAACCCTAACCCTATCCGGTGTCTATATAAACCGGAGGGTTGTAGTCCGTAGGCAATCAACTCCATATACAACAATCATACCATAGGCTAGCTTCTAGGTTTTAGCCTCCTTGATCTCGTGGTAGATCTAGTCTTGTACTACCCATATCATCAATATTAATCAAGCAGGACGTAGGGTTTTACCTCCATCAAGAGGGCCCGAACCTGGGTAAAACATCGTGTTCCCTGCCTCCTATTACCATCCGGCCTAGACGCACAGTTCGGGACCCACTACCCGAGATCCGCCGGTTTTGACACCGACATTGGTGCTTTCATTGAGAGTTCCTCTGTGTCGTCGCCTTTAGGCCCGATGGCTCCTTTGATCATCAACAACGATGCGGTCCAGGGTGAGACTTTCTCCTCGGACAGATCTTCGTCTTCGGCGGCTTTGCTCTGCAGGCCAATTCGCTCGGCCACCTGGAGCAGATCGAAAGCTACGCCCCTGGCCATCAAGTTAGGTTTGGAAGCTTAAACTACACGGCTGACATCCGCGGAGACTTGATCTTCGACGGGTTCGAGCCACGGCCAAGCGCACCGCACTATCTCGAGGGGCATGATCTAGCTCTGCCCCGGACAGTGTCCTGGAGGCCGCACACGCATTGGTTCCGACCCCTAACTTGGAGCCTATTGCGCCAATCGAGGATGAGCGGTTGGACGTCACCTCGGGGGCTGCGATCCCAAAAGCGATCGAGCCGAACGCTAGCCCCACACTCTGCATGACCCGTGACTCCGAGGATCCGGACTCCTCCCCGGACTCCGAACCCCCCGCGCCCCTGCCAATCGAATCCGATTGGGCGCTGATAATGGAGTTCACCGCCGCAGACATCTTTCAGCATTCGCCTTTTGGCGACATCCTGAATTCTCTTAAGTCTCTCTCTTTATCAGGAGAGCCCTGGCCGGACTACGGTCAGCGAGGGTGGGATACGGACGATGAGGAAATTCAAAGCCCACCCACCACCCACTTTGTAGCCACTGTCGACGATCTAACCGACATGCTTGACTTCGGCTCCGAAGACATCGACGGCATGGACGACGATGTAGGAGACGAACAGGAACCAACACCTGTAGGGCGCTGGAAGGCCACCTCGTCATATGACATATATATGGTGGATACTCCAAAAGATGGAGATGGTGATGGAACAGTGGGGGATGACGCCCCCAAGAAACAGCCAAAGCGCCAGCTTCAGCGGCGCCGCTCTAAATCCTGCCAAAGCAAAAACGGTGATTCCGGCATGGGAGATAATACTACCCCGGATAGCGCCGAAGAACACCCACCTCAGCAAGATTCGGCACAGGAAGATGGAGAAGCCAGCCCTCATGAGAGAGCGGCAGACCGAGAGGTCGAGGATGATAACTATACGCCTCCCTTTGAAGACGAGGCAAGCCTCGATGACGACGAATTCGTCATACCATCAGACCCCACCGAACAAGAGCGTTTTAAACGCAGGCTTTTAGCCACGGCAAGCAGCCTCAAGAAAAAGCAGCAACAGCTCAGAGCTGCCCAAGATTTGCTAGCTGACAGATGGACTAAAGTCCTTGCGGCCCAACAGTATGAACTCGAACGCTCCTCCAAGAGTTACCCAAAGCGCAGGCCGCTACCCCGATCAGAGGAGGAAGCACCTACATCACCAGTGCATGACATGGCAGACCGGCCACCTCGCGGCCGCGACAGAGAGTCCTCTCGGCCCTCCACCCAAGCCATGCCCCGACGTCGCTCAACTAAGGCACGGGAAAATGTGCCAGACCTGCGAGACATACGGGAGGATAAGGCAAGACAAACAAGATCGATCTACGGATCGCGCAGGCGCCCTATGGCATGTGACAATGATCTTCACTCCGGATACAACAAATCTGGCCGGGCCAAACACAACAGACATAGCTCTTCCGAGCTGCGTCATGATATAGCCCAGTACAGAGGCGCCGCACACCCGCTATGCTTCACGAATGAAGTAATGGATCATAAAATCCCAGAGGGTTTCAAACCCGTAAACATCGAATCATACAATGGCACAACAGATCCGGCGGTATGGATCGAGGATTATCTCCTTCACATCCACATGGCACGTGGCGATGATCTGCACGCCATCAAATACCTCCCGCTCAAACTTAAAGGACCGGCTCGGCATTGGCTTAACAGCTTGCCAGCAGATTGAATCGGTTCTTGGGAGGACCTGGAAGCCGCATTCCTCGACAACTTCCAGGGCACTTACGTGCGACCACCGGATGCCGACGACTTAAGCCACATAATTCAGCAGCCAGAGGAATCGGCCAGACAATTCTGGACACGGTTCCTAACAAAGAAAAACCAGATAGTCGACTGTCCGGACGCAGAGGCCCTAGCAGCCTTCAAGCATAACATCCACGACGAGTGGCTTGCCCGGCACCTGGGACAGGAAAAGCTGAAATCCATGGCAACCCTCACGACACTCATGACCTGCTTTTGCGCGGGAGAAGACAGCTGGCTAGCTCACAGTAACAACTTATCAAAGAACCCTGGTAATTCGGATACCAAGGACAAAAGTGGCAGGACACGTCGGAATAAGCAAAAACGCCGCGTTAGCAGCGACAGCAATGAAGACACGGCAGTCAATGCCGGATTCAAAGGCTATAAATCCGGTAAGCGGAAAAAGCCATTCAAAAAGAATACTCAGGGCCCGTCCAGTTTGGACCGAATACTCGATCGCTTGTGCCAGATACATGGCACCCCCGAAAGGCCAGCCAATCACACTAACAGGGATTGTTGGGTGTTCAAGCAGGCAGGCAAGTTAAGGGCCGAAAACAGAGACAAGGGGCTGCACAACGACGACGAGGAGACCAAGCCGTCGAACAACAATGGACAGAAGGGCTTTCCCCCACAAGTGCGGACGGTGAACATGATATACGCAACCCACATTCCCAAGCGGGAGCGGAAGCGTGCGCTACGGGACGTATACGCGATGGAGCCAGTCGCCCCAAAGTTCAACCCATGGTCCTCCTGCCCGATCACTTTTGATCGAAGGGACCATCCCACTAGCATCCGTCATGGCGGCTTCGCCGCATTGGTTCTCGACCCAATTATCGACGGATTTCATCTCACAAGAGTCCTCATGGACGGCGGCAGTAGCCTGAACCTGCTTTATCAGGATACAGTGCGGAAAATGGGCATAGATCCCTCAAGGATTAAGCCCACAAGAACGACCTTTAAAGGCATTATACCAGGTGTAGAAGCACACTGTACAGGCTCAGTAACACTTGACGTGGTCTTCGGATCCCCAGACAATTTCCGAAGCGAAGATTTAATCTTCGATATAGTCCCTGTTGGGGATATTAGTACTGGGCGTAAACCGGCCTATCTGGGCCAGATTAACTTCATCAGTAGTTAAGCAGGTTAAAGCCCATGAAGATAGATGAGGGCTCAAGACCCATAATCAGTTGAGAGCCTGTAGCCGTAAATCGGCGTCAATATGTAACTTGTATTGTAAGTTAGGAATAAGTAGAGACCAAACCGAACACATCTATGAGCCGGTGTTGGGACTCTATAAACCGACGGGCGTCACCCATGTATATAAGGGGACGACCCGGCGGCGGTTCAAGGACAACAGACAACAACTCGATACATAGGCGAAGCTTGTTTTCTCCCTAGTCATCGAAACACCCATCAATTCCATCACAACTAGACGTAGGCTTTTACCTTCATCGAAGGGGCCGAACTAGTATAAACTCCCTTGCGTCCTTGTGTCCGCTTTAACCCCTTCAAGCTAACCCGTCGCGATGGCTCCACGACTAAGTCCTTTCTCTAGGACATCTGCCGTGACAAAACCACGACAGTTGGTGCCCACCGTGGGGCCATCGCACGATGGTTTCCGGTTCTTGGAGGGCCGCTTTGAAGGACTCGAGGGCTACGCTGTAGGCCGGATGACTAAGAGTCATCGCGGCAAGCTCTACATCGACGACGCAGGCTGGGGCCCCGAGGCCGACTCAATTGAGTACGGGTACCGGGTCCCCTTTGGTAGCATTCACATTTTCACTGGCAAGATCGGTGAACCGGGCCCTGAGCCGGACATCTGCACCGACCTCATCGAGACGGCTCAGTGTGCGCAATCCGCCCGGGTTAAACCGGCCATGAAGCGTACCTTCGTGGGAGTGATCCATGTAGGAAGTTATGAGGACAGATCGGAGCTTCGCGGGGTGACTGTCGTTTGTTCCGGTGACGAATCTTCGACCGGAGAAATCGAATCTCTTTATCAGCTACAAGATGGTCGGATTGAGAGCTGTTCCGATGGCGATAGTATTCCGGACCCCTCCGATCTGCCTAACCGGGTTGGAATATTCATGACAGGAACACAAGCAGCGCTTCATTCTTCGACAGCCACGGCAACGATCTCCGGTTCAGCAGCGACGACGGCTGCCGGGGCAGGAGGCCCTGTGCGCTCACCGGCTCAGGTTCTATCAGAACTATTTGATGCGTTGGCTGTGCTTATGGCGGAAGTTAATCCGCCAGATCAGGATGTTCACAACACGGAGATTGCAAAGGTAAAGGAACAAATCACTCAGGCCAAGACGGATCTGGCAGCTGAGGATACCAGGATGGCCGCAGAGCGGGCCGCTTTAGACGCACAGTCCTACAGGCTTATGTTGGACCAGAGCGCGTCGCATGAAGTCATGAGGAGGAAGCACCGATCCCGTTTACCTCCGGTTTTCGAGGCCAGAGACCTTTTCAACACTCCAGGACCAAGAGCCGGCAATCCGCTGGAGGTGAACCAGGCAGAAGCCCCTGGGACCGGTGCACCGGTTCAGCCCCGTCAGATGGACCCGCCTCGTCAAAACACCATTGTACCTCAGGATGCTTTAACACCTCCGGGTCACTATTCCAACCCAATGGACAATCTTGTTGCCGCTGCTACACGACTGGAGGCCATTCCAATTGAAGGTGACTCGCCGCAGGCAGTAGAGACGCGACGGGTCAAGGAACTTCTGAGGACAGCTTTGACCCAACAGGAAGCATACTCGTACAGCCGCGACCGGATCAACTCGACCCCCCATCCAAGCCGGAGCTATAGCAGACATATGGATGAGCCAGCAGTGTCGAGTAATGAACGACGTGGAGCACCCCGTGGCAACAACCCGACGGGTGGTGCTGATGACGCTCAGGAAGTGGTGAACCGGGCCCGAGCGCGCAGGGAGGCCGAGCTAGCCGCACAACATCAGGCTCGGCAGCTCACGCCGGTTCGTCCGACCATCTCGATCGAACCTGGTGTTACTTCTAGTTCTTTGGGGTGCCTTGCCTTATCCCCGCTTTACGCAACGTGCGCCTGCCCAAGGATTTCAAAGGCCCGCGCAAGGTACCAAATTACACGGCGGATCAACCTCCAGAGACATGGGTGGAGAGCTATGAGATGGCCATGGAGATGCTGGATGTGGATGACACGGCGTGTGCGAAATACTTCACCATGATGCTTGAAGGAACGGGCCGTACTTGGTTAAAAAGCTTGCCAGCTAATTCTATCAGTTCATGGGCCCAATTACGAGCCCGGTTTATCAACAATTTCAAGGATACCTGTAAACAGCCTATGTCGATAGTGGACTTAGCTGCATGCGTCCAGGAGGAAGGAGAATCAACAACTCATTGGGTGCGCCGGGTTTCACAAGTGTTGCACTCCTCAGACCGCATCAACGCTGACACCGCAGTATTAACCCTAGAGGACAACTGTCGGTTTGGGCCCCTGAAGTTGAAATTGGGACGGATGAAGCGTCATTGCACCGACATGGGGACCCTTATGGCCGCTTTGGTAAAATATGCTGATTCTGATAGTACCAAGGATCCTGAATCTGATGATGACAAGACAGGGAAAGGGAAGAAGAACAGCAGCTCCAAAGGTCAGCAGCATCACTGGGTAGGCAATGGCGAAGGAGGCAAGCGTAAAGCGGATGGTAACATGGATTTTGTGGCTAATACCAATGCACAGGACAATGGCCAGCGACGCAAGGGTAGGCCGAAAAATCGTAGTGGAGTGCCCAACCCTAACCCAAACCGCCTGAACTATCTGCTAAGCCAGCCCTGTCCAAGACATGGGACGAAGGAGGAGCCAGCAAACCACCTTTGGAAGGATTGCTTTATTATGCAGGAGTTCAAGAATTCTAATAATTTCCAGTATGATCACGGATCTGGCGGTGGCTCAGGGTTCGGGCCGGGTTACGGTGGAGGAAGTTCCGGTTCAGGATTTAATGGTAATCCGGGCGGACATAATGGTCAAAATAGTCAGAACAACCAGGGTGGTTACAACCAACAGCAGCAACAGTCAGGTTACCAGAGCAACCCAAAGCAGTTGAGTAGTGGGCAGTACCATGTCTTCACCACTATCTTGGACAAGCGAGACCGGAAGGTTCAGAGGCGAGCAGTCAACTCTGTTGAACCGGCCACACCCCGTTATCTACGTTGGTCTGAACAGCCAATCATATGGAGCAGAGAGGATCACCCACCCCAGGTCGATAATCCGGGTCAGTTGGCTCTGGTGGTGGTGCCTCAGGTGGGAGGTTATAAGTTCACCAAGGTGCTCATGGATGGAGGGAGCAGCATTAACATCCTATACTATGAAACCTTCCGTCGTATGGGACTAACAGATAAGAATCTCAAACCGTCCAATGCAGTATTCCACGGTGTAGTGCCTGGCAGATCAGCATATCCCGTTGGTAAGATAGCTCTTGAAGTGGACTTTGGGGATGATCATGATTCCAGGTCGGAGACATTGACGTTTGAAGTGGTGAAAATCCAAAGTCCATATCATGCCCTGTTTGGGCGACCGGCATATGCCAAGTTTATGGCTCGACCCTGTTATGTGTATTTGCAGCTCAAGATGCCGGGTCACAAGGGGACAATAACGGTTCACGGAAGCCGCAAAATCGCTTTGGAATGCGAGGAAGGAGATGCGGCTTATGCTGAGTCGGTTTGTGCCACCGAGGAGTTGAAGTACTATAAAGACAATGTTGATCCGGCGGACATGACTCCGTTGAAGAAGCCAACTACGGAGCATGATCCGGCCCTGAAGTTCAAATCGACAGCAGAAACTAAGCTTGTTGACTTCGTACCTGGTGATTCGTCCAAGCAGTTCAGCATCAGTGCCAACTTGGATCCGAAATAGGAAAGCGCGCTCATCGAGTTCATCCATGAGAATCGGGACATTTTTGCATGGAAGCCCTCTGACATGCCAGGTGTACCGAGGCAACTCGCTGAGCACCCACTTAATGTGGATCCTAAATATAAACCGGTGAAACAGTTCCTCCGCCGGTTTAACGAAGAAAGACGCAAGGCAATTGGAGAAGAAGTAGCCAGGCTCTTAGCAGCTGGCTTTATTGTTGAAGTTTTTCACCCTGAGTGGCTTGCCAATCCGGTGCTGGTCCTCAAGAAAAACAGCACCTGGCGCATGTGTGTGGATTACACAGATCTTAATAAGGCTTGTCCAGCAAATCCTTTTGCTCTCCCCCGTATTGATCAAATTATTGATGCTACGGCGGGCTGTGAGCGTTTAAGTTTTTTGGATGCGTATTCTGGCTATCATCAGATCAAAATGGCAGTTAAGGACCAGGAGAAGACAGCATTTATAACTCCCTTTGGAGCCTTCTGCTATGTGTCTATGCCCTTCGGGCTCAAGAGTGCCCAAGCAACTTACCAACGGTGTGTACAAAATTGTCTTCACAAGCAGATTGGCCGTAATGTACATGCTTACGTGGATGATATCGTGGTTAAATCCAGGGAGAAGGAGACTCTAATTGATGATTTGAGAGAAACCTTTGATAACCTCAGAACATACAAGATGATGCTTAATCCGGACAAGTGTGTCTTTGGTGTACCAGCGGGCAAGCTATTGGGTTTTCTAGTGTCTAACAGGGGAATTGAGGCTAATCCAGAGAAGATCACGACTATCACCTCCCTGGCTAAACCGAAGTGTATCAACGATGTTCAACACCTGGCAGGCCGGATTGTTGCGCTAAGCCAGTTTATCAGTCGCCTGGGTGAGAAGGCAATCCCTTTGTATCAGATGTTGAAAAAGACGGATCATTTTATCTGGAGTTCTGTTGCTGATGAAGCATTTGAGGACTTAAAGCGGCAATTGGCCAATCCACCTGTGCTCGCCGCTCCCGTTGACAAGGAACCGTTACTTCTATATGTTGCAGCTAATGTTCGGGCGGTCAGCGTAGCTATTGTGGTGGAGCGAAAAGAGGCAGGCAAGGAGCATCCGGTTCAACGTCCGGTCTATTATATCAGCGAGGTGCTCATTGAGTCCAAACAAAGGTATCCGCATTGGAAGAAGCTGGTGTATGGAGTTTTTATGGCAAGCCGGAAGCTTAAACAATATTTCCAAGGGCACTCAATTACGGTAGTCAGTTCTGCTCCTTTGGGAGATATCATCCAGAACCGGGAAGCAACTGGCCGGATTGCAAAGTGGGCCATAGAGCTGGGGCCGTACGGTTTGAAGTATGTGCCTCAGACAGCGGTTAAGTCTCAAGCACTTGTTGATTTCATCAATGATTGGACGGAAATGCAAGCACCTGAAGAAAAGCCGGATCATACGTATTGGACCATCCATTTTGACGGATCCAAGCAGTTGGAAGGCTCGGGGGCTGGAGTCGTATTAACTTCCCCATGAGGTGATAAGTTTTGTTATGTTCTCCGTTTAATGTTCCCTTGTACTAACAATGCAGTTGAGTATGAAGCCTTGCTCCATGGTCTCCGGATGGCTAAGGAGATGAATCTAAGTCGAGTTAAGTGCTTCGGTGACTCGGACCTTGTGGCTCAGCAGGTGTCTGGCACTTGGGACTCCAAGGACCCACTCATGGCAGCATATCGTCGTGAGGTGGATATTGTTGCAGGTTATTTCAGAGGCTATCAGGTGGACCACGTGGACCGGCGGAAAAATGAAGCGGCGGACACTTTAAGCCGGCTGGGCTCTCAGCGCAAACCGGTCCCGCCCAATGTTTTTCTGGATGTGCTGCACAACCCGTCGGTGAAGATCCCTGGTGAAGAGGATTTGGATATTCCTGATCCGGAGGCTCAATTGGTGGCAGTTCTTCATGTTATTCCAGATTGGACGCTTCCTTACCTGGCGTACAAGAACCGGGGTGAGTTGCCAGAAGATGAGATTCTGGCCCGGCAGATAATCCGGTGATCCAAGTCCATGGCTGTCATCAACGGTGAGTTGCATCATTGCAGTGTATCAGGAGCTTTTCAACGTTGCGTGTCTCCTGAAGAAGGCCGTAAAATTTTGCGTGAGATCCATGAAGGAGATTGTGGTCACCACGCCGGTTCAAAGTCTCTGGTGGATAAAGCGTTTCGCCATGGTTTCTATTGGTTAACTGCTCATGCTGATGCGGAGGATCTAGTCAGACGATGTGATGGTTGCCAAAGGTTTTCAAGACGTGCTCATGTACCGGCTCAAGAATTGAGAATGATTCCAATTACTTGGCCGTTTGCGACTTGGGGGCTGGATATGGTTGGGCCTTTCAAAAGGTCCAAAGATAAGAAGACCCACCTCCTGGTGGCGGTTGACAAGTTTACAAAGTGGGTGGAGGCAGAACCTGTTAGCAAGTGTGATGCGGCCATGGTGGTTCAGTTCATCAAAAAGGTGATTTTCCGGTTTGGCTTTCCGCACAGTATTATCACAGATAATGGTACCAATTTGTCCAAAGGTGCTATGAAGGAGTTCTGCGAACGGGAGCACATCCGGCTCGGCGTTTCATCAGTGGCACATCCACAGTCCAATGGTCAAGCAGAAAGAGCTAATCAAGAGATCTTGAGAGGCATCAAGCCCCGGCTCATGGTTCCTTTGCAGAGAACGCCGGGTTGTTGGGTAGAAGAATTACCATCTGTGTTATGGAGCATCAATACAACACCCAACAGATCAACAGGATACACACCGTTCTTCATGGTTTATGGAGCAGAGGCGGTTCTCCCCAGTGATATCCGTCATGATTCACCTCGTGTCACGGCTTATATTGAAGCGGACAACGAGAAAGCACGACAAGATGCTTTGGACCGGTTGGATGAAGAGCGTGACATCGCAGCCGCCCAATTGGAGATTTACCAGCAGGATCTTCGTCGTTATCATAGTCGCCGAGTCAGAACCAGAGCCTTTCAGGAAGGAGATTTGGTGCTTCGGCTCATCCAAGATCAGACTGATATGCATAAGCTATCCCCACCTTGGGAGGAGCCTTTCGTGATCAGCAAGAATCTGCACAATGGGTCGTACTATCTGATCGATATTCGAGAGCATAAGGACTCACGCACATTAGAGGAGGAGAGTAACAGGCTATGGAATATAGCTCATCTTCGGCCTTACTATATGAAAGTGCAACTATCCCTAGGTGGTTTTGGTAATTCATAACAACATATAGCTCATTGAGCTAATGCTATTCCAAGATGACTATTTCAGGAAAGCTCAATGATTGGCATGGCATGGATGTGAAAGTGGAACCCTCAAAATGCTAAGGACAAAGGATTGGCTCAAGCTCAAAAGCTCAAGACTCTTCATTTTATATTTTAGTGATCCAAGATCACATTGAGTCTTTAGGAAAAGCCAATACTATCAAGGAGGGATGAGGTGTTGCTTAATGAGCCTCTTGCTTCATGTGCTTAGTGATATGCTCCAAAACCCTCAACTACTTTCCCATATCCACATATGACCTAAACCCTAAGCCAAACTCGGTCCTACCGATTCTTTCTATCCGGCGCCACCGAGTTTCACTTGTCATAAGCCACTGCCAAACCCTAGCAATTCGGTTCTACCGATAGGGATCTCGGTCTCACCGAGATGGGATTGCAAACTCTCTGTTTCCCTTTCGTAACTTTTCGGTCTCACCGAAAGAGCGAATCGGTCCCACCGAGATTGCAGTGTAAACTCTTTGTTTCCTTTTTGTAACTTTTAGGTCTCACCGAAAGAGCAAATCAGTCCCATCGAGTTTACCTGACCAACTCTCTGGTTACCTTATTACCAAACTCGGTCTCACCGAGTTTGTGTAATCGGTCTCACCGAGATTACGTTATGCCCAAACCCTAACCATATCGGTCCTACCGAGTTGCATGTCAGTCCCACCGAAAATCTCTAACGGTCACTAGGTTTACCTTTTCGGTCCGACCGAGTTTGTTGATTTGGTCCCACCGAGATTGGAAAACTGTGTGTAACGGTTGGATTTTTGTGTGGAGGCTATATATACCCCTCCACCTCCTCTTCATTCGTGGAGAGAGCCATCAGAACACATACACAATTCCAACTCATATGTTCTGAGAGAGAACCACCTACTCATGTGTTGAGACCAAGATATTCCATTCCTACCATATGAATCTTGATCTCTAGCCTTCCCCAAGTTTCTTTCCACTCAAATCTTCTTTCCACAAAATCCAAATCCTATGAGAGAGAGTTGAGTGTTGGGGAGACTATCATTTGAAGCACAAGAGCAAGGAGTTCATCATCAACACACCATTTGTTACTTCTTGGAGAGTGGTGTCTCCTAGATTGGCTAGGTGTCACTTGGGAGCCTCCGACAAGATTGTGGAGTTGAACCAAGGAGTTTGTAAGGGCAAGGAGATCGCCTACTTCATGAAGATCTACCGCTAGTGAGGCAAGTCCTTCGTGGGCGATGGCCATGGTGGGATAGACAAGGTTGCTTCTTCGTGGACCCTTCGTGGGTGGTTGCTTCTTCGTGGACCCTTCGTGGGTGGAGCCCTCCGTGGACTCGCGAAACCATTACCCTTCGTGGGTGGAGCCCTCCGTGGACTCGTGCAACCGTTACCCTTCGTGGGTTGAAGTCTCCATCAACGTGGATGTAGGATAGCACCACCTATCCGAACCACGAGAAAAACATCCGTGTCTCCAATTGCGTTTGAATTCTCCAAACCCTTCCCTTTACATTCTTGCAAGTTGCATGCTTTACTTTCCGCAGCCAATATACTCTTTGCATGCTTGCTTGAATTGTGTGATGATTGCTTGACTTGTCCTACAATAGCTAAAATCTGCCAAGAACTAAAATTGGGAAAAGGTTAAGTTTTTATTTGGTCAAGTAGTCTAATCACCCCCCTCTAGACATACTTTCGATCCTACAAGTGGTATCAGAGCTTTGGTCTCCATTTGCTTTGATCTCCATAGCTTTTGGTGGTCATAGCCTTGGTTTCACAACCTAGGAGAGTATGGCGTCTAGCGAGGGAAATTATCACCGTAGAGGTCCTTACTTTGATGGTACTAATTTTGCTAGTTGGAAGCATAAAATGAAAATGCATATTCTTGGACATAACCCCGCCGTTTGAGCTATTGTGTGTGTTGGTTTGCAAGGTGACTTCTTTGATGGGAAAGAACCAAACCGTGAAGCTACCGCGGATGAGTTGAAGATGTTGCAATACAATGCTCAAGCTTGTGATATACTCTTCAACGGATTGTGCCCCGAAGAATTCAACAAAATCAGCCGTCTTGAGAATGCAAAGGAAATTTGGGACACTTTGATTGATATGCACGAAGGTACCGACTCTGTCAAGGAATCCAAGTTGGATGTGCTTCAAAGTCAACTTGACAAGTTCAAAATGAAGGATGGTGAAGGTGTCGCTGAAATGTACTCTAGGCTTGCTCTCATCACAAATGAGATTGCCGGCTTAGGAAGTGAAGAGATGACCGATAGATTCATCATCAAGAAGATTCTAAGAGCCTTGGATGGAAAATATGATACCGTGTGCACATTGATCCAAATGATGCCCAATTACAAAGATCTCAAGCCAACGGAGGTGATTGGAAGAATTGTTGCTCATGAGATGTCACTTAAGGATAAAGAGGAACTTCACAACAAATCAAGTGATGCCTACAAAGCCTCATGTGAAGCCCCTACATCATCAAGTGAGAAACAAAACTTCAATGAAGAATTGAGCTTAATGGTGAAGAACTTCAACAAGTTCTACAAGAGTAGAAGCAAAGATAGAAGCTTCAAGTCAAGGTCCTACAATGACAAAAGATCTTCTAGTCGAGAGCGAAACTGCTACAGTTGTGGAAGACCCGGACACTATTCCAATGAGTGTACGGCTCCCTACAAGAGAAGAGAAGATTCTCCAAAAAGAAGAAGCAAAGAATCACCACCAAGAGAGAGAAGGAGTAGAGATGATCGTTATGAACGAAGATACTCACGGAGAAGCAAGGATTCGGAAAGGAAGGAAAAATCATCAAGGAGCTACACAAAATGAAGACATCAAGCTCATGTTGGTGAATGGGTATTCGGCTCCTACTCCGACAGCCACTCCGAGAGAAGTTATCACTCCGACTCCGAAGATACTCAAGATGAAGGTGTTGCCGGTCTAGCACTTGTGTCAACCAACTCCTACGACATATTTGACTCACCAAATGAAGGAATTGGAAGATGCTTCATGGCCAAAGGTCCTAAGGTAACACACCCCGAGTATGTTGATTTCAATAGTGATGAAGATGACTTGTTAGGTGATGATTTGCTTGTTGACAACTCTAGTGATGAATACTATGATGAAACGTCAATTAATCATGCTAATCAAGATAAAACGAATGACAATGATAAGGAGAAGATTGAGGCTCTAACTAAAGATCTAAACACTCTTAAGTTAGCTCATGAAACTATCTTCGAAGATCATCGAGAACTTTTAAGAGCTCATGAGAAATTACGCTTTGAAAAGCTCAATCTTGAGCAAGAGCATGAGTCTTAAAAGCAATCAATGATGATCTCCGCAAGAAAAGTTCTTCTTACATTGCCAAGCGTTTACTCTTATCCACTTACATGCCTCAAGTCAAGTCTAGTAACAAGAACAAGAAAGATTCTTCCTCTAGCAGTAACAATGATCATGCTAAATCCAATATTGTTGCTTCTAGTAGTTCTCTTGATTCCACTAATGATTGTCTTAGCCAAGTTACACTTGAGCAAGAAAATAGCTTATTGAAGGGAATTATAGAGAAAGGAGTGTACAAAAGCCTTGCCGGGAGTAAGCAATTCGAGGAAATTGTGCGCAAGCAAGGAATGCACCGGAAGAATCAAGGTGTTGGTTTTGAACGAAAGTTCAATGCCAATGAAGTTGAGTGGGAAGAAGATCAATACCCCAAGACAAAGTTTGTTCCTCAACAAGAGAAGTATGATACTTCTTTCAAGGGGACACAAGCTCAAGATGATCTTCCACCACAAGACTACAAGCAAAAAGGCAAGGACAAGCTTCAAGAGGAAATTGATGCATTTGAAGAAGCTCCTAAGACCTTAGTCAAGTGGATTCCCAAGACTACTTCAAGTTCCACTTCATCAAGTACGACTACAACTCCAAGGATTCCCATCAAGATGGTGTGGATCCAAAAGAAGAAGAACTAGAGAGTTCTTGAGGGTGACTCCGCCAACATACTTCACTTTTATCATTTTGGCAAGAACAAGTGCAATCAACTTCCACATCTTGCACTAGTTCAAGGAGTCACAAACCCTCTTGTTGGTAAGACAAGGGACAAGGTAACCTAAAAGTTTTCATGGACATCATCTTGTGTGTGCATCACTCTATGTCTATGGATATCCTTGTTTGTTCCTTGTGGGACTAACCCATGTAGGTATTGAAAGTGCAATTCACTCAAATGGATAGCTCCAAGTGATCTACATCAACATTGAGCATCCACATCTTCAACATCTACATGAAGTCATCATCGACAAAACCCGAGGTTAGTTCATCCCTCTAAGGGGGGATATCACATCTAGGGGGAGATTTACTCTAAGACTTGAGCTAAAGCAACTCTAAAGATGTGAACACAACAATGCTTTATGTAAAAGTGGTAACCCCACTTGAGCTTAAACGATGAGTATGACCTATGATCAAGTGTTCTCACTTGACTCCTAAGTCAATATACTCATATATAGATGACCTTGTCATCGCAAATTGCTTGATAGATGCTAGAATTGGTTGTGCATGCCTTGTCACATATTTCATTTGCCATCTTATTGTGTGAGCATGTTGGTTGCATATTTTACTCATTCGAGGACATCCACTTGTTGTTTTGATTGTTTGGTTTTATTTCCTTTTGCCAAGTGGATAGACAAGAATGCCTAAGAACCTCCTCTAGCTATCTATGCTTTTCTCGTCTCAAACTCTATTCATGCTACATCACAAAATTTGATCAAGTCAGATTCGAACCACTCTGTGTGAGGAGCGCTCGGAGTCCCCGATTCGTCATAGACTTAAACTTCCAAAACCTCTTTATGATTCTCGGTCTGACCGATACCCTACTTTCGGTCCTACCGAGATCATTATGTTGATCTAGGTTTTCGATCTCGGTGCAACCGATTTGAACCATTCGGTCACACCGAGTTGCAACAACTATATACAGTTTTGCATCTCGGTGCCATCGAGTTGTTCCACTCGGTCACACTGATAAGGTCGGGCTATATACAGTCACGGGCAAAAATTTGGAAATTTCTCCGAACCCCTTCGCCCGCGCGATAGCCTGCTCTGCCAACTTGGTCTCTGGATCGTCTCCTCACCGCCAGCCGCCTCCAGTCGCTGGTCTCCATCGCCGTCAACGGAAACTCAACCCCGCCGTTGCCGCCGTAGCGAGTCTCCACCGAACTAGGGTATGGACTCGATCTTTGTGCTATTCCCCAATCCGATTCTTAGCACATTGTGATCATCATGATTCTTGCCACGTTTGTTAAACTTCTATCCAGTCAATGAACTCGTAGATTAGGTTTAATTCGAAAATTTTAGGGTTAGGTTTCCGCCGAAACCATCTCGGACCCACCGAGTTGAAAAACTCGGTCCCACCGATTTGGCTTATGCCATTGCACAAGTGAGACTCGGTCTGACCGAGAATTACTTATCGGTGTGACCGATTTTGGAACTCTGTGAAACCCTAGCAGTCTCGGTGCCACCGAACTGTGACTCGGTCTGACCGAGTTCACTAGTTTAGGTGCCAAAACTGCTTCGGTATCACCGAGTTTAGAAATCGGTAGATCCGAGATGCTTTCAGTGGGAAACTAAAACTAAGTTTTTGAATTATTCTTTTGCAAAAATCTCTGCATTTTGTGATGCTCATCCACTCTATCTCATCTATAACCTATTCACAGGGTCAGCAGTCAGAGTTTGCATCATGTCAGACCAAAGTGATAGCCAGAACTTGTCAGAGCAGCAAGTGCAAATGAGTGAGGGCACTAGTCCCTCAAGTTCCTTAGATGATGGCAGCAGGAGCACCCCTAGCAATCTGCCTAAAGCTGCCACAAGACAGAGAAAGAAGAGAACCTCAGACTCAGAAGATGAGGATTATGTGGCAAAAGAGGAAGCAACTTCCAAGAGAGTTGAGCCAGCACAGGGCATAAAACCAGGGATGAAGATCAAAAGGCCAGCAGGCAGGCAGCCTATGTCAAAGGCCAGAGCTTCAACTGAGAAGCCCACTCCCACTGAGCCAGTTGCTGCTGAAGGCAAGAAGAGGAAAGAAAGGGTGAAGAAAACTGTAGCCAGAGTGCTTGGCAAGGCTTCCATCATGGAAGATGAGGAGGAAGAAGAAGAGGTAGCTGCACCAGCACCTAAGGCACCCAAGCTGATGGGTGATGCCATAAGAACAGGGGCAGCTGCTTCTAAGGCCAAGCCAGCTCCAAAGCCAAAGAGGAACACAAGAAGCATCCCAGCTACTGAGAAGAACAAGGCCCCAATGCCTGAAGCTGCAGAAGAAGAAGAAGAAGAGAATGTTCTTAGAAAGCTCAAGCCCAAGATCCCAGACCACAGCGATGCTCATCCTGTGGCTGAGGATATGAAACTCAGGAGAGATTCAGGGCTCCGGAAGTGGAGAGAAGCAGACCCGTATTCTTCAAGGAGAAGGACTGCAGTTGACTACAGGTTTCACACCAAGGAGCAGCAAGACTTTTATGAGACAGTGCTGCTAGACAAGAAGCCAATTGTCTGTGATATGAGATGGGTTGATTGGCAATACATCAAGGACAACGAAGAGTACTACCTGGAGTGCAGGACAGCTTCAAGGCATGTGGAGTAGAGGACTTTGTTGGGCAGAAGCTCACAAAGTGGAACGAGGAACTCATCATGCAGTTCTACTCCACAGCCCATTTCTATCCAGATGGCAGGATTGTATGGATGTCAGAGGGTACGAGGTACCAGTCTACAGTTGCTGAATGGGCTCAGCTGATTAATGCCCCAGAAGAGCATGACGATGACTTGGACATTTATGCCAAGAAGAAGATGGACCACAACTCAATGTCAAACATGTACAAGGAGATTCCAAATGAAGCACTTGGTACGTTCAAGTTTGGCTCAGTACACTATCTTTTGTCAGGGCTGCCAACCATCAACTGGATTCTTAGGCACACCCTATTGCCCAAGTCTGGAGATCACAAGATGATCAGGGGCCATGCGATCAACTTGCTTCATATCTTTGACGTGCCACAGAAATTCAAAGTCATGAGCCTTATGATTGAAACAATCAAGAGGACAGCAGCAGACCAGAAGAGGAGCTGTGGATATGCCCCACAGATTCAGGAGCTCATCAACTCTAAGATGGGCACGGGCATATACTTATTGGACAAGGAACACCTGCCCATCCGTCCAGACTTTGAAGATAATCAAGTGGTCATGACTGAGAATGAGCCATCATCTGCCCAAGCACAAGCCAAGAAGGAGAAGGCGGGGAAGGAGAAAGCTGCCAAGATGCCTACTCAAGAGGAGGCATCTCAATATTTCCTGAAAACCAAACAAGAGCAGCTTGGTTACTTGATTGGATCCACCCTGTGGATTGAGCAAGGACTAGCCACCCTAACTCAGAACCAGGCAAGCTTAGAGAGGATCATGGAACAAAAGTTCTATGACTTGGATGTCAAAGTGACAGAGATTCAAACTGTAGTGGAGCAGCTCCAGGATGACATGCAGGAGAGGAGAGGCAAGACTACAACTGATGCCTTTGCCAGAGTGCCACGAGGTCCGAGGTCGTCTGCAGTGCCAGTTGCTGACCCCAGAGCCACCACGTCTGCACCAGCTACAGCCTCAGTTCCACCAGCTCCAGCGTCCACTTCAGCCTCGACTCCGACCACGTCTATAGAAGGCTTCGTCCTTGGAGTGCTCCGGACTCCACCACCACCTGAAGATCAAGCCTGAGTGTCGAATTAGCACTATGCATTTTCTAGGAACTTTTTCGTAACTTGTTGCCAAAGGGGGAGAAAATGTATAGATCATAGGCTTCGAGAGGGAGTGTTGCTTTTATTCTCTCTTGTTTTATTTGGTGGTTTTTCGAACTTTGTTTGCTTTTGTGTGAGATACTATGTCATTGCTCGTGAGACATTGATGATCATGTGTTTGATCATAAGCTACACTTAATGTTTGCTTAATATTATCATCTTATCTATCTTATGTGATCATTCACTATTCTTGGTGATGAGTGCATGTATTTCATTCTTATCATTTTAAGCGCTCCACCAAGATGTATGTGACATGGAAGAGTAACCCATGACTCTAACTCTTTGTGCATTTGCAGTCCAAAGCAAATTTTAAATATGCACAAATTTAGGGGGAGCTCTTACTTGTCACATACTTCTCAAAGCGACGATATATTTCATGCTTATTATCATTTGTCGAAGCTTTGATCTATATGTTGTCATCAATTACCAAAAAGGGGGAGATTGAAAGTGTAACTATCCCTAGGTGGTTTTGGTAATTCATAACAACATATAGCTCATTGAGCTAATGCTATTCCAAGATGACTATTTCAAGAAAGCTCAATGATTGGCATGGCATGGATGTGAAAGTGGAACCCTCAAAATGCTAAGGACAAAGGATTGGCTCAAGCTCAAAAGCTCAAGACTCTTCATTTTATATTTTAGTGATCCAAGATCACATTGAGTCTTTAGGAAAAGCCAATACTATCAAGGAGGGATGAGGTGTTGCTTAATGAGCCTCTTGCTTCATGTGCTTAGTGATATGCTCCAAAACCCTCAACTACTTTCCCATATCCACATATGACCTAAACCCTAAGCCAAACTCGGTCCTACCGATTCTTTCTATCCGGCGCCACCGAGTTTCACTTGTCATAAGCCACTGCCAAACCCTAGCAATTCGGTTCTACCGATAGGGATCTCGGTCTCACCGAGATGGGATTGCAAACTCTCTGTTTCCCTTTCGTAACTTTTCGGTCTCACCGAAAGAGCGAATCGGTCCCACCAAGATTGCAGTGTAAACTCTTTGTTTCCTTTTTGTAACTTTTAGGTCTCACCGAAAGAGCAAATCAGTCCCATCGAGTTTACCTGACCAACTCTCTGGTTACCTTATTACCAAACTCGGTCTCACCGAGTTTGTGTAATCGGTCTCACCGAGATTACGTTATGCCCAAACCCTAACCATATCGGTCCTACCGAGTTGCATGTCAGTCCCACCGAAAATCTCTAACGGTCACTAGGTTTACCTTTTCGGTCCGACCGAGTTTGTTGATTCGGTCCCACCGAGATTGGAAAACTGTGTGTAACGGTTGGATTTTTGTGTGGAGGCTATATATACCCCTCCACCTCCTCTTCATTCGTGGAGAGAGCCATCAGAACACATACACAATTCCAACTCATATGTTCTGAGAGAGAACCACCTACTCATGTGTTGAGACCAAGATATTCCATTCCTACCATATGAATCTTGATCTCTAGCCTTCCCCAAGTTTCTTTCCACTCAAATCTTCTTTCCACAAAATCCAAATCCTATGAGAGAGAGTTGAGTGTTGGGGAGACTATCATTTGAAGCACAATAGCAAGGAGTTCATCATCAACACACCATTTGTTACTTCTTGGAGAGTGGTGTCTCCTAGATTGGCTAGGTGTCACTTGGGAGCCTCCGACAAGATTGTGGAGTTGAACCAAGGAGTTTGTAAGGGCAAGGAGATCGCCTACTTCATGAAGATCTACCGCTAGTGAGGCAAGTCCTTCGTGGGCGATGGCCATGGTGGGATAGACAAGGTTGCTTCTTCGTGGACCCTTCGTGGGTGGTTGCTTCTTCGTGGACCCTTCGTGGGTGGAGCCCTCCGTGGACTCGCGAAACCATTACCCTTCGTGGGTGGAGCCCTCCGTGGACTCGCGCAACCGTTACCCTTCGTGGGTTGAAGTCTCCATCAACGTGGATGTAGGATAGCACCACCTATCCGAACCACGGGAAAAACATCCGTGTCTCCAATTGCGTTTGAATTCTCCAAACCCTTCACTTTACATTCTTGCAAGTTGCATGCTTTACTTTCCGCTGCCAATATACTCTTTTAATGCTTGCTTGAATTGTGTGATGATTGCTTGACTTGTCCTACAATAGCTAAAATCTGCCAAGAACTAAAATTGGGAAAAGGTTAAGTTTTTATTTGGTCAAGTAGTCTAATCACCCCCCCCTCTAGACATACTTTCGATCCTACACTATACCTGAGCCATTGGCTATACTCATGTACATATTACGACAATGTTTATATTATGATTAAGTATAATAAACCGGAACCTCAGCTAAAGCGGGGTATCTGTTCTTTTACATCATGTGAGGTTACACGGAGTTGCTCTAAAGCGGCCTCCGGTTTACCCCTTGAGTTTGCTTTGCTAAAAGCATCGTGTTATATCACTTGGAGGATTGGTCGTGTCTGAACCAATACCATGCCTCTTGATAGGCGAGAGCCACCAGATCACTTGGGGACTTGGTCATGTCTGAACCAGTCATGCCTCTTGATCGGCCTAAGGCCACAGAATCACTTGGGGGCTTGGTCGAACCCAAACCATGACCACGCCGTTTGGTCGGCATAAATGCCGAATCACTTGGGGACCTGGCTGACTAGAACCATAGTTACACCTAACGGGAGCTTGGTCGTGTTTGGCCATGGTAACGCCATTTGATCAGCTCAAATAAATCTTTTTTGGCAAATGTTTTTTTCATTGCTTTTGCATCATACTTTTCTTTGAAGGGGGTTTTTTGCTTTTCATTGTGTTTTTAAATCGACAAAGTTTTTTTAAACCAATCAATTGACGGAACACAGTTCACGTCGATCCGGAGACTATTTGTCCGGTTTGATCCTTGTTGTTAACATCCTCTTATGGAGTAACACGGTGTTTATTATAACCCGGCACGGTTTACATGATAAACAGCGTCATATATATATACAGGAGTTGTTATTTCCTCCAACAGTGTGGGTCTGCAAAACTCTGCTTCAAGGTTGGCCAAGCCAACTTCACACTCAACGGTGGCAGGTATTATGTATCTCAAAATTTTGATCATATACTTAAAATTTTGTTTTGGATGTTTTGACTTTATATATACAGACATCATACTCCGCCTGACGGTACAACCGTGGTGGCACTTGACGAATTTCTTATTTCAGAAAGTGTTTTGGAAAGTTCATTACCGCAGGAAGAACAAGTTATGCACGAAGGCATATCAACATCAAAGGTATCAGCTAGCCTATTACAAGGCAACATGGTGCCCATAATAACATGATTGTTTTTCACAAAGGGGAGGCAGTTTTCAAACTGGCTTCCGATTTAAGCTTGGCCACCAGCCTGGCCTGATGGTTGTGGGTCATCTTGCGCCGCTTCAGCTTCCGTTTCTCTACCCAGTGGCTGGAAATCCACAGTTGTCCAGTCTATTCCCATTAATGCTTGAAAAACAGCCTCATCATGGATTAGCAATGACGGGTCAATATCGGGAGCGTAAGTATGCTTACGGATTGGAGGGATCAGGTTTTCCGATTCATGGATTGGTGCAGCTATTCGCTTGTTCTGACTGTCATATTGGGCTTGATAATGGGACAAGTCTACTTCCTCAGCCAGTTGACAAGCTAGCGGACGTACCTCCCGGTTTATTGCTCGCAAATCCGCTTCACCAAATTCTGACCCGTCTTCCTTCAAGCTGGGATAGCCCTGAGCCGCTTCAATAGGATCAAAATCCGGCACCCAGGCTTTTGCTCGGATTAAAGCATTGATTGCACCAGTTCGAGTAGCAGATTTCTTCAGCTCTTCAACCCGGGCAGGAAGCACTGACAGTTTCATCAGAGTATCTTGAATCAAAGTGGGAGCCGGTTTATTATGAGACGCGGTACAGATGATCCACTAGGCACCAGTATACAATTGTTCAACCAAGGTATAGGCGGCTTTCAATTTCTTCCGCACATCTGACCCCAAGTGACCAATGCGTGTCCCTGAAATACAATAAAGGGTTAATAAACCGGCGACTCTGTAAGAAGGCGGAACCAATTCAGAAGGCAAGCTAACTTACCAAAGATAGCAGTGGTCATGGCATGAACGTGCCGCTTTATGCTGGTCAGTTCATCCGTCACTGGTTTTAGTGCAGCCTCGGCATCCTCTGCTCGTTTGATCAAAGCGGACTTTTCAGTGGCCCAATCCGCCTGTTTCTTCTTGAAGTTCTCCTTAAGTTGTTCCATGGCGCTTAAGGCACTGGCCAATTCCTCTTTGGCTTTGGAGGTTTCAGCCTGTTGGGTTTTCAGATTTTCTTGCATATCGATGACTTGGTTTTCTTTCGCCTTCAGCTCCGCCTGCAGGCATACAGATATATGTTTCAACAAATCGGTAGAAGGATTCAAGTACCAACCACATAACAAGTTATGCGCTTAGCACTTGGGGGCTAATGCGTATTCGATCTTCATCTTTCAGTTGTTTACAAAGTCCCAAGATCAATACAAGCATTCAACTTGGCACTTGGGGGCTAATGGCTATTTGATCATATGTATTCTGATGCGGCAGTTTCAATTTCTTAAAGTACCGGTTTAACTACACTAAGTTGAACCGGCCCTTGGAGGCTACATCAGCAAATTTTCAAAGCATCAAGGTTTATATTATTAAGTCCCGGTTTGAAAGAATATTTCAAACCGGCCCTTAGGGGCTAGGAGAATCAGCAAGAATGAAAGCATACAAGCAGGAAGGAGCATATGGAAGTTACCTCATATTTATCTTTCATCATGTTAACCAGACCGGCTTCATAGTCACGGCTGGTATACAGCCGGTTCAGATAGCCGGAATGGATATCTTGGGTGTTCAGAGCAGCGTAAGTCGTCAGATCGTTGTTCCACTTGCCTTTGCCAAAAGCAGCAAACTCTTCCTTGGCAGAATGTTTGGATAAAGCGACAGGGTTGCTTGGCTCAGTATGGCCAGTACCAGTAATGACAACCTCATCATCCTTGGTACCGCAGGTTTGCACCGAAGTTGTTGGCTTGTCGGTAGGGTTTGCTGGACCGGTGGAATGTTCAATCCGGATGGAACCTGTGGGCTGATGGGTAGGACCTGAGGTATCAGTAGGTATCTCTTCAACAATAAGATCATCATGTGGCTACGGTGGATGATTGGGAATATCCTCAGGGACAGCCGCTTCAAGATAGTGTTTTGCCCAGTTCAAGAATGACATCTTCTTCGGCCGTTTTGTCCAGGCGGGCCTTCTTGCTTGGCCTAGGTTTGGCCCTGAGAAGAATAACAAAATTAAATACATCATATGTTCTAGAGCAATATACTACAAACATCACAATAAATATAGCTTACCAAGCACCATTTTGAGCGGTGGGAGCTGAGTAGCCGATGACTCGCCAGAAGATGAGTGGGAAATAACCTGGTAATCGGAGTCAGACGGATTAAGAGGTTGACGAAAGCAGCCCGCTTTAGGACAAGCACTGACAAGCGAATTAGAGACCTCGGAATGACGTTTTCGAACCGGACTGTTCGGTAAACCGGCGGAGGTAACTACCTGGCCGCTGTGCCGGGTGGTGCGGCGAGCTTCGTGTTGTTGAGTCTTCATAAGAAGTTTAGGATCCAAATAAGCAAGAGGATGAGAAAATTTAACTTTCCGGTTTGCCTGACGAATTTTTTGTGAAGGCAAAATTTCTGAATCGGAAGAGAGAATAATTACCTCTGCAACATCCGCGTGGCTGGCTTCGGCATCATCCTAACAAATATCATCATCAATAAGACGCATGAAAAATAAACCAAGTGAGTCAAGCTCTACCTCAAAGTCCGGATTATCCACCTCATCATCAGGGGCCGGATTAGAAGATGCAGTGGTTCTTTTCCTGTGGGCAGTCTTTTTCACAGCTTTAGTCTTTTGCCGGGTTGCTCTTTCCGGTTTGTCTGGTTTCTCTGGTTTCTCCTGCGGCAGCTTTTTGCTCCAAAACGGATCATCGCCCTGATTGTGCAGACACTGATATTACAAACAATGACCAGACATATCAATAACAGATTCAGCAAAGAGAAAAATCAAAGTCTTACAGCTGGCGGTTTGTTGGTGGCACAGAAGGGAAGCAGGCCGGTTCTAGCGCAGACATGTTCCGGTTCATTCAGTATCTTGCGCACAGCCTCTGTGATTTCTTCACCAGAGAGTTGGAGTTTTGAATGTCGCAGTGGGTCATCAACACTATCAGTATACTCGCACATCAAACCGGAGCGCTGACTAAGGGGCAGTATGCTCCATGATATCCAACAGCGAGCGAGATCAACCCTGGTTAAACCGTTGGCCATAAAGGCCCTGAGCTTTGACAGCTGGGGAGCATATTTTCTTCTCTCATGGGCAGTCAATCTTTGAGGAAAAGGGTGTGTATTGCTGAGCCGCTCCGGACGAAAGCCAGGCAAGGGATTCTCACCAACAGGGGAGGTGTCTTTGCAGTAGAACCATGTCTGATTCCACTCCTTGGGGTGACTGTGCAGCTTGGCGTGAGGGTATGTGACCTCTTTCCTTTTCTGAATTGCCATGCCACCCAACTCCGTATTAGAGCCATCAGTAAACTCGGTACGGCGGTTTATATGGAAAAGATCTCTGAATAATTCCGCTGTGGGCTCCTCTTGAAAGAACACCTCACAGAGTACTTGGAAGTGGCACATATTGGTAACAGAGTTGGGGCCAGTGTCTTGCGGATGGAGTTGGAAATCGGCTAAAACATCCCGGTAAAATTTAGAACCGGGCGGCTTAAAGCCCCGGGCTAAGTGATCTACGAAAACAACAACCTCTCCTCCTCGAGGTGTGGGAGGGCATTCTTTGCCAGGAGCCCTCCAATGGATGGTATCTTTACTGCCTAAAGCGCCAATCAGGACTAGATCGTCCAGTTGATCCTCTGTGACGCGAGAAGGAACCCAATTGCACTCATATACTTGCTTGGCCATGATGGAATCTACAAGGCAGAAGATCCCGGTTTAAAAATGCATTTAATCAAGGTACGTTGGTATGGGCACTGTTAAACCGGAAACAGAATTATCTGAACCGGAGTTTCATGAAGCAACCAACATCCGGTGGTTCAACAAGGGGACTAATGGTATATATCGGTTTGTCAAATTTTTCTACAAAGTTAAACCGCCTGGTCTAAGCATTGAACAGTCAAGACTGCAGATGAGTAAGTACACAAAAACAGATTTCGCAAGATTATACTACAGCTTTGGATCTGGAACATGTGTATAAAGGAGATAAATATTCAAGGCCCAAAAGGCGCAGTGCCGAATCAATAAGCGAAGGTACAGATAAGATCTATGGTCTTAATATGCGAAAGTGAAAACGGAGGATAAAAACTACTGCTACACAGAGCGAAGATTCACAGACTCGTCTAAGGATCTATCATATGAACAAGAAGCAAGCGATGAACACGGGAGAACATGGAAACCCTAGAACAGATCTATGATGGAAAGGATAGAAGACTTACCGGAGCTGAGGAAGAAGCGGAAGGTCGCCGCGGTGCTCTGGTACGCTCAGGGTGATGCAGCGGCCAAGGTTGGTGCAGAGGTCGACGGCGGCGGCGGAGCTCCGAAGACTGGGCGACGCGAGGAAGAGGAAGCAGAAGGGCACAAAGGGGAAAAAAGAAATGACCCTTCGGTCCTATTTATAAAGCAAGGGACAAGGATCAGGCGCGAAAATCAAGGGACCGCAAGTTTGGAAACAGAGCTTTCGCCTCGATTATCGCAGATCTATTAAACAAGAAGGTATCATGGATAATTTCTTTATGACAGATGACGTCATGCCGGTTTACAGCAATCAGAGAAGATGACATCACGGCGGTTCACCAAACTACAAGAAGATGTTGAAGATGAAATTTTTGCTAAGGATTGACATGAACCTGTTCAAATCAATCTGGGGCCTAATGTTGGGGATATTACTACTGGGTGTAAACCGGCCTATCTGGGCCGGATTAACTTCATCAGTAGTTAAGCAGGTTAAAGCCCATGAAGATAGATGAGGGCTCAAGACCCATAATCAGTTGAGAGCCTGTAGCCTTAAACCGGCGTCAATATGTAACTTGTATTATAAGTTAGGAATAAGTAGAGACCAAACCGGACACATCTATGAGCCGGTGTTGGGACTCTATAAACCGACGGGCGTCACCCATGTATATAAGGGGACGACCCGGCGGCGGTTCAAGGACAACATACAACAACTCGAGACATAGGCGAAGCTTGTTTGCTCCCTAGTCATCGAAACACCCATCAATTCCATCACAACTAGACGTAGGCTTTTACCTTCATCAAAGGGGCCGAACTAGTATAAACTCCCTTGCGTCCTTGTGTCCGCTTTAACCCCTTCAAGCTAACCCGTCGCGATGGCTCCACGACTAAGTCCTTTCTCTAGGACATCTGCCGTGACAAAACCACGACAGTCCCGTTTCGCAGTGGCTATCACGCCCTGCTCGGACGAACCGCATTCGCAAAGTTCAATGCGGTGCCGCACTACGCATATCTCAAGCTCAAGATGCCAGGCCCTCGAGGAGTAATCACGGTCAACGGAAACACAAAACGCTCCCTCCGCACGGAGGAGCACACGGCGGCTCTCGCAGCGGAGGTACAAAGTAGCCTTCTCAGGCAATTCTCCAGTCCGGCCATCAAAAAGCCAGACACTGCCAAGCGCGCCCGGAGTAACCCACAGCAGGACCGCCTGGCACACTCTGAGCAAGCGTAGCAATGCGGACCCAACCCCAGCTCTCGCGACATAACGAAACCAGTACCTCACGTACATAACTACGCCCTTGAAATACCATGGGCACAGGGGAAGGGGAACAATAACGGCATGCCCAAAATACGGCTTAAAATGTACTAGGGGCTGCCGGATTCTTTTTTTAATTTTTTCTTACTTTCAGGACTCCATACTTCGGACGACCTGTTCGGCAATTCGACTGCCGCACAAACGATGCAAGCTCCAGGGAGGCAGACAAGCCATGCCGCATTATGGAACTCCCAGGTGGTCTCTGTTACGAGCGGTATACCTGTTTTAAATACAATTCCGCGGCCTGCCCCTGGTCAGGACATACTAAATAGTCCAATATATTTTGCTTACCGCACTATTTGTATCGTTCGGCTTTGATAAATAGCCTCTTTATAAACAATGCTTAGCTTCTTGTCTATTTTTTGCATTATCTTCTTTTCACATTTATGTTTATTAAATGACATGATTGCACCCGTACACCATGGTACGGCAAACACGCCAGGGGCTTCAATACCCCTCATAATGGTGTGAGAAGTCCGTACACTTTCACAAGTGCGGCACCCCGAACTTATAGCACTATATGCATTGGCTCCGAATCATGATTTGGGTCAATAGTTGGGTTTGCCCGGCTCCTATGTTTTGGTGCCTTACGTTCCGCTCTATCGACTAAGGTAGCACTAGGAGAACCACTGCGATTGTGCCCCAGTTCAGCTGGGTTAAGCACCTCAGTGGAGAAAGCTAAAACTGACTGTCATGATGTGGCGAGAGACCGGTCGCTGTTCGAGAGGTTTTTCGAGTCCCTAAAGGCTTATGCCGCTTCGAGCGAGGAGCTGGCTTTGTCCGGCCAAGGCGTGGATAGCGCCCCGAACTCGGTCTTCCGAACTAGGGGCTTCGCCAAAATTTAAAATTATAGAGTTCTATGGCTAAGTGAGAGTGTTCAAGCATTATAGTCCGATTGCCTGGTTCGTTGTGCTGAGCGCCTCCCTCGAAGGACCCAACTATGGGAAAAAGAGCGCTCAGGTTTATCCCGAACACCCCAGCACTAGTGGCATGGGGGCAGAAGCCGACGACTGGCCATCTCTCAATTTTTGATAAACGGCCGCACAAAAAGTAATATTTTAAATTCAATAAGCATTGCTTAGCGCATATGAACAAGTTTTCAGCGCACAGGATAAACACGAGCGAGTTCATTCAAAAATCACATCCTTGGTACATTCATCCGCCACAAGGCGGGCACCTGCAAGAACATCCTTGTAGTAGTTCTCGGGCTTGCGATGCTCCTTCCCCGGCGGCGGCCCGTCCTTCACAAGCTTCTCACCGTCCAGCTTACCCCAGTACACCTTTGCATGGGCAAGGGCCCGACGGGCACCTTCGATGCAGATGGAGCGCTTGATGACCTCGAGCCTCGGACAGGCCTCCACCAGCCGCCGCACCAGCCTGAAATAGCTCCCAGGCAGGGCCTCTCCAGGCCACAGCCGAACTATGAAGCCCTTCATGGCCTGCTCGGCCGCCTTGTGGAGCTCGACCAGCTGTTTCAGCTGGTCGCTCAAGGGCACAGGGTGTCCGGCCTCAGAATACTGAGACCATAACACCTTCTCCATCGAGCTACTCTCTTCAGCTCGGTAGAATGCGGCGGCGTCGGATACGCTGCGGGGAAGATCTGCGAATGCCCCTGGAGAGCTCCGGATTCGGGTAAGTAACAGGTAGTTCACTTTTATATTTCTGCTTTGCATAAAGAATGCCTTACCCGCTGCTATCTTCCTCATCTCCTCCAACTCTTGGAGGGCCTTTTGGGCTTCGGCCTTGGCAAACTTGGCAGCCTCTAGGGCCGTTGCAAGCTCGGATGCTTGCGCCTTCGACTCCAGCTCCAAACTCTCAATTTTTCATGAGAGCCTGAAGCTCTTGCTGCACCTCGCCGACCTGAGCCCCAAGTCTGTCTCGCTCGGTGCGCTCCGCGGCTGTTTTCTTTTCGGCCTCAGACAGCGCCTGCTTAAGGGTCGCCACCTCAGTCGTGGCCCCTACAATAAGCAGTACAATCCCGTTACTCTTTTTGCAATCAAGCCTTTTTATAGGCACTTTTTCTGTAAGGTATTTCTTACCTTCTTCCTCCTCGAGCCGCTGCTTAGCAAGGCCGAGCTCTTGCTCGGTCCGCTCGAGGTCCTGCTTCAGGACACCCACCTCCGCAGTCAGTGCGGCGGTGGATAGCAGCGAAGCCTGCATACGCATATTGACTCTTTTTTTAGACTCCTGTGAAATTTAATAGATCCTCTATTCGGCTTTTCTTTCCGAACGCCAAACAGAGCATCAGGGGCTACTGTCTATGCGGTAATATTTTTACATATTTCTACTTACCTTGAAGCCTGTTAGAAGGCTAGCGCAAGCTTCAGTCAGTCCGCTCTTGGCAGACCGAACCTTCTGGATCACCGTACTCATAATAGTACGGTGCCCCTCGTCGATGGAGGCGTCGTCAAGCACCTCCAGCAGATTGTCCGGCACCTCCGGTTGGACGGAGGCCGCCGGCTCAGAAGGCTTGCTCCTCTTGGAAGGAGTTCGCCTACCGCGGTCCGGAACTGATTCCGGCGCGGTGTCCGGCACAAAGCCAGACTTAGAGCCCTGGGGAGCCTTATCCCCTTCACTCCTGGAGTCCGGGAGGTTGCCTTGCGGCTCCTCCGGGACCACCTCCTCCTGCCCCGGAGCTTGTCGCGACGCCACTTCGGCGTCGTCTGCAGTGCGGGGGGAGACAGCGGGCGGAACTGAGTTCACATCCGATGAGTCCAGGGAGCCGCCTGACGATTCGTCGAATTCGGCCCGGGGTGGACTGCATAATTACATTCGACATTAGGGAAAGCTGTGCAACAAAGGAACATCATGAGTTACTCTGATATCCGAGATTACGATTTCGCTGGACGCTTGGCCCTGTTTGGCCACTCCTCTTTGCCCTCTTCGGCGTTGGGGGCGTAGTCCGGTGGAGGGGTCTTCCTTTTCCTAGACCCCTCGGCCTCCCCCGTTGGGGCGGCCTTCCTCTTCTCTCCTCCCTCCGCTGGGGGGAGAGTTTTCTTCCTCCTCCTCCTCGTTTTTGCGGGAGGAGGGCGTCTCGAACTCGTCAGATGACGAGTCCGACACCACCATGTTGCGGGCACTCTTTCGAGTCCCCGTGGTCTTCTTCTTCTTGGCCTTCTTCTCCGGCACCACATAAGGCGCCGGAACCAGCAGCTTCACTAGTAGAGCTGGGGCTGGGTCTTCGGGCAGCGGAGCCGGACAGTTAATAGGTCCGGATATCGCCCGCCAAGCATGTCAAAGGTAAGGGAGTTTAGATCCCGCATAGAGTCAAACTATGAAAAAGCTTAACATCCTGTAAAAGGTGTAGATGGCTTACCTCGCTAGCGTGACGCTGCGAGCTGTATCCGCGGTCCTCGGAAGCGGATGCGGGAGCCTCGGCGCCCTTGAATAGCATCTTCCAGGCATCTTCGTACGTCGTGTCGAAGAGCCTGCTGAGGGTTTGATGCTGCGCCGGGTCGAACTCCCACAGATTAAAATCCCGTTGTTGGCATGGGAGGATCCGGTGGACGAGCATAACCTGGATTACATTAACAAGCCGGATTGGCTTGTTCACCAGGGACTGGATGCATGTTTGCAATCCGGTCACCTCTTTTTCGTCACCCCACGACAGGCCCGTCTCTTTCCAGGACATAAGCCGCGTGGGGGGTCCGGATCGGAACTCGGGGGCTGCGGTCCATTTCGGATCGCGCGGCTCGGTGATATAAAACCACCCGGATTGCCATCCCTTTAGGGTCTCCATGAAAGAGCCCTCTAACCATAGGACTTTGGCCATCTTGCCCGCCATGGCGCCTCCGCACTCCACCTGGCTGCCGCGCACCACCTTGGGCTTGACGTTGAAGGTCTTGAGCCAGAGGCCGAAATGAGGGCGGACGCGGAGAAAAGCCTCGCACACGATGATAAACGCCGAGATGTTGAGGATGAAGTTCGGGGCCAGATCGTGGAAATCCAGGCCGTAGTAGAACATGAGCCCCCGGACAAATGGGTGGAGTGGAAAACCCAGTCCGCGGAGGAAGCGGGGGAGAAATACTACCCTCTCATGGGGTCTTGGGGTGGGGAGAAGCTGCCCCTTTTCGGGAAGCCGGTGCGCGATGTCCTTGGACAGGTATCCAGCCTTCCTTAGCTTCTTGACTTAGCCCTCCATGGCGGAGGAGACCATCCACTTGCCTCCCGCTCCGGACATTGCTGGAGAAGGTTGAGATGGGAAGTGCGGGCTTGGGCGCTGGAGCTCGGGTGCGCAGGAGATGGATAGGCAAAGGAGGAAGAAGGCGTAGCTAAAAAGGTGGATCCTTGTCCCCTTATATGGGCGGATGCAGTTGTGCGTCCCCACCTGCCTAGTAAAACTCGCTTGCCTCCCAAGCGCCGTGATAAGTGGCGCGGTTGGGTTACCCACGTCCGTATTGATGAGAATCCCGTAAAAGGGGGGTACACGATCTCTGCTTTGACAAGACGTGCCAAGGAAACCGCCTCGCAAAACACGCTGAGGTGGAAAAGTGAAAACGATTCGAGTAAAGGACTTGGCTGTAGTGTGATGACGCACTGCGGAATACGTCAGCAGATTTGATTTGTGTTAATATTATTCTCTCTATGGCAATATGTGGAAGCTTATTTTGCAGAGCCGGACACTACTCTTGGTGTTTACAATCTTCTATGAAGGACTTGGAGGAGGAACCTGCCTTGCAATGCCGAAGACAATTTGCACGCCGGACTCGTCGTCATTGAAGCCTGGTTCAGGGGCTACTGAGGGAGTCCTGGATTAGGGGGTGTTCAGGTAACCGGACTATACCTTCAGTCGGACTCCTGGACTATGAAGATACAAGACTGAAGACTTCGTCCCGTGTCCGGATGGGACTTTCCTTGGCGTGGAAGGCAAGCTTGGCGATGCGGATATTCAAGATCTCCTACCATTGTAACCGACTCTATGTAACCCTAACCCTATCCGGTGTCTATATAAACCGGAGGGTTGTAGTCCGTAGGCAATCAACTCCATATACAACAATCATACCATAGGCTAGCTTCTAGGGTTTAGCCTCCTTGATCTCGTGGTAGATCTACTCTTGTACTACCCATATCATCAATATTAATCAAGCAGGACGTAGGGTTTTACCTCCATCAAGAGGGCCCGAACCTGGGTAAAACATCGTGTTCCCTACCTCCTGTTACCATCCGGCCTAGACGCACAGTTCGGGACCCACTACCTGAGATCCGCCAGTTTTGACACCGACAGACATGAAATCTGAGATGGGATCCATGTATGAGAACAAAGTATGGACTTTGGTTGACTTGCCCGATGATCGGCAAGCCATCGAGAATAAATGGATCTTCAAGAAGAAGACTGACGCTCACGGTAATGTTACTGTCTACAAAGCTCGACTTGTTGCGAAAGGTTTTTGACAAGTTCAAGGAGTTGACTACGATGAGACTTTCTCACCCGTAGCGATGCTTAAGTCCATCTGAATCATGTTAGCAATTGCCGCATTTTATGATTATTAAATTTGGCAAATGGATGTAAAGACTGCATTCCTGAATGGATTTCTGGAAGAAGAGTTGTATATGATGCAACCTGAAGGTTTTATCGATCCTAAGGGTACTAACAAAGTGTGCAAGCTCCAGTGATGCATCTATCGACTGGTGCAGGCATCTCAGAGTTGGAATAAACGTTTTGATAGTGTGATCAAAGCATATGGTTTTATACAGACTTTTGGAGAAGCCTGTATTTACAAGAAAGTGAGTGGGAGCTCTGTAGCATTTCTAATATTATATGTGGATGACATATTGTTGATTGGAAATGATATAGAATTTCTGGATAGCATAAAAGGATACTTGAATAAGAGTTTTTCAATGAAAGACCTCAGTGAAGCTGCTTATATATTGGGCATCAAGATCTATAGAGATAGATCAAGACGCTTAATTGGACTTTCACAAAGCACATACCTTGATAAAGTTTTGAAGAAGTTTAAAATGGATCAAGCAAAGAAAGTTCTTGCCTGTGTTACAAGGTGTGAAGTTGAGTAAGACTCAATGCCCGACCAATGCAGAAGATAGAGAGAAAATGAAAAGTATTCCCTATGCTTCAGCCATAGGCTCTATCATGTATGCAATGCTGTGTACCAGACCTGATGTGTGCCTTGCTATTAGTTTAGCAGGGATGTACCAAAGTAATCCAGGAGTGGATCACTATACAACGGTCAAGAACATCCTGAAATACCTGAAAATGACTAAGGATATGTTTCTTGTTTATGGAGGTGAAAAAGAGCTCGTCGTAAATGGTTGCGTCGATGCAAGCTTTGACACTGATCCGTACGATTCTAAATCGCAAACCGGATACGTGTTTATATTGAACGGTGGAGCTTTCAGTTGGAGCAGTTCTAAACAAAGTGTCGCGGCGGGATCTACGTGTGAAGCGAAGTACATAGCTGCTTCGGAAGCAGCAAATGAAGGAGTCTGGATGAAGGAGTTCATATCCGATATAGGTGTCATACCTAGTGCATCGGGTCCAATGAAAATCTTTTGTGACAATACTGGTGCAATTGCCTTGGCAAAGGAATCCAGATTTCACAAGAGAACCAAAAACATCAATAGACGCTTCAATTCCATCTGCGATCAAGTCCAGGTGGGAGACATAGAGATTTGCAAAATGCATACGGATCTGAATGTTGCAGACCCATTGACTAAGCCTCTCTCACGAGCAAAACATGATCAGCACCAAGGCTCCATGGGTGTTAGAATCATTACTGTGTAATCTAGATTATTGACTCTAGTGCAAGTGGGAGACTGAAGGAAATATGCCCTATAGGCAATAATAAAGTTATTATTTATTTCCTTATTTCATGATAAATGTTTATTATTCATGCTAGAATTGTATTAACCGGAAACATAATACATGTGTGAATACATAGACAAACAGAGTGTCACTAGTACACCTCTACTAGACTAGCTCGTTGATCAAAGATGGTTATGTTTCCTAACCATAGACATGAGTTGTCATTTGATAAACGGGATCGCATCATTAGGAGAATTATGTGATTGACTTGACCCATTCCGTTAGCTTAGCATTTGATCGTTTTAGTTTACTGCTATTGCTTTCTTCATGACTTATACATGTTCCTATGACTGTGAGATCATGCAACTCCCGATTACCGGAGGAACACTTTGTGTGCTACCAAACATCACAACGTAACTGGGTGATTATAAAGGTGCTCTACAGGTGTCTCTGATGGTACTTGTTGAGTTGGCATAGATCGAGATTAGGATTTGTCACTCCGATTGTCGGAGAGGTATCTCTGGGCCCTCTCGGTAATGCACATCACTATAAGCCTTGCAAGCAATGCAACTAATGAGTTAGTTGCGGGATGATGCATTACGGAACGAGTAAAGAGACTTGCCGGTAACGAGATTGAGCTAGGTATTGAGATACCGGCGATTGAATCTCGGGCAAGTAACATACCGATGACAAAGGGAACAACGTATGTTGTTATGCGGTTTGACCGATAAAGATCTTCGTAGAATATGTAGGAACCAATATGAGCATCCAGGTTCCGCTATTGGTTATTGACTGGAGACGTGTCTCGGTCATGTCTACATAGTTCTCGAACCCGTAGGGTCCGCACGCTTAAAATTCTGTGACGATCGGTATTATGAGCTTTTGTGTTTTGATGTACCGAAGGTAGTTCAGAGTCCCGGATATGATCATGGACATGACGAGGAGTCTCGAAATGGTCGAGACGTAAAGATCAATATATTGGAAGCCTATATTTGGACATCGGAATGGTTCCGGGTGAAATCGGGATTTTACCGGAGTACCAGGAGGTTACCGGACCCCCCCGGGGTAATTGTATGGGCCTTAATGGGCCATAGTGGAGAGAGAGAGAGGAGGCCAGGGCAAGCCGCGCACCCCCTCCCCCTCTGGTCCGAATTGGACTAGGATGGGGGGCGGTGCCCCCCTTTCCTTCCTCCCTCTCTCCCCCTTCCTTTTCTCCTAGTCCAACTAGGGAAGGGGGAATCCTACTCCCGGTGGGAGTAGGACTCCTCCAGGGTGCGCCATGGCTAGGCCGGCCCTCCCCCCTCCTCCACTCCTTTATATATGTGGCCAGGGGGCACCCCATAGACACACAAGTTGATCATTGATCTTTCTTAGCCGTGTGCGGTGCCCCCCTCCACCATAGTCCACCTCGGTCATATCGTAGCGGTGCTTAGGCGAAGCCCTGTGTCGGTAGCTTCATCAACACCGTCACCACGCCGTCGTGCTGACGAAGCTCTTCCCCGAAGCTCTACTGGATCGTGAGTTCGCGGGACATCACCGAGCTGAATGTGTGCTGAACGCGGAGGTGCCGTACGTTCGGTACTGAGGATCGGCCGATCGTGAAGACGTACGACTACATCAACCGCGTTATCATAACGCTTCCTCTTACGGTCTACGAGGGTACATAGACAACACTCTCCCCTCTCGTTGCTATGCATCACCATGATCTTGCGTGTGCGTAGGAAAATTTTGAAATTACTACGTTCCCCAACAGCCATATCTTTCATACCAAGGCCGGCATCAATGGAAGATCTGTCAATGTCATCATCGATGGAGGGAGTTGTCATAACTTGGCAAGTGAAGAACTATTCTCCAAGATCCAATTGGTCAAGATGAAGCACCCACATCCCTACAAAGTTCAATGGCTAAGAAACTCTAGCACCATCCAAGTCGAGCATAGAGTGCAAGTCTCCTTCAAAATCGGAGCTTACGAAGACACTTTGGAGTGTGATGTCGTTCCAATGTCCGTTCGCCACCTTCTTCTTGGGTGACCATGGAAATTTAATCAAGGTGTCATCCACAACGGCCGAACGAATCACTATATCTTCAAGATGAAAGGAAAGGAGTACATACTTCGACCTATGTCTCCAAGCCAAGTGATCGCTGACAAGCAAGCCACCCATCGTGGAGAGAATAGTGAGAGAGCGAACCACCAAAAAGAGAGCGAGCGCCACAAGCCCAATTCGAGTACCTCCACGATGAGCGACAAGAAGAACTTAGTCCTATTTGCCACCAAAAGTGAGATAAGAGAACTGTGCGAGAACCCATCAAGTTTTATTCACTATGTCCTTTTGTGCAAGGACGAGACACCAAAAGCTAACACCTCTCACAATCTACCTTAGTGTTATCTTCTCTATTGCAAGAATTCCAAGATGTTTTCCTCGACGAGCTACCTCCGGGTCTACCTCCTCTACGAGGTATCAAGCACCGAATCGGCCTCATCCCCGGAGCACCCCTTCCTAACAAGGCTCCATACAACATCATGTTGGGGAACGTAGCAGAAATTCAAAATTTTCCTACGTGTCACCAAGATCTATCTATGGAGAAACTAGCAACGAGGGGAAGGAGAGTGCATCTACATACCCTTGTAGATCGCTAAGCGGAAGCGTTCAAGTGAACGGGGTTGATGGAGTCGTACTCGTCGTGATTCAAATCACCGATGATCCTAGTGCCGAACGGACGGCACCTCCGCGTTCAACACACGTACAGCCCGGAGACGTCTCCCACGCCTTGATCCAGCAAGGGGAGAGGGAGAGGTTGATGAAGATCCAGCAACACGACGGCGTGGTGGTGGATGCAGGGCGTCACAGTAGCAGGGCTTCGCCTATACTACGAGAGAGAGACGTAACGGGGAGAGAGGGAGGCGCCAGGGGCTGGTGTATGAAGTTCCTCCTCTCCCCCACTATATATAGGAGGGCCAAGGGGGGTGGTGCGCCAGCCTAGGAGATCCAATCTCCTAGGTGCGGCTGCCCAAGGGAGGTTTCCCTCCCCCCCAAGGCACCTAGAGGTGCCTTCCACTAGTGGGACTCCTCCCATATGGAAACCCTAGGCGCATGGGCCTATAGGGGCTGGTGCCCTTGGCCCATATAGGCCAAGGCGCACCCCTTACAGCCCATGTGGCCCCCCGGGACAGGTGGACCCACCCGGTGGGCCCCCGGGACCCTTCCGGTGGTCCCGGTACAATACCGATAACCCCGAAACTTGTCCCGATGGCCGAAACAGCACTTCCTATATATAATTCTTTACTTCCGGACCATTCCGGAACTCCTCGTGACGTCCGGGATCTCATCCGGGACTCCGAACAACATTCGGGTTACTGCATACACATATCTTCATAACCCTAGCGTCACCGAACCTTAAGTGTGTAGACCCTACGGGTTCGGGAGACATGCAGACATGACCGAGACGTTCTCCGGTCAATAACCAACAGCGGGATCTGGATACCCATGTTGGCTCCCACATGTTCCACGATGATCTCATCGGATGAACCACGATGTCAAGGACTTAATCAATCCCGTATACAATTCCCTTTGTCTAGCGGTATGTTACTTGCCCGAGATTCGATCGTCGGTATCCCTATACCTTGTTCAATCTCGTTACCGGCAAGTCTCTTTACTCGTTCCGTAACACATCATCCCGTGATCAACTCTTTGGTCACATTGCGCATATGATGATGTCCTACCGAGTGGGCCCAGAAATACCTCTCCGTTTACATGGAGTGACAAATCCCAGTCTCGATTCGTGCCAACCCAACAGACACTTTCAGAGATACCTGTAATGCACCTTTATAGCCACCCAGTTACGTTGTGATGTTTGATACACCCAAAGCATTCCTACGGTATCCGGGAGTTGCACAATCTCATGGTCTAAGGAAATGATACTTGACATTAGAAAAGCTTTAGCATACGAACTACACGATCTTTGTGCTAGGCTTAGGATTGGGTCTTGTCCATCACATCATTCTCCTAATGATGTGATCCCGTTATCAACGACATCCAATGTCCATGGTTAGGAAACCGTAACCATCTATTGATCAACGAGCTAGTCAACTAGAGGCTTACTAGGGACATGGTGTTGTCTATGTATCCACACATGTATCTGAGTTTCCTATCAATACAATTATAGCATGGATAATAAACGATTATCATGAACAAGGAAATATAATAATAACCAATTTATTATTGCCTCTAGGGCATATTTCCAACAGTCTCCCACTTGCACTAGAGTCAATAATCTAGTTCACATCGCCATGTGATTAACATTCACAGGTCACATCGCCATGTGACTATCACCCAAGAGTTTACTAGAGTCAGTAGTCTAGTTCACATCACTATGTGATTAACACTCAATGAGTTTTAGGTTTGATCATGTTGCTTGTGAGAGAGGTTTTAGTCAACGGGTCCGAACCTTTCAGATCCGTGTGTGCTTTACAAATCTCTATGTCATCTCCTAGATGTAGCTACCACGTTCCATTTGGAGCTAATCCAAATAACTGTTCTGCTTGGAGCTATTCTAAATTGTTGCTCCATTATATGCATCCGGTATCTCTACTCAGAGCTATCCGGATAGGTGTTAAGCTTGCATCGACGTAACCCTTTACGACGAACTCTTTTACCACCTCCATAATCGAGAAAAATTCCTTAGTCCACTAGGTACTAAGGATAACTTTGACCGCTGTACTGTGATCCATTCTTGGATCACTCTTGTACCCCTTGACTGACTCATGGCAAGGCACACTTCAGGTGCGGTACACAGCATAGCATACTGTAGAGCCTATGTCTTAAGCATAGGGGACGACCTTCGTCCTTTCTCTCTATTCTGCCGTGGTCGAGCTTTAAGTCTTAACTTCATACCTTACAACTCAGGCAAGAACTCCTTCTTTGACTGATCCATCTTGAACACCTTCAAGATCACGTCAAGGCATGTGCTCATTTGAAAGTACTATTAAGCGTTTTGATCTATCCTTATAGATCTTGATGCTCAATGTTCAAGTAGCTTAATCCAGGCTTTCCATTGAAAAACACTTTCCAAATAACCCTATTTGATTTCCAGAAATTCTATGTCATTTCTGATCAAAAATATGTCAACAACATATATTCATCAGAAATTCTATAGTGCTCCCACTCACTTCTTTGGAAATACAAGTTTCTCATAAACTTTGTATACACCCAAAATCTTTGATCATCATCAAAGCATACATTCCAACTCCGAGATGCTTACTCCAGTCCTCAGAAGGATTGCTAGAGCTTTGCATACCTATCAGCATCTTTTAGGATTGACAAAACCTTTCGGTTTGTATCACATACAACCTTTCCTCAAAAACCGTCGAGGAAACAATGTTTTGACATCCTATCTGCAAGATTTCATAAATAATGCAGTAATCGCTAATATAATTCCAACAGACTCTTAGCATCGCTACGAGTGAGAAAGTCTCATCGTAGTCAACTCTTTGAACTTGTCGGGAAACATCTTAACAACAAGTCGAGCTTTCTTAATGGTGACATTTACCATCATTGTCCGTCTTCCTTTTAAAATCCATCTGTACCTAACAGCCTTACGACCATCAAGTAGTATTCCCAAAGTCTACACTTTGTTTTCATACATGGATCCTCTCTCGGATTTTATGGCCTCGAGCCATTTATCGGAATCCGGGCCCACCATCGCTTCTCCATAGCTTGTAGGTTCATTGTTGTCTAGCAACATGACTTCCAAGACAGGATTGCGTACCACTCTGAAGTAGTACGCATCCTTATCATCCCACGAGGTAGTGACTTGATCTGAAGTTTCATGATCACTATCATAAGCTTCCACTTCAATTGGTGTAGGTGCCACAGGAACAACTTCCTGTGCCCTGCCACACACTAGTTGAAGAGACGGTTCAACAACCTTATCAAGTCTCCATCATCCTCCCACTCAATTCTTTCGAGAGAAACTTTTCCTCGAGAAAGGACCCGATTCTAGAAACAATCCCTTATTGCTTTCGGATCTGAGACAGGAGGCATACCCAACTGTTTTGGGTGTCCTATGAAGATGCATTTATCCGCTTTGGGTTCGAGCTTATCAGCCTGAAACTTTTTCACATAAGCGTCGCAGCCCCAAACTTTTAAGAAATGACAGCTTAGGTTTCTCTAAACCATAGTTCATACAGTGTCATATCATCGGAATTACGTGGTGCCCTATTTAAAGTGAATGTGGTTGTCTCTAATGCCTAACCCATAAACTATCGTGGAAATTCGATAAGAAACATCATGGTATGCATCATATCCAATAGGGTGCAGTTATGATGTTAGGACACACCATCACACTATGGTGTCCCAGGCTGTATCAGTTGTGAAACAATTTCCACAATGTCTTAATTCTGTGCCAAACTCGTAATTCAGATATTCATCTCTATGATCATATCATAGATATTTTTATCCTCTTATCACGACGATCTTTCAACTTCACACTGAAATTACTTAAACCTTTCAATAATTCAGACTCGTGATTCATCAAGTAAATATACTCAACATCTACTCAAATCATCTGTGAAGTAAGAACATAACGATATCCACTACATGCCTCAGCACTCATTGGACTGCACACATCAAAATGTATTACTTCCAACAAGTTGCTTGCTAGTTCCATTTTACTGAAAACGAGGCTTTCAGTCATCTTGCCCATGTGGTATGATTTGCATGTCTCAAGTGATTCAAAATCAAGTGAGTCCAAACGCTCCATTTGCATGGAGTTTCTTCATGCATATACACCAATAGACATGGTTCGCATGCCTCAATCTTTTCAAAAATGAGTGAGTCCAAAGATCCATCAACATGGAGCTTTTTCATGTGTTTTATATCGATATGACTTACGTGGCTGTGCCACAAGTAGGTGGTACTATCATTACTATCTTTTGGCATGAACATGTGTATCACTACGATCGAGATTCAATAAACCATTCATTTCAAGTGTAAGACCATTGAAGGTATTATTCAAATAAACAGAGTAACCATTATTCTCCTTAAATGAATAACCGTATTGCGATAGACATAATCCAATCATGTCTATGCTCAACACAAACACCAATCTCGATGGTAGAAGGAGCGTACGATATTTGATTATATCAACATTGGAAACACTTCCAACACATATCATCAGCTCACCTTTAGCTAGTCTCCGTAGCTTTTATTTCGAGTTACTAACACTTAGCAACCGAACCGGTATCTAATACCCTGGTGCTACTAGGAGTACTAGTAAAGTACACATCAACACAATGTATATCCAATATACTTCTATCGACCTTGCCAGCCTTCTAATCTACCAAGTATCTAGGGTAATTCTACTCCAGTGGCTGTTCCCCTTATTACAGAAGCACTTAGTCTCGGGTTTGGGTTCAACCTTGGGTTTCTTCACTAGAGCAGCAGCTGAATTGCCGTTTCATGAAGTATCCCTTCTTGCCCTTGCCCTTCTTGAAACTAGTGGTTTCACCAAACATCAACAATTGATGCTCCTTCTTGATTTCTACTTTCGCGGTGTCAAACATCGCGAATATCTCAAGGATCATCATATATGTCCTCGATATATTATAGTTCATCACGAAGCTCTAGCAGCTTGGTGATAATGACTTCGGAGAACCATCACTATCTCATCTGGAAGATTAACTCCCACTCGATTCAAATGATTGTTGTACTCTGACAATCCGAGCACAAGCTCAACAATTGAGCTTTTCTCCTTAGTTTGCAGGTTAAGAAAATCGTCGGAGGTCTTATACCTCCTACGTGGGCACGAACCTGAAATCCCAATTTCAGCCCTCAAAACATCTCATATGTTTCGTGACGTTTCAAAAAACGTCTTTGGTGCCTCAACTCTAAACCGTTTAACTGAACTATCACGTAGTTATCAAAACGTGTATGTCAGATGTTCGCAACATCCACAGACAACGTTCGAGGTTCAGCACACTGAGCAGTGCATTAAGGACATAAGCCTTCTATGAAGCAATGAGGACAATCCTCAGTTTACGGACCTAGTCCACATAATTGCTACTATCAACTTTCAACTAATTTTTTTTTCTCTAGGAACATAACTAAACAGTAGAACTAAAGCGCGAGCTACGACATAATTTGCAAAATCCTTTTGACTATGTTCAGGATAATTAAGTTCATCTTATGAACTCCCACTCAGATAGACATCCCTCTAGTCATCTAAGTGATTACATGATCCGAGTGAGCTAGGCCGTGTCCGATTAACACGTGAGACGGACTAGTCAACGTCGGTGAACATCTTCATGTTGATCGTATCTTCCATATGACTCGTGTTCGACCTTTCGGTCTCTGTGTTCCGAGGCCATGTCTTCACATGCTTAGGCTCGTCAAGTTAACCCTAAGTGTTTTTTGCATGTGTAAAACTTCTTACACCCGTTGTATGTGAACGAAAGGATCTATCACACCCGATTAACACGTGGTGCTTCGAAGCGACGAACTGTAGCAACGGTGCACAGTTAGGGGAGAACACTTCTTGAAATTTTAATGAGGGATCATCTTATTTACTACCGTCGTACTAAGTAAACAAGATGCATAACATGATAAACATCATATGCAATCAAATAGTGACATGATATGGCCAATATCATGTAGCTCCTTTGATCTCCATCTTGGGGCTCCATGATCATCTATTACAAGAACATGATCAATCTCATACATTACATATATCATTCATCACATCCTTTTGGCCATATCACATCACATAGCATACCCTGCAAAAACAAGTTAGATGTCCTCTAATTGTTGTTTGCATGTTTTACGTGGCTGCTATGGGTTTCTAGCAAGAACGTTTCTTACCTACGCAAAACCACAACGTGATATGCCAATTGCTATTTACCCTTCATAAGGACCCTTTTCATCGAATCCGATCCGACTAAAGTGGGAGAGACAGACACCCGCTAGCCACCTTATGCAACTAGTGCATGTCAGTCGGTGGAACCTGTCTCATGTAAGAATACGTGTAAGGTCGGTCCGGGCCGCTTCATCCCACGATGCCGCCGAATCAAGATAAGACTAGTAACGGCAAGCATATTGAACAAAATCAACGCCCACAACTACTTTGTGTTCTACTCGTGCATAGAATCTACGCATAGACCTAGCTCATGATGCCACTGTTGGGGAACGTAGCAGAAATTCAAAATTTTCCTACGTGTCACCAAGATCTATCTATGGAGAAACTAGCAACGAGGGGAAGGAGAGTGCATCTACATACCCTTGTAGATCGCTAAGCGGAAGCGTTCAAGTGAACGGGGTTGATGGAGTCGTACTCGTCGTGATTCAAATCACCGATGATCCTAGTGCCGAACGGACGGCACCTCCGCGTTCAACACACGTACAGCCCGGAGACGTCTCCCACGCCTTGATCTAGCAAGGGGAGAGGGAGAGGTTGATGAAGATCCAGCAACACGACGGCATGGTGGTGGATGCAGGGCGTCACAGTAGCAGGGCTTCGCCTATACTACGAGAGAGAGACGTAACGGGGAGAGAGGGAGGCGCCAGGGGCTGGTGTATGAAGTTCCTCCTCTCCCCCACTATATATAGGAGGGCCAAGGGGGGTGGTGCGCCAGCCTAGGATCCAATCTCCTAGGTGCGGCTGCCCAAGGGAGGTTTCCCTCCCCCCCAAGGCACCTAGAGGTGCCTTCCACTAGTGGGACTCCTCCCATATGGAAACCCTAGGCGCATGGGCCTATAGGGGCTGGTGCCCTTGGCCCATATAGGCCAAGGCGCACCCCTTACAGCCCATGTGCCCCCCCCCCGAGACAGGTGGACCCACCCGGTGGGCCCCCGGGACCCTTCCGGTGGTCCCGGTACAATACCGATAACCCCGAAACTTGTCCCGATGGCCGAAACAGCACTTCCTATATATAATTCTTTACTTCCGGACCATTCCGGAACTCCTCGTGACGTCCGGGATCTCATCCGGGACTCCGAACAACATTCGGGTTACTGCATACACATATCTTCATAACCCTAGCGTCACCGAACCTTAAGTGTGTAGACCCTACGGGTTCGGGAGACATGCAGACATGACCGAGACGTTCTCCGGTCAATAACCAACAGCGGGATCTGGATACCCATGTTGGCTCCCACATGTTCCACGATGATCTCATCGGATGAACCACGATGTCAAGGACTTAATCAATCCCGTATACAATTCCCTTTGTCTAGCGGTATGTTACTTGCCCGAGATTCGATCATCGGTATCCCTATACCTTGTTCAATCTCGTTACCGGCAAGTCTCTTTACTCGTTCCGTAACACATCATCCCGTGATCAACTCTTTGGTCACATTGCGCATATGATGATGTCCTACCGAGTGGGCCCAGAGATACCTCTCCGTTTACACAGAGTGACAAATCCCAGTCTCGATTCGTGCCAACCCAACAGACACTTTCAGAGATACCTATAATGCACCTTTATAGCCACCCAGTTACGTTGTGACGTTTGATACACCCAAAGCATTCCTACGGTATCCGGGAGTTGCACAATCTCATGGTCTAAGGAAATGATACTTGACATTAGAAAAGCTTTAGCATACGAACTACACGATCTTTGTGCTAGGCTTAGGATTGGGTCTTGTCCATCACATCATTCTCCTAATGATGTGATCCCGTTATCAACGACATCCAATGTCCATGGTTAGGAAACCGTAACCATCTATGATCAACGAGCTAGTCAACTAGAGGCTTACTAGGGACATGGTGTTGTCTATGTATCCACACATGTATCTGAGTTTCCTATCAATACAATTATAGCATGGATAATAAACGATTATCATGAACAAGGAAATATAATAATAACCAATTTATTATTGCCTCTAGGGCATATTTCCAACACATCAACCCCGAGGAAACTAAGGAGATCCAACGGCAAGTACAACAACTCATCAACAACGGCCATGTACGAGAAAGTTTGAGCCCTTGTGTCGTCCCGGTAATCCTTGTTCCCACGAAATATGGTACATATCGCATGTGTTTCGGTTGCCGTCCTATAAATGCTATTACCGTGTGTTATCGTTACCCTATTCCACGCCTAGATGATATGCTTGATGAGCTTAGCGGAGCCACCATTTTCTCTAAAATTGATCTTAAAAGTGGCTACTATCAAATACGCATTTAAGAAGGTGATGAATGGAAAACCGCATTTAAGACCAAGTTTGGTTTATATGAATGGCTTGTTATGCCAATGGGTTTATTCGAAGCACCCGGTACTTTCATGCAACTCACGCATTTTGTTTTTCGACCTTATATTGGTGTATTTGTTGTGGTCTACTTTGACGATATTCTTGTCTTTAGAAAATCTCTAAAAGACCATGTCACCCACCTTCGAACCGTGCTACAAACTCTTAGAAAAGAGCACCTTTATGCTAATATGGATACATGCCTTTTCGGTGTTGATCAGCTTGTTTTCTTGGGTTTCGTTGTATCTTCTAAGGGTGTTCATGTAGATGAATCTAAGATCAATGCTATTAAAACTTGGCCCCAACCAACCAACTTGCAACAAGTGTGTAGCTTCCTTGGTTTAGCCGGTTTCTACCATATATTTGTGAAGGATTTTAGCACCATTTCTTCACCTTTGCATGCTTTGAGCAAGAAAAATGTGCCATTTGTTTGGGGACCATCCCAAGATAACGCATTCAATGAGCTTAAGAATTTGCTTACTCATGCTCTCATGCTTGCTTTGAAGGAAAGATGCCCTAGAGGCAATAATAAAGTTGTTATTTATATTTCCTTATATCATGATAAATGTTTATTATTCATGCTAGAATTGTATTAACCGGAAACTTAGTGCATGTGTGAATACATAGACAAAACAGAGTGTCCCTAGTATGCCTCTACTTGACTAGCTCGTCAATCAAACATGGTTAAGTTTCCTGACCATAGACATGTGTTGTTAGTTGATGAACGAGATCACATCATTAGGAGAATGATGACATGGACAAGACCCATCCGTTAGCTTAGCATAATGATCGTTTAGTTTTATTGCTATTGCTTTCTTCATGACTTATACATATTCCTCTGACTATGAGAGTATGCAACTCCCGAATACCGGAGGAACACTTTGTGTGCTATCAAACATCTTAACGTAAATGGGTGATTGTAAAGATGCTCTACAGGTGTCTCCGATGGTGTTTGTTGGGTTGGCGTAGATCAAGATTAGGATTTGTCACTCCGTATCGGAGAGGTATCTCTGGGCCCTCTCAGTAATGCACATCGCTATAAGCCTTGCAAGCAATGTGACTAATGAGTTAGTTATGGGATGATGCATTACGAAACGAGTAAAGAGACTTGCTGGTAACGAGATTGAACTAGGTATGAAGATACCAACGATCGAAATCTCGGGCAAGTAACATACCAATGACAAAGGGAATAACGTATGTTGTTATGCGGTTTGACCGATAAAGATCTTCATAGAATATGTAGGAGCCAATATGAGCATCCAGGTTTTGCTATTGGTTATTGACCGGAGATGTGTCTCCGTCATGTCTACATAGTTCTCGAACCCGTAGGGCCCGCACGCTTAACGTTTGATGACGATTTGTATTATGAGTTATGTGATTTGATGAACTGAAGTTTGTTCGGAGTTTCGGATGAGATCACGGACATGACAAAGAGTCTCGAAATGGTCGAGAGGTAAAGATCAATATATTGGAAGGCTATATTCGGACATTAGAATGGTTCCGAGTGATTCGGGTATTTTTCGGAGTACCGGAGAGTTACGAGAATTCGCCGGGGGAAGTTAATGGGCCTTATTGGGCTTTAGTAGAGAGAGGGAAGAAGGGCCATGAGGTGGCGCGCGCCTCCCCCTTGCCCAAACCGAATTGTACAAGGGGTGGGGGCGTGCCCCCCCCCTTTCCTTCTCCCTCTCCCTCCTTTCCTTCTTTCCTACTCCAAAAAGGAAAGGGGATCCTACTAGGACTTGGGAGTCCTAGTAGGACTCCCTACACTTGGCACGCCCCTAGGAGGGCAGACCTCTCTCCCTCCCTCCTTTATATACGTGACCAGGGGGCACCCCAAAGGCACTCCAAGATTTGTCTTAGTCGTGTGCGGTGCCCCCTCCACAGTTACACACCTCGGTCATATCGTCGTAGTGCTTAGGCGAAGCCCTGCGCCGGTAACATCATCATCACCATCGCCACGCTGTCGTGCTAACGGAACTCTCCCTCGTCCTCAACTGGATCAAGAGCTCGAGGGACGTCATCATGCTGAACGTGTGCTGAACACGGAGGTGCCATACGTTCGGTACTTGGATCAGTTGGATCGTGAAGACGTTCGACTACATCAACCGCGTTACTAAATGCTTCCGCTTTAGGTCTATGAGGGTACGTGGACACACTCTCCCGTCTCATTGCTGTGCATCTCCTAGATAGATCTTGCGTGATCGTAGGTAAATTTTTGAAATACTGCATTCCCCAGCAATGGCATCAGAGCTAGGTCTATGCGTATATGTTATATGCATGAGTAGAACACAAAGAGTTGTGAGCGATAATAGTCATACTGCTTACCACCAACGTCTTACTTTGATTAGGTGATATTGTTGGATGAAGTGGCCCGGACCGACATTACATGACCGCGTTCATGACACTGGTTCTACCGACGCGCTTCGCACGCAGGTGGCTGGCGGGTGTCTATTTCTCCAACTTTAGTTGAATTGAGTTTGACTACTGTCGGTCCTTGTTGAAGGTAAAACAACACACTTGACAAAAAATCGTTGTGGTTTTGATGCATAGGTAAGAATGGTTCTTGCTAGAAGCCTGTAGCAGCCACATAAAACTTGCAACAACAAAGTAGAGGACGTCTAACTTGTTTTTGCAGGGCTTGTTGTGATGTGATATGGTCAAGACGTGATGATATATAAATTGTTGTATGAGATGATCATGTTTTGTAACAGTTATCGGCAACTAGCACGGGCCATATGGTTATCGCTTTATTGTATGAAATGCAATCGCCATGTAATTGCTTTAATTTATCACTAAGCGGTAGCGATAGTCGTAGAAGCAATAGTTGGCGAGACAAAAACGACGCTACGATGGAGATCAAGGTGTCAAGCCGGTGAGGATGGTGATCATGACGGTGCTTTGGAGATGGAGATCAAAGGCACAAGATGATGATAGCCATATCATATCACTTATTTTGATTGCATGTGATGTTTATCCTTTATGCATCTTATTTTGCTTAGTACGGCGGTAGCATTATAAGATGATCCCTCACTAAATTTCAAGATATAAGTGTTCTACCTAAGTATGCACCGTTGCTACAGTTCGTCATGCCGAGACACCACGTGATGATCGGGTGTGATAAGCTCTATGTTCACATACAACAAGTGCAAGCCAGTTTTGCACGTGCAGAATACTCGGGTTAAACTTGACGAGCCTAGCATATGTAGATATGGCCTCGGAACACTGAGACCGAAAGGTCGAACGTGAATCATATAGTAGATATGATCAACATAGTGATGTTCACCATTGAAAACTACTCTATCTCACGTGATGATCGCACATGGTTTAGTTGATATGGATCACACGATCATTTAGATGACTAGAGGGATGCCTATCTAAGTGAGAGTTCTTAAGTAATATGATTAATTGAACTTTAATTTATCATTAACTTAGTCCTAATAGTATTTGCATATCTATGTTGTAGATCAATAGCTTGCGATGTAGCTCCCCGTTTATTTTTGATATGTTCCTAGAGAAAAATAAGTTGAAATATGATAGTAGCAATGATGCGAACTGGGTCCGTGATCTGAGGATTATCCTCATTGCTGCACAGAGGAATTATGTCCTTGATGCACCGCTAGGTGACGGGCCTATTGCAGGAGCAGATGCAGACGTTATGAACGTTTGGCAAGCTCGGTATGATGACTACTTGACAGTTTAGTGCGCCATGCTTTACAGATTAGAACCGGGACTTCAAAAACGTTGTGAACGCCAAGGAGCATATAAGATGTTCCAAGAGCTGAAATTGGTATTTCAGACTCATGCCCGAGTCGAGAGGTATGAGACCTCTGACAAGTATTTTGCCTACAAGATGGAGGAGAATAGCTCAACAAGTGACCATGTGCTCAGAATGTCTGAGTACTACAATCACTTGAATCAAGTGGGAGTTAATCTTCTAGATAAGATAGTGATTGACAGAGTTCTCTAGTCACTATCACCAAGTTACTGGAACTTCGTGATGAACTATAATATGCAAGGGATGACGTAAATGATTCCCCGAGCTCTTCACGATGCTGAAATCGGTGAAGGTAGAAATCAAGAAAAGCATCAAGTGTTGATGGTTGACAAGACCACTAGTTTCAAGTAAAAGGGCAAGGGAAAGAAAGGGAACTTCAAGAAGAATGGCAAGCAAGTTGCCACTCCCATGAAGAAGCCCAAAGCTAGACCCAAGCCTGAAACTGAGTGCTTCTACTGCAAAGGAAATGGTCGCTGGAAGCGGAACTGCCCCAAATACTTGGCGGATAAGAAGGATGGCAAAGTGAACAAAAGTATATATGATATACATGTTATTGATGTGTACTTTACTAGTGTTCATAATAGCCCCTGGGTAACTGATACCGGTTCAGTTGCTATGATTAGTAGCTCAAAACAGGAGTTACAAAATGAACAAAGACTAGTTGAGGGCGAGGTGACGATGTGTGTTTGAAATGATTCCAAGGTTGATAAGATCACCATCACATACTCCCTCTACCTTCGGGGTTAGTATTGGAACTAAATAAATGTTATTTGGTGTTTGCGTTGAGCATAAATATGATTGGATCATGTTTATTGCGATACAGTTATTCATTTAAGTCGGAGAATAATTGTTGTTCTGCTTACATGAATAAAACCTTCTATGGTCTAACATCCAATGTAAATGGTTTATTGAATCTCGATCACAGTGATACACATAATATTGATGCCAAAAGATGCAAAGTTAATAACGATAGTGCAACTTATTTGTGGCGCTGCTATTTAAATCATATTGGTTTAAAGCGCATGAAGAAACTCCATGTTGATGGGCTTTCGGAATCAATTGATCCTTGCGAACCATGCATCATGGGCAAGATGACTAAAACTCCGTTCTCCGGAACAATGGAGCGAGCCACTAACTTATTGGAAATAATACATACTGATGTATGCGGTCCGATGAGTGTTGAGGCTCGCGGCGGGTATCGTTATTTTCTAACCTTCACGGATGATTTAAGCAGATATGGGTATATCTACTTAATGAAACACAAGTCTGAAACATTTGAAAAGTTCAAAGAAATTCAGAGTGAAGTTAAGGATCATTGTAACAAGAAAATAAAGTTTCTACGATCTGATCGCGGAGGCAAACATTTGAGTTATGAGTTTGGCCTTCATTTAAAAACAATGTGAAATAGTTTCACAACTCATGCCACCTGGAACACCAAGGAGTAATTGTGCGTCCGAACATCATAACCGTACTTTATTAGATATGGTGCGATCTATGATGTCTCTTACCGATTTACCACTATCATTTTGGGTTTATGCATTAGAGATAGTTGCATTCACGTTAAACAGGGCACCGTCTAATCCGTTGAGACGACACCGTATGAACTATGGTTTAGCAAGAAACCTAAGTTGTCGTTTCTTAAAGTTTGTGGTTGCGATGCTTATATGAAAAAGCTTCAGCCTGATAAGCTCGAACCCAAATCGGAGAAGTGTGTCTTCATAGGATACCCAAAAGAAACTGTTGGATACACCTTCTATCACAGATCCGAAGGCAAGATCTTTGTTGCTAAGAATGGATCCTTTCTAGAGAAGGAGTTTCTCTCGAAAGAAGTGAGTGGGAGGAAAGTAGAACTTGATGAGGTAGTTGTACCTTCTCCCAAATTGGAAAGTGGTTCATCATAGAAATCAGTTCCAGTGATGCCTACACCAATTAGTAAGGAATATAATGATGATGATGATCATGAAACTTCAGATCAAGTTACTACCGAACCTCGTAGGTCAACCAGAGTACAAACCACACCAGAGTGGTATGGTAATCCTGTTCTGGAAGTCATGTTACTAGACCATGACGAACTTACGAAGTATGAGGAAGCGATGATGAAGCCAGATTCCACGAAATGGCTTGAGGCCATGAATTCTGAGATGGGATCCATGTATGAGAACAAAGTGTGGACTTTGATTGACTTGCTCGAGGATCGGCGAGCCATTGAGAATAAATGGATCTTCAAGAGGAAGACGGACGCTAATAGTAGTGTTACTATCTACAAAGCTTGAATTGTCGCAAAAAGTTTTCGACAAGTTCAAGGTGTTGACTATGATAAGATTTTCTCACTCATAGCGATGCTTAAGTCTGTCCGAATCATGTTAGCAATTGCCACATTTTATGAAATCTGGCAAATGGATGTCAAAACTACATTCCTTAATGGATTTATTAAAGAAGAGTTGTATATGATGCAACAAGAAGTTTTTTGTCAATCCTAAAGGTGCTAACAAAGTGTGCAAGCTCCAGCGATCCATCTATGGACTGGTGCAAGCATCTCGGAGTTGGAATGTACGCTTTGATAGTATGATCAAAGCATATGGTTTTATACAGACTTTTGGAGAAGCCTGTATTTACAAGAAAGTGAGTGGGAGCTTTGTAGCATTTCTGATATTATATGTGGATGACATATTGTTGATTGGAAATAATACAGAATTTCTGAATAGCATAAAAGGATACTTGAATAAGAATTTTTCAATGAAAGACCTCAGTGAAGCTACTTACATATTGGGCATCAAGATCTATAAAGATAGATCAAGGCGCTTGATAAGACTTTCGATGAGTACATACCTTGATAAGATTTTGAAGGAGTTCAAAATAGATCAGTCAAAGAAGGAGTTCTTGCCTGAGTTGTAAGGTGTGAAGTTGAGTAAAGACTCAAAACCCGACCACGGCAGAAAATAGAAAGAGAATGAAAAGTCATTCCCTATGCCTCAGTCATAGGTTCTATAAAGTATGCTATGTTGTGTACCAGACCTATTGTGCACCTCACCATGAGTTTGGCAAGAGGGTACAATAGTGATCCAGGAGTGGATCACTAGACATCGGTCAAAATTATCCTTAGTGGAATAAGGACATGTTTCTCGGTTATGGAGGTGACAAAAACTTCATCGTAAAGGGTTACGTCTGATGCAAGCTTTGACACTGATCTGGATGACTCTAAGTCTCAATCTGGATACATACTGAAAGTGGGAGCGATTAGCTAGAGTAGCTCCATGCAGAGCATTGTAGACATAGAAAATTTGCAAAATACATACGGCTGTGAATGTGGCAGACCCGTTGACTAAACTTATCTCACAAGCAAAACATGATCACACCTTAGTACTCTTTGGATGTTAATCACATAGCGATGTGAACTAGATTATTGACTCTAGTAAACCCTTTGGGTGTTAGTCACATGGAGATGTGAACTAACCACATAAAGATGTGAACTATTGGTGTTAAATCACATGACAATGTGAACTAGATTATTGACTCTATTGCAAGTGGGATACTGAAGGAAATATGCCCTAGAGGCAATAATAAAGTTGTTATTTGTATTTCCTTATATTATGATAAATGTTTATTATTCATGCTAGAATTGTATTAACCGGAAACTTAGTACATGTGTGAATACATAGACAAAACAGAGTGTTCCTAGTATGCATCTACTTGACTAGCTTGTTAATCAAACATGGTTAAGTTTCCTAACCATAGACATGTGTTGTCATTTGATGAACGGGATCACATCATTAGGAGAATGATGTGATTGACAAGACCCATCCGTTAGCTTAGCATAATGATCGTTTAGTTTTATTGCTATTGCTTTCTTCATGACTTATACATATTCCTCTAACTATGAGATTATGCAACTCCCGAATACCGGAGGAACACTTTGTGTGCTATCAAATATCACAATGTAACTGGGTGATTATAAAGATGCTCTACAGGTGTCTCCGATGGTGTTTGTTGGGTTGGCATAGATCAAGATTAGGATTTGTCACTCCGTATATCAGAGATGTGTCTATGGACCCTCTCGGTAATGCACATCACTATAAGCCTTGCAAGCAATGTGACTAATAAGTTAGTTACGGGATGATGCATTACGGAACGAGCAAAGAGACCTGCCGGTAATGAGATTGAACTAGGTATGAAGATACCGACGATCAAAATCTCGGGCAAGTAACATACCGATGACAAAGGGAATAACATATGTTGTTATGCGGTTTGGCCGAAGATCTTCGTAGAATAGATAGGAGCCAATATGAGCATCCAGGTTCCGCTATTGGTTATTGACCGGAGATGTGTCTCCGTCATGTCTACATAGTTCTCGAACCCGTAGGGTCCGCATGCTTAACATTCGACGATGATTTGTATTATGAGTTATGTGATTTGATGAACATAAGTTTGTTCGGAGTCCTGGATGAGATCACGGACATGACGAGGAGTCTCTAAATGTTCGAGAGGTAAATATCGATATATTGGAAGGCTATATTCGGACATCGGAATGGTTCCGAGTGATTCGGGTATTCTTCAGAGTACCGGGGAGTTACGGGAATTCGCCGGGGGAAGTTAATGGGCCTTATTGGGATTTAGTGGAGAGAGGGAAGAAGGGCCACGAGGTGGCGCGCGCCTCCCCCTTGCTCAAACCGAATTGGACAAGGGATGGGGGCACGACCCCCCTTTCCTTCTCGCTCTCCCTCCTTTCCTTCTTTCCTACTATGAAAAGGAAAGGGAATCCTACTAGGACTTGGGAGTCCTAGAAGGACTCCCTACACTTGGCGCGCCCCTAGGAGGGCCGGCCTCTCTCCCTCCCTCCTTTATATACGTGGGCAGGTGGCAACCCAAAGGCACTCCAAGATTTGTCTTAGCCGTGTGCGGTGCCCCCCTCCACAGTTACACACCTCGGTCATATCGTCGTAGTGCTTAGATCGGTTGGATCGGTTGGATCGTGAAGACGTTCGACTACATCAACCGCGTTACTAAACGCTTACGCTTTCGGTCTACGAGGGTACGTGGACACACTCTCCCGTCTCGTTGCTATGCATCTCCTAGATAGATCATACGTGATCGTAGGTAAATTTTTGAAATACTGCGTTCCCCAACATGCTTTACCAAACTTTGACAAACCCTTTGAGATTCATTGCGATGCTAGTGGTAATGGCATAAGAGGTATGTTAATGCAAGAGAAGCGCCCCATAGCTTACTTTAGTGAGAAACTTTTCGGAGCGCAACTCAATTACCCCATCTATGATAAAGAGTTATATGCTTTAGTGCGAGTTTTGCATGAATGGGAACATTATCTTCGTCCTCATGAATTTGCCATCCATACCGACCATGAAACACTTAAATACCTTAAGGGTCAAACTAAGTTGAACAAGCGTCATGCTAAATGGAGTGAATTCATTGAATCTTTTCCTTATGTCATCAAGTACATTAATGGTAAGGAAAATGTTGTGGCGGACGCTCTTTCCCACATATGCATGCTTGTCACCAACCTTGAATTGAATGTCATTGGTTTTGAGCACATAAAATACTTGTATGCGCATGATCCTACTTTTGCTATCCCTTATGCCAAATGTTTGACGCATACATCTTGGGAACGCTATTACATCAAAGATGATTATCTTATGAGAGCTAACAAACTTTGCATCCCCGAGTCTTCTCTTCATTTGTTACTTTTGCAAGAATCTCATGGAGGAGGACTAATGGGATACTTTGGACGCGACAAGACATTTGCTACGCTCTCCAAGAACTATTTTTGGCCCAAGATGTTCCGCGACGTCAACCGCTTCACCAATCGATGCTCTACATGTCGCAAAGCTAAGTCTGAAGCTCAATCCCATGGTCTCTATATGCCTCTTCCAATTCCGTATCAACCATGGGAAGATATTAGCATGTATTTTGTGCTTGGTTTGCCTAGAACTAGAAATGGAAAGGATTCCGTATTTGTTGTTGTGGACCGATTCTCTAAGATGGCTCATTTCATTCCTTGCAACAAGACAGACGATGCTTCACATGTTGCCAATCTTTTTTGTAGGGAAATATTGTGCCTCCATGGAGTACCAAAGACGATAGTCTCGGAGTGCGACGTCAAGTTCCTAAGCTACTTTTGGAAAACCTTATGCGCCAAGATCGGAATCAAGCTATTTTTCTCCAAGGCATACCATCCACAAACCGACGGCCAAACGGAGGTGACCAACCGCACACTCTCCACTCTACTTCGTGTGTTGATCAAGAAGAACATCAAGGAGTGGGAGGAGTGTCTACCCATCACCGAGTACGCCTACAACCGAGCAAAACATTCGACTACCGGCAAGTCCCCCTTCGAGGTCGTCTACGGTTTCAACCCGTTGTCCCCATTGGACATTCTCCCCCGACCACTACAAGAGCGCACAAACATGGACGCGAGTGCCCGAATCAACTATCTCAAGAAGATGCATGAAGATACAAGGCACACCATTGAGCGCCAAGTACAACGACCCACGACCAAGCTCAACCTCAACAAGCACCCTATGGTATTCAACATTGGAGATCTTGTGTGGCTACACCTCCGCAAGGACCGCTTCCCCCATGAACGCAAGTCCAAACTTCTACCATGAGCGGATTGACCCTTCAAGGTGCTTGAACGCTACAACAACAACGCCTACAAGATCGACATTCCACGAGACAAGTACTCCGTGAGCGACATCTTCAATGTCAAAGATATCTCTCCCTACCATGGTGATGAAGATTTTGATCCGAGGTCGAATCTTTCCCAAGGGAAGGGAGATGATGCGGAGCATCCTACGGTCATCCCCATGGACCTACCATCGTCTCACGAAGTGCCAAGAGGACATATGACACGAGCTAGAGCTAGAGCTCTCGAGACCGAGGTGACTTCCTTTCATAGTGATATCACATATGATCCTCTCGAGACATGGCTACTACCTAAGTCCAGAATGTTGTGCATGATCAGGTACCAAGAGGAACCTCCCGAAGATGCACATCAAGGCGGACAAGTCCCCAAGTTCACGGATGAAGAGAACCAATGGAAGGAGTCAAGAACGGCTTCCAGGCCCCGGACATCCGGCCATGACCCCGGACATCCGGCCCCTGGAGCATCGCCCAGAGCAGCCGCCCATCCGCCAAGCACCTACAGGTCCCGGACATCCGGCTCGAGCCTAGAAATCTGGACCAAGCCCGGAAATTCGGTGCCCCCAGTCTCGAATGCGTCAAGGCCAACCTCTCCAGCCCGAACATCCAGCCACCCCAGCCCAGACATCCGGCCCCTCGTGAAAGCCCGGACATCTGGCCCGACGCCCGGACATCCGGCCTCCCCTGTCTGTGCACAGTGTAAGGGCCCGAGGCCTGTGTACCCCTTCGCCCACTTAGACTATATATACTCCTCCTCCTCCCTCTTTCTAGGGTCAGCGTTGTGTTAGCTCATATGTGAGATAGAGCTTCGCTCATCCATCTGGATCTACTCCGTCGCGAGGGACCGACACCTCTTCGGAGAAGATCCACTTGGATTCAAGACCCCTAACGGGAAGACCTCAAGACCTCCTTTCGGAGAAGAACCGGTTACCCTATGTATCGTCCCTTGTTGGATTTGGACCGTGTGATCTCTATGTGTACTTGGATCTAGCATATGTGTGATCGTTTTTGTTGGTTTGAGTGATTCTCTCGTGTTTCCCCTCGTGTTTCCCTTCGTGTTTCCCCTCGTGTTCTTCGCGGGATCCGCTCCTTTCGTGAAAGCTTGGCCATCTAGGGTGCCACCCTACATCAGTAAGCCGGTGGGGAGTAGGTGTACGGGGGTACTGGACGCCGGCGAATGCGGGCGAGGGCATGCGCTGGGCGGGGCTGGCCATGTGGAAAGGTGACGTTGGGGTTGAACCCACTGTGCGCGTCGCCAGGCGAGGGCGCACAGCCCCAGGGAGACACCGGGAATCCAGCCGGCGACCCGACGCCCTGCTGGCTCTAGGCGTGCGGGCCGTGGCCGTCGGGCGGATTCATCATCCCCGCACGAGACACCTCGGCCTGTTCCGCCGTGCGATCCGCCTGCTCGGCCAAGGCAACCGCTGCCGCCAGGGCCGCCCTATCTCGAGTCTTCTTGGCGTTGAGCCTGGTCCGTCGGTCGGTGGTGACAGCCTCCCAGCGCTGAACCTCTACCTTCCAGTCGGCGTTTGACATGCCTGGGGGCTTGGACAGCAGCGCCCTCTGCTTTCTCTGCTTCGGCTGGGCAGCGCTGGCATCGGTGGCGGCGCGAGGGGCGTCGTACTTCTTCGGCGGCATGGCGGCCGGATGGAGGGGAGAAGGAGGAGAATGGCGGGAGAAGGCGGGGGAAGGGGGAGATGGAGGGAAACGGAGGGGGGAAAGCGGGGTGATCGGCGGGAAAAGTTCTTTGTCTCGCCGACAGAGCGGACCCGTGCGCCTTTTTGCTTCTTCCGATGCTCCCAGGCGCCCCCTGGGGGCTTGGGTTCGGCTCGGGTACGCCGGCTATTATTTCGCCCCAAACCGGCGATAATCGAGATCCTGGGGACGCGACTGGGCCGATTTTTCGGCGCCAGCGCAAAAAATAGCCTTGGTGGGCCTTTTGTGGGCGCGGCTGGAGATGCTCTTATAATAGTGGGATATAAGCCCGCTTACATGACATTTTTGCCTATGTGAAAGATAGAGACAATGAAAAAGTAAAGAAATGGGCTCTTATACAAGAGCCAGCCTCTACGCGTGCTCCTTGGTAAAGCATTTAATGAGAAGAAAAAGATAAAGCTAAAGTGAGAAAAGGTTGTGAACTTGTAGCCAACTCTATTGTATGAGTAATTAATAATGCTAACTCTTACTGACAAGGCACATCTATATAGCTAACCGCTGGCTATATTACTCCCTGTTTTTATTTACTTCGCATTTTAGCTTTGCTTAAAGTCAAACTTTGTAAACTTTGACAAAGTTTATAGACAGAAATAATAACATATACAATAACAAATCAATACCACTAGATTCACTATTAAATATACTTTCACATCATATAGATTTGCTATTGTAAATGTCTATATTTCTTCTATAAATTTGGTTAAATTTTATAAAATTTGACTTCTTGCTATTGTAAATATGCAGAGTAAATAAGAACAGAGAAAGTATTAACGATGCTCATGCTCTCATGTGGCAGTGAGGGTGCCCACCCGCACGCTCAACACAAGCACCGCTACACTTAAGCGAGGCCAGAAACGGAGTCTTTTTCTTAATAACGCGATACGCGGCTGTAATCATATTCTTTCGTTGAGTGCTAGGGCAATCTTGTTCCCTGAAAAAAAAACGTGGTTTTGTTATATGCCTAGCTTGTGCTTGCACGGGTATTCGTTCGATCGCCTATCGTTTTAGGCTTCGAACACGATTATTTTTCACTGATTGCGTTGTCACTTTCTTCGATCAAATGTCACTAGTGAATTTTATTATAACCCGAACCAAGAGGGTGCAACACAGAACCTTCTGGAAAGGGTAGAACACCACCAGGAGTAAAATAGAATTGATTTTTGATAAAAAACGAGGAAGCGCTTTGTCCAAGTGGGGCACACTGCATTTGCGCAAAAGCGACGAGCTGCCGCTGCAGCTGCAGCTGCATCGGCTCGCAAAAAGCGGCGGCTGACGTGGATCTGCCACCAGCGATGGTTGGCGCGCAACCGGGTGCACCCGGTCACTGCTCCTCTGTGCTGTGCGTGTGCGCCAGAGATCACGTTCACTGTTTCAGCAACCAATATCTCGGTGCTCAGCCTCAGTGGTAGGACTAGTTGCAAAAATTTCTTACCGCATCCACAGTAGCGGAGAATATTTTCTCTCATGCCTAGGCCTCGTACCTGACCAATAAGTCCAGAACCAATACTAGTTTATTGCATAGGAGTACATGAAAAGAGAACAGAAAAGGAAAATCCTTACTCAGGCCCCTGCCCAAAAGCCAAAATTAGAGACTCAAAACAGGGTTAGTACTAATAACCAAATGGACTTGCTCGGGTTAGGATAATCGTGTGCGTGATTCATTGGAAGAAAGAAAGTAGATAATCTTTTGCGTGAGTGCATTGCCTTTGTGACTTTTACCGGCTGCCCCGGTGCAAAAGCCCCAAAAGTAGGCCTAGGCTAGGCTGCACTTTTGGCTCGCCCATCCACGCACAATTATTTGTGGGACTTCCGGCTCCAGTTCGCTCACCGCCTACTCCAACCCGCCTGACCCAGCCCCAGGCCCAGTGACATGCCATACACCCACCACCCGAGATCGGGACGCCGCCATGGCCGCGCTTAGGGACCGGGGGTACGCCGCCATTAAGCTCTTCGGCCGCACCATCCCGCTCCTCGACGCCGCGGCCGAGGTTAGTTGGGAATCTTCCTTTTCCTTGGACGGGGCGGGGGACTTCTCCGGTTCCTTTCAATTGCCGATGTGATGCGCTCTTCTTCTTTCTTGGCGGCTTTTGTGCTGTCAATTGTGCGGCTGGTTTTGTTAGGTCTTTGCGGTTGCAGCTTCGTTTTTTTTTTTTTGGAAAGGTGGCATTGCAGCTCCGTCTTCCCCTCCCAATAACCCACCGGTTAATTATGTTTGTCTCCACCATTCAATTACGTTTCTTGGTCTTCCTAACTAGGGTTCATGCAATTAATTTCATGCTATCTTTGTGTCCTACACTACCGAGGGCCTTCTTGATTTGACAAGATGTAGACAGCGGTGCCTTGGATTGGTATGTGCTACCAGCCTGCTTGTCCTTGATAGTCTCCATCTTGAAAAGGTGTACTAAAAGGAAACAGTTCTCTATCGAGAAAGGAAACGGTTAAATAAATCCCTATGTCCATAAGGATTTTATTTAGCCTTTCCTTGCCAAATGAAAAATGGAACTTCAACTTCTTTGATCAAATCCGTTTGCACTGAGATTGTTAAGATAAAATTCATCTTTATTAGTAAGACTAAGCCGGTATTTTGCCCGGTGGCTACGAAAGCCCAATAGAATCTAAATGCTTAGGGCCTGTTTGGTACTGCTCTGCTCCACGAAAATCAGTTTTACTTCACTAAATCCACTTTGGAGCAGTTTCATACAGGAGTTGCAGCTCCACCAAAGAGACCAAAGAGAATGTTTGGCTTCCAGTTAACTCTAGCTTCAAGAATGGGAATTTGGTGAAAAAGGATCTATTTGATTGGCTGACGTGAGGAGAAACGAAAGGGTATCCACCTACTGATGGCAGTGGTGGGTAATTTTTCCCCAACTCCAGCTTTTGGAGTTTTTTGGAGCACCCCTTGAAGAGTTTCACAAAAAAACAGGGAGTTGGACCCCATATTCTATTTTTTTTATGAAGTGGCATATTGTGAAGTTATCCTGTTTGGCTTGTGTTTTCTAGATCGGAGCTGAATTTTAGGAAACAATAATTGCAGTTGTAGAAAAACATTGCTTCTACTCTAATGTTGAACTAGAGGGAAGCTTGGTTTGCAAACAGTTTTGCTATGGACCTCCAAAATCAGTTTATGTCTTGTCTTTGGAGTGTCAAAACCGGTGCTCATGAAATTCATTTATGCTTCATGATAGAACCAAAGCTATGCCAACCAGTTGGAATTATTATTTAATTCAACACATCTGTCATAGATACTGATCAACATAGCTTCAAGCGAATCATGTAATATTATATGTCCATTTTAACCGATATAAAATACCAAACTAATTACACCAAATGATTTTGCAACCTACGTGGAAATGCCAAGCCTACTCATGTGCATATCGTGTTATAGGTAAATACATGCAAAGTAGTCAATGGTTCTGGTACTTTTGTCATAAGTAGCTCCAGCTCTTAATCTAGTCCATGGCAGAGCCAGGATTTTGAAGATCGTTGTTTGATTTATTATTTTTTACTAGCTCTTTGAAGGTTCCTATAAGAAATTACTGCAGTTCGGATCCATAATTTTGTCTGATTGTTACAAAGGGTTATTTTAAGAAATTACTGCATATGGAGTATACATTGACCAGCTCTATCTTGCCCCTGTACATAGATTTTTTTTTGTTAAAACAAGTATAGTGTGTTGCTAGTATTTACTATTTAGGCAGTTGTGCAAAAAGGGAAATGATATATAGATAGGGACCGTGATGGGGTCAAGGACTTACCGGAGGAGCTTTTCGTTGGCCCATTGTGCAGTGAAGACTGATAAAAATCTCCCAAAAACACTTGCCGTGCAAATTTATACTACATACAAACTCAATATACTCTTTTGCAAAAGAAGAGCTGGGTACCCTTGCACCATGGTAGTACCACCTTGGATTAGTGCTTTATCGTGAAACAGAAGTGCCTTACAATTCCTCCAGTAACACCCCTGGTTCCTTGAAAGGTAGTTCTTAACCCCAAGTATGAAAGAGTTCCACGATTGCAAGTATAACAGAGAAACGGACAACTGAATATTATAAAGAAAGGGGCAGTACACGGGGGAAATTATTGGTGATATGAGTCAACGCTTAACACCTGAACATGAACAAACATAGTGAGGCATGGAATTCATGGATAAACATGAAACTATATTGTACATGACTGAATAATGTGTTGCTTGTTTAAATCAGCTATGATATCAAGTAGATGTTATGACATCACATAATTTTAGCAGCTGCTATGATAATATCTTCCGTAGTCTCATACTCTCTTATGCCAGCGGTGTCTGCATTGTTTCCAGTATGCCATATTTTAACAGTAACCTGATCAGCATTGATTTTTTGTAAAACTTTAACTTCTTATTGCCTATGTTTGTAGCTAACTCAACATGAACTATGCTCAATTTTGCATTCTCTCTGTCGGCACTATAAAAATTATGGTATACCAATTTGAATTATCTATTTCATGCATGTTAAATAATATTTTTCAGGTTGTCACCAAGCTTGGAAATGATGCAAACAGCAATGATGTCATGCCTTGTGTCTCAAACAAGCTTTTGAATGTCGAAGCAACTCCTTTCTGTTCCAAGAATAGAGAGCAGAATGATCAAGCTATCAGCAAACATGGGGTGGAAGTGAGAACTGGTTTCAAATCTGAGGAGATTAAAACTGGGTCTGATGGATCTGGCCAAGACAAGGTACTCAAGAAGCCTGATATAATCGTGCCATGCCCTCGCTGCAATAGCATGGAAACAAAGTTCTGCTACTTCAATAATTACAATGTTAGCCAGCCTAGGCACTTCTGCAGGAATTGCCAGAGGTATTGGACCGCTGGTGGAAATATTAGGAATGTCCCTGTAGGTTCTGGAAGACGCAGAAATAAGCATGCCTCTCACTTCCGCCATGCTATGATGTCGTGTGATGCTAACATAGCTGCTCCCGGAGATGTTTCCAATGAGATCCACCATCTAGCTCTTCCACTTTTACCGCAGGTTCTTCCAGGGCCAATTAAAGAAAATAAAACAGTAAAGGAGTTCGGATCTCAAGTGCCAGTTTGTAAGCCTATGTCCTCAATCCATAATATTGAAGAACAGAAGGATACTCACCTTGTTGCCTTGGCCTCTGGTGATAATAGCGAAGAACAATCATGTCCATCTCCAGCGACAGTGTCGGGTTGCTCAGAAAATCAGACGCCGGATAGCGCAGTTAAAAAAGAACCAAGCAATGTGTTAGGATACTATAATGGCATCACATTGCCTCACCCTCACGGACCTGCTTTGGTGTTTCCCTGGAGTCCTGGATGGAACAGTATTGCTGTAATGGCAGCTGCTCAGTGCTCAACAGAGCCCATTCAAGGGTTGGAAAATGTGAAGCACGGTCTGCCGCCGTGGGCGCCTCCATTGATGATGGCAGCTCCAGGAATTTGCACGCCTGTTGTTCCCTTTCCTATGATGCCACCACCACTTTGGAGCTGCATTCCTGGTTGGCCTAATGGAATGTGGAGTTCACCATGTCCTGGAAATAATGGCCCTCCAAACAAAATCACATGCTCAGAGGACAATTCTCCTACACTTGGAAAGCATTCAAGAGAATCAGACCTGCAAGAAGAGAATAGGGAAAACAACGTACAGGTCCCTAAAACTCTAAGAATTGATGACCCAGCTGAGGCCACAAAGAGTTCGGTCCGGGATACTCTAGGCATCAAACCTGATGAGAAAGGCATGTTTAAGCCTTTACAGATGAAGGTTCTAAAAAATGACAAGACACCAGAATCTCCACAGGCTCTGCAGGCCAATCCAGCGGCCTTTTTGCGCTCTCAGTCGTTTCAGGAGAGGACTTGAGAAGCTTGATCTTTTGTTTCTAACCAATGCCATCAGCCACCAATGAATGTTGTTGGGGGATATGCCCAGTATGGTCAGTGTTTTTTGCAGGGCATCGTCTTGAGTTTATATGTTCCTAGACTGCAAGCACTCCTACAGCCAACTCAAATCAATTAAAGATCTACCAGTGCTCAACTTTTTGTTCAGCCATTGTGTAGGTTGGTGAGATGTTTCTGCTTCTTCAGGGAGTATATTTATGTAAAACATGCAGCGAGTTTTCTAAGCACTGGTCAAGTTTGGAAAGTGGCATGGTTCATCGAAATGGTCAGCGAAACATAGAGAACTATGGTCTGCTGGAATTCAGAGCATGCTCCATCTGCAAGCATGAGACCTATAGCCCTTACATTGATGAAGCCAAAATGTTAATTATGATGTTCTCTTCCGTTTTAGGAGGATTGATGCTCTGATGTTTGTATGTAGCTAACATGTTCTCAAGTTTATGAAATGATTGTTATGCTAACCTTCGCCAAATGCTTAATTCAGGAACCGAAATGGAACCAACTTTGTTTGATCTAGACAAATCTGAATATAGTATGTGATGTGAACCATAGGTGCTCATGTGCCCATTGTATGCTCAACATATCTAAGTGCGTTTATAAAAAAAGGGTTAGACCAGTACGAGCAACAATGGCACAAAACATATGAGCAACAATACATATTTCAGATAGAAGAATAAGTGATAATATACATCGCAGTATTCACCCATTCACCTTATGACTGATGGTGGACACCACACACCAGGGCACAAATTCTTGGTCGTCAACAATTTCTATTTCCTTTTCGGTGAATGTTAGATAGAATACATACACACACACACCCTGGAGACTAAATCTATTGCCGTTAACAAATGAATGGCCCGTATACACACCGAAAGGGCAGAAACGAACAAACGAAACAGAATATAAGAACAGTAACGCTATATGCAATTCCCCTGCAAGGGTCATGAAAACGTTCGCATTGGAATTTCCGAACGATTCACCTGATTTAAAGCCTCAAACTTCTCTATTTCTCGGCCGATTTGAATATCACTGGGAACAAAATGCTCCGTGAAAGCCTTGATTGCAAAATGTGGGATCATTGCTGTGACAACAATGATAAGCAGCAGTAACCAAAACAAGCCTTGCCCCATTATGTGATAGATGGCCCTGAAATTAGTGTTTGGTGTCAGTTGGTTGCATCTATTATAGATAATCATAAACAAGAGCAACAGGTGTTGCACTTATCAGAAATCCTACTCAAGAAAACATGGGCAAATAGCTCATTTTACTTGTAAGAAGCCCAGAGATGCTTGCAAGGAAAAAGACAGCGTTTAATCTATGTATTCTAAAAGAATTATAGTGCAAAGGAAATAAACAAAATGTTATGCTGGAATGAAACAAAAGAGCAAGGGCCATGCGCACGGGTGAGATGCTGCCTGTTGATTTATTATCACAAGGGACATCTTGAATCAGAAACTACATATCACAAGCTCGGCCTCCCAATTGCAGTTATAACAGCTCAAGGTTTATTTCGTTTCTTCGGAGAACTCATCTCTTATAAAATAAACACATGTTGCAGGAAACTTGCAATCAATATGTCCGATGGAGAAAACAGTCAGAATACCTTTAAAGGTTTTAAAGACTACTGCATCTTTTTTGTCAACTTCACAGCTATTGCATGGAATACAAAAATAATGGCATCGGTAATAAGATGTGGGAGATGAAGCACTTACCCATAACCAGGAAGAACCCATATCGAATCTATCACAAATAGACAAATCACTGTTGCTGCTATCGTCCCCCATACGAACGCATGTATAATCCAATTCCACCGAATGATGTCCATGGCCAATTGCATATTTACAACGATGACTGATGCAAGTGCCCACAAATCTCCAAGACTAGACATGCCTATAGTACTTTGTCGATATGCAAAATACGGTATGTAGAACACAACCAAACTCTGCCAAAGTGCTTCAAGCATATTGAGGACAAACAAATTCAAATTATACTTCTCATCCCGTTGGCCAGATCCATAAAGCTTTGGGTAAGCTAGCAGTGTTGACTTGCTAAGATCCTTGTCAAGAATACCAACAACAATTGTTGGAAGGGATGTATAAAGCACAGTATACAGGAGACTACTCCATTCGGTGATAGCAGTCGTCAAAGTGAATGATGTATAAAGCACATACCTGAGATTACATCATAAGCATTATTTTTGGGGGCTATATTTTTTTTACTATCCATGCAAAAAATAGGAAAATAAAGAGGTGCTCCATAACATACTTTTTGAATAATTCAACCGACTATGACAAAAAATTATGGTCATAATTTCTGACCATAAAATTATTATCATATCACCGCAAAAAAATATATGGTCATAAATTTATAATGCCAAGGTACACATCTTATATGTAACACTAGAAAATTATAGGTCGCCGCATTTTCCAGATTAGATTAATGATATAGATGATTTCAATAGCCGCCAAGTTGTTTTCTGACCAAAACCAGTAGTAACATTTTCCCAAGTAATGAAGTATTTATCCCCTCTAAAAAAACCTTACCAGAAAAGAACCAAGACAAATGTGGCATTCTTGTAGAAGTTGTAAAGGATCATGTAACCCATCCTTTGATAATTCCAGTGACCATGAACTAATAGAAGAGGAACCAAGAATCTGAATTGTCCCATAGAAAAATCTGATGCCATAACAGCTTGTCCTCCTTCTTGGCCACTGATACCAACCCCAACATCAGCCATTTGGATCATTGAAACATCATTTGCTCCTGAATGTCACAGGTTAAGTAAACAGTATTAATAATGCACACGTTGTCTCCTAAATAAAAATGGAACATAATAGAGGAAGCAGGAGGGTATACCATCACCAATTGCTAAGGTCATATCATCTGTCCTGTTTTTGATAAGTGCAACTATGCCTGCCTTTTGTAGAGGAGCCACTCGACAACATAAGACAACACTACATTCTGTTGCTACTTTGAAAAGCTATCACAACAGAATAAGACAGACCATGTGTCAGTTATGGCATCTTTATAAGATGGTCTTATCACAGAGAAGGACAAAAGAAAATTTGTACAGCATTTGATAGAACTACATATGGACACATGCATATTAGGTTTGACTGAAGTCAAACTTCGTAAAGTTTGACCAAGTTCATAGAAAAAAATAAAAATATTTATCATAAAAAATCAAAATGATGTGAAAGTACATTCAATAATGAATCTAATGTTATTGATTTGTTATTGTACATGTTAATATCTTTGTTTATAAACTTTGTCAAAGTTTACAAAGCTTGACTTTGACCAAAGCTAATACGCAGACTAAAGAAAAAAGGAGGGAGTACCTCTTCTTGCAACTCTGTCTCAAGTATGTAAACAAGGCTGTTACCGTCCACAATCAAAGCAAGAACTGTACCAGAAGATTCTGATGCTAACACTGGATACGGTGAGCCAATTGACAAAGCAACTCTGTGCTCCTTAGTTCTTGCAAGTGCTTCCTCGAGACTTTTCTTGCAAGACTCCTTAGAATTGTTATTTATCACAATTTGTGTCATGTCATTCGTCAGCAGCTTACAAGAGTAGCCAATAGAAATTGCTGTCTCCTGCTTATCCCCTGTTAAAATCCAAACTTTCATGCCTGCTTGCCGAAGAGATTCTATTGCTTCTGGTACCCCATCTTGAAGCTTATCTTCAATCCCAGAGGCCCCCAATATGTGGATATTGCACTCTACGTTGGCTGCAATTGATCGGAGTAAATTTCCCCTGCCAAGTACTGCTGTGCTAGCCTTCTCATATGCCAACTGCCACTCCTCAAATTCAGGTTGACTCAATTCACGCATACCAACAACAAGAGTTCTTAGGCCAAGTGATGAATATTTGTGGAGATGTGCCTCTGTAGCACGAACATTGTCCAGCTCTAATGATTTGTTGATAATTCCAAACATTGAACTGTCTGCACCTTTGACATATAACTTAACAGTCTTATCAGGGCAGCCGACAATGACAGACATCCTCTTACGATCACTATCAAACTCATGAAGTCCTAATATATCAAATCTGCACATTACATACCGGCAGGATACATCAGAACTGTAAGCCAAGCGTGCTAATGATCTATTGAATCAAAACTGGCACGTAAAGGATATGAGATACTCCCTCCGTCCGAAAAAGCTTGTCCCTCAAATGGATGTATCTAGCATCAAGTTAGTGCTAGGATGTATCTGTTAGACCTTTGAACCTGAGCATTGATAGTTGTGGATGACACTAGGAGAGTTTGGGACAATTTTCGTTGGTTTATTTCTCACACAATGCCATACCAACCTGAGGGGTTGGGGTTACATACTTATAGGCTGCTAGCCAGCCAAGCATATGCTGAGATGCCAGTCTAAGATGCTAGTCTAAGATGCCAGTCTAAGATGCTATCCTAACTACCAGTCCTTGATGGTCAGGAACTCTATCCTAACTGCCACAAGGACCATGTGCTGCAGCCCCACAAGGACCATGTGCTGCAGCCCCACAACGACCCTAGTACACAGACTTATCCAACATTCTCCCCCTAAGTCTTGTACGTCGTCTTGTGGGAGTGTTGAATCATCCCGATCCTGGAGCAAAGCTCGAGGAACTTGACCCTCCCAAGAGGCTTGGTGAGCAGGTCTGCGAGCTGATCCTTGGTGTTGATGTAGCTCGCCTCGATGCTCCCTTCTTCCACACAGCTGCGGATGAAGTGGTACCTCAGCCGGATGTGCTTGCTCCGTTCGTGGAACACGGGGTTCTTTGCCAGGGCCAGGGCGGACTTGCTGTCCACCAGGAGCTGCACCGTTCTGGTGTCTTGAACGAGAAGATCACCAAGCAGTCGAGCGAGCCAAAGCGCCTGAGTGCAGGCGGTGGAGGCCGTATGTACTCAGCCTCACAGCTAGACAGGGCCACCACCTTCTCCTTGACTGATTGCCAGCTCACGAGACACTTGCCGAGGAAGAGGAGGATCCCGCTCGTGCTCTTGCTGGTGTCGATGTCGCCGGCGTGGTCGCTGTCGTTGTACCCGACGAAGTGTGCTGCCCCAGGACACCTAGGGTAGTGGAGGCCGTGGTCGAGGGTCCCTGCTATGTAGCGGATGATCCTCTTCACTGCCTGCTGGTGTTCCGACGTCGGTCGCTCCATGAACCGACTGACATAGCCGACGGAGAATGCTAGGTCCGGCCGTGTGTGGGTGAGGTAGCGAAGGCTCCCCACAAGGCGTCAGTACTAGCATCCACTTGCCGTATGTACTCAGCCTCACAGCTAGACAGGGCCACCACCTGCTCCTTGACTGATTGCCAGCTCACGAGACACTTGCCGAGGAAGAGGAGGATCCCGCTCGTGCTCTTGCTGGTGTCGATGTCGCCGGCGTGGTCGCTGTCGCTGTACCCGACGAAGTGTGCTGCCCCAGGACACCTAGGGTAGTGGAGGCCGTGGTCGAGGGTCCCTGCTATGTAGCAGATGATCCTCTTCACTGCCTGCTGGTGTTCCGACGTCGGTCGCTCCATGAACCGACTGACATAGCCGACGGAGAATGCTAGGTCCGGCCGTGTGTGGGTGAGGTAGCGAAGGCTCCCCACAAGGCGTCGGTACTGCGTAGCATCCACTTCCTCCGTCGTGCTGTCGCGGCTCAGTTTCAGCCTCTCCTCCATCGGAGTGAGAGCTGGATGGCAGCCGGTGAGCCCAGCTAGCTCAACGATGCGCTTGGCGTAGGCGGACTGTTGAAGCGTGATCCCGGAGTGATCCTGGTGCACCTCAATCCCTAGATAGAAGGAGAGGAGCCCCAGATCACTCATCTGGAAGGTGGCCTTCATGTCTTCCTTGAATGCCGCCACCTCTGCATCTTTGGTGCCGGTGATCACCAAGTCGTCAACATAGACGCCCACCAACAGGGCATTTCCTCCACTGCCCCGTCGGTAGACAGCGGCCTCATGCGGGCTTTGCTCGAAGCCCATCTTCTTCAGCGTGGAGTCCAGCTTGGCGTTCCACGCCCTAGGTGCCTGCCGTAGGCCATAGAGGGCCTTGCGCAGGCGGAGTACCTTGCCCTCCTGGCCGGGAATCGCAAAACCCGGTGGCTGATGCACGTAGACTTCCTCCTTCAAGTCACCGTTGAGGAATGCCGACTTGACATCCATGTGATGGACACGCCAGCCCTCCTGGGCAGCTAGCGCAAGAAGTCGCACGGACTCCATCCGTGCCACTGGAGCGAAGGCGTCGTCGAAGTCGACTCCTTCCTGCTGCAAGAAGCCTCAGGCCACCAGGCGAGCCTTGTGCTTGATGATGGCGCCGGCTCCATCCCTCTTCATCTTGAACACCCACTTAAGGGTGATTGCGTGGTGACCACGAGGGAGGTCAGCGAGCTCCCAGGTGCGGTTTTGCTCGACCGCATCCATCTCCAACTGCATCGCGGCGCGCCATGCCGCATCTCTCTCGGCCTCTGCAAAGGACCGTGGTTCGTCGTCCTCACACGCGAGTTGTAGCTGCGCCTCCAGGTCACGTGGCATCAGTCCCGGCACCGGCTGGTCGCCGAGTAGGTCATCCATCATGCGATACCGCAGCTGTTCGCCTCCATACCACGCGTCGACCTGCTCCTCGTCGTGAGTGAGCGGGGAAGCGAACTTCATCGGGTTGTGCTCAGCGTGAGCTAGTGCTGATGAAGACGAACCCGGAGTGGTGACCGCCGGGGCTGGAGTATGCGGCGTCGCCAGTTGTGGTGCCGTCGGCGTAGCGGGCACCGGAGTCGATGTAGTTTTGGGGGCCGGGGTAGACGTGCCCGGCGGTGAGGAGCTACTTGCTCCCCCGGCTTCCTTGAAGTGAGCGTACTCGACAATGAAGTCATCATACGTCGGCGTCGCGCCGTCGTCCACCGCCTTGTCCCATTGCCACCCTCGCCCTTCGTTGAACACGACGTCTCGCACCGTGCGCACACGCTGTGTCTTTGGGTCGAGGATGCGGTAGGCCTTTGAGCCCTCCGCGTAGCCGATGAAGACTCCCGGAGTGCTCCTGTCGTCGAGCTTGCCGATGTGGCCAAGCTCCTTAGCGAACACAAGACAGCCAAAGACCCGCAAATGGGAGACCGCCGGCTTCCGCCCATGCCAGACCTCATACGGTGTCCTGCCGTCGAGTGCCTTAGTAGGCGAGCGATTGAGGATGTAGACGGCTGTCAGCACCGCCTCTCCCCAGAAAACAGCCGGCATCCCTCGCTGCTTGAGGAGAGCCCGAGCCATCCCCACAACCGTCTGGTTGCGCCGCTCGACGACTCCGTTTTGCTGCGGGCTGTACGGCGTGGAGTAGTGGCACTGGATGCCCTCATCGGCGCAGTACGACGCGAATTCAGCCGCCGTGAATTCGCCGCCGTTGTCAGTGTGCAAGACGCGCAATTTGCGGCCGCTCTCCGCCTTCACACCAGCCTGCGCGCGCCTGATGGCGTCCGCCGCTTCTCCCTTGCTGCCGAGAATCATCACCCACATGTAGTGAGAGAGATCGTCGACGAGCAGCAGGAAGTAGCGTCGACCTCCTGGTGTGGCTGGCGTCACCGGGCCGCACAAGTCTCCGTGCATGAGCTCCAGCTTCTCCTTGGCCCGAAAACTCGCCTGTTGGGGAAAGGGGAGTCGTCTCTGCTTCGTCAGTACGCAGATGTCGCAGAACTGCTCCACATGGTCGAGGCATGGCAGGCCTCGTACCATCTCCTTGGCACTTAGACGCTTCAGGGCCTCGAAGTGAAGATGCCCAAAGCGCTCATGCCATTGCCACGCCTCATCGTCCCGACGGACAGTGAGACAGACCGGTTGTGCCACCTGCACATCAAGGACGTAGAGTCGATTTCCACCTCTGGGTACCTTGGCTAGAAGGCGACCCTGGCGATCCCAGATGCGTAGGACCCCATGCTCAATCAGCACGCGTGAGCCGTTCTCATCCAGCTGTCCCAAGCTGATGATGGAGTTCCTTAGCGCGGGGATGTAGTAGACACCGGTGAGCAGCCGGTGCTCTCCCGTCTTGGTGGTGAAGATGACGGAGCCGACGCCCTTAATTTCCACAGCGGAGGCATCCCCAAACTTGACGGAGCCTCGCGCATCGCAATCGAGCTCGGCAAAGAATTCCCTTCGACCGGTCATGTGGTGGGTGGCGCCGGTGTCGAGGCACCACCCTGTCCTTCCCGGAGGCATCGCCGAGAAGAGCGTGCGCCTTTGGCTCATCGAGGTGGATGAGAGCTTTTGCGACTGGTGTCGCTGACGATAGCTCAATGCTTGCATGCGCCATGAACAGAGCCGTCTCCTCCTCCTTCACCTGTGCGACGTGAGCCTGGCCTTGTCGTGGTTGCCGACACTCATTGGCCCAATGGCCAAACCGGCCACAGTTGTGGCAGCTGTTGTCTTGTGCCGGCTTGGGCTTGCCAGCGGCGCCGTCCTTGGCGCCTCCGCGGGCGTCCCCTTCGGCACGTCCTTGTGCCCTGCCCGGGGGGCCTCTTCGCTTCTTACGCTGCTTGCCACACTTGCGGCCGCCCGTCGTGGAAGAAGGCTCCCCCTTCTTCCTGTCACCGGGGCTGGCATCCCACTGCTCCCGAGTTAGGAGCAGCTTCCCGCCGGTGGTGATGGGCCCCGAGGAAGGCTATGGCTCGTCGGTGTCGACGACCTTGAGGCAACCTATCGCCTCCTCGATTGTCATCGTGGAGAGGTCCAGCAAGGACTCGATCGACCGAGCCATCTGCTTGTACTTCTCAGGGATGCACCGAAAGAGCTTCTCGACAGCTCTCTCCTCGGTGTAGGTGGCATCACCAAACTTCACCAACTTCTGCAGCAGAGTGTTGAGACGGAGAGCAAAGTCATCAACGTCCTCACCTGGCTTGAAAGCCAGGCTCTCCCACTCCTTACGAAGTGCCTGCAGAGTGGACTTGCGAGCACGGTCGCTGCCGATGCGTGCCGCGGTGATGGCGTCCCAAGCTTCCTTGGCAGTCCGCTTGCTGGAAAGCGAGAACTGCATCTCGGGCGGGACTGCGGCGATGAGGGCGTCCAGCGCCCGTCGGTCCTCTTGGTGGTCGACGTTGCTGTCCTGGACTGCCTCCCACATGCGCCGCACCTGGAGCCTGACCTTCATGATCCCGGCCCACTCGACGTAGTTGGTTTTAGTGAGGGTAGGCCACCCAGTACTGGGACCAACATCCCTGACCACAGTCCGGACCTCGTAGAGGCCGCGGTCCTGGTCGTTGCAGCCACCGTCGCGGTGCGCACAGTTAAAGAGAATTGTTTGCCGTGCAATGCCCCGAGGAGCAGGTCATGTATTTATATGGGCAATGACTTGATTGCCAAGATTACAAGTACAGGATAAGTACAACAACCGGTGGAGATATACGCTGGTTGTTTGAACAAGATATACATGACCTATTCTAACTAACTTACGTTAAGATCTTGTACGTTAACATTCCCCCTCAATGTCAACCTGTATGAAGGTGGAGATTGGAACGTAGACGTGCAAGCATCAACTTTGTCAAGGGTTTTGTGAAAGCATCAGCAATCTGATCAGCAGAGGAGATGTACCGCACTTCCAATGCTTTCATGGCCACCTTCTCTCTGACAAAATGGAAGTCTACCTCAATGTGCTTGGTGCGAGCATGGAACACCGGATTAGCAGTGAGGTAAGTTGCGCCGAGGTTGTCACACCAAAGAACAGGAGCTCGAGGCTGAGATACTCTGAGTTCTCTCAGCAGGGACTGCAACCATGTTGCTTCTGCTGTTCCATTTGCCAAGGCTTTGTATTCCGCTTCAGTCGACGATCGTGGCACCGTTGGCTGTTTCCGAGCGCTCCATGAGATGAGGTTGGGTCCGAAGAAAACCGCGAAGCCACCTGTGGATCTACGATCGTCCGCACAGCCGGCCCAATCCGCATCGGTGTAGATGCTTATCAAGGTGGATGGAGATCGCCGAAGTGTCAATCCTGTAGACACAGTGCCTTTCACCAACCGCAAGATTCTCTTCACAGCTTCCCAATGCACATCAGTAGGTCGTGATAGATACTGGCAGACCTTGTTGACGGCATAGGATAAATCAGGCCGTGTCAAGGTCAAATACTGAAGTGCCCCGACCGTGCTTCTGTACTGAAACGACTCTTCCTCATTCAGGCCATGTCCAGAATCTCTTGTGAGCTTGTCATGGGTACACATGGGTGTCGATACTGCTTTGCAATTCGCCATGTTGGTGCGCTGCAAGAGATCAAGTGCATACTTCTGTTGTGACAGAATCATTCCCCCTGAATTGCGGAGGACCTCGATACCCAAGAAGTACTGTAAAGTTCCAAGATCCTTCACCGGAAAGGTAGCAGACAGTTGACGGAGAAGACGATCCAATGCTGATGAAGAGGAGCTGGCAATGACAATGTCATCAACGTACACAAGCATGTAGATGGTAAGATCACCCTGAGCAAAGATGAACAGGGAGGTGTCAGCTGCTGATGAGGTAAAACCCAGCTGCTAAAGACGGTCACTTAGGCGAGCATACCAGGCCCGAGGTGACTGTTTTAACCCATATAATGCTTTGTGCAATTTGCAGACGTAATCAGGATGAACAGGATCATGAAAGCCAGGGGGTTGCTGCATGTAGGCCTCTTCGGTTAGAATACCGTGTAGGAACGCGTTGCTGATATCCACTTGCCGTAGGTGCCACCGACGAGACACGGCTAGAGAGAGCACAAGACGCACTGTGGCTGGTTTGACGACAGGAGAAAACGTATCCATGTAGTCAATACCATGCTGTTGAGTGAAGCCGCGAGCGACGAGACGAGCCTTGAACTTGTCCAGGGAGCCATCAGACTTATGCTTTACCTTAAAAACCCACTTACAGCTGATGATGTTCTTGCTAGCAGGACGAGGCACGAGAGTCCAAGTGTTGTTCTGTTGAAGAGCAGAAAACTCATCCTCCATGGCGGAGCGCCACTTTGCATCATTGAGAGCAAGACGATAGGACCGGGGGGCCGCATGGAAGGCGCGGCGTCGAGGGTCATAGCGCACGGTACCGTCGGATGGGACCAACGGCTGGACGATGTTGTCGCGGAGCCGTGTTGTCATTAGATGTGGCGCAGTCGATGGCGGCGCAACAACAGAAGGACAAGCCGGCGCTGTAGAGGCCGGCTCATGGGACGTGGATGACGAAGGGGTCGCCAAGGCCGGTGAAGCAGGCTCCGGAGGGGAAGCCGCGTCCGGCGATCGTGGGCCGGGGCTAGGCACCCGAGGCCCGGAGCGGGGTGTCGACGGCGCAGGCCCATCTGCATGGCGCATGCAGGGAGACGTCGAGCCAGAGGGCGGCGTCAAGGCAGAGGGCGTCGTTGATCCAGAAGGCGACGTTGGAGCAGTACCTGCGGGCAAAGGAGAGCTGCACGACGGGTCAGTGAGCAAGGAAATATCATATCGTCGCATGCGATCATCCACTATAGCTGGCTGGGTAACCGGAAAGATGGCGGGAGGTGTAGGAAGAAGGGGCTCGGTTGGTTGTGATGGTGGTGGAGAAGTGGCAAAAGGAAACACATGTTCATCAAAAACAACATCCCGTGAGATGTAGATGCGACCACTAGTCCGATCCAGACACTTATACCCTTTATGCATGGAACTGTACCCGAGAAAAACACGTTGACGAGAGCGAAATTCGAGTTTCCTGTTGTTGTAGGGCCGAAGATTCGGCCAGCAAGCACATCCAAAAGCACGAAGGAAAGTGTAGTCTGGTTTTTCATTCAAAAGACAAAAAATAGGTGTGGAATTTTTGAGCACAGGTGTTGGCATACGATTAATGAGGTAGCATGCAGCGAGGAAGGCCTCATCCCAAAAACGAAGTGGAAGTGATGAATGAGCAAGAAGGGCGATGCCTGTTTCAACTATATGACGATGTTTTCGTTCGGCGATGCCGTTTTGTTGTGACGTATGGGGGCAAGTAACGTGGTGTGTGATGCCTTAGCGAGCAAAGTAGCGATTGAGACGGTGATACTCACCGCCCCAGTCGGATTGAACAGTCTTGATCTTAGTATCAAGCATGCGTTCGACATGTTTCTGAAAATTGTAGAGAACTTGTTCCACATCAGATTTGCGTTTTAAAAGGTAAATCCATGTAAAACGGCTGAAATCATCCAGGAAACTCACATAATACTTAAAAACACCAACAGATGTGATGGCCGGACCCCAAACATCCGTGTGAACAAGTTCAAGAGGCGCATAAGTAACATGATTGGAATTATAAAAAGGTAACTGATGTATCTTTGCTCGTTGGCAAGAATCACACACGCTAGACTCGAGAGATGGTGCACAAGCGAATTTATTTGATCTAAGCACTAAATCAACGACATTCTTTGCTGGATGACCTAATCTGCGATGCCAAAGGTCCGGGGAGAGCTTGACACCGGCAAAAGCTCGACGATTATTTGACGAAAGGAACGAAGACTGAAGGCTTGGCACCGGGTAAAGACCATTGCGGCATCTACCGCGAAGAAGAACCGTCCTCGTTGCTCGGTCCTTAAGATAAAAAACACGAGGGTGAAATTCAGCAAAGGCATCATTGTCATAGGCTAGTCGATTAACAGAGAGCAGATTTTTGTCAACATCAGGAACATGCAAAATATTGCGGAGGTGAAGTGGTTTAGATGAGCCAGGTATAGATGAATGACCAACATGTGAGATAGACAAACCTGCTCCGTTCGCGACATGCACCTTGTCCTTGCCGCTGTAGCGCTCGTGGATGGCGAGACGATCAAGGTCGTTCGTCAGGTGATCGGTCGCCCCTGTGTCGACGTACCAATCTGTGTCGACGGAGTAGGAGCCCGTGTTGGCGGTGTTGGCGGAGCGCTCACGCTGATCTTCAGGCTGGAACGCATGGTTGAAGCGGTTGCGGCAGTGCAGCGCGTCATGGCCGAACTTGCCGCAGACTTGACACTTGAGGTTGCTGCGGCCGTTGCCGCGGCCGCGTCCGCCGCGGCCACGATTGCCGCTGTTGCTGCCGCCTTGTCCACCCTGGTGGCCACCCGGGTTGCAACCCTGGTTGCCGCGGCCAGCACCGCGACCATCAGGGTTGCGAGCGGCGAAGTTCGCCGAAGGGTGGATCGCGCCGACGGAAGCCTGCTGCTCAAGGCGGAGTTCGGCACTGAGGAGGAACGCGTAGAAGCTGCTGAGGCTGATGGGATCATCGCACGCCGTGACCGACGCGACCAATGGCTCAAACTCAGGACCTAGTCCGGCGAGTATGTAGCCAAGCACCTCCTCGTCGGTGAGGGGCTTGCCAATGGACGCCATGGCATCAGCAAAGCCCCGCATCTTGCGGTAGTACTCAGAGGCGGTGAGGTCCTTCTTCTTCAGGTTGGAGAGCTGGTAGCGCAGCTGCATGACGCGAGCACGATTTTGTGAGGCAAACATGTCATGAAGAGTAGTCCAGACCTGTTCAGACGTGCGGAGCTGCGTCATCTGTCCAAGGATATCCTCGGTCATGGAGCCGAGGAGGGCGATCATCACCAGCTGATCCTGCTGGTACCACCGAAGGAACGCCGGATTGGCCACCTCCTGGGCCGCATCGCCGGTGCCTTCTGTGATGGTGTGTGGCGGCGCCGTTTCAGAGCCGGAGACATATCCGAACAAGCCGTTCGAGGCGAGGGCAGGGACAGCTTGGGTCTTCCACAGAAGGAAGTTGTCCCTGGTGAGATGTAGGGTGATGAGGTTTCCGATCGAGGTGATCGTGGGTGCGGCAGAGGAGCTTGAACTGGTGGCAAGGGTGCCGATAGGCTGGGTGGTGAGAGCGCCGGCGGTGTTGGAGAGGAGGCTGGGGGTGGTGTCGGCCATGGTGGAAGATGGGATCTTGGTGCTCTGTATACCAAGTTAAAGAGAATTGTTTGCCATGCAATGCCCCGAGGAGCAGGTCATGTATTTATATGGGCAATGACTTGATTGCCAAGATTACAAGTACAGGATAAGTACAACAACCGGTGGAGATATACGCTGGTTGTTTGAACAAGATATACATGACCTATTCTAACTAACTTACGTTAAGATCTTGTACGTTAACATGCACCTGCACCTGGAGCACGGGCGTGCTCGGCTGCCCACTGCGCCGTCCGCTCTTGCGCCACTTTGGCGCGGTCTGCGTCAGCGCCGTCGTCCGCAGGCGCGGAGCTGTTGGAGCTGCCGGAGCCGCCGCGAAGTGCTTTGGCATCCGCCGTAGCCTCACGTGCTGCGTCTGCTGCTGCTGCTGCTTCTAACTCCGCCCTGGCTGCTTCTACCTCCGCTTTGGCTGCTGCCAGCTCCGCTGCAGCCAGCCTCGACACCCTTGCTGCAGCAGCTGCTGCTGCTACAGCTGCTCGCTCACGCTCCTCTGCCACGGCGCGCTCGGCCTCCTGCCGGCGCCGCATGCTCGAGGTGGCCGTGTGCTGAGAGCGACCTGCAGACATGGCTCGCTGCAGGGGGGCTGTTGCGTGAAGAGGAGGCTGTTGAAGACGAACTGCTGCTCGACAGTCCGGAGGGAGGAAAGTAACCAGAGGCAGACGGAGCAGCTGCTGCTACCGACTTGGGCTGCTCACAGGAAATGCTCAGGGTACAAGATAACGAGGCTCTGATGCCACTTGTTAGACCTTTGAACCTGAGCATTGATAGTTGTGGATGACACTAGGAGAGTTTGGGACAATTTTCGTTGGTTTATTTCTCACACAATGCCATACCAACCTGAGGGGTTGGGGTTACATACTTATAGGCTGCTAGCCAGCCAAGCATATGCTGAGATGCTACTAAGATGCCAGTCTAAGATGCTAGTCTAAGATGCCAGTCTAAGATGCTAGTCTAAGATGCCAGTCTAAGATGCTATCCTAACGGCCAGTCCTTGATGATCAGGAACTCTATCCTAACTGCCACAAGGACCATGTGCTGCAGCCCCACAAGGACCATGTGCTGCAGCCCCACAACGACCCTAGTACACAGACTTATCCAACAGTATCTAGCATCAAGTTAGTGCTAGATACATCCATTTGAGGAACAAGCTTGGAACAAGCTTTTTCGGACGGAGGGAGTAGTAGATTAGTACTGGCACGTAAGCCAAGCGACAATTAATAAACCAGCAACAATTAATATGGATCAGAGGGAGTATTAAATTTGGGTCAGGTGTGAAATGAATCGCAGCGCATGTTGCAAAATATATTACTCCCTCCATAGCACAAATACATTTCATTTTGAATACTGAACTGTTCTTCGAGATTTACCTTTGACCGCTAATTATGGAAAATCATTACATTATATGAATATACTTTCGAGACAAATCCAAACATATGATTTACAAGTTCTCAATCTAAATATTTGGAATAATATCTGTAGTCCATGTTTTAAAGTTTGACTTAAGACATGTCCGAAATGACATTTTTTTTTGGAACCGGGCATAACCCCTTTCCAGTAAACAAATAACGGAAATACAGCAGTTACAAGTCCAGAAGCAGAGGGAAAGGGGAGAGCGAGTTCAGCATCGCCGGGGAACACACTGCAGAATGCTTGACATCGAAACACCTACTATGGGACAAAGCCCCGACGAATACAATTTGACACACCGAATTGGTAAAGGAGATAACTCCTAAAATAGATGTCAACTTGACGTGTACGGTTCCAATTGACAACTGACTCACACAGAAGAATGAAAAACAGCAAAATTGTATGGACTGGTAACTCACATATTTGCCTATTGGCCCTGTATAATTTAAATAATTTTCTAAATTGACAAACGAATTTCCTACCACTGTTCAAATTTGGAAGTCCCTCCCAGCCAAACAGTTGAAGGGCAGGCCAGGCACAGTAGTAGAGTCTCTCCACTTGTGGCCTAGAGGTCCTGGGTTCGAATCAGCCTCCTTGCAGAATTATTATGCATGGGTAAGGCTGTCTAGAAATTCCCTTCCCCAGACCCCACCTTGCGTGGGAGCTTTCAGCCCTGGGTGTGGCACAAGCCCTAATGTCATGTTAATAACCTTCGGATCTACTCGGAAGTTCTTTTTGGGTCGGAAATGACATCAGTAACATTACAAAGCAAAAGGCATAAAAACATTTGTGCTAACCGTAATCAGATGCTTGATGCTACCAACTACCAGCTGCCTCAGACTGTAGGAGACTACACAGGCAGTATGTCTGCTTATAGTTTTCTAGAGATGAAGAGATCATGGATAGTGTCCCTCCACTCCTAGTCACATAATAACTTTTGATATCACAAAATTTTGCATTTCAGTTAGATAGCCGGTACTAAATTCTATCGAAAACACACTCATGAAGTATTGCCAAATACAATGGTCACAAAGCGAAAGTTGAGAGCTATCTTACCTCTGTCTGTCACCAAGGACATCGATCACTACGTAACCAGATGTTCGCTCAACAAGCACAATGCCATAAGTTGCTGCAGCATAAGCTAGTGCCTGCTCATCAGGGGACTCACCCTGATAATCAATCAACTTTTGTTTAGGATCTCTAGTGTCCAGGACAAGTGGCACAATTGTATTGCAGGCAGCAAGAGCAAGGAAGAATTCAAGGACAAGCTTTGCTTCCTCATTTGAGCTGTCATTGTTCAATAACTTCAAAAGCTGAGGGTCAGTCCTAACTGCCATTTTTGGTGTCCACAGAAGATCATCAACTGACCAAAACCAGCAAATAAGAGGTCTTATTAGGAAACAGCAACATCAAACAAGTAATATAAATTAAAGTCATCGTACCTACAACTGAGGACCCACATGCAGGTTTGCCAGAACTGTAATCAACTCCGTGAATGGATGCACACATGAACTCCATCTTGTTCTCTGTCAGCGTCCCTGTCTTATCAGAGAAAACATACTTAATCTGCCCCAAGTCCTCATTTATATTCAGAGCCCTGCACTGGAACCTGGACCTTGACGATTCGTCATACAAGTCATTGTCAGCGCCCATGAAATATGCTTGCCCAAGTCGTACCAACTCCATTGATATATACAACGAGATAGGAATGATGACCTGATACACTATGACGGCCATGAGGAATGTAACGAATATCTGCATTCCGATTCCATAGTAATTGTAGTTCTTCCCGGTTGTGTAATCCTTTTCTCTAAAGAATTGGGTGAACTCAAGCTCCCGCTGGTGATTCAGCAGCCAAATCCCTGCGAGCACAGATGCAGTTATGCACATCCCAATGAGCATAATGGACAATATGACTGTCTCCCGATTCAACTGTGTCTCCAAGCGGCTACGCTTGGATGGCGGCCCAGAGTTGTTGAGCATGACCTTAGTCTCCTTTCCAGCATAAACCACGACCCCTATAGCCCATGTGGTATTCTTGAGCTCACAACCACGGAGCACAATGTTGGACGGTCCGAGTGAGACACGATTGCCGTCGATCTCCAAATTCGCCTGGAACCCATAAATGTTCCTGTTGGGCCGCTCGCAATGCAGCATACCAGCTACGTGGCCGTCGTGAGAGAACCTCAACTGCGTCTCCTGCTTGGCATACCTCGTCTTGAGGTTGGTCTCCCCGTCAAGATTGACGGTCTGGACGTGCGCGAGGCCAGTGGGGTCACTAGTGGCGAGCAGAACCATGTCGGCCGGGAGCGTCTCGTTGGACGCGACGCGCACGACGTCCCCGACGCGTATGTGCTTCCATTTCTTGGGGAGGTACTCGCCGGCGGTTTGTGGCGCGAGGACGGCGGCGAGGCGGTTGTTCTCCCTGCGGTCGGAGCGGTGGCGGCGGATGTCCTCGTAGGCGTCCTTCACAGCGGTGACGAAGAGCACGAAGGCCAGCGGGAGCACAGACGCGCCACGGCCAAAGACGGCGACCTGGGGGAGCTGGTTGAGCACGGTGATGGCGAGGAAGTAGACGTACGACAGCCGTCGGAACTGCTCGAACAGGTTGCGCGGCAGGAAGGTGAGCGCGGAGTACTTGGCCGTCCGGACAGCGTTGCCGGCAAACTCCGGCGATGGCTCCCCCACGGCGACGGCGCGGTACTCACCCCCCTCGTGGAGCTCCCGCTCCGACGCCGACGGGTCGGGCTGGTCGCGTCGGGAGGGGCGGAAGGGGTCCAGGACCTCAACGGAGAAGCCCAGGTGGTCAGCGCGAACGGAAGGCTCCGGCTGCGATGGCGGGAGTTGCGACGCCGGCGGCGGCGGGTGCGCGGAGGCGGCGTCGATAAGCGGGCGCTCGGACGTCATGGGGGAGGCGGCGAGAACTAGTGGGTGGTCTGAGCCATGGGCGGGGCGGGGCGAGGCGGATTTGGGTGGACGCCGGCGAGGTCAAAGCTGGCGGTGAGGTGAGGAGCTTGGAGAAGAAGCGGAGCCTTTACGGGTTCGAGAGTTTTCCGTTTGGGGGCTGGGGCGCGATTTTGGGGAGACACGAGCGGGTTGGTGGCAAATTCGGAGGAGCTTCTCCTCCAATTGCCAGATTTCAAAATTGGGTGTATCTAGACACATCTAGATGTGCAACCCGAATATCAACGTAAGATCAATAACATAGGATTTAGATGTGCAATACTTATGGCACATCTAGATGTGCTTTAGCAAAACTGTTCAAAATTCCAATCTCTCAAATTTCCGGCTCATTAATTTATCAGTTTTGCTAGAACTCATCTAGATGAGATATAATTTGGTCTCATTCACCTTTTATAGCCATTAAATGTGATGCTATAAGATGCGTTGTGCTGACGTGGGTTGTATTTGTTCTTGTTTTCAAAGTGGATGAGACCAAATTATATCTCATCTAGATGAGTTTTAGGTACTCCCTTAATTTATCACATTAATTGTCATGGCAATAAAAAGACACGTGGGGTAACAGAAATTGCATCCAAATTCATAGACACCTAGCGACGACTACAATTAGGGTATATTCTGATGTCCTACAACTTCTCAAACTCAGCTTCTTGTTTGGCTTCTCACTTCACCTAGTGCTGGGAAACCGTTCGAAAACACTGTAGCTTCTCCTAGCGATGCAATACGCTGGCAGCCCAGCTGGTGGGACTGCAAGCCTGCCTGGAATCACCTTGGGCCGGCTGGAAGCAGCCTATGGTGGGAGAGGGGGTCCGTTCATCAGGATGTTGCTGCTGGCTCAGAAGGGGTTCGAGAGCCATCAATGGCGTTCCGGCAAGCTCCTCCTTCCCTTGGTGTTGCTGCTCCTCGCTGACGACGGGACTAGCGGCGCTGAGGAATGGATCCGGCGGGAAATAGATTGGGATGGTCGGATTTGTAGGCGGAGGAGAGGATCCGGTCGGCGATAGGGGAAGCGGCCCTGGCGCCGCGACGACGGGGGGATCGAGAGAGAGAACAAGGAGGGTGCGTGAACGTGGGACAAAGGAAAGGGAAACGTTTAGGTGAGGCCTTGAGGGGTTCGTGCGCATGGAGGTCGAATCGTTTTCCTGGATGGTGGCATATTGATTGTAAATAGATGGAACCTCATATTCTTCTAAACGCAGAGCTTGGGTTTTCTTGCTTCGCAAAATTGCACTACGGCCCATGAGAGCTTCGAGAACTTTTAGCTTCTTGAAACTAATGCGTTCAGTACGATTTTCTTGGAGTCTGTAAAGCTGAGAGTGGGAGAGATTCAGAACAGACCCTCAATGAAGCATGTTGAAAGCACACAACTTTGGAATCACACAAACCTTGTTGTAGCGAACAGTCAAAAAGTCATCGTGCTAAGTGCATCTCGAACAATTCCCTATCTCGAAAATAACCACTATTTACGGAAGAGTTGGGCCAAAAACATCTCAAACAGTTTATGTAAACACGCATTATTATTACATGATCCCGTAAATCCTCCCCAACTTCCCATTTTATCTAGAGGAAGATGAGCCTTCGCGTAAAATTTGGCGGGAGGCAACCATTGAAGTTATAGGACCGTGATGAGTCGTCATTGCCTGGCCGCCATGCTTGTGCCATTTGTGCTTGTTTAATGGGAAATAGAAAAAATCTGGATTTTAGATGAAGATGTTTATAGGGACCGAGAAAAAACCTCACAAGACAACTTACCCTCAATTATATGGACACCCGATAAAATTATTTTTATCAGGAGTTTTTCATGGGAATTGTTGGAGATGCTCTAAGGCGCCACAAGACTGGCTCACCAGAATAGCAACTGTCGTCGGTGAGAAGAAGTATAGATCGAAAGGATTCAACATGTAAACACACAAACACAGACGAATGAAGACCCGATCCAAGCAAATCCATCATAGACAAACATCGACATAATCCTATGAGATCCGCCAGAGACACGCTACCTGGGACGCGACCGCCCCGCCTTTCTGAGCAGGGCAAAAATCCTAACCAGACTAAAAACACCTAAACGGATTAGGAGCATACCAGCAGCAGTGTCAACAGGAAGCAGGGGGAACCCTAATCACCTATGCCGGGGAGCCACGAGACGAAGGGGTTCATCCTTGGTTCAGGTGGATTTGTCGTGTAAATCATGTATGTGCCTTTTCCCTAGTCATGGGCCATGAGGTTCATGGTCACAATATTTTGTTTTAGATTTTAGAAGAACCCAATCCGAAGCACAAAATTCTTCTCCGGTGAGTCATCCTTGAGTACATTCATTGTCGATCTGTACTTCCGTCGACCTCCATCGCTCAAACTTTTGAGCTACCTTCTGGTTAATGCTAGGTTTTCTAAATGCTACTTATTACCTTGATCATGCAACAGGTTAGTATCTTGAAGGATGTACTAATTTGAAAAACCATCTGAAAGTTTCTCTACTATCCAAAACCTAGAAGAGATCTTCTTACGTGGCGGCAGCGCCGTCACGACTTGGTGAATAAAATTCTGTCAAAACTCCCCATCACGGAGATTTTTTGTTGCGGTGTGTATGTCGCGTTGGCATAGATTTCTGGCGGCCTCTATGGCCACCGATGTTAAAATTTGTAGGAATTTGTCGACGTGGTTAACGCGACTTCCCTCGGCAGCTTGGTCCGCTGGCCTCCTCTCTATCACATTAGTGCGTGAAGGAAATATGCCCTAGAGGCAATAATAAAGTTGTTATTTATATTTCCTTATATCATGATAAATTTTTATTATTCATGCTAGAATTGTATTAACCGGAAACTTAGTACATGTGTGAATACATAGACAAACAGAGTGTCCCTAGTAAGCCTCTACTAGAATAGCTCGCTAATCAAAGATGGTTAAGTTTCCTAGCCATAGACATGTGTTGTCATTTGATAAATGAGATCACATCATTAGAAGAATGATGTGATGGACAAGACCCATCCGTTAGCTTAGCATAATGACCGTTACGTTTTATTGCTATTGTTTTCTTCATGACTTATACATATTCCTCTGACTATGAGATTATGCAACTCCCGAATACCGAAGGAACACCTTGTGTGTTATCAAATGTCACAATGTAACTGGGTGATTATAAAGATGATCTACAGGTGTCTCCGAAGGTGTTTTTTGGGTTGGCATAGATCGAGATTAGGATTTGTCACTCTGTGTATCGGAGAGGTATCTTTGGGCCCTCTCGGTAATGCACATCACTATAAGCCTTACAAGCAATGTGACTGATGAGTTAGTTACGGGATGATGCATTACAGAACGAGTAAAGAGACTTGCCGATAACGAGATTGAACTAGGTATGATGATACCGACGATCGGATCTCGGGCAAGTAACTTACCGATGACAAAGGGAATGACGTATGTTGTTATGCAGATTGACCGATAAAGATCTTCGTAGAATATGTAGGAGCCAATATGAGCATCCAGGTTCCGCCATTGGTTATTGACCGTAGATGTTGTCGGATTTTGGGTTCCGGCAGACCCTTGAGGTTCGAACACTAGGGTGCGCGCGAAGATTTCGCCTCCTACCTACCTGCACCCCTCCGCCTCGCCAAGATCTAAGCTATGGGAAGAACGACACAAGAGACACAGGGTTTATACTGGTTCGGGCCACCATTGTGGTGTAATACCCTACTCCAGTGTGTGGTGTGGTGAATTGCCTCTTGGGCTGATGATGATGAACAATACAAGGAAGAACAGCCTCGCGAGGGTCTGTTCTTGGCTGGGGGGGGGGGGACGAACTGCTAGGAGGAGTTCAGTCACCCTTCTCTCTCTCTCTCTCTGATTTCGATCTTCTCTTCTTCGTCCTTCGCCTCTGCCTCCTACCCTGTGGGTGGCTGGTCCTATTTATAGAGGCCCCGGTCCTCTTCCCAAATATGGAGCGGGAAGGGAGCCAACAATGGCGGGCTAATTTGAAGGGGGACAGCTAGTACTAGCTATCCTGACAAAAGTAGTCTTCGCCTGCACAAAGCTCTGGTGGTGACACCGTCTTGGGCTCCACGATGACCTCCGTCTTGCAGTCCCCCTGGTCTTGGTCTTGTTGCACCGAAATGGCAACCTTTGCCTGATGCCTCGGTACTCCGCGGATGCGCTTGCTCCCTTTGCACCAAAGAGGAAAGGAGGACACTGCGCGGGCTGGCGCCCGCCTGGCACCTTTGGTCGTCATGGCTTGCGTCACGGGCGCCTCGTGAGGTACCCCGCCTTGATCTCTCCGCCTCCTCGCGAGCCAGCCTGATGAGGCCGTGCCTGAGGAAGCTCCGTGTCGTCCGCCCCACGAGGCTTGGCCCCTCGCGAGGGTCTTGGGTCTGTGTCGATGAAGATGGGCCATGCTGGGCCCCCCTTTGGGCCATGCCGCAGGCCGCAGGCAGGCAAGTCTGGGGACCCCCATTCCCAGAACGCCGACAGTAGCCCCCGGGCCCAAGGCGCGCCCGGACTTGGCCGTGCAGGGAGGCGGAAGGGCAAGGGCGAAGCGCCGCGGGCCCTAACAGCCTGCGGCCTTGGGCGCCGCGTGGCGGTTGATTGGACGTGGGCGGCACTGTTCCCCCATGCCCCCCTTATTTTGCGCCATGCTAGGTGGACTCGTAGTTGTACACAGCCGCTCCCCTTTCTGTCGCTCGAGCGCCCTCTGTCCTTCCTCCGCTCGAACTCCAGCTTCTGTTTTCAACCCAATCTCGAACTCCCCCCCTTCCCATCACCATGGCTCCGACGAAGAAGGGAAGAGGGAAGAAACCCGTGCCTCCGCCTTGCCCGCCGCCGTTGGCGGCCCTCGCCGAGGGCTTGGGCAAGGTCAGCTCGGCTCTGGCCACTATCTTTAACGAATGCGGGAGGACGACGGCCTGGCCCGCGTCCCACTTCTCCATCGACAGGATAGTCACCGAGGTCCCGTGTTTCGCCGACGCCCTGTGGGCGGGTCTGGTTCCTCCCTTTTCTGATTTCTTCAATGCCGTGCTTTCCCACTATCAGATCCACATGATGCATCTGGGTCCTGAATCCATCACCCTCCTTTCGGTCTTCGCCTTTGTTTGCGAGGCTATGATGGGCATCCTTCCTTCGGTTGCCTTGCTGCGCCACTTCTTCTCGCTGCGCCTTGTCGACCCTACCCAATGCTGGGCGTGCGAGAGCTTCGTTGCCGCGTCTGAGACAGCGGCCTCTGGGATTGACTTCAAGCTCCCTCTGCCCGCGGATGGGTTCCGCGAGCGGTGGCTGTATGTGGATGCAGGGGTGCCCAGCCCCCTGCTATCGGAGCCAACTTTGCCTGCTGTCCCCAATTCGGGCTGGGGCCAGGAGACGCTTGAGAGCCCTCGGCTCGTCTTCGTCTGGCACCGCTTCGCGTTCTTGAGGTCGCTTAGCGTGACAACGCCCAAGGTGGTGAAGGAGTTCCTGCTACGCCGCGTTGATCCTCTCCAACGCCACTCCCGCCGGATGTGGGCCTTCAGCGGGCGCGATGATCGTATGAGGCTCCAGGAAGAGGACCTGACGCCTGAAGTGCTGAGGACAGCGCTCTTGACCCTGACTGGGGACCCCAACCCTGGCAGCATCCAGCAGGGAGGGGCCTTGCTGTACCTTTGCCAGAGCAGGGGCGATTTTGTGAAGCAGATGCCTATCTTTGATGAGTGGGGGTCGCGCCCCGCCGGCCTCCAGGGACCTCGCGAGAACCGAGTGATGGTGACTGCCCTTCCAGTCGGCCACGGCAACTCTTCCTCAAGCGGCGGAGCAGGGAGGCATGAGGCGCCAGAGGCCAAGGGGGCTCCCGCCGGGGTGATAGCGCAGGGCGATGCTCATGAGGGAGCAGCTCTTGGGGCCCGTGCCACTGAGGCTGAGGGTGGCAAGCAGCTGCCCTCAGCGCCTGTGAATGAGGCCCCTGAGGCTCCAGCTGCTTCTCTTGGCGAGGCGATTGGCAGCGCGCATCAGGCGGGCGCCTCTGACACAGATCACCTTGACGCTCCGTCTTCGTCGCAGGTTGATCCTTGCGCCCAACTCTTGGGCCGCTTCCGCGTGGACTTTGAGGCCCTCCGGAAGAGAAGGGAGGCCCTGGGCGACGATTACCCTTGTCGCCTACTGAAGCGTAGGAAGTACTTCGCCACTGATGAGTAAGCCTTCTCCTTTCCCAGCTCCCGATCCTTCTGTTGCTTTTACTGACCCTTGCTCCGCAGGCCCCTTCCAGCCGAGCTCGCGGAGACGGCTGAGGTGCCGTCCCCCTTGGCTTCGCCCCCTCCATCGTCCTCAAGCACTCCTAGCAGCAGAGCCCTTGTGGTGAGGGCGATCAGAGAGGCGAACCATCCTGAGGCGCATCGTGGCCCTGCGCACCTCGCGATCCTCCTTCGCGGGCCTTCTCGTGGCATAGCCAGCCTGCCGTGGGCTTCTCGCCTGGTCGTGGACTGCAATTGGCTGAGGCGCTCCCTGCGCTCTTCACCTGGGGACGGGCTGGCTCCAGGCCGGGCTTCTGGCATGGCGTGCCCGGCCGTCGCGAGGGTGCCAGCCCCCAGCCCCCTGCCCGGAGGGGGAGTGCTGATTCGTGGCCCCCGACGCTTGCTTGGGGCAGATGATGGTGTGGAAGACGTGCTCGAGCGCGCTCGGGAGCGTCGCGCTCTCCGCCAAGGATTCCTTCGAAGGGCGGCTGACGTGGTAAGCCTGCTTGGTGAGGAGCTTGCTGATGAAGACGCGCGCCTTGAGGCCGAGGGCCTGCGCCTGGCTGTAGAGAGGCGCGAGCTGGAGGGTGCCATCGCCCTTGTGTGCCGTCAGCGCGATCTTGACGACGCAGAGGCCAAGGCGTCGCTGGTGGCCTCTCGGGAGGCCCGATTTTGGGCCGCCGAGGAGGCCGGGAAGCTGACCGGCGGCGAACTGCAGCAAAGGAGCGGGCTCGGGAGCTCCTGGCCTGGTGCCACTCACTGGAGGAGCAGGTGGAGCTGCGCGAGGCAGCCCTCGCGTCGATGAAGGTGATGAAGGAAATATGCCCTAGAGGCAATAATAAAGTTATTATTTATTTCCTTATATCATGATAAATGTTTGTTATTCATGCTAGAATTGTATTAACCGGAAACATAATACATGTGTGAATACATAGACAAACTTAGTGTCACTAGTATGCCTCTACTTGACTAGCTCGTTAATCAAAGATGGTTATGTTTCCTAACCATGAACAATGAGTTGTTATTTGATTAACGGGATCACATCATTAAGAGAATGATCTGATTGACATGACCCATTCCATTAGCTTAGCACCCGATCGTTTAGTATGTTGCTATTGCTTTCTTCATGACTTATACATGTTGTGATTATAAAGGAGTACTACAGGTGTCTCCAAAGGTACATGTTGGGTTGGCGTATTTCGAGATTAGGTTTTGTCACTCCGATTGTCGGAGAGGTATCTCTGGGCCCTCTCGGTAATGCACATCACTTAAGCCTTGCAAGCATTGCAACTAAATGAGTTAGTTGCGGGATGATGTATTACAGAACGAGTAAAGAGACTTGCCGGTAACGAGATTGAACTAGGTATTGGAATACCGACGATCGAATCTCGGGCAAGTAACATACCGATGACAAAGGGAACAACGTATGTTGTTATGCGGTCTGACCGATAAAGATCTTCGTAGAATATGTAGGAGCCAATATGGGCATCCAGGTCCCGCTATTGGTTATTGACCGGAGACGTGTCTCGGTCATGTCTACATTGTTCTCGAACCCGTAGGGTCCGCACGCTTAAGGTTACGATGACAGTTATATTATGAGTTTATGCATTTTGATGTACCGAAGGTTGTTCGGAGTCCCGGATGTGATCACGGACATGACGAGGAGTCTCAAAATGGTCGAGACATAAAGATTGATATATTGGAAGCCTATGTTTGGATATCGGAAGTGTTCCGGGTGAAATCGGGATTTTACCGGAGTACCGGGAAGGTCACCGGAACCCCCCGGGAGCTATATGGGCCTTAGTGGAAAAGAGAAGGGGCTGCCCTAGATGGGCTGCGCGCCACCCTCCCTCCCCTAGTCCTATTAGGACAAGGAGAGGTGGCCGGCCCCCCCTCTCTCTTTTCCCCCTCCGCGAATCCTATTCCAACTAGGATTGGGGGGGAATCCTACTCCCAGAGGGAGTAGGACTCTCCTGGCGCGCCAAGCTTGGCCGGCCAGCCTCCCCCCTCTAGTCCTTTATATACTGAGGCAGAAGCACCCCAGAAACACACAAGTTGATCCACGTGATCTATTCCTTAGCCGTGTGCGGTGCCCCCAGCCACCATATTCCTCGATAATACTGTAGCGGAGTTTAGGCGAAGCCCTGCTGCTGTAGTACATCAAGATCGTCACCACGCCGTCATGCTGACGGAACTCTTCCCCGACACTTTGCTGGATCGGAGTCCGGGGATCGTCATCGAGCTGAACGTGTGCTCGAACTCGGAGGTGCCGTAGTTTCGGTACTTGATCGGTTGGATCGTGAAGACGTACGACTACTTCCTCTACGTTGCGTCAACGCTTCCGCAGTCGGTCTGCGTGGGTACGTAGACAACACTCTCCCCTCTCGTTGCTATGCATCACATGATCTTGCGTGTGCGTAGGAAATTTTTTGAAATTACTACGAAACCCAACAGTGGTATCCGAGCCTAGGTTATTTATGTTGATGCTATATGCACGAGTAGAACACAAGTGAGTTGTGGGCGATATAAGTCATACTGCCTACCAGCATGTCATACTTTGGTTCGGCGGCATTGTTGGACGAGATGACCCGGACCAACATTACGCGTACGCTTACGCGAGACCGGTTCCCCCGACGTGCTTTGCACATAGGTGGCTTGCGGGCGACAGTCTCTCCAACTTTAGTTGAACCAAGTGTGGCTACGCCCGGTCCTTGTGAAGGTTAAAACGGAGTCTATTTGACAAACTATCGTTGTGGTTTTGATGCGTAGGTGAGATTGGTTCTTGCTTAAGCCCGTAGCAGCCACGTAAAACTTGTAACAACAAAGTAGAGGACGTCTAACTTGTTTTTGCAGGGCATGTTGTGATGTGATATGGTCAAGGCATGATGCTGAAGTTTATTGTATGAGATGATCATGTTTTGTAACCGAGTTATCGGCAACTGGCAGGAGCCTTATGGTTGTCGTTTTATTGTATGCAATGCAATCGCGATGTAATGCTTTACTTTTATCACTAAGCGGTAGCGATAGTCGTAGAAGCACAAGCTTGGCGAGACGACAACGATCCTACGATGGAGATCAAGGTGTCACGCCGGTGACGATGGTGATCATGACGGTGCTTCGGAGATGGAGACCACAAGCACAAGATGATGATGGCCATATCATATCACTTATATTGATTGCATGTGATGTTTATCCTTTTATGCATCTTATCTTGCTTTGATTGACGGTAGCATTATAAGATGATCTCTCACTAAATTATCAATAAGTGTTCTCCCTGAGTATGCACCGTTGCGAAAGTTCTTCGTGCTGAGACACCACGTGATGATCGGGTGTGATAGGTTCTACGTTCAAATACAACGGGTGCAAAACAGTTGCACACGCGGAATACTCAGGTTATACTTGACGAGCCAAGCATATACAGATATGGCCTCGGAACACGGAGACCGAAAGGTCGAGCGTGAATCATATAGTAGATATGATCAACATAATGATGTTCACCGATGAAACTACTCCATCTCACGTGATGATCGGACATGGTTTAGTTGATTTGGATCACGTGATCACTTAGAGGATTAGAGGGATGTCTATCTAAGTGGGAGTTCTTAAGTAATATGATTAATTGAACTTAAATTTATCATGAACTTAGTACCTGATAGTATCTTGCTTGTTTAAGTTGATTGTAGATAGATGGCTCATGCTGTTGTTCCGTTGAATTTTAATGCGTTCCTTGAGAAAGCAAAGTTGAAAGATGATGGTAGCAATTACACGGACTGGGTCCGTAACTTGAGGATTATCCTCATTGCTGCACAGAAGAATTACGTCCTGGAAGCACCGCTAGGTGCCAGGCCTGCTGCTGGAGCAACGCCAGATGTTATGAACGTCTGGCAGAGGAAAGCTGATGACTACTCGATAGTTCAGTGTGCCATGCTTTACGGCTTAGAATCGGGACTTCAACGACGTTTTGAACGTCATGGAGCATATGAGATGTTCCAGGAGTTGAAGTTAATATTTCAAGCAAATGCCCGGATTGAGAGATATGAAGTCTCCAATAAGTTCTATAGCTGCAAGATGGAGGAGAACAGTTCTGTCAGTGAGCATATACTCAAAATGTCTGGGTATAATAATCACTTGATTCAATTGGGAGTTAATCTTCCAGATGATTGCGTCATTGACAGAATTCTCCAATCACTGCCACCAAGCTACAAGAGCTTCGTGATGAACTATAATATGCAAGGGATGAACAAGACTATTCCCGAGCTCTTCGCGATGCTGAAAGCTGCGGAGGTAGAAATCAAGAAAGAGCATCAAGTGTTGATGGTCAACAAGACCACTAGTTTCAAGAAAAAGGGCAAAGGAAAGAAGAAGGGGAACTTCAAGAAGAACAGCAAGCCAGTTGCTGCTCAAGAGAAGAAACCCAAGTCTGGACCTAAGCCTGAAACTGAGTGCTTCTACTGCAAGCAGACTGGTCACTGGAAGCGGAACTGCCCCAAGTATTTGGCGGATAAGAAGGATGGCAAAGTGAACAAAGGTATATGTGATATACATGTTATTGATGTGTACCTTACTAATGCTCGCAGTAGCACCTGGGTATTTGATACTGGTTCTGTTGCTAATATTTGCAACTCGAAACAGGGGCTACGGATTAAGCGAAGATTGGCTAAGGACGAGGTGACGATGCGCGCCAAGCTTGGCCGGCCAGCCTCCCCCCTCTAGTCCTTTATATACTGAGGCAGAGGCACCCCAGAAACACACAAGTTGATCCACGTGATCTATTCCTTAGCCGTGTGCGGTGCCCCCAGCCACCATATTCCTCGATAATACTGTAGCGGAGTTTAGGCGAAGCCCTGCTGCTGTAGTACATCAAGATCGTCACCACGCCGTCGTGCTGACGGAACTCTTCCCCGACACTTTGCTGGATCGGAGTCCGGGGATCGTCATCGAGCTGAACGTGTGCTCAAACTCGGAGGTGCCGTAGTTTCGGTACTTGATCGGTTGGATCGTGAAGACGTACGACTACTTCCTCTACGTTGCGTCAACGCTTCCGCAGTCGGTCTGCGTGGGTACGTAGACAACACTCTCCCCTCTCGTTGCTATGCATCACATGATCTTGCGTGTGCGTAGGAATTTTTTTGAAATTACTACGAAACCCAACAGGTGGCCTCTAGCGACTCAGCAGAGCTCCAGAAGCGTGAGGAGGCGCTGACGCTGGAAGCCGCCGAACGTACCCGCGAGTACGAGCGTCTGGAGACGAGGGAGCGCTTGGTGACGCAGGCGGAGGATGATGTCGCTGCACAGGAAGCCCGTGTCCTGGAGGAGGTCGGACGTCGGGTGGCGATGGCGCATTTGAACCTCGAGCACGGGTTCGAAGAGAAGCTGGGGTTGATCCGGGCCGAGGCTGAAGGCAGGACTGCTGCCTTGAGGGCCAAGCTGTAGGAGGCGACGCAGCGCGGCGATGCTTTCCGGGCCGCCCTTGAGGTGGCGCAAGGTGAGTTAACCACCTCCTAGGCCGAGGTGCTCCTTCTCCGCCAGCGGGTGGAGGAGGCTGAGGTCGTTGCGCGCCAGAATGCGGACGAGATACATCGGCGGCGGATCCTGGAGCATGAGCACGGCCCCATGCTCACCACGCTCCGGGAGAGAGCCAACGCAGCCTTGGGCAACATCTGCGAGGCGGCTGTTGGCGAGCCGCATGCAGTCAACTACGCCGGCAATCTTCAATTCTTCACTGACGTGGTGACGCAGCTGGAGGCGCGGTCGGTCAGGGCTGACAGGTTGGTGGAGGAGAGGAGCCGCGCCCTGCTCGGGCGCGCCTTTTCTTGCGTCTTCAGCCATCTCTGGAACATGGATCCCCACTTCGATTTTGACGCCGCCATCGCCCCAGTCCCCCAGGCCGTCCGAGACGATCTGGCGCACTGGGTGGAAGACAATGTGGATCCTCTTATCAGGGCCTTTGCTTCAGACAACGACGGCGTGATCGTGGCTGCCGACGAGGGCGGTGTGGTGAACGGCCCTGACGCCGCTGGCGGCGACGCGGACAGCAATGGCGAGTTCAGCGACGCCAGCAACGGCTCGGGTGGTGCTCCTGAGGACACATTGGGGGATTTATCGACTGATTGTGCATCGTTCCTACTTCCTTACCCTGCATGAATAGAACTCAGGTTTTGGCCTGATGGCGGTGAGAGAATTTTGGAGGGGGAGCCCCTTATGTAAAACTTGTGTTCATCATATTAGTAGACGCTACATTGCCCATGCGCCCGTGCCAAGTGGTTGGCTTAAGCGACGCGCTGGTCGGCTAGTTTACCTTTGTCCCGTGCTGGCCCTGAGGTAGCCCGTGGGAGGCTGTGGTGTCCTGAGTGTTTCCTGATTGAATCCGTAGGATCTGCAGTAAAACACCCTCCTGAGAGGACGCGGCGGCGGCAGTCTGGACTGCGCGCAAGCTAGGCCTGACCCGGCTCGCGAGGGGCTCACGAGGGGAGGCAGCTGAGGCGAAGTGGTAACCAAAATGCGAGGAATTGCTCGAACGAGACTAAGCACCCCTTCCCCGAACACACGCAAATCTCAAATTCGAATCCAACTTGAATCCAGCGGGGGAAAGCGACAACCAAAGGGAAAAGCAATGAAAGCAGACAAAAGGCCGCGTCCGGCACCTAATCTAGTCTTGGACGTCTTCTCACCAGCACGGAGCTAAGTGCTGCCACTGGGCGTGGGAGGGAGCCCCAGGGCCTGAGGCCGGCACCCCTGAGACTCCGGGGCGTGTACAGCCCCACTCATTATTACGTGAGAGTGTCACGGGGCGGCGAGCTTCATAGGCACTGGGCCTTCTTCACAGGTACCGGCCTTGCTTCATATCGCCAGACGAGGGCCCCGCCTTGCACCACACTCTAGTGCCATCAACGACGACCGGAAACCAGGACACCGCCGATGGGGTAGAGCGGTCGCCAGCGGTTCCCCCGATGACCACGGGTCCTCCGCCAGGGGCAGGCCTTGAGGCACCTCCCCAGCGGAGGGCCTACCTCCTGAGAACACCTTGCTCCGGATGCCGCGGTGGTGATGTCGGATCTCGGCCCCTCTCCTGCAGCCCCCTGCGCCCTCCTCCCGAGGGGTAGGAGACTGTGGGAGCGGGGCAGCTGCTCGCTGTGGCGACCTGCACCTCCTGCGATCCATGGTTAGCGTATGCCTGCTCCTGAAGAATTAGCGGTACCCGATAATCGTTGTCTCCAGCGTGCCCAGTGGGACCGTCCCGGGACTCATGGAAGGGCTCAGCTTCTGGTGCCTCGTCCCCCTAGCTTGGGCTGAGGGCGAGCCTTGTTCGCCCTTGTGAGGGTGTCCTTCATCCATCATGAGGGGCACATATTCTTCTGGTGCCGTCATCCCGAAGGCCGTGCCATGGTGCTCCACGAGCCACGCAGCTCTGCTTGACGCGCCCACCGTGGGGTGGTAGCGCGGCTGTCCACTCGGGCCGTGGGTCGCGTCACGCCCTCCTTCTTCGCGGACCGGGAGCGGGGGCAGCGCCGCCGCCGGTCCGGTACTAACAGCTTCGCTGGCGTTGGAGTAGCCTTGGAGCCCGTGGGCGCGTGCGGAGCCCCCGCGCGGGCCGCCCTGGGCTTGAGATGGGAGCTGGGTGCAGAAGGGGCGAGCCCCCGAGGCGGCGAAGCCCAGGAGCTCTGCCACCCGCTACAGCAGCACGTCGCGGCCGCCCTCCAGCAGCCTGCACTGCAGCAGCCCTCGGGCCACCGTGAGCGCGGCCCTCGAGTTCGCCTGCTCCCGGCGGGTGTACGGTGTCGTGGTCGCGGCGTGATTGGAGGCCCTTGCTGCCGACCGCGCCTGCCGCGGTGTGGGAGCTGTCGAAGCCTGTCCGCGTCGCCCGCGGCCCGCAGCGCCTTGCGGACCGCGAGCTGCCTGGGGCACGGGGTCGCCCGAGGCGAGCGGCTCTGCGTGGGCGGGCCACGCCGCCCATGGATCTGGGTTGCCCGCCTGGTCGCCGGACATGGCGATGACGACGCGATGGGGCGCGAAGCGGTAGAAGGTGGATTCCGGCGCACCCCTACCTGGCGCGCCAAATGTTGGATTTCATGTTCCGGCAGACCCTTGAGGTTCGAACACTAGGGTGCGCGTGGAGATTTCGCCTCCTACCTACCTGCACCCCTCCGCCTCGCCAAGATCTAAGCTATGGGAAGAACGACACAAGAGACACAGGGTTTATACTGGTTCGGGCCACCATTGTGGTGTAATACCCTACTCCAGTGTGTGGTGTGGTGGATTGCCTCTTGGGCTGATGATGATGAACAATACAAGGAAGAACAGCCTCGCGAGGGTCTGTTCTTGGCTGGGGGGGGGACGAACTGCTAGGAGGAGTTCAGTCACCCTTCTCTCTCTCTCATTTCGATCTTCTCTTCTTCGTCCTTCGTCTCTGCCTCCTACCCTGTGGGTGGCTGGTCCTATTTATAGAGGCCCTGGTCCTCTTCCCAAATATCGAGCGGGAAGGGAGCCAACAATGGCGGGCTAATTTGAAGGGGGACAGCTAGTACTAGCTATCCTGACAAAAGTAGTCTTCGCCTGCACAAAGCTCTGGTGGTGACACCGTCTTGGGATCCACGATGACCTCCGTCTTGCAGTCCCCCTGGTCTTGGTCTTGTTGCACCAAAATGGCAACCTTTGCCTGATGCCTCGGTACTCCGCGACTGCGCTTGCTCCCTTTGCACCAAAGAGGAAAGGAGGACACTGCGCGGGCTGGCGCCCGCCTGGCGCCTTTGGTCGTCATGGCTTGCGTCACGGGCACCTCGTGAGGTACCCCGCCTTGATCTCTCCGCCTCCTCGCGAGCCAGTCTGATGAGGCCGTGCCTGAGGAAGCTCCGTGTCGTCCGCCCCGTGAGGCTTGGCCCCTCGCAAGGGTCTTGGGTCTGTGTCAATGAAGATGGGCCATGCTGGGCCCCCCTTTGAGCCACGCCACAGGTCGCGGGCAGGCAAGTCTGGGGATCCCCATTCCCAGAACGCCGACAGATGTGTCTCGTTCATGTCTACATAGTTCTCAAACTCGTATGGTCCACACGCTTAACGTTCAATGATGATTTGTATTATGAGTTATGTGATTTGATGACCGAAGATTGTTCAGAGTCCCGGATGAGATCACGGATATGACGAGGAGTCTTGAAATGGTCGAGATGTAAAGATTCATATATTGGAAGACTATATTCGGACATCGGAATGGTTCCGAGTGATTCTGGTATTCCGGAGTACCGGAGAGTTACGAGAATTCTCCGGGGAAGTTAATGGGCCTTATTGGGCTTTAGTGGAGAGAGGGAAGAAGGGCCACGAGGTGGCGCGTGCCTCCCCCCTGCCCAAACCGAATTGGACAAGGGGTGGGGGCGCATTCCCCCCTTTCCTTCTCCCTATCCCTCCTTTCCTTCTTTCCCACTCCAAAAAGGAAATGGAATCCTACTAAGACTTGGGAGTCCTAGTAGGACTCCCTACACTTGGCGTGCCCATAGGAGGGCCGACCTCTCTCCCTTCCTCCTTTATATACGTGGGTAGCGGGCACCCCAAAGGCACTCCAAGATTTTTCTTAGCCGTGTGCGGTGCCCCCCTCCATAGTTACACAGCTCGGTTATATCGTCGTAGTGCTTAGGCGAAGCCCTGCGCCGGTAACTTCATGATCACCGTCACCACACTGTCGTGCTGACAGAAATCTCCCTCGTCCTCAACTGGATCAAGAGATCGAGGGAATTCATCGTGCTGAACGTGTGATGAACACGGAGGTGCCGTACATTCGTGACTTGGATCGGTTAGATCGTGAAGACGTTCGACTACATCAACCGCGTTACTAAACGCTTCCGCTTTCTGTCTATGAGGGTACATGTACACACTCTCCGCGCTCGTTGCTATGCTTCTCCTAGATAGATCTTGCGTGATCGTAGGAAATTTTTGAATTACTACGTTCCCTAACAGTGCCATCCAATCTAGGTCTATGTGTAGATGATATGCACGAGTAGAACACAAAGAGTTGTGGGCGATAACAGTCATACTGCTTACCACCAACGTCTTACTTTGATTCGTCGGTATTGTTGGATGAAGCGGTCCGGACCGACATTACATGACCGCGTTCATGAGACTGGTTCTACCGACGTGATTTGCACACAGGTGGCTGATGGGTGTCTGTTTCTCCAACTTTAGTTGAATCGAGTGTGACTATGGCCAGTCCTTGTTGAAGGTTAAAACAGCACACTTGAAGAAAAATCGTTATGGTTTTGATGCGTAGGTAAGAACGGTTCTTACTAGAAGCCCGTAGCAGCCACGTAAAACTTGCAACAACAAAGTAGAGGACATCTAACTTGTTTTTGCAGGGCATGTTGTGATGTGATATGGTCAAGATGTGATGAGATATAAATTGTTGTATGAGATGATCATGTTTTGTAAAAGTTATTGGCAACTGGCAGGAGCCTTATGGTTGTCGCTTTATTGTATGAAATGCAATCGCCATGTAATTGCTTTACTTTATCACTATGCGGTAGCGATAGTTGTAGAAGCAATAGTTGGCGAGACGACAACGACACTACGATGGAGATCAAGGTGTCAAGCCGGTGACGATGGAGATCATGACGGTGCTTTGGAGATGGAGATCAAAGGCACAAGATGATGATGGCCATATCATGTCACATATTTTGATTGCATGTGATGTTTATCCTTTATGCATCTTATTTTGCTTAGTACGACAGTAGCATTATAAGATGATCCCTCACTAAATTTCAAGGTATAAGTGTTCTCCCTGAGTATGCACCGTTGCGATAGTTCGTCGTGCCGAGACACCACGTGATATGATCGGGTGTGATAAGCTATACGTTCACATACAATGGGTGCAAGACAGTTTTGCACATGCGGAATACTTGGGTTAAACTTGACGAGCCTAGCATATGCAAATATGGCCTCAGAACACTAAGATCGAACGTAAATCATATCATAGATATGATCAACATAGAGATGTTCACCATTGAAAACTACTCCATCTCACCTGATGATCGGACATGGTTTAGTTGATATGGATCACGTGATCATTTAGATGACTAGAGGGATGTCTATCTAAGTGGGATTTCTTAAGTAATATGATTAACTGAACTTTAATTTATCATAACTTAGTCTTGATAGTATTTGCAAATTATGTTGTAGATCAATAGCTCGCGATGTAGCTCCCCATTTATTTTTGATTTGTTCCTAGAGAAAAATAAGTTGAAAGATGATAGTAGCAATGATGCGGACTTGGTCCGTGATCTGAGGATTATCCTCATTGCTGCACATAAGAATTATGTCCTTGATGCACCGCTAGGTGACATACCTATTGCTGGAGCAGATGCAGACATTATGAACATTTGACGAAGTTCGGCATGATGACTACTTGATAGTTTAGTACACCATGCTTTACGGCCTAGAACCGGGACTTCAAAAATGTTTTGAACACCACGGAACATATAAGATATTCTAAGACATGAAATTGGTATTTCAGACTCGTGCCCGAGTCGAGAGGTATGATACCTTTGACAAATATTTTGCCTACAAGATGGAGGAGAATAGCTCAACCAGTGAGCATGTGCTCAGAATGTCTGAGTACTACAATCGCTTGAATCAAGTGGGAGTTAATCTTCCAGATAAGATAGTGATTGACAGAGTTATCTAGTCACTATCACCAAGTTATTGGAACTTCGTGATGAACTATAATATGCAAGGGATGACGAAAACGATTCCCGAGCTCTTCATGATGCTGAAATTGACGAAGGTAGAAATCAAGAAATAACATCAAGTGTTGATGGTTAACAAGACCACTAGTTTCAAGGAAAAGGGCAAGGGAAAGAAGGGGAACTTCAAGAAGAATAGCAAGCAAGTTGCTATTCCCAGGAAGAAGCCCAAGTCTGGACCAAAGCCTGAAACTGAGTGCTTCTACTGCAAAGGAAATGGTCGCTGGAAGCGGAACTACCCCAAATAATTGGCAGATAAGAATGATGGCAAAGTGAACAAAGGTATATTTGATATACATGTTATTGATGTGTACTTTACTAGTGTTCATAGTAACCCCAAGGTATTTGATACCGATTCAGTTGCTAAGATTAGTAACTCGAAGCAGGAGTTGCAGAATGAACAGAGACTAGTTAAGGAAGAGGTGACGATGAATGTTGGAATTGATTCCAAGGTTGATATGGTCAACATCGCACACTCACTCTACATTCGGGATTAGTATTGAACCTAAATAAATGTTATTTGGTGTTTGCGTTGAGCATAAATATGATTAGATCATGTTTATTGCAATATGGTTATTCATTTAAATTAGAGAATAATTTTGTTCTGTTTACATGAATAAAACCTTCAATGGTCATACACCCAATGTCAATGGTTTATTGAATCTCGATCGTAGTAATACACATATTTATAATATTGATGCCAAAAAATGCAAAGTTGATAATGATAGTGCAACATATTTGTGGCACTGCCATTTATGTCATATTGGTGTAAAGCGCATGAAGAAACTCCATATGGATGGATTTTTGGAATCACTTGATTATGAATCATTTGATACTTGCGAACGATGCCTCATGGGCAAGATGACTAATACTCCGTTCTCTGGAACAATGGAGTGAGCCAATGACTTGTTGCAAATAATACATACGGATGTATGCGGTCCAATGAGTGTTGAGGCTCGCGGCGGGTATCGTTGTTTTCTGACCTTCACAGATGATTTGAGTAGATATGGGTATATCTACTTGATGAAACATAAGTCTGAAACATTTGAAGAAGTTCAAAGAATTTCAGAGTGAAGTGGAAAATCATCGTAACAAGAAAATAAAATTTCTACGATCTGATCGTGGAGGTGAATATTTGAGTTATGAGTTTGGTCTTCATTTGAAACAATGTGGAATAGTTTTGCAACTTACGCCACCTGGAATGCCACAGCGTAATCGTGTGTCCGAATGTCGTAACCGTACTTTATTAGATATGGTGCGATCTATGATGTCTCTTACCGATTTACCACTATCGTTTTGGGTTATGCATTAGAGACGGATGCATTCACGTTAAATAGGGCACCATCTAAATCCGTTGAGATGACACCGTATGAACTATGGTTTGGCCAGAAACCTAAGCTGTCGTTTCTTAAAGTTTGAGGTTGTGATGCTTATGTGAAAAAGCTTCACCCTGATAAGCTCGAACCCAAATCGGAGAAATGTGTCTTCATAGGATACCCAAAAAGGAGACTGTTGGGTACACCTTCTATCACAGACCCAAACGAAAGATCTTTGTTGCCAAGAATGGATCCTTTCTAGAGAAGGAGTTTCTATCAAAAGAAGTGAGTGGGAGGAAAGTAGAACTTGATGAGGTAATTGTACATTCTCCCGATTTGGAAAGTAGTTTATCACAGAAATCAGTTGCAGTGATTCCTACACCAATTAGTAAGGAAGCTAATGATGATGATCATGAAACTTCGGATCAAGTTGCTACCGAACCTCGTAGGTCAACCAGAGTACGATTTGCACCAGAGTGGTACGGTAATCCTGTTCTAGACGTCATGTTACTTGACCATGACGAACCTACGAACTATGAGGAAGCGATGATGAGCCCAGATTCCACAAAATGGCTTGAGGCCATGAAATCTGAGATGGGATCCATGTATGAGAACAAAGTGTGGACTTTGGTTGACTTGCCCGATGACCGGCAAGCCATTGAGAATAAATGGATCTTTAAGAGGAAGACGAACACTGATGGTAGTGTTACTATCTACAAAGTTTGAATTGTCGCAAAAGGTTTTCGACAAGTTCAAGGTGTTGACTACGATGAGATTTTCCCACTCGTATCAATGCTTAAGTCTGTCCGAATCATGTTAGCAATTGCCGCATTTTATGAAATCTGGCAGATGGGTATCAAAACTACATTCCTTAATGGATTTATTAAAGAAGAGTTGCATGTGATGCAACCAGAAGGGTTTGTCAATCCTAAAGGTGCCGACAAAATGTGCAAGCTCTAGCGATCCATCTATGGACTGGTGCAAGTAACTCAGAGTTGGAATATATGCTTTGATGAGTTGATCAAAGCATGTAGTTTTATACAGACTTGCGATGAAGCCTCTATTTACAAGTAAGTGAGTGGGAGCACTACAACCTTTCTGATAAGTATATGTGAATGACATATTGTTGATCGGAAATGATGTAGAATTTTCTGGAAAGCTTAAAGGAGTATTTGAAAGGAGTTTTTCAAAGAAATACCTCGGTGAAGCTGCTTACATATTGAGCATCGAGATCTATAGAGATAGATCAAGACGCTTGATAAGATTTTTCAATGAGTATATACCTTGACAAGATTTTGAAGTACTTCAAAATGGAATAGTCAAAGAAGAAGTTCTTGCCTGTGTTGCAAGGTGTGAAGTTGAGTAAGACTCAAAACCTGACCACGGCAGAAAATAGAGAAAGAATGAAAGTCATTCCCTATGCCTCAGCCATAGGTTCTATAAAGTATGCCATGCTGTATACCAGACCTGTTGTGTATCTTGCCATGAGTTTGGCAATGGGGTATAATAGTGATCCAGGAGTAGATCACTGACAACGGTCAAAATTATCCTTAAAGGTCTAAGGAAATATTTCTCGGATATGGAGGTGATAAAGAGTTCGTCGTAAAGAGTTACATCGATGCAAGCTTTGACACCGATCTGGATGACTCCGAGTCTCGATCTAGATACATATTGAAAGTAGGAGTAATTAGCTAGAGTAGCTCCATTTAGAGTATTGTAGACATAAAAATTTGCAAAATACATTCGGCTTTGAATGTGGCAGACCCGTTGACTAAATTTCTCTCACAAGCAAAACATGATCACACCTTATTACTCTTGGGTGTTAATCACATAGTGATGTGAACTAGATTATTGACTCTAGTAAACCCTTTGAGTGTTGGCCACATGGCGATGGGTATTAATCACATAAAGATGTAAACTATTGGTGTTAAATCACATGGCAATGTGAACTAGATTATTGACTCTAGTGCAAGTGGGAGACTGAAGGAAATATGCCCTAAAGGCAATAATAAAGTTGTTATTTATATTTCCTTATATCATGATAAATGTTTATTATTCATGCTAGAATTGTATTAACTGGAAATTTAGTACATGTGTGAATACATTGACAAACAGAGTGTCTCTAGTAAACCTCTACTAGACTAGCTCGTTAATCAAAGATGGTTAAGTTTCCTAGCCATAGACATGTGTTGTCATTTGATAAACGAGATCACATCATTAGGAGAATGATGTGATGGACAAGACCCATCCGTTAGCTTAGCATAATGATCGTTAAGTTTTATTGCTATTGCTTTCTTCATGACTTATACATATTCCTCTCACTATGAGATTATGCAACTCCCGAATACCGGAGGAACACCTTATGTGCTATCAAATTTCACAACGTAATTGGGTGATTATAAAGATGCTCTACAGGTGTCTCCGAAGGTGTTTGTTGGGTTGGCATAGATCGAGATTAGGATTTGCCACTCCATGTATCGGAGATGTATCTCTGGGCCCTCTCGGTAATACACATCACTATAAGCCTTCCAAGCAATGTGACTAATGAGTTAGTTACGGGATGATGCATTAGGGACAAGTAAAGAGACCCGCCGGTAACGAGATTGAACTAGGTATGATGATACCGACGATTGAAACTCGGACAAGTAACATACCGATGACAAAGGGAATGACGTATGTTGTTATGCGGTTTGACCGATAAAGATCTTCGTAGAACATGTAGGAGCCAATATGAGCATCCAGGTTCCACTATTGGTTATTGACCGGAGATGTGTCTCGGTCATGTCTACATAGTTCCCGAACCCGTAGGGTCCGCACGCTTAACGTTCGATGATGATTTGTATTATGAGTTATGTGATTTGATGACCGAAGATTGTTCGGAGTCCCGGATGAGATCACGGACATGACGAGGAGTCTCGAAATGGTCTAGAGGTAAAGATTCATATATTGGAAGGCTATATTCAGACATCGGAATGGTTCTGAGTGATTCGGGTATTTTTCGGAGTACCGGAGAGTTACGAGAATTCGTCGGGGGAAGTTAATGGGCCTTATTGGGCTTTAGTGGAGAGAGGGAAGAAGGGCCACGAGGTGGCGCGTGCCTCCCCCCTACCCAAACCAAATTGGACAAGGGGTGGGGGCGCGTTCCCCCCTTTCCTTCTCCTCTCCCTCCTTTCCTTCTTTCCCACTCCAAAAAGGAAAGGGAATCCTATTAGGATTTGAGAGTCCTAGTAGGACTCCCTACACTTGGCGCGCCCCTAGGAGGGCCAGCCTCTCTCCCTCCCTCCTTTATATATGTGGGAAGGGGGCACCCCAAAGGCACTCCAAGATTTTTCTTAGCCGTGTGCGGTGCCCCCCTCCACAGTTACACACCTCAGTCATATCGTCGTAGTGCTTAGGCGAAGCCCTGCGCCGGTAACTTCATGATCACCATCACCATGCTGTCGTGCTGATGGAAATCTCCCTCGTCCTCAACTGGATCAAGAGCTCGAGGGATGTCATCGTGCTAAACGTGTGCTGAACACGGAGGTGCCGTACATTCGGTACTTGGATCGGTTGGATCGTGAAGACGTTCGACTACATCAATCGCGTTACTAAACGCTTCCACTTTCTGTCTACGAGGGTACGTGGACACACTCTCCCTGCTCATTGCTATGCTTTTCCTAGATAGATCTTGCATGATCATAGGAAATTTTTGAATTACTACGTTCCCTGACAGTGCGGCCTCTAGTGCCAACTTGATGCTTGTGAGCTTTTTGTACATTGAAGTCTTTTATTTGAGAATCTTCCAGTGGCGACAATTTTGACGAAACTACGTGTCACATTGTACGTCAATAGTAGTATCGAAAGATCAAGTGTCATCAATGTTGACCAACATCTGACTTTCCACTGACGGGACAAGACACCGGGGGCCACTAGCTGCATAGCCTTGTCAGAAGAAGAAACCTCCAAACAGCTCACAAGAGTGACATAGATAAATAATATATCATCCTGGAAGAGCTCAAGGGAGCCAACATTGCCAACAAGTCTAAGGAGATTCAACACCACGAAGGAAGTATAACCATACGACGAAGGAACCGGTAGATCATTGCTTGAGAAGGTGTGTTAAAGAAGCAAAAAAGGTTGACCATCCAATAAAGCCTTTGAGATTGGCAGAAGCTCGCCGAAACTGCTAAGAAGTCCCAGATGCTGAGGACCGGAATCATGTCATTTCAAAAGGTGAATTGATAGGAAGTGTGTATCTCACATTAGGAAATGGAGGAAAAGAAGTGTACCACCGAAGAATGATATGAAGGGAGTCTATAAATAGGAAAAGGAGAATCTGCTTTGCTCCTATGCCTAACCACCAAGACCAATATAGGAGTAAAACTAAAGATTTCCGACAAACTCACCGCAAGGGAAAGACGGCCACGAAGAAGAAACAAGCATAAGGTATATAAAGGATTTCTTTGAGATTTTCTATAATTGAACTCACTTCAAAGTGTTAATGACACTTTGAGCAAAGTATGTCGAGATGAGCTAAGATTGCCATAGTTCATCTTCTTTCACCGATTCCACAAAGTTAGTAATTTTCATGGATTGTGTTCAAACAGTTTTTCCAATCCCTACGACCCTATGTGCAATGATGGACAAGAATGTATCATGAAAACAATATGTTTGGTGAGGTCCATCCACCAAATACCTACTCCCTCCTTTCTAAAATATTAGGCGTGCTTTACTTTTTCTGATCTTCATCCCACAAGTTTTGACTATATTTTCACTTATTATATGTATACATAATTAGTATAAATACATATGCAATATCTTTTTTGTAAGATAAATATGGTGATACGATTTATATATGTTGACTCCATTTACTTTGGTATATATTAATGTCATGCAAAGTCAAACGCATCTTAAATTTGGGAAGGAGGGAGTTCCATTGTTTTTGAGGTCGAATTGATGAAATTAGTTTGATGCTCCTCCCGTTGTTGTGTCCCACATCCATATGGCTATGTGCTAGTACTTGTCTTGCGATTGGATTCCATGACAGATAGGGATGTAAACCGGGTTCTGTTTAATCCCATTTAACTACCTACCGGTCTAACAGTTCAATAAAAAATCTGAGGAAAATGAATTATCGAGCTAACTACACAGGATTTGTGGGCACCATTTATTGCGACATTTACATGACAGAGAATAAAATAAATTAAACCTACGCTTTTTGTCCTATTTTTCATTAATTAATCACTTTCTTTTAATAAATCCAGATCATTCTGAGATGGGGAGGAAATGCTCTGGCTTCAACGGGCCAGCATATCTTTGTTGAAGGAGGGTGATTGAAATACAAAATATTTTTAGAGCAAGGCTGTCTGGAGGGCGTGGAAGAATAAAATACGGGAGCTAAAAAATAGTATCGGGGTGGTGCACACTGACCATGCTGAGATGGGGAAGCTAGCTAATAAGTATTTTCAGGATATTTTTTCGGCAGATCCATCCTTGGAGGCGTCTTTGGTACTTGATCTTCTCGAGGCCAAGGTGACGGAGGGGGATAACGCTAAGCTGTGTGCACCTTTTACGGACAAATAGATATCATGCTTTGTTCTAGATTGGTCCAATAAAGGCGCCGGGGCCTGACGGTTTCCCCGCTAGGTTCTTTTAGAGGAACCGGGCAGTGCTTAAGGAGGATGTCATTACTGCGGTGAAGGATTTCTTCACGACGGGGATCATGCCCGAGGGGGTAAATGCTGCTTCCATTGTTCTTATACCAAAAATCTCTAATCCTACAAAGTTGTCTGATTACAGGCCCATCAGCCTATGCAATGTTATTATAAGGTTATATCAAAATGCTTGGTTAACCGGTTGAGGCCTCTCTTGGATAGCTTAATTTCACCAGAGTAGAGTGCCTTTATACCGGGTAGGATGATTACTGATAATGCACTCGTGGCTTTTGAGTGTATGCACTACAAAGCAAGAGAAAGATCCTACCAAAAGTTTCTGTGCTTATAAACTTGATCTATCAAAGGCATATGATAGAGTGGATTGGGTCTTCTTGAGGCAGGTGATGCAAAAGTTGGGTTTCTCTCAGCGATGGATTGACTAGATAATGACGTGTGTCACATCGGTGAGATATTCTGTCAAATTAAATGTGACCCTCTTGGTTTCATTTGGACCGACGCGTGGCCTACGGCAAGGTGACCCACTTTCACCGTTCCTATTTTTGTTCGTGGCGGATGGTTTATCAACTATTTTGAAGAGTAAAGTGGATACGTGTGAGATCACTCCGGTGAAGGTATGCAGAAGGGCTCCGGGTATTTCACATTTGTTATTTGCTGATGACACATTGCTATTCTTTGAGGCCTCTAGAGCCCAGGCCGAGAAGGTGAAGGCAACTTTGGACCTGTATGGGGCGGCCACTGGGCAAATTTTGAATTACAATAAATGCTCACTTTTTTTGGCGCAGCATGTCCTGGAGTGATCAAGGATCAAGTACGGGATGCACTGAATGTTACCAGTTTGGTGTTTGAGGAAAAGTACCTTGGTCTTCCCACTTCGGAAGGACGTATGTCAAAGGGACGATTCCAAAATCTGCAGGCAAGTCTCACTAAGCGTCTTATTCAATGGGGTGATGGTTTGCTTGCACAGCCGCGTAGGGAGGTGTTTATTAAATCAGTGGCCCAGGCTTTGCCAACCTATATGATGGGAATCTTCAAACTCCCCTACTCGGTGTGTGATGACCTCACGAGGATGGTGAGGAATTTTTATTGGGGATCCTCGAAAGGCAAACGTAAAGTACATTGGAAAGGGTGGGATCATCTTATGCAGCCTAAAGATAAAGGTGGAGCTGATTTTAGAGATTTCCAAATGTTCAATCAAGCATTCTTGGCCCGTCAAGCTTGGCGATTACTATCTAACCTGGATAGCCTGTGTGACCAGGTGCTCAAGGCAAGATACTACCCTCAAGGGAAATTAGAGGACACGGTGTTCATCGGAAACGCATCGTCATCATGGCAAGCTATAAGCGATGACCTTGATCTTTTAAAGAAGGGTTTGATATGGAGGGTCGAAAACGGTAGAAGAATTCGGGTTTGGAGAGATAACTGGATTCCCCGTCCATTTTCTTACCGGCCGATTTCACCACAGGGGCTGTGCAGGATCCGATTTGTATTAGACCTACTGAATGAAAATGGCTCTTGGAAAGTTGGATTACTGCAGCAATACTTCATGCAGGCAGATATGGATGAAATTTTGAAGATTAGGGCTTCACCCAGATTAGGCGAAGATGTGTTAGCATGGGGTCCTGGTAGACTTGGAGTTTTTTCTGTCAGATCAGCATACATGTTGGTGTTTGATGAGGTGCACAGGGGTAATGCTGCCTCAACTAGCACTTCGGTTTCAGGAGGTAGAAACTGCTGGCAATCCATATGGAAGTGTGGGGTTCCACCCATTGTTAGGAACTTTTCCTAGCGGCTAGCAACCAATTCCTTACCAACGTGGAAGAATAAGAATAAGATAGGAATTGAGCCGACAGGTGTGTGTCCTGTATGTGGTATGGAAGAGGAGGACAATTTCCATCCCTTCCTGAGGTGCCAATTTGGCCGGGACCTATATTTGGCTATATCCAAAGTGTCGACGCTACCAGCAATAGAGTTGGTAATTCCCAACGACAAAGAATGGCTCCTTCTCGTTCTAGCTGCTTTGAACGACGTCCAACGGAGTATGATATTGCTAATATTCTAGAGAAGTTGGTATGTACGTAATGAGCTTGTACACCACAAACCAGCCCCGCCAATGGATGTGTCTATCAGATTTCTGCAAAACTACTTGGACGCCTTGATTGGTATTAAGCTAAACGGTGAAGAAGATCCGGCCAAAGGAAAAGCTGTAATATTGTATGACCGGCATGTTTCTTACAGAAGTTTAGAACTTGCTTCTGTTGCTCCTGCATGGAGTTCGCCAGCTCATGGGTGGTCTAAGTTGAATACTGATGGTTCATATGTGTCGAGTGACTCTGCTCGCGCCGGAATAATACTACGTAACAACATGGGTGATATCATGTTTTCAGCATGCGGGGCATTATTCTCTTGTAGAGATGCACTGGAGGTGGAGCTGTGTGCATGTATGGAGAGTTTATCACTCGCAATTCAGAGGGCTAAAAATTCGTTTGTCATCGAGATGGACTCAAGTATTGCCATGTCCATGATTTCAAGTGAAGAGGTGGACCGATCCGTGTATGCTTCATTGGTAAATGAGATTAAATTCTTAAGGAGCCTTAGACAAACGTGTATCACTTACGTTCCTCCTTCTCGAAATAAGACTAGTGATAGTTTAGCGAATTTTGCTAGAGTTGAAGGTCGGACTATGATTTGGTTTGGTTTCGGTCCTGGTGTGACCTTGGCGATTTCCCATGATGATTGTAAGGACATTGTGATTGAGTAATACTAGTTCTCTCCCGCAAAAAAATCTAGATCATTCAGGCAGACTTGAAAAAACTGAGTTTATGGTTGGTTGCTGGTTTCTCGGGTGACAACAGCGACGACACCGCCAAACTTGCCACAGCAATAGCATAAATAGCAGAATATCCAACTTGGTAGGTACCCCCCTAGGATATTTCTTCTCCCTTCAACTTTGCCGTTTCCTTGCTGGCTGACTGGATGCCCGGAAAAACCTGGATGCTAGATCAGCTTCGGTTTCTGGACGAAAATGAACGGCCGCAATCTAGCATCGACATCCATATTCCTGGTACCCCGTCCACCGACGAACAACGTGTGCAACACGCATGGATCTAGATGCATCGCTTCGCTTGCAAGCAGCGCCCTATTTCATCCGACCCAAGTTTTTTTTTGCGAACAATCCGACCCAAGTTCATTGATATTGCTTAATCCATTTGCTGACATCATAAATGTTTGCTTATATTATTATTTTTTGTGGGTGAAATGTTTGCTTATATTAAGACCGTGTTCTTAAATTTATGTGAAGATAGAATCCTTATCGGTTCCGGTAAATTAGGTTCCTATTTTGGTACACGAAGGAAAACAAGAAAAACACACTCTCCGATTTAAAGGAAGTTCATAAGGATTTATGAGAAGATTTTACTTTACCAAAAAAGAACATGATTTGTTTGAAATTTTAGATGCTCATTTATTGAACTAAAAAACTGTACCAAGTTTTTGCATGGATTATTTTCTTGAAAATTCAGTGTCTCCTGGCAATAGTTATTTTAATAGAAAATGTTTATTATTGATTCATAATGAAATATCAAGGAGATACAAACATAACGAGTATACATCTAGCCTTCACATAAGTAGTATGCATACAATCAACACCAATGAACAAATTTGTCGCCATGACGACAAAGAGAAAAGTCATACAAGACTCAAGATATGCCTAGTCGGAAGAAAGAAAATTGAAACGACCAACGAAATGTACCAACCATTATCGGCACCAGTCATATCTTGACTACACAATGACTCATGTAAGGTTCTATAAAAGCAACACTTTCAGAAAGAGAACGACACATGAGCACCGCCGTTGCCGAATCCAACCTCAAAGGGTAGAGCATGCACTACAAAAAAAAGACACATCCGTGACATTTTGGGCGGAACGAAAAAAATTTCTGTCATACATATGGCACTTCTATGACGATGATTGTGACAAAATCCGGTATCATCATAGATGTGGTGGGTTCCTACTTCTATGATAAAAAATTATGACAGAAAATAGGCTTTTCGTCCTGGGCGGGCCGGAAACGCAGCCGCATGACATTCTTTGGGCCGTCCATGACGGAAAAAACCATGGTAGAAGCGAGGGGAGGAAAATTTCGGGGAATTCCTGGTTAAGGTGGGAGGTCGCGGGCCGAGCGATGCGCGCTTCTCTCATACACGTACGCGCGTGTGTGCGAGGCGTTGGCTCTAACTGAACCCGAGCGAGGCGTTGGGCTAAAACTGAACCCGAGCGATTGCACTGCAGGCTACGCGTTACTGAACCCGAGCGATCGATCGATGGCTGTTAACTGAACCCGATCGAGCGATTCCTTCGCTACTGATGCTAAATGAAGCCGATCGATGCTGCCTCTGGATGAACAGTGAGCGTTGCGCGCGCGCGGGGGGGGGGGGGGGGTTGGATGAACAGTTCCCGATGGGGGTGGATGAACAGGACCCCGTGGTGTTACCTCTGGATGAATAGGACCCCGATCGATCGAGCCGGTTGGGGCTGGATGAACAGGACCCCGTGGAGGGCTGGATGAACAGGACCATCCCGTGGAGGGCTGGATGAACAATAGACGGTGGAGGACAGGATGAACAGTAGCCCGTGGAGGAGTGGTTGAACAGGAGCCCGTGGAGAGGGCTGGTTGAACAGTAGCCGATGGAGTAGTGCGCGGTGGAGGCTGGATGAACAGGAGCCCGTGGATGAACAGTCGTAGGTGGAGGCTAGAGGAGGTCGACGGTGGATGAACAGTAGCTCATGGAGGATGGAGGGGGTCGACGGTGGAGATGAACAGTATCCCATGGAGTCCCGTTTTGCGGTACGCCACACCCCTCCCGATGAACAGGACCCCCGTTTCGACCGTAGCGCTCCAACACAAGTCCGTTTCCTCCGTTTTGCGGTACGCCACACCCCTCCCGATGAACAGGACCCCCGTTTCGACCGTAGGAGGTCCATTTTCTCCGTTTTGCGGTACGCCAGACCCCTCCCGATCAACAGGATCCCGTTTCGAACGTGGCCGGTCGAACACAAGGCCGTTTCCTCCGTTCTGCGGTACGCCAGGCCTCGTCTCCATCGCCTGTTCCGTCCAAGCCCTCCCGATGAACACGACGCATTCCGTTGCCTCCCCATGAACACGACGACGACGTTGTTTCTCCGTTCCGACCCAGCCATGTACACGAGCCCTGGCCGTACGTATGCGCGAGTAGGCGTTTGAGACCCCGCCCGTATGTACACATACGTGGCCGTATTTTCTTTCTTGCACCCCGGCCGATGTACGTACGTGTACATGCTACGTGCGCGCCTCTACTACGACACGTGCGCGCCTCTACATCCACCAGTATATATGTACGTACACGTTCACGACCAGAATGACAATGCTACGTACGCTTCGACCAGGTGGGTCCCGACTGTCAGGCACTTCCTTGCATGCGAAGATGTAGCTGGTGGGTCCCAGCAGTCAGGGGCAAACATTTTTCGCGAAATACGATGGCCCGTCCGGTGGGTCCCCGCTGTCAGGTGGAGGAATAATTATTTTGCACGCAATAAGGAGGCACTTCCTTGCTGCGGCCGTGGACCCAGCTGTCAGCCTCTCCACGTACAGTCCATGTCCGATGGAAGCTGTTCCTTGACCACGTTGACCACGCCGCGCCGAGAGCACCAGGGCGGTGGACGACGGCGAGGCCTAGGAAGGGGACGACGCGGAGCCGGGGAAGACGCGATAGTGGATGCCCACACGTAGAGGAGTACGAGGGTTCACTGGTTCGCTGCAGTGTGAGGCTGCCGTCGCCGCAGAATAACAAGGGGTGTGGGCGAGTAGAGGGATGGTCTGGCCAGCGGTGGGAGTAGTAGGGGGCGATGAGGCCTGCGCCGCATCGCAGCCGACCACGGGAGGTAGGAGCACGAGGCACGACCGACGCTGGTTTGGGCGGCTGGAGCAAGAAGACCAGAGGTTGAAGAAGCACTACGACCATTGGATGGACATCGTACGGTCATTGGAGCTAGAATCGTGCATATTGACTAAGTTCACAAAGCCCTCCGTCCCCGTCAACTTAGTAGGCCCACAAGTCAGCCTCCCACCAAGGTGGGTCCCAGCTAGCAGGGGGGTATTCATTTTTTTGTGTGTAATAAGGAGGCACTTCCGGTGGGTCCAAGCTGAGAGCAGGGGGAACATTTTTTCGCGAAATACGGTGGCCCGTCGGGTGGGTCCCAGCAGTCAGGGGCAAACTTTTTTTTCGTGATATACTGGTGGGCGTCCGGTGGGTCCCTGCTATCAGGTGGAGGAATAATTATTTTCCGCGTAATAAGGAGGCACTTCCTTGCGACTGTCGTGGACCCAGCTATCAGCCTCTCCATGTACAGTAGGAATTCGGTCGTTGACCACATTGACCACGCCACGTCGACAGCACCACGACGGTGGACGACGGCGAGGCCTAGGAAGGGGACGACGCGGAGCCGGGGAAGACGCGACAGTGGATGCCCACGCGGAGAGGAGTACGAGGGTTCACTGGTTTGGTTGCGCTGCCGTCGCCGTAGAATAACAGGGGGTGTGGGTGAGTGGAGTGGAGGGATGGCCTGGCTAGCGGTGGGAGTAGTATGGGGGCGGTGAGGCCTTCGCGGCAGCACAGCCGGCCACGGGAGGCAGGAGTAGGCGGCACGACCGGTGCTGCTTTGGGCGGCTGGAGCAAGAAGACCAGAGGTTGAAGAAGCACTACGGTCGTTGGATGGACATCGTACGGTCAGTCGAGCTAGAATCATGCATATTGACTAAGTTGACAAAGCCCTTCGTCCCCGTCAACTTAGTAGGCCACTATACTAGGTCCCAGCTAGCAGGGGGAGTATTCATTTTTTTGCGTAATAAGGAGGCACTTCCTTGCGTGCGAAGATATAACTGGTGGGTCCGAGCTGTCAGCGGCGGTAACATTTTTTTCGCGAAATACAGAGGCCGTTTCGGTGGGTCCCAGATGTTAGGTGGAGGAAATCATTATTTTGCGCGTAATAAGGAGGCATTTCCTTGCGTGCGGCCATGGAACCAGCTGTCAGCCTCTCCACGTACAGTCCACTTCAGATGCATGTCGGTCGTTGACCACGCTGACCACGCCACGCCAAGAGCACCAGGGCGGTGGACGACGACGAGGCGTAGGAAGGGAACGACACGGAGGCAGGGAAGACTCGGCAGTTGTTTTTGTTTCCCACGCGGAGGGGAGTACGACTGTACGAGGGTTTACTGGTTCGTCTGCCGTCGCTGGGGAATAACAGCAGGTGTGGGTGAGTAGAGGGATGGCTAGGCCAGCGATGGGAGTACGGTGGGGCGGTGAGGCCTGCGCGGCAACACAGCCGGCCGCGGGGAGGTGGGAGCAGGCAGTCCCGCCGGCGCTTGTTTGAGCGGCTGGAGCAGGAAGAGCAGAGATTGAAAAAGCACGACGGCCGTTGGATGGACATCCAACAGTATATAAGCCATCTGTGGAAAGCCTCAAATCTGTGGAAAACAACATACAGCCCATCTGCCATTATTTCAAATAATTTACAGCCCATTTGCTAATTCTTACGGTTTTTTTGAGCCCATATTATTTATGTTGGCATTACAACCCATATTGTGGCCACGGTTAAAAAATTATACGAAATTTTGCATGTGTTGGTGCGGTCTGAACTATTTTTAATCCCAAAATTTCAAGTCACATTCAGACTGATTTTAAAAATAAATGTATATTAATATAAAATCCAATAAATTATCCATGCATAAAAATCAATGCAATTTAAAATCTCGAGATGAAAAAAATATATTTAAAAATAATTGCCGGTTTGATGTGTTTTAAAAATGTACAACCCATTTCTCATTACCGATAGGCCATTTTCTCGGCCAGCCGAATAAAGCTCTCCTCGCCTTGAAAGATTTGCAGCCCAACAGGCCTGATAAAACGACTTACTTGACAAATCACAAAAGAATTGGGCTAGCCATTTTCAGAAAGAAAAAAACTACTGGGCTGGTCTGTGGTAAACATAAAAGAAAAGGTTGTCTAGACAGGCCAGAGTGTCCCGCACAACCCAGTTGACACCCTGCTTCTGTCTCAAAAATAAATTAGATAAATGCCACTCCAATTATGGCAATTCATAAAAATGCCACTGCAATTTCCAAACTTTTAAAAATGCCACTGCAATTTTTGCAAACTTTAAAAAACGCCACTGCAGTTTGCAAACTTTGAAAAACGCCACTTCAGACTTCGAAAAATGCCACTAGAAATGGCATGAAATGGCATTTTTTGAAAGTTTGGAAATTGCAGTGGCATTTCTCGGATACACCAGATTTGGAGTGGCATTTATCAAATTAACCCAAAACAAAAATAACTGGGCGAGCTGCTGGGTCTCTGGTGTCAGCCGCTCGTTGTGCAATTCTCTTGTTTATTGACTACGTTGACAATGGCATGTGACCCAGATGTCAGAAATCCACTAGGAGGAGCCATTTTTTATTGGCTTGAAATAAGGAGGCACTTGCTTGCGTACCGCCATGACCTTGGCGGGTCCCTACTGTCATCCTCTCCACGTACAATCATCTCCTGACTGTGTACGCGTCAACTTGCTAGGCCTACAAGTCAGCCTCTAAACCGTGGAGGACAAATAAAACCCATTTAAAAAAATAACAGCCCATTCCATACGTTCAAACGGAAAGTTCAACATTCAGAGCAAAGTAACAGGTCTGATCCACATATAGAGTACTGAACTTCCACGTTGACAACCATCATAGCCAAGTTAACTATCTACTCCCACTAACACTCTAGTAGCGTACAAGTACTAACTTACTCTTAGCTAACTAGACGATGCCGGCCGCCATCTGCTGTCCATGCTAAACGCCGGCACCGGCGTCCTCCGCCTCGCCTCAGACTTGCCAGAGGTGCGATAGGGCGCATTGCTCGCGCACGTTGGCCATTTTCATGCCGGCGTGGTCCACCGAAGCTTCGGCTTTCAAGCGGGAAACCCACTTGACGAGTTGGTAGTAAAAATCAGCGTCGCGAACGCGTGCGTGCCCGGCAAACTCTAGGGCTATTTGCTGGGCGCCGGCCTCCACGTAGTCAGCCCAGTTGCGGGCGCTCTGCTGCTCCATGTCCCGCTGGCGGCGCAAATCGGCGATACGCTGCTCCTTTGCCAGGCGGTCGCGCTCCAACAACTCCCGTTCCTCCGCCATGCGATCGCGCTCCAACAACTCCTCGATCTCCGCATTGCCATCTAAAGACAGATAGAATGCCTCCTCCCTCCGTCTGCCTTCCGGTGAAAACCCGAACACTAGTTTCGGTGGTGACCGCCTCCGGCGTCGCCTACCGCGGACGGGCGGGGGCATGGCGGACGTGGCGAGCGACGTCGGGCCGGTGGGGGCTTATGAGGATATGGCGAGTTGGGTCACGGTGGCACCTGAGAAGGCCGGGAAACAATACTTATAGGCGGAAGGTAGCGCGACGGTCATCGGAATTCAATGCATAATGGCTTACCGCGCCAGCTTGCCATGGAAAAGTAGAGAAACTGAAATTATGACTGTGCCGTCCCATCCCGTCTGGGTCGCACGCCGGCATGGTGGTCAAACGAGTGCACTCGAATCATCTCCCTCCTTGTCAATAATGATTCCACGGATTTAAAGCGTATCTTCTTTCGCATCAGTTAGCTGCCTTAATTACGGCCGGCTGCATGCAGGCACTCATAATCTCTCGCAGGCAGTACGCGAAGCAACATGCAACGAGTCGCAGCCGAGGGCACGCATGCAGCCACTTAAATCGCTGGAATTAATCAGGCTTAAACTTCTACAGTGCCGTTAATTATTGCCATGCCTTGGTCTTTCTGCTTTGCTCACGGGACTAATAAATCCCGGACGGAGGGAGTACCTTGGTTACTGAGAGGTTTGAATTAAGCCCTGCAAACCGGAAAGGAGGTACTCCCTCCGTTTTTTTATTTAGTTCGCATATTAGCTTTGGTCAAAGTCAAGCTTTACAAACTTTGACCAAGTTTATATACAAAAATATTAAGATATACAATAACAAATCAACAACATTATATTTATTATTAAATGTACTTTCACATCGTATAGATTTATTATGATAAATGTCTATATTGTTTTCTATAAACTTGGTCAAACTTTATGAAGTTTGACTTCAGTCAACTCTAATATGTAGAGTAAATAAAAACGGAGGGAGTACTACTACGTGCGTGATCCGCTATTTATTCGTGTAGGATCGAGTAGGCCGTTTCTTGAATTGAGCCCTGCAAACCGGAAAGGAGGTAGTATGTGCGTGATCCGCTATTTATCCATGTAGAATCGATAGTGTAGCTTGTTAGTTTCTCTAGAGGTAGGCATTTTTATCCGTGTAGGATCGTGTAGCCTGTCAGTTTCTTCAGAGGTAGGCATTTTTATTCAAAAAACTGCCACTTCGCATCTTGCGTCGCAAATAAAACTGCCAGGAGCGCATTTGTAGGCTAGCTAGTGATCGATCAGTAACTTGTAAACACCAAGCGAACAGAAATAAGTAACTGTTAATGCATCTCAATGATTCACAGATCATATACAAATATTTAGCTCCAAAAGCAAAGATCAACCACTTCGGATCTCGCGTCGCAACTAAAACTAACTAGTACGATTCCCATACATAAGATCAACATGTTAATGCATCTCAATGATTCATAGATCATATACAAATATGTAGCTCCAAAAGTAGAGATCTAGAAAAAACATCTGTTCTTCCTACTAACATGGATGCTTCTTTTGGCCAACATTCAGTACAGACTGAAAGACAAATTTGTTTGTGAAGTCTACAATTCCTCTTGCAAACGTAAGTGGTTTCACCAACAGCTGGAACCATGAGAATGAACCACACATGATGGAGGAACATCCACTGCAATATGATTTGGTCTTCTCTCGATCACACCGCGAGACTATTTTTGGAATACAAACTTTAACTTGGGCAAAATGATGCCCATTGTATAATCAGACCAAAGCAATGAAGCATCTAGTGTTGGCCAATAAATAGTACAGTACTACTTTTCTGTAGTCCATGAAGTGACTATCCAATCTTTCTGTGTCTATTTTCAAATGGCATTGCATGCAGTGACTATACTATTCTCTTGTGCAGTTCAACCAAAATTTCGGACACTTTGTTTGTTTGCCAAATAGCAACGGGCAGACATCTCTGTTTGCACAAATATCAAGCAGCTAGTAAACATATACCACACCTTGTATTTTCGGTTTAAACATGTCTCTTCCGCTTAGCATCTGTCATGTTCTGCACTGGACAATCTGATACAATTATGTTTTGCCCTGGACAATTTCATACGGAATTGATTTGCTGGTTCAGAGCAGAAATATAGCGCCTATTCTTCATCAGGCCAAGGATATCCATGTTTGCAGTGATGGAAGAGGTGAAATCAATACAGCCGAAATTGAGCATCCAATCATTGAATCCTGTCCTGCACCTCCAATGTAGGTCCACCCTGCCAATAAATTCACATGCAAACCACTAGTATTACTATCTAATGACAGTACAAAAAGAGTAGCAAGATAGTAGCAAACCATGTACCTTCGTAATGAACAGCTCATAGTGCCACCAATTGGATATAAAGGTTTGGAAAAAAACATGCTCCTAATGTTGAACCAGTTGGAATTTTTGTGCAGTTCCACTAAAATCAAGCATCCCTATTTGCATAGATATTAAAAGTGTGATTACTCTAAAAGTGGCACTTGTTGAAGCATAGACTCACAAATATAAGCATTCCAATTTCATGATGGGAAAAGGTAGCAAGACTGTTTCTAACCACCTATTTGAAGGAATAAATAAAGTAACATCGGCTGATGTCAGGAAGGCATACATAGTTTTTTCTAAAAAACCGAGCCATTCCTGACCTTTCCTCTTCTTTTAAGCAAATTTTGTGCAGTTCTACTAAAATAAAATGCCATCACCGCCTTGACAATTCAGTGACACTGTACAAAAGGAAATGACTTAACATTCAAACATGATGTCAGGTATGTAGTCGACAGGCATTAGAGACAAACATACAGACCTCCTCCGATAACATAATGAACATTAATTTTAACAAAGGTGTGACTAGCTTTACCGGGATAACTTGAGTGAACTCTACACCCTTTGTTCCTTAATATAAGACGTTTTCGCGGTTCAATTTAAAGTACCCAAACGTCTAGTATTTAGAAAAACAGGTAGTAGTTTTCTTGAGCACATATCTGGGAAAGCTTGCCACACTTTATTTATGTCCATATGCTAATGCAACACCATTCGAATACTACAAATATACACTAATCCAGTGGCTAGTGCAACAGTAGAGTAGTTAGTTTATTACAGGGTACAGTACAATGGTTTTACTGAACAGATTTCAATAAACTCTAGCACTGGAAGGTTTCTATAAGAATTAACAATACAAAATGTAAAGGTAACAAGTTTCAGCATTGGTATACTAGCTCTGCATGAGCATTAAACCAAATACAAAAGTCTGAAGGTAACTAGCATTATTAACTAATGACAGTATAAAAAATTGCAAACCATGTACCTCCAAGGTAAATATCATTTTGAACTCGGGGGGACCTTAAAAGTTTCTATCCCAATCTTGATAATCGATCAAACATAAAAACTTGATCGAACGAATCAAGAGAATAGCCGGAGGAGGTGCCCACTCTTGACCTTTCCTCTTGTCTTCATAATTGTCTGTGCAGTTTAACCAAAATAAAATGACATCAGCGCCTTGGCATTTTGGTGACACTGTACAAAAAATTAACTTATCTCATGAAAGTGAGGTATGTAATCTATAAGCATTAACAGTGCAAAAATCTGAAGGTAGTAACAAGTTTCATCGTTGGTATACTGGCTGTGTAACATCATTAGAATGCCTTAGCTGAAAAATCTTTAATACATCCACAATCAAAAGCTAACCCTGAAATAATCCAGTGACATTAAATAGCATTGCTTAAATTTATCGGTGGCATTAGACTGAGAGCGGCATTAGTTAAATGTGGCATCACTTTAGCAGTAGCATTGCTTGACTTGACTGCTGGCGTTATACTAACAGCAAAAAAAGTGGCAATAAGAGCATGGGAGGCCCATTCGGACAGTGGGCGCACCAGTACGATGTACCTCCACGGACGCAGAGTGGTGAGGGAGGTATGCTTGCCCAGAGCAACAAATATCCAGGCAACATATGTGGATCACGTCCTATTTTTGCTCTCTTTAGCCACCTTTTTCCTATGCGAGGACAACAAACCGATTGACCTGGTCATTCTCTATTGCGTTGTCATGCCTTTCCACCCTTCTTCAACCAAGAGACATGAGACTCGTTCCTTAGCTACTGATTTTCCCCTTTTCAACCTAGATGCGGGTTCGATGCCTACTCTCTTGGACAGTACAGTCTCCCTTCCTTTCCTTATTCAACCCAGACATGGATTAGTCTGCATGAAGTAGGGTTTCCTTTAATAGTGAAAATTATGGTTTTCGTCTGCATGGCCAGCAGAGTAGAGGATAGCAAATTGGGAAGATGGTGGAGTGGAAAAAGATCCACATGCAACGACGTGGCAGAGGGGGCAATAGAACAAGGTTATGGTTCGAAAAGAGGTAGCATACCTGAGGGTCGACGGGAAGTGGCTTCGCTCATGGTCATCATCCTCCGCACACACTATGGCAGTGAGCTTGGGGACGGAGGCCATCCCACGCGGGCGCTATGTCTGAGAGGACGGCCTTGTCGTCAGTGTGTGACCTCGCTCGCTGACAACGAGTGCGTCAATGCTGCACGTCCTTTTCTTCCCCGGCGGATCTGTGACCACCAGTGAGGAGGGAGAGAGTGGCCGTCTTTTTTAGATCTGGAGAGAGGGTGGTAGTGTGAGAAGCAAGTGGGCAGTCCTTAGCAAGAAAGCGCTCAAGCTCCAGCCCATATATCTTTTTTATACTACTAGTACTGGAGGTGGAGTAGTGGTAGAGTAGTTTATATTTTCTCTATGTACAGTACCAGTTAGTCGTGCTTCAAAACTGATCGGCACGCCATTAAAAAAATAAAGGTCAATAACTAATGTGGCACCTCGGGCCAACGCGGCCAGATCGCATTTTGCATGAGAAATTACACACCATGTTTCGTTTACATGTGGTCCCGTTCCAACATATCAGTGAGACGACAACGAGTAGTAGGAGTATTTTCGAACGGACGTGTAGGCCGGGGCGCCTCTTCATGAACCGTGGCAAACTCGCAACCGTTCACCGACTCTTCGCCTTTCCCTCTCGATTTGGAACTGCTGTCGCACACTCTTCCTCTCCCTCCTCCATTTTCCTTCAGCCCTTCACCCTTTCTTCTGCCATTGTTCGATCGTCTTCTCCATGGAGGGAACAGGTCGGAAACGACCCCGTTATTCTTGCCCTGATCTGAAATATGACGTGGTGGAGGAACTCATTGATCGGTGCGACGTCATCACCTCGACTAGCATGGCAGGTTCGTTCAAGCCCATTCTCGACTCAACTAATAACATCATTACAAAGAACCCAAGAGTTAAGGAGCGGTTTGATCTCCCCTATCTTCTTCGCTGTGACCCTGATGATGACTGGCGCCGGCACGATGGAGGCCTCGCCCTGTGCAAGTTGATGCCGCTTGATAATGATATGTATGATGTTAAGATGCCATCGCTTGAGGGCAAGGCTTGGGCGGGCGCAAATGGAGATTGGGTTGTTTACATTGGGTCCAACTGCAAGTGGGAACTTGTGAATGTGTACACTTGTCACCGGGTTCCACTTCCAAAAATCTCAGCACACTGCCCAGAGGTTGGGCACACTGGTAATGTACGCACGTTCAAATACGATCATGGTGACTGTATTCTACGGAAGATAGCAATTTGTCAAGTTCCCAACCGCTCTTGGAATTACAGCAACTATGATGTTGCTATCTTCGACAAGCTTGTTGCCGTCCTTGATGGTTTCACTCAATGGATATTGCTCAAAAATCCGTTTCTGTACACGGATGAGTACTGTGATGCAATTCAATACGAGGGCCTTGTGTTTGCTGCCACCACTCGTGGCACTATTTTGCATGGCATCCTCATAGTTTCGGTACGTTTGTCTTCCACCGTAATTATAACTGTTTCATCCACATGCATGCGGGTTAGCAAGTTTTCCTTTACTAATTAACCTTCTTCTTGTGTTTCCAAGGTCCTGTGAACATCCCACCACCTATACTTGAAAATTTTTATAACCAAGGGGGAGATGACGATGGTGATGATCACGAGCATGATGACGAGCAGCGCCCATATACTCTGTGGCGCCTGGCAACTAATTCTGATGGATCACCTCTTCTTGTGTGTATACAGCCCATTGATGATGTTATTGCTAAGGAAGCAGGTGTCTCCCATGGTCGCACTCTCCGGACCTATTCCAACACCCGTTGCATGGTATTCGGGATGGATACTAGTGTGCTAGCGCCAACTCCTTCTCCCTGGTACAGAATTGATAGTCTTGGAGAAAACTCGCTCTTCCTTGGACAAAACTATCCGATGATGGTGAAAGGAGATCCAACTACTGTTGACACATTTATGAGAAGCAACTGTGTCTATACCTCGGACATTTGTGTGGTTCCCTACCCTGGTAGGGATATAGTAGGCCGCTTCAGCCTGGATGATCAGTCCTGCGTTGGTTTCCAGATCGACAATCGATGGCCCGTCCCAGAGAATCACTTGTGGTTCAAAGCAAGCATTTCCAACGCCGAGGAATAGTTGAGTTGAAGTTCATTTCATTGCTTGTTATTTGTTGTGTGGTGAAAACTTTAGTATTTATAATGTATCCTCATTGTCGATGTGGGTTGATGACCTGTTGTATGTAATAAAATGATATGCCTGTGATAAAGTTACTAAATTTATGAATGGCTTTCGAGTCGCCTCTCTAAATTTGTACTAGCTTCACATGCTTCGCGCGTCGGGCGGGTGTTTTTACTGTAGGCATATGTTAATGTGTTTGTTGTACGTAACTAGTAGCTCGAATCCTTGATACTAGTATACTATATACTAGTAGGAGTAAGTAGTAGGAGTAGTAGGGTGGCATGGGCCAGAACAAGCATTCACGTCCAGGAGTACGGCACACGCCACCACCACGACATCCATCTGACACCATATTATTTCTTGGAGTCCGTGCTAGAGCAATCTCTTCAACCTCGTTGTTTCTCTAACTTCAGCCATCGCGCGGCGGGCGAGGTGGGGGTTTGCTGATAGTCGGTTTCCTTAACTGCAGTCCCACTTGTAAGGCCAACTCCAACGCACGACCCCAAACGCACCTCCGTTTTGCACGAACTCCAACGATAATTTTGACTAGAAAAGCAAGACCAAAGAAAACAAGAACCACAAGAATACATTTTACTACTCCTGTAAGTTGGATTAGTGCCTTCTCGATGCATTCATTGTTGATCTACGGAGGCTCGATCTTGCGTGCTTCTTTCTTCTTTGAGTGTAAAGAAGTAGACGTTGCTTCCTCGCATCTAGTCTCATGTATAGCCTCTATTCTAGTAGGAGTATCAACAAGTGCACTAATCTCATCCGAGTGCAGAACCGAAGATTTGGCCGGGTTCTTCCTCCTTTTGCCGACATGTGGGACATCCAACATCCAGGTCATGTCATGAAAGAAAATAGAGTGGTAGTTGAAGCCACGAGATGTGCATCTTGGGTTAAACTGTAAATAGAATCTTACTACTCTTGAGTAACTCCAAAAGCGGCCACCAAAGATCTTTATTGGATTTGTTTTTCATCACCAGCACGTAGAGGTGAAAGATGTGCAGGTTCAGTGGGTCCTGTTGCGTTTTCACTAACATGTGGGGCCGCATGTGAGCAAACAGACGATGGGCTCCGCGCTCCAGCTGGCTGGCTGAGAAGAGATAGAGTAGGGCTGAGCACGGACTGCAGGAAATTTGTTCTGCATACCTCGATATAGGCTCGATATAGTGGGGTGGCATGGGCCATAACTAGCATTCACATCTAGCAGTACGGCACACGCCACCCACACGAGTCCCATCCGACACCAATTTTATTGGAGTCTGTGCTACACCCATCTCTTCTCCCTCCTATTTTCTCAGCCATCGCGCGGTGGGTGGGGTGGGGGTTTGCTGATAGTCGGTTTGCTCAACTGCGGTCCCACTTGTAAGTGAAAATGCAACACCGCATGCATTCCCGCTTAAGGGGCGTTGTAAGTGCATCTAGTGCCACCCCTAGTTGGTTTTGGAGTATTGACGACAAACCTAGTTGAGGGACTAATGTGTTTGTGAGAATTGCAGGATAACACAGGTAGAAGTAGAAGTCCCTCATTGATTCGGTTTCACTACCAGAGATGACCCCTAAAAATGTATGAAGACATTGAAGCCAAAGGTGGTATATGAAGATATTCACATTGAAGACTATGACAAAAGAAGACACGTTATGAAGCCTATGGAGCTCGAAGACTTAGATCTTTCGTAGTTCCTTTTCTTTTTGTGTTGAGTCATAGGAACCACCGTACTGTTAAGTGGGGTCCAAGAGAACCAGTCAGAATGACTGAAGTGATGCCTAAACCAAAAACCTATGTCTTCGAGTGAAGACAATGAGAGCGAATCTTGTCCAGAGCCGGACAAGTCAGCTTTGCTTGTAGCCCAAGTAAAGTTGCCATGAGAGTCTGAAATCTGACCGTTGAGACACGTGTCAGTTCCTTAGTGACCCAGGGTCATTTCGGACAAATTAGGTCGGGTTGCCAAGTGGCTATAAATAGCCCACCCCCTACAACCATAAATTGTTGGCTGCTCAGAATTCAGTGCACGGCTTTTGTCGTTTGAGAGCAACCCACCTCGAAGCCTTTGAGAGAAAATTCCCAGCGAGGAGAAAAGCCCTAACCACCCAGAGCCAGAGTAAATTGGGCATCACTTAAGTCTTCTTGTCTGTGTGATCTGAAGACTTATTACACTTGAGGACTGTGAATCCTCCAGACGGTTAGGCGTCGCGTTCAGAGCATCCAAGAGACATTGTGGATTGCCAGTGAACGAAGTCTGTGAAGGTTTGGGAGTCTACCTTGAAGACTTACCAGAGTGATTGGGTGAGGACTTTGTGACCTTAGCTCAAGGAGAATACGGTGAGGACTTGGTGTCCTGAGCTGCGTGTTCAGGACTGGGTGTCCGGGACTGTGTGTCCTAAGGTTTAAATACCTAGCCGCTCCAACCAGACGTACAGTTGTCACAGCAACTGGAACTGGTCCAACACATCATTGTCTTCAACGAGTCACTGGTTTCATCTTCACTTCCTTTTTCTTACTGTTACTCATTGCGAAGCCATTGCATGCCTGCTCTATCTTTTGTCTTCACAACGTGAATGTATGATCTGTTTGGCTTCATAACTTCTTCCTACATGATCCTTATTACACTGCAGCTGTTTGTCATTGTGCTTTCACTCTATTGAATACTTGACCATGGCTGGCCTAGTGTAATCTAACTTCCGCTGCATAGTGATAGGCATAATCTTCACTGTTTGTCTTCATAACTCCCACGTTTTGAAGACTTTCATAAAAATCGCCTATTCACCCCCCCTCTAGTCGATATAACGCCCTTTCAGGCGTGCCGGACCAACCGTGTGGGGGTGCGACGCGAACACGGCAGGCTTTTACTTTTGAACTCATAACTTGTAAAATTTGGTTCTGCTCCATGGCGCGACCGATAGATAGAAAATAACGATTTTGCCTAGAGTAATGAGAAGTTTGGTTCTGGCGCCGTTCATGCATGGAGTACGTACGAAAATTATGAAGTTGATGCGAAAGGTAAGATAATTACTGTAGTATCATATACTACTACATGGATTTGACGGAAAGATAAAAATACATACGGATCCATCAACATTCAACGACATCCTCGCGCCCTAGTGCACCGGGTCACCAACCGACGTGTGAGGAGCAGCGGCGTTGGCGGCGAGCTCAACGTGCTTCTGAACAGTGCCGTCCAAGGTTGCCCTGCGCTCCAAGAAGGCCAGCGTCCTATCGTCCTCCTCTTGCATGTAGTAGTCCTTGTGGACGATTTGCGCGTAGATGTGGGTGATTATGTCGATGGTGTCTTGCTGCGCCAGGCGCTGCGCGACGAGCGCGACCTCAAGGTGGACATTCTCCGGCGCGACGGCGGGCAGTCGCAGGGCCACCAGTGTGTCGAAGAGGTTGTTACCATAGTGGCCGTTGAGGGTGGCGGGCATCGCAGAGCCTGGGCGCGTCGGCTGGAGGCTTACGTCAAAGTCGTCCGCAAGCTTCTTGACGACGGTGAACTTGTCAAGGAAACCGACGAGGACCTCGTTGAACAAGGAGATGAAGCTGTCGTCCAAGCGGCCCCTCACCCTGGCGGCCTCAAGCAATACTACCTGGAGACGTTCCTCAGTGTCGGGCCGCAGGCCGGCATCGTGGACCATCTGGCACAGCCGGCAGATGCTCGCGCTCATCGCCTCCATGGGTCTAGCGTAGCTTCTAGTCAACTGATCTTGCGATTCGAGTGATCACTCAGCCCTAGGTTAGCGTGCGTAGGTGCGTAGGATTTTGTACTACTCCTCGGCCCTCTACTGCACCTGCCTTTGGCTGTATGATAGGTAGGCCAGCCACCCCCTGGGGCCACGTGTCATTCACCCAAAGGCAGTTCCTCATAGTGAATATCCGTTGGTCAAATTATTACGTGCTGCTCCTCACAGTGAAGTGACAAGACCCTGCGCCGGAGATGACACCTGAGTATAGGCGCCATGTTTGGCATACCATAGTCAGCCTCACCGTCTGCAGTCACTATCATCATGGCTGTAGAGCTAGCCTACTTACAACTAGCCCTGTTCGACATAATTTCCCGTGCGTAGATGCCCGTGCATTGCACGGAACACCAAGATTGGGGGTGGACGGCTCCGGCAGCGGCCATCGCACCAAATTTTTCCACGGCCTTCTACTCCTAGATGTGGTGGGGAGGAGATGAGGCTGATTGTGAGAGACAAGCAGTTGTTTGTAAATAGGGAACAAGTGCGGTCATCTTTTTGAAAAAATGGAGAAGCTTGGTTTGTATGCGTCAGATCTAGATCCGACGGCTATTGGTGAAACATGGGAGGCACAACATCATCACCAACTCAGGACCTGTTTGATTCGCAGGATTTTGAAAACGCAGAATAGGAAACGGCAATATTACAAGTTTCAAACTGATATTACAAATGTTAGGAGTAATGCTACACCTATGAAGAGGGAATTACTAGGAAGTTTACGTAAGAACTTTCGTTACTTTAGGTGAATGCAACATTATCATACAAACTAAAATCCACCGCCCTGACAAGTCACTAATGGGCAAATAAGTTTTCGAGTCTCTGGCCACTTGATGTTTCAAAAACAAATTCAGCTTCTGCGGAGACTTTGTCATTTAGGCTTAGACGCTTGCGGTGATCAGCACGCCATTCATTGTTGCTCCAGAGAACGCCAAACCTCATTACCTTGAGCACACTTGCCTCCAGAACAAAGAACCTGGCCAATTTAATCTCAGATGTGCTGCCTCGGTAGTCGATCAAATCAATTTCTGTAAGATGGAGATCAAGGCATTCGATGAGATTGTTATAGTGCAGCACATTTTTCACTTTCGGGTCTTTTTTTATCTGCAAAAGAAGAGAACATATTAGAGAAGCTGGCTGCATAAGATTGCCGTGTCATCAAGAGGTACCAATATCATTCGCTCATACGATAGGGTTGGTTGGCTAGTGATATTTTTTCACTCTCTCTCTCTCTCTCTCTTTCTGTTTCCTCTCATTTAACTAGGAGCACGTGAAGAGCTTGGGCATTTGTTGCCTTCCACTATGTGGCCGATGCCATATTTCGCAAAAGTATGCCACATAACACGCATCGATGTCAAATCAAAAGATTTTGGCACCGCTCTCGCGATGTGAGAGAGTTGGCACCGCTGTGCACACAGACCCACATGTATAAACAAATCAATCAAACCAACTACACCAGCCTCTCACTCTCCCAAACAAGTGTTTTTTATTGCCTCAGTCCTCTCTCTCTCTCCCACGCAGTGTTTTTTCATTGCGTGAGTTAATTTGGCACCGGAGCAAAGTAGGTGATCCAGATTGGGACACCAGGTGAGCAATGGAGGGGCATCGATGCCAAATGCATCACAAGTGAATTTGGCACATGTTTTGGCGTACATAGCCCACTTTTGTAATACTACCTCGTATTTAGTATAAAATTTGACCATAGATTTACCTAAGAAAATGCCAATGCATGTCACTAAAAATTACACCATTTGAAATTATGTTCAAATACGAATCCAACGATATAGTTCTTAGTGACATGCATTAACATTTTGTCAGTTAAATCTATGGTCAAATTTTGATACTACAAAATTGGAAGAGTAAACCAGGAGAATTTGGCAGACAAGTACACCAACGTTGTCAATTTCGGCGCGTCAATGACCCTGATTTTTGTTGGACCCTCTAGATCCGATACAAGCAATCTCTCAAGGAAAGGCGCATTCTTAATGACCATAACATGGAACCGCTGGAGTGATATCTTCCCAATTGATGTCTTGTTGCGGGGCCAGCAAGACACATAAATCCATCGGAGATTCGCCGAGGCGATGTGGAGGCTAATGAACCGGTGGATCTGCTCAAGACGAAGGTACTCGAGCGCAGTACAGCTGTGGACCAGGTGCTCCATAGCCTTCTTCGAGATGAAAACGTCGAAGAGGTCGAGCTGCTTGAGTTGAGGGAGAAGAAGAGCGGGTGCGACATTAATCTGGGGAAGATAGCAGGAGCTGAAGCTGGCGCGGCGCAGCGTTGGCGTGAGGCGGAGCGCGGATGGCGGCAGAGAGCGACATCGTCCAGCTTCAAAGCTGAGCTCCTCGAGCTGCTCTAGGGCGGGGGATAAGAACCACTCGTCGAACTTGGGTTGGACCTTGCAGTTGGTACTGAACATGCGGATGTCAAGGCGTTTGGCTGGCCCAGGGTGCGATGAAAGGATCTTGGAGACTGCGGCCATGCGTTTGCAATCCCCGTCGGAGAGGCAGCTATCGACGGTGAGGTTGAGGGGACGCAGCGCTAGAGGGGGCGCCACCGCCGGGAGAGCAGGGTGGTCCGCATGGCAGATTTGGCGGGGAGGAGGCCGATGATGAAGAGCAGCGTGTCATCGGGGAGGCTGCTGATGAAGTCCAGGCTCGTCAGATGCGGTTTTGGCTCGAGCCGCCTCCGCTTGTTGGCTGCCTCGCCGTCCATCTCAACCGGTGGCGACGCCGGTCTACACGTGTGCTGATGTGTGTTGTGTGCTGGGTGTGCGCGAGTGCGTCCTTCTGTGCATGCCGCCGCGCAGTGGTGAATTGTGCGTGAGTGCGTCCTTCGTGCGCAAGAAGTTTGTCCTCAATGCGCCCTCAATTTACTAGCGTGCGGGGTGCTACCCCGAGTGGTTTCAACTTTGTTTACTTCACCGCGTGTCAGATGGGCCTCTAGTTTACTTATTTTCACCCACTGCCACATGGGCCAGCACACGAAGATACAGAACACGAGCTGACAAGGCAGCATGTGGATTGGTTGACTGGTCAACTAAACAATATACGGAGCTATACGCTAACACGGTGAGCATATAATCCATCGGTATAGAGAGTTCGAGTGAGAGGGGAGGCCCGTGAGAGATAGCAGAGAGAGAGAGAGAGAGAAAGAGCTACTCCCTTCGTTCGATAATGTAGTTCCAACATTTTTTTAAGTCAAACTTTTGAAACTTTGACCAAGTTTATAAAGAAATTACTTATATCTACAATACCAAAGATAAATGATAGTATGAAGTAAGTACATGTTGTGATGAATCTAATGATCGTTCCAGATGTAAATGTTTTTCTCCACATATACCTGGTCAAACGTTTCTGAGGTTTGACTTTTTAAAACATCCATATGCTTATGGACGTGACAGAGTCCCTAACAAGAGAGAGAGAGAGAGAGAGAGAGAGAAAGAGAGAGAGAAAGAAAGAGAGAGTGAGTGAAAAAAGTGTGTGTGCGTGTGTGAAAGAGACATGGACAACACACGATAAAAGTAGAGAAAAAGTGTGCGTGTCTTATGCAAACATATCACACATGCATCTTCGACAACGGAGGCAAGGTGAGGAGATAGTGTGTGGTTGTTTGGAACCGAGAGAGCAAGACCCTCTAGCACGTGGCCAAGAGGGGTCTGACAAACAAGGGAGAGAGGTCGAGAGAGACGTACGGAGAAAATGCAGACATGGGGAGGAGAGAGTGTATGTTTGTCATAGAGAGATCCCCTGGAGATCGTGATGGGACTACATGGGTGGGAGATCGAGTGACAAGGTGTGTGCGCGATAGAAGATGCCCCGAGAGATATCGAGATAGACGTATGGATGGAAGGAGACAATACGTGTGTTCCTGTTGGCTAGTAAGAGATAATCATACTTAGGAGGGGGGAGTGCTTGTGCCTATGATGGATTAAGGGATTATGGTACTTAGGGGGGTGCGTGTCACATGGAGAGAGAACAAGGGCGGAGAGTGTTGGATGGGTCTATATGTATAGCGCGAGGGAGACATGTGTATGTGTGAACCAGGGAGATATAAGGCCAGTTTGGCTTGTGTCCTGAGCATCTTTTGTCTGGCCTGGGGTTGTGGCTGGATTTCATGCACGCTTGTTTGGTTGCTACCCTGTGAAAAAGAAAGCCCGCCTGGCCTGGGTTCCCTTGCACTTTATTTAGCCTGGCTGAACTCCAGACACTGCAAGTAGCCTGGCCCAGGCGACCGATTTCGAACGCCTGGTCGTGCCTGGTCGTGTGGCCACGAGGCTAACAGCAACATGGATGGATATTAGCATTAAATAATTGATTCACGGATTGATTGATGGGACGTTGATGCTTTGCCTGGCCCAGGCATGAACCAAACGCTTCAGCACCACACAAGCCTGGCCAGGCAGACATATTTTACATCTCACGTCCACACCAGGCAGTACCGGCCATCAAGGCATGAGGGTCAGGTCACGAACCAAACTGACCAATAAAGTTTGAGAGAGATTGAGGAGCCCCGATAAGGCTGAGTGGTGCGTCAGATAGCCGAGAGGGGGAAAGAGATATTCCATCCGCTCGATAATGCAGTGCATGTAAATTTTTTAGAAGTCAAACTTTGGAAACTTTGATCAGGTTTACGCAAATGTTATTTATATCTAAAATACCAAAGATACATCATACAAAACTACATCTCATGGTGAATCTAATGGTATATGTTTGCCGTACTAGATGTAATTCTTTTTCTCCACGTACATGGTCAAACTTTGTGATGTTTGACTTTTTAATAAATCTATATGCTATGGACCGAGGAGAGTGCCTTAGTCGAGACAGATCAAGTGCGTGTGAAGGAGAATGAGTAAGTGTGCAAAAAGAGTATGTGTGTGAAAGAGAAAGTGACAACAAATGATAAATTAGAGAGAGAGTGTGTTTTTTCGTTTCTTATGCGAACATATCACGCATGCATCTCCGAGATGGAAAAGCGAGGCGAGGAGATACACAAAGATAGCTAGTGTGTGATTGTTTGCAACGGAGAGAGACACCCCTGTAGCACATGTCCAATAGAGGTGTGGCCAACAAGGAACAAAGGTCGAGAGGGACACATGGATGGCATGGACGCATGGGGAGGGAGAGAGGGTGTGTTTGTGATAGAGAGATCCCGTCGAGATCGTGAGGGGACTATATGGGTGGGAGATCGAGGGAGTGCGTGCGCGATAGAAAGATGCCCCGAGAGAAATCGAGATAGACCATGCACATGTTTGTGATGGAGACTAAGATTAGCTAGTCATATACATATAGGGGGGACTGCGTGTGCCTACAATTGAGTGAGAGACCCTCATACTTGGCTAGCTGGGCATGAGATTGTGTGTGTGCACATGTGAGATGGAGAGAGAACGAGGGGGAGAGATAGAGTTTTAGATGGGCCTATTGAGTGCGAGTGAGATATGCATGTGTATGTGTGACCCAGGTGGATGGAGAGTTTGAGAGAGGGGGGAAGAGCTTCGAGACGACATAGTGGTGCGTGAGAGAGTTATAGGCAAAGAGCCAAGGAATCTGTGTGCGTACGATGGGTGCACCCAAGATATCTAGTTTGGACTAGCTAGAGTATCATACATAGTGTGCGAGAGAGACCCATAGATGGTGTATATATGCATGCGAACTAGAAAGACCCCCCTACACACAAAGAGAGAGAGAGATAGAGAGAGAGAGAGATGGAGAGAAAGGGAGAGGGACAAACAAGGTTTTTGTGTCGGACGCGTGCGACAGAATTGAAGATTATCGGCGAGAGAGAGAGAGAGAGGGAGGTCGCGTTTTATGCATCAAAGACTGATATAAACCATGTTTCGATATAAACTTGCATTCAAATATTTAAATTGGAGAACATGTTGTCTGCAATCCACACATGAACGGATATATGCGTATATCAAACAAGTTCATTAATTTGACTTTCAACATGTTCATGGAGTACTATAATACTGTACAACATGCTACTCGATTGAGGTGTTCAATTTTGGATTTAGTTCACTATTTTGACCTACTGAACGAGCTATTTCATTGAATCGAGATATTTCATTTTGGGTTTGATTCACGTTTTTGAGTGGGTAAACCATTTGTCATATAGTAAATCGCTAGCAACGAGCATGTAAAAACACATTACTCCCGAGCATCATCTCTCCATCTAAAAAAGAAGTGGCAAGCTAATATTTCAAAATTTGATCCGAATCGACTTGGTAAGGTAGACATGGATGCTCGTTCTCCCAAAATTTGAACGAACCGTTAAACATCCTCTCTGCTCGGTGGAATTCGCCCGAGCAAATAAATGGGAGACGCGAAATTACTGTCCTATGTGGGACACACATCAATTGGCCCGTTGTACATCGAGGGTAGGTTCGTAACTTCATCCAAGCGCGCCTTCCTCGGCCGAAATGACATGTGCTGAATAATTCATAAACCATGGTCGGCAAAACACGCTCTCCTCGTCCGAAATAGCTCGCACCCACTATTTCAAAACACGCTCTCCTCGCCCGAAATCGCTCGCGCCCACTAGTTCAAAACACGCCCTCCTCGCCCGAAATCGCTCCCGCCCAGAGAAGCAAAGTTACTCTACTATCCCCGACCCTCAGTACACAGACCCAAGCCGAGAAGCCTATAGGCAAGTGTAGAACTGTAACTCCCCCTCACATTTCAGACAAATGTGTCCGTAAGACATGGTTCCACTCCCCTCCCAATTTCCCCCGCCCGCCCCCATTCATACCTCGTGGGCGCCAAATCACCTTCTCCCCGGGAAGCTCCCTTCTCCCGAGCCGCGAAACCTCAGCCCCACCTCCATGGCGCCCCCACCGCACCAATTTCACAGCCGCCCTCCTCCCTAATGCCGGAGACGCTGTCCATTTGCCATCATGCACTGGGCCGTGTGCCTCTTACTCCGTGCTGCTGGTGCTGCCTCGACGACGGCCGCGTGAACCGTACCGGAGCCGATTCACCCCCGCCCTTGTTCATAGTGCCGGAGCGGCTCCAACTTCGGATCCATCCAGAGTCCTGGCGCTCCTTGGGCGTAGCCGTCGACCGCCGCGACATCGCTCTTTCCCTGCCGCCAGTCGCCACCGCAACCGCGTCGGCCTCACCGACTCGGCAGCTGGACCTGCCTACTTCACCATGCCGCCAGATAGGTCGCACCCTCATCTCAAATCACTTTATTTAGGTGTCAGTTCACTACTAGGAAAAGGGCTATAGATGAAAATGACACTAATGGCGCACCAGAGAAGTGGTGCGCCACTACTATATACTAACGGCACACCATGTGCCGATGCGCCATTAGTGTGGAAGACACTAATGGCGCACCAGACACAAGGTGCGCCACTAGTAACAATTTTTTTTTTCATTTTTCCAAACATACTAATGGCGCATCCAGGCAAAGTGCACCATTACTAGTTCTAACTAGTAATGGCGCACCAGCCATAGAGTGCGCCACTTCTGTATTTTTTATTCTTTTTTTTGCAAAACTACTAATGGCGCACCATGGCACAGTGCGCCATTACTAGTTTAAACTAGTAATGGCGCACTATGCCACGGTGCGCCATTAGTATATATATATATATATATTATTTTTTTGCAAAACTATTAATGGCGCATGGCCAGCAGGTGCACCATTAGTATGTTGGGTTACTAATGGCGCATGGCTGGGTGGTGCGCCATTAGTAACCTGGGACCAGCTAGATATTTTGGACAGCCACACCTACACACTCACTTTCCCCACTTCATTCCCTCCACCTCCTTCTCCAAGCTTATCGGCTGCCTCCTCCTCCTCACCTCATTTGCACCATAGATTCATCAAAATTAAGTGGTGAAATTACCTTTTTTTGATAGGTAAGTAAGGGGAAAGCTATCTTCATGTTGTAGATCTACTTTTTTTCTCCCTAGCTCGCTCCAACAACGTGCACATGCACTTTTTGTGGCCTAGCTAGATCTGTGTATGTTTGTGGTGTTGCATATGTTTGTGGTGTTGCATATATGTTTGTGTTTGCAGGTACCGGTATTTGAAATGCGATAGTTGCCAATATTTTGCCGGAATATTGATTCATTTCCGTTTCGGCGAGAACTTTGGCACTATGCATTCTTTTTGGTCCTATTTTTAGGGAAAGTCATGCCAAATTTTTTTCTTGGTTCTAAAATATCGTTTTGCTCTACCCCGCAGGCGACCATGGTCCGCACGATGACCGAAGGCATCATGAATAGGTTTTTGAGCTCCGCGAAGGCCGAGATGCTTCAAAAGAACGAGATGGAGATAAGATGTCCTTGTCGAAGATGCAAGCTGAAGAGCCTTATTGCGGACCCGGATTCCGGGCAGGTGCGGGACCACCTGCTCTTGCGTGGTTTCATGGATGGCTATCGGTGGCAAGGTGATGAAGATGACTATGAAGTCGTCCATGGGGGCCGGGCAAGAAATGAGGAAGGGCAGCAAGACAACCACCGTGGCTCGGGCGGGCAAGAAGACGAAGAATCTCCAGGACATGATCACGACGGTGATGTTGTACATAGTCATCATGTAGAAGATGCCGGACATGATGATGAGGAAGATGCCAGAGCAGACGAAGGGCATGATCATGAAGATGAAGATGCTGGCGGAGCAGAAGACGATGGACCATCGATGGGCTGGGTGCAGGACCCTCATATTCAAGAGCTGCTTCTCAAGCAGACGGATAACGCAAGAGCTGCCGCCCGAGAGAAAGCCAAGCTGGATCAACTGGAGATAGACGCGGTTACTTCATTGTATGAAGGATGGAGGCCCAAGGATACCTGCCTGTAACGCCCCGTGACCAATGTGCCAGGTGTCCTCCAGTTATTCGTTGTTGTTGCCTTGTCATTGCTTGCGTGTCATGCATTGCATATCATGTCATCATGTGCATTTCATTTGCATACATGTTCGTCTCATGCATCTGAGCATTTTCCCCGTTGTCCGTTTTGCAATCCGGCGCTCCTATGTGACCCGGTGTCCCTTTCTACCTCTTTTCGTGTGCAGGTGTTAAACGTTTTCGGATTGGACCGAGATTTGTCATGCGGCCTTGGTTTACCACCGGTAGACCACCTGTCAAGTTTTGTGCCATTTGGACTTCGTTTGATACTCCAACGATTAACCGAGGGACCGAAGAGGCCTCGTGTGTGTTGCAGCCCAACACCCTTCCAAAGTGGCCCAAAACCCACCTAAACCTCCTCCATCATCTCGGTCGATCGATCACGATCGCATGGCTGAAAACCGCACCTCATTTGGAGCTTCCTAGCTCCCTCTACCTATAAATATGTGTCTCCCTCCGAAATTCTCGCGCAGATGAAACCCTAACCTTCGTCCTCCTCGCACCGTCGGACGTTTCTTCCTCCGGTGCCAGACATGTCCGCCCTCCACATCGCTCGGGCCAATCCCGTCATGCCACCTCAGCTCCGCCGCCGCCCTCAGCCACTCCCGCATCGCCACCCGTTCGCCGCCTCCCTCTCTCTCCACCGCGCGCAGCCAAGGCCCGCCGTGGCCCACGCTAGGCCCGCCCGAGCCGCCCCGGGCCCGAGCGCCCCGCGCCCTGTCCTTCCCCGCCGCCTACAGCGCGCCTCGCCGCTGCCGCCTTCACCGGCCCCCACGCCGGCGAGCTCCGCCGGAGCCGCTCCGCGCCGCCGCCTCGCATTCGCCGGCGCCGCTGCCCGGCCACCGGACTTCGCCGCCGTTCTCCGCGGTTCCGTGCCGCCCCGTCGTCACGGATCGCGCCGGCCCCACCTTGCGCCGCCCTGGCCCCGCTCGAGCTCGCCGGAGAAGCTCCGGCGACCGGAGCCGCCCCTCACCGGAGATCCCCTCCGTCACCGGATCTAAAGAGGCTGGATCAGATCCACCCATCCCTCCAACCAAATGGTGTCTCGCGTCCCCGGATCCCTCCGTCCCGCACCGCTTTGTCCCGGTTTGACTTTTCCCGGAGAGGTCCAAATTTCACTAAGTCCCCAGATTTGCTATGTTTTTAGCGTTTCTCATCGCATCATAACTCTGCATCTGTAGCTCCGATTCGTGCGTGTAGCATATCAAAATGTTCGTCTCGACGAGTACATCATTTCTTCTCATTGCATCATTTTCATTTGAGCTCATCTTGATGCCCGAAATGCTGTTGGAAGAGGGCTATGTGATAAACTTGGCAGATCTGTTTCATCAAATAGATATTTGTCATATTTGCCATGATTAATGTCTGCACGATATGATCCCGAGCTCTACATGCGTTTTGTTATATGCCATGCCATCTTTACAGAGGTGCTTTCCATGTATTTTTGTGATATGTGTGGTGACTAGCACAAGCTTGCAAAGTAGCGTAATCGGTAATGCTGATTTCAGGGACTTAGAATTTCACTAAGTCCTTGTCCTGATTTTGTCGTTATGCCATATGTTCATGTTGTTTCCTAATGATCCGTGCCTCTTTTGAGGATGATCAGTAAGGATGATTTCTTAACATTGTGGTGCTCTATCCATCCATGTATTTGTTGGCATTTATGGAGCACCCTGGCTTGAGTCAATCGAGCTCTACTTTTGCTATTTCATGAATCCTGGCAGATTGTTGACTTGTTAGCGATTTTGCCGAGGATGTTGCTATTGATCCGTGCATGCTATGTTGTTGTTCTTGCCATGTATAGCTCCTATGCCATGTCTTCTTGATGGGTGTATGCTTAGTTTGTCATGCCATGTTCTGTAGTGAGTGCATCGAGCTCGTAAACATGCCTACTCGTTAACTGATTTGCATGCTCCAGTTTTTCTCTGAGTCTGGGATCTGTTTATGTTTTTGCCATGTTCACATGCTTGCAATTGTATTTTCTGATCCTTTTTGGCTCAAGGTCACTAAGGGACTTTTGTTAAGTGCTTTGAGTAGCTTCATTCCATGCCTTGATTTGCCATGTTAAGTTCCTGTAGCATGTAGTTTCCATGCTCTAAAGTGTGCTTCCTGATGTTAAATCCCAGACTTGTGTTAATTTCACTAAGTCTGAAACCTGTTATCATTTGCACTTTTTCCATGCTTGGTTGAACCTGTTAATGAGTGTTTTAGCCGTAGCTCAGTGTTCATCTTTTGTCAAGCATCATGAGTGGATCCCTTCCATGTATCTTGTTTCCATGTTTAGGTGCTGTAGCATAATTATCTTGATGCATTTAGATGGCTACTTGCTATTTATCGCAGACCGGTGCCATATTTGTTTTGCTTGCCATTTCCAAACCGTGCATCCGATTCCGGTGATCTTTATATCGATTTCAACCGAAATCACCTCACCTTTCCATTGGCACTCTTGGATTTCCAAGTTGAGGCCAGGTTCAATCATTCCTTTGCAAATCATGCATATGCATCGCATACCGCATCCCGCATATCATACCATGTTCATGTGTTGGTTGTTTACTATGTTGTGTGCTTCTTTCCGGTGTTGCTTCTTCGGGTTGGTTCCAGTAACGTTGTGATTGTGAGGACTCATTCGACTACGTCCATTTATCTTCTTCATGGACTCGTTCTTCTTCCTTGCGCGATCTCAGGCAAGATGACCATACCCTCGAAATCACTTCTATCTTTGCTTGCTAGTTGCTCGCTCTTTTGCTATGCCTATGCTGCGATACCTACCACTTGCTTATCATGCCTCCTATATTGTTGAACCAAGTCTCTAACCCACCTTGTCCTAGCAAACCATTGTTTGGCTATGTTACCGCTTTGCTCAGCCCCCTCTTATAGCGTTGTTAGTTGTAGGTGAAGATTAAAGCTTGTTCCATGTTTGGGACATGGTTATTTTGTTGGGATATCACAATATCTCTTATTTAATTAATGCATCTATATACTTGGTAAAGGGTGGAAGGCTCGGCCTTATGCCTGGTGTTTTGTTCCACTCTTGCCGCCCTAGTTTCCGTCATATCGGTGTTATGTTCCCGGATTTTGCGTTCCTTACGTGGTTGGGTTATAATGGGAACCCCTTGACAGTTCGTCTTGAATAAAACTCCTCCAGCAAGACCCAACATTGGTTTTACCATTCTCCACCTAGCCTTTTTTCCCTTGGGTTCTGCAGACTCAAGGGTCATCCTTCTTTAAACCCCCCCGGGCCAGTGCTTCTCTAAGTGTTGGTCCAACTGAGCGATGTCCGGAGCTACCAGGGGCAACTCTGGGCTGGCCCACCCGACGTCTTGCTCATCCGGTGTGCCCTGAGAACGAGATATGTGCAGCTCCTATCGGGATTTGTCGGCACATCTGGGTGGCTTTGCTGGTCTTGTTTTACCATTGTCGAAATGTCTTGAAACCGGGATTCCGAGTCTGATCGGGTCTTCCCGCTAGAAGGAATATCCTTCGTTGACCGTGAGAGCTTGTGATGGGCTAAGTTGGGACACCCCTGCAGGGATTTGAACTTTCGAAAGCCGTGCCCGCGGTTATGGGCAGATGGGAATTTGTTAATGTCCGGTTGTAGAAAACCTGAAGTTGACCTTAATTAAAATGCATCAACCGCGTGTGTAACCGTGATGGTCTCTTCTCGGCGGAGTCCGGGAAGTGAACACGGTGTTGGAGTTATGCTTGATGTAGGTTGTTCTAGGATCACTTCTTGATCATAGATGTTCGACCGTGCTTTTGCCTTCTCTTCTCGCTCTCTTTTGCGTATGTTAGCCACCATATATGCTAGTCGCTTGCTGCAGCTCCACCTCATACCTTTACCTTACCCATAAGCTTAAATAGTCTTGATCGCGAGGGTGTGAGATTGATGAGTCCCCGTGACTCACAGATACTTCCAAAACCAGTTTGCAGGTGCTGATGTTACCGAGCAGGTGACGCAACCAAGCTCAAGGAGGAGCTCGATGAAGATCTTGTCCTTTATGTTGTTCCGTTTCCAGTTGATCATTAGTGGAGCCCAGTCGGGACGATTGGGGATCTGTGTAGCTTTTGGGGTAGTCTTCTTTTATTTTGGTTCCGTAGTCGGACCTTGATTGTATCTGTTTGATGTAATGCTTTATTCATGTAGTTGTGTGAAGTGGCGATTGTTTAAGCCAACTATGTATCTCTTTCCCTTATGTATTACATGGGTTGTGTGAAGATTACCTCACTTGCGACATTGCTTTCAATGTGGTTATGCCTCTAAGTCGTGCTTCGACACGTGGGAGATATAGCCACATCGAGGGCGTTACACCGCCTGAAAGTAAAGCTCATGGCTCTAGAGATGAAGGTAAAACACAAAATGACCGACGCATGCTTTGACAAGAACATGTCATTCTGGCACAAACGTCTTCCCAAGGGGAATAAGTGCCCTACCAGTTTCGAGGAGGCGAAGAAAATCGTGTGTCCTCTGGATTTACCGCACGTGAAATACCATGTGTGCATGAACAATTGCATCATTTATCGGGACGAGCACGCGGAGTCTACCATATGTCCGGTGTGCGGCGTCACTCGATACAAGAAGAGGAAGAAAGCTCCTCGAAAAGTGGTGTGGTACTTTCCGATCACTCCTCGTCTGCAGCGGTATTTCACGGACCTTAAGGTAGCAAAGCTCCTGCATTGGCACGCGGATAGGGAGGAGAAGAAGCGAGAAGATGACGCAAATGATCCGGAGATAAATAAAAAAAGACAAGATACTGAGTCACCCTAAGGATGGGAGCCAGTGGCAAGCGTTGAACTTCGAACACCCAGAATTTGGGAAGGATCCAAGGAACATCGTGCTGGGCGCGAGCACCGATGGAGTCAATCCATTTGGCAGCCAGAGAAGCATACATAGCCCCTGACCTGTGTTTGTGTGGATGTACAACCTTCCCCCTGGTTGTGCATGAAGAGGAAGTACATTCACATGAGTATGCTAATTGAAGGGCCGAAACAACCAGGGGATGACATCAATCTGTATCTGGGGCTGCTGAAATAGGAGCTAGACACGCTGTGGAAAACGCCAGCCAATACGTGGGACGCCGCAGAGAAAGAATATTTCTCTATGAGAGCCGCACTGCTCACGCCGGTGCACGACTATCTCGGTTACGGATATCTCGCGGGGCAGGTGGTCCACGGATTTTCTGGATGCGTCAGGTGCATGGATGACACAACGTATCGCCAGCTAGATAGAGATCCCGGGTCTTCGAAAACTGTGTTCATGGGACATCGAAGGTGGCTTCGCGACGATGACCCGTGGAGGAAACGCAAGGATCTGTTCGATGGTGAAACCGAACCCCGAAGACACCCGCGTACGAGGAGCGGCGAGGAAATAGACGAGCTGTTGAAAAATTGGAAAGATTGCCCACTGCCGGGAAAGAAGCAAAAGGCGCTAGAGCCGGGAAAGAAGCGAAAGGCACCAGAGCCGCTGCTGAAGGTATGGAAAACGAGGTCTGTTTTCTGGGACTTGCCGTACTGGAAGATCCACCCTGTGCCTCATAGCCTTGATGCCATGCATATCATGAAGAACGTGTGCGAGAGTCTGCTTGGTACCCTGCTCAACATGCCAGAGAGGACCAAAGATGGGCCGAAAGCAAGGGCAGACTTGAAATCAATGGGCATCAGGCAGGAGCTTCACGCTAATGATGTTGATGATGATGAGGCGAAGCAGGACACAGAAAGTCGTCGCAAAGGCAAAAAGGCCAAGAAGACTGGAAATGACTACCCTCCTGCATGCTTCACTCTAAGTCAGGAGGAGATCGAGCAGTTTTTCACCTACCTCGTAGGAGTAAAACTTCCTTATGGTTACGCGGGGAAGATAAGCAGATACCTAGACCCAGCGAAGCAGAAGTTCAGCGGGATGAAGTCTCACGATTGTCACGTGCTGATGACGCAGATACTTCCAGTTGCAATCCGTGGGATCATGGACGCGCACATCCATGAAACGCTATTTGGCCTATGTAACTTTTTCAACGTCATCTCTCAGAAGTCGGTTGGCGTGAGGCAACTCAGAAGGCTACAGGAAGAGATCGTGGTGATACTATGCGAGCTTGAGATGTACTTCCTGCCCGCATTCTTCGATGTTATGGTGCATCTGCTGGTCCATATCGTGGAGGATATCATCCAACTCGGGTCGACGTTCCTGCACAGCATGATGCCGTTCAAAAGGATGAATGGTGTCATCAAAGGATAGTTCGCAACATGTCACGTCCAGAGGGAAGCATAGCCAGGGGCTTTCTGACCGAAGAGTGCATCTCCTACTGCACGAATTATCTAGGCATCGAGAACCCCGTTGGTCTGCCCGTCAACAGGCACCTCGGCAGGCTCGCTGGATGGGGTCACCGTGAGGGTCGCCGCGAAATGCATGTCGACTTCGAGGGTCGACTCGCCGACTTTGAAAGAGAAAACCTAGTCGCGCTACAACACATAGACGTGGTCGATCCTTGGGTGGTAGAGCACAAAAACCTTTATTGAGAAGATGTACAATGACCGAGGCCAACAGAGGACGGACGGAGATATAATCAAAGAGCACAACTCATGTTTCACGCGTTGGTTCAAGCAGAAGCTTCTGTCATACCCTTTACATGAGGATTCTTCCGCGGAAGAACAACTCATATTCGCCTTGTCACAGGGCGCCGAGCACAACCTGATGACCTATGAGGCGTATGATATCAACGGCTACACATTCTACACCGAGGACAAGGACATGAAGAGCGATGGTTATCAGAACTCCGAGGTAATGATGGAATCCTACACCGGTAACGACAAGGACAGATACTACGGAAGGATCGAGGAGATCTGGGAGCTGAGCTACGCTGGAGAGAAGGTCCCGATGTTCCGTGTCAGATGGGCCAAGAGCGTCCTAAAAGAAGACCGGTATTTCACCACCATGGTTATACCCGAAGCCAAATCCAAGACCGCGGGCGCAAACGTCACCGCGAAAAATGAGCCATGGGTACTGGCTTCCCAAGTGGACCAATACTTCTTCATTACCGACCCGTCAAAGCCCAGTCGTGTTGTCGTGAGGAGAGGCAAAAGGAAGATCATCGGAATGGATGGAGTAGCCAATGAGCAAGACTTCGACAAGTACAGCGACCCGAAGATTGAACATGACGACGACGATGAAGTAGCAGCATACACCACAAGAAGAAGCAGGACCACCCTACCTAAAGGACGTTCGTTCCACAGAAGAACTCCATTTGCGAAAAATAAGGGCAAGAAGATTGTGAACAGATAGCTAGCTAAGATCGATTGTATTTAAATCGTAGTCTTCATTTCTCAGGCACTTTTTGATATCATGAATATTTTTAAATTTCATGGGCACTTTTTGAATTCATGAATATTTTTTCAAATTTGATGATATTTTTTCATATTCAATATGAAAAAATATTGAATATTCATGAGGACACTCGATCTCGATCCCCCTCCCTCTCGATAGCAACCCCCCTCGCCAGATCCCCCTCGCTGCCGAGCACCCCCTGCACCCTCCCCCCGCTCCACCGCCGCCGCCGACCCCCCGCACCCTCCCCCGGCCTGCTCCACCGCCACCGCCGACACCCCGCACCCTCCCCCACTTTTTGATGATATTTTTAAATAACAAATTTGATGATATTTTTTCATACTCATAAATGTTTTACCAATTCACAAATGAATGCAACTAAAAATCCAAAAAAAGACTAGTTGTGCTTGGTTATATGTTACTCCCAAAAGCATATAAAGTTTGTCAAATTTGGAGCTATGGATATTTAGTTATGATTTAAACAAGTTTGAACATATTTAAACACAAATAAATATCAAACAACATTTTAAATGTTGTTAACATGGCAACAAACTGCATATTATTTTTCTACATGAAATTCTGAGCATCTAGCATATGTGACATGTTATATTTGGATGCATGCATAAAAAGATATGTGCAAACAAAAAATGCATAAAAACAAAAATTGGGGAGCCTGGGAATCGAACCCAAGACCTCCCAGTGTGTGTGCTGTGTGCTGACCAGTTGGGCTAGTGTGTGTGTTCTGATAGGGATACGGTTAGGTGGAATATAACCTGAGTGCTCGAACTGTAATAAAAAAATTACTAATGGCGCACCGGGGGGAGGTGCGCCATTGCTGTCCTCGTACTTATGGAGCACTAGGGGGACGTGCGCCATTGCTAACCCTCCCCACTCCACCTATTTCCCTCTGGCCTCTCTCCCTCCCTCGCCAGATCCCCCAATCGACCTAACCCGCCCCAACCGTATGTCGCCGCCCCGCCTTGCTCCACCCCCTCCGTCCGCCGCACGCCGTCGGCGATGCCGCCGCCTCTCCTTCCCTGCCTTCTTCTCCACCCCGCTGCCCCGACCCCCGCCGCCCCCGCGCCCCCGCTACTGCAGCTCCCCCGCGCCGCCGCCCCCGCGCCCCCCACCACTGCAGCTCCCCTGCGCCGCCGCCCCCGCGCCCCGAGCTGAAGGAGGAGGACGAGTAGGAGGAGGAGACGGAGGAGGCCGACGCGGAGCAGGAGGCCGCGGAGGACGCGCTGCTAGACCGCGCGCAGGCCCTCATCTCCCGCGTCATCGAGCAGGAGGCCAACCCCAACCCGCGCCTCATCCACACCCCCGCCACCAACCGCATCGTCGAGCAGGAGGCCAGGTAGTCCGCCCATCCCCTCCCTCTCCCCCTTCCGCCCAAATGCTCAAATCAATTCCCACCCTGAACTATGAACTTGTGCTTGTGGTGTTAAGAGGATGTGGTGAAAGTTATGATAGCTGCTGCAGCAATATACATAGGACTGTTGTATTTAGCACATGCTTCCTTGATGAATTGCTATGGCACCAGCAAGCATTTAGCAAAAAATGTGGAAAATCAAGGTTCCTCTTCAGATTAGGTTTTTTACTTTGTGTGGGAGTGAGGAATCTATTGACCGTACAAGCACAAGTTAATTTTACTCCTCCCTTATTAACAGTACTCCTGAATGATAGATATAACTACTCCTGAATGACCAATACTATTGGAGGAGTACTCTTTAACTGAAAAGATTTAAGTTAATTAAAGGAAAAGGCTTCAGTTTATTTTTATTAACAAAAAATGTTTTAGTTAATTTGAGTTAACACAAAAGGTTTCAGTTAATTACTACTGGAGGAGTAAATTAAAAGGTTTAAGTTAATTAAAGGAAAAGTTTTGAATTTATTTTAATTAATATAAAAATGTTTTAGTCAAAGTTACAGTTAAAGCAGATAAGAGAATGCTCCTACTGTACTGAAAAAGAAGAGAGGGAGAGAGGACACTACTGCACTTGCTACAGAGTCTGTAGGGGGGGACTACTCAAGCAGTGCAAGCAAGCAAAATTGCAAGCTACTGCTGCTGCAAGAAAATTCTGTTAAAGCTTCCTTGGTTAACATTCTGGTTTTTTTAGATAGTGGCTACACTAATCTAGAGTGATACAATTTTCCTTCCCCTGTATTTCCTGTGGCTCTATTGTGTAATAATTGTTCTGTCATGAAAATAGAGTTTTGTCTCTCATGTTCTGAATTTCCACTTTTCCTCAAATTTTGCTTCACAATAGTATCTCTGTGGCTGTTGTTGATCATCTTTCAGGTTTATCTTTGTACTAGTATTTGAGCTCTTTCCATCATCTACTATCATGTGGAACTCTTTTTACAGTTAAAATGACCATGATTTACTGTGTCCAGTAGTTGGGTTTTTTAAGTCTGTTTACAGCTCTAGTACACTTCTCTTACACTTACCGAGGACTTGTATTTCTGCTTTTTAGGTCGGTGTAAATTTTGTAGTCTCTGAGTTTTGTTAATCCTATGATCCGTCACTCTGTCAACCTTTGTAATTTGCACCTATATTATGTAACACTACTTGATGATGTTAAACTATAACTCCCTTTCCTTAGAACTGTAATTACTGTAGCAACAAATCCGTTTTCATCTATATGTATAGCACACACAAGGAAATGACTGTTCTGTGTTTTTTGTGTTTGTTTTTTTATAGTCCTCTAGTAACTGAGCTACTATTGTGTTGTTGTTCCTATACTGTAATTGTTTCAGCGCACACTACCATGACTTAATGTTTTCAATAGCTTTTTTCTTTGTAACCAATAGTCACCTTATATTTTTCTTCAGAGGTAACTGGTCAAATGTTCAGTGTGTATGTCTGAACTTGAATGTTGCAATGTTGTTTTCTTCAGAGGCTACTGTCAAAAACTTGAGCTACTGTCTTGCAAAGATGATGATCATCTTGCTAGTTTGCTGGGTTTTGTCTCCGACCATTGTGTCGTGATGAATTTGCAGGTACCCCGAGAGGCCCTTGAGTTTGCCGGAATGTCGATTAACTTCCGTTCCGGCAAATTTGGGTACTCCATATGTCCTATTTTCAGCAAAGGTCATGCTGAAATTTTCCGTGAATTTTAGCATGACTTTGCTAAAAATAGGACATATGGGGTACTTGCGACTAATGCATGGGCCGGGGTATCTTAGTACTTAGTTAAGCAGGATCAACTGCCCCACCATTCTTGCTGCATTAAACCATAGGTGGCAATAGAGCCAAGTGATTAGGCCCAACTTAGAATTCTCCTTAGCATCGATAAACCCTAGATGATAAACCCAACATAGGTGGCAATAGAGCCAAGTGATTAGTGCCAAGTGATTAGGCCCAACCTAGGGTGCCTCGGCATCGATAAACCCTAAATGATGTAAACTTAACTTGGCTTCTATAGGATGCCTCGGTGTCGATGAGAACCTAAATGATGTACGCTTAGGCTTTTAGGGTGCCTCGGCGTCGACAAACCCTAAATGATAAAAGCTTAGCTTTTAGGATGCCTCGGTGTCAAAAAAACCCTAAATGATGAGATCATGATCTTGTTCCTTGACAATAACCAACTTTTTGACCAAACTTTTTTCCTATTTAGAGCGAAACATGGCCCACAACGATGAGGCCGGCGGTTCGGGCGGCAAGCAATTTTGGGAGCTGTCCCAGGAGTTGGAGGAAGAACCTCACCGCTATGAGGACGCCGCGGAAGACACCGATCCTGACTACACAACCCCTAGTGGCGTCAGGGATGAAACCACTGATGATGGCGCCGCGGATGCCACCACTGATGATGGCGGCGCACGCACAGATGGCAGCCAACCGAAGAGGCAACGGAAGGACCGGCACCCGAGCGTGCTCAACACCGTCAGGGGGGAATTTACTGAAGTGAACTCCGACGGGCATCCGATGGCGCCCAAACACGTAGTCAAGGGGTACTCGGTTCAGCTCGGGTGCATTCTTTGAAGCACCGTCTCGATCAACACCGAGAACCTAAGGCATAAGGACCGAGGGAATTTGTGCATCCTCCTCTTCACGAAGCTGCACGAATGATACAAGTTCCCCACTGAGTTTGCAAACACGTGCTTCTCAGGGAATAAAGTGAACGGTGCCACCCTCACGAGGATGAGCACGACCCTGTCTACTTGGAAAAGCACGGTGAAGGCAATGATTGAAAAAGGTGATAGTTATGAGAAGATCAAGGCGAAATATCCTTTGATGAGCAAAGATGACTACAAGGAGTTCAAGATCAAGTGCGAGAGCAGCGCAACCTCCGAATCAAGTCAGTGGGGGAAAGAAATGCGGAAGTTGAACTTAGGGGTCCACCAACTCGGTCCCGGCGGTTACAGAGTGGCGGAGCCTATATGGGACAAGGAGGATGCGGAGCGTGCCGAGCAAGGCCTACCGCCCCGCTTCGAGAAATACCGTGACAAGCAGACCAGGAACTTTCTCAGGGCCTGGTACAAGGAGGACCCGGTAACAAAGGAGCTTACCATGGATCCGAAGACCAAGGTGCTTGAGCTTGTTCTGGTAAGGAATACATCCCCCGCGTAATTAGCTCCATATGGTTGCATTCTAATTAATCCCCAATATTTCTAAATGGTTCAAGTTCCTTCCGCAGGACAATGAAAGCAGTAGCGCGGGGTCGTCTCAGAGCTCCCCTTTCGACACCCCTTCAAATAGGGCGTTGAACGTAATGAAAAACAAGGATAAGCTCAGTAAGCCGACGTCAGCTGGTCGTGTGGCCGACAAAGGCTTGTCCACAAAATGGTCGTCATACTATACCGCTGGTGGGCGAAAGGAGAAAAAGACCAGCTCGGAAAGCCAGTCGCGCGAGGTTGATGCACTCAAGGCACAAGTGGCGCGGATTCTGGAGATTGTCCAAGAGCAAGTGCAACAACAACTGGGAACGACGCTCAACGCCATGGTGACTACGTTGATTCATGGGCTGATGACGTGGATTGCGGGCGGCCAACAGAGGCCTCCCCCGGTTCCCAGCTTCACGGCCAGCAACTCGCACAACGCGCAAGCGGCGCCATTGGTGTCTCCGGCGACGCCATTGGTGTCTCCGGCGGAGGCGGTATTCGTGTCTCTGGCGCCAGCACGGGCATTGGAGCTTAATGCACCAGGGTGTACGCCGGTTGGCACCTCGCCAGCAAGCGGCCCCTCCGTCAGTTGCACGACCGCCGTTGGCGGTGCCTCGACATTAGCCGAGCTCGACGGCATCATGGTAACTAAGCATCTCGGCTGATGACTTCATCTCCTTGCCTTTGACTGGGCATCCCTGACGCCCTACATGTTTTCGCAGGGCGCCGCCGACGTTCCTTGCACTCTCCTGCACTTCGTGGGGGGCGAGTTGGTCGATGTCACCAAGGGCAGACTCGTTCAACCGGGCAACCCCATGTTCCACGGTAATCCGATGCCACCCACAGTGTATAGGGTTGAAGTGGTTCGGGTGCTGCCAGGCTGCGACAAGCTGTTACCTCCGATTTGACCCGCTGGGGACGACGAAGAAGAAGAGATGACCCTCAGCGTCTGCGTAAGCTGGCCCCTGCTTTGGCCGAAGAGCCAGATTCGTTTGGGGGTGGGGGACACCACCCCACAGACAAGACCGCCAGTCGTGCCGGCACCAAGCCATGGCAAGAACGCCGCAACGCTACGTGACATGCCGGACATCCCTATGGCACAGGATCCGGACATGCATATGGCACAGGATCCGGACGATGACGAAAACGACGACGGTACATTTACCAACGTCGATAAGTACTTTCTCGAACATGGGTACGGTGACGAGTTCTGCGGGCCTCCTTCTCAAGAACCCAACCAAGACGACCGTGATCTAGCTGGTACGGCGGAGAAACCCAATTGCAACACGCGTCGTCTGGCGTTCAGTTCTCAAGAGACGCCTCCAGCTGCCGCCTTCACCGAGCCTCAAATAGCCGAGGTGCCAAATATTATCAGCCCCAACACGCTCAAGAAGGCGGTCTGTGAGCAGAACTCGGTCCCATTACAGCAGATCAAGAAGAAGGGACGGAAACGAAAGGCTAAAAAGGGCGCCGGTGCGAGCCAGCCGGCACCGAGTACGATCCGTGCTCAGGACGGGCCACCTTCACCTAAGGATATCTCGAGGAGGGTGCATGTGGCGGGTAGGGTGATGCTACCGACAAATATGCTCAATGCTGCAACCGGTGCTATGCGGAGTCTGCATGATAGTGTTCTTTCTATGGAGAAGCGGCGTCTCAGAGAGAATGATGTGGCATACCCTGTTTTCGTGGCCAAGGTGCCAGAGGGCAAGGGCTTTGTGGATGGCGCCATCGGGGGTACGATCGTCCTGCGGTTTGATGACATCTTTGCTATGTTTAACCTTCATCCGCTGCACTACACCTTTGTTCGGCTGTTTTCGCTGAGTATGGAGATGCGGATCATTAGAGACAAGACCCCGGACATCGTGATAGTCGACCCCTTCTACATGCGTGCCAAGCTCTTGGGCAGCGCTGGGGACCGCCAAGTCGCGAGTTCACACCTCGAAGGCGTCATTCTGGCAAACCCAGATAAGGATAACTTCCTCGTGTCTTACTTTCCCGAGTAAGTCATCCCTTAACCGCCCCGAAACATATGATTTCTTAGATTTCGATCGTTCTTTTTTTTCTAGCATTATGTGTTCTGTGCAGTGACATACATTGCACACTCATCCTCTTAAGCCCAAAATATTCCATGGCCACGTATTTCGACCCGAACCGTGACTCCAAGATGGACTACACAAATATCAAGAAAGTTCTTGATGATGTTCTCCTCGGCTACGCCAAATCTGGAGGCACCTTCACCAGGCCAGTTCGTAGGTACGGCAAGCACATGTTTGCCCACAATACTAAGTTCTGCTGCTTCAAGCAGCCGCCTGGCGGTCAGAAGGATGCCTACTACGCCCTCCATCACATGCGGGCGATCGTACGGGACCATCATCACCTTCTGCTACCAGATAATCTCAAAGATTGGGCCACGAGCTTGTCGGCAATCCAGGACGCGGACATCAGACAAGAATTCTTTTGCATCCAGTCGAAGTTTGTGGACATCATCCATCAAGATGTCCTTCATACCTCGGGGCAGTTCTACCTCAGATATCAACCGTCCAACAGTGGATAGACACAACGCTACAAATGCAGGCTGACAATGCCCGCGATTTCATGACCATCACGACAGACGGCGGCTTCATCCACGCTCCGGTCGCATGAGTCAAGTCAAAAGTAGTGATGCTATGTGTAGTTCTGAAACATTGATTGGCTCATGTTGTAATTAAACTTCAATGAATTGTATGTCTCTTTGGTTTGGACAGTCGTTCAACTTAGATGTAATCGATGCTATTTATTAGTAGGACCATGAATCATGCTATTAATGTCTTGCTTTTCTCTTCCTATCCTTTTTTTGCATACTTATATATTGCTTATGTGTTGTCTGTTGTTTGGCTTGTGCATAGAGATGCCGTCGTATGTCGTGTACAAGGGTAAGGTTCCCGGAGTCTACGACGACTGGGAGGAGTGTCGGAGACAGGTTCACCGTTTTAGTGGTAACAGCTACAAAGGGTACACCACTAGGGCGGAGGCGGAATCTAGATACGCCCGCTATCTAGCGGGAGAGAGGAGGGAGCGTTGGAGGAACCGGATGAAGACCAGTTTCATCGCGATGATGCTCATCGTGATGACCGCAGCTCTCTTCTATGTGATGGTAGTTTAGATGATTGATATCGACTTGTAATGTAAAGACAAACTCGCTACTCTCGGTCTCGAGACTTGTAATGTTTTATCTTTGTTTGGTATTTTGAATTCGAAGACTAATATGATGAATTGTATTCGGAGACTAATCTTCTATTGTATTCGATGAATCTGCTGTTGCTGTGTGCTGCTGTCTATATTCTGTCCAATAATATATTTTGTAACCTGTGCAAAAATCAGAAAAGTAAAAAAAAATAAAACCTAATATTCATACTAATGACGCATCACCTCAAAGTGCGCCATTAGTATGCCAAAGGATACTAATGGCGCATCACTACACATTGCGCCATTAGTATGCCAAATGATACTAATGGCGCGTCACCCCACAGTGCGCCATTAGTATGCCAAAGCACGTGGGTAAATATGGCCCCCTGGGAGGCATACTAATGGCGCATGGTGGTCTATACTAATGGCGCACGACGTGGTGCGCCATTAGTAAAAAATACTAGTGGCGTGGTACTAGTGGCGCACCAGTAGTGCGCCATTAGTAGGAAAAACTGGTGCGCCACTAGTAGGCCTTTTCCTAGTAGTGGTTGTCTGAATTTTTATTCTGGGCCAATCGATTTGCAATGGGAAGCAGCACCCCTCGAGGCGGCGGAGCTCCTATGCTGCCGGTTGGCTGGTGTCTAACGTAAGGGTGCGGGGCCGCAAAGTTCGCCGTGGAAGCAGGGCTTAGATGGCTATCTTTTAGAGTTGCGTGGGTTGAAGGTACTGCCGCCGCCGGATCTGGATGACGGGGAGTCTTTGTGGATTGGCCCGGGGGCGGCGCAACCACGACAGTGCGGTGGGGCGGGGAGCAGGGTTTTGGCCGGGGCCACGGACGACGGAGGCAAGCTGCTCTGCCCTTGGTTGCTGGCTCTTCGGGGAAGATTCCGAACAGTGTTAGCCGGGAGGCACAAGACGGCCAGCCATCCGACATAGATCGGACAATACCAAAATAAAATAAAATCGTGTGACCCCAATTTAGTCTTTAGTCAACAGACGTGTGACCACTCTCGTACCTTGCTGTTGATCTCTTAGTGTATTTCTTCAGATCAAAGAGATATGTCGTTCTTAACATTATGTGTTATCTGCATCTTCATACACACCGTCTTCCGACTCACCGCAGCTGCTCCAACAAGGGAAGCATACACCAGAAGGGAGCTATAGTCCCCACTCAACAGTTCCCTGCATCGAATGCGCGTGCCCGACATGCACAGCCACAACAACTGCAGGGCCATCGACAAGTCAGCACATGATGCTCACTCCTATGGATGGCAGCCAGATAGGTTGTACCCTCATCTTACTTGTGTGCAACATTTATGGCTTTGTTATTCATCTAAGCATGGAAAATAGATCATCACATTTCACTGTATATTCATGCCGATCTTTACGGGTCTTGTTCAGGAGTTAACGATGTTCCATAGTTCAGCTAAGATACTTGTTCTTTAGGTAACACTGTTCCATAGTTATCATCCATCAGCCAATGCTATCCCACAGGCTGGTGATTATAGTATTCTACCACTTCTAGCATTTCCTATGTTGTTCTTTAATACTTTTGTGTGCCATCTAGTTAATCTCGAGTACAAAGGATACATATTCTGTAGCTTTCATCTATGTTCTCCCTTTAGTTATGAGACCTATTGCTGCTAGTTAACCCCAGTCCTACTATTTATGTCGTCTCCTACAGGCACTCATTACATAAATCTAACTACTAGTTGTCTTCCATGCATGTCAGATATAATTGCACACACTGATATATCCACAAGAACCTCACGGAGCAATGTAAAGGCCAATAAACTTGATGTCAATGATACCCAATATGATGGAACATGTAAAGGCAGTTCTTCAGAAGACTTGCAGAAAGATGATGAATCCTCTTCACCCACAAGGTCCTTGCTCTAACTTGGCCTGTGATATGGGTACAACATGCATATAATGTCCTGGAGTGTATCTACTCTGTTGCAATGCCATGTGCTTAGCATGCTGATCATGCATGTAAATATGTCATGCCTTCCTGTTTTCCAGTACCTATTCCATTCATGATAACATGTTTTCAAATTCAAGTACTGTCATTCTACTCTATCGCAATGCCATCTGCTTAATTTGGACATCATGCTTCTGAATATCTTATGCATTGTTATTCATCAGTATGTACTTCATCTGTCTACCATACCGTGTTTTTTTACATTGAAGTGCTGTTCTAGTGCTCTGTTGCAATGCCATCTTATTTTCCCAATCATACACGTGTATGTTGCCTTAGTTATTTCTGTACGTATTCCGCTAGCATACAGTTTTACATTCAACTAGTGTTTTTTTGCTGTGTTGTCCTCTCGTATCCCTAGCTCTTACACCATACTCCCTTCGTCCGGATTACATGTCGTAGAAATGGATAAAACTGGATGTATCTAGAACTGAAATACGCCTAGACCCATCCATTTTTTTCCGGATGGAGGGAATACATGTCAATATGTCATGCCTTTCTATTCTTCAGTACCTATTCCATCTCTCTACTGCTGCATGTTTTATAACTGAATCACCATTCTTCTATACAAGGCATGCAAGGGGAAGACGACTATGTTAGAATCTGAAGGGTTACAAACAAGGCCTTTGCAAAAGATCCAAACGCCAGGAGATAATAAACCAACTCCAGTTTTTATAGATACTGCTCCAGCACAGAGAAACCCAACTCCTACTGATAATAAGCAGATTCCAGTGGCCAAAGAACTAGTCCGCTCCAGTCGAGCAAAAATATGTTAACTCAATTCTAAGAAGCATGTGCGTATCCTTGCATCATGAAATTTTATAGCATGCTGATCATATTTTCTACATGTTTCTTACCCATCTCTCTTTTAGAAAATAAGCTTAACACATAGAAGATTTTCTGCAATGGTATCGTTTATGAGGAAAGATTCTTGCAGGAATTCTCTGTGCTCCAATGTAGATGTAAGTACCTGTTGTATATCACTATATTTTTACATCAGCATGTATTTTGTTAATCAGCGTGAATCCAACCTTTATCTGATCTAAATTTAGTTGTAGCAAAATGTATGATTAAAGGCCACAATGTTGATTTTTGCAAGGAAAACTGCCTGGTAGTTTTGCATCCTGAGCTGCATGAGTGTACTATCTCATATCAGTGGGTTTGAATACTTTGGTTCTGTAGTGGGTTTTTCAGTGTGTTTTTTACTATGTTGTCTTGTCGTATCCCTAGCTCTTACATCATACTCCCTCCGTCCGGATTAAATGTCGCAGAAATGGATAAAACTAGATGTAACTAGAACTGAAATACACCTAGACCCATCCATTTATTTCCGAATGGAGTGAATACATGTCAATATGTCATGCCTTTCTATTCTTCAGTACCTATTCCATCTCTGCTGTAGCATGTTTTATAACTGAATCACCATTCTTCTATATAAGGCATGCAAGGGGAAGATGGCTATGTTAGAATCTGAAGGGTTACAAACCAGGTCTTTGCAAAAGATCCAAACGCCAGGAGATAATAAACCAATTCCATTTTTCATAGATACTGCTCCAGCACAGAGAAACCCAACTCCCACTGATAATAAGCAGATTCCAGTGGCCAAAGAACTAGTCCACTCCAGTCCAGCAAAAGAATGTGAACTCCATTCTAAGAAGCGTGTGCGTATCCTCGCATCATGAAATTTTATAGCATTCTGATCATATTTTCTACATGTTTCTTACCCGTCTCTCTTTTAGAAAATAAGGTTAAACGATACAAGACTTCCTCCAATGGGATCATATTCGAGGAAAATATCTTGCGGGAATTCTCTGTGCTCCAGTGCTGATGTAAGTACCTGTTGTATATCACTATATTTTTACATCAGCATGTATTTTGTTAATCGGCCTGAATCTAACCTTTATCTGATCTAAAATTAGTTGTAGCAAAATGTTAAAGGCGCCAATGTTGATTTTTGTAAGGAAAACTGCCTGGTAGTTTTGCGTACTGAGCTGCATGAATGTGCTATCTCATATCACGCACATCACTGAATTGCAGTGCTTCTCTGGTTTCCCATTCATTCATTGTGTCAATGTTGCTTTCATATTACCTTACCTGGCTGATGATAGTTGTGCCATATTGTGTTAATTTGGTGTAGGCTAGTTGCCCAAACGTTCGTTGTGTCAATGTTGCTTTCCTATTATCTGACTTGGCCAATGATAGCAATGCTAGTGTGTTAATTTTGTGCAGGCTACTGAAGATAAGAAGACAAACTCTGAAAACAGTAAGGCAGCCCCATTGTTTCTTTCCAGTAAATCTAGGCCAGGTAATATGGCAATAACTCATGATTAATCTGTTTGGTTCCCGTCCTAATTTATGTTATGATGAAGTGGTCAAGACACTCTCCACTACCAATAATACAAGCCTGCCAAAATCGCCATCTGAATCTGTTCAGTATCCTCTATCTCGAATGCGACGGAATAAATGTATGTTTGTGAACCAATTAATGTCTGAAGCAATGATGGAAATGGTCGATGAATCAGAGGTGCAGAGTCGTGCGACACAACAACTAATCAATGTTTTCAGAGACAGTGTGGCAAAGCAGCAAGAACTTGCCCACATGCTGAGGTTGCAGATTGTGACGTTGTAGATGGTTAGGTTCTGCTCATTTATTTGCACTGGCATCAATCTTTGATTGCCTAGTGGATGTAATTTCCTGTAATATATTCTGGATGTGCAACGTTATTCCCTGTATGCCGTACCTTTGCTCGTCATAATGGGCTCAAATTATCTAATTTGGCCTAAAGACATGAACAAACTTTAGTGGGCCCATTAAGTTAATGGGCCGTTACTAGGCCGAAAGTTAATGGTCGGCCCTCTTACCTCCCGGGTCGTTAACAGGCCGACATTGAAGCGGGCAACAGGTGGCCCCAATTTATTTCACGGGCCGTTAACAGGCCGTTACTAAGTTTGGGCTACATATGGCTCAACTATACTGTGGGCCTTTAGCAGGCCGAAAGAGACAGCGGGCTTGTATTGGACCATGAAGAGCATGGGCCGCCAAGAGGCCGAAAGTCAGGTCATATTGTAAACGGCCCAACTGTGTTGTGGGATTTTAGCAGGCCGAAAGAGAAATTGGGCTGGTATTGGACCATGAAGGGCATGGGCCGTTAAGAGGCCGAAACTAAGGTCCGACTACAAATGGCCCAACTCATTTATGGTCCGTTAACAGGCCGAAAGGCACACAGGGCCGGGAATTGGCCCAACACTTAAATGTGTCGCTAAAAGGCCAAAACTCAGGTCCGACTACAATTGGCCCAACTGATTTATGGGCCTTCAACAGGCTGAAAGTGACACCGGGCCAGAAATTGGCCCAACACTTAAATGGGCCGCTAAAAGGCCGAAACTCAGATCCGACTACAAATGGCCCATCAGATTTATGGGCCGTCAACAGGCCGAAAGACACACCGGGCCCGAATTAGCCCAACATTTAAATGGGTCGCTAAAAGGCCGAAAGATGTACATCCTGAAAATTGGCCCATCCATTAAATGGGCCGTTAACAGGCCGAAATCTCATCGGGCCGATATTGAGCCCAAATATATAGCGGGCTGTTAACGGGCTCGAACTAACGATGGGCTGCAATGGTGTCAAATCTTTAACGGGCCGAATTGGCACATCTCCTATGGGCCGTGGGCTTAAATGGATCTGACACAAGTAGGCCTTATATGGGCCGGCCTGCTAATTTTTACTGGGCCGGCCTTTTTCACCGGAATGGGGCACTGTTTGGCCGTGCCACGTGTCGACCTATCATAGGCGCCTCCTGTCTAATGAGTGGATGACATCTGTCCCAACGATGAGCCGACACGTGTTTCCTCTAGCCAATGATGATTTTACACGTGGAAAATCCCCATTGGTCGGTGCTGTTAACGGGTTATCGGATCCAAAACCCGACCCGATAGCTTAACGGCGTTCTGTTACGGTGGATGCCACATGTCGGTCACCCTTGACGAAAGCACTTCTGTGACGCGCGATTTATCGTCATGGAAGTGGACACTTCCGTGATGATAATTTTGGTAATGTCATGGAACACTTCTACGACAGCACAGGTATGACTATCTTGATTCTGTCATAAATTTGTCATGGATGTACATGCATGACAAAAAACGCGACCTACTATGACAAACACGTATCATCACGGAAGTGTATTTTTTTGTAGTGATGGGTTCCTGAAGATCAAGTCCGAACAAACTCCAAGCAAAGTCTTCAATAAGGAAACGATGCAAAGCGTTGCCATTGTCATGTATGACCAACTAGGGCCAGACCCAGAGTTTTCACCCCAAGAGTTTGAGACCGGGTACTCGAGAAGCACCACCAAATTGAATTCCACCTATATTGCCGCCTCCGCTTTCCACGTTCCCAGTAGCTACATGTGTGCATGGTCATGACACGAGATTCCACGTGAGTGATGACCATGCCCGCACAAGTAGGCATTCAAGCTACAACAAGAGCTGCTTGCTAAACAAATGTCAAACAATAAAAGCTCGTTGATAACCCATAACTATAGGGGATCTATTGTAGATCTTTTCAATTAGCAAGAGTGTCGAACCCAACAAGGAGCAAAAGGAATTGGTTAACAGAAATCAGAAAGGGTTCACTTTAATAGTTGCAAAGATTATTTGATGGTTTGTTTGATCGCAAGATTAATTCCAAGAATGTAAATTATAACAAAAGTGCAATGGTACAAGCAACTGGACCAATCTGTAGTACTCATAGGGATCAAATCAATCTCGAGGACACATGAGAATTTCACCAAGTTACTTTCATCTAATTCCATTGAGTTAACTTCCATTGCCTTGATAATTGTTGTGTGGTGAACCTATGCTGATGTATTGTTCTTACTTGTCCAACATAGAAATGAGTACACCCTATATGTAACCATCCGCAAATACAAGAAGAGTAACTAAGATAACATCTAACCGTAGCATTAAACTGTAGGGTTCCAACAACCCTTTATCACTATAAGAAAATGACACACCTATGACATTTGTCCCGAACGAAAATATTTTCTATCATGGAAGTGACACTAGAGAATAATACTAACGAAAACACACATTGTCGTGTATGTGTTGGCCACATAATTCTATGACAAATAATCATGACAGAAAATGGAATTTTCGTCCTGTGCGAGTCGGCGAGGCACCTAGATGACATTCTTTGGGCCCTCATGACATAAAAATTGTGGTAGAAGTGAGTGCGAGAATTTTTCGGTGTTTCTGCCTCGCTCGTTACACGGTGGCTAGAGGCATAGTAGTTTGCGCTATCACATGGGACTTTTGTATCACTGAACCTGATGGATCGATGCGTGACTAGATCTATGCTCGTGCGCGGTAGTTGGAGGCCTCTAATCAATCGATTGATGCTCGTGTGCGATAGAATTCCGAGGCTCCCATTGCATGTGATAGAGTTCTGGATTAGGGGGTGCTCGGGACGTTGGTCACCCGTTCTCTGGGTTGGGCCGAGGACCCCCCTTAGCCTGTCACTGGTGGGTTTCATTCCTATGGACCAGAAGGATCAAGAAGGAATAACACAAAGACTTGGCGTATACTCCAAGACATAGAGATAGACCGTGACACGTTCGCCCCATAGGTACGGCCGCCCATGTGTAAACCTAGGTACCCCAGTGTTTATATAAACCAAGGTGCCGGGGCCGTAGAAGGAGACTCATTCGTATCCGATCTCGTGGTAGATCACATGTACTATATATACCCCATCCACAATCAATACAACAAAGTAGGACGTAAGGTTTTACCTCTTCGAGAGGGCCCGAACATAGGTAAACATCGTGTCCCCTGTTGTAACACCCACAATGTGGCTATATCTCCCACGTGTCGGAGCACGACTTAGAGGCATAGCCGCATGGTAGTTTTGTCGCAAGAGGGGTAATCTTCACACAATCCCATGTACTGAATAAGAAAGGGATAAAGAGTTGGCTTACAATCGCCACTTCACACAATACATAATAATTCATACATCATCCAAATACACTCAAATACCGACTACGTCCAAATCCGAATAAAAGGAAGATAAACCCCAAATGCTAGATCCCCGATCGTCCCAACTGGGCACCACTACTGATCATCAAGAAAAGAAACATAGTAACGGCCCGAATCCTCGTCGAACTCCCACTTGAGTTTGGTAGCATCACCTGCACTGGTATCCTCGGCACCTGCAACTGTTTGGAAGTATCCGTGAATCACGAGGACTTAGCAATCTCACACCCGCGAGATCAAGACTATTTAAGCTTATGGGTAGGAGAAGGTAGTGAGGTGGAGCTGCAGCAAGCACTAAGCATATATAGTAGCTAACATACGCAAATAAGAGCGAGAAGAGAAGCAACGCAACGGTCGAGAAGCTAGAAGTGAACAAGAAGTGATCCTAAAACTACTTACGTTCAAGCATAACACAAGACCCTATTCTCTTCCCGGACTTCGCTGAAAAGAGACCATCACAGCTACACACGCGATTGATGCATTTTAATTAAGTCGAGTGTCAGGTTCTCTACAACCGGATATAAACAAATTCCCATCTGCCACATAACCACGGGCACGGCTCTCGAAAGTTTATACCCTGCAGGGGTGTCCCAACTTAGCCCATCACAAGCTCTCATGGTCAACGAAGGATATTCCTTCTCCCGGGAAGACCCGATCAGTCTCGGAATCCCGGTTACAAGACATTTTGACAATGGTAAAACAAGACCAGCAAGACCACCCGATTGTGCTGACAAATACCGATAGGAGCTGCACATATCTCATTCTCAGGGCACACCGGATAAGCTAAGCGTACAAGTACCAACATAACCCAAGTTGCCAAGGGACGGTCCCGCATGTGCTCTAATTTGGACCAACACTCAGAGGAGCACTGGCCCGGGGGTTTAAAATAAAGATGACCCTTGAGTCCGTGGAACCCAAGGGAAAAGGCTTAGGTGGAAAATGTTAAAACCAAGGTTGGGCCTTGCTGGAGGAGTTTTATTGAAGGCGAACTATCAAGGGGTTCACACAACACCCAACCGCGTAAGGAACGCAAAAATCAAGGAACATAACATCGGTATGACGGAAACTAAGGCGACAAGAGTGTAACAAAACACCAGGCAAAAGGCTGAGCCTTCCACCCTTTACCAAGTATATAGATGCACTAAATTAAATAAGAGATATTGTGATATCCCAACATATCCATGTTCCAACATGGAACAAACTTCAACTTCACTTGCAACTAGCAACTCTATAAAAGGAGCTGAGCAAAAGCGGTAACATAGCCAAACAATGGTTTGCTAGGAAGGTGGGTTAGAGGCTTGACATGGCAATCTAGGAGGCTTTATAAACAAGTGGTAGGTAGCCCGACATAGCGATAGAGCGAACAACTAGCAAGCTAAGATAGAAGTGATATCGAGGGTATGGTCATCTTCCCTGAGATCCCGCAAGGAATAAGAACGAGTCCAAGAAGTAGACGACCCAACGTAGTCGAACGAATCCTCACAACTCCGGAACGAAACAGAAGCTAACGAGAGAAGCCACCCGGAAAGAAGCACGCAACATAGTAAACAACCATCACATAAACATGGCATGATGCACAACCAAGTATGATGCATGTCCAGTTTTAAAGAGGCATGGCATGGCGAAGTGCAACAAACAACACTACAAGTTAAGTGGAGCTCCATATGCAACAAGTTGCATATTGACGAAACACCACATGAATTATTTAGTTCTCTCTCAGTTATGCACCCAACAATATTAAATGTTATTAAACATGGCAAGGGGTGAAACATGAGTAAAATACACAGTTATGCATTTTAAATGAGGCTAGAAACATCAAACAACAATTCCAATAAATCCTCATGTGCATTAGCAATTTAATGCAACAACAATTTTAAATATTTTAAATGTTATTATCATGATGCGGATGACATGTGCAAGTTTTATGCAATTTAGAAATGTTGACAAGAGCATGATATGAAGCATTTGTCGCCATGACGGAATGAAAGGGTGTCACAGCGATGATAACGAAAAAAACGGTGCCACGACAATGTTCTGGCTCCGACAACTCATTGAAATATCGGTGCAAAAGAAGCAAGTGTGCGGATGTGCGGAACATGCTAGAGATGGTGGGGTGATCCCGGATTCCGGGTGTCCCACGAGTTGACAGCATGGCAAAACGAGGAGGAACGTGCAAGCGACAACTCGGACACGGTGCGATCGTGGGCATCTCAAACATCAAACATGCATTCGTCCACGGGTCGTCTCGGGGGTTATACCTTCGAAGTGTGCATTTTCGGAACGGATCAAGTCGGCGTAGAGGAAGTAGTGGTACTATCGGTCCTCAGTGATGGTAGTGGTACCAGCGATCTTGGTGACGGTAGTCGTTCACGTTCTTAGTCGCACAAGTTTTCATAGATGTTCGGGGTCACAACGAGGAATTGGACGTTCACGGAGTCTTCGAGGGTCGACGGTAGTGGTACACACGACGCCGGGGAAATTGTCGGTCCGGTCTTGGCAGGGTAGATATACACGTTCTTGGGGTACTTGTCGTTCTTTGCGATTCCGAAGACGTGGTGGAGGTACTTGACACATCACCGTGTAGTCGAACTTGAGGGTCGTCGACGTCGTGGTACTTAGGTTCTTGTGACGGCAGTGGTACAAGGTTTTCGTGGAACTTGTGTTCCGGTCATGTAGTCGTACCAGGCATCCGTGGTCCTCGAGGGACTTGGTGTGTCCAAAACATAGCAGCACAAAGGTCTCGGTCGGGAGCACTTGTGGCAGAGAAGTGCCCGCGTGCGAGGCGATGCAGCACGACCAGGAGGTGGATGCCATGGTCAGGCAAGCGGCGGAGCTCCCTGGTCAGAGTCGGTAGGGGCGGCACGAGGGGGAGATGGAGAGGAGGTCACAGGGAGAGCTGCTGGGGGTGGATGCAGGGGTTCGCTAGGCAGCAGAGGACAAAGTGGCCGACATGCTCCTGCAGCCTTGGTCAACGGCGGGTGACGAGGTGGAGACGGAGCTGAAGAAGGACGACGGCAGGTGGTGGATCGCGCCCGTGGAGATGGGGCCGAGGGCGACTTGCGGTGGCCTTGGCGATCCCGGAGATGGCAGCAGCCATGCGAAGGAGTGGCAGCCGGATCAGAGCTAGGCGCCGGCAAGGTCGAGATGGTGGCGGGGCTTAGGCGCCTGCGTGCGTGGGGACGGGTTGGGGAGCTCGGGCACGGGGCTTCCCTTGGCTGCAAGCGCGGCAAAGCTTTGCCCCGACAGCGCCATGAAGGAGGAACGGTGACGAGGCGCGGTTCCGACGACGATGGAGAGCTCGGTTGGAGGCGGAGTGCGGAGCAACAACGGCGACAGGGAGGCGCGACCATGGGGATCGGGCACGCGGGGCTCTCATGGCGTGAGATGTGAGTGGCGGCGCGAGGGAAGGAGATGGGGATCGAGATGGAGAGATCGAGAGGACATGGGTCGGGCTAGGTTAGAGGAGAGGGACTGGGCTGGGCCTTAGAGGCCGGCCCAGTGGGGAGGCAAATGGCCAGGGGCCGGCTGGGCCTTGGGCCAAATGGCTGCGGGGAAGCAGGCCGGCCTAGCGGTGCACTGCCTCTCTCTCTAATTCTGTCTTCTTCATATTTCCTTTAGCAGAAAACAAATAAAGAGAAGAAAAAGAAAGAGGGGGTTAGGGAAAGAATTTGCGCATGCGGATAATTTTCCCGGACTCACAAAAATGTGCTTGTTCCGAGAAAATAGGAATGGCCATGATTGAAAGATCTAAATTCAAACTCATTTGAATTTAATTCAAATGGGTTTGAACTAGGATTTGGTTTTTGGAAGTGTCCAAAAATGTTGAAATTTTTGGAGGAACCTTCGCAAATGGGAAGAGAAAATGTGGGCAAGGTTTTGAAGTCGAACTTGAAGTAGAAAAGACATGGGGAATATTTGCAAGTGTGTTAGAATATTTATTATAGCTCCCTAATATATTGGGAGGATATGTTATATAGAGAAATCACCATGTGAGTTCCCTCAATTTAAATAGATCAAAGATCTATGCATTTTATTTAGATGAGTTTAACAAAATTAAATGACATGATGGCATGATGCAATGCAAAAATAAATAGAGCAAGCACAAATGAAACACACGGAGGTCACGAAAATATGGAAGTCTTCTGGAGCGTGGGTCTTGAGGCGTTACAACACTTCACCACTACAAGAGGATCTCGTCCCGAGATCTATGATGGCACCGGAGGGAAACGAAAGAGGAAGAGAAGAGGTAAAACTAAGTTGCTTCTTGGACAAACGAGTGAAACCATGAACCTTGAGAGGTTGAACAAATAGAAAGATTGGACAAGATATATTTTGAAATGACTTTGGTTAAAAACAAGATAGAGAAGGAATAAGGATGATATAATTTGGACAACACTCCGACTGCAAATGGAAGGAGTTGAGCATGAACTTTACAAGATGAGAGGATACTTGATGAAATCAACAACACACTGCCTCCGAAACTATTGAAAAAATGGCACACAGGATAAGAAAGATTTCAGACAGCACTCCGGTTGAGAAGGGAGGCAAAACTTGATAAGATGAGAGAACTTGAAAAGAGGACACGACACTCCGGTTAAATGGATAAGCATGAAAAAAACATGGTCCTCCCCATTCGAGATGAATGAGTGAAGAGAGCAACATCACAATGCCTCCAGAAGAAAGAATAGAAGATAGATCATTGGAATATCAGAATGGAGAAGAAAAATGCCAACCTCTGCCACAAATGAGCTTGGAAAGCACCCTTCCTAGAAGGTTATAACGGAGTTGTTGGTAAACCGACCACGAAACGAGTAAGCTTGTAGTGGGCTTATGGAAAACTTCTCAAAATTGAGGCGAAATTCTACCACTACGGAAATAAAAGATTGGATTGATATCACCAAGGAGACGAGAAACTTATTTCACCAGGAGGATAAGTGAAGAACTTGGGTCATTTATAAGCACCATAAATAGCAACAATCCTTAGGCAAAGATGTAGGTGAAATATAACCCAAGATAACTCCGATGAAGAGATTGATGGGTTGCAAAGGGTCTCATGAACGAATTGAAAATGATGGGTTTATAATATCTCATTCCTGGCATACTAAGGCATAGCCTAGTGGTGGGAAGGGGCTGATGCCTTCCCACCCACCCAGGTTCAAGGCATGGTACTTGCAATTTGGGTTTGTTGCACCATTTATACTGTAGGGGGTTTCCTTACAGTCTTTCTGTCAAAAAATATCTCATTCCTGAACTTGTGAATCATGAAACAAAAATAAATTGTCAAAAATGACATAACACCACCTCAAAAGATAAGATAGAAAGAATTGCACTTTGTAATGCAAGATGAAGAATGCTTGAACTCCTCAAAATAAGACATGTGTTGAACACCATGTTTATTTGAGAGTATAGCTTGGCAGATCTTAACTTCGAGAGAAATCTTGAGAACAATTGAAGAATGAAAGGAATCCTTGACGAACCACCATGAAGAAACTCTCGAAGAACTCCGGATAGATAAAAGAAGGTCGCAAGGAAAAGAAGCTTTGAAAGAGTAAGATGAATCCTTGCATTGATTAGATGGAGCTTCGCGATGATATAACTGAGAAAAACTTGGAATTCTAGAAAGAAAGATGAACAAATGAAATTAAGAATTTTTGATGAACCTCCGGAATAAGGAATTGAATTCACTCAATGAAACACGAATAAGAATTACATTATGCTTATCCTTCACCAATTTTAAATTGATGACAAGCAATGGATTTGGCATACTACTTATTCTCGTAGAAAGGATTAAAGAGAGGAATAGCGCAAACTTGGGAAGGTCTTCAACGATCCACCGGTAGGATTTAAAAAACAAACAAAGAAAAGATAATGAAACGCCGGGAATAATTAGAAAATGAACGAATATACTAGAGATAATTTAGATGCAAGTGAACGAAGAGATCCCGAGCCGATTAGAGAATACTTGAATGATGCACCGGTAAGATTTGGAGAATGAGAGCTGAAAGCTGAGAATGAATAATTCTGAGATGATGGGATCCGGAGAATCAAACTGAAAAGACTCTTGAATTGCTCCGGATGGGTGAAAAGAATATCTCACAATCGAAAACAACTATGAGAGGATGGCATCAAGATAGAACCATGAATCTTCAAGAGAACATATATGATTGAAGAGAAACTCTTCTTCGGTCTTCAAATGTAGAGAATGACAATGAGAAACACCACCACAAATTGTTGAGGCACTCCGGAATGAAAATTAGACATGTTGAACCAACGGTGAAAAGAATTGGAAAGATCTTGGAGAAAGACATATGACTAATGATAATTCATTCTTACGTCAAACTTTAAAAAGGAATTCGGGAATAACTCCGGAAAATTAGAAGAGTCAGGTAAGATCCTGGGAAAAGACCTGTGGGTTAGGGCCCACTCAAAAGATACACCGTTGAACGATTTAAAAGAGGGATTGCGCCGGTTGAATTAAATGGCTTGAATGAGATAACATCCTCAAAAGAACTTGAGAGAATTGAGAATGGAAACTTGAATCTTCTGAGATATATTCAGCACTCCAGAAATGAATAGAGAGAGGTGAGCGATTAAGAGGTGCACCGGCATGGGAAAGCATATGAAACGAGGAAAGGATATGATCGACAAAGCTTGACTTGAATTCACCGGAGAAGAAAAAAGAACGAAGGGTGATAACTTGAAGCTCTGTTAGTATCTTCCTGAGAATCACCGGAAAAGACCATTGACAGAAAAGAATGGAGAGACTTCCCATCAATAAAATGATACTTGATTAAGAAATCTGAGTCCTTGAAGAAAAAGGGTGGGAGGGCAGGAAAAACAAAGGCAACTTAGGACGGATGAAACAAATAACGTTGAGAAGACTTGGAGTTGATCTTGCGGATGTTGAAAATGATCCCAGAGATGGCAACATCTATGCGAAGGAGTGGGAACCAGAGCAGAGCTAGGTCCTGGAGAGGTCGAGATCGTGGCGGGGCTTAGGCGCCTGCGCGCGTGGGGACGGGTTGGGGAGCTCGGGCACGGGGCTTCCCTTGGCTGCAAGCACGACAGAGCTTCACCCAGACAGCGCCATGAAGGAGGAACGGTGATGAGGCGCGGTTCCGACGACGATGGAGAGCTTGGTTGGAGGCGGAGCACGGAGCAACAACAGCGACAGGGAGATGCGACCATGGGGATCGGGCGCGCGAGGCTCTCATGGCGTGAGATGTGAGTGGCGGCGCGAGGGAAGGAGATGGGGATCAAGAGGGAGAGATCGAGAGGACAGGGGTCAGGCTAGGTTAGAGGAGAGGGACTGGGCTGGGCCTTAGAGGCCGGCCCAGTGGGGAGGAAAATGGCCAGGGGCCGGCCGAGTGGGGTGGCAAATGGCCAGGGGCTGGCTGGGCCTTGGGCCAAATGGCTGCGGGGAAGCAGACCGGCCTAGCGGTGCATTGCCTCTCTCTCTCTCTCTAATTCTCTCTTCTTCATATTTCCTTTAGCAGAAAACAAATAAAGAGAAGAAAAAGAAACAGGGGGTTAGGGAAAGAATTTGCGCATGCAGATAATTTTCCCGGACTCACAAAAATGTGCTTGTTCCGAGAAAACAGGAATGACCATGATTGAAAGATGTAAATTCAAACTCATTTGAATTCAATTCAAATGGGTTTGAACTAGGACTTGGTTTTTTGAAGTGTCCAAAAATGTTGAAATTTTTGGAGGAACCTCGACAATTGGGAAGGGAAAATGTGGGCAAGGTTTTGAAGTCGAACTTGAAGTAGAAAAGACATGGGGAATATTTGTAAGTGTGTTAGAATATTTATTATAGCTCCCTAATATATTGGGAGGATATGTTATATACAGAAATTACATCCCTCAATTTAAATAGATCAAAGATCTATGCCTTTTATTTAGATGAGTTTAACAAAATTGAATGACATGATGCAATGCAAAAAAATAGAGCAAGCACAAATGAAACACACGGAGGTCACGAAAATATGGAAGTCTTCTGGAGCATGGGTCTTGAGGCATTACACCTGTGTTCTTGTTACCATCTAGCCGGTACACCAGATCCGGACCCCCTAATCGAGATCCACCAGATTTAGCTCAGACATTGGTGGCCCACGTAGGTCCCTCTTGGAAATCAAAGCGGCTCGATGGCGTCAAGCGTCGACGACTAGATCGGCACCTATGTAGTTTCTACATCTTCGCCGAGTTAGCGAAGAATATCAAGGAACCAACCCCCCGTCAAGGCATCGAGCTCGGCAATCCGAGCCGCCCATTCGCACCCTTTCTCATGACATCAGATCTGGTGGAGGTACTGCAGATAACTTATGCCCGGGCGTAGGTATCGAGCCAACCATGGGTTTAAGGTTATGTGTCACCGGACCAAGCCTAGAGCTCAGATCCTATGATACACTATGGTAACCAGGATATCCTGGTGCCAGGAGTGGAGCCGAGGCAGATGTTAGATCGGCCTCAGGAAAATCTCCTTTAAAGGCTAACATCAGAATGGAACAGAAGTAGATTTTCTCCCCACCCACCCTCATGTCGAATACCGTCCCGGCAACTCAGGGTCGACCGACATCTGGGATCTAACTCTGGTCATGCAAAAACTGAATGAAACAACCCGTCAATTCTAGACACGATTTTTGTTCATAAAAAGCAAAATTCCATATTGCACAGATCAGGAAGACCTAACAACATTCTATTTCAACGTCCACAATCAAGGGATATACAAAGCTATTTCACGAAAATGCCTTAGAACATTCAAAGAACTTTCTGACATGGTAGCGAACTACAGCACCATGGAGGATGCCTAGACAACCAATTAATGGCACCAAAATGACAACTCAGAACTACCAAATATAGGAGAGGACAAGCGCCCACGCCATAGCCGACGGTGCAAGCGTGGCATAGTCGCCGAGGATGACGAGCAGCCTTCTCAGAAGAAAGGTCGGCCCAATAACGGCATGGTCAAATCGTTGATGAATACCATGCTCAATGAATCATGCGCCATCCACTCTGCCTTTTCGGATAAACCGAAAACCCACAATCTAAAAAATTGTTGGGTCATCAAGTGGCAAAAGGAGGATTAGATCTTCTCGACAACCCCAACACTCTCGAAAGTCGAGGTGAGACAATCAGCTATCGCAAAGGCAATACCCATCCTAAGATCTCTTCAAGAGGTCTATCACGTTGAGCGCTCACCAGCATCGGAAATCAGGTGGTTGGGCGCACCAATCACCTTTGACATGGGCTCACAACCGGGGAGTGGCAGCACTCGTCCTAGAATCCATTATTGATGGGTATCATTTCTCCAAAGTCCTAATGGGCAGGGGCAATTATGATCCACAAGTATAGGGGATTAATCTATTCCTTTTGATAAGTAAGAGTGTCGAACCCAACAAGGAGCAGAAGGAAATGACAAGCAGTTTTCAGTAAGGTATTCTCGGCAAGTGCTCGAAGTAGTGATAACATATAGTTTTGTAGAAAGGTAATTTGTAACAAGTAGCAAGTAACAATAGTAGCAAGGGTGCATCAATGTGGCCCAATCCTTCTTATAGCAAAGGACAAGTTGGAAAGTTCTCTTATATTAAGCAAAGTTACTCGAGGACACATGGGAATTCTCGTCTAGTCACGTTCGCCATGTTTAGTTGATTCACGTTCACTACTTTGATAATTTGACCTGTGGGTGACTGTTGCGAGGGTGTCGTTCTTATTTGAACAAGCAACCCTCTTATGATTACCCCCTCTCGCAAGCATCCACAACTATGAAAGAAGAATTAAGATAAATCTAATATAACCACAACATGAAACATATTGATCCAAATCAGCCTCGTACGGAATAACTCATAAACTAGGGTTTAAGATTTTGTCACTCTCGCAACCCATCATCTACTTATTACACCCCAATGCCTTCCCCTAGGCCCAAGTATGGTCAAGTATCATGTACTCGACATTCACCTGACACCACTAGAGAAAGAACAACATACATATCATCAAAATATTGAACGAATACCAACTTCACATGATTACTTATAACATGACTTCTCCCATGTCCTCAAGAACAAAATTAACTACTCAAAATTTCTATTCATGTTCAAGATCAGAAGGGTATTATATATGATTAAGGATATGTACATATAATCTTCCACCAAATAAACCAATTAGCTCAACTAAAGATGTAATCAACACTACTAGTAACCCGCAGGTACCAATCTAAGGTTTTGAGACAAAGATTGAATACAAGAGATGAACTAGGGTTTGAGAGGAGATGGTCCTGGTGAAGATGTTGATAAAGATTGGTCCACCCATGATGAGAGGATAGTTGTTAATGTTGATGGCTTCCATTTCCCCCTCCCAGAGGGAAGTATCACTGGCGGAATTGCCCCGCCGGAGAGCAAAAGTGCTCCTGCCCAGGTTCCACCTGATACGTCTCCAACATATCTATAATTTTTGATTGTTCCATGCTGTTGTATTATCAATCTTGCATGTTGTATTATCAATCTTGCATGTTTTATAATCATTTTATATCATTTTAGGTACTAACCTATTGACATAGTGCCAAGTGCCAGTTCTTGTTTTTTTCCGTATTTTTTACATCGCAGAAAATCAATATCAGACGGAGTCCAAATGCCATGAAACTTCACGGAGAATTTTTATGAGCCAGAAGGAACACGATGGGCCCTAGCTGCGCCTGGGGGTGCCTCGAGTGGGCACAACCCACCAGGGCGCGCCAGGAGGCCCATGCGCGCCCTGGTGGGTTGTGCCACCTCGGCTGCCCCTCAGACCGCCTCTTTGCTCTACAAATACCCCAATATTCCAGAAACCCTAGGGGAGTCGACGAAATAATCATCCAGCCGTCGCAGAGTCCAGTACCACCAGATCCAATCTAGGCACCATCTCGAATGGGGTTCACCACCTCCATTGGTGCCTCTCTGATGATGCGTGAGTAGTTCTTTGTAGACCTTTGGGTCCGTAGTTAGTAGCTAGATGGATTCATCTCTCTCTCTCTCTCTCTCTTGATTCTCAATACAATGGTCTCTTGGAGATCCATATGATGTAAGTCTTTTGCGGTGTGTTTGTTGGGATCGATGAACTTTGAGTTTATGATCAGATCTATCTTTTTATATCCATGAAAGTTATTTGAGTTTCTTTGATCTCTTATATGCATGATTGCTTATAGCCTCGTATTTCTTCTCCGATATTTGGGTTTTGTTTGGCCAACTTGATCTATTTATCTTGCAATGGGAAGAGGTGCTTTGTAGTGGGTTAGATCTTACAGTGCTTGATCCCAGTGACAAAAGGGAAACAACACGTATGTATCGTTGCTACTAAGGATAAAACCATGGGGTCTATCTCTACATAGATAGATCTTGTCTACATCATGTCATCATTCTTATTGCATTACTCCGTTTCTCCATGAACTTAATACACTAGATGCATGCTGGATAGCGGTCGATGTGTGGAGTAATAGTAGTAGATGCAGGCAGGAGTTGGTCTACTAATCTTGGACGTGATGCCTATATAATGATCATTGCATGGATATGGCCATGAGTATTTGAAGTTCTATCAATTTCTCAACAGTAATTTGTTCACCCACCGTTTGCTATTTTTCTCAAGAGAAGCCACTAGTGAAACCTACGGCCCCGGGTCTTCTTTCTCATCTATTTGCCTTTGCGATCTATTTTACTTTGCTTTTATTTTCAGACCTATTAATCCAAAAACCCAAAAATACTTTGCTGCACTTTATTTTATTTGCGATCTATTTATTCAATCTATTACAATTTTCTCCTGTCATGCACCAATTTTTGGCATCGTTACCCGAAAGGGATTGACAACCCCTTTAACACGTCGGGTTTCGAGGATTTGTTATCTGTGTGCAGGGGCTGTTTACATTGTGTTGCTTGGTTCTCCTACTGGTTTGATAACCTTGGTTTCATATATGAGGGAAATACCTACTGCCGCTGTGCTGCATCATCCCTTCCTCTTTGGGGAAATACCAACGTAGCTTCAAGCGACATCAAAAGGAATTTCTGGCGCCGTTGCCAGGGAGGATCTTCAAAATATACCATGTTCCTAATCACAAATCTCATCTCCTCGTAATTTACATTATTTTCCATTTGCCTCTCATTTTCCTCTCCCCACTTCACAAAAATTTGCCGTTTTATTCGCCTCTCTTTTCCGTTCGACGTTTTCTCGTCAGATCTATCCTTTGCTTGCAATCATGAGTGATTTCGGTATGGCAACAACAGATGATGGCCTTACTGCTAAGATTGGACGTGCGGGCAATCTGTATGCCAAAACTTTTATCTTGGGACAAGGGAACGTTATGGGAAAAGAACGTATCCAAGAATTTTTCAATTGTGTTGGGAATCTAAGTCTTGATGATGCTCCTATACTTAAAACTACTAGATCTTGTGCAGATGCTATTTCAGCACTAGTTCTGAAACTTGAAAGTAAATTTATTCATACCCAATTTACTTTGCAAAGATTGTTTTTTGAGGTTCCTGTTATAAAGAGTCCTAGAGCTAAAAAGTTTGCCACTCTTATCCTTATGAATGAATTTTACTACATAATATGGGAAGCTAGGGAAATCTTTGATTTTTATGGTATGAATCGTGAAAAACCTATGATAGATGAAATTATCTACAATAGTGATTATGCTTTAAGACACTTGCTGGGGGATAATAAAATCCTTGATGAGAATCTCAAAAAGGAAGTCCCCATTCTAGATATAATCCAACAAGTTTTCAATAATGTTAATAAACATTACTCTTGGATTGTTGCGGGAAATAAAAAAAGGGTATGATGAACATCAACTTAGGAATGCTAAGGTTTCTATGGATAATATGTTTTATGTTGCGTTCACAAAACCCCATGATGAAAATACCTCTAAGAAGGCTAAGAAGAAGGATGACAAAACTTAGATCCTTGCTTTATGCCAAGCTAAGGGTATAAAACTATAGCGCTTGTTGGGAGGCAACCGAATGAATAAAATTTATTTTTGCCTTTTGCTTTCTGTTTCTCAGTGTTAGCACAATTATGCTACTGTTATGATTGTGTTTTTATGTTTTAATTAGTTTTTGTGCCAAGTAAATCCTTTAGGATCTTCTTGGGTGATAATTGTTTGATCTTGCTGAAAAAATAGAAACTTTTACGCTCACAAAATTAATTTTATTTTTTTACCAAAGAGCGATAAAATACCCAATCCACTTGAAGTAGATCAATATACAAATTTCTCAGGTCATCCTAATTTTCCAGAGTTTATGGAGTTACGGAACTACTTAAAATATCAAGATTGCTACAGACTGTTCTGTTTTTGACAGATTCTGTTTTCTTTGTGTTGTGTGCTTATTTTGATGGATCTATGGTTTTCTTTGATAAGTTTTCGCCATAAAAAAGTTAGAATACAATAGATATAATACAAAAACAAAATATGAATTGGTTTGATACAACACTTATAGTAGTGATTTATTATTCTTATACTAACGGATCTCACGAAGGTTTTGTTGAGTTTTGTGTGATTGAAGTTTTCAAGTTTTGGGTTATCTTACGATGGGTGAAGGAATAAAGGATAGAAGAGCCTAATCTTGGGGATGCCCTGACATCCCAAGATATTATCCAAAAATGAGCAACCAACTAAGCTTGGGGATGCCCCCGAGTGGCATCCCCTCTTTCTTCTAACGACCATTGGTATTTTACTCGAAACTATATTTTTATTCGTCACATGATATGTGTTTTGCTTGGAGCGTCTTGTATGATATGAGTCTTTGCTTGTTTTATTTTGTGTCTTAAGTCATCAATCCTTGCTGGACACACCTGTTTGAGAGAGCCAAAATTATGTCATGACTTGTTAGAATTTCTCTCTATGCTTCACTTAAATTTTTTATGAGCTACGGGCTTGCTCTAGTGCTTCACTTATATCTTTTTTGAGCACGGTGTGATTTAGTATTTTTGAAGAAATGCTCTCTTGCTTCACTTAGATTTATTTGAGAGTTGGTAAAATTTTCAAGAAATTCTCTCTTGCTTCACTTAAATTAATTTGAGTGAAAGAAATATTATGCTCATGATCTTCACTTATATTTGTTTGAGCTTGTCAAAAGCAACACATGAAAATTAGTCGAAAAGTGATAGATATCCAAGAAGGATATAATAAAAACTTGCATGAAGATCATTGGACAAAATGAACTTGATTCTTAGTAATAGTTTTGAGATATGATGATGTGATATGTGAGTCATCTTGATGAGTAATTATGCTTTAGTAAGAATATTGGTGTTAAGATTTGTGATTCCCTATGCAAGTATGAAAGTCAATAGTTATGCAATGAAATTATATCCTACTTATGGTGCATTATTTGGTGTTAGTTATGCTTAATGCTCGCTTATGAGATTATTCGTTTCTTAGTTGGTCGCTTCCCAATCTTTTGGTAGCCTTCATTTTGCACTAAGTATGATCTCTACTTGTGCATCCAAAAACTTTAAACCAGTTTTGCCACATGACTCCACTATATCTACCTATATGCGGTATTCTTTTGCCGTTCTAAGCAAATTTGCATGTGCCATCTCTAATTTTCAAAATAAACTTCTCTTTTGTGTGTTTGTTTCGCTCGCGGAGCGGTGAGGGGTGGCTAATATTTTCCATGCTAGATGTGTTATTCTCATGATGAGTGTTTATTCACTTGTCATTGCACGAGAGTAAGGCAAAGGTATTAGGGATGCCCAGTCCCAAAATGTAAAAATGAATTTACTTTATGTTGTCAAGTAATAAATTCCTTGGAAAGTGTTGGTATGGAGGGCAACCGTGGATATGGCTAGCCATGGAAAGTGAAAGTATAGTGGAAAAAGGAATAAACTTTATTTTCTGTTTGGGAACCGCCTATGATATATCTATTCATGGAAAGTATTGGGAACTCCAAGTCGTTTTCGTTGGTGGGATGGATACACCTCCCAAAATGTTTTTATCTCTAAGTTTTTCGCTTTGAGCTTTGGCACCTCTACAAATCCCTACTTCCCTCTGTGAAGGGCCATTCTTTTACTTTATGCAATTTTTATTTTGAATTTGAGTCTCCATCTTCTCTTATAAAAGCACCAACTAGGAGGCAATATGGTCGTACTTGAGTATTGGACATAGCTAACATGCGAGCGTGTTCCATGAATGGATCAATGGTTGAGCATGACGGGCTAGGGATAACTTATTTTAGCGTTGATATTTTGGAAGACATGGTTGCTTGTTGATATGCTTGAGTATCTAAATTATCATGTCAAAACTAGACAATTGCTTTGAACAATATAAATTCCAAATGTCCATTCTATAAACAAAAGAAATATGATATGACATGTTAGGCAGCATTCCACATCAAAAATTCTGTTTTTATCACTTACCTACTCGAGGAGGAGTAGGAGTTAAGCTTGGGGATGCTGATACGTCTCCAATGTATCTATAATTTTTATTATTCCATGCTGTTATATTATCGATCTTGGATGTTTTATAATAATTTTATATCATTTTTTGGTACTAACCTATTGACATAGTGCCAAGTGCCAGTTCCTGTTTTTTCCTGTTTTTCACATCGCAGAAAATCAATATCAGACGGATTCCAAATGCCATGAAACTTTACAGAGAATTTTTATAGGCCAGAAGGAACACAACGGGCCCTGGCTGCACCTGGGGGTGCCCCGAGGGGGGCACAACCCACCAGGGTGCGCTAGGAGGCCCATGCGCGCCCTTGTAGGTTGTGCCCACCTTGGGTGCCCCCGGACCGCCTCTTTTCTCAATAAATACCCCAATATTCCAGAAACCCTAGGGGAGCCGACGAAATATTCATCCAGCCGCCGCAAAGTCCAGAACCACGAGATCCAATCTAGACACCATCTCGGATGGGGTTCGCCACCTCCGTTGGTGCCTCTCCGATGATGCGTGAGTAGTTCTTTGTAGACCTTCGGGTCCATAGTTAGTAGCTAGATGGCTTCATCTCTCTCTCTCTCTCTCTCTCTCTCTCTCTCTCTCTCTCTCTCTTTCTCTTGATTCTCAATACAATGGTCTCTTGGAGATCCATATGATGTAACTCTTTTGCGGTGTGTTTGTTGGGATCGATGAACTTTGAGTTTATGATCAGATCTATCTTTTTATATCCATGAAAGTTATTTGAGTTTCTTTGATCTCTTATATGCATGCTTGCTTATAGCCTCGTTTTTCTTCTCCAATATTTGGGCTTTGTTTGGCCAACTTGATCTATTTATCTTGCAATGGGAAGAGGTGCTTTGTAGTGGGTTTGATCTTACGGTGCTTGATCCCAGTGACAGAAAGGGAAACAACACGTATGTATCGTTGCTACTAAGGATAGAAGGACGGGGTCTATCTCTACATAGATAGATCTTGTCTACACCATGTCATCGTTCTTATTGCATTACTCCGTTTCTCCATGAATTTAATACACTAGATGCATACTGGATAGCGGTCGATGTGTGGAGTAATAGTAGTAGATGCAGGCAGGAGTCGGTCTGCTAATCTTGGACGTGATGCCTATATAATGATCATTGCCTGGATACCGTCATGAGTATTTGAAGTTCTATCAATTGCCCAACAATAATTTGTTCACCCACTGTTTGCTATTTTTCTCGAGAGAAGCCACAAGTGAAACCTACGGCCCCCAGGTCTTCTTTCTCATATATTTGCCTTTGCGATCTATTTTCCTTTGCTTTTATTTTCAGATCTATTAATCCAAAAACCCAAAAATACTTTGCTGCACTTTATTTTATTTGCGATCTATTTATTCAATCAATTACAATTTTCTCCCGTCATGCACCAATTTCTGGCACCGTTACCCGAAAGGGATTGACAACCCCTTTAACACGTCGGGTTGCGAGGATTTGTTATCTGTGCGCAGGGGCAGTTTACGTTGTGTTGCTTGGTTCTCCTACTGGTTCGATAACCTTGGTTTCATATATGAGGTAAATACCTACCGCCGCTGTGCTACATCATCCCTTCCTCTTTGGGGAAATACCGACGTAGCTTCAAGCGACATCACCACCTCGAGACGGCGACACTTCATCTCAAAAGTCTGCTCATCATTTTTTCTAGGAAAAATGACATCATGTAGGAGAAGGACGGTCCCAGAGGCCTACCGGGTGGCCCACAAGCTCACATGGCGCGCCCCAGGGGGGCACCTGAGCTTGTGACCCCTGGTGGGTTCCCTCCCGGTGATTCTTCTTCTAGTATTTTTTATTAATTCTAAAATAAATCTCCGTAAATTTTCAAGTCATTTGGAGCTCCGGAAAATAGCTCTCTGTTGTAGCTTTTTCAGGTCTAGAATTCCAGCTACCGACAATTTCTATTTTTATGCGAAACTTGCAAAATAAGAAATAGAAGTCATTAGAATTGCTTCATGAAGTGAAATATTGACCCAAAACATTATAAATAACAGTAGGAAAACATGATGCAAAATAGATATATCCACTCCCCCAAACTTAGACCTCCCTTGTCCTCAAGTGAATACCGATATTGATAATCATGACCACAGATTTATGGAGACGTGTGTTGATAAAACAAAATATGGACATGGTAGCATCATGAGCATCATTATAACAGCAATGAATTATCATAAAACTTCTCATGATTAAGTAACAATTCATCCACAAAGTCATAGTATAAGAGATAAACTTTCTTGACAACTAGCAAACTATGTTGCCGGTTTTTAAAGCAATTGCAATTCATTAATTTCAGGAAGAGTATATGTAAGATCTTTTGGTTTAGTAAATTGCACATACTCAACCATCATATAGTCTTCTTTCATTTCTAACACTTAGAGCATATCTTTAGAGCAAAAGTTTCCATCACACACAGAGGAAGATGGGGGTTTCATATTTCACCTCCCAACTTATTTATCTCAGGGATAGTTTCAACAATAATAAAACATGATCACCTACATCCAACCGGATATATGTGCCTAGATCTTTCCCTACCACATGATGCTTTCCTAGTGGAGAATAATAAGGTTGGAATAAGGATGAACATTATTGACTCTTGAATAGAAAGTAAATACTGAAAAGTAAAAGATAGGCCCTTCACAGAGGGAAGCAGAGGTTGTCATGCACTTTTTTTGTTTAGATGTGCAAGCTCTTAATGTAAAGGAATGTCACTTTATATTGCCCTTGTGGTAGCAACCTTTATTATGCAGTCCGTCGCCTTTATTTCTTTACCATCATAAGTTTGTACAAACCTTATTTTCCCTTACAATAAAAGAGCATACATATTTAGGAGCAATTTTTATTTCTTTTAGCACCGATGACAACTTACCTGAAGGATCTTATTCAATCCATAGGTAGATATGGTGGACTCTCATGACAAAAACTGGGTCTAAGCACTGTGTGCAATGCAATAATTGCAAACGTGCTATATGAAAACCATCAGAAATGTGTAAAATGTTTGCGATGACGGATGCATCAAACATGGTTCAGGTTTTAGTTGCGTGTGCAATGAAGGGCATACGGTTCAATTCAATTAACTATTTGCGATGAGGAGGAACAAAAGAAACGGGCAGCCAGATGAAGGCGTGTGCGATACACATCATACGGTTCACTCGGATGAACTGTTTGTGATTAGGCAACACAAAACAAATGGCCAGCCAGATCAAGGTGTGTGTGCGATATACGGCATGCGGTTCACTCGGATGAATTGTTTGCGTTGAGACATGAGAACAGAAACGGTTCAACTTAACAAGACGTGTGTGTGATACGCGGCAAACAGGTCTGTAATCAGAAATGTGTGTGAAGACTGATAATAACACAGATGGTTGCTGCTAATAAGATGTGTGTGTGTGTGTTGTGTGATGGGATTGCATATAGAACAACAACACATATATACACACACACACTTATAAGGACATGCTTGCATAACCAAATTAAACATCCACTTACATAGGTGGCTACTACAACCATGTCATTTGCACACACCAAAGTAAACTATTACATGCATAATTACATAGGTGGCTACTACACACATGACATTTCCACACACACCAATAAAGTAAAGTATATATTAAATGCATGATTAACTAGCATAAACGATCATCTGATCATCATCTACTTCTTGTGATGCTTGCTCCGCTTGTGGCTCGATCCGGGCTCGTCCATTTGGGTAACGAGGCACTTCCTCATGTCAATGATCCGCCTGTGCATCTCATAGCATGTGTACACACTCTTGGCCGCGAACCTGAGGTGAGGTTCATCTAGTTGCCGCATCTAGGCCTTGTGCCAGGATACGGGACTTGTTCTCCGGGTATCCTGCTTCATCTTTTCATAGTAGGGGTCGATGATGGCCGAGGCAAGTTCTACCAGGGAGTCCTGCTTCGTGCTGCCCCAGACCGTATAGTGGTCACGGATTTTGACAAGGTTCTTGCAGGCCAAGCCCGTAACACTGAGCACTTTTACATCGTCTTTGGTATCCATCATGGCGAACTTGTAGTCGGTGCTGTTGACAAACCTATTGAAACGGTTGCAAGGCTCTATGGCCATGCAGTAGTGGTAGATGAGGACATGATGGCACACGCACAACTGGGCGACGGCAACCTTCTGATCTATGCCGGGACGACCGGCGGTGTACCGGAGGTCGATGCCGACCACCTTGTACTTGTCTCCAGCAAGCAACTGCTCAACGCTGTTGATGTAGTCGTCCACCACGGCCGGGTCGATGGTGTACACCACTGAGAGATCCGTCTCCCTCGCGTGGGTCTCCACTCTATGCTCGCCGAACTCCATTGGATTGCCGCTAAACATCCCCTCTCTATGTGTCGTCGTGAGTGTGCTTGTTGTGTTGTGGGGCGCGATTGAAAGGTTGAAGAGACTAAGGTCATAATGGCCGCGGGAAATAAAGGGGAAGCTGGATGGCCAGGAATATTGGCAGGCCCTGATGGTAGTTCTAATTTGCAGTGCATAACTCCATCATGCCGCACATAACTGCATCGCGTGGCAATGCGCGTGACGCAACCGCATGCATATGGGGCCCCCGACGTGATCGTGCGCATGCCCAAGCGCCGGCAGAGTGCACGAGGAGGGATGCGAGTAGAGCACTCCGCGGTCGGCTCAAGGAAAAGCTGTCCACAAGCTGAGCGCGCCGACGGACGTGAGCAGAGCGCGCCAACGGACGCGACAGAGCGCGCCGCGGTGCCTAACGGCGAGCACAGCGTGCTGCGGCGCCTAACAGCAAGCAGAGCTTGCCGAGGGACGCGAGCAGAGGATGGCACAGTGATACGTGGCAAATAAGACGAACTATGCGAGCGATGTTGGAGACATCAAGCATGATCAGATTAGAGTTGCGTGTGCGATACGTGGCAGATAGTTGATCCATCAGAGCTGTTTGTGATGGAATAAGCCGTGTGTGTTGCGGGCAAACACTTGCTGGTGTATAATGATACATCTCCAACGTATCTATAATTTTTGATTGCTCCATGCTATTATATTATCTGTTTTGGATGTTAATGGGCTTTATTGTACACTTTTATATTATTTTTGGGACTAACCTATTAACCGGAGGCCCAGCCCAAATTGCTGTTTTTTTGCCTATTTCAGTGTTTCGTAGAAAGGAATATCAAACGGAGTCCAAACGGAATGAAACCTTTGGGAGCGTGATTTTTGGAACAAACGTGATCCAGGGGACTTGGAGTGGACGTCAAGAAACAATCGAGGAGGCCATGAGGCAGGGGGCGCGCCTACCCCCTGGGTGAGCCCTCCACCCTCGTGGGCCCCTCATGGCTCCACCGACCTACTTCTCCCTCCTATATATATCTACATACCCCGCAAACATCCAGGAGCACCACGAAAACCTAATTCCACCGCCGCAACCTTCTGTACCCAATAGATCCCATCTTGGGGCCTTTTCTGGAGCTCCGTCAGAGGGGTCATTGATCACGGAGGGCCTCTACATCAACTCCATGGCCCCTCTGATGATGTGCGAGTAGTTTAGCTTAGACCTTTGGGTCCATAGCTAGTAGCTAGATGGCTTCTTCTCTCTCTTTGGATCTCAATACAAAGTTCTCCTCGATTCTCTTGGAGATCTATTCGATGTAATCTTCTTTTGCGGTGTGTTTGTCGAGATACGATGAATTGTGGGTTTGTGATCAATTTTATCTATGAAAAATATTTGAATCTTCCCTGAATTCTTTTATGTATGGTTGGTTTATCTTTTCAAGTCTCTTCAAATTATTAGTTTGGTTTGGCTTACTAGATTGATCTTTCTTGCAATGAGAGAAGTGCTTAGCTTTGGGTTCAATCTTGCGGTGCTCGATCCCAGTGACAGAAAGGGAAATGACATGTATTGTATTGTTGCCATCGAGGATAAAAAGATGGGGTTTATATCATAATGCATGAGTTTATCCCTCTACATCATGTCATCTTGCTTAAGGCGTTACTCTGTTCTTATGAACTTAATACTCTAGATGAATGCTGGATAGCGGTCGATGTGTGGAGTAATAGTAGTAGATGCAGGCAGGAGTCGGTCCACTTGTCACAGACATGATGCCTATATACATGATCATGCCTAGATATTCTCATAATTATTCGCTTTTCTATCAATTGCTCGACAGTAATTTGTTCACCCACCGTAATACTTATGCTATGTTGAGAGAAGCCACTAGTGAAACCTATGGCCCTTGGGTCTATTCTCCATCATATAAGTTTCCAATCTACTTTATTTTGCAATCTTTACCTTCAATCTATATCATAAAAATACCAAAAATATTTATCTTATTATTATTATCTCTATCAGATCTCACTCTTGCAAGTGGCCGAGAAGGGATTGACAACCCCTTTATCGCGTTGGTTGCGAGGTTCTTATTTGTTCGTCTAGGTACGAGGTGACTTATGCGTGGTCTCCTACTGGATTGATACCTTGGTTCTCAATAACTGAGGGAAATACTTACGCTGCTTTGCTGCATCACCCTTTCCTCTTTAAGGAAAACCAACACAGTGCTCAAGAGGTAGCATAGAACCTTAAATTTAACCAAAAAAGTGTTAATGCATGTTACAAAAATTGTATAGCTAGAAACTATGTTCAAATACGACTCCAACGATATAATCTATGGTGACATGCATTCGTATTTTATTAGTTAAATCCTACTTATAAACCAGGACGGGGGTATAGTAGGTAATTAAATCGCAAATGTTTTTTTATTAACTGTATGTGTACGTGTCCTCTCGTCCTCCTCTCGCACGTCTTGTCACCCCGCTGTCGCAGACGGCTTACAACGCAAGCTTGCGCAACACGCGAGGGCGTTCTTTTGGCCAAACGGTGGCGCCAATGAATCGTCGGTGAGCCCGTTCCCATGCAACCTCGCAGGTTCCCGCGCAAGCTTCCCACCCGACTCAGTGAAATCCCCCAAAATCCCAATGCTTGGCGGCCTGCTATAAAAACCCTCTCGGCCGGCGAGTCCTGCGTCGCATTTTCCCCTCCCTCCCTTTAGCTTATCTCGTCTACTTCTCCCACAATCTCCAATGGCACTGGTCCGTCGTCATCGCTCAACCACTACGGTGTCATCAGAGGACAGCTCCAGCTGGGAGGCTACACTATGGCGGCGTCACAGTCCCCGGGGTAGTGTAGTGCGCGTGGCATCCCTGTGGGGTGTGCGCGGAACACCCGCCACACGCTCTGCTGCCGCTGCTCGTCGGCAGCTATTGCCGGCCGCCGTTGCCGCCACACCACCATCAAAAGCCAGGGCCATCTCTCGCTCTGCCGCTGTGGCCCGAAGGTGGGAGGTGGCCGTCATGGCTGCCACCCCACTTCCGGCCACCGTGGCCATCACCCACTCCGCCACCGCGACCCGAAGACGGGAGGTGGTGGTCATGGCCGCCACCCCATCATCAGCCACCGTGGCCGCCAGCCCATCGTCGACTGCCGGGATCATCACCCGCTCCGCCACCGCCGCCCGAAGGAGGGAGGCAGAGGTGGAGGCCTGCACGTGCGTCAGCGACCTTGCGCGCTACATCGAGTTCCTGCGGGAGGAGGAGGAGTGCCTCGTCGAGCACGCAAAGAGCCTTACCGCAGCCGTGGCCGCAGCACACGCCGACGCAGAGGCGAGGAATCAGGAGATCTACGAGCAGTCCGGCCGCTTCGAGAGGGATCGTCCGGAGCGGTAGTGGGCGTTCGAGCTGGCGAGCGTTGCTGAACATGCAGCAGCGGCAGGCACCGTATTGCATTTGTCCAACTCGTCAGTAGGCTCCTCCTTCTCCTCCTCTGCAACGTACAACGTACAACGTACTTAAAATTAGCTAGTATATATAGTTGAACTAGCTATTTCAGTACGTGGTTGGCAACAATTGGGGAGAAGTTTGGTCGGTTCAGCTGTCGAGTTGAACTGTTTGTATAAATTTAGAACGACTGCTTAATCTATGAATGAAATCTATGCTTAATTACTGAATTTTAGTTGCAAAAATTATATAGTGCTAATGATTTCTAGCTGCATATTTTGACAAATCACAGTGTTACAAGGATTGACAAATGGCAACGTTACTAGATCAACAAATGTAAATCTTTCCAGTTTGACAAATGGTAACATACCCAATATGACATATGAAAATCTTACCAAATTGTTTGTACGTGGTTGCACACGGGTCATCCAAAACAACCGTTTGCTTTGAAGGGATGAACAAATCCTGCGTTGCTCTCACTTTGCATACAGGTGTTCTATTTAAATCGTTTGCGATCAAGAGCTGCAGAAATCCTGCTCGGCACATTTTCTCTTGGCTTCCTGGGGAAGCTGTCGGCTTGCATACATGTGTTCTAACTAAAACGTTTGGGATGCGTGTTTTATATTTAAAAGGCGAATTAAACTGCAGCTTGGGCGCCATTAATGGAGAGGATGCGAGCAAGGCGGGCAGCCATGGAAGTCAAAGGGCTCGCTTCCTAGTGAGCCTGCGCAGCGTACAACTCGCACGCTTCCCGCTGAGCCTGCGCACTTGAGGATAGCTTGCACGGCTCTCGGTCAGCCTGCGCACTGGATGGCGCTCGCACGCCTCCCGTTCAGTCAAGGTCAAGCAGTTGTCCGCACGACACCTCCTACAGCCATTAAACTCAAGACATGTGGCGTCACATGAATGATTAACAGAATTTTGGATTTACTAGAATTTAAAAATGAGGCATCTCAATGTTTTGCCGGCTACCAACGGTGCCTTGGTGTTTGAAATTCATTCCCATTTCTTGCATGGGACCGAAGCATGCACCCAAGGACACATATTTGATTTTTCGACCAATTTATATGCACTTGAGCATGTGCATGTAGTTCAAATTTGAATTATGCACATAAATGCATTGCAAACTCAGTTAATGCATAAAAATGTCCAAACGAACCCCGAAAAATCATAAAAATTCACACAACACTCATGTTGTTCTATGTTTACACGAGAAAAAATTGAAAGCAATAAGAGGCAATGGATATCGTTTCATCCCCAAAGGTGGGACGTTCCTACCAAAAACCATCATGCTTGTTGTGAGAAGCTCTGGTTTGTGAGAAGCATATACCCAAACCTACCCCAAATGGGACAAAATTTGTACCACGACATGTTAATGCCGCTCCCTGATAGCATGCCAAGTTTCATGAATTTCAGACGAGTTTTGGATTTACTAGAATTTAAAAACCAGGAATCTCAATGTTTTGCCGGCAATCAACGGTGCCCTAGTGTTTGAAATTCATTCCCATTTCTTGCATGGGACCTAAGCATGCACACAAGGACACATATTTGATTTTTCAACCAATTTATATGCACTGGAGCATGTGCATGTAGTTCAAATTTGAATTATGCACATAAATGCATTGAAAACTCAGCTAATGCATAAAAATGTCCAAACGAACCCTAAAAATCACAAAAATCCACACAATACTCCTGTTGTTCTATGTTGACACGAGAAATTTTTTTGAAAGCAATAAGAGGCAATGGATATCGTTTCGTCCCCAAAGGTGGGACGTTCCCTACCGAAAACCATCATGCTTGTTGTGATAAGCTCTGGTTTGTGAGAAGCATATACCCAAACCTGCCCCAAATGGGACAAAATTTGTACCACAGCATATTGATGCCGCTCCATGATAGCATGCCAAGTTTCATGAATTTCAAAGGAGTTTTGGATTTACTAGAATTTTAAAACCAAGCATCTCAATGTTTTGCCGGCAATCAACGGTGCCCTTGTGTTTGAAATTCATTCCCATTTCTTGCATGGGACCTAAGCATGCACCTAAGGACACAGATTTGATTTTTCAACCAATTTATATGAACTGGAGCATGTGCATGTAGTTCAAATTTGAATTATGCACATAAATGCATCGAAAACTTAGTTAATGCATAAAAATGTCCAAACGAACCATGGAAAATTCCAAAATTGAACACAACACTCTTGTTGTTCTATGTGGACACTTGAATTTTTTTGAAAGTAATAAGAGGCAACGGATATCGTTTCATCCCCAAAGGTGGCACGTTCCCTACCGAAACCATCACGCTTGTTGTGAGAAGCTCTGGTTTGTGAGAAGTTTATACCCAAACCTGCCCCAAATGGGACAATTTTTTTACCATGGCATGTTGATGCCACTACATGATAGCATGCCAAGTTTCATGAATTTTAGACGAGTTTTGGATTTACTAGAATTTAAAAACCAGGTATCTCAATGTTTGCGGCCGAGTGACGGTGGCAGGGTGTTTGAAATTCATTCCCATTTCTTGCATGGGACCTAAGAATGCAACCATGGACACATATTTGATTTTTCAATATGTTTATATGCACTGGAGCATGTGCACGTTGTTCAAGTTTGAATTATGCACATAAAATGCCTGAAATCCCAGTTAATGTATAAAAATGTACAAATGAACCCTGAATAATTCCATTTTTTTGACGACACACCTATAGTTGCATGTTCACTGCAGATAAAAGTTCTAACAATTCAAACACCATCCTTTGTAGCTGTGACCCCATTACGTAATTCAAATGATCAAGACGATAAATCAAGTAGAACGCACACAGTTTATTATCACAAACTGTGTGAGATGCAACACAAAACATCTTGGAGCACCGTCGGTGTATAGTACTATAAATCAAGTAGATCGCACACAGTTAGTCTCCTTTGTGTACCCAAGTTATTCAATGACGTGGATGACCACTTTAACCAGGGAAATTCGAACCAAAATTTTTGATGTTCAAACTCAACACATGTGTTAAGCTATCTGAATCGTTTGTGATGTTCACATATCGTACACAGTTCTGAATAAGGGACCGCGTCTGATGACACTTTGCACGCCAGTTTTTTGGCTGAAGCGGTTCCAAATTTTCGGCTTCCGCGGAAATATCTACCTCCCCGCCCTCCCCCTTACCAAAAGCCACATTTCCCCTCTTTCCGCATTCCTTTCCAAGTTGAAACCTTCACTCCTTACTTGCAGCGCTGCCGCCTCCTCGCCAGTGACCCTCCTTCATGCTCCTTGGCCTCGCCTATCCAGGCAGGTAATCCACACGTGACCCCCATCCTCCTCCTCCTCCTTCCACATCCCACATGCCCCTACCGCCGGCGCGAGCGCAACACCTTCCACCCAAATCACCGACCCCTCCACCAAATAAGCGTCGACCTAAGCCATGGTGCATGCAGTATAGATAGGACCTCCAGGAGCATTTGGCAGTGGAAAGCAAATCGTGGCCGCACACGCGGATGAGGTCGCGATGGCTGCCATTCGTGCCGACCCCCAGATCTTGAAGGAGCACCTTGCAATTTGCTAGCTACGCCGGTTAAGCATGCTCGGTTTGCTCGTTGCATGTGCTACTCCTGCCTTTCTGTCACAAATTCTAGTGAATTGTGCTATCTAATTTTACCATGCAATTTGTTGCTCTAGTGTATATGTTCTATATGTCGTGCAGTGTGGTGCTCACTTATTAACTGTTTTGTTAATTAGTTATCGTCTTTAGTTAACTATTTGGTTCAATTCTGCAAATGTGATGTTCAATTCTTTAGGCTGCAATTTTGTATTGTCTTCCATGTGAGAAATAAATTGAATTTATCTTTACAAAATTGTGGGTGCATTCTGTTATTGTATACCATGTGAGGACTAAATTGAATTTGGCTGTAGTAAATACATGAGAAACAAATACAATTGCTACAATTGGCTGTAGTTAACTGTTTGGTTAACTGTCTGATCTTCTATTAGGAGTATGTTATGTTGTGCAATGTGGTGCTCAGTTAATGTTTGGTTCATTTGTTGTGGTGTTTAGTTAACTGCTTGGTTCAATTCTGCAATGCGATGTCCAATTGTCGTGGGTAGAATTTTGTATTATTGTGCATGCGAGGAATACATCAAATTTGGCTGCACTTAATACATGAGAAACATATACAAGTGCTATATTTCCTAGTTCTTAATCATGCTTGGTTTGGATAAATGGGTTTTCCGTGTGGCTTCAATTAATCTGATGAATCTGCAATGTGATTATTTTTCATCAACATATTTTACTGATAGCATGCGAACCCTTACTTAACCTGATGACTAACTACCTTATATGTGTTGCAGGGAAACAATGGGAAGCACTAAGGTTAGCACGTGCATGGTCCGTTGTCTAATAGCACATTATTGTGCAATTGCAGGAACCATTCTAATATTTAGGTTTTTAACAATTTGGTCTTGCGCATGTAGGTCCTGCTGTCAGAGGTTTTGACCACTGTTCGACCCTTTCTGCATACGGGGAAATGAGTTGTCCATGAATATCAGTCAAGTCAAGAAACTCAGAAAGATTGTTAGGATAAAGAAATTAGCAACAAAAAACAACAAGATCTTTGTCTGCACAATGAAGAAGACATCAGTTCACTACAGGACGGTACTAACTATTATACCTTGCCTTTTTTATTCCTTTCCTCATTTCCAATATAGAGAAGATATTTATGCACATCCTTGTTTTCAAGCCTTTCCAAAGCAGTTCACTGATGATTACCTCTCAAACCACCTGTATGGTCAGGAGGCGAGGAAGGTATTCATACAACACCCACAGTTCAATATTGAAGTGGTCCCGAAGAGGACGAAGGATGGACGGTCAATCATCCACAGGCACCGGCCTAAAGTTACAAAGACCTTCAACATCAATGAAGGCTCAATATTCGCCTTCTGCTTCAGCAGTTTTCCAGATGAGATACATCTGTCTATGTACCGTCTATGATGCTAATTTTGAAAGGTTATAGATGTTGCATGTGAAACTTGGTCCTGGTGTAGTTGTGTAATGGGGTATGAGGGAGTTCTGGATTAGGGGGTCTCCGGATAGCCGGACTATATCCTTTGGCCGAACTGTTGGACTATGAAGATACAAGATTGAAGACTTTGTCCCATATCCGGATGGGACTCTCCTTGGTGTGGAAGGCAAGCTTGGCAATACAGATATGTAGATCTCCTCCCTTGTAACCGACTTTGTGTAACCCTAGCCCCCTCCGGTGTCTATATAAACCGGAGGGTTTAGTCTGTAGGACAACATACAATCAGACCATAGGCTAGCTTCTAGGGTTTAGCCTCTACGATCTCGTGGTAGATCAACTCTTGTAATACTCATATCATCAAGATCAATCAAGCAGGACGTAGGGTATTACCTCCATCGAGAGGGCCCGAACCTAGGTAAACATCGTGTCCCCTGCCTCCTGTTACCATCTGCCTTAGACGCACAGTTTCGGACCCCCTACCCGAGATCCGCCGGTTTTGATACTGACATTGGTGCTTTCATTGAGAGTTCCACTGTGCCGTCACCATAAGGCTTGATGGCTCCTTCGATCATCGGCAACGATGCGGTCTAGGGTGAGGTTTTCCTCCCCGGGCAGATCTTCGTATTCGGCGGCTTCACACTAAGGGCCAACTCGCTTGGCCATCTGGAGCAGATCGAGAGCTACGCCCCTGGCCATCAGGTCAGGTTCGGAAACTTAAACTACACTGCCAACATCCGCGGAGGCTTGATCTTTGACGGATTCGAGCCCTTGTCAGGTGTGCCGCACAATCACGACGAGCATGACGTAACTCTGCCGTCGGACAGTGTTCGGGAGATCACACCTGCGACCACCCCGGCCGTCAATCCGGAGAAAATTGCACCATCCGAGGATGGGGGGATAGACCCCTCCATGGAGGCTGCACTCTCAGTGGCGATGGAGTCGGATACTGACTTCACCTGTTACGAGAGCCGTGTTGCCGAACCACTGGATTCGTCTCCGGCTACGGACTCCGAGCCGCCTGTGTCCATGCCTATCAAATCCGGTTGGGCGCTGATCATGGAGTTCACCTCCGGGGATATCTTTCAGCACTCAACTTTCGGCGACGCGCTAAATTCATTAAAGTCTCTCTCCTTGTCAGGAGATCCTTGGCCGAACTATGTCTGGCTAGAATGGGATGCAGACGACGAAGAAATTTGCTCCCCACCCACCACCCAATTAGTAGCCACTGTCGACGATTTAGCCGACATGCTCGACTTCGACTCCGAATACATCGACGGTATGGACGACGATGCAGGAGACAAACAGGAACCAGCGCCCATAGGGCGCTGGACCGCCACCTCATCATATGATATATACATGGTGGACACCCCCAAAGAAGGCAATGGCAACGAGACAGCGGAGGATGACCCCTCCAAGAAGCAACCCAAGCACCGATGTCAGCGGCGCCGCTCTAAGTCCCGCCATAGCAAAAGTAGTGATACCTGCACAAGAGACGATAACACTCCGGATAGTGCCGAAGACGACAACAATCCCCTCCAGCACGATTCAGAGTGGGAGGGCGAACAAGCTAGCCCTCCAGAGCGGGCAGCATATGGAGAATCGGAGGAGGATCCCGTCGAGAAGGAGCGCTTCAAGCGCCGGCTTATGGCCACAGCAAATAGCTTGAAGAAAAAGCAACAACAACTTCAAGCTGATCAAGATCTGCTAGCAGACAGATGGACCGAAGTCCTTGCAGCCGAGGAATACGAACTCGAATGCCCCTCCAAGAGTTACCCAAAGCGCAGGTTGCTACCTCACCTCGAGGAAGAAGCATTGAAACCTACATCACCAGTGTACGATGCGGCTGACCGGCCACCTCGTGGCCGAGCCGGAGAGGCGTTTCAGCCTGAGGTTCAGCCTGCACCCCGCCGCCACTCAAACAAAAATACCAAGGCCCGGGTTAACACACGGGACCTGCGAGACGTATTGGACAATAGGGCAAAACATGCAAGGTCGATATACGGGTCACGGGGGCGCGCACAAATGCGGGACGATGACCGTCGTGCCGGATACACTAAAAGTAAATCCGTCCAGGCCAAATACAGCTGACAAGACTCATACGAACAGCGTCGTGATATAGCCTGGCATAGAGGCGCCGCACACCCCCTATGCTTCACTGATGAAGTTATGGATCACGAATTCCCGGAGGGTTTTAAACCCGTAAATATCGAATCGTATGATGGTACAACAGATCCCGCTGTATGGATTGAGGATTTCCTCCTCCACATCCACATGGCTTGCGGTGATGATCTACATGCCATCAAGTACCTCCCACTAAAACTCAAAGGACCAGCTCGACATTGGCTGAATAGCTTGCCAGCAGACTCCGTCGACAGTTGGGAGGATTTGGAAGACGCATTCCTTGACAACTTCTAGGGCACTTATGTGCGACCACCGGATGCTGATGACTTGAGCCATATAACTCAGCAGCCAGGGGAATTGGCCAGGAAATTCTGGACACAAATCCTAACTAAGAAAAAGCAAATTGTCGACTGTCCGGATGCAGAGGAATTAGCGGCATTCAAGCATAACATCCGTGATGAGTGGCTCGCCCGGCACCTCGGCCAGGAGAAGCCGAAGTCTATGGCAGCCCTCATGACACTCATGACCCACTTTTGCATGGCGAAGATAGCTGGCTGGCTCGCAGCAACAACACATCAAGGAATCCGGGCACTTCGGATACCAAAGATGCCAATGACAGACCACGTTGTAACAGACAAAAGCGCCGCAACAACGGTGATAACACCGATGATACGGCAGTCAATGCTGGATTCAAAGGCTCTAGATCCGGTCAGCGGAAAAAGCCATTCCAAAGAAGTACTCCAGGACCGTCTAGTTTGGATCGCATACTTGATCGCTCGTGTTAAATCCACGGCACTCCTGATAAGCCAGCCAATCACACCAAGAGAGAATGCTGGGTGTTCAAGTAGGCCAGCAAGTTGAGTGCCGAAAACAAGGACAAGGGGCTGCATAGTGATGACGAGGAGGAGCCCCGGACGCCGAACACGGGAGGACAGAAGAGGTTCCCCCCACAAGTGAAGACGGTGAGCATGATATACGCAACCCACATTCCCAAGAGGGAAACATAAGCGTGCACTAAGGGACGTCTATGCGATGGAGCCCATCGCCCCAAAGTTCAACCCATGGTCCGCTTGTCCGATCACCTTCGTTTGCAGGGACCACCCACCAGTATCCGTCATGGCGGATCCGCCGCACTGGTCCGAGACCCCATCATCGACGGATTTCACCTCACTAGAGTCCTTATGGACGACGGTAGCAGCCTGAACCTGCTCTATCAGGATACATTGCGCAAAATGGGTATAGATCCCTCGAGGATCAAACCCACCAAAACCACCTTTAAGGGCGTCATCCCAGGTGTAGAGGCCCATTGCACGGGCTCAATCACACTTGAAGTGGTCTTCGGATCTCCGGACAACTTCCGAAGCGAGGAGTTAATCTTCGATATCGTCCCGTTCTGCAGTGGCTATCACGCACTGCTCAGGCGAACCGCATTTGCAAAATTCAATGCGGTACCGCATTACGCATACCTCAAGCTCAAGATGCCAGGACCTAGGGGGGTCATAACAGCCAATGGAAACACAGAACGCTCACTCCGCACGAAAGAGCACACTACGGCCCTCGCAACAGAAGCACAAAGCAGCCTTTTAAGGCAAACCACCAATTCGGCGATACAGCCCCCGAACACCGTCAAGCGAGTCCGGAGTAAACTGCAACAGGATCGCCTGGCACGTTCAGAGCTCGCCTAGCAATTCGGCCCCCATCCCAGTCCCAGTCAAGCGACGAAATCCGTGCCACGCGCACACAATTACGCACTAAAAATACCATGGACATAGGCGGGGGCACGATCAGGACATGTCCCGCAATGCGGCTTAACCGCCCTAGGGGCTGCATACCTTTATCATTTTTTCTGTTTCAGGACCTTACTCTCTGGAAGCCCTTTCCGACAGTATGATTGCCAGACACATTACGGGAAAGAACAACCAAGGAGGCACGAAGCTAAGACGTACAGGGGAACCCCCAGGTGGTCTCTAATAATAATCGATATACCCGCTTTTTACTATTCATACGCAGCTTGCCCTTGGATAGGACATGTCAAATAGTCCTATTTTTTGCTTATTGCACTACTTGTATCAGTACGCTTCGACGTATTATTGAAATAACAATGCATAGCATTAGTCTATTATTGCATTACCCATTGTTTTTTTCTTATATGTTCATTTATGACAACTTGCACCTGTACATTCTGGTACGGTCAGCACGCCAGGGGCTTTCGTTTACCCCATAATATGGTGTGAGAAGTCCGAACACTTTCGATGGTGTGGCACCCCGAACTTATAGCATTATATGCATCAGCTCCGAATCATGTCTTGGGTCAATAGTTGGGTTTGCCCGGCTCCCATGTTTTGGTACCTTACGTTCCTCTATATCGGCTAAGGTAGCGCTGGGAGAACTACTGCGATTGTGTCCCGGTTCTTCCGGACGAGCACCTCAGTAGAGAAAGCCGAAAACTGACTGTCATGATAAGGCGAGAGCTGGTCGCTGTTCGAGAGGTCTCAAGTCCTTAAAGACTTTTTTCGCTTTGGGCGAGGAGTCGGCCTTGCCCGACTTAGGCGTATATAGCGCCCCAAATTCGGCCTTCCGAATACTAGGGGCTTTGCCAAAATTTAAAATTGTAGACTTCTATGGCTAAGTGAGAGTGATAAAGCCTTATAGTCCGATTGCCTGTTTCGTTGTGCTGAACACCTCCCTCGAAGGACCCAAAATTGGGATAAAGAGTGCTCAGGTTTATCCCGAACACCCCAGTACTAGTTACATGGGGGCAGAAGCCGACGACTGGCCAACTCTCAGATTTTATAAACGGCCGCACAGAAGGTAATATTTTAAATTCAAAAAGTGTTGCATAGCGCAAATGAACTCGTTTCACATTACAGGATCACATGAGCATGTTCATTCAAAAATTACATCTCTGGCACATTCCTCCTCCACAAGGCGGGAACCCTTTAGGACATTGTCATAATACATTTCGGGGCAGCGATGTTCCTTGCCCTCCGGCGGCCCCTCCTTCACCAGCTTTACGGCGTCCAGCTTCGCCCGGGCAAAAGCCCTGCGCGCACCCTCGATGCAGATGGACCGCTTTATGACTTCAAGCCGTGGGCAGGCATCCACAAGCTGCCTCACCAGACCGAAGTAGCTGCTAGGCAGGGGATCGCCAGGCCACATCTGGACTATAAGACCCTTCATGGCCTGTCCGGCCGCCTTGTGAAGCTCGACCAGTTGCTTTAGCTGGTCGCTCACGGGCATTGGGTGTTCGGTCCCAGTATACTGAGACCAGAGAAACTATTCCGTCGAGCTCCCCTCCTCAGCTCGGTAAAACTCCGCGGCATCCAGTACACTGCGGGGAAGATCTGCGAACGCTCCTGGAGAGCTTCGAACTCGGGTAAGTAAAAGGAAAGTTTCCTTCACATGCTTGCTTTGCATAATGAATGCCTTACCCGTTGCTATCTTCTTCATCGCATCAATCTCCCGGAGGGCCTTGTGGGCTTCAGCCTTGGCGCTCTGTGCGCTTTCGTGCGCCTTCGCAAGCTCGGACTCTCGCGTATTAGAGTCAAGCTCCAAGGACCCGTGTTTTTTGGCGAGAGCCTCGAGCTCTTGCCGCACCTCGCCTACCCGGGCTTCTTGCTTTTCCCGCTCAATGCGCTCCTTGGCCACTTTTTCTTCGGCCTCAGATAGCGCCTTCTTCAGGGTCGCCACCTCGGTCGTGGCCCCTGGCAAATTCATGATGATCCTATTACTTTACAAACCGAACTTCTTTTTAGTGAATAGACAAGGTATTGCTTACCTTTGCTCTCCTCGAGCTGCCTCTTGGTAAGGCCGAGCTCGTCCTCAGACCGCTCCAGGTCCTACTTCAGTACAGCGACCTCCGCAGTACGTGCCGCAGCGGCCAGCAGTGAAGCCTGCACATGCACACAGACATATTCTGATTAGACTCCTGAGTCATTATTTGATCCTCTATTCGGCCTTTCTTCGCAAACGCCAAACAGAGCATCAGGGGCTACTGTCTATGTGGTAATATTTTCCTATATTTTGATTGCTTACCTGAAAGCCTGTTAGGAGGCTGGCACAAGCTTCGGTTAGTCTATTTTTGGCGGACTGAACTTTCTCGATCACCGCACTCATGATAGTGCGGTGCCATTCGTCGATGGAAGCGCCGCGAAGCGCTTCCAACAAGTTGTCCGGTGCCTCTGGATGGACAGAGGCCACCGGCACGGGCGGCTTGCCCCCCTTAAAGGAGGGTCGCCTGCCAGAGTCCGGAACCACTGAAGGTTCCAGCGAAGTGTTCGGCTGGGGGCCGAACTTGGAGCCCATGGGAGTCTTGCTCCCTTTGCGCCCAGGGTCCCGAAGGTCGCCTCGAGGCGCCCCCAGGACTACCTCCCCTCAGCTCGGTGCCTTTTGAGACAACACCTCGACGTTGTCCATAGGGCAAGGGGTGGAGGCCGTCGGAGGTGAATCGCTATTCATATCCGATGAGTCCAAAGAACCGTCCGACGAAGATACGTCGAGACGGGCTCGGGACGGACTGCATAATCATATTCGGCGTAAGGAGAAGCAGCGCAATAAAACATACCATGAATTACTATGGTATCCAGATACTTACGACTTCGCTAGGGGCTTGTCCCTGGGTAACCACTCATCGCCGTTGTAGGCGGCCGTCGTGGAGCAGTCCAGAAGGAGGGTCCTTCCCTTCTTGGACCCTTCGGCCTCCCCGGTTGGGGCGGCCTTCCTTTTCTTATCTCCCCCGGCTGGGGGGAGGGGGACTTTCCTCTTCCTCCTCCTCGTTTTCATGGGAGGAGTGCGCTTCGGAGTTATCGGACGATGAGTCCGATATAACCTTGCGCCGGAGACTCTTTCGGGTCCCCATGGCCTTCTTCTGGGCCTTCTTCACCGGCACCTCGTAAGGCGCCGGAACCAACATCTCCGTTAGGAGAGCATCTGCAGGATCTTCAGGCAGAGGGGCTGGGCAATCGAGCTACTCCGCTATCTCTACCCAGTCCTGTTAATGGCATGGAAGCTTAGATCCCGCACATGATTAAACTAGGGCAAATAAATATCCTATGAGATATAAAAACTTACCGGTTTGGCATGGCACTTTGCGCTGAGTCCTCGGTAAGGGGAGGAGGTACCTCGGCGCCCTTGAACAGCACCTTCCAGACGTCCTTGTGCGTCGTGTCGAAGAGCTCTCGCAGCGTCTGGTGCTTGGCCGGGTCGAACTCCCACAAATTGAATGCCCGTCGTTGACACGGGAGGATCCGGTGGAAGAGCATTACCTGGACCACGTTGACGAGCTTGATTTTCTTGCTCATCATGTTCCTGATGCAGGTCTGGAGTCCGGTCATCTCTACCGGGGAACCCCGGGACAGGCCCTTCTCTTTCTAGGAGGTGAGCCGCGTGGGGATTCTGGATCAAAATTTGGGGGCCGCCACCCAGTTGGTGTCGCGCGGCTCGGTGATGTAGAACCACCCCGATTTCCACCCCTTTATGGTCTCCACATAGGAGCCTTCGAGCCAGGTGACATTACGCATTTTGCCCACCATGGCGCCTCCGCACTCTGCTTGCTGGCCGACCACCACCTTCGGTTTAACATCGAAGGTCTTCAGCCACAGGCCGAAGTGGGGCCTGATGCGGAGGAAGGCCTCGCACACGACGATAAACACCGAGATGTTGAGGATGAAATTGGGGGCCAGATCATGAAAATCCAGCCCATAGTAGAACATGAGCCCGCAGACAAACGGGAGGAGGGGAAATCCCAGTCCGCGGACAAAGTGGGTAAGAAAAACTACCCTCTCATGGGGTTCGGGCGTAGGGATGATCTGCCCCGCATCTGGCAGTCGGTGCGCGATATCCACGGCTAGATATCCGGCTTCCCATAGCTTTGTGAATTCTCCTCCGTGACGGAGGAGACCATCCACTTGCCTCCCGCTCCGGACATGCTTGGAGTGGTTTGAGAAGAAAGACGCGAACTTGGGCGCTGGAGCTCGAGTGTGCGAGAATGGATAAGCAAAGAGGAAGAAGGCGTGGGTAAAAAGGGTGAATCTTTGTCCCTTTATAAGGGCGGAACAGACGATGCGCCCCCCAACTTGCCTGGTAAAATCACTTATTCCCCAAGCGCCGTAATTGATGGCGCGGTTAGGTTACCCACATCCGTATTGATGAGAATCCCATGATAAGGGGACACGATCTCTCCTTCGACAAGACGTGTCAAGAAAACCGCCTCGCGATATGTGCAGTGCTGGTTGAGAAAAACGGTTCGAATAATGACCAGGCCATGGCATGATGTCATGCTGTCACACGTGTCATCAGATTAGATTTGTGGAAATATTATTCTCTCTACGGTGGTATGTGGAACTTGTTTTGCAGAGCCGGACACTATCCTTGTGATCAAAATCTTTTGTGGAGTATTCGAAAGAAGAACTCGCCTTGCAATGCCGAAGACAAATCCGCGCGCCGGACTCATCGTCATTGAAGCCTGGTTCAGGGGCAACTGAGGGAGTCCTGGATTAGGGGGTCTCCGGATAGCCGGACTATATCCTTTGGCCGGACTGTTGGACTATGAAGATGCAAGATTGAAGACTTCGTCCCATGTCCGGATGGGACTCTCCTTGGCGTGGAAGGCAAGCTTGGCAATATGGATATGTAGATCTCCTCCCTTATAACCGACTTTGTGTAACCCTAGCCCCCTCCGGTGTCTATATAAACCAGAGGGTTTAGTCCGTAGGACAGCATACAATCAGACCATAGGCTAGCTTCTAGGGTTTAGCCTCTACGATCTCGTGGTAGATCAATTCTTGTAATACTCATATCATCAAGATCAATCAAGCAGGACGTAGGGTATTACCTCCATCGAGAGGGCCCGAACCCGGGTAAACATCGCGTCCCCTGCCTCCTGTTACCATTCGCCTTAGACGCACAGTTCAGGACCCCCTACCCGAGATCCGCCGGTTTTGACACCGACAGGGTAGCTGAGTGCTGAAGCTATATGATGTTGTACTCTGATGTTTTCAATTATGAAAATGAAATATATTGTGTGCTTAATATGAACTGTCAATTAGATTAATAAATGGATTATGAATAATCATAGAATTAGCCTGCTAATTGGGTTTTGCTATTGCAAACGGTTGTTGAAAAAATATCATGGGTGATGACCTCAGGCAACGCACACAGTTTCTAGGAATAAACCGTGTTGGATCAATGAACAATCACACATGACTTTCTCTTGAAAACTGTTTGCATTAGGCCACCTTGCACAATTTACCACATAAAAACTGCGTGTGATGGACAACCTTTGCCACACAGTTTCTTCTACGGACCATGTGTGATACATTCAATAATGCAAATGATTTAACGAGAAAAATTGTGTGTGATGTACCTGTGAACAGAAACGTTTTCCTTGGAGCGACTGTGTGGGATGTGCGTACGAACGGAAACGTTTAGCGGGGACTGACTGTGTGGGATCTACTTGCGACCGGAAACAATTTCGCCGTATAATTGTATTTTTAGCTCTACTGTATGTATTTCCATATTTGAGTGCTCGCCGGTCGCACACGACCTCATTTTGCCGAACGTGTGTGCCAGGAGGGCATACCCCCGACGGTTTCTGGGTCGTGCGGGAAGGACCCCCTATCGCCCACACTCACTTGGCGACGGTTCCAAATGCCATCGTGAAAAGGGGTTAAAAACCATTTGTTTAGGAGCTCGCTATACTAGTGAAGGGTTTTTGGATGGACAAGTAGTATCTCTACTTAGTATGAAGTTTTGACTTCTATATTCCTTCATAAATTGCATCAATGACCAATGATATGTTTGCTAACTTCCAATAAATTTTAGTCATTATACTTCTTACATGTGAAGTCATTATTCCCCATGGGAATAGCATATGATCTTTTATTCTCATTTTTTATTGCTAAGATTGGATCAAGAGAGTAAAACAACAAAACTCAAACTACTCTTTATTATATAACTATCACACACGATTACGTAGATAGATAGATCATGAAACTGAAGGAAATATGCCCTAGATGCAATAATAAAGTTGTTATTTTATATTTCCTTATTCATGATAAAGGTTTATTATTCATGCTAGAATTGTATTAATCGGAAACCTTAATACATGTGTGAATACATAGACAAATACCGTGTCCCTAGTGAGCCTCTACTAGACTAGCTCGTCGATCAAAGATGGTTAAGGTTTCCTAACCATGGACATGAGTTGTCATTTGATAACGGGATCACATTATTAGGAGAATGATGTGATGGACAATACCCATCCGTTAGCTTAGCATAATGGTCGTTCAAATTTATTTCTATTGCTTTATTCATGTCAAATACATATTACTTTGACTATGAAATTATGCAACTCCCAGATACCGGAGGAATTCCTTGTGTGCTATCAAACGTCACAACGTAACTGGGTGATTATAAAGATGGTCTACAGGTATCTCCGAAGGTGTTTGTTGAGTTGGCATAGATCGAGATTAGGATTTGTCACTCCGAGTATCGGAGAGGTATCTTGGGGCCCTCTTGGTAATACACATCATAAGCTTGCAACCAAACGACTAAGGAATTAGTCACGAGGTGATGTATTACAGAACGAGTAAAGAGACTTGCCGGCGAGGCCGGTGTCGTCAGACGTCCGTGGCCATGTCTTCTAATTCTTGAAGAGCAGCTTCCAGATCCCTTTGTGTGTCGTGCCAAAGAATCGCTGCAGGGTCTGTGGCCCTTCCGGATTAAACTCCCACATTTTGAGAGGCCGTCGTTGGCAGGGGAGAGCTCGGCGGATAAGCATCACCTAGACCACGTCGGCAAGGGTGATGTCCTTTTCTATCATACTCTTGATGCGTTTTTGCAGCATCAACACCTCGTCAGAGGATCCCTAGTCTAGACCTTTGTTGGTCCAGGATGCAAGTCGCAGTCGGGGACACTACAAAAAAAGACACATCCGTGACATTTTGGGCCGAACGATTTTTTTTCTTTCATACTTATGACACTTCTATGACAATAATTATGACAAAACACGGTATCATCATAGATGTGGTGGCTCCTACCTCTATGACAAAAAATCATGATAGAAAATGGGCTTTTCGTCCTGGGCGGGCCGGAGACGCAGCTGCATGACATTCTTTGGGCCGTCCATGACGGAAAAAACCTTGGTAGAAGCGAGGGCGCGGAAAATATCGGGGAGTCCCCGGTTACGGTGGGTGGTCGGGGGCCGAGCGATGCGCGTTTCTCTCGTACATACTCGCATGTGTGCGAGGCGTTGGGCTCTAACTGAACCCGAGCGATTGCACTGCAGGCTACGCGTTACTGAACCCGAGCGATCGATCGATGGCTGTTAACTGAACCTGATCGAGCGTGTTAACTGAACCTGATCGAGCGACTCCTTCGCTACTGCTGCTAACTGAAGCCGATCGATGCTGCCTCTGGATGAACAGTAAGCATTGCGGGGGGGGGGGGGGTTGGATGAACAATTCCCGGTGGGGGTGGATGAACAGGACCCCGTGGTGTTGCCTCTGGATAAACAGTACCTCGATCGATTGAGCCGGTTGGGGCTGGATGAACAGGACCCCGTGGAGGGCATGATGAATAGGACCACCCCATGGAGGGCAGGATGAACAGTAGATGGTGGAGGGCAGGATGAACAGTAGCCCGTGGAGGGGTGGTTGAACAGGAGCCCGTGGAGAGGGCTGGTTAAACAGTAGCCGGTGGAGTAGCGCGCGGTGGAGGCTGGATGAACAGGAGCCCGTGGATGAATAGTCGCAGGTGGAGGCTGGAGGAGGTCGACGGTGGATGAATAGTAGCCCGTGGAGGCTGGAGGGGGTCGACGGTGGAGATGAACAGTATCCCATGGAGTCCCGTTTTGCGGTACGCCACACTCCTCCCAATGAACAAGACCCCCGTTTCGACCGTAGTGCTCCAACACAAGTCCGTTTCCTCTGTTTTGTGGTACGCCACACCCCTCCCGATCAATAGGACCCCTGTTTCGACCGTAGGAGGTCCGTTTTCTCCGTTTTGCGGTATGCCAGACCCCTCCCGATGAACAGGATCCTGTTTCAAACGTGGCCAGTCGAACACAAGGCCGTTTCCTCCGTTCTGCGGTACGCTAGGCCTCATTTTCATCGGCTGTTCCATCCAAGCCCTCCCGATGAACACAACGACGCATTCCCTTCCGACCTAGCCGGTTGGCTCCCCATGAACACGACGACGACGCTGTTTCTCCGTTCCGACCGTGCCATGTACACGAGCCCTGGCCGTACGTACGCGCGAGTAGGCGTTCGAGACCCCACCCATATGTACTTACGTGGCCGTATTTACTTTCTTGCACCCTGGCCGCTGTATGCACATGTACATGCTACGTGCATGCCTCTACTACAACACGTGCGTGCCTCTACATCGACCAGTATGTACGTACACGTTCGCGACCAGAATGACAACGCTACGTACGCTTCGACCAGGTGGGTCCCGACTGTCAGACACTTCCTTGCGTGCGAAAATGTAGCTGGTGGGTCCCAGCAGTCAGGTGGGCGAATCGTTTTTTTGCCTGGACGCACTTCCTTGCGTGCGAAGATGTAGCTGGTGGGTCCGAGCAGTCAGGGGGGCGAATCGTTTTTTTTGCCCGGACGCACTTCCTTGCATGCGAAGATGTAGCTGGTGGGTCCCAGCAGTCAGGGGAAACGTTTTTTTCATGAAATACGGTGGCCCGTCCGGTGGGTCCCCGCAGTCAGGTGGAAGAATAATTATTTTGCGCGTAATAAGGAGGCACTTCCTTACTGCGGCCGTGGACCCAGCTGTCCACGTATAGTACTCTTCCGATGGAAGTCGTTCCTTGACCACGTTGACCACGCCGCGTCGAGAGCACCAGGGTGGTGGACGACGGCGAGGCCTAGGAAGGGGACGACGCGGAGCAGGGGAAGACTGATAACCCACAAGTATAGGGGATCGCAACAGTTTTCGATAAGTAAGAGTGTCGAACCCAACGAGGAGCTAAAGGTAGAACAAATATTCCCTCAAGTTCTATCGACCACCGATACAACTCTATGCACACTTGACATTCACTTTACCTAGAACAAGTATGAAACTAGAAGTACTTTGTAGGTGTTGTTGGAAAGGTTTGCAAGATAATAAAGAACACGTAAATAAAAAGTAGGGGCTGTTTAGATAAAGAAATAACTAAGTTAGTTTTAGTAGAGAGCTTGTTGTCACGAGAAAGTTATTTGTCCCTAGGCAATCGATAACTAGACCGGTAATCATTATTGCAATTTTATGTGAGGGAGAGGCATAAGCTAACATAATTTCTCTACTTGTATCATATGCACTTATAATTGAAACTCTAGCAAGCATCTGCAACTACTAAAGATCATTAAGGTAAAACCCAACCATAGCATTAAAGTATCAAGTCCTCTTTATCCCATACGCAAACAACCTACTTACTCGGGTCTATGCTTCTGTCACTCACGCCACCCACCATAAGAGAATCATAAACGTATTGCAACACCCTGCAACGGGGATCCCTCATGCTTGCGTGACAAGGAGAGCACCATAGGAAAACACCAATAATAAAACATGCAACTCAAACCAATCACGATCATCAAATAACCCATAGGACAAAACGGATCTACTCAAACATCATAGGATAGCCATACATCATTAGGAAATAATATATAGCGTTGAGCACCATGTTTAAGTAGAGATTACAGCGGGTAAGAGAGAGGTTACACCTATTCATAGAGGGGGGAAGAGTTGGTGATGATGACGGTGAAGTTGTTGGTGAAGATTACGGTGATGATGATGGCCACGGCAGTGTTCCGGCGCCACCGGAAGAGAAGGGGAGAGGGGCCCCATTCGTCTTCTTCTTCTTTGACCTCCTCCCTAGATGGGAGAAGGGTTTCCCCTCTGGTCCTTGGTCTCCATGGCGTGGGAGGGGCGAGAGCCCCTCCGAGATTGGATCTCTCTCTCTCTCTCTCTCTCTCTCTGTTTCTGCGTTCTGTCTTGCTACCCTTTCACCGTTTCGTATATATATGGAGATCCGTAACTCCGATTGGACCGAAACCTTCGCCATGATTCCCCCCCCCAAAAAAATTAGCTTTCTTGCGGCCGAAGAAGGGCATCAACCGCCTTACGAGTGGACCACGAGGGCCAGGGGCGCGCCTAGGGGGGTGGGGCGCGCCCCCTACCTCGTGCCCACCTCGGACACCGTTTCACATTGATCTTTCTCCCAGATTTTCCAAATATTCCAAAAATAATCTCCGTCCATTTTTATCCCATTTAGATTCTGTTTGATATGGATATTCTGCGAAACATAAAACATGCAACAGACAGGAACTGGCACTGGGCACTAGATCAATATGTTAGTCCCAAAAATAATATAAAAGTTGCCAAAAGTATATGAAAGTTGTAGAATATTGGCATGGAACAATCAAAAATTATAGATACGACGGAGACGTATCAGCATCCCCAAGCTTAATTCCTCCTCGTCCTCGAGTAGGTAAATGATAAAAAAGATAATTTTTGATGTGGAATGCTACCTAGCATAATCTTGATGACATATCTAATCAAGGAATGAATATTAAGACACGAGTGATTCAAAGCAATAGTCTATCATTTGACAAAAAAACAATAATACTTCAAGCCTACTAATAAAGCAATCATGTCTTTTCAAAATAACAAGGCCAAAGAAAGCTATCCCTACAAAATCATATAGTCTGTCTATGCTCCATCTTCACCACACAAAATATTCACATCATGCACAACCCCGATGACAAGCCGAGCAATTGGTTCATACTTTTTAACGCGCTTCAACATTTTCAACCCTCATGCAATACATGAGCGTGAGCCATGGATATAGCACTATAGGTGGAATAGAATGGTGGTTGTGGAGAAGACAAAAAAGAGAAGATAGTCTCACATCAACTAGGCATATCAACAGGCTATGGAGATGCCCATCAATAGATATCAATGTGAGTGAGTAGGGATTGCCATGAAATGGATGCACTAGGGGTATAAGTATATGAAATCTCAAACTAAAAGTAAGTGGGTGTGCATCCAACTTGCTTGCTCATGAATACCTAGGGCATTTGAGGAAGCCCATCGTTGGAATATACAAGCCAAGTTCTATAATGAAAATTCCCACTAGTATATGAAAGTGATAACTCAAGAGACTCTCTATATGAAGAACATGGTGCTACTTTGAAGCACAAGTGTGGTAAAAGGATAATAACATTGCCCCCTTTTTTGTGTGGGCTTCTTTGGCCCCCCCTTTTATTTAGGCTTCTTTGGCATCTCTCTTTTTTTTTCTTGGGGCAATGCTCTAATAATGATGATCATCACACTTTTATTTACTTACAACTCAATATTACAACTCGATATTTAGAACAAAGATATGACTCTATATGATTGCCTCTGGCAGTGTACCGGGATGTGCAATGATCTAGCGTAGCAATGACATAAAAAAACGGACAAGCCATGAAAACATCATGCTAGCTATCTTACGATCATGCAAAGCAATATGACAATGAATGCTCAAGTCATGTATATGATGGTGATGTAAGTTGCATGGCAATATATCTCGGAATGGCTATGGAAATGCCATGATAGATAGGTATGGTGGCTGTTTTGAGGAAGGTATATGGTGGGTTTATGGTACCGGCGAAAGTTGCGCGATACTAGAGAGGCTAGCAATGATGGAAGGGTGAGTGTGCGTATAATCCATGGACTCAACATTAGTCATAAAGAACTCACATACTTATTGCAAAAGTTTATTAGACCTTGAAGCAAAGTACTACTACGCATGCCCCTAGGGGGATAGATTGGTAGGAAAAGACCATCGCTCGTCCCCGACCGCCACTCATAAGGAAGACAATCAATGAATACCTCATGCTCCGACTTCGTTACATAACGGTTCACCATACGTGCATGCTACGGGAATCACAAACCTCAACACAAGTATTTCTACTAATCCACAACTACCCACTGGCATGACTCTAATATCACCATCTTTATATCACAAAACTATTGCAAGGAATCAAACATATCATATTCAGTGATCTACAAGTTTTATGTAGGATTTTATGCTAACCATGTGAATGACCAGTTCCTATCATCTCTCTAAATAGATATAAGTGAAGCAAGAGAGTTTAATTCTTTCTACAGAAGATATGCCCACTCTCTAACAAATATAAGTGAATCAAAAGAGCATTCTACAAATGGCGGTTTTCTATGTAAAGAGAAACATGCAATCCAAACTTCAAATGATATAAGTGAAGCACATGAAGCATTCGATAATGCCATACTCAAAATATATAAGTGAAGTGCATAGAGCATTCTATAAATCAACCAAGGACTATCTCATACCAGCATGGTGCGTAAAAGAAAAATGAAAACTAAATGCAAAAGACGATCCAAGATTGCACATATCACATGAACGAAACGAATCCGAAAACATACCGATACTTGTTGAAGAAAGAGGGGATGCCTTCCGGGGCATCCCCAAGCTTAGACACTTGAGTCTCCTTGAATATTTACTTGGGGTCTCTCGGGCATCCCCAAGCTTGACTCTTGTGTTACGCCCTCGATGCGGCTATATCTCCTACGTGTCAAAGCACGACTTAGAGGCATAACCACATTGAAAGCAATGTCACAAGTAAGGTTGAAAGTGCGTTATATCGACTAGAGGGGGGGTGATTAGGCGATTTTTATGAAAGTCTTCAAAACGTGGAAGTTATGAAGACAAATAGTAGAAATGAACCTATTACCCTGCAGCGGAAGGTAGACTACACTAGGCAAGCCATAGTCAAGTATTCAATAGAGTGAAAGCACAATGACTAATAGCCGCAATGTAGTAAGGATCAGGTAGGAAGATATTATGAAGCCAAAAAGAAAAAGCAATCACTCAGTGAAGATAAAAGATAGTGCAATCATACAATGACTTCACAAGGAGTAACAGTACGTAAAGAGAGGGGAAGGATGAAACCAGTGACTCATTGAAGACAATGATGTGTTGGACCAGTTCCAGTTGCTGTGACAACTGTACGTCTGGTTAGGGCGGCTAGGTATTTAAACCTAAGGACACATAGTCCCGGACACCCAGTCCTGAACACGCAGCTCAGGACACCCAGTCCTCACTATATTCCCCTTGAGCTAAGGTCACACAGACCTCGCCCAATCACTCTGGTAAGTCTTCAAGGTAGACTCCCAAACCTTCACAGACTTTGTTCACCGTTGATCCACAATGTCTCTTGGATGCTCAGAACGCGACGCCTAACCGGCTGGAGGATGCACAGTCCTCAAGTGTAATAAGTCTTCAGATCACACAGACAAGAAGACTTAAGTGATGCCTAATTCTCTTTGGCTCTGGGTGGTTAGGGCTTTATCCTCGCAAGGAATTCTCTCTCTCAAAGGCTTCGAGGTGGGTTGCTCTCAAACGACAAAAGCCGTACTCTGAATCTGAGCAGCCAACCATTTATGGTTGTAGGGGGTGGGCTATTTATAGCCACTAGGCAACCCGACCTGATTTGTCCGAAATGACCCTGGGTCACTAAGGAACAGACACGTGTTCCAACGGTCAGATTTCAAAATCACATGGCAACTTTACTTGGGCTACAAGCAAAGCTGACTTGTCCGACTCTGGACAAGATTCGCTCTCATAGTCTTCACTCGAAGACATAGGTTTTGTTTAAGCATCACTTCAGTCATTCTGACTGGTTCTCTTGGACCCCACTTAACAGTACGGTGGTTCCTATGACTCAACACAGAAGAAAAAGAACTATGAAAGATCTAAGTCTTCGAGCTCCATAGGCTTCATGCGGTGTCTTCTCTTGTCATAGTATTCAATGTGAATATCTTCATATACCACCTTTGACATCAATGTCTTCATACATTTTTAGGGGTCATCTCTGGTAGGAAAACCGAATCAATGAGGGACTTCTACCTGTGTTATCCTGCAATTCTCACAAACACATTAGTCCCTCAACTAGGTTTGTCGTCAATACTCCAAAACCAACTAGGGGCGGCACTAGATGCACTTACAATCTCCCCCTTTTTGGTGATTGATGACAAACTAGTTGAAGTTTTCAACGGGGAATATAATATGTGAAATTGTAAAGGATAAGGAATTGTCTTCATAAGTTGCAAGGGCTCCCCCTGAAGATGTGCATATAAGTAATTTGCTTTTGGAATGCAAATGCACATGGCAGGTTGTGTTTGTGGAGATCCATTTCAACTTATGATGACAATCCACTATGCATGTGAAGGTATGTGAAGATAATGACATGCATAATGGAGAATGGATGTCTGCAAAATGATCTAAGTGCGGAATTTATCGTCGCACATGCGGAATTTATCATCGCATCACAAGGTGGCAAATAAGTAGCAGACGATCATCGAGTTTAGGTGTTACAACTCAAAGAACCAAATGTATCAAAATGAGAGTTGTAAACACAAAGCAAAATATAAAGCACCCGCCCATATGGACCCGCTTGAAGACTATGAAACTCATATGCTTCTCCCCCTTTTGTCAGTAAGGACCAAAAAGGTTCGAAGACATAGAGCATCTACTCGTTCCCATGAAGAATAGGTGAAGCCGCAGGGTCATCAGTGGTGTTCGGCGGTGCAGAAGAACTTGGAGCAGTGTCGACGCGTGCTGAAGGAGGTGGCGGTGAAGTAGCATCGTCTTCATCCTCGATGAATCTGGCATTTACAGTTGCAACAGAGGAAGAGAACTCAGAGTCTTCAAGAGATGGAGTTCGTCGCAGCACTGCCCTTCGAGGAGGTGTGGAGTCAAACTTGAAGCGCTCAGAGAAGCCATCCTCTTGAAGATCATCTTCAGAACACATCAGCGTCAGCCCTTTCCATGTGTGTCGAGAGGTTTCATGAGCAACAAAGGCATTCTTGGTGGCAAGATTGCGAATGCAATTAACATCCACCAAGAGGCTTTGCATTTGACGCTTCAGCCAGTCATGATGCCTATCCTATTTCTGATGAAGAGCCACCAGAAGCTCTCGGTCATTGAGAACATGAGTGCGCTTCTTGGGTCGTTGGGCAATGGCGCTATCAGTGGCTTCAGTGAGAGTAGGATGCGGTGTACGTGTAGTGCCAGCCAAAGGATACACACGAGTTACTGCTTCAACGCCTTCAACGTTCTGAGAAAAACTTTGATGCTCTGCATTCTGAAGACTTAGAGGTTCCTTGGCAGGCTCAGGATAGATGGCTTCAATAGACATATCCACATCCGATGATTGCGGGCAGATGGCTGATATGAAATTGCGGAGTGAAGTTTGATCAGCTGCATCACCCAAGGGGCGTAGAACTTCAAGCCAAAAAGATCAGAGCCTGATGCAGCAAGTTGGCGAATGAAGAAGTCCTGTGCATTGAAGCATTTTCCATGAAGAATATAGAAGACTAAAGTCTTCATTGCACCTTCCAGCTTGGCATGTGGAGAGTGCCCTTTGATGGGCCAGAGAGTTCGCCTTATGATGTGATAAATAGTCCTTGGCAGATACTCAAGGTCTTCAACTAAGAACTCCTTGGGATATGCAGCATCTTGGGGCAATGGCTTCATCATACTGAGCATCTGACTCATATTAGGTTCAGGCTTCTGAAAGATGCTCTCTACAGCTTCACTATGAAGTTGACAACCAGATTCGTAGAGATCGCCAGGAGTGGGTAGACCAGTGAGCTCAATGATGTCAAAGGCTTTGGCTTCGTGATGAATGTTTCCTGTCATCCACTCCAGGACCCAAGTCTTCGGATCTCTGTTATACCCGCGGATGTGAAGTGTGGCATAGAATTGGAGCAGCAACTCTTCATTCCAATGCTCTTGGTCAGTGACGAACGGCAGCAATCCAACCTCTTTGAAGCAATACAGAGCTTCTTCCAGACAGGGCATACCAGCTATTGCTTCAATGTCAAGACGCTTGTGTGGGAAGATGCGACCTTGATTGTATAGAATGCAGGAGTAATAGATTTGCTGCGGATAGCTCCAGAACCAATCAGATGATATTCTTTCCCATGAGTAGGGGTTCCCGGAGCTATTGAAGAATGTGTTGTCTGCTCTGAAGCCATTGATATTGAAGGATCCAGGTGCTGATGCAGGACCTGGGAACCTGGGCAATCTTGGGATTGGCTTCTGTACCTGAGGCCTGTGCTCAACATGATAGTCGAACTGGGGACTGGCAGCAGACGCAGGAACAGAAGCAGCGGGATCAGTGGCTTCGCTGACTTCTGGTGCTTTTGTTGGTGAGGGCTCCACATTTGCTTCAGCCATGACAGCGTCAGTGGCTCCAGTGGTGTTGGTGGTGGCAGCCTCAAGATTTTCAACCTCCACTTGACGAGCTGGAGGGTCGGTCACAATCACGTTCTCCTCGAGAACCGCTTCTTGGTGGGACATGGGAGTAGCAGCTTGTGGGACTTGTTCTTCATCGGCTGATGCAGCCAGAATATCTTCAGCAGTTTTAGCTTCATACGCAGAGACTTGGGGCCTTGGACCTTTGCGAAGCCTGCACAACGCGGGCGACGCCTGTGGAGTTGGTGTTGGCTGGGCCTCAGAGTCTTCTTCCTCTTGTGGGCGATCAGCTCATGAAGCATCCTGTGCAATTGGCGTCAGTGGACGACCAATGCTGATGAGTTCGCTGTGCGTTAGCACTGGCGATGATACCTGTTGGTGCTCTAGCTGAGGAAGGACTGCATCATCTTCAACACGGTCATGGTGACCAAAGTCTTCAGCAGCGATGGGATCAGCTGCTGGAAAGTCTTCAGCTTCATGAGCCTTTGTGAAAGCAGGCTCATGGACAGTCAGTTGACGTTCTTGTGGTTCAGCGTCAGGGTGAACCATGGAAATAGGTTCAACAATCAAGGGCTCTGTGGGAGCAGCCCGTTCCTTCTTGGTCTTTCTTTTCTTCTTGGAGGGGGCAGTAGCAGAGGCTTCAGGATGTTTCCTCTTCCTTGCTTCAGCCTCAGCGGTCCTGGTCTTCTTCAGTTCTGAAGCGGTTGACCTGGCCTTTGGCTTCGGGCCAGTCATGCTAGTTGGGAAGACAATGGGATCTGTTTCCTGCCTTGGTGCGTCGGGTTCAGCCGTAGCGGGTTTCTTCTTCTTCTTTCCAGCCATCCTGGGGTCGATGACAGGACGCCCAAGGACCTTGCTCTTCTCAGCCTCATTGTAGGCTTGCACACATCTGTCAGCCAGAACCTTCTTGCGCTCACGCGAACCCTGAGCTTCTGCATGTTTCTTGAGAAAGGCTTCCTTAAGCTCGTGCAGCATAATCTTGAAGTTCTTCACTTCTTGCATGCTGAGCTTGGCCATATGCTTCTTGAACTGAGATTTTTCAAAGTCAATCTTCTGCTTCAGTTCAACAATGCTCTGGGCGATAGCTAACTCTGAAGCAATGGCGCCATGGAAGGCAACACTGAGGCCAATGGGAAGTTGCAGATCGTCAAGCTGATGTTGGGCGTGTCAAACCACTCATCAATAAAGTTGTGGATGATTGTTACATCAAAGAGAGGCAGATCATTGAAGATTTCTACTTCTTCTTTGCTCTTGATGAGTTGCTCAAGAGCGTCATCTGCAAGATCTTCATCACTTGACAGATCAATGGCATCATTGCGCAGAATGGCAGCAGCTGTCAGCTCTTGGCCGGTGTGTGGCCGAGGCATCTTGACCTTCTGGGGCTTGGAGATGCGTGACAAATCTTCAGACTGCACACTGTCTTCAGGAGGTGCAGTTGCCAGTGGCTTCACCCGTGAGATTTTTGGTGCAGAGGCCGGCTTTGAAGCTTTTGGTTGCTTCAGCTTCTTTGGCTTCGACGCTGCATGTGCTTCATCTGATTCAGCGTCATCTGCAGGCTCATTCACGGCTGTCCCTTGAACCACGATGTGTGTGATGAGGCCTTCAAGATTGTAGAAGGGCCCAAGAAGATTGGGTTCAGCTTCGCAAGTTCCATCGGCACGGGGAGCAGAGGGACCAGGGTTGAAATCTAAACCCAAAGTCTTCTTGTTCTGCTTCGCTGAGTTCTGGGCAAACTGGAAGTTGTGCTTAAACAGATTGTTGTCACGACACCATAGCAGAGACGACGGGTCAGCATCCGCAGGCTGTGGTCCACGGACCATGCAGGGATAGAAGCCTCGTTCAATGGCTTCATCTCTGGTCCTGGGTTGGAGATTTTTGTAGAGGATGTCTCCCCATGGTCGCTTGATGGCATTCTTTTCAGCATATTCCTTGGTCACAAATCTGTACTTGAACCACTGTTCTGCCCAATAGCGTCGAATCCATTGGATTCGTGTCTTGTGCTGATTGCAATCCTCTTCAGGATCTGTCTTGTACAGCTCTGAGAGGTCATCAGGCAGATCTCTTGATGTTTCTCCACGACGCTTTCTGCCACCCTTCCTTGCTGATTTCTCTGAAGCCATGAACTTTAAACTGAAAGGCTTCAATACGTTCAAAGGCTTCAAAGGCTTTCGCTTGCTGGACAGATAGGAACTGGCTTCAGGAGAATTTATGTGATACTGTAAGAATTCTGCAAATGAATGCAGACTATGAGAACCAAGGGATTCTCCCACGGACATGTACCTGTGACAGCATTAAGGTGCGAGGGAAGGGGAAGAGGTCATATGCATTCTCAGAAGATTTTGAAGATAAATCAGTTTAGAAGACATTGACCTCATCGTGCGAAGACATTCACTCATAGATAAGGAGTTGGTTCTAGATTTGTATGAATCCATGGATCAGTACAAGTGAGGAATCTAACTACTTTGTGAAGCATAAGTGAATATACTAGGCATGTTATGAGATGCAGTATGAAAGAGATCCAACTTGTGTGAATGGAAACTGCTTGTGGTAGAAAGTGATAAAGCTATAGGATCAAAGGGGCCGTAAAAAGGAAGTTTTATTTACCACACGAAGAACTGCTAGACGGAGTGGAAGAGGAGGCCGAGCAGTTCGATCTTCCGTGCCCTAACTTGGCGACTGAGGACACCTACGGCGACGGCGGAGAGGACGATGTCCGCGGTCGGCGTGAAGACGGCGTCGGAGAGGTTGCGGCAGCGAAGCGCTTCGTCACCGGCGTCGTCGAGGGCTAGCGGTGGCGCTAGGGTTCGTGCGAGAGTGGAAGAAGAGATAATGACTGTGGTGAGGCATGTATTTATAGGTACAGGGGCGACACTGTGTTATTACACAGGTGCCCCGGGCGATTCGCATCTGAGGGGTACGTGGCCCTCATGCAGCATATTAGGGGTTGTTCCACGTCCCACGCACGCCTGGATTGTCGGGTGGTCGTTCCCACTTCTCCGGGTTTCAGGTGAAGGAATGAGCATTGAAAACGGACTTAATGTTTGTATCTGTATCTTCTGCTGACAAGGACGTAGAGAAGACATTCGACAGTTTCAATAGAATGCATATGATTTGGAGAGATAGAGTTTGAGATAGAAAGAATAGAGAGGTTAGGGTCCGATCACATTCACTTAGTTCAAAAGGTTCAACAAGAAGACATAGCTATAAGTGAATGTTGTAGAGGACAGAACACTAGTATATATATATAATCAACATAGTGAAGATAATCATGAAGGCATGTTAAGATTGAAGCCAAACCAAATGTGAAGACATAGCAAATGTAACGCCATGAGTGAAACACTTCAAACAGAACATTTGGTGGTGGCGTTACCCACCGTATAGGAAGTATTAGACCCAGACACGGCGCACAATTATCGTGGCGCTCCGAAGTCAAATTCCACATTAATGTATTCACACTTAGAATGTATGTCTTCATTGATTAAAGATATACTTTACTTCGTGTGTTGCACATCTAAGTCATCAATATGCATAAGTGTTAGGATGTGTGCCTGATCACAGGACATTTGAGGATTCCAAGATATTTAGCTCACACCATAACTTGCAAAATCTCTTCTCATCCAAGGGCTTGGTGAAGATATCTGCCAATTGCTCTTCAGTGTTGACGTGTATGATATCAATATCTTCCTTCACAACATGATCTCTGAGAAAGTGATGATGAATTTCAATGTGCTTTGTCTTCGAGTGCTGAACTGGGTTGTTGGCAATCTTGATGGCGCTTTCGTTGTCGCAGTAGAGTGGCACTTGCTTCAGATGAATGCCATAGTCCTTGAGTGTTTGCTTCATCCACAGAAGCTGAGTGCAGCAAGATCCATCATCAATGTATTCAGATTCAGCAGTGGAGAGAGATACACAGTTCTGCTTCTTTGAAGAGCAACATACAAGTGATCGTCCCAGAAAGTGACATGTGCCTGATGTAGACTTGCGATCCACCTTGTCACCAGCATAATCAGCATCCGAGAATCCAACCAGATCAAACTCTGAGCCCTTTGGGTACCATAATCCTAGAGTTGGGGTGTGAGCCAAATATCGAAGAATTCTCTTCACAGCTAAGTGATGCGACTCCTTTGGTGCCGCTTGAAATCGAGCACACACGCAAACACTAAGAATAATATCTGGCCTAGATGCACATAGATAAAGCAAAGAACCAATCATGGAGCAGTATACCTTTTGATCGAACTCTTTACCATTGTCGTCAGGACCCAGATGATGCTTGGGTGACATTGGCGTCGTGAAGCCTTTGCAGTCTTGCATACCGAACTTCTTCAGGCAATCTTTGAGATACTTCTTTGGAGATATGAAGATGCCGTTGCGTTGCTGTCGTATTTGAAGACCGATGAAGAACTTCAGCTCTCCCATCATGGACATCTGATATTGCTCTTGCATCATATATCCAAACTCTTCACTGTACTTCTGATTGGTGCAGCCGAAGATAATGTCATCCACATATATTTGGCACACAAACAGTTCACCATCATATGTCTTCGTGAAGAGAGTGGGGTCTAGGGAACCAGGTATGAAGCCTTTGCTCTTCAGGAAGTATTTGAGTGTGTCATACCAGGCCCGAGGGGCTTGTTTGAGGCCATACAGTGCCTTGTTGAGCTTGTATACCATGTCAGGATGTTTTGGATCTTCAAAGCCAGGCGGTTGTGCAACATACACTTCTTCTTCAATCTTGCCATTGAGAAAGGCGCTCTTCACATCCATTTGATATAGAAGTATGTTATGATGATTTGCATAGGCCAGCGGTATGCGTATGGCTTCAAGTCTAGCCACAGGAGCAAATGTTTCATCGAAGTCAATGCCTTCCACTTGAGTATATCCTTGAGCAACGAGACGAGCTTTGTTTCTGACAACTTGACCATGCTCATCTTGCTTGTTGCGGTATATCCATTTGGTGCCTATTATGTTGTGCTTCCGAGTATCAGGACGCTTAACCAGTTTCCATACATTACTCAGCTCAAACTGTTGAAGCTCTTCTTGCATAGCTTGAATCCATTTAGGTTCCATGAAGGCTTCTTCAACTTTCTTGGGTTCTGTTATTGAGACGAATGCGAAGTGCCCAGAGAAATTTGCCAGCTGATTTGCCCTTGATCGAGTGAGCGGACCGGGTGCATTGATGCTGTCAATTATTCTCTCAATCTGCACTTCATTGGCAACACGAGGATGTACACGAGGATGTACATTGGCACTGCATTGATGCTGATCATTGTCATTGTTAGTGGGATTGTCTTCAGGCTGAGCATTGTCTTCAGCTTGATCAGGTGCGGAGATGATAAGTTCCTCTTCAGGTTGAGCTTCAGAGGGTATGATTTCTCCAGTTCCCATTAGCTTGATTGATTCGCTGGATGGAACTTCATCTAGCACATTCGGCAGGTGTTCTCTTTGTGAACCGTTAGTCTCATCAAATCGCACATCCACTGTTTCAACCACTTTATAATGAAAGAGATTGAAGACTCTGTAGGAGTGCGAATACTTTCCATATCCAAGCATAAAACCTTCATGTGCTTTTGGTGCAAATTTTGAAGTGTGATGTGGATCCTTGATCCAGCACCTGGCGCCAAATACTCTGAAGTAACTGACATTTGGCTTCTTGCCAGTAAGGAGCTCATATGATGTCTTGTTCAAAAGCTTGTGAAGATAAACATGATTGATTGTATGGCATGCAGTATCAATGGCTTCAGGCCAGAATTTTCTTGGAGTCTTGTATTCATATAGCATCGTTCGGGCCATCTCAATGAGTGTTCTGTTCTTGCGTTCGACGATGCCATTCTGCTGTGGCGTGTATGGGGCTGAGAATTCATGTGTGATGCCCAAGGTATCAAGATATGTATCAAGGCCAGTGTTCTTGAATTCAGTGCCATTGTCACTTATGATGTGCTTTATCTTGGCGCCATAGTTGTTCATTGCTCGATTGGCGAAGCGTCTGAAGACATCCTGCACTTCAGTCTTGTAGAGGATTATGTGCACCCAAGTATATATAGAATAATCATCAACAGTGACAAAGCCATAGAGACAAGCATTAGTAGTGAGAGTTGAGTAATGAGTGGGACCGAAAATATCCATGTGGAGCAGTTTGAAGGGTCGAGTAGTTGTCATGATTGTCTTCGAGGGATGTTTGGCCCTCGTCATCTTCCCTGCTCCACAAGCACCGCATAAGTGATCTTTCTTGAACTTGACGCCCTCGATGCCTATGACATGCTTCTTCTTTGCAAGGGTGTGGAGGTTCCTCATGCCAGCATGCCCAAGCCTCCGATGCCAGAGCCAGCATTCTGAAGCTTTTGCTAGAAGACATACAACAAGCTGTGGTCCTGCTGAGAAATCTACCACGTACAAATCATCTTTCCGATACCCTTCAAACACTAGAGACTTGTCAGATTCCATTAGAACAAGGCAACGATATTTTCCAAATATTACGACCATGTTCAAATCGCAAAGCATTGAGACAGACATTAAGTTGAAGCCAAGGGATTCAACAAGCATGACTTTATCCATGTGTTGATCCTTTGAGATTGCAACTCTACCTAGACCCAATACCTTACTTTTACCAGTGTCAGCAAATGTGATGTGGCTCTTGTCGGATGGACGTAAGGTTGAGTCCATAAGAAGGCTTCTTTTGCCAGTCATGTGGTTGGTACACCCACTATCAATAATCCATTCTGAAGACGCTGGTGTCGTACCCTACAGTGCAGTTAGGGGGATAGGCTTCACGAAGAGAATTGTGAAGCAAAAACATTTGACGAACCAGTGGGTTATGAAAGCTTAGATCCAGATTAGGACTGATAGGGAGAGTAGCAAGCGATTCAGGAACGAAGTACATAGTAAGACCATTCGGGCATTTGATCTTGCGCCTCACAAGATGTTTAAGGTCCCCAGCAATAGCGTCAGACGATTTTGGTTTTCTGCTGGAGACCTTTCCCTGCAAAAGAGAGTTAAGCCTTCTTAGCCACCCACATCTTCAAGGGTGGCTTGGAAGCAATAAGTCTAAGTGCAGCGTCTGAGAACTTTGGCTTTGGAGCTCTAGCAAAAAGTCTTGCAGGCGGACAATAGTACTCATAAGAATAAGCAGAATAGTTCTTGGTCTTATGAACATCGCGGTTTGATGAACCACGCTCATATTCATAGGCCTGAGTATGGTTTCCCTGCAAAACATTTGCGTTAGTGCGACTCAGGTGAGTCCTCTGTCTGTATGAAGCCTTTGGGCCGTATGAAGCCTGTGGTCTGGGGTTAATCTTCTTCATCTGTGGTGTCATGACGACATTCACAGGAAGATTTTCCAAACACCTTTTGGGCACTCAGATCTTCTTCATAGGTGGTCCATTCCTGCAGTTAGTACCAATGTACCTGGCAAACACTTCACCATTCTGATTCTTAAATAGTTTATAGTTTGCATCAAAGAATTCATCAATGACAATGGGGTTAGCACAAGTGAAGCCAGACAGATTGGATGGATCTGCTGAAGGTTCCTTTGCAGCAACCCATGTGGTTTTGGGGTACTGTTCAGGTTTCCAGTAAGAGCCATCAACATTCATTTTCCTTACGAACCCAACACCCTCTTTCCTCGGGTTTTGGTTCAGAATCTGCCTTTTGAGGACATCACATAGTGTCTGATGCCCTTTAAGGCTTTTGTACATCCCATTTTCAAGCAATGTCTTCAATCTAGCATTCTCATCAGCAATAGCAGTGGTATCCTCAGCAGAGGGGTTAGTTACCACATCAACAGTTGAAGATATTGCAACAGTAGCAGCAGTAGAACATTCAGCAACAGAAGTAGCACTATCACGCTCAATGCATTTAAGACATGGTGGTTCAAATCCTTCCTGAGCGGAACTGATCTGTTCGGCGTGAAGTGACTCATTTTCCTTTTGAAGATCTTCATGAGCCGCTCTCAATTTCTCAAGATCTTGCTTCCTTTGAAGATAATCATAGGAAAGCTTTTCATGAGTTGTTGAGAGCGTTTCATGACGAATTTCAAGTTCCTCATACTTAACGTGAAGATTTTTTATGTCTTCAATTAAGGACTCAGATCAAGTCATTTCAGCGCCCAACAGATCATCGCTTTTGTCTAACAGTTTTTGAATATGTTCCATGGCTTTCTGTTGTTCAGTTGCAATTTTAGCAAGTGTTTTGTAGCTGGGTCTTGAACCACAATCAGAGTCATCGTCACTAGATGTTTGATAGTGAGTAGTGCGTGTGTTTACCTTGGCACCGCGTGCCATGAAGCAGTAGGTAGGAGCAGAGTAGTCCTTGTCATTCGCATCGGTGTCGGTGGTGAAGTCATTGTCTTCAGTGTTGAAGATAGACTTGGCAACGTATTCTGTAGCCAGACTTGCAACGCCAGAATCAGACTCCACCTCCGCCTCCTCAGAAGCGGACTGCTCCTCTGAATCCATTTCCTTGCCAACAAATGCACGTGCCTTGCCAGATGAGCTCTTCTTGCGTGATGAAGACTTTGAGGAAGATTTGGAAGAAGACTTTGAGTATTTCTTCTTCTTCTTGTCGTTAGAGTCATATTCCTTGCTCTTCTTCTTCTTTCTGTTCTCATTGTCCCACTGCGGACACTCAGAGATGAAGTGTCCAGTTTTCTTGCACTTGTGGCATGTTTTCTTCTTGTAGTCATGAGCAGAAGCTTCATCATCCTTGAGCTTGATCGTGAAGACTTTCTGAAGACTTTCTTCTTGGTGAATTTTTGGAACTTCTTCACAAGCATAGCAAGTTACTTTCCAATGTCTTCAGGATCATCAGAACTGCTGTCAGATTCTTCTTTAGATGAGGAGGCACCTTTTGCCTTCAAGGCACGAGTTCGCCCAGAGTTTGGACCGTAGATATCTCTTTTCTCAGAAAGCTGAAACTCATGTGAGTTGAGCCTCTCAAGTATGTCGGACGGATCAAGTGTCTTGAAATCAGGTTGTTCTTGAATCATCAGGGCTAGGGTGTCAAACGAACTGTCAAGTGATCTCAGTAGTGTCTTGACGACTTCATGCTTGGTGATCTCAGTAGCGCCGAGGGCTTGAAGCTCATTTGTGATGTCAGTGAGTCGATCAAACGTGAGCTGGACATTCTCATTGTCATTTCGCTTGAAGCGGTTGAAGAGGTTGCGAAGGACACTGATTCTCTGATCTCTCTGGGTTGAGACGCCTTCGTTGACCTTGGAGAGCCAGTCCCAGACCAGCTTAGATGTTTCCAAAGCACTCACACGGCCATACTGTCCTTTGTTCAGATGACCACATATGATGTTCTTGGCAGTAGAGTCCAGTTGAACGAACTTCTTGACATCAGCAGCAGTGACACCTTCTCCAGCCTTGGGAACGCCGTTCTTGACGACATACCACAGGTCGACGTCAATGGCTTCAAGATGCATGCGCATCTTATTCTTCCAGTAGGGATATTCAGTTCCATCGAAAACGGGGCACGCAACGGTGACTTTAATTATCCCTGCAGTCGACATAGCTAAAACTCCAGGTGGTTAAACCGAATCACACAGAACAAGGGAGCACCAGGCTCTGATACCAATTGAAAGTGCGTTATATCGACTAGAGGGGGGTGATTAGGCGATTATTATGAAAGTCTTCAAAACGTGGAAGTTATGAAGACAAACAGTAGAAATGAACCTATTACCCTGTAGCGGAAGGTATACTACACTAGGCAAGCCATAGTCAAGTATTCAATAGAGTGAAAGCACAATGACTAATAGCTGCAATGTAGTAAGGATCAAGTAGGAAGATATTATGAAGCCAAACAGAACAAGCAGTCACTCAGTGAAGATAAAAGATAGTGCAATCATACAATGACTTCACAAGGAGTAACAGTACGTAAAGAGAAGGGAAGGATGAAACCAGTGACTCGTTGAAGACAATGATGTGTTGGACCAGTTCCAGTTGCTGTGACAACTGTACATCTGGTTAGGGCGGCTAGGTATTTAAACCTGAGGACACACAGTCCCGGACACCCAGTCCTGAACACGCAGCTCAGGACACCCAGTCCTCACCGTATTCCCCTTGAGCTAAGGTCACACAGACCTCGCCCAATCACTCTGGTAAGTCTTCAAGGTAGACTCCCAAACCTTCACAGACTTCGTTCACCGGCAATCCACAATGTCTCTTGGATGCTCAGAACGCGATGCCTAACCGGCTGGAGGATGCACAGTCCTCAAGTGTAATAAGTCTTCAGATCACACAAACAAGACGACTTAAGTGATGCCTAATTCTCTTTGGCTCTGTGTGGTTAGGGCTTTATCCTCGCAAGGAATTATCTCTCTCAAAGGCTTCGAGGTGGGTTGCTCTCAAACGACAAATGCCGTACTCTGAATCTGAGCAGCCAACCATTTATGGTTGTAGGGGGTGGGCTATTTATAGCCACTAGGCAACCCGACCTGATTTGTCCGAAATGACCCTGGGTCACTAAGGAACTGACACGTGTTCCAACGGTCAGATTTCAAACTCACACGGCAACTTTACTTGGGCTACAAGCAAAGCTGACTTGTCCGACTCTGGACAAGATTCGCTCTCATTGTCTTCACTCGAAGACATAGGTTTTTGGTTTAGGCATCACTTCAGTCATTCTGACTGGTTCTCTTGGACCCCACTTAACAGTACGGTGGACCAATATCTGAGTTACCAAGGACCATTGGAGAAGCCAGAAACTTGAAATCACCCATCATGATAGAAATATCCGGAATCTCATAGTTTGCGAGCAAACATTTACCCGGTGAGACAACTGCTAATAGTTTATGCAAAACTTGAGAAGACAACTCATGCTTAGATGCAAAAGGTCTTGAGAGGAAACAATGCGATGCACCAGTGTCAAAAAGTACTTTTGCAGGAACATCATTAACAGGAAGGTTACCCATGATGACATCTGACGAGTCCTCTGCCTGAGCTGCATTCATCAAGTTGACCTTGGCATGCTTGGGGTTATGCTTGACCATAGCTGTACTTGCCGATCTCATAGGAGGAGGAGGAGGGAGACACCTCTGTTTGAAGCATTTGTTGGCATAGTGACCCTTCTGTTGGCACTTGTTGCACGTGACCTCTGAAAGCAGACGGTGATACGGAGCACTTGATCTTGGAGGTTGAGACGAAGTCTTGTTCTAAAAGCGAGGGTTGGGTGGGTGGGAAGATCCACTGCCACCTTTGCTCTTCTGCTGATAAGGCTAACGGAACGGAGGAGGAGGAAGCTAATACTTCTGTTGCTTAGCCACTTGAGTTGAGGAAGAAGGAGTAGCATCTATGACTCGCTTCTTGGAAGCATCGCACTTCAGTTGAGCAGTATCTTGCTTCATTGCCATGTTGTAAAACTCATCGTACCTCTTGGGCTCAAAGAGAACGAGAGCTAGCTGGATTTCTTCTTTGAGACCACCCCTGAACTGGTATATCATGCTCTTCTCGTCAGGGACGTCCTGCTTAGCAAAACGAGCGAGCTTCTGAAACATCTTGTTTTACTCGTAAACAGACATAGAGCCTTGCTTCAGGTTGCGGAATTCCTCACGCTTGCTTTCAACCACGCTCTGAGGAATATGATGAGCTTTGAAGTCTTGACGGAATTCATCCCAGGTAATCACACGGCCTCCTCTGGAATCTTTGTACTGCTAAAACCATTCTGCAGCTTGGTCTTTGAGTTGGAAGGAAGCGAACTTGACAAAGTCCTTAGGCCTGACGTTACTGCACTCGAAATGCTCGCATATGTCCATGAGCCAATCATCAGCGTCTGTTGCCTCAACACAATTGCTGAAGGTCTTTGGCTGGTTAGCAAGGAACTAGTTGAGTGTAGCAAAGTGATTCTGATTGTTGCCTTGGCCCTGGTTCCCTTGATTGCGCTCTTGAAGAAGTTGCATGGTCAGCTGCGTGTTTGCATTGGTAGCGGCCATCACAGCTTGCCATGCCTCCGGCGGTGGAGGTGGTGGTGGCGGATCAGGATTCAGAGTCGTGCGCGTTGGAGGAGCCATCCTGAACAGGTTGACATCCATTAGCACATTGACAGACAAATATTGAAGCTGAATCAAACGGGTTGAAATTGCAACATATAGTCTTCACATCCGAACAAAATGAACGAATGCATTCCAATTGAAATGGTCACATATCTATAAATTGAGAAGCCACTTAGAATTGAGGTAGAAGAAAAACAACAAGGTATGGAACAAGAACGAATACTTGTTGAGGATCACCCAATCTCAAACCAAATATCCGCGGAAGAAGGACTAGAGCTACAAGAATTCCCACCTATGAAACTCCCGAACCTTTCCGGTTATGCAATCAGGTGTTGGGGATACAGGGGAAGCATAAAATCTCACCCAAATCTAGCAAATCCTACATCCAGCTGTATCCATCCTTCAACACATAACCGAGAAAAACTTCGGAAATCATTTACCTCAACCTTCGAAAAGCATCCGTTATACAAGTTATGGCAATACTCCCAAACTCCCGCCCCAGTACTGGGTGGCGTCGAGGTTATCTCACCAACAACTGCATAAAAGAGATTTTCGATGTCGGCGAAACTCAGGTATTCCAGAATCTCAACGATAAAATTGTGACGACAGCACCTCGGAGCTCAACTCCCCGGGACACTGCCACAACCCCTAAATGACAGGAGGCACCAAGAACAATGTTCTCGTCACAAATCGATCGGAAGATTCCAAGATACCCGCATGATCCTAAATTTTTTTAGTGAAATTTGAGAAGAGAAGAGTCAAAACTCTACGTCAGGATGCCTTACCAGAGCTATAAAGGGACTGGGGAGTAAAAAGAATTCCTAAACTCTCTGATATATATAATCCTAAATGACTCAAAACATTTTTCTAGACTCAACAACGCCAACGATTCGATCAAGCAGGGGGCTCCTAACATCGGGGAAGGCTCTGATACCAACTTGGTACGCCCTCGATGCGGCTATATCTCCTACGTGTCGAAGCACGACTTAGAGGCATAACCGCATTGAAAGCAATGTCACAAGTAAGGTAATCTTCACAACAACCCATGTAAATAGATAAAAGGGGAAAGGATACATAGTTGGCTTACACTCGCCACGTCACACAAATACATGAATAACATTACAATCATCAAATACACTCATGGTCCGACTACGGTACCAAAATAAAAGATCAACCCCAACATGCGACACGGTCCCCGATCGCCCCAACTAGGCACCACTACTGATCATCTGGGAAAGACACATAGTAACGGCGAGAGTCTTCATCGAACTTCCACTTGAGCTCAAGCGCATCGTCTGGAACGGTATCATCGGTCGCTGCATCTGGTTTTGGAAGTAAACTGTGAGTCACGGGGACTCAGCAATCTCGCACCCTCGCGATCAAGACTATTTAAGCTTATAGGTAAGGCAATGTAATATGTGGAGCTGCAGCAAGCGACTAGCATATATGGCGGCTAACCTGTTCGCAAAAGAGAGCGAGAAGAGAAGGCAAAGGACGAATGAGGAACTATGATCAAGAAGTGATCCTATAACAACCTACGCCAAGCATTACTCCAACACCGTGTTCACTTCTTGGACTCCGCCGAGAAGAGACCATCATGGTTACACACGCGGTTGATTCATTTTAATTAAGTTAAGTTTCATGTTATCTACAACCGGACATTAACAAATTCCCATCTGCCCATAACCGCGGGCACGGCTTTCGAAAGTTCAAATCCCTGCAGGGGAGTCCCAACATAGCCCATCACAAGCTCTCACTGTCAACGAAGGATATTACTTCTCCCGAGACATTCCGATCAGACTCGGCATCTCGGTATTACAATACATCCTCGACAATGGTAAAACAAGTCCAGCAACACTGCCCGAATATGCCGACAAATCTCGACAGGAGCTGCACATATCTCGTTCTCAGGGCACACTCAGATTGTCCAAACTTCCGGTAGGCCAGCCCAGAGTTGCCCCTGGTGGCCACCGGCGGCTGACGAGGTGGACCAACACTCAGAGGAGCACTGGCCCGGGGGGGGGGGGGGGTTTAAATAAAGATGACCCTCGGGCTCCGGAAACCCAAGGGAAAAAGAGGCTAGGTGGAAAATGGTAAAACCAAGGTTGCGCATTGCTGGAGGAGTTATATTCAAGGCAAACTGTCAAGGGGTTCCCATTATAACCCAACCGCGTAAGGAACGCAAAATCCGGGAACATAACACCGATATGACGGAAACTAGGGCGGCAAGAGTGGAACAAAACACTAGGCAAAAGGCCGAGCCTTCCACCCTTTACCAAGTATATAGGTGCATTAAGATAACAAGATAATATGGTGATATCCCAACAATAAACAATGTTCCAACAAGGAACGATCTCCAATCTTCACCTGCAACTAGCAACGCTATAAGAGGGGCTGAGCAAAGCGGTAACATAGCCAATCAAGGGTTTGCTAGGACATTGTGGGTTAGAGGTTTGACATGGCAATTTGGGAGGCATGATAAGCAAGTGGTAAGGCATCTTAGCATAGGCATAGCAAAAGAGCGAGCATCTAGCAAGCAAAGATAGAAGTGATTTCGAGGGTATGATCATCTTGCCTGCAAAGTTGTCAGAGTTGACTTGATCCTCATAAGCAAACTCAACGGGCTCCTTGTTAGCGAACTCGTCTCCCGGCTCTACCCAAACAAGACAAACAAGCAAAAGGAACACAATCAACCACGTGCAATGCTCAAACAACAAGATGCAAACATGGTATGCTATGCGAGATGCGATATGTGATACATATGCAAGATTTGACAAGGAATGATTGAACCTGGCCTCAACTTGGAAATCCAAGAGTGCCACTGGAAAGGTGAGGTGATTTCGGTCGAAATCGATATAAAGATCACCGGAATCGGATGCACGGTTTGGAAATGGCAAGCAAAACAAATATGGCACCGGTCTGCGATAATCAGCAAGTAGCCATATAAATGCATCAAGATAAATATGCTACAGCACTCCAACATGACAACAAAATACATGGAAGGGATACACTCATGATGCTTGAGAAAAGATGAAGACCGAGCTACGGCTAGTTCATCCATTAACAGGTTCAAACAAGCATGGCAAAAGTGCAAATGATAACAGGTTTCAGAATTAGTGAAATTAACACAAGTCTGGAATTTAACATCAGGAAGCACACTTTAGAGCATGAAAACTACATGCTACAAGAACTTAACATGGCAAAGCAACGCATGGAATGAAGCTACTCAAAGCACTTAACAAAAGTCCCTTAGTGACCTTGAGCCAAAAGGGATCAGAAAATACAATTGCAAGCATGTGAACATGGCAAAAACATAAACAGATTATAGACTTAGAGAAAAATTGGAACATGCAAATCAGTTAACGAGTAGGCATGTTTACGAGCTCGATGCACTCACTACAGAGCATGGCATGACAAACTAAGCATACACCCATCAATAATACATGGCATATAAGCTAGACATGGCAAAAACAACATCATAGCATGCACGGATACATAGAAACATCCTCGGCAAAATCGCTAACAAGTCAACAATCTGCCAGGATTCACGAAATAACAAAAGTAGCGCTCGATTTACTCAATCTAGGGTGCTCAATAAAAGCAAACAAAGACATGGATTGAAATAGCACCACAAGGTTAACAAAACATCCTTACTGATCATCCTCAAAAGAGGCACAGATCACTAGGAAACAACATGAACATATGGCATACCGACAAAAACAGAACAAGGACTTAGTGAAATTCTAAGTCACTGAAATCAGCATACCGATTACGCTAATTTGCAATCTTGTACTAGTCACCACACATATCACAAAAATACATGGTAAGCACCTCTGTAAAGATGGCATGACATATAACAAAACACATGTAGAACTCAGGAGCATATCATGCACACATTAATTATGGCAAAAATGACAAATGTCTATTTGATGAAACAGATCTGACAAGTTTATCACATAGCCCTCTTCCAACAGCATTTCGGGCATCAAGATGAGCTCAAATGAAAATGATGCAATGAGACGAACATTTTGATATGCTACACGCGCAAATTGGAGCTACAGACGCAGAGATATGAGATGCCAAAGTTTGCAAAATAATTAGGGTTTCGGGGGTGAAAAAGGTCAACCGAGATCTAGATCCAGATCCAGCCGGATCACTGTAGCAGGCACGTGGCCGCAGTACTGTAGCTAGCGCGAGGTTCGCCGGAGACGTCGGGGAAGAAGAGGCGGCCGGCGGGGACGGCGAGGTCGCCGGAGTTGGAAGGAGGCGGCGGTGAGCTTCGGGCCGACGGGCGGCAGAGGAGGTCGCCGGAGTTGCTGGAGCGCCTTGAGGCCCGGCGAGCTCACTGCGGCGGCGGGGTGAGGTCCGGTCGGCGAGGTCGGAGGAGAATGGCGCGGACCGGTGAGCAGCTCCGGCGGGCGGCACGGCGAGCCGAACGGCGGCACGGGGGCGAGCTCCTCGGGCGGCGACTGGAGCTGGCGGCGACGGGGTAGATGGGCTATGGGGGGCCCGGTTTGGGCCGAACGGGCCTCGCGGTGGAGAAGTGCGGTGGTGCCACGTGGCGGGATGCCACTGGTGCGGGGCGGCGGCGCGGTGGTGTCCGGCCGTACCGGACGTGTCCGGCGTGGCGAGAGGGAGAGGATCTAGGTTTAGGGTAGGGAGAGACCCGGGAATTTCGAAAGGGGATCTAGTTTTATAGGTAGTAGGAGCTAGGAGGCTCCAAATTGAGCACGGTTTTCGGCCACGCGATCGTGATCGAACGCTCTAGGTGATGGAAGGGTCTTTGGTGGGTTTTGGGCCAAATTGGAAGGGTGTTGGGCTGCAACACAAACGAGGCCTTCTCGGTCCCTCAGTTAATCGTTGGAGTATCAAACGAAGTCCAAATGGCACGAAACTTGACAGGTGGTCTACCGGTAGTAAACCAAGGCCGCATGGCAAGTCTCGGTCCAATCCGGAAATGTTTAACCCCCACACACGAAAAGAGGTAGAAAGGACCACCGGAGGAGATAGGAGCGCCGGAATGCAAAACGGACTACGGGGAAAATGCTCGGATGCATGAGACGAACACGTATGCAAATGCAATGCACATGATGACATGATACGAGATGCATGAAAAAGGCAACAACACACGAAGACAAAAACCCGAACCCGAGGAAAAATAAAATAACTTAGCGCCGGAAACGGCAAGAGTTGGGATACATATAAGGTAAATTACACCCGGGGTGTTACATCTTGCCTCTCTTCCTTCTTCTCACATCGAGACCTTCTCGATCATCGAACACTTCATCCACACAAAACTTCAACAGAAAACTCGGTAAGATCCGTTAGTATAATAGAGCAAATCACCACTCTAAGTACTGTTGCAAACCAATTCATATTTTGTTTTTGCATTGTGTCTATTGTAATATAACTTTTCCATGGCTTAATCCACTGATATAAATCATTAGTTTCATGAAAACAAGCAAACTATGTATCAAAAACAGAATCTGTCTAAAATAGAACAGTCTGTAATAATCTGAACATTCACCATACTTCTGATACTTGAAAAATTGTACCAAAATTAGGAAAAATAAAAAATTCGTATAGAAAGACAGTGCAAAAAGAATCAGAACCATTTGACGTTCCAGTAAAAAAAATGTAAAATTGCGCACTATAGCCAAAGTTTCTGTCTTGCACCGTACAAACCAACAAGCAAAGTAAACATCCTAAAGGCAAACATTGGCATATTATTTTTATAATACAATGGAATTTTACAAGGGGACAATTATTTTTATTGAAAAGTTTCTGTAATCAAGATTCACAAAGTTTCTGTGAGCATGAACAAAGTTCAAAGCTAGCTCCCACTTCAACAATGCTCGTCTTTCTCACTTTCGCTTTTCTTTTTGAAAAAGTTTTGGGTTCCCCTCTTTATTTTTGTTGTTTTAAAACTATATGAAAGCACTCAACAGAAATCAATGACTCTCTAAAACTTCCGGGTTGTCTCCCTGGCAGCGCTTTCTTTAAAGCCATTAAGCTAGGCATATAGTGCTCAAGTAGTGAATCCACCCGGATCTCAAGGTATATCAAAGACAATTTTAATTAACAATGATTTATAATTTAGTAGTGAGCACAAAGTAACATATATAATGCAACAATGAAGTCTCACTCTCTTCCTATGCATCGGCATGTCATAAAAGAACAATTCATGCACACATAGTAAAGGCCAATGCATAGTATAAATAGTTTCTTGCAATTTTATCATATTGGAAACATAGAGAGGTGGAGATATAGTTCCTCTCTCATAATAATTGCAAGTAGGAGTAGCAAGCACATGCATATTATATCTATCAAAATCATCATGTGTAGTAGTAAAAGGCAACCCATCAATATAATCCTTAATAAGCACAAACTTCTCCGATATAGTGTAGTTTGGAGAATTCAAAAAGATAATAGGACTATCATGTGTGGGTGCAATAGCAACAATTTCATGTTTAACATAAGGAACTATAGCAAGTTCATCTACATAAGCATAATTCATATTGGCATCTTGGCCACAAGCATAGCAAGCATCATCAAAAAGGGATATTTTAAAAGAGTCAACGGGATCATAGCAATTATCATAGCATTCATCCTTCGGTAAGCACTGAGGGAAATTAAAAAATGTATGAGTTGAAGAGTTACTCTCATTAGAAGGTGGGCATGGGTGATCAATCCGCTCTTCCTCCTTTTGTTCTTCGCTCTCCTCCTCATCTTTTTCACCCAATGAGCTCACAGTTTCATCAATTTCTTCTTCCATAGTTTCCTGCAAAATATTAGTCTCTTCTTGGACAGCGGAGACTTTCTCAATAAACGCATCAATATCGGAATTATATTCATAATTCTCATAACAATATTTAAGGATAGCTAAATTTTCAGGTCTGTAGACAGCATCATAAAGATTTTCATATTCTTTGAACATAGATTCAATTTCATAAGCACCCATAAAAGCAACAAATTCTTATATTTGTTCCACATCATAGTAGTCATATATACCATTAGCATAAGAAGCTAAGGTTTTATTATCATTAAATTCACATAAAAAGGGAAGGTGTGGAGCCTTCATCCTAGAGCAACAAGTATAATCATATCTCAAGCATAGTTGCCTAGCATACCACTTCAATATATGAATTTGATCCCATAATAGTTTCCCTTTTTGTGTCAAGCGGTAATCCCTAAAGTATTCATGTTGATCCAACGTTACTCCCATTACATAATTGAGTGGGGTTATCTCAGGATTATTAAAGTAGTACATAATATCTTTCACATAAACAGCATCGAGGGTTTTAGGAGGTTCCCCATCTCCATGAGCAGAAAGTACACCTAATTTTTTTGGTATTTCGTGTTCCATATCCATAACTAAAGATAAAGAACAACTAAGAACAGAAAATAAAAATTACTTAGTGATAAAGCAAACAAACACACACGAGAATATTCACCCCATGCTATTGCTCCCCGGCAATGGCGCCAGAAAAAGGTCTTGATAACCCACAAGTATAGGGGATCGCAACAGTTTTCAATAAGTAAGAGTGTCGAACCCAACGAGGAGCTAAAGGTAGAACAAATATTCCCTCAAGTTCTATCAACCACCGATACAACTCTACGCATGCTTGACGTTCGCTTTACCAAGAACAAGTATGAAACTAGAAGTACTTTGTAGGTGTTGTTGGAAAGGTTTGCAAGATAATAAAGAACACGTAAATAAAAAGTAGGGGCTGTTTAGATAAAGAAATAACCAAGTTAGTTTTAGTAGAGAGCTTGTTGTCACGAGAAAGTTATTTCTCTCTAGGCAACCGATAACTAGACCGGTAACCATTATTGCAATTTTATATGAGAGAGAGGCATAAGCTAACATACTTTCTCTACTTGGATCATATGCACTTATGATTGGAACTCTAGCAAGCATCCGCAACTAATAAAGATCATTAAGGTAAAACTCAACCATAGCATTAAAGTATCAAGTCCTCTTTATCCCATACGCAAACAACCTACTTACTCGGGTCTGTGCTTCTGTCACTCACGCCACCCACCATAAGCGAATCATAAACATATTGCAACACCCTACAACGGGGATCCCTCACGCTTGCGCGACACAGAGAGTAACATAGAACAAGACCAATAATAAAACATGCAATTCAAACCAATCACGATCATCAAATAACCCATGGGACAAAACGGATCTACTCAAACATCATAGGATAGCCATACATCATTGGGAAATAATATATAGCGTTGAGCACCATGTTTAAGTAGAGATTACAGTGGGTAAGAGAGAGGTTACACCACTGCATAGAGGGGGGAAGAGTTGGTGATGATGTCGGTGAAGTTGTTCGCGAAGATTGCGGTGATGATGATGGCCATGGCAACATTCTGGCACCACCGAAAGAGAAGGGAAGAGGGGGCCCCTTCGTCTTCTTCTTCCTTGACCTCCTCCCTAGATGGGAGAAGGGTTTCCCCTCTGGTCCTTGGCCTCCATGCCGTGGGAGGGGCGAGAGCCCCTCCGAGATTGGATCTGTCTCTCTGTCTCTCTCTGTTTCTGCATTCTGTCTTGCTGCCCTTTCACCGTTTCGTATATATATGGAGGTCCGTAACTCCGATTGGACCGAAACCTTCACCCTGTTTTTTTCTCCAAAAAATAGCTTTCTTGCAGCTGAAGAAGAGCATCAACCGCCTTACGGGTGGACCACGAGGGTCAGGGGCATGCCCACTACCTCGTGCCCACCTCGGACACCGTTTCGCGTTGATCTTTCTCCTAGATTTTCCAAATATTCCAAAAATAAGCTCCGTCCATTTTTATCCCATTTGGATTCTGTTTGATATGGATATTCTGCGAAACATAAAACATGCAACAGACAGGAACTGGCACTGGGCACTGGATCAATATGTTAGTCCCAAAAATAATATAAAAGTTGCCAAAAGTATATGAAAGTTGTAGAATATTGGCATGGAACAATAAAAAATTATAGATACGACGGAGACTTATCAAAGACGCGGCAGTGGAAGCCCACGCGGAGAGGAGTACGAGGGTTCACTGGTTCGGCTACGGTGTGAGGCTGCCATCGCCGTAGGGCCTGGCCATCGGTGGGAATAGTAGGTGGCGGTGAGGTCTCCGCGGCAGCACAGCCGGCCACGGGAGGCAGGAGCATGCGGCACGACCGGTGCTGCTTTGGGCGGCTGGAGCAAGAAGACCAGAGGTTGAAGAAGCACTACGGCCGTTGGATGGACATCGTACGGTCACTGGAGCTAGAATCGTTCATATTGACTAAGTTGACAAAGCACTCCGTCCCCGTCAACTTAGTAGGCCCACAAGTCAGCCACCCACCAAGGTGGGTCCCAACTAGCAGGGGGAGTATTCATTTTTTAGTGCATAATAAGGAGGCACTTCTGGTGGGTTCGAGCTGACAGCGGGGGGAATGTTTTTTTGCGAAATACGGTGACCCGTCCGGTGGGTCCCAGCAGTCAGGGGGAAACATTTTTTTCGCAAAATACGGTGGCCCGTCCGATGGGTCCCTGCTGTTAGGTGGAGGAGTCATTATTTTCCGCGTAATAAGGAGGCACTTCCTTGCTGCGGCTGTGGACCCAGCTATCAGCCTCTCCACGTACAGTACACTTCCGATGGAAGTCGTTCCTTGACCACGTTGACCACGCCGCGTTCCGTTGCATGCATGCGTCCATGGGCGTGGCGCGTCCCCACTGTCAGCCTCTCACGTACAGTCATGTTCCGATGACTCTCGATCGTTGACCACATTGACTACAGCATGCCGAGCGCACCAAAGGCCGATGGACGACGGCGAGGCCCCAGATTGGAACGACCTGGAGATGGGGAAGACGGGGTAGTGGAGTCGTAGATGGAGAGAGGTGGGAAACTTGACTGGTTCGGGTGCGCGGCAGCACAGCTGCGGTGCCGCCCACGGGAGACAGGAGCAAGAACAAAGGTTGAAGAAGGAGTACGACTGTTGGATTAACATCCAATGGTCCAGCTACTAGAATCATTTGTTTATTAAGTTGACAAAGCCCTGCGTACACGCCCGCTTAGTAGGCCCACAAGTCAGCCACCAAATCTGACGGGTCCCAGCTGTCAACGGGAGGAATAATTTTTTTTGCATAACAAGGGGCACTTCCTTCCCTGCGAAGATACAACTGGTGGGTCCCAGCTGTCAGGTGGAGGAAACATTTTTTCAACTTAATAAGGAGGAACTTTCCTTGCGTGCGACCATGGACCTCGTGGGTCCCAGCCGTCAGGCTCTCCACGTACAATCCTCTTCCGATGACTCTCGTTTGTTGACCACGTCGCACCGAGCGCTGCGAGGCAGTGGACGACAGCGAGGCCCCGGACGGGAAGGACTCGGAGATGGGAAGACGCGGCAGTGGAGTCGCAGATTGAGTGGAGGAGAAGGGTTATTACTGGTTCTGGTGCAGCATGGGGCTGCAGTCGGTGGAGAATAACAGGAGGTGTGGAGGGTGGAGGGATAGCCTGGCCGGCGGTGGGGTAGCGCTTCGCAGCGATGCATGCTAAGCAGAGCCGCTAGCCGCCGGAGGCCGGACCAGGCGGTCCCGGTGACGCTGGAGGAAGAAGACGAGAGATTGAAGGTGCATGCCGACCAAGTTGACAATGCCCTGTGACGGCTTTGACCTATTGGCCCACACGTCAGCCTGCAAAAATGTGGCATATATTCAACCCATGTTTCTAGAATGTACAGTCCATTTGCTGGGTGGGTGAACAAATAATTTCACGTCAATGCGGCCCATTTATATTATCTAAGAAATCCCAGCCCATTTGCACTTCCTTCAAATACACGAATTAGCTGGGCTCGTTATATATATATATAATGTTATGTTAGAAGGAGCAATTAATATAAAAACTAAACCGGAGAGGCACATTTTTTATATACATAATTAATAAATTAGCGAGTTATTGCTCAAAATAAAAATGAGCGCGTTATTATTACATTGGTCCTTAAAATGTCCGCAAGCTTTTGTACGCAATCACAAGGATTTTCCTTGCCTGTGAGTCAAAAACAACCAGGATTTTCCTTGCCAACTTCTGTTAAACATTCACTTTTATAAGTTAATAACACGTGGGATGTTTTCATAATGTATATATAAGTCTCTATAAAATATACGATAATAGTAATAATATAAATATATATAAGGTGGTTAAAAAATACATTGGGCTGCCGATCTTTAAGAAAAAACCCATAGGCCGGTATGGACCTCAAAAAATAAATTGAAACCACTATCACCCATATGTCGTGGGCTACTCATGTTAAAATGCAAAACCTAGGCCTAGCTGATACTTGTTCGCCCTCTGGAAAAAAATGATACCAGATCCCCGAGCGAACTTGATTATAGAGGGGGCTGGCGGCACGACTGAAGAAGCACATCAGGAGAGATTTTTTTTCTTTAGTGGATGGCTCTCGATGGTGTTTTTTTACTTGCCTCTGCACCATACAACTTGTATTTTTAGCCTCCCATTCCGTGGTGGACCAGCAGCCCATTTGCTAGGTGGGCCAACCTACAGAAACCAGCACTCAATTTTTCATCAAGCCCCCAAAACAACGCAGTACTATGTTTGTTTTGAGGCCGAAAACATTACTGCAGGGGTTGAGCGGGGGAGGGGGCAAGACCGAGCAGATAGATTAAAAAGAGCTGATGCGCCGTTGCTACCCTAACAAAGCAGGTGCAATTCTTCTCGGGAAGAAGGTGTGCCGTTGACACCCACACGTCACATACCCCACAGTAGGCATACTAACAAGTTCACACACAAGCACAGTAGAAAAGGTAAACATTCGTATCAAACTCAGGTTCACCGGACACGTTCATATTCATAGCCAACATTCACTATCAACAACTCAAAAGATTCATATATACACAAGTTCAGCATGTCTATGGATCCAAATGATTGATAGATCACACAACAATATTCATAGATAATTCACAAAAAGATTCAAATATACACATGTTCAGTATGTTTATGCATCCAAATGATTGAGATCACAGCCAATATGATCCATGGACGAACTTTAATTACCTAGGGTACAGACTGGTAAATGGTGTTCAGTCGGAGGTACTTCTTGCTAAAATTAATGCTTGTATGAGTAAACTTTTGAGTACAAAAGAGGCAACACAGACAATCTGAACTTTGCTTGTAGGTTTATCCTCAAATAGTGGCCTCGTGCCGAGGGAGGTTTGAGCAACTTGGCCACTACTTTCATCCAACTAGTTTACTGGCTCATCTTGGTCCTATAGCTCGCCAAAATTCTACATTGCAGACTGGTAAATGGTGTTCAATCGGAGGTACTTCTTGCTAAAATTAATGCTTCTACGAGTAAACTTTCGAGTACATAAGAGGCAGCATATACAATCTGAAATTTTCTTGTAGGTTTATCCTCAAATAGTGGCCTCGTGCCGAGGGAGGTTTGAGCAACTTGGCCACTACTTTCATCCAACTAGTTTACTGGCTCATATTGGTCCTGTAGCTCGCCAAAATTCTACATTGCAGACGAGAAAGGAGGCGGTTGAGAAAATGAACCACCCAAATTTTTTGTGCACTTCAACTTAAATGGAGCATCCCTGGCGTGTAGACTGATTAAGTGCCAGATGAATATACGCGTCAACCAACTTGTCTGGAATCTTTAGACTCCATGCCATACAGTTTGATACCATATGTGCAGATAACCAAAAGGCACAAGTTGGGACCAAAGACTGGACTGCGTTTTTCTGGGCTATGCGCCAAGCAATATTTTTGGCTCTCACTCTCCTAATACTTGGAGTTTGACAATTGGTTGACGCCGGCTGATACTCGAATGAATATATGCACTTCTTCTTGTCAACATCGATGCTTGTCTGAGTGAACTTTGGAGTACATAGCAGCAATATAAGTACCTGTCCATCTAATCTTTTTGTGCGGTTCTACTAAAATCACCCGATGTAATGATTTGCCTGCGAGTTGAGGCTCCAAGTTACTCCTTTATGAAATTGGCAAACAGTAGCACAATACCAAATTACCAATACATATGACAAGCACAATAATCAGGATAAAGACTAGTACCAACCTGTGTGAGGTAGCATATCAATTACTATTTCCTTTGACTGGAAGCCGAGATAAGCCAAGCGACTGACAGCAAAGGAAGAATGCAAACCGATATTAGCGAGTCGCAGGAAAGGAAGGAAGCTGTTGAGGCAATGAAGCACCCAAATTTTTTGTGCAGTTCCACCAAAATTGAGCATCCCTATTGGCACAGCGGAGACTGAGGGAGTCCTGGACTAAGGGGTCCTCGGGCATCTAGCCTGTTATCTATTGGGTTGGACTGATGAGCTATGAAGACATGAAGGCCGAAGACTGTACTTGTGTCCGGATTGGACTCTCCTTGGTGTGGAAGGCAAGCTTGGTGACCGACTTTGAAGATTCCTTCTTATGTAATGGACTCTATGTAAACCCTAGATCCCCTCGGTGTCTATATAGACCGGAGGGGTTAGTCCGGAAAGGATATATACTCATCACCATAGTCATATAGGCTAGGCTTCTAGGGTTTAGCCATTACGATCTCGTGGTAGATCAACTCTTGTAACACTCATATTCATCAGTATAATCAAGCAGGACGTAGGGTATTACCTCCATAGAGAGGGTCCGAACCTGGGTAAACATTGTGTCCCTTGTCTCCTGTTACCATCGATCCTAGACGCACAGTTCGGGACCCCCTACCAAAGATCCGCCGGTTTTGACACCGACATTGGTGCTTTCATTGAGAGTTCCACTGTGCCGTCAACAAAGGGTTCGATGGCCTCTTCAATCATCTATAGTGACGCTGTCCAAGGAGAAACCTTCCTCCCCGTACATATTTTCGTGTTCGGCGGCTTCATACTGCGGGCCAACTCGCTTGGCCATCTAGAGCAGATCGATAGCTACGCCCCTGACCATCAGGTCAGATTTGGAAGCTTGAACTACATCACGGATATCCGTGGAGACTTGATCTTCAATGGATTTGAGACCGCAGCGATCGCTCCCCTCGCCTCGATGAACATGACTTAAATCTGTCATCGGATCACATCCAGGAGATGGTCCTTATTGATGCAATGGCCTTAGAACCAGAGCAGAACGTGCCATCCGAGGCCACAGAGTCCGCGGCGTTGGAGCCGCACACGGACTCGACACCCCGCAATATTTGGGTCAACGGAACTCCGGACTTGTCTCCGGCTATGAGTTCCGGACCGGGCATGCCTGCGGACACCGAGTTGGATCGGTTATCGATTTTCGAATTTAGCGCCGCAGACATCTTCCAGCACTCCCCTTTGGGTGATGTGCTAAACTCTTTAAAGAACTTGTCCTTGGAGAAAGACTCACAGCCGAACTATGTTCGGTTTGAGCCAGAGGCTGATGGTCGGAAATTTTGCTTCCCACCCGCCACCCACTTCATAGCCATTGTCGATAACTTAACCGACATGCTTGATTACGATTGGGAAGACATCGACGGTATGGACGACGATGCCGGCATGGATCAAGGCCAAGACCCGCCGTTCACTAGATGTTGGACGGCCACCTCTTCGTATGATGTGTACATGGTCAAAACACCTTAAAAAGCTAGCGACGATGACAAAGGAGATCCAGTTGCGAATAAACCTTCTGAGACACAGTCCAAGCGCCCACGCCCTAAACGCCGCTCTAAGCCTCGTCACTCAAATGACGGCAACACTAGCACCAAAGAAAATAGTACTCCCAGCGATGCCGAAAACAATGAAGACCCTGTTGGAGCTGCATCTGAATAGGAGGAACAAGACAACGGGCAAGATGACCCTGATAAATAGGCCATGCCCAATGACCCGGATGATGATAGTTATCGTCCAGTCTCCGAAGATGAGGAGAGCCTCGGCAGCAAGGATTTCATCGTGCCTGAGGCACCCCTAGAGTAGGAATGCTTCAAGCGCCAGCTAATAGCTACTGCCAGAAGCCTGAAGAAGAAGCAGCAGCAGCTCCAGGCTGATCAAGACCTGCTCATTGACAGGTGGACTGATGTCCTGGCAGCCGAAGAATACGGCCTTGAGGGCCCAGTCAAGAGTTACCCAAAGCGCAAACTGCTACCTCAGTTCGATGAGGAGGCACCAGATTCCATACCTCCATCACGCAATGCGGACCGACCACCACGTGGTCGGGATAGTGCGGCGGACCGACCACCCCGAGGGCGGGATAAAATGGAAACTCAGGCCGAACAACAGCCCGCCCCACCACCTCGCAAAAACAGGGACAGAACAGCTCGGGACCATACATACGACCTTCGGCAGGAGCTGGACAGTAGAGCAGGACACACCAGATCAATCTACGGATCGCGAGGACGCTTCCCGACTCGGGATGACGGCTACCTACTCGGACGTGACAAACCTAGTCACACCCGGGCCGATAACCGTAGACGGACTTCATTGGAGGTGCGCCGTGACGCAACCCCATATGGAGGCACCGCACACCCTCTCTGTTTCATAGATGAGGTGCTCGATCACGAATTCCCCGAGGGGTTTAAGCCCGTCAAATATTGAATCATACGACGGAACAACCGATCCCGCAATATGGATTGAGGACTTTATCCTCCACATCCACATGGCCCGTGGAGACGACCTCCACGCCATCAAATACCTCCCACTAAAGCTCAAAGGGCCAGCTCGACACTGGCTAAATAGCCTACCCGAAAATTCGATCGGCATCTAGGAGGACTTGGAAGAAGCCTTCCTTGACAACTTCCAAGGTACATATGTCGGGCCCTCGATGCCGATGACTTAAGCCACATAGTTCAACAACCTGGAGAATCAGCCAGAAAATTCTGGACTAGTTTCCTAACCAAAAAGAGCCAGATCGTTGACTGTCCGGACGCCGAAGCCCTAGCGGCCTTCAAACATAGCATCCGTGACGAATGGCTAGCACGCCACCTTGGCCAAGAAAAGCCGAAGTCCATGGCAGCCCTTACGGCACTCATGACCCGCTTTTGCGCGGGTGACGAGAGCTGGCTGGCTTGTACCAAAAACACAACCAGCGACACAGGCCCCTATGATGCCAAGAACAGCACTGGCAAGCTCCGGCGCAATAGACACAAACGCCAAAGCAATGGCGACAACACCGATGACACCACCGTTAACGCCGGATTCAGCGGCTCAAAGTCCGGCCAGCGAAAGAAGCCCTACAAAAGGAATAGTGAGGGACCATCCAGCCTGGATCACATACTCGATCGTCCGTGATAAACAAGCCAATCACACTAACAGAGACTATTGGGTTTTCAAACAGGCTGGCAAGTTAAATGCCGAAAACAAGGAAAAGGGATCATGAAGTGAGGACGAGGACGAAGAGCCCCGGCAGCCGAACACCGGGGGCAGAAGAAATTTCCCCCTCAAGTCAAAATGGTGAACATGATATACGCTACACACATCCCCAAAATGGAGCGTAAGCAAGGACTCAGGGACATCTACGCGGTAGAGCCAGTCGCCCCAAAATTCAATCCTTGGTCGTCCTTCCCGATCTCTTCGATCGTCGAGATCACCCAACTAGTATCCGGCATGGCATTTCAGCCGCACTGGTCCTCGACCCAATCATCGACGGATTTCACCTAACACGAGTCCTAATGGACAGTGGTAGCAGCCTTAACCTGCTCTATCAGGATATATTGCGAAAGATGGGTATTAATCCCCAAAGAATCAAACCAACAAAGACTACCTTTAAAGGAGTCATACCAGGCGCAGAGGCCTTTTGTACAGGCTCAATCACGCTGGAGGTGCTCTTCGGTTCTCTGGACAACTTCCGAAGTGAAGAGTTAATCTTCGATATCGTCCCCTTCCGCAGCGGCTACCATGCACAGCTCGGACGAACCGTGTTTGCTAGGTTCAACATAGTGCCACACTATGCTTATCTCAAGCTCAAGATGCCCAGTCCGCGTGGCGTCATAATAGTCAACGGAAATACTGAACGCCCCCTTCAAACAGAGGAGCACACCGCCACCCTAGCAGCAGAGGTACAAAGCGGCCTTCTCAAGCAGCACCAGAGTACGGCTGCCGAGCCCCTGGACATCATTAAGAGGTTCCGGACTACACTGCAGCAGGACAACGTGGCTTGTCAAGAGCTCGATTAGCAATTCGGCCTCCGTCCCCTGGGTATGCATTGGCTCTGAATCATGTGTTTGGTCAATAGGTGGGTTGCCCGACTCCTGTGCTTGCTACCCTACATTCCGCTAAATCGGCTAGGGTAGTAAAGGGAGAACTACTGCGATTGTGCCCTGGCCTTGACCAGATGAGCACCTCAGTAGAGAAAGCCGAAAACTGACTGTCATGATATGGTGAGAGCCGGTCAGCTGTTCGAGGGTTACAAATTGTTGGAGATTTTTTCCGCATTACGTGAAAGATCGACACTTCCCTATCACATGCTGACAGCACCCTTGCGTGAACCAGGGGCTGCACCCATGCTTTATTATAAAACTCCTATGGCTAAGTGAGGGCGTTTAAGCCGTATAGTCTGACTGCCTTGTTCGTTGCGCTAAACAACTCCTTCAAGGACCATATAATTGGATCAAGATTGTTTAGATTCCATCCCGAACACCTCCGTACTACCTATGTGAGGGCAGAAGCCGACGACTGGCCAACCCTCAGATTACATATAACACGGCCGCACAGGAGGAAACAATTCAAAGCATAACAAAATTACATTACAAAAAAGGTTTGTTCTCATAATACAAGGCAAAGGCAACATGAATACATTTATTCAAATACAATGTCCTGCGAACATTGTGCTGCTGCAAGGCGAGACCCCTCCAGGACATCCGCAAAATACCGCTCGGGTGTGCGGTGCTCCTTGCCCTCCGGTCACCTCGACGGCGTCCATCTTCGCCCACCACATCTTGCAACGGGCGAAGGCCATGCACGCGCCTTCAATGTAGGCCGAGCGCTTGACAACGTCCATCTGAGGACATGCGTTCACCATCCGCCTCAAGAGTCCGAAGTAGCTGCTTGGCATAGCTTCGGATGGCCATAGCTGAACTATCAAGTCCTTAATGGCTAGTTCGGCCACCCTATGCAGCTCCACCAGCTGTTTCAGCTGATCGGTGAAGGACACGGGATGCTCTGGCACCGCATACCATGACCAGAATAGCTTCTCCGTAGAACCCCCTCCTTCGGCTCGATAGAACTCCACGGTGTCTGATACACTACATGGTAAATCCGCAAAAGCCCCTGGGGAACTCCGAACCCGGGTTAGTAAAAGGTACCGCTTCTCCTCATACTTGCTTTGCGTCTTAAATTCCTTACCCGCTGTGATCTTCTTGGCCTCGTGGATCTCCTGGAGGGCGGCCTGGGCCTCATTCCGCGCGGTCTCCACGCTCCGACGAGCCTTGGCGAGTTCGGTCCCCTGAACCGACGCATCATGCTCCAAGGCTTCGCATTTCTTGACCGCATCCTGGAGCTCCCGCTGAACTTCTTTAACCCGGGCCTTGAGCTTCTTACGGGCGGCTTGCTGCTGGACAACCTTCTCCTCGCCCTTGCCCAGGGCCTTCCTTAGGGCCTCGACCTCGGTTGCGGTTCCTGCACATATTATGACACTACGGTCAATATGCATCACCTATCCTTTCCGAACACACAGCAAGTCGTCACTCACCTTGCTACTCCTGGAGCCGAACCTTAACCTCGCCGAGTTCATTCTCGGTCTGCTCCAGCCTCTGCCTTATTTCAGAGACTTCGGCAGCATGCGAGGTTACTGCCAACAGCGACGCCTGATTATTCATACATATTATGTTAGTCTCCTATAACAAAATATTGATCCTTTGTCCGATTCTTCTTGCCGAACACCAGACAGAGTCTCAGGGGCTACTGGCTACACGGGGTTCTTCTCTTTCTTACCTCGAAACCTGTCAATAGGTCGCTGCAGGCTTCATTCAGTCCACTCTTGGCGGACTGAATCTTCTCGATCACCGCACCCATAAGGACACGGTGCTCGTCCACGACGGAGGCGCCTGGAAGCGCCTCCATCAACTTATCCGGCGCCCCTGGATGGACAGGGGCCATCGGTGGAAGTGGCGCACCCCCTCCTTCAGAGGGGGATGCTCGCCCGACTCCGGAGCCATATGGGTCTCTGGAATCGTATTCGGCTGAGGGCTGAACTGGATACGGCCCTCTTCACCAGTCTCCATGGGGATCGGCTCCCCCATGTGTCTGGTAGTGGAGGTCTCGCCTTGTGGCGCCTCCCGAACAGCGTCCTGGGCTCCTCCCCAGTTCGGAGCGGTCCTCCGGGATAACACTTCGGTGTCGTCCCTGGCCCCAGGGGAATAAGTAGGGGTGGCGACATGCTCGCCATCTCCGACGGAGCCAGCGAGCCTCTAGATGAGGATCGCTGGATAAGGTCGCGGGCCGGACTGCAGTAGTACAATTAACTATGTCAAGATGACAAAGAGAAAGGGATGGACGTGCGCATGAGCGAGCCATGCCACTTACGATGCGGCCAGGGGCTTGGTGCGAGGGCGTCTTTCCGGAGTGCTATCAGCATCCCACGTGGTGTTGACCGCGGGGACGCTCTTCCCTTTCTTGGGCGTTTCCGCCTTCGGATGCGCCGAAGCCGCCTTCTTCTTCTTCCTCTCCTCAGGGGGAGGGTTGCTCTCCTCCTCCTCCTCCTCTTCCTCGCCATTGTCCTCAGGGATGGAGGAATGAACTTCGTCATCTTCGGACGTCACATCTGAAGTGCCCTTACGACGGGGGCCACTCTTGGCCCCCTTGGTCTTCTTCTCCGGCGCCTTATAAGGCGCCGACACCAGCATCTTCGCTAGACACGGGATGACTGGTTCTTCAGGCAGCGGAGCCGGACACTAGATCCGCTTCGCCCTCTCCATCCAGTCCTGAAAAAGCAACAATAAAAGCTCAGGCATCATCCTCGAAACAAACAAGTGGAGAATGAATCAAAAAAGACATACCTCGCTGTGAGGTGTTTACAGTCGTGACCACGGTCTGAATGCGTGGCTGGTGGTTTCTCGTTGCCCTTAAAGGGCAACTTCCTTGCGCCTTCGTGAGTACTCTCAAAGCACTGGTGCGGCAGAACTCGAGCACTGGTGCGGCTATGCGAAGGAGGAAGACGAAGGAGGAAGCGAGGGGGAAATGATAAAGACCCCTGTCCCTATTTATAAGGGGGTGGATACAAGGCATGCGCCAGAATCGAGGAGGCCGAAATCAACATGTGGCTATATGGACGCCTCAGTTTTCGGTAGGCTTATTAAGATAAGGATCAGTTAAAATGTTCTGGGCATTGTGCGAAGTTAATGCAAAATGATGTCATGGTGGTTTAAGAAGATTTTGTGAGCTGACGTCATGGCGAGTTACAACAAGGCTTATCAAACAAGCGACGCAAGATTTTAGTAAGTCAGGTATTGAAGATTGATATGAACAACTTCAAATCAACCCGGGGCCTAATGTTGGGGATATAACTACTGGGTATGAACCGCCCAGGAGGGGCCGCGTTATACTATTGGTGACTTATCAATAAAGATGGCGGATCATACAAGCCCATTGATGACCCAAGACTCAGAGGCGACTTGAGGCCCAAGAGGATGAACCGCCATATATGTATGACTTGTTTTGTAAGGCAAGCATAGTTAGTCACCGAGCCGGACACATTATGTATGAGCTGGCCGGGACTCTGTGAGCCGCCGGGCGTCAACCTGTGTATATAAAGGGACGACCCAGTGGTGGTTTAGGGCAAGAAAACAAGAGATCAAGAACTAGGTCAAGCGTATTCGCTCCCTGGTAATCGAGACCCAAGCAATACAATCCCAAACACGAGTAGGCGTTTACCTTCACCGCAAGGGCGAACCTGTATAAACTCTTTGTGTCCTTTGTCCCGTTTAACCCCTTTAAGCTAACCTAGTTGCGATGGCTCCACGACTAAGTCCTTCCGCTAGGACATTTGCCGTGTCAAGTCCACGACAGGGTTAAAGTGTGGATCAGTGCCGCTGACATGTGTACCTACATGCAACTAGTAAATGTTAGAAGTTAAACTGCAATTGCACAAATGATGTAAAATACTGTAAGACATGGGATGCATCTAACCTCGACGTCAAACAACAACATTGCCTGTTATGGACTTGCGTAAGTTCATGGAAAGGCATGTTAACTACAATAGGGTTAGCATCCACCAAAAATAGCAAATGGGTAGCATCTCTAATGATATCTTCATCGTGGAGAGTAGCACGGTAATTACAAAAGGCTTAACAACATCATGAGTCATTATTGTAAGTTTGTTGCTCGTATTGGTGAAATTGATTTGGACAGTTAATACTTGAACATCACATAGTGTGCAGTACTGAAATAAACAAGGCACAAACATGGTTAATACACCAACCGTACAAAACATAGCCATTGTAAGTGGTATTGGTAAAATTGAGCTGGCCAGATCATACTTGGTAAGTCCTGGGGGGTAGTCGCTGGGCACTTCATCTGGGCCAGAGCCCGCACCAAGTCGGCGATGGCGGTGGCGAGGTGTTCCTCTGGGTCAACACGCACATCGGCCATCGTGCCATCGACCGCCATCAGCTCCTCGACCTCCATGTGATATGTGGTTGGGCTTGCACGGTGATGCTCTAGAGGTAGGGGCGGGGGGGATATGGAGGCATGAGGATGTTTCGCAGGCGCCATTTAAGGAATCAGGCCGGGGCCGTGATAGAGATCGGTGGGTTACCTGACTGGATTGACGAAGCTCAGGCTGAACGTAGATGTGGTTGAAGCTGTGGTTGTAGTGGCGGTGGTTTGGGCTGTTGGGAGGGGAGGGGAGGGGCGGCGTGGGGGGAGATACCGCGGAAATTTGATGGGTGGGTATGTGGTGGGAGGAATAAATTATGAAATCACGTGCCTAATGAATATTTCACTGTGAAACTTGAAACTTGGGCGGGGGAAACACACAACGCAGACAAAGCGCGTAAATACTCGTGTGTGAGAAAAGAGAAAATTGGCAGATCCCATCTCCAAAAAAATGTACACGTGTAGTTGATTTTTTCGGTGAATGGTACGCTTGCTTTATTAGGAAACATCGCAAAGGTAACTAACTTATGGATCATTAACGCCAAAAAACACACACTGGTACGCCATAGAAACCGTGTGTTTTGTGATCTTCAAATAATTCTGATATCTATCAGCATCTCCGGCCGCACCTAATTTAAAAATCTCTTTCATTGTAGCAGGATTTTTCAATGTACATGAACGAGGCAAAGGTGACACCCGATGAACAATCATCCATTTATGAAATGCAATCAAGTGTCAACCTGCCTCGCTCGCATAGCCAGAATTGATCCTATGCAACAAGAGAGAAGTTTGTTGCCATCCGCTAGTGCGGCTATTTAAGCCGGTGTGTGGCTAACTCGCGCGGCGAGGTGGGACTAAAAACCAGCTGTGGCCAGCTCTAGTCTCTGGTGGCTTCCGGTGGCTGTGGGCGGACATTTCGGGAGTATTTAGGGTCAGGGTGTGGCTACAAAACTTCAGTGAACACATGCTAATCAAGGCTAAAATCCCTCAAAGGATGCGCTTACCGACATTGTACATTAATAATATGGATACTAGTAGCAACTTAAAGTACTACTGGTAATTTTCTCTAAAACTAGTACATATGAAGTACTAGTAGATGCTCGTAATTAATTATACAAACTTACGGGCAATGCGCGCACTAACTACTTCTCACATGCTCGCATCGGGGCATGCTACCTCTTGAGCATGCGTTGGTTTTCCCTTGAAGAGGAAAGGGTGATGCAGCAAAGCAGCGTAAGTATTTCCCTCAGTTTTTGAGAACCAAGGTATCAATCCAGTAGGATACCACGCGCGAGTCACCTCGTACCCACACAAACAAATAAGAACCTCGCAACCAACGCGATAAAGGGGTTGTCAATCCCTTCACGGCCACTTGCAAGAGTGAGATCTGATAGAGATAATAATAATAGATAAATATTTTTGGTATTTTTATGATATAGATTGAAAGTAAAGATTGCAAAATAAACGATGCCAGAAATAGCTATTTGACGCGAGATTAATATGATGGAAGATAGATCCGGGGGACATAGTTTCACTAGTGGCTTCTCTCCAGATAGCATAAGTATTACGGTGGGTGAACAAATTACTGTCGAGCAATTGATCGAATTGAGCATAGTTATGAGAATATCTAGGTATGATCATGTATATAGGCATCACGTCCGTGACAAGTAGACCAACTCCTACCTGCATCTACTACTATTACTCCACACATTGACCGCTATCCAGCATGCATCTAGAGTATTAAGTTCATAAGAACAGAGTAATTCTTTAAGCAAGATGACATGATGTAGAGGGATAAACTCATGCAATATGATATAAACCCCATCTTTTTATCCTCGATGGCAACAATACAATACGTGTCGTTTCCCCTACTGTCACTTGAATCGAGCACCACAAGATTGAACCCAAAGCTAAGCAATTCTACCATTGCAAGAAATATCAATCTAGTAGGCAAAACCAAACTGAAAATTCAAAGAGACTTGCAAAGATAACCAATCATACATAAAAGAATTCAAACAAGATTCAAATATTGTTCATAGATAATCTTGATCATAAACCCACAATTCATCGGATCTCGACAAACACACCGCAAAAGAAGATTACATCGAATAGATCTCCAAGAGAATCGAGGAGAACTTTGTATTGAGATCCAAAGAGAGAGAAGAAGCCATCTAGCTAGTAACTATGGACCCGAAGGTCTGAGGTAAACTACTCACAAATCATCGGAGAGGCTATGGTGTTGACGTAGAAGCCCTCCGTGATTAATGCCCCCTTCCGGTGGAGCGCCGGAAAAGCCCCAAGATGGGATCTCACGGGTACAGAAGGTTGCGGCGGTGGAATTAGGTTTTCGTGGTGCTCCTCGATGTTTTCAGGGTACGTAGGTATATATAGGAGGAAGAAGTAGGTCGGTGGAACCATGAGGGGCCCACGAGGGTGGAGGGCGCAGCCGGGGGGGGGGGGGGTAGGCGCGCCCCCTGCCTCGTGGCTTCCTCGTTGGTTGCTTGACGTCCACTCCAAGTCCTCTGGATCACGTTTGTTCCAAAAATCACGCTCCCGAAGGTTTCATTCCATTTGGACTCCGTTTGATATTCTTTTTCTGCGAAACACTGAAATAGGCAAAGAAACAACAATTTGGGCTGGGCCTCCGGTTAATCGGTTAGTCCCAAAAATAATATAAAAGTGTATAAATAAGCCCATTAAACATCCAAAACAGAATATATAATAGCATGGAGAAATAAAAAATTATAGATACGTTGGAGACGTATCAAGCATCCCCAAGCTTAATTCCTGCTCGTCCTTGAGTAGGTAAGTGATAAAAACAGAATTTTTGATTTGGAATGCTTCCTAACATATATCTCAATGTAATTTTCTTTATTGTGGCATGAATGTTCAGATCCGAAAGATTCAAGATAAAAGTTTAATACTGACATAAAAATAATAATACTTCAAGAACACTAACTAAGCAATCATGTCTTCTCAAAATAATATGGCCAAAGAAAGTTCATCCCTACAAAATCATATAGTTTGGTCATGCTCCATTTTCGTCACACAAGAATGCTCTCATCATGCACAACCCCGATGACAAGCCAAGCAATTGTTTCATACTTTAGTAATCTCAAACTTTTTTCAACTTTCACGCAATACATGAGCGTGAGCCATGGATATAGCACTATGAGTGGAATAGAATATAATGAAGGGGGTTATGTGGAGAAGACAAAAGGAGAAATTCTCACATTGACGCGGCTAATCAATGGGCTAGGGAGATGCATATCAATTCATGTCAATGCAAGGAGTAGGGATTGCCATGCAACGGATGCACTAGAGCTATAAATGTATGAAATCTCAACAAAAGAAACTAAGTGGGTGTGCATCCAACTTGCTTGCTCACGAAGACCTAGGGCACTTGAGGAGGCCCATTGTTGGAATATACAAGCCAAGTTCTATAATGAAAAATTCCCACTAGTATATGAAAATGACAAAACAAGAGACTCTCTATCATAAAGATCATGGTGCTACTTTGAAGCACAAGTGTGGAAAAAAGGATAGTGGAATTGCTCCCTTTTTTGGGCCTTCTTTTTTGGCCTTTCTCTTTTTTTGGGACAATGCTCTATTAATGATGATCATCACACTTCTATTTATTTACAACTCAATGATTACAACTCGATACTAGAACAAGATATGACTCTATATGAATGCCTCCGGCGGTGTACCAGGATGTGCAATGACTCATGAGTGACATGTAGGAAAGAATTATGAACGGTGGCTTTGCCACAAATACGATGTCAACTACATGATCATGCAAGGCAATATGACAATGATGATGCATGTCATAATAAACGGAACGGTGGAAAGTTGCGTGGCAATATATCCCGGAATGGCTATGGAAATGCCATAATAGGTAGGTATGGTGGCTGTTTTGAGGAAGATATAAGGAGGTTCATGTGTGATAGAGCGTATCGTATCACAGGTTTTGGATGCACCGGCGAAGTTTGCACCAACTCTCAAGGTGAGAAAAGGCAATGCACGGTACCGAAGAGGCTAGCAATGATGGAAGGGTGAGAGTGCGTATAATCCATGGACTCAACATTAGTCATAACGAACTCACATACTTATTGCAAAAATCTACAAGTCATCAAAAACCAAGTATTACGCGCATACTCCTAGGGGGATAGATTGGTAGGAAAAGGCCATCGCTCGTCCCCGACCGCCACTCATAAGGAAGACAATCTAATAACACCTCATGTTTCAAATTTGTTACACAACGTTTACCATACGTGCATCCTACGAGACTTGCAAACTTCAACACAAGTATTTCTCAAATTCACAAGTACTCAACTAGCATAACTTTAATATCACTATCTCCATATCTCAAAACAATCATCAAGTATCAAATTTCTCTTAGTATTCAATGCACTTATATGAAAGTTTTTATTATGCCTAAAAGAAAATTACCATGCTTTTCTAAAGGACTCTCAAAATAATATAAGTGAAGCATGAGAGATCAATTATTTCCATAAAATAAAACCACCACCGTGATCTAAAAGATATAAGTGAAGCACCAGAGCAAAAACTATATAGCTCAAAAGATATAAGTGAAGCACATAGAGTATTCTAATAAATTCCGATTCATGTGTGTCTCTGTCAAAAGGTGTGCACAGCAAGGATGATTGTGGTAAACTAAAAAGCAAAGACTCAAATCATACAAGATGCTCCAAGCAAAATACATATCATGTGGTGAATAAAAATATAGCTCCAAGTAAAGTTACCGATAGACGAAGACAAAAGAGGGGATGCCTTCGGGGCATCCCCAAGCTTAGGCTATTTGGTGTCATTGGATTTTACCTTGGGGTTCCTTGGGCATCCCCAAGCTTAGGTTCTTGCCACTCCTTGTTCCATAATCCATCAAATCTTTACCCAAAACTTCAAAACACAAAACTTAACAGAAAATCTCGTGAGCTCCGTTAGCGAAAGAAAACAAAACACCACTTCAAGGTACTGTAATGAACTCATTATTCATTTATATTGGTGTTAAACCTACTGTATTCCAACTTCTCTATGGTTTATAAACTCTATTACCAGCCATAGATTCATCAAAATAAGCAAACAACACACGAAAAACAGAAATCTGTCAAAAACAGAACAGTCTGTAGTAATCTGTAACTAACACACACTTATGGAACCCCAAAAATTCTAAAATAAGTTGGTGGACCTGAGGAATTTATCTATTAATCATCTTCAAAAATAATTAACTAAATATCACTCTCCAGTAAAAAATGGCAGCAATTCTCGTGAGCGCTAAAGTTTCTATTTTTTATAGCAAGATCACAAAGACTTTCCCCAGGTCTTCCCAAAGGTTCTACTTGGCACAAACACCAATTAAACGCAAAAAACACAAACAAAACAGAGGCTAGATACATTATTTATTACTAAACAGGAACCAAAAGCAAGGAACAAAAATAAAATTGGGTTGCCTCCGAACAAGCGCTATCGTTTAACGCCCCTAGCTAGGCATAAAAGCGAGGATAGATCTAGGTATCGCCATGATAATGATAAGGTAAATCGCGAAAACTCATCTCATACTCCCAACGTTCAGCAGCAAGTTTTCTTTGTGGCAAGAAAAAGTAATCAAAAGGGCTAAATTTAATGGGACAAAAGTCCCCAAGATCAAGCTCGGGAGGTATTGGTTCCTCCTTTGGCCCCTCATATTGCACAACTAATTCATCATTATAAGCATTTTTTTTTCAAAAAGTCATGAGTCTTTGTTCAACTGAAAAACCCAACCCATTATTTTGGATAGCAAAATTATCATTAAATTGAGAGATCCTATCAACAAGGACATCGGTAGGAACCTTTTTTCTAAGGTTTTCATTAAAAGCAACATGATATAAGGATTGTAAACGCATAATATCTTATTGATAAAAAAAGATTGCTTCTATGGGAGGACGGCCGGCATCCACCCTATAATGCGCAAAAATTTCATTGGCCTCTTTTATTATAAATCTGAAAACATGAGCTAAAAAGATGGTCGCTGCTTGCTTAACAGAAGAATGTTCAATATTAGAAAATTCTAGGAAAATCCTTTGTATGGAAGGATGCATATGTAGAAATTGTCTTTCAGGTTCAACTATGAGCAAAGATATAGCATCCGCGAGACTACTAGTTTTATGAAGAATAGACCCGCTGATGGTGGGCAAAGCACCGGCACATGTAAAGAAATCTTGAATAACACCCTTCCCAATAATATTACCGTTACAAATCCGAAACCTTTAGTGTGTAAAACAGTAGGATTTTCAAGAGGATCATCAATAGCATCAAGTTTTCCATATTATTATCCTTATCAACGATAACCTCCCCAGTTTCAGACATGAACACAACAAATAGCAAAAAATAACGAGCACACAGAAGGTAGGAAGGAAAAAGAGGCGAATGGGAAAGAGGGCGAATAAAACGGCAAGGGTGAAGTGGGGGAGAGGAAAACGAGAGGCAAATGACAAATAATGTAATGCGAAGGATAAGAGTTGTGATGGGTAATTGGTATGTCTTGACTTGGCGTAGATCTCCCCGGCAACGGCGCCAGAAATCCTTCTTGCTACCTCTTGAGCATGCGTTGGTTTTCCCTTGAAGAGGAAAGGGTGATGCAGCAAAGCTGCATGAGTATTTCCCTCAATTTTTGAGAACCAAGGTATCAATCCAGTAGGAGACCACGCGCGAGTCACCTTGTACCTACACAAACAAATAAGAACCTCTCAACCAACGCGATAAAGGGGTTGTCAATCCCTTCACGACCACTTGCAAGAGTGAGATCTGATAGAGATAATAATAATAAGATAAATATTTTTGGTATTTTTATGATATAGATTGAAAGTAAAGATTGCAAAATAAACGGTGCCAGAAATAGCTAGTTGACGGGAGATTAATATGATGGAAGATAGACTCGGGGGCCATAGGTTTCACTAGTGGTTTCTCTCAAGATAGCATAAGTATTATGGTGGGTGAACAAATTACTGTCGAGAAATTGATAGAATTGAGCATAGTTATGAGAATATCTAGGTATGATCATGTATATAGGCATCATGTCCGTGACAAGTAGACCGAATCCTGCCTGCATCTACTAGTATTACTCCACACATCGACCGCTATCCAGCATGCATCTAGAGTGTTAAGTTCATAAGAACGGAGTAAGGCTTTAAGTAAGATGACATGATGTAGAGGGATAAACTCATGCAATATGATATCAACCCCATCTTTTTATCCTCGATAGCAACAATACAATACGTGTCGTTTCCCCTACTATCACTGGGATCGAGCACCGCAAGATTGAACCCAAAGCTAAGCACTTCTCCCATTGCAAGAAAGATCAATATAGTAGGCCAAACCAAACTAAAAATTCAAAGAGACTTGCAAAGATAATGAATCATACATAAAAGAACTCAAAAAATATTCAAATATTGTTCATAGATAATCTTGATCATAAACCCACAATTCATTGGATCTCGACAAACACACCACAAAAGAAGATTACATCGAATAGATCTCCAAGAGAATCGAGGAGAACTTTGTATTGAGATCCAAAGAGAGAGAAGAAGCCATCTAGCTAATAACTATGGACCCGAATGTCTAAGGTAAACTACTCACAAATCATCGGAGAGGCTATGGTGTTGATGTAGAAGCCTATTGTGTGTTGGGCCTATTGTGTGTTGCGTTAAGGTATGTATCATTGCTACTAAGGATAAAACGATGGGGTCTATTTCTACATAAATAGATCTTGTCTACATCATGTCATTGTTCTTATTGCATTACTCCATTTCTCCATAAACTTAATACACTAGATGCATGCTGGATAGCGGTCGATGTGTGGAGTAATAGTAGTAGATGCAGGCAGGAGTCGGTCTACTAATCTTGGACGTGATTCCTATATAATGATCATTGCCTAGACATCGTCATGATTATTTGTAGTTCTATCAATTGCCCAACAATAATTTGTTTACCCACCGTTTGCTATTTTTCTCGAGGGAAGCCACTAATGAAACCTACGACCCCTGGGTCTCTTTCTCATATTACTAGATGATTCCACGCACATTGTTGTGGAAATTATTGCCTAAAATTGATGTTTGACCTTCCTTCATTATCTTCATATTTGACAACACTATAAGTAGGAGAGTCAGTAGCGGCATGCATACATGTTGAAGCCAAGTACACTGTATATTAACACGTGAAAATCACAGAAAGGAAACTGTAGAATACCGAAATAGTGACCTCTAACATCAAGATAATCGTGTTATTCATAAAAGATGCATCCGTAAATAGGCTGCACCGAATTCCTTCATATTGTTGCATGATTGGGAAGTTATATTCTGCAAGAAAATGAAAATTAATAGAAAGTTCAGAGTTAGACTGCACCAACTAATACTCCTACATAATTTCTAAACTGCTTGAGTTATTTTTTACCAGCTAAAATTAGAAGAAAGAAGATGGTGACTTTAGTGCTCCCTTACAGGAAGAGTCAAGATCATTTACAATGCCATGTTCATACATAAAGATCTTTAGGAGAATACAGATGGGTTATCTAGATGGCAAACTGAAGCTCAGAATACAGATGGGGCATCTAGAGGGCAAATTGAAGCTCAAAATTAAGGGGAGCATCTTTCTTATTAACTTGAGCCATTGAAAGACAGATATATGCGCATAAATGAATTCCCGTGTTCTTAGTCGAATCAGTCCATTAGTAGCTGCATAAGGGTTTAGCACATCAAAACATGATGTACAATAATGCCAAACACCATTTTTTATCAATCGTTACATCTCTGTAAGAAGTAGGAGCACTAAAAGAAATTGTGATGGGGAAGGGAGAGTGCACACGGAGACAATCAGGAGTCATAACCTGGAATTCATGCTGGCAGTGGTAATGATACTTTGCATGGGGACGTAGCTACGGAAGCCGGGAGAAACCCCCTGCAGCCCTACTAGTGTTGGAAATATGCCCTAGAGGCAATAATAAATTAGTTATTATTATATTTCCTTGTTCATGATAATCGTTTATTATCCATGCTATAATTGTATTGATAGGAAACTCAGATACATGTGTGGATACATAGACAACACCATGTCCCTAGTAAGCCTCTAGTTGACTAGCTCGTTGATCAATAGATGGTTACGGTTTCCTGACCATGGACATTGGATGTCGTTGATAACGGGATCACATCATTAGGAGAATGATGTGATGGACAAGACCCAATCCTAAGCATAGCACTAGATCATGTAGTTCGTATGCTAAAGCTTTTCTAATGTCAAGTATCATTTCCTTAGACCATGAGATTGTGCAACTCCCGGATACCGTAGGAATGCTTTGGGTGTGCCAAACGTCACAACGTAACTGGGTGGCTATAAAGGTACACTACAGGTATCTCCGAAAGTGTCTGTTGGGTTGGCACGAATCGAGACTGGGATTTGTCACTCCGTGTAAACGGAGAGGTATCTCTGGGCCCACTCGGTAGGACATCATCATAATGTGCACAATGTGATCAAGGAGTTGATCACGGGATGATGTGTTACGGAACAAGTAAAGAGACTTGCCGGTAACGAGGTTGAACAAGGTATCGGGATACCGATGATCGAATCTCGGGCAAGTATCGTACCGCTAGACAAAGGGAATTGTATACGGGATTGATTAAGTCCTTGACATCGTGGTTCATCCGATGAGATCATCGTGGAACATGTGGGAGCCAACATGGGTATCCAGATCCCGCTGTTGGTTATTGACCGGAGAGTCATCTCGGTCATGTCTGCATGTCTCCCGAACCCGTAGGGTCTACACACTTAAGGTTCGGTGACGCTAGGGTTATAGAGATACTAGTATGCGGTAACCCGAAAGTTGTTCGGAGTCCCAGATGAGATCCCGGACGTCACGAGGAGTTCCGGAATGGTCCGGAGGTAAAGAATTATATATAGGAAGTGCTATTTCGGCCATCGGGACAAGTTTCGGGGTCACCGGTATTGTACCGGGACCACCGGAAGGGTCCCGGGGGTCCACCGGGTGGGGCCACCTGCCCCGGGGGGCCACATGGGCTGTAGGGGGTGCGCCTTGGCCCATATGGGCCAAGGGCACCAGCCCCAAGAGGCCCATGCGCCAAGAGAAGAGGGGAAAGGAAGAGTCCTAAAGGGGGAAGGCACCTCCGAGGTGCCTTGGGGAGGATGGACTCCTCCCCCCCCTTGGCCGAACCCTTCCTTGGAGGAAGGGGCAAGGCTGTGCCCTCCCCCTCTCCCTTGGACCTATATATAGTGGGGGGAAGGGAGGGAAACCATACCTAAGGGCCTGGCGCCTCCCTCTCCCTCCCGTGACACATCTCCCTCCTCCCGCAACGCTTAGCGAAGCCCTGTTGGAATCCCGCTACTTCCACCACCACACCGTCGTGTTGTTGGATCTCCATCAACCTCTCCTCCCCCCTTGCTGGATCAAGAAGGAGGAGACGTCGCTGCTCCGTACGTGTGTTGAACGCGGAGGTGCCGTCCGTTCGGCGCTAGGATCATCGGTGATTTGGATCACGACGAGTACGACTCCATCAACCCCGTTCTCTTGAACGCTTCCGCGCGCGATCTAGAAGGGTATGTAGATCCACTCCTCCCTTGTTGCTAGATGACTCCATAGATAGATCTTGGTGACACGTAGGAAAATTTTGAATTTATGCTACGTTCCCCAACAACTAGTACGGAAGGAATATGTGTAGCCAGCAATCCTCCACTGGTCTTGCATCGTTGAGCCACTCGTGCATCGCCTACTTCCTCCAGTGCCTCGCCGCCACCGGGGAGGGTTTATTCTTCGGCGCCGCCACTAGTGGTGAGTCGGGGTGTGATACGTCTCCGTCGTATCTACTTTTCCAAGCACTCTTGCCCTTGTTTTGGACTCGAACTCACATGATTTGAATGGAACTAATCCGGACGGTGATGGGTTGGATGAGATTTATCATGTAATCGAGTTAGTTTTGCTAGGGTTTGATCCCTAGTATCCACTATGTTCTGACATTGATGTTGCTATGACTTTGCTATGCTTAATTCTTGTCACTAGGGCCCGAGTGCCATGATTTCAGGTCTGAACCTATTATGTTTTCATAAATATATGAGAGTTCTTGATCCTATCTTGCAAGTCTATAGTCACCTATTATGTGTTATGATCCGTTAACCCCGAAGTGACAATAATCGGCATACTTACCGATGATGACCGTAGTTTGAGGAGTTCATGTATTCACAATGTGTTAATGCTTTGCTCCGGTACTCTATTAAAAGGAGGCCTTAATATCCCTTAGTTTCCAATAGGAACCTGCTACCATGGGAGGGTAGGACAAAAGATGTCATGCAAGTTCTTTTCCATAAGCACGCATGACTATATTCAGAATACATGCCTACATTACATTGATGAACTGGAGCTAGTTCTGTGCCACCCTATGTTATGACTGTTACATGATCGATCGCATCCGACATAATTCTCCAGCACCGATCCATTGCCTACAAGCTTTTCATATATTGTTCTTCGCTTATTTAATTTTCTGTTGCTATTGTTACAATCACTACAAACCCCCAAAACATTACTTTTGCTACCATTACTTTTGCTACCATTATCACTACTATCATATTACCTTGCTACTAAATACTTTGCTGCAGATACTAAGTTTCCAGGTGTGGTTGAATTGACAACTCAACTGCTAATACTTGAGAATATTCTTTGGCTCCCCTTGTGTCGAATCAATAAATTTGGGTTGAATACTCTACCCTAAAAAACTGTTGCGATCGCCTATACGTGTGGGTTATCAAGACTATTTTCTGGCGCCGTTGCCGGGGAGCATAGCTCTATTCTTTGAGTCACTTGGGATTTATATCTGCTTATCACTATGAAGAATTTGAAAGATCAAAGAACCAAGATTTTTCCCTCAACTACGAGGGGAGGTAAGGAACCGCCATCTAGCTCTGCACTTGATTCACCTTCTGTTTTCAGTAAGCTTGCGACACCTAAACTTGCTTCTGCTATTAATTCTAATATGTTGCAATGTTATTGATGATGGCACTTCTGCTATGCATGATACTTATGATGAAACTACTTCTATGCTTGATACCATTGTGCCACTAGGTGAATTTCTTGATGAACAACTTGCTAAGGCTAGAGAGAATGAAATTATTGAAACTGATAATATCGATGAAAGTGATGATGAAGATTCTCCCCCTAGATATGAATTGCCTATTGTTCCTGAGGGTTATGTTATGGATGAAGAAACTACTAGAGACTTTCTTGCCTGCAATGATAGACGTGATCTTAATAAATTATTAGCTAAGCTTAAAGAAAAGTCTTTGAATGCTAGAATGAAATATGATCCTACTTATGCTACTTCACCTATCTTTATTACTGATAAGGATTATGATATCTCTATTGATCCTGAGATAGTTACTTTGGTTGAATCTGATCCTTTTTATGGCTATGAATCTGAAACTGTTGTGGCACATCTTACTAAATTAAATGATATAGCTACCCTGTTCACTAATGATGAGAAAACTTGCTACTATTATATCCTTAAATTATTTCCATTCTCATTAAAGGGTGATGCTAAGATATGGTTTAATTCTCTTGATCCTGGCTGTGTCCGTAGTCCCCAGGATATGATTTACTACTTCTTTGTTAAATATTTCCCCGCTCATAACAAACAAGGTGCTTTAAGGGAAATATATAATTTTGTGCGAATTGAAGAAGAGAGTCTCCCACAAGTTTGGGGGAGGCTCCTCCAATTACTTAATGCTTTGCCTGATCATCCTCTCAAAAAAATTGAAATACTTGATATCTTTTATAATGGACTAACCGATGCTTCCAGAGATTACCTGGATAGTTGTGCTGGTTGTGTTTTCAGGGAAAGAACATTTGATCAAGCTGAAATTCTATTGAATAATATGTTGACCAATGAAAATAATTGAACACTTCCTGAACCAACTCCTAAGCCAACTCCGAAGAAAAGGGGTATTCTATTTCTCACTCCTGAAGATATGCAAGAGGCAAAGAAATCTATGCAAGAAAAAGGTATTAAAGCTGAAGATGTTAAGAATTTACCTCCTATTGAAGAAATACATGGTCTTAATTCACCACCTATTGAAGAAACACATGGTCTTGATAACCTGACATAGGTAGTAAAGGTAAACTCTCTCTATAGATATGATAAAGCTGAAATCCCTCCTGCTAAGTTTGCTAGCCAATGTTTGGATGAATTTGATAACTTTATGGTTAAGCAAGAAGACTTCAATGCTTATGTTGGTAGACAATTGAAACATAATGCTTATATGATTGAACACTTGAGTGATTATATGGCCAATGTTGAGGGTGAAGTTAAACTTATTAGTAAACATGCTTCTATGGTTACCACTCAAGTAGAACAAGTACTTAAAGCTCAGAATGATTTGCTCAATGAGTTGAATAGTAAGAATAATGACTTTGCTGTTAGAGTTGCAACTAGAGGAGGTAAAGTCACTCAGGAACCTTTGTATCCTGAGGGCCACCCTAAGAGAATTGAGCAAGATTCCCAGATAATTAATATTGATGCACCTAGTCCTTCTAAGAGGAAGAAAAAGAAAAATGATAGGACTTTGCATGCTTCTAGTGAACCTGTTGTTGACACACATGAGAATCCCATTGATATTTCTATTTCTGATGCTGAAACACAAACTGGTAATGAACATGAACCTAGTGATAATGTTAATGATGATGTTCATGTTGATGCTCAACCTAGAAATGATAATGATGTAGAGATTGAACCTATTGTTGATCTTGATAACCCACAATCAAAGAATCAATGTTATGATAAGAGAGACTTTGCTTCTAGGAAGCATGGTAAAGAAAGAGAACCATGGGTTCAGAAACCCATGCCTTTTCCTCCTAAACCATCCAAGAAAAAGGATGATGAGGATTTTGAGCGCTTTGTTGAAATGATTAGACCTATCTTTTTGCGTATGCGTTTGACTGATATGCTTAAAATGAATCCTTATGCTAAATATATGAAAGATATTGTTACTAATAAAAGAAAGATACTGGAAGCTGAAATTTCCACCATGCTTGCTAATTATACTTTTAAGGGTGGAATACCAAAGAAACTAGGAGATCCCGGAGTACCAACTATACCATGCTCCATTAAAAGAAACTATGTTAAAACTGCTTTATGTGATCTTGGAGCCGGTGTTAGTGTTATGCCTCTGTCTTTATATCATAGACTTGATTTGAATAAGCTGATACCTACTGAAATATCTTTGCAAATGGCTGATAAATCAACTGCTATACCTGTCGGTATTTGTGAGGATGTGCCTGTTGTGGTTGCAAACGTTACTATTTTAACGGACTTTGTTATTCTTGATATTCCCGAGGACGATAGTATGTCTATTATTCTTGGAAGACCCTTTTTGAATAATGCAGGGGCTGTTATTGATTGCACCAAAGGTAATGCCACTTTTCATGTTAATGGTAATGAGCATACGGTACACTTTTCGAGGAAACAACCTCAAGTCCACAGTATCAATTCTATTGGAAAAATTTCAACAATTACTATTGGAGGTTTTGAATTTCCTCTTCCTACTGTCAAGAAGAAATATGATATTCTTATTGTTGGGGACGTGCATATCCCCGTTGAGGTAACCTAGTGTTATTCAAAATTTCTCCGGTTCCATGTTATTCGGAATGAGTTTGTTAACAAGACTTGATCAACCTTGTTAGTGGATTCCTTTTGATGAGCATGAGATGGATGCATTTAGAAAACACAACTCTCTATACCCTCTTTTTACTTTCTGTTATTTATATTAAATAAAGAAAAAAAATACTATTTTCTATCTGTTTTCTGAATTATCCATGCAATAAAAAATACCCCGAAAATAAAGTTCTCCAAATGCCCTGAAAATTAAATATGATTTTTTCTAGAATATTTGAGAATATCTGGCACTGAGAACACACCAGGGGAGCAAGCACCTGGCCACGAGGGTCCAGGGCGCGCCCACCCGCTGGGCGCGCCCCTGCCTCGTGGGCCCATGGTGGCTCCCCTCCACTTATTCCAGCTACCACACACTCCTTCTTCCTCCCAAAAACATCACCATCTGGCTCAAGCACGAGTTCTAGCTCATCTTGCTGCCATTTTCGATCTCCTAGCTCAAAGCTCCATTCACAAAACTGCTTTGGGGGATTGTTCTCTAGTATGTGACTCCTCCAATGGTCCAATTAGTTTTTGTTCTAGTGCTTTATTCATTGCAAATTTTTGTTGCTTAGGTGAATTTGTTCTTGAGCTTGCATGTCAAATTTATATGGTCAAAAGTAGTTTTAATGCATGATATTGCCTCTAGGCACTTGTAGGAGTAGTTGCTATCAATTTTGTTGAGTTTGGTTCACTTTTATTTTGAAGTTACTAAAAATTTCAGAAAATTTCAGAAAAAAGATGAAGAGATATTTGAGGGGCTCATCGAGCCGAAGCTCGAAGGATAAACAAAGTGAAGAGAACAAGAAGCCCAAGTATAATCTCCCTCGCACCACGGAGGTTCGGCCGTGTGAATGCCCTTGTGATGATTTCTTGAGAGCAACCGGGATTTATGATGATTTCTATGAGTTGGCTGAGAATGCAGTCCTCACCGCCTTCCTCCACGACCAACACGAACTATATCTCTTACTCACCAATATCTTTGTGCAAAACTTTCATTTCCATGCTAGGAGCTCACCACCTTCGGTGGAATTTTATTTATATGATGAGCATAAGGAGATGTCACTTCGTGATTCTTGCCGGGTTTGTTTGATACCTTTTGAGGGCAGCGTAGAGGAACCACATCATGATGATGTAGAAGTGTTTATTGATACAATTGCTGTAGGGGAAACGAGGAAGGTTTGCGGTGCAAGAATTACTAGCATACATTTTCCTGTTTTACGTTACTATGCAATATTTGCTAATAGATGCTTAATTGGTCGCGGAAACTGTGGCAACCTTAGTGCCCCTGATATTTTTATTTTGTGCCATGCCTTGTTCCGTGATGACACATTTAGTATGGGCGCTATTGTTGCAAAGCGGTTAAATCTTAACCGTACTAAGGGCCCCATTTTGGGACGTATCTTCGCCTCGCGCCTCGCTGCACACTTTAACATACCTATTAGGCATTATGATAAAGAAGAAAAGTTGGTGCCTCCTGTTTTTCTAGACTATAAGAGTATGGTAGCACATGATTTTATCGTTAAGAATAAGGAAAAGATGCTTAAGTACAAGCTGATATTTGATAAAAATCACCCTGAGACTATTACTTTGCCTGCTCCTTCCTTGTTTGACTTATCTGCAGGCAAGTACCTTGTTCCACCGGAGGCCATTCACGCCTACCGAAACCCCACACCAGCTACAGAGCCAGAGTCAGAACCACAATTTGATCCTCACCGGCAATCTGTTTATCAGTGGAATCCGGAAGAGATCGCCAACCAGTGGCACCAGGGGGATCCTTCTCAGTACGACCCGAACTATAACTTTGGATATCTGCCAGGCCAGCCGTAGCCATAGACCAACTTAGGCCAAAAGCCTAAGCTTGGGGGAGTACGTATTTCTCACCGACATTACATTCCTGTTCACACACTCATGCTAGTTGTCGGTGCTCATACTTTTTCATTGTAATATCCATGCTAGTTTATTCCCCTTTTTAGCTTTCTTCTTGGGTGCCTTAATAAACCTTAAGAAAAACAAAAAAATTGTTGTAGCTTTTAGTTAGTTTACTTTCCATGCCTGCAGTAGTAATTAAAAAGAAAACCCAAAAATATTTCTCGTTCTTCTTTTTCTTGTTGGGAGTGAGGGAGTCCTGGATTAGGGGGTCTCCGGACAACCGGACTATATCCTTTGGCCGGACTGTTGGACTATGAAGATACAAGATTGAAGACTTCGTCTCGTGTCCGGATGGGACTCTACTTGGCGTGGAAGGCAAGCTAGGCAATACGGATATGTATATCTCCTCCTTTGTAACCGACCTTGTGTAACCCTAGCCCCCTCCGGTGTCTATATAAACCGGAGGGTTTTAGTCCGTAGGACAACATACAATCATACCATAGGCTAGCTTCTAGGGTTTAGCCTCTCTGATCTCGTGGTAGATCTACTCTTGTACTACCCATATCATCAATATTAATCAAGCAGGACGTAGGGTTTTACCTCCATCAAGAGGGCCCGAACCTGGGTAAAACATCGTGTCCCCTGCCTCCAGTTACCATCCTCCTTAGACGCATAGTTCGGGACCCCCTACCCAAGATCCGCCGGTTTTGACACCGACATTGGTGCTTTCATTGAGAGTTCCTCTGTGTCGTCGCTGTTAGGCTTGATGGCCCCTTCTATCATCGATAGCGATGCAGTCCAGGGTGAGACTTTTCTCCCTGGACAGATCTTTGTGCTCGGCGGCTTCGCACTGCGGGCCAACTCGCTTGGCCATCTGGAGTAGATCGAAAGCTATGCCCCTGGCCATCAGGTCAGGTTTGGAAGCTTAAATTACACGACCGATATCCGTGGAGACTTGATCTTCGACGGATTCGAGCCCCTGCCTTGTGCGCCACGCGGTCACGATGAGTACGATTTTGCTCTGCCATCGGACAGTGTTCAAGAAATCGCATCGGCAGCCGCTCCGACCCTTAATTCGGAGCCAATTGCGCCTCCAATGGACGGGTGGATAGACCCCGCCACACAGGCCGTATCCCCAACGGCGATCGAGCCGAATATCGACCTTACCCTTCATGAGAGCCGTGTTGTCAGACTGCCGGATCCTTCTCTGGCCACGGACTCCGAACCGCCTGCACCCGTCCCTAGCGAATCCGATTGGGCGCCGATCATGGAGTTTACCTCCGCGGATATTTTTCAGCACTCGCCCTTTGGCGACATACTGAGCTCATTAAGGTCTCTCTCCTTGTCAGGAGGATCCTGGCTGAACAATGTCCGGCAGGATTGGGATGCGGATGACGAAGAAATTCGCTGCCCACCCACCACCCACTTAGTAGCCACTGTCGACGACTTAACCGACATGCTCGACTTCGACTCCGAAGACATCGACGGTATGGACGACGATGCGGGAGACAAAGAGGAACCACTGCCCACAGGGCACTGGACAACCACCTCATTATATGATATATACATGGTGGACACACCCAAAGAAGGCAATGGCGACGAGACAACGAAGGATGACCCCTCCAAGAAGCAACCCAAGCGCCGACGTCAGCGGTGCCGCTCTAAGTCCCGCCAAAGCAAAAGTGGTGATACCGGAACAGGAGATAATAACACTCCGGATAGTGCCGAAGATGGCAATAATTCTCTCCGGCACGATTTAGGACAGGAGGATGGAGAGGCCAGCCCTCCAGAGAGAGCGGCACATGGAGAGTTAGAGGATGATAATTACATGCCCCCCTCCGAAGACGAGGCAAGCCTCGACGATGACGAATTCGTCGTGCCAGAGGATCCCGTCGAACAAGAGCGCTTCAAGCGCCGGCTTATAACCATGGCAAATAGCCTTAAGAAAAAGCAGCAGCAGCTTCAAGATGATCAAGATCTGCTAGCTGACAGATGGACTGAAGTCCTCGCGGCCGAGGAATATAAACTCGAACGCCCCCCAAGAGTTACCCAAAATGCAGGTTGCTACCCCGACTGGAGGAAGAAGCGTATGACGCGGCTGATCGGCCACCTCGTGGCCGCGATAGAGAGGCATTCTAGCCAAAAGCGGGCAAGACTCATTGGAGCTGCGTTGCGATATAGCCCAGTACAGAGGTGACGCACACCTCTTATGCTTCACAGATGAAGTAATGGATCATCAAATCCGAGAGGGTTTCAAACCCATAAACATAGAATCATACGACGACATGACAGATCCTGCAGTATGGATCAAGGATTTCCTCCCGCACATCCACATGGCCCGCGGTGATGAGCTACACACAATCAAATACCTCCCACTCAAACTCAAAGGACCAGCTCGGCATTGGCTCAATAGCTTGCCAGCAGAGTCCATTGGCTGTTGGGAAGATCTGGAAGTCGCATTCCTCGACAACTTTCAGGGCACTTATGTGCGACCACCAGATGCCGATGACTTGAGCCACATAATTCAGCAGCTAGATGAATCGGCCAGGCAATTCTGGACTCGGTTCCTAACAAAGAAAAATCAAATCGTCGACTGTCCGGATGTAGAGGCCCTAGCAGCTTTTAAACAAAACATCCACGACGAGTGGCTAGCCCGGCACCTTGGTCAGGACAAGCCGAAATCTATGGCAGCCCTCACGACACTCATGACCCGCTTTTGTGCAGGAGAAGATAGCTGGCTGGCTCGCAGTAATAACATATCAAAGAACCGTGGTACTTCTGATACCAAAGACGGCAATGGCATGTCACGTCGCAACAAACATAAGAGCCGCATTAACAGCGACAATACCGAGGATACGAGAGTCAATGCCGAATTCAAAGGCTCTAAACCCGGTCAGCAGAAAAAGCCATTCAAAAGAAGCACTCCAGGCCCATCTAGATTGGACCGTATACTCGACCGCTCGTGTCAAATACACGACACCCCCGACAAGCCAGCCAACCACACCAACAGGGATTGTTGGGTGTTCAAGCAGGCCAGCAAGTTACTTGCCGAAAACAAAGATAAGGGGCCACATAGCGATGACGAGGAGGAGCCCCGGCAGCCGAATACCGGAGGACAGAAGAGGTTCCCCCACAAGTGTGGACGGTGAACATGATATACGCAACCCACATCCCCAAGAGGGAGCGGAAGTGTAACACCCCGAGACCGATGTGCCAGGTGTCGTTCAGTTATTCACTGTTGTTGCCTTGTCATTGCTTGCGTGTCATGCATTGCATATCATGTCATCATGTGCATTTCATTTGCATACATGTTCGTCTCATGCGTCCGAGCATTTTCCCCGTTGTCCGTTTTGCATTCCGGCGCTCCGTTCTCCCCCGGTGGTCATTTCTACCTTTCTTTCATGTGTGGGGGTTAAACATTTCTACCTTGGTTTACTACCGTTAGACCACCTGTCAAGTTCCGTACCATTTGGACTTCGTTTGATGCTCCAACGGTTAACCGAGGGACCGAGAAGGCCTCGTGTGTGTTGCAGCCCAACACCCCTCCATTTTGGCCCAAAACCCACCTAAACCTCCTCCATCATCTCGGTCGTTCGATCACGATCGCGTGGCCGAAAACCGCACCTCATTTGGACTCTCCTAGCTCCCTCTACCTATAAATATGTGATCCCTTCCAAAAATCCCGCAGTCCAAACCCTAAAAACTCCTCCGCGCACCACCGGACACTTCCTCTCGCGCCGGCCGGACATGTCCACCCCGGCGCCACATCACTTCGGCCAACCAGAGGCTGCCACGTCAGCTCGGCCGCCCCTCTCATCCACTCACGCGCTGCCACCTCACCCCGCCGGCCTCTCTCTCTCTCCCCGCGGCCCGCCGAGCCCATCACGGGCCCGCCCGGACCCGGATCTGCGTCGCCACCGCTGTGGGTCTCCCGTGCCTAGCTCCGCCGCCGTCGTGCTCGCCGCATCCCGCCGGCGCCGCCCTTCGCCGCCGTTCGCCTCCGCGCGCCGCCCCGCCTTTCCGCGTCGCCGCCCGTCCGTTCGCCGCCTCGGGTCGCCGCTCCTCGCGCCGGCGCCGGCCGCCCCTCCGTCCCGCGCCGGGCTCGCCTCCTCCCTCGCGCCCTCCGGCGACCCCACGCCGCGCCCCGACGCCGGCGTCCCGCCGACGTGCGCCGTCGCCCCTTGTCTCCCTCGATCCAGGCGGGATCGAGGAGGAGGAGGGCCACCTCGTCGCCGGCCAGGTGGGCCAAGGCCCAACGCAGCGCCAAGCCGGCCCAGCTCCGTCCCCGCTGGCCCACTCCCTCCGGCCCGGTTTATATTTTCTTTTTTTTCGCGAGGTCTAAATTTCTACTAAGTCCCCGAGTTTCCCACCTTTCATATGCCCATATTCATCATGTCGTAACTCCGCATCCGTAACTCCAATTTGAGCATATAGCATATCAAAATGTTCGTCTCAGAGAGCACATCATTTCATTCCATTGCATCATTTTCATTTGAGCTCATCTTGATGCCCGAAATGCTGTTAGAAGAGTGCTACTTGAGATAATTGTCAGATCTGCTGCTCCATTTAGATATTTGTCATTTTTGCCATGATTATTGTGTGCATGATATGCCCATGAGTTCTACATGTGTTTTGTTATATGTTTTTCCATCTATCCAGAGGTGCAACCCATGTATTTTTTTGATGTGGGTGGTGACTAGCACAAGCTTGCCAAGTGAGGCACTTGGTAATGCTGATTTCAGGGACTTAGCATTTCCACTAAGTCCTTGATCTATTTATCTCATTATGCCATATGTTCATGTTGTTTCCTAGTGATCCGTGCCTCTTTTGAGGATGATCAGTAATGATGTTTTGTTAATCTTGTAGTGCTCTATCCATCCATGTCTTTGTTTGCAATTATAGAGCACCCTAGTTTGAGTCAATCGAGCTCTACTTTTGTCATTTCGTCAATCTGGGCAGATTGTCTACTTGTTAGCGATTTTGCCGAGGATGTTGTAGTTGATCCGTGCATGCTATGTTATTGTTATTACCATGTCTAGCTTGCATTTTGTGTATTCTTGATGGGTGTATGCTTAGATTATCATGAATTGCTCCATAGTGAGTGCATCGAGCTCGTAAACATGCCTACTTGATATCTGTTTTCAGCATGCTCCAGTTTTCACTAAGTCTGAAAACTGATTACGTTTTGCCATGTTCACATGCTTGCAAATGTGTTTTTTGATCCCTTTTGGCTAAAGGTCACTAAGGGACTTTTGTTAAGCTTTTTGAGTAGCTCCATGACATGTTTTACTTTGCCATGTTCAGGTCCTGTAGCATGTAGTTTTGTTGCTCCAAAGAGTGCTATCTGATCTGAAATTCCAGACAAGTGTTAATTTCACTAAGTCTGAAATCTGTTTACCATATGCATTTTTGCCAGGCTTGTTTGAACCTGTTAATGGATGAATTGGCCGTAACTCAGTGCTAGTCTTTTGTTAAGCATCATGAATGGATCCCTGCCATGTATTGTATTGTCATGTGTGGGTGCTGTAGCATGTTCTTCTTGTTGCATTTAGATGGCTACTTGCTGTAAATCGCAGACCGGTGCCATATTTGAATCGCTTGCCATTTCCAAACCGTAACTCCGATTCCAGCGTTCTTTATATCGTTTTCAAGCGATTTCATCTCATATTTCCAGTGGCACACTTGGATTTCCAAGTTGAGGCCAGGTTCTTTCGTTCCCTTGCAAATCATGCATAAGCATCGCATACCGCATCCCGCATATCATACCATGTTCATGTGTTGGTTGTTTACTATGTTGTGTGCTTCTTTCCGGTGTTGCTTCTTCGGGTTTATCCGATAACGTCATGTTTGTGAGGACCCGTTCGTCTACGTTCTTTTGTCTTCTTCATGGACTCGTTCTTCTTCCTTGTGGGATTTCAGGCAAGATGACCATACCCTCGAAATCACTTGTATCTTTGCTTGCTTAGTTGCTCGCTCTTTTGCTATGCCTATGCTGCGATACCTACCACTTGCTTATCATGCCTCCCATATTTTTGAACCAAGCCTCTAACCCACCTTGTCCTAGCAAACCGTTGTTTGGCTATATTACCGCTTTTGCTCAGCCTCTCTTATAGCGTTGTTAGTTGCAGGTGAAGATTGAAGTTTGTTCCTTGTTGGAACATGGAGATGTTGTTCCTTGTTGGGACCACCCCACTAGTATCCGTCATGGTGGATTTGCCGCACTGGTCCTAGACCCAATCATTAACGGATTTCACCTCACTCGAGTCCTTACGGATGGCGGCAGCAATCTAAACCTGCTTTACCAGGACACAATGCGCAAAATGGGTATAGACCCCTCAAGGATCAAACCCACAAAAACGACCTTTAAAGGCGTCATTCCAGGTGTAGAGGCCCATTGCACAGGCTCAATTACACTGGAAGTGGTCTTCGGATCCCGGATAACTTCCGAAGCAAAGAATTAATATTCGATATAGTCCCGTTCCGCAGTGGCTATCATGCACTGCTCGGGCGAACCACATTTGCGAGATTCAATGCGGTACCGCATTATGCATACCTCAAGCTCGAGATGCCATGACCTCGGGGGGTCATCACAGTTAATGGAAACACAGAGCGCTCTCTCCGCACGGAGGAGCACACTGCGGCCCTCGCAGCAGAAGCGCAAAGCAGCCTCTTAAGGCAATCCACCAGTTCGGCGTTTCAAGACCCGGACACCTTCAAGTGCACTCGGAGTAATCGGCAACTAGACCGCCTGGCATGTTCTGAGCTCGCGTAGCAATGCAGCCCCCACCCCAGTCCCTGCAAAACAGCTAAATCCATGCCCCACGCACATAATTACACATTAGAAATACCATGGGCAAAGATGGGGAGGGGGGCACGACTACGGCACGGTCCAAGACACGGCTTAACTGCACTAGGGGCTTCCCGCTCTGTTATTTTTCTCTTTCAGGACCTTAATCTCTGGAAACCCTGTCCGACAGCACGATTGCCGGACACATGATGCAGCAACCAAGGAGGCAGAAAGCTACGTCGCACCACGGAACCCCTAGGTGAATTACGATAACGAGTGAAATACTTGCTTTACTGCCACTCGTTAGCTTGCCCTTGGAGGGGACATGTTAAATAGTCCTGCTTTTTTGCTTATTGCACTGCATGTATCATTCTGCTTTAACGCACCTTTTTGAATAAACAATGCATAGCATTAAGACTATTATTGCATTCTTCTTTTATATATATATGTTCATTCATGACATCCAGCACCCGTACACTTTGGTACGGACAATACACCAGGGGCTTAAGTACCCCACAATATGGTGTGAGAAGTCCGAACACTTTCACAAGTGCGGCACCCCGGACTTATAGCATTATATGCATCAGCTCCGAATCATGTCTTTGGTCAATAGTTGGGTTTGCCCGGCTCCCATGTTTTGGTACCTTACGTTCCGCTATATCGGCTAAGGTAGCGCTGCGAGAACTACTGCGTTTGTGCCCCGGTTAGCTGGGCTAAGCACCTCAGTAGAGAAAGCTAAAACTGACTGTCATGATAAGGCGAGAGACTGGTCGCTGTTCGAGAGGTTTCGAGTCCCTAAAGACTTATGCCGCTTAGAGCAAGGAGTCAGTCCTATCCGGCTTAAAGGCATGTATCGCGCCCTGAATTCGGCCTTCCGAATACCAGGGGCTTCGCCGAAATTTAAAATTATAGAATTCTATGGCTCAGTGAGAGTGATAAAGCATTATTAGTCTGGTTTCCTTGTTCGCTGTGCTGAGCACCTCCCTCGAAGGACCCAAAAATGGGAACAAGAGTGCTCAGGTTTATCCCGAACACCCCAGCACTCATGGCATGGGGGCAGAAGCCGAGGACTAGCCATCTCTCAGATTGGATATACATCCAAACAGAAGGTAATATTTTAAATTCAAACAAGCGTTGCATAGCGCATATGAAACAAGTTTTCATCATACAGGATCACACGAGCAAAGTTTACTCAAATATTACATCCTTTGGACATTCGTCCGCTACAAGACGGGCACCCTTCAGGACACCCTCATAATACATTTCGGGGGTACAATGCTCCTTGCCCTGTGGCGGCCCCTCCTTCACCAGCTTCACAGCGTCCATCTTGGCCCAGTGCACCTTTGCACGGGCGAAAGCCCGGCGTGCACCCTCTATGCAGACGGATCGCTTGATAACTTCCAGCCGTGGGCAGGCTTCTATAAGTCGCCTCACCAAGTCGAAGTAGCTATTGGGAAGGGCGTCGCCAGGCCATATCCGGACTATGAAGCCCTTCATGGCCTGTTCGGCCGCCTTGTGTAGCTCGACCAGCTGCTTTAGCTGGTCGCTCATAGGCACCGGGTGTTCGGTCCCAGTATACTGGGACCAGAACAGCTTCTCTGTTGAGCTTCCCACCTCGGCCTGGTAAAACTGTGCGGCATCCAACACGCTGCGAGGCAAATCTGCGAATGCTCCTGGAGAGCTCCGGATTCGGGTAAGTAATAGGTAATTTACTTTCACATGCTTGCTTTGCATATAGAATGCCTTACCCGCCGCTATTTTCTTCATCGCATTAATCTCCCGGAGGGCCTTTTGGGCTTCGGCCTTGGCATTCTTTGCACTCTCGAGGGTCGCGGCAAGCTCCAACGCCTCATGCTTTGTCACGAGAGCGTGGAGCTCTTGCTGCACCTCGCCCACCCGAGCCTCCTGCCTTTCCCGCTCGGTGCGCTCCTTGGCCGCTTTGTTTTCGGCCTCGGATAGCGCTTGCTTCAGGGTTGCCACCTCGGTCATGGCCCCTGGCACATTTACGATGATCCTGTCATTTTGCAATCACATTCTTTTTATACATATCCATAGACTAGGTACTACTTAGATTTGTTCTCCTCGAGCTGCCTCTTGGCAAGGCCGAGCTCGTCCTTGGACCCTTTAAGGTCCTGCTTTAGTGCGGCGACCTCCGCAGTCAGTGCGGCAGATGCCAGCAGCGAAGCCTGCATACGCATGTTGACATACTTATATTAGACTCCTATGATATTATTTGATCCTCTGTTCGGCTTTTCTTTGTGAACACCGAACAGAACATCAGGGGCTACTGTCTATGCGGTAATATTTTTCCCCATATTTCAAAAACTTACCTCAAAGCCTGTTAGAAGGCTGGCACAAGCTTCAGTCAGTCCGCTCTTGGCGGCCTGAACCTTCTGGACCACCGCACTCATAATAGTGCGGTGCTCTTCGTCGATGGAAGTGCTGCGAAGCGCTCCCAGCAGATTGTCCGGTGCCTCTGGATGGACAGAGGTCACCGGCACAGGCGTCTTGCCCCTCTTGGAAGGAGGCCGCCTGCCTGAGTCCGGAACCATTGGAGGTTCCGGCGCGGTGTTCGGCTGAGGGCCGAACTCAGAGCCCTCGGGAGCCTTGCTCCCTCTGCTCCCGGAGTCCGGAAGGTCGCCTTGAGGCGCCTCCGGAACTGTCTCCCCTCGACCCGGTGCCTCTTGAGACAATACCTCGGTGTTGTCCGCAGGGCAAGGGGAGGTGGCGGTCAGAAGTGGATCGCTATCCATATCCGACGAGCCTAGGGAGCCGTCCGACGATACATCGATGTGGGCTCGTGGCGGTCTGCATAATCATAATTCGGCGTTAGGAGAAGCGGTGCGACAAAGGTATGCTATGAACTACTCTGGCATCCGGATACTAACGACTTCGCTAGGGGCATGGCCCTGAGCAGCCACTCGTCTTCGCCTTCGGCGGCGGTGGTGGAGTCGTCCGGAAGGAGGGTCCTTCCCTTCTTGGACCCTTCGGCCCCCAGTTGGGGCGACCTTCCTTTTCTTGTCTCCCCCGACTGGAGGGGGAGCGTCTTCATCTTCCTCCTCATCTTCGTTGGAGGAGTGCGCTGAGGATTCCTCGGACGATGAGTCCGATATCACCTGGCGTCGGGAACTCTTTCGGGTTCCCTTGGCCTTCTTGGTCTTCTCCGGCACCTTGTAAGGAGCCAGAGTCAGCATCTCCGTCAGGAGAGCGTCCGCATTGTCTTCGGGCAAAGGGGCCGGAGAGTTAATCTTCCCTGACGTCTCCACCCAGTCCTGTCAAAGGTACGGGAGCTTAGATCCCGCATAGAGTTAAACTATGAAAAACGAGTATCATGTAAGAGGTAAAAACAGCTTACCGCGCTGGCTTGGCGCTTCGCGCAGAATCCGCGATCCTCGGTAGTGGGAGGGGGAACCTCGGCGCCCTTGAATAGCACCTTCCAGGCATCCTCGTGTGTTGTGGCGAAGAGCCTGTTCAGAGTTTGGTGCTGGGCCGGGTCGAACTCCCACAAGTTGAAATTCCATCGTTGAGACGGGAGGATCCGGCGGATGAGCATGACCTGGACTACGTTGACGAGTTTGAGCTTCTTGCTCACCATGTTTTGGATACATGTTTGGAGTCCGGTCAGCTCTCCCGAACTACCCCAGGACAGGCCCTTCTCTTGCCAGGAGGTGAGCCGCATGGGGTTGCCAGATCAGAACTCGGGGGCCGCTGCCCATTCGGGGTCACGCGGCTCGGTGATATAGAACCACCTCGATTGCCACCCTTTTATGGTCTCCACGAAGGAACCCTCGAGCCATGTGACGTTGGGCATCTTGCCCACCATGGCGCCTCCGCACTCCGCCTGGCGGCCGCTCACTACCTTCGGCTTGGCATTGAAGGTCTTCAGCCATAAGCCAAAGTGGGGCTTGATGCGGAGGAAGGCCTCACACACGACGATAAACGCCGAGATGTTGAGGATGAAGTTCGGGGCCAGATCGTGGAAATCCAGGACATAGTAGAACATGAGCCCCCGGATGAATGGGTGGAGAGGTAATCCCAGTCTGTGGAGGAAATGGGTAAGGAACACTACCCTCTCATGGGGCCTGGGGGTGGGGATGAGCTGCCCCTCATCTGGGAGCCGGTGCGTGATGTCGTCGGGCAGGTATCCGGCTCTCCTTAGCTTCTTGATGTGTCCCTCCGTGACGGAGGAGACCATCCACCTGCCTCCCGCTCCGGACATGGTTGGAGAGGGTTGAGGTGGGAAGTGCGGACTTGGGCACTGGAGCTCGAGTGTGCGAAAATGGATGAGCAAAGGAGGAAGAAGGCGTGGATGAAAAGGTGAATCCTTATCCCTTTATATGGGCGGACGGAACTATGCGTCCCCACTAGCCTAGTAAAACTCGTTTATCCCCCAAGCGCCGTAATTGATGGTGCGGTTGGGTTACCCACGCCCGCATTGATGAGAATCCCGTAATTAGGGGGACACGATCTCTGCTTTGGCAAGACGTGTCAAAAAACTGCCTCGCGTTATGTGCGCGGCTAGTTAAAGGAAACGGTTCGAATAATGGCCGGGCCATGGCATAATGTCGTGTTTCCAAAACAAGTCAGTAAATTAGATTTGTGGAAATATTATTCTCTCTACGGTGGTATGTGGAACTTATTTTGAAGGGTCGGACACTATCCTTGTATTCAAATTCTTCCGTGGTGTATTCGGAGGAGGAACCCGCCTTGCAATGCCGAAGACAATACTGTGCGCCGGACTCATCGTCATTGAAGCCTGGTTCAGGGGCTACTGAGGGAGTCCTGGATTAGGGGGTCTCCGGACAGCCGGACTATATCCTTTGGCCGGACTGTTGGACTATGAAGATACAAGATTGAAGACTTTGTCTCGTGTCCGGATGGGACTCTACTTGGCATGGAAGGCAAGCTAGGCAATACGGATATGTATATCTCCTCCTTTGTAACCGACCTTGTGTAAACCTAACCCCCTCCAGTGTCTATATAAACCGGAGGGTTTTAGTCCGTAGGACAACATACAATCATACCATAGGCTAGCTTCTAGGGTTTAGCCTCTCTTATCTTGTGGTAGATCTACTCTTGTACTACCCATATCATCAATATTAATCAAGCAGGACGTAGGGTTTTACCTCCACCAAGAGGGCCCGAACCTGGCTAAAACATCGTGTACCCTGCCTCCTGTTACCATCCGCCTTAGACGCATAGTTCGGGACCCCCTACCCGAGATCCGCCAGTTTTGCACCGACAGGGAGCTTTCCCGTGTAAATAGTTTTTTTTCTTTTCTTGGGGGGTTGAGAGGAGAAGACCATGATTAAAATGTTGAGTGGCTCTTATATGCATTATAGTTGATCTAACAAAGAGCACATATTACCTTGTCTCCTCTCTTGAATTGAATGCTTGCAGATTCCAGCTTAGTCCAATGCACGTGCACTATTATTATTATCCACATCATTCGGTCATGCAAGTGAAAGGCAATAATGATGATTATATGATGAACTTATTGAGATGAGAAAAGCTGGTATGAACTCAACCTCTCTTGTTTCTGTAAATATGATTAGTTCATCGTTCCTGATTCAACCTATTATGAAAGAAACATATTTGCAATGACAGTTAGAGATTATAGTTGCTTATGCCATGCTTAATTAGCTAGGAGCTTATAATGGTTTACCTTGCGTGCCAACATGCTATTAAAATGGTTGTGGTGTGGTATGATAGGGTGGTATCCTCCGTTGAACGATTCGAGTGGCTTGACTTGGCACATGTTCACGCATGTAGTTGAAACAAAATCAACATAGCCTCTACGATATTTATGTTCATGGTGCATTATATCGTACTCATGCTTGCATTCAGTGTTGATTAATTTTAATGCATGTTCATGACTGTTGTCGCTCTCTAGCTGGTCGCTTCCCAGTCTTTTTCTAGTCTTCACTTGTACTAAGCGGGAATACTGCTTGTGTATCCAACTCCATAAACCCCAAAGTTGTTCCACATGAGTCCACCATACCTACCTATATACGGTATCTACCAGCCATTCCAAGTAAATTTGTATGTGCCAAACTCTAAACCTTCAAATAAACATTCTGTTTTGTATGCTCGAATAGCTCATGTATAAACTAGGGCTGTCTGTATCTTCCATGCTAGGCGGGTTATTCTCAAGAGGAGTGGACTCCGCTCCTCACTCACGACAAAATGGCTGGTCGCTGGGATGCGCAGTCCCATGCTTTATGCAAATCAAATCAAAACAACTGCAAACAAAACTCCCTCGGGACTCTTGTTAGTTGGAGGCACTCGTTGTTTCGAGCAAGCCATGGATTGATGCTTGTTTGTGGAGGGGGAGTATAAACTTTACCATTCTATTTGGGAACCGCCTATAATGTGTGTAGCACGGAAGATATCGAGATCTCTCGGTTGTTATGTTGACAATGAAAGTATACCTCTTAAAATATTATTCATATCTATTTCAAAACCAAGCTCTGGCACCTCTACAAATCCCTTCTTCCCTCTGCGAAGGGCCTATCCATTTACTTTTATGTTGAGTCTGTCGGATTTCGGGTTCTGGCAGACCCTTGAGGTTCGAACACTGGGGTGCATGCGGAGATTTCGCCTCCGACCTACCTGCACCCCTCCGCCTCACTAAGATCTAAGCTATGGAAAGAACAACACAAGAGACATAGGGTTTATACTGGTTCGGGCCACCGTTGTGGTGTAATACCCTACTCCAGTGTGTGGTGTGGTGGATTGCCTCTTGGGCTGATGGTGATGAACAATACAAGGAAGAACAGCCTCGCGAGGGTCTGTTCTTGGCTGGGGCGATGAACTGCTGGGAGGAGTCCAGTCACCCTTCTCTCTCTCTCTCTTCACAACTGATGATGCCTCTCTCAAAAACCTCTAACCTCTCACCTCCCCTTTTTTCATCCTGCGGGTGGCTGGTCCTATTTATAGAGGCCCTGGTCCTCTTCCCAAATATTGAGCGGGAAGGGAGTTGTTGGCGTTCTGGGAATGGGGGTCCCCAGACTTGCCTGCCTGCGGCCTGCGGCGTGGCTCAAAGGGGGGCCCAGCGCGGCCCATCTTCACCAACACAAACCCAAGAACCTTGCGAGGGGCCAAGCCTCGTGGGGTGGACAACGCGGAGCTTCCTCAGGCACGGCCTCGTCAGGCTGGCTCACGAGGAGGCGGAGAGATCAAGGCGGGGTACCTCACGAGGTGCCCATGACGCAAGCCATGACGACCGAAGGCGCCAGGCGGGTGCCAGCCCGCGCAGTGTCCTCCTTTCCTCTTTGGTGCAAAGGGGGCAAGCGCAGCCGCGGAGTACCGAGGCATCAGGCAAAGGTTGCCATTTCGGTGCAACGAGACCAAGACCAGGAGGACTACAAGATGGAGGTCACCGTGGAGCCCAAGACAGCGTCATCACCAGAGCTTTGCGCAGGCAAAGACTACTTTTGTCAGGGTAGCTAGTACTAGCTGTCCCCCTTCAAATTAGCCCGCCATTATTGGCTCCCTTCCCGCTCGATATTTGGGAAGAGGACCAGGGCCTCTATAAATAGGACCAGCCACCCACAGAGCTAGGTTTTTTTTTCGAGGGTTCAGAGGTTTAGAGGTTGGAAGGTGAGAGAGGGGTTTCGATCAGAAACAGAGAGAGAGAGAGAGAAAGGTGATTGAACTCCTCCCAGCAGTTCATCGCCCCAGCCAAGAACAGACCCTCGCGAGGCTGTTCTTCCTTGTATTGTTCATCATCATCAGCCCAAGAGGCAATCCACCACACCACATACTGGAGTAGGGTATTACACCACAACGGTGGCCCGAACCAGTATAAACCCTGTGTCTCTTGTGTTGTTCTTTCCGTAGTTTAGATCCTAGCAAGGCGGAGGGGTGCAGGTAGGTAGGAGGCGAAATCTCCACGCGCACCCCAGTGTTCGAACCTCAAGGGTCTGCCGGAACCCGAAATCCGACAGGAGCCAACAATGGCGGGCTAATTTGAAAGGGGACAACTAGTACCTGTTGTCCTGACAAAAGTAGTCTTCGCCTGCACAAAGCTCTGGTGGTGACGCCGTCTTGGGCTCCACAATGACCTCCATCTTGCAGTCCTCCCGGTCTTGGTCTTGTTGCACCGAAATGGCAACCTTTGCCTGATGCCTCGGTACTCCACGGCTGCGCTTGCCCCCTTTGCACCAAAGGGGAAAGGAGGACACTGCGCGGGCTGGCACCCGCCTGGCGCCCTTGGATGTCATGGCTTGCGTCACGGGCACCTCGTGAGGTACCCACCTTGATCTCTCCGCCTCCTCGTGAGCCAGCCTGATGAGGCCGTGCCTGAGGAAGCTCCGCGTCGTCCGCCCCGCGAGGCTTGGCCCCTCGCGAGGGTCTTGGGTCTGTGTTGGTGAAGATGGGCCGTGCTGGGCCCCCCTTTGAACCACGCCGCAGGCCGCAGGCAGGCAAGTCTGGGGACCCCCGTTCCCAGAACGCCGACAGTAGCCCCCGGGCCCAAGGCGCGCCCGGGCTTGGCCGTGCAGGGAGGCGAAAGGGCAAGAGCGAAGCGCCGCGGGCCCTAACAGCCCGCGGTCTTGGGCACCGCGTGGCGGTTGATTGGACGTGGGCGTATCCACTTCCCCATGGCGCCTCGGCAACTGCACGGATTGGACAAGTCCCTGCATGCAAAGCGGGTCATAATTACTTGCGATCGTGGGGGCCGTCGGTTGGCCCTCGCCAGCTATAAGTATGGATCGGCGCGCGCCCTTCCAGTTCATCCCCCCTTGCTTCTCCTTCTTCTTCATGGCCCTGTCGAGGAGGTTCTCGGCCGCAGAGAAGGGGAAGGCTCGCCAGGTCGAGCCTGCCTCTCCCCCGCCCAAGCGCGGCCGAGGGCGCCCTCGCAAACATCCTGTGGCCACCACGGCAGCTCCCCGCGGCCGTGGAGACGATTTCCAGCACATCGACGGGCGGATTGCTGCGGCCGGGGGGCGCGCTCCGGCTGCGCGTCCCCCTAGGCCGCGCTTTCGCGCTGCTGAGGTGCTGCCAGAGTTCGTCGTGTGGTCGGCGGAGCCGACTAGCACCCGGCTTCCACTTCCTCGCTTCCTCCTCGGCGAGCTCCCGACCGGCGCCCCGGACGGCCTCTGGCTTCAGGCTGACGGATGCTACAGCCGGGCCTCATGGGCTTCACTGGAGGTCTCCGCAGCCGGGAGCTTGGCTCTGGCTCGCGGTTGGCAGATGTTTGCCCGCGCGCGTGGCCTGAGCCGTCGGTGCACCCTGCACTTGAAGTTCGACGGTGATGCCACCCTCTACGTGAGGGTGTTTGGGGAAGATGGTCGCCGCGCAGGGTGCTGCCCCGAGGGTGACGACCGCGGCCGGGAACCCAGCTCTGGCGATGATGGAGAGGGCAGCGCTCGCGTGGCTGGCGGCGCTCAGGGTTCCCCAAGCTTCTCCGGTTCTTCTTCAGGCGGCGACTCTTCTAGTGGTGACCGCGGTCAGCCTCCACTCCATCATATCTACTTGGGAGGTGGTAGCGTGTCCGCCCGCCGTCGCGCCCCGGTGAAGCACGAGAGGGAGTCTGCCTAAGCCCCGGAGGCAGCTCGGGTCTTCCCTGCGGGCCGGTGTGAGGCGAGCTGCGCCTGATTTGTTCTTTCCTTTCCTTTTTCCTGCGTAAAAAGACAGTAGTGTGGAGCCCCGCGGGGGCGTGTTTGGGTTATTGCTGTTAATCATCATTTTTCTTCCGTTATCGTACCTTCCGGCTACGTGCCCGCGCGTGGATAGTTCCTGGCCCCAGCCGTGGGGGGGCGACCGACCCAGGCCTTGCGTTCGTGTCGCGGTGCCCGTGGGGCACGGACTGGAGGGGTGCTCCTGTAATGGGCCTAGGTCGCGAACCCTTCGAACGACTAGGATAGGGACACTCGTGAGGGCGCTTGGCTGCCCCCCCTCGCGAGGCCTTGCATTGGAGAAATCAAGGCAGGAGAGTGAAAAGTCGAAGAACCACAAGCCAAAGATGGCAACAACTTCAATAAAACTTCGAATGAGAAGGAACAAGCCAACTGCGGAAAGCAAATGAAAAGCCGCGTCCGGCACCTAATCTAGTCTTCGACGTCTTCTCACCAGCGCGGAGCTAAGTGCTGCCACTGGGCGTGTGATGGAGCCCCAGGGCCTGAGGCTGGCGCTCCTGAGACTCCGGGGCGTGTATAGCCCCAACTCATTATTACGTGAGAGTGTCACGGGCGGCGAGCTTCACAGGCGTTGGCCTTCTTCACAGGCTCCGGGCCTTTTCCAAAACGCGACAGCTTCACAGGCGTTTACCTTCTTCACAGGCTCCGGGCCTTTTCCAAAATGCGACAGCTTCATAGGCATTCGCCTTCTTCACAGGCTCTGGGCCTTTTCCAAAACGCGACAGCTTCACAGGCATTCGCCTTCTTCACAGGCTCTGGGCCTTTTTAGGGGTAGAACCTCCGGAGGTGCTGGATGTTCCATGCGTTCTGGACCGGCACCCCCTCCTGAGTCTCCAAGCGCACAGAGCCGGGCCTAGAAACATGAACAACTTTGAACGGGCCCTCCCACATGGGAGAGAGCTTGTGTAGCCCCTCCCTGGAGAGAACCCGCCTGAGCACGAGGTCTCCTACCTCAAGAGTTCTGGGGCGGATGTTGCGGCAGTGATATCGCCACAGTGCTTGTTGGTACCTCGCCGCTCGCAGCGCGACTTCTCGGCGACGTTCCTCCCCCAGCACGAGGTCCATCCCCCGCATGGCGTCCTACTGTGCCTCGTCGAACGCCAGGACCCGCGCGGAGCGACGTCTGACCTCGTGAGAGAGGACCGCTTCGGCTCCGTAGACCAGGAAGAACGGGGTCTCTCCAGTCGGCTTGGTCGCGGGTGTGCGGATGGACCACAATACGGACTGAAGCTCGTCGTACCAACCTCCGCCGCAGGCCTCCAGCTTCTTCTTGAACATCCTGGTCTTGAGGCCCCTCAGGACCTCTGCGTTGGCCCGCTCGGCCTGGCCGTTGCTTCGGGGGTGCGCCACCGAAGCGTAGCATATCTGCGTTCCAAGGTTAGCACAGTATGTTTTGAAGAGGTTACTGGTGAACTGCGGACCGTTGTCCGTGATGATGCGGTTCGGCACCCCGAACCGGCTCACGATGCCCTTGATGAACTTGACCGCGGAACCCGCGGGAATGGTGCCGACATCCTCTACTTCAGCCCACTTGGTGAACTTGTCCACGAGGACGTAGAGGTAGCGGTAGCCCCCTGGCGCCCGAGGAAATGGGCCCAAGATGTCCAGCCCCCAGACCGCGAATGGCCACAAAATGGGTATAGTCTGTAGGCCTCCTGCTGGCTGGTGGATCTGCTTGGTGTGGAACTGGCAGGCCTCACAAGCTTTCACTAATTCGACGGCGTCATTGAGCGCGGTGGGCCAATAAAACCCACTGCGGAACGCCTTGCCGACGAGGGTCTGTGATGATGAATGATGTCCACAGTCTCCGCCGTGTATATCTTCCAGCAGTTCCTTCCCTTGGTCCCTGGAGATGCAGCACAGGGATACATCGTTTGGTCGCTTCCGGTAGAGCTCTCCATCCTTGATGCAGTATGCCGTGGCCTGGCGTGCCACTCGCTCCGCTTCCTCCTCCTTCTCCGGCAGGGTCCCTTGTGTTAAGTAACTCCGGAGCTCCGTGATCTAGCATCCCTCCTGAGGTTCCATCGTCAGGAGCAGGCGTGCTCCTGAGGCCGGGCCGTAGGCCGGAGCTCCCCTGGCAGGTGGCTGGGGGAGCTCCTCCCGTGGCTGAGCCGTGTTTGACATTGACGGCAGGGCTGAGGGCTTGAAGAGCCGCTCCTCGAAAACGCCAGGCTCCTGAGGTAACCGCCTAGACGCCCGTTTGGCGATGTCGCCGGCCTCCTGATTGGTGCCACGGGGCACATGCTGCAACTCCAACCTCTAGAACTGCTTCTCCATCCTACGGACCTCCGCAAGGTAGGCTTCCATGTGCTCATCTTTCGGCTCGTACACCTTGTTGGAGAAATTGACAAGGAGCTGCGAATCGCCCTTGATGGTGAGGCGTTTCACTCCCAGGGCAGCTGCGGCCTTCAAGCCCGCTATTAAACCTTCATACTCCGCTATGTTGTTGGGGACCTTTTCACCTTGCTGGAAACAGAGCTGCACAGCGTAGTAGAGCTTGTCCTGAGTGGGCGATATAAGCACCGCCCCAGCCCCAGCACCATGCCTGGAGAACGCCCCATCGAAGTACATGACCCAGCCTTCTGGCGCCTCGCTTCCCGGGGAGAGGGACCGATCCTCGTCTGCCTTGAAGCCTGGTGCCTCCGTCCATTCTGCCACAAAATCCGCCAACGCTGCTCCCTTGATGACTCTAGTCGTGCTGAATTCGAGCTGAAACGCTTGCAGTTCTATGTTCCACTCAGTGACCCTTCCAGCTGAGTTAGGGCTCCTGAGCACTCTCTCCAGGGGGTATGACGAGACGACCTTGATGGGGTGACCCTAAAAGTAGTGCCGCAGCTTGCACGAGGCCACCAGTAGTGCGAGGAGGAGTTTCTGAGGCATGGGGTACCGTGCCCTCGCATCCCGCAACACCGTGCTGACGAAGTATACTGGGTGCTCAACGAGGTTGGGTGCGTCAGTGCTGGCGGCTCCCTTCGGAGACCATGGCGCCTCTGGAGGCGATGAGGCCTCCTGAGACTGGCCATCTGGGAGAGGGGCCGGGGGGCGCACGTTGGGGCACACGTTGAGGTGATGCTCGATTACACTCCTAGGGATCCTTGCCAACTGGTCGGGCTCCCAAGCGAATACCTTCTTGTTTGCGCGCAAGAACCCGACCAGGGCCTCCTCCTGCTCGGGTTCAAGGTTGACGCCTATGGTGAAAGTGGCGTTGGTCGACCCGTCCTCATCGACGGGTATCTGCTTGGTTTCTGCCTTGTCTTGGGTGAACAACTGTTTCTTCTTGGCGGGTGTAGCCCCCTTGGGCTCGGGGGTCTCCAAGTCGGCGGGCTGTGCCGACGCCGCCGTCTTGAAGGCGAGCTTGAGCACCCGCAGCGCGTCTCCGGTGTCCCCGTGCACGGTGAGGACACCGCTGCTCCCGGGCATCTTCATGAGGTTGTACGCCGGGTGCGTCGCGGCCATGAACTGGACCAGCGCTGGGTAGCCGAGGATGGCGTTGTAGGGGGGGCCGATGGGGGCGATGTCGAAGTCGACCAGCTCCGTGCGGAAGTTGTTGTAGGTGCCAAAGGTTACTGGGAGCCGGATCTGTCCCAAGGAGCTGGATGATCCGCCCCCAACGCCCGAGAAGGGCCGGCTGGGTTGCAGCCGTTCCAGGGGTATGCAGAGGAGGTTGAAGGCCTCGACCGAGAGCACGCTGAGGCCCGCACCGCCATCAATGAGAGTTCTGGTGATGGCCACCTGGCAGATGGTGGGGGTGCACAGCATTGGGAGCGCACCCGAGCAGGCCGAGTTGGAGGGGTGGTCCTCCGAGCTGAAGGTCAGGCCGGTCTCGGGCGCCGCCCGGTCCGGGAGAGCTCCCTGCCGCGTGGAAGTGGCGCTGACCCGGCGGATGAACGGCTTGACGTGGTGACTTGTAGGCGGCGCCTGCGAGCCGCCCAGGAGGGCCGCGACGACCGGGGGTGTTGGTGTAGCGCGATGGGCGGGGAAGAGGCTGCGGGGCTCTTCCTGAGAGGCCACGGAGGCTGCCGACAGGTAGAGCAGCCATGTGCACGGAGCGCCGGTGAGGGCCATGGGGAGCCAGTTGGCCACGACCCTATTGTCACCTCCGGCTTCGAGAAGGGCCTCCTCGCTCGCCAACAAGAAGGCCAGCGGGTCTGTCGCGCCGCCGTAGCGCGGCGGCGTCGTTGGCTTGAACTTGTCCGGCCACCGTACCCGTTGCACGGCTGGGCCCAGGGCTCGGAGCCCCCTGGCCCCCGTGCTGGCGCCGGCGGCCGGGGTGGGCGACGCGCTACTCATCGCGAGGCAGGCCGTGGTGGTGGCAGAAGAGAAAACTCCGGCGCACCCCTACCTGGCGCGCCAAATGTCGGATTTCGGGTTCCGGCAGACCCTTGAGGTTCGAACACTGGGGTGCGCGCGGAGATTTCGCCTCCTACCTACCTGCACCCCTCCGCCTCACTAAGATCTAAGCTATGGAAAGAACAACACAAGAGACGCAGGGTTTATACTGGTTCGGGCCACCATTGTGGTGTAATACCCTACTCCAGTGTGTGGTGTGGTGGATTGCCTCTTGGGCTGATGGTGATGAACAATACAAGGAAGAACAGCCTCGCGAGGGTCTGTTCTTGGCTGGGGCGATGAACTGCTGGGAGGAGTCCAGTCACCCTTCTCTATCTCTCTCTCTCTCTTCACAACTGATGATGCCTCTCTCAAAAACCTCTAACCTCTCACCCCCCTTTTTTCATCCTGCGGGTGGCTGGTCCTATTTATAGAGGCCCTGGTCCTCTTCCCAAATATCGAGCGGGAAGGGAGCCAACAATGGCGGGCTAATTTGAAAGGGGACAGCTAGTACCAGTTATCCTGACAAAAGTAGTCTTCGCCTGCACAAAGCTCTGGTGGTGACGCCGTCTTGGGCTCCACAATGACCTCTGTCTTGCAGTCCTCCTGGTCTTGGTCTTGTTGCACCGAAATGGCACCCTTTGCCTGATGCCTCGGTACTCCACAACTGCGCTTGCCCCCTTTGCACCAAAGGGGAAAGGAGGACACTGCGCGGGCTGGCACCCGCCTGGCGCCCTTGGTCGTCATGGCTTGCGTCACGGGCACCTCGTGAGGTACCCCACCTTGATCTCTCCGCCTCCTCGCGAGCCAGCCTGATGAGGCCGTGCCTGAGGAAGCTCCGCGTCATCCGCCCCGTGAGGCTTGGCCCCTCGCGAGGGTCTTGGGTCTGTGTTGGTGAAGATGCGCCGTGCTGGGCCCCCCTTTGAGCCACGCCGCAGGCCGCAGGCAGGCAAGTCTGGGGACCCCCGTCCCCAGAACGCCGACAGAGTCATCATCCTCTTATTAAAAAGCATCAGTTTGAGAGCACTGCTGTTATTTGCATCCATTACTGTTAGTTTACATTGAGTATGAGTTGACTGGATCTCTTTTACCATGAATTACGATGTCTAGTTAGTCCTTGATCTTTAAAGGTGCTCTGCATTTATGTTTTGCGGTCTCAGAAAGGGCTAGCGAGATACCATCTTGTTATATCATATTATGATTGTTTTGAGAAAGTGTTGTCATCCAAGATTTATTATTATTGCTCGCTAGTTGATTATGCCATTGATATGAGTAAACACGATACCTAAATGTTATTGTGAATATGGTTAGTTCATAATCTTTCCTGAAAACATGAATGCTGGCTTTACATATTTACAACAACAAGAGCAAACAGAGTTTGTAAAAGTTTTTCTTTATCACTTTCAGTTTATCAACTGAATTGCTTGAGGACAAGCAAAGGTTTAAGCTTGGGGGAGTTGATACGTCTCCGTCGTATCTACTTTTCCAAACACTTTTGCCCTTGTTTTGGACTCTAACTTGCATGATTTGAATGGAACTAACCCGGACTGACGCTGTTTTCAATAGAATTGCCATGGTGTTATTTTCGTGCAGAAATAAAAGTTCTTGGAATGACCTGAAAATCAACGGAGATTATTTCTGGAATATATAAAAAATATTGGCGAAAAGATCCATGTCAGGGGGCCCACACCCTGTCCACGAGGGTGGGGGTGCGCCCTACCCCCCTGGGTGCGCCCCCTGCCTCGTGGGCCCCCTGACGCTCCATCGACCTCAACCTTGACTCCATATATTCACTTTCGGGGAGAAAAAACCAAAGAGAAGGATTCATCGCGTTTTACGATATGGAGCCGCCGCCAAGCCCTAAAATCTCTCGGGAGGGCTGATCTGGAGTCCGTTCGGGGCTCCGGAGAGGGGAATCCGTCACCATCATCATCATCAACCTTCCTCCGTCACCATTTTCATGATGCCGCCACCGTGCGTGAGTAATTCCATTGTAGGCTTGCTGGACGGTGATGGGTTGGATGAGATTTATTATGTAATCGAGTTAGTTTTGTTAGGGTTTGATCCCTAGTATCCACTATGTTCTGAGATTGATGTTGCTATGACTTTGCTATGCTTAATGCTTGTCAGTAGGGCCCGAGTGCCATGATTTTAGATCTGAACCTATTATGTTTTCATCAATATATGAGAGTTCTTGATCCTATCTTGCAAGTCTATAGTCACCTATTATGTGTTATGATCCGTTAACCCTGAAGTGACAATAATCGGGATACTTACCGGTGATGATCGTAGTTTGAGGAGTTCATGTATTCACTATGTGTTAATGCTTTGGTCTGGTACTCTATTAAAAGGAGGCCTTAATATCCCTTAGTTTCCAATAGGACCCCGCTGCCTAGGGAGGGTAGGAAAAAAGATGTCATGCGAGTTCTTTTCCATAAGCACGTATGACTATATTCGGAATACATGCCTAGATTACATTGATGAACTGGAGCTAGTTCTGTGTCACCCTATGTTATGATTGTTACATGATCGATCGCATCCAACATAATTCTCCATCACCGATCCATTGCCTACGAGCTTTTCATATATTGTTCTTTGCTTATTTACTTTTCCGTTGCTATTGTTACAATCACTACAAAACCCAAAAATATTACTTTTGCTACCATTACTTTTGCTACCGTTATCACTACTATCATATTATTTTGCTACTAAATACTTTGCTGCAGATACTAAGTTTCTAGGTGTGGTTGAATTGTCTCAGCTGCTAATACTTGAGAATATTCTTTGGCTCCCCTTGTGTCGAATCAATAAATTTGGGTTGAATACTCTACCCTCGAAAACTGTTGTGATCCCCTATACTTGTGGGTTATCAGGGTGTGACATACAGTATGATTTTCAGTAATTATTACCGAATGGAACACCATAGACACCAATCGCAAGAGTCACTGAAAGGAATTAGGATTCATGGTTCACCTGTTAAACTGGAACTCGATCGTGAAGGCAAAAATAAAAAATCCGAACCTAACTTCCCACTTTTTGGAGCCCAGGGCTACTTCCATCTTCCATGCGAGCAATGGAGAGAGGATGACACAAACCACGACTTCTCCGGGCAGGGCGTGGCCGTGCGCCCAGGATCCACTCTGCAACCATCGGTGGAAAGAATGATGCGGCGGTAGGTCATAGGAAACCACTAACCCGGCGGCTAGGCACCGGCGGCATGAGGTGAGGACGGAGGCGCATAGCCCCACATGGTAGCGGTCAGCGAGATCAGAAGAGACGAAGATGGAAGGATTGAGAGAGTGGGGAATGAAGACAAATTCAGAACTGTGCTGGTGCACTTCTATAGTTCGCATGTAACAACAGTGTACGTCTTCCGTGGTAGTGGAATGCGAAAGGAAGCGATATCTCGCTTCAGTGACCAGTGGATGGGTACTCATCATGAAAGAAGGAAAAAATGAGTCAATGATTCATTGATTTATAAGTGGATAGCTGATGTGGCTAAATTGCTTAGGTGGATAGCTTGCATGTGTAGATAAATCAGATAGTGGGGGTGAATCTCTTAGGTATACTTGATTTGTCTTTGCGATCTATTTTATTTGTCTTTTATTTTCATATCTATGAAACCAAAAATACAAAAATACCTTTCTGCAATTTATTCTTATTTATTTTATTTGGCATTTGATCTATCAATCTACTACAATTTATCCATGTCTGTTTGCCAATTTGTGGCACCGTTACCCGAAAGGGATTGACAACCCCTTTAATACGTCGGGTTGCAAGTATTTGTTATTTGTGTGCAGGCGCTGTTTACGTATTATTGCTTGGTTCTCCTACTGGTTGGATAACCTTGGTCTCATCACCGAGGGAAATACCTATCGTCGATGTGCTGCATCATCCCTTCCTCTTTGGGGAAATACCGACGTAGCTTCAAGCCGCATCAATAGGAATTTCTGGCACCGTTGCCGGGGAAGATCATCTACATATACCAGGTTCCTAATCACAAATCTCATCTCCTCGCAATTTACATTATTTGCCATTTGCCTCTCGTTTTCCTCTCCCCCACTTCACAAAAAATGCCGTTTTATTCACTGTCTTTTTTGTTCGCCTTCTCTTTTGTCGGATCTGTTTTTGAGTGCAATCTTGTTGCGTAGTCATCATGGCTCAAGAGAACACCAAGTTGTGTGATTTCTCAAATACCAACAACAATGATTTTATTGGCACTCTGATTGCTCCCGCCACTAGTGCGGAATCTTGTGATATTAATGCTGCTTTGCTGAATCTTGTTATGAAAGATCAATTTTCCGGTACTCCTAATGAGGATGCCGCGTCCCATCTTAATACCTTCATTATGTGATATGCAAAAGAAAAAATATGTGGATAACGATATTGTGAAGATGAAATTATTTCCGTTTTCCTTGCGTGATTCTGCAAAAATTTGGTTTTCTTCTTTGCCTCGTAATAGTATCAATTCTTGGAATAAGTGCAAAGACACTTTTATCACTAAGTATTTTCTGCCTGCAAAAATTATTTCCCTTAGAACCCAGATCATGAATTTCAAGCAACTTGAACATGAGCATGTTGCACAATCTTGGGAAAGGATGAAAATGATGCTAAGGAATTGCCCAACTCATGGGTTAAATCTTTGGATGATCATACAAAAATTTTATGCGGGGTTGAATTTTGTTTCTTGTAATCTTTTAGACTCCACCGCGGGTGGTACTTTTATGGAAATTACTTTGGGTGAAGCCACCAAATTGCTTGATAATATTATGGAAAATTATTCACAATGGCATACCAAAAGAGCTCCTACTAGTAAAAAAGTTAATTCGGTTGAAGAAATTTTTTCTTTGAGTGAAAAAGTTGATGCTCTTATGAAATTGGTTGCTAGTAAAAGTGTCCTATTAATTTAAATGGTATGCCTTTGTCTACTTTGATTGAGCAAAATAGTGATGTCGTATATGTGAATTTTATCTCGCGCAACAATTTCAATAACAATGCTTATAGAGGTAATTTTAATCCTAGGCATTTTCCTAGTAATTCCTCTAATAATTATGGTAATTCCTATGGAAATCCTTCTTATAATAATAATAGTCACACCTGTGATCTTGAGAATAATATTAAATAATTTATCAACACACAAAAAGTTTTCAACACTACCATAGAAGAAAAGTTGAATAAGATTGATGATTTGTCTAGAAGTGTTGATAGAAATTCTCATGATGTAGAATATCTCAAGATGAAATTTTTTGTGCCTGAGGTTTAGGAATCAATTAAATCTCTTTATGTTTCTATGGATGAAAGTAAGAAAAGAACTGCTATGCTTAGAGCTAAAAGAGAACTTTTAGAAAAAGCATTTTCTAGTGATTACTTTCGTAAAAGTGATGAAGATCTTAAAATGGTTGGTGTTTCTTCTATTGATTCCTTTTTTAGTAAAGTTAAGATTGATGAAAAAGGAACTGGAGAAGAGTCAACTTTAGTTAGAAGGCGTCCCGATAATTCGGAGGGTGAAAATCTTGTTGAGAAAATTGATAAAAGTGGGTTTGAAGAGGTCAAAACTTTAACTAGTGATGTACCCACTCTTTTGGATTACGAAGACTTTAATTATGATAGTTGCTCTCTGATTGATTGTATTTCTTTGTTGCAATCCATGATAAATTCACCCCATTCTTATGAACAAAACAAAGCTTTTACTAAACATATTGTTGATGCTATGATGAAAGCTTTAGAAGAAAAGTTGGAATATTTTTCTTCCTACAAAATTGTATGATGAATGGGAACCTACTATCAAAGTCAAGACTAAAAATTATGAGTGTTTTGCTTTGTGAGACTTGGGTGCAAGTGTTTCTACAATTCTGAAATATTTATGTGATGTGCTTGGTCTTATCGATATTGAAGAATGTTCTTTAAATTTGCACTTAGCGGATTCTACTATTAAAAATCCTATGGGAAGAATTAATTATGTTCTTATTCATACAAATAGGAATTATGTGCCCACATATTTTATTGTTCTTGATATTGATTGCAATCCGTCTTGTCCAATTATTCTTGGTAGACCGTTTTAAGCACTACCGATGTCGTGATTGATATGAAAGAAGGCAATATTAAGTTTCAATTTCCACTAAGGAAGGGTATGGAACACTTCCCTGGAACAAGAATTAGGCCACCATATGAATCAATCATGAGGGCATCTTATGGATCTCGAACCAAAGATGACAAAACTTAGATCCTTGCTTTATGCCTAGCTAGGGGCATGAAACAATAGCGCTTGTTGGGAGGCAACCCAATGAATTTTTTTTTTTGCTTTTTTGCTTTGTGTTCTTGAGTGTTAGAACAATTATGCTACTATTATGATTGTTTATTTATGTTTTAATTAGTTTTTGTTCCAAGTAAAGCCATTAGGATCTTCTTGGGTGATTGTTGTTTGATCTTGCTGAAAAATAGAAACTTTTGCCCTCACGAAAATAATTATCATTTCTAACTAGAGAGAGATAAAATATGATTTCTTTTTGCAGAAGATTAATATACAAATTGCCCAGGACATCCTAATTTTTTGGAGTTTATGGAGTTACAGAACTACTTAAAATATCAAGATTGCCACAGACTGTTCTGTTTTTGACAGATTCTGTTTTCTTTGCGTTGTGTGCTTGTTTTGATGATTTTATGGTTTTCTTTGATGATTTTTTCCATGGAAAAGTTTGAATACAGTAGATAGAATGCAAGAATAAAATATGAATTGGTTTGCTATAGTACTTATAGTAGCGATTTGTTTCCTTATACTAACGGATCTCACGAAGGCTTTGTTGAGTTTTGTGTGATTGAAGTTTTCAAGTTTTGGGTTATCTTACGATGGATGAAGGAATAAGGAGTAAGAAGAGACTAATCTTGGGGATTCCCAGCATCCCAAGCTATTATCCAAAGAGAGCAAGCAACTAAGCTTGGGGATTCTCCGAGTGGCATCCCCTCTTTCTTCTAATGACCATCGGTATTTTACTCGAAGCTATATCTTTATTCGTCACATACTATGTGTTTTGCTTGGAGCATCTTGTATGATGTGAGTCTTTGCTTGTTTTATTTTGTGTTTTAAGTCTTGATTACTTGATGTACACACCTATCTGAGAGAGCCAAAATTATGTTATGACTTGTTAGAATTGCTCTCTATGCTTCACTTAAAATTTTTATGAGCTATGGATTTGCTCTAGTGCTTCACTTATATCTTTGTGAGCATGGTGTGCTTTAGTATTTTTCAAGAAATGCTCTCTTGCTTCACTTAGATTTATTTGAGGGTTAGTAAAATTTTCAAGAAATTCTCTCTTGCTTCACTTAAATTAATTTGAGAGAAAGAAATTTTATGCTCATGATCTTCACTTATATTTGTTTGAGCTTGTCAAAAGCAACACATGAAAATTAGTTCCAAAGTGATAGATATCCAAGAAGGATATTATAAAAACTTTCATGAAGACCATTGGACAAAATAAACTTGATTCTTAGTAATAGTTTTGAGATATCATGATGTGATATGTGAGTCATGTTGATGAGTAATTATGATTTAGTAAGAATATTGGTGTTAAGGTTTGTGATTCCCTATGCAAGCATGAAAGTCAATAATTATGCAATGAAATTATATCCTACTTGTGGTGCATTATTCGGTGTTAATTACGCTTAATGCTCGCTTATGGGATTATTCGTTTCTTGGTTGGTCGCTTCTCAATCTTTTGCTAGCCTTCATTTTTGCATTAAGTATGATCACTACTTGTGCATCCGAAATCCTTTAAACCAGTTTTGCCACATGTGTCCACTATACCTACCTATATGCGGTATTATTTTGTCGTTCTAAGCAAATTTGTATGTGCCATCTCTAGTATTCAAAATAAATTTCTCTTTTGTGTGCTCGTACCGCTCGCGAGGCGGTGAGGGGTGGCTAATATTTTCCATGCTAGATGTTTTATTCTCATGATGAGTGTTTATTCACTTGTCATTGCACGAGAGTAAGGCAAAGGTATTAGGGATGCCCAGTCCCGAAACTAAAAATGAATTTACTTTATGTTGTCAAATAAATTCCATGGAAAGTGTTGGTATGGAAGGCACCCGTGGATACGGTTAGCCATGGAAAGTGAAAGTATGGTGGAAAAAGGAATACACTTTAATTTCTGTCCGGGAACTGCCTATGATATATCTAGCATGGAAAGTGTTGGGAACTCTAAGTCATTTTCATTGGTGGTAAAAGTATGGCTCTCAAAATGTTTTTATCTCTCAATTTTCGCTTTGAGCTCTGGAACCTCTACAAATCCCTACTTGCGTCTGTGAAGGGACTTTCTTTTACTTTATGCAATTTTTTTATTTTGAATTTGAGTCTCCATCTTCTCTTATAAAGCACCAACTACGGGGCACTATGATCGTACTTGAGCATTGGGTGTAGCTAATATGTGAGTGTGTTTCATGAATGGATCGATGATTGAGCATGATGGGCTAGGGATAGCTTATTTTAGTGGTGATATTTTGAAAGACTTGGTTGCTTGTTGATATGCTTGAGTATTTAAGTTATCATGCCAAAGCTAGACTATTGCTTTGAACAATATAAAAGTCCAAATGTCCATGCTATAAAGAAAAGAATATGATATGACATGTTAGGCAGCATTCCACATCAAAAATTCTGGTTTTATCATTTACCTACTTGAGGACGAGCAGGAATTAAGTTTGGGGATGCTGATACGTCTCCAATGTATCTATAGTTTTTGATTCTTCCATGCTTTTATATTATCATTCTTGGATGTTTTATAATCATTTTATAGTCATTTTATCATTTTCTGGTACTAACCTATTAACATAGTGCCAAGTGCCAGTTGCTGTTTTTTTGCATGTTTTTTACATTGCAGCTAATCAATATCAAACGGAGTAAAAACACAACAGAACTTTTTGTGGGTTTTTTTGGACCAGAAGACATCCAATGGGCCGGAGAAGCGCCTCGGGGGGGGGGGTGCTCCGAGGGGAGCACAACCCACCAGGGCGCGCCTGGGGGCCCAGGCGCGCCCTAGTGGGTTGTGCCCACCTCGGGTGCCCACCAGACCACCTCTTTTCTCTATAAATACCCCAATATTCCAGAAACCCTAGGGGAGTCAACAAAAATCAATTCCAGCCACCGGAGAGTCTAGAACCACTAGATCCAATCTAGACACCATCACGGAGGGATTCACCACTTCCATTGGCGCCTCTCCGATGATGCGTGAGTAGTTCTTTGTAGACCTCCGAGTCTGTAGTTAGTAGCTAGATGGCTTCCTCTCTCTCGTTTGATTCTCAATACAATGGTCTCTTGGAGATCCATATGATGTAACTCTTTTGTGGTGTGTTTGTTGGGATCTGATGAACTTTGAGTTTATGATCAAATCTATCTATTTTTATCCATGATAGTTATTCGAGTTTCTTTGATCTCTTATATGCATGATTGCTTATAGCCTCATATTTCTTCACCGATATTTGGGTTTTGTTTGGCCAACTTGATCTATTTATCCTGCAATGGGAAGAGGTGCTTTGTAGTGGGTTCGATCTTACGGTGCTTGATCCCAGTGACAGAAGGGGAACCGACACATATGTATCGTTGCTACTAAGGATAAAACGATGGGGTCTATTCTACATAAATAGATCTTGTCTACATCATGTCATTTTTCTTATTGCATTACTCCGTTTCTCCATGAACTTAATACACTAGATGCATGCTGGATAGCGGTCGATGTGTGGAGTAATAGCAGTACATGCAGGCAAGAGTCGGTCTACTAATCTTGGACGTGATGCCTATATATTGATCATTGCCTGGATATCGTCATGATTATTTGAAGTTCTATCAATTGCCCAACAGTAATTTGTTTACCCACCATTTGCTATTTTTCTCGAGAGAATCCACTAGTGAAACCTACGGCCCCGGGGTCTCTTTCTCATATTATTTACCTTTGCGATCTATTTTATTTGCCTTTTATTTTTAGATCTATTAAACCAAAAATACAAAAAATACCTTGCTGCAATTTATTCTTATTTATTTTAGTTGGCATTCGATCTATCAATCTACTACAATTTATTCACGTCCGTTTGCTAATGTGTGGCACCGTTACCGGAAAGGGATTGACAACCCCTTTAATACGTTGGGTTGTGAGTATTTGTTATTTGTGTGCAGGTGCCGTTTGCGTATTGTTGCTTGGTTCTCCTACTTGTTCGATAACCTTGGTCTCATCACTGAGGGAAATACCTACCGTCGTTGTGTTGCATCATCCCTTCCTCTTTGGGGAAATACCGACGTAGCTTCAAGCTGCATCAATGTGTCGCGATCGAATGGCAATCCACATCCCTCTCATCACACCCGTGCAGTTGTAACTGGATTGGATTTATACGCGCTAAATGCCTAGAAAATGCACATAATCCCCTAAATATGGTAAATGAGCTCAGAAAAGTGCCAAAATTGAACACGGTGATTTGCAGGGTGTATGTTCATCATAGAAAAAAACTCAAGGACAAAGAACAAAGGAAATTTGGATTCCCCTTCAATCTTGGTGATTTCCCTCTCGAAACCATGGAACTTCCTCGGTGATGGTTCGATTTATGGAGTGCGTGCATGATGACATAAGCCAAACATTCTCCATTTTTACCAGGGCATGATGAGGCCATACCACGCGTCATGTTTTTCAAGCATGTATTTCATGTTTCTATAGTTGAAATACCAATAAACAAACATTTTTGGTTGACTATTGCTACACATTTCATTGAAATCTCTTCCCATTCCTTGTAAAAGTCATGGGAATTTACTAAATAGCACGAGCATGGTTTTCCAGACCATTCTTGTGCACCTTTTCATGCATCAATTGTTTGAATTTGAATTATGTTCATTAATGCCTAGAAAATGAACATATTCCCCTCAATATGGTAGATGAACTCGGAAAAGTGCCAAATTTGAACAAAGTGATTTGCAGGGTGTTTGTTCATCTTAGAAAAAAACTCATGGACAAAGGATGAAGGAAATTTGATTCCCCTTCAATCTTGGTGATTTCCCCTCGAAACCATGAAACTTCCATGATGATGGTTCGATTTATGAAAGGTGTGCATGACGACATAAGACAAACCTTCTCAAATTTTTACCAGGGCACGGTGAGGCCATACCATTGCACCATGCCAGGCGTCATGTTTTCCAAGCATGTATTTCATTTTGCTATAGTTGAAAAACCAATAAATGACGCGTTTGTGGTTGACTATTGCCACACATTCCCTTGAAATCTCTGCCCATTCCTTGTAAAAGGCATGAAAATTTACTAACTAGCACGGGCACGGTTTACCAGGCCATTCTTGTGCACCTTTTCATGCTCCGATTGTTCGAATTTGAATTATGTGCATTAATGCCTAGAAAATGCACATAATCCCCTAAATACGGTAAATGAGCCCGAAAAAAAATGCCAAATTTGAACACATTGCATTGGAGGGGGTATGTTGATTGTTGAAAAAAACTGAATGACAAACTAGGATGAGAATTTGGATTCCCCTTCAATCTTGGTTATTTCCCCCTCGAAACCATGAAACTTCCTCAGTGATGGTTCGATTTATGAAGGGCGTGCATGACGACATAAGCCAAACTTTCTCAATTTTTTACCAAGGAACGGTGAGGCCATACCATGGCACCATGCCAGGTGTCATATTTTTCAAGCATGTATTTCATTTTTCTATAGTTTAAAAACCAATAAACGACGTGTTTGTGGTTGACTATTGCCACACATTCCGTTGAAATCTCTGCCCAATCTAAAAGGCATGCGAATTTACTAAATAGCAGGAGCATGGTTTTCTAGATCGTTCCTATGCACCTTTTCATGCACCGATTGTTTGAATTTGACTTATGTGCATTAATGCCTAGAAAATGTGGTATGTTGATCGTAGAAAAAAACTGAATGAGAAACTAGGAAGGAAATTTGGATTCCTAGACCCTTCAATCTTTGTGATTTCCCAGTCGAAACCATGAAACTTCCTCGGTGATAGTTCGATTTATGAAGGGCATGCATGACTACATAAGCCAAACATTCTTAGATTTTTACTAGGGCATGGTGAGGCCATTCCATGGCACCATGTCAGGCGTCATGTTTTTCAAGCATGCATTTCATTTTTCTTTAGTTGAGAAACCAATAAACGATGCATTTGTGGTTGACTATTGCCACACATTTCTTTGAAATCTCTGTCCTTTCCTTGTAAAAGGCATGAGAATTTACTAAATAGCACGAGCATGGTTTTCCAGACCGTTCTCGTGCACCTTTTCATGCACCGATTGTTTGAATTTGAATTATGTGCATTAATGCCTAGAAAAGACACATAATCACCTAAATATGGTAAATGAGCCCAAAAAAATGTCAAATTTGAATACGTAGCATTGGCGGGGGTATGTCGATCATAGAAGAAAAACTAAATGACAAACTAGCACTACAAAAAAAATACACTTCCGTGATGATACGTGTTTGTCACAGTAGGTCGTTTTTTGTCATGCATGTACATCCATGACAAATTTATGACAGAATCAAGATAGTCATATCTGTGCTGTCGTAGAAGTGTTCCATGACATTACCAAAATTATCATCAGGAAGTGTCCACTTCCATGACGATAAATCGTGCGTCACAGAAGTGCTTTCGTCAAGGGTGACCGACACGTGGCATCCACCGTAACGGAACGCCGTTAAGCTATCGGGTCGGGTTTTGGATCCAATAACCCGTTAACAGCCCCGACCAATGGGGATTTTCCATGTGTAAAATCATCATTGGCTAGAGGAAACACGTGGCGGCTCATCATCGGGACAGATGTCATCCACTCACTGGACAGAAGGCACCTATGATACGTCGACACGTGGCACAACCCAACAAGTTTAAATGGGCCGGCCCAACTAAAGGCCCACAAGATTTTGCGGACCATAATGGGCCGGCCCAGCTAAAGGCCCATGAGATTTTGCGGACCATAATGGGCTGGCCCAGCTAAAGGCCCACAAGATTTCGCGGGCCATAATGGGCTGGCCCAGGTAAATGCCCACAAGATTTTTGCGTGCCATAATAGGCCGGCCTAGGTAAAGGCCCACAAAATTCTTGCGGATCATAATGGGCCGGCCCAGCTAAAGGCCCATGAGATTTCGCCGACATTAATGGGCCGGCCTAGCTGTAGGCCCACAAGATTTTGAGGACCCTAGTAGGCCGGCCCGTTAACTGGCTGCCATGTTTTGGGCCAAATGCCGGCCCATATTTGATCCGGTCTATTAATGGCCTGCCACGCTTCGGGCCTAATAGTGGCCCATATGAGATCCAGCCCGTTAAAAGCCTACCACATTCTAGGCCAAATTACGGCCCAGATCAGGTCCGGCCCTTTAAGAGGTTTTGGGCCTAATTATGGCCCATATCAGATTCAGCCCGTCAACTGGACACTATGCTTTTGGGCCCACTTGCTAAAGGCCCACTTAGTAATTCGGCCTGATATTAGTTTTGTCCTATTAAGGGCCCGTTTAACATTTCAGCACTATATTAATTTCAGCCTGTTAAAAGCCCATCATATAGTTGGGCCTAACTACGGCCCGGTTTGCATCCGGCCTGCTCGCAGCCGATATCTGATTTGGCCATACAAGGACCGAGTCAATTTTTCGGCCTGTTAAAAGCCCGTGATTTGATTCGCACAATCATGGACCGGGGTTCATTTTGGGCTGCTGCCGGCCCGTGAGCTGATCGGCACGTTTCAGGCCCAACCTACATCGTGATTGCATGACGGCCCGATTATGTACCGTAATTTTACAGTTTGGCCGGTTTACTGCAAAGACAGGATATATATATGTACCGTAAAATAACTGCAGCATCGTGAATAAGAAAAAACCTATACTATACAATAAAGAGATTACGGCATATTACATCCACTGGACATCAAAGTTTGCCACTATGATAATAAAGCACAAGCAGACAGCAGATTACATACACTGGGCATCAAAGATCGCCACCAGTGCAAATAAACACGCCAAAAAAAAAATACAAAACCGACAGCACTTCAATAGAGTTCAAGAAAGGTTAGCCCTGCTGGGGAGCTGCAGCGCAAGCAGCTGAGCAAGATGATGAGACTGCGCTTGTTCAACACTTATATCTTCCTCACTCTGAAAGATAAACAAGCAGACAGATGACAGGTTTTGCGCATAAAAGTATCAGTGCTGACAATTCATCACATTTCTTACTGACGAATAAAGTGACACAGTTTAAATTTTCATTGACACAATATGGTATTGTTCTTGTCAAGACATGGCAGGAAATGACATTGTGAAGGAGTTGGCAGCTTCACGACACCACTGGATTACAAATCAAGAACTCATAAGTATCAATGGTTAGGTTGCTGTCAATTTATACCATTTCAGATTGGCAAATAAAGAGACGGTTTAAATAATAGTAGAATGATATGACATTGTTCATAGTTAAGACATTGCAGAATATGACATTGTGCTGTAGTGGGTAGGTTCACCACACCACTGGATTACAGATAAAGAACAGAAGCATACATGCAGTGCAAAAGAAGATCACTTGCTCTATATAGTTTAATTTACATGGTATGAATAAGGAACTTGGTTGTACAACTGAAAACTTAAATTGAGAAATGACGAACTTTTCTTTATGAACTACATATAATAAACTTTAAACAAGCAATTTGATGCAAACACCAAAAATAAATAGTTGTTGCAGTCATGCCTAACCAAATATATACAACAAAGTTTGAAGGCTTGAGATGGACAAACATACATTATTGGTGAAGGCAGGCTCTATAAAGGCCTTGTCCATGCTGATGGGGGGGCAATTCAAGAAGTTTACCACAGAATCTTCTTCAAAAGCATTGCCTTTATTCTACATTTTGTTAAGAGTAAATATAGATGTGATAATATACGAAAAAATGGAGAATATTTAAGATAAGATGAAGAGTGATGCTACATAACCAAGTAGCTACAAATGTAAGTGCAGCAATACAGGCAAAAGGTACAGCCAAGAGCAATGCACAGCTAAACTTCTTTAGTACCAACCTTATGGTAAGAGTAAATATAGATCTGATGTGTAGAAAATGGAGGGCAAAGGAAAATAAGCTGCAGAGTGATGGTACATGAACAACTACCTGTCATTATAAGTACACTGATAAAGGACAGCATGTACTTACAAGAACAATGCAGAGCTAAAAAAACATTGGCATTGGATATATTCTACACTAATGTAACCATTCATACATATCAGATAATTTGGAGCGAACAATTGATAAGCAAGCTATCATGCATACTGCTGTCACATAATGAACCAGGTATGTATGCAAGTACAGTGATATAGGACAACAGGTACTAACAAGAGCAAAGCAGCGGGCAGCATATTTGCGATATCCTGTCGTTCTTGTCAAACCGGAATTCTTCTTCGAGCAGATTTCCTGCAAAAAAGATCCATAAGGCACATGCGGAAAAGTAGAAGTTCAAATTGTCATGTGATTTCATAGACAGTACCTCATCCTGGGAACGAGACCAGTGCATAACTAGGTTTTTCCATTCAATGTCTTCTAAATTTAGCACAGCAGACTTCACCGGAAATTCGTTTATAGACTTGCCATCAAAGTGTGATTTCCTCAGGTAACACCGATACTGCTGCAATGCTTCCTTGAAAAGCACAAGCAAGCTTTGCTCGTCATGACTATCCAGATTGACCCTCGTCTAGTTACAACAATGTAATGTAAATCATTGATGTGTTCAATCAGCAGAAAACAGGAAAATAATACCCATGAATAATAGCACTTACACGTAAGTTGGACAGGAAGATGTGAAAATGGTGTTTGTCTTCACAATAATCTTCCCATGATGGGAATATATGCACGTAGTCCCTAACAACATTGAAAGCATTGTATTTTAAACTGGGAATAAATGGAATGGGGTTCCAATCTGCAGGAATTAGCCATCTCTGCAGTTGGGATAGGTCTTCGGCCGGTGGACTTGCTGTACTTTTTGCTGGAGTGGGATTTTTCTGTGGTACAGCTGGTGCTATGGCAAATGAAATCGGTATACCTTTTGCTGGAGTGCAGGTCCTATGTGGTGGGGCTAGTGGTGTGGCTAGTGAAGTATGGTTACAGTCTGCTGGAGTCGGTCCTACGTTTTGTGTCACTGGTTGTACAGCCAACATAAGTGGGGTGCTGTCTGATTTCTCCGACACCACCACGTTTTTCAAGGACTTTGCTGGTGCTCCTTCAGGTTCGGCAATCACCCTCTTCCTTTTTGATGTCTGATGCACAACAACAACATTTGAGTGGAAAAACATGGTATGATGACAGATGGAATATGTATTGATAATGGATGGGCATGGCAGCTCGACATATATGATGAGTAAACTAAGCAGATGGCGGTGCAACAAAGTAGAAGAAATGCAAGACAACATATGCAAGATACACGCAATCAATAAAACCTTGCCAAATTAGAACAGTCACCTTAATGGGTGAACAGGACAGGCCATCTGCCTTTGACTCCTCGAGGTTAGAATAGTCATTAGGATGATATTCTGAACAAGAATCAACAGGTGGGGAGCGTACGAGTTTCATTGCTTCCAGAATGGCACTCAATGCCTTGCTGCCAATTTTGTAAGTCATTGCAGTGTTCCACAATATTCTTCTGATGCACGGATTCTGATATTCACTGTAATTGCGTATAATGTATGAGAACCATGAAAACATAAATAGTTGTGAGATTATCTTTGTAATGCAGATGATATTCTAATATAGGGGGCGCCCCTGTAAACACTTGTGTGCTATCACTGGATTCTGATGAGAGAGCTCATGTGTGTTGTAATATGGTGCGTGCATTTATATAATCTGGCACAAGTACACAAAAAATAGGCTCCAAAAGTTAGGATAGCTGGCAGATGATAGGTTCATAATATACTGTATAGAGATTTTATTGCCAAACCATGATAACAAGAGCACACAGCAACTAGGCAGATCATAGTGTACATAACAGGGGTACACCATAACCAGGATATATAAATCGGGAAAGTGGAACTGGCTGGAAATTACGGTGTTGTATTGCCGCTAGTAATTGAAAGCCTATCAATCACGTACAGGCCAGCTCTATCAGCTGTTGACTGCAGATGTCCCTGCTCCCCTTCCTGACAAGGAACATACTGTGCTTCCCATACAGAACACCGCACGGGCCGCCGGCCGAACCACCGCCCCACCGCCTGTGTTCCTCCGCCACCCCCACCCCCGCCCCCACCCGTGTCGAGTTTTCTTCGTTCGACGAGGCCCCACCACCGTCCCCACCGGAGCCCCTTCGATCGCACCGGCGAACTCCAGCGAGCTCTAAAAAATCGACTGACCCAATTTTGAAATTTAGTCTACTGCGATTTAACTAGTGTGGAATATAAAAGGGGAAAATCATAAGCATTGCGAGTATGGTGTTGAGCATGCCATGGAGGATCTAAAGGTGCAAACCGGAAAAAGGCAACTTCGCAACCAAGACAAGAAATCAGAGTAAAGCAGTGACGATCTATTTTCTTGCTGCGATAAATAAGTTGAGCAGATACGAAAGAGTATCGCCTCTGGCACGGCGCCGTGTACGCATCTGCTGAGAATTTGATGGTGCTGCGGTAGCAATGGCTGTCGGCGGCATGGAAGAAGATCTAGGAGGGTAGACGGTGGCGGCGGGGCGCGGTGGACGAGACGGTCGTAGGAGCGGCGCTGGCAAGGTGGAGGACGACGGGGATGAAGCAAGAGGACGGGATGCAAGGATCCCGGTCCGAAGCCGTGGATGAGAGAGGTCAATCTCTTGTCATGGACGGCGGCGTCGGGGTATCAGCTCCGACATGGTGGAGGAGGACAGCGGTGGATGGGGTGGCGGACGGCGGTGGACGGAGGAGGGTGGGGTGGAGAGGGTGTTTTGGTGCCCATGGAGTACGAATGGGGAAAAGGGAGGTAGAGAGGAAGGGGGAACCATGTATTCAGGGCACGCTTGTCTCAAATGCGAGGAAATTTACAAACTTAGCCCCCGTTTCAAATTTCTACTACATCACAACAACACTAGTCGGTTGGGGATAGGACGGCAATCTCGCATACACCGAATATTTGCCGACGAGAGTTTGTTTTTGGCGCCCACCGTGTATGAATATGAACCGGGGAGGGAGTTGATTTCGGCCGAGGACACACTGTGTTTTGGCGCCCACCATGTATGAATCCGGGTGAGAGGCGGTTACATCACGTTTGGGTGAAATTACAAACCTACCCCTATCGAAACCTATAGAAATCCAGCATATAGGCTTTGCATGGCAGGGATAGGCAGTAGTGATTTCCATCTCGAAGATTTTGGTTTCAGGCGGTTATTGCGACTTTCCCCGCTTCGTTCAAATTTTGCAGAGTGCACGTTTACCGTGCCAACTCAATTCGAATCCCGTTTGTATTCTATTTTTTTCCGGGCAGGATCCATTTTCAATTGGAATTACATTCTATATACATCATTTTTTATATATATACTTTCAAAAGCACAACAAAGAATTCTGCTCCTTTATATGTATAATATGATTTACAAATACAACGATCTCGAAATCTTAAGGTTGAATTCGAAAAAATTTAACCAAATTATGTTCTACTAAAATGTATGGATCAGTAATATCTACATATTAAATAACATAGATGTGCGTGAATTCATATGAGTATGCATGTTTGATAGATCAATTTTGGTTCGAGTATGGATTACATGTATCATCATCTCGAATTCAAATATTTGAATCCCTTTTTTGTTCACTCCTTTCACGCCCATCTCTCTCGCATGCATGTTCCTTCAGGTAGCTATCACTCTCTTTTCTCCAGCTCACCCGCACGCTCACTTCATGTTGCTCCTATCCTCGCAAACATGGTCTCTCGACATCTCCCTTGATAAGTGTCACACTCTCCCTATCATTATAAATTACACGGTTTTCATTATCTCTCACGTCTCTACTGTTCTCTGGTATCACTCGGTACCTAAGCTTTCTTTTTCACTGCCAAACACACAGTCTCCACTCGTCTTTCACTCTGTCTTTCTCTCTATGGGATTCTCTCACACACCCTATATGTCTCTACATATGACTCATACCACTAAAATTACTCTCTCTATCTCTCATGTAGACACAACATTTGTTGCGGTCTCCTTTTCGTCTCCATCCCAGACTAACATTATTCATTTGTTTACCGATCAGACAACCCCGACTACCGTCTTCTCTCTCTCTCTCTCTCACAGACACACACGCACAACTCCTGCTTCCACTCCCCTTCCTGACTACCGTCTCTCTCTCACACACACACAAAACTCTCGCTTTCACACCCCGACTCGTATTTCTCTCACAAACATTTATCGACTAGCTAGCCTCTAGATAGGTTTATACACCCGCACACTCGTGCTTCCACCATCGCATACATGTCTCTCTCCCGCTCCTTGTATCTATGTAGATTTTTCTTCCCTTCTTGAGACACGCCCTCTCGATCGTGCACACACACTATCGCCTCATTTTAAGCTGATACCTATCGCACACACACTCCTTGTGTCTTTGTCACACATGCACTCCGTCCTCCTCCACTCGCCCTCTCTCTCACACACACATGGGCTTTTTGCAACGACTAGCAAGATGCCCATGCGTTGCACGGAACATCAAGATGCATTTGTATGAGTAGTTTATCTTGTGGGGGGAAAGGATGAACGAGGGAAGGCCTTATTTGCAAATGTGGAGAGGGGTGTGGGTATCTTTTTGCAAAATTGCCATAGTTTCCTTCTTATCCATCAGATATAGATCGGACGGCCTGTATTGCAGGATGGCAGGCACACGATCATCACCGACAATGCTTATTATAAGAGTAGGGATAAAAAATAGAGTTGGTGATGATGGTGGGCCTGCCATCCTGCAATGTAGGTCGTCTGATTTATATCTGACGGATAGGAAGGAAAATATGGCAATTTACCCGCACTCTTCACCACATTTGCAGATAAGGCCTTCCCTCGTTCATCCTTTTCTCCCACAAGATCTTGATGTTCCGTGCAACGCACGGGCATCTTGCTAGTAAGAGTGGAAATTAGACATATTGTGACGCCCCCGATTCAATCGTACACTAATCATACACACAAACGTGTACGATCAAGATCAGGGACTCACGGGAAGATATCACATCACAACTCTACAAATAAAATAAGTCATACAAGCATCATATTACAAGCCAGGGGCCTCGAAGGCTCGAATACAAGAGCTCGATCATAGACGAGTCAGCGGAAGCAACAATATCTGAGTACAGACATAAGTTAAACAAGCTTGCCTTAAGAAGGCTAGCACAAACTGGAATACAGATCGAAAGAGGCGCATGCCTCCTGCCTGGGATCCTCCTAACTACTCCTGGTCATCGTCAGCGGGCATCACGTAGTAGTAGGCACCTCCGGTGTAGTAGGAGTCGTCGTCGACGGTGGCGTCTGGCTCCTGGGCTCCAACATCTGGTTGCGACAACCAGGAAGAAAGGAAAGGGGGAAAAAGGGGGAGAAAGCAACCGTGAGTACTCATCCAAAGTACTCGCAAGCAAGGAGCTACACTACATATGTATGCATTGGTATCAACTGGAATAAGGCTATTATATGTGGGCTGGACTGCAGAAAGCCGGAATAAGAGGGGTATAGCTAGTCCTTTCGAAGACTACGCTTCTGGCAGCCTCCGTCTTGCAGCATGTAGAAGAGAGTAGACTGAAGTCCTCCAAGCAGCATCGTATAGCATAATCCTAACCGATGATCCTCCCCTCGTCGCCCTGTGAGAGAGCGACCACCGGTTGTATCTGGCACTTGGAAGGGTGTGTTTTATTAAGTATCCGGTTCTAGTTGTCATAAGGTCAAGGTACAACTCCAAGTCGTCCTGTTACCGAAGATCACGGCTATTCGAATAGATTAACTTCCCTGCAGGGGTGCACCACATACCCCAACACGCTCGATCCCATTTGGCCGGACACACTTTCCTGGGTTATGCCCGGCCTCGGAAGATCAACACGTCGCAGCCCCACCTAGACCAACAGAGAGGTCAGCACGCCGGTCTAAACCTAAGCGCACAGGGGTCTGGGCCCATCGCCCTTAGCACACCTGCACGTTGCGTACGCGGCCGGAAGCAGAACTAGCCCCCTTAATACAAGAGCAGGCTTACGTTCCAATCCGGCGCGCGCCACTCAGTCGCTGACGTCACGAAGGCTTCGGCTGATACCACGACGCCGGGATACCCATAACTACTCCCGCGTAGATGGTTAGTGCGTATAGACCAAATGGCCAGACTCGGATTAAATATCCAGATCTCGTTAAGCGTGTTAAGTATTCGCGAACGTCGACCAGGGCCAGGCCCACCTCTCTCCTAGGTGGTCGGAACCTGCCCTGTCGCTCCGCCTCAAAGATCCACTCGCGGGTGCTCCTCAAGCCGACCCGTCTTTAGTCAACACATGTATCATGTATAAGTATATAGTATATACCCGTGATCAACTCCCGAGTGATCACGGCCCGATAGTATAGCATGGCAGACGGACAAGGATGTAGGGCCACTGATGATAATCTAGCATCCTATACTAAGCATTAGGATTGTAGGTAAAGGTAACAACAGTAGTAGCAAGGACAGGCTATGCATCAGCATAGGATTAACGGGAAGCAGTAACATGCTACACTACTCTAATGCAAGCAGTATAGAGAAGAGTAGGCGATATCTGGTGATCAAAGGGGGGGCTTGCCTGGTTGCTCTGGCAAGAGAGAGGGATCGTCAACTCCGTAGTCGTACTGGGTAGCAGCAGCGTCGGTCCCGGTGTCTAGCGAGAGAAGAGGGGGGAGAAACAATAAATATTTAAGCAAACAGATGCATAGCGATGCATGACATGACAAGTAGCGGTGCTAGGGGTGCCCTATCGCGGTATGAGGTGATACCGCTGAAGGGGGGGAAACATCCGGGAGAGTATCCCCGGTGTTTCGCGTTTTCGCACAGATGAAACAGAGGGGGAAAGTTGCGTGTTCGCTATGCTAGGGATGCGTAGCGGGCGAACGGACTGCGTATCTGGATTCGTCTCGTCGTTCTGAGCAACTTTCATGTACAAAGTTTTTCCATCCGAGCTACGGTTTATTTTATATTAATTTTAAAAGATTTAAATCATTTTTGAAATTAATAGAATAAAATTAATTTGGAAATGCCATTATGATGTCAGCATGACATCAGGGTGATGTCAGCAGTTAATAGTCAGTTGACTTGGTCAAACTGACGCGTGGGTCCCGGTTGTCATTGACTTAGGTTAACTAAACAGGATTAGTTAGTTTAATAAGTGATTAGGTTAATTTAACAGATCTAATTAAGTTAACTAATTAATTAATTAATTAATTATTTTTATTATGTTTTTTTTTCTTTTTTTTAACAGGGGCGTGGGTGGGGGGCCCACTGGGCAGTGGCCCATAGGGCCAAACGGGCGCGGGCGGTGGATCAGGTGCGGGGCGCCAGGACGCCCGCCCGCAGAGACGGGGGCTGTCCGCCTCCGGTGGAAGTGGCGAGGCCACGGCGAGTGGCCGGAGCGGCGGGAGCCAGAGGCGGAGACGAGCAACGCGCGGTGGTGCCGGAGCACAACCAGGGCATGAGCGGGGCACGCGGCCCAGGCGCGGTGCGGGGACAGCGGGGAGCGACGGCACGGCGAGCCGGGCCTGGGCTGCCGCGCGCGCAGGGCACGAGGCGTGCGCGGGGAGGAGGGGGCTTGGCCTGGCGCGCAGTCGGGCGGCCAGGGACGCGGGCGATGGCGTGGCCGACGCGGTGGTGCTCGTGCACGGCTGCGGGACGACGCGAGGAGCCGGGAGGAAGAGAGGCCGGGGGCCTCACCGTGGATCCGTAGGGTCAGGGGCAACAGGGGGCGAGGAGGCGGGCGGAGACGACGCGGCGCAGGGGATGCAGTCCGGCGGGGTAGGGCTCTGGCGATGGCGGAGCGGTCCGGCGAGTCGAGGAGGCCCTCGAGCGGCAGCGGATGGGGCGCGGTCGTCGGGGCTCGGGGTGGCGCGGGGCGATGGCAGCGGCACGGCGGCGTCCAGAGGAGGACGGGGAGCGCGGTGGCGGTGGCGATGGTGAACGGCGGCGGGGCGACGGGGATCGACGGCGGCGTCGGGCGCGCCGCCCAGATCCAGAACGGGGAAGGAGGAGGAGAGGCGTGTGAGGGGGTGTCGGGCACGAGGTGCTTCGCCTCTGGGCGTGCGGCGGCGCGAGGGATGGCGAGGTGGCGGGGCGGCTCCGGCGTGGTGATCTCCGGCGACGGCACTGAGCGGCGGTGCGGGTGCGCGCTGGGGGAGACTAGGGGAGAGAGGGGATCGATCCCGATCCAGGGGGATCGGGGGAGGGAGTGGGGCGAGTGGGGGGGGGGTTAGGGTTACGGGGTGGGGATAAGGAGAGAGAGGAGGAGCCGGCTGGGCCGGCCTGATTGGCCCCGAGGCCATCTGGGCCGAGGCCCAGCGAGGGGGGGGAGGCTTCTCCCCCCTTTTGTTTTTTTTGTTTTGTCTTCTGTTTTTGTAGTTTCCTTTTCTTTATTTCCTCTTCTGTTTTAAATCATTTTAAATTATTTAGGCATTTTATAAAATTGTGAACCTTACACCATAATTATATTGGTAATATTTGGCAACCACCGAACATTTTTGTTTTAATTTTTGAAAACTTTTATTGTTTTCTTTTATTTAAATTTTGAACTTGTTTCGGTTCTGAACTATCGAGAGTTTACCACAGTAACCGTGGTGACGTGGCATCATTAGCGGGGAATCACTGTAGCTTAATTATCCGGGCGTTACAAAACTCCTCCACTACAAGAAATCTCGTCCCGAGATTTAGGAGGTAGAAGGAAACAACGCGGGGTATTCATCACGCAGGCGATCCTCGCGTTCCCAAGTGGCTTCGTCTTCAGAGTGATTCGACCACTGGACTTTGAGGAATTTGATCGCCTTCTGACGTGTGCGGCGTTCAGCTTGGTCAAGAATGCGGACCGGATGCTCTTTATACGAGAGGTCCTGTTGCAATTCGAGCACTTCATGATCCACCGCTCGGATTGGATCCTTGAAGCAACGGCGGAGTTGTGACACGTGGAACACATCGTGAACCTGAGAAAGGTTCGGTGGAAGCTCCAGTTGATATGCCACTTTACCACGCCTTTCGAGAATAGTGAAAGGACCAATATAGCGGGGAGCTAGTTTTCCCTTGATCCCGAAGTGGTGAGCACCCTTCATTGGTGTAACTCGAAGATAAGCCTTTTCGCCAGGTTGATAGACCATGTCTTGGTGATGACGGTCATACTGACTTTTCTGACGTGACTGAGCAGTCTTGAGATTCTCGCGAATAATGCGAACTTGTTCTTCGGCCTGTTGGATAATATCCGGACCGAAGAGTGGACGCTCCCCAGTTTCTGACCAGTTCAGAGGGGTTCGACACTTTCGTCCATATAGCACTTCGAAGGGGACATCTTTAGACTAGCTTGATAGCTATTATTATAAGAGAACTCGGCATATGGAAGAGATTCCTCCCATTTCTTGCCGAATGAGATTACACAAGCTCGAAGCATGTCTTCGAGAACTTGGTTGACACGTTCAACCTGTCCTTGCAACTGAGGATGGAACGCAGTACTGAACGACAGATGAGTCCCCATAGCTTCTTGGAAACTCGCCCAAAACCTTGAAGTGAATAAGCTGCCACGGTCTGAACTGATAACCAGTGGGATACCGTGAAGTGAAACAATTCTAGCCATGTAGAGAGTAGCAAGCTGACTAGCAGTGATTGTCTCTTTGACCGCCAGGAAATGGGCAACTTTGGAAAGTCGGTCAATGGCAACAAGAATAGCATTATTACCTTTCTGCGATTTGGGAAATCTAGTGACGAAGTCCATTTCAACATGGTCCCATTTCCATTCAGGAATAGAGATAGGTTGCAGAGTTCCAGCAGGCCTTTGATGCTCTGCTTTGATTCGGCGACAAACATCACACTCAGCAACATAACGAGCAATGTCCTGCTTCATATTAGACCACCAGAATCTTTGACGAATATCCTGGTACATCTTTGTACTACCAGGATGGATGGACAGAGGCGTATCATGGGCTTCTTGCATAACCCTTTTAGTCTTATCCAGGTTTTTCTTCGAACATGGTACCACTAAGCGGCCTTTGAAATACAAGGCGCCATCGTCGGCGATCGTGAAGAATGAGGGCTTCCCCCTTTTGAGGTCGCGCTTAATCTTGAGGACTTCATCGTCACACTTCTGTATCCACTTGATGGTGTCCACAAGATCTGGTTTCGCAACCAGGGTATTGAGAGAACCCTTGGGAACAACATGGAGGTTCTGTTTAGGGAAACCTTCGGGAGGGGGAGCGAGTGATCCCGGAGGAACAATATGGAGGTTCAGCCTTCTAAATTCTTCGGTAAGCGAGGGCTGAACTTTGTGGACCTGGAGGTGGTTGCGGTAAGACTTGCGGCTCAGGGCATCAGCCATTACATTAGCCTTGCCGGGGGTATATGATATATCCACGTCAAAGTCTGCAACGGTCTCCATCCATCTTTGCTGACGGAGGTTCAGGTCTGGCTGAGTAAACAGATACTTCAGACTTTGATGGTCGGTGAAGATCTCGCAATGATTACCGAGAAGGTAATGTCGCCACTGCTTCAGTGCATGAATGACAGCAGCAAGCTCGAGGTCATGAACCGGGTAGTTTTCTTCGTGAGGGCGCAGTTGACGAGAGGCATAAGCAATCACTCTGCGCTTTTGCATTAGGACACAGCCTAATCCTTGACGGGAAGCGTCGCAGTAAATGACGAAGTCCTTCTTAGTATCAGGTGGAGCAAGTACGGGGGCAGAAGTCAACTTGTCTTTGAGCGCCTGGAAACTTTCCTGACACTTGTCTGTCCAGTCGAACTTGACACCCTTATGCAACAAATTAGTCAGAGGCCTGGCAATCTTGGAGAAGTTCTCGACGAATCGACGGCAATAGCTGGCGAGACCGAGAAAACTTCGGACTTGCTTCACATTCTTCGGAGGAGTCCAATTGAGAATAGCCTGAACTCGTTCAGGGTTGACGGCAATACCATCTTTGGAGATGACATGCCCAAGATAGGTTACTTCGGGAAGCCAGAATTCACACTTGGAATACTTAGCATACAGCTGATGCTCCCGAAGCTTTTCCAGCACAAGACGAAGATGTTCAGTATGTTCCTCCTCGTTCTTGGAAAATACAAGGATATCGTCCAGATAAACCACGACGAACTTGTCGAGGTAATCCATGAATATATAATTCATCAGACGAGAGAAGGTGGCTGGAGCATTCGTTAAGCCGAATGACATGACGGTGTACTCGTATGACCCATACCGAGTCACGAAGGCGGTTTTTGGGATGTCCTCTTCACGAACACGGATCTGGTGGTAACCCAACCTCAAGTCGAGTTTGGAGAACACTGATGAGCCAGCCAGTTTATCATAAAGATCTTTGATCCGAGGAAGAGGATATTTATTCTGAATGGTAGCTTGGTTTATAGGACGGTAGTCTTGGACTAATCGGTTTGTCCCATCCTTCTTCTTAACAAAGAGAGAAGGTGCTCCCCAAGGAGAGCAACTTGGGCGAATGAAACCTTTGACAAGAGATTTGTTGATTTCCTCCTTAAGCTCAATGAGTTCATGCGGCGGCATCTTGTAGGTTCGTTTAGCTATAGGGGTAGTGCCGGGTTTCAAGTCGATGATGAATTCGACAGCTCTAACAGGAGGAATCCCTGGAAGTTCTTCTGGGAAGTCATCTTGGAATTCACGAACGACGGGAATGTTTTCAATGCCCTCGAGTGGTGCAGCGTTCAACGCATTCAAGGCATAAAGACGTGCCTCGGCGTTCTGAACTAGATGAGCTTGGTAAGCTATTATTTCGTCAGAAGGGTGTAGCAGATGGATGACCTTAGTGGCGCAAACTATAGAAGCAGTATGCGCTTTCAACCAATCCATTCCCAGAATGAGGTCGATGTTAGACGACTTCAGGATAATGGGAGAGGCATAGAATTCCAGCCCTTCGATTTCCACGGGGACATCGATGCCAACCAGTGAGGTTTGACATTGTCCCACGGGGTTTTTTACCAATACCGAAGCGTTCATCTCCTCACATTTAACGTCATGCTTGTATGCAAAATCTTCTGACATGAATGAATGCGATGCCCCTGAATCGAATAAAACAGATGCAGGTACTGAGTTTACGAGGAGTGTACCCATCACGGTAGCAGGCTGGTCTAGAACTTCATTGAGATCAACATGGTTGGCATGAACACGACCATAAGACTTGGCACTGTTGTTGCGAGGCTGGTTGCTTCCACGGCCAGTTGCTGGGAGGGCCAGTTGATTCTGGTTTTGATTGCAATCCCTAGCACGGTGACCTGGCTGACCACACTTGTAGCAGAGGCCATTATTGGGAGTGGGAACAGGAGCTTGTGGTGGTGGAGCTGGAAGTCTTGTATGCCTAGTTGGAGGAGCAGGCAGACGAGGTGCAGCATAGGACTGCCTTGGGGCAGGTGCATCCAGCTGGTACATGCTGTTGGGGATCCATATCTTGCGCTTCTGCGAGGACGGGCCCGAAGATGAGCCCGTGTCACGGCTGCGCTTGTGAGAGCTCTGGTATTCCTGCAGACCAGTTTCGACGTTGATGGCTTTGTTCACCAGAGTGGCGAAATCAGCAAAGTCGTGCACTAGAAGTGCGAGCTTGATGTCAGCTTGAAGGCCATCACGGAACTTCTCCTGTCTGCGTGCATCAGTTGCGATGTCTTCTTCAGCATAGCGGGACAAGTCAAGAAACTCCCGCTGGTAAGCTTCCACAGTTTTATTGCCTTGGGTGAGGTTGCGGAACTCACGCTTCTTCCGGTCCATAACTCCCTGAGGAATGAAGCGAGCACGGAAGGCAGCTTGGAAGTCTGGCCAGGTGATGATTGTTCCAGCTGGCAGTGTACGCCTGTGGCTATCCCACCATTGAGCTGCGGGTCCTTTCAGGAAGAAGGAAGCAAAGGTGACATAGCTGGCAGGGGCTACATCAGTAGACTCCATCTCATAGGTGATGTCACGGAGCCAGTCATCAGCATCCAGAGGCTGAGTTGAGCTGCGGTACACAGTTGGGTTCAGGCGCATGAAATCCTGCAGGGTCACTTGGGTTGGCTGCTGGTTCATATTGGGGCGAGGAAACTGAGCCATAATATTCTCCATGAACTGACAATTCAGCTCAAACTGTTGCATCATCCCAGCCATGTACTCAGGCGGTGGTGGGGCGTTGCCACCACGACCACGACCACGACCACCTGGTCTAACCATCCTGCTAATATATAACAGGGGTAGTTCAGTATTGAGAAATGTGCAAAGACGAGAATCATTCATTATGAAACATGCACAACGAAAGAAGCACGATAGATACTACATAGTAGTCGGCATATCTTACAAAAGAGATCATGCATGGAGTTCGTTACACAGAGTCTGGTACATAGACTAAGACATCATAGGCGGCACACAGGCTCGCGGCGAATGTAGCTAACACTAACAAGCAAGTCTACGTCAGTCCCATGCGGTACTGCGGAGGTAGGTGTAGCCCGACAGCTGGTAGTGACGCGAAGGGAAGACCTCCACGCGAGTAGCCTGGGGCCCACGGATAGTCTGGTGCGGAACCCGATGCGCAGGTGGCAGGAGAGGACCCAATGCAGGAGAGTAGCCTCCCACATCTGGCCAGCCGACGCCCTGGGGCATCACGGTCCGGGCAGGGTAGATCGCAGAACGCGACAGCTCCCCAGATCCGACGAAGGGATGCAACATCGTCAGAGCACGGTAGAGGTGCTGACGAGTGGTGTACAACTCGTGGCGAAGAGCTCGGTTAGCTCGATCCAGCCCATCAGCATGCAGAACCAGGTTTTGATGGTAGAAGGGCTCTCGGGTGACAGTGGAGTAGGCAGCAGTGTAGTAACCCTCCGCACCAACATCGGATGCGATAGCAACGTGCCTAAAGGGGGAGGTGTCCAACTCCTGATACTCTCCACGGAGACGTGTCAGAGCAGCATAAGCAGCATCGTGGACCGCCATATCGATAGTCACTCCAAAACCATGAGCAGTGTGCAACACGGTAGTGGAGTCATACTCCCGAGAGTAGAGATGGACGATGGCACGGTACTGCTCCTGGTTGAAGTCCTGATACTCCTCATAGACGGTGTACTCAGGGTGCCAGCGATAACCCAGATAGGTCATCATCTCAGCCAACACAGCAGGTGATCCTGAGGCACCAATGGCCGTCGTGTGGCGCACGACCTGCCTCGTGGGTTCCATCTGAAAACAAAGTTGTTTTCACAGGAGTCAAATGACAATGTGGATAATGTTCAAGTACTACTCTAAAGAATAACTAGGGCTTATCCAACTTTGGGGTGAATGTCGTAACGGGATCCTAGTGTCAGAGTTAGTAAATTCGTTTAACCCGAGTAGAAGGGAGTTCAGAGTCCCAGAGTAAAGGTCGAGGAGTAAAAGATCCTAGTACCACCCGATGGCGACGTGGGCCCATAAGGCACACAGCCAAGTTAGTAAAAGTTTTTGCAATGTCTAGACTCGACTTCGGCCAAGGAGTGTGGAAGGGGAGTTCCTACAGGCAGTCGGCTCTGATACCAACTTGTGACGCCCCCGATTCAATCGTACACTAATCATACACACAAACGTGTACGATCAAGATCAGGGACTCACGGGAAGATATCACATCACAACTCTACAAATAAAATAAGTCATACAAGCATCATATTACAAGCCAGGGGCCTCGAAGGCTCGAATACAAGAGCTCGATCATAGACGAGTCAGCGGAAGCAACAATATCTGAGTACAGACATAAGTTAAACAAGCTTGCCTTAAGAAGGCTAGCACAAACTGGAATACAGATCGAAAGAGGCGCATGCCTCCTGCCTGGGATCCTCCTAACTACTCCTAGTCATCGTCAGCGGGCATCACGTAGTAGTAGGCACCTCCGGTGTAGTAGGAGTCGTCGTCGACGGTGGCGTCTGGCTCCTGGGCTCCAACATCTGGTTGCGACAACCAGGAAGAAAGGAAAGGGGGAAAAAGGGGGAGAAAGCAACCGTGAGTACTCATCCAAAGTACTCGCAAGCAAGGAGCTACACTACATATGTATGCATTGGTATCAACTGGAATAAGGCTATTATATGTGGGCTGGACTGCAGAAAGCCGGAATAAGAGGGGTATAGCTAGTCCTTTCGAAGACTACGCTTCTGGCAGCCTCCGTCTTGCAGCATGTAGAAGAGAGTAGACTGAAGTCCTCCAAGCAGCATCGTATAGCATAATCCTAACCGATGATCCTCCCCTCGTCGCCCTGTGAGAGAGCGACCACCGGTTGTATCTGGCACTTGGAAGGGTGTGTTTTATTAAGTATCCGGTTCTAGTTGTCATAAGGTCAAGGTACAACTCCAAGTCGTCCTGTTACCGAAGATCACGGCTATTCGAATAGATTAACTTCCCTGCAGGGGTGCACCACATACCCCAACACGCTCGATCCCATTTGGCCGGACACACTTTCCTGGGTTATGCCCGGCCTCGGAAGATCAACACGTCGCAGCCCCACCTAGACCAACAGAGAGGTCAGCACGCCGGTCTAAACCTAAGCGCACAGGGGTCTGGGCCCATCGCCCTTAGCACACCTGCACGTTGCGTACGCGGCCGGAAGCAGAACTAGCCCCCTTAATACAAGAGCAGGCTTACGTTCCAATCCGGCGCGCGCCACTCAGTCGCTGACGTCACGAAGGCTTCGGCTGATACCACGACGCCGGGATACCCATAACTACTCCCGCGTAGATGGTTAGTGCGTATAGACCAAATGGCCAGACTCGGATTAAATATCCAGATCTCGTTAAGCGTGTTAAGTATTCGCGAACGTCGACCAGGGCCAGGCCCACCTCTCTCCTAGGTGGTCGGAACCTGCCCTGTCGCTCCGCCTCAAAGATCCACTCGCGGGTGCTCCTCAAGCCGACCCGTCTTTAGTCAACACATGTATCATGTATAAGTATATAGTATATACCCGTGATCAACTCCCGAGTGATCACGGCCCGATAGTATAGCATGGCAGACGGACAAGGATGTAGGGCCACTGATGATAATCTAGCATCCTATACTAAGCATTAGGATTGTAGGTAAAGGTAACAACAGTAGTAGCAAGGACAGGCTATGCATCAGCATAGGATTAACGGGAAGCAGTAACATGCTACACTACTCTAATGCAAGCAGTATAGAGAAGAGTAGGCGATATCTGGTGATCAAAGGGGGGGCTTGCCTGGTTGCTCTGGCAAGAGAGAGGGATCGTCAACTCCGTAGTCGTACTGGGTAGCAGCGGCGTCGGTCCCGGTGTCTAGCGAGAGAAGAGGGGGGAGAAACAATAAATATTTAAGCAAACAGATGCATAGCGATGCATGACATGACAAGTAGCGGTGCTAGGGGTGCCCTATCGCGGTATGAGGTGATACCGCTGAAGGGGGGGAAACATCCGGGAGAGTATCCCCGGTGTTTCGCGTTTTCGCACAGATGAAACAGAGGGGGAAAGTTGCGTGTTCGCTATGCTAGGGATGCGTAGCGGGCGAACGGACTGCGTATCTGGATTCGTCTCGTCGTTCTGAGCAACTTTCATGTACAAAGTTTTTCCATCCGAGCTACGGTTTATTTTATATTAATTTTAAAAGATTTAAATCATTTTTGAAATTAATAGAATAAAATTAATTTGGAAATGCCATTATGATGTCAGCATGACATCAGGGTGATGTCAGCAGTTAATAGTCAGTTGACTTGGTCAAACTGACGCGTGGGTCCCGGTTGTCATTGACTTAGGTTAACTAAACAGGATTAGTTAGTTTAATAAGTGATTAGGTTAATTTAACAGATCTAATTAAGTTAACTAATTAATTAATTAATTAATTATTTTTATTATGTTTTTTTTTCTTTTTTTTAACAGGGGCGTGGGTGGGGGGCCCACTGGGCAGTGGCCCATAGGGCCAAACGGGCGCGGGCGGTGGATCAGGTGCGGGGCGCCAGGACGCCCGCCCGCAGAGACGGGGGCTGTCCGCCTCCGGTGGAAGTGGCGAGGCCACGGCGAGTGGCCGGAGCGGCGGGAGCCAGAGGCGGAGACGAGCAACGCGCGGTGGTGCCGGAGCACAACCAGGGCATGAGCGGGGCACGCGGCCCAGGCGCGGTGCGGGGACAGCGGGGAGCGACGGCACGGCGAGCCGGGCCTGGGCTGTCGCGCGCGCAGGGCACGAGGCGTGCGCGGGGAGGAGGGGGCTTGGCCTGTCGCGCAGTCGGGCGGCCAGGGACGCGGGCGATGGCGTGGCCGACGCGGTGGTGCTCGTGCACGGCTGCGGGACGACGCGAGGAGCCGGGAGGAAGAGAGGCCGGGGGCCTCACCGTGGATCCGTAGGGTCAGGGGCAACAGGGGGCGAGGAGGCGGGCGGAGACGACGCGGCGCAGGGGATGCAGTCCGGCGGGGTAGGGCTCCGGCGATGGCGGAGCGGTCCGGCGAGTCGAGGAGGCCCTCGAGCGGCAGCGGATGGGGCGCGGTCGTCGGGGCTCGGGGTGGCGCGGGGCGATGGCAGCGGCACGGCGGCGTCCAGAGGAGGACGGGGAGCGCGGTGGCGGTGGCGATGGTGAACGGCGGCGGGGCGACGGGGATCGACGGCGGCGTCGGGCGCGCCGCCCAGATCCAGAACGGGGAAGGAGGAGGAGAGGCGTGTGAGGGGGTGTCGGGCACGAGGCTCTTCGCCTCTGGGCGTGCGGCGGCGCGAGGGATGGCGAGGTGGCGGGGCGGCTCCGGCGTGGTGATCTCCGGCGACGGCACTGAGCGGCGGTGCGGGTGCGCGCTGGGGGAGACGAGGGGAGAGAGGGGATCGATCCCGATCCAGGGGGATCGGGGGAGGGAGTGGGGCGAGTGGGGGGGGGGTTAGGGTTACGGGGTGGGGATAAGGAGAGAGAGGAGGGGCCGGCTGGGCCGGCCTGATTGGCCCCGAGGCCATCTGGGCCGAGGCCCAGCGAGGGGGGGGCTTCTCCCCCCTTATGTTTTTTTTGTTTTGTCTTCTGTTTTTGTAGTTTCCTTTTCTTTATTTCCTCTTCTGTTTTAAATCATTTTAAATTATTTAGGCATTTTATAAAATTGTGAACCTTACACCATAATTATCTTGGTAATATTTGGCAACCACTGAACATTTTTGTTTTAATTTTTGAAAACTTTTATTGTTTTCTTTTATTTAAATTTTGAACATGTTTCGGTTCTGAACTATCGAGAGTTTACCACAGTAACCGTGGTGACGTGGCATCATTAGCGGGGAATCACTGTAGCTTAATTATCCGGGCGTTACACATATACCACTTCTTGAATCTTGAAACCAACAACATTCCTCCCTTATCTCATCAAAACCGCCAAAGGAATATATTTTGAGTGAAACATAACATATTTTTAGTGATATACATATTTCAAAGCTAGACTTTTTTCCTATCAAATCGGTGAATATGTATTAATCCAGTGGCGGAGACAGGCCTGGGGCAGCTAGGGCTATAGCCCCAGGCCTAGAAATAACTTCCTTCATAATTTCTTCATGCAAAGCATAGAAAATCATAGAAGTTTATCACTCAACATAGCACAGCCCCAGGCGTAGTCTGCATCTAGCTCCGCCACTGTATTAATCTAGTTTGATCGTGTGGCAACGCATTGGCACATTGCTAGTAGTTATTATAATTTTTTGGACACCAGACAAATGGTGGAGTACATATACGAAGAGAAGAGGCGCATGCACGCAGTCGGCCTCTCGCTATCTCGCACACATGAGTGTTATGTAAAGGTGACGTTAGTAAATAAACCCTAAAACCCTAGTGGCACGATTGTTGCATTCGCGGGTACCGAGTACGTGGTGGAGCACCTTTGTAGGAATAGTCAGCTCGCGTGATAATTTGATCCGTAGGAGTTGATGGTCGGGACCACAGGTGAACGACTTGGAGTGTGGTGGCTCGCCAGTTGCCACAGATCGAGTAACCACGTTTAAAATATCGTTTTTTTAGCGGGGTTAAGAGTTCTGATTTTCAATGGCGCGTTATAAGTAGTAAGTAGTTTTTAGAACGATTGGTATGGAACGAAAATGGAATTCATAGTACTACGTACCTCCTTGGCGTATGGTTGTATGGTTTTTTTCGATGGAGGTTGTATGGATTTATGTTGCGAGATATTGAACCTGGTAGTTCTAGGGAAAATACTATGGTTTAGATTTAGATGCTGGTTTTCTTTAATGAAAATCGGAAGGGGAAACCCTTCTTCGATTAAAAAGCTACTACCTCCATTCTGGTTTACTAGTCCCCATCGTACTTTGGGTCAAAGTTTGTCCACGAACTTTACTTGTAAAATGTGAATGGAAAACGAGATTCTGTTATACCCAAACAAAAAAGGACTGGCGGGAGTGATTGCTCTGACACGGACGCGACCTGTCATAGCGTAGGCATTGAACCAGCGCACCGGCCAAGAGGGCCGCACTCGCTGCAGGCCTGGCTGAGCATGCCTCCTCGCTGCGTGCAACCAGCTTAAGACTGCCCCGCCTACCTTCATTGAATCCATGCGTGTGCCGGCAACACGTCCTTCCGCGAGCCGGCAGGCATTTTAGAACACAAAAAATTACTAAAATATAATTAATTTACGCATGCTCTTGACTTGTTGTGCTCGCACTGGTAGCAGGAACTAGTAGAGGATTTTCTTTATTTATAACTCTCCTCACATTTTTTTGGCTTTGAAGTGAATCATGGTTGTGGACATTACGTATGAATGTGCAGATATCTGTGAACATGAGTTTGATGTGGAAGTTGAACTTGGAATGTCGGGCTTGCGCGTGAACTATACCATGTTCAATGCTTCGTCTGTTATTGTTTGGAAAGTAATTGCTATTATTACATGACCTGGAAAAAAAACATTTTGGGCCACATCAGTAGATGCACGGACATCACAACAGGCATGCTGACTGGATAAACATTTGAACCTAGCTATTATGAAGGAAATTTTGTATTGACAACAATTTTAGATTGCAGGAGACGCCTAGCCTGCTCTGCCTCTGCTAGCTTATTTTTGGCTTCTTCCATCTCTTCTTTGGCTTGGGTGAAGAGAGCATCTGATTGCTCTTTTTGCTTCTTCAGGAACTCAGCTACATTCTCAAGGGCTGCTGCACGCTTTCTTTCAGTACTAATGCCATGAGGACACGAACAGCTGACGACTCCACCTGGCTTGTGTGTAATCCAGCATCATCTGGGAATTTGCACCTTGTGTCTAATCCAGCATCATTAGGGAACTGGCACCTTGTGTGTAATCCAGCGTCATTTTGGAAACATGATCTCGAGGTTGACCATACTTCCCTCCTCGCAGGAACTGCATCCTGACATGAAGTTACTTCTTTTTTAGATCAATACTCAGAGCAACCTAGATCCATTTAGTAGAAGCCAGATAAACTGAACTCGGAGAAGTGAATTCAAAAGGAAAACATAAATAAAAACAGACTACAAGGTGAGAACACCCACTTCCTACATCAAGCTAAAAACAAAAGCATTAGGACGATTAAGACTCTTCTTATTACACATCGAAGAACACCACGCTTAAGAGAAACAGAAACTACAACATATACACATCGAAGAACACGAGGCTACACGAAAGTAATTGAAAGGGTGTTACTTACCAAAGCTCGTTTTACAGGTTCGGTGCAGCTCCTCTTTAACTTGCCACGCTCCTTGAAGATGTCTCGAATATCCCGTGTTTGTTCTTCATTGCTCCTCTGCATGTTCGCACTCGTGGTTTTAAAATATCAACATGGCAAGAAAAATATACTACTAGTAATACTCGCGCATCTTGTGGGCAACATGAAAGCACTCGTCTGCCATGTTAGAGCATCTCCAACAAGATAAACTACTCATACAAATGCATCTTGATGCGGGCAACGCATGGGCATTTTGCTAGTTCTAAAAACCTTTCCATCATTTGCCACACTACCGGTTGCAGATGAAAAACCTACCCAAGCACAGCGTGATACAGGAGCAACGCACAATTACAAGCTGATATTCTATTGGACAATGGAGGCTATAACCAATTACTTTTACGGGAACAATAGCACCTAGGAAATTTGAAGGGTAGGTATGAACAAAATTGGAACTGCACATGTACTGCTAAGTGATTCAATACACACATTACCAATCGAGGATGAGAACGATGGTCGCGGAGGCCTCTGTGAGTCATGGTCGGCAACGGGAGTCCGTTCATTGTCCACGACGGTGGTACTTCTGCGCTTGGCGTCGGCTTCCGGGAAGCAGATCCGAGACCGTGGAAGACGATGCCGGGGAAGAGGCTCTGTGTACGACGACGATGGTGGACCGGCTCCAGTGCGGCGTACGAGGTCGTCGATGAGGTAGATGCGCTGTGGTGGATGAGTGCGTCGATGTAAAGGGGACGAGCACGAAGGCTGCAGTGCCGTGGAGAAGTCTATTTTGCGATGGGGATAGAAATTGGGGAATATTCAGGTGTACTACTCTGGGTGCCAGGGTGTGGTTGGCTGGGTAGGGTGAACCTGAAGTTGCGAAAACAGCCCCCTACGAAGTGTCATCCGTAGGCCTGTTCCGAAGGCTATGATGGTAACTTCCCACTGCTCCAATCAGGGTCGCAGGAGATTTTCCCACCGACCTCAAAATTTTGTGACACTGGACTCCCCGTGTGGCGTGTTGAGTGATTCGTCTAAGCAACTAGAGAGTAGTAGTAGTAAACTCTGCATATTAGGTTTGACCGAAGTCAAACTTCCTAAAGTTTGACCAAGTTTATAGAAAAATATAAACATTTACCATAACAAATATGTATGATGTGAAAGTACATTCAATAATGAATCTAATGGTATTTATTTGTTATTGTATATGTTAATATTTCTTGTTATAAGCTTTCTGAGAGTTTACAAAACTTGACTTTGACCAATGCTAATACGTGGACTTAAATAAAAATGGAGGGAGTACACATTTGTTTTCTTAGTTTGTAGTGAACTAATCATTTGTTGAAATTGTGAAATAAATATATTAGGCTATTGACTTCGAATGTAATGGTCTATACAATTCAATAGTTACAATCATTGTCGAATCCCAAGATGTGTACAAGGTCTATAGTACTTCACAACATGCTCAAACTCGCATAATCCCAGTCAAATGAGAATCTAAATGCATTTCATAGTTATTACTTTGTAGGATGCAACAAGAACAACCATAACTCTACATCAGCCATTATAGAAGCAACATTTTGACATATCCCAATGTGTGAATGAAACGTGCAGAGAGAGCTTTTGAAGATGGAGCAGATAGGGCGGGGAAGATTGTATGTATGTGGACGAGAGAGTAGGAGACAAACCTAACGAGACAGAGAGAGAGATAGAGAGAGATAAAGAGAGAGGAAGAAGTTAGGTCTGTGAGAAAGATGCATACATGTAATATACATGAGAAGCATGTGCATCTGGATTCTGTATACGTGGAAGGAGAAGAGACAACATGTTTGATGAGAGAGCAGGAAAAACATGGACGAGAGGGGAATGATCTCATGGGTTGAGGGATTGAAAATTTTGTGCGGGGGAGAGAGGGATTAATAATTTTGTGCAAGAGAGAGAGAGGGTGGGGGGAGGAGTCAGTCAGCCGTCGTCACATCACCTTGCTTCCAAATGACCCCGCATTCTCTAGCGCGGTGTGGTCGCCGTCTTCGATCTGCTCGTTGCCCTCTTTGAAGATTGAGGTGTTGTGCATGTTGGGGTGCAAAGAAGCACAAGTGAGAGTGGTCGCCGTATAACCTTGGATGGGGATGAATTGTGTGCTCGGGGGAGTGTGTGTGTGTGTTGTGCTGCGTGTGTCTCTCTCTCTCTCTATGTGTGTGTGTCAGATATTGAGAGAAAACAAACCTAAGGAGAGAAATGGGTATTCACGAAGAGATTGTGCGGGCCTTGAGGTGGGCAGGGGCCGGGTGAGGGTGTCAAAATGTGCGCGTTGATGCATGTGTTGCATGCGACCATGCGAGGGACGGACGAATCGAGAGAGATGGTTGTTGTGTTATGGATGCTCCTCTCTCTCTCTCTCTCTCTCTCCCTCTCTCTCTCACACACACGCAATTAAACTAGAAGACCGTTCTCTCATGTATAGACAACGTATCGGCATCTGTCTATGTCTCACTCATGCACAATCATTTGCACATTCACACATCTCTATGTCTGTATCATACGCACACCGTCTCCACATTGCCCTTCCGCCACAACACACATATGGACACATACACACGTTCTCTCTCAGTCACACACACAAAATCAGTATTAAAAAAACCAGGGCGCACCTAAAACGTCCAAATCCAAATAAACACGAACTGGAGCTCATTCAAATATATGGAAATATTGCAGCGTCAAGAACTTTCACAGGAAAAAAAAGTTGAGTAATATTTGAGGATTGTTTTCACACACATAAAAAGGTGCATGTCCTTCGAGCGTGACATGGTGACGCACCGTTCGATCGACCACGCGGCCGTGGTTCAGGCGCTTGCACAGGATTCCGTATCGTGGCCGTGGTACTAAGGCTGGTCACAATGGGCAAGAACATAAGCTAGTAAATAATAAAAGCGCTGCCTAAGTCTAATGTCGCCCGCCTGCTCCGGCCAACAATTTCCTGCCCATTACCGCCGTGTCGCTGCCATCCATGTGCCATGAAGCCGAAGGCTCGCCTGCTCACGTCGTCTGCAGTCCCTCCTCGCGATGCCGCCACGCTGCCAAGCACGCGAGTACCTGGTGGAGCCGCGTCTATGCATGCACGTACGAAGAGGAGGACGAGCGTGCTCCAACACGCCGTCGAGGAGGAACTAGTGTGTCATTGTCGTCTCCGCCCGCGCGGAGGAGGTGCGCATGGTGGCTATCGCGGCGGAAGCTGGTCGCGCGCGCGTCGAGCCTGCAAACCGGGTGGGGACACGGAATCTACCTTCGAGACCTTGAATGCCACGTGGATCCTGCAATTTGAAGGAGCAATTTGGGTCAGTCGACTCATGTGAGCCGTTTGATGCAACATGGGTGGCTAGAAGGGCTTCTTCCACCTCTTCTGCCGTCTTCCTCCTTCACTCCATCGAACTTCTTTCACAAATCGACTGACCCAAATTATACCACTAGTACGAACGTATTAAGTACAGTAGGAACACGAAGATACTAGCAGTAGTACCAACTGCAAGAAGAACAGTAGTAAGACATAGTACTAGTACTACTGTACGTACTAAAGAGTTCAAATAACGAGAAAGAACATAAACATAGTTCTGCTGGGGCCTCAGCACAACACACCCTTGAAAATAAACTAATAAGCAACTAGTCCGCTTGACACTGCAGTAGAACCAGCATGAGCGGTGGCACTGCCACCTACTTGGAGTCCGAGTCCACGTCCTCGACTTCGTCCTCGTCCCTCTTCCTCTTCCTCTTCGCCGACGCTCCTTTGCTTGAACTGGACACTGGGCTCTGCTTCTTCATCCAACCCTTGTAGATATTTAAACAAAGGTAGGCATCCATTGCTGCGTACAGGATGTGATCTTCATCTAATGTCTTCGACTCCCATGCATGATGAAACTCGTGATGCGGTTTCTTCAGTTTAGCGTACGAAGGATCAATCATGGCTGCTGCCAGGGTCAGCATTGAAGGTTGAGAGGAGGACACCAGGCTTGCCTTCTGGAGATCGAAGGGCTGGCCTACAACGAGACCTATCCGACGCAGGACGTCACTGTCGTTCTTAAAGCCTACATTAACGAATTTCACTCTTTTGTCCTTGAGGAAGTTCTTAAAATGCTGGCACTCAACGTCGGCATGGCATATGTGGTAGACCAAGCAAACGTTATGTACGCAAACCTGGATCACGGTGGGCTTCTTCCTCTCTTCGTCCTTTAGATCCTTCTGTCGTCCCAGGACTATGGTGCACTCAACATCTAGCCCAGGGACCCACTCAACCGTTGAACTGTTGAACATGCGTAGGAAGTGAGCAAGCCATGCTTTCACCATCTCGGATCCACGTGTGTAGATGACGATGAACTGATCGCCGGTGATGGCTCTAACCTGGTACTCAGCGGCGACCATGGAGATCTGGGAGGCCATGGATTTTGGAGGAGGGTTAGGAGAAGTTGAACTGTTGTACCCCACAAAAAAACTAGGAGTGAACTAATGTGAAAGGATGGGATGACTGGGAGCGAACTGTTGTAAGGTAGAAGACGGGGACGAGTAGGGCATGCGAACGGCGTGGGGTTTCTGGCTTGCCCAGTGGATAAACGGCTGCAAGCCCCCAAAGAGTTCTCGAGAACTATGCGGGACCCACTAGATGTCATGTCTACTAGACCCATATCGTAGGCCTGACGGTATAGCTTCTGCCTGTTCGCACGCCATGCCGGCGCGTGGATGTAACTTCACTTAATTCCGTCAAACGTCGCGCCTCCCACGACCTTCGCCTCCCTCACGCGGTCGCGCCCTTTGAGACTTCGACCGACTATAAATGAGCATTTTTTCCTTTTCTTTTAGACAAGCAATTTTTTTGCCTACTTCGCATGCATGATACTCCCTCTAGTCCTTTTTACTCCCGTCAACCGTTTGCAAAGTGTTTGACCAAATTTATACTTTTTTGAACACCACCTTATATTAATTAACCAGCCACACCAGTACACTCATTCGATACAATATTCACCACACAGGGCGGTACGTTATTTATAAGAATACCATCTAATCTATTGTCAAAGCTATACTTAGCGATTAAGTGTGCCACCTTATTGGCCGAATGGCTAATCTTTGACAATTTAAGATTGTTGATCAACTTCGAGATGCTCAACGCTTTCATCTTCAGGTCATGCATAGCAGACATGTCAACGCTTTGACAGGCATCAATGAAATCCCACGACCAAATTTATACTAAAAATATCAATATCTACAATACTCCCAAAACACTTAGGCACGGTGCATTAACTTCTACCTCGTTTCTTGTTTCTTGACCTATCAACCAATAGGAGATGTGGGTGTGCATGCTTTTAATGACTTGAGACTACCAAACATGACATGCAGTGGTTAGTTCATTGCATGCAATGCTATTAATTAGCAAATAAACATTAAGATCTCTCGTTTTCCCCTCCTCCTTGGTCACAGTGCACAATCTAAGATGACTTGCTCACCTAGACGGAGGGAGTACTGATTATAATGAGTATAGGAACTACATTTTATAATGAGTGTAAAAATATTGATTTGACATTGTGAATGTTGACACATTGTGGAATAGTTTTTGAAGTCTGCAAAAGTACTCAACTAGTGCTGTCGTTCTCCACAAAAAAATGTGTTTACCAATGCATGCATGAACACCAGTAACTCTGACCCCCCTCTCTTCTTTAATTATTTGCCACATCAGCATGTTTGCTATTCTCGTGTGCATGATACCAGCTAAGATACCACCATTATGGCCAGCCTTAATCATCGCATGCAATAATTTAGTGCACCTTGAAATATGAACATGTGTGGGGCGTGTTTGTTTTTAATGACTTGAGACTATACCTAGCCCGGCATGCAAGATGACTTATTATGCACCGTTCCCCATACCTGCAGGAAGCCCGTTCGTCTCCAAATCTTTTCCTCTCCATGTGTCGAAACAATATGCCTGCCAAACTCTCCTTCTCCCTCCGGCGGTCCCACCACTCCACCCCGTGTGAAAAAATCTGCATGCATGACTCTCATCCCCCACGCTCGTCCAATCCGTTGTGACCAGCAATATTTCCACCCCTTCGCTCCCCCGTAATTTACCCCAACAAATATGCCCACGTAGCTGTTACTTAACTACAGGTGCATTCAGTCACTAACATATGGGCCCAACAGGGGTCTGGCCCACATGTCTGTGATGCAACTGGACTGAGAGTTAAGTCAGTGCAGCTCAGTCCATATCTTACATAGGTGTGCCATTGCTCGCTATAAATACTACGCCTCCCACGACATCACTATATCCTCCCCCTCACATTCACGTTCATCGCTATCTCCTCCCCCTCCCTCTCACGTCGACCACCATGGCATCACCCCTCCCAAGCCCTAGGAGCCCCTCGCTGCACCGCGCGGACGGTCACGCGTCGCCGTTCCATTCCTCGCCGCCACTAGTCGACGAGGACGCGTCGGTGTTCCGCTCCTCGCCGCTACGCGACGCGTCGCCGTTCCGTTCCTCGCCGCCACTAGTCGAGGAGGACGCGTTAGCGTTCCGCTCCTCACCGCGACGCGATGTGTCGCTGTTCCGTTCCTCGCCACCACTAGTGGAGGAGGACGCGTTGGCGTTCCTCTCCTCGCCGCGACGCGTCGAGGTGGACGCGTCGGCATTCCCAATCTCGCCAGCACGCGCGCCGGAGGACGCGTCGGCTCCCCGCCATGAGGAGAACGCCGCGCCACCCGCCGGGCCCCCCCAGCCTTGAGGAGCTTTGGAAAGAAATGGATGTCCCCTTGTGGGAGGCTTTGCCTCCAGCAGAGCGCGCCAAAATAGAGGCGGAGAAGAAGGCCGAGGAAGAGAAGCGCACTGTGGAACAAGCTGCCTGGGAGGCCTATGTCGCGTCCGAGAGAGTCAGGCAATTGGCTCTTTGGCAGAAGGCTCGTGCGAGGGATGTGAGGGTGGCGGAGGACGCCCTTGCCGACGCCCTAAGTGCAGTCGGGCCCAAGCGCCTCATCTACGCTTGGCGGCACGTGGACTGGGTGCACGCTTCTAGCGAGGAGGAGTACCTGTTGGCGCTGGATCACCACACCGGTGAGATCGCGCTCGCCCGCCGGCAAGCCGCCAATCAGCACCTCGCGAGTTGCGAGGCTAAGGAAGAGACGTTGTGTCGGTGCACTGGGAAACGGCCACGCACCAGGGCACTCGTGGCGCGCCGCAAGCGCTCCTGCGAGCGCTGTGGCTTTTAGGAGGAGTATAATTTTTGTTTTGTAAGGCGATCTCATTAGTTTTGGGATGCAAATGATAATCCCGAATGTTCAGGAATTTTTAGCGTCCTTAATTAAGTATGTAAAAGGGAAAGTTTGGAAACCTTGTGTATTCGTACGCATTTTGCAAGTACGTGCATATAGCACAAACTTTACTATATACTATCGCACTACACGTCTCTCTCGATATATGCTTGTAGACTGTGCTACTCCCTCCGTCCAGGTCAATAAGTCATCTTCGGTTATGCACCATGACCAAGAAGGAGGGAAGACTTATACACCTAGATGAAGGGAGTACTACTATTACTTCTGTACGTGCAAATGCACGTTTTAACATTACGATGCAGTTTTTGTAAAAGTAGAAAAACAACACTAGTCAAGCTTGTGAAACAATTCAATGCAAAACAAATGCAAAAATGCTTGTTTGATTGTTTACTTTTAGCTTCCTTCTCTGTGGTTATTTCTCTGTCGTACTTTGTATGGAGTATCTCACTGGTTGGAAAGGCATGCAAATTCCCAAACTGCTTCCTACACCCTGTATCTCACTGGTTGCCAGCGTTGATGTTGTCGCCCATGTCGTCGAGGATGAGGTTGCCGAGGTCGGGGAAGAAGCCGTGTTCGTGAAGTCATCGCTGCCAGCAGTTGCGCGAGTGCGCTCCCCAAAAACCTGATCGCCCCTCTCCCGTACAGGATCATGAGAGGCGGGGTTCTGGAGGCCTGCTGTCCCATCTCCCGGTGCACACCGAAAGGAGGGATGGAGAAGACTTGCTTGGCGGCGCAATGATCTGGAATGGTGGTGAGAAACTATATAGTGCAGGCCGGGTAGGTCGTGGGAGTATAGCTCTGTCCTCGGCTCGGCTCAATCCCGCAACCCGCGACGCGTCGTGACGAGGCGTGGCGTGGCGTGGCGAGGCGAGCGAGGAGGAGGAGCGCGCGTGTAGGTCTCCTCTTCTCATGCTCATACAAGTGGTAGAAGAGCTCACCTTATAAAGGCCTACTAGCAAAATTCCAACATCGACCAGGCCGTCCATGAAACGGGAGTGGCTGTAGGGGATGTTGCGCCAGTTGAATATATGAGCAAGTTACTACGAGATTTAATCCGAATAAGCACAAAATTAATCATGACGGCTATAATAGAGATGAAACTAATCATGTGGACTAGCATAGTAGTAGGATACAGAGTAGAAACATGAATTCTACCACAATTTCGAACAGGAAGGACAGAAACACATACGGTGCAACGGGAGCAGCACCGTTTGCGTCGAGGTTGTCGCCATGTCCAAACACCACGTAAACACGGTCTTTGAGCACGGTTCGTAGTCGTTCCACGCTCGGGCATTGAAGTTTGTAACTATTTTAGATTTAGAATATACTACTCCTCCGGTGCTAGTAGTAGAGCAGAGTCCTACTCTACTACTCTACTCAAGCAAGTTAGGGCATAGCATTGTAGGGAGTACCAGTACTGTGATCACTCAAGCAAGTTGTCTGGCATCGACATGACCCTACACTGCTGGTATGTGTCTCGTAAGTCAAGCGGCATGCTGTAGTCATCATCACCTGTCCACTTCCCGCAGCACATATTCGCTTCACCATCTTTGTTCGCACATAATCTCGTCCAATCTTCCATCCCCGCTAAGGCGCCTCCCTCCCTCGTCCGAAACCCAAGCACTAACAATGGCAGAACCGAGTAGTGTCTGCTGAAAGAGTGGCTGGAATTCGCTCCCCACAGAGGTAATCAAGCTCATTGTTTCGCATGTGGACAATCTCAGTACCATGCCGCTCGCCGCGTGCTCGTCGGGGCTGTACCGTTTACTCAAAGCCCTCAGGCAGGAGCTTTTTAAGCCAGCTCCTTGCTCGCTGATGCCGCCGGATCTTCAGAAATGGCGTGTCACGCAGCATAACGATCGTAGGGTGGCGAGCATCAACCCCCTTGACTGCGATCCGATCCCCGTCAGCCTCAACTACATTAACGATATGTACTAGGTCGGCATGGACACGTCTTGGATGGTGCTCGTCGACGGTTGCGGCAGCTGGATGCTCGTGGAGGTCTACACCCGGCGATTGATCCCCCTTCCTTCGATTAACACTGCACTGCTTTGGAACCGCGGCCCAGAATACTTGGAATCTTACAGTAGCCAACATGATACCAAATTTGATTTGCTCAAGGTTGTAATCTTCCAAGTACCCACAAGATCTGCGAATTATAAAGACTTCAGGCTAATTGCGTTCTTCAACCGAGGTCTCTCCTATCTGACAGGTCACTGCGGTAAGGGGATAAATCTGCACGTCCATCGCGGGATCATACATCCTCCATGGTTCTCTGATGCCATTGAACACAAGGGCTTCATTTACGCTGTCGACTCCTTCTATGGCTGGACGTATTGCTGGCCTACTCCAGTCATCGCTACAAACGGCTGTTACAACAGTATGTTACTTTCCTATGATATCATGATGGCTTGCTTATATTACTGTCAACATTTGCTAAAAAAATATTCATGCTCATAACATGCTGTTCTTAAGATTCACTAAACCAAGAGCCCTTTTTTATTTGACTCCAACTTGATATGATGTTGTCGGCCGCCTGGTGTCCCTACCCTTCCTAATCCCAGAACCTTTCAAAGAAAAGCGGCATGTCAGTTCTAGGTGGTTCCTGGCTCGATCAGACGACGGCGAAAGATTGATGATCGTTCGCACGTACCGGACGTGTTGTTTCGAGGAATACAATCACAGTCACTGCAAGGTCTTTGAGCAGGATCCCAGCTTCCCTGGGCCTTCAAGAATTTTTGACTGGAGGCTGGTAAGTAGCCTTGGTACATGCTCTCTGTTTGTCGGACTGAATTATCCGATTAACCAGGAGATAACCGACAGCAAGGATCATGATGGCAGCGCGGTTTCGTTCATCAGGCAAAACTGTGTGTACACAACATACCGTGCGTCTCTGAATGCACCATACCCTGATATGTGCTGCCACGCTCTGCAGCCCAAAGTAGGAGAGAGGGTTGCAAGTATCAGACTTTGACCTGCTGGCTGGAGTTTCCCCCGCCAGGCACCCATCTGGTTCAAGCCGTCAGCCAATCTCCACAGCTTAATAAATAGTAATGTCTAATTGAGCTAGTTAGTTAGATGCGTACACTTGGTGTAGTAGGATCTTTATTTAGTTTGATGCATACACTTGTTCTTTTTTGGTAGCCCTTTTGTAATGATGGCTGATGTTTGGTTTGGAAGAGAGGAGAGAGATGCGTCTTCACTCTTCTGGCCTGCTTACTGCTTCTGTTGCACCCCGAGCCCTGGTTGCTGCTGCTGCTGTTTTCAATGTATAATCAGTAGTATATTTCGTCTGTTGGTTGAATAAATGTGTTGTTAGAATGACAAACACAATGTTTTGGAAGCCGTTGCATGGTTCGATCCTTTAGTGCCCCGTACCGTACGTAGCACATACTATTTATCGTACGGAACACATTTTTTTTGAAACTCGGAACACATTTTCCACTTGTTGATAACATGCAGCCCACTGATGAAGGCCCAATAGAGAAGCCCATATTACCTGGAAGGGAGGCTCTCACATGAATCCGGCCCAGGTACATGCTCATGGTCCCCTAAACATAAATAAGTAAATAAATAAATAAATAAAGCTAAATGCTCATGCACCAGTTCTTTGGGAAAATAGGTAGCCCAGTATTTCTTTTTGAAGAATACCCAAGCTAGGCCTATTTGTTTTCTCCGAATTACTGGGCTGCAAATCTTTCAAGACGAGGAGGGATGCATTCCGGCCTAGCTTAAGAGTATGGTCAATGTCTGTTAAAAGTAATATCAAAAGGGGTTGAAAATTACAAAAAATTTATAGCAAATGGGATATAAGTTTCTTTTTTTGTTTTTGTTCTTCACTGATATCTTATACGTATTTCATTGGATTTAACATGACATAGTACTAATTTATTTTTAAATTTGTTTTAGTATGGCTATTAATTTTTGGATTAAGAATACTTCGTTCCCTAGCAAAAATTTGCGAATTTTCAAAATTTCCCACATATTTAGTTAATTTTTTGACCCTGGTACTGACCAGAAAATGGCCAGCAATTATAAAAATGGAAAACGGGCTGCAATAAATTCCATATGGATTAGAAAATGAGTAGAAATTATAAAAATAATAGCAAATGGGATGTACACGCCACAGATTTCAAGGCTGACTTGTTTACGCAAGGCTTTGTCAGTGAGCACACGATTCTAGCAGCAGTTAGTGTTGGATGTCCATCCAACGGCCGACGTGCTTCTTCAATCTCTGATCTTCCTGCTCCAGCCGGCTAAACTAGTGCCGGCGGGACTGCCTGCTCCCTCCTTTGTGGCCCACTGTGATGCCGCGAAGGCTTCCCCGGACCACCCTACTCCCTCCGCTGGCCTGGCCGCACGCAATCAACTGCCTCCTTATTATGCGAAAAATGATTCCTCCCACTGACATCTGGGGTGCACCAGTTGGGAGGCTGACCTGTGGGCCTACTAAGTTGACACGTACGTAGGGCTTGTCAACTTAGTCAATAAACAATTCTAGCAGCAGTAACCGTTGGATTTGAATCAAACGGTCCTGCTGCTTCTTCAATCGCTGCTCTTCTTGCACCAGCCGCCCAAACCAGCGCCGGGGAGACCGCCTGCTCTTGCCTCCAGTGGCCGGCTGTGCTGCCGATGAGGCCTCATCGCCCCTACTACTCCCACCGCTAGCCAGGCCCTGCGGCGACGGCAGCCTCACACTGCAGCCGAACCAGTGAACCCTCGTACTCCTCTCCGCATGGGCATCCACTGCCGCGTCTTCCCTGGCTCCGCGTCGTCCCCTTCCTAGGCCTCGCCGTCGTCCACCGCCTTGGTGCTCTTGCCGCGGCGTGGTCAACGTGGTCAACGACATTCCATCGGAAGAGTACTGTACGTGGAGAGGCTGACAGCTGGGTCCACGACCACAACTCAGTTTTTTTGTGATTTGCCAAGTAAGTCGCTTTGTCAGGCCTGTTGGGCTGCAAATCTTTCAAGACGAGGAGAGCTTTCATTCGGCTGGCCGAGAAAATGGCCCATCAGTAATGAGAAATGGGTTGTACATTTTTAAAACACATCAAATCGGCAATTAGTTTCAAATATCTTTTTTTCATTTCGAGATTTGAAATTACATTAATTTTTATGCGTGGAGAATTTTTTGGATTTTATATCGATATACATTTATTTTTAAAATCAGTTTGAGTGAGTCGAAATTTCGGGATTAAAAACAGTTCGGACCGCACCGAAATATGCAAAATTTCGTATAATTTTTTAGCCATGGCCAGAATATGGGCTGTAATGCTAACAAAAAGAATATGGGCTCCAAAAAAAACCTTAATAATTAGCAAATGGGCTGTAAATTATTAGAAATAATGGCAAATGGGCTATATGCTGTTTTCCACAGATTTGAGGTTTCCTAAAAAAAGGTTGATGCCCAACCAGTGACTGTTGGATGGCCATCCAACGGCCGTCGTGCTTCTTCAATCTCTGCTCTTCCTGCTCCAGCCGCTCAAACAGGCGCCGGTGGGACTGCCTGCTCCCTCCTCCCCGCAGCCGGCTCTGCTGCCACGCAGGCCTCACCGCCCCACCGTACTCCCATCGCTGGCTAGCCATCCCTCTACTCACCCACACCTGCTATTATTCTCCGGCGACGGCAGACGAACTAGTAAACCCTACAGTCGTACTCCCCTTCGCGTGGGAAACAACTGCCGAGTCTTCCCTGCCTCCGTGTCGTTCCCTTCCTAGGCCTCGCCGTCGTCCACCGCCCTGGTGCTCTCGGCGCGGCCTGGTCAATGTGGTCAACGACCGACATGCATCTGAAGTGGACTTCACGTGGAAAGGCTGACAGCTGGGTCCACAGCCGCACGCAAGGCAATGCCTCCTTATTACGCGAAAAATAATGATTCCTCCACCTGACATCAGGGACCCATCGAAAGGGCCTCTGTATTTCACAAAAAAAAACGTTACCGCCGCTGACAGCTCGGACCAACCAGCTATATCTTCACACGCAAGGAAGTGCCTCCTTATTACGCACAAAAAAAATGAATACTCCCCCTGTTAGCTGGGACCCAGTATAGTGGCAGGCTTACTTGTGGGCCTACTAAGTTGACGGGGACGGAGGGCTTTGTCAACTTAATCAATATGCACGATTCTAGCTCCAGTGACTGTAGGATGTCCATCCAACGGCCGTAGTGCTTCTTCAACCTCTAGTCTTCTTGCTCCAGCCGCCCAAACCAGCGCCGGTCGTGCCTCGTGCTCCTGCCTCCCGTGGCCAGCTGCGATGCGGCGGAGGCCTCACCGCCCCCTACTACTCCCACCGCTGGCCAGGCCATCCCTCTACTCACCCACACCCCCTGTTATTCTGCGGCGACGGTAGCCTCACAACGCAGCGAACCAGTGAACCATCGTACTCCTCTACGCATGGGCATCCACTGCCGCGTCTTCCCCAGCTCCGCGTCGTCCCCTTCCTAGGCCTCGCCGTCTTCCACCGCCCTGGTGCTCTTAGCGCGGCGTGGTCAACGTGGTCAAGGAACGGCTTCCATCGGACGTGGATTGTACGTGGAAAGGTTGACAGCTGGGTCCACAGCCGCAGCAAGGAAGTGCCTCCTTAGTACGTGCAAAATAATTATTCTCCACCTGACAGCAGGACCCACCTGACGGGCCACTGTATTTCGCCCCTGACTACTGGGACCCACCAGCTACATCTTCGCACGCAAGGAAGTGCCTGACAGTCGGGACCCACCTGGTCGAAGCGTACGTAGCTTTGTCATTCTGGTCGCGAACGTGTACGCACATACTGGTCGATGTAGAGGCGCACACGTGTCGTAGTAGAGGCGCGCAAGTGTCATAGTAGAGGAACGCATGTAGCATTTACACATACGTATAGCGGCCAGGGTGCAAGAAATAAAATACGACCACGTATGTGTACATACGGGCGAGGTCTCGAACGCCTACTCGCGCATACGTACGGCCAGGGCTCGTGTACATGGCTGGGTCGGAACGGAGAAACAGTTTCGTCGTCGTGTTCATGGGAAGGCAACAAAATGCGTCATGTTCATGGGGAGGCAACGAAATGCGTCGTGTTCATGGGGAGGCAACATAATGCGTCATATTCATCGGGAGGGCTTGGACAGAACAGGCGATGGAAACGAGGCCTGGTGTACTGCAGAACGGAGGAAACGGCCTTGTGTTCGACCGGCCATGTTCGAAACGGGATCCTGTTCATCGGGAGGGGTCTGGCATACTGCAAAACAGAGGAAACGGACCTCCTACGGTCGCAACGAGGGTCCTGTTGATCGGGAGGGGTGTGGCGTACCGCAAAACGGACGAAACAGACTTGTGTTGGAGCGCTATGGTCGAAAGGGGGGTCCTGTTCATCGGGAGGGGTGTGGCGTACCGCAAAACGGGACTCCACGGGATAGTGTTCATCTCCACCGTCGACCTCCTCCAGCCTCCACGGGCTCCTGTTCATCCAGCCTCCACCGCGCGCTACTCCACCGGCTAATGTTCAACCACCCCTCAACCGTCTACTGTTCATCTAGCCCTCCACAGCACGGGGTCCTGTTCAACCACCCCTCCACGGGCACCCCTCCACGGCCACCCCTCCACCGTCTACTGTTCATCCAGCCCTCCACACCACGGGGTCCTGTTCAACCACCCCTCCACCGTCTACTGTTCATCCATCCCTCCACACCACGGGGTCCTGTTCGTCCACCCCTCCATGGGCACCCCTCCACCGTATACTGTTTATCCAGCCCTCCACCACACCACGGGGTCCTGTTCATCTAGAGGCAACGCCACCGCTCACTATTCATCCAAATCCCCCCGCAACGCTCACTGTTCATCCCATCGATCGGCTTCAGTTAGCAACAGTAGCGAAGGAATCGCTCGATTGGGTTGTAGGATCGAAAGTATGTCTAGAGGGGGGGTGATTAGACTACTTAACCAAATAAAAACTTAGCATTTTCCCAATTTTAGTTCTTGGCAGATTTTAGCTATTGTAGGACAAGTCAAGCAATCATCACACAATTCAAGCAAGCATGCAAAGAGTATATTGGCAGCGGAAAGTAAAGCATGCAACTTGCAACAATGTAAAGGGAAGAGTTTGGAGAATTCAAACACAATTGGAGACACGGATGTTTTTCCCGTGGTTCGGATAGGTGGTGCTATCCTACATCCACGTTGATGGAGACTTCAACCCACAAAGGGTAACGGTTGCGCGAGTCCACGAAGGGCTCCACCCACAAAGGGTAACGGTTGCGCGAGTCCACGAAGGGCTCCACCCACGAAGGGTCCACGAAGAAGCAACCACCCACAAAGGGTCCATGAAGTAGCAACCTTGTCTATCCCACCATGGCCGTCGCCCACGAAGGACTTGCCTCACTAGCGGTAGATCTTCACGAAGTAGGCGATCTCCTTGACCTTACAAACTCCTTGGTTCAACTCCACAATCTTGTCGGAGGCTCCCAAGTGACACCTAGCCAATCTAGGAGACACCACTCTCCAAGAAGTAACAAATGGTGTGTAGGTAATGAACTCCTTGCTCTTGTGCTTCAAATGATAGTCTCCCCAACACTCAACTCTCTCTCATAGGATTTGGATTTTCTGGAAAGAAGATTTGAGTGGAAAGCAACTTGGGAAGGCTAGAGATCAAGATTCATATGGTAGGAATGGAATGTCTTGATCTCAACACATGAGTAGGTGGTTCTCTCTCAGAACATATGAGTTGGAATTGTGTATGTGTTCTGATGGCTCTCTCCACGAATGAAGAGGAGGTGGAGGGGTATATATAGCCTCCACACAAAATCCAACCGTTACACACAGTTTTCCAATCTCGGTGGGACCGAATCAACAAACTCGGTTGGACCGAAAAGGTAAACCTAGTGACCGTTAGAGATTTTCGGTGGGACTGACATGCAACTCGTTAGGACCGATATGGTTAGGGTTTGGGCATAGCGTAATCTCGGTGAGACCGATTACACAAACTCGGTGGGACCGAATTTGGTAATTAGCTAACCAGAGAGTTGGTCAGGCAAACTCGGTGGGACCGATTTGCTCTTTCGGTGAGACCGAAAAGTTACAAAAAGGAAACACTGAATTTACATTGCAATCTCGGTGGGACCGACTCGCTCTTTCGGTGAGACCGAAAAGTTACGGAAGGGAAACAGAGAGTTTGCAATCCCATCTCGGTGAGATCGAGATCCCTATCGGTAAAACCGATTTGCTAGGGTTTGGCAGTGGCTTATGACAAATGAAACTCGGTGGCGCCGGATAGAAAGAATCGGCAGGACCGAGTTTGGCTTAGGGTTTAGGTCATAAGTGGATATGGGAAAGTAGTTGAGGGTTTTGGAGGATATCACTAAGCACATGAAGCAAGAGGCTCATTAAGCAACACCTCATCCCTCCTTGATAGTATTGGCTTTTCCTAAAGACTCAATGTGATCTTGGATCACTAAAATATAAAATGAAGAGTCTTGAGCTTTTGAGCTTGAGCCAATCCTTTGTCCTTAGCATTTTGAGGGTTCCACTTTCACATCCATGCCATGCCAATCATTGTGCTTTCCTGAAATAATCATCTTGGAATAGCATTAGCTCAATGAGCTATATGTTGTTATGAATTACCAAAACCACCTAGGGATAGTTGCACTTTCAATATCCCCCTTTTTGGTAATTGATGACAACATATAGATCAAAGCTTTGACAAATGATAATAAGCATGAAATATATCGTCGCTTTGAGAAGTATGTGACAAGTAAGAGCTCCCCCTAAATTTGTGCATATTTAAAATTTGCTTTGGACTGCAAATGCACAAAGAGTTAGAGTCATGGGTTACTCTTCCATGTCACATACATCTTGGTGGAGCGCTTAAAATGATAAGAATGAAATACATGCACTCATCACCAAGAAAAGTGAATGATCACATAAGATAGATAAGATAATAGTATTAAGCAAACATTAAGTGTAGATTATGATCAAACACATGATCATCAATGTCTCACGAGCAATGACATAGTATCTCAAGCACTCAAAAGCAAACAAAGTTTGAAAAACCACCAAATAAAAGCAAGAGAGAATAAAAGCAACACTCTCTCTCTCTCTCTCGAAGCCTATGATCTATACATTTTTCTCCCCCTTTGGCAACAAGTTACCAAAAAGTTCCTAGAAAATGCATAGTGCTAGATCGACGCTCAGGCTTGATCTTCAGGTGGTGGTGGAGTCCGGATCACTCCAAGGACGAAGGCTTCTATAGACGCTGAAGTAGACGCTGGAGTTGGAGCTGAAGTAGATGCTGGAGCTGGTGGAACTGAAGCTGTAGCTGGTGCAGACATGGTGGCTCTAGTGTCAGCAACTGGCACTGCAGACGACCTCGGACCTCGCGGCACTCTGGCAAAGGCATGAGTTGTAGTCCTGCCTCTCCTCTCCTGCATGTCATCCTGGAGCTGCTCCATTGCAGTCTGAATCTCTGTCACCTTGACATCCAAGTCATAGAACTTTTGTTCCATGATTCTCTCTAGGCTTGCCTGGTTCTGAGTTAGGGTGGCTAGTCCTTTCTCAATCCGCAGGGTGGATGCAATCAGGTAACCAAGCTTCTCTTGTTTGGTTTTCAGGAAATATTCAGATGCCTCCTCTTGAGTTGGCATCTTGGCAGCTTTCTCCTTCCTTGCCTTCTCCTTCTTTGCTTGTGCTTGGGCAGATGATGGTTCATTCTCAGTCATCACAACTTGATTATCTTCAAAATCTGGACGGATGGGCAGGTGTTCCTTGTCCAATAAGTATATGCTCGTGCCCATCTTGGAGTTAATGAGCTCCTGAATTTGAGGGGCATATCCACAGCTCCTCTTCTGGTCTGCTGCAGTCCTTTTGATAGTCTCTACTATGAGGCTCATGACCTTAAATTTCTGAGGTACATCAAATACATGAAGCAAATTGATTGCATGGCCTCTGATCATCTTGTGATCACCTGACTTGGGCAAGAGAGTGTGCCTCAAAATCCAATTAATAGTTGGCAGCCCTGACAGAAGATAATGCACTGAGCCAAACTTGAAAGTATCAAGTGCTTCATTTGGAATTTCCTTGTACATGTTTGACATTGAGTTATGATCCATCTTCTTCTTGGCATAGATATCCAAGTCATCCTCATGCTCTTCAGGGGCATTGATGAGCTGTGCCCATTCAGAAACTGTAGATTGGTACCTCGTACCTTCAGACATCCATGTGATCCTCCCATCTGGATAAAAATGTGCTGTGGAGTAGAACTGCATTATAAGCTCCTCATTCCACTTTGTGAGCTTCTGCCCAACAAAGTCTGCTACTCCACAAGCATTGAAGCTGTCTTGCACTCCAGGAGAATGCTCTTCATTGTCCTTGATGTATTGCCAGTCAGCCCATCTCATGTCACAGACTATTCGCTTCTTGTCAAGCAAAACTGTCTCATAGAAATCTTGCTGTTCCTTGGTGTGAAACCTGTAATCCACAGCAGTCCTTCTCCTTGAAGCATACGGATCTGCTTCTCTCCACTTCCTCAGCCCTGAGTCTCTCCTGAGCTTCATATCCTCAGCCACAGGATGAGCATCGTTGTGGTCTGGGATCTTGGGCTTGAGTTTTCTGAGAACTTGCTCTTCATCATCTTCTTCTGCAACTTCAGGCACTGGGGCCTTGTTCTTCTCAGCAGCTGGGATGCTTCTTGTATTTCTCTTTGGTGCAGACTTGGGCTTGGAGGCAGCTTTGGGTGCTTCTTTGGGCTTAGATGCAGTAGCCCATGTCCTGATAGCATCACCCATAAGCTTAGGTGCCTTAGGTGCTGGTGCAGCAACCTCTTCTTCCTCTTCCTCTTCCTCTTCCATGATGGAAGCCTTTCCAAGCACTCTGGCTACGGTCTTCTTCACCCTTTCCTTTCTTTTCTTTCCTTCAGCAGCAACTGGCTTAGGAATTTGAGTTGAGGCTCTGGCCTTTGGCATAGGCTGCCTACCTGCTGGCCTTTTGATTTTCATCCCTGGCTTTGTGCCTTGAGCTGGTTCAACTCTCTTGGAAGTTGCTTCCTCTTCTGTCACATAATCTTCATCCTCAGAATCTGAAGTTCTCTTCTTCCTCTGTCTGGTGGAAGCTTTTGGCAAATTGCTGGGAGTGCTCCTGTAAGTGCATCTAGTGCCACCCCTAGTTGGTTTTGGAGTATTGACGACAAACCTAGTTGAGGGACTAACGTGTTTGTGAGAATTGCAGGAAAACACAGGTAGAAGTCCCTCATTGATTCGGTTTTATTACCAGAGATGACCCCTAAAAATGTACGAAGACATTGAAGACAATGGTGGTTTATGAAGATATTCATATTGAAGACAATGACATGAGAAGACTCCCTATGAAGCTTATGGAACTCGAAGACTTAGATCCTTCGTAGTTTTATTTCATTTATGTAGTGTCATAGGAATCGCCGTACTGTTAAGTGGGGTCCAAAAGAACCAGTCAGAATGACTGTAGTGATGCCTAATTCAAATCCTATGTCTTCGAGCGAAGACTTTGAGAGAAAATCTTGTCCAGAGCCAGACAAGTCAGCTTTACTTGTAGTCCAAGTAAAGTTGCCGTGTGAGTTCAAAATTCGACCGTTGGTACACGTGTCAGTTCCTTAGTGACCCAGGGTCATTTTGGACAGATCAGGTCGGGTTGCCAAGTGGCTATAAATATTCCACCCCCACAACCATAAACGGTTGGCTGCTCAGATTTCAGTGCACGACTTTTGTCGTTTGAGAGCAACCCACCTCGAAGCCTTTGAAAGAAAAATTCCCAGTGAGGAGAAAAGCCCTAACCACCCAGAGCCAGAGTAAATTGGGCATCACTTAAGTCTTCGTGTCTGTGTGATTTGAAGACTTATTACACTTGAGGACTGTGCATCCTCCAGATGGTTAGGCGTCGCGTTCTGAGCATCCAAGAGAAATTGTGGATTGCCAGTGAACGAAGTCTGTGAAGGTTTGGGAGTCTACCTTGAAGACTTACCTGAGTGATTGGGCGAGGTCTGTGTGACCTTAGCTCAAGGAGAAAATGGTGAGGACTGGGTGTCTTGGACTAAGTGTCCTTGACTGGGTGTCCGGGACTGTGTGTCCTTTGGTTTAAATACCTAGCCACTCCAACCAGACGTACAGTTGTCACAGCAACTGGAACTGGTCCAACAAATCATTGTCTTCAACGTGTCACTGGTTTCATCTTCATTTCCTTTCACTTACAGTTATTCATTGTGAAGCCATTGCATGCTTGCTTTATCTTTTGTCTTCACAACATGAATGTATGATCTGTTCGGCTTCATAACTTCTTCCTACCTGATCCTTATTACACTGAAGCTGTTTGTCATTGCGCTTTCACTCTATTGAATATATGACCATGGCTGGCATAGTGTAATCTAACTTCCGCTGCATAGTAATAGGCATGATCTTCACTGTTTGTCTTCACAACTCTCACGTTTTGAAGACTTTCATAAAAATCGCCTATTCACCCCCCTCTAGTCGATATAACGCACTTTCAATTGGTATCAGAGCAAGGTGCTCCCTTGTTCTGTGTGATTCGGTTTAACCACCTGGAGTTTTAGCTATGTCGACTGCAGGGATAATCAAAGTCTCCGCTGCTTGTCCCGTCTTCGATGGAACTGAATATCCCTACTGGAAGAATAAGATGCGCATGCATCTTGAAGCCATTGACGTCGACCTATGGTATGTCGTCGAAAACGGCGTCCCCAAGGCTGGAGAAGGTGTCACTGCTGCTGATGTCAAGAAGTTCGTTCAACTGGACTCTACTGCCAAGAATATCATCTGTGGTCATCTGACCAAAGGACAGTATGGCCGTGTGAGTGCCTTGAAGACATCCAAACTGGTCTGGGATTGGCTCTCCAAAGTTAATGAAGGCATATCAACCCAGAGAGATCAAAGAATCAGTGTCCTTCGCAATCTCTTCAACCGCTTCAAACGAAATGACAATGAGAATGTCCAGCACACCTTTGATCGGCTCATTGACATCACAAATGAGCTCCAAGCCCTCGGCGCTACTGAGATCACCAAACATGAAATCGTCAAGACGCTGCTGAGATCACTTGATAGTTCGTTTGACATTCTGGCCCTGATGATTCAAGAACGTCCTGATTTCAAGACACTCGATCCGTCTGACATACTTGAGAGGCTCAACACACATGAGTTTCAGATTTCTGAGAAAAGAGATATCTACGGTCCAAACTATGGGCAAACTCGTGCCTTGAAGGCAAAAGCTGTCTCCTCATCTGAAGAAGAATCTGACTGCAGTTCTGATGATCCTGAAGACATTGGAAGAGAACTTGCAATGCTAGTGAAGAAGTTTCAAAAATTCACCAAGAAGAAAGGCTTCAGAAAATCTTCACGATCAAGCTCAAGGAATGATGAAGCTTCTGCTCATGACTACAAGAAGAAAACATGTCACAAGTGCAAGAAAACTGGGCACTTCATCTCTGAGTGTCCACAGTGGGACAATGAGAATAGAAGGAAGAAGAAGAGCAAGGAATATGATTCTGACGACAAGAAAAAGAAGAAAAACTCAAAGTCTTCTTCCAAGTCTTCATCAAAGTCTTCATCACACAAGAAGAGCTCATCTGGCAAGGCGCGTGCGTTTGTAGGAAAGGAGATGGATTCAGAGGAGGAATCCGCATCTGAGGAGGCAGAGGTGGAATCTGAGGAGGAGTCTGATTCTGGCATTGCGAGTCTGGCTACAGCATACGTCGCCAAGTCCATCTTCAACACTGAAGACAATAATTGCATCACCGACACCGACGCAAATGACAAGAACGACTCCACTCCTACCTACTGCTTCATGGCACGCGGTGCCAAGGTAAACACACGCACCACTCGCTATGAAACATCCAGTGATGATGACTCTGAATGTGATTCAAAACCTAGCTACAAAACACTTGCTAAAATTGCAACTGAACAACAGAAAGCTATGGAACACATTCAAAAGCTGTTAGACAGAAGCGATGATCTGTTGGGTGCTGAAATGACTCGATCTGAATCCTTAATTGAAGACATAAAAAACCTTCACGTTAAGTATCAGGAACTTGAAGACCGTCATGATACTCTCTCAACAACTCATGAAAAGCTTTCCTATGACTATCTTCAAAGGAAGCAAGAACTTGAGAAATTGAGGGTGGCTCATGAAGATCTTCAAAAGGAAAACGAGTCACTTCGCGCCGAACAGATCAGTCCCGCTCAGGAAGGATTTGAACCACCATGTCTTAAATGCATTGAGCGTAATAATGCTAATTCTGTTGCTGAATGTTCCACTGCTACTACTGTTCCAATATCTTCAACTGTTGATGTGGCAACTAACCCCTCTGCTGAGGATACCACTGCTATTGCTGATGAGAATGCTAGGTTGAAGACATTGCTTGAAACAGGGATGTACAAAAGTCTGAAAGGGCATCAAACATTATGTGATGTCCTTAAGAAGCAGATTCTGAACCGAAACCCTAGGAAAGAGGGTGTTGGGTTCGTGAGGAAAATCAATGCAGATGGCTCTTACTGGAAACCTGAGCAGTACCCCAAAACTACATGGGTTGCTGCAAAGGAACTTTCAGCAGATCCATCCAATTTATCTGGCTTCACTAGTGCTAACCCAATTATCATTGATGAATCCTTTGATGCAAACTATAAACTGTTTAAGAATCAGAATGGTGAAGTGATTGCCAGGTACATTGTTACTAACTACAGGAATGGACCGCCTATGAAGAAGATCTGGGTTCCGAAAACATGTCTGGAAAATCTTCCTGTGAATGTCTTCATGACACCTCACTTGACGAAGACAAACCTCGGTCAAAGGCTTCATACAGACAGAGGACTCACCTGAGTCACACTAACGCAAATGTTTTGCAGGGAAACCACACTCAGGCATATGAATATGAGAGCGGTTCATCGAACCGTCATGTTCATATGACCAAAAATTATTCTGCTTATGCCTATGAGTATTATTGTCCCCCTGCTAGACTATTTGCTAAGGCTTCAAAGCCAAAATTCTCAGATGCTGCACTTAGACTCATAGCTTCTAAGCCACCCTTGAAGATGTGGGTGGTTAAGAAAGCTTAACTCTCTTTTGCAGGGAAAGGTCTCCAGCACAAAAACAAAATCGTCTGACGCTATTGCTGGGGACCATAAAAATCTTGTGGGGCGCAAGATAAACTGCCCAAATGGCATCATTATGTACTTCGTTCCTGAATCGCATGCTATTCTCCCCATTAGTCCTAATCTGGATCTAACTTTTCATAACCCACTGGTTCGTCAAATGTTTATGCTTCACAACACTCTTCGTGAAGCCTATCCCCCTAACTGCACTGTAGGGTACGACACCAGCGACTTCAAAGTCTTCAGAATGGATTATTGACAGTGGGTGTACAAATCACATGACTGGCATAAGAAGCCTTCTTATGGACTCAACTTTACGTCCATCCGACAAGAGCCACATTACATTCGCTGACACTGGTAAAAGTAAGGTATTGGGTCTAGGTAGAGTTGCAATCTCAAAGGATCAACACATGGATAAAGTCATGCTTGTTGAATCCCTTGGCTTCAACTTAATGTCTGTCTCAATGCTTTGCGATTTGAATATGATTGTAATGTTTGGCAAATATTGCTGCCTGGTGCTAATGGAATCTGACAAATCTCTAGTGTTTGAAGGGTATAGGAAAGGTGATTTGTATGTGGTAGATTTCTCAGCAGGACCACAACTTGCAGTATGTCTTCTTGCAAAAGCTTCAGAATGCTGGCTTTGGCATCGAAGGCTTGGGCATGCTGGCATGAGGAACCTCCACACCCTTGCGAAGAAAAAGCACGTCATAGGCATCGAGGGCGTCAAGTTCAAGAAAGATCACTTATGCGGTGCTTGTGAAGCAGGGAAGATGACAAGGGCAAAACATCCTTCAAAGACAATCATGACCACTACTCAACCCTTCGAACTGCTCCACATGAATGTTTTCGGTCCCACTCACTACTCAACTTTTACTACTTCTGCATGCCTCTATGGCTTCGTAATTGTTGATGATTATTCTAGATATACTTGGGTGCACATAATCCTTTACAAGACTGAAGTGCAGGATGTCTTCAGACGCTTCGCAAATCGAGCTATGAACAATTTTGGCGCCAAGATAAAGCACATCAGAAGTGACAATGGCACTGAATTCAAAAACACTGGCCTTGATACATATCTGGATACCTTGGGCATCACACATGAATTCTCAGCTCCATACACGCCACAGCAGAATGGCGTTGTCGAACGCAAGAACAGAACACTCATTGAGATGGCCAGAACAATGCTAGATGAATACAAGACTCCAAGAAAGTTCTAGACTGAAGCCATTGATACTGCATGCCATACAATCAATCGTGTTTATCTTCACAAGCTTCTGAACAAGACATCCTATGAACTCCTAACTGGCAAGAAGCCAAATGTCAGTTATTTCAGAGTATTTGGCGCAAAATGCTGGATCAAGGACCCACACCACACCTCAAAGTTTGCACCAAAAGCACATGAAGGCTTCATGCTTGGATATGGAAAGGATTCGCACTCCTACAGAGTCTTCAATCTCTTCCACTACAAAGTGGTTGAAACAGTGGATGTGCGATTTGATGAAACCAATGGATCACAAAGAGAGCAATTGCCAAATGTGCTAGATGAAGTTCCAGCAAATGAATCAATCAAGCTTATGGGAACTGGAGAAATTGTACCTTCTGAAGCTCATCCTGAAGAAGAACTTATCATCTCAGCACCTGATCCACATGAAGACAATGCTCAGCCTGACGATATACCTTCAAATGACCACATAGATCAGCAAGAGCAAAGTCTTCGCCCCACACACCCTCGTGTTGCAAATGAAGTACAAATTAACAAAATACTGGACAGCATCAATGCACCTGGTCCACTCACTCGTTCAAGGGCAACTCAGCTAACAAACTTCTGTGGGCATTTCGCATTCGTCTCAATATCAGAACCCAAGAAATTTGAAGAAGCCTTCATGGAACCTGAATGGATTCAAGCTATGCAAGAAGAGCTTCAACAATTTGAGCTGAATAATGTATGGGAACTGGTTAAGCGTCCTGATCCATGGAAGCACAACATAATAGGCACGAAATGGATATACCGCAACAAGCAAGATGAGCATGGTCAAGTTGTCAGAAACAAAGCTCGTCTCGTTGCTCAAGGATATACTCAAGTGGAGGGCATTGACTTCGATGAAACATTTGCTCCTGTGGCTAGGCTTGAAGCCATACGCATACTGCTGGCCTATGCAAATCATCATAACATACTTCTCTATCAGATGGATGTGAAAAGTGCCTTTCTCAATGGCAAGATTGAAGAAGAAGTGTATGTTGCACAACCACCTGGCTTTGAAAATCCAAAACATCCTGATATGGTATACAAGCTCAACAAGGCACTGTATGGCCTCAAACAAGCCCCTAGGGCCTGGTATGATACACTCAAGTACTTTCTGAAAAGCAAAGGCTTCATACCTGGTTCCCTGGATCCCACTCTTTTCATGAAGACATATGATGGTGAACTGTTTGTGTGCCAAATATATGTGGATGGCATTATCTTCGGCCGCACCAATCAGAAGTATAGTGAAGAGTTTGGATATATGATGCAAGAGCAATATCAGATGTCCATGATGGGGGAGCTGAAGTTCTTTCTCGGTCTTCAAATACGGCAACAACGCAATGGCATCTTCATATCTCAAGAGAAATATCTTAAACAGTGCCTAAAGAAGTTCAGTATGCAAGACTGCAAAGGCTTCACAACACCAATGCCAGCCAAGCATCATCTGGGTCCCGATGACAATGGTAAAGAGTTCGATCAAAAGGTATACCGCTCCATGATTGGGTCTTTGCTTTATCTATGTGCATCTAGGCCAGATATCATGCTTAGTGTTTGCATGTGTGCTCGATTTCAAGCGACACCAAAGGAGTCGCATCACTTAGCTGTGAAGCGAATTCTTTGATATTTGGCTCACACCCCAACTCTAGGATTATGGTATCCAAAGGGCTCAGAGTTTGATTTAGTTGGATTTTCAGATGCTGATTATGCTGGTGACAAAGTTGATCGCAAGTCTACATCAGGCACATGTCACTTTCTGGGACGATCACTTGTATGTTGGTCTTCAAAGAAGCAGAACTGTGTATCACTCTCCACTGCTGAATCTGAATACATTGCTGCTGGATCTTGCTGCGCTCAGCTTCTGTGGATGAAGCAAACACTCAAGGATTATGGCATTCATCTGAAGCAAGTGCCACTTTACTGCGACAACGAAAGCGCCATCAAGATTGCCAACAACCCAGTTCAGCACTCAAAGACAAAGCACATTGAAATTCGTCATCACTTTCTCAGAGATCATGTTGTGAAGGAAGACATTGATATCATACACGTCAACACTGAAGAGCAATTGGCAGATATCTTCACAAAGCCCTTGGATGAGAAGAGATTTTGCAAGTTACGGTGTGAGCTAAATATCTTGGAATCCTCAAATGTCCTGTGATCAGGCACACATCCTAACACTTAAGCATATTGATGACTTAGATGTGCAACACACGAAGTAGCGTATATCTTCAAACAATGAAGACATACGTTCTAAGTGTGAATACATTAATGTGGAATTTGACTTCGGAGCGCCACGATAATTGTGCGCCGTGTCTGGGTCTAATACTTCCTATACGGTGGGTAACGCCACCACCAAACGTTCCATTTTGAAGTGTTTCTCTCATGGCGTTACCTCTCAATGTCTTCACAATTGGTTTGGTTTCATTCTCAATATGTCTTCATGATTATCTTCACTGCGTTGATTATATCGATATATATGTACTGATGTTCTGTCCTCTACAGCATTCACTTATAGTATGTCTTCTTAGTTGAATCTTTTGAACTAAGTGAATGTGATCGGACCCTAACCTATCTATGCTTTCTATCTCAAACTCTATCTCTCCAAGTCATATGCATTCTGTTGTAACTGTCAAATGTCTTCACTGTGTCCTTGTCAGCTGAAGACATAGTGACAACCATAAAAGTCTGTTTTTAATGCTCATTCCTCCACATAAGATCCGGAGAAGCAGGAACGACCGCCCGACAATTTAGGCGTGCGTGGTACATGGAACAAATCCCAATCGTCCTCTAACTGGCCACGCGTGCCTCAAATGCGAACCGCCAGGGGTACCTGCGTAATAGCGCAGTGCCGCCTCTATCCCTATAAATATACGATTCACTGCGGTCATTATCTCCTTCTTCCACCCTCGCACGAACCCTAGCGCCACCGCTAGCACTCGACGACGCCGGCGACGAAGCGCTTCACTGCCGCAACCTCTCCGACGCCGTTTTCACGCCGACAGCAGACATCGCTCTCTCCGTCGTCTCCGTATGTGTCTTCCGTCGCCAAGTTAGGGCACGGAGGATCGAACTGCTCGGCCTCAACTCTCACTTCGTTTAGCAGTTCCAAGTGTGGTAAATAAAACCTCTTTTTACAGCCTCTTTTGATCCCACAGTTCAGTCACTTTCTGCCATAAGGAGTTTCTCCTCACATCAGTTAGTTATCTCGCTACATCTCATGACATGCCTAGTATATTCACTTGTGCTTCATAAGGTAGTTAGATTCCTCACTTGTACTGATCTGTGGGTTCGTACAAATCTGGAACCAACTTCTTATCTGTGAGTGAATGTCTTCGCACAATGAGGTCTATGTCTTCTAAACCGATTTATCTTCAAAATCTTCTGAGAATGCATATGACCTCTTCCCCTTCCCTCGCACCTTAATGCTGTCACAGGTACATGTCCGTGGGAGAATCCTTTGGTTCTCATAGTCTGCATTCATTTGCAGAGTACTTGCAGCATCACATCAACTCTCCTGAAGCCAGTTCTTGCAAAAGGAAGCCTTTGAAGCCTTTGAACATCTTGAAGCCTTCCAAGTTATTCATGGCTTCAGAAACAGCAGCAAGGAAGGGAGGCAGACAACGACGTGGTGAAACATCCAAAGATCTGCCTGATGAAATGGCAGAGATGTACAAAACTGATCCTGAAGAAAGCTATGGTCAGCGCAAGACACGAATCCAATGGATTCGAAGATATTGGGCAGAGCAATGGTTCCACTACCGCTTCGTCACTCAGGAATATGCGGAGAAGTGCGCCATCAAAAGACCGTGGGGAGACGTACTATACAAAAATCTTGTACCCAGGTCTAGAGTCGAAGCCATTGCTCAAGGCTTCTATCCATGCATGGTGAGAGGACCACAGCCAGCTGAGGCACATCCGTCATCACTTCTCTGGTGCCGCGATGATAATCTCTTCAAGCGCAACTTTCAGTTTGCACAACAGTCAGCAAAGATAAACAAGAAGAAATTTGGGCTTGACTTCAACCCTGGTCCCTCCTCACCAAGGGCAGATGGCACACGCAACGCCGATCCCAATATCATCGGGCCGTATGCCAATCTTGTAGGCCTCATCACTCGCATCCTAGTCCAAGGGACTGCTGTGAATGACCCTCCAGCAGATACTGAGTCAGATGACGCCCCCGCTGGTCCGAAGCCAAAGCAGAAGAAGCCAAAAGCTCCAAAAGTTTCAAAGCCAGCCGCTTCTCCCAAGATCGCAAGAGTGAAGCCTTTAGCAAATGCACCTCCTGAAGCCAGTGTGCAGTCAGAAGGCTTATCACGAGTGTCCAAGCCCCAAGAAGCCAAGAAGCCTCAGCCACACACAGGAAAAGAGCTCACAGCTGCTGACATTCTGTGCTGCGAAGCCATTGATCTCTCAAGCGATGAAGATCTTGGAGATGATGCTCTTGAGCAGCTCATCAAGAGCAAGGAGGAGGCTGAAATCTTCAACAATCTGCCTCTGTTCGATGTCGCCATCATCCACAACTTCATCGATGAATGGTTTGACACACCAGACATAAGCTTCAATGATCTGCAGCTACCCATAGGCCTCAGCGTTGCCTTTCAAGGTGCAATTGCTTCAGAACTTGCAATAGCCCAGCGAATTGTAGAACTGAAGCAGAAAATTGATCATGAAAAGGCTCAGTTCAAGAAGCACGTGGCCAAGCTCAGTGTGCAAGAAGTGAAAAAACTTCAAGATCATGTTGCACGAGCTGAAAGAGAACTTCCTGAAGACGCGTGCCGAAGCTCAAGGCTCGCGAGAACGCATGAAGACTTTGGCTGATCGCTGCGTGCAAGCCTACAATGAGGCAGAAAAGCGCAAGGCACTTGGGCGTCCCGGCATTGACCCCAGGATGGCCGCGAAGAAGACAAAGAAGGCGGCTGTGCCCGAACCTGAAGCGCCAAGGTCAGAAACTGCTCCGATTGTCTTCCCCACTGCAACGACTGGCTCGAAGCCAAAGAGTCGATCAACCGCCTCACAGCACAAGAAGACACGGACTGCAGAGGCTGAAGCTAAGAAGAGAAAACATTCTGAAGCCTCTCCTTCTGAACCCATCATCAAGAAGCGCAAGACCAAGAAATCTCGGGCTGCTCCCACAGAGCCCCTGATAGTTGAACCCCTCTGCGTCCGCTATCCTGACACAGATCGTCAGTTGACTGTGCATGAACCCAACACTGAAGACATTCCAGCAGATGAACCCTACGCTGCTGAAGACATTGGTATCCAAGACAATGTGCAAGGTGATGCAGCCCTTCCTCAGCTTGAGAAAAGCGAACTGATCAGTATTGGTCGTCCCTTGACGCCAATCACACAAGCAGCATTATGGCCAGATCGCCCACAGGAGGAAGATGAGCCACAGCCCACTGCAACTCCACAAGCGTCGCCCAAATTCCGTAGGCTTTGCAAAGGGCCAAGGGCTCAGGCTGCTGACGACATTCCGGCTGCATCAGCCGAAGAGCATGCAGAGATACCACAAACTCCAACTCCCCCACACCAACAAGAAGCAGTTCTCCAGGAGAACGTGCCTGAGTCTGCAAATGTTGAGGCTGCCACAAACAACACCGAAGCAAATGTGGAGCCCAACCCAACAATAGCTTCAGAAGACAATGAAGCTACTGCTCCTGAACATTCTGTGCCTGAGTCTGCTGCAGGACCACAATTCAACTATCATATTGCGTACAGACCCCAGGTCCAGAAGCCGATCCCACGACTGCCAAGGTTCCCAGGTCCTGCATCAGCTCCTAGTTCCTTCAACATCAACGGCTTCAGGGCAGATAACACGTTTTTCGACCGCTCCAAGAACCCTTATTCAAGGGAACGGATTGTATCAGATAGGTTCTGGAGCCATCAACAGCGCAGCTATTATTCATGCATCCTTTACAACCAAGGCCGCATCTTTCCTCACAAGCGCCTTGAAGTTGAAGCTGTTGCTGGTCTGCCTGGTCTGGAAGAAGCACTGGATTGCTTCAAGCAAGTGGGTTTGCTGCCATTTATCACTGATGAAGAGCACTGGAACGAAGAGCTTCTGCTCCAGTTCTGTGCCACTGTGCAGATCAAAGGCTATAACAGAGATCCGAAGACATGGATTCTGGAGTGGATGACAGGCAATATCCATCATGAAGCCAATGCTTTCGACCTAATTGAGCTTACCGGCCTTCCCACTCCTGGCGAATTCTTTGAAGAAGGGTGCCAACTCCATGCTGAAGCAATTGAGAGCATATTTCAGCGTCCTGAGCCAGATATGAGTCAGATGCTCTCAATGATGAAGCCACTGCCTCCGAATGCACCCTATCCAACTAGGTTCTTCGTTGAAGACTTAGAGTACCTGCCCAGAACAATATATCATATCATAAGGTGGACTCTATGGCCTGTAAAGGGACACTCTCGATATGCTACAATTGATGGTGCAATGAAGACTCTCATCTTCTGCATTCTACATGGCAAATGCTTCAATGCACAGGATCTCTTCATCCGTCACTTTGCAGCGTCTGCCTCAGAACTGTTTGGATTAAAGTTCTATGCTCCTTGGGTTATGAGGCTGATCAAGCTTCACTCTGCAATCTCCTATCAACCCTCAGCCCGCAACCATAGGATATTTTTGCCAGATGTGGACACATCTGCTGAAGCAATATATCCAGAGCCTGGCAAGCAACCATTAAGTCTTCAAAATGCAGAACACCAGAGCTTCACTCAAAATATTGAAGGTGTTGAAGCTCTCTCCCGAGTGTATCCAATGGCTGGCACCACACGTGCCCCTGCATCAACTGAAGCCACTGACAGCAGAGCTGCCAAGAGACCCAAGAAGCGCGTTCGAACACTTAATGACCGAGAGCTTCTTGTGGCTCTTCACCAAAAGCAAGATAGGCATCACGACTGGCTCAAACGGCAGATGAGAAGCATCATGCAAGACGTCAATCGCATCAGAAATCTGGCAACCAAGAATGCGTTTGTCGCACACGAGACCTATCGCCGCACTTGGAAAGGCCTCACCATGATGAGCAATGAAGCTGAACTGCAAGAGGATGGCTTCAGAGAGAGATTCCAATTTGACTCCATGCCTCCAAGAAGAGCTGTGATGCGAAGCACACCATCACTTGAAGAGTCAGAATTCTCTTCTTCTGCTGCCACCGTGTCTGCCCGGATTATTGAAGAAGACGACGACGCGACATCATCTCCACCTGCTTCAACACATGTCGAATCTGCACCAAGCTCATCTGCACCGCCACCAAACAACTCCACCGACCCTGCTGCGCCTGGGAACGCGTAGGGAACTCTATGTCTTCAAACCTTTTTGGTCATCACTGACAAAAGGGGGAGAAGCATGATGTTTATAGTCTTCAAGCGGGTCACTTTGGTCGGGTGCCACTATATTTTGCTACATTTTGCTTCGTGCTTACAACTCCCGTTTTTGCTACATTTGCTTCTTTGAGTTGTAACACTTAGCCTTGATGGCCGTCTGCTACCTGCTTGTCACTCCGTTATGCGAAGATAAATTCCGCATGTGCGAAGATAAATTCCGCACTCATCTCTTACTGCAGACGTCCATTTTCCATTATGCATGTCATTATCTTCATATACTTTCACATGCATAGTGGATTGTCATCATAAGTTGAAGTGGATCTCCACAAGTACAACCTGCCATGTGCATTTGCATTCAAAAGGCAAATTACTTATATGCACATCTTCAGGGGGAGCCCTTGCAACTTATGAAGACAAATTCCTTTACTATTTCACAAATTTTGTTCCCGTTGAAAACTTCAACTAGTTTGTCATCAATCACCAAAAAGGGGGAGATTGTAAGTGCATCTAGTGCCACCCCTAGTTGGTTTTGGAGTATTGACGACAAACCTAGTTGAGGGACTAACGTGTTTGTGAGAATTGCAGGAAAACACAGGTAGAAGTCCCTCATTGATTCGGTTTTATTACCAGAGATGACCCCTAAAAATGTACGAAGACATTGAAGACAATGGTGGTTTATGAAGATATTCATATTGAAGACAATGACATGAGAAGACTCCCTATGAAGCTTATGGAACTCGAAGACTTAGATCCTTCGTAGTTTTATTTCATTTATGTAGTGTCATAGGAATCGCCGTACTGTTAAGTGGGGTCCAAAAGAACCAGTCATAATGACTATAGTGATGCCTAATTCAAATCCTATGTCTTCGAGCGAAGACTTTGAGAGAAAATCTTGTCTAGAGCCAGACAAGTCAGCTTTACTTGTAGTCCAAGTAAAGTTGCCGTGTGAGTTCAAAATTCGACCGTTGGTACACGTGTCAGTTCCTTAGTGACCCAGGGTCATTTTGGACAGATCAGGTCGGGTTGCCAAATGGCTATAAATAGTCCACCCCCACAACCATAAACGGTTGGCTGCTCAGATTTCAGTGCACGGCTTTTGTCGTTTGAGAGCAACCCACCTCGAAGCCTTTGAAGGAAAAATTCCCAGTGAGGAGAAAAGCCCTAACCACCCAGAGCCAGAGTAAATTGGGCATCACTTAAGTCTTCGTGTTTGTGTGATTTGAAGACTTATTACACTTGAGGACTGTGCATCCTCCAGACGGTTAGGCGTCGCGTTCTGAGCATCCAAGAGAAATTGTGGATTGCCAGTGAACGAAGTCTGTGAAGGTTTGGGAGTCTACCTTGAAGACTTACCTGAGTGATTGGGCGAGGTCTGTGTGACCTTAGCTCAAGGAGAAAACGGTGAGGACTGGGTGTCTTGGACTAAGTGTCCTTGACTGGGTGTCCGGGACTGTGTGTCCTTTGGTTTAAATACCTAGCCGCTCCAACCAGACGTACAGTTGTCACAGCAACTGGAACTGGTCCAACAAATCATTGTCTTTAACGTGTCACTGGTTTCATCTTCATTTCCTTTCACTTACAGTTATTCATTGTGAAGCCATTGCATGCTTGCTTTATCTTTTGTCTTCACAACATGAATGTATGATCTGTTCGGCTTCATAACTTCTTCCTACCTGATCCTTATTACATTGAAGCTGTTTGTCATTGCGCTTTCACTCTATTGAATATATGACCATGGCTGGCATAGTGTAATCTAACTTCCGCTGCATAGTAATAGGCATGATCTTCACTGTTTGTCTTCACAACTCTCACGTTTTGAAGACTTTCATAAAAATCGCCTATTCACCCCCCCTCTAGTCGATATAACGCACTTTCAGCTCCTGCTGCCATCATCTGACGAACTTGAGGGAATAGTGCCCTCACTCATCTGCACTTGCTGTTCTGACACATTCTGGCCGTCACTTTGGTCTGACATGATGAACAAGCTGACTGCTGACCCTGTGAACAATTTATAGATGAGGTAGAATGGATGAGCATCATAAAATGCAGAGATTTTTGCAAAAGAATGACCCAAAAACTTAGTTTTAGTTTCCCACAGAAATCATCTCGGTCTACGGATTTTTAAACTCGGTGAAACCGAAGCGGATTTGGAACCTAAACTAGTGAACTCGGTTGGACCGAGTCACAGTTCGGTGGCACCGAGACTGCTAGGGTTTCACAAAGTTCCAAAATCGGTCACACCAATAAGTAATTCTTGGTCAGACCGAGTCTCACTTGTGCATTGGCATAAGCAAAATCGGTGGGACCAAGTTTTTCAACTCGGTGGGTCCGAGATGGTTTCGGCGGAAACCTAACCCTAAAATTTTCGAATCAAACCTAATCTACGAGCGCATTGACTGGATAGGAGTGTTTCAGTCGTGGCAAGAATCATGATGATCACAATGTGCTAAGAATCAGATTGGAGAATAGCACAAAGATCGAGTCCATACCCTAGTTCGGCGGAGACTCGCTACGGCGGCAACGGCGGGGTAGAATTCCGTTGACAGTGATGGAGACTAGCGACTGGAGGCGGCTGGCGGCGAGGAGACGATCCGGAGACCAAGTTGGCAGAGCAGGCTATCGCGCGGGCGAAGGGGTTCGGAGAAATTTCCAAATTTTTGCCCGTGACTATATATAGCCCGACCCTGTCGGTGTGTCCGAGTGGAACGACTCGGTGGCACCGAGATTCATAACTGCAAGCAGTTACTAAAACTCGGTGCGACCGAAAGGTTCAAATCGGTTGCACCGAGATCGAAAACCTAGATCAACTTAATGATCTTGGTAGGACCGAAAGTGGGGTATCGGTCAGACCGAGAATCATAAAGAGGTTTTGGAAGTTTAAGTCTATGATGAATCGGGGACTCTGAGCGCTCCTCACACAGAGTGGTTCGAATCTGACTTGATCAAATTTTGTGATGTAGCATGAATAGAGTTTGAGACGAGAAAAGCATAGATAGCTAGAGGAGGTTCTTAGGCATTCTTGTCCATCCACTTGGCAAAAGGAAATAAAACCAAACAATCAAAACAACAAGTGGATGTCCTCGAATGAGTAAAATATGCAACCAGCATGCTCACACAATAAGATGGCAAATGAAATATGTGACAAGGCATGCACAACCAATTCTAGCATCTATCAAGCAATTTGCGATGACAAGGTCATCTATATATGAGTATATTGACTTAGGAGTCAAGTGAGAACACTTGATCATAGGTCATACTCATCGTTTAAGATCAAGTGGGGTTACCACTTTTACATAAAGCATTGTTGTGTTCACATCTTTAGAGTTGCTTTAGCTCAAGTCTTAGAGTAAAGCTCCCCCTAGATGTGATATCCCCCCTTAGAGGGATGAACTAACCTCGGGTTTTGTCGATGATGACTTCATGTAGATGTTGAAGATGTGGATGCTCAATGTTGATGTAGATCACTTGGAGCTATCCCTTTGAGTGAATTGCACTTTCAATACCTACATGGGTTAGTCCCGTAAGGAACAAACAAGGATATCCATAAACATAGAGTGATGCACACACAAGATGATGTCCATGAAAACTTTTAGGTTACCTTGTCCCTTGTCTTACCAACAAGAGGGTTTGTGACTCCTTGAACTAGTGCAAGATGTGGAAGTTGATTGCACTTGTTCTTGCCAAAATGATAAGAGTGAAGTATGTTGGCGGAGTCACCCTCAAGAACTCTTTAGTTCTTCTTCTTTTGGATCCACACCATCTTGATGGGAATCCTTGGAGTTGTAGTCGTACTTGATGAAGTGGAACTTGAAGTAGTCTTGGGAATCCACTTGACTAAGGTCTTAGGAGCTTCTTCAAATGCATCAATTTCCTCTTGAAGCTTGTCCTTGCCTTTTTGCTTGTAGTCTTGTGGTGGAAGATCATCTTGAGCTTGTGTCCCCTTGAAAGAAGTATCATACTTCTCTTGTTGAGGAACAAACTTTGTCTTGGGGTATTGATCTTCTTCCCACTCAACTCCATTGGCATTGAACTTTCGTTCAAAACCAACACCTTGATTCTTCCGATGCATTCCTTGCTTGAGCACAATTTCCTCGAATTGCTTACTCCCGGCAAGGATTTTGTACACTCCTTTCTCTATAATTCCCTTCAATAAGCTATTTTCTTGCTCAAGTGTAACTTGGCTAAGACAATCATTAGTGGAATCAAGAGAACTACTAGAAGCAACAATATTGGATTTAGCATGATCATTATTACTGCTAGAGGAAGAATCCTTCTTGTTCTTGTTACTAGACTTGACTTGAGGCATGTAAGTGGATAAGAGTAAACGCTTGGCAATGTGAGAAGAACTTTTCTTGTGGAGATCATCATTGATTGCTTTTAAGAACTCATGCTCTTGCTCAAGATTGAGCTTTTCAAAGCGTAATTTCTCATGAGCTCTTAAAAGTTCTCGATGATCTTCGAAGATAGTTTCATGAGCTAACTTAAGAGTGTTTAGTTCTCTAGTTAGAGCCTCAATCTTCTCCTTATCATTGTCATTCGTTTTATCTTGATTAGCATGTTTAATTGACGTTTCATCATAGTATTCATCACTAGAGTTGTCAACAAGCAAATCATCACCTAACAAGTCATCTTCATCACTATTGAAATCAACATACTCGGGGTGTGTTACCTTAGGACCTTTGGCCATGAAGCATCTTCCAATTCCTTCATTTGGTGAGTCAAATATGTCGTAGGAGTCGGAGTGATAACTTCTCTCGGAGTGGCTGTCGGAGTCGGAGCCGGATACCCATTCACCAACATGAGCTTGATGTCTTCGTTTTGTGTAGCTCCTTGATGATTTTTCCTTCCTTTCCGAATCCTTGCTTCTCCGTGAGTATCTTCGTTCATAACGATCATCTCTACTCCTTCTCTCTCTTGGTGGTGATTCTTTGCTTCTTCTTTTTGGAGAATCTTCTCTTCTCTTGTAGGGAGCCGTACACTCATTGGAATAGTGTCCGGGTCTTCCACAACTATAGCAGTTTCGCTCTTGACTAGAAGATCTTTTGTCATTGTAGGACCTTGACTTGAAGCTTCTATCTTTGCTTCTACTCTTGTAGAACTTGTTGAAGTTCTTCACCATTAAGCTCAATTCTTCATTGAAGTTTTGTTTATCACTTGATGATGTAGGGGCTTCACATGAGGCTTTGTAGGCACCACTTGATTTGTTGTGAAGTTCTACTTTATCCTTAAGTGACATCTCATGAGCAACAATTCTTCCAATCACCTCCGTTGGCTTGAGATCTTTGTAATTGGGCATCATTTGGATCAATGTGCACACGGTATCATATTTTCCATCCAAGGCTCTTAGAATCTTCTTGATGATGAATCTATCGGTCATCTCTTCACTTCCTAAGTCGGCAATCTCATTTGTGATGAGAGCAAGCCTAGAGTACATTTCAGTGACACCTTCACCATCCTTCATTTCGAACTTGTCAAGTTGACTTTGAAGCACATCCAACTTGGATTCCTTGACGGAGTCGGTACCTTCGTGCATATCAATCAAAGTGTCCCAAATTTCCTTTGCATTCTCAAGACGGCTGATTTGTTGAATTCTCCGGGGCACAATCCGTTGAAGAGAATATCACAAGCTTGAGCATTGTATTGCAACATCTTCAACTCATCCACGGTAGCTTCACGGTTTGGTTCTTTCCCATCAAAGAAGTCACCTTGCAAACCAACACACACAATAGCCCAAACGGCGGGGTTATGTCCAAGAATATGCATTTTCATTTTATGCTTCCAACTAGCAAAATTAGTACCATCAAAGTAAGGACCTCTACGGTGATAATTTCCCTCGCTAGACGCCATACTCTCCTAGGTTGTGAAACCAAGGCTATGACCACCAAAAGCTATGGAGATCAAAGCAAATGGAGACCAAAGCTCTGATACCACTTGTAGGATCGAAAGTATGTCTAGAGGGGGGGTGATTAGACTACTTGACCAAATAAAAACTTAGCCTTTTCCCAATTTTAGTTCTTGGAAGATTTTAGCTATTGTAGGACAAGTCAAGCAATCATCACACAATTCAAGCAAGCATGCAAAGAGTATATTGGCAGCGGAAAGTAAAGCATGCAACTTGCAAGAATGTAAAGGGAAGGGTTTGGAGAATTCAAACGCAATTGGAGACACAGATGTTTTTCCCATGGTTCGGATAGGTGGTGCTATCCTACATCCACGTTGATGGAGACTTCAACCCACAAGGGTAACGGTTGCGTGAGTCCACGAAGGGCTCCACCCACAAAGGGTAACGGTTGCGAGTCCACGAAGGGCTCCACCCACGAAGGGTCCATGAAGAAGCAACCACCCACAAAGGGTCCACGAAGTAGCAACCTTGTCTATCCCACCATGGCCGTCGCCCACGAAGGACTTGCCTCACTAGCGATAGATCTTCACGAAGTAGGCGATCTCCTAGCCCTTACAAACTCCTTGGTTCAACTCCACAATCTTGTCGGAGGCTCCCAAGTGACACCTAGCCAGTCTAGGAGACACCACTCTCCAAGAAGTAACAAATGGTGTGTAGGTAATGAACTCCTTGCTCTTGTGCTTCAAATGATAGTCTCCCCAACAATCAACTCTCTCTCATAGGATTTGGATTTTGTGGAAAGAAGATTTGAGTGGAAAGCAACTTGGGAAGGATAGAGATCAAGATTCATATGGTAGGAATGGAATGTCTTGATCTCAACACATGAGTAGGTGGTTCTCTCTCAGAACATATGAGTTGGAATTGTGTATGTGTTCTGATGGCTCTCTCCACGAATGAAGAGGAGGTGGAGGGGTATATATTGCCTCCACACAAAATCCAACCGTTACACACAGTTTTCCAATCTCGGTGGGAACGAATCAACAAACTCGGTCGGACCAAAAAGGTAAACCTAGTGACCGTTAGAGATTTTCGGTGGGACTGACATGCAACTCGTTAGGACCGATATGGTTAGGGTTTGGGCATAACGTAATCTCGGTGAGACCGATTACACAAACTCGGTGGGACCGAATTTGGTAATTAGCTAACCAGAGAGTTGGTCAGGCAAACTCGGTGGGACCGATTTGCTCTTTCGGTGAGACCGAAAAGTTACAAAAAGGAAACACTGAATTTACATTGCAATCTCGGCGGGACCGATTCGCTCTTTCGGTGAGACCGAAAAGTTACGAAAGGGAAACAGAGAGTTTGCAATCCCATCTCGGTGAGACCGAGATCCCTATCGGTAAAACCGATTTGCTAGGGTTTGGCAGTGGCTTATGACAAATGAAACTCGGTGGCGCCGGATAGAAAGAATCGGCAGGACCGAGTTTGGCTTAGGGTTTAGGTCATAAGTGGATATGGTAAAGTAGTTGAGGGTTTTGGAGCATATCACTAAGCACATGAAGCAAGAGGCTCATTAAGCAACACCTCATCCCTCCTTGATAGTATTGGCTTTTCCTGAAGACTCAATGTGATCTTGGATCACTAAAATATAAAATGAAGAGTCTTGAGCTTTTGAGCTTGATCCAATCCTTTGTCCTTAGCATTTTGAGGGTTCCACTTTCACGTCCATGCCATGCCAATCATTGAGCTTTCCTGAAATAATCATCTTGGAATAGCATTAGCTCAATGAGCTATATGTTGTTATGAATTACCAAAACCACCTAGGGATAGTTGCACTTTCAATCTCCCCCTTTTTGGTAATTGATGACAACATATAGATCAAAGCTTCGACAAATGATAATAAGCATGAAATATATCATCGCTTTGAGAAGTATGTGACAAGTAAGAGCTCCCCCTTAATTTGTGCATATTTAAAATTTGCTTTGGACTGCAAATGCACAAAGAGTTAGAGTCATGGGTTACTCTTCCATGTCACATACATCTTGGTGGAGCGCTTAAAATGATAAGAATGAAATACATGCACTCATCACCAAGAAAAGTGAATGATCACATAAGATAGATAAGATAATAGCATTAAGCAAACATTAAGTGTAGCTTATGATCAAACACATGATCATCAATGTCTCACGAGCAATGACATAGTATCTCAAGCACTCAAAAGCAAACAAACTTCGAAAAACCACCAAATAAAAGCAAGAGAGAATAAAAGCAACACTCTCTCTCTCGAAGCCTATGATCTATACATTTTTCTCCCCCTTTGGCAACAAGTTACCAAAAAGTTCCTAGAAAATGCATAGTGCTAGATCGACGCTCAGTCTTGATCTTCAGGTGGTGGTGGAGTCCGGATCACTCCAAGGACGAAGGCTTCTATAGACGCTGAAGTAGACGCTGGAGTTGGAGCTGAAGTAGATGCTGGAGCTGGTGGAACTGAAGCTGTAGCTGGTGCAGACGTGGTGGCTCTGGTGTCAGCAACTGGCACTGCAGACGACCTCGGACCTCGCGGCACTCTGACAAAGGCATCAGTTGTAGTCCTGCCTCTCCTCTCCTGCATGTCATCCTAGAGTTGCTCCATTGCAGTCTGAATCTCTGTCACCTTGACATCCAAGTCATAGAACTTTTGTTCCATGATTCTATCTAGGCTTGCCTAGTTCTGAGTTAGGGTGGCTAGTCCTTTCTCAATCCGCAGGGTGGATGCAATCAGGTAACCAAGCTGCTCTTGTTTGGTTTTCAGGAAATATTCAGATGCCTCCTCTTGAGTTGGCATCTTGGCAGCTTTCTCCTTCCTTGCCTTCTCCTTATTTGCTTGTGCTTGGGCAGATGATGGTTCATTCTCAGTCATCACAACTTGATTATCTTCAAAATCTGGACAGATGGGCAGGTGTTCCTTGTCCAATAAGTATATGCCTGTGCCCATCTTGGAGTTAATGAGCTCCTGAATTTGAGGGGCATATCCACAGCTCCTCTTCTGGTCTGCTGCAGTCCTCTTGATAGTCTCTACTATGAGGCTCATGACCTTAAATTTCTGAGGTACATCAAATACATGAGGCAAATTGATTGCATGGCCTCTGATCATCTTGTGATCACCTGACTTGGGCAAGAGAGTGTGCCTCAAAATCCAATTAATAGTTGGCAGCCCTGACAGAAGATAATGCACTGAGCCAAACTTGAAAGTATCAAGTGCTTCATTTGGAATTTCCTTGTACATGTTTGACATTGAGTTATGATCCATCTTCTTCTTGGCATAGATATCCAAGTCATCCTCATGCTCTTCAGGGGCATTGATGAGCTGTGCCCATTCAGCAACTGTAGATTGGTACCTCGTACCTTCAGACATCCATGTGATCCTCCCATCTGGATAAAAATGTGCTGTGGAGTAGAACTGCATTATAAGCTCCTCATTCCACTTTGTGAGCTTGTGCCCAACAAAGTCTGCTACTCCACAAGCATTGAAGTTGTCTTGCACTCCAGGATAATGCTCTTCGTTGTCCTTGATGTATTGCCAGTCAGCCCATCTCATGTCACAGACTATTGGCTTCTTGTCAAGCAAAACTGTCTCATAGAAATCATGCTGTTCCTTGGTGTGAAACCTGTAATCAACAGCAGTCCTTCTCCTTGAAGCATACGGATCTGCTTCTCTCCACTTCCTCAGCCCTGAGTCTCTCCTGAGCTTCATATCCTCAGCCACAGGATGAGCATCGTTGTGGTCTGGGATCTTGGGCTTGAGTTTTCTGAGAACTTGCTCTTCATCATCTTCTTCTGCAGCTTCAGGCACTGGGGCCTTGTTCTTCTCAGCAGCTGGGATGCTTCTTGTATTTCTCTTTGGTGCAGACTTGGGCTTGGAGGCAGCTTTGGGTGCTTCTTTGGGCTTAGATGCAGCAGCCCCTGTCCTGATAGCATCACCCATAAGCTTAGGTGCCTTAGGTGCTGGTGCAGCAACCTCTTCTTCCTCTTCCTCTTCCATGATGGAAGCCTTTCCAAGCACTCTGGCTACGGTCTTCTTCACCCTTTCCTTTCTTTTCTTTCCTTCAGCAGCAACTGGCTTAGGAATTTGAGTTGAGGCTCTGGCCTTTGGCATAGGCTGCCTACCTGCTGGCCTTTTGATTTTCATCCCTGGCTTTGTGCCTTGAGCTGGTTCAACTCTCTTGGAAGTTGCTTCCTCTTCTGCCACATAATCTTCATCCTCAGAATCTGAAGTTCTCTTCTTCCTCTGTCTGGTGGAAGCTTTTGGCAAATTGCTAGGAGTGCTCCTGCTGCCATCATCTGACGAACTTGAGGGACTAGTGCCCTCACTCATCTGCACTTGCTGTTCTGACACATTCTGGCCGTCACTTTGGTCTGACATGATGAACAAGCTGACTGCTGACCCTGTGAACAATTTATAGATGAGCATCATAAAATGCAGAGATTTTTGCAAAAGAATGACCCAAAAACTTAGTTTTAGTTTCCCACAGAAATCATCTCGGATCTACCGATTTTTAAACTCGGTGATACCGAAGCGGATTTGGAACCTAAACTAGTGAACTCGGTTGGACCGAGTCATAGTTCGGTGGCACCGAGACTGCTAGGGTTTCACAAAGTTCCAAAATCGGTCAGACCAATAAGTAATTCTTGGTCAGACCGAGTCTCACCTGTGCAATGGCATAAGCCAAATCGGTGGGACCGAGTTTTTCAACTCGGTGGGTCCGAGATGGTTTCGGCGGAAACCTAACCCTAAAATTTTCGAATCAAACCTAATCTACGAGCGCATTGACTGGATAGGAGTGTTTCAGTCGTGGCAAGAATCATGATGATCACAATGTGCTAAGAATCAGATTGGAGAATAGCACAAAGATCGAGTCCATACCCTAGTTCGGCGGAGACTCGCTACGGCGGCAACGGTGGGGTAGAATTCCGTTGACAGCGATGGAGACCAGCGACTGGAGGCGGCTGGCGGCGAGGAGACGATCCGGAGACCAAGTTGGCAGAGCAGGCTATCGCGCGGGCGAAGGGGTTCGGAGAAATTTCCAAATTTTTGCCCGTGACTATATATAGCCCGACCCTGTCGGTGTGACCGAGTGGAACGACTCGGTGGCACCGAGATTTATAACTGCAAGCAGTTACTGAAACTCGGTTCAACTAAAAGGTTCAAATCGGTTGCACCGAGATCGAAAACCTAGATCAACTTAATGATCTTGGTAGGACCGAAAGTCGGGTATCGGTCAGACCAAGAATCATAAAGAGGTTTTGGAAGTTTAAGTCTATGACGAATCGGGGACTCCGAGCGCTCCTCACACAGAGTGGTTCGAATCTGACTTGATCAAATTTTGTGATGTAGCATGAATAGAGTTTGAGACGAGAAAAGCATAGATAGCTAGAGGATGTGTCTTTTTTTTGTAGTGTAGGAAGGAAATTTGGATTCCCCTTCAATCTCGGTGATTTACTATCCCACACGATTCATCTCCGTAACCTCTGCGAACCGTGTGTGTTCACCCACGCATGCAAAAGGAAAAAAGAAAACCCTCGCCCCCACCCACTCGCTGCGGACTCCTCCGTAACTCTGCACCTAATCAACTTCTATCGCGGCGGCCACCCTAAGCTTGACGGCTGTCGTTGGTGGGTGGAGGTCGCGCTCCAAACTTAATGGGATTTCGCCGCTACCGCTTGTTGCCGCCTATGTGCACCGACATTCTAGACTCTGGTTGATTGGGGTTTTCTGCAGGATTGGGCTGGGGATTTTTCTCATGGAGAAGGTAATCAATTTAGTGAAATATTCACTCATCTCTTGTCGGAGTTCGTCCGTCGCTGTTAATCAACTGGCGGAAATCGCCGTGGATTCATTTTTCTTCTAGCTGATTCGAGGGTTTTCATTCATGTGTCCATAGTGTGAGCACAAATCGGGCAAGTGTGGTCGCGGCTAGTCGGAAACGAAGTTCTATCTCACCATGCCGGAAGACTTCAGGGAACACGCAGTATGTTCGATATCACCATACCACAGTCAGCATGGCCTAAATTTGTGAACATATACCATCTATTGCTACATTTGGATAAAAGGTACGGTGCGACATGCAGCCTAGATGTCGAAGCCGATTTCCCCTATATTAGGCAAATTAATGATGTATTGTTCATGTAGGTACTCTCATATTTGCATCAAATCTTTGTTACATCATCTATTTTAAATTATATATTTTTGTACTTTGCTTTCGGCTATATATTGTTCTGTTCTATCAATTACTCACATATTTGCATCTTGCTCTGATATTTCAATATATCTAATTTATGATCTTAATTATCATTTCAAGCAATACATCCCTTGCTTTGCAAGAACACGAGTAGAAGGAAATCTTAGGCTTTACTTTGTTGATGACTCCATGGATGTCATATTGACTATGCATCATGGATTTACAATGACAGTTAGCATAAAACTTGATAAAGATGGTCACTCCTATATATTTTGATGCGGACCTTTGGAGAAAAATTTCTAAGTTTTATGAACTGAAAGCTGGCAACAAAATTCTAGTGCGTGCACCACAACCTGGTCTAATTAACATGGATGTTTACTTCCCCAACGTCATCAACCAATCAAAGTTAGATCGAGGTTAGTGTTCTTTCAACTTTCTCCATGCTGGCGTATTACTTAGCAAAATCGGGGTATTTGTTCTGACTAACTAATCACTATTTAAGCAACCAATTGTGATTCAATTTTCTGACTCCATTCCTAGGCAGTAAGAAATTCTATTTACCAATTTATGCACACTATATATGCTTCTGCCATGTTTTGAATAAATTATACCTTTCCACCTTTTAAGCAGGATATGTTGGATGCATAATTAATGATGTATATGTTACTTGGCATACCAAATTTCACTGGAAATACTTGAAGCATGTCATAAAATTTATTGATAATCTGACAGAGATAGCACAGCGTATTAACGCTGGATTTTGGATGGGATTAATTATACCTATGGTGCACACATTGAACAAGACCAATTGTGTGCACAAAACGCTGGTACCAAGTCTTATTTTTATGTTGATGTTCATAAACTATATATATCTTCAACGATATGTTACAATTGGTTTCTATTCTACATTTCAACAGAAATTGCCTGCTGCAGCTGTTCCTGAATCGATTTCCCGGCATGGTCGGATTACACTTGTGCCTGCTAATAATGCCAAAGTGATTGCAAGGTACCACATTTCCCGCAGAAATGGAACCATTCAAATTAACCAGTTCTCTCTTGTCGTGGCAATGCATCTATATTGAAAAATTGGAGACACTGTTCTACTCATGCTCTACCAAGGCACAGGAGGGTTCTTCCTTTTCATTAACGAGATGCCGAGTCATCGTGATCAAGCTGCTTCCAGCGGATAGTTGTGGTTGTTGGCCCTCAACCTCTTAAAATGTGCTAGTTGTTATTATGTTAAGTATGGACATATGGACCATATGGTTGTTGGCCCTCTACCTCTTAAAATGTGCTAGTTGTTACTAATTTAAGTATGTAGATATGGACCATATGGTTGTCAAAACCGTGTTACGAAGATCCTCCTTTTGTTGTATAGTGTCGCCACTATATATATGTTACTCAAATGTTGTTAACCAAGTTCTTAAATTTTCATGGAAAGTATTAGTATCGTACACAGTTCATTCAGTTTAAGCATGTGCCCGATAGAGTAGAGGATGTCCATGTTTTTGAAGAGGCGATCATCACCGATGTCCAGAAGGCATTTGCATATTATTTGTCCATATTGCAAATCTCTCCCTAATAATGAAGTACGGATTGAGTCTGTCGGGTTCACCGTCGCGATCTTTTTGCAAAATAGTCCCTCCTGTTTTTATGTATTCAACCCGAAATCCATCATTAATCTGCCAGAAAAATGGTTCGCTGAAAAAATATACGCATCTGCCTCCTCGCATCGACCCTGGCCTGTGAAAAATTCCCCAGCCACCGTCGCAGCCGACCTTAACCCGCCTGCCGCAGCTGCACCTCTGCCCGCTCGCCGCCCCCGTTGCGGCGCTCGAGCGGCCAGGGACAATGCGTCTACTCGATGTAGAACAACGGCGGCAGGATCCAGCAGGCGGGGGTGAAGGAGGGATCCGGCGCGGCGGTGCGACGTCCCTCCTCTGCCGCTGTCGTTGAGGAAGCGAGGAAGCAAGCCGATGATGTGGTGGTGCAGTACGTGGTGGTGCGGCGCGACCTGGCGGACGCGTGGCTGCTGGGGAGCGTGGTGGCGCAGGGGTGACATGCCGCCGTGGCCGCCTTCTGGGCGCACCACGACCACCCGGACACAAAGGCCTGTTCTAGCTTTTGCCCCACTCAAGTTGTTTACATTTCTCTCCTCCTAACCTCTGAATATGTGTTGCGCCTCTGATAAAAGAAGTTTGCATCGCGCCTCCTTTGGAAAATAACAATCATTTGCATAACTGCATTACGTTTTTTCAGCAGAAGTCTGCTGGCTGGTTAGTTCATGAAGCCATTCATTCATTTGCACTGTGATAGGGGCTGTGGTAGCTTTGGCATCATATAATTCATTTGCACTGTAATGTTAATCTAATGTTTCAATTGTGTTGAGTGGCAGCACCGAATTGAGTCACCTTCCTGGCGCGTGGATGCAGCTGCAACTACCCAAGACTCCTGGTGTGTGGATTCGTCATGGATGTTGCCAGTACCGCAAGAGGATGATGTCTGAACTAGCTACAAGAAATGACGCTACTTCCTAGATGCCCTCGAGTCACTTGACTGAATGTACAAGAGAGAAACTGCAATCGACCACAACGACGACATGTGGGTTAGAATTTGCTTGCCTTCTCTTTGTTCCTATTTTTCTTTGTGTAGATTAATGTGGAGTTCTCTACTTACTAATCATGTTGTGTTCCTCCTGCAAATGCCAAAATAAAATAGTTGCTTGGGTGAAAAGAAAATTCACATCAGTTTTTGCTCTTGCAGTCTTCATGTTGATTTTTTTATAATAGAAAGTTAAAACAAAATGTTGTCCTCTAGCCACAACCGATGCTGCATATAGCTGTATACTGAATTTATTTGAGCAGTTCTCATATAATCCAAAATCCTATTTTCTGGATAATCTAGGTGATGAAGGACAAAAATTCTATTCCTGTTTGTAGCTTTCTGTAACTGTGTTGTGGTTAATTAGTGACCAATTGGGGATTTTAAGAATTAGAGTTGTGGGAATTTGGGGATAAAAAAGTACTTGTGTATTTGTGAATTTGGGGATGCACGAGATACACTTGTACAAAACAATTTTCTTTAGATTTTCTTTTGATATCACTAATTACAGCCATGTTCATACTTGTGCCGTGAATGTATTGCTGTCTACAATCTCGTGGCCAATATGGGAATCCACAAGGAGGAGGGACACACCCCAATGATGGAGTTCCTGCAGGGCTAGAGCATGGAGACAATGGTGCCCGTAATGGTCGCTGTGACCGCCAGCGCCGGATTCCTCCTCCATAGCCAGAAACCCAAGGGTACACAGACGCGAACCCCCACATATATATATATATATGTATCAATATATTTCAGATAAATATAGATATCTTTAAATCTATGAGTAACTGCATGTTCACTCTTCATCCAAAGTTTCTGCTTCTGCAGTATGATTCTACTATTTAGTTCACATCCTTCAGCCTCTGCAGATTCTAATGCAATTTGAACTGTTCCTGTCATTCATTTTGCACATTTGCTACCCTCTGGATAAATTATTTGCTCTACCTGTGTTAGTTTTCATGGCCAATCTGGCTAATTTATGATGAGTAGATTGTTTGATCTAATGTATTGTCTGCTTACTGTGCTTATTCTACATATAATGTGCAAGCATAGTGCTTCTTGCACGAGCATGATGATGTGAGAATAAATCGTACTTCTCTAAATGCATCCTTTTCCCTTTAGGTGGGGTTCCTGTGTTCCTATGATCTATAGATTGTTTGGTCTAATTTATTGCCTGATTACTCTTGGCAGTGTGGATGACTGTGATTTGCTTTCTGCTTATTATGTGTAAGCATAGTGTTCCTTGTACGAGCAAGATGATGAGAGAGTAAATCGTAGTTCTCTGAATGCAGCCTTTTGTGATTAGGTAACGTTTTAGGAAAGATCCTTGTGCACAGTTGAATTGTTTACATGAAAACAATTCATTAATTACATGGGAACCCATACTTGGATTGGTGCCAAGCTTGGATCTGGATATCTAAATTAATCCGGGCATTTCTATTAAGGCCTATAGATCACAGTTCAGTAGATGGAGGTCAGTTGTAGCGGAATTCACATGCTTACTAACAAAACATACATATGTATTGACTGTGTGCCCCTGCATTTTCCTCAATTTTTAGTAATTGTAATAGTATTCCTGATGGAGTAGGGAAAAAATCAAACTTCTCTTTCACAACTATTTATGGGAAACCCAAACATTTATGACCAACCGGTAAGTATCAATGTGGAAAAAGCATGTGAAACAACACATTCAACATCTGCGGTGATCTTAGGACTACTGAATTATGCCATATGTGTCATAATTTGAGTGTTTTCAATTATCTTTAATGTTTTGGTTTATTTTCGATGAGCTTTCCTCCTTAAACTTGTCCACTGACAATCTGAGTGTTCCATTTAGGGGAAACATAAAGCATCAACACTGTGCAGTAGCTCGAGAAGATTGAAAGAATCAACATGGTTACATGGAGCACTTGAGGGAGAAAATATGTATAACCCGTTGCAACACACGTGCCCTTTTGCTAGTTCATATAATATACAGACAAGCCAACCCATACGATTGACATATTTGACATGCATCGAGAAATCAATTGAGTATATATATTGCTAATTTACAAGAATATAACGAACCACGTGCACACAAAAGAGCTACACTGTGCACCTGACGCTGAACCAGCACGCACAACAGTCATCATCCATCAATGTGTTGATCATGGGCTCAGTGGGAGCGGAGGCCGTCAAGTCAATCACCTACACACCTCGATCGATCGAGGCTAGGGCAGACTTGACATCGGGAATCGCCGGTAGTGCCTGATAACTCACAAGTATAGGGGATCGCAACTGTTTTCGAGGGTAGAGTATTCAACCCAAATTTATTGATTCGACACAAGTGGAGCCAAAGAATATTCTCAAGTATTAAAAGTTGAGTTGTCAATTCAACCGCACCTGAAAGACTTAATATCTACAACAAAGTATTTAGTAGCAAAGTAATATGGAAGTAGCGGTAACGGTGGCAAAAGTAACAGTAGTAGTTTTTGTAGTGATTGTTATAGTGGCAACGGAAAAGTAACTAAGCAAAGATCAATATGTCAAAATCTCGTAGGCATTGGATCGGTGATGGATAATTATGTGGGATGCGATTCCTCATGCAACATTTATAACATAGGGTGACACAGAACTAGCTCCAGTTCATCAATGTAATGTAGGCATGTATTCCGAATATAGTCATACGTGCCTATGGAAAAGAACTTGCATGACATCTTTTGTCCTACCCTCTCATGGCAGCGGGATCCTATTGGAAACTATGGGATATTAAGGCCTCCTTTTAATAGAGTACAGGACCAAAGCATTAACACTTAGTGAATACATGAACTCCTCAAACTATGGCCATCACCGGGAGTGGTCTCGATTATTGTCACTTCGGGGTTACCGGATCATAACACACAGTAGGTGACTATTGGCTTGCAAGATAGGATGAAGAACTCAGATATATTCATGAAAACATAATAGGTTTAGATCTAAAATCATGGCACTTGGGCCCTAGTGACAAGCATTAAGCATAGCAATGTCATAGCAACATCAATCTCGGAACATAATGGATACTAGGGATCAAACCCTAACAAAACTAACTCGATTACACGATAAATCTCATCCAACCCATCACCGTCCAGCAAGCCTATGATGGAATTACTCACGCACGGCGGTGAGCATCATGAAATTGGTGATGGAGGCAGGTTTGTGATGATGATGGCGACGGATTCCCCTCTCCGGAGCCCCGAACGAACTCCAGATCAGCCCTCCTGAGAGAGATTAGGGCTTGGCGGTGGCTGTGTATCATAAAACGTGATGAATCCTTCTCTCTGGTTTTTTCTCCCCGAACGTGAATATATAGAGTTGGAGTTGGCATCGGTGGAGCCTCAGGGGGCCCATGAGATAGTGTAGCAACCTGACCCGCATGGATCACGTCTACTGTGCTACGGTGTCATCCCTGGATCAGTAATGCTGACACCACACAGTACATCGAGGTTTTATACAGAGTTGCAATCACACACTTATTACATCGATGGCTCAAAAAGAACTTATTACAATAAATATGGCTGAAGGCCATCTAATAAAGATAACAGCGGAAGACTTGGAAGATAAATGGGTCCATCAACTCCAGCGGCATCACTGAGTATAGGGCCACGACCTAAACGCACCTCAATCGTCGTCTGAAAAGTCTGCAACATTAACGTTGCAGCCCGAAAACGGGTCAGCACATGGAATATGCTGGCAAAGTAACACATAGAGAGTAATGGAATGAAACAGCTATACTATATGCATATATGGCTGGTGGAAAGCTCTATGGTTACAGTTTTGCGTGAAGCCAGTTTTTTCCTACTGCAAAGGAATAAGTTTATTTAACTATCATGGTGGTTGTGAAACATTGAGAATGATTGACAGCATTCTCAATCCCAATTAAAAAAGTACAATTAAAACCCGACAACATTAATTAGAAGTAACATTTTGAGATTCACAATGATATTCAAGTACTAGATACTCAAGTTGTCCATAACCGGGGACACGGCTAATCATGATTAGTTTGTACACTCTGCAGAGGTTTGCGCACGTTTCCCCACAAGACTCGATCGCCTCCGTTTGGTTTCTCGCACTACATGGTGTTTGAGAAGACGGATGACCGAGACACGGTCTTTCAGAAGCGCTAGCACCTTACATGTGGGGTAGACCTTACCATCTACAACCCCTACATCTGCTAGTCCACCCCGTAAGAGTTCTCACAACTTAGTCAACTATGCCAGAGCCCATAATGGCTTGTGGCTGCACACGGAAGTTTCTAGCATGAAAGATCTTATGATCCCTTTGAGCCTGGGTGGCGGTCCGAAAAAAAACAGGCATGTCCTGACAGACATCAGGTGCCTCAATCCACCCAGATGTGTGTTTAAGTTGCCACCTTAGATAAACCATTAAAATTATCAACTCACATCTGTCATGGATATCACTCACCCAATCCACGTCTACTAGCATAGCATGGCATAATAATAAGCAAACGTAGAGGTAACTCCCAAAGGTTTCATAGTAATACAGGTAATAGGTACTACCTCATCTACTTCCCATCCCACAATTTAATTAGATCCTAATCATGCAATGTGAGAGGATTGATCTAATGCAATAAAACATGGGTTGTAGAAAAGATATGATCACAGTGTTACTTGCCTTGCTGATGATCCGCGAGTCCTAGGGTTTCGGAGTAACAAGCAGCGCAATCCGGGTAATCTATCGCAGACAAACAACAAGCATACAATAAGTACTCATCTAATGCACAGGTAAAACTCGAACAAGAGAACGAACCAGAAAGTTCAACTTAAGAACACCGGTTGCAAAGAAAGAACAAACCGAACAAAGAAACGGAAAACAAACGGCGGAAGAAAACAACTCGGTTCTAGCAAGTTGAAACTAGGTCAAATTTTTATCGGGGCAAAAACTTGTTTAAGTTGATTAGACGGAACGGCGGTTTCGAAACGAAACTCCAGGCGCTTGAATCACCTAATTCCGATAAACGAGCGAAAAGAAAGACTAGAAAGAAGATCGGATCTGAGATCGCGATCGCGGAGTAAATCCGACGAAAAGAAAAAGAAGAACGGTTAAACAAACAGGCGTTCGTTAACCTAGAAGAATCCGGTAATCACGTTCGTTAGGACTAATGGTCCGGCGAGCGGTCCAAAGACAACTAAATCGGAGAAGAAAACGAATCCGATCTAGGGTTTCGGAGAAGAAAAACCGAACGAAAAACCGATCTAGAAAACCGGAACGGTTTAGAGAAGAAAAGAATCGGAACGATTAGAAGAAAACGATCCGAGAAAAAGAGACGCGGGGCAACCTCGGCGAGGTCTCCGGTGAGGGGCTCCAGCGGCGTGGGCGTGGGGCGGCGGCGGCAAGGTGCGGCGGCGGCGCGGGTGAGGCGGCGGCTTAGGGCGGCGTGCGGGTGATGCGGCGGCGCGGCGTGGGGTGGTGCGGCGGCGCGGCGTGGGGTGGCAAGGTGCGGTGTGGAGGAGAGGGGCTTTGATTTGATGTTTAGAGGGGGGGTGCTTGGGTATTTATATTGGGGAGGGGAGGGGTTTACTTGGGGTAGAGGGCAAGGAATTAGACTAGGAATAGGAATAAAAAGAGGAAAGGAAAAGATCTAGAAATAGAAAAGGAATATACGGAAGTAGGACCAACGTCCTACTAGGATTCGGTACAGGAGAGAGGCGGCGGCGGCCGGCTCCCTGGCGCCTGGCGCTAGGCGCGCGGTGGCCTTCGGCCCGGCTGGGCCTTGGCCTGGCCGGCCTGCTCCAGTTTTTTTAATTTTTTTAAATAGTTTCCGCGCGCAGAAAAAAACAAAAAGAGATCTAAATGAACTCCGAAAAATCTAAAGTAAATTTTCCCCGACTCCTAAAAATGAGCCGAACAAAATGAACTTTTCTCCGGACCTAAAATGCAATTTTCGAAAACACGCATTTTTCCCTATCCAAATAAAATGCAAATAAAACTCCGGCAAACAAAAATTGATCTATTTATTAAATCTTCATTTTCCTAAATTTTGGGAAAGTCATATTATTCCCTCTCTCATATTTTGACACCGGAAAATTTATTGAAGATAAAACAAATAAATCAAACGATCCTCTTTTCAAAATTTGAGAAAATCTCAAATATGAAAATAACGAAATCCCCAACTCTCTCTGGAGGTCCTTGAGTTGCATGAAATTTCTAGGATCGGCCAAGATGCAAGAAAATATGTTATGCATGATGATCTAGTGTATAACATTCCAAATTGAAAATTTGGGATGTTACAAACCTACCCCCCTTAAGATGAATCTCGCCCTCGAGATTCGGGTTGGCTAGAAAATAGGTGAGGGTGATCCTTGAGCAAATCTTCTTCTCTCTCCCAGGTGGCTTCATCCTCTGAATGGTGGTTCCACTGAACTTTGCAAAACTTGATAACCTTGCTGCGGGTAACTCTGCTGGCATAATCGAGAATCTTGACTGGCTTCTCCTCATATGTTAAGTCTTCCTTCAACTGAATTGCTTCAAGTGGCACGGTATCTCTTAGCGGTACCTCCGCCATCTCGGCATGACATTTCTTCAACTGAGAAACATGGAATACATCATGAACTCCTGACAGTCCCTCTGGTAATTCCAACTTATACGCGACTTCTCCCATACGTTTCAAGATCTTAAACGGTCCAACGAAACGCGGTGCTAATTTTCCCTTAACTCCAAAGCGCTTAACTCCTCGAAGTGGGGATACTCGGAGATAAACTCTGTCTCCGGTTTCGTAAACTATCTCCTTGCGTTTAGAATCTTCGTAGCTCTTCTGCCTGGACTGGGCTACCTTGAGCCTATCGCGAATCAACTTAACTTTCCGTTCAGACTCCTTAATCAAATCCGGTCCAAAGAATTGTCGGTCTCCAACTTCGTTACTGTTGTCATGGAACGAAACTGTTATCTGATACGATACTCCTCGGAACTCCATGCAAACAAATGATTCTAGTCATGTATATCTTTGCCAACTTAGCACTGGTGTAAGTGGTCTTAACTGGAATGAAATGTGCTACCTTCGTCAATTGATCAACTACTACCCATATCGAGTCATACCCTGCTTTCGTCCTGGGTAGTCCTGTGATAAAATCCATGCCTATCTTATCCCACTTCCATTCGGGTATCGGCAATGGTTGTAACAATCCTGTTGGCTTCTGATGCTCCGCCTTTACTCTCTGACATACGTCACAAACTGCTACATATGCTGCGATATCCTTCTTCATTCCGGTCCACCAGAATGTTTCTTTCAAATCCAAATACATCTTGGTATTCCCTGGGTGAATTGAATACGGTGAATCATGTGCCTCCTGCAAAATCAACTTCCTGATCTCCGGGTCACTGGGCACATAAACACGGTCCTCAAACCATAGGGTATCGTGCTCATCCTCACGAAATCCCTTTGCTTTTCCTTTGCTAAGTTTCTCCTTTATAGCAGCAATCTCTTTGTTAGATTTCTGAGCTTCTCTGATCTTATCCATCAATGTTGATTGAATCTCCAATGCGGCTACATAGCCTCTCGGAACTATTTCCAAACATAGCTCACGAAGGTTTTCTGCTAACTCCTTGGGTATTTTCCCTGTCATTATCGTATTGACATGGCTCTTACGGCTCAATGCGTCAGCTACTACATTAGCTTTTCCGGGATGGTAATGCAATCTCATGTCATAATCCTTGATGAGCTCCAACCATCTTCTCTGTCTGAGGTTCAACTCCTTCTGCGTGAAAATGTACTTCAAACTCTTGTGATCCGTGTACACCTCACAATGATTTCCAATGAGGAAATGTCTCCACGTCTTCAATGCATGCACTACGGCTGCTAACTCCAAATCATGCGTGGCATAATTCAACTCATGAGGCTTCAGTTGCCGTGAAGCATACGAAACAACTCTTCCTTCCTGCATAAGCACTGCTCCAAGTCCTTGATGTGAAGCGTCGCAATACACCTCATAATCCTTGGTCTGATCTGGCAAAATCAATACTGGTGAGGTAACCAAACGTTTCTTCTACTCCTAAAAACTAGCCTCACACTCCTCAGTCCATTTGAACTTAGTATCCTTCTTCAACAACTCCGTCATAGGCTTCGCAATCTTTGAAAAATTCTCAATGAATCTCTGGTAGTATCCTGCGAGCCCAAGAAAACTCCGGATCTCTCCAACTGTTGTTGGTGCTTCCCATTCGGTTACGGTCTCAACCTTTGTGGGGTCAACTGCTATACCTTCTCCGGATATAACATGTCCGAGGAATCCAACTTCCTTCAACCAAAACTCACATTTGCTAAATTTGGCATATAACTGATGTTCCCTTAGTTTCTCCAAAACCAAACGCAAATGTTCCTTATGCTCCTCTTCATTCTTTGAATAAACCAGGATGTCATCAATGAACACTACGACGAACTTATCCAAAAACTCCATAAACACTTTGTTCATCAGGTTCATAAAATAGGCAGGTGCGTTAGTCAATCCAAATGACATAACGATATACTCATACAGTCCATATCTTGTGGTAAATGTTGTCTTAGGTATGTCCTGCTCTCGAATCTTCAACTAATGGTACCCTGATCGCAAATCGATCTTGGAAAACACTTTAGCTCCTTGCAATCGATCAAACAGATCATTAATCATCGGCAGTGGGTACTTGTTCTTGATGGTTACTTCATTCAATCCCCGATAATCTACAACCATCCTTAATGATCCATCCTTCTTTTCCACTAGAAGTACGGGTGATCCCCAAGGTGAAGAACTTGGGCGAATGTAACCTTTATCCAATAACTCGTTAATCTGATTCTTAATTTCCACCAAATCCTTTGCTGGCATCCTATATGGTCGCTTTGATATTGGGCCTGTACCTGGCAATAACTCAATCAAAAACTCAATGTCTCTATCCGGTGGCATGACTGGCAATTCCTCAGGAAATACATCAGGAAAATCCTTTACCACTGGCACTTCTTCTTGCACAACTCCTGTTAGGCAATTCACTTGTGTCCTTTTTGGTACATGCCGGGATACATACTTGATCCTTCTCCCTTCTAGTGTAGTAAGCAAAATTGACTTACTAGCACACTCAATATTACCTTCATACTTTGATAACCAATCCATGCCTAATATCACATCCAATCCTTGAGATTCCAATACTATTAGGTCTGAGGGAAACACATAGTTACCAATCCTTAATGATAACCGATCACACCATCTTCTGGCCATAAACTCCGCCCCTGGTGAGCTTACTAACATGGGTGACCTAAGGGCTTGGGTTGGTAGGTTATATTTATCCACAAATCCCCTTGATATGTATGAATGCGATGCACCAGTATCGAAAAGAACGAGTGCGGTAAATGACTTAACCAAGAACTTACCGATTACTGCATCAGGCTGATCTTCAACCTCCTCCACATTAATGTGGTTCACCTGTCCCCTATTGAAAGGGTTTAGCTTCTTCCCAGAGCTTCCATTGCCATTTCCATTCTGGCCTTCAGGACATTCATTGGCGTAATGTCCGGTCTTCGAACACTTGTAACAAGTGACTTGACTTAGATCTCTCTTGGTTGGGGTCGATGGGATGGTGCGGTTCTGTCCATTGCTTCCTCCATTCCCATTACCATTCTTGTGGCCATTATGGTTGTGCGTGCTACCTCCTCCATGGGTATGCTGAAATTGAAATCCCGGTTTAGGGGTAAAACGGGGCTTCTGCTGGGCTCCAGAGTTATACTTCCCCTGTCCATACTTCCGCTTACGGTTCTCCATCTGCTGTTGCTTCCCTTCTATCATGATGGCATGATCTACCAACTCCTGGTAGTTGTTGAAACTTGCTACCATCAACTTCATGCTTAGTTCATCATTCAGGCCTTCTAGAAACTTCTCCTGCTTAGCTGCATCCGTAGCTACGTCATCTGGGGCATAACGGGCTAGCTTACTAAACTCTTCCACATACTGGCCAATAGTCCTTCCTCCTTGGCGTAAGTTGCGAAACTCACGCTTCTTTATGGCCATAGCTCCTGCTGAAACATGGGCAGTGCGGAAAGCTTGCTGAAACTGATCCCATGTGACAGTGTCAACTGGGTAAGTGGCTGTGAAATTCTCCCACCATGCTGCCGCGGGTCCGTCTAGCTGGTGAGCGGCAAACTTCACTTTCTCACCATCCGTGCATCCTGCAGTGGTCAACTCCCTTCCTATCTTGCGGAGCCAATCGTATGCTACTATCGGCTCGGTGCTACTAGAAAACACCGGCGGATTCAGTCTAAGAAAACAGGCTAAGTGGTCAACAGGTGGTGGTGGTGGTGGGTTGTTGTTGTTGTTCTGTTGGTTCTGAACTAACATCTGCATCAATTGATTCTGCTACTAGATCAACTGAGTGAGCTCCGGTGGAAATCCATTGTCACGTCTTGGAGGCATCTGAGGGTTTAGAAAAGACGAGAAGTAAGAATAGAGGGGGTCTAAAGGGAAAACACTACCCATATGCACATGAGGCAAATGCACACAAAATCACTTCAATCAATCAAACAAGGGCTTACAAACGGTCTAAAACTATCGCAAAAGTGCTCGACTATAATGTTTTACATGGGGGAAATACTACTACTATCTGGCGGTCATCTAGAAATTTGAACCGGTGGAAGACTCCATGATATCTGCTCCAGCTTCGTCTTCAAAGTCGGGTTCACTTGGATCCGAATCGGTGTTGTCGATGATGATGTAGTTGTCCGGACATGCGACGTACTCCTCTTCCTCCTGGGATGCTAACTTCCTCTTGAGTTCTTCAATCTCCTGCTTAAGATCGTTATTGTGCTTTGCTAGAGCTACGATCTCGTCCATGTAGTCCTTGCGTGTAGACTTCAGTTCTCCTTCTAGCTCGATGATCCTTGCCTTTGCATTCTTCAACTCTATCATATCATTGCACATCTGGTTCTCGTGGCGTCGAATGTGCTGGTTTAACTCCTGGATGAATGCTGCAATGGATCTATCCTTCTTGGTGCTGACTAACTCCCATTGTTCATCCCGGCGTCCGCAAATCTGGTAGATAGTGTGCTTGAGGTCTTCTTGATAAACTTCTCCAATGCGTCCTATGGTGATATGGGCTGCCATGCTCTTTCCCAGATTCCAGGTTGGTGCATTGAAAACACTATCTATGGGTTTTGTGATTGGCGCGAATGTCCTTCCCGGAACGTGAGCTTGAATCTTCCAGCGCTCCTCTTCAGGCAGAGTGGCGTTGAAGGTTCCCGTGAAGCTTGGTAATCCAATGTTCAGGTACTTAGTAACTTCCTTCAGGAAATCCAAATGGTGTGCCTTCATCCGGTTGAGCGTACTTAATCTTCACGTTCGTCATCCTAATAGAGTAGAAAAGATGAGGAGTTAGAAAATGAGGAGAGAATAGTGATCTATGGCTTTAACTTAGTGGTCGTGTCCTACAGTCAGCGTGTGCTCTGATACCATCTCTGTAGCGACCTGACCCGAATGGATCACGTCTACTGTGCTACGGTGTCATCCCTGGATCAGTAATGCTGACACCACACAGTACATCGAGGTTTTATAGCAGAGTTGCAATCACACACTTATTACATCGATGGCTCAAAAAGAACTTATTACAATAAATATGGATGAAGGCCATCTAATAAAGATAACAGCGGAAGACTTGGAACATAAATGGGTCCATCAACTCCAGCAGCATCACTGAGTATAGGGCCATGACCTAAACGCACCTCAATCGTCGTCTGAAAAGTCTGCAACATTAACGTTGCAGCCCGAAAACGGGTCAGCACATGGAATATGCTGGCAAAGTAACACATAGAGAGTAATGGAATGAAACAGCTATACTATATGCATATATGGCTGGTGGAAAGCTCTATGGTTACAGTTTTGCGTAAAGCCAGTTTTTCCCTACTGCAAAGGAATAAGTTTATTTAACTATCATGGTGGTTGTGATACATTGAGAATGGTTGACAGCATTCTCAATCCCAATTAAAAAAATACAATTAAAACCCAACAACATTAATTAGAAGTAACATGTTGAGATTCACAATGATATTCAAGTACTAGATACTCAAGTTGTCCATAACCGGGGACACGGTAATCATGATTAGTTTGTACACTCTGCAGAGGTTTGCGCACGTTTCCCCACAAGTCTCGATCGCCTCCGTTTGGTTTCTCGCACTACATGGTGTTTGAGAAGACGGATGACCGAGACACAGTCTTTCAGAAGCGCTAGCACCTTACATGTGGGGTAGACCGTACCACCTACAACCCCTACATCTGCTAGTCCACCCCGTAAGAGTTCGCACAACTTAGTCAACTATGCCAGAGCCCATAATGGCTTGTGGCTGCACACGGAAGTTTCTAGCATGAAAGATCTTATGATCCCTTTGAGCCTGGGTGGCGGTCCGAAAAAAAACAGGAAAGTCCTGATAGACATCAGGTGCCTCAATCCACCCAGATGTGTGTTTAAGTTGCCACCTTAGATAAACCATTAAAATTATCAACTCACATCTGTCATGGATATCACTCACCCAATCCACGTCTACTAGCATAGCATGGCATAATAATAAGCAAACGTAGAGGTAACTCCCAAAGGTTTCATAGTAATACAGGTAATAGGTACTACCTCATCTACTTCCCATCCCACAATTTAATTAGATCCTAATCATGCAATGTGAGAGGATTGATCTAATGCAATAAAACATGGGTTGTAGAAAAGATATGATCACAGTGTTACTTGCCTTGCTGATGATCCGCGAGTCCTAGGGTTTCGAAGTAACAAGCAGCGCAATCCGGGTAATCTATCGCAAACAAACAACAAGCATACAATAAGTACTCATCTAATGCACAGGTAAAACTCGAACAAGAGAACGAACCAGAAAGTTCAACTTAAGAACTCCGGTTGCAAAGAAAGAACGAACCGAACAAAGAAACGGAAAACAAACGGCGGAAGAAAACAACTCGGTTCTAGCAAGTTGAAACTAGGTCAAATTTTTATCGGGGCAAAAACTTGTTTAAGTTGATTAGACGGAACGGCGGTTTCGAAACGAAACTCCAGGCGCTTGAATCACCTGATTCCGATAAACGAGCGAAAAGAAAGACTAGAAAGAAGATCGGATCTTAGATCGCGATCGCGGAGTAAATCCGACGAAAAGAAAAAGAAGAATGGTTAAACGAACGGGCGTTCGTTAACCTAGAAGAATCCGGTGATCATGTTCGTTAGGACGAACGGTCCGGCAAACGGTCCAAAGACAACTAAATCGGAGAAGAAAACGAATCCGATCTAGGGTTTCGGAGAAGAAAAACCGAACGAAAAACCGATCTAGAAAACCGGAACAGTTTAGAGAAGAAAAGAATCGGAACGATTAGAAGAAAACGATCCGAGAAAAAGACACGCGGGGCAACCTCGGCGAGGCCTCCGGTGAGGGGCTCCGGCGGCGTGGGCGTGGGGCGGCGGCGGCAAGGTGCGGCGGCGGCGCGGGTGAGGCGGCGGCTTAGGGCGGCGTGCGGGTGATGCGGCGGCGCGGCGTGGGGTGGTGCGGCGGCGCGGCGTGGGGTGGCAAGGTGCGGTGTGGAGGAGAGGGGCTTTGATTTGATGTTTAGAGGGGGGTGCTTGGGTATTTATATTGGGGAGGGGAGGGGTTTACTTGGGGTAGAGGGCAAGGAATTAGACTAGGAATAGGAATAGAAAAGAGGAAAGGAAAAGATCTAGAAATAGAAAAGGAATATACGGAAGTAGGTTCAAAGTCCTACTAGGATTCGGTACAGGAGAGAGGCGGCGGCGACCGGCTCCCTGGCGCCTGGCGCTAGGCGCGCGGTGGCCTGGGGCGCGGTGGCCTTCGGCCCGGCTGGGCCTTGGCCTGGCCGGCCTGCTCCAGTTTTTTTTTTGTTTTTTTTAAATAGTTTCCGCGCGCAGAAAAAAAAACAAAAAGAGATCTAAACGAACTCCGAAAAATCTAAAGTAAATTTTCCCCGACTCCTAAAAATGATCTGAACAAAATGAACTTTTCTCCGGACCTAAAATGCAATTTTCGAAAACGCGCATTTTTCCCTATCCAAATAAAATGCAAATAAAACTCCGGCAAACAAAAATTGATCTATTTATTAAATCTTCATTTTCCTAAATTTTGGGAAAGTCATATTATTCCCTCTCTCATATTTTGACACCGGAAAATTTATTGAAGATAAAACAAATAAATCAAACGATCCTCTTTTCAAAATTTGAGAAAATCTCAAATATGAAAATAACGAAATCCCCAACTCTCTCCGGAGGTCCTTGAGTTGCGTGAAATTTCTAGGATCGGCCAAGATGCAAGAAAATATGTTATGCATGATGATCTAGTGTATAACATTCCAAATTGAAAATTTGGGATGTTACAGATAGGGGGTGTGCCCTAGGGGGTGGGCGTGCCCCCCACCCTCGTGGACAGGGTGTGGGCCCCCCGGTGTTGATTCTTACACCGGTATTTTTTTATAAATTCCAAAATATTCTCCGTGAAGTTTCAGGTCATTCCGAGAACTTTTATTTCTACACAATAATAACACCATGGCAATTCTGGTTAAAACAGCGTCAGTCTGGGTTAGTTCCATTCAAATCATGCAAGTTAGAGTCCAAAACAAGGGCAAAAGTGTTTGGAAAAGTAGATATGATGGAGACGTATCAACTCCCCCAAGCTTAAACCTTTGCTTGTCCTCAAGCAATTCAGTTGATAAACTGAAAGTGATAAAGAAAAACTTTTACAAACTCTGTTTGCTCTTGTTGTTGTAAATATGTAAAGATAGCATTCAAGTTTTTAGCAAAGATTATGAACTAACCGTATTCACAATAACATTTAGGTCACATGTTTACTCATATCAATGGCATAATCAACTAGCGAGCAATAATAATAAATCTCGGATGGCAACACTTTCTCAAAACAATCATAATATGATATAACAAGATGGTATCTCGCTAGCCCTTTCTGAGACTGCAAAACATAAATGCAAAGCACCTATGAAGATCAAGGGCTGACTAGACATTGTAATTCATGGTAAAAGGGATCCAATCACAATCATAGTCAATGTAAATTAATAGTAATGCATGCAAATGATAGCCGTGCTCTCCAACTAGTGCTTTCTAATAAGAGGATGATGACTCAACATAAAAGTAAATAGATAGGCCCTTCGCAGAGGGAAGCAGGGATGTGTAGAGGTGTCAGAGCTCGATTTTTGAAATAGAGATAAATAATATTTTGAGTGGCATACTTTCATTGTCAACATAACAACCAAGAGATCTCGATATCTTCCATGCTACACACATTATAGGCGGTTCCCAAACAGAATGGTAAAGTTTATACTCCCCCACCACCAACAAACATCAATCCATGGCTTGTCCGAAACAATGAGTGCCTCCAACTAACAACAATCCTGGGGGAGTTTTGTTTGCAATTATTTTAATTTAAGCATGGGAATGGGCATCCCAGTTACCAGCCATTTTCTCGTGAATGAGGAGCGGAGTCCACTCCTAGTGAGAATAACCCACCTAGCATGGAAAATATAGACAACCCTAGTTGATACATGAGCTATTCGAGCATACAAAACATAATTTCATTTGAAGGTTTAGAGTTTGGCACATACAAATTTACTTGGAATGGAGGTAGATACCGCATATAGGAAGGTATGGTGGACTCATCTGGAATAACTTTTGGGGTTTATGGAAGTGGATGGACAAGTAGTATTCCCGCTTAGTACAAATGAAGGCTAGAAAGAGACTGGGAAGCGACCAACTAGAGAGCGACAACAGTCATGAACATGGATTAAAATTAATCAAGACTGAGTGCAAGCATGAGTAGGATATAATTCACCATGAACATAAATATCGTGGAGGCTATGTTGATTTTGTTTCAACTACATGCGTGAACATGTGCCAAGTCAAGCCACTTGAACCATTCAAAGGAGGATACCACCCTATCATACCACATCACAACCATTTTAATAGCATGTTGGCACGCAAGGTAAACCATTATAAACTCCTAGCTAATTAAGCATGGCATGAGAAATTATAATCTCTAATTTTCATTGCAAACATGTTTCATTCATAATAGGCTGAATCAGGAATGGTGAACTAATCATATTTACAAAAACAAGATAGGTCGAGTTCATACCAACTTCTCTCATCTCAATCAGTCCATCATATATCGTCATTAATTATTGCCTTTCACTTGCACAACCGAACGGTGTGGATAATAATAATAGTGCACGTGCATTGGACTAAGCTGGAATCTGCAAGCATTTAATACAAGGGAGAAGACAAGGTAATATGGGCTCTTGGTTAGATCAACAATAATGCATATGATAGCCACTCAACATTTTCATCATGGCCTTCTCCTCTCGACGCCAAAGAAAAGAAAAGAAATAAAAACTATTTACAGGGGAAAGCTCCCAACAAGCCAAAGAAGAACGAGAAATCTTTTTAGGTTTTCTTTTAATTACTACTACTACAGGCATGGAAAGTAAACTAGCTAAAAGCTACAACTAATTTTTTTTGGTTTTTCTTAAGGTTTTTCAAACACACGAGAAGAAGGCTTAAAAAGAAAATAAACTAGCATGGATAGTACAATGAAAAAAGTATGAGCACCGACAAGTAGAATGAGTGTGTGAACATGAATGTAATGTCGGTGAGAAGTATGTACTCCCCCAAGCTTAGGTTTTTGGCCTAAGTTGGTCTATGGCCACTTCTGGCCTGATGGATATCCAAAGTTGTAGCTGGGGTCGTACTGAGATGCAGCAGCTACTGCCTGACGAGCTGTAGCTTGGAGGCGAGCTGCCTCCGTCCTCCTCTCATACTCGTTCGCCTCCTCCCTGGTTATAACATGTCTCCTTTTTGCCTGAAAGTCAAAGAAAGTAGGAGCAGGGAGGGAACATGGATGGTGCGCCATCTGTCAAAGATTAGTCGGTACTAGAGGAATTGTTCATTCCTCTCAACAAACTGGTGTCAAACCATAGCATCATAATCTAGATAAGAAGGAGGCAACTCAATATCATTTCCATGGATGGGTATATTAAGATAATTAGCTACACGAGTTGCATAAATTCCACCAAACAAATCTCCACTTATACTATTGTGATGCAACCTTCGTGCAACAATGGCCCCCAAATTATATTGTTTAGCACCTAATACCGCACTCTTGAGGACACTAAGATCTGGAACGCACATGTGACAAGCCTCATATTTACCATTAATGCATCTACCAATGAAGAGAGCAAAATAATGTATGGAAGGGAAATTAATGCTCCCTATGGTAGCTTATGTGATTCCCCTAGATTCCCCCATAGTAATACTAGCAAGAAAGTCATTATATTCAGATTTGCGAGGTTCATTAACATTGCCCCGATGCGGGAGTTTACAAGCAATATTAAAATCTTCTAGGTCCATGGTATATGATTTATCATAAAGATCAAATAAAACAGTGTGAGAATTGCGCGAGGATGTAAATTTAAACCTTCTCGCAAAGGAATCAGTTAGATAGAGGTATTGCCAGCACTTATCTCACACAAAGCCCTTAAGATCAGCGTTACGCACATACGCGTCAAATTCATCCTTGATGCCTGCCTGGACCATAAACTCCTCTGATGGCCATTCACAAGGCCACAATTGAGCTTCCCTTGGTGGTTCGTCCTCCCGCTCACATACCGCGAGCCTTGGTCCTTTATTCCTCGAGGAACCACCTTGGTAAATTTTCCTAAACATCTTTCCTCCTAAGAAAAATTTCTGAAATTTTTAGTGACTCAAAAATAAAAGTGAACCAAACTCAACAAGATTGATAGAAACAACTCCTACAAGTGAACCAAACTACTTTTGACCACACAAATTTGACATGCAAGCTGAAGAACAGTGTCACCTAAGCAGCAAAAATTTGCAATAAATAAAGCACTAGAACAAAAACTAATTGGACCATTGGAGGAGTCACATACCGAAGAACAATCCCCCAAAGTTGTTTTGTGAATGGAGTTTTGAGCAAGGTGATCCAAAATGGCAGCAAGATGAGCTAGAACTCGCGTTTGAGCTGTGAGAGGATTTTTCTGGAGGAAGACGAAGTGTGTGGGAGCAGGAATAAGTGGAGGGGGCCCACATGGGGTCCACGAGGCAGGGGCTCGCCATGGACCCTCGTGGCCAGGTGGTGTGGCACCCTGGTGTGTTCTTAGTGCCAATAATTCTTAAATATTCTAGAAAAAAATCATATTTTATTTTCAGGACAATTGGAGAACTTTTATTTTCGGGGTACTTTTTTATTGCAAGGATAATTCAGAAAATAGACAGAAAATATTATTTTTGCTTTATTTAATCTAAATAACAGAAAGTAAAAGGAGGGTACAAAGAGTTGTGCTTTCTAACTTCATCCATCTAATGCTCATCAAAAGGAATCCACTAACAAGGTTGATCAAGTCTTGTTAATAAACTCTTTCCGAATCGCATGAAACCGGAGAATTTTCGAATAACACTAGGTTACCTCAACGGGGATATGCACATCCCCAACAATAAGAATCTCATATTTCTTCTTAATAGTAGGAAGAGGAAATTCAAAACCTCCAATAATAATCGTTGGAATTTTTCCAATAGAATTGATACTATGGACTTGAGGTTGTTCTCGGAAAGTGTACCATATGCTCATTACCATTAACATGAAAAGCGGCATTGCCTTTGTTGCAATCAATAATAGCCCCTGTAGTATTCAAAAAGGGTCTACCAAGGATAATCGACATACTATCGTCCTCGGGAATATCAAGAATAACAAAGTTTGTTAAAATAGTAACATTTGCAACCACAACAGACACATCCTTGCAAATACCGACTAGTATAGCAGTTGATTTATCGGCCATTTGCAAAGACATTTCAGTAGGTGTCAACTTATTCAAATCAAGTCTATGATATAAAGAGAGAGGCATAACACTAACACCGGCTCCAAGATCACATAAAGCATTTTTAACATATATTCTTTTAATGGAGCATGGTATAGTTGGTACTCCTAGATCTCCTAGTTTCTTATGTATTCCGCCTTTAAAAGTATAATTAGCAATCTTGGTGGAAATTTCATCTTCCAGTATCTTTCTTTTATTTGTAACAATATCTTTCATATACTTAGCATAAGGATTCATTTTAAGCATATCAGCTAACGCATACGCAAAAAGATAGGTCTAATCATTTCGGCAAAGCGCTCAAAATCATCATCATCCTTTTTCTTGGATGGTTTAGGAGGAAAAGGCATGGGTTTCTGAACCTATGGTTCTCTTTCTTTACCGTGCTTCCTAGCAATGAAGTCTCTCTTATCATAACATTGATTCTTTGATTGTGGGTTATCAAGATCAACAGCAGGTTCAATCTCTACATCATTTTTATTGCTAGGTTGAGCATCGACATGAACATCATCATTAATATTATCACCAGGTTCATGTTCATTACCAGATTGTGTTTCAGCATCAGAAATAGAAATAGCATTGGGATTATCAGGTGTGTCAACAACAGGTTCACTAGAAGCATGCAAAGTCCTATCATTTTTATTTTTCTTCTTTTTAGAAGAACCAGGTTCCTCAATATTAGTTCTCTAAGAATCTTGCTCAATTCTCTTAGGGCGGCCATCAGGATACAAAGGTTCCTGAGTCATTTTACCCCCTCTAGTCACAAGTCTAACAACATTATCATTTTTCTCATTATTTAATTCATTGAGAAAATTGTTCTGAGCTTTAAGCACTTGTTCTACTTGAGTGGTAACCATAGAAGCATGCATACTAATAAGTTTAAGCTCACCTTGAACTCTAGACATATAATCACTCAAGTGTTCAATCATATAAGCATATGTTTCAATTGTCTACCAATATAAGCATTGAAGTTTTCTTGTCTAACAATGAAATTATCAAACTCATCCAAGCATTGGCTAGCAGAATTATTATGAGGAATATTACCTTCATCAAATCTATAGAGAGAATTTTCCTTTACTACCTGTGTCGGGTTATCAAGACCATGTATTTCTTCAATAGGTGGTAAATTCTTAACATCTTCAACTTTAATACCCTTTTCTTTCATAGATTTATTTGCCTCTTGCATATCTTCAGGACTGAGAAATAGAATACCCCTTTTCTTCGGAGTTGGCTTAGGAGTTGGTTCAGGAAGTGTCCAATCATTATCATTACTCAACATATTATTCAATAGCAATTCAGCTTGATCAACGGTTCTTTCCCTGAAAACACGACAAGCACAACTATCCAGGTGGTCTCTGGAAGCATATCGGTTAGTCCATTATAAAAGGTATCAAGTATTTCATTTTGCTTGAGAGGCTAATCAGGCAAAGCATTAAGTAATCGTAGAATCCTCCCCCAAGCTTGTGGGAGACTCTCTTCTTCAATTTGCACAAAATTATATATTTCCCTTAAGGCAGCTTGTTTCTTATGAGCGGGGAAATATTTAGCAGAGAAGTAATAAATCATATCCCGGGGACTACGCACATCACCAGGAGCAACATAATTAAACCATATTTTAGCATCACCCTTTAATGAGAACGGAAATAACTTAAGGATATAGTAGTAACGAATTTCTTCCTCATTAGTGAATAGGGTGGCTATATCATTCAATTTAGTAAGATGTGCCACAACATTTTCAGATTCATAGCCATAAAAAGGATCAGATTCAACCAAAGTAATTATCTCAGGATCGACAGAAAAATCATAATGCTTATCAGAGATACAGATAGGTGAAGTAGCAAAATCAGGGTCATATTTCATTCTAGCGTTCAAAGATTTTTCTTTTAGCTTAGCTAACAGTTTCTTAAGATTATATCTATCTTTGTAAGCTAAAAGATCTCTAGCAGTTTCTTCATCCATAACATAACACTCAGGCACATCGGGCAATTCATATCTAGGGGGAGAATCTTCATCATCACTTTCATCAATATTATCAGCTTCAATAATTTCATTCTCTCTAACCCTAGCAAGTTGTTCATGAAGAAATTCACCAAATGGCATAGTATTATCAAGCATAGAAGTAGTTTCACAATAAGCATCATGCATAGCAGAAGTGGCATCATCAATAACATGCGACATATTAGAATCAATAGAAGGAGTAGGTGTTGCTAGTTTACTCAAAACAGAATGTGAATCAAGTGCAGAGCTAGATGGCAGCTCCTTACCTCCCCTCATAGTTGAGGGAAAAATCTTGGTTCTTTCATCTTTCAAGTTCCTCATAGTGATCAACAGATATAAATCCCAGGTGACTCAAAGAATAGAGCTATCCTTCCCGGCGACGGCGCCAGAAAATAGTCTTGATAACCCACAAGTATAGGGGATCACAACATTTTTCGAGGGTAGAGTATTCAACCCAAATTTATTGATTCGACACAAGGGGAGCCAAAAAAATATTCTCAAGTATTAATAGTTGAGTTGTCAATTCAACCGCACTTGAAAGACTTAATATCTGCAGCAAAGTATTTAGTAGCAAAGTAATATGGAAGTAGCGATGACGGTGGCAAAAGTAACAGTAGTAGTTTTTGTAGTGATTGTAACAGTGGCAATGGAAAAGTAACTAAGCAAAGATAAATATGTGAAAAGCTCATAGGCATTGGATCAGTGATGGATAATTATCTCGGATGCGATTCCTCATTCAACAGTTATAACATTGTGTGGTTGAAGTTTTCAAGTTTTCGGTGTGATCACGATGGATGAAGGAATAAGGAGTGAAAACAGGCGCCTAAGCTTGAGGATGCCCATGGCATCCCAAGTTAATATTAAAGGATAACCAAGCAACTAAGCTTGGGTATGCCCTGGAAGGCATCCCCTCTTTCTTCTAACAACCATCAATAATTTTACTTGGAGATATATTTTTATTCATCACATATCATGAGTTTTGCTTGGAGCGTCTTGTATTATATGAGTCTTTGCTTGTTTTTATTTTTAATTTGTCTCATCTATCCTTGCTGGGAACACCTATTTGAGAGAGCCAAAATTATGCTATGATGAATTGCTCTATGTGCTTCACTTAAAAAAATGAACTATGGATTTGCTCTAGTGCTTCACCTATATCTTTTTGAGGACGGTGTCCTTCAATATTTTTGGAGAAATACTCTCTTGCTTCACGTAGATTTATTTGAGAGTTAGTAAAACTTTTTGAAGAAATTCTCTCATGCTTCACTTATATTATTTTGAGAGATGGAAATTTTTATGCTCATGTTCTTCACTTAAATTTGTTTGAGCTTATCAAAAGCAATTTCAACATATGAAATTAGTCCCAAAGTGATAGATATTCAAGAGGGATATAATAAAAACTTTCATGAAGATCATTGGACAAAATAAACTTGATTCTTCATAATAGTTTTGAGATATGATGATAGTGATATGTGAGTCATGTTGATGAGTAATTATGCTTTAGTAAGAATATTGGTGTTAACGTTTGTGATTCCCTATGCAAGCACGAAACTTAATAATTATGCAATGAAATTACATCTTACTTGTGGTGAATTATTCGATGTTAGTTATGCTTAATGCTCGTTTATCTGAATTTTCGTTTCTTGGTTGGATGCTTCTCAATCTATTTGCTATCCTTCATTTGTACTAAGTAGAAATACAACTTGTGCATCCAAAATCCTTAAACCAGTTTTGCCATATAAGTCCACTATACCTACCTATATGCGGTATTTTCGTGCAGTTCTAAGTAAATTTGTAGTTGCCACCTCTTATTTTTCAAAATGAATTTCCTTTTTGTGTGCTCATATCGCTCATGAAGCGGCAGGGGGTGGCCAATATTTTCCATGCTAGATGTGTTATTCTCAACATGAGTGTTTATTCACTTGTCATTGCACGAGAGTACGGCGGTAATAGGGATGCCCAGTCCCGAAATGAAAACGAAATTTACTTTATGTTGCCAAATAATAAATTCCTTAGAAAGTGTTGGTATGGACGGTACCTGTGGATAGGGCTAGCCGTGGAATGTGAAAGTATGGTGGAAAAAGGAATAAACTTTATTTTATGTTTGGGAACTGCCTATGATATATCTAGCATGGAAAGTGTTGGGAATTACTCGGTCGTTTCGGTCGACGGGAAAAGTATGCCTCTCAAAGAAATCATCTCTCAATATAAGCTTTGAGCTGTGGCACCTCTACGAATTCTGCCTCCCTCTGTGAAGGGTCTATCTATTTACTTTATGCAATTTTTATTTTTATATTGAGTCTCCATCTTCTCTTATAAAGTACCAACTAGGGAGCACTATGATCATACTTGAGCATTAGATGTAGCTAATATTTGAGTGTGTTTCGTGAATGGATCAATGGTTGCGCATAATGTGCTAGGGATAACTTTCTTTAGTGTTGATATTTTTAAAGACATGGTTGCTTGTTGATATGCTTGAGTATTGAAATCTTCATGTCAAAACTAGACTATTGCTTTGAACCATATAAAAGTCCAAATGTCCATGCTACAAAAGAAAAGAATATGTGACGAACATGTTAGGTAGCATTCCGCATCAAAAGTTTAGTTTTCATCATTTACCCACTCGAGGATGAGTAGGAATTAAGCTTGGGGATGCTGATACGTCTCCAATGTATCTATAATTGTTGCTTGTTACATGCTATTATATTATCAATCCTGGATGTTTTATATTCATTTTATAACAACTTTATATCATTTTTTGGAACTAACCTATTGACATAGTGCTAGTTGCTGTTTTTTGCTTGTTTTGAAATTCAAGAATATCCCTATCAAACGGAGTCCAAACGCAGCGAAGCTTTTTGGAGATTCTTTTTACCAGAAGACAACTTGGGAGGCAAGGAAGGGGACGAGGGAAGGCCCATAGGGACCACAACCCACCAGGGTCCGCCAGGAGGCCCAGGCGCGCCCTGATGGGTTATGGGGCCCATGTAGCTTCGTTGCACCACCTCTTAGCTCTATAAATTCCCAAATATTCTAGAAACCCTAGGGGAGTCGACAAAACATAATTCCAGCCACCGCAAGTTCCAGAACCACGAGATCCAATCTAACACCATCACGAAGGGGTTCATCATCCTCATTGGTGCCTCTCCGATGATGCGTGAGTAGTCCACCATAGACCTATGGGTCCGTACGCATTACCTAGATGGATTCTTCTCTCTTTTTGATTCTCAATACAATGGTCTCTTGGAGATCTATTTTATGTAATGAATTTTTGCAATGTGTTTGTTGGGATCTAATGAAGTTGGAGTTTATGATCAGATTTTATCCATGAATATTATTGGAGTCTTCTTTGATCTCTTATATGCATGATCATTTATAGCCTTTTATTCTTCTCCGAATCTTTGGTTTAGTTAGGCCAACTAGATTGATTTTTCTTGCAATGGGAAGAGGTGCTTTGTGATGGGTTCGATCTTGCAGTGTCCTTTCCGAGTGACAGAAGGGGCAGCAAGGCACACATGTATCATTGCTATTAAGGATCACAAGATGGGGTATATTCCTACATGAATAGATCTTTTCTACATCATGCCATCGTTCTTGCTGCATTACTCCATTTCTCCATGAACTTAATACACTAGATGCATGCTGGATAGCGGTCGATGTGTGGAGTAATAGTAGTAGATGAAGGCAGGCATCGGTCTGCTAATCTTGGACGTGATGCCTATATATTGATCATTGCCTTGGCTATCACCATAATTATTTGTTCTTCTCTCAATTGCCCAACAGTAATTTGTTTACCCACTGCGTGCTATTTCTCGAGAGAAGCCAATAGTGAAATCTACGACCCCGGGGTCTATCTTATATCATATTTGCTTTCCGTTCTATCTTTTGTCATATTTATTTTTAGATCTATATTTCCAAAAACCCAAAAATACCTTGGTGCACTTTTTCTTCATTTATTCTATTTTGTGTTTTATCAAGATCTATTTATCCAATCTATCACAAAACAATTTATCTTTATACCCAGGAGGGATTGACAACCCCTCTTACGCGTCGGGTTACAAGTATTTGTTGTTTCTGTGCAGGTACCATTTACATAGTATTGCTTCGTCCTCCTACTGGATTGATACATTGGTTCCATAACTGAGGGAAATACCTACTGTAGCAATGTTGCATCATCCCTTCCTCTTTGGGGAAATATCGACGCAGTTGCAAGCCGCATCACGGCCCCCAGGCATGCCCCGACGATGTCCGGCACTACACCCTCCTCCATCTGGGATATAAGCCTGCGCCTCGTGCGTCTGCCGCCACTGCTGCAGTTGTTCTTGCGTCGTCGAGGTCCCTCCTCCGCCGCTTGCACCATTCGCTGCACTCTGTGCCGAGCCAGTTGTATTGCTCGCTTGCGATCCCTGTCCTCTTTTAGGATGACCCTGGCTAACCTGGCAGCTTGCTTGTATCACATTTCCTGCTTCCTATGATCGTCGTTGGGAGAGGCTGCTTCATTCGGTTTGTCCGAGATTTAAAAGTGGACCAGTCTGCAATCGATGAGACCGAGTTGGAGTGAGTTGGTGGTTCTGAGTGCTCCTCACCCGGAGAGTCTGGAAAGCAGTGTGCTCAAATTTTGTGATCAGCAAGAATGAATCTGAGACAAGTTGAGATACACATCCAGAGGAGGTTCTTAGGCATTCTTGTCCATCCAATTAGACAAGAGATCTGATGTATGGTGGAACACTAATGGCCGATCTTTCACGATTTGGAGGGGGATTCCCGAAGAACACGATGAACACAAAAGAGGGAAGCCACTCAAAACAACGAGTTCCAATCACACATGCACTAAATCCACATACACAAAGGGGAAACACAAGATCCAAAGTCAACAAGGGAGGATACACGGTAGCTTGTTCGTCCCCATTTGTGAGGAAAGAGGTCTTGAATCCATTAGGGGGATCTTCTCCATGAGGAGGCCTTGAATGCACGTGGGGGATCTTCTCCATTAGGAGGTCTTGGTCTCCAAAGGAGTAGGGGATATGTGGATGAGCAAAGCTCTATCTCTAATGAGCTATCACATTGCTAACCCTATATGGAGAGGGGAGAGGTATATTTATAGTCTTAGTACATGTTGGGGAGAATGGATGGGTACATGGGCCGGTGGCCCGTTACACTGCGTGCACGGGGCCGAATGTTCGGGCTAAGGGGGTCAGATGTCCGGGGCTGGCCTCGGCTGCACTCTGTGAAGGTGGGGCCGGATTTCCAGACTGGGGCTGGATGTCCGAGGCCACCGGGCCGGATGTCCGAGGCCACCGGGCCGGATGTCCGAGGCCACCGGGCCGGATGTCCGAGGCGATGTCCGGGCCATGTGTAGCACTTTGGCTGCTGGGCTACTGCTGCTGCTGAGGTCTTCAGGGGCCGGATGTCCGAGGCCAGGGCCGGATGTCCGGGTCCTGTAGGCCTTCTCGGGTTCCTTTAGTCGGTCCTCTTCATCCATGTACTTGGGGACTTGTCCACCTTCACGAGCGTCTTCAAGAGGGTGGTCTCCATGCCTAATCACACATAGCATTCCGGCTTTAGGTAGAAATTGTGTCTCATGTGTGTCATGCAGATTATCACAAAGGAGAGATGTCACTTTGGTCTCGATAGCTCTTGCACATGCTCGTGTCATCGGCCCACTAGGTACTTGAGGAGACGTAGGTAGGTCCATGGGGATGACCGTAGGATGCTCTGCATCATCTCCCCCTTGGGAAAGATCCAAACCTCGGATCAAAACCTCATCACCATGTTAGGGAGAGAGATGCTTGACGTTGTACTTGTCGCATGGGATATTGATCTTGTAGGCATACTTGGCGGTGGGAAACCATTCCTCCCACATCTTGATGTTCTTCTTGATCAAGACTCGAAGAAGTGTAGATAGCGTCCAGTTGGTGACCTCCGTCTGGCCATCGGTTTGCGAATGGTATGCTGAAGAGAAGAGTAGATTGATACCGAGCTTGGCCCATAGGGTCTTTCAAAAGTAGCTAAGGAACTTGATGTCGCGGTCCGACACAATAGTCTTGGGCACTCCATGTAGACGCAACATTTCCCTACAAAATAGATTTGCAACATGTGGAGCATCGTCTATCTTGTTACATGGAATAAAGTGTTCCATCTTAGAGAAACAGTCCACAACAACAAATACCGAATATTTTCCATTTTGAGTTCTAGGCAAACCAATAACAAAGTCCATACTAATATTTTCCCATGGGTGATATGGAATAGGGAACGACATATAGAGACCATGGGATTGAGCTTTAGACATAGCTTTGCGACATGTGGAGCATCGGTTGGTGTAGTGGGAGACGTCACGAAACATGTTGGGCCAAAAGTAGTTCTCGGAGAGCGTTGCAAATGTCTTGTCGCGTCCAAAGTGTCCCATAAGTACTCCTTTGTGAGCCTGTTGCAAAAGAAACAAACGAAGAGAAGACTCAGGTATACAAAGCTTTTTAGCTCTTATTAGATAATCATCCTTAATGTAATAGCGTTCCAAGTGTTATGTGTTAGACATTTTGCATAAGGAATGGCAAATGAAACATCATGCACATACAACTCTTTAATGTGCTCAAATCCAATGACATTCAATTCAAGTTGAGTTACTGTAAGTGCATCTAGTGCCACCCCTAGTTGGTTTTGGAGTATTGACGACAAACCTAGTTGAGGGACTAATGTGTTTGTGAGAATTGCAGGAAAACACAGGTAGAAGTCCCTCATTGATTCGGTTTCACTACCAGAGATGACCCCTAAAAATGTACGAAGACATTGAAGACAATGGTGGTTTATGAAGATATTCATATTGAAGACAATGACATGAGAAGACTCCCTATGAAGCTTTTGGAACTCGAAGACCTAGATCCTTTGTAGTTTTATTTCATTCATGTTGTGTCATAGGAACCACCGTACTGTTAAGTGGGGTCAAAGAGAACCAGTCAGAATGACTGAAGTGATGCCAAATTCAAATCCTATGTCTTCGAGCGAAGACTTTGAGAGAAAATCTTGTCCAGAGTCAGACAAGTCAGCTTTACTTGTAGCCCAAGTAAAAGTTGCCGTGTGAGTTCGAAATCTGACCGTTGGTACACGTGTCAGTTCCTTAGTGACCCAGGGTCATTTCGGACAGATCAGGTCGGGTTGCCAAGTGGCTATAAATAGTCCACCCCCCACAACCTTAAATGGTTGGCTGCTCAGATTTCAGCGCACGGCTTTTGTCGTTTGAGAGCAACCCACCTCGAAGCCTTTGAAAGAAAAATTCCCAGTGAGGAGAAAAGCCCTAACCACCCAGAGCCAGAGTAAATTGGGCATCACTTAAGTCTTCGTGTCTGTGTGATTTGAAGACTTATTACACTTGAGGACTGTGCATCCTCCAGACGGTTAGGCGTCGCGTTCTGAGCATCCAAGAGAAATTGTGGATTGCCAGTGAACGAAGTCTGTGAAGGTTTGGGAGTCTACCTTGAAGACTTACCAGAGTGATTGGGCGAGGTCTGTGTGACCTTAGCTCAAGGAGAAAACGGTGAGGACTGGGTGTCTTGGACTAAGTGTCCTTGACTGGGTGTCCGGGACTGTGTGTCCTTCGGTTTAAATACCTAGCCGCTCCAACCAGACGTACAGTTGTCACAGCAACTGGAACTGGTCCAACAAATCATTGTCTTCAACGTGTCACTGGTTTCATCTTCACTTCCCTTCATTTACAGTTATTCATTGTGAAGCCATTGCATGCTTGCTTTATCTTTTGTCTTCACAACATGAATGTATGATCTGTTCGGCTTCATAACTTCTTCCTACCTGATCCTTATTACACTGAAGCTGTTTGTCATTGCGCTTTCACTCTATTGAATACATGACCATGGCTGCCCTAGTGTAATCTAACTTCCGCTGCATAGTAATAGGCATAATCTTCACTGTTTGTCTTCATAACTCTCACGTTTTGAAGACTTTCATAAAAATCGCCTATTCACCCCCCCCTCTAGTCGATATAACGCACTTTCAATTGGTATCAGAGCCTGATGCTCCCTTGTTCTGTGTGATTCGGTTTAACCACCTGGAGTTTTAGTTATGTCGACTGCAGGGATAATCAAAGTCTCCGCTGCTTGCGCCGTCTTCGATGGAACTGAATATCCCTACTGGAAGAATAAGATGCGCATGCATCTTGAAGCCATTGACATCGACCTATGGTATGTCGTCGAGAACGGCGTTCCCAAGGCTGGAGAAGGTGTCACTGCTGCTGATGTCAAGAAGTTCACTCAACTGGACTCCACTGCCAAGAATATCATATGTGGTCATCTGACCAAAGGACAGTATGGCCGTGTGAGTGCCTTGAAGACATCCAAGCTAGTCTGGGACTGGCTCTCAAAGGTCAATGAAGGCATCTCAACCCAGAGAGATCAAAGAATCAGTGTTCTTCGCAACCTCTTCAACCGCTTCAAGCGAAATGACAATGAGAATGTCCAGCACACATTTGACCGGCTCACTGACGTCACAAATGAGCTTCAAGCCCTCGGCGCCACTGAGATCACCAAACATGAAATCGTCAAGACGCTGCTGAGATCACTTGATAGTTCATTTGACATCCTGGCCCTGATGATTCAAGAACGTCCTGATTTCAAGACACTCGATCCGTCTGACATACTTGAGAGGCTCAACACACATGAGTTTCAGCTTTCTGAGAAAAGAGATATCTACGGTCCAAACTATGGGCAAACTCGTGCCTTGAAGGCAAAAGCTGTCTCCTCATCTGAAGAAGAATCTGACTGCAGTTCTGATGATCCTGAAGACATTGGAAGAGAACTTGCAATGCTAGTGAAGAAGTTTCAAAAATTCACCAAGAAGAAAGGCTTCAGGAAATCCTCACGATCAAGCTCAAGGAATGATGAAGCTTCTGCTCATGACTACAAGAAGAAAACATGTCACAAGTGCAAGAAAACTGGACACTTCATTTCTGAGTGTCCACAGTGGGAAAATGAGAACAGAAGGAAGAAGAAGAGCAAGGAATATGATTCTGACGACAAGAAGAAGAAGAAATACTCAAAGTATTCTTCCAAAACTTCATCAAAGTCTTCATCACACAAGAACAGCTCATCTGGCAAGGCACGTGCGTTTGTTGGAAAGGAGATGGATTCAGAGGAGGAGTCCGCATCTGAGGAGGCAGAGGTGGAGTCTGAGGAGGAGTCTGATTCTGGCATTGTGAGTCTGGCTACAGCATACGTCGCCAAGTCCATCTTCAATACTGAAGACAATGACTGCACCACCGACACCGACGCAAATGACAAGAACGACTCCACTCCTACCTACTGCTTCATGGCACGCGGTGCCAAGGTAAACACACACACTACTCGCTATGAAACATCAAGTGACGATGACTCTGAATGTGATTCAAAACCTAGCTACAAAACACTTGCTAAAATTGCAACTGCACAACAGAAAGCTATGGAACATATTCAAAAATTGTTAGACAGAAGCGATGATCTGTTGGGTGCTGAAATGACTCGATCTGAATCCTTAATTGAAGACATAAAAAACCTTCACGTTAAGTATCAGGAACTTGAAGATCGTTATGATACTCTCTCAACAACTCATGAAAAGCTTTCCTATGATTATCTTCAAAGGAAGCAAGAACTTGAGAAATTGAGGGTGGCTCATGAAGATCTTCAAAAGGAAAATGAGTCACTTCGCGCTGAACAGATCAGTCCCGCTCAGGAAGGATTTGAACCACCATGTCTTAAATGCATTGAGCGTGATAATGCTGCTTCTGTTGCTGAATGTTCCACTGCTACTACCGTTTCAATATCTTCAACTGTTGACGTGGTAACTAACCCCTCTGCTGAGGATACCACTGCTATTGCTGATGAGAATGCTAGGTTGAAGACATTGCTTGAAACAGGGATGTACAAAAGTCTGAAAGGGCATCAGACATTATGTGATGTCCTTAAGAAGCAGATTCTGAACCGAAACCCTAGGAAAGAGGGTGTTGGGTTCGTGAGGAAAATTAATGCAGATGGGTCTTACTGGAAACCTGAGCAGTACCCCAAAACCACATGGGTTGCTGCAAAGGAATCCTCAGCAGATCCATCCAATCTGTCTGGCTTCACTTGTGCTAACCCAATTATCATTGATGAATCCTTTGATGCAAACTATAAACTGTTTAAGAATCAGAATGATAAAGTGTTTGCCAGGTACATTGGTACTAACTGCAGGAATGGACCACCTATGAAGAAGATCTGGGTTCCGAAAACATGTCTGGAAAATCTTCTTGTGAATGTCTTCATGACACCTCACTTGAAGAAGACAAACCTCAGACCAAAGGCTTCATATGGTCCAAATGCTTCATACAAACAGGGGACTCACCTGAGTCGCACTAACGCAAATGTTTTGCAGGGGAACCATACTCAGGCATATGAATATGAGAGTGGTTCGTCGAACCGTCATGTTCATATGACCAAAAATTATTCTGCTTATTCCTATGAGTATTATTGTCCACCTGCTAGACTGTTTGCTAAGGTTTCAAAGCCAAAATTCTCAGATGCTGCACTTAGACTTATAGCTTCTAAGCCACCCTTGAAGATGTGGGTGGTTAAGAAAGCTTAAATCTCCTTTGCAGGGAAAGGTCTCCAGCACAAAAACAAAATCTTCTGATGCTATTGCTGGGGACCATAAAAATCTTGTGGGGCGCAAGATAAAATGCCCAAATGGCATCATTATGTACTTCGTTCCTGAATCGCATGCTACTCTCCCCATTAGTCCTAATCTGGATCTAAGTTTTCATAACCCACTGGTTCGTCAAATGTTTATGCTTCAGAACACTCTTCGTGAAGCCTATCCCCCTAACTGCACTGTAGGGTACAATACCAGCAACTTCAAAGTCTTCAGAATGGATTATTGACAGTGGGTGTACAAATCACATGACTGGCAGAAGAAGCCTTCTTATGGACTCAACTTTACGTCCATCCAACAAGAGCCACATTACATTCGCTGACACTGGTAAAAGTAAGGTATTGGGTCTAGGTAGAGTTGCAATCTCAAAGGATCAACACATGGATAAAGTCATGCTTGTTGAATCCCTTGGCTTCAACTTAATGTCTGTCTCAATGCTTTGCGATTTGAATATGATTGTAATGTTTGGCAAATATCGCTGCCTGGTGCTAATGGAATCTGACAAATCTCTAGTGTTTGAAGGGTATAGGAAAGGTGATTTGTATGTGATAGATTTCTCAGCAGGACCACAACTTGCAGTATGTCTTCTTGCAAAAGCTTCAGAATGCTGGCTTTGGCATCGAAGGCTTGGGCATGCTGGCATGAGGAACCTCCACACCCTTGCGAAGAAAAAGCACGTCATAGGCATCGAGGGCGTCAAGTTTAAGAAAGATCACTTATGCGGTGCTTGTGAAGCAGGGAAGATGACAAGGGCAAAACATCCTTCAAAGACAATCATGACTACTACACAACCCTTCGAACTGCTTCACATGGATCTTTTCGGTCCCACTCACTACTCAACTTTTACTACTTCTGCATGCCTCTATGGCTTCGTAATTGTTGATGATTATTCTAGATATACTTGGGTGCACATAATCCTTTACAAGACTGAAGTGCAGGATGTCTTCAGACGCTTCGCAAATCGAGCTATGAACAATTTTGGCGCCAAGATAAAGCACATCAGAAGTGACAATGGCACCGAATTCAAGAATACTGGCCTTGATACATATCTGGACACCTTGGGCATCACACATGAATTCTCAGCTCCATACACGCCACAGCAGAATGGCGTCGTCGAACGCAAGAACAGAACACTCATTGAGATGGCCAGAACAATGCTAGATGAATACAAGACTCCAAGAAAATTCTGGACTGAAGCCATTGATACTGCATGCCATACAATCAATCGTGTTTATCTTCACAAGCTCCTGAACAAGACATCCTATGAACTCCTAACTGGCAAGAAGCCAAATGTCAGTTATTTCAGAGTATTTGGAGCAAAATGCTGGATCAAGGACCCACACCACACCTCAAAGTTTGCTCCAAAGGCACATGAAGGCTTCATGCTTGGATATGGAAAGGATTCGCACTCCTACAGAGTCTTCAATCTCTTCCACTACAAAGTGGTTGAAACAGTGGATGTGCGATTTGATGAAACCAATGGATCACAAAGAGAGCAATTGCCAAATGTGCTAGATGAAGTTCCATCAAATGAATCAATCAAGCTTATGGGAACTGGAGAAATTGTACCTTCTGAAGCTCAACCTGAAGAAGAACTTATCATCTCAGCACCTGATCCACATGAAGATAATGCTCAGCCTGAAGATATACCTTCAAATGACCACATAGATCAGCAAGAGCAAAGTCTTCGCCCCACACACCCTCGTGTTGCAAATGAAGTACAAATTGACAAAATACTGGACAGCATCAATGCACCTGGTCCACTCACTCGTTCAAGGGCAACTCAGCTAACGAACTTCTGTGGGCATTTCGCATTTGTCTCAATATCAGAACCCAAGAAAGTTGAAGAAGCCTTCATGGAACCTGAATGGATTCAAGCTATGCAAGAAGAGCTTCAACAGTTTGAGCTGAATAATGTATGGGAACTGGTTAAGCGTCCTGATCCACGGAAGCACAACATAATAGGAACCAAATGGATATACCGCAACAAGCAAGATGAGCATGGTCAAGTTGTCAGAAACAAAGCTCGTCTAGTTGCTCAAGGATATACTCAAGTGGAGGGCATTGACTTCGATGAAACATTTGCTCCTGTGGCTAGGCTTGAAGCCATACGCATACTGCTGGCCTATGCAAATCATCATAACATACTTCTATATCAAATGGATGTGAAAAGTGCCTTTCTCAATGGCAAGATTGAAGAAGAAGTGTATGTTGCACAACCACCTGGCTTTGAAAATCCAAAACATCCTGATATGGTATACAAGCTCAACAAGGCACTGTATGGCCTCAAACAAGCCCCTAGGGCCTGGTATGATACACTCAAGTACTTTCTGAAAAGCAAAGGCTTCATACCTAGTTCCCTGGATCCCACTCTTTTCACGAAGACATATGATGGTGAACTGTTTGTGTGCCAAATATATGTGGATGACATTATCTTCGGCTGCACCAATCAGAAGTATAGTGAAGAGTTTGGATACATGATGCAAGAGCAATATCAGATGTCCATGATGGGGGAGCTGAGGTTCTTTCTCGGTCTTCAAATACGGCAACAACGCAACGGCATCTTCATATCTCAAGAGAAATATCTTAAAGAGTGCCTGAAGAAGTTCGGTATGCAAGACTGCAAAGGCTTCACAACGCCAATGCCAGCCAAGCATCATCTGGGTCCCGACGACAATGGTAAAGAGTTCGATCAAAAGGTATACCGCTCCATGATTGGGTCTTTGCTTTATTTATGTGCATCTAGGCCAGATATCATGCTTAGTGTTTGCATGTGTGCTCGATTTCAAGCGACACCAAAGGAGTCGCATCACTTAGCTGTGAAGCGAATTCTTCGATATTTGGCTCACACCCCAACTCTAGGATTATGGTATCCAAAGGGCTCAGAGTTTGATCTGGTTGGATTTTCGGATGCTGATTATGCTGGTGACAAAGTTGATCGCAAATCTACATCAGGCACATGTCATTTTCTGGGACGATCACTTGTATGTTGGTCTTCAAAGAAGCAGAACTGTGTCTCTCTCTCCACTGCTGAATCTGAATACATTGCTGCTGGATCTTGCTGCGCTCAGCTTCTGTGGATGAAGCAAACACTCAAGGATTATGGCATTCATCTGAAGCAAGTGCCACTTTACTGCGACAACGAAAGCGCCATCAAGATTGCCAACAACCCAGTTCAGCACTCGAAGACAAAGCACATTGAAATTCGTCATCACTTTCTCAGAGATCATGTTGTGAAGGAAGACATTGATATCATACACGTCAACACTGAAGAGCAATTGGAAGATATCTTCACAAAGCCCTTTGATGAGAAGAGATTTTGCAAGTTACGGTGTGAGCTAAATATCTTGGAATCCTCAAATGTCCTGTGATCAGGCACACATCCTAACACTTATGCATATTGATGACTTAGATGTGCAACACACGAAGTAGCGTATATCTTCAATCAATGAAGACATACATTCTAAGTGTGAATACATTAATGTGGAATTTGACTTCGGAGCGCCACGATAATTGTGCGCCGTGTCTGGGTCTAATACTTCCTATACGGTGGGTAACGCCACCACCAAACGTTCCATTTTGAAGTGTTTCTCTCATGGCGTCACCTCTCAATGTCTTCACAATTGGTTTGGCTTCATTCTCTGTATGTCTTCATGATTATCTTCACTACGTTGATTATATGGATATATATGTACTAATGTTCTGTCCTCTACAGCATTCACTTATAGCTATGTCTTCTTGGTTGAATCTTTTGAACTAAGTGAATGTGATCGGACCCTAACCTCTCTATGCTTTCTATCTCAAACTCTATCTCTCCAAGTCATATGCATTCTGTTGAAACTGTCGAATGTCTTCACTGTGTCCTTGTCAGCCGAAGACATTGAGACAACCATAAAAGTCAGTTTTAATGCTCATTCCTCCACATAAGATCCGGAGAAGCAGAAACGACCGCCCGATAATTTAGGCATGCGTGGGACGTGGAACAAATCCCGATAATCTAACTGGCCACGCGTGCCTCAAATGCGAACCGCCAGGGGTACCTGCGTAATAGCACAGTGCCGCCTCTATCCCTATAAATATACGATTCACTGCGGTCATTATCTCCTTCTTCCACCCTCGCACGAACCCTAGCGCCACCGCTAGCACTCGACGACGCCGGCGACGAAGCGCTTCACTGCCGCAACCTCTCCGACGCTGTTTTCACGCCGACAGCGGACATCACTTTCTCCGCCGTCGCCGTAGGTGTCTTCCGTCGCCAAGTTAGGGCACGGAGGATCGAACTGCTCGGCCTCAACTCTCACTTCGTCTAGCAGTTCCAAGTGTGGTAAATAAAACCTCTTTTTACAGCTTCTTTTGATCCTACAGTTCAGTCACTTTCTGCCATAAGAAGTTTCTCTTCACACCAGTTAAATCTCTCGCTGCATCTCATAACATGCCTAGTATATTCACTTGTGCTTCATAAAGTAGTTAGATTCCTCACTTGTACTGATCTATGGGTTCGTACAAATCTGGAACCAACTTCTTATCTATAAGTGAATGTCTTCGCATAATAAGGTCAATGTCTTCTAAACCGATTTATCTTCAAAATCTTCTGAGAATGCATATGACCTCTTCCCCTTCCCTCGCACCTTAATGCTGTCACAGGTACATGTCCGTGGGAGAATCCTTTGGTTCTCATAGTCTGCATTCATTTGCAGAGTACTTGCAGCATCACATCAACTCGCCTGAAGCCAGTTCTTGCAAAAGGAATCCTTTGAAGCCTTTGAACATCTTGAAGCCTTCCAAGTTATTCATGGCTTCAGAAACAGTAGCAAGGAAGGGAGGCAGACAGCGACGTGGTGAAACGTCCAAAGATCTGCCTGATGAATTGGCAGAAATGTACAAAACTGATCCTGAAGGAAGCTATGGTCAGCGCAAGACACGAATCCAATGGATTCGAAGATATTGGGCAGAGCAATGGTTCCACTACCGCTTCGTCACTCAGGAATATGCGGAGAAGTGCGCCATCAAGAGACCTTGGGGAGATGTATTATACAAAAATCTCGTACCTAGGTCCAGAGACGAAGCCATTGCTCAAGGCTTCTATCCATGCATGGTGAGAGGACCACAGCCAGCTGATGCACATCCGTCATCACTTCTCTGGTGTCACGATGATAATCTCTTCAAGCGCAACTTTCAGTTTGCACAACAGTCAGCAAAGATAAACAAGAAGAAATTTGGGCTTGACTTCAACCCTGGTCCCTCCTCATCAAGGGCAGATGGCACACGCAACGCCGATCCCAATATCATCGGGCCGTATGCCAATCTTGCAGGCCTCATCACTCGCATCCTAGTCCAAGGGACTGCTGTGAATGACCCTCCAGCAGACACTGAGTCAGATGACGCCCCTGCTGCTCCGAAGCCAAAGCAGAAGAAGCCAAAAGCTCCAAAAGCTTCAAAGCCAGCCGTTTCTCCCAAGATCGCAAGAGTGAAGCCTTTAGCAACTGCACCTCCTGAAGCCAGTGTGCAGTCAGAAGACTTATCACGAGTGTCCAAGCCCCAAGAAGCCAAGAAGCCTCAGCCACACACAGGCAAAGAGCTCACAGCTGCTGACATTCTGCGCTGCGAAGCCATTGATCTCTCAAGCGATGAAGATCTTGGAGATGATGCTCTTGAGCAGCTCATCAAGAGCAAGGAGGAGGCTGAAATCTTCAACAATCTGCCTCTGTTCGATGTCGCCATCATCCACAACTTCATCGATGAATGGTTTGACACACCAGACATAAGCTTCAATGATCTGCAGCTACCCATAGGCCTCAGCATTGTCTTTCAAGGTGCAATTGCTTCAGAACTTGCAATAGCCCAGCGCATTGTAGAACTGAAGCAGAAAATTGATTATGAAAAGGCTCAGTTCAAGAAGCACGTGGCCAAGCTCAGTGTGCAAGAAGTGAAAAGCTTCGAAACTATGTTGCATGAGCTGAAAGAGAGCTTCCTGAAGACGCGTGCTGAAGCTCAAGGCTCGCGAGAACGCATGAAGACTTTGGCTGATCACTGCGTGCAGGCCTACAATGAGGCAGAAAAGCGCAAGGCGCTTGGACGTCCCGGCATTGACCCCAGGATGGCCGCGAAGAAGAAAAAGAAGGTGGCTGTGACCGAACCTGAAGCGCCAAGGTCAGAACCTGATGCTCCGATTGTCTTCCCCGCTGCAACGACTAGCTCGAAGCCAAAGAGTCGATCAACCGCCTCACAGCACAAGAAGACACGGACTGCAGAGGCTAAAGCTAAGAAGAGAAAACATTCTGAAGCCTCTCCTTCTGAACCCATCATCAAGAAGCGCAAGACAAAGAAATCTCGGGCTGCTCCCACAGAGCCCCTGATAGTTGAACCACTATGCGTCCGCTATCCTGACGCAGATCGTCAGTTGACAGTGCATGAGCCTGCTTCCATAGAGGCTCCGCACGATGGAGCCATTCCAGCAGCCAACCCCAATGCTGCTGAAGACATTGATCCCCAAGACAATGTGCAAGGTGATGCAGCCCTTCCTCAGCTTGAGACAAGCGAACAGATCAGTATTGGTCGTCCATTGACGCCAATCACACAAAATGCGTCATGGGCAGATAGCCCACATGAGGAAGATGAGCCCCATCCCACTGCAACTCCACCAGCGCCTACACTCCATAGGCTTCGCAAAGGGCCAAGGGCTCAGGCTGCTAAAGACATTCCGGCTGTATTAGCCGAAGAGCAAGCAGAAATACCACAAGCTCCAACTCCCCTGCACCAACAAGAAGAAGTTCTCAAGGAGAACGTGCCTGAAGCTGAAAATGTTGAGGCTGCCACAAACAACGCCGAAGCAAATGTGGAGCCCTCCCCAACAACAGCTTCAGAAGACACCGAAGCTACTGCTCCTGAACATTCTGTGCCTGAGTCTGCTGCCGGACCACAATTCAACTATCATATTGCGCACAGGCCCCAGGTCCAGAAGCCGATCCCACGACTACCAAGGTTCCCAGGTCCTGCATCAGCTCCTGGTTCCTTCAACATCAACGGCTTCAGGGCAGATAACACGTTTTTCGACCGCTCCAAGAACCCTTATTCAAGGGAACGGATTGTATCAGATAGGTTCTGGAGCCATCAACAGCGCAGCTATTATTCATGCATCCTCTACAACCAAGGCCGCATCTTTCCTCACAAGCGCCTTGAGGTTGAAGCTGTTGCAGGTCTTCCTGGTCTGGAAGAAGCACTGGATTGCTTCAAGCAAGTGGGTTTGCTGCCATTTATCACTGACGAAGAGCACTGGAACGAAGAGCATCTGCTCTAGTTCTATGCCACTTTGCATATCAAAGGCTATAACAGAGATCTGAAGACATGGATCCTGGAGTGGATGACAGGTAATATCCATCATGAAGCCAATGCTTTCGACCTAATTGAGCTTACTGGCCTTCCCACTCCTGGCGAATTCTTTGAAGAAGGGTGCCAACTCCATGCTGAAGCAATTGAGAGCATATTTCAGCGTCCTGAGCCAGATATGAGTCAGATGCTCTCAATGATGAAGCCATTTCCTCCAAATGCACCCTATCCAACTAGGTTCTTCGTTGAAGACTTAGAGTACCTGCCCAGAACAATATATCACATCATAAGGCGGACTCTCTGGCCAGTCAAGGGACACTCTCGATATGCAACGATTGATGGTGCAATGAAGACTCTCATCTTCTGCATTCTTCATGGCAAATGCTTCAATGCACAGGATCTCTTCATCCGTCAATTTGCAGCATCTGCTTCAGAACTGTTTGGATTAAAGTTTTATGCTCCTTGGGTTATGAGGCTGATCAAGCTTCACTCTGCAATCTCCTATCAACCCTCAGCCCGCAATCATAGGATATTTTTGCCAGATGTGGACACATCTGCTGAAGCAATATATCCCGAGCCGGCCAAGCAACCACTAAGTCTTCAGAATGCAGAACACCAGAGCTTCACTCAAAATATTGAAGGTGTTGAAGCTCTCTCCCGAGTGTATCCAATGGCTGGCACCACACGTGCCCCTGCATCAACTGAAGCCACCAACAGCACAGCTGCAAAGAGACCCAAGAAGCGCGCTCGTGCACTCAATGACAGAGAGCTTCTTGTGGCTCTTCACCAAAAGCAAGATAGGCATCACGACTGGCTCAAGAGGCAGATGAGAAGCATCATGCAAGACGTCAATCGCATCAGAAATATGGCAACAAAGAATGCATTTGTCACACACGAGACCTGTCGCCGCACTTGGAAGGGCCTCACCATGATGTGCCCTGAAGCTGAACTGCATGAGGATGGCTTCACAGAGCACTTCAAATTTGACTCCACGCCTCCGAGAAGAGCGGTGATGCGCAGCACCCCATCACTTGAAGAGTCAGAGTTCTCTTCTTCTGCTGCCACCGTGTCTGCCCGGATTATTGAAGAAGAAGACGACGCGACATCATCTCCACCTGCTTCAACGCGCGTCGAATCTGCACCAAGCTCGTCTGTACCGCCGCCAAACAACTCCACCGACCCTGCTGCGCCTGGGAACGCGTAGAAACCTCTATGTCTTCAAACCTTTTTGGTCATCACTGACAAAAGGGGGAGAAGCATATGATGGTAATAGTCTTCAAGCGGGTCACTATGGGCGGGTGCCTTCATATCTTGCTACATTTTGCTTCGTGCTTACAACTCCCGTTTTTGCTACATTTGCTTCCTTGAGTTGTAACACTTAGCCTTGATGGCCGTCTGCTACCTGCTTGTCACTCCGTTATGCGAAGATAAATTCCGCATGTGCGACGATAAATTCCGCACTCATCTCATTCTGCAGATGTCCATTTTCCATTATGCATGTCATTATCTTCATATACTTTCACATGCATAGTGGATTGTCATAAGTTGAAGTGGATCTCCACAAGTACAACCTGCCATGTGCATTTGCATTCAAGAAGCAAATTACTTATATGCACATCTTCAGGGGGAGCCCTTGCAACTTATGAAGACAATTCTTTTACAATTTCGCAAATTATGTTTCCCGTTGAAAACTTCAACTAGTTTGTCATCAATCACCAAAAAGGGGGAGATTGTAAGTGCATCTAGTGCCACCCCTAGTTGGTTTTGGAGTATTGACGACAAACCTAGTTGAGGGACTAATGTGTTTGTGAGAATTACAGGAAAACACAGGTAGAAGTCCCTCATTGATTCGGTTTCACTACCAGAGATGACCCCTAAAAATGTACGAAGACATTGAAGACAATGGTGGTTTATGAAGATATTCATATTGAAGACAATGACATGAGAAGACTCCCTATGAAGCTTTTGGAACTCGAAGACCTAGATCCTTCGTAGTTTTATTTCATTCATGTTGTGTCATAGGAACCACCGTACTGTTAAGTGGGGTCGAAGAGAACCAGTCAGAATGACTGAAGTGATGCCAAATTCAAATCCTATGTCTTCGAGCGAAGACTTTGAGAGAAAATCTTGTCCAGAGTCAGACAAGTCAGCTTTACTTGTAGCCCAAGTAAAAGTTGCCGTGTGAGTTCGAAATCCGACCGTTGGTACACGTGTCAGTTCCTTAGTGACCCAGGGTCATTTCGGACAGATCAGGTCGGGTTGCCAAGTGGCTATAAATAGTCCACCCCCCACAACCTTAAATGGTTGGCTGCTCAGATTTCAGCGCACGGCTTTTGTCGTTTGAGAGCAACCCACCTCGAAGCCTTTGAAAGAAAAATTCCCAGTGAGGAGAAAAGCCCTAACCACCCAGAGCCAGAGTAAATTGGGCATCACTTAAGTCTTCGTGTCTGTGTGATTTGAAGACTTATTACACTTGAGGACTGTGCATCCTCCAGACGGTTAGGCGTCGCGTTCTGAGCATCCAAGAGAAATTGTGGATTGCCAGTGAACGAAGTCTGTGAAGGTTTGGGAGTCTACCTTGAAGACTTACCAGAGTGATTGGGCGAGGTCTGTGTGACCTTAGCTCAAGGAGAAAACGGTGAGGACTGGGTGTCTTGGACTAAGTGTCCTTGACTGGGTGTCCGGGACTGTGTGTCCTTCGGTTTAAATACCTAGCCGCTCCAACCAGACGTGCAGTTGTCACAGCAACTGGAACTGGTCCAACAAATCATTGTCTTCAATGTGTCACTGGTTTCATCTTCACTTCCCTTCATTTACAGTTATTCATTGTGAAGCCATTGCATGCTTGCTTTATCTTTTGTCTTCACAACATGAATGTATGATATGTTCGGCTTCATAACTTCTTCCTACCTGATCCTTATTACACTGAAGCTGTTTGTCATTGCGCTTTCACTCTATTGAATACATGACCATGGCTGCCCTAGTGTAATCTAACTTCCGCTGCATAGTAATAGGCATAATCTTCACTGTTTGTCTTCATAACTCTCACGTTTTGAAGACTTTCATAAAAATCGCCTATTCACCCCCCCTCTAGTCGATATAACGCACTTTCAGTTACAAGCATGCATTTGCACGAAAGAGCGTCCACCACAACATTTTCCTTAACCTTGATATACTTGATAACATAAGGAAATAACTCAATGAACTCACTCCATTTGGCATGTCACTTATTCAATTTTGTTTGAACTTTAAGGTATTTAAGCATCTCATGATCCGTATGGATGACAAATTCACAAGGACGAAGATAATGCTTCTGCACATGCAAGACTCTCACTAAAGCATATAACTATTTGTCACAAATGGGGTAGCTAAGTTGTGCTCCAGAAAGTTTTTCGCTAAAGTATGCGATTGAGACCTTCTCTTGCATCAATACACCTCATATGCCATTACCACTAGCGTCCAAATGCACTTGAATAGTTTTGTCAAAATTGGGCAATGCAAGCAATGGAGCATGTGTAAGCAAATTCTTAAGCTCATGAAATGCAGTATCTTGGGATGGTCCACAAACAAATGATGCATTCTTCTTACTCAATGTGTGCAATGGTGATGGAATAGTGCTAAAGTCCTTAACGAATCTACGATAGAAACCGGCTAGGCCAAGGAAGCTACGCACTTGTTGCCAGTTGGTTGGTTGTGGATAAATTTTAATGGCTTCAATTTTAGCTTCACCGACATGAACACCCTTAGAAGACACAATAAAACCCAAGAAAAAAAATCTTATCAACACCAAATGTGCATTTCTCCTTATTAGCATAAATTCGCTCATTTTGAAGAGTTTGCAAAACAGCCCTAAGATGGGTGACATGATCTTCTAGAGATTCGATTAACACAAGTATATCATCAAAGTAGACCACAACAAATATGCCAATGTATTTGCGAAGAACATAAGGCATCACACGCATGAAAGTGTTAGGTGCTTTAGATAAGCCCATAGGCATGACCAACCACTTATACAAGCTAAACTTGGTTTTGAAAGTGGTTTTTTTACCGTAAACAGTAGGAAAGGCTCCTACTGTGTTAATATATTAAAATAGTGGGCACTGTACAGGGATGAGTATTTACATGGGGGGGAGTGGATGTTTGATCACTTTGCATCAAGCAGAAAAGTAGAAGAAAATAAGATCTAAGGCTCAGGGTAGTGAGTTTACAAAGTTGAGTACAAAGGACTTCTGGTCCTCTTTGACCCTGTGTTGCAGAAGCTGAAAGTCTTTCTTGAATCTGCCTAACCAGGAGGTGAAGGAAGGATCTATAGCTCTGAAGTGTTTGTTGTTTCTTTCCTTCCAAATACTCCACGCTGCCACAACAAATTTATCAAGTGGCATAGGTGTAGGGTGGGAGGCTTTCTGATCCTCAATGGCTTGCAGGCGCCCAGAAAAAGGTTCCCAGTTTATGTCTAGAGCATGCCAACAGCGCTTACTGAAGTTGCAAGTGAAGATCATGTGTTCAACTGTTTCTTCTATGTTGAGCCCACAAAGTAGACAATTATGATCATCTCCTATGTTGTAGTGACGTCTCTTAAGCATATTACGGGTGTTGAGTCTGTCATTGAGTAAAAACCAAGCAAAATCTTTCAGCTTCATTGTGCATTTAGATCTCCAGAGCCATCGGAAGACTTGATGAGACTGAATCTCCCTGAAGAAGAACTTGTAGTAGTCCGTGGATTTCAAAGTAGTTTTACCCCAAACGTAGTGCCAAACATCCGACGTGGTAGTCATTGGTTGTGTAGTGGCCGCAATTAATTACAAGTTCCTGACTTCATCATGGACCTGGGGGGATAGTGGTAGATGAAAGGCCATTCCCAATGACGTGATCCCCAAGAAATCTTTTACAGAGACATCCTCGTTGACTGCATATGAGTAAGCCCGTGGGTATGACTCCGAGAGTAATTGATCGGTCCAGAGATCTTTCCAAAAGAGGGATGTGGTTCCACAGACAATATTGACTCGAGAGATCCTGCGGAATTGTGGAGTTAGCTTGAGAACGTCTTTCCACCAAAATGATCCAATAGGATCCGTGGCGTGTGGAATTTTCCGATCATAATAAGCATCCCAGGTAAGATGTACCCAGGGGATGTCCAACTTGTTATAAAACTTATGCAAGAATTTCATGAGAAGGGCCTCATTCTGGATTTTGAGGTTTAGCACACCGAGGCCTCCTTTGTTCTTAGGCTTACAGACCATGTCCCATGCCTTCTTGAATGCAAATTTGGTAATAGCCACTTTTAAGATCAATTTTTGTGAAAGTGGGGCTCCACTAAGCTTATCTAGTATATCGTCAAGGCACAGAATGGGATGCCTGTAGCAAACGGTGATAGCATTTATGGGTCGGCAATCGGAACACATGTGGAAACTACCATCCCTCTTAGGCACAAGAATAACCGGAACAACACAAGGGCTTAAGCTCTCACGTACATGTCCATTGTCAATGAGGTGTTGTACTTGCATGTGCATTTCCTTGGTTTCTTCGGGGTTGACGCGGTATGGTGCCTTGTTCGGTAGGGGTGCGCTGGGGATGAGGTCGATGCGGTGTTCGATGCTGCAAGTGGAGGTAGTCCTGGAGGTAACTCATCGGGAAAGACATCTGCGAACTCCTGCAATAGATTATACAACACTAGAGGTAGATGGTGAGATGTGTTAGTTCTTTCCCCTTCGTCTTTGCACACCAGGACACAATGAAGAATGCTTGAAGGGCGCTCACACACAACTCTCATATCTCTTTTCGTGGCTAAGAGTACTAGGTTTTTCTTGTCTCTCATCATGGAGGCACTCAATTTTGGCTTGTGGTGCTCACTCTCTTTGTGGTGGCTCACTCTCTCACTATTCGCTCCATGAAGGGTAGATGCTTGCTTGTCGGCGATCACTTGACTTGGCGACATGGGTTGTAGTACGTACTCCTTCCCCTTCATCTTGAAGCTATAATGGTTGGTCCGTCCATCGTGGATGACGCCACGGTCAAATTGCCAAGGTCGTCCAAGTAGGATGTGGCAAACGGACATAGGAACCACATCACACTACAATGTGTCTTCGTATGCTCCGATCTTGAAGGAGACTTGAATGGTGTGCTCCACGTGAATGGTGCCCGAGTCATTAAGCCATTGGACCTTTTAGGGACGAGGATGCTTCACCTTGACCAATTGTAGGTTGGTACTTAGCTCTTCACTTGCCAAATTTTGGCAACTTTCTCCATCGATGATGACCTTTGCAGAATGTCCATTGATGCCCACTTTGGTGTGGAAGATGTGGTAACATTGGTCTTCGTCTTATTGGCGTTGAAGTGTCATGACCTTGGAGACAACAAGAGCGGGACTTGAACCATTGTCACAAAAGACTTGATTGTCTTCATCTTCATTCACTTGCCAGTGCATTGCCACGTGCTCAAGCACTTCCATTTCTTCCTCACTCATGGAGTCATGGGTGCCATCATCGTTGGTGATCATAGTGCGCTGAGTGGGGCACTCAAATGTCTTATGGCCTCGGTCTTGACATGTGAAGCATTTGCTGGAACTCATATTGACAGTCTCATCCATTGGAGTTGATGACGATGAAACTCTCGGCTTGAAGTTGCTTGTAGTAGGAGGACAACTTGAGGATGCCGTAGTTTTCTTGTAACTTTCCTTGTCGCCATTGTTTGGTGAAGCTTTTGTCGAGGTAGAAGGCATCATAGTTTTTGAAGCTTGATTGTATGAACCATAGGTCTTGGAAGAGTACTTGGTGTACTTGTAGTCGTCTTGCACTTGTCGCTCCGCCTTGGTAGCTTGGTGCACTAGCTCGAGGAGGTTCGAGTACAGTTGGAAATACATAATCTTATTGATAGTATGGTTGGGTCCATTCACGAATCGTGCCATAGTTTGCTCGTCATCTTCCATGACATTGGCTCGAATCACTGTTAGTGGACAGGTACTGACCCACTGTAGCAAGAGCTGACATTGCGGTTATAGTTGCCTCGTCACCTTCAAAAGGTGGCGGTTCCACCATTTTTCCATAGCTTGCTGAAAAGTTGAGTTTTTACATTAGTAGTATCAGAACAGAAGATATTAAGGAGGCAGCAAAACTAAACAAAATAGCTTTGGTCTATATATAGAACTTATTCTGGTGAACCCATGTAAAATATTAGTTGTATTTTACTGCAAAGTACATAATAAAACTAGGTTTCAAACATATGACCATGTACCATGGATAATGTATTGTCTATTTCTTAACATTGTATTGATAGCTAAGGATAAAGAGACAAAGTTTATAATAGGGTAAGCATAGTATGACATCATTCATATCACAAAACTACTAAGAACAGACAAACATGCAATTGTAACGTTGTGTTGGCAAGTCAAGCATGGAACTAGATTACAGATCAAGATCAAAGGAACATCACTCCTCTCTTTTAAATAAGGTGCAATGATACCCTAAGACAATTGTGTATAAAATTGAAAAGAGTAATAGACATTGGCTGCAAACCATGCAGTTCAATGCACAAGTTAGAGTAAGTAGTAGTTAAAAGGCATGAGGATTAAGGACTTACAATAGCGGCTTTGACTAGTGTAGTCATGCCCTTCGTCTTGCTGGTGTGACAGTCCTTGAAGATTTCCACAACATTTGGTTTAGGTACTTTTTGGTCCTTGTGGGCTTTCCTCTGCATTTGGAACAAGTCAATATAGATCTGATAATATGGTACAACTAAAAGAGTGAAACAACAACTAATTACAAGAGCCTCGCAGTGCGCAATATAGCTACAAGATCTTGTCGTCTGTTGGAATTTCACTTTCATACGGTTGGCCTTGTTCTTTGAACAGTTCCCCTACAAGAAGATAGATTTGTGAGGCACATGCGTAAATAGGACTTCAACATATGATCTGATCACACACACACACACACACACACACACACACACACACACATATATATATATATAATGTACATGATACTTTGGATCAGGCCAGTGTTTAACGAGGCCTCTCTAGTCTTCATCTGATATATTTTCCACTGGAGATGTTTGGGCAAGTGCACTATTAGCCTTGCCTTCAAAGTGAGTTTTCCTCAAGTTATACAGATACTATCGCAGAGCAAACTTGAAAACATGGGTGCAAGCTTGTCTGGTTGCATCATCTTGGCTATCCAACTTGAACCTCATCTATTGAAAATTATGGGAGTCTCATTATCAGCAACCTAGAAAGTATGGGACAGAGCAAGACGATATTACAAGTTTCCATACATAACCATACTTACAGATAAATGGTCGAGGAAGGTGTTGAACTGAGTTTTGTCTTTGTCATTCCTGTACTGAATCCATGTTGGGAGGATAGGTACATGACACCTAACGACAACCGCTGCCTCTGGTACTAACTTGGCTGACTCTGTAGCATCACGTGGCCTTTTTAAACCTGCCTCAAAACGGATCTCCATTCTTCCTTCTCTAGATTTAGTTAACCTGTCGAGCATTATCCCTGATGTTTGTTTCCTCTTGCGCCTAGGTGCTAGTCCAACAACGAACATAGGAAGTGTTAGTGTACATCCAACTGTGAGACTACATATAAAGAAGCATGCAACTGTAACTTGACTCCAATAACTACCCTCTTGTTGTTGAAGCTCACAAAGTTCATCTGATCTTGCCAACTCTCTTGTGTCAAGAGTGCTTAGGAAGTAGTGTCAGGTGGAAAGGGAGCTTGGGAATGTGCTGCTAGCTGAGTTGACCAACGAGTAACTCGTGTAGCTGGTGGTACTCTCGATGGTGTTGCAACAACTAGGGATGTCTCTGCTTGTTTGGTGGCAGCTATTGGTTTCTTTTTGGCTTGTTCTGCAGCTTGTGTAGCACGGGATACCCCGTTTGTATAATTTTCCGCTAGACTTTAACCTTCTATTGCACCATCAATACCAGCAGAATCTGCAGGATTCTTCCGCTTCCCTTTACATGTCATTCCGTGTTCGTTCCTCTTTCTCTGTGCCATGTTAAGTCAAGCCGACAAGAAAAAGGAATAACAATTTAGTTCTTCAGAACAAATTGATGCGTGATACAAATGAACTGAACTTTGATGTTACACAACCACATGATAGGAGGATGTAATATGTACGAAAAACAGGACGGCATGAGATAACCAAAACTATGATGTGTAAACTAAGTAGAAGACATTTCACTAAATTAGAAGCAATGAAATGGAATGTAGAGACCATATGAAAGATGCTACAAATATGGCTATGCCAAGTTAACAGTGTCTCGTCATAACTGGCGTTTAAACAAATGTGAAGTAGTACAAGAAATAAATTATATGCAAGATGCAAACAACATGACATTGCCAAGATAAAGGTCTCTTGTCATTAGTGCCATTGCATATTCACAGCATTGCATATTCATAGCTTATGATGTGTAAACTAAGGAGAAGCCATTTCAACAAGTTAGAAGCAATGAAAGCAAGACACCATATGAAAGATGCAACGAATATCACTCTACCAAGTTAAAATTGTCCCGTCATAAGTGCCAATTCAATAAATTAGAAGTAGTACAAGCTAGAAAAGAATGCGAGATGTAACCTATACCACACTCCCAAGTCAAACGTGTCTTATGATAAGTTATTGTTGTAGGTTACACAACAGTAGTACTTTGATGTAAGAACATGGTGTGATAGACAGATATAGCATTTTCTAGAAACAGGAACACGTGTCTTATTCACAAGTATAATGTGTAAAGTAAGCAGATGGAACTCAACAAAATTACAAGCAATACAAGCTACACATCATACATAATATGCAACCACATATAACAGTGCCAAGTTAGAGGGAGCACCTGTGATGGTGCACTAGGGGAGACGTGCTCATCATCAACACAACTACGTTGAGTGTCTATGCATGTGTTGTCTTGCAAATCTTCTTGGGGTGGCGGAGTAGAATCTTTAGAGGCCCTATGTTTGGAAGGAGCACCTTTATCCGCTGCCTTGCTACTTTCCTTTCGCTTTATTGATTTTGAATTATCAAGTAAAACCGACAAGAAAAAGCAATAAAATTCACTCTTCAAAACTCATTTGTGCATGGTACTGACAATCACTACTTTGATGTAAGGCAAACACATCATACCAGGATGTAATATGTACGAAAAATAGGACGACATGGCATATTCACAATTGTTTGTGTGCAGAAGCCATTTGAACAAATAAGAAGCAACGCAAGCTAGACACCACATGAAAGATGCAACCAATATGACTCGACCAAGTTAAAAGCGTCCCATCATAAATGGCGTTTCAACAAATTAGAAGCAGCGCATGCTATAAATCATATGAAAGATGCAACTAATATCACACTGCATATACTAAAGGTGTCTCGTCATATTGATTCATGCGGGATACAAAAAACAATAGTTTTATGTAAGGACATGCTTAATAGACAGATGTATTATGTACTAAAAACAGGAAGGCATGTCACATTAATAGGTATAATGTATAAACTAAGCAGAATAGCACATGCAATTTAACCAGATTGGAAGAATTACAGTCTAGACACCATATGCAACATGCAACCACATATCACGCTGCGAAGTTAGAGCAAGCACCTGTGATGCTCGTGTAGGGGAAATGCGGTAATCAACTACAGAGCTATGTTCACTTTCTTCATCTAGCCTTGTTGTTTCTTGAGAATCATGTCGGGAGGCTGACGCTGCATTCTTTAAATGCGGATCTTTACTCATAGTAGTCCACTGGCCTGACTGCCTCATCATAAGTGATTGATGAGGGATACACAAGAACATTAGTTTGATGTAAGAACATGGTTAATAGACAGATGTACTAGTATGTACCAAAAAAAGGAAGGCATGTCATATTCAAATGTATAATGTGTAAGGTAAGCAGATGCAATTTAACCAAATTGGATGCAATACAAGCTAGACATCCGGCTAGAGTGGTGAGCATGATCAACTAGGACCTGAGAGCCTGGTGGGAGGCGGGTTGCTTCGCCACCATCGTGGCTTTTTAGTTGGCTTCCAGGTGATGCATGTCTGTGTTGGGCTTGTCACTGGCTCGGCCTGTGCCCTGACTAGCTATTTGTCTTCTAGTGCTCCCGGGATGGTGGTTCATGTAAAAAATATCTTTCCATATCTTAATAAAGACCAACTTCGGTCTTTTGAATACAAGCTAGACACCATATGCAACATGCAACCACATATGACACCGCGAAGTTAAAGCAGCCACCTGGGATGGTGGTTCATTGCAAGCGAGATCATCAAGTCCAGAGCTACGTTTACAGTCTCTATCTGCTGACACTACACCCTTTAAAGTGCTGAAACATGTCTGGCCTAGCCACGTACGAAGCTGGAGCGACTTCTCTCTTTTATTTTCTGCTTTTGTCAAGGCAGAGTCTGAAATACCCTTGCATAAAAACACAATAGTGAGAATATGGGTGGAGTGTGTGCAGAACTAGTGCATTGTAAAAGTAGCAGATAATAGGCGGATGAAAAATAAATGACAGGAGACATATGATAGCTCCACAACATTGCATAGCAAACAAGATTAGATTCTACTCCGTATGATTTTGTAATATACGAGCACAGGGATGGCTGAGAAATGCAGGTACTCCTCCAACACACCACCACATGTGGTCCTATCAAAATAACAGTCGACTGAAAATAAATAGGCCAGTCGATTTTTTATGAACTGTCCGATCTATAAGGAATGGGCAGATAATGGCCTTCATCTACCTCCTGCCAGTCACTGTTGACGATCTTTCTCGAACCGCCAGCGACCACTGGCCCAGGCCCCTGCCTCGGCCACCCCGCCCTCCCCTCGACCTCACACCAACGTCGTGCTTGGCAGTGCTCCCCGGCCGTCCCTGTAATCCCGGCCGACCTCTAGATCGGGCGCCAGCAGCTCTAGGCCCCACACGCCCCTAAGATACACACCGGGGCATTGCTTCCCCGGTATAATAGGCGGACTAGCGCCTGTTACACTAGGGAATACTTCCTTTAATTGGGAATCTACTGACCAGGAATTGAAATCCAGGGGGTGATAGACCTCTAGCTAAGGTGAAACAGTATATGAGGAGAAACCTTATGCATCGCGAGTTACTAGGAACATTTAGTATCAAGAAGAAGCGGTCAACTAGTGTCTTCTGTGGGATGAATACCATGCAAGCAGACACGTAAGATTTGCACGAATAAGGGAAGAGGTGTACCATTTCTGCTTGCCAGTGTTGTGTCCTCCATATGTCGCGGCGATTTTCTTCTTTTTTCCGGGGAAACCGATGTTTTGGAGGAGGGTGCATCCTTGGACGAACCCATGGCCAAATTGTTGACTATGTTGCCACAGCCGTATGTCGCCGGAGGGGAAGCAGATCCGAGGCGGCAAAGGACGGCGTGCCAGGAACAGCTCCGGTGCGGTGGAAGGTGGCTAAGTTGGAGCGGCAGTGGTGAGGTGCAGGACGACGTGGTTGAATTGGTTCGGGTACGGACAGCTCGGCCTCAGCTTCAACTACTAGCCATGGAGGGTGTTGCGGTTGAGGTTGTGGTGTACGACGACGTCGGGGTATCGGCTCCGACATGATGGAGGAGGGCAGCGGTTGATGGGTGGGATGGGGTGGCGGACGGAGGACGCCGGGGTTTCGCGGCTGGTGGAGAGGTAGTTTTGGCGCCCACGGAGTACGAATGTGTAGCGACCCGACCTCAGACGGTCAAGTCTCTGTGCTTAAGTGTCATCCCTGGATCGGTATGCTGACACACACAGTACTCGAGGATTTATAACAGAGGTTAATCACATGTATAAAGTAACGTAAATACTATTACCTCAATCCATATAGCGGAAGTAACAAAGGTTGTGGATTCCCATCAACACCAACGGCAAAGTTGAGTGTAGAAATCGTAATCCTAAAGTATCACTTACTTGTCGTAAGAATCCTGCAACATGAGACGTTGCAGCCACAAAGGGTCAGTATATTGAATGTACTGGAAAATTCACACCATAGAGCAATGATGAATAATAGCTATCACTACATGCATATTTGGCTGGTGGAAAGCTCTAAGTTTATTTTTGCATAAAGCCAATTTTTCCCTACCTCAAAGGAATACATTTTATTTAACTACACAGTTGTTTGAAAAAAACATTGAGAAGGTATATCCCCAACTCAATCCCAAAATAATAATCATTAACCCAATCAAATTGATTAAATAAAGTGTTGAGATCAACATGATAATCCAAGAACCAGATACTCAAGATGTCCATAACCGGGGACACGACTAATCATGATTAGTTTGTAGACTCTATAGAGGTTTGCGCACTTTTCTCCACAAGACTCGATCTCCTCCGTTGTATTTCTCGCACTGCATGGTGTTTGAGAAACGGATGACCGAGACACAGTCTTTCCGAAGAGCTCCCCTTAATGGATAGATAGGTTGGTACACCTACAATACCCTACATCTGCTAGCCTATCATGGAAAGGATCCCCACAACTTACTCAACTATGCCAGAGCCCATAATGGCTTGTGGCTGCACACGGAAGTTTCTAGCATGACTAATCTTATGATCCCTTTGAGCCTGGGTGGCGAACCATAGGATGATCACACGGTAACCCCGGGATCTCCTAGGACAACACTGGTATATCCCCAGGTGTCCGGGCAAGTCCACTGGTATATCCCCAGGGTACCCCAACCAATCCACCCAAATGTGTATTAAAGTATCCACCTTAAGTTAAACCTTAGTTAACAATAATTTCTCACATCTTTCATGAATTCTCTCAAACCAATCCACGTCTACGTGCATAGCATAATAGTATAAGCGTAACGTAGAAGTAACTCCCAAGGTTTGAATGCAGGACAATAGGTTCCTACCTCATCAACTACTTCCCATTTCCCACATGTTATCAATTCTTAACCATGCAATGTTTGAGGGTGAAACTAATGCATAAAAACTGGGTAATGAAAAGTATGATCAAAGTGTGAACTTGCCTCGTACTGTTGATGAAGATGATTCGCACTCATAACTCCTGATAGTTCTACTCGTCACACTCCGGTCAATCTATCGCGAGCAAGCAATTGCATACATAAGCACTCATGCAAAAGAATTGAAGAAAAGATCTCGGAAAACTTTGAAAACAAGTAATTAAATCTTTCAATAGAAAACAATTTCTAATAGTACCAAAATTATGTGAATTTGTCCTTATCAGAAAGTTTAGGTCAAGGGCTTCGATTTGCAAAAAGAATCAACTCAAACGAAGTTATAAAACTCAGGTTATGATCAAACGAAGTTTGAATTCAAATCTGTTTGAAAACAAATTTTAAATTTTCAAAAACATGTTTAAGTTGTTTTACTGGATAGAGGGGATCATAATGAATAAGTGGGTGTTGGTTCCGTTGGATTTGGATAAACGGTGTAAAAGTTGTGAGTGTTTGAAAACCAGGGGCTATTCTGTAAGAAAACAAGTTGCAACAGGGTCCCTGGCTACATGGCAGAATCCTACTAGCTAAAACCGTTCGCTCCGGAGGCTTTAACGAACGATCGTTCTTTATGTAAAGAAAAACGATTCGAATAAAATCTTTCCCTAATAATAAAGTACGAATTGACTCTGTGGGGTCACCGTCATAATACGCTTTTTTCTCATGTCATAATACGCTTTTACGATTTGTATAGACAAAATCATAATATAAACAAGGCGGTACTATTCCAACTTGCTCATAAATTCGTCCGTAACATTTTTTGTCCGTCCTTCTATGCTAAATTTCGTACTCATCCAATCGCTAGACTGGGCCGTTTTATCCACCCCGTCACTAGCATGTGCTGAATTGGGCCTGGTCCATGTTAAAAAACCATGCAAATATAGCTGCATAAGTTTCGAACTCACGACCAAGCACTTCAGTCCGGACGGACGCAGCCACTCAGTTGGTCTGCTTCGGCAGGAAAACAAGGTTGCTACCAGAATAATAGTCCCACCTCGCTTCTTTGCACATGCTCCCATCGACTTTTATACATCAGCAGTCTTGCCTTATCAGAAGTCAAAAAGCAGATGATGGAAACTGAATGAAGGAATTGACCCCAAAAGGTGGGAAGAGGGAGCAAAGAAACAAAATCTGCAGCGGGATCCCAAACCGGGGAATAGCACAATAGACATAGAGCAAATTCATAATTAAAAATTAAGAGCCTTTCGCTGAGTGACATCAAAGATGCCTTGAAGGTATTTTCCAATCTGCAGCGGGATCCCAAACCTGGGAATAGCACAATCGGCATCTGGCAAATCTGGCGGCCAAGAGCAAGACGGACATACATGGTGATTTCCACCGCGAACAGACTGATGACTCTGATGCAGTCTGAATGTTGTCCCCATACTCGAGTATTTTCAGCGCTATACCTCGCAAGTCTATCTTTTGGGTATGAAGCTTTGATAAATTGGTTTAAATTATACTTTGCAACTTACATATTTCTCTAACTAAAAGTCTGCATTTTCCTGATGTACCGTACTACACATATCTAACGTACAGAATCAACTCTTTATAGGTCTCTGTTCTGCCATATGCTCATTTCAAAATTTATGCTAGGTCCACTAATTTTAGCTCAAAGGTGATATGAGTGGTAAGAAACACTTGCAGATGTATATATATGTGTGTGTGCTCTCGAAGATAAATGCGGTCACAATAATTTAATTTGTTGTTTAGTGCTACAATATTTAAACTCAAGAAAATAGATAATTATATGATTTTGTGTATTTTTGTTATCTGAGTTAAGTAATAAATATCAACCTTCCTCTAAAGAAGCAGGTTGCCTTGCTTTCATAATTAAATGGATTAACTAAATCAGTAATGATGGATTGGACCAATTGGGGGCGATGAATGGATCTATGTATGAAGTTGTGCTGGCTATGCATATGATTCGTATTTGTTAACATTGACACAATTAGTTTGTCCAAAAGAACTATTGTAATTGTACAAAAGTGCCGACTAAGTTTTCTTAAAAAAATGCCGATCATCACCTTTCGCCTATAACATGGGCCATTGTGCTAGCTACTTTGAACTGGCTACCCTTTTTATAATGAGTTTAGCTACTAATTTTAAATAGATTCGCTCAATTTCAGTTGATTGAGATTTAACGGAGTCTCCGTCACCTTTTCAAGCCGTTGGATACAGGCACACTAAGATCTTCTAATAGGAAACTTCTTCTTCTTTTTATTGTGATATCGAACAGAAAGAGATGTGTGGGTGCAATTCTGCTCTCTCCAAAGCGTGCGCGTTTTTGTAGAGAGAGAGCCTGCAATCTACGTGAGAAACTTGTGTATGGCCAAGTCCAAGAAGTGCAAAAAGAAAAGGAACATAATAAAATTTTGCAAACCAGATAACCAATATTTTCTAAAAAGAAAAACAGCATAGAAAAACCGAATATTAACACATAACTGTGTATATAAACAATCACACTTCAATGCACCACTACTCTCCCATCCGGTGATAATGTGATGCTGATTGAGGCAACATCGAGGGACATGAATGTGGATTCATCAACTTTTTTCAACCGCGGACACCAAAAATTGTATCATCTTTGACGATGGTGGCGAACATGGAAAGTGGCAACATGAATGAATCACTAACAACATGTGGTGATTTTTTTCCTTCCGATGCAACACACGACATATTAAATTGTTGCATACAAAGGTTAAACGAGACCTTCTTTTGAAAACCACAGTACAAACATAGACTCACAAATATAAAAATTCAACATAGTATAAGTCTGTTTGCACTCAAATGTTTTGAAATTTCCAAAAAGAAATAGATTAGTTATTAAACTCTTGAATACTGTAGAACATGCCAACATCTGTATGTCCCACTAAAAATAAATACACCACTCATCTCCACCTGGTAGAATATCTTAACTCTATTCTCCATGGTCCGGACACCAACAATCATTTTTTAGTTACTGCCACTGAGTGTCAGTTTTTTAAAGATAATGAGTGTTCATAATTGTTCTTGGTTTCAAAAAAAATCATATTTTAATTGGTTCACAAAATCATTAAAAAAATGTATGTGTTCATAAAATGTTCAGTTCAAAACATGTTCCAATTCTAATTAAAAAGTTAAAAAATGTTCAGTTTCTTAAAAAAATATTCGTGTTTTCCGGAAAAGCAAAAGATAAAACCAATTGACACTCTATTTCATGCACCACTACACATCCAACAGACGAAGGTAGTTAGGCTGGTTTCCACACTTCATGCTCCGAACAACAATAAGAGTGTAACCTTATTTCCAATGTTGATTGGAATTGGATATAAGAAATGAACACTAGTTCTAATTTTTTTGCCTGGTGCAATGCACGGGCATTTGTACTAGTTACACAAATTGAAGAAATAAAATAAACAATTAATTTCTGGTATACATCAACTTTGAACTGTCATTACACTAGAGGACAACATGTCGTCATTCACTCTAGTAAAAATATAAAAACTAATCTAATCCTATCCATCTAACCTAGATTGGACGGACGAGGGCAGCGGCGGCTTACCGCGTCGGCGGCGAGCGAAAACGACGGCGGCGGCGGCGGCTTCGAGCAGGCGATGGCTCTGGTAGTCTGCGGCGACGGCGGAGTAGCCGGGGGGTGCGGCGCGACGAGGGGACCCCGATGGTGGTGGTGGCGTCGGGAGTAGGCGACGGTGGAGCGCGGGGCAACGGCGGCGGATCTTAGCGGAGCTCGGACTCCAGCGAGGTTTGTGCGAGGCTGCGGCGGTGGTGCGCTGGGGCGAGCTGGGCGAGGAGAGAGAGGGGCCCCGAGGCAGCGCTATTTAAGGAGGAGGGGAGGCAAGGGCGGCGAGGAAAGACCGGGCGGAGCACGGCGGTGGTCGGCGTCGTACAGAGCTTGATCTCTTGCGGGAGGTCGGTGATGAGGCGGCTGGGCTGGGCCTGGCTGGCTAGCTGGGCCGGCCCAGTGGAAGGAAGGTTTTTTATAGACAACGAAAAATAATAAAAGAAAAATAAATAATAATATTATATAGGCATATAATATATCAAAATTTTCAGAAAAAGATTTTCTACAACATGATCATTTTTTAGCGTTAAATAAAATTTAAAAAAATTCAAATAAAGGAAAGAGTGATAGTGTTGCAATAGAACCTCATAAAAATCATTTTAAAAATACCAAAATGCTTTCAAATTTTTTTATCCAATTTTCTATTGTAGGGAATCATGTTACCCTAATTTTCATATATTTTATTTTTGCAGAATTTTTTTTGAATAAAACCCAAATAACTCCAAATTGAAAAATAATTTCAATGGGAGTTTAAATTGATTCTTTGAAACTCCCATCTCATATTTCATATGTTTTGAAGAAGTCATTTTATCTTCTTTGATGAAAATCATTGAGTTGCTTAAAGTTTCTGAATTTGAAATATTTCCAAATGAAATTCAAATATTTTCCAAAACCCTTTTCATTTTATTTAAATGGAAGAAGTCATGCCATCTTCTCTCTAGGGTTTTGTATTTGAAAAGAATTTGAATTCATGGAGATCATAAATGCAAAAATGAAAGTTTGGGAAAGTACTTTTATTGCCTCTCATTTAATTTTCAAAGGTTTCAAATTCACTCACTTTCAGTCAATCTATCACACAACAATCAAGCATTACTATCTATCTAATATAACATTCCAAAATTTAAAATTTTGGGATATTACAGAATGGGGAATCGGACGGGGGGGGGGGGGGGTGGGGGTGCTAAGGGAGAACCATGTTTCGGTCAAGGACATGCTTGTTTTTGGCTTTTTGAACAGATGGGATGCGCTTGTTTCTGGCTTTTTGAACAGATGGGATGCGCTTGTTTGAAATTTGGGGAAAGTACAAACTTTCCCCCCTCTTAAATTTCAGACCTACTGCGGGTCAGGGGTAGGATGGTAATCCCAGGTGTCCGAAATAGTGGGCGGGAGCGATTTCGGTCGCGTGCATGTGTGCTTAGGCGGCCATTGTGTATGAATGTTTCTAGAGGCGGTTGCGTGGCGTCTAGATGAAGCTACAAACCTACCCCGGTTTAGACGTTTGGACGTCGGGCCGGTAGGTGTCACGGGGCGGATTTAGAAAAGTAATTTCCTTCTACTACCAAACATTGGTCTAACGTGGTTTCGGGCGAGTAGAGACTCTTTTGGCGCTTCGTTCGGAATTTTTAAAGAGAAGCATTCACGTTTAGAGTACTCCTGAACTTTGAGGATTGACCTAAATAGATAACATTAAATTTGACCTTGTATGTTTGAAAACCTCATTAAATTATCCGCTTCTTTTTGAAATTTTCACACTTGAAAATGCTATAAATATGATTATTTTGGAATGGCAGAGCTAAATTTGAATCTATTTTGTACACGACTATATATGCTATTATGTACAAAAGCAGAGCAAAGATTGGTGCCCCCATAATTTAGGTATGATTTACAAATGCCATGATATCGAATTCAAATAATTGGATGGACTTCATGGTGAATTTGAATTTTTTTAAACCACCTTAAGTTGAATTCAAATGTATGCTAGTTCATAGCTAGCTATTTATAATGTTCATTGTGTAACTTTCGTATGTATAATGTGCTTTACACACACAACATGAACTATACTCACGTTTATATTCGATTGCTAAAGTGATGCATTGTCCGGAGTTCAAAATACTAACTGTGTGGATCAATTATGTCGAATAATAACATAGACATGCTCAAATTCGATAGAATCTAGATGTCTGATGGATCAATGACCATTCCTTACGCAAATTGCAAATATCATGATCCCATCCTAATATTTGGATACAATTTATATTTTTGATCAATGTGTACATCAGTCTTTTACATGTAGTTTCACTCTCCATCGGTGGTCTCTCACACATGCTCACACACTCTCTCCCGAGGTGTCTTTCTCGCAGACATGCTCTCGATATAACCCTCCCTCCCTCTCGTAACCATTTATGACTTTTTTCACTAACCTTTGTCACAAGCACTCTTCCTCTCACAAGCATACACACGCACAATCCCCATCAGCCCTTTCTATATACATAGACCTGCTTAGGTGTCTCCCGTACGCACATTATCTTTAAGCATGTCTCTCATGCATTGTCTCGCACCTCTCTTCCTAATCGACGAGTATGATTGTAGCAGAGCATTCTATAGGATGCCCCATAAAGTTAGGTTGGATGAATAGTAATATCATAGATAAGGGGTTACCTTAGTCCGAGGACCTAGGGTTACAAATCCTAGCCGGCTTTGTCAGTGGACACAAAGTCCTTCACGATTCTGCTATCTTTGTCTTGTACGACTAGCCATCCATGTGTCTCCCTAAATGTGTCACGGGCCGACCAATGTGGCGCAAGACAGAATCGAACCAAGGGCCTCACCTCGGCCCACCAGACCTCACACGGTGACACACCCTCTGCCCCCAGGTCTCGTTATCTTCTCACACCCACACATACCAACACAGACACCACACAAATTTTTTTATCCTCATGCCTCTATCCCCTCCCCCTTTCATATACACACTCAAGGGCATCTCTCGCTGTGACATCATATTCGTCTCTCTCTCTAGACCTCTCTCATTTCTCGTGCTATCTCTCCCACGTCCCCCTCCCCTTCCGACCCTCTATCCATGCCTCTCTCGAATACGTAATAGACACACATACCTCTCTAGGCCCTGCCAAATACATCAACTACATATTCACACATGTTACATCACGTACTCCATTGATCTATAAAGCCCTCTCTTCACGTTTATTTCGCATACAACATTCCTTTTGAATAAAATGTGGCCAAAAATTTATTTTAGAATTTCTACATATATACAACATTACAAAGTTATATGGAGGAGTATGAACGTTAATTTGCATTGCATGGTGCCCACAATGATATTTATTCTGCACTATGAATTTTTATATTTTTATACTATATATAAAGTTAGTGATAATAAAGAGAACGAAGAGCATCTCTCTCTCCATCGCATACACCCCCTCTACGCCCCTTTCACGTACGCACACAAACTATCTCCAGGTCCTCTAAAAGTACGCCCCCAGCACATTCACGCATGTTTCATCTTTCTCTCACGATATATACAAAGACGATCATTGTATTTAAAATGAAAGCACAATACATACATTGGACTTCAGAATCCACTCATTATGGTCACCATTTATGTTTTGTGGTTATTATACAGTCACGGGCTCACCGTATAGTTCTGTGTTTGCGCAAGACATGACTAGTTGACCAGTTAAATGCTCCACGTGGCACCTCTAGTGTTGCATCACATTATCTCACTACTATTGGGCCCACCTGTCGGCGTGTATCTACTCTACATCTCTACTCTTATAAAAAACGGAGTTGGTGATGATGGTGTGCCTGCCATCCTGCAATATAGGCCATCCGATTTATATCCGACAGATAGGAAGGAAACTATGACAATTTTGCAAAAAGATACCCACACCACTCTCCACATTTGCAAATAAGGCATTCCCTCGTTCATCCTTTTCTCCCACAAGATAAACTACTCATACAAATGCATCTTGATGTTCCGTGCAACGCATGGGCATCTTGCTAGCTCTTATAAAAACAGAGTTGGTGATAATGGTGTGCCTGCCATCCTGCAATATAGGCCCCACTACTGCAGGATACTGCTAACGCGACACTACGATCAGAGACCCTTTGCCGACGGTGGCGTAAAAAACTGTCAAAAAAGGTGCAAAATGTTTGCGATGGCGGAGCCACCAAACATGATTCAGATTTTAGTTGCGTGTGCGATGCATGATACACGGTTAATCCATTCAAACTGTCTGCGATGAGGCAGAACAATAGAAATGGGCAGCCATAACAATGTGTGTGTGATGCAGGACACACGGTTAATCCATTCGAACTGTTTGCGATGAGGTAGAACAACAGAAACGGGCAGCCATATCAATGTGTGTGCGATACAGAATACGGTTAAGTCAGACGAACTGTTTTCGATTAAGGAACACAATAAAAACGATTCAACTTAATAAGATGTGTGTAATATGTGGCATACAGTTCACATGGATGAACTGTTTGCGATGAGCCAAAAGAACATAAACGAGTCGTGTAAACAAGATGTGTGTGATACGTGGCAAACATCCGACTCAGATGAACTGTTTGCGATGATAAATTACAACACATACGGTCAATACAGTAACATCGTGTGCGATTATGTGTGTACAAAAAACTTTGAAAAATACAAACTAGTTGCTTGCGGTGGCGGAGTATCGCACACGATGCGTCTGCGAGTACTCGTGTGCGATGACTGGTATGTTACACATACGTTTTCTTATGTTAACATGTGTGTGAATTTGTAATATGGATAGTTAATATGCAAATGCCTTCTGGACATCAGGCACACGCTTAAACTCAATGAACTATGTATGATACTAATACTTTCCATGAAAATTTATGAACATGGGTAACAACATTTGAGTAACATATATATAGTGGTTACACTATTCGACAAAAGGAGGATCTTCGTAACACGGTTTTGACAACCATATCCATATCTACATACTTAACATAGTAACAACTATCACATTTTAAGAGGCTAAGGGCCAACAACCATATGGTCCATATCTACATACTTAACATATATAGTAACAACTAGTACATTTTAAGAGGCCGAGGGCCAATAACCACAACTATCCACTGGAAGCAGCTTGATCATGGTGACTCGGCATCTCGTCAATGAAAAGGAAGAGCCCTCCTGTGCCTTGGTAGAGCATGAGTAGAACAGTGTCTCCAATTTTCCAATATGGATGCATTGCCACGAGAAGCAAAAACTTGTTAATTTTAATGGTTCCATTTCTACGGGAAATGCAATACCTTGCAATCACTTTGGCATTATTAGCAGGCACAAGTGTAATTCAACCACGCCGGGAAATCGATCCAGGAACTCCTACAGGGGGAAATTTCTGTTGACATGTAGAATAAAAAACAATTGTAACATATCATTGAAGATATATATAGTTTATGAGCATCAACATTAAAATAAGACTTTTTACCAGTGTTTTGTGCACACAATTGGTCTTGTTCAGTGTGTGCACCATAGGTCTAATTAATCCCATACAAAATCCAGCGTTCATATGTTGTGCTATCTCTGTTAGATTATCAACAAAGTTTATGACATGCTTCAAGTCCTTCCAGTGAAATTTGGTACGCTTAGTAACATACAGATCGTTCACTATGCATCCAACATATCCTGCTTAAAAGGTGGAAAGGTATTATTTATCCAGAACATGGCAGAAGAATATATAGTGCGCATAAATTGGTAAATATAATTTGTTACTGCCTAGGAACGGAGTCAGATTATGATATAAGAATTGGTTGCTTAAATAGTGATCAATTGGTTTCTTAAATAGTAATATGACAGCATGGAGAAAGTTGAAAGGACACTAACCTCGATCAGACTTTGATCGGCTGATGACGTTGGGGAAGTAAACATCCATGTTAATTAGACCAGGCTGTGGTGCACGCAATAGAATTTTATTGCCAACTTTCAGTTCATAACACTTAGACATTTTTCTCCAAAGGTCCGCATTAAAATAGGAGTGACCATCTTTATCAAGTTTTACGCTAACCGTCATTGTAAATCCATGCTGCGTTGTCAATACGACATCCTGGGAGTCATCAGCAAAGTAAAGCCCAAAATTTCCTTCTACTCCTGTTCTTGCAAAGCAAGGGATATACTGCTTGAAATGAAAATTAAGATCGTAAATTAGATATATTGAAATAACAAAGCAAGATGCAAATATGGGAGAACAGATCCATATATATATAGATGAAATCAAAGTACAAAATATAGAATTAAAAATAGATAATGTAACAAAGATTTGATGCAAATATATAGATAATGTAGCAACAGACGGTATATGTTCACAAATTTAGGCCATGCCGACCGTGTTAGGTTGAGATTGAACATACCGAGGGCTCCTTGAAGTCATCCGGAATGGTGAGATAGAACTTCGTTTCCAACTGGCCACTACCACAGTTGCCCGATTTGTGCTCGCACTGTGGACACATAAATGAACACCCACGAATCAGCTAGAACAAAAATGATTCCACGAAGATTTCCGCCGGTTGATTAACAACGACGGACGGACTGCGATAAGAGATGAGTGAATATTTTGCTAATTAAGTTCATTACCTTCTCCATGAGAAAAATCCCCTGCCCAATCCCGCAGAAAACCCAGTCAACCAGAGTCTAGAATGTCGGTGCAGATAGGCGGCAGCAAACGGTAGGGGCGAAATCCGGTGCCGTTTGGAGCGCGACCTATGCCTGCCGCCAACAGCCGTCGAGCTTAGGGTGCAGAGTTGCGGAGACGTCTGCGGCGAGTGAGTGGGGACGAAGTGGGCGAGGGTTTTCTTTTTTCCTTTTGCATGTGTGAGTGAACACACCTGGTTCGCAAAGGTGACAGAGATAAATCATGTGTGATAGTAAATCACCGATATTGAATGGGAATCCAAGTTTCCTTTGTCCTTCATCCATGCGTATTTTTTCTACAATGAACTTAAACCCTGCTAATCACCGTGTTCAAATTTGATGCTTTTCCGGGTTTATTTACATTATTTAGGGGATTATGTGCATTTTGTAGGCATTAATGCACATAATTCAAATTCAAACAATCGGTGCATGAAAGGGTGCACAAGAACGGTCTGGAAAAACCATACTCGTGCTATTTAGTAATTTGTCAAGCCTTTTATGAGGAATAGGAAGAGATTTCAATGGAATGTGTGGCAATAGTCAACTACAAATGCGTCATTTACTTGGTTATCAACTATAGAACAATGAAATATGTGCTTGAAAGACATGATGGCTGGCATGGTGCCATGGTATGGCCTCACCATGCCCTGGTTAAAAGCTGAGAAGGTTTTATTTATGTCGTCATGCACACCCTTCATAAATCAAACCATCACCGAGGAAGTTCAATGCTTTCGAGAGGGAAATCACCAGGGAATCAAAATTTCCGTCCTAGTTTACCATTCAGTTTTTTTCAAACGATCAACATACCGCCTCAAATGCAACGTGTTCAAATTTTACATTTTTCCAAACTCATTTACCATATTTAGGGGATTATGTGCATTTTCTAGCCATTAGTTATGCACATAATTCAAATTCAAACAATCGGTGCATGGAAAGGTGCACAAGAACGGTGTGGAAAACCATGCTCGTGCTATTTAGTACATTCTCCTGCCTTTTACAAGGAATGGGCAGATATTTCAAGGAAATCTGTGGCAATAGTCAACCATAAACATGTCGTTTACTGGGTTAAAAACTATACAAAAATGAAATACATGCTTGGAAAACACGATGCCTGGTGTGGTGCCATGGTGTGACCTCACCGTGCCCTGGTAAAAATGTCGTCATGCACGCCTTTCATAAAATGAACCATCATCGAGGAAGTTTCATGGTTTCGAGGGGGAAATCACCAACATTGAAGGGGGATCCAAATTTCTTTTGTCCTTTGCCCATGAGTTTTTTCTATGATGAACATACAACCTGCAAATCACCGTGTTCAAATTTGGCACTTTTCCGGGTTCATTTGCCATATTTAGGGGATTATGTGCATTTCCTAGGCATTAATTCACATAATTCAAGTTCAAACAATCGGTGCATGGAAGGGTCCACAAGAACGGCTTGGAAAACCATACGCGTGCCATTTAGTAAATTCGCATGCCTTTTACAAGGAATGGACATATATTTCGATGAAATGTGTGGCAATAGTCAACCACAAATGTTTGTTTATTGGGTTTTCAACTATAGAAAAAATGAAATAAATGCTTAAAAACATGACGCCTAGCATGGTGCCATGGTATGACTTCACCATGCCCTGGTAAAAAATTGAGAAGGTTTGGCTTATGTCATCATGCACACCCTTGATAAATCAAACCATCACCGAGGAAGTTCCATGCTTTCGAGAGGGAAATCCCCAAGATTGAAAGGAATCCAAATTTCTGTCCTAGATTGTCATTCAGGTTTTTTCCAACAATCAACATACCGCCTCAAATGCAACGTGTTCAAATGTGACATTTTCCCGGGCTCATTTACCATATTTAGGGGATTATGTGCATTTTCTAGGCATTAATGGACATAATTCAAATTCGAACAATCGGTGCATGAAAAGGTGCACAAGAACGGTCTGGAAAGCCATGCTTGTGTTATTTAGTACATTCTCATGACTTTTACAAGGAATGAGCAGATATTTCAAGGAAATGTGTGGCAATAGTCAACCATAAACGCGTCGTTTACTAGGTTAACAACTATACAAAAAATGAAACACATGGTTGGAAAACATGACGCCTGGCGCGGTGCCATGGTATGGTGTAACACCCCGGATGTACCATGCCATGGTTAAAATTGGAGAATGTTTTCCTTATGTCGTGATGCACACCTTTCATAAATTGAACCATCAACGAGGAAGTTTCATGGTTTCGAGGGGGAAATCACCAAGATTGAAGGGGGGGTCCAAATTTCCTTTGTCCTTTGTCCACTATTTTTTTCTACGATGAACATACAACCTACAAATCACCGTGTTTAAATTTGGCATTTTTCCGGGTTCGTTTGCCATATTTAGGGGATTATAAGCATTTCCTAGGCATTAATTCACATAATTCAAGTTCAAACAATCAGTGCATGAAAGGGTCCACAAGAACGGTCTAGAAAACCATGCTCGTGCCATTTAGTAAATTCCCATGCCTTTTACAAGGAATGGACATATATTTTGATGAAATGTGTGGCAATAGTCAACCATAAATGTTTGTTTGTTGGGTTTTCAACTATATAAAAAATGAAATAAATGCTTACAAAACATGACGCCTGGCATGGTGCCATGGTATGACCTCACCATGCCCTTGTAAAAATTTGAGAAGGTTTATCTTTTGTCGTCATGCACGCCCTTCATAAATCGAACCATCACCGAGGAAGTTCCATGCTTCCGAGAGGGAAATCCCTAAGATTGAAGGGGAATCCAAATTTTCTTTGTTCTTTGCCCTGGAGTTTTTTTCTATGATGAACATACACCTATAAATCACCGTGTTAAAATTTGGCATTTTTCCGGACTCAGTTACCATATTTAGGGGATTATGTGCATTTTCTAGGCATTTAGCGCATATAAATCCAATCCAGCTACAGGTGCACGGGTGTGATGTGAGGGACGTGGATTGTCATTCGATCGTGGCACATCCTATGATGCACACGCACGATCCGCGTGGCTGGGGTTCCGGCCAATCATAACGCAACACACAATAGGCTCAGCGCATACTGTTTCCGCAAGCGACGGAGATGAACCGTCTGCGATAATGAACGAGCAAAATTGTAAGGGAAGCCAAATTTCTGTTGTCGTTTGTCGTTGAGCTCTTGAATACCACCGCACTATACGGTTGTCCGGCCCCTCCGTCCCAGAGCTCTCTCCAGGCGTCGTCCATGGCATCGCGGCACACAGTAACTAGTAAGGAAGCGATGGCATCCCGCCGCGCCGCGTTCCTCGTCGCCCGCGATCGCACACATGGTAAGGAAGCGATGGCATCTCGCCGCGCCGAGTTCATTGCCGCCGACAGCCAGACAGTTACATGGGCGGACTTTGAGGCTGCCATGGCCGAATGGCTGGTGGATCTAGAGGCTGCCAAAGCCGCACAGAAGGAGCGGAAAAGGCATAAAGCAGCCAAGAAAAGAGAGTCTCGCCATTGCAAGAAAAAAGAGGCCGCACGCCATGGTGAGGAGAGCTTGGCGGAGATCGAAGCACGGTGGGCTACTGCCTACAAGGCCGGGAAGGAGAACGCTAGCGTCTGGCCAGCATGCCCCGATGGCAGCATGTGAGAAGTAGTTTAAGTTTGTAGTATCAGAGTGAATTACCAGTGGTACTTTAAGTTTGTAGTATTAACGTACAATTTTGGTAAGAGCATCCTTTGAGGGCTTTGAGCGTTGATTAGCATGTGTGCCCATGTGCGTTTTTTGCGTTAATCATTAGAAGATCACAAAACACACGGTTTCTATGACGTACCCGTCTGCGTTTTTTTTGCTTTAATGGCCCATAAGTCAGTTACCTGTGTGATGTTTCCTAATAAACCAGGCGTACCATTGACTGAAAAAATCAAGTACATGTGTACATTTTTTTGGGGACGAGATCTGCCAACTTTCTTTTTTCTTGCACACGAGTATTTTACGCGCTTCGTCTACGTTGTGTGTTTCCCCCGCCCAAGTTTCAAGTTTCGCAGTGAAATTTTCATTAGGAGCGCGATTTCAGAATTTATTCCTCCAACCACATCCCCACCCTCAGTATCCCCCCTCGCGCCTCCCCCTACCAGCATCTCAAACCGTCACCGCCGCAACCACAGCTTCAACCACATCTACGTTCTGCTCAGATCCAGTCAGCTAACCCACCGATCTCTATCACATCCCTGACCTGATTGCTTAAATGGTGCCTACGAACCTGGGTAAAACATCATGTCCCTTGTCTCCTGTTACCATCAATCCTCATACGCACAGTTCGGGACCCCCTACCCGAGATCTGCCGGTTTTGACACCGACAAAGTCCCCCAGTGACTACCCCCAGGACTTAAGAGGTAAGATCTGACCAGCTAAATCTTACGAATACCACTTGCAACGGCTATGATTTGTATGGTTGATGTATTAAGCATGTTCGTGCCTTGTTTATTTCAGTACTGCACACTGTGTGATGTTCAAATATTACCGTGTCCAGCTCAATTTAACCAATACCAGCAAGAAACTTACAATACATGACTCAGGCTATCACTAGAGATGTTGCCCATTTGCTATTTTTAGTGGATGCTAACCATGTTGTACTTAACATGCCTGTCCATGTACTTACGCAGGGTCATAACGGCCGATGATTTTGTTTGCCGTACAGGTTAGCTGCATCCCATGTCTTACAGTATTTCACATAATTTGTGCAATTGCAGTTTAATTTCTACAATTTACTGGTTGCCTGTAGGTACATGATAACCCACAAGTATAGGGGATCGCAACAGTTTTCGAGGGTAAAGTATTCAACCAAAATTTATTGATTTGACACAAGGGGAGCCAAAGAATACTCTCAAGTATTAGTAGCTAAGGTTTCAATTCAACCACACCTGGAAACTTAATATTTGCAGCAAAGTGTTTAATAGCAAAGTAATATCATAGTAGTGGTAACGGTAGCAAAAGGCAATAGTAGTAAAAGTAATGTTTTTGGTATTTTGTAGTGATTATAGCAATAGCAACGGGAAATTAAATAAGCGAAGAACAATATATGGAAAGCTCGTAGGCAATGGATCAGTGATGGAGAATTATGCCGGATGTGGTTCATCATGTAACAGTCATAACCTAGGGTGACATAGAACTAGCTCCAGTTCATTGATATAATGTAGGCATGCATTCCGAATATAGTCATACGTGCTTATGGGAAAGAACTGGCATGCCATCTTTTTTCCTACCCTCCCGTGGAAGCGGGGTCCTTACGGAAACTAAGGATATTAAGGCCTCCTTTTAATAGAGAACCGAACAAAGCATTAACACATAGTGAATACATGAACTCCTCAAACTACGGTCATCACCGGTAAGTATCCCGATTATTGTCACTTCGGGGTTAACGGATCATAACACATAATAGGTGACTATAGACTTGCAAGATAGGATATAGAACTCTCATATATTGATAAAAACATAATAGGTTCAGATCTGAAATCATGGCACTCGGGCCCTAGTGACAAGCATTAAGCATAGCAAAGTCATAGCAACATCAATGTCAGAACATAATGGACACTAGGGATCAAACCCTAACAAAACTAACTCGATTACATGATAGATCCCATCCAACCCATCACCGTCCAACAAGCCTACAATGGAATTACTCATGCACGGCGGTGAGCATCATGAAATTGGTGATGGAGGATGGTTGATGATGACGATGGCGACGGATTCCCCTCTCCGGAGCCCCGAACGGACTCCAGATCAGCCCTCCCAAGAGGTTTTAGGGCTTGGCGGCGGCTCCATATCGTAAAACGCGATTATTTCTTCTCCCTGATTTTTTTTCTCCCCGAAACACAATATATGGAGTTGGAGTTGGAGTCGGAGAGGCAACAGAGGGCCCACGAGGTAGGTGGGTGCGCCCTAGGGGGCGCAGGCGCGCCCCCACCCACGTGGAGAGGTGGTAGGCCCCCTGGCCTTCATCTTTTGCAGGTATTTTTCTTATTTTCTAAAAAGTGGCTCCGTGAAGTTTCAGGTCATTCCGAGAACGTTTGCTCCTAAAAATAAATAACACATGGTAATTCTGCTAAAAACAGCGTCAGTCCGGGTTAGGTCCATTCAAATCATGCAAGTTAGAGTCCAAAACAAGGGCAAAAGTGTTTGGAAAAGTAGATACATTGGAGACGTATCAACTCCCCCAAGCTTAAACCTTTGCTTGTCCTCAAGCAATTCAGTTAACAAACTGAAAGTGATAAATAAAAACTTTTACAAACTCTGTTTTCTCTTATTGTTGTAAATATGTAAAGCCAGCATTCAAGTTTCCAGCAAAGATTATGAACTAACCATATTCAAAATAACGCATAGGTCTCAAGTTTACTCATATCAATGGCATAATCAACTAGCGAGCAATAATAATGAATCTCGGATGACAACACTTTCTCAAAAACAATCATAATATGATATAACAAGATGGTATCTCGCTAGCCCTTTCTGAGACCGCAAAACATAAATGCAGAGCACCTTTAAAGACCAAGGACTGACTAGACATTGTAATTCATGGTAAAAGAGATCCAGTCAAGTCATACTCAATGTAAATTAACAGTAATGAATTCAAATGACAGCGGTGCTCTCCAACTGGTGCTTTGTAATAAGAGGATGATGGCTCAGCATAAAAGTAAATAGATAGGTCCTTCGCCGAGGGAAGCAGGGATTTGTAGAGGTGCCAGAGCTTGGTTTTGAAATAGAGGTGAATAATATTTTGAGCGGTATACTTTCATTGTCAACATAACAACCAAGAGATGGCGATATCTTCCATGCTACACACATTATAGGCAGTTCCCAAACCGAATGGTAAATTTTATACTCCCCCTTCCACCAACAAGCATCAATCCATGGCTTGCTCGAAACAACGAGTGCCTCAAACTAACAAGAGTCCCAGGGGGAATTTTTTGCAGTTATTTTGATTTAGTTTGCATAAAGCATGGGACTGGGCATCCCGGTGACCAACCATTTATCTCGTGAGTGAGGAGCGGAGTCCACTCCTCTTGAGAATAACCCGCCTAACATGGAAGATACGGACAACCCTAGTTGATACATGAGCTATTCGAGCATACAAAACATGATATTTATTTGAAGGTTTAGAGTTCGGCACATACAAATTTACTTGGAACGGCAGGTAGATACCGTATATAGGTAGGTATGGTGCACTCATGTGGAATAACTTTGGGGTTTAAGGGATTGGATGCACAAGCAGTATTCCCGCTTAGTACAGGTGAAGGCTAGCAAAAGACTGGGAAGCGACCACCTAGAGACTGACAACAGTTATGAACATGCATTAAAATTAATCAACACCGAATGCAAGCATGAGTAGGATATAATCCACCATGAACATAAATATCGTGAAGGCTACGTTGATTTTGTTTCAAATACATGCGTGAACATGTGCCAAGTCAAGTCACTTAAATCATTCATAGGAGGATACCACCCTATCATACCACATCATAACCATTTTAATAGCATGTTGGCACGCAAGGTAGACCATTATAACCATAGCTAATCAAGCATGGCATAAGAAACTATGATCTCTAGTTGTCATTGAAAACATGTTTATTCATAATAAGCCGAATCAGGAACGATGAACTAATCATATTTACGAAAACAAAATATGTCGAGTTCATACCAGCTTTTCTCATCTCAGCCAGTCCATCATATATCATCATAATTGCCTTTCACTTGCACGACCGAATAGTGTGAATAATAATAATAGTGCACGTGCATTGGACTAAGCTGGAATCTGCAGGCATTCAATAAGCAGGAGAAGACAAGGCAATATGGGCTCTTTTTTCAGATAAACAATAATACATATAAGAGTCACATCAACAATTTAATCATGGTCTTCTCCTATCGACCCCCAAAGAAAAGAAAAGAAATAAAACTATTTACACGGGAAAGCTCCCAACAAGCAAAAGAAGAACAGGAAATATTTTTGGGTTTTCTTTTTAATTACTACTACAAGCATGGAAATTAAACTAATTAAAAGCTACAACTAATTTTTTTAGTTTTTCTTAAGGTTTATCAAACACACAAGAAGAAAGCATAAAAAGGAAATTAAACTAGCATGGATGATACAATGAAAAAGTATGAGCACCGACATCTAGCAATGAGTGTGTGAACATAAATGTAATGTCGGTGGGAAATACGTACTCCCCCAAGCTTAGGCTTTTGGCCTAAGTTGGTCTATGGCCACGGCTGGCCTGGCGGATATCCATAATAATAGCTGGGGTCGTACTGCGATGCAGCGGCTATCGCCTGCTGAGCTACAGTGTGGTGACGAGCGGCCTCCTCTCTCCTCTCGTACTCATCTGCCTCCTCTCTGGTGATAGTATATCTTCCTCTTGCCTAATAATCCAAGAAGGCAGTGGCAGGGAGAGTAATACGGATAGCACGATGTCTGTCAAAGATTAGTCGATACTGGAGAGGTGATTTGTTCCTCTCGACAAACTGGTGGTGAACCATAGCATTAAAATCTAGATAAGCAGGTGGTAATTCGATATCATCTTCGCGTATGGCTATACCAAGAAAATTAGCTATGCGGGTTGCATAAATTCCTCCAAAGAAATCTCCATTAAATCTAGTGAGATGCAACCTTCGTGCAACAATCGCTCCCAAATTATAAGATTGGTCTCCTAACACAGCACTCCTAAGAATTCTGAGATCGGGGACACACATGTGACATGCCTCATCTTTACCATTGATGCATCTACCTATGAAGAGAGCAACATAATGTATAGCAGGAAAGTGAATTCTCCCTATGGTAGCTTGTGTAATATCTCTAGATTCTCCCACAGTTATGCTAGCAAGAAAATCTCTAAATTCAGATTTGCGAGGATCCCTTATACTACCCCATTGTGGAAGTTTGCATGTAGTGGTAAAATCCTCTAAGTCAATAGTGTAAGATTTATCATAAAGATCAAACAGGACAGTTGGAGAATTACATGAAGTTGAAAATTCAAACCTCCTCACAAAGGTACTGGTGAGGTTGTGATACTGGATGCACTTCTCTTCCTTGAAGCTCACGAGATCAGCGTTACGCAAATATGCATTGAATTCTTCCTTAATTCCTGCTCGATCCATAAAGTTCTCATAAGGCCATTCACAAAGATGCACTGGAGCGTTTCTTGGTGGCTCGTCAGCAGGATCACGCATTGCAAGCCTGGGTCCTTGCTTCCTTGAAGAACCACCTTGGAACATTTTCCTAAGCATATTTCTTCCTCTGAAAAAGTCTGAAAATTTTTAGTGACTTCAAAATAAAAGTAAACCAAACTCAATAATATTGATAGCAACTACTCCTACAAGTGCCTAGGGCCTATATCATGCATCAAATCTACTTTTGACCATATAAATTTGACATGCAAGCTCAAGAACAGGGTCACCTAAGCAGCAAAAATTTGCAATGAATAAAGCACTAGAACAAAAACTAATTGGACCAATGGAGGAGTCACATACCAAGGAACAATCTCCCCAAGAAGTTTTGTGAGAGGTGCTTTGAGCGAGGAGATCGAAAATGGCAGCAAAACGAGCTTGGACTCGAGTTTGAGCTGGATATTCGTGTTTGTGGGAGGAAGAAGAAGTGTGTGGGTGAAAGGATAAGTGGAGGAGGGCCACCGTGGGCCCATGAGGCAGGGGGGCGCGCCCAGGGGGTAGGGCGCGCCATCCACCCTCGTTGGCAGGTGGTTGACCCCCCCTGTTGTGTTCTCAGTGCCAAATATTCTCAAATATTCTAGAAAAAGTCATATTTAAATTGCAGGGCATTTGGAGAACTTTTATTTTCGAGGAATTTTTATATTGCACGGATAATCAGATAACAGATAGAAAAATATTTATTTTTATTTTATTTAATATAAAGAACAGAAAGTAAAAATGGGGCACAGAAGGTTGTGCCTTCTAGTATCATCCATCTCATGATCATCAAAAGGAATCCTCTAACAAGGTTGATGAAGTCTTGTTAACGAACTCATTCCGAATAACATGGAACCGGAGAAATTTTGAATAACACTATGTTACCTCAACGGGGATATGCACATCCCCAATAATAAGAATATCATATTTCTTCTTGACAGTAGGAAGAAGAAATTCAAAACCTCCAAATATAATCGATGGAATTTTTCCAATAGAGTTGATACTATGAACTTGAGGTTGTTTCCTCGGAAAGTGTACCATATGCTCATTACCATTAACATGAAAAGTGACATTGCCTTTAGTGCAATCAATAACAGCCCCTATAGTATTCAAAAAGGGTCTTCCAAGAATAATAGACATATTATCGTCCCCGGGAATATCAATAATAACAAAGTCCATTAAAATAGTAACATTTGCAACTACAACAGGCACATCCTCAAAAAATACCGATAGGTATAGCAGTTGATTTATCAGCCATTTGCAAAGATATTTCAGTAGGTGTCAACTTATTCAAATCAAGTCTACGATATAAAGAGAGAGGCATAACACTAACTCCAGCTCCAAGATCACATAAAGCAGTTTTAACATAGTTTCTTTTAATAGAGCATGGTATAGTGGGTACACTGGGATCTCCAAGTTTCTTTGGTATTCCACCCTTAAAAGTATAATTAGCAAGCATGGTGGAAATTTCAGCTTCCGGTATCTTTCTTTTATTTGTAATGATATCTTTCATGTACTTAGCATAAGGATTGGTTTTGAGCATATCAGTTAATCGCATACACAAAAAGATAAGTCAAATCATTTCAGCAAAGCGCTCAAAATCCTCATCATCCTTTTTCTTGGATGGTTTGGGAGGAAAAGGCATGGGTTTCTAAACCCAAGGTTCTCTTTCTTTACCATGTTTCCTAGCAACAAAGTCTTTCTTATCATAACGTTGATTCTTTGATTGTGGGTTATCAAGATCAACAGCAGGTTCAATTTCTACATCATTATCATTACTAGGTTGAGCATCATTATGAACATTATCATTAACATTACCACTAGTTTCAGGTTCATTACCAGATTGAGTTTTAGCATTAGAAATAGAAATATCATTTGGATTCTCAGGTGTTTTAGTAATAGGTTCACTAGAAGCATGCAAAGTCCTATCATTTTTCTTTTTCTTCCTTCTAGAAGAACTAAGTACATCTATACTATTTCTCTAAAAATCTTGCTCAATTCTCTTAGGGTGACCTTCAGGATACAAAGGTTCCTGAGTCATTCTACCAGTTCTAGTAGCCACTCTAACAGCATTAGCATTATTTTTACTATTCAATTCACTGAGCAAATCATTTTGAGCTTTAAGTACTTGTTCTACTTGAGTGGTAACCATAGAAGCATGTTTACTAATAAGTTTAAGTTCACCTTTAACATTAGCCATATTATCACCCAAGTGTTCAAGAATATTTGAATTGTATCCCAAGTGTTCAAGCATTAAAGTCTTCTTGCTTAGCCATAAATTTATCAAACTCATCTAAGCATGGGCTAGCAAATTTAGTAAGTGGGATTTCAGCTTTATCATATATGTAGAGAGAATTTACCTTTACTACCTGTGTCGGGTTATCAAGACCATGAGTTTCTTCAATAGGTAAAGGATTAAGATTATATGTTTCTTCAACATGCGGTAAATTAATACCATGTATTTCTTCAATAGGGGGTAAATTCTTAACATCTTCAGCTTTAATACCTTTTTCTTTCATAGATTTCTTTGCCTCTTGCATATCTTCAGGACTGAGAAATATAATACCCCTCTTCTTCAGAGTTGGTTTAGGAATAGGCTCAGGAATTGGCTCCGGAGGTGTCCAATTATTTTCATTTGTCAACATATTATTCAATAGAATTTCAGCTTCATCTGGTGTTCTTTTCCTGAAAACAGAACTAGCACAACTATCCAGGTAATCTCTGGAGGCATCGGTTAGTCCATTATAAAAGATATCAAGTATTTCATTTTTCTTAAGAGGATGATTAGGCAAAGCATTAAGTAATTGGAGAAGCCTCCCCCAATCTTGTGGGAGACTCTCTTCTTCAATTTGCACAAAATTATATATATCCCTTAAAGCGGCTTGTTTCTTATGAGCAGGGAAATATTTAGCAGAGAAGTAATAAATCATATCCTGGGGACTACACACACAACCAGGATCAAGAAAATTAAACCATATCTTAGCATGACCCTTTAATGAGAATGGAAATATTTTAAGGATATAAAATTAGCGAGTTCTCTCATCTTTAGTGAACAGGGTAGCTATATCATTCAATTTAGTAAGATGTGCCACTACAGTTTCAGATTCATAACCATGAAAAGGATCAGATTCAACTAAAGTAATTATATCAGGATCAACAGAGAATTCATAATCCTTATCAGAAACATAGATAGGTGAAGTAGGAAAAGCAGGGTTGGGTTTCATTCTAGCACTTAGAGATTGCTTACTCCATTTAGCTAATAACCTTTTTAGTTCATTTCTATTTTTGCAAGCTAAGATAGCGAAAGAAGCTTCTTGATAAAAACATAACCCTTAGGAATAACCAGTGATTCTTCATCATCACTTTCATCAGTATCATCAGATTCAATATTTTCAATTTCTCTAGCCCTAGCAATTTGTTCATCAAGAAAATCACTAAGTGGCACAGTAGTATCAGGCATAGAGGTAGTTTCATCATAAGTATCATGCATAGTAGAAGTGGCATCATCAATAACATGCGACATATCAGAACGAATAGCAGAAGCAGGTGTAGGTGTCGCAAACTTACTCATCACAGAAGGTGAATCAAGTGTAGAGCTAGATGGCAGTTCCTTACCTCCCCTCGTAGTTGAGGGATAGATCTTGGTTTTTGGATCTCTCAAGTTCTTCATAATGATAAGCAGATATATATCCCAAGTGACTCAAAGAATAGAGCTATGATCCCCGGCAACGGCGCCAAAAAATAGTCTTGATAACCCACAAGTATAGGGGATCGCAACAGTTTTTGAGGGTAAAGTATTCAACCCAAATTTATTGATTCGACACAAGGGGAGCCAAAGAATGCTCTCAAGTATTAGCAGCTGAGTTGTCAATTCAACCACACCTAGAAACTTAATATCTGCAACAAAGTGTTTAGTAGCAAAGTAATATGATAGTAGTGGTAACGGTAGCAAAAGGTAACACTAGTAAAAGTAATGTTTTTGGTATTTTGTAGTGATGATAGCAATAGAAACGGGAAAGTAAATAAGCGAAGAACAATATATGGAAAGCTCGTAGGCAATGGATCAGTGATGGAAAATTATGCCGGATGCGGTTCATCATGTAATAGTCATAACCTAGGGTGACACAAAACTAGCTGCAGTTCATTGATATAATGTAGGCATGCATTTCGGATATAGTCATACGTGCCTATGGGAAAGAACTTGCATGACATCTTTTGTCCTACCCTCCCGTGGCAGCGGGGTCCTTACGGAAACTAATGGATATTAAGGCCTCCTTTTAATAGAGAACCGGAACAAAGCATTAACACATAGTGAATACATGAACTCCTCAAACTACGGTCATCACCGGTAAGTATCCCGATTATTGTCACTTCGCGGTTAACGGATCATAACACATAATAGGTGACTATAGACTTGCAAGATAGGATCTAGAACTCTCATATATTGATGAAAACATAATAGGTTCAGATCTGAAATCATGGCGCTCGGGCCCTAGTGACAAGTATTAAGCATAGCAAAGTCATAGCAACATCAATCTCATAACATAATGGACACTAGGGATCAAACCCTAACAAAACTAACTTGATTACATGATAGATCCCATCCAACCCATCACCGTCCAGCAAGCCTACAATGGAATTACTCACGCACGGCGGTGAGCATCATGAAATTGGTGATGGAGGATGGTTGATGATGACGATGGTGACGGATTCCCCTCTCCGGAGCCCCGAACGAACTCCAGATCAGCCCTCCCGAGAGGTTTTAGGCTTTGGCGGTGGCTCCGTATCATAAAACGCGATGATTTCTTCTCCATGATTTTTTTCTCCTTGAAATACAATATATGGAGTTGGAGTTGGAGTCGAAGAGGCAACAGGGGGCCCAAGAGGTAGGTGGGCGCGTCCTAGGGGGCAGGCGCGCCCCCACCCTCGTGGAGAGGTGGTGGGCCCCCTGGCCTTCATCTTTTGCAGGTATTTTTCTTATTTTCTGAAAAGTGGCTCCGTGAAGTTTCAGGTCATTCCGAGAACGTTTGCTCCTGCACATAAATAACACCATGGTAATTCTGCTGAAAACAACGTCAGTCCGGGTTAGTTCCATTCAAAGCATGCAAGTTAGAGTCCAAAACAAGGGCAAAAGTGTTTAGAAAAGTAGATACGTTGGAGACATATCAGTACACATGTCAGTGGCACTGATCCATGCTTCAGCCCGGAGGAACAACTCGCTTCCACCGTCGTTGACTTTGGGCGGGCTCTGGCCAAGATGAAGTGCCCCAGCAACTACCTCTGAGGACTTACCAAGTATGTACTCGCCAGGTCAATCTTACCAGTACCAGTTGCAATTAATGGCTATGTTCTGTACGGTCGATGTATTAAGCATGTTCTAGTAAACAGGCCTAACATGTTTTGGTACTTTCCCTACCTTTTTTATAGACATCTGGACCATTCTCTACTCTAGTAGCACCTTCCTTGTGATTTTTAACTATGCCAATTGCATTTTTATCAGTACTGGTTTCAATTTGTATTAAGCCTGTTGCAGTTAACAATTGAATCCATTTTTAAACAGTTGTATTCCAATGGCTACAAACTTACAAAACATGACTTAGGATGCTGTTAAGCCTGTTGCAACTAACAGTTGTATCCATTTTCAATATGTCCATTTGTTACCATACTACTCTCCGCAATGAAGATATACTAGAGATGCTGCCCATTTTCTATTTTTGGTGGATGCTAACCCTTTTGTACTTAAACATGCTTGTCCATGTGCTTACGCAAGGTCATAACGGTCGATGCTGTTGTTTGCCGTTGAGGTTAGCTGCATCCCATGTCTTACAGTATTTCACATCATTTGTGCAATTGCAGTTTAACTTCTACCATTTACTGGTTGCCTGTAGGTACACATGTCAGTGGCACTAATCCACGCTTTGACCCGGAGGAATATCTCGCCTCCGCCGCCGCTGACTTTGGGCGGGCTCTGGCCAAGATGAAGTGCCCTAGCAACTACCTCTCAGGACTTACCAAGTATGTACTCACCAGTTCAATCTTACCAATACCAGTTGCAATTAATGGCTATGTTTTGTACGGTCGATGTATTAAGCATGTTGTAGTAAAAATTCCTAACATGTTTTAGCTATTTTCCCTACCTTTTTATAGACAACTGGTCCATTATCTGCTCTCGCAGCACCTGCCCTGTGATGTTTAACTGTGCCAATTGCATTTTTATCAGTACCGGTTTCAATGGCCATTAAGCCTGTTGCAATTAACATTTGTATCCATTTTTAAAGAGATGTATTTCAATGGCTACAAACTAAGAAAACATGAATTAGGATGTTGTTAAGCCTGTTGCAATTAACAGTTGTATCCATTTTCTAATCCGTCCCTTTGCTACCGTGCTACTCTTTCGAAATGAAGATATCACTACAGATGTTGTCGTTTTATTACCATTTGCTATTTTTGGTGGATGTTAACCCTGTTCCTAACATCTGTAGTTACCATTTGCTATTCTCATTTGTGCAATCTTAGTTTAGCTTCTAACATTTACTGGTTGCTTGTAGGTACAAATATGAGCGGTACTGATCCACGCTTCGATCCCTTTTGCGTATGGGGCAATGAGATATTCATGAACAAGCATCAAGTGAGGAAACTAAGAAAGATTGTTAGGCGAAAGAAACTGGTGATTGGAATTAAGCTCTTTATTTACACTTTGTCGAAGACAACGGTGAACTTTAGGATGGTAAGTAATGTGTTGCCTTTTCCCCCTTCCCACAACAAGTTACTCTATTAGACCTCAGTATCTGATATTTTTCTCTTTTCAGTGGTTTCCGAAGCTATTTACTGATGATTACTTGTAAACTACATGACCGGATTGGAGGCAACTAAGGTTAAAGTGTATAATTCATTCTACCATGATAATGCTCTATAAGTCTTCCTGAAGGCGGTGAAGTATGGGCGGGCGATCGTCACAAGGGGTTGGACAAAAGTGGTTCGTGCCTATGGCATGCTGGAAGGCACATTATGGGCATTCCAATTCTTCAACACCGTCGGCAGTCAAAATGGTTTACACTTGTCTCTTCACCTTTACCGCCTTTAAATACTATGGTTCATCATAGTTAATTGCCACCTAATCCTGTAATTACTGAACATATTGTACTGGCAGTTTTATTTATGGATTTGTTGTTGAACCATTGTGCTGAGAATTTGAATTGCACGTTTCATATTTCAACATTTCCAATTCTAATAACAAATTAAAGGCAAAAATAAAAAGAGAACAGACGGTCATGGAACTTTGCAAATGGTTCTGGCAGTAAAAGCGCTTGTGATGGATAGCCCAATGCCACACAGTTTTCTACATCAAATCGTGTGTGATGTAGTTAATGAAAGCAAACAGTTAACCAAGGCAGAGCATGTGTGATAGATACACCTTTCACACATGAGCGTATACATAAAACCATGTGGGATGTACATACGAATGGAAACGTTTTCCCTGGATTGACTGTGTGGGATGTACATAAGAGCAGAAACGTATTGCTTGGATTGACTGTGTGTGATATACATACGAACGGAAATGTTTTTCTGGGATTCACCGTGTGAGATGTACATACCTGCGGAAATGTTTTTCTCGGATTACCGTGTGGGATGTACATACCTATGGAAATGATTGGGTTTCGATGCCTCGCCTGATCGCACATGGCTCTAGCCTATGTCCCAGGAGGGCCTATCCCCAACGATTTCCGGGTCGTGTGGGAAGGACCACCCTATCGCCCACACTCACTTGGCAACGGTTCCAAATGTCGTCGCGGAAAGGGGTTAAAAACCATTTGTATAGTACCGACGCGCACCAGTGGCCGTCCGATTTATATCTGACAAATAGGAAGGAAAGTATGGCAATTTTGCAAAAAGGTACCCACACACCTATCCTGATTTGCAAATAAGGCCTTTCCTCATTCATACTTTTCTCTCACAAGATAAACTAGTCATACAAATGCATCTTGATGTTATGTGCAACGCACGGGCATCCTGCTAGTAAGAATGAAAACAAACGACAAAAAAATATTGGACGGTGGTTCGAAGTCATGACCGCGGGCACAATAGACAAGGTGGCCTTGTATTGGTATGCTCAGCCATCTGTTTTAACACACAGGAGCTGGTGTGGTGATTATACACACACGCACGCATGCACACGAACTGCATGCACGCAACACTTACACGAACACATGCAGCCACGCACACACGCAACACTCACACGTACACATGCAGCCACGCACGCACGCAACACTCGCACGCACACACGCACGCATGCATGCACACACCACACGACCAACACACACTCTCACGCTCAAGTGATCAACCTATACGTGCATGCGCACACATCAGGGCCTGACAGACACATACACAACCAGGTGGTTCCCGCGCACCATTGGAGTCTTGTCGCACCTGCGTAAATTTGTGTTTATCTGACCTTTTTCCTATGCAAACTGACAGGTGGGACCCACAAGGAACATGGTCAATTTAACTAGTCAACATGGTGCCACGCAGACTATTTGGCCGGTCAACAGAGTGCAATCCGATGCTGAACGGTGAGCAAGTGACCGTATAATCACCACAAGACGTATATAGTGACCGTAATGAGTGTATTCTGAAGTTTGGTGACCGTGTTACGCTTTTCTCTCTGTAGGCCCTCCAAAACTACATCTCTACACGTTCTCGCATGTTACATCTAACAACTATGCAATACAGCACTACTACTACACTCTAACACAATAAATCATATGTGTTTTTTGTCTTACTAGATATCATATTGTTACTTAATTATTCAGTTTGCATACATTAAAATTGCCATTGAAATGTATGGCCAATATCATCTACCACGCGGGAAAAATCCCGCCCTTTCCTGTTTAATCGGGTTTGTATCGATGGATCGTGCGAAACAGCAAAACTATAGTACTATAGTACTACAATACAAGTAACAGTTCACTGCGCCGTCATGTCGTGTACTCCTCCGTCGTAAGAGTGGAGCACTCGCTTTCATAAATGTTCTAGTCCCTTTCGCCAACTTGTAGGACATTAAGCTACCGGGTCCACGTGCCATACCGAAATACAGTGCAGAGCAGTAGGGGTGAAGCACCCCAGTCATGGCACCCGCATAGTAATGAGGCGTCAAATCACAAAGCTGCACCTTTCCCGCAGTTACGTTGGAGGGATGAAGTAATAATGCTAAAAAAGAAGTTGGAGGGACGAAGCAACCACCATTTCACTCGTTGCTGAGTCCACTTCTCCCTCATCTTCTTCAAGTTAACCACGTGTTGCTTCTGCCATTGTTCTACCTCATGCGGGACGCGGATCGGCTTTAGTAAGGCACTGACACATGGGACTGCATGTTAGCAAACCGGCAGGCCAAAGTCCTCTTGTCGGTGTCAAAACCGGCGGATCTCGGGTAGGGGGTCCCGAACTGTGCGTCTAAGGCGGATGGTAACAGGAGGCAGGGGACACGATGTTTTACCCAGGTTCGGGCCCTCTTGATGGAGGTAAAACCCTACGTCCTGCTTGATTTATTCTTGATGATATGGGTATTACAAGAGTTGATCTACCACGAGATCGAAGAGGCTAAACCCTAAAGCAAGCCTATGGTATGATTGTATGTATATGTCTATCGACTAGCCTGGCCTCGGTTTATATAATGCACCAGAGGCCTAGGATAACAAGAGTCCTAGCCGAATACGCCGGTGGGGAGGAGTCCTTGTCTTGATCGCCAAGTCTTGTGGAATCTTCCTTGCATGCGGCAGCTGTCCGAACTGGCCCATGAGTATACGGCCACGGGGGTCCTCGGCCCAATCGAACAGATCGAGAGATGACGTGTTGAGTACCCCCTAGTCCAGGACACCGTCAGTAGCCCCCTGAACCGGTCTTCAAGTTAGGGACGCTCCTCGATTCTTCTGAACTGTTCTTCATCTTCGGTTGTCGGTCTTGAAAACCGGTTCAACAAATCTTCTCATCTTCGATCTTGAGGATCGCCGAAATGCATTTGACGAGTTTACATATCGTGTATCCGAGGAGCCCCTTTAAGTTTCCGGCCTTTACCAATGCCTGGTTATTTCTATGCCACACCTCGGGTTTGAAGTTCTTCCCGGGAGGAAGTGTCCTCTTGCGTCCGAGCTCCAACGCCGGACTGCATTCGAGGTATCTTTTGCAGCTGAGCACCAATGCCGGACTGCTTTCCGAGCTCCAAAGCCGGAATGTATCCGAGCTCCAACACCGGACTATATCCGAGGTGTTATATCACCTTGGTTCAAAAAAGTTGAAGGAGTTTAACTGAGCTTAATGCTGGAAATGCCCTCTATGGAGCCAGCCACTAGCGCCCGAGCTTTATGCCGGACTGCTTCTGAGGTGGTGCACCACCCCGACCACGGGCTGATTTATTGTGAATATTTTTTATTGGTGCAATTTATTCTCTGCCGAGGTATATAGCCAGTAGCCCTCAAGGTGTGTATCGGTCTAAAACCCGAGATGCACCTGAAGGATGACGTAAGACCTCTGATCCTAGTAGCCGCTGAGACTCAGGTTGATTTGCAGAATTGGCCTGAGGATTAAGTCCTAGCTCGGCAGAATACTTCGGGACACAAAAAGGGGCGTGCTCAGTCCTCGAGACTCAGGTTGGGTGCGACCGACCAACCTGAGGATCAAAATCTCCTCGGCAACTGTATTGCACTAAAAATTTTCTGCATTGAACAGGCAATGCAGTAGCCCCCGAGACACTAGTCGGGTGGCAACACCAGATCAGGGGATCGATACGCCCCTTTAATATTTGTAAATAATAAGCCCGAAGCCCAGTAGCCCCCGAGCCTTAATGCGGGCACGAGTGGCCGAATCAAGGATCGATATCCAGAGTAATATCACAAATTATGTGTAATGATTCTATGTATCCAAGTACTTTACATCATTAATGCTCGGATCCACATTGTACAAAACTTTGTTGACCGACCATCGGCTTCCACCTCCTCGGCCCGTAGCCGAGGAGTGTTTGTCCTACTTTATAAAGCCTTTATGAGGGCAAAGATTTACGACAAACAAGGCAATCTGGCCATACGGTTTTATAAACAAAGGTACGCAGAGAGATATGTTATATTACTGTTTAACATAAGAAATGTCTTTCAAAGGAAATAGTCCCGCTATCGGTTCCTTTCTTTGGGTTGTCATGCTAAGCATAATCATGAAACCTCAGCTCTAATGTAAGAGCAAAATATCGAGGATTTATTTTGGGAGGCCAGTTAATAGCCCCCGGTAGTGTTCGGCGACAGTCCAGGTCAAGCCGTAAACACTTCGTCCATTGTTATGAATGGCCCGTCATTTAACACAGTCATCGGATTGCTGACCAGTTTACGCTTATTGTGACAGTCAGTTTTTGGCTTTCTCCACTGAGGTGCTTAACCATGTGAGCTGGAAGCACAATCGCAGTGGTTCTCCCTTTGCACGCCTAGCCGAACAAAGCGGAACGTAGGAAGCAAGTGCAGGAGCCAGGTAACCCAACTATTGACCGAAGACACAATTCGAAACCGATGCATATATAGCAATATCCGAGAATGTTTTTGCCGAATCTCTAAAGGTATCCGCCGTTGCATTGTGAGACTTGTGCTGAAAACACACAAATAGTTTAAAAGTGCCATAAGCTTGGAAAACCAAAAAAATTGTCAATAAAAACTTGACGTCCGAACAAGATCAAGTGTTCGGTGCCAATCCGAAAATTGGTCTTAGAAAAAAAGTGCTTATGTCATGCTTTAACATGACACATCCTATCTCAAGACTTCAAGCGGGTCAGCCTACGGCTTCAACCTCCTATCCCGAAGGCGGAGTACTTCTTATTAGGCCAGTTTAGAAAACTAAACTCTAGCGGCTTTGAGAGAGAAATTAGGCTCCCCGGCTAGTGACCACACACTTGTGTCGAAAAGAGGAGTGATAAATAATAATAGTAAGAAAAAATTTGCAACGACTAAGAAGAAGAACACTTATTATAAAACAGCTCATATAAATTTAATAGCCCCCAAGTGACTTGGGTAAAAAGAATTTTATGTATAATGATTGTATGTACCGAAGTACTAATATCATATCTTTGTTCACCCGAACTTTAAACGCGTCTTAACCGACCGTCGGCTTCTCCCTCTTCGGTCAAGGACCGAAAAGTGTTGTGTACTCCACCTGTCGAGAATATCGATAGTGTTTCTGATAACCAGGCAACCGGGCCATAAGGCTGTAATAGACAAATCGCGCTCAGGGAACTTATGCTATATTACAGACAAAGTGCAAGAAGCATCTTCGAAGAAAATAGTACCCCCACCGATACCTTTCTTCGGTGCTCATTATTACTATGAGACTTGTGTAATAGATTTTTTGTACTCATGAGTTCCGTTGTGTGCCGACCATGATTGAAAACAATAAGAGCGCTAGCTTTCGGCTTCACCCAGTCTGAGGTCAGAGCTCGGAGGACCCGGTCGTGACAATCACAGAGGTGCTCCTTTTACTCCCTAGCCGAACAATCGGGAACGTAGGGGTAAGCACATGAGCCAGGCAACCCGGCTTGCAAATCACTGAAGTCAATATGATGCATATTGTGGCGTAATACACGAACAAGGAACGAAGCCGTACAAGTATAATCATATGCAAGAGGAAAAGCTCCATCAAGGGAGCCCCCAAATAAATGGGGTATTTGAATCTGTGTGTCACAAACAAAGTTTTGACAAGGAGATTCTCTACAAGCAACTTTTTTTCAAAAAGGTATAATGCTTGGTCGAACCAAACACAAGTTAAAAATTTAAAACTTTGAGCATGAAGGCAACTTAGCTGGTTAATGTGTTCGGTATTGATGACGCGGCCCGAGCTTGATGCGGGACAAGGTTCCATCCCCCAAGCCGGTCCCAAGGTGGCGGAGCAAAGAGCTCGGCACTCCGAAGTGGTGACATAGCATGGTCAATGCAGGCCGGCAGAGTGATGCCGAAGTCCCTGGCATGGGGTAATGAAGTGTTGACGAAGCCCCCCGTCCAGATGAGGTGACGTGGTATGTCAGTATGCCGAGTTGACGATACTGCCCAACCCGGATCATTTTTCTGTGCACAAAAAATAGTGCAAACCGGAGATAATGGTAATAATAATAATTAAAAAAGTGTTGCATAATAAATAATTTATGCAAAGTGAGTAATAAAAGAAATATGGCCTGGCGCCGAAGTCAATGTCGATGCTGGGCGTCAGCGTGACGCAGTGAAGGCATGACAAAGCCTGAATTTGCTGGGTGGTCCGGGCTCCGAATGCGGCGTTCGCCGAACTATGTACGGAAACCGACCGAACCACCACGCGATCGTTTTTAATGTGGCTGCCATTTGGTAGACCTGTGTACAGATGATGGAACAAGCGAGAGTAATAATTTCTTAAGAAAAATAAACCCAACAAGCAAAAATTGTTAGGATTAATAGCACCTGGTTTATTTGTTGTAGCATTCCAAAGAAAAGCGACTCCCAAAATCGGGAATCGATCCGCACATCCATTGCCTGATGGGCGATAGTGCGATGGCCTGGTGATGCTGGCAAAGGTTGACTTGTCGAGTCGAAGCCCTCGGCCCAGCTAACGTGACGAAGCTGGTCGGCTGGTGACGCCGAAGTCACCGGAGTATGTTGATGAAGAAATAGCCAAGTCCCTGGTATAGCCGAGGTGACGGAGTCTTGATGTCAGCCGATGAGTCAAAGTAGGTCGGCGTGATGGACACCAGCTTGAAGAAGCAATAGTGCGGCCCTGCCGATGCAGGTCGTGACGTGGTCGATGTCGGCTTGATGAAGTGACCGTGCGGCGATGCCGGTATGCCCACTCCGTGTAATCCATGGGGTGGCGATGTTGGTGATGATTTATCCTTTGCGATGCTGGACTCTTGTTCAGTTTGCCGAGATGATGATCCGAAGAAGTTGAGCTCGGCTCAACAAAGCGACGATGTGTCTAGTGCAGGTCGGCAGCCTTGGAGCAATATTGCCGGACTGGTTTGACACCAGCATGATGATGAAGATGATCTCAGGGGAGGCTTAAAAATTTACGGGCACGTGTTTAAAAACAACGCACAATACCCTAGAAAAGAATTCCTCTAAAAAGGCTGTCCAATATCACGTTCATAAAGAAACATGAATTCGGGTCGAATCCGTATTCGCGCAGAAAACGGATCCGAAAATTGGTCCACTCATCGGAAGGTTCTCGGAGTTTGAACCGTCGGATCGAGCTGAAATTTGGAGGGGCGGTAGATATGGGAATTCCGCAGTAGATGAACGGTTGGATCTTCCAAAGGACCTCTGAGCTGGGCTCTGGAGACCACGCCCTAAACTCGTCCAGATTCCCGTCCAGATTTGACAAGTCTCTGGTATATCATAGATTGTAGGAGATTCCTCCATCGGAACACGACGAAATTTTGCATGGCTGTTGTAGACGTAATTCCGCACTATTACACTGAAGCAATCGTCAAACCGACACTCGAGGAGGTGGTGACGGCGAATACAAGTTCGCTGTCCATAAAAACAGCACGGCCGCTTGAGGGCAATGTTGACGTTGAGCCCTCGAGCTCCATGGATGATTCCTCCCTGATCTTGATAGAGATCGGAGTTGACGTTTGATGAAGACCCTTGTCCGAACATAGTGATCCAAACACAGGGCGTCGTTCTTGGCCGAACCAAGGTGACTGTCGGTGTCAAAACCGGCGGATCTCTGGTAGGGGGTCCCGAACTGTGCGTCTAGACCGGATGGTAACAGGAGACAAAGGACACGAAGTTTTACCCAGGTTCGGGCCCTCTCGATGGAGGTAAAACCCTACGTCCTGCTTGATTAATATTGATGATATGGGTAGTACAAGAGTAGACCTACCACGAGATCGAGGAGGCTAAACCCTAGAAGCTAGCCTATGGTATGATTGTTGATGTGTATGTTGTCCTATGGACTAAAACCCTCCGGTTTATATAGACACTAGAGAGGGTTAGGGTTACACAAAGTCGTTTACAATGGTAGGAGATCTGCATATCCGTATCACCAAGCTTGCCTTCCACTCCAAGGAAAGTCCCTCCCGGACACGGGACGAAGTCTTCAATCTTGTATCTTCATAGTCCAGGAGTCCGGCTAAAGGTATAGTCCGGCCATCCGGACACCCCCTAATCCAGGACTCCCTCAGTAGCCCCTGAACCAGGCTTCAATGATGATGAGTCCGGCGCGCATATTGTCTTCGGCATTGCAAGGCGGGTTCCTCCTCCAAGTACTTCATAGAAGATTTCGAACACAAAGATAATGTCTGGCTCTGCAAAATAAGTTTCCCCATATTGCCAGAGAGAGAATAATATTTACACCAATCTAATCTGCTGACATATTCCGTAGTGTGGCACACCATGGCCAAGCCTTTATCCGAGTCATTTCATTATCCCACCTCAGCGCGTTATGCGAGGCGGTTTCCTTGGCACGTCTTGTTAAAGCAGAGATCGTGTCCCCCTTATTCCGGGATTCTCATCAATATGGGCGTGGGTAACCCAACCACTTCTAGGACTCCTAGATTATAGGCAAGTCCAAATGGACATAGAGAGGACGCTTGATATCCACCCTCTTTATAAAGGGACAAGGCTTTTATTTTTCCCTCCCATGCTCAATCGAATCATTCCCCCGCCTCAAGCTCAAACGCCCAAAGTTTAGGTCAGGTGCTCCGAACCTTCAATCATGTCCGGATCTAGCCTTCAAGGCCGATGGGTGCCCTCCTCCGTCACGGAAGAAGACATCAAAAAGTTGAGGGAGGCAGATATCTGACCGCCGAGATCTTGCATTGGCTGCCTCCCCGGGGGCAGGCCGTCCCTTCCCCCGAACCCAACGAGAGCATCGTGTTCGTCTCCCACTTCCTCCGAGGTCTAGGCCTTGCTCTAGATCCATTCGTCAGGGGCTTGATGTTTTACTACGGGCTAGATGTCCATGATCTAGCTCAGGACTCCTTTCTTCATATCACGACATTTATCATCGTGTGCGAGGCCTTCCTCCGGGTCACCCCTCACTTTGGCCTGTGGCTCAAGACCTTTGAAGTAAAGCCGAAGATGATCAAGGGGCAACAGGCGGCGTGTGGAGGTGCCTCAATACGCAAGGTGACGGGAGCTCCGTGGCCCAAAGGTTCCATTCCAGAGGTGTCTGAATTGTGGCAACATGAGTGGTTCTACATCACGGCTCCTAGAAGTGCCAAGTGGGCGGCCGCCCCCGTTTTCCGCTCGGGCCCTCCACCACAACTGATGTCATGGATTAGCAGAGGACTGAGCTGGGGTCCAGCCAAGGATGTGCCTATACTGCAAAGCCGCATTCGAGATCTCTTTAATGGAGATTTTAGTTTGGTTGCGGTAATACAAGTTATGCTGGTCCGTCAAGTCCAGCCTTGCAAACGCCAGCCTCTTTGCCTGTGGGAGTTCAATCCCGAGGGACTGCGTGCCATTCAAAATTTTCTCGGCCTGACGCATGAGGAGATGTACAAGTCATTCTTCAGACCTCAGGTAGAGTGTCCGGAAATCACCGAGGACGTGGGCCTGAGTAGTAACGGCACCGCCGAACAGGTAAGGAATCTTCCGGCCGAATATACTATCTCTCATTTGTTACGAAGTTATCTCTGAGAGTTCGCTTTTTGACCAGGACTGGCTAACAAAGGCGAAGTTGATTCGGTGTCCGCCCCCCCTCCCTGAGGGTTTGGAAAATCCAATATTGGAAAAGATGCTCCAGACCGCACCTTGCCCGGAGCCCTTGAAGGAAGATACTGTGGAGGATAATACGGGCGGACGCGGGTCCCCAACGCTGCCCATTCTAACTGAGGGAGCGAGCGTCTCCATGAGGGAAGACGACCAGAAGAGGAAAAGGACTGCACCCGGGGATTCAGAAGCCGGAGCTTCCAAACGGGAGAAGAAGTCTCCCACAGAGGGTCCTACCCTGGGGGGCGATGTTGCTGCACAAAGTCCGCGGGGGGATCCATTCTCCCGCGAGTCGTAAGTGACCCAAAATACTTTGATAGTACAGATATGCCATCTTTTTCTTTTGAGAAAATAACCACCGCATATATCTTTGCAGTTCGGGCCTCAGCCCCTCTCAAATGAGCTCGTCTTCGGGGGATCTTCCAGAGATGATGGAGAGTGAAACGCCTCCTCCGAACTCCTCCCCTCCGGAAGAGGGCGACCCTGAAGTGTCGTCACGGAGGGCCTCTCCGATTCCGGTGAGGCCAGAAGATAATCCCATTGACCCCTGAAGCTCCCAATGTCCGGCTCCCGAAGAGAGCAGACAAAAGAGTCCGGCACCGTCTAGTGTGCGATCGGATGTTCTGAGGGAGTTGGTGGGGCGAGCGGCCATGTCAGATGAACACCGTGTGCTGATGAATACGGTGATGGAGAGAATATCGTCCACCGAAAGCGGATTGCATGAAGCTTTTATGAGTCAACTGACAGGCTTTGAGGTACGTAAAAGAATGTATGATAATCCTGCACATGCTAGGTGTGCCCTGTGTAGATAGTAGCCCCTGAGACTCTGGTTGTCATCGGAAACGATGACGAACAGAGGATCTTATTCCCAGGAAATAAGCATACTGCCTCTATGTGCAGGTGATGGAAGCTCCGGTGGCTAGCCGGACTAGTGAGTTTGCCCATTTAGAACGGCAGTTGGATGCGGCAGAAGCCGACATCGAGCTTGTTAACAAAAGGCTTGACGAGGCACAGGGTAAGTGTCAATATCTGGTAAACGCCACATAGGAAGAGCAGCATGATGCCAGTATCTTAAATATGATGTGACTGCAGATGGAGCTGCCACTATTGAAGCCTTGTGGGCAGAACTTGCCCGAGCCAAGGAACAAGCGAGGTTAGCTAATGCGTCTGCTGTGAAGGCGGCCGAAGAGTTGCAAGCCGAGAAGGCCGTGCATGGCAAGACCCGAGACAAGATGGCCAACATGGCTGTAGAATTAAAAGCCACCGCCGATCATTGCCAGGTTCTTGAAAAGGAAAACCAAGCGAAGGCATCGGACCTTGAGAAGGCTGCTGCGATGAAAAAGGATCTCCGCTCTGCTATGAGGGCAAAGAAGGAGGAGCTGCGGGAAGCCGAGGATATTGTAGCTGGGAAATCCTTTATGTTGCGAAGGAAATTCGGAGATCCACGGTATGCCCCTCTGGATCGGATGTGGAGTTCGGAGGATGCGTATATGGACTTGGCGGCGAGCGCTGCCGATGCGGCCAAGTACTTCCAGGGTCAGACGGACCGTGGAGTAGACCAGCTGTTTTGGAGGCAATTCCATTCTCCCGAGCGTCCACTTTCATTGACTGACCAATTAGCTGAATGGGCCGAACTAAATAGGTTGTCCGGACTCTCTATGAGGTCTGTTGTGGATCAGCTATGGCCGGGAAGGCAAAAACCGAATAGCTATTTCAGCTTGGTACAGCAGGTCCTTGACGTGGTGCCGCGCATTAATGCGATGAAGAGGTCGGCGTGCATAGAAGGCGCACGGATGGCCTTTGCCCGTGTTAAAGCATACTGGGCGGAGATGGATGCTACCACTATTGCGGCGCGAGACTCGGCCATAGGTCGAAGGGTTGCTGAGCACTACTTTGAAGAGGTTCTTGAGGGTGCTCGTTTGATAGAGACCCAGTGCTCAAAAAATATTATGTTTGAGTGATATGTAATCTCATTGTAAGCGAAATGCTTGTATAAATTTTTATAAGGCTATTTTTATACTTTTTCCTGAAAGTAATATGATGCCTCCTGGGCGGCCGTTTATGTATACATGTGTATAACCTGAAAGATTGCAGCCGTCGGCTTCAACCCTCACGCATATAATGCGGAGGTGCTCGCAAAAACACGTGTTCACACTTAACCCAACGTCTTGGTCCTATTAAGGAGGTGATAGCGGAGCGAGCGAGGCAACCGGACTATAATGCTTTAGCACTTTCACTTAGCCATAGGAGTTTGACAGTGGGGCTACTAGATAACCCCTAGTGGCTCCGCACTCTCCCGATCCCGGGGTGCGTACATGCCTGGCCGGAAAACGACCCTTCCTTAAGGCGTAGGAATTCTAACATTCCGACAGGTCATCGAGTGGTTGACCAGTCTCACGCTATATCATGACAGTCAGTTTTCGGCTTTCTCTACTGAGGTGCTCATCCGGATGAACCAGGGCACAATCGCAGAAGTTCTCCTGGTGCTACCTTAGCCGTTAAAGCGGAACGTAAGGCACCAAAACACAGGAGCCGGGCAAACCCAACATTTGACCAAAGACAATGATTCGGAGCTGATGCATATAAGGCTGAACTCGCGACGCCGAACACTCCCTAAGGTATTCGGTCTTAGTGGTATAAACCGGGCCTAAATAATGGCCTTTGTAAGAAGCCCCTTCTATCCAGGTACGTGCATTGTTCTAGCGTGGCCACATGCCAAGACGTCAGCATCCTTCGATGGATATGTATCAACAAGAGACAGTAAAAAGGGTTTACGCAGGGTCTTAATCTAAAAAGAATCCTTGGAACGGGTCTCTGTTGCACGTTTGCGCCTGTGTCTCCGTTGTGCCGTATCCTGGACGGGTGTAGCACGGTGATCGTCTGTAAAAGAGAGGAATTTAGGTGAAAAAGTTGTCGTGCAAAAAGATAGTTTAAAGAAACCATGCATAATTCAAGATGAGAAGAAATTGCCACTTGTCTGCGCGCTTTGAGCCCCTTGTCTTGACAAATAGGGGTGTGACCATTTGTTTGGTATAAGTAGTGGCGCCGGACTCGATTAGTTGTGTCTGAGGTCTTGATGACCTATTGGACACTTTCTGGTCCGGGCGCCTTTAGCGTGCGGCTGCCAAGGCAGCCTCGCTCTCTTCGGCGCGCAGAGATCGCTTGATATTTCCGTGCACCATAATGATGCCACGTGGACCGGGCATCTTGAGTGTGAGGGAGGCGTAGTGTGGTATTGCATTAAAGTGAGCGAAAGCTTCGCGTCCGAGCAGTGCTTGATAGCCACTTTGAAACAGAGCGATGTGGAAAGTTAAATGCTCGCGACGGAAGTTATTGGGGGAGCCGAATGTAACTTGTAGTAGGAGGGAGCCCGTACAGCGAGCCCCTGGGCCTGGCGTTACTCCTTTAAAGGTAGTATTGCTATGGCGAATTTGTGTTGGGTCTAGCCCCATCCCGCGGATTGTATCCTAATATATTAGGTTTAGGCTACTGCCGCCGTCCATCAAGACCCTTGTGAAGTGATATCCGCCAATTACTGGGTCTAATACCAGGGCAGCCCATCCTGCGTGTCGGATACCTGTTGAGTAATCGCGATGGTCGAAAGTGATCGGTTGAGATGTCCAGTGGCAGGACTTCGTGGTGATAGGCACTTGGGTATACTTTCTTGGGAGTGGCACATTGTTTTTTTCCTTGATTACGTGTAACACGTTTACTGTTTTGACTTCCGGTGGAAATTTCTTTTGTTCCCTAGTGTCTTGCTTGGGGGGCTCGTCCTCGTCTTCACTTGGTGTATCCTCCCCCTTGTGTACGGCGTTGAGCTTGCCAGACTGCTTGAAGCCCCAACATTCTCTGTGGGTATGATTAGCAGGTTTACCAGGGGTACTATGGATCTGACACACTTGGTCCAGAATTTTGTTGAGGCTGGACAGTTCATCCCTGGTGCCTTTAGGGGGCAGCTTTTGACCTGGCCGAGAGCTTTTGAATCTAGCATTGACCGTCGTGCCCTTCGTGCTGTCTTCTTTATTCCGGCGTTTGTTATTGCTGTTGCGCCGTGATTTCCCGTTTCCATCTCTAACTTCAGATGTACTGGGGTCGCTGGTGCTACGTCTGGCTAGCCAGTTGTCCTCACCCGCGCAAAAGCGGGTCATGAGGTTTGTTAATGCGGCCATCATTCTCGGCTTATTTTGGCCGAGGTGTCTGGCGAGCCATTCGTCACGGACGCTATGCTTGAAAGCTGCCAAGGCTTCGGCGTCCGGACAGTCAACAATCTGGTTCTTTTTAGTAAGAAACATGTTCCAAAGCTTTCGGGCCGACTCTCCGGGCTGTTGAGTTATATGACTTAAATCGTCCGCATCCGGAGGTCGGACATAAGTCCCTTGAAAATTTGCCCGAAAGGCCTCTTCGAGCTATTCCCAACTTCCAATGGAGCTTTCGGGGAGGCCTTTGAGCCAATGACGAGCTGGCCCTTTGAGCTTGAGGGGTAAGTACTTGATGGCGTGGAGATCATCTCCTCGAGCCATATGGATGTGAAGGATGCAGTCCTCAATCCAGACCCCAGGGTCTGTTGTTCCGTCATATGCCTCTATGTTTACGGGCTTGAATCCCTCTGGAAATTCATGGTCCAGCACCTCATCGGTGAAACATAGGGGGTGTGCAGCACCCCTGTAGCTAGGTGTACCGCGTTGTTCGGATGTTTGTTGTGTTGCATTGTATGCTGGGGCGCGCTTGCGTGGTACATAGATGGATCTTGTTGCGCTGTCCTTTGGGTGCAGGCCCTCGCATGGGTCGCGTATTGTATTGTGAGCGGCGTTGTATGCCGCTCTGTGTTGGTAGAGGGGTCGTCTATCCGACCAGGTGGCTGCTTTGATATTTGGTTGTGGGGGTTCTGAGGCCTCCTCATCGAATTCGGGTAGCAGCTTCCGCTTTGGGTAGCTTTTAGAAGGGCGATTTTCTCCGTACCTTGCTGTAGTGCTGAGTATTTTACTCCATCTGAATTAGAGTGTGTCTTGCGCGGCCTTGAGCCTTTGTTTCTGCTTTTTCAGGCTCCTCGTGGTAGCAACAAGCCTTTTACGGGCAGTCTGTTGCTCCCGGTGTTTGTCCGGCGTTATGTCGTCCAGACCATTATCCTTGATAGGATTTGTTTGTTCGGTTTGATTATCCGGATTGTCGTTGTCCGGCAGAGGTTCGCCCTGCTCCAGCGCTGGGTCTTTGTGATTGCTATTTCTATCGAGGCGGGATTTGGGGCGGCGCTTGCGTCGCCGCTTTGACTGCTTTTCAAGGGAACAGGCCTTCAGTGCGTCCTTCCGGTCCTCGTCGTCATCTTTTGGTGCGTCCACCATGTATACGTCATATGACGAGGTGGCGTTCCAGGGCCCAATAGGCGCTGGTTCTTCATCGTCTCCTTCATCGGCGTCCATACCGTCGATGTCCTCGGAGTCGAAGTCGAGCATGTCGGTTAAATCGTCGACAGTGGCTACAAAGTGGGTGGTGGGTGGGCTTGGAATTTCTTCATCGTCCGTACCCCAACCTTGCTGACCGTAGTCCGGCCAGGGCTCTCCTGATAAAGAGAGAGACTTCAGTGTCTTTAGGATATCGCCGAAAGGCGAGTGCTGAAAGATGTCCGCGGCAGTAAACTCCATGATCGGTGCCCAATCGGATTCGATCGGCAGGGGCGCGGAGGGTTCGGAGTCCGGAGAGGAGTCCGGCTCCTTGGAGTCACGAGTCTCACAAAGTACGGGGCTGGTGTTCGGCTCGATCGTCGTTGGGATCGCAGCCCCCGAGGTGGCGTCCGACCGCCCATCCTCGATCGGCGCAGTTGGCTCCGAATTAAGGGTCGAAGCTGATGCGGGTGCGGCCTCCAGGGCACTGTTCGGCGGCAGAGCTAGATCATGCTCGTGGGGACAGTGCGGCGCGCTCGGCAGTGGCTCGAATCCGTCGAAGATCAAGTCCCCGCGGGTGTTAGCCGTGTAGTTTAAACTTCCAAATCTGACCTGACGGCCAGGGGCGTAGCTTTCTTTCTGCTCTAGACGGCCAAGTGAATTGGCCCGCAGTGCGAAGCCGCCGAAGACAAAGATCTGTCCGGGGAGGAAGGTCTCACCCTGGACTGCATCGCTATTAATGATCGTAGTGGTCATCGAGCCTGACGGCGATGACATAGAGGAACTCTCAATGAAAGCACCAATGTCGGTGTCAAAACCGGCGGATCTCGGGTAGGGGGTCCCGAACTGTGCGTCTAGGCTGGATGGTAACAGGAGACAAGGGACACGAAGTTTTACCCAGGTTCGGGCCTTCTCGATGGAGGTAAAACCCTACGTCTTGCTTGATTAATATTGATGATATGGGTAGTACAAGAGTAGACCTACCACGAGATCGAGGAGGCTATACCCTAGAAGCTAGCCTATGGTATGATTGTTGATGTGTATGTTGTCCTAAGGACTAAAACCCTCCGGTTTATATAGACACCGGATAGGGTTAGGGTTACACAAAGTCGGTTACAATGGTAGGAGATCTGCATATCCGTATCGCCAAGCTTGCCTTCCACGCCAAGGAAAGTCCCTCCCGGACACGGGACGAAGTCTTCAATCTTGTATCTTCATAGTCCAGGAGTCCGGCCATCCGGACACCCCCTAATCCAGGACTCCCTCAGTGACTAGCCGAGCTAGTGAGGAAGATGCCGAAGTCGCAGCTAATCTGCTGGCAAGCCATCGATCCTTTTGCCGATCACACAGCGGAGCTCTCAATGAAAGCACCAATTTCGGTGTCGAAACTGGTGGATCTCAGGTAGGGGGTCCCGAACTATGCATCTAAGGCGGATGGTAACAGGAGGCAGCGGACACGATGTTTTACCCAGGTTCGGGCCTCTTGATGGAGGTAAAACCCTACATCCTGCTTGATTTATTCTTGATGATATGGGTATTACAAGAGATGATCTACCACGAGATCGAAGAGGCTAAACCCTAGAAGCTAGCCTATGGTATGATTGTATGTATATGTCTATCGACTAGCCTGACCTCGGTTTATATAATGCACCAGAGGCCTAGGATAACAAGAGTCCTAGCCGAATACGCCGGTGGAGAGGAGTCCTTGTCTTGATCGCCAAGTCTTGTGGAATCTTCCTTGCATGCGACAGCTGTCCGAACTGGCCCATGAGTATACAACCACGGGGGTCCTCGGCCCAATCTAACCGATCGGGAGATGACATGTTGAGTACCCCCTAGTCCAGTACACCGTCACCTCTAAAAATAAGAAACCTCACCTTCCAGCCGCGCAGCAAAATCACCTCCTTTTTACTAATCTTGATTCTATAATTTTTTAGATCAATATAATTGAGATTTGTATAGATAGCACACAGGAGCAAAAACCAAGTGGTACGGTTAAGGGCATCCACAACTTGTAGCCAAATGTGAAAATAGCTTTTGGCATCGATGGGAACCATTGTGTACGGTGCTGCCAAAGCCAAAAAGATGCAACCGAAGCTCCCTAATTGATTGAAGGAATAGAAAAATGCAACGTCTCTCCTCTTTCTCCCGTGCTTAGACGCATGTACAGTATAGAGTACAGAGTCTACTACCCTGTCCCTTCTATCACAAATCACAAAGCAGTGAGGCATCAAATCACAAAGCACGGATGAAGCAACCATCATTTCACTCTTCGCTGACTCCGCTTCTCCATCGTCTTGTTCGAGAAACCACCTCACCACACTAAGCTGGATGGACGACGCTATTGTGTACTAGTACTTTGGTTCAACGGACTTCCTGGATGCAAATAAGGCGGTTGTCTCGGCTTGCAGGCAGCACTTGTGAATGACTTACCATGGTCTCCCTCAATGGTGTTCGCCGTTGAACGCACTTCGCCAAACCACAACATTCAGACTTACCTTGTTTGCCTCGTACTAGCAACCAAGGACATTAATATACCCTTGCATGCATGCGGAAGTGAGAAGGTTGGTTTGCATGACACTGCATTAATCAAGAGATGAGGAATGAGATGGTTAGCTATAACACCCTCGATGCGACTATAACTCCCACGTGTCGAGGCACGACTTAGAGATATAATCGCATTGAAGGCATATGTCGCAAGTTAGGCAATCTTCACAACATCCCATGTAATATGATAATAAAAAGGGGGATAACATAGTTGGCTTACACTCGCCACGTCAATCAAGTACATTAATAACATTACATCATCCAAACACTCATGGCCCGACTACGGCGCCAAAATAAAAGAGAACCCAACATGCGACACGGTCCCAATCACCCCCAACTGGGCACCACTACTAATCATCGGGAAAAGAAACATAGTATCGTTGAGAGTCTTCGTCGAACTCCCACTTGAGCTCGTACGCGTCTCCTGGAGCGGAATCATCAGGCCCTGCATCTGGTGTTATAGTAATCTGTGAGCCACAGGGACTCAGCAATCTCGCACCCTCGCGATCAAGACTATTTAAGCTTATAGGAATGGCAAGGTAAAATATGAGTGGAGCTGCAGCAAGCGACTAGCAAGTATGGTGGCTAACTTATTCGCAAAAGAGAGCGAGAAGAGGAGGCAAAGCGCGAGCGAGAAACCAGCGAGCAACCTGCGCAAACATTACTCCAACACCGTGTCCACTTCCCGGACTCCGCCGAGAAGAGGCCATCACGGTAACACACTCAGTTGATTCATTTTATTTAAATTAAAGTTCAAGTTATCTACAACCGGACATTAACAAATTCCCATCTTCCCATAACCCCGGGCACGGCTTTCGAAAGTTCAATCCCTGCAGGGGGGGTCCCAACTTAGCCCATGACAAGCTCTCACGGTCAACGAAGGAATAGACCTCCTCCCAAGACGTTCCGATCAGACTCGGTATCTCGGTAACTCAAGACACTTCGACAGGTTAAAACAAGACCAGCAACACCGCCCGAATGTGCCGACAAATCCCGATAGGAGCTGCACATAACATGGCAATATAATGATATCCCCAACAAGTAAATAAATGTTCCAATAAGGAACGGCCTCCAATCTTCACCTGCAACTAGCAACGCTATAAGAGGGGCTTAGCAAAGTGGTAACATAGCCAATCAACGGTTTGCTAAGAAAATGGTGGGTTAGAGGTTTGACATGGCAATTTGGGAGGCTAGCAAGCAAGTGGTAGGCATCGTAGCAATGGCATAGCAAAAGAGCGAGCAAACTAGCATAGCAAAGATAGTAGTGATTTCGAGGGTAGGATCATCTTGCCTGCACAGTTGTCAGAGTTGACTGGATCCTCAAAAGCAAACTCAATGGGCTCCTCGATAGCGAACTTGTCTCCCGGCTCTACCCAAACAAGACAAACAAGCAACAAGGACACAATCAACCACGTGCAAGGATCAAGCGATATGATGCAATGATGATATGCTATGCGGGATGCAAAATGCAAGATATGACAGGAAATGCATGAACCTGACCTCAACTTGGAAAACCAAGTGTGCCACTGGAAAGATGAGATGAAACCGCTTGAAAACGATATAAAGAACGCTGGAATCGGAGTGACGGTTTGGAAATGGCAAGCGATTCAAAAATGACACCGGTCTGCGATTTACAGCAAGTAGGCATCTAAATGCAATGAGATGAACATGCTACAGCACTCAAACATGGCAGGGAAGCATTCAAGATGCTTAACCAAAGTCTAGCACTGAGCTACGGCCAATTCATCCATTAAGAGGTCCAAACAAGCATGGCAAAAACGCAAATGGTAAACAGATCTCAGACTTAGGGAAATTAACACTTGTCTGGAATTTCAGATCATATAGCCCTCTTCGGAGCAACAAAACAACATGCTACAGGACCTGAACATGACAAATAAATACATGGCATGGAGCTACTCAACAATCTTAACAAAAGTCCCTTAGTGACCTTGAGCCAAAACGGATCACAAAATATACTAACAAGCACATGAACATAGCAAAAACATAATCAGTTTTCAGACTTGGTGAAAACTGGGACATGCTGAAACATAACTCACGAAGGCATGTTTACGAGCTCGACGCACTCACCACGGTGCAAGTCATGGAAATACAAGCATACATCCCTTAAGAAGGCACAAAATGCAAGCTGTACATGGCAAGAACAATGGCATAGCATGCACGGATCAACTACAATAACATCGGCAAAATCGCAAATAAGTTGACGATCTGCCCAGATTCGCAACGAAGCAAACGTAGAGCTCGATTGACTCAAGCTAGGGTGCTCCATAATTACAAAAAAAGACATGGATGGATAGAGCACTACAATATTAACAAAACTCCCTTACTGATCATCCTCAAAAGGGGCACCTATCGCTATGAAACAACATGAACATATGGCATCGTGAACTAAACAATCCCAGGACTTAGTGAAATTACTAAGTCCCTGAAAACAGAATTAGCAAGTGCACCACTTTGCAAGCTTGCACAAGTCACCACACACATCCTAAAAATATATGGGTTGCACCTCTAGAAATATGACAAAACCCTTAACAAAACACATGTAGAACTCATGGGCATAGCATGCACACAATAATCATGGCAAAAATGACAAAAGTGCTAAACGGAGTAACAGATCTGACAATTAACTCAAGTAGCCCTCTTCTAACAGCATTTCGGGCATCAAGATGAGCTCAAATGAAAATGATGCAATGGAATGAAATGATGTACTCTCTGAGATGAATATTTTAATATGCTATGTGCCCAAATCGGAGCTATGGATGCAAAGTTACGGGGCCGCGAACAGGGGCATATGAACTAAAAATATCCGGGACTTAGTGAAAAAAACTACCCCTAGGGTTTACTGTAGCAACCCCGATTCAGATTGGATCTCGCGGCACTGTAGCTGGCTGGACCCGAGTTCGCCGGAGCCGGCGTGGAGGAGGGAGGAGGCGGCCGGCGAGGGCGCGGTCGCCGGTGGCCGAGGCGGCGGCGGCGGCCGGGGCTGGGGCGTCGCCGGCGAGCTCCTGCGGCGGCTCGGGGCGGCGACCCCAACGACGAGGCGGCGGCGGACCGAGACAGTGGCGGCGGACGGCTGGGCGGCGATGGCCGGGCGGGGCGGCGGCGGCGGCGGAGGCGGCGGCCGGGCCGAGGAGGGAGGCGGCGCGGGGCGGCCGGCTCGCGGGCTCGCGCGGGCCTCGCCTGGGCCGGGCGGGCCGGTGGCGGTGGGAGGTGGCGGCCGCCACGTGTCGATGCGCGGGTGGATGGAGGCGGTGGGCGGACGCTGTCCGGCCCCGTCCGGACACGTCCGGCGGCGGCGGCGGATGGATCTAGGGTTTAGGGGGAGGGGAGACCCGTGAATTTCGGAGGGGGGTGTATACATAGGCATAGAGGGAGCTAGGAGAGTCCAAATGAGGTGAGGTTTTCGGCCACGCGATCGTGATTGAATGCTCTAGGACATGGAGCAGAGTTTGGTGGGTTTTGGGACAAATTGGAGGGGTGTTGGGCTGCAACACACACGAGGCCTTTTCGGTCCCTCGGTTAACCGTTGGAGTATCAAACGACGTCCAAATGGTACGAAACTTGACAGGCGGTCTACCGGTAGTAAACCAAGGCCGCTGGCAAGTCTCGGTCCAATCCGGAAATGTTTAATTCCCACACACGAAAGAAAGCTATAAATGACCACCGGAGGAGAACGAAGCGCCGGAATGCAAAACGGACAACGGGGAAAATGCTCGAATGCATGAGATGAACACGTATGCAATTGCAATGCACATGAAGACATGATATGAGATGCATGACAACGACAACAACACACGGAGACAAAGACCCGAACCCGAGAAAATAAAATAACTTAACGCCAGAAATGGCAAGAGTTGGAGTACAAATAGGGAAAGTTACATCCGGGGTGTTACAACACTCCACCACTACGAACGGATCTCGTCCCGAGATCTAGGACTGAAAGAACGCCGGGTACTCAGAACGGAGGTGATCGTCGCGTTCCCAGGTAGCTTCATGGTCGGAATGGTGTGACCACTTGACTTTGAGAAATTTGATTGACTTGTTGCGAGTCTTGCGTTCAGTCTCTTCAAGAATAGCAACTGGGTGCTTACTATAAGAGAGATCTTCTTGGAGCTCAATGTCCTCGAAGTTGACGGTGCGTTCAGGAGTCTTGAAGCACTTTCGAAGCTGAGAGACATGGAACACGTCATGAACATTTGCAAAGTTTGAAGGAAGCTCGAGTTGATAGGCGAGGTCGCCTCTCTTGCTGACAATCTTGAAAGGTCCCACGTATCTAGGGGCAAGCTTCCCTTTGATACCGAAGCGACGAGTACCTTTCATAGGAGAGACACGGAGGTAAACATGATCTCCGATCTCGAAAGCCAAATCACGGTGCTTACTATCATAGTAGCTCTTCTGGTGGGATTGGGCTGCTTTAAGGTTATCACGAATGACTTTGCACATTTCTTCTGCCTCTGTGATTAAGTCATTACCCAAAAGCTGACGTTCACCGGTTTCGGACCAGTTGAGAGGGGTACGGCACTTCCTGCCATGCAGAATTTCAAAAGGGGCCTTGCCCGAACTTGCTTGAAAACTGTTGTTGTAGGAGAATTCAGCATAAGGAAGACAATCCTCCCACTTCATGCCGAAGGAGATCACACAATCCCTGAGCATATCTTCAAGAATCTGATTGACACGCTCGACTTGACCGCTTGTTTGAGGATGGAAAGCTGTGCTGAAGCGGATATTAGTGCCCATGGCCTTCTGAAAAGAATCCCAAAACTTCGAGGTAAAGATGCTGCCACGGTCTGAAGAGATCACTTGAGGAATACTATGCAGAGAGACAATACGAGAGGTATAGAGTTCCGCCAATTGAGCTGCAGTGATCGACTCTTTGATAGGCAGAAAGTGAGCCACTTTGGTGAGTTTGTCGATGACAACGAATATAGCATCATTGCCACGCTTGGACTTAGGAAACCCAGTCACGAAGTCCATTTCAATGTAGTCAAACTTCCATTCTGGAATGGCAAGAGGTTGGAGGAGACCAGCTGGCCTTTGGTGTTCTGCCTTCACTCTTCTGCATACATCACATTCATTCACGAATTGAGCGATCTCGCGCTTCATTCGAGTCCACCAATAAGCTTGCTTAAGGTCCTGATACATCTTCGTGCTCCCAGGGTGGATGGAGAGGAGAGAATTGTGAGCCTCGTTCATGATCACTTTACGGAGGTCACCTTTGGGTACAACAATACGATCTTCGAAGAAGAGAGTGTCCTTGTCATCAAGGCGGTAACACTTGTACTTGGACTGACTCTTGGCAATCCCAATCTTCACCTTTTTCACCATAGCATCAAGAAGCTGGGCTTGGAGAATCTGGTCTTCTAAGGTAGGAGAAACTTGAAGGTTGGCGAGGAAACCTTGAGGAACAATTTGCAGATTAAGTTTGCGGAAATCTTCACAAAGCTCGGGTTGATAAGGCTTGAGAATTAGACTGTTGCAGTAAGCCTTCCTGCTCAAAGCGTCAGCAATCACATTGGCCTTGCCTGGAGTATACTCGATACTCGGATTATACTCTTGAATCATTTCGACCCATCGAGTTTGCCTGAGGTTGAGATTAGGCTGAGTGAAGATGTACTTGAGACTCTTGTGATCAGTGAAAATGTCCACTTTTCTTCCCAATAGAAGATGTCTCCAAGTCAAAAGAGCATGCACAACTGCCGCCAACTCGAGATCATGAGTGGGGTAGTTCTTCTCATTAGGCTTCAACTGGCGAGATGTATAAGCAACAACTTTCTTCTCTTGCATCAATACTGCGCCAAGACCTTGGAGAGAGGCATCACAAAAGACCTCGTACGGCTTGGATTCATCAGGCGGAGTCAGAACTGGAGCAGTGATCAATTTCTCTTTCAAAGTGTTGAAAGCAATATCACACTCCGGAGACCAAACGTACTTGACGTGCTTCTGGAGAAGATTAGAGAGAGGCTTCACGATCTTAGAAAAGTTTTCAACGAATCTTCGGCAATAGCTTGCGAGACCGAGAAAACTGCGGAGTTGCTTCACGTTCTGAGGAGGTTCCCAATTCACAATTGCAGACACCTTCTCAGGATTCACGGCAATGCCCTTGGTAGAGATGATATGACCAAGATAAAGAACCTCATCAAGCCAAAATTCACACTTGGAGAACTTGGCGTAGAACTGATGTTCTCTGAGCTTATCAAGAACCAAATGCAAATGCTTGGCATGATCTTCCTTGTTCTTCGAGAAAACCAGAGTGTCGTCGAGATAGACCAAAATGAAATCATTGGTGTAGGCGTTGAAGATTTAGTTCATCATGCGAGAGAACGTCGGAGGAGCGTTGGCGAGGCCAAAAGACATGACAGTGTATTCATATGAACCAAAGCTTGTTCTGAATGCCGTCTTGGGAATATCTTCTTCACGAATGTGAATCTGGTGATAACCCATACGGAGATCAAGCTTGGAGAATACTTGGGCACCTTTGAGTTGTTTGAATAGCTCATTGATGTTGGGAAGTGGGTATTTGTTCTTGATGGTCTTCTTGTTTACTGGACGGTAATCGACACAAAGTCGGTCCGTTCCATCCTTCTTCTTCACAAAAAGAACACCACAACCCCACGAGGAAGAACTAGGCCGAATGAGACCCATTTTCTCTTGCATATCGAGTTGCTTCTTCAGCTCCTTCAACTCTTCAGGTCCGAGCTTGTAAGGACGTTTGCACACAGGTTCCGTGCCAGGCTCAAGATCAATAACGAATTCAACTGGCCGGTGCAGAGGCATTCCTGGATGCTCTTCTGGAAAGACGTCTTGATATTCGCAAACGACTGGAATTTGAGAGATAGCATCCAATTCACCCTTCTCACTGAGAGAAAACAGACGGATAGTATCCTCACGAGCGGCAAAGACAATTACATCCTCAGACGAATGAGTCAATTGAATCTGCCTGGCTGCACAATCAAGCTGAGCCTTGTGCTTAGAAAGCCAATCCATTCCGAGAATAAGATCAATATCTGAGTTACCAAGCACCATAGGAGAAGAAAGGAACTTGTAGTCGCCCAATGTGATAGTAACATCCGGAGCCATCATTTTGGTGTTCATGAACAAACCCGGAGAAGAAACCGCTATCGGCTTAGGCAAATCAATAGTATGCACATCATGCATGGATGCAAAAGGCTTCGACAAAAATGATAAAGATGCACCAGTGTCAAAAAGAACTCTTGCTGGAATGTCATTAACAGGAAGGTTACCCATGATCACATCTGGTGATTCCTCTGCCTGAGCTGCATTCAGCAAGTTGACCTTGGCGGACTTGGGGTTATGCTTGACCACAGCTGTACTTGCCGATCTGACAGGAGGAGGAGGAGGAGGAAGACGCCTCTGGTTGAAACACTTGTTGGCATAGTGACCCTTCTGTTGGCACTTGTTGCACGTGACCTCTGAAAGCGGACGGTGATACGGAGCACTCGATCTTGGAGCTTGAGACGAAGTCTTGTTCTGAAAGCCAGGGTTGGGTGGGTGGGAAGAACCACTGCCACCTTTGCTCTTCTGCTGATACGGCTGATGGAACGGAGGAGGAGGAAGCCAAAACTTCTGCTGCTTTGCCACTTGAGTAGAGGAAGAAGGAGTAACATCTCTGACTCGCTTCTTGGAAGCATCACACCTCAACTGAGCAGCCTCTTGCTTCAGTGCCATGTTGTAGAACTCATCGTATCTCAAGGGCTCAAAGAGGACAAGAGCGAGCTGAATATCTTCCCTGAGACCACCCCTGAACTGGTATATCATGCTCTTCTCATCAGGGACGTCCTGCTTGGCAAAGCGGGCGAGCTTCTGGAACAACTTGTTGTAGTCATAGACAGACAAACAACCTTGCTTCAGATTGCGGAATTCCTCACGCTTGCTTTCAACCACGCTCTGCGGAATATGATGAGCTCGGAAATCTCGACGGAAATCATCCCAAGTGATAACACGTCCACCTCTGGAATCCTTGTACTGCTGGAACCATTCTGCAGCTTGATCTTTGAGTTGGAAGGAAGCGAACTTAACAAAGTCCTCAGGCCTGACGTTACTGCACTCGAAATGCTTGCACAGATCCACAAGCCAATCGTCAGCATCGTTTGCCTCAACACAATTGCTGAAAGTCTTTGGCCCGTTAGCAAGGAACTGGTTGAGCGTAGCAAAGTGACTCTGATTGCTGCCTTGATTCCCTTGACTGCCTTGATTGCGCTCTTGAAGAATTTGCATGATCAACTGTGTATTTGCATTGGTTGCGGCCATCACAGCTTGCCATGCCTCTCGAGGAGGTGGAGGTGGTGGCGGATCAGGATTCGGAGTCGTGCGCGTTGGAGGAGCCATCCTGAAGAGGTTGACCACCATTAGCACATTGACAGATAAATATTGAAGCTGAATCCAACGGAATGAAAATTGCAACATATAGTCTTCACATCCAAACAAAATGAACGAATGCATTCCTCTTGAAATGGTCACATATCCATAAATTGAGAAGCCACGTAGAATTGAGGTAGAGAAATAAATCAACAAGGTACGGATCAAGAACGAATAATCGGTATGAAATCCCAATCTCAAACCAATATCCGTGGAAGAAGAACTAGAGCTACTAGAATTCCCACCTATGAAACTCCCGAACCTTTCCGGTTATGCAATCAGGTGTTGGGGATACAGGGGAAGCATAATATCTCACCCAAACTAGCAAATCCTACATCCAGCTGTATCCATCCTTCAACACATAACCAAGAAACCTTCGGAAACCATCTACCTCAACCTTTGAAAAGCATCCGTTATACAAGTTATGGAGATACTCCCGAACTCCCGCCCCAGTACTGGGTGGCGTCGAGGTTATCTCACCAACGAACTGCATAAAAGAGATTTTCGATGTCGGCATACTAGACTCAGGTATTCCAGAACTGTAACAATAAAATTATGATGACAACACCTTAGAGCTCAACTCCCCGGGACACTTCCACTAAACCCCTGACAGGAGGCACCAAGACAATGTTCTCATCATAAAACCATCGGAACGATTCCAAGATACCCACGTGATCCTAAAGTTTTTTTTAGTGAAATTTGAGAAGAGAAGAGTCAAAACTCTACGTCAGGAAGCCTTACCAGAGCGATGAGGAGACTGGGAAGTAAAAAGAATTCCTAATCTCTCCGATATATAATTCCTAAAAGAATCAAAACACTTTTCTAGACACAACTCGGCCGCTAAAAACGATCAAGCAATGGGGCTCCTAAGGTCGGGGAAGGCTCTGATACCAACTTGTAACACCCTCTATGCGACTATAGCTCCCACGTGTCGAGGCACGACTTAGAGATATAATCGCATTGAAGGCATATGTCGCAAGTTAGGCAATCTTCACAACATCCCATGTAATATGATAATAAAAAGGGGGATAACATAGTTGGCTTACACTCGCCACGTCAATCAAGTACATTAATAACATTACATCATCCAAACACTCATGGCCCGACTACGGCGCCAAAATAAAAGAGAACCCAACATGCGACACGGTCCCAATCACCCCCAACTGGGCACCACTACTGATCATCGGGAAAAGAAACATAGTATCGTTGAGAGTCTTCGTCGAACTCCCACTTGAGCTCGTACGCGTCTCCTGGAGCGGAATCATCAGGCCCTGCATCTGGTGTTATAGTAATCTGTGAGCCACAGGGACTCAGCAATCTCGCACCCTCGTGATCAAGAATATTTAAGCTTATAGGAATGGCAAGGTAAAATATGAGTGGATCTGCAGCAAGCGACTAGCAAGTATGGTGGCTAACTTATTCGCAAAAGAGAGCGAGAAGAGGAGGCAAAGCGCGAGCGAGAAACTAGCGAGCAACCTGCGCAAACATTACTCCAACACCGTGTCCACTTCCCGGACTCCGCCGAGAAGAGGCCATCACGGTAACACACTCAGGTGATTCATTTTATTTAAATTAAGGTTCAAGTTATCTACAACCGGACATTAACAAATTCCCATCTTCCCATAACCACGGGCACGGCTTTCGAAAGTTCAATCCCTGCAGGGGGGGTCCCAACTTAGCCCATGACAAGCTCTCACGGTCAACGAAGGAATAGACCTCCTCCCAAGACGTTCCGATCAGACTCGGTATCTCGGTAACTCAAGACACTTCGACAGGTTAAAACAAGACCAGCAACACCGCCCGAATGTGCCGACAAATCCCGATAGGAGCTGCACATATCTCTTTCTCAGGGCACACTCAGATGAGCAAGACGTCGGGTAGGCCAGCCTAGAGTTGCCCCTGGTAGCCCCGGACATCGCTCGGTGAGACCAACACTCAGAGGAGCACTGGCCCGGGGGGGGGGGGGTAAAAATAAGATGACCCTTGAGTCTGCAGAACCCAAGGGAAAGAAAAGGCTAGGTGGCGAATGGTAAGACCAATGTTGGGCATTGCTGGAAAAGCTTTAATCAAGGCGAACTATCAAGGGGTTCCCATTATAACCTAACCACGTAAGGAACGCAAAAACCGAGAACATAACACCGATATGACGGAAACTAGGGCGGCAAGAGTGGAACAAAACACTAGGCGAGAGGCCGAGCCTTCCACCCTTTACCAAGTATATAGATGTATTAAGATAACATGGCAATATAATGATATCCCCAACAAGTAAATAAAAGTTCCAACAAGGAACGGCCTCCAATCTTCACCTGCAACTAGCAACGCTATAAGAAGGGCTGAGCAAAGCGGTAACATAGCCAATCAACGGTTTGCTAGGACAATGGTGGGTTAGAGGTTTGACATGGCAATTTGAGAGGCTTGCAAGCAAGTGGTAGGCATCGTAGCAATGGCATAGCAAAAGAGCGAGCAAACTAGCATAGCAAAGATAGTAGTGATTTCGAGGGTAGGATCATCTTGCCTGCACAGTTGTCAGAGTTGACTGGATCCTCAAAAGCAAACTCAATGGGCTCCTCGATAGTGAACTCGTCTCCCGGCTACACCCAAACAAGACAAACAAGCAACAAGGACACAATCAACCACGTGCAAGGATCAAGCGATATGATGCAATGATGATATGCTATGCGGGATGCGATGCGGGATGCAAAATGCAAGATATGACAGGAAATGCATGAACCTGGCCTCAACTTGGAAAACCAAGTGTGCCACTGGAAAGATGAGATGAAATCGCTTGAAAACGATATAAAGAACGCCGGAATCGGAGTGACGGTGTGGAAATGGCAAGCGATTCAAAAATGACACCGGTCTGCGATTTACAGCAAGTAGGCATCTAAATGCAATGAGATGAACATGCTACAGCACTCAAACATGGCAGGGAAGCATTCAAGATGCTTAACCAAAGTCTAGCACTGAGCTACGGCCAATTCATCCATTAGGAGGTCCAAACAAGCATGGCAAAAACGCAAATGGTAAAACAGATCTCAGATTTAGTGAAATTAACACTTGTCTGGAATTTCAGATCATATAGCCCTCTTCGGAGCAACAAAACAACATGCTACAGGACCTGAACATGACAAATAAAGACATGGCATGGAGCTACTCAACAATCTTAACAAAAGTCCCTTAGTGACCTTGAGCCAAAACGGATCACAAAATATACTAACAAGCACACGAACATAGCAAAAACATAATCAGTTTTCAGACTTGGTGAAAACTGGGACATGCTGAAACATAACTCACGAAGGCATGTTTACGAGCTCGACGCACTCACCACGGTGCAAGTCATGGAAATACAAGCATACATCCCTTAAGAAGGCACAAAATGCAAGCTGTACATGGCAAGAACAATGGCATAGCATGCACGGATCAACTACAATAACATCGGCAAAATCGCAAACAAGTTGACGATCTGCCCAGATTCGCAACGAAGCAAACGTAGAGCTCGATTGACTCAAGCTAGGGTGCTCCATAATTACAAAAAAAGACATGGATGGATAGAGCACTACAATATTAACAAAACTCCCTTACTGATCATCCTCAAAAGGGGCACCTATCGCTATGAAACAACATGAACATATGGCATCGTGAACTAAACAATCCCAGGACTTAGTGAAATTACTAAGTCCCTGAAAACAGAATTAGCAAGTGCACCACTTTGCAAGCTTGCACAAGTCACCACACACATCCTAAAAATATATGGGTTGCACCTCTGGAAAGATGACAAAACCGTTAACAAAACACATGTAGAACTCACGGGCATAGCATGCACACAATAATCATGGCAAAAATGACAAAAGTGCTAAACGGAGTAACAGATCTGACAATTAACTCAAGTAGCCCTCTTCTAACAGCATTTCGGGCATCAAGATGAGCTCAAATGAAAATGATGCAATGGAATGAAATGATGTACCCTCTGAGATGAACATTTGGATATGCTATATGCCCAAATCGGAGCTACGGATGCAAAGTTACCGGGCCGCGAACAGGGGCATATGAACTAAAAATATCCGGGACTTAGTGAAAAAAACTACCCCTAGGGTTTACTGTAGCAACCCCGATTCAGATCGGATCTCGCGGCACTGTAGCTGGCCAGACCCGAGTTCGCCGGAGCCGGCGTGGAGGAGGGAGGAGGCGGTCGGCGAGGGCGCGGTCGCCGGTGGCCGAGGCGGCAGCGGCGGCCGGGGCTGGGGCGACGTCGGCGAGCTCCTGCGGCGGCTCGGGGCGGCGACCCCAACGACGAGGCGGCGACGGACCGAGACGGCGGCGGCGGACGGCTGGGCGGCGACGGCCGGGCGGGGCGGCGGCGGCGGCGGAGGCGGCGGCCGGGCCGAGGAGGGAGGCGGCGCGGGGCGGCCGGCTCGCGGGCTCGCGGGGGCCTCGCCTGGGCCGGGCGGATCGGCGGCGGTGGGAGGTGGCGGCCGCCATGTGTCGACACGCGGGTGGCTGGAGGCGGCGGGCGGACGCTGTCCGGCCCCGTCCGGACACGTCCGGCGGCGGCGGCGGATGGATCTAGGGTTTAGGGGGAGGGGAGACCCGTGAATTTCGGAGGGGGGGGTGTATATATAGGCATAGAGGGAGCTAGGAGAGTCCAAATGAGGTGCGGTTTTCGGCCACACGATCGTGATCGAACGCTCTAGGACATGGAGCAGAGTCTGGTGGGTTTTGGGCCAAATTGGAGGGGTGTTGGGCTGCAACACACACAAGACCTTTTCGGTCCCTCGGTTAACCGTTGGAGTATCAAACGACGTCCAAATGGTACGAAACTTGACAGGCAGTCTACCGGTAGTAAACCAAGGCCACTTGGAAAGTCTCGGTCCAATCCGGAAATGTTTAATCCCCATACACGAAAGAAAGCTAGAAATGACCACCGGAGGAGAACGAAGCGCCGGAACGCAAAACGGACAACGGGGAAAATGCTCGAATGCATGAGATGAACACGTATGCAATTGCAATGCACATGAAGACATGATATGAGATGCATGACAACGACAACAACACACGGAGACAAAGACCCGAACCCGACAAAATAAAATAACTTAACGCCGGAAATGGCAAGAGTTGGAGTACAAATAGGGAAAGTTACATCCGGGGTGTTACATTAGCTCTTTGGGCTTTGGAGAAAAAAATACGAATTAATTGACACGTCAAACGGGGATTTGTATCGATTAATCCCGCCAAGGAAAACCCCGCCTTTCTTTTCAACACTAGTACTCCTACGTACGTACTTGTATCCTGTTTTGGTCTAGGCCTTGCATTGCCATACTTGGCCACACATTTTTGCCAAGCTTGCCTAAAGTTTTCAAAATGAAAAGGAGGTACACTTGCGCATGGCTGTCGCGATCGCACAACACCCTCACACAGTCGCTCCTGCATGCCGTGGTCGCACCGCACCCTCACACAGTCACTCCTCCACGCCGCGGTCGCACCACAACCTCACATAGCCGCTCCTCCATGTCGCGGTCGCACCGCACCCTCACACAGCCGCTCCTGCACGCCGCTAACCCAACCAAGGGAACGCACTCTCATTGACACGTGCTACCGCATGTGATCAAACCAAACTCAGCCATCCTACCACTGACACATAATTTTCGTTCATACAGTACGTTTATCCAACCACATGTTGGGGAAGATTCGTACGGCCCGTGCGGTGGTCTGTTGGGGAAGAAGAACATGTGAGGAAGAAGGGTTAGGAGACGTAGGATATTCATCCAACCACCTAAAATGGTCGACTGACCCAAATGATGAAAGTCAGGCGACTTGCATAAATATATGTTTTTACACAGCAAAAGATACCTAAAAACAACAACATAAAGAAAAACTATCACTCCTCGCGAAACAAGATGGCCTCGTCGTCTTTGGCTGCCGGCACGAACCAGTCGTAGCTGCCGACATGTGTATCCGCACCGTGGTTGTCCTCGGCCTCTAGCTACTCGCTCACACGGAGCGTGCGGGTGCTCTGCATGTATGAGATCACCACCCAGTTCAAGTCTAGGACGTCCGGTTCCACCTGCACGAGGGCCTCAATGGGAGCGGCATCCGCGCGCTCCACGTAGAGTTGAGCCTCTGCCGCCCGGTTCAAGTCCAGGACGTCCGGTTTCGCCTGCAGGAGGGCCATGATGGCAGCGGCATCCACACGCTCCGCATCAAGTTGAGCCTCTGCCGCCCCGTTCAAATCTAGGACGTCTGATTCCGCCTGCAGGAGGGCCTCGATGGCAGCGGCATCCGCGTGCTCCGCGTCAAGTTGAGCCTCCGCCGCCTGGTTCACATCCACGACATCCGGTTCCGCTTGCAAGAGATCCTCGATGACAGTGGCATGCGCGCGCTCCACGTCAAGTTGAGCCTCTGCCTCCTAGCCCTCCTTTACTATCGCCGGTTTTAACCGCTGGTCTGCCTGCACCATGGGGGACCCAGATGCCGGCATGAAGTCGACGTCCATCGTCTCATACGCATCGGGGGCCTTCTGCGCTGCGACCTCTGCCATGAACACTGGATCGGCTTCCTCCTCCACATAGCCTGGCTCTAGAGAACTTGGGGATTGGCCCGCCGCAAAGCAAGCTTGCGAACGGAGGTCTATGGCGCCGACCGCCACCATGATTTCTGCACGGCGCTGATCTACTTCCACTACTACTCCCTCCTTCCATCTATACAGGGCCTAATGCGTTTTTCGAGGCTAACTTTGACCAAATGTTAGAGTAATAATATATGACATGCAACTTACACAAAGCATACGGTCAAATTCGTATGTGAAAGGAGCTTCCAATGATATATTTTTCAGACTATACATCTCATGTACTATTAATCTTGTCAATAGTCAAAGGCGGTTTTGAAAACGTGAGCATGGTTAATAATGTAGCCGGCTGTTGGCTATAAAGAGATGCCACCTCACTTAGAGCCATCATAAAAAATACTCATATAAGTAATAGTCTTGCTCTTAGAATGGCTATTAGGTTGGCTCTAAGGATTTAATATTTGCATGACCAAGGTATATGATTGGAAGAGAGTTGCATGCATACTATTTTTTTCTTGATCTATGTGTTATAGCCGGGTTGTAGAATAAGAGCCCGCTTCACTCTCTCTCCTCTCTTTTCACTCCTCCAAGTAGGATTTTAATTACATGACAAGTCTTATAGGCTGCTGACTAGGCCTTATTAGACTTGCTCTTAGGCCCTATATAAATGGAAGGCGGGAGTACTATGAGCACTGCATACTCTACTACAGATGCTGTCAGTACTCCAGTAGTACTATTGGATAGGGAGCCTAAAAAAGTTACTAAGGACTGGTTATACATGGTGAAATCCTAGTAGGAAGAGCATGCGCGGGAACAAGCACATTCACATGGTTGAAAACAAATTGGAAACCATCTTTGTTTGAATACAAATCTAGGAGTACGTACGAATCCAACAATATTGATTGGGCGTTGTTGAATGCTGATACTTTTTCTGTAAGTTTGATCAAAGTAGAGATACTTTGACTACACATAAAACTTATATGTAAACTAGAAAGGATCGGAGGGATTATATTGTACGTTCAAAAGCGAAACGAACATTCAATGCCCTTTATATATGATTTGCGGATGCTATGATCATCGATTCAAAAATTTGAATCCGCCTTAGGTATCACACATGCACCCACTCGTTCTCAGTCTATTTCATCTAGGGGTCCATAGATCGATTGAAAGAGGACTAGGGTGGGTGCATTACGTTCGTTTCACTTACGAACGTACAATATACTCCCTCTGATCCCCACAGACCCCCCCCCCCCCCGCGGATCATTTCTATAATAGAAACAGACCAAACCTTTATCTCCTTGCACGGCACACAATTGATCTCTCAACATCAATCGATCTCGTCAAGATGTGTCGGGGCATGAACCGAATGGGATGTCAAAACTAAGATGGGAAGCGACAGGTAGTGGAGGCAAAGTGAGACTTTAAACGAACTGTTTGTTTGTATGCATGTTGGGCAAATTACAACATTGGAAATACAAGCATGGTCTAGGCCCACATGCGAGTGATACTCGGCGGAATGCTCAAATGAGGCATGTGGGAGGATGGACTTGACCGGAGGGTGGCATGATCGACACAGAAGAGGGTTGGAGAGGAATGAGAAATAAGCAACGCCGCATGATTATACTTGAACGACTCAAATAAACAATAAGTTGTCTCATTTTCCCTTCCGTCTTGGTCACGGAGTAAGATACTCCTCTGTTTTTATTTACTCTCCATATTAGGTTTGACTGAAGTTAAACTTCATAAAATTTGACCAAATTTATAGAAAACTAGCAAGTTGCCCGTGCGTTGCAAGGAACAACAAGATCTTGTGGGTGAAAATGATGAACGAGGGAAGGCCTTATCTACAAACGTGGAGAGGAGTGCGGGTAAATTTTCATAGTTCCCTTCCTATCTATTAGATATAGGTCGGACGGCCTATATTGCTAGATGGCAGGGAGACAATCATCACCAACTCTACTTTTTATCTACACTCTTATAAAAAGCAGAGTTGGTGATGATGGTGTGCCTGCCATCCTGCAATATAGGCCGTCCGATTTATATCTGATGGATAGGAAGGAAACTATGGCAATTTTGCAAAAAGGTAGCCACACACGTCTCCACATTTGCAAATAAGGCCTTCACTCGTTCATCATTTTCTCTCACAAGACAAACTAGTCATACAAATGCATCTTGATGTTATGTCCAATGCAGGGGCATCTTGCTAGTAAGAGTAGAAATATGAACATTTACAAAAGCAAATCTATATGATGTGAAAGTATATTCAATAGTGAATCTAATGGTATTGATTTGTTATTGTATACGTTATTATTTCTGTCTATAAAGTTTGTCAGAGTTTACAAAGTTTGACTTTGATCAAAGCTAAAATGCGGAGTAAATAAAAATAGAGGAAGTACGTAGGGACTAGTTACTACTGCCGGAACATGGTAAGTTGGACCCCTAAATGCGGGCACGGACCGGGCACACCTCAATTATTCCTTCAAACAGTCGGACACCTACATTTAGCACACCATCCGACTACTTAGTCAAGTGTTACGCTTCACTACTTAAAAAGGAAAAGGGTGGTACCATACCCAAAACCACCACACTTGGGGCTAGGGTAACAACTTGGTACTGTACCACATTTGAACAAGGGCACAAAAACCACCTGTTCAGCGCCTAATGCGCAACGCGGAGCGCTGACGCTCGAATTTGGCCGGGAAAACAGGGAAACCGATATGTGGGGCACACCTGTCGAGACGACATGGCGTAGACTAGTCCAATGGAGGAGCTGGCCCATGACCTCCTCGCACCGGCAACCATTCATGTGGGTCGTGGTGGCCAGCAACGTGGCGCAGCTCCAGCACCGCCTCTGGACACGGCGACTGCGGTGAGCGACACGCTCATCATCGCTGGACACGGTTGGCTTCAGTGTGCCGAGGGTGGAGCTAGCGCTGTGGCATGACCAGCAGATCAACACCTGGCTCATCGAGGATGCATGGGGCACCGAAGTGCGCCATTGCCGCGACGCATCCGCAGAGTGGTGTATCGCGGGAAACTGCATCCCCAGGACCTGAGACCATGCCGGGTCATCTTGCTTTTTCAATGACATGTGGGGATCGCATGTGAGCAAAGGGCATCTCCAACGTTGCCATGACCGCAACTGACAACCCTGGCACACCAAAAACCCTCATCCCTCGCGTCGTTGCACGGTGTGTTCCCAGCCGGCGCCAGCTGCCCGCATTCATGTTGTCCATCCGTATGCCATCGTTAAGAGTCTCGGTGCCCGAGGAACCAACTCCGGTGACTTAATGATGCACCCGGACGCTTGGCCTCACCGGAATGCGCTACTTAAAGTGGCAACGCCCACCTAACCTCCACATTATAGCACATCGTCCTGTTACCTGGCACCACATCCGCCATGACCGCGAGCGCGACCGCTCTGCGGGAGAGATGCTCTTCGGGGATGAAGCTCGAGGTCGCCGCCCCCGCTCAAGTCGCCACTCGCGATGCAATAGCGGCGTAGCCGGACGTGGACGCGACCGCACAAGCGGTGGCCATGCCGGCGGCCGACGACGGGAGGACCGTCAGCCAAGCGTCCTACTTGCTGCTGTCCAACGTCCAGCATCGCCAAGGTCGGGGACTCCTCCGAGGATGAGTAGGGCATGGGAGGCGGCAGGGCATGGTGTGCCAACTGGCCCGTCCGTCTCCCGTGTTCTACTCTTCCTCGCCGGAGACTGCACCTTCACTTCATGGGTCTTGAACCCCGCCCCCGTACATGGAGATCGCAGATGGAGGACGTCGGTCATCGCTGTAGAATAGGTTTAGGATCGGGTTTCTTTTATTTTTCTATCCTATAAAAGTTCAAAATGTAATGAAAATCTTCCATGTTTGCATTAATCTTGGCCGGTGTATATGAACTTTAACAATAATATAGTATATTGTAGGAGTACTAGCGAGATGCCCGTGCGTTGCACAGAACATCAAGATCTTGTGGGAGAAAAGGATGAACGAGGGAAGGTCTTATCTGCAAATGTGGAGAGGAGTGCGGGTAAATTACTAAATTGTCATAGTTTCCTTCCTATCCGTTAGATACAGATCGGACGACATGTATTGATGGATGGCAGGCACACCATCATCACCAACTCTGCTTTTTATAAGAGTTTATAAGAGTTGATAGATATGGAATGATGATTCGTTTTTGTGTTTATAAACTTAGAAGGTTTGAACCGAGACAAAGCTAACATGTGAAGTAAATAAACACATAGGGTCTACATACACAATTTATCTTGGGCACTCCAATAGTACGTCCACCACACATTCACGCATTTCACATCTTTCTACATCTACGGAACCTACAAAAGGGTTAACGTAAATTGCCTCTCTCTCTCCTCCCTGATTTTCATGGTGGTGGGCCCCTCCCTCCCCCCAATCTACAATCAACAGCTCACACGTCTCACATTATGTTATTTATGTAACAGGGATTACGTAGGTGTAGCATTACTTGTCCTAAAAAACCCAACTAAGCCAACCTCCCATCATATCGCGCGGGAAAAGACCCGGCCGCGCCATTTTAGTCAGGATTACCGGATTACTAGTAGTAGTATCGATGGATCACGTGAAGCACCAATTTGTTTTTTGAGGGGGCGAAGCACCTAGTTTAAAAGGGAAAAAGGCGGTACACTCATAGCACCCCTGTCACGGTCGCATTGCACCCCACACACGTTCGGTCCTGCACACGACTCACGCAAACGGAATGCACTTCGGCTTGCCTCTTCACTGACACGTGGGACTGCACTTGGAGAAACCGACCATGCGCCAAACTCCCCACGCCCACCGCGCGAACCCCCCCCCCCCCCAAAAAAAAATTCCCCCCCAAATCCCAAATTCAACCGCCCTTCGGCCAACTAGCCAATAATATTCCCCAAACCCCCCTCCCCCACGCCCCCTCCACTCCATTCGCTCCGCCAAAGCTGCCCTCCCCGTCGCGCTGATACGTCGGTGCCACAGTTCATTGAGGGGACGCATGGTGATCCTCCTGCTTCCATAGTACGCTCTTGTAGACTGCCGTCCTCTAGTCGCGCCGCCACCACTGATGACTTTCTTGTGGAGACGCATGGTGGTCAGCACCGCCACCGCTGGCGACGTTCGTGTGGAGACTCATGGCGATCAACTTCTCCCACGGTACGCGCATTCTAGACTGAGGCCCCATGCATGTCGGTGTAGTGCTAAATGTTAGCTGATAGACATTGTTAATCTCGCTGTTTGCTGAAGTAGTTTACAGTCAATATGCTCTACTTAAGAAGCTTCCTTGCCCTATTCTGCACTCAATCTGCTTAGCTGAGATGGCATGCCAAGCCCGATTAGTTGCTAAAATATCCTGCCATATATTTATTGTGACGTAGATTGCCATGGTCTAGTAGCCAATCTGTTAGGTGAAATAGCTCTACACCGTTATATACTCGATCTTTGTTGCTGAGATGGCCTTCGATAGTTCGATGGCTGTGTGCTCGGCCTCATTGACTGCTGAAACAACCTGCCATAATTTAGCACTCAAATCTGTTTGCTGAATTAGATTTACATATTTTTCGTTACTTAGATCTGCTCGTCCAAATATCTTGCCATAGCTTTAGACATCGACCTAGGTATTTTTCTGGACTTTATAGAAAAGCATAGATGTTTTTCCTGTAATATCTAGTAGAACTAATTTGTATGCCTAACAGATGGACATGACTTGGATAACTTCTGCTCGAAGATTCTTTGCTACATATGTCGAGGGGGTTGAAAACTTCATGAAATTTATCAGAGCTGAGTATGGTGGTTCAAAATCAGATGTGCTCTGCCCGTGTAGCAGTTGTATGAATTCAGTTACAAGACCCCAGTCAACTGTGCAAAATCATCTACACGTGTATGGGATGTCGGTCACATATACTAGGTGGGTTCATCATGGTTAAGCTGTGAACGTCAATGTTACTGACTATGTGGAAGCAGCAGATCACCATCTTGATCTGCCTGATGCTCAGGTGGAAGAGGAAGAGGAGGAGGTGGTGGCGGATCCAGTGAGTTTGACCAACATTGAAACAATGCTACGAAATGCTCGTGCATTTCGTGAACTTTCACCTGCAGAAGAAAAATGGTGGGCCCGCATGTTGGAACAATGCAACGTGACTGTCACCCCAGGAAATACTCTGTCAGTATTCTCAGCTATGGTCACCTTTCTTCAGGTGAATACATCCGAGGGGATGACCAACAAATCATTCGATGTGATGTTGGCTGCTTTCCGCAAACCTTTCCCAGATGCGTTTGAGCTGGCACACACCTATAGTGAAATGAAGAATTTCCTTCGTGCAGTTGGAATTGGATATGATATGATCCATGTTTGTAAGAATAATTGTGTTCTGTTCCGGAAGGATTATGCCAACTTAAGTGAATGCCCGAAATGCAAATCATCAAGATGGAAAGATGGCGATGCTGTGAAGAGGATTCCACATAATGTTCTGAGATATTTTCCAATTATACCAAGATTGTAGTGGTTGTTTCATGATGCTGAAACAAGAGAGGATGTACTATGGCATTCTAGGAACCAGGAGTACAGAGATCAAAATGTAATGAGCCATCCATCTCACGGTAGTGAGTGGAAAAGCTTCAATCAGAAAGACAAAAAGTTTTCTGCTGACCCGAGAAACATTAGACTTGGCTTAGCTTCCGATGGATTAAACCCATTTGGCCACCAGAGCACCACATATAGCATGTGGCCAGTGCTTGTTATCCCTTACAACATGCCTCCAAATGTCTGCACCAAAGAATCAAACTACATGATGGCCTTGCTCATCCCAGGTCCAAAAAGTCCTGTAAAGGATTTTGATTTATTCATGGAGCCTCTTGTGGAGGAACTTCAACAACTACGGAGGGGTATTCTCACTCGAGACCTATATAGCAGCCCACCAGCTGATTTCTTTCTGCGTAGTGTTATAATTTGGTGCATCCATGATTATCCGTCTTTGGGAACTATGTCAGGGCGAATGACACATGGTTACGATGCATGTGTTCGCTGTGACAGGAATCCGCTGTCATACGCAATACTTAGCAAGATCTGTTACATTGGACACCGCCGTTTCCTTGCCAAGGACAAGTCGCGTCCTACAAAATACCGAAGACATGTGTTCAATGCAAAGCATGAAAACCGTCATGCGCCAAAGAGGCTCACCGCTGATGAGTGGAATTAGAGAAGGTCAGGCATATTAGACTAGGAAACCATCCTAATAATGGTAGCGGGAAAAGGAAGCATGGCAAGGCAGAAGAGATATTATTGTTTACCCGCAGGTCGACTTTGTGGGACTTGGAGTATTGGAAAGATTTGGATCTGCGGCATAATCTTGATGTGATGCACATCGAGAAAAATATATGTGACAGCATTATCGACACACTTCTTAATATTGAAGGCAAGACGAAAGATACCTTAATATCTAGGATTGATTTGACACACCTAGGTATCAGAAAGGATTTGTAGGTGGAAGATGAAGGTAAACCACGGGATACGGCACCAGCTGTGTACGTCTTGGACAAGGTAAAAAGAAAAGAATTCTGTGAGGTCCTGTCACGTGTGAGATTCCCACGTGGATTTGCTTCCAACCCTGAAAGGAGAGTTGGTGCAGATGGAAACAAGGTACAAGGGTTGAAAACTCATGACTGCCACGTCCTACATCAAAGGGTTTTACCTATTATCCTTAGAGGATTGGGCCGCCCTGACTTATACAGAGCAGTTGCAGAGTTGCGACAATTCTTCAGGGAACTCTGCAGTAGAAATATCAAGATAGATGCTTTGGAGCGTCTTAGAGACAAGATACCAACTATCATATGCGACCTTGAGAAGATATATCCTCCAACCTGCTTTGATGTGATGGTGCATTTGGCTGTTCATCTACCTGATGAGGCACTATTTCGAGGTCCAGTACAGTATAGATGGATGTACCCTATTGAAAGGCAGCTAGGCACTTTCAAGGGCTATGTTAGGAACAGATCTAGACCCGAGGGTTCCATTGCAGATGCGTACATTGCTACAGAAGCATTGACATTCTGCTCAAAATACAATGAAACAGCTGATCGGCTTAGCAAAGAGGTGGGTGAAGACAATCCCGGGCTCAATGTTTTCGATTATTCTGTTCGAGTTATGGGGAAGAGTCAACAAGAGGAAAAACCTAAAGATTTGGACAAAATGGTTTGGTATGTGTTGAATAACTATCCTGGGATACTACCTTATATCAAGTAAGTGCTAAGTACTGCAGCTTATACATCGTAATCTACTAAACTTGCAACACATTCTTATATATTTAGATGTTTAACGAGATCTCTATGTCATGGAACATCTACAAAAAGGAGATACTTTCGCAAAATCCAAGAAACATTGACAAACTGGTTATGGCAGGATTTGCGAAATGGTTCAAGAGCCATGTAAACTTTCGAATTGCACTGTCAGTTTTTTTAATATATTGAGTACATAAGATAATCAACTTGTATATTTTCTAACCATAGGTTAAGAAGATGCGGGAGGATGGGCATGCAGTTGATGATGCCCTTTACGCACTAGCAATGGGTCCTGATACTCGGGTAAGACATTATGAATCTTGCGTTGTTGGAGATATGCACTACAACACCCTTCTACGCGACGAAGGCAGGAAGACACAAAACAGTGCCATCATGAGCACGGATACGTACGGCAGAGAGACAACTGAAATGTATGCTAACATAACAGACATTGTTCAGTTGCAGTATATCTCCAGTTTTGAGGATCATCATTGTGTGGTTCTGTTGTGCTGTCATTGGTATAACCTATTTTCCAGGATCACAAAACCTAGAGCTGATGATTATTTCAAATCCATCAATGTCAAGGCGGCGTACTAGACCAACGAGCCTTTTATTTTGGCAAATCAAGCAACACAGATATTTTTCTTGGAAGACACATTTGCACGTAGCGATGACTGGAGAGTATTGCAAATGTTTGAGCAGAGGAATTCGTTTAATGAAGTTGCACAACAAGATGATGCTTACACTGCTCCTGATGTACAAGATTCCACACATGTTCCTAATATATTTGAGAACCATCACGTCAATGACGCTGGCGAAAAGATTGCATGTCGTGTTGTTGACATACAAGCGTTGATCAAGAAGAAGCCAACGTTCGAGGACATTAAGGATGAAGAAGATGATGACATTGTGGGGAATTACGATTCAGATTGATACACATGGTGAAGATGTTGACGCTGCTGCTGCGGATGATGATTAGATTGCTTTTGTCGTATTTGCCTGTCAGAAGATGTTTTTTATCTACTATGTGAAATTCTGTTTGCTATGATAATTGAAACCTGATGAACGTGTTGTTTAGTATTTTGCTGTGAGAACATCACTTGGTATGTATGTTGATTTTTGTTTGGTGATTGTATGACGACTAAAACATGATGACATTTTTGTTTAGTTGTACTCATATTTGGCTGTGAAACTTGAATTTGATGACATAGTTTGCTGTTGGACTACAATTTGCTCGACGTCTTCGAATGGGAACAAAGCTGACCCGACAGGGCCTCTGCTAATTTATTTATTTATTACCAAAAGTGCCTCTGCCATTTATTTATTTATGATAAAAAGGGGATACCCCCCAATTTTTGTTAATAGAAATCATTAGATGTTCACAACACTATGCCCAGCCTGCTACATAGGTTTCATTCATTACTAGTTTCAGCAAAGTGCTCATGTCAAGCCACTGAATACATCACGAGTGCTACATACACTACAAATAAAGAGACAATCATCCTACAGAGCACATCGATTTTTCCCATTATGTTTATAAGCTCTTTCATCTCCTCATTGCTATCAAGGCCATTCAGCAGTTGTTGCTTGGCCATGATCAGAGGAACTGCATCTTTAACCTTCTGCTCTACATCTTCCTCTTCTGGCATTCCTTTAGTTACTTGTCCAACACCCCAACCTGCTCGTATCTGGATTCCTCGGCTAACCAAATAATCAGCGTAGTTGAATTCCCCCACATCAGCAACTTCCTAGAAATACAAATCACACGAATCTTCCCTTTTCTGCATGAATCAAATTGGAAGATCATCAACCAAACTATTAAAAATCAGCAACTGAAAGCAGCAGAACAACACCTAAATGTATTATTACCCCATGATTCGGGCATTTGTAGAAGACTCGGCCAGGGTTGAGGATTGTGGTTGAGACACAACGGATGACTCTGCATGATTAGCAGTAGTGGCACCACACCAGCAGCAGCGGGTTGCGATGAGAAACTGGCCGCGGTGCGCGTGCCGGCAGGGGTGTGATGAGACCCATAGGCGATGGTATGGGTGGCGACTTGGCGCATATCTGGTTGTTCCCTGCTGAAGAGTAGGTGGACGAGCAGCCAACAGACATGGTTGCTGTGGCCAGAGCTTCTGATGTAGGCAGAGTAAGTGGAGAAGAGGAGAAGCGAATGTTGGATATGTCAGTTTCATTACTTGCAGGGTAGCATAGCACCATATATAGACATAGTCTAGGTTTGGATTCGAACCAGCTATAGGAGCACGTCTCCCTTTTTTCTAAAACTCAGCAACGTCTCTTTACTAGTACACTAGCTTCTTCTGTACGCCTTCTCAGGTCTTTGATTTTCTTTCTTTTTTTGCGAGGAAGGAGGGAGGACAAAATTGAAAGTTGCTGGGACTTGAACCCAAGACCTCTCAGTTGAAAACCAAGGGTACTAGTCACTTATGTGACGAACGTTCCTTGGGAGGAGGACGGCAGACAAACACATTTTCCTCGCAGTTTTAGTGCGACGCAAGGTTGAACGGTCGCAGTTTTGGGAATGTCATTAGGTGAACGAGCCCAGTTTTTCTTTTCTTCCTATATATAAATGTAGCGACCCGAATGGATCGAAGTCTCTGTGCTTAAGTGTCATCCCTGGATCGGTATGCTGACACACACAGTACTCGAGGAATTATAACAGAGTTCAATCACACACTTATTACATCGAGGTCCTCATAAAGAGTGATTATTGCAATAATATGGCTGAAGGCCATCTAATAAAATAACTGCGGAAGCTTCGAAGGTAAATGAGTCCATTTAACTCCACAGCAAAACTAAGTGCAAGACAACGACCTATCACACCTTAATCCTCGTCTGGAAATTCTGCAACATGAGACGTTGTAGCCGTGTAGGTCAGAACATGGAATATGCTGGCAAGATCACACTAGAGAGCAAATATGAACAATAGCTACCACTACATGCATATTTGGCTGGTGGAGGCTCTAAGTTTAATATTTGCATAAAGCTAATTTTTTCCCACAACAAAGAAATATATTTTATTTACTACCAAGTTTCTGCCATTATTGAGAAGGTATCCCCAACCCAATCCCAAAATTATCAAGTAATAATAATAATAACCCAACAAACTTATTAAGTGAAGTGATGAGATCAACTAATATCTCAAATACCAGATACTCAAGATGTCCATAACGGGGGCACTACTAATCATGATTAGTTTGTACACTCTACATAGGTTTGCACACTTTTCCCCACAAGACTCGACGGCATCCATGATCGGAAGATCGATACATAGCCTTTCTGAAGAGGTCCCCTTAACCGATAGATAGGCCGGTACACCTACAATTCCCCTACATCTGCTAGCCCGTCATGGAAAGGTTTCCCACAACTTACTTAACTATGCAAGAGCACATACTGGCTTTGACCCTACATCTGCACACGGAAGTTTCTCAGCATGAATAATCTTATCATCACTTTGAGCCTGGGTGGCATTCCATAGGATGATCACACAGGTACCCCGGGATCTCCTAGGACAACACTGGATTCCCCAGGTGCCCGCAACCAATCCACCCAGATGTGTATTAAAGTAGCCACCTTAAGTTTTCCCTTAGTTAATATCTCTCACAACTTGCATGACTCTCTCATACCAATCCCCGTCTATGAGCATGGCTAAGCAATATGAGCAATAACCACATGTTCCCAATCCTACTCATGCAATGTTTGAGGGTGTGACTAATGCAGTAAAACTAGGTAATAATGGGTATGATCAAAGTGTAACTTGCCTTGCTGATGATCGGAAAACCCTAAAGATTCGTAGTAGCAAGCTTCGCACTCCGAAAAATCTATCGTCAACAAATAATAACATACATAAGCACTCAAGCATGAAGATGCAAATAAAACCGAAGAAAATGATATTAATAGAAAGTTTAGGTCGAGAACTTCGATATGCAAAAAGAATCAACCAAAACGGAATTATGAAACTCAAGTTATGATCAAAAGAAGTTCAAATTCAAATATGTTTGAAACCAAATTTTAATCTTTCAAAAACATGTTTAAGTTGGTTATCTGGACAGATGGGATCATAACAAAGAATTTGGCATTGGTTTCAATGGATTTGGATAAACGAGCAAAAAGTTACGAGGGTTTAATGATCAGGGGCTAATCTGCGAAGAAAGTATTTACGGATGGGTCCCTTGCCGAAAATAAATAGAAAAAGAAAAAAAATCTATCGGACGAACGTCCGCTATGAGAGACTAATGAACAAAACCAATCGTTAACAGATCTAAACGAACGAACGTTCGCTAGATAGATGGAACCGAAAAAAAAATCGAAACGAACCGAAACAAAAACCGAACCCTAAAAGAAAACCAGCAAACCGGGGACGGTTTATTACCAGACCGGAAAAACCGGTGGGTCGGGTCGGTGGATCGGGCGGCGGGCGGCTCCGGCGGCGGCGGGTTTCGGCGACAGGCGGCTGGCGGCAACGCGGCGGCGGCGCGGCAGCAGCGGCAGCGAGGCGAGCGGTGGTGTGGGTCAGTGCGGTGGCGGCGGCGGCTACGAGTGGAGGTGGTGGCTGGCAGCGGTTTATAAAGGCACGGGGCGTTGGCTTGTGGGAGGGGGCGACCGAGGCCAAGTCGGCGCCGGACTCCGGCAGGAGTCCCGGTCGGGCACGGGGACGAAGGCGGTTACCGGCTGGGCTTCGACCCAGTTCGGCGGCCCAAAAGTTTTTTAAACATTTTATGAAAATATGAAAAATAGAAAAACCTAATAAAATATTTTTTAAAATTCCAAAAAAATTCTCACAGTCCCTCCTAATTAAATGGCCTAAAGTGAACATTTTTCTGAACCTAAATGTCTAAAAAATAAAGTTTTTAGTACTAATAAAAATAATTAAACACGCAAATAAAATCAAATAAAAATATATTTTTATTCAAAATTAAATTTCCAATATTTCTTTGCTATTTTTGAAGAAGTCATATTATCTTCTCTCATTATTTTATTTATTTGAAATAATTGGAAAAATATTTTTTGAATAAATCACTTTGATCCAATTTGCCAATTTTGAAAATTCAAAATTGGATTTTTGTGAAAACCTCCAACTCACTCAATTGGTCCTTGAGTTGCTTAAGGCTTCTAGGATAAAAAATTCAAATAAAAATAAATTCAAAAATGCACAAGTGATGAATGCTTATGAATGATCTAAATAACATCCAAATTAAAAATTGGGATGTTACAAACCTACCCCCCTTAAGATGAATCTCGCCCTCGAGATTCAGGTTGGCTAGCAAAAAGGTGTGGGTGGTCCTTTCGGAGGTCTTCTTCTCGCTCCCAGGTGGCTTCCTCTTTGGTATGGTGACTCCACTGAACTTTGTAAAACTTGATGACTTTGCTGCAAGTGACTCGGTTGGCGAACTCGAGAATCTTGACGGGTTTCTCCTCATAAGTCAAGTCACTCTCCAACTGAATTGCTTCCAGGGGCACTGTATCTCTTAGAGGAATATTGGCCATTTCTGCATGGCACTTCTTCAAGTGGGAAACGTGAAACACATCATGAACTCCTGACAAACCTTTGGGTAATTCCAACTTGTAGGCAACTTCACCCATATGTTCCAAGACTCTGTATGGTCCCACAAATTGTGGCGCCAACTTTCCTTTGACTCCAAACCATTAAACTCCTCGAAGTGGCGACACACGAAGATATGCTCTGTCTCAGACTTTGTAGGTTACCTCCTTGTGTTTAGTATAGGCATAACTCTTCTGCCTGGACTGGGCTATCTTGAGTCTATCACGAATCAACTTGACCTTCTCCTCAGACTCTCTGATTAAATCTGGCCCGAACAATTTTCGATCTCCAACTTCATCCCACATCATTTTTCGATGTCCAACTTCATCCCACAAAGCTTCAAAAGGGGCCATCTTCAAACTAGCTTGGTAACTGTTGTTATAAGAGAACTCTGCGTAAGGCAAATTATCATCCCAACTAGATCCATAATCTAGCGCACAAGCTCTCAACATGTCCTCCAGAATCTGATCGACTCCCTCGGTCTTCCCATCTGTCTGCGGATGAAAGGTTGTACGGAACTCTAGCCCGGTACACAAAGTTTGGTGTAACTGATGCCAAAAACTTGAAGTAAATTGTGTTCCTCTATCTGATACTATGGTCCTCGGAACTCCATGCAGACATACGATCCTGGTCATATATATCTTGGCCAACTTAGCGCTCGTATAAGTGGTTTTCACGGGGATAAAGTGAGCCACCTTGGTCAAGCGATCAACTACAACCCAAATGGATTCATATCTTGAACGAGTCCTGGGTAATCCGGTGATGAAATCCATGCTAAGCTTATCCCACTTCCATTCGGGTATTGTCAAAGGCTGAAGTAATCCTGTTGGTTTCTGATGCTCTGCTTTAACTCTCTGACATACGTCACATACTACTACATACTCGGCCATATCCTTCTTCATACCTGTCCACCAGAAACGTTCCTTCAAATCCATATACATCTTGGTGTTTCCTGGGTGAATCGAGTAAGGAGAATCATGAGCCTCCTGAAGAATTAACTTCCTGATCTCTGGGTCATTGGGTACATAGATGCGATCCTCAAACCATAAAGTTCCATGTTCATCCTCACGAAAATCTTTGGCCTTTCCTTGACTCATCTTTTCTTTTATCTCTGCAATTTCCTTATCAATCTTCTGGCTTCTTGGATATTTCCCAACAAAGTGGACTGAACTTCCAACGCTGCAACAAAACCTCTTGGAACTATCTCCAAGCGAAGTTCTCTGAGATCATCGGCTAACTCCTGTGGTAATCCTCCGACTATGAGAGTATTGACATAACTCTTGCGGCTCAAAGCATCTGCCACAACATTGGCCTTTCCTGGGTGATAATGTAGTTTCATGTCATAATCCTTTATGAGCTCCAACTATCTCCTCTGCCTGAGATTCAACTCCTTCTGCGTGAAGATATACTTCAAACTCTTATGATCCATGTAAACATCACAATGATTTCCGATAAGAAAATGTCTGCAGGTCTTGAGCGCATGCACTACGGCTGCTAACTCCAAATCATGTGTGGCATAATTCAACTCATGAGGTCGAAGCTGACGTGAGCCATATGAAACAACTCTTCCTTCTTGCATAAGAACGCCTCCAAGTCCCTGTCGAGAAGCATCAAAATATACTTGGAAATCCTTGCGTATATTTGGAAGAATTAGCACTGGGGCTGTAACCAAACATTTCTTCAACTCCTGAAAACTGGCCTCACACTCCTCGGTCCATTTGAACTTGGTACCCTTCCTCAATAACTCCGTCATGGGCTTCGCAATCTTAGAAAAATTCTCAATAAATCTCCGGTAATAACCTGCGAGTCCAAGGAAACTGCGTATCTCTCCAGCATGGGTGCCAACCACTCGATGACGGATTGAACCTTGGAAGGGTCTACAGCTATACCTTCTCCTAATATAAGATGTCCGAGGAATCCGGCTTCCTTCAACCAAAACTCACATTTGCTAAACTTTGCATATAGCTGATGTTCCCTGAGCTTCTCGAGAACCAAGCGCAAATGTTCCTTGTGTTCTTCTTCATTCTTCGAGTACACCAATATATTATCAATGAACACCACAACAAACTTATACAAGAACTCCATGAACACCTTATTCATCATACTCATAAAATAGGCAGGGGCGTTAGTCAAACCAGAAGACATGACCATGTACTCATATAGCCCATACCTTGTGGTAAAAGTTGTCTTGGGTATATCTTGTTCTCGGATCTTCAGCTGGTGATATCCTGATCGAAGATCGATCTTGGAGAAAACTTTAGCTCCCTGTAGCTGGTCAAACAAATCATTGATCATCGGTAGAGGATATTTGTTCTTGATCGTCACCTCATTCAATGCTCGATAATCATATACCATTCTTAAGGATCCATCCTTCTTCTCAACTAGAAGCACTGGGGCTCCCCACGGTGTAACATCCCAAATTTCCAATTTGGAATGTTATACATAGGTGATCATATGCATATCATATTTTATTTGCATTTTGCTTTGCGATCCTCGAAATTCTTAGCAACTCAAGGACCCACACAGAGAGTTGGGGGCTTCACCGTTTTCATATTTGATTTTTCTCAAATATCGAAACAAGGATCATTTCGGTTTTAATTATTTTTCTCTCCGAAAATATTTCATATTAAAAACTATATGAGAGGAGATAATATGACTTCTACAAAACAAATGAAATATTGGAGGAAAAAAATAAAAATCAAATAAGTAATTTTATTTGGATTTTTATTGCTATTTTATTTGAATTAGAAAAATATGCATTTTTGTCAAAATGCATTCTTAAGGCAAGAAAATGTTCACTTTGTTCTAAATGTTTTATTTAGATGGAGAAAATTAGTTTTGGCATTTTTAGAATTTTATTTTTATTTATTTAGGATTTTTCGGCAGAATGTGTTTAATAAACCTCTTTGCGGTTCGACCTGGGCTGAAGCCCAGCCGGCCCATCACCGCCACCGCCTTCCCCGTGCCCACACGCCATGCCCGAGCCGGACTCCGCCGGATTTGGGGACAGCGCCGCTGCCTCTGTTGCCCCCTGCCCAAGTCCAGCCGCCCCTCCCCTTTATATGTTGTCGCCGCCTCGACCCCCCACCTCGCCCCACCTCCCGCAGCTGCGCCATCCTACGCCGCATGACGACGCCTGCGCAGCACGCCGCCCGCGCCCCACCCCGCTGCCGCCCCGCAGCGTCTCGCCTCGCCAGAGCCGCCGCTGTTCCCGATCCGATCCATATCCGCCGGGTTTTTCCAGTTTAGGTAAAAATTGATCGGTTTTTTTAGAAACCCTAGATGCGTTTTTTTATTTTATCGGTTTGGTTTTTCTCGGTTTAGTTATTTAGAGGACGTCCGTCGGTTTGTTCGTTTTTACGAACGCTATTCGCCGGTTAGGTTCAGACAGCGAACGTTCGTTCGTCAGTCTTTTCTTTTTATTTTATTTTCGTCCAGGGACCCATCTGCGATTATTTTTATCGCAGATTAGCCCCTGATCTTCAAACCCTCACTGTTTCTTAACCGTTTGTCCAAATCCAGTGAAACTAACGCCAAAATCTTCGTCTTGAACCCCTCTTTCTGTTTAATCAACTTTAACAAGGTTTTTGACAAATTAAAATTTGGTTGCAAGCAGATTTGTATTCAAAGTTCTTTTGACCATAGTTTCAGTTCCGTAGCTCCGATTCGATTGATTCTTTTTGCAGAACGAATCTTTTCACTTGAGTTTTCAGATTTGATCTTCTTATTTGAAGTTTCATACTTGCATCTTTGCTTGAGTGTTTATGTATGCTATTGTTTGTTTGCGGTAGAATTCCCGGAGTGTGCAGCGTGCTACTACGAGTCACTAGGTTTTGCGGATCATCAGCAAGGCAAGTAACACATTGATCATACACCTCTATTACCCAGTTTTTATGCATTAGTACAACCCTTAAATATTGCATGAGTAGGATCTCTTAACATGTGGGTTTGGGAAGTAGATGATGAGGTAGAACCTATTGCCCTTTTATTTATCAAACCCTTGGGAGTTACTACTACTTTATGCTTATAATTCCATGCTATGCTCGTAGACGTGGTTTGGGTTTGAGTGTATCCATGACAGATGTGAGCTTGTTAATTAATGGTTAAACTTAAGGTGGCTACTTAAATACACATCTGGGTGGATTGGTTGCAGGCACCTGGAGAATCCAGTGTTGTCCTAGGATATCCCAGAGTACCCGTGTGATCATCCTATGGTTCGCCACCCAGGCTCAAAGGGATCATAAGATTATTCATGCTAGAAACTTCCGTGTGTAGCCACAAGCTATTATGGACTCTAGTATAGTTGAGTATGTTGCATGACCTCTTTCAGTGGTGGGCTATCAGATGTAGGGGAAAGTAGGTGTAACTGTCCACCCAGAGTAAAGAGTAAATGTTTTTGAAAGACTGTGTCTCGGTCATCCGTTTCTCAAACATCATGTAGTGCGAGAAATCCAACGGAGGAGATCGAGTTTGTGGGGAAAGGTGCGCGAACCTCTGCAGAGTGTACAAACTAATCATAGTTAGCCGTGTCCCCAGTTATGGACATCTTGAGTATCTGGTTCTTGGATTATCATGTTGATCTCATCACTCTAAATTAATTTTTTGGGTTGATAATTACTTTTAATTGGGGATTGAGTTGGAGGAACCTTCTCAATGTTTAACAACTACCATGATAGTTAAATAAAATATATTCCTTTGTTGTAGGGAATAATTGGCTTTCCGCAAAACATTATAACCGTAGAGCCTCCACCAGCCATATATGCATGTAGTGATAGCATTTATCTTATTCATTGCTCTATTGTGTTATATTGCCAGCATATTCCATGTGCTGACCCGTTTTGGGCTGCAACATATCATGTTACAGACTTTTCAGACGAAGAGTAAGGTGCGCTAGGTCGTTGTCGTGCACTCACCTATGCCGTTGGAGTTGATGGACTCACTTTATCTTCCAAGCCTTCCGATGTTGTCGTATTTAGATGGCCTTAAGCCATATTATTGTATTAAGCTCTCTCTTGAGACTATCGATATAGTAAGTGTGTGATTGCTACTCTATTATAAATCCTTTGAAGTATTGTGTGTGTCAGCATTACCGATCCAGGGATGACACTTATGCATAGAGATTCGACCGTTTGAGTTCGGGTTGCGACAAGATGGTATCAGAGCACACGCTGGATGTAGGACACGACCACTAAGATAAGCCATATGTCACTCTTGTCTACCCATTTCTGACTTCTCTCCATTTTGTACTCTATAGGATGGCAGACACGAGGAACAAGTTTGCACGGCCGGATGAGGACACACCTTTTGGACGACACTTGAAGGAAGTCACTAGGTACCTGAACATTGGAATACCAAGCTTCACCGGGACCTACACTGCCACTTTACCAGAAGAGAACGTTGGATGATTCGAGTTCAAGTTCCAGGAAGGACATTCACGCCAGTCACTGAGCCCATAGAGTTTTCCTTTGATGCACCAACCTGGAGTCTAGGAAAGAGCATGGCAACCCATATCGCCATAGGACACATTGGTGAAGTTTATCACAAGGATCTTAAGGACACTATCTACCAGATATGTGGGCGCTGAGATGAACAATGGGAGATGATCAGCACCATAAAGGGCAGGTCCATTGCAGCTTTTATCCAGGAGTTAAACCAGCACATTCATCGCTAGGAGAACCAAATGTGTACAAGCGTGATAGATTTGAAGAAATTGATGACTAGGAACATGGAGCTGGAAGAGGAACTCAAGTCTACACGCGACGGATACGAGGAGGAAATCACCATACTAGTGGAGAAGAATGACGACCTAACAAGGAAGCTAGGAGTATTCATGGGAGACCCTGCGCCAGGAGGAGATGACGACCATCCCAAGGACTACATCATCATCGACGACACCAACTCCAACCCCAGTGATGATGATTATGAAGACGAAGCAGGAGCAGATATCATGGAGTCTTCTACCGATCAAAATTTCTAGTAGACCACCATATTATTAGTAGTATTTCCCCCCATGTACATCTTAGTAGTCCGAGCACTATAACGATAGTTAGATCGATTGTATGCCCTTGTTTGAATTGTTTTGGAGTGATATGTTTGTGTTTGTCTCATGTGCATATGGGTAGTGTTTTCCCACTAGACCTCATTCTATTCTAATTCTCTCCCCTCTAAACCCATCAGATGCCTTCGAGACGTGACCCCAGATTTGCTTTCCCACCGGAGCTCACTCAGTTGATCCAACAACAGAATACACTGATGCAGTTGCTAGTTTAGAATCAGGGCAACAACAAAAACAATAACAACAACCCATCGCCACCACCTCCAGTTGACAACTTAGCCCGTTTTCTAAGGTTACATCCACCGGTGTTTTCTAGTAGCACCGAGCCAATAGTTGCAGATGACTAGCTACGCAGGATTGGAAGGGAGTTGACCACCACAGGTTGCACAGATGCTGAGAAAGTGCGTTTTGTCGCACACCAATTGGATGGACCTGCAGCCTCATGGTGGGAGAATTACATAGCCACTTTCCCTATAGCCAATGTTACTTGGGAGCAGTTTCATCAAGCATTCCGCACTGCTCATGTTTCAACTGGACCTATGAGCATGAAGAAGCGTGAGTTTCGCAACTTACGCTAGGGCAACCGTACTGTAGGGCAGTACGTGGAGGAGTTTAGCAAGTTAGATCGCTATGCCCCCGATGATGTGGCCACAGATGCTATGAAGCAAGAGAAGTTTATGGAAGGGCTGAATGATGAGATGAGTGTGCAGTTGATGGTGGCAACATTTAACAACTACCAGGAATTGGTGGATAAGGCCCTCATGATTGAAGGAAAGCATCAGCAAATTGAGGGCCGCAAAAGGAAGTATGGATCAGGAAAGTATAATTCAGGAGCTCAGCAGAAGCCCCATTTCGCCCCGAACTCGGGAGGATTTACCCATAACCATGGAGGCGATACTCAAAATGGAGGAAATTCGCATAACCACAGTGGCCCCAAAAATGGAAACGGGAATGGAGCAGGCAGCAACCATAACCACTCTAACCCAAGCACGCCCGCCAAGAAGGATTTAAGTCACATCACTTGTTTCAAGTGTGGGAAGACTGGACACTACGCCACCGAGTGTTTTGAAGCAAAGAATGGAAATGGCAATGGAAGCTCTGGGAAGAAGCCCAACCCTTTCAATAGGGGACAGGTGAGCCATGTGAACGTGGAGGAGGTTGAAGAACAGCCCGATGCAGTAATAGGTAAGTTTTTGGTTAAGTCATTTACTGCAATCATTCTTTTTGATACTGGTGCATCACATTCATACATTTCAAGGGGATTTTGGATAAGTATAAGTTTCCCACCAAGGTTCTTAGGACACCTATGTTAGTAAGCTCGCCAGGAGCGGAGCATATGGCAAGCCAAGGATGTTTTTAGGTGCCATTAACCATAGGTAGACATGTTTTCCCCTCTGGCTTGATAATTTTGGAGTCACAAGGATTGGATGTGATATTGGGAATGGATTGGCTATTGATGTATGGAGGAAACATCAATTGCGCCAGTAAGTCAATTCTACTCACCACACCGGAGGGATAAAGGATTAAGTATGTTTCTCGGCATACACCAAAGAGGACCCACGTAAATTCTCTCACGGGAGTTGTTTAGGAGGAGGTTCCTGTAGTTATGGAGTACCCGGATGTATTTCCAGAGGAGCTACCAAGCATGCCGCCAGATAGAGACATTGAATTTTTGATAGAGCTGTTGCCAGGCACCGGACCAATAACGAAGAGACCCTACCGGATGCCTACGAATGATCTGGAGGAGATTAAGAAACAGATTAAGGAGTTATTGGAGAAAGGTTACATTCGTCGAAGTTTGTCACCATGGGGAGCCCAGTGCTCTTGGTTGAGAAGAACGATAAATCCTTGAGAATGGTTGTTGATTATCGCGCATTGAATGAAGTGACGATCAAGAACAAGTACCCACTGCCGATGATCAATGATTTGTTTGACCAGCTGCAAGGAGCTAAAGTATTTTCCAAGATCGATCTTCGATAAGGATACCACCAGCTGAAGATCCGAGAACAGGATATGCCTAAGACAGCCTTCACCACAAGGTACGGGCTATATGAGTACACGGTTATGCCATTTGGATTGACTAATGCCCCTACCTATTTCATGAGCATGATGAATAAAGGTGTTCATGGAGTTCTTGGATAAATTTGTTGTGGTGTTCATTGATGACATATTGGTATACTCGAAAAATGAAGAGGAACACAAGGAGCATTTGCGATTAGTTCTTGAAAAGCTTAGGGAACATCCGTTATATGCCAAGTTCAGCAAATGTGAGTTTTGGTCGAAGGAAGTTGGGTTCCTTGCACATGTTATATCAGGAGAAGGTATAGTAGTAGACCCTACTAAAGTTCAGTCAGTCACTGAGTGGTTGGCACCAACCTCAGTTGGAGAGATCCGTAGTTTTCTTGGACTCGCGGGGTATTATTGGAGATTCATTGAGAATTTCTCTAAGATTGCGAAGCCCATGACAAAGTTGTTGAAGAAGGACACCAAGTTCAAATGAACAGATGAATGTGAGGCAAGTTTCCTAGAGTTGAAGAAACATTTGACTACATCCCCAGTGCTGATTCTGCCAGATATACGCAAGGATTTCCAAGTGTATTGCGATGCATCTCGCTTAGGACTTGGAGGCGTACTTATGCAAGACGGAAGAGTTGTTTCGTATGCCTCACGTCAGCTTCGACCGCATGAGTTGAATTATGCCAAGCATGATTTGGAGTTAGCAGCTGTAGTTCATGCACTCAAGACCTGGAGACATTTTCTTATTGGGAATCATTATGATGTGTACACGGATCATAAGAGTTTGAAGTACATTTTCACCCAGAAGGAGCTGAATTTCAGGCAAAGGAGATGGCTAGAGCTCATAAAGGATTATGATATGAAGTTGCACTATCATCAAGGCAAGGATAATGTCGTAGCAGACGCGTTGAGCTGGAAGAGTTAAGCCAATACCCTCGTAAGTGGAGGCTTACCAAAGGAGTTGGCCGAAGATCTCAGGGAGCTTCGTTTGGAGATAGTCCCTAGAGGTTTTGTTGCAGCATTGGAGATTCAGTCGACATTATTGGGAAAGATTCGAGAAGCTCAGAAGGATGACAAAGAAATTGCCGATATAAAGGAGAAAATGAGTAAAGGAAAAGCCAAGGGTTTTCGTGAGGATGAGCATGACACTTTATGGTTTGACGACCGTCTTTATGTACCCAATAATGCAGAGATCAGGAAGTTGATACTTCAGGAAGCTCATGACTTGCCATACCCTATACACCCCGGAAACACCAATATGTATTTGGATTTGAAGGAGCATTTCTGGTGGACTGGTATGAAGAAGGATATTGCCGAGTATGTAGCTGTATGTGATGTATGTCAGACAGTGAAGGCAGAACATCAGAAACTAGCAGGATTACTGCAACCTATGTCGATTCCCGAATGGAAGTGGGACAAGCTTGGCATGGATTTCATCACTGGATTGCCCAGAACCCGATGGGGATACGATTCTATTTGGGTAGTGGTGGATCGTTTGACCAAAGTGGCTCACTTTATCCCAGTAAAAGTTGGCCAAGATATATATGACCAGGATCGTATGTCTGCAGGGAGTTACAAGAACCATTGTATCAGATAGAGGAACACAGTTCACTTCAAAGTTTTGGCACTAGCTATACCGGACCTTGGGCACCAGGCTAGAGTTCAGTACAACTTTTCATCCATAGACAGATGGACAGACCGAGTGAGTCAATCATATTCTGGAGGACATGTTGAGAGCTTGTGCGCTAGATTATGTATCTAGTTGGGACGATAATTTGCCTTACGCGGAGTTCTCATACAACAACAATTACCAAGCCAGTTTGAAGATGGCACCCTTCGAAGCATTGTATGGAAGGAGGTGCAGGACACCATTAATGTGGGATGAAGTTGGAGACCGTTAGTTGTTTGGACCAGGTTTGATCAAAGAGTCCGAAGAGAAGGTTAAGTTGATTTGAGACAGAATGAAAGTAGCTCAGTCCAGGCAGAAAGGTTATGCAGACTCAAAACGCAAGGAGGTAGTCTATGAACTCGGAGATAGAGCATATCTTCGTGTGTCACCTCTGCGAGGAGTTAAACGTTTTGGAGTTAAGGAAAGTTGGCCCCAAGATTTGTAGGACCATACCGAGTTTTGGAACGTATGGGAGAAGTAGCCTACAAGTTGGAGTTACCCAAAGGACTGTCAGGAGTTCATGATGTGTTTCACGTTTCCCAGTTGAAGAAGTTCCACGCAGAGATGGCCGATATCCCTCTGAGTGACACGGTGCCCCTCGAAGCAATTCAGTTGGATAGTGATCTGACCTATGAGGAGAAACCAGTCAAGATTCTCGCGTTTGCCAGCCGAGTCACACGCAATAAGGTTATCAAGTTTTGCAAAGTTCAGTGGAGCCACCATACCGAGGATGAAGCCACCTGGGAACGAGAGGATGATCTACGGAAAGACCACCCACACCTATTTTCTAGCCAACCCGAGTCTCGAGGGCAAGATTCACCTTAAGGTGGTTAGGTTTTTAACACCCCAAATTTCCAATTTGGAATGTTATACATAGGTCATCATATGCATATCATATTTTATTTGCATTTTGTTTTGTGATCCTCGAAATTCTAAGCAACTCAAGGACCCACGGAGAGAGTTGGGGGTTTCACCATTTTCATATTTGAATTTTCTCAAATATCGAAACAAGGATCATTTCAGATTTAATTATTTTTCTCTCCGAAAATATTTCATATTAAAAACTATATGAGAGGAGATAATATGACTTCTCCAAAATAAATGAAATATTGGAGGAAAAATATTAAAATCAAATAAGTAATTTTATTTGGATTTTTATTGCTATTTTATTTGAATTAGAAAATATGCATTTTTTCAAAATTGCACTTTTAGGCCAAGAAAATGTTCACTTTGTTCTAAATATTTTATTTAGACAGTGAAAATTTGTTTTGGCATTTTTAGATTTTTATTTTTTATTTATTTAGGATTTTTTGGCGGAATCTGTTTTAAAAAAAACTCTTCGCGGTCCGTGCCGCCTTCCCCGTGCCCACACGCCGTGCTCGAGCCGGACTCCGCCGGAGTCTGGGACACCGCCTCGGTTGCCTCCTGGCCAAGCCGAGCCGCCCCATCCTCCCCTTTATATGCTGCCGTTGCCGCCGCCTCGACCCCCCACCTCGCCCCGCCTCCAGCAGCAGCAGCACGCAGCCGCGCCCGCCACCGCCTACGCCGTCCGCGCCGCCGCACGCCGCCCGTGCCCCGCGCCCCACCCCGCCGCCGCCCCGCAGCGTCTCGCCTCGCCGGAGCCGCCGCCGTTCCCGATCCATTCCGGATCCGCCGGTTTTTTCCGGTTTAGGTAAAAAACGATCAGTTTATTTTTTAGAAACCCTAGATGTGTTTTTTTATTTTATCGGTTTGGTTTTTCTCGGTTTAGTTATTTAGTGGACGTTCGTCCATTTGTTCGGTTTTACGAACACTATTCGCCGGTTTGGTTCAGATAGCGAACGTTCGTTCGTTAGTCTTTTCTTTTTATTTTATTTTCATCCAAGCACCTATCCGCGATTATTTTTATCGCAGATTAGCCCCTGATCTTCAAACCCTCGCCGTTTCTTAACCGTTTGTCCAAATCCAGTGAAACCAACGCCAAAATCTTCGTCTCGAACCCCTCTTTCTGTTTAATCAACTTGAACAAGGTTTTTTACAAATTAAAATTTGGTTGCAAGAAGGTTTGTATTCAAAGTTCTTTTGACCGTAGTTTCAGTTCCATAGCTCCGATTCGATTGATTCTTTTTGCAGATCGAATCTTTTCATTTGATATTTCAGATTTGATCTTCTTATTTGAAGTTTTATACTTGAATCTTTGCTTGAGTGCTTATGTATGCTATTGTTTGTTTGCGATAGAATTCCCATAGTGTGCAGCGTGCTACTATGAGTCACTAGGTTTTGCGGATCATCAGCAAGGCAAGTAACACATTGATCATACCCCTCTATTACCCAGTTTTTATGCATTAGTACAACCCTCAAATATTGCATGAGTAGGATCTCTTACCATGTGGGTTTGGGAAGTAGATGATGAGGTAGAACCTATTGCCCTTTTATTCGTCAAACCCTTGGGAGTTACTTCTATGTTATGCTTATAATGCCATGCTATGATCGTAGACTTGGTTTGGGTTTGAGTGTATCCATGATAGATGTGAGCTTGTTAATTAATGGTTAATCTTATGGTGGCTACTTAAATACACATCTCGGTGGATTGGTTGCGGGCACCTGGAGAATCCAGTGTTGTCCTAGGATATCCCAGAGTACCCGTTGATACGTCTCCGTCGTATCTACTATTCCAAACACTTTTGCCCTTGTTTTGCACTCTAACTTGCATGATTTGAATGGAACTAACCCGGACTGACGATGTTTTCAGCAGAATTACCATGGTGTTATTTATGTGCAGAAAAAAAAAGTTCTCGGAATGACCTGAAACTTCACGGAATGTCATTTTGGAAATAATAAAAAATCCTTGCCAAAGATGAAGACCAGGGGCCCCACACCCTAGCCACGAGGGTGCGGGGAGCGCCCCCCCCCCCAAGGCGCGCCCCCTACCTCTTGGGCCCCCTGGAGCTCCTCCGACCTCAAGTCCAACTCTATATATTTGCTTTCGGGGAGAAAAAAATCAGGGAGAAGGATTCATTGCGTTTTACGATACGGAGCCGCCTCCAAGCCCTAAGACCTCTCGGGAGGGCTGATCTGGAATCCGTTTGGGGCTCCGGAGAGGGGAATCCGTCACCATCGTCGTCATCATCCTTCCTCCATCACCAATTTCATGATGCTCACCGCCGTGCGTGAGTAATTCCATCGTAGGCTTGCTGGACAGTGATGGATTGGATGAGATTTATCATGTAATCGAGTTAGTTTTGTCAGGGTTTGATCCCTAGTATCCACTGTGTTCTGAGATTGATGTTGTTATGACTTTGCTATGTTTAATGCTTGTCACTACGGCCCGAGTGCCATGATTTAAGATCTGAACCTATTATGTTTTCTTCAATATATGAGAGTTCTTGATCCTGTCTTGCAAGTCTATAGTCACCTATTATGTGTTATGATCTATTAACCCCGAAGCGACAATAACCGGGATACTAATCGGTGATGACCGTAGTTTAAGGAGTTCATGTATTCACTATGTGTTAATGCTTTGGTCTGGTACTCTATTAAAAGGATGCCTTAATATCCCTTAGTTTCTACTAGGACCCCGCAGCCACGGGAGGGTAGGACAAAAGATGTCATGCAAGTTCTTTTTCATAAGCACGTATGACTATATTCGGAATACGTGCCTACATTACATTAATGAATTGGAGCTAGTTCTGTGTCACCCTAGGTTATGAGTGTTACATGATGAACCGCATCCGGCATAATTCTCTCTCACCGATCCATTGCCTACGAGCTTTCCATATATTGTTCTTCGCTATGTACTTTTCCGTTGCTATTGCTATCATCACTACAAAATACCAAAAACCCTACTTTTGCTATCATTACCCTTTTTGCTACCGTTACCACTACTATCATATTACTTTGCTACTAAACACTTTGCTGCAGATATTAAGTTTCCAGGTGTGGTTGAATTGACAACTCAGCTGCTAATACTTGAGAATATTCTTTGGCTCCCCTTGTGTCGAATCAATAAATTTGGGTTGAATACTCTACCCTCGAAAACTGTTGCGATCCCCTATGCTTGTGGGTTATCAAGACTATTTTCTGGCGCCCTTGCCGGGGAGTATAGTTCTATTCTTTGAGTCACTTGGGATTTATATCTACTTATCATTATGAAGAACTTGAGAGATCCAAAAACCATGATTTGTCCCTCAACTACGAGGGAAGGTAAGGAACTGCCATCTAGCTCTGCACTTGATTCACCTTCTGTTCTGAGTAAGCTTGCGACACCTAAACCTGCTTCTGCTATTCGTTCTGATATGTCGCATGTTATTGATGATGCCACTTCTGCTATGCATGATACTTATGAAACTACTTCTATGCTTGATACTACTGTGCCACTTGGTGAATTTCTTGATGAACAACTTGCTAGGGTTAGAGAGAATGAAAATATTGAAACCGATAATATTGATGAAAGTGATGATGAAGACTCTCCCCCTAATAAATATGAATCGCCTGTTATTCCTGAGGGTTATGTTTTTGAAAAGGAAGCTACTTTAGCTATTTTAGCTTGCAAAGATAGATACGAGCCCAAGAGGTTATTAGCTAAATGGAAGCAGCAATCTCTTAATGCTAGAATGAAACCTGACCCTGCTTTTGCTACTTCACCTATCTGTGTTACTGATAAGGATTATGAATTCTCTATTGATCCTAATATAATTACTTTGGTTGAATCTGAAACTGTTGTGGCACATCTTACTAAATTAAATGATATAGCCACCCTGTTCACTAATGATGAGAAATCTCGCTACCTTTATATCCTTAAAATATTTCCGTTCTCATTAAAGGGTGATGCTAAGATATGGTTTAATTCTCTGGATCCTGGTTGTGTGCGTAGTCCCCAGGATATGATTTATTACTTCTCCGCTAAATATTTCCCTGCTCATAAGAAATAAGCTGCTTTAAGGGATATATACAACTTTATGCAAATTGAAGAAGAGAGTCTCCCACAAGCCTGGGGGAGGCTTCTCAAGTTACTTAATGCTTTGCTTGATCATCCTCTTAAGAAAACTGAAATACTTGATATCTTTTATAATGGACTAACCGATGCTTCCAGAGATTACCTGGACAGTTGTGCTGGTTCTGTTTTCAGGGAAAGAACACCAGATGAAGCTGAAATTCTATTGAATAATATGCTGACAAATGAAAATAATTGGACACTTCCTAAGCCTATTCCTAAACCAACTCCGAAGAAAAGAGGTGTTCTATTTCTCAGTCCTGAAGATATGCAAGAGGCAATGAAATCTATGAAAGAAAAAGGTATTAAAGCTGAAGATGTTAAGAATTTACCTCCTATTGAAGAAATACACGTTCTTAATTTACCGCCTGTTGAAGAAACATATGATCTTAATCCATTACCTATTGAAGAAACTCATGGTCTTGATAACCCAACATAGTTAGTAAAGGTAAACTCTCTCTATAGATATGATAAAGCTAAAATCCCATTTACTAAGTTTGCTAGCCCATGCTTAGATGAGTTTGGTAAATTTATGGTTAAGCAAGAAGACTTCAATGCTTATTTTGGTAGACAATTGAAATACAATTCAAATATGCTTGAACACTTGGGTGATTATATGGCTAATGTCAAAGGTGAACTTAAACTTATTAGTAAACATGCTTCTATGGTTACCATTCAAGTAGAACAAGTACTTAAGGCTCAAAATGATTTGCTCAATGAATTTAATAGTAAGAATAATGATTATGTTGTTAGACTGGCTACTAGAACTGGTAGAATGACTCAGGAACCTCTGTATCCTGAAGGCCACCCTAAGATAATTGAGCAAGATTCTCAGAGAAATAATATAGATGCACCTAGTCCTTCTAAAAGGAAGAAAAAGAAAAATGATAGGACTTTGCATGCTTCTAGTGAACCTGTTATTGATACACCTGAGAATCCAAATGATATTTCTATTTTTGATGCTGAAACACAATCTCGTAATGAACCGGAAACTAGTGATAATGTTAATGATAATGTTCATGTTGATGCTCAACCTAGGAATGATAATGATATAGAAATTGAACCTGCTGTTGATCTTGATAAACCACAATCAAAGAATCAACGTCATGATAAGAAAGACTTTGTTGCTAGGTAACATGGTAAAGAAAGAGAACCATGGGTTCAGAAACCCATGCCCTTTCCTCCCAAACCATCCAAGAAAAAGGATGATGAGGATTTTGAGCGCTTTGCTGAAATGATTAGACCTATCTTTTTGCGTATGCGATTAACTGATATGCTTAAAATGAATCCTTATGCTAAGTACATGAAAGATATTGTTACAAATACAAGAAAGATACCGGAAGCTGAAATTTCCACCAAGCTTGCTAATTATACTTTTAAGGGTGGAATACCAAAGAAACTTGGAGATCCAGGAGTACCCACTATACCATGCTCCATTAAAAGAAATTATGTTAAAAGTGCTTTATGTGATCTTGGAGCCGGTGTTAGTGTTATGCCTCTCTATTTATATCGTAGACTTGATTTGAGTAAGTTGACACCTACTGAAATATCTTTCCAAATGGTTGATAAATCAACTGCTATACCTGTCGGTGTTTGTGAGGATGTGCCTGTTGTAGTTGCAAACGTTACTATTTTAAGGGACTTTGTTATTTTTGATATTCCCGAGGATGATAGTATGTCTATTATTCTTGGAAGAACCTTTTTGAATACTGTAGGGGCTGTTATTGATTACACTAAAGGCAATGTCAATTTTCATGTTAATGGTAATGAGCATACAGTACACTTTCCGAGGAAACAACCTCAAGTTCATAATATCAACTCTATTGGAAAAATTCCATCGATTATTATTGGAGGTTTTGAATTTCCTCTACCTACTGTCAAAAAGAAATATGATATTCTTATTATTGGGGATGTGCATATCCCCGTTGACGTCACATAGTGTTATTCAAAATTTCCCTTGTTCCATGTTATTCGGAATGAGTTCGTTAACAAGACTTGATCAACCCTATTAGTGGATTCCTTTTTATGAGCATGAGATGGATGAAACTAGAAGGCACAACCTTCTGTACCCTCTTTTTACTTTCTGTTCTTTATAGTAAATAAAGCAAAAATAGTATTTTCTGTCTCATATCTGAATTATCCGTGCAATATAAAAATACCCCGAAAATAAAAGTTCTCCAAATGCCCTGAAATTTAAATATGATTTTTTCTGGAATTTTTGAGAATATTTGGCACTGAGAACACAGCACGGGGGGCATCCACCTGGCCACGAGGGTGGAGGGCGCGCCCCCCTGCCTCGTGGGCCCACGGTGGCCCTCCTCCACTTATTCCTGCACCCACACACTCCTTCTTCCTCCAACAAACACGATTATCTAGTACAAACCCGAGTCCAAGCTCATTTTGCTGCCATTTTCGATCTCCTTGCTCAAAGCACCTCTCACAAAACTGGTTGGGGAGATTGTTCCCTGGTATGTGACTCCTCCATTGGTCCAATTAGTTTTTGTTCTAGTGCTTTATTCATTGCAAATTTGTGCTGCCTAGGTGACCCTGTTCTTGAGCTTGCATGTCAAATTTATATGGTTCCAAGTAGTTTTGATGCATGATATAGGCTCTAGGCACTTGTAGGAGTAGTTGCTATCAATATTGTTGAGTTTGGTTCACTTTTATTTTTGAAGTTACTAAAAATTTAAGAAATTTTTCAGAGGAATAAATATGTTTAGGAAAATGTACCAAGGTGGCTCTTCAAGGAAACCAGAGACCAGGCTTGGAATGCGTGATGCTGATGATGAACCACCAAGGGATGCTCCAGTGCGGCCTTGTGAATGTCCTTCAGAGGACTTCGTGGATCAAGCGGGGATTAAGGAAGAATTTAACGCATATTTGCGTAACGCTGATCTTGTGAGCTTCGAGGAAGAAAAATGCCGTCAGTACCACTATCTCACTAGTTCCTTTGTGAGGAGGTTTGAATTTTCATCTTCACGTAATTCTCAAACTGTCTTGTTTGATCTTTGTGAAAATTCTTACACTATGGACTTAGAGGACTTTACCACTGCTTGCAAACTTCCATGATGGGGTAGTACTAGTGAACCTCGCAAATCTGAATTTAGAGATTTTCTTAATAGTATAACTGTGGGGGATAGAGACATAACACAAGCTACCATAGGGAGCATTCATTTTTCTGCTATACATTATTTTGCTCTCTTCATAGGTAGGTGTATAAATGGTAAAGATGAAGCATGTCATATGTGTGTCCCTGACCTAAGTATTCTTAGGAGTGCTATGTTAGGAGACAAATCTTATAATTTGGGAGCCATTGTTGCACGTAGGTTGCATCCTAGTAGATTTAATGGAGATTTCTTTGGTGGAATTTATGCAACCCGCTTACCTGATTTTCTTGGTGTAACCATACGTAATGATGGTATTGAATTGCCTCCTGCTTACCTACACTTTAATGCTATGGTTCACCACCAGTTTGTCGAGTGGAATGAATCACCTCTCCAGTATCGCTTAATCTTTGACAAATGCCGTGCTGTCCATATTACTCTCCCTACTCCTGCCTTCTTTGATTATCAGGAAAAAGGAAGATATGTTATTACCAGAGAGGAGGAAGATGAGTATGAGAAGAGGGCAGAGGCCGCTGGTCGCCACGCTGCAGCTCAGGAGGCGATAGCCGCTGCATCTCAGTACAACCCCAGCTACAACTATGGATATCCGCCAGGCCAACCATGGCCATAGACCAACTTAGGCCAAAAGCCTAAGCTTGGGGGAGTACGTATTTCTCACCGACATTACATTCATGTTCACACACTTATTGCTAGATGTTGGTGCTCATACTTTTTCATTGTAATATCCATGCTAGTTTATTTCCTATTTTATGCTTTCTTCTTGTGTTCTTAATAAACCTTAAAAAAACCAAAAAATTAGTTGTAGCTTAATTATTTTAATTTCCATGCTTGTAGTAGTAATTAAAAAGAAAACCCAAAAAGATTTCATGTTCTTCTTTTGCTTGTTGGGAGCTTTCCCGTGTATATAGTTTTATTTATTTTCTTTTCTTTGAGGGTCGATAGGAGAAGACCATAATTAAATTGTCGAAGTGGCTCTTATATGCATTATTGCTGATCTGACAAAAGAGCCCATATTGCCTTGCCTTCTCCTGTTTATTGAATGCTTGCAGATTCCAGCTTAGTCCAATGCACGTGCACTATTATTATTATCCACATCGTTCAGTCGTGCAAGTGAAAGGCAATTATGACAATATATGATGGACTGGTTGAGATGAGAAAAGCTAGTATGAACTCGACCTCTCTTGTTTTCGTAAATATGATTAGTTCATCGTTCCTGATTCAGCCTATTATGAATAAACATGTTTGCAATGACAACTAGAGATCATAGTTTCTTGTTGAAGGAAATATGCCCTAGAGGCAATAATAATGTTATTATTTATTTCCTTATATCATGATAAATGTTTATTATTCATGCTAGAATTGTATTAACCGAAAACATAATACATGTGTGAATACATAGACAAACTTGGTGTCACTAGTATGCCTCTACTTGACTAGCTCGTTAATCAAAGATGGTTATGTTTCCTAACCATGAACAAAGTGTTGTTATTTGATTAACGAGGTCGCATCATTAGTTGAATGATCTGATTGACATGACCCATTCCATTAGCTTAGCACCCGATCGTTTAGTATGTTGCTATTGCTTTCTTCATGACATATACATGTTCCTACGACTATGAGATTATGCAACTCCCATTTTCCGGAGGAACACTTTGGGTGCTACCAAACGTCACAACGTAACTGGGTGATTATAAAGGAGCATTACAGGTGTCTCCAAAGGTAGATGCTGGGTTGGCGTATTTCGAGATTAGGATTTGTCACTCTGATTGTCGGAGAGGTATCTCTGGGCCCTCTCGGTAATGCACATCACTTAAGCCTTGCAAGCATTGCAACTAAATGAGTTAGTTGCGGGATGATGTATTACAGAACGAGTAAAGAGACTTGCCAGTAACAAGATTGAACTAGGTATAGGAATACCGACGATCGAATCTCGGGCAAGTAACATACCGATGACAAAGGGAACAACGTATGTTGTTATGCGGTCTGACCGATAAAGATCTTCGTAGAATATGTAGGAGCCAATATGGGCATCCAGGTCCCGCTATTGGTTATTGTCCGGAGACGTGTCTCGGTCATGTCTACATTGTTCTCGAACCCGTAGGGTCCGCACGCTTAAGGTTACGATGACAGTTATATTATGAGTTTATGCATTTTGATGTACCGAAGGTTGTTCGGAGTCCCGGATATGATCACGGACATGACGAGGAGTCTCGAAATGGTTGAGACATAAATATTGATATATTTGAAGCCTATGTTTGGATATCAGAAGTGTTCCGGGTGAAATCGGGATTTTACCGGAGTACCGGGAGGGTTACCGGAACCCCCCGGGAGCTATATGGGCCATAGTGGGCCTTAGTGGAAAAGAGAAGGGGCTGCCCTAGATGGGCTGCGCGCCTCCCCCTTCCCCTAGTCCTATTAGGACTAGGAGAGGTGGCCGGCCCCCTCCTCCTCTTTTCCCCCTCCGCGAATCCTATTCCAACTAGGATTGGGGGGGGGGGGAATCCTACTCCCAGAGGGAGTAGGACTCTCCTGGCGCACCCCTTGTGGCCGGCCAGCCTCCCCCCCTTTCGTCCTTTATATACTGAGGTAGAGGCACCCTAGAACACACAAGTTGATCCACGTGATCTATTCCTTAGCCGTGTGCGGTGCCCCCAGCCACCATATTCCTCGATAATACTGTAGCGGAGTTTAGGCGAAGCCCTGCTGCTGTAGTGCATCAAGATCGTCACCACGCCGTCGTGCTGACGGAACTCTTCCCCAACACTTTGCTGGATCGGAGTCCGGGGATCGTCATCGAGCCGAACGTGTGCTCGAACTCGGAGGTGCCGTAGTTTCGGTACTTGATCGGTTGGATCGTGAAGACGTACGACTACTTCCTCTACGTCGCGTCAACGCTTCCGCAGTCGGTCTGCGTGGGTACGTAGACAACACTCTCCCCTCTCGTTGCTATGCATCACATGATCTTGCGTGTGCGTAGGAAATTTTTTGAAATTACTATGAAACCCAACAGTGGCATCCGAGCCTAGGTTATTTATGTTGATGTTATATGCACGAGTAGAACACAAGTGAGTTGTGGGCGATATAAGTCATACTGCCTACCAGCATGTCATACTTTGGTTCGGCGGCATTGTTGGACGAGACGACCGGGACCAACATTACACGTACGCTTACGCGAGACCGGTTCCCCCAACGTGCTTTGCACATAGGTGGCTTGCGGGCGACAGTCTCTCCAACTTTAGTTGAACCAAGTGTGGCTACGCCCGGTCCTTGCGAAGGTTAAAACGGAGTCTATTTGACAAACTATCATTGTGGTTTTGATGCGTAGGTGAGATTGGTTCTTGCTTAAGCCCGTAGCAGCCACGTAAAGCTTGCAACAACAAAGTAGAGGACGTCTACCTTGTTTTTGCAGGGCATGTTGTGATGTGATATGGTTAAGGCATGATGATGAATTTTATTGTATGAGATGATCATGTTTTGTAACCGAGTTATCGGCAACTGGCAGGAGCCTTATGGTTGTCATTTTATTGTATGCAATGCAATCGCGATGTAATGCTTTACTTTATTACTAAACGGTAGTGATTGTCGTGGAAGCATAAGATTGGCGAGACGACAACGATGCTATGATGGAGATCAAGGTGTCGCGCCGGTGACGATGGTGATCACGACGGTGCTTCGGAGATGGAGATCACAAGCACAAGATGATGATGGCCATATCATATCACTTATATTGATTGCATGTGATGTTTATCCTTTTATGCATCTTATCTTGCTTTGATTGACGGTAGCATTATAAGATGATCTCTCACTAAATTATCAAGAAGTTTTCTCCCTGAGTATGCACCGTTGCGAAAGTTCTTCGTGCTGAGACACCACGTGATGATCGGGTGTGATAGGTTCTACGTTCAAATACAACGGGTGCAAAAAAGTTGCACACGCGGAATACTCAGGTTATACTTGACGAGCCAAGCATATACAGATATGGCCTCGGAACACAGAGACCGAAAGGTCGAGCGTGAATCATATAGTAGATATGATCAACATAACGATGTTCACCGGTGAAACTACTCCATCTCACGTGATGATCGGACATGGTTTAGTTGATTTGGATCACGTGATCACTTAGAGGATTAGAGGGATGTCTATCTAAGTGGGAGTTCTTAAGTAATATGATTAATTGAACTTAAATTTATCATGAACTTAGTACCTGATAGTATCTTGCTTGTTTATGTTGATTGTAGATAGATGGCTCGTGCTGTTGTTCCGTTGAATTTTAATGTGTTCCTTGAGAAAGCAAAGTTGAAAGATGATGGTAGCAATTACACGGACTGGGTCCGTAACTTGAGGATTATCCTCATTGCTGCACAAAAGAATTATGTCTTGGAAGCACCGCTGGGTGCCAGGCCTGCTGCAGGAGCAACGCCAGATGTTATGAACGTCTGGCAGAGCAAAGCTGATGACTACTCGATAGTTTAGTGTGCCATGCTTTACGGCTTAGAATCGGGACTTCAACGACGTTTTGAACGTCATGGAGCATATGAGATGTTCCAGGAGTTGAAGTTGATATTTCAAGCAAATGCCCGGATTGAGAGATATGAAGTCTCCAATAAGTTCTATAGCTGCAAGATGGAGGAGAACAGTTCTGTCAGTGAGCATATACTCAAAATGTCTGGGTATAATAATCACTTGATTCAATTGGGAGTTAATTTTCCAGATGATTGCGTCATTGACAGAATTCTCCAATCACTGCCACCAAGCTACAAGAGCTTCGTGATGAACTATAATATGCAAGGGATGAACAAGACTATTCCCGAGCTCTTCGCGATGCTGAAAGCTGCGGAGGTAGAAATCAAGAAGGAGCATCAAGTGTTGATGGTCAACAAGACCACTAGTTTCAAGAAAAAGGGCAAAGGAAAGAAGAAGGGGAACTTCAAGAAGAACAACAAGCCAGTTGCTGCTCAAGAGAAGAAACCCAAGTCTGGACCTAAGCCTAAAACTGAGTGCTTCTACTGCAAGCAGACTAGTCACTGGAAGCGTAACTGCCCCAAGTATTTGGCGGATAAGAAGGATGGCAAGGTGAACAAAGGTATATGTGATATACATGTTATTGATGTGTACCTTACTAATGCTCGCAGTAGCACCTGGGTATTTGATACTGGTTCTGTTGCTAATATTTGCAACTCGAAACAGGGGCTACGGATTAAGCGAAGATTGGCTAAGGACGAGGTGACGATGCGCGTGGGAAACGGTTCCAAAGTCGATGTGATCGCGGTCGGCACGCTACCTCTACATCTACCTTCTGGATTAATATTAGACCTAAATAATTGTTATTTGGTGCCAGCGTTGAGCATGAACATTATATCTGGATCTTGTTTAATGCGAGACGGTTATTCATTTAAATCAGAGAATAATGGTTGTTCTATTTATATGAGTAATATCTTTTATGGTCATGCACCCTTGAAGAGTGGTCTATTCTTATTGAATCTCGATAGTAGTAATACACATATTCATAATGTTGAAGCCAAAAGATGCAGAGTTGATAATGATAGTGCAACTTATTTGTGGCACTGCCGTTTAGGTCATATCGGTGTAAAGCGCATGAAGAAACTCCATACTGATGGACTTTTGGAACCACTTGATTATGAATCACTTGGTACTTGCGAACCGTGCCTCATGGGCAAGATGACCAAAACACCGTTCTCCGGTACTATGGAGAGAGCAACGGATTTGTTGGAAATCATACATACAGATGTATGTGGTCCGATGAATATTGAGGCTCGTGGCGGATATCGTTATTTTCTCACCTTCACAGATGATTTAAGCAGATATGGGTATATCTACTTAATGAAACATAAGTCTGAAACATTTGAAAAGTTCAAGGAATTTCAGAGTGAAGTTGAAAATCATCGTAATAAGAAAATAAAGTTTCTACGATCTGATCGTGGAGGAGAATATTTGAGTTACGAGTTTGGTGTACATTTGAAAAATTGTGGAATAGTTTCGCAACTCACGCCACCCGGAACACCTCAGCGTAATGGTGTGTCCGTACGTCGTAATCGTACTTTACTGGATATGGTGCGATCTATGATGTCTCTTACTGATTTACCGCTATCGTTTTGGGGATACGCTCTAGAGACAGCTGCATTCACGTTAAATAGGGCACCATCAAAATCCGTTGAGACGACACCTTATGAACTGTGGTTTGGCAAGAAACCAAAGTTGTCGTTTCTAAAAGTTTGGGGCTGCGATGCTTATGTGAAAAAGCTTCAACCTGATAAGCTCGAACCCAAATCGGAGAAATGTGTCTTCATAGGATATCCAAAGGAAACTATTGGATACACCTTCTATCACAGATCCGAAGGCAAGACTTTTGTTGCTAAATTCGGAAACTTTCTAGAGAAGCAGTTTCTCTCGAAAGAAGTGAGTGGGAGGAAAGTAGAACTTGACGAGGTAACTGTACTTGCTCCCTTATTGGAAAGTAGTACATCACAGAAAATTGTTCCTGTGACACCTACACCAGTTAGTGAGGAAGTTAATGATAATGATCATGAAACTTCAGAACAAGATACTACTGAACCTCGTGGATCAACCAGAGTAAGATCCGCACCAGCGTGGTATGGTAATCCTGTTCTGGAAGTCATGCTACTAGATCATGATGAACCTACGAACTATGAAGAAGCGATGATGAGCGCAGATTCCGCAAAGTGGCTTGAAGCCATGAAATCTGAGATGGGATCCATGTATGAGAACAAAGTATGGACTTTGGTTGACTTGCCCGATGATCGGCAAGCAATTGAGAATAAATGGATCTTCAAGAAGAAGACTGACGCTGATGGTAATGTTACTGTCTACAAAGCTCGACTTGTCACAAAAGGTTTTCGACAAGTTCAAGGGATTGACTACGATGAGACCTTCTCACCCGTAGCGATGCTTAAGTCTGTCTGAATCATGTTAGCAATTGCCACATTTTATGATTATGAAATTTGGCAGATGGATGTCAAAACTGCATTCCTGAATGGATTTCTGGATGAAGAGTTGTATATGATGCAACCAGAAGGTTTTGTCGATCCAAAGGGAGCTAACAAAGTGTGCAAGCTCCAGCGATCCATTTATGGACTGGTGCAAGCCTCTCGGAGTTGGAATAAACGTTTTGATAGTGTGATCAAAGCATTTGGTTTTATACAAACTTTTGGAGAAGCCTGTATTTACAAGAAAGTGAGTGGGAGCTTTGTAGCATTTCTGATATTATATGTGGATGACATATTATTAATTGGAAATGATATAGAATTTCTGGATAGCATAAAGGGATACTTGAATAAGAGTTTTTCAATGAAAGACCTCGGTGAAGCTGCTTACATATTAGGCATTAAGATCTATAGAGATAGATCAAGACGCTTAATTGGACTTTCACAAACAACATACCTTGACAAAATTTTGAAGAAGTTCAAAATGGATCAAGCAAAGAAAGGATTCTTGCCTGTGTTACAAGGTGTGAAATTGAGTAAGACTCAATGCCCGACCACTGCAGAAGATAGAGAGAATATGAAAGATGTTCCCTATGCATCAGCGATAGGATCTATCATGTATGCAATGCTGTGTACCAGACCTGATGTGTGCCTTGCTATAAGTCTAGCAAGGAGGTACCAAAGTAATCCAGGAGTGGATCACTGGACAGCGGTCAAGAACATCCTGAAATACCTGAAAAGGACTAAGGATATGCTTCTCGTATATGGAGGTGACAAAGAGCTCGTCGTAAATGGTTACGTTGATGCAAGCTTTGAAACTGATCCGGACGATTCTAAATCGCAAACCGGATACGTGTTTACATTAAACAGTGGAGCTGTCAGTTGGTGCAGTTCTAAACAAAGCGTCGTAGCGGGATCTACATGTGAAGCGGAATACATAGCTGCTTCGGAAGCGGCAAATGAAGGATTCTGGATGAAGGAGTTCATATCCGATCTAGGTGTCATACCTAGTGCATCGGGTCCAATGAAAATCTTTTGTGACAATACTGGTGCAATTGCCTTGGCAAAGGAATCCAGATTTCACAAGAGAACCAAGCACATCAAGAGACGCTTCAATTCCATCCGGGATCTAGTCCAGGTGGGAGACATAGAGATTTGCAAGATACATACGGATCTGAATGTTGCAGACCCGTTGACTAAGCCTCTTCCACGAGCAAAACATGATCAGCACCAAGGCTCCATGGGTGTTAGAATCATTACTGTATAATCTAGATTATTGACTCTAGTGCAAGTGGGAGACTGAAGGAAATATGCCCTAGAGGCAATAATAAAGTTATTACTTGTTTCCTTATATCATGATAAATGTTTATTATTCATGCTAGAATTGTATTAACCGGAAACATAATACATGTGTGAATACATAGACAAACTTGGTGTCACTAGTATGCCTCTACTTGACTAGCTCGTTAATCAAAGATGGTTATGTTTCCTAACCATGAACAAAGTGTTGTTATTTGATTAACGAGGTCACATCATTAGTTGAATGATCTGATTGACATGACCCATTCCATTAGCTTAGCACCCGATCGTTTAGTACATTGCTATTGCTTTCTTCATGACATATACATGTTCCTACGACTATGAGATTATGCAACTCCCGTTTTCCGGAGGAACACTTTGGGTGCTACCAAACGTCACAACATAACTGGGTGATTATAAAGGAGCATTACAGGTGTCTCCAAAGGTAGATGTTGGGTTGGCGTATTTCGAGATTAGGATTTGTCACTCCGATTGTCGGAGAGGTATCTCTAGGCCCTCTCGGTAATGCACATCACTTAAGCCTTGCAAGCATTGCAACTAAATGAGTTAGTTGCGGGATGATGTATTACAGAACGAGTAAAGAGACTTGCCGGTAACGAGATTGAACTAGGTATAGGAATACCGAAGATCGAATCTCGGGCAAGTAACATACCGATGACAAAGGGAACAACGTATGTTGTTATGCGGTCTGACCGATAAAGATCTTCATAGAATATGTAGGAGCCAATATGGGCATCCAGGTCCCGCTATTGGTTATTGACCGGAGACGTGTCTCGGTCATGTCTACATTGTTCTCGAACCCGTAGGGTCCGCACGCTTAAGGTTACGATGACAGTTATATTATGAGTTTATGCATTTTGATGTACCGAAGGTTGTTCGGAGTCCCGGATATGATCACGGACATGACGAGGAGTCTCGAAATGGTCTAGACATAAAGATTGATATATTGGAAGCCTATGTTTGGATATCGGAAGTGTTCCGGGTGAAATCGGGATTTTACCGGAGTACCGGGAGGGTTACCGGAACCCCCCGGGAGCTATATGGGCCATAGTGGGCCTTAGTGGAAAAGAGAAGGGGCTGCCCTAGATGGGCTGCGCGCCTCCCCCTTCCCCTAGTCCTATTAGGACTAGGAGAGGTGGCCGGCCAGCCTCCCCCATTTGGTCCTTTATATACTGAGGTAGAGGCACCCTAGAACACACAAGTTGATCCACGTGATCTATTCCTTAGCCGTGTGCGGTGCCCCCAGCCACCATATTCCTCGATAATACTGTAGCGGAGTTTAGGTGAAGCCCTGCTGCTGTAGTGCATCAAGATTGTCACCACGCCGTCGTGCTGACGGAACTCTTCCCCGACACTTTGCTGGATCGGAGTCCGGGGATCGTCATCGAGCCGAACGTGTGCTCGAACTCGGAGGTGCCGTAGTTTCGGTACTTGATCGGTTGGATCGTGAAGACGTACGACTACTTCCTCTACGTCGCGTCAATGCTTCCGCAGTCGGTCTGTGTGGGTACGTAGACAACACTCTCCCCTCTCGTTGCTATGCATCACATGATCTTGCGTGTGCGTAGGAAATTTTTTGAAATTACTACGAAACCCAACACTTGTGCCTTGCTTAATTAGCTAGGAGCTTATAATGGTTTACCTTCCGTGCTAACATGCTATTAAAATTGTTGTGATGCGGTATGATAGGGTGGTATCCTCTTTTGAACGACTCGAGTGGCTTGACTTGGCACATGTTCACGCATGTAGTTGAAACAAAATCAACATAGCCTCTACGATATTTATGTTCATGGTGAATTATATCCTACTCATGCTTGCATTCGGTGTTGATTAATTTTAATGCATGTTTACGACTGTTGTCACTCTCTAGCTGGTCGCTTCCCAGTCTTTTGCTAGCCTTCACTTGTACTAAGCGGGAATACTGCTTGTGCATCCAATCCCATAAACCCCAAAGTTCTTCCATATGAGTCCACCATACCTACCTATATACGGTATCTACCTGCCGTTCCAAGTAAATTTGTATGTGCCAAACTCTAAACCTTCAAATAAATATCATGTTTTGTATGCTCGAATAGCTCATGTATCAATTAGGGTTGTGCGTATCTTCCATGTTAGGCGAGTTATTCTCAACAGGAGTGGACTCCGCTCCTCACTCACGAGAAAATGGCTGGTCACCGGGATGCCCGGTCCCATGCTTTATGCAAACTAAATCAAAATAATTGCAAACAAAACTCCCCCTGGGACTCTTGTTAGTTGGAGGCATTCGTTGTTTCGAGCAAGCCATGGATTGATGCTTGTTGGTGGAGGGGAGTATAAACTTTACCATTCTGTTTGGGAACCGCCTATAATGTGTGTAGCATGGAAGATATCGCCATCTCTTGGTTGTTATGTTGACAATGAAAGTATACCGCTCAAAATATTATTCACCTCTATTTCAAAAGCAAGCTCTGGCACATCTACAAATCCTTGCTTCCCTCTGCGAAGGGCCTATCTATTTACTTTTATGTTGAGTCATCATCCTCTTATTAAAAAGCACCAGTTGGAGAGCACCGCTGTCATTTGCATTCATTACTATTAGTTTACATTGAGTATGACTTGACTACATCTCTTTTACCATGAATTACAGTGTCTAGTCAGTCCTTGATCTTTAAAGGTGCTCTGCATTTATATTTTGCGGTCTTAGAAAGGGCTAGCGAGATACCATCTTATTATATCATATTATGATTGTTTTGAGAAAGTGTTGTCATCCGAGATTTATTATTATTGATCGCTAGTTGATTATGCCATTGATATGAGTAAACATGAGACCTAAGCATTATTATGAATATGGTTAGTTCATTATCTTTGCTAAAAACTTGAATGTTGGCTTTACATATTTATAACAACAAGAGCAAATAGAGTTTGTAAAAGTTTTTCTTTATCACTTTCAGTTTGTCAACTGAATTGCTTGAGGACAAACAAAGGTTTAAGCTTGCGGGAGTTGATACGTCTCCATCGTATCTACTTTTCCAAACAGTTTTGCCCTTGTTTTGGACTCTAACTTGCATGATTTGAATGGAACTAACCCGGACTGATGCTGTTTTCAGTAGAATTACCATGGTGTTATTTATGTGCAGAAACAAAAGTTCTCGGAATGACTTGAAACTTCACGGAGCGTCTTTTTGGAAATAATAAAAAAATCCTTGCAAAAGATGAAGACCAAGGGGCCCACACCCTAGCCATGAGGGTAGGGGCGCGCCTGCCCCCAGGGCACGCCCCCTATGTCGTGGGCCCCCTGGAGCTCCTCCGACCTCAACTCCAACTCTATATATTTGCTTTGGGGGAGAAAAAAAATCAGGGAGAAGGATTCATCACGTTTTACGATACGGAGCCGCCGCCAAGCCCTAAAACCTCTCGGGAGGGCTGATCTGGAGTCCGTTCGGGGCTCCGGAGAGGGGAATCCGTCGCCATCGTCATCATCAACTTTCGTCCATCACCAATTTCATGATGCTCACCACCGTGTGTGAGTAATTCCACCATAGGCTTGCTGGACGGTGATGGGTTGGATGAGATTTATCATGTAATCGAGTTAGTTTTGTTAGGGTATGATCCCTAGTATCCACTATGTTCTGAGATTGATGTTGCTATGACTTTGCTATGTTTAATGCTTGTCACTAGGGCCCGAGTGCCATGATTTAAGATCTGAACCTATTATGTTTTCTTCAATATAAGAGAGTTCTTGATCCTATCTTACAAGTCTATAGTCACCTATTATGTGTTATGATCCGTTAACCCCGAAGTGACAATAATCGGGATACTTACTGGTGATGACCGTAGTTTGAGGAGTTCATGTATTCACTATGTGTTAATGCTTTGGTCCGATACTGTATTAAAAGGAGGCCTTAATATCCCTTAGTTTCCGCTAGGACCCCGCTGCCATGGGAGGGTAGGACAAAAGATGTCATGCAAGTTCTTTTCCATAAGCACGTATGACTATATTCGGAATAGATGCCTACATTACATTGATGAATTGGAGCTAGTTCTGTGTCACCCTAGGTTATGAGTGTTACATGATGAACCGCATCCGGCATAATTCTCTATCACCGATCCATTGCCTACGAGCTTTCCATATATTGTTCTTTGCTATTTACTTTTCCGTTGCTATTGCTATCATCACTACAAAATACCAAAAACACTACTTTTTCTACCATTACCCTTTTTGCTACTGTTACCACTACTATCATATTACTTTGCTACTAAACACTTTGCTGCATATATTAAGTTTCCAGGTGTGGTTGAATTGACAACTCAGCTGCTAATACTTGAGAATATTCTTTGGCTCCCCTTGTGTCGAATCAATAAATTTGGGTTGAATACTCTACCCTCGAAAACTGTTGCGATCCCCTATACTTGTGGGTTATCACCCGTGTGATCATCCTATGGTTCACCACCCAGGCTCAAAGGGATCATAAGATTATTCATGCTAGAAACTTCCGTGTGCAGCCACAAGCTATTATGGGCTCTCGCATAGTTGAGTATGTTGCATGACCTCTTTCAGTGGTGGGCTAGCAGATGTAGGAGAAAGTAGGTGTAATTTTCCACCCAGAGTAAAGAGTAAATGTTTCTGAAAGACTGTGTCTCGGTCATCTATTTCTCAAACATCATGTAGTGCGAGAAATCCAACAGAGGAGATCGAGCCTTGTGGGGAAAAGTGCGCAAACCTCTGCAGAGTGTACAAACTAATCATGGTTAGCCGTGTCCCCGGTTACGGACATCTTGAGTATCTGGTTCTTGGATTATCATGTTGATCTCATCACTCTAAATTAATTTGTTGGGTTGATAACTACTTTTAATTGGGGATTGAGTTGGAGGAACCTTCTCAATGTTTAACAACTACCATGATAGTTAAATAAAATATATTCCTTTGTTGTAGGGAAAAATTGGCTTTCCGCAAAACATTATAACCGTGGAGCCTCCACCAGCCATATATGCATGTAGTGATAGCATTTATCTTGTTCATTGCTCTACTGTGTTATATTGCCAGCACATTCCATGTGCTGACCCGTTCGGGCTGCAACATATCATGTTCAGACTTTTCAGACGAAGAGTAAGGTGCGCTAGGTCGTTGTCGTGCACTCAGCTATGCCGTTGGAGTTGATGGACTCATTTTATCTTCCAAGCCTTCCGCTGTTATCGTATTTAGATGGCCTTAAGTCATATTGTTGTATTAAGCTCCCTCTTGAGACAATCGATGTAGTAAGTGTGTGATTGCTACTTTGTTATATATCCTTCGAAGTACTGTGTGTGTCAGTATTACCGATCCAGGGATGACACTTATGCATAGAGATTCGACCGTTTGAGGTCGGGTCGCTACACACGGTGATGAACTTGGTTGAATATAATCTTTCTCCAAAAACTCTGTAATCTGCTTCTTAATTTCTCCAGATCATTTGCGGGCATCCAATATGGTCTCTTAGATATTGGTCCGGTGCCTGGCAACACCTCAATCAAAAACTCTATGTCTCGGTCTGGTGGCATGCCTGGTAATTCGTTTGGGAATACATCGGGGCAATCCTTCACAGCTAGCACTTCCTCCTGAACAACTCCCGAGAGTGAATTTACTTGAGTCCTCCTTGGTGCATGCCTAGACACATACTTGATCCATTTCCCCTCTAGGGTGTTGAGAAGAATTGATTACTAGCACCATCGATGTTTCCCCCATACTTGGATAGCCAATCCATGCCTAGTATCACATCCAATCCTTGTGATTCCAGAATAACGAGATCTGTGGGGAAAACATGCCTACCTATGGTCAATGGCAGCTGAAAACATCCCTGGCTAGCCATATACTCCGCTCTTGGCGAGCTTACGGACATAGGTGTCTTAAGGGCTATGGTTGGCAACTAAAACTTGTCCACAAATCCCCTTGATATGTATGAATGCGATGCACCAATGTCAAAAAGAACAAGGGCTATAAATGACTTAATCAAAAACATACCAATAACTACGTCAGGCTGCTCGCCAACTTCTTCCACGTTGACATGATTCACTTGTCCCCTGGTGAAAGGTTTTGGCTTCTTTCCTGAGCTTCCACTATGATTTCCATTCTTTGCCTCAGGACAGTCATTGGCGTAGCGTCCGGTCTTCCCGCACTTGTAACAAGTAATGTGACTCGGATCCTTCTTGTCGGGGGTTGCTGGGTTGGGACGGCTCTGACTGTTGTTACCTCCACTCCCATTACCATTCCTAGGGCCACTTTGGTTGTGTGAATTTCCTCCATTGTGAGAATGGCCTCCATGGTTATGTCCTCCATGGGTATGAGTGTGTCCTCCCAAGTACGGGGAATAGCGGGGCTTCTGCTCAGCTCCAGAGTTGTACTTTCCTTGTCCATACTTCCGCTTGTGGTTCTCTATCTGCTGCTTCTTGCCTTCAATCATGAGGGTCCTGTCTACTAGCTCCTGATAGTTTGTGAATGTTGCCACCATCAACTGCATACTCAGCTCATCATTCGGTCCTTCAACAAACTTCTCCTGCTTCGCGGCATTTGTGGCCACACCATCTGGGGCGTAGCGTGATAACTTGTTGAACTCATCCACATACTGCGCCACAGTACGATTCCCTTGGCATAAGTTTCAGAACTTACGCTTCTTCGTACTCATGGCTCCAGCTGAGACATGTGCGGTGCGGAAGGCCTGCTGAAACTAGTCCCATGTAACATTGGCCACGGGGAAGGTGGCGGTGTAGTTCTCCCACAATGAGGTTGCGGGTCCATCAAGCTGATGTCCGGCAAAGCACACCTTCTTTGCATCCGTGCATCCAGCAGTTGTTAGCCCTCTTCCAATCTTGCAGAGCCAATCATCAGCAACAATCGGCTCGGTGCTGCTAGAGAACACCGGCGGATTCAACCTTAGGAAACGGGCTAGGTTGTCAACTGGGGGTGGTGGCGGTGGGTTGTTGTTGTTGCCTTGGTTCTGGATGAGAAACTGCATCAAGGCATTCTGATGTGGGATCAACTGGGTGTGCTCCGGCGGGAAAACGAATCCGGGGTCACATCTCGGAGGCATCTGATAAGTTAGAGGGGTGAGAACAGAATAGAATAGGGTCTAAGGAGATATTTCACTACCCATATGCACATGAGACAAATATATTCAATCCACACCACTCAATTCAAACAATATTCATACAATTGATCTAAGGTACTATTACAAGATCTCACGAATGATTTCTAACTACTTGGGAAAATTCTAATAGTAATATGGTGGTCGACTAGAAATTTTGATTGGTGGAAGACTCCATAATATCAGCTCCAACTTCGTCTTCAAAATCATCACTGTCCTCGTCATCTCCATCTTCTTCAGCATCATTGTCGGTGTCGGTGTCATCAAGTATGATGTAGTCTTCAGAACGAATATCCCCTTTAGGTTCCGGTTTCATTACAGATATTCCTATCTTCTTCCTCAGGTCTTCATTCTGCTCCAGTAGCATAGCAACTTCCTATTCATATCCATCGTGAGTGGCCTTGAGTTCCTCTTCTAGCTCCATATTCGGGGTCATCACCTTCTTCGTATCAATCATGTTAGCGCACATCTGATTCTCATAACAACGAATGTGTTGGTTCAACTCCTGTATGTAGGCTGAAATAGATCCATCCTTCCTGGTGCGAATCATCTCCCATTGCTCATCCCATCGTCCACATATCTGATAAACGATGTCTTTAAGATCCTTGTTGTACACCTCGCCTATGCGTCCAATGGTGATGTGGGCGGCCATGCTCTTTCCTAAGCTCCAGATTGGTGCATCAAAAGAAAACTCGATGGGGTCGATAATTGGTGCAAAAGTCCTTCCAGGGACACAAACTTGAATCGTCCAGCACTCCTCTTCTGGTAAAGTTGCATTGAAGGTTCCGGTGAAGCTTGGTATGCCGATGTTCAGGTACTTGGTGACTTCCTTCAAGTGTCGTCCGAAAGGGGTGTCGTCATCCGGCTGAGTGAACTTGTTCCAGGGGTCCGACATCTATAGAGTAGAAATAGAGAAGAATTAGAAATGAGTGGAGAAGAGTATCCTGTGGCTTTTCCTAGTGGTCGCATCCTACAGTCAGTGTGGGCTCTGATACCATCTTGTAGCGACCCGACCCGAATGGATCGCAGTCTCTGTGCTTAAGTGTCATCCCTGGATCAGTATGCTGACACACACAGTACTTGAGGAATTATAACAGAGTTCAATCACACACTTATTACATCGAGGTCCTCATAAAGAGTGATTATTGCAATAATATGGCTAAAGGCCATCTAATAAAATAACTGCGGAAGCTTCGAAGGTAAATGAGTCCATCCAACTCCACGGCACAACTGAGTGCAAGACAACGACCTATCGCACCTTAATCCTCGTCTGGAAATTCTGCAACATGAGACATTGTAGCCGTGTAGGTCAGCACATGGAATATGCTCGCAAGATCACACTAGAGAGCAAAGATGAACAATAGCTGTCACTACATGCATATTTGGTTGGAGGAGGCTCTAAGTTTAATATTTATATAAAGCTAATTTTTCCCTACAACAAAGAAATATATTTTATTTACTACCAAGTTTTTGCCATTATTGAGAAGGTATCCCCAACTCAATCCCAAAATTATCAAGTAATAATAATAATAACCCAACAAATTTATTGAGTAAAGTGATGAGATCAACCAATAACTCAAATACCAGATACTCAAGATGTCCATAACTGGGGACACAGCTTATCATCATTAGTTTGTACACTCTGTGGAGATTTGTGTACTTTTCGCCACAAGACTCGACCGCATCCATGATCGGAAGATCGAGACATAGCCTTTCTGAAGAGGTCCCCTTAACCGATAGATAGGCCGGTACACCTACAATTCCCCTACATCTGCTAGCCAATCATGGAAAGGTTTCCCACAACTTACTTAACTATGACAGAGACCATAATGGCTTGTGGCTGCACACGGAAGATTCTTAGCATGAATAATCTTATGATCCCTTTGAGCCTGGGTGGCATTCCATAGGATGATCACACGGGTTCCCCGGGATCTCCTAGGACAACACTGGATTCCCCAGGTGCCCGCAACCAATCCACCCAGATGTGTATTAAAGTAGCCACCTTAAGTTTTCCCTTAGTTAATATCTCTCACAACTTGCATGATCCTCACATACCAAGCCCCGTCTACGAGCATGTCTAAGCAATATGAGCATAACGTATATTCCTGGGGTGATGAAAGGTATTAGGTTCATACCACATCAACTACATAGCAATAACCACATGTTCCCAATCCTACTCACGCAATGTTTGACGGTGAAACTAATGCATAAAAACTGGGAAATAAAGTATGATCAAAGTGTAACTTGCCTTGCCGACGATCGGAAAACCCTAGAGATTCGTAGTAGCAAGCTTCGCACTCCGGAAAATCTATCATAAACAAACAATAGCCTACATAAGCACTCAAGCATCAAGATGCAAATAAAACCAAAGAAAAAGATCTTAACAGAAAGTTTAGGTCGAGAACTTCGATATGCAAAAAGAATCAACCAAAACGGAATTACGAAATTCAAGTTACGATCAAAAGAAGTTCAAATTAAAATCTTTTTGAAACCAAATTTTTATCTTCAAAAACATGCTTACGTTGGTTATCTAGACATAGGGGATCATAATGAAGAATTTGGCATTGGTTTAAATGGATTTGGATAAACGAGCAAAAAGTGACGAGGGTTTAAAGATCAGGGGCTAATTTGTGAAGAAAATATTTATGGATGGGTCCCTGGCTGAAAATCAAAAAAAGAAAAAAATATATCGGAAGAACGTCCGCTATGAGAGACTAATGAACGAAACCGATCATTAACAGATCTAAACGAATGAACGTTCGCTAGATAGATCGAACCGAAAAAACCAAAACAAAAACCGAACCCTAAAAGAAAACCGGTGAACCGGGGACGGGTTATTACCGGATCGGAAAAACCAGCGGGCGGCTCCGGTGGTGGCGGGCTCCGATGGCGACGGGATCCGGCTTCAGGCGGCTGGCGGCGACGGGGCGGCGGCATGACAGCGAGGCGAGCGGCGGCGGCTGGCGGCAATGGGGCGGCGGCGCGACAGCGAGGCGAGCGGCGGCGGCTGCAAGAGGATGCGGTGGCTGGCGGCTGCGTGAGGAGGCGGTGGGTGGCGGTGGCGGTGGGGAGAGGAGGCGGGGGGCGGCGGTTTATAATGGCACAGGTGTCGCCGTAAGGGAGGGGGCGGCCGAGGCCAAGTCAGCGCCGGACTTCTAGAGGAGTCCCGGTTGGGCACGGGGACGAAGGCGGTTGCCGGCTAGGCTTCGGCCCAGCTCGGCGGCCTAGAAGTTTTTTTTAAACATTTTCCGAAAGTACGAAAAATACGAAAAACCTAATAAAAATATTTTTTTAAATTCCAAAAAAGATTCTCACAGTCCCTCCTAATTAAATAGGCTAAAGTGAACATTTTTCTGGACCTAAATGCCTAAAAAATAAAAAATTTAGTACTAATAAAAATAATTAAACACACAAATAAAATCAAATTAAAATATATTTTTATTCAAAATTAAATTTCCAATATTTCTTTGTTGTTTTTGAAGAAGTCATATTATCTTCTCTCAGTATTTTATTTATTTGAAATAATTGGAAAAATAATTTTCGAATAAATCACTTTGATCCAATTTGTCAATTTTGAAAATTCAAAAATAGATTTTTGTGAAAACCTCCAACTCTCTCAATTGGTCCTTGAGTTGCTTAAGGTTTCTAGGATCAAAAATTTAAAGAAAATAAATTCAAAAATGCGCAAGTGATGAATGCATATGAATGATCTAAATAAAATCCAAATAAAAAATTGGGATGTTACAATAAAAAGTATGCTACTTGGTGTCGGATTAGTCAATATTCGATTGTGCCAACCTTGACCGTTGGATTGACATTCAGTGTCTATCGTGTTTCTTCAGTCTCTTCTTTCTCCAGCCGCCAAAGCCAAACCAGCGCCGGCTGGACCGCCTGCCCCCGCCTTCCATGGCGGGCTGTGCCGCTGCGCACGCATCGTGGCCACATCGCATCCTAAAACTATGCGCATCTTCCCCAGCTCCTGTTCGTTCTCGTCTAAGGCCTCACCATCGTCCACTACAAGAAATATGTCAACTTGTGACCCTCACTATTGGTCCCTGAAAGGTCATAGGTTTTCATTTGAGACCTTTTTGTGACCAAAAACAGAAGGTCAAAAGCTGGCGGTCGTAAACTGAAATTAACGACCTTCTTTCTGATATGCAAAAGGTCGTTGGTTCTTTGACCAAATTTTTGGTCACTAGCAGCCTCCCCATGCCATGTAGGCATCCAACATGGCAAGCTGATGTGGCACAAGAATTAGCCCGGTCCAATTCAGTTTTCTACATGGGCCTAGCCCAACAATTCGGCCTTTTTAATATTTATTTTTCCTATTAATTTTTGCTAGCTACATGGGCCTGGCCCAGCAATTCGGACATTTTATTTCTAGATGCGGCCTTTAAAAGCGTATCTTTTATTTTTTGCCATTTTATTTTCCACTGTTTTACATTTGTCCCAAATATCATAATATCATACACTAGTCCTACACGTCAGAAATTTCAAATGTGCTCAAATTATTTTGATAAGTGGGTCGCATGAGTCATGTTTCCATTGCACACATTTTCAAATCACATACATGATTACTATTTCATATGAAGCAAAAATTGTAATTCTGAAACATACAACATTTCATTCAAAAACAGAGAAGATACAAGAAATTCTGGAGTTCACAATGCCCAAAAAACCCAGCTATTTTTAGCTAACTTGGTCTACAAAAATGTCTTGGCGCTTCTTTGAACATCTTCTTGCGTCTTGAATTTAGGCAAAATATCTGCCAACAAGAAAACAGAACAGCGAGGATATAGGATGAATAACAACAACACCAAGTGATGGGGTGCTATTTAGTAAGATTTAAGTCTGGAAAGAAATATGGATGAAAATTAAGAAGAGCTAGAGCAAGTCTGCATGAAAATTAAGAAGTGCTATTCAGTATGAATGCCCTGAAGTTTCTGTGCACGTCATGCCAAGTCAGCAAACACATAGCATGCATGTGAGCCATAAAAAATGATCACAGTTCAGCACCTACAGCAGCCTTACACAACAGATCAAGCCATGAAGTGATAATAACAATGTGTGATGAGAAACTGGCCACTCCTTTTAATTACTATGAGCAACAAAACATCTAGTTTCAGATACTCAAAAGGATTCATTCATATACTTAATTATATGCTGATAAGGATTATAGACAAGGATTGTAGAGGTTAACAACAACAAAACTAAAACTGGAACTTGATACCATTTGTGATGCACGACGTAAGCTAACAAAAAAACACATTCCAAAACAATCTATATACAACATTTATGGATGGATACATTGAAGAACTAGAAAAGTTCAAATAGGTTTATAAATGCACAACTAACTTAAGGAAAAGGAATAGCAACTTCTACTTTAGAGCAATTTGCACAATATTGATAAAAATCAGTTTGCTACTACTGTCATTGGAAAATTATTGTGGATTTGTTTTGATACAGAAGACAGAACTGGTAAAATCTGTTTGCTGCAACTCCGTCGTGGATTTGTTTTAATCGCAGAAGATAGAATTGGTAAATAATCTCCTACTAGCATGTAGCGACTAAGATTTAAGCAGGTATGACAATTCATATGTTACTATTCCACAAAGGCAGCAAAGAGATATTCTAGAGGTGAAGTAAATGGGGCGCATTTGGAGCCTGAATTGGGATACAGATCAGGCACTAGAACAGTTCCCACAATATTGACACCATCCTGATGAGTGATGAGTCCCCTCTCCATCCGGTCGCGAGCCAGAGACTCGTTGATCTGCAGGTAGTAGGTAGACACAGGGTGAGCAAGACCATCAGCACCACATATAAATCAAACAACACAGATGATGATACACTAATACACTGTGCATACTTGAAAATGCTAGAAGAGTTAAAATTATTAAACTGAGAGCAGTTGCAGTAGCTCAAAGTGGCAGTAGCTCTCATAAGGTTTCGCATTTAAGTATTCACAGCTGCTACAACTTTAAGCCGTTTAAGTATGAATAATAAGAAACAACATCTCTTGGGAAGAGTGTAGACAACTTTAACAGAACAAATGAGAAATGACTCTTTAACGCAATATCACAACTACTCAAAGGTGTGAACGAGGAACATGCCATTTATCTTTCAAATTTCAAAGATCATCACTGCAATCATCACATACACAACCAAGTACACTATAATGAGAGTGTTGTTTTTAGACTGCACAGTCAACAACAACAACAACAAGTGTACAGAATTTTTAGGTACACAAGCATGCATAGGAATCGAATCCAAGCGGGCGAATCGGATCGGAAATAAAAAAATTAGTTATTCAGAATTTTAGTTTTATGTCTGAAATAAAAATTCATGCTAGAAATAGCATCAAAGTGTATCTAATGCATGGCCTTTGTAGATAGGGACGAAGGGGTTCCCTACCATAACAACCGAAAAGAATCCTCCATCCCGACAAGCAACCAACGGCCAGGATCAAACATCAGAAATGAACCGATGCCCAGGGATCAAACACGTTCCGCTTACCACCACAGATCTCTCACAGGTCACTACCAAGCTGAAGTGGATCTTGGTCGTCGATTTTCGCACTATCAGTTTAGACGCATATTTTACTCCCAGTTGCAACCTATCCAGATCCCTTCTGGCAGCAAAAAATACATAGACAAGAGATTCGTAAGCTAAACTGAGAAAAATTAAGCAAAGCAAATGATACAGGCATGCATGATTGATTAGTCTGGAAGTGTGTTCTTTGCATTTTCTTAGGGTGGCCATGTGATGGAGCATATAGACAGCCCCCCTGGGCTACTGCATGTTGCATGTTGGGGTTGTATACTGACATGACATGTTGGACTTTTTTATTGTTATGCTTCTCCACCTCTTGTCTCACTAACTAGATGATGTGAAAGGACACATGGAAAGGGGTTACATTGCTAGATACCATGCACGATGTGCAGCTAGATAGATGAAATGGCGTGAAACAAAATGAACCTAATAATTGCATTATACCAAGAAGTCGGGCGTGTGGTGCATCTCTGCGTCCGCTCTTCGCGGCCTCTGACGAGCCGGTGCAGCTGGAGACGTCAGGGAGGGCCGCCACCGCCAACGACCCCGAGGATCTAGATTAATCCCCTAAAGAAGCAAAAAACAACCGGCGAGATATTAATCAATCCCACGAAACACCGTCAGCACTCAGCAGGCAACACAAGTCAGTACATCAAAGAGCAGCACGCATGCCACCGAAACAGACAACCGGAGAAGTTCGACCGAACAACTCACCATGGCCTCGGCTGGGGTGAACTTGCGCGGACGACACCAGTGTTTCCGTGGGAGTGGGAGACCTTGCCCCAGATGCAGTGGTAGTTGGTGTCATTGCCTTGGTCTTGGCCTTGTAGACATAGGCCATCATCTTGCCGCCGTACCAGAACATGTCCTCCCTGGTGTTCACTTGGATCTGCCTGTATCTGCGCGCCCAACCAAGACCACGGATTCAGATCCCACGCGAGGGACAAGGAGCAGAGCCGCACCGGCAGAGGGAGCTGCTCACCTCTTGTATCCGAGGATGGTGCCGCGGACGTAGAGCCCCACGCGCTGGCCGGTGCGCCCCTCACCATCTTGCTACTGTGGCACCGTCTCCGTCCCCACCGACGAGGCGGACATGGCCCTGCCGTCTTGGATGGCCTCGCTGCTCCTCTCCTCCATCGATGGCGTCGGCGTCCGTCCGAATTTGAACGAAAGAAAAAGCGAAAGCGAGAGGGAGCGGGCAGCGCGCTCAATCTGATGTGGAGGAGGCGCCGGGGGAGAGGGAGAGAGAATGATAGGGGATCGAGTGGGAGGAGGCTAGGGTTTTCGGTGGGGGAGGGGATCGAGTGGGAGGAGGCTAGGGTTTCCAGAGGAAGTGTCTGCTTTATTCCAGACGTGCGCGCTCCCCACCATCAGATCAACATCTAATGGCAGGTGGTGCTCGAGCCGCTGTCCAACGGGCCTAAGGCCCAGGCAGGACTGGGCTGGACAATTGTCGGCCCAGTTGAGCATAATAGTTATGATAGAAAAAACATGAACTCCCTCTATTTATGTGGAGAATCTACCAAATATTAGTTGCAAAATTGGAACCCATAGATTTCAAAATATGTGCAGAAGGGTGCATCTTAAAATAGCAAACAATGTTGCCTAAGAAAGTTTTCATTTTCTTTGGACAAAAAATTCATTTTGCATTTTCCGAGTTCCCAAAATGAGTTTTAATGTGAAGGACCTACCATATATTTGTTGCAAAATTGTACCACACCATTTTTAGAAAATATTAGGCCATATTTAATGCACAATTGACACAATGGTTGGGTTTAAAAAGTTTTGATCCACCTCTCATGAAAAAGACAAATTTCCGCCGATTCACCTGGAAGCGGGTCATATTTGAACTGCAGTTGCCTCATAGTTTGCTCTTTATTTTTTTTCAAAAATCATTTCTAGGTACATAAGTATCTATTTAATCGGAGAAACACCAAAAAAATTCCAAGATCCAGCCACTAGCTAGGAACGGTCATTCCCGCCGTTCTCACCGTATTTTGAAACGGGCATAAAAAATTAAAAAAAATAAAAAATTGGGAAACCTTCGCATTGTGTCATTATATATGACCAAGTTCCTAGGAAAAATAATAAACTTATAATACGACAATTATTTAAAAAAAGTGTTCTCAGAAATGAGCTATCATCTCTGAAGATTCATGGCTTCCAAGCCAAATGATCAATCTTATGGCCACATTCATGGCATAGTTTGTTCAAATGATCTCATATTGTGCACAAGCGTGCATATTGGAATGACAAATGATGTTGCCTAAGGGAGTTTTCATTTTCTTTGGACGAAAAATCAATTTTCCATTTTTTGAGTGCCCAAAATGAGTTTTTTTGTGAAGGACCTACCATATATTTGTTGCAAAATTGGACCAAATCAATTTTATAAAATACTAGGCCATGTTTAATGCACAATTGACAAAGTGGTTGGGTGCCAAAAGTTATTATCCACCTCTGGTGAAAAAGACAAATTTCTGCCGATTCAGTAGAAAGCGGGACAAATTTGAACTGCAGCTGCCTCATAGTTTGCTCTTTATTTTTTCAAAAAATCATTTCTAGGTAGAAAAGTATCTATTTAATCAGAAATACATGGTTTGGTGGTGGTACGTTGAGGTTTGGATGGTGGCCCAGGGCCCCATCTCCAAAGCGCGTAAACTCGCATGCCCGCCACGTGGTCACCGCGTGACCGTGGTGTTGCCACGCGTTCCGGGCGGCCTAGGCATGTCTAGTGGGTTGGGCACTCCCTTGATAGGTGTCAGGAAGAAGAAGGCAATAGAAGAATCTCACGAGGAGACTGGACCGAGCTCAAACATGAATTAGCACCCAAGTGTTTGATTAGTGGTACGGGAAATGCACATGGCCAATGGGCCTGAGTTTTGGCCGAGGATGATCATCTACTAAGGACACTTCTTGGAAAATTTGCAGCTCAAATGGAGGAGCCTAGGTGTCACTTGCTTTGCAACATACCATAGTGGACAAAAATATGAATGTTGAAGCCACACTCACATGTATTGTTAGATGGGGCTCAAATTTTTTGGAGAGCTATGATTCGGGAATATAAAAGATGTGGCAAAAATTCAGCTCATTAGGATATGCCTAGCCAGTACTTCCTTCACAATAGTTCGAGCTGAACAAAAACTTTGGAAATTTGCCGAGGAAGATTTACCAGTCAAATGGAGTTGAATATTGTCATGAGGCAATGATTTGGATGGTAAAGAATGCCCAATTTTTTGGGGAATTTTGGGAATGACAGAAATATAGGTTGCTTCACAACCTAGGGCAAAAATTGACACATGGACATGACACATAGGCAAAACTGATGAGGTGGCGCCTTGTCATAGCAATAAGTACCAATGCATCCACGTTCACAACCTCATGACCATTTATATTGGTTGTAATCAGGTAGAAATAAGGTCATTGGCGCCACTTGTCTGCTTTGCGACCATTTGGTGTAAGCAATTTCAGGGTTTGAGCCCTTCCAAGCGAAATGGCCATGAATTTACGACCAATTCAGCTGGGGTCACTAAGAGAAGGTCATAAGTTGACATATTTCTTGTAGTGGTCCTCCGCCTTGGTTCACTCACAGCGACGCCGCCCTCCGGTGTTGTCAACATGGTCAACAACCGAGAGGAATAAGGAGATGAGTATACATGGTGAGGATGGCAGTAGGGACCCAACAGCGCGCGTAGTAATTTTGTTTTTTCGGGACAGAGAAGGGTACCAACTGGGTTGTGAGGGAGTTGTGGCCCATCTAGCCCAGGCTTTTATTTCATATGTTTACCACATGACTAGCCCAGTTTGTTTTTTTCCTTTCTAAAAATGGCTTGCCGTGCTATTTTGTTTTTTGCAGAATAACCAACATAGTCGTACTTGCTTTTCTTTGCCCTGCTGGGCCGGAAATCATTCAAGATGAGGAGGGATGCATTTTGCCCAGAAAATGGGCTATAAGTAATAAGAAATGGGCTATAAGTAATAATAAATGGGCTGTAAAATGAAAAAAAATACAACACACAGGCAATTAGTTCCAAAATACTTTTTTCTTTCAGATTTTGATATTTTAAATTTCATTGTTTCTGTGCGGGTAAATTTTCATTGGATTTAAATTAAGGTATGTTTAGTTTTTAAATTAATTTGAATCTGGCTAGAAATTTTGGGTTGTATGCTGTTTGGGACAGATTTGGAGGCTGACTTGTGGGTCTACTAGGTTGACGTGTACGAACCATAAACGATTCTAGCAGCAGTGACCGTTGGATGTTAATCCAACAGCCATGCTGCTTTTTCAATATCTGATTTTATTGCTCCAGCCACCAAAACCAGCGTCGGTGGGACTGTCTGCTCCCGCCTCCCGTGCCCGGCTATGCTGTCGCACAGGCCGCACCGCCCCACCCTACTCCATTGCTGGCCAGGCCATTACTCTACTCACCCACACCTCCTGTTATTTTCCGGTGACGGCAGCCGAACCAGTAAACCCTCGTACTCCCCACCGTGTGGGCAACCACTGCCGAGTCTTCCCTGGCTCAGTGTCGTTCCCTTCCTAGGCCTCGCCGTCGTCCACTGCCCTGGTTCTCTCGGCGCGGCATGGTCAACATGGTCAATGAACGACATCCATCGGAAGTGGACTGTACGTGGAGAGGCTGACAGCTGGGTCCACGGCCGCACACAAGAAAATGCCTCCTTCTTACAAGAAAATAATGATTCCTCCACCTGACAGCGGGGACCCACCGGAAGGGCCTCTGTATTTCACGAAAAAAATGCTCCCCCCGCTGACAGCTCCGACCCACCAGCTATATCTTTGCATGCAAGGAAGTGCCTCCTTATTACGCACAAAAATGAAAACTCCCCCTGCTAGCTGGGACCCACCATAGTGGGAGGCTGACTTGTGGACCTACTAAGTTGACGTGGACGAAGGGCTTTGTCAACTTAGTCAATATGAACAATTCTAGCTCTGGTGACCATATGATGTCCATCCAACGGTCGTAGTGCTTCTTCAACCTCTGGTCTTCTTGCTCCAGCCGCCCAAACCAGTGCCGGTCGTGCCGCCTGCTCCTGCCTCCCGTGGTCGGTTGTGCTGCCGTGGAGGCCTCACCGCCCCCTACTACTCCCACCGTTGGACAGGCCCTGCGGTGACAGCAGCCTCACACCGCAGCCGAACGAGTGAACCCTCGTACTCCTCTCCGCGTAGGCATCCACTGCCACGTCTTCCCCGGCTCCACGTCGTCCCCTTCCTAGGCCTCGCCGTCGTCCACCGCCCTAGTGCTCCCGGTGCGGTGTGGTCAACATGGTCAAGGATCAACTTCCATCGGAAGAGTACTGTATTTGTAGAGGATGACAGCTGGGTCCACGGCCGCAGCAAGGAAGTGCCTCCTTATTAAGCACAAAATAATGATTCCTCCACCTAACGGTAGGGACCCATCGGATGGGCCACCGTATTTCATGAAAAAAACATTTCCCCCTGACTGTTGGGACCCACCAGCTTCATCTTCGCACGCAAGGAAGTGCCTGACAGTCGGGACCCACCTGGTCGAAGCGTACATAGCGTTGTCATTCAGGTCTCGAACGTGTACGTACATACGATCGGTCGGTCTGCAGGCTGCAGCGATGAACCATGGCCGTGTAAGGAAGGGCACGTGTCGTAGTATAGGCGTGCACGTGTCGTAGTAGAGGCGCGCATGTAGCATGTCATGCAATCCTGTTAATATCGTGTACATGTACGTACAGCCAGGGTACAAGAAAGTAAATACGGGCGGGGTCTCGAACACCTACTCGCGCATTTGTATGGCCAGGGCTCATATACATGGCTGGGTCGGAGTGGCGAAACTGCGTCATCGTGTTCATCGGGAGTGAACTGTCTTGGACGGAAGAGCTGATCGAAACGAGGCCTGGCGTACCACAGAACGAAGGAAACAACCTTGTGTTCGACCGGCCATGGTCAAAATGGGATTATGTTCATCGGGAGGGGTCGGGCATACCGCAAAACAGAGGAAACGAACTTCTCTTGGACCTCCTACAGTCGAAACGGGGTCCTGTTGATCGAGAGGGGTGTGGCGTACCGCAAAATGGAGGAAACGGACTTGTATTGGAGCGCTACGGTCGAAACGGGGGTCCTATTCATTGGGAGGGGTGTGGCGTACCGCAAAACGGGACTCCATGGGATACTGTTCATCTCCACCGTCAACCTCCTCCAGCCTCCACAGGCTACTGTTCATCCACCGTCGGCCTCCACCTGCGACTCTTCATCCAGCCTCCACCGCTCCTCCATCGGTTATTGTTAAGCCAGCCCTCTCCATGGGGTCCTGTTCAACCACCCCTCCATGGGATACTGTTCATCAATCCCTCCACCGGCTACTGTTCAACCAGCCCTCCACGGGGTTGTCATGTTAATCCAGCCCTCCATGAGGTCCTGTTCATCCACCCGCAACTGGCTCGATCGATTGGGGTCCTGTTCATCCAGCGGCAATGGCCTCTACTACCATGGGGTCCTGTTCATCCACTCCCCCCACCAGGAACTGTTCATCCAACCCCCCTCCCCCAACAACTTTCACTGTTCATCAAGAGGCAGCATCGATCGGCTTCAGTTAGCAGTAGTGAAGGAATCACTCGGGGTTCAGTTAACAGCAAGGGATCGATCGGGGTTCAGTAACATAGCTAGTGCAATCGCTCGGGTTCAGTTAGACCCCAACGCCTCGCCCGGGTTCAGTTAGAGCGCAACGCCTTGCACACACACACGCGTACGTGTATGAGAGAAACACGCAAACCTCCATGCATCGCTCGGCCCCGACCACCCACCGTAACCGGGAACTCCCCGATATTTTCCTCGCCCTCGCTTCTACCATGATTTTTTCCGTTTTGCACGGCCCAAAGAATGTCATGCAGCTGCGTCTCCGGCCCACCCAGGACGAAAAGCCCATTTTCTGTCATGATTTTTGTCATAGAAGTAGGATCCTACCACATCTATGATGATACCGGGTTTTGTCACAATTATCGTCATAGAAGTGTCATACGCATGATAGAAAAAAAATTGTTCGGTCCGAAATGTCACGGATGTGTCTTTTTTTGTAGTGATAGCCTCAAAATAATAAAGGGGTTCAAACCAGTCAAGCAAATGCAGTGGCGATTTTCCGAACCCAAACGACAAGCTATGGGGGAGGAGCTAGCCAAACTACTTGAAGCCGGGTTCATCAAAGAGATCAAGCATCCGGACTGGCTAGTGAACCTGGTCATGGTACCGAAGAAGGATAAATCATGGCGCCTTTGTGTCGATTTTAAAGACTTCAATAAGGTTTGCCCTAAGGATTGCTTCTCGCTGCCCCGCATTAACCAAATCATTGACGCAACTGCCGGACACGATTCATTGTGTTTCCTCGACGCCTACTCGGGTTACCGTCAGATTAAGATGGAGTGTGATCAGGCCGCAATAGCATTTATCACCCCGTACGGGCCTTTTGCTTCAACACTATGCCCTTCAGACTCAAAAACGCTAGCGCCACCTACCAACGCATGATTCAAATATGCCAGGAAAAACAAATTGGCAAAACAGTGGATGCATATGGGACGACGTGGTCATCAAGACTAAACACGTCGAATCACTGGTGGACGACCTATGCCTCACATTTGACAACATTCGAACATATAACATACAACTCAATTCGGAGAATGTGTCTTCGGCGTTCCAGCAGGGAAACTGCTCGGGTTCATTGTTTCCAATATAGGAATTGAAGCAAACTGTGACACCCGGATAATTAAGCTATAGTAATCCCACTCTAATGATGCCACATCACCACTATTACTGTTACTAATCTCACGTTGATCCAAATCCGGTTCAAATTCAAATTCAAATAATAAGAGAAATTCTAAACTTCTCAAACATGAAAACTAAAATGTTCATCATTAAATCAAATATTCCCTAACTTATTTTGGTGTTGGAACCAACCTTTTTCAAAATGTTTAAATGCCCTAAACTAAATAAAAACAGTGGCTGAAATAACAATTTAATTGCTTTTAAATTATAATAATATTAAACTAACTTGTTTTGGTACCAAACTAGGTTTGGCAGTGGCCTGTACTAATGATACTAATTTAGGTGCTAACTCCGTATATTATAAAACTAAAATAAGTAGAAACTAAATTAGAAAGGAAAAATAGATGAAAGGAAAAAGGTGAAATAAAAAAACAGAAAAGAGAAAAGGCCTCCCCCCCCCACTGGCCTCGGCCCAGCCACATGCCAGACCGGCCATCCCCACCCCCTTAACCCCCTGATGCCGAAACCCTAGCCACCGACACCCCTACTTCCCTCATGTCGCCACTCCCTCCCCCTCCCGGTCTCCACTGTCCCCCCACTCCCCTCGATCTCACCCACCTCTCTCTCCCTTCCCCCGCGCGGATCCCGTGGGTGCCAACTGCCGCCCCCGACGCCTTGCACCCGCGCCGCCACCGGACCTCACCGGACGTCATCGCCCCTCTCCTTCGCCCCCTCGTTCCAGACCGGGACCCCGCCTCCCCGATGGCGCGACGTCGCTGGATCACTCAGGCCACCTCGCCCCAATGTTGCCCCGCCGCCTCATCCTCATCACCCGCGCCGTCCTCGACCTCCTCCTCAACTACAGCTCCACCGAGCCTCACCAGTGTTCCCCTGCAATGGGGGTGAGCCGCCGTCTGTCCTCCTCTTTTCTCTCCTCATTTCACCGTCGTAGGCCGTCGTCCGCGCTGCCCGGTCTTCATCTAGTGGCCGCGGTTACCGCGACCGTGACCGCGTCAAGCCCCGCGCCACCGCATCCGCCCGCGCCCATGGGCGTGCTCCCGCACGCTCCGCGCCCACACCTGCTAGGCCGCCACCCACGCCCTTAGCTGGCACCGCTCGGCTCGTCCCCACCGCGTCGTCCCCTGCCGCACGTCCCTGGCCCTGCCCCTACTTCGTCGGCCCGCTGCTGCAGCCTATGCCCGCGCCCCCTCTTGCTTCGCCTACTACTGCTGCTCTTCGCTGCGCCGCGCCGCCCACGCGAGCCTCACCGGTGCCTGCCGTGCCGTGGCCCGCCGCCCCGTTGTCCCGCGCTAAGCCTCTGACCCGCGGCTGCATCTCGCCGTCGGCCACCTCCCCTCCGCTTTCCTGCACCTCACCCCGCCCTACGCTACTCGCTCCGCTGCGGCTCGCCGCCCGCAGCCTGCCCGCCCCTTGCTCCGGCCGACTGCGCCCTTGGCCACGGCCTCCACCGGCACCAGCCGTGCGCCGCGCGCCCGTGCCCCTCGTCGCGGCTTCGGCTACCCGCGCCAGCGCCACCCCTTCCGCGGCCTCGCCCGCCGTATGACGCGCTTGGGTTCGGCCCCTCGGGCACCCGCCCATGCCCGTTACGCCCGCACACACGGCTGGCCCAAGTGGGCCAATGACCACTTGGCCCCGCCTCTAGAACGTTTAAAAAAGATAAAAAATACATAATTAAAAATAATAATTAATTAATTAACTTAATTTAAGCATAATTAGTTAACCTAATCAACTATTTAATTAACTAAACCAATTTAGTTAGCCTAAGCCTACGACATATAGGACCCACGCGTCAGTTTGACCAAGTCAACTAACAGTTGACCGTTGACGTCATGCTGACGTCATAAACTGAATTTTGAATTAAATTAATTCTATTAATTCCAAAAATGATTTAAAACTTTAAAAATTAATATAAAATAATATGTAACTCGGATGGAAAAACTTTGTACATGAATCCGAATACACAACCCATGCCACGCGTTCCTAGCATAGCGAACCTACAACATTTCACCTCCAGTTCATCTGTCCAAAACGCATAACACCGGGAATACTTTCCCGGATGTTTCCCCCTTTCGCCGGTATCACCTACTACCGCGTTAGGGAAAACCTAGCACCGCTCATTGTCATGTCATGCATCGTCACGCTTATGTTTGCATTGTATTTATTGTTTCTTCCCCCTCTTCTCTCCGGTAGACTACGAGACCGACGCTGCTGCTACCCAGTTCGACTACGGAGTTAACGACCCCTCCTTCTTGCTAGAGCAACCAGGCAAGCCCCCCTTGATCACAAGATATCGCCTATTCTTCTCTCTACTGCTTGCATTAGAGTAGTGTAGCATGTTACTGCTTTCTATTAATCCTATTCTGATGCATAGCATGTCCTTGCTACTACTGTTGTTACCTTTCCCTGCAATCCTAAATGCTTAGTATAGAATGCTAGTATTTCATCAGTGGCCCTACATTCTTGTCCATATGCCATGTTATACTATCGGGTCGTGATCACTCGGGAGGTGATCACGGGTATATACTTATATGTCATATATGATACCTGGTCGGGTCGGGTCGGGTCGTAGAGTACCCGCAAATGATTCCGATGTGGGGGGCTAAAAGGACAGGTGGCTCCATCCAGGTAGTGGTGGGCCTGAGTTCCTGACGCCCCCAACTGTTACATTGTGGCGGAGCGACAGGGCAGGTTGAGACCACCTAGGAGAGAGGTGGGCCTGGCCCTGGTCCGCGTTCGCGGTTACTTCAAGATAACACACTTAACGAGATCTTGGTAATTGATCTGAGTCTGGCCACTGGCCTATACGCACTAACCAACTACGCGGGAACAGTTATGGGCACTCGACGTCGTGGTATCAGCCGAAGCCTTCATGACGTCAGCAACTGAGCGGCGCGCGCCGGATTGGACTGGAACGCCTGCTCTTGTATTAGGGGAGCTAGGTCTGTTTCCGGCCACCCTCGCAACATGCAGGTGTGTAATGGGCGATGGGCCCAGACCCCTGCGCCATTGGATTTAGACCGGCGTGCTGACCTCTCTGTTGTGCCTAGGTGGGGTTGCGACGTGTTGATCTTCCGAGGCCGGGCATGACCCAGGAATGTGTGTCCGAACAAAGGGGATCGAGCATGTTGGGAAATGTGGTGCACCCCTGCAGGGAAGTTTATCGATTCGAATAGCCATGTCCCTCGGTAAAAGGACGACCCGGAGTTGTACCTTGACCTTACGACAACTAGAACCAGATACTTAATAAAACACACCCTTCCAAGTGCCAGATATAACCCGGTGATCTCTCTCTAACAGGGCGACAAGGAGAGGATCGCTAGGTAGGATTATGCTATGCGATGATACTTGGTTAACTTATCATCTACGCTCTTCTTCTGCTGCAAGATGGAGGTTGCCAGAAGCGTAGACTTCGATAGGACTAGCTACCCCCCTCTTATTCCAGCATTCTACAGTTCAGTCCACATATGCTACCCTTTTCCATTTGATACCAATGCATACATAGGTAGTGTAGTTCCTTGCTTGCGAGTACTTTGGATGAGTACTCATGGTTGCTTTGCTCCCACTTTTCCCCTTTCTATACCCGATTATTGCGACTAGACGATGGAGTCCAGGAGCCAGATGCCACCGTCGACGATGACTCCTACTACACTGGAGGTGCCTACTACTACGTGCAGGCCGCTCACGACGATCAGGAGGATCCCAGGTAGGAGGCCTGCGCCTCTTTGGATATGTATCCCAGTTTGTGCTAGCCTTATTAAGTCAATCTTGTTTAACTTATGTCTGTACTCAGATATTATTGCTTCCGCTGACTCTTGTGCATTTGAGCTTATGTATTCGAGCCATCGAGGCCCCTAGCTTGTAATATAAAGCTTGTATTATTTTATTTTGTGACTAGAGTTGTGTTGTGATATCTTCCCATGAGTCCTTGATCTTGATCATACACATTTGCGTGTATGATTAGTGTACGGTCAAATTGAGGGCGTCACAAGTTGGTATCAAAGCCGACTGTCTGTAGGAATCCCCCTTCCAAACTCCTTGGCCGAAGTTGAGTCTAGACATTACAAAACTTTCACAAACATGGTTGTGTAGCTTACGGGCCCACGTTGCCATTTAGATGGTATTAGGATCTTTTATTCTTGTCTATACTCTGGGACTCTGATCTCTCTTCTATTCTCGTAATTACTTCCTCCCGGAGAGCCCCTCACTCAAGTTAATTGCTTGGTGCACCAAAGGATTCCGAAGATACTCTTCGATCATTCCCGAGTCCCTTGTGCCCTCTGCCTTTTCAATTCCCTACTACCGATATATCCATATGGATAACGACATACACTTGTTGTTCATACAATTACTCTGAGTTTCTCTTGTTGTTACAAGATGCATCGAATTGCTCTCCGAATTTTAAGAATCCCTTGTACCACTGCCTTGTAGTTCCTTGCCGCCGAATACCATAATTCCTCCCACTTATCAAGTATCCACTCATTCCCAATTGTTCCGGTGTCCCACAAAAGACTTCGAAATACTATTTGATCTTTCTAAAAATCTTCAACAGCTTGTTGTTCTTGGAATTCTTGCATACTTTCATTCCGGTTAATTCCATTGGTCTAGCAATTTACTTCAAAAAAAATTGTGATTGTCACTCTGATCCTTTTGATTCAACATGTGTGTGAATGCACACAATCATCAGTTGTTCCCTAGAATTTATCCTTCCGATTCAGACGTCATCCCGGACATGAGCTGGATCTCGACCAATCAAATTGCCATCGATTGTACCCCTAAGGCTATTCAACTTATCCATACGTAATCAGAGCATTGCTTCTCATCCCTTGTCTTGGAAATCATAATTCCTTTGCATTGAGCTTTGAGTTAGTCAGTTGTTTCTATAATATGATCTCCTTGAATTCTTTCTTCCTCCAGTTGAGTACCGATGCTCACATTAGATCCCTTGTGGACCACCAGATCCTTTGTTGGATTTTATCCGACAACGTACTTCATATTCTATAAGCTTGTGAGCCTTTCCTCGGATACATAATGCCTTTGGTAAATTGTATCCTCTGCTTTCTCAAGCATGCTCTAGTATCGAGCTTGTGTTATTTATTCCTGAAATTTGTGGTATCTGCTCCTAAGATGCCCCGATGGGTTGAACCTATGCCTTCCCCAAACCATATGAACCCGAAAGTTTTCACGAGTCATACTCTTCTGCTGTTCCGCCAGATAAAATTTCTACACTACAGCTTCATCAAAAGCGAGAAGTAAAATGAAAAGTTATGCCTTGAAGAAGTGGGAGTCGACCTTGAGCCTTTGCGTTCATGCCCGTGGACCCGATGTGGAACTTATCATTGAAGCTTCTTGTAAACGATAATAATCCCCTTGTTATAAGTTCGTCATGTATCTATGTTTGGTCCTTTGCAATCATGGTTCCGACCATATTTTCTCCTTAATACCATTTCTCGGACAAGTTGAAGCACTTGCCTTCTGCAGATCATTGCACATGTCTAACCTTTACTTTGATCTACCGTCGAGTATTACACTATGATATCTCCAGAATATCATGGAACTGCATAACTCCTTATGAGTTCTTCATCTACTATTATTTCTCATCGATTCCAATTTCCCCCCGGGTTCTGAGTTGTTAGACACTCAAGGACACCGATAATGGAATCGAGTCCGCACTGCGATCCAACAAGTGTTAGAAATCTTCATTGCCTACGTGTTTAATAATCCTTCAAGTCATTCCTAGCCGGATCGGCTATATCATTACCGTGCTAATTTTAACTTTGCTACCTGGTCCTTCTTCTTGGGGCACAAATTTTGATGATGAGCTAATCTTACATCGATCTTCCTCTTCATATCATTTCTCCTTGAATAGCAAACTTGATTTCGAGTTTGTGTTGTACACGTGGTTCCAATAACCTTTCGCTTCATCATTCCTTTGACTTGATGTCAGCGCCGATCGATTACATCTTCATGAAATCTCTCGACAAACTTTCCATAATCATCATCAACATTTTGAGCTCTTCCAAGATATCAATCAAATTCATGATGGGAAATACCATCCTTTCCCCTCAATGATTGTGTTATCATCGAAAACATTCTTGCCTTCCCCCAACACAAACTTGTTCATGTTATGGATGCAACTTGCTATCCAGCTTGTAGGATGATCTACCTTGAAGTATTACCGTCTTTTATGTCAAGGATGTTGTGATGATTGCTTCACCTTTTACGAATTCTAGAAATAGTGATACTTCTCACCATCACTATTCTTTCTTGGTCCCCATGTCGATTCTAACCGGGACACCAACAAGTGAACGATACTGTTTGGATTCTGCCCTTCTAGCAACCCTATTGCTTCGAAGTTAATGGTCGATAGTTTCATTATAAGTCTATTGCTTATTGAATCTTTATTCAAACATGGATCATGCTACCTAGTCTAGATTTCCGAGTGCAACTTCCAACCAATGTTTAGTTGTGTATGTTTTCCTCAAACATGCATCATTTTATCATTTTATTTGACTATGTTATCTCCTTGTCCACATAATTGTGGAAATCCATCTTTCTTGAAATCTCAATGAATTGTCGCTAAGTCAACCAGCCACCTCCTCACCTCTCCTTGATTTAATGATGAACTCTTGTTTCGGAACTCGCTTCCATAGTTCAATTCCCAAGAATCTTACAATGTCATCTCGACAATTTGTGTTGCACCTTTTCTTCTCAAGCATCCTAAGTCAGAGGTATCCTGACACCAATAGGATCTGAACCTCTGTCAGATATGATGGTTGGAATATATTTCCAAGAGTTATAACATTGGTCTTTATATGACTCGGTAAGGGGATGGCATGCCTAGCACACCTGACTGTAGGACCTATTGTTATAATTTTCCTTTTAGCAAGGCTATCCATTCTTCCATGAAGAAATTGTAAAGCTTATTCTACAAGTTGTTCCTGATGGATCCTTCGTGTATCTGGAGTCTGACCTTTGCTTGAAGACCATGTCAATGCTATCTCAAAGCAGGTCTGTGGTACTCCGATTTTCAACAAAGAACATTTGAATCCCAATGTTAATTGTTTCCTGCTCAATTATCCAAACACCGTTGTATGGGTAATGTCATGAAATTTCTCTCCCCTTACCTAAAGCGTTTTCTACATTATATCATGTCATGGATATCATGCTCTGCTTGTCCTTGGGAAGGATATACCCCTGAAATATGTGTTTAAACACATTTTCCTTTCCATTGTTCTGTTTAAACTGATAATCACATTTTCCTTTCCATTGTTTTGTATAACCTTTCTTGTGGTCTATATGATCTAAGTAGTAATATTCTCCTGCTTATGTAAACACCTCAGTGTACAATTCTGTTGGTAAGACCCCTGTTACTATTGTTGATGACATTCCGGTAGCCACCGATGGATGAGAACTTTGCCTATTGGTCCGCCTCGTTTAACGATCAGGAAAATGGTTCTCTTCGTCCCTTGCCCTTGGTACCGACGTTGTTGCCGACATAATCGACATGCTACAATACGACATGCCTTGCCATCATGACCACGCAAGATGTCACCGCTCCTTCTACTTTTGACCCACATGGTGGGCCCATAACCCACAGGTCCCAGGATCGAAACCTGACTCTCCTGTACGCCTCAGTTTCTAAAAGTTATTCCTCGCGTTTGGCTTCGTATGTAGTTCACGAGCCACCTTCCAAGAGATCATCAATTCTGGTATCAGACATAATAATTATTCCCATAGCTTAAAACCCTTTCACGCTTTGTTTTAGGCAACGAACGATTGCCTATTCGCTTGAAATTTCTAATTGCGCCTTTTTACCTTGCTCTCGATGACTTTCTTGAATTTCAACTCGAGAGATATTCACTAAGATAGCCCCCAAGTACCTAACGTGTGTTGAGCTTCGTCCTTCCTGAGTTTTCCCCTTATCTTTTTCGTAAGTTCGATGGAGATCCTGAAGAAAGGACGACAACTTCATTATGAGGCATCGATGCAGAGAAATGAAGATGTCAATGTAATGGATCGACTTCTTCGAGAACAGCAACCAACACCGAGAAGACTCGATAGAATTTCGTAGCCAGAACTTTCCCCCTACTTCACCTCTTAAATCTCGGGACGAGATTTCTTGTAGTAGAGGAGAATTGTGATGCCCAGATAATTAAGCTACAGTAATCCCACGCTAATGATGCCACGTCACCACTATTACTGTTACTAATCTCATGTTGATCCAAATCCGGTTCAAATTCAAATTCAAATAATAAGTGAAATTCTAAACATCTCAAACATGAAAACTAAAATGTTCATCATTAAATCAAATAATCCCTAACTTATTTTGGTGTTGGAACCAACCTTTTTAAAAATGTTTAAATGCCCTAAACTAAATAAAAACAGTGGATGAAATAACAATTTAATTGCTTTTTAAATTATAAAAATATTAAACTAACTTGCTTTGGTACCAAACTAGGTTTGGCAGTGGCCTGTACTAATGATACTAATTTAGGTGCTAACTCGGTATATTATAAAACTAAAATAAATAGAAACTAAGTTAGGAAAGAAAAATAGATAAAAGGAAAAAGGTCAAATAAAAAAATAGAAAAGAGAATAGGCCTCCCCCCACTGGGCCTTGGCCCAGCCACATGCCAGACCGGCCCATCCCCACCCCCTTAACCCCCTGATGCCGAAACACGAGCCACCGACACCCCCCAGTTCCCTCACGTCGCCACTCCCTCTCCCCCTCCCGGTCTCCACTATTCCCCCCACTCCCCTCGATCTCACCCACCACTCTCTCCCTTCCCCCGCGCAGATCCCGTCGGTGGCAACCGCCACCGCCAACGCCTTGCACCCGCGCCGCCACCGGACCTCACTGGACGTCATCGCCCCTTTCCTTCGCCCACTCATTCTAGATCAGGACCCTGCATCCCCGACGGCGCGACGACGCCGGATCACCGAGGCCACCCCGCCCCGATGTTGCCCCGCCGCCTCGTCCTCATCACCCGCGCCGTCCTCGACCTCCTCCTCAACCGCGGCTCCACCGAGCCTCGCCGGTGTTCCCCTGCAACGGTGGTGAGCCGCCATCTGTCCTCCTCTTCTCTCTCCTCGTTTCACCATCGTAGGTCGTCGTTCGCGCTGCCCGGTCTTCGTCCACTGGCCGCGGTCACCGCGACCGTGACCGCGTCTAGCCCTGCGCCACTGCATCCGCCCGCGCCCATGGGCGCGCTCCCGCACGCTCCGCACCCGCGCCCGTAGCTGGCGCCGCTCGGCTCGTCGCCAAGGCGGCGTCCCCTGCCGGACGTCCCTGGCCCTGCCCCTACTTCACCAGCCCGCTGCTACAGCCTATGCCCGCGCCCTTCTTGCTTCGCCTACTGCTGTTGCTCTTCGCTGTGACACGCCCGCCGACGTGCATCCCAGCCGCGCCGCCCCCGTGAGCCTCACCGGTGCCTACCGCGCCGTGGCCCGCCGCCTCGCTGTCCCGCGCTTCGCCTCTGACCTGCGGCTGCGCCTCGCCGCCGGCCACCTCCCCTCCGCTTTCTTGCACCTCACCCTGCGCTATGCTACTCGCTCCGCTGCGGCTCGCCGCCCGCAGCCTGGCCGCCCCTTGCTCCGGCCAGCTCCACCCCTGGCCACGGCCTCCGCCGGCGCCAGCCCCGCGCCCCGCGCCCGTGCCCCTCATCGCGGCTCTGGCTAGCCGCGCCAGCGCCGCCCCTTCCGCGGCCTCGCCCGCCGTATGACGTGCTAGGGTTCGGCCCCTCGGGCACGCGCCCGTGCCCGTTACGCCCGCTCACCCGACTGGCCCCAGTGGGCCAATGACGACTGGGCCCCGCCTCGAGAACGTTTTAAAAAAGATAAAAACACATAATTAAAAATAATAAATAATTACTTAATTAATTAACTTAATTTAGGCATAATTAGTTAACCTAATCACCTATTTAATTAACTAAACCAATTTAGTTAACCTAAGCCTATGACATATAGGACCCACGCGTTAGTTTGACCAAGTCAACTGACTGTTGACCGCTCATATCATGATTACGTCATAAACTGAATTTTGAATTAAATTAATTCTGTTAATTCCCAAAATGATTTGAAACTTTAAATATTAATATAAAATAATCAGTAACTCGGATGGAAAAACTTTGTACATTAAAGTTGCTCAGAACGACGAGATGAATCCGAATACACAACCCGTTCGTCTGCCACGCATCCCTAGCATAGCGAACCTACAACATTTCACCTCCGGTTTGTCTGTCCGAAAATGCGTAACACCGGGAATACTTTCCCGGATGTTTCCTCCTTTCGCCGGTATCACCTACTACCGCGTTAGGGCACACATAACACTGCTCATTGTCATGTCATGCATCGCATGCTTATGTTTCCATTGTATTTATTGTTTCTTACCCCTTCTCTCTGGTAGACTACGAGACCGACGCTGCTGCTGCCCAGTTCGACTATGGAGTTGACGACCCCTCCTTGCCAGAGCAACCAGGCAAGCCCCCCCTTGATCACCAGATATCGCCTATTCTCTCTCTACTGCTTGCATTAGAGTAGTGTAGCATGTTACTGCTTTCCGTTAATCCTATTCTGATGCATAGCTTGTCCTTGCTACTACTGTTGTTACCTTTTCCTACAATCCTAAATGCTTAGTATAGGATGCAAGTATTTCATCAGTGGCCCTACATTCTTGTCCATCTGCCATGCTATACTATCGGGCCGTGATCAACCGGGAGGTGATCACGGGTATATACTTATACATAATATACGATACTTGTGGTGACTAAAGTCGGGTCGGCTCGTAGAGTACCCGCAAGTGATTCCGATGTGGGGGCTGAAAGGATAGGTGGCTCCATCCAGGTAGTGGTGGGCCTGAGTTCCCGGCAACCCCCAACTGTTACTTTGTGGTGGAGCGACAGGGCAGGTTGAGACCACCTAGGAGAGAGGTGGGTGTCGGTGTCAAAACCGGTGAATCTCGGGTAGGGGGTCCTGAACTGTGCGTCTAGGCCGGATGGTAACAGGAGGCAGGGGACACGAAGTTTTACCCAGGTTCGGGCCCTCTCGATGGAGGTAAAACCCTACGTCCTGCTTGATTAATATTGATGATATGGGTAGTACAAGAGTAGATCTACCACGAGATCAGAGAGGCTAAACCCTAGAAGCTAACCTATGGTATGATTGTATGTTGTGATTGTTGTCCTACGGACTAAAACCCTTCGGTTTATATAGACACCGGAGAGGGTTAGGGTTACACAAGGTCGGTTACAAAGGAGGAGATATCCATATACGTATCTCCTAGCTTGCCTTCTACGCCAAGTAGAGTCCCATCCGGACACGAGACGAAGTCTTCAATCTTGTATCTTCATAGTCTAACAGTCCGGCCAATGGAGATAGTCTGGCTGTCTGGAGACCCCCTAATCCATGACTCCCATAGTAGCCCCTGAACCAGGCTTCAATGACGATGAGTCCGGCGAGGATAGTGTCCGACCCTGCAAAATAAGTTCCACATTCCACCGTAGAGAGAATAATATTTTCGCAGATCTAATGACGTTACGTCATGGCCCGGTGATTATTCGAACCATTTCTTTTAACCAGCCCCGCACATAACGCGAGGCAGTTTTTCGACACGTCTTGTCAAAGCAGAGATCGTGTCCCCTTATTACGGGATTCTCATCAATACGGGCATGGGTAATCCAACCACGCCATCGATTGCGGCACTTGGGGGATAAGCGAGTTTTACCAGGCAAGTGGGGACGCTTAGTTTTGTCCGCCCATATAAAAGGATAAGGATTCACCTTTCTATCCACGCCTTCTTCCTCCTTTGCTCATCCGCTCCCGGACACTCGAGCTCTAGCGCCCAAGCCCTCACTTCCATCTAAACCTTCTCCAACCATGTCCGGAGCGGGAGGCAAGTGGATGGTCTCCTCCGTCACGGAGGGAGACATCAAGAAACTGAGGAGAGCCGCATACCTGCCCGACGACATCGCGCACCGGCTCCCAAATGAGGGGCAGCTCATCCCCACCCCCAGGCCCCATGAGAGGGTGGTATTCCTCACCCATGTCCTCCGCGGACTAGGATTCCCTCTCCATCCCTTTGTCCGGGGGCTCATGTTTTATTACGGCCTGGATTTCCACGATCTGGCCCCGAACTTCATCCTCAACATCTCGGCGTTTACCCTCGTGTGCGAGGCCTTCCTCCGCATCAAGCCCCACTTCGGCTTATGGCTGAAGACCTTCAACGTCAAGCCGAAGGTGGTGGGCGGCCGCCAGGCGGAGTGCGGAGGTGCCATGGTGGGCAACATAACATGGATCGAGGGCTCCTTTGTGGAAACCATAAAGGGGTGGCAATCGGGGTGGTTCTATATCACCGAGCCGCACGACCCCGCATGGGTAGCGGCCCCCGAGTTCCGATCTGGCATCCCCATGCGGCTCACCTCCTGGAAAGAGAAGGGCATGTCCTGGGGTAGTTCGAAAGAGCTGACCGGACTCCAAACATGCATTCAAAACATGGTGGACAAGAAGCTCAAGCTTATCAACATAATCCAGGTTATGCTCATCCGCCGGATACTCCTGTGCCAACAACGGGAGTTCACCTTGTGGGAGTTCAATCCGGCACAACACCGGACTCTGAACAGGCTCTTCGACACGACTCATGAAGACGCCTGGAGGGTGCTGTTCAAAAGTGCCGAGGTCCCTTCCCCTATCACTGAGGATCGCGGATTTAGCGCGAAGCGCCAAGCTAGTGCGGTAAGCTGCTTTACCTTTCACAGGATACTTATTTTTTATATAGATTGACTCTATGCAGGATCTAAACTCCCGGACCTTTGACAGGACAGGCAGAAGATGGCCGGACAGATCGACTGTCCGGCTCCTTTGCCTGAAGGCCCCGCAGACGCTCTTCTGGTGAAGATGCTGACTCCGGCCCCTTATAAGGTGCCGGAGAAGACCAAGAAGGCCAAGGGAACTCGAAAGAGTTCCCGACGCCAGGCGTCGTCGGACTCACCGTCTGATGACTCTGCGGCGCACTCTTCCCGTGAAGACGAGGAGGAGGAAGAAGATGCTCCCCCACCGACAGGGGGAGACAAGAAAAGGAAGGCCGCCCCAACTGGGGAGGCTGGAGGGTCCAAGAAGGGAAGGACTCTCCTTCCGGACAGCTGCACCGCCGCCGAAGAAAGCGAAGACGAGCCCAGGGCCAAGCCCCCGGGGAGATCGTAAGTATTCGGATACCAAAGTTACCCATAGGATTCCTTTGTCGCACTACTTTTCCTAACGCCGAACTCAATTGTGCAAGCCGCCCCGAGCCAATATCAAGGTATCATCGGACGGCTCCCTGGGCTCGTCGGATATGGATAGCGATCCAGTCCCGACCGCCACCTCCCCTCATCCTGCTGACGACATGGAGGTGTTGTCTCAAGAGGCACCGGATCGAGGGAAGACAGTCCCAGAGGCGCCTCAAGGCGACCTTCCGAACTTCGGGAGCCGCGGGGATGGGGCCCCCGAGAGCTCCGAGTTCGGCCCTCGGCCGAACACCGTGCCGGACCCTCCAGCGGTTCCGGACTCGGGCAGGCGGCCTCCTTCTAAGGGGGGCAAAACGCCTGTGCCGGTGACCTCTGTCCATCCAGAGGCACCGGACCATCTGCTTGAAGCGCTTCGCAGCGCTTCCATCGACGAGGAGCACCGCACTATCATGAGTGCGGTGATCCAGAAGGTTCAGTCGGCCAAGAGCAGATTGACTGAAGCCTGTGCCAGCCTTCTAACAGGCTTTGAGGTAAGTGTGTTTAAAATATAGTAGAAATTTTACCGCATAGACAGTAGCCCCTGATGGTTTGTTTGGTGTTCACAAAGAAAAGCTGGACAGAGGATCAAATAATATCGCAGGAGTCTAATATAAGTATGTCAATATGCATATGCAGGCTTCGCTGCTGGCGTCCGCCACACTAACTGCGGAGGTCGCCGTACTGAAGCAGGACCTCGAGGGGTCCAAGAAAGAGCTTGGCCTTGCCAAGAGGCAGCTCGAGGAGAACAAGGGTAAGTAATACCCCGTCTATAGATATGTATATATAAAAAGGATGCGATTGCAAAATGACAGGATCGTTGTATGTTTGCCAGGGGCCACGACCGAGGTGGCGACCCTGAAGCAAGCGCTAACCAAGGCTGAAGATACAGCGGACAAGGAGCGCACCGAGTGAGAGAAGCACGAGGCTCGGGTGGGCGAGGTGCAGCAAGAGCTCCAGGCTCTCGTGACAAAGCATGAGGCGTTGGAGCTTGACTCGAAGACGCGAGAGTCTGAGCTTGCCGCAGCCCTTGAGAGTGCAAAGAGTGCCAAGGCCGAGGCCCGGAAGGCCCTCCAGGAGATCGACGTGATGAAGAAGATAGCGGCGGATAAGGCTTTCTATATGCAAAGCAAGCATGTAAAAGTAAATTACCGATTACTTACCCGGATCCGGAGCTCTTCAGGAGCATTCGCAGATTTGACCCGCAGTGTGTCCGTGCCACACAATTTTACCAGACCGAGGACAGAAGCTCAACGAAGAAGCTGTTCTGGTCTCAGTATGCTGAGGCCGAACATCCGGTGCCGATGAGCGACCAGCTGAAGGAGATGGTCGAGCTACATAAGGCGGCCGATCAGGCCATGAAGGGCTTTATAGTCTGGCTGTGGCCTGGCGACGCCCTTCCAAACAGCTTCTTCGTCCTGGTGAGGCAGCTTGTGGATGCCTGCCCACGGCTGGAGGTCGTCAAGCGATCCGTCTGCATTGAAGGTGCACGCCGGGCTTTCGCCCGTGTAAAAATGCAGTGGGTCAAGCTAGACACCGTGAAGCTGATCAAGGAGGGGCCGCCGGAGGGCAAGGAGCACCGCCACCCTGAGATGTATTACGAGGGTGTTCTGCCGGGTGCCTGTCTTATCGCGGATGAGTGTTCGAAAGATGTAATATTAGAGTAAACTTGCTCGTTTTATCCTGTATTTATGAAAACTTGTTTCATATGCGCCATGCAACGCTTGTTTGAATTTAAAATATTACCTTCTGTTTGACTGTTTATCCAATCTGAGAGATGGCTAGTCCTCGGCTTCTACCCCCATGCCGCTATTGCTGGGGTGTTCAGGATAAACCTGAGCACTCTTGTTCCCATATTTGGGTCCTTCGAGGGAGGTGCTCAACGCAACAAACAAGGCAACCGGACTAATATTGCTTTATCACTCTCACTTAGCCATAGAATTCTATAATTTTAAATTTCGGAGAAGCCCCTGGTATTCGGAAGGCCGAATTCGGGGCGCGATACACGCCTTTAAGCCGGACAAGGCCGGCCCCTCGCCCTAAGCGGCATAAGTCTTTAGGGACTCGAAAAAACCTCGCCGAACAGCGACCAGTCTCTCGCCTTATCATGACAGTCAGTTTTAGCTTTCTCTACTGAGGTGCTCAGCCCGGCAGAACCGGGGTACAATCGCAGTAGTTCTCCTAGCGCTACCTTAGTCGATAGAGCGGAACATAAGGTGCCAAAACATAGGAGCCGGGCAAACCCAACATTTGACCAAAGACATGATTCGGAGCTGATGCATATAATGCTATAAGTTCGGGGTGCCGCACTTGTGAAAGTGTTTGGACTTTTCACACTGCATTGTGGGGTACGTGAGCCCCTGGTGTATTGGCCGTACCAAAGTGTACGGTTGCAAGGCGTCGTTAATGAACACACACACACACACACACACACATATATATATATATAATGCAATAATGGTCGTAATGTAATGCATTGTTTATTAAAAAGTTGTGTTAAAGTAGAGTGATACAGATAGTGCGATAAGCAAAAAGTAGGACTAAGTCCCTTCCAAGGGCGAGCTGAGGGATGATATGAAATCGGAGATCAACCTGGGAATTCCGTTGTATAACGTAGATCTCTGCCTCCTTGGTTGCTGCATCATGTGTTTGGCAATAGTGCTGCCGGTCGGTGTTTTCAAAGATTAAGGTCCTGAAAAAAGAAAAAAATAACCAAACGGGAAGCCCCTAGTGCGGTTTAGGCCGCGTTTTGAGGCGTGCCGCAGTTGTGCCCCCCTCCCCACCTGTGCCCATGGTATTTTTAATGCGTAATTATGTACGCGCGGCACGAATATCGCCGTTGGGCTGGGATTGGGGTGGCGTCCGTATTGCTACGCGAGCTCAGATCGCGCCAGGCGGTCTATTTGTTGATTGCCGCGAGCGCGCTTGAAGGTGTCCGGGCTTTGAAATGCCGAACTGGTTGATTGCCTTGAGAGGCTGCTTTGCGCTTCTGCTGCGAGGGCCGCGGTGTGCTCCTCTGTTCGGAGGGAGTGCTCTGTGTTTCCATTGACTGTAATAACTCCGCAGGGTCCTGGCATCTTGAGGTATGCATAATGTGGTACTGCATTGAATCTAGCAAATGCGGTTCGCCCGAGCTGCGCGTGATAACCACTACGGAAGGGGACTATATCAAAGATTAACTCTTCGCTTCGGAAGTTATCCGGGGATCCGAAGACCACTTCCAGTGTAAGTGAGCCTGTGCAATGGGCCTCTACGCCTCGAATAACGCCCTTAAAGGTCGTTTTTGTGGGTTTGATCCTTGAGGGGTCTATACCCATTTTGCGCACTGTGTCCTGATAAAGCAGGTTCAGGCTGCTGCCGCCGTCCATAAGGACTCGAGTGAGGTGAAATCCGTTGATGATTGGGCCTAGGACCAGTGCGGCAAATCTGCCATGACAGATACTAGTGGGGTGGTCCCTGCGATCGAAGGTGATCGGGAAGGAGGACCTGTTGACACACGAACACGTCACGTGTACCCTCGACGCCGGGGGTGATGCACCGCAGCTCACGTCGAAGGAGACCCGACCGACAGCGCGATACGCAAGACAGTCGACAGGCGCTTTTGCAGACCCGAAAACCCCACACCCCCGGGAGGGACCCCGTCAGGGAGTGCGGCGGCTATAGGCTGCCCTAGGTCGATTCGCTCGCCCCTAGAGCCTTGGGATTCGCAGCTCTCAAACACGAAGAACAGCGAAGAACAAGATAGAAAAAACGGTGGAGAGATAAAACGTAGATGAAAAAGTGGTATATTGATTTGTTCGATTGTGTGTTGTTCAATCGGCCGTCACCCCGAACATATATAAGAGGCGGCTGGACTTCCCGTACAAGTAAAGGATTCATCTAGGCTTTCCTTACAAGAAAAATTACATCAATTCACGTCCTAGAGTCCTAATTCTATTCCAACTCGAATTCAGTCTGAATCTGGCCCAAACTCTGTCTTCCTTCTTGCATGGGCCGCCGGGCTTGCATACGATCTCCGATGGAGACGGCCCAAATATCAAACTTGTGCGCCTCGACGATACGAACAACTCACATGTTGATCACTTTTTCAAATAAGGCCATCTTGAATACTTTTCGTGGTCATCTTTATCTTCCAGTCGGACTCGGTCTTGCAGTAGACTAGATTATCTGAGTCTTGTAGTGAATTTGTAGGCTATATATTATCTCTGATGATGATGACTCCAAAATCAAAGTTTATCGTCTTGATGATACGCACAACTTCTGTATTGAACACTTCTTCATCCAAGGTCATTTTGATAAACTTTCGAGCACATGTTCGATTTCACTCGGACTTGAGCTCATCCACTCGGATATTAGATACTTTCACTCGGATCGTCCGATTGGACTTTTTTCACTCGGAAGACAATCTTTCACTCGAATGACTATATTTCCACTTGGATGACTATATTTCCACTCGGAAGGCACTATCTTATTCAATCGGCAAGTTTTCGTCCCGATGGTAATCTTTTCACTCGGAATATTTTCACCTGGACGACAATTTCACTCGGATGATCATATTTCCACTCGGATGACTAAATTTCCACTTGGATAATAATTAGTTCATCCGGTCAGAAAAGTTTCACTCGACTGGTAAATTTTCACTCGACCATAAACTTTCACTCGGATGGTAAACTTTTCATTCGGATTTCCGACTGAAAACATAGCCCGATCTTGATTTGTCTCTCCAGGCCTCATACGACCTTGGATTGAGACGAATTATATAGGAAAATCAATCGGCTCGATGAGACGAAACTTTTCCGTGGTGAATGTTTTTCGATTCAAGGCCGTCTTGATGGTCGAATTACTTGCGCAATCTATCAGACAAGTGTCTGGCACCTCGCGCCATATTTCCGTTGAGGTTCGGTCTGCAGTGTATTGCTCTAACTTTTGCATATGAACTCGGATTGAGATGATTTATATATCAAAATCGATTGCCTCGATGAGACGAAGACAATTCCTTAAGAGTGGTCCTTCATCCGAGGTCATCTTGAAGACGTGATTGGCCAAAAACTACTCAGAACATTGAATTATGCCACTCGGAGTATAGTTTCGGTCCGTAAGATAAAGTCGAATGAATATAACTGAAACATTAAAGTGGTTCCACTCGGCGACGTGATTCTTTTCATGCTGAATACCCGTTCACTCGAGACCATCTTCATTGCAATCTGTATCTTGCCAAAATCTGGTGTCAACACATGCCCCCCTGTTTTTCGGCAAAGCTTGCACGCCGAAAAATAATATGCATAGTGTTTGTTCTAAGGACGATATCAACACTCCATCGGCCATTTATTTTTCTCAGGGCGATAATTATGTATCGGCCATGTTTGTGCTAAGGGCGATAATCATATATCGGCCATTGCCTACTTAGGCTTCCTACCACACACTCGAGTGGTACTTCTTCAAATATTTGCAATTGAGAGCTCGAGGTAACAATGCCCCTTGTATTGATTCCACCAAATATGAATTTTCGGGAACAACTCTTGTAATTCTAAAAGGACCTTCCCAACTTGGAGACCACTTCCCGAATTTTCTATGAACCAATCGGCAGAATCACTTTCCAGACGAGATCACCAACTTGAAAATTCTTCAACTTAACTTTCTTATTGTAAGCTCTTGCAACCCTCAACTTGTCTCTCTCTATGGACTTCAAAGCAACCAAACGTTTATCAGCAACCTCATCAATATTGTCCATCATCAAGTTATAAAAGTCTACTGCCGATAAATCATTTTGTTTGGCTATTCTCAAAGCATTCAAATTTACTTCCACTGGTAAAACGGCCTCTTGACCACATACTAGCTCATATCGGGTCACCTTCGTAGCACCATGCCTTGAAATTCTATGTGCCCACAAAGCTTCAGACAACAACTCATGTCATCTCCTTGGATTATCTTCAATCTTTTTCTTGATGAGTTTGATCAAAATTTTATTGCTAGACTCAGCTTGTCCATTAGCTTGGGCATAATATGGAGAGGAATTGAGCAACTTTATGTTATAAGATCCGGCAAACTCTCTGACTTGGTGTGACATGAAAGATGAACCTTGATCTGTTGTTAACGTTTGAGGAATACCGAATCTATGAATAATGTGCTCGGTTATGAATTGAATTACCTCTGTATGTGTCATGTTCTTGAGAGGTACTGCTTCAGACCATTTAGTGAAATAATCAGTTGCCACCAATATGAACCGATGCCCCTTTGAGGAAGATGGATGAATTTGCCCAATAAAGTCTAAACCCCATCCTCTGAAAGGCCACGGCTTGATAACAGGATGCAACATAGCAACAGGAGCCAATTGAATATCACCAAATTTTTGACAAGCTTCGCACCCTTTATAATATCTGAAGCAATCATTAATCATAGTCGGCCAATAAAACCCAGCACGTCGTAATAACCATTTCATCTTGGGAGCCGACTGGTGAGTGCCACAAATGCCTTCATGTACCTCTCCCATAGCAACTCTTGCCTGGTCCTCATCCAAACACTTTAGAAGAACATCATCGACTGTTCGGTGATAAAGACCATCATCTCTCATTGTATACTTGAAAGCCATACGCCGAACAGCCCTGTCCACCCTTTCACTCGGATTGCACAAGTAATCAACAATGGGCTTCCTCCAGTCGGGATTGTCACCTGCACTAGATTTTTTGTTAATGACTGAATTAGTGGGTTCTGGTTCGGCCTCTTCTATACTGGTAAGACAAGACATCGGACTTTGAGAAATATGAAACATGCCATGATCAACATGGTATCCAGATGCTTGCTGTGCCAACTCATTTTCTCTCCAGTTGTCATGTCTAGGTATATGCGCAATGCTAAAACAATCCAAAGTAGAGATTATATCTAGACATTTATCAAGATAAACATTAAGTGATTCGTCCAAACACTGAAAGACTTTGGATATTTGCTGCACCACTAGTAACGAATCACCATAAGCCTCAATATGTGTAACACCTATAGCAAGTAACATCTCTAGGCCGAATAACAATGCTTCATATTCGGCTTGATTGTTTGTGCAAAAATATTCTAAGCGGCATGAGGCTTCAAAAACGGCACCATGAGGAGATATGTAAACAATACCAACACCTTGGCCATTGGTACAAACTGAACCATCAAAATATAATCTCCATGGTACTATTGAGACAAGGTTTATATCAACATCATGCTTGTCATCAATCCGATGTTCAACAATAAAATTAGCAATGATTTGGCCTTTCATGGATTTTAGAGATTCATAGGCCAAATCATATTCAATCAAAGCATAAGCCCACTTGCCAATTCTACCACTAAGAATTGGTTTATGCAACATGTATTTAATGACATCGGTCTGACAAGCTACTATGCAAGCACTCGGTACTAAATAATGTCTCAATTTTGTGCAAGCATAATATAAACATAGACATAATTTTTCAATAAATGTATACCTTGTCTCTGCGTCCAATAGGCGGCGGCTCAAATAAGTGATGGCATGCTCTTTTCCTTCGGTCTCTTGAGTTAGAACAGCACCAATAACTTCTTCCTCTGCTGCAATGTAAAGTCTGAAGGGTTCCCTATGCTTGGGTGCTTTCATCACCGGAGGAGTGCATAAATAATTCTTGATCATATCAAATGCTTCTTGCTGTTTTGCCCCCCCCCCCAAGTGAAATCAGCATTATTCTTTAACCGAAGGATAGGAGTAAATGCATCAACTTTCCCTCATAGATTAGCTATGAACCTTCTCAAATAATTGACCTTGCCAAGAAACTTTTGCATATCTCTCTTGCATGTTGGAGCCTCCACTTTATGTATGGCCTCTATCTTTTTGGGATCAATCTCTATGCCATCTTCATGAATAATAAAACCCAAAAACTTGCCAGCTGATACACCGAATGCACACTTTAAAGGATTCATCTTCAGTCCATACTTTTTCATTCTTTTGAAAGCTAAACGCAAATCGGCCAAGTGAGATTCAAAAGCATCCGATTTGACAACAATATCATCAATATAAACTTCAAGTGTGACACCGAGTAAATCATGAAAAATTAAATTCATAGCCCTTTGATACGTGGCTCCAACATTTTTTAATCCGAATGTCATCACTATCCACTCGAATAAACCAAGGAAACCAGGACATCGAAAAGCCGTTTTGTACATGTCCTCTTCGGCCATAAAAATTTGATTGTATCCGGCATTACCATATAGAAAGCTAATAACCTTATGTCCAAAAGCATCATTAATAAGCATATCGGCTATTGGCATAGGATACTCATCTTTGGGTGTATCCCTATTCAAATATCTGAAATCAATGCACACCCTCAACTTGCCAGATCCTTTCTTCTCTACTGGAACAATGTTAGAAATCCACTCGGCATACCTGCAAGGTCGAATGAAATTAGCTTCAAGCAGTCGACCGATCTCTTCCTTGATACGGTCATATGTTTTCGGATTAAATTTTCTGGCCGACTGTTTATAAGGTCTAAAACCGGCCTTTATAGGCAACCGATGTTTCACTAGCTCTCGGCTTAACCCTGGCATCTCATGATATTCCCATGCAAAGCAACAAACATATTCTTTCAATAGCTCGATTAACTTAGCCTTACAATCAGCTTTCAAATTTTTGTTTATAAATGTTGGTCGAGTGACTGAACCATCTCCAATATCTACCTCTTCTAACGGATCGGCTGATGTAAAACCTTGTCCAAGTTTATCCATGTCATCCAACTCCTCTATAGACTCATACATATTGTTCTCATTGGACCGATACTTTACAAGATGTTTTTGTAACCACTCGGAATTAGGATCCATTTAAACATATCATACCTTGGAGCCGATTGCATTCACTCGGCTTTAAAGAGATGGGCACAAAACCATTCTTGGTCACATTGAGAAAATCAAATTCTGATAAGTCACGTCCCGTCAAGCAAGTAGCATTGGGATGTTGCCAATCCACCGATGCATCGGCCAAAGCAACACAGGCCGAGTTATCCGCATGAATAACTTCCACTTCATCATCAACCCACTCAATCAAAAACTGGTGCATAGTGGATGGCACGCACTGGTTTGCATGAACCCAATCACGGCCTAGTATGACGTTGTAGTTACCTTGCACCTCAGCGACAAAGAATGTAGTAGCCAAAGTTTTGCTTCCGACTGTAAGCTCCACATACATCACACCTTTGGCTTTAGTTTTCTCTTTGCCTTCAAATCCGTTGAGCACCATATTGGTCTTGATCAATTCTTCATTAGGCAAACCCAATTTCTTGAAGACCAAATAGGGCATACGATTTACCACAGCACCACCATCAACAAGCATCCGAGTGAGCGGCGACCCATTGATATGACCTCTGAGATATAATGGTTTCAGATGCGTTACTGGTTCTTTTGGCTTCTCGAATATCGTGTTTTTAGGGCCAAAATCCAGCTGAGCCACCTCCCCTTCCTCATCTACAGCACGAAACTCAGCAAGTAAGTAATACACCATATTGATATCCATACCTTCATGAACCTGTGTAGACTCATAGTCCAACATATCAGCCTCCTCCTCAAGTGCATCCACCGATTTAGAAATTTGTCCAAGTGAAGAGGAAGCAATAGGTAACGTAGACGATGCAATGATTGCATCGTCCTCTTTTGGTAGTGTAGGTGCTGCTGTGATAGGTGTAGAAGCCACAACATCTTGTATTTGTTTGGGCCTCCACACTTGTTTTGTAGGTACCATAGGCCGAGTGTCATTGAACAACTTATCCCTTTGCTTCTCAGCCTCTTGTTCTCCCATCTCTTGACTCCTTAACCTCTGTAGTTTCCTCTTTTGTGTCTTTGTTAGCCCTAGAGGACACCACTTTGGCTGAGTGTATTTAGGATCTCTCGTTTTTACTCGGCCGGTGCTTGCTTCATGGTCATTAGCCAAGTGCTTTGGCGCAATAGAAAGTATCGGCTCAGTCAGATTGCTATGCACAATCGGCTGCTGTATGCCGAATGTTTTGGTGCCCAAGATAAGTGAGTCGGCATCCATTTTCTCCTTGCCTTTTCCTGACTCAACTGCTGCAACACTTGGTGATTTAACACGCCATTCTTTTCGACTTTCCAGATGCATGAAATTTCCACTCGGGCGCACCTTTTTACTCTGATGGAATCCACTCGAATGGATGTCACTCGGATGGAGTCCACTCGGATGGAATCCACTCGGATGGAATTCAGTCGGATGGAATCTACTTGACCACATTTTTTCATTCGGATAACTTCCACCTGGGTGCATTCTTACACTCGGATAATTTCCATCCGGTCGCATGTTTTGACCAGCCGACTGATAGCCACCAATGTTCAGTCGGCCTCTATATGAATAGCCAAGTCCATCCCAAACAGATTGCGTATGCTCTTCTGGAAACGGCACCCTTGGTACACTCGGTTTCATATACTGACTGAACATATCAGCTAATGGTGACCTTGGTTGCTTCAAATGAGTCGGCCGATTAAAGCTAGAACCGGTCGACTGGTTGGTGTACTTGGACAACAACATATCAAAAGTTGGCTTGATCCGCTTGCGCTATACTTTAACTTCATTCCTTTTCCACTTGCCAATTTCTGGACTCTTGGGCTTGATAAATCTCACACGAGCATTTTCTTGCACTTGCAGTTGCCCCCCGAGTGTAGGATTCTTGATGGTGATTTTGATCACTTCTTTGCCATCGGGTTGCTTACCAAGCACAACCTATCTCCCCAAGACCTTGTTGTCCTCCTTGTCTTTCCTGGGCTCACCAACAATGACATTAGCTTTATTAGCAGATTCAGCTACCTCCGGCCAAATGAGTAGCTTCTTCCCCTCCAAATCCATGGTATTCATTGGAAAAGGCTGTTTATCAACTTGCATCTCAGAAAAGTTCAATCGTCCGTCATTAATGGCCGATTGTATCTGTCGTCGAAAAACATTGCAATGTTAGTAGCATGAGAAAAAGAATTATGATACTTGCAATAAGCACGCCGTTTTAGCTCTTCAAACGGTGGTAAAGTATGAGATATTCTAATAATCTTAGCCTGCAGCAAAGCATCAAATATTCTATCACACTTAGCAATGTTAAATGTGAACTTCATCTCTTCATCACGATTCTTATGAATCGGTTTCAGATCATTGCAAGTAAAGGGTTTGGCCTTAGATGGCCAAACAAATTCAGTAGCAAAAACATCACCCTCATCGTCCGAATGATCACTGTCATATTCCACCATATTCATCTTCGGACGATCGGCTTTGTATCTATGTACTTCTTTGAGGTCTTTGCTTCGGCTTTCCTAAGCCAAAGCCCTTTGTAAGACTTGGTTGATATTTAAAAACTCATAGCCTTCTAGCTTTTCTCTAATGGGAGTTCTCAAACCACTCAGCACTAGTCTGCCAAGTCCCTCTCAGTTATCACCAAACTAAAACACCGGTTTTTTGTTTCTCTAAATCTCTTGACGTAATCGGAGACCGATTCATCATGCTTCTATTTAACCGATGTCAGATGTGACAACTTGAGTTCATTGTCGCCGCTATAAAAGTGATCATGAAACTTCTGCTCTAGCTGCGACCAAACCCGAATGGAACCATGTGGTAAAGAAGAAAACAATGAAAATGCGGTACCAGTTAATGATAAAGGAAATAAACGCACTTTCAATTCATTCAATGAGCCTGCCTCACCCAATTGTGCAAAATATTGACTAACATGCTCCCATGTGGTTTTTGTGCCCTCTCCATTGAACTTAACTAAATCTGGAATCTTATATCCCGGAGGGCACTAGATGGCATCAAAGTACTCGGGGTACGGCTTTTGGTAAATCCGATTCCGAGGTAACTCAACTCCAAAATTTTCTCGAAGCATCTTAGCCATCTCCTCTCTAAGATTAGCTAGACCATCATCCATAGTGGACGATGCAGCTTGTGGCAGTGGCATAGAAGGAGTAGGGTTACTAGTTGTAGGTAGGAATTGTGGTATGTACGTCGACCCATAATTTGGTAATGGTCGAGTGGATGTAGCTGTAAGTAGGGTTTGATTCGGCGTTGCCACCGAACCTGTCATGCTCATAATAGGATTAATGGGTGCAGCCACAATCTGATTTGTTTGGGTAGGATAATAAGCCATCGGCACGGGAGGCACCGATGAAATAGGTAAAGCTAGATTAGGGTTTTGCACACTAGCAGTTACACCGTCATTACCACTAGCCGATTGAGATATATTCTTCTGAGCATTAGTATTTTCTATGAAAGTTTGATAGACTAGATTGTTACCATCAGCAATATGACTCTCAATCTCAGCCCACTGCTCAGGAGAAAAAGTAGTACTCACAGAGGGTTTAACCTGCTCGGCTTGAAGAGGAGGGAACTTGATTTCTTCAATCGGAGTGATGTTGCCTTGGCGATCTTTCTTGAATTTTTCAAGGAACTCCTGCAGATCCTTCTCCTCGCGCGCCTTCTTGTACTCCTCATAGACTTGGCAATGATCGGCCGATATCTCATCAAGACTAGGCTTAATGATGTTATCGGCGTCTACCTCAGATGGCTTGGGAAGATCGAACATGGTGGATGATGACGATTGATCTTCGATCCCCAGCGGAGTCGCCAAAAAGTGTGTTGAAACACGAACACATCACGTGTACCCTCGACGCCGGGGGTGATGCACCACAGCTCACGTCGAAGGAGACCCGACCGACAGCGCGATACGCAAGATAGTCGACAGGCGCTTTTGCAGACCCGAAAACCCCACACCCACGGGAGGGACCCCGTCAGGAAGTGCGGCGGCTATGGGCTGCCCTAGGTCGATTCGCTCGCCCCTATAGCCTCGGATTCACAGCTCTCAAACACGAAGAACAGCGAAGAACGAGATAGAAAAAACGGTGGAGAGATAAAACGTAGATGAAAAAGTGGTATATTGATTTGTTCGATTGTGTGTTGTTCAATCGGCTGTCACCCCCAACATATATAGGAGGCGGCTGGACTTCCCGTACAAGTAAAGGATTCATCTAGGCTTTCCTCACAAGAAAAATTACATCAATTCACGTCCTAGAGTCCTAATTCCATTCCAACTCGGATTCAGTCTGAATCTGGCCCAAACTCTGTCTTCCTTCTTGCGCGGGCCGCTGGGCATGCATATGATCTCCGATGGAGACGGCCCAAATATCAAACTTGTGCGCCTCGACGATACGAACAACTCTCATGTTGATCACTTTTTCAAATAAGGCCATCTTGAATACTTTTCGAGGTCATCTTTATCTTCAAGTCGGACTCGGTCTTGCAATAGACTGGATTATCCGAGTCTCGTAGTGAATTTGTAGGCTATATATTATCTCTGATGATGATGACTCCAAAATCAAAGTTTACCATCTTGATGATACGCACAACTTCTATATTGAACACTTCTTCATCCAATGTCATTTTCATAAACTTTCGAGCACATGTTCAATTTCACTCGGACTTGAGCTCATCCACTCGGATATTAGATACTTTCACTCGGATCGTCCGATTGGACTTTTTCACTCGGAAGACAATCTTTCACTCGGATGACTATATTTCCACTTGGATGACTATATTTCCACTCGGATGACTATATTTCCACTCGGAAGGCACTACCTTATTCAATCGGCAAGTTTTCGTCCCAATGGTAATCTTTTCACTCGGAATATTTTCACCTGGACGACAATTTCACTCGGATGATCATATTTCCACTCGGACGACTATATTTCCACTTGGATAATAATAAGTTCATCCGGTCAGCAAACTTTAACTCGACCGGTAAATTTTCACTCGACCGTAAACTTTCACTCGGATGGTAAACTTTCACTCGGATTTCCGACTGAAAACATAGCCCGATCTTGATTTGTCTCTCCAGGCCTCATACGATCCCGGATTGAGACGAGTTATATATGAACATCGATCGGCTCGATGATATGAAACTTTTCTGTGTTGAAGGTTTTTCAATTCAAGGCCGTATTGATGGCCGAATTACTCGCGCAACCTATCAGACAAGTGTCTGGCACCTCGCGCCATATTTCCGTTGAGGTTCGGTCTGCAGTGTATTGCCTCTAACTTTTGCATATGAACTCGGATTGAGATGATTTATGTATCGAAATCGATTGCCTCGACGAGACGAAGGCAATTCGTTAAGAGTGCTCCTTCATCTGAGGTCATCTTGAAGACGTGATTGGCGAAAAACCACTTGGAACATTGAATTATGCCACTCGGAGTATAGTTTCGGTCCGTAAGATAAAGTCTAATAAATATAACTGAAACATCAAAGTGGTTCCACTCGGCGACGTGAATCTTTCCATGCTAAAAACCCGTTCACTCGAGACCATCTTCATTGCAATCTGTATCTTGCCAAAATCAGGTGTCAATAGGACCAAGGGTTGAACTTTGGGGCGACTGGCTCCAACGCATATATGTCCCTGAGCGCACGCTTCCGCTCCCTCTTGGGGATGTGGGTTGCGTATATCATGTTCACCGTTCGCACTTGCGGGGGAAACCTCTTCTGTCCTCCAAGTGTGCGGCTGCCGGGGTTCCTCCTCGTCATGGCTATGCAGCCCCTTGTCCTTGTTTTCGGCAATTAACTTGTCAGCCTGCTTGAACACCCAACAATCCTTGTTGGTGTGATTGGCTAGCTTGTCTAGGGTGCCGTGTATTTGACACGAGCGATCAAGTATACGGTCCAAGCTGGACGGACCCGGCGTACTTTGTTTGAATGGCTTTTTCCGCTGACCGGGTTTAGAGCCTTTGAATCCGGCATTGACTGCCGTATCCTCAGTATTTTCACTGTTAATGCGGCGCTTATGCTTATTGCGATGTGACCTACTATTGTCGTCCTTGGTATCTAAGGTACCATGGTTTTTTGAGGGGTTATTACTGCGAGCCAGCTAGCTGTCTTCTCCCGCACAAAAGCGGGTCATGAGCGTCGTGAGAGCTGCCATAGATTTCGGCTTTTCCTGACCAAGGTGCCGGGCTTGCCACTCGTCTCAGATGTTGTGCTTGAAAGCCGCTAAGGCCTGCTCATTCGGACAGTCGACGATTTGATTTTTCTTTGTAAGGAACCGAGTCCAGAATTGCCTGGCCGACTCTTCTGGCTGCTGAATTATGTGGCTCAAATCATCGGCGTCTGGTGGTCGCACATAAGTGCCCTGAAAGTTGTCGAGGAATGCGGCTTCCAGATCTTCCCAACAGCTAATGGAGTCCGCTGGCAAGCTGTTAAGCCAATGCCGCGCTGGTCCTTTGAGCTTTAGTGGGAGGTATTTGATGGAGTGTAAGTCATCACCGCGGGCCATGTGGATGTGGAGGAGGAAGTCCTCAATCCATACTACGGGATCTGTTGTGCCGTCGTATGATTCAATGTTTACAGGTTTGAAACCTTCTGGGAATTGATGTTCCATTACATCGTCTGTGAAGCATAAGGGGTGTGCGGTGCCTCTGTATTGGGCTATATCTCGACGCAGCTCGAATGGGTCTTGCCCGCTGTGTTCGGCCCGGCCGGGTTTGCTTTTACTGTATCCGGTGTGACGTTTGTCGTCTCGCAGAGTGGTGCGCCCTCGTGATCCGTAGATCGATCTTGAATGCTTTGCCTTGTCCTCCAACATGTCTCGCGGGTCTAGCGTATCTCCCCATGTCTTTTTATTTGAATGGCGTTGGGGTGGAGACTGAGTATTTGGCTAGAATGCCTCTCTATCGCGGCCACGAGGTGGCCGATCAGCCGTGTCATACGCTTCTTCCCCTAGTCGGGGTAGTAACCTGTGCCTTGGGTAACTCTTGGAGGGGCGCTCGAGTTTATATTTCTCAGCCGCGAGGACTTCAGTCCATTTGTCAGCTAGCAGATCTTGATCAGCTTGAAGCTGCTGCTGCTTTTTTTCAGGCTATTTGCCGTTGCCATAAGCCGGCGCTTGAAGCGCTCTTGTTCGACAGGATCCTCTGGGATGGTGAATTCATCGTCGCCGAGGCTTGCCTCGTCTTCGGAGGGGGGGATGTAATTGTCATCCTCCTCCTCTCCATCTGCCGATCTCTCAGGAGAGCTGGCTCCTTCATTCTCCTGCTCTAAGTCTTGCTGGAGGGGATTGTTGTTGTCTTCGGCACTGTCTGGAGTATTATTATCTCCTGTGCCGGTATCACCACTTTTGCTTTGGCGAGACTTAGAGTGGCACCGCTGACTTCGGTGCTTGGGTTGCTTCTTGGAGGGGTCATCCTCCGCTATCTCGTCGCCATTGCCATCATTGGGTGTATCCACCATGTATATGTCATATGACGAGGTGGCTTTCCAGTGCCCTATAGGTGCTGGTTCATGTTCGTCTCCTACATCATCGTCCATACCGTCGATGTCTTCGGAGTCGAAGTCGAGCATGTCGGTTAAATCATCGACAGTGGCTACATAGTGGGCGGTGGGTGGGCGTCGAATTTCTTCGTCGTCCGCATCCCAATCCTGTTGGCCATAATCCGGCCAGGGCTCTCCTGACAAAGAGAGAGACCTTAGTGAATTCAGAATGTCGCCAAAGGGCGAGTGCTGAAAGATATCTGCGGCGGTCAATTCCATAATCGGCGCCCAATCGGATTCGATTGGCAGGGGCGCGGGTGGTTCGGAGTCAGAAAAATGGTCTGGCACCTTGGTGTCACGGGCTGCGCAGAGGATTATGCTGGTGTTTGGCTCGATCGCCGTTGAGACTGCAGCCCCTGAGGCGGTATCTAACCACCCGTCCTCGATTGGCGCAGTTAGCTCCGAGCTAAGAGTCGGAGCTGATGCGGGCGCAGCCTCTGGGGTACTGTTCGGCGGCAGAGCTAGGTCATACCCATCGCGACAGTGCGGCGTGCCCGGCTGTGGCTCAAATCCGTCGAAGATCAAGTCTCCGCGGATGTCGGCCATGTAGTTCAAACTTCCAAATCTGACCTAAATGTAAAAGGAACTCTTCTTTCGAAGAACATCATTGATAACTTTTAGAAACTCATGTTGTTGCTCTAAATTTAGCTTCTGGAAGCGTAGCTTCTCATGAGTTCTTAGGATCTCTCAATGATCTTCTTGATGCAGAGCATCCTTCGGACATTTCCATGTACACATCATTATCACCCAAGGCACCAAGTGGACCGATAACTAGGGCTCGTGCTAGAGCTATCAAAACCGAGGCGAACTCCCCCCTCGCTCAACTCCCTTTCGAATCACACGGGACATGGCTACTACCTCAAACAAAGACACTTTGCATACTCAGGTACCAAGGAACCAACCATGGAGAAGCTAAGGAGCAAGGCCAAAGGATGGAGGAAGGAGAATGTGAAGACGGAGAACAAATGGAGCAAGTCGGTGCTCACCAGGATGATCCGGATCAAGCCCGGACGATCCGGACCTCCTCCCGGACAATCCGGCTAATGTGCCAAAAGACAACAGCATGATCCTTGATGAAGCCGGATCATCCGGACGAAGTCGGATGCTCGGACCAGGTCTCGAACATCCGGGCCAGCCAAGTCCACCGCGACCCATCCGTATCATCCGGGTGACCACTCGGATCATCCGTGCCGCCACCCAGATCATTCGGCCTTTTCCTACGTGCACGCCTCGGGCTGAGGCCCATGTAACCCTTACCTCACCTAGACTATTATACTCATCCCTACCTCCGTTTTAGGGTTAGCAAAGTATATGATATTATCTAGAGAGAGATTTCCTCATCTACCCCTCCTCTTGGATATTAAGACCTCTTAGGAGAAGATCCCCAAGTGGATATCAGGACCTCTCTTGGATAAGACTATCATTAAGACCTCCTCTCCTTTGGATTTGGTAAGAACCTTACCTTTGTGCTTTTTTCCCTTGATTGTTCATGTTATACTTGTGGATCTCATGTATGCTATTCTACTGGATGTGTGATTTGGGTGTTGTTTGAGTGATTCATCTTGTTGTTCTTCACCTTTTCCCTCTCCATGTGTGAAAAGATCATCAATTAGGGTTCCACCCTACATCATTTTGGATTAGAGCAAGGTTGATTCACATCTTGGAGTCCCTGCGCCCCTTTCTAGCCTAACTTTGTTTGTTTTTGCCTAGTTTCAAAATCCCCCACAAAAAGAGCCATACCAATTTTTTTGTCATTTGTTGGTTCTAATGATGTTTTGTCAATTTTTGATCCATGGATCCGAAGTGTTGCACGTGGATCTAGCTTCCCCACACCATCTCCCACTATCTCCAACATGAAATCTCCCCCAAAATCATCCAAAATTTTCTTTCTCCCCAAATTTCTGTGTTCATCCCGAGCAAATTTTTTCCACGATTAACCTGCACGGACAATCCGGACATTGCCCGGATGATCGGGAACTTCATACGTCCATTTTGCATCATGTTTTCCTACTATTATTTATAATGTTATTTATCATTATAACACTTTTTTGGTGCAATTCCAATGCCTTTCCTCTTAATTTGCAAGATTTACATGAAGAGGGACATTGCCGACAGCTCGAGTTCTGGACCTGAAAAAGCTATATCAGAGATACCTACTCTGCACAACTACAAATGAGCTAAAATTTTACAAAGAATTTTTAGGAATATACAAAAAAATACTGGAGCCAAGAAGTTCCAGAGGGGGCCCACCAGTTTCCCATAAGGCACTAGGGCATGACAACCCCTCCTGGGCACGCCCTAGTACCTTGTGGGGCCCCTAGCCGGCCTCTGAGGCCCATCTTCTGCTGTATGAAGGGTTTTGACCTATAAAATATCAAGAAAGGACATTTGGGATGAAGCGCCGCCGTCTCGAGGTGGAACCTAGGCAGGAGCACTTTTACTCTCCAGCAAAGCGATTCCACTAGGGACACTTCCCTCCGGGAGGGGGAATTCGAAGCCATCGACATCACCAACAACCCTCTCATCGTGGGAGGACCAATATTCATCAACATATTCACTAGCACCATCTCATCTCAAACCCTAGTTCATATCTTGTATCCAATCTCTATCGTCAAACCTCAGATTGGTACCTATGGGTTGCTAGTAGTGTTGATTACATCTGGTAGTTGATGCTAGTTGGTTTATTTGGTGGAAGACCATATGTTCATATCCTTGATGATATTCAATACCCCTCTAATCTAGAACATGAATATGATTTGGGAGTAGTTACTTTTGTTCTTAAGGACATGGGATAAGTCTTGTCATTGGTAATCATGTCAATTTCGTATTCGTTCGATATTTTGATGATATGTATGTCACTACTAGAATCAGGGAAATTTGCCATCAGCCAGTTCTTTGTCGTCTACTAGTGGACAACAAAGAAGGTCTTTGCCTTCATCTTACAAAAAATAGACGACAAAAAACTGGCGGGCGACAAAGATACTATTTGCCATCAGCCAGTTCTTTGTTGTCTGCTAGAGGGCGTCATAGAGGTTAGTACCTAACATTCAACTAGCGCCCCCCCACGCCTCCTCTCTCTTCCCCCGTGCCATCTCTCTCTCCTCCCCCGAACCCACCGCAGCCGCCGACCACCCCCGCCGCCTTGGCCCATCGCCTCGCCGCCCTACCCAGGTCGCCTGCCTGCCTGCTGCCACGGCCACCCTGCCCCAGGCCGCCTCACCCCCTGATCCCCCACCGCAGCCGCCGGCCACCCCACCGCCCCTAACCGCCCGCCGCCCCGGCCCGTCGCCTCGCCGCCCTGCCCAGGCCGTCCTCCGGCTGCCGCGGCCACCCTGTCCCAGGCTGCCCCACCCCTTCCCCTGCGGAGGCCTCCGAAGCCCCGCCCTGAGGCAGGCCGCGGCGCCGCCCCCCTCCACTTCATCAGGCTCCTCCTCCACCGGCCCCCTCCTCCACCAGGCCCCCTCCCAAGGTGTGCTTGAGGCGTTCTCTTTTTCTATTTTTTTCTTCTGTTTTTTAGAATTAGTTTAGGATTAATTTAGGTTTAGTTTAGTTTAGATTTACTTTAGTTTAGGTTTAGTTTAAGTTTTTTTAAGGTTTACGTTTAGATTTAGTTTACGTTTACATTTAGTTTACTTTAGATTAATAAGAAAGAAGAAAGTTGAAAGTTGAAAATAATAATAATAATAGTAATAATAATAGTAATAATAATAATAATAATAATAATAAGAATAATAATAATAAGAAGAAGAAGAAGAAGAAGAAGAAGAAGAAGAACAAGAACAAGAAGAACAAGAAGAACAAGAAGAACAAGAAGAAGAATAAGAAGAAGAAGAAGAAGAAGAAGAAGAGGAGGAGGAGGAGGAGGAGGAGGAAGAATGTGATGACCAAAGACCGACGCTCTAGAAGCCTTCGAGTTATTTCGCTGTTGTCATGTGTTCTATTTGCTCGTTGCATTTCATCATGTCATCATGCGCATTACATCTGCATGTTTTCATGAAGCTTGCATCCGTTCGTAGTTGTCGCGTCCCCCCCCTTGCCTTCGTTTGCCGTTCCGAGACCAACCGGGTTTGCTTCCCTCTTGTCTGGCCGCATAATCTCTCTGCATAGTGCACATACCTCCCCTCGCGCTGGTCTGAAAACTTCCCCGAACCCGAATTGCACGGTCATTGCTACCTCTTGAGCACTGCGTTGGATTTCCCCAAAGAGGAGAGTATGATGCAGCAAAGTAGCGTAAGTATTTCCCTCATTTTTTGAGAACCAAGGTATCAATCCAGTAGGAGGCTACGCGCGAGTCCCTCGTACCTACACAAAAACAATAGCTCAACGCAACCAATGCGCTTAGGGGTTTTCAATCCCTTCACGGTCAGTTACGAAGGTGAGATCTGATAGAGATGATAAATAATATTTTTGGTATTTTTGGTATAGAGATGCAAAGTAATAAGTAAAAGCAAAGCAATAATAAAGTAATGGAGATTGATATGATGAGAAAGAGACCCGGGGGCCATAGGTTTCACTAGTGGCTTCTCTCAAGACCATAAGTATTCTACGGTGGGTGAACAAATTACTGTTGAGCAATTGACAGAATTGAGCATAGTTATGAGAATATCTAGGTATGATCATGTATATAGGCATCACGTCCGAGACAAGTAGACCGAAACGATTCTGCATCTACAACTATTACTCCACTCATCGACCGCTATCCAGCATGCATCTAGATTATTAAGTTAATAACAGAGTAACGCCTTAAGCAAGATGACATGATGTAGAGGGATAGTTTCATGCAATATGATAAAAAACCCATCCTATTATCCTCGATGGCAATGATACAATATGTGCCTTGCTGCCCCTTCTTTCACTGGGAAAGGACACCGCAAGATCGAACCCAAAGCTAAGCACTTGTCCCATGGCAAGAACAACCAATCTCGTAGGCCATACCAAACTGATAATTCGAAGAGACTTGCAAAGATAACCAATCATACATAAAAGGATTCAGAGAAGATTCAAATATTATTCATAGATAGTCTTTATCATAAACCCACAATTCATCGATCTCAACAAACACACCGCAAAAAGAAGGTTACATTAAATAGATCTCCACATAGAGGGGGATAACATTGTATTGAGATCCGAAAAGAGAGAAGAAGCCATCTAGCTACTAACTATGGACCCGTAGGTCTGGAGTAAACTACTCACACTTCATCAGAGGGGCTTGGATGATGATGTAGAAGCCCTCCGTGATCGATGCCCCCTCCGGCGGAGCTCCGGAACAGGCCCCAAGATGGGATCTCGTGGATACAGAAAGCTGCGGCGGTGGAATTAGGTTTTTGGCTCCGTCCCCGATCGTTTGAGGGTACGTGGATATATATGGGAGGAAGAAGTACATCGGTGGAACTTCAAGGGGCCCACGAGGCAGGGGGCCGCGCCCTAGGGGGGGCGCCATCCACCCTCGTGGCCGCCTCGTGGCTTTCTTGAGGAGGGTCCAAGTCTCCTAGGTCTTATCTGATGAAAAAATCACGTTTCCGAAGGTTTCATTCCGTTTGGACTCCGTTTGATATTCTGTTTCTCCAAAACACTGAAATAGGCAAAAAAACATCAATTCTGGGCTGGGCCTCCGGTTAATAGGTTAGTCCCAAAAATAATATAAAAGTGGAAAATAAAGCCCAATATAGTCCAAAATAGTAGATAATATAGCATGGAGCAATCAAGAATTATAGATGCGTTGGAGACATATCAAGCATCCCCAAGCTTAATTCCTGCTCGTCCTCGAGTAGGTAAATGATAAAAACAGAATTTTTTGATGCGGAGTGCTACTTGGCATAATTTCAATGTAATTCTTCTTAATTGTGGTATGAATATTCAGATCCGAAAGATTCAAGACAAAAGTTCATATTGACATAAAATGATAATACGTCAAGCATACTAACTTAGCAATTATGTCTTCTCAAAATAACATGGCCAAAGAAAGTTCATCCCTACAAAATCATATAGTTTAGTCATGTTTCATTTTTGTCACACAAGAATGCTATCATCATGCACAACCCCGATGACAAGCCAAGCAATTGTTTCATACTTTAGTAATCTCAAACCTATAAACTTTCACGCAATATATGAGCGCGAGCCATGGACATAGCACTATGGGTGGAATAGAATATAATGAGGGGGGTTATGTGGAGAAGAAAAAAGGATAAAGTCTCACATCAATGAGACTAATCAATGGGCTATGGAGATGCCCACCGATTGATGTTAATGTAAGGAGTAGGGATTGCCATGCAACGGATGCACTAGATCTATAAATGTATGAAAACTCAACAAAAGAAACTAGTGGGTGTGCATCCAACTTGCTTGCTCACGAAGACCTAGGGCACTTGAGGAGGCCCATTGTTGGAATATACAAGCGAAGTTCTATAATGAAAAATTCCCACTAGTATAAGAAAGTGATAACATGAGAGACTCTCTACTATGAAGATCATGGTGCTACTTTGAAGCACAAGTGTGGTAAAAGGATAGTAACATTGTCCCTTCTCTCTTTTTCTCTCATTTTTTTGGGCCTTTTTCTTTTTTTATGGCCTTTCTCTTTTTTGGGGACTTCTCTTTTTTTATGGCCTTTCTTTTTTTGGGGCCTTCTCTTTTTCTTTTTCTATATTCCTCACTTGGGACAATGTTCTAATAATGATGATCATCACACTTCTATTTATTTACAACTCGATGATTACAACTCGATACTAGAACAAAAGATGACTCTATATGAATGCCTCCGGCGGTGTACCGGGATATGCAATGAACCAAGAGTGACATGTATGAAAGAATTATGAACGGTGGCTTTGCCACAAATACTATGTCAACTACATGATCATGCTAAGCAATATGACAACGATGAATGTGTCATGATGAACGGAATGATGGAAAGTTGCATGGCAATATATCTCGGAATGGCTATGGAAATGCCATAATAGGTAGGTATGGTGGCTGTTTTGAGTAAGATATAAGGAGGTTTATGTGTGAAAGAGCGTATCATATCACGGGGTTTGGATGCACCGGCGAAGTTTTCGCCAACTCTCAATGTGAGAAAGGGCAATGCACGGTACTGAAGAGGCTAGCAAGGATGGAAGGGTGAGAGTGAGTATAATCCATGGACTCAACATTAGTCTTAAAGAACTCACATACTTACTGCAAAAATCTACAAGTCATAAAAAACCTCGGCACTACGCACATGCTCCTAGGGGGATATATTGGTAGGAAAAGACCATCGCTCGTCCCCGGCCGCCACTCATAAGGAAGACAATCAAATAACACCTCATGTTTCAAATTTGTTGCATAACGTTTACCATACGTGCATGCTACGGGACTTGCAAACCTCAACACAAGTATTTCTCAATTTCACAACTACTCAACTAGCATGACTTTGATATTATTACCTCCATATCTCAAAACAATCATCGAGCATCAAACTTTTCTTAGTATTCAACACACTCATAAGAAAGTTTTATTATTAATCTTGCATACCCAGCATATTAGGATTTTAAGCAAATTACCATGCTATTAAGACTCTCAAAATCATCTAAGTGAAGCATGAGAGATCAATAGTTTCTATAAAACAAATCCACCACCGTGCTCTAAAAGATATAAGTGAAGCACTAGAGCAAAAACTATAAAGCTCAAAAGATATAAGTGAAGCACATAGAGTATTCTATCAAATTCCAAATCATGTATGGCTCTCTCAAAAGGTGTGTACAGCAAGGATGATTGTGGTAAACTAACAAGCAAAGACTCAAAACATAAAAGGCACTCCAAGCAAAACACATATCATGTGGTGAATAAAAATATAGCTCCAAGTAAAGTTACCGATAGAAGTAGACGAAAGAGGGGATGCCTTCTGGAGCATCCCCAAGCTTTGGATTTTAGGTGTCCTTAGATTATCTTGGGGGTGCCATGGGCATACACAAGCTTAGGCTCTTGCCACTCCTTGATCAATAATCCATCAAATCTTTACCCAAAACTTGAAAACTTCACAACACAAAACTTAAAGTAGAAAACTCGTGAGCTCCGTTAGCGAAAGAAAACAAAAGACCACTTCAAGTTACTGTAATGAACTCATTATTTATTTATATTGGTTTTAAACCTACTGTATTAAAACTTCTCTATGGATTATAAACTATTTTACTAGCCATAGATTCATCAAAATAAGCAAACAACACACGAAAAACAGAATCTGTGAAAAACAGAACAGTCTGTAGTAATCCGTAGCTAGAGCACGATCTGGAACTCCAAAAATTCTAAAATAAATTTTGTACGTGAGGAATTTATCTATTAATCATCTGCAAAAAGAATTAACTAAATATCATTTTCCAAATAAAAATGACAGTAGTTCTCGTGAGCGCTAAAGTTTCTGTTTTTCATAGCAAGTTCAACAAGACTTTCCCCAAGTCTTCCCAACGGTTCTACTTGGCACAAACACTAATTAAACACAAAAAACACAACCAAAACAGAGGCTAAATAATTTATTTATTAAATAACTGTAAGGATAAATATTGGTTTGTCTCCCAACAAGCGCTTTTCTTTAAATCCTTAAAGCTAGGCATTGATAATTTTAATGATGCTCACATGAAAGACAAGAATTGAAGCACAAAGAGAGAATCATAAAGGATGTGACAAACACATCTAAGTCTAACATACTTCCTATGCATAGGCATATTATAGGAAAACAAATTATCAAGGCAAGCAAAAACTAGCATATGCAAGGAAGCGGAAAGAAACAATAGCAATCTCAACATAACGAGAGGTAATTTAGTAACATGAAAATTTCGACAACCATATTTTCCTCTCTCATAGTAATTATATGTAGGATCATAAGAAAATTCAACAATAAGCTATCACATAAAATATTCTCAACATGATCCACATGCATGCAAAATTGGCACTTTTCCGAAATAGTGGGATTAACATTAACTAAAGTCATGACCTTTCCAAACGGGCTTTTATCAAAAACTTCATAAGATTGAACATTCTCCAAATATGTGGGATCTAAAGTTGACATTCTTCCAAATCCACTTTCAATATTATTGCAAACATTATAATCAATCTCATATTTATCATGGGGCTTAAATAAATTTTGAATATCATAAGAAGAATCACCCCAATCATGATCATTACAACAAGTAGTAGACATAGCAAAACTAGCATCCCCAAGCTTAGGGTTTTGCATATTATTAGCACAATTGACATCAAAAGAATTTATAGTAAAATAATTGCAATCATGCTTTTTATTCAAACATCTATCGTGAATCGCTTCATAAAGTAATTCATCACACTTTTCAGATTCACGAATTTCAAGCAAAACTTCATAAAGATAATCTAGTGCACAAAACTCACTAGCAATTGGTTCATCATAATTGGATCTCTTAAAAAGATTAGAAAGTGGATGAGGATCCATAGATCTTAGGTTCTCTGTTTAGTAATAAATAAACAACTAATCCAACCATACGAGCAAACAAGAAATGGGCAAAAGAGGCAAATAGAGATTAAGGATAGAGAGAGAGGGCGAATAAAACGGCAAGGGTGAAGTGGGGGAGAGGAAAACGAGAGGCAAATGGCAAATAATGTAATGCGGGAGATAGGGATTGTGATGGGTACTTGGTATGTTGACTTTTGCGTAGACTCCCCGGCAACGGCGCCAGAAATTCTTCTTGCTACCTCTTGAACACTGCGTTGGATTTCCCCAAAGAGGAGAGGATGATGCGGCAAAGTAGCGTAAGTATTTCCCTCAGTTTTTGAGAACCAAGGTATCAATCCAGTAGGAGGCTACGCTCGAGTCCCTCGTACCTACACAAAATCAATAACTCAACGCAACCAACGCGCTTAGGGGTTGTCAATCCCTTCACGGACTTCCAAAAGTGAGATCTGATAGAGATGATAAATAATATTTTTTGGTATTTTTGGTATAGAGATGCAAAGTAAAAAGTAAAAGCAAAGCAATAATAAAGTAATGGAGGTTGATATGATGAGAAAGAGACCCGGGGGCCAAAGGTTTCACTAGTGGCTTCTCTCAAGAGCATAAGTATTCTACGGTGGGTGAACAAATTACCGTTGAGCAATTGACAGAATTGAGCATAGTTATGAGAATATCTAGGTATGATCATGTATATAGGCATCACGTCTGAGACAAGTAGACCAAAACGATTCTGCATCTACTACTATTACTCCACTCATCGACCGCTATCCAGCACGCATCTAGAGTATTAAGTTAAAAATAGAGTAACGCCTTAAGCAAGATGACATGATGTAGAGGGATAGTTTCATGCAATATGATAAAAAAACCATCTTGTTATCCTCGATGGCAATGATACAATGCGTGCCTTGCTGCCCCTTCTGTCACTGGGAAAGGACACCGCAAGATCGAACCCAAAGCTAAGCACTTCTCCCATGGCAAGAACAACCAATCTAGTAGGGCAAACCAAAATGATAATTCGAAGAGACTTGCAAAGATAACCAATCATACATAAAAGAATTCAGAGAAGATTCAAATATTATTCATAGATAGACTTGATCATAAACCCACAATTCATCGGTCTCAACAAACACACCGCAAAAAGAAGGTTACATCGAATAGATCTCCACGAGAGAGGGGGAGAACATTGTATTTGAGATCCAAAAAGAGAGAAGAAGCCATCTAGCTACTAACTATGGACCCGTAGGTCTAAAGTAAACTACTCAAACTTCATCGGAGGGGCTTGGATGATGATGTAGAAGCCCTCCGTGATCGATGCCCCCTCCAGCGGAGCTCCAAAACAGGCCCCAAGATGGGATCTCGTGGATACGGAAATTTGTGGAGGTCGAATTAGGTTTTCGGCTCCGTCCCCGATCGTTTGGGGGTACGTGGACATATATGGGAGGAAGAAGTACGTCGGTGGAGCTTCGAGGGGCCCACAAGGCAGGGGCGCGCCCTCCACCCTCGTGGCCGCCACGTGGCTTTCTTGACGGAGGGACCAAGTCTCCTAGGTCTTATCTGATGAGAAAATCACGTTTCCAAAGGTTTCATTCCGTTTAGACTCTGTTTGATATTCTGTTTCTCCGAAACACTGAAATAGGCAAAAAAACAGCAATTCTGGGCTGGGCCTCCGGTTAATAGGTTAGTCCCAAAAATAATATAAAAGTGGAAAATAAAGCCCAATATAGTCCAAAACAGTAGATAATATAGCATGGAGCAATCAAAAATTATAGATACGTTGGAGACGTATCAGTCATGACCGATGGGTCCGGGTCATCCCCAAACATCCCTAAAATATCTTCGGTTTCTTATTTGGACTCCCAAGCCTATTTTATCTCGGCCGTCTAATTTCGATCGGATGCTAAAAACTTCCCTCTTTTCCATATATATAGTCCACCCTAGTCCATTTTGGACAAACCCTAAAATCTACTCCCACCGTTCCTAATTATTTGTCTTTTAGAGATTTCAAATGGATTATCACATACGGATGTACATAGACATATTTTAGAGTATAGACTCACTCATTTTGCTCCGTATGTAGTCACTTGTTGAAATCTCTAGAAAGACAAATATTTAGGAACAGAGGGAGTCGGACATTTGTCCCGCCGCCGCCGCCACCTTGTCTCATCACCCATCTTCTTCCTCGGGATCCTCCCAGATCCCCTTCTCACCCAACCAGCACTCGAGGCCTCCCCTCGATCAACCTGAGCCAGCCACTGATCCAACCCATCCACCACCTCCCGTGTCTTCCCGGGCTCGACCCCGCCGCCTCACGATGCTCGCCGGAGCAACCAGCGACGACCCTCACCTCCAGGACCTCCTCCTCGCCGCCCCATCTCATCTCCAAAACCGGTCACTAGACCCCCACCCCTCGTTGCTTCTCCTTCTCCCGTTCCCTCTGGTTCCCTCTCTCACTTGCTCTTTGTCCTCTCCAGGAAACTGTAGGAAGCAAGCACCATGCCATGGCCTCCCCTGCTTGACGACCACATCATTGTCGTCGCCTTCGTGCCCTTGTAGTCCCGGCCTTCTCCGCCGCCTCGTCTACCTCCCCTAGATCACCACCCGTTGCCGAGAGCTTGTGCTAGGTCCGCCGTCGTCCTCTGATTCCCCTGCTTCGAGCACAGTGCCTCAAGAACGAGCGCAACTGGCACATCTGCCTCATTGACCAGCACCTCGCTGGACCTCCACCTCTTCTCCCGTGCACCTTCCGGTGTAGTCGAGACTGCCACGGCACCGCTGCCCTCATCGTTCACCGGGGTGTGTCTCGATCTGGATCGATCCGGTGATCTGCTGACGGGCCCAACCGCCGCCACCCCAAGCTTCTGCAGTCACGCCGCCACCGTCCTGGACCTCCCTGCTTTGCCAAGCCCACAGCCGCGGCCTCTATTGCCTTTGCATCGAGCTCCAGCCAGGGGACGAGCAGCTCGGTCGTTCATTGTTACCCTGCTTCGCGTTGATCGCGCCTCCAGTGCACCAGGCCCGACCCAGCGCACTTCCTCACCCAGCCGGCCTGCCCACCTCCACCGACTAGACTTGGCCCGTGGTGAGCACCCCAGCGCCCAGCCAGTTTCAGCCCTCTTGTGTATTTTCCAGTTATGCGAATTTAGCTATTATCCAGAGAATTTCAGTATTGCAGAAAAAACCCTCATACTTCATGCATATAATAACTCCACAACCGTGCATCGGATTAAAATGATTTAAATATGTAAAATGCTTAGAATTTCATCTAGTTTAATAATTTGCAACTTTCATCCATGTTAAAAATGTTTAAATTGATGTTTGCATTTAATTTGCTAAATGCCATGTTAAAATGATTTATTTCATAACTAATTAACCATAGCTCTGAATTAAATAAACTTTATATCTAACTTGTCTAGAAAAATGCATAGATTAACTTGCTACACTTACTTTGCATGTTTAACAACAATAAATTTGTGTTTAGATCAGAACAGTACCAAATCCAAAATATACACATGGGGATTTTCCGGAACTGTTGTTTGTTGTTCCGGCCTCATTTAAACTTGCCTAGATAGGTAGTTTTTATTATGCTTCACCTCTTGCCATGTTTAACAACATTTAATATTGTTGGGTACATAAACGAGAGCGAACTAAATAATTAGATGTGGTGTTTTGTCAATATGCAACTCGTTGCATATTGAGCTCCACTTAACTTGTAGTATTGTTTGTTGCACTTTGCCATGCCATGACTCATTAAACCGGACATGCATCATACCTGTTTGTGCATCATGCCATGTTTATGTGATGGTTGTTTACCATGTTGTTTGCTTCTTTCTGGTGTTGCTTCTTCTTGCTAGTTCCCGGTTTCGTTGCGATTGTGACGATCCGTTCAACTATGCCCGTTTATCTTCTTCATGGATTTGTTCTTCTTCCTAGCGGGATTTCAGGCAAGATGACCGTCACCTTGGATACCATTACTATATTTTCTACGCTAGTTGTCTCGATGCTATCGCTATGTCGTGCTACCTACCACTTGTTTATCAAGCCTCCCAAATTGCCATGAAACAGTTTCTAACCTTTGCACCCTTCCTAGCAAACCGTTGTTTGACTATGTTATCGCTTTGCTCAGCCCCTCTTATAGCATTGCTAGTTGCAGGTGAAGTTGCAGGTTGTTCCATGTTGGGACATGGATATCTTGGGATATCACAATATATCTTATTTAATTAATGCATCTATATACTTGGTAAAGGGTGGAAGGCTCGGCCTTTTGCCTGGTGTTTTGTTCCACTCTTGCCGCCTTAGCTTCCGTCATACCGGTGCTATGTTCCTTGATTTTGTGTCCCTAACACGATGAGGGTTTATGGGCCCCTCTTGATAGCTTGCTTTGAATAAAACTCTTCCAGCAAGGCCCAACCTTGATTTTACCATTTGCCTAATAACAACTAAAACTTGCATAGGGACTGGCTAGCACCCGAGGATATTTAATCAACCACCCGGGCTAGTGCTACTCTGAGGGTTGGTCCAAACTAGAGCACCGTGCGGGACCGCCCTGCTACCTCTTGAGCACGGCATTGGTTTTCCCCGAAGAGGAAGGGATGATGCAACAAAGTAGCATAAGTATTTGCCTCAGTTTTTGAGACCAAGGTATCAATCCAGTAGGAGGCTAGGCGCAAGTCCCTCGTACCTGCACAAAACAAATAAATCCTCGCAAGCAACGCAAATAGGGGTGGTCAATCCCTATGAGGCCACTTACGAGAGTGAGATCTAATGGATATGATAAAGATAATTTTTTTGGTATTTTTATGATAAATATGCAAAGTAAAATAAAGGCAAAGTAAATAGCAAAGTAGTAGGAGAACAATATGATAAAGATAGACCCGGGGGCCATAGGTTTCACTAGTGGCTTCTCTCGAGAGCATAAGTATTCTACGGTGGGTGAACAAATTACTGTTGAGCAATTGACAGAATTGAGCATAATTATGAGAATATCTAGGCATGATCATGTATATAGGCATCACGCCCGAGACAAGTAGACCGACTCCTGCCTGCATCCATTACTATTACTCCACTCATCGACCGCTATCCAGCATGCATCTAGAGTATTAAGTTAAAAACAGAGTAATGCCTTAAGCAAGATGACATGATGGAGAGGGATAGACTCATGCAATATGAAGAAAACCCCATCTTGTTATCCTCGATGGCAACAATACAATACGTGCCTTGCTACCCTTACTGTCACCGGGAAAGGACACCGCAAGATTGAACCCAAAGCTAAGCACTTCTCCCATTGCAAGAAAATCAATCTAGTAGGCCAAACCAAACTGATAATTCGAAGAGTCTTGCAAAGATAACCAATCATACATAAAAGAATTCAGAGAATATTCAAATATTATTCATAGATAGACTTGATCATAAACCCACAATTCATCGGTCTCAACAAACACACCGCAAAAAGAAGATTACATCGAATAGTTCTCCAGAAGAGAGGGGGAGAACATTGTATTGAGATCCAAAAAGAGAGAAGAAGCCATCTAGCTACTAACTATGGACCCGTAGGTCTGAGATAAACTACTCACACTTCATCGGAGGGGCTATGGTGTTGATGTAGGAGCCCTCCGTGATCAATGCCCCCTCCGGTGGAGCTCCGAAACAGGCCCCAAGATGGGATCTCGTGGATACAGAAAGTTACGGCGGTGGAATTAGGGTTTTTGTTCCTATTCTGAACGTTTGGGGGTACATGGGTATATATAGGAGGAAGAAGTACGTCGGTGGAGCAACAGGGGGCTCACGAGGGTGGGGGCGCGCCTCGTAGGGTAGGGCGCGCCCCCTACCTCGTGGCCTCCTGTTACGTGCCTTGGCATAGGGTCCAAGTCTCCCGGGTCTTATCTGTTGAGAAAATCACGTTCCCGAAGGTTTCATTCCGTTTGGACTTTGTTTGACATTCCTTTTCTTCGAAACCCTAAAACTGGCAAAAAACAGCAATTCTTGGTTGGGCCTCCGGTTAATAGGTTAGTCCCAAAAATAATATAAAAGTGGATAATAAAGCCCAATAATGTTTAAAACGGTATATAATATAGCATGGAGCAATCAAAAATTATAGATACGTTGGAAACGTATCAAGCATCCCCAAGCTTAATTCTTGCTCGTCCTCGAGTAGGTAAATGATAAAAACAAAATTTTTGATGCGGAGTGCTACTTGGCATAATTTTAATGTAATTCTTCTTAATTGTGGTATGAATATTCAGATCCAAAAGATTCAAGATAAAAGTTCATATTGACATAAAAAACTACTTCAAGCATACTAACTAAGCAATTATGTCTTCTCAAAATAACATGGCCAAAGAAAGTTATCCCTACAAAATCATATAGTCTGGCTATGCTCCATCTTCACCACACAAATTATTTAAATCATGCACAACCCCGATGACAAGCCAAGCAATTGTTTCATACTTTTCACATTCTCAAAACTTTTTCAATTTTCACGCAATACATGAGCGTGAGCCATGGATATAGCACTATAGGTGGAATAGAGTGGTGGTTGTGGAGAAGACAAAAAGGGAGAAGATAGTCTCACATCAACTAGGCCTATCAATGGGCTATGGAGATGCCCATCAATAGATATCAATGTGAGTGAGTAGGGATTGCCATGCAACGGATGCACTAGAGCTATAAGTATATGAAAGCTCAAAAAGAAACTAAGTGGGTGTGCATCCAACTTGCTTGCTCATGAAGACCTAGGGCATTTTGAGGAAGCCCATCATTGGAATATACGAGCCAAGTTCTATAATGAAAAATTCCCACTAGTATATGAAAGAGATAACATGAGAGACTCTCTACTATGAAGATCATGGTGCTACTTTGAAGCACAAGTGTGGTAAAAGGATAGTAGCATTGCCCCTTCTCTCTTTTTCTCTCATTTTTTGGGCCTTTTCTCTTTTTTATGGCCTCTTTTTTTCGTCTGGAGTCTCATCCCGACTTGTGGGGGAATCATAGTCTCCATCATCCTTTCCTCACTAGGACAATGCTCTAATAATGATGATCATCACACTTTTATTTTTCTTACAACTCGAGAATTACAACTCGATTCTTAGAACAAAATATGACTCTATATGAATGCCTCCGGTGGTGTACTGGGATATGCAATGATGCATGAGTGACATGTATGAAAGAATTATGAACGGTGGCTTTGCCACAAATACGATGTCAACTACATGATCATGCTAAGCAATATGACAATGATGGAGTGTGTCATAATAAACAGAACGGTGGAAAGTTGCATGGCAATATATCTCGGAATGGGTATGGAATTGTCATAATAGGTAGGTATGGTGGCTGTTTTGAGGAAGGTATATGGTGGGTGTATGACACCGGCGAAAGGTGTGCGGTATTAGAGAGGCTAGCAAAGGTCGAAGGGTGAGAGTGTGTACGATCCATGGACTCAACATTAGTCATAAAGAACTCATATACTTATTGCAAAAATCTACAAGTTATCAAAGCAATGTATTACGCGCATGCTCCTAGGGGGATAGATTGGTAGGAAAAGACCATCGCTCGTCCCCGACCGCCACACATAAGGAAGACAATCAAAAAAAATAAATCATGCTCCGACTTCATCACATAACGGTTCACCATACGTGCATGCTACGGGAATCACAAACCTCAACACAAGTATTTCTCAAATTCACAACTACTCAACTAGCACAACTTTAATATCACCATCTTCATATCTCAAAACAATTATCAAGCATCAAACTTATCATAGTATTCAGCACACTCATAAGAAAGTTTTATTATTAATCTTGTATACCAAGAATATTAGGATTTTAAGCAAATTACCATGCTATTAAGACTCTTAAAATAATCTAAGTGAAGCATGAGAGATCAATAGTTTCTATAAAACAAATCCACCACCGTGCTCTAAAAGATATAAGTGAAGCACTAGAGCAAAATTATATGACTGAAAAGATATAAGCGAAGTACATAGAGTATTCTAACATATTCCAAATTATGTATGGCTCTCTCAAAAGGTGTGTACAGCAAGAATGATTGTGGTAAATTAAAAAATAAAGACTCAAATAATACAAGACGCTCCAAGCAAAACACATATCATATGGCGAATAAAAATATAGCTCCAAGTAAAGTTACCAATAGAAGTAGAGGAAAGAGGGGATGCCTTCCGGGGCATCCCCAAGCTTTGTCTTTTAGGTGTCCTTAGATTATTTTGGGGGTGCCATGGGCATCCCCATGCTTAGGCTCTTAGCAGTCCTTGTTCCATAATCCATCAAATCTTTACCCAAAACTTGAAAACTTCACAACACAAAACTTAAAGTAGAAAATCTCGTGAGCTCCGTTAGCGAAAGGAAACAAAAGACCACTTCAAGGTACTATAATGAACTCATTCTTTATTTATATTGGTGTTATATATAATGTATTCCATCTTCTCTATGGTTTATAAACTATTTTACTAGCCATAGATTCATCAAAATAAGCAAACAACACACGAAAAACAGAATCTGTCAAAGACAGAACAGTCTGTGGTAATCTGTAGCTAGCGCAAGATCTGGACCCCAAAAATTCTAAAATAAATTTATGGACGTGAGGAATTTATCTATTAATCATCTTAAAAAAGAATTAACTAAATAGAACTTCCCAAATAAAAATGGCAGCAGTTCTCGTGAGCGCTAATGTTTCTGTTTTTTACATTAAGTTCAACAAGACTTTCCCCAAGTCTTCCCAACGGTTCTACTTGGCACAAACACTAATTAAACACAAAAAAACACAAAAAAACAGAGTCTATATAATTTATTTATTACTAACCAGGAGCAAAAAGCAAGGAATAAAAAGAAAATTGGGTTGCCTCCCAACAAGCGCTATCGTTTAATGCCCCTAGCTAGGCATAACAAGCAAGTATAGATCTAGGTATTGCCATCTTTGGTAGGCAATCCATAAGTGACTCTCATAATAGATTCATAAGGTAATTTAATCTTTTTCTGTTACATGCCTTTCCTTAATGGAAATTGGAATCTAATATTTCCTTCCTTCATATCTATAATTGCACCAATCGTTCTAAGGAAAGGTCTACCAAGAATAATAGGACATGAAGGATTGCAATCTATGTCAAGGACAATAAAATCTACAGGCACATAATTCCTATTTGAAACAATAAGAACATCATTAATTCTTCCCATAGGTTTCTTAATACTGGAATGCGCAAGGTGCAAGTTTAGAGAGCAATCATCAAAATCATGGAAACCTAACAAATCACACAAAGTCTTTGGAATCGTGGAAACACTGGCGCCCAAATCACATAAAGCATAGAATTCATGATCTTTAATGTTAATTTTAATAGTTGGTTCCCACTCATCATAAATTTTTCTAGGGATAGAAACTTCCAATTCAAGTTTTTCTTCATAAGATTGCATCAAGGCATCAACGATATGTTTAGTAAACGCTTTATTTTGACTATAAGCATGAGGAGAATTTAGCACAGATTGCAACAAGGAAATACAATCAATCAAGGAGAAATTTTCATAGTTAAATTCCTTGAAATCCATAATAGTGAGTTAAGCAACATCTAGGTTTTTAATTTCTTCGATCCCACTTTTATCAAATTTAGCATGAATATCAACAAATTCCGAATTCTTAGAACGCCTTCTAGGTAAAGGTGGATCATATTCAGTCCCATCATTATCAAGATTCATATTGCAAAACAAAGATTTAATACGAGACACATCAATAACTTTTAGATCTTCATCATTATTTTCATAGGAACTAGAAGAACACGCTCTTATAAAGGCATCTTTCTTAGCACGCATCCTAGCGGTTCTTTCTTTGCACTTGTCAATGGAAACTCTCATGGCTTTGAGAGACTCATTGATATCATGCTTAGGTGGAATAGATCTAAGTTTCAAAGAATCAACATCAAGTGCAATTCTATCAACGTTCCTAGCCAAATCATAAATCTTAAGCAATTTTTCTTCAATCATAGCATTAAAATTCTTTTGCGAAGTAATAAATTCTTTAATATTAGATTCAAAATCAGAGGGCATCTTATTATAATTTCCATAAGAATTGTTGTAGGAATTACCATAATTATTAGAGGGATTACTAGGATAAGGCCTAGGATTAAAATTTCCTCTATACGCGTTGTTACCAAAATTGTTCCTACCAACAAAATTCACATCCATATATTCATTATTACTCTCAATCAAAGTAGACAAGGGCATATCATTAGGATCAGAAGAAACACTATTATTAGCAAATAATTTCATAAGTTCATCCATCTTTCCACTCAAAACATTAATTTCTTCTATCGCATGCACCTTTTTATTAGTAGATCTTTCAGTGTGCCATTGAGAATAATTAACCATAATATTATCTAGGAGTTTAGTAGCTTCTCCTAAAGTGATTTCCATAAAAGTTTCCTCCCCTGGCCGAATCTAAAATATTTCTAGAAGCAAAATTCAATCCGGCATAAAAATTTTGAACAATCATCCACAAATTTAAACCATGAGTAGGGCAATTATGTATCATTAATTTATTATCTCCCAAGCTTGTGCAACATGTTCATGTGAAAGTTGCTTAAAGTTCATAATATTGTTTCTAAGAGAGATGATCTTAGCGGGAGGAAAATACATAGAGATAAAAGCATCTTTGCACTTGTTCCATGAATCAATACTATTTTTAGGCAAAGACGAAAATCAAGCTTTAGCACGATCTCTAAGCGAAAAAGGAAATAGATTCAATTTAACAATATCATTATCCACATCTTTGTTCTTTTGCATGTCACACTAATCAACGAAGCTATTAAGATGGGTAGCGGCATCTTCACTAGGAAGGCCGGAAAACGGATCTTTCATGACAAGATTCAACAAAGCAGTATTAATTTCACAAGATTCAGCATCGGTAAGAGGAGCAATCGGAGTGCTAATAAAATCATTGTTGTTGGTATTGGTGAAGTCACACAATTTAGTATTATCTTGAGCCATCGTGACAAGCAAACAAACTAACACACAAGCAAACAAAGAGGCAAACGGGGAAAAAGAGGCAAATAGAGAAAGAGAGGGAGGATAGAGAGAGAGGGCGAATAAAACGGCAAGGGTGAAGTGGGGGAGAGGAAAAAGAGAGGCAAATGGCAAATAATGTAATGTGGGACATAAGGGTATGTGATGGATACTTGGTATGTTGACTTTTGCAAGACCTCCCCGGCAACGGCGCCAGAAATCCTTCTTGCTACCTCTTGAGCACTGCGTTGGTTTTCCTCGAAGAGGAAGGGATGATGCAGCAAAGTAGCGTAAGTATTTCCCTCAATTTTTGAGAACTAAGGTATCAATCCAGTAGGAGGCTACGCGCAAGTCCCTCATACCTGCACAAAACAAATAAATCCTCGCAACCAACGCAAATAGGGGTTGTCAATCCCTATGAGGCCACTTACGAGAGTGAGATCTGATAGATATGATAAAGATAATATTTTTGGTATTTAATGATAAAGATGTAAAGTAAAATAAAGGCAAAGTAAATAGCAAAGTAGTAGGAGAACAATATGATAAAGATAGACCCGTGGGCCATAGGTTTCACTAGTGGCTTCTCTCGAGAGCATAAGTATTCTATGGTGGGTGAACAAATTACTGTTGAGCAATTGACAGAATTGAGCATAATTATGAGAATGTCTAGGCATGATCATGTATATAGGCATCACGTCCGAGACAAGTAGGCCGACTCCTGCCTGCATCTACTACTATTACTCCAATCATCGACCGCTATCCAGCATGCATCTAGAGTATTAAGTTAAAAACAGAGTAACGCCTTAAGCAAGATGACATGATGTAGAGGGATAGACTCATGCAATATGAAGAAAACCCCATCTTGTTATCCTCGATGGCAACAATATAATACATGCCTTACTGCCCTTACTGTCACCGGGAAAGGACACCGCAAGATTGAACCCAAAGCTAAGCACTTCTCCCATTGCAAGAAAGATCAATCTAGTAGGGCAAACCAAACTGATAATTTGAAGAGACTTGCAAAGATAACCAATCATACATAAAAGAATTCAGAGAAGATTCAAATATTATTCATAGATAGACTTGATCACAAACCCACAATTCATCAGTCTCAACAAACACACCGCAAAAAGAAGATTACATTGAATAGTTATCCACAAGAGAGGGGGAGAACATTGTATTGAGATCCAAAAAGAGAGAAGAAGCCATCTAGCTACTAACTATGGACCCGTAGGTCTGAGATAAACTACTCACACTTCATCGGAGGGGCTATGGTGTTGATGTAGAAGCCCTCCGTGATCGATGCCCCCTCCGGCGGAGCTCTGGAACAGGCCCCAAGATGGGATCTCGTGGATACAGAAAGTTACGGCGGTGGAATTAGGGTTTTGGCTCCTGTTCTGATTGTTTGGGGGTACGTGGATATATATAGGAGGAAGAAGTACGTCGGTGGAGCAACAGGGGGCCCACGAGGGTGGGGGCGCGTCTGGTAGGGTAGGGTGCGCGCCCCTACCTCGTGGCCTCCTGTTACGTGCCTTGGAGTAGGGTCCAAGTCTCCCGGGTCTTATCTGTTGAGAAAATCACGTTCCCGAAGGTTTCATTCCGTTTGGACTCCGTTTGACATTCCTTTTCTTCGAAACCCTAAAACAGGAAAAAAACAGCAATTCTGGGCTGGGCCTCCGGTTAATAGGTTAGTCCCAAAAATAATATAAAAGTGGATAATAAAGCCCAATAATGTTTAAAATAGTAGATAATATAGCATGGAGCAATCAAAAATTATGGATACGTTGGAGAGGTATCATGCCCGTAGGCAACTTGGGGTATTTGGTTCCTATACGGTTCGCTCATCCAGTGTGCCCTGAGAACTAGATACATGCGGCTCCTATCGGGATTTGTCGGCACATCGGGCAGTCTTGCTAGTTTTGTTTTACCATTGTCGAAATGTCTTGTGCACCGGTATCCCGAGTCTGATTGGATGTGCCGCGATGGAGGATTGTCTCTGCGTATCGTGAGCTTGTCATGGGCTAACTTGGGACATCCCTGCAGTGTTTAAACTTTTGAGAGCGTGCCCGCGGTTATGTGGCAGATGGAAGTTCTTTAATATCCAGTTGTAGAGAACTTGACACCAGATCCAAATTAAAATGCACCAACCGCGTGTGTAACTGTGATCGTCTCTTTTCGACGAAGTTTGGGAAGAGAACACGGTTGGGTTATGTTTTAACGTAAGTAGTTCAAGATCACTTCTTGATCATTACTATTTTGTGACCGTTGCGTAGTTTCTCATCTTATTCTTGTACTAGTAAGTTAGCCACTATACATTGCTTAGCCGCTTACTACAACCTCACCACTTACCCTTTCCTACCCATTAAGCTTTGCTAGTCTTGATACCCATGGTAATGGGATTGCTGAGTCCTCGTGGCTCACAGTTTACTACAACAACAGTTGCAGTATGGGTAATGCGATGACCCGACATGAGAGCGATGCTTGATTGCTTTTGGAGTTCTTCTTTGATCAAGGGATAGGTTTCAGGTAGGGGAGCCTGGGATTAGCAGGGTGGATGTTGTTCTTCTTTTTCGTTTGATTTCATCCGTAGTCAGATCCTGCTCTTCTGTATGATGATTGCTATGTATTCATGATGTAGCTTGTGGCGAGTGTAAGCCTTTATCTTGTATTCTCATCTATTCAGTACATGGTATGTTGTAACACTGGTGCGCGTCAGTCCTAAACAAACGGGTTTTAACCCCTTTCTGCGACGGCATTTGGAACCGTCGCCAAATGAGTGTGTGCGATAGGGTGTCCTTCCCACACGACCCAAAAATCGTCGGGGATAGGCCCTCCTGGGACCCATGCTGGGGCCGTGTGCGATCGGGCGAGGCATTGAAACCCAATCATTTCCGTAGGTATGTACATCTCACATGGTAATCCGAGAAAATCATTTCCGTAGGTATGTACATCCCACGCAGTGAATCCCAGAAAAACATTTCCGTTCGTATGTATATCACACATAGTCAATCCAAGGAATATGTTTCCATTCTTATGTACATCCCACACGGTCAATCCAGGGAAAACGTTTCCGTTCGTATGTACATCCCACACAGTTTTATGTATATGCTCATGTGTGAAAGGTGTAACTATCACACACGCTCTGCCTTGGTTAACTATTTGCTTTCATTAACTACATCACACACAATTTGATGTAGAAAACTGTGTGGCATTGGGCTACCCATCACAAGCGCTTTTACTGCCAGAACCGTTTGCAAAGTTCCATGACCGTCTGTTCTCTTTTTGGTTTTGCTTGTAGTTTATTGTTCTAATTGGAAATTTTGAAACATGAAACGTGTAATTCAAATTCTCAACACAATGGTTCAACAACGAATCCATAAGTAAAATTGCCGGTACAATATGTTCAGTAATTACAAGATTAGGCAGCAATTAACTATGTTGAACCACAGTATTTAAAGGTGGTAAAGGTGAAGAAAAAAGTGTAAACCATTTTGACTGCCGATGGTGTTGAAGCGGAATGCCCATTATGTGCCTTCCTGCATGCCATAGGCACGAACCACTTTTGTCCAACCCCTTGTGACGATCACCCTCCCATCCTTCACCGCCTTCAGGAAGACTTCTAAAGCATTATCATGGTAGCATGAATTATATACTTTAACCTTAGTTGCCTCCACTCCGGCCATATAGTTTGGAAGGTAATCATCAGTAAATAGCTTCGGAAACCACTGAAAAGAGAAAAATATCAGATACTGAGGTCTAATAGAGTAACTTGTTGTGGGCAGGGGAAAAAAGGCAACACAATACTTACCATCCTAAAGTACATTGTTGTCTTCGGCAAAGTGTAAATAAAGAGCTTAATACCAATCATCTGTTTCTTTCACCTAACAATCTTTCTTACTTTTCTCACTTGACACTTGTTCATGAATATCTCATTGCCCCATACGCAAAAGGGATCGAAGCGTGGATCAGTACCGCTCATATATGTACCTACAAGCAACCAGTAAATGTTAGAAGCTAAACTGAGATTGCACAAATGATGTAAAATAAAACTACCTATGTTCCTAGGTACAAGTAATTTTTTTGAGATTTTAATATGAACTACATACAAATGTATATAGAATTATAGATATAGTTTAGATTATAATCTAGATTCACTCATTTTGCTCCTTATGTAGTCTATATTGGAATCTCCAAAAATACTTAGATTTAGGAATAGATGGTGTATAAGACATGGGATGCAGCTAACCTCGACGGCAAACAATAGCATCACCCATTGTAGCCCTGTGTAAGTACATGGAAAGCCAATGTTAACTACAACAGGGTTAACATCCACCAAAAATAGCAAATGGTAATAAAACGACAGCGTCTGTAGTGATATCTTCATTTCCAAAGAGTAGCATGGTAGCAAAGGGACGGATTAAAAAATGGATACAACTGTTAATTGCAACAGGCTTAAGAACATCCTTATTCATGTTTTGTAAGTTTGTAGCCATTGAAATACAACTCTTTAAAAATGGATACATCTGTTAACTGCAACAGGATTAATGGCCATTGAAACCGGTATTGATAAAAATGCAATTGGCAGAGTTAAGTATCACTGGGCAGGTGCTGCCAGAGCAGATAATGTCCCAGTTGTCTATAAAAGGTAGGGAAAATAGCTAAAATGTGTTAGCATGTTTACTACACCATGCTTAATACATCGACCATACAAAACATAGCCATTAATTGCAACTGGTATTGGTAAGAATGAACTGGAGAGTACATACTTGGTAAGTCCTGAGAGGTAGTTGCTGGGGCACTTCATCTTGGCCAGAGCTCGCCAAAGTGAGCGACGGTGGAGGCGAGCTGTTCCTCTGGGTCAAAGCATGGGTCAGTGCCATTGACATGTGTACCTACAGGCAACCGGTAAATGGTAGAAGTTAAACTGTAATTGCACAAATTATGTGAAATACTATAAGACATGGGACGCAGCTCACCTCGATGGCAAACAAAAGCATCGGCCGTTATGACCCTGCGTAAGTACATGGACAGGCAAGTTAAGTACAACAGGGTTAGCATCCACTAGTAATAGCAAATGGGCAGCATCTCTAGTGATATCCTAAGTCATGTATTGTAAGTTTGTTGCTGGTATTGGTGAAATTGAGCTGGACATGGTAATATTTGAACATCACACAGTGTGTAGTACTGAAATAAACAAGCCATGAACATGCTTAATATATCAACCGTACAAATCATAGCCGTTGCAAGTGGTATTGGTAAGATTTAGCTGGTCAGATCTTACTTGTTAAGTCCTGGGGGGGTAGTCGCTGGGGGTCTTTGTCGGTGTCAAAACCGGCAGATCTCGGGTAGGGGGTCCCGAACTGTGCGTTTGAGGATTGATGGTAAAGGGAGACAAGGGACACGATGTTTTACCCAGGTTCGGGACCTCTTGATGGAGATAATACCCTACGTCCTGCTTGATTGACTTTGATGAGTATAGGGGTTACAAGAGTTGATCTACCACGAGATCGTAATGGCGAAACCCTAATTGTCTAGCCTATATGATTATGATTGCCTCTACGGACTAAACCCTCCGGTTTATATAGATATTGGAGGGGGCTAGGGTTGTACAGAGTCGGTTTACAGAGCAAGGAATATTCACATCTGCACGCTAAGCTTGCCTTCCACACCAAGGAGAGTCCCATATAGACACGGGAGGAAGTCTTCTGTCTTGTATATCCCTAGCCCATTAGTCCGGCGCATGTCACATAGCCCGGACGCCTGAGAACCCCTTAATCCAGGACTCCCTCAGACTTCATCTGGGCCAGATTCTATACCATGTCAGCGGCAGCGGCGGAGGTGAGGTGTTCCTCCGGGTCAACACGCACAGCCGCCATCGTGCCATGGACCGCCATCAGCTCCTGGCGGGGGAGATTTGGAGGCATGAGGATGTTTCATAGGCGTCATTTAAGCAATCGGGCCTGTGACATGATAGAGATCGGTGGGTTACCTAACTGGATCCGAGCAGAACGTAGATGTGGTTGAAGCTGTGGTTGCGGCGGCGGCGTTTTGAGATGCCAGTAGGGGGAGGCACGAGCGAGGGGGATACTGAGGGGAAGGGGATGTGAATGGAGGAATAAATTCTGAAATCGCGTGCCTAACGAAAATTTCGGTGCGAAACTTGAAACTTGGGTTGGGGAAACACACAACCCAGACAAAGCGCGTAAAATACTTGTGTGTGAGAAAAAAGAAAGTTGGCAGATCCCGTCTCCAAAAAATTTACACGTGTACTTGATTTTTTCCGGTCAATGGTACGCCTGGTTTATTAGGAAACATCACACATGTAACTGGCTTATGGGTCATTAACGCAAAAAAACGCAGATGAGTACGACATAGAAAGCGTGTGTTTTGTGATCTTCTAATGATTAACGCAAAAAAACGCACACGGGCACACATGCTAATCAACACTCAAAACCCTCTAAGGATGCTATTACCGACATCATACGTTAGTACTAAAAACTTAAAGTACTACAGGTAATTTGCTCTAATACTACAAACTTAAACTACTTCTCACATGTTGCCATCAGGGCCTGCTGGCCAGACACTGGCATTTTCCTTCCCGGCCTTGTAGGCGGCAGCCCACCATGCTTCGATCTCAGCCAAGCTCTCCTCACCACGGCGTGCGGCCTCTTTTTTCTTGCGGCGGCGGGACTCTCTTTTCTTGACTGCTTTCTGCCTTTTCCGCTCCTTCTGTGCGGCTTTGGCCGCCTCAAGATCCACCACCCATTCGGCCATGGCAGCCTCAAAGTCCGCCCATGTAACTATTTGGCCGCCGGCGGCGATGAACTCGGCGCGGCGACATGCCATCGCTTCCTTACCATGTGTGGAGTCGCGGGCGGCGAGGAACGCGGCCGGCGGGATGCCATCGCTTCCTTACCAGTTACTGTGCACCACGGTGCCATGCACGACGCCTGGAGAGAGCTCAGGGACGGAGGGGCCGGGCAGCCGTACAGTGCGGTGGTATTAAAGAGCTCAACGACAAACGACAACAGAAATTTGGCTTCCCTTACAATTGTGCTCGTTCATTATCGCACACGGTTCATCTCCATCGCTTTCAGAAACAGTGTGTGCTGAGCCTATTGTGTGTTGCGTTATGATTGGCCGGAACCCCAGCCACGCGGATCGCACGTGTGCACCGTAGGATGCACCACGATCGAACAACAATCCACGTCCCTCACATCACACCCGTGCACCTGTAGCTAGATTGGATTTATATGCGCTAAATGCCTAGAAAATGCACATAATCCCCTAAATATGGTAAATAAGCCCGGAAAAATGCCAAATTTGAATGAGGTGATTTGCAGGGTGTATGTTCGTCGTAGAAAAAACTCCAGGGCAAAGAACGAAGAAAATTTGGATTCCCTTTCAATCTTGGGGATTTCCCTCTCGAAAGCATGGAACTTCCTAGGTGATGGTTCGATTTATGAATGGCGTGCATGACGACATAAGCCAAACCTTCTCAAATATTTACCAGGGTATGGTGAGGTCATACCATGGCACCAAGCCAGGTGTCATGTTTTTAAGCATTTATTTCATTTTTACTATAGTTGAAAACCCAACAAACAAACATTTGTGGTTGACTATTGCCACACATTTCATCGAAATATTTGTCCATTCCTTGTAAATGGCATGAGAATTTACTAAATGGCACGAGCATGGTTTTCTAGGCCGTTCTTGTGGACCCTTTCATCCTGTGATTGTTTGAACTTGAATTATGCGCATTAATGCCTAGGAAATGCACATAATCCCCAAAATATGGCAAATGAACCCGGAAAAGTGCCAAATTTGAACACGGTGATTTGCAGGTTGTATGTTCATCGTAGAAAACAAAACTCATGGACAAAGGACAAAGGAAATTTGGACCCCCCTTCAATCTTGGTGATTCCCCCCTCGAAACCATGAAACTTCCTCGGTGATGGTTCGATTTATGAAGGGCGCGCATCACGAGATAAGGAAAACATTCTCCAATTTTTACCAGGGCATGGTGAGGCCATACCATGGCACCACACCAGGCGTCATGTTTTCCAACCATGTGTTTCATTTTTTGTATAGTTGTTAACCGAGTAAATGACGCGTTTATGGTTGACTATTGCCACACATTTCCTTCAAATATCTGCCAATTGCTTGTAAAAGGCATGAGAATGTAATAAATAACATGAGCATGGTTTTCCAGACCGTTCTTGTGCACCTTTTCATGCACCGATTGTTCGAATTTGAATTGTGTCCATTAATGTCTTGAAAATGCACATAATCCCCTAAATATGGTAAATGAGCCCTGGAAAATGTCAAATTTGAACACGTTGCATTTGAGGCGGTATGTTGATCAATGGAAAAAAACTGATTGACAAACTAGGACGGAAATTTGTATTCCCCTTCAATCTTGAGGATTTCCCTCTCAAAAGCATGGAACTTCCTCGGTGATGGTTCAATTTATGAAGGGCGTGCATGACGACACATAAGCCAAACCTTCTCAAATTTTTACCAGGGCATGGTGAGGTCATACCATGGCACCATGCCAGGCTTCATATTTTTAAGCATTTATTTCATTTTTTCTATAGTTGAAAACTCAACAAACAAACATTTGTGGTTGACTATTGCCACACATTTCATCGAAATATCTATCCACTATTCCTTGTAAAAGGCATGAGAATTTACTAAATGGCACAAGCATGCATGGTTTTCCAGGACGTTCTTGTGGCCCCTTTCATGCACCGATTGTTTGAACTTGAACTATGTGCATTAATGCCTAGGAAATGCACATAATTCCCTAAATATGGCAAATGAACCCGAAAAAGTGCCAAATTTGAACACGGTTATTTGTAGGTTGTATGTTCATCATAGAAAAAAAACTCGTGGAAAAAGGACAAAGGAAATTTGGACCCCCCTTCAATCTTGGTGATTTCCCCCTCGAAACCATGAAACTTCCTAGGTGATGGTTCGTTTTATGAAAGGCATGCATGCCGACATTTTTACTAGGGTACGGTGAGGTCATACCATGGCACCACACCAGGCGCCATGTTTTTCCAAGCATGTATTTCATTTTTGTATAGTTGTTAACCCAGTAAACAATGTGTTTATGGTTGACTAGTGCCACACATTTCCTTGAAATATCTGGCCATTCCTTGTAAAAGGCATGAGAATGTACTAAATAGCACGAGCATGGTTTTCCAGACCGTTCTTGTGCACCTTTTCATGCACCGATTGTTTGAATTTGAATTATGTGCATAATTAATGCCTAGAAAATGCACATAATACCCTAAATATGGTAAATGAGTTTGGAAAAAATGTCAAATTTGAACACGTTGCATTTGAGGCGGTATGTTGATCGTTGGAACAAAAACCGAATGACAAACTAGGACGGAAATTTGGATTCCCCTTCAATCTTGGTGATTTCCCTCTCGAAAGCATTGAACTTCCTTGGTGATGGTTCGATTTTATGAAGGGCGTGCATGACGATATAAGTCAAACCTTCTCAGCTTTTAACCAGGGCACGGTGAGGCCATACCATGGCACCATGCCAGCCGTCATGTTTTTCAAGCACATATTTCATTGTTCTATAGTTGATAACCAAGTAAATGACGCGTTTGTGGTTGACTATTCCCACACATTCCATTGAAATCTCTGCCCATTCCTTGTAAAAGGCTTGAGAAATTACTAAATACCATGAGTATGGTTTTTCCAGACCGTTCATGTGCACCCTTTCATGCACTGATTGTTTGAATTTGAATTACGTCCGTTAATGCCTACAAAATGCACATAATCCCCTAAATATTGTAAATGAACCCGGAAAAGTGTCAAATTTGAACACGGTGATTAGCAGGGTGATTTTGATGAAGGACAAAGGAAATTTGGATTCCCAATCAATCTCGGTGATTTACTATCGCACATGATTCATCTCCATCGCCTCTGCGAACCGTGTGTGTTCACTCACACATGCAAAATGAAAAGAAAACCCTCGCCCACTTCGTCCCCATTCACTTGCCGCGGAATCCTATGCAACTGTGCACCCTAAGCTCGACGACTATTGGTGGCGGGCGTAGGTCGCGCTCCAAACGGCACCGGATTTCGCCTCGACCGCTTTCCGCCGCCTATCTGCACCGACATTCTAGACTCTGGTCGACTAGGGTTTTCTGCGGGATTGGGCCGGGGATTTTTCTCATGGAGAAGGTAATTAATCAACTTAATTAGCAAAATATTCACTCATCTCTTATCACAGTCCGTCCGTCGCTGTTAATCAACCAGCGGAAATCGCCGTGGAATCATTTTTGTTCTAGTTGATTCATGGGTGTTCATTCATGTGTCCACAGTGCGAGCACAAATCGGGCAACTATGGTCGTGGCCAGTCAGAAACGAAGTTCTCTCTCACCATTCCGGATGACTTCAAGGAGCGCTCGGTATGTTCAATCTCAACCTACCATGGTCGGCATGGCCTAAATTTGTGAACATATACCATTTGTTGCTACATTATCTATATATTTGCATCAAATCTTTGTTACATTATCTATTTTTAATTCTATATTTTTGTACTTTGCTTTCATCTATATATATATGGATCTGTTCTATCAGTTACTCCCATATTTGCATCTTGCTCTGTTATTTCAATATATCTAATTTACGATCTTAATTTTCATTTCAAGAAGTACATCCCTTGCTTTGCAAGAACAGGAGTAGAAGGAAATCTTGGGCTTTACTTTGCCGATGACTCCCAGGATGTCATATTGACAATGCAGCATGGATTTACAGTGTATGGTTAGCGTAAAACTTTATAAAGATGGTCACTCCTATTTTAGTGCGAACCTTTGGAGAAAAATGTGTAAGTGTTATAAACTGGAAGCTGACAATAAAATTCTAGTGCGTGCACCATAGCCTGGTCTAATTAACATGGATGTTTACTTCCCCAACATCATCAGCCAATCAAAGTCTGATCGAGGTTAGTGTCCTTTCAACTTTCTCCTTGCTGTCATATTAGTATTTAAGCAATCAATTGATCACTATTTAAGCAACCAATTGTTCATATTCTGACTCCATTCCTAGGCAGTAACATTCTATTTACCAATTTATGCACACTATATATTCTTCTGCCATGTTATGAATAAATAATACCTTTCCACCTTTTAAGCAGGATATGTTGGATACATAGTGAATGATTTGTATGTTACTAAGCGTACCAAATTTCATTGGAAGGACTTGAAGCATGTCATAAACTTTGTTGATAATCTGACAAAGATAGCACAACGTATGAACGTTGGATTTTGGATGGGATTAATTAGACCTATGGTGCACACACTGAACAAGACCAATTGTGTGCACAAAACACTGGTAAAAAGTCTTATTTTAATGTTTATTCTCATAAACTATATATATCTTCAACGATATGTTACAATTGTTTTTTATTCTACATGTCAATAGAAATTGCCCCCTGTAGCAGTTCCTGGATCGATTTCCCGGGTGGCCGAATTACACTTGTGCCTGCTAATAACGCCAAAGTGATTGCAAGGTACTGCATTTCCCGCGGAAATGGAACCATTCAAGTTAAAAAGTTCTCACTTCTCGTGGCAATGCATCCATATTGGAAAATTGGAGATACTGTTCTACTCATGATGTACCAAGGCACATGAGGGCTCTTCCTTTTCATTGACGAGATGCCGAGTCGCCGTGATCAACCTGCTTCCAGTGGATAGTTGTGGTTGTTGTCCCTCAGCCTCTTAAAATGTGCTAGCTGTGACTATATATGTTAAGTATGTAGATATGTACCATATGGTTGTTGGCCCTTAGCCTCTTAAAATGTGATAGTTGTTACTATGTTAAGTATGTAGATATGGACCATATGGTTGTCAAAACCGTGTTACGAAGATCCTCCTTCTATCGAATAGTGTAACCACTATATATATGTTACTCAAAAGTTGTTACCCAAGCTCATAAATTTTCATGGAAAGTATTAGTATCGTACACGGTTCATTGAGTTTAAGAGTGTGCCCGTTGACCAGAAGGCATTTGCATATTAACTGTCCATATTGCAAATCCACACACATGTTAACATAAGGAAACGTATGTGTAACATACTAATCATCACACCGCGGACGCATCGTGTGCGATACTCCGCCATCGCAAGCAACTAGTTTGCATTTTTCAAAGTTTTTTGTACACACAGAATCGCACATGAAGTAACTGCATTGACCGTCTGTGTTGTAATTTCTCATCGCAAACAGTTCATCCGAGTCGGCAGTTAGCCACGTATCACACACATCTTGTTTACATGACTCGTTTGTGTTCTTTTGGCTCATCGCAAACAATTCATCCATGTGAACTGTATGCCGCATATCACACACATCTTGTTAAGTTGAACCGTTTTTGTTGTGTTCCCTAATCGAAAACAGGTCATCCGAGTTAACCATATGTCATATATCACACACACATTGATATGGCTGCCCGTTTCTGTTGTTCTACCTCATCGCAAACAGTTCAAATGGATTGACAGTGTGTCCTGCATCGCACACACATTGTTACGGCTGCCCGTTTCTATTGTTTTGCCTCATTGTAGATAGTTTGAATGGATTAACCGTGTGTCCTGCATCGCACACGCAACTAAAATCTGAACCGTGTTTGATGGCTCTGCCATTGCAAACGTTTTGCACCTTTTTTGACGGTTTTTTACACCACCGTTTGCGATTATTGCATCGCACACAGTTTCGGCAAAGGGTCTCTGATCGTAGTGTCGCGTTAGCAGTATCCTGCAGTAGTGTAATGATATCCACCTTGCTATGCGCTCAAAATGCGATTGTGCCCCAATTATGAATTCATCACGTGATTGGTATAGAATCGCATCTTGGGCACAAGAGGTTGGTATCAGAGCCTTACTGACCTTAGGAGCCCCCTTGATTGATCGAACCGCTGACGTTGTTGAGTCTAGAGAAAAAAACTATTTGGAGTCTATTTATATCGGAGAGTAGGAATTCTTTTTACTCCTTATCCCCTTCGTCGCTCTGGCGAGGACCTGTGACATAAGTGTTTTCCCACTCTTCTATGCTTTTTCACTCAAAAAAAATTTAGGGTCACGCGGGTATTGTCGGATCATTGCGATATCATTATGACGGGGATTATGTCTTGTTGCCTCCTGACATTTAGGGGTTGTGGCAGTGTCCCCGGGAGTTGAGCTCCAAGGTGTTTTCGTCATAGTGCTTATCATTTCAGTTTCGAAATACCAGAGGTCGCAGACATCGAAAACGCTTCTATACTCTGTGGTGAGAGTAGTTTGATGACACCCAGTACTGGGGAGAGTGATCAGATGTATTGCCACAACTAGTATATCGGATGTTTTTGAAGGTCCGAGTTACATGATTTCCGAGGTTTTCTTGGTTATGTGTTGATGGATGGATACAGTTGGAGTGTAGGATTTGTTAGTTGTGTGAGATATTTGTGCCTCCCTGTATCCCCAACACCAGATTGCATAACCAGAAAGTTTCGGGAGTTATTAGGTGGGAATTCAAGTATCACGTAGGATATCTTTCCAACAGACAAATGATACGATATGGGATCTATCATATGTTTGTTTCCGGCTTATTCTGCAAGTTAAATCCTTTTTGTTTTAAGTTGTGGTATTCGAGTTGCTTCGATGTCAATTGTTTATTCCATACCTGTCCTAAGCGATGTTCTCATATTTCTATGGGAATACTAATCCTTTTGATCATGCAAAATGGTCATGCCAATTCTTTTCCAATCGGCGTGATTCTCTTCAAGTTAAGCTGAACCCTTCCACATTTGCAGGATGAAATATCAGTTTTCTCTATGGTGTTTGTTCCATCTGTCCAAGTTGCCTTTGTTTTCCCACCGTCCCACCCTTTTTCTTCATGGAGCTCAAAGCCATGATCAAGTATCCTTTTATTCATGCAAAATCTTCATCCTTTTCTTTCAAGTTTCAATCCGGTGATTTCGTGCGAAGATGCTCAACAATTTCAAGTTCATCATCCTTCGTTCTTGTTTCTTCTCCAATGGATTCAATTCAAGCTTTGTTGATCATATCCCTTTCCTTGTTGCAAATGCTATCTCATGCCGATGCACCTCTTAATCATTCACCTCTTACCATTCTTTTGCTCCGGAGTGCCGAAGATATCTCAGAAGATCCGTGTTTCCATTCTTAATCCGATCAAGCTATTTTGAGGTTGTTATCTCATTTAAGCCATTTAATTCAACCGGTGCAATCTCTCAAGCAACCAGTTCCAACAATGTTTATTTTGAGTGGGCCCTAACCCACGGGTCTTTTCCCATGATCTTACCTGACTCTTCTAAATTTTCTGGAGTTATTCTCAAATTCGTTTCAAAGTTTGACGTAAGAATGGATCTCCATCAATCTTATGCCTTCTCCAAGACCGCTTTTAAATTATCTTCAACTTTGGCTCAGCCTTTTATGTTTTCATTCATCTGGAGTCTCTCGGCAATTTTTGGTGGTGTTTCTCATCGTCATTCTGATAGATACTTTACTTTAAGGATCTGGCACCTTCGCTAGACGGAGAGTAAGCGACTTCTATTAGCACCCTCAGCAGACCGAAGGAGAACTTCTCCTAAATCTTGGCACATTCTCTAGAAGATTCATGGTTCTAACTTCATGTCATCCTCATAATTGTTTTCGATTGTGAGAATTCTTTTCATACCCATCTGAAGCATTTCAGGAGTTGCTTTCCTTTCTCGATCATCCAAAGGCCATCATTTCTGAATATTACTCATTCTTAGCTTTTAGCTCTCGTTCTCCCAATCTTACCGGTGCATCGATCAAGTATTCTCTACTCAGCTTGTCATCTCTTCATTCTCCTGTATCTAAATTCACTCAAGTATCTTCGTTCGTTCTCTAGTTCTTCCCGATGTTTCGTTCTCTTTTCCTCAATCATATTCAATTCTTACGATGGTTCATTTAACATTCCTATTCCTTTGTTATCAAATAGATTCATTCCATCGTTCCAAAATCCTACCGATGGATCATTGAAGACCTTCCTGAAGTTTGTGCTAAATCAATCTTTTTTCAATGAGAATAAGTAGTATGCCAAATCCGTTGCTTGACGTCAATTTAAATTGATGAAGGATACGCATAACACAATTCTTGTTCTTGTTCATCCAAGTGTTTAATTCCTTCTTTCGAAGTTCATTCGTGATATCTATTTGTCGGTGCTAAGTTGTTCATCTTTTGTTTCCGGAGTTCCAAGCTCTCTCAGTTAACTCACTGCGAGGTTCCATCTAAATCATTGCAATGCTTCAATCCTTGTTCTTTTCAACCTACCGGAGTTCTCATGAAGGCTCAACATGGTGGTTCATCAAGGATTCCTTTCATTCTTCAATTGTTCTTCAAGATTTCTCTCAGAGTTAAGAACTGCCAAGCTATACTCTAAAATAATCATGGTGTTCAACACATGTTTTGTTTTGAGGAGTTCAAGCATTCTTCATCTAGCATTCCGAAGTGCAATTCTTTCTACGTTATCTCTTGATATGGTGTTATGTCATCCTTGGCAATTTCTCCTCGTGTTTCATGATTCACAAGTTGTCAGGAATGAGATATTTAAATCCATCATTTTCTCTTCATTCAAGAGATCTTTTCAACCAATCAATCTCTTTGTTGGAGTTATCTTGGGTTATATTTCACCTACAGCCTTCCCTAAGGAATGTTGCTATTGTGGTGCTTATCTATGATCCAAGTTTTCTCCTTAATAGTCACCTCGGTGGAAGGAGCTTTCTATCTTTTCTGGCTCTCAATCAAATTGATTGTTTTCGTTAGTGGTAGAATTTCACCTCAAGTTTTGAGAAATTTTCAATAATCCCACAACAAGCTTGTTCTTTTCGTTGTTGATTTTCCAACAACTCCGTTCAATCATTCTTTTAAGGGTCCTCTCTCAAATTCATTTGAGTTAGAACATGTTGCTTTGTTCTCCCATCTTTTCATTCCATTCTTTCATTTCTACCAGAGGCATTGTGACGTTGCTCTCTTCAACCCTTCATCTCATTTTGTGAATATCATGTTCTTTTCCATGTCTATCCATTCAGCAGGAGTGTTTTGTCCTCTATTCAAGTTCCTTACATCTTATGAAGTCTTGCCTCCCTTTTCAACTGGAGTGTTGCCCGAATTCTTCCTTTCTCATCTCATTTTAACCGGAGAGGTTTCAAAGTCTATCTTGTACCTTAAGCTCTTGGTTCTTGTCGTATTCCTTGCACCTCTTGCTTAACGGAGTGTTTTCAATTTCATTCAACTCTATTGTGTTCTTTATTTCAAGTTTTCAACCTCTTAAGGTTCATGGTTTCACTCGTTTGTCAAAGAAGCAACTTTGTTTTAGCTATTCCTCTTCCGCTTTTCTCCGGTGCCATCCCTAGATCTCGGGGAGAGATCTCTTGTAAGTGGAGGAGACTTGTGACGACCCAAGACCGATGCTCCAAGTGCCTTCGAGTTATTTCGTTGTTGTCGTGTGTTTTATTTGCTCGTTGCATTTCATCATGTGATGATGCGCATTGCATCTGCATGTTTTCATAAAGCTTGCATCTGTTCGTAGTTGCCGCGTCCCGCCTTGCCTTCATTGACCATTCCGAGACCAACCGGGTTTGCCTCCCTCTTGTCTGGCCGCATAACCTTTCTGCACAGTGCACATACCTCCCCTCGCGCGTGTAAAAAAACTTCCCGAACCCGAACCACATGGTCATGACCGATGGGTCCGGATCATCCCCAAACATAAAGGAAATACGCCCTAGAGGCAATAATAAAGTCGTTATTTATATTTCCTTATATCATGATAAATGTTCATTATTCATGCTCAAATTGTATTAACCGAAAACTTAGTACATGTGTGAATACATAGACAAACAGAGTGTCCCTAGTATGCCTCTACTTGACTAGCTCATTAATCAAAGATGGTTAAGTTTCCTAGCCATGGACATGTGTTTTCATTTGATGAACGGGATCACATCATTAGAGAATGATGTGATGGACAAGACCCATCTGTTAGCTTAGCACTATGATCGTTTAGTTTATTGCCATTTCTTTCTTCATAACTTATACATGTTCCTATGACAATGAGATTATGCAACTCCGGAATCCCAGAGGAACACTTACTGTGCTAAACGTCACAACATAATAGGGTGATTATAAATATGCTCTATAGGTGTCTCCGATGGTGTTTGTTGAGTTGGCATAGATCGAGATTAGGATTTGTCACTCCATGTATCGGAGAGGTATCTCTAGGCCCTCTCGGTAATGCACATAACTATGAGCCTTGCAAGCAATGTGACTAATGAGTTAGTCACAGGATGATGCATTACGGAATGAGTAAAGAGACTTGCCAGTAACGAGATTGAACTAGGTATGATGATACCATGATGGAATCTCGGGCAAGTAACATACCGATGACAAAGGGAACAATGTATGTTGTTATGTGGTTTGACCGATAAAGATCTCCATAGAATATGTAGGAGCCAATATGAGCATCCAGGTTCTGCTATTGGTTATTGACCGGAGATGTGTCTCGTTCATGTATACATAGTTCTCGAACCCGTAGGGTCCGCATGCTTAACGTTTGACGATGATTTTTATTATGAGTTATGTGATTTGATGTACCGAAGGTTGTTCAGAGTCCCGGATGAGATCACGGACATGACGAGGAGTATCGAAATGGTCAAGACATAAAGATTGATATATTGGAAGGTTATGTTTGGACACCGTAAAGGTTTCGGATAGGTTCGGGAATTTTCCGGAGTACCGGGGGGTTATCGGAACCACCCGGGGGATTAATGGGCCTTCATGGGCCCTAGTGGAAGAGAGGAGGCGGTGGCCAGGTGGAGGCCCCCCCCCAAGCCGAATCTGAATTGGGTTAGGGTTGGGGGGCCCTTTCCTTCTCTCCCTCTTCTCCTTCCTTCTTCTCCTACTTGGACTAGGAAAGGGATGGACCGATTCCTACTTGGAGTAGGATTCCCCCCCTTGGGCATGCCCCTTGTGGCCGGCCGGCCTCCTCCTCCCCTCCTTTATATATGGGGGAGGGGCACTCCATAGACACACAAGTTGATATTTAGTCGTGTGCAGTGCCCCCCTCCACAGTTTTCCACCTTGGTCATATTGTCGTAGTGCTTAGGCGAAGCCCTGCGTCGATAACTTCATCATCACCGTCACCACACCGTCGTGCTGATGAAACTCTCCCTCGGCCTTAGCTAGATCAAGAAGTTTGAGGGACGTCACGAGCTGAACTTGTGCTGATCGTGGAGGTGCCATGCATTCGGTACTTGATCGGTTGGATCGCGAAGACGTTTGACAACATCAACCGCATTACTAAACGCTTCCGCTTTCGGTCTACGAGGGTACGTAGACACACTCTCCCCTTCTTGTTGCTATGCATCTCCTTGATAGATCTTGCATGATCGTAGGAAAATTTTGAAATATTGCGTTCCCCAACAAAACATCCCTAAAATATCTTCGGTTTCTTATTTGGACTTCCCAAGCCTATTTTATCTCGATCGTCTAATTTCGATCGGATGCTCCAAACTTCCCTCTTTTCCATATATATAGTCCACCCCTAGTCCATTTTGGACAAACCCTAAAATATAGGACATTTGTCCCTCCACTGCCGCCGCCCTGTCTCATCACCCATCTTCTTCCTCGGGATCCTCCCAGATCCCCTTCTCGCCCAACCAGCACTCGAGGCCTCCCCTGATCCACCCAAACCAGCCACCGATCTAACCCATCCACCACCTCCCGTGCCTCCCCGGGCTCGACCCCGCCACCTCATGACGCTCGCCGAAGAAACCAGTGACGACCCTCACCTCCAGGACCTCCTCCTCGCCGCCCCATCTCGTCTCCAAAACCGGTCACTGGACATGCACCCCTCGTTGCTTCTCCTTCTCCCGTTCCCTCTGGTTCCCTCTCTCACTTGCTCTCTCTCCTTTCTAGGATACTGTAGGAGGCAAGCACCATGCCATGGCCTCCCCTGCTCAACGACCGCGTTGTTGTCGTCGTCTTCGCGCCCTGGCGGTCCTGGCCTTCCCCACCGCCTCGTCTGCCTCCCCTGCATCACGCCCCATCACCGGGAGATCACGCCAAGTCCGTCGTTGTCCTCTGCTTCCCCTGCTTCGAGAAGTGCCTCGGGATCGAGCATAGCCGGTGCATCCGCCTCGTTGACCAGCCACCTCGCCGGACCTCCACCTCTTCTCACTACAAAAAAAAGACACATCCGTGACATTTTGGGCCGAACAAAAAAATTTCTGTCATACTTATGACACTTCTATGACAATAATTATGACAAAACACGATATCATCATAGATGTGGTGGGGTCCTACTTCTATGACAAATAATCATGACAGAAAATGGGCTTTTCGTCCTGGGCGGGCCGGAGATGCAGCTGCATGACATTCTTTGGGCCGTCCATGATGGAAAAAACCGTGGTAGAAGCGAGGGCGAGGAAAATATCGGGGTGTTCCCAGTTACTGTGGGTGGTCGGGGCCGAGCGATGCGCGTTTCTCTTGTACACGCACGCACGTGGGTGCGAGGTGTTGGGCTCTAACTGAACCCGAGTGAGGCGTTGGGCTCTAACTGAACCCGAGCGAATGCACTGCAGGCTGCGCGTTACTGAACCCGAGCGATCGATCGATGGCTGTTAACTAAACCTGATCGAGCGATTCCTTCGCTACTGCTGCTAACTGAAGCCGATCAATGCTGCCTCTAGATGAACAGTGAGCGTTGCTGCGGGGCTTTGGATGAACAGTTCCCGGTGGGGGTGGATGAATAGGACCTCATGGTGTTTCCTTTGGATGAATAGGACCCCGATCGATCGAGCCGATTGGGGCTGGATGAACAGGACCCCATGGAGGGCAGGATGAACAGGACCACCCCATGGAGTGCTGGATGAACAGGACCCCATGGAGGGCAGGATGAACACTAGCCCGTGGAGGGGTGGTTGAACATGAGCCCGTGGAGAGGGCCGGTTGAACAATAGCCGGTGGAGTAGCGCGCGGTGGAGGCTGGATGAACAGGAGCCAATGGATGAACAGTCACAGGTGGAGGCTGGAGGAGGTCGACGGTGGATGAACAGTAGCCCGCGGGGACTAGAGGGGGTCGACGGTGGAGATGAACAGTATCCCGTGGAGTCCCGTTTTGTGGTACGCCACACCCCTCCCGATGAACAGGACCCCCGTTCCAACCGTAGCGCTCCTACACAAGTCTGTTTCCTTCATTTTGCAGTACGCCACACCCCTCCCGATCAACAGGATCCCCGTTTCGACTGTAGGAGGTCCGTTTCCTCCGTTTTGCGGTACGCCAGACACCTCCCGATGAACAGGATCCCATTTCAAACGTGGTCAGTCGAACACAAGGCCGTTTCCTCCATTATGCGGTACGCCGGGCCTCGTTTCCATCGGTTGTTCCGTCCAAGCCCTCCCGATGAATACGACGACGCATTCCGTTTGGACCCAGCCGGTTGGCTCCCCATGAACACAACGACGATGTTGTTTCTCCGTTCTGACCTAGCCATGTACACGAGCCCTGGCCGTACGTATGCGCGAGTACGCGTTCGAGACCCTGCCCGTATGTACGTACGTGGCCGTATTTTCTTTCTTGCACACTGGCCGCTATACGTACGTGTACATGCTACGTGTGCGCCTCTACATCGACCAGTATGTGCGTACACGTTCGCGACCAGAATGACAACGCTACGTATGCTTCGACCAGCTGGGTCCTGATTGTCAGGCACTTCCTTGCCTGCAAAGATGTAGATGGTGGGTCCCAGCAGTCAGGGGGCGAATCGTTTTTTTTTGCCCGGACACACTTCCTTGCGTGCGAAGATGTAGCTGGTGGGTCCCAGTAGTCAGGGGGAACGTTTTTTTGTGAAATACAATGGCCCGTCTGGTGGGTCCCCGCTGTTAGGTGGAGGAATAATTATTTTGCGCGTAAAAAGGAGGCACTTCCTTGCTGCGGCTGTGGACCCAGTTGTCAGCCTCTCCACGTACAGTCCACGTCCGATGGAAGCCGTTCCTTGACCATGTTGACCACGCCGCGCTGAGAGCACCAGGGCGGTGGACGACAGCGAGGCCTAGGAAGGGGACGACGTGGAGCCGGGGAAGACGCGGCAGTGGATGCCCACACGTAGAGGAGTACGAGGGTTCACTGGTTCGCTGCGGTGTGAGGCTGCCATCGCCGCAGAATAACAGGGGGTGTGAGTGAGTAGAGGGATGACCTGGCCAGCGGTGGGAGTAGTAGGGGGCGGTGAGGCCTCCGCGGCATCGCAGCCAGCCACGGGAGGCAGGAGCACTAGGCACAACCTACGCTGGTTTGGGCGGCTGGAGCAAGAAGACCAGAGGTTGAAGAAGCACTACTACCGTTGGATTGACATCGTACGGTCACTAGAGCTAGAATCGCTCATATTGACTAAGTTGACAAAGCACTCCGTCCCCGTCAACTTAGTATGCCCACAAGTCAGCCTCCCACCAAGGAGGGTCCCAACTAGCAGGGGGAGTATTCATTTTTTTGTGCGTAATAAGGAGGCACTTCCGGTGGGTCCGAGCTGATAGCGGGGGGGTGGGGGCGTTTTTTCGCGAAATACGGTGGCCCGTCCGGTGGGTCCCTGCTGTCAGGTGGAGGAATAATTATTTTCCGCATAATAAGGAGGCACTTCCTTGCGGCTTCCGTGGACCCAGCTGTCAGCCTCTCCACGACAGTACTCTTCCGATGGAAGTCGTTCCTTGACCACTTTGACCACGCCGCGCAGAGAGCACCAGGGTGGTGGACGACAGCAAGGCCTAGGAAGGGGACGATGCGGAGCCGAGGAAGACGCGGCAGTGGATGCCCACGCGGAGAGGAGTATGTGGGTTCACTGGTTCGGCTGCGGTGTGAGGCTGCCATCGCCGCAGAATAACAGGAGGTGTGGGTGAGTATGAGGGATGCCCTGGCCAGCGGTGGGAGTAGTAGGGGGCGGTGAGGACTGCACGGGAGGCGGGAGCAGGCGGTCCCGCCAGTGCTGGATTTGGCGGCTGGAGCAAGAAGATCAGAGATTGAAGAAACACGACGGCCGTTGGATTGACATCCAACGGTTACATCTGCTAGAATCGTTTGTTGACGTATATAATAACTAAAAAAATCTTGCATATGCGTCAACTTAATAGGCCCATAAGTCAGACCATTCCCTCTTTTTTTTAATAATTTATAAATAGCTCATTGCGACTTCTTATGCAATTTATTGCAGTCCGGCTTTTTGGTTGGCCAGGGCCAATTTCACATATTTCCATGGGTTCCAAACTATTTTTAATACCGAAATGTCGAGCCAGATTTAAAGTACTTTGAAGATATATTTAAATTAGGTTAACAACTAGTGAAATAGGAATCTGAAAATGTGAAAAAATTCAGAAATTATAAAGTAATTGCCAATTTGTCATCTGTTTTTATATTTACAACCCATTTCATATTACTTTCAAGATTTGCAGGCGTCTTGAAAGAGTTGCAGCCCATCAGGGCATAGAAAAATAAGTAGGCCTGGATTGGGTATTCTTCAGAAAAAATAAATTGGGCTCATTTTCACAAAGAAAAAATAGCTGGGCTGGTCACATGGTGAACATAAAATATAAACCTGGGCTAGACGGAGCACAGCCCAGTTCAAACCTTGCTCCGTCTCAACAATAACAAAAAAAATACTGCTCGAGCTGCTACGTCCCAGGTGTCAGCCGATCTTGTGTTGTTCTCTTGTCTATTGACTATATACGCTCACAATGTCATGGGTCCCAGATGTTAGGAAAACACTAGGAGGAAGCATTTTATTTTTCCATACGCTAACATGATGGTCCCTAATGTCCTCCTGTCCACGTACTTCTGCCAATTCCTATTGTTTGTTGACCATGTTGACAACGCGAGAGGGCGGCACCGCGGCGAGCGCACCAAAGCGCGCGGAGGACGACGGCGAGGCCTCGGACGTCGGCGTTAACGATTTAGGACATGGTGGGGCGGCGATGTGTGCGCTGAGGCGCAGCCAGCCGTGGGAGGCGAAAGCAGGCGGCCCCGCTGGCGCTGGTTTGGTTTTGGCGGCTGGAGGAAGACAAGACTGAAGAAACACGACATACTGTAAAAGCAGCAGGAGTACTTAACAACCTTAACTGAAACTAGCAGGGGCACTTAACAACCATAGCTGAAAGCAGTATGAGTACTTATACAGGTTCAACCATACAAAGCACGCCTTGAACAGTGCTAGTTTACCTACAGTTAACCAAGGGTGAGGCCGCCAAGCCCCAGGACAAGGTCCATGCGCCACCCCGCGCATCCACAACCTTATGAAAGCGGCTTCATCTCGCAATGTGGTCAATAAAAGGATATTCTCTTTAGATCCATGGAAAAGCAGGAACATAATCTTCTGTCCTATTCTCCAAGATGGACGGGCCTTCATTATTTGAGACCACCCATGAATAAGTAACTTTTCACCTCCAAGGGGAATGGAGTAGGTCGACATAAACATCATGTTGTGACCAAGCACAAGTCTGACCCAACCATGGTCAGGCATCTGTATAGGAACAATAGAACTGGGCAGTTTCTGTTTGAAGAAGATCACAGCTGTAAAACTTTGTATAAGAAATAGTTTATGAACAACATATATAACAGAAAATAGCTCATACCATAAGTTTCTCGACACAGTTGGACCTGTTCAACGAGTGCAGTAGTGGCACACATATCCCACGTGGCCTTCCACCATTGAAACGCCCCACAAGGACCTCAAGACGATCAATAAAGTGTAGGAACTTGTGGATGTCGTCCCAGTCAACTTCAGTGCCATCAGTAAGAGCCGAGTTGTTACAGAATAACAAACGAGCAGCCTGCTTAACTCTGAAAAAACCTACACATGCCACCAATTATAAGAAAAAATTAGTTAGAAGTAACATCTTCGTGAGAGATTCGTTGCTACTTCTAAACTTAAATTGTGATCAGTTAGACAGAATAGGTGGATTAAGAAGTAATCGAGGCAACAAGCAAGAACCAGATACAAAACTAACATGGATGAACAATTGGAATGACGACGGGGTGGAAGATCGCAGTGAAGATGAGACCAGGTTCTGCTATTTCCATCAACATTCATGCGCCAACTTTTAGTCCGTAACACTTGAGAAAGTTTATCCAAGTTCGGCCATAAAAAAAGCAGCAATCTTCTTGGTTCATGAACCCAACTCAAAACATATATTCATGGCTTGTCTTCACTGTTACCATTAAACTGGTGTATTCAGTGATGGCATGTAACATCCCAAAATTCTAAATTTTGGAATGTTATATTAAATAAATAATTATGATTGTTTTTTTGATTGTTGTGTCATTGATTGTGTGAAATTGAGTGGAAATTGAAACTTTTGAAAGTTGCATGAGAGGGAATAAAAGTACTTTCCCAAAACTTTTCATCTTGCATTTTGATCTCCCTGAATTCGAATTCATTTCATCACAAAACCCTAGAGTGGAGATAATATGACTTCTTCCATTTAAATAAATGAAAAGGGGTTTGAAAATGATTTGAATTCCATTTGAGAATATTTCAAATCAGAAACATTATGCCACTCAAGGATTGTCATGAGAGAAGATGACAGGACTCCTTCAAAATATATGAAATAGAGTGGAGAGTGATGAGGAGCACTTTTGAATTTCATTTGGTTCACTTTTAGAAAAATTTCGGTTTTCAGTTTCAAAAACATTTCCATTCATTCAAATAAAATAAAGAGAGAAGGAAATATGACTCCTTCAAATATCAGAAAGAAAATATGGAAATGGATTATAAAACCAATAGAAGTTATTTTAACAATATTTGAAATCATTTGCATCTCATGATTTATTGCATTTTGGAGTTTTCTGGGATATTCAAATATTATTTTCCACTCAAGAGAGATAAAGGAGAGAGGATAGAATGACTTCTCAAACAAAAAGGAGTTGGAGAATTCATTATGATATTATTTAGGTTTTTTGGAGTTTATTTGGTATTTATTTTCTTGGCAAAAAGTGCATTTACTGCATTAAATATTTTTTTCAAAATTCTATGTGCTTGGATTAATGTTCATTATTCTATATATTATCAATAGTGATATTAGGAATTACTATGTTTTTTATGAATTCGTTGGAGTTGTTTTTGACCTCACAACGTTTTCTGTAAACAAAAAACGCACACAAGCGCGCCAGCCGGCCCATGGCCTTCGGCCCAGGAGCCAGCCGGCACACCAAGCCGGCCCAGGTAAGCACCCCAGCGCCGCACGCATGAGTCGCTCGCTCCTCCTCCCCCTCTTGCACGTACGCTGCTCCCGCTGTCAGGTGGGCCCCGCCCTGTCGTCCCCAACCTCCCGCTCCTCCCGTTCAGATAGAGCATGCACCCGTGCCCCGAACCCGTCTGCCGCATCCCTCTCGGGATAAGCATCATCCCCATGACTCCGCAGCCCCTCCTCGCGCCTATAAATGCCCCCGACGCCCATTGTTCGATTCTGCCATTTCGCTCCTCCTCACGCCGCTCACATCGCTCGCCCCATTTGTTTGGATCTCGCCGGCCGGAGCTACCTTGCTGCTTCGTTCTGCCATCCGTAAGGCCACCTCGACCACGTTCTTCTTCACCAAGATATTGCCCGAGTACGTGCGCATCCGGTTGACATCTCTTTTGACCCTAGGGACCGCCGGACACACCGCCTTGACGAAGCCCGAGTTCGTCGGAGCACCGGAGCTCTGCCGCCTCCCTCTGCCCCATCCGGTGCATGCCAACGCCCGCCGTCACCACCATCCGGTTGCCCGCGCCACGACGGTCCCCTTCGCCTTCTTCCCCGCCGCCGGAGACCACCGCAGCCGCCGCCTCGTCACCGCCCGACGCCGATGCCGCCATCTCATGCTCGTCGACGTCGCCTCTGTAAGACGACCCTCTCCTCCCGTTCGTTTAGTTTCATTTTTTTAGATTGAATCGGTACGGGTTAACCGCGGTTTAGTAAACCGTTTGGTTTAGTTGAACCGATCTCGGTTTTTTTCTTTGTAATAAGCTGCGGTAGCTGTTTTGCTTAGATAGCGGCCGTTCGCCGAATAGCTTCCGCGGCGAACGCTGCTCGGCAAGTAGGAGTCTGCCACATGGCTGAGGACCTGTTTGCAGTTTTAGTTTATTTTTCTGTTTCACCATCTAGTCCCTGGAATTAGCAGATTAGTCCCTGATTTTAGTTTAGCCAGAACTTTTTAACTGTAAGTCCAAATTCGACGAAACTAGTGGCAAAATGTTCGCCTCGAATAGATTTATCGAGAGAACCAACTTTGAAAACATTTGGTCAATTTCAAATCTGAATTTATTCAGATTTGAATTCAAACTTCAACTGACCACAACTCCTAAATTGTAGCCCAGATTGAGTTGATTCTTTTTGCATTTTGTCATCGTAGCCAAACCCTATCACCTAGACCTTTCCCAAAATATTTTCACACAATTAGGATCTGCCCATGATAGTTTTACTTCCATGCCTTACATGCACTATGCTTCAGATCACAAATTTTGAACCCCATGTCACATGTTGTTTTGCACTTAGTGTTTTTTTAATAGTTAAGTGTGTTTTGTTTTCATTTGGATTTTCCGAGTCTTTTCATGTTGCATGTTATTTGGTTCTCCAAAATGATTGCTTATGTGAATGCAATGTTTGACTTTATAGATTTTCATCGGAGAGTGACGAATAGTTCTATTAAGTAAATTTCTAAGAGCGATATAATCTTCATCAACTGTTACCAGGCAAGTTCGCATTTGACCATTCTTCCAATTACCTATATTTATATTATGCACTTAGTCCTTTTATGGTAGGATTTCATGGTAGGATTTATTGTTGCCAGATGGCTATGCCGTTACCTATTCATTTGAGGTAGGTCTGATCTATACATCCTTGTCACCACCGTGTAAGTTTATTTCTGCCTCGCAAATTTAGACGTGGTTTGGGAAGCGAACATGGTGAGACATAGGTGACAAAGTAGTAAGCAGGACCAAGACTTGTAAATGAACTACCTAGGCGGTATTTGGTTTGAATGGTGGCGAAGTACAGTGGGAGCATGCATGGTTAATCCATGGTGGTGCACCACTAGTGGTCGGCCGCCCAGGCTCAAAGAGATCAATCATATTCTCATGTCTAGAAGCTTACGTGTGCAGCCACAAGCCAATATGGGCTCTGGATTAGTTGAGTAGTTAGTGTGACCCCTTCTGGGATGGGCTAGCAGATGTAGAATGAATAGGTGTACCGGCCTATCCGTGGGTTAAGGGGGGATACTTTTGAAAGACTATGTCTCGGTCATCCTGTTCTCAAACGCCAGGCAGTGCGAGAACTTCAAGGGAGGCGATCGAGTCTTGTGGGGAAAAGTGCGCAAACCTTTGTAGAGTGTTAAAACCTAATCGATTAGCCATGTCCCTAGTTACGGACAACTTGAGCATCTAGTAGTGGAAACGTCGAGAGATCTCATCACTCTTAATTAAACAGTTGGGTTTTAAATGAAACTTTGGGAATGGATTGAGTTGGGTTTACCAACTCATCCTATGCTATACAGTAGTGGTAGAATAATATCTTTTATTCTAGGGAAAAACTAGCTTTATGCAAAAAAACTAAACTTAGAGCTTTCCACCAGCCAAATTGCATGTACAAATAGGTTCATTATTCTTATGATGTGACTTGCCAGTACATTCAATGTACTGACCTACAGGGCTGCAACGTCTTATGTTGCAGGAATTTTCTACGGTGAGTAAGAGTTACGTTGTAGGGTTACGATCTACACTCAACTTGTTGTTGGTGTTGATGAGACTCCCCACCCATTCGATTGTTTCCGCTGAGATTTATGAGGTATATATATATATATATATATATATATATATATCAGTTTTACGTTATTTATACATGTGATTGCACTTTGATATATATATTGATGTACTGTGTGTGACAGCATACCGATCCAGGGATGGCACGGATGCACAGAGGCTTGACCGTTTGAGGTTGGGTCGCTACATGGCAAGGCCGGGCATCTTGAGTACATATGTTCTGGCAGAGCAAGGAATGCACTGCAGGAAAAATAATATGAGAACACAATGTATTCCCTATATCCAAATCTAGAAATACTTTCCTCCTTCACGTCAGTGTTGACCATGGTACTAGTACATTTTATCCAAATATAGCAATCCAAATTTCCAAATTAGTCAACATCATGTTCAAAAAACCCCACCCTCCCGGATAGAAAAGAGGATTCTAGGAACATATTGTGCGCGTTTTAAAATCCTGTGTTAGGATGAGAAGGAACAAGTGTGGCGTCTCACCGAGGGTGCAAAAACCTATAGGGTCCTTGCACTTTGGGCACTACAAATGAAACATACTAGATTCAGTAGGAATAAAAATGCATCAACGGCGGCGGATGCCATCCTAGGAGTACTCGCGACCAAGGGACTTGGATTTATCGGGGATGGGTGAAGAATTCGTACCAGGTTCTCCATGAGAAAACCCTATGCAATCGTCGAGCGGGGGTTTTCTCTGAACAAGCAGACAAGGGAGAAGCGATTCAGGCCGAGTGAAATATTGCCGCTTCGTCCGTCCAGCTTACTGCTAAAGTTGGAAAGGTGGGTTTTTTTGTGATTTGACGGCTCATTGGGCATTAATGTGGCGCTATGACTGGGTTGTGTATACCGTGTAGTTGTGCACTCTAATTTGGTGCATATGGCACGGGGACCCCGTTGCCGGATGCCCCACATATCAGCGCAAGGAAGTAGAAAGACAGGAGTAACTAGTTATTACACATAAATATATTTTTGACAGAGAGATATTCCCTCTGTAAAGAAATATAATGATCTTTTATATCACAGTTTTATACATAAGAAAAATCAAGGGGGATATATATAGCATATACAATTATAAAAAACAGAGTTTTTAACACGATATAGACGAGTGGGTGATGATGGTGTGCCTATCATCCTGCAATATAGGTCGTCCGATTTATATCTGGCAGATAGGAAGGAAACTGTGGCAATTTTGCAAAAAGGTACCCACACACCTCTCCGCATTTGCAAATAAGGCCTTCCCTCGTTCATCATTTTCTCTCACAAGATAAAATACTCATACAAATGCATATTGATGTTACGTGCAACGCACGGGCATTATGGGCGTTCAGCTAAGAAATACTCAAACAGGCTCACGGTTCTGGACTTTGGGCCACAGGCTGGTGGGCCTACATGTCTGGGGGGCCATGTATTCTACCTCAGCGCTTTTCATATTGCAAGCGGTCGGTACGACACTGGTTTTAGATGATGTCGCAAGGTGAATACACAAAATTGAATAAAGCACATCAGCTGTTGGAATGAAATCAAACGACAGTTCCTAACCAGCAATCAAAGTTGCAATTCTATCAATGATACTGTCATACTACTTATACACACAGGGCACTTGTTTCACCATGCCAGAGTATTACATCAAAATCTCTCGGCGGATAGATCAGTTCAGCAGTACTGAAGAATTTCAAAGTTGATTTGGACCAGCTCTCCTTGCCGAGAAAGTTCGATTTTGACATCATCCCCTACCGCAAGATATGATTTAGATTTGAACCTTGACCATCCTTTAGCATCAATCATCATGCGACCATCCTTTGTACTTACGGTATATTGAGCAGGTTCCTTCACACCAAGGCTACGCATGGTAAGAGAAACTTGGCCGTTGTCACCCGGATTGTTGAACGACGCCCTCATTGCTCTAGGAATTCTCTGTTTGCAAACAAGAAGACATACCCAAACAGTTACATCAACACAGTGAATCATGCAAAACAACATGGAAATGAAAAAGAACGAAAAACTTGGGCGGCCAATGCTTACCAAGAAGGTGGACATGTTGGTTTTTGTAAGGACTTTGGTATATGAAGTGCGAACTGCAGCCCAGTCTGTTGCCGGTGCAACTGCTCGTTCGGTTGCCGCTGCACGGGCCGGAGTAGATGCAAGTGCAAGTGTTAGTGCAGGTGCCGAAGCCGCTGCTACTGCCGGAGATAGTGCTCCTTGTAGAGCTGGTGCCGATGTCGGAGCAGGTGCCGGTGTCGATGCCCGATCCTCCGGTAGATCAGCCTGATCCGCTGACGCGGTCGGTGCCCAATCCTCAGCTGGATCAGACTGAGCTACTGCCGCTGTCAGTGCTAGAGCAACTGTCGGTGCTCAATCCGTTGCTGAAGGTGGTACCGATGTGCGAGACAGCGGCGATCGTGTCTGGTCTGCTATGATCAGCTTTCTAACTTGACTAGGCTTCGTGACCGTGATCCAGTTTTTTTCTTCATTTCTTTTAAACGCGAGAAGGACTAATTGTCGTGTTTTTGTTAAACCAAACTGCAGTTCATCATAGGGATTCAGCTTGTACTCAGACAATAGAGTGATCCAATTTTTTCCAGTAATATAAGTGATGGACAGTGCCTTCGTTACTGACACGACATAAGAAGTGAAACCTGCAAAAATAGCCATCGTAGAGCAAACCAAATGGTTTATTCCGTGATGAATGTCACATGGCAAAACCTGCATCGTAAAATTGCAGGAAAAGAAAGAAAAATGTCGCTAAATCAATAAGATTTAGATAGTAAATCAATAAGATTTACTTGATGTGACACAAGTGAATCCTTACCAGGAAATCACTATGTTGAAGTACTAAACAGAAGATTGATCATCCAACTACGGGTGGCATGTAGGGGCCCCGCTTACTCCCACAAGCAGGACGGTCCAAAGGTCGTGACAAATCGTATCGACCGAACATCCATGGGACTGGAAATCCTGGTGGGTGTGATAAACCCTGCAATGCATACAGATATTGGAGCGTAACCATAATTGATAAACCGTCCTCACAGAAAAGATGATCTGGATACTTCAAAATATACAGACTGAATTGAGTGGACAGACATTAACATAGACCATTCTCAGGACTGACCACACACCAAAAGCGGCAGTACTAATAAACAATACAGGGTTCACAAACACAAATCAAGTACTTAATAATAGTACTTACTACAGACAAGAAAAGTTGCACTAATTAAACCATGCAGACTATTTCTTGCCACCGACCTACGGGATGAACCCCGCATAACTGACTAGGCCATGGGCTTCGTGAGAGATGTCTACATGCACCATCACCATCTTGTTAACCTTGGAGAACCTAACAGAGTGGTCTTTCCACTCATAAACACGATCATGAACATAGGCCGCATCAGATTTGTTGGGAAGCTTTACAAGAACCACACCCTTCGTAATCGAAGGCACATCCAGGAAATTGTTGTGGTCAAGTACAGCCTCGAGAACATGCCTGACAACAATGCTACGGGAAAACACTAGTTCAGGACACGTGGCGACAAGGACACAGCAGCTGGATAGTTTAGCAGTAAAACTCATCCTCAGGTCTTCCAGTTCACATGGCATGACTTTGAGAACTTCATGTCCACCGCGGACCTGGTTCTAATTCAAACAGAAACCATATTTTATTACTACCTCCGTTCAGAAATATAAGATGATTTTTGATATTATATCCATATATGACTACATATATGCACAGAAATGAGTGAACAAAGACACTAGAACATGTCTTCAAAGGCATGAGAGCAGAGGGATTACTTGCAATATCCATAACACAAGTTACTGAGGCAAATATACCCTCTTCAAAGGTAGCATTGATGTTCATAAAGTACTCCCTCCGTCCCAAAATTCTTGTCTTAGATTTGTCTAGATACGGATGTATCAAGTCACATTTTAGTATTAGATAGATCCGTATCTAGAAAAATCTAAGACAAGAAATTTGGGACAGAGGGAGTAGTTGAAAGTAATCTATAAGAAATCAGTGTCAACCTCTCGCATGTTTTGGTCAAAAGAGGAATTTAGAACCGTCATTTGGCACACAAAAATCACATGCAAGATCACCCAGAAAGTTGTACTACTAGTACTAGTACTGCGTGTTAGATGAAAAAACATGATCAAGATCGAGAAAAAGATCGTGAAGAAGAGATATTACCTGGACTTGCTTAATGAGGGATCCTGGAGAGGGGGGCTTGGACAGGGAGATGGCTTTGAGCTTGTTTGTGGTAGTCTCGGCGGGGTGCTTGCGATTCTTCGTACCATGAGCGTCGACGGTTTTCGCCAGAGCCATAGACATTACTTCGGCCGGTGCTCCAGCATCCATCAAGAAACTGTCATATAGAAATAAAAGAAAAGAAACCAGAATCACAAACCCAAAAGAAGAAAAGAGAGGGAGTTATAGGATCAGTCTCGGGGTTGCAAGACCGGGCCTTGGCCAGAATCAACACCATTGATGCGCTCACCTTTCCTTATTTGGGAGAGAAGAACAATGGCAGAAGCAGGTCGGGTTTTTCTTGAAGAAATGAGGAACAATATGTGGGAGAAGCGAGGGTTGGGTAGAGAGGAAGCTGAGAGAAAAGAGTGAAATGATGGTTGCTTCGTCCGTCCAACTTACTGCTGGAAAGGAGAGGGTTTTGTGATTTGACGGCTCATTGGGCATTACTGCGGCGCTTCGATCGGGGTAGTCTACCGTCACTCTACTACCGAGTAATTTAGTGCATGGCTGGTGGACCCCAATGCTGGTTGTCCCACACGTCGGCGAAAGTGAGTAATTTAGTGCATGGCTGGAGGAGGATCCGCATGGTAGAGCGTGTCCACTGTTTTTCTGAAGAAAAAAATGATTACAGCAAGCGTTTCCACTCTTATGACGAAGGAGTGCGAAACACGACAGCCACTTGAACATACACAGTGCTCCTACTACTAGGCATGTGCAGTGGTTCATACGTCAGTACTACATAATCTTCTTGCTAGTGTAGTAAGATATGACGACAACAAATGATGTTGTGCGCATGTCAACTATATGAACAGTAATGTAGTAACATAGTACCGCTTTCTCGACTGTCCGGTCGAGAATGAACGGTGAGACCAATGTTAACAGAACTAGGTCTATAGCGCACGGAGAGTACGGTGCTACAGTACTCCACGAAACATGAACCATATGAAGCACGAATCGTGTTAGGTAGGGTGTATGAAGGGTGCACGGGATGGGAGAAAAAGTTCACTTCTCGACCCACTTTTGGGTGTTTGGCAGAGTGCATGAAGGGTGCATGAGTCCACACTACTAGGTTAACACAAATACACGAAGAGGAAACAACTACTTCGTCTAGGTGTGTAAGTCATCTTACATTGTGCACTGCAACCAAGGCGGAGAGGAAAACGAGAAAACTTAATGTCTTTTTGCTAACTAATAGCATTGCATGCAATGAACTAACCACTGCATGTCATGTTTATTAGTCTCAAGTCATTGAAAGCATGCACGGCCCACGTCTCTTATTGGTTGATATGTCACAAAACAAGAAACGGGGAGGGAGTTAATGTACCATGCCTAAGTGTTTTGGGATTATTTGGTTTTCGTAAGGTGACTTACACACTATATTGAGATGAGAATGCAACCAAACACACCCACACGCTTTGTGCTACAGCGACTGATCTGCACCGTCTGAGTTTGATCCAACGGTCATGTTGCACCGAGACATGGACATGCCCATGCAGAGGGCGCCTAAACACCACCGAAGTCCCTCTGCTTCTCGAGGCGCATGACGTTGGTGATGCAGGGGGCGAAACGGTTGAAAGGCAATGCAGTCTACGGGAAGGTGGGGGGAGCCAACCGAGGAGTGGGGAATCTTTTGGTTTTCACCATGGTAAAACACCATTCGACGACTTCTCACATCAAGGAGCAGTGGGTTTTACAGGCGGAGTCATCGTGACTAATTGCTGACGCGCCTGCTCCCGCCAATCAAAAAATTAAAAATCCTATCGCGCCTTCTCCCGTCAATCAAAAAATTAAAAATCCTGCCGCACTCAAACACCAGAGCAATGCCGCGGTGGATGTTTAAATTTACCTGCCGGAAAGTAGATAAAAAAAGGGGTGAAAAAACAAATGTGGCAGCGGCCTAGCTAATCGGTCGAACTAGCCCAACTAGCTAGCCACCGTGCTTCACTGATGTACTCGGCGGGAAAAGTGGTCTTTCGTGATTTGACGACTCATTTATTTACTTGTTTCGACGAAAATGCGCGGTAGGGCGTCCCATGTCAGGAAGAATATATGCGTGCACCACCTGGGAGGACCCCGAAACCACGCGGTAGGGTGTGCCATGTCTCGGCACGGAGCAAAAATGTGCGTGTAATAATTTACTATATCAAACGTAGTACCTATGGTTCGACCTCGGGACCCAGCCAGTCGGTCGAAAACACCCCACTAGCCACACAGCTTCATCATGCTAACATGGCACGGAGGATAGGTGTGTTTAGCTCCGTCTCGACCAGCCACAACGTCTCTTGTTCTAGGCGATCCTTCTATTTTACAAGCTTTTTTTTAGTTGTAATAACACCACGGCAAGCTAGTTCCGCCCTTCGTGTGTGCCCATGCAAAGGTTAGACGATGGAGAGAAAAGAGAGATCGCAGACTTGGGACCCACCAGTAAGTGAGTCAACGGTCATGCACGTGTAGACGAGGCACTCCCTCTACTCTTCTCAACGTAATACTGTATAAAATCAAGTTATGGGACAAAGCCAACAACCGTTGTTGTTTCAAGCTATCGACTTACGCTTTGTAGTCCAAGTTGCCAGTTCGAATCTCGTCTTTCAGATTTGTTAGTTTTAGGTCCAAATTTGATTAATGACAAGTGGGACGCCCGTGTGTTGTTCCGATATTTCAGTGTAGGAAGGTTTTTTTGAACAAACACTTTGCACGGTTAGATAAGTAATGGCACAAGTTACACGTATTTTGCAAGTTTACGAACAAAATGACAGCGGCATAGAATATCACATCCACCCCGCAGCTTAGATGCTATGGTGATATGGGTTTTTACACCGTTGAAAGGGAGATCCAATGGCTTGGGAGTAGTCTTTGTAATTATGCGCAATTTCCAAACTCTCCAAAGGTTTTTTTGAAAATAAAACATTCAGGCCTCGTGTGTGCCACTGCATCTTGGATCCAACGGCTCCCCATTGCTCATATTAGGTGCTCCCCGTAGCTTAATTACCCGCTACGGTGATATGAGCATCTAGGTCGTATGATCAGTGATCAGATGGCACATGCGTAGTACTTGTACTTTCTGCGCAATTCCCAAACCCTCTCAGCCATATATTGCAAAAACATTCAAACCTCCTATTGTGGGCCGTTAGATTTCCATGAACTCGTATCACCATAGAATCTACGGTGCGGGAGCACCTCATATTCTCCCGTGCGAGATAACATAAGGTGCTCTCGCAGCTTGGATGCTACGGTGATACGAGCTTCGAGGTCGTTTGATCTGAGATCCAATGGCATCTGAGCAGTCTTTGTGCTTGTAAGCAGTGGCCGAACTCTTTGGGGGCTTTTCTGCAAAAAAACCATTCGAACCACCGAGGAGGCGTTGGGTCACAAATCCAACGGCTCCAAAGAGCTTGTATCACCAAAGCATCTAAGGTGTGGTAGCACATGATATTCTTACATACAGGAGAATATGATGTCCTCCTTCATCTTAGATGCTACGGTGATACGAGCTTCGAGGTCGTTGGATATGGGATCCAAGGGCATCTGAGTAGTTTTTGTACAAATTGTGTGCAATTCTCAAACTCATCAAGGATTCCTGTAAAAATATTAAGACATCATGTGAGCTGCTATATCTCAGATCTACAAGCTCCAAGCAACTTGTATCGGCATATAGCATCTAAGGTATGGGGGCACATGATATTCTCCCGGGGAGGAGGGGTGGGGTGCACAACCAATCGGTGGTTGGGAGGGTGGGGACAAATATAATCTAAACAACCCTAAACAGAGCTTCATAATTTTATCTAATGTCGAGGGGGTGACCCCCGACAATCATAGCTCCGCCTAATTAAACACAACATTTGCATGTATTGTAGTACTAGACTTAATATTCATGTTTCAGTTTCATGTTCGTTTTAAATATTGAATTGAGGACCATGCATGTCTTACATTTTACTCCATTCGTTCCTAAATATTAGTCTTTTTAGAGATTTCAAGTGGACTGGCACATACGGATGTATATAGACATATTTTAGAGTGTAGATTCACTCATTTTGCTCCGTATGTAGTCACTTGTTGAAATCTCTAAAAGACTAATATTTAGGAACAGAAGGAGTATTTTTGAATTCGTGTCATACATGCATGGTTTGGAAAAATAAACGCACTATACTTATTGGATTGTTGTTGTGTTCATGTGTGTGTGTGTGTGGTCATATGCTTGATACATACAAAATTTTCTCACCTCCATATTGTTCATCTTTTAAACTTGAATTTGCATTGAAAAACTTAGCAGGATACCATGAAATGTGCAATCCACGTTGAGATCACTATATCACAAACTCACTCTGATTCAACAACTCGTCATAAATCAATTACCACATTGAGATTAGTATTTGCAAGGAAAATACGGGCATTGTAATGCACATAGATTCGTTCGGCAACTTAAAAGGTTCCTTTCGTATTCTCGAATGGTAGGACCCAACGGCGTACCAGCCAGACCTTGGCTCGTGTTGATCGTAAAAAAAACCGGGCTCGTATCCTTCTGGTGGCGTGCGTGGTACGCACATTAGGAAACCCCAACCAGTCGAGCCTCCACGTTTCGAGTTGAAATATATGGCGGCCAGAATTCCAGCCCTAGGAAATTCCCCTCATGTCCCCGGTCCATAATGACTACTTATGAACAACAGAGGGATGCTTTAGTAACTAGACAACGTTGTCCTCAAAAAAAGTAACTAGACAATGTTACCTATAGTGCCGAGCACTGTTCAATTCCCTCGGTCGTCGCTCGCCAAGGTTACCCGTCAACTGCATTTGCTAGTACTACTACTACTACTAGACCAGGATGAGCACAGAATTGAGCCCTTTTTCCATTCGTTCGTGCCTAGTACTTGAGTTAATATATCAGGCAATGCACTGGTACGGAGGGATTATCCTTTTGCTCTGCATATATAACTTGTCTGAAGTCTAAGTAAGGAAAATGTTTGACCAAATCCTTTTTTAAGAAATACAACAGGACCTATGTATGGCTTGAAAAATTATTGCATGATGCAGGTTATGATATTGTTTCGAATCCTGGATGTTAAATTTCAGAAAATCCAAAAGTGACCATAAATTCTTGAAACTGAGCATGGTCACATGATATGGCACAAATATTACTTCATAATTTTTTTCTTCAATTTGAGATAAGCTCCTTATGACAAGTTGCACAAATGAAGAGCCAATGTATTTTGGAACAAAGACCTGTCACGTTAAGGTGAATGATGACCCACAAGTATAGGGGATCTATCGTAGTCCTTTCGATAAGTAAGAGTGTCAAACCCAACGAGGAGCAGAAGGAAATGATAAGCGGTTTTCAGCAAGGTATTCTCTGCAAGTACTGAAATAAGTGGTAATAGATAGTTTTGTGATAAGATAATTTGTAACGAGCAACAAGTAACAAAAGTAAATAAAGTGCAGCAAGGTGGCCTAATCCTTTTTGTAGCAAAGGACAATCCTGGACAAACTCTTATATAAGGAAAAGCACTCCCGAGGACACATGGAATATCGTCAAGCTAGTTTTCATCACGTTCATATGATTCACGTTCGATACTTTGATAATTTGACATGTGGGTGGACCGGTGCTTGGTTGCTGTTCTTACTTGAACAAGCATCCCACTTATGATTAACCTCTATTGCAAGCATCTACAAGTACAAAAAAAGTATTAAGGTAAACCTAACCATAGCATGAAACATATGGATCCAAATCAGCCCCTTACGAAGCAACGCATAAACTAGGGTTTAAGCTTCTGTCACTCTAGCAACCCATCATCTACTTATTACTTCCCAATGCCTTCCTCTAGGCCCAAATAATGGTGAAGTGTTATGTAGTCGACGTTCACATAACACCACTAGAGGCTAGACAACATACATCTCATCAAAATATCGAACGAATACCTATTTCACATGACTACTAATAGCAAGACTTCTCCCTTGTCCTCAGGAACAAACATAACTACTCACAAAGCATATTCATGTTAATAATCAGAGGGGTAGTAATATGCATAAAGGATCTGAACATATGATCTTCCACCAATTAAACCAACTAGCATCAACTACAAGGAGTAATTAACACTACTAGCAACCTACTAGCACCAATCCCGGACTTGGAGACAAGAATTGGATACAAGAGATGAACTAGGATTTTGAGATGAGATGGTGCTAATGAAGATGTTGATAGAGATTGCCCTCTCCCGATGAGAGGAGCACTGGTGATGATGATGGCGATGATTTCCCCCTCCGGGAGGGAAGTTTCCCCGGCAGAACAGCTCTACCGGAGCCCTAGATTGGTTCTGCCAAGGTTCCGCCTCGTGGCGGCGGAGTTTCGTCCCTAAAGGTTGCTTTTGGTTTTTTTCTCGACAAAACACTTCATATAGCAGAAGATGGTCATCGGAGAGCCACCAGGGGGCCCACGAGGTAGGGGGGCGCGCCCCCACCCTCGTGGACAGGGTGTGGGCCCTCTGGTCTTCATCTTTGGCGAGGATTTTTCATTATTTATTATAAGGTATTCCATGGAGTTTCAGGACTTTTGGAGTTGTGCAGTTCAGGTCTCTAATATTTGCTCCTTTTCCAGCACAGAATTCCAGCTGCCGGCATTCTGCCTCCTTATGTAAACCTTGTAAAATAAGAGAGAATAGCCATAAGTATTGTGACTTAATGTGAAATAACAGCCCATAATGCAATAAATATCGATATAAAAGCATGATGCAAAATGGACGTATCAACTCCCCCAAGCTTATACCTTGCTTGTCCTCAAGCGAAAGCCGATAACAATAAATATGTCCCCATGTTTTAGAGGTAGAGGCATCGATAAAAATAAAATACGGACATGCAGGCATCATGATTATTCTCATAACAGCAACATATATAGATATTGTCATATGATTACTTATGTTCAAGTGATGATCTATTCACAATGCAAAAGTATGAATCAGAAACCTTATTGAGAACCAACAAACTATAACCTCAGTCATTGAAGCAATTTCAATTTATCATAACATCAGAAAGAGTCTATGTCAGAGCTAAAAAGCAAGTCCACATACTCAACTATCATCTAGTCCTTCATAGTTGCTAACACTCACGCAATACTTGTGGTTACGGAGTTTTAATCGGACACAGAGAAAGATAGGGGCTTATAGTTTCGCCCCACAACCTTTTACCTCGAGGGTAATGTCAACAATAATAACTCATGCCCCCCTATATCCAATTAGATATATATATCAGGTTCTTTCCAACATGCTGGGCTTGCCAAAGGATAAATTGAAAAAGGGAGAGGTGAAGATCACCATGACACTTGCATAAGGTAGAAGATAATAATAAAAGATAGGCCCTTCGTAGAGGGAAGCAGAGGTTGCCATGCGCTTTTATGGTTGGATGCACAAAATCTTAATGCGAAAGAACGTCACTTTATATTGCCCCTTGTGATATGAACCTTTATTATGCAGTCCGTCGCTTTTATTACTTCCACATCAAAAGATCGTATAAAGCTTATTTCTCCCACACTAATCATACATATTTAGAGCAATTTTTATTGCTTTGCACCGATGACAACTTACTTGAAGGATCTTACTTAATCCATAGGTAGATATGGTGGACTCTCATGGTAAAACTGGTTTAAGGGTATTTGGAAGCACCAGTAGTATCTCTACTTGGTGCTGAGAATTTGTCTAGCAAAAGGGGGAAAGGCAAGCTCAACATGTTGGAGGATCCATGACAACATACTTTATCTTAGATATAAGAAAACATAACCCATTACGTTGTCTTCCTTGTCCAACATCAACTCTTTAGCATGTCATATTTTGATGAGTGCTCCCAATCATAAAAGATGTCAATAATAGTATATTTATATGTGAAACCTCTCTTTCCTTATTACTTCCTATTAATTGCAACGATGACCAAAGCTATGTCTGCCGACTCCCAACAACTTTTAATCATCACACTCTTTCTATGTGAAGTCATTACTATCAATAAGTTTGATATGATCTCTTTGTTTCTTCTTATTCTTTTTCTCTTTTCTTTTATTCACCCAAGATCGTAGAAAGAAAATCAAGCCCTTGACTCAACACTAATCTTTATTATATAGCTCACGGACTCGATTACATAAAGAGATCATAAGGCAAAACTCAAAACTAGATCATGCCATAAACTTTATTCTACTAGATCAAAATACTACTAATAGGATCGAACTAAGGAAAATACTAAAGATAGGAGTTGTGATTGTGATACGATACCGGGGCACCTCCCCCAAGCTTGGCGGCTTCCAAGGGGAGTGCACATACCCATGTGATTATATCTCCTTGGTTGGTGAAGAAGGAGGTGATGGATAGTCGCACATCGAGCGTAAGAGGTCCTCTAGCTTGCGAATAATGCCCTTGAGTGCAAAGATATGCTCCTTCAACAAAATATTTTCACTTGTGAGATACTTGTTTTGAATACAAGTTAACTCAATCATATGGAAAGCTTCGATCTCAGTTGTGGTAAGAAGGTTGTGATCAAGTTGAAGGATGTCTTCTGTTGCCGGAGCTTGGTTCTCCGTGGCCATCTTGGTCCCTTCGTCCTTGTTGATCTCCATGGGTTCTTCCCTCTTCAGCTCTATCTTCATTAGCCAGGCATCTTTGTCACCGTTGTTGGAGGAGGGGGACGACATGATGCCTGTGAAGGAAATATGCCCTAAAGGCAATAATAAAGTTATTATTTATTTCCTTATATCATGATAAATGTTTATTATTCATGCTAGAATTGTATTAACCGGAAACGTAATACTTGTGTGAATACATAGACAAACAAAGTGTCACTAGTATGCCTCTACTTGACTAGCTCGTTAATCGAAGATGGTTATGTTTCCTAACCATAGACATGAGTTGTCATTTGATTAACGGGATCACATCATTAGGAGAATGATGTGATTGACATGACCCATTCCATTAGCTTAGCACCTGATCGTTTAGTATGTTGCTATTGCTTTCTTCATGACTTATAAATGTTCCTATGACTATGAGATTATGCAACTCCCGTTTACCGGAGGAACACTTTGTGTGCTACCAAACATCACAACGTAACTGGGTGATTATAAAGGTGCTCTACAGGTGTCTCCAAAGGTACATGTTGGGTTGGCGTATTTCGAGATTAGGATTTGTCGCTCCGATTGTCGGAGAGGTATCTCTGGGCCCTCTCGGTAATACACATCACTTAAGCCTTGCAAGCAATGCAACTAATAATTTAGTTGCAAGATGATGTATTACGGAACGAGTAAAGAGACTTGCTGGTAACGAGATTGAACTAGGTATTGAGGTACCGACGATCGAATCTCGGGCAAGTAACATACCGATGACAAAGGGAACAACGTATGTTGTTATGCGGTCTGACCGATAAAGATCTTCATAGAATATGTAGGAGCCAATATGAGCATCCAGGTTCCGCTATTGGTTATTGACCGGAGACGTGTCTCGGTCATGTCTACATTGTTCTCGAACCCGTAGGGTCCGCATGCTTAACGTTACGATGACAGTTTCATTATGAGTTTATATATTTTGATGTACCGAAGGTTGTTCGGAGTCCCGGATATGATCACGGACTTGACGAGGAGTCCCGAAATGGTCGAGACATAAAGATCGATATATTGGACGACTATATTTGGACACCGAAATGGTTTCTGGTAAGATTGGGACAATACCGGATCACCGGGAGGTTATCGGAACCCCCCGGGAGGTATATGGGCCTTATTGGGCCTTAGTGGAAAGGAGGGGCAAGGAGAAAGGGAGGGGGCGCCCCCCCCCCCCCAAGCCCAATCCGAATTGGGAGGGGGGTCGGCCCCCCTTTCCTTCCTCCCTCCTTCCTCTTCCTTCCCTCTCCTACTCCTAATAGGCAAAAGGGGAGTCCTACTCCCGGTGGGAGTTGGACTCCCCCCCTTGGGTGCGCCACCCTCCTTGGCCGGCCCCCTCCTCCACTCCTTTATATACGGGGGTAGGGGGCACCCCAGAGACACAACAATTGATCATTGATCGCTTAGCCGTGTGCGGTGCCCCCTCCACCATAATCCTCGATAATATTGTAGCGGTGCTTAGGCGAAGCCCTGCGACGGTAGAACATCAAGATCGTCACCACGCCGTTGTGCTGACGGAACTCATCCCCGACACTTAGCTGGATCGGAGTCCGGGGATCGTCATCGAGCTGAACGTGTGCAAAAACTCGGAGGTGCCGTAGTTTCGGTGCTTGATCGGTCGGGCCGTGAAGACGTACGACTACATCAACCGCGTTGTTATAACGCTTCCGCTTCCGGTCTACGAGGGTATGTAGACAACACTCTCCCCTCTCGTTGCTGTGCATCACCATGATCTTGCGTGTGCATAGGAATTTTTTTGAAATTACTACGTTCCCCAATAGTGGCATCCGATCCTAGGTTTTATGTGTTGATGTTATATGCACGAGTAGAACACAAGTGAGTTGTGGGCGATATAAGTCATACTGCTTACCAGCATGTCATACTTTGGTTCGGCGGTATTGTTGGATGAAGCGGCCCGGACCGACATTACGCATACGCTTACGCGACACTGGTTCTACCAACGTGCTTTGCACACATGTGGCTGGCGGGTGTCAGTTTCTCCAACTTTAGTTGAACCGAGTGTGGCTACGCCCAGTCCTTGCGAAGGTTAAAACAACACCAACTTGACAAACTATCGTTGTGGTTTTTGATGCGTAAGTAAGATTGGTTCTTGCTAAGCCCGTAGCAGCCACGTAAAACTTGCAACAAACAAAGTAGAGGACGTCTAACTTGTTTTTCCAGGGCATGTTGTGATGTGATATGGTCAAGGCATGATGCTAAATTTTATTGTATGAGATGATCATGTTTTGTAACCAAGTTATCGGCAACTGGCAGGATCCATATGGTTGTCGCTTTATTGTATGCGATGCAATCGCCCTGTAATGCTTTACTTTATCACTAAGCAGTAGCGATAGTCGTAGAAGCATAAGATTGGCGAGACGACAACGATGCTACGATGGAGATCAAGGTGTCGCACCGGTGACGATGGTGATCATGACGATGCTTCGGAGATGGAGATCACAAGCACAAGATGATGATGGCCATATCATATCACTTATATTGATTGCATGTGATGTTTATCTTTTATGCATCTTATCTTGCTTTGATTGACGGTATCATTATAAGATGATCTCTCACTAAATTTCAAGATAAAAGTGTTCTCCCTGAGTATGCACCGTTGCCAAAGTTCGTCGTGCCCAGACACCACGTGATGATCGGGTGTGATAAGCTCTACGTCCATCTACAACGGGTGCAAGCCAGTTTTGCACATGCAGAATACTCAGGTTAAACTTGACGAGCCTAGCATATGCAGATATGGCCTCGGAACACTGAGACCGAAAGGTCGAGCGTGAATCATATAGTAGATATGATCAACGTAGTGATGTTCACCATTGAAAACTACTCCATTTCACGTGATGATCAGTTATGGTTTAGTTTATTTGGATCACGTGATCACTTAGAAGATTAGAGGGATGTCTTTCTAAGTGGGAGTTCTTAAGTAATATGATTAATTGAACTTAAATTTATCATGAACTTAGTACCTGATAGTATCTTGCTTGTTTATGTTTGATTGTAGATAGATAGCCCGTGCTGTTGTTCCGTTGAATTTTAATGCGTTCCTTGAGAAAGAAAAGTTGAAAGATGATGGTAGCAATTATACGGACTGGGTCCGTAACTTGAGGATTATCCTCATTGCTGCACAGAAGAATTATGTCCTAGAAGCACCGCTGGGTGCCAGGCCTGCTGCTGATGCAACTGATGACGTTAAGAACGTCTGGTGGGGCAAAGCTGATGACTACTCGGTAGTTCAATGTGCCATGCTTTACGGCTTAGAACCAGGTCTTCAACGACGTTTTGAACGTCATGGAGCATATGGGATGTTCCAGGAGTTGAAGCTAATATTTCAAGCAAATGCCCGAATTAAGAGATATGAAGTCTCCAATAAGTTCTATAGCTGCAAGATGGAGGAGAACAGTTCTGTCAGTGAGCATATACTCAAAATGTCTGGGTATAATAATCACTTGATTCAACTGGGAGTAAATCTTCCCGATGATTGCGTCATTGACAGAATTCTCCAATCACTTCCACCTAGCTACAAGAGCTTCGTGATGAACTATAATATGCAAGGGATGGATAAGACAATTCCCGAGCTCTTCGCAATGCTAAAAGCTGCGGAGGTAGAAATCAAGAAGGAGCATCAAGTGTTGATGGTCAACAAGACCACTTGTTTCAAGAAAAATGGCAAGGGGAAGAAGAAGGGGAACTTCAAGAAGAACAGCAAGCAAGTTGCTGCTCAAGAGAAGAAACCCAAGTCTGGACCTAAGCCTGAAACTGAGTGCATCTACTACAAGCAGACTGGTCACTGGAAGCGGAACTGACCCAAGTATTTGGCGGATAAGAAGGATGGCAAGGTGAACAAAGGTATATGTGATATACATGTTATTGATGTGTACCTTACTAGAGCTCGTAGTAGCACCTGGGTATTTGATACTGGTTCTGTTGCTAATATTTGCAACTCAAAATAGGGACTACGGATTAAGCGAACACTGGCGAAGGACGAGGTGACGATGCGCGTGGGAAATGGTTCCAAAGTCAATGTGATCGCGGTCGGCACGCTACCTCTACATCTACCATGGGGATTAGTATTAGACCTAAATAATTGTTATTTGGTGCCAGCGTTGAGCATGAACATTATATCTGGATCTTGTTTGATGCGAGACGGTTATTCATTTAAATCAGAGAATAATGGTTGTTCTATTTATATGAGTAATATCTTTTATGGTCATGCACCCTTGAAGAGTGGTCTATTTTTGATGAATCTCGATAGTAGTGATACACATATTCATAATGTTGAAGCCAAAAGATGCAGAGTTGATAATGATAGTGCAACTTATTTGTGGCACTGCCGTTTAGGTCATATCAGTGTAAAGCGCATGAAGAAACTCCATACTGATGGACTTTTGGAACCACTTGATTATGAATCACTTGGTACTTGTGAACCGTGCCTCATGGGCAAGATGACTAAAACGCCATTCTCCGGTACTATGGAGAGAGCAACAGATTTGTTGGAAATCATACATACAGATGTATGTGGTCCAATGAATGTTGAAGCTCATGGCGGATATCGTTATTTTCTCACCTTCACAGATGATTTAAGAAGATATGGGTATATCTACTTAATGAAACATAAGTCTGAAACATTTGAAAAGTTCAAAGAATTTCATAGTGAAGTTGAAAATCATCGTAACAAGAAAATAAAGTTCCTACGATCTGATCGTGGAGGAGAATATTTGAGTTACGAGTTTGGTTTACATTTGAAACAACGCGGAATAGTTTCGCAACTAACGCCACCCGGAACACCACATCGCAATGGTGTGTCCGAACGTCGTAATCGTACTTTACTTGATATGGTGCGATCTGTGATGTCTCTTACAGATTTACCGCTATCGTTTTGGGGTTATGCTTTAGAGACGGCCGCATTCACGTTAAATAGGGCACCATCAAAATCCGTTGAGACGATGCCTTATGAACTATGGTTTGGCAAGAAACCAAAGTTGTCGTTTCTGAAAGTTCGGGGCTGCGATGCTTATGTGAAAAAGCTTCAACCTGATAAGCTCGAACCCAAATCGGAGAAATGTGTCTTCATAGGATACCCGAAGGAGACGGTTGGGTACACCTTCTATCACAAATCCGAAGGCAAGACATTTGTTGCTAAGAATGTATCCTTTCTAGAGAAGGAGTTTCTCTCGAAAGAAGTGAGTGGGAGCAAAGTAGAACTTGATGAGGTAACTGTACCTGCTCCCTTATTGGAAAGTAGTACATCACAGAAACCGGTTTCTGTGACACCTACACCAATTAGTGAGGAAGCTAATGATGATGATCATGAAACTTCAGAACAAGTTACTACTGAACCTCGTAGATCAACCAGAGTAAGATCCGCACTAGAGTGGTACGGTAATCCTGTTCTGGAAGTCATGCTACTAGATCATGATGAACCTACGAACTATGAAGAAGCAATGGTGAGCCCAGATTCCGCAAAATGGCTTGAAGCCATGAAATCTGAGATGGGATCCATTTATGAGAACAAAGTGTGGACTTTGGTTGACTTGCCCAATGATCGGCAAGCAATTGAAAATAAATGGATCTTCAAGAAGAAGACTGACGCTGACGGTAATGTTACTGTCTACAAAGCTCGACTTGTCGCAAAAGGTTTTCGACAAGTTCAAGGAATTGACTACGATGAGACCTTATCACCCGTAGCGATGCTTAAGTCTGTCTGAATCATGTTAGCAATTGCCGCATTTTATGATTATGAAATTTGGAAGATGGATGTCAAAACTGCATTCCTGAATGGATTTCTAGAAGAAGAGTTGTATATGATGCAGCCAGAAGGTTTTGTTGATCCAAAAGGAGCTAACAAAGTGTGCAAGCTCCAGCGATCCATTTATGGACTGGTGCAAGCATCTCGGAGTTGGAATAAACGCTTTGATAGTGTGATTAAAGCATTTGGTTTTGTACAGACTTTTGGAGAAGCATGTATTTACAAGAAAGTGAGTGGGAGCTCTGTAGCATTTCTGATATTATATGTGGATGACATATTGCTAATCGGAAATGATATAGAATTTCTGGATAGCATAAAGGGATACTTGAATAAGAGTTTTTCAATGAAAGACCTCGGTGAAGCTGCTTACATATTGGGCATTAGGATCTATAGAGATAGATCAAGACGCTTAATTGGACTTTCACAAAGCACATACCTTGACAAAGTTTTGAAGAAGTTCAAAATGGATCAAGCAAAGAAAGGATTCTTGCCTGTGTTACAAGGTGTGAAGTTGAGTAAGACTCAATGCCCGACCACTGAAGAAGATCGAGAGAAAATGAAAGATGTTCCCTATGCTTCAGCCATAGGCTCTATCATGTATGCGATGCTGTGTACCAGACCTGATGTGTGCCTTGCTATAAGTCTAGCAGGGAGGTACCAAAGTAATCCAGGAGTGGATCACTGGACAGCGGTCAAGAACATCCTGAAATACCTGAAAAGGACTAAGGATATGTTTCTCGTATATGGAGGTGACAAAGAGCTCATCGTAAATGGTTACGTTGATGCAAGCTTTGACACTGATCCGGACAATTCTAAATCGCAAACCGGATACGTATTTACATTAAACGGTGGAGCTGTCAGTTGGTGCAGTTCTAAACAAAGCGTCATGGCGGGATCTACATGTGAAGCGGAGTACATAGCTGCTTCGGAAGCAGCAAACGAAGGAGTTTGGATGAAGGAGTTCATATCCGATCTAGGTGTCATACCTAGTGCATCGGGTCCAATGAAAATCTTTTGTGAAAATACGTGTGCAATTGCCTTGGCAAAGGAATCCAGATTTCACAAGAGAACCAAGCACATCAAGAGACGCTTCAATTCCATCCGGGATCTAGTCCAGGTGGGAGACATAGAGATTTGCAAGATATATACGGATCTGAATGTAGCAGACCCAATGACTAAGCCTCTTCCACGAGCAAAACATGATCAACACCAAGGCTCCATGGGTGTTAGAATCATTACTGTGTAATCTAGATTATTGACTCTAGTGCAAGTGGGAGACTGAAGGAAATATGCCCTAGAGGAAATAATAAAGTTATTATTTATTTCATTATATCATGATAAATTTTTATTATTCATGCTAGAATTGTATTAACTGGAAACATAATACTTGTGTGAATACATAGACAAACAAAGTGTCACTAGTATGCCTCTACTTGACTAGCTCGTTAATCGGAGATGGTTATGTTTCCTAACCATAGACATGAGTTGTCATTTGATTAACAGGATCACATCATTAGGAGAATGATGTGATTGACATGACCCATTCCATTAGCTTAGCACCCGATCGTTTAGTATGTTGCTATTGCTTTCTTCATGACTTATACATGTTCCTATGACTATGAGATTATGCAACTCCCGTTTACCGGAGGAACACTTTGTGTGCTACCAAACGTCACAACATAACTGGGTGATTATAAAGGTGCTCTACAGGTGTCTCCAAAGGTACATGTTGGGTTGGCGCATTTCGAGATTAGGATTTGTCGCTCCGATTGTCGGAGAGGTATCTCTGGGCCCTCACGGTAATACACATCACTTAAGCCTTGCAAGCAATGCAACTAATAAGTTAGTTGCAAGATGATGTATTATGGAACGAGTAAAGAGACTTGCCGGTAACGAGATTGAACTAGGTATTGAGATACCGACGATCGAATCTCGGGCAAGTAACATACCGATGACAAAGGGAACAACGTATGTTGTTATGCGGTCTGACCGATAAAGATCTTCATAGAATATTTAGGAGCCAATTTGAGCATCCAGGTTCCGCTATTGGTTATTGACTGTAGACGTGTCTCGGTCATGTCTACATTGTTCTCGAACCCGTAGGGTCCGCAAGCTTAACGTTACGATGATAGTTTCATTATGAGTTTATATATTTTGATGTATCGAAGGTTGTTCGGAGTCCCGGATGTGATCACGGACTTGACGAGGAGTCTCGAAATGGTCGAGACATAAAGATCGATATATTGGACGACTATATTTGGACACCGGAAAGGTTTTGGGTAAGATTGGGACAATACCGGATCACCGGGAGGTTATCGGAACCCCCCGGGAGGTATATGGGCCTTATTGGGCCTTAGTGGAAAGGAGGGGAAAGGAGCAAGGGAGGGGGCGCCCCCCCCCCCAAGCCCAATCCGAATTGGGAGGGGGGCCGCCCCCCCCTTTCCTTCCTCCCTCCTTCCTCTTCCTTCCCTCTCCTACTCCTAATAGGCAAAAGGGGAGTCCTACTCCCAGTGGGAGTTGGACTACCCCCCTTGGGCGCGCCACCCTCCTTGGCCGGCCCCCTCCTCCACTCCTTTATATACGGGGGCAGGGGGCACCCCAGAGACACAACAATTGATCATTGATCTCTTAGCCGTGTGCGGTGCCCCCCTCCACCATAATCCTCGATAATATTGTAGCGGTGATTAGGCGAAGTCCTGCGACGGTAGAACATCAAGATCGTCACCACGCCGTCGTGCTGATGGAACTCATCCCCGACACTTTGCTAGAACGGAGTCCGGGGATCGTCATCGAGATAAATGTGTGCAAAAACTCGGAGGTGCCGTAGTTTCGGTGCTTGATCTGTCGGGCCGTGATGACGTACAACTACAGCAACCGCGTTGTTATAACGCTTCCGCTTCCGGTCTACGAGGGTACGTAGACAACACTCTCCCCTCTCGTTGCTGTGCATCACCATGATCTTGCGTGTGCGTACGAATTTTTTTGAAATTACTACGTTCCCCAACAGCCTGGCCTTGACAACCCTGACAGAGAACAGCCCAAAACAAGAACAGAGGATATTTTCGTGATACGGGAGTCAAAACCTTTGGGAGAATATATAGTGAATTTTTACCGACCAAAATACGTATCGTGCAAGAAAACGGAGTTCGGAAGGCACACGAGGTGCTCACGAGGTAGGGGGCGCGCCCTCCACCCTCGTGGGGCCCTCGTGTCCTTCCCGGACTGCTACTTAATTTTCTATTTTTCTAAATATTCCAAAACAGAGAAATATTGCCTTAAAAATTGTTTTGGAGTAGGTTTACTTACCGTACCACATACCTATTCCTTTTCAGAGTCTGAAACATTCTGGAAAGTGTCCCTTATGTATTCCTCCAGGGTTACGATTTCAATAATATTGGTTTCAACATTTATGGGATTACCTGAGATATAATGTTTGATTCTTTGACCGTTTACCACCTTCGGATTTCTGCCTTCGAAGTTGTTGATTTTTATGGCACCGGAACGATAGACCTCCTCGATAACATAGGGGCCTTCCCATTTAGAGAGAAGTTTCCCTGCAAAAAATCTTAAATGAGAGTTGTATAGCAATACATAATCACCTACATTAAACTCACGCTTTTGTATCCTTTTGTCATGCCATCTTTTAACCTTTTCTTTAAACAACTTGGCATTTTCATAAGCTTGGGTTCTCCATTCATCAAGTGAGCTAATATCAAATAACCTCTTCTCACCGGCAAGTTTGAAATCATAGTTGAGCTCTTTAATAGCCCAATATGCCTTATGTTCTAGTTTGAGAGGTAAGTGACATGCTTTTCCATATACCATTTTACACTGAGACATACCCATAGGATTTTTATATGCAGTTCTATAGGCCCATAATGCATCATCAAGTTTCTTGGACCAATTCTTTCTAGACCTATTGACAGTCTTTTGCAAAATTAATTTGAGTTCTCTATTACTCAATTCTACTTGACCACTAGACTGTGGGTGATACAGAGATGCAATTCTATGATTGACGTCATATTTAGCAAGCATTTTACGGAAAGCACCATGAATAAAATGTGAACCACCATCAGTCATTAAATATCTAGGGACTCCAAACCATGGAAAAATAACTTCTTTAAGCATTTTAATAGAAGTGTTATGATCAGCACTACTAGTTGGAATAGCTTCTACCCACTTAGTAACGTAATCGATAGCAACTAAAATATGTGTATATCCATTAGAGGCAGGAAAAGGTCCCATATAATCAAAGCCCAAACATCAAATGGTTCAATAACAAGTGAATAATTCATAGGCATTTCTTAACGTCTACTAATATTACCAATTCTTTGACATTCATCACAAGATAGGACAAACTTACGGGCATCTTTGAAGAGAGTAGGCCAATAAAAACCGGATTGCAATACCTTATGTGTAGTTCTATCTCCCGCGTGGTGTCCTCCATAAGTTTCGGACTGGCACTTGCGTAGGATCGGTTCCTGTTCATGATCAGGTACACAACGTCTAATAACACCATCTACTCGTTCTTTATAAAGATGTGGGTCATCCCAAAAGTAATGTCTCAGATCACAGAAGAACTTTTTCTTTTGTTGGTATGTGAAGCTAGGTGGTATAAATTTAGCAACTATGTAATTATGAAAGGATCGAGAAGAGGTGTCTAGAGGGGGGTGATTAGACACTAAGTGCCAAAAGTTGCAGTTTTTTAATATTTTTAAGTTTAAGTGGAGTTTAAGCACAAGTTTAACAAACACAATACATATCAAGCAAGCATGCAATGAGTATATGAGCAGCAGAAAGTAAAGCATGCAAATTGCAAGAATGTAAAGAGAAGGGTTTGAAGTATTCAAACGCAATTGGAGACACGGATGTTTTTGTCGTGGTTCTGATAGGTGGTGCTATCGTACATCCACGTTGATGGAGACTTCAACCCACGGAGGGTAACGGTTGCGCGAGTCCACGGAGGGCTCCACCCACGAAGGGTCCACGAAGAAGCAACCTTGTCTATTCCATCACGGCCGTCGCCCACGAAGGACTTGCCTCACTAGCGGTAGATCTTCACGAAGTAGGCGATCTCCTTGCCCTTACAAACTCCTTGGTTCAACTCCACAATCTTGTCGGAGGCTCCCAAGTGACACCTAGCCAATCTAGGAGACACCAGTCTCCAACAAGTAACAAATGGTGTGTTGATGATGAACTCCTTGCTCTTGTGCTTCAAATGATAGTCTCCCCAACACTCAACTCTCTCTCATAGGATTTGGATTTGGTGGAAAGAAGATTTGAGTGGAAAGCAACTTGGGGAAGGCTAGAGATCAAGATTCATATGGTTGGAATGGAACATCTTGACCTCAACACAAGTGTAGGTGGTTCTCTCTCAGAAAATGTGTATTGGAAGTGTAGGTATGTTTTGATGGCTCTCTCCACGAATGAAGAGTGGGTGGAGGTGTATATATAGCCTCCACACAAAATCTAACCGTTACACACAATTTTCCAAACTCGGTGGGACCGAATGGTTAAACTCGGTCGGACCGATTCAGCAAACCTAGTGATCGTTAGGATTTTCGGTGGGACTGAGATGCAACTCGGTAGGACCGATATGGTTAGGGTTAGGGCATAACGTAATCTCGGTGTGACCGATTACACAAACTCGGTGGGACCGATTTTGGTAATAAGCTAACCAAAGAGTTGGTCAGGTAAACTCGGTGGGACCGATTCGCTCATCTCGGTGGGACCGAAATGTTACAAAAGGGAAACAGAGAGTTTACATTGCAATCTCGTTGGGACCGATCGCTCATCTCGGTAAGACCGAAACGTTACGAAGGGAAACAGAGAGATTACAATCCCATCTCGGTGAGACCGAGAACCCTATCGGTGAGACCAATTTGCCTAGGTTTTGTGGCAGTGGCTATGACATTTGAAACTCCGTGGCGCCGGATAGATAGAATCGGTGGGGCCGAGTTTGACTTTTGGTTTAGGTCATATGTGGATGTGGGAAGGTAGTTGAGGGTTTTGGAGCATATCACTAAGCACTTTGAGCAAGCAAGCCATTAAGCAACACCTCATCCCTCCTTGATAGTATTGGCTTTTCCTATAGACTCAATGTGATCTTGGATCACTAAAATAGAAAATGTAGAGTCTTGATCTTGAAGCTTGAGCCAATCCTTTGTCCTTAGCATCTTGAAGGGGTTCCACATCCTCTAGTCCATGCCACTCCATTGTTGAACTTATCTGAAACATACTAGGTAAAATTGTTAGTCCAACAAGAGATATGTTGACATTAATTACCAAAACCACCCAGGGAGCACTTGTGCTTTCAATCTCCCCCTTTTTGGTAATTGATGACAACATACATCAAAGCTTTAGATAAAGATATAGAGAATAGCAAGTAAAGCTTTGGAAAGACATGTAACATGCATAGGCTCCCCCTGCATGTATGCAATCATGTGAATATTGAATATAGGAGCATGTGAATGCGTAAACATGACAGAGTAAGCAATGTGTTACATGTATCTTGGCTATATGCATCAGAGCAAATGATGTGAATGTGAGAAATGTACCTTCATGCTCATGAGTCCCTCTTGCAAACAGTATGTACATCAGCAAGAACTTCTCATTCACATGACTGTGATGCATATACTTACCTTGTGGTCTTGAGTTGGCTTAGGATGGGATGAACCTGCGCAAACAAGGTTAAATAACACAGATACACCTACTGACCAGAGCAAGCAAGAGAAACCACAAGAGAACCAAGACTGGGATGACACGTAGAGTGAGTACTAAGTACCACATTGGATATAGACATGTCCCCAAAGGTAAAGATATGCAATAAAATCAAAGATTTCCTTCCCTTAGATATCTTGCTCCCCCTGAATCTGCATGGGATATTAGGAGAAGATAGGGAACAGAAAATCAGAGCAACAAAAAAGAAACAACAGAGCTTGAGCTAAAGCAAGCAACCAAACATGTCTTTCCCCTCTTAAAGACATGTGACATCTCTCCTCTTGAACACCAAGCTGCATCTGGGGTCTTTGATGATATTACTTTCTCCTAGTTGAGAAACTCTCTCCCCTTGAGTATTCTCTCTTTCTCCCCCTAAGGAAGGATTAAGCTTTGATGTGATCTCTCTCTCCCCCTTTGACATCAATTTCCAAGAAGGGCTCTTCTGGACATGTGATAGAAATGGGTTGGTCATCAAGTCACAGAGCAAAGCAGCATGTCTAATATGATGTTGGTAGAGGACAAGAATCATTGAGTGGAGCTGGAGCAAACAGAAATCAGGAATAAGTCGCAAGTTGGTTTTCCTGTGATGGAATCGGTGACTCCGAGTTGTGTGCTTCGGTTGCACCGAAAGATTTCGGTTGGGCCGAAGAGAACAAACCGGTGTGACCGAGTTCATTAGAGTGAAACCACTTGTCACCTCAGCTCACTAGACAAGTAAGATCTCACAAGGATATGCAAGGAATTTACTGAAAGATTTTCAATGAATTGGATGCAGAAAATGCAGAACAAAAAGGAAAGAAAAGAAACTAAAATTTCTAGATGAAGTTTTTTTTTGAAAGGGGAAACAAATATGCAAATGGAAAAGCACGGAGAAGCACTAGAGAACTTCATCTAGAAATGGTCGGCGACAAAGTCACCTATGTTAGAGTATATTGACTTAGGAGTCAAGTGAGAGTACTTGATCATAGGTCATACTCATCGTTTAAGCTCAAAATGGGGTTACCATTTTTCGTTTAAGCCTTTTGATGTATTCACATCTTGTCGAGTTGCTTTGACTCATGACTTGGAGTAAAGCTTCTCTAAGATGGAATAACATACCTTGGGTGGTGGTGTTGATCTTGCTCATGTAGTTGAACTTGTGTGGGTTGCTCAAGGTTGATGTAGTTCATCAAGTGTTGGGAGCACCACTTGGAGTTTGAGTTCATCTACCTACATGGGTTAGCTTTGCAAGGAAGATCACTTGTGTATCCAAAATGACAATCATGAGACTCAACATAGAATTTGCCAAAGGATATGTTTGAATGGTTTCGTGCTTCCTTGTCTTCAACCACCATTGTTTAGGGACTTGGTGATGTAGAAATTGCTCAAGATGTGAGTGTGTGGCAATCTCATAGATTTAGATTCATCCAAGTACCTACATGGGTTAGATACCATGCAAGGTACAAATATATCCAAGACATATGAATAGCATCATAAGAGAAATATCGAGGATTAGTCATAGGCTCATGCCCCGCATGTATCAAATGGAGTTCCTACTCCAAGTTTGAAGCATCAATGATGTTCAATTCACCTCTCAACCTGCAAAACACTTTCTCATCAAGTGGTTTAGTGAATATATCCGCCAATTGCTTATCGGTGCGAACATGCTTAAGGTTAATGTCCCCTTTTGCAACATGATCTTGAATGAAATGATGACGAACTTCAATATGCTTAGTTCGAGAATATTGCACGGGATTGTGAGCAATCTTAATAGCACTTTCATTGTCACATAGCAATGGAACATGTTTCACATATATCCCATAATCTTTAAGAGTTTGGGTCATCCAAAGTAATTGAGCACAGCATGAACCGGCGGCAATGTATTCCGCTTCGGCGGTGGATAAGGATACCTAGTTTTGTTTCTTGGAAGACCAAGACACGAGAGATCTACCAAGGAATTGACAAGTACCTGAAGTGGAGTTTATATCAACCTTGTCTCCGGCATAGTCCGAATCGGAGTAGCTAACAAGATCAAAAGAGGACCTCTTGGGATACCAAATGCCAAAATTTGGTGTATGGATTAGGTATCTCACTATCCTTTTCACAGCCTTAAGATGACACTCTTTAGGAGCAGCTTGATATTGTGCACACATGCACACACTTAGCATAATATCGGGACGAGAGGCACATAGATATAACAATGAACCAATCATAGAGTGATAAACCTTTTGATCAACCGGTTCACCATCTTGGGTCAAATCAAGATGTCCACTAGTAAGCATGGGTGTAGTCATACCTTTGCATTCTTGCATATTGAACTTCTTGAATAAGTCCTTGGTGTACTTTGTTTGAGAGACAAAGGTACCTTCCTTAGTTTGCTTGATTTGCAAACCGAGAAAGAATTTGAGTTCACTCATCATAGACATCTCAAACTTCTCCGACATTAGCTTTCCAAACTTCTCACTAAAATGAGGGTTAGTTGAACCAAATATGATATCATCAACATAAATTTGGCACACAAATAGTTCTCCATTAACCCTTTTAGTAAAAAGAGTAGAATCAATTTTACCAATTTTAAAGCCTTTTTCAATAAGGAACTTGGTCAAGCATTTATACCATGCTCTAGGAGCTTGTTTAAGACCATAAAGGGATTTGTGAAGTTTGTAAACATGATTAGGTTTCTTAGGATTGACGAAGACGGGAGGTTGCTTAACATAAACTTCCTCCTCGATTTTGCCATTTAGAAAAGCACTTTTAATGTCCATTTGGTACAAGGTGATATCATGGTGATTAGCATAAGCAAGTAAGATGCGAATGGACTCAAGTCTAGCAACGAGAGCATATGTCTCACCATAGTCCATACCTTCAACTTGTGTGTAGCCTTGGGCGACGAGACGTGCTTTGATGCGAACCACTTGTACATCTTCATCTTGCTTGTTGCGAAATACCCATTTGGTACCAATGATGTTGTGGCTGTTGTCGGGCTTCTCGACCAATGTCCACACTTGATTTCTCTCAAAGTTGTGTAGCTCTTCATGCATAGCGTTTATCTAGTCCGGATCCTCCAATGCTTCTTCAACCTTCATAGGTTCAATGCTAGAGATGAATGAGTAATGTTCACAAAAGTTAGCTAAACGAGTTTTAGAGCGAGTGATTCTCCCGGTTTGGATATCATTGTAGATTTGCTCGACGGGATGATCCTTAGCAATTCTTGCTCGAACTCGTGAAAGCTTTTGCTTGGGTCGGGGTGGAACATCCTATTCATCTTGTGCTTCTTCTTGGCCTTCTTCATTGTTGACGTTGTTGTTCTCTTGTCGTGGTGGAGAAGGAGGTTGTTGATGTTCATCTTGGTGCGCTTCCTCGTTTTCTTCATCTTGGCGTGTCCCACTTGTGGATGCTTCCGTATCAACCCTTGGTTCACCTTGTCGTGAGGTAGAAGCTTCCACTTGGACGGACGAGGTACTCTCCTTCACTTCCGTTGGACGAATCTTGCCAATGGACAAGTCTTGAATTGCTTCCGAAGGGTCTTTGTCTCCTACATCAATTGGCAATTGCTCTACTTGCGAGCCGTTAGATTCATCAAACTTCACATCTACCGTCTCTTCAACCTTTCGGGTGAAATTGTTGTAGACACGGTAAGTGTGAGAGTTTGAGCCATAACCAAGTAGGAAACCTTCATTAGATTTAGGAGCAAATTTAGAACAACGATGCTTATCAAGAATGTAGCACTTTGAGCCGAATACTCGAAAGTATCCAACTTGGGGTTTATTACCGGTGAGGAGCTCGTATGCCATCTTGCCGAGTAGCTTGTGAAGATACAAGCGATTTGTTCCATGACAAGCTGTCTCAACCGCTTCCGCCCAAAACTGCTTTGGCGTTTTGTACTCATCAAGCATCGTTCTTGCCATCTCGATAAGAGTCCGGTTCTTCCTTTCAACAACTCCATTTTGTTGAGGTGTGTACATAGCCGAGAACTCGTGTGAAATCCCTTCTTCGTCAAGAAAGGTGTCCACATTTGCGTTCTTGAACTCCGTTCTGTTGTCGCTCCGAACCTTCTTGATCTTCACGTCAAACTGATTTTGGGCCTTCCTAGCGAAGTTTTTGAAGATCTTTTGGACCTGCGATTTGTCATCAAGAAAGAACACCCACGTAAATCTTGAAAAATCATCAACTATGACTAGACCAAATGAGTTACCACCAAGACTCTTGTAGGCATTTGGACCAAAGAGATCCATGTGAAGTAGCTCGAGTGGTCTTCTTGTGGTCATGATGTTCTTCACGCGGTGACTTCCTCCAACTTGTTTCCCTGCTTGACAAGCACTACAAAGTCTATCCTTGTCAAATATGACATCTTTTATTCCAAGGATATGATCACCTTTAATAAGCTTATCAAGATTTCGCATACCAACATGACCTAGTCTTCTATGCCACAACCAGCCTTTAGAAGATTTGGCAATTAAGCAAGTTTTAGGTTGAGCCTTTTTAGTGAAATCAACAATGTAAATATCTCCTCTACGTATACCGGTAAAGACCATTTTATGATTGTCTCTACGAAACACTTGGCAATCTACTTCAGTGAATAAGACATTGAAACCGAAATCCGCAAGTCTAGAAACTGAAAGTAAATTGTATCCAAGGGATTCAACGAGCATGACATTTTGTATGGAGCTATCATGTGAGATGGCCACCTTACCAAGGCCAACCACCTTACCCTTTGAATTATCACCAAAAGTGACATATTTTCGAGGGTCGTCGTTTTCAGCAAGCTCATGGAACATATCTTTATCTCCGGTCATATGATCAGTACATCCACTATCAAGGACCCATTCCTTTCCTCCAGCCATGTAGCCGCGAAGATTTGCCATAAGACCAAAGTGTCTCATCGCATCATCAAGATCATAGTCACTATCATCATCATCATCTGAGTATTCATGTTCAACATCATCTTGTGATTGATCAATTCCTAGAGAGGGCAATTCATTATATAAATGATCATTTCTATAGTTATCTTTATGAATTCTAATAGCTCTGGAAATGATATTGCTAATGATTCCAACATCTCCTTTGGCACTTGTAAGATTAGTAAGCTCAAATAAGCAGTCACCAAATTTGGGATCATTGGAACTCATCTTAATCAAAGCAATAGACTTATGGAGGATTTCATCTAGATCTTTCAAGGAGTAATTAGGAAAGAGTTCCTCAAGAAATTTCCATATGGTGTAGGCACACTTGAGGGTAGGCAAACATCTAATCAAGTTTCTAGGCAAGCCTCTAATGATGAGCTCAACAGTTCTAAGATTGCGAATCATGTCAATATCTTCATCTAGGGTAGGGTGCAAAGGATCAACATGAGGTGCACAAGGGCTAGTAATGTACTTGTTCAAATGATATTCTTTGAAAATCTCAAGCATTTCATTTTTCCACTCATGAAAATACTCTCCATCAAGAATAGGCACTCTATGTCTAAGACTCCCCAAAGTAGACACATCCATCTTCCTCCAATGGTGTTTAAACCAAGGCAATGGAGACCAAAGCTTTGATACCAATTGAAAGGATCGATAAGAGGTGTCTAGAGGGGGGTGATTAGACACTAAGTGCCAAAAGTTGCAGTTTTTTAATATTTTTAAGTTTAAGTGGAGTTTAAGCACAAGTTTAACAAACACAATACATATCAAGCAAGCATGCAATGAGTATATGAGCAGCGGAAAGTAAAGCATGCAACTTGCAAGAATGTAAAGAGAAGGGTTTGGAGTATTCAAACGCAATTGGAGACACAGATGTTTTTGTCGTGGTTCCGATAGGTGGTGCTATCGTACATCCACGTTGATGGAGACTTCAACCCACAGAGGGTAACGGTTGCGCGAGTCCACAGAGGGCTCCACCCACGAAGGGTCCACGAAGAAGCAACCTTGTCTATTCCATCACGGCCATCGCCCACGAAGGACTTGCCTCACTAGCGGTAGATCTTCATGAAGTAGGCGATCTCCTTGCCCTTACAAACTCCTTGGTTCAACTCCACAATCTTGTCGGAGGCTCCCAAGTGACACCTAGACAATCTAGGAGACACTAGTCTCCAACAAGTAATAAATGGTGTGTTGATGATGAACTCCTTGCTCTTGTGCTTCAAATGATAGTCTCCCAAACACTCAACTCTCTCTCACAGGATTTGGATTTGGTGGAAAGAAGATTTGAGTGGAAAGCAACTTGGGGAAGGCTATAGATCAAGCTTCATATGGTTGGAATGGAACATCTTGACCTCAACACAAGTGTAGGTGGTTCTCTCTCAGAAAATGTGTATTGGAAGTGTAGGTATGTTCTGATGGCTCTCTCCACGAATGAAGAGTGGGTGGAGGGGTATATATAGCCTCCACACAAAATCTAACCGTTACACACAATTTTCCAAACTCGGTGGGACCGAATGGTTAAACTCGGTCGGACCGATTCAGCAAACCTAGTGACCGTTAGGATTTTTGGTGGGACTGAGATGCAACTCGGTAGGACCGATATGGTTAGGGTTAGGGAATAACGTAATCTCAGTGTGACCGATTACACAAACTCGGTGGGACCGATTTTGGTAATAAGCTAACCAGAGAGTTGGTCAGGTAAACTCGGTGGGACCGATTCGCTCATCCCGGTGGGACCGAAATGTTACAAAAGGGAAACAGAGAGTTTACATTGCAATCTCAGTGGGACCGATCGCTCATCTCGGTAAGACTGAAACATTACGAAGGGAAACAGAGAGATTACAATCCCATCTCGGTGAGACCGAGATCCCTATCAGTGAGACCGATTTTCCTAGGGTTTGTGGCAGTGGCTAGGACATTTGAAACTCGGTGGCGTCGGATAGATAGAATCGGTGGGGCCGAGTTTGACTTTTGGTTTAGGTTATATGTGGATGTGGGAAGGTAGTTGAGGGTTTTGGAGCATATCACTAAGCACTTTGAGCAAGCAAGCCATTAAGCAACACCTCATCCCTCCTTGATAGTATTGGCTTTTCCTATAGACTCAATGTGATCTTGGATCACTAAAATAGAAAATGTAGAGTCTTGATCTTGAAGCTTGAGCCAATCCTTTGTCCTTAGCATCTTGAAGGGGTTCCACATCCTCTAGTCCATGCCACTCAATTGTTGAACTTATCTGAAACATACTAGGTAAAAGTGTTAGTCCAACAAGAGATATGTTGACATTAATTACCAAAACCACCCAGGGAGCACTTGTGCTTTCAAATTAGCATAATCAGCATACCAAGGAGTACTACGAGAAGTACTTATGACATTTAATTGTTCATCAGGAAAGCTATCATCAATAGGTATTGGGTCATCAAGAACATTCTCTAACCTAGATAACATGTCTGCAACGGGGTTCTCAGCTCCTCTTCTATCAACAATATGTAAATCAAATTCTTGTAGCAAGAGAACCCATCTAATAAGTCTAGGTTTAGCATCTTTATTCTCCATAAGATATTTAATAGTAGCATGATCAGTGTGGATAGTTACTTTAGAATCAACAATATAAGGTTTGAACTTATCACAAGCAAATACAACTGCTAAAAGTTCTTTTTCAGTAGTAGCATAATTTCTTTGAGCATTGTCTAGAGTCTTACTAGCATAATGGATAACATTTAATTTCTTATCAACTCTTTGCCCTAGAATAGCACTTATGGCATAATCGCTAGCATCACACATAATTTCAAAGGGTAAATTCCAATCAGGTGACTGAACAATAGGTGCAGAGACTAATGCTTTCTTAAGTATTTCAAATTCTTGTACACAATACTCATCAAAGACAGATGGTATATCTTTTTGTAATAAATTAGTCAGAGACCGAGAAATTTTTGAGAAGTCCTTAATGAACCTCCTATAAAATTCGGCGTGACCAAGGAAACTTCTTATACCTTTGATGTCCTTGGGACATGGCATCTTTTCAATAGCATCAACCTTGGCTTTATCAACTTCAATACCTCTTTCAGAAACTTTATGCCCCAAGACAATACCCTCATTAGCCATAAAGTGGCACTTTTCCCAATTCAAGCCAAGATTAGTTTCTTCACATCTCTGCAAAACTCGATCAAGATTGCTCAAGCAATCATCAAAAGAAGATCCATAGACGGAAAAGTCGTCCATGAAAACCTCACAAATCTTTAAACAAAAGTCAGAGAATATAGCCATCATGCATCTTTGAAAGGTAGCCGGTGCATTACATAAACCAAAAGGCTTACGTCTATAAGCAAAAGTACCAAAAGGGCATGTAAAAGTAGTCTTTGATTGATCTTTAGCCGACACAGGTATTTGAGAGAAACCAGAATAACCATCTAGAAAGCAGTAGTGTGTATGTTTGCATAATCTTTCTAGCATTTGATCGATAAAAGGTAAGGGGTAATGATCTTTCTTAGTAGCCTTATTTAATTTGCGGAAATCAATTACCATCCTATAACCTGTAATAATTCTTTGTGGAATCAATTCATCTTTATCATTAGGAACAACAGTAATACCTCCCTTCTTAGGGACACAATGAATAGGACTTACCCACTGACTATCAGCAACGGGATAAATTATACCTGCCTCCAGAAGCTTTAGTATTTATTTTCTTACCACTTCTTTCATTTTAGGATTCAGACGTCGTTGAGGATCACGAACTGGCTTGGCATCTGCTTCCAAATTTATTTTATGTTGACATAGAGTGGGACTAATGCCCTTAAGATCATCAAGAGTATATCCAATAGCAGCACGATGCTTCTTTAGAGTTTTCAATAATCTTTCTTCTTCATGCTCTGAAAGGTTAGCACTAATAATAACAGGATATATCTTCTTTTCATCAAGATAAGCATATTTAAGATTATCAGGCAACGGTTTAATATCAAACACGGGATCACCCTTAGGTGGAGGGGGGTCCCCTAGGATTTCAACAGGCAAATTGTGTTTCAGAATAGGTTCCTGTTTAAAGAATACTTCATCTATTTCCCTTCTTTCATTCATAAACATATCATTCTCATGGTCTAGCAAATATTGTTCTAAAGGATCACTAGGAGGTACGGCAATAGAAGCAAGACCAATAATTTCATCCTTACTAGGCAATTCTTCTTCATGGTGTTGTTTACTAAATTTAGAGAAATTAAACTCATGAGTCATATCATCTAAGCCGATAGTAACAACATCCCTTGTGCAATCTATGGTAGCATTAACTGTGTTTAAGAAGGGTCTACCAAATATAATGGGACAAAAGCTATCTTGTGGGAACCAAGAACAAGAAAATCAGCAGGATATTTAGTTTTCCCACACAAGACTTCAACATCTCTAACAATTCCCATTGGTGAAATAATATCTCTATTAGCAAGTTTAATAGTAACATCAATTTCTTCTAACTCAACAGGTGCAATGTCATGCATAATTTCTTTGTATAAGTCAATAGGTATTGCACTAGCACTAGCACCCATATCACATAAGCCATGATAACAATGATCTCCTATTTTAACAGAAATAATAGGCATGCCTACCACAGGTCTAGGTTTATCTGTAACACGGGGTTTAGCAATTCTAGCAGTTTCATTACAGAAGTAAATAACATGCCCATCAATATTATCAGACAATAGATCTTTAACAATAGCAATATTAGGTTCTACTTTAACTTGCTCAGGAGGTGTATATGTTTTAATATTGCTTTTATGAACCACAGTTGAAGCTTTAGCATGATCCTTTATCCTAACAGGGAAAGGTGGTTTCTCAACATAACAAGTAGGAACAATAGGATCATTATAAGTGACAATCTTTTCTTCAACTTTAATAGGTGCAGCTACTTTTACTTCTATGGGAGGATGATATTTAAACCACTTCTCCTTGGGGAGATCAACATAAGTAGCAAAAGATTCACAGAAAGAAGCTACTATCTCATAATCAAGTCCATATTTAGTGCTAAACTAACGGAAAATATCGGTATCCATAAAAGATTTAACACAATCAAACTTAGGTGTCATACCTGACTCCTTACCTTCGTCAAGATCCCAATCTTCAGAGTTGCATTTAATTCTATCCAATAAATCCCATCTAAATCCAATAGTCTTCATCATAAAAGAGCCAGCACAAGAAGTATCGAGCATGGTGCGATTATTTTCAGAAAGCCGAGCATAAATTTTTTGAAGAATTGTTTCTCTTGGGAGCTCATGATTGGGGCATGAATATAACATTGATTTAAGCCTCCCCCAAGCTTGAGCGATGCTTTATCCTTCGTGAGGCCAATATATATATATATATATATATATATAATTGCGGTCACGACGAACAAGATGCATAGGGTAATACTTTTGATGAAATTCCAATTTCAATCTTCTATAGTTCCATGATCTCATATCATCACATAGCCTATACCATGTCAATGCGTCTCCCTTCAAACATAAAGGGAAGACCTTCTTCTTAGCAACATCATCGGGTATACATGCAAGCTTAAATAATCCACAAACTTCATCCACATATATTAGGTGTTCATCAGGATGCTTTGTTCCATCTCCTGTAAAAGGATTAGCTAGCAGTTTTTCTATCATACCCGAAGGATACTCATAAGGAATTTCATTTTCAATAGGTTCAGTAGGTTGAGGAGCAACTCTTTGCTCTACTGGTCGGGCTAAAGATACCCCGAACAAGCCCCTCAGAGGATTACTTTCCATAGTAACAAGTGACAGTAAATTTCAGTACACTATATAAATTTTTCCTTACCAAATTCCACCTACCAAAGGCGCTTCACTCCCCGGCAACAGCGCCAACAAAGAGTCTTGATGACCCACAAGTATAGGGGATCTATCGTAGTCCTTTTGATAAGTAAGAGTGTCGAACCCAACGAGGAGCAGAAGGAAATGATAAGCGGTTTTCAGCAAGGTATTCTCTGCAAGTACTGAAATAAGTGGTAACAGATAGTTTTGTGATAAGATAATTTGTAATGAGCAACAAGTAACAAAAGTAAATAAAGTGCAGCAAGGTGGCCCAATCCTTTTTGTAGCAAAGGACAAGCCTGGACAAACTCTTATATAAGGAAAATCTCTCCCGAGGACACATGGGAATATCGTCAAGCTAGTTTTCATCACATTCATATGATTCGCGTTCGGTACTTTGATAATTTGACATGTGGGTGGACCGGTGCTTGGGTGTTGTTCTTACTTGAACAAGCATCCCACTTATGATTAACCTCTATTGCAATCATCCGCAACTACAACAAAAGTATTAAGGTAAACCTAACCATAGCATGAAACATATGGATCCAAATCAGCCCCTTACGAAGCAACGCATAAACTAGGGTTTAAGCTTCTGTCACTCTAGCAACCCATCATCTACTTATTACTTCCCAATTCCTTCCTCTAGGCCCAAATAATGGTGAAGTGTTATGTAGTCGACGTTCACATAACACCACTAGAGGCTAGACAACATACATCTCATCAAAATATCGAACGAATACCAAATTCACATGACTACTAATAGCAAGATTTATCCCTTGTCCTCATGAACAAACATAACTACTCACAAAGCATATTCATGTTCATAATCAGAGGGGTAATAATATGCATAAAGGATCTGAACATATGATCTTCCACCAATTAAACCAACTAGCATCAACTACAAGGAATAATTAACACTACTAGCAACCTACTAGCACCAATCCCAGACTTGGAGACAAGAATTGGATACAAGAGATGAACTAGGGTTTTGAGGTGAGATGGTGCTGATGAAGATGTTGATGGAGATTGCCCTCTCCCGATGAGAGGAGCGTTGGTGATGACGATGGCGATGATTTCCCCCTCCGGGAGGGAAGTTTCCCCGGAAGAACAGCTCTGCCGGAGCCCTAGATTGGTTCCGCCAAGGTTCCGCCTCGTGGCGGCGGAGTTTCGTCCCGAAAGGTTGATTTTGGTTTCTTTTCTCGACGAAAGACTTCATATAGCAGAAGATGGTCATCGGAGAGCCACCAGGGGGCCCACGAGGTAGGGGGCGCGCCCTAGGGGGGGCGTGCCCCCACCCTCATGGACAGGGTGTGGGCCCCCTGGTCTTCATCTTTGGCGAGGATTTTTCATTATTTATTATTAGGTATTCCGTGGAGTTTCAGGACTTTTGGAGTTGTGCAGGATAGGTCTCTAATATTTGCTCCTTTTCCAGCCCAGAATTCCAGCTGCCGGCATTCTCCCTCCTTATGTAAACCTTGTAAAATAAGAGAGAATAGCCATAAGTATTGTGACATAATGTGAAATAACAGACCATAATGAAATAAATATCAATATAAAAGCATGGTGCAAAATGGACGTATCAGCGAACGCTTTCACTATTAAAACCGTGGGTGTTTATGTGCCGCCACGTGTCCCGCTTCTCATCGGCAGGTGCCGTCCGAGCAAGCGTGTGAGTCGACGGGGGGCGTGCGAGCAGACCGCTGCACCGGCTGACAGGGAGGCGTGCGAGCAGACCGCTGTGCAGGCTCACCGGGAGGCGAGCCCTTTGACCAGGCTCCGCCACCCACCTTTGTCCCAACTGCTCCCACTTTTAATGTAGCCGGTGCCGTAGTTTAAAATCAACCCCGCACTACCCGGTATCCCTACAATCTTCTCTCTTCCTCTCCTATTCTCCTGTCGTCTACCTCCAACCAGCCTGACCTAAACGTACGACATGCCGCATCACGATGGTCTGCCCTTAGTCTTCAAGTTTCCTGAGGAAGACACCCTACCGGAGTCTCAAGAACATAAGGCGCTTTGGGACGAGCTTGAACTAGCCTTGCGGGAAGACGCCGCGCCTGTCCCCGCTCCCGTTCCGGCTCCCGTCGCCCCTACTGTGCCAGCACCCATCCCCGTGGCATTGATGGGCTGGGAGCCGCACATTGTCGCCGAGCTTGATGCCACAGGGTTCCACGAGGTCCCCGCCGACTTTCACGTGCCCGTGCACCTGCCAGCGCAAGCACCTGCGCATGCACTGACGCACACACCCATGCCAGTGCACGTGCACCTGCCAGCGCATGCGCCTGCGCGTGCACTGATGTGCGTGCCCATGCCAGTGCCCGTGCACACGAATGTCTCCGCTGCGCCGTTGACAGCGCCTGTCCCCACGCGGGTGCCAGTGCCCCCCTCAGCAGCATGGATGGCCTCCGTTGACCGCTTCCTTGCACCAACGCCAGTCGCCTCCTCCCGCCAGTTGACTCGCTCTTGGAGACCGAAGTCCAGAACATTGTGGCCTTCCTTGAAGCTAGGGCCAATGTCCAGGAGTACGCCAACAACGGAGCAAGATGTCGCCGTCGCCGTCGGTCAGTGGCCCGACGACACACAATGCATGGCGGAGGAGCCGCTTCCCACCGCAAGACGCCCCCGCCGCCGCCGCGTAATCTAAATTTGCCATGAAAAACGTTTGGATTGCCATGCTTAAAATCCGAACGTTTATCATTTCCATTTATTTTAGATCGATCATTGTATAATTTAAAGTTGGAGTCAGACTGAACGAAATCTATGGTTTGATCGATTGAATGTTCTGCTAGAGCCGTATCAAATTAAATATAAAACGTCATCAAGCCACATGTATTCCTTGTCATCCAACGACCTAGACTGCTTCAATGTCGAGCGCTCAACATGTTTAGCGTGCAGTTAATTTCATGCCAAAAATAGTGCTAATCACATAATAACACGTAAATAATATCCAACTTAATATACTTCCAATTTAACGTGCATTGCATGTACACACTCACTAGTGCTGCTAGCACATGAAACTGGTGCTGTAACTCATGAATGCGTCCAGATATGGCCAACGGCAACATCGCCCGCGAGTTCTTCGTGGTTGCCCGTGCGTCTAAACGCAGAAGGGGAGGAGAGAGAGAGAGCACACATGGAACCCACCGGTAAGTGAAGGCGAATAGTACTAAAAATAAGATTACATGTTATCAATTAAATAGGTTGTGGTAATATAAAAACATTATGTGAACAAATGGAGGTACAACAAATATTGATGTTCTACATATGTTGCCTATTGACGTGCGGCTTGAAGGCCCTGGCTGCATGTTCGATCCTCGTCCTTTATTTTTTAATTTGTATATGGGTTCAAATTTGTTTCATGACATGTGGGCCCCTCGGTGTGTAGTTTGTAGCACTTTAATTTGTGGGTCCAAATTTGTTCCATTCCAAGTGGACTATCGGTTTGTAGTTTTGTAGCTTATTTATAGTAATTAAAGAGAACAACAGAGTTTTTCGCAATAATACCATGGTGCGACGTTGAAGGCGAGAAAGGACGTGCGAGAGAGCGACGACCGAGCCAGAGGGAAATCAACTAGGGGAGTTGCGAGGGTTGCAACGGTGTTTCGAGTAGTTGTGGGACGAATGCTACGAAAATATAATCTAAACCGACCGGAATAAATGCCTACACAAATTAATCCAAGGTTGGAGTGCCCTCGCAATGTAAATAGCTCTGGCTTTGCGAGGGATGGAGAGGTAGCTTCAATGTGTGGAAGATACGGTGTGAGAAAGTGAGGTCAATCGAGAGACATATAGATAGAGAGACAAAGTGAGTGTGGTCCGACATTCATGGAACAAATATATATGCTCTGGAGAGATATTGTCTGATTGAGCTTTTGGCAAGGGTGAGGGCTGTAAGATAGAGCTTGAGAGATGATCCAGTCACAAACATGTAGATATAATTTGTTCGTGGGAGGAAGCAAGGTTGATCGATCACATAGGGTCGTCGTGCGATCGAAAGAGTGAGACGGGTTGGAGAGAGTGACCTAGATAGACAATGTGCGTGAGAGCGTATACAATGTGAATAAGTCGAATTGGGCTCAAACATGGTGATATATCGTTTTTGTCCGAGAAAGAGCGAGGTCAATCGAGACATACAGAGAGAGAGAGAGGGAGGGAGAGGGAGAGAGAGAGCGAGCGTGGCCCGCCATGAGGTCGAAAGAGTGGGGGCGGCTTCGATGGATGGACCTAGATAGACAATCTGTGTGAGAGAGTATAGAGTGTGTCGATCGAGGCCCGAACAGGGAGATATCATTTGTGTGTGAAAGAAAATGAGGTTAAACGAGACTCAGATAAAGAGAGCGAGATTGAGTGAGTGTGGCCCGCCGTGCGGAAGAAAGAGTGAGACAGTCTCGAGGGAGTGACCTAGATAGACAACGTGCGTGCGTGTGCACGAGAGGTTGGGGGGCTAGATAGGCAATGCATGTATTTAGCGCGAGAGGGTGAGAGGGAGAGGGAGAGAGAGAGCTCAGAATGGGGTGCAATGTCGGGTGTGTGAGGTAAATACATTTCGTAATAGAGTGGGAAAAGGGGGTTGTGTAGTTGAGAGAGTTAGAGATTGAAACATGGAGAGAAAGAATGGATGTGTGCTGGAAACCGATAGCTTCCTAAGGTGGTTAGGAGAGGAAGATTGACCGATACATGAAGTATGTAGCGTGTGTGCGGGGGGGGGGGGGGGGGGGGGGCTAAAAACAACATTTGAATGTAGATAGTACGAGACTTAATATCGATGTTTCAATTCGGTGTATATTGTAAGATTTGAACTGAGGACCATGCATATGGGTAATTATTTCGAATTCGTGCCATACTAGGTTTCAAAAAGTTGACATTGATTCGATTTGTTGTGCTATTTTGTAGGTTATATGTTTGAATCCATCCAAAAGTTTTCTCACTACCATGGTGTTCATCATATACATATGAATTTGTATTAAAAAAGTAGCGTGGATACAGTGAAGTGCGAAATCCACATTAGAATTGGAGATCGCTATGTGACACACACTCTAATTCAAATAACTAATTATGTGACACACACTCTAATCCACGTTAGCGTGGATACCGTTTCAATTTTTTTTCAAATAACTCCTCATTAATTAATTTATAGTATCTCATTTTGAATGACTAATTATTGCAAGGAAAACACGGGCATGGTAATACATACAGATTCGTTTGCAAATCAAAGAAGATTCATTTGCATTCTCAAATGTAGGCGCACCAGGGTCGTGTCGTGGTGGTCGCGTGTGTCGGACGGACGCATAGCACCCAGCCACACACCCCCAAAAAAAGTACGACGACAAAATAAGTTCGCGCTTCCACGTTTCGGATGGAAATATCTGGCGGCCCCAATTCCAGCCTTGCAAAATCTCCCTTCTCCACCGTCCCCTTCCGCGCCCAGATTGCTCAAATCCCTAATTCACCTCCAACCCGAGCAAAGTTCAAATCGCCCCTCGTCTCGTATCTTTCCCCACCTCTGTGTCGGACAACGACGACGAAGACGACGGTCGTGCTTCACCACCGCACCGGAGCTACCTCATCTACGCCCTTGTCCACCGCACCAGGTGGTCCACCGACAACGTCGGCCGCTGCAACCGACGTGCCTCACAGACACCGACTTCCACTGCATCAGGTGCGCTTCACTGACGCCGTCTCCCAGCTCACCGGGGCTACTTCACCGAGCACATCATCGCGCCTCCGCCCCCCCCCTCCCCGAGACCGCTGGGGCTTCACCAACGGTCTCGTCCACCGCATCGTATCACTCCGCTTCCACTCAAGATCTACATCCGTGCGCGGCTAGCCAACACCAGCGCATCACCCTCAATGGCTCTGAAGTGACCCGCACTCTAGCTAGGCGAACATGCCCAAACGCCGGCCCGAACTAGGTATCCACACATCACTCCCTTGTGCACTGTTCCGACGATGTTTGGATATCCTTTCACTACTCTCTTAGCTTACACACCTATCCAACTTTGACTTTAACTCTTATTTCTTCTGGAGATATCATCTGAAACAAGCAAATCCATTTTTTAGCGAAGCATGACGGCGCTACGGGATCTGTACACATCCTGCACACCCGTATAACCTTGTAAGTATCTGTCCTCCGGTACAACAGCAAGGTTGATTCCTCTTATTTGATCAGCCATTCGCCGTGTCAAAAATGCAGAGGGGGATCAAAGGAGCACAAGGCCTGCACATCCAAGCAAGTGGTAACATGGACTTGTACATGGAACATCCCAAGCGCAAGTAGAGCTGCAGTGAGCCTGTACAACGAGCTAGCGCAAGTCCCTGCATTTCATTTAATTCGTACTAGCATTCGTGTATGATTTGTGTGCAGTGGCGGATCCACGAATTCAAGTTACTAGGGGCGAAAATTTAACTTGAAAAATACGAAGGCACTTGCACTCCGAAAATCAACATAACTTGAGAAATGTGAAGCTACATGCACTTTGAAAACCACCTAATGATCCAAAGTAGTTCAGATTATAAACACTAAATGATGCAAGCACCAAAAAACACAAAATGCAACATGGTGTACAAGGACTACAAACATGGTCTATACCTGCTTGAATTATTCGTTCTCTGGCTGAAAATATCAAAGTGTAATTGCACCTATAACCAGTGCGCAAACTGCATATCAATATATCTATCCTGCACAAGTATGCCAATAGTTTCAAACAACAGATTAGAAAAGTATTTATGCTACGTTGTCATGATACGGGGACTTTCTGGTAGATGGCCTCGACGTTTCCTCAAGCCATGAAAATGCACTATAATTTGCTTGTCATCAATGCCTGCAAATCTCTGTCTCTCTCAACATAGCAGATCATCATTAGACACTAAATCCTTCAATGGGAGCTTGCAAAATGCTTGCATTAGATGCCTCATTAGACACTATATGCTCATCACCAGGAGCATGTAAAATGTTTGCATCAAATCCATCATTAGCAGTCTGTTCATTAGACACTTAAGGCTCAAGAACAACATGAGCTTGGATGTTTGCACCGGAAACTTGATTAGATACATCAGATTCAGTCAGTTCAGTATTGATTGGGGGAGTTATAAAATAAGTAGAAATTGGTTTCATTTTCTGATAGATTCCCTACATACAAGCAGTTTTACAACACCGTCAGGTTTAACTATTGGCCAGAAATTGAAGAGTTGAATTAGATATAATCAGGGATGTGATGTACCTTCTCATTGCGCATGCTACTCTTGCAAGTTGTGACTGTCCGTTTGCGCAAGCTTGGTGCCATGCCCGTGCTGCCGCCGCTGCCTCCCACGCAGGCTACACTCAGGGTTGGATCTTCATCTTCTTGTCCTTCCGTTCACTTGAAGCCCGGCAACCGCCCTCCAACAAGGGCGCGAGGAAGTGATGTGTCGGTCTGTCCAGCGGCGACAAGGTTAGGAGCAAACCAGACTGGAGGCTGGAGCGGATGAATTGGGATTTTTCCTGCTGTCGATTGATACGGGAGGCGCTCGTTTGGGCCGCGAGCCTGCTATAGGGCCTGCCTTGCACCTATGTTATTGGCCTATCCAAATTGAAACATTTTTCTTCATTTTTTACATTGCCTGCTCGTGCGTTGGGACGAACAAAACTAGCCTGGGCCAGCCTGGACGACTCAAACTAGGTGCACACTCTCGAGCCACCCGAGGCGGCCGCCCATACCAGCCCCTATGGTGGCATCACCCCTTTTTGCGTGTATGATAGGGGTAGTGAAAAATATTCCAGGCGCTTTTGATTTACCCACAGAATGGTTGAATTGCTTGTTTCTATGAACTGGGTTCGCCAATAATGTGAAGGATGCCAGTCTTTTCATCCTATTGTAGATTGCTTAGGTCTCGATATGCCAAAAGTAATTGCATGAAATATACAGTAAAAGCCAGTGTGATGTGTGTGGCTACAACTAGTCTGACTACACGTCCTCATATAACATATCAAGGATGCACCATCTTACCAGATTAACCATTCGACTTACCAATGCAGTGTGGGAAGAAAGAAGTATTGGGACAGCGTATCCAAGCAATTGATGCCATGGACTCCTTCGTACAACCTTGTAAGCGAAAAAGAAGTTGCAGTGTGCCTGTACAAAGAACTAGTGTAAGTTCAGTTACCTGCTTCTCGAAATTTTAGTTAGCCACTTATTGCAAATTTGTTCAATTACGTTGCTTCGCTTAATTTAGTTTGCTACTGATTACATAATGCCACAGCCTATTAATCCTATTACAGACTGCACCAATCTATGTGTTTGATACTTACTATTAAGAATTACCTGTTTGCCTGAACTTAAATAGCTACTTGTTTGTTTAACTGCTTTGTTGCTGCAACAACGGGTTACAATGATGTTCATAACTACTTTTCAGCATCGAACTGAAACTCTTTAATTCCTTGTTTGTTTAACTGGTTTGCTGTTATAACTCCCAGTTGAGATGTTTTGCTAACTTCAACTTTTTTGAATCCAACCGGAACTTTAATGGCAAAACAGGTTAGCCCAAGATCAAAGAGCGAGGTCCCCATGGACATTGTATCATCCCACGGCAGTGGCACCAGCCCAATCGTGCATTATGAATTGCCAACTGCTGATGCTCTAGAGGCTAAACTAGTGGTAGAAAGATATTCTGCTTATGCACTTAGAGATGAAGTTGACATGTTGACGAAGCAAACAGCACAATCAGTAGCAGTACTCAAGACAACCATTAAATATTTGGTGGATTTCAAAACGAAGCAGGCTGAGACTGACCACATTGTTAAGGTCCTGAAGGAAAAAAAGAATTTAAATTCCCACTTGGTAAATCATAGGTGAAATGTTCTTTCCATCGTTGAATAACCTTTGTGTTGTTTGTTCATGTAATCAATCAAACCATTTGCTTTAGAGATCATGTAATAATTGTTTTCTTGTTTTTTATTTTTTGGTTTGTAATTTTATTTGAGCACAAGTGTGTATTAATTGATAAGACTCGGAGACATTTCATTTTGATTGCTGTGCCAGACCTACAAATATGCCAATCGGGCTGAAGATGCTGTAGTAGAATAGATGGACCATAAGTGGCACGCATCGGAAAGGGCGAAGATGCTGTAGTAGCTTGGCTAAAAAAAGGATGTTGTTGTAGCAAAGAAAAGTACAGCGGCCTGGCTTATGTATGTTAGTTGATATTATTGATCCATATACTCTATAAGTGTTTATATGTCTGTTAGTTCTGTACATTCTTGGTTGATTCACTTGGTATTTGAATCTTGATACATCGCTTGTATACATATCTAAATGGGAGTACACATTATGCTGCGTGTGACATTTGTGTTGGACATGAAGTGTTCCAAATATTCGAATTCACCTTAAACTGGATTCTAGCTTCTAAATTTGAGTATCGGCATTTGTAAACCATATTCATATATGATAGTGGAATACATCTTTGTCGTCCTTTTGAAGATATATAAAAACACATAGAATGATTTATAAAGATTCGTATAGGAATACAAAATGGATTCAAATTTAGTTGCCAGGGTAAACGTGGATGCTTATTGTCCCAATATTCGAAAGAAGTGGCAAAATGTCCATTCCCACGTCGACTACCCGAAGCCAAGTGTTTGGGAGATGGAAATTACTGTCTACCCATTACACGGACAATCCATCAACCCGATTTCCACTGCTCTAAATAGGGGTAGGATAGTAACTTCAATAAGACGTGACATGACCGCCTCTGAGCCCATTCCGACACGGTGGGTGCCAAACATGGGCAGCAAAACACATTTGATTCAAGCTCGTCCGAAAGACCTCTGTTTCTCCCTCCATTTCCCCATTCATACACGATGAGCGGCAAAACAAACTCGACTCGGCCGAAATCGATGTAGGAAAATATTTTCAATAGGGGCAGGTTTGTAACTTCACTCAGACGTGACACAACCGCCCTACCTGTCAGCCCCGTTCATACACCGTGGGCGCCAACCATGGGCGCCAACCACCCTCTCCTTGCTCGAAATCGCTCTACGCAAATATTGGCGAGATGTGAGATTACCGTCGTATCCCCAACCGACAAGACGTCCAAATTTGAAACGGGGGCTAAGTTCGTAACTTTCCCATATTTCAGACAGGCATGTCCCAAAAACATGGTTCCTCGTACCTCTCCCTCAATTTTCCCATTCATACACCGTCCACGCTAGAACACCATCCCTACACCAGCCTCCGTCCGCCACCCCATCCATCATCGTCGTCCTCCACCACATCCATCGTCGCCGTCCTCCACCACATCCATCGCCACCGTCCTCCACCATGCCGGATCACCTACCAAGACCGCGTCGTCCACTGCTAGAGATGGACGTTTCTCATCCACGGCGACGGACCAAGAGCCTTGCATCATGTCCTCTCGCTTCATCGGCGTCATCGTCCTCTTTGTCGGGGCCGCTCACAGGACCTTCTCTTCCACCGCAACAGGACTTATCCCCCGATGCACCCGCCTACCGTCGCAGATCTGCTTCAACGCCACCGACAGCCATCGCACCCCCGATGCCTACACGGCGCCGCAAGAGAGGTGGTACTTCACATCTCCTCAACTTTTTGATCTCAACCAAAAAATAGATCTTAACTTGGTTACTCTACTTTGTTTTCAGCTCTTAGAATTTAGTTCTTAGTTCGAAGCAAACAATGGTTGCTAAATATCATTTCTCCGGTTTCCCCCTTTTATGATCACTATACGGTCAGAATATGTGCTTCGTGACATAATAGCACTGCTCGACCCGTCAAGCTAAACAAGCTTAGTTGTTCAAATATGAATCTGATGTTATTAAAACAAATTTCTTTAATTGGTCAGCTAAATGTTCCTAAATTAGTTTCGAAAATGCATGTTCACCGCTCGGGTGTGTATCCCTACAGGGTGCCCACGGTGGGCCAGCCAACCCTAGGATTTTGGGTCGTCACAGGCCCTGATTCCCCTCTGTTCTGTTGCGTGCTTCCGATCTCTACTCGCCCCCAGCCGCCTGCCTCGTCGGCGACTTGCCGTCCCCGGACGGCATGACTCAAGGAGGAGACGCCGGACTAACAGGAGGTCAGGAGCCGCTCGCCCAACAGCGTCACCGCTGCCCGGGCGCGCCGCCGTGCCTACCTTCCCAGTCCGTTCAGGACTCGGGCGTGTAGCACCCACTAAGCTAACCCGATTTATCCTGAGACAAGTCCTCAACACTCAGCAGCCACTCCTCATCACCCATTTTCTAATTGATTCATTACTCATTACGCAGGACTGTCATCAGGGTTTGTTGTGTGCTCAGTGCTACCTACACTTAATGGTTCAGATGTATTTCGGTAATCTTTAGTACCTGTAAAGTTCATAGGGTTTTCAAAATTCCGGCCCTAGGAACAGACACTAGTCATTTTGGATTTTTGGTCGTAGTGACATTAACCTAGATTACTACTGCAAGCCAGGTTTGTTGAAAATTTTACTTGTCTTTATTACTCATTCGATATAATATCCAATTGTTCACGTCGATTAGTTGCAAACAATAAATGCTAGACAAACTTCTTGATTCATATTTTGGACGGTCTCTTGCTATAGTTACAATTCTACATACTTGTCCTAGTGAGCTCATAAGTAAATGATTGATTCACTACATCTATGCTTGCCTTGTCATATTTGTTGTCAATATTCTTTTAGGGTGGACCACCCTGTTTCTAAATACTCCAACCGTAGACATGAGTGAATAGTATTTCTCTATGTGATCTCTTCCATCATGTGTGGGCAACGAACACTGCATTGTATAGAAAGAAAGTGTCATTTCTAGCTTTTACATAGGCTTCAATCTTTTACATGGAATACAATCTGCCTACTTGCTTTGTGTCGCACTACCAACACTCCACCCTTGAAGCTAAACATTATGCCACTCATAATTCCTTAGTTTATTTGTTCAAATACGAATTTCATATAATTCTAATGTTCCTACTTCAGTTTTGAAATGTGTGTCTGCCTGTTATAGAGACATAAGGGGTTTGTATTTCTGTGTGTGGTCTTCTTAGCACGGTTGGGGGTGAACTTTTCATATGCAGGGGTTTATAGGGAGACAGTCTTCGAGTTGAATCCGCAATGCATTCCATAGATAATCTGACTACTTTTTATGTTTTCATGAATCTCAGATTCTGAACAGCATCATAATGATTATGAGCTTGCGCGCTGATACGTCTCCGTCGTATCTACTTTTCCAAACACTTTTTCCCTTGTTTTGGACTCTAACTTGCATGATTTGAATGGAACTAACCCAGACTGACATTGTTTTTAGCAGAATTGCCATGGTGTTATTTATGTGCAGAAACAAAAGTTATCGGGATGACCTGAAACTTCACGAAACGTCCTTTTGGAAATAATAAAAAATCCTTGCAAAAGATGAACACCATGGGGACCACACCCTAGCCATGAGGGTGGGGGCGTGCCTGCCCCCCTGGGCGTGCCCCCCTACCTCGTGGCCCCCCTAGAGCTCCTCCGACCTCAACTCCAACTCTATATATTTAACTTTCGGGGAGAAAAAATAAAGAAGAAGGATTCATCATGTTTTACGATACGGAGCCGTCGCCAAGCCCTAAAACCACTCGGGGGGGCTGATCTGGAGTCCGTTCGAGGCACCGGAAGGGGAATCCGTCTCCATCATCATCATCAACCATCCTCCATCACCAATTTCATGATGCTCACTGCCGTGCGTGAGTAATTCCATCATAGGCTTGTTGGACGGTGATGGGTTGAATGAGATTTATCATGTAATCGAGTTAGTTTTCTTAGGGTTTGATCCCTAGTATCCACTATGTTCTGAGATTGATGTTGCTATGACTTTGCTATGCTTAATGCTTGTCACTAGGGCCCGAGTGCCATGATTTCAGATCTGAACCTATTATGTTTTCATCAATATATGAGAGTTCTTGAACCTATCTTGAAAGTCTATAGTCACCTACTATGTGTTATGATCTGGCAACCCCGAGGTGACAATAATCGGGACCACTCCCGGTGATGACCATAGTTTGAGGAGTTCATGTATTCACTATGTGTTAATGCTTTGGTCCGGTACTCTATTAAAAGGAGGCCTTAATATCCCTTAGTTTCCGCTAGGACCCCGCTGCCATGGGAGGGTAGGACAAAAGATGTCATGCAAGTTCTTTTCCATAAGCACGTATGACTATATTCGGAATACATGCCTACATTACATTGATGAATTGGAGCTAGTTCTGTGTCACCCTAGGTTATGACTGTTACATGATGAACCGCATCCGGCATAATTCTCTATCACTGATCCATTGCCTACGAGCTTTCCATATATTGTTCTTCGCTTATTTACTTTTCCATTGTTATTGTTACAATCACTACAAAATACCAAAAACATTACTTTTTCTACCGAGTCCAAGCTCATTTTGCTGCCATTTTCGATCTCCTTGCTCAAAGCACCTCTCACAAAACTGCTTGGGGATTGTTCCTTGGTATGTGACTCCTCCATTGGTCCAATTAGTTTTTGTTCTAGTGCTTTATTCATTGCAAATTTTTGTTGCCTAGGTGACCCTGTTCTTGAGCTTGCATGTCAAATTTATGTGGTTCCAAGTAGTTTTGATGCATGATATAGGCTCTAGGCACTTGTAGGAGTAGTTGCTATCAATTTTGTTGAGCTTGGCTCAGTTTTATTTGAAGTTACTAAAAATTTCAGAATTTTTCAGAAAATAAAGAAGAGATTTTTGAGGGGCTCCTCGAGCCGAAGCTCGAAGGAAAAGCAAAATGAAAAAGCAGAGAGGCCCAAATATAATCTGCCTCGCACCGCGGAGGTTCGGCCGTGTGAATGGCCTTCCGATGATTTCTTGAGAGCAGCCGGGATTTATGATGATTTTTATGAATTGGCTGAGAATGCAGGCCTCACCACCTTCCTACACGACCAACGCGAACAGTATCTCTTACTCACCAATATCTTTGTGCAAAACTTTCATTTCCACGCTAGGAGCTCACCACCTACGGTGCAGTTTTATTTATATGATGAGCATAAGGAGATGTCACTTTATGATTTTTGTCGGGTTTGTTTGATCCCTTTCGAGGGCACAATAGAGGAACCACATCGCGACGATGTGGATGGGTTTATTGATACCATCACTGTAGGGGAAACGAGGAAGGTTTCCGATGCACGAACCACTAGCATACATTTTCCTGTTTTATGCTACTTTGCAATATTTGCTAGTTGTTGCTTAATTGGTCGCGAAAATTGTGGAAACCTTAGTGTTCCTGATATTATTATTTTGTTCCATGGTTTATTCTATGATAACTCTGTTAGTATGGGCGGTATTATTGCTAAACGGTTAAGTCTGAACCGTACAAAGGGCCCCATCTTTGGAGGCATCTATGCTTCATGCCTAGCTGCACATTTTAACATACCTATTAGGCACTATGAGAAGGAAGAAAAATTGTTGCTTCCTATTTATTTATATTATAAGAGTATCGTGGCACACGATTTTATTGTTAAGAATAGGGAAGGGGAGCTTAAATACAAATTGTTCTTTGATAAACATCATCCTGAGACTATTACCCTGCATGCTCCTTCCTTGTTTGATTTATCTGCAGGCAAGTACCTTGTTCCGTTAGAGGCTATACACGCCTACCGGAACCTTACATCAGCCACAGAGCCAGAATCGGAACCACAAGTTGATCCTCCACGACAGTCTAATTACCAGTGGGATCCGGAGATGATTGCCAACCAGTGGCAATCAGAGTCTTCTTCTTCACAGTACGACCCCAACTATTATTATGGATATCCGCTAGGCTAGCCGTGGCCATAGACCAACTTATGCCAAAAGCCTAAGCTTGGGGGAGTACGTATTTCTCACCGACATTACATTTATGTTCACACACTCATTGCTAGATGTCGGTGCTCATACTTTTTTATTGTATCATCCATGCTAGTTTATTTCTTTTTTATGTTTTCTTCTTATGTGTTTAATAAACCTTAAGAAAAACAAAAAAATTAGTTGTAGCTTTTAGCTAGTTTTAATTTCCATGCTTGTAGTAGTAATTAAAAAGAAAACCCAAAAAGATTTCCTGTTCTTCTTTTTGCTTGTTGGGAGCTTTCCCGTGTAAATAGTTTTATTTCTTTTCTTTAGGGGTCGATAGGAGAAGACCATAATTAAATTATTGAAGTGGCTCTTATATGCATTATTGTTGATCTAACAAAAGAGCCCCTATTGCCTTGTCTTCTCATGTTTAGTGAATGCTTGCAGATTCCAGCTTAGTCCAATGCACGTGCACTATTATTATTATCCACATCGTTCGGTCCTGCAAGTGAAAGGCAATTATGACGATATATGATGGACTGACTGAGATGAGAAAAGCTGCTATGAACGCGACCTCTCTTGTTTTTGTAAATATGATTAGTTCATCGTTCCTGATTTAGCCTATTATGAATAAACATGTTTGCGATGACAATTAGAGATCATAGTTTCTTATGCCATGCTTAATTAGCTAGGAGCTTATAATGGTTTACCTTGCATGCCAACATGCTATTAAAATGGTTGTGATGTGGTATGATAGGGTGGTATCCTCCTCCGAATGATTTAAGTGACTTGACTTGGCACATGTTCACGCATGTAGTTGAAACAAAATCAACATAGCCTTCACGATATTTATGTTCATGGTGAATTATATCCTACTCATGCTTGCATTCGGTGTTGATTAATTTTAATGCATGTTCATGACTGTTGTCACTCTCTAGCTGGTCGCTTCCCAGTCTTTTTCTAGCCTTCACCTGTACTGAGCGGGAATACTGCTTGTGCATCCAATCCCATAAACCCCAAAGTTATGCCATATGAGTCCACCATACCTACCTATTTATGGTATCTACCTGCCGTTCCAAGTAAATTTGTATGTGCCAAACTCTAAACCTTCAAATAAATATCCTATTTTGTATGCTCGAATAGCTCATGTATCAACTAGGGATGTCCTTATCTTCCATGTTAGGCGGGTTATTCTCAAGAGGAGTGGACTCCGCTCCTCACTCACGATAAAGTGGCTGGTCACCGGGATGCCCAGTCCCATGCTTTATGCAAACTAAATCAAAATAATTGCAAACAAAACACCCCCGGGGACTCTTGTTAGTTGGAGGCACTCGTTGTTTTGAGGAAGCCATGGATTGATGCTTGCTGGTGGAGGGGGAGTATAAAGTTTACCACTCTGTTTGGGAACCGCCAATAATGTGTGTAGCATGGAAGATATCTCCATCTCTTGGTTGTTATGTTGACAATGAAAGTATACCGCTCAAAATATTATTCACCTCTATTTCAAAACTGAGCTCTGGCCCCTCTACAAATCCCTGCTTCCCTCTGCGAAGGGCCTATCTATTTACTTTCATGTTGAGTCATCATCCTCTTATTAAAAAGCACCAGTTGGAGAGCACCACTGTCATTTGCATTCATTATTGTTAGTTTACATTGAGTATGACTTGACTGGATCTCTTTTACCATGAATTACAATGTCTAGTCAGTCCTTGATCTTTAAAGGTGCTCTGCATTTATGTTTTGCGGTCTCAGAAAGGGCTAGCGAGATACCATCTTGTTATATCATATTATGATTGTTTTGAGAAAGTGTTGTCATCCGAGATTTATTATTATTGCTCGCTAGTTGATTATGCCATTGATATGAGTAAAAATGAGACCTAAGCGTTATTGTAAATATGGTTAGTTTATAATCCTTGCAGAAAACTTGAATGCTGGCTTTACATATTTACAACAATAAGAGCAAACAAAGTTTGTAAAATTTTTTCTTTATCACTTTCAGTTTGTCAACTGAATTGCTTGAGGACAAGCAAAGTGAAAGTGCGTTATATTGACTAGAGGGGGGGTGAATAGGCGATTTTTATGAAAGTCTTCAAAACGTGAGAGTTATGAAGACAAACAGTGAAGATTATGCCTATTACTATGCAGCGGAAGTTAGATTACACTAGGGCAGTCATGGTCATGTATTCAATAGAGTGAAAGCGCAATGACAAACAGCCTCAGTGTAATAAGGATCAGGTAGGAAGAAGTTATGAAGCCGAACAGATCATACATTCATGTTGTGAAGACAAGAGATAAAGCAAGCATGCAATGGCTTCACAATGAATAACTGTAAATGAAGGGAAGTGAAGATGAAACCAGTGACACGTTGAAGACAATGGTTTGTTGGACCAGTTCCAGTTGCTGTGACAACTGTACGTCTGGTTGGAGCGGCTAGGTATTTAAACCGAAGGACACACAGTCCCGGACACCCAGTCAAGGACACTTAGTCCAAGACACCCAGTCCTCACCGTTTTCTCCTTGAGCTAAGGTCACACAGACCTCGCCCAATCACTCTGGTAAGTCTTCAAGGTAGACTCCCAAACCTTCACAGACTTCGTTCACTGGCAATCCACAATTTCTCTTGGATGCTCAGAACGCGACGCCTAACCGTCTGGAGGATGCACAGTCCTCAAGTGTAATAAGTCTTCAAATCACACAGACACGAAGACTTAAGTGATGCCCAATTTACTCTGGCTCTGGGTGGTTAGGGCTTCTCTCCTCACTGGGAATTTTTCTTTCAAAGGCTTCGAGGTGGGTTGCTCTCAAACGACAAAAGCCGTGCACTGAAATTTGAGCCGCCAACCATTTAAGGTTGTGGGGGGTGGACTATTTATAGCCACTTGGCAACCCGACCTGATCTGTCCGAAATGACCCTGGGTCACTAAGGAATTGACACGTGTACCAACGGTCGGATTTCGAACTCACACGGCAACTTTACTTGGGCTACAAGTAAAGCTGACTTGTCTGACTCTGGACAAGATTTTCTCTCATAGGCTTCGCTGGAAGACATAGGATTTGAATTTGGCATCACTTCAGTCATTCTGACTAGTTCTCTTCGACCCCACTTAACAGTACGGTGGTTCCTATGACACAACATGAATCAAATAAAACTACGAAGGATCTAGGTCTTCGAGTTTCAAAAGCTTCATAGGGAGTCTTCTCATGTCATTGTCTTCAATATGAATATCTTCATAAACCACCATTGTCTTCAATGTCTTCATACATTTTTAGGGGTCATCTCTGGTAGTAAAACCGAATCAATGATGGACTTCTACCTGTGTTTTCCTGCAATTCTCACAAACACATTAGTCCCTCAACTAGGTTTGTCGTCAATACTCCAAAACCAACTAGGGGTGGCACTAGATGCACTTACAATCTCCCCCTTTTTGGTGATTGATGACAAACTAGTTGAAGTTTTCAACGGGGAACATAATTTGTGAAATAGTAAAGGAATTTGTCTTCATAAGTTGCAAGGGCTCCCCCTGAAGATGTGCATATAAGTAATTTGCCTTTTGAATGCAAATGCACATGGCAGGTTGTACTTGTGGAGATCCACTTCAACTTATGATGACAATCCACTATGCATGTGAAAGTATATGAAGATAATGTCATGCATAATGGAAAATGGTCGTCTGCAGAATGAGATGAGTGCGGAATTTATCGTCGCACATGCGGAATTTATCTTCGCATAACGGAGTGACAAGCAGGTAGCAGACGGCCATCAAGGCTAAGTGTTACAACTCAAGGAAGCAAATGTAGCAAAAACGGGAGTTGTAAGCACGAAGCAAAATGTAGCAAGATATGAAGGCACCCGCCCATAGTGACCCGCTTGAAGACTATTTCCATCATATGCTTCTCCCCCTTTTGTCAGTGATGACCAAAAAGGTTTGAAGACATAGAGGTTTCTACGCGTTCCCAGGCGCAGCAGGGTCGGTGGAGTTGTTTGGCGGTGGTGCAGACGAGCTTGGTGCAGATTCGACGCGCGTTGAAGCAGGTGGAGATGATGTCGCATCGTCTTCTTCTTCAATAATACGGGCAGACACGGTGGCAGCAGAAGAAGAGAACTCTGACTCTTCAAGTGATGGTGTGCTGCGCATCACCGCTCTTCTTGGAGGCGTGGAGTCAAATTTGAAGTGCTCTGTGAAGCCATCCTCATGCAGTTCAGCTTCAGGGCACATCATGGTGAGGCCCTTCCAAGTGCGGCGACAGGTCTCGTGTGTGACAAATGCATTCTTGGTTGCCATATTTCTGAGGCGATTGACGTCTTGCATGATGCTTCTCATCTGCCTCTTGAGCCAGTCGTGATGCCTATCTTGCTTTTGGTGAAGAGCCACAAGAAGCTCTCTGTCATTGAGTGCACGAGTGCGCTTCTTGGGTCTCTTTGCAGCTGTGCTGTTGGTGGCTTCAGTTGAGGCAGGGGCACGTGTGGTGCCAGCCATTGGATACACGCGAGAGAGAGCTTCAACACCTTCAATATTTTGAGTGAAGCTCTGGTGTTCTGCATTCTGAAGACTTAGTGGTTGCTTGGCCGGCTCTGGATATATTGCTTCAGCAGATGTGTCCATATCGGGTAAAAATATCCTATGATTGCGGGCTGAGGGTTGATAGGAGATTGCAGAGTGAAGCTTGATTAGCCTCATAACCCAAGGAGCATAAAACTTTAAGCCAAACAGTTCTGAAGCAGACGCAGCAAATTGACGGATGAAGAGATCTTGTGCATTGAAGCATTTGCCATGAAGAATGCAGAAGATGAGAGTCTTCATTGCACCATCAATCGTTGCATATCGAGAGTGTCCCTTGACTGGCCAGAGAGTCCGCCTTATGATGTGATATATTGTTCTGGGCAGGTACTCTAAGTCTTCAAGGAAGAACCTAGTTGGATAGGGTGCATTTGGAGGAAATGGCTTCATCATTGAGAGCATCTGACTCATATCTGGCTCAGGACGCTGAAATATGCTCTCAATGGCTTCAGCATGGAGTTGGCACCCTTCTTCAAAGAATTCGCCAGGAGTGGGAAGGCCGGTAAGCTCAATTAGGTCGAAAGCATTGGCTTCATGATGGATATTGCCTGTCATCCACTCCAGGATCCTGGTCTTCGGATCTCTGTTATAGCCTTTGATATGCAAAGTGGCATAGAACTGGAGCAGAAGCTCTTCGTTCCAGTGCTCTTCGTCAGTGATAAATGGCAGCAAACCCACTTGCTTGAAGCAATCCAATGCTTCTTCTAGACCAGGCAGACCTTCAACAGCTTCAACCTCAAGGCGCTTGTGAGGAAAGATGCGACCTTGGTTGTAGAGGATGCATGAATAATAGCTGCGCTGTTGATGGCTCCAGAACCTATCTGATACAATCCGTTCCCTTGAATAAGGGTTCTTGGAGCGGTCGAAAAACGTGTTATCTGCCCTGAAGCCGTTGATGTTGAAGGAACCAGGAGCTGATGCAGGACCTGGGAACCTTGGTAGTCGTGGGATCGGCTTCTGGACCTGGGGCCTGTGCGCAATATGATAGTGGAATTGTGGTCCGGCAGCAGACTCAGGCACAGAATGTTCAGGAGCAGTAGCTTCGGTGTCTTCTGAAGCTGTTGTTGGGGAGGGCTCCACATTTGCTTCGGCGTTGTTTGTGGCAGCCTCAACATTTTCAGCTTCAGGCACGTTCTCCTTGAGAACTGCTTCTTGTTGGTGCGGGGGAGTTGGAGCTTGTGGTATTGCTTGCTCTTCGGCTGATGCAGCCGGAATGTCTTCAACAGCCTGAGCCCTTGGCCCTCTGCGAAGCCTATGGAGGGTAGGCGCCGGTGGAGTTGCAGTGGGTTGGGGCTCATCTTCCTCCTGTGGGCGATCTGCCCACGACGCATCTTGTGTGATTGGCGTCAATGGACGACCAATACTGATCTGTTCGCTTGTCTCAAGCTGAGGAAGGGCTGCATCACCTTGCACATTGTCTTGGGGACCAATGTCTTCAGCAGCATTGGGGTTGGCTGCTGGAATGTCTTCAGCGTGCGGAGCCTCTATGTAAGCAGGCTCATGCACTGTCAACTGACGATCTGCGTCAGGATAGCGGACGCAGAGTGGTTCAACTATCAGGGGCTCTGTGGGAGCAGCCCGAGATTTCTTTGTCTTGCGCTTCTTGATAATGGGTTCAGAAGGAGAGGCTTCAGAATGTTTTCTCTTCTTAGCCTTAGCCTCTGCAGTCCATGTCTTCTTGTGCTGTGAGGCGGTTGATTGACTCTTTGGCTTCGAGCCAGTTGTTGCAGCGGGGAAGACAATCGGAGCATCAGGTTCTGACCTTGGCGCTTCAGGTTCGGGCACAGCTGCCTTCTTTTTCTTCTTCGCGGCCATCCTGGGGTCAATGCCGGGACGCCCAAGTGCCTTGCGCTTTTCTGCCTCATTGTAGGCCTGCACGCAACGTTCAGCCAAAGTCTTCATGCGTTCTCGTGAGCCTTGAGCTTCGGCACGCGTCTTCAGGAAGTTTTCTTACAGCTCGTGCAACATGATCTTGAAGTTTTTCACTTCTTGCACACTGAGCTTGGCCACGTGCTTCTTGAACTGAGCCTTTTCATGATCAATTTTCTGCTTCAGTTCTACAATTCGCTGGGCTATTGCAAGTTCTGAAGCGATTGCACCTTGAAAGGCAACGCTGAGGCCTATGGGTAGCTGCAGATCATTAAAGCTTATGTCTGGTGTGTCAAACCATTCATCGATGAAGTTGTGGATGATGGCGACATCAAACAGAGGCAGATTGTTGAAGATTTCAGTCTCCTCCTTGCTCTTGATGAGCTGCTCAAGAGCATCATCTCCAAGATCTTCATCGCTTGAGAGATCAATGGCTTCGCAGCGCAGAATGTCAACAGCTGTGAGCTCTTTGCCTGTGTGTGGCTGAGGCTTCTTGGCCTTTTGGGGCTTGGACACTCGTGATAAGCCTTCTGACTGCACACTGGCTTCAGGAGGTGCAGTTGCTAAAGGCTTCACTCTTGCGATCTTGGGAGAAACGGCTGGCTTTGAAGCTTTTGGAGCTTTTGGCTTCTTCTGCTTTGGCTTCGGAGCAGCAGGGGCGTCATCTGACTCAGTATCTGCTGGAGGGTCATTCACAGCAGTCCCTTGGACTAGGATGCGAGTGATGAGGCCTGCAAGATTGGCATACGGCCCGATGATATTGGGATCGGCGTTGCGTGTGCCATCTGCCCTTGGTGAGGAGGGACCAGGGTTGAAGTCAAGCCCAAATTTCTTCTTGTTTATCTTCGCTGACTGTTGTGCAAACTAAAAGTTGCGCTTGAAGAGATTATCTTTGGACTTGGGTACGAGATTTTTGTATAATACATCTCCCCACGGTCTCTTGATGGCACACTTCTCCGCATATTCCTGAGTGACGAAGCGGTAGTGGAACCATTACTCTGCCCAATATCTTCGAATCCATTGGATTCGTGTCTTGCGCTGACCATAGCTTTCTTCAGGATCAGTTTTATACATCTCTGCCAATTCATCAGGCAGATCTTTGGACGTTTCACCACGTCGCTGTCTGCCTCCCTTCCTCGCTGCTGTTTCTGAAGCCATGGATAACTTGGAAGGCTTCAAGATGTTCAAGGGCTTCCTTCTGCAAGAACTGGCTTCAGGCGAGTTGATGTGATGCTGCAAGTACTCTGCAAATGAATGCAGACTATGAGAACCGAAGGATTCTCCCATGGACATGTACCTGTGACATCATTAAGGTGCGAGGGAAGGGGAAGAGGTCATATGCATTCTCAGAAGATTTTGAAGATAAATCGGTTTAGAAGACATTGACCTCATTATGCGAAGACATTCACTTATAGATAAGAAGTTGGTTCCAGATTTGTACGAACCCATAGATCAGTACAAGTGAGGAATCTAACTGCTTTATGAAGTACAAGTGAATATACTAGGCATGTTATGAGATGCAGCGAGAGATTTAACTGGTGTGAAGAGAAACTTCTTATGGCAGAAAGTGACTGAACTGTAGGATCAAAAGAAGCTGTAAAAAGAGGTTTTATTTACCACACTTGGAACTGCTAGACGAAGTGAGATTTGAGGCCGAGCAGTTCGATCCTCCGTGCCCTAACTTGGCGACGGAAGACACCTACGGCGACGGCGGAGAAAGTGATGTCCGCTGTCGGCGTGAAAACGGCGTCTGAGAGGTTGCGGCAGTGAAGCGCTTCGTCTCCGGCGTCGTCGAGTGCTAGCGGTGGCGCTAGGGTTCGTGCGAGGGTGGAAGAAGGAGATAATGACCGCAGTGAATCGTATATTTATAGGGATAGAGGCGGCACTGCGCTATTACGCAGGTACCCCTGGCGGTTCGCATTTGAGGCACGCGTGGCCAGTTAGATTATCGGGATTTGTTCCACGTCCCACGCACGCCTAAATTATCGGGCGGTCGTTTCTGCTTCTCCGGATCTTATGTGGAGGAATGAGCATTAAAACTGACTTTTATGGTTGTCTCAATGTCTTCGGCTGACAAGGACACAGTGAAGACATTCGACAGTTTCAACAGAATGCATATGACTTGGAGAGATAGAGTTTGAGATAGAAAGCATAGAGAGGTTAGGGTCCGATCACATTCACTTAGTTCAAAAGATTCAACCAAGAAGACATAGCTATAAGTGAATGCTGTAGAGGACAGAACATCAGTACATATATATCCATATAATCAGCGCAGTGAAGATAATCATGAAGACATACAGAGAATGAAGCCAAACCAATTGTGAAGACATTGAGAGGTGATGCCATGAGAGAAACACTTCAAAATGGAACGTTTGGTGGTGGCGTTACCCACCGTATAGGAAGTATTAGACCCAGACACGGCGCACAATTATCGTGGCGCTCCGAAGTCAAATTCCACATTAATGTATTCACACTTAGAATGTATGTCTTCATTGATTGAAGATATACGCTATTTCGTGTGTTGCACATCTAAGTCATCAATATGCATAAGTGTTAGGATGTGTGCCTGATCACAGGATATTTGAGGATTCCAAGATATTTAGCTCACACCGTAACTTGCAAAATCTCTTCTCATCCAAGGGCTTTGTGAAGATATCTGCCAATTGCTCTTCAGTGTTGACGTGTATGATATCAATGTCTTCCTTCACAACATGATCTCTGAGAAAGTGATGACGAATTTCAATGTGCTTTGTCTTCGAGTGCTGAACTGGGTTGTTGGCAATCTTGATGGCGCTTTTGTTGTCGCAGTAAAGTGGCACTTGCTTCAGATGAATGCCATAATCCTTGAGTGTTTGCTTCATCCACAGAAGCTAAGCGCAGCAAGATCCAGCAGCAATGTATTCAGATTCAGCAGTGGAGAGAGATACACAGTTCTGCTTTTTTGAAGACCAACATACAAGTGATCGTCCCAGAAAGTGACATGTGCCTGATGTAGACTTGCGATCAACTTTGTCACCAGCATAATCAGCATCCGAAAATCCAACCAGATCAAACTCTGAGCCCTTTGGATACCATAATCCTAGAGTTGGGGTGTGAGCCAAATATCGAAGAATTCGCTTCACAGCTAAGTGATGCGACTCCTTTGGTGCCGCTTGAAATCGAGCACACATGCAAACACTAAGCATGATATCTGGCCTAGATGCACATAAATAAAGCAAAGACCCAATCATGGAGCGGTATACCTTTTGATCGAACTCTTTACCATTGTCGTCGGAACCCAGATGATGCTTGGCTGGCATTGGTGTTGTGAAGCCTTTGCAGTCTTGCATACCGAACTTCTTCAGGCACTCTTTAAGATATTTCTCTTGAGATATGAAGATGCCGTTGCGTTGTTGCCGTATTTGAAGACCGAGAAAGAACCTCAGCTCCCCCATCATGGACATCTGATATTGCTCTTGCATCATGTATCCAAACTCTTCACTATACTTCTGATTGGTGCAGCCGAAGATAATGTCATCCACATATATTTGGCACACAAATAGTTCACTATCATATGTCTTCGTGAAAAGAGTGGGATCCAGGGAACCAGGTATGAAGCCCTTGCTTTTCAGAAAGTACTTGAGTGTATCATACCAGGCCCTAGGGGCTTGTTTGAGGCCATACAATGCCTTGTTGAGCTTGTATACCATATCAGAATGTTTTGGATTTTCAAAGCCAGGTGGTTGTGCAACATACACTTCTTCTTCAATCTTGCCATTGAGAAAGGCACTTTTCACATCCATTTGATATAGAAGTATGTTATGATGATTTGCATAGGCCAGCAGTATGCGTATGGCTTCAAGCCTAGCCACAGGAGCAAAAGTTTCATCGAAGTCAATGCCCTCTACTTGAGTATATCCTTGAGCAACGGGACGAGCTTTGTTTCTGACAACTTGACCATGCTCATCTTGCTTGTTGCGGTATATCCATTTGGTGCCTATTATGTTGTGCTTCCGTGGATCAGGACGCTTAACCAGTTCCCATACATTATTCAGCTCAAACTGTTGAAGCTCTTCTTGCATAGCTTGAATCCATTCAGGTTCCATGAAGGCTTCTTCAACTTTCTTGGGTTCTGATATTGAGACAAATGCGAAATGCCCACAGAAGTTCGTTAGCTGAGTTGCCCTTGAACGAGTGAGTGGACCAGGTGCATTGATGCTGTCCAGTATTTTGTCAATTTGTACTTCATTTGCAACACGAGGGTGTGTGGGGCGAAGACTTTGCTCTTGCTGATCTATGTGGTCATTTGAAGGTATATCTTCAGGCTGAGCATTGTCTTCATGTGGATCAGGTGCTGAGATGATAAGTTCTTCTTCAGGTTGAGCTTCAGAAGGTACAATTTCTCCAGTTCCCATAAGCTTGATTGATTCATTTGATGGAACTTCATCTAGCACATTTGGCAATTTCTCTCTTTGTGATCCATTGGTTTCATCAAATCGCACATCCACTGTTTCAACCACTTTGTAGTGGAAGAGATTGAAGACTCTGTAGGAGTGCGAATCCTTTCCATATCCAAGCATGAAGCCTTCATGTGCCTTTGGAGCAAACTTTGAGGTGTGGTGTGGGTCCTTGATCCAGCATTTTGCGCCAAATACTCTGAAATAACTGACATTTGGCTTCTTGCCAGTTAGGAGTTCATAGGATGTTTTGTTCAGGAGCTTGTGAAGATAAACACGATTTATTGTATGGCATGCAGTATCAATGGCTTCAGTCCAGAATTTTCTTGGAGTCTTGTATTCATCTAGCATTGTTCTGGCCATCTCAATGAGTGTTCTGTTCTTGCGTTCGACGACGCCATTCTGCTGTGGCGTGTATGGAGCTGAGAATTCATGTGTGATGCCCAAGGTGTCCAGATATGTATCAAGGCCAGTATTCTTGAATTCGGTGCCATTGTCACTTCTGATGTGCTTTATCTTGGCGCCAAAATTGTTCATAGCTCGATTTGCGAAGCGTCTGAAGACATCCTGCACTTCAGTCTTGTAAAGGATTATGTGCACCCAAGTATATCTAGAATAATCATCAACAATTACGAAGCCATAGAGGCATGCAGAAGTAGTAAAAGTTGAGTAGTGAGTGGGACCGAAAAGATCCATGTGAAGCAATTCGAAGGGTTGAGTAGTGGTCATGATTGTCTTCGAAGGATGTTTTGCCCTTGTCATCTTCCCTGCTTCACAGGCACCGCATAAGTGATCTTTCTTGAACTTGACGCCTTCGATGCCTATGACGTGCTTTTTCTTCGCAAGGGTGTGGAGATTCCTCATGCCAGCATGCCCAAGCCTTCGATGCCAAAGCCAGCATTCTGAAGCTTTTGCAAGAAGACATACTGCAAGTTGTGGTCCTGCTGAGAAATCTACCACATACAAATCACCTTTCCTATACCCTTCAAACACTAGAGATTTGTCAGATTCCATTAGCACCAGGCAGCGATATTTGCCAAACATTACAATCATATTCAAATCGCAAAGCATTGAGACAGACATTAAGTTGAAGCCAAGGGATTCAACAAGCATGACTTTATCCATGTGTTGATCCTTTGAGATTGCAACTCTACCTAGACCCAATACCTTACTTTTACCAGTGTCAGCGAATGTAATGTGGCTCTTGTTGGATGGACGTAAAGTTGAGTCCATAAGAAGGCTTCTTCTGCCAGTCATGTGATTTGTACACCCACTGTCAATAATCCATTCTAAAGACTTTGAAGTCGCTGGTATCGTACCCTACAGTGCAGTTAGGGGGATAGGCTTCACGAAGAGTGTTGTGAAGCATAAACATTTGATGAACCAGTGGGTTATGAAAACTTAGATCCAGATTAGGACTAATGGGGAGAGTAGCATGCGATTCAGGAACGAAGTACATAATGATGCCATTTGGGCATTTTATCTTGCGCCCCACAAGATTTTTATGGTCCCCAGCAATAGCATCAGAAGATTTTGTTTTTGTGCTGGAGACCTTTCCCTGCAAAGGAGAGTTAAGCTTTCTTAACCACCCACATCTTCAAGGGTGGCTTAGAAGCTATAAGTCTAAGTGCAGCATCTGAGAATTTTGGCTTTGAAACCTTAGCAAACAGTCTAGCAGGTGGACAATAATACTCATAGGAATAAGCAGAATAATTTTTGGTCATATGAACATGACGGTTCGACGAATCACTCCCATATTCATATGCCTGAGTATGGTTCCCCTGCAAAACATTTGCGTTAGTGCGACTCAGGTGAGTCCCCTGTTTGTATGAAGCATTTGGACCATATGAAGCCTTTGGTCTGAGGTTTGTCTTCTTCAAGTGAGGTGTCATGAAGACATTCACAGGAAGATTTTCCAGACATGTTTTCGGAACCCAGATCTTCTTCATAGGCGGTCCATTCCTGCAGTTAGTACCAATGTACCTGGCAAACACTTTATCATTCTGATTCTTAAACAGTTTATAGTTTGCATCATAGGATTCATCAATGATAATTGGGTTAGCACAAGTGAAGCCAGACAGATTGGATGGATCTGCTGAGGATTCCTTTGCAGCAACCCATGTGGTTTTGGGGTACTGCTCAGGTTTCCAGTAAGACCCATCTGCATTAATTTTCCTCACGAACCCAACACCCTCTTTCCTAGGGTTTCGGTTCAGAATCTGCTTCTTAAGGACATCACATAATGTCTGATGCCCTTTCAGACTTTTGTACATCCCTGTTTCAAGCAATGTCTTCAACCTAGCATTCTCATCAGCAATAGCAGTGGTATCCTCAGCAGAGGGGTTAGTTACCACGTCAACAGTTGAAGATATTGAAACGGTAGTAGCAGTGGAACATTCAGCAACAGAAGCAGCATTATCACGCTCAATGCATTTAAGACATGGTGGTTCAAATCCTTCCTGAGCGGGACTGATCTGTTCAGCGCGAAGTGACTCGTTTTCCTTTTGAAGATCTTCATGAGCCACCCTCAATTTCTCAAGTTCTTGCTTCCTTTGAAGATAATCATAGGAAAGCTTTTCATGAGTTGTTGAGAGAGTATCATAACGATCTTCAAGTTCCTGATACTTAACGTGAAGGTTTTTTATGTCTTCAATTAAGGATTCAGATCGAGTCATATCAGCACCCAACAGATCATCGCTTCTGTCTAACAATTTTTGAATATGTTCCATAGCTTTCTGTTGTTCAGTTGCAATTTTAGCAAGTGTTTTGTAGCTAGGTTTTGAATCACATTCAGAGTCATCGTCACTTGATGTTTCATAGCGAGTAGTGCGTGTGTTTACCTTGGCACCGCGTGCCATGAAGCAGTAGGTAGGAGTGGAGTCGTTCTTGTCATTTGCGTCGGTGTCGGTGATGCAGTCATTGTCTTCAGTATTGAAGATGGACTTGGCGACATATGCTGTAGCCAGAATCGCAATGCCAGAATCAGACTCCTCCTCAGACTCCACCTCTGCCTCCTCAGATGCGGACTCCTCCTCTGAATCCATCTCCTTTCCAACAAACGCACGTGCCTTGCCAGATGAGCTCTTCTTGTGTGATGAAGACTTTGATGAAGTTTTGGAAGAAGACTTTGAGTATTTCTTCTTCTTCTTGTCGTCAGAATCATATTCCTTGCTCTTCTTCTTCCTTCTGTTCTCATTTTCCCACTGTGGACACTCAGAGATGAAGTGTCCAGTTTTCTTGCACTTGTGACATGTTTTCTTCTTGTAGTCATGAGCATAAGCTTCATCATTCCTTGAGCTTGATCGTGAGGATTTTCTGAAGCCTTTCTTCTTAGTGAATTTTTGGAACTTCTTCACTAGCATTGCAAGTTCTCTTCCAATGTCTTCAGGATCATCAGAACTGCAGTCAGATTCTTCTTCAGATGAGGAGACAGCTTTTGCCTTCAAGGCACGAGTTCGCCCATAGTTTGGGCCGTAGATATCTCTTTTCTCAGAAAGCTGAAACTCATGTGTGTTGAGCCTCTCAAGTATGTCAGACGGATCGAGTGTCTTGAAATCAGGACGTTCTTGAATCATCAGGGCCAGAATGTCAAACGAACTATCAAGTGATCTCAGCAGCGTCTTGACGATTTCATGTTTGGTGATCTCAGTAGCGCCGAGGGCTTGAAGCTCATTTGTGATGTCAGTGAGCCGATCAAAGGTGTGCCGGACATTCTCATTGTCATTTCGTTTGAAGCGGTTGAAGAGATTGCGAAGGACACTGATTCTTTGATCTCTCTGGGTTGATATGCCTTCATTAACTTTGGAGAGCCAATCCCAGACCAGTTTGGATGTCTTCAAGGCACTCACACGGCCATACTGCCCTTTGGTCAGATGACCACAGATGATATTCTTGGCAGTAGAGTCCAGTTGAACGAACTTCTTGACATCAGCAGCAGTGACACCTTCTCCAGCCTTGGGAACGCCGTTTTCGACGACATACCATAGGTCGACGTCAATGGCTTCAAGATGCATGCGCATCTTATTCTTCCAGTAGGGATATTCAGTTCCATCAAAGACGGGACAAGCAGCGGAGACTTTGATTATCCCTGCAGTCGACATAGCTAAAACTCCAGGTGGTTAAACCGAATCACACAGAACAAGGGAGCACCAAGCTCTGATACCAATTGAAGGTGCGTTATATCGACTAGAGGGGGGGTGAATAGGCGATTTTTATGAAAGTCTTCAAAACATGAGAGTTATGAAGATAAACAGTGAAGATTATGCCTATTACTATGCAGCGGAAGTTAGATTACACTAGGGCAGTCATGGTCATGTATTCAATAGAGTGAAAGCGCAATGACAAACAGTCTCAGTGTAATAAGGATCAGGTAGGAAGAAGTTATGAAGCCGAACAGATCATACATTCATGTTGTGAAGACAAGAGATAAAGCAAGCATGCAATGGCTTCACAATGAATAACTGTAAATGAAGGGAAGTGAAGATGAAACCAGTGACACGTTGAAGACAATGGTTTGTTGGACCAGTTCCAGTTGCTGTGACAACTGTACGTCTGGTTGGAGCGGCTAGGTATTTAAACCGAAGGACACACAGTCCCGGACACCCAGTCAAGGACACTTAGTCCAAGACACCCAGTCCTCACCGTTTTCTCCTTGAGCTAAGGTCACACAGACCTCGCCCAATCACTCTGGTAAGTCTTCAAGGTAGACTCCCAAACCTTCACAGACTTCGTTCACTGGCAATCCACAATTTCTCTTGGATGCTCAGAACGCGACGCCTAACCGTCTGGAGGATGCACAGTCCTCAAGTGTAATAAGTCTTCAAATCACACAGACACGAAGACTTAAGTGATGCCCAATTTACTCTGGCTCTGGGTGGTTAGGGCTTCTCTCCTCACTGGGAATTTTTCTTTCAAAGGCTTCGAGGTGGGTTGCTCTCAAACGACAAAAGCCGTGCACTAAAATTTGAGCTGCCAACCATTTAAGGTTGTGGGGGGGGTGGACTATTTATAGCCACTTGGCAACCCGACCTGATCTGTCCGAAATGACCCTGGGTCACTAAGGAATTGACACGTGTACCAACGGTCGGATTTCGAACTCACACGACAACTTTACTTGGGCTACAAGTAAAGCTGACTTGTCTGACTCTGGACAAGATTTTCTCTCATAGGCTTCGCTCGAAGACATAGGATTTGAATTAGGCATCACTTCAGTCATTCTGACTGGTTCTCTTCGACCCCACTTAACAGTACGGTGGTTCCTATGACACAACATGAATGAAATAAAACTACGAAGGATCTAGGTCTTCGAGTTTCAAAAGCTTCATAGGGAGTCTTCTCATGTCATTGTCTTATGAATATCTTCATAAACCACCATTGTCTTCAATGTCTTCGTACATTTTTAGGGGTCATCTCTGGTAGTAAAACCGAATCAATGATGGACTTCTACCTGTGTTTTCCTGCAATTCTCACAAACACATTAGTCCCTCAACTAGGTTTGTCGTCAATACTCCAAAACCAACTAGGGGTGGCACTAGATGCACTTACACAAAGGTTTAAGCTTGGGGGAGTTGATACGTCTCCGTCGTATCTACTTTTCCAAACACTTTTGCCCTTGTTTTGGACTCTAACTTGCATGATTTGAATGGAACTAACCCGGACTGACGCTGTTTTCAGCAGAATTGCCATGGTGTTATTTATGTGCAGAAACAGAAGTTCTCGGAATGACCTGAAACTTCACGAAACGTCTTTTTGGAAATAATAAAAAATCCTTGCAAAAGATGAAGACCAGGGGGCCCACACCCTAGCCACGAGGGTGGGGGTGCGCCTGCCCCCCCCCCCCCGGGGGCGCGCCCCCTACCTCGTGGCTCCCCTGGAGCTCCTCTGACCTCAACTCCAACTCTATATATTTGCTTTCGGGGAGAAAAAATAAATAAGAAGGATTCATCGCGTTTTACGATAGGGAGCCGTCGCCAAGCCCTAAAACCTCTCGGGAGGGCTGATCTGGAGTCCGTTCGGGGCTGCGGAGAGGGGAATCCGTCGCCATCATCATCATCAACCATCCTCCATCACCAATTTCATGATGCTCACCGCCGTGCATGAGTAATTCCATCGTAGGCTTGCTGGACAGTGATGGGTTGGATGAGATTTATCATGTAATTGAGTTAGTTTTGTTAGGGTTTGATCCCTAGTATCCACTATGTTCTGAGATTGATGTTGCTATGAGTTTGCTATGCTTAATGCTTGTCACTAGGGCCCGAGTGCCATGATTTCAGATCTGAACCTATTATGTTTTCATCAATATATGAGAGTTCTTGAACCTATCTTGAAAGTCTATAGTCACCTACTATGTGTTATGATCTGGCAACCCCGAGGTGACAATAATCGGGACCACTCCCGGTGATGACCATAGTTTGAGGAGTTCATGTATTCACTATGTGTTAATGCTTTGGTCCGGTACTCTATTAAAAGGAGGCCTTAATATCCCTTAGTTTCCGTTAGGACCCCGCTGCCATGGGAGGGTAGGACAAAAGATGTCATGCAAGTTATTTTCCATAAGCACGTATGACTATATTCGGAATACATGCCTACATTACATTGATGAATTGGAGCTAGTTCTGTGTCACCCTAGGTTATGACTGTTACATGATGAACCGCATCCGGCATAATCTCTATCACTGATCCATTGCCTACGAGCTTTCCATATATTGTTCTTCGCTTATTTACTTTTCCGTTGCTATTGTTACAATCACTACAAAATACCAAAAACATTACTTTTGCTATAATTACCTTTTACTACTGTTACCACTACTATCATATTACTTTGCTACTAAATACCTTGCTGTAGATATTAAGTTTCCAGGTGTGGTTGAATTGACAACTCAGCTGCTAATACTTGAGAATATTCTTTGGCTCCCCTTGTTTTGAATCAATGAATTTGGGTTGAATACTCTACCCTCGAAAACTATTGCGATCCCCTATACTTGTGGGTTATCACGCGCATGAAAAGAATAAAGCAAAACAATGCCATGGCTGTCAAACTTGGCATTAAGGGACTGAAATCAAGTCTGGATGCAATGCAATGCAAACGCTCTCCACCTACACATTCATGCTCATAATATGATCCTAACAGTGATTTTGAGCTAGAGGGAGACCTAAGTCAATGTAGCTCCTTAGTGGAGGAGTCAGAGGAAGATGCCCTATCTTATTCACCCATCAAGGTGCTTGCTATAACTTTCCAAGGTTATATTTGTCGCGCATATCTTGCAACTGATGCTTCGCATTGCTTCTACTTTGTTGAACTGCCATTAGCTTAGTTTACACATCGTGTATGTGAATACGGCCTGCCTATCCATTTTCAGTACATATTCCATCTGTCATCAAACCATATTTATCCATTCAAATGTTGTTCTTATGTATCAGACATTCAAAAGGAAGAGGGTGATTGCTGATCGTGGAGGAGCACAGGCAAAGTATTTGGAAAAGGTAGTGGCACCTAATAAATCAAATAGCCCATTAGGTGTAGTTGCAATATCACCTGACCCACAAAACACCCCAACTCTAGCAGACTCTAGCCCTACTACACTGGTCATTTCTGATGCCCCAACTCAGCAGACCCCAACTGCAGCAAACATTATGATTATGCCAGTTGACATAGCACCAGCTCTACGACGCAAAACCCCCATTCCAGCAAAGAGTACACCAAATCCAGTTGCCAAATCCCTTTTCGAACGTGAGAGAGCCCCAATTGCAGCAAATAGGACCCCTGTTCCATTTCTTCCCAGTTTAGAAGACAAAGCTTATATTGTTGTCAGGAACTTTGTGCGCATCTTTCCTTCATGGAAAGGTTATACCGTGGACACAGAACAATTTCCTGTCTTCCTCCACAACTTACATGTAAGTAATGTACTAATGTTATTCCTGGTCATTACTGCATTTGTTTCTGCTGACAGAAGACACAAGATTTCATTCTTTTAAATAGGCGAGGACCAAACTGGATTGTGAAGATGAGCAAGGGTTGGTTGCTCTTTTCAAGCACTCATTGATGTAGTATCGTTCCTACCTGAGGCAAGCGCACTTCGATGGCAAGCCTCTAAACAAAATTTCTGTAAAGCCCCCGGTGCTACATTTATCTGACGGTGACTGGAATAATCTTGTTACACATTGGTCTCGGCTGCAGCGTAAGGTACTATCTATGATATCACATCACAATTTGAACTACATTTCTGCATTTGCCTTAACGTCTCATTTGTATGAAAACTGTTAGCAGAAGAACATTCGTTCTCAAGGGACCACAGAATCTCGCAACTATACTGCACACTTCATTGCTCTTATTAGTACCTCTTGCCCTATATGACCATACTTACTTTCATAGTTGTTTGATTATGTAGCATCACTGTACATGTTAGCCTCGTTATCGTCTATTTGGTGGACATTATAAGATCTGTATGGACTGTTACATAAATTTAGAATCAACCCAATGCTTTTGAAGAGGTTTAGCTCTGTAGTCCTCTTGTAAGGATTGAACGTCGTCTATCACTGTACTTACATTAACAGCTACTCCCTCCGTCCCATAATATAAGAACATTTTGTACAGTGCACCAGTGTTCAAAACACTCTTGTATTATGGGAAGAGGGATTGGTTCATTGTGTAGCATTCTGCATCTTATCTCCCTCGCCCACCATTTACTAAAAAAGATCAGAACTATATTTAATCTTACCAAAAAGTAGAATACACAGACAATGCCAGTGCAGAAGTGTAGCCCATTGCTCTTGTCAGTACATTTTGCCCTGTAATGCTTGTACTTCCAGGGATTGGTAGTTGATTATGTAGCATCAATTTGCATCTTATCTTCGTTATCCTCTATCCCTTCCAATATTATCATATCTATAATTACTCTCTACAAAATGTAGAGTACAGGCAATGCTTATGAAGAAGATTCTATGCTGAAATTCTTGAGTTATCCTTCCCTTGACATGGAGAAGGGCATTATAAAGCCGGTGTTAACTGTTAATGTAAGTCAGTCCTTCTAAAGCCTTTATCCTCAACTGCTGTTTAATTTGCTCATACTCCCTATTGTTTACGGCTGTTTAGTTTGTTGTTTCTACCAAAATGCATGTTTGCAAGAATCGTAAGTTCTAAGTTTTACTTGTAAATCCAAATTCCTTATTCATACCATGCACATTACTCAATACTCCCTATATGTATGCTTGTTTTTGTGGATCTATAATCCAGTGTGTGGTGAAGCAGCCCACATTTGCACCTTGTCATCTCCTGTTTTATCTTACTGATGTGGCTGATGATAGGAACAACATGCCATGCACATTAACCAAAATAGATACAACGATTTTCTTTGCCCTTCATCTATGCTTGTTATGTTGACATGGTAATCCAGTAGTGTGGTGAAGCTCCCCGCATTATGAACAATGTCAAATTATGCTATTGATATTTTGAACTTACCCTTTATTTTCTAATTTGAAATTGGATGGAATTGACAGCACAGTTATCATCTTTGTTTATACACGTGCAAAACCTATCATCTCTCTGCTTTGTTTCAGGGTGATATGCCTGATGGACAAACCCAACATATATTGCAGCAAAGAAGGTAAAACATGTTGAAGATAGTGAGACAACCCCGAAGTCTTGTCTTGATGCAGTGTTCAAGTTACTTGAGACTAGCAGTCACACAAGCTCACAGAATTCGTTGTCTGAATCAGTTCGACTTCTTCAGTCCCAAGTTCTAGCAGAAAGGCATTCTGCAACTCATCTTCGACTTTAAGTCCTATCTCTAAGAAAGATTGCGGAGAACACCAATGAGAACCTCATCGCTAAACAGCTGCACCTGGAAGCTATGACCGACATGCTAGGCCGGTCTCACAGCCTTGCTCAGCAGCTTGCGCAGCAGTTCCCGCGCAAGGCTAACCTTTCTTGAACTGTCTTGGAAGTGGTCTAGGTTCAGTATTATTTTGTTACGCTGCAACGGTGCCCAGTTTTTGTAGTCTCCTTCTTCGTTGCGCTTTATGATCATTGGTGGCGAACTTCGATGCCCAGTGGATGTAATATACCATAAATCCTTTATTGTATAGTGTAGGTTTATTCTTAGTTACTATGTCGTAATTTCTTTATTGTGTAGAGTAGGTTTGTTCTTAATTCCTACTAGTTACTGCCATCATTCGCTATCTGAAAAAAATCAGATGTAGTCGATCGAGCCAAAACATTCGCCTCTAACGGGCCTGGTGTTTAGTGGGCCACAATTGGACCGGCCTGCATCTTTCTTGGGCCCGAATGATTGGGGCCTTCACACATTACGCGAGGCCCACAACTTACCCCGGCCTATATTTTAGTTGGGCCTTTTGTGGATCCAGCACTTAGTTTGGCCCAGGTAGCGTTGGGCCATTAACAGGCTGAATATTGTATTGGCCTGTTACGGCCCAGATGAAACCATGGGCCTTTAGCAGGCCAAAATGCATATTGGGCCTCAATTTTCACTAGTCGTCGACGGGCCTTCAGCAGGCTGAAATGTAGATCGGGCCTTTTTGGGCCCAGTTATATCATGGGCAGTTACTAGGCCGGAACAAATCTCGGGCCTTAGCTGGCCCTCTGATATCATGGGCCTTTAAGAGGCCGAAAGCTTAGTACAGACATCAACGGGCCGAATTATGCGACAGGCCTTTAACAGGCCCAAAGTCACGTTGGGCTTAACTGTTGCCACCTTTATCATGGGCCGTTAGTGGGCCCGATGTCTCGTCGGACCATATATGGCCCATGGGCAGCATGGGCCATTCCTAGGCCGAAAGTCACACCGGGCTAAAATGGGCCCATGTCTACATCGGGCCTCTAACAGGCCGAAAGTCACTGGGCTGTAATTGGGCCCAAATATTCGACGAACAATTAACGGGCCAGATCTGGCTTCGGGCCGTAAATGGGCCTTTATTAAGCAAGTCGTTATTGGGCTGGCCCACTAGTACCTGAGTAAGTACTACGGGCCTTTGACTGGCCGGCCGTTTTAACCTATATGGGCCTCTGTTGGGCGTGCCATGTGTCAACGTATCATAGGCGCTTTGGGTCCAATGAGAGGATGACATCTGTCCCAACGGTGAGCCGACACGTGTTTCCTCCAGCCAATGATGATTTTACATGTGGAAAATCCCCATTGGTTGGGGCTGTTAACGGGTTATCAGATCCAAAACCGGACCCGATAGCATATCGGCGTTCCGTTACGGTGGATGCCACGTGTCGGTCACCCTTGACGAAAGCACTTCGGTGATGCGCAATATATCATCATGGAAGTGGACACTTCCGTGATGATAATTTTGGTAATGTCATGGAACACTTCAACGACAACACATGTATGACTATGTTTTATTCTGTCATAAATTTGTCGTGGACGTACATGCATGACAGAAAACATGACCTACTGTGACAAACACGTATCATCACGGAAGTGTATTTTTTTGTAGTGTCTCCCGTGCACCCGCCTGTATAGCCATAGACTGCCACGGTGTCACTGCCCTCGTCATTCACCAGGGTGTGTCCCGATATGGATCGATCCGGTGATCTACTGTCGGGCCCAACCGCCGCCGCCCCAAGCTTCTACAGTCGCGCCGCCACCGTCCCGGACCTCCCTGCTTCGCCAAGCCCACAGTCGCGGCCTCACTACAACAAGAACCCCCCTTTAACAACGCATGATTTGCAACGCTTTAAGGATGTGTTGTCAGGTATCTTCTATACCTACGCATATATGCGTTGGTACTCTGTTTGTTGCTAGTGGTGTGAACAACAACAGATACTATGTGACGCACGCTATGCGATGCTACTTTAAAATTTAGTTTAATAACGATTAGACATAATTCATATGTGCACTGTGCAGATCACATGTTATCATTCCATCACATGAATTAAAAAGGAAAAAGTGGCACATGATACTCGAACCAGCAACCTCACGGTTATTAACCAAGTTACAAACCACCTAAGACAACTACCTCACATTGTTTCTAGTAAGATTCCTTCTAAATGAACCAACGCACACACACCTGGGACATAGCAAGTCCAGGCCCGCTTCTAAAAATGAAAGCAAGTCCAGGCCCAGGAACGTGCACACAGGGCCTAGCGAAATGGGCTGCCGCTGATTTTTAATGTCGCTCAGTTGCTACTTGCAATTTACTCACAAAAAATATCTATTTGTACAAATTCTCTAAAAATGATTGCTACTTGTACGTTACATTCAAAATGAAATTGCTACTTGTATATTACACTCAAAATGAAGTTGCTACTTGTACGTGTATGTTCACTTGAAATCCGACATTTTATCAAATAAAGAATCTATTTATAAAAATATTTGTGTTTTAATAATTTTATATAACCATGTCAAAATACAAGTAGTGCAAATTTTGTTCATGCAAGTGAAAATTGTCCTTGTAATTTTGGAGAGTTCGTGTTTCTCAGAAAACATGGAATTTTTAATTTTTTAGAAAAGAAACCTTCATGTATTTTCATAATGTTCATCGTGCATTTTTAATTATACATGATCCATTTCATGAAAACATATCATGTATTTAGCAATTGTTCATCGTATATTTGAATAATGTTCATCATGTATTACCAAAAAGTCATAGTGAATTTTAAAAATATTTATTGTGTATTCAAAATTTATTCATCATGTATTTTAAAAAATACTCACATATTTCAAAGGAAAATACATATCTGAGGAAAAAAGCACATCATGTATTTTAAACATGTTCGTTGTGTATTTCAGAATGTTCATCATGTATTTAAAAATGTTTAATATATATTTCAAATTGTTTATCGTGTTTTAGAAATGTTCATCACATATTGAAAAATGTTATTGCACAATTAGAAAAAGCTCATTGTATATTTAAAAAATCATATATAAAAATATTCTAAATAAAAAACATGAAAAACATAAAAAAAAAGCCTAGGGTTCCTTGTCACTGTCTCGGTGCCTTTCCTTTCTTTGGTCCAACGACCTCATCGTTGTCTTGAGGAGTGGTGACCCCTCCCTTTCCTCTGTTATTAGTTCTAGTACGTCATCACTTTCGCTTGGGTATTGGTTCCTTGGTGACATAGAGATGGTGATGGCGACAATGGCACATGGTGGTGGCGGCAAAGGTAATCATCCACCACGGCCCCCTCGCTCATGAACTCGCCATAGATTTGGCTCTCCACCAACCGATGATGCATGAGGAGGGTGAGGTTTGTAGCGTTGGTCCTTCTGCGCTAGCCGAAACCCCAACACTGGTGGCGCCAGCTGCTCCTTCTCCATGACGATGTTGAAGTGTGCACTACGCCTACTCCATGGTGAAGATGGCATGGACCAGCGTGGGCACGGGCACCGGCTCATCGTCGGATGCCTTCTCCATCGTAGGGTCATTGTCGCTCACCTCAGAAGAACTCGCTAGCAAGCCGGCCGCAAGACCAGCTAACTCGTACTTCTGCTCCGTCGAGAGGGTCTCCCACAACGCACTAGAGCTCGCCGTCATGGCGGAGGTGGTGCACAGAGGAGGAACAAAAGATATCGTGGAGTGTGCAATCGAGTGCAGTGTGTTGTTTCAATGTGGGCGATCGGAGTGGGTTTCACAATCTCTGTGACAGTTTAATGTCGGTGGGCGGATGGACGGTCAACCGACTTCAATGCGTTAGATAGTCGTCTTGTCTCCCCGTGCCATCATGTTCCTCCGGCATGGAACATGCGTAGAGACCGGGCCGCGACGCGGGTGGCGCTTTCGGCTGTCGTGCCACTTCAATTCCGGTTCCAGTGACAGGTCATGTCCACGCTGGGCCATCATGAATGTGGCACGACTAGCGGAGGGCGGTTGCGTGTGAGAGGGCAAGGGTGCCAGAATTATTTTTCGGTAAGACCGGGGTGTCAGACGCGTATGTATCATTTTCATTTGGATATGGTTCCCTTATCAGCATATGTAAAATGTCATCATGAATATTATGAAAAGTAGTGTTTTGTTAGGTAATATTTATATAAGCTACAGTAAGGAAAACATGGTTAATTCTAAACTCAGAATTTTGTTGCAATGGTAGATATATTTTTGTAACTCATGGTTACTAATATGTTAAAATATTTTTTTGCAGATTCTAGCCATATTCTTTTGATGGGATGATATGCAGCTCATCTTTCAAGAAGTTGCGATGGACAAATAAAGACCAAAGCAACCCTAGCCGCCTTCAAGATGCCATGAGAAAGTCCTCCTGCAAATGTAACTTTGAAGAGGAGAGCTATACAATTGTGTTTGAGAGTCAAGAGAACACTCGTTTGTTAATATATTTCTTAGTGTCTGTTGATGCTACATGTTATATCAGGTTGATATATAGCTTGTGTTATTTTGGCTTATGGGGAATGTGAACTATGAAACGTGATGTGGAATTGGCATTGATATTTATAGAGTAATTATTTGTCATGTGATGTGAAAATACCCTTTGTTGGGTAATTGACTTGGTCAATGGAAAACGTAGCCTCTATGGAATTGAGCCAGCTAATAATTGTAGAGATTTTTTCAATAGAAAATAGCAGAGATGGTAATGGCCTAATAGAAATGTTGACTAATCAACCCATATTGGGTTGGATGGCAATATCATATATATGCCCATTAGAAAAGCCCAACCCATATTGGGCTGGATTGGGTTGGATATCCATTTGAAAAGCCTTTGTGCACGGTGACCAGCAACGCATATGTAGTGTTGTTAGACTCTAACCCTATACGTTGCTAGATAGCAACATTTCTAGACGTCGTTTACCAACGGATGCATATACGTTGTTGCAAACCCTTGCAACGCCACCAACGGCAACACATATTAATCCGTTGGTGTAGACCAGTGCAACACTTATACGGACATACAACAACGCATAGATGCGTTGCTGTAGGGGGGTTCCTGTTGTAGTGCCTCTGCTTCCTTTGCATCAAGCTCAAGCCAGGGGACGAGCAGCTCGTTTGATCCTCGTTCCCTTGCCTCGCGTTGACTGCGCCTCCAGCGCGCTTCCTCACCCAGCCGGCCTGCCCACCTCCACCGACTGGGCTTGGCCCATGGTGAGCGCCCCAGCGCCCAGCCAGTTTCGGCCCTCTTCTGTTTTTCCCAGTTCTGTGAATTTAGCTATTATCGAGAGAATTTCAGTATTGCAGAAAAACCCTCATACTTCATGCATATAATAACTCCACAACCGTGCATCGGATTAAAATGATTTAAATACGTAAATTGCTTAGAATTTCATCTAGTTTAATAATTTGCAACTTTCATCCATGTTAAAAATGTTTAAATTGATGTTTGCATTTAATTTGCTAAATGCCATGTTAAAATGATTTATTTCATAACTAATTAATCGTAGCTGAGTCCTCGTGGCTCACAGTTTACTACAACAACAGTTGCAAGTACAGGTAATGCGATGACCCGACGTGAGAGTGATGCTTGATTGCTTTTGGAGTTCTTCTTCGATCAAGGGATAGGTTCCAGGTGGGGAGCTTTTGATTAGCAGGGTGGATGTTGTTCTTATTTTTTGTTTTATTTCATCCGTAGTCGGATCCTGCTCTTATGTATGATGATTGCTATGTGTAGGATCAAAAGTATGTCTAGAGGGGGGTGATTAGACTACTTGACCAAATAAAAATCTAGCCTTTTCCCAATTTTAGTTCTTGGCAGATTTTAGCAACTTAGCACAAACAAGTAATCAACCTACACATGCAATTCTAAGAGTATAGGAGCAGAATGTAAAACAATTGCATATGAGGGTAATGGGAGGAGTTTGAGGGAGCAAACGCAATGTTGACACGAAGATTTTTTGCGTGGTTCCGATAGGTGGTGCTATCATACATCCACGTTGATGGAGACTTCAACCCATGAAGGGTAACGGTTGCGCGAGTCCACGGAGGGCTCCACCCACGAAGGGTCCACGAAGAAGCAACCTTGTCTATCCCACCATGGCCATCGCCCACGAAGGACTTGCCTCACTAGGGTAGATCTTCACGAAGTAGGCGATCTCCTTGCCCTTACAAACTCCTTGGTTCAACTCCACAATCTTGTCGGAGGCACCCAAGTGACACCTAGCCAATCTAGGAGACACCACTCTCCAAGAAGTAACAAATGGTGTGTTGATGATGAACTCCATGCTCTTGTGCTTCAAATGATAGTATCCCCAACACTCAACTCTCTCTCATAGGATTGGATTTAGTAGAAAGAAGATTTGAGTGGAAAGCAACTTGGGGAAGGCTAGAGATCAAGATTTAAGTGGTTGGAATGGAATATCTTGACCTCAACACAAGTGTAGGAGGTTCTCTCTCAGAAAATATGTATTGGAAGTGTAGGCATGTTCTGATGGCTCTCTCCATGAATGAAGAGTGGGTGGAGGGGTATATATAGCCACCACACAAAATCTAACCGTTACACACAAATCACCAAACTCGGTGGGACCGAATCATGAAACTCGGTCAGACCGATTTAGTTCAAAATGTGAACGTTAGGATTCTCGATGGGACCGACATTTCAACTCGGTGGGACCAATTTAGTTAGGGTTAGGGCATAACGTAATCTCGGTGAGACCGATTACACAAACTCGGTGAGACCGATTTTGGTAATGGACTAACAGAGAGTTGGTCACACAAACTCGGTGGGACCAATTCGCTCATCTCGGTTGGACCGAAGTGTTACGAAAGGGAAACAGAGAATTTACATTGCAATCTCGGTGGGACCGATCGCTCATCTTTGTTTGACTGAAACGTTACGAAGGGAAATAGAGAGATTGCAATCCCATCTTGGTGAGACCGAGATCCCTATCGATGAGACCGAAAAGATTAGGGCCGAGTTTGACTTTTGGTGTGGGACATATGTGGATATGAGAAAGTAGTGGAGGGTTTTGGATCATATCACTAAGCATTTTGAGCAAGCACCTCATCAGGCAACACCTCATCCCTTCTTAATAGTATTGGATTTTCCTATAGACTCAATGTGATCTTGGATCACTAAAATAGAAAATGTAAAGTCTTGTGCTTTGAGCTTGAGCCAATCTTTTATCCTTAGCATTTTGAAGGGTCCACTTTCTAATCCATGCCATGCCAACCATTGAGCTTTCCTGAAATATTCATCTTGGAATAGCATTAGCTCAATGAGCTATATGTTGTTAGGAATTACCAAAACCACCCAGGGATAGTTGCACTTTCACTATGTATTGATGAACTATTCTATTCATGATGTAGCTTGTGGCGAGTGTAAGCCTTTATCTTGTATTCTCATCTATTCTGTACATGGTATGTTGTAATGATATCCACATTGCTATGCGCTCGAAATGCGATTGTAACATCCCAAATTTTCAATATGGAATGTTATACACTAGATCATCATTGCATATCATATTTCATCGCATTTTGGTTGATCCTAGAAATTCTACGCAACTCAAGGACCATCGGAGAGAGTTGGGGATTTCATTATTTTCATATTTGAGTTTTCTCAAATTTTGAAAATAGGATCATTTGATTTTATTTACTTTATCTTCAATTATTTCAATTACAAATACTATGAGAGAGGGAATAAAATGACTTTCCCAAAATAAAGAAATATTTAGGATTTAATAAAAAATCAAATAAGATTTTATTTTGGTTTTATTTGCTATTTTATTTGAATTTAGGAAAAATTGCACGTTTTCAAAAATTGCATTTAGAGCCAAAAAAATGTTCATCATGTTCTAAATATTTTATTTAGACGAAGAAAATTTGTTTTGGCATTTTTAGATTTTTATTTTTTTCCTAGAATTTTTTTTAGTCGCAGCGAAATTGTTCTAAAAAACACGACCCCGTGCCCGACTGGGCCAAGGGCCCAGCCGCCTTTCGCTGGGTCGGGACAGTAGTCCCGACCAGCGCCGCCGCCGCCCGAATCCGGAGAGGACTCCGGCTCCCGAGGCCGACCCCTCCCCCAAGTCGCCTCTCCCCGCCCCCTTTATAACCCCCCTGCAGCCCACACCACCGCCGCCGCCCCACGCCACCAGCGCCGCCGCCGCACGCTGCCCGCGCCGCCTGCCGCCGCCACCGCGCCGCAGCCTCCGCCCCGCACCACCCGCCGCCGCCGGAGCCCCGCCGGAGCCTCGCCAGGGCCCCGAGCCGAGGTAGCCGCCGCCTGGTTTTTTTAGAAAAAGCCGTTTCGGTTTTTTTTAAACCCTAGTTTTCATTTTTTAAAATAGATCGGTTTTTCTCCGGTTTATTTTTTTAGCGAGCGTTCGCTCGTCTGTTCGTTTTAACAAACGCGTGCATCGTTTAGTTCCTGTAAACGAACGTTTGTTCGTTAACCTGTTCGTCGTATTCCTTTTTCTCGGATTAAAACCGCGGTTTTTCTGATCGTGATTTCTGATCCGATGTTCATTTTAGATTAACTTTTCGCTCGTTTGTCGGAATCAGGCGATTCAAGCGCCTGGAGTTTCGTCTCGAAACCTTCTTTCCGTTTAACCAACTCAAACAAGTTTTTGCCTCAGTAAAATTTGCCCTAGATTCAGATTAGTAAACGAAGCTTGTTTCTTTTGCCGTTTGTCTTTTGTTGCTTCGTTCGGTTTGATTCTTTTTGCCAACCGGAGTTCTTAAGTTGAACTTTCTGGTTAGATCTCTTACTCGAGTTTTACCTGTGCATTAGTTGAGTACTTATTGTATGCTTGTTTGTTTGCGATAGAGTAACCGGAGTGCGCCGCTTGCTACTTCGAATCGCTAGGTTTTGCGGATCATTAGCAAGGCAAGTAACACTTTGATCATACCACCTATTACCCAGTTTATTGCCTTAGATAAATCCTCACACATTGCATGATTAGGATCTAATTAAATTGTGGGTTTGGGAAGTAGTTGAGGTAGTACCTATTACCTGTTTATTATCAAACCTTTGGGAGTTACTTCTACGTTTGCTTATTATGCCATGCTATGCTAGTAGACGTGGATTGGGTGAGTGTATCCATGACAGATGTGAGATTGTTAAATTAATGGTTTATCTAAGGTGGCAACTTAAATACACATCTGGGTGGATTGAGGCACCTGGGTATTCCAGCGATTGCCTATTTTCTTTTGGACCGCCACCCAGGCTCAAAGGGATCATGAGATTATTCATGCTAGAAACTTCCGTGTGCAGCCACAAGCTACTATGGGCTCTAGCATAGTTGACTAAGTTGTGCGAACTCTTACAGTGGTAGACTAGAAAATGTAGGGGATAGTTGGTGTAACGGTCTACCCGATCGTAAGGTGCTAGCGCTTCTGAAAGACTATGTCTCGATCATCCGTTTCTCAAACACCATGTAGTGCGAGGATCCCAACGGAGGAGATCGAGTCTTGTGGGGAAAAGAGCACAAACCTCTGCAGAGTGTATAAACTAATCGTGATTAGCCGTGTCCCCGGTTATGGACATCTTGAGTATCTAGTACCTGGATTATCATGTGAATCTCATCATGTTACTCTAAAAATAATTTTTTTGGGTTTTGGTTAATGATGATGCTTAATTGGGATTGAGAATGCTATCAACCATTCTCAATGTTTAACCATTACCATGATAGTTAAATAAAATTTATTCCTTTGCAGTAGGGAAAAATTGGCTTTACACAAAACTATAACCATAGAGCCTTCCACCAGCCAAATATGCATATAGTATAGCCTATTTCATTCCATTACTCTATATGTGTTACATTGCCAGCATATTCCATGTGCTGACCAGTTTCGGGCTGCAACGTTAATGTTGCAGACTTTTCAGACAACGACTAAGGTGCTTTTAGGTCGTGGTTCTATACTCAGTGATGCCGTTGGAGTTGATGGACTCACTTTTCTTCCAAGCCTTCCGCTGTTATCGTTATTAGATGGCCTTAAGCCATATTTATTGTAATAAGTTCTCTTTTGAGGCACTCGATGTAGTAAGTGTGTGATTGCTACTCTGATATAAATCATTCAAGTACTGTGTGGTGTCAGCATTGCTGATCCAGGGATGACACCTGAGCATAGAGATTAGACCATTTGAGGTCTGGTCGCTACAAGATGGTATCAGAGCACTGTTGGGGATCGTAGTAATTTCAAAAAATTACATACCCTCATAGACCGGAAGCGGAAGCGTTATAACAACGCGGTCGATGTAGTCGTACGTCTTCATGGCCCGACCGATCAAGCACCAAAACTACGGCACCTCCGAGTTTTTGCACACGTTCAGCTCGATGACAATCCCCGGATTCCGATCCAGGAAAGTGTTGGGGATGAGTTCCGTCAGCACGACGACGTGGTGACGATCTTGATGTTCTACCGTCGCAGGGCTTCGCCTAAGCACTGCTACAATATTATCGAGGATTATGGTGGAGGGGGGCACCGCACCTGGCTAAGAGATCAATGATCAATTGTTGTGTCTCTGGGGTGCCCCCTGCCCCCGTATATAAAGGAGTGGAGGAGGGGCCGGCCAAGGAGGGTGGCGTGCCCAAGGGGGGGGAGTCCAACTCCCACCGGGAGTAGGACTCCCCTTTTTCCTATTAGGAGTAGGAGAGGGAAGGAAGAGGAAGGAGGGAGGAAGGAAAGGGGGGACGGTCCCCTTCCCAATTCGAATTGGGCTTGGGGGGCGCGCCCCCTCCCTTGCTCCTTTCCCCTCCTTTCCACTAAGGCCCAATAAGGCCCATATACCTCCCGGGGGGTTCTGATAACCTCCCGGTGATCCGGTATTGTCCCAATCTTACCCGGAACCTTTCCGGTGTCCAAATATAGTCGTCCAATATATCGATCTTTATGTCTCGACCATTTCGAGACTCCTCGTCAAGTCCGTGATCATATCCGGGACTCGAACAACCTTCGGTACATCAAAATATATAAACTCATAATGAAACTATCATCGTAACGTTAAGCGTGCGGATCCCTATGGGTTCGAGAACAATGTAGACATGACTGAGACACGTCTCCGGTCAATAACCAATAGCGGAACCTGGATGCTCATATTGGCTCCTACATATTCTACGAAGATCTTTATCGGTCAGACCGCATAACAACATACGTTGTTCCCTTTGTCATCGGTATGTTACTTGCCCGAGATTCGATCATCGGTATCTCAATACCTAGTTCAATCTCGTTACCGGCAAGTCTCTTTACTCGTTCTGTAATACATCATCTTGCAACTAACTTATTAGTTGCATTGCTTGCAAGGCTTAAGTGATGTGTATTACCGAGAGGGCCCAGAGATACCTCTCCGACAATCGGAGCGACAAATCCTAATCTCGAAATACGCCAACCCAACATGTACCTTTGGAGACACCTGTAGAGCACCTTTATAATCACCCAGTTACGTTGTGACGTTTGGTAGCACACAAAGTGTTCCTCCGGTAAACGGGAGTTGCATAATCTCATAGTCATAGGAACATGTATAAGTCATGAAGAAAGCAATAGCAACATACTAAACGATCGGGTGCTAAGCTAATGGAATGGGTCATGTCAGTCACATCATTCTCCTAATGATGTGATCCCATTAATCAAATGACAACTCATGTCTATGGTTAGGAAACATAACCATCTTCGATTAACGAGCTATTCAAGTAGAGGCATACTAGTGACACTTTGTTTGTCTATGTATTCACACATGTATTATGTTTCCGGTTAATACAATTCTAGCATGAATAATAAACATTTATCATGATATAAGGAAATAAATAATAACTTTATTATTTCCTCTAGGGCATATTTCCTTCAGTCTCCCACTTGCACTAGAGGCAATAATCTAGTTCACATCGCCATGTGATTTAATACCAATAGTTCACATCACCATGAGATTAACACCCATAGTTCACATCGACATGTGACCAACACCCAAAGGGTTTACTAGAGTCAATAATCTAGTTCACATTGCTATGTGATTAACACCCAAAGAGTACTGAGGTGTGATCATGTTTTGCTTGTGAGAGAAGTTTAGTCAATGGGTCTGCCACATTCAGATCCGTAAGTATTTTGCAAATTTCTATGTCAACAATGCTCTGCACAGAGCTACTCTAGCTAATTTCTCCCACTTTCAATATGTATCCAGATTGAGATTTAGAGTCAACTGGATTAGTGTCAAAATTTGCATCGACGTAACCCTTTACGACGAACCTTTTGTCACTTCCATAATTGAGAAACATATCCTTATTCCACTAAGGATAATTTTGACCAATGTCCAGTGATCTACTCCTAGATCACTATTGTACTCCCTTGCCAAACTCAGGGCAGGGTATACAATAGGTCTGGTACATAGCATGGCATACTTTATAGAACCTATGGCTGAGGCATAGGGAATGACTTTCATTCTCTCTCTATCTTCTGCCGTGGTCGGGTTTTGAGTCTTACTCAACTTCACACCTTGTAACACAGGCAAGAACTCCTTCTTTGACTGTTCCATTTTGAACTACTTCAAAAACTTGTCAAGGTATGTACTCATTGAAAAACTTATCAAGCGTCTTGATCTATCTCTATAGATCTTGATGCTCAATATGTAAGCAGCTTCACCGAGGTCTTTCTTTGAAAAACTCCTTTCAAACATTCCTTTATGCTTTGCAGAAGAATTCTACATTATCTCCGATGAACAATATGTCATTCACATATACTTATCAGAAATGTTGTAGTGCTCCCACTCACTTTCTTGTAAATACAGGCTTCACCGCAAGTCTGTATAGAACTATATGCTTTGATCAACTTATCAAAGCGTATATTCCAACTCCGAGATTCTTGCACCAGTCCATAGATGGATCGCTAGAGCTTGCATATTTTGTTAGTACCTTTAGGATTGACAAAACCTTCTGGTTGCATCATATACAACTCTTCTTTAATAAATCCATTAAGGAATGCAGTTTTGTTTATCCATTTGCCAGATTTCATAAAATGCGGCAATTGCTAACATGATTCGGACAGACTTAAGCATAGATACGAGTGAGAAACTCTCATCGTAGTCAACACCTTGAACTTGTCGAAAACCTTTTTGCGACAATTCTAGCTTTGTAGATAGTAACACTACTATCAGCGTCTGTCTTCCTCTTGAAGATCCATTTAATCTCAATGGCTCACAAATCAATGGGCAAGTCAATCAAAGTCCATACTTTGTTCTTATACATGGATCCCATCTCAGATTTCATGGCCTCATCATCGCTTCCTCATAGTTCGTAGGTTCGTCATGGTCAAGTAACATGACCTCCAGAACAGGATTACCGTACCACTTTGGTGCGGATCTCACTCTGTTTTACCTACGAGGTTCGGTAGTAACTTGATCTGAAGTTACATGATCATCATCATTAGCTTCCTCACTAATTGGTGTAGTAGTCACAGGAAAAGACTTCTGTGATGAACTACTTTCCAATAAGGGAGCAGGTACAGTTACCTCATCAAGTTCTACTTTCCTCCCACTCACTTCTTTTGAGAGAAACTCCTTCTCTGGAAAGGATCCATTATCAACAATGAATAACTTGCCTTCGGATCTGTGATAGAAGGTGTACCCAGCAGTTTCTTTTGGGTATCCTATGAAGATTTACTTCTCCGATTTGGGTTCAAGCTTATCATGTTGAAACTTTTTCACATAAGCATCGCAGTCCCAAACTTTAAGAAACGACAGCTTAGGTTTCTCGCCAAACCATAGTTCATACGGTGTCATCTCCACAGATTTAGATGGTGCCCTATTTAATGTGAATGTAGCTGTCTCTAACGCATAACCCCAAAACGATAGTGGTAGATCGGTAAGAGACATCATAGATCGTACTATATCTAATAAAGTACGGTTATGACGTTCGGACACACCATTACACTGTGGTGTTCCAGGTGGCGTGAGTATTGAAACTATTTCACATTGTTTTAACTGAAGGCCAAACTCGTAACTCAAATATTTTACTTTTGCGATCATATCGTAGAAACTTTTATTTTTGTTACGATGATTCTCCACTTCACTCTGAAATTCTTTGAACTTTTCAAATGTTTCAGACTTGTGTTTCATCAAGTAGATATACTCATATTTGCTCAAATCATCTGTGAAGATTAGAAAATAATGATACCTGCCGCGAGCCACAATATTCATCGGACCACATACATCAGTATGTATGATTTCCAACAAATCTTTTGCTTGCTCCATTGTTTCGGAGAACGGAGTCTTAGTCATCTTGCCCATGAGGCACGGTTCGCAAGCATCAACTGATTCATAATCAAGTGATTCCAAAAGCCCATCAGCATGGATTTTCTTCATGCGCTTTACACCAATATGACCTAAATGGCAGTGCCACAAATAAGTTGCACTATCATTATTAACTTCGCATCTTTTGGTTTCAATATTATGAATATGTGTATCACTACTATCGAGATCCAACGAACCATTTTCATTGGGTGTGTAACCATATAAGGTTTTATTCATGTAAACAGAACAACAATTTATTCTCTTACTTAAATGAATAGCCGTATTGCAATAAACATGATCAAATCATATTCATGCTCAACGCAAACACCAAATAACACTTATTTAGGTTCAACACTAATCCCAAAAGTATAGGGTGTGTGCGATGATGATCATATCAATCTTGGAACCACTTCCAACACACATCGTCACTGCACCCTTAACTAGTCTATGTTCATTCTGCAATTCCCGTTTCGAGTTACTACCCTTAGCAATTGAACCAGTATCAAATACCGAGGGGTTGCTATGAACACTAGTAAAATACACATCAATAATCTGTATATCAAATATACCTTTGTTCACTTTGCCATCCTTCTTATCCGCCAAATACTTGGGGCAGTTCCGCTTCCAGTGACCAGTCCCTTTGCAGTAGAAGCACTTAGTATCAGGCTTAGGACCAGACTTGGGCTTCTTCACTTGAGCAGCAACTTGCTTGCTGTTCTTCTTGAAGTTCCCCTTCTTCCCTTTGCCCTAAACTAGTGGTCTTGTCTACCATCAACACTTGATATTTTTCTTGATTTCTACCTTCATCGATTTCAGCATTACGAAGAGCTTGGGAATCGTTTCTGTTATCCCTTGCATATCTTAGTTCATCACGAAGTTCTACTAACTTGGTGATGGTGACTAGAGAATTTTGTCAATCACTATTTTATCTGGAAGATTAACTCCCACTTGATTCAAGCGATTGTAGTACCCAGACAATCTGAGCACATACTCACTGCTTGAGCTATTCTCATCCATCTTTTAGCTATAGAACTTGTTGGAGACTTCATATCTCTCAACTCGGGTATTTGCTTGAAATATTAACTTCAACTCCTGGAACATCCATATGATTCATGACGTTCAAAAACGTCTTTGAAGCCAAGATTCTAAGCTGTTAAGCACGGTGCACTAAACTATCAAGTAGTCGTCATATTGAGCTAGCCAAACGTTCATAACGTCTGCATCTGCTCCTGTAATAGATCAGTCACCTAGCGGTGCAGCAATGAGGATAATCCTCAGATCATGGATCCAATCCGCATCATTGCTACTAACATCTTTCAACTTAATTTTCTCTAGGAACATATCAAAAATAAAACAGGGGAGCTAAACGTGAGCTATTGATCTACAACATAGATATGCTAATACTACCAGGACTAAGTTCATGATAAATTAAAGTTCAATTAATCATATTACTTAAGAACTCCCACTTAGAAAGACATCCCTCTAATCTTCTAAGTGATCACGTGATCCAAATCAACTAAACCATAACCGATCATCACGTGAAATGGAGTAGTTTTCAATGGTGAACATCACTATGTTGATCATATCTACTATATGATTCACGCTCGACCTTTCGGTCTCAGTGTTCCGAGGCCATATCTGCATATGCTAGGCTCGTCAAGTTTAACCTGAGTATTCTGCGTGTGCAAAACTGGCTTGCACCCGTTGTAGATGGACGTAGAGCTTATCACACCCGATCATCATGTGGTGTCTGGGCACGACGAACTTTGGCAACGGTGCATACTCAGGGAGAACACTTTTATCTTGAAATTTAGTGAGAGATCATCTTATAATGCTAGCGTCAATCAAAGCAAGATAAGATGCATAAAAGATAAACATCACATGCAATCAATATAAGTGATATGATATGGCTATCATCATCTTGTGCTTGTGATCTCCATCTCCGAAGCATCGTCATGATCACCATCGTCACCGACGCGACACCTTGATATCCATCGTAGCATCATTGTCGTCTCGCCAGTCTTATGCTTCTACGACTATCGCTACCGCTTAGTGATAAAGTAAAGCATTACAGGGCGATTGCATTGCATACAATAAAGCGACAACCATATGGCTCCTGCCAGTTGCCGATAACTTGGTTACAAAACATGATCATCTCATACAATAAAATTTAGCATCATGCCATGACCATATCACATCACAACATGCCCTGCCAAAGCAAGTTAGACGTCCTCTACTTTGTTTGTTGCAAGTTTTACGTGGCTGCTACGGGCTTAGCAAGAACCAATCTTACCTACGCATCAAAAACCACAACGATAGTTTGTCAAGTTGGTGTTGTTTTAACCTTCGCAAGGACCGGGCGTAGCCACACTCGGTTCAACTAAAGTTGGAGAAACTGACACCCGCCAGCCACCTGTGTGCAAAGCACGTCGGTAGAACCAGTCTTGCATAAACGTACGCGTAATGTCGGTCCAGGCCGCTTCATCCAACAATACCGCCGAACCAAAGTATGACATGCTGGTAAGCAGTATGACTTATATCGCCCACAACTCACTTGTGTTTTACTCGTGCACATAACATCAACACATAAAACCTAGGCTCTGATACCACTGTTGGGGATCGTAGTAATTTCAAAAAAATTCCTACGCACACGCAGATCATGGTGATGCACATCAACAAGAGGGGAGAGTGTTGTCTACGTACCCTCGTAGACCGGAAGCGGAAGCGTTATAACAACGCGGTTGATGTAGTCGTACGTCTTCACGGCCCGACCGATCAAGCACCGAAACTACGGCACCTCCGAGTTTTTGCACACGTTCAGCTCGATGACAATCCCCGGACTCCGATCCAGCAAAGTGTCGGGGATGAGTTCCGTCAGCACGACGGCGTGGTGATGATCTTGATGTTCTACCGTCGCAGGGCTTCGCCTAAGCACCGCTACAATATTATCGAGGATTATGGTGGAGGGGGGCACCGCACACGGCTAAGAGATCAATGATCAATTGTTGTGTCTCTGGGGTGCCCCCCTGCCCCCGTATATAAAGGAGTGGAGGAGGGGGCTGGCCAAGGAGGGTGGAGCGCCCAAGGGGGGGAGTCCAACTCCCACCGGGAGTAGGACTCCCCTTTTTCCTATTAGGAGTAGGAGAGGGAAGGAAGAGGAAGGAAAGGGGGGCCGGCCCCCTTCCCAATTCGGATTAGGCTTGGGGGGCGCGCCCCCTCCCTTGCTCCTTTCCCCTCCTTTCCACTAAGGCCCAATAAGGCCCATATACCTCCCGGGGGGTTCCGATAACCTCCCGGTGATCCGGTATTGTCCCAATCTTACCCGGAACCTTTCCGGTGTCCAAATATAGTCGTCCAATATATTGATCTTTATGTCTCGACCATTTCAAGACTCCTCGTCAAGTCCGTGATCATATCCGGGACTCGAACAACCTTCGGTACATCAAAATATATAAACTCATAATGAAACTATCATCGTAACGTTAAGCGTGCGGATCCCTATGGGTTCGAGAACAATGTAGACATGACTGAGACACGTCTCCGGTCAATAACCAATAGCGGAACCTGGATGCTCATATTGGCTCCTACATATTCTACGAAGATCTTTATCGGTCAGACCGCATAACAACATACGTTGTTCCCTTTGTCATCGGTATGTTACTTGCCCGAGATTCAATCATCGGTATCTCAATACCTAGTTCAATCTCGTTACCGGCAAGTCTCTTTACTCGTTCTGTAATACATCATCTTGCAACTAACTTATTAGTTGCATTGCTTGCAAGGCTTAAGTGATGTGTATTACCGAGAGGGCCCAGAGATACCTCTTCGACAATCGGAGCGACAAATCCTAATCTCGAAATACGCCAACCCAACATGTACCTTTGGAGACACTTGTAGAGCACCTTTATAATCACCCAGTTACATTGTGACATTTGGTAGCACACAAAGTGTTCCTCTGGTAAACGGGAGTTGCATAATCTCATAGTCATAGGAACATGTATAAGTCATGAAGAAAGCATTAGCAACATACTAAACGATCGGGTGCTAAGCTAATGGAATGCGTCATGTCAATCACATCATTCTCCTAATGATGTGATACCATTAATCAAATGACAACTCATGTCTATGGTTAGGAAACATAACCATCTTCGATTAACGAGCTAGTCAAGTAGAGGCATACTAGTGACACTTTGTTTGTCTATGTATTCACACATGTATTATGTTTCCAGTTAATACAATTCTAGCATGAATAATAAACATTTATCATGATATAAGGAAATAAATAATAACTTTATTATTGACTCTAGGGCATATTTCCTTCAACCACACGCTGACTGTAGGACACGACCACTAAGCTAAAAGACCTAGATCACTACTCACTCTTCTCATTCTGACTTCTCATCTTTTCTACTCTTTTAGGATGGTGGATGCAAAGAACAAGTTCACGCAACCGGATGAAGATACACCCTTTGGACGTCACTTGAAGGAAGTCACTAGATACTTAAACATAGGAGTACCAAGCTTCACCGGAACCTACAACGCCACTCTACCCGAAGAAGAGCGCTGGATGATTCAAGTTCAAGTTCCAGGAAGGACGTTCATGCCAGTCACTGAGCCCATAGAATTTTCTTTTGATGCACCAACTTGGAATCTAGGAAAGAGCATGGCAGCTCACATCGCCATGGGACGCATTGGATAATTTTACCGCAATGATCTCAAGGATACTATCCACCAGATTTGTGGGCGCCAAGATGAGCACTGGGAGATGATCAGCACCAGGAAGGATAGATTAGTTGCAGCTTTAATCTAGGAGTTAAACCAGCACATTCGACGTCAAGAGAACCATATGTGCGCCGACATGATAGATCTGAAGAAGGCAAGGACTAGAATCAAGGAACTGGAGGAAGAACTCAAGGCTACATGTGAAGATTATGAAGAGGAAATCGAAGTACTAGTGGACAAGAATGCCGACCTAACAATGAAGATCGGAATATTTATGGGAGGCCCTACCCTAGTAGAAGAAGACGAAGAACCCAAGGAGATTCGCCTAGAAGACTACATCATCATCGACGACACCGACTCGGATCCAGATGATAGCGATGATGACTATGTTGATGAAGCTGGAGCAGATATCATGGAGTCTGCAACCGAAGAATATTTCTAGTAGACCACCCCATCAGTAGTAGTAGTCCACCATGTAAATATAGTAGTTCGAACACTTTTGCGATAGTTAGATCGATTGTATGCCCTTGTTTGATTGAATGAAGTGAATTGTTTGCTTTTGCCTCATGTGCATATGGGTAGTGTTTTGTCTCTAGACCCCTCTCTATTCTTAAATCTCATCTTTTCTAAAACCCTCAGATGCCTCCGAGACATGACCCCGGATTTACCTTCCCACCAGAGCTCACCCAGTTGATCCAGCAGCAGAACACATTGATGTAGTTGCTAGTCCAGAATCAGAATCAGGGGAACAACAACAACCCACCACCATCACCACCACCACCACCTATTTATCACTTAGCCCATTTTCTTAGGCTGAATCAGCCGGTGTTTTCCACTAGCACCGAGCCGATAATAGTAGACGATTGGCTCTGCAAGACAGCAAGGGAGTTGACCACGGCAGGATGCACAGATGCGGAAAAGGTGAAGTTTGCCGCGCATCAGCTTGAAGGACCCGTAGCATCTCGGTGGGAGAATTTCACAGCCACTTTCCCTATTGACACTATCACATGGGACCAGTTCCAGCAGGCTTTCCGTACTGCCCATGTTTCAGCAGGAGCTATGGCCATGAAGAAGCGAGAGTTTCACAATTTGCGCCAAGGAGGACGGACAGTTGGCCAGTATGTGGAGGACTTTAGTAAGCTAGCACGTTATGCCCCAGATGACCTTGCTACAGATGCAGCTAAGCAGGAGAAGTTTCTGGAAGGACTGAATGATGAGTTGAGCATGCAGTTGATGGTAGCAACCTTAAACAACTACTAGGAGTTGGTAGATCGTGCTCTCATGATTGAAGGGAAGCAGCAGCAGATTGAGAATCGCAAGAGGAAGTATGGACAAGGGAAGTACAATTCAGGAGCTCAACAAAAGCCACGTTTTACCCCTAGACCGGGAGGACATTTTCAGCATACCCATGGAGGAGGTAGCTCGCACAATCACAATGGCACCAAGAACGGTAATGGGAATGGAGGAAGTAACGGCCAGAACCGCACCAACCCATCAACCCCAGCCAAGAGAGACCTGAGCCAAGTCACTTGTTTTAAGTGCCAGAAGACCGGACATTATGCCAATGAATGTCCTAAATCCCAGAATGGAAATGGCAATGGAAGCTCTGGGAAGAAGCCGAACCCTTTCAACAGGGGACATGTGAACCACGTTAACGTGGAGGAGGTTGAAGAGCAGCCGGATGCAGTAATCGGTAAGTTTTTGGTTAAGTCATTTACTGCACTCGTTCTTTTTGATACTGGTGCATCGCATTCGTACATATCAAGGGAATTTGTGGATAAGTATAATCTTCCCACCAAAGTTCTTAGAACCCCTATGTTCGTAAGCTCACCAGGAGCGGAGTATATGGCTAGCCAAGGATGTTTTTAAGTGCCATTAAGTATAGGTAGGCATGTGTTTCCCTCGGATTTGATCATTTTGGAATCACAAGGATTGGATGTAATTCTGGGTATGGATTGGTTGTTGATGTATGGAGGAAACATCGATTGCACTAGTAAGTTGATCTTGCTTACCACCCCAGAAGGGAGAAGGATCAAGTATGTATCCCGGCATGTGCCGAAGAGGACTCAAGTAAATTGCTTAACAGGAGTTGTGCAGGAGGAAGTACCAGTGGTGAAATATTTCCCTGATGTATTTCCAGAAGAATTGCCAGGCATGCCACCGGATAGAGATATTGAGTTTTTGATTGAGCTTTTGCCAGGCACAGGGCCAATATCAAAGAGACCATATAGGATGCCCGCAAAGGATTTGGTGGAGATTAAGAAGCAGATTAAGGAGTTACTAGATAAGGGATATATCCGCCCAAGTTCTTCGCCTTGGGGATCGCCAGTACTTCTAGTGGAGAAGAAGGATGGATCGTTAAGGATGGTTGTTGATTATCGAGGATTGAATGAAGTAACCATCAAGAACAAATACCCACTACCGATGATCAATGATCTGTTTGATCGATTGCAAGGAGCTAAGGTATTTTCCAAGATCAATCTGCGATCAGGATACCACCAGTTGAACATTCGAGAACAGGATATACCTAAGACGGCTTTTACCACCAGGTATGGGCTGTACGAGTATACTGTTATGTCATTTGGTCTGACTAACGCACCTGCATATTTTATGAACATGATGAACAAAGTGTTTATGGAGTTTTTGGATAAGTTCGTCGTAGTGTTCATTGATGATATCCTGGTTTACTCGAAGAATGAAGAGGAGCATAAGGAACATTTGTGTTTGGTTCTTGGAAAGCTCAGAGAACATCAATTATATGCCAAGTTTAGCAAATGTGAGTTTTGGTTGAAGGAAGTTGGATTTCTCGGACACGTTATATCTGGAGAAGGTATAGCAGTAGATCCCACTAAGGTTGATACTGTGACAAATTGGGAAGCGCCAACAACAATTGGAGAGATCCGGAGTTTTCTTGGACTTGCAGGATACTACCGGAGGTTCATTGAGAATTTCTCGAAGATTGCGAAGCCTATGACGGAGTTGTTGAAAAAGGATACCAAGTTCATATGGACTGAGGAATGTGAGGCTAGTTTCCAGGAGTTAAAGAAACGTTTGGTTACATCACCTGTGTTAACTTTGCCAGATCAGACCAAGGATTATGAGGTGTATTGCGACGCTTCACGTCGAGGACTTGGAGCAGTGCTTATGCAGGAAGGAAGAGTTGTTTCATACGCCTCACGACAGCCTAAGCCTCATGAGTTAAATTATGCTACGCATGATTTGGAGTTAGCAGCCTAGTGCATGCATTGAAAACTTGGAGACACTTTCTCATTGGAAACCATTGTGAAGTGTACATGGATCACAAGAGCTTGAAGTATATTTTTACGCAGAAGGAGTTGAATCTCAGACAAAGGAGATGGTTGGAGCTCATCAAGGATTATGATATGAGATTGCATTATCACCGCGGAAAGGCTAACGTAGTAGCCGATGTGCTGAGCCGTAAAATTCATGTCAACACCTTAATGATGAGAGATTTACCAAGCGAGTTAGCCGAAAATCTCCGAAAGCTATGCTTGGAAATAGTACCAAGAGGCTATGTAGCAGCATTGGAGATTCGGTCTACTTTGATGGATAAGATCAAAGATGCCCAGAAGACTGACAAGGAGATTGCCTCTATAAAGGATAAAATGAGCAAAGGAAAAGCTAAGTGATTTCGTGAAGATGAGCACGATACCTTATGGTTTGAAGACCGTGTTTACGTGCCTAATGATTCGGAGATCGGGAAATTAATTCTGCAAGAGGCCCATGATTCACCATATTCGATTCACCCAGGGAATACCAAGATGTATTTGGATTTGAAGGATATTTTCTGGTGGACCGAAATGAAGAAGGATATTGCAGAGTATGTAGCAGTTTGTGATGTATGTCAGAGAGTAAAGGCAGAGCATCAGAAGCCAGCAGGATTGCTACAGCCATTGCCAATACCCGAATGGAAGTGGGATAAGTTAGGCATGGATTTTATTACAGGTTTACCCAGAACTCGTTCAGGCTATGACTCAATATGGGTTGTAGTCGATCATTTGACAAAGGTAGCTCATTTCATTCCAGTGAAGACTACCTATACCAGTGCAAAGTTGGCAAAGATATACATGACCAGAATCATATGTCTACATGGAGTTCCAAGGAGCATTGTATCAGATAGAGGAACCCAATTTACCTCAAAGTTCTAGAATCAGTTGCATGAAACTTTGGGTACCAGACTGGAGTTTAGTACAGCTTTCCATCCACAGACAGATGGACAGACCGAGAGAGTCAACCAGATTTTGGAGGATATGCTAAGAGCTTGTGCGCTAGATTATGGATCTAGTTGGGACGAGAATTTGCCATATGCAAAGTTCTCTTACAACAACAGTTATCAATCCAGTTTGAAGATGGCCCCTTTTGAAGCCTTGTACGAAAGGAGGTGCAGGACCCCATTGTCGAGGGATGAAGTTGGAGACCGTCAGTTGTTTGGACTGGATCTAATTAAGGAGTCTGAATAGAAAGTGAAATTGATTCGCGACAGGCTCAAGGTAGCTCAATCCAGGCAGAAGAGCTACGCAGATTCAGAACGCAAGGAGACAGTTTACGAAGTCGGAGACCAAGTTTATCTTCGAGTATCTCCACTTCGAGGAGTTAAGCGCTTTGGAGTTAAGGGAAAGTTAGCGCCACATTTTGTAGGCCCATACAAAGTTTTGGAGCGTATGGGAGAAGTAGCCTATAAGTTGGAATTGCCTGAAGGATTGTCAGGAGTTCATGACGTGTTCCACGTTTCCCAGTTGAAAAGGTGCCATGCAGAGATGGCTGATATACCACTGAGAGATACAGTGCCGCTAGAAGCAATTCAGTTGGACAGTGATTTGACCTATGAGGAGAAACCAGTTAAGATTCTAGAGTATGCCAGTCGAGTCACCCGCAGCAAAGTTATCAAGTTTTGCAAAGTTCAGTGGAGCCACCACAAGGAAGATGAAGCCACCTGGGAACGAGAGGAAGATTCGCTGAAGGACCACCCTCACCTATTTTCTAGCCAACCCGAATCTCGAGGGAGAGATTCATCTTAAGGGGGGTAGGTTTGTAACATCCCAAATTTTCAATTTGGAATGTTATACACTAAATCATCATTGCATATCATATTTCCTCGCATTTTGGTTGATCCTAGAAATTCTACGCAACTCAAGGACCCTCGGAGAGAGTTGGGGATTTCATTATTTTCATATTTGAGTTTTCTCAAATTTTGAAAATAGGATCATTTGATTTTATTTATTTTATCTTCAATTATTTCAATTACAAATACTATGAGAGAGGGAATAAAATGACTTTCCCAAAATAAAGAAGTATTGAGGATTTAATAAAAAAATCAAATAAGATTTTATTTTGGTTTTATTTGCTATTTTATTTGAATTTAGGAAAAATTGCATGTTTTTAAAAATTGCATTTAGAGCCAAAAAAAATGTTCATCCTGTTCTAAATATTTTATTTAGACGGAGAAAATTTGTTTTGGCATTTTTAGATTTTTAAATTTTTTTCTAGAATTTTTTTAGTCGTAGCGAAATTGTTCTAAAAAAACACGACCCCGCGCCCGACTGGGCCAAGGGCCTAGCCGCCATTCGCTGGGTCGGGACAGGAGTCCCGACCAGCGCTGCCGCCGCCTGAATCCGGAGAGGACTCCGGCTCCCGAGGCCGACCCCTCCCCCAAGTCGCCTCTCCCCGCCCCCTTTATAACCCCCCTGCAGCCCACACCGCCGCCGGCGCACCACGCCAGCAGCGCCGCCGCGCCGCAGCTGCCGCCCCACCACCCCGCACCACCCGCCGCCGCCGGAGCCCCGCCGGAGCCCCTAGCCGAGGTAGCCGCCGCCCGTTTTTTTAGAAAAAGTCGTTTCGGTTTTTTTTTTGAAAACCCTAGTTTTGGTTTTTTAAAATAGATCGGTTTTTCTCCGGTTTATTTTTTTAGCGAGCGTTCGCTCGTCCGTTCGTTTTAACGAATGCGTGCATCGTTTAGTTCATGTTAACGAACATTCGTTCGTTAACCTGTTCGTCGTATTTCTTTTTCTCGGATTAAAACCGCGGTTTTTCTGATCGCGATTTCTGATCCGATGTTCGTTTTAGTTTAACTTTTCGCTCGTTTGTCGGAATCAGGCGATTCAAGCGCGTGGAGTTTCGTCTCGAAACCTTCTTTCCGTTTAACCAACTCAAAGAAGTTTTTGCCTTAGTAAAATTTGCCCTAGATTCAGATTAGTAAACAAAGCTTGTTTCTTTTGCCGTTTGTCTTTCGTTGCTTCATTCGGTTTGATTCTTTTTGCCAACCGGAGTTCTTAAGTTGAAATTTCTGGTTAGATCTCTTATTCGAGTTTTACCTGTGCATTAGTTGCGTACTTATTGTATGCTTGTTGTTTGCGATAGAGTACCCGGAGTGCGCTGCTTGCTACTTCGAATCGCTAGGTTTTGCGGATCATCAGCAAGGCAAGTAACACTTTGATCATACCACCTATTACCCAGTTTTATTGCATTAGATCAATCCTCGCACATTGCATGATTAGGATCTAATTAAATTGTGGGTTTGGGAAGTAGTTGAGGTAGTACCTATTACCTATTTATTATCAAACCTTTGGGAGTTACTTCTATGTTTGCTTATTATGCCATGCTATGCTAGTAGACGTGGATTGGGTGAGTGTATCCATGATAGATGTGAGATTGTTAAATTAATGGTTTATCCAAGGTGGCAACTTAAATACACATCTGGGTGGATTGAGGCACCTGGGTATCCCAGCGATTGCATGTTTTCTTTTGGATTGAGCCACCCAGGCTCAAAGGGATCATGAGATTATTCATGCTAGAAACTTCTGTGTGCAGCCACAAGCTACTATGGGCTCTAGCATAGTTGACTAAGTTGTGTGAACTCTTACAGTGGTAGACTAGCAGATGTAAGGGAAAGTAGGTGTAACGGTCTACCCGATCGTAAGGTGCTAGCGCTTCTGAAAGACTATGTCTCGGTCATCCATTTCTCAAACACCATGTAGTGCGAGAATCCCAACAGAGGAGATCGAGTCTTGTGGGGAAAAGAGCGCAAACCTCTGCAGAGTGTATAAACTAATCATAATTAGCTGTGTCCTCGGTTATGGACATCTTGAGTATCTAGTACCTAGATTATCATGTGAATCTCATCATGTTACTCTAAAATTAATTTTGTTGGGTTTTGGTTAATGATGATGCTTAATTGGGATTGAGAATGTTGTCAACCATTCTCAATGTTTAACCACTACCATGATAGTTAAATGAAATTTATTCCTTTGCAGTAGGGAAAAATTGTCTTTACGCAAAACTGTAACCATAGAGCCTTCCACCAGTCAAATATGCATATAGTATAGCCTATTTCATTCCATTACTCTCTATGTGTTACATTGCCTGCATATTCCATGTGCTGACCCGTTTCGGGCTGCAACGTTAATGTTGTAGACTTTTTAGACGACGAATAAGGTGCTTTTAGGTCGTGGTTCTATACTCAGTGATGCCGTTGGAGTTGATGGACTCACTTATCTTCCAAGCCTTCCGCTGTTATCATTATTAGATGGCCTTAAGCCATATTTATTGTAATAAGTTCTCTTTTGAGACACTCGATGTAGTAAGTGTGTGATTGCTACTCTGTTATAAATCCTTCAAGTACTCTGTGGTGTTAGCATTACTGATCCAGTGATGACACATGAGCACAGAGATTAGACCATTTGAGGTCTGGTCGCTACAGCGATTGTGCCCCAATCATGAATCCATCACGTGATTGGGATAGAATCGCATCTTGGGTGCGACAAAGAAGAAGATGAAAAAAAGGAGAACAAGTAGAAGAAGATGATGAAAAAAAAGAAGTAGTTAAAGTAGAAAAAGAGGGTCTCCGAGGGTTGAGGGTCGCCGAGGGGTCGAGGGTCTCCGAGGGGTTGATGGTCGAGGGTCACCGAGGGGAAAATGTAGGGAACATAGTAATACAAAAAATTCCTACGATCACACAAGATCTAACTAGGACATGCATAGAAACAATATGGGAAGAGTGTGTCCACGTACTCTCGTAGACCGAAAGTGAAAGCGTTCAATAACGCGGTTGATGTAGTCAAACGTCTTCACGATCCAACCGATCCAAGTACCGAACATACGGCACCTCCGTGTTCAGCACACATTCAGCACGATGACGTCCCTCGAGCTCTTGGTCCAGTTGAGGACAAGGGAGAGTTCTGTCAGCACGATGGCGTGGCGACAGTGATGATGAAGTTACCGGCGCATGGCTTCACCTAAGCACTACAACGATATGACCGAGGAGTTGAACTGTGGAGGGGGTGCACCGCACACAACTAAGAGATTGTCTGTTGTGTGTTCTAGCGGTGCCCCCTCCCCCCACATATATATATAGGTGGGAGGGGAAGGGAGTAGCAGGAGGCGTGCCCCAAGTAGGAGGAATCCTACTTGGGGCCTAATCCTATTCGGCCTCCCTCCTTTCCATGTTTTCCGCGGGGAGAAGGAAAGAGGAGGCGGAAGAGAAAGAAAGGGGAGGCCGAATTGCCCCCTTCCTTTCTCTCCTCTACCTTTCCTTTCTCCCCACCTATTCGGCCATGTATGGGGCGCACCAGCCCACTAGGGGCTGGTCTGTCCCGCCCTAGGCCCAATAAGGCCCATATCTTGGCTGGGGGTGCCCGGAACCCCTTTCCGGTGACCCGATACATACCCGGTACCCCTGAAACACTTCCGGTGTCCCAGTACTATCGTACTATATATGAATCTTACCTCTTGACCATTTCAAGACTCCTCATCATGTCCGTGATCTCATCCGGGACTCCGAACAACATTCGGTCATCAAATCACATAACTCATATAAAATCGTCATCGAACGTTAAGCGTGCAGACACTACGGGTTCGAGAACTATGTAGACATGACCGAGACACCTCTCCGGTCAATAACCAATAGCAGAACTTGGATGCTCATATTGTCTCCCATATATTCCATGAAGATCTTTATCGGTCAAACCGCATAACAACATACGTTGTTCCCTTTGTCATTGGTATGTTACTTGCCCGGGATTCGGTCGCAGTATCATCATACCTAGTTCAATCTCGTTACTGGCAAGTCTCTTTACTCGTTACTTAATGCATCATCCCATAACTAACTCATTAGTCACATTTCTTGCAAGGCTCATAGCGATGTGCATTACCGAGAGGACCCAGAGATACCTCTTTGATATACAGAGTGACAAATCCTAATCTCGATATATACCAACTCAACAAATGCCATTGGAGACACCTGTAGAGCATCTTTATAATCACCCAGTTACGTTGTGACGTTTGATAGCACACAAGGTGTTCCTCCAGTATTCGGGAGTTGCATAATATCATAGTCAGAGGAACATGTATAAGTCATGAAGAAAGCAATAGCAATAAAACTAAACGATCATTATGCTAAGCTAATGGATGGGTATTGTCCATCATGTCATTCTCTAATGATGTGATCTTGTTCATCAAATGACAACACATGTCTATGGTCATGAAACTTAACCATCTTTGATTAACGAGGTAGTCAAGTAGAGGCATACTAGGGACACTTTGTTTTGTCTATGTATCCACACATGTATCAAGTTTCCGGTTAATACAAATCTAGAATGAATAATAAACATTTATCATGATATAAGGAAATATAAATAACAACTTTATTATTATCTCTAGGGCATATTTCCTTCGGTCCCCCACTTACACTAGAGTCAATAATCTAGTTCACATCGTCATGTGATTTAACACCAATAGTTCACATCTTTATGTGATTACTTCACATCGCCATGTGACTAATATCCAAAGGGTTTTACTAGAGTCAATAATCTATTTCACATTGCTATATGATTAGCACCCAAAGAGTACTAAGGTGTGATCATGTTTTGCTTGTGAGAGAAGCTTAGTCAATGGGTCTATCACATTCAGAGCCGTATGTATTTTGCAAATATTCTATGTCTACAATGCTCTGCATGGAGCTACTCTAGCTAATTTCTCCCACTTTCAATATGTATCCAGATTGAGACTCGTTGTCATCCGGATCGGTGTAAAAGCTTGCATTGACGTAACTCTTTATGACGAACTCTTTATCACCTCCATAATCGAGAAATATCTCCTCAGTCTTCTAAGGATAATTTTGACCGTTGTCTAGTGATCCACTCTTGGATAAATATCGTACCCCCTTGCCAAACTCATGGCAAGGTACACAATAGGTTTGGTACACAACATAGCATACTTTATAGAACCTATGGCTTAGGCATAGGAAATGACTTTCATTCTCTTTCTATTTTCTGTCGTGGTCGTGTTTTGAGTCTGACTCAACTTCACACCTTGTAACACAGACAAGAACCCTTTCTTTGACTGATCCATTTTGAACTTCTTCAAAACTTTATCAAGGTATGTGCTTTGTGAAAGTCCAATTAAGCGTCTTGATCTATCTTTATAGATCTTGATGCCCAATATATAAGCAGCTTCACCGAGGTCTTTCATTGAAAAATTCTTATTCAAGTATTCGTTTATGCTATCCAGAAATTCTATATTATTTCCAATCAACAATATTTCATCCACATATAGTATTAGAAATGCCACAGAGCTCCCACTCACTTTCAGGCTTCTCCAAACGTCTGTATACAACCATATGCTTTGATCCCTATATCAAAGCGTATATTCCAACTCCGAGACGCTTGCACCAGTCCATAAATTGATCGCTGGAGCTTGCACACTTTGTTAGCACATTTTGGATCGACAAAACCTTCTGGTTGCATCATATACAACTCTTCTTTAAGATATCCATTAAGGAATGTAGTTTTGACATCCATTTGCCAAATTTCATAATCATAAAACGCGGCAATTGCTAACATGATTCAGACAGACTTAAGCATCGCTGCGGGTGAGAAGGTCTCTCATCATAGTCAACTCCTTGAACTTGTCGAAAACCTTTCACAACAAGTCGAGCTTTGTAGACAGTAACATTACCGTCAGCGTCAGTCTTATTCTTGAAGATCTATTTATTCTCTATTGCTTGCCAATCATCGGGCAAGTCAACCAAAGTCCACACTTTGTTCTCATACATGGATCCCATCTCAGATTTCATGGCCTCAAGCCATTTCGCGGAAACTGGGCTCATCATCGCTTCCTCATAGTTCGTAGGTTCGTCATGGTCAAATACCACTCTGGTGTGGAACGTACTCTGGTTGACCTACGAGGTTCGGTAGTAACTTGATCTGAAGTTTTATGATCGTCATCATTAACTTCCTCACTAATTGGTGTAGGCATCACTAGAACCAATTTTTTTGATGAACTACTTTCTAATTTGGGAGAAGGTACAATTACCTCATCAAGCTCTACTTTCCTCCCAGTCACTTCTTTCAAGAGAAATTCCTTCTCTATAAAGGATCCATTCTTAGCAACAAAGATCTTGCCTTCGGATCTGTGATAGAAGGTATACCCAATAGTTTCTTTTGGGTATCCTATGAACACGCACTTCTCCGATTTGGGTTTGAGCTTATCAGGCTGAAACTTCTTCACATAAGCATCGCAACCCCAAACTTTAAGAAACGACAGCTTAGGTTTCTTGCCAAACCATGGTTCATATGGTGTCATCTCAACGGATTTAGATGGTGCCCTATTTAACGTGAATGCAGTTGTCTCCAATGCATAACCCCAAAATGATAGTGGTAAATCGGTAAGAGACATCATAGATCGCACCACATCTAATAAAGTACGGTTACAACATTCGGACACACCATTGCGATGTGGTGTTCTAGGTGGCGTGAGTTGTGAAACCATTCCACATTCTTTTAAATGAAGGCCAAACTCGTAACTCAAATATTCACCTCCGCGATCAGATCGTAGAAACTTTATGTTCTTATTACGATGATTCTCAACTTCACTATGAAATTCTTTGAACTTTTCAAATGTTTCAGACTTGTGTTTCATTAAGTAGATATACCCATATCTGCTCAAATCATCTGTGAAGGTCAAAAAATAACGATACCCGCCTCGAGCCTCAACACTCATTGGACCGCATACATCGGTATGTATTATTTCCAATAAGTCAGTGGCTCGCTCCATTGTTCTGGAGAATGGAGTCTTAGTCATCTTGCCCATGAGGCATGGTTCACAAGTATCAAGTGATTCCAAAAGCCCATCAGCATGGAGTTACTTCATGCGCTTTACACCAATATGACCTAAATGGCAGTGCCACAAATAAGTTGCACTATCATTATTAACTTTGCATCTTTTGGCTTCAATATTATGAATATGTGTATCACTACGATCCAGATTCAGTAAACCATTGACATTGGATGTAAGACCATAGAAGGTTTTATTCATGTAAACAGAACAACAATTATTCTCTGACTTAAATGAATAACCGTATCGCAATAAACATGATCCAATCATATTCATGCTCAACACAAACACCAAATAACATTTATTTAGGTCCAATACTAATACCGAAGGTAGAGGGAGTATGTGATGGTGATCTTATCAACCTTGGAATCACTTCCAACATACATTGTCACCTCGCCCTTAACTAGTCTCTGTTCATTTTGCAGCTCCTGTTTCGAGCTACTAATCTTAGCAACTAAACTGGTACCAAATTCCCTGGGCTACTATGAACACTAGTAAAGTACACATCAATAACATGTATATCAAATATACCTTTGTTCACTTTGCCATCCTTCTTATCCGCCAAGTATTTGAGGTAGTTCTGCTTCCAGTGACCATTCCCTTTGCAGTAGAAGCACTCAGTTTTAGGCTTAGGTCTAGTTTTGGGTTTCTTCACGGGAGTGGCAACTTACTTGCAATTCTTTCTTGAAGTTCCCTTTCTTTTCCTTTGCCCCTTTTCTTGAAACTAGTGGTCCTGTTAACCATCAACACTTGATGCTCTTTCTCGATTTCAACCTTCGCCGACTTTAGCATCGTGAAGAGCTCGGGAATCGTTTTCATCATCCATTGCATATTATAGTTCATCACGAAGTTCCAGTAACTTGGTGATAGTGACTAGAGAACCCTATCAATCACTATCTTATCTGGAAGATTAACTCCCACTTGATTCAAGTGATTGTAGTACTCAGACATTCTGAGCACATGCTCACTGGTTGAGCTATTCTCATCCATCTTGTAGGGAAAGTACTTGTCAGAGGTCTCATGCCTCTCGACACGGGCATGAGTCTGAAATACCAATTTCAACTCCTGGAACATCTCATATGCTCCACGGCATTCAAAACATTTTTGAAGTCCCGGTTCTAAGACGTAAAGCATGGCGCACTAGACTATCAAGTAGTGATCATACCGAGCTTGCCAGACGTTCATAGCGTGTACATCTGCTCCTCCAATAGGTCCGTCACCCAGCAGTGCATCAAGGACATAATTCTTCTGTGCAGCAATGAGGATAATACTCAGATCATGGATCCATTGCACATCATTGCTACTATCATCTTTCAACTTATTTTTCTCTAAGAACATATCAAAAATAAACGGGGAGCTATAACGCGAGCTATTGATCTACAACATAATTTGCAAATACTATCAGGACTAAGTTCATGATAAATTAAAGTTCAATTAATCATATTACTTAAGAACTCCCACTTAGATACACATCCCTCTAGTCATCTAAATGATCACGTGATCCATATCAACTAAACCATGTCCGATCATCACGTGAGATGGAGTAGTCTTCAATGGTGAACATTCCTATGTTGATCATATCTACTATATGATTCACGTTCGACCTTTCGGTATCCAGTGTTCCGAGGCCATATTTGCATATGCTAGGCTCGTCAAGTTTAACCCGAGTATTCTGCATGTGCAAAACTGGCTTGCACCCATTGTATGTGAACGTAGAGCTTATCACACCCGATCATCACGTGGTGTCTCGGCATGACGAACTGCCACAACGGTGCATACTCAGGGAGAACACTTATACCTTGAAATTTTTATAAGGGATCATCTCATAATGCTACTGTCGTACTAAGCAAAAAAAGATGCATAAAAGATAAACATCACATGCAATGAAAATATGTGACATGATATGGCCATTATCATCTTGTGCCTTTGATCTCCATCTCCAAAGTACCGTCATGATCTCCATCGTCACCAGCATGACACTATGATCTCTATCAAGATGTCGTCACATGATCGTCTCGCCAACTATTTCTATCGCATAGCGATAAAGTAAAGCAATTATATTGTTCTTGCATCTTATGCGATAAAGAGACAACCATAATGCTCCTGTTAGTTGCCGATAATTTTTATAAAACATGATCATCTCATACAACAATTTATATCTCATCATGTCTTGACCATATCACATCACAACATGCCCTACAAAAATAAGTTAGACGTCTTCTACTTTGTTGTTGCAAGTTTTACGTGGCTGTTGCGTGCTTCTAGCAAGAACCGTTCTTACCTACGCATCAAAACCACAACGATTTTTTGTCAAGTGTGTTGTTTTAAACTTCAACAAGGACCGGCCAAAGTCAAACTCGATTCCACTAAAGTTGGAAAAACTGACACCCGCCAGCCACCTGTGTGTGAAGCACGTCGGTAGAACCAGTCTCATGAACGCGGTCATGTAATGTCAGTCCGGGCCGCTTCATCCAATAATACCGCTGAATCAAAGAAAGACGTTGGTGCTAAGTAGTATGACTATTATCGCCACAACTCTTTGTATTCTACTCGTGCATATAACATCTACGCATAGACCTGGCTTGGATGCCGCTGTAGGGAACGTAGTAATACAAAACATTTCATATGATCACGCTAGATCTAACTAGGAGATGCATAGCAACGAGACGGGAAGAGTGTCCACGTACTCTCGTAGACCGAAAGCGGAAGCGTTTAGTAACGCGGTTGATGTATTCGAACGTCTTCACGATCCAATCTATCCAAGTACCGAACATACGACACCTCTGTGTTCAGCGTCATTCAGCATGATGACGTCCCTCAAGCTCTTGATCCAGTTGAGGACGAGGGAGAGTTCCGTCAGCACGATGGCGTGGTGACCGTGATGATGAATTTACCGGTGTAGGGCTTCACCTAAGCACTACGACGATATGACCGAGGAGTTGAACTATGGAGGGGGGGCACCGCACACGGCTAAGAGATTGTCTGTTGTGTGTTCTAGCAGTGCTCCCCCCCCCCCCCCCGCCCCATAAATATAGGTGGGAGGGGATGTTGGAAATATGCCCTAGAGGCAATAATAAAAGGATTATTATTATATTTCCTTGTTCATGATAATTGTCTTTTATTCATGCTATAATTGTGTTATCCGGAAATCGTAATACATGTGTGAATACATAGACACCAACATGTCCCTAGTAAGCCTCTAGTTGACTAGCTCGTTGATCAACAGATGGTCATGGTTTCCTGACTATGGACATTGGATGTCATTGATAACGAGATCACATCATTAGGAGAATGATGTGATGGACAAGACCCAATCCTAAACATAGCACAAGATCGGATAGTTCGTTTGCTAGAGTTTTTCCAATGTCAAGTATCTTTTCCTTAGACCATGAGATCGTGTAACTCCCGGATACCGTAGGAGTGCTCTGGGTGTACCAAACGTCACAATGTAACTGGGTGACTATAAAGGTATACTACAGGTATCTCTGAAAGTGTCTGTTGGGTTGACACGGATCAAGACTGGGATTTGTCACTCCGTATGACGGAGAGGTATCTCTGGGCCCACTCGGTAATGCATCATCATAATGAGCTCAAAGTGACCAAGTGTCTGGTCATAGGATCATGCATTACGGTACGAGTAAAGTGACTTGCCAGTAACGAGATTGAACGAGGTATTGGGATACCGACGATCGAATCTCGGGCAAGTAACGTACCGATTGACAAAGGGAATTGTATACGGGGTTGCTTGAATCCTCGACATTGTGGTTCATCCGATGAGATCATCGAGGAGCATGTGGGAGCCAACATGGGTATCCAGATCCCACTGTTGGTTATTGACCGGAGAGCCATCTCGGACATGTCTACATGTCTCCCGAACCCGTAGGGTCTACACACTTAAGGTTCGGTCACGCTAGGGTTGTAGAGATATGTATATGCAGTAACCCGAAAGTTGTTCAGAGTCCCGGATGAGATCCCGAAGGTCACGAGGAGTTCCGGAATGGTCCGGAGGTAAAGAATTATATATAGGAAGTGCTATTTCGGCCATCGGGACAAGTTTCGGGGTCACCGGTATTGTACCGGGACCACCGGAAGGGTCCCGGGGGTCCACCGGGTGGGGCCACCTATCCTGGAGGGCCCCATGGGCTGAAGTGGGAGGGGAACCAGCCCCTAGTGGGCTGGTGCGCCCCCCTTGGGCCTTCCCCCTGCGCCTAGGGTTGGGAACCCTAGGGTGGGGGGCGCCCCACTTGCCTTGGGGGGCACTCCACCCCCCTTGGCCGCCGCCCCCTTGGGAGATTGGATCTCCAGGGCCGGCGCCCCCCCCCCTTGGGGACCCTATATATAGAGGTGGGGAGGAAGGCCAACCGCACCCGATGCCCCTGGCGCCTCCCTCTCCCCTCCAAGACCTCCTCCTCCTCCGTAAAGAACGGCGAAGCCCTGCTGCGATGACTGCTGGATCCACCACCACGCCGTCGTGCTGCTGGATCTTCATCAGCCTCTCCTTCCCCCTTGCTGGATCAAGAAGGACGTAACGTCATGCTGACCGTACGTGTGTTGAACGCGGAGGTGCCGTCCGTTCGGCGCTAGGATCTCCGGTGATTTGGATCACGTCGAGTACGACTTCCTCATCCCCGTTCTTTGAACGCTTCCGCGCGTGATCTACAAAGGTATGTAGATGCATCCGATCACTCGTTGCTAGATGAACTCATAGATGGATCTTGGTGAAACCGTAGGAAAATTTTTGTTTTTCTGCTACGTTCCCCAACAGTGGCATCACGAGCTAGGTCTATGCGTAGTTCTCTTTGCACGAGTAGAACACAATTTGTTGTGGGCGTAGATGTTGTAAACTTTCTTGCCGCTACTAGTCTTATTTTTCTTCAGCGGTATTGTGGGATGAAGCGGCCCGGACCAACCTTACACGTACGCTTACGTGAGACTGGTTCCACCGACTGACATGCACTAGTTGCATAAGGTGGCTAGCGGGTGTCTGTCTCTCCCACTTTAGTTGGAGCGGATTCGATGAAAAGGGTCCTTATGAAGGGTAAATAGAAGTTGAAAAATCACGTTGTGGCTTTTACGTAGGTAAGAAAACGTTCTTGCTAGAACCCTATTGCAGCCACGTAAAACTTGCAACAACAATTAGAGGACGTCTAACTTGTTTTTGCAGCAAGTGCTTTGTGATGTGATATGGCCAAAGTTGTGATGAATGATGAATGATATATATGTGATGTATGAGATCATGTTCTTGTAATAGGAATCACGACTTGCATGTCGATGAGTATGACAACCGGCAGGAGCCATAGGAGTTGTCTTTATTTTTTGTATGACCTGCGTGTCATTGAGAAACGCCATGTAAATTACTTTACTTTATTGATAAACGTGTTAGCCATAGTAGTAGAAGTAATAGTTGGCGAGCAACTTCATGGAGACACGATGATGGAGATCATGATGATGGAGATCATGGTGTCATGCCGGTGACAAGATGATCATGGAGCCCCAAGATGGAGATCAAAGGAGCTATGTGATATTGGCCATATCATGTCACTATTATTATTTGATTGCATGTGATGTTTATCATGTTTTTGCATCTTGTTTACTTAGAACGACGGTAGTAAATAAGATGATCCCTCATAATAATTTCAACAAAGTGTTTCCCCTAACTGTGCACCGTTGCAACAGTTCGTTGTTTCGAAGCACCACGTGATGATCGGGTGTGATAGATTCCAACGTTCACATACAACGGGTGTAAGACAGATTTACACATGCAAACACTTAGGTTGACTTAACGAGCCTAGCATGTACAGACATGGCCTCGGAACACAGAAGACCGAAAGGTCGAGCATGAGTCGTATAGAAGATACGATCAACATGAAGATGTTCACCGATGTTGACTAGTCCGTCTCACGTGATGATCGGACACGGCCTAGTTAACTCGGATCATGTTATACTTAGACGACTGGAGGGATGTCTACCTGAGTGGGAGTTCATTATATAATTTGATTAGATGAACTTAATTATCATGAACTTAGTCTAAAATCTTTACAATATGTCTTGTAGATCAAATGGCCCACGTTGTCCTCAACTTCAACGCGTTCCTAGAGAAAACCAAGCTGAAAGACAATGGCAGCAATTATACGGACTGGGTCCGGAACCTGAGGATCATCCTCATAGCTGCCAAGAAAGATTATGTCCTAGAAGCACCGCTAGGTGATGCACCCGTCCCACAGAACCAAGATGTTATGAACGCTTGGCAGACACGTGCTGATGACTACTCCCTCGTTCAGTGCGGCATGCTTTACAGCTTAGAACCGGGGCTCCAAAAGCGTTTTGAGAGACATGGAGAATATGAGATGTTCGAAGAGCTGAAAATGGTTTTTCAAGCTCATGCCCGGGTTGAGAGATATGAAGTCTCCGACAAGTTCTTCAGCTGTAAGATGGAGGAAAATAGTTCTGTCAGTGAGCACATACTCACTATGTCCGGATTACATAACCGCTTAACTCAGCTGGGAGTTAATCTCCCGGATGACGCGGTCATTGACAGAATCCTTCAGTCGCTTCCACCGAGCTACAAGAGCTTTGTGATGAACTTCAATATGCAGGGGATGGAAAAGACCATTCCTGAGGTATTTTCAATGCTGAAATCAGCAGAGGTAGAAGTCAAAAAGGAACATCAAGTGTTGATGGTCAATAAAACCACCAAGTTCAAGAAAGGCAATGGTAAAAAGAACTTCAAGAAGGACGGCAAGGGAGTTGCCGCGCCCAATAAGCAAGCTGCCAGAAAGAAGCCAAAGAATGGACCCAAGCCCGAGACTGAGTGCTTTTATTGCAAGGGAAGTAGTCACTGGAAGCGGAACTGCCCCAAATACTTAGCGGACAAGAAGGCCGGCAACACAAAAGGTATATGTGATATACATGTAATTGATGTGTACCTTACCAGTATTCGTAGTAGCTCCTGGGTATTTGATACCGGTGTGGTTGCTCACAATTGTAACTCAAAGCAGGAGCTGCAGAATAAACGGAGACTGGCGAAGAACGAGGTGACGATGCGCGTCGGGAATGGTTCCAAGGTCGATGTGATCGCCGTCGGCACACTACCTCTACATTTACCCATGGGATTAGTTTTAAACCTCAATAATTGTTATTTAGTACCAGCTTTGAGCATGAACATTGTATCAGGATCTCGTTTAATTCGAGATGGCTACTCATTTAAATCCGAGAATAATGGTTGTTCTATTTATATGAGAGATATGTTTTATGTTCATGCTCCTATGGTGAATGGTTTATTCTTAATGAATCTCGAGCGTAATGCTACACATATTCATAGTGTGAATACCAAAAGATCTAAGGTTGATAATGATAGTCCCACATACTTGTGGCGTTGCCGCCTTGGTCACATAGGTGTCAAATGCATGAAGAAGCTCCATGCAGATGGACTTTTAGAGTCTCTTGATTATGAATCATTTGACACGTGCGAACCATGCCTCATGGGTAAAATGACCAAGACTCCGTTCTCAGGAACAATGGAGCGAGCAACCAACTTATTGGAAATCATACATACTGATGTGTGCGGTCCAATGAGTGTTGAGGCTCGTGGTGGCTATCGTTATGTTCTCACCCTCACTGATGACTTGAGTAGATATGGGTATGTCTACTTAATGAAACACAAGTCTGAAACCTTTGAAAAGTTCAAGGAATTTCAGAGTGAGGTTGAGAATCAACGTGACAGAAAAATCAAGTTTTTGCGATCAGATCGTGGAGGAGAATACTTGAGTCACGAATTTGGTACACACTTAAGAAAATGTGGAATAGTTTCACAACTCACACCGCCTGGAACACCTCAGCGTAATGGTGTGTCCGAACGTCGTAATCACACTCTATTGGATATGGTGCGATCTATGATGTCTCTTACCGATTTGCCGCTGTCATTTTGGGGCTATGCTTTAGAGACTGCCGCATTCACTTTAAATAGGGCTCCGTCGAAATCCGTTGAGACGACACCGTATGAATTATGGTTTGGGAATAAGCCTAAGCTGTCGTTTCTAAAAGTTTGGGGATGCGATGCTTATGTCAAGAAACTTCAACCTGAAAAGCTCGAACCCAAGTCAGAAAAATGCGTCTTCATAGGATACCCTAAAGAAACTATTGGGTATACCTTCTACCTCAGATCCGAAGGCAAGATCTTTGTTGCCAAGAATGGATCCTTTCTAGAGAAAGAGTTTCTCTCGAAAGAAGTAAGTGGGAGGAAAATAGAGCTTGATGAAGTACTGCCTCTTGAAGCAGAGAGTAGCGCAGCTCAGGAAAATGTTCCTGTGGTGCCTGCACCAATTAGAGAGGAAGTTAATGATGATGATCAAGATATTTTTGATCAAGCTCCTACTGAACTTCGAAGGTCCACAAGGACACGTTCCGCACCAGAGTGGTATGGCAACCCTGTCTTGGAAATCATGTTGTTAGACAACGGTGAACCTTCGAACTATGAAGAAGCGATGGCGGGCCCGGATTCCGACAAATGGCTGGAAGCCATGAAATCCGAGATAGGATCCATGTATGAAAACGAAGTATGGACTTTGACTGACTTGCCCGATGATCGGCGAGCCATAGAAAATAAATGGATCTTTAAGAAGAAGACAGACGCGGATGGTAATGTGACCATCTATAAAGCTAGGCTTGTCGCTAAGGGTTATAGACAAGTTCAAGGGGTTGACTACGATGAGACATTCTCTCCCGTGGCAAAGCTGAAGTCCGTCCGAATCATGTTAGCAATTGCCGCATACTATGATTATGAGATATGGCAAATGGACGTCAAAACGGCATTCCTTAACGGTTATCTTAAGGAAGAACTGTATATGATGCAGACGGAAGGTTTTGTCGATCCTAAGAATGCTGACAAGGTGTGCAAGCTCCAACGCTCGATTTATGGGCTGGTGCAAGCATCTCAGAGTTGGAACATTCGCTTTGATGAGATGATCAAAGCGTTTGGGTTTATGCAGACTTATGGAGAAGCCTGCGTTTACAAGAAAGTGAGTGGGAGCTCTGTAGCATTTCTCATATTATATGTAGATGACATACTTTTGATGGGAAATGATATAGAGCTTTTGGACAGCATTAAGGCCTACTTGAATAAGAGTTTTTCAATGAAGGACCTTGGAGAAGCTGCTTATATATTAGGCATCAAGATCTATAGAGAAAGATCAAGACGCCTCATAGGTCTTTCACAAAGCACATACCTTGATAGGATATTGAAGAAGTTCAATATGGATCAGTCTAAGAAGGGGTTCTTGCCTGTGTTGCAAGGTGTGAAATTGAGCTCAGCTCAATGTCCGACCACGGCAGAAGATATAGAAGAGATGAGTGTCATCCCCTATGCCTCAGCCATAGGTTCTATTATGTATGCCATGCTGTGTACCAGACCTGATGTAAACCTTGCCGTAAGTTTGGTAGGTAGGTACCAAAGTAATCCCGGCAAGGAACACTGGACAGCGGTCAAGAATATCCTGAAGTATCTGAAAAGGACTAAGGAAATGTTTCTCATTTATGGAGGTGACGAAGAGCTTGTCGTAAAGGGTTACGTCGACGCTAGCTTCGACACAGATCTGGATGACTCTAAGTCACAAACCGGATACGTGTATATTTTGAATGGTGGGGTAGTAAGCTGGTGCAGTTGCAAGCAAAGCGTTGTGGCGGGATCTACATGTGAAGCGGAGTACATGGCAGCCTCGGAGGCAGCACACGAAGCAGTCTGGGTGAAGGAGTTCATTACCGACCTAGGAGTCATACCCAATGCGTCGGGCCCGATGACTCTCTTCTGTGACAACACTGGAGCTATTGCCCTTGCCAAGGAGCCCAGGTTTCACAGGAAGACCAGGCATATCAAGCGTCGCTTCAACTCCATTCGTGAAAGTGTTCAAAATGGAGACATAGAGATTTGTAAAGTACATACGGACCTGAATGTAGTAGATCCGTTGACTAAACCTCTCCCTAGAGCAAAACATGATCAACACCAGAATTCCATGGGTGTTCGATTCATCACAATGTAACTAGATTATTGACTCTAGTGCAAGTGGGAGACTGTTGGAAATATGCCCTAGAGGCAATAATAAAAGGATTATTATTATATTTCCTTGTTCATGATAATTGTCTTTTATTCATGCTATAATTGTGTTATCCGGAAATCGTAATACATGTGTGAATACATAGACACCAACATGTCCCTAGTAAGCCTCTAGTTGACTAGCTCGTTGATCAACAGATAGTCATGGTTTCCTGACTATGGACATTGGATGTCATTGATAACGAGATCACATCATTAGGAGAATGATGTGATGGACAAGACCCAATCCTAAACATAGCACAAGATCGTATAGTTCGTTTGCTAGAGTTTTTCCAATGTCAAGTATCTTTTCCTTAGACCATGAGATCGTGTAACTCCCGGATACCATAGGAGTGCTCTGGGTGTACCAAACGTCACAACGTAACTGGGTGACTATAAAGGTATACTACGGGTATCTCCGAAAGTGTCTGTTGGGTTGACACGGATCAAGACTGGGATTTGTCACTCCGTATGACGGAGAGGTATCTCTGGGCCCACTCAGTAATGCATCATCATAATGAGCTCAAAGTGACCAAGTGTCTGGTCACGGGATCATGCATTACGGTACGAGTAAAGTGACTTGCCGGTAACGAGATTGAACGAGGTGTTGGGATACCGACGATCGAATCTCGGGCAAGTAACGTACCGATTGACAAAGGGAATTGTATACGGGGTTGCTTGAATCCTCGACATTGTGGTTCATCCGATGAGATCATCGAGGAGCATGTGGGAGCCAACATGGGTATCCAGATCCCGCTGTTGGTTATTGACCGGAGAGCCATCTCGGTCATGTCTACATGTCTCCCGAACCCGTAGGGTCTACACACTTAAGGTTCGGTGACGCTAGGGTTGTAGAGATATGTATATGCAGTAACCCGAAAGTTGTTCGGAGTCCCAGATGAGATCCCAGACATCACGAGGAGTTCTGGAATGGTACGGAGGTAAAGAATTATATATAGGAAGTGCTATTTCGGCCATCGGGACAAGTTTCGGGGTCACCGGTATTGTACCGGGACCACCGGAAGGGTCCCGGGGGTCCACCGGGTGGGGCCACCTATCCCGGAGGGCCCCATGGGCTGAAGTGGGAGGGGAACCAGCCCCTAGTGGGCTGGTGCGCCCCCCTTGGGCCTTCCCCCTGCGCCTAGGGTTGGGAACCCTAGGGTGGGGGGCGCCCCACTTGCCTTGGGGGGCACTCCACCCCCCTTGGCCGCCGCCCCCTTGGGAGATTGGATCTCCAGGGACGGCGCCCCCCCCCCTTGGGGACCCTATATATAGAGGGGGGAGGGAGGGCAGCCGCACCCAATGCCCCTGGCGCCTCCCTCTCCCCTCCAAGACCTCCTCCTCCTCCGTAGAGAACGGCGAAGCCCTGCTGCGGTGACTGCTGCATCCACCACCACGCCGTCGTGCTACTGGATCTTCATCAACCTCTCCTTCCCCCTTGCTGGATCAAGAAGGAGGAGACGTCACGCTGACCATACGTGTGTTGAACGCGGAGGTGCCGTCCGTTCGGCGCTAGGATCTCCGGTGATTTGGATCACGTCGAGTATGACATCCTCATCCCCGTTCTTTGAACGCTTCCATGCGTGATCTACAAAGGTATGTAGATGCATCCGATCACTCGTTGCTAGATGAACTCATAGATGGATCTTGGTGAGACCGTAGGAAAATGTTTGTTTTTCTGCTACATTCCCCAACAGGGGAAGGGAGTAGCAGGAGGCGCGCCCCAAGTAGGAGGAATCCTACTTGGGGCCTAATCCTATTCGGCCTCCCGCCTTTCCATGTTTTCCACAGGGAGAAGGAAAGAGGAGGGGAGAGAGAAGGTATGGGGAGACCGAATTGCCTCCCTTCCTTTTTATCCTCTCACTTTCCTTTCTCCCCCCCCCCTATTCGGCCATGTATGGGGCACACCATCCCACTAGGGGCTGGTATGTCCTGCCCTAGGCCCAATAAGGCCCATATCTTGGTCGGGGGTACCCTGAACCCCTTTCCGGTGACCCGATACGTACCCGGTACCCCCGAAACACTTCCGGTGTCCAAGTACTATCGTACTATATATGAATCTTTACCTCTCTGGTCAATAAACAATAGCAGAACCTGGATGCTCATATTGGCTCCCACATATTCTATGAAGATCTTTATCGGTCAAACCGCAAAACAACATATGTTGTTGCCTTTGTCGTCGGTATGTTACTTGCCCGAGATTCGATCATCGGTATCATCATACCTAGTTCAATCCCGTTACTGGCAAGTCTCTATACTCGTTCCGTAATGCATCATCCTGTAACTAACTCATTAGTCACATTGCTTGTAAGGCTCATTGTGATGTGCATTACCGAGAGGGCCCAGAGATACCTCTCCTATATACGAAGTGACAAATCCTAATCTCGATCAATGCCAACTCAACAAACACCATCGGAGACACCTGTAAAGCATCTTTATAATCACCCAGTTATGTTGTGACGTTTGATAGCACACAAGGTTTTCCTCCAGTATTCGGGAGTTGCATAATCTCATAGTTAGAGGAACATGTATAAGTCATGAAGAAAGCAATAGCAATAAAACTAAATGATCATTATGCTAAGCTAACGAATGGGTCTTGTCCATCACATCATTCTCTAATGATGTGATCCCGTTCATAAAATGACAACACATGCCTATGGTCAGGAAACTTAACCATCTTTGATTAACGAGCTAGTCAAGTAGAGGCATAGTAGGGACACTTTGTTTTGTCTATGTATCCACACATGTATCAAGTTTCTGGTCAATACAATTCTAGCATGAATAATAAACATTTATCATGATATAAGTAAATATAAATAACAACTTTATTATTATCTCTAGGGCATATTTCCTTCAGAAAAGGGGTCGAGGGGTCGAGGATCGAGGTGTTGAGGGGTCGAGGGTCGCCGATGGGTCGAGGGTCTGAAGGGAATATGCCCTAGAGGCAATAATAAAGTTGTTATTTATATTTCCTTATATCATGATAAATGTTTATTATTCATGCTAGAATAGTATTAACCGGAAACTTAGTACATGTGTGAATACATAGACAAACAGAGTGTCACTAGTATGCCTCTACCTGACTAGCTCGTTGATCAAAGATGGTTAAGTTTCCTAGCCATGGAAAAGGAGTTGTCATTTGATAAACGGGATCACATCATTAGAGAATGGTGTGATTGACTTGACCCATCTGTTAGCTTAGCACTTCGACCATTTCGTTTACTGCTATTGCTTTCTCCATAACTTATACTTGTTCCTATGACTATAAGATTATGCCACTCCCGAATGCCAGAGGAACACTTAGTGTGCAATCAAACGTCACTACGTAACTGGGTGACTATAAAGATGCTCTACAGGTGTCTTCGATGGTGTTTGTTGAGTTGGCATAGATCGAGACTAGGATTTGTCACTCCGTGTATCGAAGAGGTATCTCTGGGCCCTCTCGGTAATGCACATCACTATAAGCATTGCAAGCAATGTGACTAATGAGTTACTTACGGGATGTTGCATTACGGAACGTGTAAAGAGACTCGCCAGTAATGAGATTGAACTAGGTATTGAGATGCCGACGATCGAATCTCGGGCAAGTAACATACCGATGACAAAGGGAACAACGTGTGTTGTTATGCGGTTTGACTGATAAAGATCTTCATAGAATATGTAGGAACCAATATGAGCATCTAGGTTCCACTATTGGTTATTGACCGGAGATGAGTCTCGGTCATGTCTACATAGTTCTCGAACCCGTAGGGTCCGCACGCTTAACGTTCAGTGATGATCGGTATTATGAGTTTATGTGTTTTGATGTACCGAAGGTAGTTCAGAGTCCCGGATATGATCACGGACATGACGAGGAGTCTCGGAATGGTCAAGACATAAAGATCGATATATTGGAAGCCTATGTTTTGACATTGGAATGGTTCCGGGTGATTTCGGGCTTTTACTGGAGTACCGGGGGGTTACCGGAACCCCCAGGGGAGTATATGGGCCTTATTGGGCCTTAGTGGAATAGTGGAGAGGAAGGCCAAGGAGGAGGGCGTGCCCCCCTATCGCAATCCGAATTGGGTGGGGGCCACCTCCCCCCTTCCTTCCTTTTCTCTCCCCCTTCCTTCTCTCCTACTCCTACTAGGGAAAGGGGGGAATCCTACTCCCTGTGGGAGAAGGACTCCCCCTAGGGCGCGCCATAGAGAGGGCCGGCCCTCCCCTCCTCCACTCCTTTATATACGGGGGAGGGGGCACCCCATAGACACACAAGTTGATCTCTTAGCCGTGTGCGGTGCCCCCCTCCATAGATTTCCACCTCGGTCATATCGTTGTAGTGCTTAGGCGAAGCCCTGCATCGGTAACTTCATCATCACCGTCATCATGTCGTCGTGCTGACGAAGCTCTCCCCGACACTCAGCTGGATCTAGAGTTCATGGGACATCATCGAGCTAAACGTGTGTAGATCGCGGAGGTGCCGTACCTCTGGTGCTAGGGTCGGTCAGATCGTGAAGACATACGACTACATCAACCGCGTTGTCATAACGCTTCCGTTTACGGTCTACGAGGGTACGTAGACAACACTCTCCCCTCTCGTTGCTATGCATCACCTAGATGGATCTTGCGTGTGCGTAGGATTTTTTTGAAATTACTATGTTCCCCAATAGGGTCACCGAGGGGTCAAGGGTCGCCGAGGGGTCGAGGATTCGAGGGTCGCCAAGGTGTCGAGGGTCGAGGGTCGCCGAGGGGGTTCCTCGGCCTCCTGCAGCAACAGTTCTTGGAGCCAATGATGGTCGAACACAAACACCTTGGCAAATTTGTCTTACAGCCTCTACGATGAGGATTAAAAGCCAAGTGTTGAAACTTGAAACACCCAAACTGACTCATGACAAAAAATCAAATCATAGAAAGAGAAACCAAGGACGAAACAATACGTAGTTAGAGGTTGTGCAACTAGGATGATATTCTGTGACAGATTTCTTAACAAATTTGAGAGGATGATGGTGAAGAACTCGAAATCCATTAGTGTTCGAGTTCCGCCATCATCCTCTCCAATTCATTAAAATAGCTAGTAAAGAAAATCATCCTAGTTTCACAACCTCTCACTATGTACTATTTCGTCTTTCGTTTCTCTTTCTACGCCCTGATTTTTTGTCATGAGTTAGTTTGGATGTTTGAAGTTTCAAAACTTGTCTTTTAATCCTCATCGCAGAGGCTGCCAGAACAAATTCGCTGAGGTATTCGTGTTCGACCGCCATCAGCCCCGAGAACTGTTGCTGCTGGAGGCCGAGGAACCCCCTAACCCGCTCGTCCTCGGGCGCCCTCGGGTATGGCGACGCACGGTCCTTGACCCTCGACCCCTCAACACCTCGATCCTCGATCCCTCGACCATTGACCCCTCGACCCCTCGAGGATCGAGGAACGAGCAGTGCGAATTGTTTTTTACAACTTGGCAAAAAACAATAATGCTATGTGACTCCTCTTTTTACAACTTGGCGGTGGCATCCTATTATTCATGTCGGTATTTTTTTATGTTGTACTAATTTCGTTACTCTTTGTTGTGGTAGCTATTGAAAGATGGTGGGCGCGGGTAAGGAGCGCTCCGAGGCTTCTTCTTCGTCGGCGCGTGGTGGGAGTGGTACTTCCATTCCACCCATACCTCTCCGGAGAGTGTTTTACGAGGGTGTGGCTTCACCGGTGGGCACTTCTTCGTCGGGGTCATTGCCCACCAGGAGTGGAGACCGAGAAGGGAGGAAGAGAGGAGGTCGGGGAGGACGTGGTCGTGGGAGAGGTAGGAATGCTCCTATGCCTTCCTCGCCACCACCCCCAGCTGATTCACCCAAGCACATGACTGTTATGATGGACACCTCTGAGGAGGAGGCTACGCGGACTATGGTACACGAGCCTCGGGTCGACGGGCCTTCGACTCATGAGACATGGCCCCACTAGACTCTGGACCTGGGTACGTCCCAGGAGACGTCCTGATGGGGTACCTGGATAGGTCCGCCTAAGGGTCCGAGTGGCCATGCTAATGGTGGCGGGGATCCGGCTAATAGCGAGGGCGAGGTGGTTGAGGGGGGCAGCGTCTACCAACGTAGTTGTACACGGCTCCCGACCGTGCCGACGACCCGCGAGCAGAGGTGGTTGATTTACCCTGATGTGGAGAGGTAAGTGCATTTACTCTTTTTGTACCATTTTCCTTCATGTTTCTTCAAATTTCTAGTGCGTTCGCCTTGTCATACTGCGGGGGTTGGCACCACGCTGATGATGTCCATAGGCCCAACACCGTCCTTGGTGTGCTTTGCTGGCAAAACTTCCAGGGGTTTGTCACGTTGCCCGGTGAGGGTCAGGTTCCAGAGCTAGGATTGAGCTGGGAGCACTACTTGGCTGCCCCGGCACCACTAGAGGAGATGATCGACGATGTCTTGTGCCACGCGAGGGCAGAGATGGTGATCAGAAAGTTTTGGCTAATTTCTCCTTTACTCAATTAAAAAACTTCAAATAGCTAGTTATTGTACCTATCAATGTTGTGTCGTTTGATTGCAGACCTTCTACAGGTGTGAGGAGGGATACGAGGAGGCTGCGGCAAAGGCTATCGATGTCGAGTGTAGGCGCCTACTACAAAACTTATGACATGAGGCTCGGATGCAGGCTATTCGAGACTACTACGCCTTGCATGGTATTAAGATGCCCAAGCCGGCGTGCCACGACAAATATCTGAAGAAGGAGCAGTACATGAAGGTAATTACCTATTTTTAAGGCCTTGTACTTAGTTTACTTGATTTGATTCATAGGTGTAGCGCTCAAGTTTCTCTTTACTAACTTAGGTGCCCCCAAGATGGTGTGCGGATCAGATGGATTGTTGGGAGTGTTGGTGTATGAGTGATGCTCGGACCAATGGCTAGCCCTCCATAACAATGCCAAGGACCGACGTGCCCAAATGGAAGGTGTGCCACACCATCAAGGCAGCGCCAAATTATTTCAGTTCGGGCGGAACTAGGTATGTGGTTTGCTTCATGATTCATGCAATTCATTCTTCATGATAGCTTGAGCCCTTGAATTACTAATTTACTCTGTTCCTCTCTTTCAGGGGTGACACAATAAGGCGGAGGTGCCAGAGTTGTTCGACCTCTATGCCATGGCCCATACTGGCTCGTACAAGAAGGTCAAGGCATTCTCTGCGTCTGACCTCGATGATCCAAACAACTTCACCAACATCTCCTCCCACAACAAGCTCGTGAGGTACATAGATGTGGGGAAGGCGACGAAAGGGGAGGACTTTAACCCAAGCTAGAAGTTTGATCCAGAGCTGCTGATGTTATCTGCTGGCGGGAGGTCCCATGGCTCGATAGCCATTGGAGATGGACTTATACACTGTCCTAGCACTCTCCCAGAGATCAAGGCGCGCCAAACGAGCTCCGCCCCTGAGATAAGGCCTCGTCCATGGCCAATGGAGCTTGCCGTCGAGGTTAGTTATGCGGACTCAGTTTTCTTTCCTCTCCATTACATTGTGGGTGCGTCCATCGATGTTTACAATGCTAACGAGGAGTGGTGTTGCAGGCTGCTCTTTAGAAAGAGAGAGAGGCAACCAAGGAGCTTCGGGCTGATAAGGAGCAGGAGTTGGAGGAGAGGACGACTAAGTTGTTGGAGGAGGAGAGGGCATGGAATGACATGTAGAACCGGGCCATGTACGAGCTCCTCGTGGTAAGTTTCTTCTGCATATTAGCCAAATCATGGACGTAATGTTCGCTTCATTACTAACTAGTATGACTGACTCATCAAAACCAAATGTGAAGTATGTGTGCGACAGGGCCGGTCAGACCCCTCCGCCGATGCCAGAGATTGCTCCGGGGACCACGCTGAGTTTAATTTGAATGGTCATTAGTTACAAGTCTTAGCATTTCAGTGTCATCATGCTAACGAGACATTGCAAATGATCTTTGGTGCGGCGTAACTCCAGACAAGCATCGCATGATCCTTCTCCAGGTGGTACCTGCACGAGCCACCTTGGTGCTTCACCTCCATGATGACGGTAAGTTTTCTATAGTGTTTTGCTTAACAAATGCATAATGACCTAGACTTAGCTCTATTTTCTCCAATATGCTTACCATAATGACCTAGACTTAGCTTACTTAGCTCCAAAATGATCCATTTTACCTAAGTTAGCTCTAAAATGATCTACACTTAGCTTTGTTTCCTCCAAAATGACCTAAGTTAGCTCTAATATGCTAAGTTAGCTCTAATATGCTTAGTTACCTAGGTTTGCTCAATAATGACATACACTTAACTTACTTGTGTCAAAATTGGCATAATTAGCTTACTTAGGTTTGAAATGGCATAACAACCTTAGTAACCTCATATATGTCATACTTAGCTTATTTTCCTCGAAAATGACATAATAAGCTTAATTAGATCCAAAATGATCAATTTTACCTAAGTTAGCTCTAATATGCATAGTTACCTAGGTTAGCTCAATAATACCTATACTTATCTTATTTATGTCAAAAATGGCATAATATGCTTAGTTAACTCAAAAATGGCATAATTACCTAGGTTAGCTCAATAATGGTCCATTTTACCTAAGTTTGCTCCAAAATGATCCATTTTACCTAGGTTAGCTCCAAAATGATCGATATTACCTTGGTTAGCTCCAAAATGATCCATTTTAGCTAGGTTAGCTCATAAATGATCCATTTTACTTAGGTTAGCTCCAAAATGTTCCATTTTAGCTATGTTAGCTCATAAATGATCCATTTTACCTAGGCTAGCTCCAAAATGATCCATTTTAGCTAAGTTAGCTCATAAATGAACCATTTTACCTAGGTTAGCTCCAAAACGTTTCATTTTAGCTATCTTAGCTCATAAATGATCCAGTTTAGCTTAGTTAGCTCATAAATGATCCATTTTAGCTAAGTTAGCTCCAAAATGATCCATTTTAGCTAAGTTAGCTCATAAATGATCCATTTTACCTAGGTTAGCTCATAAATATCATTTTTACCTAAGTTATCTCCAAAATGACCCATTTTAGCTAAGTTAGCTCCAAAATGGTCCATTTTGCCTAAGTTAGCTCATAAATGTCATTTTTACCTAGGTTACCTAAGTTAGCTCATAAATGTCATATACTCGTTCTTCTTCTTCTTTTTACTTTCTTATTGCCCATTTTGCAGATTGCATCCACTTAATGGACGCTTGCATTGATGGAGGGCTTGTTTTCCCTTTCTGTTTTCATTTTGGAACAATGTGGAACTTGATGTGGAACTTGTAATATGTATGGATGAACTATGTATGTTGAACTTGCTATGTATTGGATATCTCATATGTATGTGGAACTTGCTATCTATGTGTTCTATATCTCTCATATGTTTGTTGTGAAATATAAATGTTTGTTGTGAAATATCATATATTTGTTGTGAAAATTGTTAGATATAAGAAAAAACAGAACAAAAAGAGGCAATGCAGCCTCTTTGCCATCTACCACCGACAGCAGGGGTCTTTGTCGTCTGCCACTGACGGCAAAGAGGCCATGTGGCAGCAACCTATGCAACCTAGGAGCACTAGGGTTGACCAATTTGGTCACTTTGTCGTATGTGGCAGATGGTAAAGAGCGGTTGTTTGCTGTCTGTGGCGGAAGGCAAAGAGCAGGGAGTAGTGATGGGCCAGCTGACATCAGGAAGCAGACGACAAAGGGGAGGGCATCTTTGCCGTCCGCTGGCAGACGGCAAAGCCACCCGTTAGCCACCTAACTGGGCTAACGTCTATTATTTGACGTCCACTTTCTTTGCCGTCTGCCACCGACGGTAAAGGGCCTTCGCCATACGCTGGTCCAAAGCAGACGGCAAAGGAGCTATTTATCGTAGCTTGCTTTGTCGGGCATGTCTGCCGTTGGCGGCTGACGGCAAAGCCCTTGTCGTTCACTTTATGGTCCTTCTGCCGTCTGCCATGGCAGATGGCAAAGAAGCCGATTCATGTACTATGTTGTTGCTTCCTTTAGTGGTGTCATGTGAACGTTGAATACATGACATTTCACCATACTTTGACGTAAAGGAAGGCATAGTGGAGTAATAAGTAGATGATGGGTTTCTAGAGTGACATAACCTTAAACCCTAGTTTATGCATTATTCCGTAAGTGGATGATTTGGACCCTTCATGCTATGGTTAGAATTATTTTAATTCTTCTTTCATAGTTGCGGATGCTTGCAAGAGGGGGTAATCATAAGTGGGAGGCTTGTTCAAGTAAGAACACACACTCAAGCACTGGTCCACTTACATATCAAATTATCAAGGTAGCGAACGCGAATCAAATAAACATGATGAAAGTGACTAGATGAAATTCCCATGTGTCCTCGAGAAAGCTTTGCTTATTATAAGAGACCATTCCGGCCTGTCCTTTGCTATAAAAAGGATTGGGCTACCTTGCTGCATCTTTATTACAATTGCTACCTGTTGCTCATTACAAATTACCTTGCTATCAAACTAACTGTTACCGATAATTTTAGTGCTTGCAGAGAATACCTTGCTGAAAACCACTTGTCATTTCCTTCTGCTCCTCGTTGGGTTTGGCACTCTTACTTATCGAAGGGACTATGATTGATCCCATATACTTGTGGGTCATCAAGACTCTTTTCTGACGCCATTTTCAGGGAGTGAAGCGCCTTTGATGAGTGGAATTTGGTAAGGAAACATTTGTACTAAATGCTGAAATTTACTGTCACTTGTCACTATGGAAAGTAATCCTTTGAGGGGTTTGTTCAAGGTATCTTCACCTCTACCGGAAGCAATTAGAGTTGCCCCTCAACCTACTAAACCTATTGAAAATATTTATTATGATATTCCTTCAGGTATGATAGAAAAACTAATGTCTAATCCTTATGTAGGAGATGGAACAATACATCCTGATATGCACTTGATCTATTTGGATGAAATTTGGGGATTGTTTAAGCTTGCGGGTTTATCTAAGGATGGAGTTAAGAAGAAGGTTTTCCCTTTATTTTTGGAGGGAAAGGCATTGACATGGTATAGGCTATGTGATGATATTGGAACGTGGGATTGGAACCGATTGAAATTTGAATTTCATCGGAAGTTTTATCCTATGCATCTGGTTCATCATGATCAAAATTGTATATGTAATTTTTGGTCTCATGAAGGATAAAGTATCGCTCAAGCTTGGGGGAGGCTTAAGTACATGATGTACACATGCCCCAATCATGAGCTCTCAAGAGAAATTACCATACATAATTTTTATGCTCGACTTCCTCATAATGATCAATCCATGCTTGATTCTTCTTCTACCAGTTCCTTTATGAAGAAAACTATTGAATTCAAATGGGGTCTTTTGAAAAGTATTAAACGCAACTCTGAAGATTTGGAACTCGACAAAGGTAAAGAGTCGGGTATAAAACTTGAGTTTGATTGTGTTAAATATTTTATGAAAAAACTGATGCTTTTCATAAGTTTGGTACTAAATATGGACTTGACTTTGAGATAGTAGCCTCATTTTGTGAATCATTTGCTACTCATGTTGATCTCCCTAAGGAGAAGTGGTTTAAATATCACCCCCCCCTATTGTAGAAATATTTATGAACCCACTATAATTAAAGATGAAACTATCATTTACAATTTTGATCCGGTTGCGCCTACTGCTTATATTGAGAAACCTCCTTTCCCTGTTAGGATTAACGAACATGCTAAAGTTTCAACTGTGGTTAAAAAAGTAACATTAGAACACCTAGACCCTTTGAAAAAATTAAAATTGAACCTAATATTGCTATGGTTAAATATCTCTTGGTTGATAATATTGATGGGCATGTTATTTACTTCTGTGATGAAGCAACTAGAATTGCTAAGACTGATACTAAACATATGAATAAACCTGTTGTTGGCATGACTGTTGTTTCGGTTAAAATAGGAGATCATCATTATCATGGTTTATGTAACTTGGGTGTTAGTGTGAGTGCCATTCCTGTTACTTTATATCAAGATATTATGAATGATATTGCACCTGCTGAGATAGAAGACATGGATGTTACTATTAAGGTCGCAAATAGAGATACTATTTCACCGCTTGGGATTGTTAGAGATGTTGAAGTCTTGTGTGTAAAGTTCAAATACCCTGCTGATTTTCTAGTTCTTGATTCTCCACAAGATAATTTTTGTCCCATTATATTTGGTAGACCTTTCTTGAATACAGTTAATGCTAAGATTGATTGCAATAAGGAAATAATCAATGTCAATTTCGGTGATACAACTCATGATTTTAATTTATATAAATTTTTTAGACAACCTCATGATAAAGAATTGCTGAGTAAGGATGAAATAATTGGTCTTGCTTCTATTTCCGTACCTCCTACTGATCCATTAGAACAATATTTGCTAGACCATGAAAATGATATGCATATGAATGAAAGAAATGAAATATATGAGATATTCTTTAATCAAGCACCTATCCTTAAACATAATTTGCCTGTTAAAACTCTTGGAGGTTCTACTCCACCAAAGGGTGATTACGTGTTTGAACTTAAGAAATTACCTGATACATTGAAATATGCTTATCTTGATGAAAATAAGATATATCATGTTATTATCAATGCTAACCTTTCAGAGCATGAAGAAAGAAGATTACTTAAAACTCTGAGGAAGCACCGTGCTGCTATTGGATATACTTTTGTTGATCTTAAGGGCATTAGTCCCACTCTATACCAAGACAAGATTAATATGGAACCTAATGCTAAGCCAGTCATTGATCACGAGCGATGATTGAATCTAAGATGAAGGATGTGGTAAGAACTTAAATATTAAAGCTTTTGGAAGCATGTATCATTTATCCCATTGCTGATAGTAGATGGGTAAGTCATGTTCATTGTGCTCCTAAGAAAGGAGGTATAACTGTTGTTCCTAATGATAAAAATGAACTCATCCCACAAAGAATTGTAACTGGTTATAGGATGGTAATTGATTTTAGGGAATTAAAAAAAGCTACTAGAAAAGATCATTACTCCTTGCCTTTTATTGATCAAATGTTTGAAATATAGTCTAAGAATATACACTTTTGTTTCCTTGATGGATATTCTGTGTTTTCTCAAATACTCCCTCTGGTCCTTTTTACTCTGTGTATTAGATTTGTGCCAAGTCAAACTTTGCAAAGTTTGACCAAATGTATATTAAACACTATCAACATCTACAATATCAAATGTATATACTATGAAAGTACATTTCGTAATGAATCTAACAATATTAATTTGGCATTGTGAATGTTGATACTTTTTTATTTAAGTTTGGCCAAAGTAGAGATACTCTGACTTTGGACAAATCTTATATGCGGACTAAAAAGGACCGGAGGGAGTACCTGTGTCAAAAGAAGATCAAGAGAAAACTACTTTTACTTGCCCTTTTGGAACTTATGCTTATAGATGCATGCCTTTTGGTTTATGTAATGCACCTGGTACATTTCAAAGATGTATGGCTGCAATATTCTCTAATTTTTGTGAAACAATTGTTGAAGTATTCATGGATGATTTTTCTGTTTATGGGGCTTCTTTTGATGATTGCTTAACCAACATTGATTGAGTTTTGTAGGGATGTGAATAAACTATTCTTGTCTTGAATTGGGAGAAGTGCCACTTCATGGTGAATGAAGGTATAGTGCTTAGGCATAAAATTTCTGAACGAGGTATTGAAGTGAGTAAAGCTAAAATTGATGCAATTGAGAAAATGCCATGTCCTAGAGAAATTATGCTACTAACAAGAAAGGATTTTTAGCAGTTGTGTTTGCATGTGATAAATCCAGACCTTACATTGTTGATTGTAAAGTGATTGTTCACAACGATCGTGATGCTATTAAATATCTTATGGAAAAGAAATATGCTAAACCTAGGTTGATTAGGTGGGTCCTTTTGCTATAAGAATTTGACTTGCATATTATTGATAGAAAGGGAGCTAAGAATCCCGTAGATGATAATTTGTCTCGAATGGGAAATGTTCTTGATGACCCACTGCCTATTGATGATAGTTTTCCTAATGAACAATTAGCTATTATAAATGCTTCTCGTAACACTCCTTGGTATTTAGACTATGCTAATTGCATTGTTGCTAAATATATACCACCTAGTTCCACATACCAACAAAAGAAAAGGTTATTTTTTGATTTAAGACATTACTTCTGGGATGGCCCACATTTTTATGAAGGAGTAGATTGTGTTATTAGACGTTGTGTACCTGAGCATGAACAAGAACAAATCCTACGGAAGTGTCATTCCAAGGCATACGGAGAACACCATGCTGGAGATAGAACCGCACATAAGGTATTCAATCTGGTTTTTATTGGCCTGCTCTCTTCAAGGATGCACATAAGTTTGTCTTTTTCTTTATGATGAATGCCAAAGAATTGGTAATATTGGTAGACGTCCGAAAATGCCTATGAATTATTTCTTTGTTTCGCAGAAAAACCATACCAAACGAAGTTCAAACACGATGAAACTTTACGGTAATTTTTTCTAAACCGGGAGAGACCCTAGAAGTTTCGGGGGTGAGGGGTGGAGAGTCCAGAAGACCTACGAGAGAACCACAAGCTCACATGGCAAGCCCCCGGGGAGGCGCCACCTGAGCTTGTGGGACCCTCGTGGACCCCCCTGACCTTATTCCAGTGATATAAATTCCCTGAAATCCAGAAACCCCCAGAACGAGACGTGAAACAATTTTATCGCCGCTGCAAGCCTCTATTCTTCTGCGATCCCATCTGGAGGCCTCCGTCGATACTTTGACGGAGGGGGAATCGCTACGGAGGCCATCTTCATCAACCTTGCTACCTCCATGATGATGTGTGAATAGTTCGCACAGGACCTACAGGTCCATAGCAGTACCTAGATCTCTCTCTCTCTCTCTGATCTTCAATACAATGATCTCTTTGGAGATCCATTCGATGTAATCTTTGTAGTGTGTTTGTTGGGATCTAATGTATTTTGGTTTTACGATTAGATTATGCATTGAAAGTAATTGAGTCTTTTCTGAGTTTTATTATGTGCAATTTTATGGCCCTGTATTTCTCTCCGATCTATCCGTCTAGTTTGGCCAATTAGATTGATTTATCTTCACTGGGAGAGATGCTTACTAGTAGGTTCAATCTTGAGGTGTCCTTGTTCTATGAGAGGAGGAGTAGTGAGTGTTGGGAACGCAGTATTTCAAAAAAATTACCTACGATCACGCAAGATCTATCTAGGAGATTCATAGAAACGAGCGGGGAGAGTGTGTCTACGTACCCTCGTAGACCGAAAGCAGAAGCGTTTAGTAACACGGTTGATGTAGTCGAACGTCTTCGCAATCGAGCCGATCCAAGTACCGAACGTATGGCACCTCCGCGTTTAGCACACGTTCAGCTCGATGACGTCCCTCGGGTTCTTGATCTAGTTGAGGCCGAAGGAGAGTTCCGATAGCACGACGGCGTGGCGACGGTTATGATGAAGTTACCGGCACAGGGCTTCGCCTAAGCACTACGACGATATGACCGAGGTGTGTAACTGTGGAGGGGCGCACCGCACATGGCTAAGACAAATCTTGGAGTGCCTTTGGGGTGCCCCCTGCCCACGTATATAAAGGAGGGAGGAGGAGGAGGCCGACCTAGGAGGGGCGCGCCTATAGGGGGAGTCCAAGTAGGATTCCCAATCATAGTTGGAGTCCCCTTCCTTTTCCAAAAGGCGAGAGAGGGAAGGAGTAGGAGAGGGAGAAGGAAAGAGAGGGGGGGCGCCCCCTCCCTAGTCCAATTCGGACTTGCCATGGGGGGTGGCCAACCCTTGAGGCCCTTCTCTCCTTTCCTGTATGGCCCATTAAGGCCCAATACTTCCCCCAGTGAATTCCCGTAACTCTCTGGTACTCCGAATAATACCCGAACCACTCAGAACCTTTCCGATGTCCGAATATAGCCTTCCAATATATCGATCTTTATGTCTCAACCATTTAGAGACTCCTTATCATGTCCGTGATCTCATCCGGGACTCCGGACAAACTTCGGTCACCAAATCACATAACTCATAATACAAATCGTCATCGAATGTTAAGCATGCGTACCCTACGCGTTCGAGAACTATGTAGACATGACCGAGACACATCTCCGATCAATAACCAATAGCAGAACCTGGATGCTCATATTGGCTCCTACATATTCTATGAAGATCTTTATCGGTCAAACCACATAACAACATACGTTGTTCCCTTTGTCATCGGTATGTTACTTGCCCGAGTTTCGGTCATCGGTATCATCATACCTAGTTCAATCTCGTTACTAGCAAGTCTCTTTACTCGTTCCGTTAAAGCATCATCTCGCAACTAACTCACTAAGTCACATTGCTTGCAAGGCTCATAGTGATGTGCATTATCGAGAGGGTCCAGAGATACCTCTCTGATACACGGAGTGACAAATCCTAATCTCAATCTATGCCAACTCGACAAACACCATCAAGACACCTATAGAGCATCTTTACAATCACCCAGTTACCTTGTGATGTTTGATAGCACACAAGGTGTTCCTTCGGTATTCGGGAGTTGCATAATCTCATAGTCAAAGGAACATGTATAAGTCATGATGAAAGCAATAGCAATAAAACTAAACGATCATTTATGCTAAGCTAACGGGTGGATCTTGTCCATCACATCATTCTCTAATGATGTGATCCCGTTCATCAAATGACAACACATGTCTATGGTCAGGAAACATAACCATCTTCGATTAACGAGCTAGTCAAGTAGAGGCATACTAGGGACACTCTGTTTTGTCTATGTATTCACACATGTACTAAGTTTCCGGTTAATACAATTCTAGCATGAATAATAAACATTTATCATGCTATAAATAAATATAAATAACAACTTTATTATTGCCTCTTGGGCACATTTCCTTCAGTCTCCCAATTGCACTAGAGTCAATTAGTTCACATCGCCATGTGATTTAACACTAATAGTTCACATCTCCATGTGACTAATACCCAAAGGGTTTACTAGAGTCAATAATCTAGCTCACATCACTATGTGATTAACACCCAAAGAGTGATCATGTTTTGCTTGTGAGAGAAGTTTAGTCAATGGGTCTGCCACATTCAGAGCCGTATGTATTTTGCAAATTTTCTATGTCTACAATGCTCTGCACGGAGCTACTCTAGCTAATCGCTCCAACTTTCAATATGTATCTAGATTGAGACTTAGAGTCATCCAGATTGGTGTCAAACCTTGCATCGACGTAACTCTTTACGATGAACTCTTTACCACCTCCATAATCGAGAAACATTTCCTTATTCCACTAAGGATAATTTTGACCGTTGTTCAGTGATCAACTCCTGGATCACTGTTGTACCATCTTGCCAAACTCATGGTGAGGTACACAATAGGTCTGGTACACAACATAGCATACTTTATAGAACCTATGACCGAGGCATAGGGAATGACTTTTCATTCTCTTTCTATTTTCTGACGTGGTCGGGTTTTGAGTCTTTACTCAACTTCACACCTTGCAACGCAGGCAAGAACTCCTTCTTTGACTGTTCCATTTTGAACTAATTCAAAAACTTGTCAAGGTATGTACTCATTGAAAAAATTTATCAAGCGTCTTGATCTATCTCTATAGATCTTTATGCTCAATATGTAAGCAGCTTCACCAAGGTCTTTCTTTGAAAAACTCTTTTCAAACACTCCTTTATGCTTTCCAGAAAATTCTACATTATTTCCGATCAACAATATGTCATTCACATATACTTATCAGAAATGTTGAAGTGCTCCCACTCACTTTCTTGTAAATACAGGCTTCACCGCAAGTCTGTATAAAACTATATCCTTTGATCAACTCATCAAAGCGTATATTCCAACTCCGAGATGTTTGCACCAGTCCATAGATGGATCGCTGAAGCTTGCACAGTTTGTTAGCACCTTTAGGGTTGGCAAAACCTTCTTGTTGTATCATATACAACTCTTCTTTAAGAAATCCATTAAGGAATGAAGTTTTGACATCCATTTGCCAGATTTCATAAAATGTGGCAATTGCTAACATGATTCGAACAGACTTAAGCATCACTACGAGTGAGAAAATCTCATCGTAGTCAACACCTTTAACTTGTCGAAAACTTTTTGTGACAATTCAAGCTTTTTAGATAGTAACACTACTATTAGTGCCCGTCTTGCTCTTGAAGATCCATTTATTCTCAATGGCTTACCGATCAATGAGCATGTCCACCAAAGTCCACACTTTGTTCTCATACATGGATTCTATCTCAGATTTCATGGCCTCAAGCCATTTTCTGAATCTGGGCTCATCATCGCTTCCTCATAGTTCGTAGGTTCGTCATGGTCAAGTAACATGACCTCCAGAACAGGATTACCGTACCACTCTGCTGCGGATCTTACTCTGGTTGACCTACGAGGTCCAGTAGTAACTTGATCAGAAGTTTTCATGATCATCATCATTAGCTTCCTCACTAATTGGTGTAGGAAATCACTGGAACTGATTTCTGTGATGAACTACTTTCTAATAAGGGAGCAGGTACAATTACCCCATCAAGTTCTACTTTCCTCCCACTCACTTCTTTCGAGAGAAACTCCTTCTCTAGAAAGCATCCACTCTTAGCAATAAAGATCTTTCCTTCGAATCTGTGATAGAAGGTGTACCCAACAGTTTCTTTTGGGTATCCTACGAAGACGCACTTCTCCGATTTGGGTTTGAGCTTATCAAGTTGAAACTTTTTCACATAAGCATCGCAACCCCAAACTTAAAGAAAAGATAGCTTAGGTTTCTTGCTAAACCATAGTTCATACGGGTGTCGTCTCAACGGATTTTTAGACAGTGGCCTTTTTAACGTGAATGCAGCTGTCTCTAATGCATAACCCCAAAACGATAGTGGTAATTTGGTAAGAGACATCATAGATTGCACCATATCTAATAAAGTACGGTTATGACGTTCGGACACACCATTACATTGTGGTGTTCTAGGTGGCGTGAGTTGCGAAACTATTCCACATTGTTTCAAATGAAGACCAAACTCATAACTCAAATATTTGTTTCCGCGATCAGATCGTAGAAACTTTATTTTCTTGTTACGATGATTTTCCACTTCACTCTGAAATTCTTTGAACTTTTCAAATGTTTCAGACTTATGTTTCATCAAGTAGATATACCCATATCTGCTCAAATCATCTATGAAGGTCAGAAAATAATGATACCCGTCGCGAGCCTGTAACATCCCAAATTTTCAATTTGGAATGTTATACATAGATCATCCATGCATATCATATTTTATTGCATTTCGTTTTGCGATCCTCGAAATCCTAAGCAACTCAAGGACCCTCGGAGAAAGTTGGGGATTTCCCTGTTTTCATATTTGAGTTTTATCAAATATTGAAACGAGTATTTTTGGTTTTAATTATTTTTCTCTCTGAAAATATTTCATATTAAAATACATGAGAGGAGATAATATGACTTGCCCAAAATAAATGAAATATTGGAGGAAAAAGATTAAAATCCAATATTTGATTTTTATCCGGAGTTTATTGCTATTTTATTTGAATTAGAAAAATTGCACGTTTTTCAAAGTTGCATTTTAGGGCCAAGAAAATGTTCACCTTGTTCTAAATATTTTATTTAGACGGTGAAAATTTGTTTTGGCATTTTTAGAATTTTATTTTATTTTTCTAGGATTTTTTTAGTTTCGGTGGAATTTATATTTTTTTAAAAAGAGTTTTAGCGCCCGACTGGGCCGAAGCCCAGCCGAGCCGGCCCAGCCGCTCGCGCCTCATCTCCGCTCGGGAGACCGAGACCGCGCCGCCGCCGTGAAGCGGAGTCCGGCCAGGACTCCCGCGCCGTGCCCCCTCCTCCAAGCCGCGCTGCTCCGCCCCCTCCTTAAAAGCCGCCGCCCCGCCGCCCTTGGAGCCCGCACCACCCCGCCGCCGCAAGCCGCCGTGTCGCCGTCGCCCGCTGCCGCGCTGCCTTTCCTGCCCCGCCGCCCGCCGGAGCAGCCCCGCCACACCGGACTTCGCCGGAGGTAGAACCGTTCGGTTTTTTAAAAAAACCGGTTCGATTTTTTTCTAGAAACCCTAGTTTTTTTGGATAGATCGGTTCACCGGTTTTTCGCGGTTTAGTTACTTTGCGGACGTTCGTCCATACATTCATTTTAACGAACGAAGTTTACTCGTTAGTAATAGACAATGAACGTTCGTTCGTTAGCCTGTTCGTCAGTTTTCTTTTTCTTGGATTTTCCGCCATTATTTTCAATCGCGATTTCTGATCCGATTTTCGTTTTAGTTTATATTTTAGCTCGTTTGTCGGAATCAGGCGATTCAAGCGCCTAGATCTTCGTCTCGAGACCCTCTTTCCGTTTAACCAACTTAAGCAATCTTTTGCTACTATAAATTTTGACCTTAGTCCAGATTAGTAAACGGATCTTGTTTCTTTCGCAGTATGAGTTTCGTTGCTCCGTTTGATTTGATTCTTTTTGCAAACCGGAGTTCTTAAGTTGAGCTTTCTGGTTAGATCTTCTTGTTTGAGTTTTACCCGTGTTTCTTTGCTTGATTTCTTATGTATGCTATTGTTTGTTTGCGATAGAACACCCGGAGTGCGAAGCGTGCTACTACGAATCCCTAGGTTTTGCGGATCATCAGCAAGGCAAGTAACACTTTGATCATACCCCTTTATCACCCAGTTTTTATGCATTAGTTCCAATCTTCAGAGATTGCATGGTTAGAATGTGATTAACATGTGGTTTGGGAAGTAGTTGATGAGGTAGAACCTATTGCCATGTTATATTCAAACCCTTGGGAGTTACTTCTACGTATTGCTTATATTGCTATGCTATGCTCGTAGACATGGTTAGGTGAGTGAAATCCATGACATATGTGAGATTGTTAATTGATGGTTCAACTTAAGGTGGCAACTAGAATACACATCTGGGTGGATTGTTTGTTGGGCACCTGGGGAATCCAGTGTTGTCCTAGGATATCTCGAAGTACTCGTGTGATAATCCTATGGTCCGCCACCCAGGCTCAAAGGGAACTAAGATATTTTCATGCTAGAAACTTCCGTGTGCAGCCACAAGCTATTATGGGCTCTAGCATAGTTGAGTAAGTTGCGTGAAGCTTCTGAAGAGGTGGATCAGCAGGTAGTGGGATGTAGGTTGGTATGGTCTGCCCGGAGTAAGGAGTTAATGCTTCTGAAAGACTGTGTCTCGGTCATCCGTTTCTCAAACACCCTGTAGAGCGAGAAATCCAACGGAGGAGATTGGGTCTTGTGTGGAAAAGTGCGCAAACCTCTACAGAGTGTATAAACTAATCATGGTTAGCCGTGTCCCCGGTTATGGACATCTTGAGTATCTAGTACTTGGAGTATCATAAGTATCTCATCACTCTAAACTAACATTGTTGGGTTGTTAATTACTTTAATTGGGATTGAGTTGGAGGAACCTTCTCAATGATGTTTCAACTACCATGATAGTTAAATAAAATATATTCCTTTGTTGTAGGGAAAAATTGGCTTTTCGCAAAAACTATAACCATAGAGCTTTCCACCAGCCAAATATGCATGTAGTGATAGCATTATTCTGTTCTTGCTCTACTGTGTTATCTTGCCAGCATATTCCATGTGCTGACCCATTTTCGGGCTGCAACGTATTATGTTGCTGACTTTTCAAACGAGGAGTAAGGTTCATTAGGTCGTTGTCGTGCAGCTCAGCTATGCCATTGGAGTTGATGGACTCACTTTATCTTCCAAGCCTTCTGCTGTTATCGTATTAGATGGCCTTAAGCCATATTTATTGTAATAAGTTCTCTTTTGAGACATTCGATGTAATAAGTGTGTGATTGCTACTCTGTTATAAATCCTCGAGTACTGTGTGTGTCAGCACTACCGATCCAGGGATGACATTGAAGCACAGAAACTTGGCCGTTTGAGGTCGGGTCGCTACATGGTATTAGAGCACATGCTGAGTGTAGGACACGGCCACTAAGCTAAAGCCCTAGATCACTATTCTCTTCTCATTTCAGACTCCTCTCCATTTTCTACTCTTTAGGATGGCGGACGCAAGGAACAAGTTTGCACAACCGGATGAAGAAGCACCTTTTGGACGACACTTGAAGGAAGTCACTAGGTACCTGAACATTCGAATACCAAGCTTCACCGGGACTTACAACGCCACATTACCAGAAGAGGAGTGATGGATGATTCAAGTTCAAGTTCCAGGAAGGACATTCACGCCAGTCACTAAGCCCATAGAGTTGCCCTTCGATGCACCAACCTGGAGTCTAGGAAAGAGTATGGCAGCTGACATCACCATGGGCGCATTGGAGAAGTTTATCATAAGGAGCTTAAAGACACTATCTATCAGATTTGTGGGCGTCGAGATGAGCAATGGGAGATGATCGGCACTAGGAAGGATAGATCAATTGCAGCTTCCATCCAAGAGTTAAACCAACACATTCGTCGCTAGGAGAATCAGATGTGCGCAGGAATGATAGACCTAAAGAAGGCAATGACTAGGATCATGGAACTGGAGGAAGAACTCAAGGCTACTCGTGAAGATTATGAAGAGGAAATCGTCGTACTAGTGGAGAAGAATGACGATCTAGAAAGGAAGCTAGGAGTATTTCTGGGAGACCCCACACCAGGAGGAGAAGACGAAGAACCCAAGGAGATTCGCCCGGAGGACTACATTATCATCGACGACACCGACTCGGACCTCGACAATAGCGATGATGAATATGAAGACGAAGCTGGAGCAGACATTATGGAGTCTTCAACCGAAGAATATTTTTAGTAGACCACCACATCAGTAGTAGCATTCCACCATGTAAATATTATAGTCCGAGAACTTTTGTAACGATAGTTAGGTCGATTGTATGCCTTTGCTTAATTGATTGAGTGAAATGTTTGTGTTTGTCTCATGTGCATATGGGTAGTGTTTTTCTCATTAGACCTCATTCTATTCTAATCTCTCCCCTCTAAACCCATCAGATGCCTCTGAGACGTGACCCCGAATTTACCTTCCCACTGGAGCTCACTCAGTTAATCCAGCAGCAGAATACCCTGATGTAGTTATTAGTTCAGAACCAAGGCAACAACAATAACAACAACAACAATCCACCGCCACTGCCACCAGTTGATAACTTAGCCCGTTTCCTGAGGTTGCAGCCGCCGATGTTTTCCAGTAGCACCGAGCCCATAGTAGCAGATGATTGGCTCCACAGGATTGGAAGGGAGTTAATCACTGCAGGATGTACCGATGCTGAGAAGGTGCGTTTTGCCGCACATGGATGGACCAGCAGCCTCATGGTGGGAGAATTACATAGTCACCTACCCTATAGCCACTGTTACATGGGATCAGTTTCAGCAAGCCTTCCGTATAGCCCATGTCTCAACTGGATCTATGAGTATGAAGAAGCGTGAGTTTCGCAACTCACGCCAGGGGAACCGTACTGTGGCTCAGTACATGGATGAGTTTAGCAAGTTATCTCGCTATGCCCCTGATGATGTGGCCACAGATGTCGTAAAGCAAGAGAAGTTTATGGAAGGGCTGAATGATGAGATGAGCATGCAGTTGATGGTGGCAACATTCAACAACTACCAGGAGTTGGTGGTAAGGCTATTATGATTGAAGGGAAGCAGCAGCAAATTGAGAGCCGTAAGAGGAAGTATGGACAAGGAAGGTATAATTCAAGAGCTCAGCAAAAGCCTCGCCTAACCCCGAAATCGGGAGGACTTGTTCATAACCATGGAGGCCACACCCACAATGGAGGAAGTAACCATAATCATACTGGCCCAAGGAATGGGAATGCGAATGGAGCAAGCAACAATCAGAACCGTTCCAATCCAGCCACACCCGCGAAGAGAGACCTAAGCCACATTACTTGTTTCAAGTGCGGGAAGACTAGACACTATGCCACGGAGTGCCTTGAAGCGAAGAATGGAAATGGCAATGGGAGCGCTGGAAAGAAGCCCAATCCATTCAACAAAGGACAAGTGAACCACGTCAATGTGGAGGAGGTTGAAGAATAGCCAGACGCGGTTATTGGTAAGTTTTTGGTTAAGTCTTTTACCACCCTTGTTCTTTTTGATACTGGTGCATCGCATTCATACATATCAAGGGAATTCGCGGATAAGTTTAAACTACCGACCCAAACCCTTAGGACCCATCTGTTAGTGAGTTCACCTAGAGCAGAGTATATGGCTAGTCGATGGTGCAACCAGATACCCCTAACCATTGGTAGCCATGTTTTTCCGTCCGACCTAATAATCTTGGAGTCACAAGGATTGGATGTGATATTAGGCATGGACTGTATGTCAAAGTATGGAGGAAGCATTGACTGTCTTAGTAAGTCAATTTGTCTCACCACCCCTGAGGGAAAAAGGATCAAGTATGTATCTAGGCATGCGCCAAGAAGTAGCCAAGTGAATACCCTCACGGGAGTTTTTCAGGAGGAAGTGCCTGTAGTGAAGGATTACCCGGATGTTTTTCCAGAAGAGTTACCAGGCATGCCACCAGATCGAGACATCAAGTTTTTGATAGAGCTATTGCTAGGCACCGGGCCTATATCAAAGCGACCATATCGGATGCCCGCAAATGATCTGGAGGAGATTAAGAAACAAATCAAGGAGTTATTGGAGAAAGGTTACATTCGACAGAGCTCATCACCATGGGGAGCCCCAGTGCTTTTGGTCGAGAAGAAGGATAAGTCTCTAAGAATGGTTGTTGATTATCGTGCGTTAAATAAGGTGACGATCAAGAATAAATACCCACTGTCGATGATCAATGATTTGTTCGACCAGCTGCAAGGAGCTAAGGTGTTTTCAAAGATCGACCTGCGATCTGGATATCGCCAGCTGAAGATACGAGATAAGGACATACCAAAGACAACATTCACCACACGGTACGGGTTGTATGAATATACGGTCATGTCGTTTGGACTGACTAATGCCCCTGCCTACTTCATGAGCATGATGAACAAAGTATTCATGGAATATTTGGATAAGTTTGTTGTGGTGTTCGTTGATGATATAATGGTATACTCGAAGAACGAGGAGGAGCACGAAGAGCATTTGAGCTTAGTTCTCGAGAAACTCAGGGAACATCAGTTGTATGCCAAGTTCGGCAAATGCGAGTTTTAGCTGAAGGAAGTTGGATTCCTTGGACATGTTATATCAGGAGAAGGTGTAGCAGTAGATCCTACCAAGGTTCAGTCAGTCACTGAATGGTTGGCACCCACTTCAGTTAGCGAGATCCGCAGTTTTCTTGGACTCGCCGGATACTATCGGAGATTCATTGAGAATTTTATTTAAATGGACGGAAGAATGTGAAGCAAGTTTTCAAGAGTTAAAGAAACGTTTGACTACAGCCCCGGTGTTGATTCTGTCGGATATATGTAAGGAGTTCCAAGTGTATTGCGATGCCCCTCGCTTAGGACTTGGAAGTGTGCTTATGGAGGACGGAAGAGTTGTTTCGTATGCCTCGTGACAACTGAAACCGCACGAGTTGAATTATGCCACACATGATTTGGAGTTGGCTGCCGTAGTGCATGCGTTGAAGACCTAGAGGCATTATCTTATTGGAAATCGTTGTGATGTGTACACAGATCATAAGAGTTTGAAGTACATTTTCACACAGAAGGAGCTGAACCTTAGGCAGAGGAGATGGTTGGAGCTTATAAAGGATTATGACATGAAGCTTCACTATCATCCAGGCAAGGCCAATGTCGTAGCCGACGCTTTGAGTCGGAAGAGCTATGCTAATACCCTAGTGAGCACGGGATTGCCGAAGGAGTAAGCAGAGGATCTCAGGGAACTTCGATTGGAGATTGTTCCTAGAGGTTTTGTTGCAACCATGGAGGTTCAGTCTACATTGTTAGGAAAGATTCGAGAAGCTCAGAAAGAGGACAAAGAGATTGCCGAGATAAAAGAGAGAATGAGTGAAGGACAGGCCAAAGGTTTTCGTGAGGATGAGCACGACACCTTATGGTTTGAGGACCGTGTTTTTGTGCCCAATAACACAGATATCAGGAAGTTAATACTTCAGCAGGCTCATGACTCACCATACTCGATACACCCAGGAAACACCAAGATGTATTTGGATTTGAAGGAACGTTTCTGGTGGATTGGTATGAAGAAGGATATTGTTGAGTATGTAGCCGTATGTGATGTATGTCAGAGAGTGAAGGCTGAGCATCAAAAGCCAGCAGGATTGTTACAGCCTATGCCGATACCCGAATGGAAGTGGGATAAACTTGGCATGGATTTTATCACCGGATTACCCAGGACCAAATCAGGATACGATTCTATATGGGTAGTAGTTGATCGCTTGACCAAAGTAGCTCACTTTATCCCAGTGAAAACCACCTATACAAGTGCGAAGTTGGCCAAGATATATATGACCAGGATCGTATGTCTGCATGGAGTTCTGAGGACTATCATATCAGAGGGACACAGTTTACTTTGAAGTTTTGGCATCAGTTGCACCAAACTTTGGGAACAAGGCTGGAATTCAGTACAGCTTTTCACCCGCAGACAGATGGACAGACCGACAGAGTCAACCAGATTCTGGAGGATATGTTGAGGGCCTGTGCGCTAGATTATGGATCTAGTTGGGATGACAATTTGCCCTACGCGGAGTTCTCATACAACAACAGCTACCAAGCCAGTTTGAAGATGGCACCGTTCGAAGCCATGTACGGACGAAGGTGCAGAACACCGTTGATGTGGGATGAAGTCGGAGACTGACAGATGTTTGGACTAGATCTGATCAAAGAGTCTGAAGAGAAAGTTAAGTTGATCAGAGATAGATTGAAGATAGCTCAGTCCTGGCAAAAGAGTTATGCAGATTCAAAACGCAAGGAAATAACCTATGAAATTGGAGACAGAGCATATCTGCGAGTGTCACCCCTGCGAGGAGTGAAACGTTTTGGAGTTAAGGGAAAGTTAGCCCCGAGATTTGTAGGGCCATATCGAATTTTGGAACGTATGGGAGAAGTTGCCTACAAGTTGGAGTTACCTGAAGGACTGTCATGAGTTCATGACGTATTTCATGTTTAACAGCTGAAGAAGTGTCATGCTGAGATGGCCGATATACCGTTAAGAGATATAGTACCCTTGGAGGCGATTCAGTTGGACAGTGATTTGACCTATGAGGAGAAGCCAGTCAGGATTCTCGAATTTTCCAGCCGAGTCACCCGCAACAAGGTTATCAAGTTTTGAAAGTTCAGGTGAGCCACCATACCGAGGATGAAGCCACTTGGGAACGAGAGGATTATCTTCGCAAAGACCACCCACACCTATTCTCTAGCCAACCCGAATCTCGAGGGCGAGATTCATCTTAAGGGGGGTATATTTGTAACATCCCAAATTTTCAATTTGGAATGTTATACATAGATCATCCATGCATATCATATTTTATTGCATTTTGTTTTGCGATCCTCGAAATCCTAAGCAACTCAAGGACCCTCGGAGAGAGTTGGGGATTTCCCTGTTTGTCGTGGAATTGTCACAGCAGATGTCCTAGCAAAAGTACTTAGTCGTAGGGCCATCGCAACTAGGAAGCTTAAAGGAGTTAATCGGGACAATGGACATGAGAGGTTTTATACTAGTTCGGCCCCTTACGATGAAGGTAAAAGCCTATGTCTAGTTGTGTTGATATTGCTGGGGTTTCGATCACCAAGAGGCTAGTTCGCCGGCTTGGTTATCGATCTCTTGTTTCTTGCCCTAAGCCGCCACCGGGTCGTCCCCTTATATACACGGGCTGACGCCTGGTGGCCTACAGAGTCCCGGCCGGCTCATAAATCATGTCCGGCTTGGTGACTTCTTTTACATTCCTTTCCTTACAAGTCTTTCCTTACATACGGCGGTTTACAATATTGGGCCTTAAGCCGTCGCTGGGCCTTTAGGCCTTCTATAAGGTTTAATAACCTATCACCTTGAATGTCTATTGGGCTTCCTTTGTGACCCGCCATTGGGCCTGACCCGGCCCCTCCTGGGCGGGTCATAAATGATAGCTATATCCCCAACATTAGGCCCCAGGTTGATTTGAACTTTTTTCTTGTCAATCATCAATACTTAGAAAAAAAATCCACCTATTACTGTTTTGCGAAAGCTTTGTAACCCGCCATGACGTCACCTCCGGATTTTTCGGGAATCTGCCATCATGTCATCTTTTTAACGGATTTTATCTTTAATGCCTTCCCGAAAATCAAGGCGCCTGGGTAGCTGGATAATCATGTTTTGGTCTCCTCGTTTTTTGCACCCACTTATCGGTCTTCTCCTTATAAATAGGCACGACTAGCCTTTCTTCATTCTCCCCCTTTTCCATCATCTTCTTCCTCTCTCGCAACCCTTCTGTCGCTCGAGCTCCGCCGCCACCGCAGCGCTCATCGTCGTCCTCAAGTTCGGCCGCTGCATCACCCTAAACTGTACAGAGAAACGGCGACGACCCTCCGCAACAGATCCGCATCCGCAAGTTCTTGCCTTCTCACACCTTTAGATCTGCATTAGGGTTTGCGAGTTCATCGGTGTTCTTCGCTGTTCCTCATGAATCTTCTGGTAGTTCTTCCTCCACAACCTCTCTTGATCAAAAAGGAACACCTAACTCGTGCGGTAGTGGTTTTACACCCATTTTAGATGTTAGTAGATCCCTTTCCTTTGCACAGATACCTTCTTAGAGCTGATGAACTCATCTGAGCTATATTTTTAGGTCTTGGAAATTTTTCATTTTGAACAGCCATTTGATCCATATGAATATCCAGAAGTTAAGAAACCTGTTTGTCTCCATACTTAACCAATTTCTGCCGCTAGTATTTCTCAAATGTCTGTAGTCATGGCAGCTTACTGTGCCAACTTACTTTTCCTTATATGACATTAGCCCTTAATTAAGCCGCCATTACTCCTCTGTATCATCTTTTACTTTCATCATATTTATGGAATTGAACCGGCATGTTACCTTTCTTTCAGTACGTTTGTGAACACCATGCTGTCCAAACCGCCGACTGTCTGCAACTGGGTTCCCTCAACCGTAACTGAGGAACGTTTGAAGGAGTTCTTCTCCATAGGATTTTTGCCAGGAAAAAATGTCATGTCTTACTGTGCACCTGACCCGGACGAAGAACGGCCCAACCCAAAAGATGGTGAAGTCATTGTCTTTACTGACCACATGAACCGTCGCTTTTCACCGCCCGGCTCAAAGTTCTTCAGAGATGTCCTCCATTTTTTCAAACTCCACCCTCAAGATATTGGGCCCAATTCCATATCCAATATCTGCAACTTCCAAGTGCTCTGTGAGGTGTACCTTCAGGAAGAGCCGACCATGGAACTGTTTAGAGAGTATTTTTACCTGAACCGGTAGAACGAGTGCACCAACGGCCTTAGCTTGGAGCTTGGAGGCATCTCAATTCAGCGTCAGCAAGGCATTGTCTTCCCCCTCATAGTCTTGCTGAGTCATCCAAAAGACTGGAATCAGACTTGGTTCTATTGTCAAGACACTTCACCAACAAATGAGAAGCCACTGACGGGTTATCGTGCCGAGCGTCTTGACTCCAAATTTGTGCTCCCTGACAAGCTTACTGCTGCCAAACGCAAGAAGCTGACCCCATCAATAAAAAGGATTAACGCCTTATTAGGGAACGGCTTAACCGAAGTTGACCTGACCCGCTGATGGATCTCATGGCGGGTTATCCCTCTAAGGCGTCGATCAAAATTGATGTACGAGTATGATGGAGGCCCAGATGACTCTCTTCGTCATAGCTCCGTTCAATTAACAGAAGAAGATATTGTTTCAATGTGAACCCTTCTGGTCAACGGAAAATACTAAGACTGCAGTAAAGTCGGGTTAAACCCCTTCTGCAAGCTTAACCCGGTGCCAGAAGTAAGGAAACTCTGATCTCTCTCCTTTGTATTTTTTTCCAGCCGTATTGTTTTTTAATACTTGCCTGACCTTTCATCTTGTTTTTATCTGTTTACAGGCCAAATCAGATTTCTGGAAAGTTAAATATGACCACGAAGCTGCCAAGAAAGCGAGAGTCGCCGCCATAAACGCCAAGAAGACGACCCAGAGCTCTAAAAAGAAGAAGAAGAAGAGCACCGCTGAATACATGATGAAGCTTGACGATACTTCTGAGTCGGAGGTAGCCCTTGACTCCCTTGGCCAACTTTTCAATAATCTTATTTACACTGATCATTACCAGGATGACACTGGGGCCAGTCAGGCCATGGAAGAAGAGGTAACTATTTCCTCCGACTCATCCCATTTTCCAAGACAGGAACTTCGAGTCGTAACCCGAAAAGTAAGGTTTTCACACCCTTTGGCTTATCTAGACCCTCATTTTCTTTTGAAAAAGCAGCAACATGAAAGCCGCCATCAAGCCCGGAATGACGATGAACCACCTGTTGTTCTTCAACAAACTCCTCAAAAGCGTCGGAATGAGGTTACTTCTTTGTTTTTGACTCTCTGTTTAATGGATCCTTTCCCTTGCATTACTTAACTTTACTTTATCTTTGCAGGAGGTGTCTCGCTCTTCTGGCAACTCGTCTCAGACCCAATTTCCGGCCTTCAAGAGTGCCCCTAGGTAAGGAAAAAAATCCTCTTTCCTCCATGTTTTTCAAGCTGTATCTTTATACTGACAGTCCTATAATATTTCTCTTAGTGGTCAAGCTAAGTCCAAGAAGGCAAAGGAAACTAAGCCGGTGGAAGACCCGCCAGTTCATGTCCCTGAACCGGCCATGCCCTCTTCTCCTCCGTTAACTGACACTCCAGAAGACTCGCCTGTCAACGCAGAAGCAAATCCTCCTGAGCCGTCGGTTGACGATACCACCGTTAACCCATCTGCCACTGGACCATCCAGCTCGGCTAACCTGCCATCACCGTCTGCTCAAGACGTTCTGATCACTGGGAGCCGCTTCACTGAGCCGGGGAATCCCACTGTGTTGGCTCGTCATACTGCGAAACAAGAGGCGCTGGAAAGACAAAAGGTGTGTTTTGATATGTCGCATTATAACCATCTGAATGCCAACGACATATTATCCGGCTATCTCAGCCATGTGCACTCCAGCCGTGACTCAGAGATCGAAATGGTCAAGCAGTTGCAACTGAAGTATGAGGTATGTTCTTCCGACTTACTTATATTCTGCCAGCCCCCAAGTCTTCAGATTATGAGAAAACCGGAATGATCTGTAGACTTTATGATATAGGCTTAGACTTTACCTTTAGATCTTTCTGGAGTTCAATAAAATAGAACAAAGCTTCACCTGTAGTCCCCAAGAGCTGGTTCATTTGACCATAAATGAATCGGTTCTTTGAATTTTCATAGCCGTCTCGTGCCGAACTCAACAAATACTGTAGTCCGGCTTACCCTTGAGATACTTGCTGAATATCATACATTAGCCCCCAAGTGCCAAGTGTTGTTACTTTGTAAAGTACTTGGGACTTGAAGCATAGTAGAATCATAAAAATTTTGTTTTGGCATACATTAGCCCCCAAGTTCAAGTGGCTTTGCAGTGCAAAGGCACTTGAGACTTAAATCTTGAATTTTGAGCTTTAATACACCTGTATATGTCTTGCAGAACGCCCTATCTGAATTGGGTTCGCAATTGACTGACGCCAAGACCCGGCTGGCGGATCAGGAGGCAGAAATAAAGGCTGCCGATTCCAAGCTTCAATTAAGTCTTGGTGAGACAGAAAATCTGAAAAACATCCTGACTACCAAGAAGAAAACCTAGGCTGAAGAGAAAACACTGCTGACACAACATGCCGAAAAGGCGGAAGCAGCTCTTGAGGAGGTTACTACAGAGTTGACCGGCTTAAAGAACCGGGTATCTCAAATGGTGTCCGCCATCTTTGGTAAGTCATCTGTACTAACCTTTTGTACCTTATGCTGACCCGAAAAATAAACCGCTGGCTGATCCTTTGTTTATATAACATGTGCAGACCCACGAAGCAAGAATTTGAGCCAAGACAATGTGATTAAACTGAAGGCGGTGTATACCTTAGTAGAGCAATTGTACATTGGCGCACAATGGGCACTTGCCGCTATTTCTCCCGCCAATCAAGGACCCAACCAGCTCAGCGATGTCTTAAAGAAGCTGTCAATCTTACCCGTCAGGTTCCAAGAAGTCAAGCGCTCCTGTGCCCGAGCCAGTGCTTTGACTGCCCTAAGCCGCTCCAAGGCTCGGGTGCCAGATCTAGACCCGGCAGATGTAGCCAGAGGGTATCCACGGTAAAGGAAGACGAGCCACTATTTGAACAGGACGACTTTGTTGCTTGCGTGAGGGAGGTGCGACCTCAGGCCACCATTCTTGGAGATGAAACAAATATCGATAAATAACAACCAGGTTTTGACTTGGATAATAAGAAGATGGCGACTCCCTCGTACAAAGTGACCGATTTAATCCCGCCTGTTCGTGAACATACATTTGCCCCGGAAGTTGTTCCGACCAGCCTGATTGACGAAGAAGCAGAATTTATTGCTATGAACGGCTTTGATTGGTCAAAGCCCAGCTTCCAATCAGCAGAGGGTGGTGAACCGGCGAGGGAGGAGTGATGACCATCTTCATGGGCTTGTAAAAGCCTTGTAATAGATTAGTTTCGAAAACACTGCCTATTCTGCCTATGCCATCGCGCATAAGACACTGTGTGTTACTTTGTGCTTTCTTTAATATATGCATCATATTTATGGTTGTCCCTGCAATACTTCAATTTTGTTCCTATAGATAAAAAGGAAACAACTGGCTTGGCGGCTTAGTACCGAACGGGTCAGAACACCCGGTTTATAGCCAATATTTTTATCCTAGTAAAAAACAGAACCAGATGTAAAAAAGAAAACAAGGCTGAAATAACCTTTGATTAATATAGAGAAACTATTCATAAACAATAGCCACACCTGTACCTTTGATCTCCTGTCCACCGGTTTAAATGACCCGGGTGATGAAGTTGATAATCCTGTCTTTTTTGAGAAGTCAATGCTTCGGAATACTTGATGATTATCATGCCCTGGCGGCTTGTTGTCAAATAGTCCAGCCGGTGAAAAGACCATGCTGATTATTTGTGAAATTGAGACAACAAAGAACCAATAAGGAAAATAACAGGTGGTAAAAAAATTGACCTTGTAATTAAAGGTTGGGGGTTTCTGATTCGAATACGATCAGTAAACCGGACCAAAGGGGTTAAGCTAAGGTTCGAATACAACCATATAGCCCCTAGTGGCTTTGGCGTTGCGCCGACCAAGAGGGTACCGACAGCTATGTTATCTTTGGTTCGAATACGACCTATGTTTGAACAGGAAGCCCCCAAATGACCTTGAGAGACCTTGATTCGAATGCGATCCAAGTCGGACCCAAAATGGGTTAAGCTGTGATTCGAATACGATCAAGAAGCCCCCTAGTGAGTTTGGCTTTGAGCCGATCAAAAGGGTTACGACAGCTATGTTCTCTTTGGTTCAAATACGACCTATGTTTGAATAGGAAGCCCCCAAGTGACCATGATAGTTGCAGCTAGATTCGAATACGATCATAAGCGGGACCAAAAAAGGTTAGACTTGATTCAAATATGATCCGCTCCTTAATAGTCATTTGAAAATAGTAGTAAAAAATAATAAAGATGTGTAATCTTTCTGAAAAGAAAAGAGACCGATGGTCCTGCTTTATTACTTATCATAATATATAACGTCGTATGTATATAATGAGAACCGGTGGCTCAGGTGTAGTATGGCCGAAGTTGAGCAATGTTCCACGGCCGACGGGTCTCCTCCTCCGACTTACATGAGTCTTTGTGCTCTCGAACATCAATGAGGTAATATGACCCGTTGTTTAAGTTCTTGCTGACCACAAAGGGTCCTTACCAAGGTGGGGATAACTTGTGTGCATCTGATAGATCCTGGATGAGCCAGAGCACCAGGTCACCTTCTTGAAAAGTCCTGGACTTAACCCGGCGGTTGTGATAATGGTGCAGGTCCTGTTGATAAATGGCTGATCGAGCCGCTGCTAGGTCTCTTTCCTCATCTAACAAGTCAAGTGCATCCTGTCTGGCTTGTTCATTGTTAGCTTCAACATAAGCCGCCACCCGGGGTGAGTCATGACGGATGTCACTAGGCAACACTGCCTCTGCTCCATAAACCATGAAGAAAGGTGTATAACCTGTAGATCTGTTAGGGGTGGTGTTGATACTCCACAGCACCGAGGGTAACTCATCTACCCAACTACCCAGCGTTCGCTGCAAGGGAACCATAAGCCGGGTCTTGAGACCTTTTAAGATTTCCTGATTTGCTCTCTCAGCCTGACCATTGGATTGAGGATGAGCTATAGAAGAAACATCAAGCCGGATATGCTCGCACTGACAGAAATCCTCCATAGCCCCTTGGGATAGATTAGTGCCATTGTCAGTGATAATGCTGTGTGGAAAACCAACACGGAAGATAACCTTTTTCATGAACTGAACCGTTGTTGCCGCATCACACTTACTCACTGGTTCTGCCTCAACCCACTTTGTGAATTTGTCAACTGCCACCAAAAGATGTGTCTTTGTATCCTTAGACCTTTTGAAAGGACCAACCATGTCAAGCCCCCAGACCGCAAACGGCCAAGTGATTGGAATCATCCGCAACTCTTGAGCCGGCACATGTGATCGTCTTGCAAATTTTTGACATCCATCACATCTACTGACCAGATCTTCTGCATCAGCATGAGCCGTCAACCAATAGAAACCATGACGAAAAGCTTTGGCCACCAGAGATTTTGACCCGGCGTGATGACCACAATCACCTTCATGGATCTCACGAAGTATTTCTTGGCCTTCTTCAGGGGAAACACATCGCTGAAACGCTCCAGAAACACTGCGATGGTATAGTTCTCCGTCAGAAATCGTCATTGACTTAGACCGCCGGGTTATCTGTCAGACAAGGGTCTCATCCGCTGGCAGCTCGCCCCGGGTCATGTAAGCCAAGAACGGTACTGTCCAATCTGGGATGACGTGAAGAGCCGCCACCAACTACGCCTCCGGGTCAGGAACGGCTAGATCTTCTTCTGCAGGTAACTTAACAGACAGGTTATGCAAAACATCCAAAAAGGTGTTAGGTGGCACCGGCTTACACTGAGATCCCAACCGGCTTAAAGCATCAGCCGCCTCATTCTTCCTACGGTCAATGTGCTCCACCTGATAACCTTTAAAATGCCCCGCAATAGCATCAACTTCACGGCGATAAGCCGCCATGAGAGGATCTTTGGAATCCCACTTGCCTGACACCTGTTGAGCTACCAAATCTAAGTCGCCAAGACACCGGACCTGGCTCAGGCTCATCTCTTTAGCCATTCGAAGACCATGGAGCAACGCTTCATATTCCGCTGCATTGTTAGTGCAAGGAAACATCAGCCGCAACACAACAAAATTTGTCACCTCGAGGGGAGGTTATAACAACTCCAGCCCCCGAGCCTTCCAATTGTCAGGACCCATCAAAGTGAATAGTCCAATATGTGCTGTCTGGTTTCTCTTCCGGCATCTGCATCTCTGTCCAGCCATTAATAAAATCAACCAGTGCTTGAGACTTGATCGCAGTACGTGGTACATACTTCAACCCATGAGACCCAAGCTCAATAGCCCACTTGGTGACTCGTCCAGTGGCTTCTCTATTTTGAATGATGTCTCCAAAGGAGCAGAGCTAACCACAGTGATTGGGTGACCTTGAAAAAATGTTTGAGCTTCTGGCTCGCCATGAACACCCCATATACGAGCTTCTGCCAATGTGGATATCTTTGTTTAGATTCAATCAACACCTCACTGACGTAGTAAACCGGCCGTTAAACCAGATGTTCCTTGCCAACCTCCTTACGCTCCACCACAATTGCCACACTAACAGCTCGTGAGTTGGTGGCTACGTATAACAATAGCGGCTCTTTCTTAACTGGGGCAGCAAGGACCGGCGGCTCAGCGAGCTGTTTCTTCATATCCTCAAAAGCGGAGTTCGCAGCCTCGCTCCAAATAAAATCATCGGTTTTCTTCATCATCTGATACAAAGGCATCGCCTTCTCCCCTAACCGGCTTATGAACCGGCTCAGAGCAGCAATACGACCCGCCAACCATTGAACGTCATTGATGCATGTTGGTTTGGCCAGGGATGTGATTGCCTTAATCTTCTCTGGGTTAGCTTCAATACCTCGGTTGGACACCAAAAAACCCAAGAGCTTGCCAGCTGGGACTCCAAAAACACACTTGGCCGGGTTAAGCATCATTTTGTAGACCCGGAGGTTATCAAAGGTCTCTTTCAAATCTGTGACCAAGGTTTCCTCTTTCCTGGATTTTACCACTATATCATCCACATAAGCATGAACATTACGCCCAATCTAATTGTGAAGGCAATTCTGCATACACCGTTGATAAGTTGCTTGGGCACTCTTGAGCCTGAAGGGCATAGACACATAGCAGAAGGCTCCAAATGGGTCTTCTCCTGGTCCTTGACTGTCATCTTGATCTGATGATGACATGAATAGGCATCCAGAAAACTCAGATGCGTGCAACCCGCCGTAGCATCAATGATCTGATCAATATGGGGGAGAGCGAAAGGGTCAGCTGGGCAAGCCTTATTTAAATCGGTGTAATCCACACACATATGTCAGGTGCCATTCTTCTTGAGTACAAGCACCGGGTTGGCTAACCACTCTGGGTGAAAGACTTCCACAATGAACCCGGCCGCCAAGAGCCGGGCCACCTCTTCTCCGATGGCCTTGCGCCTTTCCTCGTTGAATCGTCGGAGAAACTGCTTGACCGGCTTAAACTTTGGATCAATATTGAGAGTGTGCTCAGCGAGTTCTCTCAGGACACCCGGCATGTCAGAAGGTTTCCACGCAAAGATGTCCCGGTTCTCACGGATGAACTCGATGAGCGCGCTTTCCTATTTTGGATCCAAATTGGCACTGATGATGAATTGCTTGGATGAGTCGTCGGGCACAAAATCAACCGTCTTGGTGTCATCAGCTGACTTGAATTTCAACACCAGTTCATTCTCCGTTGTTGGCTTCTTTAAAGACGTCATGTCTGCCGGATCAACATTATCTTTATAAAACATCAGCTCCTTCGTTGCACAAACAGACTCAGCGTATGCAGCATCTCCTTGTTCACACTCCAGGGCTATTTTCTGGCTTCCATGTACTGTAATGGTGCCCTTATAACCCGGCATCTTGAGCTGCAGATACACATAACACGGCCGAGCCATGAACTTGGCGTAAGCCGGCCGTCTAAACAAAGCATGATATGGGCTTTTGATCTTAACAACCTCAAAGGTTAATTTCTCTGCTCTGGAATCATATTCATCCCCAAAGGCTATTTCCAGTTCAATCTTGCCAACTGGGTATGCCGATTTTCCAGGTACCACACCGTGAAAAACAGTGTTAGATTGCTTAAGACTCTTATCAGTCAACCCCATCCGACGAAACGTCTCATAGTAGAGGATGTTGATGCTACTGCCTCCATCCATGAGCACTTTAGTGAATTTATATCCACCAACCTGAGGTGCTACTACCAAGGCCAAGTGACCCGGATTGTCAAACCGGGGAGGATGATCCTCTCTGCTCCACACAATAGGCTGTTCTGACCACCGTAAGTAACGCGGAATCGCCGGCTCAACGGCATTGACAGCCCTCTTGTGAAGCTTTTGGTCCCGCTTGCACAAGCTAGTGGTAAACACATGATATTGCCCACTATTCAGCTGTTTTGGGTTGCTCTGATATCCGGATTGCTGCTGATTACCTTGGTCAGGCTGTGGATTATAACCTCCTTGGTTACCCGCATGTCCCTGACCGTGAAAACCGCCTCCACCTGAACAGTCGTCGGGGCCGTGACTTCCATCAAATGCATTTGAATTTTTAAACGCTTTCATGATTGTACAGTCCTTCCATAGATGGGTGGCTGGCTTCTCCTGGGTGCCGTGTCTCGGACAAGGTTCATTCAATAGTTGCTCAAGGGTGGGACCTGACCCGCCCGACCGAGGGGGCTGCCTACCCTTGCGTCGTTGATTGTTTCCCTGCGCATTGGTGTTAGCCACAAATTCGTCAGCCTTACGTTTATTACTTCCTTGTTTGCCGGGTTATGTTGGTGACCCTTGCCATTCTTCTTTCCCTTCCTTGTCCTTTATTCATCAGACACAGGGTCCTTGGTACTATCAGAATCAGCATACTTGACGAGAGCCGCCATCAACTGGCCCATATCATTGCAGTCATGTTTAAGCCGCCCCAGCTTCTGCTTCAGAGGTTCAAAACGGCAATTTTTCTCCAACATTAAGACTTTCGAGTCGGCATCCATCTTATCAGATGAATGAATTATCTCATTAACCCAGCGCACCCAATGGGTTGTGGACTCACCTTCCTCTTGCTTACAATTGGTCAGGTCCATGATTGACATAGGTTATTTGCATGTGTCCTTGAAGTTCTGAATGAACCGGGCTTTTAACTCCGCCCATGAGCCGATGGAATTGTGGGGCAACCCTTTTAGCCAAGTACGAGCCGTTCCACCCAACATCATGGTGAAATATTTAGCCATTGCCACGTCGCTGACCTCCAACAGCTCCATGGCCATATCATAACTCTCAATCCAGGCCCCAGGCTGTAAATCGGCCGTGTAATTAGGCACCTTACGAGGCCCCTTGAAATCCTTTGGCAAACGCTCATTATGTATGGCCAGAACTAGGCAATGAACACCTCCGGTTCTTGTGGCCACTCCTGCCTCAACCGAGGTTGCTGGATAAGCCGGAAACGTTTGATGAGCCACCTGTTCCGCCGCCAGTTGAACCGCTCGCTCAGCCTCTTGTCGGATCCTCTCCTGATCCGCCAAGTTAAGGGCTCCAGCCTGTCCCGGCTCATGCCTGTGCGGCCGGTTGTGGCGTTGAACATTGCTTGACATGTCGGCTGAATCCATACGCCTACTGTAGCTTGGGCTCCGGCTCGGGCGAGGGGTTGAATGGATCCTGTCTCGATTGTAAGAGTAAGCATCCTGCTGCGCCAGAGCTGTTTGAAGAAGTTCTCTCACCCTTCGTGTTTCAATTGCCGCCGGAGAGTCGCCCTCCATCAGGAGAGCCGCCAAACGAGCCGAAGCTGCAATGAGGTTTTCCAAGGGATTGGAGAAGTGACCCGACGGTGTTGGTACATAATGAGGCGGAGTGGTATGTATACGAGGCGGTTCCATGGCGCACGGCTGAACCGGAGCCCCGGGTGTCGTGATCCGATTTGCCTCTGGTGGGTTACTTGTCCCGGCTCCAGGCGTATGAAAAAAGGTTCCTAGGATCGAGCGTCAGAGGTAGACGTGACTGAGTTTTCTGATGCCTTCTTCTCATGACCTCGTTTGACGCAATCAGATCCACCGAGAGCTGGAAAGTCTCTGCCTGAAGCTGTTGAGCACGAGCGTCCAAAGCCGCCCGCTCCGCGGCCATCCTGACCTCCTTTGCTGCTAAGTTTTCTTTGGCTTGCACCATCTCCTCACATACGCGTGCCACCTCTGCGTCATGATGAGCTTGATTCGCCGGCTCTACCACGGCAGTCAACAGGGTCGTCAGTTTATCCATGAAGTCCATCAGAATCTGAGCCGGGGCGCGCGGGGTCTCCTGACCCGGCTGCGGCCGACCCGGTGGCTGTTGATGCCGCTGCTGTGGAGTTCTGCCCCGGCTGTGTTCCTGCCATGAAGACTCCGGCCCAATCCGGCAGCTCAAGGGGGTCCGGAATACTGCTGCCATCAGAACAGCCCCCGAGCATGCCATCCTGCAGCTGATACAAAGAGTCTGTCTCTCCCGTTGATGATGTGGCATCAGAACAGATAGCCGTCTCACCGCCATCCACCGATTCTTCAGAATATTCACCGTCGTGGATGCAACCTACGAAGGCATGCTTCACGGCAGATTGAACACGGGTGAACCTCGTGCGCTGAGCCGTTTCGATGAGGTTGGTGTGGACGTCCGGCTCAGAGCCCGACTCGTCGATCCGGCTGATGAAGACATGAATTCCGCCGAAGGGTACCCGATACCCATACTCAATTGAGCCGGCCTCGGGGCCCCAGCCTTCGTTGTTGATGTAGAGTTTGCTGCGACGACTCTTGGTCATCTGGCCCACAGCGTATCCCTTGAGCCCTTCAAAGTTGCCCTTCAAGAACTCAAATCCACCGTGCGTTGGCCCCACGGTGGGCGCCAACTGTCGTGGAATTGTCACGGTAGATGTCCTAGCAAAAGGACTTAGTCGTAGGGCCATCGCAACTAGGAAGCTTAAAGGGGTTAATTGGGACAAAGGACACGAGAGATTTTATACTAGTTCGGCCCCTTACGATGAAGGTAAAAGCCTACGTCTAGTTGTGTTGATATTGCTGGGGTTTCGATCACCAAGAGGCTAGTTCGCCGGCTTGGTTATCGATCTCTTGTTTCTTGCCCTAAGCCGCCACCGGATCGTCCCCTTATATACATGGGTTGACGCCTGGTGGCCTACAGAGTCCCGGCCGGCTCATAAATCGTGTCCGGCTCGGTGACTTCTTTTACATTCCTTTCCTTACAAGTCTTTCCTTACATACGGCAGTTTACAATATTGGGCCTTAAGCCGCCGCTAGGCCTTTAGGCCTTCTATAAGGTTTAATAACCTATCGCCTTGAATGTCTATTGGGCTTCCTTTGTGACCCGCCATTGGGGCTGACCCGGCCCCTCCTGGGCGGGTCATAACTGATAGCTATATCCCCAACATTTTTTTCATATTTGAGTTTTATCAAATATTGAAACAAGGATTTTTGATTTTAATTATTTTTCTCTCCGAAAATATTTCATAGTAAAATACATGAGAGGAGATAATATGACTTCTCCAAAATAAATGAAATATTGGAGGACAAAAGATTAAAATCAAATATTTGATTTTTATCCGGAGTTTATTGCTATTTTATTTGAATTAGAAAAAGTGCATGTTTTTCAAAGTTGCATTTTAGGGCCAAGAAAATGTTCACCTTGTTCTAAATATTTTATTTAGACGGCGAAAATTTGTTTTGGCATTTTTAGAATTTTATTTTATTTTTCTAGGATTTTTTTAGTTTCGGCGGAATTTTTTTTTTTAAGTTTTAGCGCCCGACTGGGCCGAAGCCCAGCCCAGCCGGCCCAGCCACTCGCGCCTCGTCTCCGCTCGGGAGACCGAGACCGCGCCGCCGCCGCGAAGCGGAGTCCGGCCAGGACTCCCGTGTCGTGCACCCTCCTCCAAGCCGCGCCGCCCCGCCCCTTCCTTAAAAGCCGCCGCCCCACCGCCCTTGGAGCCCGCACCAACCCGCCGCCGCAAGCCGTCGACCCCGCCACCGCAAGCCGCCGCGTCGCGGTCGCCCGCTACCGCGCCGCCCCGCCGCCGCCCCTCACCGGAGCTGCCACCGCAGCCCTTTGCCCGCACCGCCACCACAGCCCTTTGCCCGCACCGCCGCCGCCCGGCACTACCCCGCCGCCCGCCGGAGCAGCCCCGCCATGCCAGACTTCACCGGAGGTAGAACCATTCGGGTTTTTTTTTAAAACCCGGTTCGGATTTTTCTAGAAACCCTAGTTTTTTTGGATAGATCGGTTCACCGGTTTTTCGCGGTTTAGTTACTTTGCGGACGTTCGTCCGTACGTTCGTTTTAACGAACGGAGTTTACTCGTTAGTAACAGACAACGAACGTTCGTTCGTTAGCCTATTCGTCAATTTTCTTTTTCTCGGATTTTCCGCGATTATTTTCAATCGCGATGTCTGATCCGATTTTCGTTTTAGTTTATCTTTTCGCTCGTTTGTCAGAATCAGGCGATTCAAGCGCCTAGATCTTCGTCTCGAGGCCCTCTTTCCATTTAATCAACTTGAACAATCTTTTGCTACTATAAATTTGACCTTGGTCCAGATTAGTAAACGGATCTTGTTTCTTTCGCAGTTTGAGTTTCGTTGCTCCGTTTGATTTGATTCTTTTCGCAAACCGGAGTTCTTAAGTTGAGCTTTCTGGTTAGATCTTCTTGTTTGAGTTTTACCCATGTTTCTTTGCTTGATTGCTTATGTATGCTATTGTTTGTTTGTGATAGAACACCCGGAGTGCGAAGCGTGCTACTACGAATCCCTAGGTTTTACGGATCATTAGCAAGGCAAGTAACACTTTGATCATACCCCTTTATCACCCAGTTTTTATGCATTAGTTCCAATCCTCAGACATTGCATGGTTAGGATGTGATTAACATGAGGGTTGGGAAGTAGTTGATGAGGTAGAACCTATTGCCCTGTTATATTCAAACCCTTGGGAGTTACTTCTACGTATTGCTTATATTGCTATGCTATGCTCGTAGATGTGGTTGGTTGAGTGAAATCCATGACAGATGTGAGATTGTTAATTAATGGTTCAGCTTAAGGTGGCAACTTGAATACACATCTGGATGGATTGTTTGTTGGGCACCTGGGGAACTCAGCCTTGTCCTAGGATATCCCGGAGTACCCGTGTGATAATCCTATGGTCCGCCACCCATGCTCAAAGGGAACTGAGATATTTTCATGCTAGAAACTTCTGTGTGCAGCCACAAGCTATTATGGGCTCTAGCATAGTTGAGTAAGTTGCGTGAAGCTTCCGAGGAGGTGGATCAGCAGGTAGTGGGATGTAGGTTGGTATGGTCTACCCGGAGTAAGGAGTTAATGCTTCTGAAAGACTGTGTCTCGGTCATCCGTTTCTCAAACACCCTGTAGTGTGAGAAATCCAACGGAGGAGATCAGGTCTTGTGGGGAAAAGTGCGCAAACCTCTGCAGAGTGTATAAACTAATCATGGTTAGTCGTGTCCCCGGTTATGGACATCTTGAGTATCTAGTACTTGGAGTATCATAAGTATCTCATCACTCTAAACTAATATTGTTGGGTTGTTAATTACTTTAATTGGGATTGAGTTGGAGGAACCTTCTCAATGATTTTTCAACTACCATGATAGTTAAATAAAATCTATTCCTTTGTTGTAGGGAAAAATTGGCTTTTCGCAAAAACTATAACCATAGAGCTTTCCAACAGCCAAATATGCATGTAGTGATAGCATTATTCTGTTCTTGCTCTACTGTGTTATCTTGCCAGCATATTCCATGTGCTGACCCGTTTTCGGGCTGCAACGATTATGTTGCAGACTTTCAGACGAGGATTAAGGTTCGTTAGGTCGTTGTCGTGCAGCTCAGCTATGCCGTTGGAGTTGATGGACTCACTTTATCTTCCAAGCCTTCCGATGTTATCGTATTAGATGGCCTTAAGCCATATTTATTGTAATAAGTTCTCTTTTGAGACATTCAATGTAATAAGTGTGTGATTGCTACTCTGTTATAAATCCTCAAGTACTGTGTGTGTCAGCATTACCGATCCAGTATCAACACTTATTGGACCACAGACACTTAAGCACAGAGACTTGGCCGTTTGAGGTCGGGTCGCTACAGAGCCTCAACACTTATTGGACCACACACATCCGTATGTATTATTTCCAACAAGTCTGTTGCTCTCTCTATTGTTCCGAAGAACGGAGTCTTAGTCATCTTGCCCATGAGGCATGGTTCGCAAGCATCAAGTGATTCATAATCAAGTGATTCCAAAAGTCCATCAGCATGGAGTTTCTTCATGCGCTTTACACCAATATGACCTAAATGGCAGTGCCACATATAAGTTGCACTATCATTATTAACTTTGCATCTTTTGGCTTCAATATTATGAATATGTGTATCACTACGATCGAGATTCAATAAATCATTTATATTGAGTGTATGACCATAGAAGGTTTTATTCATGTAAATAGAACAACAATTATTCTTTGACTTAAATGAATAACCGTATTGCAATAAACATGATCCAATCATATTTATGCTCAACGCAAACACCAAATAACATTTATTTTAGGTTCAACATTAATCCCGAAGGTAAAGGGAGTGTGCGATGGTGATCTTATCAACCTTGTAATCACTTCCAACTCACATCATCACCTATCCCTTAACTAGTCTCTACTTATTTTGCAACTCCCGTTTCGAGTTACTACTCTTAGCAACTGAACCAGTATCAAATACTGAGGGGTTGCTATGAACACTAGTAAAGTACACATCAATAACATGTATATCAAATATACCTTTGTTCACTTTGCCATCCTTCTTATCCACCAAGTATTTGGGGTAGTTCCGCTTCCAGTGACCATTCCCTTTGCAGTAGAAGCACTCAGTTTCAGGCTTGGGTCTAGCTTTGGGCTTCTTCATGGGAGTGGCAACTTGCTAGCCATTCTTGTTGAAGTTCCCTTTCTTTCCCTTGCCCTTTTACTTGAAAATAGTGGTCTTGACAACCATCAACACTTGATGCTTTTCTTGATTTCTACCTTCGCTGATTTCAGCATCGCGAAGAGCTCGGGAATCGTTTTCGTCATCCCTTACATATTATAGTTCATCACAAAGTTCTAGTATCTTGGTGATAGTGACTAGTGAACTCTGTCAATCACTATCTTATCTGGAAGATTAACTCCCATTTGATTCAAGCAATTGTAGTACTCAGACATTCTGAGCACATGCTCACTGGTTGAGCTATTCTCCTCCATCTTGTAGGCAGAGGTCTCATACCTCTCGACTCGGGCATGAGTCTGAAATACAAATTTCAGCTCTTGGAACATCTTATATGCTCCGTGGTGTTCAAAACGTTTTTGAAGTCCTGGTTCTAAGCCGTAAAGCATGGTGCACTAAACTATCAAGTAGTCATCATACGGAGCTTTGCCAAATGTTCATAACGTCTGCATATGCTCCTGCAATAGGTCCGTCACCTAGAGGTGCATCAAGGACATAATTCTTCTGTGCAGCAATGAGGATAATCCTCAAATCACTGACTTAGTCCGCATCATTACTACTATCATCTTTTAACCTAGTTTTCTCTAGGAACATATATATACCTAATATTAAAGGACAGAAGATTTCACAGTTCTCCATAGGTCATCCCTTTATCAAAAATAAACGAGGAAGTAATACGCGAGCAATTTATCTACAACATAGATATGCAAATAGTATCAGAACTAAGTTCATGATAAACTAAAGTTCAATTAATCATATTACTTACGAACTCCCACTTAGATACACATCCCTCTAGTCATCTAAATGATCATGTGATCCAAATCAACTAAACCATGTCCAATCATCACGTGAGATGGAGTAGTTTTCAATGGTGAACATCGCTATGTTGATCATATCTACTATATGATTCACGTTCGACCTTTCGGTCTTAGTGTTCCGAGGCCATATATGCATATGCTAGGCTCGTCAAGTTTAACCCGAGTATTCTGCATGTGCAAAACTAGCTTGCACCCGTTGTATGTGAACGTAGAGCTTATCACACCCGATCGTCACGTGGTGTCTCAGCACGAAGAGCTGTCGCAGCGGTGCATACTTAGGGAGAACACTTATACCTTGAAATTTTAGTAAGGGATCATCTCATAATGCTACCATCGTACTAAGAAAAATAAGATGCATAAAGGATAAACATCGCATGCAATCAAAATATGTGACATGATATGGCCATCATCATCTTGTGCCTTTGATCTCCATCTCCAAGTACCGTCATGATCTCCATCGTCACTGGCATGACACCATGATCTCCATCATCTTGATCTTTATTGATGTGTCGTCATATGGTCATCTCACCAACTATTGCTTTTGCAACTATTGCTATTGAATCGATAAAGTAAAGCAATTATATGGCGCTTGCATCTTATGCAATAGAGAGACAACCATAACGCTCCTGCCAGTTGCCGATAACTTCAACAAAATATGATCATCTCATACAACAATTTATATCTCATCACGTCTTGACCATATCACATCACAACATGCCCTGCAAAAACAAGTTAGACGCCCTCTAATTTGTTGTTGCAAGTTTTACGTGGCTGCTACGGGCTTCTAGCAAGAACCGTTCTTACCTATGCATCAAAACCACAAGGATTTTTCGTCAAGTGTGTTGTTTTAACCTTCAACAAGGACCGGGCGTAGTCACACTCGATTCAACTAAAGCTGGAGAAACAGACACCCACTAGCCACCTGTGTGCGAAGCACGTCGGTAGAACCAGTCTCATGAACGCGGTCATGTAATGTCGGTCTGGACCGCTTCATCCAACAATACCGCTAAATCAAAGTATGACATGCTGGTAAGCAGTATGACTATTATCGCCCACAACTCTTGTTGGGGAACGCAGTAATTTCAAAAAAATTCCTACGCACACGCAAGATCATGGTGATGCACAGCAACGAGAGGGGAGACTATCGTCTACGTACCCTCGTAGACCGTAAGCAGAAGTGTTATGGCAACGCGGTTGATGTAGTCGTACGTCTTCACGATCGATCGATCTAGTACCGAAGATACGGCACCTCCGTGATCTGCACACGTTTGGCTCGGTGACGTCTCGCGAACTCACGATCCAGTAGAGCTTCGAGGGAGAGCTTCGTCAGCACGACGGCGTGATGACAGTAATGATGTTGCTACCGTAACAGGGCTTTGCCTAAGCACCGCTACGATATTACCGAGGTGGATTATGGTGGAGGGGGCACCACACACGGCTAAAGATCAATGATCAACGTGTGTGTCCATGGGGTGCCCCCTCCCCTGTATATAAAGGAGTGGAGGAGGGGGAGGGCACCGGCCTCTCTAGCAGTGCCCCAAGGGAGTCCTACTCCCACCGGGAGTAGGATTCCCCATCTTCCCTTTGTTGGTTCTAGGAGAGAAGGAAGGAGGAGGCAGAAGGAAAGAAAGGGGGCCGACCCCCCCTCCCAATTCGGATTGGGTTTGGGGGGCGCGCCCCCTCCTTTGATTCTTTTCCCTCTCTTCCACTAAGGCCCAAATACCTCCCGGGGGGTTTCAGTAACCTCCCGGTGCTCCGGTATACTCCCGATTTCACCCGGAACCATTCCGATGTCCAAACATAGGCTTCCAATATATCAATCTTTACGCCTTGACCATTTCGAGACTCCTCATCATGTCTGTGATCAAATCCGGGACTCCGAACTACCTTCGGTACATCAAAACACATAAACTCGTAATATCAATCGTCACCGAACGTTAAGCGTGCGGACCCTACGGGTTCGAGAACTATGTAGACATGACCGAGACATGTCTCCGGTCAATAACCAATAGCGAAACCTGGATTCTCATATTGGTTCCTACATATTCTATGAAGATCTTTATCGGTCAAACCGCATAACGATATACGTTGTTCCCTTTGTCATCGGTATGTTACTTGTCTGAGATTCGATCGTCGGTATCCCAATACCTAGTTCAATCTCGTTACTGGCAAGTCTCTTTACTCGTTCCGTAATGCTACATCCTGTAACTAACTCATTAGCTACATTGCTTGCAAGGCTTATAGTGATGTACATTACCGAGAGGGCTCAGAGATACCTCTCCGACAATCAGAGTGACAAATCCTAATCTTGATCCATGCCAACTCAACAAACACCATCGGAGACACCTATAGATCACCTTTATAATCACCCAGTTACATTGTGACGTTTGGTAGCACACAAAGTGTTCCTCTGGTACTCAAGAGTTGCATGATCTCATAGTCAAAGGAATTTGTATAAGTCATGAAGAAAGCAATAGCAATAAAACTTAAGATCATTATGCTAAGCTAATGGTGGGTCTTGTCCATCACATCATTCTCCTAATGATGTGATCTTGTTCATCAAATGACAACACATGCATATGGTCAGGAAACTTAACCATCTTTGATTAACGAGCTAGTCAAGTAGAGGCATACTAGGGACACTTTGTTTTCTCTATGTATTCACACATGTATCATAGTCGGGAGTTGCATGATCTCATAGTCATAGGAGCATGTATAGTTATGGAGAAAGCAATAGCAGCAAACTAAACGATCATCGTGCTAAGCTAACGAATGGGTCATGTCAATCACATCATTCTCTAATGATGTGATCTCGTTAATCAAATGACAACTCATGTCTATGGTTAGGAAACATAACCATCATTGATTCAACAAGCTAGTCAAGTAGAGGCAAACTAGTGACACTCTGTTTGTCTATGTATTCACACATGTACTAAGTTTCCGGTTAATACAATTATAGCATGAATAATAAACATTTATCATGATATAAGGAAATATAAATAACAACTTTATTATTGCCTCTAGGGCATATTTCCTTCAGTCTCCCACTTGCACTAGAGTCGATAATCTAGATTACATTGTAATGATTCTAACACCCATGGAGTCTTGGTGCTGATCATGTTTTGCTCGTGAGAGAGGCTTAGTCAATGGGTTTGCAACATTCAGATCCGTATGTATCTTGCAAATCTCTATGTCTCCCTCCTTGACTTGATCGCGGATCGAATTGAAGCGTCTCTTGATGTGCTCGGTTCTCTTGTGAAATCTGGATTCCTTTGCCAAGGCAATTGCATCAGTATTGTCACAAAAGATTTTCATTGGACCCGATGCACTAGGTATGACACCTAGATCGGATATGAACTCCTTCATCCAGACTCCTTCATTTGCTGCTTCCGAAGCAGCTATGTATTCCGCTTCACACGTAGATCCCGCCATGATGCTCTGCTTGGAACTGTACCAACTGACAGCTCCACCATTTAATAAAACACGTATCCGGTTTGTGACTTAGAGTCATCCAGATCAGTGTCAAAGCTTGCATTGACGTAACCGTTTACGACGAGCTCTTTGTCACCTCCATATATGAGAAACATATCCTTGGTCCTTTTCAGGTATTTCAGGATGTTCTTGACCGTTGTCCAGTGATCCACTCCTGGATTACTTTGGTACCTCCCTGCTAAACTTATAGCAAGGCACACATCAGGTCTGGTACACAACATTGCAAAAATGATAGAGCCTATGGCTGAAGCATAGGGAACACCTTTGATTTTCCCTCTATCTTCTGCAGTGATTGGGCATTGAGTCTGACTCAACTTCACACCTTATAATACAGGCAAGAACCCTTTCTTTGCCTGATCCATTTTGAACTTCTTCAAAACTTTATAAAGGTATGTGCTTTGTGAAAGTCCAATCAAGCGTCTTGATCTATCTCTATAGATCTTGATGCCCAATATATAAGCAGCTTCACCGAGGTCTTTCATTGAAAAAATTCTTATTCAAGTATCCCTTCATGCTATTCAGAAATTCAGTATCATTTCCTATCAACAATATGTCATCTACATATAATATCAGAAATGCTACGGAGCTCCCACTCACTTTCTTGTAAATATAGGCTTCTCCAAAAGTCTGTACAAAACCATATGCTTTGATCACACTATCAAAGCATATATTCCAACTCCGAGAGGCTTGCACTAGTCCATAAATGGATCTCCGGAGCTTGCACACTTTGTTAGCTCCTTTTGGATCGACAAAACCTTCTGGTTGCATCATATACAACTCTTCTTTAAGGTGTCCATTAAGGAATGCAGTTTTGACATCCATTTGCCAAATTTCATAATCATAAAATGCGACAATTGCTAACATGATTCGTACGGACTTAAGCATCGCTACGGGTGAGAAGGTCTCATCATAGTTAACTCCTTGAACTTGTCAAAAACCTTTTGCAACAAGTCGAGCTTTATAGACAGCAACATTACCGAGCGTCAGTCTTCTTCTTGAAGGTCCATTTATTCTCTATGGCCTGCCGATCATCGGGCAAGTCAACCAAAGTCCATACTTTGGTCTCATACATGGATCCCATCTCAGATTTCATGGCCTCAAGCCATTTTGCGGAATCTGGGCTCATCATCGCTTCCTCATAGTTCGTAGGTTCGTCATGGTCAAGTAACATGACTCTCAGAATAGGATTACCATACCACTCTGGTGCGGATCTTACTCTGGTTGACCTACAAGGTTCGGTAGTACCTTGATCAGAAGCTTCATGATCATCATCATTAGCTTCCTCACTTACTGGTGTAGGAATCACTGGAACTGATTTCATTGATGAACTACTTTCCAATAAGGGAAAAGGTACAATTATCTCGTCAAGTTCTACTTTCCTCCCACTCACTTCTTTCGAGAGAAACTCCTTCTCTAGAAAGGATCCATTCTTAGCAACGAATATCTTGCCTTCGGATCTGTGATAGAAGGTGTACCCAACAATCTCCTTTGGGTATCCTATGAAGACACATTTCTCCAATTTGGGTTCGAGCTTATCAGGTTGAAGATTTTTCACATAAGCATCGCAGCCCCAAACTTTAAGAAACGACAACTTGGGTTTCTTGCAAAACCATAGTTCATAAGGTGTCGTCTCGACGGATTTAGATGGTGCCCTATTTAACGTGAATGCATCCATCTCTAAAGCATAACCCCAAAACGATAGCGGTAAATCAGTGAGAGACATCATAGATCACACCATATTTAATAAAGTGCGGTTACGACGTTCGGACACACCATTACTGTTACACCCTCGATGCGACTATAGCTCCCACGTGTCGAGGCACGACTTAGAGACATAATCGCATTAAAGGCATATGTCGCAAGTTAGGCAATCCTCACAACATCCCATGTAATATAGATAATAAAAGGGGAGATAACATAGTTGGCTTACACTCGCCACGTCAATCAAGTACATAAAATAGCATTACATCATTCAAACACTCATGGCCCGACTACGGCGCCAAAATAAAAGATAACCCAACAAGCGACACGGTCCCGATCACCCCCAACTGGGCACCACTACTGATCATCAGGGAAAGACACGTAGTATCATTGAGAATCCTCGTCGAACTCCCACTTGAGCTCGAGCGCGTCACCTGGAGCGGAATCATCAGGCCCTGCATCTGGTTTGGAAGTAATCTGTGAGCCGCAGGGACTCGGCAATCTCGCACCCTTGCGATCAAGACTATTTAAGCTTAATAGGTAAGGCAAGGTAAATATGTGGAGCTGCAGCAAGCGACTAGCATATATGATGGCTAACCTATTCGCAAAAGAGTGCGAGAAGAGGAGGCAAAGCACGGTCGAAAAACTAGGGGGCAACCTACGTCAAGCATTACTCCAACACCGTGTTCACTTCCCGGACTCCGCCGAGAAGAGACCATCACGGCAACTCACACTGTTGATTCATTTTAATTAAGTTAAGGTTCAAGTTATCTACAAGCGGACATTAACAAATTCCCATCTGCCCATAACCGCGGGCACGGCTTTCGAAAGTTCAAATCCCTGCAAGGGAGTCCCAACTTAGCCCATGACAAGCTCTCACGGTCAATGAAGGAATAGACCTCCTCTCGAGACATTCCGATCAGACTCGGTATCCCGGTTCTTCAAGACACTTCGACAAGTTAAAACAAATCCAGCAACACCGCCCAGATGTGCCAACAAATCCCGATAGGAGCTGCACATATCTCATTCTCAGGGCACACCGGATGAGCAAGATGTCGGGTAGGCCAGCCCAGAGTTGCCCCTGGTAGCCCCGGACATTGCTCGGTTGGACCAACACTCAGAGGAGCACAGGCCCGGGGAGGGCTAAATAAGATGACCCTCGGGCTCCGGAAACCCAAGGGAAAAAGAGGCTAGGTGGCAAATGGTAAAACCAAGGTTGGGCATTGCTGGAAAAGCTTTATTCAAGGCGAACTATCAAGGGGTTCCCATTATAACCCAACCACGTAAGGAACGCAAAAATCCGGGAACATAACACCGATATGACGGAAACTAGGGCGGCAAGAGTGGAACAAAGCACTAGGCGAGAGGCCGAGCCTTCCACCCTTTACCAAGTATATAGATGCATTAAGATAACATGGCAATATAATGATATCCCAACAAGTAAAAAATGTTCCAACAAGGAACGGTCTCCAATCTTCACCTGCAACTAGCAACGCTATAAGAGGGGGGCTGAGCAAAGCGGTAACATAGCCAATCAACGGTTTGCTAGGACATGGTGGGTTAGAGGCTGAACATGGCAATTTGGGAGGCATGATAAGCAAGTGGTAGGCATGGTAGCATAGGCATAGCAAAAGAGCGAGCATCTAGCAAAGCAAAGATAGTAGTGATTTCGAGAGTATGATCATCTTGCCTGCAAAGTTGTCAGAGTTGACTGGATCCTCGATAGCAAAATCAACGGGCTCCTCATTAGCGAACTCGTCTCCCGGCTCTACCCAAACAAGACAAACAAGCAAGCGAAACACAATCAACCACGCGTAAAGCTCAAACAATATGATGCAAGGATGGTATGCTATGCGGGATGCGATGCGGGATGCATATGCAAGATGTGACAAGGAATGCATGAACCTGGCCTCAACATGGAAATCCAAGTGTGCCACTGGAAAGATGAGATGAAATCGCTTGAAAACGATATAAAGAACGCCGGAATCGGAGTTATGGTTTGGAAATGGCAAGCAATTCAAATATGACCACGTTCTGCGATTTACAGCAAGTAGCCATCTAAATGCAACGAGATGAACCTGCTACAGCACTCAAACATGGCATCAAAATACATGGCAGGAAACCGTTCATGAAGCTTAACAAAAGTCTAGCACTGAGCTACGGCCAATTCATCCATTAACAGGTTCAAACAAGCATGGCAAAAATGCATTTGACAAACAGATTTCAGACTTAGTGAAATTAACACTTGTCTGGAATTTCATATCAGATAGCACTCTTCGAAGCATGAAAACAATATTCTATAGGACCTGAACATGGCAAAGTAAAGCATGGCATGGAGCTACTCAAAGAGCTTAACAAAATTCCCTTAGTGACCTTGAGCCAAAAGGGATCAGAAAATACATTTGCAAGCATGTGAACATGGAAAAAACATAATCAAATCACAGACTTGGTGAAAACTGGAGCATGCTGAAACAGATATCAAGTAGGCATGTTTATGAGCTCGATGCACTCACTACAGAGCAAGTCATGACAATCTAAGCATACACCCATCAAGAATACACAAAATACAAGCTAGACATGGCAAGAACAATAACATAGCATGCACGGTTCAACTACAACATCACCGGCAACATCGCTAACAAGTAGACAATCTGCCCAGATTCACGAAATAGCAAAAGTAGAGCTCGATTGACTCAAGCTAGGGTGCTACATAATTGCAAACAAAGACATGGATGGATAGAGCACTACAATATTAACAAAACATCCTTACTGATCATCCTCAAAAGAGGCACGGATCACTAGGAAACAACATGAATATATGGCCAGATGAGATAACCAGCTCAAGGACTTAGTGGAAATGCTAAGTCCCTGAAAACAGCATTAACAAATGCACCACTTTGCAAGCTCATGCTAGTCACCACACACATCACAAAAATACATGGGTTGCACCTCTGGATAGATGGCAAAACATATAACCAAACACATGTAGGGCACCAGGGCATATCATGCACACATTAATCATGGCAAAAATGACAAATATCTAATTGGAGCAGCAGATCTGACAATTATCTCAAATAGCATTCTTCTAACAGCATTTCGGGCATCAAGATGAACTCAAATGAAAATGATGCAATGAGATGAAATGATGTACTCTCGGAGGCGAACATTTTGATATGCTATATGCCCAAAACGGAGTTACGGATGAGGAGTTACGACACGACGAACATAGCAAAATAATTAGGGTTAGGGACGGAAAGTCAACCGAGATCTAGATCTGAGATCCGGCGGCACGCTTCCCGAGGACGGCCGGAATCCTGTTCGCCAGAGAGTAAACGGCGGCGGCCGAAGCCGTCGGACTTGGAGGAAGGCGAGGCCGAGGGGAGGAGAGGCCGGGGCGGCGCCGGCGAGTCCTGGCGGCGGCGGGCGGTGAGGAAGCCGGGGCGGCGCGGGCGAGGAGATCCGGCCGGCGGAGCTCGCTCCGGCCGGCAATGGCGCGGCGGCGGCGGGCTGCGAAGTGCGGCGGCGGCTCGGGCTCCCAGGCGGCGCGGGGTGAGAGGAGGCAGCGGCCCGGGCGTGCGGTGGGGAGGGCCCGGCGCGGGCTGAGCGGGCCGGCGGCGGTGGGAGGTGGCGGCGACACGTGGCGGTTTCTGATTGGATGCGGGCGGGGGCGGACGCGTCCGGTCGGTGGCGGACGTGTCCGGCGGCACGGAGGAGCGGGTTAGGGTTTGGACTGCGCGAAAAATCCGGGAGGAGACACATGTTTATAGGTAGAGGGAGCTAGGAGAGTCCAAATGAGGTGCGGTTTTCGGCCACGCGATCGTGATCGAACGCTCTAGATGATGGAGAGGGTTTTGGTGGGTTTTGGGCCAAATTGGAGGGGTGTTGGGCTGCAACACACACGAGGCCTTTTCGGTCCCTCGGTTAACCATTGGAGCATCAAACGAAGTCCAAATGGTACGAAACTTGACAGGCGTTCTACCGGTAGTAAACCAAGGCCGCTTGGCAAGTCCCGGTCCAATCCGGTAATGTTCAATCCCCACACACGAAATAAAGGTAGAAATGACCACCGGAGGAGAACGAAGCGCTGGAATGCAAAACGGACAACGGGGAAAATGCTCGGATGCATGAGATGAACACGTATGCAAATGCAATGCACATGATGACATGATATGAGATGCATGACCACGACAACCACACACGGAGAAAAAAACCCAAACCCAAGAAAATAAAATAACTTAAGGCCGGAAACGGCAAGAGTTGGGATACATATAAGGTAAATTACATCCGGGGTGTTACAATTACGTTGTGGTGTTCCAGGTGGCGTGAGTTGCGAAACTATTCCGCATTGTTTCAAATGAAGTCCAAACTCATAACTCAAATACTCACCTCCACGATCAGATCGTAGAAACTTGATTTTCTTGTTACGATGATTTTCCACTTCACTCTGAAATTCTTTGAACTTTTCAAATGTTTCAGACTTATGTTTCATCAAGTAGATATACCCATATCTGCTCAAATCATCTGTGAAGGTGAGAAAATAACGATATCCGCCGCGAGCTTCAATGTTCATTGGACCACATACATCAGTATGTATGATTTCCAATAACTCTGTTGCTCGCTCCATTGTTCCGGAGAACGGAGTTTTAGTCATCTTGCCCATGAGGCATGGTTCGCAAGTACCAAGTGATTCATAATCAAGTGATTCCAGAAGTCCATCAGAATGGAGTTTCTTCATGCGCTTTACACCAATATGACCTAATGGCAGTGCCACAAATAAGTTGCACTATCATTATCAACTCTGCATCTTTTGGCTTCAATACTATGAACATGTGTATCACTACTATCAAGGTTTAGTAAAAATAGACCACTCCGGAGGAAGGTGGTGGCCGCCCAGCTACCAGTGGTAGTGGGCGGCGACTTCAACCTCATCTGGTCGGAGGAAGACAAGAGCAATAATTTGGTCAACTTCCCCCGGATGCAGATGTTCAATGACTGCATCGCGGATATGGGACTTCGTGGAGCCGACCCGGTCTGTCCTCGACAGGGTCTTTGCTTCCCCTGAGCGGGACATTCGTTGCCCCCTAGCTTCGCTCTGGGGTATCACGTGGATCGGATCCGATCACGTGCCCCTCCTCCTATCCTCGGAGAACGAGCGTCCCCCCTACTGCCCCGTTTCCGTTTAGAAACCTTCTGGTTGCAGCAACCTGGGTTCACCTCAGCGGTGGCCGCTCGTTGGCGCTCGGCGCTTGATGCCCCCCATCGTGCCCTCTCGGCCGTGGACTCCTGGCACTTGTGTGTTAAGTGGTCCCGGCAATTCATGAAAGAATGGGGTGCTAACGTGGGCTGAGACATTCATGAGCGTAAGAAAGTCCTCCTTGAGGCCATCTAGGGCCTCGATATGCGGGCTGACACCACAGGCCTATCCTTTGAGGAGTGGATGCTTAGGTATGACTTGGAGGACCAGCTCACCGTCACATACACGAACGAGGAGGCCTACTGGCGCTTGCGAGGTACGCAGAATTGGGTCCTTAAGGGGGACACCAATACCGCATACTTCCAAGCCATCGCCAACGGCTGTCGTCGCCGTAATTCCATCCCGCTTCTCTGGGACGGCGAGACCCTTCTGCAGCAGCCGAAGGACATCCGGGCCCATGTTGACGGCTTCTACAGAGACCTATTCCCTGCCTCCCCTTGGGGAGGTCTTGTCCTGCTGACAACGCGGCCCTTACGACCCTGCTGACACTTGGCCTGCCCACAGCTGTGTTTCTCCTGCTGACAACACCGCCCTTATGGCCCCGTTCTCTGAGGCTGAAGTGTGGGCGGCTATTAAGGGTATGAACGCTTCGTCGGCCCCCGGTCCGGATGGCCTCCTAGTAAAGTTCTAGCAGACTTTCTGGGAGGTGATTAAACCAAAGGTGATGACCTTTGCTACGTCTTGAGCTTGCGTTGGTTTTCCCCGAAGAGGAAGGGATGATGCAGCAGAGTAGCGTAAGTATTTCCCTCAGTTTTTGAGAACCAAGGTATCAATCCAGTAGGAGCCCACGCTCAAGTACCTCGTACCTGCACAAAGCGATAGCTACTCGCAACCAACGCGATTAGGGGTTGTCAGGCCCTTCACGGTCACTTACGAGAGTGAGATCTGATAGATAGAATATTTTTGGTATTTTTGATATAAAGATGCAAAGTAAAAGGTAAAGGCAAAGTAAATAGCAAAACAATATAAAAGTGATGGAGATTGATATGATGAGAATAGACCCGGGGGCCATAGGTTTCACTAGTGGCTTCTCTCAAGAGCATAAGTATGCTACGGTGGGTGAACAAATTACTGTTGAGCAATTGATAGAATTGTGCATAATTATGAGAACATCTAGGCATGATCATAAACCCACAATTCATCGATCTCAACAAACACACCGCAAAAAGAAGATTACATCGAATAGATCTCCACAAGAGAGGGGGAGAACTTTGTATTGAGATTCAAAGAGAGAGAAGAAGCCATCTAGCTACTAACTATGGACCCGAAGGTCTGAGGTAAACTACTCACACTTCATCGGAGGGGCTAGGATGATGTAGAAGCCCTCCGTGATGACGGCCCTCTTCCGGCGGAGCTCCGGAACAGGCCCCAAGATGGCATCTCGTGGATACAGAAAGTTGCGGCGGTGGAATTAGGTTTTTGGCTCCTGTTCTGATCGTTTGGGGGTACGTGTGTATATATAGGAGGAAGGAGTACGTCGGTGGAGGCGCGCCCCCCACCCTCGTGACCACCTCTTTGATCCCTTGCAATAGGGTCCAAGTCTCCTGGATCACGTTCGGTGAGAAAATCACGTTTCCGAAGATTTTATTCCGTTTGGACTCCGTTTGATATTTTGTTTATCCGAAACACTAAAATAGGTTAAAAAACAGCAATTCTGGGCTGGGCCTCCGGTTAATAGGTTAGTCCCAAAAATAATATAAAAGTGGACAATAAAGCCCAATATAGTCCAAAACAGTAGATAATATAGCATGGAGCAATCAAAAATTATAGATACGTTGGAGACGTATCATACATCCCCAAGCTTAATTCCTGCTCGTCCTCGAGTAGGTAAATGATAAAAAGAGAATTTTTGATGCGAAGTGCTACTTGGCATAATTTCAATGCAAATCTTCTTAATTGTGGTATGAATATTCAGATTAGAAAGATTCAAGACAAAAGTTTATATTGACATAGAAAATAATAATACGTCAAGCATACTAACAAAGCAATTATGTCTTCTCAAAATAACATGGCCAAAGAAAGTTATCCCTACAAAATCATATAGTCTGGCTATGCTCCATCTTCCCCACACAAAGTATTTAAATCATGCACAACCCCGATGACAAGCCAAGCAATTGTTTCATACTCTAACTTTTTCAAAACTTTTTCAATCTTCACGCAATACATGAGCGTGAGCCATGGATATAGCACTATAGGTGGAATAGAATGGTGGTTGTGGAGAAGACAAAAAAGGAGAAGATAGTCTCACATCAACTAGGCGTATCAATGGGCTATGGAGATGCCCATCAATAGATATCAATGTGAGTGAGTAGGGATTGCCATGCAACGGATGCACTAGAGCTATAAATGTATGAAAGCTCAACAAAAGAAACTAGTGGGTGTGCATCCAACTTGCTTGCTCACGAAGACCTAGGGCAATTTGAGGAAGCCCATCATTGGAATATACAAGCCAATTTCTATAACATAAAATTCCCACTAGTATATGAAAGTGACAACATATGAGACTCTCTATATGAAGAACATGGTGCTACTTTGAAGCACAAAATATGAGACTTGCTATATGAAGAACATGGTGCTACTTTGAAGCACAAGTGTGAAAAAAAGGATAGTAGCATTGCACCTTTTTATTTATTTATTTATTATTATTTTTTGGGCCTTCTTTTTTTTTCTTTGGCCTTTCTCTTTTTTTGGGACAATGCTCTATTGAATGATGATCATCACACTTCTATTTATTTACAACTCAATGATTACAACTTGATACTAAAACAAGTTATGACTCTATATGAATGCCTCCGGCGGTGTACCGGGATATGCAATGAATCACGAGTGACAAGTATGAAAGAATTATGAACGGTGGCTTTGCCACAAATACTATGTCAACCACATGATCATGCTAAGCAATATGACAATGATGGATGTGTCATGATGAACTAGATGGTGGAAAGTTGCATGGCAATATATCTCCGAATGGCTATGGGAATGCCATAATAGGTAGGTATGGTGGCTGTTTTGAGGAAGGTATATGGTAGGTGTATGATACAGGCGAAAGTTGCGCGGTATTAGAGAGGCTGGCAAGGGTGGAAGGGTGGGAGTGCGTATAATCCATGGACTCAACATTAGTCATAAAGAACTCATATACTTATTGCAAAAATTTAGAAGTTATCAAAGCAAAGTATTACGCGCATGTTCCTAGGGGGATAGGTTGGTAGGAGAAGACCATCGCTCGTCCCCGACCGCCACTCATAAGGAAGACAATCAATAAATAAATCATGCTCCGACTTCATCACATAACGGTTCACCATACGTGCATGCTACGGGAATCACAAACTTCAACACAAGTATTCTTTAAATTCACAACTACTCAACTATCAGGACTTTAATATTATCACCTCCATATCTCAAAACAATTATCATGCTTCAATCTTTTCTTAGTATTCAACACACTCAAAAGAAAGCTTCACAAATCTAGAATACCAAGCATATTATTATTAGGCAAATTACCATGCTATTAAGAGACTCTCAAAATAATTTAAGTGAAGCATGAGAGATCAATAGTTTCTTTAAAACAAATCCACCACCGTGCTCTAAAAGATCTAAGTGAAGTACATAGAGCAAAATTATCTAGCTCAAAGGATATAAGTGAAGCACATAGAGCAAATTATCTAGCTCAAAAGGATATAAGTGAAGCACATAGAGCAAAATTATCTAGCTCAAAAGATATAAGTGAAGCACACAGAGCAAAATTATCTAGCTCAAAAGATATAAGTGAAGCACATAGAGTATTCTATCAAATTTTAATTCATGTATGGCTCTCTCAAAAGGTGTGTACAGAAAGGATGATTGTGGTATACTAGCAAACAAAGACACAAATAATACAAGACGCTCCAAGCAAAACACATATCATGTTGGTGAATAAAAATATAGCTCCAAGTAAATTACCGATGGAAGTGGACGAAAAGAGGGGATGCCTTCCGAGGCATCCCCAAGATTTAACTTTTTGGTGTCCTTGGATTATCTTGGGGGTGCCATGGGCATCCCCAAGCTTAGGCTCTTGCCACTCCTTGTTCCATGATCCATCAAAAGAATTCACCCAAAACTTGAAAACTTCACAACACAAAACTCAGAATAGAAAACTCGTGAGCTCCGTTAGCGAAAGAAAACAAAAGACCACTTCAAGGTACTGTAATGAACTCATTCTTTATTTATATTGGTGTTAGACCTACTGTATTCCAACTTCTCTATGGATCATAAACTATGTTACTAGACATAGATTCATCAAAATAAGCAAACAACACACGAAAAACAGAATCTGTCAAAAACAGAACAGTCTGTAGTAATCTGTAGCTAGCGCAAGATCTGGAGCCCCAAAAATTCTAAAATAAATTGATGGACGTGAGGAATTTATATATTAATCATCTTCAAAACGAATTAACTAAATAGCACTCTTCAAATAAAAATGGCAGAAGTTCTCGTGAGCGCTAAAATTTCTGTTTTTTACAGCATGTTCAACAAGACTTTCCCCAAGTCTTCCCAACGGTTCTATTTGGCATAGACACTAATTAAACACAAAAAACACAATCTAAACAGAGGATAAATAATTTATTTATTACTAAACAGGAGCAAATATCAAGGAATAAAAATAAAATTGGGTTGCCTCCCAACAAGCGCTATCGTTTAACGCCCCTAGCTAGGCATAACAAGCAAGGATAGATCTATGTATTGCCATCTTTGGTAGGCAATGCATAAGTGGCTCTCATGATAGTTTCGTATGGTAATTTTATTTTCTTTCTTGGAAAGTGTTCCATGCCCTTTTTAATGGAAATTGAAATCTAATATTCCCTTCCTTCATATCAATAATCGCACCAACCGTTCTAAGGAAAGGTCTACCAAGAATAATAGGGCAAGAAGGATTGCAATCTATATCAAGAACAATGAAATCTACGGGCACATAATTCCTATTTTCAACAATAAGAACATCATTAATTCTTCCCATAGGTTTCTTAATAGTGGAATCCGCAAGATGCAAGTTTAGAGAGCAATCATCAAAATTACGGAAATCTAGTAAATCACACAAAGTCTTGGGAATAGTAGAGACACTAGCACCCAAATCACAGAAAGCATAAAAATCATAATGTTTAATTTTAATTTTAATAGTTGGTTCCCACTCATCATAAAGTTTTCTAGGGATAGAAACTTTCAACTCAAGTTTTTCTTCATAAGATTGCATCAAGGCATCAACAATATGTTCGGTGAAGGCTTTATTTCGACTATAAGCATGTGGAGAATTTAGCACGGATTGCAACAAGGAAATACAATCAATCAAAGAGCAATTTTCATAATTAAATTCCTTTAAATCCAATATAGTGGGTTTAGCAACATCTAGACTTTTATTTCTTTCAATCCCTCTTTCATCAATTTCATCATTAAGATCTAAATACTTCGAATTTTTAGAACGCCTTCTAGGTAAAGGAAGATCATATTCAGTTTCATCAAGATTCATATTGCAAAATAAAGATTTAATGGGAGACACATCAATAACTTTTAGATCTTCATCATTACTTTCATAGGAATTGGAAGAACACGCTTTAATAAAGGCATCTTTGGAAGCACGCATCCTAGCGGTTCTTTCTTTACACTCATCAATTGAAATTCTCATGGCTTTAAGAGACTCATTGATATCATGCTTAGGTGGAATAGATCTAAGTTTCAAAGTATCAACATCAAGAGCAATTCTATCAACGTTCCTAGCCAAATCATCAATCTTAAGCAATTTTTCTTCAATCATAGCATTAAAATTCTTTTGCGAAGAAATAAATTCTTTAATATTAGATTCAAAATCAGAGGGCATCTTATTATAATTTCCATAAGAGTTGTTGTAGGAATTCCCATAATTATTAGAAGGGTTACTAGGATATGGCCTAGGATTAAAATTCCCTCTATAAGCGTTGTTACCAAAATTATTCCTACCAACAAAATTCACATCCATAGATTCATTGTTATTCTCAATCAAAGTAGACAAAGGCATATCATTAGGATCAGAAGAAACACTCTTAGTAGCAAATAATTTCATAAGTTCATCCATCTTTCCACTCAACACATTAATTTCTTCTATCGCATGCACTTTTTTATTAGAAGTTCTTTCAGTATGCCATTGAGAATAGTTAACCATAATATTATCTAGGAGTTTAGTAGCATCTCCTAAAGTGATTTCCATAAAAGTGCCTCCCGCGGCCGAATCTAAAAGATTTCTAGAAGCAAAATTCAATCCGACATAAAAAATTTGTATAATCACCCACAAATTCAAACCATGAGTAGGGCAATTACGTATCATTAATTTCATTCTCTCCCAAGCTTGTGCAACATGTTCATGATCTAGTTGTTTAAAGTTCATAATATCGTTTCTAAGAGAGATGATCTTAGCGGGAGGAAAATACTTAGAGATAAAAGCATCTTTGCATTTGTTCCATGAATCAATATTATTCTTAGGCAAAGACGAAAACCAAGATTTGCCACGATCTCTAAGCGAAAAAAGAAATAGCTTCAATTTAACGACATCATTATTGACATCTTTTTTCTTTTGCATATCACATAAATCAACGAAGCTATTTAGATGAGTAGCGGCATCTTCGCTAGGAAGGCCGGCGAATTGATCTTTCATAACAAGATTCAACAAAGTAGTATTAATTTCACAAGATTCAGCATCGGTAAGAGGAGCAATCAGAGTGCTAAGGAAATCATTATTATTGGTATTGGTGAAGTCACACAATTTGGTAGTATCTTGAGCCATTGCGACAAACAAGCAATCTAACACACGAGCAAACAAAAAGCAAGCGGACAAAAGAGGCAAACAGAGAGGGAGGATAGAGAGAGAGAGGGCGAATAAAACGGCAAGGGTGAATTGGGGGGAGAGGAAAACGAGAGGCAAATGGCAAATAATGTAATGCGAGAGATAGGGATTGTGATGGGTACTTGGTATATTGACTTTTTGCGTAGACTCCTCGGCAACGTCGCTAGAAATCTTTCTTGCTACGTCTTGAGCTTGCGTTGGTTTTCCCCGAAGAGGAAGGGATGATGCAGCAGAGTAGCGTAAGTATTTCCCTCAGTTTTTGAGAACCAAGGTATCAATCCAGTAGGAGCCCACGCTCAAGTCCCTCGTACCTGCACAAAGCGATAGCTACTCGCAACCAACGCGATTAGGGGTTGTCAAGCCCTTCAGGGTCACTTACGAGAGTGAGATTTGATAGGTAGAATATTTTTGGTATTTTTGATATAAAGATGAAAAGTAAAAGGTAAAGGCAAAGTAAATAGCAAAACAATATAAAAGTGATGGAGATTGATATGATGAGAATAGACTCGGGGGCCATAGGTTTCACTAGTGGCTTCTCTCAAGAGCATAAGTATTCTACGGTGGGTGAACAAATTACTGTTGAGCAATTAATAGAATTGTGCATAATTATGAGAATATCTAGGCATGATCATAAACCCACAATTCATCGGTCTCAACAAACACACCGCAAAAAGAAGATTACATCGAATAGATCTCCACAAGAGAGGGGGAGAACTTTGTATTGAGATCCAAAGAGAGAGAAGAAGCCATCTAGCTACTAACTATGGACCTGAAGGTCTGAGGTAAACTACTCACACTTCATCGGAGGGGCTAGGATGATGTAGAAGCCCTTTGTGATGACGACCCTCTTCCGGCGGAGCTCCGAAACAGGCCCCAAGATGGGATCTCGTGGATACAGAAAGTTGCGGCGGTGGAATTAGGTTTTTGGCTCCTGTTCTGATCGTTTGGGGGTATGTGTGTATATATAGGAGGAAGGAGTACGTTGGTGGAGTACCGAGGGGCCCACGAGGTAGGGGGCGCGCCCTAGGGGGGCACCCCCCACCCTCGTGGCCACCTCTTTGATCCCTTGCAGTAGGGTCCAAGTCTCCTGAATCACGTTCGGTGAGAAAAACACGTTTCCGAAGATTTTATTCCGTTTGAACTCCGTTTGATATTCTGTTTATCCGAAACACTGAAATAGGCAAAAAACAACAATTCTGGGCTGGGCCTCCGGTTAATAGGTTAGTCCCAAAAATAATATAAAAGTGGAAAATAAAGCCCAATATAGTCCAAAACAGTAGATAATATAGCATGGAGCAATCAAAAATTATAGATACGTTGGAGACGTATCAGCCTTGTTTGAGGAATTCTTCGTTGGATCCATTGACCTCACCAGGTTGAACTTTGGGATCATCACCCTCATTCCCAAAGTAACCAGGGCATCGGAGATCTGCCAGTTTCGGCCGATCACGGTGATTAATGTCATCTTCCGCATCCTTGCGAAGGGGTACGCCATTAGGGTGGCCCCCATAGCCGACAGGATCACTCACCCCGATCAGTCGGCATTCATTCAGGGTCGTTATATACTTGACGGAGTTCTGGTTTTGCATGAAGCTCTCCATGAGGTCCACTCCAAACACCTCAAGGCAGTCTTCTTAAAACTGGATTTCCACAAGGCATATGACACGGTCAGTTGGCCCTTCCTTCGGGAATGCCTGCTACGGAAGGGCTTCGACGACAGGTGGGTCTCCCGAGTGATGCAAATGGTTTCCTCGGGCCGGACATCGGTGAACATTAATGGGGAGGTCGGCCCATTCTTCCCCACATCTTGTGGGGTACGCCAGGGTGACCCCTTTTCACCGTTCCTCTTCAACATGGTTGTCGATGCTCTGACAACCATCTTAGATAAAGCCAAGGCCGCCGGCCACATTAAGGGCATTGTCCCGCATCTGGTTAGGGGGAATGGCATATCCCTCCTCCAGTATGCGGATGACACCATTATCATGGTGGAAGGCACGGAGACTGACATCATGAACTTGAAGTTCCTACTGCTTTGCTTCCAGCAGATGTCTGGCCTCAGGATCAACTTTGATAAGAGTGCGGTCATGGTCTTGAGATACTCCCAAGACGAACGGCAGAGCATCGCGGATTGGCTCAATTGCCAGCTTGGGTGTTTCCCCACGACTTATCTGGGGATCCCCATTAGTGATTCGAGGCTCACGGTGGCTGAGCTCCGCCCCACGGTTGGGAAGCTTTAACACCACATCGAGCCTTGGCAAGGCCGTTGGCTCTCGAAGGCGGCCCGGACAGTGCTTATTAACTCGTCCCTTGCCATCCTGCTCTTATTCATCATGAGCCTCTATAGCCTTCCGGAGACTCTACATCACGAGATTGCCACTGTTCAGGGACACTTCTTTTGGGCCGGTGAGGGAGACAAGCAGAAATACCACATGGTGCGCTGGTCGGAGATCTGTAAAACGCGCGACCAGGGGGGTCTCGGGATCATGTCCTCCAAACGCATGAACATTGCCCTCCTAACGCGATGGCTGTGGCAGATTGTCAACGGAGAGGGTGGCTTGTGGCTTCGCATCATTCAGCAGAAATACCTCCGTGGCCAACCCCTGGCCTTTTGCCAGCGCTCCGGAGGGTCCCAATTCTGGCAATCCATCATCCAGCTTCTGCCAGTCCTCCGCATCGGCACCTCGATCGCGGTCGGGTCGGGCACCTCCACGATGTTCTAGTTCGATCGATGGGCTGGGGACCTTCCCCTTGCAGCACGCTTTCCCGACCTATTTTCCATCGCGGCTGACCCGCGAATCTCTGTCGCGACGGCCCTTATTGACTTAGGGCAACTCGCGTTCCGGAGAGCATTTGGACTGGCGGAGATCGCGGACTGGCATGAGCTGTTGGAATGCATCGCGCTGCACGCGCCTGACCTGGAGGATGGAGAAGACCGTGCCAGGTGGCGACTAGAGCCATCGAGGCAATTCTCCGCTAAATCTCTCTACCATGCCATCGCTCCTTCTATGGGACATGAGGCTCTCTCCGCCATCTGGGAGATTCGGCTCCCGTTGAAGATTCGGTTTTTCATGTGGCAATGGATTCGTGGCCGCCTCCCCTCCGACGTGGAGGTCCCGAAGCGCAATGGGCCAGGAGATGGGCGATGTCCGCTCTGCGGGCCTAAAGAGGATTCGAACCATATCTTCTTCACCTGCGTGTCCGCGCAGTTCCTATGAAGCTGCTTCCGCGAAATAGTGGGTGGAAGCTGGGATCACAACAACTTGCCCGCTCTTTTCGCGGAACTCCATGCGGTAGCTTCCCCAGTTTGCCATATCAGGTGGCTGGTCATCGGGGTGCTAACCTGGACACTATGGACTATTAGAAATAAGCTTGTAATTCAGCGCATTCCTCTTCGACGTGCTACTGACGCTTTGTTCAAATGGTTTGTTTACTTGCAGCTTTGGCGGCCGCTTAGCCGTCCCTGGGAGAGAGACGCCATCACCTTCATCATCACCCAGCTTCGCTCGATGGCTCTCCGGATGGCTCCACCGCTTCTCCCACCACCGCTGGAGCCGGATTAGTTCGTTTACAACATCGCCACCGCCGTTCTGTGTTGTGTCTCTTTGCGTTGGGCTTGTTGTGTTGTGCCCACAGCTGAACTTGGGGTTCGTTTGTGTTTGTACCCGTCGGTCCTGTCAGCGGTGGCTGTGTTTGGGTGTGTGTTCTGTGGTTGATACCTTGTTACTTTGTGCTCGGTGATTGCTTTCTTTATAAAGCGGGGCGAAAGCCTTTTTCGGTACATTTTAATTTCACAAACTCACATGAAGTTGTAGAGGTAATTTGTTCGCATTAATCAGATTTTATACGGGTATATGAGTATGAGGGTATGTATTATATGATATCATAATCGTATCCGCTCTATCCGATGGTTTTAAAATTTCCTCATTTATACACCCATGAGTAATTTTTTGTTCTACTCCTTTACCCTAGCCTAATAAGGTTTTACGCGCCAGTACATGTATAATGGGTACGTATATACTATAATGGACCTACGTGGGTCCCCGCAAAAAAAATGGACCTACGTGGGGATGTAATGGATGATTGCCAGGTGGACAAATACGTGGAAAAGGAAGTTGGGAAAAAGGCGCAAAAAACGAATAACGGTAGATTGTGCCCCGCCCTACCCGACCCCCACCGCACCAACACCGCGGCAGCGAGCCCCTTTCGCCCGCTTCCCACTCCACGCCTCCTTCTCCCCCTCCCAGATCTCCCCACCACACGGCCGCGCGCACCGGAGAAACGTTAGCGAGACGGCTGCGAGAGGTAAAACAGCAAAAGGGGAGAGGCCACCGCAGCTCGCGTACCGGCGGTGGGTGGGTGGCGGCGTCCGTCACGCGTCGGCGTATCAGGTGATGGACGCTGGCGGCGGGGGCTTAGGCGGCTTCCAGTGGACCGCGGAGGAGGCTTCGACGATCGGGGGCATCGCGACGGTGTCGCTGCTGCACTCCTTCATCCCCACGCACTGGCTCCCCTTCTCCATCGTCGGGCGCGCCCAGCGCTGGTCGCTCTCCCGCACCCTCCTCGTCAGTCAGTACCCACCCCGCCACCCACCTCGCCCATTTTCTTCTGTTGCCACTCTTTCCGTGTACTGATAACCGCTCCAAGATCTAGAGCATAGGGGCGATACCTGGTTAGGGTTTACTTATCGCAGGGAAAGGGGGGCTATTACCTCTCGGTGGCTGAATTGGATTAGATCGTTCTAGCATAATGAAATGGTGGAGTTGTGGCAGGGGCGGACCCAAGTAGACCCCAAATCTGAAAAATCTCAAGAGAATTCATTCGTATTTTCGGAGGAAGAATAGTAAGAGTTTCAAATTCATGCAAGAAGTGCCCCCATTCTTATAGTTTGCCTCCACTAAAAAAATCTGGGTCTGCCCCTGAGTTGTGCTGCGGTGGTAGTGCCGTAGCGGTGCCTGCAGCAATGCGTGCAACACTGAGACCTGAGAGCACTGTCTGAACACTCTGGGGCATTCTGATGGCTTCCGGGCGACGTTGCATTTTCATGCTTCCGCCACTCCCTCCGTATGGCTGTGTGAACGATTTTGTCTTATTAGAACACTACAGTAATTGACATCTGTATTGATGATAACTGTTGGATATGTCGCTTTCCATTCACCATCTAGTTCTCCCAAAATTCTGAGTTGTTGGGGAAAGGTTGGATAATCTACTCATACTCTGATATGATGCAGGGGGCATAGGCTGGGACTGTTATCCATTTAATTAACGGGGTTGCCCTTTCGTTATTCAGGAAATTCTGAATTTTAGTGAAGGTTTTGTCATGTTTTTGTTCAGCGTGGGCTGTTATAACTTCCTTAATCCTTCACTAGCAAACATGCCCGTGCGTTGCAACGGGAGAATAAAATATATCATATGCCTCAGTCCAATTGTACACAAAATCAAGTAAATCATCTTTTTCACGTTGTTAACCTGAGAAAAGTGGAACACTTGATGGTTCTAGCATTAAATTTCGCACTAAGACTAACTATTGACTTATGTTTGTCCTCATAGTGATGAAAATGTGGGCCATTATCAGCTGAGGACGACCCAAAAGCTTCAGTAAATCTTTGGGCCTCCTTTGGTTTGTAGGATTTTTGTAGGAATTCTATAGGATAGGATTTGCAAAGGAAAAATTCCTTTGAAGCCCTTTGGTTTGTAGGAATGGATTCCTATTCCTATGTAGGATAGGAATCAATCCTTCACGTTTTGGAGGAAAAAAAACATTAGCCTAGACTCAATGGAAAAAATCCTATCCTATGCACCAAATGACATCTCTTTCTCTATAGGAATTGACATGCATGTCATCTCACTTCCTATGATTTTCCTATTCCTATAAAATTCCTATCCTATGAACCAAAGAAGGCCCACTTGTGTATATCATTTCGCACATACCTGTGAAAGAAAGAAGGGTTAATTGGATAAATGCCGCTCGAATTCTTGCGATTCCGAAAAACACCACTACAATGTACAAATTTTGAAAATGGTCCGGAAGATCAATAGCGCCGTCAAGGATTTACAAATGGCCATGTTGTGGAGCATGTAAAGAATTACTTGAATAAAATTTGTAAGACTTTGTTCCGAGATCCACTCGAGAGTTTGTGAACTTAGTGGTGGCCTCGGAGTGTAACATTCCTTGAATTAAGAGTAGCAGCGATTTCCGTAAAAAAAAATAGTGCATGCTAACTCATGTCATACATTCAGCCAAAGATCGTCTAATATTGGCATGCCAAATTTAACAATGTTGGTTGGTAGCTCCGTGTAAAAAAAGGAAAAAAAATGTTGGTTGGTAGTTAAATTAATTTTTTTGCGAAAGATATTCAAATTGATCGTAATAACATCTTATATTATGAGACGGATGAAATAGCCTTTTCAAATTGATTATTTTTTTTAAAAAATACTTTCAAATCAATCACGGGATATACTTCCTTTCTCTCAGTTTACAGGGCGTGCGCGTACCCCTAGGTCGTCAATTTGACCAACCTAATACAAGCCATATATTACAAAAAATATACCAATATAAACTTCAGATGTTCTATTTTCAAACGGTGTATTTTTTGTGTTATATAGTTTATATTAGAGTGATAAAATTGGAAACCTAGGTATACGCGCAAGACTTGTAAACTGAAACGGAGGGAGTAAGTAAATACAGTTCATAGTGTCCATGAAATTAAGTTAAGTTCAATTACGGCTGGTGAGTTCTCGCCAACATTAGTATATATCTTTCTCAAAGAGGTTGCTGGAAACTACAATAACAGTCACGTCAGAAAAATTCTTAACATGGTGCAGTGGCCAGTGCATATATATACAGAGTTAATTGCATTCTGCTTTATACTATTAAAAAATACATTCTGCTATACTTGTTTTCGGTTTTTGTGTTCAGTTTATTAGAGAATGCATGACATCATGTTCAGTTTATAGTACTTAAAATTCCCCAGGCTTTCCGTGCACATGAAAACTGCATCTTCTCTCTCCTCTATTTTCCCAAACCGCTCTCATGAAAGGTGCTAGAAAAATCTTCATGCTTCTTGTTTCTTCATCGGAGTTCCACCAACAAAATTCCCTACCTTTTCTTCTTCCAATCATTCTCCAGAGGCAAAATCAACTGACTATCTCCTCCTTCGATCTCCTGCTGCTTGTTCTGTCCTTGCTCTCCTCGGCCACGGGAGGCGGTAGAGCTTACACTGCGCCAGAGTGTGTCTACAGCCGCATGAGAGGAAACAAAACAGAGGAGCTTGTGTTCGCTAGAGGCTGCCCGTGAGTATGGCCTGCACAGAGCCGACAAGCGTCGTTTTGGTCGTTTCCGTATCAGGTCATGAGCCACAGTGGATGGAAGAAGACAGAGGTGTGGAGCTGGCAAGTGGCGAGCGCCTCGGGGGAGAGCAGACGGCATGCCGCGCACGAAGGTGCCAGGGAGGGGCGGCGGGATCCTGGAGCACAGTAGCGCGAGGCGACGGCGGAGATGCTGGGGGAGGTGCCTGAAAGTTTTGTTGGTCGGAACCGTTCGTACACCATGAAAGGCCGCGTCGAGAGGAGCGTCAACAGGATCGACGGCCGCTGTCTGCCCGTGTGCTCCGCTCTATGGGCTGCCTCTGCCTTTGGGACAGTCCTACTGAGCGGACTGGAGTGCCACGTGCGGCAAGATGTCGCAAGTCGAAGGTCGTCTTCTCACGCACGCCGCCGGCCGGCCTCAACTTCAACCAAGCTCCAATTTGACTTCGCGATAGCTGTGCTATGAGATTTTGCTGAGCCAGCAGCGCACACACGCAATGATACGTGATTTGGACATGATTTTGTGCTAGACGACATGTATGTTGCGTGGGTATTTTTTGATATATTGTTATGCCTTGTTTTCTGTGTAAATTAGTGATGGTAGTATGATACTTCGTCATTTGGCAAGGATTTCTTCTCTTCCACATGTATCATCATTAGTAAAATATTCCCAACTTTTGCAGCTGCATTTGGAGCAGTCCTTCATGTTGTATCGACCGCTCTTCTCGGGATAACTGCAGTTACTATGGCAAATACTATAGCAGGCGAGGAAACAGTGCATAAACTTGCCTCGCTGTTGCTAATATTTCTTGGAGCAGGTTACATTCTGTTGTTTGCGTTAGGAAAAGGTGGTCATAGCCATGCTCATAATCATCCAATGGAGAAGATGGCAGTCGCTGGTCTTGTACTTGTACCAGCATTATCACCCTGTGCAACTACTCTTCCAGTGTTTCTTGCTGTTGGCAACTCATCCTCGATGATGATTCTTGCGATCATTGTACTTCTCTTCAGGTGCGCCCCCCCCCCCCCCCCCCCCCCCAAACCGCACTGTTTAAAGTTGTTTTGGCTTGTCAACACGAGGCATTTAAAATGTGGTATTTTATGCTTGCGCTAAAATAATGTTGTTTAGTTCAAGATGTTTTTTGTTCGACTAGTCACCTAACCCCTAGACCCTAGTTATACAGAGAGCTTGTTGGGCCAAAACGGAAGAAGATATAAGGATAGTCATTTCAGTATTGCTGTACGTAGTGTTGAAGTAGAAATGGAGAACCTCATTATTTCCATATGCAAGCCTTACTTTTGAGACATTTCTGTTCGCGCTCATCAACCAATTTGTTCTTAGATAAGGCTTCTATTTGTCACTCGTCAGTGGTTTAGGATTTGAAGGACATTCAAAATAAGCTGATCATAGCATATTCCGTTCGGAAGCTTTATGCAGTTGATGTGAAATGTTTCCAGAAACTACACCTCTTATGCTTATGCGTAGTGGTTGGATAGTTATAGTATAGCTCATCAGGGCAGCTGGAAAATGTGCATTGAATTTGGCTGTGTAGATCAGATCTGACGGTCAGAAACGGCCAGATAAGCAAAACGGATGGCCACGAATGAGAGCGCTCGAAAGGGCAGGGGCAGGGATTAGGTGCTGTTTTACTGTCCTAAATTTAAGCCTCCACCAATGTGCTGAATAAGATCAGTAGTCTAAAACTTAAAGATAGTAGCTCTAAAGCTTTGGCTGTCATAGGCATGGAACCAAATGCTCCATCTTAAATGGGATGCAGACCGACTTATATGGCTGTCAATCATGAGCATGGTTTGAACTCTGAATATTCTCCGGGGCGCTTTGTGTTGAATCAACTACGCATATGAAGTATTATAGATGCATACTATCGATTTATGTTACCTTTGTATTACAACCTAACTTGTGTTCTTTTATGCCTGCAGTACCATCACGGTGATGACGTCCCTGGTGGCTCTCTCATTTTATGGTGCTAGCCAGATCAAGTTTCACTGGGTGGAACGCTATGACAAGGTCCTAGTTGGCTCAGTGCTGTGCCTTGTTGGGGTTCTGACGTATGTGTTCCATCACCATGATGGTGACGAGCATTCTCTCCATGCACACGTGCACAGGAAACTTGTGGGTCCTTAGAGGAATCTACATAGTTACTCCCAAAGTTCACTGTGAAACAAATTCTGTTGTCCTCTAACCTTTGTACGTTATGCTGTATAAGATCTGATTATCAATTTATCTGTTGGGAATCTACCCGCCTATGGGTTTCCTAGGAATACAGACAGACCAGGTGAACACCTACTGGGAAATTGTTTGTACCATGGATCTTTGTTTGCGCTCATGCAGTTTAACGGGAATAGTGGGCTTTCAACTTGAGGCATTGTTTCTGATCTAATTAAAGTTTATGGATTTTTTGCTCTACATCAGTGGTACAAACTTGGATGCATGCCTGAACTGCTGAAGCTTATGTGCAACGACAGGTTGAAATTTCTGCTGGATATGCCCCAAATTTTTGTGCTTGTTGTTCTCTATCTATCTTGAGAAAAAGGGTTCCCCCGCTTTGTATTACAAAGCAAACATCCGATACAACCAACGATAGGTGCTAGGGCGGAAGCAGCACAACCACACCCAAAAAGAAAGGAAAGAGAAAAACCGATAACGCCGGATCGACAAAGACGACGGAGCCTTGCGATCGCTGCTTCCATCGGAAATCGTCCCCCAAGCTCCGAGACTCTGAAGCGCCGGTACCAATCAACACCTTCAAGAAGGGACGCGACGATGACGACGGTGCTGCCAAGGGTTTCCCTCGATACACGGTGAGGAAAGAGGAAGGGTAGCCCCGACGCCCTCTAGGAAGGTCCGATGGCACCCTCAGGCACCACCGCGTCGGTGTCGGCCAAGCCAACAGGGATTTCTCCCGATCCCATCCTCCACCTCAGGCACTCCGGTGCTCGCCACCAAACCAACCACCACCCTGTGCACACGGACACGAAGCCTCCCACGCTGTCTCACCACGGCACCGCGAAGATGGCCTGCACAACGAGGAAGGGGAGCCGGGACTAGGGCAGCAGCACCGCCAGCATACTGGAGGCCCCACCTCCACTGTCCACGACGGTAGTCGACCGGACGTCAAAGCGGGAGCCGGTCGGGCCCTTAGAGGCCCGGACAACTCCCGCCTCCGCGCCGCAGCTGGCATGCCGTCGGCGTCGCTGCCCCCCATCCGAGCTGCTCCACCACCTCACCACACAGACGACGACGAAGCCACGCCGGGGGCCGGCCCGCTAGGACCCAGATGGGGCCCGCGGGCCTCGATCTGGGCCGGGGGTGCGCCACCGGCCAACCAGCGCCACCACGCCGACTCGCCGCCAAGGGGCCGCGCCACCACCGAGCGAGCCGCCGGCCACCACGCCGGGACGCCGGGACGCCGGGCCGCCATCAGGCCGAGGGGCACCGCCGCCGCCCCATGCCCCGGACAAGGAGCCACGTGCGCGGGGACAGGCAGGCCCTGCCACCGCCAACACCACCCGGCCAGCGCCGGGGGCGCTCGTCGGCGACGGCAGGGAGGGAAGGAGCGACGAGGGCGGCCGAAGGGGAGGCAGGGCTCGCGCCGCCCCGGCCACCTCCCAGGGAGGCGATGCAGAGCGGATCCGAGGGAAGGGGGGAAAGGGGCGGGGGCGGGGGCGGTCGGTGACCGGTGGCGGCGGCGGGACCTAGGACGGCCGGCGGCGGCGGGACCTAGGACGGCCGGCGGCGGCGGGGGATGGAGGGAGGAACCCTAGATTAGGGGAGCTGTTTGCCGTGTGCTTTTCTATCAATTGCTCTTTCAGTTCATCCATCTTCTCTATCTATCTTAGCTGGAAAGATTATTTGTCCCTAGCTTGTACCGGAATCCCAGGATCTAATGGGGGCCGAAGCCTTTTTATCCCATCCTCTATTTGCTTCGGCTTGTTCCTATTCGGGAGCCGGAGAGAAAGGATGGTGACGTGTGCCTTTTTATGTGTGTGCGCTTAGGGACTCTAGCCAGCAAAAATTTCCTGGTTATACACATCCTTTTATGTTTGTGGCATTTTTGATAATTGGCTGGTGTTTTGATATTACTCTTTGAAATTGGTGCTTTGGCACTGAAAATGTTTCGAAAACACTAACGCCTACACGTGTGGGCGTTCCCCAACTCACCCACACGCCTGGATTTTCGTTCACTGTTTTTTGCACGAATCTTGACACGAAAATGTGGATTTGGTGTGCCACGTAGGACGGGGTTGGTGTATGGGCGTTGGAGAGTTTGCCAACACACCCGCACCACGCTGTTTGCCAGCTGCGCTGTGTGGGCGAACTGCTTTTCGCCCACACGACACTCCTACGTTGTGGATGGCAACTGTAATTACGCGAACGTGGCAACTAGATAAACACACATGGCAACTGTGATTCTTTGATAGACGGCAACTGCAGTTGCGTGTACGTGGCAACCAGATAAACACACATGGCAACTATGATTAACAATACATGGCAACTATGGTTGGACCACATGTGGCAACTAGGTAAACACACATGTCAACTACTGTTTGACTATATGTGGCAAATAGTCAATCACACACGGGAACTACGGTTTGATTACATGTGGTAACTATCAGAAATTAGACATGTCAACTATAGTTAACCAAAATAGATAGAGTTGCCATGCTTTTACAACTACACTTTGTTGGAGATATGCCCTAGAGGCAATCATGTATGATGATATTTCCTATGTGTTTATGAATAAAGATAGTCCTTGGACATTATCAATGATGTGTATCAGCAAGTACGTGACTTGTTTGTGGGACTATGCATTGTATGATGACTGTCCTAAAAGGTCCCTAGTCGAAAGGGCTGTGTGGACGCGTAGCCAACTAGACTAGCATCTGACACAGTCGATGGCTTGGTCTCACTAGCCATGGAGCATTGGATGCTAACCGGATAATATGGACTTGGAAGGATCTGGTCGGATTCGACGTAGTCGGATCCGAGTCGAGATAAGGTCCGAGTTGGACAGACTCAACTATCAGACGCAGCGATATGTCATCTGTGAGTCTCTAGTACAACATATGTTCTATATCCTAAGACCTGAGCTGACGCATGTACTCGGGATGGTGACAGACTTGCTTTGGGCCGACCAAACGCTACTCCGTGACTGGGTAGTTACAAAGGTAGGTTTCAGGCTTGTCCAGACCCATGTTGCGAGACATGGTCGAGCAAGATGGGATTTGCCCCTCCGACCAGGAGAGATATACTCTGGGTCCCTCGTGTGATCCGACCAGGGTAAGCATGGCCATGCGACAAGGATTATGAGATAATCCGGATAGTGGTCGGCATCACTGGAACGAGAAAGAGGTTGGGCTAGCACAAGGATGACAGACTCTCCTTAAGCTCGACAACATATATCGTGTGGCAAAAGGAATGGAAGTATGATGTACAGGTTTGCTAACCAGCTTCATAGTCTGCTTGGTGTTCGGCATGCCTTGCTAGAGGTCGCTACCAACCGTGCAGTTCGGAGTTGATCCGAACTGCAACCAAGCCAACTTGAACCTAAGGGGTCGCGCGCTTAAGGGAAGGAACCTATGAGGTCGGATCTGAGGACACTGGTCGGATGTGATCCGAACTGTATTCGGATTGTGGCCGAGTAGACTTATGGGCTTTAGGGTCTGTGCGAGGCCCAGGTGTTGAGCCCGCGACGGACGCCTATATATACTGGAGGTGCCGCACACTCGCGCGGTTGATCGCTTCGGCGCTGTCACTAGGGTTTGCATGTGTTGTGAATAGACACCTCCACTCGCCTCCGGTTGTGTGATCGGACCTAGCAGTCCGCCGCACGACGTTCCTCCTGCACGCGCGGATACCATTAGAGGCGGTGCACTTGCGCCGCTCTGGCGAACCTGTACGTGGGAACCGACCACCGGTTGTACGAGGGAGATCGGACGAGGAGGAGACGATCCACGCGGACGCGCTGCCCCAACTCTTCTTCCGCTGCACGGCACTGCGCGTCTAGTGGTAACAAACTGTGATCCATCTCCCATAGCATGTTCTTGGTTGTTCTGCGCGTAGGAAATTTTAATTTGCAGTCGACGCACCCTACCGTAGATCCCAACAGTGGTATTAGAGCCTCTGCTATAGGATTTGGATTCAGATCGTATGCATATTAGATATGTGGAGGCAATAGATGACATCTATTGTCATTGATAAGATTGGCTGTGTGCACGGTTGATGAGATGAACTGCACATGTGAATCGATATGGCTATGTTTTCTGTTGATTGGGATCGATGAGGTTGATACGTCTCCAACTTATCTATAATTTTTGATTGCTTCATGCTATATTATCTATTGTTTTGTACTATATTGGGCTTTATTTTCTACTTTTATATTATTTTTGGGACTAACCTATTAACCGGAGGTCCAGCCCAGAATTGCTGTTTTTTTTGCCTATTTCAGTGTTTCGGAGAAACATAATATCAAACGGAGTCCAAACGGAATAAAATCTTCGAGAACGTGATTTTCTCACCGAACGTGATTCAGGAGACTTGGACCCTACTTCAAGGGATCAAAGAGGAGGTCACGAGGGTGGGGGGCGCCCCCCCTAGGGCACGCCCCCTGCCTCGTGGGCCCCTCGGTGCTCCACCGACGTACTCCTTCCTCCTATATATACCTACGTACCCCCAAACGATCAGAACAGGAGCCAAAAACCTAATTCCACCGCCGCAACTTTCTGCATCCACGAGATCCCATCTTGGGGCCTGTTCCGGAGCTCCGCCGGAAGAGGGCCGTCATCACGGAGGGCTTCTACATCATCCTAGGCCCTCCGATGAAGTGTGAGTAGTTTACCTCAGACCTTCAGGTCCATAGTTAGTAGCTAGATGGCTTCTTCTCTCTCTTTGAATCTCAATACAAAGTTCTCCCCCTCTCTTGTGGAGATCTATTCGATGTAATCTTCTTTTTGCGGTGTGTTTGTTGAGATCGATGAATTGTGGGTTTATGATCAAGTCTATCTATGAATAATATTTGAATCTTCTCTGAATTCTTTTATGCATGATTGGTTATCTTTGCAAGTCTCTTCGAATTATCCGTTTGGTTTGGCCAACTAGATTGGTAGTTCTTGGCATGGGAGAAGTGCTTAGCTTTGGGTTCGATCTTGCGGTGTCCTTTCCCAGTGACAGAAGGGGCAGCAAGGCACGTATTGCATCGTTGCCATCGAGGATAACAAGATGGGGTTTATTTCATATTGCATGATTTTATCTCTCTACATCATGTCATCTTGCTTAAGGCGTTACTCTATTTTTAACTTAATACTCTAGATGCATGCTGGATAGCGGTTGATGAGTGGAGTAATAGTAGTAGATGCAGAATCGTTTCGGTCTACTTGTCATGGACGTGATGCCTATATACATGATCATGCCTAGATATTCTCATAATTATGCTCAATTCTGTCAATTGCTCAACAGTAATTTGTTCACCCACCGTAGAATACTTATGCTCTTGAGAGAAGCCACTAGTGAAACCTATGGCCCTCGGGTCTATTCTCATCATATCAATCTCCATCACTTTAATCTTGCTTTGCTTTTTTACTTTTTTCTTTGCATCTTTATATCAAAAATACCAAAAATATTATATCTATCAGATCTCACTCTCGTAAGTGACCGTGAAGGGATTGATAACCCCTAATCACGTTGGTTGCGAGTAGCTATCGTTTTGTGCAGGTACGAGGGACTTGAGCGTGGCCTCCTACTGGATTGATACCTTGGTTCTCAAAAACTGAGGAAAATACTTACGCTACTCTGCTGCATCATCCCTTCCTCTTCGTGGAAAACCAACGCAAGCTCAAGACGTAGCAAGAAGGATTTCTGGCGCCGTTGTCGGGGAGTCTACGCAAAAAGTCAATATACCAAGTACCCATCACAATCCCTATCTCTCGCATTACATTATTTGCCATCTGCTTCTCGTTTTCCTCTCCCCCACTTCACCCTTGCCGTTTTATTCGCCCTCTCTCTCTATCCTCCCTCTCTGTTTGCCTCTTTTGCCCGCTTGCTCTTGTTTTCTCGTGTGCTAGTTTGTTTGCTTGTCGTCATGGCTAGTCCTCTTTCTTCTCCTTGTCTCCCGAGAGTGAAGTTCTAAATTTTAAACAAAGGGAGGGAGAAAATCTAAAATATGCTTGGTATGGAATTTGCAATGCTCAAAATAGTTCTACGAGGAAGCAATCTACCTTAGTTCTTCTTCACAATTTTTATGTAGGTGTTAATTCTTGGTATAGATATATCCTCGATACCATTACCGGAGGGAACTTCTTGGGTAGCTATACTTTTGATTCTATAATGCTATGTTAGATTTATTTGGCTCACCACCTCTTTTGGTTAATGGAACCATGTTAACTTTGGAGCATGTTATGCAAAGACTTGAAATTATTGAAAATAAAATTGCTACTATTGAATCAATTGAAAATCTAGATAAAAAGATCCACAATCAAATTACTCAATATGGATCTAAGGTAGGAATGACTTAGAAAAATCTTAAGGAAAAGGAACCCGTAGTTAATGAGAAGATAAACCTAGATTCTACTAGAATTGATGAACTTGAGGGTATAATTACAAATTTGGGAACCTTTTTTCTTCCATAAAGAATACTCCTAGTCCTCCTACTAAAATTGCCAACCTTATGTATGTTCCTAAAAATAAGGGTGAATCATCTAGTAAGGAAACTGCTGATCTTAAATCTATAAGTATTCATCCCAATCTTTTTGCTATCACTAAGGAACCATTTATTACAAATGAATTTTTCGATCTTGTGCCTAAAAGTTTGATAATTAATAAAAAGAAACAAATTACTAAAAATGGTAGATGCCTAATTGAAGAATTGCCTACTAAAGATGGCAATACCTAGATCTATCCTTGCTTGTTATGCCTAGCTAGGGGCGTTAAACGATAGCGCTTGTTGGGAGGCAGCCCAATTTTATTTTTATTTCTTGCTTTTTGCTCCTTTTTAGTAATAAATAAATTATCTAACCTCTGTTTTGGTTGTGTTTTTGTGTTTAATTAGTGTTTGTGCCAAGTAGAACCGTTGGGAAGACTTGGGGAAAGTCTTGTTGAACTTGCTGTAAAAAAACAAAAACTTTAGCGCTCACGAGAACTGCTGTCATTTTAATTTGAAGAGTGCTATTTAGTTAATTATTTTTGAAGATGATTAATAGATAAATTCCTTACGTCCAGCAATTTATTTTAGAATTTTTAGGGTTCCAGATCTTGCGCTAGCTACAGATTACTACAGACTGTTCTGTTTTTGACAGATTCTGTTTTGCGTGTGTTGTTTGCTTATTTTGATGAATCTATGGCTAGTAAAATAGTTTATAATCCATAGAGAAGTTGGAATGCAGTAGGTTTAACACAAATATAAATAAATAATTAGTTCATTATAGTACCTTGAAGTGGTCTTTTGTTTTCTTTCGCTAACGGAGCTCACGAGTTTTCTATTTTGAGTTTTGTGTTGTGAAGTTTTCAAGTTTTGGGTAAGAATTTGATGGATTATGGAACAAGGAGTGGCAAGAGCCTAAGATTGGGGATTCCCATGGCACCCCAAGATAATCCAAGGACATAAAAAAGTCAAAGCTTTCCGGGGCATCCCCTCTTTCGTCCACTTCCATCGGTAATTTACTTGGAGCTATATTTTTATTCACCAACATGATATGTGTTTTGCTTGGAGCGTCATGTATTATTTGTGTCTTTGTTTGTTAGTATGCCACAATCATCCTTGCTGTACACACCTTTTGAGAGAGCCATACATGAATTAAAATTTGATAGAATACTCTATGTGCTTCACTTATATCTTTTGAGCTAAGTAGTTTTGCTCAATGTGCTTCACTTATATCTTTTGAGCGTTATAATTTTGCTCTATATGCTTCACTTATATCTTTTAGAGCACGGTGGTGGATTTGTTTTAAAGAAACTATTGATCTCTCATTCTTCACTTAAATTATTTTGAGAGTCTCTTAATAGCATGGTAATTTGCTTAATAATAATATGCTTGGTATTCAAGATTTGTGAAACTTTCTTTTGAGTGTGTTGAATACTAAGAAAAGATTGAAGCATGATAATTGTTTTGAGTTATGGAGGTGATAATATTAAAGTCATGCTAGTTGAGTAGTTGTGAATTTAAATAATACTTGTGTTGAAGTTTGTGATTCTCGTAGCATGCACGTATGGTGAACCGTTATGTGATGAAGTCGGAGCATGATTTATTTATTGATTGTCTTCCTTATGAGTGGCGGTCGGGGACGAGCGATGGTCTTTTCCTACCAATATATCTCCCTAGGAGCATGCACGTAGTACTTTGCTTTGATAACTTCTAGATTTTTGCAATAAGTATATGAGTTCTTTATGACTAATGTTGAGTCCATGGATCATACGCACTCTCACCCTTCCACCCTTGCTAGCCTCTCTAATACCGCGCAACTTTTGCCGGTATCATACACCTACCATATACCTTCCTCAAAACAGCCACCATACCTACCTATTATGGCATTTTCATAGCCATTCCGAGATATATTGCCATGCAACTTTCCACCATCTAGTTCATCATGACACATTCATCATTGTCATATTGCTTAGCATGATCATGTAGTTGACATAGTATTTGTGGCAAAGCCACCGTTCATAATTTTCATACTTGTCACTATTGATTCATTACATATCCCGGTACACCGCCGGAGGCATCCATATAGAGTCATACTTTGTTTTAGTATCGAGTTGTAATCATTGAGTTGTAAATAAATAGAAGTGTGATGATCATCATTCAATAGAGCATTGTCCCCCCCTCCAAAAAAGGCCGAAGAAAGAAAAAGAAGGCCCAAAAAAATAATATAAAAAGGGAAATGCTACTATCCTTTTTCCACACTTGTGCTTCAAAGTAGCACCATGATATAGCGAGTCCCATATATTGTGCTTCAAAGTAGCACCATGTTCTTCACATAGAGAGTCTCATATGTTGTCTTTCATATACTAGTGGGAATTTTACATTATAGAACTTGGCTTGTATATTCCAATGATGGGCTTCCTCAAATTGCCCTAGGTCTTCGTGAGCAAGCAAGTTGGATGCACACCCACTAGTTTCTTTTGTTGAGCTTTCATACATTTATAGCTCTAGTGCATCTGTTGCATGGCAATCCTTACTCACTCACATTGATATCTATTGATGGGCATCTCCATAGCCTGTTGATAGGCCTAGTTGATGTGAGACTATCTTCTCCTTTTTGTCTTCTCCACAACCATCATTCTATTCCACCTATAGTGCTATATCCATGGCTCACGCTCATGTATTGCGTGAAGATTGAAAAAGATTTTAAAAAGTTAGAGTATGAAACAATTGCTTGGCTTGTCATTGGGGTTATGCATGATTTAAATACTTTTTGTGGGGAAGATGGAGCATAGCCAGACTATATGATTTTGTAGGGATAACTTTCTTTGGCCATGTTTTTTTGAGAAGACATAATTGCTTTGTTAGTATACTTGAAGTATTATTATTTTTATGTCAATATAAACTTTTGTCTTGAATCTTTCTAATCTGAATATTCATACCACAATTAAGAAGATTTGCATTCAAATTATGCCAAGTAGCACTCCGCATCAAAAATTCTTTTTTTATCATTTACCTACTCGAGGACGAGCAGGAATTAAGCTTGGGGATGCCTGATACGTCTCCAACGTATCTATAATTTTTGATTGCTCCATGATATATTATCTATTGTTTTGTACTCCTTCCGTTCCGAATTACTTGTCTTGGATTTGTCTAGATACGGATGTATCTAGACTCATTTTAGTGTAAGATACCTCTGTATCTAGATAAATCCAAGACAAGTAATTTGGAACGGAGGGAGTACTATATTGGGATTTATTTTCTACTTTTATATTATTTTTGGGACTAACCTATTAACTGGAGGCCCAGCCCAGAATTGCTGTTTTTTGCCTATTTCAGTGTTTCGGAGAAACAGAATATAAAACGGAGTCCAAACGGAATAAAATCTTCGGGAACGTGATTTTCTCACCGAACGTGATCCAGGAGACTAGGACCCTACTGCAAGGGATCAAAGAGGAGGTCACGAGGGTGGGGGCGCCCCCTGCCTCGTGGGCCCCTCGGTGCTCCAGTGACGTACTCCTTCCTCGTATATATACCAACGTACCCCAAACGATCAGAACAGGAGCCAAAAACCTAATTCCACCGCCGCAACTTTCTGCATCCACGAGATCCCATCTTGGGGCCTATTCCGGAGCTCCGCCGGAAGAGGGCCGTCATCACGGAGGGCTTCTACATCATCCTAGCCCCTCCGATGAAGTGTGAGTAGTTTACCTCAGACCTTCGGGTCCATAGTTAGTAGCTAGATGGCTTCTTCTCTCTCTTTGAATCTCAATACAAAGTTCTCCCCCTCTCTTGTGGAGATCTATTCGATGTAATCTTCTTTTTGCGGTGTGTTTGTTGAGATCGATGAATTGTGGGTTTATGATCAAGTCTATCTATGAATAATATTTGAATCTTCTCTGAATTCTTTTATGCATGATTGGTTATCTTTGCAAGTCTCTTCGAATTATCAGTTTGGTTTGGCCAACTAGATTGGTAGTTCTTGGCATGGGAGAAGTGCTTAGCTTTGGGTTCGATCTTGCGGTGTCCTTTCCCAGTGACAGAAGGGGCAGCAAGGCACGTATTGCATCGTTGCCATCGAGGATAACAAGATGGGGTTTATTTCATATTGCATGAATTTATCTCTCTACATCATGTCATCTTGCTTAAGGCGTTACTCTGTTTTTAACTTAATACTCTAGATGCATGCTGGATAGCGGTCGATGAGTGGAGTAATAGTAGTAGATGCAGAATCGTTTCGGTCTACTTGTCACAGACGTGATGCCTATATACATGATCATGCCTAGATATTCTCATAATTATGCTCAATTCTGTCAATTGCTCAACAGTAATTTGTTCACCCACCGTAGAATACTTATGCTCTTGAGAGAAGCCACTAGTGAAACCTATGGCCCCCGGGTCTATTCTCATCATTTCAATCTCCATCACTTTAATCTTTCTTTGCTTTTTACTTTGCTTTTACTTTGGTTTTACTTTTTTCTTTGCATATTTATATCAAAAATACCAAAAATATTATATCTATCAGATCTCACTCTCGTAAGTGACCGTGAAGGGATTGATAACCCCTAATCACGTTGGTTGCGAGTAGCTATCGTTTTGTGCAGGTACGAGGGACTTGAGCGTGGCCTCCTACTGGATTGATACCTTCGTTCTCAAAAACTGAGGGAAATACTTACGCTACTCTGCTGCATCATCCCTTCCTCTTCGTGGAAAACCAACGCAAGCTCAAGACGTAGCAAGAAGGATTTCTGGCGCCGTTGTCGGGGAGTCTACGCAAAAAGTCAATATACCAAGTACCCATCACAATCCGTATCTCTTGCATTACATTATTTGCCATCTGCCTCTCGTTTTCCTCTCCCCCACTTCACCCTTGCCGTTTTATTCGCCCTCTCTCTCTATCCTCCCTCTCTGTTTGCCTCTTTTGCCCGCTTGCTCTTGTTTTCTCGTGTGCTAGTTTGTTTGCTTGTCGTCATGGCTAGTCCTCTTTCTTCTCCTTGTCTCCCGAGAGTGAAGTTCTAAATTTTAAACAAAGGGAGGGAGAAAATCTAAAATATGCTTGGTATGGAATTTGCAATGCTCAAAATAGATCTACCAGGAAGCAATCTACCTTAGTTCTTCTTCGCAATTTTTATGTAGGTGTTAATTCTTGGTATAGATATATCCTTGATACCATTACCGGAGGGAACTTCTTGGGTAGCCATACTTTTGATTCTTATAATGCTATGATAGATTTATTTGGCTCACCACCTCTTTTGGTTAATGGAACCATGTTAACTTTGGAGCATGTTATGCAAAGACTTGAAATTATTGAAAATAAAATTGCTACTACTGAATCAATTGAAAATCTAGATAAAAAGATCCACAATCAAATTACTCAATATGGATCTAAGGTAGGAATGACTTTGAAAAATCTTAAGGAAAAGTTACCCGTAGTTAATGAGAAGATAAACCTAGATTCTACTAGAATTGATAAACTTGAGGTTATCATTACAAATTTGGGAACCACTTTTTCTTACGTAAAGAATACTCCTAGTCCTCCTACTAAAATTACCAAGCTTATGTATGTTCCTAAAAATAAGGGTGAATCATCTAGTAAGGAAACCGCTGATCTTAAATCTATAAGTATTCATCCCAATCTTTTTGCTATAATTAAGGAACCATTTATTACAAATGAATTTTTCGATCTTGTGCCTACAAGTTTGATAATTAATAAAAATAAAGAAATTCCTAAAAATGGTAGATTCCTAATTGAAGAATTGCCTACTAAAGATGGCAATACCTAGATCTATCCTTGCTTGTTATGCCTAGCTAGGGGCGTTAAACGATAGCGCTTGTTGGGAGGCAGCCCAATTTTATTTTTATTCCTTGCTTTTTGATCCTATTTAGTAATAAATAAATTATCTAGCCTCTGTTTTGGTTGTGTTTTTGTGTTTAATTAGTGTTTGTGCCAAGTAGAACCGTTGGGAAGACTTGGGGAAAGTCTTGTTGAACTTGCTGTAAAAAACCAGAAACTTTAGCGCACACGAGAATTGCTGTCATTTTAATTTGAAGAGTGATATTTAGTTAATTATTTTTGAAGATGATTAATAGATAAATTCCTCACGTCCAGCAATTTATTTTAGAATTTTTGGGGTTCCATATCTTGCGCTAGCTACATATTACTACAGACTGTTCTGTTTTTGACAGATTCTGTTTTGTGTGTGTTGTTTGCTTATTTTGATGAATCTATGGTTAGTAAAATAGTTTATAATCCATAGAGAAGTTGGAATACAGTAGGTTTAACACAAATATAAATAAATAATGAGTTCATTATAGTACCTTGAAGTGGTCTTTTGTTTTCTTTCGCTAACGGAGCTCACGAGTTTTCTATTTTGAGTTTTGTGTTGTGAAGTTTTCAAGTTTTGGGTAAGAATTTGATGGATTATGGAACAAGGAGTGGCAAGAGCCTAAGCTTGGGGATGCCAATGGCACCCCAAGATAATCCAATGACACCAAAAAGTCAAAGCTTGGGGATGCCCCGGAAGGCATCCCCTCTTTCGTCCACTTCCATCGGTAATTTACTTGGAGCTATATTTTTATTCACCAACATGATATGTGTTTTGCTTGGAGTGTATTATTTGTGTCTTTGTTTGTTAGTATGCCACAATCAGCCTTGCTATACACATCTTTTGAGAGAGCCATACATGAATTAAAATTTGATAGAATACTCTATGTGCTTCACTTATATCTTTTGAGCTAAGTAGTTTTGCTCAATGTGCTTCACTTATATCTTCTGAGCGTTATAATTTTGCTCTATATGCTTCACTTAGATATTTTAGAGCACGGTGGTGGATTTGTTTTAAAGAAACTATTGATCTCTCATGATTCACTTAAATTATTTTGAGAGTCTCTTAATAGCATGGTAATTTGCTTAATAATAATATGCTTGGTATTCAAGATTTGTGAAACTTTCTTTTGAGTGTGTTGAATACTAAGAAAATATTGAAGCATGATAATTGTTCTGAGATATGGAGGTGATAATATTAAAGTCATGCTAGTTGAGTAGTTGTGAATTTAAATAATACTTGTGTGGAAGTTTGTGATTCCCGTAGCATGCACGTATGGTGAACCATTATGTGATGAAGTCGGAGCATGATTTATTTATTGATTGTCTTTCTTATGAGTGGCGGTCGGGGACGAGCGATGGTCTTTTCCTACCAATATATCCCCCTAGGAGCATGCGCGTAGTACTTTTCTTTGATAACTTCTAGATTTTTGCAATAAGTATATGAGTTCTTTATGACTAATGTTGAGTCCATGGATCATACGCACTCTCACCCTTCCACCCTTGCTAGCCTCTCTAATACCGCGCAACTTTTGCCGGTATCATACACCTACCATATACCTTCCTCAAAACAGCCACCATACCTACCTATTATGGCATTTTCATAGCCATTCCGAGATATATTGCCATGCAACTTTCCACCATATAGTTCATCATGACACATTCATCATTGTCATATTGCTTAGCATGATCATGTAGTTGACATAGTATTTGTGGCAAAGCCACCGTTCATAATTTTCATACTTGTCACTATTGATTCATTACATATCCCGGTACACCACCGGAGGCATCCATATAGAGTCATACTTTGTTTTAGTATCGAGTTGTAATCATTGAGTTGTAAATAAATAGAAGTGTGATGATCATCATTCAATAGAGCATTGTCCCCCCCCCTCCAAAAAAGGCCGAAAAAAAAGAAGGCCCCAAAAAATAATATAAAAAGGGTAATGCTACTATCCTTTTTCCACACTTGTGCTTCAAAGTAGCACCATGATATAGCGAGTCCCATATATTGTGCTTCAAAGTAGCACCATGTTCTTCATATAGAGAGTCTCATATGTTGTCACTTTCATATACTACTGGGAATTTTACATTATAGAACTTGGCTTGTATATTCCAATGATGGGCTTCCTCAAATTGCCCTAGGTCTTCGTGAGCAAGCAAGTTGGATGCGCACCCACTAGTTTCTTTTGTTGAGCTTTCATACATTTATAGCTCTAGTGCATCCGTTGCATGGCAATCCCTACTCACTCACATTGATATCTATTGATGGACATCTCCATAGCCCGTTGATATGCCTAGTTGATGTGAGACTATCTTCTCCTTTTTGTCTTCTCCACAACCACCATTCTATTCCACCTATAGTGCTATATCCATGGCTCACGCTCATGTATTGCGTGAAGATTGAAAAAGATTTTAAAAAGTTAGAGTATGAAACAATTGCTTGGCTTGTCATCGGGGTTGTGCATGATTTAAATACTTTGTGTGGGGAAGATGGAGCATAGCCAGACTATATGATTTTGTAGGGATAACTTTCTTTGGCCATGTTTTTTTGAGAAGACATAATTGCTTTGTTAGTATGCTTGAAGTATTATTATCTTTATGTCAATATAAACTTTTGTCTTGAATATTTCTAATCTGAATATTCATACCATAGTTAAGAAGATTTGCATTGAAATTATGCCAAGTAGCACTCCGCATCAAAAATTATCTTTTTATCATTTACCTACTCGAGGACGAGCAGGAATTAAGCTTGGGGATGCCTGATACGTCTCCAACGTATCTATAATTTTTGATTGCTCCATGCTATATTATCTATTGTTTTGTACTATATTGGATTTATTTTCTACTTTTATATTATTTTTGGGACTAACCTATTAACCGGAGGCCCAGCCCAGAATTGTTGTTTTTTGCCTATTTCAGTGTTTCGGAGAAACAGAATATCAAACGGAGTCCAAACGGAATAAAATCTTCGGGAACGTGATTTTCTCACCGAACGTGATCCAGGAGACTTGGACCCTACTGCAAGGCATCAAAGAGGAGGTCACGAGGGTGTGGGGCGCCCCCCTAGGGCGCGCCCCTGCCTCGTGGGCCCCTCGGTGCTCCACCGACGTACTCCTTCCTCCTATATATACCTACGTACCCCCAAACGATCAGAACAGGAGCCAAAAACCTAATTCCACCGCCGCAACTTTCTGCATCCACGAGATCCCATCTTGGGGCCTGTTCCGGAGCTCCGCCGGAAGAGGGCCGTCATCACGGAGGGCTTCTACATCATCCTAGCCCCTCCGATGAAGTGTGAGTAGTTTACCTCAGACCTTCGGGTCCATAGTTAGTAGCTAGATGGCTTCTTCTCTCTCTTTGAATCTCAATACAAAGTTCTCCCCCTCTCTTGTGGAGATCTATTCGATGTAATCTTCTTTTTGCGGTGTGTTTGTTGAGATCGATGAATTGTGGGTTTATGATCAAGTCTATCTATGAATAATATTTGAATCTTCTCTGAATTCTTTTATGCATGATTGGTTATCTTTGCAAGTCTCTTCGAATTATCAGTTTGGTTTGGCCAACTAGATTGGTAGTTCTTGCCATGGGAGAAGTGCTTAGCTTTGGGTTCGATCTTGCGGTGTCCTTTCCCAGTGACAGAAGGGGTAGCAAGGCACGTATTGCATCGTTGCCATCGAGGATAACAAGATGGGGTTTATTTCATATTGCATGATTTTATCTCTCTACATCATGTCATCTTGCTTAAGGCGTTACTCTGTTTTTAACTTAATACTCTAGATGCATGCTGGATAGCGGTCGATGAGTGGAGTAATAGTAGTAGATGCAGAATCGTTTCGGTCTACTTGTCACAGACGTGATGCCTATATACATGATCATGCCTAGATATTCTCATAATTATGCTCAATTCTGTCAATTGCTCAACAGTAATTTGTTCACCCACCGTAGAATACTTATGCTCTTGAGAGAAGCCACTAGTGAAACCTATGGCCCCCGGGTCTATTCTCATCATTTCAATCTCCATCACTTTAATCTTTCTTTGCTTTTTACTTTGCTTTTACTTTGGTTTTACTTTTTTCTTTGCATATTTATATCAAAAATACCAAAAATATTATATCTATCAGATCTCACTCTCGTAAGTGACCGTGAAGGGATTGATAACCCCTAATCACGTTGGTTGCGAGTAGCTATCGTTTTGTGCAGGTACGAGGGACTTGAGCGTGGCCTCCTACTGGATTGATACCTTCGTTCTCAAAAACTGAGGGAAATACTTACGCTACTCTGCTGCATCATCCCTTCCTCTTCGTGGAAAACCAACGCAAGCTCAAGACGTAGCAAGAAGGATTTCTGGCGCCGTTGTCGGGGAGTCTACGCAAAAAGTCAATATACCAAGTACCCATCACAATCCGTATCTCTTGCATTACATTATTTGCCATCTGCTTCTCGTTTTCCTCTCCCCCACTTCACCCTTGCCGTTTTATTCGCCCTCTCTCTCTATCCTCCCTCTCTGTTTGCCTCTTTTGCCCGCTTGCTCTTGTTTTCTCGTGTGCTAGTTTGTTTTCTTGTCGTCATGGCTAGTCCTCTTTCTTCTCCTTGTCTCCCGAGAGTGAAGTTCTAAATTTTAAACAAAGGGAGGGAGAAAATCTAAAATATGCTTGGTATGGAATTTGCAATGCTCAAAATAGATCTACCAGGAAGCAATCTACCTTAGTTCTTCTTCGCAATTTTTATGTAGGTGTTAATTCTTGGTATAGATATATCCTTGATACCATTACCGGAGGGAACTTCTTGGGTAGCCATACTTTTGATTCTTATAATGCTATGATAGATTTATTTGGCTCACCACCTCTTTTGGTTAATGGAACCATGTTAACTTTGGAGCATGTTATGCAAAGACTTGAAATTATTGAAAATAAAATTGCTACTACTGAATCAATTGAAAATCTAGATAAAAAGATCCACAATCAAATTACTCAATATGGATCTAAGGTAGGAATGACTTTGAAAAATCTTAAGGAAAAGTTACCCGTAGTTAATGAGAAGATAAACCTAGATTCTACTAGAATTGATAAACTTGAGGTTATCATTACAAATTTGGGAACCACTTTTTCTTACGTAAAGAATACTCCTAGTCCTCCTACTAAAATTACCAAGCTTATGTATGTTCCTAAAAATAAGGGTGAATCATCTAGTAAGGAAACCGCTGATCTTAAATCTATAAGTATTCATCCCAATCTTTTTGCTATAATTAAGGAACCATTTATTACAAATGAATTTTTCGATCTTGTGCCTACAAGTTTGATAATTAATAAAAATAAAGAAATTCCTAAAAATGGCAGATTCCTAATTGAAGAATTGCCTACTAAAGATGGCAATACCTAGATCTATCCTTGCTTGTTATGCCTAGCTAGGGGCGTTAAACGATAGCGCTTGTTGGGAGGCAGCCCAATTTTATTTTTATTCCTTGCTTTTTGCTCCTATTTAGTAATAAATAAATTATCTAGCCTCTATTTTGGTTGTGTTTTTGTGTTTAATTAGTGTTTGTGCCAAGTAGAACCGTTGGGAAAACTTAGGGAAAGTCTTGTTGAACTTGCTGTAAAAAAACAGAAACTTTAGCGCTCACGAGAACTTCTGTCATTTTAATTTGAAGAGTGCTATTTAGTTAATTATTTTTGCAGATGATTAATAGATAAATTCCTCACGTCCAGCAATTTATTTTAGAATTTTTGGGGTTCCAGATCTTGCGCTAGCTACATATTACTACAGACTGTTCTGTTTTTGACAGATTCTGTTTTGTGTGTGTTGTTTGCTTATTTTGATGAATCTATGGTTAGTAAAATAGTTTATAATCCATAGAGAAGTTGGAATACAGTAGGTTTAACACAAATATAAATAAATAATGAGTTCATTATAGTACCTTGAAGTGGTCTTTTGTTTTCTTTCGCTAACGGAGCTCACGAGTTTTCTATTTTGAGTTTTGTGTTGTGAAGTTTTCAAGTTTTGGGTAAGAATTTGATGGATTATGGAACAAGGAGTGGCAGGAGCCTAAGCTTGGGGATGCCAATGTCACCCCAAGATAATCCAAGGACACCAAAAAGTCAAAGCTTGGGGATGCCCCGGAAGGCATCCCCTCTTTCGTCCACTTGCATCGGTAATTTACTTGGAGCTATATTTTTATTCACCAACATGATATGTGTTTTGCTTGGAGCGTCCTGTATTATTTGTGTCTTTGTTTGTTAGTATGCCACAATCATCCTTGCTATACACATCTTTTGAGAGAGCCATACATGAATTAAAATTTGATAGAATACTCTATGTGCTTCACTTATATCTTTTGAGCTAAGTAGTTTTGCTCAATGTGCTTCACTTATATCTTTTGAGCGTTATAATTTTGCTCTATATGCTTCACTTAGATATTTTAGAGCACGGTGGTGGATTTTTTTTAAAGAAACTATTGATCTCTCATGCTTCACTTAAATTATTTTGAGAGTCTCTTAATAGCATGGTAATTTGCTTAATAATAATATGCTTGGTATTCAAGATTTGTGAAACTTTCTTTTGAGTGTGTTGAATACTAAGAAAAGATTGAAGCATGATAATTGTTTTGAGATATGGAGGTGATAATATTAAAGTCATGCTAGTTGAGTAGTTGTGAATTTAAAGAATACTTGTGTTGAAGTTTGTGATTCCCGTAGCATGCACGTATGGTGAACCGTTATGTGATGAAGTCGGAGCATGATTTATTTATTGATTGTCTTCCTTATGAGTGGCGGTCGGGGACGAGCGATGGTCTTTTCCTACCAATATATCCCCCTAGGAGCATGCACGTAGTACTTTTCTTTGATAACTTCTAGATTTTTGCAATAAGTATATGAGTTCTTTATGACTAATGTTGAGTCCATGGATCATACGCACTCTCACCCTTCCACCCTTGCTAGCCTCTCTAATACCGCGCAACTTTTGCCGGTATCATACACCTACCATATACCTTCCTCAAAACAGCCACCGTACCTACCTATTATGGCATTTTCATAGCCATTCTGAGATATATTGCCATGCAACTTTCCACCATCTAGTTCATCATGACACATTCATCATTGTCATATTGCTTAGCATGATCATGTAGTTGACATAGTATTTGTGGCAAAGCCACCGTTCATAATTTTCATACTTGTCACTATTGATTCATTACATATCCCGGTACACCGCCGGAGGCATCCATATAGAGTCATACTTTGTTTTAGTATCGAGTTGTAATCATTGAGTTGTAAATAAATAGAAGTGTGATGATCATCATTCAATAGAGCATTGTCCCCCCCCCCCTCCAAAAAATGCCGAAAAAAAAGAAGGCCCAAAAATAATAATATAAAAAGGGCAATGCTACTATCCTTTTTCCACACTTGTGCTTCAAAGTAGCACCATGATATAGCGAGTCCCATATATTGTGCTTCAAAGTAGCACCATGTTCTTCATATAGAGAGTCTCATATGTTGTCACTTTCATATACTACTGGGAATTTTACATTATAGAACTTGGCTTGTATATTCCAATGATGGGCTTCCTCAAATTGCCCTAGGTCTTCATGAGCAAGCAAGTTGGATGCGCACCCACTAGTTTCTTTTGTTGAGCTTTCATACATTTATAGCTCTAGTGCATCCGTTGCATGGCAATCTCTACTCACTCACATTGATATCTATTGATGGACATCTCCATAGCCCGTTGATACGCCTAGTTGATGTGAGACTATCTTCTCCTTTTTGTCTTGTCCACAACCACCATTCTATTCCACCTATAGTGCTATATCCATGGCTCACGCTATTGCGTGAAGATTGAAAAAGATTTTAAAAAGTTAGAGTATGAAACAATTGCTTGGCTTGTCATCGGGGTTGTGCATGATTTAAATACTTTGTGTGGGGAAGATGGAGCATAGCTAGACTATATGATTTTGTAGGGATAACTTTCTTTGGCCATGTTTTTTTGAGAAGACATAATTGCTTTGTTAGTATGCTTGAAGTATTATTATCTTTATGTCAATATAAACTTTTGTCTTGAATGTTTCTAATCTGAATATTCATACCATAGTTAAGAAGATTTGCATTGAAATTATGCCAAGTAGCACTCCGCATCAAAAATTATCTTTTTATCATTTACCTACTCGAGGACGAGCAGGAATTAAGCTTGGGGATGCCTGATACGTCTCCAACGTATCTATAATTTTTGATTGCTCCATGCTATATTATCTATTGTTTTGTACTATATTGGGCTTTATTTTCTACTTTTATATTATTTTTGGGACTAACCTATTAACCGGAGGCCCAGCCCAGAATTGCTGTTTTTTGCCTATTTCAGTGTTTCGGAGAAACAGAATATCAAACGGAGTCCAAACGGAATAAAATCTTCGGGAACGTGATTTTCTCACCGAACGTGATCCAGGAGACTTGGACCCTACTGCAAGGCATCAAAGAGGAGGTCACGAGGGTGTGGGGCGCCCCCCTAGGGCGCGCCCCTGCCTCGTGGGCCCCTCGGTGCTCCACCGACGTACTCCTTCCTCCTATATATACCTACGTACCCCCAAACGATCAGAACAGGAGCCAAAAACCTAATTCCACCGCCGCAACTTTCTGCATCCACGAGATCCCATCTTGGGGCCTGTTCCGGAGCTCCGCCGGAAGAGGGCCGTCATCACGGAGGGCTTCTACATCATCCTAGCCCCTCCGATGAAGTGTGAGTAGTTTACCTCAGACCTTCGGGTCCATAGTTAGTAGCTAGATGGCTTCTTCTCTCTCTTTGAATCTCAATACAAAGTTCTCCCCCTCTCTTGTGGAGATCTATTCGATGTAATCTTCTTTTTGCGGTGTGTTTGTTGAGATCGATGAATTGTGGGTTTATGATCAAGTCTATCTATGAATAATATTTGAATCTTCTCTGAATTCTTTTATGCATGATTGGTTATCTTTGCAAGTCTCTTCGAATTATCCGTTTGGTTTGGCCAACTAGATTGGTAGTTCTTGCCATGGGAGAAGTGCTTAGCAGGATATTAAGAAAGGCACGCATCAAGTGTTGATGGTGCAGAAATCGGCTAAGTTCAAGAAGAGTTGGTCTAAGAAGAAGGTAAGGCAAAGGGCACGGAGATGGTAACCTCCGCTGCTGCGCCGAAGTCTGGACCGGACTCAAAGACCATTTGCTATCATTGCAAGGAAACTGGCCACTGGAAGAGGAGCTGTAGCAAGTGGCTTGCAGAGCATGGCAAGAAGGCCGAGAATGCTGCTTCAGGCAAAGGTACACTTGTTGCATATGTTATAGATGTTTACCTTGTTGACATACCTAGTAGCTCTTGGGTATTTGATACCGGATCGGTTGTTCATATTTGCAACTCGATGCAGGGGCTGGTAAGAACTAGGTGTGTGGCACAAGGGGAGATTGACATCAGGGTCGGCAACAAAGCAAGAGTTGCTGCGTTGGAGGTCGGCAGGATGCAGCTCCAGCTTCCTTCTGAATTTATTTTGGAATTGAATAGTTGTTATTACATTCCTGCACTTAGTCGGAACATTATTTCTGCCTCATGCTTGATGAGTCAGGGTTATGAATTCAATTTAAATGACAATGGTTGTTCGATTTATTTGAATGGTATGTTCCACGGCTATGCACCCATTGTTGATGGGTTATTTATATTGGATCTAGAACAGGAACCGTTCTATAACGTGAATGTCAAGAGGCATAAGCCCAATGAGATAAATTCGACATACTTCTGGCATTGCCGGCTTGGACACATTAGTCTGAAACGCATGAAGAAGCTCCCTGATGATGGACTCCTAGCTTCGACCGACTTTGGGTCGTTCGAGACATGCGAATCATGCTTGCTCGGCAAGATGACTAAGTCTCCTTTCGCAAAGAGTTGTGAGAGGGCATCCGAGCTGCTGGAACTGATACACAGTGATGTGTGTGGACCAATGAGCACAACTGCCAGAGGTGGCTATCAGTACTTCGTGACTTTTACCGACGACTTGAGTAGATACGGATATATCTATTTGATGAGGCACAAGTCAGAGACTTTTGAAAAGTTCAAAGAGTTTCAAAACGAGGTGGAGAATCAGCTCGGCAAGACTATAAAACTTCTACGATCTGATCGTGGAGGTGAGTACATGAGCCAGGAGTTTGATGATCATCTGAAAAGCAGAGGTATAGTACCTCAGCTCACACCTCCGGGTACGCCACAGAGAAATGGTGTATCAGAATGGAGGAATCGCACCTTGTTGGACATGGTTCGATCTATGATGAGCAAGTCAGATTTACCCTTGTCATTCTGGGGATACGCTCTAGAAACTGCATCTTTCACACTTAACACAGGGTACCATCAAAATCCGTAGACAAGACACCTATGAGATGTGGACCGGGAAGAGTCCCAGTTTGTCTTTTCTAAAGATTTGGGGTTGTGAAGCATTTGTCAAGAAACTTATGTCAGACAAACTTACACCCAAGTCGGATAAATGCATATTCGTGGGATATCCGAGGGAAACCTTGGGATATAACTTCTACAACCGGGAAGAGAACAAAGTGTTTGTTGCTCGAAACGGGGTTATCCTTGAGAAAGAGTTTCTCAGTCGGGAGGCCAGTGGGAGGACGGTCCGACTCGAAGAAATTCGAGGACCACTCGGGGACGGCTCGGCTGGTGATGAGATCATACCGGAGTCAGTCAGGGAACCCGTAGTGGAAGCGGCACTGGAACCACGGAGGTCGGAAAGATTGCGCAGAGTGCACGATGTATTGTTGCTAGAAAGCGACGAGCCGGCCACATATGCGGAAGAGATGGTGAGCCCAGATTCCGAGGCATGGCTGGAGGTCATGATATCCGAGTTAAAGTCCATGGATGAGAATCAAGTTTGGGACTTGGTTGATCCGCCGCCTGGCGTAACGGCCATTGGTTGCAAATGGGTCTTTAAGAAGAAAACCGATGTGGATGGAAATGTTCAGATCCACAAAGCTCAGCTTGTCGCTAAGGGTTATGGACAAGTTCAAGGAATTGACTACGACGAGACTTACTCGTCGGTAGCGATGCTGAAGTCGTTGAGGATCGTACTAGCTATAGCTGCATATTTCGATTACGAGATATGGCAGATGGATGTCAAGACGGCTTTCCTTCACGGAAATTTAACCGAGGACGTGTATATGATACAGCCCGAGGGTTTTGTCGATCCGACTAGCACTAGTAAGGTATGCAAGCTCAAGAGATCCATTTATGGGTTGAGGCAAGCATCTCGGAGCTGGAACATTCGTTTTGATGAGGTCGTCACAGGTTTCGGCTTCATCAAAAGCAAAGAGGACTCTTGTTTATACAAGAAGTTAAGTGGGAGCTCGATAGTGTTTTTGGTCTTGTATGTGGATGACATACTACTGATCGGAAATGATATTTCGATGCTGAACTCGGTCAAGGAGTCATTGAATGGCAAGTTTTCGATGAAGGACCTTGGTGAGGCAATGTACACTTTAGGCATTAAGATCTATAGAGATAGATCAAGGAGGCTGCTCGGCTTAAGCCAGAGCACGTTCATACATAAAGTGTTGAAGCGGTTCAACATGAGTAAGGCAAAGAAAGGGTTCTTGCCACTCTCACATGGTATAAGGCTAAGCGAGACTCAGAGTCCTTTGACATCTGATGAGCGAAGCAGGATGAGTAGGATTCCATATGCCTCGGCAATCGGATCCATCATGTATGCCATGATATGTACGCAGCCCGATGTTGCTTTTGCAATAAGCCTAACAAGTAGATACCAGGCCAACCCAGGTGAGAGTCACTGGGCAGCGGTAAAGACTATTTTGAAGTACCTGAAAAGGACTAAAGAGATGTTCCTAGTTTATGGAGGTTAGGAAGAGCTCGTCGTAAGGGGTTACGCCGATGCTAGTTTCCAAACCGACAGAGATGATTGTCGATCACAGTCCGGATTCGTATACGTCATGAACGGAGGAGCAGTGAGCTGGATGAGTTCCAAGCAAGATACGGTGGCCGATTCTACTACAGAAGCCGAATACATTGCGGCTTGTGAAGCTGCAAAGGAAGGTGTTTGGATCCGAAACTTTCTGGATGATCTTGGTATTTTCCCAGCCTCGGTAAAACCGTTGGACCTTTATTGTGATAATTCTGGTGCCATCGCACAAGCCAAGGAGTCGAGGAATCACCACAAGGTCAGACACATAGATCGGAAATATCACCTGATACGAATGATCGTAAAGAGTGGTGATATAGAGTTATGCAAAATTCACACGGATGCAAATGTTGCGGATCCGTTGACTAAGCCGCTTCCACAACTCAAGCACGAGGGGCACGTTAGAGCTATGGGCATTCGATGTCTATTTGATTGACTCTAGTGCAAGTGGGAGACTGTTGGAGATATGCCCTAGAGGCAATCATGTATGATGATATTTCCTATGTGTTTATGAATAAAGATAGTCCTTGGACATTATCAATGATGTGTATCAGCAAGTACGTGACTTGTTTGTGGGACTATGCATTGTATGATGACTGTCCTAAAAGGTCCCTAGTCGAAAGGGCTGTGTGAACGCGCAACCAACTAGACTAGCATATGACACGGTCGATGGCTTGGTCTCACTAGCCATGGAGCATTGGATGCTAACCGGATAATATGGATTTGGAAGGATCTGGTCGGATTCGACGTAGTCGGATCCGAGTCGAGATAAGGTCCGAGTCGGACAGACCCAACTATGAGATGCAACGATATGTCATCTGTGAGTCTCTAGTACAACATATGTTCTATGTCCTAAGACCTGAGCTGACGCATGTACTCGGGATGGTGACAGACTTGCTTTGGGCCGACCAAACGCTACTCCGTGACTGGGTAGTTACAAAGGTAGGTTTCAGGCTTGTCCAGACCCATGTTGCGAGACATGGTCGAGCAAGATGGGATTTGCCCCTCCGACCAGGAGAGATATACTCTGGACCCCTCGTGTGATCCGACCAGGGTAAGCATGGCCATGCGATAAGGATTATGAGATAATCCGGATAGTGGTCGGCATCACTGGAACGAGAAAGAGGCTGGGCTAGCACAAGGATGACAGACTCGCCTTGAGCTCGACAACATATATCGTGTGGCAAAAGGAATGGAAGTATGATGTACAAGTTCGCTAACCAGCTTCATAGCCTGCTTAGTGTTCGGCATGCCTTGCTAGAGGCCGTTACCAACCGTGCAGTTCAGAGTTGATCCGAACAGCGACCAAGCCGACTTGAACCTAAGGGGTCGCGCGCTTAAGGGAAGGAACCTACGAGGTCGGATCCGAGGACACTGGCCGGATGTGATCCGAACTGTATCCGAATTGTGGCCGAGTAGACTTATGGGCTTTAGGGTCCGTGCGAGGCCCAAATGTTGAGCCCGCGACAGACGCCATATATACTGGAAGCGCCACACACTCACGTGGTTGATCGCTTTGGCACTGTCACTAGGGTTTGCATGTGTTGCGAATAGAGACCTCCACTCACCTCCGGTTGTGTGATCGGACCTAGCAGTCCGCCGCACGACGTTTCTTCTGCACGCGCGGATACCGTTAGAGGCGGTGCACTTGCGCCACTCTGGCGAACCTGTACGTGGGAACCGATCACCGGTTGTACGAGGGAGATCGGACGAGGAGGAGACGATCCACGCGGACGCGCTGCCCCAACTCTTCTTCCGCTGCACGGCACTGCGCGTCTAGTGGTAACAAACTGTGATCCATCTCTCGTAGCATGTTCTTGGTTGTTCTGCGCGTAGGAAATTTTAATTTGCAGTCGACGCACCCTACCGTAGATTCCAACACACTTGCCATTCCGGATAACTACATCTGCCAACCAGGATGGCAACTAAATTGTCATCCCGCGGGTTACCTAACGTAGTTGCGCCATGACGTGTGGGCGTTTTTGCTTCGTGCCACACACGCGAGGTGAAGATGAGTAGTATTTGTTGGGCGTGTGGCACGAAGTAGCCGCGCCCACACGTGTGGACAATTCTAATGTCTGCCCACACTCAGCCCGTGTGGGTTGCCTCTTGCTCACACCACACACGATGTGTGAGCGCATGTTGAATATACCACACGTGTGACAGTTATCGGCGTCCAAATGTTTTGAATGTCATTTTCTCAAATCCTCTTTGTTTTCTACAGGTGCATCAATGCCCATTTTTGTCCAAGAAAAACATGAATTTAGGCTAATTTTTGTATTCTGATAAATTAGTTATGTGTAAAAATAGGAAGAAAACCGGTTTTGCCATTTATCAGTTTCCTACTTTACAAATGGCGTGAGTCGATGCTTGAGAGGAGTGAAACCATGTGCCCACAACGGGAAGGCCGCCGCTCCGCCGGTGAGGGCAAGGGGGTCCTCGCCTGGGAGGAAGGAGGTTCGCTGGTGCAGGGTAGGGGAGGTGGTAGGCTTTCGTTTTAACTCCCCTCAGATTAGACGGAGCCCGAACTCGAGCTGGAGGGGAGGAAGAAACTTGACTTGGGTGGGGGAGGCCAGTCTCAGGTCGTGCAGATCATGTGAGGAAGAAAGCGGAAGGTGGACAGAGGATCCTCCAGCCGTTGGATTGAAATCCAATGATAAGGCCAAATCGGCTGAAATTTTTGTTTAGGCAACTGTTACGTGGGCGGGCCCAAAGAAAAGTATGTCCCTATAGAATTCTGACTCCAATCCGAACAAAAAATACGGGCCACTTCTCATTGGCCGTGACCACCAAGGAGCAGTACTTGAGGCGAGAAGTGTGCAGTACGCAGGAATCCCTGATCGATCCCCTACCTATTGAACTGCTAGCTTGTCGAGATGCGTTGCTGATGGCGCATAATCGCGGTGTCGAGAATCTGATTGTCACGACATCGTGCGACTGTGGGACACACCTCAAAAGTCCATAGATTTTCACATCTTATGTGTGACTAGCTAAATGCTCATACGTTGCCACGAAATAATGAAATTAGACACATACACATTGATCAGACATGGCTTCACGTGAGACTTCGGATGGTCCTAAAGACCCGATGATTTTCGGGTGAGTCTGGGTGAGTCCAGAAGCTACCGATACGTTCACATCAAATTATAGTGTAGTTGAATATAGTGAACATACATGCCGAACACCGCAATAATCAATGTCTCATGATAAACATCTATCTTGTCTTTCTCTATTTTTCTCTAGAAGGATCACCATCATCTCAAGACACATACACATTGATCATTTATGTTGGTTCATTGCGCCTCAAGATTGTCAGTATTAATAAGGATGAGTGTTGGCTACTCCCAACTGTGGCGGGTTTGGCTGCCCTGCTCTCATGGCAACAGATGATCCTATGGTTTGCGTCGGTGCCATCGGCGAGTAGGTTATGGTCGTCTCGGCCCTTCGGCGCAGTTTTTTGGAGCACGCGACTAACTTGTGCCCGACATGTAATGGAAGCTAGATGAACCCTGCTACATGTCAATCTTTGTTCGGTGGATGTGGATGACCATAACCATTGTGACTTTGGTGACGACACATGCTTCTCTTCCACTCCCACTATGCGTACCATCGTTATGGCCCTACCTTTTCATATTGCCATATGCGCAAACATAATTCAGAAAATTCTTTCATACACAGGTTCACAATTTGCTTTAGTTTCTACAAAATTAAAGGAATATATGAATATATAAGAGTCATAAGATAAAAAAGTCATTTCCTATCATTAGGGCATTGCAGATCAATACAAAAAACAACTCTAAAAATTAACTGCTAGCAGTCCAAGGCCTTTCTGACCGAACATGCAAGTGTAAAACATTTTCTGAACAAAATAGTACATATATCAAATCAGAACCTCAACATCTAAATTTACATATTATCTTCTCTTCAAGGCTTCAATGTGTTCTGTTTGATTCCTTATAAAGACGACAAACTTTGTGTATGTTATTAAATTAATAATGCATGACCACCCTATCAGTGCGAGGTTTGTCGAAAGAAACAGTATTTCCATAACCTTACCTTTCACAACGAATTATGACCAAAAATGCCTTTTCTAAACAAAAAAATTGAAGCCTTTTTTTAGGGTAAGAACAATGAAGCCTTGATTGTACACCTGCACTTTACAATCTTTAAGGAGCTAAATAGATAGATAATTATATGTCAGGCAAATAATATGAATGTAACTTAGAACACTATCAAGTTGAGCGGAATATAAATTAGGACTATGCATGGCATGCGATGCCTATAAGTAACAAGCTGGCCAACATCATTTCACAATTCATCCACATGTTCATATGCCTAAGCGGTGAATAACAGTTTTGTGGCTCTACTGATGTGCATCAAAAGAGTCCGTTTTTACAAACAACAAGAAAACAAAAAGTACTCTCGATATGGCAAGGTTCAAATAACATAAGACAATCTTTCACAATGCAGACACAGACCTAATATGATACATAAAATTTCAGCTACATAGAAGGTTGGTTCCAAACTGAACCAAGAACAAAATAAAAGAAAAACTCAATATTATTTAAACATCATTCCTCATTTACTGTCTTTCACTCCAAAGGGTTCTAAAAATCCTACAAATTTTGGTTTGCATATATCATCAAGGCAATGAAATATCCCTCCCTGAGAACACCACAGAAGCAAAAAGAATTGCTCACTCAGCAACCTTATTGTCCACAGATTTCGAAGAACATCATGGCTTGCCTCACGATGCTTAGTTAATGCGATCTCCATGTGGTAAATGAAAAAACTGTTTTTTATCTCTGCATTATGGATTAAATTTAAATGACATGAGACATCTCAAAAGTTTCCTCTTATAGGAGTACCTTCCCGAAATTAATTTGGGTACTATCATGTTTGTCATTAAAGGCAAGTAAAGAAGAGATAAATATACAAGTTTCTCAAAGAGCCTTTGACATTTCTCCTGGAGGCGTTTTTAATGGCTTTACAGCAAATGACAAATACCGCTTGGATTTGTTTGGGTTTAATAATCCTGCATTATGTGATAAAAACAAACTTAATCTTACTGTTTCTCAAAGAGCCTTTGTCACTCAGGAACTTCAGAATATACACCCAAAGGATGAAACAAACTTAATCTACTGTTTCTTCGTACATGTGAATATATAATTCACAGCTATAGAAATTCATAAGGGATTAAAATACACTATGACCCTAACCAGACAAATGATAAACACTGGGGCAATATTTATTTTTCCTTACCTTGATACCTTAGCAGCCAAATTACTATTCCTCTGCATCCAAGTTGCAACCACAACCTACAGAAACGAATCACGTTACTCCTACAGTCCTCGTATCTCATATAACTATAACTAAAGTTTCTTTCTAATGCCGGTGAAGTTTAAGTTCTCAAGCTTATAGTGACGAAGCAAAAACATCAGCATCCTTCAACTGGCTACCTTTGTAGTTAAGTAGAGATGATTTCGAAAACAAAATGTGGGATTTTGTATCTGGGCCTCACCCGAACACAAGCCATTTTTTTCTCTTCCAAAAACTGTATATATTCAACAACCTGCAATAGAAAACGGTGTCAAGGAAGAGACAACTTAATCAAATGGGTTGCTGCTTATATAAGAAATAAGCTTCAAGGTATGTGGAGTCCATTTTTTTAAAGCTGGAACACAATTATTTATTTGCAACTCCAGTTAGAACCCAACTAGATGTAATAAAATGTCTGAAGAGAAAAACACATTAAAATTGACCAAAGAACCAGAATTGAGCACAACCTGAGTGCTGCATGTTCGAAAGGGTAGACATTAAGACTCTAAGGTAGACCCCTCATGAATCAAGGCCCACACAATAGTCAATTTCAGTAGAAGCGTATAGAAATCCTAATTCTACTTAGTCAAGTGGTATATAAGCATATATAAATGCATGTAGCTCCTTGCTTGTAACCACCTTGAGTTGAAGAAATATAAACATAGCTTGTAACTATCGTGACTTGAAGAAATTTGAATAACAGGCAGCTTACCTGCCAATGGCTATAAAATCAGCTTTCATATACGTGTCTCTTGCTAATCCATCAATCAATCTAATGATTCGAGCTAGCTTTGACTACCTACGCTACTATAAGATCATTCCTTCTGAAGGCAAGTCAGGTTTCTTATGTGCACGTTGTAACACCCACAATGCGGCTATATCTCCCACGTGTCGGGGCACGACTTAGAGGCATAGCCGCATGGTATTTGTCGCAAGAGGGGTAATCTTCAGACAATCCCATGTACTGAATAAGAAAGGGATAAAGAGTTGTCTTACAATCGCCACTTCACACAATTACAAGTTAAACATACATCATCCAGAGTACAATCAAGATCCGACTACGGAACCAAAATAAAAGAAGAAAAACCCAAAATGCTAGATCCCCGATCGCCCCAACTGGGCTCCACTACTGATCAACAGGAAACGAAACAACACAACGAACACGATCTTCATCGAGCTCCCACTTGAGCTCAGTAGCGCCACCTGCACTGCTATCATTAGCACCTGCAACTGTTTGGAAGTATATGTGAGTCACAAGGACTCAGCAATCTCACACCCGCGAGATCAAGACTATTTAAGCTTATGGGTAGGAAAGGGTAGTGAGGTGGAGATGCAGCAAGCACTAAGCATATATGGTGGCTAACTTACACAAATAAGAGCAAGAAGAGAAGCAACGCAACGGTCGTGAACTAGAAGTGATCAAGAAGTGATCCTGAAACTACTTACGTTCAAGCATAACACAAGGACCGTGTTCACTTCCTGGACTTCGCCGGAAAGAGACCATCACGGCTACACACGCGGTTGATTCATTTTAATTAAGTTAAGTGTCAAGTTCTCTAACCCCGGATATTAACAAATTCCCATCTGCCCATAACCGCGGGCACGACTTTTGAAAGTTCAAACCCTGCAGGGGTGTCCCAACTTAGCCCATCACAAGCTCTCACGGTTAACGAAGGATATTCCTTCTCCCAAGAAGACCCGATCAGGCTCGGAATCCTGGTTACAAGACATTTCGACAATGGTGAAACAAGACCAGCAAAGCCGCCCGATGTGCCGACATCCCGATAGGAGCTGCACATATCTCGTTCTCAGGGCAACACCAGATGAGCAATCCGTACAACTAAAACCAGCTCTCAAGTTTCCTCGAGGTGGCGCTGCAAGGGGCTCTAGTTCGGACCAACACTTAGAGAAGCACTGGCCCGGGGGGGGGGGGTTAAAATAAAGATGACCCTCAGGTTAATTACTCCCAAGGGAAAGGTATAGGTTGTTAGGAAAATGTAAAACCAAGGTTGGGCCTTGCTGGAGGAGCTTTATTCAAAGCGAACTGTCAAGGGGTTCCCATAACACCCAACCGCGTAAGGGACGCAAAATCAAGGAACATAACACCAGTATGACGGAAACTAGGGCGGCAAGAGTGGAACAAAACACCAGGCATAAGGACGAGGCTTCCACCCTTTACCAAGTATATAGATGCATTAATTAAAATAAGAGATATTGTGATATCCCAACATATCTATGTACCAACATGGAACAAACTTCATCTTCATCTGCAACTAGCAACACTATAAGAGGGGCTGGGCAAAGCAGTAACATAGCCAAACAACGTTTTGCTAGGAAAAGTGGGTTAGAGGCTTGACATGGCAATATGGGAGGCATGATAAAGCAAGTGGTAGGTAACGCGGCATGGCAATTGAGTGAACAACTAGCAAGCAAAGATAGAAGTGATTTTGAGGGTATGGTCATCTTGCCTGAGATCCCGCAAGGAAGAAGAACGAGTTCATGAAGAAGACAAACGGATGTTGTCGAATGGATCCTCACAAACGCGACGTTATTGGAACTAACCCGAAGAAGCATAACCGGAAAGGAGCAAACAACATGGTAAACCAACAAGCATAAACATGGCATGATGCACAATCAAATATGATGCATGTCCAGTTTAAAGAGGCATGGCATGGCAATATGCACAAACAATACTACAAATTAAGTGGAGCTCAATATGTAACAAGTTGCATATTGAAGAAACACCACATTTAATTATTTAGTTCTCTCCTGTTTAGGTACTCAACAATATTAAATGTTCTTAACATGGCAAGGGGTGGAGCATAAGTACACTGAATAATTTAAATGGGTCCGGAAACATCAAACAACAATTCCGGTAAATCCCCATATGCATTTAGCAATTTAATGCAACAACAATTTTAAACATTTTAAATGTTATTATCATGATGCGGATGACATGTGCAAGTATTATGCAATTTTCATGAAAATGTTGACATGAGCATGATATGAAGGATTTGGTCGCCATGACGGAATGAAAGGGGTGCCATGGCGGCGATAACGAAAATGATGCCAAGGCAACATTCCGGGTTCCGGTAACTCGATTGAGATGCCGATGCAAAAGAGAAGTGTGGTGGGAGCGTGTCATGCAAGGATGGTGGGGTGCTCCCGACTACCGGGTGTCCCACATGACGGTGGCAAGGCAAAAGAGGGGCTTCGTGCACGAACAACTCGGACATGGAGCAACACACGGTTCAACTCATACATCGCAAGCATTCGTTCACGGGCGTCGTCTCGGTGGTATACCTTCGAAGCATGCGTTTCGGGCGGAACGAGTTTCGTAGCGGAAGTAGGCATTCACGGGACGTCGTGGACGTAGTGCTACACGTTGTCTTATGGAATCAACGGCGGCTATAGTTGTTCAGGTCTTGGCGGTTCGTCATGTAGCCGTACATGTTCGACGTGGTACACGGTTCGAAGTTGTGCATGTCCGTAGATGTTCAGGGTCACCGCGAGGAACTTGTCGAAACCAGGGTCTCAGTCGTCGGTAGTGGTACACGCGTTCTTGGTACTTGGCGCCATCACCGTGTAGTCATACCCGAGGTCCTGCCCGGGGTCCTAGGCATCGGTCACTGTGGTACTTGTCGGTCCACGGTAGCAAAAGTGTGCGACTGGGTGGTTTGGTTAACGCGTAGGACAGCGTGCGTTCGTTCTCCGCCTGAACGAGGACGACGTGGAGGCAGGAGGGCAACGGCGGCGCCGCGAACTCCGGTGATGCAGCATGACGGGGAGGCACATGGACGACTGGGGTGGACGAATCGGCCTCGGGACGTCGTATCCTGGCTGGTGGCGAAGTTCCATGGCGGCAGACGAACTCCTCTGTAGGCAACAAAGAGGGATGGAGTCGGGTGAGAGAGAGAGAGAGGAAGCAGAGGAGCAAAAGGCGAGGCAAGGCACGACGACCTGCTGAGCTCCGGTGGCTCGTCTGGTTGCCGACGAGGCGGCCGGTCGTGGGGGAGACCCGAGGAAGAGGAGGCCGGTTCCGGCAGGCAGGGGCCCGGAGACGAGGTCGGAGATGCGAGGACGGGCAGGTCGGCGATGAGAGGCGAGCGACGCGGGGATCCTACTGGGCGTGGAGGACAACAGCTTCGGGCGCAGGTGCTTGAGGAGCTCCTCTCCTCGGGCACTCGGGTGACGGGGATTTGGCGAGGAGGCGCCCGACGAGGAAGCAGACAATGCAGCGAGATGGCGAGGATGGACGACGCCGGTGCAGAAGAGGAAGGAGGGCGGCGTCACTGACAGGGGAGGCGTGCCATGGGGATCGAGCACAGGCGCTCCTCCTGGCGCTAGCTGTGAGCGTGCGTGTGAGTGGCGGCGGAGGATGAACGAGGTGAGGGATCGAGGGGTGATGAGGATTGGGCAAATGCTCGCTAGGTTTAGAAAGGGATGGGCCTCAAGGGGTTTGGTGGGCCGGCCTGGCCTAGTGGCATGCGGCTGCTGGGCTTCTTCTCTCCCTCTCTACTCTGATTTACCATTTCTCTTTTCTATTTATTGCATAAACAGAAATAGAAAGAAAGTACAGAGGGTTTGGAATGCATGTGAGGAGAGAGGGACATATTTCTGGAACCCATGAAATATGCCCGATTTAATAAAAGTGGTTTGGGAATTTTTAAGGACAGAAAAATAATTCAAATTTGAATTACAATTCAAAACTGAACCATTTTTGAACCCAACCAAAACAACTTCAAATGATCTGAAATTTGACAGAGGGGTTAAAGGAAAGGTGTATGGTTTATAGGAAAAGAATGAACATTTATGGACGACAGAAAACGGCGCTTGCAAAAATGAAAGGAATAAGAAGGAAGAAGGCGGTGATGGCACATGGGTAGATTTGAGAGAGATGGAAAGGGGTTGATACAAATGACAAGAATAGAGCAAGACAACATCATAAAGAATGCAATGCACATGGTGATCATGATGAAATGCAAAATGGCAAGAGGCACGATGCAATGCAAACAATGATGAAATGCAACAAACAAATAAAACACCCGGCGACAACAGAAAACATGGAAGACGTCTTAAGTGTCGGTCTCGGGGCATCACAACACTCCACCACTACGAGAGGATCTTGTCCCGAGATCTAGGATGGCACCGGATAGAAAACAGAAGAGGAAGAGGTAAAACAAAGTTGCTTCTTTGACAAACGAGTGAAACCAATGGACCTTGAGAGGTTAACCAATTGGAAAGAAGAATACAACGGAGATGAACGAAGTTGAAAACACTCCGTTAGAAAAGAGGAACAAGGAACATTATTAGAACCTTGTAGATTGAAAGACATAAGAAAAGGGTTGCAAAGGACAAGAAGTACATGCAAGCACTCCGGTAGAAACGAGATGTACAAGGAACGATAAAAATCAATTACGACAACACCCTGATTGGAAAAAAGAAGGAATAGAATATGAAACTTGACAAGATGAGAGGATACTTGAAGAAATCAACAACACACTGCCTCCGAAACTATTGAAAGAATGGCACAAGGGTAAAAAAGATTTCAGACAGCACTCCGGTTGAGAAGGGAGCCACCACTTGACAGGAAGGAAAGAACTTGAAAAGAGGTTATGACACTCCGGTTAAAATGGATAAGCAAGGAAAGGAACATGATCTTCACAAAAATGGGATGATGGGTCGAAGCGTGCAACATCACAAAGCCTCCGAAACAAAAGATAGAACGGACTGAAAGTAATGAAGAAGAAAACAACATCTTCTACCTCGAATGAGTTTAAAAACATCCTTCCATAGAGGATTGGACGGAGTTGTTGGGAAATGAACAACAACGGTAAGAATAAGCTTGTTGTGGGCTTATGGAATCAACTCAAAACTTAGAGGTGAATACATGCCACTACGGGAAACAATTGATTGCTTGAGAGCAACACGAAGATGAGAACTCTTTCGCCAAGAAGAGAAGGAGAAACTTGGATCATTGACAAACACCATGATAGCAACATTCCCAATGGAAGGCTTTAGGTGAATTTTTCCAAGATAACACCATAAGAAATTGATGGATTTAAAATACCTCATTGTTGACAACATGTGAATCATGAAACACGAACTCAAATTGTCAAGAATGACATAACACCACCTCAACTGATACGGTAGAAAGAATTGCACTTTGGAATGCAGGAAGAAGAATACTTGAACTCCTCAAAACAAAACATGTGTTGAACGCCATGTTTATTTTAGAGTAAAGCTTGACGGATGTTAACTCCGAGAGGAATCTTGAAGAACAATTGAAGAATTAAAAGAATCCTTGACGAACCACCATGTAGCCTCCATGAAGAACTCCGGTAATAAAATAATGATCAAAAAGAAGTGAAGGATGAAAAGAATAAGATTGAAGCCTTGCAATGATTAGATGGAGCTTTGAAATGATATAATTGAAAGAGCTTGGAACTCCGGGAAAGAAAAGGTGAAGCATCTCGAACCGAGAAATTGATATCACGAACAAACTCCGGTAGAAAAGAATTAAACACTTGGAAGAAGCTAGAATAAGAATCACATTATGCGTATCCTTCACCAATTTAAATTGATGACAACGGATTTGGCATACTACTTATTCTCATAGAAAGGATTAAGATAGATATATCGCAAACTTAGGAAGGTCTTCAACGAATCACCGGTAGCATTCGAAAAGAATGAATGAATTGATATGACAATGAAGGAAGAGAATTCTTGAACGTACCACCATAAGATTTGAAACTGAAAGTAGCAAAGGTACAATTCACCGGGAAGAATTGAGAAAAAAATGAAAGAAGATACTTGAGGGGATTTAGATACATGAGAACGGAGAGATCCCAAGCTGATTATATCATACTTGAATGATGCACCGGTATGATTTGGAGAACGAGAGCTGAAAGCTGGAATAAATAATTCTAAGATGACGGGCTCCGGAGAATCAAACTGAAAAGGCTCCTGAATTGCTTCGGATGGGTGAAAGGAATTCTCACAATAAAAACAATTATGAAAGGATGGCATCAAGCTTGAACTACACATCTTTGGAAAAAAGGGTAAGTATTTAAGAGGAACTCTTTTTCGGTCTTCAAAATCTGAGAATGACGACGAGAAACACCACCATGAATTGTTGATGCACTTCGGAAGAAAATAGAATATAAAGGTTGAATGAACGATGAAAAGAATTTGAAAGATCTTGGAGAAAGACAAATGACTGATGATAATTCATTCTTACGTCAAACTTGGAGAAGAATTTGAGAGTAACTCCGGGAAAATAGAGGAGTCAGGTAAGATCCTGGGGAAAAGACCTGTGGGTTAGGGCCCACTCAAAAGAAACACCTTTGAACGATTTAAAAGATAGATTGCGCCGGTTGAATTAAATGACTTGAATAAGGTAAGACCTCAAAATAGCTTGAAAGGATTACGAATGGAAACTTGAATTTTCTGGGATATCTTCAGCACGTCGGATATGAATAGAGAGATGAATGATTAAGAGGGGGGTTCCCCGGCAAGAGAAAGCATTTGAAACGAGGAAAAGATATGATCGACAAAGATTGCATTGAATCCATCGAAGAAGAAAACGAGTGAAGAGTGACGAACTTGAGGCTTCCTTAGTATCTTCATGAGAATCACCGGATAAGAACATTGAGGAAAGAATTAAGAAACTTCACATCCATAAGATGGATACTTGATTCAGAAATCTGAGTCCTTGAAAGAAAAGGGTGGGTGGGTGGGATAAACAAAGGCAATTTGAGGACAGATGAAACGAACAACATTGGGAAAACCGAGAGGTGATCTTGCGAAAGTGGAAATGATCGGATCCACTTGAAGAGAAACACGCCGGTTGAAAAAGATTGACATGACAATCTCGATTATCACAAAGAATTGGTATTCACATAGAAGTGTGAGAACACCACTTAGGGAAGGTATGGAATCAACACTTGACATTGGAGCAACTTGAATACCTCAAACAAAACAAAAACAAAGGATTGGCTTGCAGAATAAGCCGAAACAAACATATGATAGATCCCATATCGTATCATGTGTCTGTTGGAAAGATATTCTAGGAGCTACTTGAATTCCCACTTATAAACTCCCAAAACTTTCTGGTTATGCAATCAGGTGTTGGGGATACAGGGGAAGCATAATATCTCACCCAAACTAACAATTCCTACATCCAGCTGTATCCATCCTTCAACACATAACCAAGAAACCTTCGAAAATCGTGTACCCCAACCTTTGAAAAGCATCTGTTATACGAGTTATGGCAATACTCCCGAACTCCCGCCCCAGTACTGGGTGGCGTCGACGTTATCTCACCAACAATTGCATAAAAGAGATTTTCGATGTCGGCAAAACTCAGGTATTCCAGAACTGCAACGATAAAATAGTGACGACAACACCTCGGAGCTCAACTCCCCGGGACACTGCCACAACCCCTAAATGTCAGGGGGCACCAAGAACAATGTTCTCGTCACAAAACCATCGGAACGATTCCAAGATACCCGCGTGATCCTAAAAAAAATTCGTGAAATTTGGGGACAGAAGAGTCAAAACTTCTACGTCAGGAGGCCTCACCAGAGCGATGAAGGGACTGAGGAGTAAAAAGAATCTTACTATCCGATATATATAATCCTAAGACTCAAAACATTTTGTTCTAGACTCAACAACGTCAGCGATTCGATCAAGCGGGGGGCTCCTAAGTCGGGGAAGGCTCTGATTACCAACTTGTAACACCCACAATGCGGCTATATCTCCCACGTGTCAGGGCACGACTTAGAGGCATAGCCGCATGGTAGGTTTGTCGCAAGAGGGGTAATCTTCACACAATCCCATGTACCGAATAAGAAAGGGATAAAGAGTTGGCTTACAATCACCACTTCACACAATTACAAGTTAAACATACATCATCCAGAGTAGAATCAAGGTCCGACTACGGAACCAAAATAAAAGAAGAAAAACTCAAATGCTAGATCCCTGATCGCCCCAACTGGGCTCCACTACTGATCAACAGGAAACGAAACAACACAACGAACATGATCTTCATCGAGCTCCCACTTGAGCTCAGTAGCGTCACCTGCACTGCTATCATCGGCACCTGCAACTGTTTGGAAGTATCTGTGAGTCACAAGGACTCAACAATTTCACACCCGCGAGATCAAGACTATTTAAGCTTATGGGTAGGAAAGGGTAGTGAGGTGGAGATGCAGCAAGCACTAAGCATATATGGTGGCTAACTTACACAAATAAGAGCAAGAAGAGAAGCAACGCAACGGTCGTGAACTAGAAGTGATCAAGAAGTGATCCTGAAACTACTTACGTTCAAGCATAACACAAGGACCGTGTTCACTTCCCGGACTTCGCCGGAAAGAGACCATCACGGCTACACACGCGGTTGATTCATTTTAATTAAGTTAAGTGTCAAGTTCTCTACAACCAGATATTAACAAATTCCCATCTGCCAATAACCGCGGGCACGACTTTCGAAAGTTCAAACCCTGCAGGGGTGTCCCAACTTAGCCCATCACAAGCTCTCATGGTCAACGAAGGATATTCCTTCTCCCAGGAAGACCCGATCATGCTAGGAATCCCGGTTACAAGACATTTCGACAATGGTAAAACAATACTAGCAAAGCCGCCCGATGTGCCGACATCCCGATAGGAGCTGCACATATCTCGTTCTCAGGGCAACACCGGATGAGCAATCCGTACAACTAAAACCAGCCCTCAAGTTTCCCCGAGGTGGCGCTGCAAGAGGCTCTAGTTCGGACCAACACTTAGAGAAGCACTGGCCCCGGGGGGGGGGGGGAGGGGGGTTAAAATAAAGATGACCCTCGGGTTAATTACTCCCAAGGGAAAGGTATAGGTTGTTAGGCAAATGTAAAACCAAGGTTGGGCCTTGTTGGAGGAGTTTTATTCAAAGCGAACTGTCAAGGGGTTGCCATAACACCCAACCGCGTAAGGGACGCAAAATCAAGGAACATAACACCGGTATGATGGAAACTAGGGCGGCAAGAGTGGAACAAAACACCAGGGATAAGGCCGAGCCTTCCACCCTTTACCAAGTATATAGACACATTAATTAAAATAAGAGATATTGTGATATCCCAACATATCCATGTACCAACATGGAACAAACTTCATCTTCACCCGCAACTAGAAACGCTATAAGAGGGGCTGAGCAAAGCGGTAACATAGCCAAACAACGGTTTGCTAGGAAAAGTTGGTTAGAGGCTTGACATGGCAATATGGGAGGCATGATAAAGCAAGTGGTAGGTAATGCGACATGGCAATAGAGCGAACAACTAGCAAGCAAAGATAGAAGTGATTTCGAGGGTATGGTCATCTTGCCTGAGATCCCGCAAGGAAGAAGAACGAGTCCATGAAGAAGAAAAACGGACATAGTCGAATGGATCCTCACAAACACGACGTTATCGGAACTAACCCGAAGAAGCACAACTGGAAAGGAGCAAACAACATGGTAAACCAACAAGCATAAACATGGCATGATGCACAATTAAATATGATGCATGTCCGGTTTAAAGAGGCATGGCATGGCAATATGCACAAGCAATACTACAAATTAAGTGGAGCTCAATGTGTAACAAGTTGCATATTGAAGAAACACCATTTAATTATTTAGTTCTCTCCCGTTTAGGTACTCAACAATATTAAATGTTCTTAACATGGCAAGGGGTGGAGCATAAGTACACTGAACAATTTAAATGGGGCCAGAAACATCAAACAACAATTTCGGTAAATCCTCATATGCATTTAGCAATTTAATGCAACAACAATTTTAAACATTTTAAATGTTATTATCATGATGCGGATGACATGTGCAAGTATTATGCAATTTTTATGAAAATGTTGACATGAGCATGATATGAAGCATTTGGTCGCCATGACGGAATGAAAGGGGTGCCATGGCGGCGATAACGAAAATGATGCCAAGGCAACATTCCGGGTTCCGGTAACTCGATTGAGATGCCGATGCAAAAGAGAAGTGTGGCGGGAGTGTGTCATGCAAGGATGGTGGGGTGCTCCCGATTACCGGGTGTCCCACATGATGGTGGCAAGGCAAAAGAGGGGCTTCGTGCACGAACAACTCGAACACGGAGAAACACACGGTTCAACTCATACATCGCAAGCATTCGTTCACGGGCATCGTCTCTGTAACACCCTCGATGCGACTATATCTCCCACGTGTCGAGGCACAACTTAGAGGCATAATCGCATTGAAGGCATATGTCGCAAGTTAGGCAATCTTCACAACATCCCATGTAATATATAGATAATAAAAGGGGAGATAACATAGTTGGCTTACACTCGCCACGTCAATCAAGGTACATAAATAACATTACATCATTCAAACACTCATGGCCTGACTACGGCGCCAAAATAAAAGATAACCCAACATGCGACACGGTCCCGATCGCCCCCAACAGGGCACCACTACTGATCATCAGGAAAGGAAACATAGTATCGTTGAGAGTCCTCGTCGAACTCCCACTTGAGCTCAAGCGCGTCACCTGGAGCGGAATCATCAGGCCCTGCATCTGGTGTAATAGTAATCTGTGAGCCACAGGGACTCAGCAATCTCGCACCCTCGCGATCAAGACTATTTAAGCTTATAGGTAAGGAAAGGTAAAATATGTGGAGCTGCAGCAAGCGACTAGCATATATGGTGGCTAACGTGTTCGCAAAAGAGAGCGAGAAGAGGAGGCAAAGCGCGAGCGAGAAACTAGAGAACAACCTGCGCAAGCATTACTCCAACACCGTGTTCACTTCCCGGACTCCGCCGAGAAGAGACCATCACAGCAACTCACACTGTTGATTCATTTTAATTAAAATAAGATTCAAGTTATCTACAACCGGACATTTACAAATTCCCATCTGCCCTTAACCGCGGGCACGGCTTTCGAAAGTTCAAATCCCTGCAGGGGAGTCCCAACTTAGCCCATGACAAGCTCTCACGGTCAACGAAGGAATAGACCTCCTCCCAAGACGTTCCGATCAGACTCGGTATCCCGGTTCTTCAAGACAACTCCGACAATGGTAAAACAAGTCCAGCAACACCACCCGCTGTGCCGACAAATCCCGATAGGAGCTGCACATATCTCGTTCTCAGGGCACACCGGATAAGCTAAGCGTACGGGAGCCAACGTAACCCAAGTTGCCAAGGGACGGCCCCGCACGGTGCTCTAGGTTGGACCAACGCTCAGAGGAGCACTGGCCCGGGGGGGGGGGGTTTAAAATAAGATGACCCTTGAGTCCGCGAAACCCAAGGGAAAAGGCTAGGTGGCAAATGGTAAAACCAAGGTTGGGCATTGCTGGAGGAGTTTTATTCAAGGCGGACTGTCAAGGGGTTCCCATTATAACCCAACCGCGTAAGGAACGCAAAATCCGGGAACATAACACCGATATGACGGAAACTAGGGCGGCAAGAGTGGAACAAAACACTAGGCGAGAGGCCGAGCCTTCCACCCTTTACCAAGTATATAGATGCATTAAGATAACATGGCAATATAATGGTATCCCAACAAGTAAATAATGTTCCAATAAGGAACGGTCTCCAATCTTCACCTGCAACTAGCAACGCTATAAGAGGGGCTGAGCAAAGCGGTAACATAGCCAATCAACGGTTTGCTAGGACATGGTGGTTAGAAGTTTGACATGGCAATTTGGGAGGCTTGAAAGCAAGTGGTAGGCATCATAGCATGGCATAGCAAAAGAGCGAGCATCTAACAAAGCAAAGATAGTAGTGATTTCGAGGGTATGATCATCTTGCCTGCAAAGTTGTCAGAGTTAACTGGATCCTCGAAAGCAAACTCAACGGGCTCCTCGTTAGCGAACTCGTCTCCCGGCTCTACCCAAACAAGACAAACAAGCAACAAGGACACAATCAACCACGTGCAGACTCAAACAACATGATGCAAAGATGGTATGCTATGCGGGATGCGATATGTGATGCATATGCAAAATTTGACAAGGAATGAATGAACCTGGCCTCAACTTGGAAATCCAAGTGTTCCACTGGAAAGATGAGATGAAATCGCTTGAAAACGATATAAAGAACGCTGGAATCGGAGTTACGGTTTGGAAATGGCAAGCAATTCAAATATGACCACGTTCTGCGATTTACAACAAGTAGTCATCTAAATGCAACAAGATGAACATGCTACAGTACCCAAACATGACAAAAAAATACATGGCAGGAATCCATTCATGATGCTTAACAAAAGTCTAGCACTGAGCTACGGCCAATTCATCCATAAACAGGTTCAAACAAGCATGGCAAAAATGCATATGGTAAACAGATCTCAGACTTAGTGAAATTAACACTTGTCTGGAATTTCAGATCAGGTAGCACTCTTCGGAGCAACAAAACTATATGCTACAGGACCTGAACATGGCAAAGTAAAGCATGGCATGGAGCTACTCAAAGATCTTAACAAAAGTCCCTTAGTGACCTTGAGCCAAAAGGGATCAGAAAATACAATTGCAAGCATGTGAACATGGCAAAAACATAATCAGTTCTCAGACTTAGTGAAAACTGGAGCATGCTGAAACAGATATCAAGTAGGCATGTTTATGAGCTCGATGCACTCACTACAGAGCAAGTCATGACAATCTAAGCATACACCCATCAAGAATACACAAAATACAAGCTAGACATGGCAAGAACAATAACATAGCATGCACGGTTCAACTACAACATCACCGGCAACATCGCTAACAAGTAGACAATCTGCCCAGATTCACGAAATAGCAAAAGTAGAGCTCGATTGACTCAAGCTAGGGTGCTCCATAATTGCAAACAAAGACATGGATGGATAGAGAACTACAATATTAACAAAACATCCTTACTGATCATCCTCAAAAGAGGCACGGATCACTAGGAAACAACATGAACATATGGCCATATGAGATAACCAGCTCAAGGACTTAGTGGAAATGCTAAGTCCCTGAAAACAGCATTAACAAATGCACCACTTTGCAAGCTCATGCTAGTCACCACACACATCACAAAAATACATGGGTTGCACCTCTGGAAAGATGGCAAAACCCTTAACAAAACATATGTAGGGCTCATGGGCATATCATGCACACAAAAATCATGGCAAAAATGACAAATATCTAAATGGAGGAGCAGATCTGACAAATATCTCAAGTAGCCCTCTTCTAACAGCATTTCGGGCATCAAGATTAACTCAAATGAAAATGATGCAATGGAATGAAATGATGTGCTCTCTGAGACGAACATTTTGATATGCTATATGCCCAAAACGGAGCTACGGATGAGGAGTTATAGCACGATGAAATATGCAAAATGTTTAGGGTTTCGGGAGGAAAGTCAACCGTCGGGATCTCCAGATCTGGATCTAGGGTTCGCCGGGTACTGTAGCAGCTCGAGCTCGCCTGAGAAAAATGGCCGCGGCGGCCGGCGTGAGGGAGTGAAACCGCTCCGGCGAGGGAAGACGAGGCGGTGGCCGAGGGAGGCGGAGGCCGGCTCGGCGGGGTGGCGCGATCGTCGGTGGGGCGGCGAGGTGCGCTCGCCGGCGCAGTGCGGCGCGGAAAGCTCCTGTGGCGGCGGTGGCCGGCAAGAAGGTTGCGGTGGCGTGGCGGCGCCGGCGCAGGAGCGGGGCGGAGCGGGCGACGGCGTCGGGGAAGGAGGGCGGCGCGCGCGGGCGGCAGCAACGGGCCTCGGGGGCCCCTCCTGGGCCTCCCGGGCCGGCGATGTGGGGTGGCCGGCGGGCGAGTGGCGGAGCGCCACGTGGCAGCGGCGGGCGGAGCGGACGTGTCCGGCTTCGTCTGGACATGTCCGGCGGCGGCGAGATCCGATTTTTAGGGTTTAGGAGAGGGGATCCGCGAATTTGGAGGAAGGGGTCTATATATAGAGGTGGAGGGAGCTAGGAGAGTCCAAATGAGGTGCGGTTTTTGGCCACGCGATCGTGATCGAATGCTCTAGATGATGGAGAGGGTTATGGTGGGTTTTGGGCCAAATTGGAGGGGTGTTGGGCTGCAACACACATGAGGCCTTTTCGGTCCCTCGGTTAACCGTTGGAGCATCAAACGAAGTCCAAATGGTACGAAACTTGACAGGCGGTCTACCGGTAGTAAACCAAGGCCGCTTGGAAAGTCTCGGTCCAATCCGGAAATGTTTAGTCCCCACACACGATAGAAAGGTAGAAATGACCACCGAAGAAGAACGAAGCGCCGGAATGCAAAACGGACAACGGGGAAAAAGCTCGAATGCATGAGATGAACACGTATGCAAATGCAATGCACATGATGACATGATATGAGATGCATGACAACGACAACAACACATGGAGACAAAGACCCAAACCCAAGAAAATAAAATAACTTAACGCCGGAAACGGCAAGAGTTGGAAAACATATTGGGAAAGTCATATCCGGGGTGTTACAGTCTCGGTGGTATACCTTCGAAGCATGCGTTTCGGGTGGAACGAGTTTCGTAGTGGAAGTAGGCATTCACGGGACGTCGTGGATGTAGTGGTACACGTTGTCTTATCGAATGAACGGCGGCTGTAGTTGTTCAGGGTCTTGGTGGTTCGTCGTGTAGCCGTACATGTTCGACGTGGTACACGGTTCGAAGTCGTGCATGTCCCGTAGATGTTCAGGGTCACCGCGAGGAACTTGTCGAAACCAAGGTCTCAGTCATCGGTAGTGGTACACACGTTCTTGGTACTTGGCGCCATCACCGTGTAGTCATACCCGAGGTCCTAGGCATTGGTCACTGTGGTACTTGTTGGTCCACGGTAGCAAAAGTGTGCGACTGGGTGGTTTGGTTAATGCGCAGGGCAGCATGCGTTCGTTCTCCGCCTGAATGAGGACGACGTGGAGGCAGGAGGGCAACGGTAGCACCGCGAACTTCGGTGATGCAGCATGATAGGGAGGCACAGGGACGGCTGGGGTGGACGGATCGGCCTCGGGCGCAGGTGCTCCTGCTGGGTGTGGAGGACGACGGCTGCGGGCACAGGTGCTCGAGGAGCTCCTCTCCTCGGGCGCTCGGGTGATGGGGATTTGGCGAGGAGGTGCCCGACGAGGAAGCAGGCGATGCAGCGAGGCAACGAGGATGGACGGCGCCGGCGCAGAAGAGGAAGTAGGGCGGAGTCGCTGAAAGGGGAGGCATGCCATGGGGATCAAGCACGGGTGCTCCTCCTGGCGCTAGCTGTGAGCATGCGTGTGAGTGGCGGCGGAGGGCAAACGAGGTGAGGGATCGAGGGGAGATGAGGATCGGGCAAATGCTCGCTAGGTTTAGAAAGGGATGGGCCTCAAGGGGTTTGGTGGGCCGTCCTGGCCTAGTGGCATGCGGCTGTTGGGCGTCTTCTCTCCCTCTCTACTCTGATTTACCTTTTCTCTTTTCTATTTATTGCACAAACAGAAATAGAAAGAAAGTACAGAGGGTTTGGAATGGATGTGAGGAGAGAGGGACATATTTCTGGAACCCATGAAATATGCCCGATTTAATAAAAGTGGTTTGGGAATTTTGAAGGACAGAAAAATAATTCAAATTTGAATTACAATTCAAACTTGAACCATTTTTGAACCCAGACAAAACAACTTCAAATGATCTGAAATTTGACAGAGGGGTTAAAGGAAAGGTGTATGGTTTATAGGAAAAGAATGAACTTTTATGGACGACAGAAAATGGCACTTGCAAAAATGAAAGGAATAAGAAGGAAGAAGGCGGTGATGACACATGGAAAATGGGTTGATACAAATGACAAGAATAGAGCAAGACAACATCATGAAGAATGCAATGCACATGGTGATCATGATGAAATGCAAAATGGCAAGAGGCACGATGCAATGCAAACAATGATGAAATGCAACAAACAAATAAAACACCCGGCGACAACGGAAAACATGGAAGACGTCTGAAGCGTCGGTCTCGGGGTGTCACACACGTATTGCTGTCTGCCAAAGGCACCGCTAGGTGAATTATTGGTTTCAGAATTTTATACCCTGACATGACCTTGTTTGTTAAGAAGGACAGCTAAAACATTAGTTTCAGTATCTGCTAGAGGTTCATATATCTTGACCAAGGATCATCTTAGTATCTGACATGACCCTGTTTGTTCTACACGCAGTGGCGGAGACAGGGGGACCAGCAGGGGCCCTGCCCCCCTAATGTCACTGGTTTAAGACTAATACTAGTGTAAACACAGAATTTTTTGCTGTCAAAACAGAGTATTTCAATGGACTGGCCCTCCCCAATTAGGTTTAGCAATGTTTGGCCCTCCCCATTGGATTTTCCTGGCTCCGCCACTGTCTGCACGCACAACAGGAACACGACGAAAACGTGAAGGAGAGGATCGAGATCGACACACCTGTAACATTGCATACTAAAGTCAGGTTTATGGCCCTTCCTGCCTCACGTGCCCTCACCGCAGCCATCGCCGCTTGCCTGCGATGATGATGATGATGACGCGAATCTGGCATGGTCGCGTGGAAGACGATGGTGACTGCGGGATGAACTGGTCAAGGAGGAGGAGCTAGACACCCCTGCCCATGGCCATCTCCTTCCTACAAATGTTAAGATAGTAGTACTGGATCATGACCTAAACCAGAAATCTAGCCGGGCTGTTGTAAGCAGGTCTTGCGGGTCAGCGACCTTGGTCCGAGCTGGTGGCTCCGGCAAGTGTAGGAGGGCCATGAGCCAAGGTGGTTGCTAACTTCCCTGCCGCGGAAGTCACACGGCGAGGAAAGGGGATGGCGGGCAGAGACTGCGTAGGGTCGACGGCGGGAAAGCGAGAGGTCGTGGGTGAGAGGACAGAAGGATCCGTCCGTCCTCATCGCATTGGCCGAGTCGAGCGATGAAGGAAGAGGCCGGCGGCTACAATTTTCTGGGGAGAGACATGGGATCGACTGAGGGGGTGGGGTTTGGGGGGCAATGGGGCGTGGGATGTGGGAGACGTGCGCGTGTGGGCCGTTTTTTTTCTTTTCTTCTGAGTTTCAATTTCACATCAAGGTGAGTGCCGAGAAACATGGATCGCACGAGGTAGGGCCGTGGGGAGTAGCGAGAGAGGATGGATCGTAGCTTGGGAAGGAGGTCGAACTATCACGATGTTCGATTCTCCTTTAATAGTAGAGATGATGGAGTTGAAGAACCTGTTCCAGGGACTCGAGCTACGGCACTCTGGTCGTTAGACCAATTCGGCGGCACGCCGGTTAGCTAGATTATCACTAGATATTCATGTTTCTCCTGTAATTTATATTATGATGTAATACCTGGCTGGTTGACTGATCTTGTTAAGCCAGACATGCTTACGCTTGTGCTGAATAAAGAGCCTAATGGCGTTGAGCTTAAAAAAAGAAAAAAATTAGGGTACAACCAGTTTGTCTCCCAATTTGGTGAAAAAAAGGAGTATGTCTCTTTTTTTTGTTGGAGTATAAAAAAGAGTATGTCTCCCAAAACCCTACAAAAGAACCCCGTCTCTCCGATCCATTGTATCCTCTGTCTTCGCCCAGCGACCAGATCGTGAGGAGCAAGAAAAGGCGGAGAGCTCGGCGTGGGCATCGATGGCCGACCACTACCAGACGCTTGGGCTCGGGCGCCACGCCAGCAAAACTGATATCAAGAACGCCTACCTTCGCCTCGCCCAGCGCTACCACCCTGACCACCACGCCGAGGCCGGCGCCGCCGCCAGCGGCGAAGCCGCGGCTCGCTTCCGCCAGGTCAAAGAGGCCTATGACGTCCTCTCCGATGAACGCCGCCGCTTCGATTATGATTTGACCTACCGCCCCTCCTCTTCCTCGTCCTCTTCCTCGTCCTCGAGTTCGAGTGGCCACGACGGGAACTCTTCCTCCTCCTCGTCGTCATCGTCAGGCCCTTGGTCTTCAAGTAAACACGGAAACGGAAACCAGCACGGAGGTGGTAGTGGTAGTACTTCAGGCTCATCCTCCTCGTCCTCAGGTTCGACTGGATACGGGCACCGACAAGGCAGGAACTCTTCCTCGTCGTCATCGTCAGGCTCGGGCCCCTGGTCATCGTCGTGGTCTTCCGGGAACAGGCACGGAGGTTCATCCTCATCTTGGAGTGACGGGAACCGGCACCGAGGTGGCACCTCAGGCACTTCCTCCTCCTCGTCATCTTGGTGTGAAGGGAACCGGCACCGAGGTGCCACCTCAGGCACATCCTCGTCGTCGTCGTCGTCTTGGAGTGACGGTAACCGGCACCGAGATGGCACCTCAAGCAGCTCATCCTCCTCGTCGTCGTCTTGGAGTGACTGGAACCGGCACCGAGGTGGCACTTCAGGCTCCTCGTCGTATTCAAGTGACCACGGGAACCGGCATCGCGGTGGCACCTCAGGCTCCAGCTCCTCCTCCCACGGGCACCGTCGCGGACAAAGCGGCACCACCTCCTCGGGTTCGACTGGGTACGGCCACCGGCAAGGTTTTCGGAGCGGGCAATCCTCTCTTCCGAGAGGCGTGATAGCTGCTTTAATCCTAGCCAACGTACTGGTCATTGGGTGTAGTTATTCTTTACTTTCGTCATCAAGGAAAAATAAGGACGATTCTAAACAAAAATAAGTAGATGCAACGTGAGACTTGTTCACGTGCCTGGGTTTTGCTCTTCTATTATTAGTAGCGGTAGCTGGCTCGTCGCAGCATGCTTGCTTCGTGGCATGGCACGAAGACGGCGGCTTCCAAGAATATACAGTGGTCTTTTTTTTGAGGGGTTATACAGAGGTCTTTTGGTTGTGTTTGTAACAGCCTATGCTGCATGCGCCAAATCCTCCACTGTCCATCTATGTCCTGTTGGGTTTGTTGTGCGTGAGAGGGAGAGAGGAGAGCGTGGGTGATCGTGGGGTAGTTTCTTATCGCGTGGGTGAGAGATCGAGCAACTTGATGCCCATGGATCAGGCGATGCCCGGCAAACAGGGATGGCGCCTCCTGACTGACCCCGGATCGCTATGTGCGTAAGTCTTAAAAGGGAGGTATTTTCCATTTACTGATTTTTGGAATGCTACTGCTCCTGGCTCGGCCTCGGCCACTTGGCGGGCCATCCTGCATGGTAGGGATATGCTCAAGAAGGGTGTGCAATGGGGGATTGGGGATGGGAGAAATACACATATCCTCAAGGATCACTAGATCCCTTCTACTCCTCGAGATTTGCTGCAACCCCTTTATCCGATTCCGGTTACTGCAACGGTACACTGTTTGATTGATGAGGATAATGGTTGCTGGAATGAGGAAACTGTAAGGGCTTTATTCTCCGACGGTGTGGCGAATGATATTCTTCAAATACCTATCAACCTGGAGGGGGGGGGGTCGGATTTTGCACGGTGGCCTTTCACAAGGTTTGGTGAGTATTCAGTCCGGTCTGCCTACAACATGGCTCGGACGTCTCGTTTCTTGTCTGACCGAAGTGCAAGTGGCAGAGGCCTCTCTTCGAACTGGTCTATGGAAGAGCAAATGTGGAAGAGGCTGTGGAAGGTTCAGGCTCCAAACAAGATGAAAGTTGTGCTCTGGAGGCTTGCTCATGACTGCCTGCCCTCCGGCGAGCAACTGCAGCGGCGTCAGGTCCCCACGAGGACGGACTGCTTCTTCCGTGGTCATCCGGATGGTATCGAGCACGCGCTTCTTTTCTGTGTTCATGCCCGAGCAGTCTGGGATGATATCAAAGGTGCATTCGGGATCAAGCTCTGACGCTAGTCTTTCACTTCCCCCAAACAATGGCTTTTTAACCTGCTGGAGCGTGGCTCCGATCGAGACTTGTCCATCATTACAGTCACCTTGTGGCATATTTGGGAAGCAAGGAACACTGTCCGAAATGAACCTGAAACTCCTCCGCCGAAGCGTACAGCGGTGAGGGCGCGTGGCTACATTGACATGATTTTTCATCACCTGTTCAAGTCTTCAACTGTTGATCCTCTCGTGACACCGCCGTCTAGCTCCAGCTGGACTCCTCCTCCTCATGGTACGTTGCTCCTTTCTGCAGATGCAGCGGTCGACTTGGAGCAGAATGCTTCGGCTGTGGGGGTTGTCGTGCAGGACCACACCGGCCAGTGTGTGGCGGCGGCCTCCGAACCTCTGCCGGGAGTCTCGTCCCCGGAGTTGGCTAAGCGTTGGCTCTTCGCCGTGCTGCTGTTTTGGCTCATCAGGAGAACTACATGCATGTGATCTTCCAGTCCGACTGCCTCTCGGTGATCCAAAGGCTGCTTTCTTTGAACCGGGACCGATTCGTGGTGGGCTCGATCATGTCTGACATCAGGATGGCCTGTGCAGCTCTGTCGTCTGTATCTTTCTTGCATGTTCGTCGGCACCGTAATGTCTTAGCTCATGTTTTAGCTAGGTCTAGTTTGAACTTTGTGAGTCTTTGTCTTTATCACTCTGCTCCGAATTGTATCCGGGAGACTCTCTGCAATATGTTTGCATGATTAATAAAGTCCGACGTTCTCTAGAAAAACACTGATTCCGTATTTGAATTCTGATGCCCAGGGATCATTGCTGAGCCAGCTTGCAACGAATGCGCCCAGTAGGCGTTGTCGCTAATCTCATTAAAGTTTCAGGATGTGATGCAAACCGTGTCTGAAATGCTGAAGCTTTTTTTTAACGAAGACGCTAGAAGCGTCCGGCTTTAAATTAATAAAGCCACTTGGCTGCATTCAAACAAGGTTCGGAATGAAACGAAGATAAACAGGTCTGCACATACAACAGCGCAAACACATAGTCCAAAAGCACGTAGGCTTAAAACATAACTAGCATGGTTCCAACCAGGCCACTAAAGGCCTCCGCCAGAAGAAGGCTTCCCCAAAAGCAGCTCATCCGTGCATCAATTCTTGCCTGGCCAGTGTCTGAGTCATCTTGATACGCGCCATGGCTTTCATCGTGTGCTCAGCATCGCGCTCCTTCCCCAACGGTGTCCACGTCTAACACATCTGAAGCTTATGTGGCACGATAAGGCTGTATACAATGGAATCTTGGTTGTTGGTTCATTCAGAGGAAGTTATTTGGGATAATTACTTATTGGAAAAACCATCTACGCCGAGTGCTTTGACCTATGCTGAGAACCAAACTATGGGATCTCATCAAAGATGGTGTAAGCCGAGTGCAGATCTCGGCAAAGAGTAGGACATGACATAGGCATGCCATTGTTGAGAGCCTAGTAAAAGAGACTCGTCAGATCAAAATGTCTCAGCAAACGGCCTATATGCTAAGCATTGAGCCGGTAGCACGCATCAACACAGGGCCACGTGGCAAGGACGTTTGTGGTTGACGGCTTCATGCCATCCTAGGTTTGTTTCCCGAGTGCTACTCATTGAGCTGTCGGCATCCATGTTCAAAATTTCAAAAAAAAGTCCAGAAAATGTTTGTCAAGCCGCCTGATCCGAAAATCAGTGATGATGTCATGGACTAGGGGGTGTTAAGAGCATCTCCAGCCGTTCGCCCCCCATGGGGCTTGAAATATCGCCGCCTGGGGCCAACTGGCGCTAAAATCGGCGTGGAGACGATCGGGTTCTCAGCCGTTGCCCCCAGGCGCCGATTTCGGCCCACTTTTGGCGCAAATTTGCTCACATTTCAGCCCACTTTCGACGCAGATTGGCCCATTATCGGCGCAAATTGACCAATTTCGGCCCATATTCGCCGTGCTTCGGCGCAAATTCAACACAAACTATTTTTTATCACATAATTCATCACAAAAAATTAATAGAAATCAAATAGTTCAATACAAATTATATAGTTCAACAACTAGTTCAATAAATAAAAACTCATATTTCATCACACGTTGAGCTAAGCTTTGCCCTTGAGCCCCCATAGGTGCTCCACCAGATCGTCCTGCGGTTCTTGATGGACCAGTGGGTCTCGAATCTCCTGACACATATTGAGGAAGGCCGTCCAGGTTGCTGGTAGGTTGTGATCAACTTGGGCAAGAGGACCCTGCCTATAATATGGTTCAGTGTCAAACACTAGCTCTTCCTGCTCGCTCTCAATGATCCTGTTGTGCAAGATGACACAACAAGTCATGATCTCCCAAATTTGATCTTTCGACCAGGTCTAAGCGGGGTAGCTGACAATAGCAAATCGAGATTGGAGCACACCAAATGCCCGCTCGACATCCTTCCTGCAAGCCTCCTGAACCTTCGCAAAGTGGAAGTTCTTGCCTCCTGGCACAGGGTTTGAGATAGTCTTTGTTGGGGAGGAGGAGAGGGGAGGAGGCCGGCCTAGGGGGAGCGCCAAGTGGGTGGAGTCCGTATTGGCCCCCTCCCCTTGTCCAATTCGGACTCCCCATGGGGGGCACCACCTTGTGGGTTGCCCTCTCTCTCCCCTATGGCGCATGAGGCCCATTACTTCCCCCCCCCCCCCCCGGGGGGGGGGGGGGTCCGGTAACCCCTTGGTAGTCCGATAAATACCCGAAACACTCCGAAACCATTCCTGTGTCCGAATACTATCGTCTAATATATCAATCTTTACCTCTCGACCATTTCGAGACTCCTCGTCATGTCTGTGATCTCATCCGGGACTCCGAACAATCTTCGGTCACCAGAACACATAACTCATAATACAAATCGTCATCGAACATTAAGCGTGCGGACCCTATGGGTTCGAGAATTATGTAGACATGATCGAGACACATCTCTGATCAATGACCAACAATGGAACCTGGATGCTCATATTGGTTCCTACATATTCTACGAAGATCTTTATCGGTCAAACTGTAATGATAACATACGTCATTCCCTTTGTCATCGGTATGCTACTTGCCCAAGATTCGATCGATGGTATCTTCATACCTACTTCAATCTCGTTACCGGCAAGTCTCTTTACTCGTTCCGTAATGCATCATCCCGCAACTAACTCATTAGTCACATAGCTTTCAAGGCTTATTATGATGTGCATTATCGAGAGGGCCCAGAGATACCTCTCCGATACTCGGAGTGAGAAATCCTAATCTCGATCTATGCCAACTCAACAAACACCTTCGGAGACACCAGTAGAGCATCTGAAAATCACCCAGTTACATTGTGACGTATGATAGCACACAAGGTGTTCCTCCGGTATTCGGTACTTGCATAATCTCATAGTCAAAGGAATTTGTATAGGTCATGAAGAAAGCAATAGCAATAAAACTTAACGATCATTATGCTAAGCTAACGGGTGGGTCTTGTCCATCACATCATTCTCCTAATGATGTGATCCTGTTCATCAAATGACAACACATGTCTATGGTCAGGAAACTTAACCATCTTTGATTAACGAGCTAGTCAAGTAGAGGCATACTAGGGACACTTTGTTTTGTCTATGTATTCACACATGTATCAAGTTTCCGGTTAATACAATTCTAGCATGAATAATAAACATTTATCATGATATAAGGAAATATAAATGACAACTTTATTATTGCCTCTAGGGCATATTTCCTTCTGTCTCCCACTTGCGTTAGAGTCAATAATCTAGATTACATTGTAATGATTCTAACACCCATGGAGTCTTGATGCTGATCATGTTTTGCTTGTGGAAGAGGATTAGTCAATGGGTCTGCAACATTCAGATCCGTATGTATTTTGCAAATCTCTATGTCTCCCTCCTTGACCTAATCACGGATGGAGTTGAAGCGTCTCTTGATGTGTTTGGTGATAACCCACAAGTATAGGGGATCGCAACAGTTTTCAATAAGTAAGAGTGTCGAACCCAACGAGGAGCTAAATGTAGAACAAATATTCCCTCAAGTTCTGTCGACCACCGATACAACTCTACGCACACTTGACGTTGGCTTTACCTAGAACAAGTATGAAACTAGAAGTACTTTGTAGGTGTTGTTGGATAGGTTTGCAAGATAATAATGAGTACGTAAATAAAAAGTAGGGGATGTTTAGATAAAGAAACAATAAAGTAAATATAGCGAGTGTGGAAAAGTGGTGGTAGGAGTTGCGAAATTGCCCTTAAGCAATTGACTACTTTACTAGACCGATAGCAAGTATTATGTGGGAGAGGCCATTGCTAGCATGTCATCCGTGACTTGAAATTCTATGCACTTATGATTGGAACTATTAGAAAGCATCCGCAACTACTAATGTTCATTAAGGTAAAACCCAACCATAGCATTAAGGTATATTGGCCCCCCTTCAATCCCGTATGCATCAATTTCTATGCTAGGTTGAAGCTTCTATCACTCTTGCCCTCCAATACATAGTCCTATCAACGTACAACTAACCCTAGGGTGTGATCCACGCGCGCAATCATATGATGGGCACCAAAGGACAGCAACATAACCACAAGCAAATTAAATCAATCATATCAATTCATCAACCACCGATAGGACAACAAAAATCTACTCAGAAATCATAGGATGGCAACACATCATTGGATAATAATATGAAGCATAAAGCACCATGTTCAAGTAGAGGGTACAGCGGGTTGCGGGAGAGTGGACCGCTGTAGATAGAGGGGGGGAAGGTGATGGAGATGTTGGTGAAGATGGCGGAGGTGTTGGTGTAGATCGCAGTGATGATGATGGCCCCCGGTGGCACTCTGGTGCCACCGGAAGCGAGGGGGAGAGAGCCCCCCTCCTTCTTCTTCTTCCTTGACCTCCTCCCTAGATGGGAGAAGGGTTTCCCCTCTGGTCCATGGCCTCCATGGCACGGGAGGGGCGAGAGCCCCTCCGAGATTGGATCTATCTCTCTGTCTCTATCGGTTTCTGCGTTCTCAGATTCTTCCCTTTCACCATTTCTTATATTCCTAGAGATACGTAACTCCGATTGAGCTGAAATTTTAACATGATCTCTATCCGGATATTAGCTTTCTTGCGGCGAAAGAAGGGCATCAACTGCCTTACGGGTGGCCCATGAGGGTCAGGGGCGCGCCCTGGGGGGCAGGCGCGCCCCCTGCCTTGTGGCCACCTCGGGCACCGTCTCGCATGGATTTTTCTTCCCAAAAATCATATATATTCCAAAAAAAATCTCTGTCAGTTTTTATCCCGTTTGGACTCCATTTGATATGGATATTCTGCGAAACAAAAAACATGCAACAAACAGGAACTGGCACTGGGCACTGGATGAATATGTTAGTCCCAAAAATAGTATAAAAAGTTACCAAAAGTATATGAAAGTTGTAGAATATTGGCATGGAACAATAAAAAATTATAGATATGGTGGAGACGTATCATCATCCCCAAGCTTAATTCCTGCTCGTCCTTGAGTAGGTAAATGATAAAAAAGATAATTTTTGATGTGGAATGCTACCTAGCATAATCTTGATCATGTAATCTAATCATGGCATGAATATTAAGATACGAGTGATTCAAAGCAATAGTCTATCATTTGACATAAAAACAATAATACTTCAAGCCTACTAATAAAGCAATCATGTCTTTTCAAAATAACATGGCCAAAGAAAGTTATCCCTACAAAATCATATAGTCTGGCTATGCTCCAGCTTCACCACATGAAATATTCACATCATGCACAACCCCGATGACAAGCCAAGCAATTGTTTCATACTTTTGACGTTGTCAAACCTTTTCAACTTTCACGCAATACATGAGTGTGAGCCATGGACATAGCACTATAGGTGGAATAGAATATGATGGTGGAGAAGACAAAAAGGAGAAGATAGTCTCACATCAACTAGGCGTATCAACGGGCTATGGAGATGCCCATCAATAGATATCAATGTGAGTGAGTAGGGATTTCCATGCAATGGATGCACTAGAGCTATAAGTGTATGAAAGCTCAAACTGAAACTAAGTGGGTGTGCATCCAACTTGCTTGCTCATGAAGACCTCGGGCGTTTGAGGAAGTCCATCATCGGAATATACAAGCCAAGTTCTATAATGAAAATTCCCACTAGTATATGAAAGTGATAACTCAAGAGACTCTCTATATGAAGAACATGGTGCTACTTTGAAGCACAAGTGTGGTAAAAGGATAGTAACATTGCCCCTTCTCTCGTTTTCTCTTATTTTATTTATTTTATTTATTTTTTTATATTTTTTGGTGGGCTTCTTTGGCCTCTTTTTTTATTTGGGCTTCTTTGGCGTCTTTTATTTATTTTTAAAGTCTGGAGTCTCATCCCGACTTGTGGGGGAATCATAGTCTCCATCATCATTTCCTCACTGGGGCAATGCTCTAATAATGATGATCATCACACTTTTATTTACTTACAACTCAATATTACAACTCGATACTAGAACAAAGATATGACTCTATATGAATGCCTTCGGCAGTGTACCGGGATGTGCAATGATCTAGCGTAGCAATGACATCAAAAAACGGACAAGCCATGAAAACATCATGCTAGCTATCTTACGATCATGCAAAGCAATATGACAATGAATGTTCAAGTCATGTATATGATGATAATGGAAGTTGCATGACAATATATCTCGGAATGGCTATGGAAATGCCATGATAGGTAGGTATGGTGGCTGTTTTGAGGAAGGTATATGGTGGGTTTATGGTACCGGCGAAAGTTGCGCGGTACTAGAGAGGCTAGCAATGGTGGAAGGGTGAGAGTGCGTATAATCCATGGACACAACATTACTCATAAAGAACTCACATACTTATTGCAAAAATCTATTAGTCATCGAAACAAAGTACTACGCGCATGCTCCTAGGGGTATAGATTGGTAGGAAAAGACCATCGCTCGTCCCCGACCGCCACTCATAAGGAAGACAATCAATAAATAAATCATGCTACGACTTCGTTACATAACGGTTCACCATACGTGCATGTTACAGGAATCACAAACCTCAACACAAGTATTTCTACTAATCCACAACTACCTACTAGCATGACTATAATATCACCATCTTTATATCGCAAAACTATTGCAAGGAATCAAACATATCATATTCAGTGATCTACAAGTTTAATGTAGGATTTTATGACTAACCATGTGAATGACCAATTCCTGTCATCTCTCTAAATAGATATAAGTGAAGCAAGAGAGTTTAATTCTTTCTACAAAAGGTATGCCCACGCTCTAACAAATCTAAGTGAAGCAAAAGAGCATTCTACAAATGGCGGCTTTCTATGTAAAGAGAAACATGCAATTCTAACTTCAAATGATATAAGTGAAGCACAGCATTCTATAAAGCCATACTCAAAAGATATAAGTGAAGTGCAATGAGCATTCTATAAATCAACCAAGGATTGTCTCATACCAGCATGGTGCATAAAACAAAAATGAAAACTAAATGCAAAAGACGCTCCAAGATTGCTCATATCGCATGAACGAAACGAATCCGAAAACATACCGATACTTGTTGAAGAAAGAGGGGATGCCTTCCGGGGCATCCCCAAGCTTAGACGCTTGAGTCTCCTTGAATATTTACTTGGGGTTCCTCGGGCATCCCCAAGCTTGAGCTCTTTCCTCTCTTCCTTCTTCTCACATTAAGACCTTCTTGATCATCGAACACTTCATCCACACAAAACTTCAACAGAAAACTCGGTAAGATCCGTTAGTATAATGAGGCAAATCACTACTCTAAGTACTGTTGCAAACCAATTCATATTTTGTTTTTGCATTGTGTCTACTGCAATATAACCTTTTCATGGCTTAATCCACTAATATGACACGATAGTTTCATCAAAACAAGCAAACTATGCATCAAAAACAGAATCTGTCTAAAACAGAACAGTCTGTAATAATCTGAACATTCACCATACTTTTGATACTTGAAAAATTCTACCAAAATTAGGAAAAATAAACATTTTTTATAGGAAGACAGTGCAAGAAGAATCATAACCATTTGACATTCCAGAAAACAATGTAAAATGGCGCACTACAGCCAAAGTTTCTGTCCTGCACCGTACAAACCATCAAGAAAATGTAAACATCCTAAAGGCAAACCTTGGCACATTATTTTTATAATACAAGGAATTGTACAAGGGGATAATTATTTTTATTGAAAAGTTTATGTAATCAAGATTCAAAAAGTTTCGGTGAGCATGAACAAACAAGGCTAGCTCCCACTTCAACAATGCTTGTCTTTCTCACTTTCGCTTTCCTTTTTGAAAAAGTTTTGGGTTCCCCTCTTTATTTTTGTTGTTTTTAAACTATATAAAAGAACTCAACAGAAATAAATGACTCTCTAAAACTTTTGGGTTGTCTCCCTGGCAGCGCTTTCTTTAAAGCCATTAAGCTAGGCATATAGTGCTTAAGTAATGAATCCAGCAGGATCCCAAGGTATATCAAAGCCAATTTTAATTAACAATGATTTGTAATCTAGTAGTGAGCACAAAGTAACATAAATCATGCAACAACGAAGTCTAACTCTCTTCCTATGCATCGGCATGTCATAAAAGAACAATTCATGCACACAAAGTAAAGGCCAATGCATAGTACAAACAGTTTCTTGCAATTTTATCATATTGGAAACATAGAGAGGTGGAGATATAGTTCCTCTCTCATAATAATTGCAAGTAGGAGCAGCAAGCACATGCATATTATATTCATCAAAATCATCATGTGCAACGGTAAAAGGCAACCCATCAATATATTCCTTAATAAGAGCAAACTTCTCCGATATAGTGTAGTTGGGAGAATTCAAAAAGATAATAGGACTATCATGTGTGGGTGCAATAGTAACAATTTCATGTTTAACATAAGGAACTATAGCAAGTTCATCTCCATAAGCATAATTCATATTGGCATCTTGGCCACAAGCATAGCAAGCATTATCAAAAAGGGATATTTCAAAAGAATCAACGGGATCATAACAATCATCATAGCAATCATCCTCCGGTAAGAACGAAGGGAAATTAAACAATGTATGAGTTGAAGAGTTACTCTCATTAGAAGGTGGGCACGGGTAGCTAATCCGCTCTTCCTCCTTTTGTTCTTCGATCTCCTCCTCATCTTTTTCATCCAATGAGCTCACACTTTCATCAATTTCTTCTTCCATAGACTCCTGCAAAATATTAGTCTCTTCTTCGACAACGGAGTAGTACTCCATATATGGTTCAACATAGGCATTAGAAGCATAATTATCATAGCAATATTTAAGTATGGCAAAATTTTCAGATTTGTAAAGAGTAGCATCATACTTTTCAATCAAAGAAGCAATTTCGTAAGCACCCTTAAAAGCAACAAATTCTTCAATTTGTTGAACATCATAGTAACTATAAACACCCTTAGCATAAGAGGATACGATTCCATTATCATTAAACAAACATTGGTAGGGAAGGTGTTTCTTAGGGTCTTCAGAACAACAAGTATAATCATATATTTCACATAAATTCCAAGCATAGCATTGCAAACGATGAATTTGATCCAGTAAAGTTTTCCCTTTTTCAGATATTCGGTGTCACACATAATAAGCATGATCATCTAAAGATTTGCCCTCAACTAAGCTAGTTGGGGTTTCAGCACGAGCACATAGGGATCGAAGATGATCCAAGTAATAAGCTTCAGAAGTGTGATAGATTTTGAGTGGTTCTTCAACCATTAATTTAGTAGGTACAACTAATTTTTTTGGTATTTTGCGTTTCCTACCCATAACTAAAGATAGAAAACAACTAAGAACAGCAAATAAAAATTACTTAGTGATAAAGCAAACAAGCACACACGAGAATATTCACCCCACGCTATTGCTCCCCGGCAACGGCGCCAGAAAAAGGTCTTGATAACCCACAAGTACAGGGGATCACAACAGTTTTCGATAAGTAAGAGTGTGAAACCCAACGAGGAGCTAAAGGTAGAACAAATATACCCTCAAGTTCTATCGACCACCGATACAACTCTACGCACACTTGACGTTCGCTTTACCTAGAACAAGTATGAAACTAGAAGTACTTTGTAGGTGTTGTTGGATAGGTTTGCAAGATAATAATGAGTATGTAAATAAAAAGTAGGGGCTGTTTAGATAAAGAAACAATAAAGTAAATATAGCGAGTGTGGAAAAGTGGTGGTAGGAGTTGCGAAATTGCCCCTTAAGCAATCGACTACTTTACTAGACCGATAGCAAGTATTATGTGGGAGAGGCCACGGCTAGCATGTCATCCCCGACTTGGAATTCTATGCACTTATGATTGGAACTATTAGCAAGCATCCGCAACTACTAATGTTCATTAAGGTAAAACCCAACCATAGCATTAAGGTATATTGGTCCCCCTTCAATCCCGTATGCATCAATTTCTATGCTAGGTTGAAGCTTCTGCCACTCTTGCCCTCCAATACATAGTCCTATCAACATACAACTAACCCTAGGGTGTGATCCACATGCGCAATCATATGATGGGCACCAAAGGACAGCAACATAACCACAAGCAAATTAAATCAATCATAGCAATTCATCAACCACCGATAGGACAATGAAAATCTACTCAGACATCATAGGATGGCAACACATCATTGGATAATAATATGAAGCATAAAGCACCATGTTCAAGTAGAGGGTACAGCGGGTTGCGGGAGAGTGAACCGCTGTAGATAGAGGGGGGAAGGTGATGGAGATGTTGGTGAAGATGGCGGAGGTGTTGGTGTAGATCACGGCGATGATGATGGCCCCCGGTGGCACTCCGGTGCCACCGGAAGCGAGGGGGAGAGTGTAATGCCCTCGATGCGGCTATATCTCCCATGTGTCGAAGCACGACTTAGAGGCATAACTGCATTGAAAGCAATGTCGCAAGTGAGGTAATCTTCACACAACCCATGTAATACATAAGGGAAAGAGATACATACTTGGCTCACAATCGCCACTTCACAGAATACATGAATAAAGCATTACATCATCCAGATACAATCAAGGTCCGACTACGGAACCAAAATAAAAGAAGACTACCCCAAATGCTACACAGATCCCCGATCGACCCCAACTGGGCTCCACTACTGATCAACTAGACCGAAACAACACAAAGGACAAGATCTTCATCGAGCTCCTCCTTGAGCTTGGTTGCGTCATCTGCACGGTATCCTCGACACCTGCAATCTGGTTTTAGAAGTATCTGTGAGTCACGGGGACTCAGCAATCTCACACCATCGCGATCAAGACTATTTAAGCTTATAGGAAGGGTAAAAGTATGAGGTGGAGCTGCAGCAAGCGACTAGCATATATGGTGGCTAACATACACAAATGAGAGCGAGAAGAGAAGGCAAAAGCACGGTCGAACAACTATGATCAAGAAGTGATCCTAGAACATCCTACGTCAAGCATTACTCCAACACCGTGTTCGCTTCCCGGACTCCGCCGAGAAGAGACCATCACGGCTAGACACACGGTTGATGTACTTTAATTAAGATCAACTTCAGGTTTTGTACAAACGGACATTAACAAATTCCCATCTGCCCATAACCGCGGGCACGGCTTTCGAAAGTTCAAATCCCTACAGGGGTGTCCCAACTTAGTCCATCACAAGCTCTCACGGTCAACAAAGGATATTCCTTCTAGCGGGAAGACCTGATCAGGCTTGGAATCCCGGTTACAAGACATTTCGACAATGGTAAAACAAGACCAGCAAAGCCACCCAGATGTGCCGACAAATCCCGATAGGAGCTGCACATATCTCGTTCTCAGGGCACACCGGATGAGACTAGCTACGAGTAAAACCAGCCCTCAAGTTTCCCCGAGGTGGCCCCGCAGGTAGCTCAGTACGGACCAACACTCAGAGGAGCACTGGCCGGGGGGGGGGGGTTAAAATAAAGATGACCCTTGAGCCGGCCGACTCAAGGGAAAGAAAAGGCTAGGTGGAAAATGGTAAAACCAATGTTGGGCCTTGCTGCAGGAGTTTTATTCAAGGCGAACTGTCAAGGGGTTCCCATTATAACCCAACCGCGTAAGGAACGCAAAATCCGGGAACATAACACCGATATGATGGAAACTAGGGCGGCAAGAGTGGAACAAAACACCAGGCATAAGGGCGAGCCTTCCACCCTTTACCAAGTATATAGATGCATTAATTAAAATAAGAGATATTTTGATATCCCAACAAGTATCCATGTTCCAAACATGGAACGAGCTCCAATCTTCACCTGCAACTAACAACGCTATAAGAGGGGCTGAGCAAAGCGGTAACATAGCCAAACAACAGTTTGCTAGGACAAGGTGGCTTAGAGGCTTGGCTTAACAATATGGGAGGCATGATAAGCAAGTGGTAGGTATCGCAGCATAGGCATAGCAAAAGAGCGAGCAACTAGCAAGCAAAGATAGAAGTGATTTCGGGGGTATGGTCATCTTGCCTGAAATCCCGCAAGGAAGAAGAACGAGTCCATGAAGAAGACAAACGGTCGAAGTCGAGCGGATCCTCACACACACGACGTTATCGGAACCAACCCGAAGTAGCAACACCGGAAAGAAGCAAACAACATAGTAAACAACACCACATAGACATGGCATGATGCACAAACAATTATGATGCATGTCCGGTTTAAATAGGCATGGCATGGCAAAATGCACAAACAAACCTACAAATTAAGTGGAGCTCAATATGCAACTCCGTTGCATATTGACGAAACACCACGTGACTTATTTAGTTCTCTCTCGTTTATGTACTCAACAATATTAAATGTTGTTAAACAAGGCAAGAGGGTGAAGCAAAGAAAACTACCTATCTAGTCAAGTTTAAATGAGGCCGGAAACAACAAACCACAATTTCGGAAAATCCTCATGTGCATTTATTAGGTTTGGTACTGTTCTGCCCTAAACCATATTTTAGAGTTGTTAACCATGCAAGATGAGTGCACCATGTTAAACTAGGCATTTTTCTACCCCATTTACATATAAAGTTTATTAGAAACCAAGCTACGGTTATTTAGTTATGAATTAAGTCATTTTAGCATGGCATAGGAGCAAATTTAATCAAACATCATTTTAAACATTTTAAACATAGATGAAAGTTGGATATTATTAATCTACACAAAATTCTAAGAAACTTCCATATATAATTCATTTTAATCCGATGCACCAATTGTGAGTTTTTATATGCATGTAGTCTAGGGGGTTTCCTGCAAAACTGTTGTCTCTGGAATAAAGGCAAAATCGCAGACCTGAAGAAAAATAGGAACTGGGCCGAATCTGGCCGGCCCAACAAGAGAAAAAAAACAAGAGGAGGGGGCGCTTGGGGGCTGCTCACCCTGGGCCTGGCCCAGTCGGTGGAAGGAGGGAGGCTTGGCGCTGGCTGGATCGAATCGAGGAGGTGGAAGGGGGCGCAGTCAACGGCGAAGCGGGACTTGTCGCTGGGTCTTTCTCCTCGCGCAAGGGCGAAGTAGAGGATTGGCACGGCGAGGGATGCGGGGCACAGGGAGGTGCGGCTCCGGCAAGTAAACAACGACGCAGCAGGGACACGGCGGGAACGGCGCATGAATGGAAGGCAGGGCACGGATCCGAGGCGCTCGTCCATCTCTGCTTGAACTGCAGCTTCCCGATGCAGCAGAAGCAGGGGCCGACAATGGGGACTGAGCGAAGGCGTGGCAGCGGGGACACGACGCTGGTCTTGGGGCCCCGGCAAGGCTAACGGAGGCCGAACAGACCTGGTCGTTCCAAGGACAGGCGACGGAGCTTGCCTCCTGCAGGAACAAGGCAGCGGCGACGCTGCTCCTGCGGCTTGTACGACTGCACATCAAAACGGGAGAGAGTGGGAAATGAGCACGGGCAGCAGGGAAAAGAAAGAAGGAAGGAACAAGAGAGGAGGCGCGAGGTTGGCTCCGGTGTTGCTGCTGGTGGCCGGCGGAGATGACTCGGTGGTCGGCCTGCGTGAGGGAGACGAGGTGAGGAGGAGGCGCTCGGCTGCAGTCTCGATCCCATCTGGATTGAGCACTGGGAGACGGCGCGCTGTGGGGGTTGGCTTGGGGTTCGGGCAGGATTGGTGGGGATGGATTTTTGGATCGGTTTGGTGGTTGGTTGGGTGAAGAGGTCGAGGTGGACTGGAAGGATGGCGGCGGCCGAGAGGGATCGATGGGACATGTCCAGATTAGGTTAGGGGTCTATATATAGTAAGTATATTTTTGATAGGGGCATTTGGTCCCTTCGATCGGAATCGGACGGTCGCAAAAAAATATGTTAGGAAGTCCAATTAACAAAACGGAGACGTTTTGTAGATGTTTGGGGATGATCCGGACACAACGGTGACGACTGTCTGGGTCGGGTCCGGGACAACTTTCGGACGCGCGCGCGAGGAGGTCCGCGGGCTGACGAGAGAGGTTAGGTTGGGCCTGGCGGTGAGTAGTGGACTGTGTAGAGGGTCTCGAGCTGAGAGAAGAGAAGAGAGAGAGGCCCGGCGACTGTTTCCGGAGACCGAAAACGTCCGACGTGTGCCCAGCTATAATGCCGCTATAGTTTAACAGTTGGGCTATCAAACGAACTCTGAATGCGATGAAACTTGGCAGGCGGTCTCTCTACACTATAATAAGACCGCACGCCAACTTTCAACCCATTCCGAGAACATTTTCCGGCCACTTATAAAATAATATTTCGGACATGCCGCGGGTGCGTGCAAGTGTGTCTGGGCTCAGAACGGATAACGGAAAGAACGAGGAGACCGGGATAGATGCAAGTTTTGAAAACATGATGATGCAATGCACATGATGACATGATAAGATGCAACACGCAAGCAAATGACATGACAACGACCATGAATAACTGGAAGACCCCTGGCACATCGGTCTCGGGGCGTTACAACACTCCACCACTACGAGAGGATCTCGTCCCGAGATCTAGAATGGCACCGAAGGGAAAAACGGAAGAGAAAGAGAAGAGGTAAAACTAAGTTGCTTCTTTGACAAGCGAGCGAAACCAAAGAACCTTGAAAAGGTTAAGCCATTTCGAGAAAAGAATACAACGGAGATGAACGAAGTTGAAAACACGCCGTTAGAAAAGAGGGACAAGGAAGAACAACTTCGGGCAGCACTCCGATTGAAAAGAAAAGGAATTGAATAAGAACTTGGTAAGATGAGAAGATACTTGATGAAATCACAACACACTGCCGCCAGAACTATTGAATGAATGGATCAAGGGGTAAGAAAGATCTCAGACAGCACTCCGGTTGAAAAGAGATGCAAGGCTTGATAAGGCGAAAAGAACTTGAGCAAAAGGGCACAACACTCCGGTTAAATGGATAAGCACGAAAAGAACATGATCTTTGACAAAACAAGATGATGGGTTGAAAAGAGCAACATGAAAATGCCTCCGGAACAAAAGAATAGAAGATAGATAATTGAAATAGGAGAATGGAGTGGAAGAAGCCAACTTCTGCCACAAAAGAGCTTGAAAAGGCATCTTTAGGAGAAGGGTCGAACGGAATTGTTGGAAAACCAACAACGAAAAGAGTAAGCTTGTAGTGGGCTTATAGAAAAACATCTCGAAACTTGAGGTGATAACCTGCCACTCACGGGAAAAGAATTGGATTGATATGAACAAGGAGGCGAGAAACTATATCACCAGGAGGATAAATGAAGAACTTGGGTCATTTAAGAGCACCATAAATAGCAACAATCCTTAGGGAAGGCTTTAGGTGAAAGATGACACAAGATAGCTCCAACGAATTGGTTGATGGATTTAAAATACCTCATTCTTAACAACATTTGAATCATGAAACATGAACTCAAATTATCAAGAATGACATAATACCACCTCCAATGATAAGGTAGAAAGAACTGCACTCCGGATAGCAAGATGAAGAATACTTGAGCTCCTTTGAAAAGAATCTTGATGAACACTTCGAGAAGGAAATTAAATCCTTGATGAAACCATCATGTAGAACCCTCATGAAGAACTTCGGTAACAAAAAGGATGATGAAGATGGAAGGAAGAAGAAGTTGAAAACACAAGGTGAAGCCTTGCGATGATTTAAATGGAGCTTCGCGACGAGATAATACAGAAAAACTTGGAACTCCGGAAAAGAAAGATGACCAAATGAAATCAAGAATTTATTTATCATGAACAAACTCCAAAGGAAGGAATTGATCAATTGGATGAAACAAGAATAAGAATTATGTTATGCGTATCCTTCACAAATTTAAATTGATGACAAGCAATGGATTTGGCATACTACTTATTCCCATTGGAAAGGATTGATGAGAGATATAGCGTAAACTTGAAGAGGCCTTCAACGAACCACCGGTAGGACTGAAACAACGAATGAATTGATATGATAACGAAGGAAGAGAAATCTTGAATGAACCACCGTAAGAATTGAAAAATGAACAAAGAAAGGATAACGAAACACCTGGAAGAATTAGAGAACAAATGAAGATACTTGCTAGGATTTCGATACAAGAGAACGAAGAGATCATGAACTGATTAGAGGATATTTGAACGATGCACCGGTAAGATTTGGAGAATGCGAGCTGAAAGCTGAAATGAATAATATTTGTAAAGATGGCCTTCGGAGGAAAGAAATGGAAAACAACTCATGAAATGCTCCGAATGGGTGAAAAGAATTCTCACGCTCAAAAACAATTATGAGAGGATGTCATAAGGCTAGAGCCATGAATCTTGAAGAGAATGGAGTAAGATTGAGAGAAAAATCTTTCTTCGGTCTTCCAATTTGAGAATGACAACGAGAAACACCACCATGAATTATTTAGATGCTCCGGAAGAATCAAAAGCGAAGAGGTTGAGCCAATGATGAAAAGAATTTGAAAGATCTTGGAGAAATACATATGACTGATGATAATTCATTCTTACGTCAAACTTCGAAAAGAATTTGGGAGTAACTCCGGGAAAATAAGAAGAGTCAGGTAAGATCCTGGGAAAAGACCTGTGGGTTAGGGCCCACTCAAGAGAAACACCGTAGAATGATTTAAAAGAGAGAATGCACCAGTTGAATTAAAAGGCTTGAATGAGATAACATCCTCGAAAGAGCTTGAACGAATGTAGAGTGGAAACATGAATCTTCGAGATATCTTGAGCACTCTGGAACAATTGAATAGAGAGAGTTGAAAAACTAAGAGGTGCACCGGCATGAGAAGGTATTTGAAACGAGGAAAAGGATAAGATCGATAAAGTTTGAATTAAATCCACCGAGAAGAAAAGAGTGAAGAATTATGAACGTGTAGAGCATCTTCACGAGAACCACCGGTAAGAACATTGACGGAAAAGAATGGAGAGACTTCCCATCAATCACATGATAATTGTTTCATAAATCTGAATCCTTGAATGAAAAGGGTGGGTGGGTGGGTGGGAAAACAAAGGCAACTTGGAACGAATGAAGCAAACACCGTTGAGAAGAACTGATAATTGATCTTGCGGATGTTGAAATGATCGGATCCACTTGAAGAGAAACATGCCAGTTGAAAAGGATTGACATGACAATCTCGATGATCAAGAAGGATTAGTATTCACATAGAAATATGAGAACACCACTTAGGCAAGGTATGGAATCAACATTTGACTTCGAAGCAACTCGAATACCACAACTCCAAACAAAAACAAAGGATTGGCTTGCAGAATAAGCCGGAACAAACATATGATAGATCCCATATCGTATCATGTGTCTGTTGGAAAGAATTCCTACGAGCTACTTGAATTCCCACTTACTGACTCCCGAAACTTTCCGGTTATGCAATCAGGTGTTGGGGATACAGGGGAAGCATAATATCTCACCCAAAACTAGCAAATCCTACATCCAGCTGTATCCATCCTTCAACACATAACCAAGAAACCTTCGGAAATCATTTACCTCAACCTTCGAAAAACATCCGTTATACGAGTTATGGCAATACTCCTGAACTCCCGCCCCAGTACTGGGTGGCGTCGAGGTTATCTCACCAACAACTGCATAAAAGAGATTTTCGATGTCGGCGAAACTCAGGTATTCCAGAATCTCAACGATAAAATTGTGACGACAACACCTCGGAGCTCAACTCCCCGGGACACTGCCACAACCCCTAAATGTCAGGAGGCACCAAGAACAATGTTCTCGTCACAAAACCATCGGAACAATTCCAAGATACCCACGTGATCCTAAATTTCTTTTAGTGAAATTTGAGAAGAGAAGAGTCATAACTCTACGTCAGGATGCCTTACCAGAGCGACGAAGGGATTGAGGAGTAAAAGGATTCCTAACTCTCCGATATATAATTCCTAAATGACTCAAAACATTTTTATAGACTTGACAACGCCAACGATTCGATCAAGCAGGGGGGTCCTAAGGTCGGGGAGGCTCTGATTACCAACTTGTAACGCCCTTGATGCGGCTATATCTCCCACGTGACGAAGCACGATTTAGAGGCATAACCGCATTGAAAGCAATGTCGCAAGTGAGGTAATATTCACACAACCCATTTAATACATAAGGAAAGAGATACATAGTTGGCTTACAATCGCCACTTCACACAATACATGAATAAAGCATTACATCATCCAGATACAATCAAGGTCCGACTACGGAACCAAAATAAAAGAAGACTACCCCAAATGCTACACAGATCCCCGATCGACCCCAACTGGGCTCCACTACTGATCAACTAGACCGAAACAACATAAAGGACAAGATCTTCATCGAGCTCCTCCTTGAGCTTGGTTGCGTCATCTGCACGGTATCCTCGGCACCTACATTCTGGTTTTAGAAGTATCTGTGAGTCACGGGGACTCAGCAATCTCACACCCTCGCGATCAAGACTATTTAAGCTTATAGGAAGGGTAAAAGTATGAGGTGGAGCTGCAGCAAGCGACTAGCATATATGGTGGCTAACATACACAAATGAGAGCGAGAAGAGAAGGCAAAAGCACGGTCGAACAACTATGATCAAGAAGTGATCCTAGAACATCCTACGTCAAGCATTACTCCAACACCGTGTTCACTTCCCGGACTCCGCCGAGAAGAGACCATCACGGCTAGACACGCGGTTGATGTATTTTAATTAAGATCAACTTCAGGTTTTGTACAAACGGACATTAACAAATTCCCATCTGCCCATAACCGCGGGCACGGCTTTCGAAAGTTCAAATCCCTGCAGGGGTGTCCCAACTTAGTCCATCACAAGCTCTCACGGTCAACAAAGGATATTCCTTCTAGCGGGAAGACCCGATCAGGCTCGGAATCCCGGTTACAAGACATTTCGACAATGGTAAAACAAGACCAGCAAAGCCACCCAGATGTGCCGATAAATCCCGATAGGAGCTGCACATATCTCGTTCTCAGGGCACACCGGATGAGACTAGCTACGAGTAAAACCAGCCCTCAAGTTTCCCCGAGGTGGCCCCGCAGGCAGCTCAGTTCGGACCAACACTCAGAGGAGCACTGGCCGGGGGGGGGGGGGGTTAAAATAAAGATGACCCTTGAGCCGGCCCACTCAAGGGAAAGAAAAGGCTAGGTGGCAAATGGTAAAACCAATGTTGGGCCTTGCTGGAGGAGTTTTATTCAAGGCGAACCGTCAAGGGGTTCCCATTATAACCCAACCGCGTAAGGAACGCAAAATCCGGGAACATAACACCGATATGATGGAAACTAGGGCGGCAAGAGTGGAACAAAACACCAGGCATAAGGCCGAGCCTTCCACCCTTTACCAAGTATATAGATGCATTAATTAAAATAAGAGATATTTTGATATCCCAACAAGTATCCATGTTCCAAACATGGAACGAGCTCCAATCTTCACCTGCAACTAACAACGCTATAAGAGGGGCTGAGCAAAGCGGTAACATAGCCAAACAACAGTTTGCTAGGACAAGGTGGCTTAGAGGCTTGGCTTAACAATATGGGAGGCATGATAAGCAAGTGGTAGGTATCGCAGCATAGGCATAGCAAAAGAGCGAGCAACTAGCAAGCAAAGATAGAAGTGATTTCGGGGGTATGGTCATCTTGCCTGAAATCCCGCAAGGAAGAAGAACGAGTCCATGAAGAAGACAAACGGTCGAAGTCGAGCGGATCCTCACACACACGACGTTATCGGAACCAACCCGAAGTAGCAACACCGGAAAGAAGCAAACAACATAGTAAACAACACCACATAGACATGGCATGATGCACAAACAATTATGATGCATGTCCGGTTTAAATAGGCATGGCATGGCAAAATGCACAAACAAACCTACAAATTAAGTGGAGCTCAATATGCAACTCCGTTGCATATTGACGAAACACCACGTGACTTATTTAGTTCTCTCTCGTTTATGTACTCAACAATATTAAATGTTGTTAAACAAGGCAAGAGGGTGAAGCAAAGAAAACTACCTATCTAGTCAAGTTTAAATGAGGCCGGAAACAACAAACCACAATTTCGGAAAATCCTCATGTGCATTTATTAGGTTTGGTACTGTTCTGCCCTAAACCATATTTTAGAGTTGTTAACCATGCAAGATGAGTGCACCATGTTAAACTAGGCATTTTTCTACCCCATTTACATATAAAGTTTATTAGAAACCAAGCTACGGTTATTTAGTTATGAATTAAGTCATTTTAGCATGGCATAGGAGCAAATTTAATCAAACATCATTTTAAACATTTTAAACATAGATGAAAGTTGGATATTATTAATCTACACAAAATTCTAAGCAACTTCCATATATAATTCATTTTAATCCGATGCACCAATTGTGAGTTTTTATATGCATGTAGTCTAGGGGGTTTCCTGCAAAACTGTTGTCTCTGGAATAAAGGCAAAATCGCAGACCTGAAGAAAAATAGGAACTGGGCCGAATCTGGCCGGCCCAACAAGAGAAAAAAAACAAGAGGAGGGGGCGCTTGGGGGCTGCTCACCCTGGGCCTGGCCCAGTCGGTGGAAGGAGGGAGGCTTGGCGCTGGCTGGATCGAATCGAGGAGGTGGAAGGGGGCGCAGTCAACGGCGAAGCGGGACTTGTCGCTGGGTCTTTCTCCTCGCGCAAGGGCGAAGTAGAGGATTGGCACGGCGAGGGATGCGGGGCACAGGGAGGTGCGGCTCCGGCAAGTAAACAACGACGCAGCAGGGACACGGCGGGAACGGCGCATGAATGGAAGGCAGGGCACGGATCCGAGGCGCTCGTCCATCTCTGCTTGAACTGCAGCTTCCCGATGCAGCAGAAGCAGGGGCCGACAATGGGGACTGAGCGAAGGCGCGGCAGCGGGGACACGGCGCAGGTCTTGGGGCCCCGGCAAGGCTAACGGAGGCCGAACAGACCTGGTCGTTCCAAGGACAGGCGACGGAGCTTGCCTCCTGCAGGAACAAGGCAGCGGCGACGCTGCTCCTGTGGCTTGTACGACTGCACATCAAAACGGGAGAGAGAGAGGGAAATGAGCACGGGCAGCAGGTAAAAGAAAGAAGGAAGGAACGAGAGAGGAGGCGCGAGGTTGGCTCCGGTGCTGCTGCTGGTGGCCGGTGGAGATGACTCGGTGGTCGGCCTGCGTGAGGGAGACGAGGTGAGGAGGAGGCGCTCGGCTGCAGTCTCGATCCCATCTGGATTGAGCGCTGGGAGATGGCGCGCTGTGGGGGTTGGCTTGGGGTTCAGGCAGGATTGGTGGGGATGGATTTTTGGATCGGTTTGGTGGTTGGTTGGGTGAAGAGCTCGAGGTGGATTGGAAGGATGGCGGAGGCCGAGAGGGATCGATGGGACATGTCCAGATTAGGTTAGGGGTCTATATATAGTAAGTGGATTTTTGATAGGGGCATTTGGTCCCTTCGATCGGAATCGGACGATCGTGAAAAAATATGTTAGGTAGTCCAATTAACAAAACGGAGACGTTTTGTAGATGTTTGGGGATGATCCGGACACAACAGTGACGACTGCCCGGGTCGGGTCCGGGACAGCTTTCGGACGCGCGCGCGAGGAGGTCCGCGGGCTGACGAGAGAGGTTAGGTTGGGCCTGGCAGTGAGTAGTGGACTGTGTAGAGGGTCTCGAGCTGAGAGAAGAGAAGAGAGAGAGGCCCGGCGACTGTTTTCGGAGACCGAAAACGTCCGACGTGTGCCCGGCTATAATGCCGCTATAGTTTAACGGTTGGGCTATCAAACGAACTCCGAATGCGATGAAACTTGGCAGGCGGTCTATCTACACTATAATAAGACTGCACGCCAACTTTCAACCCATTCCGAGAACATTTTCCGGCCACTGATAAAATAATATTTCGGACATGCCATGGGCGCGTGCAAGTGTGTCTGCGCTCAGTACGGACAACGAAAAGAACGAGGAGACCGGGATAGATGCAAGTTTTGAAAACATGATGATGCAATGCACATGATGACATGATAAGATGCAACACGCAAGAAAATGACATGACAACGGCCACGAATAACTGGAAGACACCTGGCACATCGGTCTCGGGGCGTTACAGAGAGAGCCCCCCTCCTTCTTCTTCTTCCTTGACCTCCTCCCTAGATGGGAGAAGGGTTTCCCCTCTGGTCCATGGCCTCCATGGCACGGGAGGGGCGAGAGCCCCTCCGAGATTGGATCTGTCTCTCTATCTCTCTCTATTTCTGCGTTCTCAGATTCTTCCCTTTCACCGTTTCTTATATTCCCGGAGATCCGTAACTCCGATTGGGCTGAAATTTTAACACGATCTCTATCCAGATATTAGCTTTCCCACGGTGAAAGAAGGGCATCAACCGCCTTACAGGTGGCCCACGAGGGTCAGGGGCGCGCCCAGGGGGGCAGGCGCGCCCCCCTACCTCGTGGCCACCTCGGGCACCGTCTCGCATGGATTTTTCTTCCCAAAAATCTTATATATTCCAAAAAAATCTCAGTTAGTTTTTATTCCGTTTGGACTCCGTTTGATATGGATATTCTGCGAAACAAAAAAACATGCAACAAACAGGAACTGGCACTGGGCACTGGATCAATATGTTAGTCCCAAAAATAGTATAAAAAATTGCCAAAAGTATGTGAAAGTTGTAGAATATTGGCATGGAACAATAAAAAATTATAGATACGACGGAGACGTAAAATTTGGTTCTCTTGTGAAATCTGGATTCCTTCGCTAAAGCAATTGCTCCAGTATTGTCACAAAAGATTTTCATTGGACCCGATGCACTAGGTATGACGCCTAGATCATATATGAACTCCTTCATCCAGACTCCTTCATTTGCTGCTTCCAAAGTAGCTACTCCGCTTCACACGTTGATCTTGCCACGACGCTTAGCTTGTAACTGCACCAACTGACAGCTCCACCATTCAATATAAATACGTATCTGTTGGGGAACGTAGTAATTCAAAATTTTCCTATGATCACGCAAGATCTAACTAGGAGATGCATAGCAACGAGAGGGGAGAGTGTGTCCACGTACCCTCATAGGCCGAAAGCGGAAGCGTCTAGTAACGCAGTTGATGTAATCGAACGTCTTCACGATTCAACCGATCCTAGCACCGAGCGTACGGCAACTCCGTGTTCAGCACATGTTCAACATGATGACGTCCCTCGAGCTCTTGATCCAGTTGAGGACGAGGGAGAGTTCCGTCAGCACGATGACGTGGCGACGATGATGATGAAGTTACCGGCGCAGGGCTTCGCCTAAGCACTATGACGATATGACCGAGGTGGTAAATTGTGGAGGGGGGCACCGCACATGGCTAAGAGATGTCTGTTGTGCCTTTGGGGTGCCCCCCGCCTCCGTATATAAAGGGGGGAGGATGAGGTGGCCGACCAAGGGGGCATTCCATAAGGGGGAGTCCTACTTGGACTCCTAGTCCAAGTAGGATTCAACCCCCCTCCTTCCTTCCACCAGAGAGGGAAAAGGGGAAGGGGGAGAGAGGGAGAAGGAAAGAGGGGGGCTGGCCCCCTCCCCTAGTCCAATTCGGTTTGGGCAAGGGGGGCGCCCCTCTCACGCGGCCTTTCTTCTCTCCTCCAATAAGGCCCAATAGGCCTAATACTTCTCCCGGGGGGTTCCGGTAACCTCCCGGTACTCCGGAAAAATGCCCGAACCACTCGGAACCATTCCGATGTCCAAATACAACCTTCCAATATATGAATCTTTACCTCTCGACCATTTCGAGACTCCTCGTCATGTCCGCGATCTCATACGGGACCCCGAATAAACTTCGGTCATCAAATTACATAACTCATAATACAAATCGTCATCGAACGTTAAGCGCGCGAACCCTATGGGTTTGAGTACTATGTAGACATGACCGAAAAAACATCTCTAGTCAATAACCAATAATGGAACCTGGATGCTCATATTGGCTCCTACATATTCTACGAAGATCTTTATCGGTCAAACCGCATAACAACATACGTCATTCCCTTTGTCACTGGTATGTTACTTCCCCGACATTCGATCATCGGTATCATCATACCTAGTTCAATCTCGTTACCGGCAAGTCTCTTTACTCATTCCTTAATGCATCATCCAGTAACTAACTCATTAGTCACATTGCTTGCAAGGCTCATAGTGATGTGCATTACCGAGAGGGCCCATAGATACCTCTCCGATATACGGAGTGACAAATCCTAATCTCGATTTATGCCAACTCAACAAACACCATCGGAGACACCTGTAGAGCATCTTTATAATCATCCAGTTATGTTGTGACGTTTGATAGCACACAAGGTGTTCCTCCGGTATTCGGGAGTTGCATAATCTCATAGTTAGAGGAACATGTATAAGTCATGATGAAAGCAATAGCAATGAAACTAAACAATCATAATGCTAAGCTAATGGATGGGTCTTGTCCATCACATCAGTCTCTAATGATGTGATCCCGTTCATCAAATGACAACACATGTCTATGGTCAGGAAACTTAACCATCTTTGATTAACGAGCTAGTCTGGTAGAGGCATACTAGGGACACTCTGTTTGTCTATGTATTCACAAATGTACTAAGTTTCTGGTTAATACAATTCTAGCATGAATAATAAACATTTATCATGATATAAGGAAATATAAATAATAACTTTATTATTGCCTCTAGGGCATATTTCTTTCAGTCTCTCACTTGCACTAGAGTCAAGAATCTAGATTACATAGTAATGATTCTAACACCCATGGAGTCTTGGTGCTGATCATGTTTTGCTCATGAGAGAGGCTTAGTCAATGGTTCTGCAACATTCAGATCCGTATGTATCTTGAAAATCTCTATGTCTCTCTCCTTGACACTTTGCTTAGATCCCACCACGATGCTTTGCTTAGAACTGCACCAACTGACAACTCCACTGTTCAATAAAAACATCTATCCAGTTTGTGACTTAGAGTCATCCGGATCAGTGTCAAAGCTTGCATCAACGTAACCAGTTATGAAGAGGTCTTTGTCACCTCCATAAACGTGAAGCATATCCTTAGTCCTTTTCAGCTATTTCAGGATATTCTTGACCGCTGTCCAGTGATCCACTCCTGGCTTACCTTGGTACCTCACTGCTAAACTTATAGCAAGGCACACATTAGGTCTGGTACACAACATTGCATACATGATAGAACCTATGGCTGAGGGATAGGGAATGACTTTCATTTTCTCTCTATCTTCTGCAGTGGTCGGGCATTGAGTTTGACTTAACTTCACACCTTATAACACAGGCAAGAACCCTTTCTTTGACCGATCCATTTTGAACTTCTTCAAAACTTTATCAAGGTATGTTCTTTGTGAAAGTCCAATTAAGCGTCTTGATCTATCTCTATAGATCTTGATGCCCAATATATAAGCAGCTTCACCGAGGTATTTCATTGAAAAATTCTTATTCGAGTATCCTTTTATACTATTCAGAAATTTTGTATTACTTCCAATCAACAATATGTCATCCACATTTAATATTAGAAATGCTACAGAGCTCCCACTCACTTTCTTATAAATAAGGCTTCTCCAAAAGTCCGTATAAAACCATATGCTTTGATCACACTATCAAAGCGTATATTCCAACTCTGAGAGGCTTGCACCAGTCCATAAATGGATCACTGGAGCTTGCACACTTTGTTAGCACCTTTAGGATCGACAAAACATTCTGGTTGCATCATATACAACTCTTCTTTAAGATATCCATTAAGGAATGCAGTTTTGACATCCATTTGCCAAATTTCATAATCATGAAATGTGGCAATTGCTAACAAGATTCGGACAAACTTAAGCATCGGTACGGGTGAGAAGGTCTCATCATAGTCAACTCCTTGAACTTGTCGAAAACCTTTCGCAACAAGTCGAGCTTTGTAGACAGTAACATTACCGTCAGCGTCAGTCTTCTTCTTGAAGATCCATTTATTCTCTTTGGCTTGCCGATCATCGACCAAGTCAACCTAAGTCCACACTTTGTTCTCATACATGGATCACATCTCAGATTTCATGGCCTCAAGCCATTTCGTGGAATCTGGGCTCATCATCGCTTCCTCACAGTTTGTAGGTTTGTCATGGTCAAGTAACATGACCTCTAGAACAGGATTACAGTACCGCTCTGGTGCGAATCATACTCTGGTTGACCTACGAGGTTCGGTAGTAACTTGATCAGACGTTTCATGATCATAATAATTAGCTTCCTCACTTATTGGTGTAGGAATCACTGGAACTGATTTCGGTGATGAGGTACTTTCCAATAAGGGATAAGGTACAATTACCTTATCAAGTTCTACTTTCCTCCCACTCACTTCTTTCGAGAGAAACTCCTTCTCTAGAAAGGATCCATTCTTAGCAACGAATATCTTTCCTTCTGATCTGTGATAGAAGGTGTACCCAACAGTCTCCTTTGGGTATCCTATGAAGACACATTTCTCTGATTTGGGTTCGAGCCTATCAGGTTGAAGCTTTTTCACATAAGCATCGCAGCCCCAAACTTTGAGAAATGACAGCTTAGGTTTCTTGCCAAACCACAGTTCATATGGTGCGTCTCAACAGATTTTAGATGGTGCCCTATTTAACGTGAATGTGGTCGTCTCTAAAGCATAACTCCAAAACGATAGCGGTAAATTAGTAACAGACATCATAGATCGCACCATATCTAATAAAGTACAGTTACGACGTTCGGAAACACCATTGCACTGTGGTGTTCCAGGTGGCGTGAGTTGCAAAACTATTCCACATTGTTTCAAATGAAGACAAACTCAGAACTCAAATATTTACCTCCACGTTCAGATCGTAGAAACTTTAACTTTATTTTCTTATTACGATGATTTTCCATTTCACTCTGAAATTCTTCGAACTTTTGAAATGTTTCAGACTTATGTTTCATCAAGCAGATATACCCATATCTGCTCAAATCATCTGTGAAGGTTAGAAAATAATGATACCCGCAGCGAGCCTCAACACTGATCGGACTGCATACATCAGTATGTATTATTTACAATAAGTCAGTTGCTCGCTCCATTGTTCTGGAGAACGGAGTCTTAGTCATCTTGCCCATGAGGCATGGTTCGCAAGCATCAAGTGATTCATAATAAAGTGATTCCAAAAGCCCATCAACATGGAGTTTCTTCATGCGCTTTACAATAATATGACCTAAACGGCAGTGCCACAAATAAGTTGCACTATCATTATTAACCTTGGATCTTTTGGCTTCAATATTATGAATATGTGTATCACTACAATCGAGATTCAACAAAAATAGACCACTCATCAAGGGTGCATGACCATAAAAGATATTACTCATATAAATAGAACAACCATTATTCTCTAATTTAAATGAATAACCGTCTCACATTAAACAAGATTCAGATATAATGTTCATGCTCAACGCTGGCATGAAATAACAATTATTTAGGTCTAAAACTAATCCCGATGGTATATGTAGAGGTAGCATGCCGACGGAGATCACATCGGATTTGGAACCATTTCCCACGCGCATCGTCACCTCATCCTCAGCCAATCTTCGTTTAATCTGTAGCCCCTATTTCGAGTTGCAAATATGAGCAACAGAACCAGTATCAAATACCCACGCGCTACTACGAGCATTAGTAAGGTACACATCAATAACATGTATATCGAATATACCTTTCACTTTGCCATCCTTCTTATCCGCCAAATACTTAGGGCAGTTCCACTTCCAGTGACCAGTCCATTTGCAGTGGAAGCACTCAGTCTCAGGCTTAGGTCCAAACTTGGGCTTCTTCACTTGAGCAGCAACTTGCTTGCCGTTCTTCTTGAAGTTCCCCTTCTTCCCTTTGTCTTGTTTTTTGATACTAGTGGTCTTGTTAATGTAGGATCAAAAGTATGTCTAGAGGGGGGGTGATTAGACTACTTGACCAAATAAGAATCTATCCTTTTCCCAATTTTAATCTTTGGCAGATTTTAGCTATCTTTGCACAAGTCAAGCAATATTAACACAATTCAAGCAAGCATGCAAAGAGTCTATGAGCAGCGGAAAGTAAAGCATGCAACTTGCAAGAATGTAAAGGGAAGGGTTTGGAGAATTCAAACGCAATTGGAGACACGGATGTTTTTGTCGTGGTTCTGATAGGTGGTGTTATCGTACATCCACGTTGATGGAGACTTCAACCCACGGAGGGTAACGGTTGCGCGAGTCCACGGAGGGCTCCACCCACGAAGGTCCACGAAGAAGCAACCTTGTCTATCCCATCATGGCGACCGCCCACGAAGGACTTGCCTCACTAGCGGTAGATCTTCACGAAGTAGGTGATCTCCTTGCCCTTACAAACTCCTTGGTTCAACTCCACAATCTTTGTCGGAGGCTCCCAAGTGACACCTAGCCAATCTAGGAGACACCACTCTCCAAGAAGTAACAAATGGTGTGGTGATGATGAACTCCTTGCTCTTGTGCTTCAAATGATAGTCTCCCCAACACTCAACTCTCTATCACAGGATATGGATTTGGTGGAAATAAGATTTGAGTGGAAATAAACTTGGGAAGGCTAGAGATCAAGATTCATATGGTAGGAATGGAATATCTTGGCCTCAACACATGAGTAGGTGGTTCTCTCTCAGAAAATGTGTATTGGAAGTGTAGGTATGTTCTGATGGCTCTCTCCACGAATGAAGAGTGGGTGGAGGGGTATATATAGCCTCCACACAAAAACTAACCGTTACACACAATTTACCAATCTCGGTGAGACCGAATTGAGAAACTCGGTCAGACCGATTCAGCAAACCTAGTGGCCGTTAGGATTTTCGGTGGGACTGAGATGCAACTCGGTAGGACCGATATGGTTAGGGTTAGGGCATGACGTAATCTCAGTGTGGCCGATTACACAAACTCGGTGAGACCGATTTTGGTAATAAGCTAACCAGAGAGTTGGTCAGGTAAACTCGGTGGGACCGATCGCTCATTTCGGTGGGACCGAAATGTTACAAAAGGGAAACAGAGAGTTTACATTGCAATCTCGGTGGGACCGATCGCTCATCTCGGTAGGACCGAAACGTTACGAAGGGAAACAGAGAGATTACAACCCCATCTCGGTGTGACCGAAATCCCTATCGGTGATACCGATTTGCCTAGGGTTTGTGGCAGTGGCTATGACATCTGAACTCGGTGGCACCGGATAGAAAGAATCATTGGGGCCGAGTTTGACTTTGGGTTTAGGTCATATGTGGATGTGGGAAGGTAGTTGAGGGTTTTGGAGCATATCACTAAGCACTATGAAGCAAGAACCTCATTAAACAACACCTCATCCCTCCTTGATAGTATTGGCTTTTCCTATAGACTCAATGTGATCTTGGATCACTAAAATATAAAATGTAGAGTATTGAGCTTTGAGATTGAGCCAATCTTTTTGTCCTTAGTATTTTGAGGGGTCCACATTCCTCATCCATGCCATGCCATTTATTGAGCTATTCCTGAAATATTAATCTTGGAATATCATTAGCTCAATGAGCTATATGTTGTTAGGAATTACCAAAACCACCTAGGGATAGCTGCACTTTCAGTTAACCATCAACACTGGATGCCCCTTTGTAACGCCCCGAGACCGATGTGCCAGGTGTCGTTCAGTTGTTCGCTGTTGTTGCTTTGTCATTGCTTGCGTGTCATGCATTGCATATCATGTCATCATGCGCATTTCATTTGCATACGTTCGCCTCATGAATCCGAGCATTTCCCCCGTTGTCTGTTTTGCAATCCGGCGCTTCATTCTCCTCCAGTGGTCATTTCTACCTTTCTTTTCTGTGTGGGGATTAAACATTTCCGGATTGGACCGAGACTTGCCAAGCGGCCTTGGTTTACTACCGGTAGACCGCCTGTCAAGTTTCGTACCATTTGGACTTCGTTTGATACTCCAACGGTTAACCGAGGGACCGAGAAGGCCTCGTGTATGTTGCAGCCCAACACCCCTCCAATTTGGCCCAAAACCCACCTAACTCTGCTCCATCATCTCGGTCGTTCGATCACGATCGCATGGCCGAAAACCGCACCTCGTTTGGACTCTCCTAACTCCTTATGCCTATAAATACGTGATCCCTTCCAAAATTTCACGGTGCAACCCTAATCCTCTCCCCTCTGCCTCGTTTTCCGCGCCCGACCACATCGCCTCCGCCACTTGGCGCCGCCTGTGCGGCCAGCGCCGCCGCAGCCGCCGCCCTCCACCACCAAGCCGCCACGTCGCCCCTGTCCTCCCCCAACCTCCCGCGGCCCTGCCAGGCCCGAGAGGGGCCCGCGGAGCCCATCTGCAGCGCCGTCGCAGCCCACGCGCGCCCGCCTCCCCTTCGCCTTGCCGGATCTGCGCAGCGCCGCTGCCCCTTTGCCGGTCATCACCGGAGTTCCCCGCCGCCACCTTGTTCGTCGCCGGATCTTCACCACCGCGGCCAGATCCGGGCTCCCCGTGCCCGGATCCGTCCATTCCCGCAGGCCCCGCCATGCCCGCCTGCCGGATCTGCCTCGCCCCACCGCCTCAGGCCATCACCGGACTCTGCCGCCGCCACCATGGGTCGCCTCGGCCTCGGCGGGAGGTCGGGGAACAGATCCCCCTCGCACAGCCCGCCTCCCCTTCGCCAAATCCAGCCTGCCAGCTTCGTCCGGCCCAGCTCCCCTTCGTCCAGGCCCAACTCCCCTTCGTCTAGGCCCAGCTCCCCTACGTCCGACCCAGTGCGCCGCCCGCGCCTGGCCTGCCTCCTACGCGTCCCGGTCCGCGCCTCAAGGCCCAGCGCCTCCCAAGGCCATCTCCAGCTCCTGCCTCCTCCTCTCTGCTAACGGGCCGAGGCCCAGGGTGAGCCGCCCCAGCGCCCCCTCCTCTTGCTATTTTTTTCCCTGCTGCTGGGCTAAGCCAGATTTGCCTCGTGATGTTTTTTTTCCAGCGTCTGGACGATTTTTCTATTATCCTGAGACAGCAGTTTTGCAGTTTAGACCCTCATGTTCATGCATTTAATAACTCATGAACCGTGCATCGGATTAAAATGTTTTATATAGGAAACTTGCTTAAAATTTTGTGTAGATTAATAATATCCAACTTTCATCCATGTTTAAAATGTCTAAAATGTTGTTTGTTTAAATTTTGCTCCTATGCCATGTTAAAATGATTTATTTCATAACTAAATAACCGTAACTCCGATTTTAATAAACTTTATATGTAAATGGGGTAGAAAAATGCCTAGTTTAACATGGTGCACTCATATTGCATGTTTAACAACTCTAAAATAATGTTTAGGGCAGAACAGTACCAAACCTTAAATTATGCATATGAGGATTTTACGGAATTGTTGTTCGTTGCTTCCGGCCTCATTTAAACTTGTCTAGATAGGTAGTTTTGTTGTGCTTCACCTCTTGCCATGTTAATCAACATTTAATATTGTTGGGTACATAAACGAGATCAAACTAAATAATTGATGTGGTGTTCCGCCAATATGCAACTCGTGGCATATTGAGCTCCACTTAACTTGTAGTGTTGTTTGTGCTCTTTGCCATGCCATGCATACTTAAACCGGGCATGCATCATACTTGTTTGCGCATCATGCCATGATTATGTGGTGGTCGTTTACTATGATTGTTTGCTTCTTTCCGGTGTTGCTTCTTCGGGTTGATTCCGGTAACGTCGTGTTGTGAGGATCCGTTCATCTACGTCCGTTTGTCTTCTTCATGGACTCGTTCTTCTTCCTTGCGGGATTTCAGGCAAGATGATCATACCCTCGAAATCACTACTATCTTTGCTATGCTAGTTTGCTCGCTCTTTGCTATGCCAATGCTACGATGCCTACCTTTTGCTTGTCAGCCTCCCAATTGCCATGTCAAACCTCTAACCCACCATGTCCTAGCAAACCGTTGATTGGCTATGTTACCGCTTTGCTCAGCCCCTCTTATAGCGTTGTTAGTTGCAGGTGAAGATTGAAGTTTGTTCCTTGTTGGAACATGGAGTTCGTTCCTTGTTGGGACATTTACTTACTTGTTGGGATATCACTATATATCTTATTTAATTAATGCATCTATATACTTGGTAAAGGGTGGAAGGCTCGGCCTTATGCCTGGTGTTTTGTTCCACTCTTGCCGCCCTAGTTTCCGTCATATCGGTGTTATGTTCCCGGATTTTGCGTCCCTTACGCGGTTGGGCTATAATGGGAACCCCTTGACAGTTCGCCTTAAGTAAAGCTCCTCCAGCAATGCCCAACCTTGGTTTTACCTTTTGCCTCACCACCACCTACTTTTCCCTTGGGAGTCGCTCTCTCGAGGGTCATCTTATTTTAACCCCCCCGGGCCAGTGCTTGTCTAAGTGTTGGTCCGAACTGAGTAGACTGCGGGGCCACCTCGGGGAAACTTGAGGGCTGGTTTTACTCGTAGGATGTCTCATCCGGTGTTGCCCTGAGAAAGAGATATGTGCAGCTCCCATCAGGATGTCGGCGCATCGGGCGGTGTTGCTGGTTTAGTTTTACCCTGTCGAAATGTCTTGTTGTACCGGGATACCGAGTCTGATCGGAACGTCTCGGGTGGAGGTCTATTCCTTCGTTGACTGTGAGAGCTTGTGATGGGCTAAGTTGGGACACCCTGCAGGGATTTGAACTTTCGAAAGCCGTGCCCACGGTTATGGGCAGATGGGAATTTGTTAATGTCCGGTTGTAGAAAACCTGAAGTCAACCTTAATTAAAATGAATCAACCGCGTGTGTAACCGTGATGGTCTCTTTCCGGCGGTGTCCGGGAAGTGAACACGGTTGTTGGAGTTATGCTTGACGTAGGTAGTCTAGGATCACTTCTTGATCATACTTTTATCGACCGTGCTTTGCCTTCTCTTCTCGCTCCCATTTGCGAATGTTAGCCACCATATATGCTAGTCGCTTGCTGCAGCTCCACCTCATACCTTTACCTTACCCATAAGCTTAAATAGTCTTGATCGCGAGGGTGTGAGATTGCTGAGTCCCCGTGGCTCACAGATACTTCCAAAACCAGCTTGCAGGTGCCGATGAGTCCGTACAGATGACGCAACCAAGATCAGGAGGAGCTCGATGAAGATTTTGTCCTTTGTGTGGTTTCGTTCTAGTTGATCAGTAGTGGAGCCCAGTCGGGGTCGATCGGGGACCTTTGTCGCATTTGGGGTTCTTCTTTTATTTTGGTTCCGTAGTCGGACCATGAGTGTATTTGATTGATGTAATGTTTAATCATGTAATTGTGTGAAGTGGCGATTGTAAGCCAACTATGTACCTCTTTCCCTTATGTATTACATGGGTTGTGTGAAATTACCTCACTTGCGACATATGCCTTCAATGCGGTTATGTCTCTAAGTCGTGCCTCGACACGTGGGAGCTATAGTCGCATCGAGGGTGTTACAAGTTGGTATCAGAGCCTTCCCCGACCTTAGGAGCCCCATTGCTTGATCGTTATTAGTGGCCGAGTTGTGTCTAGAAAAATGTTTTGAGTCAATTAGGAATTATATATCGGAGAGTTTAGGAATTCTTTTTACTTCCCAGTCTCCTCATCGCTCTGGTAAGGCATCCTGACGTAGAGTTTTGTCTCTTCTCTTCTCAAATTTCACTAAATTTTTTTTTAGGATCACGCGGGTATCTTGGAATCGTTCTGATGGTTTTATGATGAGAACATTGTCTTGGTGCCTCCTGTCAGGGGTTTTGTGGAAGTGTCCCGGGGAGTTGAGCTCTGAGGTGTTGTCATCATAATTTTATCGTTGCAATTCTGGAATACCTGAGTTTAGTTCGCCGACATCGAAAATCTCTTTTATGCAGTTCGTTGGTGAGATAACCTCGACGCCACCCAGTACTGGGGCGGGAGTTCGGGAGTATCGCCATAACTTGTATAACGGATGCTTTTCGAAGGTTGAGGTACATGGTTTCCGAAGGTTTCTTGGTTATGTGTTGAAGGATGGATACAGCTGGATGTAGGATTTGCTAGTTTGGGTGAGATATTATGCTTCCCCTGTATCCCCAACACCTGATTGCATAACCGGAAAATTTCGGGAGTTTCCTAGGTGGGAATTCAAGTAGCTCTTAGGATATCTTTCCGAGAGATGTATGATATGAAATTGGGGTTCGACGTCTAGTGGTCCGCCTATTCACGGTCGGTTTTACAGTGGTCTCGTTGTGTCTTAAAGAGTCCTTGGCTATGCCGACTCGGGGACGCTTCGTATGTCGTGTGCACTGCCTTGTACATGATGGTGCTGTATGATCGAGCCCGTGTAGGCCCCACCACGAAAACTTCGGACGAAATCTCTATCATATGTTTGTTCCAGGTTATTCTGCAAGCCAATCCTTTGTTTTGTTTTGAGTTGTGGTATTCGAGTTGCTTCGAAGTCAAATGTTGATTCCATACCTTTCCTAAGTGGTGCTCTCATATTTCTATGTGGATACCAATCCTTCTTGATCATCGAGATGGTCATGTCAATTCTTTTTCCAACCGGCGCGTTTTCTCTTCAAGTGGATCCGATCATTTCAACATCAGCAAGATCAATTATCATTTTTCTCAACGGTGTTTGTTTCATCCGTCTCCAAGTTGCCTTTGTTTTTCCCGCCCTCCCTCCCTTGTTTTTCTTTAAGGACTCAAATTTCTTGATCAAGTATCCTTTTATTCATGTGAAGTCTCTTCTTTCTTTTCAATCAATGTTCTTACTCGGTGATTCTCATGAAGATCCTAACGGAGCCTCAAGTTCATCATTCTTCATTCTTTTTCTTCTCCGGTGGAACCAATTCAAGCTTTCGGTGTTGATCATATTCTTTTCCGTATTTCAATGTTTTTCTCATACCGTTGCACCTCATAATCATCCACCTCTTGCTATTTAATTGTTCCGGAGTTCTCAAGATATCTTGAAGATTCGTGTTTCCACTCTGCATTCGTTCAAGCTATTTCGAGATTGGTATCTCATTCAAGTCATTTAATCTTACCGGTGCAACCTCTCTTCTTAATCATTTCAACGGTGTTTCTCTTGAGTGGGCCCTAACCCACAGGTCTTTTCCCAGGATCTTACCTGACTCTTCTTATTTTACCGGAGGTATTCTCAAATTCTTTTCGAAGTTCGACGTAAGAATGATTTATCATCAGTCAAATGTCTTTCTCCAAGATCTTCCAAATTTTATTTCATCATTCGTTCAACTTTTCTATTCTTCTTTATTTCGGAGTGTCTAAATAATTCATGGTGGTGTTTCTCGTCATCATTCTCAACATTTAAAGACCAAGGAATAATTTTCTCTTCAATCATATCCATTCTCGTGAAGATTCGTGATTCTAGCTTTATATCATCCTCTCATAATTGTTTCTATTGTGAGAATTTTTTTACCCATCCGGAGTAATTCAAGAGTCTTCTCAGTTTTGTTATCCGGAGTCCATCAATTGAGGTTTATTCATTCTCAGCTGTCAGTTATCATTCTCCTATCTTACCGGCGCTTCATTCAAGTGATCTCTAATCAGTTCGTGATCCCTCCGTTCTCATGGATCTGAATTCTCTCATGTATCTGCGCTCATTTGTCAATTCTTACCCGGTGATTCATCCCTTTATTCCGTTCATCTCCAATTCTTACGGTGGTTCGTGCAAGACTCCTCTTCTTTCATTATCATATCAATTTATTCGTGTTTCAACCCTTCCGGTGGTTCGTTCAATACCTTCTCAAGTTTGTGCTATATCCATCTTAATCCTTTCTATGAGAATAAGTAGTATGCCAAATCCATGGTTTGTCATCAATTTAATTGGCGAAGGACAAGCATAATGTAATTCTTATTCTTGTTTCATCCAAGTGGTTAATTCTTTATTTCGGAGGCTCATCAAATTATCGGTTTCACTTGATTCATTTTTCTTTCCCGGAGTTCCAAGCTCTAAATATCACGGAGATCCATCTAAATCATTACAAGGTTTGACCTTGTGTTTTCAACTTCTCTTTCCTTTCGTTCGATGATTCTTTTCTGACCGGAGTTCTTCGTGGAGGCTCAACTTGGTGGTTCATCAAGGATTCATATTCCTTCTCGAAACGTTCATCAACTTTCTTTTCAGAGGAACTCAAGCTTTCTTCTTCTTGCAATCCGGAGTGCAATTCTTTCTTCCGTATCTTTGGAGGTGGTATCATGCCATTCTTCATAATTTGAGTTCATGTTTCATGATTCACATGTTATTAAGTATGTTGTATTTTAAATCCATCAATCTCTTTGTTGGAATTATCTTGGGTTATACTTCACCTAAAGCTTTCCCCTAAGGAGTAATGCTATTAATGGGGATAATATATGATCCAAGTTTTCATTTATCCTCCCGGTGAAATAAGTTTCTCGTATTTTTGTTCTTATCAATCCAATTCTTTTCCCATGAGTGGCAGGTTTTTCATCTCTTAATTTGAGAGGTATTCCGTAAGACCATATCAAGCTTATTATTTTCGTTGTGGGTTTTCCAACAACTCCGTTCTAGATTCTGTTGTAAGCGTGCTCTCTCAAGATCGTGTTTCCCTTAGTTCATTCTATTCTTACTTTTGTTCCGGAGGCATGGTGATGTTCATCTTTTCAACCCATCATATCGTTTGGCTAAGATCATGTTCTTTTCATGATTGCCCATTTAACCGGAGTGTCGTGCCCTCTTTTCAAGTTATATCACCTTATCAAGTTCTTATTCAATTCCTCTCTTTTCAACCGGAGTGCTACCCGAATTTTGGTCTTCCTTGATCCCCTTCCTTAACCGGCGTGTTTTTCTATATATATCTTCCCTTCAACCTCAAGGTTTCGCAATGCTCTTTGTCCCCCTTTTCTAACGGAGTGCTTTCGACTTTGTTCTCCTTCGTTGTATTCTTTTCTCGAATTTGTTAAAACTCTCAAGGTTCGTGGATTCACTCGTTTGTCAATGAAGCAACTTAGTTTTACCTCTTCTCTTTTCTCTTCCGTTTGTCCCTCCGGTGCCATTCTAGATCTCGGGACGAGATCCTCTCGTAGTGGTGGAGTGTTGTAACGCCCCGAGACCGATGTGCCAGGTGTCGTTCAGTTATTCGCTGTTGTTGCTTTGTCATTGCTTGCGTGTCATGCATTGCATATCATGTGATCATGCGCATTTCATTTGCATACGTGTTCGCCTCATGCATCCGAGCATTTTCCCCGTTGTCCGTTTTGCAATCCGGCGCTTCATTCTCCTCCAGTGGTCATTTCTACCTTTCTTTTCTGTGTGGGGATTAAACATTTCCGGATTGGACCGAGACTTGCCAAGCGGCCTTGGTTTACTACCGGTAGACCGCCTGTCAAGTTTCGTACCATTTGGACTTCGTTTGATACTCCAACGGTTAACCGAGGGACCGAGAAGGCCTCGTGTGTGTTGCAGCCCAACACCCCTCCAATTTGGCCCAAAACTCACCTAACTCTGCTCCATCATCTCGGTCGTTCGATCACGATCGCGTGGCCGAAAACCGCACCTCGTTTGAACTCTCCTAACTCCTTATGTCTATAAATATGTGATCCCTTCCAAAATTTCACGGTGCAACCCTAATCCTCTCCCCTCTGCCTCGTTTTCCGCGCCCGACCACATCGCCTCCGCCACTTGGCGCCGCCTGTGCGGCCAGCGCCGCCGCAGCCGCCGCCCTCCACCACCAAGCCGCCACGTCGCCCCTGTCCTCCCCCAACCTCCCGCGGCCCTGCCAGGCCCGAGAGGGGCCCGCGGAGCCCATCTGCAGCGCCGTCGCAGCCCACGCGCGCCCGCCTCCCCTTCGCCTTGCCGGATCTGCGCAGCGCCGCCGCCCCTTTGCCGGTCATCACCGGAGTTCCCCGCCGCCACCTCGTTCGTCGCCGGATCTTCACCACCGCGGCCAGATCCGGGCTCCCCGTGCCCGGATCCGTCCATTCCCGTAGGCCCCGCCATGCCCGCCTGCCGGATCTGCCTCGCCCCACCGCCTCAGGCCATCACCGGACTCTGCCGCCGCCACCATGGGTCGCCTCGGCCTCGGCGGGAGGTCGGGGAAGAGATCCCCCTCGCACAGCCCGCCTCCCCTTCGCCAGATCCAGCCTGCCAGCTTCGTCCGGCCCAGCTCCCCTTCGTCCAGGCCCAACTCCCCTTCGTCCAGGCCCAGCTCCCCTACGTCCGACCCAGTGCGCCGCCCGCGCCTGGCCTGCCTCCTACGCGTCCCGGTCCGCACCTCAAGGCCCAGCGCCTCCCAAGGCCATCTCCAGCTCCTGCCTCCTCCTCTTTGCTAACGGGCCGAGGCCCAGGGTGAGCCGCCCCAACGCCCCCTCCTCTTGCTATTTTTTCCCTGCTGCTGGGCTAAGCCAGATTTGCCCCGTGATGTTTTTTTTTCAGCGTCTGGACGATTTGTCTATTATCCTGAGACAGCAGTTTTGCAGTTTAGACCCTCATGTTCATGCATTTAATAACTCATGAACCGTGCATCGGATTAAAATGTTTTATATAGGAAACTTGCTTAAAATTTTGTGTAGATTAATAATATCCAACTTTCATCCATGTTTAAAATGTCTAAAATGCTGTTTGTTTAAATTTTGCTCCTATGCCATGTTAAAATGATTTATTTCATAACTAAATAACCGTAACTCCGATTTTAATAAACTTTATATGTAAATGGGGTAGAAAAATGCCTAGTTTAACATGGTGCACTCATATTGCATGTTTAACAACTCTAAAATAATGTTTAGGGCAGAACAGTACCAAACCTTAAATTATGCATATGAGGATTTTACGGAATTGTTGTTCGTTGCTTCCGGCCTCATTTAAACTTGTCTAGATAGGTAGTTTTGTTGTGCTTCACCTCTTGCCATGTTAATCAACATTTAATATTGTTGGGTACATAAACGAGATCAAACTAAATAATTGATGTGGTGTTCCGCCAATATGCAACTCGTGGCATATTGAGCTCCACTTAACTTGTAGTGTTGTTTGTGCTCTTTGCCATGCCATGCATACTTAAACCGGACATGCATCATACTTGTTTGCGCATCATGCCATGATTATGTGGTGGTCGTTTACTATGATTGTTTGCTTCTTTCCGGTGTTGCTTCTTCGGGTTGATTCCGGTAACGTCGTGTTGTGAGGATCCGTTCATCTACGTCCGTTTGTCTTCTTCGTGGACTCGTTCTTCTTCCTTGCGGGATTTCAGGCAAGATGATCATACCCTCGAAATCACTACTATCTTTGCTATGCTAGTTTGCTCGCTCTTTGCTATGCCAATGCTACGATGCCTACCTTTTGCTTGTCAGCCTCCCAATTGCCATGTCAAACCTCTAACCCACCATGTCCTAGCAAACCGTTGATTGGCTATGTTACCGCTTTGCTCAGCCCCTCTTATAGCGTTGTTAGTTGCAGGTGAAGATTGAAGTTTGTTCCTTGTTGGAACATGGAGTTCGTTCCTTGTTGGGACATTTACTTACTTGTTGGGATATCACTATATATCTTATTTAATTAATGCATCTATATACTTGGTAAAGGGTGGAAGGCTCGGCCTTATGCCTGGTGTTTTGTTCCACTCTTGCCGCCCTAGTTTCCGTCATATCGGTGTTATGTTCCCGGATTTTGCGTCCCTTACGCGGTTGGGCTATAATGGGAACCCCTTGACAGTTCGCCTTAAGTAAAGCTCCTCCAGCAATGCCCAACCTTGGTTTTACCTTTTGCCTCACCACCACCTACTTTTCCCTTGGGAGTCGCTCTCTCGAGGGTCATCTTATTTTAACCCCCCCCCCCCGGGCCAGTGCTTGTCTAAGTGTTGGTCCGAACTGAGTAGACTGCGGGGCCACCTCGGGGGAACTTGAGGGCTGGTTTTACTCGTAGGATGTCTCATCCGGTGTTGCCCTGAGAACGAGATATGTGCAGCTCCCATCAGGATGTCGGCGCATCGGGCAGTGTTGCTGGTTTAGTTTTACCCTGTCGAAATGTCTTGTTGTACCGGGATACCGAGTCTGATCGGAACGTCTCGGGTGGAGGTCTATTCCTTCGTTGACCGTGAGAGCTTGTGATGGGCTAAGTTGGGACACCCTGCAGGGATTTGAACTTTCGAAAGCCGTGCCCACGGTTATGGGCAGATGGGAATTTGTTAACGTCCGGTTGTAGAAAACCTGAAGTCGACCTTAATTAAAATGAATCAACCATGTGTGTAACCGTGATGGTCTCTTTCCGGCGGTGTCCGGGAAGTGAACACGGTTGTTGGAGTTATGCTTGACGTAGGTAGTCTAGGATCACTTCTTGATCATACTTTTATCGACCGTGCTTTGCCTTCTCTTCTCGCTCTCATTTGCGAATGTTAGCCACCATATATGCTAGTCGCTTGCTACAGCTCCACCTCATACCTTTACCTTACCCATAAGCTTAAATAGTCTTGATCGCGAGGGTGTGAGATTGCTGAGTCCCCGTGGCTCACAGATACTTCCAAAACCAGCTTGCAGGTGCCGATGAGTCCGTACAGATGACGCAACCAAGCTCAGGAGGAGCTCGATGAAGATCTTGTCCTTTGTGTGGTTTCGTTCTAGTTGATCAGTAGTGGAGCCCAGTCGGGGTCGATCGGGGACCTTTGTCGCATTTGGGGTTCTTCTTTTATTTTGGTTCCGTAGTCGGACCATGAGTGTATTTGATTGATGTAATGTTTAATCATGTAATTGTGTGAAGTGGCGATTGTAAGCCAACTATGTACCTCTTTCCCTTATGTATTACATGGGTTGTGTGAAGATTACCTCACTTGCGACATATGCCTTCAATGCGATTATGTCTCTAAGTCGTGCCTCGACACGTGGGAGCTATAGTCGCATCGAGGGTGTTACACCCTTCTTGATTTCTACCTCCATAGCCTTTAACATCGTGAAGAGCTCGGGAATTGAATTATCCATCCCTTGCATATTATAGTTCATCACGAAGCTTTTGTAGCTTAGTGGCAGTGATTGAAGAACTCTATCAATGACACTATCATCAAGAAGATTAACTCCCAATTGAATCAAGTGGTTGTGTTAGCCAGACATTCTGAGTATATGTTCACTGACAGAACTATTCTACTCCATTTTGCAGCTATAGAACTTATTGGAGACTTCATATCTCTCAATTCAGGCATTTGCTTGAAATATTAACTTCAACTCCTGGAACATCTCATATGCTCCACGACATTCAAACCGTCCTTGAAGTCCCGATTCTAAGCCGTAAAGCATGGCACACTAAACTATCGAGTAGTCATCAGCTTTGCTCTTCCAGATGTTCATAACATCTGGAGTTGCTCCTGCAGGGGGTCTTGCACCTAGCGGTGCTTCCAGGACGTAATTCTTCTATGTAGCAATGAGGATAATCCTCAAGTTACGCACCCAGTCTGTGCAGTTGCTACCATGATCTTTCAACTTAGCTTTCTCTAGGAACACATTAAAATTCAAGGGAATGGTAGCACATGCCGGTGATCTACAACAACATAGAGATGCAAATACTATCAGGTACTAAGTTCATGATAAATTAAAGTTCAATTAATCATATTACTTAAGAACTCCCACTTAGATAGACATCCCTCTAGTCATCTAAATGATCATGTGATCCATATAACCTAAACCATGTCCGATCATCACGTGAGATGGAGTAGTTTTCAATGGTGAACATCACTATGTTGATCATATCTACTATATGATTCACGTTCGACCTTTTGGTCTCAGTATTCCGAGGCCATATGCTAGGCTCGTCAAGTTTAACCCAAGTATTCTGCATGTGCAAAACTGGCTTGCACCCGTTGTACGTGGATGTAGAGCTTATCATACCCGATCATCACATGTTGTCTCGGCACGACGAACTGTAGCTACGGTGCATACTCAGGGAGAACAATTGTTCCTTGAAATTTAGTGAGGGATCATTTTATAATGCTGATACGTCTCCAACGTATCTACAATTTTTGATTCTTCCATGCTGTTATATTATCAATCTTGGATGTTTTATAATCATTTTATAGTCATTTTATGTCATTTTTTGGTACTAACCTATTGACATAGTGCCATGTGCCAGTTCCTATTTTTTCGTGTTTTTTACATCATAGAAAATCAATATCAGACAGATTTCAAATGCCCCGAAACTTTACAGAGATTTATTATGGACAAGAAGGAATGTGTTTGCGCCCTGGTTGCACCTAGGGGGGAGTCCCGAGGAGGGGACAACCCACCAGGGCACGCCAGGAGGCCCAGGCGCGCCCTGGTGGGTTGTGCCCACCCTGGGTGCCCCGGACCGCCTCTTTGCTCTATAAATACCCCAAAAATCTCGGAACCCTAGGGGAGTCGACGAAATATTCATCCAGCCGCCGCAGAGTCCAGAACCACCAGATCCAATCTAGACACCATCTCGGATGGGGTTCACCACCTCCATTTGTGCCTCTCCGATGATGCGTGAGTAGTTCTTTTTAGACCTTCAGGTCCGTAGTTAGTATCTAGAAGGCTTCATTATTCTCTTGATTCTCAATACAATGGTCTCTTGGAGATCCATATGATGTAACTCTTTTGTGGTGTGTTTGTTGGGATCGATGAACTTTGAGTTTATGATTAGATCTATCTTTTTATATCCATGAAAGTTATTTGAGTTTCTTTGATATCTTATATGCATGATTTCTTATAGCCTCGTATTTCTTCTCGGATATTTGGGTTTTGTTTGGCCAACTTGATCTATTTATCTTGCAATGGGAAGAGGTGCTTTGTAGTGAGTTTGATCTTACGGTGCTTGATCCCAGTGACAGAAAGGAAACGACGCGTATCTATCGATTCTACTAGGGATAAAACGATGGGGTTTACCTCTACATAGATAGATCCTGTCTATATCATGTGATCGTTCTTATTGCATTACTCCATTTCTCCATGAACTTAATACACTAGATGCATGCTGGATAGCGGTCGGTGTGTGGAGTAATAGTAGTAGATGCAGGCAGGAGTCGGTCTACTAATCTTGGACGTGATGCCTATATAATGATCATTGCCTGGATATCGTCATAATTATTTGAGGTTCTATCAATTGCCCAACAGTAATTTTTTTACCCACCGTTTGCTATTTTTCTCGAGAGAAGCCACTAGTGAAACCTACGGCCCCGGGTCTTCTTTTTCATATATTTGCCTTTGTGATCTACTTTTCTCTTGCATTTATTTTCAGATCTATTAATCCAAAAACCCAAAAATACTTTGCTGCACTTTATTTTATTTGTGATCTATTTATTTAATCTATTACAACTTTCTCCCGTCACGCACCAATTTCTGGCACCGTTACTCGAAAGGGGTTGACAACCCTTTAACATGTCGGGTTGCAAGGATTTGTTATCTGTGTGCAGGGGCTGTTTATGTTGTGTTTCTTGGTTCTCCTACTGGTTCGATAACCTTGGTTTCATATGTGAGGGAAATACCTACCGCCACTGTGCTGCATCATCCCTTCTTCTTTGGGGAAATACCGATGTAGCTTCAAGTGACATCAAAAGGAATTTCTGGCGCCGTTGCGGGGGAGGATCTTCAACATATACCAGGTTCCTAATCACAAATCTCATCTCCTTGCAATTTACATTATTTGCCATTTGCCTCTCATTTTCCTCTCCCCCACTTCACAAAAATTTGCCGTTTTATTCGCCTCTCTTTTTCGTTTGCCGTTCTCTTGTTTTCTAGTTTCGATGGCTAGCGTCCCTACTCCTCCTTTGTCACCAGATTTTGAAGTCCTTTACTTCAAGCAAGGACAAGGAGAAAATTTGAAAGATGCATGGTATAGGCTTATGGAATTGTATCATATTTACAACTTAAAGGGGGATGCTAAAGTTTTGCTTCGAAATTTTTACATAGGATTGGCTTTGCATCATAGACAACTTCTCAATTTTGCCGCTAAAGGAAACTTCATTGATTTTCATGCCAATGCTGCCTATGAAATCTCAGAGGGAATTTTGGGAATTCCACCTCAAAAGAAGGGGTTTCCTTTTACCCCCGAGGGAGCTCAAATGTTGGACAAACTTGGTGATTTGCATAAGCATATGGTTGAAATACAAAAATATAATGAACCCCTCAAACACCTCAATGGTAGTATCAATCGCATGAATGCCCTGATTACTCTTTGTAATAAGCGATTGGATATTTTAGATCTTAAGATGGTTTCTTTTCCGGGGAATTTAGGGAAGCATAAAGAGCCTCCCGGGTTTGAGAAAACCCTTACAAAAGTTTCCAAAACTTCAGAAGACAAAACTTAGATCCTTGCTTTATGCCTAGCTAAGGGCGTAAAACTATAACGCTTGTTGGGAGGCAACCCAATGAATAAAATTTATTTTTGCTTTTTGCTTCATGTTCTTGAGTGTTAGCAAAATTATGCTATTTTTATGATTGTGTTTTTGTTTTCATTAGTGTTTGTGCCAAAAAAAGCCTTTAGGATCTTCTTGGGTGATAGTTGTTTGATCTTGCTGAAAAAACAGAAAATTTTACGCTCACGAAATTAATTTTAATTTTTTACCAGAGAGCGATGAAATACCTATTCCACTTGCAGTAGATCAATATACAAATTTCTCAGGCTGTCCTAAATTTCCAGAATTTTTGGAGTTACATAAGTATTTGAAATAGTCAGATTGCTACAAACTATTCTGTTTTGACAGATTCTGTTTTCTTTGTGTTGCGTGCTTATTTTGATGGCTCTATGGTTTTATTTGATGAGTTTTTTCCATAGAAAAGTTGGAATACATTAGATATAATACAAAAACAAAATATGAATTGGTTTTATACAGTACTTATAGTAGTGATTTATTATTTTCTTACACTAACGGATCTCACGAAGGTTTTGTTAAGTTTTGTGTGATTGAAGTTTTCAAGTTTTGGGTTATCTTACGATGGATGGAGGAAGGATGGAAGAGCATAAGCTTGGGGATGCCCCGACATCCCAAGCTATTATCCCAAAATGAGCAACCAACTAAGCTTGGGGATGCCCCCGAGTGGCATCCCCGCTTTCTTCCAACGATCATCGGTATTTTACTCAAAACTATATTTTTATTCGTCACATGATATGTTTCTTGCTTGGAGCATCTTGTATGATATGAGTCTTTGCTTGTTTTCTTTTGTGTTTTAAGTTATCAATCCTTGCTGAACACACCTATTTGAGAGAGCCAAAATTATGTCATGACTTGTTAGAATTGCTCTATATGCTTCACTTAAATTTTTATGAGCAATGGACTTGCTCTAGTGGTTAACTTATATCTTTTTGAGCACGGTGTGCTTTCGTATTTTTGAAGAAATTCTCTCTTGATTCACTTAGATTTATTTGAGTGTTAGTAAAATTTTCAAGAAATTCTCTCTTACTTCACTTAAATTAATTTGAGAGAAAGAAAAATTATTATGCTCATGATCTTCACTTATATTTATTGGAGCTTGTCAAAAGCAATACATGAAAATTAGTCCCAAAGTGATAGATATCCAGGAAGGATATAATAAAAACTTTCATGAAGATCATTGGACAAAATAAACTTGATTCTTAGTAATAGTTTTGAGATATGATGATGTGATATGTGAGTCATCTTGATAACTAATTATGCTTTAGTAAGAATATTGGTGTTAAGGTTTGTGATTCCCTATGCAAGTATGAAAGTCAATAGTCATGCAATGAAATTATATCCTACTTATGGTGTATTATTCGATGTCATTTATGCTTAATGCTTGCTTATGAGATTATTCGTTTCTTAGTTGGTCGCTTCCCAATCTTTTGCTAGCCTTCATTTTGCACTAAGTATGATCACTACTTGTGCATCCAAAATCCTTTAACCCAATTTTGCCACATGAGTTCACTATATCTACCTATATGCGGTATTCTTTGCCATTCTAAGCATATTTGCATATGCCATCTCTAATTTTCAAAATAAACTTCTCTTTTGTGTGTTTGTTTCACTCACGGAGCAGTGAGGGGTGGCTAATATTTTCCATGCTAGATGTGTTATTCTCAAGATGAGTGTTTATTCACTCGTCATTGCACGAGAGTAAGGCAAAGGTATTAGGGATGCCCAGTCCCGAAATGCAAAAATGAATTTACTTTATGTTGCCAAATAATAAATTCCTTGGAAAGTGTTGGTATGGAGGGCACCCGTGGATACGGTTAGCCATGGAAAGTGAAAGTTATGGTGGAAAAAGGAATAAGCTTTATTTTCTATTTGGGAACCGCCTATGATATATCTATGCATGGAAAGTATTGGGAACTCGAAGTCGTTTTCGTTGGTGGGATGGATACACCTCTCAAAATGTTTTTATCTCTAAGTTTTTCGCTTTGAGCTCTGGCACCTCTACAAATCCCTACTTCCCTCTGCGAAGGGCCTTTCTTTTACTTTATGCAATTTTTATTTTGAGTCTCCATCTTCTCTTATAAACGCACCAACTAGGAGGCAATATGATCGTACTTAAGCATTGGGTGTAGCTAATATTCGAGTGTGTTTCATGAATGGATCAATGTTTGAGCATGATGGGCTAGGGATAACTTATTTTAGCGTTGATACTTTGAAAGACATGGTTGCTTGTTGATATGCTTGAGTATCTAAATAATCATGTCAAAACTAGACTATTGCTTTGAACAACTAAAAGTCCAATTGTCCTTGCTATAAAGAAAAGAATATGATATGACATGATAGGCAGCATTCCACATCAATTTTTTTATCACTTACCTACTCGAGGACGAGTAGGAGTTAAGCTTGGGGATGTTAATACGTCTCCTACGTATCTGTAATTTTTGATTGTTCCATGTTGTTATATTATCAATCTTGGATGTTTTGTAATCATTTTATATAATTTTTTGGTACTAACCTATTGACGTAGTGCCAAGTGCCAGTTCCTGTTTTTGCCGTATTTTTTACATCACAGAAAATCAATATCAGACGGAGTCCAAATGCCACAAAACTTTACGGAGATTTTTTATTGACCAGAAGGAACATGTTGGGCCCTGGTTGCACCTGGGGGGAGTCCCGAGGAGGGGACAACCCACCAGGGCGCTCCAGTAGGCCCAGGCACGCCCTGGTGGGTTGTGCCCACCTTGGGTGCCCACTGGACCGCCTCTTTGCTCTATAAATACCCCCAAAATTCCAGAACCCTAGGGGAGTCGACGGAATATTCATCCAGCCGCGCCGCAGAGTCCAGAACCACCAGATCCAATCTAGACACCATCTCGGATGGGGTTCACCGCCTCCATAGGTGCCACTCCGATGATGCGTGCGTAGTTCTTTGTAGACCTTCGGGTCCGTAGTTAGTAGCTAGATGGCTTCATGTCTCTGTCTTGATTCCCAATACAATGGTCTCTTGGAGATCCATATGATGTAACTCTTTTGCGGTGTGTTTGTTGGGATCGATGAACTTTGAGTTTATGATCAGATCTATCTTTTATATCGATGAAAGTTATTTGAGTTTCTTTGATCTCTTATATGCATGATTGCTTATAGCCTCGTATTTCTTACCCAATATTTGGGTTTTGTTTGGCCAACTTGATCTATTTATCTTGCAATAGCAAGAGGTGCTTTATAGTGGGTTCGATCTTATGGTGCTTGATCCGAGTGACAGAAAGGGAACGACACGTATGTATCGTTACTACTAAGGATAAAACGATGGGGTCTATTGTTGGGGATCGTAGCAGAAATTTAAAATTTTCTACGCATCACCAAGATCAATCTATGGAGTAATCTAGCAACGAGGGGAAGGGGAGTGCATCTACATACCCTTGTAGATCGCTAAGCGGAAGCGTTGCAAGAACGCGGATGAAGGAGTCGTACTCGCAGCGATTCAGATCGTGGTTGATTCCGATCTAGCGCCGAACGGACGGCGCCTCTGCGTTCAACACACGTACAGCCCGGGGATGTCTCCTCCTTCTTGATCCAGCAAGGGGAGAGGAGAAGTTGAGGGAGAACTCCAGCATCACGACGGCATGGTGGTGGAGCTTGTGGTATTCCTGCAGGGCTTCGCCAAGCTCTACGGAGGAGGAGGAAGAGTTGGAGGAGGGAGGGTTGCACCAGGGAAGAGGTCACGGCTGCCCTCCCACCCCTCCACTATATATAGGGTCAAGGGGAGAGGGGGAGGCGCCCTAGGGTTTCCCCTTGGGGGCGGCGGCTAGGCAGATTGGATCTCCCTAGGGAAAATCCTAGGGAGACTTGCCGCCCAAGCCAAGCAGGTGGAGGCTTGCCACCCAAGCCAGGTGGAGGCGCCCCAACCCCCCAAGTAACGTGGGAAAGGGTGTGGGGGGCGCACCACCCCTTAGTGGGCTGGTTTGCCCCTTCCCCTTTGGCCCATGAGGCCCTCCCACACTTGCCGGGGCTCCCGAAACACCTTTCGGTCATGCTGGCCATAGCCTGATACCCCCGGAACACTTCCGGACTCCAATACCCTTCGTCCAATATACCGATCTCACCTCCGGACCATTCTGGAGCTCCTCGTCATGTCCGGGATCTCATCCGGGACTCCGAACAACCTTCGGTAACCACATACTATTTCCCATAACAACTCTAGCGTCACCGAACCTTAAGTGTGTAGACCCTATGGGTTTGGGAACCATGCAGACATGACCGAGACAACTCTCCGACCAATAACCAACAGCGGGATCTGGATACCCATGTTGGCTCCCACATGTTCCACGATGATCTCATCGGATGAACCACGATGTCGAGGATTCAATCAATCCTGTATACAATTCCCTTTGTCCAGCGGTATTGTAGTTGCCCGAGATTCGATCATCGGTATCCCGATACCTTGTTCAATCTCGTTACCGGCAAGTCTCTTTACTCGTTCCGTAACACATCATCCCATGATCAACTCCTTGGTCACATTGTGCACATTATGATGATGTCCTACCGAGTGGGCCCAGAGATACCTCTCCGTTTACACGGAGTGACAAATCCCAGTCTCGATTCGTGCCAACCCAACAGACACTTTCGGAGATACCTGTAGTGTACCTTTATAGCCACCCAGTTACATTGTGACGTTTGGCACACCCAAAGCACTCCTACGGTATTCGGGAGTTGCACAATCTCATGGTCTAAGGAAATGATACTTGACATTAGAAAAGCTTTAGCAAACGAACTACACGATCTTGTGCTAGGCTTAGGATTGGGTCTTGTCCATCACATCATTCTCCTAATGATGTGATCCCGTTATCAACGACATCCAATGTCCATGGTCAGGAAACTGTAACCATCTATTGATCAACGAGCTAGTCAACTAGAGGCTTACTAGGGACATGGTGTTGTCTATGTATCCACACATGTATCTGAGTTTCCTATCAATACAATTCTAGCATGGATAATAAACGATTATCATGAACAAGGAAATATAATAATAACCAATTTATTATTGCCTCTAGGGCATATTTCCAACAGTCTCCCACTTGCACTAGAGTCAATAATCTAGTTCACATCGCCATGTGACCAACATCCAAGAGTCTACTAGACTCAATGATCTAGTTCACATCACTATGTGATAAACACTCAAACAGTTCTGGGTTTGATCATGTTATGCTTGTGAGAGAGGTTGTAGTCAACGGGTCTTGCCATATTCAGATCCCTATGTATTTCGCAAAACTTTATATCGTAGATGCTGCTACCACGTTCCACTTGGAGCTATTCCAAATTATTGCTCCATTGTACGTATCCGGTATCTCTACTCAGAGCTATCCGGATAGGTGTTAAGCTTGCATCGACGTAACTCTTTATGTCGAACTCTTTATCACCTCCATAACCGAGAAACATTTCCTTATTCCTCTAAGGATAATTTTGAATGCTATCTAGTGATCCAGTCCTAGATCACCTTTGTACCTTCTTGCCAGACATGTGGCAAGGCACACATCAGGTGCGGTACTCAGCATGGCATACCGTATAGAGCCTATGACAAGAGCATAGGGGACGACCTTCGTCCTTCCTCTTTCTTCTGCCGTGGTCAATCTTTGAGTGTTACTCAACTTCACACCATACAACTCAGGTAAGAACCCCTTCTTTGACTGATCTATTTTGAACTCCTTCAAAAACATGTCAAGGTGTGCGTTCTTTGAAAGTATCATCAGGCGTCTTGATCTATCTCTATAGATCTTGATGCCCAATTTGTAAGCAGCTTTATCCAGGTCTTCCTTTGAAAAACACTCTTCAAACAACCGTTTATGCTTTCTAGAAATTCTACATTATTTCGGATCTTACAATATGTCATCCACATATACTTATCAGAAATGTTGTAGTGCTCCCACTCACTTTCTTGTAAATACAAGTTTCTAGCAAACATTGTATAAACCTAAAAGCTTTGATCACTCCATCAAAGCATGTATTCTGACTCTGAGATGCTTGCTCTATTCCATAGAAGGATTGCTGGAGCAAGCATACCTTTTAGCATCCTTAGGATCGACAAAACCTTTTATTGTATCGCATACAAACTTTTCTTACGAAAACTGGTAAGAAAACTTGTGTTGGCATCCATCTGTCAGATTTCATAATCGAAAAATACAGTTAATGCTAACATGATTCCGACAGACTTAAGCATCGCTACGGGTGAGAAATTCTCATCGTAGTCAACTCCTTGAACTTGTGAAAAGACTCTTTCCCACAAGTCGCACTTCATAGACGGTAACATTACCGTCCATGTCCGTCTTCTTCTTAAAGATCCATTTATTCTCAATGGCTTGCCGATCATCGGCCAAGTCCACCAAAGTCCATACTTTGTTCTGATACATGGATCCTATCTCGGATTTCATGGCTTCTAACCATTTGTCGGAATACGGGCCCACCATTGCTTCTCCATAGCTCGTAGGTTCACTGTTGTCTAACAACATGATATCTAAGACAGGATTACCATACCACTCAGGAGTAGTACATATCCTTGTCGACCTACGAGGTTCGGTAGCAACTTGATCCGAAGCTTCATGATCACTATCATTAACTTCCTCTTCAACAGACGTAGGCGCCACAGAAAACATCTTTCTGTGTTGCATCACTCTCTGGTTGAAGTAAACGTTCGACAACCTCATCAAGTTCTATCTTCCTCCCACTCAATTCTTTCGAGAGAAACTCCTTCTCGAGAAAGGACCCGTTCTTAGTGACAAACAATTTGCCCTCGGATCTGAGATAGAAGGTATACCCTACTGTCACCTTTGGGTGTCCTAGGAAGATATGTTTGTCCGCTTTGGGTTCGAGCTTCTCCGGCTGAAGCCTTAAGCATCGCAGCCCCAAACATTAAGAAACGACAACTTTGGTTTCTTGCCAAACCAATGTTCATACGACGTCGTCTCAACGGACTTAGATGGTGTCCTATCTAAAGTGAATGCAGCTGTCTCTAACGCATAACCTCAAAATGAAAACGGTAGATTGGTAAGAGACATCATAGATCGCACCATATCTCATAGTGTTCGATTACGACGTCCGGGTACACCATTTATCTGTGGTGTTCCAGGTGGCTTCAACTGTGAAACGATTCCACAATGTCTTAAGTGTTTGCCAAACTCATAACTCAGAAATTCTCATCGATCAGATCATAGGAATTTGATCTTCTTGTTATGATGGTTCTTAACTTCACTCTGAAATCGCTTGAACTTTTCAAATGTTTTAGACTTGTTTCATTAAGTAAATATACCTATATCTACCCAAATCATCAGTGAAGATGAGAAAATAGCGATATCCACTGCATGCTTCAATTCTCATTGGATCACACGCATCAGCATGCATGATTTCCAACAAGTCATTTGCCCGTTTCATTGTACCTGAAAACGGGGTCTTAGTCATCCTGCCCATGAGGCATGGCTCGCATGTGTCAAGTGATTCAAAATCAAGTGACTCCAAACATCCATCGATATGGAGTTTCTTCATGCATCTTACGCCAATATGACCTGAGTGGCAGTGCCACAAAAAAAGTGGTACTATCATTATTAACTCTACATCTTTTGGCATGAACATGTGTATTACCATGACCGAGATTCAATGAACCATTCACATAGGGTGCATGACCATGAAAGGTATTATTCATGTAAACAGAATAACCATTATTCTCTAACTTAAATGAATAATCGTATTGCAATGAACATGATCTAATCATATTCATGCTCAACGTAGACACCTGATAACATTTATCTAGGTTCAATACTAATCCTGAAGGTTGATGGAGCGTGCGATGGTGATCTCATCAACTTTGGAAACACTTCCAACACACATCGTCACCTCGCCCTCAGCCAGTCTCCGTTTAGTCCGTAGCTTTTGCTTCAAGTCACCAATAATAGTAACTGAACCGGTATCCAATACCCAGGTGCTACCAGGAGTACTAGTGAGGTACACATTAATAACACGTATAAATTTTGTTGAAGTTGCCAGCCTTCTTATCTACCATGCATTTGGGGTAATTCCGCTACCAGTGACCGTTCCCTTTACAATAGAAGCACTTAGTCTCGGGTTTGAGTTCAACCTTGGGTTCCTTCACTGGAGCGGCAACTGGTTTGCCATCCATGAAGTTTCCCTTCTAGCCCTTGCCCTTCTTGAAACCAGTGGTCTTGTTAAACACTTGATGCTCCTTCTTGATTTCTACCTTTTGCGGTCTTAAGCACTGCGAACAGCTCCGGGATCAACTCCATCCCTTGCATGTCATAGTTCATCACGAAGATCTAGTAGCTTAGTGATAGTGGCTAGAGAACTCTATCAATCACTATCTTATCTGGAAGTTTAACTCCCACTTGATTTAAGTGATTGTAGCACCCAGACATTCTGAGCACATGCTCACTAGCTGAGCTATTCTCCTCCATCTTGTTGGCAAAAGAACTTGTCAGAGGTCTCACACCTCTCAACACGGGCATGAGCCTGAAATCCCAATTTCAGCTCTTGGAACATCTCATATGTTCTATGGCGTTCAAAACGTCATTGGAATACCGATTCTAAGCCGTAAAGTATGGTGCACTAAATATCAAGTAGTCATCAGGATGTGTCTGTCAGGTGTTCACAACATCCACAGACGACGTTGTAGGGGTTTGCACATCGAGAGGTGCATCAAAGACGTAAGCCTTCTATGTAGCAGTGAGGACACTCCTCGGACTACGGACCCAGTCCGCATCATTGCTTACAATATCTTTCAAATTAATCTTTCTCTAGGAACGTATTGAAACAGGGAGCTACAACGTGAGCTATTTATCTACAACATATTTGCAAAGACAATTTAGACTATGTTCATGATAATTGAGTTCATCTAATAAAATTATTTAATGAACTCCCACTCAGATAGACATCCCTCTAGTCATCTAAGTGAAACATGATCCGAATCGACTAGGCCGTGTCCGATCATCACGTGAGACGGACTAGTCATCAACGGTGAACATCTCATGTTGATCGTATCTTCTATACGACTCATGTTCGACCTTTCGGTCTTCCGTGTTCCGAGGCCATGTCTGTACATGCTAGGCTCGTCAAGTCAACCTAAGTGTATTGCGTGTGTAAATCTGGCTTACACCCGTTGTATTCGAACGTTAGAATCTATCACACCCGATCATCACGTGGTGCTTCGAAACAACGAACCTTCGCAACGGTGCATAGTTAGGGGGAACACTTTCTTGAAATTTTAGTGAGGGATCATCTTATTTAAGCTACTGTCGTTCTAAGCAAATAAGATGTAAAACATGATAAACATCACATGCAATCAAATAGTGACATGATATGGCCAATATCATTTTGCTCCTTATGATCTCCATCTTCGGGGCTCCATGATCATCGTTTTCACCGGCATGACACCATGATCTCCATCATCGTGTCTTCTTGAAGTTGTCTCATCATCTATTACTTCTACTACTATGGCTAACGCTTTAGCAATAAAGTAAAGTAATTACATGACGTTTATGTTGACACGCAGGTCATAAATAAATTAAGACAACTCCTATGGCTCCTGCCGGTTGTCATACTCATCGACATGCAAGTCGTGATTCCTATTACAAGAACATGATCAATCTCATACATCACATATATCATTCATCACATCCTTTTGGCCATATCACGTCACAAGGCATATGCTGCAAAAACAAGTTAGACGTCCTCTAATTGTTGTTGCAAGTTTTTACGTGGTTGCTATAGGTTTCTAGCAAGAACGTTTCTTACCTACGCCAAAACCACAACATGATATGCCAATTTCTACTTACCCTTCATAAGGCTTTTCATCGAATCAGATCCAACTAAAGTGGGAGAGACAGACACCCGCTAGCCACCTTATGCAACTAGTGCATGTCAGTCGGTGGAACCAGTCTCACGTAAGCGTACATGTAAGGTCGGTCCGGGCCGCTTCATCCCACGATGCCGCCGAATCAAGATAAGACTAGTAACGGCAACCAAATTGGCAATATCGACGCCCACAACTGCTTTGTGTTCTACTCGTGCATAGAAACTACGCATAGACCTAGCTCATGATGCCACTGTTGGGGATCGTAGCAGAAATTTAAAATTTTCTATGCATCACCAAGATCAATCTATGGAGTAATCTAGCAACGAGGGTAAGGGGAGTGCATCTACATACCCTTGTAGATCGCTAAGCGGAAGCGTTGCAAGAACGCGGATGAAGGAGTCGTACTCGCAGCGATTCAGATCGCGGTTGATTCCGATCTAGCGCCAAACGGACGGCGCCTCTGCGTTCAACACACGTACAGCCCGGGGACGTCTTCTCCTTCTTGATCCAGCAAGGGGAGAGTAGAAGTTGAGGGAGAACTCCAGCATCACGACGGCGTGGTGGTGGAGCTTGTGGTATTCCTGCAGGGCTTCGCCAAGCTCTACGGAGGAGGAGGAAGAGTTGGAGGAGGGAGGGTTGCACCAGGGAAGAGGTCACGGCTGCCCTCCCACCCCTCCACTATATATAGGGGAAAGGGGAGAGGGGGAGGCGCCCTAGGGTTTCCCCTAGGGGGCGGCGGCTAGGCAGATTGGATCTCCCTAGGGAAAATCCTAGGGAGACTTGCCCCCCAAGCCAAGCAGGTGGAGGCTTGCCACCCAAGCCAAGTGGAGGTGCCCCAACCCCCCAAGTAACGTGGGAAAGGGTGTGGGGGGCGCACCACCCCTTAGTGGGCTGGTTTTCCCCTTCCCCTTTGGCCCATGAGGCCCTCCCACACTTGCCGGGGCTCCCGAAACACCTTTCGGTCATGCTGGCCATAGCCTGATACCCCCGAAACACTTCCGGACTCCAATACCCTTCGTCCAATATACCGATCTTCACCTCCGGACCATTCCAGAGCTCCTCTTCATGTCTGGGATCTCATCCGGGACTCCGAACAACCTTCGGTAACCACATACTATTTCCCATAACAACTCTAGCGTCACCGAACCTTAAGTGTGTAGACCCTATGGGTTCGGGAACCATGCAGACATGACTGAGACAACTCTCCGACCAATAACCAACAGCGGGATCTGGATACCCATGTTGGCTCCCACATGTTCCACGATGATCTCATTGGATGAACCACGATGTCGAGGATTCAATCAATCCCGTATACAATTCCCTTTGTCCAGCGGTATTGTACTTGCCTGAGATTCGATCGTCGGTATCCCGATACCTTGTTCAATCTCGTTACCGGCAAGTCTGTCTACTCGTTCCGTAACACATCATCCCATGATCAACTCCTTGGTCACATTGTGCATGTTATGATGATGTCCTACCGAGTGGGCCCAGAGATACCTCTCCGTTTACACAGAGTGACAAATCCCAGTCTCGATTCGTGCCAACCCAACAAACACTTTCGGAGATACCTGTAGTGTACCTTTATAGACACCCAGTTACGTTGTGACGTTTGGCACACCCAAAGCACTCCTACGGTATCCGGGAGTTGCACAATCTCATGGTCTAAGGAAATGATACTTGACATTAGAAAAGCTTTAGCAAACGAACTACATGTGCTAGGCTTAGGATTGGGTCTTGTCCATCACATCATTCTCCTAATGATGTGATCCCGTTATCAACGACATCCAATGTCCATGGTTAGGAAACTGTAACCATCTATTGATCAACGAGCTAGTCAACTAGAGGCTTACTAGGGACATGGTGTTGTCTATGTATCCACACATGTATCTGAGTTTCCTATCAATACAATTCTAGCATGGATAATAAACGATTATCATGAACAAGGAAATATAATAATAACCAATTTATTATTGCCTCTAGGGCATATTTCCAACATCTATCTCTACATAGATAGATCTTGTCTACATAATGCCATCGTTCTTATTGCATTACTCCGTTTCTCCATGAACTTAATACACTAGATGCATGCTGGATAGTGGTCGATGTGTGGAGTAATAGTAGTAGATGCAGGCAGGAGTCGGTCTACTAATCTTGGACGTGATGCCTATATAATGATCATTGCCTGGATATCGTCATAATTATTTGAGAGGTTCTATCAATTGCCCAACAGTAATATTTTTACCCACTGTTTGCTATTTTTCTCGAGAGAAGCCACTAGTGAAACCTACGGCCCCCGGGTCTTCTTTTTCATATATTTGCATTTGCGATCTACTTTTCTCTTGCATTTATTTTCAGATCTATTAATCCAAAAACCCCAAAATACTTTGTTGCACTTTATTTTATTTGCAATCTATTTATTTAATCTATTACAACTTTATCATGTCACGCACTAATTTCTGGCACCGTTACCTGAAAGGGATTGACAACCCCTTTAGCACGTCAGGTTACGAGGATTTGTTATCTGTGTGCAAGGGCTGTTTACGTTGTGTTGCTTGGTTCTCCTACTGGTTCGACAACCTTGGTTTCATATCTGAGGGAAGTACCTACCCCGCCGTGCTGCATCATCCCTTCCTCTTTGGGGAAATACCGACGTAGCTTCAAGCGACATCAAATGCTACTGCCATACTAAGCAAAATAAGATTCATAAAGGATAAACATCACATGCAATCAAAATATGTGACATGATATGGCCATCATCATCTTGTGCCTTTGATCTCCATCTCCAAAGCACCGTCATGATCTCCATCGTCACCGGCTTGACACCTTGATCTCCATCGTAGCATCGTTGTCGTCTCGCCAACTATTGTTTCTATGACTATCGCTAGCGCTTAGTGATAAAGTAAAGCAATTACATGGCGATTGCATTTCATACAATAAAGCGACAACCATATGGCTCATGCCAGTTACTGATAACTTTTACAAAACATGATCATCTCATACAACAATTTATATCTCATCACGTCTTGACCATATCACATCACAACATGCTCTACAAAAACAAGTTAGACGTCCTCTACTTTGTTGTTGCAAGTTTTACGTGGTTGCTACGGGCTTCTAGCAAGAACCGTTCTTACCTACGCATCAAAACCACAACGATTTTTCATCAAGTTTGCTGTTTTAACCTTCAACAAGGATCGGCCGTAGTCAAACTTGATTCAACTAAAGTTGGAGAAACAGACACTCGCCAGCCACCTCTGTGCGAAGCACGTCGGCAGAACCCGTCTCATGAACGCAATCATGTAATGTTGGTCTGGGCCGCTTCATCCAACAATAGTGCCGAATCAAATTAAGGTGGTGGTGGTAAGCAGTATGACTATTATCGCCCACAACTCTTTGTGTTCTACTCGTGCATATAACATCTATGCATAGACCTGCACTACCGCAGGATGCTGCTAATGCGACACTACGATCAAAGACCCTTCGAAAAACTGTGTGCGATGAAATAATCGCAAACAGTGTTGTATGAAAACCGTCAGAAATGTATAAAACATTTGCGATGACAGATGCATCAAACACGGTTCAGGTTTTATTTGTGTGTGCTATGAAGGTCATACGGTTCAGTTCAATGAACTGTTTGCGATGAGGAGGAACAAAAGAAACGGGCAGCCAGATGAAGCCGTGTGCGATACACAGCATACGGTTCACTCGGATGAACTGTTTGTGATTAGGCAACATAAAAGAAACGATCAGCCAGATCAAAGGTGTGTGCGATATACGGCATGCGGTTCACACAGATGAACTGTTTGCATTGAGACATGAGAACAGAAATGGTTCAAATGAACAAGATGTGTGTGATACAAGGCAAACAGGTCTGTAATCGGAGACGTGTGCGAAGACCGATAACAACACAGACGATTACTGCTAATAAGTCGTGTGTGTTGTGAGACAACGATTGCTGGTATACAATTGTGAGTGATTTATGAAAACATCACCGACGGGTTCCATTACTTAGTCCATGTGCGATGTGATTTTCTTTGTCCGCACAACATCTATGCTCTGTCTACAGCATCAACATATATACTTAAAAAGACAACATTGCATAACCAAATTAAGCATACAATTACACAAGTGACTACACACATAACATTTCCACACACCAAAGAAATCAATTACATGCATACTAAAGTAGGAGAAACGAGGACCTAATTATCTACTTATTGTTGCGACGACGCTTGCCATTGCTCTGCTTCCGGCTGGATCCCTGGCCGTTTTGGGGAAGGAGGGACTTCCCCATGTCAACGATCCGCCTGTACATGTAGTAGCTCATGTATGCCTCCTTGGCCGCGTACATGACGTGAGCTTTGTCGAATTTCTCCATCCAGGCTGAGTGCCAGGCACGCTTGTCCTTGTTGCACGAATCCTTCATGTCTCTGTAGTAGGGGTCGATGATGGCCTCGGCGAGGTGAACCAGTCAGTCCTTATCATGCTCCTTGCTGCCCCTGATCTTGTATTAGCCCTGGATGTCGACAAGATCCTCGAGCGCCTTAACATCATTGGTGATGTCCACTGTAGCGAACATGTAGTGAGGGCTGTCGACAAACCTGGCGAAACGCTCGCAAGGCCTTGTGGCCAGGCAATAGTGGTAGACGAGGACGTGTTGGCGCACACACATCTGGGCGATAGCGACCTTAGGACGAGACACGACACGAGCGCGGGTGTACTCGAGGTCGAACCCGACCACCTTGTACTTCTCCTCGGCAAGCAACAGCTCCATGATATGGATGGAGTGCTCTGCCCAGACCGGGTCGTTGGTGTACACCACCGAGAGGTCCATGAACCTTCTGTGGGTGTCCACCATGGCACACATGGTGAACTGTTGCTCATCGTCGTCGACAGCCGCTCGGAGTGCCATTTGAGATGCGCAGGATACCCTCTAAGAATTTCTTGTGGTGGGTGTGCTTCTTGCAATGGTGGGGTGCGATCGAAAGGTTGAAGAGACACAAGGGTAGGTTAAATGGCCGCGGTAATAAATGGGGGCTGGCCGACCTGTAATCGTCACGTCTTGTCGCTACGTTCATAGCGGAGGATTCCAGAATCCAGTGCACGCTTGACAACACCGCACCCTAGGCGTGGGCTCGAAGAGCCTGTTTACCGTGCAAGCTTCCCACCCAGCTAGTTTGGCCATGCGTCGGCTAGAAGAGGGACAAATCGTGGGCGTTTACTGGCAAAAAGCTTTGTAAAATCGAAGTGTGTGGAATGATTTCGGTCATAAGTTTACCCTTGGGTGATGAGGTCAAAGTTACATAGAAGGGCGATGATGGACACTCGAGTGCGATAATTAATTCTACGCTCTACAGTGCACACGGTGGAAGAAACCTACTATGTGCAATATTGTCGAAGATCGCAGTCGAGTTAGCTATACAGATCCTGTGCTGTGAGATCGACAAGGTAAACTGATTTGAGAATGGTTAATAAAATCTAAGACCATTGCATATTAAGGTCAAAATAGTGCTAGCAATATACGAGTCTCATACGATGCTATTTCAACGATTGTACCACAAAAGCTCGAAATGTTACAAGGTTCAAATTCCAGAGTTATATGCCTCAAATTCGAAGATTACAAGGTTCAAACTGATATTAGAAATGAAATTCAGCTCATCAGCTGCAAATTCTCACACTAATGCGCTGAACATGCATGGATATCAGAGAGGTTTAAACTAATATCACCGCTTCTAAGTCTGGCTTCGAAACCTCACAATTTTTGCAAAGGGGTCAGCCACTGAGAAGTCATGTATGGGGTTGACCTGATGACTTCCGATTACTCTGTCATCTGAAGTTCCAAAATGAAATGAAGCATTTTTGGAGCCTACTCCATTCTGCCGCAGGTGCCAGCGCTGATCAACAGACCATTCATTTTTGCGAAATAAATGTAGGGCAAACCTCATTTCCTTCAGCACCCTTGCTCCGAGAACAAAGAACCTGGCGAATATAATCTCTGGTAAGGTCCCTCGGTAGGAGTTCAAAGTAACTTCTGAGAGATGCAAATCTAGGCATTTGACGTGATTGTTATATTGTATCACATTATCCACCACTGGGCCTAATATTATCTGCAAAAAAAGAAAACGTGTTAGTGCCTACATCCAGTTTTGAACATTACTACAGGACTAGCTATTTGGCTTGCAGGATTTGTAAAATGCACTAACATGCCATCTTCGATCTGACATGATTAACATGGGCATTTTATTACATTCTAGAAAAATGTAGCCTTCTTCACAAGAGGTTGGAGTGGATGAAAAGTTCCCTAAGAAAACTAGTACAAATGAATCCAAAGGAGAAATGCTTATTTAATGTAACCATATGGATCAAGCAACCAATATGGGGGGGCATGTATGTACTGAAACCTTCAAAAAGAACCTTGAGAAATTGTAGTACATTGTCATTGTAAACTTGGAAAAAGGTGTCACAAATTGAACTCCCTTATGGGTAACATTTAACAGGAAAGGAACATCACCTCGATATATAGCTTCTCTAGGCACAGAAAGCATCTCAGGAAACTGACAACTTGCTCCACGTTGGGCCCGATAGATTCTAGTGCCAAGACCTTCACTGTGCCCAATTTCAGGGTCAAGCTTGTCGAAATCATTTTCTGAATGATAGACGAACAAACATCTTCAAAATTAGAAATAATGTTAATTTGTAGAAGGATAGGTAGAAGGCGGTTGTTGTACCTGAACGGCTGTGGATCCAATAACAAGTTCAGAGTATTTGTCAGACGAGTAGCCCACCACTTTCAATTTTGATGCAGAAATGACATTGATTCTTGTTGGACCTTCTTGCTAAACTACAAGTAATCTCTCAAGTGCAGGTGTGTCTTGGATGACCATACCGTGGTCCACCTTTTGTGATGTCTTCCTGCCGCACCAGCAACACACATAAATAGTCCAGAGAGTCATGGAGGTGACGTGGAAGGTACTCAACCCATTGATCGCCTGAAGACGAAGGTACTCGAGTGCAGTACAGCCACGGAGCAGGCGATCCATGTCACCCTTCGAGAGGCAGACGACGACGAGCTCGAGGTGCTTCAGTCGTGGTAGAATAAGAACGGGCGCATCATTAAGGGGCGGGAAATGGCAGTTCCTGAACTTGGCGACGCACAGCATGGGCGCGAGGCGGAGTGCGGACGTTGGCAGCGACCTCATATGCCCATCATCAAAAGTGAGCTCCTTGAGCTGATCTCTAGGGCGGGGGATCGAAACCAGTCGTCAAGCTTGGCTCGGTCCTTGTCGTTGGAACAAAACTTGCCCATTCTAAGGCCTTTGGGTGGGCCAGGGTGACTGCCAAGGATCTTGGAGAACGCATCCAAGCTTTTGCGATAGCCATGGCAGAGCTCGTGGGTGTCAATGAGGTCGAGAGAGCGGGAGTTCCATAGGGGCACCACCACCGGGAAAGGAGGGTTGTCCGCGCCCCATATTTGATTGGGAGGAGGGAGATGATGACTCTCAACATATCATTGGGGAGGCTACCGATTAAGTCTAGGCCTACTGGAGTCGCTTGCGGTTCTAGCTTGCCCCGCCTCCGCTTGTTGGTAGCCCCGTTCTCCACCTCCGGAAGCTCCTTGTCAGCGGCACTTTCTGATAGAAATGGGAGTACAGGGAATATTTAGTTAAAACATGGCAATAGCAAGTGTATTGGTAACTAGAAGTTATTAGGTAGGAATATAGTAAGAAAAGGGAATAATAATTGGTTGCCTAAATACTACACAATTCATTTGACATTGCTGGGTAAGTCAACATATGCAAATAGTTGAAAAGAAAACTTACTTCGAACAAAGTATGGATGGATGATTTTGTCGACGAAGTTAGCATATATCTCATGACCAGGTCCTTCTATGTGCAGTGCAATTTTAGTGCCAGCTTTCAGTACATAAAACTTTGCAATTTCATTCCAAAAGCCACTGCCAAAATAGGAGTCACCACGTTCATCAAGTCTTACAGTAGCAACGATTGTAAATCCATGGTTTGTGTGCAGTATATGATGTATGTAAATGGTATGTAAATGGAAAAATTGTGCACTACATAACCTGCAGAAAATGGTAGGATTGTTAAAGAAAATACGGTAACATGCAAATATGGGCCCAAATTGAAAGAACTGTACAACAGTTGAAATTGAAGGACAAAAGTCTATAATTAAACAGATAGGGTAAACATGATGTCATGGAAATATGAGAGTAATCGAAAGAACAATACATCATTAATTTTCCTAATATAGAAAGAAGAGGGGGGAAAATCCTATTTGACGTATATGGTGCATGTGGGACCTTTTATGCAAATGTAGCAATATTTAGAATATGTTCATGAAAGTATGCCATGCCAACCGATTTAGGGTGAGATTGAACATACCGCGCGCGTCCTCAAGTTATCTGGTATGATGGGATGGAATCTCTGGCGGCGGTCGCCAGGTCCTGAAGTGTCGGCGCACTGTACATTCTATGAATGAAAGAAAACCCTCAAATCAGCTCGAATAAAAATGAATTCATGGCGATTTCCGCCTGGTGATTAAAGGAGGTAGATGAACTAGGATAAGAGATGAGATAATATCTCGTTAAATTAGTTACCTTGTTGTCCATGAGAAAGGACCCTCAGTACAGCAGATTCCGCAACCGAGCGGAGCTGGGTCGACTGCGAGCAGCGTCGAGAAAGTCGATGGCGATAGGCAGCGGCAAGCGGAAGTGGAGAAATGCGGTGGGCTTCGCCAGCAGCCTGGCAACAGCGGCAGGCAGCGAGCTAAGTGTTTACCACTACGATAGGCGGTGCCATGGCATAGACGCGGAGGAGCTTGTGCAGGTGTGAATGGGGAACGTACCGGAGGGGCCGAGGGGTGGCGGGCGAGGTGAGGGTTTTTGTGATGTGGGGATGGTGAGGGTTTTCTTTTTTGAATTGGGTGGTGAGGGTTTTCTGTCCCACAAAGAATTTTGGGGGCGACGGTTTGCTAGAGTGAGCCGTGTGTGATTGATGTAGCAGGCAAAATGAAAGTCATTACACACGGTTCCAATTTTGGGAACCGTGTGTGATTGACGTACTACCTCCGTCCTGGTTTATTGGTCCCCCGTTGTAATTTTTACCAAAATTTGGCGAAATATTTAACATACTCAGACATAGATAATAAGCGTACACGTACATAAGCATAGTTCAACCATAAGTACATAGTTCAACCGTCATTAAGCATACTCAAGCGTACATAGTTCGATCCATCCCACATCTCATCTCACATGCGGCCGACACGATCCTGAAGCTTCTGCGAGAATACTTCTGCTTGAAGGAGCCAATGGCCCGTCCTCTTGCATGTGCCATGACACTTAGATACGTGCTACCTCTTGAGCACTGCATTGGTTTTCCCTTAAAGAGGAAAGGGTGATACAACAATGTAGCGTAAGTATTTCCCTTAGTTTTTGAGAACCAAGGTATCAATCCAGTTGGAGACCACACACAAGTCCCTCGTACCTACACAAACAAATAAGAACCTCGCAACCAACGCGATAAAGGGGTTGTCAATCCCTTCACGGTCACTTACGAGAGTGAGACCTGATAGAGATAATAATAATAAGATAAATATTTTTGGTATTTTTATGATATAGATTGAAAGTAAAGATTGCAAAATAAAATAGATTGGAAACTTATATGATAGAAGATAGACCCGGGGGCCATAGATTTCACTAGTGGCTCCTCTCAAGATAGCATAAGTATTACGGTGGGTGAACAAATTACTGTCGATAAATTGATAGAAAAGTGCATAATTATGAGAATATCTAGGCATGATCATGTATATAGGCATCACGTTCGCGACAAGTAGACCGAAACGATTCTGCATCTACTACTGTTACTCCACACATCGACCGCTATCCAGCATGCATCTAGAGTATTAAGTTCATAAGAACAGAGTGACACATTAGGCAAGATGACATGATGTAGAGGGATAAACTCAAGCAATATGGTATAAACCCCATCTTTTTATCCTCGATGGCAACAATACAATACGTGCCTTGCTGCCCCTGCTATCACTGGGAAAGGACACCACAAGATTGAACTCAAAGCTAAGCACTTCTCCCATTGCAAGAAAGATCAATCTAGTAGGCCAAACCTAACTGATAATTTGAAGAGACTTGCAAAGATAACCAATCATACATAAAAGATTTCAGAGAAGAATCAAATATTGTTCATAGATAAACTTGATCATAAACCCACAATTCATCGGATCTCGACAAACACACCGCAAAAAGAGTTACATCAAATAGATCTCCAAGAAGATCGAGGAGACCATTGTATTGAGATCCAAAGAGAGAGAAGAAGCCATCTAGCTAATAACTATGGACCCGAAGGTCTGTGGTAAACTACTCACACATCATCGGAGAGGCTATGGTGTTGATGTAGAAGCCCTCCGTGATCGATTCCCCCTCCGGCGGAGCTCCGGAAAAGGCCCCAAGATGGGATCTCTTAGTACAGAAGGTTGCGGCAGTGGAAATAGGGTTTCGTGGTGCTCCTGGATGTTTTCGAGGTATATGGATATATATAGGAGGAAGAAGTAGGTCGGTGGAGCTGTGAGGGGCCCACAAGGGTGGGGGCGTGCCCAGGGGGGCAGGCGCGCCTCCCTGCCTTGTGGCTCCCTCATTTCTTTCTTGACATCCACTCCAAGTCCCCTGGATCATGTTTGTTCCATAAATAACTCTCCCGAAGGTTTTATTCCATTTGGATTCCATTTGATACTCCTTTTTTGCGAAACACTGAAATAGGAAAAAACGTCAATTTGCACTGGGCCTTGGGTTAGTAGGTTAGTCCCAAAAATAATATAAAAGTGTATAAATAAGCCCATTAACATCCAAAACAGATAATATAATAGCATGGAACAATCAAAAATTATAGATACGTTGGAGACGTATCAAGCATCCCCAAGCTTAATTCCTGCGCATCCTCGAGTAGGTAAATGATAAAAACAGAATTTTTGATGTGGAATGCTACCTAGCATAATTCTCAATGTAATTTTCTTTATTGTGGCATGAATGTTCAGATCCGAAAGATTCAAGACAAAAGTTTAATATTGACATAAAAATAATAATACTTCAAGAATACTAACTAAGCAATCATTTGTTCTCAAAATAACATGGCAAAAGAAAGTTCATCCCTACAAAATCATATAGTTTGGTCATGCTCCATTTTTGTCACACAAGAATGCTCTCATCATGCACAACCCCAATGACAAGCCAAGCAATTGTTTCATACTTTAGTAATCTCAAACTTTTTTCAACTTTCACGCAATACATGAGCGTGAGCCATGGATATAGCACTATAGGTGGAATAGAATATGATGATGGATGTTATGTGGAGAAGACAAAAAAGGAGGAAGTCTCACATCGACGCGGCTAATCAACGGGCTGATACGTCTCCAATGTATCTATAATTTGTGATTGTTCCATGCTATTATATTATCTGTTTTGGATGTTTATGGGCTTTATTATAGACTTTTATATTATTTTTGGGACTAACCTATTAACCGGAGGCCCAACCCAAATTGCTGTTTTCTTGCCTATTTTAGTGTTTCGAAGAAAAGGAATATCAAACGGAGTCCAAATGGAATGAAACCTTTGGGAGAGTTATTTTTGGAACGGAAGCAATCCAGGAGACTTGGAGTAGACGTTAGGGAAGCTTCGAGGAAGCCACGAGGCAGGGAGGCACGCCCTACCCCCTGGGCACGCCCCCCACCCTCTTGGGCCCCTCGTGGCTCCCCTGACCGACTTCTTTCGCCTATATATGTCCATATACCCTAAAAACATCGAGGAACAGAATAGGTCGGGAGTTCTGCCACCGCATGCCTCTGTAGCCACCGAAAACCAATCTAGATCCGTTCCGGCACCCTGCCGGAGGGGGAAACCCTCTTCGGTGGCCATCTTCACCATCCAGGCGCTCTCCATGACGAGAAGGGAGTAGTTCACCCTCGGGGCTGAGGGTATGTACCAGTAGCTATGTGTTTGATCTCTCTCTCTCTCTCGTGTTCTTGAGTCGGCACGATCTTGATGTATCGCGAGCTTTGCTATTATATTTGGATCTTATGATGTTTCCTCCCTCTACTCTCTTGTGATGAATTGAGTTTTCCCTTTGAAGTTATCTTATTGGATTGAGTCTTTAAGAATTTGAGAACACTTGATGTATGTCTTGCATGTGTTTATCTGTGGTGACAATGGGATATCACGTGATCCACTTGATGTATGTTTTGGTGATCAACTTGCGAGTTCCGTGACCTCATGAACTTCTGCATAGGGGTTGGCACACGTTTTTGTCTTGACTCTCCGGTAGAAACTTTGGGGCACTCTTTGAAGTTCTTTGTGTTGGTTGAATAGATGAATCTGAGATTGTGTGATACATATCGTATAATCATACCCACGGATACTTGAGGTGATATTGGAGTATCTAGGTGACATTAGGGTCTTGGTTGATTTGTATATTAAGGTGTTATTCTAGTATGAACGCTATGATAGATTGAATGGAAAGAATAGCTTCATGTTATTTTACTACAGACTCTTGAATAGATCGATCAGAAAGGATAACTTTGAGGTGGTTTCGTACCCTACCATAATCTCTTCGTTTGTTCTCCGCTATTAGTGACTTTGGAGTGACTCTTTATTGCATGTTGTGGGATATTTATATGATCCAATTATGTTATTATTGTTTAGAGAAATTGCACTAGTGAAAGTATGAACCCTAGGCCTTGTTTCAACGCATTACAATATCGTTTGTGCTCACTTTTATCATTAGTTACCTTGCTGTTTTCATATTTTCAGATTACAAAAACCTTTATCTACCATCCATATTGCACTTCTATCACCATCTGTTCGCCGAACTAGTGCACCTATGCAATTTACCATTGTATTGGGTGTGTTGTGGACACAAGAGACTCTTTGTTATTTGGTTGCATGGTTGTTTGAGAGAGACCATCTTCATCCTACGCCTGCCACGGATTGATAAACCTTAGGTCATCCACTTGAGGGAAATTTGCTACTGTCCTACAAACCTCTGCACTTGGAGGCCCAACAACGTCTACAAGAAGAAGGTTGTGTAGTAGACATCAAGCTCTTTTCTGGCGCCGTTGCCGGGGAGGTTAGCACTTGAAGGTATATCTTTAGATCTTGCAATCGAATCTTTTACTTTCTTGTTTTATCACTAGTTTAGTCTATAAAAGAAAATTAAAAAAATGGAATTGAGGATACCTCATGTGCTTCATCTTTTTAATGTCTTTCACGAAAATAAGGATTCCGATAATTGTGCTCAAGTGCTAGAAGAAGAATGCATTAGAATGTTTGGCACTAAATATTTGAATGATGAGCATGATTGCAATGTTGTTAGTATGAATTCCTTAAGTATACATGATGCTAATGATATGCAAAGCCACAAGCTTGGGGAAACTATGTTTGATGAAGATGATATTTTTTGTCCCCCAAGTTTTGATGAGAAAATTTATTATGATGATAGCATGCCTCCTATTTATGATGATTATATTGATGAAAGTGGGTTTGGAAGAGTGTCAACTTTAGGAAGTAATGATCCCACTATTCTGGAGGATGTTGAATCTTATTGTGATAATTATAAAAGTGGATTCGGAGAGGTCATGACTTTATTTAGTAATGATTCCACTATTTCGGAAGAGGTTCCAATTGATTATGGGAACAAAGTTGCTATCAATGATGATTATTGTGATGACACATATGCTATAAAAAGTAGTCATGATTACATTAAAACTTGTCATGATTATGATTACCCTTTTTCTGAACCTTACTCTTTTAATATGGAAACAATTTATAGTATTCGAGTTTCTTATGATACTCCCTGTTGGATGTGGGATTCCGGCAAACCCTTAAGGTTCGAACACTGGGGTGCGCGCGAAGTCTTTCCTTCCTACCAATCTACACCCTAGCTCACTAAGATCTCGCGGACGAACACGACGAACTCGCAACACAGAAAGACACAAGATTTATACTGGTTCGGGCCGCCGTTGTGGTGTAATACCCTACTCCAGTGTGGTGGTGGTGGATTGCCTCTAGGGCTGATGGAGAACAGTACAAAGGAAGAACAACCTCCTGAGGTTGAGGTGTTCTTGAGCTCGGTGAGCTTGTGTGTGTGAAGATGGTCTGAATGATCCCTCCCCTCTCTAAGGTGGTGGATAGTCCTATTTTTACTGGCCCTGGTCCTCTTCTCAAATATCGAGCGGGAAGGGAGCCAACAATGGCGGGCTAATTCGAAGGGGGGCAGCTAGTACAAGCTATCCTGACAAAAGTGGTCTTCGCCTGCCAAAGGCTCTGGTGGTGACGCCGTCTTGGGCTCCACGATGACCTCCGTCTTGCCGTCCTCCTGGTCTTGGTCTTGTTGCACCAATATAGCAACCTTTGCCTGATGCCTCGGTACTCTTCGCCTGCGCTGGCCTCCTTAGCACCAAAGAGGATACAAGGACGCTGCGCACGCTGGCGCCCGCCTGGCACCCGCCTGGTACTGTGCGTCATGGCTCATGTCATGAGGGTCTCGTGAGGTTTGCCCCGCCTTGATACCTCCGCTCCTCGTGAGCCTTCCTAGCTAGGCTACTCCCGAGGAGGTCTTGCGTCGTCCGCCTCGCGAGGATTGGACCCTCGCAAGGGTCTTGGATGCTTTGCTGGTGAAGATGGGATGTACGGCCTGCAGGCTCAGCCACGCCGCGGGCCGCAGGCAGGCAAGTCTGGGGACCCCCATTCGCAGGACGCCGGCACTCCCACTATTCGGAATCAGAAGAATTTTGCTTGTGTGGAGAGCAATAAAATTTCTATGCTTGTAGATCATGAAAAGAATGCTTTATGTGATAGTTATATTGTTGAGTTCATTCATGAATCTAATGAAAATTATTATTATGGAGGAATATATGCTTGTAGGAATTGGAATAATATCAAGTTTCCTCTCTATGTGCTTAAAGTTTTGAAGTTATGCTTGTTTTGCCTTCCTATGCTAGTTGATTATTGTTCCCATAAGTTGTTTGCTCACAAAATCCCTATGCATAGGAAGTGGGTTAGACTTAAATGTGCTAGTCATATTATTCATGATGCTCTCTTTATGTTACAATTCTTGTCATTTATGTGAGCATCATTGGAATCATCATGCCTAGCTAGGGGCGTTAAACGATAGCGCTTGTTGGGAGGCAACCCAACTTTATTTCTGTTCCTTGCTTTTTCTTCCTATTTAGTAGTAAATAAATCATCTAGCCTCTGCTTATATGTGGTTTTACATTTTTAATTAGTGTTTGTGCCAAGTAAAGACTTTAGGACCTTCTTGGGTGATTGTTATTTGATCTTGCTGTAAAAAACAGAAAGTATGCGCTCATGAGAATAATTTTCATTTTTACCAGAAAGCGATAAAATACCAATTCTACTTGAAGTAGATTAATAAACAAATTTCCTAGGACTTCCTAATTTCTGAGGATTTTTGGGGTTCCAGAAGTTTGCGTTAGTTACAGATTACTTCAGACTGTTCTGTTTTTGACAGATTCTGTTTTTCATGTGTTGTTTGCTTATTTTGATGAATCTATGGCTAGTAAAAGAGTTTATAAACCATAGAGAAGTTGGAATACAGTAGGTTTAACACCAATATAAATAAAGGATGAGTTCATTACAGTACCTTGAAGTGGTGTTTTGTTTTCTTTCGCTAACGGAGCTTACGAGTTTTCTGTTAAGTTTTGTGTTGTGAAGTTTTCAAGTTTTGGGTAAAGATTCAATGGACTATGGAATAAGGAGTGGAAAGAGCCTAAGCTTGGGGATGCCCAAGGCACCCCAAGGTAATATTCAAGGACAACCAAGAGCCTAAGCTTGGGGATGCCCCGGAAGGCATCCCCTCTTTCGTCTTCGTTCATCGGTAACTTTACTTGGAGCTATATTTTTATTCACCACATGATATGTGTTTTGCTTGGAGCGTCATTTTATTTTCTTTTGTTTTGCTTCCTGTTTGAATAAAATACCAAGATCTGAAATTCTTAAATGTTAGAGAGTCTTCACATAGTTGCATACGTATTCAACTACACAATGATCTTCACTTATATCTTGTGGAGTAGTTTATCGTTTGCTCTAGTGCTTCACTTATATCCTTTTAGAGCACGGCGGTGGTTTTATTTTGAAGAAATTGTTGAACTCTCATGCTTCACTTATATTATTTTGAGAGTCCTAAACAACATGGTAATTTTCTTTGGTTATGAAACTAGTCCTAATATGGTGGGCATCCAAGAGGGATATAATAAAAACTTTCGTATAAGTGCATTGAATACTAAGAGAAGTTTGATACTTGATGATTGTTTTGAGATATGGAGATGGTGATATTAGAGTCATGCTAGTTGAGTAGTTGTGAATTTGAGAAATACTTGTGTTGAAGTTTGTGATTCCCGTAGCATGCATGTATGGTGAACCGTTATGTGATGAAGTCGGAGCATGATTTATTTATTGATTGTCTTCCTTATGAGTGGCGGTCGGGGACGAGCGATGGTCTTTTCCTACCAATCTATCCCCCTAGGAGCATGCGCGTAATACTTTGTTTTGATAACTAATAGATTTTTGCAATAAGTATGTGATTTCTTTATGACTAATGTTGAGTCCAGGGCAATGAATCAAGAGTGACATGTATGATAAATTATGCATGGTGGCTTTGCCACAAATACGATGCCAACTGCATGATCATGCAAAACAATATGACAATGGTGAAGCGTGTCATGAATAAAATGGTGGAAAGTTGCATGGCAATATATCTCGGAATGGCTATGGAAATGCCATAATAGGTAGGTATGGTGGCTGTTTTGAGGAAGATATAAGGAGGTTTATGTGTGATAGAGCGTATCATATCACGGGGTTTGGATGCACTGGCGAAGTTTGCACCAACTCTCAAGGTGAGAAATGGAAATGCACAGTACCGAAGAGGCTAGCAATGATGGAAGGTGAGAGTGTGTATAATCCATGGACTCAACATTAGTCATAAAGAACTCACATACTTATTGCAAAAATCTACAAGTCATCAAAAACCAAGCACTATGCGCATGCTCCTAGGGGGATAGATTGGTAGGAAAAGACCATCCTCGTCCCCGACCACACTCATAAGGAAGACAATCAAATAACACCTCATGTTTCAAAATTTTTACACAACGGTTACCATACGTGCATGCTACGGGACATGCAATCTTCAACACAAGTATTTCTCAAATTCACAACTACTCAAATAGCACACCCTAATATCACCATCTTTATATCTCAAAACAATTATCAAGTATTAAACTTCTCATAGTATTCAATGCACTTTCTATGATAGTTTTTATTATACCTATCTTGGATGCCTATCATATCAGGACTAATTTCATAACCAAAGCAAATTACCATGCTGTTCTTCAGGACTCTCAAAATAATATAAGTGAAGCATGATAGATCAATAATTTCTATAAAATAAAACCACCACCGTGCTCTAAAAGATATAAGTGAAGCACTAAAGCAAAATTATCTAGCTCAAAAGATATAAGTGAAGCAGATAGAGTATTCTGATAAATTCCAATTCATGTGTGTCTATCCCAAAAGGTTTGTACAGCAAGGATGGTTGTGGTAAACTATAAAACAAAGACTCAAATCATACAAGACGCTCCAAGAAAAACACATATCATGTGGTGATAAAAATATAGCCTCAAGTAAAGTTACCGATGGAAGAAGACGAAAGAGGGGGTGCCTTCCGGGGCATCCCCAAGCTTAGGCTTTTGGTTGTCCTTGAATTTTAACTTGGGGTGCCTTGGGCATCCCCAAGCGTAGGCTCTTGCCATTCCTTATTCCAAAATCCATCAAATCTTTACCCAAATCTTGAAAACTTCACAACACAAAACTCAACAGAAAATCTCATGAGCTCCGTTAGTATAAGAAAACAAACCACCACTTAAGGTACTGTAATGAACCCATTCTTTATTTATATTGGTGTTAAACCTAATGTATTCCAACTTCTCTATGGTTCAGATCCTCCGATACTAGCCGTAGATGCATCAAAATAAGCAAACAACACACGAAAAACAGAATCTGTCAAAAACAGAACAGTCTGTAGTAATCTGTAGGTTTCGAATACTTCTGTAACCCCAAAAAATCTGAAATAAATTGGTGGACGTGAGGAATTTGTCTATTAATCATCTGCAAAAATAATCAACCTAGTCGCACTCGCCAGTAAAAATGGCAGCAAATCCCGTGAGCGCTAAAGTTTCTTTTTTTTACAGCAAGATCGCTAAAACTTCTCCCAAGTCTTCCCAAAGGTTCTACTTGGCACAAACATTAATAAAAAGTATAAAACCACATCTAAACAGAGGCTAGATGAATTATTTATTACTAAACAGAACCAAAAAGCAATAAACAAAAATAAAATTGGGTTGCCTCCCAACAAGCGCTATCATTTAACACCCCTAGCTAGGCATAAAAGCAAGAATAGATCTAGGTATTATCATCTTTGGTTTTAATTTTTTTAGCGGAGTCATTCTCGAATCCGGGAGGTTCTTTACGTTTCCCTTCATATTCGATTTTTTTGTGATCTAAATAATCCAACCTCTTATTGCAAAGGGTAATCAACATATTCATGCGGTGAAGGTTTCCGCTAACACTCAAGAGGCTCAAGAGACTTTTGTAAAAAAATTGTTACTTCGAAAATCTTTTCAAAAACTTGTGTCTCTTCCTGGGTATGATGTGACCCCTTTTGTTGAGGTAGTGCTCCCACTATTCCCTTTATGATTTCATGAGCAATACTGGGATCAATTTCGATAAAATTCCCTTTGGCAACGCAATCCAAGAGTTGTCTATGCGACATATTTATCCCAACATAAAAATTAAAGTAAAATTCTAAAATTCACCTCTAGGGTGAAATTACGATAAGATTCCATCATCCTAAACCAACATATTTTAAATTTTCTCCTTGTCTTTGTTTGAAGTGAAGAACTTCAAACTCGGGAGGCAAAGGGGCAGATAAGGGACTAGCCATGACGACACACGACGACACAAGAAATAAGCGAAAAAGAGGCGAATGAAAAAGAGGTGAGCGGAAAAAGAGGGCTAATAAAATGGCAAGGGTGAAGTGGGGGAGAGGAAAACGAGAGGCAAATGGAAAATAATGTACTGCAAGGGATAAGAGTTTGTGATGGGTACTTGGTATGTCTTGACTTGTGCGTAGATCTCCCCGGCAACGACGCCAGAAATCCTTCTTGCTACCTCTTGAGCACTGCGTTGGTTTTCCCTTGAAGAGGAAAGGGTGATGCAGCAAAGTAGCGTAAGTATTTCCCTCAGTTTTTGAGAACCAAGGTATCAATCCAGTACGAGACCACAAGCAAGTCCCTCGTACCTACACAAACAAACAAGAACCTCGCAACTAACACGATAAAGGGGTTGTCAATCCCTTCACGGTCACATACGAGAGTGAGATCTAATAGAGATAATAATAATAAGATAAATATTTTTGGTATTTTTATGATATAGATTGAAAGTAAAGATTGCAAAATAAAATAGATTGGGAACTTATATGATAGAAGATAGACTTGGGGGACATAAGTTTCACTAGTAGCTTCTCTCAAGATAGCATAAGTATTACGGTGGGTGAACAAATTAATGTCGAGCAATTGATAGGAAAGTGCAAAATTATGAGAATATCTAGGCATGATCATGTATATAGGTATCACGTCCGCGACAAGTAGACCGAAACGATTCTGCATCTACTACTATTACTCCACACATCGACCGCTATCTAGCATGCATCTAGAGTATTAAGTTCATAAGAACAGAGTAACGCATTAGGCAAGATGACATGATGTAGAGGGATACACTCAAGCAATATGATATAAACCCCATCTTTTTATCCTCGATGGAAACAATACAATACGTGCCTTGCTGCCCCAGCTGTCACTGGGAAAGGACACCGCAAGATTGAACCCAAAGCTAAGCACTTCTCCCATTGCAAGAAAGATCAATCTAGTAGGCCAAACCAAATTGATAATTTCAAGAGATTTGCAATGATAACCAATCATACATAAAAGATTTCAGAGAAGAATCAAATATTTTTCATAGATAAACTTGATCATAAACCCACAAATCATCGGATCTCGACAAACAGACCGCAAAAAGAGTTACATCAAATAGATCTCCAAGAAGATCGAGGAGAACATTGTATTGAGAACCAAAGAGAGATAAGAAGCCATCTAGCTAATAACTATGGACCCAAAGGGTTGTGGTAAACTACTCACACATCATCGGAGAGGCTATGGTGTTGATGTAGAAGCCCCCCGTGACCGATTCCCCCTCCGGCGGAGCTCCGGAAAAGGCCCCAAGATGGGATCTCTTAGGTACAGAAGGTTGCGGCAGTGGAAATAGGCTTTCATGGTGCTCCTGGATGTTTCCGGGTATATGGGTATATATAGGAGGAAGAAGTAGGTCGGTGAAGCTACGACGGGCCCACGAGGGTGGGGGCGTGCCTCCTTGCCTCGTGGCTCCCTTGTTTCTTTCTTGACATCCACTCCAAGTCCCCTGGATCATTTTTGTTCCAAAAATAACTCTCCCGAAGGTTTTATTCTGTTTGGATTCCGTTTGATATTCCTTTTCTGTGAAACACTAAAATAGGCAAAAAACAGCAATTTGCACTCGGCCTTGGATTAGTAGGTTAGTCCCCAAAATAATATAAAAGTGTATAAATAAGCCCATTAACATCCAAAACAGATAATATAATAGCATGGAACAATCAAAAACTATAGATATGTTGGAGATGTATCAATACGTGTCATAATCTTATGGTGGCAAAATGGGCATCCATAGCCATCGTTCCAGGTCCTAATACGCATGTTATGCATTCCCGTATAAAGCTCCCTCAGGATTCGCCTCTTGTACCTCCTCTGGGCACCAAATCACTTATTAGTAGGATTAGGAATTTATGGCTATTTATTTATACATATCCAGAGATTATGGTTCAATTTTTAAGCACAGTCGTCTATATACAGACCAATCTTGAAGAAAATAATGGCATAAACATAGGTAGGTCATTCAAAATCAATTGTCAAGTCCTGGCTAGGAATTATTAGCACGAACACTAACCCTAGTCGGATTACTAGCAGAAATCATTTGCACAGACGAAACAACTAATCACTTATCACCTGTACCATTCAAACAATCAATACACTACACAGATCTAACGAAACTTACTTAGATTTCATGGATTGGGAGAACATAACCACATGATTTCTATTCCAAAAAGGGGGAGGCAGGAGTAACCAGAGAAACCCTATGATATATTTGACACATAAATGGGTATAGATGACTAACCAGTTGTCCGTCGTCATCACCGGAGTGGTCGTCGGAGTCATCACCGGAGTGGTTGTCGGAGTCATCACCGGAGTGGTCGTCGGAGTCGGTGTGGAACTCTGCCTCCGGCTGTGGAAGCTCGACGTCGTCGACGACGTCAGGGTGCAGCGTTAACTCGTTGGTGGTGACGGCAACCTCTATCTCCATCTCCACGCCGTGCTCCGGTGCTTTAGCAGCCCTGGCATCGCCACTCCCTCCGATGGGGCGCTTCGGCGGCATCCTCATACACTGACGGCTTTGAGGACCGAGAGCAGTGTCAAGGATGCAAGCGAAGAGAGAGGATTGTGTGTGCATAGCGAGGATGGGGGGAGGGGGCACCATTAATATGGAGTAGTCGGAGTTGTGGGAGAGAGGCGGGCGGCGGTCAAACCGATGGCTCGCCTTCCGATGAGCCTGCGCACCGGACTACACGCATGCCTACCAAAGTTTCACACAGCTACTTGCACACCTCCCGATGACACTGCACAGCGAGCACACCTCCGTCAATTCACACCCCTGCATGCACGCCTCCCCATCTGCCTGCGCAGCGGACTGCTCGCATGCGTCCCATCAACTCACGCCTGCTTGCACACCACACGGGTCGCACAGCGGCATGTATATTGTTTTTCTATTTGGATGATTAATGCTGCCGCTTTATTGCTTAACCGAAGCATGACACGTATCTGTTCTTGGTCTAACGCTCACGGTTTGAATAAATAATCCATTTGGGGTATTGGTTCCCAATTATTAATAATCTCTGTCTGTAATTAGTTGAAGATTACATCAAAACTGGTCTCAAATTTGACAAAAAAGTACAATGCCACTTTGTATTGGTGTCCATATGACAACACGATAAGTTTCATGAACTTCAAATAAGTTTTGGATGTACTAGAATTTAAAAATCAAGATTCTCGATGTTTGAAATTTGTTGCACGAGGAGTAAACATGCACCCAATGAGACACATGTGTTTTTGCAATCTATTTAGGTGCACTATCACGTGTGCATGTAGCTCAAATTTGATTTCTACACATTATACCCATAGAAAATCAATCAATCAATGTACTAAAACGTCTTAATGATCTCTGTGAATTTTTTTTGAAATTAAAACGTCCCTCCTTTGGTAACATGTATGTTCACCGCGGGGTAATTTATTTAACATGCATCGCAGTTGTGGTGGATTCACGGTGTGTGTGTGTGGGGGGGGTGCATCTAGGGGTGGCGGGTGGCTCGCAGTACACTACGAGTTGAGCCACCGTGTGGGTTGGTCATTTTGTTAGGCAGGCTGGTGCCACATCAGTCGTGAAATCGTTATTTAAAACATTACACAGCCCTTTCGTAAATAAATGTTTTGCCACATGCAGTCGATGGTTGGCCTACACGACACTCGATACTCGCGTATGACGCTTTCTGTGGGTCCGCAAGGTCGTCGTCCATCACTTTGATGAACAGCCGGCAGCGAGGTTAATTTGACCAGCAAGGTAGAATCTTTTTTGTTTGTGTTATGGTGGTATATAGTACACGTCGAAGAGGTGGGAGGGGACTAGCATATATACTATACATATGCGTCTATGAACAAGTACACCTCACTCAGTGTCGGGACTTTTTGGTTACCGAGGCACGTGCCACATCAAAATTGTGAAATTGATTATTCAAACATCACACAACACCTTTTTGGGCCACATGCATATATATCATAGCTAGGGCACTCATGTGTGACGCTTCCATCTGTGCGCCCACGAGGCCATCGTCGATGCATGCATGCATGCATCACTTTGACCTACATCGGGAGAGGTTAATTAATTTCACCATCGATGAGGATTCTTTTGGGATGTAAATATATTACGGTAGGAGCATATAGTATGCGGTGAAGAGGGGGGAAGGGGACCGTCATATGTAGTACACTTGATATGAACCTCACTCTGTGTGGGTGCGTGGTTTACGGGTTTTGAGGCATGTGGCACATCAAAGTTGTGCATTTTGGGTATTCAACATATATATGTTTGGCCCACATGCAAAGCCGTGGTGGTTGTCCTCTCGCACCCACTTGAGCGGTTATCAGCGATATCAATGCTTTCCATCTGTGGGCCCGCTTGGTCCATCACTTCTTTTTACCTGACAACAAGAGAGGTTAATTTGACTTTGGAGGGGATTATTATTTTTGCTCTGGGATGACATGCATGATACACTTTGAGAACACACACATGCATGTGTACGCATGAATCCCTCCCATCGAGTCGAAGTGGCTAGTACAACGACACCATCATGAACCGATCTCGCTCTTTGTGGGGAGCTAGTGTATGATTTTTGACACACACGCCAGATCAATGTTGTGTATTCAAACATGCATGCCCGCATCACCTCCATACATATGCATGTAGTGGTTGCCTTCAAACGATACACTCCCTCGCGTGGTTATCGGCGACAAGCCTATATATTCGTGGGCTCGCGTGGACATCCATGATCACCTTGACCAACAAGAAGATAGGTTACCATGGCAGATTCTTCATTTGGTTCGTGTTATCGTAGTATAGGTCATGGTGAGATTCATACCTAATTAAGTTTGAGCGCATATACTATGCACGCATGCGTGCATATATGAATCCCCGTCATTGGCTTGAAGTGTGGTGTAACATACATATGCATCGTCAACCAAACCCTCACTCAGTGTGGGGATTTCTAGTTCGAAATCACGGTGCCACATAAAAGTTGTTCCATTGTTACTCAAAAACACACCTCTCCATACATATGTTTGGGCCACACACATGAAATGGTTGTCTTCGGGGACTAGCTACTTGCGTGATTATTGGCGAGCTAGCTCATCTCCAGGATTGCATGGACGACCATCACTTTGACCAACAACAAGAGAGAGGTTGTATGACCAAGGTGGGTTATTCTTGGTCCGTTTACGATCCATCTTGGTGAGATATATGCCTCTCTGGCCCGCCAACTGAAAGATGGGGGGGGGGGGGTTGCTACATCGCACTTTGCTAGGTGAACCTCGGTTGGGGGCATGCATTCATAGCTTAATTAGAATTCCCTTCGTGGCGACACGAGGGGGTGGGGGGCTGCTAGCTACTTCGCACTTTTCTAGGTGAACCTCGGTTGGGGGGGAGGGGGCATGCTCATAGCTTAGGATTCCCTTCGTGCCGACACGAGGGAGGGCTGCTAGCTACTTCGCAGTTTGCTAGGTGAACCTCGATTGTGGGGGCATGCATTCATAGCTTAGGAATCCCTTCGTGCCGACACAAGGGAGGGGGGCTGCTAGCTCTACTTCACACTTTCCTAGGTGAACCTCGGTTGGGGGGCATGAATTCATAGCTTAGGATTCCCTTCGTGCCGACACGAGGGAGGGGGGCTGCTAGCTACTTCACACTTTGCTACGGTGAACCTCGGTTGGGGGGCATGCATTCATAGCTTAGGATTCCCTTCATGCTGACACAAGCGAGGAGGGGGGCTGCTAGCTACTTCGCACTTTGATAGGTGAACCTCGGTTGAGGGGGAGGGGGCGTGCATTCATAGCTTAGGATTCCCTTCGTGCCGACACGATGGGGGGAGAGGTGGGGGCAAGCAATACCGTGTGCTTTGCGAGAGAGGTGCCGCATCGAAGTTGCATTTGGTATTTGAAAATCAAACCACCCTTTTGATACATAAATTTGGTCCACATGCAAGTGTGTTCGTGTTCTAACCATCTCCCGCGTCATTTTTCGCCAAATTTATGAATGTTAGACAAGTCGAATGACACAACAGACACGGTTCACTCACACTAACAGTGGGCCATGCCGGTGCACCTGTCATGCACACATCCGCACAGTACATTGGGCTCCACGAGGCTCCCCCTCTAAAAAAATATCTGCCCGCCTCGAGGGGTTTTCTGTTTCATAACACACGGTTGTTATCTTCGGACCATGTGCGATGTTTCTTGTTCCCAATCCCGCCTGCATCCCTAGAAAATATCTGCCCGCCTAGAGGGTTTTTCTGTTTCATAACACACGGTTGTTATCTCCGAACCGTGTGCGATGCACTATCATCGAAATTTTCAATAGCACGGCATTTTCACTCCCGCCTTTGACTCCCGCGTAGTAAAATTTTCAGTACACGTGTCATTTCCTCAAACACCCCGCGCCCCCTCCACAGACACACACACCAAAACCTCCTCGGGCATGCGCGCGCATGCGCGCGCGCGCACGCACTCACACACACACCCTCGCTCCAAACCCTAGCAAAGTCCCCGTCGCCGCTGCCGCCGCTAGGCCTCCATTGTCCACATCTGTCAGTTTGTCCGTGCAGCTTACCCACCGATCTCCATACCCGAGCTGCCCTGAGTTTCTTAGATGACACCTGCCAAACACCCCCTTTCCCACAGATCCCCATCCCCATCCCGATCCCCCACTCCAGAGCGTCTGAAAGTGAAACTATCCCTGGGCGGTTTTGGTAATTCCTAACAACATATAGCTCATTGAGCTAACATTATTCCAAGATTAATATTTCAGGAAAAGCTCAATGAATGGCATGGCATGGATGAGGAAAGTGGATCCCTCGAAATTCTAAGGACAAAAAGTTTGGCTCAAGCTTCAAGATCAAGACTCTACATTTTATATTATAGTGATCCAAGATCACATTGAGTCTATAGGAAAAGCCAATACTATCAACGAGGGATGAGGTGTTAATTAATGGCTTGCTTTCTCAAAATGCTTAGTGATATGCTCCAAAATCCTCAACTACCTTCCCACATCCACATATGACCTAAACCAAAAGTCAAACTCGGCCCCACTCATTCTTTCTATCCGGCGCCACCGAGTTTCAAATGTCATAGCCACTGCCACAAACCCTAGGCAAATCGGTCTCACCGATAGGGATCTCGGTCTCACCGAGATGGGATTGTAATCTCTCTGTTTCCCTTTGTAACGTTTCGGTCTTACCGAGATGAGCGATCGGTCCCACCGAGATTGCAATGTAAACTCTCTGTTTCCCTTTTGTAACATTTTGGTCCCACCGAGATGAGCGAATCGGTCCCACCGAGTTTACCTGACCAACTCTCTAGTTAGCTTATTACCAAAATCGGTCCCACCGAGTTTGTGTAATCGGTCACACCGAGATTACGTTATGCCCTAACCCTAACCATATCGGTCCTACCGAGTTGCATCTCAGTCCCACCGAAAATCCTAACGATCAATAGGTTTGCTGAATCGGTCCGACCGAGTTTAACCATTCGGTCCCACCGAGTTTGGCAAATTGTGTGTAATGGTTAGATTTTGTGTGGAGGCTATATATACCCCTCCATCCACTCTTCATTCGTGGAGAGAGCCATCAGAACATACCTACACTTCCAATACACATTTTTTGAGAGAGAACCACCTACACTTGTGTTGAGATCAAGATATTCCATTCCAACCATATGAATCTTGATCTCTAGCCTTCCCCAAGTTGCTTTCCACTCAAATCTTCTTTCCACGAAATCCAAATCCTGTGAGAGAGAGTTGAGTGTTGGGGAGACTTTCATTTGAAGCACAAGAGCAAGGAGTTCATCATCGACACACCATTTGTTACTTCTTGGAGAGTGGTGTCTCCTAGATTGGCTAGGTGTCACTTGGGAGCCTCCGACAATATTGTGGAGTTGAACCAAGGAGTTTGTAAGGGCAAGGAGATCGCCTACTTCGTGAAGATCTACCGCTAGTGAGGCAAGTCCTTCGTGGGCGACGGCTGTGATGGAATAGACAAGGTTGCTTCTTCGTGGACCCTTCATGGGTGGAGCCCTCTGTGAACTCGCGCAACCGTTACCCTCCGTGGGTTGAAGTCTCCATCAACGTGGATGTACGATAGCAGCACCTATCAGAACCACGACAAAACATCCGTGTCTCCAATTGCGTTTGAATCCTTCAAACCCTTCCCTTTACATTCTTGCAAGTTGCATGCTTTACTTTCCGCTGCTCATATACTCTTTTGCATGCTTGCTTGAATTGTGTGGAGATTGCTTGACTTGTACTAAGATAGCTAAAATCTTCCAAGAACTAAAATTGGGAAAAGGCTAGATTTTAATTTGGTCAAGTAGTCTAATCACCCCCCTCTAGACATACTTTCGATCCTACAGCGTCGCAGCCTAAGCCCGGCTACGCTTCCCGTGGAGCTCGAGGAGCGACTGCCCAAAAGAGGTGTATAGCCGTCTCTTCGCCTGACGTCGCCGAGGAAGCTGACGACCATTACTGGCGGCAGGCACTCAAGCAGCGGGCTAGAGTATGCGGGCATGTCTCGTCCGCCGGATACGACATCGAGGTCATCGACAGCGACGCCCTGAGGCAGGCTATGTTACAGGTTAAGTGGCCCACCCCCAACCCCTCGGGTTCAACCGTCATGGATCTCATCCATGGCCCCGCCGCTGATCTCCTCTGGCTCGCTGTCAACAATTTGCCAGTCTACATCGCCATCGAGCCCCTTTTGTCATTTCTGAAGGACACGTTCTACAACGCTGGCTTGGGATCCACTGCTTCCAAGTCAGACCTCATCGACGGCGACCACGTGGAGGGTACCCTCTCCGACTCTTCCAAGGGGAAAGAGCCCATCTGCTCTTCCAAGGGGAATGCGCATGTCTGCGACATCAGGGAGGGCACCCTATAGCCGTGCTCCTCCAAGGGGAAGGAGCCCATCTACGACAATATGGAGTGCATCCGGGGTCCCTGCTCTTCCCATGGGAATGAGCCCATCCGTGACAAGTGAGGAAACCCATGATTTGTTTTGTCATGCCTCTTCACAGGGGGGAAACCCATGATTTGTTTTGTCGAGTCCCTTTTGTAGTGTAGTGAGAATATGTCCAGTTTTAATTGCTATATCTGGTTGTTTGCAGTATGCCTTGTTTATTTCAGTTGTTCACAATGTGATGCTCTATATGTGCAATTATTTACTGTGCAGTACATTTCATCAATCCAATTTAAACATACCGATAGGAATGCATGTATTTGCTTGTTGTTAAGCCTGTTATAGTTAGCATATGCCTCTTTTAAAGTTTTTTGATTGTTCGGTTGTTTGTAGTTAGCACATGTTTAGTTTCAAATGCTATGTTTGGTTGTTCGTAGTATGCCTTGTTTATTCCAGTTATTCACAACGTGATGTTCTATATGTGCAAGTATGAACTGTGCAGTTCAATTTCATCAGTACTAGTTTCAACAATACCAGTTTCAACATTTGGTTGCTGCATCTTGTAGTTAACACACCTTTCCACTTGTTTTGCTTTACTAGCGTGCTTAAACCTGCACACTAAAGCTATCTTTTGGAGATTATTTTGTCTGCCATGTGTAATTTTGGTTGATGCTTAGCCTGTTGTGCTTAACATGCTTCTTGATGTACCTACACAGGACAATTTTGGGAACGACTGTTGTTTTCCATCGAGGTTAGTTTCATCCCATGGCTTATATCTGCTCACTGTTCAGGATATCGGTAGCTGGTACCATATAGGCCGACGGCTGATAAGGGACTAATCGGTGAATCAGACTTTTAATTGAATATATCTGCAACCCATTTTTCCTTAGGTTAACTAGGGCCATATGTGATGTATCTGAGGCTACATAGCAAGATGCACTGTACTTAATGTCTAAATATGCAATCCTAGGCTACATAGCAACAAGGAAGAGTGTTACATTAATGTTCTAATGATGTCTAGATATACGTAGAAGAGCAGCAGCAACAACAACTACAACACAACCCTGTTTGGATACTCAACTTAGCTAGTGGTTAGAGTTAGTTTCTAGCTCATTACCAACCCTGAACTAACTCCATCCAAAGAGTTTTTTGGATGGCAGGGTTAGATTGACAATAAATGCACTAGGAGAACTAGCTCCAATTAGCACCTCTTGGGTTGGATACTAGTTTATTTGGGTGGGTTATAGATGCAACTAGATCAAACTAGCCCTCTTATTTAGAAATACTTTGGGGCTATTTGAGCTCGGACTAGCTCAAACTAACTGTAACCAGTGGATACAACAACAGATAATTTGTAAGAATGAACTAAACTCCTTCCGACCCATAACATAAGATGTTAATTCATCTAATATGTGAGTATATTGGATGTTATAAGATACTCCCTCCATTCCTAAATATTTGTCTTTTTAGAGATTTCAAATGGACTACCACATACGAATGTATATAGACATATTACAAAAGAGTGTTGTACTACATCATTGTGCAATTGATGTTTAGCTTCTAATATTAACATGGTGCTTTTAGGTACATATGTCAGTGGTAAAGATCCGCGTTTCGACCCTTTCTGCATATGGGGCAATGAGATATCGATGAACCAACATAAAGTGAGGAAGCTGATAAAGATTGTTAGTAAAATGGGTCCATAGATGGCAATTAAACTATTTGTTTACACTTTATCCAAGACAACAGCGAACTGCAGGATGGTAAGTAAGAACTCCGCAACCTTCTTTTTACTGCCCATAATGAGTTGTGTTAGACGACAATGTCTCAATCTTTTTCCTTGCAGTGGTTGCCAAAGCAGTTTACTCAAGATTACCTCTCAAACTACATGATTGGTGGGCATGCAAAGGTTAAAGTATTTCTACCAGAACATGATGATTATCTAGATGTTTTCATTAAGACCGTGAAGGATGGGCGGTCGGCCATCACAAGGGGTTGGACTAGAGTCGCGTGTGCCTTTTCCATGGAGGAGGGAACAATATGGGCATTCCGCTTCACCTTATTCAGCAAGCAGAATATATTTCGCCTCTTTATTTACCGTCTTTAATAGTACAAGTATACAACTGTGGTTCATCATTCTTTATTTGGTTCTTATGTAATTCTTGAACATATGTACCTATGAATCGAATAATGCATTGGTTGTTTGAACCTGATGGATATGAATAAAGTTGTAGCATACATTCAAATTCAAATCCAAATCCGGTACAATTTGGAAAAGCAGCAATTAAATTACGGTGAAATTACACTCTCCAGGTTATTACAGCACACACAGTTGGTAAAACACAAAGTTTCCGATATGTACCATAATCGGAGACGGTTCACAGAGAGGAAACGCGTGCAAGCATGCACACAGTTGTCGTTTGCAAAGCGTGCATGATGTCAGACAATATCACACACGGTGCGAGCAAACTAAACGTTTGTGTTAGTTGCCTTATCGTACACGATTCGCAACCATGAACTGTTTCTGATGAAGAATGCATCGTAAACATTGCCCCACAGAATAGCATGTGTGATAGTTGTCGTGTACAACGATGTTACGATGGTCCGACAGTTCGTAATCCTGTCCGACACTCATAGACAATTGGCTAATCTTCTTAACGGTGAACCGTTTGTGCTGGACTGCGCATCATACACGTTCTATAATAGTGAACTGTTTGTGATGAGCCGCGCATCATAAACGTAGCACCACGGAATACCGACTATGATGGCAATGCGAGCAGAAACGAGTAGGAGTACTGTAGGGGCCCTATCCCCGACGGTTTATGGGTCGTGTGGGAAGGACCCCCCTATCGCCCACACTCACTTGGCGATGGTTCCAAATGCCGTCACGGAAAGGGGTTTTAAACAATTTGTTTAGGACCGACGCGCACCAGTGCTGCCTCGGATGCCACTGTTGGGGAACGTAGTAATTCAAAATTGTCCTACGATCACGCAAGATCTAACTAGGAGATGCATAGGAACGAGAGGGGAGAGTGTGTCCATGTACCCTAGTAGACCGAAAGCGAAAGCGTTTAGTAACGCGGTTGATGTAGTTGAATGTCTTCATGATCCAACCGATCCTAGCACCGAACGTACAACACCTCCGTGTTCAGCACATGTTCAGCATGATGACGTCCCTCGAGCTCTTGATCCAGTTGAGTACGAGGGAGAGTCCCGTCAGCACAACGGTGTGGCGACGGTGATGATGAAGTTACCGGCGCAGGGCTTTGCCTAAGCACTACAACAATATGACGGAAGTGGTAAACTGTGGAGGGGGGCATCGCACACGACTAAGAGATGTCTGTTGTGCCTTTGGGGTGCCCCCCGCCTCTGTATATAAAGGGGGGAGGAGGAGGTGGCGGCCTAGGGGGGCGCGCCATAAGGGGGAGTCCTACTTGGAATCCTAGTCCAAGTAGGATTCGGCCCCCGCTCCTTCCTTCCACCGGAGAGGGAAAAGGGGAAGGGAGAGAGAGGGAGAAGGAAAGAGGGGGCCGTTCCCCTCCCTTAGTCCAATTTAGTTTGGGCAAGGGGGGCCTCTCACATGGCCTTTCTCCTCTTCTCCAATAAGGCCCAATAGGCCCAATACTTCTCCCGGGGGGTTCCGGTAACCTCCTCGTACTCCGGAAAAATGCCCGAACCACTCGGAACCATTCCGATGTCCAAATGCAACCTTCCAATATATGAATCTTTACCTATAGACCATTTAGAGACTCCTCGTCATGTCCGTGATCTCATCCGGGACACCGAACAAACTTTGGTCATCAAACCACATAACTCATAATACAAATCGTCATCGAACGTTAAGCGTGCGGACCCTGCGGGTTCGAGAACTATGTAGACATGACCGAGACACATCTCTGATCAATAACCAATAGCAGAACCTGGATGCTCATATTTGCTCCTACATATTCTACGAAGATCTTTATCGGTCAAACCACATAACAACATGTGTCATTCCCTTTGTCATCGGTATGTTACTTGCCTGAGACTCGATCGTCGGTATCATCATACCTAGTTCAATCTCGTTACCGGCAAGGTTCTTTACTCGTTCTGTAATGCATCATCCCATAACTAACTCATTAGTCACATTACTTGCAAGGCTCATAGTGATGTGCATTACCGAGAGGGCCTAGAGATACCTCTCCGATACACGGAGTGACAAATCCTAATCTCGATCTATGCCAACTCAACAAACACCATTGGAGACACCTGTAGAGCATCTCTATAATCACCCAGTTATGTTGTGACGTTTGATAGCACACAAGGTGTTCCTCCGGTATTCGTGAGTTGCACAATCTCATAGTCAGAGGAACATGTATAAGTCATGATGAAAGCAATAGCAATAAAACTAAACGATCATAATGCTAAGCTAATGGATGGGTCTTGTTCATCACATCATTCTCTAATGATGTGATCCCATTCATCAAATGAGAACACATGTCTATGGTCAGGAAACTTAACCATCTTTGATTAACGAGCTAGTCTAGTAGAGGCATACTAGGGACACTCTGTTAGTCTATGTATTCACACATGTACTAAGTTTCCGGTTAATACAATTCTAGCATGAATAATAAACATTTATCACGATATAAGGAAATATAAATAACAAATTTATTATTGCCTCTAGGGCATATTTACTTCAGTATCCGGTTTGCGACTTAGAGTCATCTAGATCAGTCTCAAAGCTAGCATCGACGTAACCATTTACGACAAGCTCCTGAGGTCGGGCTGCAGGCTGGGGCTCCCATGGCCGAGGGCTGCGGGAGTTCCTCCTGAGGCTGAGTCATGCTTGAAAGAGGTGGCGAAGTTGATGGCTCGAAGAGCCGCTCTTCGAAGACGACGGGCTCTTGCGGTTTCCGCTTGGATGCTCTCCTGGTGATGTCATCGGCTTCCTTGTTGGTGCCCCGGGGCACGTGCTGCAGCTCCAGGCCCGAGAACTGCTTTTCCATCTTGCGCACCTCCGCGAGGTAGGCCTCCATGTGCTCGTCCTTCGGCTCGTATACCTTGTTGGAAAAGTTGACGAGGAGCTGCGAGTCGCCTTTGACGGTGAGGCGCTTCACCCCTAGAGCCACCGCAGCCCTCAGGCCAGCTATGAGGGCTTCGTATTCTGCGATGTTGTTGGAGACCTTCTCGTCGTGCTGAAAACAGAGTTGCACGGCGTAGTAGAGCTTGTCCTAAGTGGGTGAGATGAGCACTGCTCCAGCCCCCGCGCCCTGATGCGCGAAGGCGCCATCGAAATACATGACCCAGCCGTCTGGTGCCTCGCTTCCTGGGGAGGTGGACCGGTCTTCTCATTCCTCAAGAGCCGGGGCATCTGTACATTCTGCCACAAAATCAGAGAGCGTGGCTCCCTTGATGACCCTAGTAGTGCTGAACTCCAACTGGAATGCTTGTAACTCGATGTTCCACTCAGCAACCCTTCCGGATGAGTTAGGGCTCCTGAGCACCCTCTGCAATGGGTAGGCTGAGACGACCTTGATGGGGTGACCCTGGAAGTAGTGCCGCAGCTTGGGCGAGACCACCAAGAGTGCGAGCTGGAGCTTTTGCGGCATGGGGTAGTGCGCCCTCGTGTCCCGTAGTACGGTGCTGACGAAGTACACCGGATGCTCGATGAGGGCTGGCACACTGTCGAGGCTCGGGTCCCGCGGAGATTGTGGCATATCCTGAGGTGGTGGGTTTCCTGAGACCTGGCCGTCCCCAGGAGCTTCTGCGATGTTGCCCTGTTGAGCTTGGTCGTCCGCCGCTGATGGCTTTGCCGTGCCTTCCTGGCCCCGCGCTGCATCAGCTGTGGCTTGGCGCAGCACACCCTTGCCTTGGCGCTCCTCTCGAACTGCCACCAGTGCTGCGCTGGCAGAGTACGGGGTGGCGGCAAGGTAGAGCACCAGAGGCTCGAGAGGCCGCGGTGCCACCATCACTGGGAGGCTGGTGAGGTATTTCTTGAGGTCTTGGAAGGCCCGGTCGGCCTCCGAGGTCCACTCTTATGGGCCCTTCTTCTTCATGAGCTTAAAGAAGGGTAAGGCACGCTCGCCTAGCTTGGAGATGAAACGCCCTAACGCGGTCAGCCGCCCTGCTAGCTTTTGCATTTCCTTGAGGGTCTGTGGTGGGCTCATGTCTTCGATGGCCTTGATCTTCTCCGGGGTCGCCTCGATCCCTTTGTGGGATACGAGGAACCCCAGTAGCTTGCCAGAGGGGACGCCAAACACGCACTTCTCCGGATTAAGCCTCAAGTTCACTTGGCGCAAGCTCTCGAAGGTCTCCCCCATGTCTTGAATCAACGTCCTCGGCTCACGATATTTGACCACTATGTCATCAACGTAGGCCTCTGTGTTTCTGCCGAGCTGCAGCCCCAAGGCGATTTGCATCAACCGTTGAAAGGTTGCACCCGTGTTGCGCAGCCCAAAGGGCATGCAGGTGTAGCAGTACACCTCGCATGGTGTCAGGAAGGCTGTCTTCTCCACATCCTCCACCGCCATCTTGATTTGGTGGTATCCTGAGAAGCATCCAGGAAACATAGCAAGTCGCACTCGGCGGTGGAGGCGACGATTTGGTCGATGTGCGGAAGCAGGAACGGATCTTGGGGGCACACTTTGTTAAGGTTGGTGAAGTCGATGCACATCCGTTCCTTCCCGCCTTTCTTCGGTACTACGACGGGGTTCTCCAGCCATTCGAGGTATCGAACTTCTCGGATGGTACCTGCTGCCTCCAGCTTGCGTGTCTCTTGGACGATGAAGGCATGCTTCTCTGTGGACTACCGTCTTACTCGCTGCTTCACGGGGCGTACGTTGGGGCACACCCTCAGATGATGCTGGATTACCTCTCTCGGGACTCCTACCAGCTGATTGGGCTCCCACGCGAATATCTCCTTGTTCACGCGCAAAAACCTCACCAAAGCTTCTTCTTGTCCCGGGTCAAGGCCGGTTCCTATGGTGAAGGTGGCTCTTGAAGACCCGTCCTCGTCGACCGACACCTGCTTGGTCTCCGCCTTGTCATGAGTGAATAGCTGCTTCTTCTTGGTGGGCGCGGTTTCCTTGGCCTCGGGTGTACCGACGCCGACTGGCTATGTTGCTGCCGCGGTCTTGAAGGCGAGCCTGAGCGCCGCCACGGCCGCCTTAGCGCCCCCCTTGATGGTGAGGACGCCCTTGCTCCCTGGCATCTTCATGAGGTTGTAGGCCAGGTGAGTCGCCGCCATGAACTAAGCGAGAGTCGGGTACCCGAGGATGGCATTGTATGGGAGACCCTTGTGGGAGATGTCAAAGTCCACCAGCTCGGTGCGATAGTTGTCTCGCGTGCCAAAGGTGACAGGGAGGCGGATCTGCCCCAGAGGGTGAGCAGCTCCACCACCCACTCCTGTGAAGGGCTTGCTGAGGCCGAGCCATTCGAGCGGCACATGAAGAAGGCTGAAGGGTTCCACGGAGAGCAAGTTGAGGCCGGCGCCACCGTCAATGAGGGTCTTGGTGACGGCCACATTGCAGATGGTGGGCATGCAGAGCATTGGGAGCATCCCGGAGCCGGCGGTGGAGCCGAGGTGGTCTTCCGAGTCGAAGGTGAGGTCGGCCTCCAGCGCAGCCCAACCCGGCGGAGCCCCTGGGCGCTTGCAGGCTGCCCCAATCTGACGAAAGAAAGGCTTGACGTGGTGATCTGAAGGAATTGCTTGGGAGCCACCCAGTAGTGCTGCGACTGCGTGTGTGCCGGCGCCGCGTAGCGCGCTGTGAAGAGGTCGCGGAGTCCCCCCCAGGACGTCACCATGGATCCCGGGAGGTTGAGCAGCCAGGCGCGCGGCTCGTCGGCGAGGGCCAGGGGTAACAAGTTTGCCATGATCTTGTCGTCGCCTCCGGCTTCAAGGACGGCCTCCTCGTATGCTAACAGGAACAGCGTCGAGTCTGCCGCGCCATCATAACGCGGCGGCATCTCCGGCCTGAACTTGGCCAGCCACTACACTCGCCGCAGAGCGGGGGCCAGGGCTCGGTACCCAGACTCCATGCTGTTGGTGTTGGCCGCAGAGGTTGGTGTCGGGGCACCTACCATGGGAGCGTAGTGCGGAGGTACGGGGCGCTGATTGGTGGAGAGAAGCCCCGACGCAACCCTACTTGGCGCGCCAAATGTCGGATGTGGGGTTCCGGCAAACCCTTAAGGTTCAAACACTGGGGTGCGCGCGAAGTATTTCCTTCCTACCAATCTACGCCCTAGCTCACTAAGATCTCGCGGACGAACTCGACGAACTCGCAACACAAAAAGACACAAGATTTATACTAGTTCGGGCCGCCGTTGTGGTGTAATACCCTCCTCCAGTGTGGTGGTGGTGGATTACCTCTAGGGCTGATGATGAACAGTACAAAGGAAGAACAGCCTCATGAGGTTGAGGTGTTCTTGAGCTCGGTGAGCTTGTGTGTGTGAAGATGGTCTGAATGATCCGTCCCCTCTCTAAGGTGGTGGCTAGTCCAATTTATACTGGCCCTGGTCCTCTTCTCAAATATCGAGCGGGTAGGGAGCCAACAATGGCAGGCTAATTCGAAGGGTGACAGCTAGTACAAGCTATCCTGACAAAAGTGGTCTTCGCCTGCCAAAGGCTCTGGTGGTGACGCCGTCTTGGGCTCCACGATGACCTCTGTCTTGCCGTCCTCCTGGTCTTGGTCTCGTTGCACCAATATAGCAACCTTTGCCTGCTACCTCGCTACTCTTCGCCTGCGCTGGCCTCCTTAGCACCAAAGAGGAAACAAGGACGCTGCGTGCGCTGGCGCCCTGCTGGTGCCCGCCTGGTGCCGTGCGTCATGGCTCACGTCACGAGGGTCTCGTGAGGTTTGCACCGCCTTGATATCTCCGCTCCTCGTGAGCCTGCCTAGCTAGGCTACTCCCGAGGAGGTCTTACGTCGTCCGCCTCACGAGGCTTGGACCCTCGCGAAGGTCTTGGATGCTTTGCTGGTGAAGATGGGTCGTACGGCCTGCAGGCTCAGCCATGCCGCGGGCCGTAGGCAGGCAAGTCTGGGGACCCCCGTTCCCAGGACGCCGACACTCCCACTATTCGGAATGAGAAGAATTTTGCTTATGTGGAGAGTAATAAAATTTCTATGCTTGTAGATCATGAAAAGAATGCTTTATGTGATAGTTATATTGTTGAGTTCATTCATGAATCTATTGAAAATTATTATGAGGGAGGAATATATGCTTGTAGAAATTGCAATAATATCAAGTTTCCTCTCTATGTGCTTAAAGTTTCGAAGTTATGCTTGTTTTGCCTTCCTATGCTAGTTGATTATTGTTCCCATAAGTTGTTTGCTCACAAAATCCCTATGCATAGGAAGTGGGTTACACTTAAATGTGCTAGTAATATTATTCATGATGCTCTCTTCATGTTACAATTCTTATCTTTTATGTGAGCATCATTGAAATCATCATGCCTAGCTAGGGGCGTTAAACTATAGCGCTTGTTGGGAGGCAACCCAACTTTATTTTTGTTCCTTGCTTTTTTCCTGTTTAGTAATAAATAAATCATCTAGCCTCTTCTTAGATGTGGTTTTATGTTTTAATTAGTGTTTGTGCCAAGTAAAGCCTTTAGGACCTTCTTGGGTGATTGTTATTTGATCTTGCTGTAAAAAACAGAAAGTATGCGCTCACGAGAATAATTTTCATTTTTCACTAGATAGCGATAAAATACCAATTCCACTTGAAGTAGATTAATAAAAAATTGCCTAGGACTTCCTAATTTCTTAGGATTTTGGGGGTTCAGAAGTTTGTGTTAGTTACAGATTACTTCAGATTGTTCTATTTTTGACAGATTCTGTTTTTCATGTGTTGTTTTCTTATTTTGATGAATCTATGGCTAGTAAAAGAGTTTATAAACCATAGAGAAGTTAGAATACGGTAGGTTTAACACCAATATAAGTAAAGGATGAGTTCGTTACAGTACCTTGAAGTGGTGTTTTGTTTTCTTTCGCTAACGGAGCTTACGAGTTTTCTGTTAAGTTTTGTGTTGTGAAGTTTTCAAGTTTTGGGTAAAGATTCGATGGACTATGGAATAAGGAGTGGAAAGAGCCTAAGCTTGGGGATGCCCAAGGCACCCCAAGGTAATATTCAAGGACAACCAAGAGCCTAAGCTTGGGGATGCCCCGGAAGGCATCCCCTCTTTCGTCTTCGTTCATTGGTAACTTTACTTGGAGCTATATTTTTATTCACCACATGATATGTTTGCTTGAAGTGTCATTTTATTTTCTTTTGTTTTGCTTGCTGTTTGAATAAAATACCAAGATCTGAAATTCTTAAATGTTAGAGAGTCTTCACATAGTTGCATACTTATTCAACTACACATTGATCTTCACTTATATCTTGTGGAGTAGTTTATCGTTTGCTCTAGTGCTTCACTTATATCCTTTTAGAGCACAGCGGTGGTTTTATTTTGAAGAAATTGTTGAACTCTCATGCTTCACTTATATTATTTTGAGATTCCTAAATAATATGGTAATTTGCTTTGGTTATGAAACTAGTCCTAATATGGTGGGCATCCAAGAGGGATATAATAAAAACTTTCATATAAGTGCATTGAATACTAAGAGAAGTTTGATACTTGATGATTGTTTTGAGATATGGAGATGGTGATATTAGAGTCATGCTAGTTGAGTAGTTGTGAATTTGAGAAATACTTGTGTTGAAGTTTGTGATTCCTGTAGCATGCATGTATGGTGAACTGTTATGTGATGAAGTCGGAGCATGATTTATTTATTGATTGTCTTCCTTATGAGTGGCGGTCGGGGACGAGCGATGGTCTATTCCTACCAATCTATCCCCCTAGGAGCATGCGCGTAATACTTTGTTTTGATAACTAATAGATTTTTGCAATAAGTATGTGATTTCTTTATGACTAATGTTGAGTCCAGGGCAATGAATCAAGAGTGACATGTATGATAAATTATGCATGGTGGCTTTGCCACAAATACGATGCCAACTGCATGATCATGCAAAACAATATGACAATGGTGAAGCGTGTCATGAATAAAATGGTGGAAAGTTGCATGGCAATATATCTCGGAATGGCTATGGAAATGCCATAATAGGTAGGTATGGTGGCTGTTTTGAGGAAGATATAAGGAGGTTTATGTGTGATAGAGCGTATCATATCACGGGGTTTGGATGCACTGGCGAAGTTTGCACCAACTCTCAAGGTGAGAAAGGGAAATGCACGGTACCGAAGAGGCTAGCAATGATGGAAGGTGAGAGTGTGTATAATCCATGGACTCAACATTAGTCATAAAGAACTCACATACTTATTGCAAAAATCTACAAGTCATCAAAAACCAAGCACTATGCGCATGTTCCTAGGGGGATAGATTGGTAGGAAAAGACCATCCTCGTCCCCGACCACACTCGTAAGGAAGACAATCAAATAACACCTCATGTTTCAAATTTGTTACACAACGGTTACCATACGTGCATGCTACGGGACATGCAATCTTCAACACAAGTATTTCCCAAATTCACAACTACTCAACTAGAACACCCTAATATCACCATCTTTATATCTCAAAACAATTATCAAGTATTAAACTTCTCATAGTATTCAATGCACTTTCTATGATAGTTTTTATTATACCCATCTTGGATGCCTATCATATCAGGACTAATTTCATAACCAAAGCAAATTACCATGCTGTTCTTCAGGACTCTCAAAATAATATAAGTGAAGCATGAGAGATCAATAATTTCTATAAAATAAAACCACCACCGTGCTCTAAAAGATATAAGTGAAGCACTAGAGCAAAATTATCTAGCTCAAAAGATATAAGTGAAGCACATAGAGTATTCTAATAAATTCCAATTCATGTGTGTCTATACCAAAAGGTTTGTAGAACAAGGATGGTTGTGGTAAACTATAAATCAAAGACTCAAATCATACAAGACGCTCCAAGCAAAACACATATCATGTGGTGAATAAAAATATAGCCTCAAGTAAAGTTACCAATGGAAGAAGACGAAAGAGGGGGTGCCTTCCGGGGCATCCCCAAGCTTAGGATTTTGGTTGTCCTTGAATTTTAACTTGGGGTGCCTTGGGAATCCCCAAGCTTTGGCTCTTGCCACTCCTTATTCCAAAATCCATCAAATCTTTACCCCAAAACTTGAAAACTTCACAACAAAAAACTCAACAGAAAATCTCATGAGCTCCGTTAGTATAAGAAAACAAACCACCACTTAAGGTACTGTAATGAACCCATTATTTATTTATATTTGTGTTAAACCTAATGTATTCCAACTTCTCTATGGTTCAGATCCTCCGATACTAGCCATAGATGCATCAAAATAAGCAAACAACACACGAAAAACAGAATCTCTCAAAAACAGAACAGTCTGTAGTAATCTGTAGGTTTCGAATACTTCTGTAACCCCAAAAATTCTGAAATAAATTTGTGGACGTGAGGAATTTGTCTATTAATCATCTGCAAAAATAATCAACCTAATCGCACTCTCCAGTAAAAATGGCAGCAAATCTCGTGAGCGCTAAAGTTTCTGTTTTTTTACAGCAAGATCGCTAAAACTTCTCCCAAGTCTTCCCAAAGGTTCTACTTGGCACAAACATTAATAAAAAGTATAAAACCACATCTAAACAGAGGCTAGATGCATTATTTATTACTAAACAGAACCAAAAAGCAATAAACAAAAATAAAATTGGGTTGCCTCCCAACAAGCGCTATCGTTTAACACCCCTAGCTAGGCATGAAGGCAAGAATAGATCTAGGTATTATCATCTTTGGTTTTAATTTTTTAGCGGAGTCATGCTCGAATCCGGGAGGTTCTTTACGTTTCCCTTCATATTCAGAATTTTTTTGATCTAAATAATCCAACCGCTTATTGCAAAGGGTAATCAACATATTCGTGCGGTGAAGATTTCCGCTAACACTCTTAAGAGGTTCAAGAGACTTTTGTAAAATTTTCGTTACTTCGAAAATCTTTTCAAAAACTTGTGTCTCTTCCTGTGTACGATGTGACCCCTTTTGTTGAGGTAGTGCTCCCACTATTCCCTCTATGATTTCATGAGCAATACTGGGATCAATTTCGATAAAATTCCCTTTGGCAACGCAACCCAAGAGTTGTCTATGCGACATATTTAGCCCAACATAAAAATTGCAAAGTAAAATTCTAAAATTCACCTCTAGGGTGAAATTATGATAAGATTCCATCATCCTAAACCAAGCATCTTTTAAATTTTCTCCTTGTCATTGTTTGAAGTGAAGAACTTCAAACTCGGGAGGCAAAGGGCCAGATAAGGGACTAGCCATGACGACACATGACGAGACAAGAAATAAGCGAAAAAGAGGTGAACGAAAAAGAGGCGAGTGGAAAAAGAGGGCTAATAAAATGGCAAGGGTGAAGTGGGGGAGAGGAAAACGAGAGGCAAATGGAAAATAATGTAATGCAAGGGATAAGAGTTTGTGATCGGTACTTGGTATGTCTTGACTTGTGCGTAGATCTCCCCGGCAACGGCGCCAGAAATACTTCTTGCTACCTCTTGAGCACTGCGTTGGTTTTTCCTTGAAGAGGAAAGGGTGATGCAGCAAACTAGTGTAAGTATTTCCCTCAGTTTTTGAGAACCAAGGTATCAATCCAGTAGGAGACCACACGCAAGTCCCTCGTACCTACACAAACAAATAAGAACCTCGCAACCAACGCGATAAAGGGGTTGTCAATCCCTTCACGGTCACATACGAGAGTGAGATCTAATAGAGATAATAACAATAAGATAAATATTTTTGGTATTTTTATGATATAGATTGAAAGTAAAGATTGCAAAATAAAATAGATTGGAAACTTATATGATAGAAGATAGACCTGGGGGGCATAAGTTTCACTAGTAGCTTCTCTCAAGATAGCATAAGTATTACGGTGGGTGAACAAATTACTGTCGACCAATTGATGGAAAAGTGCATAATTATGAGAATATCTAGGCATGATCATGTATATAGGCATCTGATACGTCCATTTTGCATCATGCTTTTATATCGATATTTATTGCATTTTGGACCGTTATTTCACTTTATGTCACAACACTTATGGCTATTCTCTCTTATTTTACAAGGTTTACATAAGGAGGGAGAATGCCGGTAGCTGGAATTATGGGCTGGAAAAGGAGCAAATACTAGAGACCTATTCTGCACAACTCCAAAAGTCCTGAAACTCCACGGAACATCTTAAAATAAATAAATAAAAATCCTTGCCAAAGATGAAGGCCAGGGGGCCCACATCCTGCTCACGAGGGTGGGGGGGCGCCCCCCTCCTAGGGCGCGCCCCCTACCTCGTGGGCCCCCTGGTGGGTCTCCGACGTCCATCTTCTGCTATATGAAGTCTTTCGATGAGAAAAAAATCAGAAGGAACTTTTCGGGATGAGACTCCGCCGCCACGAGGCGGAACCTTGGCGGAACCAATCTAGAGCTCCGGCAGAGCTGTTCTGCTGTGGATACTTCCCTCCGGGAGGGGGAAATCATCACCATCGTCATCACCAATGCTCCTCTCATCGGGAGAGGGAAATCTCCATCAACATCTTCACCAGCACCATCTCATCTCCAAACCCTAGTTCATCTCTTGTATCCAATTCTTGTCTCAAAGTCCGGGATTGGTGCTAGTAGGTTGCTAGTACTGTTGATTACTCCTTGTAGTTGATGCTAGTTGGTTTATTTGGTGGAAGATCATATGTTCAGATCCTATATGCATATTATTACCCCTCTGATTATGAACATGAATATGCTTTGTGAGTAATTACGTTTGTTCCTGAGGACAAGGGAGAAGTCTTGCTATTAGTAGTCATGTGAATTTGGTATTCGTTTGATATTTTGATAAGATGTATGTTGTCTAGCCTCTAGTGGTGTTATGTGAACGTCGACTACATAACACTTCACCATTATTTGGGCCTAGAGGAAGGCATTGGGAAGTAATAAGTAGATTATGGGTTGCTAGAGTGACAGAAGCTTAAACCCTAGTTTATGGATTGCTTCGTAAGGGGCTGATTTGGATCCACATGTTTCATGCTATGGTTAGGTTTACCTTAATACTTTTGTTGTAGTTGCGGATGCTTGCAATAGAGGTTAATCATAAGTGGGATGCTTGTTCAAGTAAGAACAGCACCCAAGCACCGATCCACCCACATATCAAATTATCAAAGTATCGAATGCGAATCATATGAACGTGATGAAAACTAGCTTGACGATATTCCCATGTGCCCTCGGGAGCGCTTTTCCTTGTATAAGAGTTTGTTCCATCTTGTCCTTTGCTACAAAAAGGATTGGGCCACCTTGCTGCACTTTATTTACTTTATTTACTTGTTGCTCGTCACGATTTATCTTATCACAAAACTATCTGTTACCACTTATTTCAGTACTTGCAGAGAATACCTTGCTGAAAACCGATTATCATTTCCTTCTGCTCCTCGTTGGGTTCGACACTCTTACTTATCGAAAGGACTACGATAGATCCCCTATACTTGTGGGTCATCAAGACTCTTTTCTGGCGTCGTTGCCGGGGAGTGTAGTGCCTTTGGTAGGTGGAATTTGGTAAGGAAAAATTTATATAGTGTGCTGAAATTTACTGTCACTTGTTACTATGGAAAGTAATTCTCTGAGGGGCTTGTTCGGGGTATCTTCACTCCTACTGAACCTATTGAAAATGAAACTCCTTTTGAATTTCCTTCGGGTATGATGGAAAAACTGCTAGCTAACCCTTTTACAGGAGATGGAACAAAGCATCCTGATGAGCACTTAATATATGTGGATGAAGTTTGTGGATTATTTAAGCTTGCAGGTATACCCGATGATGTTGCTAAGAAGAAGGTCTTCCCTTTATCTTTGAAGGGAGACACATAGATATGGTATAGGCTATGTGATGATATGAGATCATGGAACTATAAAAGATTGAAGTTGGAATTTCATCAAAGTATTACCCTATGCGTCTTGTTCATCGTGATCGCAATTATATATATATAATTTCTGGCCTCGCGAAGGAGAAAGCATCGCTCAAGCTTGGGGGAGGCTTAAATCAATATCATATTCATGCCCCAATCATGAGCTCTCGAGAGAAATAATTATGCAAAGTTTTTATGCTCGGCTTTCTCATAATAATCAAACCATGCTCAATACTTCTTGTGCTGGCTCTTTTATGATGAAGTCTATTGAATTCAGATGGAATTTATTGGATAGAATTAAACACAACTCTGAAGATTGGGACCTCGACGAAGGTAAGGAGTCAGGTATGACACCTAAGTTTGATTGTGTTAAATCTTTTATGGACACCGATATTTTCTGTAAGTTTAGCACTAAATATGGACTTGACTCTGAGATAGTAGCTTCTTTCTGTGAATCTTTTGCTACTTATGTTGATCTCCCTAAGGAGAAGTGGTTTAAATATCATCCTCCCATAGAAGTAAAAGTAGCTACACCTATTAAAGTTGAAGAAAAGACTGTCACTTATAATGATCCTATTGTTCCTACTTCTTATGTTGAGAAACCACCTTTCCCTGTTAGAGTAAAGGATCATGCTAAAGCTTCAACTGTTGTTCGTAAAAGCAATATTAGAACTTATACACCTCCTGAGCAAGTTAAAGTAGAACATATATTGCTATTGTTAAAGATCTCTTGTCTGATAATATTGATGGGCATGTTATTCAGTTCGAAGGTGAAACTGCTAGAATTGCTAAACCTTGTGCTAAAGATAAACATAGACCTGTGGTAGGCGTGCCTGTTATTTCTGTTAAAATAGGAGATCATTGTTATCATGGCTTATGTGCTATGGGTTCTAGTGCTAGTGTTATACCTTATGACTTGTATAAAGAAATCAAGCATGAAATTGCACCTGCTGAATTAGAAGATATTGATGTCACAATTAAACTTGCCAATAGAGATACTATTTCAGCGATGGGAATTGTTAGAGATGTTGAAGTCTTGTGTGGGAAAACTAAATATCCTGCTAATTTTCTTGTTCTTACTTCTCCGCAAGATAGCTTTTGTCCCATTATATTTGGTAGACCCTTCTTGAACACTTTTAATGCTAGGATAGATTGCGAAAAGAATGTTGTTACTATTGGCTTGGATGATATGGTTCATGAGTTTAATTTTTCTAAATTTAGTAAGCAATATCGTGAGGAAGAATTGCCTAGTAAGGATGAAATTATTGGTCTTGCTTCTATTGCCGTACATCCTAGTGATCCTTTAGAACACTATTTGCTAGACCATGAAAATGATATGTTCATGAATGAAAGAAGGGAAATAGATGAAGTATTCTTTAAACAGGAACCTATTCTGCAACACAATTTGCCTGTTGAAATTTTAGGGGATCCTCCTCCACCCAAGGGTGATCCCGTGTTTGAGCTTAAATCGTTGCCTGATAATCTTAAATATGCTTATCTTGATGAAAAGAAGATATATCATGTTATTATTAGTGCTAACCTTTCAGAGCATGAAGAAGAAAGATTATTGAAAACTCTGAAGAAGCATCGTGCTGCTATTGGATATGCTCTTGATGATCTTAAGGGCATTAGTCCCACTCTATGTCAACATAAAATAAATTTGGAAGCAGATGCCAAACCAGTTCGTGATCCTCAACGACGTCTGAATCCTAAAATGAAAGAAGTGGTAAGAAAAGAAATACTCAAGCTTCTGGAGGCATGTATAATTTATCCCGTTGCTGATAGTCAGTGGGTAAGTCATGTCCATTATGTCCCTAAGAAGGGAGGTATTACTGTTGTTCCTAACGATAAAGATGAATTGATTCCACAAAGAATTATCACAGGTTATAGGATGGTAATTGATTTCCGCAAATTAAATAAAGCTACTAAGAAAGATCATTACCCCTTACCTTTTATTGATCAAATTCTAAAAAGATTATGCAAACATACACACTATTGCTTTCTAGATGGTTATTCTGGTTTCTCTCAAATACCTATGTCGGCTAGAGATCAATCAAAGACTACTTTTACATGCCCTTTTGGTAGTTTTGCTTATAGACGTATGCCTTTTGGTTTATGTAATGCACCTGCTACCTTTCAAAGATGTATGATGGCTATATTCTCTGACTTTTGTGAAAAGATTTGTGAGGTTTTCATGGACGATTTTTCCGTCTATGGTTCCTCTTTTGATGATTGCTTGAGCAATCTTGATCAAGTTTTGCAGAGATGTGAAGAAACTAATCTTGTCTTGAATTGGGAAAAGTGCCACTTTATGGTTAATGAAGGTATTGTCTTGGGGCATAAAGTTTCTGAAAGAGGTATTGAAGTTGATAAAGCCAAGGTCGATGCTATTGAAAAGATGCCATGTCCCAAGGACATCAAAGCTATAAGAAGTTTCCTTAGTCACGCCGGATTTTACAGGAGGTTCATTAAGGACTTCTCAAAAATTTCTCGGCCTCTGACTAATTTATTGCAAAAAGATATACCATTTGTCTTTGATGATGATTGTGAAGAAGCATTTGAAATACTTAAGAAAGCATTAGTCTCTACACCTGTTGTTCAGCCACCTGATTGGAATTTACCCTTTGAAATTATGTGTGATGCTAGTGATTATGCTGTAGGTGTTGTTCTAGGGCAAAGAGTTAAGAAGAAATTAAATGTTATTCATTATGCTAGTAAGACTCTAGACAATGCTCAAAGAAATTATGCTACTACTGAAAAAGAGCTTTTAGCAGTTGTATTTGCTTGTGATAAGTTCAGATCTTATATTGTTGATTCTAAAGTAACTATTCACACTGATCACGCTGCTATTAAATACCTTATGGAAAAGAAAGATGCTAAACCTAGACTTATTAGATGGGTTCTCTTGCTACAAGAATTTGATTTGCATATTGTTGATAGAAAGGGAGCTGAGAACCCCGTTGCAGACAACTTGTCTAGGTTAGAGAATGTTCTTGATGACCCACTACCTATTAATGATAGCTTTCTTGATGAACAATTCAATGTTATAAGTACTTCTCGTAGTACTCCATGGTATGCTGATTATGCTAATTATATTGTTGCTAAGTTTATACCACCTAGCTTCACATACCAGCAAAAGAAAAAGTTTTTCTATGACTTGAGACATTACTTTTGGGATGACCCACATCTTTATAAAGAAGGAGTAGATGGTGTTATTAGACGTTGTGTACCTGAGCATGAACAGGAACAAATCCTACACAGTGTCATTCCGAGGCTTATGGAGGACACCACGCTAGAGATATAACTGCACATAAGGTATTGCAATCTGGTTTTTATTGGCCTACTCTCTTCAAGGATGCCCGTAAGTTTGTCTTGTCTTGTGATGAATGTCAAAGAATTGGTAATATTAGTAGACGTCAAGAAATGCCTATGAATTATTCACTTGTTATTGAACCATTTGATGTTTGGGGCTTTGATTATATGGGACCTTTTCCTGCCTCTAATGGATACACACATATTTTAGTTGCTGTTGATTACGTTACTAAGTGGGTAGAAGCTATTCCAACTAGTAGTGCTGATCATAACACTTCTATTAAAATGCTTAAAGAAGTTATTTTTCCGAGGTTTGGAGTCCCTAAATATTTAATGACTGATGGTGGTTCACACTTTATTCATGGCGCCTTCCATAAAATGCTTACTAAATATGATGTTAATCATAGAATTGCATCTCCTTATCACCCACAGTCTAGTGGTCAAGTAGAGTTGAGCAATAGAGAGCTTAAATTAATTTTTCAAAAGACTGTTAATAGGTCTAGAAAGAATTGGTCTAAGAAACTTGATGATGCATTATGGGCATATAGAACTGCATACAAAAATCCTATGGGTATGTCTGCGTATAAAATGGTTTATGGAAAAGCATGTCTCTTACCTCTCGAACTAGAACATAAGGCATATTGGGCTATTAAAGAGCTTAACTATGATTTCAAACTTGCCGGTGAGAAGAGGTTATTTGATATTAGCTCACTTGATGAATGGAGAACTCAAGCTTATGAAAATGCCAAGTTGTTTAAAGAAAAAGTTAAAAGATGGCATGACAAAAGGATACAAAAGCGTGAGTCTATACAACTCTCGTTTAAGATTTTTTGCAGGAAAACTTCTCTCTAAATGGGAAGGCCCCTATGTTATCGAAGAGGTCTATCGTTCCGGTACCATAAAAATCAACAACTTCGTGGGCACAAATCTGAAGGTGGTAAACGGTCAAAGAATCAAACACTATATCTCAGGTAATCCCATAAATGTTGAAACAAATATTATTGAAACCGTAACCCCGGAGGAATACATAAGGGACACCTTCCAGACTTTTTCAGACTCCGAAAAGGAATAGGTATGTGGTACGGTAAGTAAACCGACTCCAAAACAGTTTTTAAGGCAATATTTCTCCGTCTTGGAATATTTAGAAAAATAGAAAAATAAGTAGCAGTCCGGGAAGGACACGAGGGCCCCACGAGGGTGGTGGGCGCGCCCCCCTACCTCGTGAGCACCTCGTGTGACTTCCGGACTCAGTTTTCTTGCATGATACGTATTTTGGTTGGTAAAAATTCATTATATAACCTCCCAAAGGTTTTGACTCCCGTATCACGCAAATCTCCTCTGTTCTTGTTTCGAGCTGTTTTCTGTCAGGGTTTTCCAGGCTAGGCATCATGTCGTCTCCCTCCTCCAACAATGGTGACAATGATGCTTGGCTAATGAAGATAGATCTGAAGAGGGAAGACCCCACGAGGGTCAACAAGGATGAAAGGATCAAGAAGGCCATGGAGGATCAAGCTCCGACAGCAAAAGACATCTTTCAACTTGATCATAACCTTCTTACCCCAACTGAGATCGAAGCTTTCAAGATGATTGAGTTAGCTCGTATACAAAACAATTATCTCACACAAGAAAATATTTTGTTGAAGGAGCATATTGTCGCACTCAAGGGCATTATTCGCAAGCTGGAGGACCTCTTACGCTCGATGTGCGATTATCCGTCATCTCCACCTTCTTCACTGACAAAGGAGATATAATCACATGGGTATGTGCACTCCCCTTGGCAACTGCCAAGCCTGGGGGAGGTGCCCCGGTATCGTATCACCATCACAACTCCTATCTTTATCATTTTTCTTAGTTCGATCCTATTAGTAGTATCTTGATCTAGTAGAATAAAGTTTATGGCATGATCTAGTTTTGAGTTTTGCTTTATGATATTTCTTTGTAATCGAGTCCGTGAGCTATATATAATAAAGATTAGTGTTGAGTCAAGGGCTTGATTATTTTGCCATGATCTTCGGTGAATAAAAGAAAGAAGAAAAGAATAAAAATAAACAAAAAGTTCATATTGATCTTATTGAGAGTAATGACTTCACATAGAAAGAGTACAATGATTAAAAGTTGTTGGGAGTTGGAAGACATAGCTTTGGTCATTGTTGCAATTAATAGGAAGTAATAAGGAAAGAGAGGTTTTCACATATAGATATATTATCATTGACATATTTTATGATTGGGAGCACTCATTAAAATATGACATGCTAAAGGGTTGAAGTTGGACAAGGAAGACAACGTAATGAGTTATGTCTTTCTTATATCTGAGATAAAGTATGTTGTCATGGCTCCTCTAAATTGTTGAGCTTGCCTTTCCCCCTCATGCTAGCCAAATTCTCAGCACCAAGTAGAAATACTACTTGTGCTTCCAAATACCCTTAAACTAGTTTTGCCATGAGAGTCCACCATATCTACCTATGGATTGAGTAAAATCCTTCAAGTAAGTTGTCATTGGTGCAAAGCAATAAAAATTGCTATAAATATGTATGATTGATTGGTGTGGGAGAAATAAGCTTTATACGATCTTGTGATGTGGAAGTAATAAAAGCGATGGATTGCATAATAAAGGTTCATATCACAAGGGGCAATATAAAGTGACGTTCTTTCGCATTGAGATTTTGAGCATCCAACCATAAAAGCGCATGGCAACCTCTGCTTCTCTCTGCGAAGGGCCTATCTTTTATTATTATCTTCTACCTTATGCAAGAGTCACGGTGATCTTCACCTTTCCTTTTTCATTTTATCCTTTGGCAAGCTCAACATGTTGGAAAGAACATGATATATATATATATATCTAATTGGATATAGGGGAGCATGAATTATTATTGTTGACATTACCCTTCAGGTAAAAGGTTGTGGGGCAAAACTATAAGCCCCTATCTTTCTCTGTGTCCGATTAAAACTTCATAACCACAAGTATTGCGTGAGTGTTAGCAATTATGAAGGACTAAATGATAGTTGAGTATGTGGACTTGCTTTTTAGCTCTGACATAGACTCTTTCCGATGTTATGATAAATTGCAATTGCTTCAATGACTGAGATTATAGTTTGTCGGAGCCCAATAAGGTTTGTGATTTATACTTTTGCATTGTGAATAGATCATCACTTGAACATAAGTAATCATATGACAAAATTTATATATGCTGCTGTTATGAGAATAATCATGATGCCTTCATGTCCGTATTTTATTTTTATCGACGCCTCTTCCTCTAAACATGAGGACATATTATTGTTATCGGCTTTTCGCTTGAGGACAAGCGAGGTCTAAGCTTGGGGGAGTTGATACGTCCATTTAGCATCATGCTTTTATATCAATATTTATTGCATTATGGACTGTTATTTCACTTTATGTCACAACACTTATGGCTATTCTCTCTTATTTTAAAAGGTTTATCAATTCCCCCTCCGGCGGAGCTCCGGAAAAGGCCCCAAGATGGGATCTCTTAGGTACAGAAGGCTGCAGCAGTGGAAATAGGGTTTCGTGGTGCTCCTGGATGTTTCCGGGTATATGGATATATATAGGAGGAAGAAGTAGGTCGGTGGAGCTGCGAGGGGCCCAAGAGGGTGGGGGGCGCGCCTCCTTGCCTCGTGGCTCCCTCGTTTCTTTCTTGACGTCCACTCCAGGTCCCCTGGATCATGTTTGTTCCAAAAATAACTCTCCCGAAGGTTTTATTCTGTTTGGATTCCGTTTGATATTCCTTTTCTGAGAAACACTGAAATAGGCAAAAAACAACAATTTGCAATGGGCCTTGGGTTAGTAGGTTAGTCCCAAAAATAATATAAAAATGTATAAATAAGCCCATTAACATCCAAAACAGATAATATAATAGCGTGGAACAATCAAAAACTATAGATACGTTGGAGACGTATCAATACGTGTCATAATCTTGTGGTGGCAAAATGGGCATCCATAGCCATCGTTTCAGGTCCTAATACGCCTGTTATGCATTCCCGCATAAAGCTCCCTCAGGATTCGCCTCTTGTACCTCCTCTGGGCACCAAATCACTTATTAGTAGGATTAGGAATTTATGGCTATTTATTTATACATATCCAGAGACTATGGTTCGATTTTTAAGCACAGTCGTCTATGTACAGACCAATCTTGAAGAAAATAATGGCACAAACATAGGTAGGTCATTCAAAATCAATTGTCAAGTCCTGGCTAGGAATTATTAGCACGAACACTAACCCTAGTCGGATTACTAGCAGAAATCATTTGCACAGACGAAACAACTAATCACTTATCACCTGTACCATCCAAACAATCAATACACTACATAGATCTAACGAAACTTACTCAAATTTCATGGATTGGGAGAACATAACCACATGATTTCTATTCCAAAAAGGGGGAGGCAGGAGTAACCAGAGAAACCCTATGATATATTTGACACATAAATGGGTATATATTTGACGTCGGGGTGCAGCGATAACTCGCTGGCGGTGACGGCAACCTCTGTCTCCATCTCCACGCCGTGCTCCGGTGCTTTAGCAGCCCTGGCATTGCCACTCCCTCCGATGGGGCGCTTCGGCGGCATCCTCATACACTGACAGCTTTGAGGACTGAGAGCGGTGTCGAGGATGCAAGTGGAGAGAGAGGATTGTGTGTGCGTAGCGAGGATGGGGGAGGGCGCACCATTAATATGGAGTAGTGGGAGTTGTGGGAGAGAGGCTGGCGGCGGTCAAACCGATGGCTCACCTCCCGGTGAGCCTGCGCACCGGACTGTAGGCATGCCTACCAAAGTTTCACATAGCTACTCGCACGCCTCCCGATGACACTGCACAGCGAGCACACCTCCGTCAATTCACACACCTGCATGCACGCCTCCCCATCTGCTTGTGCGGCGGACTGCTCGCATGCGTCTCGTCAACTCACGCCTGCTTGCACGCCACATGGGTCGCGTAGCGGCATGTATATTGTTTTTCTATTTGGATGATTAATGCTGCCGCTTTATTGCTTAATTGAAGCATGGCACGTATCTATTCTTGGTCTAACGCTCATGGTTCGAATAAATAATCCGTTTGGGATATTGGTTCCCAATTATTAATAATCTCCGTGTGTAATTAGATGAAGATTACATCAAAACTGGTCTCAAATTTGACAAAAAAAGTACAATGCCACTTTGTATTGGTGTCCATATGACAACACGATAAGTTTCATGAACTTCAAATAAGTTTTGGATGTACTAGAATTTAAAAATCAAGATTCTTGATGTTTGAAATTTGTTGCACGGGGAGTAAACATGCACCCAATGAGACACATGTGTTTTTGCAATCTATTTAGGTGCACTGTCACGTGTGCATGTAGCTCAAATTTGATTTTTGCACATTATACCCATGGAAAATCAATCAATCAATGTACTAAAACATCTTAATGATCTCTGAGAATGTTTTTTGAAATTAAAACGTCCCTCCTTTGGTAACATGTATGTTCACCGCGGGGTAATTTATTTAACATGCATCGCAGTTGCGGTGGATTCATGGTGTGTGTGTGGGGGGGTGCATCTAGGGGTGGCGGGTGGCTGGCAGTACACTACGAGTTGTGAGCCACCGTGTAGGTTGGTCATTTTGTTAGGCAGGCTGGTGCCACATCAGTCGTGAAATCGTTATTTAAAACATTACACAACCCTTTCATAAATAAATGTTTTGCCACATGCAGTCGATGGTTGGCCTACACAACACTCGATACTCGCGTGTGACGCTTTCTGTGGGCCCGCGAGGTCGTCGTCCATCACTTTGATGAACAGCCGGCAGTGAGGTTAATTTGACCAGCAAGGTAGAATCTTTTTTGTTTGTGTTATGGTGGTATATAGTACACGTCGAAGAGGTGGGAGGGGACTAGCATATATACTATACATATGCATCTATGAACAAGTACACCTCACTCAGTGTCGGGACTTTTTGGTTACCGAGGCACGTGCCACATCAAAATTGTGAAATTGGTTATGCAAACATCACACAACACCTTTTTCGGCCACATGCATATATATCCTAGCTAGGGCACTCTTGTGTGACGCTTCCATCTGTGCGCTCACGAGGCCATCGTCGATGCATGCATGCATGCATCACTTTGACCTACATCGGGAGAGGTTAATTAATTTCACCATCGATGAGGATTCTTTTGGGTTGTAAATTGATTACGGTAGGAGCATATAGTATGCGGTGAAGAGGGGGGAAGGGGACCATCATATGTAGTACACTTGATATGAACCTCGCTCTGTGTGGGTGCGTGGTTTACGGTTTTTGAGGCATGTGGCACATCAAAGTTTTGCATTTTGGGTATTCAACATATATATGTTTGGCCCACATGCAAAGCGGTGGTGGTTGTCCTCTCGCACCCACTTGAGTGGTTATCAGCGATATCAATGCTTTCCATCTGTGGGCCCGCTTGGTCCATCACTTCTTTTTGCCTGACAACAAGAGAGGTTAATTTGACTTTGGAGGGGATTATTATTTTTGCTCTGGGATGACATGATTGATACACTTTGAGAACACACACATGCATGTGTACGCATGAATCCCTCCCATCGAGTCGAAGTGGCTAGTACAACGACACCATCATGAACCGATCTCGCTCTGTGTGGGGAGCTAGTGTATGATTTTTGAAACACACGCCAGATCAATGTTGTGTATTCAAACATGCATGCCCGCATCACCTCCATACATATGCATGTAGTGGTTGCCTTCAAACGATACACTCCCTCACGTGGTTATCGGCGACAAGCCTATATATTCGTGGGCCCGCGTGGACATCCATGATCACCTTGACCAACAAGAAGATAGGTTACCATGGCAGATTCTTCATTTGGTTCGTGTTATCATAGTATAGGTCATGGTGAGATTCAGACCTAATTAAGTTTGAGCGCATATACTATGCACACATGCATGCATATATGAATCAAAACCGGCGGATCTCGGGTAGGGGGTCCCGAACTGTGCGTCTAGGCCGGATGGTAACAGGAGGCAGGGGACACGATCTTTTACCCAAGTTCGGGCCCTCTTGATGGAGGTAAAACCGTACGTCTTGCTTGATTAATATTGATGATACGGGTAGTACAAGAGTAGATCTACCACGAGATCGAGGAGGCTAAACCCTAGAAGCTAGCCTATGGTATGATTGTATGTTATGGTTGTTGTCCTACGGACTAAAACCCTTCGGTTTATATAGACACCGGAGAGGGTTAGGGTTACACAAGGTCGGTTACAAAGGAGGAGATATCCATATCCGTATTGCCTATCTTGCCTTCCACGCCAAGTAGAGTCCCATCCGGACACGAGACGAAGTCTTCAATCTTGTATCTTCATAGTCTAACAGTCCGGCTAATAGAGATAGTCCGGCTGTCCGGAGACCCCCTAATCCAGGACTCCCTCAGTAGCCCCTAAACCAGGCTTCAATGACGACGAGTCCGGCGCGCGGTATTGTCTTCGGCATTGCAAGGTGGGTTCCTTCTCCTAATACATCAAAGAAGAATTTGAATATGAGGATAGTGTCCGACCCTGCAAAATAAGTTTCCCGCCATAGAGAGAATAATATTTTCGCAAATCTACTTTGCAGGCTTGTTTTGGCAGCATGACGTTATGTCATGGCCCGGTGATTATTCGAACCGTTTTTCTTCAACCAGCTCCACACATAATGCGAGGCGGTTTCTTGACACGTCTTGTCAAAGGAGAGATCGTGTTCCCCTAATTACGGGATTCTCATTAATGTGGTCGTGATATTCACCCCCTTTAAAAAGGTACAAGGTTTTCGCTTTTTCCCTCTCGTGCTCAATCGAACCCTTCCCCCGCCTCGAGTTCTAACACCCAAAGCCCAGGTTAGGTGCCCCGGATCTTCAATCATGTCCGGATCCAGCCTTCAAGGCCGATGGATGCCCTCCTCCGTTACAGAAGAGGACATCAAGAAATTGAGGGAGGCCAGATATCTGACCGCCGAGGTTTCACATCAACTGCCTGCTCGAGGGCAGGTCATCCCTACTCCCGAACCCAACGAGAACGTCGTGTTCGTCTCCCACTTCCTCCGAGGCCTAGGCCTCACTCTGGATCCCTTCGTCAGGGGTTTGATGTTCTATTACAGGCCAGATTTCCACAATCTAGCTCCGGACTCCTTTCTCCACATCTCGACATTTATTGTCGTGTGTGAGGCCTTCCTCCGCATTACCCCTCACTTTGGCCTGTGGCTTAAGACCTTCGAAGTGAAGCCGAAGATGATTGAGGGCCAACATGCAGCGTGCGGAGGCGCATCGATAGGCAAGATGGCAGGAGCTCCATGGCCGAAAGGTTCCTTTCCAGAGGTGTCCGAATTATGGCAGCGGGAGTGGTTTTACGTCACGGCTCCCAGAAGTGCCAAGTGGGCGGCTGCCCCCGCTTTCCGCTCGAGCCCCCCACCACAACTAATGTCATGGATTAGCAGAGGTCTGAGCTGGGGTCCAGCCAAGGACGTGCCTATACTGCAAAACCGCATTCAAGATCTCTTCGAGGGAGATTTTAATTTGGTCGTGGTAATACAAGTTATGCCGGTTCGTCAAGTCCAGCCTTGCAAGCGCCGGCCCCTTCGCTTATGGGAGTTCAACCCAAAAGGACCGTGTGCCATTCAAAGTTTCCTCGGCCTGACGCACGAGGAGATGTACAAGTCATTCTTCAGACCTCAAATAGAGTGTCCGGATACTACCGAGGACGTGGGCCTGAGCAGTAACCACGCCGCCGAACAAGTAAGAAATCCTCTAGCCGAACACACTGTCTTTTATTCATCATGAAGTTATTTTTGAGGGTTCGCTCTCTGACCAGGACTAGCTAACAAAGGTGAAGATGATTCGGTGTTTGGCCCCCCTCCCTGAGGGTTTGGAAAATCCGGTATTGGAAAAGATGCTCGAGCTCGCACCTTGCCCAGAGCCTTCGAAGGAAGATACAGGAGGGATAATACGGGCGGACGCGGGCCCCCATCGATGCGAGTTCCAACCGAGTGAATGAGCGCCTCCATGAAGGAGGATAACTGGGGGAGGAAAAGGACTGCTTCCGAGGATCCGGAAGCCGAGGCCTCCAAACGGGAGAAGAAGTCTCCCACAGAGGGTCCTGCCTCGGGGGGTGCTTTTGCCGCACAAAGTTCGTGGGGGGGATCAGCCCTCCAACGAGTTGTAAGTGATCCAAAAAATACTTTAATAGTGAAGGTATACTATCTTTCTTCTGAGAAAATAACCGCCGCATATATCTTGCTGTTCGGGTCTTAGCCCCTCTCAGCAGAGCTCGTCTTCGGGGGATATTCTTCCGGAGATGATGGAGAGCGAAACGCTGATGGGTACGGTGATGGAAAGAATTTCGTCTGCCGAAAGCAGATTACATGAAGCTTTTATGAGTCTACTGACAGGCTTTGAGGTATGTGATAGTACCGCACGTGTTAGGTGTGCCCTATGTAGATAGTAGCCCCTGAGACTTTGGTTGTCGACGAGAACGGCGGCGAACAGAGGATCATAGTCCCAGGCAATAACTATACTGCCTTTATGTGCAGGCGGTGGAAGCTCCGGTGGCTGGCCGGACTAGTGAGTTTGCCAAATTAAAACGGCAACTAGATGCAGCGGACGCCGACATCGAGCTTGTTAACAAGAGGCTTGACGAGGCACAAGGTAAGTGTTTATTTTCTGGTGAATGCCACGTAGTAAGAGCGGCATGATGCCAGTATCTTTAATATGTTGTGACTGCAGATGGAGCTGCCACCGTGGAAACCTTGTGGGCAGAACTTGCCCGAGCCAAAGAACAATCGAGGATTAGTAATGCGGCTGCTTTGAAGGCGGCCAAAGAGTTGAAAGCCGAGAAGGCCGCACATTGCGAGAGCAAAGAGAAGATGGCCAACATGGCCGTAGAATTAAAAGACACTGCCGACCGTTGTCGTCTTCTAGAAAGAGAAAACCGACCTTGAGAAGGCCATGATGGTGGACAAAGACACCCGCTCTGCTATGACAGCGAAGAAGGAGGAGCTGCGGGGAAGCCAGGAATATTGCGGCTAGGAAGCCCTTCATGCTACGGAGGAAGTTCGGAGATCCACGGTATGCCCCTCTGGATCGGTTGTGGAGTTCGGCAGATGCATATATGGACTTGGCGGCGAGCGCTGCTGATGCGGCCAAATACTTCCAAGGTCAAGCAGATCGTGGGGTGGACAAGCTGTTCTGGTCGCAATTCAACGTTCCAGAGCGTCCGCTTCCTTTGACTGATCAGCTAGCCGAATGGGCCGAACTAAATAGGTTATCCGAACTCGCCATGAGGTCTGTCGTGGATCAGCTATGGCCGGAAAAGCCAAAGCCGAATAGCTATTTTAGCTTAGTGCAGCAGGTCCTTGGTGCGGTGCCGCGCATTGATGCCATGGAGAGGTCGGCGTGCATAGAAGGCTCGCGGATGGCCCTTGCCCGTGTTAAAGCATACTGTGCGGAGATGGACGCTACCACTGTTACGACGCAGGGTCCGGCCATAGGTCGGGTGGCTGCCGAGCGCTATTTCGAGGAAGTTCTCGAGGGTGCTCGTTTGATAGAGGCCCGGTGCTCGAAGAATATTATGTTTGAGTGATGTGTATTTTCATTGTAAACACAACGTTTTTATGAAATTTTATAAGGTTGTGTTTATACTTTTGCCCGAAAGTAATATGATGCCTCCTGTGCGGCCGTTTATGTATACATGTGTATAACCTGAAAGATTGCAGTCGTCGGCTTCAGCCCCCACGCATATAATGCGGAGGTGCTTGCAAAAAACGCGTGTTCACACTTAACCCAACGTCTTGGTCCTATTAAGGAGGTGACAGCGCAGCGAACGAGGCAACCGGACTATAATGCTTTAACACTTTCACTTAGCCATAGGAGTTTGACAGTGGGGTTACTAGATAGCCCCTGGTGGCTCCGCACTCTCCCGATCTCGGGGTGCGTACATGCCTGGCCGGGAAACGACCCTTCGTTAAGGCGGAGGAATTCTAACATTCCTATAGGTCATCGAGTGGTTGACCAGTCTCATGCTATATCATGGCAGTCAGTTTTTGGCTTTCTCTACTGAGGTGCTCGTCCGGATGAACCAGGGCACAATCGCAGTATTTCTCCTGGTGCTGCCTTAGCCAGTAAAGCGGAACGTAAGGCACCAAAACATAGGAGCTGGGCAAACCCAACATTTGACCAAAGACAATGATTCAGAGCTGATGCATATAAGGCCAAACTGGCGACGCTGAACACTCCCTAAGGTATTCGGTCTTTATGGTATAAACCGGGCCTAAATAGTGCCCTTTGTAAGAAGCCCCTTGTGTCCAGGTACGTGCATTACTCTGACGTGGCCACATGCCAAGACGTCAGCATCCTTCTCAATTGTGCTGAGAATTGAGTGGATGTGTATCAACAAGAGACAGTAAAAAAGGTTTACGCAGGGTCTTAATCTAAAAAGAATCCTTGGAGCGGGTCCCTACTGCACATCTGCGCCTGTGTCTCCGTTGTGCCGTATCCTGGACGGGTGTAGCATGATGATCATCTGTAAAAGAGAGGAACTGAGGTGAAAAAGTTGTCGTGCAAAAAGATAGTTTTTAAAGAAACCCTGTATAATTCAAGATGAGTAAAAATTGCCACTTGTCTGCGCATGTTGAGCCCCTTGTATTTGTAATAGGGGTGTGACCATCGATCCAGTATGAATTACATATAGCTGCGCTAGACTCGTCTAACCGTGTCCGAGGTCTTGACGACCTGTTAAATGCTTTAGTTGGTGAGGCCGTTTTTAGTGTGCGGCTGCCAAGGCAGCCGCACTCTCTTCGGCGCGCAAAGATCGCTCAATACTTCCATTCACTGTAATGATGCCACGTGGACCGGGCATCTTGAGCGTGAGGGAAGCGTAATGCGGTATTGCACTAAAGCGAGTGAAAGCTTCGCGTCCAAGTAGTGCTTGATAGCCACTTTGGAATGGAGCGATGTGGAAGGTTAAATGTTCGCTACGGAAGTTATCGGGGAAGCTGGATATAACCTTTAGTAGCAGGGAGCCCGTATAATGAGCCCCTGGGCCTGGCGTTACTCCTTTAAAGGTAGTATTGCTATGGCAAATTTTCGTTGGGTCTATCCCCATTTCGTGGATTGTATCCTGGTATATCAGGTTTAGACTGCTGCCACCGTCCATCAGGACTCGTGTGAAGTGGTATCCGTCAATTATTGGGTCTAATACCAGGGCAGCCCATCCTACATGCCGGATACTTGCTGAGTAATCATGATGGTCGAAAGTGATCGGTTGAGACGACCAGTGGCAGGACTCCGCGGTGATAGGCCCTTGGGCATAATTTTCTGGGAGTGTCGTTTTGTTTCTCCCCTTGATCACGTGTAACACGTTTACTGTTTTGACTTCTGGTGGAAATTTCTTTGTTCCCCAGTGTCTTGCTTGAGAGGCTCATCCTCGTCTTCGCTTGGTGTATCCTCCCCCTTGTGTACGGCGTTGAGCTTGCTGGACTGTTTGAAGACCCAACATTCTATGTGGGTACGATTAGCGGGTTTACTAGGGGTGCTATGGATCTGACATATTTGGTCTAGAATTTTGTTTAGGCTGGACAGTTTGTCTCTGGCGCCTTTAGAGGGCGGCTTTTGCTGACCTGGCCGAGAGCTTTTGAATCTGGCATTTACTGTCGTGCTCTTCGTGTTGTCTTCTTTATTCCGGCGTTTGTGATTGTTGTTACACCGTGATTTCTCGTTTCCATGTCTAACTTCAGATGTACTAGGGTCGTTGGTGCTGCATTTGGCTAGCCAGCTATCCTCACCCGCGCAAAAGCGGGTCATGAGGCTTGTTAATGCTGCCATTGTTCTCGGCTTTTCTTGGCCGAGGTGTCTGGCAAGCCATTCATCATGGACGCTATGCTTAAAAGCTGCCAAGGCTTCGGCGTCCGGACAGTCGACAATTTGGTTCTTTTTAGTAAGAAACCTGTTCCAAAGCTTTTGGGCTGACTCTCCAGGCTGTTGAGTTATATGACTCAAATCATCCGCGTCCGGGGGTCGAACATAAGTCCCTTGAAAATTTGCCCAAAAGGCGTCTTCGAGCTCTTCCCAGCTTCCAATGGAGCTTTCGGGGAGGCTCTTAAGCCAGTGCCGAGCTGGCCCTTTGAGTTTGAGGGGTAAATACTTAATGGCGTGGAGATCATCTCCCCGAGCCATATTGATATGGAGGATATAGTCCTCAATCCAGACCCCAGGGTCTGTTGTTCCGTCGTATGCCTCTATGTTTATGGGTTTGAATCCCTCTGGAAATTCATGGTCCAGCACCTCATCGGTGAAACATAGGGGGTGTGCGGCACCCCTATATCTGGGTGTACCGCGTTGTTCGGATGTTTGTTGTGTTGCATCATATGCTGGAGCACGCTTGCGTGGTCCATAGATGGATCTGGTTTCGCCGTCCTTTTTGATGCGAGCCCTCGCGTAGACCGCGTATAGGCTTATGTGCGGCGTTGCTTGCCGCTTTATGTTGGCCGTGAGGTCGTCTATCCGGCCAGATGACTGTTGTAATTTTTGGTTGTGGGGGGTCTAACGCCTCCTCATCGAATTCAGGTAGCAACTTCTGCTTTGGGTAGCTCTTGGTGGGGCGATTGCCGCCGTACTTCGTTGCTGTGTTGAGTACTTTACTCCATCTGATTTGGAGTGTGTCTTGCGCAGCCTTGAGCCTTTGCTTCTGCTTTTTTAGACTCCTTGCGGTGGCAACGAGCCTTTGATGGGCATTCTGTTGCTCCGGGTGTCTATCCGGTGTGATGTCGTCTGGACTATTATCTTTGACAGAGTCGGGTTGTTCGGTTTGATTCTCCGTGTTGCCGTGGTCCAGCAATGGCTCGGCCTGCTCTAACGCTGGGTCTGTATGATCGTTGTTTCTACCGAGGCGGGATTTGGGGCGGCGCTTATGCCGCCACTTTGACTGCTTCTCGAGGGGACAAGCCTTCATAGCGTCCTTCCGTTCCTCGGCGTCGTCTTCTTTTGGTGTGTCCACCATGTATACGTCATATGATGAGGTGGCTTTCCAGTGCCCTATGGGCGCTGGTTCATGTTCGTCTCCTACATCGTCGTCCGTTCCGTCGATGTCTTCGGAGTCGAAGTCGAGCATGTCGGTTAAATCATCGACAGTGGCTACGAAGTGGGTGGTGGGTGGGCGTCAAATTTCATTGTCCGCACCCCAATCCTGTTGGCCATAGTCCGGCCAGGGCTCTCCTGACAAAGAGAGAGACCTTAGCGAATTCAGAATATCGCCGAAGGGCGAGTGCTGAAAGATATCCGCGGCGGTGAATTCTATGATCGGCGCCCAATCAGATTCAATTGGCAGGGCCGCGGATAGTTTGGAGTCCGGAAAGGAGTCCGGCTCCTTGGAGTCATGGGCTGCGCGGAGGATTAGGCTGGTGTTCGGCTCGACCGCCGTTGAGACTGCAGCCCCTGAGGCGGTGTCTAGCCACCCGTCCTCGATTGGCGCAGTTGGCTCCGAGCTTAGGGTCGGAGCTGATGCGGGCGCGGCCTCTGGGGTACTGTTCAGCGGTAGAGCTAGGTCATACCCATCGTGACAGTGCGGCTCGCCCGGCTGTGGCTCGAATCCGTCGAAGACCAAGTCTCCGCGGATGTCGGCCATGTTGTTCAAACTTCCAAATCTGACCTAATGGCCAGGGGCGTAGCTTTCAATCTGCTCTAGATGGCCAAGCGAATTAGCCCGCAGTCCAAAGCCGCCGAATACGAACATCTGTCCGGGGAGAAAAGTCTCACCCTGGACCGCATCGCTATCGATGATAGTAGGAGCCATCAAGCCTAACGGCGACGACACAGAGGAACTCTCAATGAAAGCACCAATGTCGGTGTCAAAACCGGCGGATCTCGGGTAGGGGGTCCCAAACTGTGCGTCTAGGTCGGATGGTAACAGGAGGCAGGGGACACGATGTTTTACCCAGGTTCAGGCCCTCTTGATGGAGGTAAAACCCTATGTCATGCTTGATTAATATTGATGATACGGGTAGTACAAGAGTAGATCTACCACGAGATCGAGGAGGCTAAACCCTAGAAGCTAGCCTATGGTATGATTGTATGTTATGGTTGTTGTCCTACGGACTAAAACCCTTCGGTTTATATAGACACCGGAGAGGGTTAGGGTTACACAAGGTCGGTTACAAAAGAGGGGATATCCATATCCGTATTGCCTAGCTTGCCTTCCACGCCAAGTAGAGTCCCATCCGGACACGAGACGAAGTCTTCAATCTTGTGTCTTCATAGTCTAACAGTCCGGCTAATAGAGATAGTCCGGCTGTCCAGAGACCCCCTAATCCAGGACTCCCTCAATCCCCGTCGTCGTCTTGAAGTGTGGTGTAACATACATATGCATCGTCAACCTAACCCTCACTCAGTGTGGGGATTTCTAGTTCGAAATCACGGTGCCATATAAAAGTTGTTCCATTCTTACTCAAAAACACACCTCTCCATACATATGTTTGGGCCACATGCATGCAATGGTTGTCTTCGGGGACTAGCTACTTGCGTGATTATTGGCAAGCTAGCCCATCTCCGGGGTCGCATGGATGACCATCACTTTGACCAACAAGAGAGAGGTTGTACGACCAAGGTGGGTTATCCTTGGTCCGTTTACGATCCATCTTGGTGAGATATATGCCTCTCTGGCCCGCCAACTGAAAGATGGGGGAGTTGCTACGTCGCACTTTGCTAGGTGAACCTCCATTGGGGGGCATGCATTCATAGCTTAATTAGAATTCCCTTTGTGGCGACACGAGGGGGTGGGGGGCTGCTAGCTACTTCGCACTTTTCTAGGTGAACCTCGGTTGGTGGGGAGGGGGCATGCTCATAGCTTAGGATTCCCTTCGTGCCGACACGAGGGGGGCTGCTAGCTACTTCACACTTTGCTAGGTGAACCTCGGTTGTGGGGGGCATGCATTCATAGCTTAGGAATCCCTTCGTGCCGACACGAGGGAGGGGGGATGCTAGCTCTACTTCACACTTTTCTAGGTGAACCTCGGTTGGGGGGCATGAATTCATAGCTTAGGATTCCCTTCGTGCCGACACGAGGGAGGGGGGCTGCTAGCTACTTCACACTTTGCTACGATGAACCTCGGTTGGGGGGGCATGCATTCATAGCTTAGGATTCCCTTCATGCTGACACGAGGGAGGAGGGGGCTGCTAGCTACTTCGCACTTTGATAGGTGAACCTCGGTTGAGGGGGAGGGGGCATCCATTCATAGCTTAGGATTCCCTTCGTGCCGACACGAGGGGGGAGGTGGGGGCAAGAAATACCGTGTGCTTTGCGAGAGAGGTGCCGCATCGAAATTGTATTTGGTATTTGAAAATCAAACCACCCTTTTGATACATAAATTTGGTCCACATGCAAGTGTGTTCGTGTTCTGACCATCTCCCACGTCATTTTTCGCCAAATTTATGAACGTTAGACAAGTCGAATGACACAACAGACACGGTTCACTCACACTAACAGTGTGCCATGCCGTTGGACCTGTCACGCACACATCCGCACAGTACATTGGGCTCAACGAGGCTCCCCCTCTAAAAAATATCTTCCCGCCTCGAGGGGTTTTCTGTTTCATAACACACGGTTGTTATCTCCGGACCTTGTGCGATGTTTCTTGTTCCCAATCCCGCCTGCATCCCTAGAAAATATCCACCCGCCTAGAGGGTTTTTCTGTTTCATAACACACGGTTGTTATCTCCGAACCGTGTGCGATGCACTATCATCAAAATTTTCAATAGCACGGCATTTTCACTCCTGCCTTTGACTCCCGCGTAGTAAAATTTTCAGTACCCGCATCATTTCCTCAAACACCCTGCGCCCCCTCCACAGGCACACACACCAAAACCTCCTCAGGCATGCGTGCAGACACACACACACACACACACACACACCCTCGCTACAAACCCTAGCAAAGTCCATGTCGCCGCTGCCACCGCTAGGCCTCCATTGTCCACATCTTCCGGTTTGTCCGTGCAGCTTACCCACCGATCTCCATACCCAGGCCGCCCTGAGTTTCTTAGATGACTCCTGCCAAATGCCCCCTTTCCCGTAGGTCCCCATCCCCATACCCCACTCCAGAGCGTCGCAACCTAAGCCCGGATGCGCTTCTCGTGGAGCTCGTGGAGCGACTGCCCAAAAGAGGTGTATAGCCGTCTCTTCGCCCGACGTCGCCGTGGAAGCTGACGACCATTACTGGCGGCAAGCACTCAAGCAGCGGGCTAGAGTATGAGGGTATGTCTTGTCCGCCGGCTACGACATCGAGGTCATCGACAGCGACGCCCTGAGGCGGGCTGTGTTACAGGTTAAGTGGCCCACCCCCAACCCCTCGGGTTCAACCGCCGTTGATCTCATCCATTGCCCCGCCGCTGATCTCCTCTGGCTCGCTGTCAACAATTTGCCAGTCTACATCGCCATCGAGCCCCTTTTGTCATTTCAAAAGGACACGTTCTACAATGCTGGCTTGGGATCCACTGCTTCCAAGTCAGACCTCATCGACGGCGACCACGTGGAGGGTACCCTCTCCGCCTCTTCCAAGGGGAAAGAGCCCATCTGCTCTTCCAAGGGGAATGCGACCGTCTGCGACATCAGGGAGGGCACCCTACAGCCGCGCTCCTCCAAGGGGAAGGAGCCCATCTACCACAAAATGGAGTGCATCCAGGGTCCGTGCTCTTCCCATGGGAATGAGCCTATCCGTGACAAGTGAGGAAACCCATGATTTGTTTTGTCGTGCCTCTTCACAGGGGGAACCCATGATTTGTTTTGTCGAGTCCCTTTTGTAGTGTAGTGAGAATATGTCCAGTTTTAATTGCTATATCTGGTTGTTTGCAGTATGCCTTGTTTATTTCAGTTGTTCACAATGTGATGCTCTATATGTGCAATTATTTACTGTGCAGTACATTTCATCAATCCAATTTTAAACATACCGATAGGAATGCATGTATTTGCTTGCTGTTAAGCCTGTTATATCTAGCATATGGCTCTTTTAAAGTTTTTTAATTGTTCAGTTGTTTGTAGTTAGCATATGTTCAGTTTCAAATGCTATGTTTGGTTGTTCGTAGTATGCCTTGTTTATTCCAGTTATTCACCACGTGATGTTCTATATGTGCAAGTATGAACTGTGCAGTTCAATTTCATCAGTACCAGTTTCAACAATACCAGTTTCAACATTTGGTTGCTGCATCTTGTAGTTAACACACCTTTCCACTTGTTTTTCTTTACTAGCATGCTTAAACCTGCACATTGAAGCTATCTTTTGGATATTATTTTGTCTGCCATGTGTAATTTTGGTTGATGCTTAGCCTGTTTTGCTTAACATGCTTCTTGATGTACCTACACAGGACAATTTTGGGAACGACTGTTGTTTTTCATCGAGGTTAGTTTCATCGCATGCTTATATCTGCTCACTGTTCAGGATATCGGTAGCTGGTACCATATAGGCCGGCAGCTGATAAGGGACTAATCGGTGAATCAGACTTTTAATTGAATATATCTGCAACCCATTTTTCCTTAGGTTAACTAGGGCCATATGTAATGTATCTGAGGCTACATAGCAACATGCACTGTACTTAATATCTAAATATGCAATCCTAGGCTACATAGCAACAAGGAAGAGTGTTACATTAATGTTCTAATGATGTCTAGATATACATAGAAGAGCAGCAGCAGCAACAGCAACAACACAACCCTGTTTGGATATTCAACTTAGCTAGAGGTTAGAGTTAGTTTCTAGCTCATTACTAACCCTGAACTAACTCCATCCAAAGAGTTTTTTGGATGGCAGGGTTAGATTGACAATAAATGCACTAGGAGAACTAGCTCCAATTAGCACCTCTTGGGGTGATACTAGTTTATTTGGGTGGGTTATAGATGCAACTAGATCAAACTAGCCCTCTTATTTAAAAATACTTCAGGGCTATTTGAGCTCGAACTAGCTCAAACTAACTGTAACCCGTGGATACAGCAACAGATAATTTGTAAGAATGAACTAAACTCCTTCCGGCCCATAATATAAGATGTTAATTCATCTAATATGTGAGTATATTGGATGTTATAAGATACTCCCTCCATTCCTAAATATTTGTCTTTTTAGAGATTTCAAATGGACTACCACATACGAATGTATATAGACATATTATAAAAGAGTGTTGTACTACATCATTGTGCAATTGATGTTTAGCTTCTAATATTAACATGGTGCTTTTATGTACATATGTCATTGGTAAAGATCTGCGTTTCGACCCTTTCTGCATATGTGGCAATGAGATATCGATGAACCAGCATAAAGTGAGGAAGCTGATAAAATTGTTAGTAAAATGGGTCCATAGATGGCAATTAAACTATTTGTTTACACTTTATCCAAGACAACAGCGAACTGCAGGATGGTAAGTAAGAACTCCGCAACCTTCTTTTTACTGCCCATAATGAGTTGTGTTTGACGACAATGTCTAAATCTTTTTCCTTGAAGTGGTTGCCAAAATAGTTTACTCAAGATTACCTCTCAAACTACATGATTGGTGGGCATGCAAAGGTTAAAGTATTTCTACCAGAACATGATGATTATCTAGATGTTTTCATTAAGACCGTGAAGGATGGGCGGTCGGCCATCACAAGGGGTTGGACTAGAGTCGCGCGTGCCTTTTCCATGCATTGGTTGTTTGAACCTGATGGATATGAATAAAGCTGTAGCATACATTCAAATTCAAATCCAAATCCGGTACAATTTTGAAAAGCAGCAATTAAATTACGGTGAAATTACGCTCTCCAGGTTATTATGGCATACACGGTTGGTAAAACACAAAGAGGAAACGTGTGCAAGCATGCACACAGTTGTCGTTTGCAAAGCGTGCACGATGTCAGACAATATCACAAACGGTGCGAGCAAACTAAATGTTTGTGTTAGTTGCCTTATCGTACATGATTCTCAACCATGAATTGTTTCTGATGAAGTATGCATCGTAAACATTGCACCACAGAATAGCATGTGCGATAGTTGTCGTGTACGACGATGTTACGATGGTCCGACGTTTCGTAATCCTGTACGACACTTGTACGACAATTGGCTAATCTTCTTAACGGTGAACTGTTTGTGCTAGACCGCGCATCATACACGTTCTATAATAGTGAACCGTTTGTGATGAGCCACGCATCGTAAACGTAGCACCACGGAATACCGACTACGATGGCAATGCAAGCAGAAACGAGTAGGAGTGCTGTAGGGGCCCTATCCCCGACGGTTTATGGGTCGTGTGGGAAGGACCCCCCTATCGCCCACACTCACTTGGCGGTGGTTCCAAATGCCGTCACGAAAAGGGGTTTTAAACAATTTGTTTAGGAACGATGCGCACCAGTGCTGGCTCGGATGCCACTGTTGGGGAACGTAGTAATTCAAAATTGTCCTACGATCACGCAAGATCTAACTTGGAGATGCATAGCAACGAGAGGGAAGAGTGTGTCCACGTACCCTAGTAGACCGAAAGCGAAAGCGTTTAGTAACACGGTTGATGTAGTTGAACGTCTTCACGATCCAACCGATCCTAGCACCGAACGTACAACACCTCCGTGTTCAGCACATGTTCAGCATGATGACGTCCCTCGAGCTCTTGATCCAGTTGAGTACGAGGGAGAGTTCCGTCAGCACAACGGTGTGGCAACGGTGATGATGAAGTTACCGGTGCAGGGCTTTCCCTAAGCACTACGACAATATGACCGAAGTGGTACACTGTGGAGGGGGGCATCACACACGGCTAAGAGATGTCTGTTGTGCCTTTGGGGCGCCCCCCGCCTCCGTATATAAAAGGGGGAGGAGGAGGTGGCCAGCCTAGGGGGGCGCGCCATAAGGGGGAGTCCTACTTGGAATCCTAGTCCAAGTAGGATTCGGCCCCCGCTCCTTCCTTCCACCGGAGAGGGAAAAGGGGAAGGGAGAGAGAAGGAGAAGGAAAGAGGGGGCCGTTCCCCTCCCCTAGTCCAATTCAGTTTGGGCATGGGGGGGCCTCTCACGTGGCCTTTCTCCTCTCCTCCAATAAGGCCCAATAGGCCCAATACTTCTCCCGGGGGGTTCCGGTAACCTCCTGGTACTCCGGAAAAATGCCCGAACCACTCGGAACCATTCCGATGTCCAAATGCAACCTTCCAATATATGGATCTTTACCTCTCGACCATTTAGAGACTCCTCGTCATGTCCGTGATCGCATCCGGGACACCGAACAAACTTTGGTCATCAAATCACATAACTCATAATACAAATCGTCATCGAACGTTAAGCGTGCGGACCCTGCGGGTTTGAGAACTATGTCGGCATGACCGAGACACATCTCCGGTCAATAACCAATAGTAGAACCTAGATGCTCATATTGGCTCCTACATATTCTACGAAGATCTTTATCGGTCAAACCACATAACAACATGCGTCATTCCCTTTGTCATCGGTATGTTACTTGCCTGAGACTCGGTCGTCGGTATCATCATACCTAGTTCAATCTCGTTACCGGCAAGGTTCTTTACTCGTTCCGTAATGCATCATCCCATAACTAAGTCATTAGTCACATTGCTTGCAAGGCTCATAGTGACGTGCATTACCGAGAGGGCCCAGAGATACCTCTCCGATATACGGTTTGACAAATCCTAATCTCGATCTATGCCAACTCAACAAACACCATTGGAGACACCTGTAGAGCATCTCTATAATCACCCAGTTATGTTGTGACGTTTGATAGCACACAAGGTGTTCCTCCGGTATTCGTGAGTTGCACAATCTCATAGTTAGAGGAACATGTATAAGTCATGATGAAAGCAATAGCAATAAAACTAAACGATCATAATGCTAAGCTAACAGATGGGTCTTGTTCATCACATCATTCTCTAATGATGTGATCCCATTCATCAAATGACAACACATGTCTATGGTCAGGAAACTTAACCATCTTTGATTAACGAGCTAGTCTAGTAGAGGCATACTAGGGACACTCTGTTTGTCTATGTATTCACACATGTACTAAGTTTCCGGTTAATACAATTCTAGCATGAATAATAAACATTTATCATGATATAAGTAAATATAAATAACAACTTTATTATTGCCTCTAGGGCATATTTCCTTCAGTATCCGGTTTGCGACTTAGAGTCATCCAGATCAGTGTCAAAGCTAGCATCGACATAACCATTTACGACAAGCTCCTGAGGTCGGGCCGCAGGCTGGGGCTCCCGTGGCCGGGGGCTGCGGGAGTTCCTCCTGAGGCTGAGTCATGCTTGAAAGAGGTGGCGAAGCTGATGGCTTGAAGAGCCACTCTTCGAAGACGCCGGGCTCTTGTGGTTGCCGCTTGGATGCTCTCCTGGCGATGTCATCGGCTTCCTTGTTGGTGCCCCGGGGCACGTGCTCCAGCTCCAGGCCCGAGAACTGCTTTTCCATCTTGCGCACCTCAACGAGGTAGGCCTCCATGTGCTCGTCCTTTGGCTCGTATACCTTGTTGGAAAAGTTGACGAGGAGCTGCGAGTCGCCTTTGACGGTGAGGCACTTCACCCCTAGAGCCACCGCAGCCCTCAGGCCAGCTATGAGGCCTTCGTATTCTGCGATGTTGTTGGAGACCTTCTCGCCGTGCTGAAAACAGAGTTGCACAGCGTAGTAGAGCTTGTCTTGAGTGGGTGAGATGAGCACTGCTCCAGCCCCCACGCCTTGATGCGCGAAGGCGCCATCAAAATACATGACCCAGTCGTCTGGTGCCTCGCTTCCTGGGGAGGTGGACCGGTCTTCTCCTTCATCAAGAGCCGGGGCATCTGTCCATTATGCCACAAAAATCAGAGAGTGCGGCTCCCTTGATGACCCTGGTAGTGCTGAACTCCAACTGGAATGCTTGTAACTCGATGTTCCACTCAGCAACCCTTCCGGCTGAGTTAGGGCTCCTGAGCACCCTCTCCAATGGGTAGGCTGAGATGACCTTGATGGGGTGACCTTGGAAGTAGTGTCGCAGCTTGGGTGAGGCCACCAAGAGTGCAAGCAGGAGCTTTTGCGGCATGGGGTAGCGCACCCTCGCGTCCCGTAGTATGGTGCTGATGAAGTACACCGGATGCTCGACGAGGGCTAGCACACTGTCGAGGCTCGGGTCCCGCGGAGATTGTGGCATATCCTGAGGTGGTGGGTTTCCTGAGACCTGGCCGTCCTCAGGAGCTTCTGCGATGTTGCCCTGTTGAGCTTGGTCGTCCGCCGCTGATGGCTTTGCCGCGCCTTCCTAGCACTGCGCTGCATCAGCTCTGGCTTGGCGCGGCGCACCCTTGCCTTGGCGCTCCTCCCGAACTGCCACCAGCGCCACGCTGGCGGAGTACGGGGTGGCGGCAAGGTAGAGCACTAGAGGCTCGAGAGGCCGCGGTGCCACCATCACTGGAAGGCTGGTGAGGTATTTCTTGAGGTCTTGGAAGGCCCGGTCGGCCTCCAAGGTCCACTTGAATGGGCCCTTCTTCTTCATGAGCTTAAAAAAGGGTAAGGCGCGCTCGCCTAGCTTGGAGATGAAACGCCCTAACGCGGTCACCCGCCCTGCTAGCTTTTGCATTTCCTTGAGGGTCTGCGGTGGGCTCATGTCTTCGATGGCCCTGATCTTCTCCGGGGTCGCCTCGATCCCTCTTTGGGATACGAGGAACCCCAGTAGCTTGCCGGAGGGGATGCCAAACACGCACTTCTCCAGGTTAAGCCTCAAGTTCACTTGGCGCAAGCTCTCGAAGGTCTCCCCCATGTCTTGAATCAATGTCCTCGCGTCGCGAGATTTGACCACTATGTCATCAATGTAGGCCTCTGTGTTTCTGCCGAGCTGCCGCCCCAAGGCAATTTGCATCAACCGTTGAAAGGTTGCGCCCGCATTGCGCAGCCCGAAGGGCATGCAGGTGTAGCAGTACACCCCGCATGGTGTCAGGAAGGCTGTCTTCTCCACATCCTCCACCGCCATCTTGATTTGGTGGTATCCTGAGAATGCATCCAGGAAACATAGCAAGTCACACTCGGCGGTGGAGTCGACGATTTGGTCGATGTGCAGAAGCGGGAATGGATCTTGGGGGCACGCTTTTTTAAGGTTGGTTAAGTTGATGCACATCCGTTCCTTCCCGCCTTTCTTCGGTACTACGATGGGGTTTGCCAGCCATTTGAGGTATCGAACTTCTCGGATGGTACCTGCTGCCTCCAGCTTGCGTGTCTCTTGGACGATGAAGGCCTGCTTCTCTATGGACTGCCGTCTTGCTCGCTGCTTCATGGGGCGTACGTTGGGGCACACCCTCAGATGATGCTGGATTACCTCTCTCGGGACCCCTACCAGCTGATTGGGCTCCCACGCGAATATCTCCCTGTTCACGCGCAAAAACCTCACCAAAGCTTCTTCTTGTCCCGGGTCAAGGCCGGTTCCTATGGTGAAGGTGGCTCTTGAAGACCCGTCCTTGTCGACTGGCACCTGCTTGGTCTCCGCCTTGTCTTGAGTGAATAGCTGCTTCTTCTTGGTGGGCGCGGTTTCCTTGGCCTCGGGTGTACCGATGCCGACTGGCTGTGTTGCTACCGCGGTCTTGAAGGCGAGCCTGAGCGCCACCACGACCTCCTTAGCGCCCCCTTGATGGTGAGGACGCCCTTGCTCCCTGGCATCTTCATGGGGTTGTAGGCCGGGTGAGTCGCCGCCATGAACTGAGCGAGAGTCGGGTACCCGAGGATGGCATTGTACGGGAGACCGATGTGGGCGATGTCAAAGTCCACCAGCTCGGTGCGATAGTTGTCTCGCGTGCCAAAGGTGACAGGGAGGCGGATCTGCCCCAGAGGATGAGCAGCTCCACCACCCACTCCTGTAAAGGACTTGCTGAGGCCAAGCCATTCGAGCAGCACATGAAGAAGGCTGAAGGCTTCCACGGAGAGCAAGTTGAGGCCGGCACCGCCGTCGATGAGGGTCTTGTGACGGCCACGTTGCAGATGGGCGTGCAGAGCATCGGGAGCATCCCGGAGCCGGCGGTGGAGCCGAGGTGGTCTTCCGAGTCGAAGGTGAGGTCGGCCTCCGGCGCAGCCCAACCCGGCGGAGCCCCCGGGCGCTTGTAGGCTGCCCCAATCTGACGGAAGAAAGGCTTGACGTGGCGATCTAAAGGAGGTGCTTGGGAGCCACCCAGCAGTGCCGCGACTGCGTGGTGTGCCGGTGCCGCGTAGCACGCAGTGAAGAGGTCATGGAGTCCCCCCCAGGACGTCACCATGGATCCGGGAGGTTGAGCAGCCAGGCACGCGGCTCGCCGGCGAGGGCCAGGGGGAACAAGTTTGCCATGATCTTGTCATCGCCTCCGGCTTCAAGGACGGCCTCCTAGTATGCTAACAGGAACAACGCTGAGTCTGCCGCGCCATCATAACGTGGCGGTATCTCTGGCCTGAACTTGGCCGGCCACTGCACTCGCCGCAGAGCGGGGGCCAGGGCTCGGTACCCAGACTCCCTGCTGCTGGTGTTGGCCGCAGAGGTTGGTGTTGGGGCACCTGCCGTGGGAGCGTAGTGCGGCGGTACGGGGCGCTGATTGGCGGAGAGAAGCCCCGACGCACCCCTACCTGGCACGCCAAATGTCGGATGTGGGGTTCCAGCAAACCCTTAAGGTTCAAACACTAGGGTGCGTGCGAAGTCTTTCCTTCCTACCAATCTACGCCCTAGCCCACTAAGATCTCGCGGACGAACTCGACGAACTCGCAACACAGAAAGACACAAGATTTATACTGGTTCGGGCCACCGTTCTGGTGTAATACCCTACTCCAGTGTGGTGGTGGTGGATTGCCTCTAGGGCTGATGGTGAACAGTAGAAAGGAAGAACAGCCTCCTGAGGTTGAGGTGTTCTTGAGCTCGGTGAGCTTGTGTGTGTGAAGATGGTCTGAATGATCCGTCTCCTCTCTAAGGTGGTGGCTAGTCCAATTTATACTGGCCCTGGTCCTCTTCTCAAATATCGAGCGGGAAGGGAGCCAACGATGGCGGGCTAATTCGAAGGGGGACAGCTAGTACAAGCTATCCTGACAAAAGTGGTCTTCGCCTGCCAAAGGCTCTGGTGGTGACGCCGTCTTGGGCTCCATGATGACCTCCGTCTTGCCGTCCTCCTGGTCTTGGTCTCGTTGCACCAATATAGCAACCTTTGCCTGATGCCTCGCTACTCTTCGCATGCGCTAGCCTCCTTAGCACCAAAGAGGAAACAAGGACGCTGCGCGCGCTGGCGCCCGGCTGGCACCCGCCTGGTGCCGTGCGTCATGGCTCATGTCACGAGGGTCTCGTGAGGTTTGCACCGCCTTGATATCTCCGCTCCTCGTGAGCCTGCCTAGCTAGGCTACTCCCTAGGAGGTCTTGCGTCGTCTGCCTCGCGAGGCTTGGACCCTCGCGAGGGTCTTGGATGCTTTGCTGGTGAAGATGGGTCGTACGGCCTACAGGCTCAGCCACGCGGCGGGCCGCAGGCAGGCAAGTCTGGGGACCCCCGTTCCCAGGACGCCGGCACTCCCACTATTCGGAATGAGAAGAATTTTGCTTATGTGGAGAGTAATAAAATTTCTATGCTTGTAGATCATGAAAAGAATGCTTTATGTGATAGTTATATTGTTGAGTTCATTCATGAATCTAATGAAAATTATTATGAGGGAGGAATATATGCTTGTAGGAATTGCAATAATATCAAGTTTCCTCTCTGTGTGCTTAAAGTTTTGAAGTTATGCTTGTTTTGCCTTCCTATGCTAGTTGATTATTGTTCCCATAAGTTGTGTGCTCACAAAATCCCTATGCATAGGAAGTGGGTTAGACTTAAATGTGCTAGTCATATTATTCATGATGCTCTCTTTATGTTACAATTCTTATCTTTTATGTGAGCATCATTGAAATCATCATGCCTAGCTAGAGGCGTTAAACGATAACGCTTGTCGGGAGGCAACCCAACTTTATTTTTGTTCCTTGCTTTTTTTCCTGTTTAGTAATAAATAAATCATCTAGCCTCTGCTTAGATGTGGTTTTATGTTTTTAATTAGTGTTTGTGCCAAGTAAAGCCTTTAGGACCTTCTTGGGTGATTGTTATTTGATCTTGCTGAAAAAAACAGAAAGTATGCGCTCACGAGAATAATTTTCATTTTTTACTAGAGAGCGATAAAATACCAATTCCACTTGAAGTAGATTAATAAACAAATTGCCTAGGACTTCCTAATTTCTTAGGATTTTTGGGGTTCCAGAAGTTTATGTTAGTTACAGATTACTTCAGACTGTTCTGTTTTTGACAGATTTTGTTTTTCATGTGATGTTTGCTTATTTTGATGAATCTATGGCTAGTAAAAGAGTTTATAAACCATAGAGAAGGTGGAATACAGTAGGTTTAACACCAATATAAATGAAGGATGAGTTCATTACAGTACCTTGAAGTGGTGTTTTGTTTTCTTTCGCTAACGGAGCTTACAAGTTTTCTGTTAAGTTTTGTGTTGTGAAGTTTTCAAGTTTTGGGTAAAGATTCGATGGACTATGGAATAAGGAGTGGAAAGAGCCTAAGCTTGGGGATGCCCAAGGCACCCCAAGGTAATATTCAAGGACAACCAAGAGCCTAAGCTTGGGGATGCCCAAGGCACCCCAAGGTAATATTCAAGGACAACCAAGAGCCTAAGCTTGGGGATGCCCCGGAAGGCATCCCCTCTTTCGTCTTCGTTCATCGGTAACTTTACTTGGAGCTATATTTTTATTCACCACATGATATGTGTTTTGCTTGGAGCGTCATTTTATTTTCTTTTGTTTTGCTTACTGTTTGAATAAAATACCAAGATCTAAAATTCTTAAATGTTAGAGAGTCTTCACATAGTTGCATACTTATTCAACTACACATTGATCTTCACTTATATCTTGTGGAGTAGTTTATCGTTTGCTCTAGTGCTTCACTTATATCCTTTTACAGCACGGTGGTGGTTTTATTTTGAAGAAATTGCTGAACTCTCATGCTTCACTTATATTATTTTGAGAGTCCTAAACAACATGGTAATTTGCTTTGGTTATGAAACTAGTCCTAATATGGTGGGCATCCAAGAGGGATATAATAAAAACTTTCATATAAGTGCATTGAATACTAAGAGAAGTTTGATACTTGATGATTGTTTTGAGATATGGAGATGGTGATATTAGAGTCATGCTAGTTGAGTAGTTGTGAATTTGAGAAATACTTGTGTTGAAGTTTGTGATTCCTGTAGCATGCATGTATGGTGAACCGTTATGTGATGAAATCGGAGCATGATTTATTTATTGATTGTCTTCCTTATGAGTGGTGGTCGGGGACGAGCGATGGTCTTTTCCTACCAATCTACCCCCCTAGGAGCATGCGTGTAATAATTTGTTTTGATAACTAATAGATTTTTGCAATAAGTATGTGAGTTCTTTATTACTAATGTTGAGTCCAGGGCAATGAATCAAGAGTGACATGTATGATAAATTATGCATGGTGGCTTTGCCACAAATGCGATGCCAACTGCATGATCATGCAAAACAATATGACAATGATGAAGCCTGTCATGAATAAAATGGTGGAAAGTTGCATGGCAATATATCTCAGAATGGCTATGGAAATGCCATAATAGGTAGGTATGGTGGCTGTTTTGAGGAAGATATAAGGAGGTTTATGTGTGATAGAGTGTATCATATCACGGGGTTTGGATGCACCGGCGAAGTTTGCACCAACTCTCAAGGTGAGAAAGGGAAATGCACGGTACCGAAGAGGCTAGCAATGATGGAAGGTGAGAGTGCGTATAATCCATGGACTCAACATTAGTCATAAAGAACTCACATACTTATTGCAAAAATCTACAAGTCATCAAAACCCAAGCACTACACGCATGCTCCTAGGGGGATAGATTGGTAGGAAAAGACCATCCTCGTCCCCGACACACTCATAAGGAAGACAATCAAATAACACCTCATGTTTCAAATTTGTTACACAACGGTTACCATACGTGCATGCTACGGAACTTGCAATCTTCAACACAAGTATTTCTCAAATTCACAACTACTCAACTAGCACACCCTAATATCACCATCTTTATATCTCAAAACAATTATCAAGTATTAAAATTCTCATAGTATTCAATGCACTTTCTATGATAGTTTTTATTATACCCATCTTGGATGCCTATCATATCAGGACTAATTTCATAACCAAAGCAAATTACCATGTTGTTCTTCAGGACTCTCAAAATAATATAAGTGAAGCACGAGAGATCAATAATTTCTATAAAATAAAACCACCACCGTGCTCTAAAAGATATAAGTGAAGCACTAGAGCAAAATTATCTAGCTCAAAAGATATAAGTGAAGCACATAGAGTATTCTAATAAATTCCAATTCATGTGTGTCTATCCCAAAAGGTGTGTACAGCAAGTATGGTTGTGGTAAACTAGAAATCAAAGACTCAAATCATACAAGATGCTCCAAGCAAAACACATATCATGTGGTGTATAAAAATATAGCCTCAAGTAAAGTTACCGATGGAAGAAGACGAAAGAGGGGGTGCCTTCCGGGGCATCCCCAAGCTTAGGCTTTTGGTTGTCCTTTAATTTTAACTTGGGGTGCCTTGGGCATCCCCAAGCTTAGGCTCTTGCCACTCCTTATTCCAAAATCCATCGAATCTTTACCCAAAACTTGAAAACTTCACAACACAAAACTCAACAGAAAATCTCATGAGCTCCGTTAGTATAAGAAAACAAACCACCACTTAAGGTACTGTAATGAACCCATTCTTTATTTATATTAGTGTTAAACCTAATGTATTCCAACTTCTCTATGGTTCAGATCCTCCGATACTAGCCATAGATGCATCAAAATAAGCAAACAACACACGAAAAACAGAATCTGTCAAAAACAGAACAGTCTGTAGTAATCTGTAGGTTTCGAATACTTCTTTAACCCCAAAAATTCTGAAATAAATTGGTGGACGTGAGGAATTTGTCTATTAATCATCTGCAAAAATAATCAACCTAATCGCACTCCCCAGTAAAAATGGCAGCAAATCTCGTGAGCACTAAAGTTTCTGTTTTTTTACAGCAAGATCGCTAAAACTTCTCCCAAGTCTTCCCAAAGGTTCTACTTGGCACAAACATTAATAAAAGGTATAAAACCACATCTAAACAGAGGATAGATGAATTATTTATTACTAAACAGAACCAAAAAGCAATAAACAAAAATAAAATTGGGTTGCCTCCCAACAAGTGCTATCATTTAACACCCCTAGCTAGGCATAAAAGCAAGAATAGATCTAGGTATTATCATCTTTGGTTTTAATTTTTTTAGCAGAGTCATGCTCGAATCCGGGAGGTTCTTTACGTTTCCCTTCATATTCGGAATTTTTTGATCTAAATAATCCAACCGCTTATTGCAGAGGGTAATCAACATATTCATGCGGTGAAGGTTTCCGCTAACACTCAAGAGGCTCAAGAGACTTCTGTAAAAAAATTGTTACTTCGAAAATCTTTTCAAAAACTTGTGTCTCTTCCTGGGTATGATGTGACCCCTTTTGTTGAGGTAGTGCTCCCACTATTCCCTTTATGATTTCATGAGCAATACTGGGATCAATTTCGATAAAATTCCCTTTGGCAACGCAATCCAAGAGTTGTCTATGCGACATATTTATCCCAACATAAAAATTGCAAAGTAAAATTCTAAAATTCACCTCTAGGGTGAAATTACGATAAGATTCCATCATCCTAAACCAAGCATATTTTAAATTTTCTCCTTGTCTTTGTTTGAAGTGAAGAACTTCAAACTCGGGAGGCAAAGGGGCAGATAAGGGACTAGCCATGACGACACACGACGACACAAGAAATAAGCGAAAAAGAGGCAAACGAAAATAATGTAATGCAAGGGATAAGAGTTTGTGATGGGTACTTGGTATGTCTTGACTTGTGCATAGATCTCCCAGGCAACGGCGCCTGAAATCCTTCTTGCTACCTCTTGAGCACTGCGTTGGTTTTCCCTTGAAGAGGAAAGGGTGATGCAGCAAAGTAGCGTAAGTATTTCCCTCAGTTTTTGAGAATCAAGGTATCAATCCACTAGGAGACCACATGCAAGTCCCTCGTACCTACACAAACAAATAAGAACCTCGCAACCAACGTGATAAAGGGGTTGTCAATCCCTTCACAGTCACATATGAGACTGAGATCTAATAGAGATAATAATAATAATAAGATAAATATTTTTGGTATTTTTATGATATAGATTGAAAGTAAAGATTGCAAAATAAAATAGATTGGAAACTTATATGATAGAAGATAGACCTGGGGGACATAAGTTTCACTAGTAGCTTCTCTCAAGATAGCATAAGTATTATGGTGGGTGAACAAATTACTGTCGAGCAATTGATAGAAAAGTGCATAATTATGAGAATATCTAGGCATGATCATGTATATAGGCATCAGGTCCGCGACAAGTAGACTGAAACGATTCTACATCTACTACTATTACTCCACACATCGACCGCTATCCAGCATGCATCTAGAGTATTAAGTTCATAAGAACAGAGTAACGCATTAGGCAAGATGACATGATGTAGAGGGATAAACTCAAGCAATATGATATAAACCCCATCTTTTTATCCTCGATGGAAACAATACAATACGTGCCTTGCTGCCCTTACTGTCACTGGGAAAGGACACCGCAAGATTGAACCCAAAGCTAAGCACTTCTCCCATTGCAAGAAAGATCAATCTAGTAGGCCAAACCAAATTGATAATTCGAAGAGACTTGCAAAGATAACCAATCATACATAAAACATTTTAGAGAAGAATCAAATATTGTTCATAGATAAACTTGATCATAAACCCACAATTCTTCGGATCTCGACAAACACACCGCAAAAAGAGTTACATCAAATAGATCTCCAAGAAGATCGAGGAGAACATTGTATTGAGATCCAAAGAGAAATAAGAAGCCATCTAGCTAATAACTATGGACCCAAAGGGTTGTGGTAAACTACTCACACATCATCGGAGAGGCTATGGTGTTGATGTAGAAGCCCCCCGTGATCGATTCCCCCTCCGGCGGAGCTCCGGAAAAGGCCCCAAGATGGGATCTCTTAGGTACAGAAGGTTGCGGCAGTGGAAATAGGGTTTTGTGGTGCTCCTGGATGTTTCCGGGTATATGGATATATATAGGAGGAAGAAGTAGGTCGGTGGAGCTGTGAGGGGCCCACAAGGGTGGGGGCGCGCCTCCTTGCCTTGTGGCTCCCTCGTTTCTTTCTTGACGTCCACTCCAAGTCCTCTGGATCATGTTTGTTCCAAAAATAACTCTCCCGAAGGTTTTATTCCGTTTGGATTCCGTTTGATATTCCTTTTCTGTGAAACACTGAAATAGGCAAAAAAACAGCAATTAGCACTCGGCCTTGGGTTAGTAGGTTAGTCCCAAAAATAATATATAAGTGTATAAATAAGCCCATTAACATCAAAAATAGATAATATAATAGCATGGAACAATCAAAAACTATAGATACGGTGGAGACGTATCAATACGGGTCATAATCTTGTGGTGGCAAAATGGGCATCCATAGCCATCGTTCCAGGTCCTAATACGCCTGTTATGCATTCCCGCATAAAGCTCCCTCAGGATTCGCCTCTTGTACATCCTCTGGGCACCAAATCACTTAATAGTAGGATTAGGAATTTATGGCTATTTATTTATACATATCCAGAGATTATGGTTCGATTTTTAAGCACAGTCATCTATGTACAGACCAATCTTGAAGAAAATAATGGCACAAACATAGGTAGGTCATTAAAAATCAATTGTCAAGTCCTGGCTAGGAATTATTAGCACGAACACTAACCCTAGTCGGATTACTAGAAGAAATCATTTGCACAGACGAAACAACTAATCACTTATCACGTGTACCATTCAAACAATCAATACACTACACAGATCTAATGAAACTTACTCAGATTTCATGGATTGGGAGAACATAACCACATGATTTCTATTCAAAAAGGGGGAGGCAGGAGTAGCCAGAGAAACCCTATGATATATTTGACACATAAATGGGTATAGATGACTAACCAGCTGTCCGTCGTCGTCGCCGGAGTGGTCGTCGGAGTCATCACCGGAGTGGTCGTCGGAGTCATCACCGGAGTGGTCGTCGGAGTTGGTGTGGAACTCTGCCTCCAGCTGTGGAAGCTCGACGTCGTCGACAACGTCAGGGTGGAGCGATAACTCGCTGGCGGTGACGACAACCTCTGTCTCCATCTCCACGCCGTGCTCCGGTGCTTTAGCATCCCTGGCATCGCCACTCCCTCCGATGGGGCGCTTCGGCGGCATCCTCATACACTGACGGCTTTGAGGACCGAGAGCGGTGTCGAGGATGCAAGCAGAGAGAGAGAGGATTGTGTGTGCATAGCGAGGATGGGGGGAGGGCGCACCATTAATATGGAGTAGTGGGAGTTGTGGGAGAGAGGCGGGCGGCAGTCAAACCGATGGCTCGCCTCCCGGTGGGCCTGCGCACCGGACTGCAGGCATGCCTACCAAAGTTTCACACAGCTACTCGCACGCCTCCCGATGACACTGCACAGCGAGCACACCTCCATCAATTCAGACACCTGCATGCATGCCTCCCCATCTGCATGCGCGGCGGACTACTCGCATGCGTCCCGTCAACTCACGCCTGCTTGCACGCCACACGGGTCGCGCAGCGGCATGTATATTGTTTTTCTATTTGGATGATTAATGTTGCCGCTTTATTGCTTAACCGAAGCATGGCACGTATCTGTTCTTGGTCTAACGCTCACGGTTCGAATAAATAATCCGTTTGGGATATTGGTTCCCAATTATTAATAATCTCCGTCTGTAATTAGATGAAGATTACATCAAAACTGGTCTCAAATTTGACAAAAAAGTACAATGCCACTTTGTATTGGTGTCCATATGAAAACACGATAAGTTTCATGAACTTCAAATAAGTTTTGGATGTACTAGAATTTAAAAATCAAGATTATTGATGTTTGAAATTTGTTGCACGGGGAGTAAACATGCACCCAATGAAACACATGTGTTTTTGCAATCTATTTAGGTGAACTATCACGTGTGCATGTAGCTCAAATTTGATTTTTGCACATTATACCCATAGAAAATCAATCAATCAATGTACTAAAACGTCTTAATGATCTCTGTGAATTTTTTTTGAAATTAAAACGTCCCTCCTTTGGTAACATGTATGTTCACCGCGGGGTAATTTATTTAACATGCATCGCAGTTGCGGTGGATTCGCGGTGTGTGTGGGCGGTGTGCATCTAGGGGTGGCAGGTGGCTCGCAGTACACTACGAGTTGTGAGCCACCGTGTGGGTTGGTCATTTTGTTAGGCAGGCTGGTGCCACATCAGTCGTGAAATCGTTATTTAAAACATTACACAACCCTTTCATAAATAAATGTTTTGCCACATGCAGTCGATGGTTGGCCTACACGACACTCGATACACGCGTGTGACGCTTTCTATGGGCCCGCGAGGTTGTCGTCCATCACTTTGATGAACAGCCGGCAGTGAGGTTAATTTGACCATCAAGGTAGAATCTTTTTTGTTTGTGTTATGGTGGTATATAGTACACGTCGAAGAGGTGGGAGGGGACTAGCATATATACTATTCGTATGCGTCTATGAACAAGTACACCTCACTCAGTGTCGGGACTTTTTGGTTACCGAGGAACGTGCGACATCAAAATTGTGAAATTGGTTATTCAAACATCACACAACACCTTTTTGGGCCACATGCATATATATCCTAGCTAGGACACTCATGTGTGACGCTTCCATCTCTGTGCCCACGAGGCCATCGTCGATGCATGCATGCATGCATCACTTTGACCTACATCGGGAGAGGTTAATTAGTTTCACCATCGATGAGGATTCTTTTGGGTTGTAAATATATTATGGTAGGAGCATATAGTATGCAGTGAAGAGGGGGGAAGGGGACCATCATACGTAGTACACTTGATATGAACCTCGCTCTCTATGGGTGCATGGTTTACGGTTTTTGAGGCATGTGGCACATCAAAGTTGTGCATTTTGGGTATTCAACATATATATGTTTGGCCCACATGCAAAGCGGTGGTGGTTGTCCTCTCGCACCCACTTGATCGGTTATCAGCGATATCAATGCTTTCCATCTATGGGCCTGCTTGGTCCATCACTTCTTTTTGCCTGACAACAAGAGAGGTTAATTTGACTTTGGAGGGGATTATTATTTTTGCTCTGGGATGACATGCATGATACACTTTGAGAACACACACATGCATGCGTACGCATGAATCCCTCCCATCGAGTCGAAGTGGCTAGTACAACGACACCATCATGAACCGATCTCGCTTTGTGTGGGGCGCTAGTGTATGACTTTTGACACACATGCCAAATCAATGTTGTGTATTCAAACATGCATGCCCGCATCACCTCCATAAATATGCATGTAGTGGTTGCCTTCAAACGATACACTCCCTCACGTGGTTATCGGCGACAAGCCTATATATTCGTGGGCCCTTGTGGACATCCATGATCACCTTGACCAACAAGAAGATAGGTTACCATGGCAGATTCTTTATTTGGTTCGTGTTATCGTAGTATAGGTCATGGTGAGATTCAGACCTAATTTAGTTTGAGCGCATATACTATGCACACATGCATGCATATATGAATCCCCGTCGTTGGCTTGAAGTGTGGTGTAACATACATATGTATCGTCAACCTAACCCTCACTCAGTGTGGGGATTTCTAGTTCGAAATCACGGTGCCACATAAAAGTTGTTCCATTGTTACTTAAAAACACACCTCTCCATACATATGTTTGGGCCACACGCATGCAATGGTTGTCTTCAGGGACTAGCTACTTGTGTGATTATTGGCGAGCTAGCCCATCTCCGGGGTCGCATGGACGACCATCACTTTGACCAACAACAAGAGAGAGGTTGTACGACCAAGGTGGGTTATACTTGGTCCGTTTACGATCCATCTTGGTGAGATATATACCTCTCTGGCCCGCCAACTGAAAGATGGGGGGGTTGCTACATCGCACTTTGCTAGGTGAACCTCGGTTGGGGGGCATGCATTCATAGCTTAATTAGAATTCTCTACGTGGCGACACGAGGGGGTGGGGGGCTGCTAGCTACTTCGCACTTTTCTAGGTGAACCTCGGTTGGGGGGGAGGGGGCATGCTCATAGCTTAGGATTCCCTTCGTGCCGACACAAGGGGGGCTGCTAGCTACTTCGCACTTTGCTAGGTGAACCTCGATTGTGGGGGGCATGCATTCATAGCTTAGGAATCCTTTCGTGCCGACACGAGGGAGGGGGTCTGCTAGCTCTACTTCACACTTTGCTAGGTGAACCTTGGTTGGGGGGCATGAATTCATAGCTTAGGATTCCCTTCGTGCCGACACGAGGGAGGGGGGCTGCTAGCTACTTCACACTTTGCTACGATGAACCTCGGTTGGGGGGGCATGCATTCATAGCTTAGGATTCCCTTCATGCTGACACGAGGGAGGAGGGGGGCTGCTAGCTACTTCGCACTTTGATAGGTGAACCTCGGTTGAGGGGGAGGGGGCATGCATTCATAGCTTAGGATTCCCTTCGTGCCGACACGAGGGGGGAGAGGTGGGGGCAAGCAATACCGTGTGCTTTGTGAGAGAGGTGCCGCATCGAAGTTGCATTTGGTATTTGAAAATCAAACCACCCTTTTGATACATAAATTTGGTCCACATGCAAGTGTGTTTGTGTTCTGACCATCTCCCGTGTCATTTTTTGCCAAATTTATGAACGTTAGACAAGTCGAATGACACAACAGACACGGTTCACTCACACTAACTGTGTGCCATGCCGGTGCACCTGTCACGCACACATCCGCAAAGTACATTGGGCTCCACGAGGCTCCCCCTCTAAAAAATATCTGCCCGCCTCGAGGGGTTTTCTGTTTCATAACACACGGTTGTTATCTCCGGACCTTGTGCGATGTTTCTTGTTCCCAATCCCGCCCGCATCCCTAGAAAATATCTGCCCGCCTAGAGGGTTTTTCTGTCTCATAACACACGATTGTTATCTCCGAACTATGTCCGATGCACTATCATCAAAATTTTCAATAGCACGGCATTTTCACTCCCGCCTTTGACTCCCGCGTAGTAAAATTTTCAGTACCCGCATCATTTCCTCAAACACCCCGCGCCCCCTCCACAGACACACACACCAAAACCTCCTCGGGCATGCGTGCAGACACACACACACACACCCTCGCTCCAAACCCTTGCAAAGTCCCCGTTGCCGCCGCCGCTAGGCCTCCATTGTCCACATCTGCCGGTTTGTCCGTGCAGCTTACCCACCGATCTCCATACCCAGGCCGCCCTGAGTTTCTTAGATGACGCCTACCAAACGCCCCCTTTCCCACAGATCCCCATCCCCATCCCCCACTCCAGAGCGTCGCAGCCTAAGCCCGGCTATGCTTCCCGTGGAGCTCGAGGAGCGATTGCCCAAAAGAGGTGTATAGCCGTCTCTTCACCCGACGTCGCCGAGGAAGCTGACGACCATTCCTGGCGGCAGGCACTCAAGCAGCGGGCTAGATTATGCGGGCATGTCTTGTCCGCCGTCTACGACATCGAGGTCATCGACAGCGATGCCCTGAGGCGGGCTGTGTTACAGGTTAAGTGGCCCACCCCAACCCCTCGGGTTCAACCACCGTCGATCTCATCCATGGCCCCGCTGTGATCTCCTCTGGCTCGCTGTCAACAATTTGCCAGTCTACATCGCCATCGAGCCCCTTTTGTCATTTCTGAAGGACACGTTCTACAACGCTGGCTTGGGATCCACTGCTTCCAAGTCAGACCTCATCGACGGTGACCACGTGGAGGGTACCCTCTCTGGCTCTTCCAAGGGGAAAGAGCCCATCTACTCTTCCAAGGGGAATGCGACCGTCTGCGACATCAGGGAGGGCACCCTACAGCCGCGCTCCTCCAAGGGGAAGGAGCCCATCTACCACAACATGGAGTGCATCCAGGGTCCGTGCTCTTCCCATGGGAACGAGCCCATCCGTGACAAGTGAGGAAACCAATGATTTGTTTTGTCGTGCCTCTTCACAGGGGGAAACCCATGATTTGATTTGTTGAGTCCCTTTTGTAGTGTAGTGAGAATATGTCCAGTTTTAATTGCTATATCTGGTTGTTTGCAGTATGCCTTGTTTATTTCAGTTGTTCACAATGTGATGCTCTATATGTGCAATTATTTACTGTGCGGTACATTTCATCAATCCAATTTTAAACATACCGATAGGAATGCATGTATTTGCTTGTTGTTAAGCCTGTTATAGCTAGCATATGCCTCTCTTAAAGTTTTTTGATTGTTTGGTTGTTTGTAGTTAGCATATGTTCAGTTTCAAATGCTATGTTTGGTTGTTCGTAGTATGCCTTGTTTATTCCAGTTATTCACAACGTGATGTTCTATATGTGCAAGTATGAAATGTGCAGTTCAATTTCATCAGTACCAGTTTCAACAATACCAGTTTCAACATTTGGTTGCTGCATCTTGTAGTTAACACGCCTTTCCACTTGTTTTGCTTTACTAGCGTGCTTAAACCTGCACACTAAAGCTATCTTTTGGAGATTATTTTGTCTACCATGTGTAATTTTGGTTGATGCTTAGCCTGTTGTGCTTAACATGCTTCTTGATGTACCTACATAGGACAATTTTGGGAACGACTGTTGTTTTCCATTGAGGTTAGTTTCATCCCATGGCTTATATCTGCTCACTGTTCAGGATATCGGTAGCTGGTACCATATAGGCCGGCGGCTGATAAGGGACTAATCGGTGAATCAGACTTTTAACTGAATATATCTGCAACCCATTTTTCCTTAGGTTAACTAGGGCCATATGTAATGTATCTGAGGCTACATAGCAACATGCACTGTACTTAATGTCTAAATATGCAATCCTAGGCTACATAGCAACAAGGAAGAGTGTTACATTAATGTTCTAATGATGTCTAGATATACGTAGAAGAGCAGCAACAGCAACAACACAACCCTGTTTGGATACTCAACTTATCTAGAGGTTAGAGTTAGTTTCTAGCTCATTACTAACCCTGAACTAACTCCATCCAAAGAGTTTTTTGGATGGCAGGGTTAGATTGACAATAAATGCACTAGGAGAACTAGCTCGAATTAGCACCTCTTGGGTTGGATACTAGTTTTTTTGGGTGGGTTATAGATGCAACTAGATCAAACTAGCCCTCTTATTTAGAAATACTTTAGGGCTATTTGAGCTCGAACTAGCTCAAACTAACTGTAACCCGTGGATACAGCAACAGATAATTTGTAAGAATGAACTAAACTCCTTCCGGCCCATAATATAAGATGTTAATTCATCTAATATGTGAGTATATTGGATGTTATAAGATACTCCCTCCATTCCTAAATATTTGTCTTTTTAGAGATTTCAAATGGACTACCACATACGAATGTATATAGACATATTATAAAAGAGTGTTGCACTACATCATTCTGCAATTGATGTTTAGCTTCTAATATTAACGTGGTGCTTTTAGGTACATATGTCATTGGTAAAGATCCGCGTTTCGACCCTTTCTGCGTATGGGGCAATGAGATATCGACGAACCAGCATAAAGTGAGGAAGCTGATAAAGATTGTTAGTAAAATGGGTCCATAGATGGCAATTAAACTATTTGTTTACACTTTATCCAAGACAACAGCGAACTTCGGGATGGTAAGTAAGAACTCCGCAACCTTCTTTTTACTGCCCATAATTAGTTGTGTTAGATGACAATGTCTAAATCGTTTTCCTTGCAGTGGTTGCCAAAGAAGTTTACTCAAGATTACCTCTCAAACTACATGATTGGTGGGCATGCAAAGGTTAAAGTATTTCTACCAGAACATGATGATTATCTAGATGTTTTCATTAAGACCGTGAAGGATGGGCGGTCGGCCATCACATGGGGTTGGACTAGAGTTGCTCGTGCCTTTTGCATGGAGGAGGGCACAATATGGACATTCCGCTTCACCTTATTCAGCAAGCAGAATATATTTCGCCTCTTTATTTACCGCCTTTAATAGTACAAGTATACAACTGTGGTTCATCATTCTTTATTTGGTTCTTATGTAATTCTTGAACATATGTACCTATGAATCGAATAATGCATTGGTTGTTTGAACCTGATGGATATGAATAAAGCTATAGCATAAATTCAAATTCAAATCCAAATCCGGTACAATTTGGAAAAGCAGCAATTAAATTACGGTGAAATTACGTTCTCCAGGTTATTACGGCACACACGGTTGGTAAAACACAAAGTTTGCGATATGTACCATAATCGGAGACAGTTCACAGAGAGGAAACGTGTGCAAGCATGCACACAGTTGTCGTTTGCAAAGCGTGCATGATGTCAGACAATATCACAAACGGTGCGAGCAAACTAAACGTTTGTGTTAGTTGCCTTATCATACACGATTCGCATCCATGAACTGTTTCTGATGAAGTATGCATCGTAAACATTGCACTACAGAATAGCATGCGCGATAGTTGTCGTGTACGACGATGTTACGATGGTCCGACGTTTCGTAATCCTGTCTGACACTCGTACGACAATTGGCTAATCTTCTTAATGGTGAACCGTTTGTGCTGGACCACGCATCATACACGTTCTATAATAGTGAACCGTTTGTGATGAGCCACGCATCATAAACGTAGCACCACGGAATACCGACTACGATGGCAATGCGAGCAGAAACGAGTAGGAGTACTATAGGGGCCCTATCCCCGACGGTTTATGGGTCGTGTGGGAAGGACCCCCCTATCGCCCACACTCACTTGGAGATGGTTCCAAATGCCGTCACGGAAAGGGGTTTTAAACAATTTGTTTAGGACTGACACGCACCAGTGCTGGCTCGGATGCCACTGTTGGGGAACGTAGTAATTCAAAATTGTCCTACGATCACGCAAGATATAACTAGGAGATGCATAGCAACGAGAGGGGAGAGTGTGTCCACGTACCCTAGTAGACCGAAAGCAAAAGCGTTTAGTAACGCGGTTGATGTAGTTGAACGTCTTGACGATCCAACCGATCCTAGCACCGAACGTACAACACCTCCGTGTTCAGCACACGTTCAGCATGATGACGTCCCTCGAGCTCTTGATCCAGTTGAGTACGAGGGAGAGTTCCGTCAGCACAACGGTGTGGCGACGGTGATGATGAAGTTACCGGCGCAGGGCTTTGCCTAAGCACTACGACAATATGACCGAAGTGGTAAACTTTGGAGGGGGGCATCACACACGGCTAAGAGATGTCTGTTGTGCCTTTGGGGTGCCCCCCGCCTCCGAATATAAAGGGGGAGGAGGAGGTGGCCGGCCTAGGGGGCGCGCCATAAGGGGGAGTCCTACTTGGACTCCTAGTCCAAGTAGGATTCGGCCCCCGCTCCTTCCTTCCACCGGAGAGGGAAAAGGGGAACGGAGAGAGAGGGAGAAGGAAAGAGGGGGCTGTTCCCCTCCCCTAGTCCAATTCAGTTTGGGCAAGGGGGGGCCTCTCACGTGGCCTTTCTCCTCTCCTCCAATAAGGCCCAATAGGCCCAATACTTCTCCCGGGGGGTTCCGGTAACCTCCTGGTACTCCAGAAAAATGCCCGAACCACTCGGAACCATTCCGATGTCCAAATGCAACCTTCCAATATATGAATCTTTACCTCTTGACCATTTAGAGACTCCTCGTCATGTCTGTGATCTCATCCGGGACACCGAACAAACTTTGGTCATCAAATCACATGACTCATAATACAAATCGTCATCGAATGTTAAGCGTGCGGACCCTGTGGGTTCAAGAACTATGTAGACATGAACGAGACGCATATCCGGTCAATAACCAATAGCAGAACCTGGATGCTCATATCGGCTCCTACATATTCTACGAAGATCTTTATCGGTCAAACCACATAACAACATGCGTCATTCGCTTTGTCATCAGTATGTTACTTGCCTGAGACTCGATCGTCGGTATCATCATACCTAGTTCAATCTCATTACCGGCAAGGTTCTTTACTCGTTCTGTAATGCGTCATCCAATAACTAACTCATTAGTCACATTGCTTGCAAGGCTCATTGTGATGTGCATTACCGAGAGGGCCCAAAGATACCTCTCCGATACATTACCGAGAGGGCATCAATATTATTAATATGTGTATCACCACAATCAAGATTCAACAAAAATAGACCATGCATCAAGGGTGCATGACCATAAAAGATATTACTCATATAAATAGAACAACAATTATTCTCTGATTTAAATGAATAACCGTCTCGCATCAAACAAGATCCAGATATAATGTTCATGCTCAACACTGGCACCAAATAACAATTATTCAGGTCTAAAACAAATCCCGAAGGTAGATGTAGAGGTAGCGTGCCAACGTCGATCACATCGACCTTGGAACCATTTCCGACGCGCACTGTCACCTTGTCCTTAGCCAATCTTTGTTTAATCCATAGCACCTATTTCAAGTTGCAAATATGAGCAACAGAACCAGTATCAAATACCCAGGCGCTACTACGAGCATTAGTAAGGTACACATGAATAACATGTATGTCAAATATACCTTTCACTTTGCCATCCTTCTTATCCGCCAAATACTTCGGGCAGTTCCACTTCCAATGACCAGTCCCTTTGCAGTAGAAGCACTCAGTTTTAGGCTTAGGTCTAGACTTGGGCTTCTTCCCGGGAGCAGCAACTTGCTTGTTATTCTTCTTGAAGTTCCCCTTCTTTCGTTTGCCCTTTTTCTTGAAACTAGTGGTCTTGTTAACCATCAACACTTGATGCTCCTTCTTGATTTCTACCTCCGCAGCCTTGAGCATTACGAAGAGCTCGGGAATCGTCTTTTCCATCCCTTGCATATTATAGTTCATCACGAAGCCTTTATAGCTTGGTGGTAGTGATTGAAGAACTCTGTCAATGACACTATCATCCGAAAGATTAACTCCCAGCTGAGTCAAGTCGTTATGGTACCCAGACATTCTGAGTATGTGTTCACTGACGGAACTATTCTCCTCCATCTTGCAGCTATAGAACTTGTTGGAGACTTCATATCTCTCAACTCGGGCATTTGCTTGAAATACTAACTTCAACTCCTAGAACTTGCCATATGCTCCATGATGTTCAAAACGTCTTTGAAGTCCCGATTCTAGGCCGTAAAGCATGGCACACTGAACTATCGAGTAGTCATCGGATTTAGCTTGCCAAACGTTCATAACGTCAGCAGTTGCTCCTGCAGCAGGACTTGCACCTAGCGGTGCATCAAGGACGTAATTCTTCTATGCAGCAATGAGGATAATCCTCAAGTTACGGACCCAGTCCATGTAGTTGCTACCATCATCTTTCAACTTAGCTTTCTCTAGGAACGCATTAAAATTCAAGCGAACGGTAGCACGGGCCATTGATCTACAACATAGATATGCAAAAACTATCAGGACTAAGTTCATGGTAAATTTAAGTTCAATTAATCATATTACTTAAGAAGTTCCACTTAGATAGACATCCCTCGAGTCATCTAAATGATCATGTGATCCATATTAGCTAAACCATGTCCGATCATCACGTGAGATGGAGTTGTTTTCAATGGTGAACATCTCTATGTTGATCATATCTACTATATGATTCACGTTCGACCTTTCGGTCTTAGTGTTCCGAGGCCATGTCTGTACATGCTAGGCTCGTCAAGTTTTACCCGAGTATTCCGCACGTGCAAAACTGTCTTGCACCCGTTGTATGTGAACGTAGAGCTTATCACACCCGATCATCACGTGGTGTCTTGGCACGATGAACTGTCACAATGGTGCAGCCTTAGGGAGAACACTTATACCTTGAAATTTTAGTGAGGGATCATCTTATAATGCTACTGCGGTACTAAGCAATATAAGATGCATAAAAGATAAACATCACATGCAATCAAAATATGTGACATGATATAGCCATCATCATCTTGTGCCTTTGATCTCCATATACAAAGCACCGTCAAGATCTCCATCGTCACCGGCTTGACACCTTGATCTCCATCGTAGCGTCGTTGTCGTCTCGCCAACTATTGCTTCTACAAATATCGCTAGTGCATAGTGATAAAGTAAAGCAATTACATGTCGATTGCATTTCATACAATAAAGCGACAACCATAAGGCTCCTGCCAGTTGCCGATAACTTATACAAAACATGATCATCTCATACAACAGCGTATATCACATCATGTATTTGAAGGAAATATGCCCTAGAGGCAATAATAAAGTTGTTATTTGTATTTCCTTATATCATGATAAATGTTTATTATTCATTCCAGAATTGTATTAACTGGAAACTCCATAGATGTGTGAATACATAGACAAAACAAAGTGTCCCTAGTATGCCTCTTCTTGACTAGCTCGTTAAAAGATGGTTATGTTTCCTGACCATAGACATGTGTTGTCATTTGATGAATGGGATCACATCATTAGAGAATGATGTGATGTACAAGACCCATCCGTTAGCTTAGGATAATGATCGTTAAGTTCTATTGCTATTGCTTTCTTCATGACTTATACATATTCCTCTGACTATGAGATTATGCAACTCCCGAATACCGAAGGAACACCTTGTGAGCTATCAAACGTCACATCGTAACTGGGTGATTATAAAGATGCTCTACTGGTGTCTCCGAAGGTGTTTGTTGGGTTGGCATAGATCAAGATTAGGATTTGTCACTCCGAGTATCAGAGAGGTATCTCTGGACCCTCTCGATAATGCACATCACTATAAGCCTTGCAAGCAATGTGACTAATGATTTAGTTATGGGATGATTCATTATGAAACAAGTAAAGAGACTTGCCAGTAACGAGATTAAACTAGGTATGATGATACCGACAATCGGATCTCGGCCAAGTAACATACCGATGCCAAAGGGAATAACGTATGTTGTTATTGCGGTTTGACCGATAAAGATCTTCATAGAATATGTAGGAACCAATATGAGCATCCATGTTCCGCTATCAGTTATTGACCAGAGATGTGCCTCGGTCATGTCTACATAGTTCTTGAACCCGTAGGGTCCGCACGCTTAACGTTCGATGATGATTTGCATTATGAGTTATGTATTTTGGTGACCGAAGTTTGTTCGAAGCCCCGGATGAGATCACAGACATGACGAGGAGTCTCGAAATGGTCGAGAGGTAAAGATTCATATATTGGAAGGTAGTATTCGGGCATCGGAATGGTTCTGAGTGATACAGTTTTTTTCGGTTACCGAGGGGTTACCGGAAGCCCCCGGGGAAGTATTGGGCCTACATGGGCCTAAGGGAGAGAGAGGGAAGCCCGTGGGGGGTGGTACACTTCCCCCTCCTAGGGAGTCTGAATAGGACAAGGAGGAGGGGGTGCGGCCCCCCTTTCCCTCTCCCTCTCCCTCTCCTTCCTTTTCACTCCGATGGAAGAGAGGAAAAGGGGGGATCCTACTAGGAGTGGAGTCCTAGTAGGACTCCCCCCATGGCGCGCCCCTCCTGGCCGCCGGCCTCCTTCCCCCTCCTTTATATACGGTGCCGGGAGGCACCCCAAAGGCACATCAATTGTTCTCTTAGCCATGTGTGGTGGCCCCCTCCACAGTTTACTCCTCCGGCCATAGTGTCATAGTGCTTAGGCGAAGCCCTACGCGGATCACATCACCATCACCATCACCATGCCATCGTGCTGATGGAACTCTCCCTCGACCCTCTACTAGATCAAGAGTTCGAGGGATGTCATTGAGCTGAACATGTGCTGAACACGGAGGTGTCGTACGTTCGGTACTAAGATCGGTTGGATCGTGAAGACGCTTGACTACATCAACCGCGTTAACCTAACACTTCCGCTTTCGGTCTACGAGGGTACATGGACACACTCTTCCCCTCTCATTGCTATGCATCTCCTAGATAGATCTTGCGTGATCGTAGGAAAATTTTGAAATTGCATGCTACGTTCCCCAACAGTGGCATCCGAACCAGGTCTATGCTTAGATGATATGCACGAGTAGAACACAATGAGTTGTGGGTGATAATAGTCATAATTCTTACCACCAACGTCTTATTTTGATTCGGCGGTATTGTTGGATGAAGCGGCCCGGACCAACATCACGTGACCACGTTCATGATGAAGGAAATATGCCCTAGAGGCAATAGTAAAGTTGTTATTTATATTTCCTTACATCATGATAAATGTTTTTTATTCATGCTAGAATTGTATTAACTAGAAACTTGATACATGTGTCAATACATAGACAAAAAAAGGGCCCCTAGTATGCCTCTACTAGACTAGCTCGTTAATCAAAGATGGTTAAGTTTCCTAACCATAGACATGTTTTGTCATTTGATGAATGGGATCACATCATTAGGAGAATGATGTGATGGACAAGACCCATCCGTTAGCATAGCATAATGATCGTTTAGTTTTATTGCTATTGCTTTCATCATGACTTATACATGTTCCTCTGACTATGAGATTATGCAACTTCCGAATACCGGAGGAACACCTTGTGTGCTATCAAACGTCACAATATAACTGGGTGATTATAAAGATGCTCTACGGATGTCTCCGAAGGTGTTTGTTGGGTTGGCATAGATCGAGATTAGGATTTGTCACTCCGTGTATCGGAGAGGTATCTCCGGGCCCTCTCGGTAATGCACATCACTATAAGCCTTGCAAGCAATGTGACTAATGAGTTAGTCATGGGATGATGCATTACGGAACGAGTAAAGAGACTTGCCGGTAACAAGATTGAACTAGGTATGAGGATACCGACGATCGAATCTCAGGCAAGTAACATACCGATGACAAAGGGAACAACGTATGTTGTTATGCGGTTTGACCGATAAATATCTTCGTAGAATATGTAGGAGCCAATATGAGCGTCCAAGTTCCGCTATTGGTTATTGACCGAAGATATGTCTCGGTCATGTCTACATAGTTCTCGAACCCGTAGGGTCCTCACGCTTAACGTTTGATGACGATTTGTATTATGAGTTATGTGATTTGATGACCAAAGTTTGTTCGGAGTCCCAGATGAGATCACGGACATGACGAGGAGTCTCGAAATAGTCGAGAGGTAAAGTTTCATATATAGGACGATGGTATTTGGACACCGGAAGTGTTCCGGGTGATACCGGGTCACCGGAAGGGGTTCCGGGCAAACCCCGACAAATATATGGGCTTAATGGGCCATGTAAGGGAACACACCAGCCCACAAGGGGCTGGTGCGCCCCCTATAGGGCCAGCCACGTGGGGAGAAAGGGAAAGGAGAGGAGGAAAAGGAAAGTATGAAGTAGGACTCCTACTTACTTCCCCCCTCCTTCCTTTCCCCTTGTCCAAATATGGTAGGGGGCCGAATTGGACTAGGGGCCCAAGTAGGATTCCCCCTACTTGGGCGCGCACTAGGCTGCCTCCCTCCCTCTCCCTCCTTTATACACGTGGGGAGTGCACCCCTAGAACACACATCAATCATTCCTAGCCGTGTGCGGCGCCCCCCTCCACAGTTAACACCTCTGTCATATCGTCATAGTGCTTAGGCGAAGCCCTGCGCCGGTAACTTCATCATCACCGTCACCGCACCGTCGTGCTGATGGAACTCTCCCTTGTCCTCAACTGGATCAAGAGCTCGAGGGATGTCATCGAGCCGAATGTGTGCTGAACGCGGAGGTGCCGTACGTTTGGTACTTGGATTGGTTGGATCGGGAAGACGTTCGACTACATCAACTGCATTACTAAATGCTGGCGCTTTCGGTCTATGAGGGTACGTGGACACACTCTCCCCGCTCGTTGCAATGCATCTCCTAGACGGATCTTGTGTGATCGTCGGTAAATTTTTTGAAATATTGCATTCACCAACACATGAAACCGGTTCTACCGACATGCTTTGCACACATGTGGCTGGCAGGCGTCTGTTTCTCCAACTTTAGTTGAATCGAATTTGACTATGGTCGGTCCTTGTTGAAGGTTAAAACAACACACTTGACAAAAAATCGTTGTGGTTTTGATGCGTAGGTAAGAATGGTTCTTGCTAGAAGCCCGTAGCAGCCACGTAAAACTTGCAACAACAAAGTAGAGGACGTCTAACTTGTTTTTGCAGGGCATGTTGTGATGTGATATGGTCAAGACGTGATGAGATATAAATTGTTGTATGATATCATCATGTTTTGTAAAAGTTGTCGGCAACTGGCAGGAGCCTTATGGTTGTCGCTTTATTGTATGAAATGCAATCACCATGTAATTGCTTTACTTTATCACTAAGTGGTGGCGATAGTCGTAGAAGCAATAGTTGGCAAGACGACAACGACACTACGATGGAGATCAAGGTGTCAAGCTGGTGACGATGGAGATCATGATGGTGCTTTGGAGATGGAGGTCAAAGGCACAAGATGATGATGGCCATATCATGTCACATATTTTTGATTGCATGTGATGTTTATCTTTTTATGCATCTTATTTTGCTTAGTACGACAGTAGAATTATAAGATGATCCCTCACTAAATTTCAAGGTAGAAGTGTTCTCCCTGAGTATGCACCGTTGTTACAGTTCATCGTGCTGAGACACCACGTGATGATCGGGTGTGATAAGCTCTACGTTCACATACAACGGGTGCAGGCCAGTTTTGCACGTGCAAAATACTCAGGTTAAACTTGACGAGCCTAGCACATGCAGATATGGCCTCGGAACACTGAGACTGAAAGCTCGAACGTGAATCATATAGTAGATATGATCAACATACTGATGTTCACCATTGAAAACTACTCCATATCACGTGATGATTGGACAAGGCTTAGGTGGTATGGATCACGTGATCATTTAGATGACTAGAGGGATGTCTATCTAAGTGGGAGTTCTTAAGTAATATGATTGATTGAACTTTAATTTATCATGAACTTAGTCCTGATAGTTTTCTTGCATATCTATATTGTTGTAGATCAATGTCCCGTGTTATCGTTCCCTTGAATTTTAATGCATTCCTAGAGAAAGCTAAGTTGAAAGATGATGGTAGCAACAACACGAACTGGGTCCATAACTTGAGGATTATCCTCATTGCTACACAGAAAAATTACGTCCTGGAAGCACCGCTAGGTGCAAGACCCACTGCAGGAGCAACTCCGGACGTTATGAACGTCTGCAGACTAAAGCTGATGACTACTTGATAGTTCAGTGTGCCATGCTTTAGGGCATAGAATCGGGACTTCAAAGACGTTTTGAACGTCATGGAGCATATGAGATGTTCCAGGAGTTGAAGTTAATATTTCAAGCAAATGCCCGAGTTGAGAGATATGAAGTCTCCAACAACTATAGCTGCAAGATGGAGGAGAACAATTATGTTAGTGAACACATACTCAGAATGTCTGGGTACCATAACCACTTGACTCAGCTGGGAGTTAATCTTCCTGATGATAGTGTCATTGACAGAGTTCTTCAATCACTACCACCAAGCTATAAAGGCTTCGTGATGAACTATAATATGCAAGGGATGGAAAAGACAATTCCCGAGCTCTTCGTGATGCTAAAGGCTGTGGAGGTAGATATCAAGAAGGAGCATCAAGTGTTGATGGTTAACAAGACCACTAGTTTCAAGAAAAAGGGAAAAGGGAAGAAGGGGAACTTCAAGAAGAATAGCAAGCAAGTTGTTGCTCAAGGGAAGAAGCCCAAGTCTGGACCTAAGCCTGAAACTGAGTGCTTCTACTGCAAAGGGACTGGTCACTAGAAGCGGAACTGCCCCAAGTATTTGGCGGATAAGACGGATGACAAAGTGAAAGGTATATTTGATATACATGTTATTGATGTGTACCTTACTAATGCTCATAGTAGCGCCTGGGTATTTGATATTGGTTCTGTTGCTCATATTTGCAACTCAAAATAGGGGCTACGGATTAAACGAAGATTGGCTAAGGACGAGGTGATGATGCACGTCGGAAATGGTTCCAAGGTTGATGTGATCGCCGTCGGCACGCTACCTCTATATCTACCATCGGGATTAGTTTTAGACCTGAGTAATTGTTATTTGGTGCCAGCGTTGAGCATGGACATTATATCTGGATCTTGTTTGATGCAAGATGGTTATTCATTTAAATCAGAGAATAATGGTTGTTCTATTTATATGAGTAATATCTTTTATGGTCATGCACCCGTATTGAGTGGTCTATTTTTGTTGAATCTCGATCATAGTGATACACATATTCATTATATTGAAGCCAAAATATGCAAAGTTAATAATGATAGTGCAACTTATTTATGGCACTACCGTTTAGGTCATGTTGGTGTAAAGCGCATGAACAAACTCCATGCTAATGGACTTCTGGAATCACTTGATTATGAATCACTTGATACTTGTGAACCATGCCTCATGGGAAAGATGACTAAGACTATGTTCTCCGGAACAATGGAGCGAGCCACTGACTTATTGGAAATAATACATATTGATGTATGTGGTCCGATGAGCGTTGGGGCTCGCGGCGGGTATCGTTACCTTCACAAATGATTTGAGCAGATATGGGTATATCTACTTAATGAAACATAAGTCTGAAACTTTTGAAAAGTTCAAAGAATTTCAGAGTGAAGTGGAAAATCATCGTAACAAGAAAATAAAGTTTCTACGATCTGATCGGGGAGGTGAATATTTGAGTTATGAGTTTGGTCTTCATTTGAAACAATGGGGAATAGTTTCGCAACTGACGCCACCTGGAACACCACAGCGTAATGGTGTGTCCGAACGTCGTAACCGCACTTTATTATATATGGTGCAATCTATGATGTCTCTTACCGATTTACCGCTATCATTTTGGGGTTATGCTTTAGAGATGGGTGCATTCACATTAAATAGGGCACCATCTAAATCCGTTGAGACGACACCATATGAACTATGGTTTGGCAAGAAACCTAAGTTGTCGTTTCTTAAAGTTTGGAGCTGCGATGCTTATGTGAAAAAGCTTCAACCTGATAAGCTCGAACCCAAATCAGATAAATGTGTCTTCATAGGATACCCAAAGGAAACTGTTGGGTACACCTTCTATCACAGATCCGAAAGCAAGATATTCGTTGCTAAGAATTGATCCTTTCTAGAGAAGGAGTTTCTCTCGAAAAAAGTGAGTGGGAGGAAAGTAGAACTTGATGAGGTAATTGTACCTTCTCTCGAATTGGAAAGTAGTTCATCACAAAAATCAGTTCCTATGATTCCTACACCAATTAGTGAGGAAGTTAATGATCATGATCATGAAACTTCAAGTAAAGTTACAACCGAACCTCGTAGGTCAACCAAAGTACGGTCTGCACCAGAGTGGTACGGTAATCCTGTTTTGGAGGTCGTGTTACTAGACCATGACGAACCTATGAACTATGAGGAAGCGATGATGAGCCCAGATTCCGTGAAATGGCTTGAGGCCATGAAATCTGAGATGGGATCCATGTATGAGAACAAAGTGTGGACTTTGGTTGACTTGCCCGATGATCGGCAAGCCATAGAGAATAAATGGATCTTCAAGAAGAAGACTGACACTGACGGTAATGTTACTCTCTACAAAGCTCAACTCGTTGCGAATGGTTTTTGACAAGTTCAAGGAGTTGACTACGATGAGACCTTCTCACCCGTAGCGATGCTTAAGTCTGTCCGTATCATGTTAGCAATTGTCGTATTTTATGATTATGAAATTTGGCAAATGGATGTCAAAACTGCATTCCTTAATGGATTTCTCAAAGTAGAGTTGTATATGATGAAACCAGAAGGTTTTGTCGATCCTAAAGGTGCTAACAAAGTGTGCAAGATCCAGCGATCCATGTATGGACTGGTGCAAGCCTCTCGGAGTTGGAATATATGCTTTGATAGTGTGATCAAAGCATATGGTTTTATACAAACATTTGGAGAAGCCTGTATTTACAAGAAAGTGAGTGGGAGCTCTGTAGCGTTCCAAACATTATATGTGGATGGCATATTGTTGATTGGAAATAATACATAATTTTTGGATAGCATAAAAGGATACTTGACTAAGAATTTTTCAATGAAAGACCTCGGTGAAGCTGCTTATATATTGGGCATCAAGATCTATAGAGATAGATCAAGACGTTTAATTGGACTTTCACAAATCACATACCTTGACAAAGTTTTGAATATGTTCAAAATGGATTAGTCAAAGAAAGGGTTCTTACCTATATTACAAGGTGTGAAGTTGAGTCAGACTCAATGCCCGACCACTGCAGAAGATAGAGAGAAAATGAAGGTCATTCCCTATGCCTCAGCCATAGGTTCCATCATGTATGAAATGATGTGTACTAGACCTGATGTTTGCCTTGCTATAAGTTTAGCAGGCAGGTACCAAAGTAATCTAGGAGTGGATCACTGGACAGCGATCAAGAACATCATCAAATACCTGGAAAGGACTAAGGATATGTTTCTCGTTTATGGAGGTGACAAAAATCTTGTCGTAAATGGTTACATCGATGCAAGCTTTGACACTGATCCGGATGACTCTAAGTCGCAAACCGGATAAGTATTTATATTGAATGGTGGAGCTGTAAGTTGGTGCAGTTCCGAGCAGAACGTCGTGGCGGGATCTACATGTGAAGCAAAGTACATAGCTGCTTCGGAAGCAGCAAATGAAGGAGTCTGGATGAAGGAGTTCATATCGGATCTAGGTGTAATACCTAGTGCATCGGGTCCAATGAAAATCTTTTGTGACAATATTGGAGCAATGGCCTTGGCAAAGGACTCCAGATTTCACAAGAGAACCAAATACATAAAAAGACGCTTCAATTCCATCCGCGATCAAGTCAAGGAGGGAGACATAGAGATTTGCAAGATACATACACATCTGAATGTTGGAAACCCGTTGAATAAGCCTCTTCCAGGAGCAAAACATGATCATCACCAAGACTCCATGGGTGTTAGAATCATTACTATGTAATCTAGATTATTGACTCTAGTGCAAGTGGGAGACTGAAGGAAATAAGCCCTAGAGAAAATAATAAAGTTGTTATTTATATTTCCTTATATCATGATAAATGTTTATTATTCATGCTAGAATTGTATTAACCGGAAACTTAGTACATGTGTGAATACATAGACAAAACAAAGTGTCCCTAGTATGCCTCTAATTGACTAGCTCATTAATCAAAGATGGTTAAGTTTCCTGACCATAGACATGTGTTGTCATTTGATGAACGGGATCACATCATGAGAGAATGATGTGATGGACAAGACCCATCCGTTAGCTTAGCATAATGATTGTTAAGTTTTTTTTTCTATTACTTTCTTCATGACTTATACATTTTCCTCTGACTATGAGATTATGCAACTCCCGAATACCAGAGGAACACCCACTACTGCAGGATGCTGCTAACGCGACACTACGATCAGAGACCCTTCGAGAAACTATGTGCGATGCAATAATCACAAACGGTGTTGTATGAAAACCGTCAGAAATGTATAAAACGTTTGCAATGACGGATGCATCAAACACGGTTCAGGTTTTATTTGCGTGTGCGATGAAGGGCATACGGTTCAGTTCAATGAACTATTTGCGATGAGGATGAATAAAAGAAACAGGCAGCCAGATGAAGACATGTGCGATACACAGCATACGGTTCACTCGGATGAACTATTTGCAATTAGACAACACAAAAGAAACAGTCAGCCAGATCAAAGGTGTGTGCGATATACGGCATGCGGTTCACTCGGATGAACTGTTTGTGTTGAGACAAGAGAACAGAAACGGTTCAAATGAACAAGATGTGTGTGATACGAGGCAAACGGGTCTATAATCCGAGACGTGTGCGAATACCGTAACAACACAGACGATTACTGCTAACAAGCCGTGTGTGTTGTGAGCAAACGATTGCTGGTATACAATTGTGAGTGATTGATGAAAACACCACCGACAGGTTCCATTGTTTAGTCTGTGTGCGATGTAATTTTCTTTGTCCGCACAACATCTATGCTCTGTCTACAGCATCAACATATATACTTAAAAAGACAGTATTGCATAACCAAATTAAGCATACAATTACACAAGTGACTACACACATAACATTTCCACACACCAAAGAAAGCAATTACATGTATACTAAAGTAGGAGAAATGTGGACCTAATCATCTACTTATTGTTGCGACGACGCTTGCCATTGCTCTGCTTCCGGCTGGATCCCTGGCCATTTTGGGGAAGGAGGGACTTCCTCATGTCAACGATCCGCCTGTACATGTCGTAGCTCGTGTACGCCTCCTTGGCTGCGTACACGACGTGAGCTTTGTCGAGTTTTTCCATCCAGGCTGAGTGCCAGGCACGCTTGTCCTTGTTGCACAAATCTTTGATCTCTCTGTAGTAGGGGTCGATGATGGCCTCGGCGAGATGAACCAGTGAGTCCTTCTCATGCTCCTTGCTGCCCCTGATCTTGTATTGGCCTTGGATGTCGACAAGATTCTGGCAGGCGATGCCAAATTCTCGAGCGCCTTTACATCGTTGGTGATGTCCACCGTAGCGAACATGTAGTGGGGGCTGTTGAAAAACCTGGCGAAACGCTCGCAAGGCCTTGTGGCCAGGCAGTAGTGGTAGACGAAGACGTGGTGGCGCACACACATCTGAGCGATGGCGACCTTGGGACGAGACACGGCACGAGCGCTGGTGTACTCGAGGTCCAACCCGACCACCTTGTACTTCTCCTCGGCAAGCAATAGCTCCATGATGTGGATGGAGTGCTCTGCCCAGACCGGGTCATTGGTGTACACCACCGAGAGGTCCATGAACCTTCTGTGGGTGTCCACCATGGCACGCATGGTGAACTGCTGCTCGTCGTCGTCGACAGCCGCTCGGAGCGCCATTTGAGCCGCGCGGGATACCCTCTAAGAATTTCTCGTGGTGGGTGTGCTTCTTGCAATGGTGGGGCACGATCGAAAGGTTGAAGAGGACACAAGGGTAGGTTAAATGGCTGCTGTAATTAATGGGGGCCAACCGGCCTATAATCGTCATGTCTTGTCATGACGTTCATAGCGGAGGATTCCAGAATCCAGTGCATGCTTGACAACACCGCACCCCAGGCGTGGGCTCGAAGAGCCTGTTCCTGTGCTATCGCGCTGTTTACCGCGCAAGCTTCCCGCCCAGCTAGTTTGGCCATGCGTCGGCTAGAAGAGGGACAAATCGTGGGCGTTTATTGGCAAAAAGCTTTGTTAAAACGAAGTGTGTGGAATGACTTCAGTCATAAGTTTACCCTTGGGTGATGAGGTCAAAGTAACACAAAAGGGTGATGATGGACACTTAAGTGCGATAATTAATTCTGCGCTCTACAGTGCACACGGTGGAAGAAACCAACTATGTGCAATATTGTCGAAGATCGCAGTCGAGTTAGCTATACAGATCGTGTTTTGTGAGATCGACAAGGTAAACTGATTCGAGAATGGTTAATAAAATCTAAGACCATTGCATGTTAAGGTCAAAATAGTGCTAGCAATATACGAGTCTCATACGATGCCATTTCAACGATTGTACCACAAAAGCTCGAAATGTTACAAGGTTCAAATTCTAGAGTTATATGGCTCAAATTTGAAGATTACAAGGTTCAAACTGACATTAGAAACGAAATTCAGCTCATCAGTTGCAAACGCTCGCGCTAATGCACTAAACATGGATATTAGAGAGGTCCAAACTAAAATCACCACTTCTAAGTCTGGCTTCGAAACCTCACAGTTTTTGCAAAGGGGTCAGCCACTGAGAAGTCATGTATGGGGTTGACCCAATGACTTCCGATTAATCTGTCATCTGAAGTTCCAAAATGAAATTCAGCATTTTTGGAGCCTACTCCATTCTGCCGCAGGCGCCGGCGCTGATCAATAGACCATTCATTTTTGCGAAATAAATGTAGGGCAAACCTCATTTTCTTCAGCACCCTTGCTCTGAGAACAAAGAACCCGGCGAATATAATCTCCGGTAAGGTCCCTCGGTAGGGGTTCAAAGTAATTTCTGAGAGATGCAGATCTAGGCATTCGATGTGATTGTTACATTGTATCACATTATCCACCACTCGGCCTAATCTTATCTGCAAAAGAAGAAAATGTGTTAGTGCCTACATGCAGTTTTGAACATTACTACAGGACTAGCTATTTGGTTTGCAGGATTTGTAGAATGCAGTAACATGCCATCTTCGGTCTGACATGATTAACATGGGCATTTGATTACATTCTAGAAAAATGTAGCCTTCTTCACAAGAGGTTTGAGTGGATGAAAAGCTCCCTAAGAAAACTAGTACAGATGAATCCGAAGGAGAAGTGCTTATTGAATGTAACCATATGGATGAAGCAACCAATATGGGGGGTGTATGTACTGAAATCCTCCAAAATAACCTTGAGAAATTGTAGTACATTGTCATTGTAAACTTGGAAAAAGGTGTCACAAACCGAACTCCCTTATGGTTAACATTTAACAGGAAAGGAACATCACCTTGATATATAGCTTCTCCAGGCATGGAAAGTATCTCGGGAAACTGACAACTTGCTCCAGGTTGGGCCCGATAGATTCTAGTGCCAAGACCTTCACTGTGCGCAGTTTCGGGGTCAAGCTTGTCGGAATCATTTTCTGAATGACAAACGAACAAACATCTTCAAAATTAGAAATAATGTTAATTTGTAGAAGGAGAGGTAGAAGGCGGTTGTTGTACCTGAACGGGTGTGGATCCAATAACAAGTTCAGAGTATTTGTCAGATAAGTAGCCCACCACTATCAATTTCGATGCAGAAATGACATTGATTCTTGTTGTACCTTCTTGATCAACTACAAGTAATCTCTCAAGTGCAGGTGTGTCCTGGATGACCATACCGTGGTCCAGCTTTTGTGTTGTCTTCCTGCTGCACCAGCAACACACATAAATAGTCCGGAGAGTCATGGAGGTGATGTGGAAGGTACTCAACCCATTGATCGCCTGAAGACGAAGGTACTCGAGTGCAGTACAGCCATGGAGCAAACGCTCCATGTCACCCTTTGAGAGGTAGACGGCGACGAGCTCGAGGTGCTTCAGTCATGGTAGAATAAGAGCGGGCGCCTCATTAAGGGGCGGGAAATGGCAGTTCCTGAACTTGGCGACACGTAGCGTGGGCGCGAGGCAGAGTGTGGACGTTGGCAGCGACCACATATGCCCATCAGCAAAAGTGAGCTCCTCGAGCTGATCTAGGGCGGGGGATCGGAACCAGTCGTCAAGCTTGGCTCGGTCCTTGCCGTTGGAATGGAACTTGCCCATTCTAAGGCCTTTGGTTGGGCCAAGGTGACGGCCAAGGATCTTGGAGAACGCATCCAAGCTTTTGCGATAGCCATGGCAGAGCTCGTGGGTGTTGATGAGGTCGAGAGGGCTGGTGTTCCATAGGGGGTGCCACCGTCGAGAAAGGAGGGTTGTCCGCGTCCCATATTTTATTGGGAGGAGGGAGATGATGACTCTCAACATATCACCGGGGAGGCTGCTGATTAAGTCTAGGCCTGCTGGAGTCTCTTGCGGTTCTAGCTCTCCCCGCCTCCGCTTGTTGGCAGCCTCGTTCTCCACCTCCGGAGTCTCCTTGTCAGCGGCGCTTTCTGGTAGAAATGGGAGTACAGTGAATATTTAGTTAAAACAGGAAAATAGAAAAGTGTATTGGTAACTAGAAGTTATTAGGTAGGGATATAGTAAGAAAAGCGAATAACAGTTGGTTGCTTAAATAGTACACAATTCATTTGACATTTCTGGGTAAGTCAACATATGCAGATAGTTGAAAGGAAAACTTACTTCAAACAAAGTCTGGATGGATGATTTTGTCGGGGAAGTTAGCATATATCTCATGACCAGGCCCTTCTATGTGTAGTGCAATTTTAGTGCCAGCTTTCAGTACATAAAACTTTGCAATTTCATTCCAAAAGCCAGTGCCAAAATAGGAGTCACCATGTTCATCAAGTCTTATAGTAGCAATGATTGTAAATCCATGGTTTGTGTGCAGTATGACATTCGTGGAGCCTTGATGTATGTAAAGGGAAAAATTGTGCACTACATAATTTGTTGCATAGAGAGGGATGTCCTACAGAAAATGGTAGGATTGTTAAAGAAAATATGGTAACATGCAAATATGGGCCCAAATTGAAAGAACTGTACAACAGTTGAAATCGAAGGACAAAAGTCTATAATTAAACAGATAGGGTAGACATGATGTCATGGAAATATGAGATTAATCGAAAGAACAATACATCATTAATTTTCCTAATATAGAAAGAAGATGGAAAAAATCCCCTTTGACGTATATGGTGCATGTGGCACCTTTTATCCAAATGTAGCAATATTTAGAATATGTTCAGGAAAGTAGGCCATGCCAACTGATTTAGGGTGAGATTGAACATACTGCGCGCGTCCTCAAGTTATCCGGTATGATGAGATGGAATCTCTGGCGGTGGTCGCCATGTCCTGAAGTGTCGGCGCACTGTACAATCTATGAATGAAAGAAAACCCTCAAATCAGCTCGAATAAAAATGAATTCATGGCGATTTTCACCGGGTGATTAAAGGAGGCAGATGAACTAGGATAAGAGATGAGATAATATCTCGTTAAATTAGTTACCTTGTCATCCATGAGAAAGGGCCCTCAGTACTGCAGATTCCCCAACCGAGCGGTGCTGGGTCGATCATGAGCAGCGTCGACAAAGTCGATGGCGATAGGAGGCGGCAAGCGGTAGTGGCGAAATGCGGTGGGCTTTGCCAGCAGCCTGGCGGCGGCAGACGTCGAGCTAAGTGTTTGCCGCCACGATAGCGGTGCCATGGCATAGACGCGGAGGAGCTTGTGCAGGTGTGAATGGGGAACGTACCGGAGGGGCCAAGGGGGTGTCGGGCGGGGTGAGGGTTTTTGACGTGGGGATGGTGAGGGTTTTATTTTTTCTTTTCTGAATTGGGTGGTGAGGGTTTTCTGTCCCGCAAAGAATTTTGGGGGGCGACAGTTTGCTAGAGCGAACCGTGTGTGATTGACGTAGCAGGCAAAATGAAAGTCATTGCACACGGTTCCAATTTTGGGAACCGTGTGTGATTGACGTACTACCTCCGTCCTGGTTTATTGGTTCCCCGTTGTAATTTTTACCAAAATTTGGCGAAATATTTAACATACTCAGACATAGATAATAAGCATACACGTACATAAGCATAGTTCAACCATAAGTACATAGTTCGACTGTCATTAAGCATACTCAAGCATACATAGTTCGATCCATCCCACATCTCATCTCACATGCGGACGGCACGATCCTGAAGCTTCTCCAAGTACACAGTGTACGCGTCGTGCGCCATCCTGCGAGAATACTTCTGCTTGAAGGAGCCAATGGCCCGTCCTCTTGCGTGCGCCAGAACACTTAGATACGCATCATGAATCTTGTGGTGGCAAAATGGGCATCCATAGCCATCGTTCCAGGTCCTGATACGCTTGTTATGCATTCCCGCATAAAGCTCCCTCAGGATTCGCCTCTTGTACCTCCTCTGGGCATCTTCATCCTCGCTGTCCACATCGTTAGGCAGCACCTATACAAATAGTAAACAAATTTGGCATCAAATCACTGATTACATGTTGTGAAGTAGGATTAGGAATTTATGGCTATTTATTTATACATATCCAGAGATTATGGTTTGATTTTTAAGCACAGTCATCTATGTACAGGCCAATCTTGAAGAAAATAGTGGCACAAACATAGGTAGGTCATTCAAAATCAATTGCCAAGTCCTGGCTAGGAATTATTAGCACGAACACTAACCCTAGTTGGATTACTAGCAGAAATCATTTGCACAGATGAAACAACTAATCACCTGTACCATTCAAACAATCAATACACTACACGGATCTAACGAAACTTACTCATATTTCATGTATTGGGAGAACATAACCACCGGATTTCTATTCCAAAAAGGGGGAGGCAGGAGTAACCAGAGAAACCCTATGATCTATTTGACACATAAATGGGTATAGATGACTAACCAGCTGTCCGTCATTGTCGGAGTCGTCGCCGGAGTGGTCGTCAGAGTTGTCGCCGGAGTGGTCGTCGAAGTCGTCGCCGAGTGGTCGTCAGAGTTGGTGTGGAACTCCGCCTTCCGGCTGTGGAAGCTCGACGCCGTCGAGGACGTCAGGGTGCAACGATAACTCGCCGGCGGTGACGGCAACCTTTGTCTCCATTTCCACGCCATGCTCCGGTGCTTTAGCAGCCTCGGCGTCGCCACTCCCTCCGATGGGGCGCTTCAGCGGCATCCTCATACACTGACGGCTTTGAGGACTGAGAGCGGCGTCGAGGTTGCAAGTGGAGAGAGAGGATTGTGTGTGCGTAGCGAGGATGGGGGGAGGGCGCACCATTAATATGGAGTAGTGGGAGTTATGGGAGAGAGGCGGGCGGCGGTCAAACCGATGGCTCGCCTCCTGGTGAGCCTGTGCACCAGACTGCTGGCATGCCTACCAAAGTTTCACACAGCTACTCGCACGCCTCCCGATGACATTGCACAGCGAGCACGCCTCTGTTAATTCACACACCTGCACGCACGCCTCCCCGTCTGCCTGCGCGACGGACTGCTCGCATGCGTCCCGTAGACTCACGCCTGCTCACACGCCACACAGGTCACATGGTGGCTCATATATTGTTTTTCTATTTGGATGATTAATGCTGCCGCTTGCTTGACAGAAGCATGGCACATATCCATTGTTGGTCTAACGCTCACGGTTCGAATAAATAATCCGTTTGGGATATTGGTTCCCAATTATTGATAATATCCCGTATGTAATTAGATAAAGATTACATCAAAACTGGTCTCAAATTTGACCCAAAAAAGTACAATGCCACTTTGTATTGGTGTCCATATGACAACACGATAAGTTTCATGAACTTCAAATAAGTTTTGGATGTACTAGAATTTAAAAATCAAGATTCTCAATGTTTGGAATTTGTTGCACGGGGAGTAAACATGCACCCAGTGAGACACATGTCTTTTTGCAATCCATTTAGGTGCACTGTCAAGTGTGCATGTAGCTCAAATTTGATTTTTGCACATTATACCCATAGAAAATCAATCAATCAATGTACTAAAACATCTTAATGATCTCTGTGATTTTTTTGCAATTAAAACATCCCTCCTTTGGTAACATGTATGTTCACTGCGGGATAATTAATTTAACATGCATCGCAGTTGCGGTGGATTCACGGTGTGTGGGGGGGTGTGCGTCTGGGGGTGGCGGGTGGCTCGCAGTACACTACGAGCTGTGAGCCACTGTGTGGGTTGGCCGTTTTGTTAGGCAGGCTGGCGCCACATTAGAGTCGTGAAATTGTTATTTAAAACATTACACAACCCTTTCATAAATAAATGTTTTGCCACATGCAGTCGATGGTTGTCCTACACGACACTCGATACTCGCGTGTGATGCTTTCTGTGGGCCCGCGAGGTCGTCGTCCATCACTTTGACGAACATCCGGCAGTGATATTAATTTGACCAGCAAGGTAGAATCTTTTTTGTTTGTGTTATGGTGGTATATAGTACGAGTCGAAGAGGTGGAAGGGCACTAGCATATATACTATGCGTATGCGTCCGTGAACAAGTACACCTCACTCAGTGTCGGGACTTTTTGGTTACCGAGGCATGTGCCACATCAAAATTGTGAAATAGGTTATTCAAACATCACACAACACCTTTTTGGGCCACATGCATATATATCCTAGCTAGGACACTCACGTGTGACGCTTCCATCTGTGGGCCCATGAGGCCATCGCCGATGCATGCATGCATGCATCACTTTGACCTACATCAAGAGAGGTTAATTAATTTCACCATCGATGAGGATTCTTTTGGGTTGTACATATATTACAGCAGGAGCATATGGTATGCGGTGAAGAGGGGGGAAGGGGACCATCATATGTAGTACGCTTGATATGAACCTCGCTCTGTGTGGGTGCATGGTTTACGGGTTTTTAGGCATGTGACACATCAAAGTTGTGCATTTTGGGTATTGAACATATATATGTTTGGCCCACATGCAAAGCGGTGGTGGTTGTCCTCTCGCACCCACTTAAGCGGTTATCAGCGATATCGATGCTTTCCATCTGTGGGCCCGCTTGGTCCGTCACTTCTTTTTGCCTGACAACAAGAGAGGTTAATTTGACTTAGGAGGGGATTATTATTTTTGCTTTGGGATGACATGCATGATACACTTTGAGAACACACACATGCATGTGTACGCATGAATCCCTCCCATCGAGTCGAAGTGGCTAGTACAACGACACCATCATGAACCGATCTCGCTCTATGTGGGGAGCTAGTGTACGATTTTTGACACACGCGCCAGATCAATGTTGTGTATTCAAACATGCATGCATGCATCACCTCCATACATATGCATGTAGTGGTTGCCTTCGAATGATACACTCCCTCGCGTAGTTATCGGTGACAAGCCTATATATTCGTGGGCCCGCGTGGACATCCATGATCACCTTGACCAACAACAAGATAGGTTACCATGGTAGATTCTTCATTTGGTTCGTGTTATCATAGTATAGGTCATGGTGAGATTCAGACCTAATTAAGTTTGAGCGCATATACTATGCACACATGCATGTATATATGAATCCCCGCCGTTGGCTTGAAGTGTGGTGTAACATACATATGCATCGTCAACCTAACCCTCACTCAGTGTGGGTATTTCTAGTTCGAAATCACGGTGCCATATCAAAGTTGTTCCATTGTTACTCAAAAATACACCTCTCCATACATATGTTTGGGACACACGCATGCAGTGGTTGTCTTCGGGGACTAGCTACTTGCGTGATTATTGGCGAGCTGGCCCATCTCCGGGGTCGCATGGACGACCGTCACTTTGACCAACAACAAGAGATAGGTTGTACGATCAAGGTGGGTTATTCTTGTTCGTTTTACGATCCACCTTGGTGAGATATATGCCTCTCTGGCCCGCCAACTGAAAGTTGGGGGGGGGGGGTTCTACATCGCACTTTGCTAGGTGAACCTCGGTTGGGGGCATGCATTCATAGCTTAATTAGGATTCCCTGCATGGCGACACAAGGAGGGTGGGGGCTGCTAGCTACTCCACACTTTGCTAGGTGAACCTCAGTTGGGTGGAGGGGGGCATGCTCATAGCTAAGGAATCCCTTAGTGCCAACACGAGGGGGGTGCTAGCTTCTTCGCACTTTGCTAGGTGAACCTCGGTTGGGGGGCATGCATTCATAGCTTAGGAATCCCTTCGTGCCGACACGAGGGAGGGGGCTGCTAGTTCTACTTCACACTTTGCTAGGTGAACCCCGGTTGGGGGGCATGCATTCACAGCTTAGGATTCCCTTCATGCTGACACGAGGGAGGGGGGTTGCTAGCTACTTCGCACTTTGCTATGGTGGACCTCGGTTGGGGGGCATGCATTCATAGCTTAGGATTCCCTTTGTGCCGACAGGAGGGAGGAGGGGGGCTGGTAGCTACTTCGCACTTTGATAGGTGAACCTCGGTTGAGGGGGAGGGGCATTTATTCATAGCTTAGGATTCCCTTCGTGCCGACATGAGGGGGGAGGTGGGGGCAAGCAATATTGTGTGCTTTGCGAGAGAGGTGCCACATCAAAGTTGCATTTGGTATTTGAAAATCAAACTACCCTTTTGATACATAAATTTGGTCCACATGCAAGTGTGTTCGTGTTCTGACCCTCTCCCGCGTCATTTTTCACCAAATTTATGAATGTTAGACAAGTAGGATGATGCAACAGACATGGTTCACTCAAACTAACTATGTTCCATGCTGGTGCACCTGTCACGCACACATCCACACTGTACATTGGGCTCCACAAGGCTCCCCCTCTCAAAAATATCTGCTCGCCTCGAGGGGTTTTCTGTTTCATAACACACGGTTGTTATATCCGGACCGTGTGCGATGTTTCTTGTTCCCAATCCCGCCTACATCCCTAGAAAAGATCTTCCCAAGGGTTTTTCTGTTTCATAACACACGGTTGTTATCTCCGGACCATGTGCGATGCACTATCATCAAAATTTTCAATAGCCCGACATTTCACTCCCGCCTTTGGCTCCTGCGTAGTAAAATTTTCAGTACCCACGTCATTTCCTCAAGCACGCCACCCCCTCCACACACACACACACACTCCAAAACCTCCTCGGGCATGCGCACAGACACACACACACACACACACCCTCCCTCGCTCGAAACCCTAGCGAAGTCCGTGCCGCCGCTGCTGCCGCCGCCGCAAGGCCTCCATTGTCAACATCTGCCGGTTTTCCCGTGCAGCTTACCCACCGATCTCCATACCCAGGCCGCCCTGAGTTTCTTAGATGACGCCTGCCAAACGCCCCCTTTCCAACAGATCCCCATCCCCATCCCCCACTACAGAGCATCGCAGCCTAAGCCCGGCTACGCTTCCCGTGGAGCTCGAGGAGCGACTGGCCCAAAAGAGGTGTATAGCCGTATCTTCGCCCGACGTCGCCGAGGAAGCTGACGACCATTACTAGCGGAAGGCACTCAAGCAGCGGGCTAGAGTATGGGGGCATGTCTCGTCCGCCGGCTACGACATCGAGGTTATTGACAGCGACGCCCTGAGGCGGGTTGTGTCACAGGTTAAGTGGCCCACCCCAACCCCTCAATTTCAACCGCCCTCGATCTCATCCATGGCCCCGCTGCTGATCTCCTCTGTCTCGCTGTCAACAATTTGCCATTCTACATCGCCATCGAGCCCCTTTTATCATTTCTGAAGGACACATTCTGCGACGCTGGCTTGGGATCCGCAGCTTCCAAGTCAGACCTCATCGACGGCGACCACGAGGAGGGCACCCTCTCCGTCTCTTCCAAGGGGAAAGAGCCCATCTACTCTTCCAAAGGAAAGCGCCCGTCTGCGACATCAGGGAGGGCACCCTACAGCCGGGCTCTTCCAAGGGGAAGGAGCCCATCTGCGACAACATGGAGCGCATCCAGGGTCTGTGCTCTTCCCACCGGGAATGAGCCCATCCATAACAAGTGAGGAAACCCATGATTTGTTTTGTCGTGCCTCTTCACAGGGGGAAACCCATGATTTGTTTTGTCGAGTCCCTTTTGTAGTGTAGTGAGAATATGTCCAGTTTTAATTGCTATATCTGGTTGTTTGTAGTATGCCTTGTTTATTCCAGTTGTTCACAATGTGATGCTCTACATGTGCAATTATTTACTCCGCGGTACATTTCATCAATCCAGTTTTAAACATGCCGATAGGAATGCATATATTTGCTTGCTGTTAAGCCTGTTATAGCTAGCATATGCCTCTTTTAAAGTTTTTTGATTGTTAGGTTGTTTGTAGTTAGCATATGTTCAGTATCAAATGCTATCTTTGGTTGTTCGTAGTATGCCTTGTTTATTCCAGTTATTCACAATGTGATGTTCTATATGTGCAAGTATGAACTGTGCAGTTCAATTTCATCAGTACTAGTTTCAACAATACTACTATGAATGACTACATTTGGTTGCTGCATCTTGTAGTTAACACGCCTTTCCATTTTTATTTAACCATAACCATTGTACTTAGATTGGCACAAGACCAGTTTGAATGACCATGTTTGCTTGTTGTTAAGTGTTTGGCCTGTTGCAGTTAGCACACCTTTCCACTTGTTTTGCTTTACTAGCGTGCTTAAACCTGCATAATGAAGCTATCTTTTGGAGATTATTTTGTCTGCCATGTGTAATTTTGGTTGATGTTTAGCCTGTTGTGCTTAACATACTTGCTGATGTACCTACACAGGACAATTTTGGGAATGACTGCTGTTTTCCATCGAGGTTAGTTTCATCCCATGGCTTATATCTGTTCACTGTTCAGGATATCGGTAGCTGGTACCATATAGGCCGGCGGCTGATAAGGGACTAATCGATGAATCGAACTTTTAACTGAACATATCTGCAACCCATTTTTCATAGGTTAACTAGGGCCATATGTAATATATCTGAGGCTACATAGCAACATGCACTGTACTTAATGTCTAAATATGCAATCCTAGGCTACATAGCAACAAGGGAAGAGTGTTACATTAATGTTCTAATGATGTCTAGATATACGTAGAAGAGCAGCAGCAGCAGCAACAGCAAGAACACAACCCTGTTTGGATACTCAAGTTAGCTAGAGGTTAGAGTTAGTTTCTAACTCATTACTAACCCTGAACTAACTCCATCCAAAGAGTTGTTTGGATGGCAGGGTTAGATTGACAATAAATGCACTAGGAGAACTAGCTCCAATTAGCACTTCTTGGGTTGGATAGTAGTTTTTTTGGGTGGGTTATAAATGCAACTAGCTCAAACTAGCCCTCTTGTTTAGATATACTTTAGGGCTATTTGAGCCCGAACTAGCTCAAACTAACTGTAACCCATGGATACAGTAGCAGATAATTTGTAAGAATGAACTAAACTCCTTCCGGCCCATAATATAAGATGTTAATTCATCTAATATGTGAGTATATTGGATGTTATAAGATACTCCCTCCGTTCCTAAATATTTGTCTTTTTAGAGATTTCAAATGGACTACCACATACGGATGTATATAGACATATTATAAAAGAGTGTTGTACTACATCATTGTGCAATTTATGTTTAGCTTCTAATATTAACTTGGTGCTTTTAGGTACATATGTCATTGGTAAAGATCCGTGTTTTGACCCTTTCTGCATATGGGGCAATGAGATATCGATGAACCAGCATCAAGTGAGGAAGCTGATAAAGATTGTTAGTAAAATGGGTCCAATGATGGCAATTAAACTATTTGTTTACACTTTATCCAAGACAACAGCGAAATGCATGATGGTAAGTAAGAACTCTGTAGCCTTCTTTTTACTGCCCATAATAAGTTGTGTTAGATGACAATGTCTGAATCTTTTTCCTTTGTAGTGGTTGCCAAAGTAGTTTACTCAAGATTACCTCTCAAACTACATGATTGGTGCGCATGCAAAGGTTAAAGTATTTCTACCAGAACACGATGATTATTTAGATGTTTTCATGAAGACCATGAAGGATGGGCGGTCGGCCATCACAAGGGGTTGGACTAGAGTCGTGTGTGCCTTCTGCATGGAGGAGGGCACAATATGGGCATTCCGCTTCACCTTGTTCAGCAACCAGAATATATTTCACATCTTTCTTTACCGTCTTTAATAGTATAAGTATACAACTATGGTTCACCATTATTTATTTGGTTCTTATGTAATTCTTGAACATATGTACCTATGAATCGAATAATCCATTAGTTGTTTGAACCTGATGGATATGAATAAAGTTGTAGCATACATTCAAATTCAAATCCAAATCCGGTACAATTTGGAAAAGCGGCAATTAAATTATGGTGAAGTTACGCTCTCCAGGTTGTTATGGCACACACGGTTGGTAAAACACAAACGTTTGTGATATGCACCATAATTGGAGACGGTTCACAGAGAGGGAACTTGTGCAAGCATGCACACAGTTGCCGTTTGCAAAGCATGTGCGATGTTAGACGGTATCACAAATGGTGCAGGCAAACTAAATGTTTGTGTTAGTTGCCTTATCGTACACGATTCACAACCATGACCTGTTTCTGATGAAGTATGCGTTGTAAACGTTGCACCACAGAATAGCGTGTGCGATAGTTGTCGTGTATGACGATGTTACAACGGTCCGACGTTTCGTAATCCTATCTGACACTCATATGACGATTAGCTAATCTTCTTAACAGTGAACCGTTTGTGATGGGCCGCGCATCATACACGTTCTACAATAGTGAACCGTTTGTGATGGGCCGCGCATCGTAAACGTAGCACCACAGAATATCGACTGCGATGGCAACGCGAGCAGAAACGAGTAGGAGTACTGTAGGGGCCCTATCCCCGACAGTTTTTGGGTCGTGTGGGAAGGACCCCCCTATCGCCCACACTCACTTGGCGACAGTTCCAAATTCCATCGCGGAAAGGGGTTTTAAACCATTTGTTTAGGGCCGACGTGCACCAGTGACCTTGTGTGCTATCAAACATCACAACGTAACTGGGTGATTATAAAGATGCTCTACAGGTGTCTCCGAAGGTGTTTGTTGGGTCGTCATAGATCGAGATTAGGATTTGTCACTCCGAGTATCGGAGAGGTATTTCTCGGCGCTCTCGGTAATGCACATCACTATAAGCCTTACAAGCAATGTGACTAATGAGTTAGTTACGGGATGATGCATTATGGAACGAGTAAACAGACTTGCCGGTTACGAGATTGAACTAGGTATGATGATACCGATGATCGAATTTCGAGCAAGTAACATATCAATGACAAAGGGAATAGCGTATGTTGTTATTGCGGTTTGAACAATAAAGATATTCATAGAATATGTAGGAACCAATATTAGCATCTAGATTCCGCTATTGGTTATTGACCGGAGATGTGTCTCGGTCATGTCTACATAGTTCTCGAACCCGTAGGGTCCGCACGCTTAACATTTGATGACGATTTATATTATGAGTTATGTGTTTTGGTGACCGGAGTTTGTTCGGAGTCCCGGATGACATCGCGGACATGACGAGGAGTCTCGAAATGGTCGAGAGGTAAAGATTCATATATTGGAAGGTAGTATTTGGGCATTGGAATGGTTCCGGGTGATTAGGGTATTTTTCCAGAGTACCGAGGGGTTATCGGAACCCCCCGGGGAAGTATTGGTCCTACATGGTCCTAAGGGAGAGAGAGGGAAGCCTGCGGGGGGGGGTGGCGCTAGCCCCCCTCCTAGGGAGTTTGAATAGGACAAGGAGGGAGGGGCGCGACGCCCCTTTCCCTTCGCCTCTCCCTCTCCTTCCATTTCCCTCCGGTGGAAGAAAGGAAAGGGGGGAGGGGCGAATCCTACTAGGAGTGGAGTCCTAGGTCCTAGTAGGACTCCCACCCCATGGCGCGCCCCTCCTGGCCGCCTGCCTCCTCCTCCCCTACTTTATATACGGGGGCGGGGGCACCCCAAAGTCACATCAATTGTTCTCTTAGCCGTGTGCGGTGCCCCCCTCCACAGTTTACTCCTTCGGTTATAGCGTCGTAGTGCTTAGGCAAAGCCCTGCACAGATTACATCACCGTCACCACGCCATCGTGCTGATGGAACTCTTCCTTGACCCTCTGCTGGATCAAGAGCTCGAGGGATGTCATCAAGCTGAACGTGTGCTGAACACGGAGGTGCCGTACGTTTGGCACTAAGATCGGTTGGATCGTGAAGACGTTCGACTACATTAACCACGTTAACCTAATGCTTCCGCTTTCGGTCTACGAGGGTACGTGGACACACTCTTCCCCTCTCATTGCTATGCATCTCCTAGATAGATCTTGCGTGATCATAGGAAAATTTTGAAATTGCATGCTATATTCCCCAACAGTCTTGACCATATCACATCACAACAAGCCCTGCAAAAACAAGTTAGACATCCTCTACTTTGTTGTTGCAAGCTTTACGTGGCTACTACGGGCTTCTAGTAAGAACCGTTCTTACCTACGCATCAAAACCACAACGATGTTTTGTCAAGTTTGATGTTTTAACCCCGTAGTGAAATTCGATTCAACTAAAGTTGGAGAAACAGACACCCGCCAACCACCTTTATGCAAAACAACTTGCATGTGTGTCGGTGGAAGTGGTCTCATGAACGTGGTCATGTAATGTTGGTCCGGGCCGCTTCATCCAACAATCTCGCCAAATGAAAATAAGACGTTGGTGGTAAGGAGTATGACTATGATCGCCCACAACTCTTCGTGCTCTACTCGTGCATATCATCTATGCATAGACCTGGCTCGGATGCCACTGTTGGGGAACGTAGCATGCAATTTCAAAAAAAATCCTACGATCACGCAAGATCTATCTAGGAGATGCATAGCAACGAGAGGAGGAGAGTGTGTCCACGTGCCCTCATAGACTGAAAGCAGAAGTGTTAGCTTAACGCGGTTGATGTAGTCGAATGTCTTCTCGATTCAACCGATCAAGCACCGAACATACGACACCTCCGAGTTCTGCACACGTTCAGCTCGATGATGTCCCTCTAACTCTTGATCCAGCAAAGTTTTGAGGGGGAGTTTCGTCAGCATGATGGCATGGTGACGGTGATGGTGATGTGATCCGCACAGGGCTTCGCCTAAGCACTACGACAATATGACTAGAGGAGTAAACTGTGGAGGGGGCACAACACACGGCTAAGAAACAATTGATGTGCTTTGGGGTGCCCCCTGCCCCCGTATATAAAGGAGGAGAGGGGAGGAGGCCGGCCTATGGGGCGCGCCAAGTGGGAGGAGTCCCACTTAGACTCCTAGTCCAATTCGCCCCCCCCCTTCATTTCATCGGAGGGGGAAAGGGGGAAGGAGAGGGAGAAGGAGAAGGAAAGGGGGGCCGCGCCCCCTCCCCTTGTCCAATTCGGACTCCCCATGGGGAGCACCTCCTTGTGGGTTTCCCTCTCTCTCCCCTATGGCCCATGTGGCCCATTTCTTTCCCCGGGGGGTTTCGGTAACGCCTTGGTACTCCGATAAATACCCGAAACACTCCAAAACCATCCCGATGTCCGAATACTCTCGTCCAATATATCAATCTTTACCTCTTGACTATTTCAAGACTCCTCGTCATGTCTGTGATCTCATCCGGGACTCCAAACAATCTTCGGTCACGAAAACACATAACTCATAATACAAATCATCATCGAATGTTAAGCATGCGAACCCTACGGGTTCGAAAATTATGTAGACATGATCGAGACACATCTCTGATCAATAACCAACAGCGAACCTGGATGCTCATATTGGTTCCTACATATTCTACGAAGATCTTTATCGGTCAAACCGTAATGGCAACATACGTCATTGGGTTAATTATCCTTTTGCCCACAGTGGTGTCCATGTGCTCAGTTTTGCCCTCAGATGTGAATTGTGCTCAGTTTTGCCCCTAGTCCGTGCGCACCGACTCGTTCCGTGAACTCTGTCGTCTCCATCAGGTCAACCTTTTGACTCGGCCCTTATAGGTGGGACCAGACGGCAGAGATGGACAATTCTATTCAGACCGTTGCATGCGTGGCTTGTGGGACCCAGCAGAGAGCCGTTGAGCAGAGAGTCGTTGCGGGTGTGCTATATAAGCGGGTGACAGACAGTGGCGGTGACCATGGCGACAGAGAGCACGGCGGTGACCACGGAGAGAGAGAGCACGGTGCTGTGGAGGGCGCGGCGGCGTTGAGATCCCCTTCGGCTCCGAGCTCCATGTTTTCCTCAAGCTCCCGCGCCACCTCGCGGATGCAGAGCCAGGCGCGTGTGGACATGCCTGTCTTCGTCTGTCCGTGGTGCCTGGCGGGCGTTGATCGAAGGGTTTCTCACACATCGAGGAACCAGAATCATCCGTTCTATGTGTGCAGCGAGAATGGGGTAAGAATCGGGGCAATTGCACCATTTTTGATGGTCGGGATCTTTGAGCAATGGGTTGATATGTTTGGTGTTCATGAAGGTGACATGCTTCTTTCTTTGGGTCGATGCTCTGGCCAAGACTCTAATGAATGAACTGCAAGAAGAGCATGAAGAATGGTTGTGCATGCTGCCACAAACGGAAGTGGCCGCAACACGGGCTCCGGAAGAAGAGATGGAGGGTGAAGCATTCACTGACAGGGAGCTAGCTGTTGAGCTTAGGATGTTCAAGAAGAAGGTTAGGAAGCTTGAAGATCAAGCACAAATACCAATACCCATTTTTAATTACTTTTGGGCATTTGTAGGTATGGTAATTGCATTGGTTGTAATGTTGAAAATGTATGGAAAGGCATGAATTATGGAGGAATTTGTAAGCTTGAAATTGTATGAGAAATTCACCTAGTTTAAATGTTGGTCAGTTGTTTAAATGTTGAAAAAAGAGAAGAAGTGACCAACATTTAAATATGTTGAAAAAAGGGAGAAGAAATGAGGAATTCATAAACTTTTGATAAATGAAATGCAGCTCTCTGCTCTGCGTTTCTGTCAAAAAAAAGGTTCCTCTGTAGGCCAAATTCAGAGTGTAGAGCCAAGTGCAGGCTAGACTAATGGGCCAACTGCATCCAATTAGGCCCATTCGGGCGTTCTCTTGCGTGTTTTTCTGTTTTCTGTTCTGATTTAATTTAGGAAATAAATCATAATGCTGAAACTTTTGTGGAAGCTAATTGAATTATTCCAGAGCCAAACAATTAAATTTAGAAAAAAAAATTGGAGCTGTTAAATATTTAATAGCAATTTAATTACTCCAATTCAAATACACCGTGATTTAAAGCAAAGACCAAAATGTCATGGAAAATGTGCCTCAGCTCTGGTAGAGGTTTACACCTGGTGCCAAAATAAATGAACATTTTTAAGGGCATTACATTGAGAAAAAATAATTTGTCTAAAAAATGAAGGGCGGAAAATGCACAAAAAATTAGTGCGGCTGGGGACTCGAACCCAGGACCGCGTGGGTTTGTGGCGTTTAGGGCTGCGCTGGTAACCGCTAGGACAGATGGAAAGACTTTGACATGGGTAGGGAAGGAATGTATACATAGTGAGACCGTGAATGTTTGCACACGCGTGAGAGTGTTTTTCCTTTGTTTTGCATTGAAATTTTGGAGGGTTGGAAACATATGTTTGCAGTGCCACATGATTTTGGTTAGAGTGGCACTTGGTTTAGGGTTAGAGTGGCACTTGGTTTAGGATTTAAAGGGGATAAATTTGCATGTTAGTTCATGACTTGGTTTTTTTGAATGAAAGAGAGGGCTTCTCACCCCCTCCAATTTTCATTAATGAAACCACAACTTCTCGAACTTCATGACTTGGTTTAGGGAAGAAATGATATGTTTGGGCTCGGGCATTTTTTAACACACATAATAACTTAGATAAGATGCAACACACTGTACCCTTACATTAGGCAATAATAACTTGGACCCATAAGTTCGCGGACACGACACGACACGGCACGCATGACATAGAAAAGCAACAAAATAAAAATGATAAAACTAAAACATGACGAGCTTGACTCCGGGCTCACACCCCTTCTTGAACAACTTCATCTTCACATCCTTCTTCCACCTTGGCCGCACGCCCCTTCAACACCGTCTTCAACTTCACACCTCCTCCTCCTCGTCGTAGGGAAGGGAGTGCATCTGGACTAGAGTGGGGAAGATGCTCTCGTAGTTGGTGTAGATGTTGTACACCGTGAAGAAGATGGCCTCGCAGCCACACCAAAAGACTTGACCGAGGAGCTCGCGCGCGTCAAACGAGTTGATGAAGGTGACCGTGAGAAGTAGGAGGATGCCGCTGCGGTCACGAACCTCATTGAGGGTGAACATCCTAGGCGAGCCCCATGGGAGGTGGGCATAGCCGGCTCTGAGGAAGGTGCGGGTAAGTTCGATGGACCCCCTCCACCTTGAAGTCGCCCACACATGGAGCTCCCTCTCCACGAGCACGCCTGGTGGGTAGAGCAGCTCCAGCACGACAGGCGGGCGATTGAAGGTCGGCCCATTGAACTGTGATACGTTTCCAACGTATCTATAATTTTTGATTGTTCCATGCTATATTATAGTCTGTTTTGGACATTATTGGACTTTATTATACACTTTTATATTATTTTTGTGACTAACCTACTAACCGGAGGCCCAGCCCAGAATTGCTGTTTTTTGCCTATTTCAGAGTTTCACAGAAAAAGAAAATCAAATGGAGTCCAAACGGAATGAAACCTTCAGGAACATGATTTTCGGAACGAACGTGATCAAGAGGACTTGGACCCTACGTCAAGAAAGCAACCAGGAAGGCATGAGGTAGGGGGGCGTGCCTGCCCCCCCCCCAGGCATGCCCTCCACCCTCGTGGGGCCCATGTTGCTCCACCGACGTACTCCTTCCTCCTATATATACCTACGTACCCCCAAACTACCAGATACGGAGCCAAAAACCTAATTCCACCACCGCAACCTTCTGTACCCGTGAGATCCCATCTTGGGGGCTTTTCCGGAGCTCCGCAGGAGGGGGCATCGATCACAGAGGGCTTCTACATCAACACCATAGCCTCTCCGATGATGTGTGAGTAGTTTACTTCAGACCTTCGGGTCCATAGTTATTAGCTAGATGGCTTCTTCTCTCTTTTTGGATCTCAATACAATGTTCTCCCCCTCTCCTGTCAAGATCTATTCGATGTAATCTTCTTTTGCGGTGTGTTTGTTGAGACCGATGAATTGTGGGTTTATGATCAGGTTTATCTATGAAAAATATTTGAATCTTCTCTGAATTCTTTTATGTATGATTGGTTATGTTTGCAAGTCTCTTAGAATTATCAGTTTGGTTTGGCCTACTAGATTGATCTTTCTTGTAATGGGAGAAGTGCTTAGCTTTGGGTTCAATCTTGCAGTGTCCTTTCCCAGTGATAGTAGGGGCAGCAAGGCACGTATTGTATTGTTGCCATCAAGGATAACAAGATGGGGTTAATATCATATTGCATGAGTTTATCCCTCTACATCATGTCATCTTACTTAAGGCGTTACTCTGTTCTTTTGAACTTAATACTCTAGATGCATGCTGGATAGCGGTTGATGTGTGGAGTAATAGTAGTAGATGCAGGCAGGAGTCGGTCTACTTGTCTCGGACATGATGCCTATATACATGATAATACCTAGATATTCTCATAACTATGCTCAATTCTGTCAATTGCTAAACAGTAATTTGTTTACCCACCGTAATACTTATGCTCTCGAGAGAAGCCACTAGTCAAACCTATGGTCCCTGGGTCTATTTTCCATCATATTAATATTCCATCAACAAGATATTTCTTTGGTCGTTTTTATTTTTCTTTATTTACTTTGCATCTTTATCATAGAAATACCAAAAATATTATCTTATCATATCTATCAGATCTCACTTTCGTAAGTGACCGTGAAGGGGTTAACAACCCCTTTATTGCGTTGGTTGCGAGGATTTTATTTTGTTTGTGTAGGTGTGAGGGACTCGTGCATGGCCTCCTACTGGATTGATACCTTGGTTCTAAAAAACTGAGGGAAATACTTATGCTACTTTTCTGCATGACCCTTTCCTCTTCAAGGGAAACCAACGCAGTGCTCAAGAGGTAGCAAGAAGGATTTTTGGCGCTGTTGCCGGGGAGTCTGCGCAAAATTCAACATACCAAGTACCCATCACAAACCCTTATCTCCCACATTACATTATTTTCCATTTGCCTCTCGTTTTCCTCTCCCCCACTTCACCCTTGCCGTTTTATTTGCCCTCTCTCTCCGTCCACCTTCTCTTTCCCTATTTGCCTCTTTTTTGCCCGTTTCTTGTTTGCTTGTGTGTTGGATTGCTTGCTTGTCATGATGACTCAAGATAATACTAAATTGTGTGACTTTACCAATACCAACAACAATGATTTTATTAGCACTCCGATTGCTCCTCTTACCGATGCTGAATCTTGTGAAATTAATGCTGCTTTGTTGAATCTTGTCATGAAACATCTGTTTTTCTGCCTTCCTAGTGAAGATGCCGCTACCCATGTAAACAACTTTGTTTATTTGTGTGATATGCAAAAGAAGAAAGATGTGGATAATGATATTGTTAAATTGAAGCTATTCCAGTTTTCGCTTAGAGATCGTGCTAAAGCTTGGTTTTCGTATTTGCCTAAAAATAGTATTGATTCATGGAATAAGTGCAAAGATGCTTTTATCTCGAAGTATTTTTCCTCCCGCTAAGATCATCTCTCTTAGAAACGATATTATGAATTTTAAGCAACTTGATCATGAACATGTTGCACAATCTTGGGAGAGGATGAAATTAATGATACGTAATTGCCCTACACATGGTTTGAATCTTTGGATGATTATACAAACTTTTATGCTGGATTGAATTTTGCTTCTAGAAATCTTTTAGATTCGGCCGCGGGAGGCACTTTTATGGAAATCACTTTAGGATAAGCTACCAAACTCCTAGATAATATCATGGTTAATTATTCTCAATGGCACACCGAAAGATCTACTAATAAAAAAGTGCATGCAATTGAAGATATTAATGTTTTGAGTGGAAAGATGGATGAAATTATGAAATTGTTGGCTAATAAGAGTGCTCCTACTGATCCTAATGACATGCCTTTGTCTACTTTGATTGAGAATAATAATGAATCTATGGATGTGAATTTTGTTGGTAGGAACAATTTTGGTAATAACGCGTATAGAGGTAATTTTAATTCTAGGCCGTTCCCTAGTAATTCCTCTAATAATTATGGTAATTCCTACAACAATTCCTATGGAAATTATAATAAGATGCCCTCTGATTTTGAATCTAATATTAAAGAATTTATTACCTCGCAAAAGAGTTTCAATGCTTTGGTTGAAGAAAAATTGCTTAAGATTGATGAGTTGGCTAGGAACGTTGATATAATTTCTCTTGATGTTGATTCTTTGAAACTTAGATCTATCCACCTAAGCATGATATCAATGAGTCTCTCAAAGCCATGAGAATTTCCATTGATGAGTGCAAATAAAGAACTGCTAGGATGCGTGCTAAGAAAGATTGCTTTATAAAAGCGTGTTCTTCTAGTTTCCATGAAAATAAAGATGAAGATCTAAAAGCTATTGATGTGTCCCCTATTAAATCTTTGTTTTGCAATATGAATCTTGATAATGATGGGGCTGAATATGATCCACCTTTACCTAGAAGGCGTTCCAAAAATTCGGAGTCTTTTGATCTTGATGCTAAAATTGTTAAAAGTGGGATTGAAGAGGTCAAAACTTTAAATATCAATGAACCCACTATTTTGGATTTCAAGGAATTTAATTATGATAATTTCTCTTTGATAGATTGTATTTCCTTGTTGCAATTCGTGCTAAATTCTCCTCATGCTTATAGTCAAAATAAAGCTTTTACTAAACATATCGTTGATGCTTTGATGCAATCTTATGAAGAAAAACTTGACTTGGAAGATTCTATCCCTAGAAAACTTTATGATGAGTGGGAACCTACAATAAAAATTGAAATTAAATATCATGAATGCTATGCTTTGTGTGATTTGGGTGCTAGTGTTTCCACGATTCCAAAGACTTTGTGTGATTTGCTAGGTTTTCGTGATTTTGATGATTGCTCTTTAAATTTGCACCTTGCGGATTCCACTATTAAGAAACCTATGGGAAGAATTAATGATTTTCTTATTGTTGCAAATAGGAATTATGTGCCCGTAGATTTTTATTGTTCTTGATATAGATTGCAATCCTTTATGTCCTATTATTCTTGGTAGACCTTTCCTTAGAACGATTGGTGCAATTATTGATATGAAGGAAGGGAATATTAGATTCCAATTTCCGTTAAGGAAAGGCATGGAACACTTCCCTAGAAATAAAATTAAATTACCATATGAATCTATTATGAGATCCACTTATGGATTGCCTACCAAAGATGGCAATACCTAGATCTATCTTCGCTTTTATGCGTAGCTAGGGGCATTAAACGATAGCGCCTGTTGGGAGGCAACCCAATTTTATTTTTATTCCTTGATTTTTGCTCCTGTTTAGTAATAAATAATTTATCTAGCCTCCGTTTTGGTTGTGTTTTTTGTGTTTAATTAGTGTTTGTGCCAAGTAGAACCGTTGGTAAGACTTGGGGAAAGTCTTTTTAATCTTGCTGTAAAAAACAGAAACTTTAGCGCTTACGAGAACTTCTGCCATTTTTATTTGGAAGGTGCTATTTAGTTAATTATTTTTGAAGATGATTAATAGATATATTCCTCACGTCCATAAATTTATTTTAGAATTGTTGGGGTTCCAGAACTTGCGTTAGCTACAGATTACTACAGACTGTTCTGTTTTTGACAGATTCTGTTTTTCGTGTGTTGTTTGCTTATTTTGATGAATCTATGGCTAGTAAAATAATTTATAAACCATTGATAAGTTGGAATATAGTAAGTTTAACACCAATATAAATAAAGAATGAGTTCATTACAGTACATTGAAGTGGTGTTTTGTTTTCTTTCGCTAACGGAGCCCACGAGATTTTCTACTTTAAGTTTTGTGTTGTGAAGTTTTCAAGTTTTGGGTAAAAGATTTGATGGATTATGGAACAAGGAGTGGCAAGAGCCTAAGCTTGGGGATTCCCATGGCACCCCAAGATAATCTAAGGACACCTAAAAGCCAAAGCTTGGGGATGCCCCGGAAGGCATCCCCTCTTTCGTCTACTTCCATCGATAACTTTACTTGGAGCTATATTTTTATTCACCACATGATATGTGTTTTGCTTGGAGCGTCTTGTATTATTTGAGTCTTTATTTGTTAGTTTACCACAATCATCCTTGCTGTACACACCTTTTGATAGAGACTCACATGATTTGAATATTATTAGAATACTCTATGTGCTTCACTTATATCTTTTGAGCTATATAGTTTTTGCTCTAGTGCTTCACTTATATCTTTTAGAGCACGGTGGTGTATTTTTTTTATAGAAACAATTGTTCTTTCATGCTTCACTTAGATTATTTTGAGAGTCCTACAAAACAGTGTGGTAATTTGCTTTAATCATGATAGGCATTCAAGATTAGTAGAAAAAAATTCTTATGAAGTGTGTTGAATACTATGAGAAGTTTGATACTTGATAATTGTTTTGAGATATGGAGATGGTGATATTAGAGTCATGCTAGTTGAGTAGTTTTGACTTTGAGAAATACTTGTGTTAAAGTTTGTGATTCCCGTAGCATGCACGTATGGTGAACCGTTATGTGATGAAGTCGGAGCATGATTTATTTATTGATTGTCTTCCTTATGAGTGGCGGTCGGGGACGAGTGATGGTCTTTTCCTACCAATCTATCCCCCTAGGAGCATGCACGTAATACTTTGCTTCGATAACTTGTAGATTTTTGCAATAAATATATGATTTCTTTATGACTAATGTTGAGTCCATGTATTATACACACTTTCTTCCTTCCACCATTGCTAGCCTCTCTAATACCGCACACTTTTCACCGGTATCATAAACCCACCAAATACCTTCCTCAAAACAGCCACCATACCTACCTATCATGGCATTTCCGTAGCCATTCCGAGATATATTGCCATGCAACTTACCACCATTCCGTTTATTATGACACGCTCCATCATTGTCATATTGCTTTGCATGATCATGTAGTTGACATTGTATTTGTGGCAAAGCCAAAGTTCATAATTCTTTCATACATGTCACTCTTGATTCATTGCATATCCCGGTACACTGCCAGAGGCATTCACATAGAGTCATATTTTGTTCCAAGTATTGAGTTGTAATTGTTGAGTTGTAAGTAAATAAAAGTGTGATGATCATCTTTTTTAGAGCATTGTCCCAAGTGAGGAAAGGATTATGGAGACTATGATTCCCCCACAAGTCGGGATGAGACTCCGGACTAAAAAAAGAGGCCATAAAAAAGAGAAAAGGACCAAATAAAATAATGAGAGAAAAAGAGAGAAGGGACAATGCTACTATCCTTTTACCACACTTGTGCTTCAAAGTAGCACCATGATCTTCATGATAGAGAGTCTCCTATGATATCACTTTCCTATACTAGTGGGAAGTTTTCATTATAGAACTTGGCTTGTATATTCCAATGATGGGCTTCCTCAAAATGACGTAGGTCTTCGTGAGCAAGCGAGTTGGATGCACACCCACTTAGTTCCTTTTGTTGAGCTTTCATATACTCATAGCTCTAGTGCATCCGTTGCATGGCAATCCCTACTCACTCACATTGATATCTATTAATGGGCATCTCCCTTTTTGTCTTCTCCACAACCACCATTCTATTCCACATATAGTGCTATGTCTATGGCTCACTCTCATGTATTGCGTGAAGATTGAAAAAGTTTGAGACCACCAAAAGTATGAAACAATTGCTTGGCTTGTCATCGGGGTTGTGCATGATTTAAATACTTTGTGTGGTGATGATAGAGCATAGCCAGACTATATGATTTTGCAGGGATAACTTTCTTTGGCCAAGATATTTTGAGAAGACATAATTGCTTAGTTAGTATGCTTGAACTATTATTATTTTTATGTCAATATTAAACTTTTGTCTTGAATCTTTCAGATATGAATATTCATACCACAATTAAGAGAATTACATTGAAATTATGCCAAGTAGCATTCCACATCAAAAATTATGTTTTTATCATTTACCTACTCGAGGACGAGCAGGAATTAAGCTTGGGGATGCTTGATACGTCTCCAACTTATCTATAATTTTTTATTGTTCCATGCTATATTATATTCTATTTTCGACATTATTGGGCTTTATTATACACTTCCATATTATTTTTGGGACTAACCTACTAACCGGAGGCCCAGCCCAGAATTGTTGTTTTTTGCCTATTTCAGAGTTTCGCAGAAAAAGAATATCAAACGGAATGAAACCTCCGGGAACGTGATTTTCGGAACGAACGTGATCCAGAGGACTTGGACCCTATGTCAAGAAAGTAACCAGGAAGGCACGAGGTAGGGGCGCGCCTACCCCCCCCCCCCCAGGCGCGCCCTCCACCCTCGTGGGACCCACATTGCTCCCCTGACGTACTCCTTCCTCTAGGGATGAAAACGACACGGAAATGGACGGAACTGGGTGCTACCATATTTATTTTCATATTTTTTGCAGAAGCGGAAACGAATGCAGAAACACCGGAAATGAATACGAAAACAAATACTACCGGAAACAGACACGAAGCGAATACAGAGCGGACACGGAAACAAAACTGTATATTGACTGGAACTTAACACAACCTCGAATCATAGAGAAATAGACAAAAACAAACAAATTTATGGAATTGTTAACATGGCTACAAAATAATATGGTTGTGTTGGCAACATAGGGTAGTATTGTAGTAGTACATGACAATTCCCTATAGGGTATAGTTGAGTACGTGTGTGGTCGTAAAAGTTGGTCCTCAAATTATCCATTCTGCTCTTTCTACTCATCATGTTATTGTGTATTGTTTGATAGTTGGGCCACAAAGTAGCCACAGACCTATAGTAGAAACGGAAATTCCATATTTACGGAAACGGAAAGTTCCGTTTTCCATGTCTGTTCCACCGGTAAACACCGTTCCATTTTTGTTTCCATTTTCGCATAAAAAATTCCATTTCCATTTTGGTTTTGCAAATTTCCGTTTCCGTTTTCATATTTCCTCTCCGTTTCCATTTTTCCTCCGAAAAAGCGGAAACTTTCCACTCCATTTTCATCCCTACCTTCCTCCTATATATACCTACGTACCCCCAAACTACCAGATACGGAGCCAAAAACCTAATTCCATCGCTGCAACCTTCTGTACCCGTGAGATCCCCTCTTGGGGTCTTTTTCGGAGCTCCGCCGGAGGGGGCATCGATCACAGAGGGCTTCTACATCAAGACCATAGCCTCTCCGATGATGTGTGAGTAGTTTACTTCAGACCTTCGGGTCCATAGTTATTAGCTAGATGGCTACTTCTCTCTTTTTGGATCTCAATACAATGTTCTCCCCCTCTCTTGTGGAGATCTATTCGATGTAATCTTCTTTTGCGGTGTGTTTGTTGAGACCGATGAGTTGTGAGTTTATGATCAAGTTTATCTATGAACGATATTTGAATCTTCTCTGGATTCTTTTATGTATGATTGGTTATCTTTGCAAGTCTCTTCGAATTATCAGTTTGGTTTGGCCTACTAGATTGGTCTTTCTTGCAATGGGAGAAGTGCTTAGCTTTGGGTTCAATGTTGTGGTGTCCTTTCCCAGTGACAGTAGGGGCAGCAAGGCACGTATTGTATTGTTGCCATCGAGGTTAACAAGATGGGGTTTATATCATATTGCATGAGTTTATCCCTCTACATCATGTCATCTTACTTAAGGCGTTACTCTGTTCTTTTGAACTTAATACTCTAGATGCATGCTGGATAGCGGTCGATGTGTGGAGTAATAGTAGTAGATGCAGGCAGGAGTCGGTCTACTTGTCTCGGACGTGATGCCTATATACATGATCATACCTAGATATTCTCATAACTATGCTCAATTCTGTCAATTTCTCAATAGTAATTTGTTTACCCACCGTAATACTTATGCTCTCGAGCGAAGCCACTAGTGAAACCTGTGGCCCCGGGTCTATTTTCCATCATATTAATCTTCCGTCAATGAGCTATTTCTTTTGTCATTTTTATTTTGCTTTATTTACTTTGCATCTTTATCATAAAAATGCCAAAAATATTATCTTATCAAATCTATCAGATCTCACTTTCGTAAGTGACCGTGAAGGGATTGACAACCCCTTTATTGCGTTGGTTGCAAGGATTTTATTTGTTTGTGTAGGTGCGAGGGACTCGTGTGTGGCCTCCTACTGTATTCATACCTTGGTTCTCAAAAACCGAGGGAAATACTTACGCTACTTTGCTGCATCACCCTTTCCTCTTCAAGGGAAAACCAACGCAATGCTCAAGAGGTAGCAAACTACATCTTCACTTGGTCGCTTGGAGAGGGCTCGGTCGCTTGGGTGTTTGAAGTTGGAGAGAATGGATCAGGTCTGGCTTGTGGGTGGGAGAGGAAGAGAGGCACCCCATTTATAGGCTTGTGGGTGGGAGAGGAAGAGAGAAGGGATAAGAACGGTGTGTGTGTGAATCCGGACGCGTGTGTGCATCTGTTACGTTTTGCACCCTTAATTTTTTGCACGGAAACGATGCATGGGTGCGTGTGTGAATCACTGCATAGGGAAGCTCTTTGATCGGGCGCGTGCATCTGACTCGTTGCCGTAATCTGAACCACTACCGTAATCTGAAACAATGGCCTAACTCTGAATCAATACATGCATGGACACCTAGCTCGCCTCGCTAGCCTAGCTCGCCTCGCTCGCATGCATGCACGTCCGCCTACCGCGCATGCAAACCCACGTCGCCGCCCTTCCCATGCATGCAGGCCTGGAGAGACAACCTATTAACTGCGGTCTCAGGCCCAGACAACGAGACGGCCCAACGGTCCATCCAGCGTGCCCGGTACTTGTTGAGAAAAAACAATCTCCCAGCCAATCAGATTGCATCTCGTGGATCGCCCCCCTCCTCCCCACAGATTCCTTCTAAAAGGGTTAGATCGACGGCCCTTGATCGCCGCTAGGGTTAGATGGACGGTCCTTGTTCAGCGCTAGGGTTAGCAGGGATTGGAGCAGTCAAAGATATGTTTGACCAGATTTAAAATGAGCATAATAAATTAAATAAAAATCAGAAAAATGAAAAACATGCGCACATAGTCTTCTTATGTCATATACTAACGATTTAAGTTGATAAACAAGGTTTACATACATTTAAACGAAAAGTTCATGTGTCTTATGTGATATCTGTTGGGGAACGTAGCAGAAAACAAAATTTTTTCCTACGGTTTCACCAAGATCCATCTAGGAGTTCATCTAGCAACGAGTGATTAGATGCATCTACGTACCTTGTAGATGGCGAGCGGAAGCGTTCAAAGAACGGGGATGATGTAGTCGAACACGACGTGATCCAAATCACCGATGATCTTAGTACCGAACGGACGGTGCCTCCGCGTTCAACACACGTACGGAACGGATGACGTCTCCTCCTTTCTTGATCCAGCAAGGGGGGAAGAGAGGTTGATGAAGATCCAGCAGCACGACGGCGTGGTGGTGGATGCAGGGCGTCACAGTAGCAGGGCTTCGCCTATACTACGAGAGAGAGACGTAACAGGGAGAGAGGAAGCACCAAAGGCTGAGGTATGAAGTCCTCCCTCTCCTCAACTATATATAGGAGGGCCAAGGGGGGGGGTGCGCCAGCCTAGGAGATCCAATCTCCTAGGTGCGGCGGCCAGGGAGGTTTCCCTCCCCCCCCCAAGGCACTCAGGGGTGCCTTCCACTAGTGGGACTCCTCCCCCATGGAAACCCTAGGCGCATGGGCCTATAGGGGCTGGTGCCCTTGGCCCATATAGGCCAAGGCGCACCCCCTACAGCCCATGTGGCCCCCCGGGATAGGTGGCCCCACCCGGTGGGCCCCCGGGACCCCTCCGGTGGTCCCGGTACAATACCGATAACCCCGAAACTTGTCCCGATGGCCGAAACAGCACTTCCTATATATAATTCTTTACCTCCGGACCATTCCGGAACTCCTCGTGACGTCCGGGATCTCATCCGGGACTCCGAACAATATTCGGGTTACTGCATATACATATCTTCACAACCCTAGCGTCACCGATCCTTAAGTGTGTAGACCCTACGGGTTCGGGAGACAAGCAGACATGACCGAGACGACTCTCCAGTCAATAACCAACAGCGGGATCTGGATACCCATGTTGGCTCCCACATGCTCCACGATGATCTCATCGGATGAACCACGATGTCAAGGATTAATCAACCCCGTATACAATTCCCTTTGTCAATCGGTATGTTACTTGCCCGAGACTCGATCGTCGGTATCCCAATACCTTGTTCAATCTCGTTACCAGCAAGTCACTTTACTCGTACCGTAATGCATGATCCCGTGATCAACCACTTGGTCACCTTGAGCTCATAATGATGATGCATTACCGAGTGGGCCCAGTGATACCTCTCCATTATATGGAGTGACAAATCCCAGTCTCGATCCGTGTCAACCCAACAGACACTTTCGGAGATACCTGTAGTGCACCTTTATAGTCACCCAGTTACGTTGTGACGTTTGATACACCCAAAGCACTCCTACGGTATCCGGGAGTTACACGATCTCATGGTCAAAGGAAAAGATACTTGACATTGGAAAAGCTCTAGCAAACGAACTACATGATCTTTGTGCTATGCTTAGGATTGGGTCTTGTCCATCACATCATTCTCCTAATGATGTGATCCCGTTATCAATGACATCCAATGTCCATAGCCAGGAAATCATGACTATCTGTTGATCAACGAGCTAGTCAACTAGAGGCTTACTAGGGACATATTATGGTCTATGTATTCACATGTGTATTACGATTTCCGGATAATACAGTTATAGCATGAATAAAGACAATTATCATGAACAAAGAAATATAATAATAATGCTTTTATTATTGCCTCTAGGGCATATTTCCAACAGTCTCCCACTTGCACTAGAGTCAATAATCTAGTTACATTGTGATGAATCGAACACCCATGGAATTCTGGTGTTGATCATGTTTTGCCCTAGGGAGAGGTTTAGTCAACGGATCTGCTATATTCAGGTCCGTATGTACTTTACAAATCTCTATGTCTCCATCTTGAACATTTTCACGAATGGAGTTGAAGCGACGCTTGATGTGCCTTGTCTTCTTGTGAAACCTGGGCTCCTTGGCAAGTGCAATAGCTCCAGTGTTGTCACAAAAGAGTTTGATTGACCCCGACGCATTGGGTATGACTCCTAGGTCGGTGATGAACTCCTTCACCCATATTGCTTCATGTGCTGCCTCCGAGGCTGCCATGTACTCCGCTTCACATGTAGATCCCGCCACGATGCTCTGTTTGCAGCTGCACCAGCTCACTGCTCCACCATTCAACATATACACGTATCCGGTTTGTGACTTAGAGTCATCCAGATCTGTGTCGAAACTAGCGTCGACGTAACCCTTTACGACGAGCTCTTCGTCACCTCCATAAACGAGAAACATTTCCTTAGTCCTTTTCAGGTACTTCAGGATATTCTTGACCGCTGTCCAGTGTTCCTTGCCGGGATTACTTTGGTACCTTCCTACCAAACTTACGGCAAGGTTTACATCAGGTCTGGTACACAGCATGGCATACATAATAGAACCTATGGCTGATGCATAGGGGATGACGCTCATCTCTTCTATATCTTCTGCCGTGGTCGGACATTGAGTTGAGCTCAATTTCATACCTTGTAACACAGGCAAGAACCCCTTCTTGGACTGATCCATTTTGAACTTCTTCAAAATCTTATCAAGGTATGTGCTTTGTGAAAGACCTATGAGGCGTCTTGATCTATCTCTATAGATCTTGATGCCTAATATATAAGCAGCTTCTCCAAGGTCCTTCATTGAAAAACTCTTATTCAAGTAGGCCTTGATGCTGTCCAAGAGTTCTATATCATTTCCCATCAAAAGTATGTCATCTACATATAGTATGAGAAATGCTACAGAGCTCCCACTCACTTTCTTGTAAACGCAGGCTTCTCCATAAGTCTGCGTAAACCCAAACGCTTTGATCATCTCATCAAAGCGAATGTTCCAACTCCGAGATGCTTGCACCAGCCCATAAATCGAGCGTTGGAGCTTGCACACCTTGTTAGCATTCTTAGGATCGACAAAACCTTCCGGCTGCATCATATACAACTCTTCATTAAGGAAACCATTAAGGAATGCCGTTTTGACGTCCATTTGCCATATCTCATAATCGTAGAATGCGGCAATTGCTAACATGATTCGGACGGACTTTAGCTTCGCTACCGGTGAGAAAGTCTCATCGTAGTCAACCCCTTGAACTTGTCGATAACCCTTAGCGACAAGTCGAGCTTTATAGATGGTTACATTACCATCCGCGTCTGTCTTCTTCTTGAAGATCCATTTATTTTCTATGGCTTGCCGTTCAACGGGCAAGTCAGTCAAAGTCCATACTTTGTTTTCATACATGGATCTTATCTCGGATTTCATGGCTTCTAGCCATTTGTCGGAATCCGGGCCTGCCATCGCTTCTTCATAGTTCGAAGGTTCACTGTTGTCTAACAACATGATTTCCAAGACAGGGTTGCCGTACCACTCTGGTGCGGAACGTGTCCTTGTGGACCTTCGAATTTCAGTAGGAGCTTGATCAGAAGTATCTTGATCATCATCAATAACTTCCTCTCTAGTCGGTGCAGGCGCCTCAGGAACATTTTCTTGAGTTGCGCCATTTTCCGGTTCAAGAGGTAATACTTCATCAAGTTCTACTTTCCTCCCACTTACTTCTTTCGAGAGAAACTCTTTCTCCAGAAAGGATCCATTCTTGGCAACAAAGATCTTGCCTTCGGATCTGAGGTAGAAGATATACCCAATGGTTTCTTTAGGGTATCCTATGAAGACGCATTTTTCCGATTTGGGTTCGAGCTTTTCAGGTTGTAGTTTCCTGACATAAGCATTGCATCCCCAAACTTTTAGAAACGATAGCTTAGGTTTCTTCCCAAACCATAATTCAAATGGTGTCGTCTCAACGGATTTCGACGGAGCCCTATTTAAAGTGAATGTGGCAGTCTCTAAAGCATAGCCCCAAAAAGATAACGGTAAATCGGTAAGAGACATCATAGATCGCACCATATCTAATAGAGTGCGATTACGACGTTCGGACACACCATTACGCTGAGGTGTTCCAGGCGGCGTGAGTTGTGAAACTATTCCACATTTTCTTAAGTGTGTGCCAAATTCGTGACTCAAGTATTCTCCTCCACGATCTGATCGTAGAAACTTGATTTTCCTGTCACGTTGATTCTCAACTTCACTCTGAAATTCTTTGAACTTTTCAAAGGTTTCAGACTTGTGTTTCATTAAGTAGACATAACCATGTCTACTTAAGTCATCAGTGAGGGTGAGAACATAACGATAGCCACCGCGAGCCTCAACACTCATTGGACCGCACACATCAGTATGTATGATTTCCAATAAGTTGGTTGCTCGCTCCATTGTTCCTGAGAACGGAGTCTTGGTCATTTTACCCATGAGGCATGGTTCGCACGTGTCAAATGATTCATAATCAAGAGACTCTAAAAGTCCATCTGCATGGAGCTTCTTCATGCGTTTGACACCTATGTGACCAAGGCGGCAGTGCCACAAGTATGTGGGACTATCGTTATCAACTTTACATCTTTTGGTATTCACACTATGAATATGTGTAATATTACGTTCGAGATTCATTAAGAATAAACCATTGACCATCGGAGCATGACCATAAAACATATCTCTCATATAAATAGAACAACCATTATTCTCAGATTTAAATGAGTAGCCATCTCGTATTAAACGAGATCCCGATACAATGTTCATGCTCAAACTTGGCACGGAATAACAATTATTGAGGTTTATAACTAATCCCGTAGGTAAATGTAGAGGTAGCGTGCCGACGGCGATCACATCGACCTTGGAACCATTCCCGACGCGCATCGTCACCTCATCCTTTACCAGTCTCTGTTTATTCTGCAGCTCCTGCTGTGAGTTACAAATATGAGCAATGGCACCGGTATCAAATACCCAGGAGTTACTACGAGTACTGGTAAGGTACACATCAATTACATGTATATCACATATACCTTTTGTTTTGCCGGCCTTCTTGTCCGCTAAGTATTTGGGGTAGTTCCGCTTCCAGTGACCCTTCCCTTTGCAATAAAAGCACTCCGTCTCAGGCTTGGGTCCATACTTTGACTTCTTCTTCCCAGCAGCTTGCTTGCCGGGCGCGGCAACTTCCTTGCCGTCCTTCTCAAAGTTCTTTTTACCCTTGCCCTTCTTGAACTTAGTGGTTTTATTGACCATCAACACTTGATGTTCCTTCTTGACTTCTACCTCTGCTGATTTCAGCATTGCAAATACTTCAGGAATGGTCTTTTCCATCCCCTGCATATTGAAGTTCATCACAAAGCTCTTGTAGCTTGGTGGAAGCGACTGGAGGATTCTGTCAATGACCGCATCATCCGGGAGATTAACTCCCAGCTGAGTCAAGCGGTTATGTAACCCAGACATAGTGAGTATGTGCTCACTGACAGAACTATTTTCCTCCATCTTACAGCTGAAGAATTTGTCGAAGACTTCATACCTCTCGACCCGGGCATGAGCTTGGAAAACCATTTTCAGCTCTTCGAACATCTCATATGCTCCATGTCTCTCAAAACGCTTTTGGAGCCCCGGCTCTAGGCTGTAAAGCATGCCGCACTAAACGAGGGAGTAGTCATCAGTACGTGTCTGCCAAGCGTTCATAGCGTCTTGGTTCTGTGGGACGGGTGGATCACCTAGCGGTGCTTGTAGGACATAATCTTTCTTGGCAGCTATGAGGATGATCCTCAGGTTCCGGACCCAGTCCGTATAGTTGCTGCCATCGTCTTTCAGCTTGGTTTTCTCTAGGAACGCGTTGAAATTGAATACAACGTTGGCCATTTGATCTACAAGACATATTGTAAAGATTTTAGACTAAGTTCATGATAATTAAGTTCATCTAATCAAATTATTAATGAACTCCCACTTAGATAGACATCCCTCTTCTAGTCATCTAAGTATAACATGATCCGAGTTGGCTAGGCCATGTCCGATCATCACGTGACACGAACTAGTCAACGTCGGTGAACATCTTCATGTTGATCGTATCTTCTATACGACTCATGCTCGACCTTTCGGTCTTCTGTGTTCCGAGGCCATGTCTATGCACATGCTAGGCTCGTCAAGTCAACCTAAGTGTATTGCGTGTGTAAATCTGTCTTACACCCGTTGTATGTGAACGTAAGGATCTATCACACCCGATCATCACGTGGTGCTTCGAAACGACGAACTGTAGCGACGGTGCACAGTTAGGGGGAACACTTTCTTGAAATTATTATGAGGGATCATCTTATTTACTACCGTCGTTCTAAGCAAACAAGATGCAAAACATGATAAACACCACATGCAATCAAATAATAATAGTGACATGATATGGCCAATATCACATAGCTCCTTTGATCTCCATCTTGGGCTCCATGATCATCCTGTCACCGTCATACTCATCGACATGTAAGTTGTGATTCCTATTACAATAGCATGAACATCTCATACATCACATATAGATCATTCATCATTCATCACAACTTTGGCCATATCACATCACATAGCATACCCTGCAAAAACAAGTTAGACGTTCTCTAATTGTTGTTTGCATGTTTTACGTGGCTGCTATGGGTTTCTAGCAAGAATGTTTCTTACCTACGCAAAGACCACAACGTGATATGCCAATTGCTATTTACCCTTCATAAGGACCCTTTTCATCGAATCCGATCCGACTAAAGTAGGAGAGACAGACACCCGCTAGCCACCTTATACAACTAGTGCATGTCAGTCGGTGGAACCTGTCTCACGTAAGAGTACGTGTAACGTCGGTCCGGGCCGCTTCATCCCATGATGCCGCCGAATCAAGATAAGACTAGTAATGGCAAGCATATTGAACAAAATCAACGCCCTCAACTACTTTGTGTTCTACTCGTGCAAGAGAACTACGCATAGACCTAGCTCATGATGCCACTGTTGGGGAACGTAGCAGAAAACAAAAAAATTTCCTACGGTTTCACCAAGATCCATCTAGGAGTTCATCTAGCAACGAGTGATTAGATGCATCTACGTACCTTGTAGATGGCGAGCGGAAGCGTTCAAAGAACGGGGATGATGTAGTCGAACACGATGTGATCCAAATCACCGATGATCTTAGCGCCGAACGAACGGTGCCTCCGCGTTCAACACACGTACGGAACGGATGACGTTTCCTCCTTTCTTGATCCAGCAAGGGGGGAAGAGAGGTTGATGAAGATCCAGCAGCACGACGGCGTGGTGGTGGATGCAGGGCGTCACAGTAGCAGGGCTTCGCCTATACTACGAGAGAGAGACGTAACAGGGAGAGAGGAAGCACCAAAGGCTGAGGTATGAAGTCCTCCCTCTCCTCAACTATATATAGGAGGGCCAAGGGGGGGTGCGCCAGCCTAGGAGATCCAATCTCCTAGGTGCGGCGGCCAGGGAGGTTTCCCTCCCCCCCAAGGCACTCAGGGGTGCCTTCCACTAGTGGGACTCCTCCCCCATGGAAACCCTAGGCGCATGGGCCTATAGGGGCTGGTGCCCTTGGACCATATAGGCCAAGGCGCACCCCCTACAGCCCATGTGGCCCCCCGGGACAGGTGGCCCCACCCGATGGGCCCCCGGGACCCCTCCGGTGGTCCCGGTACAATACCGATAACCCCGAAACTTGTCCCGATGGCCGAAACAGCACTTCCTATATATAATTCTTTACCTCCGGACCATTCCGGAACTCCTCGTGACGTCCGGGATCTCATCCGGGACTCCGAATAATATTCGGGTTACTGCATATACATATCTTCACAACCCTAGCGTCACCGATCCTTAAGTGTGTAGACCCTACGGGTTCGGGAGACAAGCAGACATGACCGAGACGACTCTCCAGTCAATAACCAACAGCGGGATCTGGATACCCATGTTGGCTCCCACATGCTCCACGATGATCTCATCGGATGAACCACGATGTCGAGGATTAATCAACCCCGTATACAATTCCCTTTGTCAATCGGTATGTTACTTGCCCGAGACTCGATCGTCGGTATCCCAATACCTTGTTCAATCTCGTTACCGGCAAGTCACTTTACTCGTACCGTAATGCATGATCCCGTGATCAACCACTTGGTCACCTTGAGCTCATAATGATGATGCATTACCGAGTGGGCCCAGTGATACCTCTCCATTATATGGAGTGACAAATCCCAGTCTCGATCCATGTCAACCCAACAGACACTTTCGGAGATACCTGTAGTGCACCTTTATAGTCACCCAGTTACGTTGTGACGTTTGATACACCCAAAGCACTCCTACGGTATCCGGGAGTTACACGATCTCATGGTCAAAGGAAAAGATACTTGACATTGGAAAAGCTCTAGCAAACGAACTACACGATCTTTGTGCTATGCTTAGGATTGGGTCTTGTCCATCACATCATTCTCCTAATGATGTGATCCCGTTATCAATGACATCCAATGTCCATAGCCAGGAAATCATGACTATCTGTTGATCAACGAGCTAGTCAACTAGAGGCTTACTAGGGACATATTATGGTCTATGTATTCACACGTGTATTACGATTTCCGGATAATACAGTTATAGCATGAATAAAGACAATTATCATGAACAAAGAAATATAATAATAATGCTTTTATTATTGCCTCTAGGGCATATTTCCAACAATATCTCGAGTATCTCAAACTCTCTTCTATGAAGTGAAGAGAAGTGTTTTGGGGAAATGAACATGAAAATTTCAAAAAACTCACCACAGCTTCATTTTGGAGTGACTAAGGATCCAGGCTTAGTTTTTCATTTTGATGTTTTAGACTTGTTTAAATATTGGTCAAAGTTAAGTTTGACCAGAATTTAAATGAGCAAAACAAATAAAAAATCAAAAAATGGAAAAACCAGCGCACATAGTCTGTATATATAGAATATATGTGTAGGAAAGTTATTTGGCTGATTTACACAAGGTCGAAAAAAAACCTTGCTTAGAAATGAATTCGTTTACGCTACCTTTTGACCCCTCTTTTTTAGCACGTTTTTCATGAAAATTTCAAAAACCTCACCACGGCTTCATTTTGGATTGACTAAGAAGGATCCAGGCTTAGTTTTTCATTTTGATGTTTTAGACTTGTTTAAATCTTGGTCAAAGTTAGGTTTGACCAGAATTCAAATGAGCAAAACAAAATTCAAAAAATCAAAAAAAAAGGAAAACAAGCGCACATAGTCTGTGTATATAGAATATATGTGTAGGAAAGTTATTTGGCTCATTTAGACAAGGTCAAAAAAATCTTTCTTAGAAATGAGGCCGTTTACCCTACCTTTGGAGCTCTTTTTTAGCACATTTTTCATGAATGTGAGTTTACCAAAGTTTCAAAAGAATTCCAACATCCATATAGCATGTCAAATTTGAAGTTCTAACATAGGTCCAACATCATTCAAACATAGTTCTAACATAGGTCCAACATCATCCAACAGAAATACAACATTATTCATAATGTTTCATAATCATTCATAAATAGTGTTGGGGCTTCTGTCTGTTCCTTGAGCTTCTTGCCATCACTTTGCTCCTCGTGCACCTTGTGCTCATTGCTTCATCTCTTCTCCTCTTGGTTGTCGGTACCTTGTGCATCTTCTTCAAACCTACCATAGAGCTGTGCAAAACATAAAAGGGTAATGAGATCATGTCAAGTGATAAATGTACAGTAGTATTTGACCCTTGCAAGATTTACATACCTAGCAGAACTCACAACAACAGAAGGTTGGTCACCATGTGGAGCCTCACTTGGATCACCATTTGGAGCCTCACTTGGATCACCATGATCACCATTTGGAGCCTCACTTGGATCACCATTTGCAGCCTCACTTGAATCATTATTTGGAGGATATTTTGGATCATCGTCAAAATCATGCAGCTGGTGACCATCATCATTTGGAACCTCGTCAAAATCCTCATCTCATGCAACCGGTTGTTGACCATCATTTTCATCATCTATTGAGGTAACCGGCTGCTGACCAACATTTTCATCGCAACCTTCATCGAAACTCTCTTCGAACGTTGGATCTACTGTGTTATCAAAATACTTACCGAAATGACCAGACCCACCACACCTTGTGCACTTACGCTTCCTCGCTCCAAGTCCAGCTCCTTCGCTGCGAGGTTTGATTTGACTCTTCCTTGGTCTACCTGCTGCTCTCTTCAGAACTAGAGCATAAACCTTGAATCCAGGGTCCACCATGTCCCATTGTTGTTTTCCCTCCATAACAGGCAAGGCATAAGCATATGTGGACTTGAACCTTGCAATAGAGTAGTAATCATGCACATACTATTGTATGTTCCCTGCTGGACCTGGGAGAGAAGTGATGAAAAGCAAGGCATGAATGCATGGCAACCCAGTTATCTGCCATTGCCTACAACTGCAAGTTCTAGCTTCTAAATTCACTGGATATCTCCATTCCATCTTCTCTTTATCCAAATATGATATATCTGCTGTGGTCCCCGAGCAAAGAGTCATGTTCATTTCCAAGCCTGTTGTTTTCTGCTTCAGTTCATTCATCACGACAGGGATGATAATGTGGCCCCTGAATTTTGCCTCGGCTATTCTTGCACGATAATGAAATTTCTGTATGTATTCTATACTTATCATGTCAAGCAAATCCACCACATAATGACCCTTTAGTTTCCGGATCGTTGAGTGGAAAGACTCTGCTAGATTATTATGCACATAGTCAACTTTTCTCAGTTCACTGATTTGGCTTCTGGCCCATAACTTGGAGTGCTGTGTTTCCAAGCATTATTTCACTTTGGGATTCATGTATAACTGCCTCAAGTGGTAGTTGTGCTTCTTCACACTGCAAGTTAAAAGATGTTGGCCATAAATTGTCGGTATACACCTTTCCTTTGAATTTCTTCATGAAATTTGCAGCAAGGTGATGCATGCATTCCCTATGCTCTACTCCAGGGAACACATTGTCCACGGCCACTTCTAAACCTTTGCAGGCATCTGTATGAATGACCAACCCATTGGGATGTGCAATAGCCCGGCGCAGATTATGCAAAAACCAAGTCCAGCTCTCCTCGGACTCTGTCTCCAGCACACCGTAGGCAACTGGAAATACAAAACTGTGTGCATCAACTACACAAGCTGCTACTAATTGTCCTTTAAACCTCCCTATGAGAAAAGTGGCATCAATAGCCAAATAAGGCCTGCAGCCTGCCAAAAAACCCCGGCGACAAGCCTCAAAGCAGACAAAAACCCTCCTAAAGCATTCCTTGGTCTTTGTCACTCCCCTGAATGTGTACTCCACGGTGTGGTGGTCCATATCTACAATACTACATGGGCTAGTCCTCTCCACTTCACCTTTGAATGAATACAAGAATTGAAAACTTTCCTGCCAGTTACCATAAATAAAATCCATAGCATGTCGGAAAAGCAACTTGGCTCTCGGGTCCAGATGCTCCCGGAATCTGGACCACCCACTGAGCTCGAGATTCGCGCGTGCACATGTATTCTATGATGTATACTGCGGTCGAAATTCTGGACAGCGGCCTCACACAACGGTACAATCCGAGACGGCGTTAGCTCATGTATGGACAGAACAGACAGCGCGTCGATCGGCACAGACGGGGCGTGAGTTCTGTACCACCCGGCCCAGGTAACGGCCGTTTTCCACACCCCCACCCACCGGCCGACACATTTCCAGCAGATCCGCACCAGGCTTCTTCCTCCACACTACTCCAGAAATATCCAGTACTGTTCCGAGCTCCAGATCCATCGGCGCCATGGCTTCTTCGTCATCTTCCAGCCAGCACCCGGCCTCACAGGAGGTGTTGCCTCTAATCCCTTGTCCGTACTGCGGCGACAAGATCCTCACGTACGTCTGCGGAGCCAGTTCATTGAAGTCCGGACAGCGATTCTACAAATGCATCCAGAAAGATGTAAGTGTCTCTGATATGTAGGCATCAGATCGAAAGTTTCTCTGATATGTACGCATCAGATCGAAACCCCGATTTGTGTTTGACTTGATGTCTTGTGTTTTTCGAATGCAGGCCGGGTGATGCAAGTTCTATGAGTGGCAGGAGGGGTACGCTAGGTTTCTCCCGGCTCATCTTGGTGCCAACGGGGTCCAGAACCAGATCTAGGAGGGGGCGCCCCAAGTTGCAGCTCCGGCGGTGGACCAGCATATTGGAGCAATTCTAGCCATGGTCAGATATTTGAAGCTCAATCTTGTAGTCGCGGGAACCAACCTCACTGCCACGGCATTGCTTCTCGCACTATTCATCGCCATATGTGCCATGGTCATTATGTCTCGCTCCACCAGCGATTAATGTAATAGGCAGTAGCAACTACCTTTCGCGTGTGTCATTAGCATGGGGTCTGTGCTGTGCTAGACCCCGTAGCCGTCTTCGTTTATCTGTTCTAAGTAACTCTGCTGTACCAAGCCGTATGTGTCTGTTGTAATGCAACGAAATGATGCTTAATTAAGTACTTTCCTGTATTATGTCGAAAAGTTGCATGTGTCCATTAATTAAATTAATTACAGATGACTGGACCCGTTGGTTGGACTGGACCATTCTGGATTCCTTCCCACCCACACATCACGCTGGTTGTGGCCTTTCCTCACAGCCTGAACCACCCGGGCCGTGGCCGACCACACGACCAGATCTACAACCAACTCAGCGGCGACTCCGCCGCTGCCCCGACCTCACGACGGCGGCCGCGACTGTCTCGCCGAAGCTCCTCTACCAAAGGTACCCCTCTCGCAAAGTCCCCATGCCTCGATCTTTAGGCAGCCGCGGATCTCGCTCTTTGAATTCACTATCCCCATAGCTTGGTCCCGGGATCCCCTTTGACCTTAGTCCGATGCCAACACCCAGTCACCACAACTTTTCTATTCTTCTGCCGTAGGTACGAAATGGCTGGGTCAGTTAGCTCCGATGATTTTTGCGCCGCCGGCGGCCGCCGAACTGAACCAACACCGGCGAAATCATCAGATAGCAGGCGAACTAGTGCGTCAGGCAGCCGATCTGACGCAATTCCACCTAATTTCACTTCTAGGAGCTCTGTCGGGCACGTTGTCACTATTATCGACAGTTTCAGTGAATACAAGCGGCGGCTAGTAAAAGAGATAGGATTCGGGGGGTGCTAGAGCTGCCAATGATCCAGAAGTTAAAACTCAAGCTTAGTGCTTGGGCAATGAGCAAGGTCGATGTCACCCAACGTGCATTTGTTATTAATCCAAAGATAATTCTCCCGTTCAAGCCAGCGGATGTGGCCAAGGTCTTCGAGATCCCATGCGGCAACAGGGATGTGCGTGGACCGAATGGCAACATCAACGAAGAGTCTGTTTCATTTATAAAAAAGACCCTAGGCATGGACCAGTCCGCAGCACACAGCTTGCGCGTTGCGGAGGAGTTCATGATGCGGAACATAACTGAAGAATCAAGCAAGTTGGAGAAAGACTGTTTTCTGATAGCGTTCGTGATCTTTGTAATGGGTCATCTCCTAGATCCTTCGTCGAAACATGACTACAAGAGCATCAATTTCTGGGGCGCCATTGCTAATACCGAAGAGATAGCCCAGTTCAATTGGTGCGAGTATGTGTTGCAGGCCTTGCTTGATGCGGTCACAAAACTGAAGGTTGATATGGATAATGGCGTCACGACAGCAAACCTTACTGGATGCCATCTTTTCCTTCAGGTAATGACAATCATTTCACCCCTTTTTCCACCATCAAGTCAAACCAACTATGATGGTACTATAAGCAAAATCCTTCATCTCAATACTGATCATGATTTGTTATCAACCTTTTTATTATGTGGCCCAGGTGTTTCTTCTTGATAACCTTGACTTGGGGATATTCAACCTGAAACATGATGTTTTCCCTTGGGTCAAAATGTTCGACCAGGACACCTTGCGGCGCATGACTATAATGGCGTCCGACGTTGGAGTACCTGAGCCGTCATTCGCGTCATCAATGGTAATATATCTGTGAATAAACCACTGTCGTTAGCCATTGATGAGCCCCCACCGCACACCCAACTGAACAACCTTTTATTTTTCTTTGTCTCATGTTTTAACATTTGCAGTTGAGAGATGCAGCGACCGTATGCTACTCCCAGAGCGTTCAGACTGACAAGCCCCGCACCGACAACCCGCCATTGTCTCGAACCTGGTCCCCTCTCCCGCCACGCGTGCGCCGGCACCTCCCTTACTGTACCGAAGGACAGTGTAGTCAATCGCCCATCTCCAATGGTCGCAGTTGCCAAGAAGACCACGCCCCCAAGGCAAATGACCGCTGTTGACTACTCGAACTATATCACAAATCGATACCCAACTATGGTATTGAGCTCGCACTCTGTTTTTTCTTAGTATTGTCTTCACCTTCCTGTCATTCTGGTTTCCATAACTGAACCTAACTCGCATCTCCTATTGCAGTCATCCCAAACGATAGCGGTTCTTCTCCGTGAACAGAATGCACGGGCGGTGCGCCATCTTACCACGGCTCGGCAAAATATCCAGAATGACATGGTCAACTTCACAGACAAGCTAATGTCAGCGCTTGCTTCTGGATGCACATGCTGCACTGCTAGGGGTTTTTCTGATTGCCCTGTTAGACCGCAGACGCTAGACGAGGAAAGCGCATCATGCCGCGAAAAACGCAAGTTTGCTCTTCCTGGAGCCACGCACAGTGCACAAGCTTCATACCACACTCTAAAGTATCACAAACTTAGCGGTCTCAAGTTGGACCTCTCCGACTGCGAATGTTTTTTTAAATCCTGCGATAATTATCCATGCCAAATTTATTTTTCTGTTCTATATGTTGCTAAAGCAATTTCCTCTGTTATTGCCCTTTCTCCCCTACAGTTGAAAGTCCACCACAGAGAAGCGGCGTGCGAAAAGGCAGCATGCAAACCGAGCCAACACGCAAACCCGGCCATCATGCGGCCACATCAAGCCACAACAAGGACAAACATCATGGAAGAAGCGACGCCATATGCAACGCCATACAACAGTATGCCATATGCATAGCTGAAGCAGTTAAGGACATATACGTCGATAGTATTCAAGAAAACCAGACAGGCGTTTTCTTTTCCATCTCCACCGCCGAGCTACCCAAACGGAAATACGTATCATCAAGGAGCTATGCAGGGAATCCATGGTTTAAAGGCCGCCCAGTCGTGCCTCCTAAAACTGATATAGCCGACTTGCTGGAAGCCTATCTGCCATCGCTGCCCGACAATCAGCTGGCACAGTGAGTTTTTTCTTTTCAATAGATGTTCTAATGCTGATATATCACATGCCTCCGTCCAAACACCAGAGTTCTAACTTTATCTTATGCTACTGTCTGTAACAGAAACTTGATAGTTCATGGTACCCCCCGGGAGATTAGAATCAGAGGTGTCGAAATCCAACTACAGATCATCAGCAATAGCATGCTCAATCACGAGCTTGGTTCCATCCTTATACGTCAACTAATGCAGATGGACAGCGAAGCTAATTTGGATACACCTTGCCTAACACACCGCCACATCCTCGAATGTTATTTCTCGATACGAATGCACCATGCTAGCAATGTCTTCGGTTCATTTCTCATTTCTCCGCGCAGCCCATTTTGTTTCGCCACCTGCATTAATCATAATGGCCTCCTGAATTGTTTTAATTGTTCCTTCTTTGCAGACCTTAGCCCTTGCCGAAAATTCAAGTATTTCTAGGTTTTTAGAGATCCAGAATCAGTTTATTGGTCCGGTTGTGCAGCACGCAGTAGAGGCATGCCAACTAGTAATGTTTTTTACCCCGCCAATACTTTTGAGCAAACCCTTTCTCCCCCTGTGACACAAATGGCACGACTAGAGCTCACAAATTGTGTCTCCGAAAACAAAAAAACTGTAGTTTTACATCCCAGCAATACTTCGAGAGGGGTGGGCTCTCTACATGTGGGACATGCTCCAAAGGGTGATCCACATCATCGCTCCCTCTGTTGGTGGCGGGGTATGGAATGCTGAGCAGAAGGAGCGGCACGAGCTCATAGCGTCCCGGCTCCATGATGCTTTGTTCCAATGCTTGGAAGACTTCTTCGCAGTATGGCCTACGCCAAAAGAAAATTGGTCAACTAAGTTTCCTCAACTCTTTGACACTGCATTCACTAGGCATGCTCGCTGTCAACCTAGGTTCACAAGTTTTATAGAATTTGAGGACATTATTTCCTTGTTGCTATCTCGTTCTAATACTTGCTTCTCCTTTTCATAATACGTGTTAGGGAGGAAACCGGGTACTGTGTTATGCATACCATCAGGTACCACGACGGAGATAAATTACGAGTCCCCATAACAAGGGTGTGTAACCTTTTTGAATTTTCTTACCTCAATTTCATACTTGATGCCCGACATACGTCTTCACTCTTTAATGATAACATTCTCCGACCGTTTTACCTTGTAGGACACCCTTAAGACCACTAAGCTATGTGCGCTGCAAGATGCAATGAAGCTGCAGGGGAACCAATCTTCACTCCCAGCTGACGCAATATGGTCAGTGTTCGCTCCTTCTGGGGATTTCAATGACAACACGTCTCAGTAGCTGCAACCCATGTCTATTGGACATGGTTTTCCTTTTTTTCGTTCAATGACTCATTTCTGGCCATGGAACACGAGACCTTCTGTGCTACTCTTAGTATTTGAGTCTTAATCAAACCGCTCAGCGAACACCAAGACCTTTTTTCCACAAGCGGGCTGCATGTTTGAGACCTGCTATTTTGGTTTTAACTATTCCATTTTGTTCCACCATGATTCCTCCGTTTTCTTGCGGCTAACACACCAGTGGATCTTTTTACTTGTACTAGCCCTACTAACGCACAAGAGGACACCCGAGGATCCTCCTTTCTAGCTTTTTGCATGTCCATTCAAATTACCCAAAACAAACCGCACCCTAGACCAGATTAACAAAACTTAGCACAGGACATACTTCCATAGAGGTATCCGTACCGAAGTTCACATAGTTGATACTAGCATAGTTACGAGCCAAACTATCTAAATGCCTAGGGGCACGCCCAGATTACGACACCAACTTGTTTAACTTCTTACATAAATAAACCTCTCGGAGCAAATGAAACACCCCCCCCCCCCCCCCCCCCGAGGGCGATCAGGATTGCACCAGCCTGTTAGTTCTCACTGACTCCATCACAATTCTCAAACCAAAAAGTAAGTCTGCCCTCGAAACCAACCTCAGCGAGCATCTTAAACTCAAATCCCTGAGGCCGAAGAGGATTTTAGACAATTCTGCTTGTCCTCACTATCTTCATCCTCATTCTACAGCCCAAAAGTTCGTCCTCCCACGCCCATCCCCTCATCGCTACTCGGTGTTGACCTTCATGCAGTAAGGGAGGCGTGCCCTGTTCTCCTTCATGCTCACCATCTTGTAAACAAGAGACTTCCCTAGGAACTCGATCTGCCTCTGAAACATAAACCAACAACATCTCGGGCAGTCAGCAGGGATAGACAACTAAAACAATCTGCACAATCAAGTATTAAGTCATGTCATCCAAAGTCTTCCTACTTACATCAGTCAGTCTAGAAACCTTCTCCCCATTGTAGTCCCGGAGGCAGTGCATCGCATATATCCAGCTTTCCTCCCTAGTCACACAGTCAGCATCATGTACGACACAAGTAACCGAACAAATGGGAGTCCATCGAGACAAAAAAATTACATGTCGCAGCTGCGGTGCATGCCAGTGCTGAATTGCAATGTCCACCCTGCAGTTGACACCCTAACAGCAGGAATGCACTCGTGGATGCAACGTCTCAAATTAGATATCACCCTTGTTGCGTTCGCCGTGTGCTTATCTTCCATTTCGTGAGGCAACTCGTCCGTCTCTACTGGGTCCATTACAAGACACTTCTTTTTCTGAAGATCAATGGCATACACTGCCTAGCTATCCCGATGCTTCAGTATCAGCATCACCTGCGCCGGTTGTTGTTTTGCATACAAAGTTAGAATCAAAAAAAGTTCACCAAACTTGGCAGCAGAGTTAGAGGCTTATGTCAGCTAAACTATAAAAGGTCCAAGATCTCACATTCTGGCAGGCCTCAATCCTCACTCCAGTGTGCTCTTCGGTTATCATTGTTGCAATTTCACCGAAGTCAAGCTCCGATGCTCTTTCTACCTCCATTAGCCGGTCCTGTGAATAGATTATTTTTTCATGATTCATGTTAGTTCCTCAACTTTTCTTCTAACTCCAATGCACATGCTAACAAGCATTAAATCTGTTTCACTTACACCAAGCCTGAAATCTGGTATCATCCTGAAGCATTCCGGCAAACCAGCAAATAGAATTGTCTCCTCCTTCCTCACCAGCCACCACATATTCACCATGTGATCAACATCAGGGTCCCCATCACGATCGAAGTAAATCTGGATCTGGGTCCCTGTCAGGTTGGTCCTGTCCGGGTGTGTGTGACAATACCATTTCCTTCCATGTTTCACCATTTTATAATTTTGATTAGACTACAGTCTTCAGACCACTCCGGGACCGAATTTTTATAAACAGTTTATGTGCATTTTTTATTTACCTTGCCAACTCCATGGATGAGCACCTGTTCATCTTATCATGCCAGCCCATTACATCTCATCCTATAGGTTCATCGGGGTGCAGTCCCAGTCTCCCAGGGTACTTCTCTCTAACCTCATCCTTGGGTTTGATGAACATACGGAGATGTGACGGAACTTGAGCTGTGTATGGTGACAATTAGCCCGATGACCGAGAACTAAATTTTGCAATATTCAGACTTCATTTCAGAAATAGGAAAAAGAGCAAGAGGATGCTACGACACGCACCTTCTGTTTCCCACACCGGAGCACGCTGCCTGCCCTCAGAAATCATTGGTCCACCTGCAAGAACACACACACATAATGCAAGAGTCAGTCATCTTCACACCCAGACCACACTTAATTTTTTTAATAAGGCGATGCTAATTTTTGCACAGTCCGTCCTGGTGTGGGAGTCAAGATGATTATGGTTCCTTTACCTCCAGCCATTGCTCTACGGATCGCCTCCATAACGGGATCCTCTGGCACCACAGCCTCTTTTCCTTTGTCATCTGGAAAAAGTCAGAAATAAAACAATTAGTTTTAAATAAACTCCTAACAAAGCTGATGCAACACCCACATCAAGTGGATTTAACTAATCTCGGGGGGCTTACGTTTTGATATGTGCTGTACGGCCCCACTTGCTGATGGCCCACCAACGGTAGCACTGCTGGACAACGGCTCAACAGGGACAGCCTGGTCACCATGGCCTTCGTGCCCGACCGCTCGTGTGTTTGATTTGTTGCCGATGTCCGGTGTCGATCGTGACACAATGTCAGACAAAAACCTCACCTTCTTTGGCCAAGGATCTTCGCCTTCTTCGGCTGGTCTCTTTCGATCTCCTCCAGGATGTCCTGGCGATGCAGCCGTACCGCCCAGCACTCTCAGCAGAGCAAGTGTCCCCATCCCCGTGACCACCATCATACTTGATCCATAAGCAGGCACTATTAATTTTTTCCAAAATTAGGTTAGTCAACTACCGGGGCACAAAAAACTCTCAAAACATGCGACAACCAATACAGTTGTCCATACGGCCAATGCGTTTTGTTTTTTCGTACCTTCCACTGTTGATACCAGAGTAGAAACAGCGCCTTTGCATGCAGAAACTGCCAGGGGGTCCTCAGCTAGATCATTGGCGTCAACCTCTGTGTTGAGAACAAACACGATATCAGATCTTTTTCTCTGGAAATTGCAAGCACTATAAAGGGTGCCACGACTTGTTGTCACCTTTTTTTTCTAGTTTCCGTTCCAATTCTCGCGCGTACGCCTCATCATTTGATAAATGACTGCCACACTCCCAGCTTGGTGCTTTTGCAGCCAGCCCTTCAGGACCAACGCTTACCTTGCCTGCAACAAAATTATTACATTTTTTTAGAACAATTGATATTACCACAATATCAGTCAAATTCCCTCCTTCGTTTTTTCAATTTTTACAGATTCTTTTTTACTAACCCGGGGATGCAAACATTGAACGCAGGCAGAATGCAATGTCCTCATCATGCAGGGCAACCTCGTCATCACTTTCAGCAGCAATACTTGGAACAAGGGCTGGCAGCGCCATCGTCGATGCAAGGCAACGCTGCTTGCACACGCATCAGCTTGATCAGCTGGGTTGACAAAGCGTGTAGCCTCTACGCCAACCCACGCCTTTGCACTCCAAGGAATATGAAAACGGCTATCGCCTGCCTCCCCACCAGCAACTGCAACTGCAAGCAAACGTCAACCCCAATCAAATTCATGGTCATGCACTCTATAGCCTACATTCCAGAAATTCAAAGAATGGAGCTCCTCGGTTGCGGAATCATTTACCTGATCCAGATGGTTCTCTGCGAGAAGATCCAGCACCAGAACCTACATCAGCGCCAACAAGTGAGATGTTGCCTCCTCGGTCTGCAATTTTTGGAACTTTTTCCTATCAGCTATCAGTGCACTCATAGTTCTACATATCGAATATTTTGTTAATAATGCGACCGCCCCACACCGCCCCACACTGCTTCGTGCGCCATGCTAACAGCATTAGGGTACAGCTTGCTTCCAAAACAATACTGTAGTTTCTTCTTTTGATCATCAACCTACATGATTATACTCTCCACAACCGAGCTCCTGTTTTCTTCAATTGTCTCTGCTGCAACCCTGATCACAGCATCCATAAGCATTGGCATGACATGGTCTTCGATCATAGCCATTATGTTATCCTTTCCCCTGCAGTTATATCAGAACATTAAACATGTCAGAATAGACCATCACCTAAATAGATCAGAGTGCATTGGTCTGCATAAACATATTTACCAGGTTGCTCACCTCTCCAACTTCGACCATGCTGGATGCTGCATCTTCACCCACTCTCGCTGCCATCATCGGGAGCCACCTCATAGGAAGCCCACCCATGCTCCCCTATGGCCTTATCTGCAATACAAAACAGACAGACTGTAAATTTCACAGCCCAGGGGAGAAATGAATTTTTGTTTTATGGTTCGAAGCCAACGAAATGAAGCCAGAGCTGTCTTTGTTTAGTAATTCCAATCCTAACCTTGTATCTCCGGTGCTCATCTGCCCTCTGCCGGTCTTCTTCAACCAAAGTGATGAGCTCCTCCATCTTCTCCGAAGAGTACACGGCAATCTTAGGCACCAGGTCGGTGCTGATGCTTGCTGCCTTGAAATCGATCCACTCGAGGCAGAAAAGATGTAGATTTTCAAGAGAACAAGAATGTGTTCATGCAAAACAGCCAACATTTCATGAAAATACATTAATTTTTTTAAATCTGTAAAGTTGTTAACCTGAAGCAGAAGATTCCACCCCGCCTAAAGTGTATGTTTTTGCACCAGCTAGGAGATCAGCTTTGAATTTTTCTGCAGCTCGCCTGGTGAGAGTAAGGATGTACCCCGCCCAGTCGTACTCCCCAATCTTGCTAGGCTCCTTTACACATGCTAGCAACTCATCTGGCACGTTTGCCTGGGCACCCCTTGGTTCCACCTGGGTGCAGAAAACAAGCAATGTGTAGGCTACGCGTGCCGTGTCTAATTGCTTTGCTGACATCTCTTCAGGATCACATATCTGAGCTAGTTTCTGCAGATCCCCTACCTTAATTCCAGCGGACGCTCTAACTTCTAAGCCAAGCAACGACTGCACCTTCTCAACAGTTTTGACCCTATCTTTCAGTGGTCCAAATTTAACAGGCCTATTGCCAGACACCACACCTATAATCCTACCAAATGCCTCCCTGTCTAAGTACCTAACTTGCTTATCTGGGAAAGTCATCCCCATGGTTTTTGGATCTAACCTAGACTGCACCCAGACATAGAACCTCCTATTCATCTTGCCAGCCACCCTAATAGTTAGGAAACTGCCGAGCCCCGTGCTTCTGACCACTGGATACAATATGGACCCGACGCCCAGCAATGTCGCCGGAGTGGAAGTGTTCCGTATTGATGGCCCTGGCAGGTTTTCGGCCGCTAACTTCGGCTCCATCGGAGGGATCTCCTCTGGTTCAGCTGTGGCTGGAAGCTGAAGCCTGCTCCCCCACGGGCGTGAAGACTGGCTAGATCTAGCTTCGACAGCGACCCTTCCTCGGCTTCGAGTATGACACTTCCTCGACGGTGAAGCTTGTGGCTTCATCGCGACGACCTAGATGCATAAACATCAGTAGGAAGGACCACCCCAGTGTCAAACCAAAAAATGCCTATGATTTTCTTAATCGCCACACGAAAGAGCAAGCCTTTGTAAATGCGGACCAGATCTACTCACCAGCTAGCCAGGTCGCAGCACGAGATGCACGGCAGCGACCCGGAGATCCGGTTTTCCACCGCCAAGCACCAACCTTCTTTTCACCTCTCCTCTGCTTTTGCTCTCCCCTTATCTATCTCTTTTGCCCAAGCAGAGAGAAGGATTGGAGTGAGAGTGTGGGGTAAGAAGTAAACACAGCTGACCACGGGGCACGGGATGATTTTTTCACCCACTCCCTTATCTGCATCTAACATGGACGTCTCGCTGCCACTCATACCGAGCTATAGCTCGCCCGAATTTTGGGTGCAAATGGCGGGATTTTTACCGCCCACTACCGACCAGCAATACGTGCCTACCCGGTGCGCGGCGCGACCCAGCTGCCTGTACAAATGACACGTCTACACCTTCACCCCAGTCATTTTGCTTATTCATTCCACCAAATCAATCAAATCGCATGCCAAAACAAAAATATATATGATGCCGGTGACATCTATTACCAGAGACCGGGAGTAGCAGCTCTCATGGACGTAAATGCACAAACCCAACGAGTCATACAATGAGGGTTCACCGCAGCATGCACCGGGATGCACGTGTACCTTTTTTTCGCTCCACGACATTAACTGTCATACTGGGCCCCCCTGAAGCATGCAGCGTCATGCACGAAATGCACCCCGGATCCCACTATATCTTGCACACTTTTGTCCACGTGTCACATGACAATAACAAAAGACCTTGTCGACCAACGGACCGGCCACCTTTTCCCCATGCTACGAGACAACAAAATCGGATGTCGCAATAGTTCGGACAGCGAGTGTGGTGGTCCATGCAGTTCCTCCCTCAAAGAAAAACAGGGGTCCATACACCCGCGCCACCAACCCACCGACGCGACTCCTTTGACTCTTCCACATGCATGCAAACTGTTTAATTAGCATGGACGTAGTTACCTCTTACTAATCAACCATGAGACCCAATGGCAGACAAAATAAATTATTGTTCTATTCTAGCCGAGTGGGATCATCGCAAGAGCAATTTTTCTGGTTACTAACGATGCGACCATGCAGCCCACACTGCAAAACGACAGTTAATGCGATTATCTGGCATCTGATTCATTTCATAATGATTCACTATCACTACCAACGAAAGTCGAATCATATAGACTCTCATTTGTAATGAGTGCTTTTCTATCGCCATCATGGAAAGTGAGCGACTTTTCCAAACATGGGACCGATCGATAAGATATTACAACCATGTGTTGCCACATCCAAAATACCGGACGACACCCAAACAGTTGACAGTAAGTCAACAACTAGCAAGTGCTAAACACATGCTAACTTCTACGATTCTAAACTACTTTCGACCGATCAATTATCAGATTATGTCGTCTTTCTTGAAACTAGTTCAGATGAGGACGCTTCTGCGCGGAGGAGCGCACCTCATCTTCATCCTCAGACTCCTCCTCACCACTCCAAAACATCACTGACTCATCGAACTCCTCAAGCTCTGCCGACTCCACCAATCCATCCTCTCCCTTCGCGTCCAGGTCATGCTCCGCCACCACCTCCAGCCCGAAATCTACCGCCTGGTTCTCCACCACGGCTGCTCCGTCCTGGTTTTCTGGAAGAACATCTGCAGGGGCAGCTTCAACCTGCATCAAACATAACAAAAACGGGGGGCAGAACACAAAATGCTTCAGATTCACAGAGCAGGCAACATAAATGGTCAGATCTGATGTCTCTTCTCACCTCCACGAGATCATCAGCCGCCTGATCCGCCCCCTGGTTCACCTTGCCCATGCTCTGACCATCTTGACCATCAACCGAGCTGCCGCCTCCCGCGATGCACTGCACGCCGCCGTTAGACAAGCCCAGCCACTACACGGGGCAACCATGGTGTTAGCTTGCTCGAAAGGAAACAACTGGAATCATACGGTTTTTGTAGAAGTGGCGCGGCATACCTGTGCAAACAGGTCACTGTCGAGGCTCCAGACAAACCCCTCGGTGAGGATGCCGGAGCTCGGCCAACTGATGGACGGCACCATTATCTTCTGTCTCCCCCGGATGTCTAGCTTGGTACCTCGAGCTTTTTTGAGTATTTGGCGTGTGAACTGTACTCGGGAGCACGCTATGCGGCTGGACCATATTTAAAGGCAAAGAGCCTCCCCTGTTTAGTGCCCCACCTATCTGAACCAACCTAGCGCAACAGCTCTGTCCAGTAGTTCAAAATTCAAAATTCAAACCCTTAAGTCGCAGCCACAGAGTAAACGGAAAAAGAAAAAAACACATAATGGCCAAGCAGTGTACGTATCTCACAGAGCCCTTCCATTCGCTCACGCAGTTCCAAATCTTCCGTGCCTCCTTTGCAACTGTTTGCTTCGGAATACATAATGGTCAACAACAATACGGTGGGAATTAAGCTCATCTAGTCACACATCGTTTCACTCTACAAACATAAAACGTTCTAAAATAACCTATGGAAAAAACTGTCAGAGGGCATCGCAATTAAACACCACCCGCATGCAACTTAACAGCAAATGCATTCGTGCAGGTGTTATGCTTGTGTCCTGCTACACCACAGTTGCTGCATTTTGCCTGCTTCCTGGGATTCTTCGGGTGATCACCGCGCTCCGGGCATGTCGTTTTCTTGTGCCCACTCCCTCTACATATGCTGCAGAACCTTGTCCTCTTACTCAACTGTTCATACGGAGCCTTTTCGCGGCTGCTTGTTGGGCGCCCTTGCTTCTTTCTCTTCTCCGGAGCATCTAGGCCAGCGAAAGTATCAACATCCATTTGCTGCCTTTCTACGGGTGCAACAAGTCCACCATCATCGCATTTTTCTCCGGCACCACAGTGAGCTTCAGGCCTGTCCTCCAAAGCTAGCCCGTCCCTCTGGGATTCATAGCCAGCAAGAGCAGCAATACCATCCCTAATGATTCTCATCCCTTTCTCATAGTCTTCTATGGATGCATCGCCCAGACGGACCAACTCCATTGCGTGCACGTATAGACTTGTGTGCCGGTGTGTCATTATCCTACTGCTTGCATGGCCTCTTTGGTAGACTTGCAAATGATACAGAAGAACATCCCTTGCATCCCTTGTCCACCTCTTCAATATCAACTTCTCCGGGATCTCAGTGTAACCAAGAACATCCATAACCTGGAGCAAATGATTACTGAGCAAGCTTTGCCATGGCTTCAACTGGTTGAAAAGCAGTACTAAACACTCCAACAAACTAAATTTACCTTTAGCATGTGGCAGCACGGCATGCCCATGTGTTCAAACAGACCACATTCACACTCAAATAAACGACCATCATCCAGCATCTTCACTTCGTAAACTCCCCTTGCCCACTTCTCGCGCATCTCAGCCTGCGTGTGTGTGGCTCTGTACAATCTACCCTTATCCAACTCCTCAATTCGATATGCGTTAGCTTGGTAGAGCAGCTCACCTAGCTGCTCGATCATTGCACATGTGTACACCTTGCTGCCATGTCTCTCTATTGACATATTGCACTTGAATACAATTCCGGCCTGTTAAGCAATGCAAGGCAATCTATCATAAGTATGCAACACCATCGGCAATTTGTTTTCCAATGGGATGGTTCAACTAGATTGAGTTTGGTTACTTACCACTTTATTACGCTTTTCCTCATAACTCTCCTCTGCGTCCCTCGCGGACTGGAGACGCATATAGTGTTTCACAAACATGTGCATTGGACACCCTGGCGGCACATATGTTTTCAGCATACTGTTGGCACTTTCACTCCTCTCCGTGCTAGTCATTTTCGCACAAAATACCCCCTGAAAATAAGGCTTAGCCCATTTCTCCCTTATCTCATAGACTTGGGTCATATATGTGTGACTCTGTAAACTGTATTTCTCTATTAGCATTTCCAAGCGTCCTCGAACTCGTTAATTGTCAACATGTGGATGACAACCTTGTGAAACTCTGCTCGGAAGTCACTCTGTTTCGTGTACATTGGACCCAGTGTCTCCTTGCACTTCTTCAGCACATGCCACTTGCACCAGCGATGCGTGGTTGTCGGTAGCACATTCCTGATCACAATCTCCATTGCTCGACATTGATCTGCTCACACCATGCCCGGTAAAACAAAAAAAACTGTTTTAGTACCTAAATGCCACAATTACATGGATGGGTAGGACCGAAAACAGCATGTCAAAAATTATAAAGATGTACCTGTCAAAATTGTCAAGGGAGCCTTCCCTCCCATCATTCTAACAAACTCTGAAAAAACCCACTCGAAGCTCTCAGCTTATTCATCACGGAGAAGCACACCCGCCAGCACAATGCTCTGGAAATGGTTGTTCACCCCAACGAACAGCCCGAATGGCATATCGTACAGATTTGTTCTATATGTTGTGTCAAATGTAACAACATCACCAAAATAAATATATTGGTTCCGGCTGCTACCAGTTGCCCACATCAAATTCTTAATCCTACATCCTTTATCTGGCTGCACTCTGAAAACAAACTCCTGGTCTTTCGCAGCTATGTCAGCAAACACATCAATTGTTTTCCTAACATCATCCTCTGCCTGCTCCCTATTTATCTTACCGCACAAATTTCGCAGTGATCTTTTAGTAAAAGGCATTTTGTTTGCATCACCGAAGAAGCTTGAAATTATACTGTACACCTTTGTGACATTTACGTTGTTCTGCCTAAGCTGCTTAACCAAATCCCTTGTGTATGCATCTATATGTTTATGGGATGGCCAATTTACCTTCTCACCACATGTTTGCGTCAAAGCATGGTTATGATTTGCCCTGTGCTCTTGATGTACCAGCCATTGTCAGATGTCCAGAGCAGCCTTATCATTGCTGGGCACTAGCAACGACATGAACGGCTGTTATGCTTCGTTGGTTTACCATGACAATTGGCACAACATCATACATTAGATATACAGTGCTAACCACCACCCATTAGCTCCCTAGCATGATTGGAAAGACAGTTTCACAACAAGCATACTCACCGAGCACCCGCAGACAACAGCACCCGCAGACAACCTCCTGCATGCATTTTGTCTTCTCTGAATTAAGCCTGCTCTTGCCGTACCTTATGCCGAAACCCAGCTCCCAGGAATACAAATTGAAAAAATCGTACGCCTCGCCCAAGGAGTCGAACGTTAGACCAACTGATGGCTCAACCACACGATCCCCAAGTGTTTTGGCATAGCCCCTGATGGTCTTCTCCAGCGCTCCTACTCTTTCAGCGCACGGAGCTTTGTCTAGAAGCTGTTTACCAACTCTTACCCTACATCATGCGAGTCAAGTTACAAAAATTCGTATTACTACATTCAGGACATCAAGGAATCATACTCAGAGACAAACGCACGAAAAAAAATCATTATTCTTCATTTTCCCCAATTACTAGCACTGCAAAAATACATTAGATCTTATTCTATAGGGCGACGTTTTATTACCTCTTCGTCCACCCCGGGGCCTGAGGATCAGCCTTTCCTGTAGATTGAGCAGAACCTACATCTGCACTTTCTGCTCTATCGCAAATAATAGCTTCCTGGTGACCATCAGCACGAGATTGGTGGCCTCCATTCTCAATTTTTTTAGTGTTGTCGCCCTCGCTCTCGCTGAACGCGGACAACCCACCGCACCTAGCATCAACACTTGCTTCCTCTCCGAACAGATTAGAACAGTTCACCCGTGAACTGATGCCCAATCCACAGACGATGCCTCCGCGCGATCCATTAGGTGAAACCCTTCCCCCCCCCCCCCCCCCCCCCCCCCACAGCACCTTCGCCGCACTAGATGCCTCATCTGAGAAGATTGGCAGTCTGGTAGCAAATCAGAACGAAAATCCTGTCATGTAACTAATTACGGGAGTGGGAGTTGGGGGCGGCAACTATTGTAAAGCCAAGCTATGGAGGATTCATTTACCTGCTCACTGGAGAGACGGGGAAATCAGTCGGCATGCTAGGGCTACCACCGATCCGCCACCGCCGCGCCGCCTACACCGCCCTGTTCCTCCTCCCGGATCCCCTTCTACTGACCAAATGGACTAGACCGCCAAGAGGTGGCCAACCCACAAGACGGCATGGGCTGACAGATGGGTCCAGGTAACGGGCTGGAAGCAAGCTGACAGAAAAGGCGACCGGGGGAGAGTGACAGCGCGCGGACGGCCGTTCGCACATGTTAACGACAACTAGACGGGGCGTTAACTGAACCATCCCGACCCCACGCGTACTCGCCCGTCGACCAGACTTTTCCATCGCCGTATATCAAATTCAATAATACATGGCACAGATATCGGGCTCATCTGGACCCGGGAGCCAAAACTCCACTCCCATAGCATGTTATTTACCATTGAACAACCTCATGTATGGTAAATCTATCTTGAACTTATCTTTGATGTTCTTATGCAATTCCTTTGGACCCACTTGCTGGTTTTCTATCACCCACTTCTTTACTTCTTCTGCCACCCATCTTGACTTGGCTCTACTGATTGTATCCTTTCTAAGAGTTGATTTCTGTCATGTGTGCTTAAAAGGGTTCACTTTGACCTGAACATTAGTGCTATTTCGCATTTTAGATGCTAGCAGCCTCCATGGACAATCCTTAGTTGGACAGTGCACTCTGTAACGTACTTGATCGCTCTTGTCAACTTTGAAAGTACGTTCTACCTTGATGCAGTATGTCACAAGTGCATTTCTATACTCAGTCATGGATGCAAAAACAGTACCTTCTTCCATATGAGGGTTCAAAGGGTCCCATTCAATAACTGCAAGGTCTTTGTCCTCACCTACCGCGTCATCATCCACACGGACTGCATTGTGAGTCTCATCTTGGTTTTCAGCCTAAGGTGCCTGTCGTAAATTCTGAATAACATCAGAATATAGGTTCTCTTCATTAACCCCAGAATTGTAATCATATGGCTCCACTTCAAGGGGGACCCTACTGCCGTTGCCCATGCTTGTCGAGCCACCACGTCGTCGTGCACCAACGGAACTGTTCTGGCTAGAGATGCCATTACGATGACTTGGTTCTCCCCGAGATGTTGCACCCGTCATCCTAGGTCCAAATGCCTGCTCAAGCACATCAATTTGCAGCCTCACATGAAAATTATCTTTCTATTTATGCCTAGCAAACATGGTAGCCAACTCTTCATCATTACTAACTGTCACCCATTTCTTTTCCCCATGATAGTATTTGTATACCACTTCATCAAGCAAACCCCAAGGATATTGGCTACAAATTACCTCCCCAAATTGTCTGAAACTCCAATTACTAGCCATTGGCAACCGATAATCGAAACCTCCTTGGTATTTCTTCTTATCCTTTGCATCGAACATGTACCGGTCCCTTCTAATGTGCACCAATAAAGCAAACCGCAACTCCATCCTAACCGACGAAAACGGAGACGCAATCAGCACACTAATCGGGCAAACCTACTCGAATCGACTGTTCAAATGCACAAGTAAGCTCAATCTAAACAGGAGGCATGACTTACCCCTCGGGAACCCACTCGTGGACGCGGCGGATCTCCGGCCCGATGCTTGCCTCGCCAAATACTCTGGGGTCGCTGTTGATCGCCATTTTGCCCCGGGGTTCTTCCTCCTAGTTCAAACAGCTCCACCAGCCCCCAACCTTTGAGCGCTCCAGCCGGGCGCACAGAAGGAGGCCGCGCCGTCGGTAGAGCAGGTGGCGGGCGCCCCACGCGTGGCGTCGCAGGTAGGTGGTGGGCGTCACAGGTAGCGGTGGAGCGTCGGCGCAGGACGGTAGTGGCGGAGCAGGCCGTGCAGTTGGTGGCAGGGCAAGTATTGGCTGCGGCGCAGGTGACGGCGGCGACGTAGGACGGCCGGCCGGCGGATGGGCAGAGTGGGCGTTGATTTGGGCAGCTAGAATCCTATGAATGATTTGGGGATTTTGTTGCACGGGCCCACATGTCAGCTGCGGACCCACGGCCACGCGGTCCCACGTGTAAGCTCCGGACCCACAACCACTAACGCCGGCTGACGGAATGGACTCAAATCTGGCCGTTTGGCCTCGTCATAGTAGTTGTGCATGGACTAGGGGGAAAACTGAGCACAATTCGCATCTGAGGGCAAAGCTGAGCACATGGACACCACTGAGGGCAAAAGGATAATTAACCCTACGTCATTCCCTTTGTCATCGGTATGTTACTTGACCGAGATTCGATCGACGGTATCTTCATACCTAGTTCAATCTCATTACCGGCCAATCTCTTTACCCGTTCCATAATGCATCATCCCGCAACTAACTCATTAGTCACATCGCTTGCAAGGCTTATTATGATGTGCATTACCGAGAGGGCCCATATATACCTCTCCGATACTCGGAGTGACAAATCCTAATCTCGATCTATGCCAACTCAACAAACACCTTCAGAGACACCTGTAGAGCATCTTTATAATCACCCAGTTATGTTGTGACGTTTGATAGCACACAAGGTGTTCCTCCAGTATTCAGGATTTGCATAATCTCATAGTCAAATGAATATGTATAAGTCATGAAGAAAGCAATAGCGATAAAACTTAATGATCATTATGCTAAGCTAATGGGTGGGTCTTGTCCATCACATCATTCTCCTAATGATGTGACCCCGTTCATCAAATGACAACATATGTCTATGGTCAGGAAACTTAACCATCTTTGATTAACGAGCTAGTCAAGTAGAGGCATACTAGGGACACTTTGTTTTGTCTACGTATTCACACATGTATCAAGTTTTCGGTTAATACAATTCTAGCATGAATAATAAACATTTATCATGATATAAAGAAATATAAATAACAACTTTATTATTGCCACTAGGGCATATTCCCTTCAGTCTTCACAAATGTGGACCATCTCAGATAGATGCCATCAATTGACCTTGAAGTTCATCGAAGGAGAATGACCTTCAACAAGCTTGGCAAAGACATGGGAGTACTGCAGTACGTTGATGTCATTGTGAGTTCCTGGCATACCAAAGAAGGTCGTGTGTGGCCACTGCCTCAATTACCACACTGCAACTTCCTTTGGCGCCTTTGTACATCCCATGCCAAGCAAGTGGACAGTTCCTCCATTTCCAATGCATGCAGTCGATGCTTCCAAGCAACCCTAGAAATCCTCTTGCTGCATTCTATGCTAGGATCTGAGCAGTGTCTTCAACATTGGGTGATCGCAAGTATTGCGGTCCAAACACTGCCACCACTGCCCTACAGAACTTGTAGAAACACTCAATGGTTGTGGACTCGGCTGTGTGTCCATAGTCTTCCAGTGAATCACCGGGAGCTCCATATGCAAGCATCCTCATAGCTGTCGTGCCCTTCTGGAGTGAGGTGAATCCAAGTGTGCCGGTGCAATCCTTCTTGCATTTGAAGTAGTTGTCGAACTCCTGGATGGAATTCACAAACCTGATGAAGAGCTTTCGGCTCATCCGGTAAATACGCCGAAATACTTTGTCACCGCGCAGTGGAGTGATACGTCTCCAACTTATCTATAATTTTTTATTGTTCCATGCTATTATATTATCCATCTAGGATGTTTTATATGCTATTTTATATGATTTTTGGGACTAACCTATTAATCTAGAGCCCAGTGCCAGTTTCTGTTTTTTCCTTGTTTTTTTAGTTTTATAGAAAAGGAATACCAAACGGAGTCCACTTGGTGTGCCAATTTTGATGATTTTTTATGGACCAAAATAAGCCCCCGGAGTAAAAGAGTTGGGCCAGAAGAGTCCCGAGCCGTCCACGAGGGTGGGGGGCGCGCCCTACCCCCCTCCCGAGCGCGCTGCCCTATCTCGTGGATGACTCGGGGACCCCCCCTGACTTGTTCCCGACGCCAAAAATTCCTGTAAATACAGAAACCTCCAGAAAATAACCTAGATCAGGAGTTCCGCCGCCGCAAGCCTCCGTAGCCACTAAAAACCAATCTAGACCCATTATGACACCCTGCTGGAGGGGGGGCCTCTCCGGTGACCATCTTCATCATCCCGGCACTCTCCATGACGAGGAGGGAGTAGTTCACCCTCGGGGCTGAGGGTATGTACTTACAACTCAATATTACAACTCGATACTAGAATAAAGATATGATTCTATATGAATGCCTCCGGCGGTGTACCGGGATGTGCAATGATCTAGCGTAGCAATGACATAAAAAAGGACAAGCCATGAAAACATCATGCTAGCTATCTTATGATCATGCAAAGCAATATGACAATAAATACTCAAGTCATGTATATGATGATGATGGAAGTTGCATGGCAATATATCTGGGAATGGCTATGGAAATGCCATAATAGGTAGGTATGGTGGCTGTTTTGAGGACGATATAAGGAGTCTTATGTGTGACACAGCGTATCATATCACGGGATTTGGATGCACCGGCGAAGTTTGCACCAACTCTCGAGGTGAGAAAGGGCAATGCACGGTACCGAGGAGGCTAGCAATGATGGAAGGGTGAGAGTGTGTATAATCCATGGACTCAACATTAGTCATAAAGAACTCACATACTTATTGCAAAAATCTATTAGTAATCAAAACAAAGTACTACGCACATGCTCCTAGGGGGATAGATTGGTAGGAAAAGACCATCGCTCGTCCCTGACCACCACTCATAAGGAAGACAATCAATAAATACCTCATACTCCAACTTCGTTACATAACGGTTCACCATACGTGCATGCTACGGGAGGCACAAACTTCAACACAAGTATTTCTACAATCCACAACTACCCACTAGCATGACTCTAACATCACCATCTTTATATCACAAAACTATTGCAAGGAATCAAACATATCATATTCAGTGATCTACAAGTTTTATGTAGGATTTTATGACTAACAATGTGAATGACCAGTTCCTGTCATCTCTCTAAATAGATAAAGTGAAGCAAGAGAGTTTAATTCTTTCTAAAAAAATATATGCCCATGCTCTAACAAATATAAGTGAAGCACAAGAGCATTCTACAAACGGCGGTTTTCTATGTGAAGAGAAACATGCAATCCAAACTTCAAAAGATATAAGTGAAGCACATGAAGCATTCTCTAAAGCCATACTCAAAAGATATTAGTGAAGTGGAATGAGCATTCTATAAATAAACCAAGGACTATATCATACCAGCATGGTGCATCAAAGAAAAGTGAAAACTAAATGCAAAAGACGCTCGAAGATTTACGCATATCATGTGACGAATAAAAATATAGCTCCAAGTGAAATTACCGATGATCGTTAGAAGAAAGAGGGGATGCCTTCCGGGGCATCCCCAAGCTTGGTTGCTTGGGAGTCCTTGAATATTTCCTTGGGGTGCCTCTGGTATGCCCAATCTTAGGCTCTTGCCACTCCTTATTCCTTCATCCATCGTAATCTCTCCCAAAACTTGAAAACTTCAATCACACAAAACTTAACGGAATGTTCGGTAAGATCTGTTAGTATAATAAAGCAAATCACTACTCTAAGTACTATTGCAAACCAATTAATATTTTGTTTTTGCATTCTAAATACTGTAATATAACTTTTTCATGGCTTAATCCACTGATAGAAATTGATGGTTTCATCAAAACAAGCAAACTATGCATCAAAAACAGAATCTGTCTTAAACCAGACAGTCTGTAATAATCTGAACATTCACCATACCTCTGGTACTCCAAAATCCTGAAACAATTAGGAAAAATAAAAAATTCGTATATAAATACAGTGCAAAAAGTTTCAGAACCGTTTGACGTTCTAGTAAAAAATGTAAAATCGCGCACTACAGCCAAAGTTTCTGTTCTGCACCGCACAAACCAACAAGCAATGTAAACATCCTAAAGGCAAATCTTGGCACATTATTTTTATAATACAATGTAATTGTACAAGGGCATAATTACTTTTGTTGAAAAGTTTCTGTAATCAAGATTCACAAAGTTTCCGTGAGGATGAACAAAGTTCAAGGAGCTCCCCCACTTGAACAATGCTTGTCTCTCTCACTTTCACTTTCCTTTTTGAAAATCTTTGGGTTCCCCTCTTTATTTTTTTGTTTTCAAACTATATAAAAGCACTCAACAGAAATAAATGACTCTCTAAAACTTCCGGGTTGTCTCCCTGGCAGCGTTTTTTTAAGCCATTAAGCTAGGCATATAGTGCTCAAGTAATGGATCCACCCGGATCCCAAGGTATATCAAAGCCAATTTTAATTAACAATGATTTGTGATTTAGTAGTGAGCACAAAGCAACATATATCATGCAAAAACGAAGTCTAACTCTCTTCCTATGCATCGGCATGTCATAAAAGAACAATTCATGCACACATAGTAAAGGCCAATGCATAGTATAAACAGTTTCTTGCAATTTTATCATATTGGAAACATGGAGAGGCGGAAATGTAGTTCATCTCTCATAATAATTGCAAGTAGGAGCAGCAAGCACATGCATATTATATCTATCAAAATCATCATGTGTAGTAGTGAAACGCAACCCATCAATATAATCCTTAACAAGGGCAAACTTCTCTGATATAGTGTAGTCGGGAGAATTCCAATAGATAATAGGACTATCATGCGTGGGTGCAATAGCAACAATTTCATGTTTAACATAAGGAACTATAGAAAGTTCATCTCCATAAGCATAATTCATATTGGCATCTTGGCCACAAGCATAGCAAGCATCATCAAAAAGGGATATTTCAAAAAAAATCAACGGGATCATAACAATCATCATAGCATTCATCCTTCGGTAAGCACGAAGGGAAATTAAACAATGTATGAGTTCAAGAGTTACTCTCATTAGAAGGTGGGCACGGGTAGCTAATCCGCTCTTCCTCCTTTTGTTCTTTGCTCTCCTCATCATCTTTTTCATCCAATGAGCTCACAGTTTCATCAATTTCTTCTTACATAGACTCCTGCAAAATATTAGTCTCTTCTTGGACAGCGGAGAATTTCTCAATAAATTCATCAATATCGGAATTGAATTCATAATTTTCATAGCAATATTTAAGTATAGCAAAATTTTCAGGTCTGTAAACACCATCATCAAGATTTTCACACTCTTTAAACAAAGATTCAATTTCATAAGCACCCATAAAAGCAATGAATTCTTCTATTCGTTCCACATCATAGTAATCATATATACCATTAGCATAAGAAGCTAAGGTTTCATTATTATTAAATTTGCATGAAAAGGGAAGGTGTGGAGCCTTCATCCTAGAGCAACAAGTATAATCATATCTCAAGCATAGTTGTCGAGCATACCAATGCAACATATAAATTTGATCCCATAGTAGTTTCCATTTTTGAGTCAAGCGATAATCCCTAAAGTATTCACGTTGATCCAATGTTACTCCCATTATAAAGTTGAATGGGGTTTTCTCAGGATTATCAAAGTAGTACATAATATCTTTCACATAATGAGCATCGAGGGTTTTAGGAGGTTCCCCATCTCCATGAGTAGCAAGTAAACCTATTTTTTAGTATTTCGTGTTCCATATCCATAACTAAAGATAGAGAACAACTTAGAACAGCAAATAAAAATTACTTAGTGATAAAGCAAACAGGCACACACGAGAATATTCACCCCACGCTATAACTCCCCGGCAACGGCGCCAGAAAAAGAATCTTGATAACCCACAAGTATAGGGGATCAATTGTAGCCTCTTTGGATAAGTAAGAGTGTCGAACCCAACGAGGAGCTAAAGGTAGAACAAATATTCCCTCAAGTTCTATCGACCACCGGTACAACTCTACGCACGCTTAACGTTCGCTTTACCTACAACAAGTATGAAACTAGAAGTACTTTGTAGGTGTTGTTGGATAGGTTTGCAAGATAATATAGAGCGCGTAAATAAAAAGTATGGGCTGTTTAGATAAAGACACAACTAAGTTAGGTTTAGTAGAGAGCTTTTTGTCACGAGAAAGTTATTTGTCCCTAGGCAATCGATAACTAGACCGGTAATCATTATTGCAATTTTATTTGAGGGAGAGGCATAAGCTAACAACTTTCTCTTCTTGGATCATATGCACTTATGATTGGAACTCTAGCAAGCATCCGCAACTACTAAAGATCATTAAGGTAAAACCCAACCATAGCATTATAAGGCATCAAGTCCTCTTTATTCCCATACGCAAACAACCTACTTACTCGGGTCTGTGTTTCTATCACTCACGCCACCCACCATAAGCAAATCATGAACATATTGCAAACCCTACAACGAGGATCCCTCACGCTTGCGTGACACGGAGAGCACCATAGGAAAGCACCAATAATAAAACATGCAACTCAAACCAATCACGATCATCAATTAACCCATAGGACAAAACGGATCTACTCAAACATCATAGGATAGCCATACATCATTGGGAAATAATATATAGCGTTGAGCACCATGTTTAAGTAGAGATTACATCGGGTAAAAGAGGGGTTACACCGCTGCATCGAGGGGGGGAAGAGTTGGTGATGATGGCGGTGAAGTTGTTGGTGTAGATTGCGGTGATGATGATGGCCCCGGCGGCGTTCCGGGGCCACCGGAAGAGAGGGGGAGAGAGCCCCCTTCTTCTTCTTACTTGACCTTCTCCCTAGATGTGAGAAGGGTTCCCCCTCTGGTCCATGGCCTCCATGGCATGGGAGGGGCGAGAGCCCCTCCGAGATTGGATCTGTCTCTCTGTCTCTGTGTTTTTGCGTTCCCTAATTCTGCCCTTTCACCATTTCTTATATTTCCGGAGATCCGTAACTGCTATTGGGCTGAAATTTGGAAACGATTTTTATCCGGACATTAGCTTTCTTGCGGCGAAAGAAGGGCAGCAACCGCCTTACGGGGTGGCCACGAGGGCCCAGGGCGTGCCTGACACCCTGGGGCGCTCCCCCTGCCTCGTGGCCCCCTCGATCATCATCTTGCGTTGATTTCACTCCCCAAAATTCACATATAATCCAAAAAAATCTTCGTCAGTTTTTATCCTATTTGGACTCCGCTTGATATGGATTTTATACGAAACAAAAAACATGCAACAAACAAGAACTGGCACTGGGCACTGGATCAATATGTTAGTCTCAAAAATAGTATAAAAAGTTGCCAAAGGTATATGAAAGTTATATAATATTGGCATGGAACAATAAAAAATTATAGATATGACGGAGACGTATCAGATCTTATGATATTTCTCCCCTCTACTCTCTTGTAATGGATTGAGTTTTCCCTTTGAAGTTATCTTATCGGATTGAGTCTTTAAGGATTTGAGAACACTTGATGTATGTCTTGCATGTGCTTATCTATGGTGACAATGGGAAATTCACGTGATCCACTTGATGTATGTTTTGGTGATCAACTTGCGAGTTCTGTGACCTCGTGAACTTATGCATAGGGGTTGGCACACGTTTTTGTCTGGACTCTCCGGTAGAAACTTTGGGGCACTCTTTGATTTTCTTTGTGTTGTTTGAATAGATGAATCTGAGATTGTGTGATGCATATCGTATAATTATACCCACGGATACTTGAGGTGACATTGGAGTATCTAGGTGACATTAGGGTTTTGGTTGATTTGCGTCTTAAGGTGTTATTCTAGTACGAACACTAGGATAGATCGAACGGAAAGAATAGCTTCATGTTATTTTACTACGGACTCTTGAATAGATCGGTCAGAAAGGATAACTTTGAGGTGGTTTCGTACCCTACAATAATCTCTTCGTTTGTTCTCCGCTATTAGTGACTTTGGAGTGACTCTTTGTTGCATGTTGAGGGATAGTTATATGATCCAGTTATGTTCTTATTGTTAAGAGAACTTGCACTAGTGAAAGTATGAACCCTAGGCCTTGTTTCCTAGCATTGCAATACCATTTACGCTCACTTTTATCATTAGTTACCTTGCTGTTCTTATATTTTCAGATTACAAAAACCTATATCTACCATCCATATTGCACTTGTATCACCATCCCTTCGCCGAACTAGTGCACCTATACAATTTACCATTTTATTGGGTGTGTTGGGGACACAAGAGACTCTTTGTTATTTGGTTGCAGGGTTGTTTGAGAGATACCATCTTCATCCTATGCCTCCCACGGATTGATAAACCTTAGGTCATCCACTTGAGGGAAATTTGCTACTGTCCTACAAACCTCTGCACTTGGAGGCCCAACAACGTCTACAAGAAGAAGGTTGCGTAATAGACATCAAGATCTTTTCTGGCGCCGTTGCCGGGGAGGTTAGCGCTTTAAGGTATATCTTTAGATCTTGCAATCGAATCTTTTTGTTTCTTGTTTTATCACTAGTTTAGTCTATAAAAGAAAACTACAAAAAAATGGAATTAAGGTTGCCTCATATGCTTCATATTTTTTATGTCTTTCGTGAAAATAAGGATTCTGATAATTGTGCCAAAGTGTTAGAAGAAGAATGTATTAAAATGTTTCGCACTAAATCTTTGGATGATGAGAATGACTGCAATGTTCTTAGTATGAATTCTTTGAACACCCATGATGCTAATGATATGCAAAGCCACAAGCTTGGGGATGCTATGTTTGATGAAGATAATATATTTTGTCCCCCAAGTTTTGATGAGCAAATTTATTATGGTGATAGCATGCCTCCTATTTATGATGATTATATTGATGAAAGTGGATTTGGAGAGGTCATGACTTTATTTAGTGATGAATCCACTATTTCAGAAGAGGTTCCAATTGATTATGAGAACAAAGTTGCTATCTATGATGATTATTGTGATGACATGTATGCTATAAAGAACAATGATAACCATGAAACTTGTCATCTTGATTTTAATTTTCAATTGTGCCTCATATGATAGTTATTTTGTTGAGTTTGCTCCCACTATTCCGAATGAGAAGAATTTTGCTTATGTGGAGAGTAGCAAAATTTCTATGCTTGTGCATCATGAAAATAATACTTTATGTGATGGTTATATTGTTGAATTCATTCATGATGCTACTGAAAATTATCATGAGAGAGGAACATATGCTTTTACATATTGCAATAATATCAAGTTTCCTCTCTATGTGTTGAAAATCTTGAAGTTATCCTTACTTTACCTTCCTATGCAACTTGATTCTTGTTCCCATAAATGGTTTGCTCACAAAATTCCTATGAATAGGAAGTGGGTTAGACTTAAATGTGCTAGTCATATTCTTCATGATGCTCTCTTTATGTTTCAATTCTTATCTTTTATGTGAGCATCATTGAAATCATCATGCCTAGCTAGGGGCATTAAACGATAGCGCTTGTTGGGAGGCAACCGAATTTAATTTTTGTTCTTTGCTTTTTGTTCCTGTTTAGTAATAAATAAATCATCTATCCTCTGTTATGATTGTGTTTTTTATGTTTTAATTAGTGTTTGTGCCAAGTAAAGCCTTTAGGATCTTCTTGGGTGATTCTTGTTTGATCTTGCTGAAAAAAACAGAAAGTATGCGCTCACGAGAATAATTTTCATTTTTTTGCCAGAGAGCGAGCGATAAAATACCAATTCCAACTGCAGTAGATCAATATACAAATAATTTAGGATTGTCGATGTCAAAACCGGCGGATCTCGGGTAGGGGGTCCCGAACTGTACGTCTAGGATTGATGGTAACAGGAGACGGGGGACACAATGTTTACCCAGGTTCGGGCCCTCTCTATGGAGGTAATACCCTACTTCCAGCTTGATTGATCTTGATGAATACGAGTATTATAAGAGTTGATCTACCACGAGATCGTAATGGCTAAACCCTAAAAGTCTAGTCTGGCTATGATTATTCAGGTCTATCTATGGACTTAGCCCTCCAGTTTATATAGACACGGGAGGGATCTAGGGTTACACAACGTCGGTTACAGAGAAAGGAATATTCATAGTTGATTACCAAGCTTGCCTTCCACGCCAAGGAGAGTCCCATCCAGACACGGGTAAAGTCTTCGGTCTTCGTATCTTCACAACCCATTAGTCAGGCCCATATCAATAGGTCGGACGCCCGAGGACCCCTTAGTCCAGGACTCCCTCAGTAGCCCTTGAACCAGGCTTCAATGACGATGTGTCTGGCGCGCAGATTGTCTTCGGCATTGCAAGGCGGGTTCCACTTCCGAATAATCCAAGATAGTCTTCGAAGGTGTCCAGATCTGCAACGCAAGTACCACACACAACCGCAGGGAATATAATATTTCATGAGTCCCATCTGCTGACAACTTTTTGCAAGATGACATCACGTCTATTCGATCACTATATCAAACCGTTTTTGTCCGCTGTTCCGCGCTTCGAGATGCGGTTTCCATTAGCATGTCTTGTCAAAGCAGAGATCGTGTCCCCTTATTGCGGTATTTTCATCAATGCGGGCGTGGGTAACCCAACCGTGTCGTTTACACGGCCCTTAGGAATAGGCGAGTTTTAGGGAAAGTGGGGAGGCGTTCGATATTCACTGCCTTTATTAGGGGATAAGGATTCCCCCTTCTTCTCCCACGCATTCTCTCTTCCTCTGCCCTTCCACTCTTGAGCTCCAGCGCCCAATTCCCATCTTCTTCCCACTCGAGCAAGCACTCAACCATGTCCGGATCTGAAGGTCAAGGCAAGTGGATGGTCTCCTCCGTCAAGGAGAAGGACATTACTGAGCTCCGGGCGGTCGGGTACCTGGTGAAGGAAATCACCCACCGTCTTCCAGCCCAAGGGCAAGTCGTCCCCACACCTAAGCCCAATGAGAGGGTGGTATTCATCCCTCATTTCCTCCGCGGGCTAGGGTTTCCAATCCACCCTTTCGTCCGCGGGCTGATGTACTATTACGGGATAGACTTCCATGATCTATCCCCGAACTCTTTCCTCAACATCTCGGCGTTTATCGTCGTGTGTGAGGCCTTCCTCCGCATCCAACCCCACTTCGGGTTGTGGCTCAAGGTCTTCAACGTGAAGCCGAAGGTGGTGGATGGCCAGCACACGGAGTGCGGAGGCGCCATGGTGAGTAAGATGACCAATGTCTCCTGGCCGAAAGGAACTTTCGTGGAGACTGTCAAGGAATGGCAGAAACAATGGTTCTACATCACGGAACCCCGCGGCGCCAACTGGGCCGCAGCTGCCGAATTCAACTCCAGCGCTCCAATGCGGCTCACCTCCTGGGTTGAGAAGAGCCCGAATTGGTCTTCGTCAGACGAGCTGATAGCGCTACAAATGCGCGTTCGGAGCATCATGGATAAACATATCAAGCTCGTCGACGTAATCCAGGTGATGCTAGTTCGCTGGATTCTCCTGTGCCAAAGCCGAGGTCGCCCTTTATGGGAGTTCGATCTCAAGAAGCACCATACCCTGAAGAGGCTCTTTGAAACTACTCACGAAGATGTATGGAAATTGCTCTTCAAGGGCAACGAGAAACCACCAGCCACAGACTAGGACCGCGGGCATGACATTAACCACCCCACCAGCGAGGTAAATTTTCAAAGCATCCTCTACTTGTTTATTTCAAGGAGGATATCTGAACTTTTATTATCACTTCTTTTTCAGGAATGGATGAAGAGGGCGAAGCGGATACAGTGTCCGGCTCCGCTGCCTGAAGAACCAATCATCCCGTGTCTAGCGAAGATGCTGGTGCCGGCGCCCTATAAGGCGCCGGAGAAGAAAGCCAAGGGGAAGTGTTGGTGTCAAAACCGGCGGATCTCGGGTAGGGGGTCCCGAACTGTGCGTCTAGGCCGGATGGTAACAGGAGGCAGGGGACACGATGTTTTACCCAGGTTCGGGCCCTCTTGATGGAGGTAAAACCCTACGTCCTGCTTGATTAATGTTGATGATATGGGTAGTACAAGAGTAGATCTACCACGAGATCGGAGAGGCTAAACCCTAGAAGCTAGCCTATGGTATGATTGTATGTTATGGTTGCTGTCCTACGGACTAAAACCCTCCGGTTTATATAGACACCGGAGAGGGTTAGGGTTACACAAGGTCGGTTACAAAGGAGGAGATATCCATATCCGTATTGCCTAGCTTGCCTTCCACGCCAAGTAGAGTCCCATCCGGACACGAGATGAAGTCTTCAATCTTGTATCTTCTAGTCTAACAGTCAGGCCAATGGAGATAGTCCGGCTGTCCGAAGACCCCCTAATCCAGGACTCCCTTAGTAGCCCCTGAACCAGGCTTCAATGACGATGAGTCCGGCACGCAGTATTGTCTTCGGCATTGCAAGGCGGGTTCCTTCTCCGAATACATCACAGAAGAATTTGAATACGAGGATAGTGTCCGACCCTGCAAAATAAGTTCCACATTCCACCGTAGAGAGAATAATATTTTCGCAGATCTAATTTGCTGGCTTGTTTTGGTAGCATGACGTTACGTCATGGCCCGGTGATTATTCGAACCGTTTCTTTTAACCAGCCCCGCACATAACGCGAGGCAGTTTTTCGACACGTCTTGTCAAAGCAGAGATCGTGTCCCCTTATTACGGGATTCTCATCAATACGGGCGTGGGTAACCCAACCACGCCATCAATTGCGGCGCTTGGAGGATAAGAGAGTTTTACCAGGCAAGTGGGGACGCTTAGTTTCGTCCGCCCATATAAAGGGATAAGGATTCACCTTTCTATCCACGCCTTCTTCCTCCTCTGCTCATCCGTTTTCGCACACTCGAGCTCCAGCGCCCAAGTCTGCACTTCCCACCTCGACCTTATCCAATCATGTCCGGAGCGGGAGGAAAGTGGATGGTCTCCTCCATCACGGATGGAGGCATCAAGAAACTGAGGAGAGCCGGCTACCTGCCCGACGACATCGCGCACCGACTCCCAGATGAGGGGCAACTCATCCCCACCGCTAGGCCCCATGAGAGGGTAGTATTCCTCACCCATTTCCTCCACAGATTGGGGTTCCCTCTCCATCCCTTCGTTTGTGGGCTCATGTTTTATTACGGCCTGGATTTCCACGATCTGGCCCCGAACTTCATCCTCAACATCTCGGCGTTTATCGTCATGTGCGAGGCCTTCCTCCGCATCAAGCCCCACTTCGGCTTATGGCTGAAGACCTTCAATGTCAAGCCGAAGGTGGTGGGCGGCCGCCAGGCAGAGTGCGGAGGCGCCATGGCGGGCAAGATGCCCAACATAACATGGCTCGAGGGCTCCTTTGTGGAAACCATAAAGGGGTGGCAATCGGGGTGGTTCTATATCACCGAGCCGCGCGACCCTGCATGGGTAGCGGCCCCCGAGTTCCGATCTGGCATCCCCACGCGGCTCACCTCCTGGAAAGAGAAGGGCCTGTCCTGGGGTAGTTCAAAAGAGCTGACCGGACTCCAAACATGTATTCAAAACATGGTGGACAAGAAGCTCAAGCTCGTCAACATAGTCCAAGTTATGCTTATCCACCGGATACTCCCATGCCAACAACGGGAGTTCAACTTGTGGGAGTTCAATCCGGCGTAGCACCGAACTCTGAACAGGCTCTTCGACACAACTCACGAAGACGCATGGAGGGTGCTGTTCAAAAGTGCCGAGGTCCCTCCCCCTATTACCGAGGATCGCGGATTCAGCGCGAAGCGCCAAGCCAGTGCGGTAAGCTGCTTTACCTTTCACAGGATAATTATTTTTTAATATAGATTGACTCCATGCGGGATCTAAACTCCCGTACCTTTGACAGGACTGGTAGAAGATGGCCGGACAGATCGACTGTCCGACTCCTTTGCCCGAAGTCCCCGCAGACGCTCTTCTGTCGAAGATGCTGACTCCGGCCCCTTATAAGGTGACGGAGAAGACCAAGAAGGCCAAGGGGACCCGAAAGAGTTCCCGATGCCAGGCGTCGTCGGACTCACCGTCCGATGACTCTGCGGCGCACTCTTCCCCTGAAGATGAGGAAGAGGAAGAAGAAGATGCTCCCCCACCGACTGGGGGAGACAAGAAAAGGAAGGCCGCCCCAACCGGGGAGGCCGGAGGGTCCAAGAAGGGAAGGACTCTCCTTCCGGACAGTTCCACCGCCGCCGACAAAGGCGAAGGCGAGTGGCTGCCCAGGGTCAAGCCCCCGGGGAGATCGTAAGTATTCGGATACCAGAGTAACTCCTAGGATTCCTTTGTCCCACTGCTTTCCCTAACGCCGAACGCGATTATGCAGGCCGCCACGAGCCAGTATCGATGTATCATCGGACGGCTCCTTGGGCTTGTCGGACATGGATAGCGATCCAGTCCCGACCGCCACCTCCCCATCCCGCCGACGACGACGAGGTGTTGTCTCAAGAGGCACCGAATCGAGGGGAGACAGTCCTGGAGGCACCTCAAGGCGACCTTCCGGACTCCGGGAGCCACGGGGACGGGCCCCCCGAGGGCTCCGAGTTCGGCCCTCAGCCGAACACCGTGCCGGACCCTCCAGCGGTTCCAGGCTCAGACAGGCGGCCTCCATCTAAGAGGGGCAAGACGCCTGTGCCGGTGACCTTTGTCCATCCAGAGGCACTGGACAATCTGCTGGAAGTGCTTTGCAGCGCTTCCATCGACGAGGAGCACCGTACTATCATGAGTGCGGTGATCCAGAAGGTTCAGTCCGCCAAGAGCGGATTGACTGAAGCCTGTGCCAGCCTCCTAACAGGCTTTGAGGTAAGTGTTTTAAAATGTAGTAGAAATATTACCGCATAGACAGTAGCCCCTGATGCTTTGTTCGGTGTTCACAAGGAAAAGCCGAATAGAGGATCAAATAATATCGCAGGAGTCTAATATAAGTATGTCAATATGCATATGCAGGCTTCGCTGCTGGCGTCCGCCGCACTAACTGTGGAGGTCGCCGTACTAAAGCAGGACCTCGAGGGGTCCAAGAAAGAGCTAGGCCTTGCCAAAAGGCAGCTCGAGGAGAACAAGGGTAAGTAATACCCTGTCTATAGATATGTATATATAAAAAAGGACGCGATTGCAAAATGACAGGATCATTGTATGTTTGCCAGGGGTCACGACTGAGGTGGCGACCCTGAAGCAAGCGCTAACCAAGGCCGAAGATACAGCGGCCAAGGAGCGCACCGAGCGAGAGAAGCACGAGGCTCGGGTGGGCGAGGTGCAGCAAGAGCTCCAGGCTCTTGTGGCGAAGCATGAGGCGTTGGAGCTTGACTCCAAGACGCGGGAGTCTGAGCTTGTCGCGGCTCTCGAGAGTGTAAAAAGTGCCAAGGCCGAAGCCCAAAAGGCTCTCCAAGAGATCGACGCGATGAAGAAGATAGCGGCGGGTAAGGCTTTCTATATGTAAAGCAAACATGTAAAAGTAAATTACCGATTACTTACTCGGATCCGGAGCTCTTCAGGAGCATTCGCAGATTTGCCCCGCAGTGTGTCCGATGCCGCACAATTTTACCAGGCCAAGGACGGAAGCTCGACAGAGAAGCTGTTCTGGTCTCAGTATGCTCAGGCCGAACATCTAGTGCCAATGAGCGACCAGCTAAAGCAGATGGTCGAGCTACATAAGGCGGCCGATCAGGCCATGAAGAGCTTTATAGTCCGGTTGTGGCCTGGTGACGCCCTTCCGAACAGCTTCTTCGGCCTGGTGAGGCGGCTCGTGGATGCCTGCCCGCGGCTAGAGGTCGTCAAGCGATCTGTCTGCATTGAAGGTGCACGCCGGGCTTTCGCCCGTGTAAAAATGCAGTGGGTCAAGCTAGACGCCGTGAAGCTGATCAAGGAGGGGCCGCCGGAGGGCAAGGAGCACCGCCACCCCGAGATGTACTACGAGGGTGTTCTGCCGGGTGCCCATCTTATCGCGGATGAGTGTTCAAAAGATGTAATATTTGAATGAGACTTGCTCGTTTTATCATGTATGTATGAAAACTTGTTTCATATGCGCTATGCAACGCTTGTTAGAATTTAAAATATTACCTTCTGTTTGGCATTTTATCCAATCTGAGTGATGGCTAGTCCTCGGCTTCTGCCCCCATGCCACGAGTGCTCGGGTGTTCGGGATAAACCTGAGCACTCTTGTTCCCATGTTTGGGTCCTTCAAGGGAGGTGCTCAGCACAACGAACAAGGCAACCGGACTAATAATGCTTTATCACTCTCACTTAGCCATAGAATTCTATAATTTTAAATTTCGGCGAAGCCCCTGGTATTCGGAAGCCGAATTCGGGGCGCGATACACGCCTGTAAGCCGGACAGGGCCGGCCCCTCGCCCTAAGTGGCATAAGTCTTTAGGGACTCGAAAAACCTCGCCGAACAGCGACCAGTCTCTCGCCTTATCATGACAGTCAGTTTTAGCTTTCTCTACTGAGGTGCTCAACCCGGCAGAACCGGGCACAATCGCAGTAGTTCTCCTAGCGCTACCTTAGCCGATAGAGCGGAACGTAAGGTACCAAAACATAGGAGCCGGGAAAACCCAACATTTGACCAAAGACATGATTCGGAGCTGATGCATATAATGCTATAAGTTCGGGGTGCCGCACTTGTGAAAGTGTTCGGACTTTTCACACCGCATTGTGGGGTACGTAAGCCCCTGGTGTATTGGCCGTACCAGAGTGTACGGTGGCAAGGCGTCATTAATGAACACATAGATATATATATGACAAGAATGCAATAATAGTCGTAATGTCATGCATTGTTTATTGAAAAATTGCGTTAAAGCAGAATGATACAGATAGTGCGATAAGCAAAGAGTAGGACTATGTCCCTTCCAAGGGCAAGCTGAGGAATGATATGAAATTGAATATTTCGCTCGTTACTGTAATCAACCTAGGAATCCCGTGGTATAACGTAGCTATATGCCTCCTTGGTTGCTGCATCATGTGTTCGGCAATAGTGCTGCCGGACAGTGTTTCCAGAGATTAAGGTCCTGAAAGAAAAAGAAAAATGACAAAATGGGAAGCCCCTAGTGCGGTTTAGGGCGCGTTTTGGGGCGTGCCGCAGGTGCGACCCCCTCCCCACTTGTGCCCAAGGTATTTTTAATGCGTAATTATGTACGTGCGGCACGAATATCGCCGTTGGGCTAGGATTGGGGTGGCCGCCGTATTGCTAAGTGAGCTCAGATCACGCCAGGCGGTCTATTTGCCGATTGCCCCAAGCGCGCTTGAAGGTGTTCGGGCTTTGAAATGACGGATTGGTTGATTGCCTTGAGAGGCTGCTTTGCGCTTCTGCTGCGAGGGTCGCGGTGTGCTCCTCTGTTCGAAGAGAGCGCTCTGTGTTTCAGTTGATTGTAATAACTCCGCGAGGTCCTGGCATCTTGAGCTTGAGGTATGCATACCGCATTGAATCTAGCGAATGCGGTTCGCCCGAGCAGCGCGTGATAACCACTGCGGAACGGGACTATATCGAAGATTAACTCTTCGCTTCGGAAATTATCCGGGGATCCAAAGACCACCTCCAGTGTAATTGAGCCTGTGCAATGGGCCTCTACGCCTGGAATGACGCCCTTAAAGGTCATTTTTGTGGGTTTGATCCTTGAGGGGTCTATACCCATTTTGCGCACTGTGTCCTGATAAAGCAGGTTCAGGCTGCTGCTGCCGTCCATAAGGACTCGAGTGAGGTGAAATCCGTCGATGATTGGGTCTAGGACCAGTGCGGCGAATCCGCCATGACGGATACTAGTGGGGTGGTCCCTGCGATCGAAGGTGATCGGACAGGAGGACCAAGGGTTGAACTTTGGGGCGACTGGCTCCAACGCATATATGTCCCTGAGCGCATGCTTCTGCTCCCTCTTGGGGATGTGGGTTGCGTATATCATGTTCACCGTCCGCACTTGCGGGGGAAACCTCTTCTGTCCTCCAGTGTGCGGCTGCCGGGGCTCCTCCTCGTCATCGCTATGCGGCCCCTTGTCCTTGTTTTTGGTAATTAACTTGCCGGCCTGCTTGAACGCCCAACAATCCCTGTTGGTGTGATTGGCTGGCTTGTCTGGGGTGCCGTGTATTTGACACGAGCGATCGAGTATACGGTCCAAGCTGGATGGGCCCGGCGTACTTTGTTTGAATGGCTTTTTCCGCTGATCGGGTTTAGAGCCTTTGAATCCGGCGTTGACTGCCGTATCCTCAGTATTTTCGCTGTTAATGCGGTGCTTATGCTTGTTGCGACATGACCTGCTATTGCCGTGCTTGGTATCTGAGGTACCATGGTTCTTTGATATGTTATTACTGCGAGCCAGCCAGCTATCTTCTCCCGCACAAAATCGGGTCATGAGCGTCGTTGTAGGATCTTGAAGTAGATGTGTCTAGAGGGGGGGTGATTAGACACTTAATGCTAAAGTTGCAATTTTTAAGCTTTTTCGGTTTAAGTGGAGTTTAGGCATAATTTCAACATTCACAATACATATCAAGCAAGCATGTAAAGAGTATATGAGCAGCGGAAAATAAAGCATGCAACTTGCAAGAATGTAAAGGGAAGGGTTTGGAGAATTCAAACGCAATTGGAGACACGGATGTTTTTCCCGTGGTTCGGATAGGTGGTGCTATCCTACATCCACGTTGATGGAGACTTCAACCCACGAAGGGTAATGGTTGCGCGAGTCCACGGAGGGCTCCACCCACGAAGGGTAATGGTTGCGCGAGTCCATGGAGGGCTCCACCCACGAAGGGTCCACGAAGAAGCAACCACCCACGAAGGGTCCATGAAGAAGCAACCTTGTCTATCCCACCATGGCCATCGCCCACGAAGGACTTGCCTCACTAGCGGTAGATCTTCACGAAGTAGGCGATCTCCTTGCCCTTACAAACTCCTTGGTTCAACTCCACAATCTTGTCGGAGGCTCCCAAGTGACACCTAGCCAATCTAGGAGACACCACTCTCCAAGAAGTAACAAATGGTGTGTTGATGATGAACTCCTTGCTCTTGTGCTTCAAATGATAGTCTCCCCAACACTCAACTCTCTCTCATAGGATTTGGATTTTGTGGAAAGAAGATTTGAGTGGAAAGTAACTTGGGGAAGGCTAGAGATCAAGATTCATATGGTAGGAATGGAATATCTTGGTCTCAACACATGAGTAGGTGGTTCTCTCTCAGAACATATGAGTTGGAATTGTGTATGTGTTCTGATGGCTCTCTCCATGAATGAAGAGGAGGTGGAGGGGTATATATAGCCTCCACACAAAATCCAACCGTTACACACAGTTTTCCAATCTCGGTGGGACCGAATCAACAAACTCGGTCGGACCGAAAAGGTAAACCTAGTGACCGTTAGAGATTTTCGGTGGGACTGACATGCAACTCGGTAGGACCGATATGGTTAGGGTTTGGGCATAACGTAATCTCGGTGAGACCGATTACACAAACTCGGTGAGACAAACTTGGTGGGACCGATTTGCTCTTTCGGTGAGACTGAAAAGTTACAAAAGGGAAACAAAGAGTTTACATTGCAATCTCGGTGGGACCGATTCGCTCTTTCGGTGAGACCGAAAAGTTACGAAAGGGAAACAGAGAGTTTGCAATCCCATCTCGGTGAGACCGAGATCCCTATCGGTAGAACCGAATTGCTAGGGTTTGGCAGTGGCTTATGACAAGTGAAACTCGGTGGCGCCGGATAGAAAGAATCAGCAGGACCGAGTTTGGCTTAGGGTTTAGGTCATATGTGGATATGGGAAAGTAGTTGAGGGTTTTGGAGCATATCACTAAGCACATGAAGCAAGAGGCTCATTAAGCAACACCTCATCCCTCCTTGATAGTATTGGCTTTTCCTAAAGACTCAATGTGATCTTGGATCACTAAAATATAAAATGAAGAGTCTTGAGCTTGAAGCTTTAGCCAATCCTTTGTCCTTAGCATCTTGAAGGAGTTCCCACAACCTTTAGTCCATGCCACTCCATTGTTGAACTTATCTGAAACATGCTAGATAGAAATGTTAGTCCAACAAGAGATATGTTGTCATCAATTATCAAAACCACCTAGGGAGCACTTGTGCTTTCAGTCGTGAGCGCTGCCATAGATTTTGGCTTTTCCTGACCAAGGTGCCGGGCTAGCCACTCGTCTCGGATGTTGTGCTTGAAAGCTGCTAAGGCCTCCGCATTCGGACAGTCGACGATTTGATTTTTGTTTGTAAGGAACCGAGTCCAGAATTGCCTGGCCGACTCTTCTGGCTGCTGAATTATGTGGCTCAAGTCATCGGTGTCTGGTGGTTGCACATAAGTGCCCTGAAAGTTGTCGAGGAATGCGGCTTCCAGATCTTATCAATAGCTAATGGAATCCGCTGGCAAGCTTTTAAGCCAATGCCGCACTGGTCCTTTGAGCTTTAGTGGGAGGTATTTGATGGCGTGTAAGTCATCGTCGCGGGACATGTGGATGTGGAGGAGGAAGTCCTCAATCCATACTGTGGGATCTGTTGTGTCGTCGTATGATTCAATATTTATAGGTTTGAAACCTTCTGAGAATTAATGTTCCATTACTTCGTATGTGAAGCATAAGGGGTGTGCGGCGCCTCTGTATTAGGCTATATCGCGACGCAGCTCGAATGGGTCTTGCCCGCTGTGTTCGGCCCGGTCGGATTTGCTTTTACTGTATCCGGCGTGACGTTTGTCGTCTCGCAGAGTGGTGCGCCCTCGTGATCCGTAGATCAATCTTGAATGCTTTGCCTTGTCCTCCAATATGTCTCGCAGGTCTGGCATATCTCCCCATGCCTTTTTGTTTGAATGGCGTTGGGGTGGAGGCTGAGCTTTTGGCTGGAATGCCTCTCTATCGCGGCCACGAGGTGGCCGATCAACCGTATCATACGCTTCTTCCTCCAGTCGGGGTAGTAACCCGCGCCTTGGGTAACTCTTGGAGGGACGCTCAAGTTTATATTCCTCGGCCACGAGGACTTCAGTCCATTTGTCAGCTAGCAGATCTTGATCAGCTTGAAGCTGCCGCTGCTTTTTCTTCAGGCTATTTGCCGTGACCATAAGCCGGTGCTTGAAGCGCTCTTGTTCGACGGGATCCTCCGGTACGGCGAATTCATCGTCGCCGAGGCTTGCCTCATCTTCGGAGGGGGGCATGTGATTGTCATCCTCCTCCTCTCCGTCTGCCGCTCTCTCAGGAGAGCTGGCTCCTCCATCCTCCCGCTCTAAATCTTGCTGGAGGGGGTTGTTGTTGTCTTCGGCACTATCCGGAGTGTTATTATCTCCTGTGCCGGTATCACCACTTTTGCTTTGGAGGGACTTAGAGCGGCGCCACTGACGTCGGCGCTTGGGTTGCTTCTTGGAGGGGTCATCCTCTGCTATCTCGTCGCCATTGACTTCGTTGGGTGTATCCACCATGTATATGTCATATGACGAGGTGGCTTTCCAGTGCCCTATAGGTGTTGGTTCATGTTCGTCTCCTACATCGTCGTCCATACCGTCGATGTCTTAGGGGTCGAAGTCGAGCATGTCGGTTAAATCATTGACAGTGGCTACGAAGTGGGTGGTGGGTGGGCGTCGAATTTCTTCATCATCCACATCCCAATCCTGTTGGCCATAATCCGGCCAGGGCTCTCCTGACAAAGAGAGAGACCTTAGTGAATTCAGAATGTCGCCGAAGGGCGAGTGTTGAAAGATATCTACGGCGGTGAATTCCATGATCGGCGCCCAATCGGATTCGATTGGCAGGGGCGCGGATGGTTCGGAGTCCGGAAAAGAGTCCGACACCTTGGAGTCACGGGCTGCGCAGAGGATTATGCTGGTGTTTGGCTCGATCGCCGTTGAGGCTGCAGCCCCTGAGGCGGTGTCTAACCACCCATCCTCGATTGGCGCAGTTGGCTCCGAGCTAAGGGTCGGAGCTGATGCGGGCGCGGCCTCTGGGGTACTGTTCGGCGGTAGAGCTAGGTCATACCCATCGCGACAGTGCGGTGCGCCCGGCTGTGGCTCGAATCCTTCGAAGATCAAGTCTCCGCGGATGTCGACCGTGTAGTTCAAACTTCCAAATCTGACCTGATGGCCAGGGGCGTAGCTTTCAATCTGCTCCAGATGGCCAAGAGAATTAGCTCGCAGTGCAAAGCCGCCGAATACGAAGATCTGTCCGGGGAGAAAAGTCTCACCCTGGACCGCATCGCTATCGATGATAGTAGGAGCCATCAATCCTAACGGCGACGACACAGAGGAACTCTCAATGAAAGCACCAATGTCGGTATCAAAACCGGTGGATCTCGGGTAGGGGGTCCCGAACTGTGCGTCTAGGCCGGATGGTAACAGGAGGCAGGGGACACGATGTTTTACCCAGGTTCGGGCCCTCTTGATGGAGGTAAAACCCTATGTCCTGCTTGATTAATATTGATGATATGGGTAGTACAAGAGTAGATCTACCACGAGATCGGAGAGGCTAAACCCTAGAAGCTAGCCTATGGTATGATTGTATGTTATGGTTGTTGTCCTACGGACTAAAACCCTCCGGTTTATATAGACACGGGAGAGGGTTAGGGTTACACAAGGTCGGTTACAAAGGAGGAGATATCCATATCCGTATTGCCTAGCTTGCCTTCCACGCTAAGTAGAGTCCCATCCGGACACAAGATGAAGTCTTCAATCTTGTATCTTCATAGTCTAACAGTCCGGCCAATGGAGATAGTCCGGCTGTCCGGAGACCCCCTAATCCAGGACTCCCTCAGGAAGGCCAAGGGGGTCCGGAGTGGCCCCCACCGCAAGGGCGCTTCGGACGCGATGTCCGAAGACAAGACCCGCTCCTCCGCCGCCGAAGACGATGACGATGAGGAGGAGGAAAGCGATTCTCCCCCTGATGGGGGGAGGAAGAAGAGGGCGGCCTCCATAATTCTGGAGGCGGAGGCGCCCAAGAAGGGGAAAGGCCCACTCGTGGGCAGCTCCGCATGCCACGTCGACAGCAGTCCGGAGCTACGCCCCCGGAACAAGCCCCTGGCCGCATCGTGAGTGCTAAGAACCCGTACACGACCAATTATCCGGCCTTTCCACCATATGGTATTTTACATGGTTTAATTATGTCATTGCAGTCTGGCCCACGACAACTCCCAGCGATCCTCATCAAGAGGCTCGTGGGACTCAAAGGAGATGGCCAGCGAGACACCGTCGGCCGCTTACTCTCCCAAGGCCAAGGGAGACGATGAGGTGCTGTCCCAAAGGACCTTCCCAGGCCAGGGAGAGGTTCGGGAGGCCGTCAAGGCGGCGCCGGAGGGCGACACCTCGGCCGCCGGACACATGGGGGAACAGGCCCCCATGGAGACTGACGATGGCGGTCATACTCAATTCGGCCCCCTCGGAGCACGGATCTGGAGACCCATACGGCCCCGAAGTCCGACAAGCAGTCCCGCCGGCGACCTTTGTCCAACCAGAGGCGCCGTATAATCTATTGGAAGCGCTACGAGGCACTTCCATTGTGGAAGAACACCGTATCCTTATGGGTACGGTGATTGAGAAGGTTCAATCCGTTAAGAGCAGGCTGACCGAAGCCTGCAGCGGCCTGCTGATAGGTTTTGAGGTAAGCAGCGTTTAACCGAGAAAATCCCAATATAGACAGTAGCCCGTGAGACACTGTCCGGTGTTCGGCAAGAAAAGCCGGGCAGAGGATCAATTAAATTTTGTAGGAAGCTAACCAAACTATGTCTGATTTGAATGAGCATGCGTCGCTGCTGGCCGCGACCTCTCACACTGCCGAAGTCTCAGGACTATGGCAGAAACTGGAGCGGGCCGAAGAAGAGCTCGACCAGGCAAGGAGGCAGCTGGAGGACCAGCAAGGTATGCAGTGACTCGTTATGTATTCAGAAAGAATAAATGGTATATACTGATCGTAGTGTCATGATATGTGTAGGGGCGACGACCGAGGTCGAGGCCCAGAAAAAAGGCCCTGGCCGAAGCCGAGGGAAAAGCTGTCAAGGAGCTGCCTACTCGTAAAAAGCTTAAGGCCAGGCTGAACGAGGTCCAGCAAGAGTTCCAAGATGCTGTCAAGAAGTATGAGGGCTTGGAGGGAGATGTTTCGGCTTGAGACGCCGAACTCTCAAAGGCTCGCCAAAGCACGGAAGCAGCCCGGGTTGAAGCCCAGGGTGCCCTCTAGGAGATCCAGAGGCCAAGAATATCGCGGCGGGTAAGGCATTTAGTATGCAAAGCAAGCATGTGAATAAGAAATATCTCCTACTAACTAAGATTCGGAGTTCTCCAGGGGCATTTGCAAATCTGCCGCGTAGTGTGTCCGACGCTGCAGAGTTCTTCTGAGCCAAAGAAGGGAGCTCGGCGGAGAAGTTGTTCTGGTCACAGTATCTTGCGCCAGAGCATCATGTGCCCTTCACCGATCAGCTAAAACAGCTGGTGGAGCTGCATACGGTGGCCGAACTAGCCGTGAAGGATTTGATAATCAGGCTGTGGCCAGCCGAAGCTATGTCCGGTAGCTAATTCGAACTCGTGAAGCGGCTGGTGAACGCCTATTCTCGGCTGGACTCGTCAAGCGATCGGCCTGCATTGAAGGTGCGCGCATGGCCTTCGCCCGCGTCAAGATATGGTGGGTGAAGATGGCCGCCGTCAAGCTGACGACCGAGGGGCCACCAGAGGGCAAGGAGCACCACACGCCCGAGCGGTATTTTGCAGACGTCCTGGAGGGGTCGCACATTGTAGCAACGCAACATGCGCAAGACACCATTTTTGAATGAATACAATCATGTTGTCTTTGCCCTGTATGATGAAACAAAATCGTTATGTAATATAATGTTTATTTAAAAAATTATCCTCCTGTGCAGCCATGTTATGTGAAATCTGAGAGTTGGCCAGTCATCGGCTTCTGCCCCCACGTAGGAAATATGGGGGTGTTCGGGATGTAATCTAAACACTCTTGATCCATTGAACGAGGTGTTTAGCGCGACGAACCAGGCAATCGGACTATGTGGCTTTAGTACCCTCACTTAGCCATAGGAGTTTGACAGATAGAAATATAGGCGCTGCCCCTAGTATCCGGACAAGGATGCTATAAACACTTGATTGGGTAAGTACCAATCCCTCGCGTAATGCGGAAAAAATCTCTAAGGATTTGAGACCTCTGAAGAGCTGACCAGCTCTCACCGCATGACAATTAGTTTTCGGCTTTCTCTACTGAGGTGCTCACTTGGGTAAACCAGGGCACAATTGCAGTAGTTCTCCCTTTACTACCCTAGCCGATACAACGGAACGTAAGGTAGTAAGCACAGGAGTCGGGCAACCCAACTATTGACCAAAGACATGATTCGGAGCCCATGCATATAGTGCTAAATTCGGGGTGCCGAACTGTACTTGTAAAAGTGTTCGGACTTTTGTTGCCATGTTGTGGGGCGCTATGAAGCCCCTGGCGAATTGAAACGCACTAGAGTGTACACGTGTTACCTGATAGAGTTACTAGAAAAAGAAAAGATAAAAAGGAAGAAAAAAGAAGAACAAGTGGTAAGCTAGAGCCGTAAAAATTTGGGCCACAAACTGCTTCTATTATAATTTCCTTAGTGCATTAAAGCGCATTTATACAAGTAGTGCGATAAGCAGAAGGCTATTTACTATGCCTTAACCAAGGGAGAGCTGCATGTGGGTCCTGAAAATAGATTGAGGGGTCGTTAAAGAGACCGCCTAAAGATTCCCCTGTACGTCTATTCTTCTTGTCGCCTTGGTATTTTTATCCTTCGAAAATAATCGATGGTCAAGCCGCCAGAAAAGGCCTGTAAAAAAAGAAAAAGGAAATAGTGAAATTATGTGTCCAGAGCGGTCTAGCCGTATTGCAGAACACAAGCTGGTTATGCCTCCATCCATGCCCATGGTATTTTTAGTGCGTAATTATGTACGCGCGGTACAGTTGTCGCCACTTGGTCGGGACTGGAACGGAGGCTAAATTGCTAGTCGAGCTCCTGACGAGCCGAGTTGTCCTTCTGCGTTATAGTTCAGACTCTCTTGACAGTGTCCGGGGGATCGGCCGCCGAATTGAGTTTCTGCCTAAAAAGGCCGCCCTATACCTCTGCCGCTAAGGCAGCGGTGTGCTCCTCGGTGCGGAGGGAGCGTTCCGTGTTTCCATTGACTGTTATGACGCCGCGTGGTCCGGGCATCTTGAGCTTGAGATAAGCATAGTGTGGCACCACATTGAATCGAGCAAATGCAGTTCGTCCGAGTAGTGCATGGTAGCCGCTGTGAAAGGGGACGATATCGAAGATTAACTCCTCACTTCGGAAGTTGTCCGGAGATCCGAACACAACCTCTAGTTTGATTGAGCCCGTGCAGCGGCCTCTATGCCCGGTATGACTCCTTTAAAGGTAGTCTTCATGGGCTTGATTGGTTAATGCCCATTTGCGCATTGTATCCTGATAGAGCAAATTGAGGCTGCTGCCACCGTCCATCAGGACTCGTGTCAGGTGGAACCCATCAATTATTGGGTCCAGGACCAGTGCGGCTGATCTGCCATGATGGATACTGGTCGGATGATCCCGGCGATCGAAAGTGATCAGGCATGATGACCATGGATTAAATTTTGGGGCGACTGGCTCTATCGCATAGACGTCCCTGAGCGCGCGCTTGCGCTCCCTCTTGGGGATGTGAGTGGTGTATATCATGTTCACCGTTTTGACCTGAGGGGGAAACTTCTTCTGTCCCCCTGTGTTCGTCGGCCGGGACTCCTCGTCGTCCTCTTCGCTTTGTGATCCATTATCCTTGTTTTCGGCATTTAACTTGCTGGCCTATTTTAAAACCCAACAATCTCTATTGGTATGATTGGGTGGTTTGTCTGGGGTGCCATGAATCTGGCACAAACGATCAAGTATGCGGTCCAAGCAAGATGGGTCCGAATTGTTCTTTTTGAATGGCTTCTTCCGCTGACCGGACTAATAGCCACTGAATCCGGCATTGACTGCCGTATCCTCGGTGTTGTCATTGTTGTTTCGACGCTTGTATTTGTTGTGTCGAGACTTGTAGTTGCTACTTTTAGCTTCAGGGGTGCTGGCGTCGCTTGCGTTTTTTTGCTACGAGCTAGCCAACTATCCTCGCTCGCACAAAAGCGGTTCATGGGTGCAGTTAGGGCTGCCATGGACTTTGGCTTCTCTTGGCCGAGGTGGCGGGCGAGCCATTCGTCGTGAATGTTATTTTTAAAGGCCGCTAGGGCTTCGGCATCCGGACAGTCGACAATCTGATTCTTTTTAGTTAAGAACCTAGTCCAGAATTTCTTGGCAGACTCTCCGGGCTGTTGGACTATATGAATTAAGTCGTCCGTGTCCGGAGGTCGAACATATGTACCTTGGAAGTTATCAAGGAAGGCCTCTTCCAAGTCCTCCCAGCTGCCGATGGAATTTTTGGGCAGGCTGTTCAACCAGTGCCGGGCTGGTCCTTTGAGTTTTAGGGGGAGGTATTTGATGGCATGAAGGTCATCACCGCGGGCCATATGAATGTGGAGAATGAAGTCTTCAATCCATACCGCGCGGTCTGTGGTTCCATTGTATGATTCTACATTCACGGGTTTGAACCCTTCTAGTAATTCATGTTCCATGACTTCATCGGTGAAGCAATGGGGGTGTGCGGCGCCTCTGTATTGGGCCGTATCGCGACGTAGCTCTGATGGAGTCCGTCTGCGGCTTTCAGCCCGCGTATGACTAGGTTTGTCACGTCCGAAGAGATGGTCGTCGTCCTGTGTTGGGGCACATCCTCACTATCCGTAGATTGACCTGGTATGTCCTGCTTTATTGTTCAGGCCCTGCCGAAGGTCATATGTATGATCGTGAGCTGATTTACCTCTGCCTTTGCAATGAGGCAGGGCGGGCTGGTGTTCGGCTTGAGTTGCCCTTTTATCCCGACCACGTGGTGGTCGGTCAGCCGCATTGCGCGATGGTGGTTTGTGTTCCGGTGCCTCTTCGTCGAACTGAGGTAGCAATTTGCGCTTCGGGTAGCTTTTGGATTGGCGCTTGAGGCTGTATTCTTTGGCTGCTAGGACATCAGTCCATTTGTCGTTGAGCAAATCTTGGTCAGCTTGAAGCTGTTGCTGCTTCTTTTCCAGGCTCCTTGCAGTGGCTATTAGCTGGCGCTTGAAGCGCTCCTGTTCAAGAGGTTCCTCAGGCACGATAAAATCCTCAGTGTCGAGGCTCGCCTCATCCTCGGACAGCGGAAGATAACTACCGTCCTCCGAGTCTTCGTGTGTGGCCTGTTTACCAGGGCTAACCTGCCCATCTTCCCATTCGTCCTATTCAGTGGCTGCGTCAATGGGGTCTTTATTGTCTTCGGCACCTTTCGGAGTGTTATCTTCTCTTGTGTTGGTGTTGCTGTCTTTACTGCGGCGTGACTTAGAGTGGCACCGCTGGCACCGGCGCTTTGATTGTATCTCGGAAGGTTTATCCTCAGCTGGATCTTCCTTGTAATCGCCGCTATTCTCCTTTTGTGCATCCACCATGTATACATCGTACGAGGAAGTGGTCGTCCAGCGTCCGGTGAACGACGGGTTCTGGGCCTCTTCTTCTCCGGCACCGTCGTACATACCATCGATGTCGTCGGAGCCGTAATCAAGCATGTCAGTTAAGTCTTCGACAATGGCTATGAAGTGGGCGGTGGGTGGGAAGTGAAATTCTCCCTCATCAGCCTCTGGTTCGAGCTGGACACAATTCGGTTGTGAGCCTCCCGCTAAGGATAGTGCTCTTAACGAGTTTAGCACGTCGCCTAGAGGCGAGTGCCGAAGATGTCCGCGGCGCTGAATTCGGCGATCGATGACCGATCATGCTCGACATGCGCGGACGCACATAGTTCGGAACTTATAACCGGAAAAGAGTCCGTAGCTCCGGTGACACAGATATTACTTGAAGTTAAGTCTATGTTTCGCTCCAACGCCAGGGGGTCTGTGGCTTCCGTGGCGGGGTTGAGCTTCCTGTCCTCGGATGGCGCGACCTGCTCCGGATCTAAGGCCAGAGCGGTTTCAAGTGCAATTTCCTGGGTATGGCCCGATGACAGATTTAAGTCATGTTCATCATGGTGGCTTGGAGCGGCTGTCATGGTCACGAATCCGTCGAAGATCAATTCCCCACAGACATCTGCGACGTATCTCAAGCTTCCGAATCTGACCTGGTGGCCAGGGGCATAGCTTTCGATCTGCTCCAGATGGCCAAGCGAGTTGGCCCGTAGTGCGAAGCCGCCGAACACGAAGATCTGTCCGGGGAGGAAGACTTCTCCTAGGACATCATTGTTGTAGATGATTGAAGGAGCCGTCAAACCTTTTGAGGATGGCACAGTGGAACTCTCAATGAAAGCACCAATGTCGGTGTCAAAACCGGCGGATCTCGGGTAGGGGGCCACGAACTGTGCGTCTAGGATTGATGGTAACAGGAGACGGGGGACACAATGTTTACCCAGGTTCGGGCCCTCTCTATGGAGGTAATACCCTACTTCCTGCTTGATTGATCTTGATGAATACGAGTATTATAAGAGTTGATCTACCACGAGATCGTAATGGCTAAACCCTAAAAGTCTAGTCTGGCTACGATTATTCGGGTCTATCTACGGACCTAGCCCTCTTGTTTATATAGACACGGGGGGATCTAGGGTTACACAAGGTCGGTTACAGAGAAAGGAATATTCATAGTTGATCACCAAGGAGTGTCCCATCCGGACACGGTTTAAGTCTTCGGTCTTTGTATCTTCACGGCCCATTAGTCCGGCCCATATCAATAGGCCGAACGCCCGAGGAACCCTTAGTCCAGGACTCCCTCATGGATGTCCTAATTTTTCAGAATTTTTGGAGTTACAGAAGTATTCAAACCTCCAGATTGCTACAGACTATTTTGTTTTTGATAGATTCTGTTTTCTATGTGTTGTTTTCTTATTTTGATGAATCTATGAGTAGTACCTGTTGGGCAACGCAGTAATTTCAAAAAAAATCCTACACACACGCAAGATCTATCATGGTGATGCATAGCAACAAGAAGGGAAGAGTGTTGTCCACATACCCTCGTAGACCATAAGCGGAAGCATTATGACAATGCGGTTCATGTAGTCGTACGTCTTCACGATCCGACCGATCCTATTACCGAAAGTACGGCACCTCCGAGATCGGCACACGTTCGACTCGGTGACGTCCCAAGAACTCTCGATACAGATGAGTGTCGAGGGAGAGCTTTATCAGCACGAGGTGTGATGACGGGGATGATGAAGCTATCGATGCAGGGCTTCGCCTAATCACTACGACGATATGACCGAGGTGGATTATGGTGGAGGGGGGCACAGCACACGGCTAAGGGATCAATGATCAACTTGTGTGTCCTAGGGTGCCCCCTGCCCCTGTATACAAAGGAGCAAGGGGGGAGGCCGGCCGGCCCTTGGGCGCGCCAGGAGAGGAGGAGTCCTCCTCCTAGTAGGAGTAGGACTCCCATTTCATAGTCCTACTAGGAGGAGGAAGGGGGAAGGAAGGAGAGGGAGAGAACAGAAGGAAAGGGGGCACCACCCCCCTTTCCCTAGTCCAATTTGGAGTAGAGGGGGAGGGGCGCTCGGCCCTGCCTTGGCCAGCCCTCTCTCTCTCTCCACTAAGGCCCATGTTGTCCCATTAGATCCCCGGGGGTTCCGATAACCCCCCGGCACTCCGACAATTATCCGGTGACCCCGGAACTCATCCTGTGTCCGAATATAGTCATCGGATATATCAATCTTTATGTCTTGACCATTTCGAGACTCCTCGTCATGTCCATGATCACATCCGGGACTCCGAACTACCTTCGGTACATCAAAACACATAAACTCATAATACCTATCATCACCGAACGTTAAGCGCGCGGACCCTACGGGTTCGAGAACCATGTAGACATGACCGAGACACGTCTCCGGTCAATAACCAATAGCGGAACCTAGATGTTCATATTGGCTCCCACATATTCTACGAAGATCTTTATCGGTCAAACTGCATAACGATATACGTTGTTCTCTTTGTCATGGGTATGTTACTTACCCAAGATTCGATCATCAGTATCTCAATACCTAGTTCAATCTCGTTACCGAAAAGTCTCTTTACTCGTTCTGCAATGCATCATCCCGTAACTAACTCATTAGTCACATTGCTTGCAAGGCTTATAGTGATGTGCATTATCGAGAGGGCCCAGAGATACCTCTTCGATACTCAGAGTGACAAATCCTAATCTCGATCTATGCCAACTCAACAAACACCATCGGAGACACCTATAGAGCATCTTTATAGTCACCCAGTTACGTTGTGACGTTTGATAGCACACTAAGTGTTCCTCCGATATTCGGGAGTTGCATGATCTCATAGTCACAGGAACATGTATAAGTTATGGAGAAAGGAATAGCAACAAACTAAACGATCATCGTGCTAAGCTAACGGATGGGTCAAGTCAATCACATCATTCTCTAATGATGTGATCCCATTAATCAAATGACAACTCATGTCTATGGTTAGGAAACATAACCATCATTGATTCAACGAGCTAGTCAACTAGAGGCAAACTAGTGACATTCTGTTTGTCTATGTATTGACACATGTACTAAGTTTCCGGTTAATACAATTCTAGCATGAATAATAAACATTTATCATGATATAAGGAAATATAAATAGCAACTTTATTATTGCCTCTAGGACATATTTCCTTCAGTCTCCCACTTGCACTAGAGTCAATAATCTAGATTACATTGTAATGATTCTAACACCCATGGAGTCTTGGTGCTGATCATGTTTTGCTCGTGAGAGAGGCTTAGTCAACGGGTCTGCAACATTCAGATATGTATGTATCTTGCAAATCTCTATGTATCCCTCCTTGACTTGATCACGGATGGAATTGAAGCGTCTCTTGATGTGCTTGGGTGTTTTGTGAAATCTGGATTCCTTTGCCAAGGCAATTGCACAAGTGTTGTCACAAGAGATTTTCATTGGACCCGATGCACTAGGTATGACACCTAGATCGGATATGAACTCCTTCATTTGCTGCTTCCGAAGCAGCTATGTACTCCGCTTCACATGTAGATCCCGCCACGACGCTCTGCTTGGAACTGCACCAACTGACAGCTCCACCATTTAATAAAAATATGTATCCGGTTTGTGACTTAGAGTCATCCGGATCAGTGTCAAAGCTTGCATCGACGTAACCGTTTACGACGAGCTCTTTGGCACCTCCATAAACGAGAAACATATCCTTAGTACTTTTCAGGTATTTCAGGAGGTTCTTGACCGTTGTCCAGTGATCCACTCCTGGATTACTTTGGTACTTCCCTACTAAACTAATAGCAAGGCACACATCAGGTCTGGTACACAACATTGCATACATGATAGAACTTATGGCTGAAGCATAGGGAATGACTTTCATTTTCTCTCTATCTTCTGCAGTGGTCGGGCATTGAGTCTGACTCAACTTCACACCTTGTAACACAGGCAAGAACCCTTTCTTTGCTTGATCCATTTTGAACTTCTTCAAAACTTTATCAAGGTATGTGCTTTGTGAAAGTCCCATTAAGCGTCTTGATCTATCTCTATAGATCTTGATGCCCAATATATAAGCAGCTTCACCGAGGTCTTTCATTGAAAAATTCTTATTCAAGTATCCTTTTATGCTATTCAGAAATTCAGTAACATTTCCGATCAACAATATGTCATCTACATATAATATTAGAAATGCTACAGAGCTCCCACTCACTTTCTTGTAAATACAGGCTTCTCCAAAAGTCTGTATAAAACCATATGCTTTGATCACACTATCAAAGCATATATTCCAACTCCGAGAGGCTTGCACCAGTCCATAAATGGATCGCTGGAGCTTGCACACTTTGTTAGCACCTTTTGGATCGACAAAACCTTCTGGTTGCATCATATACAACTCCTCTTTAAGATATCCATTAAGGAATGCAGTTTTGACATCCATTTGCCAAATTTCATAATCACAAAATGCGGCAATTGCTAACATGATTTGTACGGACTTAAGCATCACTACGGGTGAGAAGGTCTCATCGTAGTCAACTTCTTGAACTTGTCGAAAACCTTTTGCAACAAGTCAAGCTTTGTAGACAGTAACATTACCGTCAGCATTAGTCTTCTTCTTGAAGATCAATTTATTCTCTATGGCCTACCGACCAACGGGCAAGTCAACCAAAGTCCACACTTTGTTCTCATACATGGATCCCATCTCAGATTTCATGGCCTCTAGCCATTTTGCGGAATCTGGGATCATCATCGCTTCCTCATAGTTCGTAGGTTCGTCATGGTCAAGTAACATGACCTCCAGAACAGGATTACCGTACCACTCTGGTGTGGATCTCACTCTGGTTAACCTACAGGGTTTGGCAGTAACTTGATCAGAAGTTTGATGATCATCATCATTAGCTTCCTCACTTACTGGTGTAGGAATCACTGGAACTGATTTCAGTGATGAACTACTTTCCAATAAGGGATCAGGTACAATTACCTCATGAAGAGGGCTTCAACCAAAGGCGCCTTCCGACAATGACGGCGACTCACCTCTCCCACCTCTCCTCTCCCACCTCTCTCCCCCTACCACTCACCATACTCCATGGCGATTTCTAGATTAATCCACCATGGAAGGCCTCTTGCATTGGGATTTTGCACCTGGCCTTGCCTTGGCCGATCAGGTGAGACGCAGGTTTGGCTCCACGATCCATTTTTCTCCTTCTCGAGACTCCAAGGAATTCTTTTTGGTGGTCTCTTTTTCCTCGGCTTCCTTTGCCATCTCCGTGGATTCGGTGGGTATTGCGCTCCAATGCTGCATTGGGGGTCTTAGCTCTGGTTTCAAAGTGCTACAAATCAATTCTCGGTCTTTCCGGTTTTCGGTGGCTAATAACAAAGTGGGACATTTCATCCATCATTTGAGGGATCGTGTTTGGCCAGATTTTATTTGTCACTTCCACCTTTATAATGGCCGTTTTGCAAATGCTCCAATTGATGAATCATGTTGGCATGCTGATATTGAGCTTAAGGACTCATCCTCTCGTCGTTCGATGGCTGTTAAATCCTCTCTCAAATTCTTGCACTCGGGATCTAGTTTAAGTTCAAGCTCTGAGAAGGTGTTGTGTAAGTTTGGTTTGATTCTGATTTCATCGATGCGATTCTCTAACAACAATGCACATGAAGTGTCCTCCTCTCATTTGGATCAAACTAAACAGGATCATATGCCCTCGGTTCATGTTTCGGTGGATCATCCTCACATGGATTATTCTCAACCACATTCTTCTCAAGCAGTTTGCATGGTTTCCGCTCCCAAGGATTGCACCGCATTAATTGCTCATTTTTTGAACCAGGCTCAGTTTGAGGATTCGCAACAGGGGAAATACATTCAATTGGGAGCCTTTAAATGCCCCTTATATGTCCTATATCCACCGTTGCCTCAATGTTTCTTGCAGTCGGTGTTCAAATATGCGCCCCAGCATGTATCCTGGCCCTCTACTCTCTCGGCCCATCATAAAGCTGACTTGGCCCAGGCCCATTATTCGGAAGTGGAAATATTGGATTTATCCTCTAATTGGGCGGTTCTCTGCTCTCGTTTCCTACAATGGGGACACCACAAGATTTCTTGCCAAGCCAGATTGATTTGTATTAATTGCTCCTCGCCTGGTCATAAGGCTATTGACTGCCCCATTTTTTTAAGCCCCAAACGTTCCAAACTTTGCAACCCACAATTGGTAACACGCATCTGCGGTCTGATCAATTTGTTCCTTCCCTTAACGTGCATGATCAGCCTAAACGCAAACCCACCGTCCGATGCGCGGTGTGTGGTTTCTACGGCCACGTGGAACAATCCTGCCGTAGACGTTGTTTCAACGAGAAGTGGCAGTGGCGAGAAAAGATTTCTCCCTCTTCCCACTTTACCCCTCACAGTCCGGCTTCTGCCTCGGCTTCTTCCACACCGTAGCTCTGCCCACTCGCGTCACCTCACCAGCCACCACCATCACTACCCTCCGCCGCTCCACCGTCCATGGCGAACTACCCACTCAATCCGGTGCCCTTCCTCCCGCCGGGTTTCGCAGTGGAGCCCGGCCTGGCAGACCGCGTCGTTCGCAGTGGCATGGTTGTCGGACCCATCCCGCCGCTCAACCACGATTTCCTCGCCGTCGCTGAAGCCAGTGCGTATGTCCCCTTGCATCGCCGCGCGGCCATCCGCAACATGGTCCAAGGTCTGCTCCATGAATCATAGCTTTTTACTACTGAATCAAGCGACCACCCTTTTGGCATTGGTATCTTTGGATTTGCGGACTCTTTCTTGTGCGACTCTGTAGTCAATACTCCTCTTGAACTTGAAGAAGATCTTCTAATTACTTTTGTGCCGCACAATGAAGCTCTGAATCGCCGCACCACCTCTTTTGGCCATGAGGTCTGGCTCATGTTCTTCGGATTCCCTTATGACTATCAGATGGATTATTACATCACTAAAGCCCTGGGTGGCTATGGTTCCCTTGTTAGCTGGTATAACCCGTGGCAGGATAGGAGGTTTATGCTCATAAAAGCCTGTGTTCTACGTCTCTGTCTGGTCCCCAAAAGTTTTGTTGTCTGGCAGCTGGGTGGTGCCAGGGATTGCTGGACTGTTCAGATCACAATCCTCAGAAGCAACGACTGGAATGGCCTACTACCTGAAGTGCTCCCTCCTGGCGAAGAAGATCCACCAGCTGATGGAAATCCTCATCCTCTGTTTGGTCCTGAGATGACTGCTGAGCAGCTGTATCAACAGCAGGTGCACAACTGGTTAGTGCAAAATGGAGCTCCCAATGCTGACAATGCCAACCAGGGCAATGCACCTCCTCAGAACAATGGTGGTTGGGGGCAATGGGCAGCTCCTCCGGCTCACCATCTTGTCAATTATCAAGCCCGGGTAGCAGCTCAGGGACTCATCTTCCAGCATGGTATCGTTCCGGAAGATAATATTTCAGATAACCCAATTGAGGCTTGGAATGACACCTTCTCCTCCTCTGATGACAGCTCTGCACCAACTGAAGATGCTCTGCTTTTGCTTCCTATCATTGAACCAGCCATGCCTGAAGCCCAGGATGCACTGAACATTACTGTCAGCATGCACAACAATGGCATTCACTTTGGCCTATCGGCCAATGGATCAGACCTGCTGAACCTTCTGCTGTCAGACCCAATTCCCAGGCAGCTCTTGAATAACTTCATCTTCCACGCTCTGCGCCCTGCATTGGCCACCATTGGTCCGTGGAGTTCAGGCTACGGTTTGCGCTCTGCAAATGTGCAAGTTTCGGTGTTGGTTTCCTCCGATGACAATGGCATTGTTCTTTCCCAGCTGCCATCTCCTCAAATGTCCTCTGTGGTCCTGGAAGATATTTCTGAAAATTCTCTACAGAACACACAGCTTCTATTGCCCTCTACGACTAACGCTGCCCAAATTGAAGTTACCCCTCTGGCTGCTTCTCCGCCTATGCCTCTAGTCGAGACTGGCACCTTACCGCCCTAGACTGACAGTCACAACGACAGGACTAACCAGGATATGTTTGCCACTGTTGTCAACTCCTCTGTCGAGCCTGCTGGTCTTGCTGCTGTGAACTCCATCCTGGAACCGGTAGGTCTTACTATTGTGACTCGTGGTCGTCGGGCTCGGGAACCTGCTCATACCTCCACTGTTGAAGTGCGTCGAAGCAACCGCTCCAACAAATACAATGGCTTCAAGGTCAACCAGGTGATTGAAACCCGCACCACCAACTCCAAGGTTAAGCCCAGGCTGGTTCCTTCGATTGGATCCTCTTCCTCGGCCATGGACTCGACCTCTGAAGATGTTCCTCGTACTCTTGTCCATGTCCTTCAGGCGATTGGTATTAACAAGTGTGATGTTCCCGCGGCTGAACTGACTGACGATCTTCTCACTGCGGTACCTGCTCCATCTACTGCTTCAACTGATCACCCAGGTACTCCGGCTAATGTTGATTTGCCTGCTGAGGATGGGCCCTCCAGGGCCTAGTCCATTTATTCTCTATGCCCCTTTTGCGTAGCTGGGAAGTGCTCTGTTGGAACATTCGTGGCATCAATTCTTATGATAAATAGCTTGCACTGAATAACGCCATTAGATCTAGTGGTTGCTCGGTTGTTTGCATCCAAGAGACAAAGAAAACCTCTTTTGAGTTATCCTTTATTAAATCCTATTGCCCTAGACAATTTGATCAGTTTGCATATGTCCCATCTCAAGGAGCTTCGGGTGGCTTGCTTACTATATGGAAAAGCTCTATGTTTACTGGTGATGTGGTGTTCTCGTGTGATTTTGCCTTGGTCATTAATTTTACTAGCACTTTATCGTCTCATTCTTGGACGCTAGTTAATATTTATGGCCCATGTTCGGGTGACGCGCGTATTAAGTTTACCAATTGGCTTTATAATCTGGATATACCTAGCTCGCAAGATTGGCTCCTAGTTGGCGATTTCAATTACATTCGTGCGCCTGATAATAGAAACAAGCCGGGGGGGGTGCCCGAATGACATATGCATGTTCAATGATATTATCCGCAAGCAGAGCCTTATTGAACTACCTATCAAGGGCCGATCATATACTTGGAGCAATATGCAGCAAGATCCACTACTTGAACAACTAGACTGGTTCTTTACCTCGTTGCATTGGACCAATGTGTACCCCAATACCATGGTCAAGCCTCTTGGTAAGCCTGTCTCCGACCATATACCCTGCAGTATTTCCATCCAAACTTGCATCCCTCGTAGCAAGGTGTTTCGTTTTGAGCCCCTTTGGATTTTGCACCCTGGCTTCATGGATCTTGTCCAAGATGTTTGGAATAGACCAGTTAGAGCACAAAACGCTACGACTATTCTCTGTCGTAAATTCAAAGCTCTGCGCCACACCCTAAAAATCTGGAGCAAAAACCTTTCCCGACTATCCGTAGCCATTGCTAATTGCAATGAAACCTTGGCGCAACTGGATGAACTTGAAAATAACATAGCCCTCTCTATTCCTGAAGCAAACTTTCGGAATATCATCAAGAAACACTTGCTGCGACTCCTTAAATATCAAAACCAGTACTGGAAGAAGCGTTGCACAATTAGATGGATCAAGTTCGTGGATGAGAATACCAAAAAATTTCAGGATGTTGCCACCGAAAGATATCGCCGCAACAACATTGCAAGCTTTAGAAAAGAAGATGGCTCCCTCATTGATAGTCACAACGGAAAAGAAGCGCTTCTGTTCCAAACATATACTGATCGCCTGGGTACTTTGTGACCTGCACAAATGAAATTTAATTTACCTAATGTTCTGCAACACCACGATGACCTAGACCAGCTAACTGAGCCATTTACCCACGATGATATTGATGCGGTTATTAAAGAAATGTCGGTCGATCGTGCACCAGGCCCGGATGGATTCAGTGGTGCATTCCTTAAAGCATGCTGGCCCATTATCAAACATGACTTTTACAACCTTTGTGAAGCTTTCCACCAGGGGGACTTGGATCTCACTAGTATAAACGATGGTCTGATAACATTAATTCCAAAGTCCATCTCGCCAGAAACTGTCAATGACTACTGCCCGATCACTCTCCTCAATTGTTGCCTTAAGATGATTACTAAGCTGCTTGCCAATCGTTTGCAACGGGTCATTCTAAAGATTATCCACAAGAACCAATATGGTTTTATAAAAGGGAGAACGATACAGGATTGCCTGGCCTGGGCCTTCCAATATATACACCAATGCCATGCATCGAAGAAGCAAATTATCTTGCTGAAACTGGACTTCGCTAAAGCCTTCGATACAATTGAACATGCTCCCATGTTGAATATTATGAAACACCTGGGATTCAACGATAAGTGGCTATCCTGGATTAAATGCATCTTCTCGACAGGGCGTTCATCGGTTCTATTGAATGGTGTGCCCGGCAGACAATTTCATTGCCGCACCCGGTGTACGACAGGGGCACCCGCTCTCCCCCTTGATCTTCGTCATTGTAGCTGATCTCCTCCAAGCAGCTATTAACGATGCTTTTAGACAAGGCAAAATCCAGCTGCCCTTCCCTTGCGTTGGCCAAACAGACTATCCGGTAATCCAATATGCCGATGACACGATACTGGCCATGCCTGCATGCCCTCAGCAAGCCGCAGTCATCAAAGAAATCCTTGTGGACTATGCTTCCTCCATCGACCTCCGAATTAACTTTCACAAGTCTACACTGATCCCAATCAACCTGTTGGAGGAAACTGCCTTGGCATTTGCAAACCTATTTGGGTGTTCAGTTGGATCCATGCCCTTTACTTACCTTGGGCTACCTCTCGGCACGTCTAAACCAACCATCCTTGATCTAATGCCCCTAGTTTGCAGTGCTGAACGTTCCCTCACCTCCACGATCGCAATGATGTCCTACGGTGGCAAACTTTCTTGGATGAATGCTACCGCCACATCCCTCCTCATTTACGCCATGTGCACACTCAAGTTGTCACCCAGGCTGATTGAGATGCTTGATAAAATCAGAAGGAGATGTCTCTGGACCAAAAATACGGAACAAGGGGACAAGTGCAACTCCCTTGCTGCATGGGACATGGTCTGCAAACCCAAAAAGCATGGTGGCCTCGGGGTTATCAACATTAAGGTGCAAAATGATGCCCTGCTCATGAAATTTTTGCACAAGTTTTATAACAAGCTCGATGTCCCCTGGGTATATCTCATTTGGAACACATACTATGTTGATAAAGTCCCCCATGCCACAAATCCAGTGGGCTCTTTTTGGTGGTGCGAAATCCTCAAGCTCACGCCTATCTTCCGAGGGATTTCACAAGTCCGAGTCATGTCGGGCACAACTGCTCTAGTTTGGAAAGATCTTTGGGCGGTGGATGTTCTGGAAAATTCGCACCCTCACGCGTTCTCCTTTGCCATGCATGAGGACGAGACTATCAAAGATTTCTTGGAGAGCACGGCATTGTCGGAAACCTTTCACCTACCTCTTTCTCCCCAAGCCCTGGCCGAGGTTCGAGACATTCGATAGATCTCCACACAAATGCACCCGTCCGCATCTGTCAACGATGTCTGGCATTATACCTGGGGGAAATCTGTCTACCAGCTGGCCGACTACTACAGATTCTTCTTTCGAGACGCCAACGCCCACCCAGCTTTCTCCCTTCTCTGGCGCGCTTGCTGCATCATGAGGATCAATGTCTTTGGCTGGCTCCTAATGAACGACCGATTGAATACACGTGACATGCTCAAGCGTCGACATTATGACATAGGTGATGACCACAGTTGCCTGCTCTGTGGCAACCACGACGAGGAAATTGTGGACCATATGATCTTTACTTGCCCATTCAGTCAATCTTGCTGGCAAAAACTTGGGATTAGCTGGCCACCCTTCACCTGCCGCCTCCAACTGCTTCAACAGGCTAAAAATTCCTGGGGGCGCCCACTCTTCTTTGAAATCTTCCTGGTGGCTGCCTGGAGTCTCTGGAAGGAAAGAAACAATAAACATTTTAGGAGGATTGCACCAACCGTTAGTGGGTGGCTAAAGAGATTCAAGGACGATTTTGACCTCCTCCAACATTGGACTAAGGGGGGTCATCCTACTTTCATTTCCTCTTTTATTTCTGAGTTACACTAGTAGTATCATCCCTATCCCCCTAACTCAATCTGTCTGGGCAGGATGACACCCACATGCAAAATGTAAAGCACTTGTAATATATATATATATATATGAAAACACAGTAGGAGCCTTTCCTACTATTTCTCCCTCAAAAAAACAATTACCTCGTGAAGTTCTACTTTCCTGTCACTCACTTCTTTCGAGAGAAACTCCTTCTCTAGAAAGGATCCATTCTTAGCATCGAATATCTTGCCTTCGGATCTGTGATAGAAGGTGTACCTAACGGTCTCCTTTGGGTATCCTATGAAGACACATTTCTCCATTTTGGGTTCGAGCTTATCAGGTTGAAGTATCTTCACATAAGCATCACAGCCCCAAACTTTAAGAAACGACAACTTGGGTTTCTTGCCAAACCACAGTTCATAAGGTGTCATCTCAACAGATTTATATGGTGCCCTATTTAATGTGAATGCAGCTGTCTCTAAAGCATAACCCCAAAACGATAGCGGTAAATCAGTAAGAGACATCATAGATCGCACCATATCTAGTAAAGTATGATTACGACATTCGAACACACCATTACGCTATGGTGTTCCGGGTGCCGTGAGTTGCGAAACTATTCCGCATTGTTTCAAATGAAGACCAAACTCATAACTCAAATATTCTCCTCCACGATCGGATCGTAGAAACTTTTATTTTCTTGTTACGATGATTTTCCACTTCACTCTGAAATTCTTTGAACTTTTCAAATGTTTCACACTTATGTTTCATTAAGTAGATATACCCATATCTGCTCAAATCATCTGTGAAGGTGAGAAAATAACGATATCCCCGCGAGCCTCAATGTTCATTGGACCACATACATCAGTATGTATGATTTCCAATAGCTCTGTTGCTCGCTCCATTGTTCTGGAGAACGGAGTTTTAGTCATCTTGCCCATGAGGCATGGTTCGCAAGTACCAAGTGATTCATAATCAAATGATTCCAGAAGTCCATTAGAATGGAGTTTCTTCATGCGCTTTACACCAATATAACCCAAACGGTAGTTCCACAAATAAGTTGCAGTATCGTTATCAACTCTGCATCTTTTGGCTTCAATACTGTGAATATGCGTATCACTACTATCAAGATTTAGTAAAAATAGACCACTCATCAAGGGTGCATGACCATAAAAGATATTACTCATATAAATAGAACAACCATTATTCTCTAATTTAAATGAATAACCGTCTCACATCAAACAAGATCCAGATATAATGTTCATGCTCAACGCTGGCACCAAATAACAATTATTTAGGTCTAAAACTAATCCCAAAGGTAGATGTAGAGGTAGCATGCCGACGGCGATCACATCGACTTTGGAACCATTTCCCACGTGCATCGTCACCTCGTCCTTAGCCAATCTTCGCTTAATCCGTAGCCCCTGTTTCGAGTTGCAAATGTTAGCAACTGAACCAGTATCGAATACCCATGCACTATTGTGAGCATTAGTAAGGTACACATCAATAACATGTATATCAAATATACTTTTTACTTTGCCATCCTTTCTTCTCCACCAAATACTTGGGGTAGTTCCGCTTCTAGTGACCAGTCCCTTTGCAGTAGAAGCACTCAGTCTCAGGCTTAGGTCCAGACTTGGGTTTCTTCACTTGAGCAACAACTGGCTTGTTGTTCTTCTTGAAGTTCCCCTTCTTTACTTTACCCTTTTTCTTGAAACTGGTGATCTTGTTGACCATCAACACTTGATGCTCCTTCTTGATTTCTACCTCCGCAGCCTTTAGCATTGCGAAGAGCTCAGGAATCGTCTTATCCATCCCTTGCATATTATAGTTCATCACGAAGCTCTTGTAGCTTGGTGGCAGTGATTGAAGAACTCTGTCAATGACACTATCATCAGGAAGATTAACTCCCAGCTGAGTCAAGTGGTTGTGGTACCCAGACATTCTGAGTATATGTTCACTCACAGAACTATTCTCCTCCATTTTGCAGCTGTAGAACATATTGGAGACTTCATATCTCTTAATCCGGGCATTTGCTTGAAATATTAACTTCAACTCCTGGAACATCTCATATGCTCCATGACGTTCAAAATGTCATTGAAGTCTCAGTTCTAAGTCGTAAAGCATGGCACACAGAACTATCGAGTAGTCATCAACTTTGCTCTGCGAGGTGTTCACAACATCTGGCATTGCTCCCGCAGCAGGTTTGACACCTAGTGGTGCTTCCAGGATGTAATTCTTTTGTGCAGCAATGAGGATAATCCTCAAGTTACGGACCCAGTCCGTGTAGTTTCTACCATCATCTTTCAACTTAGCTTTCTCTAGGAACTTATTAAAATTCAACGGAACAACAACACGGGCCATCTATGTACAACAACATAGACATGCAAAATACTATCAGGTACTAAGTTCATGATAAATTAAAGTTCAATTAATCAAATTACTTAAGAACTCCCACTTAGATAGACATCTATCTAATCATCTAAGTGATCACGTGATCCATATAAACTAAACCATGTCCGATCATCACGTGAGATGGAGTAGTTTTCAATGGTGAACATCACTATGTTGATCATATCTACTATATGATTCACGCTCGACCTCTTGGTCTCAGTGTTCCGAGGCCATATCTGCATATGCTAGGCTCGTCAAGTTTAACCCGAGTATTTCGCGTGTGCGAAACTGGCTTGCACCCATTGTATGTGAACGTAGAGCTTATCACACCCGATCATCACGTGGTGTCTCGGCATGACGAACTGTAGCAACGGTGTATACTCAGGGAGAACACTTATACCTTGAAATTTAGTGAGAGATCATCTTATAATGCTACCACCGAACTAAGAAAAATAAGATGCATAAAGGATAAACATCACATGCAATCAATATAAGTGATATGATATGGCCATCATCATCTTGTGCCTTAGATCTCCATCTCCAATGCACCGTCATGATCACCATCGCCACCGGCTTGACACCTTGATCTCCATCGAAGCATCGTTGTTGTCTCACCAACTATTGCTTCTACGACTATCACTACCGCTTAGTGATAAAGTAAAGCAAATGGTGATTGCATTTCATACAATAAAGCGACAACCATATGGATCCTCCCAGTTGTCGATAACTGTGTTACAAAACATGATCATCGCATACAATAAAATTTAGCATCATGTCTTGACCATATCACATCACAACATGCCCTGCAAAAACAAGTTAGACGTCTTCTACTTTGTTGTTGCAAGTTTTACGTGGCTGCTACGGGCTGAGCAAGAACCGTTCTTACCTACGCATCAAAAACCACAACGCGGTATAGTGATTGATTTTTTATCTTCAGAAAGAACCATGTTCATTGAATCCGATTCAACTAAAGTTGGAGAAACTGACACCCACCAGCCACCTGTGTGCGAAGCACGTTGGTAGAACCAGTCTCGCGTAAGCGTACACGTAATGTCGGTCTGGGCCACTTCATCCAACAATACCGCCGAATCAAGAATCAACTAGTGACAGCAAGCAATATGTATATACCCATGCCCACAACTCCTTTGTGTTCTACTCGTGCATATAACATCTACGCATAGACCTGGCTCGGATGCCACTGTTGGGAACGCAGTAATTTCAAAAAAAAATCCTACGCACACACAAGATCTATCATGGTGATGCATAGCAACGAGAAGGGAAGAGTGTTGTCCATGTACCCTCATAGACCATAAGCGGAAGCGTTATGACAACGCGGTTGATGTAGTCGTACGTCTTCACACGTTCGGCCCCTCCGCGATCTACACACATTCAGCTCGGTGACGTCCCACGAACTCTCGATCCAGCTGAGTGTCGGGGGAGAGCTTCGTCAGCACGACAGCATGATGACGGTGATGGTGAAGCTACCGGCGCAGGGCTTCGCCTAAGCACTACGACGATATGACCGAGGTGGATTATGGTGGAGGGGGGCACCGCACACGGCTAAGGGATCAATGATCAACCTGTGTGTCCTAGGGTGCCCCTGCCTCCGTATATAAAGGAGCAAGGGGGAGGACGGCCGGCACTTGGGGCGCACCAGGAGAGGAGGAGTCCTCCTCCTAGTAGAAGTAGGACTCCCCTTTCGTAGTCCTACTAGGAGGAGGAAGGGGGAAGGAAGGAGAGGGAGAGAACAGAAGGAAAGGGGGGTGCCGCCCCCTTTCCCTAGTCCAATTCAGACTAGACGGGGAGGAGCGCGCGGCCCTGCCTTGGCTAGCCCTCTCTCTCTCCACTAAGGCCCACGCTGGCCCATTAGATCCCCCGGGGGTTCTGATAACCCCCCAGCACTCCGACAATTATCCGGTGACCCCGGAAACTCATCCGGCGTCCGAATATAGTCATCCAATATATCAATCTTTATGTCTCTACCATTTGGAGACTCCTCGTCATGTCCATGATCACATCTGGGACTCCGAACTACCTTAGGTACATCAAAACACATAAAATCATAATACCGATCATCACCGAACGTTAAGCGTGTGGACCCTACGGGTTCGAGAACTATGTAGACATGACCGAGACACATCTCCGGTCAATAACCAATAGTGGAACCTAGATGTTCATATTGGCTCCCACATATTCTACGAAGATCTTTATCGGTCAAACCGCATAACGATATACGTTGTTCTCTTTGTCATTGATATGTTACTTGCCCGAGAATCGATCATCGGTATCTCAATACCTAGTTCAATCTCGTTATCGGCAAGTCTCTTTACTCGTTCCATAATGCATCATCCCGTAACTAACTCATTAGTCACATTGCTTGCAAGGCTTATAGTGATGTGCATTACTGAGAGGGCCTAGAGATACCTCTCCGATACTCGGAGTGACAAATCCTAATCTCTATCTATGCCAACTCAACAAACACCATCGGAGACACCTGTAGAGAATCTTTATAGTCACCCAGTTACGTTGTGACGTTTGATAGGACACTAAGTGTTCCTCCGGTATTCGGGAGTTGCATGATCTCATAGTCAAAGGAACATGTATAAGTTATGGAGAAAGCAATAGCAACAAACTAAACAATCATCGTGCTAAGCTAATGGATGGGTCAAGTCAATCACATCATTCTCTAATGATGTGATCTCGTTAATCAAATGACAACTCATGTCTATGGTTAGGAAACATAACCATCATTGATTCAACGAGCTAGTCAAGTAGAGGCATACTAGTGACATTCTGTTTGTCTATGTATTCACACATGTACTGAGTTTCTGGTTAATACAATTCTAGCATGAATAATAAACATTTATCATGATATAAGGAAATATAAATAACAACTTTCTTATTGCCTCTAGGGCATATTTCCTTCAGTATCGGAGGGTATGAACTATAGAGAGGTTGGAATACAGTAGATATTACACCATATGAATTTAGAATGAGTTGACAACACTACCAAAAGTGGTGATTTATTTTCTTATACTAATGGAGCTTAGGAGTTTTCTGTTGAGTTTTGTGTTGTGAAGATTTCAAGTTTTGGGTAAAGATTCGATGGACTATGGAATAAGGAGTGGCAAGAGCCTAAGCTTGGGGATGCCCAAGGCACCCCAAGGTAATATTCAAGGACAACCGAGAGCCTAAGCTTGGGGATGCCGCGGATGGCATCCCCTCTTTCGTCTTCGTTCATCGGTAACTTTACTTGGAGCTATATTTTTATTCACCACATGATATGTGTTTTGCTTGGAGCGTCATTTTATTTTGTTTTGTTTTGTTTATTGTCTGAATAATATACCAAGATCTGAAATTCTTAAATATTAGAGAGTCTTCACATAGTTGCATAATTATTCGTCTACTCATTGATCTTCACTTATATCTTTCGGAGTAGTTTGTCATTTGCTCTAGTGCTTCACTTATATCCTTTTAGAGCATGGCGGTGGTTTTATTTTGAAGAAATAGATGAACGCTCATGCTTCACTTATATTATTTTGAGAGTCATAAACAACATGGTAACTTGCTTTGGTTATGGAACTAGTCCTAATATGATGGGCATCCAAGATGGGTATAATAAAAACTTTCATATAAAGTGCATTGAATACTATGAGAAGTTTGATACTTGATGATTGTTTTGAGATATGAAGATGGTGATATTAGAGTCATGATAGTTGAGTAGTTGTGAATTTGAGAGATACTTGTGTTAAAGTTTGTGATTCCCATAGCATGCACGTATGGTGAACCGTTATGTGATGAAGTCGGAGCATGATTATTTTTTGATTGTCTTCCTTATGAGTGGTGGTCAGGGACGAGCGATGGTCTTTTCCTACCAATCTATCCCCCTATGAGCATGCGCGTAGTACTTTTTTGATAACTAATAGATTTTTGCAATAAGTATGTGAGTTCTTTATGACTAATGCTGAGTCCATGGATTATACGCACTCTCACCCTTCCACCATTGCTAGCCTATCTAGTACCGCGTGGCTTTCGCCGGTACCATAAACCCACCATTTATCTTCCTCAAAACAGCCACCATATCTACCTATTATGGCACTTCCATAGCCATTCCGAGATATATTGCCATGCAACTTTCCACCGTTCCATTTATTATGACATGATTCATCATTGTCATATTGCTTTGCATGATCATGTAGTTAACATCATATTTGTGGCAAGGCCACCGTTCATAATTTCATACATGTCACTCTTGAATCATTGCACATCCCGATACACCGCTGGAGGCATTCACATAGAGTCATATTTTGTTCTAATTATCGAGTTGTAATTTTTGAGTTGTAAGTAAATAAAAGTGTGATGATCATCATTATTAGAGCATTGCCCCATGTGAGGAAAGGATGATGGAGACTATGATTCCCCCACAAGTCGGGATGAGACTCCGGACGAAAAATAAAAAAAGGAGAAAAAAGAGGCCATAAAAAAGGGAAGGTCCAAAAAAACAAAAAATGAGAGAAAAAGAGAGAAGGGGTAATGCTACCATCCTTTTACCACACTTGTGCTTCAAAGTAGCACCATGATCTTCATGATAGAGAGTCTCCTATGTTGTCACTTTCGTATACTAGTGGGAATCTTTTGTTATAGAACTTGGCTTGTATATTACAATGATGGGATTCCTCAAAATGCCCTAGGTCTTCGTGAGCAAGCGAGTTGGATGCACACCCACTTAGTTTCCTTTTGAGCTTTCATACACTTATAGCTCTAGTGCATCCGTTGCATGGCAATCCCTACTCACTCGCATTGATATCTATTGATGGGCATCTCCATAGCCCGTTGATACGCCTAGTTGATGTGAGACTATCTTCTACTTTTTGTCTTCTCCACAACCACCATTCTATTCCACCTATAGTGTTATGTCCATGGCTCACGCTCATGTATTGCGTGAAGATTGAAAATTTTTGAGAACATCAAAAGTATGAAACAATTACTTGGCTTGTCATCGGGGTTGTGCATTATTTAAATATTTTGTGTGATGAAGATAGAGCATAGCCAGACTATATGATTTTGTAGGGATAGCTTTCTTTGGCCATGTTATTTTGAGAAGACATGATTGCTTGGTTAGTATGCTTGAAGTATTATTGTTTTTATGTCAATATTAAACTTTTTTCTTGAATCTTATGGATCTGAATATTCTTGCCACAATAGAGAAGATTACACTGATGAATATGTTAGGTAGCATTCCACATCAAAAATTCTGCTTTTTTATCATTTACCTACTCGAGGACGAGCAGGAATTAAGCTTGGGGATGCTGATACGTCTCCAACGTATCTATAATTTTTAATTGTTCCATGCTATTATATTATCCATCTAGGATGTTTTATATGCATTTATATGCTATTTTATATGATTTTTGGGACTAACCTATTAACCTAGAGCATAGTGCCAGTTTTTGTTTTTCCTTGTTTTTTAGTTTTCCAAAAAAGGAATACCAAACGGAGTCCATTGACGTGCCAATTTTTGATGATTTTTTATGGACCAAAAGAAGCCCCCAGAGTAAAAGAGTTGGGCCAGAAGAGTCCCGGGTCGTCCACGAGGGTGGGGGCGTGCCCTACCTGACGGTGCCGTGTACCTGGGGTAGGGAAATAGACCTGATCTAAGCACCCTCCCTAAGGACACTCCCTATAGTCAAAGACATCCAAAGGACAATAAATTCTACCAACTGGAATTTACTTCAAGGTGCAATCCACTCGACCATGAGTGTAACACCCCGGATGTAACTTTCCCAATTTGTACTCCAACTCTTGCCGTTTCCGGCGTTAAGTTATATTTATTTCCTCGGGTTCGGGTTTTGTCTCCGTGTGTTTTTGTCGTTGTCATGCATCTCATATCATGTCATCATGTGCATTGCATCTACATACGTGTTCATCTCATGCATTCGAGCATTTTCCCCGTTGTCCGTTTTGCATTCCGGCGCTTCGTTCTCCTCCGGTGGTCATTTCTAGCTTTCTTTCGTGTGTGGGGATTAAACATTTCCGGATTGGACGGAGACTTACCAAGCGGCCTTGGTTTACTACCGGTAGACCGCCTGTCAAGTTTCGTATCATTTGGACTTCGTTTGATACTCCAATGGTTAACCGAGGGACCGAAAAGGCCTCATGTGTGTTGCAGCCCAACACCCCTCCAATTTGTCCCAACACCCACCTAAGTCTTCTCCATCATCTAGATCGTTCGATCAAGATCGCGTGGCCGAAAACCGCACCTCATTTGGACTCTCCTAGCTCCCTCTAGGCCTATTTAAACACCCCCCCGATTTTCGGATCTCCTTCTTCCCCCGAAACCCTAAAAATCGTCTTCGTCGAGCCGGACATGTCCGACCTTCCCCAGACAGATCGCCGCCGCCAACCGGGGCACGCCACGTGGCGCGGGCGCCCCACATCGCCGCCGAACTCCACCCGGGCCCGGGAAGCCCAAGGCTGGCCCCCGCGGGCCCATCCGCCGCCGCCGCCCGGGTCGTCCTCCTCCCCGCGCCCGGCCCCCGCCGCCTCGTTCGCTCCGCCGCCGCCGCCTCCTTCCGGCGACCGGAGCCGCCGCGTGCCACCGCGACGCCGGCCGGACCCCGCCGACCCCGCCGCCTCTTTCCTCGCCACCCGGAGCCGCTCGCCGCCGCCTAGCTAGCCCCGGCCGGCCCCAGCTCCGGCCACCGCGGGCCCCGGCCACCGGCGACCTCGCCCTCGCCAGCCGCCGCCCTCATCCCCGCCGTGAACAGTGTTCCGCCGCCGCCTTGGGTTCCGTGAAACCCTAGATCTCGGGGTAAAAATTTCTTCTAAGTTCCAGAAATTGCAGATCCAAGTGCCTCTGTTCGTGGCCCCGTAACTTTGCATCCGTAGCTCCGATTCATGCATATAGCATATAAAAATGTTCATCTCAGAGAGTACATCATTTCATTCCATTGCATCATTTTCATTTGAGTTCATCTTGATGCCCGAAATGCTGCTAGAAGAGGGCTACTTGAGTTAATTGTCAGATCTGCTACTCCGTTTAGCACTTTTGTCATTTTTACCATGGTTAATGTGTGCATGATATGCCCTGTTGCTCTACATGTGTTTTGTTAAGGGTTTTGTCATCTTTTCAGAGGTGCAACCCATGTATTTTTGTGATGTGTGTGGTGACTAGTGCAAGCTTGCAAAGTGGTGCACTTGCTAATTCTGCTTTCAGGGACTTAGCAATTCCACTAAGTCCTGGATCTGTTTAGCTCATGATGCCATATGTTCATGTTGTTTCCTAGTGATCCATACCTCTTTTGGGGATGATCAGTAAGGATGTTTTGTTAATATTGTAGTGCTATATCCATCCATGTCTTTTTTTGCAATTTTGGAGCACCCTAGCTTGAGTCAATCGAGCTCTACTTTCGCTACTTTGTGAATCTGGGCAGATTGTCAACTTGTTTGCAATTTCGCCGGAGATGTTGTAGTTGATCTGTGCATGCTATGCTATTGTTCTTGCCATGTCTAGCTTGAATTTTGTGCCTTCTTAATGGATGTATGCTTGTCTTGCCATGACTTGCACCGCAGTGAGTGCATCGAGCTAGTAAACATGCCTACTTGAGTTATATTTCAGCGTGTGTCAGTTTTCACTAAGTCTGAAAACTGATTATGTTTTTGCTATGTTCACATGCTTGCAATTGTATTTTCTGGTCCTTTTTGGCTCAAGGTCACTAAGGGACTTTTGTTAAGCTCTTTGAGTAGCTCCATGCCATGCTTTAATTTTCCATATTCAGATCCTGTAGCATGTAGTTTTGTTGCTCCGAAGAGGGCTACTTGATCTGAAATTCCAGACAAGTGTTAATTTCACTAAGTCTGAGATCTGTTTGCCATTTGCATTTTTGCCATGCTTGTTTGAACCTGTTAATGGATGAATTGGCCGTACCTCAGTGCTAGACTTTTGTTAAGCATCTTGTATGCATCCCTTCCATGTATTTTGTTGTCATGATTGGGTGCTGTAGCATGTTCATCTCATTGCATTTAGATGGCTACTTGCGGTAAATCGCAGACCGGTGTCATTTTTGTTTCGCTTGCCATTTCCAAACCGTAACTCCGATTCCGGTGTTCTTTATATCGTTTTCAAGCAATTTCATCTCATCTTTCCAGTGGTACACTTGGATTTCCAAGTTGAGGCCAGGTTCATGCATTTCCTGTCATATCTTGCATTTTGCATCCCGCATCGCATTCCGCATAGCATATCATCATTGCATCATATTGCTTGGGCTTGCACATGGTTGATTGCATCCTTGTTTGCTTGTTTATCTTGTTTGGGTAGAGCCGGGAGATGAGTTCGCTAACGAGGAGCTCGTTGAGTTTGCTTTTGAGGATCCAGTCAACTCTGACAACTGTGCAGGCAAGATGATCATACCCTCGAAATCACTACTATCTTTGCTATGCTAGTTTGCTCGCTCTTTTGCTATGCCAATGCTAAGATGCCTACCACTTGCTTTCAAGCCTCCCAAATTGCCATGTCAAACCTTCTAACCCACCTTGTCCTAGCAAACCGTTGATTGGCTATGTTACGCTTTGCTCAGCCCCTCTTATAGCGTTGCTAGTTGCAGGTGAAGATTGGAGGCTGTTCCTTGTTGGAACATTTATTTACTTGTTGGGATATCATTATATTGCTATGTTATCTTAATGCATCTATATACTTGGTAAAGGGTGGAAGGCTCGGCCTCTCGCCTAGTGTTTTGTTCCACTCTTGCCGCCCTAGTTTCCGTCATATCGGTGTTATGTTCCCGGATTTTGCGTCCCTTACGCGGTTGGGTTATAATGGGAACCCCTTGATAGTTTGCCTTGATTAAAGCTTTTCCAGCAATCCCCAACATTGGTCTTACCATTTGCCACCTAGCCTTTTCTTTCCCTTGGGTTCTGCAGACTCAAGGGTCATCTTATTTTAACCCCCCCGGGCCAGTGCTCCTCTGAGTGTTGGTCCAACCGAGCGATGTCCGGGGCTACCAGGGGCAACTCTGGGCTGGCCTACCCGACGTCTTGCTCATCTGAGTGTGCCCTGAGAACGAGATATGTGCAGCTCCTATCGGGATTTGTCGGCACATTCGGGCGGTGTTGCTGGTCTTGTTTTAATCTGTCAAAGTGTCTTGAATTACCGAGATACCGAGTCTGATCGGAACGTCTTGGGAGGAGGTCTATTCCTTCGTTGACCGTGAGAGCTTGTCATGGGCTAAGTTGGGACTCCCCTGCAGGGATTTGAACTTTCGAAAGCCGTGCCCGCGGTTATGGGAAGATGGAAATTTGTTAATGTCCGGTTGTAGATAACTTGAACCTTAATTTAATTAAAATGAATCAACTGAGTGTGTTACCGTGATGGCCTCTTCTCGGCGGAGTCCGGGAAGTGGACACGGTGTTGGAGTAATGTTTGCGCAGATGGTTCTCTAGTTTCTCGCTCGCGCTTTGCCCCCTCTTCTCGCTCTCTTTTGCGTATAAGTTAGCCACCATATATGCTAGTCGCTTGCTGCAGCTCCACATATATTTACCTTGCCTTACCTATAAGCTTAAATAGTCTTGATCACGAGGGTGCGAGATTGCTGAGTCTCTGTGGCTCACAGATTACTATTACACCAGATGCAGGGCCTGATGATTCCGCTCCAGGAGACACGTATGAGCTCAAGTGGGAGTTCGACGAAGACTCTCAACGTTACTATGTTTCCTTTCCCGATGATCAGTAGTGGTGCCCAGTTGGGGGTGATTGGGACCGTTGTCCATGTTGGGTTCTCTTTTATTTTGGCGCCGTAGTCGGGCCATGAGTGTTTGGATGATGTAATGTTATTTATGTACTTGATTGACGTGGCGAGTGTAAGCCAACTATGTTATCCCCCCTTTATTATTTATATTACATGGGATGTTGTGAAGATTGCCTAACTTGGGACATATGCCTTCAATGCGATTATGTCTCTAAGTCGTGCCTCGACACGTGGGAGCTATAGTCACATCGAGGGTGTAACAAGTTGGTAATCAGAGCCTTCCCCGACCTTAGGAGCCCCATTGCTTGATCGTTTTTAGCGGCCGAGTTGCGTCTAGAAAAATGTTTTGAGTCATTTAGGAATTATATATCGGAGAGTTTAGGAATTCTTTTTACTTCCCAGTCTCCTCATCGCTCTGGTAAGGCATCCTGACGTAGAGTTTTGACTCTTCTCTTCTCAAATTTCACTAAAAAATATTTTAGGATCACGCGGGTATCTTGGAATCGTTCCGATGGTTTTATGATGAGAACATTGTCTTGGTGCCTCCTGTCAGGGGTTTAGTGGAAGTGTCCCTGGGAGTTGAGCTCTGAGGTGTTGTCATCATAATTTTATCGTTGCAGTTCTGGAATACCTGAGTCTAGTACGCCGACATCGAAAATCTCTTTTATGCACTTCGTTGGTGAGATAACCTCGACGCCACCCAGTACTGGGGCGGGAGTTCGGGAGTATCGCCATAACTTGTATAACGGATGCTTTTGAAAGGTTGAGGTAGATGGTTTCCGAAGGTTTCTTGGTTATGTGTTGAAGGATGGATACAGCTGGATGTAGGATTTGCTAGTTTGGGTGAGATATTATGCTTCCCCTGTATCCCCAACACCTGATTGCATAACCGGAAAGGTTCGGGAGTTTCATAGGTGGGAATTCTAGTAGCTCTAGTTCTTCTTCCACGGATATTTGTTTGAGATTGGGATTTCTTACCGATTATTCGTTCTTGATCCGTACCTTGTTGATTTATTTCTCTACCTTAATTCTACGTGGCTTCTCAATTTATGGATATGTGACCATTTCAAGAGGAATGCATTCGTTCATTTTGTTCGGATGTGAAGACTATATGTTGCAATTTTCTTTCCGTTGGATTCAGCTTCAATATTGTCTGTCAATGTGCTAATGGTTGTCAACCTCTTCAGGATGGCTCCTCCAACGCGCACAACTCCGAATCCTGATCCGCCACCACCTCCACCTCCTCCGGAGGCATGGCAAGCTGTGATGGCCGCAACCAATGCAAACACATAGTTGATCATGCAAATTCTCCAAGAGCGCAATCAAGGCAACCAAGGGAATCAAGGCAGCAATCAGAATCACTTTGCTACACTCAACCAGTTCCTTGCTAACGGGCCAAAGACTTTCAGCAATTGTGTTGAGGCAACCGATGCTGACGATTGGCTTGTGGATCTGTGTAAGCATTTCGAGTGCAGTAACGTCAGGCCTGAGGACTTTGTTATGTTCGCTTCCTTCCAACTCAAAGATCAAGCTGCAGAGTGGTTCCAGCAGTACAAGGACTCCAGAGGTGGACGTGTTATCACTTGGGATGATTTCCGTCGAGACTTCCGAGCTCATCATATTCCCCAGAGCGTGGTTGAAAGCAAGCATGAGAAATTCCGCAATCTGAAGCAAGGCTCTTTGTCTGTCTATGACTACAACAAGTTGTTCCAGAAGCTCGCCCGCTTTGCCAAGCAGGACGTCCCTGATGAGAAGAGCATGATATACCAGTTCAGGGGTGGTCTCAGAGAAGAAATTCAGCTAGCTCTTGTCCTCTTTGAGCCCTTGAGATACGATGAGTTCTACAACATGGCACTGAAGCAAGAGGCTGCTCAGTTGAGGTGTGATGCTTCCAAGAAGCAAGTCAGAGATGTTACTCCTTCTTCCTCTACTCAAGTGGCCAAGCAGCAGAAGTATTGGCTTCCTCCTCCTCCGTCCCGTCAGCCATATCAGCAGAAGAGCAAAGGTGGCAGTGGTTCTTCCCACCCACCCAACCCTGGCTTTCAGAATAAGACTTCGTCTCAAGCTCCAAGATCGAGTGCTCCATATCACCGTCCGCTTTCAGAGGTCACGTGCAACAAGTGCCAACAGAAGGGTCACTACGCCAACAAGTGTTTCAACCAGAGGCGTCTTCCTCCTCCTCCTGTCAGATCGGCAAGTACAGCTGTGGTCAAGCATAACCCCAAGTCCGCCAAGGTCAACTTGCTGAATGCAGCTCAGGCAGAGGACTCACCAGATGTGATCATGGGTAACCTTCCTGTTAATGACATTCCCGCAAGAGTTCTTTTTGACACTGGTGCATCTTTATCGTTTTTATCGAAGCCTTTTGCATCCATGCATGATGTGCATACTATTGATTTGCCTAAGCCGATAGCGGTCTCTCTCCGGGTTTGTTCATGAACACCAAAATGATGGCTCCGGATGTTACTATCACATTGGGCGACTACAAGTTTCTTTCTTCTCCTATGGTGCTTGGTAACTCAGATATTGATCTTATTCTCGAAATGGATTGGCTTACTAAGCACAAGGCTCAGCTTGATTGTGCAGCCAGGCAGATTCAATTGACTCATTCGTCTGAGGATGTAATTGTCTTTGCCGCTCGTGATGATACCATCCGTCTGTTTTCTCTCAATGAGAAGGGTGAACTCGATACCATCTCACAAATTCCAGTCATTTGCGAATATCAAGACATCTTTCTAGAAGAGCTCCCAGGAATGCCTCCGCACCGGCCAGTTGAATTCGTTATTGATCTTGAGCCTGGCACGGAACCTGTGTGCAAACATCCTTACAAGCTCGGACCTGAAGAGTTGAAGGAGCTGAAGAAGCAACTCGATATTCAAGAGAAAATGGGTCTCATCCGGCCTAGTTCTTCTCCGTGGGGTTGTGGTGTTCTTCTTGTGAAGAAGAAGGATGGAACGGACCGACTTTGTGTTGATAACCGTCCAGTAAACAAGAAGACCATAAAGAACAAATACCCACTTCCCAACATCAATGAGCTGTTCGAACAACTCAAAGGTGCCCAAGTATTCTCCAAGCTTGATCTCCGTATGGGCTATCATCAGATTCGAATCCGTGAGCAAGATATTCCCAAGACGGCTTTCAGGACAAGCTTTGGTTCATATGAATACACTGTCATGTCTTTGGTCTCGTCAACGCTCCTCCGACGTTCTCTCGCATGATGAACTTCATCTTCAATGCCTACACCAATGACTTCGTTTTGGTCTATCTCGACGACATTTTGGTTTTCTCGAAGAACAAGGAAGATCATGCCAAGCACTTGCGTTTGGTTCTTCATAAGCTCAGGGAACATCAGTTCTACGCCAAGTTCTCCAAGTGTGAATTTTGGCTCGATGAGGTTCTTTATCTTGGTCATATCATCTCTGCCAAGGGCATTGCTGTGAATCCTGAGAAGGTGTCTGCAATTGTGAATTGGGAACCTCCTCAGAACGTGAAGCAACTCCGCAGTTTTCTCGGTCTCGCAAGCTATTGCCGAAGATTTGTTGAAAACTTTTCTAAGATCGAGAAGCCTCTCTCTAATCTTCTCCAGAAGCACGTCAAGTATGTTTGGTCTCCGGAGTGTGACATTGCTTTCAACACTTTGAAAGAGAAATTGATCACTGCTCCAGTTCTGACTCCGCCTGATGAATCCAAGCCGTACGAGGTCTTTTGTGATGCCTCTCTCCAAGGTCTTGGCGCAGTATTGATGCAAGAGAAGAAAGTTGTTGCTTATACATCTCGCCAGTTGAAGCCTAATGAGAAGAACTACCCCACTCATGATCTCGAGTTGGCGGCAGTTGTGCATGCTCTTTTGACTTGGAGACATCTTCTATTGGGAAGAAAAGTGGACATCTTCACTGATCACAAGAGTCTCAAGTACATCTTCACTCAGCCTAATCTCAACCTCAGGCAGACTCGATGGGTCGAAATGATTCAAGAATATAATCCGAGTATTGAGTATACTCCAGGCAAGGCCAATGTGATTGCTGACACTTTGAGCAGGAAAGCCTACTGCAACAGTCTTATTCTCAAGCCTTATCAACTCGAGCTTTGTGAAGCTTTCCGCAAACTTAATCTGCAAGTTGTTCCTCAAGGTTTCCTCGCCAACCTTCAAGTCTCTCCTACCTTAGAAGACCAGATTCGCCAAGCCCGGCTTCTTGATGCTATGGTGAAAAAGGTGAAAATTGGGATTGCCAAGAGTCAGTCCAAGTACAAGTGCTACCGCCTTGATGACAAGGACACTCTCTTCTTCGAGGATCGTATTGTGGTACCCAAAGGTGACCTCCGTAAAGTGATCTTGAACGAGGCTCACAATTCTCTCCTCTCCATCCACCCTAGGAGCACGAAGATGTATCAGGACCTCAAGCAAGCTTATTGGTGGACTCGAATGAAGCATGAGGTTGCTCAATTCGTGAATGAATGTGATGTCTGCAGAAGAGTGAAGGCAAAACACCAAAGGCCAGATGGTCTCCTCCAACCTCTTGCCATTCCAGAATGGAAGTTTGACCACATTGAAATGGACTTTGTGACTGGGTTTTCAAAGTCCAAGCGTGGCAATGATGCTATATTCGTTGTCATCGACAAACTCACCAAAGTGGCTCACTTTCTGCCTATCAAAGAGTCGATCACTGCAGCTCAATTGGTGGAACTCTACACCTCTCATATTGTCTCTCTGCATGGTATTCCACAAGTGATCTCTTCAGACCGTGGCAACATTTTCACCTTGAAGTTTTGGGATTCTTTTCAGAAGGCCATGGGCACGAACATCCGTTTCAGCACAGCTTTCCATCCTCAAACTAGCGGTCAAGTCGAGCGTGTCAACCAGATTCTTGAAGATATGCTCAGGGCTTGTGTGATCTCCTTCGGCATGAAGTGGGAGGATTGTCTTCCTTATGCTGAATTCTCCTATAACAACAGTTTTCAAGCAAGTTCGGGCAAGGCCCCATTTGAATTTTTGTATGGCAGGAAGTGCCGTACCCCTCTCAACTGGTCTGAAACCGGTGAACGCCAGCTTTTGGGTAATGACTTAATCACAGAGGCAGAGGAAATGTGCAAAGTCATTCGTGATAACCTCAAAGCAGCCCAATCCCGTCAGAAGAGCAACTATGATAGTAAGCACCGTGATTTGGCTTTCGAGATCAGAGATCATGTTTACCTCCGCGTCTCTCCTATGAAAGATACTCATCGCTTCGTATCAAAGGGAAGCTTGCCCCTAGATACATGGGACCTTTCAAGATTGTCAGCAAGAGAGGCGACCTTGCCTATCAACTCGAGCTTCCTTCAAACTTTGCAAATGTTCATGACGTGTTCCATGTCTCTCAGCTCCGAAAGTGCTTCAAGACTCCTGACCGCACCGTCAACTTCGAGGACATTGAGCTCCAATAAGATCTCTCCTATTGTGAGCACCCAGTTGCTATTCTTGAAGAGACTGAACGCAAGACTCGCAATAAGTCAATCAAATTTCTCAAAGTCAAGTGGTCACACCATTCCGACCGTGAAGCTACCTGGGAACGCGAGGATCACCTCCGTTCTGAGTACCCGGCGTTCTTTCAGTCCTAGATCTTGGGACGAGATCCTTTCGTAGTGGTGGAGTGTTGTAACACCCCGAATGTAACTTTCCCAATTTGTACTCCAACTCTTGCCGTTTTCGGCTTTAAGTTATTTTGTTTTCTCGGGTTCGGGTCTTTGTCTCTGTGTGTGGTTGTCGTTGTCATGCATCTCATATCATGTCATCATGTGCATTGCATTTGCATACGTGTTCATCTCATGCATTCGAGCATTTTCCCCGTTGTTCGTTTTGCATTCCGACGCTTCGTTCTCCTCCGGTGGTCATTTCTAGCTTTCTTTCGTGTGTGGGGATTAAACATTTCCGGATTGGACCGAGACTTGCCAAGCGGCCTTGGTTTACTACCGGTAGACCGCCTGTCAAGTTTCATATCATTTGGACTTCGTTTGATACTCCAATGGTTAACCGAGGGACCGAAAAGGCCTCGTGTGTGTTGCAGCCCAACACCCCTCCAATTTGGCCCAAAACCCACCTAAGTCTTCTCCATCATCTAGATCGTTCGATCACGATCGCGTGGCCGAAAACCGCACCTCATTTGGACTCTCCTAGCTCCCTCTAGGCCTATATAAACACCCCCCGATTTTCGGATCTCCTCCTTCCCCCGAAACCCTAAAAATCGTCTCCGTCGAGCCGGACACGTCCGACCTTCCCCGGACAGATCGCCGCCGCCAACGGGGAGCGCCACGTGGCGCGGGCGCACCACATCGCCGCCGAACTCCGCCCGGGCCCGGGAAGCCCAGGGCTGGCCCCCGCCGCCTCGTTCGCTCCGCCGCCGCCGCCTCCTTCCGGCGACCGGAGCCGCCACGTGCCACCGCGACGCCGGCCGGACCCCGCCGACCCCGCCACCTCTTTCCTCGCCACCCGGAGCCGCTCGCCGCCGCCTAGCTAGCCCCGGCCGGCCCCAGCTCCGGCAACCGCGGGCCCCGGCCACCGGCGACCTCGCCCTCGCCGGCCGCCGCCCTCGTCCCCGCCGTGAACAGTGTTCCGCCGCCGCCTTGGGTTCCGTGAAACCCTAGATCTCGGGGTAAAAATTTCTTCTAAGTCCCAGAAATTGCAGATCCAAGTGCCTCTGTTCGTGGCCCCGTAACTTTGCATCCGTAGCTCTGATTCATGCATATAGCATATCAAAATGTTCATCTCAGAGAGTACATCATTTCATTCCATTGCATCATTTTCATTTGAGTTCATCTTGATGCCTGAAATGCTGCTAGAATAGGGCTACTTGAGTTAATTGTCAGATCTGCTACTCCGTTTAGCACTTTTGTCATTTTTGCCATGGTTAATGTGTGCATGATATGCCCTGTTGCTCTACATGTGTTTTGTTAAGGGTTTTGTCATCTTTCCATAGGTACAACCCATATATTTTTGTGATGTGTGTGGTGACTAGTGCAAGCTTGCAAAGTGGTGCACTTGCTAATTCTGCTTTCAGGGACTTAGCAATTCCACTAAGTCCTGGATCTGTTTAGCTCATGATGCCATATGTTCATGTTGTTTCCTAGTGATCCGTACCTCTTTTGGGGATGATCAGTAAGGATGTTTTGTTAATATTGTAGTGCTCTATCCATCAATGTCTTTGTTTGCAATTTTGGAGCACCCTAGCTTGAGTCAATCGAGCTCTACTTTCGCTACTTTGTGAATCTGGGCAGATTGTCAACTTGTTTGCAATTTTGCCGGAGATTTTGTAGTTGATCCGTGCATGATATGCTATTGTTCTTGCCATGTATAGCTTGAATTTTGTGCCTTCTTAATGGATGTATGCTTGTCTTGCCATGACTTGCACCGCAGTGATTGCATCGAGCTAGTAAACATGCCTACTTGAGTTATATTTCAGCGTGTGTCAGTTTTCACTAAGTCTGAAAACTGATTATGTTTTTGCTATGTTCACATGCTTGCAATTGTATTTTCTGGTCCTTTTTGGCTCAAGGTCACTAAGGGACTTTTGTTAAGCTCTTTGAGTAGCTCCATGCCATGCTTTAATTTTCCATGTTCAGATCCTGTAGCATGTAGTTTTGTTGCTCCGAAGAGGGCTACTTGATTTGAAATTCCAGACAAGTGTTAATTTCACTAAGTCTGAGATCTGTTTGCCATTTGCATTTTTGCCATGCTTGTTTGAACCTGTTAATGGATGAATTGGCCGTACCTCAGTGCTAGAATTTTGTTAAGCATCTTGTATGCATCCCTTCCATGTATTTTGTTGTCATGATTGGGTGCTGTAGCATGTTCATCTCATTGCATTTAGATGGCTACTTGCGGTAAATCGCAGACCGGTGTCATTTTTGTTTCGCTTGCCATTTCCAAACCGTAACTCCGATTCCGGTGTTCTTTATATCATTTTCAAGCGATTTCATCTCATCTTTCCAGTGGTACACTTGGATTTCCAAGTTGAGGCCAGGTTCATGCATTTCCTGTCATATCTTGCATTTTGCATCCCGCATCGCATTCCGCATAGCATATCATCATTGCATCATATTGCTTGGGCTTGCACGTGGTTGATTGCATCCTTGTTTGCTTGTTTATCTTGTTTGGGTAGAGCCGGGAGATGAGTTCGCTAACGAGGAGCTCGTTGAGTTTGCTTTTGAGGATCCAGTCAACTCTGACAACTGTGCAGGCAAGATGATCATACCCTCGAAATCACTACTATCTTTGCTATGCTAGTTTGCTCGCTCTTTTGCTATGCCAATGCTAAGATGCCTACCACTTGCTTTCAAGCCTCCCAAATTGCCATGTCAAACCTTCTAACCCACCTTGTCCTAGCAAACCGTTGATTGGCTATGTTACGCTTTGCTCAGCCCCTCTTATAGCGTTGCTAGTTGCAGGTGAAGATTGGAGGCTGTTCCTTGTTGGAACATTTATTTACTTGTTGGGATATCATTATATTGCTATGTTATCTTAATGCATCTATATACTTGGTAAAGGGTGGAAGGCTCGGCCTCTCGCCTAGTGTTTTGTTCCACTCTTGCCGCCCTAGTTTCCGTCATATCGGTGTTATGTTCCCGGATTTTGCGTCCCTTACGCGGTTGGGTTATAATGGGAACCCCTTGATAGTTTGCCTTGATTAAAGCTTTTCCAGCAATCCCCAACATTGGTCTTACCATTTGCCACCTAGCCTTTTCTTTCCCTTGGGTTCGGCAGACTCAAGGGTCATCTTATTTTAACCCCCCCGGGCCAGTGCTCCTCTGAGTGTTGGTCCAACCGAGCGATGTCCGGGGCTACCAGGGGCAACTCTGGGCTGGCCTACCCGACGTCTTGCTCATCTGAGTGTGCCCTGAGAACGAGATATGTGCAGCTCCTATCGGGATTTGTCGGCACATTCGGGCGGTGTTGCTGGTCTTGTTTTAATCTGTCAAAGTGTCTTGAATTACCGAGATACCGAGTCTGATCGGAACGTCTTGGGAGGAGGTCTATTCCTTCGTTGACCGTGAGAGCTTGTCATGGGCTAAGTTGGGACTCCCCTGCAGGGATTTGAACTTTCGAAAGCCGTGCCCGCGGTTATGGGAAGATGGAAATTTGTTAATGTCCGGTTGTAGATAACTTGAACCTTAATTTAATTAAAATGAATCAACTGAGTGTGTTACCGTGATGGCCTCTTCTCGGCGGAGTCCGGGAAGTGGACACGGTGTTGGAGTAATGTTTGCGCAGATGGTTCTCTAGTTTCTTGCTCGCGCTTTGCCCCCTCTTCTCGCTCTCTTTTGCGTATAAGTTAGCCACCATATATGCTAGTCGCTTGCTGCAGCTCCACATATATTTACCTTGCCTTACCTATAAGCTTAAATAGTCTTGATCACGAGGGTGCGAGATTGCTGAGTCTCTGTGGCTCACAGATTACTATTACACCAGATGCAGGGCCTGATGATTCCGCTCCAGGAGACGCGTATGAGCTCAAGTGGGAGTTCGACGAAGACTCTCAACGTTACTATGTTTCCTTTCCCGATGATCAGTAGTGGTGCCCAGTTGGGGGTGATTGGGACCGTTGTCCATGTTGGGTTCTCTTTTATTTTGGCGCCGTAGTCGGGCCATGAGTGTTTGGATGATGTAATGTTATTTATGTACTTGATTGACGTGGCGATTGTAAGCCAACTATGTTATCCCCCCTTTATTATTTATATTACATGGGATGTTGTGAAGATTGCCTAACTTGCGACATATGCCTTCAATGCGATTATGTCTCTAAGTCGTGCCTCGACACGTGGGAGCTATAGTCGCATCGAGGGTGTTACAATGAGTTCCACTCGGATAACCCAATTTCATTCGACCATAATATAATCATTCGACCACACCACAAACCACTCGGAGCGCAGAAGATCAAAGGCCACTCAGGATGGCGACGGTCGGGCATTCACTCTGTTGTCTTAAGGGTCATTTATATCACTTTAATGTTGACGTTACCAGTAACGTCCCTTCTTTATGTACATTGAACTCTTGTAATGTGGGCGGGCTGGGGTCCTGGCGCACTCTATATAAGCCACTCCCCTCCTCTGGCACAAGGGTTCGCACCCCCTGTAACTTCACGCATAATCCAATCGACCGAGCCTCTGGGCACCGAGGCGTAGGGCTATTACTTCCACCGCGAAGGGCCTGAACTCATACATCTTGCGTGCACAATTTCACTGTAGCTAGGATCTTGGCTCTACATTCCTACCCCCTACTTCACTGTCAGACTTAGAACCACGACAGTTGGCGCCCACCCTGGGGCAGGTGTCTTAGCGACTTTCCGGCGAGGTTGCAATTTCTCCGAGTCCTTTCATCATGGTTTTCGGCGGAGGTTTGGCGGAGGGCCATGAGATCCATCTTGGCGCGCTCGTTTTCATCGCCGACGACTTTGCTTGGCTTCAGGAGGCTCCTCTCGACGTCGAGGCGCTCCCCATCCGTGGGGCGACCCACTTTCGCACGTGCATTCACGGCGTCCTTCTGCGGCAACCATAGACTCAGTATCGGTCGGCCCCATCCGCATCTTCACTCCCCTCCGCTCGTCGTCACAAGTGATCCGGTTGGTCACGGCTTCAGCGGTGGGTGAAGCACGCGGTGGCGCGCCAGTCGGCCACCCCTCAAGTCGTGGCAATCGAGCCCGATGAATCTCTCTACGGCATGTTCGACCTATCGACTGGCTCCGTCAAGACCCTGTCCGAGTGCGACAGCAGCAACCCTGCGGCAGAGGTCTTGATGGTCGATACACCTCGTAGCCTGTCTGGCATGCGTCGCAATGGCGGCGACGACGGCGGCGGCGATCCGTCATGCGTTCACGAAGAGTACCACCTCGAAACTCTCTCTTCTCAGTAGAGGGAAGAACTTCACCGCCGCAATACGGAGGCCCTCCGCACGCCCGTTGTGGGCGGGTCCTCTGAGGCTCGGGCCTTGGAGACGGCGCGCTTGGCCACTTTGGCTGAGGGCACCCGACTTGAGAACCTTCAGCGTGCACTCGACGACCGCGCTCGACGACAAGTTCCTAAGTCCAGTCGACGGCATCGGCAGTTGTTTCCACCGGAATCACAGGTATACCGCACTCCGATTCAGAATCTTACTGCTGCGGCTTGTATAGCAGAATCCATTCAGCCGTCCCAGTCAAAAGCTGGTAGAGGTTTAATGCAGATCAGAGCGCTGCTCCGAGCAGCGGGAGAGCAGAACACTGCAGTTTCTCAGTCGCGCAACAGGATCCATAGCAGATTTGTGGTGGCTCATACCGTTCAGTCGGCTCACGACCCGAGATCGCCTCCACGGCATGAGGGACGTGGACATCGTTAAGGGCAGTATTTGGGTCGGAACCATGAGCAGCAAGATCGTCGGCTCGACCGCGATGACTGCCGTCGAGTGCCTACACCCCCTCCGAGGGGCGAATCATACGTGTCCCGGCATTATGATGATAGGCGCCCGTACAGCGAAGATCGGAGAAGGCCGGTCGACCCAAGAGAGCCAGGGTTTGATGCAAGGTCCATTTTGGTGCAAGGTCTAGTGGATAGGAATCGAGCACAATGGGAAGGGCAAGACAGAGATCGCCCGAATGGAAGCAGCGTGCATGTATCTGGTCCCGAGTGTTTTAGCAGAGCCATCAGGGCTGCTCAGATCCCTCCCAACTTCAGGTTGGTGACTGGGGTCAGTAAGTTCACTGGTGAATCAAAGCCTGACACCTGGCTTGAAGATTACCAAGTGGCTGTGCAGATCGGTGGAGGAAATGATGAAGTTGCCATGAAGCATCTCCCCCTGATGCTTGAAGGGTCAGCTAGAGCTTGGTTGAATCAGTTGGCCCCAGGCAGTATTTTCAGTTGGGAAGAGTTGGCCCGAGTGTTTGTCAGGACATTTGAGGGCACGTGCAAACGGCTAGCAGGATTGACAGAATTGCAACACTGCGTGCAAAAGCTAAATGAAACTTTGAGGGATTACATCCAGAGGTGGACCACTTTACACCACACTATAGAGAATGTGTCTCATCATCAAGCAGTTTGCGCCTTCAAGGAGGGCGTTCGGTACCGGGAGCTCAACCTAAAATTTGGTTGGACAGGAGACATGTCTTTGACTCGAATGATGGAGATAGCCACTCGGTACGCCAATGGCGAAGAAGAAGACCGACTCTGCAGTGGCAAGAGTAAACCAGTCGACCAGGACACCGGAGGAGGTAATTCCAATCAGAAGCAGAAGCGCAAAGCAGAGCCTGCGGCACCTGGAGAGGTTGCAGTCGCAACCCAAGGAAAAACTAAAGGAAAACCTAAGGGGCCCTGGACCCCTAAGAAGGTGAAAGATGCAGCCGGGAACGACGTGTTGGATTTACCATGTCACATTCACATCAAGAAGGATGAGGAGGGAAACCTCATCTATCCTAAGCATACCACTCCGTAGTGCCGAGTCCTTATACAACAGTTTAGAGAAAAGCAACCCAGTGAGAAGGAGAAAGAATCTGATAAAGATGAGGACAAGGAAGAAGATGATGATGGTTTTCCCAATATCAATTCCACTTTGGTGATTTTTGCTGATGTTGAAAGCAAAAGTCGACTAAAAGTCATCAACAGAGAAGTAAACATGGTTGCTCCGGCAACGCCGACGTATCTGAAATGGTCAAAGACTCCTATCACATTCGACCAGTCAGATCACCCACCGCACATTGCCACCCCTGGGAGGCAAGTGTTGGTGGTCGACCCGGTCGTGGGAGGCACCCGAGTGACCAAAGTTTTGATGGATGGTGGCAGCGGATTGAACATGTTGTATGCTGAGACCCTCCGAGGGATGGGCATTCCGATGTCCAAACAAAGTGAGAATAACATGCGGTTTCACGGAGTTATACCTGGGAAGAAAGCCGATTCACTTGGCCAGATCACCCTTGATGTGGCTTTGGGCGATTCAAAGAATTACCGGAAGGAAAAGTTGACATTTGAAGTCATGGATTTTCAGAGTGCTTATCATGCTATCCTGGGCAGAACTGTGTATGCCCGTTTCATGGCTCGACCATGTTATGTGTATCTCAAGCTCAAGATGCCTGGCCCTAGGGGCATGATTACAGTCACTGGTAATCGGCAACGGGCAGAAGAGTGCTTTCAAAAGGGCTCGAAGATTGCCAATGAACAGATGGCAGGAATAGAAATGGAGGAGTACAAGAAGACAGCAGATCCGAGTGATTTGTTGAGAGCTAAGAAGCCTGCTTCAGAGTCCGCATTTAAGTCGTCCGGTGAAACAAAGACAGTTCATATTCACCCGGCTGATCCCAATGCTGCTCTGACTCACATATCAACAACACTCGACAGCAAATAGGAAGAAGCGCTCATCCAGTTCCTCCGTGAGAACTGGGACATCTTTGAATGGAAACCTTCTGACATGCCAGGTGTACCCAGAGAACTAGCCGAGCACCATTTGCGAGTCAACCCAAAAGCAAGACCTGTCAAAGAACATCTCTGACGGTCCGCCGTGGAGAAAAGAAAGGCAATTGGCGAGGAAGTGGCTCGGCTTCTGGCAGCTGAGTTCATCCGAGAGATTTACCAATTCGAGTGGCTCGCCAATGTAGTTATGATTCCCAAGAAGGATGATTCACTCCGTATGTGTATCGATTTCAAGCATATCAATCAGGCCTGCCTGAAAGATCACTTCCCTCTTCCTCGCATCGATCAAATAGTTGACTTGACCGCGGGATGTGAGCGACTGTCTTTTCTGGACGCATATTCTGGGTACCATCAGATCCGACCGTATGGACCCGATGAAATAAAAATAGCTTTCATCACCCCGTTCGGGTGCTTTTGCTATGTTACCATGCCCTTTGGTCTCAAGAATGCTGAAAGTGCGTTATATCAACTAGAGGGGGGCTGAATAGGCGATTTTTATGAAAGTCTTCAAAACATGGAAGTTTCGAAGACAAACGATAGAAATAAACCTATTACCATGCAGCGGAAGGTAGACTACACTAGGCAAACCATAGTCAAGTATTCAATGAAGTGAAAGCACAATGACTAATAGCAGCTAGGCAGTAAAGATCAGGTAGGAAGATATTGTGAAGCCAATCAGAGCAAGCAGTCACTCAGTGAAGACAAAAGATAATGCAATCATACAATGACTTCACAAGGACCAACAGTAAGTGAAGGGAAGGGAAGGATGAAACCAGTGACTCGTTGAAGACAATGATTTGTTGGACCAGTTCCAGTTGCTGTGACAACTGTACGTCTGGTTAGGGCGGCTAGGTATTTAAACCTGAGGACACACAGTCCCGGACACCTAGTCCTGAACACGCAGCTCAGGACACCCAGTCCTCACCGTATTCCCCTTGAGCTAAGGTCACAGAGACCTCGCCCAATCACTCTGGTAAGTCTTCAAGGTAGACTTCCAAACCTTCACAGACTTCGTTCACCGGCGATCCACAATGACTCTTGGATGCTCAGAACGCGACGCCTAACCGGCTGGAGGATTCACAGTCCTCAAGTGTAATAATTCTGCAGATCACACAGACAGGAAGACTTAAGTGATGCCTAACACTCTTTAGCTCTGGGTGTTTGGGGCTTTATCCTCGCAAGGAATTCTCTCTCAAACGACAAAAGCCGTACTCTAACTCTGAGCAGCCAGCCGTTTATGGTTGTAGGGGGTGGGCTATTTATAGCCACTGGGCAACCTGACCTGGTTTGTCCGAAATGACCCTTGGTCACTAAGGAACTGACACGTGTTCCAACGGTCAGATTTCAAACACACATGGCAACTTTACTTGGACTACAAGCAAAGCTAACTTATCCAACTCTGGACAAGATTTGCTCTCATAGTCTTCACTCAAAGACATAGGATTTTGGTTAAGCATCACTTCAGTCATTCTGACTGGTTCTCTTGGACCCCACTTAACAGTACGGTGGTTCCTATGACTCAACAAAGAAAAACACAGAATGACGAAACTGCTAAGTCTTCGCTCTCCATAGTCTTCACGCGATGTCTTCTCTTATCATAGTCTTCAATGTGAATGTTTTCACATACCACCTCTGACTTCAATGTTTTCATACATTTTTAGGGGTCATCTCTGGTAGGAAAACCGAATCAATGAGGGACTTCTACCTGTGTTATCCTGCAATTCTCCCAAACACATTAGTCCCTCAACTAGGTTTGTCGTCAATACTCCAAAACCAACTAGGGGTGGCACTAGATGCACTTACAAATGCTGGCACCACATTCATGCGTATGATTCAGAAGTGCCTTCTCACTCAAATCAGTCGGAATGTGGAAGCATACATGGATGACATTGTGGTTAATTCGCGAAAAGGTTCCGACCTGCTGACTGACCTCGCTGAAATATTTGCCAACCTGAGAAGGTATGATATCAAGCTTAACACGTCAAAGTGTACATTTGGAGTTCCAGGCGGAAAGTTGCTCGGTTTCCTTGTTTTCGATCATGGAATCGATGCTAACCCAGAGAAGGTCGGGGCAATACTCCGAATGAAAAGCCATGTGCACATACACGACGTTCAGAAGCTTACTGGTTGTTTGGCCACCTTGAGTCGATTCATCTCTCGTCTCGGTGAAAAGGCATTGCCTCTTTACCGACTGATGAATAAATCTGACAAGTTCGAGTGGACTCCTGAAGCTGACGCAGCGTTTGCAGAGCTCAAAACCCTGCTTCCCACCCAGCCAATGCTCGCTGCTCCAATCAGCAAAGAGCCTTTACTACTTTATATTGCAGCCACTGGATAAGTTTTCAGTATAGTACTCACGGCCGAGCGGGAAGAAGAAGGTAAAGCCTACAAAGTTCAGCGCCCAGTGTACTATATTTCTGAAGTCTTAACTCCGTCCAAGCAGAGATATCCGCATTATCAGAAGCTTGTATATGGAATTTACTTGACTTCGAAGAAGATGGCACGTTATTTCTCAGATCACTCCATCACAGTCGTCAGCGATGCTCCATTATCAGAAATTCTGAACAACAGAGACGCAACTGGTCGAGTGGCAAAATGGGCGATTGAACTCCCTCCATTGGATATCAAGTTTGAGGCAAAGAAAGCAATCAAGTCCCAGGCACTAGCGGATTTTCTTGTCGAGTGGATTGAACAACAGCAACCGACTCAAGTCCACTCGGAACATTGAACTATGTTTTTGATGGATCCAAGATGTTGAATGGGTCTGGTGCTGGAGTAGTTTTGGTATCCTCGCGAGGTGATAAGCTCAGTTATGTCCTTCAGATTCACTTTGATTCCTCCAACAATGAAGCTGAATATGAAGCACTGCTATACGGGTTGCGAATGGCCATTTCACTTGGCGTCCGTTGCCTAATGGTCTACGGCGACTCAGATTTGGTGGTCAATCAAGTGATGAAAGAGTGGGATGTCAGAAGCCCAGCAATCACTGGCTATTGCAATGCAGTAAGGAAGTTAGAAAAGAAGTTCGAAGGTCTAGAGATCCACCATATTCCCCGACTGAAGAACCAGGCAGCAGATGACCTGGCTAAGATAGGTTCCAAGCGAGAGCCCATTCCCAGCAATGTGTTCTTGGAGCATCTTCACACACCATCCGTCCAGGAAGATCCCTTCACAGAAGAGCCCCCGCAACCTAAGAGTTCCACTCATCCGACTGAAGTTGAAATCCCAGCTGTGGTCGACCTAGTCATGGAAGTTTTGGCCGTCATTCCTGATTGGACTGTACCGTACATTGCGTATATTCTCAGGAAAGAGCTGCCAGAAGACGAAGATGAAGTGCAACAGATCATCCGTCGATCCAAAGCCTTCACCGTGATAAGCGGTCGACTATACAGAGAAAGTGTGACTGGAGTTGCTCAGCGATGCATTACCCCAGAAGAAGGTCGAATGATTCTCAATGATATCCACTCAGGGACCTGTGGTCACCACGCGTCCTCATGGACAATAGTGGCCAAGGCATACCGAGCAGGTTTTTATTGGCCACGAGCAAATGAAATGGCAAAGGAAATAGTCGACAAGTGTGAGGGTTACCAGTTCTACTCCAACATGTCTCACAAGCCCGCTTCAGCCTTGAAGACCATTCCACTCGTCTGGCCATTTGCTGTTTGGGGTTTGGATATGGTTGGACCCTTGAGGACTGGCAGAAGTGGTTTCACTCACCTACTTGTTGCAGTCGACAAGTTCACTAAATGTATTGAAGCCAAGCCCATCAAAAGCCTCAATTCGAGCACTGTCGTCAGCTTCGTCAGGGGGTCAACATTCAGTTTTGGAGTCCCGCACAGCATCATCACAGACAATGGTTCAAACTTTGATTCAGATGAGTTCAGAGCTTTATGTGCTTCCCAAGGCACTCGGGTCGATTATGCTTCAGTCGCTCACCCACAGTGGAACGGGCAAGCAGAAAGAGCAAATGGTTTGATTCTCCAAGGGTTGAAGCCCAGGTTAATGTGAGACCTCAAGCATGCGGCCGGTACCTGGGTGGATGAGTTACAATCGGTACTGTGGGGCCTGAGGAAAACGCTAAATCGGTCGACTGGCCGGACTCCCTTCTTCCTGGTTTATGGAGCCGAGGTCGTATTACCGACTGATTTGCTTCATAATGCCCCGTGAGTGGAACTCTTCTCAGAAGCCGAAGTAGAACAAGCCCGTCAAGATGATGTTGACCTTCTGGAAGAGGAAAGAGAGATGGCGCTAATCCGGTCGACCATCTATCAACAAGATCTATGGCGTTTTCACGCCAGAAACATCAGGGGTCGAGCATTTCAGGAAGGAGACCTGGTTCTCCGAGTGGACCAGCAATGTCCACACAAGCTTGCTCCTGCCTGGGAAGGCCCCTTCATCCCACTCGGGGGCTTAGCTGCAGTCCAACACTCACCTAAGTTTAAAAAATCCTACCGAGTGGTGAGCAACCCTCCCACTCGGGGGCTTAGCTGCAGTCCAGTACTTGCCTAAGTTTTAAAACATGCTCTATCCTTATCCACGAGGACGATGAGGTGAAGGTCGACCACGACCTATCCTCGGAGCTTCGAGACAAATACAATGTTCACTCCAATTCTTATCTGCAAGGACGACGAGGTGCAGGTCGACCACGACCTGTCCTCGGAGATTCGACACAAATACAACGTTCGCTCCATCCTTATCCGCAAAAGATGGCGAGCAAGTCATGGACGGCATCATATGCCCTTGTCTGTGATCTACTCGACTAAGCTACACCATGAAGTCAAAAGCAATACAGATTGAAGAATCAAAGCCAAGAGATTCAAAAGCAACCAAGTTCAGATAAAACCTAAGAGGTTCCAGACCTCAGTTAAAAGGACTCGGGCATCAGGCCCGAAAGAGTTTAAATGGTTACAAGACCACTCGGCATACCGAGGCAAATTCAATCGGATTATAAAAGTTTGTTCACTCCATGGGGGAAGGACTGGAAGTCTCGACAAACTCGTCCAGGTCGATTCCATCTGTAATTCGAGTGGCAGCAGCAATGAAGGTCTCCATGAAGGACCAGAAGTCGTGTTTCCTGGTATTGGCAACCTTGATTGCCGCTAGCTTTTCCTCCTTGGCCTCCTTGTAGTGGACTCGAACTAGCGACATAGCTACGTCGGCACTGCAGTGAGAATATGACTTCTTCCACTCCTACACTCGGCCAGGGACCTCATTGAGTCGAGTCATCAAAGACTCGAGGTCATTCTGGAGCGTCTCCCATGGCCAAAGTGTTGAGTTGATCCACGACACCACAACCTTCAGACGTGAAAGGTAGTTCGTAACACTGGCAACGCTAGATTCCAACCGGAGCACGTTCATGGCAGCTTCATCACCGACAGGGGAAAGGATGGGGTCTAGGCCTGTCTCGATCCCCCAGTTTCTTCCTCAAAGTTCTGACAGAATTCTACAAACACAAAGAGATACCGATGTGATAATGAGTTGACAGTTTTCTTTTGGTGAGTCGACGATGACTAAACAATCGGACAAGGAAAAATACCTTCGAGCATAAGGAACAACTTCTTGGCGAGTGCCCCCAGATAAGCCTCCAGGTCATTTCTCTTACGAGAAATGCCTTCAATCTCCTCATTCAAAGCAACTTTGTCTTCCTTCAGACGGGTCACTTCTTTGTTGGCCTCGGTGAGGGATGCCTTAAGCTTGGCGTTGTCTTCCTCCAGTGCCTCGACTGAAGCCAGCTTCTTGTCGGCGAGTGCAGTCTTCTCCTGAGCCTCCTTCTGCGCAGTTGCAAGGTCAAGGTCCTTCTGTGCGAGGGCTTGCTTCATTTTCTCTAAAGAATGTGCACTCGGGTCAAAGAGAAGAATGAAGAGATAACTTGAGAGATGGTCAAGATAGACAGTTGACGGGTCGTTACCTTCCGTACCAGCTACTTCATCTTTAGCCTTTTAAAATTCTGATTGCCCAGCTCCAAGTCAAGGTTGAGCTGTCTCTGCTTCTCCTCGAAATCGGCAAACTTGGAGATAAGCTCGCAAGATTTCTGCAGTCAGCAAAAAGATACATCGATGGACAAGATCAAAGATCATTCGCTTCCGAGTGAAAAGAACTCTAAGACTATTGCATAATCAAACATTCAACAGTAGTCTCGGGGACTACACCTAGTGGGTGCACTTAGCGTGCCCCCACTGGTTCAGATTCCACTCGACATGGCCCGACCAGACCGAGTGGAAGAAGGAAAAAAAGAGAGAGAAGCATTCTCAGACCCCAACCGACTGCCCGCAGTCAATCGTGGTCTCGGGGATTACACCCACTGGGTGCACTCTGCGTGCCCCCACTGGTTCAAGTTCCACTCGACATGGTCTGTCCAGACCGAGTGGAAGAACAGAAGGAGAAGAAGTTTTTATCAAGGCCCCCGCCGAATCACACATTCGACGGTGGCCTCGGGGACTACACCCAGTGGGTCCACTTTGCATGCCCCCACTAGTCCGAAAACTACAATCGACACAACCTAGTCGACTCAACTGCGTAAAATGTTCGACATAAATTAGAACACCCAGTGGGTGTGCAGATGTGAAGAACAGACTGACAGACGAACGCACAAAGAAGAGTTTTTTCGGGTAGCATATCCTAACAGAACAAGCGACAACATAGGAGTTCAGTCGGAAACCAACTTACCTGGACATTGGCTCGGAGGGCTGCACTGGCATCATAAGCAGCTTTACTATTCTCGTGCACAGTATTCACCCGCTCCATCATCAGGCCCGCATGGCGTATAGCTTTTGCTGCGACGCTTGCCTGATCCTCTGGGACATGATGGGTGGTGAAGAACGGAGTTGTCGGTTCAGTTGGAGCAGCTTGAAAATCCGAGGCGTGATGCTGAACAGATGAAGCGGGGATGGGCACGGTTGACGATGAAGGACGTTCAGTCGACACCAGAACTGCAAAAGTGACAGAGGTTTGGTTCACATCTTCAGGTTGTTGAACCACTGGCTCCGTCACCGGCACCGATTGAGACGTTTGGCCAGCAGTTGTCTTCTTACTCGAAGCCTTGCCCCTCCTTCCCATGGTCCTCTGCGGCACGTCTTCATCATCATCCGGAAGCTCAACGACATTGGGCGGAGCTGCAAAGCAATCGTCTACGAGAGTTCACTCGACCGTCAAAAAAGCAGATTAAATAATGACAGAAGGGCAAAGAGTTTTACCTGCATGAGAAGTGACCATGTCCTCCATCTCTTCATCTTCGTCATCTTGGTAAATAGAAGTCCCAGAGGCAACACAACAAAAGTTAGATTTCACTCGGTCAGAACAAGAGAGTGAGTCGACCAAAGTTTGAATCGTACGAAAACTAAAGAGTTGGGCCCAATAATTACCCAGAAGCGATGGGGACAGACACTTTGATCTTGGGCAGAGCCTTCCGGGGTTTTGATGTCACGACTTTGGGCTGCTTGGGAGCTTTCTCAGTCGACACAGGGAAGACGTCCGAGTATGCTTTAAAGGCTGACCAGTCAGAGGAGTTGTTTTGCCCCGAATGCTTGCTGGATCCTGCCTCTACTTGGAGCGCCTCTCTGTGCGAGGTGGGGAGTCGACCTCCTCGCCACTGCTAGAGTCCTCACTCTCCTTGTCTCCTCCTCCGTCCGAGTGCCAGTCGCCGCTGTCAAGCCCACTCGCCTCTCCCTCCTACTCTTGCTCTCTGTTGGGCATCGAGTACAGTTCAGTGAAGGTCTGCAAAGGATAGTCGAGTGGATATTCGTCAATTTCAAAAGCTAGCACATATCAGAGCAAAATACACTCAGAAGGAAAGAATCAAAGCTTGTCAGGCTCAGTGGTGTTGTCGAGTGGAGCTACCCTTCTGGACCCCCTGGGGTTGTCCTTATTCCTAGTTATGCCTTGCAGCCATAGCTTCACTGTCTCTTCACTGACTTCCTCCGGGTGGATCCGAGTGTTGTCCTCAATGCCCGAGTACAACCACATTGGGTGGTCACGAGCTTGGAGTGGTTGAATGCGTCGACTCAGAAAAGCTTCTAGCAAATCCATACCAGTCATGCCATCACGGACAAGCTGGACCACTCGCTCGATGGTCGCGAGTCGACGTGGGTCGCGAGTAGGACACACTCACCCTCTTGTGGTCGCGGCTCAGTCTCGTCCCCCGGAAGCCGCCAAGACTCGTGGGCAATCAGCCCTCCGTCCACCAAATCTTCCATGTCCTCTTTCACGATGGTCGACCGGATCCAGTCGTCTTGGATCCAGCCGCGCGGCAGAGCGGATCTTGACGACGAACCGCCCCGGCTCGTCTTCTTCCCCTTCACCTTCGCCGTTGCTTTCTTCGCATGCTCCAGAGCGGTGGTCTTGTCCTTCCCCATTGCGGTGGAACGGGCTCAAGCTGGGCGGCGGCGCCAAGAGTGGAGACGGAAGCAGTGGGGAGCGGAGGCAGGAGGAGGAGAATGGGGCGCATAGTGCGAAGGCAACGGCCTCGGCGCCTTATATGGCCCCGTTCCCCGGGTGACTGACCGATGGACCCAGGCGATCCTGTCAAATCCCGCAACAGGCGCGCGCACGGTACGTGACGAAAAATGTGGCACGGGGATCAAGGCGCCCCTGCCTAATCTGCTCCGACTACCACGGTCCCCTCTGCCACACACGCTTCCCCAAATTTCGAATCCCGCCAGATCCGGGAATAGCAAAGCAGTCGATCATACCGAAGATTCTATACAACACTAGCAGTCGAAACTCATCAGCAGAAACTTCAGTCGGCAAACTTCTGAATGGCTCAAGGCGACTGGAAGACGAAGTTGAAGCCGTTTGCATGGTTCACCAATCCAATCATATGCTTCCGCGGCATAAAGGTTGGATCGGAACCATTGTCAACTTTATTTTCCACTCGAACCAGAACCATTTGGGGGCTAATGACGGTGTCATGTACCTGGGGTAGGGCAATAGACCTGATCTAAGCACCCTCCCCAAGGACACTGCCCTATAGTCAAAGACATCCAAAGGACAATAAATTCTACCAACTAGAATTTACTTCAAGGTGCGATCCACTCGACCATGAGTTCCACTCAGATAACCCAATTCCATTCGACCACATCACAAACCACTCGGAGCGCAGAAGATCAAAGGCCACTCAGGATGGCAACGGTCGGGCATTCATTCTGTAGTCTTAAGGGTCATTTATATCACTTTAATGTTGACATTACCAGTAACGTCCCTTCTTTATGTACATTGAACTCTTGTAACATGGGAGGACTGGGGTCCTGGCGCACTCTATATAAGCCACTCCCCTCCTCTGGCACAAGGGTTCGCACCCCCTGTAACTTCACGCATAATCCAATCGATCGAGCCTCCGGGCACCGAGACGTAGGGCTATTACTTCCACCGCGAAGGGCCTGGACTCGTACATCTTGCGTGCACAATCTCACCGTAGCTAGGATCTAGCCTCTACATTCCTACCCCCCCCCTACTTTAATGTCAAACTTAGAACCATGACACTACCCCCCCCCCCCTCGGACGCGCCGCCGTATCTCGTGGACGACTCGGGGACCCCCCTGACTTGTTCCCGACGCCAAAAATTCCTATAAATACAGAAACCTCTAGAAAATTACCTAGATCAGGAGTTCCGCTGCCGCAAGCCTCTGTAGCCACCAAAAACCAATCTAGACCCGTTCCGGCACCCTGCCGGAGGGGGGAATCCCTCTTCGGTGGCCATCTTCATCATCCCGGCGCTCTCCATGACGAGAAGGGAGTAGTTCACCCTCAGGGCTGAGGGTATGTACCAGTAGCTATGTGTTTGATCTCTCTCTCTCTCGTGTTCTTGATTCGGCATGATCTTGATGTATCGAGAGCTTTGCTATTATAGTTGGATCTTATAATATTTCTCCCCCTCTACTCTCTTGTAATGGATTGAGTTTTCCCTTTGAAGTTATCTTATCGGATCGAGTCTTTAAGGATTTGAGAACACTTGATGTATGTCTTGCATGTGCTTATCTGTGGTGACAATGGCATATTCACGTGATCCACTTGATGTATGTTTTGGTGATCAACTTGCAAGTTCCGTGACCTCGTGAACTTATGCATAGGGGTTGGCACACGTTTTTGTCTTGACTCTCTGGTAGAAACTTTGGGGCACTCTTTGAAGTTCTTTGTGTTGGTTGAATAGATGAATCTAAGATTATGTGATGCATATCGTATAATCATACCCATGGATACTTGAGGTGACATTGGAGTATCTAGGTGACATTAGGGTTTGGGTTGATTTGTGTCTTAAGGTGTTATTCCAGTACGAACTCTAGGATAGATCGAACGGAAAGAATATCTTCGTGTTATTTTACTACGGACTCTTGAATAGATTGATGAGAAAGGATAACTTTGAGGCGGTTTCGTACCCTACAATAATCTCTTCGTTTGTTCTCCACTATTAGTGACTTTGGATTGACTCTTTGTTGCATGTTGAGGGATAGTTATATGATCCAATTATGTTATTATTGTTGAGAGAACTTGCACTAGTGAAAGTATGAACCCTAGGCCTTGTTTCCTAGCATTGCAATACCGTTTATGCTCACTTTTATCATTAGTTACCTTGCTGTTTTTATATTTTCAGATTACAAAAAACCTATATCTACCATCCATATTGCACTTGTATCACCATACCTTCGCCGAACTAGTGCACCTATACAATTTACCATTGTATTGGGTGTGTTGGGGACACAAGAGACTCTTTGTTATTTGGTTGCAGGGTTGTTTGAGAGAGACCATCTTCATCATACGCCTCCCACGGATTGATAAACCTTAGGTCATCTACTTGAGGGAAATTTGCTACTGTCCTACAAACCTCTGCACTTGGAGGCCCAACAATATCTACAAGAAGAAGGTTGCGTAGTAGACATCATGGAGCGTCGGTGAAGTAGTTGGAGTAGAGCAAGCAATAGCCTTCCAGTCGATGCCGGTTCTTTGCCTTCAACCAGCCTGGCGTCGAGCCACCTCATCGCGGCTTTGCATTGCTTGCGAGCAGGCCGGCCAGGGAAGCGAGGACCTTCAGATGCTCTTCGTCCTGGACGTCAGTGTCAGCTTCCTCCTCCAGCGCGTCGCGAGAGCCTCCTCATCGTCTGAATCCGTAGCCGAGCAGACAAATCGCCGAACACCTGGCGGGCATAGTTGGCGCACAGCCGCGGGTATCCCAACCTGCGCGGCCGGAGCGCTGGAAAACTCGCCCAGGTAGGCGGCGAAGGATGGCGCAGCTAAACCCTCTCTCTTTTCCGACGGGGGAATGGCCTATCTAGCGATGGTGGGGGGTGGGTGGCGCCGGGATCGGCAAGGCGGCAGGAGGGCGTGCGCACGGAGGGGGGCGAATTTGGACGCGCAAAGATGCTTTTTCGCCTAAAAGTGTGGCCTAGACGCGGTTTTCCCTTCCACCGGAGCCGCCAAGCGCCCTAGTGCGCTGGGTTCAGCCTGGGATCGCCGGGCCCAAAAACGGGCCGAGACAGCGGATTTCGGCATCTTGGGGGCGCGACTGGGTTTTTTTGGCGTCGGCGCGAAAAAACTCGCCCTAGGGGGCCTGTTGGGGGCGCGGCTGGAGATGCTCTAACCTAGTCGGCCCATAGTCCTCTGGCTGGGCCGATGGACTCACATTCTAATTAAGAAAAACTTGGAAGTTGCACGCCCGGAGGAGATCAAGATTGTGCCCGCCGAAGACTTGACGTATACTCCAAAACATTCCCTACCGCCTTCATGCGATCCTATGGATACCGACCATGTAACCCTAGATGCCCTACCTGGCGTGTATATAAGTCAAGGGGTTTATCCCATAGTCGGCCCGTGTCCCTGGGCTAGGCCAGTGGACCCGCATTCTCGTCAAGGGGTTTAGCCCTACCTGCATGCCTAGGTGGGATCAAGATCGAAGACTTGTCGTATGCTCCAAGACATCTCTTGCCGCCTCGATGCGATCCTCAGATGTCGACCGTGTACGCCTAGGTGGATACTAATGATTCCTCCAAAGGATGAGGATGAGGTTCCGTACTTAATAAAAAGAGAGGCAAAAAGAGCCAAACAAAAAATGAGAGAAAAAGAAAGAAGGGGCAATGCTACTATCCTTTGACCACACTTGTGCTTTAGAGTAGCACCATGTTCTTCATATAGAGAGTCTCCAGATTGTCACTCTCATATATAAATGGGAATTTTCATTATAGAACCTGGCTTGTATATTCCATTGATGTGATTCCTCAAATGCCCGAGGTCTTCATGAGCAAGCAAGTTGGATGCACACCCACTTAGTTTCACTTGAGCTTTCATACACTTATAGCTCTAGTGCATCCGTTGCGTGGCAATCCCTACTCCTTGCATTGATATCGATTGATGGGCCTCTCCATTGACTATTGATCCGCCGAGTTGATGCATGACTTTCTTCCCTTTTAACTCCCCTTATATATATCCTACCACTGCATTCTACTCCACCCATAGTGCTAATGTCCATGGCTCACACTCATGTATTGAGTGGAGTTGACAATGCTGAAGCGTGTTAAAAAGTATGATCCAATTTCTTGCTTTGACACTAGGTTGCTCATGATTTATACTTATGCGGTGAAGGCGGAGGCCATGCTTATATAATTCAATGAGCAGGGATAAAATTCATTGAGCATCATATATTTTGAAAAAATAATGATTATGTTCGTGTATTCATGGATATTATTATGTTGATATATATTACTTTATCATTTCTCAATATTTATACTGTAAATGAGATTACATGCTAAACATTCTAGGTAGCATTCAACATCAAAAATCTGTTTTTATCATTTACCTACTCGAGGACAAGTAGGAACTAAGCTTCGGAATGGTGATACGTCTCCAACATATCTATAATTTTTTATTGTTTCATGCTATTATATTATCAATATTGGATCTTTATATGCAATTTTATATCATTTTGGGGACTAACCTATTAGCTCAATGCCCAGTGTCAGTTCCTATTTTCTGCATGTTTTTTGTTTTTCAGATAATCAATACCAAACGAAGTCCAAACACGATGAAATTTTATGGTGATTTTTTCTGGACTAGAAGGGACCCTAGAAGCTTCTGGTGGAGACCACACGATCTATGGGAGAGCCACAAGCTCACACAACGCGCCCCCAAGGGGGCGCCACCTGAGCTTGTGGGTCCCACGCAACTCCGTTTGACCTAATTCCATGTCTATAAATTCCCATAAATCCCAAAACCAATAGAGAGCCACCCAAAACAATTTTTTCGTCGCCGCAAGCTTCTGTTCTTCCGAGATCCCATTTGAAGGCCTTTTCTGGTACTCTGCCAAAGGGGGAATCGATCACAGAAGGCATCTACATTGACCTTGTTGTTGTTCCGATGATGTGTGAGTAGTTCACCACATACCTACAGGTCCATAGTGATTAGCCAGATGGCTTCTTCCCTCTCTTTCATCTGCAATACAATGTTCTCTTCGAAGATCGTTTTGATGTAATCTTGTCTTGCGATGTGTTTGTTGGGATCCGATGATTGTGGGTTTATGATTGAAATATTCATTGAAAGTAATTGAGGATTTTCTGAAATTTATTATGCATGGTTATTATATCTTTGTATTTCTCTCCATTCTATCCGTTTGGTTTGGCCAACTATATTGATTTATCTTTAGTGGGAGAGGTGCTTTGTAGTGGGTTCGATCTTGTGGTGTCCTCACCTAGTGACAGCAGGGGTAGCGAGACACGTATTTGTATTTTTGCCATTAATGGTGAAAAGATGGGGGTTAATCAACTTGCTTGAGTTTATTCTGTCTATATTATGTCATCTTGCTTAAAGTGTTACTCTGTTTGTCATGAACTTAATACCATAGATGCATGCTGGATAGCGGTCGATTTTTATGAGATAGAAGCCTCTAGTGTAAATTATAGCCCCGGGTCTACTTTTATCATATTACTAAAACCAAAATCACCTTGCTGCAATTTTACTCTTTTTGTTTTACTTTTCAATTTATCTATCTATCATTACCAGATTTAATCCTTGCAAGTAACGAGTTCAAGGTGATTGACAACCCTCTTGTCCGTATTGGGTGCAAGTGTTTGCTCTTATGTGTGTAGGTACTGCTTACTAGGAATTTACGTGGTTCTCCTATTGGTTCGATAACCTTGGTTCTCAATGAGGGAAATACTATCTGCTACTATATTGCTTCACCATTCCTTTTGGGGGGAAATCCCAACGCAACTCACAAGTAGCAGAAACCTCGGCGTAACTGATACGTCTCCGTCATATCTATAATTTTTGATTGTTTCATGCCAATATTATACAACTTTCACATACTTTTGGCAACAATTTATATGATTTATTTGACTAACATATTGATCCAGTGCCTAGTGCCAGTTCATGTTTGTTGCATGTTTTTTGTTTTGTAGAATATCCATATCAAATGAAGTCCAAATGCAATAAAAATTTACGGAGAATTATTTTGGAATATATGTGATTTTTGGGAGGTGGAATCAATGCAAAAGGAGTCCCACAGCCCCCACAGTACACCAGGGCACGCCCTAGGTCCCAGGCGTGTGGTGGTGGGTTGTGGTCACCTCGTAAGGCGGTTCCGCTCTACTTCGGGCATAAGGAAGCTTATATCCGGAAAAAATCATGTTAAAATCTCAGCGCAATCGGAGTTAACGGATCTCCTGGAATATAAGAAACAGTTTTCGGCCAGAAAACAGGAACGCGAAACAGAAGAGAACAGAGGGATAGATCCAATCTCGGAGGGGCTCCCGCCCCTCCACCGCCATGGAGGCCATGGACTAGAGGGGGAACTCTCCTCCCATCTAGGGGGGAGGCCAAGGAAGAAGAAGAAGGAGGAGGGGCTCTCTCCCCCTCCCTCCAGGTGGTGCCGGAACGCCGCCGGGGCAATCATCGTGTGACAGGGATCTGCTCCAACAACTCCGTCATCTTCACCAACATGTTCATCACCTTCCCCCATCTATATTCAGCGGTCCACTCTCCCGCAATCCACTATACCCTCTACTTGAACATGGTGCTTTATGCTTCATATTACTATCCAATGATATGTTGCCATCCTATGATGCTTGCGTAGATTTTTGTTGTCCTATCGGTAATTGGTGAATTGCTATGATTGGTTTAATTTTCTTGTGGTTATGTTGCTGTCCTTTGGTGCCCATCATATGAGCACGTGTGTGGACCACACCATAGGGGTTAGTTGTATGTTGATAGGACTATGCATTGGAGAGGAAGGGTGACAAAAGCTTGTTCCTACCATAGAAAGTGATGCATACGGGATTGAAGGGGGACCAATATATATCTTAATGCTATGGTTGAGTTTTACCTTAATGAACACTAGTAGTTGTGGATGCTTGCTAATAGTTCCAATCATAAGTGCATAGAGTTCCAAGTAAGGGATGACATGCTAGCAGTGACCTCTCCCACATAAAAACTTTCTATCGGTCTAGTAACATAGTCAATTGCTAAGGCAAAATTCCGCAAATCCTACCACTACTAATCCATGCTCATTATACTTGAAGGAAATATGCCCTAGAGGCAATAATAAAGTTGTTATTTATATTTCCTTATATCATGATAAATGTTTATTATTCATGCTAGAATTGTATTAACCGAAAACTTAGTACATGTGTGAATACATAGACAAAACAAAGTGTCACTAGTATGCCTCTACTTGACTAGCTCGTTGAATCAATGATGGTTATGTTTCCTAACCATAGATATGAGTTGTCATTTGATTAACGGGATCACATCATTAGAGAATGATGTGATTGGCTTGACCCATCTGTTAGCTTAGCACGATCATCGTTTAGTTTGTTGTTATTGCTTTCTTCATGACTTATACATGTTCCTATGACTATGAGATTATGCAACTCCCGAGTACCGTAGGAACACTTTGTGTGATACCAAACGTCACAATGTAACTAGGTGATTATAAAGGTGCTCTACAGGTGTCTCCAATGGTACTTGTTGAGTTGGCATAGATAGAGATTAGGATTTGTCACTCTCATTGTCGGAGAGGTATCTCTGGGCCCACTCGGTAATGCACATCACTATAAGCCTTGCAAGCATTGTAAATAATGAGTTAGTTGCAGAATGATGTATTACGGAACGAGTAAAGAGACTTGCCGGTAGCAAGATTAAACTAGGTATTGAGATACCGACGATCGAATCTCGGGCAAGTAACATACCGATGACAAAGGGAACAACATATGTTGTTATGCGGTTTGACCGATAAAGATCTTCGTAGAATATTTGGGAACCAATATGAGCATCCAGGTTCCGCTATTGGTTATTGACCGGAGACGTGTCTCGGTCATGTCCACATACTTCTCGAACCCGTAGGGTCCGCACGCTTAAAGTTCGATGACGATTGGTATTATGAGTTTTGTGTTTTGATGTACCAAAGGTAGTTCGGAGTCCCGGATATGATCACAGACATGACGAGGAGTCTCGAAATGGTCGAGACATAAATATCGATATATTGGACAACTATATTTGGATACCAGAATGGTTCCGGGTAAGATTGGGAATATACCGGAGCACCGGGAGGTTATCGGAACCCCCTGGGAGGTATATGCGCCTTATTGGGCTTTAGTGGAAAGTAGGGCAAAGGAGCAAGGGAGGTAGCGCCCCCCCAAGCCCAATCCGAATTGGGAGGGGGCCGCCCCCGCCCCCCTTTCCTTCCTCCCTCCTTCCTCTTCCTTCCCTCTCCTACTCCAAGTTGGAAAAGGGGGAATCCTACTCCCGATGGGAGTAGGACTCCCCATGGTGCTCCCTAGAGAGGGTCGGCCCTCCCCTCCTCCACTCCTTTATATACGGGGGCAGGGGGCACCTCTAGACACACAAGTTGATCTGTTGATCTCTCCCAGCCGTGTGCGGTGCCCTCTCCACCATAATCCACCTCGATCATATCATAGCGGTGCTTAGGCGAAGCCTTGCATCGGTAGCATCATCATCACTGTCATCACGCCGTCATGCTGATGAAACTCTCCCGTGAAGCTCTGCTGGATCGGAGTTCGTGGGACGTCATCGACCTGAACGTGTGCTGAACTCGGAGGTGCCGTGCGTTCGGTACTTGGATCGGTCGGATCGTGAAGACGTATGACTACATCAACCGCGTTGTGCTAACGCTTCCGCTTTCGGTCTACGAGGGTACATGGATACACTCTCCCCTCTCGTTGCTATGCATCACCATGATCCTGTGTGTGCGTAGGATTTTTTTCAAATTACTCGTTCCCCAATAGTGGTATCCGAGCCAGGTTTATGCGTAGATGTTATATGCACGAGTAGAACACAAGTGAGTTGTGGGCGATACAAGTCATACTGCTTACCAGCATGTCATACTTTGGTTCGGCGGTATTGTTGGATGAAGTGGCCCGGACCGACATTACGCGTACGCTTACGCGAGACTAGTTCTACCGACGTGCTTTGCACACAGGTGGCTGGCGGGTGTCATTTTCTCCAACTTTAGTTGAATCGAGTGTGGCTACGCCCGGTCCTTGAGAAGGTTAAAACAACACCAACTTGACAAACTATCATTGTGGTTTTGATGCATAGGTAAGAACGGTTCTTGCTCATCCCGTAGCAGCCATGTAAAACTTGCAACAACAAAGTAGAGGACGTCTAACTTGTTTTTGCAGGGCATGTTGTGATGTGATATGGTCAAGACGTGATGATATATAAATTGTTGTATGAGATGATCATGTTTTGTTGAAGTTATCGGCAACTGGTAGAAGCCTTATGGTTGTCTCTTTATTGCATAAGATGCCAGCGCCAAAAAATTGCTTTACTTTATCGCTATGCGATAGCAATAGTTGGCGAGACGACCATGTGACGACACATTGTTAGAGATCAAGATGATGGAGATCATGGTGTCATGCCGGTGGCGATAGAGATCATGACGGTACTTTGGAGATGGAGATCAAAGGCGCAAGATGATCATGGCGATATCATGTCACATATTTTTTGATTGCATGTGATGTTTATCTTTTATACATCTTATTTTTCTTAGTTCGACGGTAGCTTTATAAGATGATCCCTTACTAAAATTTCAAGGTATAAGTGTTCTCCCTGAGTATGCACCGTTGCGATAGTTCTTCGTGCAGAGACACCACGTGATGATCGGGTGTGATAAGCTCTACGTTCACATACAACGGGTTCAAGCCAGTTTTGCATGTGCAGAATACTCGGGTTAAACTTGACGAGCCTAGCATATGCAGATATGGCCTTGTAACACTGGAGACCGAAAGGTCGAGTGTGAATTATATAGTAGATATGATCAATATAGTGATGTTCACCATTGAAAACTACTCCATCTCACGTGATGATCGGACATGGTTTAGTTGATTTGGATCGCGTGATCATTTAGATGACTAGAGGGATGTCTATCTAAGTGGGAGTTCTTAAGTAATATGATTAATTGAACTTTAATTTATCATGAACTTAGTCCTGATAGTATTTTGCATATCTATGTTGTAGATCAATAGCTTGCGATGTAGCTCCCCGTTTTTTTATGTTCCCAGAGAAAAACTACTTTGAAAGATGTTAGTAGCAATGATGCGGATTGGATCCGTGATCTGAGGATTATCCTCATTGCTGCACAGAAGAATTATCTCCTTGATGCACCGCTAGGTGACAGACCGATTGCAGGAGCAGATGCAAACGTTATGAACGTTTGGCGAGCTCGATATGATGACTACTTGATAGTTTAGTGCACCATGCTTTACGGCTTAGAATTGGGGTTTTAAAGACGTTTTGAACGCCACGGAGCATATAAGATGTTCCAAGAGTTGAAATTAGTATTTCATACTCATGCCCATGTCGAGAGGTAGGTGACCTCTGATAGTACTTTGCCTACAAAGATGGAGGAGAATAGCTCAACCAGTGAGCATGTGCTCAGATTGTCTAGGTACTGCAATTGCTTGAATCAAGTGGGAGTTAATCTTCCAGATAAGATAGTAATTGACAAAGTTCTCTAGTCACTATCACCAAGTTACTAGAACTTAGTGATGAACTATAATATGCAAGGGATAACGGAAACGATTCCCAAGCTCTTCATAATGCAGAAATTGGTGAAGGTAGAAATCAAGAAAAGCATCAAGTGTTGATGGTTGACAAGACCACTAGTTTCAAGAAAAGGGCAAAGGGAAGAAAGGGAACTTCAAGAAGAACGGTAAGAAAGTTGCTACTCAAGTGAAGAATCCCAAGTCTAGACCTAAGCCTGAGACTAAGTGCTTCTACTTCAAAGGGACTGGACACTAGAAGCAGAACTGCCCCAAGTATTTGGTGGATAAGAAGGATGGCAAAGTGAACAAAGGTATATTTGATATACATGTTATTGATGTGTAATTTACTAGTGTTTATAGCAACCCCTCAGTGTTTGATACTAGTTAAGTTGCTAAGATTAGTAACTCGAAACAGGAGTTGCAGAATGAACAGAGACTAGTTAAGGGTGAAGTGACGATGTGTGTTGGAAGTGGTTCCAAAATTGATATGATCATCATCGCACACTCCCTATACTTTCGGGATTAGTGTTGAACCTAAATAAATGTTATTTGGTTTTTGCGTTAAGCATGAATATGATTTGATCATGTTTATTGCAATACGGTTATTCATTTAAAGTCAGAGAATAATTGTTGTTCTGTCTGCTTGAATAAAACCTTCAATGGTCATACACCCAAGGTGAATGGTTTATTGAATCTCGATCGTAGTGATACACATATTCATAATATTGAAACCAAAAGATGCAAAGTTAATAATGATAGTGCAACTTATTTGTGGCGTTGCCATTTAGGTCATATTGGTGTAAAGCGCATGAAGAAAATCCATGCTGATAGGCTTTTGGAATCACTTGATTATGAATCAGTTGATGCTTGCGAACCATACCTCATAGGCAAGATGACTAAGACTCCGTTCTCCGGAACAATGGAGCAAGCAACTGACTTATTGGAAATAATACATACTGACGTATGCGGTCTGATGAGTGTTGAGGCTCGCGGCGGGTATCGTTATTTTCTGACCTTCATAGATGATTTGAGCATATATGGGTATATCTACTTGATGAAACATAAGTCTGAAACATTTGAAAAGTTCAAAGAATTTCAGAGTGAAGTGGAAAATCATCGTAACAAGAAAATAAAGTTTCTGCAGTCTGATCGTGGAGGAGAATATTTGAGTTACGAGTTTGGTCTTCATTTGAAACAATGCGGAATAGTTTTGCAACTCACACCACCTGGAACACTACAACATAATGGTGTGTCCGAACGTCATAACCGTACTTTATTAGATATGGTGTGATCTATGATGTCTCTTACCGATTTATCACTATCATGTTGGGTTATGCATTAGAGATAGCTGCATTCATGTTAAATAGGGCACCATCTAAATCCGTTGAGATGACACCATATGAACTGTGGTTTGGCTAGAAACCTAAACTGTCATTTCTTAAAGTTTGGGGCTGCGATGCTTATGTGAAAAAGTTTCAACCTGATAAGCTCGAACCCAAATCGGAGATATGTATCTTCATAGAATACCCAAAGGAAACTGTTGGGTACACCTTCTATCACAAATCCAAAGGGAAGATCTTTGTTGCTAAAAGTGGATCCTTTCTAGAGAAGGAGTTTCTCTCGAAAGAAGTGAGTGGGAGGAATGTAGAACTTGATGAGGTGATTGTACCTTCTCCCGAATTGGAAAGTAGTTCATCACAGAAATCAGTTCTAGTGATCTCTACACCAATTAGTGAGGAAGCTAATGATGATGATCATGAAACTTCAGATCAAGTTACTACCGAACCTCATAGGACAACTAGAGTATGGTCCGCACCAGAGTGGTACGGTAATCCTTTCTGGAAGTCATGTTACTAGACCATGACGAACCTACGAACTATGAGGAAGCGATGATGAGCCCAGATTTCGTGAAATGGCTTGAGGCCATGAAATCTGAGATGGGATCCATGTATGAGAACAAAGTATGGACTTTGATTGACTTGCACGATGATCGGTGAGCCATAGAGAATAAAAGGATCTTCAAGAGGAATATGGACGCTGCTAGTAGTGTTACTATCTACAAAGCTCAAATTGTCGCAAAAATGTTTTTGACAAGTTCAAGGTGTTGACTACGATGAGATTTTCTCACTCGTGTCGATGCTTAAAAGTTTGTCCGAATCATGTTAGCAGTTACCGCATTTTATGAAATCTGGCAAATAGATGTCAAAACTGTATTCCTTAATGGATTTCTTAAAGAAGAGTTGTATATGATGCAACCAAAAGGTTTTGTCGATCCTAAAGATACTAACAAAGTGAGCAAGCTCCAGCGATCCATCTATGGACTGGTGCAAGCATCTCGGAGTTGGAGTATATGCTTTGATAAAGTGATCAAAGCATATGGTTTTATACAGACTTGCGGTGAATCCTGTATTTGCAAGAAAGTGAGTGGGAGCACTACAACATTTCTGATAAGTATATGTGAATGACATATTGTTGATCAGAAATAATGTAGAATTTTCTAGAAAGGATAAAGCAGTGTTTGAAAAAGTTTTTTCAAAGAAAGACCTCGATGAAGCTGCTTACATATTGAACATCAAGATCTATAGAGATAAATCAAGACGCTTGATAAGTTTTTTCAATAAGTACATATCTTGACAAGTTTTTGAAGTAGTTCAAAATGGAACAGTCAAAGAAGGAGTTCTTGCCTGTGTTGCAAGGTGTAAAGTTGAGTAAAGACTCAAAACCCGACCACGGCAGAAAATAGAAAGAGAATGAAAAGTCATTCCCTATGCTCAGTCATAGGTTCTATAAAGTATGCTATGCTATGTACCATACCTATTGTATACCTTAACATGATTTTTCAAGGGAGTACAATAGTGATCTAGAGTAGATCACTGGACAGCGGTCAAAATTATCCTTAGAGGACTAAGGAAATATTTCTCGGTTATGGAGGTGATAAAAGAGTTCGTCGTAAAGAGTTACATCGATACAAGCTTTTGACACTGATCTAGATGACTCTAAGTCTCGATCTAGATACATATTGAAAGTGGGAGCAATTAGCTAGAGTAGCTCTGTGCAAAGCATTGTAGACATAGAAAATTTGCAAAATACATACGGCTCTGAATGTGGCAGACCCGTTGACTAAATTTCTCACAAGAAAAACATGATCACCCTTTGGGTGTTAGTCACATGGAGATGTGAACTAATCACATAAATATGTGAACTATTGATGTTAAATCACATGACGATGTGAACTAGATTATTGACACTAGTGCAAATGGGAGACTGAAGGAAATATGCCCTAGAGGCAATAATAAAGTTGTTATTTATATTTCCTTATATCATGATAAATGTTTATTATTCATGATAGAATTGTATTAACCGGAAACTTAGTACATGTGTGAATACATAGACAAAACAAAGTGTCACTAGTATGCCTCTACTTGACTAGCTCGTTGAATCAATGATGGTTATGTTTCCTAACCATAGACATGAGTTGTCATTTGATTAACGGGATCACATCATTAGAGAATGATGTGATTGGCTTGACCCATCTGTTAGCTTAGCACGATCATCGTTTAGTTTGTTGTTATTGCTTTCTTCATGACTTATACATGTTCCTATGACTATGAGATTATGCAACTCCCGAGTACCGTAGGAACACTTTGTGTGCTACCAAACGTCACAATGTAACTGGGTGATTATAAAGGTGCTCTACAGGTGTCTCCGATGGTACTTGTTGAGTTGGCATACATCGAGATTAGGATTTGTCACTCCAATTGTCGGAGAGGTATCTCTGGGCCCACTCGGTAATGCGCATCACTATAAGCCTTGCAAGCATTGTAACTAATGAGTTAGTTGCGGAATGATGTATTACGGAACGAGTAAAGAGACTTGCCGGTAACGAGATTAAACTAGGTATTGAGATACCGACGATCGAATCTCGAGCAAGTAACGTACCGATGACAAAGGGAACAACGTATGTTGTTATGCGGTTTGACAGATAAAGATCTTCGTAGAATATGTGGGAACCAATATGAGAATCCATGTTCCACTATTGGTTATTGACCGGAGACGTGTCTCGGTCATGTCTACATAGTTCTCGAACCCGTAGGGTCCACACGCTTAAAGTTCGGTGACGATTGGTATTATGAGTTTTTGTGTTTTGATGTACCGAAGGTAGTTCGGAGTCCCGGATATGATCACGGACATGACGAGGAGTCTCGAAATGGTCGAGACATAAAGATCGATATATTGGACGACTATATTTGGATACCGGAATGGTTCCGGGTGAGATCGTGAATATACCGGAGCATCGGGAGGTTGTCGGACCCCCCCCCACCCGGAGATATATGGGCCTTATTGAGCTTTAGTGGAAAGGAGGGGAGAGGAGCAAGGGAGGTGGTGCCCCCCAAGCCCAATCTGAATTGGGAGGGGGGCCAGGCTGCCCTTTCCTTCCTCCCTCCTTCCTCTTCCTTCCCTCTCCTAGTCCAAGTTGGAAAAGGGGGAATCCTACTCCCGGTGGGAGTAGGACCCCCCATGGCGCACCCTAGAGAGGGCCGGCCCTCCCCTTCTCCACTCCTTTATATACAGGGGCAGGGGGCACCTCTAGACACACAAGTTGATCTGTTGATCTCTCCCAGCCGTGTGCGGTGCCCCCCTCCACCATAATCCACCTCGATCATATTGTAGCGGTGCTTAGGCGAAGCCCTGCGTCGGTAGCATCATCATCACCGTCATCACGCCGCCGTGCTGACGAAACTCTCCCGTGAAGCTCTGCTCGATCGGAGTTCGTGGGATGTCATTGAGCTGAACGTGTGCTGAACTCGGAGGTGCCATGCGTTCGATACTTGGATCGGTCGGATCGTGAAGACGTATGACTACATCAACCGTGTTGTGCTAACGCTTCCGCTTTCGGTCTACGAGGGTACGTGGACACACTCTCCCCTCTCATTGCTATCCATCACCATGATCCTGTGTGTGCGTAGGAATTTTTTTGAAACTACTGAAGGAAATATTCCCTAGAGGCAATAATAAAGTTATTATTTATTTCCTTATATCATGATAAATGTTTATTATTCATGCTAGAATTGTATTAACCAGAAACATAATACATGTGTGAATACATAGACAAACATAGTGTCACTAGTATGCCTCTACTTGACTAGCTCGTTGATCGAAGATGGTTAACTTTCCTAGCCATAGACATGAGTTGTCATTTGATTAACGGGATCACATCATTAGGAGAATGATGTGATTGACTTGACCCATTTCGTTAGCTTAGCATTTGATCGTTTAGTTTGATGCTATTGCTTTCTTCATGACTTATACATGTTCCTATGACTATAAGATTATGCAACTCCCGTTTACCGGAGGAACACTTTGTGTGCTACCAAACGTCACAATGTAACTGGGTGATTATAAAGGTACTCTATAGGTGTCTACGAAGGTACTTGTTGGGTTGGCGTATTTCGAGATTAGGATTTGTCACTCCGATTGTCGGAGAGGTATCTCTGGGCCCTCTCGGTAATGCACATCACTTAAGCCTTGCAAGCATTGCAACTAATGAGTTAGTTGCAGGATGATGTATTACGGAACGAGTAAAGAGACTTGCCAGTAACGAGATTGAACTAGGTATTGAGATACCGACGATCAAATCTCGGGCAAGTAACATACCGATGACAAAGGGAACAACATATGTTGTTATGCGGTCTGACCGATAAAAGATCTTCGTAGAATATGTAGGAGCCAATATGAGCATCAGGTTCCGCTATTGGTTATTGACCGGAGACGTGTCTCGGTCATGTCTACATTATTCTCGAACCCGTAGGGTCCGCACGCTTAACGTTACGATGACAGTTTCATTATGAGTTTATATATTTTGATGTACCGAAGGTTGTTCAGAGTCTCGGATATGATCATGGACATGACGAGGAGTTTCGAAATGGTCGAGACATAAAGATCGATATATTGGATGTCTATATTCGGATACCGGAAGTGTTTCGGGTGATTTCGGAGAAAACCGGAGTGCCGGAAGGGTTACCGGAACCCCCTGGGGAAGTATTGGGCCTTAGTGGGCCTGAGGGGAGAGAGAGGGCAGCAGCCCAGGAGGTGGCGCGCCCCCTCCCATCGGGAGTCCGAATTGGACTAGGGGAGGGGGGCGCGGCCCCTCTTTCCCTCTCCCTCTCCCTCTCTTTCCTTCCCCCTTCTCTCTTCCTAGTTGGACTAGGAAAGGGGAGTCCTACTCTTACTAGGAGGAGGACTCCCCCCCTCCTTGGCGCGCCCCAAGGGCCGGCCGGCCTCTCCCCCTTGCTCCTTTATATACAGGGGCAGGGGGCACCTCTAGACACACAAGTTGCTCTTCATGATCGTTCTCTTAGCCGTGTGCGGTGCCCCCCTCCACCATAATCCTCGATAATATTGTAGCGGTGCTTAGGTGAAGCCCTGCGACGGTAGAACATCAAGATCGTCACCACGCCATCGTGCTGACGGAACTCTTCCCCGACACTTTGCTGGATCGGAGTCCGGGGATCGTCATCGAGCTGAACGTGTGCTAGAACTCGGAGGTGCCATAGTTTCGGTGCTTGATCGGTCGGGCCGTGAAGACGTACGACTACATCAACTGTGTTGTGCTAACGCTTCCACTTCTGGTCTACGAGGGTACGTAGAGAACACTCTCCCCTCTCGTTGTTATGCATCACCATGATCTTGCGTGTGCGTAGGAAATTTTTTGAAATTACTACGTTACCCAACAGTGGCATCCGAGCCAGGTTTTATGCGTTGATGTTATGCACGAGTAGAACACAAGTGAGTTGTGGGCGATATAAGTCATACTGCTTACCAGCATGTCATACTTTGGTTCGGCGGTATTGTTGGATGAAGCGGCCCGGACCGACATTACGCGTACGCTTACGCGAGACAGGTTCTACCGACGTGCTTTGCACACAGGTGGCTGGCGGGTGTTCGTTTCTCCAACTTTAGTTGAACCGAGTGTGGCTACGCCCGGTCCTTGCGAAGGTTAAAACAGCACCAACTTGACAAACTATCGTTGTGGTTTTGATGCGTAGGTAAGAACGGTTCTTGCTAAGCCCGTAGCAGCCACGTAAAACTTGCAACAACAAAGTAGAGGACGTCTAACTTGCTTTTGCAGGGCATGTTGTGATGTGATATGGTCAAGACATGATGCTGAATTTTATTGTATGAGATGATCATGTTTTGTAACCAAGTTATCGGCAACTGGCAGGAGCCATATGGTTGTCGCTTTATTGTATGCAATGCAATCGCGCTGTAATGCTTTACTTTATCACTAAGCGGTAGCGATAGTCGTGGAAGCATAAGATTGGCGAGACGACAACGATGCTACGATGGAGATCAAGGTGTCGCGCCGGTGACGATGGTGATCATGACGGTACTTCGAAGATGGAGATCACAAGTACAAGATGATGATGGCCATATCATATCACTTATATTGATTGCATGTGGTGTTTATCTTTTATGCATCTTATCTTGCTTTGATTGACGGTAGCATTATATGATGATCCCTCACTAAATTATCAAAGTATAAGTGTTCTTCCTGAGTATGCACCGTTGCGAAAGTTCTTCGTGCTGAGACACCACATGATGATCGGGTGTGATAGGCTCTACGTTCAAATACAACGGGTGCAAAACAGTTGCACACGCGGAATACTCAGGTTAAACTTGACGAGCCTAGCATATAACAGATATGGCCTCGGAACACGGAGACCGAAAGGTCGAGCGTGAATCATATAGTAGATATGATCAACATAGTGATGTTCACCATTGAAACTACTCCATCTCACGTGATGATCGGACATGGTTTAGTTGATTTGGATCACGTGATCACTTAGAGGATTAGAGGGATGTCTATCTAAGTGGGAGTTCTTAAGTAATATGATTAATTAAACTTTAATTTATCATGAACTTAGTCCTGGTAGTATTAGCATATCTATGTTGTAGATCAATAGCTCGCGTTTAGCTCCCCTATTTTATTTTTGATATGTTCCTAGAGAAAACTAAGTTGAAAGATGTTAGTAGCAATGATGCGGATTGGATCCGTGATCTGAGGTTTATCCTCATTGCTGCATAGAAGAATTATGTCTTTGATGCACCGCTAGGTGACAAACCTATTGCAGGAGCAGATGCAGATGTTATGAACATTTGTCTAGCTCAATATGATGACTACTTGATAGTTTAGTGCACCATGCTTAAACGGCTTAGAATCGGGATTTCAAAGACGTTTTGAACATCATGGACCATATGAGATGTTCCAGGAGTTGAAGTTAATATTTCAAGAAAATACCCGAATTGAGAGATATGAAGTCTCCAACAAGTTATATAGCTAAAAGATGGAGGAGAATAGCTCAAGCAGTGAGCATGTGCTCAGATTGTCTGGGTACTACAATCGCTTGAATCAAGTGGGAGTTAATCTTCCAGATAAAATAGTGATTGACAGAATTCTCTAGTCACCATCACCAAGTTAGTAGAACTTCGTGATGAACTATAATATGCAAGGGATAACGGAAACGATTCCAAGCTCTTCGTGATGCTGAAATCAACAAAGGTAGAAATCAAGAAAAGCATCAAGTGTTGATGGTAAACAAAACCACTAGTTTCAAGTAAAGGGACAAAGGGAAGAAAGGGGAACTTCAAGAAGAACGGTAAGCAAGTTGCTGCTCAAGTGAAAAACCCAAGTCTGGACCTAAGCCTGAAACTGAGTGCTTCTACTGCAAAGGGACTGGTCACTAGAAGCGAAACTACCCCAAGTAATTTGCGGATAAGAAGGATGGCAAAGTGAACATAGGTATATTTGATATACATGTTATTGATGTGTACTTTACTAGTGTTTATAGCAACCCCTCAGTATTTGATACTAGTTCAGTTGCTAAGAGTAGTAACTCGAAACAGGAGTTGCAGAATGAAAAGAGACTAGTTAAGGGTGAAGTGACGATGTGTGTTGGAAGTGGTTCCAAGATTGATATGATCATCATCGCACACTCCCTATACTTTTGGGATTAGTGTTGAACCTAAATAAGTGTTATTTGGTGTTCGCGTTGAGCATGAATATGATTTGATCATGTTTATTGCAATACGGTTATTCATTTAAGTAAGAGAATAAATTGTTGTTCTGTTTACATGAATAAAACCTTATATGGTTACACACCCAATGAAAATGGTTCGTTGGATCTCGATCGTAGTGATACACATATTCATAACATTGAAACCAAAATATGCAAAGTTAATAATGATGGTGCAATTTATTTGTGGCACTGCCGTTTAGGTCATATTGGTGTAAAGCGCATGAAGAAAATCCATGCTGATGGGCTTTTGGAATCACTTGATTATGAATCAGTTGATGCTTGCGAACCATGCCTCATGGGCAAGATGACTAAAACTCCGTTCTCCGGAACAATGGAGCAAGCAACAGATTTGTTGGAAATCATACATACTAATGTATGTGGTCCGATGAATATTGAGGCTCGTGACAGGTATCATTATTTTCTGATCTTCACAGATGATTTGAGCAGATATGAGTATATCTACTTGATGAAACACAAGTCTGAAACATTTGAAAAGTTCAAAGAATTTCAGAGTGAAGTGGAGAATCATCGTAACAAAAATAAAGTTTCTACGATATGATCATAGAAGTAAAATATTTGAGTTACGAGTTTGGCCTTCAGTTAAAAGCAATGTGAAATAGTTTCACTACTCACGCCACCTGGAACACCACAGTGTAATGGTGTGTCCGAACGTCATAACCATACTTTATTAGATATGGTGCGATCTATGATGTCTCTTACCGATCTACCACTATCATTTTGGGGTTATACATTAGAGACAGTTGCATTCACGTTAAATAGGGCACCATCTAAATCCGTTGAGACTACACCGTATGAACTATGGTTTGACAAGAAACCTAAGCTGTCGTTTCTTAAAGTTTGAGGTTGCAATGCTTATGTGAAAAAGTTTCAACCTGATAAGCTCAAACCCAAATCGGAGAAGTGCGTCTTCATAGGATACCCAAAAGAAAATGTTGGGTACACCTTCTATCACAGATCCGAAGGTAAGATACTCGTTGCTTTGAATGGATCCTTTCTAGAGAAGGAGTTTCTCTCGAAAGAAGTGAGTGGGAGGAAAGTAGAACTTGATGAGGTAACTGTACCTGCTCCCTTATTGGAAAGTAGTTCATCACAGAAATCTGTTCCTGTGACTACTACACCGATTAGTGAGGAAGCTAATGATGATGATCATGTAACTTCAGATCAAGTTACTGCTGAACCTCGTAGGTAAACCAGAGTGAGATCCGCACCAGAGTGGTACGGTAATCCTGTTCTGGAGGTCATGTTACTTGACCATGACGAGCCTACGAACTATGAGGAAGCGATGATGAACCCAGATTCCGCGAAATGGCTTGAGGCCATGAAATATGAGATGAGATCCATGTATGAGAACAAAGTATGGACTTTGATTGACTTGCCCAATGATTGGCGAGCCATTGAGATTAAATGGATCTTCAAGAGGAAGACGGACGCTGATAGTAGTGTTACTATCTACAAAGCTAGAATTGTCGCAAAAAGGTTTTTGACAAGTTCAAGGTGTTGACCATGATGAGAGTTTCTCACTCGTATCTATGCTTAAGTCTGTCCGAATCATGTTAGCAATTGCCGCATTTTATGAAATCTAGCAAATGGATAAACAAAACTGCATTCCTTAATGGATTTATTAAAGAAGAGTTGTATATGATGCAACCAGAAGGTTTTGTCAATCCTAAAGGTACTAACAAAATATGCAAGCTCCAGCGATCCATCTATGGACTGGTGCAAGCATCTCGGAGTTGGAATATACGCTTTGATAAGTTGATCAAAGCATATAGTTTTATACAGACTTGCGGTGAAGCCTGTATTTACAAGAAAGTGAGTGGGAGCACTACAGCATTTCTGATAAGTATATGTGAAAGACATATTGTTGATCGGAGATAATGTAGAATTATTCTGCAAAGCATAAAGGAATGTTTGAAAGGAGTTTTTCAAAGAAAGACCTCGGTGAAGCTGCTTACATATTGATCATCAAGATCTATAGAGATAGATCAATACGCTTGATAAGTTTTTTCAATGAGTACATACCTTGACAAGATTTTGAAGTAGTTCAAAATGGAACAGTCAAAAAGGAGTTCTTGCCTGTGTTACAAGGTGCGAAGTTGAGTAAGACTCAAAAACCCGACCACGGCAGAAGATAGAGAGAGAATGAAAGTCATTCCCTATGCCTCAGCCATAGGTTCTATAAAGTATGCCATGCTGTGTACCAGACCTATTGTATACCCTGCCCTGAGTTTGGCAAAGGAGTACAATAGTGATCTAGGAGTAGATCACTGGACATTGGTCAAAATTATCCTTAGTGGAATAAGGATATGTTTCTCGATTATGGAGGTGACAAAAGGTTCGTCATAAAGGGTTACGTCGATGCAAGTTTTGACACTGATCCAGATGACTCTAAGTCTCAATCTGGATACATATTAAAAGTGGGAGCAATTAGCTAGAGTAGCTCCATGCAGAGCATTGTTGACATAGAAATTTACAAAATACTTACGGATCTGAATGTGGCAGACCCGTTGACTAAACTTCTCTCACAAGCAAAACATAATCACACCTCAGTACTCTTTGGGTGTTAATCACATAGCTATGTGAACTAGATTATTGACTCTAGTAACCCTTTGGGTGTTGGTCACATGTCGATGTGAACTATGGGTGTTGTTCACATGGTGATGTGAACTATCGATGTTAAATCACATGGCGATGTGAACTAGATTATTGACTATAGTGCAAGTGGGAGACTGAAGGAAATATGCCCTAGAGGCAATAATAAAGTTATTGTTTATTTCCTTATATCATGATAAATGTTTATTATTCATGCTAGAATTGTATTAACCGGAAACATAATACATGTGTGAATACATAGACAAACATAGTGTCACTAGTATGCCTCTACTTGACTAGCTCGTTGATCGAAGATGGTTAAGTTTCCTAGCCATAGACATGAGTTGTCATTTGATTAACGGGATCACATCATTAGAAGAATGATGTGATTGACTTGACCCATTTCGTTAGCTTAGCACTTGATCGTTTAGTTTGATGCTATTGCTTTCTACATGACTTATACATGTTCCTATGACTATGAGATTATGCAACTCCCGTTTACCGGAGGAACACTTTGTGTGCTACCAAACGTCACAACGTAACTAGGTGATTATAAAGGTGCTCTATAGGTGTCTCCGAAGGTACTTGTTGGGTTGGCGTATTTCGAGATTAGGATTTGTCACTCTGATTGTCGGAGAGGTATCTCTGGGCCCTCTCGGTAATGCACATCACTTAAGCCTTGCAAGCATTGCAACTAATGAGTTAGTTGCAGGATGATGTATTACGGAATGAGTAAAGAGACTTGCCGGTAACGAGATTGAACTAGGTATTGAGATACCGACGATCAAATCTCGGGCAAGTAACATACCGATGACAAAGGGAACAACGTATGTTGTTATGCGGTCTGACCGATAAAAGATCTTCGTAGAATATGTAGGAGCCAATATGAGCATCCAGGTTCCGCTATTGGTTATTGACCGGAGACGTGTCTCGGTCATGTCTACATTATTCTCGAACCCGTAGGGTCCGCACGCTTAACGTTACGATGACAGTTTCATTATGAGTTTATATATTTTGATGTACCGAAGGTTGTTCGGAGTCCCGGATATGATCACGGACATGACGAGGAGTCTCGAAATGGTCGAGACATGAAGATTGATATATTGGACGGCTATATTCGGACACCGGAAGTGTTTCGAGTGATTTCGGAGAAAACCGGAGTGCCGAAAGGGTTACCGGAACCCCCCGGGGAAGTATTGGGCCTTAGTGGGCCTGAGGGGAGAGAGAGGGCAGTAGCCCAGGAGGTGGCGCACCCCCTCCCATGGGGAGTCCGAATTGGACTAGGGGAGGGGGGCGCGGCCCCTCTTTCCCTCTCCCTCTCCCTCTCTTTCCTTCCCCCTTCTCTCTTCCTAGTTGGACTAGGAAAGGGGAGTCCTACTCCTACTAGGAGGAGGACTCCCCCCCTCCTTGGCGCGCCCCAAGGGCCGGCCGGCCTCTCCCCCTTGCTCCTTTATATACAGGGGCAGGGGGGCACCTCTAAACACACAAGTTGATCTTCGTGATCGTTCACTTAGCCGTGTGCGGTGCCCCCCTCCACCATAATCCTCGATAATATTGTAGCGGTGCTTAGGCGAAGCCCTGCGACGGTAGAACATTAAGATCGTCACCACGCCGTCGTGCTGACGGAACTCTTCCCCGACACTTTGCTGGATCGGAGTCCGGGGATCATCATCGAGCTGAACGTGTGCTAGAACTCGGAGGTGCCGTAGTTTCGGTGCTTGATAGGTCGGGCCATGAAGACGTACGACTACATCAACCGTGTTGTGCTAACACTTCCGCTTCCGGTCTACGAGGGTACGTAGACAACACTCTCCCCTCTCGTTGCTATGCATCACCATGATCTTGCGTGTGCGTAGGAAATTTTTTGAAACTACTACGTTACCCAACAATTACTATGTTCCCCGATAATACTATGTTAATCGTTTCTTTACAGCACCTAACTTTTATTTTCACGTTCTTTATTATCTTGCAAACCTATCCTACCACACCTACAAAGTACTTCTAGTTTCATTCTTGTTCTAGGTAAAGCAAACGCTAATCGTGCGTAGAGTTGTTGTATCGGTGGTCGATAGAACTATAAATGAAATATTTGTTCTACCTTTAGCTCCTCGTTGGTTTCGACACTCTTATTTATGGAAAAAGGCTACAAACGATCCCCTATACTTGTGGGTTATCAGTAACATGAACAACAAGCGCCGTAATAGAGGAAGCAGCAGCGACGTCGAGGAGATTGAGATTAACGCTGGCTTCAGCAACTAGCGTGGCGCAACAAAAGGAAGCCTTTTCAAGAAGGCGAGGATGGACCAACACAATTGGACAAGATTCACGGTGCTGTGGGCGAGGCGGTGGTGGCTGGGAGGGTCCTTGGCGGTCGGGTGGTAGCTGCGACGATGGCAGACACGACGGTGGCGATGAATCGGGCGGCAACGGTGGAGCAGGAAATACAACAGACTCGCGGGGCTGCGGGGCGGTGGTGGTTATGCGGGTGGTTGGCGGTCGGGTAGTGGTTGCGGCGACGGCGGACACGACGGTGACGAAAAACGATGGATTCGCGGCGGGCGGCTGTCGAAACCCGACGGAACCGGCAGCAGGGGTGCTGGAGGGGGCGGATCTGGCGCGCGGCGACAACGGCGGGGTGCGTGCGAGCGGGCGGGTGGCGGGAGGAAGAAGATGGGTTGGGGAAATTAAGAGAAACGGGCGGTTCACGGTTGGTGCATGGTTGACGTTTTTACATCTTGTCGGCGGAGATGCATGTTAGCATCTGAGATGTTTATTTTATATCTTTGAGAGGTAGAGATGTACATTTTTTCATCTACGTCATGGGTCGAAGAAGTCGGTGGAGATGTATGTTTGCATCGTGAGATGTTGTATTTTGCATCTCTTGGATAGAGATGTAATTTTTTTCATCTACATCATCTGTTGAAGACGGGGTTTTGGGCCTTGAAAATAGAAACTCTTTTGAAGATGTTCTAAACAGGACTAACACACACACACACACACACACTTCAATCCGGGCCCCTAGGGTTTCCCTAGGCGCCGTCCCCCCACCCCTCCCCCCCTGCCGTCACCCGAGGGAGTCGTCGGGCATCGCCTGGGCAACTGCCGATGACGATGGCGGCGGGGCTTCGTCGCTTCGCCCGTTGTGGCGTTGGACCTCGGAAACCTGGGCGGCGGCCCGGTGAGGCAGCGTCGTCCTTCGGCCGGTGGCGCGCGCGGGAGGTGATGGCCGGCCCCCTTGGCTGCTCGGGCAGCAAGGTCCCGCGGGTAGTGGTCGTGGCGCGGCGAGGTTCCTCCTCCTCTGCTCCAGATCTGAAGGTCGGGTTTTTCCCCCTCTCTGCTCTCCTCACTGGACTCGCCTGATTCCGAGCCTCTTGTCGCCAGATCTGGTGCCGTCAGGGTGATCCCCGAGCAAGTGGTGTTGGACGAGCCCGGGGGAAACCCTTGCTGGTATTTTCAACGCGGCGGCGGCGCCCTTTTGCGTCATTCTGCTCGTTGGAGTCGCAGCCATGGGCTCTCCTCCACACCCCGGCCATGCCTCCCGGACGAAAGCTCAAATCCCGGCCTGGGATGGGCGGTGGTGGCGCCTGGTGCGTCGTGCCCTCCTTGGAGGCGCTGTCTGGGGAGGTTTGGTGCTTTGGGGGAGTGTAGCGGTTGTAGGTGGGTGCCTGGCGTCTGTGGAGTCCGTGGCGTCCCTTCTGTGCAGGTCTCAGATCCAGCCACAAGTGCTCTGCGGTGGTGTTTGCAATGTCCCGGCGGGTCGGTGCCCTCGAGTATGGGTGGAAGGGGATCGGGTTCCCCTTCCCGGCAGCAGCAACGCCGCAGGTGCCGATTCGGCTGGTTCTTGAGTTCCTCGTTCCTAATCTTTGCCATGTGGCTTGACAGCTTCTTCCTTTCGGCGACTGTCCCAGCGTCTTACCCTCTTCCGTCGGTCTCCTTCGGCGCCTGTGTTGCAGCTTGCGTGTGTGTGCTCCGGCATGATGTGGTTGGCCCCATTGCTGGCCCGGTCTTGAGACCAACCTATGCTCTATCTCTTGGGTGAGCATCTCTACACTTCGACGGTGTGGCGCCTTCGAGCCTAGGCGAGGGGAAGGGATCCCCTTCGGTGTTAGAGAAGGCATGTGTTGTGTCATCTCCAGTTTCGGGTTTCAGCCATGTGCCCGACCAATTTTGGCGGCTGCAGATCCTCGTGGCTTCTTCATAGTCGTTTCAGGGCCTTTGTGTCGAGGGCTTAACCTCAATTAGCTGTTCTTCAATGTATTTTTCTATTCGCTGGTTGTAGGTGTAGCTTAGTAAGCTATTCTTCTTTCTCCCTTGTATCCTTTAGCCGTTGCTTTGTTCGTGGTCTGCTTTTATACTCTTGGCCGGTTGATGGTTTTGTTAATTCAATTCAAAGTCGGGCTCCTCTGGAGCCTTCATTCCAAAAAAAGATGTTCTAAACGTACCCGTTATCCCCACAAAGGAAAATTAATCAAACTGAAAGATACTCCCTCACTGCACCAGCATTATGAAGAAACTCGCCCCACCACTGCTGAAGGAAGTCGAGGCGTCCTCCCTCCGCCCCGGTGCGGAGCCTTCCACGTCCAAACCAACGACAAGGGCGTCTAAGCGCAACGCGGCAGCTTCCACAACTAAGGCAAAACCTGCTAAGAATGTGTTGTTGCGCACCTTGGGGCTGGTCCCTGACGACATGGTGCCGAACGAGGAGGCTGTCATCGAGCTCAAGCGGCTGTTTGACTCACCGCTGAGAGAGCAACACGTGCGCGTTCTTGCGGCACTGTTTGGCAAAGCATTGCCACCGGCGGAGGAGCTAGCGCATGGAAGGATCGAGGCCGTCTCGGTGGTTTGATGTTGTTAGGCTGGTGCGGGTGTTGTACTAGGTTTCTTATGGAGTGCAACCCGGAGATTTTATGTTGGAACCTTCGCAGATTAAATAATCCTGTGAAGAAAAAGGCGATTAGGGAGTTCTTGGCGTCGGTCAATGGTCGGAGAGAAGAAGCTGGATGTCATTGACCCTTTCATGGCTATGCAATGTTTAGGCCCGTCTCTTGACGGTTTTGCTTACTTACCTACTATGGAGACTCGTGGGGGTGTGCTTCTTGCTTGGGACACCACGGTGATTATCATAGATCAGATTCAGCTAGACACTAACTTCCTAACTGGACGCGTCCACAACAAGGACGGAACGGAGTGGTGGATTTCTATGGTATATGCGCCGCAAGGGGACGAGCTGAAAACCCAGTTCCTCCATGACCTTAGCGCTAGGCGAGCCGTTTACCCGGGGCCATGGATGATTCTCGGAGACTTTAATATGATCCTTCGAGCGATGGAGAAGAACAACACTAACATCAACATGGCTATGATGGCGAGGTTCGGAGGTTTCGTGGACGCTCATGAACTCAAGGAGCTATACATGCACGGTCGCACGTTCACTTGGTCTAATGAGAGGGCACTCCGACGCTCACCGAAATTGATAGGGTGTTAGTCTCGGTTGATTGGGAGTTGGCACACCCAGAGAACTGCTGCAGGTGCTATCATCGAGAGTTTCAGACCATGCGCCTCTGCACCTATCCACCAACGCCCACTTCTATCAGAAAAAGCAATTTCACTTCGAGGTGTACTGGACGAAGCTTGAAGGTTTTGATGATGCTATCCGGGACGCGTGGGTATGCGATGAGTCCATTGTGGACCCATTCAAAAAACTAGATGCCCTATTCAGAAACGCGGCGGCATATCTTCAGGCATGGGGGCAACGAAAAACGGGCAATATCAAGATCCTTATGGCGGTGGCAAACTGGCTAATATTCAGGTTCGACCAAGTGCAGGAAGCGAGGATCCTGACTGACATGGAGATCTGGTTGCGGAGAACCTTGAAGCTCTCTCTCCTCGGGCTAGCTTCGCTTGAGAGGACCATTGAGCGGCAAAGATCGCGTATCAGATGGCTGAAAGAAGGGGACGCGAATACAAAACTTTTCCAGGCGGTGGCCAACGGTCGGAGATCCAAGAACTTTATCTCTAAAATCAAGCACGGTTCGGAGATTGCTACAGATCATGGGAGGATGGAGGAGATCTTTGCGGAGGCCTATGACAATCTGTTAGGCAAGGCGCTGGCCAGAGATCACACGCTCGATCTACACTACCTAGGCATGCCGCAATTGGAGCTATCCGAGCTTGAAGTAATTTTCACGGAAGAAGAGGTTTGGGAAGTTATCAAGGAAATCCCCCCCCCCCCAGATCGTGCGCCCGATCCCGATGGCTTTATTGGGCTCTTCTACCATAAATCGTGGCCGGTGATCAAGAAGGATATTATGGCTGCGCTGTTGAAACTCTTCGTGGGGGACTACAGGGGATTTGGTAGGCTTAACAAAGCTCACTTGGTGCTGATCCCGAAGAAGGCCGACGCCATTGAGGTGGGGGACTACAGGCCAATCAGCCTTCCCCATAGTTTCTCCAAGTTGTTCGCCAAACTGCTCACTACTAGAGCTCGCAAGAGGATGCACGAGATTGTCAGCTCTAACCAATCTGCATTCATCAAGGGCAGAAGTATTCACGATAACTTTCTTCTAGTACGTCAGGTGGCCCGCAAGATTCACAACTCCAAGACCCATGGACTTTTCCTTAAGTTGGATATTTCCAAGGCATTCGACTCGCTCTCGTGGGCATTCTTGATGGAGGTGTTGAGAGCAAGAGGATTCGGTGAAAGATGGATTCAATGGGTCGTCGCCTCATTGTCCACGGCAAGCACGAAAATCATCATCAACGGGGTGCCGGGACGACCCATCTTCCACGCCAAAGGGTTGAGGCAAGGCGACCCGGTCTCACCCTTGCTGTTCGTAATAGCCATGGATGCGCTCACGGCTTTGATCTGCAAGGCTATGGAGGTAGGCACACTCAGCTCGTTCCGTGGTATTTCGCCCTTACAGAGACTGTCCATATACGCGGACGATGTGGTAATCTTTATCAAGCCATCCACGCAGGATCTCATCTGCATTAGAGCTGTCCTGGATGCGTTCAGCATCGCTTCTGGTTTGAGGATCAATTACACTAAATCGACGGCGATCTTGATCAGAGGGACAGAGGAGGAGAGACATCACGTGGTGACCATCCTACAGTGCTAGATGGGGGTTTTCCCCTGCAGATACTTGGGTATTCCACTCGCTATCAAAGCACTCACTCAAGGAGATTGGCAGCCGTTGGTAGACCAGGTGAGGAAGTTCATCCCGGCCTGGCAATGAGGTTTGATTCAGAGGCCGGGAAGACTCGTGCTGGTAAAGTCGGTGATCTCGGCACCGATCCACCAACTTCGGGTGCTAGATGCGCCAAACTGGGTCTTTGAGGACATTGAAAAATGGTTGCGTGCCTTTTTTTGGGCGGGAAAGGAGAAGGTGAATGGCGGTCAATTCCCCGTGGCCTGGGAGACAGTGTGTAGGCCAACTTGTTTTGGCGGCTTGGGGGTGAAGGACCTCAAGCTACAGGCGACTGCTCTTAGAGTTAGATGGGAATGGTTGCGTCGTACAGACCCGACGAGGCCATGGCAGGGCATACCTATGGTGGAAGACGAGGAGGCCAAAATGGTGTTCAATTCTTTGGTAAAGATCTCATTGGGCAATGGCGACCGAGTACTCTTCTGGAGAGACAACGGGCGCATAAATAGCTCCAACAATCATGGAGTTCGTCAGCACTCGTGCCCGCAATACTAGAACGGTACGACATGCCTTGACCGGCAACGCGTGGGCCTTGGATGTGCAGGGCGATATCTCCTTCACGGCGCATATACAAATTGCAAATCTATGCCTCGCAATTACCACAGTACCTCACAATGAAAATCAGGCAGATCAGTTCGCTTGGCCTGCCGACGTATCAGGGGTCTATACGGCAAAATCGATATATCATAGGTTATGTCAGGGGCTCACAAGATCACCCATGGCGTCGTGCATCTGGAGGAGTTGGGCACCTTTGAAGTGCAAAATCTTTGCTTGGCTAACGGTGCAGTACAGATTATGGATTTCGGACAGGCGAGCCCGACATGGGCTCCAAGATCAGCCATCAGCTTGCTTCACATGTATGCAGGAGGAGGACAACGTTGACCACATCATCGTTCAATGTGTTTATGCTAGGGAGGTTTGGCATCGGTGCTTCGACTTCTTTCAGATAAACATCGACCCTCCGGCGAACTTGAACACGTTTCAAGATTGGTGGCTTCAGCAAAGAAGGAATCTCACAGGCAGGTCAATCCGAGGATTCGACTCATTCATCATAGGGATGGCTTGGGCATTGTGAAAGCAAAGGAATGCAAGACTGTTCAATCGACCACATCAGCAAAAAACTCCTCCGCAATTAGTCGAGCAGGTACTCCAAGAGCTCAAGAATTGGAGAGCGGCTGGATTAGGTGTAGGTGGTTTAGATCCTTTTGTAAGAGAGTAGCCTAGACGAGTTTGGTTGGTGTGGTGTCGGATGTGTCGTTGGGGATGTTCGCATCTTGTAATGACGTCTTGTAATTATACTTTTTGCCTTCTATAAAGCTAAGGTGCGCCATTAGCGTACCCTTGAAAAAAAACTAAAAATAGAACGAGCCGCACCCTGACAGAACCGTCGTCACAAACCCCCCGTCTCGATCTTGGAGAGAAGGAAAAGCCAGTTCGATACCGCAGCCGTGATGGGCGAGGCCGACCACTACAGGACGCTGGGGCTCCGGCGAGATGCCAGCAAAGCCGAGGTCAAGGCCGCATTCTCCCGCCTCGCCCTCCTCCACCACCCCGACCGCCACGCCCAGGCCGACGCCGCCACCCGCGCTGACGCCACCCGCCGCTTCCGCCAGGTGTACGACGCCTACCACGTCCTCTACGATGACCACCGCCGCGCCGAGTATGACCTCCGCACCTCCTCGGCTTGGAGCGGCTTCGGTCACGGCGGCGCCAAGTCCCGCTCCTCCTCGGCCTCGGGTGGCTACGGCCATGGCGGGGCCTCCTCTTCGCCTTCGGGTCGCTACGGGTACCCACACGGATGCGGCGGCGATTTTCAGGACTGGCCATCTCCGAGGGAAGGCGAAAGTCTGGGCGTTTGGATGAGAGCCAATTGGTACCCCTTGCTCTGCTGGTAAGCACAAATTTGGCTGCTAAATCGGCCTCAAAGCTTTTGTTTCTTGTGGCATGACCACCCGTTCTAATTCCAGCGATATCGTCTAGTATCTGAAATGTGATTTCTCATGATGGTAACTCTGCTGCAGCACCATGAGGATCGCAAAAGTTGTAATAGATGGCTGGAAGCTGTATAATACCTGGGTAAGTAAACGACCCCTCAACCTCTAAATTAGTCGATGGGTTTTGATTTCCCCTTAGTTAATCAATCAACTCCCTGTTCTCTTGGACACATTTGGCTAATATGCATGCTTCAATCAATTCTTGCTCCCATTGTATGTCTACTAAATGTAGTCTGCTAAAATCAGTACTAACTATTTTGGAATCATTGGTCTGTGTGAGTATATGCCATATTGCCATGTGGATGGTAGCCAAGCAAATTGACATGCTGATTCGATTGTTAGTGAGTAAGCTAATTAAATAAAAGAGTTGGTTAGAAACTGCAGAAGGTGTGCTACTCAAGCTGACAAAAGAGGGGTACAGGGGAATTCGCTCGTTTTGTCATTGCATCCTCTCATTCTTGACTGATTGTTTGCTTTGTGAAATGGGAAGTATTGTGTTAGCAAGTTAAAACACGCCAGCTCGATCTCCAATTCGGAATTACAAAATGTAGGTATCATGCGCTGAAGTTCCCCTGCCCTATGGATAAATGCAACACTAAAATTGTATCCTACCATTGCTGATGTTTTATTTTACTGATTGCTATTTGGATTGATATTCAAATTAAATGCAATGCATGAACTTGGTGTGTGCCTGTTTACTTGCAGAAATCATCAAGGGAGTCGTCAATAGAGAAGGAAACAGCGGAGTCTGAAGAGAAGATGAAGAATGAGCCCTCAGAAGCGAAAGAGTAGATGAACGGGGTTTCAATCTGGCCCATGAGATGACCCACTGGCTACCCATTCCAAGCCTAGTTCCACATTGTTGTGCAAGGTGTGAGGGAGCAATGCGTAAGGTGTAACTCTTGCCATTCTCTGAAACTTGTGGCACATGGCATTAGAGATACTAGAATCCTTGTAAATTTTGTCTAACTAGATTCCACTGCGGAACGCATGTTTTCCGTCTTGAAAGATTTGGAAATGTAAGCCATCCACCGCCCCTAAGATTGCACTGGGATTTGGTTTGTGTTCCAAGCGATGTAAGATTACTGTCACTAGCTGCAGAAAGCAATGTAGTAGTATATAAATATATAATTGATGTGACGCTCTCACTTTAGCCCATTAACACGAACACATAGTGAATAGATATTACATCTAAAGATAAATAGTGGTATGGTAAGAGCATCTCCAACAACCGCCGAACGCGCGACGCGCTAAAAAGTACTTTGCAACGTGCCCATCGTCTGAAAAAGCATGGCGGACAGCGCTGGCTCCAGCAACCGCGCTAAAATTTAACGCGCGTAGCTCTAGCAAGCGCGCTAAAATGCAGCGCGCGCTATCGCACGAAACATTGCATACATATGTTTTAAATAAAAATGATACATATTTCATAGATAATAAAAACGATGCATAGATATTTTACATAGTTCCATAGCATAGATAGATAAAACTATAGTGCAACTACATACTACGATGCAACTAGATGAACTATGATGCAACTACACCCTACTCCGAGTCGTCCTTGTCCTCATCCGGACTGGTGTTGTCTGAGGTATCGATCCACATGTCATCCCAACGAAGATCATTATCCCCAAAGATCGACACCCCACCCGCCTCAATGATATCGCACTGCGATATCGCCAGGGGCTTCCGCCGACGCCTCTCCAACCGCTCCGCGCGGCGCTTTGCCGTCCTTTTCGCCCAGAAGGCGTGCTCTGCCGCGACGTCCTTCGGGTGGCGCTGGCGCCACTCCGCCATGGCTCGCTCGTCCTCCTCAGCGACGAGGAGGCAGCGCCGCCGCCGCCGATGCTCCGCACGGTCCTGGTCCGTGATAAGACGAGACGGAGGGGCGACGGACTGCGCTTGCTCGCGCGTGAAGACGTCACGGAAGTTCATCTGCGTCGGCGACCTCTCTAGGCGCCACGCCGCCACGTCGTACACGCGGGCGGCCTCGTGCGCGGTCCCGAATGTGCCGAGGCCGAGCCGAACGTCGCCGGACCGGATCTCGGCATAGTAGGTGCCGCCGGGGCGCTCGTGGACGCCGCGGTAGCCAGACGATCCACGGCAGCGCGGCGGCATGGTGGCGCGGTGGTGGCGGGGGCAAGCAAGGGGCGAGCAAGAGGCAGAGTGAGCGGCAGAGTAGCGGGGAGAGCGCGCGTGGCAGTGTGGAGGCCGCATGGCGAGCCCCGTAATTTATAGGCGCACTCGAAGCGGTGCGCCAAATCTAGCGCGCGAGCTGCCGCCTTTTCCCGCGTGCGTGTAATCGTTTATTGCGCGCTAGTTTCCCGCCGCCGCTAGAGCACGCCAAAACGTCCCACGCGCTAAAGTGAAAGTTTACTGCGCGCGCCTTTTGGCGCCGCTGCTGGAGATGCTCTAAGAGAGACAAGCACCTGTACTATTAAAGGGCAGTATACCATTGTAATGGTTACCACCTTCCTCACACCATTTTCGGTGAGACTAAAAAAGTCGGGTTTGCTAAAACACATCTAAATCTCGTGTCATTGATTTACATGGAGATTCGTGTTTGTATCTCTTTTACTTTTATTTTTTATATTTAATTGAGTCACTTAGATATGTAATAACTAGAGATAGCCCACTCCACAGAGAAAAACAACAAATATTAGATTTTAAAAAAACGCACTTTGCCCGTTCGGTCTCCGCAACCCAACGTTCCCGTCTCTATCGTGTGAAAAATCTCGTAGTTGCTCCGCCCACACACCTGAGCACCGTTGCTCCTGCCCAGACCTCCCGGCCCACAGCAGTGTGCCACGCATGGTCAATCAATGCCTTCCGCCACTGCTCCCCTCCTGGTCCGCCTCGTGGTCGCGGTGTCGTCGTCTTGTATGTGCCTTCGTGAACGACGCCACACCGCTACCCGATTTCTAAACGATGACTTGCCCTTCTTGTCGCCGTCCAACTCTCATCTCCTCGCTACAAAAATTGTGCTATTTTGTGACGAAAATCCTAGTGACGGACCAAAACACGTATTTTCTGTGATGATTTTCCATCACCAACTGATTTCCTCATGGATCAGCTCCCTCGAGTACTTTGATGATATTCTGGCCTGATTTTAGGTGATGTGTTTGGCCGTCATTAGGTATGTGCATATTCTGTGACGATTTGTAGCGTCGCGAAAAATGTTCGCGGATTAGAGAAAGAATAAAAGAATGGTGCATTGGGTTAGAAATGTAGTTTGGGTTTTTCTGCATGACAGATTTTTGAACACATTAGAATCAAATTTGTAGGGCTAAGTGCTCGTATTGAAATCCATTGATTTTTTTTGTACGCGCTCTCATTTTACTGAACTATGAGATGATATACTCTTAATAAAGCATGGATGAGAAAATATGATCACAGAGAATAACATATCATTAAAAGTTCAGACACAGAACAAACATTTGGTTGAAATCTCTACCATGTCATCGCTGGGCCTTTTTCACTATTTTGACCCTTTCAGAAAACTTTCGCACAAAATGAACTCCATACAAAACTATTTCTCGATCTGACCCTTTTGGCAACGTCACAAGCCATGACGTTTCGTCTATTTATAAACGTCAAGCTAGCTAGCGGTGCTGCACTACATAAATAAATGGCAATATGAACAAACTAGTTGAAACGCCAAACCCCTTGGCGTTTCATGCTTGGGCAGCAACGCCAGGCACCCTTGGCGTTTCCAGCAACGCAGCATTGAAAGCACAAGTGCTCCCTAGGTGGTTTTGATAATTGATGACAACATATCTCTTGTTGGACTAACACTTCTATCCAGCATGTTACAGATAAGTTCAACAATGGAGCGGCATGGACTAAAGGTTGTGGGAACTCCTTCAAGATGCTAAGGACAAGGGATTGGCTAAAGCTTCAAGCTCAAGACCCTTCACTTTTACATTTTAGTGATCCAAGATCACATTGAGTCCATAGGAAAAGCCAATACTATCAAGGAGGGATGAGGTGTTGCTTAATGAGCCTCTTGCTTCATGTGCTTAATGATATGCTCTAAAATCCTCAACTACTTTCCCATATCCACATATGACCTAAACCCTAAGCCAAACTTGGTCCTACCGATTCTTCCTATCCGGCGCCACCGAGTTTCACTTGTCATAAGCCACTGCCAAACCCTAATCAGCTCGGTCTCACCGATGGGATCTCGGTCTCACCGAGATGGGCTTGCAAACTCTCTGTTACCCATTGCAATATTCTCGGTCCCACCGAGATATGCAATCGGTCCCACCGAGTTTGCTTGACCAAATCTCAGTTTCACCTATTACCCGAATCGGTCCCACCGAGTTTGAGTAATCGGTCAAACCGAGGTTTGGATTTACCCTAACCCTAGCACATCGGTCCCACCGAGTTGATCCAGTCGGTCCCACCGAAATTCCTAACGGTCACTAGGTTTACTATTTCGGTCAGACCGAGTTTATTGATTCGGTCCCACCGAGATTGGAAAACTGTGTAACGGTTGGATTTTGTGTGGAGGCTATATATACCCCTCCACATCTTTCTCATTCAGTGAGAGAGCCATCAGAACACACACATCATTCCAACTCATTTGTTCTGAGAGAGAACCACCTACTCATGTGTTGAGACCAAGACATTCCATTCCTACCATATGAATCTTGATCTCTAGCCTTCCCAAGTTGCTTTCCACTCAAATCTTCTTTCCACCAAATCCAAATCCTATGAGAGAGAGTTGAGTGTTGGGGAGACTATCATTTGAAGCACAAGAGCAAGGAGTTCATTACCTACACACCATTTGTTACTTCTTGGAGAGTGGTGTCTCCTAGATTGGCTAGGTGTCACTTGGGAGCCTCCGACAAGATTGTGGAGTTGAACCAAGGAGTTTGTAAGGGCAAGGAGATCGCCTACTTCATGAAGATCTACCGCTAGTGAGGCAAGTCCTTCGTGGGCGATGGCCATGGTGGGATAGACAAGGTTGCTTCTTCGTGGACCCTTTGTGGGTGGTTGCTTCTTCGTGGACCCTTCGTGGGTGGAGCCCTTCGTGGACTCGCGCAACCGTTGCCCTTGGGTGGAGCCCTGTGTGGACTCGCGCAACCGTTACCCTTCGTGGGTTGAAGTCTCCATCAACGTGGATGTAGGATAGCACCACCTATCCGAACCACGGGAAAAACATCTGTGTCTCCAATTGCGTTTGATCTCTCCAAATCCTTCCCTTTACATTCTTACAAGTTGCATGCTTTACATTCCGCTACTCATATACTCTTTGCATGCTTGCTTGATATGTATTGTGTGTATTGAAATTGTGCCTAAACTCCACTTGAACCGAAAAGGATTGAAAATTGCAACTTTAGCACGAAGTGTCTAATCACCCCCCCCCCCTTAGACACATCTACTTCTAGATCCTACAAGTGGTATCAGAGCTTTGGTCTCCATTGCCTTGGTTTAATCACCATTGGAGGAAGATGGATGTGTCTACTCTAGGGAGTCTTAGACATAGAGTGCCCATTCTTGATGGAAAGTATTTTCATGAGTGGAAAAATGAGATGCTTGTAATCTTCAATCAATATCATTTGAACAAGTATATTGCTAGCCCTTGTGCACCCCATATTGATCCCTTGCATCCTACCCTAGACGAAGATATTGACATGATTCGCAATCTTAGAACTATTGAGCTCATCATTAGAGGATTGCCCAAAGATTTGATTGCTAGTTTGCCTACTCAAAATTGCGCCTATACTATATGAAAATTTCTTGAGGAACGGTTTCCCAATCACTCCTTGAAATCTTTGGATGAAATTCTCCATAAATCTATTGCCTTGAGTAAGATGAACTCTAGTGATCCTAGTTTTGGTAAATGTCTTCTTGAACTTGCCAATCTTAAGCATGCTAAAGGAGATGTTGGAATCATTAATGATATCATACTCAAAGCTATAAGAATTCATAAAAGTAACCACTTTGATCATTTATCTAATGAATTACCCTCTCTAGAAAATGATGAGTCACAAGATCATGATGAACATGAATATTATGATGATGATGATAGTGACTCTGATCTTGATAATGCAATGAGACATTTTGGTCTTATGGCAAATCTTCGGGGATATGAATCAGGAGGAAAGGAATGGGTTCTTGATAGTGGATGCACTGATCATATGACCGGAGATGAAGAGATGTTCCGTGAGCTTGCTGAAAACAACGGCCCTCGAAAATATGTCACCTTTGGTGATAATTCAAAGGGTAAAGTGGTTGGCCTTGGTAAGGTGGCCATCTCACATGATAGTTCCATTCAAAATGTCATGCTCATTGAATCTCTTGGCTATAACTTACTTTCAGTATCTAGACTTGCTGATTTCGGTTTGAACGTCCTATTTACTGAGGTAGATTGCCAAGTATTTCGTCGAGACAATCATAAAATGGTCTTTACGGGTATGCGTAGAGGTGATCTTTACATTGTCGATTTCTCTAAAAAGGCACAACCTAAAACTTGCTTTGTTGCTAAATCCTCAAAAGGCTGGTTGTGGCATAGACGACTAGGTCACGTTGGCATGAGAAACCTTGACAAGCTTATTAAAGGAAATCATATCCTTGGAGTTAACGATGTCATATTTGATAAGGATAGACTTTGCAGTGCTTGTCAAGCAGGTAAACAGGTTGGAGGAAGACATCCCGTGAAGAACATCATGACCACAAGGAGGCCACTCGAGCTGCTTCACATGGATCTTTTTGGTCCCAATGCCTACAAGAGTCTCGGTGGAAATTCTTTTGGTCTAGTTATAGTTGATGATTTTTCAAGATTTACGTGGGTGTTCTTTCTTAATGACAAGTCGCAGGTCCAGAAGATCTTCAGAAACTTCGCTAGGAAAGCCCAAAATCAGTTTGATGTGAAGATCAAGAAGGTTCGGAGTGACAACGGAACAGAGTTCAAGAACGCAAATGTGGACACCTTTCTTGACGAAGAAGGGATTTCACACGAGTTCTTGGCTACATACACACCTCAACAAAATGGAGTTGTTGAGAGGAAGAACCGGATGCTCATCGAAATGGCAAGAACAATGCTTGATGAATGCAAGACGCCAAAGCACTTTTGGGCAGAAGCGGTTGAGACAGCTTGTCACGCAACAAATCGCTTATATCTTCACAAGCTACTCGGCAAGACGGCATACGAGCTCCTCACCGGTAACAAGCCTCAAGTTGGATACTTTCGAGTATTCGGCTCAAAGTGCTACATTCTTCATAAGCATCGTCGTTCAAAGTTTGCTCCTAAATCTCATGAAGGTTTTCTACTTGGTTATGGATCAAACTCTCACACTTACCGTGTCTACAACAATTTCACCCGAAAGGTTGAAGAGACGGTAGATGTGAAGTTTGATGAATCTAATGGCTCGCAAGTAGAGCAATTGCCAATTGATGTAGGAGACAAAGACCCCTCAGAAGCAATTCAAGACTTGTCTATTGGCAAAATTTGTCCAACAGAGGTGAAGGAGAGTACTTCGTCCGTCCAAGTGGAAGCTTCTACTTCACGACAAGGTGAACCAAGAATCGACACGGAAGCATCCACAAGTGGGCCACACCAAGATGAAGAAAACGAGGAAGTACATCAAGATGAACATCAACAACCTCCTTCTCCACCACGACAAGAGAACGACGACGTCAACAATGAAGAAGGCCAAGAAGAAGAACAAGATGAAGAAGATGCTCAACAAAGACCCAAGCAAAAGCTCTCACGAGTTCGAGCAAGAATTGCCAAAGATCATCCCGTCGAGCAAATCCTCAATGATATACAAACCGGGAGAATCACTCGCTCAAAAACTCGTTTAGCTAACTTTTGTGAAAACTATTCATTCATCTCGAGCATTGAACCAATGAAGGTTGAAGAAGCTTTGGAAGATCCGGATTGGATAAACACCATGCATGAAGAGCTACATAATTTTGAGAGAAACCAAGTTTGGACATTGGTTGAGAAGCCTGACAACAACCACAACATCATTGGTACCAAATGGGTGTTTCGCAATAAGCAAGATGAAGATGGACAAGTGGTTCGCAACAAAGCATGTCTCGTCGCCCAAGGATACACACAAGTCGAAGGTATGGACTATGGTGAGACGTATGCTCCCGTTGCTAGACTTGAGTCCATTCGCATCTTACTTGCCTATGCTAATCACCATAATATCACCTTGTACCAAATGGACATTAAAAGTGCTTTTCTAAATGGAGAAATAGAGGAGGAAGTTTATGTCAAACAACCTCCCGGCTTTGTCAATCCTAAGAAACCAAATCATGTTTACAAACTTCACAAAGCTCTTTATGGTCTTAAACAAGCTCCTAGAGCATGGTATAAATGCTTGACCAAGTTCCTTACTACAAGTGGTTTTGAAATTGGTAAAATTGATTCTACTCTTTTTACTAAAAGGGTTAATGGAGAACTATTTGTATGCCAAATTTATGTTGATGACATCATATTTGGTTCAACTAACCCTCTCTTTAGTGAAAAGTTTGGAAAGCTAATGTCAGAGAAGTTTGAGATGTCTATGATGAGTGAACTCAAATTCTTTCTCGGGTTGCAAATCAAGCAAACTAAGGAAGGTACATTTGTCTGTCAAACAAAGTACACCAAGGACTTATTCAAGAAGTTCAATATGCAAGAATGCAAAGGTATGTCTACACCCATGCCTACTAGTGGACATAATGATTTGACCAAAGATGGTGAACCTGTTGATCAAAAGGTTTATCGCTCTATGATTGGTTCATTGTTATACCTATGTGCTTCACGTCCCGATATTATGCTAAGTGTGTGCATGTGTGCACGATATCAAGCTGCTCCTAAAGATTGTCATCTTAAGACTGTGAAAAGGATAGTGAGATATTTAATCCATACACCAAATTTTGGCATCTGGTATCCTAAGAGGTCTTCTTTTGATCTTGTTGGCTATTCCGACTCAGATTATGCCGGAGACAAGGTTGATAGAAAGTCCACTTCGAGTACTTGTCAATTTCTTGGTAGATCTCTTGTGTCTTGGTCTTCCAAGAAACAAAACTCGGTATCCTTATCCACCGCCGAAGCGGAATACATTGCCGCTGGTTCATGTTGTGCTCAATTACTTTGGATGACCCAAACTCTTAAAGATTATGGGATTTATGTGAAACATGTTCCACTGCTTTGTGACAATGAAAGTGCTATCAAAATTGGTCATAATCCTGTACAACATTCTCGAACTAAGCATATTGAAGTTCGTCATCATTTCATTCGAGATCATGTTGCTAAGGGTGACATCAATCTTAAGCATGTTCGCACCGATAAGCAATTAGCGGATATATTCACTAAACCGCTTGATGAGAAAGTGTTTTGCAGGTTGAGAGGAGAATTGAACATCATTGATGCTTCGAACTTGGAGTAGAAACTCCATTGGCTACATGCAAGACATGAGCTTATAACTAATCCATGATGTATCTCTTATGATAACTATCTTATGTCTTGGATATATTTGCACCTTGCATGTTGTCTAACCCATGTAGGTGCTTGGTTGAATTTAATTCCATGAGATTGCGACTCACTCACATCTTGAGCAATCTCTACAAGACCAAGACTCTACACAATAGTGGTTGAAGACAAGGAAGCACAAAACCATTCAAACATATCCTTTGACAAACTCTATGTTAAGCTTCATGATTGTCATTTTTGGATACACAAGTGCTCTTCCTTGCAAGAACTAACCCATGTAGGTAGATGAACTCAAACTCCAAGTGGTGCTCCCAACTCTTGATGAACTACATCAACCCTGAGCACCCACACAAGTTCAACTACATGAGCAAGAACCACATCACCACCCAAGGTATGTCATTCCATCTTAGAGAAGCTTTACTCCAAGACATGAGTCAAAGCAACTCAACAAGATGTGAATACATCAAGATGCTTAAACGAAAAATGGTAACCCCATTTTGAGCTTAAACGATGAGTATGACCTATGATCAAGTGTCCTCACTTGACTCCTAAGTCAATATACTCTAACATAGGTGACTATGTCACCGCCCAATTCTAGATGAAGTTCTCTTGTGTCCTTTTCTGAGTTATTGCATTTGTTCCTTGCATATTTGTTTCCTTCTCTCTCAAACAAAAAAAACTTCATCTATAAACTTTCACTTTTTCCTGTTTGTTTTGTTCTGCATATTTCTGCATCAAATTTCTTGCAAATCCTTCAGCTAATTCATTGCAAATCTTTGTGAGATCTTACTTGACTAGTGAGCTGAGGTGACAAGTGTTTTTTTCTCTGTGTAAACTCGGTTTCACCGACTTGCAAATTTCGGTTCAACCGAATCTTTTCGGTACCACCGAAATGTGCCACTCGGTGCCACCGACTTTGTAATCAAAAAACCATTTTGCCACTTGTTCTATATTTCTTCTGATCCAGCTCCACTCAATGAATCTTGTCCTCCACAAGCATCACAAACCTATTCGACGGATTCCAGGAAAAACCTTCTTGGAAATTGATGTCAAAGGGGGAGAGAGAGATCACATCAAAGCTTGTAGGAAAGAGAGATCACACCAAGAGAGAAAAAGTATTAAGGGGGAGAGAAATTCTCAAGGATCCCAGATGTTGTTAAGGGGGAGAGAGAGATCTCCAGGGAGAGAAAAATACTCAAGGATCCCAGATGCTTGATGTTCAAGAGGAGAGATGCCACATGTCTTTTTGGGGGAAAGACATGTTCATATGAACTCATTTGAATTAAGTTCTATTCAGCTCTGATTTTCTGTTTCCTATCTTCTCCCAATATCCCATGTAAGATTCAGGGGGAGCAAGACACCTAAGGGAAAAGAAATCAGCCAAATTCATTGCATATCTTTATTCTTGGGGACATGTTGAATCCAATGTTATCACTCTCTACATGTCATCCCAGTCTTGGCATTCTTGTGGTTTCTTTTGTTTGCTCTGGCTAGTGGACGTACCTGTGTTATCTAACCTTGTTTGCAGGTTCATTCCATCCTAAGCCAACTCGAGACCACAAGGTAAGTATATGCATCAAAATCATGAGTATGAGGAGTTCTTGCTTATGTACATACTGTTTGCAAGAAGGACTAATGAGCATGAAGGTATTTTCCTTAATAATCTTTTGCTCTGATGCATATGGCCAAGATACATGTAACACATTGCCTACTCTGTCATGATTATGCTCTCACATGCCTCTATATTTCATATTTACATGAGTGCATACATGTAGGGGGAGCCTATGCTTGCTACATGTTCTTCCAAAGCTTTACTTGTTGTTCTGTATATCTTTATCTAAAGCTTTGATGTATGTTGCCATCAATTACCAAAAAGGGGGAGATTGAAAGCACAAGTGCTCCCTAGGTGGTTTTGATAATTGATGACAACATATCTCTTGTTGGACTAACACTTCTATCCAGCATGTTACAGATAAGTTCAACAATGGAGCGGCATGGACTAAAGGTTGTGGGAACTCCTTCAAGATGCTAAGGACAAGGGATTGGCTAAAGCTTCAAGCTCAAGACCCTTCACTTTTACATTTTAGTGATCCAAGATCACATTGAGTCCATAGGAAAAGCCAATACTATCAAGGAGGGATGAGGTGTTGCTTAATGAGCCTCTTGCTTCATGTGCTTAATGATATGCTCTAAAATCCTCAACTACTTTCCCATATCCACATATGACCTAAACCCTAAGCCAAACTTGGTCCTACCGATTCTTCCTATCCGGCGCCACCGAGTTTCACTTGTCATAAGCCACTGCCAAACCCTAATCAGCTCGGTCTCACCGATGGGATCTCGGTCTCACCGAGATGGGCTTGCAAACTCTCTGTTACCCATTGCAATATTCTCGGTCCCACCGAGATATGCAATCGGTCCCACCGAGTTTGCTTGACCAAATCTCAGTTTCACCTATTACCCGAATCGGTCCCACCGAGTTTGAGTAATCGGTCAAACCGAGGTTTGGATTTACCCTAACCCTAGCACATCGGTCCCACCGAGTTGATCCAGTCGGTCCCACCGAAATTCCTAACGGTCACTAGGTTTACTATTTCGGTCAGACCGAGTTTATTGATTCGGTCCCACCGAGATTGGAAAACTGTGTAACGGTTGGATTTTGTGTGGAGGCTATATATACCCCTCCACATCTTTCTCATTCAGTGAGAGAGCCATCAGAACACACACATCATTCCAACTCATTTGTTCTGAGAGAGAACCACCTACTCATGTGTTGAGACCAAGACATTCCATTCCTACCATATGAATCTTGATCTCTAGCCTTCCCAAGTTGCTTTCCACTCAAATCTTCTTTCCACCAAATCCAAATCCTATGAGAGAGAGTTGAGTGTTGGGGAGACTATCATTTGAAGCACAAGAGCAAGGAGTTCATTACCTACACACCATTTGTTACTTCTTGGAGAGTGGTGTCTCCTAGATTGGCTAGGTGTCACTTGGGAGCCTCCGACAAGATTGTGGAGTTGAACCAAGGAGTTTGTAAGGGCAAGGAGATCGCCTACTTCGTGAAGATCTACCGCTAGTGAGGCAAGTCCTTCGTGGGCGATGGCCATGGTGGGATAGACAAGGTTGCTTCTTCGTGGACCCTTTGTGGGTGGTTGCTTCTTCGTGGACCCTTCGTGGGTGGAGCCCTTCGTGGACTCGCGCAACCGTTGCCCTTGGGTGGAGCCCTGTGTGGACTCGCGCAACCGTTACCCTTCGTGGGTTGAAGTCTCCATCAACGTGGATGTAGGATAGCACCACCTATCCGAACCACGGGAAAAACATCTGTGTCTCCAATTGCGTTTGATCTCTCCAAATCCTTCCCTTTACATTCTTGCAAGTTGCATGCTTTACATTCCGCTGCTCATATACTCTTTGCATGCTTGCTTGATATGTATTGTGTGTATTGAAATTGTGCCTAAACTCCACTTGAACCGAAAAGGATTGAAAATTGCAACTTTAGCACGAAGTGTCTAATCACCCCCCCCTTAGACACATCTACTTCTAGATCCTACAAGCATACTTTGACGTTTTTGCCCTGCCACGTAGCGTCTTGACCAGGCCAGCAACGCTAGCTAGCTCGGCATTTCTAAATAGAGAAGAAACGCCATGGCCTATGGCGTTACCAAAAGGATCAGATCGTGAAATAGTTTTGTGTAAAGTTTATTTTGTGCGAAAGTTTTCTAAAAGGGTCAAAATAGTGAAAAGAGCCGTCATCGCTGGCCAACTCCATGAAGGTTGAAATCACGGACAATCTTCCCCTCTTCCCCTAATAATAAAGCACCTAATGCTTCTGGTGGTCCGTCGCGCATATTTACAGAAACCCCCATATAGTTCCGTGAAATCAACCCGCACTACCGGTTTTAGTAAGTCAAAAAACCGTTTCGAATTTACAAACATGACCCTGTATTTTCGTCTATTCAACCCGCAATCTGCAGAACGGCGGCGGCGGCTAGAGCTTGCAGCGAACGGATCCGTACACTGCAGGGGCTGGGGAGGATTCAGAGGCGGGCGGTGAGGAAGGGGGTCGCCGGTGACGAAGATTAAGGCCGGAGCACGATTTCCTAGGCGAATTCATGGCATCTGGGCTCCTGTCAGAAAGGAGACGGGGAAAGGAAAAACTGGAGAAAGGAGGGGAGACGAGGCGGCGCCTTGCTGCAGCAGACGGTAGCGGGAGTAGGAGGTGCAGGGTGCACCCACGGCGGTGCTGTCTACGGGCGTCATCGGCATTCGCTCGCTCGGGTCAACGCGAGCAGAGGAGTCCAGGGACGAGCTCGTGCTCGATAGAAGAGGCAGCGACAGCGCAGGTGGCAAGCTCGGCGGGCAACGCGGGTCCCGATCCGGACGGGTCCGGCGAGATCCGAGTCGGTGGGATGGCTGCAGGACCTCAGCGTAGATGAGGCTGGCTGGCGCGACAGATAGCAGAGGGCGACAAAGCTCGATCCGGCTTGGCACTCGGCCATGGTCGTTTCCTGGAACACAGATAGGGAGAGAGATGCGTGGGGGGTGAGGACGATCCAGGGAGGAGAAGGAAAAGAGGGAGAAAGAGAGGTGCCGCAGGGGAAGCGCCCTGGTCCGCTAGCGGTGGCGCGCTCCGTCGGCGGGGCTAATGAGGCGGCGGCGCGAGGCAGGGGAGGTCCAGTGCAAACTCCATGGCGCGCGGGGTGTTCTTGTAGGGAAAATAGAGGGATGGAGAAACGGAGTCGTGGTGGCGAAGGCAGGAGAGGGAGCCTGCCATGGCAGGGATGGGAAGGTGTGGCGGAGGTAGGACGTGGAGGAGGAGAAAGAGGGGAGGAAGAAGGTAGAGGAGGAGTGGTGGAGAGGCAGCGAAGTGAGGACCACCATTATTCCAAGCAGAGAGAGAGATGGGAGTCATCTTTCATTTTTGCATGGTATGGGTGGGATGGATCATCCAGCCTTTTTCCTGCACGGGTTTGGCGGCGGCAGCAGCTGTGCTTATTGCTGTTGCATGTGTCTGACTCGTGGCTGTGTGTGTGGTGTGCGTGGCTGGCATGCGGAGGCCCTGTCCAGTTAAACATGGTGTGTGACGTGTAGTACATACATGGGCGTCGAAGCATATAGGATAACTGGTTGACTGTGTGCGTGTCTCAAGTCATGCGTGAGTGCGTCTCCAGCGCGGCGTCCGTTTGGCATAGGAGAACACCAATCGCTGAACTGTAACTTTGAAATATGATCCAAAAAAGCATATATCACAGATTCATTGAAATCCAAAGGTGCATCAAACATGTTGATACGAATCGCTCAATTAAAAAAAACAAATCATCTTGATATGAAAAACTAAAACTAGACCATATAAGCCCATAATACGCGTAGACTGGTCGGCGCCTGTAATTGACACTTCTTTCTCAACGTTGCTGCTGGGCAGAAGTCCGTCTCGCTCGACCCGCTGGTGCCCTTAGACGCCGGCATCACGTCTCGCCATGTCTCGCCTGGCATCTATATCCTCCCCTATCACTCTGTCCCTGCCGAACTTTTTACCTCCCTTAATGTGTCGTGACACAGTTCCGCAATGTTGACTAAATTCATAGCAATAGGCTATGTAGCGGCATGCTTTGTGCAAAAACAAGTAGGAATACGAGGAAAGATGTAGAGACAGGTACAGGGCGCAGAGGGCGTCCTCATGTCCAACTTGACAAAATAGTTTTTAAAGTTTTAAATTTTCCCTAGTGTGGATGCAGCGACATGTGTGCACGTCGGGGGGGAGGGGGGGGGAGGCGTGCTCATTGTCGTGAAATTGATCACGTTTGGACATATTGCGAACTGGACACCACAATCATGTAGGCAAGGATAGAAAAAAGGATAAGCGGGGAGTGCTATCTACATTGGAGATAGAGGATGTAGACCCATTGGGAGTCTTGAGCTACGTTCATTATGTCAGTTAAACTTCTGATGAACAATTTTCGTGACGATGATGCTTATGATCATATTAATGAAAACCTTATGTATCGAACTAACTATTCATTATGGTCAATTTTTTTCAGGTTTCTAAGCACATATTTATTTACTTACTTCCGTTGCAACGCACGATCATGTTTGCTATACTTATATAATGTAGTATAAAATTTATTTCCACTTTTGTTCGTCAGAGATAAGAACTAATGGATTTGGATGATGTTTTAAAATTATCAACTGACATTTATAAAATTTAATATGCGTTATGGCAAAATATTTTGAAAACCCGTGACAACGCACGGGCATTGTAATATATATATATATATATATATATATATATATATATATATATATATATATATATATATATATATATATATATATATAAAGAAGAGCTTGAAATCTTTGCTGCGAGAGAGATAATACACGTACGGGGAAAACCCTAACACTCCCAACCACCAATCATACAAGGACGCTGCAGGGATCCAAGAACATCGGTGGCCACCTCCATGGTCAGTGTCGGCGTCCATGGGCTTCCTCCACAATTACGACGTGTCTGCTACCACTTCATCAACCACCTCCACACCACAAGAAGGCCATGGTCATGAGGAATCTCCAAAAGTCTGATTAGTGCCACCCCTTATTTGCATATGATCAGGTGTTCTAATCACAATACTAAAATCTTTTTTCAGTTAATCCTAAAGCAATTATTCTAAATTTTGTTTGAGAGTCAATTATTCTTTTTTGAGTGCTGAGAATCGATTGTTCTATTTTTTTAGACAAGATTATTCTAAATTTATGACCGGTAATCATGTATCAGTGGGCTAGTCAAATAAGCTAGACCGGCCCGGCCCGGCCATCAGTCTAATAGCTCTGGAAGAACGGGCGGCGGTAAGAGCGGCCACGATGCGGTCGTCGTCACCTTCCTCCTCGATTCCTCGTCGTGCTTGCTCGCGATCCATTCTGCAGGGAGGCGAAACCCTCTGCGCGCCATGGGCGACCACTACGGTACGCTTGGGGTGCGGCCCGACGCTACCAAGGCCGAGGTCAAGGCCGCCTTCCGCCGCCGCGCCCTGCGCGACCACCCCGACCGCCACGCTCAATCCGGCGACGCCGGTGCCCGAGCCGAAGCCGCGCGGCGCTTCCGCCAGGCCTCCGACGCCTACCACGTCCTCTCCGACGACCAAAGGAGGGCCGAGTACGACCTCCGTCTCCGCTCTTCCTCCTATGTCCGCACATCCTCCTCCACCTGGGCCTCCTCCTCGTGTTCGCACGGCTACGGCTACGGGCACAGAGAAAGTTCTTGGCGGCGGCCGCCTCCGGGAGGCGGAGGCGCATCGGTGGGATACGATTGGGGCTTGTTGCTGAAGGCGATGACTCGGCGAAGGTTCCTTCTCAATCTCGGCTTCTCCAGGTACCAAATTGGCATCGATACTTTTCTTTCTTGAGTTCCTATGGCGCCGCGCAGAGGGCTCTTGCACTAATTTTGTTAGGTTTTCAACTTTCAAGAGAGAGTCCAATACCATTGCATGATTGTTACACAGTGGTTTATGGATATCTTGGTGTAAGAAATTAAACAGAACCAAACCTCCAAATTGGGTTACCACAAGTACTTGAATATTTGTTATCACTGCTGTTCGGTCAAATATGGATGCGCTTGGAGCTGGCAATCAGTTCCAAAAAACAGAATCAGACGTTTTTCCAAAGAAATTTCGTCATATATTTTGGACTTCAATACCTGTTCCACCTCATGCAATGGCATTCTTACTTCATAACTGTTTTGGCTGTTGACAGAGTACTTCTAATTCATAAATGTGAAATTAAAATTGACATGATATATGGCTACTCTTGGTGGAATGGTGGTTGATGATGAGTCGGTGAAGTCAGCTCATAAATCCTATGATGATCATGGGTTAGATGACACAGATTGGTGCTAAAATCAATGCTTAGTAGACTAGTAGTGAGGGGCTTAAATGCCAAACTAACATGGAACAATGTGAGCGTGAGTGTTGTTAACAAATCTATCCGAGGAATTGAACAAACTAACATGGAACAAGCCTCTGCACACAGTTTTTTTCCAATAAATGAACCAGATTTGAAAATAATGAGTTTATTGGACTGAAAACCAATTTAAAGCCATCTCAACATTGGACATAGCCTTCTTTAACGAACGCAGGTGCAGCAAATTCCCCAGAGTGATAGTTTTTTCCAAAGTAAGCTTCAAGTCAACCTTCCCTACTCCAAAAGCAGCAGACCTGAGCTGTTTCCTATCAAGAAAGGAAGAACTGTTGGCACATGCATGAGTTTCGGCTCTTGTATGAACCAACCAATCAATGGATTGACAATTGACATGCTATAACCTATAAGTAGAACAAGGGTATAATGAATAATCATACAGTGAGGTACTAGATTCACCGACAACCACACCTAGAGTTCTACCCTTGCGAGCCATTCTTCCCGCCTTCCCTGTCGTGGCATACATATCTTGGCCTTTTGGCCTACCTCACTGCACTTAAAGCAGGTGGCACCTTAGAGTTTGTTGCTTACTAGATTGGATTTTGATGCCCTGTCATGTGTGACACAAGCCACGTCTCTCCTCCACATCCTGGTGAGCAGTTGAGTCATCAAACTTCATGCCCTCTCATTTCTGATTAAGTGCGATGGCAAAACTTCTCCATGATGGAGATTTTAGGAATTATGCCCCTACAACAGACTTGGAGTTGTCTTGAACATCGGATTGAGCCATCTTATCCACTATTGTTGTAGGATCGTGGGACTGCCTTATCACTGACTCATTATCAACTGTCTTGTTGTTGTGGTATTGTTCGACCACCTAGATCTAGCACCCTGATTCTGAAACCACGAATTGGTGGTCTAACACACCCCGTAGCTCCACGATAAATTTGTATGTCATAGAGCTGCTCCGAAAAGATCATACACACAGCAGTTTTGTTTGCTACCTCAAGATCCACCTCCTGCTGGCAAGCCATCAGGTGTCACCTGTAGTATAACCCACCACAAGTTCTAGGGTAAGTGATACTAACGTACTTAGACTGCCATCTTTAATGTTTTCAGTATTCAGTCCTTAAATATGAAGATTAGTCACAATGACATGTTATTCTCTAGTGATGTTTGAAGTGCTAAAGCTGACGATGTCACAATGACAAGTTATTCTCTAGTGATGTTTGGAGTGTCTCTGAAAAATACATGCAATATGAAGTAATAACTGAATTACTTTTAATTGAATTGCAAGTCAGTACCCAAGAGATAAATTAACCCACTAACCAACTGATTAAGTGTAGGCAGGAGAGCGCAAAGCATACAAAGTATTGTTGATCGTGCTAGTATGGGAAGAACAAGATAGCTCCACACAAGGCAACATGAAACTGATGTCCAGGCAAATAAACTATTAATCATGATAGAATAGACATACATGTACTAGAAAGTAATAGCAGGTATTAATAACACTAGATCACTCAAACAGAATAACCTGAGTGACATTAAACAGTTTGATGCACTTATACTCTGATGGGAAATTCACTCGAAGACTCGACCACATTCAGTGGCCAGCCAAAGAACAGAGGAAGTAGATGTTACGTGCACATGTCAACATAACTCATCCCAGACGGCTGAGAGAATGTCCTAGAGGGTGCTAAATTTTGATCGGTCACGGCGTGTGCTACCAGGAGATCCATATGCTTAACATGGCAAACTCATGTGATTCCCTTTAGTGTTTTATGTAGTAATATCAAATGTTCTAGTCCGAATGGCCTCCCATTATTTTTATTATGATAGCGGTTGAGTTCAATGGCTGATGATGATAATTCTGCACTGCAGTGTATTGCTTTCTGGTGCAGCTTTTCTTGATGGAAGTATTCTGGAACTCTGGAACATGAATAACTCTGGGGTAAGTGTATATAGCCGGTGAACTTCTAGTGCTTTATCTAGAGTAACTTTCATTCTCATTTATTTCTTTTCTCAGTATCCACATGAGTTCCTTTGGTTTAACGATTTAACCCTTGTTCTTTTGAATTTATTTCCGTCAAGAGCAAGTTGATTTGGTTGTTGAGTGACAAAAGCTGGGTGAAGCTTATAATATGCAGTTTATTAGAATTGTTAGAAGGGAAAAGGTGGTACAAAACATCAAATGGTGAAACTTAATCCTTTTAACGTTGTCCATGTGATACCTTCTCCTTATCTGATTGTGACCATCACTGTAATGCGTCCAGTTTGTTCATTAAGCTAGAAAGATTGCAATTCACTGATAAGTTCAGGTTAAGTGCGGAATATGATGGAGATGCCCTTTTCTTTTTCCCAGTTGGTAGTTAGAATGCTTCAGTTTGGATTTTCTTGTACCTTCCAATGATGAACCACCCTTTGGAAACTATGGAACAGCTTCATGTTTTTCAAAGTTGTATTTCCAATTGGTAAGAAAATGAACATCAGTTTTTGAGAGTTTTCAATTTTCAGATGTAATTAAACTAACCCCTTGGTCATTTGTAGCTGCTTGGTCAGGTGAGGAGTAGGGATTAATTGGTGAATCGGCCTATTAACTGAATTTATCGGTAACCCATTCATTGGTAGGTTAATTAGGGCCTGCATATGCTGTTCATTGACTTAGAGAAGGCCTACGATAAGATACCGCGGAATGTCATGTGGTGGGCCTTGGAGAAACACAAAGTCCCAGCAAAGTACATTACCCTCATCAAGGACATGTATGATAATGTTGTGACAAGTGTTCGAACAAGTGATGGCGACACCGATGACTTCCTGATTAAAATAGGACTGCACCAGGGTCAGCTTTGAGCCCTTATCTTTTTGCTCTGGTGATGGATGAGATCACAAGGGATATACAAGGAGATATCCCATGGTGTGTATGCTCTTTGCGGATGATGTGGTGCTAGTCGATGATAGTCGGACGGGGGTCAATAGGAAGTTAGAGCTATGGAGACAAATCTTGGAATCCAAAGGTTTTAGGCTTAGTAGAACTAAAACCGAGTACATGAGGTGCGGTTTCAGTACTACTAGGCACGAGGAGGAGGTTAGCCTTGATGGGAAGGTGATGCCTCAAAAAGACACCTTTAGATATTTAGGGTCTATGCTGCAGAAGGATGGGGATATCGATGAAGACGTGAATCATCGAATCAAAGCCGGATGGATGAAGTGGCGCCAAGCTTCTGGCATTCTCTGTGACAAGAGAGTGCCACGAAAGCTAAAAGGCAAGTCCTATAGGACGGCGGTTCGACCCGCACTGTTGTATGGTGCTGAGTGTTGGCCGACTAAAAGGCGACATGTTCAACAGTTAGGTGTGGCGGAGATGCGCATGTTGAGATGGATGTGTGGCCACACAAGGAAGGACCGAGTCCGGAATGATGATATACGAGATAGAGTTGGGGTAGCGCCGATTGAAGAGAAGCTTGTCCAACATCGTATGAGATGGTTTGGGCATATTCAGCGCAGGCCTCCAGAAGCGCCAGTGCATAGCGGACGGCTAAAGCGTGCCGATAATGTCAAGAGAGGTCGGGGTAGACCGAACTTTACATGGGAGGAGTCCGTAAAGAGGGATATGAAGGATTGGAGTATGGACAAAGAACTAGCCATGGACGTGTGCGTGGAAGCTTGATATCCATGTGCGAGAACCATGAGTTGGTTGCGAGATCTTATGGGTTTCACCTCTAGCCTACCCAACTTGTTTGGGACTAAAGGCTTTGTTGTTGTTGTTGTTGTTGTTGTTGTTATCTTAGCTACATATAGCAATAATGCAGCAGCAGCATCAATAATGGAGAGCCAATAAGCAGCAGCGGCAGCAGCAACAGCATATAACACAGAGCAGGAGCAACATATAGCATAGCACAAAGCAGATCAGCATATAGCACAGACTGCTTGGGGAGGGGGCGGCGACCTGGAGCAGGAAGAAGAAGGGAGGCAAGCTCGTCTGCTGTGCTGCTGGTCTCGGGGAGGGGGAGGGTCGGCGGGCTCGAGCGGGAGGAAGAGGCTTGGTGCCTGGATCCTTGAGGAGTGCAGGCACCTCCGGCGGATGACGCCGGCTGCTCGTAGCCTCCTCCAATGAGGGTTACTACGGGAGGGGAGGGGAGAGTGAGAAGGGCCTGACCTATAAAACACCCAGTTTTGGGGTAAAGGAGGGAATGGTCCAAAATGTTGGAGCCCAAATTTCTCTCTCCCTCTATTCAGTTAACCGCCCCAGTGGAATAAATCGGCCTGACAGCCGATTAATCCGCTGGATGGATAAGGTGTTATCGCATCCTTGACCTACGGATTCAGGATTAACTGGCCGATTACCTTAAATATCGTTCGATATTTTTAACAGTTTGTAGAAATGATTATTCTTGTTTACTTGAGGAATTTGCGTTCACTAAACCATATATTGAGTTTAAATGTTCTACACATATATGTACACCAAATCTTATTGGCATGCTTAGCAGTAGCGGCTATAATGAGCTCACACACTTTCTTTTCTTGCTTATATAAGATAGTAAAAATGTGTCTTATTTTGACTCTGATTACAACTTTTCTGTCATAGTACTTTATATCTCTTACACCTTTTTTCCTGTACGTCAGGGTGGTATACTTAGATTTAGAGGTTGCAACGCCTAGCTACTCCCGTACATCAGTTTTGTTAGGTGTGTAATTTCATGTGTAGAGGTGATAAGAAACCCCTCGGGCAGCTTAGTTATGCTGGGTAGGGTGAGTGAGAAACAAAGAGGAGGATTATTATAATTATATAAATATTGTGTCAGGCATCATCAGCATATGACTAGTACTTAATCTTATTCTTGCTATTACTACTTACTAGTAGTAGTACTGGTGTTGTAGAAAAAAACGATTACTACTTACTACTAGTGACATGAAGTCGTGTTTTGTCTATTTGCCATGCAGAAATCATTTGAAGAAGCAATGGAGTCGATTGAGAAGGTAAAAGGGGGAAAGGGGAATAGGTAGAGAAGTAGATAGGTTCCATCAAATTGTGGTACACTGGTACATAGACAAACGAGTGTGCATATTGTTGTTCAGATCCTTCTGTACAGTCGGAATAATATTTGTGACAAAGTGACGACTGATTACCTGATCAGCGTAGCTGTGGATGATTGTAATGTGCATCTATGCCTAAGGTTCTTCCAGTGCAAAGATTCAAACAAGTTGTCTTTTAACCTCCTCTAATCATGCTTTGTTTCCTCGGAATCTGCAAGTAATCGCATTGTGTATTGTAATGGTACAGACAGAATGGTGGGTACGAAGGCTGGCCTGTATTAGAGATATATTTGGGTTACATGTGTTTGGTAGTCTAGGATTTGCAATCCGTCTTCTACCTTATTTTTAGGAGAGGTGTCTTGCCCTTAAGTCTTGTACTGAATATATACTCGTCCTCGTGGTTCAATAATACATCCATCATATTTCCTAATTCTCTTCCTCTATTCTTTCTACTTCCTCCGTCTAGGTGTGTAAGTCATCTTACGAAAATCAAATAATCTCAAAACACTTAGATATGGTATATTAACTCCCTCGTCGTTTCTTGTTTCATGACATCAATCAATAAGAGACGTGGGTTGTGTATGCTTTTAATGACTTAAGAATAACAAACATGACATGCAGTGGTTAGTTCATTGCATGCAATGCTATTGATTAGCAAAAAAAATATTAAATTCTCTCGTTTTTCACTCCGCCTTGGTCGCGGTGCACAGCCTAAGATGACTTACACACTTAGATAGAGGGAGTAATATGGTATCAGTCTAACCGATTCAAACCCTAGCCGAAGCCCATCTTTTTTGCCCCGCGTGCCGCCCCTGGGCAGTCGGCCTGCATGTCCGTCGCTGGGGCCACGCCACCCGTACCTAGGGTTCATCTGTCGTGTTGACCGGCTGCCCTAGAGAGTCTTTTCTCGAGCCCTTGCTCCGGAATTTTCTTTCTCGCCGGTTGTCTTGATCGGCGTTTCCTTTTTGATTTTTCGATCTACGATCGTTTTGTGTCGCCCGCCGCCGCCCACCTGCCCTTCTACTCCGACACCGACGCGACCACTTCGCCTCTTCTCTGACCCGACGGCCTTGCACGACACGGCGGCCCGTCACGGTTGTCGTTCGCGCGTCTGCCCGCCCATCGCTCTACGTCAGCCGTCACCGCCCTGCTTCGACCGAGATTCCTGCATCACCTCCCGCTTCCGTCCCGTATGTATGGCCTGCCTCCACACGACGTTGCGTTCGCCGCTTCGGGCCTGGCTGCTCGGGTGACGTTGTTGCGTTGGCCGCCCGCGCGTCGCTGCTGACGCACTCGTCCGCGCGTCATCCCACGCCGCCCGTCGTTGCCGGCTTCATCCCGCACTCCGCCTCCACCGAGCGACGTCTCCAACCTCGCGCGCGATCGGATTGATCACCCGCCCGCCGCCGCGATTCACCTCATCTACGTCGGGCGACCGACCTGTAAGTCGGTTGCGCGCGCCTCCGCATGTCCCGTGAAGATCGTCCCCGAGTTCAGCGCGCCCCTCCACCGATCGAGCAGCGGTCTACTGTTGCGTCGCCCCGTCGGGCCGCAGCGCCGCCGCCTCGTGGTTCTACTCACGGCTGCATCTACTCGTGTGTCGTCGTTGCGTCGCCCCTTCGGGGTGTAGTGCCGTGATACACGGTTCCCTGTCACCGCTCCGAGGTCGTCCCCGCGGTTGCACCGACCCGCGCTCCCCCGCAACGCCGCCCCTTCGGGACGTAGCGTCGCGGCACGCAGTCCACACCGCCGCCCCAAGGTCTTCCCGTCGTCGCCCCGACTTGCCTGCCGCCGTTGCGTCGCCCCTTCAGGCCTTAGCGTCGTGGCCCGCAGTCCACTCCGCCGTCATCGCACGTCGACTTCCCGTGGTATACGCCGTGCCGCCTCCATTGGCGTGGGAACACCACCGTCCCACGCCGGTCTTCGTCACGCTGTTGGGTTCTCCTCGCCTACTTCGAGCACCGTCGTCGTGCTCCTAACTTAGTCGTCGCCGTCGGCGCGTCCTCAAGCCCCTGCCACCGCTCTACTTCCTCGGCACCGCTGCCACTCGCTCACTCGAGCCACGCCGTCAGTCCACCCCCTTCGTCTTCGTCCAGCACCAGCTCGTCGCAGCGTCGCTGTCATCTTCCTCGACCACGCCGTCATCTTCCTCAACCATTCCGACCACCATTGATGACATCGGCCCCACGCCGATTGGCGCCGCAACCGCCGTCGAGTCTCCTTCTCTGCTGACCCCTACGACTCCTTGACATGGCGTATAGCTCGTGCAGGTCCCTTGTCTACGCATGCCCGATGCTGGCACCACCGATCTGTGCCTTTGTCCACGACGTGTCCCCGGGCCTGGCAAGCCTGGTGCGGCGCTTCGTCAACTTCGTCTTCGTTCGTCTACGCATGCCCGGTGTTGGCAACACCGACGTGTGCCTTTGTCTACGACGTGTCCCGAGGTCTGGCAAACTCGGCGCAACGCTTCGTCAACACCATCTTCTTCCCGGCGCACCACTACTTCGACACCACTTCGCCCATGACTAACTCGGTGCCTCCTTGCGCCCGCGGCTCCATGACGACTTCCTCGACACCGGCCACCCCGACTCGACATTGACCACGGCATTCTTCGCATGGCTACCTCGACCACGGCTACACCACCCACGCTCTCGGCTACCTCGATAACGGCACAAAGGGCTATCACCTCGCTTGAGCAACTCGACGGCTTCCTCTACAGTCAACGCGCCAGCGACGCAACACCGTCCACGACGCTCCCGCTACGACTGCGGAGGGATGCCAGCCGTCGGCTGCTATTCTCTTCAGTCTGACCGTTCGTGATGCTCATGTTGTCCGCAACGCTACCGCTACGACTGCAGGGAGGGGGGGGGGGGGGTGTTAGAGATATATTTGGGTTATGTGTTTGGTAGTCTAGGATTTGTAATCCGTGTCCTACTTTATCTTTAGAAGAGGTGTCTTATCCTTAGAGATATATTTGGGTTATATACTCACCTCCGAGGCTCAATAATACATCCATCATATTCGGCCAATTCTCTCCCTCTATCCATTCTAACAGCCTGGGCTTCGGGAGGCTAGTGTTTGAAGCTATGTTTAAAGCCCTAAATCAGACATGCTGTAGTGTTGAGAGCTTGTGTCATGTCAAGTGAAATTTATGTGCCTGCAAGGTTGTCCAAACTATGTCGTTGACAAAGAAAGAAAGAAGCAGCAGTTTCGCAGCTGCTGTCTGTTTGTCAACAAAATCATGCACGCAGACGCAAGCTCAGTGTGCCGTCACTTGACTCTGTCTCCACTAGGCGAGTCCACGAGTTCGTTTTACACAAACTTCATAAAATCTGTGATGGCCCGGCACCGCCACTCCTGCGGGTGTGCGCTGTCATGAGAGTGGTGTGTCCCTTCTTCTGTCAAAGAGAGAGAGAGAGAGGGTGGTGTGTCCCGGTCTGTCTGGTAAGGAAAGCCACACTACAAATAGCATTAATACGTCATCCTACGACTGTAAAACAGCCATAGAACCATGCAGCTATTTGTTCTAAGAGTTAATTACACTTTTGATATATAAACTTGCACTAGATGTACATATTCATACATAAACTTAAAAAATGACATAAATCCATTCTACGTGAATTTTGAATTTGCTAACCACATGTCCCGGGGGTACATAAATCGGTTCTACAACTTGTGTTCCGGGTACTTTTCGTCGTCTGCTGGTAACTTTTCACTCCATACCTGCATCTGCATGTGGGTCCCACATGTCAATGTATTAGATAGAAAAATAGGAGTAGATGCATAGCCAGAAACAACCAGCAGGAGTCGCCCACTCTTCAAAAAAAAAGCAATTAACTCTTGTTCTTTCTAATCTCGTCCACCGTTCACGTCGCAGCGCACGATGGCAACGCTCCAAATCTCTGCTCATCTACGTTACGTGCGTAGCTGAAAGGCAGAGCACGGTTAAGACCATAACACCAGCACAACACTTTGTAAATTGTAATGCAGTACTACTACTACTTGGATTAGACTACAAGTGATTAACATCATCATTGACCGCCACTAATCCACTTTACAGAACTCCTACTACTACGATCTCAACAAAAAGGAATCATCTACCACCTCCGCCCATCTGATCCTCACATCGGGAGGACCGACAAGACACTAAAAGCGCTACGTAGCATAAGAAAAGGAAAAAAGACCAATCCTTGAGAACTTCAGATCATCCCCCAGCTCTCCAACGTCGGGAAGGAGGACACGGCGGGCGGCGCGCTCATCATGGCCTCCAGCTCCTGCATCAGCCGCAGCGACGAGTCGTCCGCCATCGCGGGCATTGCTGTCGCCGCCGCCGCTCCGCCCGACGTCTTGTCCTCCCAACGCTGCTGCGGCAGCGAGGGCGCCTGGCCCTGGTCCAGCAAGAAGCAGGCGGACGTGTCCAGCGTCGGGAGCACGAAAGCGAGCGGGTCCGGCCGGGGCGGCGCTGGCACGGCGGAGGCTCTCTCCGCGCCGGGAAGGGCGTAGCCGGTGATCTCCTGCACCATGCGACGGAAGTTGGCCGGGTCGGCGGTGATGTACGTGGTCTGCGGGCGGCGGGACACCCGGGGCTTCCGCTTGGAGACGCGGCCCGTGCAGTGCCGCGCCGCCGCCGCCGCCGAGGCTGGCCTGCAGCTTACGGCGGGCAGCGCGGGCGCGTCGTACGGGGTGCAGGACAGCTCGGACGCGGAGGAGGTGGTGGTCGTGGAGGAGGAAGGGGTCGGGGAGGACGGCGAGGCGGAGGCGCGAGCGAGCGCGGTGGCGAGCGCGTCGTTCTCAAAGGCGGCGGCGGCGGGGGAGAACCAGGCGGCGTATGGCCAGGGAGCCGGGGCGGGAGCGGGGAGGTGGGACCAGGTGGTGTCAAGGCTCGCGCAGCTGTTGGCCATGGGAGGGAGAGGAAGTAGCTTTGCTTCCTGGATTGGGTTTGAAGGTGACTGATGCCGAGTGAGAGCGCGGCGGGGGGTTTATAGAGGGAGTGAGCGGCATACAGGATGGCGCTGGCCGCGGAATGGTGGACGTACCCAGAGCCAGCGGAGCAATAATCTTTTCTTTTGAAAAGTTAAATGATTTTGGTAGGGTTCACGATGACGGTGAGGAAGTGAGGAGAGAGCGGGGATTCGACATGGGGGTGGAGAAACCGCGTTGCGGCGTGGGCCGCGCAGCGAGCGCGGTGGACACGGCGCCGAGTGTGTGCTGCTGGCCGCTGCCGGTGCCACACCCACCCTGCCGGCTAATCGTCTCATCACGCCACGTCGCCTCTTTTCCTTGTCTAATCTCTCTCTCTCTCTCTCTTCCGGTTTCTTTCTCCTTCCCAGAGGACACTCGCGAGCGTGGCCCTGTGGCGGTCATTCTTCTTGCTGCCCAAGCTAGCCAGGGCTGCCTTGTTCCCCTAGCCTTGTGAATCCAGGCGTGTGCGTCAAGCCGAGGTAAGGAGCTGCAAATATTTATGTAATGTCACCAGATCTTAACTGCTCGATCCGTAGTTTAATCAGCCAGCAGTTTCCTGCAAAGATGACGAGTAAACTAATCACAGTGCTCGGCATCAGCTTGTTTTGTGCATACAGTAAGCCGTACGGAATAACCAACAGAATGTACTCCAGTAAGCATGGTTAGCAAGTGGAGCAGTGCTGTGCGGCGGTGTGTGAACAGCATTCAGTTGATAACGTTGGATACCGACTCGGCACGACGGCGACACTGTCCTGTCCTGCCTGGCACACATGGACGCTCCCGTCGTCTTGCTCTGATCCTTGCTTCAACACAAAAAAGGAAGAAAGAAAAGAGTCGTCGCCTCGTAGACGGGGAGTCAAAACGCGTTGTCAGAGCCCGGGCCCACGCCCGATGTGGTACGCATTTGGCCTATCTGGCCGTATGGAGTATGTAGTAGGAGTATGTATGGAATGGAGGTGGATCGGCTTTCAGCAGAGGCGAGCTGGCCCGGGTCGAGTGACCAAAAGGATTCCATATTCCATTCCCTTTATCCGCAGCCAATCATCAGTCAATCACATCAGTTGACATGGTCAGTGGACGGCGGAGAATCATTATTGCAGCAGCTAGGCAGCATCGCTGAGACGAAATCACTGTTTTGACCTTATACGTGAAGATTAGCACGAATTGACCTCGTTTGAAAAATATTTTCGAATTTGACCTTTTTTGGTCACGCCAACATCCCTGGTGTTTCAATTGCACTGCAGACGCCACGATCAATAGCGTTTAGCCCTGACCCACACTTCCGCAGTTGGCGCTAATGTGGCAAAGGCGAAACGCCATGAACCTTGCGTTTGGTGTAAATGCCATACTCCTTGGCGTTTGGTAATAGACACATGGCCAACCGGCCGGAGGAGGACTTCGTCGTCGTCCCAGCCATGCCGGAGATGTAGGCGGAGTCGGCGCTGCTCTCCACCAACGCAGCGGTGGCTTGGTTCGAAGGAGCCCGCGAGGATGTCCCATGCCACATCGCCGCAGCTGCGTTCGCCACCACCTTTGGCTTCCGTCAGGCAGACGTAAGTGTGGTGCATCACTTCCCCGAGCAGTATCTCGTCAGGTTTATGTACCAGCACAACTGTGCCGACGCGGTCAACCGCGGCGACTTTCTTGTCGGCAACTCCTCTCTCTTCGTCCATGCTTGGAGGCTCGAGGCGCACGCTGGACATGATGCCTACGTTCGCCTGTGCATCGAGGGGGTCCCTGTCCATGGCTGGAACGAGTATGTTGCCGCGTTCGTCATCGGCCGTGGGTGCTCCCTCGACTACATCAAGCAGAAGTCGCTGCGCTGGGAGGATACGCGCTACCTGGCGCTCTGGGCATGGACGTCCAACCCTAACACCATTCCAAAAGTGAAGTGGCTCACGCTGCCCGCCCGCGGTCACCGGCGCCGTGGCCGGCCCGGCCTGCGTCACCGCGTGCTGATCCACCTTGACCTGCACGAGGACCACTCCAAGGCTCGTGACGACGACGACCCGCCGCCAGCTGACATCTACGAGTTCACGTGGTTCCCCCGTATGGTGGACGGCACGACACGACGTGGTGACTGTCGTGCTAGACAGTCATGCGACGAGAGGCGTCCGGCACGGCGCGACGACGACAACGACCGCGACGGCGGCCCGTGTGCGCAGGAGGGATGGCGCGACCGCATCCACCGCTCCCTCTCCAGGGGCGCTCGCGGCCGTCAGCGGCAGGATGGCCAGGAGCACTCCCGCGATCGCTCGAGCGACACGGGTGGGAGGCGCCGAGGTGTTGGCCTTGGGCACGCGGATGTCGCTGCGGCGCAGCTGGTGTCGGATTTCGGGTTCCGCAGACCCTTGAGAGGTTCAAACTCTGGGGTGCGTGCGAAGAACTCAACCTCCCCAGTCTGCCTACTCGCTAATCTCACGGCCTATCTCGACGAACTAGAAGGAAACGGGACACAACCGTTTACCCAGGTTCGAGCCACCTTGCGGTGTAAAACCCTACTCCTGCTTTGTACTGGATTGGCCTCGAGGGGCTGAGGGTGAACTAGTACAGTGGGAGAACAACCTCGGGAGGAGGTGTGTTCTTGTGCTCGAGAGAGTTGGTGAGCTGGTGAGGATGGAATGGATCCGATCCGGTCTCCTTTTCCTCGTCGTCCCCTATGGTGGTGGCTAAGTCCTATTTATAGTGGCCTTGGTCCTCTTCCGAAATGAAGGCGGGAAGGGATCCCACAATGGCCAAATTCGAAGGGAGACAACTAATACGTGTTATCTTGACAAAAATAGTCTTCGCCTGCAAAAAGCCTCTGGTCGTGACGCCACGGTGGGCTCGGCGATGACCTCCGTCCTGGCAGTCTTGGTCTTGTTGCACAAGAACGAAAACCTTTAGTTGATTCCTCGGGACTCCACGCCTGCGCTTTGCCTCCTTAGCACCGAAAAGGAAATTGTTGCTCTGCACCCACTGGCACCCGCCTGGCCTTGGTCGTCATGGCTCACATCACCTGAGCCTCACGAGGTTAGACTTGCATAGGAATCTCCGCTCCTCAGGAGCCAGCCTGAGGAGGCCGCTCCTTTTGGAGGTCTTGATGTTGTCCGCCTCGCGAGGCTTGGCCCCTCGCGAGGGTCTTGAGTTGTTGATGCTGAAGGTGGGCCGTACCAGGCCGTCGATAGAGCCACACCGTGGGCCGCAGGCAGGCAAGTCTGGGTACCCTCGTTCCCAGTGTTGGGGAACGTAGTATTTCAAAAATTTCCTACGATCACGCAAGATCTATCTAGGAGAAGTATAGTAATGGGCGGGGAGAGTGTGTCCACGTACCCTCGTAGACCGAAAGCGGAAGCGTTTAGTAACGCAATTGATGTAGTCGAACGTCTTCGCGATCCAACCGATCAAGTACCGAACGCACGGCACCTCCGCGATCTACACACGTTCAGCTCGGTGACGTCCCTTGAACTCTAGATCCAGCTGAGGCCGAGGGAGAGTTTCGTCAGCACGACGGTGTAACACCCACGATGCGGCTATATCTCCCACGTGTCGGAGCACGACTTAGAGGCATAACCGCATAGTAGGCATGTCGCAAGAGGGGTAATCTTTACACATCCCATGTACTGAATAAGAAAGGGATAAAGAGTTGGCTTACAATCGCCACTTCACACAATACATAAATATAGCATTACATCATCCAGAATACAATCAAGGTCCGACTATGGAACCAAATAAAGAAAGACAACCCCTAATGCAAAAGATCCCCCGCCCCAACTGGGCTCCGCTACTGATCGTCCGGAAAGGAAACATAGTAACGTCCAAAATCCTCATCGAACTCCCACTTGAGTTCGGTCGCGTCCCCTGCACTGGCATCGTTGGCACCTGCATCTGGTTTTGGAAGTAATCTGTGAGTCACGGGGACTCAGCAATCTCACGCCCTCGCGATCAAGACTATTTAAGATTAAGGTAGGAAAAGGGGGTAGTGAGGTGGAGCTGCAGCAAGCACTAGCATATATGGTGGCTAACTTACGCAAATGAGAGCGAGAAGAGAAGTAAAGCACGGTCGATAAACTATCATGATCAAGAAGTGATCCTGAAACTACTTACGTTCAAGCATAACACGAGACCGTGTTCTCTGACAGGACTCTGCCGAAAAGAGACCATCACAGCTACACACGCTGCTGATTCATTTTAAATTAAGTTAAGTGTCAGGTTTTCTACAACCGGATATTAACAAATTCCCATCTGCCCATAACCGCGGGCACGACTTTCGAAAGTTCAAAACCCTCCAGGGGTGTCCCAACTTAGCCCATCACAAGCTCTCACGGTCAATGAAGGATATTCCTTCTCCCAGGAAGACCCGATCAGACTCGGAATCCCGGTTACAAGACATTTCGACAATGGTAAAACAAGACCAGCAAAGCCACCCGATGTGCCGACAAATCCTGATAGGTGTCGCACGTATCTTGTTCTCAGGGCACACCGGATAGGTCAAGCTACGAGTAAAACCAACCCTCGAGTTGCCCCGAGGTGGCCCCTCAGGCTGCCCGTTTTGGACCAACACTCAGAGGAGCACTGGCCCGGGGGGTTTAAAATAAAGATGACCCTTGAGTCCACGGAACCCAAGGGAAAAGGCTTAGGTGGCAAATGGTAAAACAAAAGTTGGGCCTTGCTGGAGGAGTTTTATTCAAGGCGAACTATCAAGGGGTTCCCATTATAACCCAACCGCGTAAGGAACGCAAAAACAAGGAACATAACACCGGTATGACGGAAACTAGGGCGGCAAGAGTGGAACAAAACACCAGGCATAAGGCCAAGCCTTCCACCCTTTACCAAGTATATAGGTGCATGAAAGTAAACAAGATATACTAATGATATCCCAACAAAAATCATGTTCCAACAAGGAACAAACTCCATCATCACCTGCAACACGCAATGCTATAAGAGGGGTTGAGCAAAGCGGTAACATAGCCATACAACGGTTTTGTTGGAAATATGCCCTAGAGGCAATAATAAAATGGTTATTATTATATTTCTTTGTTCATGATAATTGTCTATTGTTCATGCTATAATTGTGTTATCCGGAAATCGTAATACATGTGTGAATACATAGACCACAACACGTCCCTAGTGAGCCTCTAGTTGACTAGCTCGTTGATCAAAAGATAGTCATGGTTTCCTGACTATGGACATTGGATGTCATTGATAACGAGATCACATCATTAGGAGAATGATGTGATGGACAAGACCCAATCCTAAGCATAGCTTAAAGATCGTGTAGTTCGTTTGCTAGAGCTTTTCCGAATGTCAAGTATCATTTCCTTAGACCATGAGATTGTGCAACTCCCGGATACTGTAGGAGTGCTTTGGGTGTGCCAAACGTCACAACGTAACTGGGTGACTATAAAGGTACACTACGGGTATCTCTGAAAGTGTCTGTTCGGTTGGCATGAATCGAGACTGGGATTTGTCACTCCGTATGACGGAGAGGTATCTCTGGGTCCACTCGGTAATGCATCATCATAATGAGTCAATGTGACCAAGTGGTTGATCACGGGATCATGCATTACGGTACGAGTAAAGTGACTTTCCGGTAACGAGATTGAACGAGGTATTGGGATACCGACGATCGAGTCTCGGGCAAGTAACGTACCGATTGACAAAGGGAATTGTATACGGGATTGATTGAGTCCTCGACATCGTGGTTCATCCGATGAGATCATCGAGGAGCATGTGGGAGCCAACATGGGTATCCAGATCCCGCTGTTGGTTATTGACCGGAGAGTCGTCTCGGTCATGTCTGCGTGTCTCCCGAACCCGTAGGGTCTACACACTTAAGGTTCGGCGACGCTAGGTTGTTGAGATATTAGTATACGGTAACCCGAAAGTTGTTCGGAGTCCCAGATGAGATCCCGGACATCACGAGGAGTTCCGGAATGGTCCGGAGGTGAAGATTCATATATAGGAAGTCAAGTTTCGGCCATCGGGAAAGTTTCAGGGGTAATCGGTATTGCACCGGGACCACCGGAAGGGTCCCGGGGGTCCACCGGGTGGGGCCACCTATCCCGGAGGGCCCCATGGGCTGAAGTGGGAGGGGAACAGCCCCTAGTGGGCTGGTGCGCCCCCCCATGGGCCTTCCTACGCCTAGGGTTGGAAACCCTAGGGGTGGGGGCGCCCCACTTGGCTTGGGGGGCACTCCACCCCCCTTGGCCGCCCCCCCTTGGAGATTGCATCTCCTAGGGCCGGCGCCCTCCCCTAGGGGTCCTATATATAGTGGGGGGGAGGGAGGGCAGCCGCACCCTAGCCCCTGGCGCCTTCCTCTCCCTCCCGTGACACTCCTCCCTCTCCCTGAGCTTTGCGAAGCCCTGCCGAGATCACCGTTGCTTCCACCACCACGCCGTCGTGCTGCTGGATCTTCATCAACCTCTCCTTCCCCCTTGCTGGATCAAGTTGGAGGAGATGTCTTCCCAACCGTACGTGTGTTGAACGCGGAGGTGCCGTCCGTTCGGCGCTAGGTCATCGGTGATTTGGATCACGACGAGTACGACTCCATCAACCCCGTTCTCTTGAACGCTTCCGCGCGCGATCTACAAGGGTATGTAGATGCACTCCCCTCTCCCTCGTTGCTAGATGACTCCATAGATTGATCTTGGTGATGCATAGAAAATTTTAAAATTCTGCTACGTTCCCCAACAGTGGCATCATGAGCTAGGTCTATGCGTAGTTTCTATGCACGAGTAGAACACAAAGCAGTTGTGGGCGTGGATATTGTAAATTTGCTTGCCGTTACTAGTCTTATATTGATTCGGCGGCATCGTGGGATGAAGCGGCCCGGACCGACCTTACACGTACGCTTACGTGAGACTGGTTCCACCGATTGACATGCACTAGTTGCATAAGGTGGCTAGCGGGTGTCTGTCTCTCCCACTTTAGTCGGATCGGATTCGATGAAAAGGGTCCTTATGAAGGGTAAATAGAAATTGGCATATCACGTTGTGGTTTTGGCGTAGGTAAGAAACGTTCTTGCTAGAAACCTATAGCAGCCACGTAAAAACTTGCAACAACAATTAGAGGACGTCTAACTTGTTTTTGCAGCATGTGCCGTGTGATGTGATATGGCCAAAAAAGATGTGATAGATGATATATGTGACGTATGAGATTGATCATGTTCTTGTAATAGGAATCACGACTTGCATGTCAATGAGTATGACAACCGGCAGGAGCCATAGGAGTTGTCTTAATTTATTTATGACCTGCGTGTCAACATAAACGTCATGTAATTACTTTACTTTATTGCTAAAGCTTTACCATAGTAGTAGAAGTAATAGATGACGAGACAACTTCAAGAAGACACGATGATGGAGATCATGATGATGGAGATCATGGTGTCATGCCGGTGACAACGATGATCATGAAGCCCCGAAGATGGAGATCAAAAGGAGCAAATGATATTGGCCATATCATGTCACTATTTGATTGCATGTGATGTTTATCAGGTTTTGCATCTTATTTGCTTAGAACGACGGTAGCTTAAATAAGATGATCCCTCGTAATAATTTCAAGAAAGTGTTCCCCCTAACTGTGCACCGTTGCGAAGGTTCGTTGTTTCGAAGCACCACATGATGATCGGGTGTGATAGATTCTAACGTTCAAATACAACAGGTGTAAGCTAGATTTACACACGCAATACACTTAGGTTGACTTGACGAGCCTAGCATGTACAGACATGGCCTCGGAACACGGAAAACCGAAAGGTCGAGCATGAGTCGTATAGAAGATACGATCAACATGAAGATGTTCACCGATGTTGACTAGTCCGTCTCACGTGATGATCGGACACGGCCTAGTTGACTCGGATCATGTTTCACTTAGATGACTAGAGGGATGTCTATCTGAGTGGGAGTTCATTGAACAATTTGATTAGATGAACTTAATTATCATGGACTTAGTCTAAAATCTTTACACTATGTCTTGTAGATCAAATGGCCCACGCTAATGTTGCCCTCAACTTCAACGCGTTCCTAGAGAAAACCAAGCTGAAAGATGATGGCAGTAACTATACGGACTGGGTCCAGAACCTGAGATCATCCTCATAGCTGCCAAGAAAGATTATGTCCTAGAAGCACCGCTAGGTGACGCACCCATCCCAGAGAACCAAGACGTTATGAACGCTTGGCAGTCATGTGCTGATGATTACTCCCTCGTTCAGTGCGGCATGCTTTACAACTTAGAACCGGGGCTCCAAAAGCGTTTTGAGCGACACGGAGCATATGAGATGTTCGAAGAGCTGAAAATGGTTTTCCAAGCTCATGCCCGGGTCGAGAGATATGAAGTCTCCGACAAGTTCTTCAGTTGTAAGATGGAGGAAAACAGTTCTATCAGTGAGCACATACTCAAAATGTCTGGGTTGCATAACCGCTTGACTCAGCTGGGAGTTAATCTCCCAGATGACGCAGTCATTGACAGAATCCTTCAGTCGCTTCCACCGAGCTACAAGAGCTTTGTGATGAACTTCAATATGCAGGGGATGGAAAAGACCATTCCTGAGGCATATTCAATGCTGAAATCAGCGGAGGTGGAAATCAAAAAGGAACATCAAGTGTTGATGGTGAATAAAACCACTAAGTTCAAGAAAGGCAAGGGTAAGAAGAACTTCAAGAAGGACGGCAAAGGGGTTGCCGCGCCCGGTAAGCAAGCTGCCGGGAAGAAGTCAAAGAATGGACCCAAGCCTGAGACTGAGTGTTTTTATTGCAAGGGAAGTGGTCACTAGAAGCGGAACTGCCCCAAATACTTAGCGGACAAGAAGGCCGGCAACACTAAAGGTATATGTGATATACATGTAATTGATGTGTACCTCACCAGTACTCGTAGTAGCTCCTGGGTATTTGATACCGGTGCGGTTGCTCACATTTGTAACTCAAAGCAGGAGCTGCGGAATAAGCAGAGACTGGCGAAGGACGAGATGACGATGCGCGTCGGGAATGGTTCCAAGGTCGATGTGATCGCCGTCGGCACGCTACCTCTACATTTACCTACGGGATTAGTTTTAAACCTCAATAATTGTTATTTAGTGCCAGCTTTGAGCATGAACATTGTATCAGGATCTCGTTTAATTTGAGATGGCTACTCATTTAAATCCGAGAATAATGGTTGTTCTATTTATATGAGAGATATGTTTTATGGTCATGCTCCACTGGTGAATGGTTTATTCTTAATGAATCTCGAGCTTAATGTTACACATATTCATAGTGTGAATACCAAAAGATGTAAGGTTGGTAATGATAGTCCCACATACTTGTGGCACTGCCGCCTTGGTCACATAGGTGTCAAACTCATGAAGAAGCACCATGCAGATGGACTTTTGGAGTCTCTTGATTACGAATCATTTGACACGTGCGAACCATGCCTCATGGGTAAAATGACCAAGACTCCGTTCTCAGGAACAATGGAGCGAGCAACCAACTTATTGAAAATCATACATACTGATGTGTGCGGTCCAATGAGCGTTGAGGCTCGCGGTGGCTATCGTTATGTTCTCACCCTCACTGATGACTTGAGTAGATATGGGTATGTCTACTTAATGAAACACAAGTCTGAGACCTTTGAAAAGTTCAAGGAATTTCAGAGTGAGGTTGAGAATCAACGTGACAGAAAAATCAAGTTCTTGCGATCAGATCGTGGGGGAGAATACTTGAGTCACGAATTTGGCACACACTTAAGGAAATGTGGAATAGTTTCACAACTCACGCCGCCTGGAACACCTCAGCGTAATGGTGTGTCCGAACGTCGTAATTGCACTCTATTGGATATGGTGCGATCTATGATGTCTCTTACCGATCTACCGCTGTCATTTTGGGGCTATGCTTTAGAGACTACCGCATTCACTTTAAATAGGGCTCCGTCGAAATCCGTTGAGACGACACCGTATGAATTATGGTTTGGGAAGAAACTTAAGCTGTCGTTTCTAAAAGTTTGGGGATGCGATGCTTATGTCAAGAAACTTCAACCTGAAAAGCTCGAACCCAAATCGGAAAAATGTGTCTTCATAGGATACCCTAAAGAAACTACTGGGTATACCTTCTACCTCAGATCCGAAGGCAAGATCTTTGTTGCCAAGAATGGATCCTTTCTAGAGAAAGAGTTTCTCTCGAAAGAAATAAGTGGGAGGAAAGTAGAACTTGATGAAGTATTACCTCTTGAACCGGGGAGTGGCGCAGCTCAGGAAATTGTTCCTGAGGTGCCTGCACCGACTAGAGAGGAAGTTAATGATGATGATCATGAAACTTCAGATCAAGTTGCTACTGAACTTCGTAGGTCCACAAGGACACGTTCCGCACCAGAGTGGTACGGCAACCTTGTCTTGGAAATCATGTTGTTAGACAATGGTGAACCTTCGAACTATGAAGAAGCGATGGCGGGCCCAGATTCTGTCAAATGGCTGGAAGCCATGAAATCCGAGATAGGATCCATGTATGAAAACGAAGTATGGACTTTGACTAACTTGCTCGTTGATCGGCGAGCCATAGAAAATAAATGGATCTTTAAGAAGAAGACAGACACGGATGGTAATGTGACCATCTATAAAGCTCGGCTTGTCGCTAAGGGTTATCGACAAGTTCAAGGGGTTGATTACGATGAGACTTTCTCACCCGTAGCGAAGCTGAAGTCCGTCCGAATCATGTTAGCAATTGCCGCATTCTATGATTATGAGATATGGCAAATGGACGTCAAAACGGCATTCCTTAATGGTTTCCTTAAGGAAGAATTGTATATGATGCAGCCGGAAGGTTTTGTCGATCCTAAGAATGCTGACAAGGTGTGCAAGCTCCAACGCTCGATTTATGGGCTGGTGCAAGCATCTCGGAGTAGGAACATTCGTTTTGATGAGATGATCAAAGCGTTTGGGTTTACGCAAACTTATGGAGAAGCCTGCATTTACAAGAAAGTGAGTGGGAGCTCTGTAGCATTTCTCATATTGTATGTGCATGACATACTGTTGATGGGAAATGATATAGAATTCTCGGAAAGCATAAAGGCCTACTTGAACAAGTGTTTTTCAATGAAGGATCTTGGAGAAGCTGCTTACATATTAGGCATCAAGATCTATAGAGATAGATCGAGACGCCTCATTGGTCTTTGACAGAGTACGTAAATTGACAAGATATTGAAGAAGTTCAATATGGATCAGTCAAAGAAGGGGTTCTTTCCTGTATTGTAAGGTACGAGATTGAGCACGGCTCAATGCCCGACCACGACAGAAGATAGAGAAAAGATGAGTGTCATCCCCTATGCCTCAGCCATAGGGTCTATCATGTATGCTATGCTGTGTACCAGACCTGATGTAAACCTTGCCGTAAGTTTGGTAGGAAGGTACCAAAGTAATCCCGGCATGGAACACTGGACAACGTTCAAGAATATCCTGAAGCACCTGAAGAGGACTAAGGATATGTTTCTCGTTTATGGAGGTGACAAAGAGCTCGTCGTAAAGGGTTACGTCGATGCTAGCTTTGACACAGATCTGGATGACTCTAAGTCACAAACCGGATACGTGTATATTTTGAATGGTGGGGCAGTAAGCTGGTGCAGTTGCAAGCAAAGCGTTGTGGCGGGATCTACATGTGAAGCGGAGTACATGGCAGCCTCGGAGGCAGCACAAGAAGCAGTCTAGGTGAAGGAGTTCATTACCGACCTAGGAGTCATACCCAATGCGTCGGGCCCGATGACTCTCTTCTGTGACAACACTGGAGCTATTGCCCTTGCCAAGGAGCCCAGGTTTCACAGGAAGACCAGGCATATCAAGCGTCGCTTCAACTCCATTCGTGAAAGTGTTCAAAATGGAGACATAGATATTTGTAAAGTACATACGGACCTGAATGTGGCAGATCCATTGACTAAACCTCTCCCTAGAGCAAAACATGATCAACACCAGAACTGCATGGGTGTTCGATTCATCACAATGTAACCAGACTATTGAGTCTAGTGCAAGTGGGAGACTATTGGAAATATGCCCTAGAGGCAATAATAAAATGGTTATTATTATATTTCTTTGTTCATGATAATTGTCTATTGTTCATGCTATAATTGTGTTATCCGGAAATCGTAATACATGTGTGAATACATAGACCACAACACGTCCCTAGTGAGCCTCTAGTTGACTAGCTCGTTGATCAAAAGATAGTCATGGTTTCCTGAGTATGGACATTGGATGTCATTGATAACGAGATCACATCATTAGGAGAATGATGTGATGGACAAGACCCAATCCTAAGCATAGCTTAAAGATCGTGTAGTTTGTTTGCTAGAGCTTTTCCGAATGTCAAGTATCATTTCCTTAGACCATGAGATTGTGCAACTCCCGGATACCGTAGGAGTGCTTTGGGTGTGCCAAACGTCACAACGTAACTGGGTGACTATAAAGGTACACTACGGGTATCTCCGAAAGTGTCTGTTGGGTTGGCACGAATCGAGACTGGGATTTGTCACTCCGTATGATGGAGAGGTATCTCTGGGCCCACTCGGTAATGCATCATCATAATGAGCTCAATGTGACCAAGTGGTTGATCATGGGATCATGCATTACGGTACGAGTAAAGTGACTTGCCATTAATGAGATTGAACGAGGTATTGGGATACCGACGATCGAGTCTCGGGCAAGTAACGTACCGATTGACAAAGGGAATTGTATACGGGATTGATTGAATGCTCGACATCATGGTTCATCCGATGAGATCATTGAGGAGCATGTGGGAGCCAACATGGGTATCCAGATCCCGCTGTTGGTTATTGACCGGAGAGTCGTCTCGGTCATGTCTGCGTGTCTCCCGAACCCGTAGGGTCTACACACTTAAGGTTCGGTGACACTAGGTTGTTGAGATATTAGTATACGGTAACCCGAAAGTTGTTCGGAGTCCCGGATGAGATCCCGGACGTCACGAGGAGTTCCGAAAGGCTCCGGAGGTGAAGATTTATATATAGGAAGTCAAGTTTCGACCATCAGGAAAGTTTCGGGGGTAATCGGTATTGCACCGGGACCACCGGAAGGGTCCCGGGGGTCCACCGGCTGGGGCCACCTATCCCGGAGGGCCCCATGGGCTGAAGTGGGAGGGGAACCAGCCCCTAGTGGGCTGGTACGCCCCCCATGGGCCTCCCCTGTGCCTAGGGTTGGAAACCCTAGGGGTGGGGGTGCCCCACGGTCAATGAAGCATATTTCCAACACTCCACCCCCCTTGGTCGCCGCCCCCCTTGGAGATTTCATCTCCTAGGGCCGGCGCTCCCCCTGGGGGTCCTATATATAGTGGGGGGGGGGGGGAGGAGGGAGGGCAGCCGCACCCTAGCCCCTGGTGCCTCCCTCTCCCTCCCGTGATACTCCTCCCTCTCCCTGAGCTTGGCGAAGCCCTGCCGAGATCACCGTTGCTTCCACCACCACGCCGTCGTGCTGCTGGATCTTCATCAACCTCTCCTTCCCCCTTGCTGGATCAAGTTGGAGGAGACGTCTTCCCAATCGTACGTGTGTTGAACGCGGAGGTGCCGTCCGTTCGGCGCTAGGTCATCGGTGATTTGGATCACGACGAGTACGACTCCATCAACCCCGTTCTCTTGAACGCTTCCGCGCGCGATCTACAAGGGTATGTAGATTTACTCCCCTCTCCCTCGTTGCTAGATGACTCCATAGATTGATCTTGGTGATGCATAGAAAATTTTAAAATTCTGCTACGTTCCCCAACAGGTTTGCTAGGACAAGGTGGGTTACAGGTTTGACATGGCAATATGGGAGGCATGATATATCAAGTGGTAGGTATCGCGGCATAGCAATAGAGCGAGCAACTAGCAAGCAAAGATAGAAGTGATTTCGAGGGTATGGTCATCTTGCCTACAAAGTTCTCCGAGTTGACGTAAGCTTGATCCTCGTAAGCGTACTCAATGGGTTCCTCGATCACGAACTCGTCTCCCGGCTCTACCCAAGGCAAGAACACAAGCAAAGGAAACCACAATCAACCACGGTGCAATGCGCAAGCAACATGATGCAAAACATGGCATGATATGCGGGATGTGATATGCAATGCATATGCGAGCTCCGGAAGGAAAAGATTGTTTAAGGCATCAACTTGGCAAACCAAGTCCTCCGCTGGAAAGGTGAGTTGATTTCGGTCGAAATCGATATAAAGATCACTGGAATCGGATGCACGGTTTGCAAATGGCAAGCAAAACAAGAATGGCACAATTCTGTGATTAACCGCACGATGCCATCTAGAATGCAACAAGAAACTAAACTACTGCACCCCAACATAGCAACAAAGCACATGGCAGTGATCTTCTCAAGATGCTTGACAAAATATGAACACTGAGATACGGCTAAATCACACAAGAGCAGGTTCAAACAAGCATGGCAAAAGTGCAAAAGATATCAGCTTCACAGACTTAGTGAAAATACTAACATGTCAGGAATTAACATTAGGAAGCAATGTTTAGAGCAAGATAACAACAGGCTACAGGAACATATCATGGCAAAACAAGGCATGGCATGAATCTACTCAAAGCCTATAACAAAAGACCCTTATTGACCATAAGCCAAAAAGGATCAGAAGATATGATGGCACCCATGTAAACATAGCAAGTTTCGTTAACAGATTCAGACTTAGCAGAAAAATGGACATGGCAAAAACAGAATTATGAAGGCCTCTTTGCGAGCTCGATTCACTCACCACAAGGCATGGCATGACAAGATAAGCATACTACCAGCAAGAAGACATGTTCATGAAGCTAACCAAAGCAAGAACAAACTCATAGAATAAATGGATCAACTACAACAACCTTGGCAAAATTGATTAACACATAAACAATCTGCCCGGAATATTTTATAGCAAAAGTAGAGCAAGATTGAGTCATGCTAGGGCACTCCATAAATGCAAACAGGAGCAAGGATGGATAGAGCATAACCATATGTCCAATTCATCCTGACTTAACATATTCAAAAGAAGCATGGATCTCTCTGTAGCAACATGAATATATGGCATTAAAATAATAGCAGGGAAATGACAGTGAAATTCTAAGTCCCTGAAATGAGCAATATCACGAGAGCTACTTTGCATGCATGTGCTAGTCACCACATTGATCATAAAAATACATGACATACACCCCTGTAAAGATGGCATGGCATAGCCCAAAACACATGTAGAGATCAAGCCCATATGCAGCACACAATAATCATGGCAAAAATGACAAATGCTCATAATCTGCTAAGTAACAGGAACTAACATTTTATAGCACTCTTGCATCAACAATTTGGGCATCAAGATGGACTCAAACAAGCATGGCACGATGGAACGAAATGAAGAGCACATCCAGATGAACAATTTGATATATCACACGCACAAAACGAAGCTACGGATGAGGAGTTATGGCATGATGAATAGTGCATGAAAATGTTGCAGACTTCGAAAAAAATGAGGTCAACCTTGGGTTTCTCAGATCTGGATCTGGGCACGGAAGCCGAGGTTCGCCGGAGTTGTGGTTCTCGCCGGAGCTTGGGGAGGAGGTGGCCGGAGCTTGCCGGACTTGCCGGAGTCGCGGATCCGGCGGCGACGGACGGAGGCGAGGTGCCGCGCGGTGGCCGGAGTCGGGCGGAGGACGGAGCGGCGTCACCGGAGCGGTTGAAGGCGGCGAGCGGCGAGACGGCGGCAAGGCGCGGCGGCGGCCGGCGCGCGCGGGTTCGGGCGGCGGGGCCGGCGCGGGGAGGCGCGGGGGCGCGGGCGGCGGCGACCCGGGCCGGGTGGGCCGCGGTCGGGCCCCGCGGGCCGGCGCGGTGGGAGGTGGTGGCTGGTTCACTGCGGGCGGCGGTGCGGATGCGTCCGGCTCCTTCGGACGTGTCCAGCGGCGAAGGGGAGCGGTTTTTAGGGTTTGGACTGCGAATTTCGGGGGGAGGCATCAATTTATAGATAGAGGGAGCTAGGAGAGTCCAAATGGAGTGCGGTTTTAGGCCACGCGATCGTGATCGAATGGACGAGAGGATGGAGGGGGTTTGGATGGGTTATTGGGCCACTTTGGAGGGGTGTTGGGCTGCAACACACACGAGGCCTTTATGGTTCCCGGTTAGCCGTTGGAGTATCAAACGAACTCCAAATGGCACGAAACTTGACAGGCGGTCTACCGGTGGTGTACCAAGGCCGCTTGGCAAATCTCGGTCCATTCCGAGAATGTTTAACCCCTGCACACGAAGAAAAACAAAAGGGGGCGCCGGAGGCGTAGGAGTGTCGGAATGCAAAACGGACAACAGGGAAGATGCTCGGATGCATGAGACGAACACGTATGCAAATGCGATGCACATGATGACATGATATGATATGCATGGCATGAACAAAATGCAAAACGAAGACAAACCCAACCACGAAGGGAAAACATAACTTAAAGCCGGAAATGGCAAGAGTCAGAGTACAAATATGGCAAGTTACATACGGGGCATTACAGACGGCGTGGTGACGGTGATGATGAAGTTACCGACGCAGGGCTTCGCCTAAGCACTACGACAATATGATCGAGGTGGAAAAATGTGGAGGGGGCACCGCACATGGCTAAGAAATCAACTTGTGTGTCTATAGGTGCCCCCCTGCCCACGTATATAAAGGAGGGAGGAAGAGGAGGCCGGCCAAGGAGGGGCGCGCCTATAGGGGGAGTCCAACTAGGATTCCCAACCCTAGTTGGAGTCCCCTTCCTTTTCCAAGAGAGGAGTGAGGGAAGGAGTAGGAGAGGGGAAGGAAAGAGAGGGGGGCGCCGCCCCCTCCTTAGTACAATTCAGACTTGCCAGGGGGGGGGGGCGACCACCCCTTGAGGCCCTTCTCTCATTTCCTGTATGGCCCATTAAGGCCCACTACTTCTCCCGGCGAATTCCCGTAACTCGCCGGTACTCCGAAAAATACCCGAATCACTCGGAACCTTTCCGATGTCCGAATATAGCCTTCCAATATATCGATCTTTACGTCTCGACCATTTCGAGACTCCTCGTCATGTCCGTGATCTCATCCGGGACTCCGAACAACCTTCAGTACATCAAATCACATAACTCATAATACAAATCGTCATTGAACGTTAAACGTGCGGACCCTACGGGTTCGAGAACCATGTAGACATGACCGAGACACATCTCCGGTCAATAACCAATAGCGGAACCTGTATGCTCATATTGGCTCCTACATATTCCACGAAGATCTTTATCGGTCAAACCGCATAACAATATACGTTGTTCCCTTTGTCATCGATATGTTACTTGCCCGAGATTCGATCGTCGGTATCCTCATACCTAGTTCAATCTCATTACCGGCAAGTCTCTTTACTCGTTCCGTAATGCATCATCCTACAACTAACTCATTAGTCACATTGCTTGCAAGGCTTATAGTGATGTGCATTACCGAGAGGGCCCAGAGATACCTCTCCGACAATCGGAGTGACAAATCATAATCTTGATCTATGCCAACTCAACAAACACCATTGGAGACACCTGTAGAGCATCTTTATAATCGCCCAGTTACGTTGCGACGTTTAATAGCACACAGGGTGTTCCTCAGGTATTCGGGAGTTACATAATCTCGTAGTCATAGGAAAATGTATAAGTTATGAAGAAAGCAATAACAATAAACTAAACGATCATAGTGCTAAGCTAATAGATGGGTCATGTCAATCACATCATTCTCTAATGATGTGATCCCGTTTATCAAATGACAACTCATATCTATGGTTAGGAAACTTTAACCATCTTTGATTAACGAGCCAGTCAAGTAGAGGCATACTAGTGACACTCTGTTTGTCTATGTATTCACACATGTACTAAGTTTCCGGTTAATACAATTCTAGCATGAATGATAAACATTCATCATGATATAAGGAAATATAAATAAAAACTTTATTATTGCCTCTAGGGCATATTTCCTTCAGTCTCCCACTTGCACTAGAGTCAATAATCTAGTTCACATCGCCATGTGATTTAACACCAATAGTTCACAACACCATGTGATTAGTTCACATCGCCATGTGACTAATATCCAAAGGGTTTTACTAGAGTCAATAATCTAGTTCACATCGCTATGTGATTAACACCCAAAGAGTACTAAGGTGTGATCATATTTTGCTTGTGAGAGAAGCTTAGTTAATGGGTCTGTCACATTTAGAGCCGTATGTATTTTGCAATTTTTCTATGTCTACAATGCTCTGCATGGAGCTACTCTAGCTAATTGCTCCCACTTCCAATATATATCCAGATTGAGACTCAGAGTCATCCGGATCGGTGTAAGATCTTGCATCGGCGTAACGCTTTACGACGAACTCTTTATCACCTCCATAACCGAGAAATATCTCCTTAGTCTTCTAAGGATAATTTTGACCGCTGTCAAGTGATCCACTCCTGGATCAATATTGTACCCCCTTGCCAAATTCATGGCAAGGTACACAATAGGTTTGGTACACAGCATAGCATACTTTATAGAACCTATGGCTGAGGCATAGGGAATGACTTTCATTCTCTTCCTATTTCCTGTCGTGGTCGTGTTTTGAGTCTTACTCAACTTTACACCTTGCAATACACGCAAGAACTCCTTCTTTGACTGTTCCATTTTGAACTACTTCAAAATCTTGTCAAGGTATGTACTCATTGAAAAATCTTATCAAGCATCTTGATCTATCTCTATAGATCTTGATGCCCAATATGTAAGCAGCTTCACCGAGGTCTTTCTTTGAAAAACTCCTTTCAAACACTCCTTTATGCTTTCCAGAAAATTCTACATCATTTCCGATCAACAATATGTCATCCACATATAATAGCAGAAATGCTACAGAGCTCCCACTCACTTTCTCGTAAATACAGGCTTCTCCAAAAGTTTGTATAAAACCATACGCTTTGATCACACTATCAAAGCGTATATTCTAACTCTGAGAGGCTTGCACCAGTCCATAAATGGATCGCTGGAGCTTGCACACTTTGTTAGTACCTCTTGGATCTACAAAACCTTCTGGTTGCATCATATACAACTCTTATTTAAGATATCCATTAAGGAATGCATTTTTTACATCCATTTGCCAAATTTCATAATCATAAAATGCGGCAATTGCTAACATGATTCAGACAGACTTAAGCATCGCTACGGGTGAGAAGGTCTCATCGTAGTCAACTCCTTGAACTTGTCGAAAACCTTTCGCAACAAGTCGAGCTTTGTAGACAGTAACGTTACCGTCAGCGTCAATCTTCTTCTTGAAGATCCTTTTATTCTCTATGGCTCACCGATCATCGGGCAAGTCAATCAAAGTCCATACTTTGTTTTCATACATGGATCCTATCTCATATTTCATGGCCTCAAGCCATTTCGCGGAATCCGGGCTCATCATCGATTCCTCATAGTTCATAGGTTCATCATGGTCTAGTAACATGACTTCCAGAACAGGATTACCGTACTACTCTCGTGCGAACCGTACTCTGGTTGACCTGCGAGGTTCGGTAGTAACTTGATCTGAAGTTTCGTGATTATCATCATTAGCTTCCTCACTAATTGGTGTAGGAATCACTGGAACTGATTTCTGTGATGAACCACTTTCCAATTCGGGAGAAGGTACAATTACCTCATCAAGTTCTACTTTCCTCCCACTCACTTCTTTCGAGAGAAACCCCTTCTCTAGAAAGGATCCATTCTTAGCAACGAATATTTTGCCTTTGGATCTGTGATAGAGGGTGTACCCAACAGTTTCCTTTGGGTATCCTATGAAGACACATTTTTCCGATTTGGGTTTGAGCTTATCAGGTTGAAACATTTTCACATAAGCATCGCAGCCCCAAACTTTAAGAAACAACAACTTAGGTTTCTTGCCAAACCACAGTTCATACGGTGTCGTCTCAACGGATTTAGATGGTGCCCTATTAAACGTGAATGCATCTGTCTCTAATGCATAACCCCAAAACGATAGTGGTAAATCGATAAGAGACATCATAGATCGCACCATATGTAATAAAGTATGATTATGACGTTTGGACACACCTTACGCTGTGGTGTTCCAGGTGGCGTGAGTTGCGAAACCATTCCACATTGTTTCAAATGAAGACCAAACTTGTAACTCAAATATTTGCCTCCGCGATCAGGTCGTAGAAACTTTATTTTCTTGTTACGATGATTTTCCACTTCACTCTGAAATTCTTTGAACTTTTGAAATGTTTCAGACTTATGGTTCATTAAGTAAATATACCCATATCTGCTCAAATCATCTATGAAGGTCAGAAAATAACGATACCCGTCGCGAGCCTTAACATTCATCGGACCGTATACATCGGTAGGTATTATTTCCAATAAGTCAGTGGCTCGCTCCATTGTTCCGGAGAACAGAGTCTTAGTCATCTTGCCCATGAGGCATGGTTCACAAGTATCAAGTGATTCATAATCAAGTGATTCCAAAAGCCCATCAACATGGAGTTTCTTCATGCGCTTTACACCAATATGACCTAAACGACAGTGCCACAAATAAGTTGCACTATGATTATTAACTTTGCATATTTTGGCTTCAATATTATGAATATGTGTATCGCTACGATCGAGATTCAACAAACCATTTATTTTAAGTGTATGACCATAGAAGGTTTTGTTCATGTAAACAAAACAACAATTATTCTTTGACTTAAATGAATAACCATATTGCAATAAACATGATCCAATCATATTATGCTCAATGCAAACACCAAATAACATTTATTTAGGTTCAACACTAATCCCGAAGGTAGAGGGAGTATGCGATGGTGATCTTATCAACCTTGGAATCTCTTCCAACACACATCGTCACTTTGCCCTCAACTAGTCTTTGTTCATTTTGTAACTCCTGTTTCGAGTTACTAATCTTAGCGACTGAATCGGTATCAAATACCCAGGGGTTACTATGAACACAAGTAAAGTACACATCAATAATCTGTATATCAAATATACCTTTGTTCACTTTGCCATCCTTCTTATCCGCCAAGTATTTGGCGTAGTTCCGCTTCCAGTGACCATTTCCTTTGCAGTAGAAGCACTCAGTTTCAGGCTTGGGTCTAGCTTTGGGCTTCTTCATGGGAGTGGCAACTTGCTTGCCATTCTTCTTGAAGTTCCCTTTCTTTCCCTTGCCCTTTTACTTGAAACTAGTGGTCTTGTCAACCATCAACACTTGATGCTTTTCTTGATTTCTACCTTCACCGATTTCAGCATCGCGAAGAGCACGAGGAATCATTTTCGTCATCCCTTGCATATTATAGTTCATCACAAAGTTCCAGTAACTTGGTGATAGTGACTAGAGAACTCTGTCAATCACTATCTTATCTGGAAGATTAACTCCCACTTGATTCAAGCGATTGTAGTGCTCAGACAGTCTGAGCACATGCTCACTGGTTGAGCTATTCTCCTCCATCTTGTAGGCAAAGTATTTGTCAGAGGTCTCATACATCTCGACTTGGGCATGAGTCTGAAATACAAATTTCAGCTCTTGGAACATCTTATATGTTTCGTGGCGTTCAAAACATTTTTGAAGTCCCGGTTCTAAGCCGTAAAGCATGGTGCACTAAACTATCAAGTAGTCATCATACTGAGCTTTGCCAAACGTTCATAATGTCTGCATCTGCTCCTGCAATAGGTCCGTCACCTAGCGGTGCATCAAGGACATAATTCTTATGTGCAGCAATGAGGATAATCCTCAGACCACAGACCTAGTCCGCATCATTGCTACTATCATATTTCAACTTATTTTTCTCTAGGAACATATCAAAAAAATAAAACAGGGAGCTATATGCGAGCTATTGATCTACAACATAGGTATGCAAAATACTATCAGGTACTAAGTTCATGATAAATTAAAGTTCAATTAATTATATTACTTAAGAACTCCCACTTAGATAGACATCCCTCTAATCATCTAACTGACCACGTGATCCACATCAACTAAACCATGTCCGATCATCATGTGAGATGGAGTAGTTTTCAATGGTGAACGTCACTATGTTGATCATATCTACTATATGATTCACGCTCGACATTTCGGTCTCAGTGTTCCGAGGCCATATCTGCATATGCTAGGCTCGTCAAGTTTAACTCGAGTATACTGCATGTGCAAAACTGGCTTGCACCCGTTGTATGTGAACGTAGAGCTTATCACACCCGATCATCACATGGTGTCTCAGCACGAAGAACTGTCGCAACGGTGCATACTCAGGGAGAACACTTATACCTTGAAATTTTAGTAAGGGATCATCTCATAATGCTACCATCATACTAAGAAAAATAAGATGCATAAAAGATAAACATCACATGCAATCAAAATATGTGACATGATATGGCCATCATCATCTTGTGCCTTTGATCTTCATCTCCAAAGTACCATCATGATCTCCATCATCACCGGCATGACACCATGATCTCCATCATCTTGATCTTTATCAACGTGTCGTCACATGGTCGTCTCACGAACTATTGCTTTTACAACTATTGCTATCACATAGCGATAAAGTAAAGCAATTATATGGCGCTTGCATCTTATGGAATAAAGAGACAGCCATAAGGCTCCTACCAATTGCCGATAACTTTAACAAAACATGATCATCTCATACAACAATTTATATCTCATCACGTCTTGACCATATCACATCACAACATGTCCTACAAAAACAAATTAGACGTCCTCTACTTTGTTGTTGCAAGTTTTACGTGGCTGCTACGGGCTTAGCAAGAACCGTTCTTACCTACGCATCAAAACCACAATGATTTTTCATCAAGTGTGTTGTTTTAACCTTCAAGGACCGGGCGTAGTCACACTTGATTCAACTAAAGTTGGAGAAACAGACACCCACTAGCCACCTGTGTGCGAAGCACGACGGTAGAACTAGTCTCATGAACGCGGTCATGTAATGTTAGTCTGGGCCACTTCATCCAACTATACTGCCGAATCAAAGTATGACATGCTGGTAAGTAGTATGACTATTATCGCCCACAACTATTTGTGTTCTACTCGTGCATATAACATCTATGCATAGACCTGGCTCGGATACTAGTGTTGGGGAACATAGTATTTCAAAAATTTCCTACAATCACGCAATATCTATCTAGGAGAAGCATAGCAACGAGCGGGGAGCGTGTGTCCATGTACCCTCGTGGACAGAAAGCGGAAGCGTTTAGTAACGTGGTTGATGTAGTCGAACGTCTTTGCGATCCAACCGATCAAGTATCGAACACACGGCACCTCCGGGATCTGCACACGTTCAGCTCGGTGACGTCCCTCGAACTCTAGATCCAGCTGAGGCCGAGGGAGAGTTTCGTCAGCATGACGACGTGGTGATGGTGATGATGAAGTTACCAACGCAGGGCTTCGCCTAAGCACTACGACAATATGATCGAGGTGGAAAAATGTGGAGGGGGCACCGCACACGGCTAAGAAATCAACTTGTGTGTCTATAGGTGCCCCCCTGCCCACGTATATAAAGGAGGGAGGAAGAGGAGTCCGGCCTAGGAGGGGCGCGCCTATAGGGGGAGTCCAACTAGGATTCCCAATCCTAGTTGGAGACCCCTTCATTTTCCAAGAGAGGAGAGAGGGAAGGAGTAGGAGAGGGAGAAGGAAAGAGAGGGGGGCGCCGCCCCCTCCTTAGTCCAATTCAGACTTGCCATGGGGGGGGTGGACACCCCTTGAGGCCCTTCTCTCCTTTCCTGTATGGCCCATTAAGGCCCACTACTTCCCCCGGCGAATTCCCGTAACTCTCTAGTACTCCAAAAAATATCCGAATCACTCGGAACCTTTTCGATGTCCGAATACAGCCTTCCAATATATCGATCTTTACGTCTCGACCATTTTGAGACTCCTCGTCATGTCCATGATCTCATCCAGGACTCCGAACAACCTTCGGTACATCAAATCACATAACTCATAATACAAATCGTCATCAAACGTTAAGCGTGCGGACCCTACGGGTTCGAGAACCATGTATACATGACCGAGACACATCTCCGGTCAATAACCAATAGCAGAACCTGGATGCTCATATTGGCTCCTACATATTCTACGAATATCTTTATCGGTCAAACCGCATAACAATATACGTTGTTCCCTTTGTCATCGATATGTTACTTACCCGAGATTCGATCTTCGGTATCCTCATACCTAGTTCAATCTCGTTACCGGCAAGTCTCTTTGCTCGTTTCGTAATGCATCATCCTGCAACTAACTCATTAGTCACATTGCTTGCAAGGCTTATAGTGATGTGCATTACCGGGCCCAGAGATACCTCTCCAACAATCGGAGTGACAAATCCTAATCTCGAACTATGCCAACTCAACAAACACCATTGGAGACACCTGTAGAGCATCTTTATAATCACCCAGTTACATTGTGATGTTTGATAGCACACAAGGTGTTCCCCCGCTATTCGGGAGTTGCATAATCTCATAGTCATAGGAACATGTATAAGTTATGAAGAAAGTAGTAACAATAAACTAAACGATCATAGTGCTAAGCTAACGGATGGGTCATGTCAATCACATTATTCTCTAATGATGTGATCCCTTTTATCAAATGACACTCATGTCTATGGTTAGGAAACTTTAACCATCTTTGATTAACGAGCTAGTCAAGTAGAGGCATACTAGTGACACTTTGTTTGTCTATGTATTCACACATGTACTAAGTTTCTGATTAATACAATTCTAGCATGGATAATAAATATTCATCATGATATAAGGAAATATAAATAACAACTTTATTATTGCCTCTAGGGCATATTTTCTTCACCTAGAACGCCGACAGTAGCCTCCGGGCCCAAGGCGCGCTCAAACTTGGCTTCGAGGCGAAGCCAAAGGGCAAGTGCGGAGCGCCACGGGCCCTAACCGCCTGCGGCCTTGGTCGACACATGGCGCTTGATTGGATGTGGGCGTCTCTGCTTCCCCACACTACCCCGGCAACCGTCCAGGACTGACAAAAAGGCTGGTGCCTGCCACCAAGTCTTCATTGCCTTCCCTTCATCTTGCTCCAGATCCCCTTCTCCTTCTGCTCAGAAAACCACCGGATCCGCCGAATCTCTTCCCCAAGCTTGCCGCTGATGGCCTCTGACAAGGCGAAGCTTGCCGCTCCTCTTGTGCGCCAGGCCCCCTCGTTCGAACCGGCCCTTGGTGCGTCATCCGTCACCAAGGAGAAGCAGCTTGCTGCCGCGCTCCTATTGACGACCGACAGCACCAACGATGGAGGGGAGACGGTGCTCTGGGTTGGCTCCACAGATCCGGGGACCTTGGGGGAGAACTTCTACCCCTTCTTCCTGCATAGCATCTTCATTGGGCTTGTTCCCCACTTCTCTAGTTTCTTCTATGCCATCCTCAATCATTACGGGCTCCACACCCTCCATATTCATCCCAACTCCATCCTCCTCCTGTCGATCTTCGCCTTCTATTGCTAGGCATTTGTGGGGGTGATGCCCTTCGTCCCGCTGTTCCGCCACTTCTTCTACCTCCGACTAGGCAGCTCCTAGTGCTTCGGGTGCGCTAGCTTCATCTCCGCCAATGGCAACAATGCGATCTCGAGGGCAGGGAAGAAGGTGGAAGACTTCCGGAACAAGTGGGTCTTCATGGATGCCAAGCGCCCCCATGCTCTGTTGGAGCCGCCGACCACGATCCCGGTGAAGCTGGACCGGTGGGCTCACGAGAAGCTCACCGATCCCCGAGCGGAGCAGCTGCTGGAAAAGATCAAGGCGGACCAACGGGATGCCATGGCTCATTGTAGGGGATTTCAACCAAATATACCATGCAAGAGACAAGAATAAAAGGCATGTTAATCGTAGTCGAATAAATCGGTTCCAAACCACTCTTCAAAGTTGTGAACTTAAAGAGATACACTTGCAAAACAGAAGGTTCACTTGGAGCAATGAGAGGGAAAACCATACAATGTGCAAACTTGACTCATTTTCCTGCAACGCCGGGTGGGACACCACTTTCAACACTCATTTGCTACATGCCCTCTCGTCATCTCTGCCCGATCATTGTCCACTCCTCGCCAATGACAAGGGACCGCGGAGACTGCGAACTTTTAAGTTTGAAAACTTTTGGATCTCTATGCCCGGTTTCGTGGAAGTGGTAAATATGGCATGGAACAATCCTCTCGAGCACACCGAGCCATATCAAGTCTTATTCCATAAGCTCAAGAAGGTGGCTCTCCGACTCTCCGAGTGGAGTAAGGGCCTTTTCTCAAAAGCAAAAGTTCACCTTCATGCCACTCTTTTGGTGATTCTCCGCCTCGACATTGCTCAAGATAATCGGCAAATCTCCCCCAATGAGAGTTACCTTAGGACCCGGCTGAAGAGGAGAGTTATTAGCTTGGCCGCACTCGAGAGAGCTCGGAAAAAGCAATGCTCAAGAATTGCTAACCTCAAGGAGGGCGATGCCAACACCAAGTTCTTTCATCGCCGAATTAATGTTAGAAGGAGGAAGAATCATATCCATAGGATAAAGCATGACCAAGGTTGGGTTACCGAGCATGACGCTAAAGAGAAGCTCATTCTGGAACACTTCGCTAAAGTGATGAAAAAAGGGAGCACAAGTGACAAAGACTTCAATTGGGATGAGCTCAACTTAGAGGTGCATGACCTGCATGGCCTCGAATCACCCATCACTGAGGAGGAGATGCGGGAGGCAATCAATGGCATGCCAAGTGATGAGGCACCAGGCCCGGACGGCTTCACGGGTGCGTTCTTTAATAAGTGTTGGGGCAACACGAAGCAGGACATGATGAGGGTGGTACACCATTTTGATGCCCTCCACACGGCAAATCTTCATTGGCTCAACTCCGCAAATGTGGTCCTTCTGCCCAAAAAAGAAGGCGCCGAGGGGATTGCAGACTATAGGCCCATCAGCCTCATTCATGCCATTGCTAAGATTATCGCAAAAATTCTCTCAATCCGTCTTTCTCCGCACATGGACAAGCTGGCCTCCAATGCCCAAAGCGCATACATCAAGTGCAAAGGCATACACGACAACTTTTTGTGTGTTCGCAACTTGGTTCGTAGACTGCACAAATGCAAGACCCTGTCTTTGTTGTTCAAGCTTGACATCCGCAAGGCCTTCGACTCGGTCAGATGGGAATACATCCTTGATCTCCTACGGCGAAGGGGTTTCCCCCCAAGTTTCAGGATTGGATTGCGTCCCTTCTATGCACATCATCCTCGAGGATCCTACTGAATGGTGTGGCTGGCCACCCCATCAAACATGGTTGGGGCCTCCGGCAAGGGGATCCCCTATCCCTGCTCCTTTTTGTCATTGCAATTGATGCGCTCCAACAACTTCTTGAGTTGGCAACCCGAAAAGGGCTACTTCACAAGGTGCGGGGAGAGGGGTCATGGTGAGAACTTCACTCTATGCAGATGATGCAGCCATTTTCATGGCCCCAATTAAAAATGATATTGACAACCTCTCAGCCATCTTGCGCGGATTTGGGGAGGTCACCAGGCTATGCACCAATTTCCATAAGAGCTCTGTTGTGGCCATTCTATGCAATCACCTCAATCTAGAGCACATCCTTCAAAGCTTGCCGGTGGAAAGGGCGTCCTTCCCCTTAAGATATTTGGGCCTTCCTCTATCCGTCTGGAAGCTTAAGAAGGTGGATTGGCAATTCCTTGTCGACAAGGTTGCAAGCAAGTTGGTTACCTATGATGGCCAAAATATCACCACCATTGGACGCACAACCTTTGTCAAGTCCGTCATCACCTCACAAGCGATCTACTTCATCATGCCGTTGGTCATACCGTCGAGCATTCTTCAAAGTATCAACAAACTCGAGCGAGCCTTCCTTTGGTCTGGATCGGACAAGACGACGGGTGCCAAGTGCAAGGTGAATTGGGAGATTGTTTGCTGGCCGCGTAAATATGGCGGTCTAGGGGTCCTCAACACCGACAAATTTGAGAGGGCCTTGCGTTTGAGGTGGCCATGGTTTGAATGGACGGTGCCTCACAAGATGTGGGTGGGATTGGGAAACCCATGTGACAAGGAGGACCTTGACTTCTTCTATGCGTCCACAACCATCACCATGGGGCATGGTGCTAAAACATCCTTTTGGGATTCTCCTTGGCTTCATGGATGCAAGCCCAAGGACGTTGCTCCGCTCGTTTTTAGGCCTCCTCGAGGAAGAATTGGAAGGTGTGTGGGGCCCTAAAATATAATGCATGGATCCTCAAGATCAACACCTCCACGGTCGTATCCGTTGAACACATCCGACAATTCTTCACTCTATGGGCGCTTATAAATGATGTCCACCTTGATAAACGTGCTGAAGACATCATTGTGTGGAAGCACACGACAAGCGGGCACTACTCTGCGACCTCCGCCTACAAGGCCCAATTTCTAGGCTTGGTCCTCTCCCCCATGGATCAAATGGTTTGGAAGGCTTGGGCGGCGCCAAAGGCTAAATTCTTTGCTTGGTTGGCTATCCAAGATAGAATTTGGACCGTGGATAGACTTGCAAAATGGGGATGTCCAAACTGTGGGCTTTGCACTCTTTGCAAGAGAGATCAAGAAAGTGGACCACATCTCTTCTTCAAATGCCGTTACACCATTCGGCTATGGAACTCGGTCATCGTGAAATTCGGCCTTCACCACTTGGACACTACTACTTGGCAGCTATAGGATTCGGTAGAGGAGTGGTGGACAAATAGAACCGGCGCCGGAGTCCCCAATAGGAAGGCTATAGCCTCTGTTGCCATGCTCGTGTCATGGACCATTTGAAACGAGAGGAATACCCGTGTTTTCTGGTAGAAGAGCGCTCCTCCACCAATGTTGCTTAACTTCATCGTTTGCGAGGCAAACCTTTGGGTCACTGCCGGAGCAAAGAAATTAGGGGCTATTATTTTACGCGAGTAATCATTCATGCCGTGTAAAAATGACTTCTGTAACAAACTCTCTTCTTGTCTAATTAATAGATGAGGCAAATCTTTTGCCTCCGTTTCGAAAATAAATAAATGTGTCCTTGTATGGCCTAGCTAAAGTTACCGAGAGTTGGCTGGCTAGATCATTTGGGGAAGCTTTTGCATGTTAGTATTATTTCTTCTTTCCATGCAAACGATGTGCTCCATGCCAGAGTACATGACACACCGGCGTTGGAAACCTGGTCGTCGAGCACCCGCGGAATCATCATTTCCACGGCAGAGAGCGCATCGTCCACCTTCTTCCTCTCAACCTCCATTGCGGAGCTGCCGAACATGAAATGAGTTCTGAAATGAGCGAGCCATTGGAGGCGACTTGGGGCGACGTGGGCGGCGACCCCGCTCCCCCCGGCAGTGCTGCCGCGGCAACGGGGTGGGTTCTGGTGCGACGGGGTCCCAGTGGCGCCCCGGCGTCCCCTGCTCCGGCGCGCTCCCCTGGGGCGGGTCGTGCGGGCTGCGGTGGCTGGTTTTGGGCTTTGTAGGAGGATGCGTCTGATGAGGAGGATGGGATTTCCTCTCCGCGGCTGGCTCCTCCTCCGTTGGGGGCGACGCTGGGTGATTTCGTGCTGGCGGTGACTCAAGGCGGGGCTGGTCGGGGAGACCAGTGCCGCCGCTTTGCGCCTGGCGGAGGCGGTTCGCGGGTGACGGCGGTGCGCTGCTGGAGGCCAGAGGTGCAATTGGACTCGGGCGCACGGGGGCCATGTCTGGCGCCCCCGCTGTCTCCCTGGCGTTCTGTGCCCGCGGTGGCTCCGGTGATGCCCGAGGAGTGGCCTGCTCTTCCTGCCTTCCCCTCAACGGCGTCGTTGGCGGCGGCGGAGCAGGTGGCTGGCGCGCTAGGGTTGGCGTCGTCTGCCCATACCTTGGGCCTGCTGGGGGCCTCTGGGCCTGCCGGCCCCGCTCTGTCCTCTGGCCGTCGGGCCTCCTGGTGTGGGGCCCTTGGCGTCTGCAGGGGGGCCTTCGGGCTCATGTGCTGGACCTGTCCCTGATAGCCCACGCGGTCGGCCTTCCCTGGGAGGGTCCCGAAAGCCCGCTTGCTAGCGCTTTATATGGCTGCGCAGGGGCCTCCGTGACCCCTCGCTAGGGTTTCCGGCTCGTCCCAGTGAGGTGCGGCGCCACCGTCTCTCTGTCAGATCTCTCGTTCCCAGCCCCCTCCTCTCCTTCTCACTCTGTCCTTTGCCGAGGCGACGACCATGGGCGACAGGCGCGCAGACAAGCGCCCGATGGAGCCTCCGCTCACCGAGAAGGAATGGCGGCGTGAGAAGGCCCTACGGGAGCAGGTGAAGCGTGGCCAACGGGCCAGGGCGGCGGGGCGTGCGGGCGACGGAGGTGGTTTTGAGCATGGTCAAGACGGCGGATCTGGTCATGGCTATGGTGTCTATCAGGGTCATGACTCCGGATCTGGTTCCCACGGGCGCGAGGGGGATTGGGGTCCTCCTCCACCCTGGTGGGGCCAGCAAGAGAAGAAGAAGAAGCGCAAGCATGGGACGCGGCGTCACGAGCTGGAGCGTAAGCCGCAGGAGCACCCCCTTTGCGGCGGAGGCCATGGGGACCCGCTAGCAAAGAAGCCACGGGCTTTGGCTGCACCGCTTGCGGTGGTCGCGGAGGAGGGCCGGTCGAGGAGGAGGGCGGGGAATGCTTCAAGTACGGCCGGACCGGGCATTTCCAGGCCAAGTGCACCTCCCCCCTTTGTGTGATCTGCAAGCAGGAGGGCCACGCCTCGGCTTATTGCCCTTCACGGGGCAAGCAGCCGCACCTCCAGATCATGGGCAGTGCCATTCCGGGCGAGGGATTTTTTGCATGGAGTTCAAAGAAGAAGAGATGGCGGAGGGCGAGGACCCTAAAGTTGCTAATGGTGCCATTCTGTCAGCGGAGCCGGGGAGGCTTTTGCTGCGTACGCTCAAGCAGGAGCTGAAGCACATGGTGGCTGGAGCCTGGGACTGGCAGATAGCGCAGGTTGGCGACAACGACTTTGCGGTGGTGTTCCCTTCTACAGATCTGTTGCATATGGCCAAGACAAGCGGCAAGCTTTTCCTCTCCATCCACGACATTATGGTGCTGGTTCGTGACTCGATCCATGAGACGATTGTGCCCCTCTCCATGCCGGAGGTGTGGCTCCGCCTGCATGGCATCCCCAAGAAGCACCGACGTGTCGACCGTCTGATGGAGGGGCTCAAGATGCTGGGTAGACCTATCGTGGTGGATGAGCTATCCCTCATCCGGGTGGGACCGGCGAGGATGAAGTTTGGTTGCAGAGCCCCTGACAAGATGAATGGTTTTGTGCAAGTTTGGTTCAATCATGAGGGATACGACATTCGGGTTGAGGTGGAGCGGCTCCCAAAGCGCCCTGGAGACGGGCCGGCGGCGCCTGGTCCTAACAACACACCCTCTCACCCGGGCGACAAGAGCGCTGGACCGCCTGGTCCGGGGACCGGAGGGACAGCTGGGCAGCAGCAGCAAGACCCAGGGGCCCAGGGCGGGCAACACACTGGCAGTGAGGGCCGCGCTATGGATGTGGACATGGCCGGCCGTGAGGATGAACCTGAGGATAGCATGCCAGACACGTCAATTGACACGGAGACTTGGAATCAATTGGGTATCAAAGAACTTCCGCTCGATGAGGGGAAGGAGAACGCGGAGCCTGGGGCGCTGGCGATCTCGGACACGGCTGGGAGCAGTTCGCCTCCGTCCCGCGCTCTTGTGGGGGCTTTCAATCTGGTGGGCTCAGCATCGCTGCCTGCTGCTGGTCACGCCGCTGCGGCTGTCGCCCCAGCCTCCCCCAGTTTGCTCGGCTTGGACTCGGGTGTGGTGCTCAATGAGCCATCCATTCGCACCCTGATGTCTAGTCGTCGCAGCTCGGGGGGATCCGGACGTGCCCCTAAGAAGACGGTCGGGCGGAAGCTTCCTGTCAAGCAAGCTGCGCTGGCGCTCCCTTCACCTGTGGCACCGGCGTGTGTGGATCTTCAGGCTGCGCTGGGCTCTGCAGGCACGGCGGCCAAGGCGCGGCGCTCTCGGGCATCTCCGAGCCCTCAGCGTGCTCCAAGTGCTCGGGCCAAGGCGACATTGGGCGACCTGTCTTCCTTGGAGAGTGCGCAACTTCGACTGGCGGACAAGAATCTGGAGACTTCAGGTAACCCACCCCCTCCTTTAAGATTCTGAACGCGTTTATAGATCCACAGCTTGTTACTATCTTAGACGACAGTGGTTTCGGATTAGGAGCGGATCGTGGTGAGCTTGTGTCCCTTATCCGTGCTCGTGAGGAGGCCCAAGCGGCTTTGGCAGAGGCCGCTGCTACGGCCAAGGCCAGGGAGGCCGATACCACGGCGCTGGCGGTCTCTGCTGGCCCAGTGACTGCGGGTATTCCCACCATGCTAGTCCCGTTAGAGGGGGCCGTCGCAACCAGGGAGGTTGACGCTGCGCCATCGACGAGCCGAGCCCAGGCTAAGAAGCGTGTGGCAAAACCGGTGACCTCCAGAGGGGTTCGCCTTCGCAACCGTATTATTTGATGCGTTACATCTTTTGGAACATTCGGGGTTGCGGGCACTCGGGTCGACGCACGCAACTTAGGGAGTTTATCGCTCGCGAAAGGATTGACGTTGTGGCTCTCCAAGAAACGATCAAAGCGGACTTTTCGTATCGTGATCTCGCGGCCTATGATCCTCTCCACCGCTTCGTGTGGGGCTGGGTCCCTTCCATTGGCCATTCGGGCGGTCTACTCTTGGGATGTAATTCTGATGTTTGTGATGTTGTAACTTGGGACATGGGATCGTTTTTCATTTCTGTCACGATTAAGCATAGAGTCTCTCTCGCTTCCTGGGCGATCGTTTGTGTTTACGGCCCGGCCGATCACTCGCGCGCGGCTGATTTCCTGGGAGAAATCCAAGTCTTGGTCGGGGCCAAGCAAGCCGCTAACATTCCCATTGTTCTTAGGGGCGATTTTAACCTTATCCGTTCGGCCGCGGACAAAAATAATTGCAACATTGACTGGCCTAGGGTCTCCCTTTTTAACAATGCCATTGCGGCTTGCGCATTGCGGGAAATCGCTAGGACAGGGGCTAGATACACGTGGACTAACAAGCAACTCACTCCGGTCCGGAGCGTCCTGGACCGTGTGTTCGTTACGGCTGACTGGGAGGTGATCTTTCCCATGTGTACGCTGGTTGCTGAAACACGCATTGGTTCTGACCATGTTCTGTTGATCCTGGCCTCTGGGGAGGATAGGATCAAGCGTAGCCCACGTTTCTACTTCGAAACAGGGTGGTTCGAGGTAGAGGGTTTCATACCCATGCTCCTCGCGCATTGGGAGCAAGCTAGGGCTGCAGCTGGTCGCTCCAGGGGTCCTCTTGACACTTGGGTTTCGGCCGCCGGGGCCCTGCGTGGTTTCCTTCGAGGGTGGGGTGCAAACCACGGAAGTGAAGCTAAACGAGCTAGGGAAGCTCTTATCGAGGAAATTAAAGTCCTTGACGCTCAAGCTGACTCTAGTTCCTTTTCGGAAGCAGAGTGGGCTAACCGTTATGCCCTCGAAAATCAAGTGCTGGCCATCCTCAGGGAAGAGGAGGAATATTGGCGCCGTAGGGGCGGCGTCAAGTGGATTACCAAGGGGGATGCAAATACGGGCTATTTCCACGCCTTCGCCAACGGCCGCAAAAGGAAATGTTCGATCCTGAGATTGCAATCGGACCACGGGTTACTGGTCAGCCAAGCCGAAATCTTGAGGCATATTTACGATTTGTTCCTTAACCTGTTGGGTACAGCGGAAGAGAAGCCCCTACGCCTCCGTGAGGACTTTTGGGGGGAAGAATCACGGGTGTCGCAAGTCGAAAATGATGGCCTGGCCTTGTCCTTCTCCACGGGGGAGATCGACGATGCGCTTGGCTCGATGAAGATCGATACCGCTCCAGGGCCGGATGGTTGGCCGGTGTCTTTCTTTCGGCGGTTTTGGCCGGCGCTCAAGGACATTTTCTACGATATTATCAACGGGTTTGCGCTAGGCACAATAGACATCTCACGCCTCAACTTTGGCGTCATCAGCCTCATCCCTAAAGTTAAAGGGGCTGACTCGATTAAGCAATACCGCCCCATCACCCTTATTAACGTGCCTTTCAAACTATGCTCCAAGGCATACACTACGAGACTTGCCCCGGTTGCACAGCGTGTGATCGACCGTAGCCAGTCGGGTTTCCTCAAAGGCCGTAACATCCTAGAAGGTCCGGTAGTATTGCAAGAGATCATTCACGAGCTTAAGCGCACGCGTCAGCCGGCCGTGCTCTTTAAGCTTGACTTCGAGAAAGCCTACGACCGTGTGAACTGGGAGTTCATTTGCGAGGTGCTGACTCGGAAGGGATTCGAGTCGGGTTTCATTCATCGCATCATGCAACTTGTCTCGGGGGGACAGACCGCGGTGTCGATTAACGGAGAAGTGGGGAACTTCTTCCGCAACAAACGAGGTCTCAGACAAGGAGACCCCTCCTCGCCTTTGATTTTCAACTTTGTTGCTGATGCCCTCTCGGCCATGGTGAACAAGGCCAAGAATGCCGGCCACATTCGTGGTGTGGTGCGTCACCTCTGCCCCGGAGGGATCACCCATTTACAATATGCGGACGACACTTTGCTACTCTTCGAGCCCGATGACCATAGTATAGCCTCGATTAAGCTCATCCTCCTCGCTTTCGAGATCATCTCCGGCCTGAAGATAAACTTTTTGAAGAGTGAGGTGATTGCCATTGGGGTGGACAATCCCCGTGCCACTCGCATTGCCAACCTTCTTAACTGCAAACTAGGGAGTTTTCCAATTAAGTACCCAGGCCTTCCCATCTCGGACAAACACATCTCGATTCTCGAATGGGAACCCTTATACGGTAAGGTGGCGAACCGGGTTAGTCCCTCGCGCGGCAGGTTTTTATCTTCTGCGGCTAGGCTGATTCTGACAAACTCTAGCTTGTCCTCCCTGCCCCTGTTTACTATGGGCATGTTCCTGCTGGCTGATGGAGTCCACGCCAAGCTCGACACCCCTAGGTCTAAGTTCTTTTGGGAAGGAACTGGGACAAAAAAGAAATACCACCTGATCAAGTGGGCTGCGCTCTGCCGCCCCAAGAAATTCGGTGGCCTTGGGATCCTTAACTCCAAACTCATGAATGTAGAGCTCCTTGTCAAGTGGATCTTGAAACTTTCCCAGAACGAACAAGGGCTTTGGGCCGATATCCTTCGCGCCAAATATTTCCCCGATGGGAATTTCCTCACCTCAAAGGCGAAGGGATCGCCTTTCTGGAATAGGATTCAGGCTGTTAAGCCTATCTTCACGCTAGGGGCCAAGTTCTGTGTTAAGAACAGGAACTCCATGAGGTTCTGGCTCGACCATTGGCTTGGGTCGGAACCTCTTTGGCGTAGCCACTTTATCATCTATCAACTTGCCACTAACGTCGACATTTTGGTGGCCGACGCGCTCAGAACTAACCCACCAGCCATACCTCTCAAAAGACCACTCCTCGCCCATAAACGGGCAAGTTGGGATGGGCTCCTAACTGCCTTGCAGGGTGTTTCTCTCTGCCCTGAGGCCGACATGGTCTCGTGGCCCCTCTCAAGCTCCGGAAAGTTCATGGTCCAGTCGCTTTACAATAAGCTAACCGAGGGACCGACTCTTGACATAGCTAGGGGGCTATGGAAAGCGTCTATACCTCTGAAGACCAAAGTTTTTCTTTGGCAATTATTCCGTGACCGCCTTCCCTCTTCTAACAACATTGCCATTAGACAGGGCCCTTCGGATGGGTCTTGCGCGTTATGTGGAGCGCATGAAGATGCTAACCACATCTTCTTCAAATGCCACCTAACTCGTTTTGCTTGGAGTGCCGTCCGTGAGGCGTTTGCGCAGAACTGGAATCCCCATACGGCGTCGGACCTACGTGGGATCCTTCTCGCTCATAGGGGTAGCTTCGGGCGCGTGCTGTGGCGATGCGTAGGGGCGCTGTGCTGGTCATTATGGACCACCCGTAATAAGATGACTATCGAACACAAGTTCCCTAACCATTCTGCTGATATTATTTTCAAATGCCACTTGTTTCTTCAGACATAGACACCGTTGGGGAAACGGCGTGATGTAGATCGGATGATGGAGGCCATGGAGCGGATTCGCACGATTCAGTTTGAAGCCCGTCACTAAGATGCTGCTCGTGGTGCTATTTTGGACTGGCTGCTTGTGTGCTATTTGTTGTCTTTCTCTATTAGGCTGAGGCCGGTTTCATGTTCCGTACTTTTTGGCTTTGCTCACTTTTTTCTGTTGTAGTCTCTGTGTTGAACTTGTTGGATGCTACTTGTCGGTGGACTTTATTAATTTAAAGTCGGACGCATCGTGCGTCTTCGTTCTAAAAAAAAAAGTACATGACACTCTGCACGTATTGTGAGCGGAACAGGAACTACTACGATTGCCTTCATTGAATTATTACTCCTAGTCAAGCACGGACTGCACAGTTTCGGGCCATTAGTGCATCTCGAACTTGGTGCTGCTAATCGCCTGTAAAGATTCTAACCTGACTTTTTTTATCATTCAACATGGTGTCGTAGATCACGTCGTCTGAATTTTATGAAAGGTTTGCAGACGTTCGGATTCGTGCCACGTATCGGTCCGACCACACGATCTAACCCCAACTCTTCGTCGTGCGTATCACTCTCCGCACGTTCATGCCGGTCAGCCGCTCTCAAGCAGACGTGATTGGACGCAACCGTTGTAGAGCAATGTGACCGGACAGGTGAGCGTCCACACTACACATCACTGATTTCTTTCCTTTCCGCTCTAACCCTATCCGTTCCTCTCCATTCCCGCGCCGTCTAGACCAAGATCTCCACCATGAGCAAGTCCTGATTTTCTGAGGTGGCGGTTTTGGATCTTCCTTTAGATCTTGGCGCTGCCGTCGTCGTTCTCCGGGCTCCTCGATCTCCACGGCGCCAACTCCTCCAAGATAAAGGAGACTGTCATCTCCTCTGACGATAAGGAGGGTTAGCCGATGGAGCAGTCACGCTTCCTCCCGGAGGCGGCGACAACGAACCATGAGTACCAACAATAGATTGTCCGATACCTCAGTGGCCGCGGCGACTCGTCGTCCTCGTGGAGCATCGTCACGGCGGCAAGGCAGTAGTGGAAAAACACAGCATGCCGCTCGGCTTTTGCAAAGTCCGACGAGGCGCCGGCTAGGTCCGCGCTAACCACGGTGGAGACGGTCGCGTGTCATCGCGGCTGCTTTGACGAGGAGTTTACCAAGATCAGCTAGAAGTGATCGCTCAACGACACCCCCCCTCCCATTGTCGGCAGGGACAAGGCAGCTAGGGCACACCGACCAGGGTAGGCATTAGCTGAGGCAGCCCTCGGCACGACGTTGGAGAAAGCAAAGCGGCTCCTTCGCGAGTGCCACATGGCGATTGGGCGGGGCTGCCGCACCCCGTGCCCTTTCGTTGCTGGAAGGACTACTCTGATGATGACAACGATGGCGACGGCGACATGAACAACAATGGTTGTTCCATTGTAAATTACATGCCCGAACTTAAAGTGAATTTTGTTGTTTTTGCAAATTCGTTCGGTTTGTTAAAATCACGTTTCTAAAGTATGCGAACAAGATTGGATAGCCGGCTCTTATATTCTTGCCCGGGAACTGATTCAGACCAGTCCATTAACAAATACAATATTGTTTCAGGAGTCAACATTGGAGATGTCTTGCTACTTATTTCCGGTTTCCTATGAATAGTTTTACGCATAGCATGTGTCGCACTACAATGCAATCCATCCGATCGACTCTACTTAATATGTTGCAACACTCTGCTCTGCATCTGGTTGACTCCGCTGAATGTAGCAAGAAGCACGAACCTACACATTAGTTACTACTCCCTCCGTTTTAAATTACTTGACACATATTTATCTAACCACGGATATATCTAGGCATTAAACAAATATAGATACATCCATATTTAGACAAATTCAAATCGACTAATTTGAAACAGAGGGAATACATACATACTCCATTGTATGTTGTCTATCTAGCCAGCCAAGCTCTCAGTTGGTTTTTTTTTTAATATGAGCTCTCAGATAGCTTTAGCTAAGCTAGGCTAGGACATACTCCCTCCGTTTCAAAATATAAGGCCTCCTTTAGTTCATAGGGTAGGAATATTATAGGAATAGGAAAATCATAGGAAGTGAGGTGGCATGCATCTCACTTCCTATAGGAAAAGAGATGTCACTTGATTCATAGGATAGGATTTTTTTCATTGAGTCTAGACTAATGTTTTTTTCCCTTTAAGATGTGAAGGATTGATTCCTATCCTACATATAAATAGGAATTCATTCCTACAAACCAAAGGGCTTCATAGGAATTTTTTCTACAAAAATCCTATCCTTTAGAAATCCTACAAGATTCCTCCAAACTAAAGGAGGCCTAAGTCTTTTAGAGATTCCAACAAGTGACTACATACGAAAAAAAGAGTGAATCTACATTCTAAAATATGTCTCCATACATCCGTATGTTATTGTCCATTTGAAATGTCTAAAAAGACATATATTTAGGAACGAAGGGAGTATTTATGTGTCTGACACCAAACTTATTGTCTATTTGAAATGTCTAAAAAGACATATATTTAGGAACGAAGGGAGTATTTATGTGTCTGACACCAAACACCAAGGAGTATGGCGTTTCCCCTTTGCCACATCGGACAAGTGCGGATCAGGGCCAAATGCCAATGATCGTGGTGTATCTAGTGCAATCCAAACGCCATGTATGTTGGCATGACAAAAATTGTCGAATTCAAAAGTATTTTTCAAACAAGGTCAATTCGTGCTAATCTTCGCGTATAAGATCAAAATAGAAACTCCGTCGGCATCGTTTTTTTTTTTGCGGGGGAGTTGCTACTACCCCTCCCCTACTTGCATCGCCGTCCCGGCCGAATTTTGTTACGAAACTGCTCCACACACCATAATTATGGACCGATCCTTGCACGATAAATCAATCCAGCGGCTGTCAACTCTTTAGTCCTATGCATGTATGGTTCCATCTTAAACATAGCAGCGTTGTCATCACAAAGTACTCGCGTCTGTGGACTGGGCTGACATCTTCATCTCAAATAAACATCTAAACTATGTACTCAAATCAATCACTAGTAGTGAGCACACGATTACATGCGTACAAGATTAAATCGCAGTGTATTACGTGAGCGCGCCGACGAGCACGTGCATGTGGAAGATATAAGGACATGTACAAGGGAGGCAACACCTTGGTGCTGCTCCAGCCATCCACATAGATAAATTTAAATGAAGCTATTGTTGTATGCCACTATCACCCAATGGAAACTACTCTATGTGATGTTATCATCTTACTTTTTCTCTCTCACCTCCTTTCCAACACATGAAACTTCCACTGCATTTAAACAATACCAGCATCCATTTGAATCAACGATATCAACAAGCATACACACTGAAAGTTATCAAACAACTTGATTTCCAAACAAAATGCAAACAGTGTCAACAAGTATGTCTTGTCCATGACACTACAAAATCCCATAGTAACAGAATAATCTTAAGGTTTCCAAATACTCACAAAGGAAAGATTTGTAAACACACAAAGCAAATTTCAGACTGAATTTGTTGTTGTATCCTTTGATTCTTCTCATTTCAAAAAACAACTCTCACAACTTCTACACTGGCACATGAAACCCGCTTTTATTGCACATATATGTAGAACATCTACATGAGAAGCAAAGACACAAGTTAGAGTATAATAACAAGCATGTCGAAAACATAGATTTTTTTTCTAAGTTGGCCATTTGATTTGGCTAGAGCATTTCCTGTTAAATTTGCATGGAGCAACTGACAATAGTACAAGTATCCTGCTGTAGTGCAACTACAGTTTTAAAAACTACAGGTGAGTTTTATAGCACAGCCATCATTTTAATTAAAAAAATAGCATTTAAAAAACAATAGTGCAGATTTTGGGTACAGTACAGTGCAGATTTCAGGGTACAGTGCAGATTTCCGAGTAGAGTGCATATTTTAAAAACAATAGTGCAGATTTTTAGTGCAACATATACATGAACTTCCTAACGAACACATGCAGATTCTAGCATTTATTTCTAAAGTACATCAAGTTGTACTTTCTGAAGACGCGGATGATTATGAAATTGTAACCCTGCATTAGGTATGTGTTCTAAGTTCTTTATCCTAACAAGCGAGGATTCTACTGTTGCAACATGCATCCACAGACAGTGCTTTAGAAAAAAAATATGGGGACTTCCACAAGCATAGCCTCCTGACCCAAATAATTGAACCTAGTTCGCAGCACAGGGGAATCAATCTGGTTCTTGAAAAGAAGCTATTTACCAAATAATCATAAATCTCCAGAATCCATCAAACCCAAGCTTAGTTTACTGAACCGTTGCTGATAATTGCTCGTGGAGATGGATTCTACTAGCTTCTGCGCACGTACTAAATAATATGATTTTCTACCCGCAACTGCAAAGTGCAGAGTAATAGCACGGATCTAACATGTTTCTCTCAGGGATTAATAAGAAGAAATAGATGGGGATTACTACAAGCATGTCCACCTTATCCAGATTGATTGAATCTAAATCACAGGATAGGGGAATCGATCTTGTTCTTGGAACAAATCACCAGAATCCATCAAACCCTAGCCTAATTTACTGAACCTATCCGAATCAAATCAATCTGGCCATCAGCACAAGAGGAAGCAGGGGAAGAAGTAGTGTCATACCTTGCACGGAGAGCTCGAATCGACGATGTTGAAGGCAGGCTAAGGACGAGGGTGCGCCGCCTTCTCCTCTTGTTCGTGCGTCGCACCTCCACTGCCCTGGTTCACGCGCTTCCTTCTCCCGTTCCCGCGCTTCCCTTCTTGTTCGCGGCCTTGCGCCGCCGGCTATTGTTGGGTCTGCATGGTCCTGCGGGGAGTGGAGCGACCGATCCCACACCGCGTCGCCCGAGCGGTCGCCTCGTTGCTTTCGTCAGGGAGGAGGCGAGCTCTTCTGCAGGTGACCGCATTGCTCTGCAGGCGATATGTTTGATGGACGTGGCATCGGACAGGTCGATGTGGCGGCCGGGGCACCGATACAGACGGGAGCGTTGGCCATGCCCTCATGGTGATTACGAGCATGTTTAACAATGCCACATGAGATGTTGTCAGCCTGCCGCTGGATTAGGACGCCGAGGAGGGCATTGTGTTGTCTGTGTTCGAGGGGCATCGGTGGGCCCTGACCGATATACGTTCTGTCATAGATGCCTTTGTCCCATGACATGTTTGGACCGTGGGAGGGGTGAGGGGGTGGGGGCAAGGCATACGTCTGTAGCATGGTTACTGCCCACGTCGTTCTAGCTCTACCTAGCTAGGTTACATTTTAATGTTCTCAAACTTCGTAGCTTCCTACATTGTTTTTTGGATCAATTAGTTCTCTTTGATATTGGCAACTCTACAGCTCGGGAGGAATTATGTCAGCCCTAAACTTAAAGTTTTCCCTGAAGGAAATATGCCCTAGAAGCAATAATAAAGTTGTTATTTTATATTTCCTTATTCATGATAAAAGTTTATTATTCATGCAATAATTAAAGGTTTATTATTCATGCTATATTATTCATATAAAGGTTTATTATTCATGAAACATAAACAAATATCATGTCCCTAGTAAGCCTCTACTAGACTAGCTCGTTGATCAAAGATGGTTAAGGTTTCCTAATCATAGACATGTGTTGTCATTTGATAACGGGATCACATTATTAAGAGAATGATGTGATGGACAAGAACCATCCATTAGCTTAGCATAATGATCGTTCAGTTTATTGCTATTGCTTTCTTCATGTCAAATACATATTCCTTCGACTATGAGATTATGCAACTCCCGGGTACCGGAGGAATACCTTGTGTGCTATCAAACATCACAACGTAACTGGGTGATCATAAAGATGCTCTAGAGGTATCTCTGAAGGTGTTTGTTAAGTTGGCATAGATCGAGATTAGGATTTGTCACTTCGAGTATCGGAGAGGTATCTCTGGGCCCTCTCGGTAATACACATCATAAGAAGCCTTGCAAGCAAAGTTACTAATGAGTTAGTTGCAGGATGATGTATTACGGAACGAGTAAAGAGACTTGACGGTAACAAGATTGAACTAGGTATGAAGATACCGACGATCGAATCTCGGGCAAGTAACATACCGATGGACAAAGGGAATTACATATGATGCCATAACGGTTTGTGTTGGGGAACGTAGTAATTTCAAAAAAATTCCTAGCACACGCAGGATCATGGTGATGCATAGCAACGAGAGGGGAGAGTGTTGTCTACGTACCCTCGTAGACCGTTCGCGGAAGCGTTATATCAACGCGGTTGATGTAGTCGTAGTCTTCACGATCCGACCGATCCAAGTACCGAAAGCACGGTACCTCCGAGTTCTGCACACGTTCGGCTCGGTGACGTCCTCACCTTCTCGATCCAGCAAGAGGGGCGAAGTAGTAGATGAGTTCCGGCAGCACGACGGCATGGTGACGGTGTTGGTGAAGAACAATCTCCGCAGGGCTTCGCCTAAGCACTACGAAAACTATGACGGAGGACAAAATAGAGGGGACGGGGTTGCCGGCACACGGCTTGGTGTTTCTTGATGTGTCTTTGGTGCTAGCCATGCCCCTCTATTTATATGTTGAGCCCTGGGGTCGAAACTTGGAGCAAAAGCCTCCTCAAAGTCGGGTTTGCCCGAAAGGCAAGAGTCCCACTCGGACTCCAGGACCAAACGCCACAATCCTTGGTGTCTGGCCCAGGGCCAGACGCCAGGGTCTCCGGCGTTTGGCCCCCTGGCCTCCGCAAAACTCCTTTTGCACCGACTTATAGCCCCGTGGGCCTGCGCCCTTGGCCTAACCATATCATCCAATATATGAATCTTTACCTCCGGACCATTCCGAAGCTCCTCGTCATATCCGTGATGTCATCCGGGACTCCGAACAACATTCGGTCACCAACATACATAACTCATATAATACTATATCGTCAACGAACGTTAAGCGTGCGGACCCTACGGGTTCGAGAACTATGTAGACATGACCGAGACACCTCTCTGGTCAATAACCAATAGCGGGACCTAGATGCCCATATTGGCTCCTACATATTCTACGAAGATCTCTATCGGTCAGATCGCATAACAACATACGTTGTTCCCTTTGTCATCGGTATGTTACTTGCCCGAGATTCGATCATCGGTATCTCAATACCTAGTTCAATCTCGTTACCGGCAAGTCTCTTTACTCATTCTGTAATACATCATCTCGCAACTAACTCAAGAGTTGCAATGCTTGCAAGGCTTATAGTGATGTGCATTACCGAGTGGGCCTGGAGATACCTCTCCGACAATCGGAGTGACAAATCCTAATATCGAAATACGCCAACCCAACAAGTACCTTCGGAGACACCTGTAGAGCACGTTTATAATCACCCAGTTACATTGTGACTTTGGTGGCACACAAAGTGTTCCTCCGGTAAACGGGAGTTGCATAATCTCATAGTCATAGGAACATGTATAAGTCATGAAGAAAGCAATAGCAACAAACTAAACGATCATGTGCTAAGCTAACGGAATGGGTCAAGTCAATCACATCATTCTCCTAATGATGTGATCCCGTTAATCAAATGACAACTCTTTGTCTATGGCTAGGAAACATAACCATCTTTGATCAACGAGCTAGTCAAGTAGAGGCATACTAGTGACACTCTGTTTGTCTATGTATTCACACATATATCATGTTTCTGGTTAATACAATTCTAGCATAAATAATAAACATTTATCATGATATAAGGAAATAACTAATAACTTTATTATTGCCTCTAGGGCATATTTCCTTCAGTTTGACCGATAAACATCTCCGTAGAATATTTGGGAGCCGATATGGGCATCCAAGTTCCACTATTAGTTATTGGCCGGAGAGGTGTCTCGGTCATGTCTACATAGTTCTCGAACCCGTAGGGTCTGCACGCTTAACGTTCGTTGACGATATAGTGGTATATGAGTTATATGTTTTGGTGACTGAATGTTGTTTGGAGTCCCGGATGAGATCACGAACATGACGAGGAGTCTTGAAATGGTCGAGAGGTAAAGATTGATATATAGGACGATGACATTTGGACAGCGGAAGTGTCTCGGAGTGTACCAGGTGATCATCGGAGTACCGGAGGGGGTACCAGACAGCCCCAGGAGGTTAGTGGGCCTATTGGGCCATTAGAGGGGAGCACACCAGCCCATAAGGGGCTGGCGCACCCCCCATGGCAGCCTCCCAAGTGGGGAAAGGAAAGGAGGGGAGGATTCGGTCTCCTCATTCCTTCCTCTTCCCCCTTTCCTTCCCCCCTCCAACAAATATGGCAGGGGGCGCGGCCAAGGGCAGGAGCCCAAGTAGGATTCAGACCTACTTGGGGCGCCCCTTGGACTCTCCCCTCTCCCTCCCACCTATATATATGTGGGAGGGATGGGGGCGCCTAGCACCCCCAGAAGAATTGCTTAGCTGTGTGCGGCGGCCCCTCCACCGTTTACACCCCCACCCATATTTTCGTAATGCTTAGGCGAAGCCCTGCGGAGATCACTTCAGCATCACCGTCACCACACCATCGTGCTGCCGGAACTCATACACGACCTTGCCATCTTGCTGGATCAAGGAGGAGGAGGACGTCACCGAGCTGGACGTGTGCAGAACGCGGCAGTGCCATACGTTCGGTACTTGATCAGTTGGAGCGCGAAGAAGTTCGACTACATCAACCGCGTTGTTAAACACTTCCGCTTACGGTCTACAAAGGTACATAGACACACTCTCCCCTCTCGTTGCTATGCATATCCATGGATAGATCTTGCATGTGCGCAGAAACTTTTTTGTTTTTCATGCAATGTTTCCTAACAGTGGCATCCGAGCCAGGTCTATGCATAGATGATATGCATGAGTAGAACACAAAGAGTTGTGGGTGGTGATAGTCATACTACTTACCACCAACGTCTTATTTTGATTCGGCGATATTGTGGGATGAAGCTGCCCGGACCAACCTTACATGTCCACGCACATGAGACCGGTTCCACCGACTGACATACAACTAGTTTTGCATAAAAGGTGACTGGCGGGTGTCTGTTTCTCCTACTTTAATTGAATCAAATTTGACTATGGCTGGTCCTTGAAGAAGGTTAAAACAGCAAACTTGATGAAACACCATTTTGGTTTTTGTGTAGTTAAGAATGGTTCTTGCTACAAGCCCATAGCAGCCACGTAAAACTTGCAACAACAAAGTAGAGGACGTCTAACTTGTTTTTGCAGGGCATGTTGTGATGTGATATGGTCAAGATATGATGTGATATATGTTGATGTATGAGATGATCATGTTTTGTAATATCGACAACTGGCAGGAGCCTTAGGGTTGTCTCTTTATTGTATGAAGTGCAAGCGCCATGTAATTGCATTACTTTATCACTATGCGTTAGCGATAGTTGTAGAAGCAATAGTTGGCGTGACGACCTTGACACAACGACACTACGATGGAGATCAAGGTGTCAAGCCGGCGATGATGGAGATCATAACGATGCTTTGGAGATGGAGATCAAAAGCACAAGATGATGATGTCCATATCATGTCACATATTTTGATTACATGTGATGTTTAGCGTTTATGCATCTTGTCGTGGTGGGCGCATGACAGATGCCATGGGATGGCTAAAGAGAGGAGCAGGCTCGAGGGCACTGGTGGTCTCCAGAGGCGAGGTCGGCATGAGCGAGCGTGGGACGCAAGACATACCTAGGTTCGGGAATCTCCAGAGAGATAACACCCCTAGTCCTGCCGAGTGTGGTTTATATGTAACAGTACAGAGTTGCTCCTAGAGATGTATGGAGGGAGAAGGAGGTCTGGCCAAGGCTTAGGCTGCTCCCTCTCCTCGGGTGTTGCTTTTTTGGGTGTGTGTGATCAATTGTGTGAATGAAGTGGGTTCTGCCCGTATGCATGGGGGCTCTTGGGGGGTTTTATAGGTTAACCCCCCCAGGGGTACAAGGGTAATGTTACAAGGCCGTAGGGCCGGGTTGTCAGTGTCCAGGAACCCGGTGCTGGGACCCGCCGGGTACCAGGGCTCGCCGGGTTCTCCAGGCGCGGGCCCCATGCGCCTAGGGGGCACTGTGTTTTGTCTTGTCGATCGTCAGGGCATGGCCGGGTTGAGTCGGCTACAGTGACGCTCCGTCAGGTCGCCGCCTGTGGGCGTCATTGGTCACGCCGGGACACTGTTGCCACGCCAGGCCTAGCCAGTGGGTGGGCGTAGGGCACTGTAGCCACGCCGGCCCTAGTCAGCGGGTAGGTAGAGGGCACTGTTGCCTCGTCCGGCTGACCAGAGGCATGGGCGGGGGACTGTGGCGTTGATCATTAGCTGGCGGAGACTCGTCTCATTGTATGGCTGGGATGGGATGGCCGCTGACCCTTGGCCGGGTTTGTAGAACACGCCAAGGGCGGTGTTGGCTTGCTGGAGAAGTCTTGAGCTTGGTTGTTGGGGCCGAGTCGAGGAGCCTGGCCGGGTCGGCCTGCTTGGTCGGATCGAGCGACCTGGCCGAGTCGAGCAACTCGGCCAAGGTCGGGCCGGATTGAGGGGCGATGCTGGCCCCGTTGTTTTTGAAAAGGATCCGGGTTCCGTTGCCTGCCTAGGGTTCATCCCCCCGATAGTAGTCCCCGAAGCAGTGACGGTCCGCCGTCTTCGGGTGGTGGGCCCTCACAGTTTCCCCCCTGTGCAGAGGCAAACTTGGTGTCCGTCAGGTCCGGCAACACCCACTGTGTGCCGGCTTTCGGAAGCCGGATCGCGGCGTCTTCGTTGTGGTGGGAAACCGAGGAGCTCGACGAATCTTGGGTAATCCATTGGGCTTCACGCGGCCGCCACGTGGCGCTTGGAGCCGGAAGGGCTTAACAGGCCACACGCGCGATAGGACGGGGCGACGCTCTGGGGCCCGCCGCTGCACACCCTCGGCCCATGCGCGCAGATTTATTGCGGCGTCCGTAGGTCGGTTGCTATTCTCCAGGCAGTTATTGCATGCGTACGTGCGCACTTATTGCGGGGAAGTGGGAGGGGCGAGCGCAAACGATCCCACTTCCCCACGTTTCGAATCATGGCCTATAAATTGGGGGCAAGGGGGCGGTGGAGATCACTCACGCTCGCGCACCCCTGCCTCTTCGTCCTCCCTCTTCTTCCGACGGTCACCGCTAGTTGAGATGCCCGCCGTTCCGAGCAGAGCTTTCCTGCCATCTTCCTTTCCCCTTCATTCTTCTTCTTCGCGCGCGGGACGATGGCGCTACTGTCAGGGTCGTGCATGGGCTCGATCGTCACCCTCAATGACATCGCCTACCTCCGTGACACCAGGCGCCTGCCGAGGGCGGAGGAGGTCGAGGCTCGCCTCCCGCAAGGCGAGCGGGAGCCACGGCCCAGAGGCTCGGAGCGGGTGGTCTTCCTGCCGCACTTCAAGCATGGGTTCGGGCTGCCCGCGAGCGGGTTCTTCCGCGAGTTTCTGGAGTTCTTCGGGCTCCAGCCTCATCACCTTGGCGCCGGCGCGATCGCGCAGCTGTCCGGCTTCGTCACCCTCTACGAGGGGTACCTGGGGGTCGATCCTTCGATCGACCTCTGGGTGCCCTTCTTCTCTCTGAAGCAGCAGGGGCCGAAGGCCGGAGAGATATCCGAGTGCGGGGCGGCCGTCATCACCAAGCGGTCATGCGCCGACTGCTTGAAGATGCCGCTGGAGGATTCTTCCAAGAAATGGCGGAATTCCTTCTTCTACGTCCGCAGCGTCGGCGAGGACCGCATCAACCTTCTACCGTTCATCAACTCGTTGCCGTGGGGGAAGCTGAACTAGGGGTACTACCCCAAGCACCCGTCACAGGAGGTGCTCAACCTGTGCGAGTGGTTGTCGGTGATGAAGGAGCCGGAGGAGCTCATTGGCACCGACCTCATCACCGCCTTTATCGTCCGGCGGGTGCTGCCACTGCAGCGACGCAGCCACCTCATCGGCCAGATGGCTGGCCCCCGGGATCACAACTGCATAGCGAATACGCGGTTGGCGGCGGACCAGATCGCACGCCGGGTTAATGATATCTCCAAGGCCAGCTTGGGGGTCGACTGGGCGTTCGGGAAGGCCCTGTACAGCCGTGCGAACTCGGCACCATTGGTGAGTCCCTGGTCTCCATACTTTGCTGCTGCTTTTCTTCTCGTTCGTCCTGACGCGATGCGAGAGGTGCTTCTGAATGCCATCCGGCACCCTTTTGACCGAGCGCGAGCGCAGGTGGTGCAGGATGCCTCGGAGGAGCTCGAGGCCCAAGACGGAGGGGAGGCGGCGGCCGCCGATACGGGTGCAGGGCGCCGAGTAGGTGAGCCTTGTTTATATTCCTTGAGTTGCCGGTCGCAGGACGGCTTCGGAAACGTTGATGCGAGCTATTGACGCAGCGGTGCCGGGTGGAGGAGGCGGCGGTGCAGCCGGAGCTGGGTCGTCTCGAGGGGCGGGGACGGCGCGGCGCCCGCACGGGAAGGATATCGCCCTGTCGCGGGCCCCAGCCGTGAAGCACGCATCGGACCTGGCCAGAGGCGCCAAGCTGCCCGCCAAGAGGAGGCGCAACGCTCCACTGGAAAGGGCGGCGAGGCCCGAAGTTCCGGTGGTGCCAGGGTAAGTGATTTCTTGTGCCCGAGCCGAGTAGCCGAGCGGCCCTGCTCGACCCATCGTAATCATTTTTGTCTTGTGCTTCAGGTCGCTGATTTCGCTGGCGCTGGCGGCGGATACCGCGTCCGTCGAGGGCACCGCGTTCCGGAGGAGCCGATCCGGCGCTGTCGATCGGGACGAGGACGAGGACGGGGACGAGGTGCCGGAGGATCCGGACCTCGGCCTGGACCCGGCCGACGCCAAGGGCCTGGCCTGGCGGGATCGAAACCGGGCCAAGGCGGAGCTGGCGGCGGCGTCGACCCAGGCCTGGGTCAGAGCCGCGACGGCATGGGCGCAAGCCGGCGAGGTGCCGGCGTGGCCGGAGATGTCGGCGGGGACGATGGCGGTGACGACGGTCTTCGTGCCAGCATAGGCAAGGGAGCACGACCAAGGCGGCCGTGCGAACGCGATGGACCTCGACTGGGAGGTCGTGGTTGTCGAGGAAGACACCCTACCGCAGACCGACGTGGTCGAGCGGGAGGGGGCCGATGGAGGCGGCGCGGGCGCCCGGAGGGGGCACCCCGGGCGTCAGCGGACGAGGCACCGCTGGTGGTGGAGCCTCAAGCCGCTCCACCCACCGAGGCGGCGTCGGTGCCGGGGAGGGCGGTGGAGAAGGCGCCGGCTTCAGGGGGGCGGCCAGCAGAGGGCATGCCCTGGCGATCAGGGCCGGAGGACGCCGGGCTGCCGAGCCGCGGGCGTTGCGGAGGGGGACTAGCGAGGTCCCCTTCGGGGCTCTGACCCAGGAGGAGGCGGCAATGGCTGCCGTAACCCGTCGCCTGCGAGGGCGGACGGACCGGATCCAGGCCTTCACCCAGGCCGAGGTTGAGGCGACACAGGATCTAGAGCGCGCCATCTTCGTAAGTTTCCATCTTTTTTCTCTTCGTGGGGGCGTGCCGACTGCGTGGCAGTTGGGCTGAATCTTATCTTGCCGGCTTGTGCTGATTGTTTCTTCTTGTAGCAACTTAACTCCTACCGGGTCAATGTCTTCAACCAGCTCCTTGAGATGCATCGACGTCTCAAGGAGGGGCTCGCCGCCAAGGAGGAGGAGCTCCGTGTCGCGACATGTATTTCTCTTTCATGCTCTTTTCTAGTGGGGGCGCGCTAGCACACCCACTGGGTGTAGCCCCCGAGATTCAGGCCAACTGCGTGGCAGTTGGGTCGAATCTTAATGCAGTACTCTGTCGCTGAGTTTTTTTCTTCTGCAGCTGAGGTGCTGTCTTGGAGGATCCGGCTAATTCGGGCCGGTTTTTGCTATGACTGACTTGTTGCGGACGTCGGTCGGCTCGGGGCCGAGGTGGAGGCGGAGAAGGAGGAGGCGACGGGAGCCCGTCAGGCGCTTGACGAGGCCAGCCGGCTGCGGGAGCAGCTGGTGGACGACAAGAGCCGGCTCGAGGCCGAGGTGGAGCTCCTCAAGGCGGAGGCCGCCAAGGTCGTGGAGGTACAGCAGGCCCTTGCCGAGGCGGAGCAGCAGCGCGGCAAGCTGGCCGACGACTAGGGGCAGCTCTAGGCCGAGGTAGTCGACGAGCTCGCCTTCCTATTTGCTGTTGAGGCAGGTGCCTACGACAACGTACTTGCTGCAGCTGGGATCCTCCGGGTTCAGCTTCACCTTCTTGGTCTCTTTGGAGGGCTTGAACGCAGCCTCATCGGCCGGCTCCTTGGTCAGGATCTGGGTGGCCGACGCCTCCTGGGCCAAGGCGATGATTCGGTCGAGTTGGCGCCGCTCCTCGGCTACGACCAGCGACTCGGCTAGCTTGGCGCTGTCTCGGGCATAGTCCAGGGACTTGCGGTAGTCGCCGGTGATGGTGATGAGGCCCTTTGGACCGACAGTTTCATCTTTAGGTAGGCATAGTGGGGGACCGCCATGAACTTGATGAGCGCGGGCATACCCATCAGCATGTGGTACGCGCTGGACAGGTCCACCACCTCGAACCAGATCGGCTCGCGTCGGAAGTGGCTGCTGTCGCCGAACAGGACGTCGAGCCGGATCCGGCCGATCGGCGAGCAGGAGAGGCCGGGAACAATGTCGTGGAAGATCGTCCGGTTTGGCTCCAGGTCCTTGGCCTCAAGGCCGAGCTTGGTCATGGTGTCACGATAGAGAATGTTGATGCTGCTGCCGCCGTCGACGAGAACCTGGGAGAACTTGCACGTGCGCCGGGGTGCGACGATGGTGGGGTCGAGGACGAGAGCATAACCACCCGGGTTTGGCATGATGGCCGGGTGGTCTTCCCGGGTCCAGGTGACCGGGCACTCCGACCAATGCATGTACTCCGTCTTGGCTGGGACGACAGTGTTCACCTCCTGCCGAAGGAGCCGCTTGCTACGCTTGTCATCGCCGAGGCTGGTGAAGACGACATAGGTCGTGTTCTGGACCGGGTAGGGGTCGTCGCGCATCGCGCCGACGGCTGGAGGCGGCGGCGGAGGCGGAGGCGGCTCCCCTGCTCCAGGAGCCGGAGCCGGAGGCGGCGAGATGTCGCCCCTGGCAATGCGCTTGGTGATGGCGCATTGTCGAAGCGTGTGCGTAGACGGCCTCATGCCGCTGTGGTGCTTGCAGGGAGCGTCGAGCATCTCCTCGAAACTCATGGCGGGCTGCCATGCCATTTTGCCGGTGTTCCGGTGTTTGGCGGCCGGGTCAGCCGCGGGCGCCTGCTCAGCGGTCGCGACGAGTCGGTGGTCGTAGCGCTGAGCCGGTTGATCGGCTTTGCGCTTGTTCTGCTGGTTGTGCTGCTTCCGGCTTCCCTCACCGGCCGGCTTCGGAGGCGGCACCGGCTTTGCCTTGCCAGCTTCATCCAGTGCCACCTGGATCTTCATGGCGGAGTCGGCGTTGGCGTACTTGCCCGCTGTCGGTGTCAAAACCGGCGGATCTCGGGTAGGGGGTCCCGAACTGTGCGTCTAGGCCGGATGGTAACAGGAGGCAAGGGACATGAAGTTTTACCCAGGTTCGGGCCCCCTTGATGGAGGTAAAACCCTACGCCCTGCTTGATTAATATTGATGATATGGGTAGTACAAGAGTAGATCTACCACGAGATCGGAGAGGCTAAACCCTAGAAGCTAGCCTATGGTATGATTGTTGTTCTGTATGTCGTCCTACGGACTAAAACCCTCCGGTTTATATAGACATCGGAGAGGGTTAGGGTTACACAAAGTCAGTTACAATGGTAGGAGATCTATATATCCGTATCGCCAAGCTTGCCTTCCGCGCCAAGGAAAGTCCCTTCCGGACACGGGACGAAGTCTTCAATCTTGTATCTTCATAGTCCAGGAGTCCGATTGAAGGTATAGTCCGGCCATCCGGACACCCCCTAATCTAGGACTCCCTCAGTAGCCCCTGAACCAGGCTTATGACGATGAGTCCGGTGCGCAGATTGTCTTCGGCATTGCAAGGTGGGTTCCTCCTCCAAGTACTTCATAGAAGATTTTGAACACAAAGACAGTGTCCGGCTCTGCAAAATAAGTTTCCACACATTGCCATAGAAAGAATAATATTTACACAAATCTAATCTGCTGACGTATTCCGTAGTGCGACATCGCACCACGGCCAAGCCTTTATTCGAATCGTTTTATTATCCCACCTCAGCGCGTCATGCGAGGCGGTTTCCTTGGCACATCTTGTTAAAGCAGAGATTGTGTCCCCTTATTCCGGGATTCTCATCAATACGGGCATGGGTAACCCAACCACGCCATTGATTACGGTGCTTGGAGATAAGCAAGTTTTACCAGGCTGGTGGGGACATGTAGTTGCATCCACCCATATAAGGGGATAAGGATCCACCTTTTCACCTACGCCTTCTTCCTCCTTTGCCTATCCATTCTCGCGCACTCGAGCTCCAGCGCCCAAGTCCGCACTCCCCACCTCAACCTTCTCCAGCCATGTCCGGAGCGGGAGGCAAGTGGATGGTCTCCTCCGTCACGGAGGGACACATCAAAAAACCGAGGAAGGCCGGATACTTGTCTAACGACATCGCGTACCGGCTTCTCGAAGAGGGGCAGCTCCTCCCCACCCCAAGGCCCCATGAGAGGGTAGTGTTCCTTCCCCACTTCCTCCCCGGACTGGGCTTTCCTATGTACCCATTCGTCCGGGGACTCATGTTCTACTACAGCCTGGATTTCCATGATCTGGCCCCGAACTTCATCCTCAACATCTCGGCGTTTATCGTCGTGTGCGAGGCTTTCCTCTGCATCCGCCCCCATTTCGGCCTATGGCTCAAGACTTTCAATGTCAAGCCGAAGGTGGTGCGCGGCAACCAGGCGGAGTGCGGAGGCGCCATGGTGGGCAAGATGCCCAACGTCTTATGGCTCGAGGGCTCCTATGTGGAGACCCTGAAGGGGTGGCAATCGGGGTGGTTTTACATCACCGAGCCGCGCGACCCTAAGTGGGTCGCAGCCCCCGAGTTCCGGTCCGGACTCCCAACGCGGCTCACGTCCTGGAAAGAGGCGGGCCTGTCGTGGGGCAGCAAAGGATAGGTGACTAGACTGCAAACATGCATCCAAACCCTGGTGGACAAGCAGCTCAAGCTTGTCAATGTAGTCCAGGTTATGCTCATCCGCCTAATCCTCCTGTGTCAACAACGGGCCTTCAATCTATGGGAGTTCAACCCGGCGCAACACCGAACTCTGAGCAGGCTCTTCGACACGACGTACGAAGATGCCTGGAAGGTGCTTTTTAAGGGCGCCGAGGCTCCCGCATCCGCTACCGAGGATCACGGATTCAGCGCGCAGCGTCACGCTAGCGCGGTAAGTTGTTTGTACCTTTTACAGGGTATTAGTTTTTCATAGTTAACTCTATGCGGGATCTAAGCTCCCTTACCTTTGATAGGTTTGGCAGGCGAAGTCCGAACAGATCGACTGTCCGGCTCCTTTGCCCGAAGACCCAGCCGATGCCCGCATGGCGAAGCTGCTGGTTCCGGCACCCCATGTGGTGCCAGAGAAGAAGGCCACGAAGAAGGCCACGGGGACTCGAAAAAGTGCCCGGCGCCGGGAGGTGTCGGGTTCATCATCCGATGGCTCCAAGGCGCATTCCTCCCGTGAAGACGAGGAGGAGGAAGAAGAGACCTCTCCCCCTCCAGCGAGGGGAGAGAAGAAAAGGAAGGCCGCCCTCACTGGGGAGGCTGAAGGGTCCAAGAAGGGGAAAACCCTTCCTCCGGACTACTCCACCGACGCCGACGACGGCGGAGAGGAGTGGCCGCTCAGGGCCAAGCCCCTGGCGAAATCGTAAGTATCCGGATACCAGAGTAATTCATAGTATTCCTTTATTGCACAGCTTTCCCTTATGTCGAATATGTTTATGCAGCCCACCCAAAGACCGGCTCGACGCGTCGTCGAGCGGTTCACTGGACTCGTCGGATGTGAATTCACTTCCGACGGCTTCCTCCCCCCGCCCTACGGACGACGCCGAAGTGTTGTCCCAACATGTTCCAAGCCAGGAGGAGGTGGTCCTGGAGGCACCGCAAGGCGACCTCCCAGACTCCAGGAGTAAAGGGGATAAAACCCCCCAGGGCTCCAAGTCCGTCTCTAGGCCGGACACCGCTCCGGAACCTTCAAAGGTTCTAGAGTCCGGCGGGCGATCTCCTTCCTAGAGGAGCAAGCCCACCGTGCCGGTGACCCCCGTCCAACCGGAGGCGCCGGACAATCTGTTGGAGGTGCTCAAAGGCGCCTCCATCGACGAGGAGCACCGCACCATTATGAGTGCGGTGGTCCAGAAGGTTCAGTCCGCCAAGAGCGGACTGACTGAAGCTTGTACTAGTCTTTTAACAGGCTTTGAGGTAAGTAAAGAATGTATAAATGATATTACCGCATAGACAGTAGCCCCTGATGCTCTGTTTGGCGTTCGGGAAGAAAAGCCGAAGAGAGGATCAAATAAAATTCGCAGGAGTCTAACAAAAAGGAGTCAATATGCGTATGCAGGCTTCTCTACTGGCATCCGCCGCACTGACTGCGGAAGTGGACACGCTAAAGCAGAACCTCGAGCAGTCCGAGCAAGAGCTCGGGCATGCCAAGAAGCAGCTTGAGGACAAGGAAGGTAAGAAATACCTTGTTTTAAATATATATACACAAGGTGCAATTGCAAAAAATGACAGGATTATCGTGGCTATAGTAGGGGCCACGTCGGAGGTGGCGACCCTTAAGCAAGCGCTGGTCGAGGCCGAGAAGAGGGCGGCCACGGAGCGCACCGAGCGGGAGAAGTATGAGGCCCAGGTTGGCAAGGTGCAGCAAGAGCTCCATGCTCTCATGAAAAAACATGAGAGTTTGGAGCTTGACTCAAAGACGCGAGCGTCCGAGCTCGCGATGGCTATTGAAAATGCCAAGTCTGCCAAGGCCGAATCCCAAAAGACCCTCCAGGAGTTGGATGCGGTGAAAAAGATAGCGGCGGGTAAGGCATTTTTTATGCAAAGTAAACACATAAGCGTGAGTTACTTGTTACTTACCCGAATCCGGAGCTCTCCAGGAGCACTCGCAGATCTTCCCTGTAGCGTGTCCGATGCCGCCGCATTCTATCGAGCCGAGGAGGGCAGCTTGACAGAGAAGGTGTTCTGGTCTCAGTATGCTAAGGCCGGACACCCCGTGCCCCTGAGCGACCAGCTGAAGCAACTGGTCGAGCTCCACAAGGCGGTCGAACAGGCCATGAAGGGCCTCATAGTTCGGCTGTGGCCTGGAGAGGCTCTGCCTGGGAGCTATTTCGGTCTGGTGCGGCAGCTGGTGGGGGCCTGTCCAAGGCTCGAAGTCATCAAGCGCTCCGTCTGCATTAAAGGTGCCCGTAGGGCCCTTCCCCGTGCTAAGGTGCACTGGGGCAAGCTGGATGCTGAGAAGCTTGTGAGGGACGGGCCACCACCGGGGAAAGAGCATCGCAAGCCCGATAATTATTATACGGATGTTCTGAAGGGTGCCCGCCTTATGGCGGATGAATGTTCCAGGGATGTAATTTTTGAGTAAAACTCGCTCTTTTTGTCCTGTGCGCTGAAAACTTGTTCATATGCGCTAAGCAATGCTGTTGGAATTTGAAATATTACCTTCTGTGCGGCTGTTTATCAATTCTGAGAGATGGCGAGTTGTCGGCTTTTGCCCCCGTGCCGCTAGTGCTGGGGTGTTCGGGGATAAACCTGAGCGCTCTTTTTCCCATGTTTGGGTCCTTCGAGGGAGGCGCTCAGCACAACGAACAAGGCAATCGGACTATAATGCGTGAACACTCTCACTTAGCCATAGAATTCTATAATTTTAAATTTCGGCGAAGCCCCTGGTATTCGGAAGACCGAGTTCGGGGCGCTATCCACGCCTTGGCCGGACAGATCCGACTCCTCGCTCTAAGCGGCATAAGTCTTTAGGGACTCGAAAAACCTCTCGAACAGTGACCGGCTCTCGCTTCATCATGACAGTCAGTTTTAGCTTTCTCTACTGAGGTGCTCGACCCAGCTCAACTGGGGCACAATCGCAGTAGTTCTCCTAGTGCTACCTTAGCCGATATAGCGGAACGTAAGGCACCAAAACATAGGAGCTGGGCAAACCCAACTATTGACCCAAGACATGATTCGGAGCCAATGCATAGAATGCTATAAGTTCGGGGTGCCGCACTTGTTAAAGTGTTCGGACTTCTCACACCATATTGAGGGGTACTAAAGCCCCTGGCGCATTTTGGCCGTACCAAAGTGTACGGGTGCAACATGTCGTTAAGGAACATATATTTGTAAAAAAAAGAGTAATGCAAAAATAGACAAAAGCTATGCATTGTTTATTAAAAAGGGCTGCGATCAAAGCAGAACGATACAGAATAATGCGATAAGCAAAAGGTTGGACTATTTAACATGTCCGTTCCAGGGGCAGGCTGCGGAATGGTATGCGAAACAGGTATACCGCTCGTGATAGAGACCACCTGGGAGTTCCGTAATGCGGCATGGCTTGTCTGCTTCCCTGGTTCTTGCATCGTTTGTGCGGCAATTGAACTGCCGAATAGGCCTTCCGAAGAATGGAGTCCTGAAAGTAAGAGTAAATTAAAAAAATCGGTGGCCCCTGGTGCGGTTTAAGCCGTGTTTCGGGCGTGCCGTGATGGTGCCCCTCCCCTGTACCCATGGTATTTCTAGAGCGTAGTTATGTACGCGAAGCACTGGCGTCGCATTTTTGCGAGGGCTGGGGTTGGGGCCACATTGCGACGCCTGCTCGGAACGTGCTAGGCGGTCTTGTTGTAGGTTACTCTGGGCGCGCTTCATAGTGTCCGGACGTTTAATGGCCGGACTGGAGAACTGCCTGGAGAGGCTGCTTTGTACTTCCGCTGCAAGGGTCGCCGTGTGCTCCTCCATTCGGAGAGATTGTTTAGTGTTTCCATTGACCGTAATTACTCCTCGAGGGCCTGGCATCTTGAGCTTAAGGTATGTGTAGTGCGGTACCGCATTGAACTTGGCGAATGCGGTTCGCCCGAGCAGTGCGTGATAGCCACTGCGGAATGGGACTATGTCAAAGATTAACTTCTCGCTTCGGAAATTATCCGGAGATCTGAAGACCACTTCAAGTGTGGCTGAGCCTGTACAGTTGGCCTCTACACCTGGTATTACACCTTTAAAGGTCGTTTTGGTGGGCTTAATCCTTGAGGGATCTATGCCCATTTTCCGCACTATATCCTGGTAAAGCAGGTTCAGGCTGCTGCCGCCGTCCATAAGGACTCTAGTGAGATGAAATCCGTCAATAATTGGGTCTAGAACCAATGCGGCGAATCCGCCATGACGGGTGCTAGTGGGATGGTCCCTTAGATCAAAGGTGATCGGGCAGGAGGACCATGGGTTGAACTTTGGGGCGACTGGCTCTACCGCGTATACGTCCCTTAACGCGTGCTTCCGCTCCCTCTCGGGGATGTGGGTTGCGTATATCATGTTCACCGTCCGCACTTGTGGGGGAAAACCCTTCTGTCCACTGTTGTTCGGTGGCCGGGGCTCTTCGTCGTCATCGCTATGCAGCCCCTTGTCAGTATTTTCGGCATTTAACTTGCCTACCTGCTTGAACACCCAACAATCCCTGTTGGTGTGATTGGCCGGCTTTTCGGGGGTGCCATGTATCTGGCACAAGCGGTCGAGTATTCGGTCCAAACTGGACGGGCCCCTAGGATTTCTTATGAATGGCTTTTTCCGCTGACCAGATTTATAGCCTCTGAATCTGGCATTAACTGCCGTATCCTCAGCATTGTCGCCGTTAATGCGGCGCTTCTGCTTGTTGCGACGCGACCTGCCACTACTGTCCCTGGTATCCGAATTACCAGGGTTCTTGGTCATATTGTTGCTACGAGCAAGCCAGCTATCTTCTCCCGCGCAAAAGCGAGTCATGAGTGTCGTGAGTGCTGCCATAGATTTCGGCTTTTCCTGTCCAAGGTGCCGGGCAAGCCACTCGTCACAGATATTGTGCTTGAAGGCTGCTAGGGCCTCTGCGTCCGGACAGTCGACTATTTGATTTTTCTTTGTTAGGAACCGTGTCCAAAATTTCCTGGCCGATTCATCTGGCTGCTGAATTACGTGGCTTAGGTCATCTGCGTCTGGGGGTCGCACATAAGTGCCCTGGAAATTGTCGAAGAATGTGGCTTCCAGGTCCTCCCAACAACTAATTGATCCTGCTGGCAAGCTGTTAAGCCAATGCCGAGCTGGTCCTTTAAGCTTGAGTGGGAGGTATTTGATGGCGTGGAGATCATCGCCGCGGGCCATATGGATATGAAGGAGATAATCCTCGATCCATACCGCAGGATCTGTTGTGCCATCATATTATTCGATGTTTACGGGTTTGAAACCCTCGGGGATTTGATGATCCATTACTTCGTCTGTGAAGCATAGTGGGTGTGCGGCGCCTTTGTACTGGGCTATATCACGAGGTAGCTCCAATGAGCTTTGTCTACTGTGTTCGGCCCTGCCGGATTTGTGTCCGGCGTGACGGTTACCGTCTCGAGTCGTGGGGCACCCACGCGATCCGTAGATCGATCTTGTTTGCCTTGCCTTGTCCTCCAACATATCTCGCAGGTCAGGCGCATTTTCTCGTGCCTTGGTACGGGGTGCGACTTGAGTGGAGGGCCAAGAGGCCTCTCTGTCGCGGCCACGAGGTGGCCGGTCGGCCGTATCAAGTGCTGGTGATGTAGGTTTAAGTGCTTCCTCCTCTAATCGGGGTAGCAACCTGCGCTTTGGATAGCTCTTGGAGGGGCGTTCGAGTTTATGCTCCTCGGCCGCAAGGACTTCAGTCCATCTGTCGGCTAGCAAATCTTGATCAGCTCTAAGCTGTTGCTGTTTTTTCTCGAGGCTTCTTGCCGTGGCCATAAGCCTGCGTTGAAAACGCTCTTGCTCGACGGGATCCTCTGGCACGATGAATTCGTCGTCGTCGAGGCTTGCCTCGTCTTTGGAGGGAGGCATATAATTATCGTCCTCGACCTCTCTGTCTGCCGCTCTCTCATGAGGGCTGGCTTCTCCATCCTCCTGTGCTGAATCTTGCTGGAGGGGGTTTTCTTCGGCACTCTCCGGAGTGTTATTATCTCCTGTGCTGGAATCGCCGTATTTGCTTTGGCGGGATTTTGAGCGGCGCTGCTGACGCCGGCGCTTAGGCTGTTTCTTGGAGGGGTCATCCTCCGCTGTTCCATCGCCATCTCCTTCTTTTGGGGTGTCCACCATGTATATGTCATATGACGAGGTGGCTTTCCAGGGCCCAATAGGCGCTGGTTCTTCATTGTCTCCTGCATCGGCGTCCATACCGTCGATGTCTTCGGAGTCAAAGTCGAGCATGTCGGTTAAATCGTCGACAGTGGCTACAAAGTGGGTGGTGGGTGGGCTTTGAATTTCTTCATCGTCCGTATCCCAACCTTGCTAACCGTAGTCCAGCCAGGGCTCTCCTGATAAAGAGAGAGACTTTAGTGTCTTCAAAATATCGCCGAAAGGCGAGTGCTGAAAGATGTCCGCGGCAGTAAACTCCATGATCGGCGCCCAATCGGATTCGATTGGCAGGGGCGCGGAGGGTTCGGAGTCCGGAGAGGAGTCCGGCTCCTTGGAGTCAAGAGTCTCGCGGAGTGCGGGGCTGGTGTTCGGCTTGATCGCCGTTGAGATCGCAGCCCCTGAGGCGGCGTCCAACCACCCGTCCTCGATCGGCGCAGTTGGCTCCGAATTAAGGGTCAAAGCCGATGCGGGTGCGGCCTCCAGGGCACTGTTCGGCGGTAGAGCTAGATCATGCTCGTCGTGACAGTGCGGCGCGCTCGGCAGTGGCTCGAATCCGTCGAAGATCAAGTCCCCGCGGATGTCAGCCGTGTAGTTTAAACTTCCAAATCTAACCTGACGGCCAGGGGCATAGCTTTCGATCTGCTCCAGATGGCCAAGTGAATTGGCCCGCAGTGCGAAGCCGCCGAAGACGAAGATCTGTCCAGGGAGGAAGGTCTCACCCTGGACTGCATCGCTATTGATGATTGTAGGAGCCATCAAGCCTGACGGCGACGACACAGAGGAACTCTCAATGAAAGCACCAATGTCGGTGTCAAAACCGGCGGATCTCGGGTAGGGGGTCCCGAACTGTGCGTCTAGGCCGGATGGTAACAGGAGGCGAGGGACACGAAGTTTTACCCAGGTTCGGGCCCTCTTGATGGAGGTAAAACCCTACGTCCTGCTTGATTAATATTGATAATATGGGTAGTACAAGAGTAGATCTACCACGAGATCGGAGAGGCTAAACCCTAGAAGCTAGCCTATGGTATGATTGTTGTTCTGTATGTTGTCCTATAGACTAAAACCCTCCGGTTTATATAGACACCGGAGAGGGTTCGGGTTACACAAAGTCGGTTACAATGGTAGGAGATCTATATATCCGTATCGCCAAGCTTGCCTTCCGCACCAAGGAAAGTCCCTTCCGGACACGGGACGAAGTCTTCAATCTTGTATCTTCATACTCCAGGAGTCCGGCTGAAGGTATAGTCCGACCATCTGGACACCCCCTAATCCAGGACTCCCTCACTCGCCATTACCATGGGCGCGGCCATAGTGGCTGTTTCGGAGCGCAAGAGCTTGTGCTTGAGGAGGGTGCCGTCTCGGCACCCATTGACGAAGTACTGATGGCTTGAACTTTGTGGACGCCCTCGTAGTTGTTCGGAGCTCGGTCCAGCATGCGAGGTACTCCCGGCCAGTTTCCGCCGGCCCCTACACGCACATGGCGAGCTGACTGGGGCGGCCGGGTCGCTTGTAGGTGCCGGTGAAGTTGCGCACAAAAGTCTGCTTGAAGTCGACCCACGTGTTGATGCTGCCGGCCAGCAAACTATTCAACCAGGTGCGGGCCGACCCCTGGAGCATGAGAGGTGCGTAGTGCACGGCGAGGCGGTGGTTGCCGCGGGCGATGCCGATGGCGGTGGTGTAGTCAGTGAGCCAGTCCTCCGGCTTCATAGTGCCGTTGTACTTGGGGGTGTCGCGGGGGAGCGTGAACCCTTTGGTGAAAGGCTCGCCCCGAATGCATGGCCTGAAGCACGCCGGTCCGACGGGGCCAGTCTCCTCCAGCTCCTAGGAGAGGGCGAGTCGGTCGAGGCGGTGACGGGCGTCGGTGTTGTCGATGTCACGTGGGCCCAGCCGGTCAGTGACCGCGCCGCGGGGGGCCGGGTCGCCTGCAGTCAGACGTCGGCCGGGTTGGAGGAGGGGATCGAGGCGGCGCCGGGCCTCGGAGGCCGGCTCGTCCACCAAGCCGCCAGCGGCCATCAGGGCGGGGTTGCGCCGGGTCCAGGTGCGACCGGAGTGCGCCTCGCCGGGTGGCGAAGACGCCGTGTGCTGGAAATCGCCGGGTCCAGCGACACGAGCGGAGCCAAATCCGGCCGGCATGGCGAGTTGGTTGAGTTGGTCCTGTTGCGCGTTAGCCGCAGCGAGGAGGTCGTTCACCCTCTTGAGGTGATCTTGCAGCTCTTCGCCCGCAAGCTGATCCATGCCGTCTGCGGCCGCCTGGGCGGCGCACATGTTCTTTGCGGGAGTCTCGTAGACGGGAGGGAGGGCACCGAAAGCGCGCCCGATCGCGCCACCCCGGGCTCGCACGTCGGCGACCCGGCTCGGCTCGGGGGCGGCAGGCGTGAAGCCGTAGGCGGCGTTGCGCTCTAGCTGGGCAGAGTCGAGGTGATGCTGCATGGCGGTGAGCGTCTCGGTGAGGTCCAGCAGGCGCTGGCGATCGTCGTTGAGGCGATTCCGGACCTCGGCGATGTTGGAGGCGTCGATGTCGGTGCTGATGGGAACGCGGAGGCTCTGTATTGTGGCGCGCAGTGGGTTGGGTGAGCCAGCCCTATCCGCCATGGGCTTAGCTTCAGCGGCCTTCCTCGCCATGCTCGACAATGAGGAGGCATCGATATCGGTGACAAAAACTTCCACACAGAGGTCCATCGCGCCGGTGGGAGCGCCGTCGTTGATGGAGAGCGGGGAGTCGGAAAATCTAAGTACCTCGCGGGGGTACTTGTCGTCCGTAGGCACGTCGGAGATGCGCAACATGGCGAAGGAGGCGGTGAGCGCGTCGATGACGTCGTCCACTAGCGTGACGGGCTCATCAGAGTCGGAGAAGATCCCTGTCTGAAGCATGCTACCGGCCAGGACCTCGAGTCGCCCCGCGGTAGGCGCCAACTGTCGTGGTGGGCGCACGGCAGATGCCATGGGATGGCTAAAGAGAGGAGGAGGCTCGAGGGCACTGGTGGGCTCCAAAGGCGAGGTCGGCATGAGCGAGCGCCGGACGCAAGACATACCCAGGTTCGGGGCTCTCCGGAGAGATAAAACCCCTAGTCCTGCCGAGTGTGGTTTATATGTAACAGTACAGAGTTGCTCCTAGAGCTGTATGGAGGGAGAAGGAGGTCTAGCCAAGGCTTAGGCTGCTCCCTCTCCTCGGGTGTTGCTTTTCTGGGTGTGTGTGATCGATTGTGTGAATGAAGTGGGTTCTGCCCGTATGCATGGGGGCTCCTGGGGGTTTTACAGGTCAACCCCCCAGGGGTACAAGGGTAATGTTACAAGGCTGTAGGGTCGGGTTGTCAGTGTCCAGGAACCCGGTGCTGGGACCCGCCGGGTACCAGGGCTTGCCGGGTTCTCCAGGCGCGGGCCCCATGCGCCTAGGGGGCACTGTGTTTCGTCTTGTCGATCGTCAGGGCATGGCCGGGTTGAGTCGGCTACAATGACGCTCCATCAGGTCGCCGCTTGTGGGCGTCATTGGTCACGCTGGGACACTGTTACCACGTCAGGCCTAGCTAGTGGGTGGGCGTAGGGCACTGTAGCCACGCCGGCCCTAGTCAGCGGGTAGGTAGAGGGCATTGGTGCCTCATCCAGCTGGCCAGAGGCATGGGCGGGGTACTGTGACGTTGATCATTAGCTAGCGGAGACTCGTCCCATTGTACGGTTGGGATGGGACGGCCGCTGACCCTTGTCCGGGTTTGGAGAACACGCCAAGGGCGGTGCTGGCTTGCTGGAGAAGTCTTGAGCTTGGTTGTTGGGGCCGAGTCAAGGAGCCTGGCCGGGTTGGCTTGCTTGGCCAGATCGAGCGACCTGGCCAAGTCAAGCAACTCGGCCAAGGTCGGGCCGGATTGAGGGGCGATGCTGGCCCCGTTGTTTTTGAAAAGGATTCAGGTTCCGTTGCCTGCCTGGGGTTCATCCCCTCGACACATCTTATTTTGCATAGAACGGTGGTAGCATTATAAGATGATACATTCACTTAATTTCAAGATAAAAGTGTTCTCCCTGAGTATGCACCATTGCTATAGTTCGTCGTTTCGAGACATCATGTGATGATCAGGTGTGATAGACTCTACGTTCACATACAACGGGTGTAAGACAGTTTTGCACATGCAGAATACTTGGGTTAAACTTGACAAGCCTAGCATGTACAAACATGGTCTCAGAACACTGGAGACCAAAAGGCCCAAGATGAGTCATATAGTAGATATGATCAACATAGAGATGTTCACCATTGATGACTACCCCATCTCACGTGATGATCGAACATGGGTTCACTACTAGGGAAAAGCCTAGCAGTAGCGCTGGTTTTTGGCCTATCAGTAGCGCAGGTTGCCGCGCTACTGATAAGGCGCTACAGCTAAAGGTTAGCAGTAGTGTTGGTCAACACACACTATTGCTATATGTACTTAGTAGCAGAGCTTTTTTCATAACACACTACTGGTAAGTACTAGCAGCACGCCTACGCCCCCGCGCTACTTCTACTATTGTGTATTCTATTTCTTTTCATTTTTATGTCGTTTCATACACTATTATACAAGTTTTCATACAGTAGCAATTTAGAGATTATTTTTACATCATAATGAGTTATTATATCACTGGGTGAAAGAACCGTGGACTAGTTTCAAGTGGATGGATCATCATCATCATCATATCATTAACAACTTATTATCATAATACATCATTGTCATATAACACCTCCTCATGATCATCATTTTCATCAATGAGACATCATATAGCAAGTTGGTCACTAGTTATAATCACAACTCCTCCTCCTCATCAACTCTAACACAATGTATCACATAATAACACATTGTACCTAGGACCTACTCCTCTCTCACAGGACCTACTACCCTCTCTTAGGTAAAATAGCATAAAACAAGATAGGCCCTGACTCTCCATTATGGAGAATGGAGATTATCCTATCTCCAATTCTTGCGCTTCGCACAATGTTGCTTACAAGTAGCTCCCTACGATTGACCATACATTTTTTCCAATCTTTGATTGTCATGTCTTCATCAGTTTTAGAAATCCGGTATGAACAGGAGTGATTTGTAGGATGATCTGGAAGTAAGTTCATAACATCAAGGCGACCTTTCGGAAACATCAGATGAGGCACACAATCCTTTGGGATTTTCTGTTGAAAAACATAGTAATAACTTCGTAGTTAGCAATGTAGTTGAGTTTTAGAAGAATTTATGCAAAAGATGCACGGATGTCGTAATAGTAAAGAATCTTACCATGGCATCTCCATGGATGTTACCATAGTTCAACACGTGCACTAGTGGCACGTGTTGACCATAATGTGGAGGAGTTTGATAATAGATATTATAATTCTCTGGATCATTAATAAATGAGATCAGATGATTTTTCTCCTGATAAGTTAATTCCGAGCCATCGGTGTAGTAGGTTCTGTCTACCATCTTCTGCACATTCTTTGAAGAATGGAAATAAGATATCAATGGAAATAAGCTGTCAACTATTTTGAATAAATAATATAAATTACTTAATAACTATGTTTTAGAAACTCAGATTGCGGTAGAACTAGAAGCGTATCAATAAGGACCCAAATGTCCATATTATCTTGCTCGATGTCAGGATCTCCAAGATCCATGGTGACAAGCATACCCTCATGAAAAGCATACGTCTTGCAAAGTGCTTCCCAATCCGGGCAACCAAAATGGGTTACGCTCTCAGAATTGTATAGATTTACATCAAAATCCATACCATGATGGGTCCTTAGCTGAATTATCTTTGTTTCCATGCTTTTATGATCTTCAAAATACATCCTCTCCAAGACATAGCGTCTTGCATGGCATGGGATAAGCTAGTCGAATTGTAAAAGACGAAAATTACACATTGAAGAAGCAGAAGTCGAGCTTAATTACAAAAAAGACACTTGCCGTCGTTGCGTACCGTTTCAACATTGAAGGTCTCCTGGAGCTTAATGCTGAACCGCCAACCTTCTACCAGGTGAGGCCTGTCGCACTGACCCTGGCTGTCGCCGCACCAGTCGCACTCCGCCGGGAGACTTTCGTCGTCCGACGACGACATCGACAACATTTCCTATGTTGATAATTGAAAGAATAAACTTGTACAATTAAATATATGTACTACAAAAACTAAATTAGATCATTATTATTCATCACGGGCTGACTATCGGTCTGTCGAGTCTTTTCTTGAAAATTCTCAGCTCACGTGGTGTATACATTCGATCATTGGTGATGGTCGCTCCTCCTTTCGTCCCCGAGTGCATTAGACCAAAATGTCTAGCACATGGGAACGAAGGAGAAGCGACCCCCATGACAACAGTCGGGATTCTTCGTCCTCTGATATATGGTGGAGACTCTCCCTCACTGATTCCTCTCTGACATTTGCGACCGTCAGTGATGGTCGTTAGTCCTCCTTCCCCTAGTGCATAACAAAGGTCTAGCACAAGGAGAAGAAGGAGAAACGACCCCCACAACAATAGTCGGGATTCTTCGTCCTTTCTCATATATGGTGGACACACTCCCTCATTGATTTTTCGACCGTCAGTGATGGTCGTTATTCCTCCTTACCCTAGTGCATAACAAAGGTCTAGCATAAGGAGAAGAAGGAAAACGGCCCCACGACAATAGTTGGGATTCTTCTTCACTCATTCGTTGACTGTTATGTATGGAGCCTCAACAAACTTAGAGTCAACCCGAGATGTCGTTTAATTATTTTTCTAGAAAATCCAGGCCACTCGATATTTCCTACATATTCTAGCACCAGTCATGGCAAAATTCATGGAAAAATCCGACATGACCTTTGCTAAAAAAGACATATTGAGCGTCTGAAATTTGCCGAAACGGAAATTAATCAACACCCCGACAAAAACATAGGCCACTCGGAGGTGTTACCTGCAAACATGGCCATCCACTTGGGCAAGCACATATCCTATTTGAGCAACACAAGATATACATGTTTATATCTACATCATATGAACATTCAAGCTTGATGGTCATTTCATTTCAATGGTTGAAAATATGAACAAAAACATTTACGAATATCTTATAGGACTCATATTGAGTAGTTCTATTAATTTTCTTACTAAAAATAAACTAGTTCTATAGTAAAATTTTAATTAGATCATCAAATCTCATATACCTAAATTTTCTTACTAAAAATAAACTAGTTCTATTAATTCAACTAGTTCAACTAAGCACTTACTATAAATAAAAATAAACTAGTTCTTACTAAAAATAAAATAGTTCAACTAGTTCTATTAAATTTTTTTACTAATTCTATTAAACACTTACTAAAAAAAGTAAAAAAATTACATTATACAAGAAGAGTAAAAAAGAGTTTAGGGTTTAGGAGAAATGGAGGGAGGAGGGGGTGGGAGGAGGGAGGAGGAGGAGGGAGGAGAGAGGAGGAGGGGAGGAGGGCAGCCGACTCCGAGGAGGGAGGAGGGGGCGACCAGAGGAGGAGGGAGGAGGGGGCGGCCGAAGGAGGAGGGAGGAGGGGCGGCCAAAGGAGGAGGGAGGGGAGGAGGGAGGTGGAGGGATGGAGGGACTACCTCAGTGGAGTCGGAGCAGCGGCGGCGGGCGACGACGGTGGTCGGGGAACAACGGCGGCGGCGGACGAGAGGGGGGGTGCGGGGGAGAGTGAGTGAGAGGGAGAGTGAGGGTCAACCGTGCGGGGATGATAAGGTAGGGTTAGTAGCAGCGTGGGTTTAAGAAAAGCACTACTACTACGGAGTGTAGAAGTAGCGCTGGATAAGGATACGCGTTGCTGCTAAGTGGGGCTAGCCATGTGCGCCCAGTTCAAACTTAGAAGCAGCACATTTTTCTAACACGCGTTGCTACTAACAGGATAGAAATACCGGCTTTTACGGCCGCACGCTACTACTAAGTAGCAGTAGCACCTCATTTTAACCAGCGCTACTGGTAAGCTTCTGTGTATAAGGTTTTCCCTAGTAGTGGTTAGTTGATTTGGATCATGTATCACTTAGATAACTCGAGGGATGTTTATTGAAGTGGGAGTTCTTAAGTAATTTTATTAATTGAACTTAATTTATCATGAACTTAGTCTTATAGTTTTGCATATCTATGTTGTAGATCAACGGCCCGAGCTACCGTTCCCTTGAATTTTAACGCGTTCCTAGAGAAAGCTAAGTTGAAAGATGATGGTAGCAACTACACGGACTGGGTCCGTAACTTGGGGATTATCCTCATTGCTGCACAGAAGAATTATGAGATGCACCATTAGGTGAAAGGCCTACTGCAGGAGCTGAAGCTGATGTTATGAACGTCTGGCAAGCTCGATCTGATGACTACTCAATAGTTCAGTGTGCCATGCTTTACGTCTTAGAACCGGGATTTCAAAGACATTTTGAACGTCATGGAGCATATGAGATGTTCCAAGAATTGAAGTTAATATTTCAAGCAAATGCCCGGGTTGAGAGATATGAAGTCTCCAACAAGTTCTATAGCTGCAAGATGGAGGAGAATAGTTCTGTCAGTGAACACATACTCAAAATGTCTGGGTATCATAACCACTTGACTCAGCTTGGAGTTGAACTTCCAGTTGATAGTGTTATTGACAGAGTTCTTCAATCACTTCCACCAAGCTACAAAGGCTTCGTCATGAACTATAATATGCAAGGGATGAATAAACGATTCCTGAGCTCTTTGCAATGCTTAAGGATGTGGAGGTAGAAATCAAGAAAGAGCATCAAGTGTTGATGGTTAACAAGACCACTAGTTTCAAGAAAAAGGGCAAGGGAAAGAAAGGGAACTTCAAGAAGAATGGCAAGCAAGTTGCCACTCCCAGGAAGAAGCCCAAAGCTGGACCCAAGCCTGAAACTGGGTGCTTCTGCTACAAAGGGACTGGTCACTGAAAACGGAACTGCCCCAAATACTTGGCGGATAAGAAGGATGGCAAAGTGATAAAGGTATATTTGATATACATGTTATTGATGTGTACCTTACTAATGCTCATAGTAGTGCCTGGGTATTTGATACTGGTTCGGTTGCTCATATTTATAACTCGAAACAGGAGCTACGGATGAAACAAAGATTGGCTAAGGACGAGGTGACGATGAACGTCGGGAATGGTTCCAAGGTCGATGTGATTGCCATCGGCACGATGAACGTCGGGAATGGTTCCAAGGTCGACGTGATTGCCATCAGCACTCTACCTCTACATCTACCTTCGACATTAGTTTTAGATCTGAATAATTGTTATTTGGTGCCAGTGTTGAGCATGAACATTATATCTAGATCTTGTTTAATGCGAGACGTCTATTCATTTAAATCAGAGAATAATGGTTGTTCTATTTATATGAGTAATATCTTTTATGGTCATGCACCCTTGATGAACAGTCTATTCTTGTTGAATATTGATCATAGTGATACACATATTCATAATATTGGTGCCAAAAGATGCAAAGTTGATAATGATAGTGCAACATATTTGTGGCACTACCGTTTAGGTCATATTGGTGTAAAGCGCTGATAGGTCCATCTTGCATCATGCTTTTATATCGATATTTATTGCATTATGGGCTGTTATTACACATTATGTCACAATACTTATGCCTATTCTCTCTTATTTTACAATGTTTACATGAAGAGGGAGAATGCCGACAGCTGGGATTCTGGGATGGGGAAAAAGAAAATATTAGAGACCTATTCTGCACAGCTCCAAAAGTCCTGAACCTTCACAGAAGTTATTTCCAGAATATATAAAAAATACTGAGCGAAGAAAGTTCCAGAAGGGGGCCACACCCTGCCCACGAGGGTGGGGGCGCGCCCTACCCCCCTGGGCACGCCCCCTGCCTCGTGGGCCCCCTGGTGGCCCTCCGATGCCCATCTTCTGCTATATCAAGTCTTTCGTCGAGGAAAAAATCAGAAGCAATCTTTGGAGAAGAAACTCCGCCGCCATGAGGCGGAACCTTGGCGGAACCAATCTAGGGCTCCGGCAGAGCTGTTCTGCCGGGGAAACTTCCCTCCGGGAGGGGGAAATCATCACCACTGTCATCACCAACGATCCTCTCATCGGGAGGGGGTCAATCTCCATCAACATCTTCACCAGCATCATCTCATCTCAAATCCTAGTTCATCTCTTGTATCCAATCTTTGTATCCAAACCTCAGATTGGTACCTGTGGGTTGCTAGTTGTGTTGATTACTCCTTGTAGTTGATGCTAGTTGGTTTACTTGGTGGAAGATCATATGTTCAGATCCATTATGCATATTAATACCCCTCTGATTATGAACATGAATATGCTTTGTGAGTAGTTACGTTTGTTCCTGAGGACATGGGAGAAGTCTTGCTATAAGTAGTCATGTGAATTTGGTATTCGTTCGATATTTTGATGAGGTATATGTTGTCATCCCTCTAGTGGTGTCATGTGGATGTCGACTACATGATACTTCACCATTGTTTGGGCCTAGCGGGAGGCATTGGGAAGTAATAAGTAGATGACGGGTTGCTAGAGTGACAGAAGCTTAAACCCTAGTTTATGTGTTGCTTCGTAAGGGGCTGATTTGGATCCATATGTTTCATGCTATGGTTAGGTTTAACTTAATACTTCTGTTGTAGTTGCGGATGCTTGCAATGGGGGTTAATCATAAGTGGAATGCTTGTCCAAGTAAGGACAATACCCAAGCACCGGTCCACCCACATATCAAATTATCAAAGTACCAAACGCGAATCATATGAGCGTGATGAAAACTAGCTTGACGATAATTCCCATGTGTCCTCGGGAGCGTTGTACTTCATATAAGAGTTTGTCCAGGCTTGTCCTTTTCTACAAAAAGGATTGGGCCATCTTGCTGCACCTTATTTACTTTTATTACTTGCTACTCGTTATAAATTAACTTATCACAAAACTATCTGTTACCGATAATTCCAGTGCTTGCAGAGAATACCTTACTGAAAACTGCTTATCATTTCCTTCTGCTCCTCGTTGGGTTCGATACTCTTACTTATCGAAAGGACTAAGATAGATCCCCTATACTTGTGGGTCATCAAGACTCTTTTCTAGCGTTGTTGCCAGGGAGTGAAGCAACTTTGGTAGGTGGAATTTGGTAAGTAAAAATTTATATAGTGTGCTAAAATTTACTGTCACTTGTTACTATGGAACATAATCTTTTGAGGGGCTTGTTCTGGGTATCTTCACCCTGACCAGTAGAGCAAAGAGTTGCTCCTCAAGCTACTAAACCTACTGAAAATGTTTACTTTGAAATTCCTTCGGGTATGATAGAGAAACTACTAGCTAATCCTTTTGCAGGAGATGGAACATTGCATCCTGATTTACACCTAATCTATGTGGATGACGTTTGTGGATTATTTAAGCTTGCAGGTATGCCCAATGATGTTATCAAGAATAAGGTCTTCCCTTTATCTTTGAAGGGAGAGGCATTGACATGGTATAGGCTATGTGATGATATGGGATCATGGGACTACAAGCGATTGAAATTGGAATTTCATCAGAAGTTTTATCCTATGCATCTTGTTCATCATGATCGTAAGTATATATATGTATATATAATTTTTGGCCTCGCGAAGGAGAAAGCATCGCTCAAGCTTGGGGGAGGCTTAAGTCAATGTTATATTCATGCCCCAATCATGAGCTCTCAAGAGAAATGATTATTCAAAAAATTTATGCTCGGCTTTCTCTCAGTAATCGCTCCATGCTCGATACTTCTTGTACCGGATCTTTTATGATGAATACTATTGAATTCAAATGGGATTTATTGGAAAGAATTAAACACAACTCTGAAGATTGGGACCTCGACAAAGGTAAGGTGTCAGGTATAACACCTAAGTTTGATTGTGTTAAATCTTTTATGAATACCGATGCTTTTCGTGAATTTAGCACTAAATATGGACTTGAGTCTGAGATAGTAGCTTCTTTCTGTGAATCCTTTGCTACTCATGTTGATCTCCCAAAGGAGAAGTGGTTTAAATATAATCCTCCCATTGAGGTAAAATAAGTTGCACCTATTATAGTTGAAGGAAAGACTATCACTTATGATGATCCTGTTGTTCCTGCTGCTTACATTGAGAAACCACCTTTCCGTGTTAGAATAAAGGATCATGCTACAGTTTCAACTGTGGTTAACAAAAGTAATATTAAGACACCTAAACCCCCTGAGCAAATTAAAGTTGAACCTAGAATTGCTATGGTTAAAGATCTCTTGGCCGATAATATTGATGGGCATGTTATTTACTTCTGCAATGAAGCTGCTAGAATTGCTAGACCTGATGCTAAAAATAAACATAGACCTGTTGTAGGCATGCCTGTTATTTCTGTTAAAACAGGAGATCATTATTATCATGGTTTATGTGATATGGGTGCTAGTGCAAGTGCAATACCTCATTCCTTATACAAAGAAATTATGCATGATATTGCACCTGCTGAGATAGAAGATATCAATGTTACCATTAAACTTGCCAATAGAGATACTATTTCACCAATTGGGATTGTTAGAGATGTTGAAGTCTTGTGTGGGAAAGTTAAATATCATGCTGATTTTCTTGTTCTTGGTTCCCCACAAGATGATTTTTGTCCCATTATATTTGGTAGACCCTTCTTGAATACTGTTAATGCTAAGATAGACTGCAATAAGGATATTGTTTCTGTTGGTTTAGGGGATATGTCTCATGAGTTTAATTTTTCTAAATTTAGTAGACAACCCCGTGATGAGGAATTTCCTAGTAAAGATGAAATTATTGGTCTTGCTTCTATTTCCGTGCCTCCTACTGATCCTTTAGAACAATATTTGCTAGACCATGAAAATGATATGTTTATGAATGAAAGAAGGGAAATAGATGAAGTATTCTTTAAACAGGGACCTATTTTGAAACACAACTTGCCTGTTGAAATCCTAGGGGATCCTCCTCCACCCAAGGGTGATCCCGTGTTTGAGCTTAAACCATTGCCTGATACTCTTAAATATGCTTATCTTGATGAAAAGAAGATATATCCTGTTATTATTAGTGCTAACCTTTCAGAGCACGAAGAAGAGAGATTATTGAAAACTCTGAATAAGCACCGTGCTGCTATTGGATATACTCTTGATGATCTTAAGGGCATTAGTCCCACTCTATGTCAATACAAAATAAATTTGGAGAAAGACGCCAAACCAGTTATTGATCACCAACGACGGTTAAATCCTAAGATGAAATAAGTGGTAAGAAAGGAAATATTAAAGCTCATTGAAGCAAGTATAATTTATCCCGTTGCTGATAGTCAGTGGGTAAGCCCTGTCCATTGTGTCCCTAAGAAGGGAGGTATTACTGTCATTCCAAATGATAAAGATGAATTGATTCCACAAAGAATTATTACAGGTTATAGGATAGTAATTGATTTCCACAAATTAAATAAAGCTACTAAAAAGGATCATTACCTTTGCCTTTCATTGATCAAATGCTAGAAAGATTATCCAAACATACACATTTTTGCTTTCTAGATGGTTACTCTGGTTTCTCTCAAATACCCGTGTCAGCTGATGATCAAGAAAATACTACTTTTACTTGCCCTTTCGATACCTTTTCTTATAGAAGTATGCCTTTTGGTTTATGTAATGCACCTGCTACCTTTCAAAGATGCATGATGGCTATATTCTCTGACTTTTGTGAAAAGATTTGTGAAGTTTTCATGGATGATTTTTCTGTTTATGGATCCTCTTTTGATGATTGCTTGAGCAACCTTGATCGAGTTTTGTAGAGATGTGAGGGAATTAACCTTGTCTTGAATTGGGAGAAGTGCCACTTTATGGTTAATGAAGGTATTGTCTTGGGGCATAAAATTTCTAAAAGAGGTATTGAAGTTGACAAAGCTAAAGTTGATGCTATTGAAAAGATGCCGTGTCCCAAGGACATTAAAGGTATAAGAAGTTTCCTTGGTCATGCCTGTTTTTATAGGAGGTTCATTAAGGACTTCTCAAAAATTTCCCGGCCTCTGACTAACCTATTACAAAAAGATATTCCTTTTGTCTTTGATGATGGTTGTGTAGAAGCTTTTGAAATACTTAAGAAAGCTTTTATTTCTGCACCTATAGTTCAACCTCCTGATTGGAATTTACCCTTTGAAATCATGTGTGATGCTAGTGATTATGCAGTAGGGGCTATTCTAGGACAAAGAGTTGATAAGAAATTAAATGTTATTCAATATGCTAGTAAAACTCTAGACAATTCCCAGAGAAATTATGCTACTACTGAAAAGGAATTCTTAGCAGTCGTATTTGCTTGTGATAAGTTCAGACCATATATTGTTGATTCTAAAGTAACTATTCACACTGATCATGCTGCTATTAAATATCTTACGGAAAAGAAAGATGCTAAACCTAGACTTATTAGATGGGTTCTCTTGCTCCAAGAATTTGATTTGCATATATGGGCCAAGGGCACCAGCCCCAAGAGGCCCATGCGCCAAGAGATAAGGGAAAGGAAGAGTCCTAAAGGGGGAAGGCACCTCCTAGGTGCCTTGGGGAGGATGGACTCCTCCCTTGGCCGCACCCTTCCTTGGAGGAAGGGCCAAGGCTGCGCCCCCCCTCTCCCTTGGCCCTATATATAGTGGGGGAAGGGAGGGCAGCAACACCTAAGCCCTGGCGCCTCCCTCTCCCTCCCATGACACATCTCCCTCCTCCCGCAGCGCTTGGCGACGCCCTGTTGGAATCCCGCTACTTCCACCACCACGCCGTCGTGCTGCTGGATCTCCATCAACCTCTCCTCCCCCCTTGCTGGATCAAGAAGGAGGAGATGTTGCTGCTCCGTACGTGTGTTGAACGCGGAGGTGCCGTCCGTTCGGCGCTAGGATCATCGGTGATTTGGATCACGACAAGTACGACTCCATCAACCCCGTTCTCTTGAACGCTTCCGCGTGCGATCTAAAAGGGTATGTAGATCCACTCCTCCCTCGTTTCTAGATGACTCCATACATTGATCTTGGTGACACGTAGGAAAATTTTGAATTATTGCTACGTTCCCCAACAGTGGCATCAGAGCTAGGTCTATTGCATAGATTCTATGCACGAGTAGAACACAAAGTAGTTGTGGGCGTTGATTTTGTTCAATATGCTTACCGTTACTAGTCCAATCTTGATTCGGCGGCATTGTGGGATGAAGCGGCCCGGACCAACCTTACACGTACGCTTACGTGAGACCGGTTCCACCGACTGACATGCACTAGTTGTATAAGGTGGCTGGCGGGTGTCTGTCTCTCCCACTTTAGTCGGATCAGATTCGATGAAAAGGGTCCTTATGAAGGGTAAATAGCAATTGGAATATCACATTGTGGTCTTTGCGTAGGTAAGAAACGTTCTTGCTAGAAACCCATAGCAGCCACGTAAAACATGCAAACAACAATTAGAGGACGTCTAACTTGTTTTTGCAGGGTATGCTATGTGATGTGATATGGCCAAAGGATGTGATGAATGATATATGTGATGTATGAGATGATCATGTTCTTGTAATAGGAATCACGACTTGCATGTCGATGAGTATGACAACCGGCAGGAGCCATAGGAGTTGTCTTAATTTATTTATGACCTGCGTGTCAACATAAACGTCATGTAATTACTTTACTTTATTGCTAACCGTTAGCTGTAGTAGTAGAATTAATAGTTGGCGAGGCAACTTCATGGAGACATGATGATGGAGATCATGGTGTCATGCCGGTGACGATGATGATCATGGAGCCCCGAAGATGAAGATCAAAAGGAGCAATATGATATTGGCCATATCATGTCACTATTTGATTGCATGTGATGTTTATCATGTTTATACATCTTATTTGCTTAGAACGACGGTAGTAAATAAGATGATCCCTCACTAAAATTTCAAGAAGGTGTTCCCCCTAACTGTGCACCGTTGCGAAAGTTCGTCGTTTCGAAGCACCACGTGATGATCGGGTGTGATAGATTCTTACGTTCGAATACAATGGGTGTTGACGAGCCTAGCATGTACAGACATGGCCTCGGAACACATGCAAAACACTTAGGTTAACTTGACGAGCCTAGCATGTACAGACATGGCCTCGGAACACAAGAGACCGAAAGGTCGAGCATGAGTCGTATAGAAGATACGATCAACATGAAGATGTTCACCGATGTTGACTAGTCCGTCTCACGTGATGATCGGACACGGCCTAGTTGACTCGGATCATGTAATCACTTAGATGACTAGAGGGATGTCTATCTGAGTGGGAGTTCATAAGATGAACTTAATTATCCTGAACATAGTCAAAAGGTCTTCGCAAATTATGTCATGGCTCACGTTTCGTTTCTACTATTTAGATATGTTCCTAGAGAAAATTTAGTTGAAAGTTGATAGTAGCAATTATGTGGACTAGGTCCGTAAACTGAGGATTGTCCTCATTGCTTCATACAAGGCTTATGTCCTTAATGCACCGCTCAGTGTGCTGAACCTCGAACGTCGTCTGTGGATGTTGCGAACATCTGACATACACATTTTGATAACTACATGATAGTTCAGTTAAATGGTTTAGAGTTGAGGCACCGAAGACGTTTTGAAACGTCGTGAAACATATGAGATGTTTCGAGGTCTGAAATTGGGATTTCAGGCTCGTGCCCACGTCAAGAGGTATAAGACCTCCGACGATTTTCTTAGCCTGCAACTAAGGGAGAAAAGCTCAATTGTTGAGCTTGTGCTCAGATTGTCTAAGTACAACAATCATTTGAATCGAGTGGGAGTTGATCTTCCAGATAAGATAGTGATGTTTCTCCGAAGTCATTACCACCAAGCTGCTAGAGCTTCGTGATGAACTATGATATATCAGGGACATATATGATGGTCCTTGAGATATTCGCGATGTTTGACACCACAAAAGTAGAAATCAAGAAGGAGCATCAATTGTTGATGGTTGGTGAAACCACTAGTTTCAAGAAGGGCAAGGGAAAGAAGGGATACTTCATGAAACGGCAATTCAGCTGCTGCTCTAGTGAAGAAACCCAAGGTTGAACCCAAACCCGAGACTAAGTGCTTCTGTAATAAGGGGAACAACCACTGGAGCAGAATTACCCTAGATACTTGGTAGATGAGAAGGCTGGCAAGGTCGATAGAAGTATATTGGATATACATTGTGTTGATGTGTACTTTACTAGTACTCCTAGTAGCACCAGGGTATTAGATACCGGTTCGGTTGCTAAGTGTTAGTAACTCGAAATAAAAGCTACAGAATAAACGGAGACTAGCTAAAGGTGAGCTGACGATATGTGTTGGAAGTGTTTCCAATGTTGATACGATCAAGCATCACACGCTCCCTCTACCATCGAGATTGGTGTTTGCGTTGAGCATAGACATGATTGGATTATGTCTATCGCAATACGGTTATTCATTTAAAGAGAATAATGGTTACTCTGTTTATTTGAATAATACCTTCAATGGTCTTACACCTGAAATGAATGGTTTATTGAATCTTGATCGTAGTGATACACATGTTCATGCCAAAAGATAGTAATGATAGTACCACCTACTTGTGGCACTGCCACGTAAGTCATATCGGTATAAAACGCATGAAGAAGCTCCATGTTGATGGATCTTTGGGCTCACTTGTTTTGAAAGGTTTGAGACATGCGAACCATGTCTATTGGTGTATACGCATGAAGAAACTCCATGCAAATGGACCGTTTGGACTCACTTGATTCTGAATCACTTGAGACATGCAAATCATACCACATGGGCAAGATGACTGAAAGCCTCGTTTTCAGTAAAATGGAACTAGAAAGCAACTTGTTGGAAGTAATACATTTTGATGTGTGCAATCCAATGAGTGCTGAGGCATGTAGTGGATATCGTTATGTTCTTACTTCACAGATGATTTGAGTAGATGTTGAGTATATTTACTTGATAAATCACGAGTCTAAATTATTGAAAGGTTCAAGTAATTTCAGGGTGAAGTTGAAAGATCGTCGTGACAAGAGGATAAAAGATCTATGATATGATCATAGAGATGAATATCTGAATTACGAGTTTGGCACAGAATTAAGACATTGTGGAAATTGTTTCACAACTAATACAGCCTGGAACACCATAGTGTGATGGTGTGTCCGAACATCATAACTGCACCCTATTGGATATGATGCATACCATGATGTCTCTTATCGAATTACCACAATAGTTTATGGGTTAGGCATTAGAGACAACCACATTCACTTTAAAAGGGGCACCACGTAATTCCGATGAGATGACACCGTATGAACTATGGTTTAGAGAAACCTAAGGTGTCATTTCTTAAAAGTTTGGGGCTGCGACGCTTATGTGAAAAGGTTTCAGGCTGATAAGCTCGAACCCAAAGCGGATAAATGCATCTTCATAGGACACCCAAAATAGTTGGGTATACCTCCTGTCTCAGATTCGAAAGCAATAAGGGATTGTTTCTAGAATCGGGTCCTTTCTCGAGGAAAAGTTTCTCTCGAAAGAATTGAGTGGGAGGATGGTGGAGACTTGATGAGGTTATTGAACCGTCTCTTCAACTAGTGTGTGGCAGGGCACAGGAAGTTGTTCCTGTGGCACCTACACCAATTGAAGTGGAAGCTTATGATAGTGATCATGAAACTTCAGATCAAGTCACTACCAAACCTCGTAGGATGACAAGGATGCGTACTACTTCAGAGTGGTACGTAATCCTGTCTTGGAAGTCATGTTGCTAGACAACAATGAACCTACGAGCTATGGAGAAGCGATGGTGGGCTCGGATTCCGATAAATGGCTCGAGGCCATAAAATCCGAGAAAGGATCCATGTATGAAAACAAAGTGTAGACTTTGGCAGAACAACTCGATGGTCGTAAGGCTGTTGAGTGCAGATGGATTTTAAAAGGAAGACGGACAATGATGGTAAATGTCACCATTAAGAAAGCTCGACTTGTCGTTAAGATGTTTTCCGACAAGTTCAAGGAGTTGACTACGATGAGACTTTCTCACTGGTAGCGATGCTAAGAGTCTGTTGGAATTATATTAGCGATTACTGCATTATTTATTAAATCTTGTAGATAGGATGTCAAAACATTGTTTCCTCGACGTTTTTTGAGGAAAGGTTGTATGTGATACAAACCGGAAGGTTTTGTCAATCCTGAAAGATGCTAATAAGTATGCAAAGCTCCAGCAATCCTTCTAGGGACTGGAGTAAGCATCTCGGAGTTGGAATGTATGCTTTGATGATGATCAAAGATTTTGGGTTTATACAAAGTTTATGAGAAACTTGTATTTCCAAAGAAGTGAGTGGGAGCACTATAGAATTTCTGATGAATATATGTTGTTGACATATTGTTGATCAGAAATGACGTAGAATTTCTGGAAAGCATATAGGGTTATTTGGAAGTGTTTTTCAATGGAAAGTCTGGATTAAGCTACTTGAACATTGAGCATCAAGATCTATAAGGATAGATCAAAACGCTTAATGGTACTTTCAAATGAGCACATACCTTGACATGATCTTGAAGGTGTTCAAGATGGATCACTCAAAGAAGGAGTTCTTGCCTGAGTTGTAAGGTATGAAGTTAAGACTTAAAGCTCGACCACGGCAGAAGAAAGAGGAAGGACGAAGGTCGTCCCCTATGCTTTTATCATAGGCTCTCTACAGTATGCTATGCTGTGTACCGCACCTAAAGTGTGCCTTGCCATGAGTCAGTCAAGGGGTACAAGAGTGATCCAAGAATAGATCACAGGACAGCGGTCAAAGTTATCCTTAGTAACTAGTGGACTAAGGAATTTTCTCGATTATGGAGGTGGTAAAAGAGTTTGTCGTAAAGGGTTACGCTGATGCAAACTTTGACACTAATCCAGATTATTCTGAGTAGTAGACTGGATTCGTATAGTAGAACAGTTATTTGGAATAGCTCCAAATAGAACGTGGTAGCTGCATCTGGGAGATGACATAGAGATTTGTAAAGCACACACGGATCTGAAAGATTCAGACCCATTGACTATAACATCTCTCACAAGCATAACATGATCAAACCCAGAACTCATCGAGTGTTGATCACATGGTAATGTGAACTAGATTCTTGACTCTAGTAAACTCTTTGGGTGTTAGTCACATGGGGATGTGACCTTGAGTGTTAATCACATAGCGATGTGAACTGGATTATTGACTCTAGTGCAAGTGGGAGACTATTGGAAATATGCCCTAGAGGCAATAATAAATTGATTATTATTATATTTCCTTGTTCGTGATAATAGTTTATTATCCATGCTAGAATTGTATTGATAGGAAACTTAGATACATGTGTGGATACATAGACAACACCATGTCCCTAGTAAGCCTCTAGTTGACTAGCTCGTTGATCAATAGATGGTTACGGTTTCCTGACCATGGACATTGGATGTCGTTGATAACGGGATCACATCATTAGGAGAATGATGTGATGGACAAGACCCAATCCTAAGCTTAGCACAAGATCATGTAGTTCATATGCTAAAGCTTTTCTAATGTCAAGTATCATTTCCTTAGACCATGAGATTGTTCAACTCCCGGATACCGTAGGAATACTTTGGGTGTGCGAAACGTCACAACGTAACTGGGTGACTATAAAGGTGCACTACGGGTATCTCCGAAAGTGTCTGTTGGGTTGGCACAAATCGAGACTGGGATTTGTCACTCCGTGTGACGGAGAGGTATCTCTGGGCCCACTCGGTAGGACATCATCATAATGTGCACAATGTGATCAAGGAGTTGATCACGCGATGATGTGTTAAGGAACGAGTAAAGAGACTTGCCGGTAACGAGATTGAATAAGGTATCGGGATACCGACGATCGAATCTCGGGCAAGTATTGTACCGATAGACATAGGGAATTGTATACGGGATTGATTAAGTCCTTGACATCGTGGTTCATCCAATGAGATCATCATGGAACATGTGGGAGCCAACATGGGTATCCAGATCCCGCTGTTGGTTATTGACCGGAGAGTCATCTTGGTCATGTCTGCATGTCTCCCGAACCCGTAGGGTCTACACACTTAAGGTTCGGTGACGCTAGGGTTATAGAGATATTAGTATGCGGTAACCCGAAAGTTGTTCGGAGTCCCAGATGAGATCTCGGACGTCACGAGGAGTTCCGGAATGGTCCGGAGGTAAAGATTTATATATGGGAAGTCTTGTTTTGGTCGCCGGAAAAGTTTCGCGCATTATCGGTATTGTACCGGGAGTGCCGAAAGGGGTCCGGGGGTCCACCAAGGGGGTCCACCTGCCCCGGGGGCCACGTGGGCTGTAGGGGTGTGTGCTTTGGCCTATATGGGCCAAGGGCACCAGCCCCAAGAGGCCCATGCGCCAAGAGATAAGGGAAAGGAAGAGTCCTAAAGGGGGAAGGCACCTCCTAGGTGCCTTGGGGAGGATGGACTCCACCCTTGGCCGCACCCTTCCTTGGAGGAAGGGCCAAGGCTGCGCCCCCCTCTCCCTTGGCCCTATATATAGTGGGGGAAGGGAGGGCAGCAACACCTAAGCCCTGGCGCCTCCCTCTCCCTCCCATGACACATCTCCCTCCTCCCGCAGCGCTTGGCGAAGCCCTGTTGGAATCCCGCTACTTCCACCACCACGCCGTCGTGCTGCTGGATCTCCATCAACCTCTCCTCCCCCTTGCTGGATCAAGAAGGAGGAGACGTCGCTGCTCTGTACGTGTGTTGAACGCGGAGGTGTCGTCCGTTCGGCGCTAGGATCATCGGTGATTTGGATCACGACGAGTACGACTCCATCAACCCCGTTCTCTTGAACGCTTCCGCACGCGATCTACAAGGGTATGTAGATCCACTCCTCCCTCGTTGCTAGATGACTCCATAGATTGATCTTGGTGACACGTAGGAAAATTTTGAATTATTGCTACGTTCCCCAACACATTTTGCATCATGCTTTTATATCGATATTTATTGCATTATGGGATGTTATTACACATTATGTCACAATACTGATGCCTATTCTCTCTTATTTTACAAGGTTTACATGAAGAGGGAGAATGCCGGCAGCTGGGATTCTGGGCTAGAAAAAGAGAAAATATTAGAGACCTATTCTGCACAGCTCCAAAAGTCCTGAAACTTCACGGAAGTTATTTCCAGAATATATATAAAATACTGAGCGAAGAAAGTTCCAGAAGGGGGCCACACCCTGGCCACGAGGGTGGGGGGCGCGTCCTACCCCCTGGGCGCGCCCCTGCCTCGTGGGCCCCCTGGTGGCCCTCCGATGCCCATCTTCTGCTATATCAAGTCTTTCATCGAGGAAAAAATCAGAAGCAAGCTTTGGAGAAGAAACTCCGCCGCCATGAGGCGGAACCTTGGCGGAACCAATCTAGGGCTCCGGCAGAGCTGTTCTGCCGGGGAAACTTCCCTCCAGGAGGGGGAAATCATCACCACCATCATCACCAACGATCCTCTCATTGGGAGGGGGTCAATCTCCATCAACATCTTCACCAGCATCATCTCATCTCAAACCCTAGTTCATCTCTTGTATCCAATCTTTGTATCCAAACCTTAGATTGGTACCTGTGGGTTGCTAGTAGTGTTGATTACTCCTTGTAGTTGATGTTAGTTGGTTTACTTGGTGGAAGATCATATGTTCAGATCCATTATGCATATTAATACCCCTCTGATTATGAACATGAATGTGCTTTGTGAGTAGTTACGTTTGTTCCTGAGGACATGGGAGAAGTCTTGCTATAAGTAGTCATGTGAATTTGGTATTCGTTCGATATTTTGATGAGATGTATGTTGTCCTCCCTCTAGTGGTGTCATGTGAACGTCGACTACATGACACTTCACCATTGTTTGGGCCTAGAGGGAGGCATTGGGAAGTAATAAGTAGATGATGGGTTTCTAGAGTGACAGAAGCTTAAACGCTTGTTTATGCGTTGCTTCGTAAGGGGCTGATTTGGATCCATATGTTTCATGCTATGGTTAGGTTTACCTTAATACTTCTGTTGTAGTTGTGGATGCTTGCAATGGGGGTTAATCATAAGTGGGATGCTTGTACAAGTAAGGACAGTACCCAAGCACCGGTCCACCCACATATCAAATTATCAAAGTACCGAACGCGAATCATATGAGCGTGATGAAAACTAGCTTGACGATAATTCCCATGTGTCCTCGGGAGCGCTTTACTTCATATAAGAGTTTGTCCAGGCTTGTCCTTTGCTACAAAAGGGATTGGGCCATCTTTCTGCACCTTATTTACTTTTATTACTTTCTACTCGTTACAAATTACCTTATCACAAAACTATCTGTTACAGATAATTTCAGTGCTTGCAGAGAATACCTTACTGAAAACTGCTTATCATTTCCTTATGCTCCTCGTTGGGTTCGACACTCTTACTTATCGAAAGGACTACAATAGATCCCATATACGTGTGGGTCATCAAGACTCTTTTCTGGCGTTGTTGCCGGGGAGTGAAGCGCCTTTGGTAGGTGGAATTTGGTAAGGAAAAATTTATATAGTGTGCTGAAATTTACTGTTACTTGTTACTATGGAACATAATCCTTTGAGCGGCTTGTTTGGGATATCTTCACCCCGACCAGTAGAACAAATAGTTGCTCCTCAACCTACTGAACCTACTAAAAATGTTTACTTTGAAATTCCTTCGGGTATGATAGAGAAACTGCTAGCTAATCCTTTTGCAGGAGATGGAACATTGCATCCTGATTTACACCTAATCTATGTGGATGAAGTTTATGGATTATTTAAGCTTGCAGGTATGCCCAATGATGTTATCAAGAAGAATGTCTTCCCTTTATCTTTGAAGGGAGAGGCATTGACATGGTATAGGCTATGTGATGATATGGGATCATGGGACTACAAGCAATTGAAATTGGAATTTCATTAGAAGTTTTACCATATGCATCTTGTTCATAGTGATAGGAATTATATATATAATTTTTGGCCTCGCGAAGGAGAAAGCATCGCTCAAGCTTGGGGGAGGCTTAAGTCAATGTTATATTCATGCCCCAATCATGAGCTCTCAAGAGAAAGGATGATTTAAAAATTTTATGCTCGGCTTTCTCTTAGTAATCGCTCCATTCTCGATACTTCTTGTACTGGATCTTTTATGATGATGACTATTGAATTCAAATGGGATTTATTGGAAAGAATTTAACGCAACTCTGAAGATTGGGACCTCGACGAAGGTAAGGAGTGAGGTATAACACCTAAGTTTGATTGTGTTATGGACTTTTGGAATCACTTGATTATGAATCATTTGATACTTGTGAACCATGCCTCATGGGAAAGATGACTAAAACTCCATTCTCCAGAACAATGGGCGAGCTAATGACTTAGTGGAAATAATACATATTGATGTATGCGGTCCAATGAGTGTTGAGGCATGCGGCGGGTATCGTTATTTTCGGACCTTGACAGATGATTTGAGTAGGTATGGGTATATCTATGTCATGGGAAAACACGGGTACATATGGGACCATCAGCCCCTTGTGGTTCGGCTAGGGGGAAAAGCATGTTGCACAAAGAGCGGAGAGCACAGAGCAGCACGACAGCGATCACACGGGCAGTTTTTACCCTGGTTCGGGTCGTTGCAAGGTGTAAGACCCTACTCCTGCTTTGGTGGATTGATCAGGGGACCGTGGTGGAGACGCAACGCTCTTGCCCAGCAAGGTTGCCTCGAGGCGAGAGCAGCTGCGCGCGTATGAGTGTACAAAGGTCCAAATCCGTTCTAAGGTTGCCACGACCCTCCTTTTATAGGTCAAGGGGTCACACCACAATGGAAAATCAGTCATCGTGTACTGATTAGATAACAAACATTGATATCATACCTAACTCTGCAGACAGGACAAGGTGCATTAAATGCACTGCTTGGTGTCACATCATGGAGGAACCCGGCAAGCCTTGCCGTGCCGCTCCGCCACCTTCTCGCTTGCCAGCATGACACGTCTCTAGACGGGTGTCATTTGGTGGTGATTTCCTTCAGAAGTTGCTGCCACGTGCCAAATAACAGCCACTTGGTCACTTGGGGGCTCGACACCGCACCGATTGGTGACTTGCGTTGCTGTGAGGTGGAGCGGTCGAGTATTGGCGGGGTAATCCGCCCTCGGCGTCCCCGGCAAGCTTGTTGGGGTGGTCTTGAGACTTGTCTTTGGGGCAACCTCGACCCCGCCAGGCTCGCCTGCCCAGCAAGGGAGGTTTTTCCTTAGTGGTATCTTGCTCCTTTAGCTTGACTTGGTCTTCTTGATCCGCCCTTTGATTCCTCGAAGAGCTATCTCTCCGGCTTGGTTTTGTCTTGAATGTCGAGTGTTGCTGGACCGGAGGCCTGCTGTTCCTGCACAAGTCAGGGGAAACATACACCCCTGATTGTGTACCCCGACAAAAGCCCACACGCCTGAGCCATACGTGTCACTGGGCACGTTGGGTTAGGCCCCAAACAGTGCTCAGACACATGGTAAGGGAACGCTGCGCACGCAACAGTTCATCATGACGACCAGTCAATCCAACGTCCACTTCGCGCAATTACCACGGGGCATGGGGTCATGGTACTGTAGCAGTTAATGTAGAATGGTAACTTTCTGAAGAGTCGCTCCCTCCCCCACGCCTTTTCCCTTAAAGGAGAAAAACGCGAATGGGCACTGCTCATTCATCGTCCGCCTCGCCCTTCCATCATCTTCTCCCGCAAGCCAAGCAACTGCTCTCCCTCCTTGCCCACATTCTCTTATGATCCTCATCCAGTTTCCTTTCCCCATCCCCGCCACAGCTTGAGAAGATGGGAAAGAAAACCGCCGCCCCAAGGGGAAGCAGGCGACTGCCGTGAAGGAGGTGGCCGCGGAGGGGAGCAAGAAGAGGGCGGCAGAGCTGGACAAGAAGTGAATGGGAGATGTGGTCTTCTTCCCATCGAATCTGGACGGTGACGTATTGAAAGCAAGGTATGGATATCTATGAGGGAGGAGGTTCCAAAGGGGCATGGCGCACCCAAGGTTCTAGCGGAGGGGAAAGAGGACCCCCGGATTCGTATCGATTATTTTGCGCATACTTCATCTGCGGCCTCTGTCCTCCCTTCTTGGATTTCTTCGAAGCGATGATGGTGATCTATGGATTCCACCTCCTGGACTTCACGCCAAATGAAATGGCATGAATGGTGATTTTTGCCCATTTGTGTGAGAACTTTGTCGGGGTCGCCCCCAATGTTGATCTGTTCAGGCACTATTTCCTCCTGTGGGTGGAGAACAAAGCCCACCATTCTGGGAACATAAGCTGGATGCCTCGGGTGGCAAGTGAAAATTGGGGCTATCTCACCGGTCAGCAGCGCGGCAGATGGGAGGAATGGAGGGCAGACTAGTGCTGGATCCAGGACAAGGAAGCCCCGTATTTTTGCTAGGCCCGGACAGAATGCATTGTGCGTGACAACGAATGGAGGGAATTTGGCCTTACTGATGATAGGCTCTGCCCGACAATAAACAGGATTACCCGCCTAAAGGCCACTAGGTGACCATCAGACATGTGGGGGCCGACTTCCTCTGACGCTACATTGCGTCACTGTAGAAGAGGGACAGGTTTACCTAGAAGTACAGAGATGCTGCAGACAGGATGAGGTTGTACCCTGACCTGACCAACAATCTATCAGTCTACGTTCACGCTTGGCTGTGCGAACAACTGTTTGGTAGCCTTGGGCCGTTCAAGTTGCCGGCAAGCGTCATCCCACTGAACATCAACTTCGCCCGGGACCAAATTATGAAATGGATGCCAGATTGCAATGCTCATGGAGTTTCGGGTGATTGGCAGTTACCCAAGCTTAATGAAGAGCTTGTGTGGACCTCCAGCCTAGTGGAAAGGGCTACCAGGGTGGAGACCAATATGTTCAAGCGCACCTCCAAGGTGGAGGAGGCATTCATCAAGAGCCGGATCGAGGAGGACAAGACACTCCGGGCTGCCGCAAAGGCTAAGGCCGGGAAAGCGGAGGAGGAGGCTGAGGACGAAGGCTCCTCTCATGGTAGAAGCGAGGCACATGCCACAGAGGAGGCTGCCGGGGGAGAGCCGCCGGGGACGAGCCTGCCGGGATTGAGGCTTAAAACGCCGTGGCAGCTGAGGCCCAGGAAGAGGACGGAGCTGAGGAAGCGGAGCAGCATGGGGAGGAGTGGCTCGTAGCATGCCTTCAAGCCCCGGAGCCAATCTTGGACCAGCGCCCTCGTAGGCGGGTGGCTAGCTGGGGAGCAACGACTCTTGATCCGGCACCTACCGCCAAGAAGGTAAAGAAGACTACCTCCATGGGTAGCAAGCCGGACATGGTGCACCAATAGTCCTCTCGCCTTTCCGGGGCCAGTACTGCTCCTGCCAAGCAACTGGCAGCCACGGGAGCCAATTCCAGCTCCTAGTCTGGCTCGAGCTCCTCGCATAGCTCATCCTTGTCAGACCCCCCTGTGCCTCAACAAGGCTCGAAGTTGCCGGGAAGCTCTGTTCCTCCGACCCTGAAGAGGAGCAGGGAGCCCTCACTGTCTATGGAGTTCTTGTTTGAGCTCCATGCTTATTGATGAAGAGTAAGAAAGAACACTCTCCTTTCCTTGCTGCAATTTATGTATGTTCTCCTACTTGCTGACTAGTCTTGCTTGCTGTCTTTGCCAAGAAGGAGGAGGAGGAAGGCGAGACCCTCATCCATCGGGTCAAACGGCTCAGGAAGGCGGAGTTGCCGAAGTCCACGGAGGGTACGGGTTTGGCGGGAAGCAGCACAATTGATATGACGCCAAGCCCCTAGCACAACCCCCATCTTGAAAGCACATGACTGGTTCCTCCTGCCAAAGGTGATGTAGGAGAGTGCCCCACCTCCTCGGCCAGGGGAGGAGGGGAGGTCACTCAGGGCGAATCCTTCCAGGAGGGCCCACTCCGCCCGCCGATCGATCCAAGGAATCCCCGGTGAGGGCCTCCATGGTAGGATCCACCCAAGATGACGATGTGGTTACCGAGGGAGGGGATGGTGGCCATGGCCCGACAACTGACGTTGCTGGGGAAACCAAAGCTCCTCCACGGCAGACATCTCCGGGTAATTCATTTGCTCTTTTGTGTTCTACTGCTCTTACCATTTCGCTCCATGTCCCTGGCTTGCCAATGATTCTATGCCCTTATCATTGTTTTTTGTCTTTGATTGCAGACCCTCTGATCGAAGAGCCTGAACTGCTGGAAGAGGTGGCCAACATAGGGAAAGATGCTCCAGATGAGGTCGCCAAGATCACTGCTATGGAGGAGCAGGAACATGCTGCTGGGGGCGTTTAGAAGCTTCCGGAGGAAACGGAGAAAACCCCTGGCAGCACGCCAGGATCGGGGGTGCTGATTGCGTAGAAAGTCCACCTCCAAACCATGAACCGCCTTCCCTCTTTTGGCACTGTAGGATCGAAAGTATGTCTAGAGGGGGGGGGGTGATTAGACTACTTGACCAAATAAAAAACTAGCCTTTTCCCAATTCTAAGTCTTGGCAGATTTTAACAACTTAGCACAAGTCAAGTAATCAACCTACACATGCAATTCTAAGAGTATAGCAGTGGAATGTAAAACAATTGCATATGAAGGTAAAGGGAGGAGTTTGGAGGGAGCAAACACAATGTAGACACGGAGATTTTTGGCGTGGTTCCGATAGGTGGTGCTATCGTACATCCACGTTGATGGAGACTTCAACCCACGAAGGGTAACGGTTGTGCGAGTCCACGGAGGGCTCCACCCACGAAGGGTCCCCGAAGAAGCAACCTTGTCTATCCCACCATGGCCGTCACCCACGAAGGAATTGCCTCACTAGGGTAGATCTTCATGAAGTGGGCGATCTCCTTGCCCTTACAAACTCCTTGGTTCAAGTCCACAATCTTGACGGAGGCTCCCATGTGACACCTAGCAAATCTAGGAGACACCACTCTCCAAAAGTTAATAGATGGTGTGTTGATGATGAACTCCTTGCTCTTGTGCTTCAAATGATAGTCTCCCCGACACTCAGCTCTCTCTCATAGGATTGGATTTGGTGGAAAGAGGGTTTGAGTGGAAAACAACTTGGGGAAGGCTAGGGATCAAGATTTATGTGGTTGGAATGGAATATCTTGACCTCAACACAAGTGTAGGTGGTTCTTTCTCAGAAAATGCAAGTTGGAAGTGTAGTCATGTTCTGATGGCTCTCTCCATCAATGAAGAGTGGGAGGAGGGTTATATATAGCCTTCACACAAAATCTAACCGTTACACACAAATCACCAAACTCGGTGGGACCGAATCGTGAAACTCGGTCAGACCAATTTAGTTCAAAATGTGAACGTTAGGATTTTCGGTGGGACCGACATGTCAACTCAGTGGGACCGATTCCATTAGGGTTAGGGCATAACGTAATATCGGTGAGACAGATTACACAAACTTGGTGGGACCGATTTTGGTAATAGGAAAACAGAGAGTTGTTCAGGCAAACTCGGTGGGACCGATTCGCTCATCTCGGTTAGACCAAAACGTTACGAAGGGGAAATAGAGAGTTTGCATTGCAATCTTGGTGGGACCGATCGCTCATCTTGGTTGGACCGAAACGTTATGAAGGGAAACAGAGAGGTTGCAATCCCATCTCGGTGAGACCGAGATCCCTATCGGTGAGACCGAAATGACTAGGGTTTGTGGCAGTGGCTATGTCAAGTGAACTCGGTGGCACCGGGTAGGAAATTTCGGTGGGGCCGAGTTTGACTTTTGGTTTGGGACATATGTGGATGTGAGAAAGTAGTTGGGGGTTTTGGAGCATATCACTAAGCATTTTGAGCAAGTAACTCATTAAGAAACACCTCATCCCCTTTTAATAGTATTGGCTTTTCCTATGGACTCAATGTGATCTGGGATCACTAAAAGTAAAATGTAGAATCTTGAGCTTGAGCCAACATGTGTTCTAGTATTTTGAGAGGTCCACTTTCTGATCCATGCCATGCCAAACATTGAGCTTTCCTGAAATATTTATCTTGAAATAGCATTAGCTCAATGGGCTATATGTTGTTAGGAATTACCAAAACCACCCAGGGATAGTTGCACTTTCAATGTCCCCCTTTTTGGTAATTGATGACAACATATAGATCAAAGCTTCGACAAATGATAATAACATTGAAAAACATCGTCGCTTTGAGAAGTATGTGATAAGCAAGAGCCCCCCCCGAAATTTGTGCACTTTTTAAAATTTGCTTTTGAATGCAAATGCACAATCGATTAGGATCATGGGTTACTCTTCCATGTCACATACATCTTGGTGGAGCGCTCAAAATGATAGAAATTAAGAGCACGACTCATCACCGATCAAGTGAATGATCATGTATGGATATAAAGGATAGTATCATCTAAACAAGCATTAAGGTAGCAAATGATCAATCACATCATCACACAAGTATCTCACACAATAAAAAGTTCAACCAAAGGCAAAGAAGCAAAACACCCTCTCGAAGCCTATGATCTATACACATTTCTCCCCCTTTGGCAACAAGTTACCAAAAAGTTTGAAAATTCATAGTGCTATGCATCTCTCAGGCTTGTGTCAGCATTCTGGGAATGGGGGTCCCCAGACTTGCCTGCCTGCGGCCTACGGCGTGGCTCAAAAGGGGGCCCAGTGCGGCCCATCTTCATCAACACAGACCCAAGACCCTTGCGAGGGGCCAAGCCTCGTGGGGCGGACGACACGGAGCTTCCTCAGGCATGACCTCATCAGGCTGGCTCGCGAGGAGGCGGAGAGATCAAGGCGGGGTACCTCACGAGGTGCCCGTGACGCAAGCCATGACGACCAAAGGCGCCAGGCGGGCGCCAGCCGCGCAGTGTCCTCCTTTCCTCTTTGGTGCAAAGGGAGCAAGCGCAGGCGAGAGCATCAATCAAAGGCACCCGTTTCGGTGCAACGAGACCAAGACCAGTCCAACGGTAGGGAGGAAGTCATTGTGGAGCCCAAGCCAGCGTCACCACCAGAGCCTTTGGCAGGCGAGGACCAACTTTTTCAGGATAAGTGTACCAGATGTTCCCCTTCAAAATGGCAATTGTTGGCGCCCTTCCCGCTCAATATTTGGGAAGAGGCCCAGGGCCTTTGCCTATAAATAGGACTAGCCACCCACAGGGTAGAGGGACAAGAAACAGGAGAGATCAAAATCGGAGAGGGATAAGAAATCGGAGAGAGAATTGAGAAGAGAGAGAGAGAGAAGGGTGACTGAGCTCCTCTTAGCAGTTCATCCCCTCAGCCAAGAACAGACCCTCGCGAGGTTGTTCTTCCTTGTATTGCTCATCATCATCAGCCCAAGAGGCAATCCACCACACCACACACTGGAGTAGGGTATTACACCACAACAGTGGCCCGAACCAGTATAAACCCTGTGTCTCTTGTGTTGTTCTTTCCATAGCTTAGATCTTAGCGAGGCGGAGGGGTGCAGGTAGGTAGGAGGCGAAATCTCTGCGCGCACCCCAGTGTTTGAACCTCAAGGGTCTGCCAGAACCCGAAATCCGACATTTGGTGTGCCAGGTAGGGGTGCGCCGGAATTCGTCTTCCACCACCCTGTTCTCCTCCGACCATCGCGTCCATGTCTGACGCTCGTCGGGCCCGCGCCGAGCATCGGGCCGCTCTCGCTTCCCACGTCGCCCAGACGGCTCCTGTCGGCGGGCGTCCTCGCCATTCCCCGTCACCTGCCGTCAACGCCACCACCGGCCCGGCGGGGGACGAGCAGCAAGCGTCGTCTCAGCATCCGTCCGTGCGGCAAGACGGCCGCACTGCTACTCCCTCACTCACCCCAGCTGGTTCTTCGTCCCGCGCGCTCCGCGCACCCATGGAGGCTCGAGCTGCGCTCATCACGGCAAACGATCTCCTGCGCTACCGTCCCGTCGACGACGTCTACAAAGAATGGCTCGACCACGTCGCCGAGCTCGTCCGCGCCGCAGGGGGCTCTCCCGCGCCGTTCGTTCCGCTGCACCGCACCCCGCCCCGCGCGGGCGACGAAGCTCCGGCGGCGCCCCAGCCGCCTCCTCCTCAAGAAGGCGCCATGGCTCCAAGGCGTGTGGCCCCTGGGCGGAACCCGCTCCGTCAGGTGCCAGCGCGGCAAGAGCAGAGATGCCAAGAAGTCCCTCGCCCGCAAGAAGCTGCCCGGGCGCTCCCCGCTCCATCACGTCGCGACCATGCTCCTGCTCCCGCACGTCAAGACCCCGCGCTGCTCCCAGCTGCAGCACGTGGGGACATGCAAGACCAAGCTCTCCGTCACCCAAGGCCTCCCGTGGCCACAGCAGGCTGTCGTGCCTTCACCACCGAGCTACGCAGTGTCGCGTGGACCGGCAAGTTCAAGCCAGACCTGCCTCCTCGTTACGACGGCACGGCCGACCCTGCGGAGTTCCTCCAGCTCTATGAGTTGGGCATAGAAGCTGCCAACGGAGACGAGAAGGTCATGGCGAACTGGTTTCCCATGGAGCTCAAGGACGGGGCCCGCACCTGGCTCCTGAACCTGGCTCCAGGCACGATTTCCTCCTGGGACGAGATGCGCACCCGCTTCATCGCCAACTTCCAAGGTACTCGTGACCGGCCACCCGCCGTGAGCGACATGCACCGCATCAAGTAACAACCCAAAGAGACCCTACAAAAGTACATCCAGCACTTCAACAACGCATGCCTCAAGATTCCCAAGGTGACCGAGGAGGCCATCATCTCAGCCTTCTCCGACGGCGTGCGTGATGTCAAGATGAAGGAGGAGCTGGCGATGCATGAAGACCTGTGCACTTCCTTGGAGTTGTTCAACTTGGCAACCAAGTGCGCCAGGGCTGAGGAAGGGCGTCTCTCCCTCCTCGAGCTGCCTGCCGGAGACCCAGAAGAGAAGAAGCCCAAGGCCAAGGATGTGAAGCGCAAGGGGGCTGCCATGCTCGCGGCAGAACCAGACACCAAGCGGGGCATAGATCAGCCCGAATCTTCCAAGGGAAGTCAGTACTGTGTGTACCATGACCTCCACACCCACAACACCAACGAATGTCAAGAGCTCTGAGCCGTGCGAGAAGGAAGGATCGGCCGTCGTCTCGACCGTAGTGACCGGGGCTACGGTCGAGGAGGAGGAAGGAACGCAGGACGCTGGGAAGACCGCTGCCCGTGCCAAGGGTGGCGCGATCGACCTCGCGAGGATCGCTGGCAAGACTCGCCTCGCGAGGGAGACTGGAGGGATCAGCCTCGCGAGGATCGCCCGCAAGGCAACACAGGCCTCCCTCCGCTGCCGCTTCAGCCAAGGAGAAACAAGGACCGCCATCAGGACGAGGGGGTTGGGGGCTTCCAGGAGCCGCGCGCGATCTCCTGCATCCTGGGCGGGGCTCAAGCCCCAGCCTCTCAACACATCTTCAAGCAGTTCGCCCGCGAAGTGAATGCAGTCCTCCCCAAGCTCGAAGCCACATGCCCTCTCAGGTGGTCGGCGTGCGCCATCACGTTCAGCTCAGCAGATCAGCTCAAGTGTGCGGCCACAGCCGGGGTCCTCCCGATGCTTTGTTCCCCAATCATCAGCAACGTGGTGGTCACCAGGACCCTCATCGATGGCGGGGCAAGGCTCAACGTCCTGTCCGTGGAAACATTCAACAATCTCCAAGTGCCCTACAACCAGCTTCAGCCAACCAAGCCTTTCTCCGTAGTCACCGACGGCTCCACGGTCCCGATTGGGCAGGTCCGCCTCCCTGTCACCTTCGGGGCACGCGACAACTACCGCACCGAGCTCATCGACTTTGACGTCGCTCACATTCGCCTGCCGTACAACGCCATCCTTGGGTACCCAGCGCTGGCCAAGTTCATGGCCGTAACTCACCACGGCTACAACGTTCTCAAGATGCCAGGAAGTGGCGGAGTCATGACGGTGCCCTGTGAAGAGAAGGACGCGGTGTGTTCCCTGGAACGAGTCTTTCAGGCCGCATCACTGGAAGACCCGGATCGCGGAAGCAGGAGGCTTCCCGAGATCGCCCCCAAGAAGAAGAAGACATCGTCCGGCCCGGCCCCTCAGGAGGCAGGCCCCTCAGGGCCCGCGCCTGCCCAGGGGGAACCTCCTTCCATCACATAGGAAAGCGCGCCTGGCGCCCTCCTCAGGCAGGGCTCGGGGGCTCTCCCTTGGAGGGCCACCGACCTGGCTAAGGTCACGAGGGAGGCGCTTGGGCACCACATGGAGGCATGTTTCGAAGCACGTTTCCCTCAAGAAGGAGTAAGGCAAGGAGAGCCAGACCCTCAGGAGTTTGTCAGCAAGGCCATTCAGGAGCTACAGGAGTCAAGAGTCATGAAAGGCAGCCATCGCCTACCAGCTGTGGCTCCCCATCCAGGCGAGGATGGTGGGCTGCGCGTCTGCATCGACATACCAGGGCTCAATCGAGTCGCCTCTCTGGAGCGCCTCTGGCCCTCGCAAGTGGGGCACTGCGAAGGTCCACCCCACAGCTACGTTCGCATGCCTTACGGCTTGCCGAACGCGGCTGCTACGTACCAGCGCCTCATGAGGGGCATCATGGAGGCTCAAGAAGCCAGGCGTTCCGCAGCCCTGGCGGAGATGGAGATGGTCCGCGAGGAGCCACCAGCACCTCCGGAGCCTCCCGAGGCCCCTGGGCCTGGGGGCTCATGAGGATCGGCTTCCGCAGCCCAACGAGTCTGCCACACCAACACTCCTTCGTCCTCAACATCATCAGGTGACATCTTTCAAGTTTCATTTCCAGCTGGGAGCGCCCCCCAGGGCTGCATTATTCCCAGGCCGTGTGGGTCCGTCCCTGCGGCATGTATCCCTTTTATTTCATGTTGTTAGCTTACTTTGTTGGGGGCGCCCCATGGGCTGCATCATCCCCCAAGTCGCTCGGGCCAGACCCAGCAGCATGTATCCCTTTTGCCTTTATTTTCAGCTATGCGTTCGACCCACCATGCTTGATTATTTGATGCCTGTCCACGGCACCTCTTCTTCTCCATGCCGACCACTTGCACGTTAAAGGGGGGGGGGGTACCTGAGCATCGCGACTCAGGGCTCTTCCTGGCTCTCCAGCCCTCACCCTCTAGCCTTGTCCACGGCATCGCGACCTGGCATACCAGCGACGGCTGAGACCAGCTCGAGGGCCGGGACCCGAGGACGTAGAGTGCCGGCATCTAACCAAATTTGCAGGTACACATCACAAGATAAGGCCCAGTGCCAGGCGCAACCCGCCTAGAGGTAGGGCCCCGTGAGTCCCGCGCTGGCTCACGGGTGCCCAGATACACCTCGCCAGGCCCTACCGTGCCAGCCACGTGTTAGGGCGGGGCTGTACATGCCCCGGGGGCTCCTCCCGGAGGGGAGCCCCCTCCCACGTACCAGTGGAAGCACCATGCTCCGCGCTGGCTGACGACACTGCCGAGGAGCGGCTATGCCCGTACACATACGGAAGCGCTATGCTCCGCGCTGGTGATAAACAACTGAGGGTGGCCCCCGGGCCGCATCAACCTCAGGGAGCCCAGAGCTCAGTGTCTAGCCTCATTGCAAGGCCTCCCCTCGGGAGTGCCGCGCGAGGGGGCTGGGCACGGGGGCTGCGCCTGGGTCACGCCCAGACGCACGCCACCCAGCCAGGCCCCCCGGGCCTGGTTCGTCACGCGTCTCTCCCCGAGCGGAGCAAAGGTACGAAGGCCGTTTGAGCGTCAAGGGGGACTCCTGAGCATCGCGACTCAGGAGCCTAACTGGTCACGTAGCCCCTCACTCCTTAGTCCCGAAAGGCTAAGGCTGGGTGAGGTATGCGCGGGGCCGGGCTCTGCAGACGTAGAACGGTAGATCCACCCACATCTCACCTCCCTACTTGCTGTTCGTGCACCAAGGGGGACTCCTGAGCATCGCGACTCAGGAGCCTAACTTGTCACGTAGCCCCTCACTCCTTGGTCCCGTCCTGGTTTCCGGTCGGGGCTAACGCTGGGTGAGGTATGCGAGGGGCCGGGCTCTGCCGGCGTAGAAGATAAGCAAGTAGGAAGGAAAAGCGTAAATTTCAAGGAATTAACAAGCAAATATTACAGTCCACACTGTTATCTCAATGCCAAACGCAAGTTTAAACGCGTCCCCGAGGCATGATACATGTGCAGGGATTGAAGGCAGGACAGGAGCCACAACGGAGTCACTTGTCGGCGGTGGAGCAGCGCGGAGAGGGTTCGCCTCATGGAGCAGCGGGGTCGGCAGCGCCTTGCTTCGGCTTGGTGCTGAAGGCCCGGGACTTCCCCAGCAGAGCCTCCGCGCGACCCTTCACGGCCTCGGCAGCGGCACGCTCGCCGCTTACTGGCTCCAGCAGGCTGTCGAGGTCGACGCCGGGATCGCGAAGGTAGATGTGGGTGAGGACCTGCGTCAGCGCTGCAGAAGATAGGACACGCGCCTCGGCCTCGGCCGTGGGGCCAAGGCCAAGGGCGACATCTTCAAGAGCGCGAACCAGGAAGGGAAGCAGCTTGGCAGGGCCGTCCTCGGCGCCAGCTAGCGGGCTCTCCAGGCCGCTGTCGTAAAGCGTCCTCAACGAGGAGCGAGCCTTCGCCTCCATCTCCACGAAGGCCACGTGGTCCTCGGCAAGAACCTGGGCCTTGTCGTCCAGCTCGACCTTCCTCGCCCCCAACTCCTGCTCCAGCGCGCCTAGGTGGTCACGACGCCTCCTGAGCTTGACCTCCCTCTCCTTGACGGCCGCCTCGCGAGCCTTCACGCCTTCTTCCTGCTCTTGGCAAAGGCGGGCCTCTTTCGCGAGCTGGTCCCGCAGGCCTTGCAGCTCGTCCTCTAGCGCCTTGCAGCGACCACGGACATCGACCACCTCCCCCAGGGCTGCGTCACGAGCAGCCTTCGCCTCAAGGACGGCCTGCCTCTCCTCATCGCAAGCCGTCGAGGCCTGGACCAGCGCCGCCCAAATCGAAGCATTGGAGCGAATCCATCCTGAAGCCAGCTCCAAGCGCCCGGCCACCAAGCGAGGGTCGGCGCCAAGAAGATCCTGCCGCAGCCGGTCCAGCTCAGCAGCAGCATGATCCAGAACGGCAGGAGGAGTCGGAGAGACAGTAGTCGGTGGAGTAGGAGGAGAAGGCGGCAGCGCGACCACAGCATCCTGAGGCGGAGCCTGCTGCGCCCCAACGGCTGTAGTGGCGGCAGCAGGCAAAGGCACCTCGGGAGTCACTTGGGCCATGGGGGCTGAGCTCGCCCCAGCCGGCTCAGCCAGGCCTCGCGAGGACGACCGGGCAGGAGAAGCCCGTGCGTCGCGGTCACCTTCCTTCGCGGGCAGAGGCGCTGCCACGGATGGAACCTCAGGAGCTCCCTTCGGCTTCTTTGCTGCGGGCGCCAGCCTATCCAATAGATGCGGACGTCAAGCCTCAGCAGCAGAACAAGAAATAAAGACAAGAATCATGCGCTTACGGGTCATCGCCAGTGAGCTCAGGCAGCCTCCGGCCAAATTTGAAGCCTGAAAGCCGGCTGGAAGGGTCAACCTTGGGAAGCTCGGGAGCGGATGGCGCGTCTGCGGTCCGCCTCGGGGCCGGGGCAGACCCGCGGGAGATCAGCCCGGTCCTGTCCTTCTTCGGGATCGGGGGCAAGCTCCCGCCGCCCTGCTCGTCATCATCCTCGTCGTCATCGCTCGGAGAGAGGCGGAGAGCGCGGGACCTGCGCCGGGGGAGGGGAGCCCTCGACTCTCCATCAGTCGCCTCGGAGTCAAGCCCTTTTTCCCGCTCCCCTCCTTCCTCCTCTTCGTTGGAGTCATCGGAGGACACGTCCATCGGTTCCCCGGGAGTTTCTATGGGCACGGGCCCGTCCCCGTTGAAGACGGGCATGGACTCCACTACCTGCTCCCAGTCGTCGCAGAGGAACAAGGGCGTAGGAGCGCCCTCCAACCTTGCCACATCGCCCCCGACCAGAGATTGGAGGACCGCAGCCAGATCTTCGTCGGCCAAGGCCGCAGGGCTCGGATGGGGCCTCCACATCGGAAGTGAGTACTGCCGAAGCGGAGCCAGCTGGTGCTCCAGGAATTCCCTCAACAGCGACGCGCCGGTCAGCTTCACCGCCGCCATGTTGGCCGGCCTCAGATCCGCGTCCATCTTCTCCAACACCAGCTTCGCGCGGGGGTCCGCGAGATCCGCTCGACCCCAATCGCTGGAGCTCGTGGGTTGCTCCGTGGGCAAGATCAGCCGAGGGTGGATGCGCCCAGCATATGCCAAGACCCACTTGCTCCTGAAGCCCTCAATCCTTTTCCCGGGGTTCGAAATGGCAATGGCGCCACCGTACGCGATGAAGCTCGCGCACGTGGAAGCAGGACCGCGAGAGGTCCGGAGGTAGAAGTAGTGGCGCAGCAAGGCCACTGAGGGCTACACCCCTACGTGAGCCCCGCAGTAATAGGCGAAGATTGCCAGGAGAAGGACGGAGTTGGGGTGGAGATGCAGAGCCTGTAGCTTATAATGGCGGAGGACAGAGAAGAAGAACTCGGAGAAGGGAGGCACCAGGCCAGCAGCAATGGCGCTTACAAAGAACGGATAGAAGGTGATCCCTTGGCCCTCAGGGGTGGCGAAGCCGGCCTTGAACACCTTCGCCCCATCGATGCCCTGCGCCGCCACCATCCGGCGCAACCGGGCGAGGCTCGCCTCCGACATGTTCGGTGAGTCCAGGGCATACGAGTACCAAGCTCCGGCCGGGGACTGACGAGGCGCCATGGCTTCCTAGGTCACACGGTCGGAGTAGATCTGGAAATTTTGGAGGAAGGAAGGAGAGGCGCAAGAAAGGGGATCTGAGCAGCAACCGAAGAAAGCAAAAAGCAAAGCCTAGGCAGATGCCGCTCCCTTATCAACTCGCGCGGTTGCTGAGGCACCCACGTCCTGTCAACCGCCATGCGGCGCCCAAGGCCGCAGGCTGTTAGGGCCCGCGGCGCTTCGCTATTGCCCTTTCGCCTCCCTGCACGGCCAAGTCCGGGTGCGCCTTGGGCCCGGGGGCTACTGTCGGCGTTCTGGGAACGGGGGTCCCCAGACTTGCCTACCTGCGGCCTGCAGCGTGGCTCAAAAGGGGTCCCAGCACGGCCCATCTTCATCAACACAGACCCAAGACCCTCGCGAGGGGCCAAGCCTCGCGGGGCGGATGACACGGAGCTTCCTCAGGCACGGCCTCATCAGGCTGGCTCGCGAGGAGGCGGAGAGATCAAGGTGGGGTACCTCACGAGGTGCCCGTGACGCAAGCCATGACGACCAAAGGCGCCAGGCGGGCGCCAGCTGCGCAGTGTCCTCCTTTCCTCTTTGGTGCAAAGGGAGCAAGCGCAGGCGAGAGCATCAAGCAAAGGCACCTGTTTCGGTGCAACGAGACCAAGACCAGTCCCACGGCAGGGAGGAAGTCATTGTGGAGCCCAAGCCAGCGTCACCACCAGAGCCTTTGGCAGGCGAGGACCAACTTTAGTCAGGATAAGTGTACCAGATGTTCCCCTTCAAAATGACCAATTGTTGGCGCCCTTCCTGCTCAGTATTTGGGAAGAGGCCCAGCGCCTTTGCCTATAAATAGGACTAGCCACCCACAGGGTAGAGGGACAAGAAACAGGAGAGATCGAAATCGGAGAGGGATAAGAAATCGGAGAGAGAATCGAGAAGAGAGAGAGAGAAGGGTGACTGAGCTCCTCCTAGCAGTTCATCCCCTCAGCCAAGAACAGACCCTCGCGAGGATGTTCTTCCTTGTATTGCTCATCATCATCAGCCCAAGAGGCAATCCACCACACCACACACTGGAGTAGGGTATTACACCACAACGGTGGCCCGAACCAGTATAAACCCTGTGTCTCTTGTGCTGTTCTTTCCATAGCTTAGATCTTAGCGAGGCGGAGGGGTGCAGGTAGGTAGGAGGCAAAATCTCCGCGCGCACCCCAGTGTTCGAACCTCAAGGGTCTGCCGGAACCCAAAATCCGACAGCTTGGTCTTCGGGAGGTGGTGTAGAGAGAACTCCAAGGACGAAGGCATCTGTTGATGTAGTCGGAGCTGGTGGAGTGGCTGCTGGAGGTGGCACTGGAGCTGTAGCTGCTGGTGCTGATGTTGTAGCTCTAGAATCTGTCATTGGCATGGCAGTAGACCTTTGACTCCTTGGCACTCGCTGAAATGCATCTGTGGTTGCCTTGCCTCCCTTCTCTTCTGCTTCCTCCTGAAGCTGCTCATCTGCTGTTTGAATGTCAGTTACCTTTAGATCAAGATCATAAAACTTAGTTTCTACGATCATCTCCAAGCTCTCTTGGTTTTGAGTCAGGGTGGCCAAGCCCTTCTCAATCCTCAGTGTAGACTGGATCAGATATGCAAGTTGATCTTGCTTGCTCTTCAGGAAAACCTGAGATGCCTCTTCAACACTTGGCATCTTGGCAGCTTTCTCATCCTTTGCTTTGGCTCTCTTCTCCTGTGCTTGAACCGATGATGGTTCCTCCTCATTCATCACAACAGTATTATCTTCAAAATCAGGATGCAGGGGTAGATGCTCCTTATCCAACAGATATGTTCTTGTGCCCATCTTGGAGTTGATGAGATCCTGAATTTGTGTAGCGTACCCACAACTTCTCTTCTGGTCAGCAGTAGTCCTCTTGATTGTCTCTACAATCAGACTCATGATCTTGAACTTATGATGGACATCAAAAAGCTGTAGCAGGTTGATAGAGTGCCCTCTGATCATCTTGTGATCTCCTGACTTGGGTAGTAGAGCGTGACTTAGGATCCTGTTGATAGTAGGCAGACCAGACAACAAGAAATGTACAAATCCAAGCTTGTGAGTCTCCAAAGCTTTATCTAGGATCTCCTTGTACATGTTAGCCATAGTGTTGTGGTCCTTCTTCTTCTTGGCATACACATCCAAGTCATCTTCATGTTCTGCTGGGGCATTTATCAATTTTGCCCATTCTTCAATTGTGGATTGGTATCTAGTACCTTCTGACATCCAAACGATATTCCCATCTGGGTAGAAGTGATCAATGGAGTAAAACTGCATGATTAGCTCATCATTCCGTATTGTGAGCTTCTGTCCAACAAACTCATCTACTCCACATGCTTTGAAACTATCATAAACTCCTAGGCAGTGATCTTCATTCTCTTGGATGAATTCCCAATCAACCCATCTCATGTCACTCACAATGGGCTTCTTGTCAAGTAGGATAGTTTCATAAAAGTCTTGTTGTTCTTTTGTGTGGAACCTGTAGTCAACTGCAGTCCTTCTCCTCATAGCATAAGGATCAGACTTTCTCCACAATCTCAGTCCAACATCTTTTCTGATGTGCATGTCCTCAACTACTGGATGAGTATCATTGTGGTCTGGAATCTTGGGCTTCTATTTTCTCAAAATAAGAGACTCATCATCTTTTTCTTCAGCTTCAGGCACTGGGGCCTTGTTCTTTTCTTCAGCAGGTATACTTCTGGTGTTCCTCTTGGGCTTAGGAGGCTTCTGAGCTTGAGCTTTGGGGGCATCTTTGGGCTTTGATGTTGTAGCCCCTGACTTTATAGCATCTCCCATAAGCTTCTGAGCTTTGGGTGCTGGAGCAACATCCTCTTCCTCTTCTTCATCTTCAGAGGGATCTTCCATCATGGAGGGCTTGCCAATGACTCTAGCAATGGTCTTCTTGACTCTTTCCTTTCTCTTCTTTCCCTCTCCAGCTTCTTTGGGTTCAAGAGTGAACTCCATTGTTTCTTGAGTAGAGGCTCTGGCCTTAGACATAGGAATTCTCTTTGCTGGAGCCTTCTTATTCATTCCTGGCTTAACTGTAGCAGCTGTGCCATACTCCTTTTTCCGCACCTTCTTCTTGGAGCTTACTTCCTCCTCAGCGGCAACATAATCCTCATCCTCAGATTCTGAGATTCTCTTCTTCCTAGATCTGGTGGCTGCCTTTGGCAAGTTGCTGGGAGTGCTCCTGCTGCCATCATCAGAAGTGCTTGAGGAATCTGAACCCTCACTTAGCTGCACATGTTCCTCAGACCTGTTTTGACTATCACTCTGATCAGACATCTCTGCAAACTCACTGACAGCAGACCCTATGAACAGATGTAGATGAGATAGAGTGGATGAGCATCACAAAGTGCAGAGTTTTTGCAAAATAGATGAATTAAAAACTTAGTTTTAGTTCTCCACAGAAAGCATTTCAGACCTACCGATTTGTAAACTCGGTGATACCGAAGCAGCTTTTGGAACCTAAACTAGTGAACTCGGTCAGACCGAGTCACAGTTCGGTGGCACCGAGACTGCTAGGGTTTCACAAAGAATTGAACTCGGTCACAGCAATTTGCAGTTTTCGGCCAGACCGAAAATTGCAAGTGCTATGGCCTAAGCCAAATCGGTGAGACCGATTTCTACAACTCGGTCGGTCTGAGATGAGTTCGGCGGAGACCTAACCCTAAATTTTCAAATCAAACTTAACCTAAAGGATGTTTAAGTGGATAGAGTGTTTGCATACATGGTAAAGATCATGGCAAAAACAATGTGCTATGAATCAGAGGTACAATAATAACACAAAGGTCGAACCCATACCGTAGTTCGGCGGGAGTTCGCTACGGTTACAATGGCGGAGCAGATTTCCGTTGACGGTGATGGAAACCAGCGGCGGGAGGTCGTTGGCGGCGAGGAGGCGATCCGGGGACCCGAGGAGGCAGAGCAGGACACACGCGCGGGCTAAGGAGTTTGAAGAAATTTCCAAAATCTCACCCGTGGGTATATATATCCCGACCCTATCGGTGTGACTGAGTGGAACAACTCAGTGGCACTGAGATGCAGAATCGCAAGCGGTTACTGCAACTCGGTGTGACCGAAAACTTCAAATCGGTTGCACCGAGATTGAAAACCTAGATCAACTTAGTGATCTCGGTGTGACCGAAATGGATGACTCAGTCATACCGAAATGCACAAAGAGGTTTTGGAAGTTTAAGTCTATGTCGGATCGGGGACTCCGAGTGCTCCTCACACAGAGTGGTTCGAATCTGACTTGATCAAACTTTGTGATGTAGCATGAATAGAGTTTGAGATGAGAAAAGCATAGATAGCTAGAGGAAGTTCTTATGCATTCTTGTCCATCCATTTGGCAAAAGAGAAACAACCAAACAATCAAAGCAACAAATGGATTTCCTCGAATGAGTAAAATATGCAACCAACATGCTCACACAATAATATGGCAAATGAAATATGCGGCAAAGCATGCACAATCACTCTAACATCTATCAAGCAATTTGGCAATGACTAGGTCATCTATATATGAGTATATTGACTGAGGAGTCAAATGAGAACATTTGATCGTAGGTCATACTCATCATTTAAGAACGAGTGGGGTTACCACTTTTACATAATGCATTGTTGTGTTCACATCGTTAGAGTTGCTTTAGCTCAATTGATTATAGTAAACCTCCCCCTAGATGTGATATCCACCCTAGGAGGGATGAACTAACCTTGGGTTTTGTCGATGATGACTTCATGTAGGTGCTCAAAGTTTACATTTGGAGCAATCCTTTGGAGTGAGTTGCACTTTCAATACCTACACGGGTTAGTCCCACAAGGAACAAACAAGGATATCCATAGACATATAGTGATATTCACATGAGATGATGTCCATGAATGAATTAGGTTACCTTGTCCCTTGTCTTACCAACAAGAGGGTTTGTGACTCCTTGAACTAGTGCAAGATATGGAAGTTGTTTGCACTTGTCCTTGCCAAAATGATATGAGTGAAGTATGTTGGCCGAGTCACCCTCAAGAACTCTCTAGTTCTTCTTCTTAGGGATCCACACCATCTTGATGGGAATCCTTGGAGTTGTAGTCATACTTGATGAAGTAGAACTTGATGTAGTCTTGGGAACCCACTTGACCAATGCCTTAGGGGCTTCTTCAAATGCATCAATCTCCTCTTGAAGCTTGTCCTTGCCCTTAAGCTTGTGGTCTTGTGGTGGAAGATCATCTTGAGCTTGTGTTCCTTGGAAAGAAGTAGGATCATAGTTATCTTGTTGGGGAACAAACTTCGTCTTGGGGTATTGATCTTCTTCCCACTCAACTCCATTGGCATTGAACTTTCGTTCAAAACCAACACCTTGATTCTTCCGGTGTCTTCCTTGCTTGCGTACAGTTTCCTCAAATTGCTTACTTCCGGAAAGACTCTTGTAAACACCTTTCTCTATAATTCCCTTCAATAAGCTATTTTCTTGCTCAAGTGTAACTTGTCTAAGAGAATCATTAGTGGAATCAAGAGAACTACTAGAAGCAACAACATTGTTTTTAGCATGATTATTGTTACTACTAGAAGAAGAATCTTTCTTGTTCTTGTTGCTAGATTTAACTTGAGGCATGTAAGTAGACAAGAGTAAACACTTGGCGATGTAAGAAGAACTTTTCTTGCGAAGATCATCATTGATTGCCTTTAATAACTCATGCTCTTTCTCAAGGTTGAGCTTTTCAACGCGTAGTTTCATGAGTCTTTAAAAGTTCTCAATGATCTTCCAAGGTAGTTTCATGAGCTAACTTAAGAGTGTTTAGTTCTTTAGTTAGACGCTCAATCTCCTTCTTATCATTGTCACTTGTTTTATCTTGATTATCATGATTAATGGCAAGTTCATCATAGTTTTCATAACTAGAGTTGTCAAAAAGTAAATCATCACCACCTAGCAAATCATCTTCATTACTATTGAAATTTACATACTCGGGGTGTGATACCTTTGGGCCTTTAGCCATGAAGCATCTTCCAATTCCTTCATTTGGTGAGTCAAATATGTCATAGGAGTTGGTTGAAACAAGTGCTAGACCGACAACACCTTCATCTTGAGTATATTCGGAGTCGGAGTGATAACTTCTCTCGGAGTGATTGTTGGAGTCGGAGCCGGATAACCATTCACCAACATGAGCTTGATGTCTTCGTTTTGTTGTAGCTCCTTGATGACTTGTCCCTCCTTTCTAAATCCTTGCTTCTCCGTGATGTTCTTCATTCATAACGGTCATCTCTACTCCTTCTCTCTCTTGGTGGTGATTCTTCTCTCCTACTTCTTCTTTTGGGAGAATCTTCTCTTCTTTTGTAGGGATCCGTACACTCATTGGAGTAGTGTCCGGGTCTTCGACAACTGTAGCAATTCCGTTCACGACTTGAAGATCTTTTGTCATTGTAGGACCTTGACTTGGAACTTCTTTCCTTGCTTCTACTCTTGTAGAACTTGTTGAAATTCTTCACCATTAGGCTCAATTCTTAATTGAAGGCTTGTTTCTCACTTGATGATGTGGGAGCATCACATGAGGCTTTGTAAGAACCACTTGACTTGTTGTGAAGCTCTTCCTTATCCTTAAGTGACATCTCATGAGCAACAATTCTTCCAATGACTTCCGTTGGCTTGAGATCTTTGTAACTGGGCATCATTTGGATCAATGTGCACACGGTATCATATTTTCCATCCGAGGGTCTTAGGATCTTCTTGATGATGAATATATCGGTCATCTCTTCACTTCCTAAGCCGGCAATCTCATTTGTGATGAGAGAAAGCCTAGAGTACATTTCAGCGACACCTTCACCATCCTTCATTTTGAACTTGTCAAGTTGACTTTGAAGCACATCCAATTTGGAATCCTTGACGGAGTCGGTACCTTCATGCATATCAACCAAAGTATCCCAAATTTCCTTGACGGCTGATTTTGTTGAATTCTTTGGGGCACAATCCGTTGAAGAGAATATCACAAGCTTGAGCATTGTATTGCAACATCTTCAACTCTTCCACGGTAGCTTCACGGTTCGCTTCTCTCCCATCAAAGAATTCACCTTGCAAGCCAATACACACAATAGCCCAAACGGCGGGGCTATGTCCAAGAATATGCATTTTCATCTTATGCTTCCAACTAGCAAAATTAGTACCATCAATGTAAGGACCTCTACGGTGGTAATTTCCCTCGCTAGACGCCATACTCTCCTAGGTTGTGAAACCAAGGCTATGATCACCAAAAGCTATGGAAATCAAGGCAAAAGGAGACCAAAGCTCTGATAGCACTTGTAGGATCGAAAGTATGTCTATAGCGGAGGGGCGGGGGTGATTAGACTACTTGACCAAATAATAAACTAGCCTTTTCCCAATTCTAAGTCTTGGCAGATTTTAACAACTTAGCACAAGTCAAGTAATCAACCTACACATGCAATTCTAAGAGTATAGTAGCGGAATGTAAAACAATTGCATATGAAGGTAAAGGGAGGAGTTTGGAGGGAGCAAACACAATGTAGACACAGAGATTTTTGGCGTGGTTCCAATAGGTGGTGCTATCGTACATCCACGTTGATGGAGACTTCAACCCACGAAGGGTAACGGTTGTGCGAGTCCACGGAGGGCTCCACCCATGAAGGGTCCCCGAAGAAGCAACCTTGTCTATCCCACCATGGCCGTCACCCACGAAGGAATTGCCTCACTAGGGTAGATCTTCACGAAGTGGGCGATCTCCTTGCCCTTACAAACTCCTTGGTTCAAGTCCACAATCTTCACGGGGCTCCCAAGTGACACCTAACCAATCTAGGAGACACCACTCTCCAAAAGGTAATAGATGGTGTGTTGATGATGAACTCCTTGCTTGTGCTTCAAATGATAGTCTCCCCAATACTCATCTCTCTCTCATAGGATTGGATTTGGTGGAAAGAGGGTTCGAGTGGAAAGCAACTAGGGGAAGGCTAGGGATCAAGATTTATGTGGTTGAATGGAATATCTTGACCTCAACACAAGTGTAGGTGGTTCTTTCTCAGAAAATGCAAGTTGGAAGTGTAGTCATGTTCTGATGGCTCTCTCCATCAATGAAGAGTGGGTGGAGGGGTATATATAGCCTCCACACAAAATCTAACCGTTACACACAAATCACCAAACTCGGTGGGACCGAATCATGAAACTCGGTCAGACCGATTTAGTTCAAAATGTGAACGTTGGGATTTTCGGTGGGATCGACATGTCAACTCAGTGGGACTGATTCCATTAGGGTTAGGCATAACGTAATCTCAGTGAGACAGATTACACAAACTCAGTGGGACCGATTTTGGTAATAGGAAAACAGAGAGTTGGTTAGGCAAACTCGGTGGGACCGATTCGCTCATCTCGGTTAGACTGAAACGTTAAGAAGGGGAAACAGAGAGTTTGCATTGCAATCTTGGTGGGACCGCTCACTCATCTCGTTTGGACCGCAACATTACGAAGGGAAACAGAGAGGTTGCAATCCCATCTCGGTGAGACCGAGATACCTATCGGTGAGACCGAAATGACTAGGGTTTGTGGCAGTGGCTATGTCAAGTGAACTCGGTGGCGCCGGGTAGGAAATTTCGGTGGGGCCGAGTTTGACTTTTGGTTTGGGACATATGTGGATGTGAGAAAGTAGTTGAGGGTTTTGGAGCATATCACTAAGCATTTTGAGCAAGTAACTCATTAAGAAACACCCCATCCCCTTTTAATAGTATTGGCTTTTCCTATGGACTCAATGTGATCATGGATCACTAAAAGTAAAATGTAGAGTCTTGAGCTTGAGCCAACATGTGTTCTTAGTATTTTGAGGGGTCCACTTTCTGATCCATGCCATGCCAAACATTGAGCTTTCCTGAAATATTTATCTTGAAATAGCATTAGCTCAATGGGTTATATGTTGTTAGGAATTACCAAAACCACCTAGGGATAGTTGCACTTTCAGCACCTTGGCTGGGACCTTGCAGCCAGCTTTGAGCCAACTGGCGTTGGTTCTTGCGCAGCCTGGACTCAGAGTCCCTGGTTCATCAATGGTGACGAGCGCAGAGCTCGATGAAGAGACCCGGCGCACCTTGGCGTCGTTGTACCAGGGGGTTGAAGAGGCAGACGATTCCATCGCCGTCGCCATGGACTTGTCCTTCCTGGAGTCCGTGGAGGCAGGGATAAAAGAGATGCAGAGCCGGCATAGCTAGAAATGGCAGCCACTTAAGGAGCAGCGCAACTCCGCCAACCAAGTGGACCAAAAGCTGAGGGACAAGGGTATCGAGCTGCGCGAGTGGCACAGCAAGTAGTTCCAGGTTCTATTGCAGCAGTAGGAGACGATCTCCATGGCAAGGGAGCATGTCATTGTCCGGGAGGCCCGCCTGGCAAAGCGCACAATGCTTCTGGATGCCAGGGAGCGGAACACCTCTTCCCGGGAGGAGAACCTCGAGGCCACCCTCCGCGCCAATGACGATGAACTGGAAGTCCTCGTACAGTAGTGCACCAAGCACTACAAAAAAATACACTTCTGTGATGATACGTGTTTGTCGCAGTAGGTCATGTTTTTTTGTCATGCATGTACATCCATGATGATTTTATGACAGAATCAAGATAGTCATACATGTGCTGTCGTAGAAGTGTTCCATGACAATACCAAAATTATCATCACAGAAGTGTCCACTTCCATGACAATAAATGGTGCGTCATGGAAGTGCTTTCGTCAAGGGTAACCGACACGTGGCATCCACCGTAACGGGTCACCGTTAAGCTATCGGGTCCTGGTTTGGATCTGATAACCCATTAACAGCCCGAACCAATGGGGATTTTCCACATGTAAAATCATCAATGGCTGGAGGAAACACGTGTCGGCTCCTCGGTGGGTCAGATGTCGTCCGTCCAATGGAGGAGACATGCCTATGATACATCGACATGTGGCAGGGCCCAGCAGAGGCCCATATAGGTTAAAAAGACTGGCCCAGTCATAGGCCTATAGTATTTACTCAGGTACTAGTGGGCCAGCCCAATAACGGCATGTTTAGATATGGCCCATTTACGGTCCAAAGCCAGATCTGGCCCGTTAATTGTTCGCCGAATATTTGGGCCCAATTAAGGCCCAGTGTCATTTCAGTCTATCAGAGGCCCGATGTAGACATGGGCCCATTAGCCCGGTGTGTCTTTCGGCCTGGGAATGGCCCGTGCTGCCCATGGACCATATATGGTCTGACACGACATCCGTCTCTCTAACGTCACGTGATAAAGGTGGCAACAGTTCAGCCCAACGTGACTTTGGGCCCGTTAAAGGCTTGTCGTATAATTCGGCCCTTTGATGCCTCTACTAGGCTTTCGGCCTCTTAAAGGCCCATGATATCAGTGCGCCAACTAAGGCCCGAGATATGTTTTGGCCTGGTAATGGCACGTCATATAACTGGGCCAAAAAAGGCCCGGTCTACATTTCAGCCTGCTGAAGGCCCGTGGACGACTAGTGAAAATGGAGGCCCAACATGCATTTTGGCCTGCTAAAGGCCCATGGTTTCTTCTGGGCTGTAACAGGCCAGCAGAATATTCAGCCTGTTAATGGCCCAAAGCTACATGGGCCCAACTAAGCGCTGGGTCCACTAAAGGCCCAACTAAACTTTTGGCCGAATATAGGCCCGTGTAAGTATTGGGCCTAGCGCAAAGTGTGAAGGCCCTAATGGCCTTTCAGGCCCAAGAAAGTTGCAGGCCGGCCCAATTGTGACCCGCTAAAAAGCAGGCCCATTAGAGGTGAATGTTTCGGCCCGGTCGACTACATCAGTTTTTCTCCATTTTTTCAGATAGCGAATGATGGCAATAACTAGTAGGAATTAAGAACAAACCTACTTTTTACAATAAAGAAATTACGACATAGTAACTTAGAATAAACCTACACTATACAATAAAGGATTTATGGTATATTACATCCACTGGGCATCGAAGTTCGCCACCAGTGATTATGAAGCGCAACGAAGAAGCATATTACAAAAATTGGGCGCCATTGCAGTGTAAGAAAATAATACTCAACCAAGACCACTCTTCCAAGACAGTTCAAGAAAGGTTAACCTTGCGCGGGAACTGCTGCACAAGCTGCTGAGCAAGGCTGTGAGACCGACCTAGCATGCCGGTCATACCTTCCAGGTGTAGCTATTTAGCAATGAGGTTCTCATTGGTGTTTTCCGCAATCTTTCTTAGAGATAGGACTTCAAGTCGAAGTTGAGTTGCAGAATGCCTTTCTGCTGGAACTTGGGAGTGAAGAAGTTGAACTAATTCAGATAGTGAATTCTGTGAGCTTGTCTGACTGCTAGTCTCAAGTAACTTGAACACTGCATCAAGACAAGAATTTGGGGTTGTCTCGCTATCTTCAAGATGTTTTGCCTTCTTTGCTGCAATATATGTTGGGTTTGTCTCATAGCCTTCAGCAGACTTGTGCATGCCATCAGGCATATCACCCTGAAACAAGCAGAGAGATGAGAGGTTTTGCATGTGTATAAATGAGGATTATAACCGTGTTGTCAATTCCATCCAATTTCAAATTAGAAAATAAAGAGTAAGTTCAAAATATCAATAGCATAATTTGGCATTGTTCATAATGCGGGGAGCTTCACCACACTACTGGATTACCATGTCAACATAACAAGCATAGGTGAAGGGCAAAGACAATCATTGTATCTATTTTGGTTAATGTGCATGGCATGTTGTTCATATCATCAGCCACATCAGTAAGATAAAACAGGAGATTACAAGGTGCAAACATGGGCTGTTTCACCACACACTGGATTATAGATCCACAAAAACAAGCATACATATAGGGAGTATTGAGTAATGTGCATGGTATGAATAAGGAATTTGGTTTTACAAGTAAAACTTGGAACTTACGGTTGTTGCGAACATGCATTTTTGATAGAAACAACAAACTAAACAACAGTTAACGATAGGGAGTATGAGAAAATTAAACAGTAGTTGAGCATAAAGGCTTTAGAAGGACTTACTTACATTAACAATTAACACTGTCTTTATAATGCCCTTCTCCATGTCCATGGAAGGATAACTCAAGAATTTCAGCACACAATCTTCTTCATAAGCATTGTCTGTACTCTACATTTGTAGAGAGTAATTATAGATATGACAATACTGGAAGGGGTAGAGGATAATGAAGATAAGATGCAGATTGATGCCACATAATCAACTACCAATCTCTGGAAGTATAAGCGTTACAGGAAAAAATGTACTGACAAGAGCAATGTGCTACACTTCTGCACTGGCATTGTTTGTGTATTTAACTTTTTGGTAAGATTGAATATAGATCTGATATTTTTTAGTAAATGGTGGGCGAGAGAGATAAGATAAATAATGCTACACAATGAACCAATCCCTCTTCCCATAATATAAGAGTGTTCTGAACACTGATGTACTGTACAAAACGTTCTTATATTATGGGACGGAGGGAGTAGCTGTTAATGTAAGTACAGTGATAGACGACGTTCAGTCCTTACAAGAGGACTGTAGAGCTAAACCTCTTCAAAAGCATTGGGTTGATTCTAAATTTATGTAAGAGTCCATACGGATCTTATAATGTCCACCAAATGGACGATAACAAGGCTAACATGTGTAGTGATGCTACATAATCAACCAGCTATGAAGGTAAGTATGGTCATATAGGGCAAGAGGTACTCACAATAGCAATGCAGTGTGCAGTATAGTTGCAAGATTCTGTGGTCCCTTGAGAATGAATGTTCTTCTACAAACATTTTTCGTACAAGTGAGACGGTACGGCACATGTAGAAATGTAGTTCAAATTTTGATGTGATATCATAGACAGTACCTTACATTGTAGACGAGACCAATGTGTAACAAGATTATTCCATTCACTGTCTGATAAATGTTGCACCAGAGACTTTACAAAAATTTCATTTAGAGGCTTGCCATCGAAGTGCGCCTGCCTTAGGTAGGAATGATACTTCATCAACGAGTGCTTGAAAAGCACAACCAACCCTTGCTCGTCTTGACTATCCAGTTTGGTCCTCGCCTATTTAAAAGAATGAAATCTTGTGTCTTTTGTCAATAGAAACTTATGCAATAATTACCATGAATAACGTTAGTACATTACTTACACGTAAGTTGCGGAGGAAGACTGGAAATTTTTCTCTGTTTGCGGTATAATGTTTCCATGAAGGAAAGATGTGCACAAAGTTCCTGACAACAATATTAGCTTCGTCTTCTAAACTGGGAAGAAATGGAACATGGGTCATATTTGCTGCAATTGGGGCTCTCTCTTGTTCGAAAATGGATTTGGCAATTGGATTTGGTGTACTCTTTGCTGGAATGGGGGTTTGCGTCGTGGAGCTAGTGCTATGTCAACTGGCATCATCATACTGTTTGCCGCAGTTGGCTCTGCTGAGTTGGGGCATCAGAGATGACTAGTGTAGTACAGCTAGAGTCTGCTATAGTTGGGGCCATGTTTTGTGGGTCAGGTGATATTGCCACTACACCTAATGGGCTATTTGATTTATCAGGTGTCACTACCTTTTCCAAATACTTTGCTCATGCTCCTCCGCGATCAAAAATTGCCCTCTTCCTTTTGAACATCTGATAAACAAGAACAACATTTGAATGGATAAATATGGTATGATGACAGATGGAATATGTACTGGAAATGGATAGGCAGGGCGTATTCACATACACGATGTGTAAACTAAGCTAATGGCAGTGCAACAACCTAGAAGCAATGCAAAGCATCAGTTGCAAGATATGTGCGACCAATATAACCTTGGAAAGCTGGAGCAAGCACCTTGATGGGTGAATAAGATAGGGCATCTTCCTCTGACTCCGCCACTATGGAGCTACATTGACTTAGGTCTCCCTCTAGCTCAGAATCACTGTTAGGATCATATTTTGAGCATGAATCTGTAGGTGGAGAGCGTTTGCATTGCATTGCATCCAGACTTGATTTCAGTCCCTTAATGCCAAGTTTGACAGCCATGGCATTGTTCTGCTTTATTCTTTTCATGCACACAAGCTCATAATCATTATGATGCTGTTCAGGAGCTGAGATTCATGAAAACATAAAAAGTAGTCAGATTATCTATGGAGTGCATTGCGGATTCAACTCGAAGAGTGTCTCCCTATAAACCCCTGCATATGCAAAGTTCACCCCCAGCCGTGTTGACTATACCACACACAGAAAAACAAACCTCTTATGTCTCTATAACAGGAGGACACACATTTCAAAACTGAAGTAGGAGCATTAGAATCATATCAAATTCATATTTGAACAAATAAACTATGGAATTATGAGTGCTGGTAGTGCGACACAAAGCAAGTAGGCAGATTGTATTCCATGTAAAAGATCATAGTCTATGTAAAAGGTGGAAATGACAACGCAGTGTTCGTTGCCCACACATGATGGAAGAGATCACACAGAGAAATACTATTCACTCATGTCTGTGGTTCCAGTATTTTGAAACAGGGTGGTCCACCCTAAAAGAATATTGACGACAAATATGACAAGGCAAGCATAGATGTAGTGAATCAATCATTACTTGTGAGCTTTGATACGTCCATTTTGCATCATGATTTTATATCGATATTTATTGCATTATGGGCTGTTATTTCACATTATGTCACAATACTTATGGCTATTCTCTGTTATTTTACAAGGTTTACATAAGGAGGGAGAAGGCCGGCAGCTGGAATTCTGGGCTGGAAAAGGAGCAAATATTAGAGACCTATTCTGCACAACTCCAAAAGTCCTGAAACTCCACGGAATGCCTTATAATAAATAATGAAAAATCCTCGCCAAAGATGAAGACCTGGGGGCCCACATCCTTTCCACGAGGGTGGGGGCGCCCCCCTAGGGTGCGCCCCCTACCTCGTGGCCCCCCTGGTGGCTCTCCGATGACAATCTTCTCCTATATGAAGTCTTCCGTCGAGAAAAAAATAAGAAGCAACCTTTCAGGACGAAACTCCGCCGCCATGAGGCGGAACCTTGGTGAATCTAATCTAGAGCTCCGACAGAGCTGTTCTGCCGGGGAAACTTCCCTCCCGGAGGGGGAAAATCATCGCCATCGTCATCACCAACGCTGCTCTCATCAGGAGAGGGCAATCTCCATCAACATCTTCATCGGCACCATCTCATATCAAAACCCTAGTTCATCTCCTGTATCCAATTCTTGTCTCCAAGTCCGGGATTGGTGCAACTAGGTTGCTAGTAGTGTTAATTACTCCTTGTAGTTGATGCTAGTTGGTTTAATTGGTGGAAGATCATATGTTCAGATCCTTTATGCATATTATTACCCCTCTGATTATGAACATGAATATGCTTTGTGAGTAGTTACGTTTGTTCCTGAGGACAAGGGAGAAGTCTTGCTATTAGTAGTCATGTGAATTTGGTGTTTGTTCGATATTTTGTTGAGATGTATGTTGTCTAGCCTCTAGTGGTGTTATGTGAACGCAGACTACATAACACTTCACCATTATTTGGGCCTAGAGGAAGTCATTGGGAAGTAATAAGTAGATGATGGGTTGCTAGAGTGACAGAAGCTTAAACCCTAGTTTATGCGTTGCTTCGTAAGGGGCTGATTTGGATCCATATGTTTCATGCTATGGTTAGGTTTACCTTAATACTTTTGTTGTAGTTGCGGATGCTTGCAATAGAGGTTAATCATAAGTGGGATGCTTGTTCAAGTAAAAACAGCACCCAAGCACCGGTCCACCCACATGTCAAATTATCAAAGTACCGAACGCGAATCATATGAGCGTGATGAAAACTAGCTTGACGATATTCCCATGTGTCCTCGGGAGCGATTTTCCTTATATAAGAGTTTGTCCAGGCTTGTCCTTGGCTACAAAAAGGATTGGGCCACCTTGCTGCACTTTATTTACTTTTGTTACTTGTTGCTTGTTACAAATTATCTTATCACAAAACTATCTGTTACCACTTATTTCAGTACTTGCAGAGAATACCTTGCTGAAAACCGCTTATCATTTCCTTCTGCTCCTCGTTGGGTTCGACACTCTTACTTATCGAAAGGACTACGATAGATCCCCTATACTTTTGGGTCATCAAGACTCTTTTCTGGCGCCGTTGCCGGGGAGTGAAGCGCCTTTGGTAGGTGGAATTTGGTAAGGAAAAATTTATATAGTGTGCTGAAATTTACTGTCACTTGTTACTATGGAAAGTAATCCTCTGAGGGGCTTGTTCGGGGTATCTTCACCCCGACCAGTAGAGAAAAGAGTTGCTCCTCAACCTACTAAACCAATTGAAAATGAAATTCCTTATGAGTATCCTTCGAGTATCATAGAAAAACTGCTAGCTAATCCTTTTACAGGAGATGGAAAAGCATCCTGATGAACACCTAATATATGTGGATGAAGTTTGTGGATTATTTAAGCTTGCAGGTATACCCGATGATGTTGCTAAGAAGAAGGTCTTCCCTTTATCTTTGAAGGGAGATGCATTGACATGGTATAGGCTATGTGATGATACGAGATCATGTAACTATAGAAGATTGAAATTGGAATTTCATCAAAAGTATTACCGTATGCATCTTGTTCATCATGACCACAATTATATATATAATTTTTGGCCTCGCGAAGGAGAAAGCATCGCTCAAGCTTGGGGGATGCTTAAATCAATGTTATATTCATGCCCCAATCATGATCTCCCAAGAGAAACAATTCTTCAAAAAATTTATGCTCGGCTTTCTGAAAATAACCGCACCATGCTCGATACTTCTTGTGCTGGCTCTTTTATGATGAAGACTATTGGATTTAGATGGGATTTATTGGATAGAATTAAACGGAACTCTGAAGATTGGGACCTCGACAATGGTAAGGAGTTAGGTATGACACCTAGTATTGATTGTGTTAAATCTTTTATGGATACCGTTATTTTCCGTAAGTTTAGCACTAAATATGGACATGATTCTGAGATAGTAGCTTCTTTCTGTGAATCTTTTGCTACTTATGTTGATCTCTCTAAGGATAAGTGGTTTAAATATCATCCTCCCATAGAAGTAAAAGTAGCTGCACCTATTAAAGTTGAAGAAAAAACTATCACTTATAATGATCCTATTGTTCCTACTTGTTATGTTTAGAAACCACCTTTCCCTGTTAGGATAAAGGATCATGATAAAGCTTCAACTGTGGTTCGTAAAAGCAATATTAAAACATATACACCTCCTGAGCAAGTTAAAGTAGAAACTAATATCGCTATTGTTAAAGATCTCTTGTCTGATAATATTGATGGGCATGTTATTCAGTTCTGCGGGGAAACTACTAGAATTGCTAAACCTTGTGCTAAAGATAAACATAGACTTGTGGTAGGTGTGCCTGTTATTTCTGTTAAAATAGGAGAACATTGTTATCATGGCTTATGTGATATGGGTGCTAGTTCTAGTGTTATACCTTATGACTTGTATAAAGAAGTCAAGCATGAAATTGCACCTGCTGAGTTAGAAGATATTGATGTCACAATTAAACTTGCTAATAGAGATACTATTTCAGCAGTGGGAATTGTTAGAGATGTTGAAGTCTTGTGCGGGAAAACTAAATATCCTGTTGATTTTCTTGTTCCTAGTTCCCCACATGATAGCTTTTGTCCCATTATATTTGGTAGACCCTTCTTGAACACTGTTAGTGCGAAGATAGACTGCGAAAAGAATGTTCTTACTGTCGGCTTAGATGATATGACTCATGAGCTTAATTTCTCTAAATTTAGTAAACAACACCGTGAAGAAGAATTGCCTAGTAAGGATGAAATTATTGGTCATGCTTCTATTGCCGTACCTCCTAATGATCCTTTAGAACAATATTGGCTAGACCATGAGAATGATATGTTTATGAAAGAAAGAAGGGAAATAGATGAAGTATTCTTTAAACAAGAACCTATGCTGAAACACAATTTGCCTGTTGAAATCCTAGGGGATCCCCCTCCACCTAAGGGTGATCCCGTGTTTGAGCTTAAACCATTGCCTGATAATCTTAAATATGCTTATCTTGATGAAAAGAAGATATATCATGTTATTATTAGTGCTAACCTTTCAGAGCATGAAGAAGAAAGATTATTGAAAACTCTGAAGAAGCACCGTGCTGCTATTGGATACACTCTTGATGATCTTAAGGGCATTAGTCCCACTCTATGTCAACATAAAATAAATTTGGAAGCAGATGCCAAACCAATTCGTGATCCTCAACGACGTCTGAATCCTAAAATGAAAGAAGTGGTAAGAAAAAAAATACTAAAGCTTCTGGAGGCAGGTATAATTTATCCCGTTGCTGATAGTCAGTGGGTAAGTCATGTTCATTGTGTCCCTAAGAAGGGAGGTATTACTGTTGTTCCTAATGATAAAGACGAATTGATTCCACAAAGAATTATTACAGGTTATAGGATGGTAATTGATTTCCGCAAATTAAATAAGGATACTAAGAAAGATCATTAACCCATACCTTTTATCGATCAAATGCTAGAAAGATTATGCAAACATACACATTACTGCTTTCTAGATGGTTATTCTGGTTTCTCTCAAATACCTGTGTCGGCTAAAGATCAATCAAAGACTACTTTTACATGCCCTTTTCGTACTTTTGCTTATAGACGTATGCCTTTTGGTTTATGTAATGCACCTACTACCTTTCAAAGATGCATGATGGCTATATTCTCTGACTTTTGTGAAAAGATTTGTGAAGTTTTCATGGACGACTTTTCCGTCTATGGATCTTCTTTTGATGATTGCTTGAGCAATCTTGATCGAGTTTTGCAGAGATGTGAAGAAACTAATCTTGTCTTGAATTGGGAAAAGTGCCACTTTATGGTTAATGAAGGTATTGTCTTGGGGCATAAAGTTTCTAAAAGAGGTATTGAAGTTGGTAAAGCCAAGGTTGATGCTATTGAAAAGATGCCATGTCCCAAGGACATCAAAGGTATCAGAAGTTTCCTTGGTCACGCCGGATTTTATAGGAGGTTCATTAAGGACTTCTCAAAAATTTCTCGGCCTCTGACTAATTTATTACAAAAAGATATACCATTTGTCTTTGATGATGATTGTGTAGAAGCATTTGAAATACTTAAGAAAGCATTAGTCTTTGCACCTATTGTTCAGCCACCTGATTGGAATTTACCCTTTGAAATTATGTGTGATGCTAGCGATTATGCTGTAGGTGCTGTTCTAGGGCAAAGAGTTGATAAGATATTAAATGTTATCCATTATGCTAGTAAGACTCTAGACAATTCTCAAAGAAATTATGCTACTACTGGAAAAGAACTTTTAGCAGTTGTATTTGCTTGTGATAAGTTCAGACCTTATATTGTTGATTCTAAAGTAACTATCCACACTGATCATGCTACTATTAAATATCTTATGGAGAAAAAATATGCTAAACCTAGACTTATTAGATGGGTTCTCTTGCTACAAGAATTTGATTTGCATATTGTTGATAGAAAAGGAGCTGAGAATCCCGTTGCAGACAACTTATCTAGGTTAGAGAATGTTCTTGATGACCCACTACCTATTGATGATAGATTTCCTGATGAACAATTAAATGTCATAAATACTTCTCGTAGTACCCCTTAGTATGCTGATTATGCTAATTACATAGTTGCTAAATTTATACCACCTAGCTTCACATACCAACAAAAGAAAAAGTTCTTCTATGATTTGAGACATTACTTTTGGGATGACCCACATCTTTATAAAGAAGGAGTAGATGGTGTTATTAGACGTTGTGTACCTGAGCATGAACAGGAATAGATCCTACGCAAGTGCCACTCCGAAACTTATGGAGGACACCACGCGGGAGATAGAACTGCACATAAGGTATTGCAATCCGGTTTTTGTTGGCCTACTCTCTTCAAGGATGCCCGTAAGTTTGTCCTATCTTGTGATGAATGTCAATGAATTGGTAATATTAGTAGACGTCAAGAAATGCCTATGAATTATTAACTTGTTATTGAACCATTTGATGTTTGGGGCTTTGATTATATGGGACCTTTTCCTGCCTCTAATGGATATACACATATTTTAGTTGCTGTTGATTACGTTACTAAGTGGGTAGAAGCTATTCCAACTAGTAGTGCTGATCATAACACTTCTATTAAATGCTTAAAGAAGTTATTTTTCCGAGGTTTGGAGTCCCTAGATATTTAATGACTGATGGTGTTTCACATTTTATTCACGGTGCTTTCCGTAAAATGCTTGCTAAATATGACGTCAATCATAGAATTGCATCTCCGTATCACCCACAGTCTAGTGGTCAAGTAGAATTGAGTAATAGAAAACTCAAATTAATTTTGCAAAAGACTGTCAATAGGTCTAGAAAGAATTGGTCCAAGAAACTTGATGATGCATTATGGGCCTATAGAACTGCATATAAAAACCCTATGGGTATGTCTCCGTATAAAATGGTCTATGGAAAAGCATGTCACTTACCTCTCGAACTAGAACATAAGGCATATTGGGCTATTAAAGAGCTCAACTGTGATTTTAAAATTGCCGGTGAAAAGAGGTTATTTGATATTAGCTCACTTGATGAATGGAGAGCCCAAGCTTATGAAAATGCCAAGTTGTTTAAAGAAAGGTTAAAAGATGGCATGACAAAAGGATACAAAAGCATGAGTTTAATGTAGGTGATTATGTATTGCTATACAATTCTCGTTTAAGATTTTTTGCAGGAAAACTTCTCTCTAAATGGGAAGGCCCCTATGTTATCGAGGAGGTCTATCGTTCCGGTGCCATAAAAATCAACAACTTCGAAGGCACAAATCCAAAGGTGGTAAACGGTCAGAGAATTAAACATTATATCTCAGGTAATCCAATAAATGTTGAAACCAATATTATTGAAACCGTAACCCGGGAGGAATACATAAGGGACACTTTCAAGAACGTTTCAGACTCCGAAAAGGAATAGGTATGTGGTACGGTAAGTAAACCGACTCCAAAACAATTTTAAGGCAATATTTCTCCGTTTTGGAATATTTAGAAAAATAGAAAATTAAGTAGCAGTCCGGGAAGGACACGAGGGCCCCACGAGGGTGGAGGGCGCGCCCCCTTCCTCGTGAGCTCCTCGTGTGCCTTCCGGACTCCGTTTTCTTGTACAATATGTATTTTGGTCGGTAAAAAATCACTATATATTCTCCCGAAGGTTTTGACTCCCGTATCACGCAAATATCCTATGTTCTTGTTTTGGGTTGTTCTCTATCAGGGTTGTCAAGGCCAGGCATCATGTCGTCCCCCTCCTCCAACAACGGTGGCAAAGATGCCTAGCTAATGAAGATAGAGCTGAAGAGGGAAGAACCCATGGAGATCAACAAGGATGAAGGGATCAAGAAGGCTACGGAGAACCAAGCTCCAGCAACAGAAGACATCCTCCAACTTGATCACAACCTTCTTACCTCAATTAAGATCGAAGCTTTCCAGATGATTGAGTTAACTCGTATTCAAAACAAGTATCTCACAAGTGAAAATATTTTGTTGAAGGAGCATATCTTAGCACTCAAAGGCATTATTCGCAAGCTAGAGGACCTCTTACGCTCGATGTGCGACTATCCATCACCTCTTTCTTCACCAACCAAGGAGATATAATCACATGGGTATGGGCACTCCCCTTGGCAACCACCAAGCTTGGGGGAGGTGCCCCCATATCGTATCACAATCACAACTCCTTAGTTTTATCCTGTTTATCGTTTTCCTTAGTTTGATCCTGTTAGTAGTATTTTGATCTAGTAGAATAAAGTTTATGGCATGATCTAGTTTTAAGTTTTGCTTTATGATCTCTCTATGTAATCGAGTCCATGAGCTATATAATAAAGATTAGTGTTGAGTCAAGGGCTTGATTTTCTTGCTATGATCTTGGGTGAATAAAAGAAAAGAAAAAAAAGAATAAGAAGAAACAAAAGTTCATATTGATCTTTAGTAATGACTTCACATAGAAAGAGTGTGATGATTAAAAGTTGTTGGGAGTTGCCAGACATAGCTTTGGTCATTGATGCAATTAATAGGAAGTAATAAGGAAAGAGAGGTTTCACATATAAATATACTATCATTGACATCTTTTATGATTGGGAGCACTCATCAAAATATGACATGCTAAAGAGTTGATGTTGGACAAGGAAGACAACGTAATGGGTTATGTTTTCTTGTATCTGAGATAAAGTATGTTGTCATGGATCATCCAACATGTTGAGCTTTCCTTTCCCCCTCACGCTAGCCAAATTCTCGGCACCAAGTAGAGATACTACTTGTGCTTACAAATACCCTTAAACCAGTTTTGCCATGAGAGTCCACCATATCTACCTATGGATTGAATAAGATCCTTCAAGTAAGTTGTCATCGGTGCAAAACAATAAAAATTGCTCTAAATATGTATGATTAGTGTGGGAGAAATAAGATTTATACGATCTTGTGATGTGGAAGTAATAAAAGCGATGGACTGCATAATAGAGGCTCATATCACAAGGGGCAATATAAAGTGACGTTCTTTTGCATTAAGATTTTGTGCATCCAACCATAAAAGCGCATGGCAACCTCTGCTTCCCTCTGCGAAGGGCCTATCTTTTATTATTATCTTCTACCTTATGCAAGTGTCATGGTGATCTTCACCTCTCCCTTTTTCCTTTTATCCTTTGGCAAGCCCAGCATGTTGGAAAGATCCTGATAGATATATCTAATTGGATGTAGGGGGGCATGAGTTATTATTGTTGACATTACCCTCGAGGTAAAAGGTTATGGGGCGAAACTATAAGCCCCTATCTTTCTCTATGTCCGATTAAAACTCCGTAACCACAAGTATTGCGCGAGTGTTAGCAATTATGAAGGACTAGATGATAGTTGAGTATGTGGACTTGCTTTTCAGCTCTGACATAGACTCTTTCTAATGTTATGATAAATTGCAATTGCTTCAATGACTGAGGTTATAGTTTGTTGGTTCTCAATAATGTTTCTGATTCATACTTTTGCATTGTGAATAGATCATCACTTGAACATAAGTAATCATATGACAATATCTATATATGTTGCTGTTATGAGAATAATCATGATGCCCTCATGTCCGTATTTTATTTTTATCGACGCCTCTACCTCTAAACATGGGGACATATTTATTGTTATCGGCTTTCGCTTGAGGACAAGCCAGGTCTAAGCTTGGGGGAGTTGATACGTCCATTTTGCATCATGATTTTATATCGATATTAATTGCATTATGGGCTGTTATTTCACATTATGTCACAATACTTATGGCTATTCTCTCTTATTTTACAAGGTTTACATAAGGAGGGAGAAGGCCGGTAGCTGGAATTCTGGGCTGGAAAAGGAGCAAATATTAGAGACCTATTCTGCACAACTCCAAAAGTCCTAAAACTCCACGAAATGCCTTATAATAAATAATGAAAAATCCTCGCCAAAGATGAAGACCAGGGGGCCCACACCCTTTCCATGAGGGTGGGGGGCGCCCCCCTAGGGCGTGCCCCCTACCTCGTGGCCCCCCTGGTGGCTCTCCGATGACCATCTTCTCCTATATGAAGTCCTTCGTCGAGAAAAAAAATAAGAAGCAACCTTTCTGTACGAAACTCCGCCGCCACGAGGCGGAACCTTGGCGGATCCAATCTAGAGCTCCAGCAGAGCTGTTCTGCCGGGGAAACTTCCCTCCCAGAGGGGGAAATCATCGCCATCGTCATCACCCATGCTCCTCTCATCGGGAGAGGGAAATCTCCATCAACATCTTCATCAGCACCATCTCATCTCAAAACCATAGTTCATCTCTTGTATCTAATTCTTGTCTCCAAGTCCGGGATTGGTGCTAGTAGGATGCTAGTAGTGTTAATTACTCCTTGTAGTTGATGCTAGTTGGTTTAATTGGTAGAAGATCATATGTTCATATCCTTTATGCATATTATTACCCCTCTGATTATGAACATGAATATTCTTTGTGAGTAGTTACGTTTGTTCCTGAGGACAAGGGAGAAGTCTTGCTATTAGTAGTCATGTGAATTTGGTATTCGTTCGATATTTTGATGAGATGTATGTTGTCTAGCCTCTAGTGGTGTTATGTGAACGTCGACAACATAACACTTCACCCTTATTTGGGCCTATAGGAAGGCATTGGGAAGTAATAAGTAGATGATGGGATGCTAGAGTGACAGAAGCTTAAACCCTAGTTTATGTGTTGCTTCGTAAGGGGCTGATTTGGATCCATATGTTTCATGCTATGGTTAGGTTTACCTTAATACTTTTGTTGTAGTTGCGGATGCTTGCAATAGAGGTTAATCATAAGTGGGATGCTTGTTCAAGTAAGAACATCACCCAAGCACCGGTCCACCCACATGTCAAATTATCAAAGTACCGAACGTGAGTCATATGAGCATGATGAAAACTAGCTTGATGATATTCCCATGTGTCCTCGGGAGCGCTTTTCTTTATGTAAGAGTTTGTCCAGGCTTGTCCTTTGCTACAAAAAGGATTGGGCCACCTTGCTGCACTTTATTTATTTTTGTTACTTGTTGCTCGTTACAAATTATCTTATCACAAAACTATCTGTTACCACTTATTTCAGTACTTGCAGAGAATACCTTGCTGAAAACCGCTTATCATTTCCTTCTGCTCCTCATTGGGTTCGACACTCTTACTTATCGAAAGGACTACGATAGATCCCCTATACTTGTGGGTCATCAAGCTTACTAGGACAAGTATGCAGAATTGTAACTGCAGTAAGAGACCATCCAAAATCTGAATCAAGAAGTTGGTCTAGCACTTATTGTTTGCAGCTAATCGACATGAATAATTGGATATCATATCGAATTAGTAAGAAATACAAGTAAAATTGTCAACAAACCTGGCATGTGATGACCCACAAGTATAGGGGATCTATCGTAGTCCTTTCGATAAGTAAGAGTGTCGAACCCAACGAGGAGCAGAAGGAAATGATAAACGGTTTTCAGCAAGGTATTCTCTGCAAGGACTGAAATAACTGGTAACAGATAGTTTTGTGATGAGATAATTTGTAACGAGCAACAAGTAACAACAGTAAATAAAGTGCAGCAAGGTGGCCCAATCCTTTTTGTAGCAAAGGACAAGCCTGGACAAACTCTTATATAAGGAATAGCACTCCCGAGGACACATGCGAATATCGTCAAGCTAGTTTTCATCACGTTCGTATGATTCACGTTCGATACTTTGATAATTTGACATGTGGGTGGACCAGTGCTTGGGTGCTGTTCTTACTTGAACAAGAATCCCACTTATGATTAACCTCTATTGCAAGCATCCACAACTACAACAAAAGTATTAAGGTAAACCTAACCATAGCATGAAACATATGGATCCAAATCAGCCCCTTACGAAGCAACGCATAAACTAGGGTTTAAGCTTCTGTCACTCTAGCAACCCATCATCTAATTATTACTTCCCAATGCCTTCCTCTAGGCCCAAATAATGGTGAAGTGTTATGTAGTCGACATTCACATAACACCACTAGAGGCTAGACAACGTACATCTTATCAAAATATCGAACGAATACCAAATTCACATGACTACTAATAGCAAGACTTCTCCCTTGTCCTCAGGAACAAACGTAACTACTCACAAAGCATAAACATGTTCATAATCAGAGGGGTATTAATATGCATAAAGGATCTGAACATATGATCTTCCACCAATTAAACCAACTAGCATCAACTACAAGGAGTAATTAACACTACTAGCAACCTACTAGCACCAATCCCGGACTTGGAGACAAGAATTGAATACAAGAGATGAACTAGGGTTTTGAGATGAGATGGTGCTGATGAAGATGTTGATGGAGATTGCCCTCTCCCGATGAGAGGAGCGTTGGTGATGACGATGGCGATGATTTCCTCCTCCGGGAGGGAAGTTTCCCCGGCAGAACAGCTCTGCCGGAGCTCTAGATTGGATCCGCCAAGGTTCCGCCTCGTGGCAGCGGAGTTTCGTCCCGAAAGGTTGCTTCTTATTTTTCTCTCGACGAAATACTTCATATAGGAGAAGATGGTCATCGAAGAGCCACCAGGGGGCACACTAGGCAGGGGGGCGCGCCCTAGGGGGGGGGGCGCCCCCCACCCTCATGAGAAGGGTGTGGGCCCCCTGGTCTTCATCTTCGGCGAGGATTTTTCATTATTTTTATAAGGTGTTCCGTGGAGTTTCAGGACTTTTGGAGTTGTGCAGAATAGGTCTCTAATATTTGCTCCTTTTCCAGCCTAGAATTCCAGCTGCCGGCATTCTCCCTCCTTATGTAAACCTTGTAAAATAAGAGAGAATAGCCATAAGTATTGTGACATAATGTGAAATAACAGCCCATAATGCAATACATATTGATATAAAAGCATGATGCAAAATGGACGTATCAACTCCCCCAAGCTTAGACCTCGCTTGTCCTCAAGCGAAAAGCCAAAATCGAAAAATATGTCCACATGTTTGGAGATGAAGGTGTCGATAAAAATAAAATACGGACATGAGGGCATCATGATCATTCTTATAACAACAACTTATATAATTTTTGTCATATGATCTCTAATGCTAGAGTTATAATTCAATCACAATATCAAGTATGAATCGTAAACTTCACTGAAAACTAACAAACTACAATCTCAATCATTGAAGGAATTGCAATTTATCATAACATAGGAAAGAGTCAATGTATAAGAGCTTTTCAGCAAGTCCACATACTCAACTATCATATAATCTTTCACAATTGCTGACACTCACGCAATACTTATGGGTGTGGAGTTTTAACCAGACACAAAGAAAGATAGGGGCTTATAGTCTTGCCTCCGAATGTTTTACCTCAAGGGTAATGTCAACAGTAATAGTTCATGAAAACTCACATCCAATTAGCCATATATACTAGGATCTTTCCAACATAATGTGCTTGCCAAAGGATAAAGTGTAAAAAGGAAGGGTGAAAATCACCATGACTCTTGCATAAGGTAGAAGGTAATGATAAAAGATAGGCCCTTCGCAGAGGGAAGAAGAGGTTGCCATGCGGTTTTATGGTTGGATGCACAAAATCTTAATGCGAAAGAACGTCACTTTATATTGCCCCTTGTGATATGAACCTTTATTATGCAGTCCGTCGCTTTTATTACTTCCACATCACAAGATCGTATAAAGCTTATTTCTCCCATACCAATCAATCATACATATTTAGAGAGCAATTTTTATTTCTTTGCACCGATGACAACTTACTTGAAGGATATTATTCAATCCATAGGTAGATATGGTGGACTCTCATGGAAAAACTGGTTTAAGGGTATTTGGAAGCACAAGTAGTATCTCTACTTGGTGCAATGAATTTGGCTAGCATGAGGGGGAAAGGCAAGCTCAACATGTTGGAAGATCCAAGACAATATAATTTATCTCAGATGTAAGAAAACATAACCCATTATGTTGTCTTCCTTGTCCAATGTCAACTCTTTAGCATGTCATATTTTAATGAGTGCTCACTATCATAAAAGATGTCCAAGATAGTATATCTATATGTGAAGACCTCTCTTTCTTTATTACTTCCTATTAATTGCAACGATGACCAAAACTATGCTTGACAACTCTCAAGAACTTTTATTCATCATACTTTTTCTATATGAGCTCATTACTCTCCATGAGATCCATAGGATCTCTTTGTCTCTTTTTATTTCTTTCTCCTTTCTTTTATTCACTTAGGATCATGACAAAATAATCAAGCCCTTGACTCAACACTAATCTTTATTATATAGCTCACGGACTCGATTACATAGAAGGATAAAGCAAAACTCACAACTAGATCATGCCATAAAATTCATTCTACTAGATCAAAATAGTACTAATAAGATCGAACTATGGAAAACGGTAAAGATAAAAGTGATGGTGATACGATACTGGGGCACTCCCCCAAGCTTGGCTGTTGCCAAGTGGAGTGCCCATACCTAGATACTCAATTCTTCTTTGTTGGAGGAGACGGTGGTGATTTTGTTGATGACGTAGGCTTCTTCCTTAATTTGCGCTTGAGGACAGAATTTTGGTCCCTTAGGTCCTCGATCTCCTGCTCCAAGCTCAGTATCTTTTTGCATAGTTCCTGCTTGTTCTCCTGCAAGAGGCGAAAAGAGATAAACTCAATCTTAGGTTTCTTTACCCTATCCGGGAGGCTTCACTTTTTGAACTCCACATGCATGTCCCCAGGTTGAGGTAGTGGGACTTCATCTTCATCTGAGCTTGTCTCCTCCTTTTCCTTGGGTTCATAGTCTTCTTCTTCTTCCGTAGTCCAACCACAATGCTCCACATCCCCATAGACCTTAGGATCTGCAAGGTAATCAGCCACATAGCTTTCTCCTTCCGAATCCTGGGACGACATGCATGTTGCTCTGTCTGCAGCAGGACAGCTCAAAACAAAGACAAGGGATTTTTGCGTGATACGGGAGTCAAAACCTTCGGGAGAATATATAATGAATTTTTACTGACCAAAATACGTATCGTGCAAGAAAACGGAGTCCGGAAGGCACACGAGGTGCTCACGAGGTAGGGGGCGCGCCCAGGGGGTAGGGCGCGCCCTCCACCCTCGTGTCCTTCCCGGACTGCTACTTAATTTTCTATTTTTCTAAATATTCCAAAATGGAGAAATATTGCCTTAAAAATTGTTTTGGAGTCGGTTTACTTATCGTACCACATACCTATTCCTTTTCAGAGTCTGAAACGTTATGGAAAGTGTCCCTTATGTATTCCTCGGGGGTTACGGTTTCAATAATATTGGTTTCAACATTTATGGGATTACCTGAGATATAATGTTTGATTCTTTGACCGTTTACCACCTTCGGATTTGTGCCTTCGAAGTTGTTGACTTTTATGGCACCGGAACGATAGACCTCCTCGATAACATAGGGGCCTTCCCATTTAGAGAGAAGTTTCCCTGCAAAAAATCTTAAACGAGAGTTGTATAGCATTACATAATCACCTACATTAAACTCACGCTTTTGTATCCTTTTGTCATGCCATCTTTTAACCTTTTCTTTAAACAACTTGGCATTTTCATAAGCTTGGGTTCTCCATTCATCAAGTGAGCTAATATCAAATAACCTCTTTTCACCGGCAAGTTTGAAATCATAGTTGAGCTCTTTAATAGCCCAATATGCCTTATGTTCTAGTTCGAGAGGTAAGTGACATGCTTTTCCATATACCATTTTATACGGAGACATACCCATAGGATTTTTATATGCAGTTCTATAGGCCCATAATGCATCATGAAGTTTCTTGGACCAATTCTTTCTAGACCTATTGACAGTCTTTTGCAAAATTAATTTGAGTTCTCTATTACTCAATTCTACTTGACCACTAGACTGTGGGTGATACGGAGATGCAATTCTATGACTGACGTCATATTTAGCAAGGATTTTACGGAAAGCACCTTGAATAAAATGTGAACCAACATCAGTCATTAAATATCTAGGGACTCCAAACCTCGGAAAAATAAATTCTTTAAGCATTTTAATAGAAGTGCTATGATCAGCACTACTAGTTGGAATAGCTTCTACCCACTTAGTAATGTAATCAACAGCAACTAAAATATGTGTATATCCATTAGAGGTAGGAAAAGGTCCCATATAATCAAAGCCCCAAACATCAAATGGTTCAATAACAAGTGAATAATTCATAGGCATTTCTTGACGTCAACTAATATTACCAATTCTTTGACATTCATCACAAGAAATGACAAACTTACGGGCATCCTTGAAGAGAGTAGGCCAATAAAAACCGGATTGCAATACCTTATGTGCAGTTCTATCTCCCGCATGGTGTCGTCCATAAGTTTCGGAGTGGCACTTGCGTAGGATCTGTTCCTGTTCATGCTCAGGTACACAACGTCTAATAACACCATCTACTCCTTCTTTATAAAGATGTGGGTCATCCTAAAATTAATGTCTCAAATCATAGAAGAATTTTTTCTTTTGTTGGTATGTGAAGCTAGGTGGTATAAATTTAGCAACTATGTAATTAGCATAATCAGCTGTAACACCCCGGATATGACTTTCCCAATATGTAATCCAACTCTTGCCGTTTCCGGCGTTAAGTTATTTTATTTTCTCGGGTTCGGGTTTTTGTCTCCGTGTGTTGTTATCGTTGTCATGCATCTCTTATCATGTCATCATGTGCATTGCATTTGCATACGTGTTCATCTCATGCATCCGAACATTTTCCCCGTTGTCCGTTTTGCATTCCGGCGCTTCGTTCTCCTCCGGTGGTCATTTTTACCTTTCTTTCGTGTGTGGGGATTAAACATTTCCGCATTGGACCGAGACTTGCAAAGCGGCCTTGGTTTACTACCGGTAGACCGCCTGTCAAGTTTCGTACCATGTGGACTTCGTTTGATACTCCAACGGTTAACCGAGGGACCGAAAAGGCCTCGTGTGTGTGCAGCCCAACACCCCTCCAAGTTGGCCCAAAACTCACCAAAACCCTCTCCATCATCTAGAGCGTTCGATCACGATCGCGTGGCCAAAAACAGCACCTCATTTGGACTCTCCTAGCTCCTCCTATGCCTATATATAGCCCCTTCCCGAAAATCCCGGATCCACTCCAACCCTAACCCTAGTCCCCGTCCATCCGGCGCGCCGGACACGTCCGGGCCGCACCGGACATCGCCGCCGCCCCAACCGCAGTGCGCCACGTGGCGGGCGCGCCCACTTCACCGCCGCGGGCCCGGGAGCCCATCTCCGGCCCTCCACGCCGCCGTTCCAGGCCGAGGCACCTCGCCGCCCGCGCCGCCCTCTCCTCCATCTCCGAGCGCCCGCGCCGCCCAGCTCCACCACGACATCGCCGGTGGCCGCAGCATCCCTCGCCGGCCGGAGCCAAGCTCCATCCCCGCCAGCCTGGCCCCGCGCCACGCCGCCGAACTTCTCGCCGCCAACGACGCCGTCCCCGCCGCCTTCCTCCCGCGCCGGAGTGCGCCGCGCCAAGTTCCGGCCGGCCCCTTCTCCGGCGACCTCGACTCCGTCTCCGGCGATCCTCATTCCGCGCGTGAACAGTAGATCCAGATCCAGATTTGTCTCGGGTTGACTTTCCGTCCCTAACCCTAATTTTTTTCCTATGTTCGTCGTGCCGTATCTCCTCATCCGTAGCTCCGTTTTGGGCATATAGCATATCAAAATGTTCATCTCAGAGAGTACATCATTTCATCTCACTGCATCATTTTCATTTGAGTTCATCTTGATGCCCGAAATGCTGTTGGAAGAGTGCTACTTGAGATATTTGTCAGATCTGCTGCTCCATTTAGATATTTGTCATTTTTGCCATGATTATTGTGTGCATGATATGCCCATGAGCTCTACATATGTTTTGTTAAGGGTTTTGCCACATTTCCAGAGGTGCAACCCATGTATTTTTGTGATGTGTGTGGTGACTAGCACAAGATTGCAAAGTGAGGCACTTGGTAATGCTGATTTCAGGGACTTAGCATTTCCACTAAGTCCTTGACCTGTTTATCTCATATGGACTTATGTTCATATTGTTTCCTAGTGATCCGTGCCTCTTTTGAGGATGATCAGTAAGGATGTTTTGTTAATATTATAGTGCTCTATCCATCCATGTCTTTGTTTGCAATTATGGAGCACCCTAGCTTGAGTCAATCGAGCTCTACTTTTGCTATTTCGTGAATCTGGGCAGATTGTCTACTTGTTAGCGATTTTGCCGAGGATGTTGTAGTTGAACCGTGCATGCTATGCTATTGTTCTTACCATGTCTAGCTTGCATTTTGTGTATTCTTGATGGGTGTATACTTTTATTTTCATGACTTGCTCTGTAGTGAGTGCATCGAGCTCGTAAACATGCCTACTTGATATTTGTTTCAGCATGGTCCAGTTTTCACTTAAGTCTGAGAACTGATTATGTTTTTGCCATGTTCACATGCTTGCAATTGTATTTTCTGATCCCTTTTCGCTCAAGGTCACTAAGGGACTTTTGTTAAGCTCTTTGAGTAGCTCCATGCCATGCTTTACTTTGCCATGTTCAGATCCTGTAGCATATAGCAGGTTGCCCTCTAGTTACTCGTTCGCGCTTTGCCTTCTCTTCCTGCTCTTTTTTGCGAACAGGATAGCCACTATATATGCTAGTCGCTTGCTGCAGCTCCACATATTTTACCATGCCTTACCTATAAGCTTAAATAGTCTTGATCGCGAGGGTGCGAGATTGCTGAGTCCCTGTGGCTCACAGATTACTTCCAAACCAGATGCAGGGCCTGATGATTCCGCTCCAGGTGACGTGCTCGAGCTCAAGTGGGAGTTCGACGAGGACTCTCAACGATACTACGTGTCTTTCCCTGATGATCAGTAGTGGTGCCCAGTTGGGGTGATCGGGATCGTGTCGCATGTTGGGTTATCTTTTATTTCGGCACCGTAGTCAGGCCATGAGTGTTTGGATGATGTAGTGCTATTTTATGTACTTGATTGACGTGGCGAGTGTAAGACAACTATGTTATCTTCCCTCTTATGATCTATATTACGTGGGATGTTGTGATGATTGCCTAACTTGCGACATATGCCTTCAATGCGATTATGTCTCTAAGTCGTGCCTCGACACGTGGGAGCTATAGTCGCATCGAGGGTGTTACAAGTTGGTAATCAGAGCCTTCCCCGACCTTAGGAGCCCCATTGCTTGATCGTTTTTAGCGACCGAGTTGTGTCTAGAAAAATGTTTTGAGTCATTTAGGAATTATATATCGGAGAGTTTAGGAATTCTTTTTACTTCCCAGTCTCCTCATCGCTCTGGTAAGGCATCCTGACGTAGAGTTTTGACTCTTCTCTTCTCAAATTTCACTAAATTTTTTGTTTAGGATCACGCGGGTATCTTGGAATCGTTCCGACAGTTTTATGACGAGAACATTGTCTTGGTGCCTCCTGTCAGGGGTTTTGTGGAAGTGTCCCGGGGAGTTGAGCTCTGAGGTGTTGTCATCATAATTTTATCGTTGCAGTTCGGGAATACCTGAGTCTAGTATGCCGACATCGAAAATCTCTTTTATGCAGTTCGTTGTTGAGATAACCTCGACGCCACCCAGTACTGGGGCGGGAGTTCGGGAGTATCGCCATAACTTGTATAACGGATGCTTTTCGAAGGTTGAGGTAGATGGTTTCCGAAGTTTTCTCGGTTATGTGTTGAAGGATGGATATAGCTGGATGTAGGATTTGCTAGATTTGGGTGAGATATTATGCTTCCCCTGTATCCCCAACACCTGATTGCATAACCGGAAAGGTTCGGGAGTTTCATAGGTGGGAATTCTTGTAGCTCTAGTTCTTCTTCCACGGATATTTGGTTTGAGATTGGGATTTCTTACCGAGTATTCATTCTCGATCCATACCTTGTTGATTTATTTCTCTACCTAAATTCTAAGTGGCTTCTCAATTTATGGATATGTGACCATTTCAAGAGGAATGCATTCGTTCATTTTGTTCGGATGTGAAGACTATATGTTGCAGTTTTCATTCCGTTGGATTCAGCTTCATTTATCTGTCTATGTGCTAATGGTGGTCAACCTCTTCAGTATGGCTCCCGCTAAGAGCACCAATCAGAATCAGAATCAGGATCCGCCACCACCTCCACCTCCTCCAGAGGCATGGAAAGCTGTGATGGCCGCAACCAATGCAAACACACAGTTGATCATGCAAATTTTTCAAGAGCGCAATCAAGGCAACCAAGGGAACCAAGGCAACAATCAGAATCACTTTGCTACACTCAACCGGTTCCTTGCTAACGGGCCAAAGACTTTTAGCAATTGTGTTCAGGCAACCGATGCTGACGATTGGCTCGTGGATCTGTGCAAGCATTTCGAGTGCAGTAACGTCAGGCCTGAGGACTTCGTCAAGTTCGCTTCTTTCCAACTCAAAGACCAAGCCGCAGAGTGGTTCCAGCAGTACAAGGATTCCAGAGGTGGATGTGCGATTACCTGGGATGAATTCCGTCAAGACATCAAAGCTCATCATATTCCCCAGAGCGTGGTTGAAAGCAAGCGTGAGGAATTCCGCAACCTGAAGCAAGGCTCTTGGTCTGTCTATGACTACAACAAGTTGTTCCAGAAGCTCGCCCACTTTGCCAAGCAGGACGTACCTGATGAGAAGAGCATGATATACCAGTTCAGGGGTGGTCTCAGAGAAGAAATTCAGCTAGCACTTGTTCTCTTTGAGCCCTTGAGGTACGATGAGTTCTACAACATGGCATTGAAGCAAGAGGCCGCTCAACTGAGGTGTGATGCTTCCAAGAAGCGAGTCAGAGATGTTACTCCTTCTTCCTCCAATCAAGTGGCCAAGCAGCAGAAGTATTGGCTTCCTCCTCCTCCGTTCCATCAGCCGTATCAGCATAAGAGCAAAGGTGGCAGTGGATCTTCCCACCCACCCAACCCTGGCTTTCAGAACAAGACTTCGTCTCAAGCTCCAAGATCATGTGCTCCGTACCACCGTCCTCTTTCAGAGGTCACGTGCAACAAGTGCCAACAGAAGGGTCACTATGCCAACAAATGCTTGAATCAGAGGCGTCTTCCTCCTCCTCCTCCTGTGAGATCGGCAAGTACAGCTGTGGTCAAGCATAACCCCAAGCACACCAAGGTCAACTTGATGAACGCAGCTCAGGCAGAGGACACGTCAGATGTCATCATGGGTAACCTTCCTGTTAACGATATTCCCGCAAAAGTACTTTTTGACTCTGGTGCATCGCATTCCTTCATGTCATTTCCATTTGCATCGGAGAACAATTTTAGTACTAAGGCTTTACCTAGAGCTATGCAAGTCGTCTCTCCGGCTAAGCGTTTGAGTTCTAGTATGATGGTTCCGGATATTTCTATCATGATGGGTGATTTCAAGTTTCTGGCTTCTCCAATGGTTCTTGGTAACTCAGATATTGATCTTATTCTCGGGATGGATTGGCTTTCTAAGCACAAGGCTCAGCTTGATTGTGCAACCAGACAGATTCAATTGACTCATTCGTCTGAGGATGTAATTGTCTTTGCCGCTCGAGATAATACTATTCGTCTGTTTTCTCTCAATGAGAAGGGTGAACTCGATGCCATCTCGCAAATCCCAGTCGTTTGCGAATATCAAGACGTTTTTCCAGAAGAGCTTCCAGGAATGCCTCCGCACCGGCCAGTTGAATTCGTCATCGATCTTGAGCCTGGCACGGAACCTGTGTGCAAGCGTCCTTACAAGCTCGGACCTGAAGAGTTGAAGGAGCTGAAGAAGCAACTCGATATTCAAGAGAGAATGGGTCTCATCCAGCCTAGTTCTTCTCCGTGGGGTTGTGGTGTTCTTTTTGTGAAGAAGAAGGATGGAACGGACCGACTTTGTGTTGGTTACTGTCCATTGAACAAGAAGACCATCAAGAACAAATATCCACTTCCCAACATTAATGAGTTGTTCGAACAACTCAAAGGTGCCCAAGTATTCTCCAAGCTTGATCTCCGTATGGGTTATCATCAGATTCGAATCCGTGAGCAAGATATTCCCAAGACGGCCTTCAGGACAAGCTATGGTTCATATGAATACACTGTCATGTCTTTTGGCCTCGTCAAGGCTCCTCCGACTTTCTCTCGCATGATGAACTCCATCTTCAATGCCTACACCAATGACTTTGTTTTGGTCTATCTCGACGACATTCTGGTTTTCTCGAAGAACAAGGAAGATCATGCCAAGCACTTGCGTTTGGTACTCGATAAGCTGATGGAACACCAGTTCTATGCCAATATCTCCAAGTGCAAATTTTGGCTCGATGAGGTTCTTTATCTTGGTCATATCATCTCTGCCAAGGGCATAGCGGTGAATCCTGAGAAGGTGTCTGCAATTGTGAATTGGGAACCTCGTCAGAACGTGAAGCAACTCCGCAGCTTCCTCGGTCTCGCAAGCTACTGTCGAAGATTCGTTGAAAACTTTTCTAAGATCGCGAAGCCTCTCTCAAATCTTCTCCATAAGCACGTCAAGTATGTTTGGTCTCCGGAGTGTGACATTGCTTTCAACACTTTGAAAGAGAAATTGATCACTGCTCCAGTTCTGACTCCGCCTGATGAATCCAAGCCGTACGAGGTCTTTTGTGATGCCTCTCTCCAAGGTCTTGGCGCAGTATTGATGCAAGAGAAGAAAGTTGTTGCTTATACCTCTCGTGAGTTGAAGCCCAATGAGAAGAACTACCCCACTCATGATCTCGAGTTGGCGGCAGTTGTGCATGCTCTTTTGACTTGGAGACATCTCTTATTGGGAAAAAAAGTGGACATCTTCACTGACCACAAGAGTCTCAAATACATCTTCACTCAGCCTAATCTCAACCTCAGGCAAACTCAATGGGTCGAAATGATTCAAGAGTATAATCCGAGTATCGAGTATACTCCAGGCAAGGCCAATGTGATTGCTGACGCATTGAGCAGGAAGGCTTACTGCAACAGCCTGATTCTCAAGCCTTATCAACCCGAGCTTTGTGAAGCTTTCCACAAACTTAATCTGTAAGTTGTTCCTCAAGGTTTCCTCGCCAACCTTCAAGTCTATCCTACCTTGGAAGACCAGATTCGCCAAGCCCAGATTCTTGATGCTATGGTGAAAAAGATGAAGATTGGGATTGCCAAGAGTCAACCCAAGTACAAGTGCTACCGCCTTGATGACAAGGACACTCTCTTCTTCGAGGATCGTATTGTTGTGCCCAAAGGTGACCTTCGTAAAGTGATCATGAACGAGGCTCACAATTCTCTCCTCTCCATCCACCCTGGGAGCACGAAGATGTATCAGGACCTCAAGCAGGCTTATTGGTGGACTCAAATGAAGCGCGAGATTGCTCAATTCATGAATGAGTGTGATGTCTGCAGAAGAGTGAAGGCAGAACACCAAAGGCCAGCTGGTCTCCTCCAACCTCTTGCCATTCCAGAATGGAAGTTTGACCACATTGAGATGGACTTCGTGACTGGGTTTCCAAAGTCCAAGCGTGGCAATGATGCTATATTCGTTGTCATCGACAAACTCACTAAAGTGGCTCATTTTCTGCCTATCAAAGAGTCAATCACTACAGCTCAATTGGCGGAACTCTATACCTCTCGAATTGTCTCTCTGCATGGTATTCCACAAGTGATCTATTTAGACCACGGCAGCATCTTTAGCTCCAAGTTTTGGGACTCTTTTCAGAAGGCCATGGGCACCAACATCCGTTTCAGCACAGCTTTCCATCCTCAAACTAGCGGTCAAGTCGAGCGTGTCAACCAGATTCTTGAAGATATGCTCAGGGCTTGTGTGATCTCCTTCGGCATGAAGTGGGAGGATTGTCTTCCTTATGCTGAACTCTCCTACAACAACAGTTTTCATGAAAGTTCGGGCAAGGCCCCATTTTAAATTCTGTATGGCAGGAAGTGCCGTACCCCTCTCAACTGGTCTGAAACCGGTGAACGTCAGCTTCTCGGGAATGACTTAATCACAGAGGCAGAGGAAATGTGCAAAGTCATTCGAGATAACCTCAAAGCAGCCCAATCCCGCCAGAAGAGCTACTATGATAGTAAGCATCGTGATCTGGCTTTCGAGATCGGAGATCATGTTTACCTCCGCGTCTCTCCTATGAAAGCTACTCGTCGCTTCGGTATCAAAGGGAAGCTTGCCCCTAGATACGTGGGACCTTTCAAGATTGTTAGCAAGAGAGGCAATCTCGCCTATCAACTCGAGCTTCCTTCAAACTTTGCAAATGTTCATGACGTGTTCCATGTCTCTCAGCTCCGAAAGTGCTTCAAGACTCCTGACCGCACCGTCAACTTCGAGGACATTGAGCTCCAAGAAGATCTCTCCTATCGTGAGTACCCCATTGCTATTCTCGAAGAGACTGAATGCAAGATTCGCAACAAGTCAATCAAATTCCTCAAAGTCAAGTGGTCACACCATTCCGACCGTGAAGCTACCTGGGAACGCGAGGATCACCTCCGTTCTGAGATCTCGGGACGAGATCCTTTCGTAGTGGTGGAGTGTTGTAACACCCCGGATATGACTTTCCCAATATATAATCCAACTCTTGCCGTTTCCGACGTTAAGTTATTTTATTTTCTCGGGTTCGGGTTTTTGTCTCCGTGTGTTGTTATCATTGTCATGCATCTCTTATCATGTCATCATGTGAATTGCATTTGCATATGTGTTCATCTCATGCATCCGAGCATTTTCCCCGTTGTCCGTTTTGCATTCCGGCGCTTCGTTCTCCTCCGGTGGTCATTTCTACCTTTCTTTCGTGTGTGGGGATTAAACATTTCCGGATTGGACCGAGACTTGTCAAGCGGCCTTGGTTTACTACCAGTAGACCGCCTGTCAAGTTTCGTACCATTTGGACTTCGTTTGATACTCCAACAATTAACCGAGGGACCGAAAAGGCCTCGTGTGTGTGCAGCCCAACACCCCTCCAAGTTGGCCCAAAACTCACCAAAACCCTCTCCATCATCTAGAGCGTTCGACCACGATCACGTGGCCAAAAACCGCACCTCATTTGGACTCTCCTAGCTCCTCCTATGCCCATATATAGCCCCTTCCCGAAAATCCTGGATCCACTCCAACCCTAACCATAGTCCCCGTCCATCCGGCGTGCCGGACACGTCCGGGACGCACCGGACATCGCCGCCGCCCCAACCGCAGCGCGCCACGCGGCGGGCGCGCCCACTTCACCGCCGTGGGCCCGGGAGCCCATCTCCGGCCCTCCACGCCGCCGTTCCGAGCCGAGGCACCTCGCCGCCCGCGCCGCCCTCTCCTCCATCTCCGGGCGCCCGCGCCGCCCAGCTCCACCGTGACATCGCCGGCGGCCGCAGCATCCCTCGCCAGCCTGAGCCAAGCTCCATCCCCGCCGGCTCGGCCCCGCGCCGCGCCGCCGCACTTTTCGCCGCCAACGTCGCCGTCCCCGCCGCCTTCCTCCCGCGCCGGCGTGTGCCGCACCAAGTTCCGGCCGGCCCCTTCTCTGGCGACCTCGACTCCGTCTCCGGTGATCCTCGTTCCGCGCGTGAACAGTAGATCCAGATCCGGATTTGTCTCGGGTTGACTTTCCGTCCCTAACCCTAATTTTTTGCCTATGTTCGTCATGCCGTATCTCCTCATCCGTAGCTCCGTTTTGGGCATATAGCATATCAAAATGTTCGTCTCAGAGAGTACATCATTTCATATCACTGCATCATTTTCATTTGAGTTCATCTTGATGCCCGAAATTTTGTTGGAAGAGTGCTACTTGAGATATTTGTCAGATCTTCTGCTCCATTTAGATATTTGTCATTTTTGCCATGATTATTGTGTGCATGATATGCCCATGAGCTCTACATATGTTTTGTTAAGGGTTTTGCCATCTTTCCAGAGGTGCAACCCATGTATTTTTGTGATGTGTGTGGTGACTAGCACAAGCTCGCAAAGTGAGGCACTTGGTAATGCTGATTTCAGGGACTTAGCATTTCCACTAAGTCCTTGACCTGTTTATCTCATATGGCCTTATGTTCATGTTGTTTCCTAGTGATCCGTGCCTCTTTTGAGGATGATCAGTAAGGATGTTTTGTTAATATTATAGTGCTCTATCCATTCATGTCTTTGTTTGCAATTATGGAGCACCCTAGCTTGAGTCAATCGAGCTCTACTTTTGCTATTTCGTGAATCTGGGCGGATTGTCTACTTGTTAGCGATTTTGCCGAGGATGTTGTAGTTGAACCGTGCATGCTATGCTATTGTTCTTACCATGTCTAGCTTGCATTTTGTGTATTCTTGATGGGTGTATGCTTTTATTTTCATGAATTGCTCTGTAGTGAGTGCATCGAGCTTGTAAACATGCCTACTTGATATCTGTTTCAGCATGCTCCAGTTTTCACCAAGTCTGAGAACTGATTATGTTTTTGCCATGTTCACATGCTTGCAATTGTATTTTCTGATCCCTTTTGGATCAAGGTCACTAAGGGACTTTTGTTAAGCTCTTTGAGTAGCTTCACGCCATGCTTTACTTTGCCATGTTCAGATCCTGTAGCATATAGTTTTCGTGCTCCAAAGAGTGCTATCTGATCTGAAATTCCAGACAAGTGTTAATTTCACTAAGTCTGAAATCTGTTTCTCAAATGCATTTTTGCCATGCTTGTTTGAACCTGTTAATGGATGAATTGGCCGTAGCTCAGTGCTAGACTTTTGTTAAGCATCATGAATGGATCTCTGCCATGTATTTTGGTGCCATGTTTGGGTGCTGTAGCATGTTATCTTGTTGCATTTAGATGGCTACTTGCTGTAAATCGCAGAACGTGGCCATATTTGAATCGCTTGCCATTTCCAAACCGTAGCTCCGATTCCGGCGTTCTTTATATCGTTTTCAAGCGATTTCATCTCATATTTCCAGTGGCACACTTGGATTTCCAAGTTGGGTCCAGGTTCATGCATCCTTGTCAAATCTTGCATATGCATCTCGCATTGCATCCCGCATAGTATACCATCATTGCATCATATTGTTTGAGCTTTGCACATGGTTGATTGTGTTCCATTTGCTTGTTTGTCTTTTTTGGGTAGAGACGGGAGACGAGTTCGCTAACGAGGAGCCCATTGAGTTTGCTTTCGAGGATCCAGTCAACTCTGACAACTTTGCAGGCAAGATGATCATACCCTCGAAATCACTACTATCTTTGCTTTGCTAGATGCTCTCTCTTTTGCTATGCCAATGATACGATGCCTACCACTTTCTTTCAAGCCTCCCAAATTGCCATGTCGAACCTCTAACCCACCATGTCCTAGCAAACCGTTGATTGGCTATGTTACCGCTTTGCTCAGCCCCTCTTATAGCGTTGCTAGTTGCAGGTGAAGACTGGAGACCGTTCCTTGTTGGAACATTATTTACTTGTTGGGATATCATTATATTGACATGTTATCTTAATGCATCTATATACTTGGTAAAGGGTGGAAGGCTCGGCCTCTCGCCTAGTGTTTTGTTGCAATCTTGCCGCCCTAGTTTCCATCATATCGGTGTTATGTTCCCGGATTTTGCGTTCCTTACGCGGTTGGGTTTTAATGGGAACCCCTTGATAGTTCGCCTTGATTAAAGCTTTTCCAGCAATGCCCAACCTTGGTTTTACCATTTGCCACCTAGACTCTTTTCCCTTGGGTTTCCGGAGCCCGAGGGTCATCTTATTTAAACCCCCCTGGGCCAGTGCTCCTCTAAGTGTTGCTCCGACTGAGCTGCCTGCGGGGCCACCTCGGGGCAACTTGAGGGTTGGTTTTACTCGTAGCTAGTCTCATCTGAGTGTGCCCTGAGAACGAGATATGTACAGCTCCTATCGGGATTTGTCGGCACATTCGGGCGGTGTTGCTGGACTTGTTTTAACCTGTCGAAGTGTCTTGAAGAACCGAGATACTGAGTCTGATCGGAACGTCTCGGGAGGAGGTCTATTCCTTCATTGACCGTGAGAGCTTGTCATGGGCTAAGTTGGGACTCCCCTGCAGGGATTTGAACTTTCGAAAGCCGTGCCCGCGGTTATGGGCAGATGGGAATTTGTTAATGTCCGGTTGTAGATAACTTGAACCTAAATTTAATTAAAATGAATCAACCGTGTGAGTTACCGTGATGGTCTCTTCTCGGCGGAGTCCGGGAAGTGAACACGGTGTTGGAGTAATGTTTGTCGCAAGTTGCCCTCTAGTTACTCGTTCGCGCTTTGCCTTCTCTTCCCGCTCTCTTTTGCGAACAGGATAGCCACTATATATGCTAGTCGCTTGCTGCAGCTCCACATATTTTACCTTGCCTTACCTATAAGCTTAAATAGTCTTGATCGCGAGGGTGCGAGATTGCTGAGTCCCTGTGGCTCACAGATTACTTCCAAACCAGATGCAGGGCCTAATGATTCCGCTCCAGGTGACGCGCTCGAGCTCAAGTGGGAGTTTGACGAGGACTCTCAACGATACTACGTGTCTTTCCCTGATGATCAGTAGTGGTGCCCAGTTGGGGTGATCGGGACCGTGTCACATGTTGGGTTATCTTTTATTTTGGTGCCGTAGTCGGGCCATGAGTGTTTGGATGATGTAATGCTATTTTATGTACTTGATTGACATGGCGAGTGTAAGCCAACTATGTTATCTTCCCTCTTATTATCTATATTACATGGGATGTTGTGATGATTGCCTAACTCGCGACATATGCCTTCAATGCGATTATGTCTCTAAGTCATGCCTCGACACGTGGGAGCTATAGTCGCATCGAGGGTGTTACATTAGCATACCAAGGGGTACTACGAGAAGTACTTATGACATTTAATTGTTCATTAGGAAAGCTATCATCAATAGGTAGTGGGTCATCAAGAACATTCTCTAACCTAGATGAGTTGTCCGCAACGGGGTTCTCAGCTCCTTTTCTATCAACAATATGCAAATCAAATTCTTGTAGCAAGAGAACCCATCTAATAAGTCTAGGTTTAGCATCTTTCTTCTCCATAAGATATTTAATAGCAGTATGATCAGTGTGGATAGTTACTTTAGAATCAACAATATAAGGTCTGAACTTATCACAAGCAAATACAACTGCTAAAAGTTCTTTTTCAGTAGTAGCATAATTTCTTTGAGCATTGTCTAGAGTCTTACTAGCATAATGGATAACATTTAATTTCTTATCAACTCTTTGCCCTAGAACAACACTTACATCATAATTGCAAGCATCACACATAATTTCAAAGGGTAAATTCCAATCAGGTGGCTGAACAATAGGTGCAAAGACTAATGCTTTCTTAAGTATTTCAAATGCTTCTACACAATCATCATCAAAGACAAATGGTTATCTTTTTGTAATAAATTAGTTAGAGGCCGAGAAATTTTTGAGAAGTCCTTGATGAACCTCCTATAAAATCCGGCGTGACCAAAGAAACTTCTTATAACTTTGATGTCCTTGGGACATGGCATCTTTTCAATAGCATCAACCTTGGCTTTATCAACTTCAATACCTCTTTCAGAAACTTTATGCCCCAAGAAAATACCCTCATTAACCATAAAGTGGCACTTTTCCCAATTCAAGACAAGATTAGTTTCTTCACATCTGTGCAAAACTCGATCAAGATTGCTCAAGCAATCATCAAAAGAAGATCCATAGACGGAAAAGTCGTCCATGAAAACCTCACAAATCTTTTCACAAAAGTCAGAGAATATAGCCATCATGCATCTTTGAAAGGTAGCAGGTGCATTACATAAACCAAAAGGCATACGTCTATAAGCAAAAGTACCAAAAGGGCATGTAAAAGTAGTCTTTGATTGATCTTTAGCCGACACATGTATTTGAGAGAAACCAGAATAACCATCTAGAAAGCAGTAATGTGTATGTTTGCATAATCTTTCTAGCATTTGATCGATAAAAGGTAAGGGGTAATGATCTTTCTTAGTAGCCTTATTTAATTTGCGGAAATCAATTAGCATCCAATAACCGGTAATAGTTCTTTGTGAAATCAATTCATCTTTATCATTAGGAACAACAGTAATACCTCCCTTCTTAGGGACACAATGAACAACACTTACCCACTGACTATCAGCAACGGGATAAATTATACCTGCCTCTAGAAGCTTTAGTATTTCTTTTCTTACCACTTCTTTCATTTTAGGATTCCGACGTCATTGAGGATCACGAACTAGTTTGGCATCTGCTTCCAAATTTATTTTATGTCGACATAGAGTGGGACTAATGCCCTTAAGATCATCAAGAGTATATCCAATAGCAGCACAGTGCTTCTTCAGAGTTTTCAATAATCTTTCTTCTTCATGCTCTGAAAGGTTAGCACTGATAATAACAGGATATATCTTCTTTTCATCAAGATAAACATATTTAAGATTATCAGGCAACGGTTTAAGCTCAAACACGGGATCACCCTTAGGTGGAGGAGGATCCCCTAGGATTTCAACAGGCAAATTGTGTTTTAGCATAGGTTCTTGTTTAAAGAATACTTCATCTATTTCCCTTCTTTCATTCATAAACATATCATTCTCATGGTCTAGCCAATATTGTTCTAAAGGATCATTAGGAGGTACGGCAATAGAAGCATGACCAATAATTTCATCCTTACTAGTCAATTCTTCTTCACGGTGTTGTTTACTAAATTTAGAGAAATTAAACTCATGAGTCATATCATCCAAGCCAATAATAACAACATTCTTTTCGCAGTCTATTCTAGCATTAACTGTATTCAAGAAGGGTCTACCAAATATAATGGGACAAAAGCTATCTTGTGGAGAACTAAGAACAAGAAAATCAGCAGGATATTTAGTTTTCCTGGACAAGACTTCAACATCTCTAACAATTCCCATTGCTGAAATAGTATCTCTATTAGCAAGTTTAATTGTGACATCAATATCTTCTAACTCAGCAGGTGCAATTTCATGCTTGATTTTTTTATACAAGTCATAAGGTATAACACTAGCACTATCACCCATATCACATAAGCCATGATAACAATGATCTCCTATTTTAACAGAAATAACAGGCACGCCTACCACAGGTCTATGTTTATCTTTAGCACAAGGTTTAGCAATTCTAGCAGTTTCACCGCAGAACTGAATAACATGCCCATCAATATTATCAGACAAGAGCTCTTTAACAATAGCAATATTAGGTTCAACTTTAACTTTCTCAGGAGGTGTATATGTTTTAATATTGCTTTTACGAATCACATTTGAAGCTTTAGCATGATCCGTTATCCTAAAAGGGAAAGGTGGTTTCTCAACATAACAAGTAGGAACAATAGGATCATTATAAGTGACAGTCTTTTCTTCAACTTTAATAGGTGCAGCTACTTTTACTTCTAGAGGAGGATAAGATTTAAACCACTTCTCCTTAGGGAGATCAACATAAGTAGCAAAAGATTCACTGAAAGAAGCTACTATCTCAGAATCAAGGCCATATTTAGTGCTAAACTTACAGAAAATATCGGTATCCATAAAAGATTTAACACAATCAAACTTATGTAACATCCCAAATTTTCAATTTGGACTGCTATACATAGGTCATCCATGCATATCATATTTTATTGCATTTTCGTTTCGCAATCCTCAAATTCCTAAGCAACTCAAGGACCCTCGGAGAGAGTTGGGGATTTCCCGGTTTTCATATTTTATTTTTATCAAATAATGAAATGAGGATTTTTTATTTTAATTATTTTTCTCTCCGAAAAATATTTCGTATTAAAATATAAGAGAGGAGATAATATAACTTCTCCAAAATAATTGAAATATTGGAGGAAAAATATTAAAATCATTTATTTGGTTTTTATTTGATTTTATTTGGATTTTATTTGCATTAGAAAAATTGCACATTTTCAAAATTTCATTTTAGGGCCAAGAAAATGCTCATCTCGTTCTTTGTTTTGGCATTTTTAGATTTTTATTTTATTTTCTAAGATTTTATTTCTGTCGGCGAATTTGTTTAAAAAAAACTCCCCGCGCCCGACTGGGCCGAAGCCCAGCCGAGCCATGCCGGCCCAGCCGTGCCACCGCATTCCCTCGCCCGCGCCGCCGTGCCCGGCACGGACGCCGAGGAGAGTCCGGCTCGAACTCCTCCCCGGGCCCCCCTCGCCCAAGCAAGCCGCCGCCCCCCTTTAAAGCCCGCCGCCGAGCCCCCCCCACCGCCGCCCGCTGCCGCCCGCGCCGCCCCGCAGCCGCCCCGCGCCGCTAGTCGCCGCCGCGCCGCCCGCAGCCGCTGCCCGCGCCGCCGCCGAGCCCCGCCGCCCCGTGAGCCGCCACCCCGCCGCCCAACCCCGCGTCGCCGGAGGTACCATGCCGGATCCGAGCCGCCGGTTTTTTAAAACCGTTCGGTTTTTTTAGAAACCCTAGTTCGTTTTTTAGATCGGTTCGCCGGTTTTTCTCGGTTCTTCTAATTAGCGGACGTTCATCCGTATGTTCGTTTTAACGAACGGTTTTCGCCCGTTAGTTACAGTTAACGAACGCTTGTTTGTTAGTCTGTTCATCAGTTTTCTTTTATCGGATTTTCCGCGATTATTCTCGATCGCGATTTCTGATCCGATCTTAGTTTCTGTTTATCTTTTTGCTCGTTAGTTGGAATCAGGCGATTCAAGCGCCTAGATCTTCATCTCGAGACCCTCTTTCTGTTTAATCAACTTGAGCAATATTTAGTTACTGTAAAATTTGACCTTAGTTTAGATTAGTAAACGGATCTTGTTTCTTTCCCCGTTTGAGTTTCGTTGCTCTGTTTGATTTGATTCTTTTCGCAAACCAGAGTTCTTAAGTTGAACTTTCTGGTCAACCTCTCTTATTTGAGTTTTTCTTGTGCATCTTTGCTTGTTGCTTATGTATGTTATTGTTTGTTTGCGATAGAATTCTCAGAGTGCGAGGCGTGTTACTACGAGTCCCTAGGATTCACGGATCGTCAGCAAAGGAAGTAACACATTGATCATACTCTTTCCATACCCAGTTTTTATGCATTAGTTCAAATCCTCAAACATTGCATGATTAGGATGTCATTAACTTTTGGGTTGGGAAGTAGTTATTGAGGTAGAACCAATTGCCCTGTTACTATCAAACCTTGGGAGTTACTTCTACGTGTTGCTTATATTACTATGATATGCTATGCTCGTAGACGTGGTTTTGGGTTTGAGTGAAATCCATGACAGATGTGAGATTGTTAATTAATGGTTCAACTTAAGGTGGCAACTTAAATAAACATCTGGGTGGATTGAGGCACCTGGGGAACCCAGTGTTGTCTATAATTTTTGGAAATCCCGGGTACTCGTGTGATCTTCCTATGGACCGCCACCCAGGCTCAAAGGGAACTGAGATGATTCATGCTAGAAACTTCCGTGTGCAGCCACAAGCTATTCTGGGCTCTAGCATAGTTGAGTAAGTTACATGAAGCTCTTGAAGAGGTAGATCCGCAGGTAGTGGGTTTTGTAGGTTTGGTATGGTCTACCCGGAGTAAAGAGTTAATGTTTCTGAAAGACTCTATCTCGGTCATCCGTTTCTCAAACACCTTGTAGTGCGAGAAATCCAACGGAGGCGATCGAGACTTGTGGGGAAAAGTGCGCAAACCTCTGCAGAGTGTACAATCTAATCATGGTTAGCCATGTCCCCGGTTATGGACAATCTTGAGTATCTAGTACTTGGGTTATCGCATGTATCTCATCACTTTTAACTAATATTGTTGGGTTGTTAACTACTTTAATTTGGGATTGAGTTGGGGGTACCTTCTCAATATTGTTCAACTACCATGATAGTTAAATTAAAATCTATTCCTTTGTTGTAGGGAAAAATTTGCTTTTTGCAAAACTATAACCATAGAGCTTTCCACCAGCCAAATATGCATATAGTGATAGCATTATTCTGTTCATGCTCTACTGTGTTATGTTGCCAGTATATTCCATGTGCTGACCCGTTTTTGGGCTACAACGTACTATGTTGCAGACTTTTCAGACGAGGAGTAAGGTTCATTAGGTCGTTGCCATGCAGCTCAGCTATGCCGTTGGAGTTGATGGACTCACTTTATCTTCCAAGCCTTCCGCTGTTATTGCATTAGATGGCCTTAAGCCATATTTTTGTAATAAGTTCTCTCTTGAGACATTCGATGTAATAAGTGTGTGATTGCTACTCTATTATAAATCCTTCGAGTATTGTGTGTGTCAGCATTACCGATCCAGGGATGGCAATGAAGCATAGAGACTTGACCATCTGAGGTCGGGTCGCTACAAGATGGTATCAGAGCACACGCTGAGTGTAGGACACAACCACTAAGATAAACCATAGGTCACTCTTCTCTACTTATTTCTGACTCCTCTGCATTTTCTACTCTTTAGGATGGCGGAGATGAAGAACAAGTTTGCACAACCGGATGAAGACACACCTTTTGGACGCCACTTGAAGGAAGTCACTAGGTACTTGAACATTGCAATACCAAGCTTCACCGGGACGTACAACGCCACCTTACCAGAAGAGGAGCGCTAGATGATTCAAGTACAAGTTCCAGGAAGGACGTTCTCGCCAACTTCCAAACCCATAGAATTTTCTTTCGAAGCACCCACTTGGAGTCTAGGCAAGAGCATGGCAGCCCACATTACCATGGGACGCATTGGAGATGTCTACAGCAGGGAACTCAAGGACACTATCTACCAAATATGTGGGCGCCGAGACGTGCAATGGGAAGTAATCAGCACCAGGAAGGATAGATCCATTGCAGCTTTTATCCAGGAGTTAAACCAGCATATTCGACGTCAGGAGAACCAGATGTGCGCAGACATGATGGACTGGAAGAAGGAGAAGACTAGGATCATCGAGCTGGAGGAAGAAGTCAAGTTTACACGCGATGGATATGAGGAGGAAATCAAGACACTACTGGAGAAGAATGACGACCTAGTTAAGAAGATCGGAGTATTCATGGGAGGACCAGCACCGGGAGTAGAAGACGACGATTCCACTTGCCCGGACAACTACATCATCATCGACGACACTGATTCCGATCCTAGTGATGATGACTTCGAAGACGAAGCTGGAGCAGATATTATGGAGTCTTCCACCGATCAAAATTTCTAGATGACCACCATATATTATTAGTATTTCCCCATGTATTTAGTAGTAGTTGAGCACTTTTGCGATAGTTCTAGACCGCTTGTATGCCCTTGCTTGATTGATTGAGTGAAATGATTGTGTTTGTATCATGTGCATATGGGTAGTGCTTTCTCATTAGACCTTTTTCTATTCTGATCTCTTCCATCTAAACCCATCAGATGCCTCCGAGACGTGACACCGGTTTTGCCTTCCTGCCGGAGCTCACCCAGTTGATCCAGCAACAGAATGCCTTGATGCAATTGTTAGTTCAGAACCAGGGCAACAACAACAACAACAACAACAACGAGTGGACAACCTAGCTCGTTTTCTAAGGTTACAGCCGCCGGTGTTTTCCAGTAGCATCGAGCCTATAGTTGCTGGTGATTGGCTACGCCGTATTGGAAGGGAGTTGACCACCGCAGGTTGCACAGATGCTGAGAAGGTGCGCTTTGCCGCACATCAATTGGATGGACCAGCAGCCTCATGGTGGGAGAATTACACAGCCACTTTTCCTGTAGCCAATGTCACTTGGGACCAGTTTCAGCAAGCTTTCTGCACAACCCATCTCTCAACTGGTGCTATGCAGATGAAGAAGCGGGAGTTCCACAACTTACGCCAGGGAAACCGTAATGTGGCTCAGTATGTGGATGATTTTAGCAAGTTATCACGCTATGCCCCTGATGATGTGGCCACAGATGCCGCGAAGAAGGAGAAGTTTATGGAAGGGCTGAATGATGAGATGAGCATGCAGTTGATGGTAGCAACCTTCAACAACTACCATGAGTTGGTAGATAAGGCTCTTATGATTGAAGGGAAGCAGCAGCAGATTGAGAGCCGTAAAAGGAAGTACGGACAAGGGAAGTATAACTCAAGAGCTTAGCAGAAGCCTCGCCTAACCCCGAACTCGGGAGGACTTGTTCATAACCATGGGGGGTCACAACCACACTGGAGGAGGATCGCATAATCACAATGGTGCCAAGAATGGGAATGGGAATGGAAGTAACAACAATCAGAACCGCTCCAACCCAGCCACACCCGCCAAAAGAGACCTAAGTCAAGTTACTTGCTTTAAAGTGCGGGAAGACATGGCACTATGCCAATGATTGCCCCGAAGGAAGGAACGGAAACGGAAATGGGAGCGCTGGGAAGAAGCCTAATCCATTCAACAAAGGACAAGTGAACCACGTTAACGTGGAGGAGGTTGAAGAGCAGCCGGACGCGGTAATAGGTAAGTTTTTGGTTAAGTCATTTACCGCTCTTGTTCTTTCCGATACTAGTGCATCGCATTCATACATATCAAGGGGATTCATGGATAAGTTTAAACTACCAACCCAAACCCTTAGGACCCCTCTCCTAGTGAGTTCACCTGGAGCAGAGTACATGGCTAACCGATGGTGCGACCAGATACCCCTAACCATTGGCACACATGTTTTTCTGTCCGACCTAATTATCTTGGAGTCACAAGGATTGGATGTGATATTAGGTATGGACTGGATGTCAAAGTATGGAGGACGTATTGACTGTGCTAGTAAGTCGATTTATCTCACCACCTCGGAGGGAAAAAAGATTAAGTATGTATCTAGGCATGTGCCTAGGAGGAGCCAAGTGAATGCCCTCACGGGAGTTGTTCAGGAGGAAGTGCCTGTAGTGAAGGATTTCCCGGATGTTTTTCCAGAGGAGTTACCAGGCATGCCACCGGATAGAGACATTGAGTTTTTGATAGAGCTATTGCCAGGTACAGGGCCAATATCTAAGAGACCCTATCGGATGCCCGCAAATGATCTGGAGGACATTAAGAAACAGATCAAGGAGTTATTGGAGAAAGGTTACATTCGAAGAAGTTCGTCACCTTGGGGAGCCCCAGTACTTTTGGTTGAGAAGAAGGATTAATCCCTAAGGATGGTTGTTGATTATCGGGCTTTGAATGAAGTAACGATTAAGAACAAGTACCCACTGCCAATGATCAATGATCTGTTCGATCAGCTGCAAGGAGCTAAAGTGTTTTCGAAGATCGATCTACAATCGGGATACCATCAGTTGAAAATTCGAGAGAAGGATATACCAAAGACAGCGTTCACCACGCGGTATGGATTACCCGAGTATACGGTCATGTCATTTGGATTGACTAACGCCCCTGCCTATTTTATGAGCATGATGAACAAGGTGTTCATGGAGTATTTGGACAAGTTTGTTGTGGTGTTTATTGATGATATTATGGTATACTCGAAGAATGAAGAAGAGCACAAGGAGCATTTGCGGTTAGTTCTCGAGAAACTCAGGGAACATCAGTTGTATGCTAAGTTTAGCAAATGCGAATTTTGGTTGAAGGAAGTCGGATTCCTTGGACATGTTATATCAGGAGAAGGTATAGCAGTAGACCCCAGCAAGGTTCAGTCAGTCACGGAATGGTTGGCACCCACTTCAGTTAGCGAGATCCGCAGTTTCCTTGGACTCGCAGGATACTACAGGAGGTTCATTGAGAATTTTTCCAAGATTGCAAAGCCAATGACTGAACTATTGAAGAAGGATACTAAGTTCAAATGGACGGAAGATTGCGAGGCAAGTTTCCATGAGTTGAAGAAACGTTTGACTACAGCCCCAGTGCTAACATTGGCAGATATACATAAGGAGTTCCAAGTGTTTTGCGACACCTCTCGCTTAGGACTTGGATGTGTGCTTATGCGGGACGGAAGAGTTGTTTCGTATGCCTCATGACAACTAAAACCTCATGATTTGAACTATGCCATGCATGATTTGGAGCTAGCAGCCGTAGTTCATGCATTGAAGACTTGGAGGCATTACCTTATTGGAAACCATTGTGATGTGTACACGGATCATAAGAGTTTGAAGTACATCTTCACACAGAAGGAGCTGAACCTTAGGCAGAGGAGATGGTTGGACCTTATAAAGGAATACGACATGAAGCTACACTATCATCCAGGAAAGGCCAATGTCGTAGCAGATGCTTTGAGCTGGAAGAGTTATGCCAATATCCTTGAAAGTAAGGGATTGCCGAAGGAGTTAGCAGAGGATATCATGGAACTTCGATTGGAGATTGTTCCAAGAGGTTTCGTGGCAACAATGGAGGTTCAGTCTACATTATTAGGAAAGATTCGAGAAGCTCAGAAGGATGACAAAGAGGTTGCCGAGATAAAGGAGAAGATGAGCAAAGGAAATGCCAAAGGTTTTCGTGAGGATGAGCACGATACCTTATGGTTTGAGGACCGAGTTTATGTGCCCAATAACACTGAGATCAGGAAGTTGATACTTCAAGAGGCTCATGACTCACCATACTCGATACACCCCGGAAACACCAAGATGTATTTGGATTTGAAGGAACGTTTCTGGTGCACTGGTATGAAGAAGGATATTGCCGAGTATGTAGCTGTATGTGATGTATGTCAGAGAGTAAAGGCCGAGCATCAGAAGCCAGCAGGACTGCTACAACCTATGCCGATACCTGAATGGAAGTGGGATAAACTTGGCATGGACTTTATCACTAGATTGCCCACAACCAAAGCAGGATATGATTCTATATGGGTAGTAGTTGATCGCTTGACCAAAGTAGCTCACTTTATCCCAGTGAAAACCACCTATACAAGTGCGAAGCTGGCCAAGATATATATGTCCAGGATCGTATGTCTACATGGAGTTCCGAGGACTACCGTATCAGATAGAGGAATACAGTTTACTTCAAAGTTTTGGCATCAGTTACACCAGACTCTGGGAACGAGATTGGAGTTTAGTACAGCATTCCACCCGCAAATGGATGGACAGACTAAGAGAGTCAACCAGATACTGGAAGATATGTTGAGAGCCTGTGCGCTAGAGTATGGATCTAGTTGGGATGACAATTTGCCTTACGCAGAATTCTCATACAACAATAGCTACCAAGCCAGTTTGAAGATGGCATCGTTTGAAGCCCTGTATGGACGCAGGTGCAGAACGCCGTTGATGTGGGATGAGGTAGGAGACCGGCAGTTGTTTGGACCAGACTTGATCAAGGAGTCTGAGGATAAGGTTAAACTGATTCATGATAGATTGAAGATTGCTCAGTCCAGGCAGAAGAGTTACGCAGATTCAAAACGCAAGGAGGTAACCTATGAAATTGGAGACAGAGCATATCTGTGAGTATCACCCTTGTGAGGAGTGAAACGTTTTGGAGTTAAGGGAAAGTTAGCCCCGAGATTTGTAGGACTGTATCGTGTTTTGGAACGGATGGGAGAAGTTGGCTACAAGTTGGAATTACCCAAGGGATTGTCAGGAGTTCACGATGTGTTTCACGATTCACAGCTGAAGAAGTGTCATGCTGAGATGGCCGATATATCGTTAAGAGATACAGTACCCTTGGAGGCGATTCAGTTGGACAGTGATTTGACTTATGAGGAGAAGCCGGTTAAGATTATTGAGTTTGCCAGCTGAGTCACCCGCAGCAATGTTATCAAGTTTTGCAAAGTTCAGTGGAGCCACCATACTGAGGATGAAGCCACGGGAACGAGAGGATGATCTACTCAGAGACCACCCACACCTATTTTCTAGCCAACCCGAATCTCGAGGGCGAGATTCATCTTAAGGGGGAAGGTTTGTAACATTCCAAATTTTCAATTTGGAATGTTATACATAGGTCATCTATGCATATCATATTTTATTGCATTTTCATTTCACAATCCTCAAAATCCTAAGCAACTCAAGGACCCTCGGAGAGAGTTGGGGATTTCCCGGTTTTCATATTTGATTTTTATCAAATAATGAAATGAGGATTTTTTATTTTAATTATTTTTCTCTCCGCAAAATATTTCATATTAAAATATAAGAGAGGAGATAATATGACTTCTCCAAAACAATTGAAATATTGGAGGAAAAATATTAAAATCATTTATTTGTTTTTTATTTGATTTTATTTGCATTAGAAAAATTGCACGTTTTCAAAATTTCATTTTAGGGCCAAGAAAATGTTCATCTCGTTCTAAATATTTTATTTAGACGGTGAATTTTTTTTTTTGGCATTTTTAGATTTTTATTTATTTTCTAGGATTTTATTTCTGTTGGCGAATTTGGTTAAAAAACTCCCCGTGCCCGACTGGGCCGAAGCCCAGCCGAGCTAGGCTAGCCCACCCGCGCCGCCGCCTCCCTCGCCCGCGCCGCCGTGGCCGGCACAGACGCCGAGGAGAGTCCGGCTCGGACTCCTCCCCGGGCGCCCCTCGCCCAAGCAAGCCGCCGCCCCCCCCTTTAAAGCCCGTTGAGGGAGTCCTGGATTAGGGGGTGTCCAGATAGCTGGACTATACCTTTGGCCGGACTCCTGGACTATGAACATACAAGATTGAAGACTTCGTCCCGTGTCTGGAAGGGACTTTCCTTGGCGTGGAAGGCAAGCTTGGCGATACGGATATGTAGATCTCCTACCATTGTAACCGACTCTATGTAACCCTAGCCCTCTTCGATGTCTATATAAACCGGAGGGTTTTAGTCCGTAGGGACAACAATCATACCATAGGCTAGCTTCTAGGGTTTAGTCTCTCTGATCTCGTGGTAGATCTACTCTTGTACTACCCATATCATCAATATTAATCAAGCAGGACGTAGGGTTTTACCTCCATCGAGAGGGCCTGAACATGGGTAAAAAAATCGTGTCCCTTGTCTCCTGTTACCATCCGCCTGACGCACAGTTCGGGACCCCCTACCCGAGATCCGCCGGTTTTGAAACCGACATTGGTGCTTCATTGAGAGTTCCTCTATGCCGTCGCCATCAGGAAGGATGCCTCATCCCGTCTTTAAAGACGGCACCGTTGCTAAGGGAGCTTTGGCTGTCGGCCAAACTCTCCGGCTAGGTGGTTTTCTTATGACCGCCTGTTCGGCTGCTGCGCCGACGATGACCTCTTGGGTCATCGAAAGCAATCTTCACATCAGCTCGGAATTCGCCGAGCATCTAGATCCAATGGAGCTCTCTTCCCTAAACGAGCTCTTGGATCGCATCGCCGCCCTGGGAGTCGCTACAGATTACGACTAGATTGGTCCTAAACCCGATCTGAGAGAGATTAACTCTCCCCAGGTCACCCATCACGTTGCCGTGGTAGAGGGACAGTGCGGCGACCCTTCATCTATCCTAAGGACTAGCTATGGCCAAATTCCCGATCCCTCCAAGCAGGATACCCGCGGAGGGTAGACATCACTCAAGACCAGAACTTAAAGACAGGCGACGGGCTAGATTCATTGGACAACATCCAAGAATCCAAACTTCCGAGTTCGGAAACTCCTTGGCCCCTGGGTATCAGATTGGGTGAGGTTTCGGATTTGATTCCACCCACCCACCCGTGCATAAGCAATCTATCCCAAATTAGGCAAGAGCCCGAAGAAACAGTACATCATTACTGGGCCAGATTCCTCCTGGTTATGAACAGGATAAAGGACTGCCGCGAGGAAGACGCAATTTCATTCTTCTATAATAATTGCACGGACAAGGGAATCCTCAACGCCATAAGTCGCCGTGATATTACCCGCTTCGCTGACTTGGCGTCCATAGTACGAAAGTACTGTGTGATGGAAAGCGCCTGGAAAGCCGAATAAAAACTTTAGGACAATCCGGCCCTGAATACAAACCCAGTCCGAAATAAAAGGGTGCATCATCGCCAGACACCCGGGTTCAATACCAAAAAGCAAAAGCCCTCTAGAGGGAACGGAACCGTACTGGAAGGATGGCTTAATGGACCCTGTAAAATTCACAGTGTAGAGGGCGCCACACCAACTCACAGCCTTAGAGCATGTTGGATACTCCGACAGGTGGCAAAAATTGGCGAAGATCTTCTAATTCCAGAAGCCACATAAAGCCACCCTAGAGACACCAATACGGTATTAACAGTCTTCGAGACTTTCGCATCAAATAATATGCGAAAAAGAACACTCCGCAGCCTTGCCGAAGTCTACCAAGTAGCAACAATAAACCCATGGAGTGACACGGCTATTACTTTTAACGCCAGTGATGAACCTAAATTCCGAACAGCCCGAGCACCAGCCGCATTGGTCCTCAGTCCAATAGTGGACGGCTTTCGTCTTACCAAGGTACTCATGGATGGCGGCAGCGGATTGAACCTCATTTATGAGGAAACCCTTGAAAAAATGGAAATAGACTGGAACCGCATTGAGCGAAGCAGCACAACCTTTAGAGGAATAATCCCCAGTTGGTAAGCGTGTTGTACAGGAAAAATCACACTAGATGTGGTGTTCGGCACGCCGGATAATTACAGGTCTGAAGAGGTCACGTTCCAAGTGGCCCCGTTCAGTAGCAGATATCACGCTGTGCTAGGGCGGGAAGCGTTTACAATCTTCCAAGAAATACCCCATTACGGGTACATGAAGCTCAAGATGCCCGGGCCTAACGGAATCATCACTCTCGCTAGTGATCCGGACATAGCACTCCGCACCGAAAACAAGACAGCCGCACTGGCCCTCGAGGCGCTATCCGAAGCCCTAGCGGCTGAGGAGCTGACTGCGATGCGCTCCATGGTGAATAGGGACGATGTGATACTCGACAAAAGATCCAAGTCCACCTCCTTTAAACCGGCGGATGAAATAGTCAAATTCCAGGTCCATCCAACGGACCCCAATAAAACAGCTTCCATCGGGGCACAGTTAAACCCTGATGTAGATGCCGCACTGCGAGAGTTCCTACGAGAGAACTGGGACATTTTCGCCTGGCACCCTTCAGACATGCCAGGAATCCCACGCAGGCTGGCCGAACACAGCTTAAATATCCTAAAAGGATTCAAGCCAGTCAAACAGGCTCTTCGCCGTTTTTCTGAACCTAAGAGACAGGCCATGGGAGAGGAACTAGCCAAGCTATTGGAGGCCGGATTCATCAAAGATATAAAACACCCGAACTGGCTAGCAAACCTGGTGATGGTACCAAAGAAGGACAAATCCTGGCGCATGTGCATTGATTTTAAAGACCTTAACAAGGCTTGCCCAAAGGATCCCTTCCCTCTCCCCCGCATCGATCAAATTATCGACGCTACCGCAGGACACGATTCGTTGTATTTCCTCGACGCATACTCTGGCTACCATCAAATAAAGATGGCAGAGTCAGACCAAGCCGCAATGGCATTCATCACACCATACGGCCCATTCTGCTTCAACACAATGCGCTTCAGGCTAAAAAACGCCGGCGCAACATATCAGTGCATGATTCAGACATGTCTGGCAAACTAGATCGGCAAAACAGTGGAGGCATACGTAGATGATGTGGTCGTTAAAACAAGACATGTCGAATCTCTAGTAGACGACTTGAGGCTAACATTCGATAACCTCCGAACATACGACATCAAGCTCAACCCGGAAAAAATGCGTTTTTGGCGTTCCAGCCGGAAAGCTCTTGGGCCTCATTGTATCCGGTAGAGGAATTGAAGCAAATCCAGCCAAGATCCGAGCTTTGTCACAATTGGATATCCCGAAGGACCTCAAACAAATACAAAAATTAACCGGATGCGTGGCGGCTCTAAGCCGCTTTATCTCCCGCTTGGGAGAAAAGGCCCTACCCCTTTACCTCCTCCTTCGGCGCACGGAACACTTCGAGTGGACGGATGCAGCCACGGCCGGACTCGACGAAATAAAAGCCATCTTGGCAACAAACCCAGTCCTGGCCACGCCAAACATTGGCGAACCAATGCTATTATACATTGCAGCAACCCATCAGGTCGTAAGCGCAGTGCTCATCGTCGAACGAGAAACGGAAAGACACATATTCCCCCTTCAAAAGCCGGTCTACTATGTGTCCACTATCCTTACTCCGTGCAAGTCACGGTACCCGCATTATCAAAAGATTGCGTACGCGGTATTTATGGCATCCCGGAAGCCGCGACACTACTTTCAAGAGTGTTCAATAACAGTAGCCTCGGAAGTGCCACTTAACGATATTATAAACAACCGCGACGCGATGGGCCGGATTGTAAAATGGGACATTGAGCTCCTCCCATTCGACATAACTTACAAGCCACGGCGAGCTATTAAGTCGCAAGTTTTGGCCAACTTCGTCACAGAATGGACGGAGGCCGAACTCCCTAAAGAGTACGACACATATTCAAACTGGGTCATGCACTTCGACGGCTCCAAAATGATGGCCGTTCTAGGGGCTGGCGTCGTTTTGACGTCCCCCACAGGAGACACAGTTCAATACATACTCCAGATAATGTACACAGACTCCAACAATGCAGCCGAATATGAGGCCCTTTTACATGGTCTCCGGATGGCAGTATCCATGGGCATTCAACGCCTAGAGGTGCGCGGGGACTCGAACCTCGCAATATCCCAAATAAATGGAGACTTTGATGCCAAGGATCCAAAAATGGCAGCTTATCGCAACGCCGTCCTAAAAATGTCAGCTCGGTTCGAAGGGCTCGAATTTCACCATATAGCCCGTGAAAATAATCAGGCGGCAGATGTCCTGGCACGCATCGGCGCAAAACGCGATGTAGTCCCCCCCAACATCTTCTTGGAAAGGTTGTTCAAGCCATCCGTAGTATGGGAAGGGGAACCCAGCAATAACAGCCCGGACCCAACCGCACTGCCTGACACCGAACACTCTGACATAATTGGAGGCTCTGCCAATGAAATAACACCTTCAGCCCACGTAATAATGGCCGTCATCGCCCCGTGGACAGAACCATTCCTCGCCTACCTTACTAGGCAGGAACTCCCCGAGGACCAAAATGAGGCACGCTGCATAGTGCGGCGATCTAAAGCCTATAAAGTCAACGAGGGAGAGCTTTATAAGAAAAGCACTACCGGAGTCCTTCAAAGGTGCATCTCCGAAGAGGAAGGGCGGAACCTCCTGGCTGAAATTCATGCCGGACTCGGCGGTCATCACGCTGCAACTCGGTCCCTTGTAAGCAAGGCCTTCCGTACAGGCTTTTATTGGCCGACGGCCCGGGCAGACGCCCAGGACTTAGTCCAACGATGCGTTGGTTGCCAGCTTTTTGCAAACTAAAGCCATATGCCACCCACCGCCCTCCAAACTATCCCCATCACTTGGCCCTTTGTGGTCTGGGGGCTTGACATGGTTCGACCTCTTAAAGGCGGAACCCACAAGAAAAAATACTTACTAGTCATGGTGGATAAGTTCACCAGATGGATAGAAGCCAAGGCTGTTAAGACGGCCGAATCCAGACTAGTGATAGACTTTATATCCGGGGTTGTACACCGTTACAATGTCCCCCACAGCATCATCACTGATAACGGCACGAACTTTACGGCCGACGAGGTAAAACTCTGGTGCAAAAACATGGGCATCAAGCTCGATTATGCTTCCGTCTATCACCCACAAACTAACGGCCAGGTCGAACATGCAAATGGTCTTATCATGAGCGGCATCAAACCCAGATTAGTGCGGTCCCTTAAGGAATCTAATACGCACTGGGTAGAGGAGCTCGACTCCGTACTCTAGGGGCTGCGGACCACGCCGAATCGCACCACCGGATACACACCATTCTTCATGGTGTACGATGCAGAGGCAGTTTTGCACTGCGACATAATTCATGACTCACCTCGAGTGCGCATGTACGAAGAAAGAGAAGCCGAGCTTGATCGGCGGGACAGTTTGGACGCCTTGGAGGAAGAGCGTGACGTGGCAAAAGCCTGTTTCGCATTCTATCAACAGCAGGCTCGAAGATACCAAAGCAGAGAAGTATGGGCCAAAAATTACAATGTTGGCGAATTAGTTCTACGCCTGCCGGACAAGAAAAAGGACAAACTCAAGCCCAAGTGGGAAGGTCCCTTCATAATTCACCAACTCCTGACTGGTGGAGCGTACCGCCTGCAAGATGCATCGGATAACCGACTCGAGCCGAACCCATGGAATGCAGCCCGTCTCCGAAGATTCTATGCCTAGCGCCGGACTCTGTTTTCGTCTCCTTCCTCTGTCCATTTTTTATATACTTACTGTCTTACATTTCTCTGCTTCTCCTCTCTCTCTCTCTCTCTCTCTCTCTTATAGCCTTTAAAGGCTCATAAAGTGACGCGCTATCCGCGCTCATTAAACCTGGGGGCTTCTTTAAACAGAAGCTTATTTATACGGGCTTCATGCCCAACACATGTGTCACTCTTCCGCATGTACCTTTTATTCACCATTATATGCATCGATATGACTTAAGTTTTGGCCAAGCTGGGTTGCCTGGCTCCTGTGCTTACCCCTACATTCCCAATTGTTCGGCAAGGTGGTAAAAGGAGCACCTCTGCGATTGTTACTGCCGGGTCAGCCGGATGTGTACCTCAGACTGGGTGAAGCCGAAAGCTAGCGTTCTTAAGGGAATATTCGGTCGGTGAACTAAAGATGATCTTTTTTTCACTTATTTATCTATACGCCCCTAGATGTTTTTCCTGCATCTCTTTTCGCAGAATGGACATGCACTTTAGGGCATGCCTCCCAGGGAAAGGAACCCCTAACGGAACTATTCTCCCTGGAAGATGTTTCTTACTAACCATGTAATATAACATAACTAGTTGGGCACTTGTCTGTTCAAGCACTAATGACCCCTACGCCTGGTCTCCATGCATACCCCGGTTCTTATATAACCGCGAGGGTATTCGGACACACTCCGGACCATCAGGTCCCGAGGTTGAAGCGAAAAGGTCGTCCATGACAAACGATCTACAATCCAGCTAGAAGGCATTACACATGTCAATTAAAATTACATAGTCAATCTGACTGATTGTATTCCTCTTTAATACCATCTAATAGGCTGTCTAGCTTACAGTCCTGTTGGGAATACTTTGCGGCCAATTCTACTTGGCCGTATACTAAGCTCACAGGGATCTCCTTCCCATCGGGCCCCACGGGTCCGACCTCGGCCATGTGGTTTGGGTCAGCCTTCGTGTACCGCGTCTTCACCATGGCCCAGGCCTCCCTAGCGCCTTGATGGCAGGCCGACATCTTCCACAATCGGAAGCGCCGCCGCGCTCCCTTCAGCTTCTCTACAAGCTCTCCAAGGCCTTCGGGCATGGAGACGGATGGCCACAAGGCCTGGGCGACGCCTTGCATCACCTGCCGAACTCGCTCGTGCAGTTGTGAGAGCTCGGGAAGAAGGTCACCCGTAGAACCGGGCATTTCCTCTGCAGGACAACCTGTTAGCATACCTACAGACATTACTCTATTAGTCGACTTCCTCGCCGAACTCTTTTTTCAAAGTTCGTTTAAGCACTTACTAAATATGTCGCGTCGAAGCCGCTGATTCTCCTTAGCGGAGTCCAACAGCTGGGCGCGAACATCCTTCAGTTCAACACCCAGCTTGGTGTTGGCATCTTGGAGATCGTTCTTCTCCAGCCTCACCTTTGTCAGCACACTCTCACCAGCCTTCAGCTAGCGTAGGAGATGTTGCTTTTCTGGATTTAATCCGGCGCCATCTGCAATTTCATTTGTCAGATTTGCACCCACGCCGCACTTCGCAAAATACTTATCTTTCGAAGCATATATTACCAGAGGGGGTCTCCTTGGGCTCCCCTGCCGCGGCTAGTGCGGCCTTAAGTTGGGCTTTGCACTCTTCCAGCTCCTGGGACAGTAGGGTATTCTTTTCTGTAAGAACCTGCATAACAAATGATCCTTAAATCAGTTATTCTAACTGTTTCAAGTCTCGGGAGCTACTGGTATATATATAATTACCAAAATTTTCTTACCCGTATGTCTTTTAAATATTGCTCCATGGCTCTGGCTAGACCATTTTGAGCGGCATGGAGGTACGCATCTCCCGAATTGAAGGCATCCAATGCCTCTTGGGAGAAACAAGCGTCGCGAAGAACTGTCCAGCGACGCCTGTGGTTCATGGCACTCTCCACCTCGGAATTGGTTGCAGACAGCCTGTCCCCATCCTTTGTCGGAGGAGCGTCTGGTGCGTGCCTTGTGTTCGCCTCCGCTTCCGGACCAGGCTTTGGAGCCTGGCTGGTGGAGGCGTGATTGGCAACCTCTCCGGATATAGTCCGGCGTGGTCTCTTCGTCCTGAAGAGAGCACGAGCGTTAATATGCCTTGAAGGAATAACACCTAGGAATAAGATGGCGCGCTATACCTTTGCGCCGGCGTCTCAGTCCGGACCGCACTTCTTTTCAGCCCGCGGGGCCTTGCCGCCCCTCGTTGGCTAGTCGCCACAGGCTTGGCCTCCCATCTCAAGGACCTCCCCTGCAAAACACGGTTGTCATACGGCAATCGAAAACACGCGAGGATAGATCCCTTTTCAAAGTGCTGGGACTTCGGTCTCAGTTACCTGTGAGGCTGGGAGTAACCCTGGGTAATTAGCGGAAATGGTCATCAAGGCGTTGTCCTTGCTCAATTGATGAAACACCCCATCAATCAGCTCCATAGATAAGTCCGGATCCTCTTGAGAGGCCGGGTCGAGGAACTGTCCCGGATCCTCGGGTTGTGGAGGAGGGCTGTTTATTTCTTTAACAGCCTGGCGCAGTTCCTGCATTGAAGTAGTTAGATTGAATATTTAACGATGGGAATATAAAACGGATGGGCAAGTAAAAGTGTCCACTTACCCAACTTGGGGGATTGTACATAGAAAAATCCACCCTATGGGTTGACGCGGAGAAATTCCTCCTCTTCTCCCTTGTACAAAGTGGACAAGATCTTTATTAGAGCGGCAGCCAAATCCGGCCCCTTACGGCCGTGGCGGGTGGCGTCGTCCTCCCCGTTGAAGTCCCACATGGGGTGGCCTCTATACTGGAGCGGCTGCACCCCTCGCATGATGCATGCGGCCATGACCCCGATCATGGTCAGTCCGGAATGAGCTAACAATCTTATCCGGCCCATCAGGTAAAGAGCGTCCTTGTCGCTTTCCCTTTGAGGGCTCCGTGGACGCCAGCTTAGGCGCTTCTTTAGGGGCGCACTGTCGAACTCAGGGAGGCCGATCCGGACAGGATCCGGCAGCGGGACATCCTCTATATAAAACCATTTCCGAAGGCCAGTCCTCGGATGCCTTCTTTGGGGTTCCGGATAGATATCCGGTCCCGGTGATGTGCCACACTTTGGCTCCGACCACTTGATATATTGACCCCTTCTGAGAACAGGGCACAAGGCAGAATAGCCTTTTCCACAGCGCGAAATGAGCCTCACAGCCCAAAAACAGCTCGCAAAGGGCTACGAAGCCCGCGATATGCAATATGGAGGCAGGCGTGAGGTTGTGCAGCTGGAGGCCATAGAACTCCAGGAGCCCCCGGAGAAACGGATGAATTAGAAATCCGAGCCCTCTTATTAAGTAAGGAACAAGGCATACCCGCTCTCCTTTGGAGGGATTGGGGGCGCTCTCCGCTTGCTCTCCGCCATTATAGGTGGCAAGTCCAGCTCAAACCGGGACCATATAGGCCGGGGGGAGAAATCCCTTGGTCTGGAGCGTCACTAGCTCGCTGTGTGGGATGGAGCATCTCTCCCAATCTCCAGGCTAAGGGCTGGAAGGGCGAGAGGAGGAGCTGCAGCGGCTGGCCATGATAGAATGGACCTCTGTCGGATACGCTCTGATGAATACTCGCAGAGGGGAGAAGATGTGGTTTGGATCTAAATCCTCGTCCCCTTAAATAGACGGCTCATTCACGCGGCTAAGGGTGTGAATATAAGAACACCCTGACTTTTCGTATTCGTTTGACACATGGAAGACGGCCATTATTGGGCGTAGAAGCCAATGAGTGCTACATTTACAAGAAACCGGACATTATTCAACAGGTACACGAAATTTGGAGGAGAACCCGCCTTGCAATGCCGAAGACAATTTGCGCGCCGGACTCGTTGTCATTGAAGCCTGGTTCGGGGGCTACTGAGGGAGTCCTGGATTAGGGGGTGTCCGGATAGCCGGACTATACCTTCGGCCGGACTCCTGGACTATGAAGATACAAGATTGAAGACTTCGTCCCGTGTCTGGAAGGGACTTTCCTTGGCGTGGAAGGCAAGCTTGGCGATACGGATATGTAGATCTCCTACCATTGTAACTGACTCTGTGTAACCCTAGCCCTCTTCGATGTCTATATAAACCAGAGGGTTTTAGTCCGTAGGGACAACAATCATACCATAGGCTAGCTTCTAGGGTTTAGCCTCTCTGATCTCATGGTAGATCTACTCTTGTACTACCCATATCATCAATATTAATCAAGCATGACGTAGGGTTTTACCTCCATCGAGAGGGCCCGAACCTGGGTAAAAATATCCTGTCCCTTGTCTCCTGTTACCATCCGCCTAGACGCATAGTTTGGGACCCCCTACCCGAGATCCGCCGGTTTTGACACCGACACCCGCCGCTGAGCGCCCCCCCCCCCCACTACCACACCACCACCGCCGCCCGCGCCGCCTGCCGCCGCCGCGCCGCCCGCAGGCGCCGCCTACGCCGCCTGCCGCCCACGGCGCCGCCGAGCTCCGCCGCCCCACGAGCCGCCGCCCAACCCCGCCTCGCCGGAGCCCCTCGCCAGAGGTACCGCGCCAGATCCGAGCCGCCATTTTTTTAAAATCGTTCGTTTTTACAAAACCTAGTTCGTTTTTTTAGATCGGTTCACCGGTTTTCTCGGTTCTTCTAATTAGCGGACGTTCGTCCGTACATTCGTTTTAACGAATGGTTTTCACCCGTTAGTTACAGTTAACGAACGCTTGTTCGTTAGTCTGTTCGTCAGTTTTCTTTTATCGGATTTTTCTGCAATTATTCTCGATTGCGATTTTTGATCCGATCTTAGTCTCTGTTTATCTATTCACTCGTTAGTCGGAATCAGGCGATTCAAGCGCCTAGATCTTCGTCTCGAGACCCTCTTTATGTTTAATCAACTTGAACAAGATTTTGGTACTACAAAATTTGACCTTAGTTCAGATTAGTAAACGGATCTTGTTTCTTTCGCCGTTTGAGTTTCATTGCTCCGTTTGATTTGATTCTTTTTGCAAACCGGAGTTCTTAAGTTGAACTTTCTGGTCAACCTCTCGTATTTCAGTTTTGCTTGTGTATCTTTGCTTGTTGCTTATGTATGTTGTTGTTTGTTTGCGATAGAATTCCCGGAGTGCGAGGCGTGTTACTACGAGTCCCTAGGATTCGCGGATCGTCAGCAAGGCAAGTAACACATTGATCATATCTTTCCATACCCAGTTTTTATGCATTAGTTCATATCCTCAAACATTGCATGATTAGGATGTCATTAACTTGTGGGTTGGGAAGTAGTTATTGAGGTAGAACCTATTGCCCTGTTACTATCAAACCTTGGGAGTTACTTCTATGCGTTGCTTATATTACTATGCCATGCTATGCTCATAGACGTGGTTTGGGTTTGAGTGAAATCCATGACAGATGTGAGATTCTTAATTAATGGTTCAACTCAAGGTGGCAACTTAAATAAACATCTGGGTGGATTGAGGCACCTGGGGAACCCAGTGTTGTCTGTATTTTTTGAATTCTCGGGGTACCCGTGTGATCTTCCTATGGACCGCCACCCAAGCTCAAAGGGAACTGAGATGATTCATGCTAGAAACTTCCATGTGCAGCCACAAGCTATTCTGGCTCTAGCATAGTTGAGTAAGTTACGTGAAGCTCTTGGAGAGGTAGATCAGCAGGTAGTGGGTTTTGTAGGTTTGGTATGGTCTACCAGGAGTAAAGAGTTAATGTTTCTGAAAGACTGTGTCTCGGTCATCCGTTTCTCAAACACCTTGTAGTGCGAGAAATCCAACGGAGGCGATCGAGTCTTGTGGGGAAAAGTGCGCAAACCTCTGCAGTGTGTACAATCTAATCATGGTTAGCCGTGTCCCCGGTTATGGACAATCTTGAGTATCTAGTATTTGGGTTATCGCATGTATCTCGTCACTTTTAATTAATATTGTTGGGTTGTTAACTACTTTAATTTGTATTGAGTTGGGGGTACCTTATCAATATTGTTCAACTACCATGATAGTTAAATTAAAATGTATTCCTTGTTGTAGGAAAAAATTGGCTTTTCGCAAAACTATAACCATAGAGCTTTCCACCAGCCAAATATGCATATAGTGATAGCATTATTATGTTCATGCTCTACTGTGTTATGTTGCCAGCATATTCCAAGTGCTGGCCCCCTTCGGGCTGCAACGTATTATGTTGCAGACTCTTCAGACAGGGAGTAAGGTTCGTTAGGTCGTTGCCGTGCAGCTCAGCTATGCCGTTGGAGTTGATGGACTCACTTTATCTTCCAAGCCTTCCGTTGTTATCGCATTAGATGGCCTTAAGCCATATTTTTGTAATAAGTTCTCTCTTGAGACATTCGATGTAATAAGTGTGTGATTGCTACTCTGTTATAAATCCTTAGAGTACTGTGTGTGTCAGCATTACCGATCCAGGGATGGCAATGAAGCATAGAGACTTGACCATCTGAGGTCGGGTCGCTACAACTTAGGTGTCATACCTGACTCCTTACCGTTGTCGAGGTCCCAGTCTTCAGAGTTTAATTCTATCCAATAAATCCCATTTGAATTCAATAGTCTTCATCATAAAAGAGCCAGCACAAGAAGTATCAAGCATGGTGCGATTGTTATCAGAAAGCCGAGCATAAATTTTTTGAAGAATTGTTTCTCTTGGAATCTCATGATTGGGGCACGAATATAACATTGATTTAAGCCTCCCGCAAGCTTGAGCGATGCTTTCTCCTTCGCGAGGCCAAAAATTATATATATAATTGCGATCACGATGAACAATATGCATAGGGTAATACTTCTGATGAAATTCCAATTTCAAACTTCTATAGTTCCATGATCCCATATCATCACATAGCCTATACCATGTCAATGTGTCTCCCTTCAAAGATAAAGGGAAGACCTTCTTCTTAGAAACATCATCGGGAATACCTGCAAGCTTAAATAATCCACAAACTTCATCCACATATATTAGGGGTTCATCAGGATGCTTTGTTCCATCTCCTGTAAAAGGATTAGCTAGCAGTTTTTCTATTATACTTGAAGGATACTCATAAGGAATTTCATTTTCAATAGGTTCAGTAGGTTGAGGAGCAACTCTTTGCTCTACTGGTAGGAGTGAAGATACCCCGAACAATCCCCTCAGAGAATTACTTTCCTTAGTAACAAGTGATAGTAAATTTCAGCACACTATAAAAATTTTTCCTTACCAAATTCCACCTACCAAAGGCGCTTCACTCCCCGGCAATGGCGCCATAAAAGAGTCTTGATGACCCACAAGTATAGGGGATCTATCCTAGTCCTTTCGATAAGTAAGAGTGTCGAACCCAATGAGGAGCAGAAGAAAATGATAAACGGTTTTCAACAAGGTATTCTCTGCAAGTACTGAAATAAGTGGTAACCGATAGTTTTGTGATGAGATAATTTGTAACGAGCAACAAGTAACAAAAGTAAATAAAGTGCAGCAAGGTGGCCCAATCCTTTTTGTAGCAAAGGACAAGCCTGGACAAACTCTTATATAAGGAAAAGCGCTCCCGAGGACACATGGGAATATCGTCAAGCTAGTTTTCATCACGTTCGTATGATTCGCGTTCGGTACTTTGATAATTTGACATGTGGGTGGACCGGTGCTTGGGTGCTGTTCTTACTTGAAAAAGCATCCCACTTATGATTAACCTCTATTGCAAGCATCCGCAACTACTACAAAAGTATTAAGGTAAACCTAACCATAGCATGAAACATATGGATCCAAATCAGCCCCTTATGAAGCAACGCATAAACTAGGGTTTAAGCTTCTATCACTCTAGCAACCCATCATCTACTTATTATTTCCCAATGCCTTCCTCTAGGCCAAAATAATGGTGAAGTGTTATGTAGTCGACGTTCACATAACACCACTAGAGGCTAGAAAACATACATCTCATCAAAATATCGAACGAATACCAAATTCACATGACTACTAATAGCAAGACTTCTCCCTTGTCCTCAGGAACAAACGTAACTACTCACAAAGCATAAACATGTTCATAATTAGAGGGGTAATAATATGCATAAAGTATCTGAACATATGATCTTCCACCAATTAAACCAACTAGCATCAACTACAAGGAGTAATTATCACTACTAGCAACCTACTAGCACCAATCCCGGACTTGGAGACAAGAATTGGATACAAGAGATGAACTAGGGTTTTGAGATGAGATGGTGCTGATGAAGATGTTGATGGAGATTTCCCTCTCCCGATGAGAGGAGCATTGGTGATGACGATGGCGATGATTTCCCCCTCCGGGAGGGAAGTTTTCCCGGCAGAACAGCTCTGTTAGAGCTCTAGACTGGATCCGCCAAGGTTCCTCCTCGTGGCGGCGGAGTTTCGTCCCGAAAGGTTGCTTCTTAATTTTTCTCGACGAAAGACTTCATATAGGAGAAGATGGTCATCACAGAGCCACCAGGGGGCCCACGAGGCAGGGGGCGCGCCCTAGGGGGGGCGCCCCCCACCCTCCTGAGAAGGGTGTGAGCCCCCTGGTCTTCATCTTTGGCGAGGATTTTTCATTATTTATTATAAGGTGTTCCATGGAGTTTCAGGACTTTTGGAGTTGTGCAGAATAGGTCTCTAATATTTGCTCCTTTTCCAGCCCAGAATTCCAGCTGCCGGCATTCTCCCTCCTTATGTAAACCTTGTAAAATAAGAGAGAATAGCCATAAGTATTGTGACATGATGTGAAATAACAGCCCATAATGCAATAAATATTGATATAAAAGCATGATGCAAAATGGACGTATCAGCATGGAGTAAGAATATGGGTCAATTTCACTATGACCAGCAATCCAAAATGACTAGTGTCTGTTCCTGAGGCCGGAATTTTGAGACGCTGTGAACTTTATAGGTACTTAAGATTACTGAAATACATCTGAACCATTAAGTGTAGGTAGCACTCAGTACACAACAAACCCTAATGACAGTCTTGCCTAATGAGTAATGAATCAATTAGAAAATGGGTGATGAGGAGTGGCTGCTGAGGGTTGAGGACGTATCTCAGGATAAATTGGGTTGGCTTAGTGGCTGCTGCACGCGTGAGCCCTGAACGGACTAGGAAGGTAGGCACGGCGGCGCGCCCGGGCAGCGGTGATGCTGTTGGGTGAGTACCTCCTGACCTCCTGTTATTCCGGCATCTCCTCCTAGAGTCATGCCGTCCGAGGACGGCAAGTCACCGGCGAGGCAGGCGGCTGGGGGCGAGTAGAGATCGGAAGCGCAACAGAACAGAGGGGAATCGGGGCCTGGGCCGACCCAAAATCCCAGGGTGGGCCGCGACCCACAGTGGGCACCCTGTAGATACACACCCGAGCAACGTACATGCATTTTCGAAACTAAATGAGGAAGATTTAGCTGACCAATTAATCAACTCTGTTTTAATAATATCAAATTCGTATTTGAACAACTGAGCTTGTTTAGCTTGATGAGTGGAGCAGTGCTATTATGACACGAAGCACGTATGCTGATCGCATAGTGATCATAAAAGGGGGGAAACCCTATGCATTTTTTTGAGCAAAAGAGGGTTTCCCCTCCGATTTCTATTAAAGAAACCGCCATGGAACCAACATGATCAATTAAACCCTAAGCATGATCAATTAAATCCTATTATGACTGTGCCATGGCAGATTTAAAGCTGCAAACCACAGAAATGCTATTTAGCATCCATTGTTTGCTTCGAACTAAGAACTAAATTCTCGAGCTGAAAAGAAAGTACAGTAACCAAGTTATGATCTATTTTCTGGTTAAGATAAAAAAGTTGAGTAGATATGAAGTACCACCTCTCTTGCGGCGCCGTGTAGGCATGGGGGTGCGATAGCTGTCAGTGGCGTAGAAGAAGATCTGCGACTATAGTCGGGAGCATCGGGGGATAAGTCCCGTTGTGGTGGACGAGAAGGTCGTGTGAGCGGCCGCGGCAAAGAGGACAACAGCATCGATGAAGCAAGAGGACATGATGCAAGGCTCCTGGTCCGTCGTTGTGGATGAGAAATGTCCATCTCTAATAGTGGATGACACGGTCTTGGTAGGCGCTCCGGTGTGGTGGAGGACGGTGGCGATGGATGGGGCGGAGGATGGCGGGGATGGATGGGGTGGCAGACGGAGGAGGCTGGTGTGGGGATGGTGTTCTAGCGCGGACGATGTATGAATGGGAAAATGGAGGGAGAGGTACGGGGAACCATGTTTTTGGGATGCGCCTATCTGAAATATGGGAATGTTACGAACTTAGCCCCCGTTTAAAATTTGGACATCTCATCGGTTGGGGATAGGACGGTAATCTCGCATATCCCCAATATTTGCCTAGAGCAATTTCAGGCGAGGAGAGGGTGTTTTGGCACCCACGGTAGGCGCCCACAGTGTATGAACGGGGCTGATAGGTAGGGCGGTTGTGTCACGTCTGAGTGAAGTTACAAACCTTCCCCTATTGAAAATATTTGCCTACATCGATTTCGGCCGAGTCGAGTTTGTTTTGCCGCCATCGTGTTTGAATGGGGAAATGAAGGGAGAGACAGAGGTCTTTCGAACGAGCTTGAATCAAATGTGTTTTGCTACCCATGTTTGGCACCCACCGTGTCGGAATGGGCTCAAAGGCGGTCGTGTCACGTCTAATTGAAGTTACTAACCTACCCCTATTGAAAGCAGTGGAAATCGGGCCGATGGATTGTCCGTGTAAGGGGTAGATGCTACGTCTTGAGCTTGCGTTGGTTTTCCCCGAAGAGGAAGGGATGATGCAGCAGAGTAGCGTAAGTATTTCCCTCAGTTTTTGAGAACCAAGGTATCAATCTAGTAGGAGGCCATGCTCAAGTCCCTCGTACCTGCACAAAACGATAGCTACTCGCAACCAACGCGATTAGGGGTTGTCAATCCCTTCACGGTCACTTACGAGAGTGAGATCTGATAGATATAATATTTTTGGTATTTTTGATATAAAGATGCAAAGTAAAAAGTAAAGGCAAAGTAAAAGCAAAATAAGATTAAAGTGATGGAGATTGATATGATGAGAATAGACCCGGGGGCCATAGGTTTCACTAGTGGCTTCTCTCAAGAGCATAAGTATTCTACGGTGGGTGAACAAATTACTGTTGAGCAATTGACAGAATTGAGCATAGTTATGAGAATATCTAGGCATGATCATGTATATAGGCATCACGTCCGTGACAAGTAGACCGAAACGATTCTGCATCTACTACTATTACTCCACTCATCGACCGCTATCCAGCATGCATCTAGAGCATTAAGTTAAGAACAGAGTAACGCCTTAAGCAAGATGACATGATGTAGAGAGATAAATTCATGCAATATGAAATAAACCCCATCTTGTTATCCTCGATGGCAACGATACAATACGTGCCTTGCTGCCCCTTCTGTCACTGGGAAAGGACACCGCAAGATCGAACCCAAAGCTAAGCACTTCTCCCATGGCAAGAACTACCAATCTAGTTGGCCAAACCAAACAGATAATTCGAAGAGACTTGCAAAGATAACCAATCATGCATAAAAGAATTCAGAGAATATTCAAATATTATTCATAGATAGACTTGATCATAAACCCGCAATTCATCGGTCTCAACAAACACACCGCAAAAAGAAGATTACATCGAATAGATCTCCACGACAGAGGGGGAGAACTTTGTATTGAGCTTCAAAGAGAGAGAAGAAGCCATGTAGCTACTAACTATGGACCCGAAGGTCTGAGGTAAACTACTCACACTTCATCGGAGGGGCTAGGATGATGTAGAAGCCCTCCGTGATGACGGCCCTCTTCCGGTGGAGCTCCGAAACAGGCCCCAAGATGGGATCTCGTGGATACAGAAAGTTGCGGTGGTGGAATTAGGTTTTTGGCTCCTGTTCTGATCATTTGGGGGTACGTAGGTATATATAGGAGGAAGGAGTACATCGGTGGAGCACCAAGGGGCCCACGAGGCAGGGGGGCGTGCCCTAGGGGGGGCGCCCCCCACCCTCGTGACCTCCTCTTTGACTCCCTGAAGTAGGGTCCAAGTCTCCTGGATCATGTTCGGTGAGAAAATCACGTTCCCGAAGATTTTATTCCGTTTGGACTCAGTTTGATATTCCGTTTCTCTGAAACACTGAAATAGGCAAAAAACAACAATTCTGGGTTGGGCCTCCGGTTAATAGGTTAGTCCCAAAAATAATATAAAAGTGGAAAATAAAGCCCAATATAGTCCAAAATAGTATATAATATAGCATGGAGCAATAAAAAATTATAGATACGTTGGAGACGTATCAGTAGACAGTAATTTCCATCTCCCAAACACTGGCTTCGGGCAGCCGACGTGGGAGCGGACATTTTGCCACTTCTTTAGAATTTTGGGACAATAAGCATCCATGTTTACCCTGGAAACTAAATTTGAATCCATTTTGTATTTTCCCCCACAGAAAAAGAATCCATTTTGTATTCCTATACGAATCTTTATAAATCATTCGATGTGTTATATATATCTTCAAAAGAACGACAAAGATGTATTCCACTGTCATACATGAATATGATTTACAAATGCCGATACTCGAATTCAGAAGCTAGAATCTAGTTTAAGGTGAATTCGAATATTTGAAACCACTTTATGTCCAACTCAAGTGTCACATGCAGCATAATGTGTACTCCCATTTAGATATGTACACAAGCGATGTATCAAGATTGAAATACCGAGTCAATCAACCAATAATGTACAACACTAACAGACATATAAACACTTATAGAGTATATGGATCAATAATATCAACTAACATACACATAAGCTAGGCCGCTGTACTTTTTTACAAAAGAGCATCCTTTTTTTAGCGAAGCTAGTACACCATCTTGTCCCTTTCAGATGTGTGCCACTTAAGGACCATCTATACTACTATTATTGCTGAATGCACATTCAGCCCGATTGGCATATTTGTAGGTCTGGCACAACAATCAAAATGAAATGTCTCAGAGTCTTATCAATTAATATAGACTTGCGGTAAAAAAATTCCAAACCAGAAAACAAAAAACAATTATTACATGATCTCTAAAACAAACGGTTTGATCGATTACATGAACAAACAACACAAAGGTTATTCAATGATGGAAAGAACATTTCACCTATGATTTACCAAGTGGGAATTTAATTTCCTTTTTTCCTTCAAGACCTTAATAATACGGTTAGTCTCAGCTTGCTTTGTTTTGAAATCCACCAAATATTTAATGGTTGTCTTGAGTACTGCTTGTGATTGTGTTGTTTTCTTCCTCGACATTTCAACTTTATCTCTAAGTGCAGAAGCAGAATCTATTTCTACCAATAGTTTAGCCTCTAGAGCATCAGCAGTTGGCAATTCATGATGCACGATTGGGCTGGTGCCACTGCTTTGGGATGATACAACGTCCATGGGACCTCACTCTTTGATCTTGGGCTAACATGTTTTTTCATTGAAGTTCCGATTGGATTTCGAAAAGTTGAAGTTAGCAAAACATCTCAACTGGGAGTTATAACAGCAAACCAGTTAAACAAACAAGGAATTAAAGAGTTTCAATTGGATGCTGAAAAGCAGTTATTAACATCATTGTAACCAGTTACAGCAGCAAAGCAGTTAAACAAACAAGTTTTGTAATAGGTACCTGTTGTGGCATTGGAGTTTCTCTTGGATCCTGAAAAGTTGAGTAGCCAGTAACGTGATTAGAGCAACCGGTTGCAGCAGCAAAGCAGTTAAATAAACAAGTTTTGCAAAAGGAACCTATTGTGGCATTAGAGTTTCTCTTGGATCCTGAAAAGTTGAGTAGTCAATAACTTGATTAGAGCAACAAGTTACAACAGCAAGCTGTTACACAAATATATTTTTGAAAATGTACCTTATGTGCAATTGGACTTCCAATTGGATCCTGAAAACTTGAAGTTGGTAAGATGATTACAACAACAAGTTCCAGCAGCAAACCAGGTAAACAAGGAAGTTTCTGAAAACATACCTGTTGTGCCAATGGAGTTTCAGTTGGATCCTGCAAACTTGAATGTTAGCAATCATAAATAAAGGGTTGCAAGAGCCATAAGAAACTAACATCAAGCTAGTAAAACTAACCAGTTTTGGCAACATATTTAGTTACACATGAACTAGTAAAACTAACAAGTTCTTGGCAATGTATTAAAGTAACAAGTCGGTACCGTTTACCAGCAACACAAACATCTATAAATTTCTTTGATGTAAGCTAAATGATTCCAACACACACACACATATATATATAAATATATATCTATATATATAAGTTAAAAATACGGTGTCCCTCATATAAACCTGACAGTTGTCTATCCATGAACATGCAAACATTACTAGTGCTACAAGTGATAACAACAAACCATTTAAACAAACAGGGTATCAGAACATAAATTACATTTGAATTCTGTTGCACCCTAGAAGTACGTATGACCAGCTATCTACGTGCTTAAGTTGCTATTTAAGTTCAGGCAAACAGGTAATTCTTAACAGTAAGTATCAAACACATAGATAGGCGCAGTCTATAATAGGATTAACAGGCTATGATATTATGTAATCAGTAGCAAACTAAATTAAGCCAAGCAACATAATTGAACAATTTTGCAATAAGTGGCTAACTAAAATTTTGTGAAGCAAGTAATTGAACTTACGCTAGCTCTTTTTACTGGCACAATGCAACTTCTTTTTCGCTTACAAGGTTCTACGAAGGAGTCCAGGCATGAATTGCTTGGATACGCAGTCCCACTACTTCTTTCTTCCCGCACTGCATTGGTAAGTCGAATGATTAATCTGATAAGATGGTGCATCCTTGATATGTTATATGAGGATGGGTTGTCAGACTATCTGTAGCCACACACATCACACTGGCTTTTACTATATATTTCATGCGATTACATTTGGCATATCGAGATCTAAGCAATCTACAATAGGATTAAAAGACTGGCATCTTTCACATTATTGACAAACTCAGTTCATAGAAACAAGCAACTCAACCATTCTGTGGGTAAATCAAAAGCGCCACTGGAATATTTTTCACTACCCCAATCATACACGCAAAAAGGGGCGACGCCGCCGTAGGGGCTGGTATGGGCGGCCACCTCGGGTGGCTGGAAAGTGTGCACCTAGTTTGAGTCGTCCAGGTTGGCCCAGGCTAGTTTTGTTCGTCTCAACGCACGAGAAGGCAATGTAAAAAGTGAAGAAAAACGTTTCAATTTGAATGGGCCAATAACGTAAGTGCAAGGCAGGCCTATAGCAGGCTCACAGCCCAAACGAGCGCCTCCCATATCAATCAACCACAGGAAAAATACCAATTTGTTCGTTCCAACCTCCAGTATGGTTTGCTCCTAACCTAGTCGCCACTAGACAGACTAACACATCACATCCTCGCGCCCTCTTTGGACGCCGGTCGCAGGGCTTCAAGCGAATGGAAGGACAAGAAGATGGAGATCCAAATCTGGGTGTAGCCTACGTGGGAGGCAGCGGCAGCAACACGGGCATGGCATCGAGCTTGCGCAAATGGACAGACGCAGCTTGCAAGAGTAGCATGTGCAACGAGTAGGTACATCACATCCCTGATTTTATCTAATTCAACTATGCACTTTTTGGCCAATAGTTAAACCTTATGGTGTTGTAAAATTGCTTGTATGTAGGGAATCTATGAGAAAATGAAACCAATTTTTGCTTACTCCATAACTCCCCCAATCAATATTGAACTGACTGAACCTGATGTATCTAATAAAATTTCCGGTGCAAACATACAAGCTCATGTTGTTCTTGAGCCTGAAGTGTCTATTGAATAGACTGCTAATGAAGGATTTGATGCAAACATTTTACATGCTCCTGGTGATGAACATATAGTGTCTAATGAGGAATCCAATGCAAGCATTTTGCAAGCTCCCATTTAAGGATTTAGTGTCTAATGATGATCTTCTATGTTGAGAGAGACATAGAGATTTGTAGGCATTGATGACAAGCAAATTATAGTACATTTTCATGGCTTAAGGAAACGTCAAGGCCATCTATCAGAAAGTCCCTGTATCATGACAATGTAGCATAAATACTTATCAAATCCGTTGTTTGAAACTATTGGCATACTTGTGCAGGATAGATATATTGATATGCAGTCTGCGCACTGGTTATAGGTGCAATTACACTTCGATATTTTCAGCCAGAGAATGAATAATTCAAGCAGGTACAGACCATGAGAGTAGTCCTTGTACACCATGTTGCATTTTGTGTTTTTGGTGCTTACATCATTTAGTGTTCTATAATCTGGAACTATTTTGGATCATTAGCTGGTTTTCATAGTGCATGTAGCTTCACATTTCTCAAGTTATGTTAATTTTCGGAGTGCAAGTGCCTTCGTATTTTTTAAGTTAAATTTTCACCCATGTTAACTTGAATTCGTGGATCCACCACTGCACACAAGTCATACACGCAGGCCAGTATGAATTAAATGAAATGCAGGGACTTATGCTAGCTTGTTGTACATGCTCACTGCATCTCTGCTTGCGCTTGGGATGTTCCATGTACAAGTCCATGTTAACACTTGCTTGGATGTGCAAGCCTCGTGCTCCTTGCATACCCCTCTGCATTTTTACATAGCGAATGGTTGATCAAATAAGAGGAATCGACCTAGCTGTTGTACCAGAGGACAGGTACTTACAAGGTTATGCCGGTGTGCAGGATGTGTACCAAATCCCATCATGCCATCATGCTTCGCTAAAAAATGGTTTGCTTATTTAAGATGATATCTCTAGAAGAAATTAGAGTTAAAGTCAGAGTTGCATAGGCATGTGAGCTAAGAGAGCAGTGAAAGGATATCGAAACATCGTTGGAACAGTGCACAAGGGAGTGATATGTGGATACCTAGTTCGGGCCGGTGTCTGGGCATGCTCGCCTTGCTAGAGTGCGTGTCACTTTAGAGGCGTTGAGGGTGATGCGTTGGCTGGCCGCGCACGGATGCAGATCTTGAGTGGCAGTGGAGCGCTACGATGCAGTGGACGAGACCGTTGGTGAAGCCCCAAAGGCCTCAGGGAGGGAGGTGCGACGATGTGCTCGGTGAAGTAACCCCGGTGAGGTGGGAGACGGCATTGGTGAAGCGCACCTGATGCGGTGGAAGTCAGTGTCTATGAGGCACGTCGGTTGCGGCTGCCGACATTGTCGGTGGACCACCCGGTGTGGTGGACAAGGGCGTAGATGAGGTAGCTCCGATGCGGTGGTGAAGCGCGACCGTCGTCTTCATTGTCATCATTCGACACAGAGGTGGGGAAAGCGACGTGCTACCTCTTGATCATGCGTTGGTTTTCCGTTGAAAAGGAAAGGGTGATGCAGCAAAGTAGCGTAAGTATTTACCTCAGTTTTTGAGACCAAAGGTATCAATCCAGTAGGAGACTACACGCAAGTCGCCTAGTACCTACACAAACAAACAAGAACCTCGCAACCAACGAGATAAAGGGGTTGTCAATCCCTTCATGGTCACTTACGAAAGTGAGATATGATAAAGATAATAAGATAAATATTTTTGGTATTTATGTTGTATAGATTGAAAAGTAAAGGTTGCAAAATAAAATAAATAGTAAACTAGAATTGTAGATCGGAAACTTATATGATGTAAAGTAGACCCGGGGGCTATAGGTTTCACTAGTTGCTTCTCTCAAGATAGCATATATTACGGTGGGTGAACAAATTACTGCCGAGCAATTGATAGAAAAGTGCATAGCTATGAGAATATTTAGGCATGATCATAAACATAGGCATCACGTCCATGTCAAGTAGACCGAAAGGATTCTTCAGCTACTACTATTACTCCACACATCGACCGCTATCCAGCATGCATCTAGAGTATTAAGTTCATAAGAACAGAGTAACGCATTAGGCAAGATGACATGATGTAGAGGGATAAACTCAAGCAATACAATATAAAACCCATCTTTTTATCCTCGATGGCCACAATACAATACGTGTCGGTTCCCTTTCTGTCACTGGGATCGAGCACCGCAAGATTGAACCCAAAGCTAAGCACTTCTCCCATTGCAAGAAAGATCAATCTAGTAGGCCAAATCAAACTGATAATTCGAAGAGACTTGCAAAGATATCAAATGATGCATATAAGAATTCAAAGAAGAATCAAATATTGTTCATAGATAAACTTGATCGTAAACCCACAATTCATCGGATCTCGGCAAACACACCACAAAAAGTATTACATCGAATAGATGTCCAAGAACATCGAGGAGAACTTTGTATTGAGAACCAAAGAGAGAGAAGAAGCCATCTAGGTAATAACTTGTAGTGCCCCGAGACCGATGTGCCAGGTGTCCTCCAGTTATTCGCCGACGTTGCCATGTCATTGCTTGCGTGTCATGCATTGCATATCATGTCATCATGTGCATTTCATTTGCATACATGTTCATCTCATGCATCCGAGCACTTTCCCCGTTGTCCGTTTTGCAATCCGGCGCTTCTATGTCACCCGGTGTCCCTTTCTACCTCTTTTCGTGTGCGGGTGTTAAACATCTCCGCATTGGACCGAGACTTGCCAAGCGGCCTTGGTTTACTACCGGTAGACCGTCTGTCAAGTTTCGTACCATTTGGACTTCGTTTGATACTCCAACGGTTAACCGAGGGACCGAAAAGGCCTCGTGTGTGTTGCAGCCCAACACCCTTCCAATTTGGCCCAAAACCCACCTAAACCTCCTCCATCATCTCGGTCGTTCAATCACGATCGTGTGGCCGAAAACCGCACCTCATTTGGACTCTCCTAGCTCCGTCTACCTATAAATATGTGGCTCTCCCCGATGTTTCGCGCAGTCCAAACCCTAACTTCGTCCTCCCCGCGCCGCCGGACACTTTTTCCCCGCCCGGACATGTCCAACCGCCGCCCTCCGACGAATCCGCCGCCGCCACTTGTATTCATGACGCCTTCCATCGCCGCGGCCCGCTTGGCCTGAAGCGGGACCCCGAGCCCATCGAGGCGCCCCGCGCCTGGAGCGCCCGACGCCGCCGCCTGGCTTCCGAGCTGCTCCGCCGCCTTCTCCGCGTCCGGTCATCGGAGCAGCGCCGGCCATCGCGAGCTCGCCGCGCCATCCCACCGGCGGCCCGCACCTCGCCGCTCCATCCCACCGGCGGCCCGCACCTCGCCGCGGCCCATCGCCCCGCCGCCATGTACGCCCGCCGCCGGCGCCTCGCCGGTGACCTCCTCCGCGCGCGCCGCCGCAGTCCGGCCTCTCCCCGGCGCCCCTCCGCCGCCTCGACCCTCCCGGCGACCCCGTCCTCCTCTCCGTCAAGTACTCCGGCGAGATCAAGCTTTTCCGGCGAAGATCCAGGCGCACCTCGTATGGCGTGCCCGAAACCCTAGAGCCATTTTGTGAGGTATAATTTCGGCTAAGTCCCTGATTTCCAGATTCAAATGCACATATTCATCATGTCGTAACTCCGCATCCTTAGCTCCGTTTTGGGCGTGTAGCATATCAAAATGTTCTTCTTAGAGATCACATCATTTCATCTCATTTCATCATTTTCATTTGAGCTCATCTTGATGCCCGAAATGTTGTTGAAAGAGAGCTATATGAGTTAATTGTCAGATCTGCTGCACCAAATAGCTATTTGTCATTTTTGCCATGATTAATGTGTGCATGATATGCTCCTGAGCTCTACATGAGTTTTGTTATATGCCATGCCATCTCTCCAGAGGTGCTATCCATGTATTTTTATGATATGTGTGGTGACTAGCACTAGCTTGCAAAGTGGTGCATTCGTTAATGCTGATTTCAGGGACTTAGAATTTCACTAAGTCCTTGATCTGTTCTTATCAATATGCCATATGTTCATGTTGTTTCCTAGTGATCCGTGCCTCTTTTGAGGATGATCAGTAAGGATGTTTTGTTAATCTTGTGGTGCTTTATCCATCCATGTCTTTGTTTGCATTTATGGAGCAACCTATCCATCCATGCCTTGCTTTGCCATGTTAAGTTCCTGTAGCATATAGTTTTCGTGCTCCAAAGTGTGCTACCTGATCTGAAATTCCAGGCTTGTGTTAATTTCACTAAGTCTGGAACTTGTTTATCATTTGCATTTTTTCCATGCTTGTTTGAACCTGTTAATGGATGAATTAGCCGTAGCTCAGTGTTCATCTTTTGTTAAGCATCATGAGTGGATCCCTGTCATGTATTTTTTTGCCATGTTTGAGTGCTGTAGCACAATTATCTTGATGCATTTAGATGGCTACTTGCTATTTATCACAGACCGGTACCATATTTGTTTTGCTCGCCATTCCCAAACCGTGCATCCGATTCCGGTGATCTTTATATCTATTTCAACCGAAATCACCTCACCTTTCCAGTGGCACTCTTGGATTTCCAAGTTGAGGCCAGGTTCATTCATTCCTTTCCCAATCATGCATATGCATCGCATACCGCATCCCGCATATCATACCATGTTCATGTGTGGTTTGTTTACTATGTTGTGTGCTTCTTTCCGGTGTTTGCTTCTTTGGGTTGGTTCCGGTAACGTCGCGTTTGTGAGGACCCGTTCGTCTACGTCCATTTGTCTTCTTCATGGACTCGTTCTTCTTCCTTGCGGGATCTCAGGCAAGATGACCATACCCTCGAAATCACTTCTATCTTTGCTTGCTAGTTGCTCGCTCTTTTTCTATGCCTATGCTGCGATACCTACCACTTGCTTATCATGCCTCCCATATTGTTAAGCCAAGCCTCTAACCCACCTTGTCCTAGCAAACCGTTGTTTGGCTATGTTACCGCTTTGCTCAGCCCCTCTTATATCGTTGTTAGTTGCAGGTGAAGATTGAAGTTTGTTCCTTGTTGGAACATGGAGATCGTTCCTTGTTGGAACATTGTTTACTTGTTGGGATATCACAATATATCTTATTTAATTAATGCATCTATATACTTGGTAAAGGGTGGAAGGCTCGGCCTTATGCCTGGTGTTTTGTTCCACTCCTGCCGCCCTAGTTTTCGTCATATCGGTGTTATGTTCCCGGATTTTGCGTTCCTTACGCGGTTGGGTTTAAACTCCTCCAACAATGCCCAACCTTGGTTTTACCATTTGCCTCACCACCACCTACTTTTCCCTTGGGAGTCGCTCTCTCTAGAGTCATCTTTATTTTAACCCCCCGGGCCAGTGCTTCTCTAAGTGTTGGTCCGAACCGGGCAGCCTGCGGGGCCACCTCGGGGAAACTCGAGGGCTGGTTTTACTCGTAGCTTGACCTATCTGAGTGTGCCCTGAGAACGAGATATGTGCAGCTCCTATCGGGATTTGTCAGCACATTCGAGCAGTGTTGCTAGACTTGTTTTACCATTGTCGAGGATGTCTTGTAACCGGGATTCCGAGTCTGATTGGGTCTTCCCGCTAGAAGGAATATCCTTCGTTGACCGTGAGAGCTTGTGATGGGCTAAGTTGGGACACCCCTGTAGGGATTTGAACTTTCGAAAGTCGTGCCCGCGGTTATGGGCAGATGGGAATTTGTTAATGTCCGGTTGTAGAAAACCTAAAGTTTATCTTAATTAAAATACATCAACCGCGTGTGTAACCGTGATGGTCTCTTCTCGGCGGAGTCTGGGAAGTGAACACGGTGTTGGAGTTATGCTTGATCGTAGGTTGTTCTAGGATCACTTCTTGATCATAGTTTCTCGACCATGCATTGCCTTCTCTTCTCGCTCTCATTTGCGTATGTTAGCCACCATATATGCTAGTCGCTTGCTGCAGCTCCACCTCATACCTTTACCTTACCCATAAGCTTAAATAGTCTTGATCGCGAGGGTGTGAGATTGCTGAGTCCCCGTGACTCATAGATACTTCCAAAACCAGCTTGCGGGTGCCGATGAGACCAAGCAGGTGACGCAACCAAGCTCAAGGAGGAGCTCGATGAAGATCTTGTCCTTTGTGTTGTTTCGTTCTAGTCGATCAGTAGTGGAGCCCAGTTGGGGTCGATCGGGGACCGTGTCGCTTTTGGGGTAGTCTTCTTTTGTTTTGGGTTCCGTAGTCAGGCCTTGATTGTATCTGGTTGATGTAATGCTTTATTCATGTATTGTGTGAAGTGGCGATTGTAAGCCAACTATGTAACTCTTTCCCTTATGTATTACATGGGTTGTGTGAAGATTACCTCACTTGCGACATTGCTTTCAATGCGGTTATGCCTCTAAGTCGTGCTTCGACACGTGGGAGATATAGCCGCATCGAGGGCGTTACAAGTTGGTATCAGAGCCTTCCCCAACCTTAGGAGCCCCCACTGCTTGATCGAATTAGCGGACGAGTTGAGTCTAGAAAAAAAATGTTTCGAGTCTTTTAGGAATTATATATCTGAGAGTTTTAGGAATTCTTTTTACTCCCCAGTCCCCTCATCGCTCTGGTAAGGCATCCTGACATAGAGTTTTGACTATTCTCTTCTCAAATTTCACTAAAAAAATTTAGGATCACGCGAGTATCTTGGAATCGTTCCGATCGATTTGTGACGAGAACATTGTTCTTGGTGCCTCCTGTCATTTAGGGGTTATGGCAGTGTCCCGGGGAGTTGAGCTCCGAGGTGTTGTCGTCACAATTTTATCGTTGCGGTTCTGGAATACCTGAGATTAGTTTCGACGACATCGAAAATCTCTTTTATGCAGTTGTTGGTGAGATAACCTCGACGCCACCTAGTACTGGGGCGGGAGTTCGGGAGTATTGCCATAACTCGTATAACGGATGCTTTTCGAAGGTTGAGGTAGTCGATTTCCGAAGGTTTTCTTGGTTATGTGTTGAAGGATGGATACAGCTGGATGTAGGATTTGCTAGTTTTGGGTGAGATATTATGCTTCCCCTGTATCCCCAACACCTGAATGCATAACTGGAAAAATTTCGGGAGTTTATAAGTGGGAGTTCAAGTAGATCTTAGGATATCTTTCCGACAGATGTATGATATGAAATTGGGGTTCGACGTCTAGTGGTCCGCCTATTCACGGTCGGTTTTATAGTGGTCTCATTGTGTCTTAAAGAGTCCTTGGCTATGCCGACTCGGGGACGCTTCGTATGTCATGTGCACTGCCTTGTACATGATGGTGCTGTACGATCGAGCCCGTGTAGGCCCCACCACGAAAACTTCGGACGAAATCTCTATCATATGTTTGTTCTGGCTTATTCTACAAGCCAATCCTTTGTTTTTGTTTTGAGTTGTGGTATTCGAGTTGCTTCGAAGTCAAATGTTGATTCCATACCTTCCCCAAATGGTGTTCCCATACTCCGATGTGAATACTAATCCTTCTTGATCATTGAGTTTGTCATGTCAACCCTTTTCAACCGGCATGTTTTCTCTTCAAGTGGATCCGATCATTTCAACATCAGTAAGATCAATTATCACTTCTTCTCAATGGTGTTTGCTTCATCCGTCTCCAAGTTACCTTGTTTTTCCCGCCCACCCACCCTTGTTTCTTCAAGGACTCAGATTTCTTAATCAAGTATCTTTTTATTGATGAGAAGTCTCTCCATTCTTTTCCGTCAATATTCGTATCCGGTGATTCTCAGGAACATTCTAACGGAGCTTCAAGTTCATCATTCTTCATTCTTTTTCTTCTCTGGTGGATTCAATTCAAGTTTTCTGTGTTGGTCACATCCTTTCCTTGTTTTAAATGTCTTCTCTTGTCGGCGTACCTCTCAATCATTCCCCGTTTGCTATTCAATTGTTCCGGAGAGCTAAAGATATCTCAGAAGATTCATGTTTTCCACTCTGCATTCATTCAAGATCTTTCGAGGTTGTTATCTCATTCAAGTTATGTAATTCAACCGGTGCAATCTCTCTTTTAAATATTTTCAATGGTGTTCTTTTGAGTGGGCCCTAACCCACAGGTCTTTTCCCAGGATCTTACCTGACTCTCCTATTTTCCTGGAGCTACCCTCAAATTTCTTTTCAAAGTTTGACATAAGAATGATTTGTCATCAGTCAAATGTTTTTCTCCAAGATCTTTCAAATTCTTTTCAATGTTGGCTCAACCTTTCAATTCGTCGTTCCGGAGTATCTCAACTATTCACGGTGGTGTTTCTCGTCGTCATTCTCAACATTTGAAGACCGAAGAAGATTTTTCTCTCAATCTTGCTCCTTTCTCTTCAAGATTTGTGATGCTAGCTTACTGCCATCCTCTCATAATTGTTTTGATTGTGAGTATTCTTTTCACCTATCCGGAGCATTTCATGAGTTGTTTCCATTTCTTTACTCCGAAGGCCATCTTTTCAAATATTAGTCATTCTAGCTTCCAGTTATCATCCTCCAATCTTACCGGTGCATCATTCAAATATTCTCTAATTAGTCGTGATCCTTTCGTTCTCATGTATCAATTTCCCTCAAGTATCCTGATTCGTTCTCTAATTCTTCCTGGTGTTTATTTATCTTTTCTTCGTTCTTTTCAATTCTTACGGTGGTTTGCTCAAGTTTCTCTTCCATGGTTATCATATCAATTCTTTCATTCTTTTCAACCCTACCGGTGTTTCGTTGAAGACCTTATCACGTTATCGGTATCTCTCTTAATCCTTTCCAACGAGAATAAGTAGTATGCCAAATCCGTTTGCTCGTCATCAATTTAAATTGATGAAGGATAAGCATGACGTAATTCTTATTCTTGTTTCTTCATAGTGATTAATTCCTTATTCCGGAGGTCCATCAAATTCCTGAATTCAATTGTTTAATCTTCTCTTTTTCCCGGAGTTCCAAGTTCTCTCAATTATTTCACCATGGTGATTCATCTAAATCGGCACAAGGATTCACCTTGTGTTTTCAACTTCTCTTTCCTTCCGTTTGATCATTCTTTTTCTTAACGGAGTTCTTCATGAAGGTTCTGCATGATGGTTCATCAAGGATTTTATCCCTTCTCGAAGTTTTCATCGAGATTCTTTTCTAAGGAGCTCAAGTATTCTTCATCTTGCAATCCGGAGTGCAATTCTTCCTTCCGTATCAATAGAGGTGGTATTATGTCATTCTTGATAATTTGAGTTCATGTTCCGTGTTTCACATGTTGTTAAGAATGAGATATTTTAAATCCATCAATTTCGTCATTGGAGTTATTTGGTGTTATATTTCACCTAAAGCTTTTCCTAAGGATTAATGCTATTAATGGTGATAATATATGATCCAAGTTGTTCATCTATCCTTCCCGGTGAAATTAGTTTCTCGTCTCCTTGTTGATAACAATCCAATCCATTATTTTTCGTCAGTGGCAGAATGTCACCTCATAATTTGAGATGTATTCCATAAGACCATATCAAGCATATTATTTTCGTTGTTGGTGTTCCTACAATTCTGTTCGACCCTTCTCCTAAAGATGCCTTTTCAAACTCTTTTGTGGCAGAAGTTGGCATTTTCTTCTCCATTCTTTTATTTTAATCATCTATCTTCTATTTCTCTCTCCCGGAGGAATTGTGTTGCTGCTCTCTTCAAACCTTCTTCTTGTCCTTGTCATGCTTATCCATTTAACCGGAGTGTGTGCCCGCTGCTAAAGTTCTTTCATTTTATCAGTCTTGCATCCCTTCTCAACCGGAGTGCTGTTCGAATTTGTTCTTCCTTGTTTCCTCTTCCCTACCGGAGTGCTTTCAACTTCATTTATCTCCGTTGTATTCTTGTCTCGATATAGCTTAACCTTTTCAAGGTTCTTTGGTTTCACTCGTTTGTCAAAGGAGCAACTTAGTTTTACCTCTTCTCTTTCTTTTCCGCTTGTCCCTCCGGTGCCATTCTAGATCTCGGGACGAGATCCTCTCGTAGTGGTGGAGTGTTGTAGCGCCCTGAGACCGATGTGCCAGGTGTCCTCCAGTTATTCGCCGACGTTTCCATGTCATTGCTTGCGTGTCATGCATTGCCTATCATGTCATCATGTGCATTTCATTTGCATACATGTTTGTCTCATGCATCCAAGCACTTTCCCCGTTGTCCGTTTTGCAATCTGGCGCTTTTATGTCACCCGGTGTCCCTTTCTACCTCTTTTCGTGTGCGGGTGTTAAACATTTCCGGATTGGACCGAGACTTGCCAAGCGGCCTTGGTTTACTACCGGTAGACCATCTGTCAAGTTTCGTACCATTTGGACTTCGTTTGATACTCCAACGGTTAACCGAGGGACCGAAAAGGCCTCATGTGTGTTGCAGCCCAACACCCTTCCAATTTGGCCCAAAACCCACCTAAACCTCCTCCATCATCTCGGTCGTTCGATCACGATTGCGTGGCCAAAAACCGCACCTCATTTGGACTCTCCTAGCTCCCTCTACCTATAAATATGTGGCTCTCCCCAATTTTTCGCGCAGTCCAAACCCTAACTTCGTCCTCCCCGCGCCGCCGGACACTTTTTCCCCGCCCGGACATGTCCAACCGCCGCCCTCCGATGAATCCGCCGCCGCCACTTGTCATCGCGCCGCCTTCCGTCGCCGCGGCCCGCTCGGCCCGATGCGGGCCCCGAGCCCATCGAGGTGCCCCGCGCCTGGAGCGCCCGACGACGCCGCCTGGCTCCCGAGCTGCTCCGCCGCCTTCTCCGCGTCCGGTCGTCGGAGCAGCGCCGGCCACCGCGAGCTCGCCGCGCCATCCCACCGGCGGCCCGCACCTCGCCGCGGCCCATCGCCCCGCCGCCATGTATGCCCGCCGCCGGCGCCTCGCCGGCGACCTCCTCCGCGCGCGCCGCCGCAGTTCGGCCTCTCCCCGGCGCCCCTCCGCCGCCTCGACCCTCCCGGCGACCCCGTCCTCCTCTCTGTCAAGTACTCTGGCGAGATCAAGCTTTTCCGGCGAAGATCCAGGCGCACCTCGTACAACGTGCCCGAAACCCTAGAGCCGTTTTGCGAGGTATAATTTCGGCTAAGTCCCCGATTTCCAGATTCAAATGCACATATTCATCATGTCGTAACTCCGCATCCTTAGCTTCGTTTTGGCCGTGTAGCATATCAAAATGTTCGCCTCAGAGATCACATAATTTCATCTCATTTCATCATTTTCATTTGAGCTCATCTTGATGCCCGAAATGCTGTTGAAAGAGAGCTATTTGAGTTAATTGTCAGATCTGCTGCACCAAATAGCTATTTGTCATTTTTGCCATGATTAATGTGTGCATTATATGCTCCTGAGCCCTACATTAGTTTTGTTATATGCCATGTCATCTTTCTAGAGGTGCTATCCATGTATTTTTGTGATATGTGTGGTGACTAGCACAAGCTTGCAAAGTGGTGCATTCGTTAATGCTGATTTCAGGGACTTAGAATTTCACTAAGTCCTTGATCTGTTCTTATCAATATGCCATATGTTCATGTTGTTTCCTAGTGATCCGTGCCTCTTTTGAGGATGCTCAGTAAGGATGTTTTGTTAATCTTGTGGTGCTCTATCCATCCATGTCTTTGTTTGCATTTATGGAGCAACCTATCCATCCATGCCTTGCTTTGCCATGTTAAGTTCCTGTAGCATATAGTTTTCATGCTCCAAAGTGTGCTACCTGATCTGAAATTCCAGGCTTGTGTTAATTTCACTAAGTCTGAAACCTGTTTATGATTTGCATTTTTGCCATGCTTGTTTGAACCTGTTAATGGATGAATTAGCCGTAGCTCAGTGTTCATCTTTTGTTAAGCATCATGAGTGGATCCCTGCCATGTATTTTTTTGCCATGTTTGAGTGCTGTAGCATAATTATCTTGATGTATTTAGATGGCTACTTGCTGTTTATCGCAGACCGGTACCATATTTGTTTTGCTCGCCATTCCCAAACCGTGCATCCGATTCCGGTGATCTTTATATCGAATTCAACCGAAATCACCTCACCTTTCCAGTGGCACTCTTGGATTTCCAAGTTGAGGCCAGGTTCATTCATTCCTTTCCCAATCATGCATATGCATCGCATACCGCATCCCGCATATCATACCATGTTCATGTGTGGTTTGTTTACTATGTTGTGTGCTTCTTTCCAGTGTTTGCTTCTTCGGGTTGGTTCCGGTAACGTCGCATTTGTGAGGACCCGTTCGTCTACGTCCGTTTGTCGTCTTCATGGACTCGTTCTTCTTCCTTGCGGGATCTCAGGCAAGATGACCATACCCTCGAAATCACTTCTATCTTTGCTTGCTAGTTGCTCGCTCTTTTCTATGCCTATGCTGCGATACCTACCACTTGCTTATCATGCCTCCCATATTGTTAAGCCAAGCCTCTAACCCACCTTGTCCTAGCAAACCGTTGTTTGGCTATGTTACCGCTTTGCTCAGCCCCTCTTATAGCGTTGTTAGTTGCAGGTGAAGATTGAAGTTTGTTCCTTGTTGGAACATGGAGATCGTTCCTTGTTGGAACATTGTTTACTTGTTGGGATATCACAATATATCTTATTTAATTAATGCATCTATATACTTGGTAAAGGGTGGAAGGCTCGGCCTTATGCCTGGTGTTTTGTTCCACTCCTGCCGCCCTAGTTTTCGTCATATCGGTGTTATGTTCCCGGATTTTGCGTTCCTTACGCGGTTGGGTTATAATGGGAACCCCTTGACAGTTCGCCTTGAATAAAACTCCTCCAACAATGCCCAACCTTGGTTTTACCATTTGCCTCACCACCACCTACTTTTCCCTTGGGAGTCGCTCTCTCTAGAGTCATCTTTATTTTAACCCCCCGGGCCAGTGCTTCTCTAAGTGTTGGTCCGAACCGGGCAGCCTGCGGGGCCACCTCGGGGAAACTCGAGGGCTGGTTTTACTCGTAGCTTGACCTATCTGAGTGTGCCCTGAGAACGAGATATGTGCAGCTCCTATCGGGATTTGTCAGCACATTCGAGCAGTGTTGCTAGACTTGTTTTACCATTGTCGAGGATGTCTTGTAACCGGGATTCCGAGTCTGATTGGGTCTTCCCGCTAGAAGGAATATCCTTCGTTGACCGTGAGAGCTTGTGATGGGCTAAGTTGGGACACCCTTGTAGGGATTTGAACTTTCGAAAGTCGTGCCCGCGGTTATGGGCAGATGGGAATTTGTTAATGTCCGGTTGTAGAAAACCTAAAGTTTATCTTAATTAAAATACATCAACCGCGTGTGTAACCGTGATGGTCTCTTCTCGGCGGAGTCTGGGAAGTGAACACGGTGTTGGAGTTATGCTTGATCGTAGGTTGTTCTAGGATCACTTCTTGATCATAGTTTCTCGACCATGCATTGCCTTCTCTTCTCGCTCTCATTTGCGTATGTTAGCCACCATATATGCTAGTCGCTTGTTGCAGCTCCACCTCATACCTTTACCTTACCCATAAGCTTAAATAGTCTTGATCGCGAGGGTGTGAGATTGCTGAGTCCCCGTGACTCATAGATACTTCCGAAACCAGCTTGCAGGTGCCGATGAGACCAAGTAGGTGACGCAACCAAGCTCAAGGAGGAGCTCGATGAAGATCTTGTCCTTTGTGTTGTTTCGTTCTAGTCGATCAGTAGTGGAGCCCAGTTGGGGTCGATCGAGGACCGTGTCGCTTTTGGGGTAGTCTTCTTTTGTTTTGGGTTCCGTAGTCGGGCCTTGATTGTATCTGGTTGATGTAATGCTTTATTCATGTATTGTGTGAAGTGGCGATTGTAAGCCAACTATGTAACTCTTTCCCTTATGTATTACATGGGTTGTGTGAAGATTACCTCACTTGCGACATTGCTTTCAATGCGGTTATGCCTCTAAGTCATGCTTCGACACGTGGGAGATATAGCCGCATCGAGGGCGTTACATAACTATGGACCCGAAGGTCTGTGGTAAACTACTCACACATCATCGGAGAGGCTATGGTGTTGATGTAGAAGCCCTCCGTGATAGAATCCCCCTCCGGCAGATCATCGGAAAAGGTCCCATGATGGGATCTCATGGGTACAGAAGTGTGCGGCGGTGGAAAAGTCGTTTCGTGGCTCCCCTGGATGTTTTCAGGGTATAAGAGTATATATAGGCAAAAGAAGTAGGTCGGTGGAGCTCCGTGGGGCCCACGAGGGTGGGGGCGCGCCTACCCCCTAGGCGCGCCACCCTACCTCGTGGCTGCCTCGTTGCTTCCTTGACTTCCACTCCAAGTCTTCTGGATTGCGTTTGTTCCAAAAAAGATCCTCGCGAAGGTTTCGTTCTGTTTGATATTCCTTTTCTGTGAAACACTGAAATAGGCAAAAAACAACAATTTGCACTGGGCCTTCGGTTAATATGTTAGTCCCAAAAATAATATAAAAGTGCATAATAAAGCCCATTAAACATCCAAAACAGATAATATAATAGCATGGAACAATAAAAAACTATAGATACGTTGGAGACGTATCAAGCATCCCCAAGCTTAATTCCTGCTCGTCCTCGAGTAGGTAAATGAAAAAAACAGATTTTTTTAATGTGGAATGCTACTTAACATAATTTTCAATGTAATTTTCTTTATTGCGGCATGAATGTTTAGATCCAAAAGATTCTAGATAGAAGTTTAATATTGACATAAAAATAATAATACTTCAAGCATGCTAACCAAGCAATTACGTCTTATCAAAATAACATAGCCAAAGAAAGCTTATCCCTACAAAATCATATAGTTTGGCCATGCTTCATTTTCGTCACACAAAATGCTCCCATCATGCACAACCCCGATGACAAGCCAACCAATTGTCTCATACTTAGCCTTTTCAAACTCTTTCAACTTTCACGCAATATATGAGCGTGAGCCATGGACATAACACTATGGGTGGAATAGAATATGATGATGGAGGTTGTGTGAGAAGACAAAAAGGGACAAAGTCTCACATTGACGCGGCTAATCAACGGCTATGAAGATGCCCATCAATTGATGTCAATGCAAGGAGTAGAGATTGCCATCCAACGGATGCACTAGAGCTATAAATATATGAAAGCTCAACAAAAGAAACTAAGTGGGTGTGCATCCAACTTGCTTTCTCACGAAGACCTAGGGCATTTTGAGGAAGCCCATCATTGGAATATACAAGCCAAGTTCTACAAATATAAATTCCCACTAGTATATTAAAGTAACAAAATAGGAGACTCTCTATCATGAAGATCATGGTGCTACTTTGAAGCACAAGTGTGGAAAAAGGATAGTAACATTGCCCCTTCTCTCTTTTTCTCCCTTTTTTTATTTGGGCCTTTTTCTCTTTTTTATGGCCTCTTTTTTTTCGTCCAGAATCTCATCCCGACTTGTGGGGGAATCATAGTCTCCATCATACTTACAACTCAAGAATAACAACTCGATACTTAGAACAAAATATGACTATGTGAATGGCTCCGGCGGTGTACCGGGATATGCAATGAATCAAGAGTGACATGTATGAAAGAATTATGAAGGTGGCTTTGCCACAAATATGATGTCAACTACATGATCATGCAAAGCAATGTGACAATGATGGAGCGTGTCATAATAAACGAAATGGTGGAAAGTTGCATGGCAATATATCTCGGAATGGCTATGGAAATGCCATAATAGGTAGGCATGGTGGCTGTTTTAAGGAAGATATAAGGAGGCTTATGTCTGATAGAGCGTATCATATCACGGGGTTTGGATGCACCGGCGAAGTTTGCGCCAACTGTCGAGGTGAGAAAGGGCAATGCACGGTCCCGAAGAGGCTAGCAATGATGGAAGGGTGAGAGTGCGTATAATCCATGGACTCAACATTAGTCATAAAGAACTCACATACTTATTGCAAAAATCTACAAGTTATCAAAACCAAGAACTACATGCATGCTCCTAGGGGGATAGATTGGTAGGAAAATACCATCGCTCGTCCCCGACCGCCACTCATAAGGAAAGCAATCAAAGAACACCTCATGCTTCAAATTTGTCACACAACGTTTACCATACGTGCATGCTACGGGACTTGCTAACTTCAACACAAGTATTTCTCAATTCCACAATTACTCAACTAGCACGACTCTAATATTACCATCTTTATATCTCAAAACAACTACCAAGTATGAAACTTCTCATAATATTTAATGCACTCTGTATGAAAGTTTTTATTATACCCATCCTGGATGCCTATCATATTAGGAATAATTTTATTGCCAATGAAAATTACCATGATGTTCTAAAAGACTCTCAAAATAATTTAAGTGAAGCATTAGAGATCAATAATTTCTATAAAATAAAACCACCACCGTGCTCTAAAAAGATATAAGTGAAGCACTAGAGCAAAATTTATCTAGCCCAAAAGATATAAGTGAAGCACATAGAGTATTCTAACAAATTCCGATTCATGTGTGTCTCTCCCAAAGGTATGTACAACAATCATGATTATGGTAAACTAAAAGGCAAAGACTCAAATCATACAAGACGCTCAAAGCAAAACACATATCATGTGGTGAATAAAAATATAGCCTCAAGTAAAGTTACCAATAGATGAAGACGAAAGAGGGGATGCCTTCCGAGGCATCCCCAAGCTTAGGCTTTTGGTTGTCCTTGGATTTTACATTGAGGTACCTTGGGCATCCCCAAGCTTAGGTTCTTTCCACTCCTTGTTCCAAAATTCATCAAATCTTTACCCAAAAACTTAAAAACTTCACAACACAAAACTCAACAGAAAATCTCATGAGCTCCGTTAGTATAAGAAAACAAATCACCACCTTAAGTTACTGTAATGAACTAATTCTTTATTTATATTTGTGTTAAACCTACTGTATTCCAACTTCTCTATGGTTCATATCCCCCGATACTAGCCATAGATTCATCAAAATAAGCAAACAACACACGAAAAAACAGAATCTGTCAAAAACAGAACAGTCTGTAGTAATCTGTAGGTTTCGAATACTTCTGTAATTCCAAAAATCCTGATAAATTAGGATGTCCTAAATAGCTTGTATATTTATCTACTGCCGTTGGAATTGGTATTTTATCGCTCTCTGGTAAAAAACTAAAATTATTCTCATGAGCGCATACTTTCTGTTTTTTACAGCAAGGTCAAATAACAATCACCCAAGAAGATCCTAAAGGCTCTACTTGGCACAAACACTAATTAAAACATAAAAAACACAATCATAACAGATGATAGATGCTTTATTTATTACTAAACATGAACAAAAAGTAAGGAACAAAAATAAAATTGGGTTTCCTCCCAACAAGCGCTATCATTTAACGCCCCTAGCTAGGCATAATTTTAATGATGCTCACATGAAAGACAACAATTGAAACACGAAGGGAGCATCATGTAGTATATGAGAATCACATATAAGTATAATATACTCCCTATGCATAGGAATTTTATAGGAAAACAAATTAGCAAGACAAGCTAGATCTAGCATATGCAAGGAAAAAGGAAGAAAGAATAGCACTCTCAACATAACGAGAGGAAATTTACCAACATGAACGTAACATCCCAAATATTCAATTTGGAATGTTATACACTAGATCATCATTGCATAGCATATATTTTTTGCATTTTGGCTGATCCTAGAAAATTCTACGCAACTCAAGGACCCTCGGAGAGAGTTGGGGATTTCGTTATTTTCATATTTGAGTTTTTCTCAAATTTTGAAAATAGGATCATTTGATTTTATTTATTTTATCTTCAGTTATTTCTATTACAAAAATATGAGAGAGGGAATAAAATGACTTTCCCAAAATAAAGAAATATGGAGGATTTAATAAAAAAATCAAATAAGATTTATTTTGGTTTTATTTGCTATTTTATTTGAATTAGGAAAATGCGTGTTTTTCAAAATTGCATTTAGGCCCCAAATAAATGTTCATCCTGTGCTGCTTGATTTTAGAAGCCCGGGAAAATTTATTTCGGGATTTTTGGAGTCCGCTTAGTATTCCTTTTGGTTTTTTTCTAAGCGTAATTATATAAAAAAAGTGCGAACCGACTTACCGGGCCGTGTCCGACCTGGACTCCCTACCCGGCCGGCTTTAAATAGCCGGGAGGCCCAGCCGCCACCCCCCCCCACGGAAAACCGTAGCCGCCCCTAGCCCGCCTCGCCACGCTGCCGCCCGCCGCGCCGCCGCCGGAGGTAGTTTTTTTCGCCGCCGGTTTTTTTGAAAACCGATCGGATTTCCATCGGTTTTGTTCGGTTTTTTAGGTTCGTTTTTTTAATAGATCGGTTTTTCCGGTTTATTTTTTTAGCGAGCGTTCGACCGTTTGTTTGTTTTTCTTTTTTCTCAGATTAAATCCGCGATTTTTCTGATCGCGATTCCTGATCCGATGTTCGTTTTAGTATAACTTTTCGCTCGTTTATCGAAATCAGGCGATTGAAGCGCCTGGAGTTTCGTCTCGAAACCCTCTTTCTGTTTAACCAACTCAAACAAGTTTTTTCCACTGTAAAAATTGCCCTAGATCCAGAATAGTAAACGAATCTTGTTTCTTTTGCCGTTTGTCTTTCGTTGCTTCGTTCGATTTGATTCTTTTTGCCAACCGGAGTTCTTAAGTTGAACTTTCTGGTTAGATCTCTTATTTGGGTTTTACCTGTGCATTAGTTGAGTACTTATTGTATGCTTGTTTGTTTGTGATAGAGTACCCAGAGTGCGCCGCTTGCTACTTCGAATCGCTAGGTTTTGCGGATCATCAGCAAGGCAAGTAACACTTTGATCATACCTCCTACTACCCAATTTTATTGCATTAGATCAATCCTCGCACATTGCATGATTAGGATCTAATTAATTTGTGGTTTGGGAAGTAGTTGAGGTAGAACCTATTACCTGTTTATTATCAAACCTTTGGGAGTTACTTCTACGTTGCTTATTATTCTATGCTATGCTAGTAGACGTGGATTGGGTGAGTGTATCCATGGCAGATGTGAGATTGTTAAATTAATGGTTTATCTAAGGTGGCAACTTAAATACACATCTGGGTGGATTGAGGCACCTGGGTATTCCAGCGATTGCCTATTTTTCTTTTGGACCGCCACCCAGGCTCAAAGGGATCATGAGATTATTCATGCTAGAAACTTCCGTGTGCAGCCACAAGCTACTATGGGCTCTAGCATAGTTGACTAAGTCGTGCGAACTCTTACAGTGGTAGACTAGCATATGTAGGGGATGTAGGTTGGTACGGTCTACCCGTTCGTAAGGTGCTAGCGCTTCTGAAAGACTATGTCTCGGTCATCCGTTTCTCAAACACCATGTAGTGCGAGAAATCCAATGGAGGAGATCGAGTCTTGTGGGGAAAAGTGCGCAAACCTCTGCAGAGTGTATAAACTAATCATGGTTAGCCGTGTCCCCGGTTATGGACATCTTGAGTACTTGTATCTGGATTATCATGTGAATCTCAACATGTTACTCTAAAATTAATTGTGTTGGGTTTTGTTTAATGATGATGCTTAATTGGGATTGAGAATGTTGTCAACCATTCTCAATGTTTAACAACTACCATGATAGTTAAATAAAATGTATTCCTTTGCAGTAGGGAAAAATTGGCTTTACGCAAAAACTGTAACCATAGAGCTTTCCACCAGTCATATATGCATATAGTATAGCCTATTTCATTCCACTGCTCTCTATGTGTTACATTGCCAGCATATTCCATGTGCTGACCCGTTTCGGGCTGCAACGTTAATGTTGCAGACTTTTCAGACGATGATTAAGGTGCCTTTAGGTTGTGGTTCTATACTCAGTGATGCCGTTGGAGTTGATGGACTCACTTATCTTACAAGCCTTTCGCTGTTATCGTTATTAGATGGCCTTAAGCCATATTTATTGTAATAAGTTCTCTCTTGAGACACTCGATGTAATAAGTGTGTGATTGCTACTCTGTTATAAATCCTTCAAGTACTGTGTGGTGTCAGCATTACTGATCCAGGTACCCGAGCACAGAGATTGGACCGTTTGAGGTCTGGTCGCTACAATGAAAATTTATACAACCACATTTTCCTCTCTCATAATAATTACATGTAGGATCATACTCAAATTCAACAATATAGCTATCACATAAAATATTCTCAACACGATCCACATGCATGCAAAGTTAACACTCTTCCAAAATAGTGGGATTAACATTAACTAAAGTCATGACCTCTCCAAACCCACTTTTATCAAAAACTTCATAGGATTGAACATTCTCCAAATATGTGGGATCTATAGTTGACACTCTTCCAAACGCACTCTCAATATTATTGCAAACATTATTATCAATCTCATATTCATCATGGGGCTTAAATAAATTTTCAAGATCATAGGAAGCACTATCACCCCAATCATGATCATTGCAACAAGTAGAGGACAGAGAAAAACTAGCATCCCCAAGCTTAGGGTTTTGCATATTATTAGCACAATTTACATCAATAGAATTGATAATAAAATCATTGCAATCATGCTTTTTATTCAAAGATCTATCGCGAATCGCTTCATAAAGTAATTCATCACACTTTTCAGATTCACGAATTTCAAGCAAAACCTCATAAAGATAATCTAATGCACTCAACTCACTAGCAATATGTTCATCATAATTGTATCTCTTAAAGAGTTTAGCAAGTGGATGAGGATCCATAAACTTTTAGCAAGCGAAGATGCAAGCAAAAAGAAGGTACATGGTAACACAAGCAAACAAAAGATCGAACGGAAGAAGGGCGAAGAAAAGATAAAGGTGAAGTGGGGGAGAGGAAAACGAGAGGCAAATGGAAAATAATGTAATGCGAGGGATAAGAGTTTGTAATGGGTACTTGGTATGTCTTGACTTGAGTGTAGATCTCCCCGGCAATGGCGCCAGAAATCCTTCTTGCTACCTCTTGAGCATCCGTTGGTTTTCCCTTGAAGAGGAAAGGGTGATGCAGCAAAGTAGCATAAGTATTTCCCTCAGTTTTTGAGAACCAAGGTATCAATCCAATAGGAGACTACACGCAAGTCGCCTAGTACCTGCACAAACAAACAAGAACCTCGCAACCAACGCGATAAAGGGGTTGTCAATCCCTTCACGGTCACTTACGAAAGTGAGATCTGATAAAGATAATAAGATAAATATTTTTGGTATTTTTGTTGTATAGATTGAAAACTAAAGATTGCAAAATAAAATAAAATAAATAGTAAACTAGAATTGTAGATCGGAAACTATATGATGTAAAGTAGACCCGGGGGCCATAGGTTTCACTAGTGGCTTCTCTCAAGATAGCATATATTACGGTGGGTGAACAAATTACTGCCAAGGAATTGATAGAAAAGCGCATAGTTATGAGAATATCTAGGCATGATCATAAACATAGGCATCACGTCCATGTAAAGTAGACCGAAACGATTCTGCATCTACTACTATTACTCCACACATCGACCGCTATCCAGCATGCATCTAGAGTACTAAGTTCATAACAACAGAGTAACGCATTAGGCAAGATGACATGATGTAGAGGGATAAACTCAAGCAATATGAAATAAACCCCATCTTTTTATCCTCGATGGCAACAACACAATACGTGTCGGTTCGCTTTCTGTCACTGGGATCGAGCACCGCAAGATTGAACCCAAAGCTAAGCACTTCTCCCATTGCAAGAAAGATCAATCTAGTAGGACAAACCAAACTGATAATTCGAAGATACTTGCAAATATATCAAATCATGCATATAAGAATTCAGAGAAGAATCAAATATTGTTCATAGATAAACTTGATCATAAACCCACAATTCATCAGATCTCGGCAAACACACCGCAAAAAGTATTACATCGAATAGATCTCCAAGAACATCAAGGAGAACTTTGTATTGAGAACCAAAGAGAGAGAAGAGGCCATCTAGGTAATAACTATGGACCCGAAGGTCTGTGGTAAACTACTCACACATCATCGGAGAGGCTATGGTGTTGATGTAGAAGCTCTCTGTGATCAAATTCCCCTCCGGTAGATCGCCGGAAAAGGTCCCCAGATGGGATCTCACGGATACAGAAGGTTGTGGCGGTGGAAAAGTGGTTTCGTGGCTCCCTTGGATGTTTTCAGGGTATAAGAGTACATATAGACGAAAGAAGTAGGTCGGTGGAGCTCCGTGGGGCCCACGAGGGTGGGGGCGCGCCTACCCCCTGGGCGCGCTGCCCTACCTCGTGGCCGCCTCATTGCTTCCTTGACCTCCACTCCAAGTCTCCTGGATTGCGTTTGTTCCAAAAAATATCCTCGCGAAGGTTTCGTTCCGTTTGGATTCCGTTTGATATTCCTTTTTTGCGAAACACTGAAATATGCAAAAAAAACAACAATTTGCACTGGGCCATTGGTTAATAGGTTATCCCAAAAATAATATAAAAGTGCATAATAAAGCCCATTAAACATCCAAAACAGATAATACAATAGCATGGAACAATAAAAAATTATAGATACGTTGAAGACGTATCAAGACGAGATGAGGAGCGATTCGAACTTTGCTTGGGTTGGCAGCAAATTAGGGATTTGAGCGCTCTGGGCGCGTGGAAGGGGATGGTGGAAAAGGGAGATTTTCCAGGGATGGAATTGGGGCTGCCAGATATTTCAACCCGAAACATGGAAGCACGAACTTGTTTTGTCGTCATTCTTTTTTTGTGGGGGGGGGGAGGGAGGGAGGTGGTGGGTGGTTGGGCGCTAGCGTCCGTACGACACATGCGATCACCACGACACGCCCCTGGTCTGCCTGGTGCGCCTACATTTGAGAATGCAAATGAATCTTATTTCATTAGCAAACGAATCTGTATGTATTACCATGTCCGTGTTTTCCTTGCAAATAGTTAGTCATTCGAAATGAGATACTATAAATTAATTAATGAGGAGTTATTTGAATTAGAGTGTGTGTCACATAGCAATCTCCAATTCTAACGTGGATTTCACATTTCACGGTATCCATGCTACTTTTTTAATACAAATTCATATGTATATGATGAAAACCATGGTAGTGAGAAAACTTTGGTTGGGTTCAAACATATGACCTTCTAAATAGCACAACAATTGAGTCAATGTCAACTTTTCCAAACCTAGTATGGCACGAATTCGAAATAATTACGGAAGCCATATGCATGTCCTCAATTCAAATCTTACAATGTACACTAAATTGAAACGTCGATATTAAGTCTCGTACTATCTACGTTCAAATGTTGTTTTTAGCCCCACCCCACCCCCTCCTTTGGCACACACGCTACATATAGTTCTTGTATCGATCAATATTCCTCTCGTAACCACCTTAGGAAGCTACCGGTTTCTGACACACGTTCATTCTTTCTCTCCATGTTTTCGATCTCTAACTCTCTCAACTACACAACCCCTCTTTTCCACTCTGTTGCCAAATGTATCAACCTCACACACCAGCCATTGCACTCCATGCCGAGCTCTCTCTCTCCCTCCCACCCTCTCTCGCTATATACATGCATTGACTATCTAGCCCCCCTCGTGCGCATGCACGCACGTTGTCTATCTAGGTCACTCTCTCGAGACTGTCTCACTCTTTCTTCCGCACGGCGGGCCACACTCGCTCAATCTCTCTCTGTTTATCTAAGTCTCGATTAACCTCGCTTTATTTCACACACAAATGATATATCTCCCTGTTCGGGCCTCGATTGACACACTCTATACTCTTTCACGCAGATTGTCTATCTAGGTCAGTCCATCCAAGCCACCCAACTCTTTCGACCTCATGGCGGGCCACGCTCACTCAATCTCTCTCTCTCTCTATCTCTATATGTCTCGATTGACCTTGCTCTTTCTCGGACACAAATGATATATCTCCATGTTTGAGTCTCATTCGACATATTCATATTGTATACTCTCTCACGCACATTGTCTATCTAGGTCGCTCTCTCCAACCCGTCTCACTCTTTCGATCGCACAACGACCCACACTCGCTCAATCTCTCTCCCTTTATTTATGTAATCGATTGACGTTGCTTCCTCCCACGTGCAAAATATATCTACATGTCTATGACTGGATCATCTCTCAAGATCTATCTTACAGCCCTCACCCTTCCCAAAAGCTCAATCGGACAATATCTCTCCAGAGCATATATATCTTTTCAACGAATGCCGGACCACACTCACTTTGTCTCTCTATCTATCTGTGTTTTAATTGACCTCGCTTTCTCACGCTGTATCTTCCACACATTGAAGCTACCTCTCCACCCCTCGCAGAGCCGGAGCTATTTACATTGTGAGGGGGACTCCAACCTTGGATTAATTTGTGAAGGCATTTATTCCGGTGGGTTTAGATTATATATTCGTAGCATTCGGCCCACAACTACCCCAAACATCGTTGCAACCCCCGCACCTCCCCCAATTGATTTCCCTCTGGCTCGTTCATCACTCTCTCACACGTCTTTTCTCACCTTCAACGTCGCACCATGGTATTTTTGCCAAAACTCTATTGTACTCTTTAATTATTACAAATAAGCTATAAAACTACACACCGATAGTCCACCTGTAATGGAATAAATTTTGACCCACAAATTAAAGTGCTATAAACTACACACCGAGAGGCCCACCTATCATGAAACTATTCTATATAAATTAAAAAGGACAAGGATCGAACATGCGACCATGCCTTCAAGCCGCATATCAATAGGCAACATAGTACAACAATGTTTGTTGTACCCCCCTTTGTTGATATAATATTTTTATATCACCACAACCTATTTAATGGATAACATCTTTTAATATTATTTTTAGTATATTAGTGGGACCGGCTCGTTAGCATATACTACTATTCGCCTTTACTTACTGGTGGGTTCCATGCCTGCTCTCTCTCTCCTCCCCTTCTATGTTTAAACGCATGGGCAAACACGAAGAACTCGCGGGCGATGTTGCCATTGACCATATCTGAACATGTTGACAAGTTACGGCACCAGTTTCACATACTAGTAGTACTAGTCAATGTGTACGTGCAATGCACGTTAATTTAGAAGTATATTAAGGGCATGTAATATTAAGTAGGATATTATTTGCGTGTTATTATGTGATTAGCACTATTTTTGGCTTGAAATTAACTGCAAGCTAAACGTGTTGATCGCTCGACATTGAAGAAGTCTAGGTCGTTGGATTGACATGATTTGATGGCCGAGATTAATTGGATCTGCCCCTTTGGTATAGATGGTATAGGTATGGATTATACATGTAACAAGTTTAAGAACAAAAGTGACCGTGACGTACAAGTTATATAGTACGATTTATCTACTACTCCATAATAATTAAATGCGTTGATAAATAGATGTATCGCCTAGTGCTCGAACAAGGGGACTGGTCGCGCCCTACAAGTATTTGGAATTGACTTCCCTAAGAAAATATTTGGAATTGAGGTGGTATTTAATATGAAATGTTTGCGATGAGAAGGAATACATGTGGCTTGAATATGTTTTATATTTAATTTGATACGGCTCTAGCAGAACATTCAATAGATCAAACCATAGATTTCATTCAGTCTGACCCCAGCTTTACATTCGTACAACGATCAATCTAAAATAAACGGAAATGATAAATGTTCACATTTTAAGCATGGCAATCCGAACATTTTTCTTGGAAAATTCAGATTACGTGGCGGCGGCGGGGGCGTCTTGCGATGTGAAGCGGCTCCTCTACCGTGCTCTATGTGTCGTCAGGCCAGTGACCGATGGCGACGGCGACGGCGGCGTCTTACGCCGTTGTTTGCTTACTCCTGGACGTTGGCCCTAGCTTCAAGGAAGGCTAGAATGTTCTGGACTTCAGTCTCCAGGAGCGAGTCAACTGGCGGGAGGAGGCGACTAGCGTTGGCGCAAGGAAGCTGTCGACGGCGGCCATCCACGCCCTTGAGGGGGGCACTAGCACCCACGCGGGGACATGCGCTAGCAACGGCACGACGGAGACATTCATGTGCACGGGCGCACGCGTTAGTGCACGTGCAGGCGCATGCACTGGCAGGTGCACGGGCGCGTGAAAGTCAACGGGGACCTCGTGGAACCATGTGGCATCAAGCTCGGCTCCCAGCCCATCAATTTCATGGGGATGGGCGTTGGCGCAGTCGGGGCGACGGGAGCTGAAATGGGAGCGGGGACAGGCGCGACGTCTTCCCGCAAGGCCGGTTCAAGCTCTTCCGAAAGTGCCTTATGTTCTTGAGACTCCGGTTGGGTGTCTTCCTCGGGAAACTAGAAGACTAAGGGCAGACCATCGTGATGCTGCATGGCGTACGATTAGGTCAAGCTGGTTGGAGGTAGACGACAGGAGAATCAGAGAGGAAGAGAGAAGATTGTAGCGATACTAGGTAGTGCAGGGGTGATTTTAAACTACGGTGCCGGCGCCATTAAAAGTGGGGGCAGTTGGGACGAAGGTGGGCGGCGGAGCCTGGTCAAAGGGCTCGCCTCCCGGCGAGCCTGCGCAGCGGCCAACTCGCACGCCTCCCAGTCAGCCGGCGCAGCGATCTGCTCGCACGCCTCACGCGACTCACATGCTTGCTCGGACAGCACCTGCCGATGAGAAGCGGGAGTCGTGGCGGCATGTAAACACCCATGGTTTGAGTATTGAAAGTGTTCGCCTTAACGTGACAGGTCTTTGTTCCAAAATACCTTGGCTCTTCATTTGTTCAACTTCTCATAAGCAGCTTGTCTCAAATTGAAGAAAAATTATGTAGGAATATTTGTGCCATATCACGAGACCATGCTCGGTTTCATGAATTTCTGGTCACTTTTGGATTTTCTGAAATTTAAAATCCAGGATTCGAAACAATATCATAACCTACATCATGCAATAAATTTTCAAGCAATACATCTTTACTGTTGTAGATGTTAATATTTCTTAAGAAAGGCTTTGGTCAAACATTTTGCTTAGTTAGACTACAGACAAGTTATATATGCAGAGTAAAAGGATAATCCCTCCATACCAGTGCATTGCCTACTATATTAACTCAAGTACTAGGCACGAACAAACGGGGCTCAATTCTGTACTCACCCTAGTGTAGTACTCCTATTAGTACTAGGCAATGGAGTTGACGGGTGACCTTGGGCAGCGGCAACCGAGGGAATTGAACCGTGCTCGGCACGGTAGGTAACGTTGGCTAGTTACAAAAGCATCCCTCCAATGTTCATCGGTAGTCATTATGGATCGGGGACATGAGGGGAATTTCCTAGGGCTGGAATTTTGGCCACCAGATATTTCGACTCGAAACGCGGAGGCTCGACTGGTTGGGGTTGGCTAATGTGTGTACCACGCACGCCACCAGAAGGACACGAGCCCTATTTTTTCAAGGATCAACATGAGCCCGAGTCTGGCTGGTACACCATTGGGTGCTACCATTCGAGAATACAAAAGGAATCTTTTAAATTGCCAAACGAATCTATATGTATTATAATGCCCGTATTTTCCTTGCAAATAGTAATCTCAACTAGGTAATTGATTTATGACAAGTTCTTGAATTAGAGTTAGTTTGTGATATAGTGATATCAACATGGATTTCACATTTCATGGTATCCCTAGTAAGTTTTTAATTGCAAATTCAAATTTAAAAGATGAACGGTATGGTGGTGAGAAAACTTTGTATGTATCAAGCATATGACCACACACACACACACAAATACAATAACAATCCAGTAAGTATAGTGCATATATTTTTCCAAACCATGCATGTATGACACGAATTCAAAAATACTCACTTTGTTCATAAATATTGTCTTCTAGAGATTTTAACAAGTGACTACATATGGAGCAAAATGAGTGAATCTACACTCTAAAATATGTCTATATACATTCGTATGTGGCAGTCCATTTGAAATCTCTAAAAAAGAGTAATATTTAGGAACAAAGGGAGTAAAATGTAAGACATGCATGGTCCTCAATTCTATATTTAAAATGAACAGGAAACTGGAACATGAATATTAAGTCTAGTACTACATACATGCAAATGTTGTGTTTCGGCGGAGCTATGTAGATTGTCGGGGGTTAACCCCTCGTCCTTAGATAAAATTGTGAAGCTCTATTTAGTATTGTTTAGATTATATTATTTGAACATTATATTTGTCCCCACCCTCCCAAACACCGATTGGTTGTGCACCCCCTGCCCGGGAGAATATCATGTGCCCCCACACGTTAGATGCTATATGCTGATACGAGTTGCTTGGAGCTTGTAGATCTGAGATATAGCAACTCACAGGATGTCTTAATATTTTTACAGGAAACCTTAATGAGTTTGATAATTGCACACAATTTGTACAAAAACTACTCAGATGCCCTTGGATCCCATATCCAACGACCTCGAGGCTCGTATCACCGTAGCATTCAAGATGAAGGAGGACCTCATATTCTCATGTATGTAAGAATATCATGTGCTACCACAGATTAGATGGTTTGGTGATACAAGCTTTTGGAGCCATTGGATCTATGATCCAACAACTCCTAGGTGGTTCGAATGTTTTTTTGCAGAAAGCCCCCAAAGAGTTCGGCCACTGCTTACAAGAACAAAGACTACTTAGATGCCATTGGATCTTAGATGAACAACCTCAAAGCTCGTATCACCGTATCATTCAAGCTGCGAGAGCACCTGATGTTTTCTCGCATGGGAGAATATGAGGTGTTCCCGCACTGTAGATTCTATGGTGATACGAGTTCCCCGAGATCTAACGGCTCACAGTAGGAGGTTTGAATGTTTTTGCAATATACGCCTGAGAGAGTTTGGGAATTGCGCAGAAAGTACAAGTACTATGCATGTGGCATCTGATCACAGATCATATGACCTAGATGCTCGTATCACCGTAGCGGCTAATTAAGTTACGGGGAGCACCTAATATGAGCAACTGGGAACCATTGGATCCAAGATGCAGTGGCACACACGAGGCCTGAATGTTTTATTTGCAAAAAAAACTTGGAGAGTTTGGAATTGCGCATAATTAGAAAGACTACTCCCAAGCCATTGAATCTCAGTTCCAACGACGTAAAAACTCGTATCACCATCGCATCTAAGCTGCGGGGTGGATGTGATATTCTATGCCGCTATCATTTTTGTTCCTAAATGTGCAAAATATGTGTAACTCGCGCCGTTAGTTGTCTAAGCGCGCAAAGTGTTTGTTCAAAAAAAACATCCTACACTGAAATATCGGAACAACACATGGGGGTCCCACTTGTCATTGATCAAATTTGGACCTAAAACTAACAAATCTGAAAGATGAGATTCGAACTGGCAATCTAGACTACAAAGCGTAAGTTGATAGCCTGAAACAACAACAATTGTTGGCTTTGTCCCATAACTTGATTTTATACAGTATTACGTTGAGTAGAGTAGAGGGAGTGGCTCGTCAACACGTGCATGACCGTTGACTCACTTACTGGTGGGTCCCATGTTTGAAATTTCTCTCTCCTCTCCATCGTCTAACCTTTAGATGCACAGTCACACACGAAGAGCGGCGCTAGCTTGCCGTGGTGTTATTATAACTAAAAAAGCTTGGAAAATAGAAGAATCGCTTAGAACAAGAGACGTTGTGGCTGGTCGATACGGAGCTAACCACACCTATCCTCCGTGCCATGTTAGCATGATGAAGCTGTGTGGCTACTGGGGTGTTTTCGACCGACTAGCTAGGTCCCGAGGTCGAACCATAACTAGTATGTCTCATACAGTATATTTTTACACGCACATTTTTCCTCCGTGCCGAGACGTGGCACACCCTACCGCGCGGTTTCGGGGTCCTCCCGGGTGGTGCACACATATTTTTCTTCCTTGCCGAGACATGGGACGCCCTACCGCGCGTTTTCTGGGTCCTCCTCGATCGTAGCGCCGAACCAAGTAAATGAGTCATCAAATCACGAAATACCACCTTTCCCGCCGAGTACATCAGTGAAGCACGGTGGCTAGCTAGTTGGGCTAGTGCGACCGATTAGCTCAGCCGCCGCCACATTTGTTTTTTCACCCCTTTTTTTATCTCCTTGCCGGTAGGTAAATTTAAATATCCACCGCGGCGTTGCTCTGGTCTTTGGGTGCGGCATGATTTTTATTTTTTTGATTGACGGGAGCCGGCGCGGAAACAATTAGTCACGATGACTCCGCCTGTAAAACCCACACTGCTCCCTGATACAAAAAGTCGTCGACTGGTGTTTCCCCATGGTGAAAACCAAAAGATTCACCCCGCTCCTCGGCTGGCTAGCTCCCTCCGCCTTCCCGTAGATTGCATTGTCTTTCAGCCATTTTGCCCCCTTTGCTTCCTCTCCCCATTGCTTCTACCTGGTTCCATGGCGGCGCACCAGATCACAAAGCCTGAGGTGAGGCTCCTAACACAGGAGCTCCAGGCCAAGGATGCAGAGCTCAGGGCCAAGGACGTGGAGCTCCGTGAGCTCAAGGAGGAGAGGAGTGCCATACTCCTTTTTGTGCAGGAGTTCACAAAGCTTCAAAAGTGGCAGGAGTCCACCAAAAGATGCTTGAGGCGTCGGCGGCGTTGCTGCAGAAAGCGGGAGATACGATAGGCGGTCAGGCGAGCTGGCTGGAGCGCGAGCAGGCCGACCAGGACGAGGTCCGGGATCGCCTCAGCCACTTGGTGGACCATGTTGCCACGCACGTGTTGCGGCTGCGCGATGCCTACCGTCGTGCCAGCACGACCATGACGAGCATTAGGCTAAACCCGTTCGAGCACCCCGTCGACTTCAACAAGCTGCAGCTTCCTGACCTGGTCTCCTTCTTCACCTATATCTCCAAGGAGTTGAGTCGTCTCCACGCGATGGTGGGGGCGGAGCTGGATAAGGAGGGGTTGCGGGCTGCGGTCGCCGTTGCCGGGCGAATCCTCTCAGGGCTCCGTCACCGGAATCCATTCGTGCCATTGGACGCCGTCTTTGACGAGCTGGCTCCTGTTGACCGGGAGCGGGCTCTACGGGCGGTGGCACCCTGCATCACCAATGTCGTGCGCCTCTTGAAGCAGAGGGACTTCGGTGGTGGGGTGAATAGGCAACTAACAATTATTATCTTTTCTTTACCAAATTAAACTTAGCAACAAAGTAGGTTGTCTAGATATGCAACTAGGTGAGCAACCTATATGATGCAACAACAACTAGCACACAAGCAAGCAAGGGATACAAAACAATATAAGCTTGCACAAGCAAAGGTAAGAGATAACCAAGAGTGGAGCCGGTGGAGAAGATGATGTGTTACCAAAGTTCCTTCCCTTTGAGAGGAAGTACGTCTCCGTTGGAGCGGTGTGGAGGCACAATTCTCCCCAATAAGCCACTAGAGCCACCATATTCTCCTCATGCCCTCACACAACGCTAGATGTCGTGATTCCACAACTGGTGCCCTTGAAGGCGGCGACTGAACCTTTACAAACAAGGTTGGGGCTATCTCCACAACTTAATTGGAGGCTCCCAATGATACCACGGACCTTCACCACAACGGAATGTGGTTCTGAGGTAACCTCAACCGTCTAGGGTGCTCAAACACCCAAGAGTAACAAGATCTGCAAGGGATTAGTAGGCGGAATCAAATTTCTCTTGGTGTAAGTGTAGATCTGGGCCTTCTCAACCAATCCCTAGAAGATCAACAAGTTTTATTGGCTAGGGAGAGAGATCAGGCAAAAAAGAGCTTTGGACCAACAATGGAGCTTGGGGGGAAAGAGGTAGGTTAACTTGAAGAAGAAGAACTCCTTTTATAGTGGGGAAACCAATCCAACCGTTATCCCCCTCTTCAGCCCGCACAGAGCGGTGCTACTAGTAAGTGGGGCGGTACTACCGCTGGTAGCAGTGGTACTACTGCGACCCCCAGCAGTACTACCGCGGTGACAGAGAGTAGAAGAAGAAGAGGGAGAACATGAGAGAGAATGAGGGTCTGGGCGGCACTAGTAGCGGTGGTATCCGTGGTACTACCGCTCACGGGCGGTACTACCGCTCCTACTACCGCTACTACTACCGCACATCCCGACACGAGAAAAGACATCCTCGAATCAAGGCGGTAGCGGTGCCGATCCAGGACGGTACTACTGATGTAGGACAGAGGTACTGCCGCTTGAGGACCACGGGTGGTACTACCGCGCTGGCGGTGGTACTACCGCTATCTCCTCACAATCTCCACTTCCGTTGAAACGACAACCTGCAAGGAGAGGAAAGGAGCTGGGATTGCAAAGATGAAGTGTACGTGTTGATTCCACCCTATCCTTTCCAATGCGCCCCCTCTTGATAGTACAGTGTCTCCTATGACTCAAATCCACCAAAACTGGAAGGAAGGAGACTACACTGTCTTCACTTTAAAACTCCGAGGGGAAAGAATCTTCTCGTGCCAATGAATGAATCACTGAAATACTCAAAGCACACGATTAGTCCACAAAAGCGTTGTCATCAATAACCAAAACTACTTAGAGAGAGAGATACATGCCCTAACAATCTCCCCCTTTTTGGTGGATTGATGACAACACGGGATTTGCACAAAGGAATGAAATGATAATATGTGAATCCTAGGGACAACAAAATATAGACGGGATCCCCCTAAATATGTGCACTTAATTAGAAGTGCCCTTAGATAGCAAAGTACACAATTTAGGATCAACACTCCCCCTATATTTTATAGTCTGGCCACATTTGCATCAAAGATGAGACATATATGAGCTAGGAAGCAATAAAGTAGCAAGTGAGAAAAGTAGACATATGAGATAAGCATGAACTCACAAACTACTAAAGTACTTGACATACAAAGAAAATAATTGGATCGTGTAGCATATTTCACACACCATATGATAGGATACCAGGTCTCACGAACACAAACCAAACCAAAGCAAATGATGAGAAAAGAGTTTGCGAGAGAGACAGACAAGGCAAATAAGACACGCTCGCAACTCGACAGCAACAAAGGCAAATAAGACACACTTGCAACTCAACAGCGACAAATCCCTAAACTTTCTCCCCCTTTGGCATCGAGACACCAAAAGGGCAAAGAGTGTTGCTACAGCCCCAGGTGATAGCACAACTGATGATCGCCATCATCACATCCCCTCGTGATCGTCTGCTCCTCTGTCATCAGCAGGGGGTTGCTCAATGTCTGAGTCTATCCACGGGCAGTGCTACCGAACCCACTCCTCCTCCTCCTCCTCTGTGATCTTGCCCTTAGATCTGCTAGCAACTGTTGTACCTAACTGACACATGAGCTCCTTGTGACGGCTTCTGTCCTTCTACTCAGACACATGAGCCATATACTGTCCATGATACTCCATGCAGAAGAGTTTCTTCATCTTGCGCTTGAGCTTCTTTGCCCACAGGGCTCCACTCTAGGGGGTGCATAGTCCTCATCATCGTCAGCATCAGCCTCTGTCTCAACTTCGTCAGCTCCAGATGGAATCCCAGACCTCAGTACCGAAGTGCCCCAGTTCTCCTTCTTCCTCAGACGCTTGATCTCATGAGGGATCAACTCGCTAGTCTCTAGCACGACACCAGGAAGAGTGTGCTCCCAAGCCTTCTCAATAAGCAACATGAGAAAAGGCCCATAGATGGGGCACTTGCACTTGGAGATAGCGGTGAGAAGCTCATACCACATGACATGAGAGATATCCAAGGACTCTCTAGTGTTTTCTTCCTTCTCATGCTGACAGAAAAGTAACATGTCCACAAGAAACGAGTGAACCATATCCAAGTTCCCAATCCGTGGGAAAAGATTCTCCCTGAAGATGCGATGAAGTATGTCTAAGTAGGCAGGCAACTCATACGTCTCCTTCTGCATCTCGGGGTTAATCTTCATAGTGCAGAACGGCCAAAGAGCTTGCTTGTGAGTAGAAGTTGCCTTCTGGTGAGGACGAAAGCCAACCGGGTTCTCAAGCCCTTGATCTTCAATCCCAAACAATTCCATGAATGCCTTCCATTTGACAGATAGAAGTTTGCCACTAGTCATCCAAGTCAAGGTCCTTTCCGCATCAGTTCCCAGATGAACCATGGCATAAAACTGAGCCACCAAATCCGCATCAAAGTCCTTGTTGAACTCCATGATCCTGAGAATATTCAGCTGAGTACACATCTGCAGAGCTTCACCAAAGTAGGCAGGATCCTTCTCCATATAGGCAATGCCAATGGAGCAGACATCAACATAAAGATTCTTCTTTGCTTTGATCACATCAAAATAGATTGCCCACTGAAACTGGTTCCAGAATGGGCAGTTGACCAAAGTGGGTTCTTGATCTTCCGCATATGGGTTGCGCCGATGCCTTTCCAAGAACTCCTTGGCAGTCATCTCTATCACAGACTTGGCCCTAGGCTTGGGCTTGTTTGCAATAGTATTCTTGGGCTGAGAAGGAGGAGGAACACTTGAGGAAGCAACCCCTGACTCAGAAGTGCGATAGCGCTTTGAAGTAGAATGCACGGGGTTGACACGGTAGATAGGTTTCTCTGAAGGGCCATCACCTGGAACCAAACACACGGACAAAAGAAACAACACAAAATAACAAACATAAGCCACCAGAAAAAGCAACAAGGATCAATAGTTGGTACGGGTAAGGTGGAAGTTGGCATCCAGCAGTAGTACCGAGATCTGGAAGCGGTAGTACCGCCCGAGCGGTAGTACCGCTCCAGGCGGGGGGACACCGGTTTCCCTAGTGCCATGGCCAACCGACACTACCAGGATGCCAAATTCAAAAATAAGCCTACCAAATATCAATCCAAACAGTCTAGAAGCCTTCACCATCCTACTCAAGCTTCGATTTGGCCAAAAATCGATGAATGCAAAGCCCATTGCCCCTAAAGACTAGATCTAAAACCTATAAGCAATGAGGAAGGGATCGGGGGCAATACCAGCATCCATGGCTAGAGGAAGGGATGGGGATTGATCCCACCGGAGGAAACGGTGAAAGACGGCCCAGAGGAGGCGGCCCACCGGTGCCCTCCCATGGCGAGTTCGTTGCTGGCGTACGAAGAGGACGAGAGGGTTGAGTGAATGGGTGTGGGGGAGAAGGAAACTCCCCCTGCCCCGTCATAACCCTCTAGTCCCGCCCCGCAATGGTAGTACCGCTCGGGCGGGCGGTAGTATCGCTTGATGTACATTAGCGGTAGTACCGCGCACCTCCAGCGGTAGTACCACCCGGCCAAAACTCGAAGACACGACAGAAAGAGGCTTAGCTCAAGCAACAAGAAAACACGAAGGGGCGAGGGAGAAAACACTAAGGTAGTAAAACACCCACGAGAGGACAAGAAATAAAAACCACACAACTCTCACAGAGAGGGCGGTGGCCGAGTCCACCTATGTTTGAGTCAAGCGGTATGGCACCACGAAGATTTTAACCTTAGGCCCATGACCAAAACTCATCTTTGAATCACAAGTACCATAAAAATGGCTAATGTGAAAGAGTTGATCAATTTATGCATAATGGGGGGAGGGAGAGTTCATTGAGAGAACAACACTCCCCCTATGTCCATGCCTACACCTATACAAGACATCACGATGAGTATGGTGGGGTGTGCAAAGGTTCAAGCCACATTGCTCAAATCAATGATATTTAGCTCATGTCTTAATTCGTGAAATCTTGCTTCATCCAAACGCTTCGTGAAAATATTTGCAAGGTTATCATGAGTGTTGACATAGTTGAGCTTGATCTCCCCTCGCCTAATGTGATCCTGGATGAAGTGATATCGAATCTCAATATGCTTCGTCTTGAAGTGTTGCACCGGGTTGAGAGAAATCTTGATGGCACTTTCATTGTCACACCAAAGAGGCACTTTGTCACAAATGACACCATAATCCTTTAAAGTTTGCCTCATCCATAGAAGTTGAGCACAACAACTACTAGCGCTCACATACTGTGCTTCAGTGGACGATAGAGACACACAACTTTGCTTCTTAGAAGACCAACTCACCAAAGAGCAACCAATAAATTGGCACCCTCCAGAAGTCGACTTCCTATCCACTTTGTCTCCCATCCAATCCGAGTCTAAAAAGCCCACAAGGTTGAAGCAAGCTCCTCTTGGGTACCATAAGCCAAAGTTTGGGGTTTGAGATAAATTTCAAAATATTCGCTTGACCGCCACATAGTGGCTTTCCTTATGTGCGGCTTGAAACCGTGCACAAATTCCCACACTCAACATGATATCCGGTCTAGATGCACAAAGGTAAAGCAAGGAGCCAATCATGGAATGATATACTTTTTGATCCACCGCTTTACCATTGGGATCTATGTCAAGTTGGCATTTGACAGGCATTGGAGTGGAAGCCGGCTTGACATCACTTAGCTTGAATCTCTTAAGCATGTCTTGAGTGTATTTGGCTTGGTTGATGAAGGTTCCTTCTCTTCTTTGTTTGATTCCGAACCCGAGAAAGAACTTCAACTCTTCCATCATGGACATCTTGAACTTCGAGGTCATGAGAGCAGCAAACTCCTCATTGAAAGATTTGTTAGGAGAACCAAATATAATATCATCAACATATAGTTGGCATACAAACAACTCCCCTTTGACCTTCTTAGTAAAAAGAGTGGGGTTGATTTTCCCAATTTCAAACCCACGATCTTGCAACTAATCGATAAGGTGCTCATACCACGCACGTGGGGCTTGTTTAAGGCCATAGAGTGCCTTATCAAGTAGGTACACATGATTTGGGAACTCGGGATCCTCAAACCCTGGGGGTTGTTTGACATACACTAACTCATTAATAGGACCATGAAGAAAAGCACTCTTCACATCCATTTGTTGCAACTTGAAGTTATGATGAGAAGCATAAGCAATCAACAAACAAATGGATTCAAGTCAAGCAACAGGAGCAAAGGTTTCACCGTAGTCAATCCCCTCGACTTGGGAGCAGCCTTGTGCTACCAAACGTGCCTTGTTGCGAACAATAATCCCATGAGCATCTTGCTTGTTCTTGAATATCCACTTGGTTCCAATGACATTATGGTTCTCCTTTGGCCTTGGCACAAATCTCCACACCTTGTTGTGCTCGAAGCTGTTGAGTTCTTCATGCATGGCATTAAGCCAATCCGGATCCTCGAGTGCCTCATAGACCTTTTGGGGTTCAACACAAGAGACAAACGCGTGATGTTCACAATAATTTGCTAATTGTCTATGAGTTCTTACCCCCTTTCTTAAGCTTCCAAGCACATTCTTCATGAGATGATCTTTGGTAGTGAGCTTGGATGCAATCTTGGCGGCACGACGCTCCAATTCCTCCTGAAGAGAGAGTTGAGGAGCGGTAACTTGATCATCTTGAGCATCGTCTTGAGCTTGTTCTTGATCTTGAGCTTGATCTTGAACTTTCTTGGTGGTAGGAACTTCATCTCGGGCATCACTAGGCGGTTCACCACCATCTTGAGGTTTATCTTGCCCTAGTTCTTGTTCATTTGGTTGAGGGCCTTCACTTTGTTCTTCGGAAGCGTGTGGGTCTTGGATTGGTGATGGTTCCACTTGAGTGGAACATTGTCCTTCTCCTTCGGCCACAAGGGGTTCCTCAATGGGTAGGATATAGCCAACACCCATTCTTCTTATGGCTTAGGGAGGAATTTCATCACCTACATCACAAGTACCACTTTGCTCCACTTGGGAGCCATTACTCTCATCAAACTCCATGTTACACATCTCCTCAATGAGTCCGGTGGACTTGTTGAGGACACTGTAAGCATGAGAGTTTGTAGCATAACCAAAAAATATGCCCTTCCGAGTTCTAGCCTCAAATTTAGACAAACGAACACCTTTCTTGAGAATGAAACACTTACAACCGAACACCCGAAAGTAATTGAGGTTGGGCTTTTTGTCGGTAAGTATCTCATATGGAGTCTTGTTCAAGCCTTTGCAGAGATAGAGCCGATTGAATTCATGACAAGCGGTGTTGATGGCTTCGGCCCAAAAGTTGTACGGAGACTTGAACTCCGCCATCATGGTCCTTGTTGCGTCCATCAATGTCCGGTTCTTCCTCTCCGCAACACCATTTTGTTGAGTGGTGTAAGGTGCGGAATATTGATTCTTGATCCCCTCATCACTAAGAAACTCATCCAAGGTGTAGTTCTTGAACTCGGCGCTCTTGTCACTTCTTATTGTCAAGATCTTTACATTGTATTGACGTTGAGCTTCATTTGCAAGACAGTTTGTTGGGTCTCACTCTTCCTCTTAAAGAAATATACCCAAGTGTATCTTGAATAATCATCCACACCCACCAAGAAATACTTTCTACCCCCAAGACTATCAAAGGATAGAGGCCCAAAGAGATCCAAGTGAAGGAGCTCCAATGGCCTCTTCGAGTAGATGATAGTAGTGGGAGGGTGAGCCTTCTCATGTAGCTTTCCTTCGATACAAGCACTGCAAGCACAATCTTTGGCAGAACTAACATTTGTTAGTCCACGGACATGGCCCCCTTGAGAAGACTTTCCAAAGATCTCATATTGACATGGGCCAAACGGCGATGTAAAAGCCATCCCACGTCAACTTTAGCCATTAGGCATGTTGCGGTCTTAGTGGGTCGCTCTAAAAAGTTAATCACATAAAGACCATTCTCGACATGCCCAACAAAGGCTACTTTAAGAGTCTTGCTCCATAAGAGGGCCACGGTATCAATATCAAAGAAAGTGGGAAAGCCCATGATTGCAAGTTGATGAACGGAAAGTAAATTGTATGCAAGGGACTCCACAAGCATGACTTTCTCGATCGTGAGATCATGAGAAATGACAACCTTGCCAAGACATAATGCCTTAGAAAATGAGGCATCACCCCACTCGACATTGGTGGGCATATATGAAATCTTGTGCACATCCACCACCAAGTCCTTGCTTCCGCTCATATGATTTGTGGCTCCACTATCGAGCAACCATGATCCCCCACCAGAAGCAAATGCCTACAAGATATCAATGCTTGGTTTTAGGTGCCCGTTTTGTAATGGGTCATTTGATGTTAGGAACAAGGGTCTTAGGAACCCAAATAGACCATTCAATGTACTCATAAGGAGAACCAACAAATTTGGCATAAACATGCCCATCACTAGCATGACATAACACATAATTAGGGTAAAGTCGCCGGCTTTGTTGGAAGGAGTGGCATTGCCCTTGTTAACTCCACCACCCTTCACATTTTCTTCTTCTCCTTAGGAGCACCCTCTCCCTCCTTCACAAAAGTTTGCTTGAGAGGAGGAGGTCATTTGGCCTTGTCATTCTTCTTCTTATTCTTGGACTTGGGTGCAAACCCAATTTCCTCCTTGCTCACAACTTCATTTTGATTGCTCAAAAGGTCGTTGAGGTTCTTCTCACCTTGTATGCAAGACACAAGGCCTTTCTCAAGTTGCCCCTTTAACTTGGCATTCTCCTCCACAAGATGCGAATGCTCACAACACGGGTTAGTAGCATTTTCATTATCAATTAAAACCATATGAGGAAATGTGGCTTTCTCCTTGATTAGCTTCACTTGGAGTTGATCATGAGACTCATTGAGGCTAGCATGAGCACCCTTGAATGCCTTGTGAGCCTTGTAAAGTATATCAAACTCCTCCTTGAGTCTAGAATGGTCAACCCCAAGTTTAGCCTTCTCATAATTGAGCACACGAGATACAACAAGAGCATGATCAAGATCTTTCTTTAATTTAGCATGGTCATAGTTGTGTGACTCCTCAAGAGCCAAACGATGACCACGCTCTTCCTCAAGCGCATTAGAGAGATCCGATATCTCATCGGCATAGTCATGACTGTACCCTTCCATCTTAGAGATGGTTTCTTTGTGAGCCTCTATCATGTCATTGGCTTCACCAAGTTGTTCCAAGAGAGCAACAAAGTGCTTCTTGGATTTACCCTTGAGCTTACTCATAAAAGACTCAAACTCATTTTCCTCTTCATTCGTCCCCTCACTTTCATCAATGCAATCCGTCAAGGAAGGATTAGTAATGATGGTAGTTTTGATGTTGGGGTTTACCTTGTTGGTGGCTTTAGCCATGAGGAACTTGGTGGTGATGTTCCCGTTGGGTGAATCAAAGAGGGACACCCGTGGAGTTGTTGCAATGGCAACGGAGGCCATGGCAACTGTCTCACCATCTTCATCATCATTATCATCCTCATTGTACTCTTCTTGTGCCACCAACCCCTTGGGAGGAGTATTCTTGGTGAAGTTGTTCTGGTTGCGGAAGGACTTGGCCTTGTCTTTTCGAATAAGCTTACCACCATTGTATTCCGTCTTCTCGTGGACACTCTGCAACAAAGTGGCTCATGCTGCCACAATTATAGCATGTCCTCACACGTTGCTTGCCCTTGGCACCACTTGAGTTGTTCTTGTTGAAGTTGGGCCTTGAGTTCTTGCTCCAAAATTGTTGTGAAGCAAGAGCCATGTGCTCATGATAAGCATATTTTGTATCTTCGGGGCAACACTCATCTTCTTCCTCTTCACCCTCTTCTTCCACACTAGCCTTGGCCTTCAAAACAAGGCTGGGCTTCTTTGCTCGTTGAGAACGCAACACCGCATGGTTGGCGGTCTTTTCCAAGACCTCATTGCAACAAACTCATCCAACACTTCACTCGAGGACAAGGCGTGAAAGTCCGACCTTTGACGGATGATGGAGGACATGGCCTTGAGAAACTTGCGCTTGATCCAATTGTCATCCGTGTCCTTGCTCCCATGATCTCGGAGTGAGACCACGAGAGTGGTTAACCTCTGGTAAAGCTCTCGAGGTTCTTCATCTTCATTCATTGCAAACTCATCGGCTTCATCTTGCACCACTTCAAAGTTTGAGCATTGAATTCTTGTGCTTCCCTTGTAAATGGAAACGATATGTGGCCATGCTTCCTTGGCCATGGTGAAAGGATGGAGATGCGCAATATCATCGGGTGGAATTGCTCCTTGGAGAATGAAGAGAGCGGACTCGTTGAATTGATGATCCGCGGCTTCTCTAGGAGTGAAGTTTCTTGGGTCGTGCGAGTAGAAACCTTGCTCAATAATTCTCCAAAGATTAGTAGAAATATGATTTAAATGACATTTAAAGCGATAGACCCAAGCGGAAAAATCCTCATTTTTTACAAGCTTGGGAGGAGGACCAACATGTTCATATGCGTGGAGGGAACCGGTCCTCCATAATTAATTGGAGGTTCAACATGGGCAAAGATGCCATTTCCACTTCTACCACTAGTCAAAGGAACTTGATCACTAGTAGCTTCCCTCTTTTGGAGGTAGCATCCATCACCTTGTTAGTGGGATCGACCACTTCCAACAGTGCGGTGGAAAATTTAAGACCATCAAGAAAATTCTCAAGCATGCCTTTGACCTTGGTCATCATGGATGTTTTCAACGTGTCCAAGGCCACATTAAACTCCTCACGGGAGACCGAGGAACCCCCTTTGGTCGCAGGCAAAGGGGGACTTGCAGCGGAGTGCTCCTCCACCTCGTCTGAGGTGTCAACCATAATCTTCAGATGGTAAAGTCCTTAATGAAGAGACGAGGCTCTGATACCAATTGTAAAGATCGATATGGTTGACTAGAGGGGGGGAATAGGCAACTAATAATTTTTATCTTTTCTTTACCAAATTAAACTTACCAACAAAATAGGTTCTCTAGATATGAAACTAGGCGAGCAACCTATATGATGCAACAACAACTAGCACACAAGCAAGCAAGGGATACAACACAATATAAGCTTGCACAAGACAACCACCAAGGAGAGGAAAGAAGCTGGGGTTGCAAAGATGAAGTGTACGTGTTGATTCCACCCTAGACTTTCCAATGCGGACCCCCTCTTGATAGTACGGTGTCTCCTACGACTCAAGTCCACCAAAACTGAAACGAAGGAGATTACACCATCTTCACTTTAAAACTCCGAGGGGAAAGAATCGTCTTGTGCCAATGAATGAATCTCTGGAATACTCAAAGCACACCATTAGTCCGCAAAAGCATTGTCATCAATCAAAAAAACTACTTAGAGAGAGGCATGCCCTAATATCCGCGGTGGAGATGAAGTTCTCAAAGTCATACCGTGTGAACTGGAAGACATGAGGATGAGTTCTACTGCTAAACTATACAGCTGTTGTGCCCTTGTCGCCACGTGCCCTAAACTAGTGTTTTCCTGTAGCATTGTTGTCACGCGTGTTCTTGAGGGGGTAATTCACCACAACATTTTCATGGTTGTGCCTTCGATTATGAAGGTTGTGGTTCTTGTAAAGCTTCCTGGCAAATCTAATGCAGACTGTCTTCATCGTCATGTTTATGAGTGGAAAGACCACTCTGTTAGGTTCTCCATGGTTGACGAGATGGTGATGGTGCTGGTATACATCTCTCATGAATTCCATGGCCTATCCATTTATGTAGGGTTCATCCCGTAGGTTGGTCTCAAGAAATAGTCTGCAAAGTTTAATTAGTGCAACTTTGCTTGTCTGTAGCAAGTACTATTGTTCAGTACTTGATTTGTGTGTGTGAACCCTGTATTGTTTAGTACTACTGCTTTTGTTGTTTGGTGAGTCTTGAGAACAGTCTATGTTAATGCATGTCCACTCAATTTAGTCTGTATATTTTGAAGTATCCAGATCATCTTTTTTGTGAGGATGGTTTATCAATTACGGTTACACTCCAATATCTATATGCATTGCAGGGTTTATCGCACCCACCAGGATTTCCAGTCCCATGGATGTTCGGTCCATACGATTTGTCACGACCTTTGCAATGTCCTGCTTGTGGGAGTGAGCGGGGGCCCTGCATGCCATGCGTAATTGGATGATCAATCTTTTCATTGGAACTTGAACATAGTGATTTCCTGGGAAGGATTCACTCGTGTCACATCAAGTAAACCTTATTGATTTAATTTCATGTTTTCTTACTTTTGCTGCAACATTACGATGCAGGTTTTGCCATGTGACATTCGCCATAGAATAAACCGTTTGGTTTTCTCTACGATGGTTATTTTTGTAGGTTTCATTTCTTATGTCATGTCAGTAACAAAGGCACTGTCCATAACTTATATTACTGGACACAATTCGATCAGTCTGTTGTCTGAGTACAATCAGAAGCCCTATGATGAACTGCAGTTTGGTTTAACAAACACGCCACATTTAGTCCTTCTCACGTTTAAAAAGAAATGAAGAAAAAGACTGGATCAAGGTCATGGAGACTAATCAAGTTAAGAAGTTGATCATAGCAGACCAGAGATGATCACTGTTGTCTCGCACATCGGTACCACCTTCAACAACGAATCGAGCACCGGCACCTTCTCTGACAGCACTTTCTCTAGCACCGACAGCGGCAGTAGCTCAGTCTGATCCACCTGAGGATTGGGCACCGACCGCGTCAGCGGATCAGGCTGAGCTAGCGGAGGATCGGGCATCGACACCAGCACCTGCTCCAACACTGGTACTAGCTCCACAAGGAGGACCATCTCCGGCAGCAGCAGTGACACTACCAGTCGCACCGGCACGGGAACTAGCAACGGCTTCGACACCTGCACCAACACTTAAAGTTGCACTTGCGTCTGCTCCGGCCTGCGTAGTGGCAACGGTACCAGTAGTTGCACCGGCAACAGACTGGGTTGCAGTTCGCACTGCATATACCAAAGTCCTTACAAAAACCAACATCTCCACCTTCTTGGTAAGCATTGGCCGCCCAAGTGCTTCGTTCTTTTTTCTTTCCATGTTGTTTCACATGATTCACTGTGTTGATCTAACTGTTCGTGTATGTCTTCTTGTTTGCAAACAGAGAATTCCGAGAGCAACAAGGGAGTTGTTCAACAATCCGGGTGACCGTGGCCAAGTTTCTCTTACCATGCGCAGCCTTGGTGTGAATGAACCTGCTCAATATACCGTAAGTACAAAGGATGGTCGTGTGATGATTGATGCTAAAGGATGGTCAAGGTTCAAATCTAAATCAAATCTTGTGGTAGGTGATGATGTCAAAATCAAACTTTCTCGGCAAGGAGAGCTGGTCCAAATCAACTTTGAAATTCTTCAGTAGCAGCACGCAACTGCCGAACTAACCTATCCTCCGAGAGATTTTGATGTAATAATATGGCATGGTGAAACAAGTGTCCTGTGTGTATAAGTAGTATGACAGTATTATTTATCACGTAGGACATCGTGAAAGAATTGCAACTCTGATTGCTGGTTAGGAACTGTTGTTCGATTTCATTCTAACAGATCCCGTGCTTTATTCAATTTTTTGTATTCGCCTTGCGAAAACATCTAAAACCAGCATCGTACCGATCGCTTGCAATATGAAATGCGCTGAGTTAGAATACAGGGGCCCCCGAACATGCAGGCCTACCGGACTGTGGCCCAAAGTCCAGAACCGTGAGCCTATCTGAGTATATATTCTCAGCTGAACCCCCATATTATGTTATATATATTCCCCTTGATTTTTCTTTTGTATAAAGTTGTGATATAAAAGATTTTTATATTTCTTTACAGAGGGAGTATCTCTCTGTCAAAAATATATTTATGTGTAACTAGTTACTCCTGCCTTTCTACTTCCCTTCGCTGATATGTGGGGCATCCGGCAACGGGGTCCACATGCCATGCACCAAATTAGAGTGCACAATTTCACGGTAGACTCAGCTCGGTCATAGCGCCACAGTAATGCCCGATGAGCTGTAAAATCACAAAAAAAACCCCACCTTTCCAGCTTTAGCAGTAAGCTAGACGGACGAAGCAGCAATATTTCACTGGGCCTGCATCCCCTTCTCCCTTGTCTGCTTGTTCAGGGAAAACCCCCTCTCGGTGATTGCATAGGGTTTTCTCATGGAGAACGAGGTAAGAATTCTTCATCCATCACCGATAAATCCAAGTCCCTTGGTCGCGAGTAATCCTAGGATGGCAGCCGCCGCCATTGATGCATTTTTCTTCCTACTAAATCTAGTGTATTTCATTTGCAGTGCCCAAAGTGCTAGGTCCCTACAGGTTTCCGCGCCCTCGGTGAGACGCCACACTTGTTCCTTCTCATCCTAACACGGGATTTTAAAACGCGCAAAGTATGTTCCTAGAATCCTGTTTTCTATCTGGGACAGTGGGGGTTTTTGAACATGCTGTCGACCAATTTGGAAATTTGGACTGCTATATTTGGATGAAAGGTACTAGTACCATGGTCAACACTAACGTGAAGGAGGAAATTATTTCTAGATTTGGATAGCGAATACATTGTGTTCTCATATTATTTTTCCTACAGTGCATTCCTTGCTCTGCCAGAACACATGTACTCAAGATGGTTGGCCTTGCCATAACTGAATACACCAGTTTAATGGTCACATTAAAGACAAGCCATGGATATAAGCTCCGAGTTGGGTTCATGAACCAAGAAGATCGCTGCTTTTTTTATGGCCGAACTTGGATAAACTTTCTCAAGTGTTACGGACTAAAAGTTGGTGCATGAATGTTGATGGAAATAGCAGAACCTGGTCTCATCTTCACTGTGATCTTCCACCCCGACATCGTTCTAGTAGTTCATCCATGTTAGTTTTGTTTCTGGTTCTTGCTTGTTGTCTCGATTACTTCTTAATCCACCTATCTTGTCTAACTAATCACAATTTAACTTTACAAGTAGCAACGATTTGTGATTCCCTTCTCTCACGAATATGCTACTTCTAACTAATATTTCTTATAATTGGTGACATGTGTAGGTTATTTCAAAGTTAAGCACCCTACTCATTTGTTATTCTATAAGAACTTGACTGTTACTGAAGGCACTGAAGTTGTCTGGGATGACATCCACAAGTTCCTACACTTTATTGATCGTCTTGAGGTCCTTGTGGGGCGTTTCAATGGTGGAAGGCCACGTGGGATAGGTGTGCCACTGCAGCACATGTTGAACTGGTCCAATTGTGTCGAGAAACTTATGGTACGAGCTATTTTCTGTTATATATGTTGTTCATAAACTCTTGCTTATACATAGTTTTACAACTGTGATCTTCTTGAAACAAAAACTGTCCACTTCTATCGTTCCTCTACAGATGCCTGACCATGGTCGCGTCAGACTTGCGCTTGGTCAAAACATGATGTTTATGTCGACCTACTCCACTCCCATTGCAGGTGAAAAGAAACTTATTCATTGGTGGTCTCAAATAATGAAGGCCCGTCCATCTTGGAAAATAGGACATAAGGTTATGCTCATGCTTTTCCATGGCTCTAAAGTGAATATCCTATTTATTGACCACATTGCGAGATGAAGTCGCTTTCAGAAGGTTGTGGATGCGTGGAGTGGCGCATGGGCCTTGTCCTGGGGCTTGGTGGCCTCACCCTTGGTTAATTGTAGGAAAAGTAGCACTGTTCGAGGCGTGCTTTGTATAGTTGAACCTGTATAAGTACTCATACTGCTTTTAGCTATGGTTGTTAAGTGCCCCTGCTAGTTTCAGTTAAGGTTGTCTGCTGCTTTTACAGTTTGTTGTGTTTCTTTAGTCCTATCTTCCTCCAGCCGCCAAAACCAAACCAGCACCGGCGGGGCCACCTGCTTCCGCCTCCCATGGCTGGCTACGCCTCAGCGCACGAATCGCCGCCCCACCGTCTCCTAAATCGTTAACGTAGACGTCTGAGGCCTCGCCGTCATCCTCCACATGCCGTGGTGTGCTCACTGCGGCGCCGCGCTCTCCCTTGTCAACATGGCCAACAAACAAGAGGAATCGGGCGAGGACTGTACGTGGAGAGGATGACAGTAGAGGCCCACCATGTCCATGGCCGTACGCAAGGAAGTTCCTTTTGTTATATATACTCCATTGTCAGCATATAGAAAAATAAAATGCTTCCTCCTAGTGGTTTCCTGACATCTTCGACCCACGACATTGTCGGTGTATATAGTCAATAGACAAGAGAACAACACAAGACCGGCTGACACCTGGGACGTAGCTGCTCGAGCAGTATTTTTTTAGGGAAGTATTTTTTTGTTATTGTTGAGGTGGGGCAGGGTTTCAACTAGGCTGTGGCCCGTCTAGCCTAGGCTTATATTTTACGTTCACCACATGACCAGCCCAACTATTTTTTTCTTTGTGAAAATGAGCCCAGTTTATTTTTTCTGAAGAATACCCAATCCAGGCCTACTTATTTTTCTATGCCCTGATGGGATACAACTCTTTCAAGACGACTGCAAATCTTGAAAGTAATATGAAATGGGCTGTAAATATAAAAACAGATGACAAATTGGCAATTACTTTATCATTTCTGAATTTTTTTCACATTTTCATATTCCAATTTCACTGGGCTTTAACCTAATTTAAATATATCTTCAAAGTACTTTAAATTTGTCTCGACATTCGATATTAAAAACAATTTGGACCCCACCAAAATATGCGAAATTTTGTTTAAATTTTTAACCCTGGCCCTGGCCAACAACAAAAACGGACTGCAATAAATTGCATAAGAAATTGCAATGAGCTATAAATTATTAAAAAATAGGTAATGGTCTGACTTGTGGGCCTATTAAGTTGACGCGTATGCAAGATTTTTTTACTTATTATATAGATGAACAAACGGTTCTAGCAGACGTAACCATTGGGTGTCAATCCAACGGCCGTCGTGCTTCTTCAATCTCTAATGTTCTTGCTCCAGCCACCAAATCCAGCGCCAGCGGGACCGCCTACTCCCACCTCACATGGCCGGCTGTGCTGCGCCGCAGGCCTCACTGCTCCTACTACTCCCAACGCTGGCCAGGCCATCCCTCTACTCACCCACATCCCTCCACTGTTGTGGCTTCACCACCTCTGGGTCATTCCCTTCGTGGGTCTCGCCGTCGTCCATCCCGCTGGTGTTCTCGGCACGACGTGGATAACATTGTCAACAAACGACAACATCGGAAGGGGTATGTACATGGAGAGGCTGACAGTTGGGACCCACATGGTCCATGGTCGCACGCAACAAGTACCTCCTTATTACGCCAAAAAGAATGAATCCTCCCAATGACAGCTGGGACCCACCAGCTATGTCTTGGCACGGAAGGAAGTGCCTCCTTATTAAGAGAAAAATAACAAGTTCTCCCCATGACAGATGGGGCCCATCAGATTTGCGAGCTAACTTGTGGCCCTACTAAGTTGACGCGTACGGAGGGCGTTGTCAACTTAGTCAACAAATGATTCTATCACCAGTGACCGTTGGATTGTTAACATCCAACAGTCGTCCTGCTTCTTCAAACTCTGATTTTCTTGCTCCAGCCATCCAAACCACTATGTGCTCCTGCCTCCCGTGACTAGCTATGCTGCCGCGGAGGCCTCACTGCCCCTACTACTCCCACCGCTGGCCAGTCCATCCCTCTACTAACCCACACCCCCTGTTATTCTGCGGCAACGACAGCCTCACACCGCAGCCGAACCAGTCAACCCTCGTACTCCTCTCCGCATGGGCATCCACTGTCGCGTCTTCCCCGGCTCCATGTCATCCCCTTCCTGGGCCTCTCCGTCTTCCACTGCCTTGGTGCTCTCGACACGGCATGGTCAATGTGGTCAAGGAACGACTTCCATCGGAAGAGTACTATACGTGGAGAGGCTGCCAGCTGGGTGCACGGCCACAGCAAGGAAGTGCAACCTTATTACGCATAAAATAATGATTCCTTCACCTGACAGCAGGGACCCACTGGCCAGGCCACCGTATTTCTTGAAAAAATGTTTCCCCCCCGACTGTTGACCCACCAGCTACATCTTCGCACGCAAGGAAGTGCGTCCATATAACAGGCAAAAAAATTATTCTCCCCTGACAGTTGGGACCCACCAGCAATAACTTCGCATGCAAGGAAGTGCTCCCTTATCCTCCATGACAGTCGGGACCCACCTGGTCAAAGCGTATGTAGCGTTGTCATTCTGATCACGAACGTGTACGTACATATTGGTCGATCGGTCTGTCTACAGGCTGCAGCGATGAACCGTGGCCGAGTAAGAAAGGTCATGTGCCGTAGTAGTGGCGCGGACATAGCATGTCACACAGTCCCGTCAATATCGTGTACACATACGTACAATCAGGGTGCAAGAAAGTAAATACGGCCACGTACGTACATACAGGCGAGGTCTCAAACGCCTACTCATGCATACGTACGGCCAGGGCTCATGTACATGGAGAGGCAGCAGATAGCAACGACGGCGTCCTGTTCATCAGCAGACAACTGGCTTGGTCGGAACGGAGAAACTGCATCGTCTTCATCGGGAGGCAACAGAATGCGTCCTGTTCATCAGGAGCCAATCGGCTTGGACAGAACAGCCGAAACGAGGCCAGGCATACCACAGAACGGAGGAAACGGCCTTATGTTCAACCGCCTACGGTCGAAATGGGATCCTGTTCGCCGGGAGAGGTCTGGCGTACCGCAAAACGGAGGAAACAGACTTCTCTTCGACCTCCTACGGACGGAATGGGGTCCTGTTGATCGGGAGGGGTGTGGCGTACCGCAAAACAGAGGAAACGGACTTGTGTTGCAGCGCCTAGGGTCGAAACGGGAATCCTGTTCATCGGGAGCGGTGTGGCGTACCGCAAAACGGGACTCCACGGGCCACTGTTCATCCACCATCTACTGCCTCGCTCCATCCTCCATGGCTATTGTTCATCCACCGTCGACCTTCTCCAGCCTCCACCTGCGACTGTTCATCCACGGCGTATCCCTCCTGCCTCCACCAACTACTGTTCATCCACGGGCTCCTATTCATCCAGCCTCCACCGGCTACTGTTCATCCACCCCTCCACAAGCTACTGTTCATCCAGCCCTCCACTGGCTATTGTTCAACCAGCCCTCCACTGGCTATTGTTCAACCAGCCCTCCACGGGGGTCCTATTCATCCACCCCAACCAGCTCGATCGGGGTCCTGTTCATCCAGCGGCAATAGCCTCTACTACCACGGGGTCCTATTCATCAAACCCCCACCGGGAACTATTCATCCAACCCCCAACAACGCTCACTGTTCATCAAGAGGCAGCAGGTTCGATCGGCTTCAATTAGCAACAGTAGCAAAGGAATCACACGGGTTCAGTTAACAGCCATGGATTGATTGCTAGGGTTCAGTAATGTAGCCAGTGCAATCGCTCGGGTTCAGTAAGCGAACGCCTCACTCGGGTTCATTTAGAGCTCAACGCCTCGCACACATGCGCGTACGTGTACGAGAGAAACGCGCAAACCTCCATGCATCGCTCGGCCCCGACCACCCACCGTAACCGGGAACTCCTCAAAATTTTCCTCACCCTCACTTCTACCACAATTTTTTTCGTCATGGACGGCCCAAAGAATGTCATGCAGGTGCGTCTCCAACCCGCCCAGGACGAAAAGCCCATTTTCTGTCATGATTTTTTGTCATAGAAGTAGGAGCCCACCACATCTACGATGATACCGAGTTTTGTCACTATTATTGTCATTGAAGTGTCATAAGCATGACAGGAAAAAAATTCGTTCAGCCCAAAATGTCACAGATGTGTCTTTTATTTGTAGTGAAGGATCAGGAAGACAATCATAGGGCAGCCCTGGATGCCCTTACTGCTAACTCTGCCGCCCAACTGAAGAAGCTTGTTGATGACCTCACAGTTGTATCCACTGCCAAGGCTGATCTCGACCAGCAGGTGGCCAAACTGACAGAAGAGCTTGCCGCAGAGGGCCAAGGAAGTTGTGACCCTCAAGGAGGAGGCGCAGAAAGCAGAGACCCTTCTGAATGAGGTGCAATCGCATCTCTCCTCCAAGAGACATGACCTTGGGACAGCCAACGGCACCATTGAAGACATGAAGGCTGGGGTTGGCACCTTGGAGATCTCAATCAAATCTGGAAAGGCCCACAAGAAGAAGTTGTCGGCGTTGTGGGAACGGGGGTCCCCAAACTTGCCTGCCTGCGGCCTACGGCATGGCTCAAAGGGGGGCCCAGCGTGGCCCATCTTCACCAACACAAACCCAAGACCCTCGCGAGGGGCCAAGCCTCGCGGGGCGGATGACGCGGAGCTTCCTCAGGCACGGCCTCGTCAGGCTGGCTCACGAGGAGGCGGAGAGATCAAGGCGGGGTACCTCACGAGGTGCCCGTGACGCAAGCCATGACGACCGAAGGCGCTAGGCGGGTGCCAGCCCGCGTAGTGTCCTCCTTTCCTCTTTGGTGCAAAGGGGGCAAGCGCAACCGCGGAGTACCGAGGCACCAGGGAAAGGTTGCCATTTCGGTGCAACAAGACCAAGACCATGAGGACTACGAGACGGAGGTCACTGTGGAGCCCAAGACGGCGTCATCACCAGAGCTTTGCGCAGGCAAAGACTACTTTTGTCAGGATAGCTGATACTAGCTGTCCCCCTTCAAATTAGCCCGCCATTGTTGGCTCCCTTCCCGCTCAATATTTGGGAAGAGGACCAGGGCCTCTATAAATAGGACCAGCCACCCACAGAGCAAAGGGGGGTTTTTTCGAGGAAGGAGGCTCTTTAGAGAGAGCTTTCGATCAGAAAGAGAGAGAGAGAAAGGTGACTGAACTCCTCCCAGCAGTTCATCGCCCCAGCCAAGAACAGACCCTCGCGAGGCTGTTCTTCCTTGTATTGTTCATCATCATCATCCCAAGAGGCAATCCACCACACCACGCACTGGAGTAGGGTGTTACACCACAACGGTGGCCCGAACCAGTATAAACCCTGTGTCTCTTGTGTTGTTCTTTTCGTAGTTTAGATCCCAGCAAGGCGGAGGGGCGCAGGTAGGTAGGAGGCAAAATCTCCGCGGGCACCCCAGTGTTCGAACCTCAAGGGTCTGCCGGAACCCGAAATCCGACATTTGGCGCGCCAGGTAGGGGTGCGCCAGGATTCGTCTTCCACCACCCCGTTCTCCTCCGACCATCACGCCCATGTCTGACGCTCGTCGGGCCCGTGCCGAGCGCCGGGACGCACTCGCTTTCCGCGTCGCCCAGACGGCCCCTATTGGCGGGCGTCCTCGCTGTTCCCCGTCACATGCCGTCAACGCCGCCACCGGCCCGGCGGGGGACGAGCAGCAAGCATCGTCCCAACATCCGTCCGTGTGGCAAGACGGCCGCACCGCAACTCCCACGCTCACCCCAGCTGTTTCTTCGTCCCGCGCGCTCCGCGCGCCCATGGAGGCTCGGGCTGCACTCATCGCGGCAAACGAGCTCCTGCGCTACCGTCCTGTCGACAACGTCTACGAAGAATGGCTCGACCGCGTCGCCGAGCTCGTCCGCGCCGCAGGGGGCTCTCCTGCGCCGTCCGTTCCGCTGCACCGCACCCTGCCCCGTGCGGGCGATGAAGCTCCGGCGGCGCCCCGGCCGCCTCCTCCTCAGGACGGCACCATGGCTCCAGGCGCGTGGCCCCTAGGCGGAACCTGCTCCGTCAGGCGCTAGCGCGGCAAGAGCAGAGCTGTCAAGAAGTCCCTCGCCCGCAAGAAGCTGCCCGGGCGCTCCCTGCTCCAGCACGTCGCGACCATGCTCCTGCTCCCGCGCGTCAAGACCCCGCGCTGCTCCCAGCTGCAGCGCATGGGGACATGCAAGACCAAGCTCCCCGTCATCCAAGGCCTCCCGTGGCCACAGCAGGCTGCCGCGCCTTCACCGCCGAGCTACGCAGCGTCGCGTGGCCCGACAAGTTCAAGCCAGACTTGCCTCCTCGTTACGACGGCACGGCTGACCCTGCAGAGTTCCTCCAGCTCTACGAGCTGGGCATCGAAGCTGCCAACGGAGACGAGAAGTTCATGGTGAACTGGTTCCCCATGGCGCTCAAGGACGGGGCCCGCACCTGGCTCCTGAACCTGGCTCCAGGCACAATCTCCTCCTGGGACAAGATGCGCACCCGCTTCATCGCCAACTCCCAGGGCACTCGCGACCGGCCACCCGCCGTGAGCAACATGCGCCGCATCAAGCAACAGCCCGGGGAGACCCTGCAGAAGTACATCCAGCGCTTCAACAACGCGCGCCTCAAGATTCCCAAGGTGACTGAGGAGGCCATCATCTCGGCCTTCTCCGACGGCGTGCGCGACATCAAGATGAAGGAGGAGCTGGCGATGCATGAAGACCTGTGCACTTCCTTGGAGCTGTTCAACCTGGCAACCAAGTGTGCCAGGGCCGAGGAAGGGCGTCTCTCCCTCCTCGAGCTGCCTGCCGTAGACCCAGAAGAGAAGAAGCCCAAGGCCAAGGATGTGAAGCACAAGGGGGCTGCCGTGCTTGCGGCAGAACTAGACACCAAGCGAGGCAGAGATCAGCCCGAACCTTCCAAGGGCAGCCGGTACTGTGTGTACCATGACCTCCACACCCACAACACCAACGAATGTCAAGAGCTCCGAGCCGTGCGAGAAGGAAGGATTGGCCGTCGCCCTGACCGTAGTGACCGGGGCTACGGTCGAGGAGGAGGAAGAACGCAGGACGCTGGGAAGACCGTGGCCCGCGCCAAGGGTGGCGCGATCAACCTCGCGAGGATCGCTGGCAAGACCCGCCTCGCGAGGGAGGCTGGAGAGATCAGCCTCGCGAGGATCGCCCGCAAGGCAACGCAGGCCTCACACCGTTGCCGCCGCAGCCAAGGAGAAATGAGGACCGCCACCAGGACGAGGGGGCTGGGGGCTTCCAGGAGCCGCGCGCGATCGCCTGCATCCTGGGCGGGGCAGAAGCCCCAGCCTCTCAGCGCATCTTCAAGCAGTTCGCCCGCGAAGTGAACGCAGTCCTCCCCAGGCTCGAAGCCACGCGCCCTCTCAGGTGGTCAGCATGCGCCATCACATTCAGCTCAGCAGATCAGCTCAAGTGTGCGGCTACAACCGGAGTTCTCCCGATGCTTTGCTCCCCGATCGTCAGCAACGTGGTGGTCACCAAGACCCTCATCGATGGCGGGGCAGGGCTCAACGTCCTATCCGTGGAGACGTTCAACAACCTCCAAGTGCCCTACAGCCAGCTTCAGCCAACCAAGCCTTTCTCCGGTATCACCGACGGCTCCACGGTCCCGATTGGGCAGGTCCGCCTCCCTGTCACCTTCGGGGCACGCGACAACTACCGCACCAAGCTCATCGACTTCGACGTCGCTCACATTCGCCTGCCATACAACACCATCCTTGGGTACCCAGCGCTGGCCAAGTTCATGGCCGTAACTCACCACGGCTACCACCTCCTCAAAATGCCAGGAAGCGGCGGAGTCATCATGGTGCCCTGTGAAGAGAAGGACGCTGTGTGTTCCTTGGAACGAGCCTTTCAGGCCGCGTCACTGGAAGACCCGGATCGTGGAAGCAGGAGGCCTCCCGAGACCGCCCCTAAGAAGAAGAAGACATCGTCCGGCCCAACCACTCAGGAGGCAGGCCCCTCTGGGCCCGCGCCTGCCCAGGGGGAACCTCCTTCCATCGCATAGGAAAGCGCACCTGGCGCCCTCCTCAGGCAGGGCTCGGGGGATCTCCCCTAGAGGGCCACCGACCTAGCTAGGGTCACGAGGGAGGCGCTTGGGCACCACATGGAGGCGTGTTTCGAAGCACGTTTCCCTCAAGAAGGAGCAAGGCAAGGAGACCCAGACCCTCAGGAGTTTGTCAGCAAAGCCATTCAGGAGCTACAGGAGTCAAGAGTCATGAAAGGCGGCTGCCGCCTACCAGCAGTGGCTCCCCATCCAGGCGAGGATGGTGGGCTGCGCGTCTGCATCGACATACCAGGGCTCAACCGAGTCGCCTCTCTGGAGCGCCTCTGGCCCTCGTGAGTGGGGCGCTGCGGAGGCCCACCCCACAGCTACGTTCGCATGCCTTACGGCTTGCCGAACGCGGCTGACACGTACCAGCGCCTCATGAGGGGCATCACGGAGGCACGAGAGGTCAGGCGTTCCGCAGCCCTGGTAGGGATGGAGATGGCCCGCGAGGAGCCGCCAGCGCCTCCGGAGCCTCCCGAGGCCCCTAGGCCTGGGGGCTTGTGAGGATCGGCTCCCATAGCCCACCGAGCCTGCTACACCAACGCTCCTTCGTCCTCAACATCATCATGTGACATCTTTCGAGTTTTATTTCCAGCTGGGAGCGCCCCCCCAGGGCTGCATTATTCCCAGGCCGCGTGGGTCCGTCCCTGCAGCGTGTATCCCTTTTTTATTCCATGTTGTTAGCTTACCTTGTTGGGGGCGCCCCTCGGGCTGCATGATCCCCAAGCTGCTCGGGCCAGGCCCAGCGGCATGTATCCCATTTGCGTTTATTTCCAATTATGCGTTAGACCCACCATGCTTGATTATTTGATGTCGGTCCACGGCACCTCTTCTTCTACATGCCGACCACTTGCACGTTAAAGGGGGTACCTGAGCATCGCGACTCAGGGCTCTTACTGGCTCTCCAGCCCTCACCCTCTGGCCTTGTCCATGGCATCGCGACCTGGCATACCAGCGACGACTGAGACCAGCTCGAGGGCCAGGACCCGAGGATGTAGAGTGCCGACATCTAACCAAATTTGCAGGGACACATCACAAGATAAGGCCCAGTGCCAGGCGCAACCCGCCTAGAGGTAGGGCCCCGTGAGTCCCGTGCTGGCTCACGGGTGCCCAGATACACCTCGCCAGGCCCTACCATGCCAGCCACGTGTCAGGGCGGGGATGTACACGCCCCGGGGGCTCCTCCCGGAGGGGGGCCCCCTCCCACGTACTAGTGGAAGCACCATGTTCCGTGCTGGCTGACGACACTGCCGAGGAGCGGCTATGCCCGTACACATACGGTAGTGCTATGCTCTGCGCTGGTGATAAACAACTGAGGGTGGCCCCCAGGCTGCACCAACCTCAGGGATCCCAAAGCTTAGTGTCTAGCCTCATCATAACGCCTCCCCTCGGGAGTGCCGCGCGAGGGGGCTGCGCCTAGGTCACACCCAGACGCACGCCGCCCAGCCAGGTCCCCTCGGGCCTGGTTCGTCGTGCCTCTCTCCCCGAGCGGAGCCAAGGTACAAAGGCCGTTTGAGCGTCAAGGGGGACTCCTGAGCATCGCGACTCAGGAGCCTAACTGGTCACGTAGCCCCTCACTCCATGGCCCCGTCCTGGTTTCCGGTCGGGACCAACGCTGGGTGAGGCACGCGCGCAGCCGGGCTCTGCAGACATATAACGGTAGATCCACCCGCATCACACCTCCCTACTTGCTGTTCGTGCGCCAAGGGGGACTCCTGAGCATCGCGACTCAGGAGCCTAACTTGTCACGTGGCCCCTCACTCCTTGGCCCCGTCCTAGTTTCCGGTCGGGACCAACGCTGGGTGAGGCATGCGCGGGGTCGGGCTCTGCCGGCGTAGAACATAAGCAAGTAGGAAGGAAAGGCGCAAATTTCAAGGAATTCAAAAGCAAATATTACAGTCCACACTGTTATCTCAATGCCAAACGCAAGTTTAAATGCCTCCCCGAGGCATGATACATGTGCAGGAATTAAAGGAAGGACAGGAGCCGCGACGGAGTCACTTGTCGGCGGTGGAGCAGCGCGGATTGGGTACGCCTCACGGAGCGGTGGGGTCGGCAGCGCCTTGCTTCGGCTTGGTGCTGAAGGCCCGGAACTTCCCCAGTAGGGCCTCTGCGCGACCCTTCACGGCCTCGGCAGCGGCAGCGGCACGCTCGCCGCTCACTGGCTCCAGCAGGCTGTCGAGGTCGACACCGGGATCGCGAAGGTAGATGTGGGTGAGGACCCGCGTCAGTGCTGCAGAAGACAGGACACGCGCCTCGGCCTCGGCCGTGGGGCCAAGGCCAAGGGCGACATCTTCAAGAGCGTGAACCAGGAAGGGAAGCAGCTTGGTGGGGCCGTCCTCGGTGCCAGCCAATGGGCTCTCAGGCCGCTGTCGTAAAGCGTCCTCAGTGAGGAGCGAGCCCTCGCCTCCATCTCCGTGAAGGCCACGCGGTCTTCGGCAAGAACCAGGGCCTCATCGTCCAGCTTGGCCTTCCTCGCCCCCAACTCCTGCTCCAGCGCGCCTAGGCGGTCGCGGCGTTTCTTGAGCTTGACCTCCCTCTCCTTGAGAGCTGCCTTGCGAGCCTTCACGCCTTCTTCCTGCTCTTGGCGAAGGCGGACCTCGTTCGCGAGCTGGTCCCGCAAATCTTGCAGCTCGCCCTCCAGTGCCTTGCAACGCCCATGGACTTCGACCACCTCCCCCAGGGCTGCGTTACGAGCAGCCTTCGCCTCAAGGACGGCCTGCTTCTCCTCGTCGCATGCCGTCGAGGCCTGGACCAGCGCCGCCCGAATCGAAGCATCGGAGCGAACCCATCCTGAAGCCAGCTCCAAGCGCCCGGCCACCAAGCGGGGGTAGGCGCCAAGAAGATCCTGCCGCAGTCGGTCCAGCTCAGCAACAGCACGATCCAGAACGGCAGAAGGAGTCGGAGAGACAGCAGCCGGTGGAGTAGGAGGAGAAGGCGGCAGTGCGGCCACAGCATCCTGAGGCGGGGTCTGCCGTTCCCCGACAACTGTAGTGGCGGCGATAGGCAAGAGCACCTTGGGAGCCACTTGGGCCGTGGGGCCTGAGCTCGCCCCAGCCGGCTCAGCCAGGCCTCGCGAGGACGACCGGGCAAGAGAAGCCTATGCATCGCGGTCACCCTCCTTCGCAGGCAGAGGCGCTGCCACGGGTGGAACCTCGGGAGCCCCCTTCGGCTTCTTTGCTGCGGGCGCCAGCCTATCCAAGAAATGCGGACGTCAAGCCTCAGAAGCAGAGCAAGAAATAAAGACAAGAATCGAATGCTTACGGGTCGTCGCCAGTGAGCTCAAGCGGCCTCCGGCCAAATTTGAAGCCTGAAAGCCGGCTGGAAGGGTCAACCTCGGGAAGCTTGGAGGCGGAAAGTGCATCTGCGGTCCGCCTCGGGGCCGGGGCAGACCCGCGGGAGATCATCCCGGTCCTGTCCTTCTTAGGGATCGGGGGTGAGCTCTCGCCGTCCTGCTCGTCGTCATCCTCGTTGTCATCGCTCGGAGAGAGGCGGAGAACGCGGGACCCGCGCCAGGGGAGGGGAGCCCTCGACTCTCCGTCAGTCGCCTCGGAGTCAGGCCCTTTTCCCCGCTCCCCTCCTTCCTCCTCTTCGCTGGAGTCGTCAGAGGGCACGTCCACCGGTTCCTCGGGAGTTTCCATGGGCACGGGCCCATCCCTGTTGAAGACGGGCATGGACTCCACTACCTGCTCCCAGTCATCGCGGAGGAACAAGGGCGTAGGAGCGCCCGCCAACCTCGCCACATCGCCCCCGACCAGAGATTGGAGGACAGCAGCCAGATCTCCGTCGGCTAAGGCCGCGGGGCTTGGACGGGGCCTCCACATCGGAAGTGAGTACTGCCGAAGCGGAGCCAGCTGGTGCTCCAGGAATTCCCTCAGCAGCGACGCGCCGGTCAGCTTCGCCGGCGCCATATTGGCCGACCTCAGATCCGCGTCCATCTTCTCCAACATCAGCTTCGCGCGGGGGTCCGTGAGCTCCGCTCGACCCCAATTACTGGAGCTCGTGGGCTGCTCCATGGGCAAGATCAGCCGAGGGTGGATGCGCCCAGCATCCACCAAGACCCACTTGCTCCTCAAGCCCTCAATCCTTTTCCCGGGGTTCGAAATGGCAATGGCGCCACCGTACGCGACGAAGCTCGCGCACGCGGAAGCAGTACCACGAGAGGTCCGGAGGTAGAAGTAGTGGCGCAGCAAGGCCACTGAGGGCTGCACCCCTACGTGAGCCTCGCAGTAATAGGCAAAGATTGCCAGGAGAAGGACAGAGTTGGGGTGGAGATGCAGGGCTTGTAGCTTATAGTGGCGGAGGACAGAGAAGAAGAACTCGGAGAAGGGAGGCACCAGGCCAGCAGCAATGGCACTTACAAAGAGTGGATAGAAGGTGCTCCCTTGACCCTCAGGGGTGGCGGAGCCGGCTTTAAACACCTTCGCCCCGTTGATGCCCCACGCCGTCGCCATCCGGCGCAACTGGGCAAGGCTCGCCTCCGACACGTTCGGCGGTTCCAGGGCAGACGAGTACTAAGCTACGGCCGAGGGCTGACGAGGCACCATGGCTTCCTAGGTCACATGGTCGGAGTGGATCTGGAAATTTTGGAGGAAGGAGAGGCACAAGAAAGGGGATCTGAGCAGCAACCGGGGAAAGCAAGAAGCAAAGCCTAGGTGGATGCCGCTCCTTTATCAACTTGCGCGGTTGCTAGGGCGCCCACATCCAACCAACCGCCATGCGGCGCCCAAGGCCGCAGGCTGTTAGGGCCCACGGCGCTTTGCTCTTGCCCTTCCGCCTCCCTGCACGGCCAAGTCCGAGCGCGCCTTGGGCCCGGGGGCTACTATCGGCGTTCTGGGAACGGGGGTCCCCAGACTTGCCTGCCTGCGGCCTGCGGCGTGGCTCAAAGGGGGGCCTAGCGCGGCCCATCTTCACCAACACAAACCCAAGACCCTCGCAAGGGGCCAAGCCTCACGAGGCGGACGACGCGGAGCTTCCTCAGGCACGGCCTTGTCAGGCTGGCTCACGAGGAGGCGGAGAGATCAAGGCGGGGTACCTCACGAGGTGCCCGTGACGCAAGCCATGACGACCGAAGGTGCCAGGCGGGTGCCAGCCCGCGTAGTGTCCTCCTTTCCTCTTCGGTGCAAAGGGGGCAAGCGCAGCCGCGGAGTACCGAGGCACCAGGCAAAGGTTGCCATTTCGGTGCAACGAGACCAAGACCATGAGGACTACGAGACGGAGGTCACCGTGGAGCCCAAGACGGCATCATCACCAGAGTTTTGCGCAGGCGAACACTACTTTTGTCAGAATAGCTGATACTAGCTGTCCCCCTTCAAATTAGCCCGCCATTGTTGGCTCCCTTCCCGCCTGATATTTGGGAAGAGGACCAGGGCCTCTATAAATAGGACCAGCCACCCACAGAGCAAAGGGGGGGTTTTTTCGAGGAAGGAGGCTCTTTAGAGAGAGGTTTCGATCAGAAAGAGAGAGAGAGAGAGAGAGAGAGAGAGAGAGAAAGGTGACTGAACTCCTCCCAGCAGTTCATCGCCCCAGCCAAGAACAGACCCTCGCGAGGCTATTCTTCCTTGTATTGTTCATCATCATCAGCCCAAGAGGCAATCCACCACACCACGCACTGGAGTAGGGTGTTACACCACAACGGTGGCCCGAACCAGTATAAACCCTGTGTCTCTTGTGTTGTTCTTTCCGTAGTTTAGATCCTAGCAAGGCGGAGGGGCGCAGGTAGGTAGGAGGCGAAATCTCCGTGCGCACCCCAGTGTTCGAACCTCAAGGGTCTGCCGGAACCCGAAATCCGACTGCAGCTAATGAAGGACCTGGATACCGCAAGGCTCCTTCGGAAAGAGGCAGAGGACAAGCTGGCGAACCACTCTAAGCAGGTCTTTGATTGACATCGCCGAGCGGCTCACTGCCCAAATTGCAGCGATGGGCATGCAAGGGCCAATCTTCTCGGCCAGCAGGCACGAGCCCCCCAGCGTCAAGCTAGGGGTCTTCTTCAACGAGTTGATCGATAAACTGAAGATCCACAAAGGAGGAAGGGCTGATCGCTTTGCAAGTGAATCCCGGAAGCTTTCCCGCAACACCCTATTCATGGTCCTGAGCAATATTGCCTACCGCCATCCGAACTTCGACCTTGCCGACGGCTTCAGGAAGCTACTAGGGGACGTCGATGTTTTTGTCGCCGAGGAGAAGCCTGCCCCCTTTTCCGACAAGGTACTTGCCGTCCCCAGGGCCTCTCGAGCTCACCAGGCACGACCTTGAATAATTCTTGTTGTCTTGGATGCCCTGTGTCATGATAACCCACAAGTATAGGGATCACAACAGTTTTCGAGGGTAGAGTATTGAACCAAAATTTATAGATTCGACACAAGGGGAGCCAAAGAATTTTTGAAGGTATTAGCAGCTGAGTTGTCAATTCAACCACACCTAGAGATTAATTATCTACAGCAAAGTGATCGGTAGCAAAGTAGTTTGATAGTTTTGATAATAGTGACAGCAGCAATGGTAACAGTAATAGTGATAGCAGTAATTTGTGGCAAGTGTAATACTGATGATAGCAATAGTAACACAACAAGATCAATAAGGATAAATTCGTAGGCATCGGATCAGTGACTTATTGGATGATATTCATCATGTGATAGTTATAACCTAGGGCGATACAGCACTAGGTCCAGTTCATCGATAAAATGTAGGCATGTATTCCGTAAATAGTCATACATGCTTTATTAAAAGAACTTGCATGCCATCTTTTGTCCTTCCCTCCCGTGGCAGCGGGGTCCATATTGGAAACTAAGGGATATTAAGGCCTCCTTTTAATAGAGAATCGAAACAAAGCATTAACATATAGTGAATACATGAACTCCTCAAACTACGGTCATCACGGGGAGTGGGCCCAGTTGTTGTCACTCCGGGTTTGCCGGATCATAACCGTAGTAGGTGACTATAACTTGCAAGATCGGATCTAAAACATGGATATAATGATGAATTCATAAACGGTTCAGATCTGAAATCATGGCACCCGGGCCCAAAGTGACAAGGATTAAGCATGGCAAAGTCATAGCAACATCAATCTAAGAACATAGTGGATACTAGGGATCAAGCCCTAACAAAATTAACTCGATTACATGATGAATCTCATCCAACTCCTCATCGACCAGCGAGCCTGCGAAGGAATTACTCACTCCCGGTGGGGAGCATCATGGAATTAGCAATGGAGATGTCTTGGTGATGACGAAGAACGAAGATCCCCCTCTCCGGAGGCCGAAACGAACTCCATATCTCCCCCCAAAGAAGAACAGGGCTTGGCGGCGGCTCCGTTTCGTGGATCGTGATAATTCTTTCACCCTGATATTTTCTAGAAATATGTGAATTTATAGTATCATGGGGGTCGTCAGCGGGGGGCGCCAGGAGAGGGGGGCGCGCCCTGGTGGGTTGTACCCACCTAGGGGCCCCTCTCTGGTGGGTCTTGGCTCCAGAAATTCTTATTATTGATATAAAAAATCCTCAAAAAGTTTCGTTCCATTCCGAGAACTTCTATTTCTGTACAAAAACAACACCATGGTAGTTCTACGGAAAAAATCATCAGTTCGGGGTTAGTTTCATTCAAATCATGCAAATTAGAGTCCAAAACAAGAGGAAAAGCGTGAGAAAAAGTAGATACGTTGGAGACGTATCAAATCCCCCAAGCTTAAACCTTTGCTTGTCCTCAAGCAATTCAGTTGATAAACTGAAAGTGAGAAAGAAAAACTTTTACGAACTCTTTTGCTCTTGTTTGCATAAATAAGCTTAAACAGCACCCAAGTTTTTAGCCAACATTATAACTAACCATGTCAACAATAACTCTTAAAGATTATAATGACTCATATCAATGACATAATCAGCTAGCGAGCAATAATAAGATATCTCAAACGACAACACGTTGTCAAAACAACCATGATATAATATGACAATAATGGTATCTCGCTAGCCCTTTCTGAGACCGCAAAACATAAATGCAGAGCACCTCCAAAGTTCAAGCAGCGACTAAACATTGTAATTCATGGTAGAAAAGATCCAGTCATGATGCACCCAACATTAGCTACACACAATGCATAAATCATGACAGCTGTGCTCTATTCAGTTTCTGGCGCTTGTTTTTTTAGAAGGTGATGTCACAACATAAAAGTAAATGGAAAGTCCATTCGCAGAGGGAAGCAGTGATTTGCAGAGATGCCAGAGCTCAGTTTTTAAAACAGAGATAAATGAGATTTTTAGACATGCACCCTTCTTATTCACTTCACGACCATTAGTTATCAACATCTTCCATGCTAAGCATACTAGTGGCGGTTCCCAAGCGGTAAAAGTAAAGGTTTTGACTCCATTGGGCGTTTTTGTTTGATTATTTAAGAGATGAACTCTTTTTGTATTTTGCAGTTTGGGACTGGGCATCCCTATTACCGTCCATTTTCTCGTGCGATGGCGATTGAATAAACATTCGACCTGAGAATAACCCGCTTAGCACGGAAGATATTGACCACCTCCTGTTGTTCCATGAACGATCCAGGCACACAAAATGGATAATTTTTAGAAGTTTTTAGAGGCGGCACATGCAAATTTACTTAGGACGGTAGGGTAATACCGCATATAGGTAGGTATGGTGGACTCATATGGAATAACTTTGGGTTTAAGGTTTTTGATGTACAAGCAGAATCCCCACTTAGTACAGGCGAAGGCTAGCAATTTAGATTGAGAAGCAGCCAGCTAGAGAGCAACAACGATCATAACCATGCATTATGCGTAAGTAACATTGGACACTATCATGAATAGGATATGAACACCATGAACATAAACATTATAGAGGCTATGTTGGTTTTGATTCAACTAAATGCATGAACATGTACCAAGTCAAGCCACTTGAACATTCAGAGGAGGATACCATATCATCATACTACATCACAATCATTTTAACGCTATGTTGCTATCCAAGATAAATCATTATTAACTCCCAGCTACTTATGCATGGCATGAGAAACTATAATCTCTAATTGTCATTGCAAACATGTTTAATCATAATGGGCTGAATCATGGGCACTAGATTAAACATATTTACACAGACAAGACAAGTCGAGTTCATACCAGTTTCTCTTTGCCACGGCCAGTTCATCGGACGTCTTCATTATTGCCTTTCACTTGCACGACCGAATGATATGAAAATAACAATAGTGCAAGGGTGCCATGGACTAAGATGGAATCTACAAACATTTTATTCAACTGGAGAAGTCATGGTAAAATGCGCTCTTTATTAGTTCAATAGTTATTTATATGAGAGCCACTCAACATTTTCATCGTGGTCTTCTCCTCGGTACAACTCGAATAAAAGAAAAGAATTTCAGAGAAACACACTGAAATATTTTTGAAGTTTTTGGTTTTCTTTAGCAAGAAAATAAAAGGGAAAAGCAAAAACGAGAAAAACTATTTACACGGGAAAGCTCCCAACAAGAAAAAGAAGAAAATGGAAATCTTTTTGGATTTTATTTTAGTACTACTACTAAGCATGCATGGAAAGTAAATTAACTACAACTAATTTTTTTGGTTTTTCTAAAGTTTTAACAAACACACAAGAAGAAAGCAAGAAAATAAATCTAAGCATGGATGATACAATGGAAAAGTGTGAGCACTGACAAATGGAATGATATGTGAACATGAATATAATGTCGGTGAGAACATGTACTCCCCAAGCTTAGGCTTTTGGCCTAACTTGGTAGTCGATCAGTAACCTGGAGGGTAGTAGTTGGCGTGGTAGCTCACAGAGGCTCGTGGTTCGGATGCCTCAGCACGCCGTGCCGCCACCACTGCTGCGTTATGAGCTCGGGCCTTGCTCTCAAGGACAAAATATCTTTCCTTGTTGTGATAATCAAAGAGAGCATGCACATGCAAATATGTGTCCACAACATGTGATTGGTTAAACAACAAATTATAAGTGAAGTTATCAGCCCTTCCCTTGAGAATTTTATGATCTTTCAAGGCATCAAAATCTAAATACCGAGTGGGTAGGATAGGATCAAAGGGCAAAGGTGAGACACCCAGCCCCCATTCTAGGCGTGTTGTATAAATTCCACCATCGAACCAGCCACTTTTAGCATTGTGCTGAATTCTGCGTGCAACAATCGCTCCAAGGTTATAATTTCTTTCACCAGTGAGAGCGGTGTGAAGGAGGCTCAAGTCTGGCGCACAAAGTATGCTACAGTCTTGCTTGCCTACTATGCATTTCCTGCTAGATAATGCAAAATACTGAATTGCGGAAAAGTGAAGCCAACGGTAGTGATGGCTGACGCTCCTCTCTCATCATCCACTGTCGGTGTGCGATAAAAATCCTCAAACCCAGCCGGCCTTGGCTCATCCAAGCTCCCATCAGACGGGATCATGCATATTATGTAACAAAACTGAGTAAGTGGTATCTGATGGTTTTCAGCATATAAATTAGAGCTCACATCAGGATGATTATTTCTAGGCAAGAAATTAAAGCTCTGAACAAAGATGTTTGTGAGAATTTGGTGCTGGTCACACTCATCTGCGATGAAGTCGGTGAGGCCGGCATTAGCAATGTATTGCATGAACTCCTCAAGAATTCCAGCCTCCTGCAGGAATGGGGTGTGCGGCCATTCGCACGGCCATACCTCCGCCAACCTTCGGGGGTGGAGATCAGTGTCAGAAGACTCCCCAATAACACCCTTGGAGTTCTTCTTAGATCCAAACTTCCTGAAGATATTCATGTCCGCGTACAATTTTCTAAAAATAAAAATTTTGGAGTGACAAAAATTTGTCAAAAGAACTTTGTAAGATCGATAGCAACTACCCATAGGGATACATAGGGGCCATAAGAAGCATTCAAACAACTTAGAACACTAAGAATTCAACATGCAAGCACATCTACAACAGCTCCAAAAGTAGCTAATTATTCAAAGTATAATCCACAAAAACAAAAACTAATTGGACAAATCATGGAGTCACATACCAAGAAACAATCCCCCGAAACAGTTTCAGAAATGGAGCTTCGTGCAAAGAGATCGAAATCCGCAGGTTTGAGCTGAAGAACACGAGAGAGAGAGAGAGAGAGAGAGAGCAATGGGAATTTTTTTCTCGAGGTAAGTGATGATGTGGTATGAAGAGGTAAGTGAGGGGGCCCACGTGGGGACCACAACCCACCAGGGCGCGCCCAGGTGGGTTCTGCCCACCTGGTGCACCTCCCTCTGATGTTTATTGCACCAAAAATTCTCAAATATTCAGAAAAAATCGTGTTAAATTTTCAGGGCATTCTAAGAACTTTTATTTTTGGGTCATTTTTTATTGCACGAGAAATTCAGAAAACAGGCAAAACATGGCATTTTATTTTATTTAACTAATAAAAACAGAGAATATGCATTTTCCCATTAATAGTGCTTACCAAATTCATCAACTTCATACCGTTCAAAAATGGTCCATTAATAACGTTGATCAAGTCTTATTAACAACCACTTTCGATTAGCATGAAACCGAAGAACTTTCAAAAATCACTAAGTTACCTCAATGGGAATATGCATTTTCCCAACAATAAGCATTTCATATTTCTTTTTGACAATAGGTAGAGGTATGTGAAAACTTCCAATAGTGATTGTCGGAGATTTCTCAATACCATTAATACCATTCACTTGGAATTGTTTCTTCCGAAAGTGCAATGTATGCTCATTGCCATTAATATGAAAAGTGATCTTGCTTTTATTGCAATCAATAACAGCCCCTGCAGTATTCAAGAAGGGTCTACCAAGGATAATCGACATGTTGTCGTCCTCAGGCATCTCAAGTATAACAAAGTCAGTCAAAAGAGTAACATTAGCAACAACAACGAGCACATCCTCACAGATACCGATAGGTATGGCAGTTGATTTGTTAGCCATTTGCAGGGATATTTTAGTTGGTGTGAGTTTATTCAAGTCAGGTCTTTTATATAAAGAGAAAGGCATAACACTAACACCGGCTCCAAATCACACAAGGCAGTTTTCACATAATTCTTTTTGATAGAGCAAGGTATAGTTGGTATTCCTGGATCTCCAAGTTTTTTGGGTACTCCATCTTTAAAAGTATAATTAGCAAGCGTAGTGGAGATTTCAGCTTTCGGTATTTTTCTCTTATTTGTGATGATGTCTTTCATATACTTTGCATAAGGAGGCATTTTCGAGATATCAATCAAGCGAGTATGCAAAAAGACTGGCCTCAGCATTTCAGCAAAGCATTCAAATTCTTCATCATCATTCTTTTTAGTTGACTTAGTTGGAAAAGGCATAGGTTTTTGAACCCATGGTTCCCTTTATTTACCATGTTTTCTAGCAATGAAGTCTCTTTTGTCATATCTTTTATTTTTAGCTTGTGGGTTATCAAGATCAACAAGTGGTTCTATCTCAACATCATTATCTAGTTCTTTTTCATTGGTTGGTTGAGAGTCTTCATCAACCTCATCATTATCCTTTTCATTATCATTAGGTGAGTGTTCATTACCAAATTGAGTTTCAACATCAGAGATAGAAACTTCATTTTCATTATCATGAGGTTTTTCTATTTCAGGTTCACTAGAAGTGTGCAAAGTCCTATCATTTTTCTTTTTCTTTTTCTTTCTAGAAGGACTAGGTGCACTAGTGTTAGCTCTTTGTGAATCTTGTTCAATTCTTTTAGGGTGTCCCTCAAGATAAAGTGGTTCCTGACTCATTTTACCTCCTCTAGTTGCAACTCTAACAGCAAAGTCATGCATATTATGATTCATTTCATCAATCAATTCTCTTTGAGATTTAGCAACTTGTTCTAACTGAGTTTGAACCATAGAAGCATGTTTTACAACACCTCTAACATCATTTGATATTCTAAATAACAACTCACTCAAGCGAGCAATCATATCAGAATTTTATTTCAATTGTTTCATAACATTTGCATTGAAGTGATCTTGTCTCCTAATGTAGTTTTCCAACTCATAAAGGCATTGACTAGGATGCATATTGTGAGGATTATTATTATCATTAAAATTTCATAAGAGAATTTACCTCTACCACCTTAGGCATTGGTGGTGTATTAAGTCCATGTATTTCTTCAACAGGAGGTAAATTTTTAACATCCTCAGCTTTAATACCTTTTTCCTTCATAGATTTCTTTGCATCTTGCATATCTTCGAGACTGAGATATAATATACCACTCTTCTTCGGAGTGGGTTTAGGCGGTGGTTCAGGAATAGTCCAATCATCATAATTTTTCAATATGTTATTCAGTATTTCTTCATCTTGAGCAATAGTTCGTTCCCTGAAAACACAACCAGCACAACTATCTAGGAAGTCCCTAGAAGCGTCGGTTAGTCCATTATAAAAGATATCAAGTATTTCATTTTTCTTAAGAGGATGATCAGGCAAAGCATTAAGTAAGTGGCAAAGCCTCCCCCAAGATTGTGGGAGACTCTCTTCTTTAGTTTGCACAAAGTTAAATATTTCCTGTAAGGCAGCTTGTTTCATATGAGCGGGAAAATATTTTTCAGAGAAGTAATAAGTCATATCCTGGGGACTACGCACACAACCAGGAGAAAGAGTATTGTACCAAGCTTTAGCATCACCCTTTAATGAGAAAGGAAATAATTTGAGAATAAAGTAATAGCGAGTTTTCTCATCATGAGTGAAAAGGGTGGCTATGTCATTCAACTTAGTAAGTTGTGCCACAACAGTTTCAGTTTCATAACCATGGAAAGGGTCAGATTCAACCAGAGTAATTAGCTCTGGGTCGACAAAGTATTCATAATCCTTATCATCAATAAAGATAGGTGAAGTAGCAAACTTAGAATCACATCTCTGTCTAGCATTCAGAGATTTTTCTTTATACTTGTGTAATTTCTCTAGATCATCTCTATCATTGCAAGCAAGAATATCTCTAGTTGCTTTTTCACTCATAACATAACCTTCCGGTACCTTAGACAATTCATATCTAGAAAGGCTAGTTCTAGCAGGTGTCTCAGGAGATTTAGTTTCAAGCTCATCATCGGATTCAACAACATCATGTTGTATAACTCTAGCAATTTGTTTATCAAGAAATTCACCAAGTGGTACATCATCATTATAAAGCAAGGTACTAGCATCATTCATATTAGAAGTAGCATCATCAATAACTTGCGACATATCAGAATTAATAGCATGTGGTGGTGTTGCAAGTTTATTCATAACAGAAGGTGAATCTAAGTGGAACTGGATGACAGTTCCTTACCTCCCCTCGTCCTTGAGGGAAATATCTTAGTCTTTGGATCCTTTAGATTCTTCATAATGATAATATGATAATAATCCCAAGTGAATCAAATAATATATCTATGCTCCCCGGCAATGGCGCCAGAAAAAGGTCTTGATAACCCACAAGTATAGGGGATCGCAACAGTTTTCGAGGGTAGAGTATTCAACCCAAATTTATAGATTCGACACAAGGGGGGCCAAAGAATATTTGAAGGTATTAGCAGCTGAGTTGTCAATTTAAACACACCTGGAGATTAATTATCTGCAGCAAAGTGATCAGTAGCAAAGTAGTTTGATAGTTTTGATAATAGTGACAGCAGCAACGGTAATAGTAATAGTGATAGCGGTAATTGGTAGCAAGTGTAACAGTCATGATAGCAATAGTAACGCAGCAAGATCAATAAGGATAAATTTGTAGGCATTGGATCGGTGACTTGTTGGATGATATTCATCGTGTGTCAGTTATAACCTAGGGCGATACGGCACTAGCTCCAGTTCATCAATATAATGTAGGCGTGTATTTCGTAAATAGTCATACGTGATTTATTAAAAGAACTTGCATGACATCTTTTGTCCTACCCTCCCGTGGTAGCAGAGTCCATATTGGAAACTAAGGGATATTAAGGCCTCCTTTTAATAGAGAACCGGAACAAAGCATTAACATATAGTGAATACATGAACTCCTCAAACTACGGTCATCACCGGGAGTGGGCCCGGTTGTTGTCACTCCGGGGTTGCCGGATCATAACCGTAGTAGGTGACTATAACTTGCAAGATCTGATCTAAAACATGGATATAATGATGAATTCATAAACAGTTCAGATCTGAAATCATGGCACCCGGGCCCAAAGTGACAAGCATTTAGTATGGCAAAGTCTTAGCAACATCAATCTAAGAACATAGTGGATACTAGGGATCAAGCCCTAACAAAACTAACTCGATTACATGATGAATCTCATCCAACTCCTCACCGACCAGCGAGCCTACGAAGGAATTACTCACTCCCGGTGGGGAGCATCATGGAATTGGCGATGGAGATGGGTTGGTGATGATGAAGAACGAAGATCCCCCTCTCCGGAGCCCCAAACGGACTCCAGATCTGCCCTCCCAAGGAAGAACAGAGCTTGGCGGCGGCTCCGTCTCGTGGATCGCGATAATTCTTTCTCCCTGATTTTTTCTGGAAATATGTGAATTTATAGTACCGGGGGGCGCTAGTGGGGCCACCAGGTGGGTACAACCCACCTAGGCGCGCCAGGAGAGGGGGAGTGCCCTGGTGGGATGTGCCCACCCAGGGGCCCCTCTCTGGTGGGTCTTGCCTTCAGAAATTCTTATTATTGATATAAAAAATCCTTGCAAAGTTTCATTCCATTCCGAGAACTTTTATTTCTGCACAAAAACAACACCATGGTAGTTCTGCTGAAAACAACGTCAGTCCAGGGTTAGTTTCATTCAAATCATACAAATTAGAGTCCAAAACAAGAGGAAAAGCGTGAGAAAAAGTAGATATGTTCGAGACGTATCATGTCGGTGCAACAAACCCTGTGTCTGTTGCCCAGACTGTGTGCAGGCACGGGGACAAGATCAAGGCTCCAACCCAATTTAGAGTACAAGGAACCAAAAACTTCGAAGAACCAACATGCAGATCAAGAGGATCAAGATCAAGCCAGAGAAGCTAGGCACCCCCAGGAGAAAAGTCTCCCTTGCCGGGCTGGCGAGCTCGCCAAGGACAGGGCCACCCCCGGAAGAAGAGGTCCAAGGCGTCCCGGCAGGGCCTGCCTGGACTCGCGGAGGCAAAACCACCTCTCCCAACCACTCCACCACGACCCACGTCGTCAATGAGTGTGTTGTCAAGCCGTAAAGTGACTAAGTGGCAGCCATTCGCCACATGGCGACCTCTTTCTACAGGAGATACCTACGGATGACACACGTCATGCAACGTGTCAAGCAAGCAGGCGTGGAGCTGGCAAGATAGCCCGGCAAGGCTTGCCGGGCACCAATGACCTGACATTGAGCGGCACATTTAATGCGCCCTGTCAGCCTGCAGAGTTTTGTATGATAGCACGGTTTGTGTCGGAGTAAATAACCATGGGTAGCCTAGCCGGCTCCCCCTGGCCCTTCTGAAAAAATGACGAGCTGATTCAGCCCTCAAGAATCCAAGACACGGGGCCGCCTTCCCCTTGCCGGCTGTCTCCAGGCCGGCTATCGGAAGGCGACCCGACTTCAGCCCTCATGAAGAGAAGCCGCGGGAGGGCCAGCTCCGAGAAGCCGGCCGCGAGAAGGCCGACTCCAAGAAGCTGACTCCCATAAAGCAGTCAAGATCGTACCCTCGAAGTCTGCATCCACATAACGGCGATGTGACAGGGCGTGGCTACAGTGAAGCCTGCCACCCCCGAATCCTGGAGCACGCCTGGCACAGTGCCCGTACGGGTGGCCATGGCCCGTCCGGCGCGGCACTGTTGCCACGATGACGCAGATGACAACCACGACGGGCCGCCGGCGCGGCCCACGGGCGGTGGGCCCCTTCGGGCAGAGAGACACCCGAAGGCGGCCAGGCCTCCCCCAGTCGGCCCAAGATGGAGCTGGCTCCCCACAGCCGGCTTGCCACCTCCCTCGAAAAGGACGCCCCATTAAGGAGACAAGACGCGGTGGGGCTACAGTGATCGCCCACCGGGCGGCGGCACTGTAGCCACGCCCACTTCGGCGAAGCCCTCGTCACCAAGATTGAGCAACAGTAACCAGCCGCCGATAGGGCCCTGACGGTGGGGCCTGCCTGTCGACCAAGGAGCCGGCAGCCGGCGGGACCCACTAGCCGGCGGGCCCCAGCAACCGGCGCAGAAGCCGGAGAGCATAGACATAGATGGCTGGGCCCCGCGCCCAGCTGGATTACCATTGTACCCCGGGGGGTAGGCCTATATAAACCCCCCGGGGCATCCATGCAAAGGGAGATCAATCCCTGCTAGTCTTAGACATCACATAGGGAGGAGAAGAGAGCAAGCCGTGCCCTTCTTCCTCCTCTCGCCAAACAGCTCTAGGAGCACCGTGTAGCTAATTGTTCATCTAGTGACCATGCGGAGACCCCGCAGAGCAGCAGTAGGGGTGTTATCTCCACGGAGAGCCCCGAAGCTGGGTAAGATTCGCCGGCGTGCATGTCTTCGCCTCATCCCGTTTCCAGGCACCGGCGACGTCTTACTGGCTCCCACAATGATAAGCCACCCGTTGGCATATGTCACACCTACCACCCGACATTTGGCGCCCACTGTGGGGCCAGGTGCTCCGTCGTCCGGAGACCTGTTCTGGACGGGAACCCTCTTCCTCCCCCGCGAGCGTAGCCAGCCCGGCACGCCCGATGGCGCTTGCCACGACGCGCTACAAGGCGTCACCCACATCTGTGCGGCGAGCAGCCTCGCCGATCTCCTTGACCATACCCTCATCTCCGACGAGCTCTCCTCCGACGCGGGCACCGACCACCTCGTCAACCTCCTCGGCCGGCTCCACGTCTCCGGCGAGCCTGCCGTGGACTTGGAGTCGGTTGGCTCCACCGATCCGATGCATGTCGACTCCGACACGGCCTCACTCGACACTTTCCCCACCGACGTCGCGATCTACAATGACCCGCTTCCCCGGGCCGATGGCTGCAACGCTGTCACCACCAAGGTGATGGTCATCGGCCACGGCGGCGCTTCCGACGAAAGCGCCCACGACGCCCTGCATGTGGCGATCCACGACTTGTCCATCCCCCTCCCGGCCGATGCCGACGCTGAAGCACTGGAAGCTCGCCGCCTTGCCCTCCTCGCGGAGGGCCGGAAGTTGGTTTCCATGAGACGCCTTGCTGAGGCCCACCGACGCGAGGCCGACCGCGCCGCCTTTGGCACGCCGCCCCCAGGCGGGCCTAGCCGGGCCGGCGTTGTCAGACAGCGCGGCACTGTCGTCGCCGATACGCTAGGAGTCGACCGCCCAGTCTACGCTACTCCACTCGAGAACTTGCGCGCCACCCAGGCGGCCGTAGACGAGCTAGATGGACTAGGGGCCGAAGAACTCCCCCACATGACCGGACGCATCCAGCAGCTGATCGATGCAGCCGCGGAGCGGCACGAAGCCGACGCCCGCGCGGAAAGCCCTCCCCCGCGCCGAGATCACGGCGCGACGTCCCGGATGCCGACTACGGGTAAAACCCGCGTGCGGCGCGAGAAAGAGCCGGCTGCCAGCCGAAGCCGGACCCGAATCTCCATTGAACGAGACGGAGAAGGCCACCCCCGGGCCGTGGAGTGGCGGGGCAACCCGCCTCCGCCCCGGCCCCGTGGAGAGAGATATCCCACCCCGCCGCCTGTCGCGCATCCGACTCTCAGCGGCCGGCTAGGTCTCCGCGAAGGAGTCGGCGAGAACGACGCCCGCCATCGGATCGACCGCCTGGCGCGATCCCTGGCGCTGGAAGAAGAAGACGATGACGGCCCGCCTTTCTTCGGCCCCCGCATCCGCGACGAACCTTTCCCCAAAGGGTTCTCTCTCCCAAGAGACACGCCCAAGTACAACGGCTCCGTGAAGCCGGAAGATTGGTTGATCGACTACTCCACGGCGGTTAGCATAGCCAACGGCAACAGGCGCGTTGCCGTGAAGTACGTGCCCCTCATGCTGCAGGGCACGTCGCGGACCTGGCTCAACAGCCTCAAGCCATACAGCATCAACAGCTGGCTAGACTTCACAGAAGCCTTCATCCGCAACTTCACCAGCACCTACAAGCGGGCTCCCAAGCCCAGACAGCTCTCGTTGTGCGTACAAGGCCCCGCCGAGTCCACTCGCGACTACCTCACGCGTTGGGCCGAGCTCTGCAACTCTTGCGAAGGGGTGCACGAGGTGCAAGCCATAGAATACTTCACTGTCGGGTGCCGAGAAGGCACCCTCCTCAAGCACAAGCTCCTCTGCGACGAGCCGACTACCCTCGATGAGCTTCTGATAATAGCGGACAAGTACGCCACCGCCGACTCCTCGACGAAGACCGAACTCCGGGTAGACGCGTCCGGAAAGGTACTCAACCCGGCGCCCAAGACGCCGGCTAGGGACTCCGGCCGACGCCCACACCAGAACGACCACAAGCGCAAGGGCCCGGTGCCGCCCTCCACCAGTCGGCAGGTGGCCACAGTCGAAGACGAGCAGCACAAAGCGCGGCCCGCACCCAACAAGCAGAGGGGCGGCAAGACGGCTTGGCAGCCGGCCTTCTCCTACGAGCAGACTCTCGATGCCCCGTGCAAGTTCCACAGCGGCGCGAAGCCGTCCAACCACATGACCCGGAAGTGCCACTGGCTCACCTGAATCTCTAAAGGCGAAGGGCTCGCACCGCCTTCGCCTGCCGGTCCGCCGCCTCCGGCTCCACAGCCGCTGGCCGCTCGGCCCGCAGTCGGAGCCGTGCACGATGAGTTCCCCGACGAGCATGCCGCCTATGTCATCTTTACCAGCCAGCCCAAAGATCGGCGCAGCAAACGCCGAGAGCACCAAGAAGTCAGCATGGTTGCTGCCAACCCCGCCGAGCACATGCACTGGTCAGAAAAACCTATCAGCTGGAGCCGGACTGACCACCCAGAGCTGATGCCGTCTCCCGGCTCTTATGCGTTGGTTTTGGATGCCACCCTTGCAACGGATAGACGCACTGCCCGTTTCTCCCGCGTGCTGATAGACGGCAGGAGCAGCATCAACATCCTGTACCGTGACACCATGGAGAAGCTGAATGTCAAGACAAAGCAACTCATGCCTACTCGGACTGTGTTCCATGGCATCGTACCCGGCCTGTCCTGCGCCCCCATTGGCAAGATCAAGATTGATGTACTTTTGGGGGACAAGGAGCATTTCCGCCGGGAAGCGATCTGGTTTGAAGTGGTGGACCTGGAGAGCCCCTACCATGCATTTCTTGGCCGACCTGCCTTGGCCAGGTTCATGGCAGTTCCCCACTATGCATACCTCAAGATGAAGATACCGAGCACCAAAGGCATCATCACCATAGCCGGCGATTACAAGAAGTCCTCTGAGTGCGCAGCAGCCAGCAGCCGGCTGGCCGAGTCCCTTGTGATTGCCGAAGAAAAGAAGATGTTGGACCGAGTCGTGGCCATGGCCGGCAAGCAGTCGGCCTTGTCCCCCGATCCCAAGGAGCATGATGCTCAAGGATCTTTCCTGCCGGCCAAGGAGATGAAGAAGATACCTCTTGACCCCGAGCACCCAGAGAGGTTTGCCGTCATCGGGGCAAACCTAAACAGCAAATAGGAAGGCGAGCTCGCCGATTTCCTCCATGAGAATCGGGACATCTTTGCATGGTCCCCCAAGGACATGCCGGGTGTTCCGAAAGAATTCACCGAGCACAAACTACACGTCCGAGAAGACGCAAAGCCATTCAAACAACCCCTCCGCTGACTATCGGAGGAGAAACGCAGGATTGTGGGAGAGGAGATAGCCCGGCTTCTGGCAGCCGGCTTCATTATGGAAGTTTTCTTTCCAGAGTGGCTCGCCAACCCGGTCCTCGTGCTAAAGAAGAACAACAAGTGGCGCATGTGTATAGACTACACGAGCCTCAACAAGGCCTGCCCCAAAGATCCCTTTGCCCTGCCAAGGATTGACCAAGTGATAGACTCCACGGCCGGATGCGAGCTGTTGAGTTTCTTGGATGCTTACTCAGGGTATCACCAGATAAAGTTAGATCCGGCAGACCGCCTGAAGACCGCCTTCATCACGCCATTCGGAGCCTTCTGCTACCTGACTATGACATTCGGCTTGAGAAATGCCGGTGCCACTTTTCAGCGTTGCATGCAGAAGTGCCTCCTCAAGCAACTTGGCAGAAATGCCCACGTCTACATAGACGACATTGTGGTGAAGACGGAGAAGTGCGGCACCTTGCTGGAAGACCTCAAGGAAACATTTGAGAACCTACGCCGGTTCCAAATCAAGCTTAACCCCGAGAAATGCGTGTTCGGAGTGCCAGCCGGCCAGCTCCTAGGCTTCCTGGTCTCCGAACGCGGCATCGAATGCAACCCAGTAAAGATCAAGGCCATTGAGAGAATGGCGATTCCCACCAAACTTCGAGACGTCCAGAATTTTACCGGATGCTTGGCCTCCCTGAACCGCTTCATCAGCCGGCTCGGAGAGAAAGCACTTCCCCTCTACCACCTCATGAAGAAGACCAACCACTTCGAGTGGAATGACCAAGCCGATCAAGCTTTTCCCGAGCTGAAGAAGATGCTGGCCACGCCGCCTATCCTGGCGGCGCCGACTGAGAAAGAGCCCATGCTCCTCTACATTGCCGCAACCAGCCGGGTGGTTAGCACCGTCATCATAGTCCAACGCCCAGAAGAAGGCCGAGCCCAGCCGGTCCAGAGGCCGGTGTACTATTTGAGCGAGGTGCTGTCTACCTCGAAGCAGAACTACCCGCACTACCAGAAGATGTGCTACGGCGTGTACTTCGCCGCCAAGAAGCTGAAGCCCTACTTCCAAGAGCATCCCATCACGGTTGTATGCACCGCCCCGCTGGCCAAGATCATAGGCAGCCGGGATGCATTCGGCCGGGTGGCGAAATGGGCCATCGAGCTGGCCCCCTATACGATATTCTACCAGCCTCGCACCGCCATCAAGTCCCAAGCATTGGGCGACTTCCTCGTCGACTGGGCCGAGACCCAGTACCTACCGCCGGCTCCCGACTCCACTCATTGGCGCATGCACTTCGATGGGTCCAAGATGCGCACCGGCTTGGGAGCCGGCATCATCCTCACCTCTCCCAAAGGCGACAAGCTCAGATACACGCTGCAAATTCACTTTGCCGCCTCCAACAACGTGGCCGAGTACGAGGCGCTCATACACGGGCTCCGGCTTGCCAAAGAACTCGGCATTCGCCGGATCCTATGTTATGGTGACTCGGACTTGGTGGTCCAGCAATCATCCGGCGACTGGGATGCCAAGGACGCAAATATGGCAAGCTACCGCTTCCTCGTTCAGCAGATCAGTGGGTATTTTGAAGGATGCGAGTTCCTCCACGTACCACGAGCCGACAATGAGCCAGCTGATGCCCTGGCTCGAATAGGCTCCACTCGGCAAGCAATACCAACCGGTGTCTCTCTACAACACCTCCTCAAGCCGTCTATCAAGCCGTCTCCAGAGTCCGATTCCATCTTCGTGCCACCTGACCCCGACGCAGCCGGCTCGAAGAACCAAGCAGGTGACCTGGGGACTTCGATAGTCGGCCAGGGGGTATCAGCAGGCGGCTCGGGGACTTCCGTAGTTACGCCCGACCCGGGGACTGCCTCACCCGGCTCGGGGACTGTGGTAGTCGGCCCGGAGACTACACCAACACAGCAGGCGGTGGCCGACTCCAGCATTTCACCGCTCAGCCCGCCCGCCCTGGTCGCAATAGCCGTTTTGGCAATAGAAGAAGTCGCAGCTCCGTCATGGGCTCAATCCATCTTCAACTTCCTAATAAACCAAGATCTGCCGGCTGACGAAGTAGAGGCAAGACAAGTCCAACGCCGAGCCGGAGCATACACAATCATCAACAGAGAACTCATCAAGCGCAGTGTCACTAGAGTCCTCTAGCGATGCGTCGAGCAAGAGAAGGGCATTGCAATCCTCAGAGACATCCACGAAGGAGAATGCGGCCACCATGCGGCCTCAAGATCACTCATCGTCAAAGCCTTCCGCCATGGTTTCTTTTGGCCGACTGCTTTGGATGACGCCAAGGAGTTAGTTAAACATTGCAAAGGGTGCCAACTCTTCAGCTCCAAGCAACACATGCCGGCTTCAGCACTCAAGACCATTCCCCTCACTTGGCCCTTCGCCGTTTGGGGACTGGACATGGTGGGCCCATTCAAGACGGCGCGCGGCGGCATGACACGTCTTCTTGTCACCATGGACAAATTCACCAAATGGATTGAGGCAAAGCCGATCAAGAAGCTGAATGGGCTGATTGCCGTGACATTTATCGCAGATATAGCAACTCGGTACGGCGTGCCACACAGCATCATCACCGACAATGGCACGAATTTCGCCAAGGGAGCCTTGGCACGTTTCTGCGCGACGCAAGGCATCCGGTTGGACCTAGCATCCGTTGCCCACCCGCAGTCAAACGGCTAGGTCGAGCGAGCCAACGGCCTCATCCTTTTCGGCATCAAGCCCCGACTGATCGTACCACTGGAGCGTTCAGCCGGCTGTTGGCTCGATGAGCTGCCGGCTGTCCTCTGGAGTCTGCACACTACACCAAACAATTCAACCGACTTCACTCCTTTCTTCCTCGTATATGGTGCCAAGGCGGTCATCCCAACTGACATCGAGTTCGACTCGCCTCGGGTAACCATGTACACGGAAGCCGAGGCCAAGGAAGCATGAGAAGACGGCGTCGACCTGCTGGAAGAAGGCCGGCTGTTAGCCCTCAGCCGGTCCGCCATCTATCAGCAGGGCCTGCGCCGCTACCACAGCCGGAAGGTCAAGCCAAGATCCTTCCAAGAGGGCGATCTTATGCTCCGGCTGATCCAGCGAACAGCCGGCCAGCACAAGCTCTCGGCCCCTTGGGAGGGCCCCTTCGTCATCAGCAGAGCCTTAGGCAACGACTCCTACTACCTGATCGACGCGCAGAAGCCGAAGGCACGAAAGAGAGATGACTCCGGCAAGGAGTCGGAACGACCATGGAACGCCAACCTCCTCCGAAGGTTTTACAGTTGAAATGCAGTATGTATCACGCTAACTTTTGTACTAAGTACGAGACAATAGGCCCCCCAAGGAGAGCTCGGGGACTGCCATCTTTTGTCTATGAATGAAAAGTATCATGCTTATGGCCTTGTCATTGCATTCACTTTTTCCGTCCGGCACCGGGTTCGACTAGTCGGCCCGGGGACTGGCCGCCTGGAGTTATATTAGAAGTCCTACCCGCAGTCAGACAAGTAGTGTGCCGGCTCCCAAGCCTTCTCTTGCCAAAAGTCGCAGTTTGAAGAACCGGCTGTCCGGCTGGCAAGAGTTAAGGGCACGAACGGGTGCCCACACGAAAAACGGCTAGGGACTAACGAACTAATATAACAAAAGCCGGTTTTTCTCCCACCGCCGACCGGCTACCAGAGTAGCCGGCCGGCCGGCTTCCATTCACCTCGCTCCAATCTAAGAAAGCTCGAGTACTTGCCTTCCCAGAAGGGGAAGGCGGCAAAGGAAACAGCCTAAGGATAAAAAGCATACATGAATGGAAACCAAACACGCAATAATATTTACATAAAAGACCTTCAAAAGGCCAGCATTCAACATAGTTTGAATACACCCCCAGTGGGTGGAACTGCGCAAGTTTAATAAAATTGTTCAAAAGGCAACAAGCAGGAAAAAACAAGGACGGCACACTAAGCCAAGGGAGCGACTGGCGAGTCGGGCAGGTCGGTGGAGACGACAGTGCCGGCTGGAGGAGTGGCCGGCTGGCGAACCTCGGCATGTTCACCGCCTCCCGCAGAGGGCGCGCTAGCACGCGCCTTGTTGCCGGAGGCACGATCAGGCTGAGGTTGGCTGCCCGCTTCACCAGTCGGCTCAACGTCTTCGCCTTCCTCTCCTTCGTCGTCTTCTCCTTCATCACTGGAGGCGATCTCCTCTGCCGAGTCTTCACCCGCTGCCGGGTCCAGCCCGAACCACTCCTCCGGCTGGGCAACACCGTCGTCATTGATCTCAGGAGCGAAGACGGTGATGTCAGTACACTCGGCGATCGTCGAAGCGCGCTGAGCGATAGCCGGCCGCACCTCCTCCAACTCTTCGTCGGCCTCCAGCCGCCAGGTGCGCAGGTGGTCCAGGTTCAGCCCCGGATACCAGGCTCGGACGAACTCCAGCGCCCGCCCAGCTCCAAGCCGGGCTGCCGACGCCTTCCAGGCCACGAAGCGGCCAACCGCCACCTCCAGCCAGTCGGCAGTCCGACTCGGGGTGCGGGGAATCGTCTCGCTTGGCCAGAGGGTGGCCAACACCTGTGCCCCGGCACGCTGGAGGCGGTGGAGCATACGGTGAGCCGGCTGCAACCGGGCTTGGACCGCCAAGAGCTGCTCCTCAAGCGTCCGGCTCGTGTCCGGCGCGATTTCAGCCCCCGCCTGCCGGCGTGCCTCGCGATGGGCCTCGATGGATTGGGTGGCGAAGACGGAGTAGACGGGGAAGTAGTCTGCACAGAGAACAAAAAGCAGCACAAGTCAGAACACAAATCAGGGATCAAAGCGCAAGCAGGGAGTGAAGAAGGCGGCTTACTGTCGATCAGAGCCTCGATACGGCTAAAGCCCTCGCTCAGTGCCTGCTTCGCTTCAGCCCAGCCCGTCGCTTCAGTCTCGAACTCGGCCTTCAGGGCGTCCTCGTTGTCCTGCGCCTCTTCAGGGCCGCCTTATGGCTCTCCTCCTGGTCGGCCAACTTCTTGACCAGGCGGTCACGCTCCAGGACCAAGGCGCTGTACTCGGCTTCCTTGGCGCGAAGGGCGGCCTGGGCCCCACTGAGCTGCTCCCTCAAGTCGGCATTGGCTCTTGCAAGCACGAAGACAAAGGAAAAATTAATAAGGGGAAGTCGTCAAGGAAGATCCGACCCGGCTACTCAGCAGTCGGCCCGAATCTCGGGGACTACACCTAGTGGGTGCGCTGACGCGCCCCCACAGGAGATGAACGAGACAAACACGCACTCCGGCTGCTGGTCAGGTCCTCAGTTCTCCGGCCCAGCTCCTGAGCCTGGGAGTTGAAGGCGGCTGCATGGAGGTTATGATACTCCTGGAAGATTATACAGGAGTCAAGGATAAGTTAAGTTGTCAGAACCTAGTAAGTTCCAAGCCGCCTGCGCAGCAGCCAGCTCGGAACTCGGGGACTACACCCAGTGGGTGCGCTGACGCGCCCCCACGGAAGAAATTGAAAGAGCAAAATAACCAAGGACAGAAGACTCACCCGAATGACGGCCCGCGTCAAGAGAAACTCTTGAGTGTATCGCTGTGGCGAGGCGGCCTGAGCTTGAAGCCGGTTCCGGACCTCCTGGGCCGCCGCGTTCAGCTCGCCCGTCCCCCCGCTGGGAGTCCACTCGGACGTGCTGACGCTGGCCGCCTCCAGGGCCTCCGCCGTCTGGCTGGCGCCCGCTGCTCGGTGCGGTTCCGGCGCGGAGGCGCCACCCCCTATGCGCCGGCGCAATGCCGGCTACACCTCGAGGCCGGCCCCTGCCACCAGCTCGCCCCTGGACGGCTGCTCTGGCGCCGCAGCTGATTGGCCGCTTTGGCCCGCTCCAGTCGGTGCCGTCTGCGACGCCCCCTCCAAAAAGATCACGGGGTCCTCCCGCCTCTCCATCACTGGCGGGCCTTGGTTGACCTCCTCCGACGGGGGCACAGGAACGTCGGGGGCCACGGCACGGAGGGGAACAACGAGTAGTGGAGGCCGGTTGTGCGAGGCCTCCGCCTCCGTCTCTGCGGCTGCCGCCTTCGCCCGGGCCTTGGCCGCCGCGTCGGCCAGCTCCTTCGTCGCCTGGGCGGTCCTTCGCTCCGCCGCCTCCCGCTCCTCCCGCGCCTCCCGCGCGTTCCGCTCCGTGGCTCCTTAAGGTCGACGCGAGGATCCACGCGGCGGGAGCTTGAGGACCCTCCAGTCGGCCCGACTACGGAGCCGCCAGGACCTCGCTCGAGAGAAAGCGGCGCCCTGTCCGGCAAGAAAAGAAAGGTTTAGAAGAGTTTCGGACGAAGAAGACAAAACATATATACGCAAGACATTCGACGACTTACGCAGAGATCGCCTGCGGCTGCTTCACCGCCTTGCGGAAGCGGGCCGCCTTCGTGGCAGCCTCATCCCGCTTGGTCGCCGCCGTGGAGGCCTTGGATTTTTTTGGCCGGCTGCCGAAGAAGGTCGAGCGGCCCGGCGCTTCTGCGTGCCGCCACGGGCAGCCGGCACGGCAGACGAGCCCGCGCCTTGATGATCGGGCGCCGGCTGGCAGTGCGGGGCGACTTCGACCTCGTCGTCATCCGGCCAGTCCTCGAAGCTGGCCCCGAGTCCCACGCCTCCGGCCTCGTCGCCTTCCCCCATGATGGCGTCTTCCATGGCGGCCGCTCCCAGGTCCGGATCATCGGCGTCATCCACCATGCGGTCGGGGAGGAGCTGGCGCTCTAGCCCCGCGGCCCCGGCTGTCGGCGGGAGAAGAGGGTTCTGCAAAAGGCAAACCAATTGATCAAGAGTCGGCTATCATGAGGCCGGCTACAAAAAAGGAAGAAAAGAAGAAAGAACTTACGGCAGGCGGAGGGTTGGCGCGGGAATACGGCTCCTTGCCGTATTGCCAATCCTCGGCGAGCTTGCAGTTGGAGATATAATTCACCATGTAAGACAACTCTGCGTGAGGCATCTCCCTGGTGCTCAGCTGGCACGGGTCGAAGCGGCCGCTCATTTGGCAGATCATGTGAGGCCGGCCTTGGAGCGGAAGAACCCGGCACTCCATGAAGGCGGCCACCAAGTCGGCTCCGGTTAGGCCCTCCGACTGGATCATCACCCGAAGCCGGGAGACGGATGCGTTCCCGGCCTGAGACAGCGACCTGGCCCGGTAGCTCCACGAAGGCTGCCTCCCAGCCGGCGGGCCGGCTACGTAAGTCGGCAGGTTGACGTACTCGCCTTGCTGGGCGACGTTCTTCACATAGAAATAAGACTTCTGCCAAAGCTTCACCGACTGGATCAGCGGAATGGACGGGAATGGATTGTTCTCGCTCGCCCGCCTCATGGCAATGAAGGCTCCGCAGGGGGTGGGCACGCCCGCGACGACGGTGTCGAGCTTGCTTTGGAAGAACTCCCCCCAGAGCTCGAGCGTGGGGAGAACTCCAAGAAAACCCTCGCACAGGGTGACGAAGGGCGACAGCAGCATCACCGCGTTGGGCGTGAGGTGATGCGGCTGGAGGTGGTAGAACTCGAGGAAGGCTCGAAGGAATCCGCTCGCCGGGAGGCTGAAGCCGCGCAGGCAGTGCGAGCGGAAGATCACCCGCTCGCCCTCCTCTGGTGCCGGCAAAATCTCCCTCGCTGGCGCTTGACGAACCCACACAAGGTTCTCGCCGGGCAGACGCCGCGTCCGGCGGAGGAACTCGACATGGTCCTCGTGGATGTTGGAGCCATCCCATGAGCTCGACAACGCCATGGAAGCAATGCGGCAGGGAGCAAGACGAAGCGATAGCGAAATGGCGCGGCAAAGGGTTGCTGCGGCGGGGAGCAAGACGAAGCGACGGCGGAACGGCGCTGCGAAGAGTTGCTGCGGCGAAGAGAAGAAGAAGGAGGGCAAGAAGGGGCGGAGTGAGGGAGAGCACACGAGCCTCTGCAGCTCCCCCTCCTCCTACTACTTATAGACCGCGTGGCGGAGCCGAGGAGGCGCGGCGTGGGGGAACGTGGGGATCAACTACGCCCACTCCCCCACGTCCCGCGATTATTGTGCCTTGATGGTAGAATAAAACCGCCGCAGGAAGGCGAGTGGTCCATGTGGGCCGCAGAAGATCCATGCTCGGACCGAGGCCCGCGAGTGGCGGGCCCGGGCCTGCGGCGGCGTCCTGTCACGCGCGTGCGTTGGCAGGACTTCCTCGCCACGTGGCCCGCGGAATGGCGCGGGGTCAGCTCGCAGGGTGACCCACGTTGCCGCCTACAAGAAATGGAGCTTTCTGAAGACGGCGCGCACAAGCAAAGACGGCGCGCACAAGCAAAGTTGACCTAGCTTCTCGTCCTTTTGTCAGCCTCGAAGCTCGATCAGCTTCGGGGACTACTGTCGGAGTAAATAACCATGGGTAGCCTAGCCGGCTCCCCCTGGCCCTTCTGAAAAAATTACGAGCCGATTCGACCCTCAAGAATCCAAGACACAGGGCCGCCTTCCCCTTGCCGGCTGTCTCCAGGCCGGCTATCGGAAGGCGACCCGACTTCAGCCCTCATGAAGAGAAGCCGCGGGAGGGCCAGCTCCGAGAAGCCGGCCGCGAGAAGGCCAACTCCAAGAAGCCGGCTCCCATAAAGCGGTCAAGATCGTACCCTCAAAGTCTGCATCCACATAACGGCGATGTGGCAGGGCGTGGCTACAGTGAAGCCTGCCACCCCCGAATCCCGGAGCACGCCTAGCACAATGCGCCGTACGGGTGGCCATGGCCCGTCCGGCGCGGCACTGTTGCCATGATGACCCTGATGACAACCACGACGGGCCGCCGGCGCGGCCCACGGGCGGTGGGCCCCTTCGGGCAGAGAGACACCCGAAGGCGGCCAGGCCTCCCCCAGTCGGCCCAAGATGGAGCCGGCTCCCCACAGCCGGCTTGCCACCTCCCTCGAAAAGGACGCCCCATTAAGGAGACAAGATGCGGTGGGGCTACAGTGATCGCCCACCGGGCGGCGGCACTGTAGCCACGCCCACTTCGGCGAAGCCCTCGTCACCAAGATTGAGCAACAGTAACCAGCCGCCGACAGGGCCCTGACGGTGGGGCCTGCCTGTCAACCAAGGAGCCGGCAGCCGGCGGGACCCACTAGCCGGCGGGCCCCTGCAGCCGGCGCAGAAGCCGGAGAGCGTAGACACAGACGGCTGGGCCCCGCGCCCAGCCGGATTACCATTGTACCCCCGGGGGGTAGGCCTATATAAACCCCCCGGGGCATCCATGCAAAGGGAGATCAATCCCTGCTAGTCTTACACACCACATAGGGAGGAGAAGAGAGCAAGCCGTGCCCTTCTTCCTCCTCTCGCCAAACAGCTCAAGGAGCACCGTGTAGCTACTTGTTCATCTAGTGACCATGCGGAGACCCCACAGAGCAGCAGTAGGGGTGTTATCTCCACGGAGAGCCCCGAAGCTGGGTAAGATTCACTGGCGTGCATGTCTTCGCCTCATCCCGTTTCCAGGCACCGGCGACGTCTTACTGGCTCCCACAATGATAAGCCACCCGTTGGCATATGTCGCACCTACCACCCGACAGTTTGCTATCTTATCAGTGCTAAATGACTTTGCCATTGTGGTAACCCCTTATCTATAAAAGGAGGCCCATGGCAACCGTAGAAAGGGTTAGAATGTTGGACAACTCGCACCCCATACGCGCGTAGCCACTGCCGCCCCTACCGGGAAAGTGTACTAGACTCCACCACCTGTCTTCCACCATCAATCCACCAAAGCAGGAGTAGGGTTTTACGCCTCACAATAGCCCGAACCTGGGTAAAATTGCATGTGTGATCTCCGCCGCGCTGCCCCACACCGGTCTGCTCTTTGTGCAACACGACCTCCCCCTGCCGAACCAGCAAGGGGCCCTTCTTGCCCCATAGGTGGCCGTGGTTTCCCGCGAAATCTTTGGCACGCCAAGTAGGGGGAATGCTTGCGCGAACCTGAAGGTGTGTACAGCGCATCATCTTCATCACCGTCTTCGCCTTCGATAGCGCCATCGACCATGGTGCCCACGAATAAAGCCAGTGCATTGGCTCATCCATCCACCTCGAGGGCTCCGCCGCTCGCAGCCTCTAATGCTGAGGGGGATGTGGAAGCAAGCGAGGACGTGGACGCTGCTGGGGATGTGGTCGGAGCAGGCGGCACCGTCACCACTTCCCCCGTGGCCGACCCAGGAGTGGTAGACGTCGGAGGAGAGCAGCACCAATAATGCCTCGGCGGCCATGCTCCACAAGGTACAGGTGAGGGGGTTACTCCGTCCACGCCCCCTCCTCCCACCGATGGGCACAACCGCAGCAATGGCACTCGGTCCAGGGTGAATCACCGCCCTCCGGCCGCACCCACCATGGGAGCGACCGCAGTGCGCGTGCCTCCCCCGGGACGGGTCGGCCAAGTTGATGCACCCGACGGAGCCGCTGGCCTTCGAGCGCCTTCACCGCACCCCCATGCTATCCAGGTAGCCTCTCCACAACAGTGGGGGCGTGGTGCTGCCGCCGCTGGCACCGTCAGGAGCCGAGCGACGGTGCGATCTACTTCATCATCACTCATGCCAAGCACAGCCTCGGAGGCCATGGCGCGGGCCCAGCTGCTGCTGAGGTTACCACCAGCGACCGAGCAGATGGACGAATGGCGTGCCACCATCCAAAGTCTGCTCGGTTATGCCGAAGCTGGTGGCTCACGGAGAGTTGGCCCGCCACGGCCTCCCCGAGCAACGACAAAGGCTCTGGTCTCATGGAAGGGGCCACCCCCATGGTGCAGTCCCCACCACGGCAGCCAGCGCGAGCGCAGCTGAACCAAGATCCTGATGACGTCTCGATGGCCTGTTCTGACCCTTGAGCATGTCCAAGCTGACTGCAAGCCCCGGAGGATAGGCGGAGGGGAGATATGCGTATCGTCGTTGAGCAACGCCGTGGCGACCCTCGCCGGACTGATGGGTGCGACAGCCCCGACATCAACGAGCCTGCGCTCGGTACTGGCAGGTGCCTACCTTTCGAGGTTGGGTGCCCTGCATTTACTCGTGAGTTGCGGCAAGTCCGTTGGTCGTCCGTTCGCACATTCAAGCCAGAGATACCTAAGAAGTACGATGGGAGGCCGAACCCAGAAGAGTTCCTAAGCATCTACACCATCACTGTTCAGGCTACCAGGGGAAGAGATGAGAAGGTGTTCGCCAACTACTTCCCTTTGGCTCTCAAGTCCAATGTGAGGTCTTGGCTGATGCACCTGCCAGAGAACTCCATTTCATCGTGGGCTGACCTGTGCCATGAATTAATTGGCGCCTTCACCGGTGTCCATCAAGAGCCAGGCTGACCCAGCGACCTGTAGCTTCTCCAACAGAAGGAAGGAGAAACCCTCTGTAAGTATTTATAGAGATTCAGCAAAGTTCATAGGAACATCCCAAATATCCATCCAACAGCTGTGATAGCTGCCTTCCAGTCCAATGTGCACAACCGTCGGATTCGTTCCAAGATGAATGTGTAGTTGCCCAAGACTGTGAAGGAGGTCTACACCTTGGTGGATAAGTGTGCTTGGATGGAGGAGGGAAGGAAGTTGTCCGGAGAGGAAGATTACACCAATGTTGATTCAGAGGAGGATGATGAATCAACCAGTCAGAAGAAGAGCAAGAAGCGCAGTAAGAAGCGGAAGGATAAGGTAGTGATGATTGCTGAAGGGTTGAGTACACCTAGTACTGGCAAGAAGGCCAAAGCTGAGGCCGCCGGCAAGGAAGCTGTTGTGTGCACTGACTGTCGGGAGGCCGCGGCTGCCGCGAAAGCTGGGAAAGGTGATGGGCTGTACTGCAAGATTCATTGGACCAAAGTCCACGGCCTTCAAGAGTGCTATCAGGTTGAGCAGCTCGTCAAGAGACAGAGAGCAGAGTATGAGAAGCGTGACAAGGAAAGGGTCAGAATGTTACTGGCGGTAAGGGTTGGGGCGATGAAGTAAATCACCCCAGCAAACCCATTCGGAACCAAGGAAAACCCGCCAGAGGTCGAGAGAAGGAAGTTTGTGATGATGAGAGTGATGGGGAAATGAAGAGGAAACCAGTGAGCAGGAGTTTCAAAAGGCCATTGACGCCCTGTGCATTGACGGGGGTGCATCTTTGCACACCCCTCACTGCCAGCTCAAGCGGTGGGCACGGGAATTCAATGTCGTGGAACTAGCGACAGAGGCCTGGAAACTGCTCAAATGGTCGTGCATGCCCATCATCTTTGACCAATAGGATTATCCTAGACGTACCACTATGGTAGGGTGTTTGCGGTTGTTGGTCTCTCCAACAATTCGCAACCTCAAGGTCACAAAGATGTTGGTGGATGGCAGGGCCGGATTGAATTTGATCTCCCCGGCAGTCATCAAAAGACTTCAGATAGCAGAACAAGAGCTAGAAGTTACTGGCACGTTTCAAGGAGTTAATCCCAACAGGAGTCATCCTAAGGGAAAGATCACGTTGCCGGTGACTTTTGGGGGAGAGATTAACTACCGAACTGAGAAGATTGTGTTTGATGTGTTCGACCTCCCCCTGCCATATAATGGGATCCTTGGACGCCTAGCCCCGGCTAAATTCATGGTGGCATCCCACTATGCCTATAACACCTTGAAGATGCCTGGGACAATGGGAGTCCTTACCATCCCATCAAATGAGAAGGATGCAATCATTTGCATGGACAAGATGTACCGGGCGCAGTCATGGCAGAGGCAGCGGCAGCAGTATTTCCCGCCAAGGAGAATAGAGGAAAGAAGAAGGGTAGCAGGGATGCTGGGAAGGAATCCGGGAAGCGTACCTCTTCGGAGTGCGCCACGCCTATTGATGACTTGCCGAAGAGCTCCAACAACTAGAGATCCAAGGTCGCTGCACCCCATGTGAAGAAGGTCTCAGCAGGGCTGGCTGGCGTTGATGGTACTTTCACAATTAGCGCCATCCTCGATGACAAATAGAAAAGCGTGCTCGTTGCCTTCCCGCGGGCGAATGTCGATGTGTTTTCCTGGCAACCATCTGACATCCCCGGTGTTCCCAGGGAGGTAATCGAGCACCGCCTTGTTGTCTGCCCAGATGCCTGACCTGTCAAGCAGAAAGTCTGGAAGCAGGCCTTGGAGAGGCAACAGTTCATTGCAGAAGAGATCAAGAAACTTGAAGCAGCTGGTTTGGTCAGAGGAGTGTTGCATCCCACGTGGTTGGCAAATCCAGTGGTAGTCCGGAAGGCTAACGGGAAGTGGAGGCTTTGCATAGATTTCACATATCTCAACAAAGCTTGCCCTAAAGACCCGTTCCCCTTGCCGCATATCGATCAGATTGTGGATTCCATTTTAGGCTGCAATTTGGTCTCCTTTTTGGATGCATATTCTGGGTATCACCAGATCTTCATGTCCAAGGAAGATGAAGAGAAGACGCCGTTCATCACTCCATGTGGTATGTATTGTTTTGTCTGCATGCCATTCAGATTAAAGAGTGTTGGGTCCACTTTTGCAAGGGCAGTCCAGATTGGTTTTGAGCCACAGCTGCACAGAAACATTGAAGCGTATATGGATGATATTGTGGTCAAGACCAAGGATAGAGCCACCCTTATTCAAGATTTGGAGGAGACGTTTGCTAGTCTATGCAAGATCAACTTGAAGCTCAACCTGGAGAAGTGTGTGTTTGGTGTTCCCTCCGGCAAGCTGCTTGGGTTCTTTGTGTCCCATCGGGGGATCGAAGCCAAGCCTGACAATATTAAAGCTATCGAGCAGATCCAAGCACCAAGGACAGTCAAGGATGTGAGGCGTCTGATGGGATGTGTTGCCGCACTAAGCAGATTCATCTCCAAGTCTGCCGAGCGCGCCCTTTGTTCTTCAAAATTTTGAAGAAGGCAGGGCTCATGAAGTGGAATCCAGAAGCAGATGCAGCTTTACAAGAGTTGAAGGCCTACTTGTCCTCTGTGCCCACCTTGGTTGCTCCTAAACCACAAGATCCATTGCTTCTATACTTAGCGGCAACCAACCAAGTGGTTAGTGCATCCTTGGTGGCGCAGCGAGAAGTGGACAAAGTAGAGAGTGAGCAAGGACCGACAGAGTTAGAAAAGGATCAGGATGGAAATGAGCACGGTAGCGAGAGCAACCCCAAGGGAGCGGCAAGGAAGAAAGTGGTGCAGCGCCCAATGTACTTCATCAGCTCCTTGTTACAGGGGGCTAGATCGAGGTACTCTGGCGTGCAAAAGTTGATCTTTGGCCTCGTCATGGCCTCAAGGAAACTGCGCCACTACTTCCAAGCCCATGAGATCACGGTTGTCACTCGTTTCCCGTTGCAAAGGATACTCTGAAACCCTGAGGCTACTGGGAGAATAGTGGAGTGGGCTTTGGAGTTATCCAGTTTTGGTTTGAAGTTTGGGAGCACATCAACAATTCAAAGCAGGGCATTTCTAGAGTTTATTACAGAATGGACGCTGTCGGATTCTGGGCTCCGCGGACCCTAGAGAGGTTCGAACACTGGGGTGCGTATGAAGAACTCCTTCTTCCCAACCTGCTGGCCCGACGATTCCACAGCCTAGCTCGACAAACACAAGGGACAAGAGACATAGCAGTTTATCCTGGTTCGGGCCACCTTGCGGTGTAATACCCTACTCCAGCTTTGTGGTGGATTGCCTCGAGGGGTTGAGGATGAACTGGTGCAGTGGTTGAGCAGCCTCAGGAGGTGAGGTGTTCTTGAGCTCGATGAGCTGGTGGGTGTGAGGATGGTCCAAATGATCCCATCCCTCTCTCAGGTGGTGGCTAAGTCCTATTTATAGTGGGCTTGGTCCTCTTCCCACATGTAGGCGGGAAGGGATCCCACAACGGCCAAATTCAAAGGGATACAACTAGTACAAGTTATCCTGACAAAGGTAGTCTTCGCTTGCAAAGGCTCTGGTGGTGACGCTGCAGTGGGCTCCGCGATGATCTCCGTCCTGTGGTCCTGGCGGTCTTCGTCTCGTTTCACCAATATGGAAAGATTTGCTTGATTCCTCAGGACTCCGCGCATGCGCTTGCCTCCTTGGCACCAAAGGGGAAACTGGCACACTGTGCCCGCTGGCGCCCGCCTGGCCTTGGTCGTCATGGCTCACGTCATGTGAACCTCGCGAGGTGCACCTTGCCTTGATATCTCCGCTCCTCGGGAGCCAGCCTAGCGAGCCCCCCCCCAAGGAGGTCTTCGTGTCGTCCGCCTCGCGAAGCTTGGCCCCTCACGAGGGTCTTGGGTTAATGCTGCTGACGCTGGGCCATACCGGGCCGCTGACGGAGCCATGTCGGAGGCCGCAAGCAGGCAAGTCTGGGTACCCCCGTTCCCAGGACGCCGACAGTAGCCTCCGGGCACAAGGCGTGCTTGAACTTGGCTTCGAGGCGAAGCCAAAGGGCAAGTGCAGAGTGCCACGGGCCCCAACCGCCTACGGCCTTGGTCGACGCGCGGCAATTGATTGGATGTGGGCGCCTCCGCTTCCCCACGCTGCCTCGGCAACTGTCCAACTTGACAGGACTCCGCTGCATGCAGAGGGAAATCAGCATTATGTGTGATCATGGAGGCCGATGGTTGGCCTCCTCTTGGCTATAAATGAGGGAGGGTCCGAGCCCCCTTGCTCATATCTGTCTTCTCACGGTCCACTTCCTCTTCTTCTTTCCCGTCTCCCCATCTTGGTGAAGCTCCCATGGCGCCGACGAGGAAGTTCTCTGCTACCGAGAAGGGGAAAGCCCCCAAGAAGGGACCTGACTCGCCCCTCCCAAGAGAGGGCAGGGTGTAGGATCGAAAGTATGTCTAGAGGGGGGTGATTAGACTACTTGACCAAATAAAAACTTAACCTTTTCCCAATTTTAGTTCTTGGCAGATTTTAGCTATTGTAGGACAAGTCAAGCAATCATCACACAATTCAAGAAAGCATGCAAAGAGTATATTGGCAGCGGAAAGGAAAGCATGCAACTTGCAAGAATGTAAAGGGAAGGGTTTGGAGAATTCAAACGCAATTGGAGACATGGATGTTTTTCCCGTGGTTCGGATAGGTGGTGCTATCCTACATCCACGTTGATGGAGACTTCAACCCACGAAGGGTAACGGTTGCGCGAGTCCACGGAGGGCTCCACCCATGAAGGGTAATGGTTGCGCGAGTCCATGCAGGGCTCCACCCACGAAGGGTCCACGAAGAAGCAACCACCCACGAAGGGTCCACGAAGAAGCAACCTTGTCTATCCCACCATGGCCATCGCCCACGAAGGACTTGCCTCACTAGCGGTAGATCTTCACGAAGTAGGCGATCTCCTTGCCCTTACAAACTCCTTGGTTCAACTCCACAATCTTGTCGGAGGCTCCCAAGTGACACCTAGCCAATCTAGGAGACACCACTCTCCAAGAAGTAACAAATGGTGTGTAGGTAATGAACTCCTTGCTCCTGTGCTTCAAATGATAGTCTCCCCAACACTCAACTCTCTCTCATAGGATTTGGATTTTGTGGAAAGAAGATTTGAGTGGAAAGCAACTTGGGGAAGGCTAGAGATCAAGATTCATATGGTAGGAATGGAATATCTTGGTCTCAACACATGAGTAGGTGGTTCTCTCTCAGAACATATGAGTTGGAATTGTGTATGTGTTCTGATGGCTCTCTCCACGAATGAAGAGGAGGTGGAGGGGTATATATAGCCTCCACACAAAATCCAACCGTTACACACAGTTTTCCAATCTCGGTGGGACCGAATCAACAAACTCGGTCGGACCGAAAAGGTTAACCTAGTGACCGTTAGAGATTTTCGGTGGGACAGACATGCAACTCGGTAGGACCGATATGGTTAGGGTTTGGGCATAACGTAATCTCGGTGAGACCGATTACACAAACTCGGTGAGACCGAGTTTGGTAATAAGCTAACCAGATAGTTGGTCAGGTAAACTCGGTGGGACCGATTTGCTCTTTCGGTGAGACCGAAAAGTTACAAAAAGGAAACAAAGAGTTTACACTGCAATCTCGGTGGGACCGATTCGCTCTTTCGGTGAGACCGAAAAGTTACGAAAGGGAAACAGAGAGTTTGCAATCCCATCTCGGTGAGACCGAGATCCCTATCGGTAGAACCGAATTGCTAGGGTTTGGCAGTGGCTTATGACAAGTGAAACTCGGTGGCGCCGGATAGAAAGAATCGGTAGGACCGAGTTTGGCTTAGGGTTTAGGTCATATGTGGATATGGGAAAGTAGTTGAGGGTTTTGGAGCATATCACTAAGCACATGAAGCAAGAGGCTCATTAAGCAACACCTCATCCCTCCTTGATAGTATTGGCTTTTCCTAAAGACTCAATGTGATCTTGGATCACTAAAATATAAAATGAAGAGTCTTGAGCTTTTGAGCTTGAGCCAATCCTTTGTCCTTAGCATTTTGAGGGTTCCACTTTCACATCCATGCCATGCCAATCATTGAGCTTTCCTGAAATAGTCATCTTGGAATAGCATTAGCTCAATGAGCTATATGTTGTTATGAATTACCAAAACCACCTAGGGATAGTTGCACTTTCACGGGGCCGCCCGCGCAAGCATGCCGTGACCCCTACGGTGGCCCCTCAAGGGCGTGGGCGCGCCCTGGCCGGCCGTGGTGGCGCTTCTTCTCGTGGTGGGTACCGCCGGGGGCGAGGCAGCCCTTGCGAGGAGGGGAGGCATGTCATGGTCACTCGACCTCTCAGGTCACGCTTCCACTCAGCCGACGTGCTCCCTGAGATCATCGTGTGATCGGAGCCGACCGGCACCTGGCTCCAGCTTCCATGCTCCTTTGCCGGTGAGCTGCCGGCCGTGGGTCTTGATGGCCTCTGGTTGTACGCTGATAGCTGCTCCAGCAAGGCCTCATGGGTTGCAGTCGAGGTCTCCGCCGCGGGCAGCGTGGCCCTGACCCGCGGCTGGCAGACGTTCGCCCCCACGCACGGCTTGAGCGGGAGGTGCACCCTTCACTTCAAGTATGACGGCGCCACGACCCTCTTTGTGAGGGTGTTTGGGGAGAATGGTCGCCGCGCAGGGTGCTGCCCCAAAGACAGTGACAGCGACGTTGAGCTCAGCCTTGATGACGGTCACGACGACGCTAAGGGCGAGCTCCCCCTTGGTGACGACCATAGTTCGTCCAATGGCGGCGGGTCCTTCTCCAGCGAGAGTACCAGCAGCGGTGGTTACGACCAGTCGTTGGGCTCGCTTCGAGGACGGGGGCGGGTCGTCTCATCGCCATGCTTCGGTGAAGCGTGAGGAGGACTCAGGCTGATTTGAGTCCGGGAGGCCCTCAGAACCAGGGCTAGTGAGCTATTGCGGTCGTGGGGGCTGCTTTTGTTTAGCTTTTCCCTTTTTTCCTGCATTTGAAAAAAGTGGAGGGCCCTGCTGGGGCATGTGATGAACCATGATACCCTATGTTACTATGCTATGTTTTATTGTTCTAACATTATGTTGTGATGCTTATGTTCCGAATAGGTATGGTAGGATAACTTAGCTTGATGCTCTTGCGGTAGTTTCCCTCCTCGTGAGGGCGCACGCTTCATTTATCCGAGGAGGCCTTCTTGCTGGTGGCTCAAGGGACATTAGCCTCAGGAGGCGTCTTGAAGCTGCAGAATTGTTAGAAAATTTGGTCGGGCATCTTGTTCTTCCCTGCGTGATCCCTTAGGTATGGGCTAGTCGTGGATTAGTGCACTGCGTCGCAGCACCCGGGGGGCATGGACTTTAAGAGGGTGCGCATGTCATGAGCCTACTCGAGGGTGTCTCACGAGGATAGAAAAAGCCAAGGCCCTGGGGAACAGGGCTGTGGCGAAGTATGTTCGTGGCGCGGGGCGGGCCCGATGCGTACGCACATACCTGCCAAGCCCTCGCGCGCGAGGAAAGGCGGCGGGCAACGGCTACCCCTCCTGGGCCAAGATCGACGGTCAAGAGAAAAGGCGAGGGGGAAACCCAACTTGGCAATCCAAAATGCGAGAACTCCAAATTCCATTAAGAGAGATTGCAAACCAACTACAGAAAGCAAGAAAATGAACAGCCGCGTCCGACACCTAGTCTAGTCTTCTCACCTGTGCGGAGCTAAGTGCTGCCACTAGGATGTGGGAGGGAGCCCCCGAGGCCTGAGGGCGGCTCTCCGGAGACTTCGAGGCATGTACAACTCCACTCATTATTACGTGAAAGTGTCACGAGCGGAGACCTTCACAGGCACTGGGCCTTGCTTCATGGGTAGAACTTCCGGAGGTGCTGGATGTTCCACGTGTTCTGGATGGGGATCCCGCCTGCGTATCCAGGCATGCGGCGCCAGGCCTAGAGACGCGGGCGACCCTAAACAGGCCCTCCCACATGGGTGAGAGCTTATGCAGCCCTTCCTTGAAGAGCACCCACCGTAGGATGAGATCTCCCACCTCGAGCGTCCTGGAACGGACGATGCGGTAGTGATACCGCTGCAATGCCTTCTGGTACCTTGCCGCCCGGAGCGAGGCTGGACGGCGGCGTTCCTCCCCCAGCACGAGGTCCATCCCCTGCATGGCGTCCTGGCGTGCCCCGTCAAACGCCAAGACCCATGCAGAGCGATGCCTGACCTCATGTGGGAGAACCACTTTAGCTCCGTAGACGAGGAAGAATGGAGTTTCGCCGGTCGGCTTGGTCGCGGTGGTGCGGACGAACCACAGCACGGACTAGAGCTCACCGAGCCAGCCCCTGCCGCCGGCCTCAAGCTTCTTCTTGAAGGTTCCTGTCTTGAGGCCCCTCAGGACCTCCGCGTTGGTGATACGTCTCCAACGTATCTATAATTTTTTATTGCTCCATGCTATATTATCTTCTGTTTTGGACATTATTAGGCTTTATTATCCACTTTTATATTATTTTTCGGACTATCCTACTAACCGGAGGCCCAGCCCATAATTGCTGTTTTTTTGCCTATTTTAGGGTTTCGAAGAAAAGGAATATCAAATGGAGTCCAAACAGAATGAAACCTTCGGGAACGTGATTTTTGGAACGAACTAGATCTAGGAGACTTGGACCCTACGTCAAGCAACCAACAGGGACGCCACGAGGTAGGAGAGCGCGCCTACCCCCCCCCCCCCCCAGGCACGCCCTCCACCCTCGTGGGCCCCCTTTTGCTCCACCGACGTACTTCTTCCTCCTATATATGCCTACATACCCCCAAACGATCAGATACGGAACCGAAACCCTAATTCCACCGCCGTAACTTTCTGTATCCATGAGATCCCATCTTGGGGCCTGTTCCAGAGCTCCGTCGGAGGGGGCATCGATCACGGAGGTGAGTATTTTACCTCAGACCTTCGGGTCCATAGTTATTAGCTAGATGGCTTCTTCTCTCTTTTTGGATATCAATACAAAGTTCTCCCCTCTCTTGTGGAGATCTATTCGATGTAATCTTCTTTTGCGGTGTGTTTGTTGAGACCGATGAATTGTGGGTTTATGATCAAGTTTATCTATGAACAATATTTTAATCTTCTCTGAATTCTTTTATGTATGATTGGTTATCTTTGCAAGTCTCTTTGAATTATCAGTTTGGTTTGGCCTACTAGATTGATCTTTCTTGCAATGGGAGACGTGCTTAGCTTTGGGTTCAATCTTGCGGTGTCCTTTCCCAGTGACAGTAGGGGCAGCAAAGCACGTATTGTATTGTTGCCATCGAGGATAACAATATGGGGTTTTCATCATATTGCATGAGTTTATCCCTCTACATCATGTCATCTTGCTTAAGGCGTTACTCTGTTCTTATGGACTTAATACTCTAGATGCATGCTAGATAGCGGTCGATGTGTGGAGTAATAGTAGTAGATGTAGGTAGGAGTCGGTCTACTTGTCTCAGATGTGATGCCTATATACATGATCATACCTAGATACTCTCATAACTATGCTCAATTCTGTCAATTGCTCAACAATAATTTGTTCACCCACCGTAAAATACTTATGCTCTTGAGAGAAGCCACTAGTGAAACCTATGGCCCCCGGGTCTATCTTCCATCATATTAATCTTCCAACACTTAGTTATTTTCATTGCCTACTTTGCATCTTTATCATAAAAATACCAAAAATATTATCTTATCATATCTATCAGATCTCACTCTCGTAAGTGACCGTATAGGGATTGACAACCCCTTATCGCGTTGGTTGCAAGGATTTATTTGTTTTGTGCAGGTGCGAGGGACTCGCGCGTAGCCTCCTACTGGATTGATACCTTGATTCTCAAAAACTGAGGGAAATACGTACGCTACTTTGCTGCATCACCCTTTCCTGTTCAAGGGAAAACCAACGCAGTGCTCAAGAGGTAGGAAGAAGGATTTCTGGCGCCGTTGCCGGGGAGGTCTACGCAAAAGTCAAACATACCAAATACCCATCACAAACTCTTATCTCCTGCATTACATTATTTGCCATTTGCCTCTCATTTTCCTCTCCCCCACTTCACCCTTGTCGTTTTATTCGCCCTCTCTCTCTCTCTATCCTCCCTCTCTTTTCCGTTCCCCTCTTTTCTGTTTGCTTGTCGTTATGGCTAGTCCATTATCTGCTCCTTTGTCTCCTGAGTTTGAGGTTCTTCACTTCAAACAAAGACAAGGAGAAAACTTAAAAGATGCTTGGCTTAGAATGATGGAATCTTAACGTAATTGTACCCTAGAGGTTAATTTTAGAATTCTGCTTCGCAATTTTATGTTGGACTAAATATGTCTCATAGACAACTCTTGGATTGCGTTGCCAAAGGCAATTTTATTGAAATTGATCCCAGTATTGCGCATGAAATTGTAGAAGGTATAGTAGGAACTCTACCTCAACAAAAGGGGCCTCATCATACCCAAGAGGAAACGCAAGTTTTTGAGAAAATTTGCGAAGTAATTAAGACTTTACAAAAGTCTCTTGAACCACTTAAGAGCGTTAGCAGGAATCTCCACCGCATGAATATGTTGATTACCCTTTGCAATGAGCGGTTGGACTCTTTAGATCTCAAGATTTCCAAATATGAAGGGAAACATAAAGAACCTCCCGGATTCGAGCATAACTCCGCTAAAAGAATTAAGAATCAAGATGATAATACCTAGATCTATCCTTGCTTTTATGCCTAGCTAGGGGCGTTAAACGATAGCGCTTGTTGGGAGGCAACCCAATTTTATTTTTATTACTTTCTTTTTGCTCCTGTTTAAATAATTTATCTAGCCTCTGTTTTGGTTGTGTTTTTTGTGTTTAATTAGTGTTTGTGCCAAGTAGAACCGTTGGAAAGACTTGGGGAAAGTCTTGTTAATCTTGCTGTAAAAAACAGAAACTTTAGCGCTCACGAGAACTGCTGCCATTTTTATTTGGAAAGTTATATTTAGTTAATTCTTTGTTCATATGATTAATAGATAAATTCCTCACGTCCAGCAATTTATTTTAGAATTTTTTGGGTTCCAGATCTTGCGCTAGCTACAGATTACTGCAGACTGTTCTGTTTTTGACAGATTCTGTTATTCGTGTGTTGTTTGCTTATTTTGATGAATCTATGGCTAGTAAAATAGTTTATAAACCATATAGAAGTTGGAATACAGTAGGTTTAACATCAATATAAATAAATAATGAGTTCATTACAGTACCTTGAAGTGGTCTTTTGTTTTCTTTCGCTAATGGAGCTCATGAGATTTTCTACTTTAAGTTTTGTGTTGTGAAGTTTTCAAGTTTTGGGTAAGGATTTGATGGATTATGGAACAAGGAGTGGCAAGAGCCTAAGCCTGGGGATGCCCATGGCACCCCCAAGATAATCTAAGGACACCAAAAATCCAAAGCTTGGGGATGCCCCGGAAGGCATCCCCTCTTTCGTCTACTTCCATCGGTAACTTTACTTGGAGCTATATTTTTATTCACCACATGATATGTGTTTTTCATGGAGTGTCTTGTATGATTTGAGTCTTTGCCTTTTATTTTACCACAATAATGTTTGCTGTACACACCTTTTGAGAGAGACACACATGATTCAGAAATTATTAGAATACTCTATGTGCTCCACTTATATCTTTTGAGTTATATAATTTTGCTCTAGTACTTCACTTATATCTTTTAGAGCACGGTGGTGGATTTGTTTTATAGAAACTATTGATCTCTCATGCTTCACTTAGATTATTTTGAGAGTCTAAAATAGCGTGGTAATTTGTTTAAATGATCCTAATATGCTAGGTATTCAAGATTAGTAAAAACTTTCTTATGAGTGTTTTGAATACTAAGAGAAGTTTGATGCTTGATGATTGTTTTGAGATATGGAGGTAGTAATATTAAAGTTGTGCTAGTTGATTAGTTGTGAAATTGAGAAATACTTGTGTTGAAGTTTGCAAGTCCCGTAGCATGCACGTATGGTAAACGTTATGTAACAAATTTGAAACATGAGGTGTTCTTTGATTGTCTTCCTTATGAGTGGCGGTCGGGGACGAGCGATGGTCTTTTCCTACCAATCTATCCCCCTAGGAGCATGCGTGTAGTGCTTGGTTTTCGATGACTTGTAGATTTTTGCAATAAGTATGTGAGTTCTTTATGACTAATGTTGAGTCCATGGATTATACGCACTCTCACCCTTCCGTCATTGCTAGCCTCTTCGGTACCGTGCATTGCCCTTTCTCACATTGAGAGTTGGTGCAAACTTCGCCCGTGCATCCAAACCCCGTGATATGATACGCTCTTTCACACATAAATCTCCTTATATCTTCCTCAAAACAGCCACCATACCTACCTATTATGGCATTTCCATAGCCATTGCAAGATATATTGCCATGCAACTTTCCACCATCCCGTTCATCATCACACGTTCATCATTGTCATATTGTTTTGCATGATCATGTAGTTGACATCGTATTTTTGGCAAAGCCACCATTCATAATTCTTTCATACATGTCACTCTGGTTTCATTGCATATCCCGGTACACCGCCGGAGGCATTCATATAGAGTAATACCTTGTTCTAGTATCGAGTTGTAATCACTGAGTTGTAAATAAATAGAAGTGTGATGATCATCATTTAATAGAGCATTGTCCCCAAAAAAAGAGAAATGCCAAATAAAAAAAAGGAAGGCCCAAAAAAAAGAGAAATGAAAAGGGACAATGCTACTATCTTTTTCCACACTTGTGCTTCAAAGTAGCACCATGATCTTCATGATAGAGAGTCTCTTGTTCTGTCACTTTCATATACTAGTGGGAATTTTTCATTATAGAACTTGGCTTGTATATTCCAACAATGGGCCTCCTCAAGTGCCTTCGTGAGCAAGCAAGTTGGATGCACACCCACTAGTTTCTTTTGTTGAGCTTTCATGCATTTATAGCTCTAGTGCATCCGTTGCATGGCAATCCCTACTCCTTGCATTAACATCAATCAATGAGAATCTCCATAGCTCATTGATTAGCCTCGTTGATGTGAGACTTTCTCCTTTTTTGTCTTCTCCACATAATCCCCATCATTATACTCTATTCCACCCATAGTGCTATATCCATGGCTCACGCTCATGTATTGCGTGAAGGTTTATAAAGTTTGAGATTACTAAAGTATGAAACAATTGCTTGGCTTGTCATCAGGGTTGTGCATGATGAGAGCATTCTTGTGTGACAAAAATGGAGCATGACTAAACTATATGATTTTATAGGGATGAACTTTCTTTGGCCATGTTATTTTGAGAGGACATAATTGCTTAGTTAGTATGCTTGAAGTATTATTATTTTTATGTCAATATTAAACTTTTGTCTTGAATCTTTCGGATCTGAATATTCATGCCACAATTAAGAAGAATTACATTGAAATTATGCCTAGTAGCATTCCACATCAAAAATTCTGTTTTTATCATTTACCTACTCGAGGACGAGCAAGAATTAAGCTTGGGGATGCTTGATATGTCTCCAACGTATCTATAATTTTTGATTGCTCCATGCTATATTATCTTCTGTTTTGGACATTATTGGGCTTTATTATCCACTTTTATATTATTTTTGGGACTAACCTACTAACCGGAGGCCCAGCCCAGAATTGTTGTTTTTTGCCTATTTTAGGGTTTCAAACAAAAGGAATATCAAACAGAGTCCAAACGGAATGAAACCTTCGGGAACGTGATTTTTGGAACGAACAAGATCCAGGAGACTTGGACCCTACCTCAAGCAACCAACATGGAGGCCACGAGGTAGGGGGCGCGCCTACCCCCCCCCCCTACCCCCCCAGGCGCACCCTCCACCCTTGTGGGCCCCCTGTTGCTCCAGCGAAGTACTTCTTCCTCCTATATATACCTACGTACCCCCAAACGATCAGATACGGAGCCAAAACCCTAATTCCACCGCCGTAACTTTCTGTATCCACAAGATCCCATCTTGGGGCCTGTTCCGGAGCTCCGCCGAAGGGGGCATCGATCACGGAGGGCTTCTACATCAACACCATAGCCCTTTCGATGAAGTGTTAGTAGTTTACCTCAGACCTTTGGGTCCATAGTTATTAGCTTGATGGCTTCTTCTCTCTTTTTGGATCTCAATACAAAGTTCTCCCCCTCTCTTGTGGATATCTATTCGATGTAATATTCTTTTGCAGTGTGTTTGTTGAGACCGATGAATTGTGGGTTTATGATCAAGTTTATCTATGAACAATATTTGAATCTTCTTTGAATTATTTTATGTATGATTGGTTATCTTTTCAAGTCTCTTCGAATTATCAGTTTGGTTTGGCCTACTAGATTGATCTTTCTTGCAATGGGAGAAGTGCTTAGCTTTGGGTTCAATCTTGCGGTGTCCTTTCCCAGTGACAGTAGGGGCAGCAAGGCACGTATTGTATTGTTGCCATCGAGGATAACAAGATGGGGTTTTCATCATATTGCATGAGTTTATCCCTCTACATCATGTCATCTTGCTTAAAGCATTACTCTATTCTTATGGACTTAATACTCTAGATGCATGCTGGATAGCGGTCGATGTGTGGAGTAATAGTAGTAGATGCAGGCAGGAGTCGGTCTACTTGTCTCTGACGTGATGCCTATATACATGATCATACCTAGATATTCTCATAACTATGCTCAATTCTGTCAAATGCTCAACAATAATTTTTCACCCACCGTAAAATACTTATGCTCTTGAGAGAAGCCACTAGTGAAACCTATGGCCCCCGGGTCTATCTTCCATCATATTAATCTTCCAGCACTTAGTTATTTTCATTGCCTTTTATTTTACTTTACATCTTTATCATAAAAATACCAAAAAAATTATCTTATCATATCTATCATATCTCACTCTCGTAAGTGACTGTGTAGGGATTGAAAACCCCTTATCACATTGGTTGCGAGGATTTATTTGTTTTGTGCAGGTGCGAGGGACTCGCGCGTAGCCTCCTACTGGATTGATACCTTGGTTCTCAAAAACTGAGGTAAATACTTATGCTACTTTGTTGCGTCACCCTTTCCTCTTCAAGGGAAACCAACGCAGTGCTCAAGAGGTAGCAGTTGGCGCGCTCAGCTAGGCCATTGCTCCTCGGGTGTGCCAATGAGGCATAGCATATCTGCGTTCCAAGGTTAGCACAATATGTTTTGAAGAGATTGCTAGTGAACTGTGAGCCGTTGTCAGTGATGATGCGATTAGAGACTGAAACTGCTCACGAGGCCCTTGATGAACTTGACCGTCGAGCCGGCCGGGATGGTACGGACCGCTTCCAGCTCCGCCCATTTGGTAAACTTGTCGATGGCAACGTAGAGGTAGCGGTAGCCCCCGGGCGCTCGAGGGAACGGACCCAAGATGTCCAGCCCCCAGACCGCAAACGGCCATGAGAGTGGGATGGTTTGGAGGCCCTGGGCGGGCTAGTGAATTTTCTTGGCATGGAACTGGCAGGTTTCACAGGATCTCACCAGCTCAGTCACGTCGCTGAGCGCCGTGGGCCAGTAGAATCCATTGCGGAACGCCTTGCCCACGAGGGTGCGCGATGATGAGTGATGTCCGCAGTCTCCATCGTGTATGTCGGCTAACAGCTCGCACCCCTGTTCCCTGGAGATGCATCATAAGGAAACATCATTTGGTAGTTTCGGTAAAGCTCTCTGTCCCGAATGCAGTAGGTTGTGGCCTGTCGAGCCATGCGCTCAGCGTCTTCTCCCTTCTCTAGCAGGGTCCCCTGAAGCAGGTACTCCTTGAACTCTTTGGTCCAGCACCCCTCCTGAGGCTCGAGTGCAAGGAGCAGGCATGCTCCTGACGTCGGGCCACAGGCGGGGGCTCCAGATGTTGGTGCTGGCGGGAGCTCCTCCTGAGACAGTGCTGGCTCGCAACCGGAGGGGCTGCTGCAGGCTTGAAGAGCCGCTCCCCGTAGACACCAGGCTCCTGAGGCTGGCGCCTGGATGCCCTCTTGGCGATGTCATTGGCTTCCTTATTTGTGTCGCGGGACACGTGCTGCAACTCTAGGCCCAGGAATTTCTTCTCCATCTTGCGTACCTCCGCCAGGTATGCCTCCATGTGTTCATCCTTCGGCTCGTACACTTTGTTGGAGAAGTTGACGAGGAGTTGGGAGTCGCCCTTGATGGTGAGATGCTTCACACCCAAAGCGGCTGTGGCCTTCAGGCCGGTGATCAAGCCTTCGTACTCCATGATGTTGTTGGAGACCTTTTCGCCGTGTTGGAAGCAGAGCTGCACGGCGTAGTAGATCTTGTTTTGAGTAGGCGAAACGAGCAAGAGTCCAGCCCCCGCGCCCTGCCGTGCGAAGGCGCCGTCAAAGTACATGACCCAGCCGTATGGTGCTTCACTCCCTGGTGGGAGCGTCCGGCCCTCTCCTGCCTCTGGCCCTGGGGCATCGGTCCATTCCGCCACGAAGTCGGCGAGTGCAGCTCCCTTGATGACCCTGGTGGTGCTGAACTCCAGCTGAAATGCCTGTAGTTCGATGTTCCATTCGGCGACTCCTCCTGCAACATTGGGGCTCCGGAGTACCCTCTCTAGTGGGTAGGCCGAAACGACCTTGATGGGGTGTCCTTGGAAGTAGTGGCGCAGCTTGCGCGAGGCAACGAGAAGCATGAGCAAGAGCTTCTGCGGCATGGGGTAGCGTGCTTGCGCGTCCCGCGGTACCGTGCTGACAAAGTACACCGGGTGCTCGATGAGGGCAGGGTTGTCGGTGTAGTCCGAGGCCTCCTGTGGCTGAGGCGCCTCTTGAGGTTGGTGGACCTCAGGAGCTTGGTCGCCTGTTGGCGCAGCCATGGCCTCAGGAGTGTCGCCTTGAGGCTGGGTCGCCCTGACTGAGCGCGCAAAGTCATGTGGCAGGCCCTTGCACTGGTGCTCCTTCCTGACGGCCACCAGCGCCGCGCTGGCTGAGTGAGGCGTGGCGGTCAGGTAGAGCACCAGGGGCTCGAGTGGACGCGGCGCCACCATCACCAGCGGGCAGGTGAGGTATCTCTTGAGATCTCGAAAGGCGGCCTCGGCCTTCGGAGTCCACTCGAACATCCCCTTCTTCTTCATCAACTTAAAGAATGGGAGGGCGCGCTCCCCTAGCTTGGAGATGAAGCACCCTAGCGCGGTCACACAGCTCGCCAGCTTCTGCATTTCCTTAAGGGTTTGTGGCAGGCTCATCCTTTCTATCGCCTTGACCTTCTCCGGGTTTGCCTCGATCCCCCTGTGTGACACCAGAAAGCCCAACAGCTTGCGGAGGGAATGCCAAACACGCATTTCTCTGGATTGAGCCGCAGGTCCACCATGCGCAGGCTGGCAAACGTCTCTTCCAGGTCCTCAATGACGGTCCTTGCCTCCTGAGATTTCACCACCATGTCATCGACGTAGGCCTCAACATTTCTCCCGAGCTGTTGGCCTAGAGCGATGTGCATGAGCCGTTGGAAGGTCGCTACGGCATTGCGCAGCCCAAAGGGCATGCAGTTGTAGCAGTACACCCCGCACGAGGTCAGGAACGCCGTCTTCTCGACATCCTACACTGCCATCTTGATTTGGTGATACCTTGAGAATGCATCCAGGAAGCACAGCAGGTCGCACTCAGCAGTGGAATCGATGATCTGGTCGATGCGCGGCAGCGGAAAGGGGTCTTGAGGGCACGCCTTGTTGAGGTTGGTGAAGTCGACGCACATGCACTCCATCCTGCCTTTCTTAGGGACTACGACCGGGTTCGGCAGCCACTCTGGGTATCGCACCTCCCGTATGACACCAGCGTCTTGCAGCTTGCGGGTTTCTTGGAAAATGAAAGATTGCTTCTCTATGGACTGCCGTCGGGCCTTCTGCTTCACCGGGCGTACATTGGGGCACACATTTAGGTGATGCTCGATCACCCCCCTAGGACTCCAGCCAAGTCCTTGGGCTCCAATGTGAACACCTCCTTATTCGCGCACAAGAAATCGACCAGCGCCTTTTCTTGGTCTCGGGCGAGGTAGGAGCCTATGGTGAAGGTGGCTCCTGATGCCCCATCTTGGTCGACCGGCACCTGCTTCGTCTCGGCCCGGTCCTGAGAGAAAAACTGCTTCTTCTTCGCCGGCGCAGCCCCCGGGGCCTCAGGGACCCCTCCCGCTTCCGTTCGCGTGGCAGCCGCGGCCCTAAAGGCGAACTTGAGAGCCGCAAGTGCCTCCTTGGTGTCCCGGCCACGGTGAGGACGCCGCTGCTTCCTGGCATCTTCATGAGGTTGTAGGCGGGGTGAATTGCTGCCATGAACTTGGCTAAGGCCGGGTACCCTAGGATGGCGTTGTACGGGAGACTGATATGGGCGATGTCGAAGTCGATGAGCTTGGTGCGGTAGTTGTTGCGGGTACCGAAGGTGACAGGTAGGCGAATCTGCCCCAGGGGGCTGGTGGAGCTGTCGACGACCCCGGAGAACGGCTTGCTGGGGTGGAGCCGGCCGTGTGATACGTGGAGCAAGCCAAAAGCTTCTGTGGAGAGCACTTTGAGTTCGGCCCCGCGGTCGATGGGAGTCTTGGTTACCGATGTGTTACAGATGGTGGGGGTGCAGAGCATCGGGAGCGCGCCTGCGCCCGCGGTGGTCATAAGATTGGTCTCTTGAGTCGAAGGTGAGGTCGGCCTCGGGTGCCGCCCATCCTGGAGGAGTTCCATGTCGCGCGCAGGCGGCACCTGCTTGACGAAAGAACTGCTTGATATGGCGGTCTGATGGTGGCGCCTGAGAACCGCCAAGGAGGATTGCGACGGCGTGGGGCACTGGCGCCACGAAGTGCACGATGAAGAGGCCGCACAGCTCTTCCCAAGAGGCCACAGAAGATTTCGGCAGACCGAGAAGTCAGGCGCGTGGTACGCCTGCGAGGGCCATGGGGAACCAGTTTGCCATGACCTTGCCATCGCCGCCTTCTGCCCAGATGGTCTCGTCATACGCCTAGAGGAAGCCTGTCGAGTCCGCCACACCGTCGTATCGGGACGGCAAGTCCTGCCTGAACTTGGGCGGCCACCGCACCCACCGCAAAGCAGGGGTGAAGGCTCGGGAGCCCTCCGCGCCTCCGCGCATGTCGATCGATCCAGCCGGGGGGGCGGTGCCTGCCATGGAAGCCGGACGACGAGACGAAGCGGGCAGAGGGACGGGGCGGACAGGAAGGCGGAGATTCGATGCATGATAACCCACAAGTATAGGGGATCGCAATATTTTCGAGGGTAGAGTATTCAACCCAAATTTATTGATTCGACACAAGGGGAGCCAAAGAATATTCTCAAGTATTAGCAGCTGAGTTGTCAATTCAACCACACCTTGAAACTTAATATCTGCAGCAAAGTATTTAGTAGCAAAGTAATACGGTAGTAGTGGTAACGGTAGCAAAAGGTAATGATAGCAAAAGTAATGTTTTTGGTATTTTGTAGTGATGATAGCAATAGCAACGGAAAAGTAAATAAGCGAAGAACAATATATGGAAAGCTCGCAGGCAATCGATCGGTGATAGAGAATTATGCCGGATGAGGTTCATCATGTAACAGTCATAACCTAGGGTGACACAGAACTAGCTCCAATTCATCAATGTAATGTAGGCATGTATTCCTAATATAGTCATACGTGCTTATGGAAAAGAACTTGCATGACATCTTTTGTCCTACCCTCCCGTGGCAGCAGGGTCCTAGCGGAAACTAAGGGATATTAAGGCCTCCTTTTAATAGAGTACCGGACCAAAGCATTAACACATAGTGAATACATGAACTCCTCAAACTACGGTCATCACCTGTAAGTATCCTGATTATTGTCACTTAGGGGTTAACGAATCATAACACATAATAGGTGACTATAGACTTGCAAGATAGGATCAAGAACTCTCATATATTGATGAAAACATAATAGGTTCAGATCTGAAATCATGGCACTCGGGCCCTAGTGACAAGCATTAAGCATAGCAAAGGCATAGCAACATCAATCTCAGAACATAGTGGATACTAGGGATCAAACCCTAACAAAACTAACTCGATTACATGATAAATCTCATCCAACCCATCACTGTCCAGCAAGCCTATGATGGGATTATTCACGCACGGCAGTGAACATCATGAAATTGGTGATGGAGGATGGTTTATGAAGACGATGGCGACGGATTCCCCTCTCCGGAGCCCCGAACGGACTCCAGATCAGCCCTCCCGAGAGGTTTTAGGGCTTGGCGGCGGCTCCATATCGTAAAACGCGATGAATCCTTCTCTCTGTTTTTCCCAAAAGCAAATATATAGAGTTGGAGTTGAGGTCGGAGGAGCTCCAGGGGGCCCACGAGGTAGGGGCGCACCCTAGGGGGGCAGGCGCGCCCCCCACCCTCGTGGCTAGGGTGTGGGCCCCTGGTCTTCATCTTTTGCAAGGATTTTTTATTATTTCCAAAAAGATGTTCCGTGAAGTTTCAGGTCATTCCGAGAACTTTTGTTTTTGCACAAAAATAACACCATGGCAATTCTGCTGAAAACAGCGTCAGTCCGGGTTAGTTCCATTCAAATGATGCAAGTTAGAGTCCAAAACAAGGGCAAAAGTGTTTGGAAAAGTAGATACGACGGAGACATATCAACTCCCCCAAGCTTAAACCTTTGCTTGTCCTCAAGCAATTCAGTTGACAAACTGAAAGTGATAAAGAAAAACTTTTACAAACTATGTTTGCTCTTGTTGTTGTAAATATGTAAAGCCAGCATTCAAGTTTTCAGCAAAGATTATGAACTAACCATATTCATAATAACGCATAGGTCTCATGTTTACTCATATCAATGGCATAATCAACTAGCGATCAATAATAATAAATCTCGGATTACAACACTTTCTCAAAACAATCATAATATGATATAACAAGATGGTATCTCGCTAGCCCTTTTTGAGACCGCAAAACATAAATGCAGAGCACCTTTAAAGATCAAGGGCTGACTAGACATTGTAATTCATGGTAAAAGAGATCCAGTCAAGTCATACTCAATGTAAACTAACAGTAATGAATGCAAATGACAACGGTGCTCTCCAACTGGTGCTTTTTAATAAGAGGATGATGACTCAACATAATAGTAAATAGATAGGTCCTTCGAAGAGGGAAGCAGGGATTTGTAGAGGTGCCCGAGCTCGGTTTTGAAATAGAGGTGAATAATATTTTGAGCGGTATACTTTCATTGTCAACATAACAACCAAGAGATGGCGATATCTTCCATGCTACACACATTATAGGCGGTTCCCAAACAGAATGGTAAAGTTTATACTCCCCCTCCACCAACAAGCATCAATCCATGGCTTGCTCGAAACAATGAGTGCCTCCAACTAACAAGAGTCCCAGGGGGAGTTTTGTTTGCAATTATTTTGATTTGATTTGCATAAAGCATGGGACTGGGCATCCCGGTGACCAGCCATTTTCTCGCGAGTGAGGAGCGGAGTCCACTCCTCTTGAGAATAACCCGCCTAACATGGAAGATACGGACAACCCTAGTTGATACATGAGCTATTCGAGCATACAAAACAGGATATTTATTTGAAGGTTTAGAGTTTGGCACATACAAATTTACTTGGAACGGCAGGTAGATACCGTATATAGGTAGGTATGGTGGACTCATATGGAATAACTTTGGGGTTTATGGGATTGGATGCACAAGCAGTATTCCCGCTTAGTACAGGTGAAGGCTAGCAAAAGACTGGGAAGCGACCAGCTAGAGAGCGACAACAATCATGAACATGCATTCAAATTAATCAACACCGAATTCAAGCATGAGTAGGATATAATCCACCATGAACATAAATATCGTGAAGGCTATGTTGATTTTGTTTCAACTACATGCGTGAACATGTGCCAAGTCAAGTCACTTAAATCATTCAGAGGAGGATACCACCCTATCATACCACATCACAACCATTTTAATAGCATGTTGGCACGCAAGGTAAACCATTATAAGCTCCTAGCTAATCAAGCATGGCACAAGAAACTTTGATCTCTAGTTGTCATTGCAAACATGTTTATTCATAATAGGCTGAATCAGGAACGATGAACTAATCATATTTACAAAAACAAGAGAGGTCAAGTTCATACCAGCTTTTCCCATCTCAATCAGTCCATCATATATCATCATAATTGCCTTTCACTTGCACAACCGAACGATGTGGATAATAATAATAGTGCACGTGCATTGGAATAAGCTGGAATCTGCAAGCATTCAATAAGCAGGAGAAGACAAGGCAATATAGGCTCTTTTGTCAGATCAACAATAATGCATATAGGAGCCACGTCAACAATTTAATCATGGTCTTCTCCTATCGACCCCCAAAGAAAAGAAAAGAAATAAACTATTTACACGGGAAAGCTCCCAACAAGTAAAAGAAGAACAGGAAATCTTTTTGGGTTTTCTTTTTAATTACTACTACAAGCATGGAAAGTAAACTAATTAAAAGCTACAACTAATTTTTTTGGTTTTTCTTAAGGTTTATTAAACACACAAGAAGAAAGCATAAAAGGAAAATAAACTAGCATGGATATTACAATGAAAAAGTATGAGCACCGACCTCTAGCTATGAGTGTGTGAACATGAATATAATGTCGGTGAGAAATACGTACTCCCCCAAGCTTAGGCTTTTGGCCTAAGTTGGTCTATGGCCACGGCTGGCCTGGCGGATATCCATAGTAATAGTTGGGGTCGTACTGAGATGCAACAGCTATCACCTCCTAAGCTGCAGCGCGGCGGCGAGCGGCCTCCGCCCTCCTCTCGTACTCATCTGCCTCCTCTCTGGTAATAACATATCTTCCTTTTGCCTGATAATCAAACAAGTCAGGAGCAGGGAGAGTAATACGGACATCACGTCGTCTGTCAAAGATTAAGCTATACTGGAGAGGTGATTCATTCCTCTCAACAAACTGGTGGTGAACCATAGCATTAAAGTCTAGGTAAGTAGGAGGCAATTCAATATCATCATTGTGTATGGTTACACCAAGAAAATCAGCTAAGCGGGTTGCATAAATTCCACCAAAGAAATCTCCATTAAATCTATTAAGATGCAACCTACGTGCAACAATGGCTCCCAAATTATAAGATTTATCTCCTAACACAGCACTCCTAAGAATACTGAGGTCAGGCACACACATGTGACATGCCTCATCTTTACCATTAATGCATTTACCTATGAAGAGAGCAAAATAATGTATAGCAGGAAAGTGAATGCTCCTTATGGTAGCTTGTGTTATATCTCTAGATTCCCCCACAGTTATACTAGCAAGAAAATCTCTAAATTCAGATTTGCGAGGTTCCCTGACACTACCCCATTGTGGAAGTTTGCAAGCAGTGGTAAAATCCTCTAAGTCCATAATGTAACAATTTTCATAAAGATCAAACAGGACAGTTGGAGAATTACGTGAAGATGAAAATTCAAACCTCCTCACAAAGGAACTAGTGAGATAGTGGTACTGACGGCATTTTTGTTCCTCGAAGCTCACAAGATCAGCGTTACGCAAGTATGCGTTAAATTCATCCTTAATCCCCCCTCGATCCATGAAGTCCTCTGAAGGCCATTCACAGGGCCACACTGGAGCGTCGCTTGGTGGCTCATCATCAGCATCACGCATTGCAAGCCTGGGCTCTTGTTTCCTTGAAGAACCACCTTCGTACATTTTCCTAAACATATTTCTTCCTCTGAAATTTTTTTGAAATTTTTAGTAACTTCAAAATAAAAGTGAACCAAACTCAACAAAATTGATAGCAACTACTCCTACAAGTGCCTAGAGCCTATATCATGCATCAAAACTACTTTTGACCATATAAATTTAACATGCAAGCTCAAGGACAGGGTCACCTAAGCAGCACAAATTTGCAATGAATAAAGCACTAGAACAAAAACTAACTGGACCAATGGAGGAGTCACATACCAAGGAACAATCCCTCCAAGCAGTTTTGTGAGAGGTGCTTTGAGCAAGGAGATCGAAAATGGCAGCAAAATGAGCTTGAACTTGTGCTTGAGCTGGATATTCGTGTTTGTGGGAGGAAGAAGGAGTGTGTGGGTGTAGGAATAAGTGAAGGAGGGCCACCATGGGCCCACGAGGCAGGGGGCGTGCCTAGGGGGGTACGGCGCGCCCTCCACTCTCGTGGCAAGGTGGATGCCCCCCTGTTGTGTTCTCAGTGCCAAATATTCTCAAATATTCCAGAAAAAATCATATTTAAATTTTAGGGCATTTGGAGAACTTTTATTTTTGGGGTATTTTTATATTGCACGGATAAATCAGATAACAGACGGAGAATACTTATTTTTATTTTATTTAATATAAATAACAGAAAGTAAAAGGAGGGTACAGAAGGTTGTGCCTTCTAGTTTCATCCATCTCATGCTCATCAAAAGGAATCCACTAACAAGGTTGATCAAGTCTTGTTAACGAACTCATTCCGAATAACATGGAACCAGAGAAATTTTGAATAACACTATGTTACCTCAACGGGGATATGCACATACCCAATAATAAGAATATCATATTTCTTTTTGACAGTAGGTAGAAGAAATTCAAAACCTCCAATAATAATCGATGGAATTTTTCCAATAGAGTTGATACTATGAACTTGAGGTTGTTTCCTCGGAAAGTGTACCGTATGCTCATTACCATTGACATGAAAGGTGACATTGCCTTTGTTGCAATCAATAACAGCCCCTGCAGTATTCAAAAAGGGTCTTCCAAGAATAATAGACATACTATCATCCTCGGGAATAGAATAACAAAGTCCGTTAAAATAGTAACGTTTGCAACTACAACAGGCACATCCTCACAATACCAACAGGTATAGCAGTTGATTTATCAGCCATTTGCAAAGATATTTCAGTAGGTGTCAACTTATTCAAATCAAGTCTACGATATAAAGAGAGAGGCATAACACGGCATAACACTAACACCGGCTCCAAGATGACATAAAGCAGTTTTAACATAATTTCTTTTAATGAAGCATGGTATAGTTGGTACTCCGGGATCTCCAAGTTTCTTTGATATTCCACCCTTAAAAGTATAATTAGCAAGCATGATGGAAATTTCAGCTTCCGGTATCTTTCTTTTATTAGTAACAATCTCTTTCATGTACTTAGCATAAGGATTCATTTTAAGCATATCAGTTAATCGCATACGCAAAAAGATAGGTCTAATCATTTCAGCAAAGCGCTCAAAATCCTCATCATCCTTTTTCTTGGATGGTTTGGGAGGAAAAGGCATGGGTTTCTAAACCCATGGTTCTCTTTCTTTACCATGTTTCCTAGCAACAAAGTCTTTCTTATCATAACATTGATTCTTTGATTGTGGGTTATCAAGATCAACAGCAGGTTCAAATTCTATATCATTATCATTACTAGGTTGAGCATCAACATGAACATCATCATTAAAATTTTCACTAGTTTCAGGTTCATTACCAGATTGTGTTTTAGCATCAGATATAGAGATATCATTTGGATTCTTAGGTGGTTCAGCAATAGGTTCACTAGAAGCATGCAAAGTCCTATCATTTTTATTTTTCTTCTTTTTAGAAGGGCTAGGTGCATCTATATTATTTCTCTGAGAATCTTGCTCAATTCTCTTAGGATGTCCTTCAGGATACAAAGGTTCCTGAGTCATTTTACTAGTTCTAGTAGCCACTCTAACAACATAATCATTATTTTTACTATTCAATTCATTGAGCAAATCATTTTGAGCCTTAAGTACTTGTTCTACTTGAGTGCTAACCATAGAAGCATGTTTACTAATAAGTTTAAGTTCACCTTTGACATTAGCCATATAATCACCCAAGTGTTCAAGCATATTTGAATTGTATTTCAATTGTCTACCAAAATAAGCATTGAAGTCTTCTTGCTTAACCATAAATTTATCAAACTCATCTAAGCATGGGCTAGCAAACTTAGTAAATGGGATTTCAGCTTTATCATATCTATAGAGAGAATTTACCTTTACTACCTCTGTTGGGTTATCAAGACCATGTATTTTATCAATAGGTAATGGATTAAGATCATATGTTTCTTCAACAGTGTAACGCCCCGAGACCGTTGCGCCAGGTGTCTTTCAGTTACTCGTTGTTGTTGCCTTGTCATTTGCTTGCGTGCCGCATCTTGCCATGTCATCATGTGCATTGCATCATCATGTTTTCAAAACTTGCATCCGTCCCGGTCTCCTCGTGCCGTCCGTTGTCCGTTCTGAGCCCAGACACACTTGCACGCGCCCGCGACATGTCCGAAATATTATTTTATAAGTGGCTGGAAAATGTTCTCGGATTGGGTTGAAAGTTGGCGTGTGGTCTTATTATAGTGTAGATAGACCGCCTGTCAAGTATCATCGCATTCGGAGTTCATTTGATAGCCCAGCCGTTAAACTATAGCGGCATTATAGACGGGCACACGTCGGACGTTTTCGGTCTCCAGAAACAGTCGTCGGGCCTTTCTCTCTTCTCTTTTATCAGCCTGAGGCCTTCTGCAAGTCCACTACCTACCGCAGGCCCATCCTAACCTCTCTCTTTAGCCCGCGGCCCCCTCGTGCGCATCCGGAAGTTGTCCCGAACACGACCGAGGGAGTTGTCACCGTTGGACTCAGATCATCCCCAAACATCTAGAAAACGTCTCTGTTTTCTTATTTGGGCTCCCTAGCCTATTTTTCCCTACCGTTCGATTATGATCGGAGGGACGGATTAGTCCCTACCAAAAACCCTATTGCTATATATATGTCAGACCAAACCCTAAAAACTAGGAGAGATGTCCCATCCTTTCCTCCTTGCCGCCGCCACACTCAAATCACATCGGGATCCTCCCTGATCCCCTTCTCCTTGGTCTTATCCTCCATCCAATCGAACCAACCACCGCTCCAGCTCGTTGTCAACACCGGACGAACCCGCAACCAGCCAGATGCCCAAATCCCAATTGGATCGAGGCCCTTCCTCCTCCCTCGCGCCCATGCCCTTTCTCTTCCTTTCTTCTTCTTCCCGTGCCTCACCTCTCTCTGTTGCCTTCACAGGACAGGAGCCATGGCGCGCTGACAGGACCCACCCGGACTGTCTGTGTTGACCCCCTGCATCCGCTCCAGCCCAGCCGTCCCGCCGAAGTCCCCATGCCTGGGTCCGCACCCCCGCAAGCCCTGGCCGAGGCAGCTACCTCCTCGCGCGCCCGATGCGCGAGTACGACCCCTTGACCCTGCCGACGAGGTCTGCCGCCAAGGACGGCCTTCCATGGCGCCGCCATTTCAAGCTTCAAGCCCCGGACGTCAAGTCCCTTTTCATCGCCGTCATGGGGGCCGCACATGGAGCTCCAAGTCCCGCCCCGTTCTGCTACAACTCGCCACCGGGCTTCCCTCTCTCCTGCATCCGCATTATGCCCTGCCTCCTCAAAGCTGGCCGCCGGAGATCCCTCGCCGGGATCCATCTCCCCTCATCCAGCAGCCTCCGCCACCATCTTCTTCATGGAGCCCCGCCAAGTCCCTGCTTCTTCTGCATCTCTATGTGCTGCCCTCTGCTTCACCCTGCATCGATCAATAGGAGATGGTGCCTCGGCCGCTCGCGTTGACCGACTCCAGATCGACTGCACGCACCTGGGCCACCTCCCCTTCGCCGTTGTCTGCGGCCCAGCAACCACCTCCACCGATCTGGGCTGAGCCCAGCTAGGTGAGCAGCCCAGCCGCCTAGTGCACTATTCAGATTCGGCCTGTATAGGTTTTTTTTAGGTTCTGCGATTTTAGCTTTTTTCCTAGAGTGCCAGTTTTACAAAAAAAGTCCTTCATCATCATGCATTTAATATCTCACAAACTGTGCATCGATTATAACAAACTTTATATGTAAAATGCTTAGTTTTTCGTCTAGTTTCATAATATGTCATTTTCATCCATGTTTAAAATGTTTAAAATGTTGTTTGGTTAAATTTGCTCCTGTGCCATGTTAAAATGCTTTAATTCATAACTAAATAACCGTAGCTCGGTTTTAAATAATCTTTATATGTAAATGGGGTAGAAAAATGCCTAGTTTAACATGGTGACCTTACTTTGCATGTTTAACAACCCTAAAATTGTGTTTAGGGCAGAGCAGTACCAAACCTAATATATGCATATGAGGAGTTTCCGGACTTGTTGTTTTGTTGTTCCGGCCTCATTTAAACTAGCCTAGATAGATAGTTTCATTATGATTCATCTCTTGCCATGTTTATCAACATTTAATATTGTTGGGTACATAAACGAGATCGAACTAAATAAACAAATGTGGTGTTTCATCAATATGCAACTCGTTGCATATTGAGCTCCACTTAATTTTTAGGATTGCTTGTGCACTTCGTCGTGCCATGCATATTAAACCGGACATGCATCATAATTGTTTGCGCATCATGCCATGTTTATGTGGTGGTTGTTTACTATGTTTTTTGCTTCTTTCCGGTGTTGCCTCTTCGGGTTGGTTCCGGTAACGTCGCATTTGTGAGGATCCGTTCGACTACGTCCGTTTGCCATCTTCATGGACTCGTTCTTATTCCTTGCGGGATCTCAGGCAAGATGACCATACCCTCAAAATCACTTCTATCTTTGCTTGCTACTTGCTCGCTCTTTTTCTATCCCTATGATGCGATACCCACCACTTGCTTATCATGCCTCCCACATTGCCATGTCAAACCTCTAACCCACCTTGTCCTAGCAAACCGTTGTTTGGCTATGTTACCGCTTTGCTCAGCCCCTCTTATAGCGTTCCTAGTTGCAGGTGAAGATTGAAGTTTGTTCCTTGTTGGAAATTGTTTATTGTTGGGATATCATCATATTATCTTGTTTATCTTAATGCACCTATATACTTGGTAAAGGGTGGAAGGCTCAGCCTTATGCCTAGTGTTTTGTTCCACCCTTGCCGCCCTAGTTTCCGCCATATCGGTGTTATGTTCCCGGATTTTGCGTTCCTTACACGGTTGGGTTATAATGGGAACCCCTTGACAGTTCGCCTTGAATAAAACTCCTCCAGCAATGCCCAACATTGGTTTTACCATTCGCCACCTAGCCTTTTTTTCCCTTGGGTTCCGCGGACTCAAGGGTCATCTTTATTAAACCCCCGGGCCAGTGCTCCTCTGAGTGTTGGTCCAAACTAGAGCCCCTTGCAGCGCCACCTCGGGGAAACTCGAGGGCTGGTTTTAGTTGTACGGATTGCTTATCCGGTGTGCCCTGAGAACGAGATATGTGCAGCTCCTATCGGGATTTGTCGGCACATTCGGGTGGTGTTGCTGGACTTTTTTTACCATTGTCGAGATGTCTTGTAACCGGCATTCCGAGTCTGATCGGGTTGTCTTGGGAGAAGGAATATCCTTCGTTGACCGTGAGAGCTTGTGATGGGCTAAGTTGGGACACCCCTGCAGGGATTTGAACTTTCGAAAGCCGTGCCTGCAGTTATGGGCACATAGGAATTTGTTAATGTCTGGTTGTAGAAAACCTAAAGTTTATCTTAATTAAAATGCATCAACCGCGTGTGTCGCCATGATGGTCTCTTCTCGGCGGAGTCCGGGAAGGGAACACGGTGTTGGAGTTATGCTTGACGTAGGTTGTTCTAGGATCACTTCTTGATCATAGTTCATCGATCGTGCCTTTGCCTTCTCTTCTCACTCTCATTTGCGTATGTTAGCCACCATATATTCTAGTCGCTTGCTGCAGCTCCACCTCATATCTTTTACCCTACCTATAAGCTTAAATAGTCTTGATCGTGAGGGTATGAGATTGCTGAGTCCCCGTGACTCACAGTCTACTTCCAAACCCAGCTTGCAGGTGCCGATGACACCGTGTAGGTGATGCAACCGAGCTCAAGGAAGAGCTCGATGAAGATCGTGTTCGTAATGTTGTTCCGTTTCCATTTGATAAGTTGTGGAGCCCAGTCGGGACGATCGGGGATCTGTGTAGCATTTGGGGTAGTCTTCTTTTATTTTGGTTCCGTAGTCGGACCTTGAGTGTATCTGGATGAATGTAATGTTTTATACATGTATTGTGTGAAGTGGCGATTGTAAGCCAACTATGTACCTTTTCCCCTTATTGTATTACATGGGTTGTTTGCAAAGATTACCTCACTTGCGACATTGCTTTCAATGCGGTTATGCCTCTAAGTTGTGCTTCGACACGTGGGAGATATAGCCGCATCGAGGGCGTTACAAGTTGGTAATCAAAGCCTTCCCTGACTTTAGGAGCCCCCTGCTTGATCGAATCGCTGGAGTTGTTGAGTCTAGAAAAAAATGTTTTGAGTCATTTAGGATTATATATATCGGAGAGTAGGATTCTTTTTACTCCTCAGTCCCTTCGTCGCTCTGGTGAGGCATCCTGACGTAGAGTTTTGACTCTTCTCTTCTCAAATTTCACTAAAAAAAATTTAGGATCATGCGGGTATCTTGGAATCGTTCCGATGGTTTTGTGACGAGAACATTGTTCTTGGTGCCTCCTGACATTTAGGGGTTGTGGCAGTGTCCCGAGGAGTTGAGCTCCGAGGTGTTGTCGTCACAATTTTATCGTTGCAGTTCTGGAATACCTGAGTTTGCCGACATCGAAAATCTCTTTTATGCAGTTGTTGGTGAGATAACCTCGACGCCACCCAGTACTGGGGCGGGAGTTCGGGAGTATTGCCATAACTCGTATAACGGATGCTTTTCGAAGGTTGAGGTAAATGATTTCCGAAGGTTTCTTGGTTATGTGTTGAAGGATGGATACAGCTGGATGTAAGATTGCTAGTTTGGGTGAGATATTATGCTTCCCCTGTATCCCCAACACCTGATTGCATAACCGGAAAGTTTCAGGAGTTTATAAGTGGGAATTCAAGTAGCTCTTAGGATATCTTTCCGACAGATGCATGATATGAGATTGGGGTTCAATGTCTAGTGGTCCGCCTATCCACGGTTGGTTTTACAGTGGTCTTGTTGTGTCTTAAAGAGTCCTTGGCTATGCTGACTCGGGGACACTTCGTATGTCATGTGCACTGCCTTGTACATGATGGTGCTGTACGATCGAGCCCGTGTAGGCCCCACCACGAAAAGTTCGGACGAAATCTCTATCATATGTTTGTTCTGGCTTATTTTGCAAGCCAATCCTTTGTTTTGTTTTTGAGTTGTGGTATTAGAGTTGCTTCAATGTCAAGTGTTGATTCCATACCTTTTCCTAAATGGTGTTCTCATACTCCTATGCGAATACTAATCCTTCTTGATAATCAAGATTGTCATGTCAATCCTTTTCACCGGTGTGTTTCTCTTCAAGTGGATCCGATCATTTCAACATCCGCAAGATCAAGTATCAGTTCTTCTCAACGTTGTTTGTTTCATCCGTCCCAAGCTGCCTTTGTTTTTCCCGCCCTCCCACCCTTTTTCTTCAAGGACTCAGATTTCTTAATCAAGTATCATCTTATTGATGATAAGTCTCTCCATTCTTTTCAATCAACGTTCTTACCCGGTGGTTCTCTTGAAGATGCTCTACTCGTTCATCATTCTCCATTCTTTTCTTCTCCAGTGGATTCAATTCAAGTTTTCAGTGTTGATCATATTTTTTTCCTAGTTTCAAATGTTTTCTCGTGCTGGTGCACCTCTTAATCATCCATTTCTCGCTATTCCAATTGTTCTGGAGTGCTCAAGATATCTCGAAGATTCATGTTTCCACTCTGCTTTCGTTCAAACTCTTTCGAGGATGTTATCTTATTCAAACCATTTAATTCAACCCGTGCATTCTCCTTTTCAAGTAATCATTTCAACGGTGTATCTTTTGAATGGGCCCTAACCCACAGGTCTTTTCCCAGGATCTTACCTGACTCTTCTAATTTTCCCGGAGTTATTCTCAAATTCTTTTCCAAGTTTGACGTAAGAATGAGTTACCACCAGTCAAATGCCTTTTCTCCAAGACCTTTCAAATTCTTTCATCATTGGCTCAACCTTTTCTATTTTTCATTCCGGGGTGCATCAACAATTCATGGTGGTGTTTCTAGTCATCATTCTCAACATTTGAAGACCGAAGAAGAATTTTTCCTCCAAATTTTATCTGTTCTCTCAAAGATTCATGGTGCTAGACTTGTGCCATCCTCTCATAATTATTTTTGTTTGTGAGAATTCTTCTTACCCATCCGGAGCAATTCAGGAGTCTTTTTTCAGTTTGATTCTCTGAAGGCCATCATTTCGGGATTATTCATTTCAGCTTTCAGCTCTCGTTCTCCAAATCTTACCAGTGCATCGATCAAATATCCTCTAATCAGTTCTTGATATCTTCGTTCTCATGTATCTAAATCCCCTCAAGTATCTTCGTTCATTTGCTAATTCTTCCCGGTGTTTCTTTATCTTTTCTTCAATCGTTTTAATTCTTACGGTGATTCGGTCAAGAGTTCCCTTCATTCGTTATCATATCAATTCATTCGTTGTTTCAATCCTACCGGTGGATCGTTGGAGACCTTTCTCAAATTTGTGATATATCTATCTTAATCTTTTCTATGAGAATAAGTTGTATGTCAAATCCGTTGCTTGTCATCAATTTAATTGGTGAAGGATACGCATAATGTAATTCTTATTCTTGTTTCATCCATGTGTTAATCCTTTCTTCCGGAGTTTGTTCACAATGACTAATTCTCGTTGTCAATTGTTCATCTTCTCTTTTTCCCGGAGTCCCAAGCTCTCGTAATTATATCATCACGAAGATTCATCTAAATCATTGCAAGTCTTCACCTTGTGTTTTCAACTTCTCTTTCATTTTGATTGATCATTTCTTTTATTACCGTAGTTCTCACGAAGCTTCTACATGATGGTTCATCAAGGATTCAATTCCTTCTCGAAGTGTTCATCAACATTCTTTTCAGACGAGCTCAAGCATTTTTCATCTTACAATCTGGAGTGCAATTCTTTCTTCCGTATCATTGGAGGTGGTATTACGTCATTCTTGATAACTTGAGTTCATGCTTCATGATTCACATGTTGTAAGAATGAGGTATTTTAAATCCATCAACCTCTTCATTGGAGTTATCTTGTGACATGTTACACCTAAAGCCTTCCTTAAGGATTCTTGCTATTTATGGTGCTTATAAAAGATCCAAGTTCTTCATTTATCCTCCGGGTGAAATAGTTTCTTGTCTCCTTGTTCATATCAATCCAATCTTGTTTCCGTTTATGGCAGGTTCTCACCTCAAGTTCTTGAGATGTTTTCCATAAGCCCACATCAAGCTTATTCTTTTCGTTGTTGATTTCCCAACAACTCCGTTAAATCCTTCTTTCGAAGGATGCTCTCTCAAATTCATTTGAGGTAGAACATGTTGTTTTCTTCTCCGTTCTTTTCATTGCATTCTTTCTTTTCTTCCGAAGGCATTGTGATGTTGCTCTCTTGAACCCATCATCTCCTTTGTCAAGATCTTGTTCAATTCCTTCCATTTACAGTCGAAGTGTTGTCCAAATTATATCAATCTTATTCCTTCTCTGTCTTGTTTAACCGGAGTGTTGCGGCTATCATTCCTCTTCTAACCGGAGTCTCATCCAAGTGCTTTCATTTTGCGGAGTCCATATTCTATGCCTTCCATTTCCAACCGGAGTCTTATCGTTATTGATCCTTATTGTCCCTTATTCATCTCTTTTCAACCGGAGTGCTATACGAATTTGTTCTTCCTAGTTACTCTTCCCTACCGGAGTGCTTTTAACTTTGTTCTTCTTCGTTGCATCCTTTATTTCAATTTGTTCAACATCTCAAGGTTCCTTGGTTTCACTCATTGGTTAAAGAAGCAACTTAGCCTTACCTCTCCTCCTTCTCTTCCATTGTCCCTCCGGTGCCATTCTAGATATCGGGACGAGATCCTCTCGTAGTGGTGGAGTGTTGTAACGCCCCGAGACCATTGCGCCAGGTGTCTTCCAGTTACTCATTGTTGTTGCCTTGTCATTTTCTTGCGTGCCGCATCTTGCCATGTCATCATGTGCATTGCATCATCATGTTTTCAAAACTTGCATCCATCCCGGTCTCCTCGTTCCGTCCGTTGTCCGTTCTGAGCCCAGACAGACTTGCACGCGCCCGCGGCATGTCCAAAATATTATTTTATAAGTGGCCGGAAAATGATCTCGGATTGGGTTGAAAGTTGGCGTGTGGTCTTATTATAGTGTAGATAGACCGCCTGTCAAGTTTCATCGTATTCGGAGTTCGTTTGATAGCCCAACCGTTAAACTATAGCGGCATTATAGCCGGGCACACGTCGGGCGTTTTTGGTCTCCGGAAACAGTCGCCGGGACATTCTCTCTTCTCTTTTCTCAGCCTGAGGCCTTCTGCACAGTCCGCTACCTACCGCCAGGCCCATCCTAACCTCTCCCGTCATCCCGCGGCCCCCCTCGCGCGCATCCGGAAGTTGTCCCGAACCCGACCTGGGGAGTTGTCACCGTTGGACTCAGATCATCCCCAAACATCTACAAAACGTCTCTGTTTTCTTATTTGGGCTCCCTAGCGTATTTTTCCCGACCGTCCGATTACGATCGCAGGGACGGATTAGTCCCTACCAAAAACCCTTTTGCTATATATATGTCAAACCAAACCCTAAAAACTAGGAGAGATGTCCCATCCTTTCCTCCTTGCCGCCGCCACACTCAGATCACATAGGGATCCTCCCTGATCTCCTTCTCCTCGGTCTTCTCCTCCATCCAATCGAACCAACCACCGCTCCAGCTCGTTGTCAACACCAGCGAACCCGCAACCAGCCAGATGCCCAAATCCCAATTGGATCGAGGCCCTTCCTCCTCCCTCGCACCCATGCCCTTTCTCTTCCTTTCTTCTTCTTCCCGTGCCTCACCTCTCTCTGTTGCCTTCACAGGACAGGAGCCATGGCGCACCGACAGGAGCAGCGCCCGCCCAGACCGTCTGCGTTGACCCCCTGCATCCGCTCCAGCCCTGTCGTCCCGCCGAAGTCCCCATGCCTGGGTCTGCGCCCCCGCAAGCCACGGCCGAGGCAGCTGCCTCCTCGCGTGCCCGATGCGCGAGCACGACCCCTTGACCCTGCCGACGAGGTCTGCCGCCAAGGACGCCCTGCCATGGCACCACCATTTCAAGCTTCAAGCCCCGGACGTCAAGTCCCTTTTCATCGCCGTCATGCGGGCCGCTCATGGAGCTCCAAGTCCTGCCCCGTTCTGCTACAACTCGCCGTCGGGCTTCCCTCTCTCCTGCATCCGCATTATGCCCTGCCTCCTCAAAGCCGGCCGCCGGAGATCCCTCGCAGGGATCCATATCCCCTCATCCAGCGGCCTCCGCCACCATCTTCTTCATGGAGCCCCGCCAAGTCCCTGCTTCTTCTGCATCTCTGTGTGCTGCCCTCTGCTTCACCCTGCATCGATCGATAGGAGATGGTGCCTCGGCCGCTCGCGTTGACCGACTCCAGATCGACTGCACGCACCTGGGCCACCTCCCCTTCGCCGTTGTCTACGGCCCAGCTCCCACCTCCATCGATCTGGGCTGAGCCCAGCTAGGTGAGCAGCCCAGCCGCCTAGTGCACTATTCAGATTCGACCCGTATAGGTTTTTTTTAGGGTCTGCGATTTTAGCTTTTTCCCAGAGAGTGCCAGTTTTACGGAAAAGTCCTTCATCATCATGCATTTAATATCTCACAAACTGTGCATTGGATTATAACAAACTTTATATGTAAAATGCTTAGTTTTCGTCTAGTTTCATAATATGTCATTTTCATCCATGTTTAAAATGCTGTTTGGTTAAATTTGCTCCTATGCCATGTTAAAATGCTTTAATGCATAACTAAATAACCGTAGCTCGGTTTTAAATAATCTTTATATGTAAATGGGGTAGAAAAATGCCTAGTTTAACACGGTGACCTTTCTTTGCATGTTTAACAACCCTAAAATTGTGTTTAGGGCAGAGCAGTACCAAACCTAATATATGCATATGAGGAGTTTCCGGACTTGTTGTTTTGTTGTTCCGGCCTCATTTAAACTTGCCTAGATAGATAGTTTCATTATGCTTCATCTCTTGCCATGTCTATCAACATTTAATATTGTTGGGTACATAAACGAGATCGAACTAAATAAAGAAATGTGGTGTTTCGTCAATATGCAACTCGTTGCGTATTGAGCTCCACTTAGTTTGTAGGATTGCTTGTGCACTTTGCCATGCCATGCATATTAAACCGGACATGCATCATAATTGTTTGCGCATCATGACATGTTTATGTGGTGGTTGTTTACTATGTTGTTTGCTTCTTTCCGGTGTTGCCTCTTCGGGTTGGTTCCAGTAACGTCGCGTTTGTGAGGATCCGTTCGACTACGTCTGTTTGCCTTCTTCATGGGCTCGTTCTTCTTCCTTGCAGGGTCTCAGGCAAGATGACCATACCCTCGAAATCACTTCTATCTTTGCTTGCTAGTTGCTCGCTCTTTTGCTATGCCTATGCTGCGATACCCACCACTTGCTTATCATGCCTCCCACATTGCCATGTCAAACCTCTAACCCACCTTGTCCTAGCAAACTGTTGTTTGGCTATGTTACCGCTTTGCTCAGCCCCTCTTATAGCGTTGCTAGTTGCAGGTGAAGATTGAAGTTTGTTCCTTGTTGGAACTTGTTTATTGTTGGGATATCATCATATTATCTTGTTTATCTTAATGCACCTATATACTTGGTAAAGGGTGGAAGGCTCGGCCTTATGCCTGGTGTTTTGTTCCACTCGTGCCGCCCTAGTTTCCGTCATATCCGTGTTATGTTCCCAGATTTTGCATTCCTTACACGGTTGGGTTATAATGGGACCCCTTGACAGTTCGCCTTGAATAAAACTCCTCCAGCAATGCCCAACATTGGTTTTACCATTCGCCACCTAGCCTTTTTTCCCTTGGGTTCCGCGGACTCAAGGGTCATCTTTATTAAACCCCTGGGCCAGTGCTCCTCTGAGTGTTGGTCCAAACTAGAGCCCCTTGCAGCGCCACCTCGGGGAAACTCGAGGGCTGGTTTTAGTTGTACGGATTGCTTATCCGGTGTGCCCTGAGAACGAGATATGTGCAGCTCCTATCGGGATTTGTCGGCACATTCGGGTGGTGTTGCTGGACTTGTTTTACCATTGTCGAGATGTCTTGTAACCGGGATTCTGAGTCTGATCGGGTTGTCTTGGGAGAAGGAATATCCTTCATTGACCGTGAGAGCTTGTGATGGGCTAAGTTGGGACACCCCTACAGGGATTTGAACTTTCGAAAGCCGTGCCCGTGGTTATGGGAAGATGGGAATTTGTTAATGTCCGGTTGTAGAAAATCTAAAGTTTATCTTAATTAAAATGCATCAACCGCGTGTGTCGCCGTGATGGTCTCTTCTCGGCGGAGTCCGGGAAGGGAACACGGTGTTGGAGTTATGCTTGACGTAGGTTGTTCTAGGATCACTTCTTGATCATGGTTCATCGATCGTGCCTTTGCCTTCTCTTCTCGCTCTCATTTGCGTATGTTAGCCACCATATATGCTAGTCGCTAGCTGTAGCTCCACCTCATACCTTTTACCCTACCTATAAGCTTAAGTAGTCTTGATCGTGAGGGTGTGAGATTGCTGAGTCCCAGTGACTCACAGTCTACTTCCAAACCCAGCTTGCAGGTGCCGATGATACCGTGCAGGTGATGCAACCGAGCTCAAGGAGGAGCTCGATGAAGATCGTGTTCGTAATGTTGTTCCGTTTCCATTTGATCAGTAGTGGAGCCTAGTCGGGACGATCGGGGATCTGTGTAGCATTTGGGGTAGTCTTCTTTTATTTTGGTTCCGTAGTCGGACCTTGAGTGTATCTGGATGAATGTAATGTTTTATACATGTATTGTGTGAAGTGGCGATTGTAAGACAACTATGTACCTTTTTCCCTTATTGTATTACATGGGTTGTTTGCAAAGATTACCTCACTTGTGACATTGCTTTCAATGCGGTTATGCCTCTAAGTCGTGCTTCGACACGTGGGAGATATAGCCGCATCAAGGGCGTCACAAATAGGCGGTGAATTAAGACCGTGTATTTCTTCAATAGGAGGTAAATTCTTAACATCTTCAGCTTTAATACCCTTTTCTTTCATGGATTTCTTTGCCTCTTGCATATATTCAGGACTGAGAAATAGAACACCTCTTTTCTTCGGAGTTGGTTTAGGAATAGGCTGAGGAGCTGGCTCAGGAAGTGTCCAATTATTTTCATTTGTCAACATATTATTCAATAGAATTTCAGCTTCATCCGGTGTTCTTTCCCTGAAAACAGAACCAGCACAACTATCCAGGTAGTCTCTGGAAGCATCGGTTAGTCCATTATAAAAGATATCAAGTATTTCATTTTTCTTAAGAGGATGATCAGGCAAAGCATTAAGTAACTTGAGAAGCCTCCCCCAAGCTTGTGGGAGACTCTCTTCTTCAATTTGCACAAAATTATATATATCCCTCAAAGCAGCTTGTTTCTTATGAGCAGGGAAATATTTAGCATAGAAGTAATAATCATATCCTAGGGACTACACACACAACTAGGATCAAGAGAATTAAACCATATCTTAGGATCACCCTTTAATGAGAAGGGGAATATTTTAAGGATATAAAAGTAACGAGTTCTCTCATCATTAGTGAACAGGGTAGCTATATCATTTAATTTAGTAAGATGTGCCACAACAGTTTCAGATTCATAGCCATGAAAAGGATCCGATTCAACCAAAGTAATTATATCAGGATCAATAGAGAATTCATAATCCTTATCAGTAATACAGATAGGTGAAGTAGCGAAAGCAGGGTCAGATTTCATTCTAGCATTAAGAGATTGTTGCTTCCATTTAGCTAATAACCTCTTGAGCTCGTATCTATCTTTGCAAGCTAAAATAGCTAAAGCATCTTCCTTTTCAAAAACATAACCCTCAGGAATAACAGGTGACTCATATTTATTAGGTGGAGAGTCTTCATCATCACTTTCATCAATATTATCAATTTCAATATTTTCATTCTCTCTAACCCTAGCAAGTTATTCATCAAGAAATTCACCAAGTGGCACAGTAGTATCAAGCATAGAAGTAGTTTCATCATAAGTATCATGCATAGCAGAAGTGGCATCATCAATAACATGTGACATATTAGAACGAATAGCAGAAGCAAGTTTAGGTGTCGCAAGCTTACTCAAAACAGAAGGTGAATCAAGTGCAGAGCTAGATGGCAGTTCCTTACCTCCCCTCGTAGTTGAGGGATAAATCTTGGTTTTTGGATCTCTCAAGTTCTTCATAATGATAAGCAGATATAAATACCAAGTGACTCAAAGAATAGAGCCATGCTCCCCAGCAACGGCGCCAGAAAATAGTCTTGATAACACATAAGTATAGGGGATCGCAACAGTTTTCGAGGGTAGAGTATTCGACCCAAATTTATTGATTTGACACAAGGGGAGCCAAAGAATATTCTCAAGTATTAGCACCTAAGTTGTCAATTCAACCACACCTGGAAACTTAATATTTGCAGCAAAGTATTTAGTAGCAAAGTAATATGATAGTAGTGGTAACGATAGCAAAAGGTAATGATAGCAAAAGTAATGTTTTTGGTATTTTGTTGTGATGATAGCAGTAGCAACGGAAAAGTAAATAAGCGAAGAACAATATATGGAAAGCTTGTAGGCAATGGATTGGTGATAGAGAATTATGCCAGATGCGGTTCATCATGTAACAGTCATAACCTAGGGTGACACAGAACGAGCTCCAATTCATCAATGTAATGTAGGCATGTATTCCGAATATAGTCATACGTGCTTATGGAAAAGAACTTGCATGACATCTTTTGTCCTGCCCTCCCGTCGCAGCGAGGTCCTAGCGGAAACTAAGGGATATTAAGGCCTCCTTTTAATAGAGTACCGGACCAAAGCATTAACACATAGTGAATACATGAACTCCTCAAACTATGGTCATCACTGGTAAGTATCCTGATTATTGTCACTTCAGGGTTAACGGATCATAACACATAATAGGTGACTATAGACTTGCAAGATAGGATCAAGAACTCTCATATATTGATGAAAACATAATAGGTTCAGATCTGAAATCATGGCACTCAGGCCCTAGTGACAAGCATTAAGCATAGCAAAGTCATAGCAACATCAATCTCAGAACATAGTGGATACTAGGGATCAAACCCTAACAAAACTAACTCAATTACATGATAAATCTCATCCAACCCATCACCGTCCAGCAAGCCTACGATGGAATTACTCACGCACGGCGGTGAGCATCAGGAAATTGGTGATGGAGGATGGTTGATGATGACGATGGCGACGGATTCCCCTCTCCGGAGCCCCGAATGGACTCTAGATCAGCCCTCCCGAGAGGTTTTAGGGCTTGGCGGTGGCTCCATATCGTAAAATGCGATGAATCCTTCTCTCTGAGTTTTTTCTCCCTAAAAGAAATATATAGAGTTGGATTTGAGGTCGGAGGAGCCCCAGGGGCCCACGAGGTAGGGGGCGCGCCCTAGGGGGTAGGCGCGCCCCCCACCCTCGTGGCTAGGGTGTGGGCCCCCTGGTCTTCATCTTTTGCAAGGATTCTTTATTATTTCCAAAAAGATGTTCCGTGAAGTTTCAGGTCATTCCGAGAACTTTTGTTTCTGACATAAATAACACCATGGCAATTCTGCTGAAAACAGCGTCAGTCCGGGTTAGTTCCATTCAAATCATGCAAGTTAGAGTCCAAAACAAGGGCAGAAGTGTTTGGAAAAGTAGATACGATGAGGACGTATCAATGCACCCCTACCTGGCGTGCCAAATGTCGGATTCCGGGCTCCACAGACCCTAGAGAGGTTCGAACACTGGGGTGCGTACAAAGACTCCTTCTTCCCAACCTGCTGGCCAAATGATTCCACAGCTTAGCTCGACAAACCCAAGGGACAGGAGACATAGCAGTTTATCCTGGTTCGGGACACCTTGCGGTGTAATACCCTACTCCAGCTTTGTGGTGGATTGCCTCGAGGGACTGAGGATGAACTGGTACAGTGGTTGAGCAACCTCAGGAGGTGAGGTGTTCTTGAGCTCGATGAGCTAGTGGGTGTGAGGATGGTCCAAATGATCCCATCCCTCTCTCAGGTGGTGGCTAAGTCCTATTTATAGTGGCCTTGGTCCTCTTCCCAAGTGTAGGCAGGAAGGGATCCCACAACGGACAAATTCAAAGGGAGACAACTAGTAAAAGTTGTCCTGACAAAAGTAGTCTTCACCTGCGAAGGCTCTGGTGGTGATGCTGCACTGGGCTTCGCGATGACCTCCATCCCACAGTCCTGGCAGTCTAGTTCTTGTTGCGCAAATATGGGAACCTTTGCCTGATTCCTTGGGACTCTGTGCCTGCGCTTGCCTCCTTGGCCCCAAAGGGGAAACTGGCACACTGCGCCCGCTCGCGCCCGCCTGGCCTTGGTCGTCATGGCTCATGTCACGTGAACCTCGCGAGGTGCACCTTGCCTTGATATCTCCACTCCTTGGGAGCCAGCCAAGCAAGGCCGCCCCCCATGGAGGTCTTGGTGTCGTCCGCCTCGCGAGGCTTGGCCCCTCACGAGGTTCTTGGGTCGTTGCTGCTGATGTTGGGCCGTACCAGGCCACTGACGGAGCCACGCCATGGGCCGCAGGCAGGAAAGTCTAGGTACCCCCGTTCCCAGGACGTCGTCAGACGCCAACCCCTGATGAGGAAGTGCCAGAAATAGCTATCCCCGACAAGGAATCTCCCCAAGAATGGATTATGTATTTCGATGGTGCCTTTTCCCTACAAGTTGCAGGGGCTGGCGTGCTTCTTGTCGCCCCCTCCGGGGAGCACTTGAAGTACGTTGTCCAGATGCATTTTTCCTGGGAAGAGGCAACCAACAATACAGCAGAGTATGAAGGGCTCCTTGCCGAGCTCAGGATTGTAGCAGAATTGGGAATTAAGAGGTTGATCATTCAAGGAGATTCACAACCTGTGGTGAAACAAGTCAATAAGGATTAACAAAGTCCATTGATGGAGGCATACGTCGAGGAAGTGAGAAGATTGGAGGAGCACTTTGACGGATTGGAAAGAGAGCATGTACCCTGTGCGGAAAACAGCATAGCTGATCATCTTTCAAAGTGTGTTGCGCAGAAGCTTCTTGTGGAACCAGGGACTTTTGTTCTCCATCTTACTCAGCCCTCTGTATCCCCAGCAACAATGGCCCGGAAAAGGAGAAAGTTTGACTCCGGTAAGCCTCTCCCGGTAGAGCCGTCCGCTCCTGGCAGAGACCCTGCCAGAAACAACTCCTCATCATCCGCCGAACCACACCCTCTATCGGGCCCATGGACACCGCGAACGAGGCATGTGCTCCCATAGTAGAGGAGGTGTCTCTAGTCGTCGTTACTAAGCCCCAGGCACCAACTTGGGCAAGGCACATAGTCCACTTCCTCCAAATCGGAGAGCTTCCCGCAACCAAGATGAAGCTGAAAGAGTAGCCCGGAGGGCCAGTATGTACTAGTTTGTCGATGACACTATGTACAGAAGAAGGCCCAATGGTGTGAAATTGAAGTGCATCTGCCAGGAAGAATGAAAGGAACTTCTGGCTGAGATACACAAAGGCATGTGCGGCTCCCACATTGGATTGAGGGCATTGGTTGGGATAGCATTCCGGCAAGGACTCTATTGGCCCACAGCCCTCCAAGATGCGGTCGAGCTCGTCACCAAATGTGAAGCCTGCCAGTTCCATTCCAAGAACATACACTTGCGTGCCCAAGCTCTTCAGACAATCCCTTTATCATGGCCATTTTCGGTCTGGGGGCTCGATATCCTCGGCCCCTTCCCCCAAGCGATCGGGGGTTTTGAATTCTTGTTCGTTGCCATTGACAAGTTTACAAAGTGGTCGGAAGTGACTACCGTGAGAAAGGTGACCGCTCAATCAGCTATCAAGTTCTTGAAAGAGTTGGTGTGTCATTTTGGAGTTCCGGCAAGGATCATTACCGACAACGGCACCCAGTTCACGAGTCGCGCCTTCATGCAATATGTTCATGCCCTCAGATGCACGATCTCATTTGCCTCTATGGCACACCCTCGGAGCAATGGACAAGCTGAGAGGCGAATGCTGAAGTGTTGCAGGGACTCAAGACAAGAACCTTTGATACGCTGCAGAAGCACGGCAGGCGATGGATCGAGGAGCTGCCGGTGGTTCTTTGGTCCCTCAGAACGACACCAAACTGAGCCACCGGGCAGACTACCTTCTCCCCGGTCTACGGGGCAGAAGCAGTTATCCCCACGGAACTCATTTATGGGTTGCCTCGAGTGCTTGCCTACGATGAAGTAGATCAAGATCAGCACTAGCGTGACGATGCTGTGCTACTCGAGGAGAACCGTCTCCGGGCTGCTACGCGTGCTGCACGCTATCAGCAAGCCTGTGTCGCTATCATAGCTGCATGGTTCATGCCCGGTGTTTTGAGGAAGGCGACCTTGTCCTTAGGCGCTTTCAGTGTGCCAAGGGTACAAACAAGTTATCGCTGAAGTGGGAAGGCCCTTACCGTGTAGTACAAGTCACCAGACGTGGCGCAGTCCGTCTAGAGACCGGAGATGGCACTGCATAAGCATGTTGCATGCATGAGCATTCCAAGTTGCATGAATGCATGAGCATTCCAAGAGCACTGCATAAGCATTTCATGAGCATTTGCGTATGCATATAGATAGGATCACATCCTGCATTCATTCTCATCTGCATGAATCTGCAGGTTCCTGCCGTGAACTTGGCTTCGACAAGGAGTTGAGAAGATGGCCCAGCACTGCGATCCCCGGCAAGTCCATTAGTGTTATGTAAGCTATAACTTGCGCATGAGAGAACCTCGCCGCTCTTTTTAGACTTACATGCTCCCATCCTTGACTTGAATGATGCTTTAGTCAAAATGGTCGCAGTGGTCGTTGGTAAAAGGAAGTTAGCAGGGCGCTGGTCCCTTTGAATTTTGCTCGGCAGACACAGTTCTCCGGCAGACAAAAAGGTACCGGCAAGATAGCCTACCGGGGAAAACTCGTTTATTTACATTAAAGAGGCATCCCACCTCTGCATGGACATATACATGCATGAGTGCCCGGCAAGGTTCATCTTTTTCATTAATATGCAGAATACAAGTACAAGCATTACAAAACACAAACATGGACTTGAGAGATTACATTATTTGAATTAAAATTTGGCAAATGCCTACAGATTTAAGATTGAAAAAATATAAGTGCCCCATGATCTCCTCTTTTCGTTTGCCCTCCTTCAGGCACTGCGGTGGAAGGAGGAAAAGACGAGGAAAGGGAACCCGAGCAGAAGCCCATCCCGGTCCCGTCGCGACCCACCCAGCGTGGCCTGAGAAGACCAGGAGTGGCGAGGCTGCGAAGGAGGGGCACGGAGGACGGGGTGGCACCCTATGGTCACCACCTCTAGAGCCAGCAAGAAGCCCCGGCTTGAGCACCGGTGGAGTCATCCACCAAAGCTCAGCTGGAAGACTGCTGGAGGGGACGCGAAGGTTCCAAGAGAACATCCCTCCCCGGTCATCACCCTAGGAGGCTAGTGATGACGATGCCGGGTGGGAGGGGAAGAACGGGAAGAGAGGCGGCAGGTCACCAGCCGGAGGCGAAGGCATCCACGCCATCCTACTCTGACCTGGCCCCCTGCCACTTGCCTTCTCCGTATTCCCTCGTTTTCTCCTCACCATCGCTGCTGCCGAGAAGCGCCAAGACCCCCATCCGGTACCTTCTCCGGGGAAACAGCAAGTAGCCATGATGGACAAGGGGCTCGAGGCGCGCCACTCCCCACCTCAACAGGTAGGAAGGCACGCCTCTCGTCGAAATCAACCCCAAGACCTTAGGGAGGAGCAGTGCTGGGATTCCCAACGATCTCCAGCCCTGCCTCCCGGGGCAGCCCCGAACACGCCAAGAGATTCACCACAGCAAGGACCAGGCTCACAACCCAAGCACCAACACCAGCATTTGGCAACACCAGCCTCAACCAAGAGCCCGGGGGCTGGCCCCAGGCTCTTCTCTTCAGCATAACCAACAAGAAGCAGGAAGTAGAGGAGGGCGAACACAGGGATGGGCGACTCCATCCTCCCTTTTCCCCTCCTTTTATAGCCAGGTCGGGGAGGGGATCCGCTCCCTCAACGGGCGGCCATCGTCCTCCTCCGCCAATTCAAGGAGACCGGGCCCTCGCCTTGATGCTCTTCCGCGCCACGCGCCTCCGTTACCTACCCCACGCGATGCATGCCGCATACGTGGCTAAGGATAAGGGCCTGGTGGGAAGAGTGAATTGGCAGTTTCTACCCCGTGCGTTAAAGTCATTCACGGGCCATTACAAGAGCGGCCCCACCACTATTGTATTTGCATGACATGCGAGGAAACCGAAAACTAGCCTGGACCCAAGATTAATGAAGAAGCAAAGAAGACCTCAAGAGACCAGCCTCTTCAGCACCCCTGCCTGTGCACTTATTAGGCCTTACCCCGATGATGCTCGACAACGCGATAAGGGCATTACCAGGGGCTTCTGTCGGTGCAACAACCCCTGGAACTGTTGCCTAGACTGTGCACAAGCACGGGGACAAGATCAAGGCTCCAACCCAAGTTAGAGTACAAGGAACCAAGAACTTCGAAGAACCAACATGCAGATCAAGAGGAGCAAGATCAAGCCAGAGAAGCAAGGCACCCCCAGGAGAAAAGCCTCCCTTGCCGGGCAGGCGAGCTCGACAAGGACAGGGCCACCCCCAGAAGAAGACGTCCAAGGCGTCTCGTCAGGGCCTGCCGAGACTCACGAAGGCAAAACCACTGTCGGATTTCGGGTTCCGGCAGACCCTTGAGGTTCGAACACTGGGGTGCGCGCGGAGATTTCGCCTCCTACCTACCTGCGCCCCTCCGCCTTGCTAGGATCTAAACTACGGAAAGAACAACACAAGAGACACAGGGTTAATACTGGTTCGGGCCACCGTTGTGGTGTAATACCCTACTCCAGTGTGTGGTGTGGTGGATTGCCTCTTGGGCTGATGATGATGAACAATACAAGGAAGAACAGCCTCGCGAGGGTCTGTTCTTGGCTGGGGCGATGAACTGCTTGGAGGAGTTCAGTCACCTTTCTCTCTCTCTCTCTTTCTGATAGAAACCCCTCTCTCACCTTCCAACCTCTGAACCTCTGAAAACCCCCCCTTGCTCTGTGGGTGGCTGGTCCTATTTATAGAGGCCCTGGTCCTCTTCCCAAATATCGAGCGGGAAGGGAGCCAACAATGGCGGGCTAATTTGAAGGGGGACAGCTAGTATCAGCTATCCTGACAAAAGTAGTCTTCGCCTGCGCAAAGCTCTGGTGATGACGCCGTCTTGGGCTCCACGGTGGCCTCCGTCTTGTAGTCCTCATGGTCTTGGTCTCGTTGCACCAAAATGGCAACCTTTGCCTGATGCCTCGGTACTCCACGGCTGCGCTTGCCCCCTTTGCACCAAAGAGGAAAGGAGGACACTGCATGGGCTGGCACCCGCCTGGCACCCTCGGTCTTCATGGCTTGCGTCACGGGCACCTCGTGAGGTACCCTGCCTTGATCTCTCCGCCTCCTCGTGAGCCAGCCTGACGAGGCCGTGCCTGAGGAAGCTCCGCGTCGTCCGCCCCGCGAGGCTTGGCCCCTTGCGAGGGTCTTGGGTTTGTGTTGGTGAAGATGGGCCGCGCTGGGCCCCCCTTTGAGCCACGCCGCAGGCCACAGGCAGGCAAGTCTGGGGACCCCCGTTCCCAGAACGCCGACAGTAGCCCCCGAACCCAAGGCGCGCCCGGACTTGGCCGTGCAGGGAGGCGGAAGGGCAAGAGCGAAGCGCCGCGGGCCCTAACAGCCTGCGGCCTTGGGCGCCGCGTGGCAGTTGATTGGACGTGGGCGGCACTGTTCCCCCACGCCCTCCTTATTTTGCGCCATGCTAGGCGGACCCGTAGTCGTACACAGCCGTTCCCCTGTTTGGTTGCTCGAGCGCCCTCTGTCCTTCCTCCGCTCGAACTCTGGTTTCTGTTTTCAACTCAATCTTGAACCTCCCCCCCCCCTTCCCATCACCATGGCTCCGACGAAGAAGGGAAGAGGGAAGAAACCCGTGTCTCCGCCTTGCCCGCCGCCGTTGGCGGCCCCCGCCGAGGGCTTGGGAAAGGTCAGCTGGGCTCTGGCCACCATCTTCAACGAATGCGGGAGGACGACGGCCTGGCCCTCGTCCCACTTCTCCATCGATAGGATAGCCACCGAGGTCCCGTATTTTGCCAACGCCCTGTGGGCGGGTCTGGTTCCTCCCTTTTCTGATTTCTTCAATGTTGTGCTTTCCCATTATCAGATCCACATGATGCATCTGGGTCCTGAATCCATCACTCTCCTTTCGGTCTTCGCCTTTGTTTGCGAGGCTATGATGGGCATCCTTCCTTCGGTTGCCTTGCTGCGCCACTTCTTCTCGCTGCGCCTTGTTGACCCTACCCAATGCTGGGCATGCATGAGCTTCGTTGCCACGCCTGAGACGGCGGCCTCTGGGATTGACTTCAAGCTCCCTCCGCCCGCGGCTGGGTTCCGCGAGCGATGGCTGTATGTGGATGCTGGGGTACCCAGCCCCTGCTGTCGGAGCCAACTTCGCCTGATGTCCCCAATTCGGGCTGGGGCCAGGAGACGCTTGAGAGCCCTCGGCTCGTCTTCGTCTGGCACCGCCTCGCGCTCTTGAGGTCGCTTGGTGCGACAGCGCCCAAGGTGGTGAAGGAGTTCCTGCTATGTCGCGTTGCTCCTCTCCAGCGCCACTCCCGCCGGATGTGGGCCTTCAGCGGGCATGACGATCGTATGAGGCTCCAGGAAGAGGACCTGACGCCTGAAGTGCTGAGGACGGCGCTCTTGACCCTGACGGGGGACCCCAACCCTGGCAGTATCCAACAGGGAGGGGCCTTGCTGTACCTCTGCCAGAGCGGGGGCGATTTTGTGAGGCAGATGCCTACCTTCGATGAGTGGGGGCCGCACCCCGCCAGCCTTCAGGGGCCTCGCGAGAACCCAGTGGTGGTGACTGCCCTTCCAGTCGGCCAAGGCGACTCTTCCTCAAGTGGCGGAGCAGGGAGGCATGAGGCGCCAGAGGCCGAGGGGGCTCCCGGCGGGGTGACAGCGCCGGGCGAGGCTCATGAGTAAGCAGTTATCGGGGCTCGTGCCGCCGAGGCTGAGGGTGACAAGCAGCTGCCCTCTGCGCCTACGACCCAGGCCATTGAGGCTCCAGCGGCTTCTCTTGGCGAGGCGATTGGCGGCGCACGTCAGGCAGGCGCCCCTGCCGCAGATCGCCTTGACGCTCCATCTTCGTCGCAGGTTGATCCCTGCGCCCGACTCTTAGGCCGCTTCCGCGTGGACTTTGAGGCCCTCTGGAAGAGAAGGGAGGCCCTGGGCGACGATTACCCTTGTCGCCTGCTGAAGCGTAGGAAGTACTTCTCTATTGATGAGTAAGCCTTCTCCTTTCCCAGCTCCCGATCCTTCTGTTGCTCTTACTAACCCTTGCTCCGCAGGCCCCTTCTAGCCGAGCTTGCGGAGACGGCTGAGGAGTCGTCCCCCTTGGCTTCGCCCCTCCATCGTCTTCAAGCGCTCCAAGCAGTGGAGCCCTTGTGGTGAGGGCGATTGACGAGGCGAACCGTCCCGAGGCGTATCATGGCCCCGCGCACCTCGCGATCCTTCGCGGGCCTTCTCGTGGCATAGCCAGCCTGCCGTGGGCTTCTCGCCTGGTCGTGGACTGCGATTGGCTGAGGCGCTTCCTGCGCTCTTCACCTGGGGACGGGCTGGCCCCTGGCCGGGCTTCTGACGCGGCATGCCCGGCCGTCGCGAGGGTGCCAGCCCCTAGCCCGGCGGGGGAGTGCTGACTCGCGGCCCCCGGCGCTTGCTTGGGGTAGATGATGGTGTGGAAGACGTGCTCGAGCACGCTTGGGAGCGTCGCGCTCTCCGCCAAGGATTCCTTCGAAGGGCGGCTGACGCGGTAAGCCTGCTTGGAGAGGAGCTTGCCGATGAAGACGCGCGCCTTGAGGCTGAGGGCCTGGGCCTGGCTGTAGAGAGGCGCGAGCTGGAGGGCGCCATCGCCCTTGCGCGCCGTCAGCGTGATCTTGACGATGAAGAGGCCAAGGCATCGCTGGTGGCCTCTCGGGAGGCCCGATCTTGGGCCGCTGAGGAGGCTCGGGAAGCTGACCGGCGGCGAACGGCGGCGGAGGAGCGGGCTCGGGAGCTCCTGGCCTGGTGCCACTCACTGGAGGAGCAAGTGGAGCTGCGCGAGGCAGCCCTCACGTCGATGAAGGTGGCCTCCGGTGACTCAGCAAAGCTCCAGAAGCATGAGGAGGCGCTGACGCTGGAAGCCGCCGAACGTACCCGTGAGTACGAGCGTCTGGAGACGAGGGAGCGCTTGGTGACGCAGGCGGAGGATGATGTTGCTGCACAGGAAGCCCGTGTCCTGGAGGAGGTCGGACGTCGAGTAGCGATGGCGCATTTGAACCTCGAGCACGAGTCTGAAGAGAGGCTGGGGTTGATCCGGGCCGAAGCTGAAGGCAGGACTGCTGCCTTGAGGGCCAAGCTGGAGGAGGCGACGCGGCGGGCCGACGCTTTCCGGGCCGCTCTTGAGGTGGCGCAAGGTGAGTTAACCGCCTCCCAGGCCGAGGTGCTCCTTCTCCGCCAGCGGGTGGAGGAGGCTGAGGTCGTCGTGGGCTAGAACACGGATGAGATCCGTCAGCGGCGGATCCTGGAGCATGAGCACGGCCCCATGCTTGCCACGCTCCGGGAGAGAGCCAACACAGCCTTGGGCAACATCTGCGAGGCGGCTGTTGGCGAGCCGCACGCAGTCAACTATGCTGGCAATCTTCAGTTCTTCACTGACGTGGTGACGCAGCTGGAGGCGCGGTTGGTCAGGGCTGACAGGTAGGTGGAGGAGAGGAGCCGCGCCCTGCTTGGGCGCGCCTTTTCTCGCGTCTTCAGCCACCTCCGGAACATGGATCCCCACTTTGATTTTGACGCCGCCATTGCCCTAGTCCCCCAGGCCGTCCGAGGCGACCTGGCGCACTGGGTGGAAGACAATGTGGATGCTCTTATCAGGGCCTTCGCTTCGGACAACGACAACGTGATCGTGGCGGCCGACGAGGGCGGCGTGGTGAACGGCCCTGACGCTACTGGCGGCTACGCGGACAGCGATGGCGAGTTCAGCGATGCCAGCAACGGCTCGGGTGGTGCTCCTGAAAACGCATTGGGGGATTCATCCGACTGATTGTGCATCGCTCCTACTTCCTTACCCTGCATGAATAGAACTCAGGTTTTGGCCTGATTGCAGTGAGAGCATTTTGGAGGGGGAGCCCCTTATGTAAAACTTATGTTCATCGTATTAGTAGACGCTACATTGCCCATGCGCCCGCGCCAAGTGGTTGGCCCAAGCGACGCGCTGGTCGGCTAGTTTACCTTTGTCCCGTGCTGGCCCTGAGGCAGCCCGCGGGAGGTTGTGGTGTATCGAGTGCTCCTTGATTGGGTCCGTGGGATCTGCAGTAAAACACCCTCCTGAGAGGTCACGTCGGCGGCAGTCTGGGCTGCGCGCAAGCTAGGCCTGACCCGGCTCGCGAGGGGCTCGCGAGGGGAGGTAGCTGAGGCGAAGCGGTAACCAAAACGCGAGAAATTGCTCGAACGAGACTAAGCACCCCTTCCCCGAACACACGCAAATCTCAAATTCGAATCCAACTTGAATCCAGCGGGGGAAAGCGACAACCAAAGGGAAGAGCAACGAAAGCAAACAAAAGGCCGCGTCCGGCACCTAGTCTAGTCTTGGACGTCTTCTCACCAGTGCGGAGCTAAGTGCTGCCACTGGGCGTGGGAGGGAGCCCCAGGGCCTGAGGCCGGCACCCCTGAGACTCCGAGGCGTGTACAGCCCCACTCATTATTACGTCAGAGTGTCACGGGGCGGCGAGCTTCACAGGCACTGGGCCTTCTTCACAGGTACTGGCCTTGCTTCATATCGCCAGATGAGGGCCCCGCCTTGCGCCACACTCTAGTGCCATCAACGACGACCGGAAACCAGGACGCCGCCGATGGGGTAGAGGGGTCGCCAGCGGTTCCCCCGACGGCCACGGGTCCTCCACCGGGGGCAGGCCCTGAGGCACCTCCCCAGCGGAGGGCCTACCTCCTGAGAACACCTTGCTCCGAACGCCGCGGTGGTGATGTCAGATCCCGGCCCCTCTCCTGCAGCCCCCTGCGCCCTCCTCCCGAGGGGCAGGAGACTGTGGGAGCGGGGCAGCTGCTCGCTGTGGCGACCTACACCTCCTGCGATCAATGGTTAGCGTATGCCTGCTCCTGAAGAATTAGCGGTACCCGATAATCGTTGCCCCCAGCGTGGCCAGTGGGACCGTCCCGGGGCTCCCAGAAAGGCTCAGCTTCTAGCGCCTCGTCCCCCCAGCTTGGGCTGAGGAGCGAGCCTTGTTCACTCTCGTGTGGGTGTCCTTGGTCCATCATGAGGGGCACGTATTCCTCCGGCGCCGTCATCCCGAATGCCACGCCGTAATGCCCCGCATGACACGCGGCCCTGCCTGACGTGCCCACTGTGGGGTGGCAGCGCGGCTGTCCACTGGGGCCGCGGGTCGCGTCGAGTCCTTCTTCGCGGACTGGGAGTGGGGGCAGCGCCGCCGCCGGTCCGGCGCTGATAGCTTCGCTGGCGTTGGAGTAGCCTTGGAGCTCGCGGGCGCGCGCGGAGCCCCCGCGCGGGCCGCCCTGGGCTTGAGATGGGAGCTGGGTGGAGAAGGGGTGAGCCCCCGAGGCGGCGAAGCCCAGGAGCTCTGCCACTCGCTCCAGCAGCACGTCGTGGCCGCCCTCCAGCAGCCTGCACTGCAGCAGCTCTCGGGCCACTGTGAGCGCGGCCCTCGAGTTCGCCTGCTCCCTACGGGTGTACGGCGTCGTGGTCGCGGCGTGATTGGAGGCCCTTGCTGCCGACCGCGCCTGCCGCGGTGTGGGAGCTATCGAAGCCTGTCCGCGTTGCCCGCGGACCACGAGCTGCCTGGGGCACGGGGTCGCCCGAGGCAAGCGGCTCTGCGCAGCCGGGCCACGCCGCCCATGGATCTGGGTTGCCCGCCTGGTCGCCGGACATGGTGATGACGACGCGACGGGGCGTGAAGCGGTAGAAGGTGGATTCCGGCGCACCCCTACCTGGCGCGCCAAATGTCGGATTTCGGGTTCCGGCAGACCCTTGAGGTTCGAACACTGGGGTGCGCGCGGAGATTTTGCCTCCTACCTACTTGCGCCCCTCTGCCTCGCTAGGATCTAAACTACGGAAAGAACAACACAAGAGACACAGGGTTTATACTGGTTCGGGCCACCGTTGTGGTGTAATACCCTACTCCAGTGTGTGGTGTGGTGGATTGCCTCTTGGGCTGATGATGATGAACAATACAAGGAAGAATAGCCTCGCGAGGGTCTGTTCTTGGCTGGGGCGATGAATTGCTTGGAGGAGTTCAGTCACCTTTCTCTCTCTCTCTTTCTGATCGAAACCCCTCTCTCACCTTCCAACCTCTGAAAAAAACCCCTTGCTTTGTGGGTGGCTGGTCCTATTTATAGAGGCCCTGGTCCTCTTCCCAAATATCGAGCGGGAAGGGAGCCAACAATGGCGGGCTAATTTGAAGGGGGACAGCTAGTATCAGCTATCCTGACAAAAGTAGTCTTCGCCTGCGCAAAGCTCTGGTGATGACGCCGTCTTGGGCTCCACGGTGACCTCCGTCTTGTAGTCCTCATGGTCTTGGTCTCGTTGCACCAAAATGGCAACCTTTGCCTGATGCCTCGGTACTCCGCGGCTGCGCTTGCCCCCTTTGCACCAAAGAGGAAAGGAGGACATTGCGCGGGCTGGCACCCGCCTGGCACCCTCGGTCGTCATGGCTTGCGTCACGGGCACCTCGTGAGGTACCCCGCCTTGATCTCTCTGCCCCTCGTGAGCCAGCCAGACGAGGCCGTGCCTGAGGAAGCTCCGCGTCATCCGCCCCGCGAGGCTTGGCCCCTCGCGAGGGTCTTGGGTTTGTGTTGGTGAAGATGGGCCGCGCTCGGCCCCCCTTTGAGCCACGCCGCAGGCCGCAGGCAGGCAAGTCTGGGGACCCCCGTTCCCAGAACGCCGACAACCACCTCACCTAATCACTCTGCCATGACCCACGTCGTCAATCAGTGCAGTGTCAAGCCACAAAGTGACTAAGTGGCAGCCATTCACCACATGGCGGCCTCTTTCTACAGGAGGTGCCTATGGCTGACACCCGTCCTGCGACGTGTCAAGCAAGCAGGCGTGGAACTGGCAAGATAGCCCGGCAAGGCTTGTCGAGCTCCCAATGACGTGACGTTGAGCGACGCACTTAATGCACCCTCTCAGCCTGCAGAGTTAGGTATGATAGCACTGTTTGCTATCTTATCAGTGTATAATGACTAATTTGCCATTATGGCAACCCCTTAATCTATAAAAGGAGGCCCATGGCAACCGTAGAATGGGTTAGAAGGTTGGACAACTCACACCCCCATACGCGCGTAGCCACTGTCGCCCTGCCGGGCAAGTGTACTACGCTCCACCACCTCTCCTCCACCATCAATCCACCAAAGCAGGAGTAGGGTTTACGCCACACGGCGGCCCGAACCTGGGTAAAATTGCATGTGTGATCTCCGCCGCGCTGCCCCACGCCGGTCTGCTCTTTCTGCAATGCGACCTCCCCCTTACGAACCAGCAAGGGGCCCTTCTGGCCCCATAGGTGGCCGTGGTTTCCCACGACACCCTGTAACGAAAACATTATGTATGCTTTGTGTTTAGGTTCCGTACTGCTTATGTTCGTGTAGAACGATGTCTATACTTAATTTCAACTGCATGTTTATCCCTCTCGCATTCACCCGTTGGTGTTTGTATGATTAGTCTCTGCCTATTTTGGTTGCCTTCTGGTATCATGTTGCCTCAATTGTTGTAAGGGTCGGGCCCTTATCATTCATTTTGGCGAGGATATGTCCTGGCAGGTTTTTCCTTGGTAGTTTTTGATGCAGCCACCCCTTCTGCGAGCAGGCTCGGAACAGAGCGAGGGCACAGACAAAGACTAGTAAGGTGCCGTCATACGAAAAGATTTCCTCATACAAACACCTTGGTATCCAAGGGATAAGAAAATGCAAATTCTAGGTCTATAATGGAGCAACAATTGCGTGAACTTAGCTTCATCCTTGCTTCCTTCCACTCTCTTCAGCTGCGGCCGCTTATCGGGTCGCATGCTTCAAGAAGGATGGCACCGCGTGTGTTGCTTTCCGGCTCCCGGAAGGTGCCGGTAGGAATCATACGTATATTGCGGGCGGCGAGACGCGATGCAAGGCACGACCAGTTTCACCATTCTCCTCCTTACACTTTTCAAACAATCTGACGACAGCTGGCATAAAAGTCACGCCAACGCGGACGGCCTTGCCGGAGCGTACTTGCCGGGACGTCGATCAACGGATTCGCACCGGTGCTCTACTCAGGATTCCCCTAAGCAGGGTAAATGCTGGACCGAGTATCGCGCGGGCTCATCGACATGGACGATGCTAAACACAGAGTAGCTCGATTGTTGATAAGTGGGGGTGGCGAAGAGAGTAACCGTGTACCCTTTCACCTTGCCCCTTTTCCAGTAGGGGGCTGGCATGGTGACCATGCTACCTGAACCGTTTGGGGCTGTCGTGCTGCCATCATTCCTGGTTCCCGCCACCGCTGCAGCCGCAGCGAGGAGAGGCGATGGAGATTGGACAGGGCGGGCGGAGGAGCGACATCACTTCCCTCCTGTCCCACCATTCCTCGCCTTTTCTTGGGCGCCATGTATAATGGAGCCATCGATGAAGAAAATGATGATGAAGATGACGCGCTGCTTACACTCTCGAGTTCGCGCAAGCGCTTCCCCCTACCTAGTGCGCCAAAGATGGTGTGGGAAAACACGGCCACCTATGGGACCATCGGCCCCTTGTGGTTCAGCAGGGGGAAGAGCACATTGCACAAAGAGCAGAGAACACAGAGCAGCACGGCAGCAACCACATAGGCAGTTTTTACCCAGGTTCGGGCCGCCGCGAGGCGTAAGACCTACTCCTGCTTTGGTGGATTGATCAGGGGACTATGGTGGAGACGCGGCGCTCTTGCCCGGCAAGGTCGCCTCGGGGCGAGAGCAGCTACGTGCGTATGATTGTACAAAGGTTCAAATCCGTTCTAAGGTTGCCACGACCCTCCTTTTATAGATCAAGGGATCACCACAATGGTAGATCAATCATTTTGTACTAATTAGATAGCACACACTGCTATCATACCTAACTCTGCAGACATGACAAGGTGCATTAAATGCACTGCTTAGTGTCACATCATGGAGGAGCCCGGCAAGCCTTGTCGTGCCGTTCCGCCACTTTCTTGCCTGCCTGTGTGACATGTCTCTGGACGGGTGTCATTTGGAGGTGATTTCCTTTGGAAGTGGCTGCCACGTGCCAAATAATAGCCACTTTGTCACTTGGGGGCTCGACAGCACCGATTGGTGACTTGCGTTGCTGTGAGGTGGAGCAATGGAGTCTTGGCAGGGTAATCTACCCTCGGCGTCCCTGGCAAGCTTGCCGGGGTGGTCTTGAGACTTGTCTTCGGGGCAACCTCAACCCTGCCAGGCTTGCCTGCCTGGCAAGGGAGGGTTTTCCGTAGTGGTATCTTGCTCTTTTAGCATGACTTGGTCTTCTTGATCCTTCATTTGATTCCTCAAAGAGCTATCTCTCCTGCTTAGTCTTGTCTTGAATGTCGAGTGTTGCCGGACCGGAGGCCTGCTGTCCGTGCACAAGTCAGGGGAAACATACACCCCTGTTTGTGTACCCCGACAATCTACTTGATGAAACACAAGTCTGAAACATTTGAAAAGTTCAAAGAATTTTAGAGTGAAGTGGAGAATCATCATAACAAGAAAATGAAGTTTCTACGATCTGATCGCGGAGGAGAATATTTGAGTTACGAGTTTGGCCTTCATTTAAAACAATGTGGAATTGTTTCACAACTCATGCCACCCGGAACACCACAGCGTAATGGTGTGTCCGAACATCGTAACCGTACTTTCTTGGATATGGTGAGTTCTATGATGTCTCTTACCGATTTACCACTGTTGTTTTGGGGTTATGCATTAGAGACACTCGCATTCACGTCAAATAGGGCACTATCTAAATCCGTTGAGACGACACCGTATGAACTATGGTTTGGCAAGAAACCTAAGTTGTCGTTTCTTAAAGTTTGGGGTTGCGACACTTATGTCAAAAGGCTTCAGCCTGATAAGCTCGAACCCAAATCAGAGAAATGCATCTTCATAGGATACCCTAAGGAAACAATTGGGTACACCTTCTACCACATATCCAAAGGCAAGATCATTGTTGCTAAGAGTGGAACATTTCTAGAGAAGGAGTTTCTCTCAAAAGAAGTGAGTGGGAGGAAAGTAGAACTTGATGAGGTAATTGTACCTTCTCTCAATTTGGAAAGTAGCACATCAGAGAAATCTGTTCCCGTGATGCGTACACCAAGTAGAGAGGAAGCTAATGATGATGATCATGAAACTTCAGATCAAGTTACTACTAGACCTCGTAGGTCGAATAGAGCACGTTCAGCACCATAGTGGTATGGTAATCCTATTCTGGTAGTCATGGTACTAGACCATGACGAACCTATGAACTATGAAGAAGCTATGATGAGCCCAGATTCCGATAAATGGCTTGAGGCCATGAAATCTGAGATAGGATCCATGTATGAGAACAAAGTGTGGACTTTGGTGGACTTGCCCGATGATCGGTAAGCCATTGAGAATAAATGGATCTTCAAGAAGAAGACAGACGCTGATGGTAATGTCACCATCTACAAAGCTCGACTTGTCGTGAAAGGTTTTCGACAAGTTCAGGGGGTTGACTATGATGAGACCTTCTCACCCGTAGCAATGCTTAAGTCAGTTTGAATCATGTTAGCAATTTCCACATCTTATAATTATGAAATTTGGCAAATGGACGTCAAAACTGCATTCCTTAATGGATTTATTAAAGAAGAGTTGTATATGATGCAACCAGAAGGTTTTGTCAATCCTAAAGGTGCTAAAAAGTGTGCAAGCTCCTGCGATCCATCTATGGACTGGTGCAAGCATCTCGGAGTTGGAATACGCTTTGATGAGGTGATCAAAGCATATGGTTTTATACATACCTATGGTGAAGCTTGTATTTACAAGAAAGTGAGTGGGAGCTCTGTAGCATTTCTGATATTATATGTGGATGACATATTGTTGATTGGAAATGATATAGAATTTCTAGATAGCATAAAAGGATATTTGAATAAGAATTTTTCAATGAAAGACCTCGGTGAAAGCTGCTTATATATTGGGCATCAAGATCTATAGAGATATATCGAGACGCTTAATAGGACTTTCACAATGCGCATACCTTGATAAAGTTTTGAAGATGTTTAAAATGGATCAGTCAAAGAAAGGGTTCTTGCCTGTGTTACAAGGTGTGAAGTTGAGTGAGACTCAAAGCCCGACCACTGCATAAGATATGGATAAAATGAAAGTCATTCCCTATGCCTCAGCCATAAGTTCTATCATGTATGCTATGTTGTGTATCAGACCTGTTGTGTGCCTTGCCATCAGTTTGGCTGGCAGGTACCAAAGTAATCCAGGAGTGGATCACTGGACAGCGGTCAAGAACATTCTAAAGTACCTGAAAAGGACCAAGGATATGTTTCTCGTTTATGGAGGCTACGAAGAGCTCATCGTAAATGGTTATGTCAATGCTTGCTTCAACATTGATCCGGATGACTCTAAGTCACAAAATAGATATGTGTTTATATTGAATGGTGGGGCTGTTAGTTAGTGCAGTTCCAAGCAGAGTGTCGTGGTGGGATCGACGTGTGAAGCGGAGTACATAGCTACTTCGAAAGCAGCTCATGAAGAAGTCTGCATGAAGGAGTTCATATCCGATCTGGGTGTAATACCCAGTGCATCGGGTCCAATGAAAATCTTTTGTGACAACACTATAGCAATTGCCTTGGCGAAGGAATCCAGGTTTCACAAGAAGACTAAACACATCAAGAGACGCTTCAAATCCATTCGTGAAAAGGTCAACAATGGAGACGTAGAAGTTTGCAAAATACATACGGATCTAAATGTAGCAGACCCGTTGACTAAACCTCTTCCGCGAGCAAAGCATGATCAGCACGGTGTTAGATTCATTATAATGTAATCTAGATTATTGACTCTAGTGCAAGTGGGAGACTGAAGGAAATATGCCCTAGTGGCAATAATAAAGTTGTTATTTTATATTTGCTTATTCATGATAAAGGTTTATTATTCATGCTCGAATTGTATTGATCGGAAACTTAAATACATGTGTGACTACATAAACAAATACCATGTCCCTAGTAAGCCTCTACTAGACTAGCTTGTTGATCAAAGATGGTTAGGTTTTCCTAACCATAGACATGTGTTGTCATTTGATAATGGAATCACATCATTAGGAGAATGATGTGATGGACAAGACCCATCCGTTAGCTTAGCATATTGATCGTTCAGTTTATTGCTATTGCTTTCTTCATTTCAAATACATATTGCTCCAATTATGAGATTATGCAACTCCCGGGTACCAGAGGAATACCTTGTGTGATATCAAACATCACAACATAACTGGATGATCATAAATATGCTCTAAAGGTATCTCCGGAGGAGTTTGTTGAGTTGGCATAGATCGAGATTAGGATTTGTCACTCCTTGTATCGGAGAGGTATCTCTGGGCCCTCTCGATAATACACATCATAAGAAGCCTTGCAAGCAAAGTGACTAATGAGTTAGTTGCAGGATAATGTATTATGGAAATAGTAAAGAGACTTGTCGGTAACGAGATTGAACTAGGTATGAAGATACCGACGATCGAATCTCAGGCAAGTAACATATCGATGGACAAAGGGAATTACGTATGTTGTCATAACAGTTCGACCGATAAACATCTTCGTAGAATATGTGGGAGCCAATATGGGCATCCAGGTTCCGCTATTGGTTATTGACCGGAGAGGTGCCTCGGTCATGTCTACATAGTCCTCGAACCCGTAGGGTCCGCACGCTTAACGTTCATTAACGATATAGCGTTATATGAGTTATATGTTTTGGTGACCGAATGTTGTTCAGAGTCCCGAATTAGATCACGGACATGAAGAGGAGTCTAGAAATGGTCGAGGGGTAAAGATTGATTTATAGGATGATGATATTCGGACACCGGAAGTGTTTCGGAGTGTACCGGGTGATCATCATAGTACCGGAGGGTGTACCAGACAGACTCAGGATGTTAGTGGGCCTATTGGGCCATTAGAGGGGAGCACACCAGCCCACAAGGGGCTGGCACACCCCCCATGGCATCCGCCCAAGTGGGGAAAGGAAAGGGGGGAGGATTCGGCCTCCCCCTTCCTTCCTCTTCCCCTTTCCTTCCCTCCTCCGACAAATATGGCAAGGGGCGCGGCCAAGGGCAGGAGCCCAAGTAGGATTCGGACCTACTTGGGGTGCCCCTTGGCCTCTCCCCTCTCATTCCCACCTATATATATGTGGGAGGGGGTGCCTAGCACACCCAGAAGAATTGCTTAGCCGTGTGCGGCGCCCCCCCTCCATCGTTTACACCCCCGGTCATATTTTCGTAGTGCTTAGGCGAAGCCCTACGGAGATCACTTCACCATCACCGTCACCACGCCGTTGTGCTGCCGCAACTCATCCACTACCTCACCATCTTGTTGGATCAAGGAGACGGATGACGTCACCGAGCTAAACGTGTGCAGAACGCGGAGGTGTCGTGCGTTCGGTACTTGATCAGTTGGAGCACGAAGAAGTTCCACTACATCAACCGCGTTGTTAAATGCTTCTGCTTATGGTCTACGAGGGTGTAACGCCCACGATGAGGCTATATGTCCCATGTGTCGAGGCACGACTTAGAGGCATAACCGCATAGTGGTGTGGTCGCAAGAAGGGTCATCTTCACAACATCCCATGTAATGAACAAGAAAGGGATAAAGAGAGTTGGCTTACAAACGCCACGTCATATATACTTAATTAAATCATACATAATGCAAAATACACACATAGACCGACTATGATCAAAACAAAATGAAAAAGGAAGATGAACCCAACTGCTAGATCCCCGATCATCCCAACTAGGTCCACTACTGATAATTAGGAAATGAAACATAGTAACGACCAAGGTCCTCATCGAACTCCCACTTGAGTTCGGTAGCATCACCTGCACTGGTATCATCGGCACCTGCAACTGTTTTGGTAGTTTCTGTGAGTCACGAGGACCCAGCAATCTCAAAACCCACGAGATTAAGACTATTTAAGCTTATGGGTAGGATAAGGTTATGAGGTGGAGTTGCAGCAAGTGCTAAGCAAATATGGTGGCTAACATACGCAAATAAGAGTAAGATGAGAAGCTACGCAGCGGTCGTGAAGCTAGAAGTGATCAAGAAGTGATCCTGAAACTACTTAGATTCAAACATAACCCAAACCGTGTTCACTTCCCAGACTCCGCCGAAAAGATACCATCATGGCTACACACGCGGTTGATTCCTTTTAATTGAGTCAAGTGTCAAGTTCTCTACAACCGGATATTAACAAATTCCCATCTGCCACATAACCGCAAGCACGGCTCTCGAAAGTTTATACCCTGTAGGGGTGTCCCAACTTAGCCCATCACAAGCTCTCACGATCAACAAAGGATATTCCATCTCCCAGAAAGACCCGATCAGTCTCGGAATCCCGGTTACAAGACATTTCGACAATGGTAAAACAAGACCAGCAAGACCGGCCGATGTGCCGACAAATCCCGATAGGAGTCGCACGTATCTCGTTCTCAGGGCACACTGGATGAGACATCCAACGGGTAAAACCAACCCTCAAGTTTCCCGAGGTGGCCCCGTAGTCTACTCGGTTCGGACCAACACTCAGAGGAGCACTGGCCCGGGGGGTTAAAATAAAGATGACCCTCAGGTTTGCAACCCCAAGGGAAAGTTATAGGTTGTTAGGCAAAAGTAAAACCAAGGTTGGGCCTTGCTGGAGGAGTTTTATTCAAAGCGAACTGTCAAGGGGGTCCCATAACCCCAACCGCATAAGGAACGCAAAATCAAGGAAAATAACACCAGTATGACGGAAACTAGGGCGGCAAGAGTGGAACAAAACACCAGGCATAAGGCCGAGCCTTCCACCCTTTACCAAGTATATAGATGCATTAATTAAAATAATAGATATTATGATATCCCAACATATCCATGTTCCAACATGGAACAACCTGCAACTAGCAACTCTATAAGAGGGGCTGAGCAAAAGAGGTAACTTAGCCAAACAACGGTTTGCTAGGAAGGTGGGTTAGAGGCTTGACATGGCAATATGGGAGGCATGATAAACAAGTGGTAGGTAGCGCGACATTAGCGATAGAACGAAACAACTAGCAAGCAAAGATAGAAGTGATATCAATGGTAATGGTCATCTTGCCCGAGATCCCGCAAGGAAGAAGAACGAGTCCATGAAGAAGACAAACGGACGTAGTCAAACGAATCCTCACAACTCCGGAACGAAACCGAAGCTAATGTGATAAGCAAACCGGAAACAAGCAAGAAACATGGTAAACACACAAGCATAAACATGGCAAGATGCACAACCAAGTATGATGCATGTCTGGTTTAATGAGCCATGGCATGGCAAAGTGCAACAAACAAAACTACAAATTAAGTGGAGCTCAATATGCAATGAGTTGCACATTGACGAAACACCACATTCATTTTTTTAGTCCTCTCCCGTTTATGTACCCAACAATATTAAATGTTGTTAAACATGGCAAGAGGTGAAGCATAACAAAACTATACTATTTAAACAATTTAAATGGGGCCGGATATAACAAACAACAAATCCAAAAAATCCCCATGTGCATATTTTTGGTTAAGGTACTGTTCTGCCCTAAACATAATTTTAGAGTTGTTAAACATGCACAGTAATGCCACCATGTTAAACTATGCATTTTTCCACCCCATTTACATATAAAGTTTATTAAATTCGGAGCTACGGTTATTTAGTTATGAAATAAATCATTTTGACATGGCATATGAGCAAATTTAATCAAACAACATTTTTAACATGGATGAAAGTTGGATATTATGAAACTAGATGAAATTCTAAGCATTTTTCATATATAATTTGTTTTAATCCGATGCATGGTTAAATGATTATTATATGCATGACCATGAGGGTGTTTTCTAAAAATATGCCTGCACTGGATAAATAGCAAAAATGTTCGACATGTCTCGGGCCGAATCTGGTTGGCCCAACATGCGCAGGAGAGGGGCGGGTGCTGCTCACCCTAGGCCAAGGCCCAGCTCGGTGAGGAGGGTGCTGGCTGGGCCGGACAGGGACGAGGCCCATGAGGCCGGGTCAACGGGCGCAGAGGCTTGGGGAGGCATCGGCCCATGAGCGTGCGTGCGAGCAGCGATTGGCGAGCGAAGCGCTCATCCTCCTCCCGAAGCAGAAGCAGGGAAGGCCGGCGGGGCACGACAGCGGCCATGACGGGTCTTGGTGGAGGGGACTTGGGGCTCCAGCAACGCCGGAGACGGCGAAGACGGCCAGATCCAGGAAACGGCGGTGCAGACTGAGCTTAGGGGCGGCTCGACGGTAGGGGATGGCTGGCACGGGCGTCCATGGCGCGGGACTTAGCGGGGCAGCGACGATGGGTGCAAGCGCGGGTGGAGGAGATCCGGGGCGGCAAGGTCCACTAGATCGGGACGAGGTGAGGGCGGCGCCAGCGTGGAGCACCATGGCCATCCATGGCGCGGTGGCGGAAGCTTCTATAGAAGAGAAGAGAGAGGGTTCGAGAGGTGAGAGACCAGAGGGGGAGATGGATTACAGGAGGGAGGAGAAGTAAGGAGAGGGGGGTCGAGAGCTGCTGGTCGCCGGCGACGTCGGGTGAGGAAGGAGGCCGCAGAGGAACTTTGATGGTCAGCCGGTGCTCGGGCTGCTGGGGCCTCGGGCGCATGAGGCTGTGGTCGAGGAGCTCGGGATGGAGGGGATCGAGAGGGCCTGGTGACTGGTGGGTTTGGACCGGGAGGGATCCCGAGGAGAGAGTGGCGGCGAGTGAGGAAAATGAGGGAGTTGGTCTAGGGTTAGGTAGTTGGTCTAGGGTTAGGTAGGTTTACACTGACAATATAGTAGGTGGGTTTTTGGTTAGGGCTAATCCGTCTCTGATCGTAATAGGGCGGTCACGAAAAAAGGCTAGGGAGTCCAATAAATGAAACAAAGATACTTTCCGGATGTTCGGGGAAGATCCGGACCCAACGGTGATGACTGCCTGGGTCGGGTTCGGGTAAGTTTCGGACGTGCGCACGAGGGGGGGTCTGTGCACTATATGGAGAGACTCCGGTTTAAGCAAGAGGGAAAACGAAGAACAAGGTTGGTCTCGAAACAGTCACAAAAGCAAGGGGGACGCGGCAACTACGAGCGGATGCAAGTTTTAAAAAAAATGACGGCAATGAGTGCCGATGCAATGCGGATGATGCCATGAAATGCAACAAATAAATAAAACACACGGCGACAACAAAAAACAAGGAAGGCATCTGGAGCGTCGGTCTTGGGGCGTCACAACTCTCCTCCACTTACAAGAGATCTCGTCCCGAGATCTAAGGATGGCACCGGAGAGAAGTGGAAGAGCAAGAGGTAAAACAAAGTTGCTTGTTTGACAAAAGAGTGAAACCAACGAACCTTGAGAGGTTAAACAAATTGAAAGAAGGAATCCAACAAAGATGCAAGAAGTTGAAAACACTTCATTATAAAAGAGGAACAAGGAACATTTCGAGAACCTTGTAGGTTGAAGGACATGAAACAAGAGCTTAACAGACCAAAAAGAATATGAAAGCACACCGGTAGAAAAGAGAAACAAGGAACACCATGTGAACCTTGGAGTTTGCAAGCTATGAATGATGAGAACAATGGACAAGAAGTACATGCAAGCACTCCGGTTGAAAGGAGATGTCCAAGGAACGATAAAGATCAATTGCGACAACACTCCGGTTGGAAATGGAAGGCAAAGAATATGAATTTGGCAAAATGAAAGCACTTGGATGAGACTCCGGTTAGAAGAGGAATGATAGACACAACACTCCAGTTAAAACAAGATAGAGAAGGAATAATAATGATATAATTTGGGCAGCACTCTGACTGTAAATGGAATGAATTGAACATAAACTTGACAAGATGAGAGGATACTTGATGAAATCAACAACACACTGCCTCCAGAACTATTGAAAGAATGGCAGGTAAGAAAGATTTCAGAAAGCACTCCGGTTGAGAAGGGAGGCAAAACTAGATAAGATGAGAGAACTTGAATGGAGGACACGACACTCTAGTTGAATGGATAAGGAAAGGAAATAACATGATCTTTGACAAAAATGGAATGATGGGTCGAAGAGTGCAACATTGCAATGCCTCCGGAACGAAAGAATAGAAGCTAGATCGTTAGGAAGAAAGAAAGTAGAAGAAAATGATAACTTCTACAACCAATGAATTTGAAGGCATCCTTAGAAAGAAGGATTGAATGGAGTTGTTGAAAATTAAACAACAAAAGAATAAGGTTGTTGTGGGCTTATGGCAAACGTCTCAAAATTATGAAGTGAGATTCTGCCACTAACGGAAACAATAGATTGCTTGAGAGCAACAACGAGAACAAAATATTTTTTTCACCGAGAGGATAGGGGAAAAGCTTGGATCATTGATAAGCACCACAAAAAAACACATTCCTTAGGGAAGGCTTTAGGTGAAATATAACCCAAGATAACTCCAACAAAGAGACTAATTGGTTGAAAAGATCTCTTGAGCGAAGAGAAAATGATGGATTTAAATATGTCACTCTTGAAAACTTGTGAATCATGAAACACGAAGGGAAATTGTCAAGAGTGACATAACACCACCTTAAAAGATAAGAGAGAAAGAATTGCACTTTGGAATGCAAGATGAAGAATGCTTAAACTCCTCAAAACAAGACATGTGTTGAACACCATGTTTATTTTAGATTATAGCTTGGCGGATCTTAGCTTCAAGAGAAATCTTGAAGAACAATTTAAGAATGAAAGGAACCCTTGACGAACCACCATGTAGAGCCTCCATGAAGAACTCTGGTAATAAAGGATGATAGAAAGAAAGATAACTTGAAAACACAAGGTGAAGCCTTGCGATGATTTAGATGGAGCTTCGCGACGAGATAATGCGGAAAAACTTGGAACTGCGAAAAAGAAAAAGCTGAAGCATCTCGAACCGAGAATGTGATATGACGAGCAACTCCAGAAAGAAAGATGAATCGCTTGGAATAGAGAACTTACTCATCATGACCAAACTCCAGAAGAATTATATCATGCTTACACTTCATCAACTTAAATTGATGACAAGCAACGGATGGGCATGCTACTTATTCTTCTTGAAATGTATTGGCAAGATATAGCTCAAACTTGGGGAAAAAACTTGAACAAACCACCGGTAGGATTCGTAAAGAACGAATTAATTGATACGATAACAACGGAAGAGGAATGTTGAAAGGACCACCATAAGAATTAAAAACGAACAAAGAAAAGATAGTGAAACACCGGAAAGAATTAGAAAATGAACGAAGGTACTTGAGAGAATTTAGATACATGAGAATGAATAGATCACGAGCTGACTAAAGAGTACTGGAACGAATAGATCACCGATAAGATTTGGATCACGAGAGCTAAAAGCTGGAATGAATAATTCTGAGATGATGGGCTCCAGAGAATCAAACTGAAAAGACTTCCTGAATTGCTCCAAATGGGTGAAAAGAATTCTCACAATCGAAAACAATTATGAGAGGATGGCATAAAGCTAGCACCATGAATCTTCAAGAGAACAGAGCAAGATTTAAGAGAAAATATTCTTCAGTCTTCAAATGCAGAGAATGACGATGAGAAACACCACCATGAAATGTTGAGATACTCCGGGAGAATGAAAAAAAAAGAGGTTGAGCCAACAACGAAAAATAATTTGAAATTGATCTTGGAAAACATCTGACTGATGAAATTCATTCTTACGTCAAACTTCGAAAAGAATTTGGGAATAGCTCCGGGAAAAATAGAAGAGTCAGGTAAGATCCCGGGAAAAGACCTGTGGGTTAGGGCCCACTCAAAAGATACATTGTTGAATGATTTAAAAGAGATATTCCGCCGGTTGAATTAAATGGCTCAAAGGAGATAACAACCTCGAGATATCTTGAACGGATTAGGAATGAAAACACGGATCTCCTGAGATATCTTCAGTACTCCAGAACAAATGAATGGCGAGAAGTGGATGATTAAGAGGTGCACCGGCATGAGAAAACATTTGAAACAAGGAAAGGAATGTGATCAACACTGAAGGCTTGAATTTAGTCCACCGGAGAAGAAAAAGAATGAAGAATGATGAACTTGAAGCTTCCTTAGTATCTTCCTGAGAATCACCGGATAAGAACATTGACGGAAAAGAATGGAGAGACTTCCCATCAATAAAAAGGATACTTGATTAAGAAATCTGAGTCCTTGAAGAAAAAGGGTGGGAGGGCGGGAAAAACAAAGACAACTTGGGACGGATGAAACAAACACCGTTGAGGAAACTAAGAGTTTATCTTGCAAATGGGAAAATGATAGGACCATCTTGAAGAGAAGCGCGCCGGTTGAAAAGAATTAACATGACAACCTCGATGAACAAGAAGGATCAGCATCCACATAGAAATATGAGAATGCCGTTTAAAAAAGGTATGGAATCAACACTTGACATCGAAGCAACTCGAATACCATAACTCAAAACAAAAAAAGGATTGGCTTAGGAAATAAACAAGAATAAACATATGATAGACCCCATATCGTATCATGTGTCTGTTGGAAAGAATTCCTACATGATACTTGAATTCCCACCTATAAACTCCCGAAACTTTCTGGTTATGCAATCTGGTGTTGGGGATACAGGGAGGCACAATATATATCACACAACTAACAAGCTCTGCGCTCCAACTGTATCCATCCGTCAACACATAACCAAGAAAACTCTGAAAACTGTGTACCTCAACCTTCGAAAAGCATTTGTTATACGAGTTATGGCAATACTCCCGAACTCCCACCCCGGTACTAGGTGGCGTCGAGGTTATCTCACCAACAACTGCATGAAAGAGATTTTCGATGTCGGCGAACTCAGGTATTCCAGAACTGCAACGATAAAATTGTGACGACAACACCTCGGAGCTCAACTCCCCAGGACGCTGCAACAACCCCTAAATGTCAAGAGGCACGAAGAACAATGTTCTCGTCACAAGAATATCGGAACGATTCCAAGATACCCGCGTGATCCTAAAAAAATTCGTGAAAATTGAGGAGAGGAAAGACAAAACATCTACGTCAGGAGGCCTCACCGGAGCAACGAAGGGACTGAGGAGTAAAAAGAATCCTACTCTCCGATATATATAATCCTAAGACTCAAAACATTTTCTTCTAGACTCAAAAACGTCAGCGATTCGATCAAGCAGGGGGCTCCTAAGTCGGGGATGGCTCTGATACCAACTTGTAATGCCCATGATGTGGCTATATCTCCCATGTGTCGAGGCACGACTTAGAGGCATAACCGCATAGTGGTGTGGAGGGTCATCTTCACAACATCCCATGTAATGAACAAGAAAGGGATAAAGAGATTTGGCTTACAATCGCCATGTCACACAATGTCGGATTTCGGTTTCAGCAAAACCCTTGAGGTTCGATCACTGGGGTGCGCACGAAGATCTATCCTCCCTCTAGCTCACGCCCTCACTGCGATCTTAAGACTCAGCGCGTCGAACTCGCAGAATAAAGGGACACAAGATTTAAACGGGTTCGGGCCACCGATGTGGTGTAATACCCTACTCCAGTGTGGTGTGGTGGATTGCCTCTTGGGTTGAGGATGGACAGTTACAGGGGAAGAACAGCCTCCTGAGGATAGGTGCTCTTGTGCTTGGTGAGTTTGTGTGGTGGCCTTGGTGGAATGGATCCGGTCCAAGATGAGATGCCTCCTTACGATGGTGGCTAGTCCTATATATAGAGGCATGGGTCCTCTTCCCAAATATTAGGCGGGAAGGGATCCCACAATGGCCAATTTAAAGGGGGACAGCTAGTACAAGCTATCCTGACAAAAGGTGGTCTTCGCGTGCCAATGGCTCTGGTGGTGATGCCATCCTGGGCTCCACGGTGACCTCCGTCCTGCCGTCCTACTAGTCTTAGTCTCGTTGCACCGATATGGAAAACGTTGCCTAATGCCTCGGGACTCCTCGCCTGCGCTTGCGGCTTTAGCACCAAAGAGGAAACGAGGACACTATGCGCGTTGGCGCCCGCCTGGCACCCGCCTGGCCCAGGTCGTCATGGCTTGCGTCATAGGAACCTCGCGAGGTGCCCCTTGCCTTGATCTCTCTGCCCCTCGCGAGCCAGCCTGGTGAGGCCGCCCCCGAGGAGGTCTTGCGTCGTCCGCCTTGTGAGGCTCGGCCCCTCACGAGGGTCTTGAGTGTTTGCTGGTGAAGATGGGTCGTACGAGGCCACTGGCGGAGCCACGCCATGGGCCGCAGGAAGGCAAGTCTGGGGACCCCCGTTCCTAGGATGCCGGCAGTAGCCCCGGGGCCCAAGGTGCGCTCGGACTTGGCTTCGAGGCAAAGCCAAGGGGCAAGTGTGGAGCGCCGCAGGCCCCAACAGCCTGCGGCCTCAGTTGAAGCGCGGTGATTGATGGAACGTGGGCGTCTCCGCTTTCCCATGCTGCCTTGGCAACTGCCCGACTGACAAAAGGCTGGAGCGGGCTGCATTTGCCTTCACTGCCTTCCTTCGTCTTCCTCCAGATCCCCTTTCTTGCCCTTCGCTTCCAGAGACTCCATATCCGCCCAGATCCTCCTTCGAGCTTGCCATAGATTGTGCCTAAGAAAGCCCGGGTCAGTTCCTCATCGTCTTGGTACGAGCCGGCGCTTGATGCGCCGAGCGTTTTGGAGAAAACCTCCTGCCGTGCTTCTGATGACAGCGGAGGGTGCTAAGAAGAGGAAGACTATGCTCCGGGCTGGCTCCGATGAGCAGGAGGCCTCAGGCAGCACCTTCTACCCGGGCTGGTTCCCCCTTCCCCAACTTCTTCTACTCCGTCCTTAGCCATTACAAGATCCACGCTCTCCATCTTCATCCCAACTCCATCCTCCTCCTGTCGATCTTCGCCTTCTACTGCGAGGCGTATGTCGAGGTGATGCCGTCCGTGGCGCTGCTGCACCACTTCTTCTTCCTCCGGGTCAAAGAGGGCCACTACTCCGAGTGCATTGGCTTCGTTGCAGCCAACAAGACCAACGCCATCTTGAAGGCCCGGAAGAAGGTCAAGAGCTTCAGGGGCAAGTGGGTCTTGATGGACGCCAAGTGCGCCCACCCCAGGCTCGTGCTGCCGACGGAGATGCCTATGTCCCACGAGGAGTGGCTTCGCGCGAAGCTCACGGACTCTCGGGCGGCGCAGGTGTTGGAGATGATGACCGCCGACCTGAGGCCTAGTGATTCAAGGGCGGTGAAGTTGACGGGAGCCATGATCGTCAAAGAATTTGAAGCAGCGCGTGGCTACCCTCCAGTCGTGCCTGCGCCCCTTGTGGAAGCTTGCAGACGAAGGGGACGACCTCCGCCTGCGCACGGAGGCCCTTTCTGACAAGGAGCTGCGCTCGGCCCTCCACTCCTTGGTTGGGGATGACCAAGGGTACCCGCCAGACTCCTTCGTTCCCTTGTATAGCCGTCCGGATGGGGCGAAGGTTGTCGCTGCTCTGCCAGTCTTCGATGGGCGTGGGCTCATGCCGCCTACGCCCTCGAATGTCCCGATGACGATGAGTCCGGTGGACGTGTCTTACGACAAGTCTCAGGCGGAGGAAGAGGAGGAAGAAGGGGGGAGGAGGAGCGCGACTCGGAGGCGACCCGCGAAGGGGCGGGGGAGGCCTCCCCTGTGTGCAAGGACGACATCCTCCGCACCCTGCCTGATGACGATGACGAGGCCGATGCCCTTCTATAAAGTAGGGAGCTGCATGCGGCTAGTGGCTCCTTGAGGTCCAAGGCCAGTCCTCGGAGGAGGTCCCCGGCTGCGATTCCGATGAGAGGAAGGTCGGCGCTGATTTCCCGAGACGACGCCCCTGTTCTGATGCTGCCCAGAGCTTCCTCCAACCCACTTGCTGCTTCTTCTTCTGTTCCTGGTGCTCGCGCGCCCGCGCATCAGGCCGCGAAGCTTTCAGGCTTCAAGCTCAGGAAGCAGGGAGATTACACTACGGTGGACCAGTAAGTACTCTTGTCATGTCTTGTTTCTGCTTCTGTTGTTGACTCTTAATGCTTCTCTATTGCGCCAATAGACCTACACCCGCGGCGAAGTGGAGGAAGGAGAAAGCGATGGTATTGCTCGGGACCCCATCGCCTGTGGCGGCTGCGCCCCTCTCCGTGGAGAAGGGCAGTGACAGCGCTCACATTTCTCTGGCCCGATTGTCCTCGCGAGGCTTGGGGGAGCGTCCTCAAGAGGAGGTGGCCCCTGCTACCCCACTGGCTCACTAACACCCAGCTTGGTTGCTGGGGTCCCCAAGGCTCAGGAGCCTTCGGCCTCCTAGGCCAAGGTGGCGACGCTGACTCCTCCTCCTCCTACCGCACTGCTGACATCAGATCCTTCTGCCTCCCCTAACATCCTGGAGCGCGCTCTTTCTGCAATGACCCTGCTGCGAGAAGATCTTCAAGGCGCCGACCCCCGCCTGGTAGCCGGGCGCCTGGAGTTGGTCTCTGGCTGGCTTCACTCAGACGTGTCTGTTCAGGCGGCACTGAGCCAGGCGGTAGCAACCTCCGAGAAGGACAAGTAGGCCGCCGCCCAGGCCGCGGCCGCTCGCGAGGTGGCGCTGAAAGGTGCCAGGGCCGCCCAGGATCGCTGTCAGTCGCTGGAGGCCAAGCTGGAGACAATGCGCAATGAGCGTGAGACCGAGGCACAAGGCCGCAAGGCGGAGGAGGAGAAGATGAAGGCCCGGGAGGACGCTGTCAGGGGTCGCGACACTGAGCTGGAGCAGTTGGGGAAGGCGCAGGTGTAGGATCGAAAGTATGTCTAGAGGGGGGTGATTAGACTACTTGACCAAATAAAAATCTAGCCTTTTCCCAGTTTTAGTTCTTGGCAGATTTTAGCTATCTTAGCACAAGTCAAGCAATCTCCACACAATTCAAGCAAGCATGCAAAAGAGTATATCAGCAGTGGAAAGTAAAGCATGCAACTTGTAAGAATGTAAAGGGAAGGGTTTGGAGGATTCAAACGCAATTGGAGACACGGATGTTTTGTCGTGGTTCCAATAGGTGGTGCTATCGTACATCCACGTTGATGGAGACTTCAACCCACGGAGGGTAACGGTTGCACGAGTCCACGGAGGGCTCCACCCACGAAGGGTCCACGAAGAAGCAACCTTGTCTATTCCATCATGGTCGTCGCCCACGAAGGACTTGCCTCACTAGCGGTAGATCTTCACGAAGTAGGCGATCTCCTTGCCCTTACAAATTCCTTGGTTCAACTCCACAATCTTGTCGGAGGCTCCCAAGTGACACCTAGCCAATCTAGGAGACACCACTCTCCAAGAAGTAACAAATGGTGTGTTGATGATGAACTCCTTGCTCTTGTGCTTCAAATGATAGTCTCCCCAACACTCAACTCTCTCTCACAGGATTTGGATTTGGTGGAAAGAAGATTTGAGTGGAAAGCAACTTGGGGAAGGCTAGAGATCAAGATTCATATGGTTGGAATGGAATATCTTGACCTCAACACAAGTGTAGGTGGTTCTTTCTCAAAAAATGTGTATTGGAAGTGTAGGTATGTTCAGATGGCTCTCTCCATGAATGAAGAGTGGGTGGAGGGGTATATATAGCCTCCACACAAAATCTAACCGTTACACACAATTTGCCAAACTCGGTGGGACCGAATGGTTAAACTCGGTGGGACCGAATGGTTAAACTCGGTCGGACCGATTCAGCAAACCTAGTGACCGTTAGGATTTTCGGTGGGACTGAGATGCAACTCGGTAGGACCGATATGGCTAGGGTTAGGGCATAACGTAATCTCGGTGTGACCGATTACACAAACTCGGTAGGACCGATTTTGGTAATAAGCTAACCAGAGAGTTGGTCAGGTAAACTCGGTGGGACCGATTCGCTCATCTCGGTGAGACCGAAATGTTACAAAAGGGAAACAGAGAGTTTACATTGCAATCTCGGTGGGACCGATCGCTCATCTCGGTAAGACCGAAATGTTACGAAGGGAAACAGAGAGATTACAATCCCATCTCGGTGAGACCGAGATCCCTATCGGTGAGACCGATTTGCCTAGGGTTTGTGGTAGTGGCTATGACATTTGAAACTCGGTGGCGCCGGATAGAAAGAATCGGTGGGGCCGAGTTTGACTTTTGGTTTAGGTCATATGTGGATGTGGGAAGGTAGTTGAGGATTTTGGAGCATATCACTAAGCATTTTGAGCAAGCAAGCCATTAAGCAACACCTCATCCCTCCTTGATAGTATTGGCTTTTCCTATAGACTCAATGTGATCTTGGATCACTAAAATATAAAATGTAGAGTCTTGATCTTGAAGCTTGAGCCAAACTTTTTGTCCTTAGAATTTTGAGGGATCCACTTTCCTCATCCATGCCATGCCATTCATTGAGCTTTTCCTGAAATATTAATCTTGGAATAATGTTAGCTCAATGAGCTATATGTTGTTAGGAATTACCAAAACCACCCAGGGATAGTTGCACTTTCAATCTCCCCCTTTTTGGTAATTGATGACAACATATAGATCAAAGCTTCGACAAATGATAATAAGAGTGAAAGATATTGTCGCTTTGAGAAGTATGTGAAAAGCAAGAGCTCCCCCTAAATTTGTGCATATCTTAAGATTTGCTTTGGACTGCAAATGCACAATGAGTTAGGATCATGCGTTACTCTTCCATGTCACATACATCTTGGTGGAGCGCTCAAAATGATAAGAATTAAATACATGCACTCATCACCAAGCAAAGTGAATGATCATATAGGGATAAGTAAGATAATATCATCTAACAAGCATAAGTGTAGCTTATGATCAACCACATGATCATCAATGTCTCACAGATAATAGCATAGTATCTCAAGCAATCAAAAGACAGACAAAGTTCAACCACCAAAGCAAGAGAGAATAAAAAGCAACGCTCTCTCTCGAAGCCTATGATCTATACATTTTTCTCCCCCTTTGGCAACAAGTTACCAAAAAGTTCATAGAAAATGCTTAGCACTAGAACGTCTCTCAAGCTTGGTCTTCAGGCGGTGGTGTCCGGAGAACGCCAAGGACAAAGGCTTCAGTTGATGTGGATGGAGCTGATGGAGTTGGTGCTGGAGCTGGTTGCGCTGAAGCTGTAGCTGATGCAGATGAAGTGGCTCTGGTGTCTGTTACTGGCACTGCAGTTGATCTCTGAGCTCGAGGCACTCTGGCAAATGCATCAGTGGTTGTTCTGCCCTTCCTCTCCTGCATATCATCTTGAAGTTTCTCCACAACAGACTGAATCTCAGTTACCTTCACATCCAAGTCATAGAATTTTTGCTCCACGATTCTTTCCAAGCTCTCCTGGTTTTGAGTCAGGGTGGCCAGTCCCTTCTCAATCCTCAGAGTGGATGCAATCAGGTAGCCAAGCTAATCTTGCTTGCTTTTCAAAAAGTACTCAGATGCCTCCTCTTGAGTTGGCATCTTGGCAGCCTTCTCTTTCTTTGCTTTCTCCTTCTTCTCTTGAGCTTGTACTGATGATGGTTCATTCTCATTCATCACAACTTGATTGTCCTCAAAGTTAGGATAGATAGGCAAGTGTTCCTTATCCAACAAGTATGTGCCTGTGCCCATCTTTGAGTTTATCAACACCTGGATCTGTGGGGCATATCCACAACTTCTTTTCTGGTCAGCTGCAGTCCTCTTGATAGTCTCAACTATAAGGCTCATGACCTTGAACTTCTGTGGCACATCAAATATATGTAGCAAGTTAATTGCATGGCCTCTGATCATTCTGTGATCACCAGACTTGGGCAAGAGAGTGTGCCTAAGGATCCAATTGATTGTAGGCAGCCCTGACAGCAAGTGTTTTACTGACCCAAACTGGTGAGTCTCAAGATCATCTTCAGGAATCTCCTTGTACATGTTTGCCATAGAGTTGTGATCCATCTTCTTCTTGGCATAGACATCCGAGTCATCTTCTTCTTCCTTAGGAGCATTGATCAGATTTGCCCATTCCTCAATAGTTGAGTGGTACCTTGTACCTTCAGACATCCATACTATCCTGCCATCTGGATAGAAGTGTGATGTGGAGTAGAATTGCATTATGAGCTCCACATTCCACTTTGTGAGCTTCTGCCCAACAAAGTCTGCAACTCCACAAGCACTGAAGCTGTCAAACACACCAGGATAGTGTTCCTCATTTTCCTTGATATACTTCCAGTCGGCCCACCTCATTTCACACACTATAGGCTTCTTGTCCAACAACACTGTCTCATAGAAGTCCTGCTGTTCCTTTGTGTGGAACCTGTAATCAACAACAGTCCTTCTCCTGGTAGCATATGGATCTGTCTCTCTCCATAGCCTCAACCCTGAGTCTCTCCTGATCTTCATGTTCTCAGCCACAGGATGAGCATCATTGTGGTCTAGAATCTTGGGTTTGAGCTTTCTCAGGACTTGTCCTTCATCATCTTCATCAGTAGCAACTTCAGGCACTGGGGCCTTGTTCTTCTCAGCAGCTGGTATACTCCTGGTATTCCTCTTAGGTGCACTCTTGGGCTTGGAGGCTGCTTTGGGTGCTTCTTTGGGCTTTGATGTTGCAGCCCCTGACTTTATAGCATCACCCATCAGCTTTTGTGCCTTGGGTGCTGGTGCAGCAACCTCTTCTTCCTCTTCCTCTTCAGAATCTCTCATGATTGAGGATCTCCCAAGCACTCTAGCAGTGGTCTTTTTGATCCTCTCCTTCCTCTTCTTCCCTTCTGCAGCAGCCTCTTTGGGTTCAGATCCCAAAGGGACTTGAGTAGATGCTCTAGCCTTAGACATTGGAATTCTCTTTGCAGGAACCTTTTGCTTCATGCCTGGCTTGGTGGCAGCAGCAGTGCTATATTCCTTATTAACCACTTTCTTCTTGGAAGTGGCCTCATCCTCAATTGCCACATAGTCTTCATCCTCAGACTCTGAAGTTTTCTTCTTCCTTGTTCTGGTGGCAGCTTTGGGCAAGTTGCTGGGAGTGCTCCTGCTACCATCATCTGAACTGCTAGAGGGACTAGTGCCCTCACTCAGGTGAACCTGCTCCTCTGACCTGTTCTGGCTGTCACTCTGATCAGACATATTGCAAACACTAACAGCAGACCCTGTGAATAGATATAGATGAGATAGAGTGGATGAGCATCACAAAATGCAGAGGTTTTTGCAAAAGAATGAGTCAAAACTTAGTTTTAGTTTTCCACAGAAAGCATTTCGGATCAACCGATTTGTAAACTCGGTGATACTGAAGCAACTGTTGGAACCTAAACTAGTGAACTCGGTCAGACCGAGTCATAGTTCGGTGGCACCGAGACTGCTAGGGTTTCACAAAGTCCTGAACTCGGTCACACCGATTTGCAATTCTAGGTCAGACCGAAAATTACATGTGCAATGGCCTGAGCCAAATCGGTGGTACCGAGTTCCACAACTCGGTGGGTCCGAGATGGTTTCAGCAGAAACCTAACCCTAAATTTTCAATTCAACTCTAATCTACGGAGTGTTTTGACTGGATAGAAGCGTTTCAATCATGGTAAGAATCATAATGAACACAATGTGCTAGGAATCGGACGGGGATAGCACTGTGATCGAGTCCATACCCTAGTTCGGCGATGAACTCGCTACGGCGGCAACGGCGGGGAAGAATTCCGTTGACGGCGGCGGAGACCAGCGACAGGAGGCGGCTGGCGATGAGGAAGACGATCCAGAGACCCAGGAGGCAGAGCGAGCTATGCGCGGGCGAAGGGGTTTCGGAGAAATTTCAAAAAATTTGCCTGTGAGTATATATAGCCCGACTCTGTCCGTTTGACCGAGTGGAACAACTCGGTGGCACCGAGATTCATAACTGCAAGCAGTTACTGAAACTCGGTGTGACCGAAAGGTTCAAATCGGTTGCACTGAGATTGAAAACCTAGATCGACTTAGTGATCTCGGTATGACCGAAATGGAGGAATCGGTCAGATCGAGAAGCACAAAGAAGTTTTGGAAGTTTAAGTCTATGATGAATCGGGGACTCCGAGTGCTCCTCACACAGAGTGGTTCGAATCTGACTTGATCAAATTTTGTGATGTAGCATGAATAGAGTTTGAGACGAGAAAAGCATAGATAGCTAGAGAGGGTTCTTAGGCATTCTTGTCCATCCACTTGGCAAAAGAAAATAAAACCAATCAATCAAAACAACAAGTGGATGTCCTCGAATGAGTAAAATATGCAATCAACATGCTCACACCAAAAAATGGCAATTGAAATATGTGGCAAAGCATGCACAACCAATTCTAGCATCTATCAAACAATTGGCGATGACTAGGTCATCTATATATGAGTATATTGACTTAGGAGTCAAATGAGAACATTTGATCATAGGTCATACTCATCGTTTAAGCACAAGTGCAGTTACCACTTTTACATAAAGCATTTGTTGTGTTCACACCATTAGAGTTGCTTTAGCTCAATTCTTAGAGTAAAGCTCCCCCTAGATGTGAGATCCCCCCTAAGAGGGATGAACTAACCTTGGTTTTTGTCGATGATGACTTCATGTAGATGTTGAAGATGTGGATGCTCAATGTTGATGTAGATCATTTGGAGCTATCCATTGGAGTGAGTTGCACTTTCAATACCTACACGGGTTAGTCCCACAAGGAACAAACAAGGATATCCATGGACATAAAGTGATGCACACACAAGATGATGTCTATGAAAGCTTTTAGGTTACCTTGTCCCTTGTCTTACCAACAAGAGGGTTTGTGACTCCTTGAACTAGTGCAAGATGTGGAAGTTGATTGCACTTGTTCTTGCCAAGATGATAACAGTGAAGTATGTTGGCAGAGTCACCCTCAAGAACTCTCTAGTTCTTCTTCGGGATCCACATCATCTTGATGGGAATCCTCGGTGTTGTAGTTGTACTTGATGAAGTGGAACTTGAAGTAGTCTTGGGAACCCACTTGACCAAGGCCTTAGGAGCTTCTTCAAATGCATCAATTTCCTCTTGAAGCTTGTCCTTGCCTTTTTGCTTGTGGTCTTGTGGTGGAAGATCATCTTGAGCTTGTGTCCCTTTGAGAGAAGTAGGATCATACTTCTCTTGTTGAGGAACAAACTTCATCTTGGGGTATTGATCTTATTCCCACTCAACTCCATTGGCATTGAACTTTTGTTCAAAACCAACACCTTGAACTTCATCGTGGAGGCATTTAAACTTGTGCTTGGTATTCGAGAAGCAGTATGTCTTGTAATATTTGTTTGAAATTCCGTGATTTCCTTTCTGTTTGCTTTGGTGTTCTACGTCGGCAGGGTCCGACCCCGTGCATACCTCAGCCATCGTTGGACCATCCAGATCACCGGGACGGACCAAGGAGTGAGGGGCTACGTGGCCAGTTAGGCTCCTGAGTCGCAATGCTCAGGGGTCCCCCTTGACGCGCAAACATCTTATAGAAAGGAGATGCAAGAGTAGGCCTAGTATTCTACGTCGGCAGGGCCCGACCCCGCGCATACCTCAGCCATCGTTGGACCGTCCGGATCACCAGGAAGGAACAAGAAGGTGGGGGGCTACGTGGCCAGCTAGGCTCCTGAGTCGCGATGCTCAGGAGCCCCCCTTGACGTCCAAATGACCTTCATACCTTGGCTCTGCTTGGGAGGGTGCGCGACGACCAGGTCCGAGGGACCTGGCAGGGTGCCGTACGCTCGGGCGTCACCCGAGCGCAGCCCCCGTGCCCAGCCCCCTCGTGCGACTCTCCCGAGGGGAGGTGTTGCGATGAGGCTAGACACTGAGCTCGGAGGCTCCCTGAGGTTGATACGGCCATGAGGCCGCCCTCAGTTGTTTATCACTAGCGCGGAGCATAGCGCTTCCGCACTTGCACGGGCATAGTCGCTCCTCGGTAGTGTCGACTGCCAGCACGGAGCATGGTGCTTCCACTGGTGCGTGGGTGAGGGCTCCCTCTGAGTGGAGCCCCCGGGGCGTGTACAGCCCCGCCCTGACACGTGGCTTGCACGGTAGGTCTAGACGATGTGTGTCTGGGCACTCATGAGCCAGCGCGGGACTCACGAGGCCCTACCTCAAGGCGGGTTGCGCCTGGTCTTGGCTCTTGATGGTTGTGGTGGTCCTGCAAGATGGTTAGGCAACCTGCGTCGAGCGGATCTGCTGAGGCTATCGCATGAGGAGGCCAAGCACCAACGACCCAGGAGGTGACGTGAATGGGGCCGGCCTGCCAGACAGAGCTCAGCCGTTGGGTTTATCAACACTGCAGGGACGGACCCGAGCACAGGCGCATGCCTAGTCTTCTCATGCGAAGGATCCTAAAGAAAAACGATCGGCGCGCAGCTCCCGTGGTGGGTGGCAATCAAGAAGGTGATGACTATAAATAACTCATGCATGGGAACCGGATAGCTTAGATAGATGCGAGAATGATACATGCCGCTGGGACAGACCCGAGCGGCCCGGGGATGATGCAGCCCGAGGGGCGCCCCCAGTAAAGTAAGCTAAAGACGTAAAAAGGATACATACCACGGGGACAGGCCCACGCGACCTGGGAATAATGCAGCATGAGGGGCGCTCCCAGCTGAATGAACTTGGAAAATGTCACCTGGTTTTGTTGTCGAAGGAGCGTTGGGGTAGCTGAAGGCGCGCGCTGAAGAAGTCGCTCCTCACGAGCCGCCGAGACCCTGAGACCCGGGAGGCTCTGGGGGCTCAGGTGGCTCCCTGAGGACCATCTCCATCTCTGCCAAGACCGTGTGATCCCTAGCCTCCTGGGTTGCCAGGATGCTCCGTAGGTTGCGCTGGAAGGCGGCTGCCACGCTCGGCAGGCCAAATGGCATTCGAACATAGCTGTGAGGTGGACCCTCGCACCGGCCAGCACGCGAAGGCTAGAAGCGCTCCTGAGATGTGGCCGTATTGAGCCCTGGGATGTCGATGCAGATGCACAGCTCGCCTAGATGGGGAGCTGCACCAGGTGGGCAGCGGTCGCCGCGTATCGCCCTTGCTTCCTGAAGCTCCTGGGTGGCCTTGTTGATGAACTCCTGAGCGCCGGGCACTCCTTGCCCAGTGCCCTCCTGAGGGAAACGTGTCGCGAAGCACGCCTCCACGTGGTGCCCGAGCGCCTCCCTCGTGATGTTGGCCAGGTCTGAGGCCCTCCAGAAGTGAGGCCCCGAGCCCTGCCCGAGGAAGGCGCGCCTGTGAGGGAGGGAGGCGCCCCAGGTGCGGGCGCCGATCCTGAGGTGGCACTGCTAGAGGCGCCACCCCCCTAAGGCCCTGTGCGGTGTAGTTGCTTCTTCTTCTTGGGGTGGCCTTGGGAGGGTACTGCATGCCCTTGCTGTCAGGGTCTTCGATTGCTGCGGCTTGGAAGGCGCGCTCAAGGGAGCACAACGCATCTCTTTCTTTGTAGGGGACTGTGATGATTCCCCCGCTTCCTGGCATCTTGAGGATGGTGTAGCCATGGTGGGTCACTACCATGAATTTGGCTAATGCTGGGTACCCGAGGATGGCATTGTACAGCAGACGGATGTGGGCGACATCGAAGTCGGCGAGCTCGGTGTGTTAGTTGTCACGCTGACCGAAGGTGACAGGGAGACGAACTTTCCCTATCTGGGTGGTGGAGCCGTCAGTCACTCCTGAGAAAGGCTTGGTGGGCTGAAGCTGATCGTATGGCACTTGGAGGCTGTCGAACGTCTCGACGGACAGGACACTGAGCCCCGCGCCGCCGTTGATGAGGGTCTTGGTGACTTGGACATTGCTGATGACGGGTGAATAGAGCATCGGGAGGACGCCGGCGGTCGCCACACACTTGAGTTGGTCTGCAGAGCTGAAGGTGATGGCGTACTTGGACCACCTGAGCGGGCGCGTGGCCTCGAGCCTAGGGAGGGCTGCATTCACCTCGCGAGAGAACTGCTTGAAGATGCGCTTGGAAGCCGGGGCCTGAGCACCACCCAAGATGCAAGCGATGGCGCGCGGTTCCTGGAAGCCCCCAGCCCCCTTGTCCTGATGGTGGTTGTCGTTCCTTCTTGGTGGTGGCGGCAGTGGAGGGAGGCCAGGATTGCCCTGAGGACGGTCCTCGCGAGGCTGGCCGCGCCAGGCGCCCTCACGAGGCTGCTCTTGCCAGTGGTTCTCACGAGGCCGGTCGCGCCACTCCTGGCGGGGGCCGCGGTCGTCCCAGCGTCCTCCACCTCGTCCTCCTCCTTGGTCGTAGCCCCGGTCATTGCGCTCGGGGCATCGACCGAAGCGTCCATCTCAGATGGCCCTGAGCAATTGACAATCGTTGGTGTTGTGGTTGTGTACATTGTGGAAGGCGCAGAATGGACGGTTTCCCTTGGATGACTCGGAGTGGTCCCGGCCGCGCTTCATGTCCGGCTCTGCCGCGAGTACGGCCACTCCCTTGCGCTTCATGTCCTTGACCTTGGCCTTCTTCTCCTCTGGGTCAGCAGCAGGGAGCTCGAGGAGGGAGAGACGCCCTTCCACAGCTCTTGCGCACTTGGTCGCTATGTTGAACAGCTCCAGAGTCGTGCATAGCTCCTCGTGGATGGCGAGCTCCTCCTTCATCTTGATGTCATGGACGCCATCGGAGAACGCTGAGAGGATGGCCTCGTCTGTCACCTTGGGGATCTTGAGGTGGACGTTGTTGAAGCGCTGGATGTACTTATGCAGGGTCTCTCCCGGCTATTGCTTGATGCGGCGTAGGTCACCCACGGCCGGAGGACGGTCATGAGTACCCTGGAGGTTGGCAAAGAAGTGATTGTGCATCTCACCCAGGAGGAGATTGATCCCGCGGGCAGTTTCAGGAGCCATGAGCGGGCGCCATCCTTGAGAGCCATGGGGAACCAGTTTGCCGTGACTTTTTCATCGCCGTTGGCCGCCTCGATGCTCAGCTCATAGAGCTGCAGGAACTCCGCGGGGTCGGGGGTGCCGTCGTAGCGCGGAGGCAGATCCAGCTTGAACATGCCTGGCCAAACGACGGTGCTCAGCTCAGGAGCGAAGGCGCGGCAGCCTGCGATGGCCACTAGGGCCCTCTGCAGGGGCGGAGCCTGCACTTGATGTCCGCACACCACCGGCACAGGCGGCACGCGGTCTTGTCGTGGCGCCGGGAGCGCTGGAGCGTTTTCTTGTGGCCGGGGAACCTCTTGGCAGCTTCCTTCTTCGTGCGCGGGCACACGGCATGGCGGATCATGCCGCGTGACCGTGCGCCTTGGGGAGAGGACGCCGTCTTGACGCGGAGGGGGCTTGGCACTCCGTGAGCTGCGCGTCTTGGTGCAAGGACGCCGTCTTGATGCGGAGGCAGCGGAGGCGCTCCGTGAGCCACATCGCCCACGGCTGGAGGTGGGCGAGGCAGCGAGATGGATGGTGCATGAGAGCCCCCAGCGGCGCTGACGAGCTCGGCAATGCGGTCTAACCAGTCCTCGTAGAGGTCGTCGACCGGGCGGTAGGGCAGGAGCTCGCGTGCCATGAGAAGCGTAGCCTACGCGTCCGTGGGTGCGCGGCGAGCGTGAGAGGATGAGACGGCCGGAGTCAGCGACGGGGTGGCGGTGCGGCCATCCTATCGCACGGAGGGGTGCAGTGATGATGCTTGCTGGTCGTTTGTTGCCGGGCCGGTAGCGGTGTTGGCAACAGGATACGGAGAATGGCGGGAAGGCCCGCCGACCAGGGTTGTCTGAGAGACACGGGCGGCGAGGGCGGCCCGGCGCTCGACGCGGGCTCGACGCGCGTCTGACATGGATGCGATGGAGCGGTGGAACGCGGATCAACGGAAGGAAAGCTTCAGCGCACCCCTACCTGGCGCGCCAAATGTCGGATTTCGGGTTCCGGCAAAATCCTTAAGGTTCGAACACTGGGGTGCGCATGAAGATCTCTCCTCCCTCTAGCTCACGCCCTCACCACGATCTCAAGACTCAGCGCGTCAAACTCGCAGAACAAAGGGACATAAGATTTATACTGGTTCGGGCCACCGATGTGGTGTAATACCCTACTCCAGTGTGGTGTGGTGGATTGCCTCTTGGGCTGAGGATGGATAGTTACAGGGGAAGAACAGCCTCCTGAGGAGAGGTGCTCTTGTGCTTGGTGAGTTTGTGTGGTGGCATTGGTGGAATGGATCCGGTCCAAGATGAGATGCCTCCCTACGGTGGTGGCTAGTCCTATATATAGAGGCCCAGGTCATCTTCCCAAATATTAGGCGGGAAGGGATCCCACAATGGCCAATTTAAAGGGGGGCAACTAGTACAAGCTATCCTGACAAAAGGTGGTCTTCGCCTGCCAAAGGCTCTGGTGGTGACGCCATCCTGGGCTCCACGGTGACCTCCGTCCTACCGTCCAGTTGGTCTTGGTCTCGTTGCACCGATATGGAAACCTTTGCCTGATGCCTCGGGACTCCTCGCCTGCGCTTGCCTCTTTAGCACCAAAGAGGAAACGAGGACACTGTGCGCGTTGGCGCCCGCCTGGCCCCGGTCATCATGGCTTGCGTCACACGAACCTCGTGAGGTGCCCTTGCCTCGATCTCTCCGCCCCATGCGAGCCAGCCTGGTTAGGCCGCCCCCGAGGAGGTCTTGTGTCGTCCGCCTCGCGAGGCTCGGCCCCTCGCGAGGGTCTTGAGAGTTTGCTGGTGAAGATGGGCCGTACGGGGCCGCTGGCGGAGCCACGCCATTGGCCGCAGGCAGGCAAGTCTGGGGACCCCCGTTCCCAGGACGCCGACACACAATACTTAATTAAATCATACATCATCCAAAATACACACATAGACCGACTACGATCAAAACCAAATGAAAAGGAAGATAAACCCAACTGCTAGATCCCCGATCGTCCCAACTGGGCTCCACTACTGATCATCAGGAAACGAAACATGGTAACGACCAAGGTCCTTGTAGAACTCCCACTTGAGTTTGGTAGCATCACCTGCACTGGTATCATCGGCACCTGCAACTGTTTTGGTAGTATATGTGAGTCACGAGGACTCAGCAATCTCAAAACCCGTGAGATCAAGACTATTTAAGCTTATGGGTAGGATAAGGTAATGAGGTGGAGTTGCAGCAAGCGCTAAGAAAATATGGTGGCTAACATACGCAAATAAGAGTAAGATGAGAAGCTACACTCCCAAGAAATTTCATCATCACTTTCATCCATATTATCAGTTTCAATAATTTCATTCTCTCTAGCCCTAGCAAGTTGTTCAGCAAGAAATTCACCAAGTGGCACAGTAGTATCAAGCATAGAAGTAGTTTCATCATAAGTATCATGCATAGCAGAAGAGGCATCATCAATAACATGCGACATATCAGAATTAATAGCAGAAGCAGGTTTAGGTGTCGCAAGCTTACTCAAAATAGAAGGTGAATCAAGTGCAAAGCTAGATGGCAGTTCCTTACCTCCCCTCATAGTTGAGGGATAAATCTTGGTTCTTGGATCTTTCAAGTTCTTCATAATGATAAGCAGATATAAATCCCAAGTGACTCAAAGAATAGAGCTATGCTCCCCGGCAACGGCACCAGAAAATAGTCTTGATATCCCACAAGTAAAGGGGATCGCAACAGTTTTCGAGGGTAGTGAGGGAGTCCTAGATTAGGGGGTATCCGGATAGCCGGACTATAACCATTGGCCGGACTCTTGGACTATGAAGATACAAGATTGAAGACTTTGTCCCGTGTCCGTATGGGACTTTCCTTGACGTGGAAGGCAAGCTTGGAAATACGGATATGTAGATGTCCTCCCATTGTAACCGACTCTATGTAACCCTAGCCCCCTCCAGTGTCTATATAAACCGGAGGGTTTAGTCCGTAGGACAACAATCACAACAATCATACCATAGGCGAGCTTCTAGGGTTTAGCCTCTCTGATCTCGTGGTAGATCTACTCTTGTACTACCCATATCATCAATATTAATCAAGCAGGAGTAGGGTTTTACCTCCATCGAGAGGGCCCAAACCTGGGTAAAAACATCGTGTCCCTTGTCTCCTGTTACCATCCGCCTAGACGCACAGTTCGGGACCCCCTACCCGAGATCCGCCGGTTTTGACACTGACATTGGTGCTTTCATTGAGAGTTCCTCTGTGTCGTCATCATCGGGCTTGCTGGCTCCTTCGATCATTGTTAGCGATGCAGTCCAGGGTGAGACTTTTCTCCCCGGACAGATTTTTGTATTCGGCGGCTTTGCACTGCGGGCCAATTCGCTTGGCCATCTAGAGCAGACTGAAAGCTACGCCCCTGACCATCAGGTCAGGTTTGGAAGCCTAAACTACACGGCCGATATCCGCGTTGACTTGATCTTCGATGGATTCGAGCCCCTGCCGAGTGCGCCGCACTATCACGATGGGCATGATTTAGCTCTGCCACCGAACAGTGTCCTGGAGACCGCACCTGCAGCTGCTCCGACCTTTAATTCGGAGCCAACTGCGCCATCCGAGGGCAGGTGGTTAGGCCCCGTCGCGGAGGTAGCAGCCTCAACGGAGATCGAACCGAACACCTACCTTATCCTTCGCGAGGCCCGTGACTCTCCATCGCCGGACTCTCCTCTGGACTCTGGACCATCCGCGCCCCTGCCAATCGAATCCGATTGGGTGCCGATCGTGGAGTTCACTGCCGCGGATATCTTTCAGCACTCGCCCTTCGGCGACATACTGAATTCACTAAGGTCTCTCTCTTTGTCAGGAGAGTCCTGGCTGGATTATGACCGGCAGGATTGGGATGCAGACGACGAAGAAATTCGACGCCCACCCACCACCCACTTCATAGCCACTGTCGATGACTTGACCGACATGCTCGACTTTGACTCCAAAGACATCGACGGTATGGACGACGATGCAGGAGACGAACAGGAACCAGCGCCTATAGGGCACTGGAAAGCCACCTCGTCGTATGACATATATATATGGTGGACACACCCAAAGAAGGCAATGGCGATAGAACAGCGGAGGATGACCCCTCCAAGAAGCAACCTAAGCGCCGACGTCAGCGGCGCCGCTCTAAGTCCCGCCAAAGCAAAAATGGTGATTCCAGCACAGGAGATAATAACACCTTGGACAGTGCCGAAGACAACCCCCTCCAGCAAGATTCAGCACAGGAGGATGGAGAAGCCAGCCCTCATGAGAGAGCGGCGGATAGAGAGGAAGAGGATAATAATTACATACCTCCCTCCGAAGACGAGGCAAGCCTCGGCGACGATGAATTTGTCATGCCTGAGGATCCCATTGAGCAAGAGCGCTTCAAGTGCCGGCTTATAGCCACGGCAACTAGCCTTAAGAAAAAGCAGCAGCAGCTTAGAGCTGATCAAGACTTGCTAGACGACAGATGGACTGAAGTCCTTGCGGCCGAGGAATATGAACTCGAACGCCCTTCCAAAAGCTACCCAAAACGCAGGTTGCTGCCCCGATTAGAGGAGGAAGCATCTAAACCTACGTCCCCAGCGTATGACGCGGCTGACTGGCCACCTCGTGGCCGCGACAGAGAGGCCTCTCGGCCCACAACTCAAGCCGCACCCCGGCGCCACTCAAAAATACCAAGGCTCGGGGAAACGCGCTAGACCTGTGAGATAGATTGGAGGACAAAGCAAGGCAAACAAGATCGATCTACGGATCGCGTGGGCGCCCCATGACACGAGACGATAACCGTCACGCCGGATACAGCAAAAGTAAATCCAGTCGGGCCAAACAAAACAGACAAAACTCATTCGAGCTGGTTCGTGATATAGCCCAGTACAGAGGCGCCGCACACCCGTTATGCTTCACAGATGAGGTAATGGATCATCAAATCCCAGAGGGTTTCAAACCCGTGAATATCGAATCATATGATGGTACGACAGATCCCGCGGTATGGATCGAGGACTATCTCCTTCATATCCACATGGCCCGTGGTGACGATCTACACGCCATCAAATACCTCCCACTCAAGCTTAAAGGACCAGCCTGGCATTGGCTCAGCAGCTTGCCAGCAGAATCCATAGGTTGTTGGGAGGACCTGGAAGCCGCATTCCTCGACAACTTCTAGGGCACCTATGTGCGACCACCGGATGACGATGAATTGAGCCACATAATTCAACAGCCAGAGGAATCGTCCAGGCAATTCTGGACACGGTTCCTAACTAAGAAAAATCAAATCGTCGACTGTCCGGATGCAGAGGCCCTAGAAGCTTTCAAGCATAACATCCGCGATGAGTGGCTTGCCCGACACCTTGGACAGGAAAAGCCGAAATCTATGGCAGCCCTCACGACACTCATGACCCGCTTTTGCGCGGGAGAAGACAGCTGGCTAGCTCGTAGCAATAACATGTCAAAGAGCCCTGGTAATTCGGATACTAAGGACAGCAATGGCAGGTCACGTCGCAACAAGCACAAGCACCGACAATACCGAGGATACGACAGTTAATGCCGAATTCAGAGGCTCTAAGCCCGGTCAACGGAAAAAGCCATTCAAAAGAAGCACTCCGGGCCCGTCCAGTTTGGACCGTATACTCGATCGATCATGTCAGATACATGGCACCCCTGACAAGCCAGCCAACCACACCAACAGGGATTGTTGGGTGTTCAAGCAGGCCAGCAAGTTAACTCCCGAAAACAAAGACAAGGGGCTACATAGTGACGACGAGGAGGAGCCCCGACCGCCAAACACCGGAGGACAGAAGGGGTTTCCCCCACAAGTGCGGACGGTGAACATGATATACACAACCCACATCCCCAAGAGGGAGCGGAAGCGTGCGTTAAGGGACGTATACGTGTTGGAGCCAGTCGCCCCAAAGTTCAACCCATGGTCCTCCTGCCCGATCACTTTCGATCGCAGGGGCCACCCCACTAGTATCCGCCATGGCGGATTTGCCGCATTGTTTCTAGACCAATCATTGACGGATTTCACCTCACTCGAGTCCTTATGGATGACGGTAGCAGCTTGAACCTGCTTTATCAGGTCCTTATGGACGGCGGTAGCAGCTTGAACCTGCTTTATCAGGACACAGTGCGCAAAATGGGCATAGATCCCTCAAGGATTAAACCCACAAAAACGACCTTTAAGGGCGTAATACCAGGTGTAGAGGCCCATTGCACAGGCTCAGTCACACTAGAAGTGGTCTTCGGATCCCCGGATAATTTCCGAAGCGAGGAGTTAAACTTCTACATAGTCCCGTTCCGCAGTGGCTATCACAGACTGCTCGAACGAACCGCATTTGCAAAATTCAATGCGGTGCCGCACTACGCATACCTCAAGCTCAAGATGCCAGGACCTCGGGGGGTCATCACAGTCAATGGAAACACAGAGCGCTCTCTCCAAACTAAGGAGCACACTGCGGCCCTCGCAGCAGAAGTGCAAAGCAGCCTATCAAGGCAATTCTCCAGTCCGGCAATCAGACGTCCGGACACCATCAAGCGTGCCCGAAGTAATCTGCAACAGGACCGCCTGGCACGTTCTGAGCTCGCATAGCAATGCGGCCCCTACCCCAACCCCATCCAAATGGCGACACACGTGCCACGCGTACACAATTACAAATTAAAAATACCATGGGCACAGGGGAGGGGCACGACTACGGCACGCCCCGAAACGCGGCTCAACTGCACTAGGGGCTCCCTACTTTGTTATTTTTTCTCTCTTCCAGGACTTCACTCTCTGGAAGCCCTGTCCGGCAATATAATCGCTGAACACACAATGCAAGGACCAGGGGGGCCGGAAGCTACGTCGCATCATGGAACTCCCAGGTACTCTCTATAACGAGCAAAATACCCGCTTTCACTACCATGTCGCAGCTTACCCTTGGAAGAGACATGTCAAATAGTCCCATTTTCTACTTATCGCACTACTTGTATCGTTTTGCTTCAATGCATCTTTTCGAATAAACAATGCATAGCTTCAGTTTGTTTTTGCATTTTTCTTTTATATATGTGTTCATTAATGACACCTTGCAACCGTAGACTTTGGTACGGTCAATACACTAGGGGCTTAAGTACCCCACAATATGGTGTGAGAAGTCCGAACACTTTCACAAGTGCGGCACCCCGAACTTATAGCATTATATGCATCAACTCCGAATCATGTCTTTGGTCAATAGTTTGGTTTGCTCGGCTCCCATGTTTTGGTACCTTACATTCCGTTATATCGGCTAAGGTAGCACTGGGAGAACTACTGCGATTGTGCCCCGGTTCAGCTAGGCTAAGCACCTCAGTAGAGAAAGCTAAAACTGACTGTCATGATAGGGCGAGAGTTGGTCGCTGTTCGAGAGGTTTCGAGTCCCTAAAGACTTATGTCGCTTAGGGCGAGGAGCCGGCTTTGTCCAGCCTAGGCGTGTATAGCGCCCCGAACTCGGTCTTCCGAACACTAGGAGCTTCGCCAAAATTTAAAATTATAGAATTCTCTGGCTAAGTGAGAGTGATAACGCATTATAGTCTGATTGCCTTGTTCTTGTGCTGAGCACCTCCCTCGAAGGACCCAAGAATGGGAAAAAGAGTGCTCAGGTTTATCCCGAACACCCCAGCACTCGTCGCATGGGGGCATAAGCCGACGACTCGCCATCTCTCAGATTTAATAAACGGCCGTATAGAAGGTAATATTTTAAATTCAAACAAGAGTTGCATAGCGCATATGAAAAAGTTTTCAGCGTACAGGACCACAAATGCGAGTTCACTCAAAAATTACATCATTGGAACATTCATCCGCCACAAGGCGGGCACCCTTCAGGACGCACTCATAGTACATCTCGGGGTTGCGATGCTCCTTGCCCTGCGGTGGCCCGTCCTTCACCAGCTTCTCAGCATCCATCTTGCCCCAGTGTACTTTAACACGGGCAAGCGCCCTACAGGCGCCCTCGATGCAGACGGAGCACTTGATGACTTCAAGCCACGGACAGGCATCCGCCAGCCGCCTCACCATCCCAAAGTAGCTCCCAGGCATGGCCTCTCCAGGCCACAGCCGGACTATAAGACCCTTCATGGCCTGTTCGGCCACCTTATGGAGCTCGGCCAATTGCTTCAGCTGGTCGCTCAAGGGCACCAGGTGTCCGGCCTCAGCATACTGAGACCAGCACACCTTCTCCATCGAGCTCCCTTCCTCGGCCCGGTAGTAGGTGGCGGCATCTGACACGCTGCGGGGCAAATCTGCGAATGCTCCTGGAGAGCTCCGGACTCGGGTAAGTAACAAGTAATTCACTTTCACGTGCTTGCTTTGCATAATGAATGCCTTACCCGCCGCTATCTTCTTCCTCGCCTCAATTTCCTGGAGGGCTTTTTGGGCTTCGGCCTTGGTAGACTTGGCGCTTTCAAGGGCCGCCGCGAGCTCAGACTCTCGCTTCTTCGAGTCAAGCTCCAAACTCTCGTGTTTTTTCACGAGAGCCTAGAGCTCTTGCTGCACCTCCTCCACCCGCGCTTCCTGGTTCCCTCGCTTGGTGCGCTCCGTGGCCGCTTTGTTTTTGGCCTCGGACAGCGCTTGCTTCAGGGTCGCCACCTCGTTCGTGGCCCCTACCATAGCCACGATGATCCTGTCATTTTTCGCAACCACATCTTTTTAATATACTTACACAAGGTATTACTTACCTTCTTTCTCCTCGAGCTGCTTCTTGGCAAGGCCGAGCTCTTTCTCGGACCGCTCGATGCTCTGCTTTAACGCATCGACCTCCGCAGTCAGTGCGGTAGAGGTCAGCAGCGCAACCTGCATACCCATATTGACATACTTATGTTAGACTCCTGTGTTTATTATTAGATCCTCTATTCGGCTTTTCTTTGTGAACACCAAACAGAGCATCAGGGGCTACTGTCTATGCGGTAATATTTTCATATATTTTTTACATACCTCAAAGCCTGTTAGAAGGCTAGCACAGGCTTCAGTCATTCCGCTCTTGGCGGACTGAACTTTCTAGATCACCGCACTCATAATAGTGTGGTGCTCCTCGTCGATGGAGGCGCCGTTAAGCACCTCCAGCAAGTTATCCGGTGCCTCCGGTTGGACGGAGGTCGGCGCGATAGGCTTGCCCTTTTTGTGGGGGGCCGCCTGCCGGAGTCCAGAACCACTGAAGGTTCCGGTGTGATGTTCGGCCCAGGGCCGGACATGGAGCCCTTGGGAGCCTTGCTCCCCTTGTGCCTACAGTCCGGAAGGTCGCCTTGCGGTGCCTCCAGGACCACCTCCCCTCGGCTTGGAACCCTTTGGGACAGCACCTCGGCGTTATCCGTAGGGCGGGGGTGGAAGCAGTCGGAAGCGAAAAGCTATTCACATCCGACGAATCCAAGGAACCACTCGACGATATGTCGACTTGGGCTCGGGGCGGACTGCATGATTATATTCGGTGTTAGGAGAAGCTGTGCAATAAAGGAACACTACCCTCTCGTGGGGCCTAGGGGTGCGGATGAGCTGCCCCTCATCTGGGAGCCGGTGCGCGATGTCGTCGGGCAGGTATCCGGCTCTCCTTAGCTTCTTAATGTGTCCCTCCGTAACGGAGGAGACCATCCACCTGCCTCCTGCTCCGGACATGGTTGGAGAGGGTTGAGGTGGGAAGTGCGGACTTGGGCGCTGGAGCTCGAGTGTGCGAAAATGGATGAGCAAAGGAGGAAGAAGGCATGGATGAAAAGGTGAATCCTTATCCCTTTATATGGGCGGACGAAACTATGCGTCCCCACCAGCCTGGTAAAACTCGCTTATCCCCCAAGCGCCATAATCAATGGCACAGTTGGGTTACCCACGCCCGTATTGATGAGAATCCTGTGATAAGGGAACACGATCTCTGCTTTGACAAGACGTGCTAAGGAAACCGCCTCGCAAAACGCGCTGAGGTGGGACAGTAAAAAACGATTCGAATAAAGGCTTGGCTGTGGTGTGATGTCACGCTACAGAATACGTCAGCAGATTAGATTTGTGGAAATATTACTCTCTCCCTCTACGGTGGTATGTGGAACTTCTTTTGCAGAGCCGGACACAATCCTCGTGTTAAAAATCTTCTATGAAGTATTCGGAGGAGGAACCCTCCTTGCAATGCCGAAGACAATCTACGTGCCGGACTCGTCGTCATTGAAGCCTGGTTCAGGGGCTACTGAGGGAGTCCTGGATTAGGGGGTATCCGGACAGCCGGACTATAACCATTAGCCAGACTCTTGGACTATGAAGATACAAGATTGAAGACTTCGTCCTGTGTCTGGATGGGACTTTCCTTGATATGGAAGGCAAGCTTGGCAATACGGATATGTAGATCTCCTCCCATTGTAACCGACTCTGTGTAACCCTAGCCCCCTCCAGTGTCTATATAAACTGGAGGGTTTAGTCCGTAGGACAACAATCACAACAATCATACCATAGGCTAGCTTCTAGGGTTTAGCCTCTCTGATATCGTGGTAGATCTACTCTTGTACTACCCATATCATCAATATTAATCAAGAAGGAGTAGGGTTTTACCTCCATCGAGAGGGCCCGAACCTGGGTAAAAACATCGTGTCTAGACGCACAGTTCGGGACCCCTACCCGAGATCCGCTGGTTTTAACATCGACAGGTAGAGTATTCAACCCAAATTTATTGATTCGACACAAGGGGAGCCAAAGAATATTCTCAAGTATTAGCAGCTGAGTTGTCAATTCAACCACACCTGGAAACTTAATATCTGCAGCAAGGTATTTAGTAGAAAAGTAATATGATAGTAGTGGTAACGGTGGCAAAAGGTAACGGTAGCAAAAGTAATATTTTTGGTGTTTTATAGTGATCATAACAATAACAACAAAAAAGTAAATAAGCGAAGAACAATATATGGAAAGCTCGTAGGCAATGGATCAGTGATAGAGAATTATGTCGGATGCGATCGATCATGTAACAGTCATAACATAGGGTGACACAGAACTAGCTCCAGTTCATCAATGTAATGTAGGCATGTATTCCGAATATAGTCATACGTGCTTATGGAAAGAACTTGCCTGACATCTTTTGTCCTACCCTCCCGTGGCAGCGGGGTCCTATTGGAAACTAAGGGATATTAAGGCCTCCTTTTAATAGAGTACCGGACCAAAGCATTAACACATAGTGAATACATGAACTCCTCAAACTACGGTCATCACCGGGAGTGGTCCCGATTACTGTCACTTCGGGGTTGCCGGATCATAACACATAGTAGGTGACTATAGACATGCAAGATAGGATCAAGAACTCTCATATATTGATGAAAACATAATAGGTTCAGATCTAAAATCATGGCACTCGGGCCCTAGTGACAAGCATTAAGCATAGCAAAGTCATAGCAACATCAATCTCATAACATAGTGGATACTAGGGATCAAACCCTAACAAAACTAACTCGATTACATGATAAATCTCATCCAACCCATCACCGTCCAGCAAGCCTACGATGGAATTACTCACACACGGCAGTGAGCATCATGAAATTGGTGATGGAGGAAGGTTGATGATGACGATGGCGACGGATACCCCTCTCCGAAGCCCCGGTCGGACTCCAGATCAGCCCTCCCGAGAGAGTTTAGGGCTTGGCGGCGGCTCCGTATCGTAAAATGTGAGGAATCCTTCTCCCTGGTTTTTTTCTCCCCGAAAGTGAATATATGGAGTCAAGGTTGATGTCAGTGGAGCGTCAGGGGGCCCACGAGGCAGGGGGCGCGCCCAGGGGGGCAGGCGCGCCCCCCACCCTCGTGGACAGGTGGAGGCCCCCGTGACGTGGATTCTTCTTCCAGTATTTTTTATATATTCCAAAATAATTCTCCGTTGATTTTCAGGTCATTCCGAGAACTTTTATTTCTGCACAAAAAGAACACCATGGCAATTCTGCTAAAAACAGCGTCAGTCCGGGTTAGTTCCATTCAAATCATGGAAGTTAGAGTCCAAAACAAGGGCAAAAGTGTTTGGAAAATTAGATACGACGGAGACGTATCAACTCCCCCCAAGCTTAAACCTTTGCTTGTCCTCAAGCAATTCAGTTGATAAACTGAAAGTGATAAAGAAAAGCTTTTACAAACTCTTTTTGCTCTTGTTGTTGTAAATATGTAGAACCAGCATTCAAGTTTTCAGCAAAGATTATGAACTAACCATATTCACAATAACATTTAGGTCTCATGTTTACTCATATCAATGGCATAATCAAATGCGAGCAATAATAATAAATCTCGGATGACAACACTTTCTCAAAACAATCATGATATGATATAACAAGATGGTATCTCGCTAGCCCTTTATGAGATCGCAAAACATAAATGCAGAGCACCTTTAAAGATCAAGGACTGACTAGACATTGTAATTCATGGTAAAAGAGATCCAGTCAAGTCATACTCAATGTAAACTAATAGTAATGGATGCAAATGACAGCGGTGCTCTCCAACTGGTGCTTTTTAATAAGAGGATGATGAATCAACATAAAAGTAAATGGATAGGCCCTTTGCAGAGGGAAGCAGGGATTTGTAGAGGTGCCAGAGCTCGGTTTTGAAATAGATATTAATAATATTTTGAGCGGTATACTTTCATTGTCAACATAACAACCGAGAGATGGCGATATCTTCCATGCTACACACATTATAGGCGATTTCCAAATAGAATGGTAAAGTTTATACTCCCCCTCCACCAACAAGCATCAATCCATGACTTGCTCAAAACAACGAGTGCCTCCAACTAACAATAGTCCCGGGGGAATTTTGTTTGCAATTATTTTGATTTGATTTGCATGGAGCATGGGACTGGGCATCCCGGTGACCAGCCGTGTTCTCATGAGTGAGGAGCGGAGTCCACTCCTCTTGAGAATAACCTGCCTAACATGGAAGATACGGACAACCCTAGTTGATACATGAGATATTCGAGCATACAAAACAGAATGTTTATTTGAAGGTTTAGAGTTTGGCACATACAAATTTACTTGGAACGGCAGGTAGATACCGTATATAGGTAGGTATGGTGGACTCATATGGAATAACTTTGGGGTTTATGGAATTGGATGCAGAAGCAGTATTCCCGCTTAGTACAGGTGAAGGCTAGCAAAAGACTGGGAAGCGACCAGCTAGAGAGCGACAACAGTCATAAACATGCATTAAAATTAATCAACATCGAATGCAAGCATGAGTAGGATATAATGCACCATGAACATAAATACCGTAGAGGCTATGTTGATTTTGTTTCAACTACATGCGTGAACATGTGCCAAGTCAAGCCACTCGAATCGTTCAAAAGAGGATACCACCCTATCATACCACATCACAACCATTTTAATAGCATGTTGGCACGCATGGTAAACCATTATAAGCTCCTACCTAATTAAGCATGGCATAAGCAACTATAATCTCTAATTGTCATTGCAAACATGTTTATTCATAATAGGCTGAATCAGGAATGATGAACTAATCATATTTACAAAAACAAGAGAGGTCGAGTTCATACCAGCTTTTCTCATCTCAATAAGTTCATCATATAATCATCATTATTGCCTTTCACTTGCACGACCGAATAGTGTGGATAATAATAATAGTGCACGTGCACTGGACTAAGCTGGAATCTGCAAGCATTCAATTCAAGAGAGAAGACAAGGTAATATGGGCTCTTTATCAGATCAACAATAATGCATATAAGAGCCACTTTAACATTTTAATTATGGTCTTCTCCTCTCGAGCCCCAAAGAAAATATACAAAACTATTTACATGGGAAAGCTCCCAACAAGAAAAAGAAGAACGAGAAATCTTTTTGGGTTTTATTTTTAGTTACTACTACAAGCATGGAAAGTAAACTAATTAAAAGCTACAACTAATTTTATTTTTGTTTTTCTAAGGTTTATTAAACACACAAGAAGAAAGCATAAAAAAGGGAAATAAACTAGCATGGATGTTACAATGAAAAAGTATGAGCACCAACAACTAGCATGAGTGTGTGAACATAAATGTAACGTCGGTGAGTGAGGGAGTCCTGGATTAGGGGGTCTCCGGACAGCCGGACTATATCCTTTGACCGGACTGTTGGACTATGAAGATACAAGATTGAAGACTTCGTCATGTGTCCGGATGGGACTCTACTTGGCGTGGAAGGCAAGCTTGGAAATACGGATATGTAGATCTCCTCCCTTGTAACCGACTCTGTGTAACCCTAGCCCCCTCTGGTGTCTATATAAACCGGAGGGTTCAGTCCGTAGGACAACAACAATGATACCATAGGCTAGCTTCTAGGGTTTAGCCTCTACGATCTCGTGGTAGATCAACTCTTGTAATACTCATATCATCAATATCAATCAAGCAGGACGTAGGGTATTACCTGAATCAAGAGGGCCCGAACCTGGGTAAACATCGTGTCCCCTGCCTCCTGTTACCATCTGCCTTAGACGCACAGTTCAAGACCCCCTACCCAAGATCCGCCGGTTTTGACACCGACATTGGTGCTTTCATTGAGAGTTCCACTATGCTGTCACCGTAAGGCTCGATGGCCCCTTCGATCATCGGTAACGATGCGGTCCAGGGTGAGGTTTTCCTCCCCGGACAGATCTTCATATTCGGCGGCTTCGCACTACAGGCCAATTCGCTTGGCCATCTGGAGCAGATTGAGAGCTACGCCCCTGGCCATCAGGTCAGGTTCGGAAACTTAAACTACACCGCCGACATCCGCAGAGACTTGATCTTCGACGGATTCGAGCCCATGTCAGGTGCGCCGCACAATCACGACGAGCATGACGTAACTCTGTCATTGGACAGTGTTTGGGAGATCGCATCTGCAACTACTCCGGCCTTCAACCGGAGCAAATTGCGCCATTCGAGGACGGAGGGATAGACCCCGCCATGGAGGCCGCACTCTCAGTGGCGATGGAGCCGGATACTGACTTCACCCCTTACGAGAGCCGTGTTGCCGAACCACTGGATTCTTCTCCGGCCACGGACTCCGAGCCGCCTGCATCCGTGCCTATCGAATCCGATTAGGCGCCGATCATGGAGTTCACCTCCGCAGATATCTTTCAGCATTCACCTTTCCGCGATGTGCTAAATTCATTAAGGTCTCTCTCCTTGTCAGGAGAACCTTGGCCGAACTATGTCCGGCTAGAATGGGATGCGGACGACGAAGAAATTCGCTCCCCACCCACCACCCACTTAGTAGCCACTGTCAATGATTTAACCGACATGCTCGACTTCAACTCCAAAGACATCGACGGCATGGACGACGATGCTGGAGACAAACAGGAACCACCGCCCACAGGGCGCTGGACTGCCACCTCATCATATGATATATACATGGTGGACACCCCCAAAGAAGGCAATGGCAACGAGACAGCGGAGGATGACCCCTCCAAGAAGCAACCCAAGCGCCGACGTCAGTGGCGCCGCTCTAAGTCCTGCCATAGCAAAAGTAGTGATACTGGCACAAGAGACAATAACACTCCAGATAGTGCCGAAGACGACAACAATCCCCCCCTAGCACGATTTAGAGCGGGAGGGTGAACAAGCTAGCCCTCCAGAGCGGGCACCAGACGGAGAATCGGAGAAGGACAATTACATGCCTCTCTCCGAAGACGAGGTGAGCCTCGGCGATGAAGAATTTATCGTGCCTGAGGATCCCGTCGAACAGGAGCGCTTCAAGTGTCGGCTTATGGCCACAGCAAATAGCTTGAAGAAAAAGCAACAACAGCTTCAAGCTGACCAAGACTTGCTAGCAGACAGATGGACCTAAGTCCTTGCGGCCGAGGAATACGAACTCGAGCGCCCCTCCAAGAATTACCCAAAGCGCAGGTTGCTACCTCACCTCGAGGAGGAAGCATTGAAACCTACATCACCAGTGTACGATGCGGCTGACCGGCCACTTCGTGGCCGAGCCAGAGAGGCCTTTCAGCCTGAAGTTCAGCCTGCACCCCGCCACCACTCAAACAAAAATACCAAGGCCCGGGGCAACACACGGGACCTGCGAGACATATTGGACAGCAGGGCAAAACATGCAAGGTCGATATACGGGTCACGGGCGCGCGCGCCAACGCGGGACAATGACTGTCACGCCGGATACACTAAAGGTAAATCCGGCCGGGCCGAATACAGCAGACAAGACTCATATGAAACTGCGTCGTGATATAGCCCGGCACAGAGGCGCCGCACACCCCATATGCTTCACTGATGAAGTTATGGATCATGAATTCCCGGAGGGTTTTAAACCCGTAAATATCGAATCATATGATGGTACAACAGATCCCGCTGTATGGATTGAGGATTTTCTCCTCCACATCCACATGGCCTACGGTGATGATCTGCATGCCATCAAGTACCTCCCACTAAAACTCAAAGGACCAGCTCGGCATTGGCTGAATAGCTTGCCAGCAGACTCCGTCGGCAGATGGGAGGATTTGGAAGACGCATTCCTTGACAACTTCCAGGGCATTTATGTGCGACCACCGGATGCTGATGACTTGAGCCATATAACTTAGCAGTCAGGGGAATCGGCCAGGCAATTCTGGACACGGTTCCTAACTAAGAAAAACCAAATTGTCGATTGTCCGGATGCAGAGGCCTTAGCGGCGTTCAAGCATAACATCCGTGACGAGTGGCTTGCCCGGCACCTCGTCCAGGAGAAGCCGAAGTCTATGACAGCCCTCACGACACTCATGACCCGCTTTTGCGTGGGCGAGGATAGCTGGCTGGCTCGCAGCAACAACACATCAAGGAATCCGAGCACTCCGGATACCAAAGATGCCAACGGCAGACCACGTTGTAACAGACAAAAGCGCCGCAACAACGGCGATAACACCGATGATACGGCAGTCAATGCCGGATTCAGAGGCTCTAGATCCGGTCAGCGGAAAAAGCCATTCAAAAGAAGTACTCCGGGCCTGTCCAGTTTGGATCGCATACTTGATCGCTCGTGTCAAATACACAGCACCCCTGATAAGCCAGCCAATCACACCAACAGAGAATGCTGAGTGTTCAAGCAGGCCGGCAAGTTAAATGCCGAAAACAAGGACAAGGGGTTGCATAGTGATGACAAGGAGGAGCCCCGGCCACCGAACATGGGAGGACAGAAGAGGTTCCCCCACAAGTGAAGACAGTGAACATGATATACGCAACCCACATTCCCAAGAGGGAACGGAAGTGTGCACTAAGGGACATCTATGCGATGGAGCCCGTCGCCCCAAAGTTCAACCCATGGTCCACTTGTCCGATCACCTTCGACCGCAGGGATCACCCCACTAGTATCCGTCATGGCGGATCTGCCGCACTGGTCCTAGATCCCATCATCGACGGATTTCACCTCACTCGAGTCCATATGGACGGCGGCAGCAGCCTGAACCTGCTCTATCAGGATACAGTGTGCAAAATGGGTATAGATCCCTCGAGGATCAAACCCACCAAAACCACCTTTAAAGGCATCATCCCAGGTGTAGAGGCCCATTGCACGGGCTCAATCACACTGGAAGTGGTCTTCGGATCTCCGGACAACTTCTGAAGCGAGGAGTTAATCTTTGATATCGTCACCTTCCGCAGTGGCTATCACGCACTGCTCGGGCGAACCGCATTTGCAAAATTCAATGCGGTACTACATTAAGCATACCTCAAGCTCAAGATGCCAGGACCTAGGGGTCATAACAGTCAATGGAAACACAGAACACTTGCTCCGCACGGAAGAGCACACTGCGGCCCTCGCAGCAGAAGCACAAAGCAGCCTTTTAAGGCAAACCACCAATTCGGCGATACAGCCCCTGGACACCGTCAAGCAAGTCCAGAGTAAACTGCAATAGGATCGATTGGCACGTTCAGAGCTCGCCTAGCAATTCGGCCCCCGTCCCAGTCCTAGTCAAGCGACGAAATCCGTGCCGCGCGTACATAATTACGCACTGAAAATACCATGGGCATAGGCGGGGGCACGATCAAGGCACGTCCCGCAATGCGGCTTAACCGCCCTAGGGGCTGTATACCTTTATCATTTTTTCTCTTTCAAGACCTAACTCTCTGGAAGCCCTTTCCGGCAGTACGATTGTCGGACACATTACGGGAAGGAACAACCAACGAGGCAAGAAGCTAAGTTGTACACGGGAACCCCCAAGTGGTCTCTACCAATAATTGATATACCCGCTTTTTACTATCCTTACGCAGCTTACCATTGGATAGGACATGTCAAATAGTCCTATTTTTTGCTTATTTCACTACTTGTATCAGTACGCTTCGACGTATTATTGAAATAACAATGCATAGCATTAGTCTATTATTGCATTACCCATTGTTTTTTCTTATATGTTCATTTACGACAACTTGCACCCATACATTTGGGTACGGTCAGCACGCCAGGGGCTTTCGTTTACCCCATAATATGGTGTGAGAAGTCCGAACACTTTCGACAGTGCGGCACCCCGAACTTATAGCATTATATGCATCAGCTCTGAATCATGTCTTGGGTTAATAGTTGGGTTTGCCCGGCTCCCATGCTTTGGTACCTTACGTTCTGCTATATCGGCTAAGGTAGCGCTGGGAGAACTACTGCAATTGTGTCCCGGTTCTTCCAGACGAGCACCTCAGTAGAGAAAGCCGAAAACTGACTGTCATGATAAGGCGAGAGCTGGTCGCTGTTCGAGAGGTCTCAAGTCCTTAAAGACTTTTTCCGCTTCGGGCGAGGAGTCGGCCTTGTGAGACTTAGGCGTATATAGCACCCCCAATTCGGCCTTCCAAATACTAGGGGCTTCGCCAAAATTTAAAATTGTAGACTTCTATGGCTAAGTGGGAGTGATAAAGTCGTATAGTCCGATTGCCTGGTTCGTTGTGCTGAACACCTCCCTCAAAGGACCCAAAATTTGGATAAAGAGTGCTCAGGTTTATCCCGAACACCCCAGTACTAGTTACATGGGGGTAGAAGCCAACGACTGGCCAACTCTCAGATTTTATAAACGGCCGCACAGAAGGTAATATTTTAAATTCAAAAAGTGTTGCATAGTGCAAATGAACTCGTTTCATATTACAGGATCACATGAGCATGTTCATTTAAAAATTACATCCCTAGCGCATTCATCCGCCACAAGCCGGGAACCCTTCAGGACACTGTCATAATACATTTCGGGGCAGCGATGCTCCTTGCCCTCCGGCGGCCCCGCCTTCACCAGCTTCACGGCGTCCAGCTTCGCCTAGTGCACCTTCGCCCGAGCAAAGGCCCTGCGCGCACCCTCGATGCAGACGGACCGCTTTATAACTTCAAGCTGGGGGCATGCATCCACAAGCCGCCTCACCAGACCGAAGTAGCTGCTACGCAGGGGATCGCCAGGCCACATCCGGACTATAAGGCCCTTCATGGCCTGTTCGGCCGCCTTGTGAAGCTCGACCAGTTGCTTCAGCTGGTCGCTCAAGGGCATTGGGTGTTCGGTCCCAGTATACTGAGACCAGAACAACTTTTTCGTCGAGCTCCCCTCCTCAGCTCGGTAAAACTCCGCGACATCCAGTACACTGCGGGGATGTAGGATCGAAAGTATGTCTAGAGGGGGGTGATTAGACTACTTGACCAAATAAAAGCTTAACCTTTTCCCAATTTTAGTTCTTGGCAGATTTTAGCTATTTTAGGACAAGTCAAGCAATCATCACATAATTCAAGCAAGCATGCAAAGAGTATATTGGCAGCGGAAAGTAAAGCATGCAACTTGCAAGAATGTAAAGGGAAGGGTTTGGAGAATTCAAATGCAATATGAGACACGGATGTTTTTCCCGTGGTTCGGATAGGTGGTGTTATCCTACATCCACGTTGATGGAGACTTCAACCCACAAAGGGTAACATTTGCGAGAGTCCACACAGGGCTCCACCCACAAAGGGTAATGGTTGCGCGAGTCCACACAGGGCTCCACCCACGAAGGGTCCACGAAGAAGCAACCACCCACAAAGGGTCCACGAAGAAGCAACCTTGTCTATCCCACCATGGCCATCGCCCACACAGGACTTGCCTCACTAGCGGTAGATCTTCACGAAGTAGGCGATCTCCTTGCCCTTACAAACTTCTTGGTTCAACTCCATAATCTTGTCGGAGGCTCCCAAGTGACACCTAGCCAATCTAGGAGACACCACTCTCCAAGAAGTAACAAATGGTGTGTAGGTAATGAACTCCTTGCTCTTGTGCTTCAAATGATAGTCTCCCCAACACTCAACTCTCTCTCATAGGATTTGGATTTGGTGGAAAGAAGATTTGAGTGGAAAGCAACTTGGGAAGGCTAGAGATCAAGATTCATATGGTAGGAATGGAATATCTTGGTCTCAACACATGAGTAGGTGGTTCTCTCTCAGAACATATGAGTTGGAATGGTGTATGCGTTCTGATGGCTCTCTCTTCGAATGAAGAGGAGGTGGAGGGGTATATATAGCCTCCACACAAAATCCAACCGTTACACAGTTTTCCAATCTCGGTGGGACCGAATCACAAACTCGGTCGGACCGAAAATGTAAACCTAGTGACCGTTAGAGATTTTCGGTGGGACTGACATGCAACTCGGTAGGACCGATATGGTTAGGGTTTTGGCATAACGTAATCTCGGTGAGACCGATTACACAAACTCGGTGAGAACGAATTTGGTAATTAGCTAACCAGAGAGTTGGTCAGGCAAACTCGGCGGGACCGATTTGCTCTTTCGGTGAGATCGAAAAGTTACAAAGGGGAAACACTGAATTTACATTGCAATCTCGGTGGGACCGATTCGCTCTTTCGGTGAGACCGAAAAGTTACGAAAGGGAAACAGAGAGTTTGCAATCCCATATCGGTGAGACCGAGATCCCTATCGATAGAACCGAATTGCTAGGGTTTGGCAGTGGCTAATGACAAGTGAAACTCGGTGGCGCCGGATAGGAAGAATCGATAGGACCGAGTTTGGCTTAGGGTTTAGGTCATATGTGGATATGGGAAAGTAGTTGAGGGTTTTTGGAGCATATCACTAAGCACATGAAGCAAGAGGCTCATTAAGCAACACCTCATCCCTCCTTGATAGTATTGGCTTTTCCTAAAGACTCAATGTGATCTTGGATCACTAAAATATAAAATGAAGAGTCTTGAGCTTTTGAGCTTGAGCCAATCCTTTTTCCTTAGCATTTTGAGGGTTCCACTTTCACATACATGCCATGCCAATCATTGAGCTTTCCTGAAATAATCATCTTGGAATAGCATTAGCTCAATGAGCTATATGTTGTTATGAATTACCAAAACCACCTAGGGATAGTTGCACTGTCAATCTCCCCCTTTTGGTAATTGATGACAACATATAGATCAAAGCTTCGACAAATGATAATAAGCATGAAATATATCATCGCTTTGAGAAGTATGTGATAAGTAAGAGCTCCCCCTAAATTTGTGCATATTTAAAATTTGCTTTGGACTGCAAATGCACAAGGAGTTAGAGTCATGGGTTACTCTTCCATGTCACATACATCTTGGTGGAGCGCTTAAAATGATAAGAATGAAATACATGCACTCATCACCAAGAATAGTGAAAGATCACATAAGATAGATAAGATAATAGCATTAAGCAAGCATTAAGTGTAGCTTATGATCAAGCACATGATCATCAATGTCTCACAAATAATGACGTAGTATCTCAAGCACTCAAAAGCAAACAAGTTTGAAAGACCACCAAATAAAGCAAGAGAGAAAAGCAACACTCTCTCTCTCTCGAAGCCTATGATCTATACATTTTTCTCCCCCTTTGGCAACAAGTTACCAAAAAGTTCCTAGAAAATGCATAGTACTAGATCGACGCTCAGGCTTGATCTTCTGGTGGTGGTGGAGTCCGGATCACTCCAAGGACGAAGGCTTCTGTAGACGCTGAAGTAGACGCTGGAGTTGGAGCTGAAGTAGATGCTGGAGCTGGTGGAACTGAGGCTGTAGCTGGTGCTGAGGTGGTGGCTCTTGTGTCAGCAACTGGCACGGCAGACGACCTCGGACCTCGTGGCACTCTGGCAAAGGCATGAGTGGTAGTCCTGCCTCTCCTCTCCTGCATATCATCTTGGAGCTGCTCCACTGCAGTCTGAATCTCCGTTACCTTGACATCCAAGTCATAGAACTTTTGTTCCATGATTCTCTCTAGGCTTGCCTGGTTTTGAGTTAGGGTGGCTAGTCCTTGCTCAATCCGCAGGGTGGATGCAATCAGGTAACCAAGCTGCTCTTGTTTGGTCTTCAAGAAATACTCAGATGCCTCCTCTTGAGTTGGCATCTTGGCAGCTTTCTCCTTCCTTGCCTTCTCCTTCTTTGCGTATGCTTGGGCAGATGATGGCTCGTTCTCAGTCTTGATTGTCCTCAAAATCTGGATGGATGGGCAGGTGTTCCTTGTCCAATAAATATATGCCCGTGCCCATCTTGGAGTTAATGAGCTCCTGAATCTGAGGGGCATATCCGCAACTCCTCTTCTGATCTGCTGAAGTCCTTTTGATAGTTTCCACTATGAGGCTCATCACCTTGAACTTCTGAGGTACATCAAATACATGTAGCAAGTTGATAGCATGGCCTCTGATCATCTTGTGATCTCCAGACTTGGGCAATAAGGTGTGCCTCAAGATCCAATTGATAGTTGGCAGCCCTGACAGAAGGTAATGCACATACCCAAATTTGAAGGTGTCAAGAGCTTCATTGGGAATTTCCTTGTACATATTGGACATAGAGTTATGGTCCATCTTCTTCTTGGCATATATGTCCAAGTCGTCATCATGCTCCTCTGGGGCATTAATGATCTGTGCCCACTCAGCAACTGTGGATTGGTACCTTGTACCCTCAGACATCCATGTGATCCTCCCATCTGAATAAAAATATGATGTGGGGTAGAACTGCATTATAAGCTCCTCATTCCACTTTGTGAGCTTCTGCCCAACAAAGTCAGCTACTCCACAAGCTATGAAGCTGTCTTGCACTCCAGGATAGTGCTCCCCATTGTCCTTGATGTACTGCCAGTCAACCCATCTCATATCACAGACTATTGGCTTCTTATCAAGCAGCACTGTCTCATAGAAGTCCTGCTGTTCCTTAGTGTGGAATCTGTAGTCAACAGCAGTCCTCCTCCTTGAAGCATACGGGTCTGCTTCTCTCCACTTCCTCAGCCCTGAATCTCTCCTGAGCTTCATGTCCTCAGCCACAGGATGCGCATCGTTGTGGTCTGGGATCTTGGGCTTGAGCTTTCTCAGAACTTGATCTTCATCCTCTTCTTCAGCAACAGTCTCAGGCACTGGGGCCTTGTTCTTCTCAGCTGCAGGAATGCTCCTTGTATTCCTCTTTGGTTTTGGCTTGGAGGCAGCTTTGGGCTTAGATGCAGTAGCCCCTGATCTTATGGCATCACCCATCAGCTTGGGTGCCTTGGGTGCTGGTGCAGCTACCTCTTCTTCCTCTTCCTCTTCCATGATGGAAGCCTTTCCTAGCACTCTGGCTACGGTCTTCTTGACCCTTTCCTTTCTTTTCTTTCCCTCAGCAGCAACTGGCTCTTTGGGTGCAGGCTTCTCAGTTGAAGCTCTTGCCTTTGACATGGGCTGCCTGCCTGCTGGCCTTTTGATTTTCAGCCCTGGCTTTGTGCCTTGAGCTGGCTCAACTCTCTTTGATGTGGCCTCTTCCTCTGCCACATAATCTTCATCTTCGGAATCAAAAGTTCTCTTCTTCCTCTGTCTGGTGGCAGCTTTTGGCAAGTTGCTAGGGGTGCTCCTGCTGCCCTCATCTGAAGAGCTGGAGGGACTAGTGCCCTCACTCATGTGCACCTGCTGCTCTGACATGTTCTGGCTGTCACTTTGATCAGACATGCTGCAAACTCTGACTGCTGACCCTGTGAACAGTTTATAGATGAGGTAGAAAAGATGAGCATCACAAAATGCAGAGATTTTTGCAAAAAAATGATCCAAAAACTTAGTTTTAGTTTCCCACTGAAATCATCTCGGATCTACCAATTTTCAAACTCGGTGATACCGAAGCAGTTTTGGAACCTAAACTAGTGAACTCGGTAGGACCGAGTCACAGTTCGGTGGCACCGAGACTGCTAGGGTTTCACAGAGTTCCAAAATCGGTCACACCGATAAGTAATTCTCGGTCAGACCGAGTCTCACTTGTGCAATGGCATAAGCCAAATCGGTGGGACCGAGTTTTTCAACTCGGTGGGTCCGATATGGTTTCGGCAGAAACCTAACCCTAAAATTTTCGAATCAAAGCTAATCTACGGGCGTATTGACTGGATAGGAGTGTTTCAATCGAGGCAAGAATCATGAAGAACACAATGTGCTAGGAATCGGACGGGGAATAGCACTGTGATCGAGTCCATACCCTAGTTCGGCGGAGACTCGCTACGGCGGCAACGGCGGGGCAGAATTCCCATTGACGGCGACGGAGACCAGCGACTGGAGGCGGCTGGCGGCGAGAAGACGATCCGGAGACCACGTTGGCAGAGCAGGCTATCGCGCGGGCGAAGGGGTTCGGAGAAATTTCCAAATTTTGCCCGTGACTATATATAGCCCGACCTTGTTGGTGTGACCGAGTGGAACAACTCAGTGGCACCGAGATTCATAACTGCAGGCAGTTACTGAAACTCGGTGTGACCGAAATGTTCAAATCTGTTGCACCAAGATCGAAAACCTAGATCAACTTAATGATCTCGGTAGGACCGAAAGTGGGGTATCGGTCAGACCGAGAATCATAAAGAGGTTTTGGAAGTTTAAGTCTATGACGAATCAGGGACTCCGAGCGCTCCTCACACAGAGTGGTTCGAATCTGACTTGATCAAATTTTGTGATGCAGCATGAATAGAGTTTGAGACGAGAAAAGCATAGATAGCTAGAGGAGGTACTTAGGCATTCTTGTCCATCCACTTGGCAAAAGAAAATAAAACCAAACAATCAAAACAACAAGTGGATGTCCTCGAATGAGCAAAATATGCAACCAGCATGCTCACACAATAAGATGGCAAATGAAATATGTGGCAAGGCATGCACAACCAATTCTAGCATCTATTAAGCAATTTGCGATGACAAGGTCATCTATATATGAGTATATTGACTTAGGAGTCAAGTGAGAGCACTTGATCATAGGTCATACTCATCGTTTAAGCTCAAGTGGGGTTACCACTTTTACATAAAGCATTGTTGTGTTCACATCTTTAGAGTTGCTTTAGCCCAGTCTTAGAGTAAAGCTCCCCCTAGATGTGATATCCCCCCTAAGAGGGATGAACTAACCTTGGGTTTTGTCGATGATGACTTCATGTAGATGTTGAAGATGTGGATGCTCAATGTTGATGTAGATCACTTGGAGCTATCCATTTGAGTGAATTGCACTTTCAATACCTACATGGGTTAGTCCCACAAGGAACAAACAAGGATATCCATAGACATAGAGTGATGCACACAAAAGATGATGTCCATGAAAACTTTTAGGTTACCTTGTCCCTTGTCTTACCAACAAGAGGGTTTGTGACTCCTTGAACTAGTGCAAGATGTGGAAGTTGATTGCACTTGTTCTTGCCAAAATGATAAGAGTGAAGTATGTTGGCGGAGTCACCCTCAAGAACTCTCTAGTTCTTCTTCTTTTGGATCCACATCATCTTGATGGGAATCCTTGGAGTTGTAGTCGTACTTGATGAAGTGGAACTTGAAGTAGTCTTGGGAATCCACTTGACTAAGGTCTTAGGAGCTTCTTCAAATGCGTCAATTTCCTCTTAAAGCTTGTCCTTTCCTTTTTGCTTGTAGTCTTGTGGTGGAAGATCATCTTGAGCTTGTGTCCCCTTGAAAGAAGTATACTTCTCTTGTTGAGGAACAAACTTTGTCTTGGGGTATTGATCTTCTTCCCACTCAACTCCATTGGCATTGAACTTTCGTTCAAAACCAACACCTTGATTCTTCCGGTGCATTCCTTGCTTGCGCACAATTTCCTCTAATTGCTTACTCCCGGCAAGGCTTTTGTACACTCCTTTCTCTATAATTCCCTTCAATAAACTATTTTCTTGCTCAAGTGTAACTTGGCTAAGAGAATCATTAGTGGAATCAAGAGAACTACTAGAAGCAACAATATTGGATTTAGCATGATCATTGTTACTGCTAGAGGAAGAATCTTTCTTGATCTTGTTACTAGACTTGACTTGAGGCATGTAAGTGGATAAGAGTAAATGCTTGGCAATGTAAGAAGAGCTTTTCTTGCGGAGATCATCATTGATTGCTTTTAAGAACTCATGCTCTTGCTCAAGATTGAGCTTTTCAAAGCGTAATTTCTCATGAGCTCTTAAAAGTTCTCGATGATCTTCGAAGATAGTTTCATGAGCTAACTTAAGAGTGTTTAGTTCTTTAGTTAGAGCCTCAATCTTCTCCTTATCATTGTCATTCGTTTTATCTTGATTAGCATGTTTAATTGACGTTTCATCATAGTATTCATCACTAGAGTTGTCAACAAGCAAATCATCACCTAACAAGTCATCTTCATCACTATTGAAATCAACATACTCGGGGTGTGTTACCTTAGGACCTTTGGCCATGAAGCATCTTCCAATTCCTTCATTTGGTGAGTCAAATATGTCGTAGGAGTTGGTTGACACAAGTGCTAGACCGGCAACACCTTCATCTTGAGTATCTTCAGAGTCGGAGTGATAACTTCTCTCGGAGTGGCTGTCGGAGTCGGAGCCGGATACCCATTCACCAACATGAGCTTGATGTCTTCGTCTTGTGTAGCTCCTTGATGATTTTTCCTTCCTTTCCGAATCCTTGCTTCTCCGTGAGTATCTTCGTTCATAACGATCATCTCTACTCCTCCTCTCTCTTGGTGGTGATTCTTTGCTTCTTCTTTTTGGAGAATCTTCTCTTCTCTTGTAGGGAGCCGTACACTCATTGGAATAGTGTCCGGGTCTTCCACAACTGTAGCAGTTTCGCTCTCGACTAGAAGATCTTTTGTCATTGTAGGACCTTGACTTGAAGCTTCTATCTTTGCTTCTACTCTTGTAGAACTTGTTGAAGTTCTTCACCATTAAGCTCAATTCTTCATTGAAGTCTTGTTTCTCACTTGATGATGTAGGGGCTTCACATGAGGCTTTATAAGCACCACTTGATTTGTTGTGAAGTTCCTCTTTATCCTTAAGTGACATCTCATGAGCAACAATTCTTCCAATCACCTCCGTTGGCTTGAGATCTTTGTAATTGGGCATCATTTGGATCAATGTGCACACGGTATCATATTTTCCATCCAAGGCTCTTAGAATCTTCTTGATGATGAATCTGTCGATCATCTCTTCACTTCCTAAGCCGGCAATCTCATTTGTGATGAGAGCAAGCCTAGAGTACATTTCAGCGACACCTTCACCATCCTTCATCTTGAACTTGTCAAGTTGGCTTTGAAGCACATCCAACTTGGATTCCTTGACGGAGTCGGTACCTTCGTGCATATCAATCAAAGTGTCCCAAATTTCCTTCGCATTCTCAAGACGGCTGATTTTGTTGAATTCTTCGGGGCACAATCCGTTGAAGAGAATATCACAAGCTTGAGCATTGTATTGCAACATCTTCAACTCATCCGCGGTAGCTTCATGGTTTGGTTCTCTCCCATCAAAGAAGTCACCTTGCAAACCAACACACACAATAGCCCAAACGGCGGGGTTATGTCCAAGAATATGCATTTTCATTTTATGCTTCCAACTAGCAAAATTAGTACCATCAAAGTAGGGACCTCTACGGTGGTAATTTCCCTCGCTAGACGCCATACTCTCCTAGGTTGTGAAACCAAGGCTATGACCACCAAAGCTATGGAGATCAAAGCAAATGGAGACCAAAGCTCTGATACCACTTGTAGGATCGAAAGTATGTCTAGACAAGGGTGATTAGACTACTTGACCAAATAAAAGCTTAACCTTTTCCCAATTTTAGTTCTTGGCAGATTTTAGCTATTTTAGGACAAGTCAAGCAATCATCACATAATTCAAGCAAGCATGCAAAGAGTATATTGGCAGCGGAAAGTAAAGCATGCAACTTGCAAGAATGTAAAGGGAAGGGTTTGGAGAATTCAAATGCAATATGAGACACGGATGTTTTTCCCGTGGTTCGGATAGGTGGTGTTATCCTACATCCACGTTGATGGAGACTTCAACCCACAAAGGGTAACGTTTGCGAGAGTCCACACAGGGCTCCACCCACAAAGGGTAATGGTTGCGCGAGTCCACACAGGGCTCCACCCACGAAGGGTCCACGAAGAAGCAACCACCCACAAAGGGTCCACGAAGAAGCAACCTTGTCTATCCCACCATGGCCATCGCCCACACAGGACTTGCCTCACTAGCGGTAGATCTTCACGAAGTAGGCGATCTCCTTGCCCTTACAAACTTCTTGGTTCAACTCCACAATCTTGTCGGAGGCTCCCAACTGACACCTAGCCAATCTAGGAGACACCACTCTCCAAGAAGTAACAAATGGTGTGTAGGTAATGAACTCCTTGCTCTTGTGCTTCAAATGATAGTCTCCCCAACACTCAACTCTCTCTCATAGGATTTGGATTTGGTGGAAAGAAGATTTGAGTGGAAAGCAACTTGGGAAGGCTAGAGATCAAGATTCATATGGTAGGAATGGAATATCTTGGTCTCAACACATGAGTAGGTGGTTCTCTCTCAGAACATATGAGTTGGAATGGTGTATGCGTTCTGATGGCTCTCTCTTCGAATGAAGAGGAGGTGGAGGGGTATATATAGCCTCCACACAAAATCCAACCGTTACACAGTTTTCCAATCTCGGTGGGACCGAATCACAAACTCGGTCGGACCGAAAATGTAAACCTAGTGACCGTTAGAGATTTTCGATGGGACTGACATGCAACTCAGTAGGACCGATATGGTTAGGGTTTTGGCATAACGTAATCTCGGTGAGACCGATTACACAAACTCGGTGAGACCGAATTTGGTAATTAGCTAACCAGAGGTTGGTCAGGCAAACTCGGTGGGACCGATTTGCTCTTTCGGTGAGACCGAAAAGTTACAAAGGGGAAACACTGAATTTACATTGCAATCTCGGTGGGACCGATTCGCTCTTTCGGTGAGACCGAAAAGTTACGAAAGGGAAACAGAGAGTTTGCAATCCCATCTCGGTGAGACCGAGATCTCTATCGGTAGAACCGAATTGCTAGGGTTTGGCAGTGGCTAATGACAAGTGAAACTCGGTGGCACCGGATAGGAAGAATCGGTAGGACCGAGTTTGGCTTAGGGTTTAGGTCATATGTGGATATGGGAAAGTAGTTGAGGGTTTTTGGAGCATATCACTAAGCACATGAAGCAAGAGGCTCATTAAGCAACACCTCATCCCTCCTTGATAGTATTGGCTTTTCCTAAAGACTCAATGTGATCTTGGATCACTAAAATATAAAATGAAGAGTCTTGAGCTTTTGAGCTTGAGCCAATCCTTTTTCCTTAGCATTTTGAGGGTTCCACTTTCACATCCCTGCCATGCCAATCATTGAGCTTTCCTGAAATAATCATCTTGGAATAGCATTAGCTCAATGAGCTATATGTTGTTATGAATTACCAAAACCACCTAGGGATAGTTGCACTTTCAGGGGAAGATCTGTGAACGCTCCTAGAGAGCTCCGAACTCGGGTAAGTAAAAGGAAAGTTTCCTTCACATGCTTGCTTTGCATAATGAATGCCTTACCCGCTGCTATCTTCTTCACCACATCCATCTCCGGGAGGGCCTTGTGGGCTTCAGCCTTGGCGCTCTGTGCGCTTTCGAGCGCCTTCGCCAGCTCGGACTCGCGCATCTTAGAGTCAAGCTCCAAGGACTCATGTTTTTTGGCGAGAGCCTCGAGCTCTTGCTGCACCTCGCCTACCCGGGCTTCTTTCTTTTCCCGCTCAATGCACTCCTTGGCCACTTTGTCTTCAGCCTCGGACAACGCCTTCTTCAGGGTCGCCACCTTGGTTGTGGCCCCTGACAAATTCATAATGATCCTATTACTTTACAGCCGAATTCCTTTTTAATATATAGACAAGGTATTGCTTACCTTTGCTCTCCTCGAGCTGCCTCTTGGTAAGGCCGAGCTCTTTCTCGGACCGCTCAAGGTCCTGCTTCAGTGCAGCGACCTCTGCAGTACGTGCGGCAGCGACCAGCAGTGAAGCCTGCACATGCACACAGACATATTCTGATTAGACTCTTGAGTCATTATTTGATCCTCTATTCGGCCTTTCTTCGCGAACGCCAAAGAGAGCATCAGGGGCTACTGTCTATGTGGTAATATTTTCTTATATTTTGATTGCTTACCTCAAAGCCTGTTAGGAGGCTGGCGCAAGCTTCGGTTAGTCCTTTTTTGGTGGACTGAACTTTCTCGATCACCGCACTCATGATAGTGCGGTCCTCTTCCTCGATGGAAGCGCCGCGAAGCACTTCCAGCAAGTTGTCCGGTGCCTCTGGATGGACAGAGGACACCGGTATGGGCGGCTTGCCTCCCTTAACGGGGGATCGCCTGCTTGAGTCCGGAACCACCGAAGGTTCCGGGGCAGTATTCGGCTGGGGGCCGAACTTGGAGCCCGTGGGAGTCTTGCTCCCTTTGCGCCTAGGGTCCGGAAGGTCGCCTCGAGGTGCCCCTAGGACTACCTCCCCTCGGCTCGGTGCCTTTCGGGACAACACCTCGACGTTGTCCGTAGGGCAAGGGGTGGAGGCGGTCGAAAGTGAATCGCTATTCATATCCGACGAGTCCAATGAACCGTCCAACGAAGATACGTCGAGATGGGCTCGGGACGGACTGCATAATCATATGCGGCGTAATGAGAAACAGTGCAATAAAACATACCATGAATTACTATGGTGTCCGGATACTTACACTTCGCCAGGGGCTTCTCCCTGGGTAACCACTTGTCGCCGCTGTAGGCGGCCGTCGTGGAGCAGTCCAGAAGGAGGGTCCTTCCCTTCTTGGACCCTTTGCCTCCCCGATTGGGTCGGCCTTCCTTTTCTTGTCTCCCCCGTCTGGGGGGAGAACTTTCCTCTTCCTCCTCCTCGTTTTCGTGGGGGGAGGGCACATCGGAGTTATCGGACGATGAGTCTGATATAACCTTGCGCCGGAGACCCTTTTGGGTCCCCGTGGCCTTCTTCTTGGTCTTCTTCACCGGCACCTCGTAAGGTGCCGGAGCCAGCATCTCCGTTAGGAGAGCATCTGCAGGATCTTCAGGCAGGGGGGCTGGGCAATCGAGCTGCTCCGCTGTCTTTACCCAGTCCTGTTAATGGCGTGGAAGCTTAGATCCCGCACACAGTTAAACTGGGGCAAATAAATATCCTATGAGATATGAAAAACTTACCGGATTGGCATGGCGCTTTGCGTTAAGTCCGCGGTCCTTAGTAAGGGGAGGAGGTACCTCGGCGCCCTTGAACAGCACTTTCCAGACGTCCGTGTGCGTCGTGTCAAAGAGCTCTCGCGGCGTCTGGTGCTTGGCTGGATTGAACTCCCACAGATTGAACGCCCGTCGTTGACACGGGAGGATCCGGTGGAAGAGCATGACCTGGACCACGTTGACGAGCTTGATTTTCTTGCTCATCATGTTCCGGATACAGGTCTGGAGTCCGGTTAGCTCTACCGGGGAACCCCAGGACAGGCCTTTCTCTTTCCAGGAAGTGAGCCGCATGGGGATTCCGGATCGAAATTTGGGGGCCGCCACCCAGTTGGTGTCGCGCGGCTCGGTGATGTAGAACCACCCCAATTTCCACCCCTTTATGGTCTCCACATAGGAGCCTTCGAGCTAGGTGACGTTAGGCATTTTCCCACTATGGCGCCTCCGCACTCTGCTTGCTGGCCGATCACCACCTTCGGTTTGACATTGAAGGTCTTCAGCCATAGGCCGAAGTGGGGCCTGATGCGGAGGAAGGCCTCGCACACGATGATAAACGCCGAGATGTTGAGGATGAAATTGGGGGCCAGATCATGAAAATCCAGCCCGTAGTAGAACATGAGCCCGCGGACAAACGGGTGGAGGGGAAATCCCAGTCCGTGGACGAAGTGGGTAAGAAAAACTACCCTCTCTTGGGGTTCGGGCGTAGGAAGGATCTGCCCCGCATCTGGCAGCCGCTGCGTGATATCCGCGGCCAGATATTCAGCTTCCCGTAACTTTGCGATGTGCTCCTCCGTGACGGAGGAGACCATCCACTTGCCTCCCGCTCCGGACATGCTTGGATTGGTTTGAGGAGAAAGATGCGAACTTGGGCGCTGGAGCTCAAGTGTGTGAGAATGGATAAGCAAGGAGGAAGAAGGCGTGGGTAAAAAGGGTGAATCATTGTCCCTTTATAAGGGCGGAAGAGGCGATGCGCCTCCCCACTTGCCTGGTAAAATCGCTTATTCCCCAAGCGCCATAATTGATGGCATGGTTGGGTTACCCACGTCCGTATTGATGAGAATCCCGTAATAAGGGGGACACAATCTCTGCTTTGACAAGACGTGTCAAGAAAACCGCCTCGCGATATGTGCGGTGCTGGTTGAGAAAAACGGTTCGAATAATGACCGGGCCATCACATGATGTCATGCTGTCAAAACGTGTCAGCAGATTAGATTTTTGGAAATATTATTCTCTCTGCGATGGTATGTGGAACTTGTTTTGCAGAGCCGGACACTATCCTTGTGTTCAAAATCTTCTATGGAGTATTCGGAGGAGGAACCCACCTTGCAATGCCGAAGACAAAACTGCGCGCTGGACTCATCGTCATTGAAGCCTGGTTCAGGGGCTACTGAGGGAGTCCTGGATTAGGGGGTCTCTGGACAGCCGGACTATATCCTTTGGCCGGACTGTTGGACTATGAAGATAAAAGATTGAAGACTTCGTCCCGTGTCCGGATGGGACTCTCCTTGGCATGGAAGGCAAGCTTGGCAATACGGATATGTAGATCTCCTCCCTTGTAACCGACTCTGTGCAACCCTAGCCCCCTCCGGTGTCTATATAAACCGGAGGGTTCAGTCCGTAGGACAACAACAATGATACCATAGGCTAGCTTCTAGGGTTTAGCCTCTACGATCTCGTGGTAGATCAACTCTTGTAATACTCGTATCATCAAGATCAATCAAGTAGGACGTAGGGTATAACCTCCATCAAGAGGGCCCGAACCTGGGTAAACATCGTGTCCCCTGCCTCCTGTTACCATCTGCATTATATGCACAGTTCGGGACCCCCTACCCGAGATCCGCCGGTTTTGACACCGACGGTGAGAAATACGTACTCCCCCAAGCTTAGGCTTTTGGCCTAAGTTGGTCTATGGCCACGGCTGGCCTGGCGGATATCCAAAGTTGTAGCTGGGGTCGTACTGAGAAGAAGCCTCGGATTGCCACGGGTTGGCAATCACCTTTGGATCCCACTGGTAATCAGACTGTCGTGGAGGATCAAATTGTGGTTCCGGCTCTGGCTCTGTAGCTGATGTAGGGTTCCGGTAGGCGTGAATTGCCTCCAACGGAACAAGGTACTTGCCTGCAGATAAATCAAACAAGGAAGGAGCAGGAAAGGTAATAGTCTCAGGATGATTTTTACCAAATATTAATTTGTACTTAAGCGCCTTTTCCCTATTCTTAACAATAAAATCATGTGCTACCATACTCTTATAATCTAGATAAACAGGAGGCAGCAATTTTTCATCTTTCTCATAATGCCTAATGGGTATGTTATAGTATGAAGCAAGGCACGAGGCGAAGATGCCTCCCAAGATGGGGCCCTTAGTACGGTTAAGGTTTAACCGCTTTGCAACAATAGCGCCCATACTAAATGTGTCATCACGAAATAAGGCATGGCACAAAATAACAATATTAGGGGCACTCAGGTTTCCACAGTTTCCACGCCCAATTAAGCATCTACTAGCAAATATAGCAAAGTAACGTAGAACAGGAAAGTGTATGCTAGTAATTCATGCGTCGGAAACCTTCCTCGTTTCCCCTACAGCAATGGTATCAATAAACCCATCCACATCGTCACGATGTGGTTCCTCTACACTGCCCTCAAAAGGGATCAAACAAACCCGACAAAAATCACGAAGTGACATCTCCTTATGCTCATCATATAAATAAAATTCCACCGTAGGTGGTGAGCTCCTAGCATGGAAATGAAAGTTTTGCACAAAGAAATTGATGAGTAAGAGCTACTGTTCGCGTTGGTCTTGGAGGAAGGCGGTGAGGCCTGCATTCTCAGCCAATTCATAGAAATCATCATAAATCCCGGCTGCTCTCAAGAAATTATCACAAGGCCATTCACACGGCCGGACCTCCGCGGTGTGAGGGATATTATACTTGGGCCTCTTATCCTCCTCACTTTGCTTATCCTTCGAGCTTCGACTCGATGAGCCCCTCAAAAATCTCTTCATCTTTTTTCTGAAAATATCTGAAATTTTTAGTAACTTCAAAATAAAAGTGAACCAAACTCAACAAAATTGATAGCAACTACTCCCACAAGTGCCAAGAGGATATATCATGCATTAAAACTACTTTTGACCATATAAATTTGACATGTAATCTCAAGAACAGGGTCACCTAAGCAGCAAAAATTTGCAATGAATAAAGCACTAGAACAAAAACTAATTGGACCATTGGAGGAGTCACATACCAAAGAACAATCCCCCAAAGCAGTTCTGTGAATGGAGCTTTGAGCTAGGAGATCGAAAATGGCAGCAAGGTGAGCTTGGACTCGGGTTTGAGCTGGCTAGTGGTGTTTGTGGGAGGAAGAAGGAATGTGTGGTAGCTGGAATAAGTGGAGTGGAGCCACCATGGGCCCACGAGGCAGGGGGCACGCCCAGGGGGTGGGCGTGCCCTGGACCCTCGTGGCCAGGTGCTTGCTCCCCCTGTTGTGTTCTTAGTGCCAGATATTCTCAAATATTCCAAAAAATCATATTTAAATTTTAGGGCATTTGGAGAACTTTTATTTTCGGGGTATTTTTTATTGCATGGATAATTCAGAAAATAGACAGAATATACTATTTTTGCTTTATTTAATTTAAATAATAGAAAGTAAAAAGAGGGTACAGAGAATTGTGTTTTGTACATCCATCTCATGCTCATCAAAAGGAATCTACTAACAAGGTTGATCAGGTCTTGTTAACAAACTCATTCCGAATAACATGGAACCGGAGAATTTTCGAATAACACTAGGTTACCTCAACGGGGATATGCATGTTCCCAACAATAAAAATATCATATTTCTTCTTGACAGTAGGGAGAGGAAATTCAAAACCTCCAATAGTAATTGTTGAAATTTTTCCAATAGAATTGATACTGTGGAGTTGAGGTTGTTTCCTCGGAAAGTGTACTATATGCTCATTACCATTAACATGAAAAGTGACATTGCCTTTGGTGCAATCAATAACAGCCCCTGCAGTATTCAAAAAGGGTCTTCCAAGAATAATAGACATACTATCGTCCTCACGAATATCAAGAATAACAAAGTCCGTTAAAATAGTAACGTTTGCAACCACAACAGGCACATCCTCACAAATAACGACAGGTATAGCAGTTGATTTATCAGCCATTTGCAAATATATTTCAGTGGGTGTCAACTTATTCAAATCAAGTCTACGATATAAAGAGAGAGGCATAACACTAACACTGGCTCCAATATCACATAAAGCAGTTTTAACATAGTTTCTTTTAATGGAGCATGGTATAGTTGGTACTCCGGGATCTCCTAGTTTCTTAGGTATTCCACCCTTAAAAGTATAATTAGCAAGCATGGTGGAAATTTCAGCTTCCGGTATCTTTCTTTTATTTGACACAATTTCTTTCATATACGTAGCATAAGTATTCATTTTGAGCATATCAGTTAATCGCATACACAAAAAGATAGGTCTAATCATTTCAGCAAAGCACTCAAAATCCTCATCATCCTTTTTCTTGGATGGTTTAGGAGGAAAAGGCATGGGTTTCTGAACCCATGGTTCCCTTTCTTTACCATGCTTCCTAGCAACAAAGTCTCTCTTATCATAACGTTGATTCTTTGATTGTGGGTTATCAAGATCAACAGCAGGTTCAATTTCTACATCATTATCATTGCTAGGTTGAGCATCAATATGAACATCATCATTAACATTATCACTAGGTTCATGTTCATTACCAGATTGTGTTTCAGCATCAGAAATACAAATATCATTGAGATTCTCAGGTGTGTCAACAACAGGTTCACTAGAAGCATGCAAAGTCCTATCATTTTTCTTTTTCTTCCTTTTAGAAGGACTAGGTGCATCAATATTATTTCTCTGAGAATCTTGCTCAATTCTCTTAGGATGGCCTTCAGGATACAAAGGTTCTTGAGTCATTTTTCCACCTCATAACTCTAACAGCATAATCATTATTTTTACTATTCAATTCATTGAGCAAATCATTCTGAGCTTTAAGTACTTGTTCTACTTGAGTGGTAACCATAGAAGCATGTTTACTAATAAGTTTTAGTTCACCTTTAACATTAGCCATATAATCACTCAAGTGTTCAATCATATAAGCATTGCATTTTAATTCTCTACCAAAATAAGCATTGAAGTCTTTTTGCTTAACCATAAAGTTATCAAACTCATCCAAACATTGGCTAGCAAACTTAGTAGGAGGGATTTCAGCTTTATCATATCTATAGAGAGAATTTTCCTTTACTACTTGTGTTGGGTTATCAACACCATGTATTTCTTCAACAGGGGGTAAATTAAGACCATGTATTTCTTAAATAGAAGGTAAATTCTTAACATCTTCAGCTATAATACCTTTTTCTTTCATAGATTTCTTTGCCTCTTGCATATCTTCAGGACTGAGAAATAGAATACCCCTTTTTTCGGAGTAGGTTCGGGAATTGGTTCACGAATTGGATCAGGGATTGGATCAGGAAGTGTCCAATTATTTTCATTAGTCAACATATTATTCAATAAAATTTCAGCTTCATCTGGTGTTCTTTCCCCGAAAACACAACCAGCACAACTATCCAGGTGGTCTCTGGAAGTATCGGTTAGTCCATTATAAAAGATATCAAGTATTTCATTTTTCTTAAGAGGATGATCAGGCAAAGCATTAAGTAATTGGAGAAGCCTCCCCCAAGCATGTGGGAGACTCTCTTCTTCAATTTGCACAAAATTATATATTTTCCTTAAAGCAGCTTGTTTCTTATGAGCAGGGAAATATTTAGCAGAGAAGTAATAAATCATATCCTGGGGACTACGCACACAACCAGGATCAAGAGAATTAAACCATATCTTAGTATCACCCTTTAATGAGAACGGAAATATCATAAGGGTATAATACTAGCGAGTTTTCTCATCATTAGTGAACAGGGTGGCTATATCATTTAATTTAGTAAGATGTGCCACAACAGTTTCAGATTCATAGTCATAGAAAGGATCAGATTCAACCAAATTAATTATATTAGGGTCGACAGAGAATTCATAATCCTTATTAGTAACAAAGATAGGTGAAGTAGCATAAGCATGATCATATTTCATTCTAGCATTTAGAGTTTTTTGTTTCAGCTTAGCTAATAATTTCTTAAGATCACTCCTATCATTGCAAACAAGAAAGTCTCTAGCAATTTCTTCATCCATAACATAACCCTCAGGAACAACAGGCAATTCATATCTAGGGGGAGAATCTTCATCATCACTTTCATCAATATTATCGGTTTCAATAATTTCATTCTTTCTAGCCCTAGCAAGTTATTCATCAAGAAATTCACCAAGTGGCACAGTAGTATCAAGCATAGAAGTAGTTTCATCATAAGTATCATGCATAGTAGAAGTGGCATCATCAATAACATGCGACATATCAGAATTAATAGCAGAAGCAGGTTTAGGTGTCGCAAGCTTACTCAAAACAGAAGGTGAATCAAATGCAGAGCTAGATGGCAGTTCCTTACCTTCCCTCGTAGTTGAGGGATAAATCTTGGTTCTTGGATCTTTCAAGTTCTTCATAATGACAAGCAGCTATAAATCCCAAGTGACTCAAAGAATAGAGCTATGCTCCCCGGCAAAGGCACCAGAAAATAGTCTTGATATCCCACAAGTATAGAGGATCGCAACAGTTTTCGAGGGTAGAGTATTCAACCCAAATTTATTGATTCGACACAAGGGGGGCCAAAGAATATTCTCAAGTATTAGCAGCTGAGTTGTCAATTCAACCACACCTAGAAACTTAATATCTGCAGCAAGGTATTTAGTAGCAAAGTAATATGATAGTAGTGGTAACGGTGGCAAAAGGTAACGGTAGCAAAAGTAATATTTTTGGTGTTTTATAGTGATCATAACAATAGCAACAAAAAAGTAAATAAGCGAAGAACAATATATGGAAAGCTCATAGGCAATGGATCAGTGATAGAGAATTATGTCGGATGCGATCGATCATGTAACAGTCATAACATAGGGTGACAGGAACTAGCTCCAGTTCATCAATGTAATGTAGGCATGTATTCAGAATATAGTCATACGTGCTTATGGAAAGAACTTGCATGACATCTTTTGTCCTACCCTCCCGTGGCAGCGGGGTGCTATTGGAAACTAAGGGATATTAAGGCCTCCTTTTAATAGAGTACCGACCAAAGCATTAACACATAGTGAATACATGAACTCCTCAAACTACGGTCATCACCGGGAGTGGTCCCGATTACTGTCACTTCGGGGTTGCCGGATCATAACACATAGTAGGTGACTATAGACATGCAAGATAGGATCAAGAACTCTCATATATTGATGAAAACATAATAGGTTCAGATCTAAAATCATGGCACTCGGGCCCTAGTGACAAGCATTAAGCATAGCAAAGTCATAGCAACATCAATCTCATAACATGGTGGATACTAGGGATCAAACCCTAACAAAACTAACTCGATTACATGATAAATCTCATCCAACCCATCACCGTCCAGCAAGCCTATGATGGAATTACTCACACACGGCAGTGAGCATCACGAAATTGGTGATGGAGGAAGGTTGATGATGACGATGGCGACGGATTCCCCTCTCCGGAGCCGCGATCGGACTCCAGATCAGCCCTCCCGAGAGAGTTTAGGGCTTGGCGGCGGCTCCGTATCATAAAACATGATGAATCCTTCTCCCTGGTTTTTTTCTCGCCGAATGTGAATATATGAAGTCAAGGTTGAGGTCGGTGGAGCGTCAGGGGGCCCACGAGGAAGGGGCGCGCCCAGGGGGGCAGGCGCGCCCCCCACCATCGTGGACAGGTGGAGGCCCCCTGACGTGGATTCTTCCAGTATTTTTTATATATTCCAAAATAATTCTTCGTTGATTTTCAGGTCATTCCGTGAACTTTTATTTCTGCACAAAAATAACACCATGGCAATTCTGCTGAAAACAGCGTCAGTCCAAGTTAGTTCCATTCAAATCATGCAAGTTAGAGTCCAAAACAAGGGCAAAAGTGTTTGGAAAAGTAGATACGATGGAGACGTATCAATGAAACACCACATTCATTTATTTAGTCCCCTCCCGTTTATGTACCCAACAATATTAAATGTTGTTAAACATGGCAAGAGGTGAAGCACAACAAAACTATACTATCTAAACAATTTAAATGGGGTCGGATATAACAAACAACAAATCCAGAAAATCCCCATGTGCATATTTTTGGTTAAGGTATTGTTCTGCCCCTAAACACAATTTTAGAGTTGTTAAACATGCAAAGTAATGCCACTATGTTAAATTATGCATTTTTCCACCCAATTCACATATAAAGTTTATTAAATTCGGAGCTACGGTTATTTAGTTATGAAATAAATCATTTTAACATGGCATATGAGCAAATTTAATCAAACAACATATTAAACATTTTTAACATGGATGAAAGTTGGATATTATGAAACTAGATGAAATTATAAGCATTTTTCATATATAATTTGTTTTACTCCGATGCATGGTTAAATGATTATTATATGCATGACCATGAGAGTGTTTTCTGAAAATATGCCTGCACTGGATAAATAGCAAAAACATTCTGCGGAAAAAAATGTCTCGGGCCGAATCTGGCTGGCCCAACATGCGCAGGAGAGGGGCGGGTGTTGCTCACCCTGGGCCAAGGCCCAGCTCGGTGAGGAGGGCGCTGGCTGGGCCGGACAGGGACGAGGCCCACGAGGTCGGGTCAACGGGTGCAGAGACTTGGGGACGCATCGGCCCACGAGCGTGCATGCGAGCAGTGATTGGTGAGCGAAGCGCTCGTCCTCCTCCCGAAGCAGAAGCGGGGGAGGCCGGCGGGGCACGACAACGGCCACGACTGGTCTTGGCGAAGGGGACTTGGGGCTCCGGCAGCGCCGGAGACGGTGAAGACAACCGGATCCAGGAAACGGCGGCGCGGATGGAGCTTAGGGGCGGCTCGACGGCAGGGGCTAGCTGGCACGGGCGTCCATGGCGCAGGGCGGCGACGATGGGTACAGGCGCGGGTGGAGGAGATCCGGGGCGGCAAGGTCCTTGCGTCTGGGTCCACTGGATCGGGACGAGGTGAGGGCAGCGCCAGCGTGGAGCACCATGGCCATCCATGGCGCGGCGGCAGAAGCTTCTGTAGAAGAGAAGAGAGAGGGTTCGAGAGGTGAGAGGCCAGAGGAAGAGAGGGATTACAGGAGGGAGGATAAGTAAGGAGAGGGGGGCCGGGAGCTGCTGGCCGCCGGCGACGTCGGACGAGGAAGGAGGCCGCGGAGGAACTTCGGTGGCCGGTCGGTGCTCGGGCTGCTGGGGCCTCGGGCGCGCGAGGCTGTGGTCGAGGAGCTCGGGATGGAGGGGATCGAGAGGGGCAGGTGATTGGTGGGTTTGGATCGGGAGGGATCCCGAGGAGAGAGTGGCGGCGGGTGAGGAAAATGAGGGACTTGGTCTAGGGTTAGGTAGGTTTACACTAACTATATGGTAGGTGGGTTTTTGGTTAGGGCTAATCCGTCCCTCCGATCGTAATCGGGCGGTCGAGAAAAAAAGGCTAGGGAGTCCAATAAATAAAACGAAGATATTTTCCAGATGTTTGGGGATGATCCGGACCCAACGGTGACGACTGCCCGGGTCGGGTTCGGGTAAGTTTCGGACGCGCACACGAGAGGGGGGTCTGTGCACTGTACAGAGAGACTCCGGTTTAAGCAAGAGGGAAAACGAAGAACAAGGTTGGTCTCGGAACGGTCACGAAAGCAAGGGGGACGCGGCAACTACGAGCGGATGCAAGTTTTAAAAACAATGACGGCAACGAGTGCCGATGCAATGCGGATGATGCCATGACGCAATGTAACAAACAAATAAAACACACAGGGACAATGAAAAACAAGGAAGGCATCTGGAGCGTCGGTCTTGGGGCATCACAGAGGGTACGTAGACACAATCTCCCCTCTTGTTGATATGCATCTCCATGGATACATCTTGATTGTGCATATATTTTTTTTTGTTTTCCATGCAACATTTCCTAACATTCCCCTCCCCTCTCGTTGCAATGGTCAATTCTCCCCCAACATCATTCTCTTGCTAAGCCTCCACCAGGAAATTTATCATCACGAGGTTCGTCCCTAGGGTGACGGCTGGTGTTTTTTATGGAGGGGTGATTGATCTTGCTCAGGGACGAAGGCCACAGCCGCGTGATCTAGTTGTCATTTCAGTCTCTCTTGATTGCATCCCTTTCCCCAATTCATCCACGAAAGCATTCCATGTGGTGTCTAGGGCGCACGGTCATACACGACCAAAACCCTAGTTAGGTTTTTCTTTGTGTTAGCTGGCTCTGGAGGTAGAATGTAGGAAGTGTAAGGTCTGATGGTGGAGGGATTGAAGCTGTTGGCGACGGAGAAGAGGGGACTAACGATCAGGAAAGGGAGACGGATAAGAAATTTGACTGGGTGTCGGGTGATCGGCGAGCCACGGGGAGGTTATTCTCGGAATGCCCAACGCGTGCAAGGGTGATAGGGCAGACTATGGGGAGAATCTGGTGTCTGGTCAAGGGTTTGGGATGTAGGAAGCTAGGGAAGAACATCCTCATCTTCACCTTTCGGCCAACATCGGGTTGAGTGCAACCTAATCCGATTCGATTCTCTAGGCTACTGCTGGGTTCACCAAACAAAGCTATGGGGGAGATGGTCAGCAAAGATTTTCAAAGAAGTGCTCGACATGGATGTAGGACATGAGGGGTATGCGATTGACAAGTTTCTCTATGTCAAGGTGAAGCTAGATATCAATGTGCCTTTGATGAGGGAGTTTACACTAGACGAAGAGAAAGACAAAGGTGTTGAAGCTGATGTAGCAATAGAGAATGAAAATGAGAAGAAAAATAATAAGTTGCTTAGGAATGTTTTGAGTATGAGCACATGCCGGACTTCTGTTACACATGTGGCATTATCGTTCATAGGGACAAAGAATGTGGGATGAAGCCAACTATGCGAGAAGCCTCAGTTTGGGCCATCGATGAGAGCTGAGGAGGAAGGTAGGAAGGGAGATGATGGGAGTAGGGGGGAGTGCACGGATAATAGGGAAAGCGGTGGGAGCAGGGGGTTTAGTGGAGGGAGAAAGGGCTTGGGGTGTATGGACAGGGAGACCGCAAGTAGTATGAATCGCTCTCCGGGTTTCCTTCTTGAGCTTGCGCCAAGTGAGGGTTACTCCTGATCTCTTGGCAGCTTGGCACTCCCTCCACCGACTGGTTGCTTCTCTGGCTAAATATGATCGGGCATAGTGAACATCGATCCTTCTCCCAGTCACTAGTACACAAGGGGGCTATTAAGCGCCACCCCCCCCCCCCCACACACACACACACAATTGCACATTGCACACGATGGGGACAAATTGTGTTCAATGACGATGTCGCACACACTACGAAAATTAAACCGTGTATCCAGAAAATAAACATGTGCGATCAGTAGACCATCACGCATGAAAGGAAAATAGAAACGGTGTGATAATGTGCACACGGTTATACAGAACGAATTGTTTGCGAAGTGGTCAGTTATCACCCATAGTTTTAGAAAGGGAACCATGTGCATGTGAGCACACACGATTTCGCAAAGACAATTGTCTGTGATGTCTTGAACCATTCCACACATAACTTACCGGAAAAATGTGTGGCATAAGATGCAAACGGTTCGTATTAGCGCACAATGTGAGAAATGTTTTCCATCACATGAAGTTATCCTTATGACTGTGTGCGACATCGTATACTTCCATACATGTCTAATGTCCTAACTGTTTGTGATATCATATAACTGGATAAGATGTACCTTTGTAGTGGCGCTAACGCCCGTACCAGTCTATCAGGCTCGCCTCACGATGCAAGTAATGGCGGCCACCCGTTTCTGCGTTTTTTCACACCACTCGCGGTATTTTTTTTGCGGTTGTTTTCATGCTAAAATGGATTTCCTGCCCCTCTCCACCAATGATACAGTGTACGCGGGTGGCTTAGGGATGAGAGAGTAGACATGCAAGGATAGATACCCATACAAGCATCACACTAGTACGTATATATAAGCCTTAGCACGACTGTTAGTATAACACAGTGGTAGTGGTTCACACCTAACGCGTCTGTTGGTATAGTTGGGGTCTTATGTTCTCATTGTTCTTGAAGTTTGCAGGTCTTCAATATTAATGCTCAACTTCTATGGTGGTGTCTTCTTTACTTATAGTCTTATTGAGGTGGTGAGGGTCTAATTGTAATCCTATTCCTGTGAGAATTTCATTCACACCATACGCAACATCATTTAATGCATGGCATCATTCATTAACTATGCAATAGTTAATTCACATAGACAACTCCTAAGTAAGATCATATCACATCTTATATGATCTCATCAAACTACTCCTAAAATGTTCTTTTTCAGGTTGACATACTATTCCATATGTCATCTAGTTGTTGTCTCCTCATTCTACTTCCTCCCCGGTGTCACTCTTGCACTTCTTCTTTGCCATTCCTCCATGATTACTTCCAGTTCCTCTTCTAATTCCTTGAGGTGTTTTTGGGTTATGTGCAGATAAAAATTGGATTAAATAGATCAGTGGGCTAAAAAACAGTTTAAATAAATTGGTGGGATAGAAAAAAATCAGTGGGGGAGGTTTAACCGGAATGGAGACGACGCTACCAACTCACCATGGCATACATGTCTGTGTCGATTCTATAGTATGCCGAGCAAAAACCAAGCTATTGCTCATAGAAAAAAGGAAACCAAAAACGAAACATAGAGAAAACGAAAAATAAAACATGCGCATGCGTCAAATGGGTCGGCCAACTTTGATTATAGTTGATGTTTTGGTAAAATTTGATTTGATTTAGGTATGGGTAATGGAAGGTGAGGAAAGTTGGAGTTAGTTGAGACTTCTTTTAAGATTTGATTTGAATAAGTTAATGTGAAGTTGTTTGGGAAAGTGTCGATTTGATTGAATTAATGCACGCGCCAAATGGGTCAGCCAAAATTGGTTGTGCTTAAGCGAAATGTCATCTGTAAAACGCTAGTGGCGTAATATAGAGTTTGCCAAGGAGTTGGTGAGAGTGAGGCGAGACTACTAACTCCCCTTTTAGAAATAGAGATTCAGGAAATACATTTTGGCTAAAATAACACAACAAATAATTTCTTAAAGTACTACAGACATATAGTAAAATATAACTAATCTATAACTACTATTAAAGGCAATATGTATTATTGGTCCATCCTGCGCTTTTGTAAAAAAAAAAATCATGAATTTTAGGGTAATCTACCCACACTTCACTTTTTAGGATTCAACGATTCATTCTCGATTTAGCTCAACGAAGATAGGCCACCTTTCCGTTGCGTCCTTCCGTGGAGGAGGGGTGCAGCCCAGGCCCATGCTACCTAGGAGAGGAGGCAAAAATTAAAATCATCAGTACTAGGGATAAAACTTCCCACCTGCCAACCAGTCATAATGGCAACATCCAACTAAGCTACCTCGTGGCTTTTGTTTAGAAAGTACCACCTCGGACTTCTACATCTTAACTTACCAATTTATATATGTGCACGATTTGAAATCAGCAAGCCACCTCATGAATTATGGGAAGGAATTAATGAAGGGGAGAAAACCGATAAATACCAATAAATAGAGAAGGGAACACGCCTCGGAGTTATGCCAACGGGAGAGAGAGAGAGAGAGAGAGAGAGAGAGAGAACGGATCGAACGGGAAGGTGCGGTATGCCTCGGATGGAAAAAAGAAAGAGATTGGTTCCGTGATCGGATGTGAAAACTAAGAAACAGAAAGAAATTTCTGCGAAGACCGCGGACATGGCGATGGGGGCGACGACAATGGGAAACAGAGACACGGTTGCGGGGTTGATGGCGGACCGGAGGTGCGACGTCCAGCATCCCATGATGGATCGACAGCGGGCGGCGGACAAGCCAGGTGCGAGGCAAGGCCCTACGACTGTCGGACATGGGCGTCACAAAGGAGACGAAGGAGCTGCCGGGTAGCGCGGGTACGGCGGCGCCGCTGATGCATCGATCCATCTCACCGCGGCGCTCTTGGAGGACACGAGTTTCCTTAGTGTAAAGATTGACGCACACAGTCCCAATAATCAAACCCGAAGGAATTAGCAATCGGTACACATGTCTATCCATTATTTAATATTTTTCTGCTATGTTAGGATGTTAATTCAACTGAACATTATTTTGATGCACTTGACTTCAGTTTTACTTTCATTTGTCGAGGCTAAATCAATTTGGTTGTCACTATCTGGCTACAGTTTGTTTCCCATGCAGGTGGAGCTGTAATGGTTGTTGGAAACACTGGTGCAGCTCTAATGAAATATTTTGATTGCACGCGGACATCTGGTTGCTTAGTGTTTCATGACGATGTCGTCTATCAGTTTGAGTACATGGAATATGTCCGTCACTCCTATGAAATTATCTTTCTCTCTTTTTTATTTGTCAGCGTGATCAGTAAATAGTTTATTATGTACGTTTAGGCTTCAAATGGGTAAACTGAAACATCTATCTGGCTTGTCATCCTTTCTTCAAAGTACATTTTTAATTTTCGTATTTTCAGGAATCTTTGACTCTCAAGTCTTTGACTATATGCTTACCGGTCATATTCAAAGGTGTTCGTAAGAGTGTTAAAATATTACAATGACATATTCAGTGTTTAGGGATTTAATCGATGTGTGCCCCTCGTGATTCTAAGTTCATAAAGAACTTTAAGATGTCAAACACATCTTTTTACTTATTTAGCCGAAAATGCCGTTTGGAGGACGAGTTTCATGCAGCTCGCTATCAGGTTCGTCAGTATCCCCATCGAGACGCTGCAGTGCTGCATTTATGGCATGTATTTTAGCTAGCAGCTTCAACCACACCACCGTATTCTGTATTTTCCTACAGTGACATTCCATGTCGTCCAGGGCTCGCCAACAGGCTGGTTAGACGTGCGATCCACCCCCCATCATGGCCATGCAGTGCCAGCATAATTCACAGACGCTCACGAACATGGGCACGCCAACGCGCTCGTGTTCATCACGGGCTGCTAGCCGTTGGATGCAAACCATTCCATAGTGCTCAAACGTCCCACACTCGCAAATGAACTCATCAGCTGTCTCACTCACGGAGACAACAAACTCGTTCTTGCACCATTTCTCCCTTGCCTGGAATTTTATGTGCCTAGCAATATACTCCAGTCGGGGGTTGACCTCTGTCAGATCGTACGACCCACACTCGTACAATGCTTCACCAAATTTCTCAAACATTGTTCTCGTGTAAACCTGCGATGCATGTACCTCAATTGGGATATTTTGCTTCAAGACAATCCCGCCCTGCATATGACAAGCGCAAACAAGATGAATTCAGAATTTACAAGTGGCATCTATGGCAACAGCATAGGGATACATTGAAGACTGAACCAAACTTACTAGTTTTGTCCTTTTCTCCTCGTAACTCTCCTCTGAGTCGCGGTCAAATTGCATCTTCTCGTATTGCCGAATGAACAAATGCATTGGGCAGCCTGGCGGTACATAGCCTTTGAGAAGGTGGTTTGCGCTCTCACTTCGCTGCGTACTTGTCATCTTTGCACAGAAGACACCCATGAAGTATGGCTTCGCCCACTTCCCCCTCACCTCGTAAAGTTGAGTCAGGAAAGTATGGGATTGGAGGCCATATTTCTCAATCATGGATGCCCAGCCCTTCTCAAATTCATCAATACTAACTACATGGTGGACTAGCTTGCTGAATTTTGGCTTGAACTCGCTCCCTTTTGCAAGCAGTGCCCCAAGGCTCTCTTTTGCCTTCTTCAGGACGTGCCATTTGCACCACCGATGCGCGGTCCGTGGCATGACGTCGGCTATTGCAATTTCCATTGCGCGAGCTTGATCTGTCGCAGCCACAACGAAACCAAGTAATAGCATCAGAATTCAAGACAGCAAGCACTCTAACAGGATATAGTTTTTTCATATCTTTGTATCAGAACATGCAATACCTGTTAAGATAGTTCTTGGCTGTGGTGTTGCTAGCATTTGGAAAAACTCCGTGAATATCCACTTGAAAGTGTCCACCTTCTCATCGCTCATCAACACGCCCCCGAAAATTATGCTCTGAAAGTGATTATTGACACCAACAAATAGCCCAAATGGCATGTCGTACAAGTTTGTCTTGTAGGTTGTATCAAAAGTTACAACATCACCGAAACACTTGAATTGCTCAATCCCTCTGCCAGCAGCCCACATCAATGTCTTAATCCTACCCTCGGTGTCAACCTGAACACTGTATTTAAATTCCGGGTCCTCCGCCCTCATCTCGTTGAATACATCTATGGTTTTGGTTGCATCATTGAGAGACTGCTCCTGGTTAAGTTTACCACACAGTGTTTTTAAGGATCGTTTCGTGAATGGCACGTCCTTAATCGTGCCGAAGAAACTCCCTATCACACTGTAGACCTTGCTAATGCTGATATTATTTTCTCTCAATTGCCTAACCAGGTCTCTTGTATAGCTATCTATGTGTCGATGGGACTTCCAGTGCAATTTCTCCCCACAATCAATAGATAGATCATGGTTGTGATCAGCCCTGTGTTCGCATACATACCATCCACTGTCGTCCGATCTCAGCAGTCGTATCATGGCATTGCAGCCACACCTCGTCGACCTACTGTTGGCTTGCAACGGTTTACCCTGAAAATCAAGAGTAAAAAGAATTGTAGATTAATAACTACACTTTTTAAACGTGGCTCTCAATCATAGAGAATCAGTTGAAGCTAGCAAAGCATTGAAACGTAATAGGAACGACATGTTTCCGACTCACCGCACAGGCACAAACTATCTCTTGCATGCACTTCTTTCGGTGTACATTTAAACGACTTTTTGCATAGCGCACACCAAACCCAACCTCCCATGAATAAAGATTGTAAAACTCGTAGCCCTCTTCGACCGAATCAAAACTAGTTCCAATAGATGGATTGACAACATTTTTTGACTTTTTATCGACAAATGCACGGATAGAAGCTTCGAGCGCAGGCATCCTTGAAGAGTTGTGCTCTCTCTCATCTGCCGCTTTTCCAACTCTAACCCTGGCAACAAACGACACACCAACTCATTAGCTGATTAAAACAGGCAGAAGGACGCAAAGTAATTTGCTAGATATACGTGTGTCACCGTGCTAGTAGCAGTACGAGATTCAGAAAATTTTCATCTTTAACAAAACAAAAAACGGCAGCTAGCATCATCATTTTCCTGTGTGTGCGAGATCAGAGTCTCCTTTTTTGCGACACGGTCGAACAGGCATGTCTCGAAAATTGGCTTATTCCTTAGTTCTGAACATGTTTCTGCCACGTACTGCAACACAGCTGACCCTCTCATATAACATGCAGAAAACTTCCATAAAATTCAGCACCGACCACACGAATCAGCTTTTTTTGTGCAGCCAAACTACGACTAAGAAGGTGATGATGCATATAGCCGAGCAGAAAAATAGTTGACAGTAAATAGAGGAGATGCTTCAAGGTGAGGGATAACTGAATATTCACCTCCTGGTCCAAGATGATTGTTTTGCGTTTGACACTCCCACACCATCTTCGTCTGCATCCTGGGGCATGGCGTTATGGACTGTATTTGCACAGCCCGTCTCACAGGAATCGCCCATCCCTTCGTCGCCAAGACTATACGATGCGCAGCCCACCGTACCAGCACCTTGCCCCTCTTGGCAATCCATGCCGCCTTCAGCTCGCCCCATGGGCAGAGATGAAATCAAGGCCTCGTCCGCATCCTCTGTTCCGCTTGTGCCCCCTTCAGTCATTTGCTCCCCGGCATCTAGACCCCTTAAGAAATCTCCGCTGTCCAATCGCGGCACGAACCTACACAGACAAAGGAGAGCCAGCCAGATCTGGCGGTTTCAGGAACAGAGCGAGAGAAACTCCAGTCGATAGAATCCCAGATCAAAAAAATGAATCGCATAGCGGGAACTTGCGAGTTTTCGGGGGAACATTACCCTGATGGAGATTCCTCAAAGAAGAACTCCATGCCATCCATGGCGAGAAGCGGCGCAGCCCTGGTCCCGGCGCCGCCCACTTTCCGGTCGAGTGGCCAAACAGGGACAGGCAGCAGCTTAATGGTCGCCTTGGTGGCCGAGCGGAAGCAGCAACCTCACATTTATTTCCCCCACCAACCAACCTTGCCGGCCCGCGAGGTGGGCCAAATTCAAAGCCGCACGGGGAGAGCATCCTGTGCGTGCGCGGCAGTACAACAATCGTAGGCCCATGTATAGAGCGGGAACAGGAGTTGTCAGCACCGCTGTATTTGTACCATATAGCAAACGATAAATAAAAAAAGGAACAGAGTCCACGCATCGCGACGCCAGGCCGACGGAAACAAATACCGGCCTCCATGCAGCTCGTCCACCAAAACGCCCCTCTCTTATTTAGCCTTTTATTATTCTTTTTTAGGAAACCTTTTATTTCTTCGTCAAGTTTGCATACTCTACACTGGACATGAGGAAATATTTGCATTTCTTGAGTCGGAGATGGTAATAAGTTAGCTCTTTGAAGCCTTTCATATTCAACTTATGGTTCCCAACCCTTTTCTAAGTTTTAAGCTTGGTTATTCATTAGTTATGTTCCTAAGTTGTAGGGCTAGTGAATTCTACAAATTAGTTCCCATCTAAGAGCCTATCACATTTTTTTCTAGAGTGAGATATATACGGAGAAAGAAGAGTAATTTAATGGTAAAAGAAAGTCGTCGCATGAGGATCATGAGAGTTCTAGACGTATATGTTACACACAATTGATGTTAAATCATGAAATATGTCTAAACCCACTGCAACCGCATGCATGTAATCAATTATGTCAAAATGATTAAGTGAGCACATGGTATGTAATCTACAGTGTTTTTATTCTTGCTCTTTTGCTACTTTTTTTACATCCTTCAAGTCGAGAAGAGAACTAATTAACTAAACACTTTATTTGGTTTTGCGTATTATTTGTTCTAGGGGCATACGATTTTTCTTATTCCCGTTGCAATGCACGGGCATGTTTACTAGTAATATGGAGTATAGGAACACTAGTTCCTGCTCTGATACAAATTTTGAAAAAAAAATCCTTTTATGCAATAGTCCACACAAAGAGCATTATAATATTCATCTAAAATCATTCAAAGTCTCTATAATTCCCAAAATATATCAGGTGAACTAAAAATAATATTCTGGACATTATGAACTTCTTATTTAACACGGGAGAAGTCATGTTATCTCCACTCCAATAATTTGACTTGAGTTACATAATGACTTGAATATTCTGAGAAAGTAAATAGTGCATAGAAAATATGAGATGCATATGAACAATCTATTTACATCCAAATTAGGAAAATTGGGATGTTACACTGGCACAGAAAGCGCAAAGAGTCATTTTCTTATCAGGGGTCGGGTTGTCACAAATGGTATCAGAGAGCATATTGACTGTAGGTCATGACACTAGAAATGGAGTTGGAAAGCCATATGACTAAAAACATATTTTTGACTCCACTTGTACATTTTTCTGCTTTGATCTCGCACCTTCTTACCTCATTGCATTCAAAACTGTAGATGGCCAGTCTCATTGAATCCATCAAGAAAGGACCACTGATGACCATGAACTTGGAATGCGAAATTGAGTTCCAAAGAGCACTGAGGAATACTATGTTAAGTATGGGACTCAAAGGAGAAGTTGTGTACAAAGGATTTCAAGTCATGGATGAAGGCCAAGAATATCCGTGGGTGCAACTGCAACTATATGAGAACAAAGGAGACGACCACCAAAAGATGGGACACAACATGGTCACTAACCTAGTGCTCCACACTACATTTTTCAAGTCAGCACAAAATGCTCCATGGAATGCTATTGAGAAGCTTGGAGAAAGACTCCGGCAAAACTGCACAGAACCTAAAAACACCTTAAGGAATTAGAAGAGGGACTGGAAGTACTAATGGAGGAATTGGCAAAGAAGAAGTGCAAGAGTGACACCGGGGAGGAAGCAGAATGAGGAGACAACAACTAGATGACATATGGAATAGTATGTCAACCTGAAAAAACATTTTAGGAGTAGTTTGATGAGATCATATAAGATGTGATATGATCTTACTTAGGAGTTGTCTGTGTGAATTAACTGTTGCATAGTTAATGAATGATGAGATGCATTAAATGATGTTGCGTATGGTGTGAATGAAATTCTCACAGGAATAGGACTACAATTAGACCCTCACCACCTCAATAAGACTATAAGTAGAGAAGACACCATCATAGAAGTTGAGCATTAATATTGGAGACTTGGAAACTTTGAGGACAATGAGAACATAAGACCCCAACTATACCAACAGACGCGTTAGGTGTGAACCACTACCACTGTGTTATATTTACCGTCATGCTAAGGCTTATATATACGTACTAGTGTGATGCTTGTATGGGTATCTATTCTTGCATGTCTACTCTCTCATCCCTAAGCCAACCGCATACACTGTATCATTGGTGGAGAGGGGCGGTAAATCTGTTTTGGCGTGAAAACAACCGCGGAAAATGCCACGGGCGGCGTGAAAAACGCAGAAACGCGTGGCCGCCATTACTCGCATCGAGAGGCGAGCCTGACAGACTGGTACGGGTGTCAGCGCCATTACAAAGATACATCTTATCCAGTTATATGGTGATGCGTCTTCAACGTATCTATAATTTTTTTATTGTTCTATGCTATTATATTGTCTGTTTTGGATGTTTTATATGCATCAATATGCTATTTTATATTATTTTTGGGACTAACCTATTAACCTAGAGCCCAGTGCCAGTTTCTGTTTTTTCCTTAGTTTTGACTTTTCAGAAAGGAATATCAAGCGGAGTCCAAATGGAATAGAACTTCCGCAATGATTTTTCTTGGACCAGAAGACATCCACACAGCTTAGAGAGGGGACCAGAAGAGTCCCGAGGGCTCCACAAGCCCTCAGGACGCGTCCTGCGGGGGGGGCGCCTCCCTGGCTTGTGGGCCCCCAGGAGTCCTCCAACCCTAATTTTTGCTCTATAAATTCTCAAATATTCCCAAACCACCAGAAGCATCCAAAAAATACTTTTCCGCCACCGCAAGCCTCTGTTCCCGTGAGATCCCATCTTGGGCCTTTTCTGGCACCCTGCCGGAGGGGGATTCGATCACGGAGGGCATCTACATCAACTCTATTGCCCTTCCGATGAAGCTCGAGTAGTTTACCACAGACCTACGGGTCCATAGCTAGTAGCTACATGGCTTCTTCTCTCTCTATGATCTTCAATACCATGTTCTCCTCGATGTTCTAGGAGTTCTATCTGATGTAATATTCTTTTGTGGGGTGTTTGTCGAGATCCGATGAATTATGGATTTATTATCAGATTATCTATTAATATTATTTGAGTCTCTTCTGAATTCTTATATGCATGATTTGATATCTTTGTATTTCTCTTCGAATTATCGGTTTGGTTTGGCCAACTAGATTGGTTCTTCTTACAATGGGAGAGGTGCTTAGTTTTGGGTTCAATCTTGCGGCGTCCTCACCCAGTGACATAGTAGGGGTAGCGAGGCAGATATTGTATTGTTGCCATCAAGGGTAAAAAGATGGGGTTTTCATCATATTGCTTGAGATTATTCCTCTACATCATGTCATCTTACTTAAGGTGTTACTCCATTCTTATGAACTTAATACTCTAGATGCATATTGGATAGCGGTCGATGTGTGGAGTAATAGTAATATATGCAGGCAGGAGTCGGTCTACTTGACACGGACGTGATGTCTATATTCATAATCATTGCCTTGGATATTGTCATAACTTTACGCTTTTCTACCAATTGCTTAGCAGTAATTTATTCACCCACCGTATTATTTTCTTTCAAGAGAGAAGTCTCTAGTGAAAACCTATGGCCCCCTGGTCTATTTTCCATCATATATTTTCAGATCTATAAATCAAAAAAATCCAAAAAATACCTTGCTAAAATTTATTTGATTTTACTTTGTTTTATGTTTTAGTAATCTTTTGTATCTACCTCTATCAGATCTCATCCTTGTAAGTGACCGTGAAGGGATTGACAACCCCTTTATCGCATTGGGTGGAAGTGTTTGATTGTTTGTGCAGGTGCATAGATTGGAGGCTTGCTTGTACCTCCTACTGGATTGATACCTTGGTTCTCAAACTAAGGGAAATACTTATCTCTACTTTGCCGCAACACCCTTTCCACTTTAAGGGAAAAACCAATGCAAACTCAAGAAGTAGCATATGGTATCACAAACAGTTACTACATTAGACGTGTATGAAAGTATATGATGTCGCACATAGTCATAAGGATAACTGTGTGTGATGGAAAACATATCTCACATTATGCACCAATATGAATTGTTTGCGTCTTATGGCACATGTTTTTCTCGTAAGTTATGTGTGGAATGGTTCAAGACATCACAGACACTTCTCTTTGCGAAATTGTGTGTGCTCACATGCACATGGTTCCCTTTCTGAAACTGTGGGTGATAACTGACCACTTCGCAAACAATTCATTCTGTATAACCGTGTGCACGTTATCACACAGTTTCTATTTTTCCTTCCACGCATGATGGTCTACTGATCACACACGTTTATTTTCTGGATACATGGTTTAATTTTCGTAGTGTGTGTGGCATTGTCATTGAACACAATTTGTCCCCATCGTGTGCAATGTGCAATTGTCGGGGGGGCTTAATAGCCCCCTTGTGTACTGGTGACTGGGAGATGGATCGATGTTCACTATGCCCGATCATATCTAGCCAGAGAAACAGCCACTTGGTGGAGGGAGTGCCAAGCTGCCAACCGATCAGGAGTAACCCTTACTTGGGGCAAGATCAAGAAGGAAACTCGGAGAGCGATTCACACTACTTGCGGTCTCCCTGCCTATACACCCCGAGCCCTTTCTCCCTCCACTAAACCCCCTGCTCCCATCGATTCCCCTATTATCCGTCCACTTCCCCCTACTCCCATCATCTACCTTCCTCCTCAGCTCTCATCCATGGCCCAAACTGAGGCTTCTCGATAGTTGGTTTCATCACACATTCTTTGTCCCTATGACCGATAATGCCACATGTGTAACAGAAGTCCGGCATGTGCTCATACTCAAAACATTCCTAAGCAACTTATTATTTTTCTTCTCATTTTCATTCTCTGTTGCTACATCAGCTTCAACACCTTTGTCTTTCTCTCCGTCTAGTGTAAATTCCCTCATCAAAGGTACATTGATATCCAGCTTCACCTTGACACAGAGAAACTTGTCAATACATCCATGTCGAGCACTTCTTTGAAAATCTTTGCTGACCATCTCCCCCGTAGCTTTGTTCGGTGAACCCAGCAGTAGCCCAAAGAATCGAATCGGATTAGGTTGCACTCAACCTGATGTTGGCCGAGAGGTGAAGAGGAAGATGTTCTCCCCTAGCTTCCTACATCCCAAACCCTTGACCAGACACCACATCCTCCCCATAGTCTGCCCTATCACCCTTGCATGCATTGGGCATTCCGAGAATAACCTCCCCGTGGCTCGCGGATCACCCGACACCTAGTCGAATTTCGTATCTTTCTCCCTTTCCTAATCATTAGTCCCCTCTTCTCTGTCGCCAACAGCTTCAGTCCCTCCACCAACAGAGCTTACACTTCCTACATTCTACCTCCAGAGCTAGCCTAACACGAAGAAAAAACTGGCTAGGGTTTTGGCATGTATGACCATGCGCCCTAGACACCGCAGGGAATGCTTTCGTGGATGATTTGAGGAATGGGATGCCAAGGGATGTGTTTTTGTGAAGCAAACATGCAAGCAAGAGAGACCGAAACAACGACTAGATCACACAGCTGTGGCCTTCGTCCCTGAGCAAGATCAATCACCCCTCCATAAAAAACGCCAGCCATCACCCTAGGGATGAACCTCGTGATGATAAATTGCCTGGTGGAGGCTTAGCAAGAGAGTGATGTTGGTGGAGAATTGACCGTTGCAACGAGAGGGGAGGGGAAAACTTTGAGTTTAGGGCTGACATAATTCCTCCCGAGCTACATAGTTGCCAATATCAGAGAGGAGAACTAATTGATCCAAGAAACAACATGGGAAGCTACGAAGTTTGAGAACATTAAAATGTAACCTAGCTAGGTAGAGCTAGAACGACATGGGCGGCAGCCATGCTATGGACGTATGCCCTCCCCCCCCCCTCACCCCTCCCACGGTCCAAACATGTCGTGGGACAAAAGCGTCTATGACAGAACGTATATCGGTCAGGGCCCATCGATGCCCCTCGGACACAGGCAACACAATGCCCTCCTCGGCGTCCTAGTCCAGCGGCAGGCTGACAACATCTCATATGGCATTGTTAAACATGCTCGAAATCACCATGAGCATGGCCAACGCTCCAGTCTGTATCGGTGCCCTAGCCGCCACATCGACCTGCCCGATGCCACGTCCGTCAAACCTATCGCCTGCAGAGCAAAGCAGTCTCCTGCAGAAGAGCTCGCCTCCTCTCTGGCGACAACAACGAGGCAACCGCTCGGGCGACGCAGTGTGGGATCGGTCGCTCCACTCCTCACAGGACCATGCAGACCCAACAAAATTCGGCGGCGCAAGGGCGTGAACAGGAAGGGAAGCGCGGGAACGGAGAAGGGAAGCACGTGAACTAGGGCAGTGGAGGCGCGACACACGAACAAGAGGAGAAGGCGGCGCACCCTCGTCCTCAGCCCGCATTTGACATCGTCGATTCGAGCTTTTCCAAGAACAAGATTGATTCCCCTGTCCTATGATTTAGATTCAATCAATCTGGATAAGGTGGACATGCTTGTACAAATCCCCATCTATTTCTTCTTATTAATCCCTGGGAGAAATGTGTTAGATCTGTGCTATTACTCTGCACTTTGCAGTTGCGGGTAGAAAATCGTATTATTTAGTACGTGTGCAGAAGCTAGTAGAATCCATCTCCAGGAGCAATTATCAGCACCGGCTCAGTAAACTAGGCTTGGGTTTGATGGATTCTGGAGATTTATGATTATCGATAAATAGCTTCTTTTCAATTATTTGGGTCAGGAGGCTATGCTTGTGGAAGTCCCCATATTTTTCTTCTGCTGTGGATGCATGTTGCAGCAATAGGATCCTCGCCTGTTAGGATTAAGAACTTAGAACACATACGTGATGTAGGGTTACAGTTTCATAATCATCAGCGTCTTCAGAAAGTTTCACTTGATGTACTTTAGAAACAAATGCTAGAATCTGCATGTGTTCGTTAGGAAGTACACGTATATGTTCCACTAAAAATCTGCACTATTGTTTTTGAAATATGCACTGTACTCAGAAATCTGCACTGTACCCTGAAATCTGCATTGTACTGTACCCAAAAATCTGCACTATTGTTTTTGAAATGCTATTTTTTTAATTAAAATGATGGCTGTGCTATAAAACTCACCAGCAGTTTTTAAAACTGTAGTTGGACTACAACAGGATACTTGTACTATTGTTAGTTGCTCCATGCAAATTTAACAGGAAATGCTCTAGCCAAACCAAATGGCCAACTTAGAACAAATCTATGTTTTCGGCATGCTTGTTATTATACTCTTAACTTGTGTCGGATGAGGATTTGTGGCACCGAGGTGCTCCACCCACTGATATCCATGCCTTTCGTTACTCTAGCCAGATCAAGACATTTAATGCTAGAATCATTTAACAACTCAGAGATACGTTAGGGATACATCAGTTCAATACGAGTCCGGTGGGTCTGTCTTAAAGTGCAGTTAAGAATGGATGTGGGGCACTGGAACCCAAAGCCTGCTGTGAAGAGTGGAAGTTTTTTGTGAGAACCGGGTTTTACCTGATTATAAATTCATTTCATTAAATGAAACATAACAGCAACGTGTTTTGTAATTTTTAGAATTATATATCAGTCACTAACTTTTAGAGAATTAGTTTTTATTTTGATTACATAGCAATTTAGTCAGTGACTTGCGGAATTTTCAGAAGATAAATAGTGATACAAACAAGAACAGCCAAGTGCGTGCTGGCAAGACAAGTTCATTGCCTAATTCTGATTAGCTGAAAACAACTGCCTGAATCTTGATGCACTGATTTACCATCATCACATACATCCCATCATACATGACTGACAAAAATAAATTGACAATGAATCTCGATGCACTGATTTACCATCATCACATACATTTGAGATAGCATGGTTCGTCAGCAAATACATTCCAAGACGATAGATCCATCAGCAAATTTACAACATTGACAGTGATAATACTTGGTAACATTGTTCTATGATGCAACAAAAAATAATTATAATTACAAATCCATCAACAGACACACTAATCAGGCAATAATATTTACTCGAAAAAAACACTGTGAATTTTACTGATAAAAATGCACTGGTTAATCATCAAAAATTAAAATTAGGCTAGGACAGTTCAATCCAAATTCCGAGGGACCGTTCAATCCAAACTCTAAAGGTGAAAGCTGAAAATCACAGTCATGGGAAACCTACTAATTTCCCAGATTTGAAAACCACAAATCTGTTTTCACACAAAAATCCCAGGAAACTTTTGAGAGAGAGAGAAAACGAGCAAAGAAAACGACTTGAGAAAAACTCTTCGGAACAATATGACTCATATAGAAAAGTTACAGGAATCATGGAGAGATAAATCGATGAAATAAACTTCTCAGAGAGAAAAAACGAGGAATGGAAATAACTTGGAGAAGATCTCATTGAAACAATCTATAATCTCATACAAAAAAAATACCAGGGAACCTCTAGAGAAAAATCGAGGAAAGAAACTTCTGAGAGAGAATAGGCGAGGAAAGAAAATGATTGGAGAAGAGCTCGACGGGTCGGTCCTTGCCTGGCCGCTGGCCTTCATCCCCGTAGTCATTTCCCGGGCTTCATGTGCAGTGACAGTTCGTCGGCGCCGTGCTTCCACTGTATCTGTATTCATCGGTGGCTGTGTGCAGGGTGGCGTGGGAGGTTGGATCCGTCAGTGGCTGGGGGCGATGTGGCAGCGGAGCTTCGTCCCGAGCACCGGCGACGCATGGGTGGTGTTGGAGGCGGTGCCAGGCTATACATGAAGAGGAGCTAGGATGCCATGATGTGGACGAGGAGGCACACATGGCGGCGGATCTAGCAGCTCACTGGTTTAGATCGGGAAGGAGCAGAAAGAGGGGAAGGGATTGACCTTTGAGGAAGAGGAACAGTGGGACGCAGATGGAAATATCAAGGACTGCGGCGTTGTAAATGAGAACAGCTGGAGGTCCGAGAGAACATCCAGAAACCTCAGAAAAAAATCGATGAAAGAAAAAAATCAGAGAAGAAAAAATCCAGAAAACTAGATTCCTCGCTTGCCGCGTGCGGGGTGGCGTGCGGAGTCATATTTGTTCACGGCTGGTGGTGATGTGGCAGCAGAGCTTCGTCCAGAGCGCCGGCGACGCGTGGGTTGATGGATAGTGAAGGGGCACCACGGTGCGGGCCGGAGCCTGGCGGTAGCTCGTTGGGGAAGAGGTGGGTGACAGAACATGAGAGGTGGTGATGCAGATTTGTATGGAGCTCGCGAAGGGGACGGAGGAGAAGAATGAAGAAGAAAGAGTATCGCTGGTAGGGGCGAGAAATATCCAGCTCGTCGGTGACATCTGGGAGGAGAAGAGAAGTGGGGAACGAGATGAAGATGAGGAAGAGGAACAGTGAGCAGGCAGGAGTAAATACCATCCACCACCGTTGCGTTCAACGTGTGCCGGTGGAACCAGCACGTACGGAATAGCATGCATATACGGGTTGTTAATCAAACTACCACTTGAGCGATACAGAGCTAAATACAGCGCATTAAACACCATCGTCCCAAATCTATATGAATAGCAACGGTACTAATGTGGGTGGGTGGAGCACCTAGGTGCTCCTCTGTAATTTCCAACTTGTGTCTTGCTTCTCACGTAGATGCTCTACATATATGTGCAACAAAAGTGGGTTTCATGTGTCAGGAAGTGTAGAAGTTTTGAGAGTTTTTTTTGGAATGAGAAGAATCAAAGAATACAGCAACAAATTCAGTCTGAAATTTGCTTTGTGTGTCTACAAATCTTTCCTTAATGAGTATTTGGAAACCTTAAGATTATTCTGTTACTATGGGATTTTGTAGTGTCATGGACAAGACATACTTGTTGACACTGTTTGCATACCAAGAGTGCTGATTTTCCTTTTTTGAACAATCACCGGGGGGAGGGGATTCCCACCTGAATATATTACTCAAAGGTGCCTGAGGGCAAGTTACAGATTACATTATAGATTGCAGCAAAAGGAAAGGTACAGGCGCCAAGACAAGGCAGCCTCCCTACTAACATGGTCCTTAAATCTGAAGGACCAAAGCATGAAATCGGAGATAATGTTCTAAATAGTATTTAAGGAGGAGTGTATCTCATTACGAAACACACAAGCGTTTCTGAAATCCTAGAGCTTCTAGAGAACGGCGAGGGCGACGGTAGGCCAAATGTTGATGTCGAGGCCTACCGGAGTAGGAATATCCCAGTTAGGGGCCTGGAGTGTGAGGAGGGACCAGACCTGGGCCGCGCATGGGCAAAGTAGAGCGAGGTGTGTCGCATCCTTAGAAGACAAGTCGCGGCGAGGGCAAGACGATCCCGAGGTAATGGTCTTGCGATGTAAGTTCGCCATCGTTCTTAGCCTATCGCGACAGAGGAGCCAGCGGAAGATCTTCACCTTGGTTGGTGCCTTGGATCCCCAAATGTGCCATGCATTGAGGTCAAGCTCATGGTAAGAGTGCTGATTTTTGTTTGGAAATCAAGGTGTTTGATAACTTTCATTGTGTATGCTTGTTGATAGGGGGCTGCTATGCGTCGGCCGGTGGATCTTTTAAAAAGATCTGCCGCCTCGCGAAACATTCGATTGCGTGACGCAAGCCGTTCAATTCTTCTCTCTAATTTCCTGCAATGATGCTCTTGTTGCAAGATCTGGTCTTCTTTGATTTCCTGCAACAAGACTTTTGTTGCGAAACCTCATCTTTTACAATTTTCTGCAACAAGACCTATGTTGCAAAACCTCTTCTTTTTTAGTTTTCTGCAACAAGACCCTTAGAGAAATTGCAATAACATCTCCCGCCGCATCTAATTTTCTGCAACAACATTTTTCACGCGTCTAATTTTCTACAACATCTTTCATGCGTCTAATTTTCCGCAACATCTTTCAAGCGTCTAATTTCCTGCAACAAGATCCTTGTTGCAAAAATTGCAACTACATCTTCCGTTGCGTCTATTTTTTCTTCAACAAGACCCTTGTTGCAAAAATTAAAACATCTTCGCCGCATCTAGTTTTCTGCAACAGGGCCCATGTTACAAAATTTGCAACAGCATCCCCGGCCGCTCGCGTACTTGCGCAGCCTGCCACTATTTTGCAACAACATCGTTGTTGCAGAGATAAGATGGCGCCACAAACACCAGGAGGGCTCGCACCTGAAGCTTCTGCACTGCCCGCCGGCGAGCCCTTTCTCCGGCGCGCCACGCATCTCCCCTCCTATGACCCCCCCCCCTCCCCCCTCCCCCCTCTCTCACCTCCATCTCCTTCTCTTCACAGGAACCATGCCATCGGCAATTGAGTCCTCCGCCTACTTTCCCGGTGAGCTCGAGCCAGATTCGCGCCCATGGGAAGAGAGATGTGAGTGGCACGGGGAACCGCTTCGCTTGGCAGCGCTGATTCATGAGGAAGGAGATTCGGGAGAAGAGGATAAGGTACAAGGCGAGGTGTGACTGTTGCAAATAATGTGGTGGTGGGGTCCAGAATGGACGCGTGGCACGCAACCGAGGCGGCGGACGCGAGCGTGATTATCCGTCGGGTGATCTGAATCATTTCCCTTGTTGATATCGTTGATTCAAATGGATGTTGGTATTGTTTAAATGTAGTGGAGGTTTCATGTGTTGGAGAGATGAGAAAGAAAAAGTAAGATGATGACATCACATAGAGTAGCTTCCATTGGGTGATAGTGGCATACAACAATAGCTTCATTTAAATTTATCTATGTGGATGGCTTGATGTTGCCTCCAACACCTTCCCCATGAGGCACCCATAACCTGCCCCTGCCCGTCCTTTAGGTACACCACGATCCCCAATTCCCCATTGCATGTGGGATTGCCACGCTGGGAGGGGAAGGCGACGCACAAGGACAACATCCCACCTCATAGGAAGATGGCGACCGCAAGGATTCGAAGATTTTAGACAAACTGCACTTATTTTGATACCTTCCGTTCACTAATTGTGCTTGCTCCTAATTTTCTTATTGTTGCTTTCTACAAAATCATTTTTAATACTTGCAGATATGACATTTGACCAAGTTACCATACAATGCAAGGTTCGTTTGGAAACATTGATACAATTGGCTCCATGGCATCCAAAATTCTTCTCGCAACTTTGTGCACTTATTTCTGGGTGTTTCTTCGCTTCTCCTAATCTTCGCAAGAGCTAGGCATCCCTATTCACAGTGGCCTGATTTCAATGCAACAAACTGCAGAAGAGTAAGAAGCATACACAGATGTAATGGACGGGCAATAAAGGCTGGTGTTGATTAAAACAATTACTATGTCGAATACCATAAACCAAACAATAGGTATGAGTCGTGGTCAAGCAGGACTCCGTAGGCCAGCCGGCTGCAGCTCCTTGGTACTTCCAAGCACTTGAAATAGAACTCTGCAAAGCACCCACTGAATAAATTGGCGGCCACCCCCATCACCTGCACAAAACCCGACAGAGACAACAAACAATATATGGCGACAGATTGATACTGTACAAAAGATGTTAAAAGACGGTATTGATGTACATGGGGCAAGATTTTCCCCTCCCTCCCAGACTACCAATTCCACATTTTAGCAAGCCAACATGGCCATTTACATCATTTCCATTCTAACTTTTAAACCAATGAATTAGGTAAGTGATGGCTGTTGTCCCCCTAACAACTTGGGGAAACAGCAATCACGATGAATGTTGCTGTACAAGCAAAGGGATAAGGAGGTAAAACAAGTCAATCCCCACCATTCACCATTCTGACACGAACAACAAGCTAAGAGACTTATAACTGCTTTTCACCACAGCATGGAGCGACAGAGCCCTATATCTTTCAGCCAATGCAAACTAAACTGGGTTTTCTGAGCACAAGTATTTTTTTTCCAACGAATGGTGATTCCTATGAGGCAAACAAGTTGGTATTTACAGCAATGCAGAAGCGCCTCCTTCAAACTTGCAGGTAATTCTGAACGACTGTCACTTTGCTCGGAAATCATGTCTGAATGTTGTGAGATTTTGAGTGAATCTGTCTCTGTTCTTTGGTTCCAAGCTCCTTGTGACATCAGTCATGAGCTTATCAAAACACTGTGAGAGGCGTTGTTGCTGATCTATAGGCTGCAGACAACAGATGTGTTAGCTCTTAGATCAATAAAAAACCCTCTGTTAATTACAGTAACACAAGAAAGAAAACTGGAAGGATCAGTGTAACTATCATAGCATAACTCTAGTGAGATGACACAGTTCAAACTGCAGAAGATATCCTGTTTAAGGAAACAAACAATAGTTCACCCAGTATGTTATTTCTGACAGGGAGGCCCAGTATATTTTTTATTTCACATGTGCTACTTCCTCCGATCCATATTAATTGTCACACACTTAGTACAACTCTAAGCGAGTACTTGAAATAGAATATTCCAGTACTATATACAATTAAGATGTTATCAAAAGATAGTTCAGTTAGAAATATGTATGATATTTCCTCACCGACACCAACTTGATATGCTTTACTACATGTGAAATCAAGATATCACAAGGTAACTTCAAACTAGACTAGTTGCAGCCTCTAGCACACTCCCTCCGTCCGGAATTAACTGTCGCTGAAATGTATAAGGATCACTTTTTAAGAAGTTACTTATTCTGCAATGTGAATATCAAGCAAACATTGTTGAAAGCTTTGATGGTATCTGCATATTCACAGTTTCTGGTGCAATCCTAAAAATTAATACCACCTAAGAAGAACACCTGGAACAAGAAACCTAGCCCTCCTGAATTACGTCAGATGTATGTGCCCATGTGTACCATCTACTCCCTCCGTTCCAAAATAGATGACTCAACTTTATATTGAATCATCTATTTTGGAACGGAGGTAGTATTTGATAAGAGTGAAAATCATTAATACCAAATATTCAACCGAAACTTGATATGCGACATGATTGTCATAACAAATCTCAAATATAGTTTTCCTGGTACATTTGTTTCATCAAAATCATAGACAGAGCTACACTTTCAAGAAAATATTTCACAAAAGCTTACTTTTGACTTGTTTTCTGATATTTACTCAAGAAAATTATATCCTAGCCATGAGATAAATAGACCTAAACACTGATGACAAAATGAAGTTCAACAAATGAAGAAAAGGAAGGGGAAAGGACAAAATGTATAATGGAACTTAGAGCAAAAGAGCAATCTAACCTGTGACGCTAATATCTGCGCTCTCAGATCACTAAACATCTGCACGCCAAAACAGAAAAATAAATCAAAATTACATGAAAACAGTACGAACTAGGAAGAGAAAGAGAGAACGGGAACATGGTTACCAACAACAATAAGAAGAAAGGCACCTGTTCACTGATCATTATCAAACTAAGTATTGGTCTACTGAGACTCCACTGGTTACCCGCATCCTCGAAGATAATGATTTCAAAAAGTGACTTCAGTATCTGTTGCAGAAAAAATATTATTATTATCATTACAAAGCAACCTTTTCGAATATGGTACAAAAGATTAGCGTCACAAACCTGAGGAAATAAACTTGGGAGCTCCCCAATATGTCGAGCAAGATTCAGTGCAGCTGGTGATGGTGGATTATCACCAGCTGTTATATTGTTAAAATAGAAAGCTGCCAAGCTATCAATGGCAGAAGCACACTGCCAAAAGAAAAAAATAGAATGCATATAACCCAAACAGCAATAGTATCAGGCATATACATAAGTAATAGAAGGATTTTCTTGCAACAAAACGTAATAAACTAGCTTCAGGCATATACATAGTAGATAATAGAACTTCATTAGTCTTTGTTGTGGTTACAAGTTGTGAAGCAAGTTATCCCTTAGAAAACCATAGCTCAGGCACTGATCCATTACTAGTGTCATGTTGTCATTACAGGAACATTTCCAGGTGGTAAAGAGATTCATAGTGAGATACCTGTGTTGATATTCCTGTATCTAATCCTTTCAAGCCAGATTCAAGCGAGGTGACAATATGCACAAATGTGCTTGTGTCCAAATTGAGGACAGAATTGATAGTGATATGGTTGTTGAAAAGAACTTCCATATATCCATAGTATGCTTTTGAAAGCTGAAAGAAATCAACAGCAATGATATGTAAAATAGATGCACCTAAGTGACCACAAAGTGTATTTGCATATAGTCCATGGTTTAACCTACAAAAACACGATCCACAATACAAACAAAGATACTACTACTATTTAGACACGACCTATCATAACCAACGCACAGCAAAAAAAAAAACAAGGTACAAAGAAAGGATATGGCTTACAATCCTGACTCCTGTTTTTACATACTCCCTCTGTTCACTTTTATAAGACGTTTAGACAATTCACACAGCGCCCAAAACAGTTCAGTGTCAGCTGTCCAAAACGTCTTACAAAAAAAGAACAGAGGGAGTATATTATATTTGATTGAAATGTAGAATAATACAGGTTGGAATACGAATTATACTGTTTTAAATCTTTAGGTCATAGAACATAACAAAAATTCCTCATGGAAAAAATTCTGGACACCACTACTTTCCCATAGACCGTTCAGTATGTGAACCATGGTTGCATATGCACCCACAGCATATTATTTTAACACACCAACCATGTAAATACATGAGATTACTTTACTAAGAAAGGATTTACTCAGCTGCATTGGCACCACAATTTTGGTCCAGTTTCTGATGACCGAACTGTTGCATATGCCAAGTATACACGTTCTATGTGACAAGAGACAACAACTTCACTTCTTCGGTGCTATAAAACTTACCACAAATGTTTTCAGATAGCTAACAAACATAACATAGGAAAAACAATTGTAACTAAATTCCAAAGATGGCATAAATAACTCGATACCTTTTTAAATGTCAATATGTCAGACAACGGAATTGACAGGGTCATCTTTAAAGATATATCAAGGGCATCCGCAAGTGCTCTGTCACCATAAAGCTCGAAGACACCAAAATTGACATAGTTCCCACATAGGGCTGCACATACAATTCAAGTGAATGCCAGTCAAAAGAACAGTAAATTATCGGCAAGAAGAGATTACAATTCCACAACGATTCAAATATTTTTATGTGACAACGGTATAAACACAGTACTAGGCAGCACTATTATCTTATTATAACCCTAATAATGCAAATAGAGCTTAGGTTAAAAACATGGCCCCGTAAAATTTCCTAGAATCTGAATAAAGTTGCCTCCTATAACCAAAAGGCTTTCACAGAAACCAGCCAAAATGTATAATTCACAAAATTTGCCCTTAATAGTCCCTTGAAACAAGGATCTCTTTCAAGTGGTTGAAACAAATATACTTCTACTACATAAGTCCTTGAGCATTTGTATCATATACAATGAAATTAACATCGGCAAAAACGTAAGCAACCAGCGGTCACAAAAGAATATGTTTCAAAACACAATACGCATACTCACCCCTTGAAAGAACAGTCAATGAAATCCATATGCCTTTGTATTTACTTCTATAAATATTAGTGCCATTTGGAAGTAATAAAATCCGTGAACCATAAGCCACAATCAGCTTACTAATCTCCCGGAACAGAAGGATCCCATTTGGTGATGACGAATCAAATGTCAATCGTTGAGCCTTATTCAAAACAAATTCAGACATGAACTTGAGTAAGGGTGTGGTGACCTGCATGTGATGATGAATAAGGAGAAGATTAATAAGCCGTGGATTCTAGATAACAAGGTTAAGCCCAATAAAAGCGAAGTGTCCCAAAAAATGTAACATTAGTGATCATTGACAACCTCTGGTTCATCAGTCAGCAGGGAGATGGCTCTCAACAGAAGAGGCATGCGAGACGGATACAACCAGTCAAATAGGAGGCCGTAAGTCCTGCGGCTGAATTAGATCAACAAAAGAGCAGTTAGTCTCCAAATTTTACAAACTATTGGGACACTTGTGTATGTTCAGAGAATACACCTGTTTGTGGCCATAGCAATGCCTCGTAGATCTCTCATCAAACCAGTAAATGCGTACTTTACAACATCAGTCCGGAAAGCAGCATCAGCACTTGCCTCCAAATTAACTGCAACCTATAGTGAAAACAAAGAATAAAATTAGATAACAAATGTGATAAAAAATCTATACTAACACAAAAATAACAAGCTATGCACCTGCAGAAGTGGCTCCATGAAACTTCGGAATTTTACTGGGCCATCCTCCATGAATACCAAGCAGCCAAGGATGTAGTAGAAGTTAGTTCTACTGCGGACACATCTGTATTCTTCAAGAAACGGAAAATTTTCCCGCTGGCAGTATGAATAGTAAAAACATAATCATTTCCAAGACCGAGAAGCACAGATATCTATCAAATGAAAGTAGTGTGAAGCACTTACAGAATGATTTGCGATAATGAACTTTGTACTCTCCAGCTTGAGAAGAAGCTTTCCAGTCATATAGCTGCTATGGCAATACAAGATGAAAATAAAAATCATGATGCTGAACATGAGAAAATGAAACTGAATACATAAATCTACAAGTTTACCCAGATGCAAGCTCCAGGAACAGTGACAGAGTATGATCAATAACATCTTCGCACTGTATACACATCAAAGGTTAGCAACACCTTATAGATCAAAGTCAAAGCTGAAATCAGTAAATGAATAGTCACCTCAGCATAGCATTTCAGATTTGTAGCTATTTTCCCAACAATGACGTTGAGTAAAACTAAATGGTCAGTCAGTCCAAGAAGTTCAGACAATCTTGCATACAACTGCTGCAGCAAAGAAGCAATGCTTTATAATATGACAGAAGGGTATATCAAGATACAGTACAAATAATATCAGTCTGTCGTATAATTTCATGTTTCTAAACCTTTGAAGCATGCATGGCTTGGTCCCCTACATATGACCTTCTGAAATTTTGAACAAAGATAAGAATAGCTCGATCAAGCCTTTGCTTACTTATTTCTTGATATCTCTGCAAAGAAAAGATAATGAGTTACACTTCACATAATAAGCTTGCGCCGCTTATAAATAAATACTGGTAAGCAAAGTAAAGCCCTGATCTGATGGCATGCCATATAAGGATGAAAGAACAACAACAAACTCATGCAAGTTCAGCAAACGCAAGAGATAATATCACATACTCCCTCCGTTCCAAATTACTCGTCGCGAAAATGGATGTATCTAAAACTAAAATGCATCTAGATACATCCATACCTGCGACAAGTAATTCGGAACGGAGGGAGTACAATTTATCCTACGGGGGAAAAGAATTTTGAGTCATCAAGAGATAATATCTAAGTAGGATATATGCATATGGAACCAACATTTATGTCGTAATAATCATCCCAAACCATGCTTTGTTGATGCCATGTGGGACTGTGGGCAATAGCTCTGCTGGTACAAGCTCCACCCACCCAAAGGGGGTGGAAATCTACTAGTTATCTAAATACCTTTGAATTGTGAAAGTTAAACTTTATTTAAGGCAGCTAGAGGCTGAGATCTTTGAAGGGAAGTTAAGAGATCAAGTTTGCGTAGCCCACGTATTCATGAACCAACTACATAATTAATCTTCTGTCTTCAATGAGCAATGTTAATGAGGAGCAAGCAACTACATAATTAGTCTTTGTCTTCTCCTCTCGCCCATATTGTCTACATCAACCTCACTCTCACAACGCAATCCATCAAATTCACCTCCAGCCAAGGAATGGGCGTAAAAACCATAGGGCCAAAACCAAAACTGAAGATGAATTAACTGATTTTGCTCAGAACCAAATTAGTCTTTGTCTTCTCCTCTCGCCCATATTGTCTACATCAACCTCACTCTCACAACGCAATCCATCAAATTCACCTCCAGCCAAGGAATGGGCGTAAAAACCATAGGGCCAAAACCAAAACTGAAGATGAATTAACTGATTTTGCTCAGAACCAAATTTACAAAACCAAAAATGATTTTTGGTGAAATTGGTTTTAAACCACCAGAACATTGGCTTACAAAGCAAACTATTTGGATTAAGGAACAAGCTCTATGGCCCCGTGGCAGATTGTGGGCATCACAGCAGGGCCCATGGCCATCCACAATCCCCAACCTCATCATGCATGCACATGCACCAGATCAGCAGCAGTTAGATCCAATCACAAGTCCTCAACAAACAAACACTAGAACGTAAGGAGAGGCTGCCATGTCACAAGCAACTCCTTGTGAATATTCTCCCTCTCCCTCTGTCTCTCGCAGCCACAGCGAGAGCAAAGGCCGACGGCAGCCATTGATATGGCCAGCAATTTTTGCCAACCTAGCCTTCCTCCCTTGATTGCATACCTTGTGTGATGAGCATCTCTTGGTTGTGGGTTTCCAGGTGAGTGTATAATGTGTTTGACCACTTCAAGTCAAAGATGTGTCCTACCATGTAGCATGGTAAGGTGTTTCAACCACTTCAAGTCAAAGATGTGTCCTACCATGTAGCATGGTAAGGTGTTTCGACCACTTCAAGTCAAAGATGTGTCCTACAATGTAGCATGGTAAGGTGTTTCAGTCAAAGCTCCCTACTGGAGCAAACCGTGCACTACTCCCCAGCTCCCCGCTATGAATTTGCAAACCTCAACAGACTGCCAGTGTTGAGCCAAGGAAGAGGGGATGAGGCCAAGTCATCATGCCCTGGGCAAAACGCGTGCTACAGTAGGTGGGACAGAGGGTCGCAAATCTCACTAGGGTGAGACAACTCCAAAAACACGTCCATAGTTCAGACTGCAGGCTGCAATTCTTTGTACGTGATCTGATGTGCATTGTGTTTTAACCAAAAACCCAAGCCGAATTGTCACCAAAGTTTCTGTTTACAAAAAACTAGTACTAGATGCTTCTGTTGCTGCTTTCAACTATGCACATTAGTACAAAAACCAAAACCAAGTTTTCGGCTTAACTGAATGTCTACTCAGACTCTAGCCCATACAAGTAGACTATTTCAGTAACACAAGTGGCACTGGATTAGGGTGCACGTCAAACAGCAAGTGTTTATGGGGGCTGTTGTTTCTACCATTTCACTATACCCTCAAATTCAGTTTATTTTGCCTAAAGTGAATGTAACAGGTAGCATTGGGACAAAAATATGGTTGCTGTAAAGAGCACTGAACACTTCCAAAATTAGTCATTTGAAGCAGGGCAGTTGCAATTTTACAAGGGAATGGAGAAATAGGTGGTTGGACATTTATGGTATAGTTGGGTAAAAGGTCAACACTGTTAAACTGTGAAGATTCTTGAAAAATAATGTTGTTCCAAAAACCAAAAGAACATGTCTAATACCATTACCAATAGTCCAATACTACATTCGCAGGCATCTACGTATATCAGATAGCACATAAAAAAGGAAAATCTTCCTGCAAGCAAACTAGCTCATCATTCATGTCAAGCGATGAGATAATTTCACCTAACCTGTGCATGCACCCCTGTGTCAGTAATATTTATCAACTGTAACACACGAGCCGCAAGTTCTGCATCGAATAACTCCTGTGAATCTTGGCTGCAGAAGAAAATGGCGAACCTTGTTAGTGAAAAGAATATATTAGAAAAAGAGAAGGCAAACAGCAACAAAATTAATTACTCGCCTGCAACCAACAGTCTGCCTAATCTTGAGAATAGCCGCAATTATGTGGACCATCCATGCAATTTGCCCTTCAATGACAGACAGCTCAGCTGCATCTCCAGAAGCTGGTAATCTTGACCTTGCCTGTACAAATATTTTACTTTGAATCTCTTCTGGGAAAAGAAAAATGAGAAACAAGACTGACATACCGTATAAGCTTGTAGAAGAGGCTCCATGATATTAATGATGAAGAGGCTACAGCTTTCATACTGCAAACTCATCAAAAGAAAGTAACTATCAGGGCATGCAATATAAAAAACTTAAGCAAGTCCAAAAATCCCAAAGAAACAAGGACTTCCTTTTTCTACAGAACATGCAAAGCCTTGCATATAAATTTCTTGGGAGAAACAACAACATATAGAAGGGAAGGCCGACAAGAGGTCACAAAGCTTCTCAGCGAACAAGCCAGGCCGGAAAAACAACAGTGTCCTAAGGGGTTTCATGTAACTACTGCATCCTGATGTCAAGGAAATCAGTGATTGATGTAATTCTATAGAAGGCAAACAGATAAAAGGAAGCACGCATTTTGCTACAAAAAAACTTATATTTATCACGTTTAGGAAACAATGAAATTGGATATAAACACATGTATAACAATCCATGAATGCATGAAAATATATATCAAAATGAATCCATGAAAAGGGGGTCGACGATTACAGGAATTGGTAGAACAATCATTTAACCACTGCATACTACTATCAAAGAAATCACTTGTGATTGAAGTAATTCTATAGAAGGCACAATAGCGTTTAGGAAACAATGAAATCAGATATAAACACTCAGTGGTGAGTGGTGACTGGTGACTGGACATGCATAACAACTCCATCCAAATCTCAATTGAAGGAATTATAAGCCTTCATATATACGTCCACCATTCTATAAAAATATAAATCAAAATGAATCGATGAAAAGGGGGATGATGATTATGGGAATCGGTAGAACAATCCTAATCAAAGTACCAAACCCTCGTACCGAGTTGAAGGGCATACAGCTATAATCTGTAAGGAAGAAATTGTATCATGGTTCATAGTAAGAAATAGTACAGGTAAAGAATTATGGATGAATACGATCTCATATACTGAAATGTAATTAAAAATAGTTTTACATGAGTTGGCCAGATTTCTCTAATAGCTCAGGGTGTAGAGTACATATAGTCCTTCACATCAGTCAGTCCAAAACTCAGAGTTGAACAACACAGTTGATTCAGCAAAAATATCATGTGCGGTCACTAAAATTTCGTCAACAACTTAACAAATGCAACAAGATGAAGACTATAGTGCTTGTCTGCTGCCTTATCTTTGTGTAGACTCTGAATTCAAACAAAGCACTCAATGTAGAGAATATTCTGAGGTTGCAAACAGTTTCTCAGCATCTTAACAAATGAAGATGAGTAGCAGAATGGTCATCTATTGCATTATCTTTGTGTAGATTGCGCAGTTTTGGCAGCCCGAAAACTCTTGAGTTGAATACATAAACTTACTGGACATGCTAGTCAGAGCACAAAGGTGCATATCACATGCTCGATCCAAAACTGACACATGCAAACCCTTAACCACATTTACTGAAAAACTGGAATAGGGGCTAAATCCTACTAACGAATGTGTACATGTTTACTGAGTCAAATCAATGTTTTGAATACAAAAGATATAATATATTAAATCAGAAAGAAAAATTTATGATGTAGCAGCACCTTGAATCTACAAAGATAAGGAAGACTCTCCAGCTGATCCTGGAGACTTTCCGCATTTTCTAACGGATTATCTGGGTCTGGTGAGTTATCCGCAAAGCTGGCCTGTGATGAACAGAAATGACATAATAATAAAAATGGCAAACAGTTTCTTCTTAGACTGAAATAAAAAAGTAGTTGACCTCTCACAGAAGAAGGTACCTGGACAGAATTAATTCTAGAAGTGATAAAACCCTCTGTAATTTTGGGTACAGTTTCATCAAGCAGACTCGGTGTATCGCCTTTCAAGTAAGGCACAGATGTCACCAGCCTTGACCAGAGACTTAAAAGATAGTAGACGCTATTACTGGCCCACTACAAAATAAATAATCGGTAACATACCAAAGTCATAACAGACAACAATCAACAAAGATTAAGTGAGCAAGAAGAAAGACAAACCTGCCATGATAGCAATGATTTAGTTGTAAATTCTGCTACGAGACCAAGCCATTCACCATAGAACTCAACATTCAGAAGCTCTGATAACTGTGAGGTATAATAGATCAAATGTTCAAAACATTTAATAAAAAATTGAATCATTCCTAGCCTGAAGGATGCCAGTACAACCATGAAGTAAGCTAATTAATAATTTGACCCGAAAATGGATAACAACCAAATTTAAACCAAATCATCAGGATGTAGGTATTCCCAATATGACATAAATTAGATTCACAAAAATAAACAACTAGGGAGTATCACAGAATAAATATGATACAGTTTGATAGGATGTTGCTTCAATTACAAATCACAGATTAAGTTGCACTATTTTTGACTAAACAAATCAATTCATGGCAAACTTTGAATAGAAAAACGACATTAATATGTTTTCGCTTGAAGACAAGTAAAATGGCAATTTGAACATAACAACAGAAATAAGTCATATAGCTCACTAATACATGGTATATTTGGCAAGAGAAAAACAAGAACTACAACCATACGAAACTGAGAGATGTCATTATCCAGCAACAAGTTTATTTACAAAAATGAACCCCAAAAAAACATCATGCATGGGGGAGCCATAAACCACAACAGGTCACCACTTAAGACATTGACAAGAATAATGATCGTGATATGAATACAATGTTCCATCAAGTACAGTGATGTTTGTTTATGGCTAACATTTCAAATAATACATCAGCAGTCACAGCACAGAATGATGGAACTCAAGTGTAGCATAATTGGTTGACCGATTTTTGTCATTGATAAAGCTAAAAGATTTGGAGAAGCTACAAAACCAAAATAGTACTACCTCATGCATCCAACATGCCAGGAGAGCGAACTTGGGTAGGAAAACTACATGCATACTTCACAACTGTTGCACCACTATCATTACTGCAATGGATAAGTTTGTCTATAGTCTACTAAATACTTAAAGAAACAAACATAAACATATCTTTAGTCACAGAATAGACAAGAATTAAAGTAGGGTTATTCTTAATTTAAGTAGCAATATCACAACCTGGTAATTCACTTTAAAGCGTCCCAGAAGACGGCAGAACTCATGGTAATTTCCATGATCAGCGAGACCTGTTAATGGTAAGTCAAAATAAATTACATAGAATTATTTAATTCTTTCCACAGGTGCATGGGTAAGTTTGGCTTCTCCTTGCACATAAATTTAGCTATCTTTCCCTAATAATAAAGCACGGGTTGAGTCTCTCGGGTTCATCGTCGCGGCTTTTTTGCAAAAAAGTCCTTATGTTTTTTCTTTATTAACCCGCAGTCCCTGTTTTAGTCAATCCAGAACGTTTCGTTTTGTAAAAAGAAAAAAACTGGCCATCGCGCGGAGCGCCGCTACTCCAGCCGCAGCCAGCTCCTTCTTCTCTATCCAGTATCCACGTCCCTCGCATCGCCCTCCTCTCCCCCGCAGCTGCTTTGCGCCGTCTCCCAGCTTGCACGCGACGCGAGCTCGCACCTTCCATGGCGTCTGCGCCTCCTCTCCTTCCCTCGCCGGCGTGCGTCGCCCTTTCGCGCCTCCCCTCCTTCCGCACGGGCAGCGTGCTGCTGCACCCGTCCTTTGGTGCAGCACCTCCGGCCACCACAACAACGAGCAGCTCCGTCGCCGTGGGCCTCCTCCTTGCCTTGCACCAGCTCCACTTGCTCGCCTTGCGCCGCTGGCCATGAGGACTCCTCCGCGAGATTTGGATGGAAAATTCATAAGGACGGACGGTGCGGCAGGGCCGACGCTCGGTGGAGAGGTGAGCGCCCTTGCGCGTGAGTGCGGGCATCAGAGGTGGTTGAGGTGAGCGGCATGGGCGACCAGGCGTTGGGCGACGAGAGGAGAAGAAGGGGCGACCGGATGCACAAGGGGGCGCGAGGGAGCCGCAGCTGGGCGATGGCTGCCATGGCCGAAGGCGGCAGCTCGGGCATGGTGACGCGATGCACAGCGGGAGAGGAGGAGAGGAAGAGCGAGGCCAACGGCGGTCCGGCGGGGTTCGTCGGCGTGTGCGGCCGGGCCAGTCGCCGGGTGGCCGTGCAGCGAGCCCGCGTGGGGGATCGGGTGCAAGGCACCTCACCTCTGTGAGTGTGCGAGTGTGGCGGCGCACACGGGATCGAGAAATACAAGAGGAATTTGGGGATCGGGATAAGGTTCAGGGAGGCTGCCGCTGGTGACGGGCTGAGGAAAAGGGGCCTGCAAATTGCTGCTATGCATTGCTTGGGCCAAAAAGAAACACACAGAGAGAGCGGTGAGGTATATGCTGTTTTATAAGAACTTAATAACTTTGTCTAAAAAAAGAACTTAAAAACTATTTTATTTTGGGTTGTACCAACTCCAAATAAATTATTCCACGTGGAACTTACATTTACACTGCTATACAAATATAATTCCAACTATTTAGTTAAGAGGTCTAAATTGAAAGTGGGTTATGGTTAACTCCAAATAAATGAAATGATTTGTTTTTAGCCACCTAATATTATTGGGAGGCTATGTTCATGAGTTATAAATAGAACCACCATGTGAATTCCCTAGATCAAAGATCCATACAAATTATTTGTTTGAATTTCTTTTGGGTTGGCAAATTTAATAAGATTTCAAGTGAGTGTTTTTAAACAACCACATTTCAAATTAAAGCATGATGACATGACCAGCAAAAATAATATGAAACAAACATTATAGTTCAGCATATGTGGTACTGACGCAAGAGAAGCCTAAGATGCCCAGCCATGTTGCACTTATGAGAAAAAGTAAAGAATCAGGGATAAGAAAATTCCATGTTCCAAGGAAAGGTCTGGTTGACTCGGTCCTTATAGACATTATTCCAAATTTGTATTTCGAGACCGCACGAGGCCAAGCCGCGGCTGCCTTTATTCAGAAACAGTGTGCCCCGACGGGCCTTCACACATTGTGTATGTTCTTTTTTATGTATTGCATTTTTGACTAACCGTGTGAATCTCCTAAGTTTTCAACAGTGATAATGGTGTCGTACTAAATAAAAAATAGGCATGGTTGGCAGATGCGAAGACATCGGTCATGATAACATGATCGGCTTTACATACATGCTCATAACAAAAATACCTTTAAGTTGAAGGTTTGAGTTTTTTTCCTCCGTTGCAGGTTTGAGTTTTTTTTTCCTCCGTTGCAACGCACGGGCCCTTTTGCTAGTGACTTGTAATTCAACTCAAGACTTTAGGTTCACGCAACTACTCCCTCCGTTCCAAATTACTCGTCGCAGAAATGGATGTATCTAGAACTAAAATACATCTAGATACATCCATACCTGCGAGAAGTAATTTGGAACGGAGGGAGTAGTAATTAGCTAGTCAACTTAAATGCTTCTTAACTGGTGAATAACAGGCTTGTTCCCTTCACTAAAGGACTTCAATCCAAGACTATTGTTCTGAACTGAAAAACAGCACTATTAACAATCTTGCGAGCAAAATGTAGAAGTGCTAAACCTTGGCCTGTTTGGAGTATCTCCCTGGTGCCTGACATCAGATGTGAGAGAAACTGGGACCTGGCGGGGTCTTCCACAAAAAGACTTCGCCTGACAGAAGCAAGTCTGACAAGACATTCCAAAGCCTGTAGAAAACAAGGTCCATGCACACATACATAAGGCAAGCATTTCTTGAAGAAGAAAAATCGATGTATATAACAAAAATAAAATATGCTTCTCAGACTCAGATATCACCAGGAAAATACTGCTCCTACATCGGAGTCAATCAAAATATTAAACATCAATATTTCATGACTTGCAGGTTCTAATAGCTAGTAACATACCAATAATAAATATATCAATAACCAGCCAATCAAAAGGTCGTTTAAGCATGTGGAACAGTGGGTCACTGGTGGTACATTTGCAGAATGTACTACTGATCACACAGCATTCAAAACACTTAAAATGTACCTCTTTTGAAACAGATGTATCATTGACTTTGTAGTAATCAAAAAAGATCTGAACAGTGGAAGGATCTTGAAGGAGAGGCCTCCAGGATGCAGGAAGCTGCATGAAGATATAAATATGCGTAAACTACAAGAAAAGGCAAAAAAAAAGTGTCCGTTTAATAGGAAGCTAACAATTAAGCAACCAATATACCTGCACTGTTCCAAACTCTTCAGAGCTCTCATCCACTGGAGAACCAACAAAGTCAAATGACAAGCACCTCAATGCAAGCGAAATAGGAACACGCCTTAGCTCATCCGGTACTGTAATGTAAGAAGAACTGTATTAGTTGGTAGAAATGAAATCAGAGTAGGTATTCTAATGAAGTCTAATGGAATGACAAATCATGCCCACGTAACACCTCAAACATCACCTTCACTTTTCAGTTGGTGTAATGAGGTAAGAGAAATTTGGAAAATCTGCAGAAGAAACTGATCCTTGAATGAAGTTGCAATTTTTCTGTGAAGTGTCAAAGGCATTGCAGAGTTCGCCTACATGCATAAAAAAGATAATAAACATTCAACTTCCTCATACAGTATGCCTTAAGAAAGGAAAATGATTGATACAAGAAATGAGCATTACACTATAATAGCAATGAAAAAAGGAAAAAAAAGTCAACTATAACAACTAAAAATCATGACCAGAAGCGATGATGCTAGTAGTAAACACCAAAAGCTGAAGGTAGTTTCCAATATGAATAGAACAGTTAACTGCATACCGATAACTTTAATTGGTCCAACTATTCATAGAGTGGTTACAGAAACACAAAGAAGTAATATGTTCGATTGAAACTAGTAGAGACGCAATTAGGATATTTTTCTTTTGCATTAAGCTAGTAAGCTTCACCAAAGAATTAGCCATGGACAGGAGTGCGTGAAAGTTAGCTATCCATAGGGTATGGAGTAAATTATAGAATTTATTCCAAAAATAAGAAAGCATGCACGCATACAACAGATGTAAACCAGTAATTAATCTCTGAATATGTACAACATACAGGCTGTCTGGAGAAGAGACCAACTTTGAATGATAGCACTCAAATCTGAGGGAAATAATCAGGATGATTGGATCCACTTTCCCCGTATATCTCAAACTTAAACTTGTAGTTTCTAAAATTAGCATGGAGATATAAATGGAGATTGAACATCGATGAGCCAACCATCCCTATTAATTAATATTAAATACACCCGCTTATTCATATTGGTGGGATTAAACAGTACTCCCTCCGTAAACTAATATAAGAGCGTTTAGATCACTACTTTAGTCATCTAAACGCTCTTATATTTCTTTACGGAGGGAGTAATATTCTAACCATTAGGACTGCATGCTCTTTTGCATGCCAATAATGACTTCTTATGTAGTATGAATGTAGTGAGCCACATTGTTTACAAGGCATCCTGCCTTAGATGCTTAGGCGATAAGGCGCCCTAGCAGCGCCTTACAAATATGCCCGCTTTAGGCGCTTAGGCATCAGAGCAGGTGGTGCTAGCTTTAGGTCGCCTTTTTTTGCGGGAGCGCTTTAGGTCGGCTTAACACCTTATAAACAATGGTGAGTCGTAAGTCCATCGTGTTCGCTAGTACTTATACACTATTAACTCACACGCAGTTTCCGATGAATGTACGTGTTAGTGGTTCTATGCCCATGGAAGCTAGATATGTACGTCAATAAAACTGTGCATGACAAATAACGTTAGACAACAAAATATTGTGCAGCGTTATAGAAGGAACAATGTCAATACCTTTTTTGGGAAGTCAACCAATGTATTAAGTGTTAATATAAATGCCTAACTATATTGAATAGAGAAGAAACCGTTTATGGAAACAAGATATACAGTAGAAAATTTTCCAGATCTCACCTGGTTCATTTCCATTACGAGAAAATTTAGTATCTTCAACCCTATTAAATAGTGATCCTGAGATGCCTGAAGACATAAGCATAAGCAACAAATTTAGAAAACTGAATCAGATAACATTTGACATGGCATGATTTAAAAAAGTTCCAAGTGAAATTTTATTGCGGAAACCTGCTTCATTTCAATTTGCTTTCCATAAATAGGTTGATTGTAATTGGCACTATGCTACATGCTAAAGACATGCAATCAGGTTTTGGCATGAACAAGACTTTTGCTTTATAAAACCAAAGGTGCTTTCGAAAGTACAATTCATCACACTGACTTGTCACCCTCTTTGCTTTTTTGTATCTGAAAATGGAAATAACTATACTACAAGTACACAGCACAAGAAAGTGCATTTTGGAGCAATTAAAAATGTGATCAAATAACTCAAACCAAACCAGTTATCAGTAATATTATCAACTGAAACACTGTTAAACTTGAAAGCTGGTGCTTGCTCCTCATAGTACATTGAGAAAATCAAGTTCGATTTACCAAAGAGATGCAAAACAAACATAATAACTTTGTTAAATACCTCCAAGAAGTTAAATTCTTAAAGCCATCAGGAATTAAGCACTATATATTTTGCTTACAAAATACCGTCTTTCCGTCTAATGAGAGTCATAACCATTGTTTATAAGGCGGTAAGGCGACCTAAGGCAAGCACCAACCGCCCTGAACCTAAGCGATGCCTAAGTGCCTAAAGCGGGCATAATTGCAAGGCGTTGCCTGGGCACCTTGCCACCTAAGCGTCACCTAAGCATCCAAGGCAGGACACCTTATAAACAATGGTCATAACATCCATACATTTTCACACACAGATGCATGTGTATCTGGCACAGCTGGTTATATTTTGACGGTTGGTTCTGAGGAGAAGGTTTCAGTCAACTATGAGTATGGAGTCCTTATTTAAAACATGACACAACTCTACTTTAAGCAACAATACTTGTCCCAGGTATGGAGTCCATACTTCATACATGATAGGAAATTAGGCAACTCCATTACGAATGCAAAAAAACACAAGAAATACTTACAAGAGCTAAGAAATCTGTTGCTTCTTTAAAAATCTCTCTGAATCTGTCATCATCAAACCATCCAAATTTTGTTATCCGACATGCAAGCTGAATTAGGGAAATAGTCACAAAGTTCTGCAATTTAGGTCCTCTTGCCGCAAGGTAGTTCATGACATAATTCCCTTCACACAGATTACAAATAGATTAGTCTTTAATTAGCAACAAAAAGATGGCGCAGAGCACAAGTGTGTTAGGGAGGATATAGATAAATAAGTTATCTATTTCGGCTAAAATGCATAAACATAAAAATTGAGATAAAATGAACATAAATACTTATCCCTTCCAGGTATGCTACAGAAGCACACAAAAAAGGTAGGCATAGAGTACGTAAATTATCATTTCATCTTTGTAATAAACATAAATGCTTTTAAGGACAAATAAAATAAGCTGTGAATCAAGGAAACAACAAAACCATTATGGTTTAAGTAAGGACTCAATGACATTTGGTAACGTATACTTAACATTTGTAAATGCCCAACTACCTTGTACATGACATTTGGTAACTTATATTTAACATGACAAGTACAACACGCAACTTGTACATGAATGTGAACATATAGAAAGAGACATAAATCCAACATGACATGCAGATGCAACAGTTGAAAGAATCAAAACTCAATGACATGCAATATCATGCTATGTTGTCGGAAAAGAAACATTACGGATATCAAGGCGCAATTGCAGAGAAAGACTGCGGTCTGAGACTTGCTTCACCAAGCTTGTACTGGCCAACATCAAGGCATATGGAGTTGACGCATTGTCCAATATATATTGGCACTGCGAAATGTAGTCACTGTTCTCTGAGAAGCACTTGAGCGTACTTTCTGCATGTGCTCTCTCAGCCGAGTCTCTAGAGTTGTAAAGCTTTTCGCACAACACCTCTAACTGTGCTAGGCTCTCCATTGAAGACATGAACAAGGAGCTCCAATTTTCCTTTTGATCAAGTATCCAGGATTAATATGCCACCAGGTTCTGAATTAATATCCACGAATTTGCATGAATGGTCATCACAAACTTAAAGTTAATGCATTAGGTATTCGCTTCAGTAGGGAACTTAAAAAGTACCATAAAAGCTCTGAAGCTGAAATATATGATTCTAGCACATGAAGAAGGATTGTCAAAATACATTCATATTACAAGAGAAATGTTCCAACAACAGAGTTTCTCAGGTACAGTCTTTTCAGTGAAGCTTAATCAAAGATTAAGACACAAGACACAAGAGAAAACACCTAACAAACACTTAAATCGCCAATACCAGCCACAATCAGCCCAGGGTTGAGTGATCTGCACGGATGGAAATGCAAGACTCAGTGATGGCTAAAGAAGCACAATGACAAATAATCATCTACCAAGAAGTTTCTGTTGGATTTTCTATAATGCACAAGTGCTGTCTAACACAAACACCCAGGGGTACAGCAAAACATAATGGCAGAGTGGCGACCTTACAAATTAACTAAATGATGCATCTGTAAGCCGTTCTATTTTACAGAGCACAAACAAACACAAATACCAGATCACGGGTATTGAACAGCACGATGAGATGACAAGTTGACAAGTACTTTGAACTGGAAATGCATGCTGCATTTGCTATGCAAATTATTCATACAAAACCCATTTCGGTATATATGCAATCGGCAAAAGAATCACAGCACTAGAAGTTTGTGGTATCATCCCCTAATCGTCAAATCACCCATCCGATTGCAACACAACAGCGTCAATGCATCAAAATCGTTCTACTTCGCCTCCTTATCCAAGGATCTAAGCACAGCACAAGCCACGAGAAAGCAAAACCGAAGATCCGATCACCATCAGAGAACAAACCAAGCAATCATCTACCCATAAACGACCACGTAAGCATCCTCGGGAGATCCGGCGAACTCCCAGCACGTCGAGATCCCCCGAACCCCGAGCGACCCCGCCGCGAACGCGCCGAATTTCACGGCATTCCAATCCTAAAACGCCGGAACGGGCACCGCGTTCGCGGCCTGAGCTACCACCACGGGCCCGATCGAGCTCCCCGCGCTGAGGCGAGGCTAAATCGCGGGACAGGCAACTCTACGGTAGACGTCGGGCAGCAAAAGCATCGCGGCCGCGGTGATCGGGGGCGTGCCGGACCTACCTTATCCCCGTGCCTGCGGAGTCCGCGGAGGTCACTGTCCGACGGCGGCTGTGGTGGCTAGGTCTAAGGCTGCCGTCTCGGCGTGGGGATCGGAGGCGTGCGTTTTTGGGTGAGGGAGGGGTGTGGGAAACGGAAATGAGGAAGCTAAATAGGAGGGAGGACGACGGGGTGGGGGTGGGGTGGGGAGCGTGTGTGCGTGCAGCGGTGGGGAGTGGGAGGCGATGATGTGCGGCGCTGTGGTGTGCCGGTGACGGGAAGTGATGGGCCGGGTTGGACTTTGCGTCTGCAGATTTCTCTGCTAGGGTTCATCCACGCATCGTCACTTTTGCTAGCCTACCGTCCGGTACAGCTTAGGACAAGTTTTTATTTTCTTTGTCATTGTTTTACACTAAACTAATAAAAAAGCCAGTGCATCGCAACGGGTTAAATAAATCTTGTACGCCCTAATTTGTGTTTCTACTTGAATGACACATATTATAATTGACACGCAGGAAATTTGTATGCCGATATATTGAGATAGAGAGTAGTCACAAGTTACAAGAGTTGTGGATCAGCGTCACAACCCACAAGACGGCCGCCAGATCTATAGTGCCACCTGGACTCGAGCTAAGTCGGGGGTAATTCTCTTAAAACTATTGTTCCCCATCTTCTACCACTCATAGCAAGTGTTTCAAATAATGTCACCAATGAAGTGTCGCGGTTCGGCTTTGTAGCGGTTGCTACAAGATTCATGTAGGCTATCGTCCGGTACTGCTGCTTGCGTCAACTGTATTTTCTCTCAAATGATAAGTGGCATATGTGTGGCATGAAGCACTCTGATCTTGGCATTTTTTACAACTAAAGTTGTTATTTGAAAAGAAAAAACTGAAATTTATCATCCAAAAAGAAGTTGTCATGCTTGACAACTAAAGGTGTCATCATCGCGACACTAAACTTGCCATAAAATCGTTGAAAGTTGTCGTGTGTTTGTGCCACATGTGTGACACTTATCAGGATCCTATTTTCTTTCTCTTTGAATTACACAAAATACGGGTTGCTACAAGATTCGTGTAAGCCTATATTTAATAGTATTATTTATGTTTGTACATTTAAGAGAAAAATAGTGCTAACTATACATGTTTGTGCATCTAAGAGAATAAATATTGCTAATTTCGTCCTCAGGTAAATGGAGTACAATTATTGATATTTCATCAATTTATTAACTAAGACACAATCTACAAAGATATTATCATAATCATACGTCGTTGAAACGAAAGAAGAGGCATTGCCTCAAAGTATTGCAGATAGTAAAATATACATTGGATTAGACTAAGTAATACTAGATAAATTTGCTTGGTTTGGATTTTGTATGTCACAAATTGATGAAGGAGGAAGAAATGACCGTTGGAGAGAGAAGCTCTCCCGACGCGCTCGCCTCGCCCCTCATCCTGTGTGCCGCCGCCGGAAGGGAGACACCGGCGGCCGGCACGTCGGGTGGGGCGAGCGGGGAGGGCATGCCAGTGACGTGGGTCCTGGCCATGGGTGTGGCGGCCGTTTCTGGGCGCTGGGGAAGGATTCGGAGGGTGAAGATGACGGGTGAGGGAGTCCTGGATTAGGGGGTTCTCGTGTGTCCGGGCTATGTGACATGGGTCGGACTGTTGGACCATGAAGATATAAGGCAGAAGGTCTTCCCCCGTGTTCGGGTAGGACTCTCCTATGCATGGATGGCAAGATTGCTGTCTGAATATGTAATTTCCTTCCTCTGTAAACCGATTGTGTACAACCCTAGGCCCCTCCAGTGTGTATATAAACCGGAGGGTTTAGTCCATAGAGGCTATCAGAATCCATAGAGGCTAGACAGCTAGGGTTTAGCCATTACGATCTCGAGGTAGATCAACTCTTGTAACCCCTATACTTATCAAATACAATCAAGTAGGACGTAGGGTTTTACCTCCATTAAGAGGGCCCGAACCTGGGTAAACATCGTGTTCCCCCTGTCCCTTGTTACCTTCGATCCTCAGACGCATAGTTCGGTACCCCCTACCTGAGATCGGTCGGTTTTGACACCGACATTGGTGCTTTCATTGAGAGGTCCACTGTGTCATCGGTAGAAGGTTCGATGGTTCGTTCAATCATCAACAACGATGCTGCTTCCGGGGAAACTTTCCTTCCTGGTCAACTTTTTGTGTTTGGCGGCTTCGCTCTGCGTGCCAATTCAGCTGGTCACCTTGAACAAATCGATAGCTACACCCTTGATCATCAGATCAGGTTCGGAAGCCTAAATTACATCGCTGATATCCGAGGAGACTTGATCTTTGAAGGATTCTCGGCCCCGACCGCTGTTCCTCATCTACAAGGGGGAAACCTATCGGATCCACCATCAGGCTCCGTTCAAGAACCAACTGTTGTTCCTTCCCTAGACTCAGATCCAGAGCGGACCACCCTATCTGAAGATGGGAGCATGAGCCCCGCCAGACCCTCTCCAACTACGGAGCTCCCTGCCGGAGACCCAGAGGTGACTATATTACCGGCAGGCAGGAACCAAACAGGACTCTCCCTGTCATCGGGAGGCCGAACTCACCTCTGGATGCTAACTCCAACCCCTCGAGGCCTGCGTCCATTGAGCACAGTCAGGTGGCGTTTACCATGCCCAGCTCCGCAGGTCCTTGGTCACCTGTCCAGCCTTCGCTCCTGAACGAGGCCCTAGATTTAATGCGATCTCTCGCCATTACGGAATTATCACCTCCGAACTACGCCCAGCCCGACCAGGGGCTGAGAGCGGGGAATTTTGCGTCCCACCCACCACCCACTTAATTGTTGGGGAACGTAGCAGAATTTTAAAATTTTCTACGCATCACCAAGATCAATCTATGGAGTCATCTAGCAACGAGGGAGAGGGGAGTGCATCTACATACCCTTGTAGATCGCGAGCGGAAGCGTTCAAGAGAACGGGGTTGATGGAGTCGTACTCGTCGTGATCCAAATCACCGATGACCTAGCGCCGAACGGACGACACCTCCGCGTTCAACACACGTACGGTTGGGAAGACGTCTCCTCCAACTTGATCCAGCAAGGGGGAAGAAGAGGTTGATGGAGATCCAGCAGCACAACGGCGTGGTGGTGGAAGCAACGGTGATCTCGGCAGGGCTTCGCCAAGCTTAGCGAGAGGGAGAGGTGTCACGGGAGGGAGAGGGAGGCGCCAGGGGCTAGGGTGCGGCTGCCCTCCCTCCCCCCACTATATATAGGACCCCTAGGGGGCGCCGGCCCTAGGAGATGGGATCTCCAAGGGGGGCGGCGGCCAAGGGGGTGGCTTTCCCCCCAAGCCAAGTGGGGCGCCCCCACCCCTAGGGTTTCCAACCCTAGGCGCAGGGGGAGGCCCAAGGGGGGTGTACCAGCCCACTAGGGGCTGGTTCCCCTCCCACTTCAGCCCATGGGGCCCTCCGGGATAGGTGGCCCCACCCGGTGGACCCCCGGGACCCTTCCGGTGGTCCCGGTACAATACCGATTACCCCCGAAACTTTTCCGATGGCCGAAACTTGGCTTCCTATATATAAATCTTCACCTCTGGACCATTCCGAAACTCCTCGTGACGTCTGGAATCTCATCCGGGAATCCGAACAACTTTCGGGTTACCGCATACTAATATCTCAACAACCCTAGTGTCACCGAACCTTAAGTGTGTAGACCCTACGGGTTCGGGAGACATGCAGACATGATCGAGACGACTCTCCGGTCAATAACCAACAATGGGATCTGGATACCCATGTTGGCTCCCACATGCTCCTCGATGATCTCATCGGATGAACCACGATGTCGAGGATTCAATCAATCCCGTATACAATTCCCTTTGTCAATCGGTACGTTACTTGCCCGAGACTCGATCGTCGGTATCCCAATACCTCGTTCAATCTCGTTGCCGGCAAGTCACTTTACTCGTACCGTAATGCATGATCCTGTGATCAACCACTTGGTCACATTGAGCTCATTATGATGATGCATTACCGAGTGGGCCCAGAGATACCTCTCCGTCATACGGAGTGACAAATCACAGTCTCTATTCGTGCCACCCCAACAGACACTTTCGGAGATACCCGTAGTGCACCTTTATAGTCACCCAGTTACGTTGTGACGTTTGGCACACCCAAAGCACTCCTACGGTGTCCGGGAGTTGCACAATCTCATGGTCTAAGGAAATGATACTTGACATTCGGAAAAGCTATAGCAAACGAACTACACGATCTTTGAGCTATGCTTAGGATTGGGTCTTGTCCATCACATCATTCTCCTAATGATGTGATCCCATTATCAATGACATCTAATGTCCATAGTCAGGAAACCATGACTATCTTTTGATCAACGAGCTAGTCAACTAGAGGCTCACTAGGGACGTGTTGTGCTCTATGTATTCACACATGTATTACGATTTCCAGATAACACAATTATAGCATGAACAATAGACAATTATCATGAACAACGAAATATAGTAATAACCATTTTATTATTGCCTCTAGGGCATATTTCCAACAGTCTCCCACTTGCACTAGAATCAATAATCTAGTTACATTGTGATGAATCGAACACCCATAGAGTTCTGGTGTTGATCATGTTCTGCTCTAGGGAGAGGTTTAGTTAACGGATCTGCTACATTCAGGTCCGTATGTACTTTACAGATATCTATGTCTCCATTTTGAACACTTTCACAAATGGAGTTGAAGTGACGCTTGATATGCCTGGTCTTCCTGTGAAACCTGGGCTCCTTGGCAAGGGCAATAGCTCCAGTGTTGTCACAGAAGAGAGTCATCGGGCCCGATGCATTGGGAATGACTCCTAGGTCGGTAATGAACTCCTTCACCCAGATTGCTTCTTGTGCTGCCTCCGAGGCTGCCATGTACCCCGCTTCACATGTAGATCTCGCCACAACGCTTTGCTTGCAACTGCACCAGCTTACTGCCCCACCATTCAAAATATACATGTATCTGGTTTGTGAATTAGAGTCATCCAGATCTGTGTCGAAGCTAGCATCGACGTAACCCTTTACGACGAGCTCTTCGTCACCTCCATAAATAAGAAACATATCCTTAGTCCTCTTCAGGTACTTCAGGATATTCTTGACCGCTGTCCAGTGTTCCATGCCGGGATTACTTTGGTACCTTCCTACCAAACTTACGGCAAGGTTTACATCAGGTCTGGTACACAGCATAGCATACATGATAGACCCTATGGCCGAGGCATAGGGGACGACACTCATCTTTTCTCTATCTTCTGCCGTGGTCGGGCATTGAGCCGTGCTCAATCTCGTACCTTGCAATACAGGCAAGAACCCCTTCTTTGACTGATCCATATTGAACTTCTTCAATATCTTGTAAAGGTACGTACTCTATGAAAGACCAATGAGGCGTCTCGATCTATCTCTATAGATCTTGATGCCTAATATGTAAGCAGCTTCTCCAAGATCCTTCATTGAAAACACTTGTTCAAGTAGGCCTTTATGCTTTCCAAGAATTCTATATCATTTCCCATCAACAGTATGTCATCCAATACAATATGAGAAATTCTACAGAGCTCCCACTCACTTTCTTGTAAATGCAGGCTTCTCCATAAGTCTGTGTAAACCCAAACGCTTTGATCATCTCATCAAAACGAATGTTCCAACTCCGAGATGCTTGCACCAGCCCATAGATCGAGCGTTGGAGCTTGCACACCTTGTCAGCATTCTTAGGATCGACAAAACCTTCCGGCTGCATCATATACAATTCTTCCTTAAGGAAACCATTAAGGAATGCCGTTTTGACGTCCATTTGCCATATCTCATAATCATAGAATGCGGCAATTGCTAACATGATTCGGATGGACTTCAGCTTCGCTACGGGTGAGAAAGTCTCATCGTAGTCAACCCCTTGAACTTGTCGATAACCCTTAGCGACAAGCCGAGCTTTATAGATGGTTACATTACCATCCGCGGCTGTCTTCTTCTTAAAGATCCATTTATTTTCTATGGCTCGCCGATCATCGGGCAAGTCAGTCAAAGTCCATACTTCGTTTTCATACATGGATCCTATCTCGGATTTCATGGCTTCCAGCCATTTGTCGGAATCTGGGCCCGCCATCGCTTCCTCATAGTTCGAAGGTTCACCGTTGTCTAACAACATGATTTCCAGGACAGGGTTGTCGTACCACTCTGGTGCGGAACGTGTCCTTGTGGACCTACGAAGTTCAGTAGCAACTTGATCTAAAGTTTCATGATCATCATCATTAAATTCCTCTCTAGTCAGTGCAGGCACCTTAGGAACTTTTTCTTGAGCTGCGCCACTTACCGGTTCAAGAGGTAATACTTCATCGAGTTCTACTTTCCTCCCACTTACTTCTTTCGAGAGAAACTCTTTCTCTAGAAAGGATCCATTCTTGGCAACACAGATCTTGCCTTCGGATCTGAGGTAGAAGGTATACCCAATAGTTTCTTTAGGGTATCCTATGAAGACACATTTTTCCGACTTGGGTTCGAGCTTTTCAGGTTGAAGTTTCTTGACATAAGCATCGCATCCCCAAACTTTTAGAAACGACAGCTTAGGTTTCTTCCCAAACCATAATTCACACGGTGTCGTCTCAACGGATTTCGACGGAGCCCTATTTAAAGTGAATGCGGCAGTCTCTAAAGCATAGCCCCAAAATGACAGCGGTAGATCGGTAAGAGACATCATAGATTGCACCATATCCAATAGAGTGCGATTACGACGTTCGGACACACTATTACGCTGAGGTGTTCCAGGCGGCGTGAGTTGTGAAACTATTCCACATTTCCTTAAGTGCGTGCCAAATTCGTGACTCAAGTATTCTCCCCCACGATCTGATCGCAAGAACTTGATTTTTCTGTCACGTTGATTCTCAAACTCACTCTAAAATTCCTTGAACTTTTCAAAGGTCTCAGACTTGTGTTTCATCAAGTAGACATACCCATATCTACTCAAGTCATCAGTGAGGGTGAGAACATAACGATAGCCACCACGAGCCTCAATGCTCATTGGACCGCACACATCAGTATGTATGATTTCCAATAAGTTGGTTGCTCGCTCCATTGCTCCTGAGAATGGAGTCTTGGTCATTTTACTCATGAGGCATGGTTCGCACGTGTCAAATGATTCGTAATCAAGAGACTCCAAAAGTCCATCTGCATGGAGCTTCTTCATGCGTTTGACACCTATGTGAGCAAGGCGGCAGTGCCCCAAGTATGTGGGACTATCATTATCAACCTTACATCTTTTGGTATTCACACTATGAATATGTATAACATTATGCTCGAGATTCATTAAGAATAAACCATTCACCAGTGGAGCATGACCATAAAACATATCTCTCATATAAATAGAACAACCATTATTCTCGGATTTAAATGAGTAGCCATCTCGAATTAAACGAGATCCTGATACAATGTTCATGCTCAAAGCTGGCACTAAATAACAATTATTGAGGTTTAAAACTAATCCCGTAGGTAAATGTAGAGGTAGCGTGCCGATGGCGATCACATCGACCTTGGAACCATTCCCGACGCGCATCGTCACCTCGTCCTTCGCTAGTCTCCGCTTATTCTGCAGCTCCTGCTTTGAGTTACAAATGTGAGCAACCGCACCGGTATCAAATACCCAGGAGCTACTACGAGTACTGGTAAGGTACACATCAATTACATGTATATCACATATACCTTTAGTGTTGCCGGCCTTCTTGTCCGCTAAGTATTTGGGGCAGTTCCGCTTCCAGTGACCACTTCCCTTGCAATAAAAACACTCAGTCTCACGCTTGGGTCCATTCTTTGACTTCTTCCCGGCAGCTTGCTTACCGGGCGCGGCAACCCCCTTGTTGTCCTTCTTGAAGTTCTTCTTACCCTTGCCTTTCTTAAACTTAGTGGTTTTATTAACCATCAACACTTGATGTTCCTTTTTGATCTCCACCTCCGCTGATTTCAGCATTGAATATACCTCAGGAATGGTCTTTTCCATCCCCTGCATATTGAAGTTCATCACAAAGCTCTTGTAGCTCAGTGGAAGCGACTGAAGGATTCTGTCAATGACCGCGTCATCCAGGAGATTAACTCCCAGCTGAGTCAAGCGGTTATGCAACCCAGACATTTTGAGTATGTGCTCACTGACAGAACTATTTTCCTCCATCTTACAACTGAAGAACTTGTCGGAGACTTCATATCTCTCGACCCGGGCATGAGCTTGGAAAACCATTTTCAGCTCTTCGAACATCTCATATGCTCCGTGTTGCTCAAAACGCTTTTGGAGCCCCGGTTCTAAGCTGTAAAGCATGCCGCACTGAACGAGGGAGTAATCATCAGCACGTGACTACCAAGCATTCATAACGTCTTGGTTCTCTGGGATGGGTGAGTCACCTAGCGGTGCTTCTAGGACATAATCTTTCTTGGCAGCTATGAGGATGATCCTCAGGTTCCGGACCCAGTCCGTATAGTTGCTGCCATCATCTTTCAGCTTGGTTTTCTCTAGGAACGCGTTGAAGTTGAGGGCAACATTAGCATGGGCCATTTGATCTACTAGACATAATGTAAAGATTTTAGACTAAGTTCATGATAATTAAGTTCATCTAATCAAATTATTCAATGAACTCCCACTCATATAGACATCCCTCCAGTCATCTAAGTGAAACATGATCCGAGTCAACTAGGCCGTGTCCGATCATCACGTGAGACGGACTAGTCAACATCGGTGAACATCTTCATGTTGATCGTATCTTCTATACGACTCATGCTCGACCTTTCGGTCTTTCGTGTTCCGAGGCCATGTCTGTACATGCTAGGCTCGTCAAGTCAACCTAAGTGTATTGCGTGTGTAAATCTGGCTTACACCCGTTGTATTCAAACGTTAGAATCTATCACACCCGATCATCACGTGGTGCTTCGAAACAACGAACCTTCACAACGGTGCACAGTTAGGGGGAACACTTTCTTGAAATTATTACGAGGGATCATCTTATTTAAGCTACCGTTGTTCTAAGCAAATAAGATGTAAAACATGATAAACATCACATGCAATCAAATAGTGACATGATATGGCCAATATCATTTGCTCCTTTTGATCTCCATCTTCGGGGCTCCATGATCATCGTTGTCACCGGCATGACACCATGATCTCCATCATCATGATCTCCATCATCGTGTCTTCTTGAAGTTGTCTCGTCATCTATTACTTCTACTACTATGGCTAACGCTTTAGCAATAAAGTAAAGTAATTACATGATGTTTCTGTTGACACGCAGGTCATAAATAAATTAAGACAACTCCTATGGCTCCTGCCGGTTGTCACACTCATCGACATGCAAGTCGTGATTCCTATTACAAGAACATGATCAATCTCATACATCACATATATCATTCATCACATCCTTTTGGCCATATCACATCACACGGCACATGCTGCAAGAACAAGTTAGACGTCCTCTAATTGTTGTTGCAAGTTTTTACGTGGCTGCTATAGGTTTCTAGCAAGAACGTTTCTTACCTACGCCAAAACCACAACATGATATGCCAATTTCTATTCACCCTTAATAAGGACCCTTTTCATTGAATCTGATCCGACTAAAGTGGGAGAGACAGACACCCGCTAGCCACCTTATGCAACTAGTGCATGTCAGTCGGTGGAACCAGTCTCACGTAAACGTACGTGTAAGGTCGGTCCGGGCCGCTTCATCCCATGATGCCGCCGAATTAATATAAGACTAGTAACGGCAAGTAAATTGACAATATCGACGCCCACAACTGCTTTGTGTTCTACTCGTTCATAGAAACTACGCATAGACCTAGCTCATGATGCCATTGTTGGGGAACGTAGCAGAATTTTAAAATTTTCTACGCATCACCAAGATCAATCTATGGAGTCATCTAGCAACGAGGGAGAGGGGAGTGCATCTACATACCCTTGTAGATCACGAGCGGAAGCGTTCAAGAGAACGGGGTTGATGGAATCGTATTCGTCGTGATCCAAATCACTGATGACCTAGCGCCGAACAGACGACACCTCCGCGTTCAACACATGTACGGTTGGGAAGACGTCTCCTCCAACTTGATCCAGCAAGGGGGAAGAAGAGGTTGATGGAGATCCAGCAGCACGACGGCGTGGTGGTGGAAGCAACGGTGATCTCGGCAGGGCTTCGCCAAGCTTAGCGAGAGGGATAGGTGTCACGGGAGGGAGAGGGAGGCGCCAGGGGCTAGGGTGCGACTGCCCTCGCTCCCCCCACTATATATAGGACCCCTAGGGGGGCGCCGGCCCTAGGAGATGGGATCTCCAAGGGGGGCGGCGGCCAAGGGGGTGGCTTGCCCCCCAAGCCAAGTGGGGCGCCCCCACCCCTAGGGTTTCCAACCCTAGGCGCAGGGGGAGGCCCAAGGGGGGTGTACCAGCCCACTAGGGGCTGGTTCCCCTCCCACTTCAGCCCATGGGGACCTCCGGGATAGGTGGCCCCACCCGGTGGACCCCCGGGACCCTTCCGGTGGTCCCGGTACAATACCGATTACCCCCGAAACTTTCCCGATGGCCGAAACTTGGCTTTCTATATATAAATCTTCACCTCCGGACCATTCCGGAACTCCTCGTGACGTCCGGGATCTCATCTGGGACTCCGAACAACTTTCTAGTTACCGCATACTAATATCTCAACAACCCTAGCGTCACCGAACCTTAAGTGTGTAGACCCTACGGGTTCGGGAGACACGCAGACATGACCGAGACGACTCTCCGGTCAATAACCAACAACGGGATCTGGATACCCATGTTGGCTCCCACATGCTCCTCGATGATCTCATCAGATGAACCACGATGTCGAGGATTCAATCAATCCCGTATACAATTCCCTTTGTCAATCGGTATGTTACTTGCCCGAGACTCGATCGTCGGTATCCCAATACCTCGTTCAATCTCGTTGCCGGCAAGTCACTTTACTCGTACCGTAATGCATGATCTCATGATCAACCACTTGGTCACATTGAGCTCATTATGATGATGCATTACCAAGTGGGCCCAGAGATACCTCTCCGTCATACGGAGTGACAAATCCCAGTCTCGATTCGTGCCAACCCAACAGACACTTTCAGAGATACCCGTAGTGCACCTTTATAGTCACCCAGTTATGTTGTGACGTTTGGCACACCCAAAGCACTCCTACGGTCTCCGGGAGTTGCACAATCTCATGGTCTAAGGAAATGATACTTGACATTCGGAAAAGCTATAGCAAACGAACTACACGATCTTTGAGCTATGCTTAGGATTGGGTCTTGTCCATCACATCATTCTCCTAATGATGTGATCCCGTTATCAATGACATCTAATGTCCATAGTCAGGAAACCATGACTATCTTTTGATCAACGAGCTAGTCAACTAGAGGCTCAATAGGGACGTGTTGTGGTCTATGTATTCACACATGTATTACGATTTCCAGATAACACAATTATAGCATGAACAATAGACAATTATCATGCACAAAGAAATATAATAATAACCATTTTATTATTGCCTCTAGGGCATATTTCCAACATTAATAGCCACAGTCGAGGACTTGACCGACATGCTAGACTACGCCTCCGAAGACATCGACGATATGGACGATGATGCCGGAGCCGAACTAGGCCAAAACACGACATTCACTGTGCGTTGGATGGCCACTTCCACTTACGACGTGTACATGGTGGATACCCCCGAAAAGAAGGACGACGACAGCGCTAAAAACCCAATTGAGGACAAGCCTGTCGAGGGACCACCAAAATACCGACGTCAGCGGCGCCGCTCTCGATCGCGTCACGAAAAGGAAAGCAATACCGGCACCAGAGACAACAACACTCCGGATGATGCCGAAGACCCCGAAGACCCCGCCGAGCCTGCGCCCGAGCAGGGTGAACGGGAGGAGGGACAAGTTAACCCCGACGAACCTGTCGAGAATGAGGATTCGGAAGATAGTAACTATCTACCGGTCTCTGAGGAGGATGTCAGCCTCGGCAACAAAGACTTCATCGTGCCAGAGGAACCTCTCGAGCAAGAGCGCTTCAAGCAATAGCTAATCGCCACTATGAGAGGAGCCTAAAAAGAAACAACAATAGCTTCAAGCTGAACATGATACGCTCAATAACAAATGGACCAAGATCCTGGCCACTGAAGAATACGGCCTTGAGCGCCCAACAAAGAGCTACCCGAAACGTAGGCTATTATCACAATTTGATGACGAGGCCCTCGAGCCAATACCGTCAAGATATAATCACACTAACAAACCAGACCGACCACCATGTGGGCGGGACAAAGCGGCCGCTTATGTCGAACACCAGCATGTGCCACCTTGTCATCAAGGCAAAGAGGTAGCGGCTCCGGGCTACACCTACAACTTACGTTAGGACCTGGACAATAGAGCCGGTCAGACTAGATCAATCTACGGATCAAGGGGACGTGCCCCAACACGAGACAATAGCCATCAAGCTTGGCGCGATAAGCATAACCAAACTCGGGCCAAAAACCGAACATGGATGTCATCCGAACTCCGTCGTGACGTCGCCCGATACAGAGGCGCCGCATACCCCTTGTGCTTTACCGATGAGGTAATGCAGCACTAGTTCCCAAAAGGGTTTAAGCTCGTAAACATTGAAGCATACGATGGAACGACAGATCCCACTGTATGGATTGAAGAATTTCTTCTCCATATTCACATGGCTCACGGTGACGACCTCCACACCATTAAATACCTCCCCCTAAAGCTAAAGGGACCAACACGGTACTGGTTAAACAGCCTCCCAGAAAACTCTATTGGCAGCTGGGAAGATTTGGAGGATGCCTTTCGAGACAACTTCCAAGGTACTTATGTACGGCCACCGTACGTCGATGACCTTAGTCACATAGTACAGCAACCCGGAGAGTCAGCCCGCAAACTCCGAACTCGGTTCTTAATTAAAAAGAACCAAATCGTCGACTGTCCGGACGCCGAAGCCCTAGCGGCCTTTAAACATAGCATCCATGATGAGTGGCTTGCCGACACCTCATCAGGAAAAGCTGATGACTATGGCAGCTCTTACTGCACTCATGACCCGCTTCTGCACGGGCGAAGATAGCTGGTTGGCTCATAGAAGCAAAAGTACCAGCGAACCTGGCACTTTGGAGGCTAGGGTGGTAACAGAAGGCCACGATGTAACAAAAACAAGCATCGGAACAACAATGACGAAACTGAAGATACAACAGTCAACGCCAGATTCAGTGGCTCTAAACCCAGTCAGTGGAAGAAGCCATTCAAAAGAAATAGGGATGGTCCATCCAGTTTGGACAAAATACTCGATAGGCCTTGCCAGATTCATGGCACCCACGACAAGCCTGCCAACCATTCCAACAGAAACTGTTGGGTTTTTAAACAGGCCGGTAAGCTAAATACCGAACACAAGGGGAAAGGGCCTCAAAGCGAGGACGAATATGAGCCCCGCCCACCGAACACAGGGGGACAGAAGAAATTTCCATCTGAGGTGAAAACAGTGAACATGATATACGTCACACATATCCCCAAGAGGGAGCGCAAGCGCACACTAAGGGACGTCTACGCCATAGATCCCGTCGCCCCAAAATCCGATCCATGGTCGGCTTGTCCGATCACCTTCGATCGCAGGGATCACCCAACCAGTATCCATCGCGGAGGTTTGGCAGCCCTGGTACTCGACCCAATCATTGATGGATACCATCTCACTCGAGTCCTTATGGACGGCGGCAACAGTCTTAACTTGATTTATCAAGACACTGTCTGTAAGATGGGCATTGACCCTTCAAGAATCAAGCGTAGTAACACCACCTTTAAAGGAGTGATACCAGGCGTAGAGGCCCGCTGCACGGGCTCATTAACCTTGGAAGTAGTCTTCGGATCGCCGGACAACTTCCGAAGTGAGGACTTGATCTTCAACATCGTCCCCTTTCGTAGTGACTATCACACGCTGCTCGAACAAACTACCTTCGCCCGTTTTAACGCAGTCCTGCACTATGCTTACTTAAAGCTCAAAATGCTTGGACCGCGCGGGGTTATCACGGTCAATGGAAACATGGAGCGCTCCCTCCGTACTGAGGAGCACACCGCGGCCCTTGTGGCCGAGGTGCAGAGCGGCCTCATCAAGCCGAACACTTCATCGGTCATCAAGACCCCAGACACTGCTAAGCAAGCCCGGCCTACTCTACAAAACGACAGCTTGGTGGATCCAGAGTAGGACTAGTAGTTTCGCCTCCGTCGGTCACCGGTAAAAACACGGCATATGTACCACGCGTGCATAATTACGCACTTACAATACCCTGGGCACCGACGGAGGCACACTGCAGACAAGGTTTATAGTGCGACTCGACCCTATTTGAACCTTAATCCTTTTTTCCTCTCATACTATAGGTTCATTATAACCTAGATACCCTACGGTCAGGCAAGGGCTCTTTTCCAGGATCCTTTTGTATAAACGACCGTCGACTGCTCCTTTTAAAGGATTCTCTACCAAGGTGAAACGACGCAGACGTGCGGCAGGGCATCAATGGGATCTTCAAGACTCCTTTTCTTTCTAGGCCCTGTATACAGCTTCCCTTGTGTGCAAATTCTCGGCATGTAAAATAGCCTTGATGTTTATGGCATTATCTGTAATAGCACGTCTTGACGTATTAATCAAAGTATAAAGGAAACAGTTTATCGCTAGCCCCTGTTCGGTATTGGCTTATTTTACCATATGTATTCCCTCCTTGCTTCAGATTACCACATATACTTTGGTTCAGCCTAAATGCCGGGGGCTCTATTCGGCCACATATATTTTCAAAAGTCCGACCTCTTTTGGGTATACTTCGGCATCCCGAATATTGCATTATATGCATTAGCTCTGAATCATGTCTTTGGTCTATAGTTGGGTTGCCCGGCTCCTGTGGTTACCACCTTACGTTCCGCTAGTTCGGCTAAGGTAGTAAAGGGAGAACTACTGTGGTTGTGTTTCTGATTCGTCCGGTCAAACACCTTAGTAGAGAAAGCTGAAAATTGATTGTCATGATATGGCGAGAGCTGGTCGGCGATTCGGTGACTTACAACAAATCATTTGTGATTTACTCTGTGATTATGAGAAGAGCTGGTCTTCACCCAGTCATGCGACAAAGGCATCCTATTCCGGACGGCCGCTTACGCACCAAGGGCTAGCACTTAGCCCCACCATAAAACTCCTATTGCTAAGTGAAAGAGATAAAGCCGCAAACACCTCCTTTACGAACCAAGACGTTGGGTCAAGTGTGATTATGTGCCACACCGAACATCCCGGTAGCATCTACGTGGGGACTGGAGCCGATGTTTGGCAATCTTTTAGAATTAAAATGGCCGCACGGGAGGAAAACAACTTCAGATAAAGGCATAAAATATATTACAAGCTTTGGTTTACAAAACAAAGTTTTAACAGCCCTAATACATCCACTCAAACATAACATCCTTTGAGCATTGACCCTCTACTATTCGGGCACCCGCCAGGACATCTTCAAAGTGTTGGGGAACGTAGAATGCAATTTAAAAAAATCCTACGATCACGCAAGATCTATCTAGGAGATGCATATCAACGAGAGGGGGGAGTGTGTCCACATACCCTCGTAGACCGAAAGCAGAAGCGTTAGCTTAGCGCAGTTGATGTAGTCGAACATCTTCGCGATCCAACCAATCAAGCACCGAACGTACGACACCTCCGAGTTCTGCACACGTTCAGCTCGATGACGTCCCTCGAACTCTTGATCCAGCAAAGTGTCAAGCGAGAGTATCATCAGCATGACGGTGTGGTGATGGTGATGGTGATGTGATATGCACAGGGCTTCGCCTAAGCACTACGACAATATGACCAGAGGAGTAAACTGTGGAGGGGGGAACCGCACACGGCTAAGAGAACAATTGATGTGCTTTGGGGTGCCCCTGCCTCCATATATAAAGGAGGAGGGGGGAGGCCAGCCTAAGGGGGCGTGCCATGGGGGGAACCAACTAGGACTCCTAGTCCAAGTCGCCCCCTTCCTTCTTTCGGAGGGGGAAAGGGGGAAGGAGAGGGGGAGGGGGAAGGAAAGGGGGGCCGCGCCCCCTTCCCCTTGTCCAATTCGGACAGCCCATGGGGTGCGTGCGCCACCCCTTGCGGGCTCCTCTCTCTCTCCCCTATGGCCCATGTTGGCCCATTACTTCCGGGGGGGGGGGGGATCCGATAACCTCCCGCTACTCCGAAAAATACTCGAAACACTTCGGAACCATTCCGGTGTCCGAATACCATCGTCCAATATATTAATCTTTACCTCTTGACCATTTCGAGACTCCTCGTCATGTCCGTGATCTCATCCGGTACTCCAAACAATATTCGGTCACCAAAACACATAACTCATAATACAAATCATCATCGAACGTTAAGCGTGCGGACCCTACGGGTTCGAGAACTATGTAGACTGATACGTCTCTAATGTATCTATAATTTTTTGATTGTTCCATGCCATTATATTATCCATCTAGGATGTTTTATACGCATTTATATGATATTTTATATGATTTTTGGGACTAACCTATTAACCTAGAGCCCGGTGACAATTTTTGTTTTTTCCTTGTTTTTGAGTTTTATAGAAAAGGAATACCAATCGGAGTCCAATTAACGTGCCAATTTTTGATGATTTTTTATGGACCAAAAGAAGCCCCCTGAGTAAAAGAGTTGGGCCAGAAGAGTCCCGGGCCGTCCACGAGGGCGGGGGGCGCGCCCTACCCCCCCGGGTGCGCCGCCCTATCTCATGGACGACTAGGGGACCCCCCTGACTTGTTCCCGACGCCAAAAATTCCTATATATACAGAAACCTCCAGAAAATAACCTAGATCGGGAGTTCCGCCGCCGCAAGCCTCTGTAGCCACCGAAAACCAATCTAGACCCTTTCCGGCACCCTGCCGGAGGGGCGGAATCCCTCTCCAGTGGCCATCTTCATCATCCCGACGCTCTCCATGACGAGGAGGGAGTAGTTCACCCTCGGGGCTGAGGGTATGTACCAGTAGCTATTTGTTTGATCTCTCTCTCTCTCCCTCGTGTTCTTGATTCGCACGATCTTGATGTATCGCGAGCTTTGCTATTATAGTTGGATCTTATGGTGTTTCTCCCCCTCTACTCTCTTGTAATGGATTGCGTTTTCCCTTTGAAGTTATTTTATCGGATTGAGTCTTTAAGGATTTGAGAACACTTGATGTATGTCTTGCATGTGCTTATCTGTGGTGACAATGGGATATTCACGTGATCCACTTGATGTATGTTTTGGTGATCAACTTGCGAGTTCCGTGACCTTGTGAACTTATGCATAGGGGTTGGCACACGTTTTCGTCTTGACTCTCTGATAGAAACTTTGGGGCACTCTTTGAAGTTCTTTGTGTTGGTTGAATAGATGAATCTGAGATTGTGTGATGCATATCGTATAATCATACTCACGGATACTTGAGGTGACATTGGAGTATCTAGGTGACATTAGGGTTTTGGTTGATTTGTGTCTTAAGGTGTTATTCTAGTACGAACTCTAGGATAGATTGAACGGAAAGAATATCTTCGTGTTATTTTACTACGGACTCTTGAATAGATCGATTAGAAAGAATAACTTTGAGATGGTTTCGTACCCTACAATAATCTCTTTGTTTGTTCTCCGCTATTAGTGACTTTGGAGTGACTCTTTGTTGCACGTTGAGGGGTTGTTATATGATCCAATTATGTTATTATTGTTGAGAGAACTTGCACTAGTGAAAGTATGAACCCTAGGCCTTGTTTCCTAGCATTGCAATACCGTTTACGCTCACTTTTACCACTTGCTACCTTGCTGTTTTTATATTGTCAGATTACAAAAACATATATCTACCATCCATATTGCACTTGTATCACCATCTCTTCGCCAAGCTAGTGCACCTATACAATTTACCGTTGTATTGGGTGTGTTGGGGACACAAGAGACTCTTTGTTATTTGGTTGCAGGGTTGTTTGAGAGAGACCATCTTCATCCTACGCCTCCCACTGATTGATAAACCTTAGGTCATCCACTTGAGGGAAATTTGCTACTGTCCTACAAACCTCTACACTTGGAGGCCCAACAAGGTACAAGAAGAAGGTTGTGTAGTAGACATCAAGCTCTTTTCTGGCGCCTTTGCCGGGGAGGTTAGCGCTTGAAGGTACATCTTTAGATCTTGCAATCGAATCTTTTAGTTTCTTGTTTTATCACTAGTTTAGTCTATAAAAGAAAACTACAAAAAAATGGAATTGAGGTTGCCTCATATCCTTCATCTTTTTATTGTCTTTCGTGAAAATAAGGATTCCGATAATTGTGCCAAAGCGTTAGAAGAAGAATGCATTAAAATGTTTGGCACTAAATATTTGAATGATGAGCATGATTGCAATGTTGTTAGTAGGAAATCTTTGAATATCTATAGTACTAATGATGATTACACTAGTTATGATGAAAATGTCTCTTATAAGCATGTCAATTTTTTTGGAGTGCATAGAGTTTGCAAGTACACACCAAATAGGGAAGATATATTTTGCAAGAGGCATAAGTATTTAGAAACTAAATGGTTGCAAGAAAGGCTAGATGTTTGTGCTGAAAATTTAAATTTTCTTAGCCATCCTTGTGAACTTTGCAATGAACGTGGTTGTTTAAATACCCAATGCAAATTGTTTCATGATCGAATCGTGTCCAAAAATTGTGATGACTTGATTTCCCTTGCGAATCATAATGAACTTAGTTTGCTTGTGGGTTATGAAGAAATGAAACGTATAACTAAGGATCTTCCAGAACTTGTCCTTAATAAAGTTCTTGATTTTGATCTAGAGGAAATTTATATGTATTGTGCAGTGAATTGCATTGAAAATCCTTATGTTGCCAATTACATAAAGACAAGAAAACAAATAGAAGATGAAGAGAATACTAATGAAAGGGAAGAGGCTTCCCAATATCCTCCTATTATTTCTTATGACGAGTCAGGTAACGAGGAGGAGCCTTCTATTCAACCAATCTCATTAATAAGGAGCTCCAAAAAGAGGATTAAACTCACACATGATGTGAAGAAGAAAAAGAAAAGACGGAGAAGCAAAGGTAAAAGGTATCCCTCCCAAATTATGTTGCTCCTATTACTCATTGTGATGATGATAATTGCTATACTATTGGTGCTATCCATACTATTAATGATGAGAGTGATTATGCTTATGATATGAAAAGGCCCAAGCTTGGGGATGCTATGTTGGATGAGAACGACATGTTGAGAATTTATTTGCTGCAATTAATGTCTGTCCCAAGCTCGGGGATGCTATGTTTAATGAAGATGATATATTTAACCTCCCAAGTTTTTATATGCAAATTTATTATGATGATAGAATGCCTCCTATTTATGATGGTTATATTGATGAAAGTGGGTTTGGAAGAGTGTCAACTTTAGGAAGTAATGATCCCACTATTTTGGAGGGTGTTGAATCTTATTGTGACAATTATGAAAGTGGATTTGGAGAGGTCATGACTTTATTTAGTAATGATTCCACTATCTTGGAAGAGGTTTCAATTGATTATGATGAGAACAAAGTTGCTACTTATGATGATTATTGTGATGACACTTATGCTATAAAAAGTAGTGATGATTATATTTATCAAACTTGTCATGATTATGATTACCCTTTATCTGAACATTACTCTTTTAATGTGGAAACAATTTATAGTATTCGAGTTTCTTATGATACTCCCACTATTCCGAATGAGAAGAAATTTGCTTATGTGGAGAGTAATAGAAATTCTATGCTTGGGGATCATGAAAATAATGCTTTATGTGATGGTTATATTGTTGAATTCATTCATGATGCTACTGAAAATTATTATTAGGGAGGAATATATGCTTGTAGGAATTGTAATAATATCAAGTTTCCTCTCTCTATGTGCTTAAAGTTTTAAAGTTATGCTTATTTTGCCTTCCTATGCTAGTTGATTATTGTTCCCATAAGTTGTTTGCTCACAAAATCCCTATGCATAGGAAGTGGGTTAGACTTAAATGTGGTAGTCATATGCTTCATGATTCTCTCTTTATGTTTCAATTCTTATCTTTTATGTGAGCATCATTGAAATCATCATGCCTAGCTAGGGGCGTTAAACGATAGTGCTTGTTGGGAGGCAACCCAATTTTATTTTTGTTCTTTGCCTTTTGTTCCTGTTTAGTAATAAATAATTCATCTATCCTATGTTAATATTGTGTTTTTTATGTTTTAATTAGTGTTTGTGCTAAGTAAAGCCTTTAGGATCTTCTTGGGTGATTATTATTTGATCTTGCTGATAAAAACAGAAAGTATGTGCTCACGAAAATAATTTTCATTTTTTACCAGAGAGCGATAAAATACCAATTCCAAATGCAGTAGATCAATATACAAATTATTTAGGACTTCCTAATTTTTCAGGATTTTTGGAGTTACAGAAGTATTCAAAACCTCCAGATTGCTACAGACTGTTATGTTTTTGACAGATTCTGTCTTCTATGTGTTGTTTGCTTATTTTGATGAATCTATGAGTAGTATCGGAGTGTATGAACCATAGAGAAGTTGGAATACAGTAGATATTACACCAATATGAATTTAGAATGAGTTCACGGCAGTACCTAAGTGGTGATTTATTTTCTTATGCTAACGGAGCTTACGAGTTTTCTGTTAAGTTTGTGTTGTGAAGTTTTCAAGTTTTGGGTAAAGATTCGATGGACTATGAAATAAGGAGTGGCAAGAGCCTAAGCTTGGGGATGCCCAAGTGTAAGTGCATCTAGTGCCACCCCTAGTTGGTTTTGGAGTATTGACGACAAACCTAGTTGAGGGACTAATGTGTTTGTGAGAATTGCAGGATAATACAGGTAGAAGTCCCTCATTGATTCGGTTTTCCTACCAGAGATGACCCCTAAAAATGTATGAAGACATTGAAGTCAGAGGTGGTATGTGAAGACATTCACATTGAAGACTATGATAAGAGAAGACATCGCGTGAAGACTATGGAGCGCGAAGACTTAGCAGTTTCGTCGTTCTGTGTTTTTCTTTGTTGAGTCATAGGAACCACCGTACTGTTAAGTGGGTCCAAGAGAACCAGTCAGAATGACTGAAGTGATGCTTAACCAAAATCCTATGTCTTCGAGTGAAGACTATGAGAGCAAATCTTGTCCAGAGTTGGATAAGTTAGCTTTGCTTGTAGTCCAAGTAAAGTTGTCGTGTGTGTTTGAAATCTGACCGTTGGAACACGTGTCAGTTCCTTAGTGACCAAGGGTCATTTCGGAAAAACCAGGTCGGGTTGCCCAGTGGCTATAAATAGCCCACCCCCTACAACCATAAACGGTTGGCTGCTCAGAGTTAGAGTACGGCTTTTGTCGTTTGAGAGCAACCCACCTCGAAGCCTTTGAGAGAGAATTCCTTGCGAGCATAAAGCCCTAAACACCCAGAAACAAAGAGTGTTAGGCATCACTGAAGTCTTCCTGTCTGTGTGATTTGAAGACTTATTACACTTGAGGACTGTGAATCCTCCAGCCAGTTAGGCGTCGCGTTCTGAGCATCCAAGAGTCATTGTGGATCTCCCATGAACGAAGTCTGTGAAGGTTTGGAAGTCTACCTTGAAGACTTACCAGAGTGATTGGGCGAGGTCTGTGTGACCTTAGCTCAAGGGGAATACGGTGAGGACTGAGTGTCCTGAGCTGCGTGTTCAGGACTGGGTGTCCGGGACTGTGTGTCCTCAGGTTTAAATACCTATCCGCCCTAACCAGACGTACAACTGTCATCGCAGTTGGAACTGGTCTGCCAAACATTTGTCTTCACCAAGCTCATTGGTTCTATCCTTCCCATCTCTTTATTTACAGTTGGCCCTTGTGAAGTCAGTGCCTATTTGCATTGCCCATTTGTCTTCACTGTGTGACTGTTTGTTCAGATTGGTTTCATATTATCTTCCATCCTGATCCGTACTGCCTAGCTGCTGTTAGTCTTTGTGCTTTCACTTCATTGAATACTTGACTGTGGCTTGTCTAGGGTAGTCTACCTTCCGCTGCATGGTTATAGGTTCATTTCTATCGTTTGTCTTCAAAACTCCCATGTTTTGAAGACTTTCATAAAAATTGCCTATTCACCCCCCTCTAGTCGATATAACGCACTTTCAATTGGTATCAGAGCGAGGTACTCCCTTGTTCTGTGTGATTTTGGTTTAACCGCCTGGAGTTTTAGTTATGTCGACCATAGGAATGAAGACTGTGTCATGTCCCATCTTTGACGGTCACGAGTATCGCAAGTGGAAGGCCATGATGAAGAAGCGCCTCATGGCGATGAACAGCGAGCTGTGGACCGTCACTGAGATTGGTCTGACCGATCTGTGCAAGATGGCGGAAGCTGATGACATTCGCAAGTACACTCTTCTCAACCTCACGGCGAAGGACGTCATCTGCTCCTGTCTGTCTCAAAATTAGTTTAGGAATATCATGCATCTCGATCATGCAAAGCTTATCTGGGACCGTCTCCCTGAGGTCTATGAAGGTCATCGAACTTGTCATGATCCTTAGTTTGAGGACTTTAAGGAATCTCTCAAAGCGATGACATTCGAACCAGAATCATCATCTTCTGCATCATGCCTTATGGCAAAAGATGCTAAGGTAATTGAATGCTATCTACCTGAATCCAGTGATGATGAATCTGGTGATGAATTTGGACCCAGCTATGCAAAACTTGCTTCCCTTGCCACTAAACAACAGAAAGCTATGGAACATATTCAAAAACTGTTAGACAAAAGCGATGACCTGTTGGACGCTGAAATGACTCGATCTCGGTCCTTAATTGAAGACATAAAAAATCTTCATGTTAAGTATGAGGAACTTGAAAGTCGTCATGAAACGCTCTCAACAACTCATGAAAAGCTTTCCTATGATTATCTTCAAAGGAAGCAAGAACTCGAGAAATTGAGAGCGGCTCATGAAGATCTTCAAAAGGAAAACGAGTCACTTCGCGCTGAATAGATCAGTCCCGCTCAGGAAGGATTTGAACCACCATGTCTTAAATGCCTTGAGCGTGATAACGCTACTTCTGTTGCTGAATGTTCTACTGCTGCTACTGTTGCAATATCTTCAACTGTTGATGTGGTAACTAACCCCTCTGCTAAGGATGCCACTGCTATTGCTGATGAGAATGCTAGGTTGAAGACATTGCTTGAAACAGGGATGTTCAAAAGTCTCAAAGGGCATCAGACACTATGTGATGTTCTCAAAAGGCAGATCCTGAACCGAAACCCTAGGAAAGAGGGTGTTGGGTTTGAAAGGAAAATGAATGATGATGGCTCTTACTGGAAACCTGAGCAGTACCCCAAAACCACATGGGTTACTGCAAATGAACCTTCAGTGGATCCATCCACCCTATCTGGCTTCACTCATGCTAATCCCATTGTTATTAATGAATCCTTTGATGCAAACTATAAACTGTTTAAGAATCAGAGTGGCGAAGTGTTTGCCAGGTATATTGGTAGTAACTGTAGGAATGGGCCGCCTATGAAGAAAGTCTGGGTGCCTAAAAGGTGTTTGGAGAATCTTCCTGTGAATGTCGTCATGACACCACAAGTGAAGAAGACAAACCCCAGACCACAGGCTTCATATGGTCCAAAGGCTTCATACAGACAGAGGACTCACCTGAGTCGCACTAACACAAATGTTTTGCAGGGAAACCTTACTCAGGCCTATGAATATGAGCGCGTTTCATCAAACCGCCATGTTCATAAGACCAAAAACTATTCTGCTTATCCTTATGAGTACTATTGTCCACCTGCAAGACTTTTTCTAGGGCTCCAAAACCAAAGTTCTCAGATGCTGCACTTAGACTCATTGCTTTGAAGCCACCCTTAAAGATGTGGGTGGCTAAGAAAGCTTAACTCTCTTTTGCAGGGAAAGGTCTCCAGCCGAAAACCAAAATCGTCTGAAGCCATTGCTGGGGACCTTAAACATCTTGTAGGGCGCAAGATCAAATGCCCAAATGGTCTTATTATGTATTTTGTTCCTGAGTCGCTTGCCACTTTCCCTATCGGTCCTAACCTCGATCTAAGCTTTCATAATCCACTTGCTCGTCAAATGTTTATGCTTCACAATTCTCTTCGTGAAGCCTATCCCCCTAACTGCACTATAGGGTATGACACTAGCTGCTTCAGAATGGATTATTGATAGTGGGTGTACTAATCACATGATTGGCAAGCGAAGCCTTCTCATGGAATCAACCTTACGTCCATCTGACAAAAGTCACATCACATTTGCTGACACTGGTAAAAGCAAGGTATTGGGTCTAGGTAGAGTTGCAATCTCAAAGGATCAACACATGGATAAAGTCATGCTTGTTGAATCCCTTGGTTTCAACTTAACGTCTGTCTTAATGCTTTGCAATTTAAACATGATTGTGATGTTTGGAAAATATCGTTGCCTTGTTCTAATGGAATCTGACAAGTCTCTAGTGTTTGAAGGGTATCGGAAAGATGATTTGTACATGGTAGATTTCTCAGCAGGACCACAACTTGCCGTATGTCTTCTAGCAAAAGCTTCTGAATGATGGCTCTAGCATCGGAGGCTAGGGCATGCTGGCATGAGGAACCTCCACACCCTTGCAAGGAAGAAGCATGTCATAGGCATCGAGGGCGTCAAGTTCAAGAAGGATCACTTATGCGGTGCCTGTGAAGCAGGAAAGATGACGAGGGCCAAGCATCCCTCGAAGACAATCATGACAACGACTCAACCCTTCGAACTGCTCCACATGGACCTTTTTGGTCCCACTCATTACTCAACTCTTACTACTACTGCTTGTCTCTATGGCTTTGTCATTGTTGATGATTATTCAAGATGTACTTGGGTGCATATAATCCTCTACAAGACTGAAGTGCAGGATGTCTTCAGACGCTTCGCCAATCGAGCCATGAACAACTATGGCGTCAAAATCAAGCACATCAGAAGTGACAATGGCACTGAATTCAAGAACACTGGTCTAGACACTTATCTTGATACTTTGGGCATTACACATGAATTCTCAGCTCCGTACACACCGCAGCAGAATGGCGTCATGGAACGCAAGAACAGAACACTTATTGAGATGGCTCGGGCGATGCTTGATGAATACAAGACTCCAAGAAAGTTCTGGCCTGAAGCCATTGATACTGCATGCCATATCATCAACCGTGTTTATCTTCACAAGCTTCTCAACAAGACATCCTATGAGCTCCTTACTGGCAAGAAGCCAAATGTCAGTTACTTTAGAGTATTTGGTGCCAGGTGCTGGATCAAGGATCCACATCACACTTCAAAATTTGCACCAAAAGCACATGAAGGTTTTATGCTTGGATATGGAAAGGATTCGCACTCCTACAGAGTCTTCAACCTTTTTCACTATAAAGTGGTTGAAACAGTGGATGTGCGGTTCGATGAGACTAACGGCTCACAAAGAGAGCACCTGCCAAACGTGCTAGAAGAAGTTCCATCCAGTGAATCAATCAAACTTATGGGAACTGGAGAAATCATACCATCTGAATCTCATCCTGAAGAGGAGCTTATCATCTCTGCACCTGGTCAAACTGAAGACAATGCTCAGCCTGAAGACAATCCTTCTAACGATGACAATGATCAGCAAGAGCAAAATCTTCATCCTGTACATCCTCGTGTTGCAAATGAAGTACAGATTGAGAGAATGATTGATAACATCAATGCACCAGGTCCACTCACTCATTTGAGGGCAACACAGCTAGCAAATTTCTGTGGGCACTTCGCATTCATCTCAATATCTGAACCCAAGAAAGTTGAAGAAGCCTTCATGGAACCTGAATGGATTCAAGCTATGCAAGAAGAGCTTCAACAGTTTGAGCTGAATAATGTATGGGAACTGGTTAAGCGTCCTGATCCTTGCAAGCACAATATAATAGGCACCAAATGGATATATCACAACAAGCAAGATGAGCATGGTCAAGTTGTCAGAAACAAAGCTCGTCTCGTTGCTCAAGGGTACACTCAAGTTGAAGGGATTGACTTCGATGAAACATTTGCTCCTGTGGCTAGACTTGAAGCCATACGCATACTGCTGGCCTATGCAAATCATCATAACATTCTTCTGTATCAAATGGATGTGAAGAGCGCTTTTCTCAATGGCAAGATTGAAGAAGAAGTGTATGTTGCACAACCGCCTGTCTTTGAAGATCCAAAACATCCTGACATGGTGTACAAGCTCAACGCCCCTCGGGCTTGGTATGACACACTCAAAGACTTCCTGAAGAGCAAAGGCTTCAAACCTGGTTCCCTCGACCCCACTCTCTTCACGAAGACATATGATGGTGAACTATTTGTGTGCCAAATATATGTGGATGACATTATCTTCGGCTACACCAATCAGAAATACAGTGAAGAGTTTGGATATATGATGCAAGAGCAATATTAGATGTCCATGATGGGTGAGCTGAAGTTCTTCCTTGGTCTTCAAATACGTCAGCAACGCAACGACATCTTCATATCTCAAGAGAAGTACCTCAAAGATTGCCTGAAGAAATTTGGGATGCAAGACTGCAAAGGCTTCACGACGCCAATGCCAGCCAAACATCATCTGGGTCCTGACGATAATGGTAAAGAGTTCGATCAAAAGGTATACCGCTCCATGATTGGTTCTTTACTTTATCTATGTGCATCTAGGCCAGATATTATGCTTAGTGTTTGCATGTGTGCTCGATTCCAAGCGGCACCAAAGGAATCGCATCACTTAGCTGTGAAGCGAATTCTTCGATATTTGGCTTACACCCCAACATTAGGATTATGGTATCCAAAGGGCTCAGAGTTTGATCTGGTTGGATTCTCGGATGCTGATTATGCTGGCGACAAGGTGGATCGCAAGTCTACATCAGGCACATGTCATTTTCTGGGACGATCACTTGTATGTTGGTCTTCAAAGAAGCAGAACTGTGTATCTCTCTCCACTGCTGAATCTGAATACATTGCTGCTGGATCTTACTGCGCTCAGCTTCTATGGATGAAGCAAACACTCAAAGACTATGACATTCATCTGAAGCAAGTACCACTCTACTGCGACAACGAAAGCGCCATCAAGATTGCCAACAACCCAGTTCAGCACTCGAAGACAAAGCACATTGAAATTCGTCATCACTTTCTCAGAGATCATGTTGTGAAGGAAGATATTGATATCATACACGTCAACACTGAAGAGTAATTGGCAGATATCTTCACCAAGCCCTTGGATGAGAAGAGGTTTTGCAAGTTACGGTGTGAGCTAAATATCTTGGAATCCTCAAATGTCTTGTGATCAGGCACACATCCTAACACTTATGCATATTGATGACTTAGATGTGCAACACACGAAGTAAAGTATATCTTCAATCAATGAAGACTTACATTATAAGTGTGAATACATTAATGTGGAATTTGACTTCGGAGCGCCACGATAATTGTGCGCCGTGTCTGGGTCTAATACTTCCTATACGGTGGGTAACGCCACCACCAAATTTTTATGTTTGAAGTGTTTCACTCATGGCGTTACGTTTGGTATGTCTTCACATTTGGTTTGGCTTCAATCTCAACTTGTCTTCATGATTATCTTCACTATGTTGATTTGATTGTCTTTCTCATATATATATACTAATGTTCTGTCCTCTACAACATTCACTTATAGCTATGTCTTCTTGTTGAATCTTTTGAACTAAGTGAATGTGACCGAACCCTAACCTCTCTATGCTTTTTATCTCAAACTCTATCTCTCCAAATCATATGCATTCTATTGAAACTGTCGAATATCTTCTCTGTGTCCTTGTCAGCAGAAGATACAGAGACAAACATTAAGTCTGTTTTCAATGCTAAATCCTTTCACCTGAAACCCGGAGAAGTGGGAACGACCACCCGACAATCCAGGCGTGCGTGGGAACGTGGAACAACCTCCGATATGTTGCATGATAGCCACGTGCCCTTCAGATGTGAATCGCTAGGGGCACCTGTGTAATAACACTGTGCCATCCCTGTCCCTATAAATACACGCCTCACCACAGTCATTATCCTCTCTTCCACTCTCGCACAAACCCTAGCGCCACCGCTAGCCCTCGACGACGCCGGCGACGAAGCGCTTAGCTGCCGCGACCTCACCAACGCCATCTTCACGCCGGCCGCGGACATCATCTTCTCCGCCGTCGCCGTAGGTGTCCTCCGTCGCCAAGTTAGGGCACGGACGATCGAACTGCTCGGCCTCCTCTCCCACTCCGTCTAGCAGTTCTTTGTGTGGTAAATAAAACTTCCTTTTTACGGCCCCTTTGATCCTATAGATTCATTACTTTCTACCACAAGCAGTTTTTGTTCACACAAGTTGGATCTATTTCATACTGCATATCATAATATGCCTAGTATGTTCACTTATGCTTCACAAAGTAGTTAGATTCCTCACTTGTACTTATTCGTGGATTCGTACAAATCTGGAACCAACTCTTTATCTATGAGTGAATGTCTTTGCACGATGAGGTCAATGTCTTCTAAACTGATTTATCTTCAAAATCTTCTGAGAATGCATATGACCTCTTCCCCTTCCCTCGCACCTTAATGCTGTCACAGGTACATGTCCGTGGGGGAATCCCTTGGTTCTCATAGTCTGCATTCGTTTGCAGAATTCTTACAGCATTACATTAACTCTCCCGAAGCCAGTTCCTGTTTGACCAGAAAGCGGAAGCCTTTGAAGCCTTTCAGTTTAAAGTTCATGGCTACAGAGAAATCAACAAGGAAGGGTGGCAGACAACGTCGAGGGGGAACATCAAGAGATCTGCCTGATGGCCTCTTAGAGCTGTACAAGACAGATCCAGAAGAGGATTACAATCAGCGCAAGACATGAATCCAATGGATTCGAAGATATTGGGCCGAACAATGGTTTAAATACAAGTTTGTGACCCAGGAATATGCTGAGAAGAATGCCATCAAGAGTCCTTGGGGTGACATTCTCTTCCGAAGCCTTCCACCCAAGACCAGAGCTGAAGCTATTGCTCTGGGTTTCTATCCTTGTATGGTCCATGGACTACAACCTGAAAATGCCGACCCATCATCACTGCTCTGGTGTCGTGAAGATAATCTCTTCAAGCACAACTTCCAGCACGCAAAGGCATCGGCCAAGGAAAACAAGAAGTCATTGGGACTAGACTTCAACCCTGGTCCTTCTGCTCCCCGGGCTGACGGCACACGTGATGCTGAACCCAATATCATCGGACCTTTCTACAACCTTGATGGCCTTATCACTCACATTTCTGTTCAAGGTGCCAAAGTGGATCATTCTGATGATGATGCCGACACTGATGAAGCCCCAGCTCCTACTACAAAGTCGCAGAAGCAGAAGAAGGCTAAAGCTTCAAAGTCAGCTGCTCCTCCAAAAGCTTCACGTGCGAAGCCACTGGCTACTACACCTCCTGAAGACAGTGTGCAGTCTGAAGATCTATCACGTATCTCCAAGAAGACTGAGATGAGAAACAATACTGATCAGGCACTGACTGCTGCTGCTATTCTGCGCAATGACGCCATTGATCTGTCCAGCGATGAAGATCTTGCAGATGACGCTCTTGAGCAACTGATCAAGAGCAAGGAAGAAGCAGAGATCTTCAATGATTTGCCTCTCTTTGATGTTGCAATCATCCATAACTTCATTGGTGAGTGATTTGACACGCCCAACCTCAGCTTTAAAGATCTGCAACTTCCAATTGGCCTCAGTGTCGCCTTCACTGGCGCCATTGCTTCTGAGCTAGCTCTAGCTCAGCGCATCGTTGAACTAAAGCAGAAGATCGACTATGAGAAAGCTCAGTTCAAGAAGCACATGGCCAAGCTCAGCGTGCAAGGTGTGAAAAACTTCAAGATTATGCTGCACGAGCTCAAGGAAGCCTTTCTCAAGAAGCGTGAAGAAGCTAAAGGTTCTCGTGAGCGCATGAAGAGCCTAGCTGACAAGTGTGTGCAAGCCTACAATGAGGCTGAGAAGCACAAGGCTCTTGGTCATCCTGGCATCGACCCAAGAATGGCTGCAAAGAAGAAGAAGCCATCAACAGACCAATCTGCACCTTCAAGGCGGGTAGAGCCACACATAGTCTTTCCAAGCAGCATGACTAGCTCGAAGCCAAAGGTCTGGTCAACCGGTTCAGAACTGAAGAAGACGAGGACTGCCGAGGCTGAAGCCAGAAAGAGGAAAAATCCTGATGCTTCTGATGTCGCTCCCTCCAAGAAGAAGCGCAGAACTAAGAAAGATCGGGCTGCTCCCACAGAGCCCCTTGTTGTAGAACCCATCTCTGTTGCTCGCCTTGATTCCTCGCATCAAGAACGACGGATAGTAGTTCATGAGCCTGCTTCCACAGAGGCTCCTGAAGCTGAAGACATTCCAGCAGTTGACCCCACCGCTGCTGAAGACATTGGTCACCATGACAATGTTGAAGATGATGAAGTCCTTCCTCAGATCGAGCACCAACTAGTATCATCGCCTGTGCTCACGCACAGCGAACTCATCACCATTGGTCGTCCTCTGACACCAACTGCTCAGGATGCATCATGGGCTGATCACCCACAACAACAAGACACCCCGAGTACTCCCCAACAACAACAAGTCACACCACCTGTGCAAGACGAAGAAGACGACTTTGAGGCCCAGCCAACTCCATCTCCACAGGCGTCGCTAGCGCTACGCAGGCTTCGCAAAGGACCAAGGCCTCAAGTCCCTCTTTCGAGTGTTCCAGAAGGAGAAGTGCACCACCAATCTGTTGCACGTCAAGTGTTTCCAGATGCCACTCCTACTGTGATTGTCTCTGAATCCGAAGCCAAAATGGTGAAGATGTTCCGGCTGCATCAGCCGATGAAGAAGAAGCCCCAAGAGTGTTGGAAATATGCCCTAGAGGCAATAATAAATTGATTATTATTATATTTCCTTGTTCATGATAATCGTTTATTATCCATGCTAGAATTGTATTGATAGGAAACTCAGATACATGTGTGGATACATAGACAACACCATGTCCCTAGTAAGCCTCTAGTTGACTAGCTCGTTGATCAATAGATGGTTACGGTTTCCTGACCATGGACACTGGATGTCGTTGATGACGGGATCACATCATTAGGAGAATGATGTGATGGACAAGACCAAATCCTAAGCATAGCACAAGATCGTGTAGTTCACATGTTAAAGCTTTTCTAATGTCAAGTATCATTTCCTCAGACCATGAGATTGTGCAACTCCCGGATACCGTAGGAATACCTTGGGGAATGGTAGGACAAGTGCAGGACCGATTCCCCATAATAGGTTAGATCGCGCCAATATCAATTCTTTTTATTCCAAGGTGAAGATGCCAAACGTCACAACGTAACTGGGTGGCTATAAAGGTGCACTATGGGTATCTCCGAAAGTGTCTGTTGGGTTGGCACGAATCGACACTGGGATTTGTCACTCCGTGTAAACGGAGAGGTATCTCTGGGCCCACTCGGTAGGACATCATCATAATGTGCACAATGTGACCAAGGAGTTGATCACGGGATGATGTCTTACGGAACGAGTAAAGAGACTTTCCAGTAACGAGATTGAACAAGGTATCGGGATACCGACGATCGAATCTTGGGCAAGTATCGTACCGCTAGACAAAGGGAATTGTATACGGGATTGATCGAATCCTCGACATCGTGGTTCATCCGATGAGATCATCGTGGAACATGTAGGAACCAACATGGGTATCCAGATCCCGTTGTTGGTTATTGACCGGAGAACGTCTCGGTCATGTCTGCATGGTTCCCGAACCCGTAGGGTCTACACACTTAAGGTTTGATGACGCTAGGGTTATAAGGAATAGATATACGTGGTTACCGAATGTTGTTCGGAGTCCCGGATGAGATCCCGGACGTCACGAGGAGTTCCGGAATGGTTCGGAGGTAAAGATTTATATATGGGAAGTCCTGTTTTGGTCACCGGAAAAGTTTCGGGTTTTACCGGTAGTGTACCAGGACCACCGGAGGGGTCCGGGGGTCCACTAAGTGGGGCCACCAGCCCCGGAGGGCTGCATGGGCCAAGTGTGGGAGGGGACCAGCCCCAGGTGGGCTGGTGCGCCCCCCCACCAAAGCCCAAGGCGCCTCCAAGAGGGAAGGGGGGCAAACCCTAGGGCAGATGGGCCCTAAGGCCCACCCCAGGTGCGCCTCCCCCTCTCCCCCTTGTGGCCGCCACCCAGATGGGATCTGGGGGGCTGCCGCCACCCCTAGGGAGGGAACCCTAGGTGGGGGCGCAGCCCCTCCCCTCCCCCTACATATACTTGAGGTTTGAGCTGCCCAAGACACACGAGTTCCTCTCCTTCTTGGCGCAGCCCTACCCCTCTCCCTCCTCGTCTCTTGCGGTGCTTGGCGAAGCCCTGCTGGAGTACCACGCTCCTCCACCACCACCACGCCGTTGTGCTGCTTCTGGATGGAGTCTTCCTCAACATCTCCCTCTCTCCTTGCTGGATCAAGGCATGGGAGACGTCACCGGGCTGTACGTGTGTTGAACGCGGAGGTGCCGTCCGTTCGGCACTAGGATCTCCGGTGTTTTGGATCACGACGAGTACGACTCCTTCAACCCTGTTCTCTTGAACGCTTCCGCTTAGCGATCTATAAGGGTATGTAGATGCACTCTCCTTCCCCTCATTGCTGGTTTCTCCATAGATAGATCTTGGTGACACATAGGAAAATTTTGAATTTCTGCTACGTTCCCCAACAGTGGCATCATGAGCTAGGTCTATGCGTAGTTTCTATGCACGAGTAGAACACAAAGTAGTTGTGGGCGTTGATTTTGTTCAATATGCTTACCGTTACTAGTCCAATCTTGATTCGGCGGCATTGTGGGATGAAGCGGCCCAGACCGACCTTACACGTACTCTTACGTGAGACTGGTTCCACCGACTGACATGCACTAGTTGCATAAGGTGGCTAGCGGGTGTCTGTCTCTCCCACTTTAGTCGGATCGGATTCGATGAAAAGGGTCCTTATGAAGGGTAAATAGCAATTGGCATATCACATTGTGGTTTTTGCGTAGGTAAGAAACGTTCTTGCTAGAAACCCATAGCAGCCACGTAAAACATGCAAACAACAATTAGAGGACGTCTAACTTGTTTTTGCAGGGTATGCTATGTGATGTGATATGGCCAAGAAGAATGTGATGAATGATATGTGATGTATGAGATTGATCATGTTCTTGTAATAGGAATCACGACTTGCATGTCGATGAGTTTGACAACCGGCAGGAGCCATAGGAGTTGTCTTTATTTATTGTATGACCTGCGTGTCATTGAACAACGCCATGTAATTACTTTACTTTATTGCTAACCGGTAGCCATAGTAGTAGAAGTAATAGTTGGTGAGCAACTTCATGGAGACACGATGATGGAGATCATGATGATGGAGATCATGGTGTCATGCCGGTGACAAGATGATCATGGAGCCCCAAGATGGAGATCAAAGGAGCTATATGATATTGGCCATATCATGTCACTATTATTTGATTGCATGTGATGTTTATCATGTTTTTGCATCTTGTTTACTTAGAACGACGGTAGTAAATAAGATGATCCCTCATAATAATTTCAAGAAAGTGTTCCCCCTAACTGTGCACCATTGCGACAGTTCGTTGTTTCGAAGCACCACGTGATGATCGGGTGTGATAGATTCTAACGTTCACATACAACGGGTGTAAGACAGATTTACACACGCGAAACACTTAGGTTGACTTGATGAGCCTAGCATGTACAGACATGGCCTTGGAACACAAGAGACCAAAAGGTCGAGCATGAGTCGTATGGTAGATACGATCAACATGAAGATGTTCACCGATGATGACTAGTCCGTCTCATGTGATGATCGGACACGGCCTAGTTGACTCGGATCATGTAATCACTTAGATGACTAGAGGGATGTCTATCTGAGTGGGAGTTCATAAGATGAAACTTAATTATCCTGAACATAGTCAAAAGGTCTTCGCAAATTATGTCGTAGCTCGCGCTTCAGTTCTACTATTTAGATATGTTCCTAGAGAAAATTTAGTTGAAAGTTGATAGTAGCAATTATGCGGACTAGGTCCGTAAACTGAGGATTGTCCTCATTGCTTCATAGAAGGCTTATGTCCTTAATGCACCGCTCAGTGTGCTGAACCTCGAACGTCGTCTGTGGATGTTGCGAACATCTGGCATACACATTTTGATAACTACGTGATAGTTCAGTTAAACGGTTTAGAGTTGAGGCACCGAAGACGTTTTGAAACGTCACGAAACATATGAGATGTTTCGAGGGCTGAAATTGGGATTTCAGGCTCGTGCCCACGTCAAGAGGTATGAGACCTCCGACGATTTTCTTAGCCTGCAAACTAAGGAGAAAAGCTCAATTGTTGAGCTTGTGCTCAGATTGTCTGAGTACAACAATCATTTGAATCGAGTGGGAGTTGATCTTCCAGATGAGATAGTGATGTTTCTCCGAAGTCATTACCACCAAGCTGCTAGAGCTTCGTGATGAACTATAATGTATCGGGGACATATATGATGATCCTTGAGATATTCGCGATGTTTGACACCACAAAAGTAGAAATTAAGAAGGAGCATCAATTGTTGATGGTTGGTGAAACCACTAGTTTCAAGAAGGGCAAGGGCAAGAAGGGATACTTCATGAAACGGCAAATCAGCTGCTGCTCTAGTGAAGAAACCCAAAGTTGAACCCAAACCCGAGACTAAGTGCTTTTGTAATAAGGGGAACAACCACTGGAGCAGAATTACCCTAGATACTTGGTAGATGAGAAGGCTGGCAAGGTCGGTAGAAGTATATTGGATATACATTGTGTTAATGTGTACTTTACTAGTACTCCTAGTAGCACCAGTGTATTAGATACCGGTTCGATCACTAAGTGTTAGTAACTCGAAATAAAAGCTACGGAATAAATGGAGACTAGCTAAAAGGTGAGATGACGATATGTGTTGGAAGTATTTCCAAGGTTGATCAAATATCGTACGCTCCCTCTACCATCAAGATTGGTGTTTGCGTTGAGCATAGACATGATTGGATTATGTCTATCGCAATACGGTTATTCATTTAAGGAGAATAATGGTTACTCTGTTTATTTGAATAATACCTTCAATGGTCTTGCACCTAAAATGAATGGTTTATTGAATCTCGATCGTAGTGATACACATGTTCATGCCAAAAGATATAAGATAGTAATGATAGTACCACCTACTTGTGGCACTGCCACGTAAGTCATATCGGTATAAAACGCATGAAGAAGCTCCATGTTGATGGATCTTTGGGCTCACTCGTTTTTGAAAAGTTTGAGACATGCGAACCATGTCTATTGGTGTATATGCATGAAGAAACTCCATGCAAATGGACCGTTTGGACTCACTTGATTTTGAATCACTTGAGACATGCAAATCATACCACATGGGCAAGATGACTGAAAGCCTCGTTTTCAGTAAAATGGAACTAGAAAGCAACTTGTTGGAAGTAATACATTTTGATGTGTGCAGTCCAATGAGTGCTGAGGCATGTAGTGGATATCGTTATGTTCTTACTTCACAGATGATTTGAGTAGATGTTGAGTATATTTACTTGATAAATCACGAGTCTGAATTATTGAAAGGTTCAAGTAATTTCAGGGTGAAGTTGAAAGATCGTCGTGACAAGAGGATAAAAGATCTATGATATGATCATAGAGATGAATATCTGAATTACGAGTTTGGCACAGAATTAAGACATTGTGGAAATTGTTTCACAACTAATACAGCCTGGAACACCATAGTGTGATGGTGTGTGCGGACATCATAACTGCACCCTATTGGATATGATGCATACCATGATGTCTCTTATCGAATTACCACAATAGTTTATGGGTTAGGCATTAGAGACAACCACATTCACTTTAAAAGGGGCACCACGTAATTCCGATGAGATGACACCGTATGAACTATGGTTTAGAGAAACCTAAGCTGTCATTTCTTAGAAGTTTGGGGCTGCGACGCTTATGTGAAAAAGTTTCAGGCTGATAAGCTCGAACCCAAAGCGGATAAATGCATCTTCATAGGACACCCAAAACAGTTGGGTATACCTCCTGTCTCAGATCCGAAAGCAATAAGGGATTGTTTCTAGAATCGGATCCTTTCTCGAGGAAAAGTTTCTCTCGAAGGAATTGAGTGGGAGGATGGTGGAGACTTGATGAGGTTATTGAACCGTCACTTCAACTAGTGTATAGCAGGGCACAAAGAGTTGTTCCTGTGGCACCTACACCAATTGAAGTGGAAGCTTATGATATTGATCATGAGACTTCGGATCAAGTCACTCCCAAACCTCGTAGGATGACAAGGATGCGTACTACTTCAGAGTGGTACGTAATCCTGTCTTGGAAGTCATGTTGCTAGACAACAATGAACCTACGAGCTATGGAGAAGCGATGGTGGGCCCGGATTCCGATAAATGGCTCGAGGCCATAAAATCCGAGAGAGGATCCATGTATGAAAACAAAGTGTAGACTTTGGCAGAACGGCTCGATGATCGTAAGGCTATTGACTACAAATGGATTTTAAAAGGAAGACGGACAATGATGGTAAGTATCACCATTAAGAAAGCTCGACTTGTCGTTAAGATTTTTTTCCGACAAGTTCAAGGAGTTGACTATGATGAGACTTTCTCACTCTTAGCGATGCTAAGAGTCTGTTGGAATTATATTAGCAATTACTGCATTATTTATGAAATCTTGCAGATAGGATGTCAAAACATTATTTCCTCGACAATTTTCTTGAGGAAAGGTTGTATGTGATACAACCGGAAGGTTTTGTCAATCCTGAAAGATGCTAATAAGTATGCAAAGCTCCAGCAATCCTTCTAAGAACTGGAGTAAGCATCTCGGAGTTGGAATGTATGCTTTGATGAGATGATCAAAGATTTTGGGTGTATACAAAGTTTATGAGAAACTTGTATTTCCAAAGAAGTGAGTGGGAGCACTATAGAATTTCCGATGAGTATGTGTTGTTAACATGTTGTTGATCGGAAATGATGTAGAATTTCTAGAAAGCATGCAGAGTTATTTGAAAAGTGTTTTTCAATGGAAAGCCTGGATTAAGCTACTTGAACGTTGAGCATCAAGATCTATAAGGATAGATCAAAACGCTTAATGGTACTTTCAAATGAGCACATACCTTGACATGATCTTGAAGGTGTTCAAGATGGATCAGTCAAAGAAGGAGTTCTTGCCTGAGTTGTAAGGTATGAAGTTAAGACTTAAAGCTCGACCACGGCAGAAGAAAGAGAAAGGATGAATGTCGTCCCCTATGCTTTGGTCATAGGCTCTATACGGTATGCCATGCTGAGTACCGCACCTGATGTGTGCCTTGCCACATGTCTGGCAAGAGGGTACAAAGGTGATCCAGGAGTGGATCACCAGATAGCGGTCAAAATTGTCCTTGGAGTAATAATGACATGTTTCTCGATTATGGAGGTGATAAAGAGTTTGGCGTAAAGGGTTACATCAATGCAAGCTTTAACACCTATCCGAATGACTCAGAGTAGCAAACCGGATACGTATAGTGGAGCAACCATTTGGAATAGCTCCAAGTGGAGCGTGGAAGCAGCATTTATAATATGACCTAGAGATTTGCGAAGTACATACGGATCTGAATGTTGCAGACCCGTTGACTAAAACCTCTCTCACAAGCAAAACATGATCAAACCCAGAACTCATTGAGTCTTAATCACATGATGATGTGAACTAGTTTAGTGACACTAGTAAACTCTTTGGATGTTGGTCACATGGCGATGTGACCTGTGAGTGTTAATCACATGGCGATGTGAACTAGATTATTGACTCTAGTGCAAGTGGGAGACTGTTGGAAATATGCCCTAGAGGCAATAATAAATTGATTATTATTATATTTCCTTGTTCATGATAATCGTTTATTATCCATGCTAGAATTGTATTGATAGGAAACTCAGATACATGTGTGGATACATAGACAACACCATGTCCCTAGTAAGCCTCTAGTTGACTAGCTCGTTGATCAATAGATGGTTACGATTTCCTGACCATGGACATTGGATGTCGTTGATGACGGGATCACACCATTAGGAGAATGATGTGATGGACAAGACCCAATCCTAAGCATAGCACAAGATCGTGTAGTTCGCATGTTAAAACTTTTCTAATGTCAAGTATCATTTCCTCAGACCATGAGATTGTGCAACTCCCGGATACCGTAGGAATACTTTGGGTGTGCCAAACATCACAACGTAACTGGGTGGCTATAAAGGTGCACTACGGGTATCTCCAAAAGTGTCTGTTGGGTTGGCACGAATCGAGACTGGGATTTGTCACTCCGTGTAAACGGAGAGGTATCTCTGGGCCCACTCGGTAGGACATCATCATAATGTGCAAAATGTGACCAAGGAGTTGATCACAGGATGATGTGTTACGGAACGAGTAAAGAGACTTGCCAGTAACGAGATTGAACAAGGTATCGGGATACCGATGATCGAATCTCGGGCAAGTATCGTACCGCTAGACAAAGGGAATTGTATACGAGATTGATCGAATCCTCGACATTGTGGTTCATCCGATGAGATCATCATGGAACATGTAGGAACCAACATGGGTATCCAGATCCCGCTGTTGGTTATTGACCGGAGAACGTCTCGGTCATGTCTGCATGGTTCCCGAACCCGTAGGGTCTACACACTTAAGGTTCGATGATGCTAGGGTTATAAGGAATAGATATATGTGGTTACCGAATGTTGTTCGGAGTCCCGGATGAGATCCCGGACGTCACGAGGAGTTCTGGAATGGTCCGGAGGTAAAGATTTATATATGGGAAGTCCTGTTTTGGTCACCGGAAAAGTTTCGGGTTTTACCGGTAGTGTACCGGGACCACCGGAGGGGTCCGGGGGTCCACCAAGTGGGGCCACCAGCCCCGGAGGGATGCATGGGCCAAGTGTGGGAGGGTACCAACCCCAGGTGGGCTGGTGCGCCCCCCCACCAAAGCCCAAGGCGCCTCCAAGAGGGAAGGGGGGCAAACCCTAGGGCAGATGGGCCCTAAGGCCCACCCCAGGTGCGCCTCCCCCTCTCCCCCTTGTGGCCGCCACCCAGATGGGATCTGGGGGGCTGCCGCCACCCCTAGGGAGGGAACCCTAGGTGGGGGCGCAGCCCCTCCCCTCCCCCTATATATACTTGAGGTTTGGGCTGCCCAAGACACACGAGTTCCTCTCCTTCTTGGCGCAGCCCTACCCCTCTCCCTCCTCGTCTCTTGCGGTGCTTGGCGAAGCCCTGCTGGAGTAGCACGCTCCTCCACCACCACCACGCCATTGTGCTGCTGCTGGATGGAGTCTTCCTCAACCTCTCCCTCTCTCCTTGCTGGATCAAGGCATGGGAGACGTCACAGGGCTGTACATGTGTTGAACGCGGAGGTGCCGTCCGTTCGGCACTAGGATCTCCGGTGATTTGGATCACGACGAGTATGACTCCTTCAACCCTGTTCTCTTGAACGCTTCCTCTTAGCGATCTACAAGGGTATGTAGATGCACTCTCCTTCCCCTCGTTGCTGGTTTCTCCATAGATAGATCTTGGTGACACGTAGGAAAATTTTGAATTTCTGCTACGTTCCCCAACAAAGAGTTGCTACACCCCCGTCTCACCAAGATGTTGTTCTCGAGGAGAACGTGACCGACCCTCCAGCTTCTGAAGTGGAGGTTGAGAATCCTGATGCTGCCACCACTAACACCACTGAAGCCAATGACGTGGTCATGGCTGAAGACACTGTGGAGCCTGCACCTAACACTGTGCCAGAGGCCAATGAAGCCAATGATGCACCTGCAACAGATGTGCAGCCTGACGCCTCTGTTGATGCCACTGCTCCTGTTCCGCCACCAAGGCCACACACTATCGAGCAAGCGTTCAACTATGGCCAACTTATCACTGTCAAATGGCCTTTTCTGAATCCTCCGCCTGCTGCTAGTCCTCAGTTTGACTATCACGTTGAGCACAGACCTCAGGTTCAGAAGCCAATGCCAAGGTTGCCCAGGTTTCCAGGTACTGCATCTGCACCTGGATCTTTTAATATCAATGGCTTCAAGGCACACAACACCTTCTTTGATAGCGCCAAGAACCCCTACACCAAGGCAAGAATATCTTCTGATCGGTTCTGGAGCTATCAGCAGCGCAGTTATTACTCATGCATTCTGTACAATCAAGGTCGCATTTTCCCACATATGCGTCTTAACACTAAAGCCATAACTGGTCTGCCTTGTTTGGAAGAAGCTCTGGATTGCTTCAGAGAGTCTGGATTGTTGCCGTTCGTCACTGACAAGGAGCATTGGAACGAAAAATTGCTGCTCCAATTCTATGCCACTCTTCATATTCGTGGCTACAATAGAGATCCGAAGACTTGGGTCCTTGAGTGGATGACAGGCAATGTTCATCAAGAAGCCAAAGCCTTTGATATCATTGAGCTCACTGGTCTGCCCACTCTAGGAGATCTTTATGAACCTGGTTGTCAGCTTCACAGTGCAGCTATGGAGAGCATTTTTCACAAGCCTGAACCAAACATGAGTCAGATGCTTAGCATGATGAAGCCTTTGCCTCCAGATGCTGCATATCCTAAGGAGTTCTTTGTTGAAGACCTTGAGTATCTGCCACGCACTATCTATCACATTATAAGGTGAAATCTCTGGCCCATCAAAGGACATTCTCCACATGCAAAGCTGGAAGGTGCAATGAAGACTTTGGTCTTCCATATTCTTCACGGAAAATGCTTCAATGCATAAGACTTCTTCATCCGCCAACTTGCTGCATCAGGATCTGATCTCTTTGGCTTAAAGTTTTACGCTCCATGGATTATGCGGCTGATCAAACTACACTCAACTGTCACCTATCAGCCCTCTGCTCGCAATCATCGGATCTTTATGCCTGATGTCGATATGTCAGTTGAAGCCATCTATCCAGAGCCTGCCAAGGATCCCCTTAGTCTTGAGAATGCTGATAAGCAAAGTTTCTCACAACACATTGACGGAGATCCAATAGTCGCTCGTGTTTATCCTCTGGCTGGTACTACCCGTGCACCTCATCATGCCCTCACTGAAGCAACTGAAAGCACCATTGCCCAACGGCCCAAGAAGCGATCTCGTGTTCTCAACGACCGAGAACTTCTGGTTGCCCTTCATCAGAAACATGATAAGCATCATGACTGGCTAAAGCGCCAAATGCAAAGCCTCTTGGTGGACGTAAACAGGATTCGCAACCTTGCCACCAAGAATGCCTTTGTTGCCCATGAAACTTGTCGGCGTACATGGAAAGGGCTGACGCTTATGTGTTCTGAAGATGATCTTCAAGAGGATGTCTTCTCTGAACGCTTCAAGTTTGACTCAACACCTCCAAGAAGGACTGTGCTGCGACGTACTCCGTCTCTTGAAGACTCTTAGTTCTCCTTCTCTGCTGCAACAGTGAATGCACGTGTCATCGATGATGAAGACGATGCTACTTCACCACCTTCAACGTGAAACAACACTGCACCGAGTTCGTCTGCACCGCCAACCAACACCGAAGACCCTGCTGCTTCACCAACTCCTCACGGGGACGAGTAGGTGCTCTATGTCTTCAAACCTTTTTGGTCCTTACTGACAAAAGGGGGAGAAGCATATGAGTTTGATAGTCTTCAAGCGGGTTCATATGGGCGGTAGTTTTATATTTTGCCTAGTGTTTACAACTCTCGCGTCTTGATACATTTGGTTCTTTGAGTTGTAACACTCAAACTCGATGGTCGTCTGCTACTTATTTGCTATTCTATGATGCAATGATAAATTCCACATGTGCGACGATAAATTCCGCACTTAGATCATTTTGCAGACGTCCATTTTTCATTATGCATGTCATTATCTTCACATACTTTTCATGCATGATAAATTGTCATCATAAGTTGAAGAGGATCTCCACAAGTGCAACCTGCCATGTGCATTTGCATATCAAAAGCAAATTACTTATATGCACATCTTCAGGGGGAGCCTTTGCCACTTATGAAGACAATAACCTATCCTTTACAATTTCACATATTTTATTCCCCGTTGAAAACTTCAACTAGTTTGTCATCAATCACCAAAAAGGGGGAGATTGTAAGTGCATCTAGTGCCACCCCTAGTTGGTTTTGGAGTATTGACGACAAACCTAGTTGAGGGACTAATGTGTTTGTGAGAATTGCAGGATAACATAGGTAGAAGTCCCTCATTGATTCGGTTTTCCTACCAGATATGACCCCTAAAAATGTATGAAGACATTGAAGTCAGAGGTGGTATGTGAAGACATTCACATTGAAGACTATGATAAGAGAAGACATCGCGTGAAGACTATGGAGCGCGAAGACTTAGCAGTTTCGTCGTTCTGTGTTTTTCTTTGTTGAGTCATAGGAACCATTGTACTGTTAAGTGGGGTCCAAGAGAACCATTCAGAATGACTGAAGTGATGCTTAACCAAAATCCTATGTCTTCGAGTGAAGACTATGAGAGCAAATCTTATCCAGAGTTGGATAAGTCAGCTTTGCTTGTAGTCCAAGTAAAGTTGCCGTGTGTGTTTGAAATCTGACCGTTGGAACACGTGTCAGTTCCTTAGTGACCAAGGGTCATTTCGGACAAACCAGGTCGGGTTGCCCAGTGGCTATAAATAGCCCACCCCCTACAACCATAAACGGTTGGCTGCTCAGAGTTAGAGTACGGCTTTTGTCGTTTGAGAGCAACCCACCTCGAAGCCTTTGAGAGAGAATTCCTTGCGAGGATAAATCCCTAAACACCCAGAAACAAAGAGTGTTAGGCATCACTGAAGTCTTCCTGTCTGTGTGATCTGGAGACTTATTACACTTGAGGACTGTGAATCCTCCAGTCGGTTAGGCGTCGTGTTCTGAGCATCCAAGAGTCATTGTGGATCGCCCGTGAATGAAGTCTGTGAAGGTTTGGAAGTCTACCTTGAAGACTTACCAGAGTGATTGGGCGAGGTCTGTGTGACCTTAGCTCAAGGGGAATACGGTGAGGACTGAGTGTCCTGAGCTGCGTGTTCAGGACTGGGTGTCCGGGACTGTGTGTCCTCAGGTTTAAATACCTATCCGCCCTAACCAGACGTACAACTGTCATCGCAGTTGGAACTGGTCTACCAAACCTTTGTCTTCACCAAGCTCACTGGTTCTATCCTTCCCATCTCTTTATTTACAGTTGGCCCTTGTGAAGTCAGTGCCTATTTGCATTGTCCATTTGTCTTCACTGTGTGACTGTTTGTTCAGATTGGTTTCATATTATCTTCCATCCTGATCCGTACTGCCTAGCTGCTGTTAGTCTTTGTGCTTTCACTTCATTGAATACTTGACTGTGGCTTGTCTAGGGTAGTCTACCTTCTGCTGCATGGTTATAGGTTCATTTCTATCGTTTGTCTTCAAAACTCCCATGTTTTGAAGAATTTTATAAAAATCGCCTATTCACCCCCCCTCTAGTCGATATAACACACTTTCACCAAGGCACCCCAAGGTAATATTCAAGGACAACCAAGAGGCTAAGCTTGGGGATGCCCCGGATGGCATCCCCTCTTTCATCTTCGTTCATCGGTAACTTTACTTGCAACTATATTTTTATTCACCACATGATATGTGTTTTGCTTGAAGCGTCATTTTATGTTCTTTTGTTTTTCTTGCTATTTGAATAAAGTACTTAAGAACTGAAATTTTATTTATGAGAAGGAGTCTTCACATAGTTACATAATTATTCAACTACTCATTGATCTTCACTTATATCTTTCAGAGTAGTTTGTCGTTTGCTCTAGTGTTTCACTTATATCTTTTTTGATCACGGGGGTGGTTTTATTTTATAGAAATTATTGATCTCTCATGCTTCACTTATATTATTTTGAGAGTCTTAAACAACATGGTAGTTTTCTTTGGTTACGAAATTAGTCCTAATATGATAGGCATCCAAGATGGGTATAATAAAAACTTTCAAATAACGTGCATTGAATACTATGAGAAGTTTGATACTTGATGATTGTTTTGAGATATGAAGATGGTGATATTAGAGTCATGCTAGTGAGTAGTTGTGAATTTGAGAAATACTTGTGTTAAAGTTTGTGATTTCCATAGCAGGCATGTATGGTGAACCGTTATGTGATGAAGTCAAAGCATGATTTATCTTTTGATTGTCTTCCTTATGAGTGGCGGTTGGGGACGAGCGATGGTCTTTTCCTACCAATCTATCCCCCTAGGAGCATGCGCGTAGTACTTGTTTAGATAACTAATAGATTTTTGCAATAAGTATGTGAGTTCTTTATGACTAATGTTGAGTCCATGGATTATACACACTCTCACCCTTCCACCATTGCTAGCCTCTCTTGTGCCGCACAACTTTCGCCGGTACCATACACCCACCATTACCTTCCTCAAAACAGCCACCATACCTACCTATTATGGCATTTCCATAGCTATTTCAAGATATATTGCCATGCAACTTTCCACCGTTCCATTTATTATGACACGCTTCATCATTGTCATATTGCTTTGCATGATCATGTAGTTGACATTGTATTTGTGGCAAAGCCACCTTCATAATTCTTTCATACATGTCACTCTTGATTCATTGCACATCCCGGTACACCGCTGGAGGAATTCACATAGAGTTATATTTTGTTCTAATTCTTGAGTTGTAAGTAAATAAAAGTGTGATGATCATCATTATTAGAGCATTGTCCCAGTGAGGAAAGGATGGTGGAGACTATGATTCCCCCACAAGTCGGGATGAGACTCCGTATGAAAAAAAGATACAAAAAAGAGAAGGCCCCAAAAAACAAAAAAACAAAAAAATGAGAGAAAAAGAGAGAAGGGTCAATGCTACTATCCTTTTGCCACATTTGTGCTTCAAAGTAGCACCATGATCTTCATAATAGAGAGTCTCCTATTTTGTCACTTTCATATACTAGTGGAAAATTTTCATTATAGAACTTCTTGTATATTCCAATGACGGGCTTCCTCAAAATGCCCTAGGTCTTCGTGAGCAAGCGAGTTGGATGCACACCCACCTATTTTCTTTTGTTGAGCTTTCATACATTTATAGCTCTAGTGCATCCGTTGCATGGCAATCCCTACTCCTCGCATTGACATCAATTGATGAGCATCTCCATAGCCCGTTGATTAGCCGCGTCGATGTGAGACTATCTTCTCCTTTTTGTCTTCTCCACAACCACCATTATATTCCACCTATAGTACTAGGTCCATGGCTCACGCTCATGTATTGCATGAAGATTGAAAAAGTTTGAGAACATCAAAAGTATGAAACAATTGCTTGGCCTGTCATCGGGGTTGTGCATGATTTAAATATTTTGTGTGATGAAGATAGAGCATATCCAGACTATATGATTTTGTAGGGATAGCTTTCTTTGGCCATGTTATTTTGAGAAGACATGATTGCTTGGTTAGTATGCTTGAAGTATTATTATTTTTATGTAAACATTAAACTTTTGTCTTGAATCTTATGGATATGAATATTCATGCCACAATAAAGAAAATTACATTGATAATTATGTTAGGTAGCATTCCACATCAAAAATTCTGTTTTTATCATTTACCTATGATACGTCTTCGTCGTATCTACTTTTCCAAACACTTTTGCCCTTGTTTTGGACTCTAACTTGCATGATTTGAATGGAACTAACCCGGACTGACGCTGTTTTTAGCATAATTGCCATGGTGTTATTTATGTGCAGAAACAGAAGTTCTCAAAATGACCTGAAACTTCACGGAGATTATTTTTGGAAAAATGAAAAATACTGGCAAAAGATCAAGACCAGGGGGCCCACACCCTAGCCACGAGGGTGGGGGCGCGCCCCCGACCTCGTGGTCCCCCTGGAGCTCCTCCGGCCTCAACTCCAACTCTATATATTCTCGGAGATAGAAAAATCAGAGATAAAGATTCATTGCGTTTTACAATACGGAGCCGCCGCCAAGCCCTAAACTCTCTCGGGAGGGCCGATCTGGAGTCCGTTTTGGGCTCCGAAGAGGGGAATCTGTCGCCATCATCATCATCAACCATCCTCCATCACCAATTTCATGATGCTCACCGCCGTGCATGAGTAATTCCATCGTAGGCTTGCTGGACGGTGATGGGTTGGATGAGATTTATCATGTAATCGAGTTAGTTTTGTTATGGTTTGATCCCTAGTATCCATTATGTTCTGAGATTGATGTTGCTATGACTTTGCTATGCTTAATGCTTGTCACTAGGGCCCGAGTGCCATGATTTCAAATCTGAACCTATTATGTTTTCATGAATATATGTGAGTTCTTGATCCTATCTTGCAAGTATATAGTCACCTACTATGTGTTATGATCCAACAACCCCGAAGTGACAATAATCGGGACCACTTCCGGTGATGACCGTAGTTTGAGGATTCCATGTATTCACTATGTGTTAATGCTTTGGTCCGGTACTCTATTAAAAGGAGGCCTTAATATCCCTTAGTTTCCGCTAGGACCCCGGTGTTGGGGAACGTAGTAATTTCAAGAATTTCCTACGCACATGCAAGATCATGGTGATGCATAGCAACGAGAGGGGAGAATGTTGTCTACATACCCTCGTAGACCGGAAGCGGAAGCGTTAGCACAACGCGGTTGATGTAGTCGTACGTCTTCACGGCCCGACTGATCAAGCACCGAAACTACGGCACCTCCGAGTTCTAGCACACGTTCAGCTCGATGACGATCCTCGGATTTCGATCCAACAAAGTGTCGGGGAAGAGTTCCGTCAGCACGACGGCGTGGTGACGATCTTGATGTTCTACCATCGCAGGGCTTCGCCTAAGCACCGCTACAATATTATCGAGGATTATGGTGGAGGGGGGCACCGCACACGGCTAAGAGAACGATCACGAGGATCAACTTGTGTGTCTAGAGGTGCCCCCTGCCCCTATATATAAAGGAGCAAGGGGGAGAGGCCGGCCGGCCCTTGGGGCGCGCCAAGGAGGGGGGAGTCCTCCTCCTAGTAGGAGTAGGACTCCCCTTTCCTAGTCCAACTAGGAAGAGAGAAGGGGGAAGGAAAGAGAGGGAGAGGGAGAGGAAAAGAGGGGATGCGCCCCCTCCCCTAGTCCAATTCGGACTCCCGATGGGAGGGGGCGCGCCACCTCCTGGGCTGCTGCCCTCTCTCTCCCCTCAGGCCCACTAAGGCCCAATACTTCCCCGGGGGGTTCCAGTAACCCTTCCGGCACTCCGGGTTTCTCCGAAATCACCCGAAACACTTCCGGTGTCCGAATATAGCCGTCCAATATATCGATCTTTATGTCTCGACCATTTCGAGACTCCTCGTCATGTCCGTGATCATATCCGGGACTCCGAACAACCTTCGGTACATCAAAATATATAAACTCATAATGAAACTGTCATCGTAACGTTAAGCGTGCAGACCCTACGGGTTCGAGAATAATGTAGACATGACCGAGACACGTCTCCGGTCAATAACCAATAGCGGAACCTGGATGCTCATATTGGCTCCTACATATTCTACGAAGATCTTTTATCAGTCAGACCGCATAACAACATACGTTGTTCCCTTTGTCATCAGTATGTTACTTTCCCGAGATTTGATCGTCGGTATCTCAATACCTAGTTCAATCTCGTTACCGGCAAGTCTCTTTACTCGTTCCGTAATACATCACCCTGCAGCTAACTTATTAGTTGCAATGCTTGCAAGGCTTATGTGATGTGCATTACCGAGAGGGCCCAGAGATACCTCTCTAACAATCGGAGTGACAAATCCTAATCTCGAAATACGCCAACCCAATAAGTACCTTCGGAGACACCTGTAGAGCACCTTTATAATCACCCAGTTACGTTGTGACATTTGGTAGCACACAAAGTGTTCCTCCGGTAAACGGGAGTTGCATAATCTCATAGTCATAGGAACATGTATAAGTCATGAAGAAAGCAATAGTAACAAACTAAACGATCAAGTGCTAAGCTAACGAAATGGGTCAAGTCAATCACATCATTCTCCTAATGATGTGATCCCGTTAATCAAATGACAACCCATGTCTATGGTTAGGAAACATAACCATGTTTGATCAACGAGCTAGTCAAGTAGAGGCATACTAGTGACACTCTGTTTGTCTATGTATTCACACATGTATTATGTTTCCGGTTAATACAATTCTAGCATGAATAATAAACATTTATCATGATATAAGGAAATAAATAATAACTTTATTATTGCCTCTAGGGCATATTTCCTTCAGTCTCCCACTTGCACTAGAGTCAATAATCTAGTTCACATCGCCATGTGATACGAATAGTTCACATCACCATGTGATTAACACCCATAGTTCACATCGACATGTGACCAACACCCAAAGGGTTTACTAGAGTCAATAATCTAGTTCACATCGCTATGTGATTAACACCCAAAGAGTACTAAGGTGTGATCATGTTTTGCTTGTGAGAGAAGTTTAGTCGATGGGTCTGCCACATTCAGATCCGTAAGTATTTTGCAAATTTCTATGTCAACAATGCTCTGCACAGAGCTACTCTAGCTAATTGCTCCCACTTTCAATATGTATCCAGATTGAGATTTAGAGTCATCTGGATCAGTGTCAAAATTTGCTTCGACGTAACCCTTTACGACGAACCTTTTGTCACTTCCATAATCGAGAAACATATCCTTATTCCACTAAGGATAAGTTTGACCAATGTCCAGTGATCTACTCCTCGATCACTATTGTACTCCTTTACCAAACTCAGGGCATGGTATACAATAGGTCTGGTACACAACATGGCATACTTTATAGAACCTATGGCTGAGGCATAGGGAATGACTTTCATTCTCTCTCTATCTTCTGTCGTGGTTGGGTTTTGAGTCTTACTCAACTTCACACCTTGTAACACAGGCAAGAACTTCTTCTTTGACTGTTCCATTTTGAACTACTTCAAAATCTTGTCAAGGTATGTACTCATCGAAAAACTTATCAAGCATCTTGATCTATCTCTATAGATCTTGATGCTCAATATGTAAGCAGCTTCACCGAGGTCTTTCTTTGAAAAACTCGTTTCAAATATTCCTTTATGCTTTGCAGAATAATTCTACATTATCTCTGATCAACAATATGTCTTCCACATATACTTATCAGAAATGCTGTAGTGCTCCCACTCACTTTCTTGTAAATACAGGCTTCACTGCAAGTCTGTATAAAACTATATGCTTTGATCAACTTATCAAAGCGTATATTCCAACTCCGAGATGCTTGCACCAGTCCATAGATGGATCGCTGGAGCTTGCATATTTTGTTAGTACCTTTAGGATTGACAAAACCTTCCGGTTGCATCATATACAACTCTTCTTTTAATAAATCCATTAAGGAATGCAGTTTTGTTTATCCATTTGCTAGATTTCATAAAATGCGGCAATTGCTAACATGATTCGGACAGACTTAAGCATAAATACGAGTGAGAAACTCTCATCGTAGTCAACACCTTGAACTTGTCGAAAAACTTTTTGTGACAATTCTAGCTTTGTAGATAGTAACACTACTATCAGCATCCGTCTTCCTCTTGAAGATCCATTTAATCTCAATGGCTCACCGATCATTGGGCAAGTCAATCAAAGTCCATACTTTGTTCTCATACATGGATCTCATCTCAGATTTCATGGCCTCAAGCCATTTTGCGGAATCCGGGCTCATCATCGCTTCCTCATAGTTCATAGGCTCGTCATGGTCAAGTAACATGACCTCCAGAACAGGATTACCGTACCACTCTGGTGCGGATGTCACTCTGGTTTACCTACGAGGTTCGGTAGTAACTTGATCTGAAGTTACACGATCATCATCATTAGCTTCCTCACTAATCGGTGTAGTAGTCACAGGAACAGATTTCTATGATGAACTACTTTCCAATAAGGGAGCAGGTACAGTTACCTCATCAAGTTCTACTTTCCTCCCACTCACTTCTTTCGAGAGAAACTCCTTCTCTAGAAAGGATCCATTCTCAGCAATGAATAACTTGCCTTCGGATCTGTGATAGAGGTGTACCCAACATTTTCTTTTGGGTATCATATGAAGATTTACTTCTCCGATTTGGGTTCGAGCTTATCATGTTGAAACTTTTTCACATAAGCATTGCAACCCCAAACTTTAACAAATGACAGCTTAGGTTTCTCGCCAAACCACAGTTCATACGGTGTCGTCTCAACGGATTTAGATGGTGCCCTTTTTAACGTGAATGTAGCTGTCTCTAATGCATAACCCCAAAACGATAGTGGTAGATCGGTAAGAGACATCATAGATCGCACTATATCTAATAAAGTACGGTTATGACATTCGGACACACCATTACACTATGGCGTTCCAGGTGGCGTGAGTAGTGAAACTATTTCACGTTGTTTTAACTAAAGGCCAAACTCGCAACTCAAATATTTTTCTTCTGCGATCATATCGTAGAAACTTCTATTTTTGTTACGATGATTCTCCACTTCACTCTAAAATTCTTTGAACTTTTCAAATGTTTCAGACTTGTGTTTCATTAAGTAGATATACCCATATCTGCTCAAATCATCTGTGAAGGTCAGAAAATAACGATTCTTGCCGTGAGCCTTAACACTCATCAGACCACATACATCAGTATGTATTATTTCCAATAAGTCAGTTGCTTGCTCCATTGTTCCGGAGAACAGAGTCTTAGTCATCTTGCCCATGAGGCATGGTTCGCAAGCATCAACTGATTCATAATCAAGTGATTCCAAAAACCCATCAGCATGGATTTTCTTCATGCGCTTTACACCAATATAACCTAAAAGGCAGTGCCACAAATAAGTTGCACTATCATTATTAACTTTGCATATTTTGGTTTCAATATTATGAATATGTGTATCACTACGATCGAGATCCAACGAACCATTTTCATTGGGTGTGTAACCATATAAGGTTTTATTCATGTAAACAGAACAACAATTATTCTCTAACTTACATGAATAACTGTATTGCAATAAACATGATCCAATCATATTTATGCTCAACGCAAACACCAAATAACACTTATTTAGGTTCAACACTAATCCCGAAAGTATAGGGAGTGTGCGATGATGATCATATCAATCTTGGAACCACTTCCAACACACATCGTCACTTCACCCTTAACTAGTCTCTTTTCATTCTGCAACTCCTGTTTCGAGTTACTACTCTTAGCAACTGAACTAGTATCAAATACTGAGGGGTTGCTATAAACACTAGTAAAGTACACATCAATAACATGTATATCAAATATACCTATGTTCACTTTGCCATCCTTCTTATCCGCAAATTACTTGGGGTAGTTTCGCTTCTAGTGACCAGTCCCTTTGCAGTAGAAGCACTCAGTTTCAGGCTTAGGTCCAGACTTGGGTTTTTCACTTGAGCAGCAACTTGCTTACCGTTCTTCTTGAAGTTCCCCTTTCTTCCCTTTGTCCCTTTACTTGAAACTAGTGGTTTTGTTTACCATCAACACTTGATGCTTTTCTTGATTTCTACCTTTGTTGATTTCAGCATCACGAAGAGCTTGGAATCGTTTCCGTTATCCCTTGCATATTATAGTTCATCACGAAGTTCTACTAACTTGGTGATGGTGACTAGAGAATTCTGTCAATCACTATTTTATCTGGAAGATTAACTCCCACTTGATTCAAGCGATTGTAGTACCCAGACAATCTGAGCACATGCTCACTGCTTGAGCTATTCTCCTCCATCTTTTAGCTATATAACTTGTTGGAGACTTCATATCTCTCAATTCGGGTATTTTCTTGAAATATTAACTTCAACTCCTGGAACATCTCATATGGTCCATGATGTTCAAAACGTCTTTGAAATCCCGATTCTAAGCCGTTTAAGCATGGTGCACTAAACTATCAAGTAGTCATCATATTGAGCTAGACAAATGTTCATAACATCTGCATCTGCTCCTGCAATAGGTTTGTCACCTAGCGGTGCATCAAAGACATAATTCTTCTATGCAGCAATGAGGATAAACCTCAGATCACGGATCCAATCCGCATCATTGCTACTAACATCTTTCAACTTAGTTTTCTCTAGGAACATATCAAAAATAAAATAGGGGAGCTAAACGCGAGCTATTGATCTACAACATAGATATGCTAATACTACCAGGACTAAGTTCATGATAAATTAAAGTTTAATTAATCATATTACTTAAGAACTCCCACTTAGATAGACATCCCTCTAATCCTCTAAGTGATCACGTGATCCAAATCAACTAAACCATGTCCGATCATCACGTGAGATGGAGTAGTTTCAATGGTGAACATCACTATGTTGATCATATCTACTATATGATTCACGCTTGACCTTTCGGTCTCCGTGTTCCGAGGCCATATCTGTTATATGCTAGGCTCGTCAAGTTAAACCTGAGTATTCCGCGTGCGCAACTGTTTTGCACCCGTTGTATTTGAACGTAGAGCCTATCACACCCGATCATCACGTGGTGTCTCAGCACGAATAACTTTCGCAATGGTGCATACTCAGGGAGAACACTTATACTTTGATAATTTAGTGAGGGATCATCTTATAATGCTACCATCAATCAAAGCAAGATAAGATGCATAAAAGATAAACATCACATGCAATCAATATAAGTGATATGATATGGCCATCATCATCTTGTGCTTGTGATCTCCATCTTCGAAGCACCGTCATGATCACCATTGTCACCGGCGCAACACCTTGATCACCATCGTAGCATTGTTGTCGTCTCGCCAATCTTATGCTTCCACGACTATCGCTACCGCTTAGTGATAAAGTAAAGCATTACAACGCGATTGCATTGCATACAATAAAGCGACAACCATATGGCTCCTGCCAGTTGCCGATAACTCGGTTACAAAACATGATCATCTCATACAATAAAATTTAGCATCATGTCTTGACCATATCACATCACAACATGCCCTGCAAAAACAAGTTAGACGTCCTCTACTTTGTTGTTGCAAGTTTTACGTGGCTGCTACGGGCTTAACAAGAACCATTCTTACCTACAGATCAAAACCAAAACGATAGTTTGTCAAGTTGGTGCTGTTTTAACCTTCGCAAGGACCGGGCGTAGCCACACTCGGTTCAACTAAAGTTGGAGAAACTGACACCCGCCAGCCACCTGTGTGCAAAGCACGTCGGTAGAACCAGTCTTGCGTAAGCGTATGCGTAATGTCGGTTCGAGCCGCTTCATCCAACAATACCGCCGAACCAAAGTATGACATGCTGGTAAGCAATATGACTTATATCGCCCACAACTCACTTGTGTTCTACTCGTGCATAACATCAACGCATAAAACCTAGGCTCGGATGCCACTGTTGGGGAACGTAGTAATTTCAAAAATTTCCTACGCACACGCAAGATCATGGTGATGCATAGCAACGAGAGGGGAGAATGTTGTCTACGTACCCTCGTAGACCGGAAGCGGAAGCATTAGCACAACACGGTTGATGTAGTCGTACGTCTTCACGGCCCGACCGATCAAGCACCGAAACTACGGCACCTCCGAGTTCTAGCACACGTTCAGCTCGATGACGATCCCCGGACTCCAATCCAACAAAGTGTCGGGGAAGAGTTCCGTCAGCACGACAGCGTGGTGACGATCTTGATGTTCTACCGTCGCAGGGCTTCGCCTAAGCACCGCTACAATATTACCGAGGATTATGGTGGAGGGGGGCACCGCACACGGCTAAGAGAATGATCACGAAGATCAACTTGTGTGTCTAGAGGTGCCCCCCTACCCCTGTATATAAAGGAGCAAGGGGGAGAGGCCGGCCGGCCCTTGGGGCGCGCCAAGGAGGGGGGAGTCCTCCTCCTAGTAGGAGTAGGACTCCCCTTTCCTAGTCCAACTAGGAAGAGAGAAGGGGGAAGGAAAGAGAGGGAGAGGAAGAGGGAAAGAGGGGCCGCCCCCCTAGTCCAATTCGGACTCCCGATGGGAGGGGGCGCGCCACCTCCTGGGCTGCTGCCCTCTCTCTCCCCTCAGGCCCACTAAGGCCCAATACTTCCCCGGGGAGTTCCGGTAACCCTTCTGGCACTCCGGTTTTCTCCGAAATCACCTGAAACACTTCCGGTGTCCGAATATAGCCGTCCAATATATCGATCTTTATGTATCGACCATTTCGAGACTCCTCGTCATGTCCGTGATCATATCCGGGACTCCGAACAACCTTCGGTACATCAAAATATATAAACTCATAATGAAACTGTCATCGTAACGTTAAGCGTGCAGACCCTACGGGTTCGAGAATAATGTAGACATGACCGAGACACGTCTCCGGTCAATAACCAATAGCGGAACCTGGATGCTCATATTGGCTCCTACATATTCTACGAAGATCTTTTATCGGTCAGACCGCATAACAACATACGTTGTTCCCTTTGTCATCAGTATGTTACTTTCCCGAGATTTGATCGTCGGTATCTCAATACCTAGTTCAATCTCGTTACCGGCAAGTCTCTTTACTCGTTCCGTAATACATCATTCCGCAGCTAACTTATTAGTTGCAATGCTTGCAAGGCTTATGTGATGTGCATTACCGAGAGGGCCCAAAGATACCTCTCCGACAATCGGAGTGACAAATCCTAATCTCAAAATACGCCAACCCAACAAGTACCTTCGGAGACACCTGTAGAGCACCTTTATAATCACCCAGTTACGTTGTGACGTTTGGTAGCACACAAAGTGTTCCTCCGGTAAACGGGAGTTGCATAATCTCATAGTCATAGGAACATGTATAAGTCATGAAGAAAGCAATAGCAAAAACTAAACGATCAAGTGCTAAGCTAACGAAATGGGTCAAGTCAATCACATCATTCTCCTAATGATGTGATCCTGTTAATCAAATGACAACTCATGTCTATAGTTAGGAAACATAACCATCTTTGATCAATGAGCTAGTCAAGTAGAGGCATACTAGTGACACTCTATTTGTCTATGTATTCACACATGTATTATGTTTCCGGTTAATACAATTCTAGCATGAATAATAAATATTTATCATGATATAAGGAAATAAATAATAACTTTATTATTGCCTCTAGGGCATATTTCCTTCACCCGCTGCCACGGGAGGGTAGGACAAAAGATGTCATGCAAGTTCTTTTCCATAAGCACGTATGACTATATTCGGAATACATGCCTACATTACATTGATGAATTGGAGCTAGTTCTGTGTCACCCTAGGTTATGAATGTTACATGATGAACCGCATCCGGCATAATTCTCCATCACTGATCCATTGCCTACGAGCTTTCCATATATTGTTCTTCGCTTATTTACTTTTCCATTGCTATTGTTACAATCACTACAAAATACCAAAAACATTACTTTTGCTATCGTTACCTTTTGCTACCATTACCACTACTATCATATTACTTTGCTACTAAATACCTTACTGCAGATATTAAGTTTCCAGGTGTGGTTGAATTGACAACTCAGCTGCTAATACTCGAGAATATTCTTTGGCTCCCCTTGTGTTGAATCAATAAATTTGGGTTGAATACTCTACCCTCGAAAACTGTTGCGATCCCCTATACTTGTGGGTTATCAAGACTATTTTATGGCGCCGTTGCCGGGGAGCATAGCTCTATTCTTTGAGTCACTTGGGATTTATATCTGCTTATCATTATGAAGAACTTGGGAGAACCAAAAACCAAGATTTATCGCTCAACTACGAGGGGAGGTAAGGAACTGCCATCTAGCTCTGCACTTGATTCACCTTCTGTTTTGAGTAAGCTTGCGACACCTAAACCTGCTTCTGCTATTGATTCTGATATGTCGCATATTATTGATGATGCCACTTCTGCTATGCATGATACTTATGATGAAACTACTTCTATGCTTGATACAACTGTGCCACTTGGTGAATTTTTTGATGAACAACTTGCTAGGGCTAGAGAGAATGAAATTATTGAAACTGATAATACCGATGAAAGTGATTATGAAGGCTCTCCTAATAAATATGAATTACCTGTTGTGCCTGAGGGCTATGTTATGGATGAAGAAACTAAAATAGACTTTCTTGCTTGCAATGATAGAAGTGATTTTAAGAAATTATTAGCTAAGCTTAAACAAAAAAACTCTAAATGCTACAATGAAATATGATCTTGCTTATGCTACTTCACCTATCTACCGATAAGGATTATGAATTCTCTATTGATCCCGATATAATTACTTTGGTTGAATCTGATCCTTTTTATGGCTATGAATCTGAAACTGTTGTGGCACATCTTACTAAATTAAATGATATAGCTACCCTGTTCACTAATGATGAGAGAACTTGCTACTTTTATATCCTTATAATATTTCTGTTCTCATTAAAGGGTGATGCTAAGATATGGTTTAATTCTCTTGATCATGGTCGTGTGCGTAGTCCCCGGGATATGATTTATTACTTCTCTGCTAAATATTTCCCTGCTCATAAGAAACAAGCTGCCTTAAGGGATATATATAATTTTGTGCAAATTGAAGAAGAGAGTCTCCCACAAGCTTGGGGGAGGCTTCTCCAATTACTTAATGCTTTGCCTGATCACCCTCTTAGGAAAAATGAAATACTTGATATCTTTTATAATGGACTAACCGATGCTTCCAGAGATTACCTAGATAGTTGTGCTGGTTCTATTTTCAGGGAAAGAACACCGAATGAAGCTGAAATTCTATTGAATAATATGTTGACAAATGAAAATAATTGGACACTTCCTGAGCCATTTCCCGAGCCTATTCCTAAACCAACTCCGAAGAAAAGGGGTGTTCTATTTCTTAGTCCTAAAGATATGCAAGAGGTAAAAAATCCATGAAAGAAAAGGGTATTAAAGCTGAAGATGTTAAGAATTTACCCCCTATTGAATAAATACATGGTCTTAATTTACCGCCTGTTGAAGAAATATATGGTTTTAATCCATCACCTATTGAAGAAACACATGGTCTTGATAACCCGACATAGGTAGTAAAGGTAAATTCTCTCTATAGATATGATAAAGCCGAAATCCCATTCACCAAGTTTGCTAGCCCATGCTTATATGAGTTTGATAAATTTATGGTTAATCAAGAAGACTTCAATGCTTATTTTGGTAGAGAATTAAAATGCAATGCTGATATGCTTGAACACTTGGGTGATTATATGGCTAATGTCAAAGGTGAACTTAAACTTATTAGTAAACATGCTTCTATGGTTACCACTCAAGTAGAACAAGTACTTAAAGCTCAGAACGATTTGCTCAATGAATTAAATAGTAAGAAAAATGATAATGTTGTTAGAGTTATGACTAGAGGTGGTAAAATGACCCAAGAACCTTTGTATCCTGAGGGCCATCCTAAGAGAATTGAGCAAGATTCTCAGAGTAATGATATTAATGCACCTAGTCCTTCTAAAAGGAAGAAAAAGAAAAATGATAGGACTTTGCATGCTTCTAGTGAACCTGTTATTGACACACCTGAGAATCCCAATGATATCTCTATTTCTGATGCTGAAACACAATCTGGTAATGAACATGAAACTAGTGATAATGTTAATGATAATTTTCATGTTGATGCTCAACCTAGCAATGATAATAAAATAGAAAGTGGACCTGCTGTTGATCTTGATAACCCACAATTAAAGAATCAACGTTATGATAAGAAAGACTTTGTTGCTAGGAAACATGGTAAGGAAAGAGAGCCTTGGGTTTAGAAACCCATGTCTTTTCCTCCCAAACCATCCAAGAAAAAGGATGATGAGGATTTTAAGCGCTTTGCTGAAATGATTAGACCTGTCTTTTTGCGTATGCGATTAACTGATATGCTCAAAATGAATCCTTATGCTAAGTATATGAAAGAAATTGTTACTAATAAAGAAAGATACGGGAAGCTGAAATTTCCACCATGCTTGCTAATTATACTTTTAAGGGTGGAATACCAAAGAAACTTGGAGATCCAGGAGTACCCACTATACCATGCTCCATTAAAAGAAACTATGTTAAAACTGCTTTATGTGATCTTGGAGCTGGTGTTAGTGTTATGCCTCTCTCTTTATATCGTAGACTTTATTTGAATAAGTTGACACCTACTGAAATATCTTTTGCAAATGGCTGATAAATCAACTGCTATACCTGTCGGTATTTGTGAGGATGTGCCTGTTGTGGTTGCAAACGTTACTATTTTAACGAACTTTGTTATTCTTGATATTCCCGAGGACTATAGTATGTCTATTATTCTTGGAATACCCTTTTTGAATACTTCAAGGGCTGTTATTGATTGCACTAAAGGCAATGTCACTTTTCATGTTAATGGTAATGAGCATACGGTACACTTTCCGAGGAAACAACCTCAAGTCCACAATATCAATTCTATTGGAAAAATTCCATCGATTATTTTTGGAGGTTTTGAATTTCCTCTTCCTACTGTCAAGAAGAAATATGATATTCTTATTGTTGGGGATGTGCATATCCCCTTGAGGTAACCTAGTGTTATTCGAAAATTCTCCAGTTCCACGTTATTCAAAATGAGTTTGTTAACAAGACTTGATCAACCTTGTTAATGGATTCCTTTTGATGATCATGAGATGGATGAAGTTAGAAAACACAACTCTCTGTACCCTCTTTCTACTTTCTGTTATTTATATTAAATAAAGCAAAAATAGTAATTTCTGTGTGTTTTCTGATTATCCGTGCAATATAGAAATACCCCAAAAATAAAAGTTCTCCAAATGCCCTGAAATTTAAATATGTTTTTTCTGGAATATTTGAGAATATTTGGCACTGAGAACACAGCAGGGGGGCATCCACCTGGCCACGAGGGTGGAGGGTGCGGGGCGCGCCCCCCTGCTGCGTGGGCCCATGGTGGCCCTCCTCCACTTATTCCTGCACCCACACACTCCTTCTTCCTCCCACAAACACCATTATCCAGCTCAAGCACGAGTTCTAGCTCATTTTGTCGCGATTTTCGATCCCCTTGCTCAAAGCACCTCTCACAAAACTGCTTTGGGGGATTGTTCCTTGGTATGTGACTCCTCGAGTGGTCCAATTAGTTTTTGTTCTAGTGCTTTATTCATTGCATATTTTTGCTGCTTAGGTGACCCTTTTCTTGAGCTTGCATGTCAAATTTATATGGTTCCAAGTAGTTCTAATGCACGACATAGGCTCTAGGCACTTGTAGGAGTAGTTGCCATCAATTTTGTTAAGTTTGGTTCACTTTTATTTTGAAGTTACTAAAAATTTCAGAAATTTTTCAGAGGAAGAAATATGTTTAGGAAAATGTACCAAGGTGGTTCTTCAAGGAAACAAGGACCCAGGCTTGCAATGCGTGATGCTGATGATGAGCCACCAATGGATGCTCCAGTGCGGCCTTGTGAATGGCCTTCAAAGGACTTCATGGATCGAGCATGTCTTAAGGAAGAATTTAACGCATATTTGCGTAATGCTGATCTTGTGAGCTTCGAGGCAGAAAAATGCCGTCAGTACCACTATATCACTAGTTCCTTTGTGAGGAGGTTTAAATTTTCATCTTCACGTAATTCTCAAACTGTCATGTTTTATCTTTATGAAAATTCTTATACTATGGACTTAGAGGACTTTACCACTGCTTGCAAACCTCCACAATGGGGTAGTGCTAGTGAACCTCGCAAATCTGAATTTAGAGATTTTCTTGCTAGTATAACTGTGGGGGAATCTAGAGATATAGCACAAGCTACCATAGGGAGCATTCACTTTCCTGCTATACATTATTTTGCTCTCTTCATAGGTAGATGCATTAACAGTAAAGATGAAGCATGTCACATGTGTGTCCCTGACCTCAGTATTCTTAGGAGTGCTATGTTAGGAGATAAATCTTATAATTTGGGAGCTATTATTGCACGTAGGTTGCATCTTAATAGATTTAATGGAGATTTCTTTGGTGGAATTTATGCAACCCGCATAGCTAATTTTCTTGGTATAACCATACGTGAGGATGATATTGAGTTGCCTCCTGCTTATTTGGATTATGAGGCTATGGTTCGTCATCAGTTTATTGAGAGGAACGATCAGTTCCTCCAGTACCGACTAATCTTTGACAGGCGACGCACCTATCACGTCGCTCTCACTTCTTCTACTTTCTTTGATTTTCAGGCAAAAGGGAGATATTTTATAACCAGAGAGGAGGCGGAAGAGTATAAGAGGAGAGCTGAGATAGCTCGCCTCCAAGCTGCAGCCCACGATGCAATGACTGTTGCATCTCAGTACGACCCCAACTACAACTTTGGATATCCGCCAGGCCATCCGTGGCATTAGACCAACTTAGGCCAAAAGCCTAAGCTTGGGGAGTACGTAGTTCCCACCGACATTACATTCATGTTCACACACTCATTGCTAGATGTCGGTGCTCATACATGTTAGTTTATTTTCTCTTTTTATGCTTTCTTCTTATGTGTTTGATAAACCTTAAGAAAAACAAAAAAAATTAGTTATAGCTTTTAATTAGTTTACTTTCCATGCTTGTAGTAGTAATTAAAAAAGAAAACCCAAAAAGATTTCTTGTTCTTCTTTTGCTTGTTGGGAGCTTTCCCGTGTAAATAGTTCTATTTCTTTTCTTTTCTTTGGGGGTCGATAGGAGAAGACCATGATTAAATTTTTGAAGTGGCTCTTATATGCATTATTGTTGATCTGACAAAACAGCCCATATTGCCTTGTCTTCTCCTATTTATTGAATGCTTGCAGATTCCAGCTTAGTCCAAGGCACGTGCACTATTATTATTATCCACATCGTTCGGTCGTGCAAGTGAAAGGCAATTATGACGATATATGATGAACTGATTGAGCTGGGAGAAGCTGGTATGAACTCGACCTCTCTTGTCTTTGTAAATATGATTAGTTCATCGTTCCTGATTCAGCCTATTATGAATAAACATGTTTGCAATGACAATTAGATATCATAGTTTCTTATGCCATGCTTAATTAGCTAGGGGCTTATAATGGTTTACCTTGCGTGCCAACATGCTATTAAAATGGTTGTGATGTGGTATGATAGGGTGGTATCCTCCTCTGCATGATTTAAGTGACTTGACTTGGCACATGTTCACGCATGTAGTTGAAACAAATCAACATAGCCTTCACGATATTTATGTTCATGGTGCATTATATCCTACTCATGCTTGCACTCAATGTTCATTAACTTCAATGCATGTTCATGGCCGTTGTCGCTCTCTAGTTGGTCGCTTCCCAGTCTTTTGCTAGCCTTCACTTGTACTAAGCGGGAATGCTGCTTGTGCATCCAATTCCATAAACCCCAAAGTTATGCCATATGAGTCCACTATACCTACCTATATACGGTATCTACCCGCCATTCCAAGTAAATTTGTATGTGCCAAACTCTAAACCTTCAAATAAATATCCCGTTTTGTATGCTCGAATAGCTCATGTATCAACTAGGGCTGTCCGTATCTTCCATGTTAGGCGGGTTATTCTCAACAGGAGTGGACTCCGCTCCTCACTCACGAGAAAGTGGCTGGTCACCGGGATGCCCAGTCCCATGCTTTATGCAAATCAAATCAAAATAATTGCAAACAAAACTCCCCCTGGGACTCTTGTTAGTTGGAGGCACTCGTTGTTTCGAGCAAGCCATGGATTGATGCTTCTTGGTGGAGGGGGAGTATAAACTTTACCATTCTGTTTGGGAACCGCCTATAATGTGTGTAGCATGGAAGATATCGCCATCTCTTGGTTGCTATGTTGACAATGAAAGTATACCGCTCAAAATATTATTCATCTCTATTTCAAAACCGAGCTCTGGCACCTCTACAAATCCCTGCTTCCCTCTGCGAAGGGCCTATCCATTTACGTTTATGCTGAGCCATCCTCCTCTTATTAAAAAGCACCCACCGGAGAGCACCTCTGTCATTTGCATTCATTACTGATTAGTTTACATCGAGTATGAGTTGACTGGATCTCTTTTACCATGAATTACAATGTCTAGTCAGTCCTTTATCTTTAAAGGTGCTCTGCATTTATGTTTTGCGGTCTCAGAAAGGGCTAGTGAGATACCATCTTGTTATATCATATTATGATTGTTTTGAGAAAGTGTTGTCATCCGAGATTTATTATTATTGCTCGCTAATTGAGTATGCCATTGACATGAGTAAACATGAGACCTAAGCATTATTGTGAATATGGTTAGTTTATAATCTTTGCTGAAAACTTGAATGCTGGCTTTACATATTTACAACAACAAGAGCAAACAGAGTTTGTAAAAGTTTTTCTTTATCACTTTTAGTTTATCAACTGAATTGCTTGAGGACAAGCAAATGTTTAAGCTTGGGGGAGTTGATACGTCTCCGTCGTATCTACTTTTCCAAACACATTTGCCCTTATTTTGGACTCTAACTTGCATGATTTGAATGGAACTAACCCGGACTGACGCTATTTTCAGCAGAATTGCCATGGTGTTATTTATGTGTAGAAACAAAAGTTCTTGGAATGACCTGAAACTTCACGGAGATTATTTTTGGAAATAATGAAGAATACTGGCAAAAGATCAAGACCAGGGGCCCCACACCCTAGCCAAGCGACCAGACCTCAAATAGTCTAATCTCTGTGTATAAGTGTCATCCCTGGATCGGTAATGCTGACACACACAGTACTTGAAGGATTTATAACAAAGTGGCAATCACACACTTATTACATCGAATGTCTCAAAAGAGAACTTATTACAATAAATATGGCTTAAGGCCATCTAATACGATAACAACGGAAGGCTTGGAAGATAAAGTGAGTCCATCACTTCCAACGGCATCACTGAGTGAAAGACCACGACCTAAGGCTCCTTACTCGTTGTCTGAAAAGTCTGCAACATGATACGTTGCAGCCCGAAAATGGGTCAGCACATAGAATATGCTGGCAAGGTAACACAAGAGAATAATGAACAGAATAAAGAAATCACGATATGCATATATGGCTGGTGGAGGTTGTATGGTTGATATATTTTGCGTAAAGCCAATTTTTCCCTACTGCAAAGGAATATATTTTATTTAACTACATAATTTGTTGAAAACATTGAGAATGGTAAACCCCATCTCAATCCCAATTAAAAGTAACCATTAACCCATACAAAATTGTATAATTAAGACTGATGAGATCCACATGATAATCAAAGAACTAGATACTCAAGATGTCCATAACCGGGGACACGGCTAACCATGATTAGTTTGTACACTCTGCAGAGGTTTGTGCACTTTTACCCACAAGACTCGATCTCCTCCGTTGGATTTCTCGCACTACATAATGTTTGAGAAACGGATGACCGAGACACAGTCCTTCAGAAGCATTAGCACCTTACGATGGGTAGACCGGTACACCTACATCCCCTACATCTGCTAGTCTACCACTGTAAGAGTTCACACAAGTTAATCAACTATGCTAGAGCCCATAATAGCATGTGACTGCACACGGAAGTTTCCAGTATGAATAATCTTATGATCCCTCTGACCCTGGGTGGCAGTCCATAGGAGAATCACACGGTACCCCGGGATTTCCAAAAAATACAGGCAATCACTGGGTTCCCTAGGTGCCTCAATCCACCCAGATGTGTATTAAAGTTGCCACCTTAAATCGAACCATTAATTAACAATACTCACATTTGTCATGAAAACTCTCAAACCCAATCCACGTCTACGAGCATAGCTTAGTAGTATAAGCATAACGTAGAAGTAACTCCCAGGGTTTGATAATAAACAGGGTAATAGGTTCCTACCTCATCAACTAATTCCCAACCCACAGTTTAATTCAGATCCTAACCATACAATGTTTGAGGGTTGATCTAATGCAATAAAAACTGGGTAGTAAGAGGTATGATCAAAGTGTTACTTGCCTTGCTGATGATCCGCGAAACCTAGAGACTCGTAGTAGCACGCTTCGCACTCCAGGTGTTCTATCACAAATAAACAAGCATACAATAAGCAATCAAGCAAGGGCACATGTAAAACTCGAATAAGAGATCTAACGAGAAAGTTCAACTTAAGAACTCCGGTTTGCAAACAGAATCAAATCAAATGAAGCAACAAAACTCAAACGGCGAAAGAAGCAGGCTTCGTTTACTAATCTGGACTAAAGTCAAATTTTACAGTAGCAAAAACTTGTTTAAGTTGATTAAACAGAAAGAGGGTTTCGAGACGAAACTCTAGGCGTTTGAATCGCCTGATTCCGTTAAACAAGCGAAAAGTTATACTAAAACGAAAATCAGATCAGAAATCGCGATCGAAAATAATCGCGGAAAATCCGAGAAAAAGAAAAACCGACGTACAGGCTAACGAACGAACCTTCATTATCTGCGGCTAAACGGTGAAAACCGTTCGCTAAAACGAACGTAAGAACGGGCGTTCGCTAAATAACTAAACCGAAAAAAATAAACCAAACCGGATCTAATAAAAAACGGATCTAGGGTTTAAAAAAACAGTTTTCTCAAAAAAACCGAGGCAACTACCTCGAGGTCCGGTGGAGGTCCGGCGAGGGTTCGGCGTGGCGGCGTGGGGCGCGGCACGGCGGCGGGTGGCAGGCGGCGCGGGGCGGTGCGGCGACGGATCGGGGCTAGGGTTAGGGTTAGGGCGCCGGTGGCGGCTTCGCCTCTTTTTTTTTAAAAAAATTCCGACGCTCAGAAAATAAAGGAAAAGAAATACTAAATGGGCTCCAAAAATCCCGAAATAAATTTTCCCCATCCTCTAAAAATAAGCCGGACAAGGTGAACATTTATTTGGGCCTAAAATGCAATTTTGAAAAACGCACTTTTTTCCTAATTCAAATAAAATAGCAATAAAACTCGGAATAAAAATCTTATTTGATTTTAATATTAAATCTCCAACATTTCTTTATTTTGAGGAAGTCATTTTATCATGTCTTTTATGTTTATAAAAGAAATATTCAAAGAGAAAATAATTAAAATCAAACGATCCTCTTTTCAAAATTCGAGAAGGACTCGAATATGAACATAACGAAATCCCCAACTCTCTTCGTGGGTCCTTCAGTTGCGTAGAATTTCTAGGATCAACCAAAATGCAATAAATTATGATATGCCATGATGATCTAATGTATAACATTCCAATTGAAAATTTGGGATGTTACAAACCTACCCCCTTAAGATGAATCTCGCCCTCGAGATTCGGGTTGGCTAGAAAATAGGTGAGAGTGATCCTTCCGTAGGTCTTCCTCCCGTTCCCAGGTGGCTTCATCTTCGGTATGGTGGCTCCACTGAACTTTGTAGAACTTGATTACTTTGTTGTGTGTAACATGGCTGGCATACTCGAGTATCTTGACCGGTTTCTCCTCATACGTCAAATCGCTATCCAACTGAATCGCCTCCAAGGGCACGATATCTCTTAATGGTATATCGGCCATCTCAGCATGACACTTCTTCAGCTGTGAAACATGAAACACATTATGAACTCCTGACAGTCCTTCAGGTAACTCCAACTTGCAGGCAACTTCTCCCATATGTTCCAAAACGTTGTATGGTCCTACAAAACATGGCGCTAACTTTCCCTTAACTCCAAAGCGCTTAACTCCTCAAAGTGGGGATACACGAAGATACACTCTGTCTCCAACTCCGTAAACTATCTCCTTGCGTTTCTAATCCGCATAGCTCTTCTGCCTGGATTGGGCTACTTTGAGTCTATCGCGGATTAGCTTAACCTTTTCTTCTGATTCCTTAATCAAATCTTGTCCAAACAACTGTCAGTCTCCAGCTTCATCCCACAACAACGGTGTTCTGCACCTCCTTCCGTACAAGGCTTCGAAAGGGGCCATCTTCAAACTGGCTTGATAGCTGTTGTTATAAGAGAACTCTGCATAAGGCAAATTATCGTCCCAACTAGATCCATAATCTAGCGCACAAGCTCTCAACATGTCCTCCAGAATCTGATTTACCCTCTCAGTCTGTCCATCTGTCTGCGGGTGAAAAGCTGTACTGAACTCTAGCCTGGTTCCCAAGGTTTCATGCAATTGATTCCAAAACTTTGAAGTAAACTTGGTTCCTCTATCTGATATAATGGTCCTCGGAACTCCATGCAGACATACGATCCTGGTCATGTATATCTTTGCCAACTTAGCACTGGTGTAAGTGGTCTTCACTGGGATGAAATGAGCTACTTTCATCAAACGATCGACTACAACCCATATCGAGTCATAGCCAGAACGAGTCCTGGGTAATCCCGTGATAAAATCGATGCCTAGTTTATCCCACTTCCATTCGGTTATCGGCAATGGCTGTACCAATCCGGCTGGCTTTTGATGCTCTGCCTTCACTCTCTGACATACATCACAAACTGCTACATACTCCGCAATATCCTTCTTCATTCCGGTCCACCAGAAACTGTCCTTCAAATCCAGATACATTTTGGTATTACCTGGGTGAATCGAATATGGCGAATCATGGGCCTCTTGCAAAATCAACTTCCTGATCTCCTGATCATTCGGCACATATACACGGTCCTCGAACCATAAGGTATCGTGCTCATCCTCACGAAATCCTTTAGCTTTTCCTTTACTCATCCTTTCCTTTATCTCGGCAATCTCCTTGTCCTTCTTCTGAGCTTCTCTAATCTTATCCATCAAGGTAGACTGAATTTCCAATGCTGCTACATAGCCTCTCGGAACTATCTCCAAACATAGCTCATGAAGGTCTTCTCCTAACTCCTTGGGTAACTCTTCGGTCATGAGGGAATTTACATGACTTTTGCGGCTCAATGCATCGGCTACTATGTTAGCCTTTCCGGGATGATAATGCAATTTCATATCATAATCCTTTATTAGCTCTAACCATCTTCTCTGCCTGAGATTCAATTCCTTCTGCGTGAAGATATACTTCAAACTCTTGTGATCCGTGTATACTTCGCAATGGTTTCCGATGAGAAAATGTCTCCATGTCTTCAATGCATGCACTACGGCTGCTAACTCCAAATCATTCGTAGCATAATTTAGCTCATGGGGTTTAAGCTGTCGTGAGGCATATGAAACAACTCTTCCTTCCTGCATAAGCACTGCTCCAAGTCCTCGACGAGAAGCATCGTAATACACTTCATAATCCTTGCGTTGATCTGGCAGGATCAACACTGGCGATGTAACCAAGCGTCTCTTAAACTCCTGAAAACTGGCCTCACATTCCTCAGTCCAATTGAATTTGGTGTCCTTCTCTAACAAATCCGTCATTGGCTTTGCAATCTTCGAGAAATTCTCAATGAACCTCTGGTAGTATCCTGCGAATCCAAGAAAACTCCGGATCTCTCCAACTGTCATGGGTGCTTCCCAATTTGTCACAGTGACGACTTTGTTGGGGTCTACTGCTATTCCTTCTCCGGATATAACATGTCAAAGAAATCCCACTTCCTTTAACCAAAACTCACACTTGCTGAACTTGGCGTATAGTTGATGTTCTCTGAGCTTCCCAAGTACCAAACGCAAGTGCTCCTTATGCTCCTCTTCGTTCTTCGAGTAGACTAGAATGTCATCTATGAACACTACGACGAACTTATCCAAAAACTCCATAAACACTTTGTTCATCATGTTCATAAAATAGGCAGGTGCGTTAGTCAGGCCAAATGACATAACGGTATACTCATATATCCCGCACCTTGTGGTAAAAGCTGTCTTAGGTATATCCTGCTCTCGAATCTTCAACTGGTGGTACCCTGATCGCAGATCGATCTTGGAAAACACCTTAGCTCCTTGCAGCTGATCAAACAAATCATTGATCATCAGCAGTGGGTACTCATTCTTGATTGTTACTTCATTCAATCCACGATAATCAACGACCATTCTTAATGATCCATCCTTCTTTTCCGCTAGAAGTACTGGTGATCCCCAAGGCGACGAACTTAGGTGAATATATCCTTTATCCAGTAACTCCTTAATATGCTTCTTAATTTCCTCCAAATCCTGAGCGGGCATCCTATACGGTCTCTTAGATATTGGTCCTGTGCTTGGCAAAAGCTCAATCAAAAACTCGATGTCTCTATCAGGTGGCATGCCTGGCAACTCTTCTGGAAATACATCCGGGAATTCTTTCACCACTGGTACTTCCTCCTGTACTACTCCCGATAAGCAATTTACTTGAGACCTATTCGGCACATGTTGGGATACATACTTGATCCTTCTTCCTTCTAGGGTGGTGAGCAAAATCGACTTACTAGAGCAATCGATGTTTCCTCCATACATCGATAGCCAATCCATACCCAGAATCACATCCAAACCTTGCGACTCCAGAATTATCAGGTCTGAGGGGAAAACGTGCCTACCTATGGCCAATGGCATCTGAAAACATCCTTGGCTTGCCATGTACTCTGCTCCTGGCGAGCTCACTAACATTGGTGTACTAAGAACTTTGGTGGGCAGTTTATACTTATCCACAAATCCCCTCGATATGTATGAATGAGATGCACCAGTATCAAAAAGAACGACTGCAGTAAATGACATAACCAAAAACTTACCTATTACTGCATCTGGCTGGGCTTCAATCTCCTCCACATTAACGTGGTTCACCTGTCCCCTGGTGAAAGGGTTGGGCTTCTTCCCAGAGCTTCCATTTCTGTTTCCGTTCTTAGCTTCAGGACAATCATTGGCGTAATGTCTGGTCTTCTGGCACCTGTAGAAAGTAACGTGGCTTAGATCCTTCTTGGTAGGTGTTGCTGGGTTGGAACAGTTCTGTCCGTTGCTTCCTCCATTACCATTTCCGTTCCTGGGGCCACTATGGTTGTGCGAACTTCCTCTATTATGAGTGTGGCCTCCATGGTTATGCACAGGTCCTCCCGAGTTCGGGGTGAAACGGGGTCTCTGCTGAGCTCCAAAATTATACTTCCCTTGTCCATACTTCCTCTTGCGGCTATCAATCTGCTGCTGCTTCCCTTCAAGCATGAGAGCTCTATCCACCAACTCCTGGTAGTTATTGAAATTTGCTACCATGAACTGCATGCTCAGCTCATCATTCAGTCCTTCCAGAAACTTCTCCTTCTTAGCTGCATCTGTAGCAACGTCATCTAGGGCATAACGTGCTAGCTTACTAAATTCATCCACATACTGTCCAACAGTGCACCCTCCCTGGCGTAAGTTGCAAAACTCACGCTTCTTCATGGCCATAGCTCCTGCTGAAACATGGGCAGTGCAGAAAGCTTGCTGGAACTGATCCCATGTGACAGTGGCTATAGGATAGGTGACAGTGTAATTCTCCCACCATGAGGCTGCTGGTCCATCCAATTGGTGTGCGGCAAAACGCACCTTCTTAGCATCTGTGCATCCTGCAGTGGTTAACTCCCTTCCAATCCTGCGGAGCCAATCATCTGCAACTATCGGCACGGTGCTACTGGAAAACACCGGCGGTTGCAACCTCAGAAAATGGGCTAAGTTGTCAACCGGGGGTGGTGGTGGGTTGTTTTTGTTGTTGCCTTGGTTCTGAACTAACAACTGCATCAAGGTATTATGCTACTGGATCAACTGAGTGAGCTTCGGTGGAAAGGTAAATCCGGGGTCACGTCTCGGAGGCATCTGGGGTTTAGAGAGAAGAGAATAGAATAGAATGAGGTCTACTGAGAAAACACTACCCATATGCACATGAGACAAACACAATCATTTCACTCAATCAATCAAAGGCATACAATCGGTCTAGAACTTATCGTTATAAAAGTGCTTGGACTATACTATTTACATGGTAGACTACTACTACTACTATTTTGGTGGTCAACTAGAAATATTGTTCAGTCGAAGATTCCATGATATCTGCTCCAGCTTCATCAACATAGTCATCATCGCTATCGTTGGGATCCGAATCGGTGTCGTCGATGATGATGTAATCCTCAGGGCGAATCTCATTGGGTTCTTCGTCTTCTCCTCCTGGTGCTGGGTCTCCCACGAAAACTCCTAGCTTCCTTTCCAGGTCGTCATTCTTTTCCACTAGCACGACGATTTCCTCCTCATAATCTTCGCGCGTAGCCTTGAGTTCTTCTTCAAGCTCCATGATCCTTGTCATTGCCTTCTTCAAATCCATCATGCCTGCACACATCTGATTCTCCTGGCGACGGATGTGCTGGTTTAACTCCTGAATGAAAGCGGCAATTGATCTATCCTTCCTGGTGCTGATCATCTCCCATTGCTCATCTCAGCGCCCACAAATCTGGTAGATAGTATCCTTGAGACCCTTTTGGTAAACTTCTCCAATGCGTCCCATTGTGATGTGAGCTGCCATACTCTTTCCTAGACTCCAGGTTGGTGCATCAAAAGAAAACTCTATGGGCTTAGTGACTGGCGTAAATGTCCTTCCTAGTACTTGAACTTGAATCATCCAGCGCTCCTCTTCTGGTAAAGTGGCATTGTAAGTCCCAGTGAAGCTTGGTATTCCAATGTTTAGGTAATTAGTGACTTCCTTCAAGTGAGATCCAAAAGGGGTGTCTTCATCCGGTTGCGTGAACTTGATCCTTGCATCCGCCATCCTAAAGAGTAGAAAATGGAGAGAAGTTAGAAGTGAGAAGAGAGTAGTGATCTAGGGCTTTATCTTAGTGGTCGTGTCCTACAGTCAGCGTGTGCTCTGATACCATCTTTGTAGCGACCAGACCTCAAACAGTCTGATCTCTGTGTATAAGTGTCGTCCCTGGATCGGTAATGCTGACACACACAGTACTTAAAGGATTTATAACAGAGTGGCAATCACACACTTATTACATTGAATGTCTCAAAAGAGAACTTATTACAATAAATATGGCTTAAGGCCATCTAATACGATAACAGCGGAAGACTTGGAAGATAAAGTGAGTCCATCAACTCCAACGGCATCACTGAGTGAAAGACCACGACCTAAGGCTCCTTACTCGTCGTTTGAAAAGTCTGCAACATGATACGTTGCAGCCCGAAAATGGGTCAGCACATAGAATATGCTGGCAAGGTAACACAAGATAATAATGAACAAAATAAAGCTATCACGATATGCATATATGGCTGGTGGAGGCTGTATGGTTGATATGTTTTGCGTAAAGCCAATTTTTCCCTACTGCAAAGGAATATATTTTATTTAACTACAAAATTTGTTGAAAACATTGAGAATGGTAAACCCCATCTCAATCCCAATTAAAAGTAATCATTAACCCAAACAAAATTATGTAATTAAGAGTGATGAGATCCACATGATAATCCAAGAACTAGATACTCAAGATGTCCATAACCCGGGACACGACTAACCATGATTAGTTTGTACACTCTGCAGAGGTTTGTGCACTTTTCCCCACAAGACTCGATCTCCTTCGTTGGATTTCTCGCACTACATAATGTTTGAGAAACGGATGACCGAGACACAGTCTTTCAGAAGCGTTAGCACCTTATGATGGGTAGACCGGTACACCTACATCCCCTACATCTGCTAGTCTACCACTGTAAGAGTTCACACAACTTAATCAACTATGCTAGAGCCCATAATAGCATGTGGCTGCACACGGAAGTTTCCAGTATGAATAATCTTATGATCCCTTTGAGCCTGGGTGGCAGTCCATAGGAGAATCACACGGTACCCCGGGATTTCCAAAAAATACAGGCAATCACTGGGTTCCCCAGGTGCCTCAATCCACCCAGATGTGTATTAAAGTTGCCACCTTAAATTGAACCATTAATTAACAATACTCACATCTGTCATGAAAACTCTCAAACCCAATCCATGTCTACGAGCATAGCATAGCAGTATAAGCATAACGTAGAAGTAACTCCCAGGGTTTGATAATAAACAGGGTACTAGGTTCCTACCTCATCAACTACTTCCCAGCCCACAGTTTAATTCAGATCCTAACCATGCAATGTTTGAGGGTTGATCTAATGCAATAAAAACTGGGTAGTAAGAGGTATGATCAAAGTGTTACTTGCCTTGCTGATGATCCGCGAAACCTAGAGACTCGTAGTAGCACGCTTCGCACTCCGGGTGTTCTATCGCAAACAAACAAGCATACAATAAGCAATCAAGCAAGGTCACGGGTAAAACTCGAATAAGAGATCTAACCAGAAAGTTCAACTTAAGAACTCCGGTTTGCAAAAAGAATCAAATCAAACGAAGCAACAAAACCCAAACGGCAAAAGAAACAGGCTTCGTTTACTAATCTGGACTAAAGTCAAATTTTACAGTAGCAAAAACTTGTTTAAGTTGATTAAACGGAAAGAGGGTTTCGAGACGAAACTCTAGGCGTTTGAATCGCCTGATTCCGTTAAACGAGCGAAAAGTTATACTAAAACGAAAATCAGATCAGAAATCGCGATCGAAAACAATCGCGGAAAATCCGAGAAAAAGAAAAACTGATGAACAGGCTAACGAACGAACGTTCGCTGTCTGCGGCTAAATGGTGAAAACCGTTCGCTAAAACGAACATAAAAACGGGCGTTCGCTAAATAACTAAACCGAACCGGATCTAATAAAAAACAGATCTAGGGTTTAAAAAAAACCAAAACGGTTTTCTCACTAAAACCGAGGCAACTACCTCGAGGTCCGGTGGGGGTCCGACGAGGGTCCGGCGCTCCGACGCGGCGGTGTGGGGCGCGACACGACGACGGGTGGTAGGCGGCGGTGGCGCGGTGCGGCGGCGGTGGCGGCGCGTCGGATCGGGGCTAGGGTTAGGGTTAGGGCGCGGTGGTGGCTTGGGCTGGTCGAGGGCTCGGGGCCGCGGCTTATAAGGGCCGGCCCGAGGAGTCCTGGCCGCTTACGGCCTGGAGTCGGTTCGCCTCTTTTTTTAATAATTCCGATGCTCAGAAAATAAAAGAAAATAAATACTAAACGGACTACAAAAATCCCGTAATAAATTTTCCCCGTCCTCTAAAAATAAGTCTGACAAGGTGAACATTTATTTGGGCCTAAAATGCAATTTTGAAAAACACACTTTTTTCCTAATTCAAATAAAATAGCAGTAAAACTCCAAATAAAAATCTTATTTGATTTCAATATTAAATCTCCAATATTTCTTTATTTTGAGGAAGTGATTTTATCCTCTCTCTTTTATTTTTATAAAGGAAATATTCGAAGAGAAAATAATTAAAATCAAACGATCATCTTTTCAAAATTCGAGAAGAACTCGAATATGAACATAACGAAATCCCCAACTCTCTCCGTGGGTCCTTGAGTTGCGTAGAATTTCTAGGATCAACCAAAATGCAATAAATTATGATATGCCATGATGATGTAATGTATAACATTCCAAATTGAAAATTTGGGATGTTACAAGCACGAATAATAAACATTTATCATGATATAAGGAAGTATAAATAACAAGTTCATTATTGCCTCTTGGGCATATTTCCTTCAGTCTCCCACTTGCACTAGAGTCAATAATCGAGATTACATTGTAATGATTCTAACACCCATGGAGTCTTGGTGCTGATCATGTTTTGCTCGTGGAAGAGGCTTAGTCAACGGGTGTGCAACATTCAGATCCGTATGTATTTTGCAAATCTCTATGTCTCCCTCCTTGACTTGATCGCGAATGGAGTTGAAGCGTCTCTTGATGTGTTTGGTTCTCTTGTGAAATCTGGATTCCTTCGCTAAGGCAATTACTCCAGTATTGTCACAAAAGATTTTCATTGGACTCGATGCACTAGGTATTACACCTAGATCGGATATGAACTCCTTCATCCAAACTCCTTCATTTGCTGCTTCCGAAGTAGCTATGTACTCCGCTTCACACGTAGATCCCGCCACGACGCTCTGCTTGGAACTGCACCAACTAACAGCTCCACCATTCAATATAAATACATATCCGGTTTGTGACTTAGAGTCATCCAGACCAGTGTCAAAGCTAGCATCGACATAACCATTTACGACAAGCTCTTTGTCACCACCATAAACGAGAAACATATCCTTAGTCCTTTTCAGGTATTTTAGGATGTTCTTGACCGCTGTCCAGTGATCCACTCCTGGATTACTTTGGTACCTCCCTGCTAAACTTATAGCAAGGCACACATCAGGTCTGGTACACAACATTGCATACATGATAGAACCTATGGCTGAGGAATAGGGAGTGACTTTCATTTTCTCTGTAAGTGCATCTAGTGCCCCTTAGTGATTTTGGTGTATTGAAGACTTATAGGTTAAGGGACTAATGCGTTTGTGAGTGTACACAGGTCTATAAGTCTATAAGGAATTTGATATTTATAGAGAAAGTCGACCCCTCAAAATGAAGTTTTTCGACTGAAGACTTTGGTATTCTGAAGACTTTCTGAAGACTTTGAAAGTGAAGAAATTGGTGTGACCTTGAAGACTTGGTATTCGTTCGAGGAACATGAAGCGTGAAGACTTTTGTTTTCATAGTTTCATTTTCTCTTTCTTGAGTCATAGGAAACACCGTACTGTTAAAGGGGGTCGAGGAAATACTAAGGAAAAATTTCCATGTGATGCTCAACTCAAAATCCTACACCTACCAATCCCTTTGAGTGAAGCCATTGGAAATCTCATACAGTTCAGTCAATTTCTTCAGTGACAAAGATGAAGTTCTTCCGGTCTCTGAGGAATTTGTTCTGACTGAGGAGTTAGGAATTCGCCAATGGGGATTGCCTACATAGTGAGGAACATGATAGCCCTGAGGATTTTGCTACTCAAACTTCCGACCGTTGCTGTGCTATGCGCCAGCTGTCCCAAAATATCTATCCACCTAACGGTCATATCATTGAAGGGCATTTATGTCTTATCATGTCGGGCTGCTCCCTAGGCTATAAATAGCCTCCCCCTACAACCACTAGCTAGTTGGCTGCTCCAAGAGAAACTGACACTTGTCATTTGAGAGCAACCCATCCTCTGAGGACTTTGAGCGAAAATCATCAAGTGAGGAAAAACTAGAAATCCAAACCCAAACACCTACAAACCCCAAGTGCTTGAGCATCACTGAAGAGATTGATCCTGCATGGATCCGACGCTTGTTACCTTTGAAGACTGTGCTTCTTCCAGACGGTTAGGCGTCATGGTCTAGAGCATCCAAGAGGAATTGTGGATCGCCGAGTGACCAAGTTTGTGAAGGTTTGGAAGTCGCCTGAAGACTTACCACGAGTGATTGGGCGAGGTCTGTGTGACCTTAGCTCAAGGAGAATACGGTGAGGAATGGGTGTCCTGAGCTGCATGTTCAAGACTGGGTGTCCGGGACTATGTGTCCTCGAGTTTAAATACTCAGCCGCTCCAACCAGACGTACAACTGAGACAGCAGTTAGAACTGGTCTACCAAATCATTGTCTTCACCAAGCTTACTGGTTCTATTCCCTCAACTCGTTCATTTCCTTATAACTGTGTTGTGTGTTTGTTCATATTTGTATTTGAAGACTTTGACTGAAGACTTTCTCAATTTCCCTAGTTCAATTTCTTCAGTCTGATTGTCTTCTTCCTGTGTTATCCTGTGCTTACGCTTCCTGTACTCTGTGCCTGTCTTCATTTCATCATGATGACTATGCTTGTATTCTGTTATGCTTTCTTTTGAGTACTTATTCCGCCGCTAGTAGTTCTTCGCTAAGGAATTTCCTCACCGGCAAATTCCTCAGTGAAGAATTTCATAAAAATCGCCTATTCACCCCCTCTAGTCGATATAACGCACTTTCAATTGGTATCAGAGCAAGGTACTCCCTTGTTCTGTGTGATTTTGGTTTAACCACCTGGAGTTTTAGTTATGTCGACCGCAGGTATGACGAAAGTGACATGCCCCATCTTCGACGGTCACGAGTATCCCAAGTGGAAGGCCATGATGAAGAAACGCCTCATGGCAATGAACATCGAGCTGTGGACCGTCACTGAGATTGGTCTGACCGATCTATGCAAGATGGCGGAAGCTGATGACATTCGCAAGTACACTCATCTCAACCTCACGGCGAAGGATGTCATCTGCTCCAGTTTGTCACAAAATCAGTTCAGGAATATCATGCATCTCGATCATGCGAAGCTCATCTGGGACCGTCTCTCTGATGTCTATGAAGGTCACCGAACCTGTCATGATCCTTGGTTTGAGGACTTCAAGGAATCTCTCAAAGCAATGACATTCGAACCAGAATCATCATCTTCTGCATCATGCCTTATGGCAAAAGATGCTGAGGTAACTGAATGCTACCTATCCGAGTCCAGTGATGATGAATCTGGTGATGAATTTGGACCCAGCTATGTCAAACTTGCTTCCCTTGCCACTAAACAACAAAGAGCTTTGGAAAAAGTTTACTACATGCTAAATAAGAGCAATGATATGTTGGGTGAAGAAATGGATCAGTCAAAAGTTGGCTGGAAGTCTTCAGAGACTTCATACTAAGTATGACACCCTTCAAAGTCATCATAACACTCTCTTATCCGATCATGAGAAGCTTTCTTATGAATTTATTCAAAGAAAGCAAGATCTTGAAAAGCTAAGAGTGAGTTATGAAGATCTTCAGAAGGAGCGCGATTCATTACTTGCTCAACAAATCAACGCTTCTTAGGAAGAATTTGTTCCTCCATGTTTGAAATGCATTGAACGTGAATCTACTAATTCTTCACCTGAATGTTCAAATGTTGCTAATGTTTCAAATTCTTCACATGCCTCTGCTATCACTAATTCCTCATCTGAGGACATTGCTAGTATCACTGACGATGCAGGGCTGAAGGAATTGTACATGACAGGCATGTACAAAAGCCTCAAAGGGCATCAGGCTCTTTGTGATGTGCTTAAAAAGTAGATCCTCAACAGGAACCCTAGGAAAGAGGGTATTGCCTTTGAGAGGAAACTTAATGCTGATGGTACATATTGGAAGCCTGAGCAGTACCCCAAAATTACATGGGTTGCTGCAAAGGGACCTCCAGTTGATCCATCTAACTTATCTGGATTTGCATGTGAATCTCCTTGTTCTGATGATGAGTCATTTGACTCCAGCTATAAACTGTTCAAAAATCAGAATGGTGAAGTATTTGCTAGATATGTTGGCACTAACTACAGGAATGGCCCTCCTATGAAGAAAATCTGGGTTCCCAAAAGACGCCTTGAAAATCTTCAGGTGAATGTCATCATGACGCCACCTGTGAAGAATAGGAACCCCAGATCAAATTCTTCATATGGACCAAATTCTTCATATGGATCATATTCCTCAAAAGGATCAAAGTCCTCATATGAACATCATCGTGCTAACCCGTCTGTCTCGCAGGGAAGATCTAAGGATTATGGATATGTGCATTATTCTTAAAATCATTATGTCTGTAAGTCCTCGAAGAATTTCTCTGCATACTCTTATGCTTATTCTAACCCCTCTTATGTGAAACGAAATGGACTGGCTTCTATGCTATCCTTCTCGTATGGAGCTCGCAGAATGATGAACTCTTTGCCACCCCTTCAGATGTGGGTGGTGAAGAAAAAGAACTAATCTCTTCTGCAGGGTTAGGTCTCCAGATGTACGTAATCGTCTGAAGAATTTGCTGGAGACCTGAGTATGCCTGATAGGACGCAGGCTAATCATGAAGAAATGAACTTTCATTTCTCACGTCCTCACACTGCTTTATCTGTTTTGTTGCTTGATGAAATTGATCTGATGAATTGATGTCATATTCTTCACTGATGAAGTATATGAGTTTGTAAGCTGCACTAATTCATCTGCAGGATGATCAACCCAAAGCCACTGAGTGGGTCCTCGATAGTGGATGCACAAATCACATGACTGGTGACAAGAATCTATTGATGGATGCTCCATTATCTCCATCGCATCTGAAGCATATCATCTTTGCTGACAAAGGCAAAAGTCAGGTATTGGGTCTAGGTAAGGTTGCGATCACAAAGGGTCGACACACGGACAAAGTCATGCTTGTTGAGTCCTTAGGATACAACCTTATGTCTGTCTCAATGCTTTGTGATCTTGATATGGTTGTTGTCTTTAGCAAGTACCGTTGTGTTGTGATTATGGAAGCTGACAATTCCAAAGTCTTCGAAGGCTTTAGGAGAGGAAACCTGTATATTGTTGATTTCTCTACAGGACCACAACCAGCCGTGTGCCTACTTGCAAAAGCTTCAGAAGGCTAGCTCTGGCATCGACGACTTGGTCATGCAGGCATGAGGAATTTGCACACGCTTGCAAAGAAGAAGCATGTCATTGGCATCGAGAATGTCAAATTCCTCAAGGATCACTTGTGCAGAGCCTGTGAAGCTGGGAAGATGACAAAGGCCAAGCATCCAGCAAAGACTATCATGACCACTACTCGCCCATTTGAATTGCTTTAGATGGATCTCTTCGGTCCTAATAATTATTCTGCTGTTTCAAATGAAGCATCTCAATATGGCTTTGTTATTGTTGATGATTACTCTCGTTATACATGGGTACACCTTGTTAATTACAAACATTAAGTGCAGGAAGTCTTCAAACGATTTTCCTCGAGGGCTTCAACCAACTTTGGTGTGAAGATCAAGCACATCAGAAGTGACAATGGCACTGAGTTCAATAATTCTGGTCTCGATGACTATCTTGATGAACTTGGTATTACTCACGAGTTATCTGCTCCTTACACTCCTCAGCAGAATGGCGTCGTGGAGCGCAAGAACAGGACTCTTGCTGAAATGGCTCGCACTATGCTTGATGAATACAAAACGCCTCATCATTTCTGGACTGAGGCAATTGACACTGCGTGCCATATCATCAACATAGTATATCTTCACAAATTCTTCAAGAAGACTTCCTATGAACTCCTCACTGATAAGAAACCCAATATGAACCAGCACCTGAGGAAACTATCAAGTTCAAGGCTACTGAGGATGTCATTCCCACTGAAGAATCTGCTGAAGAATTCATTCCAGAACATGAAGAACATCGAGCTAATGCACCTGAAGAAAATGCTGAAGAAAATGGTGCTGAAGAAAATGTTGATCAAATTCTTCAACGACAACCAGCTCATCCTCGCATTGCAAAAGAAGTGCAAGTTGAAAAGATCATCAATGACATCAAAGCGCCAGGTCCTCTCACACTCTCAAAAGCTTCACATTTATCTAACTTTTGTGGGCACTATGCTTTTGTCTCTATTACAGAGCTCACTAAGGTAGATGAAGCATTTCTGGAGCCTGAGTGGATTCAGGCCATGCAAGAAGAATTACATCAGTTCGAGCTCAACAATGTCTGGGAACTGGTCAAACGTCCAGATCCTCGCAAGCACAATATCATCAGCACAAAGTGGATGTACCGCAACAAGCAAGATGAAAATGGCCTTGTGGTGAGGAATAAGGCACGGCTTGTAGCTCAAGGCTACACACAGGTTGAAGGAATTGATTTCGATGAAACTTTTGCACCTGTTGCTAGACTTGAAGCTATTCACATATTACTTGCTTATGCTAAGCATCATAATATCACTTTATATCAAATGGATGTGAAAAGTGCATTCCTCAATGGTAAGCTTGAGGAAGAAGTATATGTTGCTCAACCCCCAGGTTTTGAAGATCCAAAGAATCCTGACAAAGTCTTCAGACTCAACAAGGCCCTCTATGGCCTTAAGCAGGCCCCACGGGCGTGGTATGATACCTTGAAGGAATTCCTCATGATGAAAGGCTTCAAACCCGGTTCACTCGACCCTACTCTTTTCACTAAATCTTATGATGGTGAATTGTTTGTGTGCCAAATATATGTTGATGATATTATCTTTGGCTGTAATGACCAACGTTATAGTGATGAATTTGCCTATATGATGAGTGAAGAATATCAAATGTCTATGATGGGAGAGTTGAAATTCTTCTTAGGTCTTCAAATTCGTCAACAACGCAATGGCATATTAATATCTTAGGAGAAATACCTCAAGGATGTACTGAGGAAATTCGGCATGCAAGACTGCAAAGGGGTCAAAATTCCTATGCCCACAAATGGCCATCTGTGCACTGACGAAAATGGTATTGACTAGGATCATAAGGTATACCGCTCCATGATTGGTTCTTTATTGTACTTATGTGCATCTAGGCCAGATATAATGCTTAGTGTTTGCATGTGTGCCCAATTTCAAGCTACACCGAAGGAATCACACCATAAGGCTGTGAAGCATATTCTTCGATATCTAGCTCACACACCAACACTTGGATTATGGTACCCCAAGGGCTCGGCTTTTGATCTCACTGGATATTCTGACTATGACTATGCTGGTGATCGTGTGGACCGCAAGTCAACATCTGGTACATGTCATTTCCTCGAACGATCTTTGGTCTGTTGGTCCTCAAAGAAACAGAACTGCGTATCACTATCTACTGCTGAAGCTGAGTATATTGCCGCTGGTTCTTGCTGTGCTCAATTGCTATGGATGAAGCAAACTCTCAAGGACTACGGCGTTAACGTGAAGAATGTGCCTCTCTACTATGACAATGAGAGTGCCATCAAGATTGCTCACAACCCAGTTCAGCACTCGAAGACAAAGCACATTCAGATTCGTCATCATTTTCTTCATGATCATGTGTTGAAGGGCGACATTTCTATTGAGCATGTGAAGACTGAAGAACAGCTAGCCAATATCTTCACAAAGCCCTTGGATGAGAAGAGATTTAGCACGTTGCGGTGTGAGCTAAATATCCTAGAATCTTCGAATGTTCTTTGAAAAGGACACTCATCCTAACACTTATGCAAAATTGATGACTTAGATGTGCAACACATGAAGAAACGTTTTTCTTCAATCAATGAAGAATAACACTCTTAGTGTGAAGAAATTAACAAAGAATTTGATTCTCAGAACCCTACGATAATTGTACGCGGTGTCTGAAATCATCATTCTTATACGGTGGGTCACGCCACCACCAAAAGTTGAAATTCCTCAATTGTTCATATTCTTCAACTTTGCATTGTCTTCACTGCTTCCGTTGTTTTTCTTCATTGGCTATATATATATGAGTTTATGTCCTCTACAACATTCACTTATTGTTAATTCTTCAAGTTGGTTTTTCTGCTAAGTGAATGTGATCGGACCCTTCCACTCTATGCTATACTCAACCCAATCTGTTCACAAATTCTTCATATGCGTTCTATTTGAAACTCGCTCAAAATCTTCACTGTGTCCTTGTCAGCTGAAGAAATTGCGAACGGAACTTTAAAACCTATCTTATCTAAATTTTCGGCTTTGCCGCTCAAACCGTTCCGCATCCCACGATATACTTATCCACTCACCCACGATCTAACACGATCTCCACTTCTCACTACGTGGGTGACACATGTCATGCGAATGAGAAGGGTCAGGGGCACGTTCGTCCAATTTCTTCGGGCGAGTAGTTTTTCACCGTGGCTATAAATACCCCTCCTTCCCTTCCTCACTTCTTTTACTCTGCTCGACCTCTCTCTCCAGCTCGAGCTTCTCAAACCCTAGCGCCGCCGCTACTTCATCATCACCGGTGAGGAAGAGCTTCACTGCCTCGACCTCGTCGTCGACATACTCGCACCGACCGCAGAAATCTTCACTCCGCCGCCGCCGTAGCCGTCTTCCTCCGTCGAGTTAGGGCGTGGAAGATCTACACAGACGAAATTCATCTCTCCACTTCACTGTTCGTCGTGTTCTTCGTCCAGGGTAATTAAAAGTTACTTTTACTGCCCTTGTTGATTCGAATGATTATCTTCAAAATCTTCAAAGGTGTTTTTCTTCATATCTTCACACACTAAACACCTCACAAGTCATCTGTTCTTGATTCGTTTCTCTAAGCATCATTTTTCTTCAAGATTCCTCAATTGTGTGGATCTTCGATCTATACAACTCTGGAACCTAAGACAAAGAACGCTTAGTGAAATTCTTCAAGACTCATCTGGTCAAATTCCTCAAACTTGTTCTTTTTGAAAAACCCTCTGAGAACGCATATGACCTCTCCAAATTCCTCGCAACTATACTCTGTTCACAGGTACACATGTCAGCTGCCGAATCACTAGGTTCTCATCAACTTAACTCATTTGCAGCGTTCCTCGAAGAAAAGTTGCATACTTCTTCAGAGAATTCAATTGTCCAAATTCCTCAACTGAAGAAAATGGCTGACGGTAAGAAGCCGCAGAAGGGAGGAAAGAGGCCTGAGGTCAATACAGCGTTTGAGATCCCTGATGAAATATATGCTGGTTACTGCACACCTACTGAGGAAACCAAGAATGAGCGCAAGGTGCGCATTCAGAAGATAGAGCGGAGATGGGCCAGAGAATGGAGGGAGTACAGATATGTCACCCCTAAGTATATGAAGAAATTCGCACTCAATTCTCCATGCCCAAGACCTCCATTGGCACCTGGCCAAATCGCTAATCCCACTAGCTTCAAGCGCGGTGAGGACTATCCTGATGAATGGGCCAAGCGCCAAGCCAAGTTGGCTAAGCAAGCCCAAGAAGCAGTGAGGAAATTCAATGAAGACTCTGCTGCTGCTGCTGCCTCTGCTGAGGCCTTTGCTATCAAGCCAAAGAAGGCTATGTCAAAGAAGCCTGCGCGCAAGCCAAGTGCTTCACCAACAATGCCCTCAAGGCCAAGTTCCTCAGCAATGCCCTCACGGCCAGAATCCTCAAAGCCCTCACGGCCAATTCCTCATGCTGCTCCTGTTCCTCAAAAGTCCTCAGCTCCTCCGCCAAAGTCTTCGGTAGCTCCGACTAAATCCTCAGCACCTGTGCATCTCACCTCGTGCCAAAGGACTGTAGGCATGTCCATTGCCTCAGGTGTCTCAGCAATTTCCTCAGCTGCACCAAGTTCCTCAGCTGGCCCCTCTCTACTGAAGACAAAGTCAACTGCTGGACGCAAGTCGCTTTCCAAGTGCCGTCTGATGAAGACGAAGCTGATGATGATGAACTTGCAGAAATCATCAGAGACATGCAAGTCAGGGCCACTAGAGCCAAGGGAACAAATGTGCCACTGCTTTTGGATCCCAAGCTGATCCTAGAATACATTGATGTTTGGCACAAGGACCCCAACACTCCCATGCCTGATTTCAAGCTGACTCCTGGTCAAAGTCACATGCTGACTCATTTCATACAAGAAGAGAAATGGAAATTTGAATAGGGGAGGAGAGTGAAGAAAGCGCAGTACAAGAAAGAGCGCTTTCTGAAGCAAAACGTTCTAAAGCTTTCACCTGAAGAACTTGTCGCTCTCCAATCAGAAATCAAGAAACCGAGTGATGAATTTGATCGCTATTATGTTGACTGGTTGGGAGCCAAAGTCAGATTTGTAAAGATAACAGAACAGTTCACCTCCAATGTTGCAGCCCCAACACAACAGGAAATTCCTTAGGCTGAAGCATCTGCTCAGCCTACTGAAGAAAATGCCAGTACCGCTGATGAAAATCAGGCTGCTGAAGAAAATGTGAGTTCCAGGGCTGATGACTACATTCCAGCCACTAAAGAAATTGCCAGGGCACCCACTAGTGGTGCGCCTGAAGAAAATGAAGAAAATCAACCAGATTCCTCAGCTGCTCCTGCGCCAACTTCAACTCCAATCCTTCCATCTGCATCAGATGTGAAGAAGACCAAGGCTGCAGAGCGTGCTGCAGTGAAGAAAAGGAAAGCATCAGCTGCTTCAGATTCTTCAGCTCTGAAGAAAATGAAGCCTATGACAAGTTCATTTGCAAATCCCATTGATGCTGTTCCCATCTCAACCAGGCCATCAAAGGACCTTGTTCCTTTTGATGAAGAATATGTGATCCCCAGCGGATCAGATGAAGAAACTCCTTCTGCTGCTTCGTCAGAGCAGATTGATGAAGAAATTGAAGTGGATGCGATCCCTTCAACACCTGTCATCTCCTCGCCCATGCTTCAGTTCACAGCTGAAGAGGCTGGTGTTGAAGAAATGGAAGATGAAGATGTGGACGTTGGCTGCTCCACACCCATAATCAGTGATGAATTCTGGGAAAGTCAGCATCCAAACTCTCCAATGTTCACACCGCTGCAGCAAATACCTCAGTCGCCTGCACCAACTGTTCGAATGGGCTCTGAAGAAACTCACCCCACTCCATCTGTGCATGAGGACATTCCAACCACTAGTGCTGAAGAAAATGCTGCTGCTGAACAACTAAAAACACAGACTGCCACTGAGGAGGAACCAGAAATTCCCCAGCCTGAAGAACCTGCGATTGAGATTCCTGAGGTCGTGATGCAACTCACTGACACTCCTCTACCGAAGCCAAAGGATCCATTCTCACACAAGCAAAAGTTCAAGGCTGATGATTTCTTCGGCGAGCACGTATTCTTCGAAGATTACAACCCATATAACTCTGCTCGCATTAGGAAGAGGCGTTTCTGGACTGCTAGTCAAGCCAATTTCTATTCCTCAGTGCTGTTCAACAAGGAGAAAATCTTCTACCATGAGCATATTCCTCACGTGGATATTGAATCACTGTCGTGCTTCGTACCAGTCCTCAGTGTTCTTCATGACACTAGACTGCTAAACTTTTGCTCTAACATCTGCGATTGGAATGAAGAACCAATTCTTCAATTCTATGCAACGCTGCACATCACAGGAGATGTCGAAGATGTGAATTTATGGGTGCTGGACTAGATGTCTGAAAATACTCACTACACTGCACCAGCCTCTGAATTGCTTCGTGCTCTACCACTCAGTCCTCCCCTTGAAGAAGCTTGCTGCATCTACAGTGAACCTGAGCTCACACATCATTACATGCAGGTGCTGATGAAACCTTTGAAGCCAGGTCAAGCACCAAGAACCAAATTCCTCATGAAGGAATTGCTTTACGTGCCCAGAACTGTCTATCGTATTCTTACGAGGACAATCAGTCCAATCAAAGGCCACGACTCATCTGATGAGGAAATTGTTGGCATCATGAAGAATCTGGTATTCAACATCGTTCATGGCATTCCTGTCAATTATCATGATTTCTTCATGAGGACTATGGCAAATGTTGCACTGTCTCCGTTTGAGCTGAAGCCTTATGCACCTTGGATTATGAGATTCCTCAGGACAAGGTCTTCACTCAACTACAAAGCTGATTTTCAGAATCACCTCAGCTACTTGCCCCCAATTGAAGTCCTCAAGCAGACATATTCCTCAGTTGATGGAAAGGGAAAGGCACCAGCTGTAATAGATGAAGGCATTCGTCCATTGGATGGTCAGTTTCGCAAGGCTGCCTCTTATTCCACCAATGATGACTCTGCCACACATGACTCTGCCAATGCACCCAAGTCCACTCCTCAAGCCACTGCTCCGCGCGTGATGACTGACCGTGAACTTCTTCTTAGTCTTCACCAGAAGGTGGATCGAAATCACAAATGGGTTAAGCGTCAGTTTGGTTCATTTCTTCACAACATGACTGCTACACACAATGCAGTGAAGAAAAACCATTACTACCTTCATCAAGTCTTTGGTCGCACCTCGACAATCCTGTCACATCTGTATGGTGAAGACAATCTGAAGAAAATGGGTCTCAAAGAAGATTTTGACTGGTCTGCACCTCCGCCGAAGAAATTCAAGAAGGTCAAGGTTCCTTCTCTGGTGGCCAGTTCATATTCTTCATAACGCGACACTGATGAAAATGAAGACTTGGACGACACTGCGGCAGGCCCTACTACAACAAACGACCCCAACAACGCTGGCGCTCCTTCATCAACTTGATATTCTTCAGGGGCGTTAGTCCTCATATTCGATCCTTTTGGTCATTTGATGACAAAGGGGGAGAATTTTGAGTTAGTCTTCAAGCGGGTCTTTCTATATGGGCGTTTTTTTAAGTTACAACTCTCGTTCTTCTGAAACTTTATTGGATCGAGTTGTAAACTTAAACCCGATGGTGCTCTGATATTTTTGAGACGTTTTTCTGCATGCTTATTCCTCGTTAAATATTATTACACGCATGCTGAATTACATCAGTCACCATATTTCATCATGCATTTCAAATTCTTCACTGTTATATGTCAAATGCGTGTATGAATTACAAGATATAGGGGGAGATCTCCATGATTCAATTCTTCAAGTGTGCATTGCTTCAAAAGCAAATTCCTCACTATGCACATCTTGAGGGGGAGTTCTTCTATATCTTGCAATCAAATTCCTCAATATCAGTACTCACACTTCATATGTTTATCCCCGTTGAAAACTTAACCTATATTGTCATCAATCACCAAAAAGGGGGAGATTGTAAGTGCATCTAGTGCCCCTTAGTGATTTTGGTGTATTGAAGACTTATAGGTTAAGGGACTAATGCGTTTGTGAGTGTACACAAGTCTATAAGTCTATAAGGAATTTGATATTTACAGAGAAAGTCGACCCCTAAAAATGAAGTTCTTCGACTGAAGACTTTGGTATTCTGAAGACTTTCTAAAGACTTTGAAAGTGAAGAAATTGGTGTGACCTTGAAGACTTGGTATTCGTTCGAGGAACATGAAGCGTGAAGACTTTTGTTTTCGTAGTTTCATTTTCTCTTTCTTGAGTCATAGGAAACACCGTACTGTTAAAGGGGGTCGAGGAAATACTAAGGAAAAATTTCCATATGATGCTCAACTCAAAATCCTACACCTACCAATCCCTTCGAGTGAAGCCATTGGAAATCTCACACAGTTCAGTCAATTTCTTCAGTGACAGAGACGAAGTTCTTCTGGTCTCTGAGGAATTTGTTCTGACCGAGGAGTTAGGAATTTGCCAGTGCGGATTGCCTACACAATGAGGAACATGATAGCCCTGAGGATTTTGCTACTCAAACTTCCGACCGTTGCTGTGCTATGCGCCAACTGTCCCAAAATATCTATCCACCTAACGGTCATATCATCGATGGGCATTTATGTCTTATCATGCCGGGTTGCTCCCTAGGCTATAAATAGCCGCCCCCTACAACCACTAGCTGGTTGGCTGCTCTGAGAGAAACTGACACTTGTCATTTGAGAGAAACCCATCCTTTGAGGACTTTGAGCGAAAATCATCAAGTGAGGAAAAACTAGAAACTCAAACCCAAACACCTACAAACCCCAAGTGCTTGAGCATCACTGAAGAGATTGATCCTCCGTGGATCCGACGCTTGTTACCTTTGAAGACTGTGCTTCTTCCAGACGGTTAGGCATCATGGTCTAGAGCATCCAAGAGGAATTGTGGATCGCCGAGTGACCAAGTTTGTGAAGGTTTGGAAGTCGCCCGAAGACTTACCACGAGTGATTGGGCAAGGTCTGTGTGACCTTAGCTCAAGGAGAATACGGTAAGGACTGGGTGTCCTGAGCTGCGTGTTCAGGACTGGGTGTCCGGGACTGTGTGTCCTCGAGTTTAAATACTCAGCCGCTCCAACCAGACGTACAACTGAGACAACAGTTGGAACTGGTCTACCAAATCACTGTCTTCACCAAGCTTACTGGTTCTATTCCCTCAACTTGTTCATTTCCTCATAACTGTGTTGTGTGTTTGTTCATATATGTGTTTGAAGACTTTGACTGAAGACTTTCTCAATTTCCTCAGTTCAATTTCTTCAGTCTGATTGTCTTCTTCCTGTGTTATCCTGTGCTTACGCTTCCTGTACTCTGTGCCTTTCTTCATTTCATCATGATGACTATGCTTGTATTCTGTTATGCTTTCTTTTGAGTACTTATTCCGCTGCTAGTAGTTCTTCGCTAAGGAATTTCCTCACCGGCAAATTCCTCAGTGAAGAATTTCATAAAGATCTCCTATTCACCCCCCTATAGTCGATATAACGCACTTTCATTCTCTCTATCTTCTACAATGGTCGGGCATTGAGTCTGACTCAACCTCATACCTTGTAACATAGGCAAGAACCCTTTCTTTGACTGATCCATTTTGAACTTCTTCAAAACTTTATCAAGGTATGTGCTTTGTGAAAGACCAATTAAGCGTCTTGATCTATCTCTATAGATATTGATGCCCAATATATAAGCAACTTCACCGAGATCTTTCATTGAAAAATTCTTATTCAAGTATCCTTTTATGCTATCCAGAAATTCTATATCATTTCCAATCAACAATATGTCATCCACATATAATATTAGAAATGCTACAGAGCTTCCACTCACTTTCTTGTAAATACAGGCTTTCTCCAAAAGTCCGTATAAAACCATATGCTTTGATCACACTATCAAAGCGTATATTCCAACTCCGAGAGGCTTGCACCAGTCCATAAATGGATCGCTGGAGCTTGCACACTTTGTTAGCACCTTTAGGATCGACAAAACCTTCTGGTTGCATCATATACAACTCTTCTTTTAAGAAATCCATTAAGGAATGCAGTTTTTGACGTCCATTTGCCAAATTTCATAATCATAAAATGCGGCAATTGCTAACATGATTCAGACAGACTTAAGCATCGCTACGGGTGAGAAGGTCTCATCATAGTCAACTCCTTGAACTTGTCGAAAACCTTTTGCAACAAGTCGAGCTTTATAGATAGTAACATTACCATCAGCGTCAGTCTTCTTCTTGAAGATCCATTTATTCTCTATGGCTTGCCGATCATCGGGCAAGTCAACCAAAGTCCATACTTTGTTCTCATACATGGATCCCATCTCAGATTTCATGGCCTCAAGCCATTTTGCAGAATCTGGGCTCATCATCGCTTCCTCATAGTTTGTAGGTTCGTCATGGTCTAGTAAAATGACTTCAAAACAGGATTACCGTACCATTCTGGTGCGGAACATACTCTGGTTGATCTACGAAGTTCGGTAGTAACTTGATTTGAAGTTTCATGATCATCATCATTAGCTTCCTCACTAATTGGTGTAGGCATCACTGGAACTGATTTTTGTGATGAAGTACTTTCCAATTCGAGAGAAGGTACAACTACCTCATCAAGTTCTACTTTCCTCCCACTCACTTCTTTCGAGAGAAACTCCTTCTCTAGAAAGGATCCATTCTTAGCAACAAATATCTTGCCTTCGGATCTGTGATAGAAGGTGTACCCAACAGTTTCTTTTGGGTATCCTATGAAGACGCACTTCTCCGATTTGGGTTCGAGCTTATCAGGCTAAAGTTTTTTCACATAAGCATCGCAACCCCAAACTTTAAGAAACGACGGCTTCGGTTTCTTGCCAAACCAAAGTTCATAAGGTGTCATCTCGACGGATTTAGATGGTGCCCTATTTAACGTGAATGCAGTTGTCTCTAATGCACAACCCCAAAACTATAGTGGTAAAGACATCATAGATCGCACCATATCTAATAAAGTACGGTTACGATGTTTGGACACACCATTACACTGTGGTGTTCCAGGTGGCGTGAGTTGCGAAACTATTCCACATTGTTTTAAATGAAGACCAAACTCATAACTCAAATATTCGCCTCTGCGATCAGATCGTAGAAACTTTATTTTCTTATTACGATGATTTTTCACTTCACTCTGAAATTCTTTGAACTTTTCAAATGTTTCAGACTTATGTTTCATCAAGTAGATATACCCATATTTTCTCAAATCATCTGTGAAGGTCAGAAAATAAAGATACCCGCCGCGAGCCTCAACACTCATCGGACCGCATACATTAGTATGTATTATTTCCAATAAGTCAGTGCTCGCTCCATTGTTCTGGAGAATGGAGTCTTAGTCATCTTGCCCATGAGGCATGGTTTGCAAGCATCAAGTGATTCCAAAAGCCCATCTACATGGATTTTCTTCATGCGCTTTACACCAATATGACCTAAACAACAGTGCCACAAATAAGTTGCACTATCATTTTTAACTTTGCATCTTTTGGCATCTATATTATGAATATGTGTATCACCACGATCGAGATTCAACAAAAATAGACCACTCATCAAGGTGCATGACCATAAAAGATATTACTCATATAAATAGAACAACCATTATTCTCTGATTTAAATGAATAACCGTCTCGCATCAAACAAGATCTAGATATAATGTTCATGCTCAACGCTAGCACCAAATAACAATTATTTAGGTCTAAAACTAATCCTGAAGGTAGATGTAGAGGTAACGTGCCGACGACGATCACATCGACCTTGGAACCATTTCCGACATGCATCTTCACCTCGTCCTTAGCCAATCTACGTTTAATTCATAGCCTCTGTTTCGAGTTGCAAATATGAGCAATAGAACCAATATCAAATACCAAGGCGCTACTACGAGCATTAGTAAGGTACACATCAATAACATATATATCAAATATACCTTTCACTTTGCCATCCTTCTTATCCGCCAAATACTTGGGGCGGTTCCGCTTCCAGTGACCAGTCCCTTTGCAGTAGAAGCACTCAGTTTCAGACTTAGGTCCAGACTTGGGCTTCTTCCCAGGAGCAGAAACTTTCTTTCTATTCTTCTTAAAGTTCCCCTTCCTTCCTTTTCCCTTTTTCTTGAAACTAGTGGTCTTGTTAACCATCAACACTTGATGCTCCTTCTTGATTTCTACCTCCATAGCCTTAAGCATTACGAAGAGCTCGGGAATCATCTTGTTCATCCCTTGCATATTATAGTTCATCACGAAGCCTTTATAGCTTGGTGGCAGTGATTGAAGAACTCTGTCAATGACACTATCATCCAGAAGATTAACTCCTAGCTGAGTCACGTGGTCACGGTACCTAGACATTTTGAGTATGTGTTCACTGACAGAATGGTTCTCCTCCATCTTGCAGCTATAGAACTTGTTGGAGACTTCATATCTCTCAACTCAGGCATTTGCTTGAAATATTAACTTCAACTCTTGGAACATCTCATATGCTCCATGACGTTCAAAACATCTTTGAAGTCCCGATTCTAAGCCGTAGAGCATGGCACACTGAACTATCGAGTAGTCATCAGATTTAGCTTGCCAGACATTCATAACGTCCGGAGTTGCTCCTGCAGCAGGCTTTGCACCTAGCGGTGCATCAAGGACGTAATTCTTTTGTGCATTAATGAGGATAATCCTCAAGTTACGGACCCAATCCCTGTAGTTCCTATCATCATCTTTCAACTTAGCTTTCTCTAGGAACACATTAAAATTCAAGGGAATGGTAGCATGGGCCATTGATCTACAACATAGATATGCAAAAACTATCAGGAATAAGTTCATGATAAATTTAAGTTCAACTAATCATATTATCAAGAACTCCCACTTAGATAGACATCCCTCGAGTCATCTAAATGATCACGTGATCGATATCAACTAAACCATGTCCGATCATCACGCGAGATGGAGTAGTTTTCAATGGTGAACATCTCTACGTTGATCATATCTACTATATGATTCACATTCGACCTTTCGGTCTCGGTGTTTCAAGGCCATGTCTGTACATGCTAGGCTCGCCAAGTTTAACCCGAGTATTCTGCACGTGCAAAACTGTCTTGCACCCATTGTATGTGAACATAGAGCATATCACACCCGATCATCACGTGGTGTCTCGGCACGACGAACTGCTGCAACGATTCATACTCAAGGAGAACACTTATACCTTGAAATTTAGTGAGGGATGATCTTATAATGCTACCGCCGTACTAAGCAAAATAAGATGCATAAAAGATAAACTTCACATGCAATAAAAATATGTGACATGATATGGCCATCATCATTTTGTGCCTTTGATCTCCATCTCCATGATAACCCACAAGTATAGGGGATCACAACAGTTTTCGAGGGTAGAGTAATCAACCCAAATTTATTGATTTGACACAAGGGGAGCCAAAGAATATTCTCAAGTATTAGTAGCCAAGTTGTCAATTCAACCACACCTAGAAAACTTAATATTTGCAACAAAGTATTTAGTAGCAAAGTAATATGTAAGTAACGATAACGGTGGCAAAAGTAACAATATTGGTTTTGTAGTGATTGTAACAGGGGCAACAGAAAAGTAACTAAGCAAAGATCAATATGTGAAAAGCTCGTAGGCAATGGATCAGTGATGGATAATTATGTCGGATGCGATTCCTCATGCAACCGTTATAACATAGGGTGACACAGAACTAGCTCCAGTTCATCAATGTAATGTAGGCATGTATTCCGAATATAGTCATATGTGCTTCTAGAAAAGAACTTGCATGACATGTTTTGTCCTACCCTCCCGTGGCAGCGGGGTCCTATTGGAAACTAAGGGATATTAATGCCTCCTTTTAATAGAGTACCGGACCAAAGCATTAACACTTAGTGAATACATGAACTCCTCAAACTACGGTCATCACCGGTAAGTATCCCAATTATTATCACTTCGGGGTTAACAGATCATAACACATAGTAGGTGACTATAGACTTGCAAGATAGGATCAAGAACTGATAACCCACAAGTATAGGGGATCGCAACAGTTTTCGAGGGTAGAGTATTCAACCCAAATTTATTAATTCGACACAAGGGGAGCCAAAGAATATTCTCAAGTATTAGCAGCTGAGTTGTCAATTCAACCACACCTGGAAACTTAATATCTACAGCAAAGTATTAAGTAGCAAAGTAATATGATAGTAGTGGTAACGATAGCAAAAGTAACGATAGCAAAAGTAATGTTTTTGGTATTTTGTAGTGATGATAACAATAGCAACGGAAAAGTAAATAAGCGAAGAACAATATATGGAAAACTCGTAGGCAATCGATCGGCAATGGAGAATTATGCCGGATGTGGTTTATCATGTAACAGTCATAACCTAGGGTCACACAGAACTAGCTCCAATTCATCAATGTAATGTAGGCATGTATTCCGAATATAGTCATACATGCTTATGGAAAAGAACTTGCATGACATCTTTTGTCCTACCCTCCCGTGGCAGCGGGTTCCAAGCGGAAACTAAGGGATATTAAGGCCTCCTTTTAATAGAGTACCGGACCAAAGCATTAACACATAGTGAATACATGAACTCCTCAAACTACGGTCATCACCGGAAGTGGTCCCGATTATTGTCACTTCGGGGTTGCCGGATCATAACACATAGTGGGTGACTATAGACTTGCAAGATAGGATCAAGAACTCACATATATTCATGAAAACATAATAGGTTCATATATGAAATCATGGCACTCGGGCCCTAGTGATAAGCATTAAGCATAGCAAAGTCATAGAAACATCAATCTTAGAACATAGTGGATACTAGGGATCAAACCCTAACAAAACTAACTCGATTACATGATAAATCTCATCCAACCCATCACCGTCTAGCAAGCCTACGATGGAATTACTCACACATGGCGGTGAGCATCATGAAATTGGTGATGGAGGATGATGACAATGACGATGGCGACAGATTCCCCTCTCCGGAGGCCTGAGCGGACTCCAGATCAGCCCTCCCGAGAGAGTTTAGGGCTTGGCGGCGGCTCCGTATCGTAAAACGCGATGAATCTTTCTCCTTGATTTTTCTCTCTCCGAACACGAATATATAGAGTTGGAGTTGAGGTCGGAGGAGCTCCAGGGGGCCCATGAGGTAGGGGGCGCGCCTAGGGGGGCAGGCGCGCCCCACCCTCGTGGCTAGGGTGTGGCCCCTGGTCTTGATCTTTTGCTAGTATTTTTTATTATTTCCAAAAATAGTCTCTGTGAAGTTTCAGGACATTCCAAGAACTTTTGTTTCTGCACATAAATTGTTGCAAATATGCCCTAGAGGCAATAATAAAATGGTTATTATTATATTTCTTTGTTCATGATAATTGTCTATTGTTCATGCTATAATTGTGTTATCCGGAAATCGTAATACATGTGTGAATACATAGACCACAACACGTCCCTAGTGAGCCTCTAGTCGACTAGCTTGTTGATCAAAAGATAGTCATGGTTTCCTGACTATGGACATTGGATGTCATTGATAACGGGATCACATCATTAGGAGAATGATGTGATGGACAAGACCCAATCCTAAGCATAGCTCAAAGATCGTGTAGTTCGTTTGCTGTAGCTTTTCTGAATGTCAAGTATCATTTCCTTAGACCATGAGATTGTGCAACTCCCGGATACCGTAGGAGTGCCTTGGGTGTGCCAAACGTCACAACGTAACTGGGTGACTATAAAGGTACATTACAGGTATCTCTGAAAGTGTCTGTTGGGTTGGCACGAATCGAGACTCGGATTTGTCACTTCGTATGACGGAGAGGTATCTCTGGGCCCACTCGGTAATGCATCATCATAATGAGCTCAATGTGATCAAGTGGTTGATCACGGGATCATGCATTACGGTACGAGTAAAGTGACTTGCCGGTAACGAGACTGAACAAGGTATTGGGATAGCGACAATCGAGTCTCGGGCAAGTAACGTACTGATTGACAAAGGGAATTGTATACGGATTGATTGAATCCTCGACATCGTGGTTCATCTGATGAGATCATCATGGAGCATGTGGGAGCCAACATGGGTATCCAGATCCCGCTGTTGGTTATTCACCGGAGAGTCGTCTCGGTCATGTCTGCATGTCTCCCGAACCGTAGGATCTACACACTTAAGGTTCGTCGACGCTAGGGTTGTTAGGAAGACTTGTATGTGATTAACGAATGTTGTTCGGAGTCCCGGATGAGATCCCGGACGTCACGAGGAGTTCCAGAATGGTCCGGAGGTAAAGTTTTATATATGGGAAGTTGTCATACGGTCGCCGGAAAGGTTCGGGGGCATATCGGTATTGTACCGGGCCACCGGAGGGGTTCCGGGGGTCCACCGGGAGGGGCCACCTCTTCTAGAGGTCCTTATGGGCTGTATGGAGAAGGGAACCAGCCCAAGTGGGCTGGGGCGCCACACCCCCCTAGGGCCCATGCGCCTAGGGTTGGGGGGAAACCGTAAGGGGGGGCGCCCCCTTGCTTGGGGGGCAAGCCCCCCTCCCCTTGGCCGCCGCCCCCCCTCTAGATCTCATCTAGAGGGGGCCGGCCCCCTTCCCCCTTCCCCTATAAATAGAGGGGTGAGGGGAGGGCTGCACACAACATCCAAGGCGCAGCCCCTCCCCTCCCCAACACCTCTCCTCCTCCGTAAGAGCTTGGCGAAGCCCTGCCGGAGTACTGTAGCTTCACCACCACCACGCCGTCGTGCTGCTGTTGGAGCCATCTTCCTCAACCTCTCCCTCCTCCTTGCTGGATCAAGGCGCGGGAGACGTCCTCGCTCCGTACGTGTGTTGAACACGGAGGTGCCGTCCGTTCGGCGCTAGGATATTTGGTGATTTGGATCACGACGAGTATGACTCCATCAACCCCGTTCTCTTGAACGCTTCCGCTCGCGATCTACAAGGGTATGTAGATGCACTCCTCTTTCCCTCGTTGCTAGATGACTCCATAGATTGATCTTGGTGATGCGTAGAAAATTTTAAAATTCTGCTACGTTCCCCAACAGTGGTATCAGAGCTAGGTCTATGCGTAGTTACTATGCATGAGTAGAACACAAAGCAGTTGTGGGCATCGATATTGTCAATTATCTTGCCGTTACTAGTCTTATCTTGATTCGGCAGCATTGTGGGATGAAGCGGCCCGGACCAACCTTACACGTACGCTTACGTGAGACCGGTTCCACCGACTGACATGCACTAGTTGCATAAGGTGGCTGGCGGGTGTCTGTCTTTCCCACTTTAGTCAGATCGGATTCGATGAACAGGGTCCTTATGAAGGGTAAATAGAAATTGGCAATTCACGTTGTGGTTTTGGCGTAGGTAAGAAACGTTCTTGCTAGAATCCTATAGCAGCCACGTAAAAACTTGCAACAACAATTAGATGACGTCTAACTTGTTTTTGCAGCAAGTGTTTTGTGATGTGATATGGCCAAAGGATGTGATGAATGATATATGTGATGTATGAGATGATCATGTTCTTGTAATAGGAATCACGACTTGCATGTCGATGAGTATGACAACCGGCAGGAGCCATAGGAGTTGTCTTTATTTATTTATGACCTGCGTGTCAACATAAACGTCATGTAATTACTTTACTTTATTGCTAAAGCGTTAGCCATAGTAGTAGAAGTAATAGATGACGAGACAACTTCAAGAAGACACGATGATGGAGATCATGGTGTCATGCCGGTGACAACGATGATCATGGAGCCCCGAAGATGGAGATCAAAAGGAGCAAATGATAATGGCCATATCATGTCACTATTTGATTGCATGTGATGTTTATCATGTTTTACATCTTATTTGCTTAGAACGACGGTAGCTTAAATAAGATGATCCCTTGTAATAATTTCAAGAAAGTGTTCCCCCTAACTATGCACTGTTGCGAAGGTTCGTTGTTTCGAAGCACCATGTGATGATCGGGTGTGATAGATTCTAACGTTCGAATACAACGGGTGTAAGCCAGATTTACACACGCAATACACTTAGGTTGACTTGACGAGCCTAGCATGTACAGACATGGCCTCGGAACACAGAAGACCGAAAAGTTGAGCATGAGTCATATATAAGATACGATCAACATGAAGATGTTCACCGATGTTGACTAGTCCGTCTCACGTGATGATCGGACATGGCCTAGTTAACTCGGATCATGTTATACTTAGATGACTGGAGGTATGTCTATCTGAGTGGGAGTTCATTGAATAATTTGATTTGATGAACTTAATTATCATGAACTTAGTCTAAATCTTTACAATATGTCTTGTAGATCAAATGGCTCACGTTGTCCTCAACTTCAACGCGTTCCTAGAGAAAACCAAGCTGAAAGACGATGGCAGCAACTATACGGACTGGGTCCGGAACCTGAGGATCATCCTCATAGCTGCCAAGAAAGATTATGTCCTAGAAGCACTGCTAGGTGACGTACCCGTCCCACAGAACCAAGACGTTATGAACGCTTGGCAGTCACGTGCTGATGATTACTCCCTCGTTCAGTGCAACATGCTTTACATCTTAGAACCGGGGCTCCAAAAGCGTTTTGAGAGACACAGAGCATATGAGATGTTCGAAGAGCTGAAAATGGTTTTTCAAGCTCATGCCCGGGTCGAGAGATATGAAGTCTCCGACAAGTTCTTCAGTTGTAAGATGGAGGAAAATAGTTCTGTCAGTGAGCCCATACTCAAAATGTCTGGGTTGCATAACCGCTTGACTCAGCTGGGAGTTAATCTCCCGGATGACGCAGTCATTGACAGAATCCTTCAGTCGCTTCCACCGAGCTACAAGAGCTTTGTGATGAACTTCAACATGCAGGGGATGGAAAAGACCATTCCTGAGGTATATTCAATGCTGAAATCAGCAGAGGTAGAATTCAAAAAGGAACATCAAGTGTTGATGGTGAATAAAACCACTAAGTTCAAGAAAGGCAAGGGTAAGAAGAACTTCAAGAAGGACGGCAAGGGAGTTGCCGCGCCCGGCAAGCAAGCTGCCGGGAAGAATCCAAAGAATGGACCCAAGCCCGAGACTGAGTGCTTTTATTGCAAGGGAAGTGGTCACTGGAAGCGGAACTGCCCCAAATACTTAGCGGACAAGAAGGCCGGCAACACTAAAGGTATATGTGATATACATGTAATTGATGTGTACCTTACCAGTACTCGTAGTAGCTCCTGGGTATTTGATACCGGTGCGGTTGCTCACATTTGTAACTCAAAGCAGGAGTTTCGGAATAAACGGAGACTGGCGAAGGACGAGGTGACGATGCGCGTCAGGAATGGTTCCAAGGTCGATGTGATCGCTGTCAGCACGCTACCTCTACATTTACCTACGGGATTAGTTTTAAACCTCAATAATTGTTATTTAGTGCCAGCTTTGAGCATGAACATTGTATCAGGATCTCGTTTAATTCGAGATGGCTACTCATTTAAATCCGAGAATAATGGTTGTTCTATTTATATGAGAGATATGTTTTATGGTCATGCTCCGACGGTGAATGGTTTATTCTTAATGAATCTCGAGCGTAATGCTACACATATTCATAGTGTGAATACCAAAAGATGTAAGGTTGATAATGATAGTCCCACATACTTGTGGCACTGCCGCCTTGCTCACATAGGTGTCAAACGCATGAAGAAGGTCCATGCAGATGGACTTTTAGAGTCTCTTGATTATGAATCATTTGACACGTGCGAACCATGCCTCATGGGTAAAATGACCAAGACTCCGTTCTCAGGAACAATGGAGCGAGCAACCAACTTATTGGAAATCATACATACTGATGTGTGCGGTCCAATGAGTGTTGAGGCTTGCGGTGGCTATCGTTATGTTCTCACCCTCACTGATGACTTGAGTAGATATGGGTATGTCTACTTAATGAAACACAAGTCTGAGACCTTTGAAAAGTTCAAGGAATTTCAGAGTGAGGTTGAGAATCAACGTGACAGGAAAATCAAGTTCTTGCGATCAGATCGTGGGGGAGAATACCTGAGTCACGAATTTGGCACACACTTAAGAAAATGTGGAATAGTTTCACAACTCATGCCGCCTGGAACACCTCAGCGTAATGGTGTGTTCGAACGTCGTAATCGCACTCTATTAGATATGGTGCGATCTATGATGTCTCTTACCGATTTACCGCTGTCATTTTGGGGCTATGCTTTAGAGACTGCCGCATTCACTTTAAATAGGGCACCATCAAAATCCGTTGAGACGACACCGTATGAATTATGGTTTGGGAAGAAACCTAAGCTGTCGTTTCTAAAAGTTTGGGGATGCGATGCTTATGTCAAGAAACTTCAACCTGAAAAGCTCGAACCGAAATCGGAAAAATGCGTCTTCATAGGATACCCTAAAGAAACTGTTGGGTATACCTTCTACCTCAGATCCGAAGGCAAGATCTTTGTTGCCAAGAATGGGTCCTTTCTAGAGAAAGAGTTTCTCTCAAAAGAAATAAGTGGGAGGAAAGTAGAACTTGATGAAGTATTACCTCTTGAACCGGTAAGTGGCGCAGCTCAAGAAAATGTTCCCGAGGTGCCTGCACCGACTAGAGAGGAAGTTAATGATGATGATCATGAAACTTCAGATCAAGTTGCTACTGAACTTCGTAGGTCCACAAGGACACGTTCCGCACCAGAGTGGTACGACAACCCTGTCCTGGAAATCATGTTGTTAGACAACGGTGAACCTTCGAACTATGAGGAAGCGATGGCGGGCCCAGATTCCGACAAATGGCTGGAAGCCATGAAATCCGAGATAGGATCCATGTATGAAAACAAAGTATGGACTTTGACTGACTTGCCCGTTGATCGGCGAGCCATAGAAAATAAATGGATCTTTAATAAGAAGACAGACGCGGATGGTAATGTGACCATCTATAAAGCTCGGCTTGTCGCTAAGGGTTATCGACAAGTTCAAGGGGTTGACTACGATGAGACTTTCTCACCAGTAGCGAAGCTGAAGTCCGTCCGAATCATGTTAGCAATTGCCGCATTCTATGATTATGAGATATGGCAAATGGACGTCAAAACGACATTCCTTAATGGTTTCCTTAAGGAAGAATTGTATATGATGCAGCCGGAAGGTTTTGTCGATCCTAAGAATGCTGACAAGGTGTGCAAGCTCCAACGCTCGATTTATGGGCTGGTGCAAGCATCTCGGAGTTGGAACATTCGTTTTGATGAGATGATCAAAGCGTTTGGGTTTATGCAGACTTATGGGGAAGCCTGCATTTACAAGAAAGTGAGTGGGAGCTCTGTAGCATTTCTCATATTGTATGTGGATGACATACTGTTGATGGGAAATGATATGGAATTCTTGGAAAGCATAAAGGCCTACTTGAACAAATGTTTTTCAATGAAGGACCTTGGAGTAGTTGCTTATATATTAGGCATCAAGATCTATAGAGATAGATCGAGACGCCTCATTGGTCTTTCACAAAGTACGCACCTTGACAAGATATTGAAGAAGTTCAAAATGGATCAGTCAAAGAAGGGGTTCTTGCCTGTATTGAAGGTACGAGATTGAGCACGGCTCAATGCCCGACCACGGCAGAAGATAGAGAAAAGATGAGTGTCATCCCTTATGCCTCGGCCATAGGGTCTATCATGTATGCTATGCTGTGTACCAGACCTGATGTAAACCTTGCCGTAAGTTTGGTAGGAAGGTACCAAAGTAATCCTGGCATGGAACACTAGACAGCGGTCAAGAATATCCTGAAGTACCTGAAAAGGACCAAGGAAATGTTTCTCATTTATGGAGGTGAGGAAGAGCTCGTCGTAAAGGGTTACGTCGATGCTAGCTTCGACACAGATCTGGATGACTCTAAGTCACAAACCGGATATGTGTATATTTTGAATGGTGGGGCAGTAAGCTGGTGCAGTTGCAAGCAAAGCGTTGTGGCGGGATCTACATGTGAAGCGGAGTACATGGCAGCCTCGGAGGCAGCACAAGAAGCAGTCTGGGTGAAGGAGTTCATCACCGACCTAGGAGTCATACCCAATGCGTCGGGCCTGATGACTCTCTTCTGTGACAACACTTGAGCTATTGCCCTTGCCAAGGAGCCCAGGTTTCACAGGAAGACCAGGCATATCAAGCGTCGCTTCAACTCCATTCGTGAAAGTGTTCAAAATGGAGACATAGAGATTTGTAAAGTACATACGGACCTGAATGTGGCAGATCGTTGACTAAACCTCTCCCTAGAGCAAAACATGATCAACACCAGAACTGCATGGATGTTCGATTCATCACAATGTAACTAGAATATTGACTCTAGTGCAAGTGGGAGACTGTTGGAAATATGCCCTAGAGGCAATAATAAAATGGTTATTATTATATTTCTTTATTCATGATAATTGTTTATTGTTCATGCTATAATTGTGTTATCCGGAAATCGTAATACATGTGTGAATACATAGACCACAACACGTCCCTAGTGAGCCTCTAGTCGACTAGCTCGTTGATCAAAAGATAGTCATGGTTTCCTGACTATGGACATTGGATGTCATTGATAACGGGATCACATCATTAGGAGAATGATGTGATGGACAAGACCCAATCCTAAGCATAGCTCAAAGATCGTGTAGTTCGTTTGCTGTAGCTTTTCTGAATGTCAAGTATCATTTCCTTAGACCATGAGATTGTGCAACTCCCGGATACCATAGGAGTGCCTTGGGTGTGCCAAACATCACAACGTAACTGGGTGACTATAAAGGTACATTACAGGTATCTCCGAAAGTGTCTGTTGGGTTGGCATGAATCGAGACTGGGATTTGTCACTCCGTATGACGGAGAGGTATCCCTGGGCCCACTCGATAATGCATCATCATAATGAGCTCAATGTGATCAAGTGGTTGATCACGGGATCATGCATTACGGTACGAGTAAAGTGACTTGCCGGTAACGAGATTGAACAAGGTATTGGGATACCGACGATCGAGTCTCGGGCAAGTAACGTACCGATTGACAAAGGGAATTGTATACAGATTGATTGAATCCTCGACGTCGTGGTTCATCTGATGAGATCATCGTGGAGCATGTGGGAGCCAACATGGGTATCCAGATCCCGCTGTTGGTTATTGACCGAAGAGTCGTCTCGGTCATGTCTGCATGTCTCCCGAACCCGTAGGGTCTACACACTTAAGGTTCGGTGACGCTAGGGTTGTTAGGAAGACTCATATGTGATTACCGAATGTTGTTCGGAGTCCCGGATGAGATCCCGGACGTCACGAGGAGTTCCGGAATGGTCCGGAGGTAAAGTTTTATATATGGGAAGTTGTCATACGGTCGCCGGAAAGGTTCGGGGGCATATCGGTATTGTACCGGGGCCACCGGAGGGGTTCCGGGGGTCCACCTCTTCCGGAGGGCCTTATGGGCTGTATGGAGAAGGGAACCAGCCCAAGTGGGCTGGGGCGCCACATCCCCCTAGGGCCCATGCGCCTAGGGTTGGGGGGAAACCCTAAGGGGGGCGCCCCCTTGCTTGGGGGGCAAGCCCCCTCCCCTTGGCCGCCGCCCCCCTCTAGATCTCATCTAGACGGGGCTGGCCCCCTTCCCCCTTCCCCTATAAATAGAGGGGTGAGGGGAGGGCTGCACACAACATCCAAGGCGCAGCCCTCCCCTCCCCAACACCTCTCCTCCTCCGTAAGAGCTTGGCGAAGCCCTGCCGGAGTACTGTAGCTTCACCACCACCACGCCGTCGTGCTACTGTTGGAGCCCTCTTCCTCAACCTCTCCCTCCTCCTTGCTGGATCAAGGCGCGGGAGACGTCCTCGCTCTGTACGTGTGTTGAACACGGAGGTGCCGTTTGTTCAGCGCTAGGATCTTCGGCGATTTGGATCACGACGAGTACGACTCCATCAACCCCGTTCTCTTGAACGCTTCCGCTCGCGATCTACAAGGGTATGTAGATGCACTCCTCTTTCCCTCGTTTCTAGATGACTCCATAGATTGATCTTGGTGATGCGTAGAAAATTTTAAAATTCTGCTACGTTCCCCAACATAAATAACACCATGGCAATTCTGCTGAAAACAACGTCAGTCCGGGTTAGTTCCATTCAAATTATGCAAGTTAGAGTCCAAAACAAGGGCAAAAGTGTTTGGAAAAGTAGATACAATGGAGACGTATCAACTCCCCCAAGCTTAAACCTTTGCTTGTCCTCAAGCAATTCAGTTGACAAACTGAAAGTGATAAAGAAAAACTTTTACAAACTCTGTTTGCTCTTGTTGTTGTAAATATGTAAAGTCAGCATTCAAGTTTTCAGCAAAGATTATAAACTAACCATATTCACAATAACGCTTAGGTCTCATGTTTACTCATGTCAATGGTATAATCAACTAGCGAGCAATAATAATAAATCTCACATGACAACACTTTCTCAAAACAATCATAATATGATATAAGAAGATGGTATCTCGCTAGCCCTTTCTGAGACCGCAAAACATAAATGCAGGGCACCTTTAAAGATCAAGGACTGACTAGACATTGTAATTCATGGTAAAAGAGATCCAGTCAAGTTATACTCTATGTAAACTAACAATAATGAATGCAAATGACAGTAGTGCTCTCCAACTGGTGCTTTTTAATAAGAGGATGATGACTCAACATGAAAGTAAATAGATAGGCCCTTCGCAGAGGGAAGCAGGGATTTGTAGAGGTGTCAGAGCTCGGTTTTGAAATAGAGATGAATAATATTTTGAGCGATATACTTCATTGTCAACATACCAACCAAGAGATGGCGATATCTTCCATGCTACACACATTATAGGCGGTTCCTAAACAGAATGGTAAAGTTTAAAATCCCCCTCCACCAACAAGCATCAATCCATGGCTTGCTCGAAACAACGAGTGCCTCCAACTAACAAGAGTCCCAGGGGGAGTTTTGTTTGCAATTATTTTGATTTGATTTGCATAAAGCATGGGACTGGGCATCCCGGTGACCAGCCACTTTCTCGTGAGTGAGGAGCAGAGTCCACTCCTCTTGAGAATAACCCGCCTAACATGGAAGATACGAACAACCCTAGTTGATACATGAGCTATTCGAGTATACAAAACAGAATGTTTATTTGAAGGTTTAGAGTTTGGCACATACAAATTTACTTGGAACGGCAGGTAGATACCGTATATAGGTAGGTATGGTGGACTCATATGGCATAACTTTGGGGTTTATGGAATTGGATGCACAAGCAGTATTCCCGCTTAGTACAGGTGAAGGCTAGAAAAAGACTAGGAAGCGACCAGCTAGAGAGCGACAACAGTCATGAACATGCATTAAAATTAATCAACACCGAATGCAAGCATGAGTAGGATATAATGCACCATGAACATAAATATCGTAGAGGCTATGTTGATTTTGTTTCAACTACATGCGTGAACATGTGCCAAGTCAAGCCACTCGAATCATTCAAAAGAGGATACCGCCCTATCATACCACACCACAACCATTTTAATAGCATGTTGGCACGCAAGGTAAACCATTATAAGCTCCTAGATAATTAAGCATGGCATAAGAAACTATGATCTCTAATTGTCATCGCAAACATGTTTATTCATAATAGGCTGAATCAGGAACGATGAACTAATCATATTTACAAAAACAAGAGAGGTCGAGTTCATACCAGCTTCTCCCAGCTCAATCAGTTCATCATATATCGTCATAATTGCCTTTCACTTGCACGACCGAACGATGTGGATAATAATAATAGTGCACGTGCCTTGGACTAAGCTGGAATCTGCAAGCATTCAATAAATAGGAGAAGACAAGGCAATATGGGCTGTTTTGTCAGATCAACAATAATGCATATAAGAGCCACTTCAAAAATTTAATCATGGTCTTCTCCTATCGACCCCCAAAGAAAAGAAAAGAAATAGAACTATTTACACGGGAAAGCTCCCAACAAGCAAAAAGAAGAACATGAAATCTTTTTGGGTTTTCTTTTTAATTACTATTACAAGCATGGAAATTAAAACTAGCTAAAAGCTACAACTAATTTTTTTTGTTTTTATTAATGTTTATTAAACACACAAGAAGAAAGCATAAAAAGAGAAAATAAACTAGCATGGACATTACAATGAAAAAGTATGAGCACCGACATCTAGCAATGAGTGTGTGAACATAAATGTAATGTCGGTGGGAAATACGTACTCCCCCAAGCTTAGGCTTTTGGCCTAAGTTGGTCTAATGCCACGGATGTCCTGGCGGATATCCAAAGTTGTAGTTGGGGTCATACTGAGTTGCAGCAGTCATTACATCATGGGCTGCAGCTTGGAGGCGAGCTATCTCAGCCCTCCTCTTATACTCTTCTGCCTCCTCTCTGGTTATAAAATATCTCCATTTTGCCTGAAAAATCAAAGAAAGTAGAAGCAGGGAGAGCGACGTGATAGGTGCGTCGTCTGTCAAAGATTAGTCGGTACTGGAGGAACTGATCGTTCATCTCAACAAACTGATGACGAACCATAGCCTCATAATCCAAATAAGCAGTAGGCAACTCAATATCATCCTCTCGTATGGTTATACCAAGAAAATTAGCTATGCGGGTTGCATAAATTCCACCAAAGAAATCTCCATTAAATCTATTAAGATGCAACCTACATGCAACAATAGCTCCCAAATTATAAGATTTATCTCCTAAGACATCACTCCTAAGAATACTGAGGTCAGGGACACACATGTGACATGCTTCATCTTTACCGTTAATGCATCTACCTATGAAGAGAGCAAAATAATGTATAGCAGGAAAGTGAATGCTCCCTATGGTAGCTTGTGCTATATCTCTAGATTCCCCCACAGTTATACTACCAAGAAAATCTCTAAATTCAGATTTGCGAGGTTCACTAGCACTACCCCATTGTGGAAGTTTGCAAGCAGTGGTAAAGTCCTCTAAGTCCATAGTGTAAGAATTTTCATAAAGATCAAACAGGACAGTTTGAGAATTACGTGAAGATGAAAATTCAAACCTCCTCACAAAGGAACTAGTGAGATAGTGGTACTGACGGCATTTTTCTGCCTCGAAGCTCACACGATCAGCATTACGCAAATATGCGTTAAATTCTTCCTTAATTCCTGCTCGATCCATGAAGTCTTCTGAAGGCCATTCACAAGACCGCACTGGAGCGTCCCTTGGTGGCTCATCGTCAGCATCACACATTGCAAGCCTGGGTCCTTGTTTCCTTAAAGAACCACCTTGGTACATTTTCCTAAACATATTTCTTCCTCTGAAAACTTTCTGAATTTTTTAGTAACTTCAAATAAAAGTAAACCAAACTCAACAAAATTGATAGCAACTACTCCTACAAGTGCCTAGAGCCTGTATCATGCATTAGAACTACTTGGAACCATATAAATTTGACATGCAAGCTCAAGAACATGGTCACCTAGGTAGCACAAATTTGCAATGAATAAAGCACTAGAATAAAAACTAATTGGACCAATGAAGGAGTCACATACCAAGGAACAATCCCCCAAAACAATTTTGTGAGAGGTGCTTTGAGCCAGGAGATCAAAAATCGCAGCAAAATGAGCTAGAACTCGTGCTTGAGCTGGATAATGGTGTTTGTGGGAGGAAGAAGGAGTGTGTGGGTGCAGGGGGGGCCACCATGGGCCCACGAGGCAGGGGGCGCGCCCAGGGGGGTAGGGCGCGCCCTCCACCCTCGTGGCCAGGTGGATGCCCCCCTGCTGTGTTCTCAGCGCCAAATATTCTCAAATATTCCAGAAAAAAATCATATTTAAATTACAGGGCATTTGGAGAACTTTTATTTTCGGCGTATTTTTATATTGCACGGATAATTCAGATAACAGACAGAAAATACAATTTTTACTTTATTTAATATAAATAACAGAAAGTAAAAGGAGGGCACAGAAGGTTGTGCTTTCTAACTTCATCCATCTCATGATCATCAAAAGGAATCCATTAACAAGGTTTATCAAGTCTTGTTAACTGATACGTCCATTTTGCATCATGCTTTTATATCGATATTTATTGCATTATGGACTGTTATTTCACTTTATGTCACAATACTTATGGCTATTCTCTCTTATTTTACAAGGTTTACATAAGGAGGGAGAATGCCGGCAGCTGGAATTCTGGGCTGGAAAAGGAGCAAATATTAGAGACCTATTCTGCGCAACTCCAAAAGTCCTGAAACTCCACGGAACATCTTAAAATAAATAAAGAAAAATCCTCGCCAAAGATGAAGGCCAGGGGGCCCACACCCTGCTCACGAGGGTGGGGGGCGCCTCCCTAGGGCGCGCCCCCTACCTCGTGGGCCCCCTGGTGGCTCTCCGACGTCCATCTTCTCCGACGTCTTTCGATGAGAAAAAAATAGGAAGGAACTTTTCGGGACGAGACTCCGCCGCCACGAGGCGGAACCTTGGCGGAACCAATCTAGAGCTCCGGCAGAGCTGTTCTGCCGGGGATACTTCCCTCCGGGAGGGGGAAATCATCACCAGCGTTGTCGGTGTCAAAACTGGCGGATATCGGGTAGGGGGTCCCGAACTGTGCGTCTAGGCCGGATGGTAACAGGAGACGAGGGACACACTGTTTTACCCAGGTTTGGGCCCTCTTGATGGAGGTAAAACCCTACGTCCTGCTTGATCAATATTGATGATATGGGTATTACAAGAGTAGATCTACCACGGGATCGGAGAGGCTAAACCCTAGAAGCTAGCCTATGGTATGATTGTATGTTGTGATTGTTGTGTCCTACGGACTAAAACCCTCCGGTTTATATAGACACCGGAGAGGGTTAGGGTTACACAAGGTCGGTTACAAAGGAGGAGATATCCATATCCGTATTGCCTAGCTTGCCTTCCACGCCAAGTAGAGTCCCATCCGGACACGAGACGAAGTCTTCAATCTTGTATCTTCATAGTCCAACAGTCCGGCCAAAGGATAGAGTCCGGCTGTCCGGAGACCCCCTAATCCAGGACTCCTTCAGTAGCCCCTGAACTAGGCTTCAATGACGATGAGTCCGGCGCGCAGTATTTTCTTCGGCATTGCAAGGCGGGTTCCTCCTCCGAATACACCACGGAAGAATTTGAATACAAGGATAGTGTCCGGCCCTGCAAAATAAGTTCCACATACCACCGTAGAGAGAATAATATTTACACAAACCTTAATCTGCTGACATGTTTTGGCAACATGACATTATGCCATGGCCCGGTGCTTATTCGAACCGTTTTTCTTCAACCAGCTCCACACATAACGCGAGGCGGTTTCTTGACACGTCTTGTCAAAGCAGAGATCGTGTTCCCTCAATTACGGGATTCTCATTAATACGGTCATGGGTAACCCAACCGCGTCTAGGACTCCTAGATTATAGGCAAGTCCCAAACGGCTACGGAGAGGACGCTTGATATTCACCCTCTTTATAAAGGGACAAGGTTTTCGCTTTTTCCCTCTCGTGCTCAATCGAACCCCTCCCCCGCCTTGAGTTCTAAGACCCAAAGCCCAGGTCAGGTGCTCCGGATCTTCAATCATGTCCGGATCCAGCCTTCAAGGCCGGTGGATGCCCTCATCCGTCATGGAAGAGGATATCAAGAAGTTGAGGGAGGCTAGATACCTGACCGCCGAGGTTTCGCATCGGCTGCCTGCTCGAGGGCAGGTCGTCCCTACTCTTGAACCCAACGAGAACGTTGTGTTCGTCTCCCACGTCCTCCAAGGCCTAGGCCTCACTTTGGATCCCTTCGTCAGGGGTTTGATGTTCTATTACGGGCTAGATTTCCACGATCTAGCTCCGGACTCCTTTCTACACATCTCGACATTTATTGTCGTGTGTGAGGCCTTCCTCTGCATTACCCCTCACTTTGGCCTGTGGCTCAAGACCTTTGAAGTGAAGCCGAAGATGATCGAGGGGCAACATGCAACGTGCGGAGGCGCGTCAATAGGCAAGATGGCAGGAGCTCTGTGGCCAAAAGGTTCCTTTCCAGAGGTGTCTGGATTATGGCAACGGGAGTGGTTTTACATCACGACTCCCAGAAGTGCCAAGTGGGCGGCTGCTCCCGCTTTCCGCTCGGGCCCCCCACCACAACTGATGTCATGGATTAGTAGAGGTCTAAGCTGGGGTCTAGCCAAGGACGTGCCTATACTGCAAAGCCGCATTCAAGATCTCTTCGAGGGAGATTTTAATTTGGTTGTGGTAATGCAAGTTATGCTGGTCCGTCGAGTCCAGCCCTGAAAACGCCGGCCCCTTCGCTTGTGGGAGTTCAACCCAGAAGGACCGCGTGCCATTCAAAGTTTCCTCGGCCTGACGCACGAGGAGATGTACAAGTCATTCTTCGGACCTCAAATAGAGTGTCCGGATACTACCGAGGACGTGGGCCTGAGCAGTAACCGCGCCGCCGAACAAGTAAGTAATCCTCTAGCCGAACACACCCTCTTTTATTCATCATGAAGTTATTTCTGAGAGATCGCTCTTTGACCAGGACTGGCTAACAAAGGCGAAGATGATTCGGTGTTCGGCCCCCCTCCCCGAGGGTTTGGAAATCCGGTATTGGAAAAGATGCTCGAGCTCGCACCTTGCCTGGAGCCCTCGAAGGAAGATACATGGGGGAACAATATGGGCGGAAGCGGGCCCCCATCGCTGCCCGTTTCAACCGAGGGAATGAGCGCCTCCATAAAGGAGGATAACCGGGGGAGGAAGAGGACTGCTTCCAAGGATCCGGAAGCCGAGGCCTCCAAACGGGAGAAGAAGTCTCCAACAGAGGGTCCTGCCTCGGGGGGTGCTCTTGCCGCACAAAGTCCGCGGGGGGATCAGCCCTCCAACGAGTCGTAAGTGACCCAAGAAATACTTTAATAGTGAAGGTATACTATCTTTCTTCTGAGAAAATAACTGTCGCATATATCTTGCAGTTCGGGTCTTAGCCCTTCTCAACAGAGCTCGTCTTCGGGGGATCTTCTTCCAGAGATGATGGAGAGCGAAATGCCTCCCCTGGACTCCTCCTCTCAAGAAGCGAGCGACCCCGAAGTGTCGTCACAGAGGGCCTCTCCGGATCCGGTGAGGCCAGAAGATAATCCCATAGACCCCCAAAGTCCCCAGCGTCCGGCTCTCGAAGAGAGCAAACAAAAGAGTCCGGCATCGTCTGGTATGCGGTCGGACGTTCTGAGGGAGCTGTTGGGGCGAGCGGCCATCTCAGAAGAACACCGTACGCTGATGGAAAGAATTTCGTCCGCCGAAAGCGGATTACACGAAGCCTTTATGAGTCTACTAACAGGCTTTGAGGTACGTGAAATAATATGTGATAGTACCGCACATGTTAGGTGTGCCCTGTGCATATAGTAGCCCCTGAGACTCTGGTTGTCGTCGAGAACGGCGGCGAACAGAGGATCATAGTCCCAGGAAATAACCAGACTGCCTTTATGTGCAGGTGGTGGAAGCTCCGGTGGCTAGCCGGACTAGTGAGTTTGCCGAATTAAAGCGGCAACTGGATGCGGCAGACGCCGACATTGAGCTTGTTAACAAGCGGCTTGACAAATCATAGGGTAAGTAATGTTTTCTGGTGAATGTCACAGAATAAGAGCAGCATGATGTCAATATTTTAATATGTTTTGACTGCAGACGGAGCTGCCACCGTGGAGACCCTTCGGGCGGAACTCGCCCGAGCCAAGGAACAAGCGAGGGTTAGTAATGCGGTTGCTTTGAAGGTGGCCGAAGAGTTAAGAGCCGAAAAGGCCGCCCATTGCGAAAGCAAAGAAAATATGGACAAGATGGCCGTAGAATTAAAAGGCACTGCCGACCATTGCCAGGTCCTTGAAGAAGAGAACCGAGTGAAGGCAGCGGACCTTGAGAAGGCCACTATGGCGACCAAAGACAGTCGCTCTGCTATGAGGGCGAAGAAGGAGGAGCTGCGCGAAGCCGGGGATATTGCGGCTAGGAAGCCCTTTCTGCTATGGAGGAAGTTCAGAGATCCGCGGTATGCCCCTCTAGATCGGCTGTGGAGTTCGGCAGATGCATATATGGACCTGGCGGCGAGCGCTGTCGATGCGGTCGAATACTTCCAAGATCAATCAGATCGTGAAGTGGACAAGCTGTTCTGGTCGCAATTCAACATTCCAGAGCGTCCGCTTCCCTTGACTGATCAGCTAGCCGAATGGGCCGAACTCAATAGGTTGTCCGTACTCGCCATGAGGTCTGTTGTAGATCATTTGTGGCCGGAGAAGCCGAAGCCGAACAGCTATTTCAGCTTAGTGCAGCAGTTCCTTGGTGCGGTGTCACGCATCAACGTGATGAAGAGGTTGGCGTGCATAGAAGGCTCGCGGATGGCCTTTGCCCGTGTCAAGGCATACTGGGCGGAGATGGATGCTACCACTGTTGTGGCGCAAGGTTCGGCCATAGGCCGAGTAGCTGCCGAGCACTATTTTGAAGAAATTCTTGAGGGTGCTTGTTTGATAGAGTCCCAGTGCTTGAAGAATATTATGTTTGAATGACATGTATTCCCATTGTAAACACAATATTTTTACGAAATATAGTAAGGCTATGTTTATACTTTTGCCTGAAAGTAATATGATGCCTCCTGTGCGGCCATTTATGTATACATGTGTATAACCTAAAAGATTGTAGTCGTCGGCTTCAGCCCCCACGCATATAATGCGGAGGTGTTCGCAGAAAATGCGTGTTCACACTTAACCCAATGTCTTGGTCCTATTAAGGAGGTGATAGCGCAACGAACGAGGCAACCGGACTATAATGCTTTAACACTTTCACTTAGCCATAGGAGTTTGACAGTGGGGCTACTAGATAGCCCCTGGTGGCTCCGCACTCTCCCGATCTCGTGGTGCATACATGCCTGGCCGGAAAACGGCCCTTCGTTAAGGCGGAGGAATTCTAACATTCCGATAGGTCATCGAGTGGTTGACCAGTCTCACGCTATATCATGACAGTCAGTTTTCGGCTTTCTCTACTGAGGTGCTCGTCCGGATGAACGAGGGCACAATCGCAGTAGTTCTCCTGGTGCTGCCTTAGCCGATAAAGTGGAACGTAAGGCACCAAAACACAGGAGCCGGGCAAACCCAACATTTGACCAAAGACAATGATTCAGAGCTGATGCATATAAGGCCAAACTCACGATGCCGAACACTCCCTAAGGTATTCGGTCTTTATGGTATAAACCGGGCCTAAATAGTGCCCTTTGTAAGAAGCCCCTTGTGTCTAGGTACGTGCATTATTCTGACGTGGCCACATGCCAAGACGTCAGCATCCTTCTCAATTGTACCGAAAATTCGAGGGATGTGTATCAACAAGAGACAGTAAAAAAGGTTTACGCAGGGTCTTAATCTAAAAAGAATCCTTGGAGCGGGTCCCTGCTACACGTCTGCACCTGTGTCTCCGTTGTGCCGTATCCTGGACAGGTGTAGCACGATGAACATTTGTAAAAGAGAGGAACTTAGGTGAAAAAGTTGTCGTGCAAAAAGATAGTTTTTAAAGAAACCATGTATAACTAAAAATGAGTAGAAATTGCCACTTGTCTGCGCGTGTTGATCCCCTTGTATTTGTAATAGGGGTGTGGCCATCAATCCGGTACAAATTACATATAGCAGCGCTGGACTCGCCTAACCACGTCCATGGTCTTGACGACCTATCAAATGCTTTAGTTGGTGAGGCCATTTTTAGTGTGCGGCTGCCAAGGCAGTCGCATTCTCTTCGGTGCGCAAAGATCGCTTAATATTTCCGTTCACTGTAATGATGCCACGTGGACCGGACATCTTGAGCGTGAGGGAAGTGTAATGTGGTATTGCATTAAAGCGAGCAAAAGCTTCGCGTCCAAGTAGTGCTTGATAACCGCTTTGGAATGGAGCAATGTGGAAGGTTAAATGTTCGCTACGGGAGTTATCGGGGAAGCCGAATATAACCTTTAGTAGCAGGGAGCCCGTGCAGTGAGCCCTTGGGCCTGGCGTTACTCCTTTAAAGGTAGTGTTGCTATGGCAAATTTTCGTTGGGTCTATCCCCATTTCGTGGATTGTACCCTGGTATATCAGGTTTAAACTACTGCTACTGTCCATCAGGACTCGTGTGAACTGGTATCCGTCAATTATTGGGTCTAATACCAGGGAAACCCATCCTGCCCACTGGATACTTGCTGAGTAATCACGATGGTCGAAAGTGACCGGTTGAGACGACCATTGGCAGGATTTCGCGGTGATAGGCCCTTGGGCATATTTATCTGGGAGGGCCGCTTTTGCTTCCCTTGATCACGTGTAATATGTTGACTGTTTTGACTTATGATGGAAACTTCTTTTGTTCCCTAGTATCTTGCTTGAGAGGCTCATCCTCATCTTCGCTTTGTGTATCCTCCCCCTTGTGTACGACGTTGAACTTGCCGGACTGCTTGAAGACCCAACATTCTCTGTGGGTATGATTAGCGGGTTTACCAGGGGTGCTATGGATCTGACATACTTGGTCCAGAATTTTGTTCAGGCTGGACAGTTCATCTCTGGCGCCTTTAGAGGGCGGCTTTTCCTGACCTGGCCGAGAGCTTCTGAATCCGGTGTTTACCGCCGTGCTCTTCGGGCTATCTTCTTTATTCCGATGCTTATTATTTTTGCTACGTCGTGATTTCCCGTTTTCATCTCTAACTTCGGATGTGCTTGGGTCGCTGGTGCTGCATCTGGCTAGCCAGCTGTCCTCACCCGCGCAAAAGCGGGTCATGAGGCTTGTTAATGCTGCCATTGTTCTCGGCTTTTCTTGGCCGAGGTGTCTGGCAAGCCATTCGTTGCGGACGCTATGCTTAAAAGCTGCCAAGGCTTCGGCGTCCGGACAGTCAACTATTTGGTTCTTCTTAGTAAGAAACCTGTTCCAAAGCTTTCGGGCTGACTCTCCGGGCAGTTGAGTTATATGACTCAAATCGTCCGCATCCGGGGGTCGGACATAAGTCCCTTGAAAATTTGCCCAAAAAGCGTCTTCGAGCTCTCCCTAGCTTCCAATGGAGTTTTCTGGGAGGCTTTTAAGCCAGTGCCGAGCTGGCCCTTTGAGTTTGAGGGGTAAGTGTTTAATGGCGTGGAGATCGTCTCCTCGAGCCATATGGATGTGGAGGATATAGTCCTCAATCCATACCCTAGGGTCTGTTGTTCCATCATATGCCTCTATGTTTACGGGTTTGAATCCCTCTGGAAATTCATGGTCCAGCACCTCATCGGTGAAACATAGGGGGTGTGTGGCGCCCCTGTATCTAGGCGTGCCGTGGTGTTCGGATGTTTGGTGTGTTGCATCGTATGTTGGGGCGCGCTTGCGTGGTCCATAGATGGATCTGGTTGCGCCGTCCTTTTGATGCGAGCCCTCGCGTGGATCACGTATTGGCTTATGTGTGGCATTGCTTGCCGCTCTATGTTGGCCGTGAGGTCGTCTATCCGGCCAGGTGGCCGTTTTAATTTTTGGTTGCGGGGGGTCTAAGGCCTCCTCATCGAATTCAGGTAGCAGCTTCCGCTTTGGGTAGCTCTTGGTGGGGCGATTACCGCCATACTTCGCTGCTGTGTTGAGTACTTTGCTCCATCTGATTTGGAGTGTGTCCTGCGCAGCCTTGAGCCTTTGCTTCTGCTTTTTTAGACTCCTAGCGGTGGCAACAAGCCTTTGATGGGCATTTTGTTGCTCCGGGCGTCTGTCCGGTGTTATGTCCTCCGAACTATTATCCTTGACAGAATCGGTTTGTTCGGTTTGATTCTTCGTATTGCCGTGGTCCGGCAGTGGTTCGCCCTGTTCCAACGCTGGGTCTGTATGATCGTTATTTCTGCCGAGGCGGGATTTGGGGCGGTGCTTACGCCGCCACTTTGACTGCTTCTCGAGGGGACAAGCCTTCGTTGCGTCCTTCCGTTCCTCGTCGTCGTCTTCTTTTGGTGTGTCCACCATGTATACGTCATGTGATGAGGTGGACGTCCAGTGCCCTGTGGGCGGTGGTTCCTCTTCGCCTCCCGCATCGTCGTCCATACCGTCGATGTCTTCGGATTCAAAGTCGAGCATGTCGGTTGAGTCATCGACAGTGGCTACTAAGTGGGTGGTGGGTGGGCGTCGAATTTCTTCGTCGTCCGCATCCCAGTCCTGCCGGACATAGTTCGGCCAGGATCCTCCTGACAAGGAGAGAGACCTTAATGAGTTCAGTATGTCGCCAAAGGGAGAGTGCTGAAAAATATCCGCGGAGGTAAACTCCATGATTGGCACCCAATCGGATTCGATAGGAACGGGCGCAGGCCGTTTGGAGTCCGTGGCCGGAGAAGGATCCAGCAGTTTAACAACATGGCTCTCATGCAAGGCAAGGTCGATGTTCGGCTCGATTGCCGCTGAGGGTAAGGCCTCCGTGGCGGGGTCCATCCACCCATCCGCGGAAGGCGCAACTGGCTCCGAATTGAGGGTCGAAGCGGCTGCCGGTGCGATCTCCTTAACACTGTCCGATGGGAGAGCTAAGTCATGCTCATTGTGACCTCGTGGCGCACAAGGCAGGGGCTCGAATCCGCCGAAGATCAAATCTCCACGGATATCTGCCGTGTAGTTTAAGCTTCCAAACCTGACTTGGTGGCCAGGGGCGTAACTTTCAATCTGCCCCAGATGGTCAAGCGAATTGGCCCGCAGTGCAAAGCCACTGAATACGAAGATCTGTCCAGGGAGAAAGGTCTCACCCTGGACCGCATCGTTGTTGAAGATCGGAGGAGCCATCGGGCCTAAAGGTGACGACACAGAGGAACTCTCAATGAAAGCACCAATGTCGGTGTCAAAACCGGCGGATCTCGGGTGGGGGGTCCCGAACTGTGCGTCTTGGCCGGATGGTAACAGGAGACGAGGGACACATTGTTTTACCCAGGTTCGGGCCCTCTTGATGGAGGTAAAACCCTACGTCCTGCTTGATTAATATTGATGATATGGGTAGTACAAGAGTAGATCTACCACGAGATCGGAGAGGCTAAACCCTAGAAGCTAGCCTATGGTATGATTGTATGTTGTGGTTGTTGTGTCCTACGGACTAAAACCCTCCCGTTTATATAGACACCGGAGAGGGTTAGGGTTACACAAGGTCAGTTACAAAGGAGGAGATATCCATATCCGTATTGCCTAGCTTGCCTTCCACGCCAAGTAGAGTCCCATCCGGACACGAGACGAAGTCTTCAATCTTGTATCTTCATAGTCCAACAGTCTGGCCAAAGGATAGAGTCCGGCTGTCTGGAGACCCCCTAATCCAGGACTCCCTCAATCGTCATCACCAACGCTCCTCTCATCGGGAGAGGGAAATCTCCATCAACATCTTCACCAGCACCATCTGATCTCCAAACCGTAGTTCATCTCTTGTATCCAATTCTTGTCTCAAAGTCCGGGATTGGTGCTAGTAGGTTGCTAGTAGTGTTGATTACTCCTTGTAGTTGATGCTAGTTGGTTTGTTTGGTGGAAGATCATATGTTCAGATCCTATATGCATATTATTACCCCTCTGATTATGAACATGAATATGCTTTGTGAGTAATTACGTTTGTTCCTTAGGACAAGGGAGAAGTCTTGCTATTAGTAGTCATGTGAATTTGGTATTCGTTTGATATTTTGATAAGATGTATGTTGTCCAGCCTCTAGTGGTGTTATGTGAACGACGACTACATAACAATTCACCATTATTTGGGCCTAGAGGAAGGCATTGGGAAGTAATAAGTAGATGATGGGTTGCTAGAGTGACAGAATCTTAAACCCTAGTTTATGCGTTGCTTCGTAAGGGGCTGATTTGGATCCACATGTTTCATGCTATGGTTAGGTTTACCTTAATACTTTTGTTGTAGTTGCGGATGCTTGCAATAGGGGTTAATCATAAGTGGGATGCTTGTTCAAGTAATAACATCACCCAAGCACCGGTCCACCCACATATCAAATTATCAAAGTATCGAACGCGAATCATATGAACGTGATGAAAACTAGCTTGACGATATTCCCATGTGTCCTCGGGAGCGCTTTTCCTTATATAAGAGTTTGTTCCGGCTTGTCCTTTGCTACAAAAAGGATTGGGCCACCTTGCTGCACTTTATTTACTTTTGTTACTTGTTTCTCATTACAATTTATCTTATCACAAAACTATCTGTTACCACTTATTTCAGTACTTGCAGAGATTACCTTGCTGAAAACTGTTTATCATTTTCTTCTGCTCCTCGTTGGGTTCGATACTCTTACTTATTGAAAGGACTATGATAGATCCCCTATACTTGTGGGTCATCAAGACTCTTTTCTGGCACCGTTGCCGGGGAGTGTAGCGCCTTTGGTAGGTGGAATTTGGTAAGGAAAAATTTATATAGTGTGCTGAAATTTACTGTCACTTGTTACTATGGAAAGTAATTCTCTGAGGGGCTTGTTCGGGGTATCTTCACCCCATCCAGTAGAGCAAAGAGTTGCTCCTCAACCTACTAAACCTATTGAAAATGAAACTCCTTTTGAATTTCCCTCGGGTATGATGGAAAAACTGCTAGTTAACCCTTTTACAGGAGATGGAACAAAGCATCCTGATGAGCACTTAATATATGTGGATGAAGTTTGTGGATTATTTAAGCTTGCAGGTATACCCGATGATGTTGCTAAGAAAATGGTCTTCCCTTTATCTTTGAAGGGAGACACATTGATATGGTATAGGCTATGTGATGATATGGGATCATGGGACTATAAAAGATTGAAATTGGAATTTCATCAAAAGTATTACCCTATGCATCTTGTTCATCGTGATCGCAATTATATATATAATTTATGGCCTCGCGAAGGAGAAAGCATCGCTCAAGCTTGGGGGAGGCTTAAATCAATGTTATATTCATGCCCCAATCATGAGCTCTTGAGAGAAATAATTATGCAAAGTTTTTATGCTCGGCTTTTTGAAAACAATCGCACCATGCTCGATACTTCTTGTGCTGGCTCTTTTATGATGAAGACTATTGAATTTAAATGGAATTTATTGGATAGAATTAAAGGCAACTCTGAAGACTGGAACCTCGACGAAGGTAAGGAGTCAGGTATGACACCTAAGTTTGATTGTGTTAAATCTTTTATGGACACCGATATTTTCCGTAAGTTTAGCACTAAATATGGACTTGACTCTGAGATAGTAGCTTCTTTCTGTGAATCTTTTGCTACTTATGTTGATCTCCCTAAGGAGAAGTGGTTTAAATATCATCCTCCCATAGAAGTAAAAGTAGCTGCACCTATTAAAGTTGAAGAAAAGACTGTCACTTATAATGATCCTATTGTTCCTACTTCTTATGTTGAGAAACCACCTTTCCCTGTTAGAGTAAAGGATCATGCTAAAGCTTCAACTGTTGTTCGTAAAAGCAATATTAGAACTTACACACCTCCTGAGTAAGTTAAAGTAGAACCTAATATTGCTATTGTTAAAGATCTCTTGTCTGATAATATTGATGGGCATGTTATTCAGTTCGAAGGTGAAACTGCTAGAATTGCTAAACCTTGTGCTAAAGATAAACATAGACCTGTGGTAGGCGTGCCTGTTATTTCTGTTAAAATAGGAGATCATTGTTATCATGGCTTATGTGATATGGGTGCGAGTGCGAGTGTTATACCGCATACTTTATATGAAGAAATTAAGAATGAAATTGCACCTGTTGAGTTAGAAGGTATTGATGTCACAATTAAACTTGCCAATAGAGATACTATTTCACCAATTGGAATTGTTAGAGATGTTGAAGTCTTGTGTGGGAACACTAAATATCCTGCTGATTTTCTTGTTCTTACTTCTCCGCAAGATAGCTTTTGTCCCATTATATTTGGTAGACCCTTCTTGAACACTATTAATGCTAGGATAGATTGCGAAAAGAATGTTGTTACTATTGGCTTGGATGATATGGTTCATGAGTTTAATTTCTCTAAATTTAGTAAACAACATCGTGAGGAAGAATTACCTAGTAAGGATGAGATTATTGGTCTTGCTTGTATTGCCGTACCTCCTAGTGATCCTTTAGAACACTATTTGCTAGACCATGAAAATGATATGTTCATGAATGAAAGAAGGGAAATAGATGAAGTATTCTTTAAACAGGAACCTATTCTGCAACACAATTTGCCTGTTGAAATTTTAGGGGATGCTCCTCCACCCAAGGGTGATCCCGTGCTTGAGTTTAAACCTTCACCTGATAATCTTAAATATGCTTATCTTGATGAAAAGAAGATATATCCTGTTATTATTAGTGCTAACCTTTCAGAGCATGAAGAAGAAAGATTATTGAAAACTCTAAAGAAGCATCGTGCTACTATTGGATATACTCTTGATGATCTTAAGGGCATTAGTCCCACTCTATGTCAAAATAAAATAAATTTGGAAGCAGATGCCAAACCAGTTCGTGATCCTCAACGACGTCTGAATCCTAAAATGAAATAAGTGGTAAGAAAAGAAATACTCAAGCTTCTAGAGGCAGGTATAATTTATCCCGTTGCTGATAGTCAGTGGGTAAGTCCTGTCCATTGTGTCCCTAAGAAGGGAGGTATTACTGTTGTTCCTAATGATAAAGATGAGTTGATTCCACAAAGAATTATCACAGGTTATAGGATGGTAATTGATTTCCGCAAATTAAATAAAGCTACTAAGAAAGATCATTACCCCTTACCTTTTATTGATCAAATGCTAGAAAGATTATGCAAACATAACACTATTGCTTTCTAGATGGTTATTCTGGTTTCTCTCAAATACCTGTGTCGGCTAAAGATCAATCAAAGACTACTTTTACATGCCCTTTTGGTACCTTTACTTATAGACGTATGCCTTTTGGTTTATGTAATGCACCTGCTACCTTTCAAAGATGCATGATGGTTATATTCTTTGACTTTTGTGAAAAGATTTGTGAGGTTTTCATGGACGACTTTTCCGTCTATGGATCTTCTTTTGATGATTGCTTGAGCAATCTTGATTGAGTTTTGCAGAGATGTGAAGAAACTAATCTTGTCTTGAATTGGGAAAAGTGCCACTTTATGGTTAATGAAGGTATTGTCTTGGGGCATAAAGTTTCTGAAAAAGGTATTGAAGTTGATAAAGCAAAGGTCGATGCTATTGAAAAGATGCCATGTCCCAAGGACATCAAAGGTATAAGAAGTTTCCTTGGTCACGCCGGATTTTACAGGAGGTTCATTAAGGACTTCTCAAAAATTTCTCGGCCTCTGACTAATTTATTGCAAAAATATATACCATTTGTCTTTGATGATGATTGTGTAGAAGCATTTGAAATACTTAAGAAAGCATTGGTCTCTGCACTTGTTGTTCAGCCACCTGATTGGACTTTACCCTGTGAAATTATGTGCGATGCTAGTGATTATGCTGTAGGTTCTGTTCTAGGGCAAAGAGTTGATAAGAAATTAAATGTTATTCATTATGCTAGTAAGACTCTAGACAATGCTCAAAGAAATTATGCTACTACTGAAAAAGAGCTTTTAGCAGTTGTATTTGCTTGTGATAAGTTCAGACCTTATATTGTTGATTCTAAAGTAACTATTCACACTGATCATGCTACTATTAAATACCTTATGGAAAAGAAAGATGCTAAACCTAGACTTATTAGATGGGTTCTCTTGCTACAAGAATTTGATTTGCATATTGTTGATAGAAAGGGAGCTGAGAACCCCGTTGCAGACAACTTTTCTAGGTTAGAGAATGTTCTTGATGACCCACTACATATTAATGATAGATTTCCTGATGAACAATTAAATGTTATAAGTACTTCTCGTAATACTCCATGGTATGCTGATTATGCTAATTATATTGTTGCTAAGTTTATACCACCTAGCTTCACATACCAACAAAAGAAGAAGTTTTTCTATGACTTGAGACATTACTTTTGGGATGACCCACATCTTTATAAAGAAGGGGTAGATGGTGTTATTAGACGTTGTGTACCTGAGCATGAACAGGAACAGATCCTACGCAAGTGTCATTCCGAGGCTTATGGAGGACACCACGCTGGAGATAGAACTGCACATAAGGTATTTCAATCTGGTTTTTATTGGCCTACTCTCTTCAAGGATGCCCGTAAGTTTGTCTTGTCTTGTGATGAATGTCAAAGAATTGGTAATATTAGTAGACGTCAAGAAATGCCTATGAATTATTCACTTGTTAATGAACCGTTTGATGTTTGGGGCTTTGATTATATGGGACCTTTTCCTGCCTCTAATGGATACACACATATTTTAGTTGCTGTTGATTACGTTACTAAGTGGGTAGAAGCTATTCCGACTAGTAGTGCTGATCATAACACTTCTATTAAAATGCTTAAAGAAGTTATTTTTCCGAGGTTTGGAGTCCCTAGATATTTAATGACTGATGGTGGATCACACTTTATTCATGGTGCCTTCCGTAAAATGCTTGCTAAATATGATGTTAATCATAGAATTGCATCTCCTTATCACCCACAGTCTAGTGGTCAAGTAGAGTTGAGCAATAGAGAGCTCAAATTAATTTTGCAAAAGACTGTTAATAGGTCTAGAAAGAATTGGTCTAAGAAACTTGATGATGCATTATGGGCATATAGAACTGCATACAAAAATCCTATGGGTATGTCTCCGTATAAAATGGTTTATGGAAAAGCATGTCACTTACCTCTCGAACTAGAACATAAGGCATATTGGGCTATTAAAGAGCTCAACTATGATTTTAAACTTGCTGGTGAGAAGAGGTTATTTGATATTAGCTCACTTGATGAATGGAGAACCCAAGCTTATGAAAATGCCAAGTTGTTTAAAGAAAAAGTTAAAAGATGGCATGACAAAAGGATACAAAAGCGTGAGTTTAATGTAGGTGATTATGTATTGCTATACAACTCTCATTTAATATTTTTTGCAGGAAAACTTCTCTCTAAATGGGAAGGCCCTATGTTATCGAAGAGGTCTATCGTTCCGATGCCATAAAAATCAACAACTTTGAAGGCACAAATCCGAAGGTGGTAAACGGTCAAAGAATTAAACATTATATCTCAGGTAATCCCATAAATGTTGAAACCAATATTATTGAAACCGTAACCCCGGAGGAATACATAAGGGACACTTTCCGGAATGTTTCAGACTCCAAAAAGGAATAGGTATGTGGTACGGTAAGTAAACCGACTCCAAAACAATTTTTAAGGCAATATTTCTCTGTTTTGGAATATTTAGAAAAATAGAAAAATAAGTAGCAGTCCGGGAAGGACACGAGGGCCCCACGAGGGTGGTGGGCGCGCCCTACCCCTCTGGGCGCCCCCCTACCTTGTGAGCACCTCGTGTGCCTTCCGGACTCCGTTTTCTTGCACGATACGTATTTTGGTCGGTAAAAATTCATTATATATTCTCCTGAAGGTTTTGACTTCCGTATCATGCAAATTTCCTCTGTTTTTGTTTTTGAGCTGTTACTGCTGCAGATTAGAGCAAGATGTCTTCTCAAGAGTCAATCGAGGAGAGCCGGGTAACTAATCCGGCACCGGAACCAAGGGCAAATAGCGACGCTGACCACTTTGGGCCAGCAACGGAGGAAGAGATGGAGGCTGACTTGATGAGAGTAGATGCCATGGAGGATCAAGAAGTCACCCCTCCGACCTAGGTTCACGATGGGGGAACTACAGAGCTCAGCTATTCTTACTCGGCTATCCCTTCTAATGTTAGATTTCTATCTTATGAAAATATGAAGAGGAGTGTCACTTGTTCCCCCGCAGCTATGCAACACCCTTGGGTGCAAGGAGCTTTAGCTGTCACAGGAAAGCTTCGTAAGGAAATAATGGACCTCAAATAGCAAGTCAATAAGCTCGAGGAGGAGAACCGCATCCTGAGGGGAATCATCGCCAAGAATATTACACCGACAACAAAGAAGGAGATATAATCACATGGGTATGGGCACTCCCCTTGACAACTTCCAAGCTTGGGGGAGGTGCCCTGGTATCGTATCACCATCACAACTCCTATCTTTATCGTTTTTCTTAGTTCGATCCTATTAGAAGTATCTTGATCTAGTAGAATAAAGTTTATGGCATGATCTAGTTTTGAGTTTTGCTTTATGATCTCTCTTTGTAATCGAGTCCGTGAGCTATATATAATAAAGATTAGTGTTGAGTCAAGGGCTTGATTATTTTGCCATGATCTTGGGTGAATAAAAGAAGAGAAAAAGAATAAAAAGAAACAAAAAAGTTCATATTGATCTTATTGAGAGTAATGACTTCACATAGAAAGAGTATGATGATTAAAAGTTGTTGGGAGTTGGCAGACATAGCTTTGGTCATTGTTGCAATTAATAAGAAGTAATAAGGAAAGAGAGGTTTTCACATATAGATATATTATCATTGACATCTTTTATGATTGGGAGCACTCATTAAAATATGACATGCTAAAGAGTTGATGTTGGAAAAGGAAGACAACGTAATGAGTTATGTCTTTCTTATATCTGAGATAAAGTATGTTGTCATGGATCCTCTAACTTGTTGAGCTTGCCTTTCCCCCTCATGCTAGACAAATTCTCAGCACCAAGTAGAAATACTACTTGTGCTTCCAAAATACCTAAACCAGTTTTGTCATGAGAGTCCACCATATCTACCTATGGATTGAGTAAGATCCTTCAAGTAAGTTGTCATCGGTGCAAAGCAATAAAAATTGCTCTAAATATGTATGATTGATTGGTGTGGGAGAAATAAGCTCTATACGATCTTGTGATGTGGAAGTAATAAAAGCGACGGACTGCAAATAAAGGTTCATATCACAATGTAACATCCCAAAATTCTAAATTTTGGAATGTTATATTAAATAGATACATTTGATTGATTGTTTGATTGATTGACTGAAAGTGAGTGAATTCGAACTTTTTGAAAGTTAAATGAGAGGGAATAAAAGGACTTTCCCAAACTTCCATTTTTGTATTTATGATCTCCACAAATTCAAATTCTTTTCAAATACAAAACCCTTGAGAGAAGATGACATGACTTCTTCTATTTAAATAAATGAAAAGGGTTTTGAAAAGATTTGAATTTCATTTGGAAATATTTGTAATTCAGAAACTTCAAGCAACTCAATGATTTTCATGAGAGAAGATAAAATGACTTCTTCAAATTATATGAAATATGAGTTGGGAGTTTAAAAGGATCAAAATTTAAAATCCTTTTGAAATTATTTTCAATTTGGAGTTATTTGGGTTTTATTCAAATTATTTTTCTCCAAAAATAAAATATACAGAAAATAGGGTAACTTGATTCCCTACATCAGAAAATTGGAGAGAAATAAATTTGAATTAATTTTGGTATTTTTATAATGATTTTTATTGGATTTTATTAGACCAGTAGCACTCTTTGAATTATCTGAATTTGTGTGCATCTTTATTTAATGCTAGGAAAATGTTCAGCTTGTAGAAAATCTTTTTCTGAAAATTTTGATATATAATATGCCTATATAAAGTTTTATTTTTATTTTCGTTTTTCAGTTTATCGCTTTCTGTTAAAAAAAACAAATAACAAATCTGCGCGCGCCTGAAACTAAATGTCGCCCACGTGGGCACCTTAGTGCTAGCGGGCGCCCCATCTTTTCTTTTTCTTTATCCTAAATGGGCAGGCCCAGCCAGCCTTTTTTTCCAGATTTTCTTTTCTTTCTTCCTTTGAAAAAAAACTGCCGCGCCAGTGTACGCGCGCGGCCGGGCCGAACTTTTAGCCTATGCGATCTTTTTCAAATTTCATCTACGTACGTATAGATTGTCTCAAAAAAAAATCTACGTACGTATAGATTTAGTGTCACATTGCCTAGCTTTTGACCTCTAAGCCTCTTTTCCATCAATAAATATAGACCCATACAGCCTCCAAAAACCATCCGATTCGGGTTAAATCAATATTTTGGTTTGACTAGATTTTTTAAAGAAAAATATTTTTCTCCTCTCCGACGCGACTTCTGGAAATTGTCTCCTCTCTCCAAAGTCATCTTTTCTCTGCCTTATAAATATATCTTTCTTTGTTTTTTTCTTCTTATACTTCCGTAGTTTATTATTTTTCTAGACTAATATGATAGAATAATTAGATTATCAATTAGTCTATGTATTTATACGTTATACCTTAACCGTAGCTATTTTTTTTTCGTAAAACAGCTTGGCCCTGATTTTTCAAATAGCCATAACTTTTCACTCGTTTATCCAAATTAGATGAAACCAGCGCCTATAGCTTCGTCTTGTTTTCACCTATCCAGTGAACCTGTCACATCAACTTTTTGAAAATTTCAAATTTCGAATTTTGTTCAGATTCACATTCAAACATTTTTTGAACATAATTTGAGTTTCGTAACTCCTATTTAGTTGATTCTTTTTGCATATCGAAGATCTTGACCTAAACTTTCTGATAAGGCCAAATTCACTTAATTTTGGTATTGTTAGAAATTATTTTATGTTGCAAGAGTTATTTTCTTGGTTTTGACGTTTTCCGAATTGTCTTCTTCGTTCTTCCCGATCTTTTGAGTGATGGCTTATGTGTGGTTACTATTGCTTGCTTACGATAGATTGACCGGAGTGTGACGAGTAGAACTATCAAGAGTTTTGAGTGCGAATCATCTTCATCAACATTGCTGGCAAGTTCACACTTTGATCACACCCCTTTATCACCCAGTTTTTATGCATTAGTTCCAATCCTCAAACTTTGCATGGTTAGGATGTGATTTTAACATGTGTGTTGGGAAGTAGTTGATGAGGTAGAACCTATTACCCTGTTACATTCAAACCCTTGGGAGTTACTTTACGCGTTGCTTATATTGCTATGCTATGCTCGTAGACGTGGTTTGGGTGAGTGAAATCCATGACATATGTGAGATTGTTAATTAATGGTTCAACTTAAGGTGGCAACTTAAATACACATCTGGGTGGATTGAGGCACCTGGAGTACCCAATGTTGCCTGTATTTTTGGAAATCCCGGAGTACCCGTGTGATTTTCCTATGGACCGCCACCCAGGCTCAAAGGGATCATAAGATTATTCATGCTAGAAACTTCCGTGTGCAGCCACAAGCTATTATGGGCTCTAGCATAGTTGAGTAAGTTACGTGAAGCTCTTAAAGAGGTGGATCGCAGGTAAAGGGTTGTAGGTTTGGTATGGTCTGCCCGGAGTAGAGAGTTAATGTTTCTGAAAGACTGTGTCTTGGTCATCCGTTTCTCAAACACCATGTAGTGCGAGAAATCCAACGGAGGCGATCGAGTCTTGTGGGGAAAAGTGCGCAAACCTCTGCAGAGTGTATAAACTAATCATGGTTAGCCGTGTCCCCGGTTATGGACAATTTTGAGTCTCTGGTCTTTGGATATTCATGTTGATCTCAACACTCTATTTAATCAACTTGATTGGGTTAATGATTATTATTTTGGGATTGAGTTGGAGGAACCTTCTCAATATTTTCAACCAACTTTGTAGTTAAATAAAATATATTCCCTTGCAGTAGGGAAATAACCATAGAGATTTTCCACCAGCCATATATGCATGTAGTGATAGCTATTATTCATCATTATCCTCTGGTGTGAATTTGCCAGTACATTTAATGTACTGACCCTTTGTGGCTGCAACGTCTCATGTTGCAGGATTCTTACGAAGAGTAAGTGATATGTTAGGGTTATGATTTCTACAATCAACTTTGCCGTTGGTGTTGATGGGAATCCACAAGCTTGTGGTTACTTCCGCTATTCGGATTGAGGTAATAGTACTTACGTTACTTTATACATGTGATTTACCTCTATTATAAATCCTCGAGTACTGTGTGTGTCAGCATACCGATCTAGGGATGACACTTACGCACAGAGACTTGACCGTCTGAGGTCGGGTTGCTACACACAAGGGGCAATATAAAGTGACGTTCTTTCGCATTGAGATTTTATGCATCCAACCATAAAAGCGCATGGCAACCTCTGCTTCCCTTTGCGAAGGGCCTATCCTTTATTATTATCTTCTACCTTATGCAAGAGTCATGGTGATCTTCACCTTTTCTTTTTCATTTTATCCTTTGGCAAGCTCAGCATGTTGGAAAGAACATGATATATATATCTAATTGGATGTAGGGGAGCATGAACCATTATTGTTGACATTACCCTTGAGGTAAAAGGTTGCGGGGCAAAACTATAAGCCCCTATCTTTCTCTATGTCCGATTAAAACTCCGTAACCACAAGTATTGCGTGAGTGTTAGCAATTATGAAGGACTAGATGATAGTTGAGTATGTGGACTTGCGTTTTAGCTCTGACATAGACTCTTTCCGATGTTATGATAAATTGCAATTGCTTCAATGACTGAGATTATAGTTTGTCGGAGCCCAATAAGGTTTATGATTTATACTTTTGCATTGTGAATAAATCATCACTTGAACATAAGTAATCATATGACAAAATCTATATATGTTGCTGTTATGAGAATAATCATGATGCCTTCATGTCCGTATTTTATTTTTATCGACGCCTCTACCTCTAAACATGAGGACATATTTATTGTTATCGGCTTTTCGCTTGAGGACAAACGAGGTCTAAGCTTGGGGGAGTTGATACGTCCATTTTGCATCATGCTTTTATATCGATATTTATTGCATTATGGACTGTTATTTCACTTTATGTCACAATACTTATGGCTATTCTCTCTTATTTTACAAGGTTTACATAAGGAGGGAGAATGCCGGCAGCTGGAATTCTGGGCTGGAAAAGGAGCAAATATTAGAGACGTATTCTGCGCAACTCCAAAAGTCCTTAAACTCCACGGAACATCTTAAAATAAATAAAGAAAAATCCTCGCCAAAGATGAAGGCTAGGGGGCCCACACCCTGCTCACGAGGGTGGGGGGCACCCCCCCTAGGGCGCGCCCCCCTACCTCATGGCCCCCCTGGTGGCTCTCCGACGTCCATCTTCTCCTATATGAAGTCTTTCGATGAGAAAAAAATAGGAAGGAACTTTTCGGGATGAGACTCCGCCGCCATGAGGCGGAACCTTGGCGGAACCAATCCAGAGCTCCGGCAGAGCTGTTCTGCCGGGGATACTTCCCTCCGGGAGGGGGAAATCATCACCATCGTCATCACCAACGCTCCTCTCATCGGGAGAGGGAAATCTCCATCAACATCTTCACCAGCACCATCTGATCTCCAAACCCTAGTTCATCTCTTGTATCCAATTCTTGTCTCAAAGTCCGGGATTGGTGCTAGTAGGTTTCTAGTAGTGTTGATTACTCCTTGTAGTTGATGCTAGTTGGTTTATTTGGTGGAAGATCATATGTTCAGATCCTATATGCATATTATTACCCCTCTGATTATGAACATGAATATGCTTTGTGAGTAATTACGTTTGTTCCTGAGGACAAGGGAGAAGTCTTGCTATTAGTAGTCATGTGAATTTGGTATTCGTTTGATATTTTGATAAGATGTATGTTGTCCAGCCTCTAGTGGTGTTATGTGAACGTCGACTACATAACAATTCACCATTATTTGGGCCTAGAGGAAGGCATTGGGAAGTAATAAGTAGATGATGGGTTGCTAGAGTGACAGAAGCTTAAACCCTAGTTTATGCGTTGCTTCGTAAGGGGCTGATTTGGATCCACATGTTTCATGCTATGGTTAGGTTTACCTTAATACTTTTGTTGTAGTTGCGGATGCTTGCAATAGAGGTTAATCATAAGTGGGATGCTTGTTCAAGTAAGAACAACACCCAAGCACCGGTCCACCCACATATCAAATTATCAAAGTATCGAACGCGAATCATATGAACGTGATGAAAACTAGCTTGACGATATTCCCATGTGTCCTTGGGAGCGCTTTACTTATATAAGAGTTTGTTCCGGCTTGTCCTTTGCTACAAAAAGGATTGGGCCACCTTGCTGCACTTTATTTACTTTTGTTACTTGTTGCTCGTTACAATTTATCTTATCACAAAACTATCTGTTACCACTTATTTTAGTACTTGCAGAGAATACCTTGCTGAAAACCACTTATCATTTCCTTCTGCTCCTCGTTGGGTTTGGCACTCTTACTTATCGAAAGGACTACCATAGATCCCCTATACTTGTGGGTCATCATTAACAAACTCATTCCGAATAACATGGAACTGAAGAAATTTTGAATAACACTATGTTACCTCAATGGGGATATGCACATCCCCAATAATTAGAATATCATATTTCTTCTTGACAGTAGGAAGAGGAAATTCAAAACCTCCAAAAATAATCGATGGAACTTTTCCAATAGAATTAATACTATGAACTTGAGGTTGATTCCTCAGAAAGTGTACCGTATGCTCATTACCATTAACATGAAAGGTGACATTGCCTTTGGTGCAATAAATAACAGCTCCTGCAGTATTCAAAAAGGGTCTTCCAAGAATAATAGACATACTATCGTCCTCGGGAATATCAAGAATAACAAAGTCCATTAAAATAGTAACGTTTGCAACCACAACAGGCACATCCTCACAAATACCGACAGGTATAGTAGTTGATTTATCAGCCATTTGCAAATATATTTCAGTAGGTGTCAACTTATTTAAGTCAAGTCTACGATATAAAGAGAGAGGCATAACACTAACACCGGCTCCAAGATCACATAAAGCAGTTTTAACATAATTCCTTTTAGTGGAGCATGGTATAGTGGGTACTCCTGGATCTCCTAACTTCTTAGGTATTCCACCCTTAAAAGTGTAATTAGCAAGCATGGTGGAAATTCCAGCTTCCGGTATCTTTCTTTTATTAGTAACAATTTCTTTCATGTACTTAGCATAAGGATTCATTTTGAGCATATCAGTTAATCGCATACGCAAAAAGATAGGTCTAATCATTTCAGCAAAGCGCTCAAAATCCTCATCATCCTTTTTCTTGGATGGTTTGGGAGGAAAAGGCATGGGTTTTTGAACCCATGGTTCTCTTTCTTTACCATGTTTCCTAGCAACAAAGTCTCTCTTATCATAACGTCGATTCTTTGATTGTGGGTTATCAAGATCAACAACAGGTTCAATTTCTATATCATTATCATTACTAGGTTGAGCATCAACATGAACATTATCATTTACATTATCACTAGTTTCAGGTTCATTACCAGATTGTGTTTCAGCATCAGAAATAGAAATATCATTTGGATTCTTAGGTGTTTCAGCAATAGGTTCACTAGAAGCATGCAAAGTCCTATCATTTTTCTTTTTCTTCCTTTTAGAAGGACCAGGTGCATCTATATTATTTCTTTGAGAATCTTGCTCAACTTTCTTAGGGTGGCCTTCAAGATACAAAGATTCCTGAGTCATTTTACCAGTTCTAGTAGCCACTCTAATAGCATAGTCCTTATTCTTACTATTCAATTCATTGAGCAAATCATTTTGAGCTTTAAGTACTTGTTCTACTTGAGTGGTAACCACAGAAGCATGTTTACTAATAAGTTTAAGTTCACCTTTAACATTAGCCATATAATCACCCAAGTGTTCAAGCATATCAGCATTGCGTTTTAGTTCTCTACCAACATAAGCATTGAAGTTTTCTTGCTTAACCATAAAGTTATCAAACTCATCCAAGCATGGGCTAGCAAACTTAGCAAATGGGATTTCAGCTTTATCATATCTATAGAGAGAATTTACCTTTACTACCTGTGTCGGGTTATCAAGACCATGTATTTCTTCAGTAGGTGGCAAATTAAGACCATGTATTTCTTCAATAGGAGGTAAATTCTTAACATCTTTAGCTTTAATACCCTTTTCTTTCATAGATTTCTTTGCCTCTCGCATATCTTCAGGACTGAGAAATAGAACACCCCTTTTCTTCGGAGTTGGTTTAGGAATAGGCTCAGGAGTTGGCTCAGGAAGTGTCCAATTATTTTCATTTGTCAACATATTATTCAATAGAATTTCAGCTTCACCCAGTGTTCTTTCCTTGAAAACAGAACCAGCACAACTATCCAAGTAATCTCTGGAAGCATTGGTTAGTCCATTATAAAAGATATCAAGTATTTCATTTTTCTTAAGAGGATGATCAGGCAAAGCATTAAGTAATTGGAGAAGCCTCCCCCAAGCTTGTGGGAGACTCTCTTCTTCAATTTGCACATAATTATATATACCCCTTAAGGCAGCTTGTTTCTTATGAGCAGGGAAATATTTGGCAGAGAAGTAATAAATCATATCCTAGGGACTACGCACACAACCAGGATCAAGATAATTAAACCATATCTTAGCATCACCCTTTAATGAGAACGGGAATATTTTAAGAATATAAAAGTAGCGAGTTCTCTCATCATTAGTGAACAGGGTAGCTATATCATTGAATTTAGTAAGATGTGCCACAAGAGTTTCAGATTCATAGCCATAAAAAGGATCAGATTCAACCAAAGTAATTATATCAGGATCAATAGAGAATTCATAATCCTTATCAGTAACAAAGATAGGTGAAGTAGCATAAGCAGGATCATATTTCATTCTAGCATTCAGAGTTTTTTTTAAGCTTAGCTAATAATTTCTTAAGATCACTTCTATCATTGCAAGCAAGAAAGTCTCTTTTAGTTTCATCATCCATAACATAGCCCTCAGGCACAACAGGTAACTCATATTTATTAGGAGATCCTTCATAATCACTTTCATCAGTATCACCAGTTTCAATAATATCATTCTCTCTCGCCCTAGCGATTTGTTCATCAAGAAATTCACCGAGTGGCACAGTAGTATCAGCCATAGAAGTAGTTTCATCATAAGTATCATGCATAGCAGAAGTGGCATCATCAATAATATGCGACATATTAGAATTAATAGCAGAAGCAGGTTTAGGTGTCGCAAGCTTACTCAAAACAGAAGGTGAATCAAGTGCAGAGCTAGATGGCAGTTCCTTACCTCCCCTCGTAGTTGAGGGATAAATCTTGGTTCTTGGATCTTTCAAGTTCTTCATAATGATAAGAAGATATAAATCCCAAGTGACTCAAAGAATAGAGCTATGCTCCCCGGCAACGGCGCCAGAAAATAGTCTTGATAACCCACAAGTATAGGGGATCACAACAGTTTTCGAGGGTAGAGTATTCAACCCAAATTTATTGATTCGACACAAGGGGAGCTAAAGAATATTCTCAAGTATTAGCAGCTGAGTTGTCAATTTAACCACACCTGGAAACTTAATATCTGCAGCGAAGTATTTAGTAGCAAAGTAATATGATAGTAGTGGTAACGATAGAAAAAGTAACGGTAGCAAAAGTAATGTTTTTGGTATTTTGTAGTGATGATAACAATAGCAACGGAAAAGTAAATAAGCGAAGAACAATATATGGAAAGCTCGTAGGCAATGGATCGGTGATGGGGAATTATGCCGGATGTGGTTCATCATGTAACAGTCATAACCTAGGGTGACACAGAACTAGCTCCAATTCATCAATGTAATTTAGGCATGTATTCCGAATATAGTCATACGTGCTTATGGAAAAGAACTTGCATGACATCTTTTTTTCCTACCCTCCCGTGGCAGCGGGGTCCTAGCAGAAACTAAGGGATATTAAGGCCTCCTTTTAATAGAGTACCGGACCAAAGCATTAACACATAGTGAATACACGAACTCCTCAAACTATGGTCATCACCGAAATTGGTCCCGATTATTGTCACTTCGGGGTTGCCGGATCATAACACATAGTAGGTGACTATAGACTTGCAATATAGGATCAAGAACTCACATATATTTCATGAAAACATAACAGGTTCAGATCTGAAATCATGGCACTCGGGCCCTAGTGACAAGCATTAAGCATAGCAAAGTCATAGCAACATCAATCTCAGAACATAGTGGATACTAGGGATCAAACCATAACAAAACTAACTCAATTACATGATAAATCTCATCCAACCCATCACCGTCCAGCAAGCCTACGATGGAATTACTCACGCACGGTGGTGAGCATCCTGAAATTGGTGATGAAGGATGGTTGATGATGACGATGGCGACGGATTCCCCTCTCCGGAGCCCTGAACGGACTCCCGATCAGCCCTCCCGAGAGTGTTTAGGGCTTGGCGGCGGCTTCGTATCGTAAAACGTGATGAATCTTTATCCTTGATTTTTCTCTCTCCGAACATGAATATATAGAGCTGGAGTTGAGGTCAGAGGAGCTCCAGGGGGCCCACGAGGTAGGGGCGTGCCCAGGGGGGAAGGCGCGCCCCCACCCTTGTGGCTAGGGTGTGGGCCCCTTGGTCTTGATCTTTTGCCATTTTTTTATTATTTCCAAAAATAGTCTCCATGAAGTTTCAAGTCATTCCGAGAACTTTTGTTTCTGCACATAAATAACACCATGGCAATTCTGCTGAAAACAGCGTCAGTCCGGGTTAGTTCCATTCAAATCATGCAAGTTAGAGTCCAAAACAAGGGCAAAAGTGTTTGGAAAAGTAGATACGAGGGAGACATATCAAGAACTCACATATATTCAAGAAAAAATAAAATGTTCAGATCTGAAATCATGGCACTCGGGCCCTAGTGACAAGCATTAATCATAGCAAAGTCATAGCAACGTCAATCTCAGAACATAATGGATACTAGGGATCAAACCCTAACAAAACTAACTCAATTACATGATAAAACTCATCCAACCCATCACCGTCCAGCAAGCCTACGATGGAATTACTCACGCATGGCGGTGAGCATCATGAAATTGGTGATGGAGGAAGGTTGATGATGACGATGGTGACGGATTTCCCTCTCCGAAGCCGCGAACGGACTCCAGATCAGCCCTCCCGAGAGAGATTAGGGCTTGGAGGCGGCTCCGTATCGTAAAACGCGATGAATCCTTCTCTCTGATTTTTTGTCTCTGAATGTGAATATATAGAGTTGGAGTTGAGGTCGGTGGAGCACCAGGGGGCCCACGAGGCAGGGCGGCGTGCCCAGGGGGGTAGGCGCGCCCCCACCCTCCTGGACAGGGTGTGGGCCCCCTGGCCTTGATTCTTTTGCCAGTATTTTTTATATATTCCAAAAATATTCTCCGTTGATTTTTAGGTTATTCCGAGAACTTTTATTTCTGCACAAAATAACACCATGGCAATTCTGCTGAAAACAACGTCAGTCCGGGTTAGTTCCATTCAAATCATGCAAGTTAGAGTCCAAAACAAGGGCAAAAGTGTTTGGAAAAGTAGATATGATGGATACGTATCAACTCCCCCAAGCTTAAACCTTTGCTTGTCCTCAAGCAATTCAGTTGATAAACTGAAAGTGATAAAGAAAAACTTTTACAAACTCTATTTGCTCTTGTTGTTGTAAATATGTAAAGCCAACATTCAAGTTTTTAGCAAAGATTATGAACTAACATATTCACAATAACATTTATGTCTCATCTTTACTCATATCAATGACATAATCAACTAGCGAGCAATAATAGTAAATCTCGGATGACAACACTTTCTCAAAACAATCATAATATGATATAACAAGATGGTATCTCGCTAGCCCTTTCTGAGACCGCAAAACATAAATGCACAGCACCTCTGAAGATCAAGGGCCGACTGGAAATTGTAATTCATGGTAAAAGGGATCCAGTCACAGTCATACTCAAGGTAAACTAATAATAATACATGCAAATGACAACAATACTCTCCAACTGGTGATTTTTAATAAGAGGATGATGACTCAACATAAAAGTAAATAGATAGGCCCTTCGCAGAGGGAAGCAGGGATTTGTAGAGGTGCTTGACCTCGGTTTTGAAATAGAGATAAATAATATTTTGAGCGGTATACTTTCATTGTCAACATAACAACCGAGAGATCTCGATATCTTCCATGATACACACATTATAGGCGATTCCCAAGCAGAATGGTAAACTTTATACTCCCCCTACCACCAACAAACATCAATCCATGACTTGTCTGAAACAATGGATGCCTCCAACTAACAACAATCCTGGGGGAGTTTTGTTTGCAATTATTTTGATTTGATTTGAGCATGGGACTTGGCATCCCAGTTACCAGCCATTTTCTCATGAATGAGGAGCGGAGTCCACTCCTCTTGAGAATAACCCGCCTAGCATGGAAGATATAGATAGCCCTAGTTGATACATGAGCTATTCGAGCATACAAAACAGAATCTCATTTGAAGGTTTAGAGTTTTGCACATACAAATTTACTTGGAACGGCAGGTAGATACCGCATATAGGAAGGTATGGTGGACTCATATGGAATAACTTTTGTGGTTTATGGAATTGGATGCACAAGCAGTATTTTCACTTAGTACAAGTGAAGGCCAGAAAGAGACTGGGAAGCGACCAGCTAGAGAGCGACAACAGTCATGAACATGCATTAAAATTAATTAACACTGAATGCAAGCATGAGTAGGATATAATTCACCATGAACATAAATATCGTGGAGGCTATGTTGATTTTGTTTCAACTACATGCGTGAACATGTGCCAAGTCAAGCCACTCGAATCATTCTAAGGAGGATACCACCCTATCATACCACATCATAACCATTTTAATAACATGTTGGCATGCAAGGTAAACCATTATAAACTCCTAGCAAATTAAGCATGGCATGAGCAACTATAATCTCTAATTGTCATTGCAAACATGTTTCATTCATAATAGGCTGAATCAGGAATGATGAACTAATCATATTTACAAAAACAAGATAGGTCGAGTTCATACCAGCTTCTCTCATCTCAATCAGTTCATCATATATCGTCATTATTGCCTTTCACTTGCACAACCGAACGGTGTGGATAATAATAATAGTGTGCGTGCATTGGACTAAGCTGGAATTTGCAAGCATTCAATTCAAGGGAGAAGACAAGGTAATATGGGATTTTTGTTAGATCAACAATAATGCATATGGGAGCCACTCAATATTTTCATTATGGTCTTCTCCTCTTGGCCCCCAAAGAAAAGAAATAAAACTATTTACATGGGAAAGCTCCCAACAAACAAAAGAAGAACGAGAAATCTTCTGGGGTTTTACTTTTTTTTAATTACTACTACTACAAGCATGGAAAGTAAGCTAGCTAAAAACTACAACTAATTTTTGTGTGTGTTTTTCTTAAGGTTTTCAAACACACAAGAAGAAAGCTTAAAACAGAAAATAAACTAGCATGGATGATACAATGAAAAAGTATGAGCACCGACAACTGGCATGAGTGTGTGAACATGAATGTAATGTCGGTGAGAAATACGTACTCCCCCAAGCTTAGGCTTTTAGCCTAAGTTGGTCTATGGCCAGGACTCAAAGCTGCCCTCTCTGGTGTACGGAGGAGTATCCTTTGGGTGCCACTGGTTGGCGATCTCCTCCGGATTCCACTGATAAACAGACTGTCGATAAGGGTCAAGGGGTGGCTCCGGCTCAGGCTCTGGAGCTTGTGTCACGCTCCAGTATGCATAAACGGCCTCCGGCAAAATGAGGTACGTGCCTGAAAATATGTTAAACAAAGAGGGAGCAGGCAAGGTAATAATCTCAAAGTAATTTTTATCTAATATCAATCTATATTTAAGCATCTTCTTCTTATCCTTAACAATAAAATCATGTGCTACCATACTCTTATAATCTAGAAAAATAGGAGACATCAACTTTTCTTCCTTCTCATAATGCCTAATAGGTATGTTAAAGTGTGCAGCAAGGCGCGAAGCAAAGATGCCTCCAAAGATGGGACCCTTCATACGGTTCAGATTTAACCATTTAGCAACAATAGCGCCTAAACTGAAAGTAGCATCACGAAACAAGGCATGACGCAAAATAATATCAGGGGCACTAAGGTTTCCACTATTCCCACGACCAATCAAGCATCTACTAGAGAATATTGCAAAGTAACGTAGAACAGGAAAATGTATGCTAGTAATTCTTGCATCAGAAACTTTCCCCATTTCCCCTACAGCAATCATATCAATAAACCCTTCCACATCATTACGATGTGGTTCCTCTATGCTGCCCTCAAAGGGCAAGTTGCAAACCGCACAAAAGTCATAAAGTGACATCTCCTTATACTCATCATACAAATAAAAATCCACAGAAGATGGCGACCTCCTAGCATGGAAATGAAAATTTTGCACAAAAATATTAGTGAGTAGGAGATACTGTTCGAGCTAGTCGTGGAGGAAGTCGGTGAGGCCTACATTCTCAGCCAAATAATAAAAGTCTTCATAAATCCCGGCTTCTCTCAAGAACTCATCACAAGGCCATTCGCACGGCCGAACCTTCGTAGTGCGAGGGAGATTATATTTGGGCTTCTTATTCTCTTCACTTTGCTTATCCTTCGAGCTTCGGCTCGAAGAACCCTTCAAAAATCTCTTCATAATTTTCTAAAAATTTCTGAAAATTTTAGTAACTTAAAATAAAAGTGAACCAAACTCAACAAGATTGATAGCAACTACTCCCACAAGTGCCTAGAGGCCATATCATGCAATAGAACTACTTGGGACCAAATAGATTTGACATGCAAGCTCAATAACAGGGTCACCTAAGCAACAAAAATTTGCAATAAATAAAGCACTAGAACAAAAACTAATTGGACCATTGGAGGAGTCACATACCGAAGAACAATCCCCCAAAGCAGTTTTGTGAATGGAGCTTTGAGCAAGGAGATCGAAAATGGCAGCAAGATGAGCTAGAACTCGGGTTTGAGCTGGTGGAGGATTTTTTATGGAGGAAGATGAAGTGTGTGGGTGCAAGAATAAGTGGAGGGGGGCCACGAGGGGCCCACGAGGCAGGGGCGCGCCCTACACCCTCGTGGCCAGGTGGTTGCCCCCTCTGGTGTGTTCTCAGTGCCAAATATTCTTAAATATTCTACAAAAAATCATATTTCATTTTCAGGACATTTGGAGAATTTTTATTTTTGGGGTATTTTTTATTGCAAGGATAATTCAGAAAATAGACAAAAAATACTATTTTTTTCTTTATTAAATCTAAATAATAGAAAGTAAAAATATGGTACAGAAAGTTGTGTTTTCTAACTTCATCCATCTCAAGCTCATCAAAAGGAATCCACTAACAAGGTTGATCAAGTCTTGTTAACAAACTCATTCCGAATCGCATGAAACTGGAGAATTTTCGAATAACACTAGGTTACCTCAACGGGGATATGCACATCGCCAACAATAAGAATATCATATTTCTTCTTGACACTAGGAAGAGGAAATTCAAAACCTCCAATAATAATCGTTGAAATTTTTCCAATAGAATTGATACTATGGACTTGAGGTTGTTTCCTCGGAAAGTGTACCGTATGCTCATTACCATTAACATGAAAAGTGACATTGCCTTTGTTGCAATCAATAACAGCCCCTGCAGTATTTAGAAAGGGTCTACCAAGAATAATAGAAATACTATCGTCCTCAGGAATATCAAGAATAACAAAGTCTGTTAAAATAGTAACGTTTGCAACCACAACAGGCACATCCTCACAAATACCGATAGGTATAGTAGTTGATTTATCAGCCATTTGCAAAGATATTTCAATAGGTGTCAACTTATTCAAATCAAGTCTACGATATAAAGAGAGAGGCATACCACTAACACTGGTTCCGAGATCACATAAAGCAGTTTTAACATAGTTTCTCTTAATGGATCATGGTATAGTTGGTACTCCTGGATCTCCTAGTTTCTTTGGTATTCCACCTTTAAAAGTGTAATTAGCAAGCATGGTGGAAATTTCAACTTCCGGTATCTTTCTTTTATTAGTAACAATATCCTTCATGTACTTAGCATAAGGGTTCATTTTAAGCATATCAGTCAAACGCATACGCAAAAAGATAGGTCTAATCATTTCAGCAAAGCGCTCAAAATCCTCATCATCCCTTTTCTTGGATGGTTTAGGAGGAAAAGGCATGGGTTTCTGGACCCACGGTTCTCTTTCTTTACCGTGCTTCCTAGCAACAAAGTCTCTCTTATCATAATGTTGATTCTTTGATTGTGGGTTATCAAGATCAACAATAGGCTCAATCTCAACATCATTGTTATTGCTAGGTTGAGCATCAATATGAACATCATTATTAACATTGTCACTAGGTTAATGTTCATCACCAGATTGTGTTTCAGCATCGAAAATAGAAATATCATTGGGATTCTCAGGTGTGTCTACAACAGGTTCACTAGAAGCATGCAAAGTCCTATCATTTTTCTTCTTCTTCTTCTTCTTAGAAGAACTAGGTGCATCAACATTAGTTCTCTGAGAATCTTGCTCAATTCTCTTAGGGTGTCCCTCAGGATACAAAGGTTCCTGAGTCATTTTACCCCCTCTAGTCACAACTCTAACAGCATTATCATTTTTCTTATTATTTAATTCATTGAGCAAATCATTCTGAGCCTTAAGTACTTGTTCTACTTGAGTGGTAACCATAGAAGCATGTTTACTAATAAGTTTAAGTTCACCTTTAACTGTAGACATATAATCACTCAAGTGTTCAATCATATAAGCATTGCGTTTCAATTGTCAACCAACATAAGCATTGAAGTTTTCTTGTTTAACAATAAAATTATCAAACTCATCTAAGCATTGTCTAGCAGACTTATAACGAGGAATATCACCTTCATCAAATGTATAGAGAGAATTTACCTTCACTACCTATGTCTGGTTATCAAGACCATGTATTTCTTCAATAGGTGGTAAATTATTAACACCTTTAGCTTTAATACCCATTTCTTTCATAGATTTCTTTGCCTCTTGCATATCTTCAGGACTAAGAAATAGAATACCCCTTTTCTTCGGAGTTGGCTTAGGAGTTGTTTCAGGAAGTGTCCAATCATTTTCATTACTCAACATATTATTCAATAGCAATTCAGCTTGATCAACAGTTCTTTCCCTGAAAACCAGCACAACTATCCAGGTGGTCTCTGGAAGCATCAGTTAGTCCATTATAAAAGATATCAAGTATTTCATTTTTCTTGAGAGGATGATCAGGCAAAGCATTAAGTAATCGGATAAGCCTCCCCCAAGCTCGTGGGAGACTCTCTTCTTCAATTTGCACAAAATTATATATTTCCTTTAAGGCAGCTTGTTTCTTATGAGCGGGGAAATATTTAGCAGAGAAGTAATAAATCATATCCCTAGGACTACGCACACAACCAAGATCAAGAGAATTAAACCATGTTGTAGCATCACCCTTTAATGAGAACGAAAATAACTTAAGGATAAAGTAATAGCGAGTTTTCTCATCATTAGTGAACAGGGTGGCTATGTCATTTAATTTAGTAAGATGTGCCACAACAGTTTCAGATTCATAGCCATAGAAAGGATCAGATTCGACCAAAGTAATTAACTCAGGATCGACAGAGAAATCATAATCCTTATCGGAAATACAGATAGGTGAAGTAGCAAAAGCAGGGTCATATTTCATTCTAGTATTCAAAGACTTTTCTTTCAGCTTAGCTAATAATTTCTTAAGATCATATCTATCATTGCAAGCTAAAAAGTCTCTAGTAGTTTCTTCATCCATAACATAACCCTCAGGCACAACAGGCAATTCATATCTAGGGGAGAATCTTCATCATCACTTTCATCAATATTATCAGTTTCAATACTTTAATTCTCTATAACCCTAGCAAGTTGTTCATCAAGAAATTAACCTAGTGGCACAGTATTATCTAGCATAGAAGTAGTTTCATCATAAGTATCATGCAAAGCAGAAGTGGCATCATCAATAACATGCGACATATCATAATGAATAGCAGGAGTAGGTGTTGCAAGTTTACTCATAACAGAAGGTGAATCAAGTGCAGAGCTAGATGGCAGTTCCTTACCAAGTTGAGGGATAAATCTTTGTTCTTTCATCTTTCAAGTTCCTCATAGTGATCAGCAGATATAAATCTCAAGTGACTCAAAGAATAGAGCTATGCTCCCCGGCAACGGCGCCAGAAAATAGTCTTGATAACCCACAAGTATAGGGGATCACAACAGTTTTCAAGGGTAGAGTATTCAACCCAAATTTATTGATTCGACACAAGGGGAGCCAAAGAATATTCTCAAGTATTAGCAGCTGAGTTGTCAATTCAACCACACCTGGAAAACTTAATATCTGCAGCAAAGTATTTAGTAGCAAAGTCTTGATAACCCACAAGTATAGGGGATCAATTGTAGCCTCTTTCGATAAGTAAGAGTGTCGAACCCAACGAGGAGCTAAAGGTAGAACAAATATTCCCTCAAGTTCTATCAACCACCGATACAACTCTACGCATGCTTAACGTTTGCTTTACCTAGAACAAGTATGAAACTAGAAGTACTTTGTAGGTGCTTTTGGATAGGTTTGCAAGATAATAAAGAGCGCGTAAATAAAAAGTAGGGTATGTTTAGGTAAAGAAGCAATACCTTTAGTATAGCGAGTGTGGAAAAGTGGTGGTAGGAGTTGCGAAATTGTCCCTAAGCAATTGACTACGTTACTAGATCGATAGAAAGTTTTATGTGGGAGAGGCCACTGCTAGCATGCCATCCCTGACTTGGAATTCTATGCACTTATGATTGGAACTATTATCAAGCATCCGCAACTACTAATGTTCATTAAGGTAAAACCCAACCATAGCATTAAGATATATTGCTCCCCCTTCAATCCCGTATGCATCAATTTCTATGCAAGGTTGAAGCTTCTGTCACTCTTGCCCTCCAATACACAGTCCTATCAACATACTACTAACCCTATGGTGTGATCCACGCACGCGCTCATATGATGGGCACCAAAGGATAGCAACATAACCACAAGCAAATTAAATCAATCATAGAAATTCACCAATTACCAATAGGACAATGAAAATCTACTCAGACATCATAGGATGGAAACACATCATTTGATAATAATATGAAGTATAAAGCACCATGTTCAAGTAGAGGGTACAATGGGTTGCGGGAGAATGGACTGCTGTAGATAGATGGGGGAAGGTGATGAAGATGTTGGTAAAGATGACAGAGGTGTTGGTGTAGATCGCCGTCACACGATGATGGCCCCGGCGGCGTTTGTCGTGGTTCTAACTCTGACAGTGATGTAGGGGGGTACGTATGGAGAGGCTAGATCTCAGCTATTGGGAAGTTGTAAACACACCAAGATGTACGAGTTCAGGCCCTTCGCAGAGGAAGTAACAACCCTACGTCTCGGTGCCCGGAGGCGGTCGATTGGATTACTGGCGTGTGAATAACAGGGGTGCGAACTCTTCATACTGAGGAGGGGGGCGGCTTATATAGAGTTTGCCGGCCCCCTCCTGCCCTCAGTAATGCAGGGTTTAAGGTACATTTAAGGTTGGGCGTTACTGGTAACGCTCCTAATAAAGTGCTATAATGACCATAAAGACTACTTAACAGCTGACCGTTTGCCTGCGGAGTGACTTTAGGTCTCCTGGCAGTCGAGTGGTTGGCTTCATGGTCGAGTGATAGCTTCTTGGTCGAGTGTCTTGAATCCGTCGAGTGGGATACCTTCAAGTCGATTGAAAGGTGACTTTTTCTAGGGACGTCCTTGGGTAGGGCTCTTTGGACAGGCCCGTGCCCCTACCCTAGGTGCGTAGCTTCATCATTAGCCCCCGAATGGATCGAGGTTTTGAGTGGGGAAAGAGTTGGAGAACTTTCCGACGGGCCCTTTGGGCTACGTGAGTGCTTCGTTTTGGGTCAACCGTCACGGATGACGTTGCCAACCTTTTTCAGTCGCCTTGATCCATTCCAGGCCTTTCGTCGAGTGAATTTCTTTGCTTGTGACGTACTGAGCGCCGGCACGATCGGGGTCTTCTGTTTTGACAAGTTGTTCTGTGGCCCGCGGATGTCGCAGGATTCGGATTTTGGGAAGCGCGCGAGGCGGGAGCGGCTGCAGTAATCGGAAGCGATAAAGCGGAAGCTCCTTGATCCCCGCGTCACCTTTTTCGCCACGTACTGCGCGCACGTCTGTTGCGGGATTTGACTGGATAGCCTGGGCCTACCAGTCAGCCACTCGGAAGCGGTCCCTTATAAATCGCCAGCTCGGGGTTTCCAAGCAGTGCGCTCTCTTCTCCTCCTTTCTTCCGCCTCTCTCGCTTCGCAAGTCCTTCCGCCACCTCCGTTCGAGGGGGGAGTCATCCCCCACCAAGCCGCGCGTCTTTCGGGGGGAGAGATCGAACCCCAACCCCGTGACGGTGAGTGCGTGCTCCTGGCCACCCACAGCGACCGAGGGTTTTCTCTGCCGCCCCATCCCTTTTTTTGGAGTTTCCTGAATTTCTTCGGAGTCAGCTCCATCACTTCACTCCCAACTCCATCGTATACCTTGCCGCTTTCATTTCCATGTGCGAGGCCTTCTTGGGTTACTGCCCCCACTGGGGACTCTTCAAGCACATCTTTACCTGTCGCTCTCAGTCGGTCAAGAAGGCCAAGTCGAGTGATGAGAGGACGCAGGTGATCCAATTGTGCGGGGGCTTGGCGATCCAGACGAGGGGGAAGAGTTGTTTCCCTTCCATCATTTCCCCGGAGTCGGTCCGCGGTTGGCAGGCAACCTGGTTCTACTGTCAAGACCAGGCGACCCCAGGGCAGTCGACTGGACTTCCTCCATTCTCTCTCGACCGAGCTGAAAAGCCTGCTTATCTGAAAGTGTCGCCGGAGGAAAGGGACCAGGTCAAAGTGTTGGCGGGTCGAGTGGTTGAGCTCGTCCGTGAGGGTGTGACTGGTATGGACCACCCGATGTGGCTGTATGCGGGCCTTGACGACACCACTCGGGTCCACCCGGAGGAGGTCACCGACGAGATGCTGGAGGGGTGGCTGTCGAGCATTACGGGGAACAAAGACAACCCCCGAGGAGCCAGGAGGGTGGTTCCACTCGACAATTCGTATGAGGTGGGCCAGGTATGTCTTTATGCTCCCGACTGAAATCTTGTTTTCTGCATTGGTCTTCTTTGAATTGCTCGATTGACTTTCGTCTTGTCTGTTGTTTTCCAGGCGACCACCGAGATGTACTCGACGCCCAACGGGGCTCAGGGGCTAACTGAGGATGGGGAGGCGAGCGGAGGTGAGAGCGGGGACGACCAAGGCGAATGGGAGTCTGACGGTGAAGGAGAGGGAGACGACAATGTCTACTCCAGCGAAGAGGAGGAGGAGGAGGTCGAACCCCCTCGCCCAGAGGGGCGGTCCAAGCACACACACGACCCAGCGCGGGAACATGGCAAGGCAACTGCTTCTGTTGGGCAGTCGTCGAAACGCCCTCGGACCTCTTCTCCTACGCCGACTGGGAAGGTCCCCAAGCTCCCACGCACGACGCTGCCCAAGCCACCCAAGGCTCTACCCAAGATGAAGATAGCTGTCCCTACCATTTCTGGGTAATAATAAGACTTGTTTTCCTTCGTCGACCATGGACAGATCCTTGGTCGATTCATTGAGCCAACCGACTGACTTTTGAGTTTTGCAGTGCTGCTACTTCTGAAGTCTCCGCCAAGGGTGACGACCAAGAGATGGAGGATGCTGTTACCTCCAACCCTGGTACGGTTATTGACGTTCTATCTTGAGTCAACTGATCATTTATTGCAGTGCTGGTCGATTGAATGTTTCCTTTGTAGCCCCTCCTCATGTTGTCGACCTCCCGGATGACGATGACGATGGTCCGTTGAGGGTGAGGAGGCATAAGAAGGCGCCGGCTGACCAGGCCCTCCACTCCGCTCCGGCGTCCGAGGCCGTAGCTCGGGATGGTGGTGACACCGCTCGGGCTTCTGTGACCTTCGCCGTTCCTCTGGCGAGTGCGCGGCCCTCATCGTCGACTGCGGATCCGTCTTCGCTTTTTGCCGCATACCCCATCCCTGAGGACCAAGCGGCTGTTGCCAAGGAGGCTATACGCCAGGCGGGGATCATGATGGAGCAAGTGAAGATGGCTCGGGACGCCAGCCAAGCAGCCTATGACGCGAGTTCGGCTCTTCAGAGCAACGTCCAGGTCAGTCAACTTCAACACTTGTTCTGTTATGATATGCTATTTGAAGAGTCTCTTTTCCGAAGATCTTTTGTATCTGTATCTGTACACCCACTGGGTGTGTCTGCCTATCCTTGGACGAGTGGGGGCACGCTGAGTGCACCCACTGGGTGTAGTCCCCGAGACTACGGTGGACTGCTGGCAGTCGACTGTAGTCTTTACATTGTGTTGCTGTAGCTGTATTTCTTCACTCGGTTTGGTCGGGCCAGGTCGAGTGGAACTTTTGCTCTCTCTTTCTTTTGGTCGAACCAGTGGGGGCACGCTGAGTGCACCCACTGGGTGTAGTCCCCGAGACTACTATCGAATGTTTTTTGATTCGGCTGTGGTCTTAGAAACGTCATCATTGTCTCTTAGTTACTCGGAAGCAACTTATCTTGGACGTCTGTCGACTGATTTTTTCTTTTTGCAGAAATCTTGCGAACTTGTAGCTCGCTATACTGAGTTGGAGAATCAGCAGATCCATCTCAACCTTAGCTTGAAGCTTGCTCAAGAGAACTTGAAGAAGGCGCAAGAAGAAGCAAAAGGTATGGCTGGTGAGGTTCTCCATTCTTAACGGGTGCCTTTTCTTTCTTGTCCATCCTTGATGTTGGTTCCACTCGACGCGCCGCAGATAAACTGGAGGAAGCTCTAAAGAAGAAGGACCAAGATCTTGCAGAGGCACAGAAGGAGGCCTCGAGCAAAACGAAGCTCGCAGAAGAGAAACTGGCTTCAGTCGGAGCTCTTGAACAGGAGAACTCCAGACTGAAGACTGCTCTCGAGGCAGCTAATCGAGACGCCAGTAGACTAAAGAAAGAGAAGATGGCGCTGCACGACAAGGCGGGTGAGCTTTCGGGGAAGGTCAAAGATCTGGAGGCTTATCTCGGTGGACTCGCCAAGAAGCTGTTTGTCTTGCTTGAAGGTAATTATTCCAACCCGGCTGTCTTGTAGTTGTCGAGCCTGCGTACGGCCACCGTCTTACCCTTGAATCATGTTTGCAGAATTCTGCCAGAACTTTGAAGAGGAGACCAGTCGAGTGGAACCAGGCTTGGACCCTGTTAACTCTCTCGTGAAGGACGAGGCTGCAATGAACGTGCTCCGTCTGGAGTCTCGTACTGCCAGCGTCATTGATTGTCTGGCTCGGCTGAAAGTTGCGATGTCGCGGATCGACACATCACTCTGGCCTGGGACGACGCTTCAAAACGACCTCGAGTCTCTGATGTCTCGACTTAACGAAGTCCCAGGTCGAGTGGCGGAATGGAAGAAATCTTCTGCTAGATGTGGTGCTGATGTCGCTCTATCCCTGGTCCGCGTCCATTGCAAGGAGGCACGAGAAGAGAAGCTAGCGGCCATCCAAGTTGCCAATACCAGGAAGCATAGCTTTCAAGACTTCATGGAGACCTTCATCGCTGCTGCCACCCGTATTGCCGACGGGATCGACTTGGATGAGTTCGTCGCCCCTTCCAGTCCTCCTCCTGAGGAGTGAAAACTTTAAATTTACCTCGGAATGCCGAGTGGATTTGTAACCGTTATACTTTGCCGAGCCGAGAGCTCGAGTACTTTGAGGTCTGGGACCTTTTAGGCTTTATCTGAAATTGATTTCTCGTTGGACATCTTCATGGTTTGATGCGTCGAGTGGAACTTGATCTTCACTCGGAATGACCTTGTATTTGCGGCGCAATACCGAAGGGGGAGTTAGCAGTCGACCCGCGGATTGGGTTGAGTCTTGTACTTAGGCGAGCACTGGGCTGTAGCTGAGCCTCCGAGTGGGAGGTTTGCTCTCCACTCGGTAGGGTTTTTAAACACTTAGGCGAGCACTGGGCTGCAGCTAAGCCTCCGAGTGGGAGGTTTGCTCTCCACTCGGTAGGATTTTTTCAAACTTAGGCGAGTACTTGACTGCAGCTAAGTCTCTAGGTGAGAGAACTTAGGCGAGTGCTGGACTGCAGCTAAGCCCCCGAGTGGGAGGATCGCTCTCCACTCGGTAGGATTTTTCAAACTTAGGCGAGTACTTGACTGCAGCTAAATCTCTAGGTGGGAGAACCTAGGCGAGTGCTGGACTGCAGCTAAGCCCCCCGAGTGGGAGGATCGCTCTCCACTCGGTAGGATTTTTTCAAACTTAGGCGAGTGCCGGACTGCAGCTAAGTCTCTAGGTGAGAGAACTTAGGCAAGTGCTGGACTGCAGCTAAGCCCCCGAGTGGGAGGATCGCTCTACACTCGGTAGGATTTTTTCAAACTTAGGCGAGTGCCGGACTGCAGCTAAGTCTCTAGGTGAGAGAACTTAGGCGAGTGCTGGACTGCAGCTAAGCCCCCGAGTGGGAGGATCGCTCTCCACTCGGTAGGATTTTTTCAAACTTAGGCGAGTGCCGGACTGCAGCTAAGTCTTTAGGTGGGAGAACTTAGTCGAGTGCTGGACTGCAGCTAAGCCCCCCGAGTGGGAGGATCGCTCTCCACTCGGTAGGATTTTTTCAAACTTAGGCGAGTGTCGGACTGCAGCTAAGTCTCTAGGTGAGAGAACTTAGGCGAGTGCTGGACTGCAGCTAAGTCCCCAAGTGGGAGGATCGCTCTCCACTCGGTACGATTTCTTCAAACTTAGGCGAAACGGATTCGCAGCTAAGTCACCCACTGGGGGATTTCGTAAGCAAACAGGAGTGACAGCAATTATTGAAACACTCTTGCCTTTGATAAAAATAAACTGCAGCAATTTTTCTTATTACATCTCGTCCAAGGGAGAGCTCAAGTGTAAAAGGGGTGGAGTAGTTCCGCATTCCAAGCTCGTGGCTCATCGATCTGGCGATCAACATTGTAGAGGTGATACGCTCCATTGTGGAGGACTCTGGTGATGATGAAGGGGCCTTCCCAAGTAGGAGCAAGCTTGTGTGGTTTCTGTTGATCCACTCGGAGGACCAAATCTCCTTCTTGGAAGGCTTGACTCTTTACATTCCGGGCGTGGAATCGACGCAAGTCTTGTTGATAAATGGTCGATCTGATCATGGCCATCTCCCTCTCTTCTTCTAGGAGGTCGACTGCGTCTTGCCGGGCCTGTTCTGCTTCATCTTCGGTGTAAAGCTCGACTCGGGGCGCGTTGTGAAGAAGATCACTTGGCAGAACCGCTTCAGCTCCATAAACTAGAAAGAATGGAGTTCTTCCAGTCGACCGGTTAGGGGTGGTCCTCAATCCCCATAGAACAGACGGAAGCTCGTCGACCCAAGCACCTGCCGCGTGCTTGAGATCACACATCAGTCGAGGCTTTAGTCCTTTGAGAATCAGACCATTTGCTCTTTCAGCTTGTCCGTTCGACTGGGGATGGGCGACCGATGTGTAGTCGACTCGAGTGCCTTGAGAGGCGCAAAAAGCTCTGAACTTGTCCGAATCGAAGTTTGACCCATTGTCAGTGATGATGCTATGCGGGACTCCATATCTGAATGTTATCCCTCTGACGAAACTGATAGCAGTGCAAGCATCAAGATTCTTGATAGGCTTAGCTTCAATCCATTTGGTAAACTTGTCGACTGCCACAAGCACATGAGTGAAACCACTTCTGCCTGTTCTCAGTGGACCAACCATGTCTAGTCCCCAAACAGCAAAGGGCCAGACGAGTGGAATGGTCTTCAGGGCTGATGCAGGCTTGTGTGACATGTTGGAGTAGAACTGGCACCCTCCACACTTGTCGACCATCTCTTTCACCATCTCATTTGCTCTAGGCCAGTAAAATCCCGCTCGGTATGCTTTAGCCACAATGGTCCGAGAGGACGCATGGTGACCACAGGTCCCCGAGTGGATATCATCAAGGATTATCCGACCTTCTTCTGGTGTTATGCACTTCTGACCGATTCCAGTCGCGCTTTCTCTGTACAACTGCCCCTTTATGACTGTGAAGGCCTTGGATCGGCGGACGATCTGTCGAGCCTCTTCCTCGTCCTCTGGGAGCTCTTTCCTTAGGATATACGCGATGTACGGTATCGTCCAGTCGGGAGTGATTGCCAAGACTTCCATGATTAGGTCGACCACAGCAGGAACTTCGACTTCAGTCGGATCTGTGGCACTTTTCGGTTGTGGGGCTTCTTCTATGAAAGGATCCTCCTGGACTGACGGCGAGCGGATGTGCTCCAAAAACACATTGCTGGGAATGGCTTCTCTCTTGGAGCCTATCTTTGCCAGATCATCAGCTGCTTGATTTTTCAGTCGGGGGATGTGATGAAGCTCTAACCCCTCGAATTTCTTTTCCAGCTTTCTCACTGCGTTGCAATAACCAGTCATAGCCGGACTTCTGACGTCCCACTCCTTCATCACCTGATTAACCACCAAATCTGAGTCACCATAGACCATGAGGCGACGAACGCCGAGTGAAATGGCCATGCGCAACCCATACAAAAGTGCTTCATACTCTGCTTCATTATTGGAGGAGTCGAAGTGAATCTAGAGAACATATCTGAGCTTATCTCCTCGGGTGGACTAGAACTACCCCAGCACCGGAACCATTCAGCATCTTAGATCCATCGAAGAACATGGTCCAATGCTCCGAGTGAACTTGAGTCAGAAGTTGCTGTTCAATCCACTCGGCAACAAAATCTGCAATTGCTTGGGACTTGATAGCCTTCTTTGCTTCAAACTTGATATCTAAGGGAAGGAGTTCAATCGCCCACTTGGCCACTCGACCAGTTGCATCTCTGTTATGCAGAATCTCTGACAATGGGGCGTCGCTGATGACTATAATGGAGTGGTCAGAGAAGTAATGTGCAACCTTCTTCGTGGTCATGTAAATCCCATATACAAGCTTCTGGTAGTGAGGGTATCTTTGTTTTGAAGGGGTCAAAACTTCAGACAGATAATAGACTGGGCGCTGAACTCTGAAGGCCTTTCCTTCTTCTTCCCGCTCGACCGTAAGTACTGTACTGACAACTTGTCCTGTGGCTGCAATGTAAAGCAGCAGAGGCTCTTTCCTGATTGGGGCAGCGAGCACCGGCTGGGTGGTGAGCAGAGCTTTGAGCTCTGCAAATGCTGCGTCAGCTTCTGGAGTCCACTCGAACTTGTCAGACTTCTTCATCAGTCGGTAAAGAGGCAACGCCTTTTCACCGAGGCGAGAAATGAATCGACTTAGAGCGGCCAAGCAGCCTGTAAGCCTTTGGACATTGTGCACGCGTACAGGACGCTTCATCCGGAGTATGGTGCCAACCTTTTCAGGATTGGCATCGATCCCCCGTTCGGAAATGAGAAAACTGAGTAACTTTCCACCTGGAACTCCGAACGTGCACTTTGATGGGTTGAGGTTGATATCATACCTCCTAAGGTTGGCAAAGGTTTCAGCAAGGTCAGCCCGCAGGTCGGAACCTTTCTGTGACTTGACCACAATATCATCCATGTATGCCTCCACATTCCGACTGATTTGAGTGAGTAGACACTTCTGAATCATTCTCATGAACGTGGCTCCGGCGTTCTTGAGGCCGAACGGCATGGTGACGTAACAGAAGCATCCGAATGGAGTGATGAAAGCTGTTTTGATCTCGTTGGGTCCATACAGACGGATCTGATGGTACCCAGAATAGGCATCTAGAAAAGACAATCTCTCGCATCCCGCAGTCGAGTCGACTATTTGGTCGATGCGAGGGAGGGGAAAATGATCTTTCGGGCAGGCCCGATTGATATGTTTGAAATCAATGCACATGCGAAGTGACCTGTCCTTCTTGGGGACCATGACAACATTGGCGAGCCACTCGGAATGGTAAATCTCTCGGATGAACTCCGCTGCTAAGAGCCGAGCCACCTCCTCGCCAATAGCTTTCCTCTTCTGGACGGCGGATCGTCGAAGATGTTCTTTTACGAGCTTGAACTTCGGGTCGACTCGTAGACGGTGCTCAGCCAGCCCCCTGGGAACTCCAGGCATGTCAGAAGGCTTCCATGCGAAGACGTCCCAGTTCTCACGGAGGAACTGGATGAGCGCTTCTTCCTATTTGGAGTCGAGCGTCGTCGAGATGTGAGTCGGAGCAGCGTCGGGGTCGGTCGGGTGAATGTGAACCGTCTTAGTTTCACCGGACGACTGAAAAGCAGATTCTGAAGCAGGCTTCTTGGCTCGTAGCAATTCACTCGGATCAGCAGTCTTCTGGTACTCTTGCAGCTCAACAACTGCAATCTGAGCACCAGCGAACTTTGAGCTCTTCTGAAAACACTCTTCTGCTTTCTTTCGGTTGCCTGTAATAGTGATTACGCCTTTGGGGCCAGGCATCTTTAGTTTGAGGTACACGTAACATGGTCGAGCCATGAAGCGTGCGTAAGCTGGCCTGCCCAGAATGGCATGATAGGCACTTTGGAAGTCAACAACCTCGAATGTCAACTTTTCCTTGCGGTAATTCTTTGAATCACCGAAAACCACATCGAGAGCAATCTGTCCGAGTGACACGGCCTTCTTCCCAGGAATGACTCCGTGGAAGCTCATGTTACTGGTACTGAGTCTGGACATCGGAATGCCCATCCCTTTCAATGTTTCAGCATATAGTATGTTCAAGCCACTGCCACCATCCATCAGGACTTTGGTCAGTCGAGTGCCTTCGACAACTGGGTCGACCACCAAAGCTTGCCTCCCAGGGGTGGCAATGTGCGTAGGGTGATCGGACTGGTCGAATGTGATGGCAGTCTGCGACCATTTCAGATAACTGGGTGTCGCCGGAGCAACCATGTTCACCTCACGGTTAATGACTTTCAGTCGACTTTTGCTTTCGACATCAGCAAAAATCATTAGGGTGGAATTGATTTGGGGGTATCCATCGTCGCTATCTTCCTTGTCTTCGACTCTGTCCGACTCTTTTTCCTTATCTTTGGGCTGTTTGCCCTGAAACTGCTGGATCAGGAGCCGGCACTGTCGAGTGGTATGCTTTGGGTAAATAAAATTACCCTCTTCATCTTTCTTGGTGTGGATGTGACATGGTAGATCCAAAACATCGTTTCCATCCTGATCCTTGACTTTCTTGGGCTTCCAGGTGCCCTTGGGTTTTCCCTTGAAGTTTCCCTGGGCTACGGCCAGGGCCTCCCCAGGAGCGGCTGGCTCGGCCTTCCGTTTCTGTTTCCGACTGGAGTTCCCCCCGGTTTCTTGGGCGACTGCCTTGTGCTTGCCACTCCGGAGTCGGTCCTCGTCTTCACCATTAGCGTACTTGGTGGCAATCTCCATCATCCGATTCAGAGACATCTCTCCGGTTCGACCGAACTTCAGATTCAACTCTCTGTATTTAACGCCTTCCTTGAAGGCACAAACTGCTTGATGGTCTGGCACATTCTCGACTGAGTGATGCAGTGTGATCCACCTCTGGATGTATTCCCTCAGAGTTTCATTCGGCTTCTGCACGCAAGACCGCAACTCCGTAAGGCCTGCAGGTCGCTTGCATGTTCCTTCGAAGGTTGTGATAAACACTCGGGAGAGGTCCTCCCAAGTGTAGATGCTCCTGGGTGCCAACTGATTCAGCCACGCTCTGGCTGAGCCCTCTAACATGAGAGGCAGATGCTTCATGGCCACCTCATCATTGCCACCGCCGATCTGTATAGCCACTCGGTAATCTTCGAGCCAAGTGTCAGGCTTAGATTCGCCGGTGAACTTGCTGACCCCAGTTGCCAGTTTGAAGTTGGGAGGAATCATTGCGGCTCTGATGGCTCGACTGAAACACTCTAGCCCTGAAGCACGTGCTCTGCTGCTGGCAGGCGCATCTCTGTTGTGGCCCTCTCGATGAGCTCTGTTCCTGTCAACCAAACCTTGAACGAGGATGGATCTCGCATCAAAGCCTGGGTCTCTGGGGTCGACTGGAATCCGCTGCCCAACACTATGAGGGCGTCTGTCATCTTGCCGTCGAGGCGCATATGACCCACTCCTCGGGGGAGGGGTTGGCACTCGACATCGATCATCACGGTCGAATCGGTGATCATACTGCTCATTCCTCCTGTACTGATCATGCCGGTCGCCACGTCCCTCACGCCTCGGGGGCGATCTCGGGCTGTGAGCCGACTCGACTGTATCCCTTATGACGGATCGACTGTGGATCCTGTTCCGCGACTGAGAGACAGCAGAATTCTGGTTTCCCGCCGCCCGGAGCAGCGCTCTGATCTGCAACAAGCCTCTGCCTGCCTCCGACTGGGAGGGCTGAATTGATTCTGCTATACGGGCCGCAGCTGCCAAATTCTGAACCGGGGTTCGGTATACCTGCGGCGGCGGGAAGAGCTGACGCCGACTGGACTCGGGAGCTTGTTGACGTTGACTGGACTCGGGAGCCCGCTGACGCGCTTGCTCGTCGAGTATCCGCTGGAGATTCTCCAGTCGAGTGCGCTCGGCCAGGTTAGCCAAGCGCGCGTCCTCCAAGGCCCGGGCCTCGGGGGTTTCTCTGACAATAGGAGTGTGGAGCGCGTCCATGTTCCGACGGCGAAGCTCCTCTCGCTGCAATGACATGAGAGGTTCGGGGAGATACTCATCGTGGGGATGCGACGGGTCGCCCCCACCCGCGCCTCCACCAGCGCGAGGGAAACCAGGAGGACTGTGCGTCCCATCGACCGCCAGAACCTCAGCCGCTGGGTCGCTGCTGTCGCACTCGGATGCGGTCTCCGCGGAGCCAATTGACAGGTCGAACAGGCCGCAGAGGGATTCGTCGGGCTCGATCGCCGCGACTTACGGGTGGCCGACTGGCAAGCCACGACATGGCTCACCCACCTCTGAAGTCTCGACCGACCGGAGCGCTTACGCCGGTGGGAGACCGAGCGAGGGGACGATACGGGGGCCAACCGATACTGGGTCGACGGCTGTCGCAGAAGGACGCCACGAACGCATGCGCGGAAATGCGTCGCGCCGCGGACGGAGAGCGCGTCGATGTCGAGTGGTGCCTCCTGGAGCCAGGCGGAGTCGTCGGCGGTGAACGTGAGTGCGCCGAGATGGATCTCGCGGCCCTCCACCAAAACTCCACACAAAACCATGATCAAAGGGATCGAAAAAATCGCAACTTTTCCAATTAGGCGCTAAGATTCCTGCCCCATGGTGGGCGCCAACTGTCGTGGTTCTAACTCTGACAGTGATGTAGGGGGGTACGTATGGAGAGTCTAGATCTCAGCTATTGGGAAGTTGTAAACACACCAAGATGTACGAGTTCAGGCCCTTCGCGGAGGAAGTAACAACCCTACGTCTCGGTGCCCGGAGGCGGTCGATTGGATTACTGGCGTGTGAATAACAGGGGTGCGAACTCTTCATACTGAGGAGGGGGGCGGCTTATATAGAGTTCGCCGGCCCCCTCCTGCCCTCAGTAATGCAGGGTTTAAGGTACATTTAAGGTTGGGCGTTACTGGTAACACTCCTAATAAAGTGCTATAATGACCATAAAGACTACTTAACAGCTGACCGTTTGCCTGCGGAGTGACTTTAGGTCTCCTGGCAGTCGAGTGGTTGGCTTCATGGTCGAGTGATAGCTTCTTGGTCGAGTGTCTTGAATCCGTCGAGTGGGATACCTTCAAGTCGATTGAAAGGTGACTTTTTCTAGGGACGTCCTTGGGTAGGGCTCTTTGGACAGGCCCGTGCCCCTACCCTAGGTGCGTAGCTTCATCAGCGTTCCGGCGCCACCGGGAGAGAGGGGGAGAGGGCCCCCTTCTTTTTCCTCTTCCTTGACCTTCTCCCTAGATGGGAGAAGGGTTTCCCCTCTGGTCCATGGCCTCATGGTAGTGGAGGGTTATACGTCTCCAACGTATCTATAATTTTTGATTGTTCCATGCTATTATATTATCTGTTTTGGATGTTTATGGGCTTTATTACACATTTTTATATTATTTTTGGGACTAACCTATTAACCGGAGGCCCAGCCCAAATTGCTGTTTTCTTGCCTATTTCAGTGTTTCGAAGAAAAGGAATATCAAACGGAGTCCAAATGGAATGAAACCTTCGGGAGAGTTATTTTTGGAACGGAAGCAATCTAGGAGACTTGGAGTATACGTCAGGTAAGCTTCGAGGTGGCCACGGGGCAGGGAGGCGCGCCTGCCCCCTGGGCACACCCCCACCCTCGTGGGCCCCTCGTGGCTCCCCTGACCGACTTCTTTCACCTATATATATATATATATATATCAATATACCCTAGAAACATCGGGGAGCAGAATAGATCGGAAGTTCCGCTGCTAGAAGCCTCCATAGCCACCGAAAACCAATCTAGACCCGTTTCGGCACCCTGCCGGAGGGGGGAATCCCTCTCCGGTGGCCATATTCATCCTACGCCTCTCACGGATTGATAAACCTTAGGTCATCCACTTGAGGGAAATTTACCACTGTCCTACAAACCTCTGCACTTGGAGGCCCAACAACGTCTACAAGAAGAAGGTTGTGTAGTAGACATCAAGCTCTTTTCTGGCACCGTTGCCGGGGAGGTTAGCGCATGAAGGTATATCTTTAGATCTTGCAATCGAGTCTTTTAGTTTCTTGTTTTATCACTAGTTTTGTTTATAAAAGAAAATTAGAAAAAATATGGAACTAAGGGTACCTCATATGCTTCATCTTTTTAATATCTATCATGAAAATAAGGATTCCGATAATTGTGCTCAAGTGCTAGAGTAAGAATGCATTAGAATGTTTGGGACTAAATCTTTTAATGATGAGCATGATTGCAATGTTGTTAGTATGAATTCCTTGAATATCTATGATGCTAATGATATGCAAAGCCACAAGCTTGGGGAAGCTATGTTTGATGAAGATGATATTTTTTGTCCCCCAAGTTTTGATGAGAAAATTTATTATGATGAAAGCATGCCTCATATTTATGATGATTATATTGATAAAAGTGGATTTGGAGAGGTCATGACTTTATTTAGTGATGAATCCACTATTTCAGAAGAGGTCCCAATTGATTATGTGAACAAAGTTGCTACCTATGATGATTATTGTGATGACATGTATGCTATAAAGAATAATGATAACCATGAATCTTGTCATCTTGATTTTAATTTTCAATTGGATTATGCCTCACATGATAGTTATTTTGTTGAGTTTGATCCCACTACTATTCATGAGAAGAAATTTGCTTATGTGGAGAGTAATAAAAATTCTATGCTTGTGCATCATGAAAATAGTGCTTTATGTGATAGTTATATTGTTGAATTCATTCATGATGCTACTAAAAATTATTATGAGGGAGTAATATATGCTTGTAGGAATTGCAATAATATCAAGTTTCCTCTCTATGTGCTTAAAATCTTGAAGTTATGCTTGTTTTGCCTTCCTATGCTAATTGATTATTGTTCCCATAATTTTTTTGCTCGCAAAATCCCTATGCATAGGAAGTGGGTTAGACTTAAATGTGCTAGTCATATTCTTCATGATGCTCTCTTTATATTTCAATTCTTATCTTTTATGTGAGCATCATTGAAATCATCTTGCCTAGCTAGGGGCGTTAAACGTTAGCGCTTGTTGGGAGGCAACCCAATTTTATTTTTGCTCTTTGCTTTTTGCTCCTGTTTAGTAATAAATAATTCATCTATCCTCTGTTTAGATGTGGTTTTATGCTTTTAATTAGTGTTTGTGCCAAGTAGAACCTTTGGGAAGACTTGGGGAAAGTCTTTGCGATCATGCTGTAAAAAACAGAAACTTTAGCACTCACGAGATTTGCTGCCATTTTTATTGGAGAGTGATATTTAGTTAATTACTTTAGAAGATGACTAATATATAAATTGCTCACGTCCAGCAATTTATTTTAGAATTTTTGGGGTTCCATAAGTATACGTTTGATCCAGATTACTACAGACTGTTCTGTTTTTGACAGATTCTGTTTTCTATGTGTTGTTTGGTTATTTTGATGAATCTATGAGTAATATCGGAGGGTATGAGCAATAGATGAGTTGGAATACAGTAGATATTACACCAATATGAATTTGGAATGAGTTCACAACAGTACCTAAGTGGTGATTTATTTTCTTATACTAACGGAGCTTACGAGTTTTTTGTTAAGTTTTGTGTTGTGAAGTTTTCAAGTTTTGGGTAAAGATTCGATGGACTATGGAATAAGGAGTGGCAAGAGCCTAAGATTGGGGATGCCCAAGGCACCCCAAGGTAAAATCCAAGGACACTAAAAAGCCTAAGCTTGGGGATGCCCCGGAAGGCATCCCCTCTTTTGTCTTCGTCCATCGGTAACTTTACTTGGAGCTATATTTTTATTCACCACATGATATGTGTTTTGCTTGGAGCGTCATTTTATTTTATTTTGTTTTGCCTGCTGTTTGAATAAAATACTGTTTTTCTTGATTTTTGATTAAAATACCAAGATCTAAAATTCTTAAATGTTAGAGGTAAATGATAAAATTTTTATTCACCACATGGTAAATTGCTTTTCGAGTAGGTAAATGATAAAAACAGAATTTTTGATGTGGAATGCTTCCTAACCTATTTCTCAACGTAATTTTTCTTTATTGTGGCAAGAATATTCAGATCCGAAAGATTCAAGACAAAATTTTAATATTGACATAAAAATAATAATACTTCAAGCATACTAATAAAGCAATCATGCCTTTTCAAAATAACATGGCCAAAGAAAGTTATCCCTACAAAATCATATGGTCTGGCTATGCTCCATCTTCACCACACAAAATATTCAAATCATGCACAACCCCGATGGCAAGCCAAGCAATTGCTTCATACTTCTAACATTCTCAAACCTTTTCAACTTTCACGCAATACATGAGCATGAGCCATGGATATAACACTATAGGTGGAATAGAATATGATGGTGGAGGTTGTGTGGAGAAGACAAAAAGGAGAAAGTCTCACATCGACGCGGTTAATCAACGGGCTACGAAGATGCCCATCAATTGATGTCAATGCGAGGAGTAGGGATTGCCATGCAACAGGTGCACTAAGAGCTATAAGTGTACGAAAGCTCAAACTAAAACTAAGTGGGTGTGCATCCAACTTGCTTGCTCATGAAGACCTAGGGCATTTGAGGAAGCCCATCGTTGGAATATACAAGCCAAGTTCTATAATGAAAATTCCCACTAGTATATGAAAGTGATAACTCAAGAGACTCTCTATATGAAGAACATGGTGCTACTCTGAAGCACAAGTGTGGTAAAATGATAGTAACATTGTCCCTTCTCTCTTTTCTCTCATTTTTTATATTTTTTTTCTTTTTTTTCTTTTTATTGTAGGCTTCTTTGGCCTCTCTCTCTTTTTTGGGGGGCTTCTTTGGCCACTTTTATTTTGATAACCTCACATGGGACAATGTTATAATAGTGATGATCATCACACTTTTATTTACTTACAACTCAATATTATAACTCGATACTAGAACAAAAATATGACTCTATATGAATGCCTCCGGTGGTGTACCCGGATGTGCAATGATCTAGCGTAGCAATGACATCAAAAAACGTACAAGCCATGAACATCATGCTAGCTATCTTACGATCATGCAAAGCAATATGACAATGATGCTCAAGTCATGTATATGATGATGATGGAAGTTGCATGGCAATATATCTCGGAATGGCTATGGAAATTCCATAATAGGTAGGTATGGTGGCTGTTTTGAGGAAGATATAAGGAGGCTTATGTGTGATAGAGCGTATAATATCACGGGGTTTGGATGCACCGGCGAAGTTTGCACAGACTCTCGAGGTGAGAAAGGGCAATGCACGGTACCGAAGAGGCTAGCAATGATGGAAGGGTGAGAGTGCGTATAATCCATGGACTCAACATTAGCCATAAAGAACTCACATACTTATTGCAAAAGTCTATTAGCTATCGAACAAAGTACTACGCGCATGCTCCTAGGGGGATAGATTGGTAGAAAAAGACCATCGCTCGTCCCCGACCGCCACTCATAAGGAAGACAATCAATAAATACCTCATGCTCCAACTTCGTTACATAGTGGTTCACCATACGTACATGCTACGGGAATCACAAACTTCAACACAAGTATTTCTACAATCCACAACTACCCACTAGCATGACTCTAATATCACCATCTTTATATTGCAAAACTATTGCAAGGAATCAAACATATCATATTCAGTGATCTACAAGTTTTATGTAGGATTTTATGACTAACCATGTGAATGACCAGTTCCTGTCATCTCTCTAAATAGATATAAGTGAAGCAAGAGAGTTTAATCCTTTTACAAAAGATATGCCCACGCTCTAACAAATATAAGTGAAGCAAAAGAGCATTCTACAAATGGCGGTTTTCTATGTGAAGAGAAACATGCAATCCAAACTTCAAAAGATATAAGTGAAGCACATGAAGCATTCTATAAAGCCATACTCAAAAGATATAAGTGAAGTGCAATGAGCATTCTATAAATCAACCAAGGAATATCTCATACCATCATGGTGCGTCAAATAAAAGTGAAAACTAAATGCAAAAGACGCTCCAAGATTTACGCATACCATGTGACGAATAAAAATATAGCTCCAAGTGAAATTACCGATGATTGTTAGAAGAAAGAGGGGATGCCTTCCGGGGAATCCCCAAGCTTGGTTGCTTGGGAGTCCTTGAATTTTTCCTTGGGGTGCCTCAGGAATCCCCAAACTTAGGCTTTTTCCACTCCTTATTCCTTCATCCATCGTGATCTCTCCCAAAACTTGAAAACTTCAATCACACAAAACTTAACAAAAGTTCGGTAAGGTCCATTAGTATAATAAAGAAAATCACTAGCCTAAGTACGGTTGCAAACCAATTCATATTTTGTTTTTGCATTTTAGCTACTGTAATATAACTTTTCCATGGCTTAATCCATTGATAGAAATTGGTAGTTTCATCAAAACAAGCAAACTATGCATCAAAAACAGATCTGTCTTAAACAGGACAGTCTGTAGTAATCTGAACATTCACCATACTTATGTTAGTCCAAAAATTCTGAAAAAATTAGGCAAAAATAAAAAATTTGTACAGAATGATAGTGCAAAAAGTTTCATAACCGTTTTACATTCCGGTAAAAAAATGTAAAATCGCGCACTACAGACAAAGTTTCTGTCTTGCACCGCACAAACCAACAAGCAATGTAAACATCCTAAAGGCAAATCTTGGCACATTATATTGTTTTTAAACTTTATAAAAGCGCAAAACAGAAATAAATGACTCTCTAAAACTAATGGGTTGTCTCCCTGGCAGCACTTTCTTTAAGGCCATTAAGCTAGGCATATAGTGCTGAAGTAATGGATCCACCCGGATCCCAAGGTATATCAAAGCCAATTTAATTAACAATTATTTGTGATTTAATAGTGAGAACAAAGTAACATATATCATGTAATGACGAAGTCTAACTCTCTTCCTAGGCATTGGCATGTCATACAAGAACAATTCATGCACATCAAGTAAAGGCCAATACATAGCATAAGCAGTTTCTTGCAATTCTATCGTGTTGGAAACATAAAGAGGCGGAGATGTAGTTCCTCTCTCATAATAATTACAAGTAGGAGCAGCAAGGACATGCATATTATAGTCATCAAAATTATCATGTGCAACGGTAAAATACAACCCATCAATATAATCCTTAATAAGTGCAAACTTCTCCGATATAGTGTAGTCAAGAGAATTTAAAAAGATAATAGGACTATCATGCGTGGGTGCAATAGCAAAAATTTCATGTTTAACATAAGGAACTATAGCGAGTTCATCTCCATAAGCATAATTCATATTGGCATCTTGGCCACAAGCATAGCAAGCATCATCAAAAAGGGATATTTCAAAAGAATCAACAGGATAATAACAATCATCATAGCATTCATCCTTCGATAGATTCGAAGGGAAATTAAACAATGTATGGGATAAAGAGTTACTCTTATTAGATGGTGGGAACGGGTGATCAATCCACTCTTCCTCCTTTTGTTCTTCGCTCTCCTCCTCATCTTTTTCATCCAATGAGCTCACAATGTCATTAATTTCTTCTTCCATAGATTCCTGCAAAATATTAGTCTCTTCTTGGACAGCGGAGGAGTCCTCAATATATGGTTTAATATAAGGATTAGAAGCATAATTATCATAGCAATATTTAAGTATGGCCAAATTTTCAGATTTGTAAAGAGTAGTATCACACTCTTCAATAAAAGAAGCAATTTCACAAGTACCCCTGAAAGCAACAAATTCTTCAATTTGTTGAACATCATAGTAATTATAAACACCCTTAGTATACGAAGATACGACTCCATTATCACTAAACACACATTGGTAAGGAAGGTGTTTCTTAGGTTCTTTAAAACAACAAGTACAATCATACATTTCACATAAATTCCAAGCATAGCACTACAAACGATGAATTTGTTCCAGTAAAAGTTCCCCTTTTTCAGATATGTGGTGTCGCACATAACAAGCATGCTCATCTAAAGATTTGCCCTCAACTAAGCTAGTTGGGGTTTCAGCCCGAGCACATAGGGATCGAAGATGATCCAAGTAAAAAGCTTTAGTAGTGTGATAGATTTTGAGTGGTTCTTCAACCATTGCTTTAGTAGGTACCACTAATTTTTTTGGTATTTTGTGTTTTCTACCCATAACTAAAGATAGAAAACAAGAGCACAAAATAAAAACTACTTAGTGATAAATCAAACAAGCACACATGAGAATATTCACCCCACGCTATAACTCCCCAGCAATGGCGCTAGAAAAAGGTCTTGATAACCCACAAGTATAGGGGATCAATTGTAGTCTCTTTCGATAAGTAAGAGTGTCGAACCCAACGAGGAGCTAAAGGTAGAACAAATATTCCCTCTAGTTCTATCAACCACCGATACAACTCTATGCACTCTTAACGTTTGCTTTACCTAGAACAAGTATGAAACTAGAAGTACTTTGTAGGTGTTTTTGGATAGGTTTGCAAGATAATAAAGAGCGCATAAATAAAAAGTAGGGGCTGTTTAGGTAAAGAAGCAAAAAATTTAGTATAGCGAGTGTGGAAAAGTGGTGGTAGGAGTTGCGAAGTTGTCCCTAAGCAATTGACTACGTTAGTAGACCGATAGTAAGTTTTATGTGGGACAGGCACTGCTAGCATGTCATCCCTGACTTGGAATTCTATGCACTTATGATTGGAACTATTAGCAAGCATCCTCAACTACTAACATTCATTAAGGTAAAACCCAACCATAGCATTAAGATATATTGGTCCCCCTTCAATCCTGTATGCATCAATTTCTATGCTAGGTTGAAGCTTCTGTCACTCTTGCCCTCCAATACATAGTCCTATCAACATACAACTAAACCTATGGAGTGATCCACGTGCACGCTCATATGATGGGCACCAAAGGACAGCAACATAACCACAAGCAAATTAAACCAATCATAGCAATTCACCAATTACCAATAGGACAACGAAGATCTACTCAGACATCATAGGATGGCAACACATCATTGGATAATAATATGAAGTATAAAGCACCATGTTCAAGTAGAGGGTACATCGGGTTGCGGGAGAATGGACTGCTGTAGATAGATGGGGGAAGGTGATGAAGATGTTGGTGAAGATGACGGAGGTGTTGGTGTACATCGCCATCACACGATGATGGCCCCGACGGCGTTCCGGCACCACTGGGAGAGAGGGGGAGAGGGCCCCCTTCTTCTTCTTCCTTGACCTTCTCCCTAGATGGGAGAAGGGTTTCCCTCTCTGGTCCATGGCCTCCATGGAAGCGGAGGGGCGAGAGCCCCTCCGAGATTGGATCTGTCTCTCTGTCTCTCTCTGTTTCTGCGCCCCCCGATTCTGCCCTTTCACCGTTTCTTATATTCCCGGAGATCCGTAACTCTGATTGGGCTGAAATTTGGACACGATTTTTATCCGGATATTAGCTTTCTTGTGGCGAAAGAAGGGCACCAACCGCCTTACGGGGTGGCCACGAGGGCCCAGGGCACGCCCCCTGCCACGGGGCCCCCTCGGGCATCGTCTCACGTTGATTCTTCTTCCCAAAAATCACATATATTCCAAAAAAAATCTTCGTCAGTTTTCATCCCGTTTGGACTCCGTTTGACATGGATTTTCTCCGAAACCAAAAACATGCAACAAACAGGAACTGGCACTGGCACTGGATCAATATGTTAGTCTCAAAAATAGTATAAAAAGGTACCAAAAGTATATGAAAGTTGTATAATATTGGCATGGAACAATAAAAAATTATAGATACGACGGAGACATATCACAAAGTAACATGGAAGTAACGGTAACGGTGGCAAAAGTAACAGTATTAGTTTTGTAGTGATTGTAACAGTGGCAACGGAAAAGTAACTAAGAAAAGATCAATATGTGAAAAGCTCGTAGGAAATGGATCAGTGATGGATAATTATGTCGGGTGCGATTCCTCATGCAACAGTTATAACATAGGGTGACACAGAACTAGCTCCAGTTCATCAATGTAATGTAGGCATGTATTCCGAATATAGTCATACGTGCTTATGGAAAAGAACTTGCATGACATCTTTTGTCCTACCCGCCCGTGGCAACGGGGTCCTATTGGAAACTAAGGGATATTAAGGCCTCCTTTTAATAGAGTACCAGACCAAAGCATTAAGACTTAGTGAATAGATGTACTCCTCAAACTACGGTCATCACCGGTAAGTATCCCGATTATTGTCACTTCGGGGTTAACGGATCATAACACATAATAGGTGACTATAGACTTGCAAGAGAGGATCAAGAACTCACATATATTCATGAAAACATCATAGGTTCAGATCTGAAATCATGGAACTCGGGCCCTAGTGACAAGCATTAAGCATAGCAAAGTCATAGCAACATCAATCTCAGAACATAATGGATACTAGGGATCAAACCCTAACAAAACTAACTCGATTACATGATAAATCTCATCCAACCCATCACCGTCCAGCAAGCCTATGATGGAATTACTCACGCACGGCAGTAAGCATCATGAAATTGGTGATGGTGGAAGGTTGATGATGACGATGGCGAGAGATTCCCCTCTCTGGAGCCCTGAACGGACTCCAGATCAGCCCTCCCGAGAGAGATTAGGGCTTGGCGGCGGCTCCATATCATAAAACGTGATGAATCCTTCTCTCTGATTTTTCTCCCCGAACGTGAATATATAGAGTTGGAGTTGAGGTCGGTGGAGCACCAGGGGGCCCATGAGGCAGGCGAGCGCGCCTAGGGGGGGGGGTAGGCGTGCCCCCACCCTCGTGGACAGGGTGTGGGCCCCCTGGCCTTGATGCTTTCACCAGTATTTTTTATATATTTCAAAAATATTCTCCATTGATTTTCAGGTCATTCTGAGAACTTTTATTTCTGCACAAAAATAACACCATGGTAATTCTGTTGAAAACAGTGTCAGTCCGGGTTAGTTCCATTCAAATCATGCAAGTTAGAGTTCAAAACAAGGGCAAAAGTGTTTGGAAAAGTAGATACGATGGAGATGTATCACTCCAAAGCACCGTCATGATCTCCATCGTCACTGGCTTGACACCTTGATCTCCACCGTAGCGTCGTTGTCGTCTCGCCAACTATTGCTTCTACAACTATCGCTAACGCATAGTGATAAAGTAAAGCAATTACATTGCGATTGCATTTCATACAATAAAGTGACAACCATAAGGCTCCTGCCAGTTGCCGATAACTTCTACAAAACATGATCATCTCATACATCAAAATATATCACATCATGTCTTGACCATCTCACATCACAACATGCCCTGCAAAAACAAGTCAGACGTCCTCTACTTTGTTGTTGCAAGTTTTACGTGGCTGCTATGGGCTTCTAGTAAGAACCGTTCTTACCTACGCATCAAAACCACAACGATTTTTCATCAAGTGTGCTGTTTTAACCGTCAACAAGGATCGGCCGTAGTCAAATTCAATTCAACTAAAGTTGGAGAAACAAACACCCGCCAGCCACCTTTATGCAAAACAAGTTGCATGTCTGTCGGTGGAACCGGTCTCATGAACGTGGTCATGTAAGGTTGGTCTGGGCCGCTTCATCCAACAATACCGCTGAGTCAAAATAAGACGATGGTGGTAAGCAGTATGACTATGATTGCCCACAACTCTTTGTGTTCTACTCGTGCATATCATCTACGCATATACCTGTCTCGGATGCCACTGTTGGGGAACATAGCATGCAATTTCAAAAAATTTCCTATGATCACGCATGATCTATCTAGGAGATGCATAACAACGAGATGGGGGAGTGTGTCCATGTACCCTCGTAGATCGAAAGCGGAAGTGTTAGCTTAACACGGTTGATGTAGTCGAACGTCTTCGTGATCCAACCGATCAAGCACCGAACGTACGACACCTCTGAGTTCTACACACGTTCAGCTCGATGACGTCCCTCGAACTATTGATCCATCAAAGTGTTGAGGGAGAGTTTCGTTAGCATGATGGTGATGACCCACAAGTATAGGGGATCTATCATATCCTTTTCGATAAGTAAGAGTGTCGAACCCAACGAGGAGCAAAAGGAAATGATAAGAAGTTTTTAGTAAGGTATTCTCTGCAAGCACTGAAATTATCGGTAACAGATAGTTTTGTGATAAGGTAATTTGTAACGAGTAGCAAGTAATAAAAGTAAATAAGGTGCAGCAAGATGGCCCAATCCTTTTTGTAGCAAAGGACAAGCCTGGACAAACTCTTATATGAAGTAAAGCGCTCCCGAGGACACATGGGAATTATCGTCAAGCTAGTTTTCATCACGATCATATGATTCACGTTCGGTACTTTGATAATTTGATATGTGGGTGGACCGGTGCTTGGGTACTGTCCTTACATGGACAAGCTTCCCACTTATGATTAACCCCCATTGCAAGCATCCGCAACTACAACAGAAGTATTAAGGTAAACCTAACCATAGCATGAAACATATGGATCCAAATCAGCCCCTTATGAAGCAACGCATAAACTAGGGTTTAAGCTTCTGTCACTCTAGCAACCCATCATCTACTTATTACTTTCTAATGCCTCCCTCTAGGCCCAAACAATGGTGAAGTGTCATGTAGTCGACGTTCACATGACACCACTAGAGGGATAACAACATACATCTCATCAAAATATCGAACAAATACCAAATTCACATGACTACTAATAGCAAGACTTCTCCCATGTCCTCAGGAACAAACGTAACTACTCACAAAGCATATTCATGTTAATAATCAGAGGGGTATTAATATGCATAATGGATCCGAACATATGATCTTCCACCAAGTAAACCAACTAGCATCAACTACAAGGAGTAATCAACACTACTAGCAACCCACAGGTACCAATCTGAGGTTTGGATACAAAGATTGGATACAAGAGATGAACTAGGGTTTAAGATGAGATGGTGCTGGTGAAGATGTTGATGGAGATTGACCCCTCCCGATGAGAGGATCGTTGGCGATGACGATGGTGATGGTTTCCCCCTCCTGGAGGGAAGTTTCCCCGGCAAAACAGCTCTGCCAGAGCCCTAGATTGGTTCCGCCAAGGTTCCGCCTCGTGGCAGCGGAGTTTCATCCCGTAAGCTTGCTTCTGATTTTTTCTCGGACGAAAGACCTCATATAGCAGAAGATGGGCATCGGAGGGCCACCAGGGAGCCCACGAGGCAGGGGGCGCGCCCAGGGGGGTAGGGCGCGCCCCCACCCTCGTGGCCAGGGTGTGGCCCCCTCTGGTACTTCTTGCGCTCAGTATTTTTTTATATATTCTGGAAAGTGCTCCCGTGGAGTTTCAGGAGTTTTTGAGATGTGCAGAATAGGTCTCTAATATTTGCTCCTTTTCCAGCCCAGAATTCTAGCTATCGACATTCCCCCTCTTCATGTAAACCTTGTAAAATAAGAGAGAATAGGCATAAGTATTGTGACATAATGTGTAATAACAGCCCATAATGCAATAAATATCGATATAAAAGCATGATGCAAAATGGACGTATCAGACGGCGTGGTGACGCTGATGGTGATGTGATCTGCGCACGGCTTCGCCTAAGCACTACGACAATATGACCGGAAGAGTAAACTGTGGAGGGGTGCACCGCACACGGCTAAGAGAACAATTGATGTGCTTTGGGGTGCCCCCTGCCCCCATATATAAAGGAGGAGGGGAGGAGGCCGGCCTAAGGGGGCGTGCCATGGGGGGGGGGGGAAACCGACTAGGACTCCTAGTCCAAGTCGCCCCCTTCATTCTTTCGGAGGGGGAAAGGGGGAAGGAGAGGGAGAGGGGGAAGGAAAGGGGGGCTGTACCCCCTTCCCCTTGTCCAATTCGGACTGCCCATGGGGGGTGCAGTCCACCCCTTGCGGGCTCCCCTCTCTTTCTCCCCTATGGCCCATGTTGGTCCATCACTTCCCGGGGGTTCTTGTAACCTCCCGGTACTGCGAAAAATACCCAAAACACTCTGGAACCATTCTGGTGTCCGAATACCATTGTCCAATATATCAATCTTTACCTCTCGACCATTTCGAGACTCCTCGTCATGTCCGTGATCTCATCCGAGACTCCGAACAATATTTGGTCACCAAAACACATAACTCATAATACAAATCGTCATCGAACGTTAAGCGTGCGGACCCTACGGGTTCGAGAACTATGTAGACATGACTGAGACACATCTCAAATCAATAACCAACATCGGAACCTAGATGCTCATATTGGTTCCTACATATTCTACGAAGATCTTTATTGGTCAGACCGCAATGACAACATACGTTATTCCCTTTGTCACCAGTATGTTACTTTCCCGAGATTCGATCGTTGGTATCCTCATACCTAGTTCAATCTCGTTACCGGCAAGTCTCTTTACTCATTCCGTAATGCATCATCCCGCAACTAACTCATTAGTAACATTGCTTGCAAGGCTTATCATGATGTGCATTACCGAGAGGGCCAAGAGACACCTCTCCGATACTCGGAGTGACAAATCCTAATCTCGATCTATGCCAACCCAACAAACACCTTCGGAGACACATGTAGAGCATCTTTATAATCACCCAGTTATGTTTTGATGTTTGATAGCACACAAGGTGTTCCTCCGGTATTCGGGAGTTGCATAATCTCATAGTCAAAGGAATATGTATAAGTCATGAAGAAAGCAATAGCAATAAAACTTAACGATCATTATGCTAAGCTAACGGATGGGTCTTGTCCATCACATCATTCTCCTAATGATGTGATCCCGTTCATCAAATGACAACACATGTCTATGGTCAGGAAACTTAACTATCTTTGATTAACGAGCTAGTCAAGCAGAGGCATACCAGGGACACTTTGTTTTGTCTATGTATACACACATGTATCAAGTTTCCGGTTAATACAATTCTAGCATGAATAATAAACATTTATCATTATATAAGTAAATATAAATTACAACTTCATTATTGCCTCTAGGGCATATTTCCTTCACAAAGTATCTCTCTGGCTTGTGGTGGTCCTTGCCTTCGGGCGGGCCTGCGGTTGTGACATCGATGGCCTTCATCTTTGCCCAGTGCAGCTTGACAGGGGCAAAGGCCATCCGCACACCCTCTATGCATGCCGAGCGCTTCACAGCTTTAACTCGGGGTAGCGCATCGACGAGTCACCTCACCAAGCCGAAGTAGCTGCTAGGAATGGGTTCGGCTGGCCAGAGCCGGACTATGAGATCCTTCATGGCCAAGCCGGACATCCTATGCAGCTCTGACAATTGCTTCATTTGTTTGTTCAATAGTGTTGGGTCCTCCGGCGCCAGGAATTGTGACCAGAACAACTTCTCTGTCGAGTTCCCTTCCTGGGCTCAGAAGAACTACGCAGCATCGGCGACATTCCTCAGTAGATCCACAAAGGCATCTGGAGAACTCCACAAACGAGTGAGAAAGGCATGTACTTTACCAGCAAATATACTCTGTAAAAGAAAGGGCTTACCAGCCGCTATTTGTTCGGCCCGCCGGATCTCTTCACGAGCACCCTGGGACTCGGTCCGTGCCTCTTTTGCCTTCTGGAGGGCCTTGGCGTGTTCGGCCACTTGGGCCGTAGTCTTCTCCTCCAAGGCCTCGCACTTGCCAATGGCTTCATTCAGTTCTTGCTCCACTTCGGCCACCCTCTCCTCGTGCTAGCGGCGGGTGACTGTTCGGTCTTCAATTCCGCAGCCGCTTTGTCAGGGACTGCTCTATTCACCTTCGCCTCCTCCTTGGCTTGGGGAAGGGCGCTCTTGAGGGTCTTGACCTCGTCCACGCCAACTGCACTCATAATCACAACAGTCAATGAGTTCAACTTCAAATTTGCATATCACTTCAGAAATATGATTAAACTCTTTAAAAGTACACGCATACCTTGCATCTCATCAAACTGCTTGTTAATGCGGTCGATTTCATCATCGGCCAACTTTAGTTTCCGATTAAGCTCGGAAAATTCGGCGGCTTGGGCCGTCACCGCCAACAGGGAAGCCTGTTATAAAATAGAAAAGTATGTCACATCTTCCGAATACTATGTGATCCTCTGTCCGGCTTTTCAGCACCGGACAGAGTTTCAGGGGCTACTATCCATATACAGGTATATTTCCTTCATATGAAAAAACGTCTAGAGCATTACGTCGCATACCTCGAAGCATGTTAGCAGGCTGCTGAAGGCTTCGTTCAGCCCGCTCTTGGCGGACTGAATCTTCTCTACCACCGCACCCATCAGGGTGTGGTGTTCCTCCATGATGGAAGCATGTCGCAGTGCTTCCATTAGAGTATTCGGCACCTCCGGATTAGTGGAGGCCGCCGCCGGAGCTGATGCTCCCCCTCCTCCAAAGGGGGTTGTTCGCCCGATTCCGGAGCCATGTTGGTCTCCGAAATAATGTCCGGCTGGGGGCCAAGCCTTGTTAGGGCCCCCACCGTCGGTCGCCACGGGGGTCGCACCCCACATGTCTTCGGTAAACGAGGTATTAACCTCGGGCGCTGTCTCGCCAGCCTCGCCCACCTCTCCGCGGACTGGATAGGTCCTTCGGGACAACACCTCGGTGTCATCTGCGATGATTGGCGAAGGGGCTCGCGGGGGCGTCTCACTCTCTGCCATCTCTGGTGGCAGAGAACTCCCCTCAGACATCGAAGGGTTGGGGAGGTCGCGAGTAGGGCTGAAAGACACACAATATAATATGTTATATTATGAAAACATAGTGGACCGAAGACGTATGATAAATCCTTCAATACTTATGATTCGACCAGGGGCTTCACCCTGGGAAGCCTCTTGGGGATGGGTTCGGCCTCCGAATCCGAACCATCCGAGAGGGCCATCTCCCCCCTCTTGGGTGCCTCCTCCTACGGGTCTGTGGAGGCTGCCCTCTTCTTCTTCCTCCCCTTAAGAGAGGAGCCGCTTTCTGCTTCCTCCTCCTCTTCGTCTTCATCTCCCTTGTGAGAGGAGGGGATTTCGGTCTCTCCGGACACTGCGTCTGAAGTACTCTTATGGCGGAGGCCGCCTTTAGCCTCCTTGTGCTTCTTCTTCTTAGCCTTCTTATCCAGCGTCTTATAGGGTGCGTGGACCAACATCTTCATTAGCTGGGGTATGGCTAGATCTTCAGGCAGCAGTGCCGGACACTTAATCCGCTCCGCTTTGCTATCCAGCCATGTACAAAGGATAGTAAATTCATTATGCCTAAAAAAATTATTGATCGAATATGTATTTGGGAAAATCATACTTACTAGTGTGGCCGGATTCTCTCTATCAAGACCCTTGTCTTCGGTCTTCTTCGGCCACGTTTTTGGGCTTTGAACAATAGCTTCCAGATGTCTTCGTGTGCTATGCCGAAGAAGCGTTTCAAGGTCCGTGGATCTTTCGGATTGAACTCCCACATGAGAGAGGGCCGGAGTTGGCAAGGAAGAATCCGGCAGAAGAGCATCACCTGAATCACGTTAGTGATACTGGTGTTTGTCGGCGTCCTGGGAACAGGGGTACCCAGACTTGCCTGCCTGCGGCCCAGGGCGTGGCTCCACCAATGGCCTGGTATGGCCCATCTTCACCAGCAACCACTCAAGACCCTCGCGAGGGGCCAAACCTCGCAAAGCGGACGACAACAAGATCTCCTCCGAGGCAGCTTCGCTAGGCTGGCTCCCGAGGAGCGGGGATATCTATGCAAGGGGCACCTCGCGAGGTCCGCGTGACGTGAGCCATGATGACCATTGCCAGGCGGGCGCCAGCGGGCGCATGGTGTCAGTTTCCTCTTTGGTGGTAAGGAAGCAGGCGCAGACGAGGAGTCCCGAGGCATCAGGCAAAGGTTTCCACATCGGTGCAACAAGACCAAGACCAGTACGACGGCAAGACGAAGGTCACCGCGGAGCCCACGACAGCGTCACCACCAGAGCCTTTGGGAGGCGAAGACCACCTTTTGTTAGGATAACTTATACTAGTTGTCCCCCTTCGAAATTGGCTGTTGTGGTATCCCTTCTCGCCTAAACATTTGGGAAGAGGACCAGGGCCTCTATAAATAGGGCTAGCCACCACCGTAGTCAACGATCGGCTCATCTTGGATCGGATCCAGTCCACCAAGGCCATCTCACCAGCTCATCGAGCTCAAGAACACCTCTCCTCGGGAGGCTGTTCGTCCACTATACTAGTTCATCCTCAGCCCAAGAGGCAATCCACCACACCACACTGGAGTAGGGTATTACACCACAACGGTGGCCCGAACCAGTATAAACTCTCGTGTCAGTTGTTCCTTGGGTTCGGCAAGCTAGACCTAGAGATCGTTGCGAGACTGAGCGAGGAAGAGAGAGATCTTCGTGTGCACCCTAGTGTTCGAACCTCAAGGGTTTGCTGGAACCCACAATCCGATAGTGTTCTTGCCAATCATGTTTGTGATGCGCTTCTGCAACATCAACACTTCCGCTATGGATCCCCAGTCTAGGCCCTTAGCGGTCCATGAGGTGAGCCGCGTAGGGGGTCCGGATCTGAACTCAGGAGTGGCCACCCACTTGGCGTCGCAGGGTTCGGTGATATAAGGCCACTCCTACTGCCACACCTTGACGGTCTCCATGAAGGCCCCCTTTGGCCAGACAGTGTTGGGGAGCTTGCTCACCATGGCGCTGCCGCAGTCCGCATGCTGCCCATCGACCACCTTTGGCTTCAGATTGAAGACCTTGAGCCATAGGCCGAAGTGTGGGGGGGATGCATAGCAGCGCCTCACACACGACGATGAACACCGAGATGTGAAGAAAGGAATTTGGGGATAGATCATGGAAATATAGCCCATAGTAGAACATGAGGCCCCGAACAAAGGGACAAAGGGGAAACCCTAGACCGCGGAGAAAGTGGGGAATGAGTACAACCCTTTCGCCGGGCTCCGGAGTAGGGATAACTTGGTCCTTGGCAGGGAGCCTGTGCGCGATATTCGCAGACAGGTATCCCGCTTCCCGGAGCTCCTTAACGTCCTTTTCAGTGACGAAGGAGTCCTCCCACTTTCCCTTTGAACCAGATCCTGACATAGCTGGGAGGATAGTGGTGGTAGGAAAGATTCAAGCCTGGGCGCTGGACCTTGAGGATGGGAAAGCAGGAGAGGAAAGAAGGCGTGGGGAAAAATAGGGATCTTTATCCTCTTATATAGGCAATAAGCCAGTAAATATCAAACGCCTCCCCTCAGGCCTTGGGACTCGCCTGTTCCCGAGGGGTCGTGCGAATGGCACGGTTGGATTACCCAAAATTGTATCGATGAAGATGCCGTAATGGGCGGGCACGATCTCTGTTTTGATAAGACGTGCCAATAGCGGTTGTGCCTTAAAACGCGAAGTGAGAGATGTAAAAATGGTTTGAAATATTAAGAGGCTGAACATGACATTTCGCCGAATAAGTTGTCAGTGGAAAGACACTGTTTTGTTTGGTATCTTACCTTTGTGGCTAAGGGTTGCAACAATTATACAGAGCCGATCTTTTGTTCAGAAGATTTCTTTCTACTCAGGAGGAGGAACCCGCCTTGCAATGTGATACGTCTCCGTCGTATCTATAATTTTTTATTGTTCCATGCCAATATTCTACAACTTTCATATACTTTTGGCAACTTTTATACTATTTTTGGGACTAACATATTGATCCAGTGCCCAGTGCCAGTTCCGGTTTCTTGCATGTTTTTTGTTTCGCAGAATATCCATATCAAACGGAGTCCAAATAGAATAAAAACTGACGGAGATTTTTTTGGAATATATATGATTTTTGGGAAGAAGAATCCACGCGAGACGATGCTCGAGGGGCCCACGAGGTAGGGGGCGCGCCCTGGGGAGGCAGGCGCGCCCCTGACCCTCGTGGCCACCCCGTAAGGCGGTTGATGCCCTTCTTTATCCGCAAGAAAGGTAATATCCGGATAGAGATCGTGTTAAAATTTCATCCCAATCGGAGTTACGGATCTCCGGGAATATAAGAAACGGTGAAAGGGTAGAATCTGAGAACGCAGAAACAGAGATAGACAGAGAGACAGATCCAATCTCGGAGGGGCTCTCGCCCCTCCCGTGCCATGGAGGCCATGGACCAGAGGGGAAACCCTTCTCCCATCTAGGGAGGAGGTCAAGGAAGAAGAAGAAGGAGGGGGGCTCTCCCCCTCGCTTCCGGTGGTGCCGGAACGCTGCCGTGGCCATCATCATCATCACCGCGATCTACACCAACACCTCCGCCATCTTCACCAACATCTCCATCACCTTCCCCCCTCTATCTACAGAAGTCCACTCTCCCGCAACCCGCTGTACCCTCTGCTTGAACATGGTGCTCTATGCTTCATATTATTACCCAATGATGTGTTGCCATCCTATGATGTCTGAGTAGATTTTCGTTGTCCTATCGGTGGTTGATGAATTGCTCTGATTGATTTAATTTTCTTGTGGTTATGTTGCTGTCCTTTGGTGCCCATCATATGATTGCGTGTGTGGATCACACCCTAGGGTTAGTTGTATGTTGATAGGACTATGTATTGGAGGGCAAGAGTGACAGAAGCTTCAACCTAGCATAGAAATTGATGCATACGGGATTCAAGGGGGACCAATATATCTTAATGCTATGGTTGGGTTTTACCTTAATGACCATTAGTAGTTGCGGATGCTTGCTAATAGTTCCAATCATAAGTGCATAGAATTCCAAGTCAGGGATGACATGCTAGCAGTGGCCTCTCCCACATAATACTTGCTATCGGTCTAGTAAAGTAGTCAATTGCTTAGGGGCAATTTCGCAACTCCTACCACCACTTTTCCACACTCGCTATATTTACTTTATTGTTTCTTTATCTAAACAGCCCCTACTATTTATTTACGTACTCTTTATTATCTTGCAAACCTATCCAACAACACCTACAAAGTACTTCTAGTTTCATACTTGTTCTAGGTAAAGCGAACGTCAAGCGTGCGTAGAGTTGTATCAGTGGTCGATAGAACTTGAGGGAATATTTGTTCTACCTTTAGCTCCTCGTTGGGTTCGACACTCTTACTTATCAAAAACTATTGCGATCCCCTATACTTGTGGGTTATCAAGACCTTTTTCTGGCGCCGTTGCCGGGGAGCAATAGCGTGGGGTGAATATTCTCGTGTGTGCTTGTTTGCTTTATCACTAAGTAATTTTTATTTGTTGTTCTTAGTTGTTCTTTATCTTTAGTTATGGATATGGAACACGAAATACCAAAAAAATTAGGTGTACTTTCTGCTCATGGATATGGGGAACCTCCTAAAACCCTCGATACTGGTTATGTGAAAAATATTATGTACTACTTTAATAATCCTGAGAAAACCCCAATCAATTATGTAATGGGAGTAACGTTGGATCAACGTAAATACTTTTGGGATTACCGCTTGACACAAAAAGGGAAACTATTATGGGATCAAATTCATATATTGAATTGGTATGCTAGGCAACTATGCTTGAGATATGATTATACTTGTTGCTCCAGGGTGAAGGCTCCACACTTTCCCTTTTTATGCAAATTTAATGATAATAAAACCTTAGCTTCTTATGCTAATGATATATATGATTACTATGATGTGGAACAAATAGAAGAATTTGTTGCTTTTATGGGTGCTTATGAAATTGAATCTATGTTTAAAGAGTTTGAAGATTTTGATGATGTTGTTTATAGACCTGAAAATTTAGCTATCCTGAAATATTGTTATGAGAATTATGAATACAATTACGATATTAATGCACTTATTGAGAAAGTCTCTGCTGTCCAAGAAGAGACTAATATTTTGCAGGAGTCTATGGAAGAAGAAATTGATGAAACTGTGAGCTCATTGGATGAAAAAGATGAGGAGGAGAACGAAGAACAAAAGGAGGAAGAGCGGATTAGCTACCCGTGCCCACCTTCTAATGAGAGTAACTCTTCAACTCATACATTGTTTAATTTCCCTTCGTGCTTACCGAAGGATGAATGCTATGATGATTGTTATGATCCTGTTGATTCTTTTGAAATATCCCTTTTTGATGATGCTTGCTATGCTTGTGGCCAAGATGCCAATATGAATTATGCTTATGGAGATGAACTTGCTATAGTTCCTTATGTTAAACATGAAATTGTTGCTATTGCACCCACGCATGATAGTCCTATTATCTTTTTGAATTCTCCTGACTACACTATACTGGAGAAGTTTGCACTTATTAAGGATTATATTGATGGGTTGCCCTTTACCGTTGCACATGATGATTTTGATGAATATAATATGCATGTGCTTGCTGCTCCTACTTGCAATTATTATGAGAGAGGAACTATATCTCCACCTCTCTATGTTTCCAATATGACAAAATTGCAAGAAACTGTTTATACTATGCATTGGCCTTTACTATGTGTGCATGAATTGTTCTTTTATGACATGCCGATGCATAGGAAGAGAGTTAGACTTCGTCATTACATGATACATGTTACCTTGTGCTCACCACTAAATTACAAATCATTGTTAATTAAAATTGGCTTTGATATACCTTGGGATCCGGGTGGATCCATTAGTTGAGCACTATATGCCTAGCTTAATGGCTTTAAAGAAAGCGCTACCAGGGAGACAACCTGGAAGTTTTAGGGAGTCATTTATTTCTGTTGAGTGCTTTCATATAGTTTAATAACAACAAAAATAAAGAGGGGAACCCAAAACTTTTTCAAAAAGGAAAGCAAAAGTGAGAAAGACAAGCATTGTTGAAGTGGGAGCTAGCCTTGAACTTTGTTCATGCTCACGGAAACTTTGTGAATCTTGATTACAGAAACTTTTCCATAAATATAATTATTCCCTTGTACAATTCCATTGTATTATAAAAATAATGTGCCAAGGTTTGCCTTTAGGATGTTTACATTTGCTTGATGGTTTGTACGGTGCAGGACAGAAACTTTGGCTGTAGTGCGCTATTTTACATTTTTAGCTGGAACGTCAAATGGTTCTGATTCTTTTTGCACTGTATTCCTATATTTTTTTTATTTTTCCTAATTTTGGTAGAATTTTTCAAGTATCATAAGTATGGTGAATGTTCAGATTATTACAGACTGTTCTGTTTTAGACAGATTCTGTTTTTGATGCATAGTTTGCTTGTTTTGATGAAATTGTCAATTTATATCAGTGGATTAAGCCATGAAAAGTTATATTACAGTAGACACAATGCAAAAATATAATATGAATTGGTTTGCAACAGTACTTAGAGTAGTGATTTGCTTTATTATACTAACAGATCTTACCGAGTTTTCTGTTGAAGTTTTGTGTGGATGAACTGTTCGATGATCGAGAAGGTCTCGATGTGAGAATAAGGAAGAGAGGCAAGAGATCAAGCTTGGGGATTCCCGAGGCACCCCAAGTAAATATTCAAGGAGACTCAAGCGTCTAAGCTTGGGGATGCCCCAGAAGGCATCCCCTCTTTCTTCAACAAGTATCGCTATGTTTTCGGATTCGTTTTGTTCATGCGATATGTGCAATCTTAGAGCATCTTTTGCATTTAGTTTTAGTTTTTATTTTATGCACCATGCTGGTATGAGATAGTCCTTGGTTGATTTATAGAATTCTCATTGCACTTCACTTATATCTTTTGAGTATGGCTTTATAGAATGCTTCATGTGCTTCGCTTATATCATTTGAAGTTTGGATTGCCTGTTTCTCTTTACTTAAACAACCGCCATTTGTAGAATGCTCTTTTGCTTCACTTAGATTTGTTAGAGCATGGGCATATCTTTTGTAGAAAGAATTAAACTCTCTTGCTTCACTTATATCTATTTAGAGAGATGACAGGAACTGGTCATTCACATGGTTAGTCATAAAATCCTACATAAAACTTGTAGATCACTGAATATGATATGTTTGATTCCTTGCCATAGTTCTGCGATATAAAGATGGTGATATTAGAGTCATGCTAGTGGGTAGTTGTGGATTGTAGAAATACTTGTGTTGAGGTTTGTGATTCCCGTAGCATGCACGTATGGTGAACCGTTATGTGATGAAGTCGGAGCATGATTTATTTATTGATTGTCTTCCTTATGAGTGGCGGTCGGGGACGAGCGATGGTCTTTTCCTACCAATCTATCCCCCTAGGAGCATGCGCGTAGTACTTTGTTCGATAGCTAATAGACTTTTGCAATAAGTATGTGAGTTCTTTCTGACTAATGTTGAGTCCATGGATTATACGCACTCTCACCCTTCCACCATTGCTAGCCTCTCTAGTACCACGCAACTTTCGCCGGTACCATAAACCCACCATATAACTTCCTCAAAACAGCCACCATACATACCTATCATGGCATTTCCATAGCCATTCCGAGATATATTGCCATGCAACTTCCATCATCATCATATACATGACTTGGGCATTCATTGTCATATTGCTTTGCATGATCGTAAGATAGCTAGCATGATGTTTTCATGGCTTGTCCATTTTTTGATGTCATTGCTACGCTAGATCATTGCACATCCCGGTACACCGCCGGAGGCATCCATATAGAGTCATAATTTGTTCTAGACATTGAGTTGTAATATTGAGTTGTAAGTAAATAAAAGTGTGATGATCATCATTATTAGAGCATTGCCCCAGTGAGGAAAGGATGATGGAGATTATGATTCCACCATAAGTCGGGATGAGACTCCGGACTTTACAAAAAAATAAAAGCGGCCAAAGAAGCCCAAATAAAAAAAGAGGTCAAAGAAGCCCACCAAAAAATAAAAAAAATAAAAAAATGAGAGAAAAAGAGAGAAGGGGCAGTGCTACTATCCTTTTTCCACACTTGTGCTTCAAAGTAGCACCATGTTCTTCATATAGAGAGTCTCTTGAGTTATCACTTTCATATACTAGTGGGAATTTTCATTATAGAACTTGGCTTGTATATTCCGATGATGGGCTTCCTCAAATGCCCGAGGTCTTCATGAGCAAGCAAGTTGGATGCACACCCACTTAGTTTCAGTTAGAGCTTTCATATACTTATAGCTCTAGTGCATCCGTTGCATGGCAATCCCTACTCACTCACATTGATATCTATTGATGGGCATCTCCATAGCCCATTGATATGCCTAGTTGATGCGAGACTATCTTCTCCTTTTTGTCTTCTCCACCATCATAATCTATTCCACCTATAGTGCTATGTCCATGGCTCACGCTCATGTCTTGCGTGAAAGTTGAAAAAGTTTGAGAACATCAAAAGTATGAAACAAATTGCTTGGCTTGTCATCGGGGTTGTGCATGATGTTAATATTTTGTGTGGTGAAGATGGAGCATAGGCAGACTATATGATTTTGTAGGGATAACTTTCTTTGGCCATGTTATTTTGAAAAGACATGATTGCTTTATTAGTAGGCTTGAAGTATTATTGTTTTTATGTCAAATGATAGACTATTGCTTTGAATCACTCGTATCTTAATATTCATGCCATGATTAGATATGTGATCAAGATTATGCTAGGTAGCATTCCACATCAAAAATTATCTTTTTTATCATTTACCTACTCGAGGACGAGTAGGAATTAAGCTTGGGGATGCTGATACGTCTCCGTCGTATCTATAATTTTTGATTGTTCCATGCCAATATTCTACAACTTTCATATACTTTTGGCAACTTTTTATACTATTTTTGGGACTAACATATTGATCCAGTGCCCAGTGCCAGTTCCAGTTTGCTGCATGTTTTTTGTTTCGCAGAATATCCATATCAAACGGAGTCCAAATGAAATAAAAACTGACGAAGATTCTTTTTTGGAATATATATGATTTTTGGGAATAAGAATCCACGCGAGACGATGCTCGAGGGGCCCATGAGGTAGGGGGGCGCGCCCTGGGGAGGCAGGCGCGCCCCTGACCCTCGTGGCCACCCCGTAAGGCGGTTGATGCCCTTCTTTCGCTGCAAGAAAGCTAATATCCGTATAGAGATCGTGTTGAAATTTCAGCCCAATCGGAGTTACAGATCTCTGGGAATATAAGAAACGGTGAAAGGGTAGAATCTGAGAATGCAGAAACAGAGAGAGACAGAGAGACAGATCCAATCTCGGAGGGGCTCTCGCCCCTCCCATGCCATGGAGGCCATGGACCAGAGGGGAAACCCTTCTCCCGACTAGGGAGGAGGTCAAGAAAGAAGAAGAAGGAGGGGGGCTCTCTCCCCCTCGCTTCCGATGGCGCCGGAACGCTGCCGTGGCCATCATCATCATCACCGCGATTTACACCAACACCTCCGCCATCTTCACCAACATCTCCATCACCTTCCACTCTCCCGCAACCCGCTGTACCCTCTACTTGAACATGGTGCCTTATGCTTCATATTATTACCCAATGATGTGTTGCCATCCTATGATGTCTGAGTAGATTTTCATTGTCCTATCGGTGGTTGATGAATTGCTATGATTGATTCAATTTGCTTGTGGTTATGTTGCTGTCCTTTGGTGCCCATCATATGATTGCACGTGTGGATCACACCCTAGGGTTATTTGTATGTTGATAGGACTATGTATTGGAGGGCAAGAGTGACAGAAGCTTCAACCTAGCATAGAAATTGATGCATACGGGATTGAAGGGGGACCAATATATCTTAATGCTATGGTTGGGTTTTACCTTAATGAACATTAGTAGTTGCGGATGCTTGCTAATAGTTCCAATCATAAGTGCATAGAATTCCAAGTCAGGGATGACATGCTAGCAGTGGCCTCTCCCACATAAAACTTGCTATCGGTCTAGTAAAGTAGTCAATTGCTTAGGGGCAATTTCGCAACTCCTACCACCACTTTTCCACACTCGCTATATTTACTTTATTGTTTCTTTATCTAAACAACGCCTTCTTTTTATTTACGTACTCTTTATTATCTTGCAAGCCTATCCAACAACACCTACAAAGTACTTCTAGTTTCATACTTGTTCTAGGTAAAGTGAACGTCAAGCGTGCGCAGAGTTGTATCGGTGGTCGATAGAACTTGAGGGAATATTTGTTCTACCTTTAGCTCCTCGTTGGGTTCGACACTCTTACTTATCGAAAACTATTGTGATCCCCTTGTGGGTTATCACAATGCTGAAGACAACCCGCGTGCCGAACATATCGTCATTGAAGACTGGTTCAGGGTCTACTGAGGGAGTCCTGGATTAGGTGGTCCTCAGGTGTCCGGGCTATGTGACTTGGGCCGGACTGTTGGGCCATGAAGATATAAGGCAGAAGGCCTTCCCCTGTGTCCGGGTAGGACTCTCCTATGAGTGGATGGCAAGATTTGTGTCTGGATATGTAATTTCCTTCCTCTGTAAACCGACTCTGTACAACCCTAGGCCCCTCCGGTGTGTTTGTAAACCGGAATGTTTAGTCCATAGAGGCTATCAGAATCCATAGAGGCTAGACACCTAGGGTTTAGCCATTACGATCTTGAGGTAGATCAACTCTTGTAACCCATATACTTATCAAATACAATCAAGAAATACGTAGGGTTTTACCTCCATTAAGAGGGCCCGAACCTAGGTAAACATCGTGTTCCCCCTGTCCCTTGTTACCTTCGATCCTCAGACGCACAATTCGGTACCCCCTACCTGAGATCGGCCGGTTTTGACACCGACTACGGGGAGTGTGGATCTGGCGAAGGGGAGCGGACGGGCTCTAGTGTGAAGCATGTGGCTGGTCCGGTGCCTCAGTGTGACGCCCGGATAATTAAGCTGCAGTGAACTCTGCTAATGATGCCACATCATGTCGATTACTGTTGCTAGTCTCGCGTTAGTTCGAAACTGATTCAAATTCAAATTCAAAATCAAGCAAACAATAAAAGTTTTCAAATATTAAAACTAAAGTGTTCATCATGTGGCGAATAATCCCTAACTAGTTTTGGTGGTGGAACCAACCTTTTACTAAGTGTTTAAATGCCATAAACTAATTAAAATCAGTGGCTAAAATAATAATTTAATTGCTTTTGAAAATATAGAAATATTATACTAATTTATTTTGGGTCCAGACTAGGTTTGGCAGTGGCCTATTTTGATAATACTATTAAGGTAATAACTTAGTATTTTTTTAAAAAAACTGAAATATCATAAACTAAAATGAAAACGAAAAAAAACAAACTAACATAAAACAAAATAAAAAAAGAAACCCCCCAAACCGCTAGGCCAACCGGCCCAACTGCCGGCCGGCCAGCCCAAAAGGCCCAACCGGCCCAACCGGCCGAACCAACCCCCACTCCCTTATCCCGAAACCCTAACCCACTACCGCTCTCCCACTTCCCCCCACGACGCCACACCCCACTCCCTCGTCTGGATCGGGAGGAGCCCGATCCCATCGCCCCCTCGCCGACGCCAGCCGTCGCGACCACCTCGCCAACGCCGGAGCAACCCCGCCGGCCTGCCTCCCCTGTGTTGCGCCGTCTCCGTCCTCCTCCTCGACCTCCATTGCCCCGTGCCCTACTCCTCCTCTGTGAGCTCCCCCTCCCTCCTCTCTCTGTCGTGGTCACGCCCTCTCCCTTGCACTCGGCTCCCCCGCCTGACGTCGCTCGCGGACAGCCGCACCCGGCCAACCCCGCGCCGCCCGCGCCCTCACCACCCCGCCGCTTGCCGCGCGCGCATGTGCGCGCTCCGTGCCTGCTTTGGCCTCCTTCCTCTCGCCGCGCTCCGCGCCTGGTCTCCTCCTCCTGCTGCTGCTGCATGGCTGTTGCTGCTACCTCGGGCCGCTGTCGTTCGCCACCGCGTGCGCGCCGCTGCCGCTGCCCCTATCTGCCTCCCCTCGTTCGCCGCTGCTACCCGCTGCGGGCTTGGCCGCGCGCCCACGCCGCCTCGCCCCCGCTCCTTTGCTGCTGCTGGCGTTGCCGTCGACACCACGACCGCGCCCACGCGCCGTCCAGCCGCCGCCCTGGCCCCCGTGCCGAACCCCATCGCCGTACGTCGCGGCCCCTGCTACATCTGCACCGTCCCGCCGCCTGTGCACACCACTGCGCCCTCGCGCGCCCGCCCTTCGCTGCCTGGCCACGCCCCGGTCGCGTCGCCCGCGCCGTCCGCACCTCCAGCCCGCGTCGCCTCGCGCCGCTTGCTGTCTCCGCCGCCCCTGCCAGGCCGCGCCATGGCCGCCCATGGCCGCCCTTCCTTCCCCGGCTGCTGCGGCCGCCCATTGCGGTGGCCGGCGACGCCTCGCCGTCCCCCCTGTGTTGGAATGGGCGGGCGCCCATTCGGGCAGGCGCCCATTCGGGCTGGCGCCCGTCGCCCGCATGGCCGAACCCGATAGGCCCCTGTGCCACTAGATAAAGGGGCCCAACCCTAGAACGTTTTAAAAATAATGATTTAAATTAAATTAATTAAACAAATAATAATAAATAAAAATATTAATTAATCAATTAAATATGTTTAATTAACTTAATTAACTTAATCTAATTAATCTATTAATTAAACTAATTAACATGGTTAGTTAGTTAGGAGTGTATGACAAGTGGGGTCCATCCCCAGAACGTTAAAAAGAAATATATAAATAAAATAAAATATTAATTAATTAACTAAATAATTAACTTAATTAATTCTATCTAAAATTAACAATTAAGATTAATTAACCTAATAACTATTTAACCTAATTAACTAAGCAGTCCCTGAGAGGTGGGACCCACCTGTCAGGTTGACCAGGTCAACGTTGACTGCTGACGTCATGATGACGTCGGCAAACACTATTCTGGATAATGTTGATTTAAAATAATTAAATAAATCCTAAAAATGATTTAATTCTTTTAAAATCAATATAAAATTAACCGTAGCTCGGATGAAAATGTTTTCTACATGAAAGTTGCTCAGAACGACAAGACGAATCCGGATACGCAGCCCGTTCGTCCGCCACGCATCCCTAGCATAGCGAACACACAACTTTCTGCTCCGATTCATCATTCCGAAAACGTGAAACACCGAGGATATTTTTCCGGATGTTTCCCCCCTTCACCAGTATCACCTCATTCCGCGTTAGGGCACACCTAGCACCGCTACTTGTCATGTCATGCATCATTATGCATCTGTTTGCATTGTATTCATTGTTTCTTCCCCCTCTTCTCTCTGGTAGACTACGAGACTAACGCCGCTGCTGGTGCCCCGTTCGACTACGGTGTTGATGACCCCTCCTTCTTGCCAGAGCAACCAGGAAAGCCCCCCCCCCCCTTGATCACCAGATATCGCCTATTCTTCTCTCTACTACTTGCATTAGAGTAGTGTAGCATGTTACCGCTTTCCGTTAATCCTATTATGATGCATAGCCTGTCATTGTTGCTACAGTTGTTGATACCTTACCTGCAATCCTAAATGCTTAGTATAGGATGTGAGTTTATCATCAGTGGCCCTACATTCTTATCCGTCTGCCATGCTATACTATCGGACCGTGATCATTCGGGAGGTGATCACGGGTATATACTTATATACATATTATATGATACCTGTGGTGAATAAAGTCGGGTCGGCTCGTAGAGTACCCGCAAGTGATTCACGGATTGGGTCCGAAAGGACGTTTGTCCCAATGGCCCTCTAAGTGGATCTTTGTGGCGGAGCGACAGGGCAGGTTGAGACCGCCTAGGAGAGAGGTGGGCCTGCCCCTGGTCGGCGTCTGTGGTTATTTCAAAATAACACGCTTAACGAGATCTGGGTATTTGATCTGAGTCTGGCCACTGGCCTATACGCACTAACCAACTATGCGGGAACAGTTATGCGCACTCGATGTCATGGTATCAGCCGAAGCCTTGTTGACGTCAGCGACTGAGTGGTGCGCGCCGGGTTGGACTGGAATGCCTGCTCTTGTATAAGGGAGGCTAGGTCTGCTCACCGGCCGCATACACAACATGCAGGTGTGCAATGGGCGATGGGCCTAGACCCCTGCGCCATAGGATTTAGACCGGCGTGCTAACCTCTTTGTTGTGCCTAGGTAGGGCTGCGACGTGTTGATATTCCGAGGCCGGGCATGACCCAGAAAAGTGTGTCCGGACAAAGGGGGTTGAGCGTGTTGGGAAATGTGGTGCACCCCTGCAGGGAAGTTTATCTATTCAAATAGCCGTGTCCCTCGGTAAAAGGACGAACCAGAGTTGTACCTTGACCTTATGACAACTAGAACCGGATACTTAATAAAACACACCCTTCCAAGTGCCAGATACAACCGGTGATCGCTCTCTCACAGGGTGACGAGGGGAGGATCACCGGGTAGGATTATGCTATGCGTTGTTACTTGGTGAACTTACCATCTACTCTCTTCTTCTGCTGCAAGATGGGTGTTACCAGAAGCGTAGTCTTCGATAGGACTAGCTATCCCCCTCTTATTCCGGTATTTTGCAGTTCAGTCCACATATGCTATCCCTTTTTCATTTGATACCAATGCATAAATATGTAGTGTAGCTCCTTGCTTGCGAGTACTTTGGATAAGTACTCACGGTTGCTTTGTTCCCCCTTTTCCCCCTTTTCTATACCCGATTGTTGCGACCAGATGATGTAGCCCAGGAGCCAGACGCCACCGTCGACGACGACTCCTACTACTCTGGAGGTGCCTACTACTACGTGCAGGCCACTGACGACGACCAGGAGTAGTTTAGGAGGATCCCAGGCAGGAGGCCTGCGCCTCTTTCGATTTGTATCCCTGTTTATGCTAGCCTTCTTAAGGCAAACTTGTTTAACTTATGTCTGTACTCAGATATTGTTGCTTCCGCTGACTCGTCCATGATCGAGGTCTTGTGTTCGAGCTCTCGAGGCCCCTGGCTTGTAATATGGTGCTTGTATGACTTATTTTATTTGTAGAGTTGTGTTGTGATATCTTCCCGTGAGTCCCTGACCTTGATCGTACACGTTTGCGTGTATGATTGAATCGGGGGCGTCACAAGTTGGTATCAGAGCCGACTGTCTATAGGAATCCCCCTTCCGCACTCCTTGGTCGAAGTTGGGTCTAATCATTCCAAAACTTTTTACTAACATGGCTGTGTGTCTTATGGGCCCACGTCGCCATTTGGGTGGTATTAGGATCTTTTACTCCTCGTCTATGCTCTGGGACTCTGATCTCCCCTCTATTCGGGTTAAATGAATTTTGCTAAATCTAACATTAGGATCTCATGATCACTTTCACCCATAGAGCATCTTATTACCGATGGTCGACTACTACACCAGAAGATCCCGAAGATACTCTTCGATGTTCTCCCGAGAACATGTGCTCATCGCCTTTGCAATCCCCTACCACCGTAATATCCTTATGGATAACTACGACATAAACTTGCCATTCATGCAATCATTCCTGATCATGTGTTTCACAAAAGTTTTCGAAATATCGTTCGGTCTTCCAAAAATCCTGAGCAGCCTATTGCTCTTGAGATTCTTGTTTGCCTGCATTATGGTTAATCCTATAAGTCTAGTAATCTTATTGGCACCCTTTGTCACTATTATTTTGAGTAGATTAAATCGATATGTTTACGAATGCTCGCAATCATCAAGCAAATAGAATTCTTCCCATCGGCTCAGATGTCACTCCGGACATGAGCTGGTTCTCGACCAATCGATTTGCCGTCGATTGTACCCCGCTATGACTATCCATCTTTGATCAGTGCGTCTGCTTCTGATCCTTCGTTTTGGGAATCATAATTCCTTTGTTATTTAAGCATCGAATTATTCAAATGTTCTATAATCTGATGCATTTGCATTCTTTCCTTCTCTTATTGAGTACCGATACTCAAATCAGCTCCATTGTGGACCGCCAGGCCCATTGCTGGGTTATCATCCGTTAGTACCCTTCGTAGTGAAAATTCTTGTGAGTTATTCCCATGATACATAATGTCTTTGACAATCTGTATCTTCTGCTTTGTCAACCATGCTCTACTTTTGAGCTTGAGTTATTTACTCCTGAAGTTTGTGGTATATGTTCCTAAGATGCCCCTATGGGTTGAACCTATACCTTCTCTAAAACCGTGGGAACCCAAAAGATTTCACGGGTCATACTTATCTGGTATTGCACCAGGTAAAACTATCAACAACTAATGCCATTTTCGAAAAGTGAGGAGTGAATGATAGGTTATGCATTGAAGAAGTGGGAAGTCAACCTTGAGCCTTTGCGTTCATGCCCATGGACCCAATGTGGAACCTATCATCGAAGCCTCTTGTAATAATAATAATCCCCTTGTTATAAATTCGTCTTGTATCTATGTTTAATCCTTTTCAACCATGGTTCCGACCATGATTGTTCTTTTGTGATCCCATTTCTCGGACAAGTTAAAGCACTTGTCTTCTACAGATCGATATGCCTGCCCAACCTCTATTATGATCTACTTTCGAGTATTACCCCTGGTATCTCAAGGATATCATGCCATTGCACTACATCTTATGAAACTTTTGAAGAAGTACTACTTTTCCCTCTCGTTGTCACTTCATGGGTGCTGGGTTGTTTGTCACTCGAGAACACCAACAAGTGAATCTATTTCGCACTTCGATGCTATAACTTTTAAGTAATTTTTGGTTGCTTGTGAGTTTAATAATCCTTCAATCCCTTCCTAGCCTGTTTGGCTATATCATTGTCATGATGATTTTAACTGTGCTACCTGGTCCTTATTCTCGGAGCACCAATTTGCGACGATAGCTAAGCTTACATCGATCTTCCTCATCATCCCCTTTCACCTTAAACAACAAGCTGGATTTTGAGTTAGTGTCGTAACTGTGGTTCCAATAATCTCTTGCTTCTTCATTCCATTGACTTGATGTCATCGCTGATCGATTACATCTTCATGAAATATCTTGAAAAAATTTGTCGTGATCATCATCAACATTCTGAGCTCTTCCAGGATATCAATTGAATTTAAGAAAAGGAATATCATCCTTGCCCTCGGTGATTTGTGTTATCATCGACCACTTTATTGCCTTCCGTTCAAACACAAACTTGTTCGTGTTTCGTGTTATACCTTGAGATCCTTGCTATCCAGTACTTGTTCTTTACCTTGGAGTATTACCATCTTTTATGTCAAGGATGTCATGAGAATTTCACCACCTCTTAGGAATTCTTGATATAGTAATACTTCTTGCCTTCTCCGTTCATATCTTGGTCCCCGTGTTGTTTCTAACCGGAAACCGACAATTGAACTATGAGGTGCGACTTCAAAACTTCTAGCAACCCTATTGCTTTGAAGATAATGGTCGATATGTCATTCTTAGACCATTGGTTATCAAATCACCATTCTAATATTGATCATGCTACCTAAGCCCATATTTTGGGTGCACCTTTCAATCAATGATTAACTGTGTACGTTTTTCCTCGAGCATACCTCATTATATCTTTTGATCTGACAAATGTTATCTCCTTGTTCGAATACTGGTGGGAATCCTTCCTTTGGAAATCATGATTCATTGTCACTGAGTTCATTAGCCACCTTCCTCATCCTCTCCTTGGTTTAATGATGAACTTTGTTTCGGAACTCGCTTCCATAGTTCGTTTCCCGAGAATCTTGCGATGTCATCCTGTCAATTTGTGTTGCACCTTTTCTTCTCAGGCATCCTGAGTCTGAGGTATCCCGACACCAATCAAATTTGAACCTCAGTCGAATATGATGGTTGGAACATTTTCCAAGAGTCATAACATTGGTCTTTATATAACCCAGTAAGGTGATGTCATGCCTAGCACCCCTGGCCAGAGGACCTATTGTTATAGCTTCCTTTTTAGAAAAGTTAACCATTCTTCCAAGAGGAAATTGTAAGACTTATTCTATAAGTTGTTCCTAATGGATCCTTTGTGTATCCGAAGTGTGATCTTCACCCGATGACCATGTCAGTGCTATCTCGAAGCATGTCTATGGTATTCCGATTCTCAACAAGAACATTCGAAGCCCAATGCTAAATGTTTCCTTCTCAATTATCCAAACACCGTCGTGTGGCTAATGTCACGAAATTTCTCTCCCCTTGCCTAAAGAGTTTTCTTCATTATATCCTGTCATGGATATGATGCTCTGCTTGTCCTTGGGAAGGATATACCCTTGAAATATGTGTTTAAACACATTTTCCTTTCCATTGTTCTATTTAATCTGATAACCATATTTTCCTTTCCATTGGTTGGTTTAACGTTTCTTGTGATCTATATGATCTAAGAAGTAATATTCTCCTGCTTATGTAAACACCTCGGTGTACAATTCTGTCAGCCATACCCTGTTACTATTGTTGATGACATTCCCGTAGCCGCCGATGGATGAGAACTTTGCCTATTGGTCCGCCTCGTTCAACGAGCAAGAAAATGGTTCTCTTCGTCCCTCGCCCTTGGTACCGATGTTGTTGTCGACAAAACTGATAGACTATCCTCTAACATGCCTTACTTTCATGATCGTGCAAGACGTCACCGCCCTTCCTACTTTTAACCCCCATGGTGGGCCCATAACCCACAATTCCACATGATCGAAACCTGACTCTCCTATACACCCTGTTGCCAAAGTTATTCCTAGAGCTTGACTTCGTATGTAGTTCACGGGTCACCTGCCTAGTGATCTATTCTGGTATCAAACGAAATACTTATTCTCGTTGCTCTGGACCCCCTTCGCCTTCTGATAGGCCATCCAACGATTGCCCGCCCATTGGAAACTTCTCATGATACCTTCTTACTTTACTCTCGATATTTTCTTAAGTATCTATTTGAGAGTTACTTTCTACCATATTCCCTGAGGTATCCGCCAGATAGTCAACCTTGTAAGCTCCGTTCTTCCGAAGTTACCCCTTGTCCTTTCGTAAGTATGTTGGAGTTCCTGAAGAAAGGATATCGACTTTATCATGATAACCTGAAGCCGAGAAATGAATACATCAATGTAATGGATCAACTCCTTCAGGAAGAGCAACCAACACCGAGAAAACAAGTTAGAATTTCGTAACCACGCCTTTCCCCCTTACTCTATCTCTTAAATCTCGTGACGAGATTTCTTGTAGTGGAGGAGAATTGTGACGCCCGGATGATTAAGCTACAGTGAACTCTGCTAATGATGCCACGTCACTTCGATTACTGTTGCTAGTCTCGCGTTAGTTCAAAACTGATTCAAATTCAAATTCAAAATGAAGCAAACAATAAAAGTTTTCAAATATTAAAACTAAAGTGTTCATCATGTGGCGAATAATCCCTAACTAGTTTTGGTGGTGGAACCAACCTTTTACTAAGTGTTTAAATGCCCTAAACTAATTAAAATCCGTGGCTAAAATAATAATTTAATTGCTTTTGAAAATATAGAAATATTATACTAATTTATTTTTGGTCCAGACTAGTTTTGGCAGTGGCCTATTTTGATGATACTATTTTAGGTAATAACTTAGTTTTTTTAAAAACTAAAATATCATAAACTAAAATGAAAATAGAAAAAAACAAACTAACATAAAACAAAATAAAAAAAGAAACCCCCTAACCCCTGGGCCAACCGACCCAGCTGCCGGCCGGCCAGCCCAAAAGGCCCAACCGGCCGAACCAACCCCCACTCCCTTATCCCAAAACCCTAACCCACTACCGCTCTCCCACTCCCCCCACGATGCCACACCCCACTCCCCCACTCCCTCGTCTGAATCGGGAGGATCCTGATCCCATCGCCCCCTCCCGCCGCCCACCGCCGCGGCCACCTCACCGACGCCGGAGCAACCCCGCCGGCCTGCCTCCCCTGGGTTGTGCCGTCTCCGTCCTCCTCCTCGACCTCCATTGCCCCGTGCCCTACTCCTCCTCTGTGAGCTCCCCGTCCCTCCTCTCTCTGCCGTGGCCACGCCCTCTCCCCCGCGCTCGGCTCCGCCGCCCGATGTAGCTCGCGGACAGTCGCACCCGGCCAACCCCGCGCCGCCCGCGCCCTCACCGCCCAGCCGCTTGCCGCGCGCACACGCGCGCGCTCTGCGCCTGCCGTGGCCTCCTTCCCCTTGCCGCGCTCTGCCCCTGGCCTCCTCCTGCTGCTGCTGCTATAGCGTGGCTGTTGCTGCTGCCTCGGGCCGCCGTTGTTTGCCACCGTGTGCGTGCCCGCTGCCCCTGCCCCTGTCTGCCTCCCCCCACTCGCCGCTGCTGCCCGCTGTGGGCTCGGCCGCGCGCCCGCGCCGCCTCACCCCCGCTCCTCTGCTGCTGCTGGCGTTGCTGGCGACGCGACGACCGCGCCGACGCGCCGTCCAGCCGCCGCCTTGGCCCCCGTGCTGAACCCCGTCGCCGTACGCCACGGCCCCTGCTGCATCTGCGCCGTCCTGCCGCCTGTGCACACCACTGCGCCCTCGCACGCCCGCCCTTCGCTGCCTGGCCGTGCCCCGGTCGCGTCGCCCGCGCCATCCGCACCTCCAGCCCGCATCGCCTCGCACCGCTTGCTGTCTCCGCCGCCCTTGCCCGGGCGCGCCTGGCCGCGCCGTGGCGCCCATGGCTGTCCCTTCCTTCACCGGCGGTTCCTGCCGCCCGTTGCGGTGGCCGGCGACGCCTCGCCGTCCCCCCTGTGTTGGAATGGGTGGGCGCCCATTCGGGCTAGCGCCCGTCGCCCGCACGCCCGAACCCGACAGGCCCCTGTGCCACTGGATAGAGGGGCCCGGCCCCAGAACGCTTAAAAAAATAATAATTTAAATTAATTAAAAAATTAATAATAAATAAAAATATTAATTAATTATTAATTAATTAAATTAATCTAATTAATCTGTTAATTAAACTAATTTACATGGTTAGTTAGTTAGAAGTGTATGACAAGCGGGGTCCATCCCCAAAACGTTAAAATGAAATATATAAATAAAATTAAATATTAATTAATTAATTAACTAAATAATAAATTTAATTAATTATGTCTAAAATTAACTAACTAAGACTAATTAACCTAATAACTATTTAACCTAATTAACTAAGCAGTCTCTGACACGTGGGACCCACCTGTCAGGTTGACCAGGTCAACGTTGACTACTGACGTCATGCTGACGTCGGCAAACACTATTCTGGATAATATTTATTTAAAATAATTAAATAAATCCTAAAAATGATTTAATTCTTTTAAAATCCATATAAAATTAACCGTAGCTCGGATGAAAATGTTTTCTACATGAAAGTTGCTCAGAACGAGGAGACGAATCCGGATACGCAGCCCATTCGTCCGCCATGCATCCCTAGCATAGCGAACATGCAACTTTCCCCCTCCGATTCATCTGTCCGAAAACGCGAAACACTAGGGATATTTTCCCGGATGTTTCCCCCCTTCACCGATATCACCTCATACCGCGTTAGGGCACACCTAGCACCGTTACATGTCATGTCATGCTTCATTATGCATCCATTTGCATTGTATTCATTGTTTCTTCCCCCTCTTCTCTCCGGTAGACTACGAGACTGACGCCGCTGCTGGTGCCCCGTTCGACTACAGTGTTGATGACCCCTCCTTCTTGCCAGAGCAACCAGGCAAGCCCCCCCTTGATCACCAGATATCGCCTATTCTTCTCTCTACTGCTTGCATTAGAGTAGTGTAGCATGTTACTCCTTTTGTTAATCCTATTCTGATGCATAGCCTGTCATTGTTGCTACAATTGTTGATACCTTACCTGCAATCCTAAATGCTTAGTATAGGATGCTAGTTTATCATCAGTGGCCCTACATTCTTGTCCGTCTGCCATGCTATACTATCGGGCCGTGATCACTCGGGAGGTGATCACGGGTATATACTTATATACATATTATATGACTGTGGTGACTAAAGTCGGGTCGGCTCATATAGTACCCGCGAGTGATTATATGGATTGGGTCCGAAAGGACATTTGTCCTGACGGCCCTCTGAGTGGATCTTTATGGCAGAGCGACAGGGCATGTTGAGACCGCCTAGGAGAGAGGTGGGCCTGACCCTGGTCGGCGTCCACGGTTATTTCAAAATAACACGCTTAAAGAGATTTGGGTATTTGATTTGAGTCTCGCCACTGGCCTATACGCACTAACCAACTACGTGGGAACAGTTATGGGCGCTCGACGTCGTGGTATCAGCCAAAGCCTTCTTGACATCAGCGACAGTGGCGCGCACTGGGTTGGACTGGAATGCCTGCTCTTGTATATGGGAGGCTAGGTCTGCTCGCCGGTCACGTACGCAACGTGCAGGTGTGCAATGGGCGATGGGCCCAGACCCCTGCGCCATAGGATTTAGATCGGCGTGCTGACCTCTCTGTTGTGCCTAGGTAGGGCTGCGACGTGTTGATCTTCCGAGGCCGGCATGACCCAGAAAAGTGTGTCTGGACAAAGGGGATCGAGCGTGTTGGGAAATGTGGTGCACCCCTGCATGGAAGTTTATCTATTCAAATAGCCGTGTCCCTCGGTAAAAGGACGACCCGAAGTTTTACCTTGACCTTATGACAACTAGAACCGGATACTTTATAAAACACACCCTTCCAAGTACCAGATACAACCGGTGATCGCTCTCTCATAGGGCGACGAGGGGAGGATCACCGGGTAGGATTATGCTATGCGTTGTTACTTGGTGAACTTACCATCTACTCTCTTCTTCTGCGGCAAGATGGAGGTTACCAGAAGCGTAGTCTTCGATAGGAATATCTATCCCCCTGTTATTCCGACATTCTGCAGTTCAGTCCACATATGCTACCCGTTTTTAATTTGATACCAATGCATAAATATGTAGTGTAGCTCCTTGCTTGCGAGTACTTTGGATGAGTACTCACGGTTGCTTTGTTCCCCCTTTTCCCCCTTTTCTATACCCGATTGTTGCGACCAGATGATGTAGCCCAGGAGCCAGACGCCACCGTCGACGACAACTCCTACTACTCTGGAGGTGCCTACTACTACATGCAGGCCGCTGACGACAACCAGGAGTAGTTTAGGAGGATCCCAGACAGGAGGCCTGCGCCTCTTTCGATTTGTATCCCTGTTTGTGCTAGCCTTCTTAAGGCAAACTTGTATAACTTATGTCTGTACTCAGATATTGTTGCTTCCGCTGACTCGTCCATGATCGAGCTCTTGTATTCGAGCCCTCGAGGCCCATGGCTTGTAATATGATGCTTGTATGACTTATTTTATCTGTAGAGTTGTGTTGTGATATCTTCCCATGAGTCCCTGATCTTGATCGTACACGTTTGCGTGTATGATTAGTGTACGATTGAATCGGAGGCGTCACACTCTGCTCTCGCCGGTGATGCGGGACAGAGAGGGTGCCCTGGATCCTTCGCGGTAAACATCGCAACTTGGGTGGGGGTCCCAGGGTGGCAAAGCTTGAGGGGCCCCCATGCGTGGGTGTCGCGAACGGGGGAAGGGGGGCGAGGCGGTTGGATCCGGGTGCGGTGGCGTAAATCTTGCTGCTCGAGATGGTTACAAGCCATGGCGGTGCCGGGAGGGTCGGTAAAGTGGCCTCCTTGGTCGCCGACGTCGGCCCCGGCGTGAGCAGAGGAGAGGCATCAGGGTGCGCTGGGGGGCCAAGAGGGCGGTAGACCTAGTTGACCAGGGCTCTAGGCAAGCGCGGCTGACCAGAGCTACGACGCCAGAGAGGGGGTCGCCGGAGTTCACCAAGATGGATTTCCCCCCTCTCTTGGCCATGGGTTGGTTAACGGGGAGGGTGGACCAGAACAGGGGGTTTGGGCCGGATGCATGTGGGTCGCTGTTGGTGTCAAAACCGGCGGATCTCGGGTAGGGGGTTCCGAACTGTGCGTCTAAGGCGGATGGTAACAGGAGGCAGGGGACACAATGTTTAGACAGGTTCGGGCCCTCTCGATGGAGGTAATACCCTACTTCCTGCTTGATTGATCTTGATGATATGAGTATTACAAGAGTTGATCTACCACGAGATCGTAGAGGCTAAACCCTAGAAGCGAGCCTATGGTTATGATTGTTGTTGTCCTACAGACTAAACCCTCCAGTTTATATAGACACCGGAGGGGGCTAGGGTTACATAGAGTCGGTTACAAGGGAGGAGATCTACATATCTGAATTGCCAAGCTTGCCTTCCACGCAAAGAAGAGCCCCACCCAGATACGGGACGAAGTCTTCAATCTTGTATCTTCATAATCCAACAGTCCGGCTGAAGGATATAGTCCGGCTGTCCGAGGACCCCCTAATCTAGGACTCCCTCAGTAGCCCCTGAACCAGGCTTCAATGACGATGAGTCCGGTGCGCAGATTGTCTTCGACGTTGCAAGGCGGGTTCTTCCTCCGAATATTCCATAGAAGATTTCTAACACAAGCATAGTGTCCGGCTCTGCAAAACAAATTCCACATACCACCGTAGAGAGTATAATATTTCCACAAATCTAATCTGCTGACAACTTTTCATAACTTGACATCATGCCATGGCCCGATCATTATTCGAACCGTTTTTCTCAACCAGTTACTGCACATATTGCGAGGCGGTTTTCTTGGCACGTCTTGTCGAAGCAGAGATCGTGTCCCCTTATCACGGGATTCTCATCAATACGGGTGTGGGTAACCCAACCGCGCCATCAATCACGGCGCTTGGGGAATAAGCGAGTTTACCAGGCAGGTGGGGAGGCGCATAGTTTCTTCCACCCTTATAAAGATACAAGGACTCCTCCTTTTCACCCACTCCTTCTTCTTCCCTGCCCATCCATTCTCGCGCACTCGAGCTCCAGCGCCCAAGTTCGCATTTCCTCCGCAAAACCACTCCAAACATGTCCGGAGCGGGAGGAAAGTGGATGGTCTCCTCTGTTACGGAGGAGAACATTACGAAGCTCCGGGAAGCCGGATACCTGGCCGTAGATATCGCGCACCGGCTCCCAGATGTGGGGAAGATCATCCCTACCCCTGAACCCCACGAAAGGGTTGTATTCCTTACCCATTTCGTCTACGGGCTGGGATTTCCCCTCCACCCATTTATTCGTGGGCTCATGTTCTACTATGGGCTGGACTTCCACGATATGGCCCCCAATTTCATCATCAACATCTCGGCGTTTATCGTAGTGTGCGAGGCCTTCCTCCGCATCAAGCCCCACTTCGGCCTATGGGTGAAGACCTTCAACGTTAAACCGAAGGTGGTGGTCGGCCAGCAAGCAGAGTGCGGAGGCGCCATGGTGAGAAAAATGGCCAACGTCACCTGGCTCGAAGGCTCCTATGTGGAGACAGTGAAGGGGTGGCAATCAGGGTTGTTCTACATCACCGAGTCGTGTGACACCAACTGGGTGGCGGCCCCTGAATTTCGATTCGGCATCCCCACGTGGCTCACCTCCTAGAAAGAGAAGGGCCTATCCTGGGGTTCATCAGTGGAGCTGACCGGCCTCCAGAATTGTGTAAAAAACATGATAAGCAAGAAAATTAAGCTTGTCAACGTGGTCCAGGCCATGCTCTTCCGCCGGATCCTCCTGTGTCAAAGACAGGCATTCAATATGTGGGAGTTCGACCCGGCTAAGCACCAGACGCTGCGAGAGCTCTTTGACATGACACACCAGGACATCTGGAGGGTGCTATTCAAGTCCGCCGAGGTACCTCCTCCCCTTACTGAGGATCGTGGACTCAGCCCAAAGCGCCCTGCCAATCCGGTAAGCTCCTTATATCTCATAAGACGTTTCTTTCCCACTATAATCATGTGGGGGATCTAAAACTCCACGCCATTTAACAGGAATGGTTCGCGACAGCGGAGAAGATCAATTGTCCGGCCCCACTGCCCGAGGATCCAGCAAGGGCTCTCTTAACGGAGATGCTGGTTCCGGCGCCCTATGAGGCGCCCGAGAAGAAGGCCAAGAAGAAGGCCACGGGGACCAGGAAAGGTCTCCGGCGCAAGGTCGTATCGGACTCATCATCCGATAACACCGAGGCACTCTCCTCCCACGAAAACGAGGAGGAGGAAGAGGAAAGATCCCCCCCCAGCTGGGGGAGACAAGAAAAGGAAGCCGAAGGGTCCAAGAAGGGAAGGACTCTCCTTCCGGACTGCTCCACGGCGGCCGCTTTTAGCGACAAGGAGTGGTTACCCAGGGACAAGCCCCTGGCAAAGTCCTAAGTATCCGGATACCATAATAGTTCTTGGTATGTTTCATTTTATTACTTCTTATCATGCCGAACATGATCATGCAGCCCCTCCAAAGCCCGTATCGACGTATCCTCTTCGGATGAGTCTTTGGGCCCGTCAGAGATGAACAACGATTCAGTCCCGACCGCCTCCTCCCCCCACCCTACAGACGACGTCGAGGTCCTGTCTCAAAAGGTACTGAACCAAGGGGAGACAGTTCCGGAAGCACCCCAAGGCGACATTCCGGACGCTGGGCGCATGAGGGACAAGACTCCCATGGGCTCTAATGCCGGGGGCAGCAAGTCTATGCCAATGGCCTCTGTCCATCCAGGGGCATCGGACAATTTGCTTGAAGCGCTTCGCGGCACTTCCATTGACGAAGAGCACCGCACTATCATGAGTGCGGTGGTCAAGAAGGTTTAGTCCGCCCAAAGTGGACTGGCTGAAGCCTATGCCAGCCTCCTAACAAGCTTTGAGGTAAGTAATCAAATTATGGGAAAATGTTACAGCATAGACAATAACCCATGATGCTCTGTTTGGTGTTCGAAAGAAAGGCCGAACAGAGGATCAAATAATAATCACAGGAGTCTAATCAGAATATGTCTATGTGAATAAGCAGGCTTCACTGCTAGCCGCTGCCGCTCACACGGCGGAGGTCTTCGCACTGAAGCGGGACCTTGAGCAGTCCGAGGAAGAGCTCAGCCTTACCAAGAGGCAGCTCGACGAGAACAAAGGTAAGTGATACCTCATCTGTTTATTGATTAAAAGGAAACTGGTTGTTAGATCACAGGATCGTCATGAATTTGGCTAGGGGCCATCACTGAAGTGGCGACCCTGAAGAAGGCGCTGTCCGAGGCCGAAGGCAAAGCGGCCAAGGAGCGCACCGAGCGCGAGAAGCAAGAGGCCCAAGTCGGCGAGGTTCAGCAAGAGCTCTAGGAGTTTGTCTAGAAGTACGAGTCCTTGGAGCGTGATTCTAGGACGCAAGGGTCCGAGCTTGCGAAGGCCCTCGAGAACGCACAAAATGCCACGGCTGAAGCCCAAAAGGCCCTCCAGGAAATTGAGGCGGTCAGGAAGATAGCGGCAGGTAAGGCATTCATTATGCAAAGCAAGCATGTGAAGGACACTTTCCTTTTACTTACCCAAATTCGGAGCTCTCCAAGAGCATTCGCAGATCTACCCAGCAGTGTGTCGGATGCCGCAGAGTTCTACCGGGCCGAGGAAGGGAGCTCGACGGAGAGGTTGTTCTAGTCTCAGCATACTGGGACCGAACATCCGATGCCCTTGAGAAACCAGTTGAAGCAACTGGTCGAGCTTCACAAGGCGGACGAACTAGCCATGAAGGGCCTCATAGTCCGGATGTGGCCTGGCGAGCCCCTGCCTGGTAGCTATTTCGGCCTGGTAAGGCGGCTTGTGAACGCCTGCCCACGGTTTGAAGTCATAAAGCGGTCCGTCTGCATTGAGGGTGCGCGTAGGGCTTTTGCTCGGGTGAAAGTGCATTGGGCGAAGATGGACGCCGGAAAGCTGGTGAAGGATGGGCCGCCGAAGGGCAAGGAGCATCGCCACCCCGAAAAGTATTATGACAGTGTCCTAAAGGGTGCTCGCCTTGTGGCAGAGGAATGTGCTAAGGATGTAATATTTGAATGAATGTACTCATGTGATCCTATAATATGAAAACGAGTTCATGTGCGCTATGTAACGCTTGTTAATTTAAAATATTACCTTCTGTGCGGCCATTTATAAAATTTGAGAGTTGGCCAGTCGTCGGCTTCTGCCCCCATGTAACTAGTACTGAGGTGTTCGGGATAAACCTGATCACTCTTAATCCTAGTTTTGGGTCCTTCGAAGGAGGTGTTCAGCACAACGAACCAGGCAATCAGACTATGAAGCTTGATCACTCTCACTTAGCCATAGAAGTCTACAATTTTAAATTTTGGCGAAGCCCCGAGTATTCGGAAGGCCGAACTTAGGGCGCTATGTACGCCTAAATCGGACAAGGCTGACTCCTCCCCCGAAGCGGAAAAAATCTTTAAGGATTTGAGACCTCTCGAACAGCGACCAGCTCTCGCCGCATCATGACAGTCAGTTTTCGGCTTTCTCTACTGAGGTGCTCGTCCGGAAGAACCGGGACACAATCGCAGTAGTTCTCCCAGTGCTACCTTAGCCGATATAGCGGAACGTAAGGTACCAAAACATGGGAGCCGGGCAAACCCAACTATTGACCCAAGACATGATTCAGAGCTGATGCATATAATGCTATAAGTTTGGGGTGCCGCACTGTCGAAAGTGTTCGGACTTTTCATGCCATGTTATGGGGTACACTGAAGCCCCTGGCACACTAGTCGTATCAGAATGTACGGGTGCGGCTTGTCGTGAGTAAGCAGATAGGGAAAAAAGAGAGAAAAGAATGAAATAATGAGTTGATGCTGTACATTGTTATTTAAATGATACGTCAAAGCGTATGCATACATGTAGTGCAATAAGTAAAAAATAGGACTATAAGACATGTCCTATCCAAGGTCAAGCTGCATGTGGGTATGCAAAACAGGTATATCGATCGTTATCAGAGACCACCCGAGGATTCCCTTGTACGTCAAAGCTTCTTGCTTCCTTGGTGTTTCCTTCCCGTGACGGGTCCGATAATCAGGCTATCGGAGAGGGCCTTCAGAGAATAGGGGCCTGAAAGGAAGAAAATGTAAAAGGTATACGGGTCCTGAAGTGGTTGAGCCGCATTGTGGGCCGTGCCATGGCCGTGCCTCCGCCTATGCCCATGGTATCTTGAGTGCGTAATTATGTACGCGCGACGCAAATTTTGCCGCTTGACTGGGACTACGACGGAGGCCGAATTGCTAGGCAAGCTCTAAACGTGCCTGGCGATCCTCTTGCAGGGTACTGCGAACTCGCTTGAAGGTGTCCGGGGTCTTTTTCGCCGAATTGGCGGTTTGCCTCAAAAGGCTGCTTTGCGCTTCTGCTGCGAGGGCCGCAGTGTGCTCCTCCGTGCGGAGCGAGCGTTCTGTGTTTCCATTAACTATTATAACCCCGCGAGGTCCTGGCATTTTGAGCTTGAGGTATGCATAATGCGGTACCGCATTGAATCTGGCAAATGCGGTTCGTCCGAGCAGTGCGTGATAGCCACTACGGAAGGGGACGATATCGAAGATTAGATCCACGCTTCGGAAGTTTTCCGGAGATCCGAAGACCACTTCCAGTGTGATTGAGCCCGTGCAACAGGCCTCTACACCTGGGATGACACCTTTAAAGGTGGTTTTGGTGGGTTTGATCCTCGAGGGCTCTATACCCATTTTACGCATTGTATCCTGATAGAGCAGGTTCAGGCTACTGCCACCGTCCATAAGGACTCGACTAAGGTGAAATCCATCAATGATGGGGTCAAGGACCAATGCGACAGAACCGTGATGATGGATACTGGTGGGGTGGTCCCTGCGATCGAAGGTGATCGGACAAGAAGACCATGGGTTGAACTTTGGGGCGACTGGCTCCATCGCATAGATGTCCCTCAGTGCACGCTCCCGTTCCCGCTTGGGAATATGGGTTGCGTATATCATATTTACCGTTTTCACTTGGGGAGGAAATTTCTTCTGTCCTCCTGTGTTCGGCGGCCGGGGCTCCTCCTCGTCATCGCTATGCAGCCCCTTTTCCTTGTTTTCGGCATTCAACTTTCCGGCCTGTTTGAACACCCATCATTCTTTGTTGGTGTGGTTGGCTGGTTTATTGGGGGTGCCGTGAATTTGACACGAACGATCGAGTATGCGGTCCAAGATGGATGGGCCCGGATTGCTTCTTTTGAACGGCTTTTTCCGCTGACCGGATTTAGAGCCACTGAATCCGGCATTAACTGCCGTGTCTTCGTCGTTGTCGCCGTTGTTACGGTGTTTGTGTCTGTTGCGACGTGGCCTACCGTTGCTATCTTTGGCATCTGAATTGCCAGGGTTTCTTGATGTGTTGTTGCTGCGAGCCAACCAGCTATCCTCGCGCGCACAAAAGTGGGTCATGAGTGTCGTGAGGGTTGCCATGGATTTCGGCTTTTCTTGGCCGAGGTGTCGGGCGAGCCACTCATCGCGGATGTTTTGCTTAAATGCCGCTAAGGCCTCGGCATCCGGACAGTCTACAATTTGGTTCTTTTAGTTAGGAACCAAGTCCAGAATTTCCTGGCTGATTCCCCTGGCTGTTGGGTTATGTGACTCAAGTCATCGGCATCCGGTGGTCGCACATAAGTGCCCTGGAAGTTGTCAAGGAATGCGTCTTCCAAATTCTCCCAACTGCCAATGGAGTTTGCCGGCAGGCTATTGAGCCAATGCCGAGCAGGTCCTTTGAGTTTTGATGGGAGGTACTTGATGGCATGTAGATCGTCACCGCGGGCCATGTGGATGTGGAGGAGGAAATCTTCGATCATACCGCGGGGTCTGTTGTACCACCATATGATTCAATATTCACAGGTTTAAAACCTTCTGGGAATTCGTGATCCATTACTTCGTCGGTGAAGCATAGGGGGTGTGCGGCGCCTCTGTGCCGGGCTATGTCACGATGCAGTCCATATGATTCTTGTCTACTGTATTCGGCCTGGTCGGATTTGCTTTTAGTATATCCGGCGTGACGGTCGTCGTCACGCATTGTGGCGCGCCCCCATGATCCATAGATCGATGTTGTATGTCCTGCTTTGTTTTCCAACATGTCTCGCAGGTCCTGCGTGTTTCCCCGGGCCTTGGTGTTTTTGTTTGACTGGCGACGGGGTGTGGGCTGGACTTCGGGCTGATATGCCGCTTTGTCTCGTCCACGAGGTGGCCGGTCAGCCGCATCATACGCTGGTAGTGTAGGCTTTAATGCTTCCTCCTCGAATTGGGGTAGCAACCTGTGCTTTGGGTAACTTTTGGTTGGGTGCTCGAGGTCGTATTCCTAGGCTGCCAGCACCTCTGTCCATCTATCAGCTAGCAGATCTTGATCAACTTGAAGCTGCTGTTGCTTTTTCTTCAGGCTTTTTGCTGTGGCTATAAGCCGGCGCTTGAAGCACTCCTACTCTACGGGATCCTCAGGCACGATAAATTCTTCATCGCCGAGGCTCACCTCGTCTTCGGAGAGGGGCATGTAATTGTCATCCTCTGATTCTCCGTCTGCCGCCTGTTCCTTAGGGCTAGCTTGCCCATCCTCCTGCTTGAAGCCTGGCTGGAGGGGATTGTCTTCGTATTAGGCACTATCCGCAGCGTTATTGTCTCTTGTGCCGATATCACTACTTTTGCTATGGCGGGGCTTAGAGCGGCGCCGATGACGCCGGTGCTTAGATTGCTTCTCAAGGGGATTATCCTCCGTTGCCTTATTGCCATCGCTTTCTTTGGGGTTGTCCACCATGTATATATCGTATGATGAGGTGGCTGTCCAGCGCCCTGTGGGCGGTGGTTCCTGTTCTTCTCCTGCATCGTCGTCCATACCGTCGATGTCTTCGGAGCCGAAATCAAGCATGTCAGTTAAGTCGTCGACAGTGGCTATTAAGTGGGTGGTGGGTGGGGAATGAATTTCTTCATCGTCCGCTTCCCACTCAAGCCGGACATAGTTCGGCCAAGGGTCTCCTGACAAGGAGAGAGACCTCAATGAATTTAGCACGTCACCCAAGGGAGAGTGCTGAAAGATATCCGCGGCGGTAAACTCCATGATCGATGCCTAATAAGATTCGATAGGCGCGGACGCAGGCGGTTCAGAGCCTTGATCAGGGACGAACCCAAGGGTCCGGCAACACAGGACGGTGTCAAAACTGGTGGATCTCGGGTAGGGGGTCCCGAACTGTGCGTCTAAGGCGGATGGTAACAGGAGGCAGGGGACACAATGTTTACCCAGGTTCGGGCCCTCTCGATGGAGGTAATACCCTACTTCCTGCTTGATTGATCTTGATGATATGAGTATTACAAGAGTTGATCTACCATGAGGTCGTAGAGGCTAAACCCTAGAAGCTAGCCTATGATTATGATTGTTGTTGTCCTATGGAGTAAACCCTCCAGTTTATATAGACACCAGAGGAGGATAGGGTTACACAGAGTCGGTTACAAGGGAGGAGATCTACATATCCGAATTGCCAAGCTTGCCTTCCGTGCAAAGGAGAGTCCCACCCCGACACGGGACGAAGTCTTCAATCTTGTATCTTCATAATCCATCAGTCCGGCCAAAGGATATAGTCCGGCCGAAGGATATAGTCCGGCTGTCCGAGGACCCCCTAATCCAGGACTCCCTCAGTCGCTACCTGGGCCCTTCCTTTGGTTTCAGATTTGCTGAGCTTACGGCCAGGCCGGCGGCTTCGATCGGGCCTAGCCTGCGACCAGACCAAAGTGTGGGCAGCACAACTCGGAGCGGCCTAGGTGGGGGCGGTCCATCTGCCAGTGTGAGCTACAAGAAATGGTGGTGGGTTGTCAGGGGGGAGAAGGCATTCCGGCTAGGGTTCCCAGCTATGCCATGCGCCATACGGAGGTGGGGGAGAAGGGTGAGGTTCATCTCATCAGTGGAAGCGCCCGAGCTCGTGGCGGCGGCGATCAGAATGGAGAAGGAGCGGTGGCTGCAGGTCCATGGCCGCAATAAGAGGCCGCGGGGAGGAGGTGGTGGTCGACGAAGATGATCGGAACCGCGAGCGCGACCTTCGCGCTCAGTGATACGTCTCCAACGTATCTATAATTTTTTTATTATTCCATGCTGTTATCTTATCAATGTTGGATGTTTTATATACACTTTCAAGCAATTATCATTTTTGGGGACTAACCTATTAACTTAGTGCCCAGTGCCACTTGCTGTTTTTTGCTTGTTTTGGCTTTGCAGAATATCACTATCAAACGAAGTCCAAATGCCACGAAATTTTTTGGAGATTTTTTTCTAGACAAAAGAGACACCAGAAGCTTGAGGAGAAGATCAGATGATGGACCGTGGGCCTACAAGGCACCAGGGTGTGCCCTAGTGTGTTGGGGGGCCCATGTGGCTCCGTTTGACTTAAATTTGCTTCTATAAATTCTCTAAAATCGTGAAACCAACAAAAAATTCCATGAAATACTTTTTCCACCGCCACAAGTTCCATAACCATGATATCCCTTCTGGAGGCCTTTTCCGGCACTATGCCGGAGGGGGATTTGATCATGGAGGGGGCTCTACATCATCCTTGCTGCCCTCCGATGATGCGTGAGTAGTTTACCACAGACCTATGGGTCCATAGTTAGTAGCTAGATGGCTTATTCTCCCTATTTGATCTTCAATACAATGTTCTCCTCAGTGTTCTTGGAGATTCATTTGATGTGATGACTTTTTGTGCGTGTTTGTTGGGATCCGATGAATTGCGAGTTTATGATCAGATCTATCCATGAATATTATTTGAGTTTTCTATGAACTCTTTTATGCATGATTGTTATAGCCTCTGATATGTCTCCAACGTATCTATAATTTTTGATTGCTCCATGCTATATTATCTACTGTTTTGGACTATATTGGGCTTTATTTTCCACTTTTATATTATTTTTGGGACTAACCCATTAACCGGAGGCCCAGCCCAGAATTGCTGTTTTTTGCCTATTTCAGTGTTTCGAAGAAACGGAATATGAAACGGAGTCCAAACGGAATGAAACCTTTGGGAACGTGATTTTCTCACCAAACGTGATCCAGGAGACTTGGACCCTACGCCAAGGCATCAGAGAGGCGGTAACGAGGGTGGGGGGCGAGCCCCCTGCCTCGTGGGCCCCTCGAAGCTCCACCGACGTACTTCTTCCTCCTATATATACGTACGTACCCCCAAACGAACAGAACATGAGCCAAAAACCTAATTCCACCGCCACAACTTTCTATATCCACGAGATCCCATCTTGGGGCCTGTTCCGGAGCTCCGCCGGAGAGGGCCGACATCACGGAGGGCTTCTACATCATCATAGCCTCTCCGATGAAGTGTGAGTAGTTTACCTCAGACCTTCGGGTCCATAGTTAGTACCTAGATGGTTTATTCTCTCTTTTTGGATCTCAATACAAAGTTCTCCCCCTCCCTCGTGGAGATCTATTCGATGTAATCTTCTTTTTGCGCTGTGTTTGTTGAGACCGATGAATTGTGGGTTTATGATCAAGTCTATCTATGAATAATATTTGAATCTTCTCTGAATTCTTTTATGTATGATTGGTTATCTTTGCAAGGCTCTTCGAATTATCCGTTTGGTTTGGCCAACTAGATTGGTATTTCTTGCCATGGGAGAAGTGCTTAGCTTTGGGTTTGATCTTGCGGTGTCCTTTCCCAGTGACAGAAGGGGCAGCAAGGCACGTATTGTATCATTGCCATCGAGGATAACAAGATGGGGTTTATTTAATATTGCATGAATTTATCTCTCTACATCATGTCATCTTGCTTAAAGCGTTACTCTGTTTTTAACTTAATACTCTAGATGCATGCTGGATAGCGGTCGATGAGTGGAGTAATAGTAGTAGATGCAGAATCGTTTCGGTCTACTTGTCACGGATGTGATGCCTATATACATGATCATGCCTAGATATTCTCATAACTATGCTCAATTCTGTCAATTTCTCAACAGTAATTTGTTCACCCACCGTAGAATACTTATTCTCTTGAGAGAAGCCACTAGTGAAACCTATGGCCCCTGGGTCTATTCTCATCATATCATTCTCCATCACTTTAATCTTGCTTTCCTTTTTTACTTTACCTTTTACTTTTTACTGTGCATCTCTATACCAAAAATACCAAAAATATTATATCTATCAGATCTCACTCTCGTAAGTGACCGTGAAGGGATTGACAACCCCTAACCGCGTTGGTTGCGAGTAGCTATCGTTTTGTGTAGGTACGAAGGACTTGAGCGTAGCCTCCTACTGGATTGATACCTTGGTTCTCAAAAACTGAGGGAAATACTTACGCTACTCTGCTGCATCATCCTTTCCTCTTCGGGGAAATCCAACGCAAGCTCAAGAGGTAGCAACAAGAATTTCTGGCGCCGTTGCCGGGGAGTCTCCGCAAAAAGTCAACATACCAAGTACCCATCACAATCCCTATCTCTCGCTTTACACTAGTTGCCATTTGCCTCTCGTTTTCCTCTCCCCCACTTCACCCTTGCCGTTTTATTCACCCCCTCTTTCCCAATCTCCTTCTCTTTTCCGTTTGCCTTTTTCTCGCTTGCCTTGTCGTCATGGCTAGTCTCATATCTTCTCCGTTGTCTCCCGAGAATGAAGTCCTAAATTTTAAACAAAGGGAGGGAGAAAATATAAAAGATGCTTAGTATAGAATTTGCAATGCTCAAAATAGATCTACCAGGAAGCAATCTACTTCAGTTCTTCTCCGCAATTTTTACATAGGTGTTAATCCTTGGTATAGATATATCCTTGATACCATTACCGGAGGGAACTTCTTGGCTAGCCATACTTTTGATTCTTATAATGCTATGTTAGATTTATTTGGCTCACCACCTCTTTTGGTTAATGGAACCATGTTAACTTTGGTGCATGTCATGCAAAGACTTGAAATTATTGAAAATAAAGTTGCTACTATTGAATTAATTGAAAATCTAGATAAAAAGATCCACAATCAAATTACTAAATATGGATCTAAGGTAGGAATGACTTTGAAAAATATTAAGGAAAAGGAACCCATAGTTAATGAGAAGATAAACTTAGATTCTACTAGAATTGATAAACTTGAGGGTATCATTACAAACTTGGGAACCGCTTTTTCTTCTGTAAAGAATACTCCAAGTCCTTCTACTAAAATTGCCAAGCTTATGTATGTTCCTAAAAATAAGGGTGAATCATCTAGTAAGGAAACTGCAGATCTTAAATCTATAAGTATTCATCCCAATCTTTTTGCTATCATTAAGGAACCAATTGCTACAAATGACTTTTTTGATCTTGTGCCTAAAAGTTTGATAATCACTAGAAAGAAAGAAATTCCTAAGGAAAATAGATGCCTCATCGAAGAATTGCCTACGAAAGATGGCAATACCTAGATCTATCCTCACTTTTATGCCTAGCTAGGGGCGTTAAACGATAGCGCTTGTTGGGAGGCAACCCAATTTTATTTTTATTCCTTGCTTTTTGCTCCTGTTTAGTAATAAATAAATTATTTAGCCTCTGTTTTGGTTGTGTTTTTTGTGTTTAATTAGTGTTTGTGCCAAGTAGAACCGTTGGGAAGACTTGGGGAAAGTCTTGTTGAACTTGCTGTAAAAACAGAAACTTTATCGCTCACGAGAACTGCTGTCATTTTTATTTGGAGAGTGGTATTTAGTCAATTATTTTTTAAGATGATTAATAGATAAATTCCTCACGTCCAGCAATTTATTTTAGGATTTTTGGGGTTCCATAAGTTTGCGTTAGTTACAGATTACTACAGACTGTTGTGTTTTTGACAGATTCTGTTTTTCGTGTGTTGTTTGCTTAGTTTGATGAATCTATGGCTAGTAAAATAGTTTATAATCCACAGAGAAGTTGGAATACAGTAGGTTTAACACCAATATAAATAAAGAATGAGTTCATTATAGTATCTTGAAGTGGTCTTTTGTTTTCTTTCGCTAATGGAGCTCACGAGTTTTCTACCTTGAGTTTTGTGTTGTGAAGTTTTCATGTTTTGGGTAAGGATTTGATGGATTATGGATCAAGGAGTGGAAAGAGCCTAAGCTTGGGGATGCCTATGGCACCCCCAAGATAATCTAAGGACACCTAAAAGCCAAAGCTTGGGGATGCCCCGGAAGGCATCCCCTCTTTCGTCTACTTCTATCGGTAACTTTACTTGGAGCTATATTTTTATTCACCAACATGATATGTGTTTTGCTTGGAGCGTCTTGTATTATTTGTGTCTTTGTTTGTTAGTGTGCCACAATCATCCTTGCTGTACACACCTTTTGAGAGAGCCATACATGAATTAGAATTTGATAGAATACTCTATGTGCTTCACTTATATCTTTTGAGCGTTATAATTTTGCTCTATGTGCTTCACTTATATCTTTTGAGATAAGTAGTTTTGCTCTATGTGCTTCACTTAGATCTTTTAGAGCACAGTGGTGGATTTGTTTTAAAGAAACTATTGATCTCTCATGCTTCACTTAAATTATTTTGAGAGTCTTAATAGCATGGTAATTTTCTTAATAATAATATGCTTGGTATTCAAGATTTGTGAAAATTTATTTTGAGTGTGTTGAATACTATGAGAAGTTTGAAGCATGATAATTGTTTTGAGATATGGAGGTGATAATATTAAAGTCATGCTAGTTGAGTAGTTGTGAGTTTAAATAATACTTGTGTTGAAGCTTGTGATTCCCGTAGCATGCACGTATGGTGAACCGTTATGTGATGAAGTCAGAGCATGATTTATTTACCGATTGTCTTCCTTATGAGTGGCGGTCGGGGACGAGCGATGGTCTTTTCCTACCAATCTATCCCCCTAGGAGCATGCGCGTAATACTTTGCTTCGATAACTTGTAGATTTTTGCAATAAGTATATGAGTTCTTTATGACTAATGTTGAGTCCATGGATTATACGCACTCTCACCCTTCCACCTTTGCTAGCCTCTCTAATACCGCGCACCTTTCGCCGGTATCATACACCCACCATATACCTTCCTCAAAACAGCCACCATACCTACCTATTATGGCATTTCCATAGCCATTCCAAGATATATTGCCATGCAACTTTCCACCGTTCCGTTTATTATGACACACTCCATCATTGTCATATTGCATATCCCGGTACGCCGCCGGAAGCATTCATATATAGTCATATTTTGTTCGAAGTATCGAGTTGTAATTGTTGAGTTGTAAGAAAAATAAAAGTGTGATGATCATCTTTATTAGAGCATTGTCCCAGTGAGGAAAGGATGATGGAGACTATGATTCCCCCACAAGTCGGGATGAGACTCCGGACGAAAAATAAATAAAAGAGGCCAAAGAAGCCCAAAAAAAGAGAAAGAAAAGAGGCCATAAAAAAAGAAAGAGAAAAGGCCCAAATAAAAAAATAAAAAAATGAGAGAAAAAGAGAGAAGGGACAATGTTACTATCCTTTTACCACACTTGTGCTTCAAAGTAGCACCATGATCTTCATAGTAGAGAGTCTCTCATGTTATCACTTTAGATATACTAGTGGGAATCTTTCATTATAGAACTTGGCTTGTATATTCCAATGATGGGCTTCCTCAAATTTCCCTAGGTCTTCATGAGCAAGCAAGTTGGATGCACACCCACTTAGTTTCTTTTTGAGCTTTCATATACTTATAGCTCTAGTGCATCCGTTGCATGGCAATCCCTACTCACTCACATTGATATCTATTGATGGGCATCTCCATAGCCCGTTGATACGCCTAGTTGATGTGAGACTATCTTCCCCTCTTTTTGTCTTCTCCACAACCACCATTCTATTCCACATATAGTGCTATATCCATGGCTCACGCTCATGTATTGCGTGAAGATTGAAAAAGTTTTGAAAAAGTTAGAGTATGAAACAATTGATTGGCTTGTCATCGGGGTTGTGCATGATTTAAATATTTTGTGTGGTGAAGATAGAGCATAGCCAGACTATATGATTTTGTAGGGATAACTTTCTTTAGCCATGTTATTTTGAGAAGACATAATTGCTTTGTTAGTATGCTTGAAGTATTATTATTTTTATGTCAATATAAACTTTTGTCTTGAATCTTTCTAATCTGAATATTCATATCACAATTAAGAAGATTTGCATTGAAATTATGCCAAGTAGCACTCCGCATCAAAAATTCTCCTTTTATCATTTACGTACTCGAGGACGAGCAGGAATTAAGCTTGGGGATGCCTGATACGTCTCCAACGTATCTATAATTTTTGATTGCTCCATGCTATATTATCTAATGTTTTGGACTATATTGGGCTTTATTTTCCACTTTTATATTATTTTTGGGACTAACCTATTAACCGGAGGCCCAGCCCAGAATTGCTGTTTTTTGCCAATTTCAGTGTTTCGAAGAAACGGAATATCAAACGGAGTCCAAACGGAATGAAACCTTCGAGAACGTGATTTTCTCACCGATCGTGATCCAGGAGACTTGGACCCTACGCCAAGGCATCAGAGAGGCGGTCACGAGGGTGGGGGGCGCCCCCCTAGGGCGCGCCCCCTACCTCGTGGGCCCCTCAAAGCTCCACCGACGTACTTCTTCCTCCTATATATACCTACGTACCCCAAAACGAAGAGAACAGGAGCCAAAAACCTAATTCCACCGCCGCAACTTTCTGTATCCACGAGATCCCATCTCGGGGCCTGTTCCAGAGCTCTGCCGGAGGGGGCCTACATCACGGAGGGCTTCTACATCATCATAGCCTCTCCGATGAAGTGTGAGTAGTTTACCTCAGACCTTCGGGTCCATAGTTAGTACCTAGATGGCTTCTTCTCTCTTTTTGGATCTCAATACAAAGTTCTCCCCCTCTCTTGTGGAGATCTATTCGATGTAATCTTCTTGTTGCGGTGTGTTTGTTGAGACCGATGAATTGTGGGTTTATGATCAAGTCTATCTATGAATAATATTTGAATCTTCTCTGAATTCTTTTATGTATGATTGGTTATCTTTGCAAGTCTCTTTGAATTATCTGTTTGGTGTGGCCAACTAGATTGGTAGTTCTTGACATGGGAGAAGTGCTTAGCTTTGGGTTCGATCTTGCGGTGTCCTTTCCCAGTGACAGAAGGGGCAGCAAGGCACGTATTGTATCGTTTCCATCGAGGATAACAATATGGGGTTTATTTCATATTGCATGAATTTACCTCTCTACATCATGTCATCTTGCTTAAAGCGTTACTCTGTTTTTCACTTAATACTCTAGATGCATGCTGGATAGCGGTCGATGAGTGGACTAATAGTAGTAGATGCAGAATCGTTTCGGTCTACTTGTCACAGACGTGATGCCTATATACATGATCATGCCTAGATATTCTCATAACTATGCTCAATTCTGTCAATTGCTCAACAGTAATTTGTTCACCCACCGTAGAATACTTATGCTCTTGAGAGAAGCCACTAGTGAAACCTATGCCCCCCGGGTCTATTCTCATCATATCAATCTCCATCACTTTAATCTTGCTTTGCTTTTTACTTTACCTTTTACTTTGCATCTCTATACCAAAAATACCAAAAATATTATATCTATCAGATCTCACTCTCGTAAGTGATCGTGAAGGGATTGACAACCCCTAATCGCATTGGTTGCGAGTAGCTATCGTTTTGTGCAGGTACGAGGGACTTGAGCGTAGCCTCCTACTGGATTGATACCTTGGTTCTCAAAAACCGAGGGAAATACTTACGCTACTCTGCTGCATCATCCTTTCCTCTTCGGGGAAATCCAACGCAAGCTCAAGAGGTAGCAGCCTCATATTTCTACTCCGATTTATTGGTTTGGTTTGGCCAACTAGATTGATTTATCTTGCCATGGGAAGAGGTGCTTTGTAATGGGTTCGATCTTGCGGTGCTCAATCCTAGTGACAAAATGGGACATGACACGCATCTATCGTTGCTATTAAGGGTAAAAAGATGGGATTTATTTCATACGTGAGTTTATCTTGTCTACATCATGTCATCTTGCTTAAGGTGTTACTCCATTCTTCCATGAACTTAATACACTAGATGCATGATGGATAGCAGTCGATGTGTGGAGTAATAGTAGTAGATACAGAATTGTTTCGGTCTACTTGTCTCGGACGTGATGCCTATATACATGATCATTGCCTTGGATATCATCATAATTATTGACGACCCACAAGTATAGGGGATCAATCATAGTCCTTTCGATAAGTAAGAGTGTCGAACCCAACGAGGAGCAGAAGGAAATGATAAGTGGTTTTCAACAAGGTATTTTCTGCAAGCATTGAAATTGTCGGTAACAGGTAGTTTCATAGCAAAATAATTTGTAATGAGCAAGTAATGGTAACAGTAATTGAAGTGCAGCAAGGTAGCCCAATCCTTTTGTGGGAAAGGACAAACCAAAACAATAACTCTTATAATAAGCAAAGCGTTCCTGAGGGTACATGGGAATTTCATCTAGTCACTTTCATCATGTTGGTTTGATTCGTGTTCGCTACTTTGATAATTTGATATGTGGGTGGACCGGTGCTTAGGTGTTGTTCTTACTCCTACTTATGATTAACCCCCTCGCAAGCATCCGCAACTACGAGAAAAGTATTAAGATAAAATCTAACCATATCATTAAACTTTTGGATCCAAATCGGTCCCTTATGAAGTAGCGCATAGACTAGGGTTTAAACTTCTATCACTCTAGCAACCCATCATCTAATAACTACTCCACAATGCATTCCCTTAGGCCCAAATATGGTGAAGTGTCATGTAGTCAACGTTCACATGACACCCTTAAGGGAATCACACCATACATATCATCAAAATATCGAACACATATCAAGTTCACATGATTACTTACAATAAGATTTCTCCTGTGACCTCAAGAAGAAAAGTAACTACTCACAAATGATAATCATGCTCAAGATTAGAGGGGTATTAAATAGCATAATGGATCTGAATATATAATCTTCCACCAAATAAACCATATAGTAATCAACTACAAGATGTAATCAACACTACTAGTCACGCACAAGCACCAATCTAAGGTTCAGGTACAAAGATTGAACACAAGAGATGAACTAGGGTTTGAGAGGAGATGGTGCTGTTGAAGATGTTGATGGAGATTGCCCTCCCCAAGATGGGAGAGTTGTTGGTGATGATGATGACGATGATTTCCCCCTCCGGGAGGGAAGTTCTCCCGGTGGAATCGCTCCGCTGGAGGGCAAAAGTGCTCATGCCCAAGTTCTGCCTCGAGACGGCGGCGCTTCGTCCCGAAAGTCCCCCCTCTGATTTTTTTCTAGGTCAAAATGACCTATATACCAGAAGATGGGCACCAGAGGTGGGCCAAGGAGGGCACAACCCTATGCTCACCAGGGTGGCCCCTCCGGTAGTTATTTGCTCTAGTATTTTTCATATATTCCAAAAAAATTCTCCATAAATTTTCTGCTCATTTAGAGATGTGCGGAATAGGTAACTCTGACGTAGCTTTTTCAGGTCTAGAATTCCAGCTACCGACATTCTCCCTCATTGTGTAAACCTTGCATATTATGAGAGAAAATGGCATTATAATTACTCCATAAAGCATTATTATGCGTAAAAATTTGTAAATAACAATAGGAAAACATGATGCAAAATGGACGTATCAACTCCCCCAAGCTTAGACCTCGCTTGTCCTCACGCGAAAACCGAAATCGAAAAACATGTCCACATGCTTAGAGAGAGAGGTGTTGATACATCCCCATTGTATCTACATTCCCAAACTCTTTTGCCCTTGTTTTGGACTCTAATTTGCATGATTTGAATTGAACTAACCCGGACTGACATTGTCTTCAGCAGAATTGCCTTGGTGTTATTTTTGTGCAGAAATAAAAGTTCTCGGAATGACCTGAAAATTTACGGAGAATATTTTTGGAATATATAAAAAATACCGGCGAAAGAATCAACCAGAGGGGGTCCACCCATTGGCCACAAGCCTGGGGCTCACCCCGGTGGCTTGTGGGCCTCCTGGACATCCTCCGACCCTAACTCCAACTCTATATATTCACATCCAGAGAGAAAAAAATTAGAGAGAATGATTTATCGCGTTTTACAATTTGGAGCCGCTGTCGCCTCATGTTCTTCATTGGGAGGGCTGATATGGAGTCTGTTCGGGGCTCCGGAGAGGGGGGATTCGTCGCCATCATCATCACAAACCTTCCTCCATCACCAATTTCATGATGCTCACCGCTGTGCGTGAGTAATTCCATTGTAGGCTTGCTGGACGGTGATGGGTGCTACCTCTTGAGCACTGCGTTAGTTTTCCCTTGAAGAGGAAAGGGTGATGCAGTAAAGTAGCGTAAGTATTTCCCTCAGTTTTTGAGAACCAAGGTATCAATCTAGTAGGAGATCACGCTCGAGTCCCAGGCACCTACACAAACAAATAAGAACCTTGCAACCAACGTGATAAAGGGGTTGTCAATCCCTTCACGGTCACTTACGAGAGTGAGATCTGATATATAGATATGATAAGATAATATTTTTGGTATTTTTATGATCAAGAGAAATAAAGATGCAAAGTAAAATAAACGGCAATAGAAATAGCTAAGTGTTGGAATATTAATATGATGGAAGATAGACCCGGGGGACATAGGTTTCACTAGTGGCTTCTCTCGAGAGCATAAGTATTACGGTGGGTAAACGAATTACTGTCGAGCAATTGATAGAATTGAGCATAGTTATGAGAATATCTAGGTATGATCATGTATATAGGCATGACGTCTGTGACAAGTAGACCGGAACGATTCTGCATCTACTACTATTGCTCCACACATCGACCACTATCCAACATGCATCTAGAGTATTAAGTTCATAAGAACAGAGTAATGCTTTAAGTAAGATGACATGATGTAGAGGGATAAACTCATGCAATATGATATAAACCCCATCTTTTTATCCTCGATGGCAACAATACAATACGTGTCGTTTCCCTTTCTGTCACTGGGATCGAGCACCGCAAGATTGAACCCAAAGCTAAGCACTTCTCCCATTGCAAGAAAGATCAATCTAGTAGGCCAAACCAAACTGATAATTCGAAGAGACTTGCAAAGATAAACCAATCATACATAAACGAATTCAGAGGAGATTCAAATATTGTTCATAGATAAACTTGATCATAAACCCACAATTCATCGGATCTCGACAAACACATTGCAAAAGAAGATTGCATCGAATAGATCTCCAAGAAGTTCGAGGAGAACTTTGTATTGAGATTCAAAGAGAGAAGAAGCCATCTAGCTAATAACTATGGACCCGAAGGTCTGAAGTAAACTACTCACACATCACCGGAGAGGCCATGGAGTTGATGTAGAGGCCCTCCGTGATCAATGCCCCCTCTGGCGGAGCTCCGAAAAAGGCCCCAAGATGGGATCTCTCGGGTACAGAAGGTTGCGGCGGTGGAATTAGGTTTCGTGGTGCTCCTGGATGTTTGGGGGGGGGGGTACGTGGATATATATAGGAGAAAGAAGTACGTCGGTGGAGCTACGAGGGGCCCACGAGGGTGGAGGGCGCGCCCCCTGCCTCGTGGCCTCCTTGATTTTTTTGTTGACACCCACTTCAAGTCTCCTAGATCACGTTTGTTGAGAAAACCACGTTCCCAAAGGTTTCATTCTGTTTGGACTCCGCTTGATGTTCCTTTTCGGTGAAACTCTAAAATAGGCAAAAAACAGCAATTTGGGCTGGGCCTCCGGTTAGTAGGTTAGTCCCAAGAATGATATAAAAGTGTAAAATAAAGCCCATTAACATCCAAAATAGATAATATAATAGCATGGAGCAATCAAAAATTATAGATACGTTGGAGACGTATCAAGCATCCCCAAGCTTAATTCCTGCTCGTCCTCGAGTAGGTAAATGATAAAATAAAAAATGAATTTTTGATGTGGAATGCTTTCTAACATATTTCTCAATGTAAATTTTCTTCATTGTGGCATGAATGTTCAGATCCGAAAGATTCAAGATAAAAGTTTAATATTGACATAAAAATAATAATACTTCAAGCATACTAACTAAGCAATTATGTCTTCTTAAAATAACATGGCCAAAGAAAGTTATCCCTACAAAATCATATAGTCTAGCTATGCTCTATCTTCACCACACAAAATATTTAAATCATGCACAACCCCTATGACAATCCAAGCAATTGTTTCATACTTTTGATGTTCTCAAACTTTTTCAATCTTCACACAATACATGAGCGTGAGGCATGGACATAGCACTATATGTGGAATGGTGGTTGTGGAGAAGACAAAAGGGAGAAGATGGTCTCACATCAACTAGGCGTATCAATGGGCTATGGAGATGCCCATTAATAGATATCAATGTGAGTGAGTAGGGATTGCCATGCAACGGATGCACTAGAGCTATACGTGTATGAACGCTCAACAAAAGAACTAAGTGGGTGTGCATCCAACTTGCTTGCTCATGAAGACCTAGGGAATTTTGAGGAAGCCCATCATTGGAATATACAAGCCAAGTTCTATAATGAAAAATTCCCACTAGTATATGAAAGTGATATCATAGGAGACTCTCTATCATGAAGATCATGGTGCTACTTTGAAGAACAAGTGTGGAAAAAGGATAGTACCATTGTCCCTTCTCTCTTTTTCTCTCATTTTTGGGCCTTCTCTTTTTTATGGCATTTCTTTCTTTTTTTGTCCGGAGTCTCATCCCGACTTGTGGGGGAATCATAGTCTCCATCATCGTTTCCTCACTTGGGACAATGCTCTAATAATGATGATCAACACACTTTATTTACTTACAAGTCAAGAATTACAACTCGATACTTAGAACAAAATATGACTCTATGTGAATGCCTCCGGCGGTGTACCGGGATGTGCAATGATGCATGAGTGACATGTATGAAGAATTATGAATGGTGGCTTTGCCACAAGTACGATGTCAACTACATGATCATGCAAGCAATATGACAATGATGAAACGTGTCATGATAACAGAATGATGGAAAGTTGCATGGAAATATATCTCGAAATGGCTATGGAAATGCCATAATAGGTAGGTATGGTGGCTGTTTTGAGGAAGGTATATGGTGGGTTTATGGTACCGGCGAAAGTTGCGCGAAACTAGAGAGGCTAGCAATGGTGGAAGGGTGAGAGTGCGTATAATCCATGGACTCAACATTAGTCATAAATAACTCACATACTTATTGCAAAAATCTATTAGTTATCGAAACAAAGTATTACACGCATGCTCCTAGGGGGATAGATTGGTAGGAAAAGACCATCGCTCGTCCCCGACCGCCACTCATAAGGAAGACAATCAATAAATAAATCATGCTCCGACTTCATCACATAAAAGTTCACCATACGTGCATGCTACGGGAATCACAAACCTTAACACAAGTATTTCTCAAATTCACAACTACTCAACTAGCATTACTCTAATATCACCATCTCCATATCTCAAAACAATTGCCAAGTATCAAACTTCTCATAGTATTCAATGCACTTCTATGAAATTTTTTATATTATTCCTAAAAGAAAATTTCCATGTTGTTCTAAAGGACTCTCAAAACAATATAAGTGAAGCATGAGAGATCAATTATTTCTATAAAATAGAACCACTGCCGTGCTCTAAAAGATATAAGTGAAGCACTAGAGCGAAAACTATATAGCTCAAAAGATATAAGTGAAGCACATAGAGTATTCTAATAAACTTCAAATCATGTGAGTCTCTCTCAAAATGTGTGTACAGCAAGGATGATTGTGTTAAACTAAAAATCAAAGACTCAAATCATACAAGACGCTCCAAGCAAAACACATATCATGTGGTGAATAAAAATATAGCTCCAAGTAAAGTTATCAATAGACGAAGACGAAAGAGGGGATGCCTTCAGGGGCATCCCCAAGCTTAGGCTTTTTGGTGTCCTTGAATTTTACCTTGGGGTGCCATGGTCATCCCCAAGATTAGACTCTTGCCACTCCTTGTTCCATAATCCATCAAATCTTTACCCAAAACTTGAAAACTTCACAACGCAAAACTTAAGTAGAAAATCTCGTGAGCTCCGTTAGCGAAAGAAAACAAAACACAACTTCAAGGTACTGTAATGAACTCATTCTTGATTTATATTGGTGTTAAAACTACTGTATTCCAACTTCTCTATGGTTTGTAAACTCTTTTACTAGCCATAGATTCATCAAAATAAGCAAACAACACACGAAAAACAGAATCTGTCAAAAACAGAACAGTCTGCAGTAATCTGTAACTAACGCAAACTTCTGGAACCCCCAAAATTCTAAAATAAATTTTTGGACGTGAGTAATTTATCTATTAATCATATGCAAAAAGAATTAACTAAATATCACTTTACAAATAAAAATGGCAGCAATTCTCGTGAGCACTAAAGTTTTTGTTTTTTACAGCAAAATCAAAAAGACTTTCCCCAAGTCTTCCCAAAAGTTCTACTTGGCACAAACACTAATTAAACACAAAAAACAAAACCAAAACGTAGGATAGATAAATTATTTATTACTAAACAGGAGCAAAAAGCAAGGAATAAAAATAAAATTGGGTTGCCTCCCAACAAGCGCTATCGTTTAACGCCCCTAGCTAGGCATAAGATTTCAACGATGCTCACATGAAAGACAAGAATTGAAGCACAAAGAGAGCATCATAAAACACGTGACAAACACATCTAAGTCTAACATAATTCCTATGCATAAGCATCTTATAGGAAAACAAATTATCAAGGGAAGCAAAAACTAGCATATGCAAGGAAGCGGAAAGAAACAATAGCAATCTCAACATAACGAGATGTAATTTAGTAACATGAAAATTTCTACAACCATATTTTCCTCTCTCATAATAATTACATGTAGGATCATAAGCAAATTAAAAAATATATCTATCACATAAAATATTTTCAACATGATCCACATGTATGCAAAGTTGACACTCTTCTGAAATAGTGGGATTAACATTAACTAAAGTCATGACCTCTCCAAACCCACTTTTATAAAAAAATTCATAAGATTGAACATTCTCCAAATATGTGGGATCTAAAGTTGACACTCTTCCAAACCCACTTTCAATAATATTCCAAACACTATTATCAATCTCATATTCATCATGAGGGTTAAATAAATTTTCAAGATCAAAAGAAGAATCACCCCAATCATGATCATTGCAACAACTAGTGAACAAAGCAAAACTAGCATCCCCAAGCATAGGGTTTTGCATATTATTGGCACAATTGACATCAATAGAATTTATAGTAACATAATTGCAATCATGCTTTTCATCAAAAGAACTCTCAAGTATGGGTGCAATAGCAACAATCTCATATTTAACATAAGGAACTATAGCAAACTCATCTTCACAAATATTGGCATCATGGCCACAAGAATAGCAAGCATCATGTTCATAAAGGTATATTTCATCAAATCATCGGAATCATAATTATCTATAGATTCACGCATATCATTATTTTCTTCCGAAGCAATGGTCATTCTTTCAATAAATTCTTTGACATACACATTATGAGCATAGTTTTCATAGCAATATTTAAGTATGTCCAAATTTTTAGATTCGTAGAGAGTAATATCATACTTTTCAAACAAAGAAGCAACTTCATAAGCACCGTTAAAAGCAACAAATTCTTTAATTTGTTCGATATCGTAGTAACTATAAACACCCTTTGCATAAGAAGATAAGATTTCATTATCATCAAACTCACATAGGTAGGGGAGGTGTTTTTTAGGATTCTTAGAGCAACAAGTAAGATCAATAATTTCACAAAGATTCCAAGCATAACATAGCAATGTGTTTATTTGACCCCGTAATAGTCTCCCTTTTTCAGACAAACGGTTACACACAAAATGAGCATGCTCATCTAAAGATTTCCCATCAACTAGGCTAGTTGGGGTTTCAGCACGAGCGCACAAGGATCGAAGATGATCCAAGTAGAATACTTTGAGTGGATCCATATCAATAGATTTTTAGCAAGCAGAGATCCAAGCAAATAGAAGGCACATGGAAACACAAAGAAAGATACATACGAGAAGAAGGCGAGTGGAAAAAGGGTGAATAAAACGACAAGGGTGACGTGGGGGAGAGGAAAACGAGAGGCAAATGTCAAATAATGTAATGCGAGGGATAAGAGATTGTGATGGGTACTTGGTATGTCTTGACTTGTGCGTAGACTCCCCGGCAACGGTGCTAGAAGTGGCTCATTGTTGGGAGTCAAATCTTGACTTGACTTGGTGCGAATCTCCCCGGCAACGGCGCCAGAAGTCCTTCTTGCTACCTCTTGAGCACTGCGTTGGTTTTCCCTTGAAGAGGAAAGGGTGATGCAGTAAAGTAGCGTAAGTATTTACCTCAGTTTTTGAGAACTAAGGTATCAATCCAGTAGGAGATCACGCTCGAGTCCCACGCACCTACACAAACAAATAAGAACCTCGCAACCAACGTGATAAGGGGGTTGTCAATCCCTTCACGGTCACTCACGATAGTGAGATCTGATAGATATGATAAGATAATATTTTTGGTATTTTTATGATAAATAGAAATAAAGATGCAAAGTAATATAAATGGCAATATAAATAGCTAAGTGTTGGAAGATTAATATGATGGAAGATAGACCCGGGGGCCATAGGTTTCACTACTGGCTTCTGTCGAGAGCATAAGTATTACGGCGGGTAAATGAATTACTGTCGAGCAATTGATAGAATTGAGCATAGCTATGAGAATATCTAGGTATGATCATGTATATAGGCATCACGTCCGAGACAAGTAGACCGAAACGATTCTGCATCTACTACTATTACTCCACACATCGACCGCTATCCAGCATGCATCTAGAGTATTAAGTTCATAAGAACAGAGTAATGCTTTAAGTAAGATGACATGATGTAGAGGGATAAACACATGCAATATGATATAAACCCCATTGTTTTATCCTCGATGGCAACAACACAATATGTGTCATTTCCCTTTCTGTCACTTGGATCGAGCACCGCAAGATTGAACCCAAAGCTAAGCACTTCTCCCATTGCAAGAAAGATCAATCTAGTAGGCCAAACCTAACTGATAATTCGAAGAGACTTGCAAAGATAAACCAATCATACATAAAAGAATTCAGAGGAGATTCAAATATTTTTCATAGATAAACTTGATCATAAACCCACAATTCATCGGATCTCGACAAACACACCGCGAAAGAAGATTACATCGGATAGATCTCCAAGAAGTTCGAGGAGAACTTTGTATTGAGATTCAAAGAGAGAGAAGAAGCCATCTAGCTAATAACCATGGACCCGAAGGTCTGAAGTAAACTACTCACACATCACCGGAGAGGCCATGGAGTTAATGTAGAGGCCCTTCGTGATCAATGCCCCCTCCGGTGGAGCTTCGGAAAAGGCCCCAAGATGGGATCTCTCGGGTACAGAAGGTTGCGGCGGTGGAATTAGGTTTTCGTGGTGTTCCTGGATGTTTGGGGGTACGTGGATATATATAGGAGGAAGAAGTATGTCGGTGGAGCAACGAGGGGCCCACGAGGGTGGAGGGCACGCCCAGGGGGGTAGGCGCGCCACCTGCCTCGTGGCCTCCTCGATTGTTTCTTGACGCCCACTCCAAGTCTCCTGGATCACATTTGTTGAGAAAATCACGTTCCCGAAGGTTTCATTCCGTTTGGACTCCGTTTGATATTCCTTTTCGGCGAAACTCTAAAATAGGCAAAAAAAACAACAATTTGGGTTGGGCCTCCGGTTAGTAGGTTAGTCCCAAAAATGATATAAAAGTGCAAAATAAAGCCCATTAACATCCAAAATAGATAATATAATAGCATGGAGCAATCAAAAATTATAGATATGTTGGAGACGTATCAATGGGTTGGATGGGATTTATCATGTAATCGAGTTAGTTTTGTTAGGGTTTGATCCCTAGTATCCTCTATATTTTGAGATTGGTGTTGCTATGACTTTGCTATGCTTAATGCTTGTCACTAGGGCCCTTGTGCCATGATTTCAGATCTGAACCTATTATGTTTTCATGAATATATTTGTGTTCTTGATCCTATCTTGCAAGTTGTAGACACCTATTACGAGTTATGATCCTCATACCCCAAGGTGACAATAATTGGGATTCTTTCCGGTGATTACTATAGTTTGAGGACTTCATGTATTCAAAAAGTGATAATGCTTTGTTCCGACTCTCTATTAAAAGGAGGCCTTAATATCCCTTAGTTTCCATTAGGACCCCCCTGCCACGGGAGAGTAGGACAAAAGATGTCATGCAAGTTCTTTTCCATAAGCACGTATGACTATATACGTAATACATGCCTACATTATATTGATGAATTGGAGCTAGTTATGTGTCACCCTAGGTTATAATTGTTGCATGATGAATGCCATATGATACGTCCATTTTGCATCATGTTTTCTTACTGTTATTTATAATGTTTTTATCCATAATAATGCTTTTTGGAGTAATTCTAATGCCTTTTCTCTCATAATTTACAAGGTACACACCAAGGGGGAGGATTATGGCAGCTGGAAATCTGGACCTGGAAAAGCTACGTCAGGCTACCTATTCTGCACAACTCCAAATGAGTTGAAACTGCACGGGGATTTTTGATGGAATATATAAGAATTATTGGAGCAAATAAATACCAGAGGGGGTCAACCAAGTGGGCACAACCCACCCTGGCGCGTCAGGGCCCCCTGGTGCGCCCTAGGGGGCTGTGGCCTCCTCGGCCCACCTCCGGCGCCCATCTTTTGGTATATTAGTCATTTTTACCTAGAAAACAATAAGAGGAGGATTTCGGGATGAAGCGCTGCCGCCTCGAGGCGGAACTTGGGCAGGAGCACTTTTGCCCTCCGGCGAAGCGATTCCGCCAGGGGAACTTCCCTCCCGAAGGGGGAAATCATCGTCATCATCATCACCAACAACTCTCCCATCTTGGGGAGGGTAATCTCCATCAACATCTTCAACAGCACCATCTCCTCTCATACCCTAGTTCATCTCTTATGTTCAATCTTGTTACCGGAAATATAGATTGGTACTTGTGGGTGACTAGTAGTGTTAATTACATGTTGTAGTTGATTACTATATGGTTTATTTGGTGGAAGATTATATGTTCAGATCCAATAAGCTATTTAATACCCCTCTTATCATGAGCATGTTTATCATTTGTGAGTAGTTACCTTTGTTCTTGAGGTCACTGGAGAAATCATGTTGCAAGTAATCATGTGAATTTGATATGTGTTCGATATTTTGATAGTATGTATGTTGTGATTCCCTTAGTGGTGTCATGTGAATGTCGACTACATGACACTTCACCTTATTTGGGCCTAAGGGAATGCATTTTGGAGTAGAAATTAGATGACGGGTTGCGAGAGTGACAGAAGCTTAAACCCCAGTTTATGCGCTATTCCGTAAGGGACCGATTGGATCCAAAAGTTTAATGCTATGGTTAGAATTTATTCTTAATACGTTTCTTGGAGTAGCGCATGCTTGCGGGAGGGTTAATCATAAGTAGGAGGTTTGTTCAAGTAAGAACAACACCTAAGCACCGGTCCACCCACATATCAAATTATCAAAGTAGCGAACATGAATCGAACCAACATGATGAAAGTGACTAGATGAAACTCCCGTGTACCCTCAAGAACGCTTTGCTTATCATAAGAGACCGTTTTGGCATGTCCTTTGCCTCAAAAGGATTGGGCTACCTTTCTGCATTTTTTACTACTATCGTGACTTGCTCATTACAAATTATCTTGCTATCAAACTACGCTGCTACTTACAATTTCAACACTTGCAGACATTACCTTACTGGAAACTACTTGTCATTTCCTTCTGCTCTTCGTTGGGTTCGACACTCTTACTTATAGAAAAGAGCTACAATTGATCCCCTATACTTGTGGGTCATCACCATCCGACATAATTACCCATTACCGATCCATTGCCTACAAGCTTTTCACATATTGATCTTTGCTAAGTTACTTTGCCATTGCCACTATTACGATTGCTACAAAACCGCTACTATTACTTTTGCCATCGTTACCGTTACTTCCGTACTACTTGGCTACTAATATTTTTCTACAGATATTAAGTCTTTCAGGTGTGGTTGAATTGACAACTCAGCTGCTAATACTTGAGAATATTCTTTGGCTCTGTAACATCCCAATTGTCAATTTGGATGTTAATCACTAGGTCATCATATGCATCCATATTTTGAGCATTTTGAATTTGGTTTATTTGACCACTTTGATCTGAGAGACCTTAAGCAACTCAAGGACGGTGTGAGAGAGTTGGAGGTTTTCATAAAATTCCATTTTTGATTTTTTCAGAATTGGTAAATTCGATCAAGGTGATTTTATTTGAAAATATTTTTCCAATTATTTAAAAATAAATAAAATAAGGAGAGAAGATAATATGACTTCTTCAAAATAGAGGAAATAATAGAAATTTAATTTTGTGTAAAAATATATATTTTATTTGAATTTTTATTTGAGATTTTATTCGGTTAAATTACGAAAAAATTCCAATTTTGAAAATTGCATTTTAGCCCAGAGAAAATTTTCACGTGGTCCTAAATGCTGTGGCGGATTTTTTCTCTGCGGCGGATTTAAAAAAAAAACTCTTCGGACCGACTGGGACGAAGCCCAGCCGGCCGAGGCCACGCCACCACCTTCCCCGAGCCGTTGGAGACCGGCTCCCGCACATCGCCGGAGTCCGGCCGGACTCCGCCTCCGCCTCGCACCCCTCCCCCTAGTCGGCCTCGCCCCCCTTTATATAGCCTCCGCCCAAGCCGCCCAAGTGCTGTGGTGTTATCTTGCTAGCATATTCCATGTGCTGACCTACACAGCTGCAACGTATCATGTTGAAGAGTTTTCAGACAAAGAGTAAGGTGCGATAGGTCGTTTTCATGCACTCAGTTTTGCCGTGGAGTTGGATGGACTCATTTATCTTCGAAGCTTCCGCAGTTATCTTATTTAGATGGCCTTCAGCCATATTAGTGTAACAAGTACTCTTTTTGAGACACTCGTTGTAATAAGTGTGTGATTGAACTCTGCAATAAATCCTCGAATACTGTGTGTGTCAGCAATACCGATCCAGGGATGACACTTAAGCACAGAGACTACGGTCCATTGGGATCAGGTCGCTACAGTCCCCCTTGTGTCGAATCAATAAATTTGGGTTGAATACTCTACCCTCGAAAACTGTTGCGATCCCCTATACTTGTGGGTTATCAAGACATTTTTCTGGCGCCATTTCCAGGGAGCATAGCTCTATTCTCTGAGTCACTTGGGATTTATATCTGTTGATCACTATGAAGAATTTGAAAGATACCAAAAAAAGATCTATCCCTCTACTATGAGGGGAGGTAAGGAACTGCCATCTAGCTCTACACTTGATTCACCTTCTGTTTTGAGTAAGCTCGCGACACCACTACCTGCTAGTAATTCTGATATGTTGCAATTAATCGATGATGCTACTGCTGCTATGCATGATGCCTATGATGATACTACTGCTTTACTTGATAATACTGTAATACTATGCCACTAGGTGAATTTCTTGATGAACAACTTGCTAGGGTTTGAGAGAATGAAATTTCTAAAACCGATGAGATTATTGAAACTGAAAACTTTGAAACACCAGATAAGACTAGCTCTCATAGATATGAACTTCCTTTTATACCTAAGGGTTATGTTATGGCTGGAGAGGTAGCTAGGGACTTTCTTGCTTGTAAGGATAGAGATGATCTTAAGAAATTATTATGCAAGTGGAAAGAAAAATCTTTGAATGCTAGAATGCAATATGACCCTAACTTTGCTACTTCACCTATCTTTGTTACTGATAAGGATTATGAATTCTCTGTCGATCCTGAGTTAATTAATTTGGTTGAATCTGATCCTTTCCATGGTTATGAATATGAAATTGTCATGGCACATCTTACTAAATTGAATGATATAGCCACCCTATTTTGCTCATGAGGAAAAAATTCGCTATCACTATATTCTAAGTTGTTTCCTTTCTCATTAAAGGGTGATGCTAAGTTATGGTTTAATTCTCTTGCTCCTGGTTGTGTGCGTAGTCCCCAAGATATGATATATTACTTCTCTGAAAAATATTTTCCCGCTCATAAGAAAAAAGTTGCTTTACAGGAAATATTTAAATTTGCACAAATTGAAGAAGAGAGTCTCCCACAAGCTTAGGGGAGGCTTCTCCAATTACTTAATGCTTTGCCTGATCATCCTCTCGAGAAAACTGAAATACTTGATATCTTTTATAATGGACTAATCGATGCTTCTAGGGACAACCTAGATAGTTGTGCGGTTGTGTTTTCAGGGAATGAATGGTTTAACAAGCTGAAGTGCTATTGAATAATATATTGAGCAATGATAGTGATTGGACTCTTCCGGAACCACCTCCTAAGACAACTCCGAAGAAAAGAGGTATTGTATTTCTCAGTCCTGAAGATATGCAAGAGGCAAAGAAATCTATGAAATAAAAATGTATTAAAGATGAAGATGTAAGAATGTACCACCTATTGAAGAAATTCATGGTCTTAATATTCCAGCACAGGTAGTAGAGCTAAATTCTCTTTATAGATTTGATGAAGGTGATATTCCTTATAATAAGTCTGCCAGTCAATGCTTGGATGAATTTGATAACTTTATTGTTAAACAAGAAAACTTCAATGTTTGTGTTAGTGGACAATTGAAACGTAATGCTTATATGCTTGATTATATGTGTATAACTGTTAACGATCTTAAGCTTATCATTAAACATGCTTCTATGGTAAAAACTCAAGTAGAACAAGTACTTAAGGCACAAGATGATTTGCTCAATGAGATGAATAGGAAGAGCACATGTTATTAGAGTTATGACTAGAGGTGGTAAAATGACTCAGGAACCTTTGTATCCTGAGGGCCATCCTAAGAGAATTGAGCAAGATTCTGAGAGAGTTAATACTCATGCACCTAGTCCTTCTAATAAAAAGAAAAGGAAAACTGATAGGACTCTGCATGCTTCTAGTGAATGTGTTATAGACACACCTGAGAACCAAAATAATATTTTTATTTTTGATGCTGAGACATAATATGGTAATGAACATGAACCTAGTGATAATATTAATGATGATGTTCATGTTGATGCTCAACCTAGTAATGATAATGATGTGGAGATTGAACCTGCTATTGATCTTGATCTTGATAACCCACAACCTAAGAATAAACGTTATGATAAGAGAGACTTCGTTGCTAGGAAAAGCATGGTAAAGAAAGAGAACCATGGGTTCAGAAACCCATGCCCTTTCCTCCTAAACCATCCAAGAAAAAGGATGATGAGGATTTTGAGCGCTTTGTTGAAATGCTTAGACCTGTCTTTTTGCGTATGCGTTTGACTGATATTTTGAAAATGTCTCCTTATGCTAAGTATATGAAGGAAATTGTTACAAATAAAAGAAAGATATCGGAAGATGAAATTTCCACTATGCTTGCTAATTATACTTTTAAGGGTGGAATACCAAAGAAATTAGGAGATCGAGGAATACCAACTATACCCTGCTCCATTAAAAGAAACTATGTTAAAACTACTTTATGTGATTTGGGAGCTGGTGTTAGTGTTATGCCTTTCTCTTTATATCGTAGACTTGATTTGAATAAGTTGACACCAACTGAAATCTCTTTGCAAATGGCTGATAAATCAACTGCTATACCTATCGGTATTTGTGAGGATGCGCCTGTCGTAGTTACAAATGTTACTATTTTAACAGACTTTGTTATTCTTGATATTCCCGAGGACGACAGTATGTCGATCATCCTTGGTAGACCCTTTTTGAATACTGTAGGGGATGTTATTGATTGCAATAAGGGTAATGCCACTTTTCATGTTAATGGTAATGAGCATACGGTGCACTTTCCGAAGAAACAACCTCAAGTGAATAGCATTAATTCTATTGGAATTTTTTTAACTGTTGGTATTGGAGGTTTTGAATTCCCTCTTCCTTCTATCAAAAAGAAATATGATATTCTTATTGTTGGGGACATGCATATCCCCGTTGAGGTAATCTAGTGTTATTCGAAAATTCTCCGGTTTCATGTCATTCAGAAGAAGTTTGTTAATAAGACTTGGTCAACCTTCTTAATGGATTAGTTTTGATGGGCATGAGATGGATGAATTTAGAAAGCATAACTTTCTGTACCCACTTTTTACTTTCTGTTATTTAGAATAAATAAAGAAACAACAGTATTATTCGTCTATTTTCTGAATTGTTCGTGCAATAAAAAATGTCCAAAAATAAAAGTTCTCTAACTGCTCTGAAAATTTATATGATTTTTTATAGAATATTTGAGAATTTTTGGCACTAAGAACACACTAGAATATTTGAGAATATTTGAGAATTTTTTATAGAATATTTGAGAATTTTTGTCCGTTGCTCAAACCCGTGTTCTAGCTCATTTTGGTACCATTTTCGATCTCCTAGCTCAAAGCTCCATTCGTAAAACTGTTTTGAGAGATTATTCTTCGGTATGTCCAATTAGTTTTTGTTCTAGTGCTTTATTTATTGCAATTTTTTGCTGCTGTGGTGACCTTGTTCTTGAGCTTGCATGCCAAATTTACATGGTACAAAGTAGTTTTGATGAATGATATAGCCTCTGGGCACTTGTGGGAGTAGTTGCTATCAATTTTATTGAGTTTTGTTCACTTCTATTTTGAGTCACTAAAAATTTCTGAAATTTTTCAGAGGAAGAAAAATGTTTAGGAAGATATGCGAAGGTGCTTCCTCGAGGAAGCAAGCCCTAAGGCTCGCGATACGTGAGCCGGACCTTGAACCGTCAAGGGAGGCTCAAGTACGGTCTTGCGAATGGCCGTCACACCAATTCATGAATCATGCAGGTTTCAAGGAGGAGTTTGATGCATACGTATAAAATGCTGGCCTTGAGGACTTCGTGTCAGATAAGTGCCGGCAGTACTATCACCTCACCGTTTCCTTTGTGCAGAGATTTGAATTTACATCTAAGCGCAATACTCATCTTGTCCTGTTCGATCTTATGATAAATCATATACCATGGACCTAGAAGATTTTAATGATGCATGTAAAATCCCACAGTGGGGCATTCATAGTGAACCTCGTAAAACTGACTATAATGATTTCCTTGCTAGCATCACTATGGGAGAAACTAGAAATATTACGCAAGCCACAATAGGGAGCATTCACTTTCCCGCCATACATTATTTTGCTCTCTTTATAGGCAGATGCATTAATGGTAAACATGATCATAGCCACCTCTGTGCATCAGATCTTAGTGTCCTCAAGTGTATGGTAACGGGTGGTAAACGATATAACTTGGGGGCTATTATTGCAAGGAGGTTACATCTTAATGCTAAAGGTGGAGATTTCTTTGGTGGGATTTATGCCACCCGTTTAGCTAATTATCTTGGGGTACCTGTTGGGGATATAACCCCGAGGTATGACCCGCCCAGGAGTGGCCGGGTTACACCGTTGGCGGCTTAAGGTGAGAAGGCCCAAGACCCGGAGGTGACTTAAGGCCCGAAGGTGTAAACCAACATATGATAACTCAGTCTACAAGGCATGTTTGGTTAGAAAGCGAACTGGTCACGTTTGTGTGAGTCGGCCGGGACTGTAAGCCGCCGGACATCAACCTATATATAAAGGGGTGACCCGGCGGTAGGTTAACTCAAGAGACAACCAATCAAGAACTAGGTCAAGCGTATTCACTCCCTTGTAATCGAAATTCAAGCAATACAACTATAAGCTGGACGTAGGCTTTTACCTCAACAAGAGGGGCCGAACCTGGGTAAACTCCATGTGTCCTTTGTCCCGTTCAACCTCTTTAAGCTAACCTAGTGCGATGGCTCCACACCTAAGTCCTTTTGCTAGGACATCTGTCGTGTTAAGTCCACGACAGTTGGCACCCGCCATGGGGCCAGAGCATGGTGGTTTTGAGTTTTTGAAGGGCAACTTCGCAGGGATCAAGGGATACGCCGTGGGCCAGATGACCAAGAGCCACCGCGGCAAGCTCTAAATCGACGACGCCGGTTGGGGACCCGAGGTCGGCTCAATAAAGTACATGTACCGGGTCCCCTTCGGCGGGATTCATGTCTTCATCAGCAAGATTGGGGGGGTCGGAGCCTGAGCCAGACTTCTGCACCGACACGATTGTGATGGCTCAGCGCGCGCAATCCGCTAAGATTCAACCCACCAAGAAACCGGCCTTCGTTGGTTTTGTTCATGGGGTGGATCTTGAAGAAGGTTACATGTTAGGTGGAGAGACAACCATCTATTTAGGTGATGAGTCCTCAACCGGCAAAACTAAATCGATCTACTAATTGGAAGACTGCGGGCTTGGGGGCTGTTTCGATGGTGACAGTATTCCGGATTCCTATGAGCCGCTGAGCAGGGTTGCTATTTTCATGGCTGGTACGCAACAGATAATGAACTCATCAACTGCTGCGGCTATGACTTCTACTTCAATAGTTGCTGCGACAGCCGGGGCGAGTGACCCTGTGCGCTCGCCGGCTCAGGTTTTATCTGAACTCTTGGATGCTCTGGCAGCTCTTTTAGCTGCAGAGGTGACTCCGGCAACTCAAGCACAGCACAATACTGATGTTGCAAAGCTGCGGGATGAGATAGCTCAGGCCAAGGAGGCACTTAGTGCTGAGAATGCTAGGATGGTAACGGAGCGAGCTGCGCTAGAAGCTGAATCACAACGAATCCAAGCAGAGTCTTTCCGTCTCACTTTGGATCAAAACGCTTCAAATGCCGTTATGAGGAGAAGGCAGCAAACCCGTCCGCCCATAGAGTTTGAGGCAAGAAATCTTTTCAACACGCCTGGGGCAGGAATGAGTAACCCACCCTGCGTAACCCGGGTCAGAGAGCTGCCCGTGGCCAGGACGACGGCTGAACCGCGCGTAACAGACTTGCCTCATTTGAACTTAACTCGTCTCAGCAAGTGTTAACACCGCTGGGTCATTTCTCCAACCCCTTGGGTAATATGATTGCCGCGGCTTCGCGATTGGTGGCTCTTCCCGTTGAAGGCGAGTCTCCTGCCGCGATGGAGATACAAAAGGCACGAGAGCTTCTTCAGACAGCAGTAGCTCAGCAGGTGGCTTACTCATACAGTCATGATTGGATGCATTCAACTCCTCTCCAAATTCGAAGTTATAGCAGGCACATTGAGTCACCGACGGTTTCCAGCAGCGAGCGGCATCAAAACCAGCTGCATGAACATGACCCGCCGCATGCGGATAACAATGCGTAGGCTTTGGTAGATCTGGCAAGAGCACATCAAGAGGCAGAGCTGGCGGCTGAGTTGGCGGCTCATCAGCAACTCCAACGTAACCCGTCAGCGTCCATAGAAGGCGGGATGACTTCCAGGATAGTGGGTGTGCCATGCTTAGTGCCAGCTCTATGCAATGAGCGTTTCCCCAAAGATTTCATGGGCCCTTGAAAGGTACCCAATTACATAGCAGATCAACCTCTAGATGCTTAGATTGAGAGCTATGAGCTGGCTATGGAGATGTTGGATGTTAATGACACTGTGCGCGCAAAATATTTCACCATGATGCTGGATGGGCTGGCTCGAACCTGGCTAAAGGGATTCCCCCTAATTCCATCAACTCGTGGACTGAATAGAAAACACGTTTCATTCAGAATTTCAAAGATACATGTAAGCAGCCTCTGTCGATTATCAACCTAGTCACTTGCATCCAGCATAAGGATGAGTCAACCGCCCATTGGGTTCGCCGGGTCTCAGCTATTATCCACTTGTCGGATAACATCAATGCTGGTTCTGCTGTTTTAATTTCGGAGAAAAATTGCCGGTTTAGTCCCCTCAAGCAGAAGCTAGGATGGCTTAAACATCATAGCAATGACATGGGAGAGCTCATGGCGGCTCTTATCAAATACGTCGGCTCAGAAAATACTAAGGATCTTGATTCTGATGAGGAGAAGCCCGGTAAGGGGAAGAAAAACGGCAAGGGGCCGCAACAGAATACAACAGGCCAGAGCCAAGGCAACAATTGTAAGCGCAAGCATGCTGATGGCGGGTCAAACTTTGTGGCCAACACTAATGCACAAAGTTGTGATCGCCGTCGCAAGGGACAGTTCCAACCCCAGTTTGGAAGGCAAAAGTTTGACTTAGAAGCGTTATTAAACCAACCTTGCCCAAAACATAGTCATCCTGATAGGCCATCAACTCACATGTGGAAAGATTGTAGTATCATGAGGGAGTATAGGAATTCCGGCTTTCACCAGGACTACAATAATGGTAATGGCCATCATGGCGGGTCAGGCTCTGCCTCTCATGAGCCTGACTTTGGCGGTGGCGTCTCAAACTCTGGATTTCAGGGCCAGGGCAATCAAGGTGGTTTTAATCAGCAACCCAATCAAAGCAATCAACAGCAGCAATCCGGGTATCAGCTGAATAGTGATCAATATCATGTTTTTACCACGAGCCTATGCGAGCGAGATCAGAAGGTTCACCAATGAGTAGTAAGCACGGTTGAGCGGCAATCCCTCGATACTTGTGATGGTCAGAGCAGCCCATTGTGTGGAGCCGTGAGGATCACCTGCTCCGGGTTGACAATCTGGGTCAGCTAGCTTTGGTGGTTGCTCCTTAGGTTGGAGGTTACAAGTTCAATAAGGTGCTTATGGATGGAGGCAGCAGCATTAATATCCTTTACTATGACACTTTTCGTCGGATGAATTTAACCGACAAGGATCTCAAGCCGTCTTCTACAGTCTTTCATGGTGTGGTGCCTGGTAACTCAGCTTATCCGGTGGGTAAGATAGCCTTGGAGGTGGCTTTTGGAAACGAACATGATTACATGGCTGAGACCTTGACTTTTGAAGTGGTCAAAATCAAAAGCCCCTATCATGCTCTATTTGGACGGCCGGCTTATGCCAAATTTATGGCACGACTTTATTATGTGTATTTGAAGCTTAAGATGTCGGGTCGCAAAGGAACCATCACAGTTCATGGTGACATGAAGATAGCCTTGCAATGTGAGGAAGGTGATGCTGCTTATGCTGAGTTGACTTGTGCCACGGAGGAGCTTAAGTTTTACAAAGACAATGTTGACCGGCTGATATGACCCCGTTGAAGAAGCCAACTACAGAGCATGACCCTTTGTTGAAGTTTAAATCGACGGATGATACCAAATAGGTGGATTTTGTCCCTGGCGACTCATCTCAGCAGTTCTTTATCAGTGCCAACATGGATCTGAACTAGGAAAGCGTGCTCATCGAGTTCATCTGTGAGAACCGGGTCATCTTTGCATGGAAACCTTCAGACATGCCAGGTGTACCGAGGGAACTCGCTGAGCACACTCTCAATATTGATCCAATGTTTAAACCGGTCAAGCAATTCCTTCGTCGTTTTAATGAAGAGAGGCGCAATGCCATTAGAGAAGAGGCGACCCGGCTCTTGGCGGCCGGGTTTATTGTTGAAGTCTTTCATCCTGAGTGGTTGGCTAACCCGGTGCTGGTGCTTAAGAAAAACGACACTTGGCGTATGTGTGTAGATTACACAGACCTCAACAAGGCTTGTCGGGCTGATCCTTTTGCTCTCCCTCGTATTGATCAGATCATTGATGCTACGGCAGGCAGTGAGCGTTTGAGCTTCTTAGATGCTTATTCTGGTTATCATCAGATCAAAATGGCAGTTGAGGTCTAGGAGAAGACATCTTCCATAACTCCTCTTGGAGCCTTCTGCTATGTATCTATGCCTTTTGGGCTCAAGAGTGCCCAGGCGACTAATCAGCATTGTGTCCAGAATTGCCTTCACAGCCAGATAGGACGCAATGTTCATGCTTATCACTACAAAAAAAGACACATCCGTGACATTTTGGGTCGAACGAATTTTTTTCCTGTCATGCTTATGACACTTCATGAAGATAATTCTGAAAAAACCCGGTATCATCATAGATGTGGTGGGCTCTACTTCTATGACAAAAAATCATGACAAAAAATGGGATTTTCATCCTGGGCAGGCCGGAGATGCAGCTGCATGACATTCTTTGGGCCGTGCATGACGGAAAAAAACCATGGTAGAAGCGAGGGTGAGGAAAATATTGGGGGAGTTCCTGGTTACAGTGGATGGTCGGGGGCCGAGCGATGCGCATTTCTCTCGTACGTACGCGCCTGTGTGCGAGGCATTGGGCTCTAACTGAAACCGAGCGAGGCGTTGGGCTCTAACTGAACCCGAGTGATTGCACTGCAGGCTACGCGTTACTGAACCCGAGCGATCGATCGATCCTTGCTGTCAACTGAACCCGAGTGATTCCTTCGCTACTGTTGCTAACTGAACCCGATCGACGCTGCCTCTGGATGAACAGTGAGTGTTGTTGGGGGGGGGGTTGGATGAACAGTTTCGGGTGGGGGGTTGGATGAACAAGACCCCATGGTAGTAGAGGCCATTGCCGCTGGATGAACAGTACCCCGATCGATTGAGCCCGTGGATGAACAGGACCCCGTGGAGCACTGGGTGAATAGGACCCCGTGGAGGGCTGGTTGAATAGTAGCCGGTGGAGGGCTGGATGAACAATAGCCTGTGGAGGGGTGGTTGAACAGGACCCCGTGGAGAGGGCTGGTTGAAAATTAGCCGGTCGAGGAGCGCTCGGTGGGGGCTGGATGAACAGGAGCCCGTGGATGAACAGTCGCATGTGGAGGCTGGAGGAGGTCGATGATGGATGCACAATAGCCCGTGGAGGCAGTCGACGGTGGAGATGAACATTATCTGATAACCCACAAGTATAGGGGATCGCAACAGTTTTCGATAAGTAAGAGTGTCGAACCCAACGAGGAGCTAAAGGCAGAACAAATATTCCCTCAAGTTCTATCGACCACCGATACAACTCTACGCACGCTTAAAGTTTACTTTACCTAGAACAAGTATGAAACTAGAAGTGCTTTGTAGGTGTTGTTGGATAGGTTTGCAAGATAATAAAGATTACGTAAATAAAAAGTAGGGGCTTTTTAGATAAAGAAACAATAAAGTAAATATAGCGAGTGTGGAAAAGTGGTGGTAGGAGTTGCGAAATTGCCCCTAAGCAATTGACTACTTTACTAGACCGATAGCAAGTATTATGTGGGAGAGGCCACTACTAGCATGTCATCCCTGACTTGGAATTCTATGCACTTATGATTGGACCTATTAGCAAGCATCCGCAACTACTAATGTTCATTAAGGTAAAACCCAACCATAGCATTAAGATATATTGGTCCCCCTTCAATCCCGTATGCATCAATTTCTATGCTAGGTTGAAGCTTGTGTCACTCTTGCCCTCCAATACATAGTCCTATCAACATACAACTAACCCTAGGGTGTGATCCACGAGAGCAATCATATGATGGGCACCAAAAGACAACAACATAGCCACAAGCAAATTAAATCAATCATAGCAATTCATCAACCACCGATAGGACAACGAAAATCTACTCAGACATCATAGGATGGCAGCACATCATTGGATAATAATATGAAGCATAAAGCACCATGCTCAAGTAGAGGGTATAGCGGGTTGCGGGAGAGTGGATCGCTGTAGATAGAGGGGGGAAGGTGATGGAGATGTTGGTGAAGATGGCGGAGGTGTTGGTGTAGATCGCGGTGATGATGATGGCCCTCGGTGGCACTCCGGTGCCACCGGAAGCAAGGGGGAGAGAGGCCCCCTCCTTCTTCTTCTTCCTTGCCCTCCTCCCTAGATGGGAGAAGGGTTTCCCCTCTGGTCCATGGCGTCCATGGCACGGGGGGGGGGGGGGGGGAGAGCCCCTCCGAGATTGGATCTGTCTCTCTGTCTCTCTCTGTTTCTGCGTTCTCAGATTCTTCCCTTTCACCGTTTCTTATATTCCCAAAGATCCATAACTCCGATTGGGCTGAAATTTTAACACGATCTCTATCCGGCTATTAGCTTTCTTGCGGCGAATGAAGGGCATCAACCGCCTTACGGGTGGCCCACGAGGGTCAGGGGCGTGCCCAGGGGGGTAGGCGCGTCCCCTGCCTCATGGCCACCTCGGGCACCGTCTCGCATGGATTTTTCTTCCCAAAAATCATATACATTCCAAAAAAATCTCCGTCTGTTTTTATCCCGTTTGGACTCCGTTTGACATGGATATTCTGCGAAACAAAAAACATGTAACAAACAGGAACTGGCACTGGGCACTGGATCAATATTTTAGTCCCAAAAATAGTATAAAAAGTTGCCAAAAGTATATGAAAGTTGTAGAATATTGGCATGGAACAATAAAAAAATTATAGATACGACGGAGACGTATCAGAATCCCCAAGCTTAATTCCTGCTCGTCCTTGAGTAGGTAAATGATAAAAAAGATAATTTTGGATGTGGAATGCTACCTGGCATAATCTTGATCATGTAATCTAATCATGGCATGAATATTAAGATACAAGTGATTCAAAGCAATAGTCTATCATTTGACATTAAGATAATAATACTTTAAGCATACTAATAAAGCGATCATGTCTTTTCAAAATAACATGGCCAAAGAAAGTTATCCCTACAAAATCATATAGTCTGGCTATGCTCCATATTCACCACACAAAATATTCACATCATGCACAACCCCGATGACAAGCCAATTGTTTCATACTTTTGACGTTCTCAAACCTTTTCAACTTTCACGCAATACATGAGCGTGAGCCATGGACATAGCACTATAGGTGGAATAGAATATGATGGTGGAGAAGACAAAAAGGAGAAGATGGTCTCACATCAACTAGGCGTATCAACGGGCTATGGAGATGCCCATCAATAGATATCAATGTGAGTGAGTAGGGATTGCCATGCAACGGATGGACTAGAGCTATAAGTGTATGAAAGCTCCAACTGAAACTAAGTGGGTGTGCATCCAACTTGCTTGCTCATGAAGACCTCGGGCATTTGAGGAAGCCCATCATCGGAATATACAAGCCAAGTTCTATAATGAAAATTCCCACTAGTATATGAAAGTGATAACTCAGGAGATTCTATATATGAACAACATGGTGCTACTTTGAAGGACAAGTGTGGAAGAAGGATAGTAGCACTGCCCCTTCTCTCTTTTTCTCTCATTTTTTGTTTTTTTTTGTTTTTTATTTTTTGGTGGGCTTCTTTGGCCTCTTTTTTTATTTGGGCTGCTTTGGCCACTTTTATTTTTTGTAAAGTCCGGAGTCTCATCCCGACTTATGGGGGAATCATAGTCTCCATCATACTTTCCTCACTGGGGCAATGCTCTAATAATGATGATCATCACACTTTTATTTACTTACAACTCAATGTCTAGAACAAAGTATGACTCTATATCGATGCCTCCGGCGGTGTACCGGGATGTGCAATGATCTAGCGTAGCAATGACATCAAAAAACGGACAAGCCATGAAAACATCATGCTAGCTATCTTACGATCATGCAAAGCAATATGACAATGAATGCTCAAGTCATGTATATGATGATGATGGAAGTTGCATGGCAATATATCTCGGAATGGATATGGAAATGCCATGATAGGTAGGTATGGTGGCTGTTTTGAGGAAGATATATGGTGGGTTTAAGGTACTGGCGAAAGTTATGCGATACTAGAGAGGCTAGCAAGGGTGGAAGGGTGAGTGTGCGTATAATCCATGGACTCAGCATTAGTCATAAAGAACTCACATACTTATTGCAAAAATCTATTAGTCAATGAAATAAAGTACTACACGCATGCTCCTAGGGGATAGATTGGTAGGAAAAGACCATCGCTCGTCCCCGACCGCCACTCATAAGGAAGACAATCAATAAATAAATCATGCTCCAACTTCGTTACATAACGGTTCACCATACGTGCATGCTACGGGAATCACAGACCTCAACACAAGTATTTCTACTAATCCACAACTACCCACTAGCATGACTCTAATATCACCATCTTTATATCGCAAAACTATTGCAAGTAATCAAACATATCATATTCAGTGATCTACAAGTTTTATGTAGGATTTTATGACTAACCATGTGAATGACCAATTCCTGTCATCTCTCTAAATAGATATAAGTGAAGAAAGAGAGTTTAATTCTTTCTACAAAAGATATGCCCACGCTCTAACAAATATAAGTGAAGCAAAAGAGCATTCTACAAATGACGGTTTTCTATGTAAAGAGAAACAGGCAATCCAAACTTCAAATGATATAAGTGAAGCACATGAAGCATTCTGTCAAGCCATACTCAAAAGATATAAGTGAAGTGCATAGAGCATTCTATAAATAAACCAAGTACTATCTCATACCATCATGGTGCATAAAAGAAAAATGAAAACTAAATGCAAAAGATGCTCCAAGATTGCACATATCGCATGAACGAAACGAATCCAAAAACATACCGATACTTATTGAAGAAAGAGGGGATGCCTTCCGGGGCATCCCCAAGCTTAGACGCTTGAGTCTCCTTTAATATTTACTTGGGGTGCCTCGGGCATCCCCAAGCTTGAGCTCTTGCCTCTCTTCCTTCTTCTCACATCGAGACCTTCTCGATCATCGAGCACTTCATCCACACAAAACTTCAACAGAAAACTCGGTAAGATCCGTTAGTATAATAAAGCAAATCACTACTCTAAGTACTGTTGCAAACCAATTCATATTTTGTTTTTGCATTGTGTCTACTGTAGTATTACTTTTTCAAGGCTTAATCCACTGATATAAATCAATAGTTTCATCAAAACGAGCAAACTATGCATCAAAAACAGAATCTGTCTAAAACAGAACAGTCTGTAATAATCTGAACATTCACCATACTTATGGTACTTGAACAATTCTACAAAAATTAGGAAAAATAAAAAATTTGTATAGGAATACAGTTCAAAAAGAATCAAAACCATTGGACGTTCCAGGAAAAAAATGTAAAATCGCGCACTACAGCCAAAGTTTCTGTCCTGCACCGTACAAACCATCAAGCAAATGTAAACATCCTAAAGGCAAACCTTGGCACATTATTTTTATAATACAATGGAATTGTACAAGGGGATAATTATTTTTATTGAAAAGTTTCTGTAATCAAGATTCACAAAGTTTCCGTGAGAATGAACAAAGTTCAAGGCTAGCTCCCACTTCAACAATGCTTGTCTTTCTCACTTTCGCTTTCCTTTTTGAAAAAGTTTTGGGTTCCCCTCTTTATTTTTGTTGTTTTTAAACTATATAAAAGCACTCAACAGAATTAAATGACTCTCTAAAACTTCCGGGTTGTCTCCCTGGCAGCGCTTTCTTTAAAGCAATTAAGCTAGGCATATAGTGCACAAGTAATGGATCCACCCGGATCCCAAGGTATATCAAAGCCAATTTTAATTAACAATGATTTGTAATTTAGTGGTGAGCACAAGGTAACATATATCATGTAATGACGAAGTCTAACTCTCTTCCTATGCATCGGCATGCCATAAAAGAACAATTCATGCACACACAGTAAAGGCCAATGCATAGTATAAACAGTTTCTTGCAATTTTACCATGTTGGAAACATAGAGAGGTGGAGATATAGTTCCTCTCTCATAATAATTGCAAGTAGGATCAGCAAGCACATGCATATTATATCTATCAAAATCATCATGTGTAATAGTAAAACACAACCCATCAATGTAATCCTTAATAAGGGCAAACTTCTCCGACATAGTGTTGTCGGGAGAATTCAAAAAGATAATAGGACTATCATGTGTGGGTGCAATAGCAACAATTTCATGTTTAACATAAGGAACTATAGCAAGTTCATCTCCATAAGCATAATTCATATTGGCATCTGGGCCACAAGCATAGCAAGCATCATCAAAAAGGGATATTTCAAGAGAATCAAAGGGATCATAATAGTCATCATAGAAATCATCCTTCGGTAAGCACGAAGGGCAATTAATCAATGTATGAGTTGAAGAGTTACTCTCATTAGAAGGTGGGCACGAGTAGCTAATCCGCTCTTCCTCCTTTTGTTCTTCGCTGTCCTCATCATCTTTTTCATCCAATGAGCTCACAGTTTCATCAATTTCTTCTTCCATAGACTCCTGCAAAATATCAGTCTCTTCTTGGGCAGCGGAGTAGTCCTCAATATATGGTTCAACATAGGCATTAGAAGCATAATTATCATAGCAATATTTAAGCATGGCAAATTTTTCAGATTGATAAAGAGTAGCATCATACTTTTCAATCAAAGAAGCAATTTCATAAGCACCCTTTAAAGCAACAAATTCTTCAATTTGTTGAACATCATAGTAATTATAAACACCCTTAGCATAAGAAGATACGATTCCATTATCATTAAACAAACATTGGTAGGGAAGGTGTTTTTTAGGGTCTTTAGAACAATAAGTATAATCATATATTTCACCTAAATTCCAAGCATAGCAATGCAAATGATGAATTTGATCCAGTAAAAGTTTCCCTTTTTCAGATATTCGGTGTCGCACATAACAAGCATGCTCATCTAAAGATTTGCCCTCAACTAAGCTAGTTGGGGTTTCAGCACGAGCACATAGGGATCGAAGATGATCCAAGTAATAAGCTTCAGCAGTGTGATAGATTTTGAGTGGTTCTTCAATCATTGGTTTAGTAGGTGCAACTAATTTTTTTTGGTATTTTGTGTTTCCTACCCATAACTAAAGATAGAAAACAACTAAGAACAGCAAATAAAAATTACTTAGTGATAAAGCAAACAAGCACACACGAGAATATTCACCCCATGCTATTGCTCCCCGGCAACGGCGCCAGAAAAAGGTCTTGATAACCCACAAGTATAGGGGATCGCAACAGTTTTTGATTAGTAAGAGTGTCGAACCCAATGAGGAGTTAAAGGCAGAACAAATATTCCCTCAAGTTCTATCGACCACCGATACAACTCTACGCACACTTAACGTTTACTTTACCTAGAACAAGTATGAAACTAGAAGTGCTTTGTAGGTGTTGTTGGATAGGTTTGCAAGATAATAAATATTACGTAAATAAAAAGTAGGGGCTGTTTAGATAAAGAAACAATAAAGTAAATATAGTGAGTGTGGAAAAGTCGTGGTAGGAGTTGCGAAATTTCCCCTAAGCAATTGACTACTTTACTAGACCGATATCAAGTATTATGTGGGAGAGGCCACTACTAGCATGTCATCCCTGACTTGGAATTCTATGCACTTATGATTGGAACTATTAGCAAGCATCGGCAACTACTAATGTTTATTAAGGTAAAACCCAACCATAGCATTAAGATATATTGGGCCCCCTTCAATCCCGTATGCATCAATTTCTGTGCTAGGTTGAAGCTTCTGTCACTCTTGCCCTCCAATACATAGTCCTATCAACATACAACTAACCCTAGGGTGTGATCCACGCACGCAATCATATGATGGGCACCAAAGGACAGCAACATAACCACAAGCAAATTAAATCAATCATAGCAATTCATCAACCACCGATAGGACAACAAAAATCTACTCAGACATCATAGGATGGCAACACATCATTGGATGATAATATGAAGCATAAAGCACCATGTTCAAGTAGAGGTTACAGAGGGTGGCGGGAGAGTGGACCACTGTAGATAGAGGGGGGAAGGTGATGGAGATGTTGGTGAAGATGGTGGAGGTGTTGGTGTAGATCGCGGTGATGATGATGGCCTTCGGTGGCACTCCGGTGGCACCGGAAGCAAGGGGTAGAGAGCCCCCCTCCTTCTTCTTCTTCCTTGACCTCCTCCCTAGATGGGAGAAGGGTTTCCCCTCTGGTCCATGGCCTCCATGGCACGGGAGGGGTGAGAGCCCCTCCGAGATTGGATATGTCTCTCTGTCTCTCTCTGTTTCTGTGTTCTCAGATTCTTCCCTTTCACCGTTTCTTATATTCCCGGAGATCCGTAACTCCGATTGGGCTGAAATTTTAACACGATATCTATCCGGATATTAGCTTTCTTGCGGCGAAAGAAGGGCATCAATCGCCTTTCGGGTGGCCCATGAGGGCCAGGGGCGCGCCCAGGGGGGTATGCGCGCCCCCTGCCTCGTGGCCACCTCGGGCACCGTCTCGCGTGGATTTTTCTTCCCCAAAATTATATATATTCCAAAAAAATCTCCGTCAGTTTTATCCCGTTTGGACTCCGTTTGATATGGATATTCTGCGAAACAAAAAACATGCAACAAACAGGAACTGACACTAGGCACTGGATCAATATGTTAGTCCCCAAAATAGTATAAAAAGTTGCCAAAAGTATATGAAAGTTGTAGAATATTGGCATGGAACAATAAAAATTATAGATACGACGGAGATGTATAAGTATCCCGTGGAGTCCCGTTTTGCAGTACGCCACACCCTCCCGATGAACATGACCCTCGTTTCGACCGTAGCGCTCCAACACAAGTCCGTTTCCTCCGTTTTGCGGTACGCTACACCTGTCCCAATCAACGGGACCCCATTTCCTCGTAGGAGGTCCGTTTCCTCCCTTTTGCGGTATGACAGACCCCTCCTGATGAACATGATCCCGTTTCAACCGTGGCTGGTCGAACAGAAGGCCATTTCCTCTGTTCTGCAGTATGCCAGGCCTCGTTTCCATCGTCTGTTCCGTCCAAGCCAGTTGGCTCCCGATGAACAAGAAGACGCATTCCGTTCCAACCCAGCCGGTTGCCTCCCCATGATCACAACGATGGTGCAGCTTCTCTGTTCCGACCCAGCCATGTACACGAGCCCTGGCCATACGTATGCACGAGTAGGCATTCAAGACCCCGCCCGTGTGTACGTATGTGGCCATATTTTTTGGCATGTGGTTGTATGTACGTGTACACGGTTTAGACGGGACAACCTGAACTGCTACGTGAGGGGCTCTACTATGACATGTGCCGCTACTTACTCGACCACGGTTCATACTTGCAGAGAGACCGATCGACCAGTATGTACGTACACATTCCGACAAGATAGACAATGGTACATACGCTTCGACCGGGTGGGTCCCAGCTGTCAAGGAGGATAAGGACACACTTCCTTGCATGCAAAGATATAGCTGCTGGGTCCCAGCTGTCAGGGGGATATTTTTTTGCCCGTTGTAACGACCCGACCCAAAATCGGTCAAGTCTCTGTGTAGTTGTACCATCCCAAGATCATGCTGGCATACACAGTACATTGATGAAAAGATTCAAAGATCAATCACACCTGAATTTATTACACGATTCTCATATCGAGTCTTTATTACATCATAATAAATTTGGCCGAAGGCCAACTCATGAGAAATAAACTAAATAAGCTGCGGAAGCATAGACGAATAGCGAGTCCATCCGACTCCATGGGGCAATCGCCAAGCGTAGATCGTAGCCTCACTCCTGGTCGGAAAACTCCTCTGCAACATGAGACGTTGCAGCCATGTAGGTCACCATTTAGAATATGCCAGCAAGTCATAGAGAGAACAACAATAATAAAGCTAACACTATATGCAATTTGGCTGTGGGGCTCAAAGTTTTATGTTTTTGTGAAAAAGCCAGTTTTTCCCTACAACCAAGGACTTGCTTACAATTACTACAAAATATTGGTAGTTATTGTGATGGTTCCGCCAACCAATGTCTCATTTCCAATTATTAATTAACCCCTCAATAAATTTATTTGTTCAGTGTTGAGATTTCCGAATTACTCCAGTTTCCAAAGGCTCATTTGTCCGTAACCGGGGACATGGCTAATCGATTAGGTTGTTACTCTGCAGAGTCTTGTGCACTTTACCCGCAAGAATCGTTCCCTCCTTTATGTCCTCGCACTGCCTGGTGTTTGAAGACGGGATGAACGAAACAGGGTCTTCTATAGAGTTCCTCTGAGCACTGCCGGTACCCATCCATGTCCTACCGTTCTTCTACATCTGCTGGCACCATCCGTCTAGAGTCACGCCTAAGGTCAACCCAGCCAGAGCCCATAATGGCTTGCGGCTACACATGTAAGCTTCCGGTCAAGGGGTATCCATCCGTCTCTTCGTGGCTGGGTGAAGCTTTCCGCAAGATGTCATGGCGCTTCTCCATGCATCTCGGCCATCCGCTGGTTTCTCCAGGGTGCCCGTCAACCGTCCTCCACCCAGTAGTGAATTTGAAGTCCATCTTGAGCTTGAAGTCATGGGGTTGTCATCATCTTGACTCTGACATCTCCCTTATGAATCTCTCAACCAACCCTGTCTACGAGCATAGCAAGGTAAACTACATCGTTCTGGGCAATAGTAGCAAGGGGAATTGGGTTCATCCTACCTCATGATACTACTCAAGACATAACTTCAAATTCTCCTACTGCATGCATGGTGGGGAGGAATAATTCTAATGCAACAAAATCATAGGTATTGTAAAACATGATCAATTGACTTACTCGGCTAACAGTCTTCAAACGCTAGTGACTCGAGATAGCAAGCTTCGCACTCCGGAAATTCTATCGAGTCAAACAATAGCACAAATAAGTATTTCACTAAATAACATAATAGCAAGCTAAAGGAAAACACACAAGCAGTCAAACGAAAACCAAAGAAAACTCGAGGAAAACAAAATCAAGGTTTTCATCACATCAAGCAACAACAAAGAAATAGTTTTTACCTACTATCACTTTTCTTAACAGATCCAAAACAATGGTTTTTCTAACTAACATAAGGGAAAACAGCATAAAAACTAGGTGCAAAAAGAAACAAATCAATATCTATTATAGAACTCCTGTTATACCTAAAACAAAACTAATAAGAAAATAAAATAAAACTTTTTATTTTGCTGTAAATAAATGTTCACCCTCTGTAACTACAGAAACTAATCTAAAATAAAATATAACAGTGGTAAACTAAAATTCTATAATAACTAGAACATCAGGAAACAACAGCAAGCTAAATAAAACTAGAAAAGCTTGATTTTGACTAAAACTAATTCCAATATAATCTACAAATTCCCAACAAGTTCCTACTGCTAGGCTAGGTCAAAACTAAGCAGTGGCAAAAAGAATCATCTAAAAATAATAATCCTAGCTCAATTTATAGCCGAAATACTAATCTGACTAAAATTAATATAAAACTATTTTTATAAACTTAAACATGGCCGAATCAAATTTCTACAGAAGTTACAAAAAATTTGTAAACTAACAAAAAAAAGAATCAACTAAAAATACTAAATAACCTAAAAGATACAGATTTTACAAGAACAGAACTATTCCGTTTTAAAAACAGAAACAAAGAATAAAACTAAAACAACTAGGGCGCTAACGGGCCGAAATAGTGAGCGCTCTAAAATTATCTAACACGCGGGCGATCAATAGGTCGCTGTGTTGATGGGCTAACAGAAATAAACCGATCGACTGGTCTTTCTAAACCGCAACTAAATAAACCGATCTAACCGAAACTAAAATCGATCTATATGAAATAAACCATACCCCTTCGGGATCTAATCTAGACCCTAGGTTTTGGATCGAACGGCGAGGGGAGGTGGCGGCTTACTGCGGTGGTGGCCGACGGCGACAGAGGGTGGCGGAGGTCGGCGGCGAGCGGGGCAGGGTCTCCGGCGATCGGCGAAGGTGGCAAAGACGTCGGGCGGATGCGGCGGAGCGAGGCGGAGGCGTTGGTGGAGTTGTTGGAGCTCGGGGAAAGCACGGACATCGAGGCGTGGCGAAAATAGAGCCGGATGCTCTACAGCTCCGACGACGGGCGGTGATGCTCAAGGCGGCGGCTCCGGCGATCCCTAGACGGAGAGAGGATGTTAGGGCGGTGCGCGCGGTTGAGGGGTTTCGGTTGACAAGGTTTGAGGGCAGGGGGATCCTCACCAGAGTCAGAACGGACGGTGGACTGCGGCGGCTGCGGCGAGATCCAAAGGAGGAGGGCGTGAGCTGCGGTGGGTTTTGGGCTAGGGTTTTAGGGGGATTCGGAAGAGGAGGGGCATAGGAATTTATAGGACATCAACTTGGAGCAGGGGGCGACTCGGGATCGTGATCCCGTGGGATCCGGACGCGGCGGCTGCGTCGAACGCGCTTTGGCGCAGCATAGCATGGGCGAGGGGAAAAAGATGAGGTGGGGCCGGCGCGTCGGTGAGAGAGGGAGAGGGGGGTTCGGTCGGGCGCGGCTGGGCTGTGGCTGTGGCTCGCTGGGTCGGTTGGCTGGGCCGGTTGGCCTGGCTCACGTCTGAGTCTTTCCTTTTTTTGAATAAGACAGAGAGAAGAAACTAAACTAAGAGAAAATTATACTATTTTTATATAAGAAATATATATATCAAAATTCTCAGGGGAATTAATCCTACAAGATGGACATTTTTCCAGAGGCAAAACACAAATTAAAAAAACACATTTTCTGCAACTCCAAATAAAATTCAAATTTGAATTCAAACCTTTTGACAATATTTTCTTATGACATTTTGGAGTGTCATGTTAGCTCCTCTCATATTTTTTTCTCAAGTATTTGTCAGGGATAACTTTCAATTGCGAAAGTGAAACCAACTCAAACAACAACTCAAATGCCTCTGAAATAAAATATCCAAATGCCACACAATTCAAACAAAATGCATAGATGCTTAACTAATATTTGTAAAACATTCCAAATTGAAAATTGGGGATGTTACAAACCTACCCACCTTAAGATGAATCTCGCCCTCGAGATTCGTGTTGGCTAGCAAATAGGTGCGGGTGGTCCCGGCGGAGATCTTCTTCTCGCTCCCAGGTGGCTTCCTCCTCGGAGTGGTGGCTCCACAGAACCTTGCAAAACTTGATGATCTTGCTATGGGTAACTCTGTTCGCAGTCTCGAGAATTCTGACGGGTTTCTCCTCATAAGTCAGATCACTATCCAGCTGTATGGCTCTAGGGGCACTGTGTCTCGCAAAGGAATATCGGCCATATCGGCATGGCATTTCTTCAGCTGGGATACGTGAAAGACATCATGAACTCGTGACAATCCCTCTGGCAACTCCAGCTTATACGCAACTTCTCCTCTGTGTTCGAGGATTTTGTAGGGGCCAATGAACCTGGGTGCTAATTTTCCTTTAACCCCAAATCTCTTGATTCCACGAAGTGGGGACACACGGAGATATGCTCGATCTCCAACTTCATACATTATCTCCTTGCGTTTACTGTCGGCATAACTCTTCTGTCTCGACTGGGCTATCTTGAGTCTATCTCGAATCATCTTGACTTTCTCTTCGGAGTCTCTGATAAGATCGGGACCAAAAAGTTTTCGGTCTCCAACAACATCCCACAGCAATGGTGTTCTGCACCTCCTCCCGTATAGATCTTCGAAAGGGGCCATCTTTAGACTGGTCTGATAGCTGTTGTTGTACGAGAACTCTGCGTATGGCAAATTGTCATCCCAGCTAGACCCATAGTCTAGCGCACAAGCTCTCAACATGTCCTCCAGAATCTGGTTGACTCTCTCGGTCTGTCCATCTGTCTGCGGATGAAAAGCTATACTGAACTCCAGCCTCGTACCCAAGGTTTCATGCAACTGATTCCAAAACTTTGAGGTGAACAGTGTTCCTCTATATGACACGATAATCTTCGGAATTCCATGCAGACATACGATCCTAGTCATGTATATCTTGGCTAACTTAGCGCTGGTATATGTAGTCTTCACGGGAATGAAATGAGCTACCTTGGTCAAGCGATCAACTACTACCCAGATAGAATCATAACCTGAACAGTCTTGGGTAATCCTGTGATAAAATCCATTCCAAGTTTTTCCCATTTCCATTCGGGAATCGGCAGTGGTTGAAGTAACCCTGCCGGCTTCTGATGTTCCGCCTTTACTCGCTGACAAACATCGCATACTGCTACGTACTCGGCAATATCCTTCTTCATACCTGTCCACCAGAAACTTTCCTTCAAGTCCAGATACATCTTGGTGTTGCCTGGGTGAATCGAGTACGGTGAGTCATGGGCCTCTTGAAGAATTAACTTCCTAACCTCTGGGTCATTAGGCACATAGATACGATCCTCAAACCATAAAGTTCCGTGTTCATCCTCACGAAAACCTTTAGCCTTTCCGTTACTCATCTTTTCCTTTATCTCTGCAATTTCCTTGTTCGTCTTCTGTGCTTCACGGATCTTTTTCGGTGAGAGTGGACTGAATATCCAAGGTGGCGACAAATCCTCTTGGTACTATCTCCAATCGGAGATCTCTGAGATCGTCGGCTAAATTCTGAGGTAATCCTCTAGCTATAAGGGTGTTCACATGGCTTTTACGGCTCAAGGCATCTGCTACAACATTTGCTTTCCTTGGGTGATAATGCAATCTCATATCATTGTCCTTGATCAATTCAAGCCTTCTCCTTTGTCTGAGGTTCAACTCCTTCTGCGTGAAAATGTACTTCAAGCTCTTATGATCCGTGTAAACATCACAACTATTTCCGACAAGGAAATGTCTCCACGTCTTGAGTGCGTGCACTACGACTGCTAACTCCAAATCGTGTGTGGCATAATTCATCTCGTGAGGTCGTAGCTGTCTGGAGGTATAAGCCACAACTTTTCCTTCCTGCATGAGCACTCCTCCGAGCCCTTGACGAGAAGCGTCACAATACACCTGGTAATCCTTGTGTATGTCCGGCAAAATGAGTACTGGGGCTGTAACTAGACGTTTCTTCAACTCCTGAAAACTGGCTTCACAATCCTCGGTCCAAATGTACTTTGTTTCCTTCTTCAACAGCTCAGTCATGGGTTTAGCAATCTTGGAGAAATTCTCAATAAATCTCCGATAATATCCTGCAAGTCCGAGAAAACTGCGGATCTCCTTGACTAAGGTGGGGGATTGCCACTTGGTGACTGATTCAACCTTGGTGGGGTCGACTGCTATTCCTTCTCCTGAAATAACATGTCCGAGGAATCCGACTTCCTTCAGCCAAAATTCGCATTTGCTGAACTTGGCATATAACTGATGTTCTCGGAGTTTCTCCAGGACTAGACGCAGATGTTCCTTGTGCTCTTGCTCTTGGAGAAAACCAATATGTCATCGATGAACACCACGACAAACTTGTCCAGATATTCCATAAATACCTTGTTCATCATGCTCATGAAATACGCAGGGGCATTAGTCAATCCGAATGACATGACGGTATACTCATATAAACCATACCTGGTGGTGAAAGCTGTTTTGGGTATATCCTGTTCACGAATCTTCAGCTGGTGATACCCTGATCGAAGATCGATCTTGGAAAATACTTTAGCTCCGACTAGCAGATCAAATAAATCATTAATCATCGGTAGAGGGTACTTATTCTTGATGGTCACGTCATTCAATGAACGATAATCTACAACCATTCTCAGGGTTCCATCCTTCTTCTCTACCAAAAGAACTGGGGTTCCCCAAGGTGACGAACTTGGGCGAATATATCCTTTCTCCAATAATTCCTTGATCTGCTGCTTGATCTCTTCCAAATCATTCAGGCACATCCGATAAGGTCTCTTGGATATTGGGGCTGTGCCAGGTAATAACTCGATCAAAAATTCTATTTCTCTATCCGGTGGCATTCCTGGTAATTCCTCCGGAAATACATCCAGAAAATCTTGTACTACAGGCACTTCCTCCTGTACCACTCCCGTGAGGGAATTCACCTGCTTCTTTATCAGTGTGCGTCTGGATACATACTTGATCCTCTTCTGCTCCGGGGTGGTGAGCAAAATCGTCTTGCGGGCACAGTCGATGTTCCCTTCAAACTTCGTCAACCAGTCTATGCCTAGAATCACGTCCAATCCCTAGGATTCTAAGACTATGAGGTCTACGAGAAAATCATGATTTCCGATGCTAAGGGTTGAATGACAGCCTAAGCCTGCCATCATCTCTCCTCCTGGAGAAGTGACTTGGATCGGGGTTCTAAGGGTCCTAGTGGGCAACCCATACTTTTCCATAACTACCCTTGATATGAATGAATGCGTTGCACCGAAATCAAAGAGTACCAATACTGGACGTGAGTTTAATAAAAACTTACCAACCACAGTGTCTGGCTGATCATAGACGTCCTCCACATCAATGTGATTCACCTGAGCACGAGGAAAAGGGTTGGGCTTCTTTGCTGAGCTCCCATTGCCGTTGCCGTTTCCATTCCTCTGCTTGGCATCCGGACAATCGGTGGCATAGTGTCCTGTCTTCTGGCACTTGAAACAGGTGATATGACTCAGATCCTTCTAAGTCGGAGCAGGACGGTGCTGGTTACCGTTGCCTCCATTTCCTGACTTGGGGTTGTTGTCGTGGTTGCGATTGTTCCCATTCCCTCCATGGTTATGTCCTCCATGATTGTGTCCTCCATGGTTGTGATGGGTATGTCCTCCCAAGTATGGGGCATAGCGGGGCTTCTGCTGAGCTCCGGAGTTGTACTTTCCCTGGCCATATTTCTACTTGCGGCTTTCAATCTGCTGCTGCTTGCCTTCAAGTATAGTGGCCTTGTCTACCAGCTCCTGGTAGTTGTTGAAGGTAGCCACCATTAGCTGCATTCCCAGCTCATCATTGAGTCCCTCAAGAAACATCTCCTGTTTTGCGGCATCTATGGCCACATCATCTGGGGCATATCGAGATAATTTGCTGAACTCACCCACATACTGCCCCACAGTATGGTTCCCCTGGCGTAAGTTGCGGAATTCACGCTTCTTCAGACTCATGGCTCCAGCTGAGACATGCGCAGTGCGGAAAGCCCGCTGGAACTGATCCCATGTCATGGTGGCGACCGGATAAGTGGCGGTGTAGTTTTCCCACCAAGAGGCTGCAGGTCCATTCAGTCGATGTGCGGCAAAACGCACCTTCTCAGCATCTGTGCATCCAGAAGTTGTTAGACCCCTTCCGATCTTGCGGAGCCAATCATCAGCTATAATCGGCTCGGTGCTACTAGAGAACACCGGCGGATTCAGCCTTAGGAATCGGGTCAGGTTATCGACAGGGGGTGGAGGCGGTGGATTGTTGTTGTTGTTGTTGCCTTGGTTTTGGATGAGCATTTGCATTAAGGCATTCTGCTGTTGAATCAGCTGGGTGAGCTCCGGCAGGAAAGTGAAACCGGCGTCATGTCTCGGAGGCATCTGGTGTTATGGAGTGGATGAGAAATTACAATAGAACAAGGGTCTAATGACAAAATAGAACTACCCAAATGAATGCACAGACACAATCACACCAATCATTTATTCATTCATCTCAAACAAGGTTCAAACTCGGATTACAAAATCTCATGACTAATCAAAGAATAACGGCCTAAATGATCGATGAAAATAAAATAACATGACGGTCGACTAAAGGTCTTCATCAATTATCCATGCGTCCTCTGGTGCGTCGTCCTCTGGTGTGGCGCCTCCTCTTGCGGCTTCCTTCGGTGGAGCTCTCTTCATAATCCTGGTCATTGCTCACGAGAGGTCCATCATCTCCACTCGGGGAAAGGTCTTCTCCCAGATCCATCTTCTCCTCCAGTGTGGCAATATATTTCTTCCGGTCCTCAAGTCTTTCCATAAAATCCTTGACTTCATCCTCATGCTCATAGTGGGCTTCACGTGCTGCATCCTCCATTTCAATTTCACGAAGATGCAACTTTTGGACCGTCTTCAAGCTCCCGCGCATCTGAATCTCTTGAGCCCTGATGTGAGCCTCCAAGTCTTGGACATATTCATCTATGGTGCGGATGATCTCTCCATCCGCAGTCCCGCGAGAGATCATGGTGTGGTCTGATCCAACAAGCTTGGTCCTGTATTCCTCCTGGATGCATCCAAGTGCACTATGAACTGCTATCTCTCTCCCAAGTATCCAAGTGGGAGCAGTGAACTTGAAGTCAACGGGCGCTGAGAGACTTCCAAAAGTCCTCCCTGGTATGTGCACCTTAATCCTATAATGACGGTCTTCTGGAAATGCCATGATAGGGGTCCCGGTGATAGACGGCAGAGCAATCTTTAATTCCTTGGTGATCCGGACCAGCCTCCTGCCGAAAAGCATTGTCTCATCTGGCTGGCAAACTCCGGGAGCAGAACTGGGATGAACTTGACGGCCATCTAGAATGTTGAAATCAGAGAGAATTCAGAAATGAACAGGGGAGTATTACGGAATGATAAGGACATAAAAAATAGTTTCTTCCTATGGCTTTCCGATCCTAGGGGTTACGTCCTACGGTCAGTGTGTGCTCTGAATACCATCTCCATAATGACTCGACCCAAAATCGGTCAAGTCTCTATGTAGCTGTACCATCCCAAGATCATGCTGGCACACACAGTACATTGATGAAAAGATTCAAAGTTCAATCACACCTGAATTTATTACACGATTCTCAAATCGAGTCTTTATTACATCATGATAAATTCGGCCGAAGGCCAACTCATGAGAAATAAACTAAATAAGCTGCGGAAGCGTAGACGAATAGCTAGTCCATCCGACTCCATAGGGCAATTGCCAAGCGTAGATCGTAGCCTCACTCCTGGTCGGAAAACTCCTCTGCAACATGAGACGTTGCAGCCGTGTAGGTCAGCATTTAGAATATGCCTGCAAGTCATAGAGAGAACAACAATAATAAAGCTAACACTATATGCAATTTGGCTGTGGGGCTCTAAGTTTTATGTTTTTGCAAAAAAGCCAGTTTTTCCCTACAACAAAGGACTTGCTTACAATTACTACAAAATGTTGGTAGTTATTGAGATGGTTCCGCCAACCAATGTCTCATTCCCAATTATTAATTAACCCCTCAATCAATTTATTTGTTCGGTGTTGAGATTTCCGAATTACTCCAGTTTCCAAAGGGTCATTTGTCCGTAACCGGGGACACGGCTAATCGATTAGGTTGTTACTCTGCAGAGTCTTGTGCACTTTACTCGCAAGAATCGTTCCCTCCTTTATGTCCTCGCACTGCCTGGTGTTTGAAGACGGGATGAACGAAACAGGGTCTTCCGTAGAGTTCCTCTGAGCACTGCCGGTACCCATCCATGTCCTACCATTCTTCTACATCTGCTGGCACCGTCCGTCCAGAGTCACGCCTAAGGTCAACCCAGCCAGAGCCCATAATGGCTTGCGGCTGCACAGGTAAGCTTCCGGTCAAGGGGTATCCATCCATCTCTTCGTGGCTAGGTGAAGCTTTCCGCAAGATGTCATGGCGCTTCTCCATGCATCCCGGCCATCCGCTGGTTTCTCCAGGGTTCCTGTCAACCGTCCTCCATCCAGTAGTGAATTTGAAGTCCATCTTGATCTTGAAGTCATGGGGTTGTCATCATCTTGACTCTCACATCTCCCTTATGAATCTCTCAACCAACCCCGTCTACGAGCATAGCAAGGTAAACTACATCGTTCCGGGCAATAGTAGCAAGGGGAATTGGGTTCATCCTACCTCATGATACTACTCAAGACATAACTTCAAATTCTCCTACTGCATGCATGGTGGGGAGGAATAATTCTAATGCAACAAAATCATAGGTATTGTAAAACATGATCAATTGACTTGCCCGACTGACAGTCTTCAAACGCTAGTGACTCGAGATAGCAAGCTTCGCACTCCGGAAATTCTATCGAGTCAAACAATAGCTCAAATAAGTATTTCACTAAATAACATAACAGCAAGCTAAAGGAAAACACACAAGCACTCAAACGAAAACCAAAGAAAACTCGAGGAAAACAAAATCAAGGTTTTCATCACATCAAGGAACAACAAAGAAATAGTTTTTACCTACTAACACTTTTCTTACCAGATACAAAACAATGGTTTTGCTAACTAACATAAAGGAAAACAACATAAAAACTAGGTGCAAAAAGAAACAAATCAATATCTATTATAGAACTCCTGTTATACCTAAAACAAAACTAATAAGAAAATAAAATAAAACTTTTTATTTTGCTGTAAATAAATATTCACCCTCTGTAACTACAGAAACTAATCTAAAATAAAATATAACAGGGGTAAACTAAAATTCTATAATAACTAGAACATCAGGAAACAATAGCAAGCTAAATAAAACTAGAAAAGCTTGATTTTGACTAAAACTAATTCCAATATAATCTACAAATTCCCAACAAGTTCCTACTGCTAGGCTAGGTTAAAACTAAGCAGTGGCAAAAAGAATCATCTAAAAATAATAATCCTAGCTCAATTTATTGCCGAAATACTAATCTGACTAAAATTAATATGAAACTATTTTTATAAACTTAAACATGGCCGAATCAAATTTCTACAGAAGCTACAAAAAATTTGTAAACAAACCAAAAAAAGAATCAACTAAAAATAATAAATAACCTAAAAGATACAGATTTTACAAGAACAGAACTATTCCGTTTTAAAAACAGAAACAAAGAATAAAACTAAAACAACTAGGGCGCTAACGGGCCGAAATAGTGAGCGCTCCAAAATTATCTAATGTGCGGGCGATCAATAGGTCACTGTGTCCATGGGCTAACAGAAATAAACCGATCGACTGGTCTTTCTAAACCGCAACTAAATAAACCGATCTAACCGAAACTAAAACCGATCTATATGAAATAAACCATATCCCTTCGGGATCTAATCTAGACCCTAGGTTTTGGATCGAATGGCGAGGGGATGTGGCGGCTTATTGCGGCGGTGGTCGACGGTGACAGAGGGTGGCGGAGGTCGGCGACGAGCGGGGCAGGGTCTCCGGCGATTGGCGAAGGTGGCAAAGACGTTGGGCGGATGCGGCGGAGCGAGGCGGAGGCGGTGGTGGAGTTGTTGGAGCTCGGGGACGGCGCAGACGTCGAGGCATGGCGAAAACAAAGCCCGGTGCTCTGCAGCTCCGGCGACGGGCGGTGATGCTCAAGGCGGCGGCTCCGGCGATCCCTGGACGGAGAGAGGATGTCAGGGGGGTGCGCGCGGTTGAGGGGTTTTGGCTGACAAGGTTTGAGGGCAGGGGGATCCTCACCGGAGTCAAAACGGATGGCGGACTGCGGTGGCTGCGGCGAGATCCAAAGGAGGAGGGCGTGAGCTGCGGTGGGTTTTGGGCTAGGGTTTTAGGAGGATTCGGAAGAGGAGGGGCGTAGGAATTTATAGGACATCAACTTGGAGCAGGGGGCGACTCGGGATCGTGATCCCGTGGAATCCGGACGCGGCGGCGTCGAACGCGCTCTGGCGCAGCATATCGTGGGCGAGGGGAAAAAGATGAGGTGGGGCCGGCACGTCGGTGAGAGAGGGAGAGGGGGGTTCGGTCGGGCGCGGCTTGGCTGCGGCTGTGGCTCGCTGGGCCGGTTGGATGGGCCGGTTGGCCTGGCTCGCGTCTGAGTCTTTCCTTTTTTTGAATAAGATAGAGAGAAGAAACTAAACTAAGAGAAAATTATACTATTTTTATATAAGAAATATATATATCAAAATTCTCAGGGGAATTAATCCTACAACGTGGACATTTTTTGAGAGGCAAAACACAAATTAAAAAAACACATTTTCTGCAACTCCAAATAAAATTCAAATTTGAATTCAAACCTTTTGGCAATATTTTCTTCTGACATTTTGGATTGTCATGTTAGCTCCTCTCATATTTTTTTTCTCAAGTATTTGTCAGGGATAACTTTCAATTGCCAAGGTGAATCCAACTCAAACAACAACTCAAATGCCTATGAAAAAATATCCAAATGCCACACAATTCAAACAAAATGCATAGATGCTTAACTAATATTTGTAAAACATTCCAAATTGAAAATTTGGGATGTTACACCCATAATAAGGACACACTTCCTTGTGTGCGAAGATGTAGCTGGTGGGTCCCAGCAGACAGGGGGAGAAAACATTATTTTTCAAGGTAAAAAGGATGCAGTTGCATGCATGCGTCCATGGGCGTGGTGCGTCCCCAATGTCATCCTCTCACGTATAGTCATCTTCCGATGACTCTCGGTTGTTGACCACGTTGACCACACCGTGCCGAGCGCACCAAGGCCGGTAGATGACGGCGAGGCCGCAGACTAGAACAACCCGTTGATGGGTAAGATGCAGCAGTGGAGTCGCAGATGGAGAGGAGTGGGAAACTTGACTGGTTCGGGTGCGTGGCAGCATTACTGCCCACAGGAGACAGGAGCAAGAATAGAGGTTGAAGAAGGAGCACGGCTGTTGGATTAACATCCAACGGTCCAGCTGCTAGAATCATTTGTTGATTAAGTTGACAAAGCCCTGCGTACATGTCTTCTTAGTAGGCCCACAAGTCAGCCACCAAATCTGTTGGGTCCCATCTGTCACCGGAAGGAATGGTTTTTTTTTGCATAACAAGGAGGCACTTCCTTCCATGCGAAGATACAACCGGTGGGTCCCAGCTGTCAGGGGGAGGAATAAACTTAATAAGGAGGAACTTTCCTTGCGTGAGACCATGCACCTCGTGGGTCCCAGCCATCAGCCTCTCCACGTGCAGTCCTCTTCTGATGACTCTCGGTTTTTTGACAGAAAGACTGTAAGGGAGGCCCCTATAGTATAATTGGTGCAACAAACCCAAATTGCAAGTACCATGCCTTGAACCTGGGTGGGTGGGAAGGCATCAACCCCTTCCCACCACTAGGCTATGCCTTAGTCTGCATGACTCTCGTTTGTTAACCACGCCGCACCGAGCACAGCGAGGCAGTGGACGACGGCGAGGCCCCGGACTGGAACGACCCGGAGATGGGGAAGACGCGGTAGTGGAGTCGCAGACGGAGAGGAGTGGGAAACTTGTCTAGTTTGGGTGTGGGGTGGGCCTACACTCGACAGAGAATAATAGGAGGTGCAGAGTGGAGGGATGGCCTGGCCGTCGGAGGGGTAGCATTTCGCTGAGGCATGCAAAACAACGCCGCTGGATGCCGAAGGCTGGAGCGGGCGGTCCGACAGCGCTGGGGGAAGAAGACGAGAGATTGAAGAAGAATGCCATCCGTTGGATGTAAATCCAACGCCTTGCTTAGGCTTCGACCTACTGGCCCACTTGTCAGCCAGTCCATTTGTTTTTTAGTCCATTTGGTGGGCTGGGTGAAACAATGATGTAGGATCTATGCAGCCCATTTATATATATGGTATAATTTAAAGCCCATTTGCATTTTTCTCGAAATCCGCGGACTTGCTGGGCTGGGTGAAAATATCATGTTGGGCTGGAAGGAGCAATGTTATAAAAACATAAACACATGATTGCACGTCTATTCCTGCATTGGTTAGTAAAATCTTTGCAAGCTTATGTACGCAATCACTAGGAGTTAACTTGCCAAGTTATATATAAACAATTATTATTATTATTTTGTAAGAACTTTCAATTTACGAAATAAAATTTCATTTTAATTTGATGAGTTAATAGGACGTGGGGTATTATTATTTTTTAGGCTAGACGTGGGACAATTGAGTTGGTTCTAGGGAAAAGTACTGGGAGAAAACTCAGTTTACATCAAAAAAGAAAGTGGGAGAAAATTCAGATATAGGATTAATGAAAACGAAAAATAAAGGAAGTGGGAAGGTCTATAAAATGGTTGGACGAACGACAGGTTTAACGGAACATTATGCTGTTTCTATCATATATATATGTAATAAAATAAGATATAAATATAGGTTCAGTTTTGCATTCTTATAAAATAGAACTGAGCTGTGCGTCGTCTTGAAAAAACAAACATAACTTGGGTTGCTGATGTTATAGACAAGCTAGGTTGGGAGGCCCAGAGGCCGCTTGATACCTGCTGGATCCAAAAAATGTTGAAACATGTCGTGGGCTGCCCATGTTAAACAACAAAATCTAGGCCATGGACCTGGTTGGCCCGGGACTGTCAGCCTCTCAACGAACCGTTGTCTCCCGATTCCTCTTGTTTTGCTGACCATGTTGGGAACAACAGATGGCGGCACCATGGCGACAGCACCAAGGAGGAGGACGACATCGAGACCTCAGACCGAACGAGCCGGAGCGGGGGAAGACGTAGGCGGAGGGGAGTACAAGGGTTGACTTGTTCGGGTGCAGGGTGGGCCGGTGCAGCTGCCACCACCGGACAATGTGTGGGAGTAGAGGGATGGCCTGGCCAACGCCATAGGCTATGATGGCCAGCCGTTGTATAGGAAGAGGACGAAAGATTGAACAAAATAAAGGAATACAAATGGATAGGTGGTTGGTCCCACATGTCTGTGTACGGGACCTGCTGGGTCCACCTGAGAAGGGGAATATGTTGGGAGGAAGGAGATTCAAAGAACGGCAGCCGATTGAACTAGTTTTTTTTAAACGGGCGAGTGAACTAGTTACATACATAAGCAAATAGCCACTAAAAAGAAAACAGGTTAATGGGTTCTTAAAAGAAATATTTCGGACAAAATAGATAATTATGACACATAGGCTAATGCATGAAACACTCAGATGATTAAGGTGCTTATAAACAGATAAAGTACAACATCTAGACCTTCCTGGAACGCTTGATCATGACGCTGCCGCTGTTTGTGTACTCGTAGGTTATGGAAAGCAGACACACCCTCATGTCCAAGATCCGCCTGTACATGTCGTAGCATACGTATGCGTCCTTGGCCACGTAGGTTATGTAGGCTAGATTCAGAGGTACCTCCCACATGTTCAGGTCCTTTGGTATCGTTGTCTTCTTTCATGTTGGCGTATCAGGGGTCGATGATGTGTTAGGAAATAAACCACGAGTGTGTCATGGCGTGTTTAGCATGTGCGTGCATATGTGTTTGGCGTAGTGGTTAGCCGCGTGAGCTAGCTAGCTAGGCGGCTAGCAAGCTGTTGCGAGTGGCCACGGTGAGCGTGTCGTGGACGCTGCATGCGGAGTCGAACCGCCCCAGGCGCGTAGGAGCGCGTCGTTGGTGGAAGCGTTGCATGCGGATCGTGGGAGCACGTCGTGTGCGAGCAGGCAGGAGTGGGGTGTGGCGTATGTGTGTGCTATATAGCCCCTCCCTGTGTACGTATAAGATGAGCCAGCTGAAAGAGAAAAGATTATGGTGTTGGTGCACCCGTAGCGGTGTTCGTCACCGGCAAGACTCTCTACTGTCTCCTCCAGTTCATCTTCTACCTCCGTCCGTGCGAGAGATAGAGGCCTGTGGCAACAATAATTGGCATCAGAGTGACCGGGTTCGGTGGTGCCGTGGCGTGCGGTTGCGTCCGCGGAGAGCACGACAAGCGCGGCGGACATGGAGCCAAAGAATATTCTCAAGTATTAGCAGCTGAGTTGTCAATTCAACCACACCTAGAAACTTAATATCTGCAGCAAAGTATTTAGTAGCAAAGTAATATGATAGTAGTGGTAACGGTGGCAGAAGTAACGGTAGCAGTTTTGGTTTTATAGTGATTGTAACAGTAGCAACGGAATAGTAAGTAAGCGAAGATCAATATATGAAAAGCTCGTAGGCAATGGATCAGCGATGGATAATTATGTCGGATGCGATTCGTCATGCAATAGTTATAACATAGGGTGACACATAACTAGCTCCAGTTCATCGATGTAATGTAGGCATGTATTCCGAATATAGTCATACGTGCTTATGGAAAAGAACTTGCATGCCATCTTTTGTCCTACCCTCCTGTGGCAGCGGGGTCCTATTGGAAACTAAGGGATGTTAAGGCCTCCTTTTAATAGAGTACCGGACCAAAGAATTAACACATAGTGAATACATGAACTCCTAAACTACGGTCATCACCGGTAAGTATCCCAATTATTGTCACTTCGGGGTTAACGGATCATAACACATAATAGGTGACTATAGACTTGCAAGATAGGATCAAGAACTCACATATATTCATGAAAACATAATAGGTTCAGATCTGAAATCATGGCACTCGGGCCCTAGTGACAAGCATTAAGCATAGCAAAGTCATAGCAACATCAATCTGAGAACATAATGGATACTAGGGATCAAACCCTAACAAAACTAACTCGATCACATGATAAATCTCATCCAACCCATCACCATCTAGCAAGCCTACGATGGAATTACTTACGCACGGCGGTGAGCATCATGAAATTGGTGATGGATGAAGGTTGATGATGACGATGGCGATGGATTCCCCTCTCCAGAGCCTCAAACAGACTCCAGATCAGCCCTCCCGAGAGAGATTAGGGCTTCCCGGCGGCTCTCTATCATAAAACATGATGAATCCTTCTCTCCATTTTTTTTCTCCCCGAACATGAATATATGGAGTTGGAGTTGAGGTCGGTGGAGCACCAGGGGGCCCACGAGGTAGGGGCATGTCCAGGAGGGTAGGCGCACCCCCTACCCTCGTGGACAGGGTGTGCCCCCCTGGCCTTGATTCTTTCGGCAGTATTTTTTATATGTTCCAAAAATATTCTCTGTTGATTTTCAGGTCATTCCAAGAACTTTCTATTTCTGCACAAAAATAACACCATGGCAATTCTGCTGAAAACAGCGTCAGGCCGGGCTAGTTCCATTCAAATCATGCAAGTTAGAGTCCAAAATAAGGGCAAAAGTGTTTGAAAAAGTAGATAGGATAGAGACGTATCAACTCACCCAAGCTTAAACCTTTGCTTGTCCTGAAGCAATTCAGTTGACAAACTGAAGTGATAAAGAAAAACTTTTACAAACTCCGTTTGCTCTTCTTGTTGTAAATATGTAAAGCCAGCATTCAAGTTTTCAGCCAAGATTATGAACTTTCCATATTCACAATAACATTTAGGTCTCATGTTTACTCATATCAATGGCATAATCAACTAGCGAGCAATAATAATAAATCTCGGATGACAATAGTTTCTCAAAACAATCATAATATGATATAACAAGATGGTATCTCGCTAGCCCTTTCCGAGACCTCAAAACATAAATGTAGAGCACCCCTGAAGATGAAGGGCTGACTGGAAATTGTAATTCATGGTAAAAGAGATCCAGTCAAGTCATACTCAATGTAAAATAATAATAATACATGCAAATGACAGCGGTGCTCTCCAACTGGTGCTTTTTAATAAGAGGGTGATGACTGAACATAAAAGTAAATAGATAGGCCCTTCGCAGAGGGAAGCAGGGATTTGTAGAGGTGCCAGAGCTCGATTTTGAAATAGGGATGAATAATATTTTGAGCGATATACTTTCATTGTCAACATAACAACCGAGAGATCTCGATATCTTCCATGCTACACACATTATATGCGGTTCCCAAGCAGAATGGTAAAGTTTATACTCCCCCCTACCACCAACAAGCATCAATCCATGGCTTGCCTGAAACAACGGGTGCCTCCAACTAACAACAATCCTGGGGGAGTTTAGTTTGCAATTATTTTGATTTGATTTGAGCATGGGACTGGGCATCCCGGTGACTAGCCATTTTCTCGTGAGTGAGGAGCGGAATCGACTCCTCATGAGAATAACCCGCCTAGCATAGAAGATACAGACAACCCTAGTTGATACATGAGCTATTCGAGCATACAAAACAGAATTTTTATTTGAAAGTTTAGAGTTTGCCACATACAAATTTACTTGGGATGGCAGGTAGATACCGCATATAGGAAGGTATAGTGGACTCATATGGAACAAATTTTGGGGTTTATGGGGGTGGATGCACAAGCAGTATTCCCGCTTAGTACAAGTGTAGGCTAGAAAGAGACTGGGAAGCGACCAGCTAGAGAGCGACAACAGTCATGAACATGCATTAAAATTAATCAACACTGAATGCAAGCATGAGTAGGATATAAACCACCATGAACATAAATATCGTGGAGGCTATGTTGACTTTCTTTCAACTACATGCGTGAACATGTGCCAAGTCAAGCCACTTGAATCATTCAAAGGAGGATACCACCCTATCATACCACATCACAACCATTTTAATAGCATGTTGGCACGCAAGGTAAACCATTATAAACTCCTAGCAAATTAAGCATGGCATGGGCAACTATAATCTCTAATTGTCATTGCAAAACATGTTTCATTCATAATGGGCTGAATCAGGAACGATGAACTAATCATATTTACAAAAACAAGAGAGGTCGAGTTCATACCAGCTTTTCTCATCTCAATCAGTCCATCATATATCATCATTATTGCCTTTCACTTGCACGATCGAACGGTGTGGATAATAATAATAATAGTGCACATGCATTGGACTAAGTTGGAATCTGCAAGCATTCAATTCAAGGGAGAAGACAAGGTAATATGGGCTCTTTGTTAGATCAACAATAATGCACATGGGAGCCACTCAACATTTTCATTAAGGTCTTCTCCTCTCACCCCAAAGAAAAGAAAGGAAATAAAACTATTTACACGGGAAAGCTCCCAACAAGCAAAAGAAGAACGAGAAATCTTTTTGGGTTTTCTTTTTAATTACTTCTACTATAAGCATGGAAAGTAAACTAGCTAAAAGCTACAACTAATTTTTTGGGTTTTTCTTAAGGTTTTTCAAACACACAAGAAGAAAGCTTAAAACATAAAATAAACTAGCATGGATGATACAATGAAAAAGTATGAGCACCGACAACTGGCATGAGTGTGTGAACATGAATGTAATGTCGGTGAGAAATACGTACTCCCCCAAGCTTAGGCTTTTGGCCTAAGTTGGTCTATGGCCATGGATCAAAACTGCCCTCTCCGGTGTACTGACGAGGGTCTTCGGGGTACCAATGGTTGGCGATCTCCTCCGTATCCCACTGATAAATAGACTGACAGTGAGGATCAGATAATGGCTCCGGCTCTTGAGGTGATGCTAGGCTCTGGTATGCATAATCGGCCTCCGGCAAAACAAGGTACGTGCCTGAAAATATGTTGAACAAAGAGGGAGCAGGCAAGGTAATAGTCTCAAAGTGATTCTTATCAAACATCAGTGTATAGTTAAGCATCTTCTTCTAATTATTAACAATAAAATCATGTGCTACCATACTCTTATAATCTAGAAAAATAGGAGGCAACAACCTTTCCTCTTTCTCATAATGCCTAATAGGTATGTTAAAGTGTGCAGCCAGGCGTGAGGTGAAGATGCCTCCCAAGACGGGACCCTTTGTATGGTTCAGATTTAACCGTTTAGTAACAATAGCGCCTAAACTAAAAGTAGTATCACGAAACAAAGCATGGCGCAAATAACAATATCAGGGGCACTAAGATTTCCACAGTTCCCGTGACCAATTAAGCATCTACTAGCAAATATTGCAAAGTAACATAGAACAGGAAAAATGTATGGTAGTGATTCTTGCATCGGAAACTTTCCTCTTTTCCCCTACAACAATCATATATATAAATCCCTCCACATCATTACGATGTGGTTCCTCTATGCTTCCCTCAAAGGGTATCCTACAAACCCGGCAAAAATCATAAAGTGACATCTCCTTATGCTCATCATATAAACAAAATTCCACCGAAGGTGGTGATCTCCTAGCATGGAATTTTTTTTTTGCACAAAAATATTGGTGAGTAAGAGATACTGTTCACGCTGGTCGTGGAAGAAGTCAGTGAGGCCTGCATTCTCAGCCAAATAATAAAAATCTTCATAAATCCCGGCTTCTCTCAAGAACTCATCACAAGGCCATTCACACGGCCGAACCTCCGCAGTACGAGGGAGATTATACTTGGGTTTCTTATTTCCTTCACTTTTCTTGTCCTTCGAGCTTCGGCTCGATGAGCCCCTCAAAAACCTCTTCATTTTTTTCTGAAATTTTCTGAAATTTTTAGTAACTTAAAATAAAAGTGAACCAAACTCAACAAAATTGATAGCAACTACTCCTACAAGTGTCTAGAGGCTATATCATGCACTAAAACTACTTTTGACCACATAAATTTGACATGCAAGCTCAAGAACAGGGTCACCTAAGCAGAAAAATTTTGCAATAAATAAAGCACTGGAACAAAAACTAATTGGACCATTGGAGGAGTCACATATCGAAGAACAATCCCCCAAAGCAGTTTTGTGAATGGAGCTTTGAGCAAGGAGATCGAAAATGGCAGCAAGATGAGCTAGAACACGGGTTTGAGCTGGTGGATGATTTTTTCTGGAGGAAGACGAAGTGTGTGGGTGCAAGAATAAGTGGAGGGGACCCACATGGGGTCCACGAGGCAGGGGCGTGCCCAGGGGGTAGGGTGCGCCCTCCACCCTCGTGCGCACATGGTGGGTCCCCCTGGTGTGTTCTCAGTGCCAATAATTCTTAAATATTCTGGAAAAAATCATATTAAATTTTTAGGGCATTTGGAGAACTTTTATTTTTGGGGTATTTTTTATTACAAGGATAATTCAAAAAACAGACAGAAAATACTATTTTTACTTTATTTAAGATAAATAATAGAAAGTAAAAAGAGGGTACAGAAAGTTGTGCTTTCTAACTTCATCCATCTCATGCTCATCAAAAGGAATTGTCGGGGGTTTGGTGCGACATATGCCAAAGGATGGCTAATCATGATGGGGGCTAGTAGGAAGTCGCCGGTGCCAGGAAACGAGATGAGGCGAAGACATGCATGCCGACGAATCTTACCCAGGTTCAGGGCTCTCCTAGGAGATAACACCCCTAGTCCTGCTCTGCGGGGTCTCCGCATGATCACTAAGGCACTGGTGAGTACAATGGTGCTCCTCGAGCTGTATGCGAGAGGTAGAAGCAGACATGGCTAGCTTCCCCCTCTCTCTATGCGTGTCTAGGTCTAACAGGGCTGGGAACCCTTTGCATGGGTGCCCTAGGGGTTTTATATAGGCCTACTCCCAGGGGTACAATGGTAATCTCGCCGGTTGTAGGGCCCGGCTGTCAGTGTCTTCCGCCACTGGCTTCTCCGCCGGCCGCTGGGGCCCACCGCCTGGTGGGCCCTGCCGGCTGGTCTAGTACGGAGCCAACAGGACACCTCCGCCGCTTGCGGGTCTGGATGGCTGCTTGTTACTGTAGCCGTAATGCTAATGACACATGCTTGGTCGGGGGGGGGGGGGCGTGGCTACAGTCCCGCCGTCTGGTGGGAGATCACTGTAGCCACATCGTGTCTCCTCTGTTTGATGGCGCATGGACTCCGAGGAAGAGGAGGGCCGCCTGCTGGAGGCCGGCCTCCCTCGGGTCCGACTGGTCAGGTGCTGCCGCCTTCTAGGCTCTCGCTGCCTGGTAGGGCACGCCGCCTGCAGGCCGTACCGACAAGCCGTCGTGGGAACATGGTTCTGCCTGACAGTGGCGACATCAAGGGTGGGATGGCAACAGTGCCGTGTCGTCCGAAGATCTTGGTCGGTACGGGACACTTTGACAATGCCTCGCCCTGGATATGGGGGTGATGGGCTACGCTATAGCCACATTCCGTCTTGTCTTCTTTATGCGGGCATAGACTCCGAGGGCGCTATGGGCCACCTGCCAGGAGCCGGCCTCTCTGAAGGCCGCCTGCTGGGAGTTGGCTCGTCTTGGGTCCGTCTGCTGGTACTTGGCCGTCCTCTGGCAGCCGGCCGCTTTGAGTCAGCCGGCTACCAGAAGGCGGCACTTCGTCCTTGACGCTCGTTGGGCGTAGCCAGCCTAATGTCTTGAAATGCTCAGGGACTCGGATTAGGCTACCCCTGGCCCATTACTCCGACAGTAGTCCCCGAAGCTGGTGAGGAATCGCGGTTGTCAAGCCGAGGTTCCTCAGTAGTTTCCTTCTCCGAATGCTCTTGCCGAATGCTTCATCCGTCTTCTGGCATGCCGCCTGCTGGGAGTCGGCCACGACCAGGCAGATTCGTCCGGTGATCTTGAAATGTCAGGGCGGGAAATTAGGTGGCGTGCCTTCTAAGCCTCTTGCCCGCCGCCCGCTGCGAGTATGCCACGCAGCGCCAACTAGCCGGGCTAGCCTGCCAGCCCACGCACGCGATGGGACGCGACAGCAGGCTAGGCCCGCCACGACAGGGCCTTGGCGCGCGAGTGGATCCGCTGTGGCCAAGGCGGACCGGTGTGATTCCGTGCGGAGTTATTGCATGCAGTAAATCGCGCAATAACCGTGAGAACATGGGGTCGTGGGCGCAGTTAATCCCACGATCCCACGCCCCGCCCCCTCGGCTTCGCAGCCCAAGGGCTATAAGTAGGGGAAAAGAGGGGGAGCAGCGGGGCGCGTGCGCCCTCCTCCCCTTTTCCATTTTCATCTTCCTCCTCTTTGTTGCCGCCACACTCCTGCGCTCCGCCGAAGCGCTGCCGTAGCTCATCGCCGGCAGCCTCCTCCGCACCAAGCTTCTTGCTTCGCCGCGGACCTTGCCTCTGTCGCCGCGCCATTTCCCCCGTCGAGCTTGGTCTCCGGGACGCGCCAGAAGGGAGGGGAATGGGATGGCTCGGTCGTCATCGCTAACCACCTTGCCTTCCTCCACACCACACGGCAGGTGCCCGGTGCGGCCTATGTCAAGGTGCGCGTTCCACCAGAGGAGGAGATCTCGCCGGCGCCGCAGGGGGGGCGAGCAGGACATCTTCCACTCGCACTTCCTCCACAGCTTCGGCCTACCGGCAAGCGGGTTCTTCCGCTCCTTCCTCAACTTCTACCACCTCCAGCCGCATCACCTGACGCCCAACACCGTGACGTTGCTATCCGCCTTCATCACGATGTGCGAGGGCTATCTCGGCATCCTCCCCACCATCGAGTTGTGGGGAGCATTCTTCTACACCAAGCTGGGAACCTCTGCCAATGAGAAGGCGGCCCAGTGCGGCGCCTTTGTCGCGGTGCGTCGTCCGTCTGCGAAGAACGCCTTCCCCGCCATCAAGCTATCACAGTCGTCAAACTATGGCAGAAGTCATATTTTTACACGGAGAATGTTGACCCCACCGTTGACTTCCTCAACCTGCCGGCCTACGAAACCGGCTCTCCGGCTGAACCCCGAGCCAACTGGGGCTACATGCCGAAGCCCTTGTCAGCAGACACCATCGCCGCCATCAACCAGCTCCGGGTGCTAACGGACGCGGCAGGCCTCAAGGCGTCCAACCTGGTGGTCGCCTTCGTCGAGTGCCGGGTTCTCCCACTCCAAGGCCGGCCTCATCTGATATGTCGGATGAGCGGGCACCGGGACCTGAGCCAGATGTGCGCGAAGGACATCCCGGCTGTTAAGATTGCCCGCATGGTGAACGTGATCTCCGACCTCAAGTTGTTGGAGGGGTCTTGGCGGTTTGGAATGCGGCCATACTCCCGGGCCAACCTACCGCCTCCTGTAAGTTCTTCAACTCTTTCCTTTTTAGTATTTGTTTTGGTTTTGGTCTTGTCGTCTTGAATAGTCTGTCTTGTGAACACAGTTCGTCATGTCTCCGGCGACGGCCACCGTCGTAGGGCCGGATGGAGACTACCTGCCGGACCCAGCAGTGAGCGATGTGGACGACCCCAACTTGGGGGTGGCCGCCTTGGAGGACGACACCATAGGCGGAGGCGATGGAGCGGGCGCCTCCGAAGACATGGGAGGCATCGAGACCTGGCCCGACGATGATGAGGATGAAGACGAGCCGCACCATGCACGAGGCGCCGGCAGGGTGGACGCAAGCCCTTCCGCCGAGCCGGTTGCTCAAGGCGCCAGGCGCAAGCGCAAACAAGCCGCCGCCTTGTTTGGCAGCGTGCCGAAGAAGCCAAAGAACCCAACCGCCGCGACCAAGTGGAAGGAGGCCGCCGCGAAAGCGACCAAATTTCAGAAACTTCCGAAAGCGCCTCCCATGGTTTCGTGGTAAGTGCCCTTTCCTTGTGTTTTTCTCTTTTGTTGATTCTATCTAAGCTTTTCTGCTTTACTTTCTTGTCTTAGGGCTCTGCTCTCTCTTGAGAAGTCGGTCGCTACCTCCGTCATTGGGTCGGTGGAGACTTCTACCTCCACCCGGCGAATCGACCCCACAGCCGACCTTTGGGAGGCGCGGGAATGAAACGCACGGGAGGTGCGCGAGGAGCGGGAAGCCGCCCATAGGGAGAGGGCGGAGGCGGAGAAGGCGGAGGCCGCCGCGCTGAAGAAGCTGACGGAGGCGGAGGCCGACGCTGCTGTGAAGAAGCGGGCCAAAGAAGCCGTGTACCGCCAAGCGTTGTTGTTCGTCATCCCCCTGAACTCCGCACCGCCGCCCCCGGAGTTCACGACGCCGACTGGGAGCCGCAGACAAACAACCGGTCATGGAGAGGGGAGCTGGCGACGTCGCCATGCCGGAGGTAGCCGTGCCTTTGCCGTCGCCGGCTGACAGATCATGGGACAAGCAGCCGGCCGCCCCACCGGCACCACCAGCCGGAAACAAGGTGGTGACGGGTGAAAGTGCAACTATCCCTAGGTGGTTTTGGTAATTCCTAACAACATATAGCTCATTGAGCTAATGCTATTTCAAGATTAATATTTCAGGAAAGCTGAATGATTGGCATGGCATGGATGAGAAAAGTGGACCCCTCACAATGCTAAGGACAAAAGGATTGGCTCAAACTCAAAGCTCAAGACTCTACATTTTCTATTTTAGTGATCCAAGATCACATTGAGCCTATAGGAAAAGCCAATACTATCAAGGAGGGATGAGGTGTTGCTTAATGAGGCTCTTGCTCAAAATGCTTAGTGATATGCTCCAAAGCCCTCAACTACTTTCTCACATCCACATATGACCTAAACCAAAAGTCAAACTCGGCCCCACCGATTCTTTCTATCCGGCGCCACCGAGTTCAGATGTCATAGCCACTGCCACAAACCCTAGGCAAATCGGTCTCACCGATAGGGATCTCGGTATCACCGAGATGGGATTGTAATATCTCTGTTTCCCTTCGTAACGTTTTGGTCCCACCGAGATTCCCACCGAGATTGCAATGTAAACTCTCTGTTTCCCTTTCGTAACATTTCGGTCTCACCAAAATGAGGGAGTCGGTCCCACCGAGTTTACCTGACCAACTCTCTGGTTAGGTTATGACCAAAATCGGTCTCATCGAGTTTGTGTGATCGGTCTCACCGAGATTATGTTATGCCCTAACCCTAACCATATCGGTCCTACCGAGTTGCATGTCGGTCCCACTGGAAAATCCAAATGGTCACTAGATTTGCTGAATCGGTCTGACCAAGTTTATCAATTCGGTCCCACCGAGATTGGCCAGTTGTGTGTAACGGTTAGTTTTTGTGTGGAGGTGGCTATATATACCCCTCCACCTCCTGTTCATTCATAGAGAGAGCCATCAGAACGAACCTACACAACTTACTTTTTCTGAGAGAGAACCACCTACACTTGTGTTGAGGCCAAGATATTCCATTCCTACCATTTGAATCTTGATCTCTAGCCTTCCCCAAGTTGCTTTCCACTCAAATCTTCTTTCCACCAAATCCATATCCCGTGAGAGAGAGTTGAGTGTTGGGGAGACTATCATTTGAAGCACAAGAGAAAGGAGTTCATCATCAAGACACCATTTGTTACTTCTTCGAGAGTGGTGTCTCCTAGATTGTCTAGGTTTCACTTGGGAGCCTCCGACAAAATTGTGGAGTTGAACCAAGGAGTTTGTAAGGGCAAGGATATCGCCTACTTCGTGAAGATCTACCGCTAGTGAGGCAAGTCCTTCGTGGGAGACGGCCATGGTGGGATAGACAAGGTTGCTTCTTCGTGGACCCTTCGTGGGTGGAGCCCTCCATGGACTTGCGTAGCCGTTACCCTTCGTGGGTTGAAGTCTCCATCAATGTGGATGTACGATAGCACCACCTATCGGAACCACGACAAAAACATCTGTGTCTCCTATTGCGTTTGAATCGTCCAAACCTTTCCCTTTACATTCTTGCAAGTTGCATGCTTTACTTTCCGCTGCTCATATACTCTTTGCATGCTTGCTTGAATTGTGTTTAGATTACTTGACTTGCCCAAAGTTACAAAAATCTACCAAGAACTAAAATTGGGAAAATGGTAAGTTTTATTTGGTCAAGTAGTCTAATCACCCACCCTTTAGACATACTTTCGATCCTACAACGGGCCCGACTCCTGAGGTACGCACACCCTCGCGCTGCCGAGGCGTGAATGCGACTTCGGTGCCACGATCGCTGGAAGCTGGTGTCGCGAGCTCGTCAGCCCTAGATGCCGAAGAAACCAGCGCCGCTCCCGCCGAATGGGTGTGTGGAGGCGGGACGGGCGCTTTGAATGAAGTGATCCTGGACGTCCAGGCCAAACTCCGAGCTGAGGCCACTGCTCTTCAGCAGTGCAACAGGGTGTTCCTAGATTCACGAGCGGCCATTCGGGTATGTTTCTCTCTTCGTCTTTGATTCTTGTACTTCTCTGTGGGGGTTCGCCAGCGCACCCACTAGGTGTAGCCCCTGAGTTTCGGGCCGGCTACTGAGCAGGCGGCCCAGAACTTTACTTGGCGGGCTCCAAGTGCTAACTTTTCTTCTCTCTTCATTGCAGGACTATCATATTCTTCGCACGGCCACCTTCAACTCCAACGTCCGAGATCTGGACTGATGGACCGCCGACTTGGTGGAAAGCCAGAGTAAGTCACTATTTTCTTTCTCTGTAGGGGCGCGATAGCGCACCCGCGGGCTGTAGTCCCCGAGATTCGGGCCGACTATTGAGAAGTCGGGCCGGATCTCCCCGGCAACTATACTTCTTCTTTGTTGGTTATTGACATCTTTTTCTTTCTTTCTCCGCTCTTGCAGAGGCCAACGCCGCCTTGCAGCGGTAGCTGGGTGAAGCCAACACCGTGTTGCGTGCCAAGGAGGCAGAGTGCAACGAGCTGGCCTAGGAGCGCGACGACTGGCCACGCAACTGGCGGAGCAGGCGGAGCTTCTCCAGACGGCCTGGAAGGAGGCAGAGGTGAGGAAGTCCAATCTCCTCGCCGAGTTCGAGACCGAACGCTCCACCTGGACCGACAAGGAGGCGCTGCTAAAATCGGGCTTCGGCAGGATTGAAGACATGGTGGATGGTAGGTTTTCTTCTTTTTCTTTCTTTGGGCTGCCGGCTACCAACCGAGCTGGCCTCCAGCTTCTGACTTCTGACTTCTTTGCTTTCTGTCTGTGCAAACTTCTTTCCTGGCCATTCTGACGCCGCCAATGAGGCCATCGAGGCTTACCGTGAGGAACGGAGGGCGGAAGGCATGCAGATCGCTGCCGATGCCCCCCGGACCCTTAGCGAGCAGCTTCACAACATCCAAGCCCGCCTTCGGCCGGCTCATCGGATGCTGCGCCACCTTCAGCGTATCGGGGCCCAGGTGATCTCCGCCCTTTGGCCAGCCATGCCGGCTCCACGCACTCCCAGTCGGACTGCCGACTGGTTGGAGGTGGCGGCCGGCCGACTCGAGGCTTGGAAGGGCTCTTTGGCCCAGGCTGGAGCGCGCCGGGCCTTGGAGTTCGTCAAGGCGTGGTATCCTGGGCTAAACCTAGCCCAGTTGGCCACGTTTCGGCAGGAGGCCCAAGAGGAGCTGGTGGCGGTGGAGCGCGACCTTGTAAGACGGGCAGCGGCGATCGCCGACTACACCAACACCAGCATCTTCGTTCCTGAGCTGGCTGAGGATGGAGTCGAGGCACCACCGGAGTGGTTCAGACTGAACCCGGAGGACAATGAAGACTCGGCCGAGGTGATCAACTCCAGCAACGAGGGGGAAGACGACGGGGAGACGAGGAGGACGAGGAAGGCGAAGAAGATGCGCCAGAGGTCGGAGTGGACGACAAGCCTCAGCTTGACCATGCCTCGAACAACGAGCCGCGCCAGAGTGCGCCGACTGCTGCTAGAGGCAACCAAGCGGAGACTGATCAGCCTTCCACTCCACCAACCGGCACTACCGACTCCGCCAACCAGCCGGACCCCTCTGCCGCTGCCTAGGCCGCCGACTTATCTTTATTTTCCCTATTTTATCAGTCTCAACAAACTTTTGTTAAATTTTCACAATTCCACCCACGGGGTGTATTTCAAAATCTGTTGAATGTTGGCCAAGGGCCTTTTGTCATGTAAATATGCTTTGGGCTTCTGAGCATCGATCAAGTAGTAGGATTCATTGTGAAAGTGCAACTATCCCTGGGTGGTATTGGTAATTCCTAACAACATATAACTCATTGAGCTACTGGTACTTAAAGATAAACATTTCAGGAAATCTCAATGATTGGCATGGCATGGATGAAAAAAGTGAATCCCTCAAAATTCTAAGGAGAAAGAATTGGCTCAAGCTCAAAGCTCAGGACTCTACATCTTTTCATTTTAAGTGATCCAAGATCACATTGAGCCCATAGGAAAAGCCAATACTATTAAGAGGGGATGAGGTGTTGCCCAATGGCTCGCTTCCTCAAAGTGCTTAGTGATATGCTCCAAAAGCCCTCAACTACTTTCCCACATACACATATGTCCCAAACCAAAAGTCAAACTCGGCCCCACCGAAATTTTCTATCTGGCACCACCGAGTTCAGTTGACATAGCCACTACCAGAAACCCTAGTCTTTTCAGTCTCACCGATAGGGATCTTGGTCTCACCGAGATGGGATTGTAATCTCTCTATTTCCCTTTGCAACATTTTGGTCAAACCGAGATGAGCGATCGGTCCCACCGAGATTGCAATGCAAACTCTCGGTTTCCCTTTCATAACGTTTCGGTCCAACCGAGATGAGCGAATCGGTCCCACCGAGTTTGCCTGACCAACTCTCTGTTAGTCCATTACCAAAATCAGTCTCACCGAGTTTGTGTAATCGGTCTCACCGAGATTACGTTATGCCGTAACCCTAATGAAATCGGTCCCACCGAGTTGACATGTCGGTCCCACCGAAAATCCTAACGTTCACATTTTGAACTAAATCGGTCTGACCGAGATTCATGATTCGATCCCACCGAGTTTGGTGATTTGTGTGTAACGGTTAGATTTTGTGTGGAGGATATTTATACCCCTCCACCCACTCTTCATTCATGGAGAGAGCCAGCAGAACATGCCTACACTTCCAATATATATTTTCTGAGAGAGAACCACCTACACTTGTGTTGAGGTCAAGATATCCCACTCCAACCACATAAATCTTGATCTCTAGCCTTCCCCAAGTTGCTTTCCACTCAAATCATCTTTCCACCAAATCCAAATCCTGTGAGAGAGAGTTGAGTGTTGGGGAGACTATCATTTGAAGCACAAGATCAAGGAGTTCATCATCAACACACCATTTGTTACCTCTTGGAGAGTGGTGTCTCCTAGATTGGTTAGGTGTCACTTGGGAGCCTCCGTCAAGATTGTGGAGTTGAACCAAGGAGTTTGTAAGGGCAAGGAGATCGCCTACTTCGTGAAGATATACCCGAGTGAGGTAAGTCCTTCATGGGCGACAACCATGGTGGGATAGACAAGGTTGCTTCTTCGTGGACCCTTCGTGGGTGGAGCCCTCTGTGGACTCGCGCAACCCTTACCCTTCGTGGGTTGAAGTCTCCATCAACGTGGATGTACGATAGCACCACCTATCGGAACCACGCCAAAAATCTCCATGTCTCCAATTGCGTTTGCACACTCCAAACTCCTCCCTTTACCTTCATATGCAATTGTTTTAGTTTCCGCTGCTATACTCTTGGAATTGCATGTGTAGGTTGATTGCTTGACTTGTGCTAAGTTGCTAAAATCTTCCTAGAACTAAAATTTGGAAAATGCTAGATTTTTATTTGGTCAAGTAGTCTAATCACCCCCCTCTAGACATACTTTCGATCCTACAAGTGGTATCAGAGCTTTGATCTCCATTTGCTTTGATTTTCATAGCTTTTGGTGGTCATAGCCTTGGTTCCACAACCTAGGAGAGTATGGCGTCTAACGAAGGAAATTACCACCATAGAGGTCCTTACTTTGATGGTACAAATTTTGCTAGTTAGAAGCATAAGATGAAAATTCATATTCTTGGACATAACCCCGCCGTTTGGGCTATTGTGTGTATTGGCTTGCAAGGTGAATTCTTTGATGGGAGAGAGAACCAAACCGTGAAGCTACCGCGGAAGAGTTGAAGATGCTACAATACAATGCTCAAGCTTGTGATATTCTCTTCAACGGATTATTCCCTGAAGAATTCAACAAAATCAGCCGTCTTGAGAATGCAAAGGAAATTTGTGATACTTTGATTGATATGCACGAAGGTACCGAATCTGTCAAGGAATCCAAATTGGACGTGCTTGAAAGTCAGCTTGACAAGTTCAAAATGAAGGCGTCGCTGAAATGTACTCCAGGCTTGCTCTCATCACAAATGAGATTACCGGCTTAGGAAGTGAAGAGATGACCGATAGATTCATCATCAAGAAGATCCTAAGAGCATTGGATGGAAAATATGATACCGTGTGCACATTGATCCAAATTATGCCCAATTACAAAGATCTCAAGCCAACGGAAGTTATTGGAAGAATTGTTGCTCATGAGATGTCACTCAAAGATAAGGAAGAGCTTCACAACAAGTCAAGTGGTTCTTACAAAGCCTAGTGTGATGTTCCCACATCATCAAGTGAGAAGCAGACCTTCAATGAAGAATTGAGTCTAATGGTGAAGAACTTCAACAAGTTCTACAAGAGTAGAAGCAAGGAAAGAAGTTCCAAGTCAAGGTCCTACAATGACAGAAGATCTTCTAGTCGTGAGCACAATTGCTACAATTGTGGAAGAGCCGGACACTATTCCAATGAGTGTACGGCTCCCTACAAAAGAAGAGAAGATTCTCCCTACAAAAGAAGAAGTAGAAGCGAAGAATCACCATCAAGAGATAGAAGGAGTAGAGATGATCATTATGAACGAAGACCCTCCCGGAGAAGCAAGCACTCGGAAAGGAGGGACATGTCATCAAGGAGCTACACAAAAAGAAGACATCAAGCTCATGTTGGTGAATGGGTATCCGGTTCCGACTCAGACAATCACTCTGAAAGAAGTTATCACTCCGACTCTGAATATACTCAAGATGAAGGTGTTGCCGGACTAACACTTATGACAACCAACTCCTTCGACATATTTGACTCACCAAATGAAGGAATTGGGAGATGCTTCATGGCTAAAGGTCCAAAGGTACACACCCCGAGTATGTTGATTTCAATAGTGATGAAGATGATTTTCTAGGAGATGATGATTTATTTGTTGACAACTCTAGTTATGAAAACTGTGATGAGCTTGCTATTAATCATGATAATCAAGATAAAACAAATTACGATGATAAGAAGGAGATTGATCGCCTAAATAAAGAACTAAACACTCTTAAGTTAGCTCATGAAACTACCTTGGAAGATCATCGAGAACTTTTAAAGACTCATGATAAGCTACGCTTTGAAAATCTCAACCTTGAGCAAGAACATGAGTTTTTAAAGGCAATCAATGATGATCTTCACAAGAAAAGTTCTTCTTACGTTGCCAAGCGTTTACTCTTGTCTACTTACATGCCACAAGTTAAATCTAGTAACAAGAAAAAGAAAGATTCTTCATCTAGTAGTAACAACAATCATGCTAAATCCAATGTTGTTGCTTCTAGTAGCTCTCTTGATTCCACTAATGATTCTCTTAGCCAAGTTACACTTGAGCAAGAAAATAGCTTATTCAAGGGAATTATAGAGAAAGGTGTTTACAAGAGCCTTGCCGGAAGTAAGCAATTTGAGGAAATTGTACGCAAGCAAGGAAGACACCGGAAGAATCAAGATGTTGGTTTTGAATGAAAGTTAAATGCCAATGGAGTTGAGTGGGAAGAAGATCAATACCCCAAGACTACATCAAGTTCTACTTCATCAAGTATGACTACAACTCCAAGGATTCCAATCAAGATGTTGTGGATACCGAAGAAGAAGAACTAGAGAGTTCTTGAGGGTGACTCCGCCAACATACTTCACTCATATCATTTTGGCGAGGACAAGTGCAAGAAAAATTCATATCTTGCACTAGTTCAAGGAGTCACAAACCCTCTTGTTGGTAAGACAAGGGACAAGGTAACCTAATGCTTCCATGGACATCATCTTGCGTACACATCACTCTATGTCTATGGATATCCTTGTTTGTTCCTTGTGGGACTAACCCATGTAGGTATTGAAAGTGCAACTCACTCCAAAGGATTGCTCTGAATGATCTACATCAACATTGAGCATCCACATCTTCAACAGCTACATGAAGTCATCATCGACAAAACCCAAGGTTAGTTGATCCCTCTTAGGGGGGATATCACATCTAGGGGGAGCTTTACTCTAATCAATTGAGTTAAAGCAACTCTAATGGTGTGAACACAACAATGCTTTATGTAAAAGTGGTAACCCCACTTGTGCTTAAACGATGAGTATGACCTATGATCAAATGTTCTCATTTGCCTCCTAAGTCAATATACTCATATATAGATGACCTAGTCATCGCCAATTGCTTGATAGATGCTCGAGTGTTTGTGCATGCTTCCTCACATATTTCTTTTGCCATCTTATTGTGTGAGCATGTTGGTTGCATATTTTACTCATTCGAGGACATCCATTTGTTGCTTTGATTATTTGGCCTTTTCTCTTCTGCCAAATGGATGGACAAGTATGCCTAAGAACTCCCTCTAGCTATCTATGCTTTTTTCATCTCAAACTCTATTCATGCTACATCACAAAGTTTGATCAAGTTAGATTCGAACCACTCTGTGTGAGGAGCACTCGGAGTTCCCGATTCATCATAGACTTAAACTTCCAAAACCTATTTGTGTATTTCAGTCCGACCGATTCATCCTTTTCGGTCCTACCGAGATCACTTAGTTGATCTAGGTTTTCAATCTCGGTGCAACCGATTTGAACCTTTCAGTCACACCAAGTTGCAGTAACTGCCTGCAGTTTTGCATCTCGGTGCCACCGAGTCGTTCCACTCGGTCACACCGACAGGGTCAGGTTATATATACCGATGGGTCAAATTTTGGAAAAAATTTCCAAAACCTCTTCGCCCGCGCATAACCTACTCTACCTCTTCGAGTCTCCGGATCATCCTCTCGTCACCAGCGACCTCCCGCCGCTGGTCTCTGCCGCCGTCAATGACAATCTACCCCACCATTGCCGCCGTAGAAAGTTCGCCGCTGAACTAGGGTATGAACTTGATCTTTGTGCTAATCCATAACTCTGATTCTCAGCACATTGCTTTGCCATGATTCTTGCCACAAATGAAATCATCATGTCCAGCGAAAACGTCCCGTAGATTAGTTTTGATTTGAAAATTTAGGGTTAGGTCTCCGCCGAATTCATCTCGGACCGACCGAGTTGTAGAAATCGGTCTCACCGATTTGGCTTAGACCATTGCACATGTGTTTTCGGTCTAACTGAGTTCAATTCTTTGTGAAACCCTAGCAGTCTCGGTGCCACCAAACTGTGACTCGGTCTGACCGAGTTCACTAGTTTAGGTTCCAAAAACCGCTTCGGTATCAACGAGTTTACAAATCGGTAGATCCGAAATGCTTTCTGTGAAGAACTAAAACTAAGTTTTTGAGTCAATTGTTTTGCAAAACTCTTGTACTTTGTGATGCTCATCTTCTCTACCTCATGTATAATCTATTCACAAGGTCTGCTGACAGTTTGCCTACAAGATGTCTAATCAAAGTGATAGCCAGAACAAGTCTGAGGAACAGGTTCAACTGAGTGAGGTCACTAGTCCCTCTAGCACTTCTGATGAGGGCAGCAGGAGCACACCAAGTAACTTGCCCAAAGTAGCCACCAGAACAAGGAAGATGAAAACTTCTGATTCAGAGGATGAAGATTATGTGGCTGTTGAGGATGAGGCCACTTCAAAGAAAAAGATGCTGAAAAAGGAGTATGGCTCAGCTGCTACAGTCAAGCCAGGGATGCATAAGAAGGCACCAGCAAAGAGAGTCCCCATGTCTAAGGCCAGAGCATCCACTGCTGAAACCTCCAAGCCATCTGAAGAGGCAGTTGGAGAAGGGAAGAAAAGGAAGGAAAGGGTCAAGAAGACCACTGCCAGAGTGCTTGGCAGATCATCAATTATGAGAGATGATGATGAAGAGGAAGAGGATGCTGCACCAGCACCCAAAGCTCAAAAGCTCATGGGAGATGCAATCAGATCAGGGATTGCTCCATCTAAGCCCAAAGTTGCTCCCAAGGCTACTGCTCTAGATCAGAAGTCTAAACCGAAGAGAAGCACTAGAAACATTCCTGCTGAGGAGAAAAACAAGTCCCCAGTGCCTGAAGCTGTTGAAGAAGAAGAAGATGACTCAGTTGTGTTGAAGAAGCTGAAGCCCAAGATCCCTGACCATAATTATGCTCATCCTGTGGCAGAAAACATGAAAATCAGGAAGGATGTAGGACTTAGGTTATGGAGACAGACTGATCCATATGTTGTTAGGAGGAGGACTGCTGTGGACTACGGGTTTCACACCAAGGAACAACAAGATTTTTATGAGACAGTGTTGCTTGATAAGAAGCCCATTGTGTGTGACATGAAATGGGTTGACTGGGAATACATCCAAGAGAATAAAGATCACTATCCAGGTGTATATGACAACTTCAATGCATGTGGAGTTGATACCTTTGTGGCCCAAAAGCTCACCAAGTGGAACGATGAGCTGATCATGCAGTTTTACTCCACTGCCCATTTCTATCCAGATGGGAAGATCTTTGGATGTCCGAGGGTACTAGGTACCAATCCACTATTGAAGAATTGGCTTAGTTGATCAATGCCCAAAAAGAAAGTGAGGATAACTTGGATATTTATGCTGAGAAGAAGAAAGACCACAACACAATGGACAACATGTATAAAGAGATCCCAAATAATGCTTTGGATACACATAAGTTTGGATCTGTCCACTACTTGTTGTCTGGTCTGCCTACCATAAACAAGATTCTAAGGCACACACTGCTACCCAAGTCAGGTGATCACAAGATGATCATAGGGCATGCTATAAACTTGTTGCACATATTTGATGTCCCACAGAAGTTCAAGGCCATGAGTTTGATTGTTGAGACAATCAAGAGGACTTCTGCTGACCAGAAGAGAAGTTGTGGGTATGCCTCACAAATTCAGGAGCTCATCAACTCAAAGATGGGCACATGCACATATCTTTTGGATAATGAGCACCTGCCCATATACCCTGAATTTGAAGACAACACTGTGGTGATGGATGAAAATGAACCATCTTCAGCTCAAGCACATGAGAAGAGAGAAGGCAGGGGCAGAGAAAGCTGTAAATATGCCAACTGTTGAAGAGGCATCTCAAGTGTTCTTGAAATCCAAACATGATCAACTTGGATATCTGATCAAATCCACCTTGAGGATTGAGAAGGGCTTGGCCACCCTGACTCAAAACTAGGAGAGTTTGGAGAGGATCATTGAGTAGAAGTTCTATGATCTGGATGTCAAGGTAATTGAGATCCAAACTACAGTTGAGCAGCTACAGGAGGAAGCAGAGGAGAAGAAGGGCAAGTCTACCACTGATGCTTTCAAGTGAGTGCCACGCGGTCCAAGGTCTGCTACAGTGCCCATGATAGATACTCGAGCTTCAGTGTCAGCAACAGTAGCCACAGCTCCAGTGCCACCTCCAGCACCCACTCCATCAGCTCCAACTACTTCATCGGAAGCCTTCATCCTTGGAGTTCTCTACACCACCTCCCGAAGATCAAGCTTGAGAGTCGTTTAGCACTATGCATTTTTGAACTTTTTGGTAACTTGTTGCCGAAGGGGGAGAAAAATGTATAGATCATAGGCTTCGAGAGAGAGTGTGGTTCTTTTTATCTCTCTTGCTATTTTGGTTGAGCTTCTTTATTGAGTACTTGTGCGAGATACTTTATGTCCTTGTGAGATACTTGTTGATCATGTGGTTGATCATATGCTACACTTAATGTTTGGTTGAATGATGCTATCCTTTTTATTCCATATATGATCATTCACTTGCTTGGTGATGAGTGCATGCTTTTAATTTCTATCATTTTGAGCGCTCGACCAAGATGTATGTGACATGGAAGAGTAACCCATGATCCTAATCGATTGTGCATTTGCATTCTAAAGCAAATTTTAAATAATGCACAAATTTAGGGGGAGCTCTTGCTTATCACATACTTCTCAAAGCGACAACGTTTTTTAATCTTTATCTTTTGTTGAAGCTTTGCTCTATATGTTGTCATCAATTACCAAAAGGGGGAGACTGAAAGTGCAACTATCCCTGGGTGGTTTTGGTAATTCCTAACAACATATAACTCATTGAGCTAATGCTACTTAAAGATAAACATTTCAGGAAAGCTCAATGATTGGCATGGCATGGATGAGAAAAGTGGATCCCTCAAAATTCTAAGGACAAAGAATTGGATCAAGCTCAAAGCTCAGGACTCTACATCTTTTCATTTTAAGTGATCCAAGATATCATTGAGTCCATAGGAAAAGCCAATACTATTAAGAGGGGATGAGGTGTTGCCTAATGGCTTGCTTGCTCAATGTGCTTAGTGATATGCTCCAAAAGCCCTCAACTACTTTCTCACATCCACATATGTACCAAACCAAAAGTCAAACTTGGCCCCACCAAAATTTCCTATCCGGCGCCACCGAGTTCAGTTGACATAGCCACTGCCAGAAACCCTAGTCTTTTCGGTCTCACCGATAGGGATCTCGGTCTCACCGAGATGGGATTGTAATCTCTCTATTTCCCTTTGTAACATTTTGATCAAACCGAGATGAGCGATCGGTCCCACCGAGATTGCAATGCAAACTCTCTATTTCCCTTTCGTAAGGTTTTGGTCCAACCGAGATGAGCAAATTGATCCCATCGAGTTTGCCTGACCAACTCTCTGTTAGTCCATTACCAAAATCGATCTCGCCGAGTTTGTGTAATCGGTCTCACCGAGATTACGTTATGCCCTAACCCTAATGAAATCGGTCCCACCGAGTTGACATGTCGGTCCCACCAAAAATCCTAACGTTCACATTTTGAACTAAATCGGTCTGACCGAGTTTCATGATTTGGTCCCACCGAGTTTGGTGATTTGTGTGTAACGGTTAGATTTTGTGTGGAGGCTATTTATACCCCTCCACCCACTCTTCATTCATGGAGAGAGCCATCAGAACATGCCTACACTTTCAACATATTTTTTTTGAGAGAGAACCACCTACACTTGTGTTGAGGTCAAGATATCCTACTCCAACCACATAAATCTTGATCTCTAGCCTTCCCCAAGTTGCTTTCCACTCAAATCATCTTTCCACCAAATCCAAATCCTGTGAGAGAGAGTTGAGTGTTGGGGAGACTATCATTTGAAGCACAAGAGGAAGGAGTTCATCATCAACACACCATTTGTTACCTCTTGGAGAGTGGTGTATCCTAGATTGGTTAGGTGTCACTTGGGAGCCTACGTCAAGATTGTGGTGTTGAACCAAGGAGTTTGTAAGGGCAAGGAAATCGCCTACTTCTTGAAGATCTACCCGGGTGAGGCAAGTCCTTCATGGACGACGACCATGGTGGGATAGACAAGGTTGCTTCTTCATGGACACTTCATGGGTGGAGCCCTCCGTGGACTCGCGCAACCCTTACCCTTCGTGGGTTGAAGTCTCCATCAACATGGATGTACGATAGCACCACCTATCGGAACCACGCCAAAAATCTCTGTATCTCCAATTGCGTTTGCACACTCCAAACTCCTCCCTTTACCTTCATATGCAATTTTTTTAGTTTCCGCTGCTATACTATTGGAATTGCATGTGTAGGTTGATTGCTTGACTTGTGATATGTTGCTAAAATCTTCCTTGAACTAAAATTGGGAAAAGGCTAGATTTTTATTTGGTCAAGTAGTCTGATCACCCCCCTATAGACATACTTTCGATCCTACATGTTGCCCAAAAGTTTGCTGATGACGAATGGGCCTTCCCTAGGTGCCGAAAGCTTGTGCTGGCCGGCTGTTCGCTGGATCAGCCGGAGCACAAGGTCTCCCTCTTGGAAGGATCTTGGCTTGACCTTCCGGTTGTAGTACCGACATAGACTCTGATGGTGATGGCGGACCGCCTGAGCGCTAACAGACGACCCACCTTGAGCAGATCGACACCGTATCCTCGTCCTTCTTTTGCTTCCGTCTCAGTGTGCATGGTGACTCGCGGGGAGTCAAATTCTATGTTCGTTGGGATGATGGCTTCGGCACCGTAGACGAGGAAGAATGGAGTGAAGCCGGTTGACTTGTTCGGAGTGGTGCGGAGGCTCCAAAGGACAGCCGGAAGCTCATCAATCCAGCAGCGGGCCGATCGATCCAAGGGCTCGACCAGTCGAGGCTTGATGCCTGAAAGGATGAGGTCGTTTGCTCGCTCAACTTGGCCGTTTGACTGCGGATGGGCAACGGACGCTAGGTCCAGTCGGATGCCCTGCGTCGTACGGAAATGGGCCAAGGCTCCTTTGGCAAAATTTGTGCCATTATCCGTGATGATGCTGTGTGGTACTCCATACCGAGTGATGATATCTGCAATGAAGGTCACGGTAGTCGGACCATTCAACTTCTTGATTGGCTTTGCTTCTATCCACTTAGTGAATTTGTCCATGGCGACAAGAAGATGGGTCATGTCACTGTGTGCTGTCTTGAATGGTCCCACCATATCCAAGCCCCAGACGGCAAAAGTCCATGTTAAGGGGATGGTATTGAGTGCAGAAGCCAGTAGATGTTGCTACGAGCTGAACTTCTGACACCCTTTGCAATGCTTGACTAGATCTTTGGCATCCTCCAAGGCAGTCAGCCAGAAGAAACCGTGGCCGAAAGATTTGGCCACGAGTGATCTGGAAGCCGCATGGTGGCCACACTCGCCTTGGTGGATATCTTTGAGAATTGCTTGGCCTTTCTCCAGATCCACGCAGCGTTGGTATACCCCAGTGACGCTGCTCCTCACAAGTTCTCTGCTGACTATGGTGTATGCTGCTGCTCGACGATGCACTTGTCGAGCCAAGATCTCATCAGTCGGCAGCTCTTTGTTCACCAGAAAGTTGAGGATGGGTTGTGCCCATGACGATGCTGCTATTTCCTCGACTGCTAGAACTGCAACTTGCATGAGGGCGGTTGGGCTGGGAGGCAGCGGGTTGGAGTCAGCCGTCACTTGCTGTGTTGATGAAGTCCCCGGGCCGACTGCCACAGCCCCCGGGCCATGTTTTGAAGTCCTCGGGCCGGGTGGGACTGCTGTAGCCCCTGGGCCGCTTGGTGAAGTTCCCGGACCGGATCCGACTGCTTCGGGATGGGCCGACACAAAGATGGATTCAGATTCCGGAGAGGGCTTGAGCAGGCGCTGAAGGGAGACACCGGCTGCTATTGCTTGCCGGGTGGAACCGATTCGTGCCAAGGCATCTGCTTGCTCATTGTTGGCTCTTGGCACATGAAGGGACTCGCACCCCTCGAAGTATCCACTGAGTTGCTGGACGAAAAAACGATAGCTTGCCATATTTGCATCCTTGGCGTCCCAGTCACTAGAAGACTGCTGGACCACCAAGTCGGAGTCGCCGTAGCACAAGATCCGGCGGATGCTGATTTCTTTGGCCAACTGGAGGACGTGTATTAATGCTTCATATTCGGCCACATTGTTGGAGGTGGCAAAGTGGATTTGCAGAGTGTACTTGAGCTTGTCGCCTTTGGGAGAGGTGAGGACGATGCCGGCTCCCAAACTAGTGCGCATCTTCGAACCATCAAAATGCATCCGCCAATGAGTGGAGCCCGGCGCTGGCGGCACGTACTGGGTCTTGGCCCAGTCGACTAGGAAGTCGGCCAGTGCTTGGGACTTGATGGCGGTGCGAGGCTGGTAGTAGATGGTGTAGGGGGCCAACTCGATGGCCCATTTGGCCACTTGTCCAGAGGCATCTCTATTGCCAATTATCTCGGCGAGGGGAGCAGTGCAGACAACAGTGATTGGGTGCTCTTGAAAGTATGGCTTCAGCTTCTTGGCGGTGAAATGCACGCCGTAGCACATCTTCTGATAGTGGGGGTAGTTTTGCTTGGAAGCGGACAACACTTCACTCAGGTAATACACCGACCTCTAGACTAGTAATGCCTTGCCATCTTCCTTGCGCTCCACAACTATGACTGTGCTGACTACCTGGCTGGTGGTAGGGACCACTCCACTAGCATCCGTCACGGCGGATCCGCCGCACTGGTCCTAGACCCCATCATTGACGGATTTCACCTCACTCGAGTCCTTGTGGACGGCGGCAGCAGCCTGAACATGCTTTATCAGGATACAATGCGAAAAATGGACATCGATCCCTCGAGGATAAAACCCAGCAAAACCACCTTTAAAGGCGTCATCCCAGGTGTAGAGGCCCATTGTACAGGCTCAATCACACTGGAAGTGGTCTTCGGATCACCGGATAACTTCCGAAGCAAAGAGTTAATCTTCGACATCGTCCCGTTTCACAGTGGCTATCATGCACAGCTCGGACGGACAACATTTGCAAAATTCAACGCAGTGCTGCATTACGCATACCTCAAGCTCAAGATGCCAGGACCTCGCGGGGTCATAACAGTAAATGGAAACATAGAACGCTCGCTCCGTACGGAACAGCACACTGCGGCCCTTGCGGCAGAGGCACAAAGCAGCCTGTTCGGGCAGACTACTCATTTGGCGTTACAGCCCCCGGACACCTTCAAGCGAGTCCGGAACAATCTGAAACAGGATCGGCCCGCGTGATCAGTGCTCGCCTAGCAATCCGGCCCCCGTCCCAGTCCCAGTGCAGCGACGAAATTCGTACCGCGCGTACATAACTACGCATTGAAAATACCATGGACATAGGCGGGGGCACAATTAGGACACGCCCCGCATTGTGGCTTAACCACACCAAGGGCTGTATACCTTTGACATTCCTTTTTTCTTTCAGGGCCTAACTCTTCGGAAGCCCTTTCTGGCAGTCCGATTGCCGGACACATTCCGGAAGCAACAACCAAGGTGGCAAGAAGCTAAGATGAACACGGGAACCGTCAGGTGGTCTCTAGTAAAACTTGATATACCCGCTTTTCACTATTTATGCGTAGCCTGCCTTGGGATAGGACATTTCGAATTGTCCTACTTTATGCTTATTGCACTACTTGTACCAGTACGCTTCGACGTATTATTGAAATAACAATGCATATTATTAATCCGTCATTGCATTATTTAAGTTTTCCTTTTTCTCTTATATGTCCATTTACGACATTCTGCACCTGCATGTTTGGGTACGGTCAGTACGCCAGGGGCTCTCGTTTACCCCATAATACGGTGCAAGAAGTCCGAACACTTTCGACAGTGCGACACCCCGAACTTATAGCATTATATGCATCAGCTCCGAATCATGTCTTGGGTAAAATGTTGGGTTGCCCGGCTCCCATGCTTTGGTACCTTACGTTCCGCTATATCGGCTAAGGTAGCGGTGGGAGAACTACTGCGATTGTGTCCCGGTTCTTCCGGACGAGCACCTCAGTAGAGAAAGCCAAAAACTGACTGTCATGATAAGGCGAGAGACTGGTCGCTGTTTGAGAGGTCTCAAGTCCTTAAAGACTTTTTCCGCTTCGGGCGAAGAGTCGGCCTTGTCCGGCTTAGGTGTGTATAGCGCCCAAAATTCGGCCCTCCGAATACCAGGGGCTTCGCCAAAAAATTAAAATCATAGACTTCTATGGCTAAGTGAGAGTGATAAAGCATTATAGTCCGATTGCCTGGTTCGTTGCGATGAGCACCTCCCTTGAAGGACCCAAAATTGGGGTAAAGAGTGTTCAGATTTACCCCGAACACCCCAGTACTAGTTACATGGGGGCAGAAGCCGACGACTGGCCAACTCTCAGATTTTATAAACGGCCGCATAGAAGGTAATATTTTAAACTAAGAAAGCGTCGCATTGTGCAAAAGAACTCATTTCATATTACAGGATCACGTGGGCATGTTCATTCAAAAATTACATCTTTGGCACACTCATCTGCCACTAAGCGGGAACCCTTCAGGACGCTCTCATAGTAATTCTTGGGGCAGCGATGCTCCTTGCCCTTCGGCGGCCCCTCCTTCACAAGCTTCACGGCGTCCAGCTTCGCCCAGTGCACCTTCGCTCGGGCAAAAGCTCTGCGTGCACCTTCGATGCAGACGGATCGCTTGATGACTTCAAGTCGTGGGCAAGCTTCCACCAGCCGCCTCACCGGACCGAAGTAGCCGCCTGACAGGGGCTCGCCAGGCCACATCTGGACTATAAGGCCCCTCATGGCCTGTTCGGCCGCCTTGTGAAGTTTGACCAACTGCTTCAGCTGGTCGCTCAAGGACACGGGGTGTTCGGTCCCAGTATACTGAGACCAGAACAACTTCTCCGTTGAGCTCCGCTCCTCAGCCCGGTAAAACTCCACGGCATCCAGCATACTGCGGGGAAGATCCGTAAATGCTCCTGGAGAGCTCTGAACTCGGGTAAGAAAAAGGAAAGTCTCCTTCACATGCTTGCTTTGCATATTAAATGCCTTACCCGCTGCTATCTTCTTCGCCGCATCAATCTCTTGGAGGTCCTTGTGGGCTTCGGCCTTGGCGCTCCGGATGCTTTCAAGCGCCTGCGTGAGCTCGGACTCTCGCGTCCTGGAGTCAAGCTCCAAGGAATCGTGCTTTTTGTCGAGAGCCTCGAGCTCTTGTTGCACCTCGCCCACTCGGGCTTCTTACTTCTCCTGTTCAATGCGTTCTTTGGCCGCTTTGTCTTCGGCCGCGGACAATGCCTTCCTCAGGGTCTCCACCTCGGTCGTGGCCCCTGACAAATTCATGATGATCCTATTACTTTACACTGAACTTCTTCTTAACTATATAAACTGGGGTATATCTTACCTTTGCTCTCTTCGAGCTGCCCCTTGGTAAGGCCGAGATCGTCCTCGGACCGCTTCAGGGCCTGCTTCGGCGTAGAGACCTCCGCAGTACGTGCGGCAGCGGCCAGCAGGGAAGCCTACACATACACATAGACATACTCTAATTAGACTCCTGAGTTGTCATTTGATACTCTATTCGGCTTTTCTTCGCGAACGCCGAACAGAGCATCAGGGGCTACTATCTATGCGGTAATATTTTTATTCTATGAATGCTTACCTCAAAGCCTGTTAAGAGGCTGGCGCAAGCTTCTGTCAGTCCGTTTTTTGGCAGACTGAACCTTCTTGACCACCACACTCATGATAGTGCAGTGTTCCTTATCGATGGAAGCGCTGTGAAGCGCTTCCAGCAAGTTGTCCGGTGCCTCTAGTTGGACAGAGGACACCGGCACGGATGGTTGGCCCCGTTAATGGGGGACCGCCTGTCGGAGTCCGGAACCATCGAAGGTTCCGGCGAAGTGTCCGGCTAGGGCCCGAACTCGAAGCCCGTAGGAGCCTCGCTCCCGTGGTACCCAGGGTCCGGGAGGTCGCCGTGAGGCGCCCCCAGGATCACCTCCCCTTGGGTCGGTGCCTTTTGATACACCACCTCGGCGTTGTCCGCAGGGCGAGGGGTGGAAGCCGTCGGAGGAGAACCGTTGTTCATATCCGACGAGCCCAAAGAGCCGCTCGACAAGGGTACGTCGAGATGAGCTCGGGCCGGACTGCATAATCATGTTCGTCATGAGCAAAGGTAGTACAATAAAACATACCATGAAGTACTATGGTGTCCGGACACTTACGACTTCGCCAGGGGCTTGTCCCTGGGTAGCCACTCGCCGCCGCTGTCGATGGCCGTCGTGGCATAGTCCGGAGGAAGGGTCTTTCCCTTCGTGGACCCTTCGGCCTCCCCGAATGGGTCGGCCTTCCTTTTATTGTCTCCCCTGGCTGGGGGGGGGGAGAACTTTTCTCCTCCTCCACATTTCCATGGGAGGAGTGCGCGTCAGACTCATCGGACGATGAGTCCGATAGAACCTTGCATCGGAGACCCTTTTGGGTCCCCGCGGCCTTCTTCTTGACCATCTTTTCTGGCACCTCATAAGGTGCCGGAGTCAGCATCTTTGTTAGAAGAGCGTTTGCAGGATCTTCGGGCAGGGGAGCTGGGCAATCAAGCTGCTCCGCTGTCTTTATCCAGTCCTGTTAATGACATGAAAGCATAGATCCAGCACATAACTAAACCAGGGCACATAAATACCCTGAGAGATATAAAAGCCTACCGGATGGGCGCGGCGCTTTGCGCTGAGTCCGCGGTCCTCGGTGAGGGAGGGAGGCATCTCGGCGCCCTTGAACAGCACCCTCCAAACGTCCTTGTGCATCATGTCATAGAGCTCTCGCAGCATCTGGTGCTGGGCCGAGTCGAACTCCCACAAACAAATGCCCGTCGTTGGCACGGAAGGATCCGGGGGAAGAGCATAACCTAGACCACGTTGACGAGCTTAATTTTCTTGTTCGTGATGTTCTGGATGCAGGTATGGAGTCCGGTCAGCTCTATCGAAGAACCCCAGGATAGGCCCTTCTTTTTCCAGGAGGTGAGCCACGTTGGGATTCCAGATCGAAATTTGGGGGCCGCCACCCAGTTGGAGTCGCGCGGCTTGGTGATGTAGAACCACCCCGATTGCCACCCCTTTATGGTATCCACGTAGGTACCCTCGAGCCAGGTAACATTAGGCATCTTGCCCACCATGGCGCCTCCGCATTCTTATTACTGGCCACCCACCACCTTCGGCTTGACATTGAAGGTTTTCAGCCATAGGCCGAAGTGGGGCCTGATGCGAAGGAAGGCCTCGCACACGACGATAAACGCCACGATGTTGAGGATGAAGTTTGGGGCCAGATCATGGAAATCCAACCCGTAGTAGAACATGAGCCCGTGGACAAACAGGTGGAGTGGAAATCCCAGTCCACGGACGAAATGGGTGATAAAAACTACCTTCTCATGGGGTACGGGTGTTGGGACGATCTGCCCCGCATTCAGCAGCCGGTGCGCGATATTCGCCGCTAGGTATCCGGCTTCCCGTAACTTTTTTATGTTCTCCTCCGTGACGGAGGAGACCATCCACTTGCCTCCTGCTCCAGACATGATTGGAGTGGTTTGAGAAGAAGAACATGAGCTTGGGCGCTAGAGCTCGGGTGTGCGGGAATGGGTAAGCGAGAAGGAAGAAGGCATGGGTGAAAAAAGTAAATCTTTGTCCCTTTATAAGGGCGGAGGAGGCGATGAGTCTCCCCACTTGCCTGGCAAAACCGCTTATTCCCTAGGCACCATAATTGATGGCGCAGTTGGGTTACCCACGTCCGTATTGATGAGAATCCCGTGATAAGGGGAACACGATCTCTGCTTTAACAAGACGTATCAAGAAAACCGCCTCACGATATGTGCAGATCTGGTTGAGAAAAGCGGTTTGAATAATAACCGGGCCATGAAGTGATGTCGTACTATCGAAACGTGTCAGCAGATTAGATTTGTGGAAGTATTATTCTCTCTATGGTGGTATGTGAAACTTATTTTGCAGGGTCGGACACTATCCTTGTATTCAAACTCTTCCGTTGTGTATTCGGAGGAGGAACCCGCCTTGCAATGCCGAAGACAACACTGCGCGCCGGACTCATCGTCATTGAAACCTGGTTCAGGGGCTACTGAGGGAGTCCTAGATTAGGGGCTCTACGGACTGCCGGACTATATCCTTTGGCCGGACTGTGGGACTTTACTTGGAGTGGAAGGCAAGCTAGGCAATACAGATATGTATATCTCCTCATTTGTAACCGACCTTGTGTAACCTTAGCCCCCTCCGGTGTCTATATAAACTGGAGGGTTTTAGTCCATAGGACAAGATACAATCATACCGTAGGCTAGCTTATAGGGTTTAGCCTCTCTGATCTCGTGGTAGATCAACTCTTGTAATACTCATATCATCAAGAACAATCAAGCAGGATGTAGGGTTTTACCTCCATCAAGAGGACCCGAACCTGGGTAAACATCGCGTCCCCTGCCTCCTATTACCATCCGCCTTAGATGCACAGTTCGGGACCCCCTACCCGAGATCCGCCGGTTTTGACACCGACACTTATCAAGATTTCGCATGCCCACATGACCTAACCTTCTATGCCACAACCAGCCTTTAGAGGATTTAGCAATTAAGCAAGTTCTAGGTTGAGCCTTTTTGGTGAAATCAACAATGTAGAGATCACCTCTACGTAAATCGGTAAAGACCATTTTATGGTTATCTCTACGAAACACTTGGCAATCTACTTCAGTAAATAGGACATTGAAACCAAAGTCAGCAAGTCTATATATGGAAAGTAAATTATAGCCAAGAGATTCAACAAGCATAACATTTTGAATGGGGCTATCATGTGAGATGGCCACCTTACCAAGGCCAACCACCTTACCCTTTGAGTTATCACCAAAGGTGACATACTTTCGAGGGCCATCGTTTTCAAAAAGCTCACGAAACATATCCTTGTCTCCGGTCATGTGATCGGTACATCCACTATCAAGAACCCATTTCTTTCCTCCAGCCATGTAGCTGCGAAGATTAGTCATCAGACCAAAGTGTCTCATAGACTCATCGAGATCAAGGTCACTATCATCATCCTCATCATAGTATCCATGTTCAACATTGTCTTGTGATTGATCAATTCCTAGAGAGTGATTCATTAGATAAGTGATCATCACAATTCTAATGGCTTCGGAGATGTTATTGCTAATGATTCCAACATCTCCTTCAGCACGCATGAGGTTACTAAGCTCAAATAAACAATCACCAAACTTAGGATCATCGGAATTCATCTTACTCAAGACAATAGACTTATGAAGAATCTCATCTAAGTTTTGCAAGGAATAGTTTGGAAATCGTTCCTCAAGAAATATCCATATGGTGTAGGCACAATCAAGAGCAGGCAAGCTAGCAATCAAGTTTCTAGGTAATCTTCTAGTGATTAAATTGACAGTTCTAAGATTATGGATCATGTCAATAGACTCATTAAGAGTAGGATGCAAGGGGTCAACAAGGGGTGCACAAAGGCTAGTAATGTACTTGTTTAAGTGATATTCATTGAAAATCTCAAGCATCTCAATTTTCCATTCATGAAAGAACTCTCCATCAAGTATAGGCACTCTACGTCCAAGACTCCCCAACATAGACTCATCCATCTTCCTCCAATGGTGATTAAACCAAAGCAATGGAGACCAATGCTCTGATACCAATTGTAGGATCAAGAAGAGGTCTCTAGAGGGGGGTGATTAGACCCTCAATAAAGAAAAGTAGAAGTTTTTAATTTCTTTAAGTTAAGGTGGAGTTTTAGCACAAGTTTAAACATTCACTAAACATTTCAAGCAAGCATGGCAAGAGTATATGAGCAGCGGAAAGTAAAGCATGCAAGTTACAAGAAAGTAAAGAGATGGGATTGGAGTGTGCAAACGCAATTGGAGACACGGAGATTTTTGGCGTGGTTCTGCTAGATGGTGCTATCGTACATCCACGTTGATGGAGACTTCATCCCATGAAGGGTAACGGTTGCGCGAGTCCACGGAGGGCTCCATCCATGAAGGGTCCACGAAGAAGCAACCTTGTCTATCCCACCATGGCCATCGCCCTTGAAGGACTTGCCTCACTTGGGTAGATCTTCACGAAGTAGGCGATCTCCTTGCCCTCACAAACTCCTTGGTTCAACTCCACAATCTTGACGGAGGCTCCCAAGTGACACCTGACCAATCTAGGAGGCACCACTCTCCAAAAGGTAATAGGTGGTGTGTTGATGATGAACTCCTTGATCTTGTGCTTCAAGTGATAGTCTCCCAAACACTCAACTCTCTCTCACAAATTTGGATTTGGTGGAAAGATGATTTGAGTGGAAAACAACTTGGGGAAGGCTAGAGATCAAGATTCTTGTGGTTGGATTGGAATATCTTGGTCTCAACACATGAGTAGGTGGTTCTCTCTCAGACAATGTATGGTAGAAGTGTAGGCACGTTCTGATGGCTCTCTCCACAAATGAAGGATGGGTGGAGGGGTATATATAGCCTCCACACAAGATCTAGCTGTTACACACAATTCAGCAAACTCGGTGGGACCGAATCGAGAAACTCAGTCAGACCGATATGGTTCAAAAATGTGAATGTTAGAGTTTTCGGTTGGACCGATGTGCTCGGGTTAGGGTAAAACCTCAACTCGATGAGACCGATTTTGGTAATAAGAAAAACAGAGAGTTGGTCAAGCAAACTATGTGCGACCGATTGCATATCTCGGTGAGACCGAAATTATTGCAACAGGTAACAGAGAGTTTGCGAGCCCATCTCGTGAGACCAAGATCCCATCGGTGGGACCAAACTGATTAGGGTTTCTGGCAGTGGCTATGTCAAATGAATTCGGTGGCGCCGGATAGATAAAATCAGTGGGGCCGAGTTTGACTTTTGGTTTGGGACATATGTGGAAATGAGAAAGTGGCTGAGGGCTTTGGAGCATATCACTAAGCACTTTGAGCTAGCAAGCCGTTAAGCAACACCTCATCCCCTTTTAATAGTATTAGCTTTCCTATGGACTCAATGTGATCTTGGATCACTAAAATGAAAATGTAGAGTCTTGAGCTTTTCGAGCTTTTGCCAATCTTCTGTCCTTAGCATCTTGAAGGGGTTCCACATCCTCTTGTCCACGCAACTCCACTGTTGAACTCATCTGAAATATACTAGATAAAGGTATTAGTCCAACAATAGATATGTTGTCATTAATTACCAAAATCACCCAGGGAGCACTTGTGCTTTCACCGGCCCTTGGGGAATACTCATTTGGATCTAATACAGATAGGGTATTTTGGAAGGATTGCATGAAGGCTATCATTTAAGTCTACAACATTCTCAATTTTTTTCCGTATCCTACAGACTTAGCGGCTGATATATGTATTGATATGAGAAGGGTTCCAATGGTTAGCTCAAAGCATTCTTTCATCATATTGACCAAGCCGGCTTCCATGTCTCGTCTGGTATGCATGCGGCTTAAATAGCCCGAGTGAATCTCGCCGGCACTAAAGCTGGCGTAGCTTTCTAAGTCGAATTTCCATTTTCCTTTGTCAGCAGCGGAGAATTCCTGTTTGGTACTATGTTTTGATAAAACAGCGGGATGGGCTGGCTTTGTATATCCAGTCCTAGTAACTATGACGTCCTCAGCCTCTTCCTCAGCAGGCTTGGCATGACTTGGCGGTTTAGCATGGGGTGGTTCAACGTCCATGGGATCCGCTGAGATATTGAGAGTTTCTGGTGGCGGGTCATCAACAGGTGTATGGTGTGAAGCTGCAGATATGGTTGGTTCAGCAACCTTGGGGTCTTCAACCGGCTGGTTTATCTTCACCTTTTTTCTTGGCTTGGCTTTGCCACTGGAAATAAGAGATGTAAAGATGTTAGCATGATAACTTGAAGAGCGTTTTTAAGCAAAGAAAATTAATGTTCTCACACACGCGCGACTTTGAAGAGGGGGATCTGAGTCCCAGTGGAGTCACTAGATGAGGAGTGAGAGGTTCCCTGATAGTTTGAGTCCGAAAGGTTAAGGGGTTGTCGGATAAGACCCACCTTTGGAAAAGCCAAGTCGGAAATCTGTGAAACCTTTTCTCGGCGTTTGCGAGGGGCCGGTGTATTGGGAAAGCCGGCACGTAGATCACCTCCCCCGCTGCTCCGGGTTGTAAGCCGAGCCTCATGCTGTTGTTTCTTCAAAATAAAGTTTGGATCCAAGTAAGCGAAAGGGTGAGAAAACCTTACTTTTCGGGTTGCTTGCCGAACTTTCTGTCCTGGTGAAGGTTCTGAGTTGGAGGAAATGATATTTTCCACTGCAGCCTCAGCCTGGCTGGTCTCTGTGTCGTCCTGAGAGGGGTCAGCGTCAATAAAGTGTACAAAAAATGAGCCAAGGGAATCAAGTTCTACCTCTGACTCATCATCGTTCAGTGCAAAAAGTTCTGATGTGTTTGCCTTCTTCTTGGCGATTTTCTTGGAAGCTTTCATCTTATCTCTAGCCTTCTTGGCTGGCTTATCTTGCAATTTCTTGCTCCAGAAGGGAGCGTCCGCCTGAAAAGGAAGCAAACTAAGATGAAAAATGTGCAATGCAATATGGATAATGATTATAAGAAAATCGGGATAAGGTTCTTATGGCTGGAGCCAGGTTAAGAGTGCAGAAGGGGTTCAGCCCCACTTTGCTGCAAGTCTCTAAACTCTCATTGAGCAGAGTCTTAGTCATATCATTGATCTCCTTATCTTCTAGACGGATTGGAGAGTAACGCAGCGAGTCTTTGACATCACTGGAATATTCACACATTAAACTGGAGTGGCGGCTAAAAGGTATGATTCTCCAGGCGACCCAGCCTCGAACCAAGTCTACTCTAGTCAATCCATTGGCAAGCAACGCCCTCGCCTTTGAAAAGGTAGGCATGTACATGGCACATTGAACAGTGGTGAGATGGTCTGGAAGTGGATGCTTCGGGCTGAGCCGGTGGTCGCGAAAACATGGTAAAGGATTTTCGTCATATGGAGAAGTATCATGGCAATAGAACCTGGTTTGATTCCAGTCCTTAGGATGTCTGGGAAGTGAAGCTGCGGGAAAGATAGCATCTCTTCGCCTTTGGATTGAAATGCCCCCAAGTTCTAGGCAAGGTCCATCTGTGAATTCAGTTTGGCGGTTCAGATAATAATATTCTCGAAAAGATTGACACTGGGCTCCTCTTGAAGATAGACTTTGCAAAAGACTTGAACGTTGCAGATGTTGGAGATGGAATTGGGTCCAATATCCTGAGGATGTAGGTTGAAAAAGTGCAGCACATTGTGAAAGAATTTTGAGCCGGGCGGAGAGAAGCCACGGTTCATATGGTCAGCAAAGACTATGACCTCGCCTTCCTTTGGCTCTGGCCTCACTTCTGTTCCTAGAGCTCGCTAATGAATAACATCTCTGGTGGACAGACCCACTTGAACATATTCCGTGAGAGCCTGTTCTGTGATAGTGGAGCTGTAACATCCCAATTTTTCAATTTGGATGTTATACATAGGTCATCATATGCATATCATATTTTTATTTGCTTTGCTTGTGATCCTAGAAATCTTAAGCAACTCAAGGACACAAGGAGAGAGTTGGAGGTTTCACTAAAAATTTCATATTTGAATTTATTTCAAATTTGAATAAAGGATCAATTTGATTTTAACATTTTTCCCACCAATTATTTTCAATAAAAAATAAAAGAGAGAAGATAATATGACTTCTTCAACACAAGAGAAATATTGGAGGAGAAATTTTAAAATCAATTTCTTAATTTATTTGTATTTTATTTGCTATTTTATTTGAATTAGAGAAAAACTTGCATTTTTGAATATTTGCATTTAGTCTAGAAAAATGTTCATCATGTCCTAAATATAAGGATTGGACGGTGAAAATTGTATCTGAGATTTTTAGGATTTTTTAAATATTTTATTAGGATTTTTCTTCCGCGGCGATTTTATTAAAAAAATCTCCTCGGTCGGCCCAGCTCGCCGCCGCCTCGCCGAGTCCACCTCGCGGACGCGCGCGCCGCCACCGGAGTCTGAGCCGAACTCCTCTTCGTCGCCGCAACCGTTGCCCCCTCCCCAAGCCACCGCCCCAGGCTTTAAAAGCCGAGCCCCCCTCTCTTCTCACCACCGCCGCCCGCCGCCTCCCGCAACAGCAGCAGCCGCAGCCGTTGCTGCATCCGCGCCGCCGCCTCCCGCCCCCCGCGCCGCCGCCGCCCGCGCCACCTCCTGCACCGTATCCGCCGCCGCCCGCGCCGCCTCCTGAACCGTATCGGTCACCGCCGCCTCGTTCCGCCTCGCCGGAGCTCGTCGCCGCTGCCGTCGGATCTCGCCGGTTTTCCGGTATAAGCCGAACCGCCGTCTCGGTTTTTTCGGTTTTTATTTTTTTGATCGGTTTTCATTTTAGTTTGTTAGTTGACAAACTTTCACCCGTTAGTTTCTTATAGCGAACATGTTCGTTCGTTAGCCTCTGTTTACGAACGTTCGTTCATTAGGTTTTTCCTTTTAGTTTTATTTTCGGCCAGGGACCTATCCACTAATACTTTTATCACAGATTAGTCCCTGAACTTCAAACCCTCGTTACTTTTTGCTCGTTTATCCAAATCCAGTGAAAACAACGCCAAAATCTTCCTCTTGTTCCACTCTTTCTTTATAATCAACATGAACATGGTTTTGACAATTTAAAATTTGGTTTCAAGCAATTTTGATTTTGAACTTCTTTTGATCGTAGTTTGAGTTTCGTACTTCCGATTGAATTGATTCTTTTTGCAAATCGAAGTTCTTCACTTGAAATTTCAGTTTGTATCTTTTCATTTTTGTTTTACCTTTGCATCTTATGCTTGAGTGCTTATGTATGCTATTGTTTGTTCATGATAGATTTCCGGAGTGCGAAGCATGCTACTACGAGTCACTAGGGTTTTCAGATCGTCAGCAAGGCAAGTAACACTTTGAATATATCCCTTTATTATCCTGTTTTTACGCATTAGTTTCTACCCTCAAACATTGCATGAGTAGGTTTGTTTAACATGTGGGTATCGGGAGGTAGTTGATGAGGTAGGAACCTATTGCCTTTTATATCAAACCCTGTGAGTTCTATGTTATGCTTATACTGTTATGCTATGCTAGTAGACGTGGTTTGGTTTTGAGTGATCCATGATAGATGTGAGAGTTATTATTAATTAATGGTTAAACTTAAGGTGGTTAATTATACAGATCTGGGTGGATTGGTATGGGCACCCTCGAGCATGCAGTGGTTGTCCGGACACCTGGAGCAATCCAGTGTTGTCCTAGGATATCCTGGAGTACCCGTGTGATCATCCTATGATTTGCCACCCAGGCTCAAAGGGATCTTGCGATTATTCATGCTAGAAACTTCTGTGTGCAGCCACAAGCCATTATGGGCTCTGGCGTAGTTGAGTAAGTTGTGTGACCTCTTTAAGTGGTAGGCTAGCAGATGTAGGGGATGTAGGTGGTACTGTCTACCCAGAGTAAAGAGTTAATGCTTCTGAAAGACTGTGTCTCAGTCATCTGTTGCTCAAACACCTTGTAGTGCGAGAAATCCAATGGAGGAGATCAAGTCTTGCGGGGGAAAAGTGCACAAACCTCTGCAAAGTGTACAAACTAATCGTGGTTAGCCGTGTCCCCGGTTAGGGAGATCTTGAGAATCTGGTACTTGAATTATTGATTTGATCTCATCACTTTACTTAATTAATTTGTTGGGTTATAATTATTATTTTGGGATTGAGTTGGAGGAACCTTCTCAATAATTTTCAACCAACTTTGCAGTTAAATAAAATATATTCCTTTGTTGTAGGGAAAAATTAACTTTATGCAAATGATAGCGATAGAGCCTCCAGTAGCCATATATGAATGTAGTGATAGCTGTTATTTGTTCATTGCTCTATAGTGTTATCTTGCCAGCATATTCCATGTGCTGACCTACACAGGATGCAACGTATTATGTTGCAGAGTTTTCAGACAAAGAGTAAGGTGCGCTAGGTCGTTGTCATGCACTCAGTTTTGCCATGGAGTTGGATAGACTCTACTACCTTTGAAGCTTCCGTTGTTATCTTATTTAGATGGCCTTCAGCCATATTATTGTAATAAGTTCTCTTTTGAGACATTCGATGTAATAAGTATGTGATTGAACTCTGTTATAGATCCTCGAGTACTGTTTGTGTCAGCAATACCGATCCGGGGATGACACTTAAACACAGAGACTTGACCATCTGAGGTCGGGTAGCTACAAGATGGTATCGGAGCCAGGTTGACTGCAGGACGCGACCACTAGGATAAGCCATAGGACACTCTTCTCTACTCATTTCTGGCTCCTCTCCATTTTCTACTCTATAGATGGCAGATCCAAGGAACAAGTTTCCTCAACCGGATGACGACACCCCTTTTGGATGACACCTGAAGGAAGCCACTAGGTACCTGAGCATTGGAATACCAACCTTCATCCGGACCTACACCATCACCCTACCTGAAGAAGAGCGCTAGACAATTGGAGTACATGTTCTAGGAAGGACATTCACACCAGTTACTGATCCCATAGAGTTTTCCTTTGATGCACCAACCTGGAGTTTAGGAAAGAGCATGGCAGCCCACATCGCCATGGGACGCATTGGCGAGGTATACCACAAGGATCTTAAGGACACCATCTACCAAATGTGGACGCCGAGATGAGCAATGGGAGATGATTTGCACCAGGAGGGATAAGTCCATTACAACCTACATCTTGGAGTTAAATCAGCACATTCGTCGTCAGGAGAACCAGATGTGCGCCAGCATCATAGACATGAAGAAAATGATGACCAGGAACATGGAGCTAGAAGAGGAACTCAAGTCTATACACGATGGATATGAAGAGGAAATTGCAGTAATACTGGAGAAGAATGAAGATCTAAAGAATAAGTTAGGGATATTCATGGGAGATCACGCACCTGAGGAGGACAACCACCCTGAAGACTCAATCATAATTGATGACACCGACTCCAACCCCGATAGTGATGATGATTATGAAGACGAAGCTGGAGCGGATATCATGGAGTCTTCCACCGATCAAAATTTCTAGTTGACCACCATATTACTATTAGTATCCCCCATTTATATAGTAATAGTCCGAGTATTTTGTAACGGTAGTTTAGAATTGATTGTATGATCTTTTTTGAATTGAGGGGTGTGAAATGAATGTGTTTGTCTCCTGTGCATATGGGTAGTGATTTTCTCTCTAGACCTCAATCTATTCTATTCTCACCACTCTAAACCTATCAGATGCCTCCGAGATGTGACCCCGCATTTGTCTTCCCACCGAAGCTCACTCAGTTGATCCAACAGCAGAATGCCTTGATGCAGTTGCTAGTCCAGAACCAAGGCAACAACAACAACCCACTGCCACCACCTCCAGTTGAAAACTTAGCCCATTTCCTAAGGTTGAACCTGCTAGTGTTCTCTAGTAGCACCGAGCCGATAGTTGTTGATGACTGGCTCCACGGGATTGGAAGGGAGCTGACCACCACAGGTTGCATAGATGCTGAGAAGGTGCACTTTGCCGCACACGAACTAGATGGACTCGCAGCCTCATGGTGGGAGAATTACACAAGCACTTTCCCCATAGCCAATGTCACTTGGGATCAGTTCCAGCAAGCATTCCGCACTACACACGTCTCAACCGGAGCTATGAGCTTGAAGAAGCATGAGTTCCGCAACTTACGCCAGGGAAACCGTACCGTGGGGTAGTACGTGGATGAGTTCAGTGAGTTAGCTCGTTACGCCCCAGATGATGTGGCCACGGATGACGCAAAGCAGGAGTATAGTTTATGGAAGGGCTTAATGATGAGCTGAGTATGCAGTTGATGGTGGCAACATTTGCTAACTACCAGGAGTTGGTAGACAGGGCTCTTATGATTGAAGGCAAGCAACAACAGATAGAGAGCCGCAAAAGGAAGTATGGACAAGGGAAGTAGAACTCTGGAGCTCAGCAGAAGCCTCGTTTTACTACAAACTCGGGAGGACATACCCATCATAACCATGGAGGCCACACTCGCAATGGAGGGAGTTCACATAACCACAATGGCCCCAAGAATGGCAATGGGAATGGAGGAAACAACAGTCAGAACCGTTTCAACCCCACTACACCCGCCAAGAAGGATCTAAGTCACATTACTTGTTTCAAGTGCGGGAAGACTGGACACTACGCCACCGAGTGTCCTGAAGCAAAGAATGGAAATGGCAATGGAAGCTTAGGGAAGAAGCCAAACCCTTTCACGAGAGGTCAGGTGAACCACGTCAATGTGGAGGAAGTTGAAGAGCAACCCGACACAGTGATTGGTAAGTTTTTGATTCATTTATCGCTCTCGTTCTTTTTGACACTGGTGCATCGCATTCATACATATCAAGGGGATTTGTGGACAAGTTTAAGTTGCCAACCTTAGCCCTTAGGTCACCCATGTTAGTAAGCTCGCCAGGAGTAGAGTATATGGCCAGCCGATGGTGTGATTGGTTACCATTAACCATTGGTAGCCATGTTTTCCCCTCAGACCTAGTAATTTTGGAGTCACAAGGATTGGATATAATACTAGGCATGGATTGGCTATCAAACTATGGAGGAAACATCGACTGTGCTAGTAAGTCGATACTACTCACCACCCCTGAGGGAAAGAGGATCAAGTATGTATCTAGGCATGCGTCAAGGTGGACTCAAGTAAATTCCCTCTCAGGAGTTGTTTAGGAGGAAGTACCAGTTGTGAAGGATTACCCTGATGTATTTCTAGAGGAATTACCAGGCATGTCACCAGATCGAGACATAGAATTTTTGATAGAGCTGTTGCGAGGCACCAGACCAATATCGAAGAGACTGTATCGGATGCCCGCAAATGATCTGGAGGAAATTAAGAAGCAGATTAAGGAGTTATTGGAGAAAGGTTATATTCGACCAAGTTCATCATCGTGGGGAGCCCAGTGCTCTTAGTCGAGATGAAGGATGGATCTTTGAGAATGGTTGTTGATTATCGTGCATTGATTGAAGTGACGATCAAGAACAAGTACCCACTACCGATGATCAACGATTTGTTTGACCAGCTACAGGGAGCCAAAGTGTTCTCCAAGATCGATCTTCGATTAGGATACCACCAGTTGAAGATCCGAGAATAGGATATACCCAAGACAACTTTTACCACAAGGTACGGGCTATATGAGTACACATTCATGTCTTTTGGATAGACTAACGCCCCTGCCTATTTTATGAGTATGATGAATAAGGTGTTCATGGAGTTCTTGGATAGGTTTGTTGTGGTGTTCATTGATGATATATTGGTGTACCCGAAAAATGAAGAGGAACACAAGGAGCATCTGCGATTGGTGCTCGACAAGCTCAGGGAACACCAGTTATGTGCCAAGTTCAGCAAATGTGAGTTTTGGTTGAAAGAAAGTTGGATTTCTCGGACATGTTATATCAGGAGAAGGTATAACAGTAGACCCTACCAAGGTTCAGTCTGTCACTGAGTGGTTGGCACCCACCTTAGTTGGGGAGATTCGTAGTTTTCTGGGACTCGCAGGATACTATAGGAGGTTCACTGAGAATTTTTCCAAGATTGTGAAACCCATGACAGAGTTGTTGAAGAAGGACACCAAGTTCAAATGGATCGAGGAATGTGAGGCCAGTTTTTAGGAGTTGAAGAAACGTTTGGTTACTGCCCCAGTGCTGATTCTTCCGGATATACGCAAGGATTTCCAAGTTTATTGCGACGCTTCTCGCCTAGGACTTGGAGTTGTACTTATGCAAGACGGAAGAGTTGTTTGTTATGCCTCATGCCAGCTCCGACCTCATGAGTTGAATTATGCCACGCATGATTTGGAGTTAGCAGCCGTAGTGCATGCGCTCATGACCTGGAGACATTTTCTTATTGGAAACTGTTGTGATGTATACACGGACCATAAGAGTTTGAAGTATATTTTCACACAAAAGGAGTTGAATCTCAGGCAGACGAGATGGTTGGAGCTAATAAAGGATTATGATATGAAGCTACATTATCATCCAGGAAAGGCCAATGTCGTAGCAGACGCTTTGAGCCGCAAGAGTTATGTCAATACCCTCGTAAGCGGAGGATTACCGCAGGAGTTAGTTGACGATCTCAGGGAACTTCGTTTGGAGATAGTTCCAAGAGGATTTGTTGCAGCATTGGAGGTTCAGTCTACATTGTTTGAAAGGATTCGAGAAGCTCAGAAGGATGATAAGGAGATTGCCTAGATAAAGGAGAAGATAAGTGAAGGAAAGGCCAAAGGTTTTCGTGAAGATGAGCATGAAACTTTATGGTTTGAGGACCGTGTTTACATGCCTAATGAATCAGTCTGATCGGGAAGTTAATACTTCAGGAGGCTCATGACTCACCATACTCGATCCACCCTGGAAACACCAAGATGTATTTGGATTTTAAGGAACGTTTCTGGTGGACCGGTATGAAGAAGGATATTTCCGAGTATGTAGCAGTATGTGATGTATGTCAGCGAGTTAAGGCAGAACATCAGAAGCCAGCAGGTTTAATTCAGCCTATGCCGATACCCGAATGTAAATGGGGCAAACTTGGCATGGACTTTATCACGGGATTATCCAGGACCAGAGCAGGATACGACTCCATCTGGGTAGTAGTTGATCGCTTGACGAAAGTGGCTCACTTCATACGAGTGAAAACCACTTATACGAGTGCAAAGTTGGCCAAGATATATATGACCAGGATCGTATGTCTGCATGGAGTTCCGAGGACCATCGTATCAGATAGAGGAACATAGTTTACTTCGAAGTTTTGGAATCATCTGCACCAGACTTTGGGTACCAGGTTAGAGTTCAGTACATCCTTTCATCCACAGACAGATGGACAGACCGAGAGAGTCAATCAGATTTTGGAGGACATGTTGCGAGCTTGTGCGCTAGATTATGGATCTAGTTGGGATGAAAATTTGCCTTACGCAGAGTTCTCATACAATAACAGTTATCAGGCTAGTTTGAAGATGGCCCCTTTCGAAGCTTTGTATGGAAGAAGGTGCAAGACACCATTGATGTGGGATGAAGTTGGAGACCGTTAGTTGTTTGGACCCGATTTAATCAAAGAGTCTAAAGACATGGTTAAGTTGATTCGCGATAGACTGAAGGTAGCTCAGTCCAGGCAGAAAAGTTATGCTGATACGAAATGCAAGGAGGTAGTCTATGAAATCAAAGACAAGGCATATCTTCGCGTGTCACCACTACAAGGAGTTGAACGATTCGGAGTTAAAGGAAAATTAGTCCCAAGATTTGTAGGACCATATCGAGTTTTGGAACGTATGGGAGAAGTGGCCTACAAGTTGGAGTTACGGGAAGGATTGTCAGGAGTTCATGATGTATTTCACGTTTCCCAGTTGAAGAAGTGCCACACTGAGATGGCCGATATTTCTCTGAGAGATACAGTGCCCCTGGAAGCAATTCAGATGGAGAGTGACCTAACCTACGAGGAGAAACCAGTCAAGATTCTCGAGTTTGCCAGCCAAGTTACACGTAGCAAGGTTATCAAGTTTTGCAAAGTTCAGTGGAGCCACCATACCGAGCACCAAGCCACATGGGAGCGAGAGGAAGACCTACGGAAAGACCACCCACACCTATTTTCTAGCCAACCCGAATCTCGAGGGCAAGATTCATCTTAAGGGGGGTAGGTTTGTAACATCCCAAATTTTCAATTTGGATGTTATACATAGGTCATCATATGCATATCATATTTTTATTTGCTTTGGTTGTGATCCTAGAAATATTAAGCAACTCAAGGACCCAAGGAGAGAGTTGGAGGTTTCACTAAAATTTTCATATTTGAATTTATTTCAAATTTGAATAAAGGATCAATTTGATTTTAATATTTTCCCCTCCAATAATTTTCAATAACAAAAATAAAAGAGAGAAGATAATATGACTTCTTCAACAGAAGAGAAATATTGGAGGAGAAATTTTAAAATAAATTTCTTATTTTATTTGCTATTTTATTTGAATTAGAGAAAAACTTGCATTTTCGAAAATTTGCATTTAGTCCAGAAAAATGTTCATCATGTCCTAAATATTAGGTTTGGACGGTGAAAATTGCTTCTGGGATTTTTAGGATTTTTTATATTTTATTAGGATTTTTCTTCCACGGCAATTTTTAAAAAAAAATCTCCTGGGCCGGCCCAGCTCGCCGCCGCCTCGCCGAGTCCGCCTCACGCATGCGCATGCCACCGTCGGAGTCTGAGCCGGACTCCTCTTCGTCGCCGCCGCCGTTACCCCCTCCCCAAGCCACCTCCCCCAGGCTTTAAAAGCCGAGCCCCCTCTCTCTTCTCACCACAGCCGCCCGCCGTCTCCCGCAGTAGTAGCCGCAGTTGCCACAGTCGCGCCGCCGCCGCCGCTTGCGCCGCATCGCCACCTCCCGCAACCGTCGCCGCTAGCCACCGTCGCCGCCGCCTCGTTCCGCCTCCCCGGAGCTCTTCGCCGCCGCCGTTGGATCTCACCGGTTTTCCGGTATAAACCAAACCACCCTCTTTGTTTTTTTCGGTTTTTTTATCAGTATTCGTTTTAGTTCGTTAGTTGACGAACGTTCACCCGTTAGTTTCTTATAGTGAACATGTTCGTTCGTTAGCCTCTGTTTACGAACGTTCGTTCATTACGTTTATCTTTTTAGTTTTACTTTCGGCCAGGTACATATCCATGAATACTTTTATCACAGATTAGTCCCTGAACTTCAAACCATCGTTACTCTTTGCTCGTATATCCAAATCCAGTGAAACCAATGCCAAAATGTTCGTCTTGTTCCACTCTTTCCAGATAATCAACTTGAACATGATTTTGACAATATAAAATTTGGTTTCAAGCAGTTTTGATTTCAAACTTCTTTTGATCGTAGTTTGAGTTTCGTAGCTCCGATTTAATTGATTCTTTTTGCAAATCGGACCTCTTCAATTGAACTTTCAGTTTGGATCTTTTCCTTTGGGTTTTACCTTTGCATCTTATGCTTGAGTGCTGATATATGCTATTGTTTGTTCACGATAGAGTTTCCGGAGTGCGAAGCGTGCTACTATGAGTCACTAGGGTTTTCAGATCGTCAGCAAGGGAAGTAACACTTTGATCATATCCCTTTATTACCCATATTTTATGCATTAGTTTCAACCTCAAACATTGCATGAGTAGGTTTGTTTAACATGTGGGTATTGGGAACTAGTTGATGAGGTAGGAACCTATTGCCTTTTATATCAAACCCTGGGAGTTCTATGTTATGCCTATATTGCTATGCTATGCTAGTAGACGTGGTTTGGTTTTGAGTGATCCATGATAGATGTGAGAGTTATTATTAATTAATGGTCAAATTTAAGGTGGTTACTTTAATACACATATGGGTGGATTGGTTGGGGCACCCTGGAGCACCCAGTGGTTATCCGGACACCTGGAGCAATCCAGTGTTTCCTAGGATATCCCGGAGTACCCGTGTGATCATCCTATGGTTTTCCACCCAGGCTCAAAGGGATCTTGAGATTATTCATGCTAGAAACTTCCGTGTGTAGCCACAAGAAATTATGGGCTCTGGAGTTGAGTAAGTTGTGTGACCTCTTTCAGTGGTAGGCTAGCAGATGTAGGGGATGTATGTGGTACTGTCTACCCAGAGTAAAGAGTTAATGCTTATGAAAGACTGTGTCTCGGTCATCCATTTCTCAAACACCATGTAGTGTGAGAAATTCAACGGAGGAGATCAATTCTTGTGGGGAAAAGTGCACAAACCTCTGCAGAGTGTACAAACTAATCATGGTTAGCTGTGTCCCCGGTTAGGGACATCTTGGGTATCTGGTACTTGAATTATTGATTTGATCTCATCACTTTACTTAATTAATTTGTTGGGTTATAATTATTATTTTGGGATTGAGTTGGAGGAACCTTCTCAATAATTTTCAACCAACTTTGTAGTTAAATAAAATATATTCCTTTGTTGTAGGAAAAAATTAGCTTTATTCAAATGATAACCATAGAGCCTCCACCAGCCATATATGCATGTAGTGATAGCTGTTATTTGTTCATTGCTTTATAGTGTTATCTTGCCAGCATATTCCATGTGCTGACCTACACAGGCTGCAACATATTATGTTGCAGAGTTTTCAGACGAAGAGTAAGGTGCGCTAGGTCATTGTCATGCACTCAGTTTTGCCGTGGAGTTGGATGGACTCTACTACCTTTGAAGCTTTCGGTGTTATCTTATTGAGATGGCCTTCAGCCATATTATTGTAATAAGTTCTCTTTTGAGACATTTGATGTAATAAGTGTGTGATTGAACTCCGTTATAAATCCTCGAGTACTGTGTGTGTTAGCCATACCGATCAAGGAATGACACTTAAGCACAGAGACTTGACTGTTTGAGGTCGGGTCGCTACAGGTGGCGACCGAGTCGGATGAGGTGATGCTCTTGGTCATGTTTAACAACGAATGCCTTAGGAATATAGCAAGATGGATTAATATTGAAAGGAAGAATTCCCCAATATCTTCAAAGTTCATGGTTGAGTCTGCAGTTTTTATAAGTAAAATGTTATGGCCATTCGGTTGGTAAACCGGATGAAGTTATGGTGGGTTACAAAATCTGAGTTAAGCCACCCTATACCAGCAACGGATTGGTTATCTACAGATCAGGAGTAAAATTTCAATAAGTGCTGGATAAACAGGTTTTGCAAAGTCTACTTTTGATTTCAGATATACAATAATTCAGAAAATAAAAATAAAATTTGAATGTAAGGTTATGGCAGTGGAAGAACTCGCATACTCAGATGGGCTCTTGGACAGAAAGGGACCTCTGCGATTGGAAGGAGATGCTAAAACTGCTACCACGCAACCTTAGTGTCATTTTCAGATCAAACTACATGTTCTAAAGGCAAAATATGAAGAATGGTGAAGAATACCGCCGAACAGCTGGAACCCTAATGCGGATATGTTATGGGGAGAGGTGAGTACTTACCGACGCTAAGGAACAATAGAGTAGTGCCACAGTTTTCTGTCTGTTTAGGTTGATGAGGCGGCCAGAGTGGGTGCTGTTGACGAAGGACGGCGGTGGTGGAGCTCGGTTGCAGCAGCGTCGCAAGGAAGAAGACGAAGACGAGGAGGCAAGGGTAATGAGTTAAATGAAGGACCCCTGTCCCTATCTGTAAGGAAATGATAAGATGGCATGCACGAGAATCGAGGGGGCAAAATGATTATGATGGCAAGGCGGGTGAGGTAGTCCTGGACTAAGGGGTCCTCGGGCGTCCGGCATGTTTGCCATGGGCCGGACTGATGGGCTGTGAAGATACGAGGACCGAAGACTGCACCCGAGTCCGGATGGGACTCTCCTTGGCATGGAAAGCAAGCTTGACGACCGGATATGTAGATTCCCTTCCTTGTAACCGACCTTGTGTAACCTTAGATCCTCCTGGTGTCTATATAAACCGGAGGACTTAGTCCGGATAGGACACTCATTATCATAGCCATACAAGCTAGACCCCTAGGGTTTAGTCATCACGATCTCGAAGTAGATCAACTCTTGTAACACTCATATTCATCAATATCAATCAAGCAGGACGTAGGGTATTACCTCCATAGAGAGGGCCTGAACCTGGGTAAACATCGTGTCCCTTGTCTCCTGTTACCATCAACCTTAGACGCATAGTTCGGGACCCCATACCTGAGATCCGCCGGTTTTGACACCAACATTGGTGTTTTCATTGAGAGTTCCGCGGTGCTATCGCCAAAAGGTTTGATGGCCCCTTCAATCGTCAATAATGACGCCGTCCAAGGAGAAACTTTCCTCCCCGGACAGATCTTTGTGTTCAGCGGCTTCGCACTGCGGGCTAATTCGCTTGCCATCTGGAGCAGATCGAAAGCTACGCCCTGGCCATCAGGTTAGATTTGGGAGCTTGAACTATGGTGTAGACATCCGTGGAGACTTGATCTTCGCCGGATTCGAGACCGCGGTAGCCGCTCCCAGCCACCCCGATGATCATGACCTAAATCTATCATCAGACTGCGTCTAGGAGATCGCTCCTGTAACCGCTCTGGCCCTAGATCCGGAGCAAGCTGCACCACCCGAGGAAGGGAGGATCAACCCCACCACGGAGGCGACATATTCCATGGTGTTGGAGCCGCATAAAGACATAACCTCACACGACATCTCTGTCAGCGGAACTCCGGACTCATATCCGGCCGTAAGTTCTGAACCACGTGAGCCCGTGGACGCCGAGCTTGATCGTTTATCGATCTTCGAGTTCAGCGCCGCGGACATCTTCCAGCACTCGCCTTTGGGCAATGTGCTAAACTCGTTAAAAAACCTATCCTTGACAGAGGACTCACAACCGAACTATATCTGGCTTGAACTAGGGGCTGACGGGCGAGAATTTTGTTTCCCATCCGCTACCCACTTCATAGCCACGGTTGAGGATTTGACCGACGAGCTTGACTACAACTCCGAGGACATCGACGGTATGGACGACGATGCCGGAGAAGAAGAGGCCCAAAACCCATTGTTCACCGGACGCTGAACAACCACTTCCTCGTATGATGTATACATGGTGGATGCACCAAAGGAAAACAGCGGCGAGGACAACGAAGATCTAGCTGAGGATAAACCTTCTGAAATACAGTCCAAGCACCGGTGTCAGCGGCGCCGCTCTAAGTCATGCCACAACAAAGACAGCACTACCGGCACAGGAGAAGACAACACTCGAGAAGGTGCTGAAGACAATGAAGACCCCGTCGATACAGCTAATGAACAAGATGAACGGGAAGGCGGGCAGGTTAGCCCCGGTAAACAGGCCACGCACAAAGATTCGGAGGACGATAATTTCCTTCCGCTCTCCGAGGACGAGGTGAGCCTTGGCACCGAGGATTTCATCGTGCCTGAGGAACCCCTTGAGCAGGAGTGCTTCAAGCGCCAGCTAATTGCTACTGCATGGAGCCTGAAAAAGAAGCAGCAGTAGCTTCAAGCTGACCAAGATCTGCTAAATGATAAATGGACCGATGTCCTAGCAGCCGAAGAGTACGGCCTCAAGCGCCCAACCAAAAGCTACCCAAAGCGCAAACTGCTACCTCAGTTTGACGAGGAGGCGCAAAACTGCATACCTCCATCGTACAATGCGGCTGATTGACCACCACGTGGTCGAGACAAAACGACAACTCACGCCGAACACCAGCCAGCCCTGCCCCAGCGCATAGGCAGAGGTAAAACAGCCCAGGGGCATACATATGACCTCCAGCAAACCCTGAACAATAAACCAGGACACACTAGATCAATCTACGGATCGCAAGGGAGTGCCTCGACGCACGACGACGACCACCTATTCAGACGTGACAAAATTAGTCACGCATGGGCCGAAAACCGTAGACGGACTCCATCCGAGCTACGTCGCGATACGACCCGATATAGCGGTGCCGCACACCCTCATTGCTTCACTGATGATGTCCTGGATCATGAATTCCTAGAAGGGTTCAAACCTGTGAATATAGAATCATATGATGGAACCGCGGACCCTGCGGTGTGGATTGAAGACTTCATCCTCCATATTCATATGGCCCGTGGCGACGACCTCCACGCCATCAAATACCTCCCTTTAAACTCAAAGGTCCAGCTCGGCACTGGCTCAACAGTCTACCTACAAATTCTATTGGCTGCTGAGAGGACTTGGAAGAACTTTCCTCGATAACTTCCAAGGTACATATGTTTGACCTCCGAACGCTGATGACTTAAGCCATATAGTTTAACAGCCCGGAGAGTCCGCCAGGAAATTCTGGACTAGGTTCTTAACTAAAAAGAACCAAATCGTCGATTGTCCGGATGCCGAAGCCCTAGCAGCCTTCAAACACAGCATCCACGATGAATGGCTCACTCGCCACCTCGGCCAAGAAAAGCCAAAATCCATGGCAGCCCTCATGGCACTCATGACCCGGATTTATGCAGGCGAGGACAGTTGGTTGGCCCGTAGTAAAAACAATGCAAGCGACGCCGGCACCCCTGAAGATAAAACTAGCAAAGACAAATCTCGACGCAACAGATACAATCATTGTAACAACAGTGATAACACTGAGGACACGACAGTCAATGCCGGATTCAGAGGCCCTAAGTCCGGTCAGCGGAAGAAGCCGTTCCAAAAGAACAATTCAGGCCCATCCAGCTTGGACCGCATACTCGATCGTCCATGCCAGATTCATGGCACCCCAGACAAGCCACCCAATCACACAAATAGAGATTGTTGGGTTTTTAAACAGGCCAACAAATTAAACGCTGAGAATAGGGAAAAGGGATCGCAAAGCGAGGACGGTGATGAAGAGCCCCAGCAACCAAACACAGGGGGACAGAAGAAGTTTCCCCCTCAGGTCAAAACAGTGAACATGACATATGCTACCCACATCCCCAAGAGGGAGCGCAAGCGTGCGCTTAGGGACGTCTACGTGATATAGCCAGTCGACCCAAAATTTAATCCATGGTCGTCATGCCCGGTCACTTTTGATCGCCGGGATCATTCAACCAGTATCCGGCACGGTGGCTCAGCCGCACTGGTTTTAGACCCAATAATTGATGGGTTCCACCTGACTCGCGTCCTTATGGACGAAGGCCGCAGCCTTAATCTGCTCTATCAGGATACAACGCGAAAAAAGGGCATTAACCCATCAAGGATCAAGCCTACAAGGACTACCTTTAAAGGAGTCATACCAGGCGTAGAGGCCCGCCGTACGGGCTCAATCACACTCGAGGTTGTCTTCGGATCTCCGGACAACTTCTGAAGCGAGGAGTTAATCTTTGATATCGTCCCATTCCGCAACGGCTACCATGCACTACTCAGACGAACTGCGTTCGCTCGATTCAACGCAGTACCACACTATGCTTATCTCAAGCTCAAGATGCCCGGTCCACGCGGTGTCATAACAGTCAACAAAAATATGGAACGCTCCCTCCCGTACAGAAGAGCACACAGCTGCCTTAGTAGCAGAAGTACAGAGCGGCCTTCTCAAGCAGAACCTTAACTCGGTTGCCGAGCCCACAGACACCGTTAAGAGGTTCCGAACTACCCTACAGTAGGATAGCTCGGCTCGTCAGGAGCTCGACTAGCAATTCGGCCTCCATCGTAGTTCTGATCAAGTGGTGGCATTCGTGCCGCGCGTACATAACTACACGCTTAAAATCCCATGGGCATCGACGAAGGCATAGCTAGCTTGTGGTCCGTAGTATGGCTCAACCGACGTTGGATACACATATACTTTCATTTTTACTTGTTTTCTTTTCAGGTCTCAATCCCACAGGCACCATCTAATGGCCTGATCCTCGGTCCTCTTGAAGCATAAACACACCAAGACGATGAGAAACGTAGACGTATGGGAGAATTTTTAGGTGATTCCGTTAACGATAACCTTACCTGTTTTTCAGGACCCACATGAAGCTCTCCCTTGGTTTCGACATGTCAAATAGTCTGTTGCTTATCGCACTACCTGTATCAATGTGCCTTGACGTACTAATTAAATTACAATGAGAACAGTTTGTGGCTAGAGCTGTAGGACTCTAGCTTTCTTGTACCTTCTCTATTTTCTTTCTTCTTTCTCTTTTTTCAGCTCCCCTGTGGATAATCCTATCAGGTAGCACCCATACACTTTGGTATGCTCGATGCTTGCCAGGGGCTTCATAGCACCCCACATTATGGCAACAAAAGTCTGAACACTTTTTATAAGTATAGTTCGGCACCGCGAATTTAATATTATATGCATTGGCTCCGAATCATGTGTTTGGTCAATAGTTGGGTTGCCCGGCTCCTGTGCTTGCTACCTTATGTTCCGCTACATCGGCTAAGGTAGTAAAGGGAGAACTACTGCGATTGTGCCTTGGTTTATCCAAAGGAGCACCTCAGTAGAGAAAGCCGAAAATTGATTTTCATGATGCAGCGAGAGCCGATCATGGAAGGATTGGTACTTACCGATCAGATGCTTATAGCACTCTAGTTCGGATACTAGGGGCTGCCCATGTTTTTATTGTCGCGCTCCTATGACTAAGTGAGGGCGTTACAGCCACATAGTCTGGTTGCCTGGTTCGTTGCGCTAAACAACTCCTTCAAGGACCATCCAATTGGATCAAGATTGTTTAGATTCCACCCCGAACACCCCCGTACTACCTACGTGGGGGCATAAGCTGACGACTGGTTAACCCTCAGATTTATACAACACGGCCGCACAGGAAGTACAAATTTAAAAACATAACAAGCATTATATTGCATAAACATTTTTTTCATCATACAAGGCAGAGGGAGCTCGAAATACGTTCATTCAAAGATGGTGTCCTTGCCACAATGATCCGCAACAATGCGGGACCCCTCTAAGACATCACCGAAGTATCGCTCAGGTGTGCGGTACTCCTTGCCCTCTGGCGGTCCTCCGGTCGCCAGCTTGACAGTGTCTAGCTTCGCCCACCAGACCTTGCAATAAGAGAAGGCCAGACGCGCGCCCTCGATGCAGACGGACCGCTTGATGACATCCAGCCGAGGACATGCATCTACCAGCTTCTTCACGAGGCCGAAGTAGCTACTGGGAATAGCTTCGGCTGGCCACAGCCGGACTATTATATCCTTCATGGCCAGTTCGGCCACCCTGTGCAGCTCGACCAGCTGTTTCAGCTAATCACTGAAGGGCACCGGATGTTCCGGCGCGCAATATTGTGACCGGAACAGCTTCTCCATGGAGCTCCCTTCTTCGGTTCGGAAGAACTCCGCAACGTCGGTCGCCTGCGCGGCAGATCAGCAAAGGCCCCTGGAGAACTCCGAAGCTGGGTTAGTAAAAGAAATTTCCTCTTCACACTCCTGCTCTGCATACTGAATGCCTTACCCGCTGCGATCTTCCTGGCCTCCTGGATCTCATGGAGGGCGCCCTGGGCTTCAATCCGGGCCACCTCCGCACTCTTACGAGCGTCGGCAAGCTCGGCCTCTTAAGCCGACGCATTGTGCTTGAGAGCTCCTGTTCGGCGCCTTATCCACCCGAACAACTCCCTGGCGCATGAAGGATATGTCTACTGGGCCGGCCCAGAAACCTTCGCTTGATCGCTGCGCCTCTCAGCGAACACGTAGATCAACTACAAAAAAGATATTTTTGCAGGGAGTCAGATTCGCACTCAACACCTCTCAGCGAACCACTAGATCATCAAACGACTTGTGTTCACAGACTTCGTTTTCATTCTTTTATCCTTTCTCCAGCTCGCAAAGCCCCTGGTGTGGCGAAGCATCCCAAACCATTTTTTTATTTTTTTTCTCTTTTTCTGTAACAGTTTTATTTGCCTTTTTCCTAAATACGTGAACTTCTCGAAAAAATCAACGGATACATTTTTTAAGAAAAAAGAAATGGACTTTTTTTCATTGGTTTTTTAAGTTCATCAAAATTGAAGAAAGTTCACCGAATCTGAATAAAAGTTCATCGAATTTTAGCAAAGTTCACCATAATTGAAAAAAGTTCATCGAAATATAATAAAAGTTCATTGAATTTGAGAAAAGTTCATCATAATTCAAAAAAAGTTCAACGAATCTTGAAAATAGTTCATCAATTTTTTGAAAAAAGTTCATCGAATTCGAAAAAGTTCATCGAATTCAAAAAACGTCGAATTTGGAAAAAGTTCATTGACTTAAAAATGAGTTCATCAAATTTGAAAAAAGTTCATCGCGTTTGCAAAAAAGTTCACCGAATTAGAAAAAAGGTCATTCAATTTGTAGAAAAGTTCACTACATTTGAAAAAGTTCATCGAACTTGAAAAATAGTTCATCAAAATTTGAAAAATGTTCATCGAAGTTGAAAAAAAGTTCATGAAATCCGGTGAACATTACGAATTAGAAAAAGTAAAAAAATAAAAATAAAAAAGAAAAATAAAAAAGTAAAAGAAGAGAAGAAAGAAAAAGGAAATAAGAAAGAAAAAGAAACGAAGGAACACAAGAGGTAAGAAAATATACTTGATCACAAAATGTTGAGTGGCGGGGTGGTTATCACGTGGCACGCTGAACCGCTACCGCGCTGGTTCGAGTCCTCGTAGGTACCTATTTTTGCATCAGTTTAGATAGAAAGAAAAAGTTTGGGTTGGCCTGCATCGCGAGGGGGGTATGCGTCCTGTACGATTAACACTGTATTCGGCGCTGAGGGCGCCGAATAGGAACCAACTTGTGCTCCAAGGTCTCGCGCTTTTTCACCGCGTCCTTGGCCTCCTGTTGGACTTCGTTGACCCGAGACTTGAGCTTCTTACGGGCAGCCTGCTCCTTGACAGCCCTCCCCTCAGCTTCGACCAGGGCCGCTTTCAGGGCCTCGACCTCAGTCGTCGCCTCTGTTCACATCATGGTATTCGGATCATTGCATATCATTTTCCCCTTTTCTTTTTTGAATCCATAGTAGGTTATTACTTACCTTGTCTTTCATGGAGCTGCCTCTTCACCTGGCCCAGCTCCTCGGCCTCCGCCAGTTTCTGCTTTAGTCCAGAGACTTCAGCAGTATGCGAGGCCGCGGCCAACAGCGACGCCTGTGCACATATTTTAGACAGATTTAGTTAGTTTCCTGTAATAGGAGATTGATCCTCCGTCCGGTTTTTTCTTTTCAAAACCGGACAGTGTCTCAGGGGCTACTGTCTATATTGGGATTTTCTCCTTTTTTGCGCCACTTACCTCACAACCTGTTAATAGGTTGCTGCAGGCTTCGGTTAGTCCACTCTTGGTGGACTGAACCCTTTCAATTACCGTGCGCATAAGGACACGGTGCTCATCCACAATGGAAGCGCCTCGTAGCGCTTCCAGCAGATTATTCGGTGCCCCTGGTTGGACAGGGGTCACCGGGGGAACGGGCATCCTCCCTTCTTCCGATGGAGGTCGCGTGCCGGATTCCGGAATAGCCTCGGTCTCCGGAATTGAGTCCGGCTGAGGGTCGAACTGAGTTCGGCCCTCCCCACCAGTCTCCATGGGGATTGATTCCCCTTGGTGTCCGGCGACGAGATTTTCACCTTCTGGCGCCTCCCATGCCTCTCCCTGCCTGGAACAGTCCTTCAGGACATCACCTCCGCATCATCCTTGGCTTTGGGGGAGTGAGCGGCTGGGGGCGAATCGCTGGCCGTCGCCTTGGAATCCAGCGGCCCTCCTGACGAGGATCCCGGGAAGCTGTGGTGGGCTGGACTACAATAAAACGTAACAAATCATTTAATTGCAGCAAAGAGGAGAAACTTTAGGGTGGATACACGTCTTAGTACTTATGATGCGGCCCGAGGCTTGGCGCGGGGGCATTTCTCCGGACTATTGTCAACGTCCCAGGCGGAGTTATCCGTGAGGGAGCCCTTCCCCTTCTTGAGCACCTCCGCCTCCAGAGTTGTGGAGGCTGCCTTCTTCTTCCTCCCATCATCAGGAGGAGAGTCATTTTTATCCTCCTCCTCATCCTCGTCGTCTTCGGCGGCAGGGGAATGGGTCTTGTTTTCGGACGTCACGTCCGAAGTGCCCTTGCAGCGGGGGCCACTCCGGACCCCCTTGGCTTTTCCTGTGGCCTTCTTCTCTAGTGCCTTATAAGGCGCCGGCTCCAGCGTCTTCGCTAAGCGTGGGATGACTGGGTCTACAGGTAGGGGAGCTGGACACCGGATATGCTTCGCCTTCTTCAACCAGTACTGAAAAAGCAATGATAATAAAAGCTTAGATATCACCCTTGAAACAAGCAAGTAGGGGATGTTTTGAAAATAACATACCTCGTTGGGGAGGTGATTTATGTCGTGGCCATGGTCTGAATCTGTGGCCGGCGGTATCTCGTTGCCCTTGAAGAGCAACTTCCAGGCATCTTCGTGAGTTGTTTCGAAGAGCCTTTCCAGGGTCTGGTGCTTTTTCGGATTGAAATCCCATAGAGGGCGGCTTCGGCTCTGGCAGGGGAGGATCCGGCGCACCAGCATCACTTGAATTATGTCAACGAGCATGATGTCCCTATCGATCATGCTTTGAATGCACGTTTGCAGTGCAATCAGCTCGTCTGACGAACACCAGTTCGGGCTCTTCTCGACCCAGGAGGTAAGTCGCACAGGAGCGTCGGAGTTGAATGCGGTAGCCACGGCCCAGGTGGCACCGCGGGGTTTGGTGATGTAGAACCATTGTTTCTGCCATTCCTTGACAAACTCCACGAATGTGACTTTCGGCCAAGAGACATTGGTGAGATTGCTCACCATGGCGCCCCCGCACTTTGCGTGCTGTCCGTCCACCACCTTGGGCTTCACATTAAAGGTTTTGAGCCATAGCCCGAAGTGGGGGTGGATGCGGAGGAAGGCCTCGCACACGACGATAAACGCCAAGATGTTGAGGAGGGAGTTCGGGGATAGATCATGGAAGTCTATCCCGTAATAGAACATTATCCCGCGGATGAAGGGGTGGAGTGGAAACCCTAGTCCGCGAAGGAAATGAGGGAGGAACACTACTCTCTCGTCGGGCTTCGGTGTGGGAATGATTTACCCTTGGACTGGAAGATGATACGTCTCCAACGTATCTATAATTTTTGATTCTTCCATGCTATTATATTATCAACCTTGGATGTTTTATATGCTATTTTATATGATTTTTGGGACTAACCTATTAACCTAGAGCCTAGTGTCAGTTTCTGTTTTTTCAATGTTTTAGAGTATCGCAGAAAAGGAAAATCAAACGGAGTCCAAACGGAATGAAACCTTCGGAAAAGTTATTTTTTGGAAAGAAAGTAATACAGGAGACTTGGAGTGCACGTCAGGTGATCAACGAGGAGAGCACGAGGCAGGGGGCGCGCCCACCACCCTCGTAGGCCCCTCGTGGCCCCCCTGATGTATTTCTTCCGCCTATATATATATATATATCCATATATGCCCTAAAACTATCGGGGAGCAGAATAGATCGGGAGTTCCGCTGCCAGAAGCCTCTGTAGCCACCGAAAACCAATCTAGACCTGTTTCGGCACCCTGCCGAAGGGGGGAATCCCTCTCTGGTGGCCATCTTCGTCATCCCGGCGCTCTCCATGACGAGGAGGGAGTAGTTCACCCTCGGGGCTGAGGGTATGTACCAGTAGCTATGTGTTTGATCTCTCTCTCTCTCGTGTTCTTGATTCGGCACGATCTTGATGTATCGCGAGCTTTGCTATTATAGTTGGATCTTATGATGTTTCTCCCCCTCTACTCTCTTGTAATAGATTGATTTTTCCCTTTGAAGTTATCTAATCGGATTGAGTCTTTAAGGATTTGAGAACACTAGATGTATGTCTTGAATGTGCTTATCTGTGGTGACAATGGGATATTCACGTGATACACTTGATGTATATTTTGGTGATCAACTTGCAAGTTCCATGACCTCGTGAACTTATGCATAGTAGTCCACCCTTGGGGCTGAGGGTATGCACCAGTAGCTATGTGTTTGATCTCTCTCTCCCTCGTGTTCTTGATTTGGCACGATCTTGATGTATTGCGAGCTTTTCTATTATAGTTGGATCTTATGATGTTTCTCGCCCTCTACTCTCTTGTAATGGGTTGAGTTTCCCCTTCGAAGTTATCTTATCGGATTGAGTCTTTAAAGATTTGAGAACACTTGATGTATGTCTTGCCGTGCTTATCTGTGGTGACAATGGGATATCACATGATTCACTTGATGTATGTTTTGGTGATCAACTTGCGGGTTCCGCCCATGAACCTATGCATAAGGGTTGGCACACGTTTTCGTCGTGATTCTCCAGTAGGAACTTTGGGGCACTCTTTGAGGTTCTATGTGTTGGTTGAATAGATGAATCTGAGATTGTGTGATGCATATCGTATAATCATGCCCACAGATACTTGAGGTGACATTGGAGTATCTAGGTGACATTAGGGTTTTGGTTGATTTGTGTCTCAAGGTGTTATTCTAGTATGAATTCTAGGGCTGTTTGTGACACTTATCGGAATAGCCCAACGGATTGATTGGAAAGAATATATTTGAGGTGGTTTCATACCCTACCATAATCTCTTCGTTTGTTCTCCGCTATTAGTAACTTTGGAGTGACTCTTTGTTGCATGTTGAGGGATAGTTATGTGATCCAATTATGTTATTATGGTTGAGAGGACTTGCACTAGTGAAAGTATGAACCCTAGGCCTTGTTTCAATGCATTGCAATACCGTTTACGCTCACTTTTATCATTAGTTACCTTGCTGTTTTTATATTTTTAGATTACAAAAACTATTATCTACTATCCATATTGCACTTGTATCACCATCTCTTCGCCGAACTAGTGCACCTATACAATTTACCATTGTATTGGGTGTGTTGGGGACACAAGAGACTCTTTGTTATTTGGTTGCAGGGTTGTTTGAGAGAGACCATCTTCATCCTACGCCTCCTACGGATTGATAAACCTTAGGTCATCCACTTGAGGGAAATTCGCTACTGTCCTACAAACCTCTGCACTTGGAGGCCCAACAACGTCTACAAGAAGAAGGGTGTGTAGTAGACATCAAGCTATTTTCTGGCGTCGTTTCCGGGGAGGTTAGCGCTTGAAGGTATATCTTTAGATCTTGCAATCGAATCTTTTTGTTTCTTGTTTTAGCACTAGTTTAGTTTATAGAAGAAAACTACAAAAAAATATGGAATTGAGTTTGCCTCATACACTTCATCTTTTTAATATCTTTCGTGAGTATGATGGAAAGGAAAATTGTGCCAAAGTGTTAGAAGAAGAATGCATTAAAATGTTGGGCACTAAATATTTGAATGATGAGCATGATTGCAATGTTGTTAGTATGAATTCCTTGAATATCCATGATGCTAATGATATGCAAACCACAAGCTTGGGGAAGCTATGTTTGATGAAGATGATATTTTTTGTCCCCCAAGTTTTGATGAGCAAATTTATTATGATGAAAGCATGCCTCCTATTTATGATGATTATATTGATGAAAGTGGATTTGGAGAGGTCATGACTTTATTTTGTGATGAATCCACTATTCCGGAAGAGGTTCCAATTGATTATGAGAACAAAGTTGCTACTTATGATAATTATTGTGATGATACATATGCTATAAAAAGTAGTGATGATTATATTTATAAAACTTGTCATGATTATGATTAACCTTTTTATTAACATTACTCTTCTAATGTGGAAACAATTTATAGTATTCAAGTCTCTGATGATACTCCCACTATCCCGAATGAGAAGAATTTTGCTTATATGGAGAGTAGTAAATTTTCTATGCTTGTAGATCATGAATAGAATGCTTTAGGTGCTGGTTATATTGTTGAATTCATTCATTATTCTACTGAAAATTATTATGAGGGAGGAACATGTGCTTGTAGGAATTGCAATAATATCAAGTTTCCTCTCTGTGTGCTTAAATTTTTTGAAGTTATGCTTGTTTTACCTTCCTATGCTAGTTGATTCTTGTTCCCATAAGTTGTTTGCTCACAAAATCCCTATGCATAGGAAGTGGGTTAGACTTAAATGTGCTAGTAATAATCTTCATGATTCTCTCTTTATGTTACAATTCTTATCTTTTATGTGAGCATCATTCAAATCATCATGCCTAGAATGGGGCGTTAAACGATAGCGCCTGTTGGGAGGCAACCCAATTTTATTTTTGTTGCTTACTTTTTGTTCCTATTTATTAATAAATAATTCATCTAGCCTCTGTTTAGATGTGGTTTTATGTTTTAATTAGTGTTTGTGCCAAGTAGAACCTTTGGGAAGACTTGGGGAAAGTCTTTGCGATAATGCTGTAAAAAAACAGAAACTTTAGCGCTCATGAGAATTGCTGTAATTTTTTATTGGGAGTGATATTTAGTTAATTATTTTTGCATATGATTAATAGATAAATTCCTCAGGTCCACCAATTTAATTGAGAATTTTATGAGTACTATAAGTGGTCGAAACCTACAGATTACTACAGACTGTTCTGTTTTTGACGGATTCTGTTTTTCATGTGTTGTTTACTTATTTTAATGAATCTATGGCTAGTAAAAGAGTTTATAAACCATAGAGAAGTTGCAATACAGTAGTTTTAACACCAATATAAGTAAATAATGAGTTCATTACAATACCTTGAAGTGGCGTTTTGTTTTCTGTCGCTAACGGAGCTCACGAGTTTTCTATTAAGTTTTGTGTTGTGAAGTTTTCAAGTTTTGGGTAAAGATTCGATATACTATGGAATAAGTAGTGGAAAGAGCCTAAGCTTCGGGATTCCCAAGGCACCCCAAGGTAATATTAAAGGGCAACCAAGAGACTAAGCTTGGGGATGCCCCGGAAGGCATCCCCTCTTTCGTCTTCGTTCATCGGCAACTTTACTTGGAGCTATATTTTTATTCACCACATGATATGTGTTTTGCTTGGAGCGTCATTTTATTTTCTTTAGTTTTGCTTGCTGTTTGAATAAAATACCAAGATCTAAAATTATTAAATGTTAGAGAGTCTTCACATAGTTGCATAATTATTCGACTGCTCATTGATCTTCACTTATATCATTTGGAGTAGTTTGTCATTTGCTCTAGTGCTTCACTTATATCCTTTTAGAGCACGGTGGTGGTTTTATTTTATAGAAATAGATGAACTCTAATGCTTCACTTATATCATTTTGAGAGTCTCTAAACAGCATGGTAATTTGCTTTTGTTATGAATTTAGTCCTAATATGATGGGCATCCAAGAGGGATATAATAAAAACTTTCATATAAAGTGCATTGAATACTATGAGAAGTTTGATACTTGATGATTGTTTTGAGATATGAGGATGGTAATATTAGAGTCATGCTAGTGAGTAGTTGTGAATTTGAGAGATACTTGTGTTAAAGTTTGTGACTCCCATAGGATGCATGTATGGTGAACCGTTATGTGATGAAGTCGGAGCATGATTTATTTATTGATTGTCTTCCTTATGAGTGGCGGTCGGGGACGAGCGATGGTCTTTTACTACCAATATATCCCCCTAGGAGCATGCGTGTAGTACTTTGTTTTGATAACTAATAGATTTTTGCAATAAGTATGTGAGTTCTTTATGACTAATGTTGAGTCCATGGATTATATGCACTCTCACCCTTCCACCATTGCTAGCCTCTCTAGTACCGCGCAACTTTCGCCGGTACCATAAACCCACCATATACATTCCTCAAAACAGCCACCATACCTACCTATTATGGCATTTCCATAGCCATTCTGAGATATATTTCCATGCAACTTTCCACCGTTCCGCTTATTATGACACGCTCCATCATTGTCATACTGCTTTGCATGATCATGTAGTTGACATCGTATTTGTGGCAAAGCCACCATTCATAATTCTTTCATACATGTCACTCATGAGTCATTGCACATATCGGTACACCGCCGGAGGGATTCATATAGAGTCATATCTTGTCCTAAGTATCGTGTTGTAATTATTGAGTTGTAAGAAAATAAAAGTGTGATGATCATCATTATTAGAGCATTGTCCCAGTGAGGAAAGGATGATGAAGACTATGATTCACCCACAAGTCGGGATGAGACTCCGGACGAAAAAAGAGAGGCCAAAGAAGCCCAAATAAAAAAATAGGCCATAAAAAAAGAGAAGGCCAAAATAAAAAAAATAAAAAAATGAGAGAAAAAGAGAGAAGGGACAATGCTACTATCCTTTTACCACACTTGTGCTTCAAAGTAGCACCATGATCTTCATGATAGAGAGTCTCCTATGTTGTCACTTTAATATACTAGTGGGAATCTTTCATTATAGAACTTGGCTTGTATATTCCAATGATGGGCTTCCTCAAAATGCCCTAGGTCTTCGTGAGCAAGCGAGTTGGATGCACACCCACTAGTTTATTTTGTTGAGCTTTCATACATTTATAGCTCTAGTGCATCCGTTGCATGGCAATCCCTACTCACTCACATTGATATCTATTGATGGGCATCTCCATAGCCCATTGATATGCCTAGTTGGTGTGAGACTATCTTCTCCCTTTTTGTCTTCTCCACAACCACCATTCTATTCCACCTATAGTGCTATGTCCATGGCTCACGCTCATGTATTGCGTGAAGATTGAAAAAGTTTGAGAAAATCAAAAGTATGAAACAATTGCTTGGCTTGTCATCGGGGTTGTGCATGATTTAAATGTTTTGTGTGGTGAAGATAGAGCATGGCCAGACTATATGATTTTGTAGGGATAGCTTTCTTTGTCCATGTTATTTTGAGAAGACATGACTACTTGGTAAGTATGCTTGAAGTATTATTATTTTTATGTCAATATTAAACTTTTGTCTTGAATCTTATGGATCTGAATATTCTTGCCACAACAAAGAGAACTACATGGATAAATATGTTAGGTAGCATTCCACATCAAAAATTCTGTTTTTATCATTTACCTACTCAAGGAGAGCAGGAATTAAGCTTGGGGATGCTGATACGTCTCCAACGTATCTATAATTTTTGATTGTTCCATGCTAATATATTATCAACCTTGGATGTTATATATGCATTTATATGCTATTTTATATGATTTTTGGGACTAAACTATTAACCTAGAGCCAAGTGCCAGTTTCCGTTTTTTCCTTGTTTTAGAGTATCGCAGAAAAGGAAAAACAAATGGAGTCCAAACGGAATGAAACCTTTGGAAAAGTTATTTTTGGAAAGAAAGCAATACAGGAGACTTGGAGTGCACGTCAGGGGATCAACGAGGAGAGCACGAGGCAGGGGGCGCGCCCACCCCCATGGGCGCGCCCTGCACCCTATATATATATATATATCCATATACCCTAAAACTATCGGGGAGCAGAATAGATCGGGAGTTCCGCCGCCAGAAGCCTCCGTAGCCACCGAAAACCAATCTAGAACCGTCCCGGCCCCCTGCCGGAGGGGGGAATTCCTCTCCAGTGGCCATCTTCATCATCCCGGTGCTCTCCATGACGAGGAGGGAGTAGTCCACCTTCAGGGCTGAGGGTATGTACCAATAGCTATGTGTTTGATCTCTCTCTCTCTCTCTCTCTCTCGTGTTCTTGATTTGGCACGATCTTGATGTATCATGAGCTTTGCTATTATAGTTGGATCTCATGATGTTTCTCCCCCTCTACTCTCTTGTAATGGATTGAGTTTCCCCTTTGAAGTTATCTTATCAGATAGCGTCTTTAAAGATTTGAGAACACTTGATGTATGTCTTGCCGTGCTTATCTATGGTGACAATGGGATATCACGTGATTCACTTGACGTATGATTTGGTGATCAACTTGCGGGTTCCGCCCATGAACCTATGCATAGGGGTTGGCACACGTTTTCATCATGATTCTCCGGTAGGAACTTTGGGGCACTCTTTGAGGTTCTTTGTGTTGGTTGAATAGATGAATCTGAGATTGTGTGATGCATATCATATAATCATGCCCACAGATACTTGAGGTGACATTGGAGTATCTAGGTGACATTAGGGTTTTGGTTGATTTGTGTCTTAAGGTGTTATTTTAGTACGAACTCTAGGGCTGTTTGTGACACTTATAGGAATAGCCCAACGTTTTGATTGGAAAGAATAACTTTCATGTGGTTTCGTACCCTACCATAATCTCTTCGTTTGTTCTCCGCTATTAGTAACTTTGGAGTGACTCTTTGTTGCATGTTGAGGGATAGTTATGTGATCCAATTATGTTATTATTGTTGAGAGGACTTGCACTTGTGAAAGTATGAACCATAGGCCTTGTTTCAACGCATTGCCATACCGTTTACGCTCACTTTTATCATTAGTTACCTTGCTGTTTTTATATTTTCAGATTACAAAAACTATTATCTACTATCCATATTGCACTTGTATCACCATCTCTTTGCCAAACTAGTGCACCTATGCAATTTACCATTGTATTGGGTGTGTTGGGGACACAAGAGACTCTTTGTTATTTGGTTGCAGGGTTGTTTGAGAGACCATCTTCATCCTATGCCTCCTACAGATTGATAAACCTTAGGTCATCCACTTGAGGGAAATTTGCTACTGTCCTACAAACCTCGGCACTTGGAGGCCCAACAACGTCTACAAGAAGAAGGTTGTGTAGTAGATATCAGAAGACGGTGGGTGATTTCCTTCGCGAGGTACCCGGCCGCCCGAAACTCGGCGATGTCCTCCTCCTTGACGGAGGAGGCCATCCACTTGCCTTGACCTCCGGATCCAGACATGGTTGACTGCTTTCTCGAGTGGGAAACGGATGAGAACTTGGGCGCTGGAGCTCAAGAGTGGAAAGGCGGAAGAAGAGAGAAGGAGTGGGAGAATAAAGGGGAATATTATCTCCTTATAAGGGCAGTGAATATTGAACGCCACCCCACTCGCCTCAAAATTCGCCTGCTCCCGAGGGCTGCGTAAACGGCACGGTTCGCTTACCCACGCTCGTATTGATGAGAATCTCGTAATAAGGGGTGTCAGGACCCCGATTCCAAGTCACATCGATCTAGCCGGTAACACCTCATATCACTTTGCGGCCTCACGCACGGTATTCCCACGGGTGTCACCTTACCATGGCCCGGGACCGTTTGCGCCTTTTGGCTCACGTATATGATAGTGTCGCTAGCATCCATATGACAGAGAACCCGGGCTGACATGGCTAGTCGTGAACCCAAAGCGGCACAAAGCTATGGGGACCTACATACATGAATCACATCGAGCATGTCGGTCAACAGCGTGTGAATCCGGGATGTAGCACTGGGCTAAGAGGACTCTAGGGAACCCGGGCTGTAGCAGGCTAGGCAGGACTCCGGATGTCACCGTGTAACATTTCCCCCAAGGGGCAAACATAGGAACAAAGTGAAACACATGCCGGCCAGTCAAGTGTCCTGAGCAGTAGTGCTGGGCTAGCAGGACTCCGGTGAACCGGGTTGTAGCGGACTACTATGGCTCAAGGAGGCACTAGACTACATTTTCCCATAAGAGAGGCTGCCAAGGATAAACAACTAGATTGTCGGATCCCACACATACCAAGCATTTCAATCATACACACAATATGCTCGATATGTGTAAATACAACATGGCATCACAACAAAACTCTACAACTCAAGTACTTTATTTAAAAGCACCGGAGAGCCATACATAACATGTTCATACAGGTAGGGGTCACATGACCCGACACTCAAGTCATACAAGCATAAAAGCACATGCGGAAGCAAATAAGTCTGAGTACAGACACTAGAAATAAAGAAGGCTTGACGAAGCCTGTCTATCTACATAGGGCCCTCCATGGCCAGAATCACCACCTGGGTGGCAAGTTACTCATCGACGTCGAGGTCTACGTAAAACCCATCGGAGGGGGCGGTGTTGTCGTTTGAAAACAGTAATTAAAGCAACATGAGTACAAAGGTACTCAGCAAGTCTTACAACAGATCCTACTATACATGCTCATTCTCAAGAAGGTGGTGGAGTTATTGCAGCAAGCCAGCTTTGACTCTTGGCTAAGCTATCCTACGAGACACCACTGTAAAATAGTTTTCGCACACGAGTCCACTAATCACCAACACAATACTCCACCGAGGATCCTCCCTCGTCATCCTACGAGAGGGTCATCCTCGGTACTCACAGTTATCTTGAGTCTTTTAGTAGTAACCATTAACTTGTCTATGAACTGTATAGGCAACCAAGTAGTCCTTTACTGCGGACGCGGCTATTCGAATAGATGATGTTAACCCTGCAGGGGTGTACTTCTTCACACACGCTCTCACCACTTACCGTCGTTTACATGACATGTACTCGGCAACCTTCAAGCGGAAGCCCAATGAGGGTGTCGGCCACGGCCTACCTAAACACTCAAGTCTCTTGTCCAGGTTTATTGCCTATCCAGGTTCCATCCGTAGGGAGTCCGGTCGAGGTTTCCACATACGGCCCCGAACGATGTGAACAGGATTCCCGAGACACCAAACGGGTGACTCGGTACACCGTGCCACGGTGTATCTACTACATCATAGCCCACCTATAACACCCCGGATGTAATTTACCTTATATGTTCTCCAACTCTTGCCGTTTCCAGTGCTAAGTTATTTTATTTCCTCGGGTTCCTGTTTTTCCATGTGTTGTTGTCGTTGTTAATGCATCTCATATCATGTCATCATGTGCATTGCATTTGCATACGTGTTCGTCTCATGCATCCGAGCATTTTCCCCGTTGTCCATTTTGCATTCCGACGCTCCTATCTCCTCCGGTGGTCCTTTCTACCTTCTTTTGGTGTGTGGGGGTTAAACATTTCCGGATTGGACCGAGACTTGCCAAGCGGCCTTGGTTTACTACCGGTAGACCGCCTGTCAAGTTTCGTACCATTTGGACTTCGTTTGATACTCCAACGGTTAACCGAGGGACCGAGAAGGCCTCGTGTGTGATGCAGCCCAACACCCTTCCAATTTGGACCAAAACCCACCAAAACCCTCTCCATCGTCTAGAGCGTTCGATCACGATCGCGTGGCCGAAAACCGCACCTCATTTGGACTCTCCTAGCTCCTCCTATGCCTATATATAGAACCCCCTCCAAAATTCACGGGTCTTCTTCCCCGAAACCCTAGATCCCCTTCCTCTCCGTGCGCCGGACAACGTCCGGACACGCCAGACACGTCCGCCGCTCCGCCCGGACCAACCGCACGCCGCCACGTGGCCCGCCGCTGTCCTCCCCGCCGCCGGCCCGGGCAGCCCGAATCGGGCCCTCGAGGCCCATCGCCGCCCCCGCGACTCCCCGTGTCAACCGCCGCCACCTCGCCGCCCTCGCCTCCAACTCTGGCGGCCGAGCCACAGCGTCGGCCTCCGCCCGCTCTGGCCGCCGACGGACGACGGCGCCCCGCCGCCTCGCGCCTCCCCAAGTCCCGTGCCGCCTCTCCACGCCAAGTCCGGCGACCGACCTCCTCAACTCCGGAAAGTTCCCCTCCGGCCGGCGAGCTCCTCGGAAAGTCTGGCGACTCTCCGGCGGGAAGCCCCGGCGAACCTCGATCTACGTGCACCCCGATCTAGATCCGGATCGTAGCTATAGTAAACCCTAGGGTTAACCTCGATTTTTCCCCAAGTCTGCATATTATTTTGCACTTTTCATCATGTCGTAACTCCGCATCCGTAAGTCCGTTTTGGGCGTGTAGCACATCTAAATGTTCGTCTCAGAGAGTACATCATTTCATCTCATTGCATCATTTTCATTTGAGCTCATCTTGATGCCCGAAATGTTGTTGGAAGAGAGCTATTTGAGTTAATTGTCAGATCTGCTGCACCAAATAGCTATTTGTCATTTTTGCCATGATTTATGTGTGCATGATATGCTCCTGAGTTCTACATGAGTTTTGTTATGTGCCATGCCATATTTCAGAGGTGCTTACCATGTATTTTTGTGATGTGTGTGGTGACTAGCACAAGTTTGCAAAGTAGTGCATTCGTTAATGCTGATTTCAGGGACTTAGAATTTCTCTAAGTCTTTGTTCTGTTTTTATCAATATGCCATATGTTCATGTTGTTTCCTAGTGATCCGTGCCTCTTTTGAGGATTATGAGTAAGGATTATTTGTTAATATTGTGGTGCTTTATCCATCCATATCTTTGTTTTACCTTGTCAAAGTTGTCTTGTAGAACCGGGATACCGAGTCTGATCGGAATGTCTCGGGAGAAGGTTTATGATTCGTTGACCGTGAGAGCTTGTGATGGGCTAAGTTGGGACTCCCCTGCAGGGATTTGAACTTTCGAAAGCCATGCCCGCGGTTATGGGCAGATGGGAATTTGTTAATGTCCGGTTGTAGATAACTTGAACCTTAACTTAATTAAAATGAATCAACTGCATGTGTTACAGTGATGGTCTCTTCTCGGCGGAGTCCGGGAAGTGAACATGGTGTTGGAGTAATGTTTGCCGTAGGTTGTTCTATAGTTCTTCGTTCGTGCTTTGCCTTCTCTTCTCGCTCTCTTTTGCGAACAGGATAGCCACCATATATGCTAGTTGCTTGCTGCAGCTCCACATATTACCTTGCCTTACCTATAAGCTTAAATAGTCTTGATCGCGAGGGTGCGAGATTGCTAAGTCCCCGTGGCTCACAGATTACTTCCAAACCAGATGCAGGGCTCGATGACTCCGTTCCAGATGATGCGCTTGAGCTCAAGTGGGAGTTCGACGAAGACTCACGCCGTTACAATGTGTCTTTCCCTGATGATCAGTAGTGGTCCCTAGTTGGGGCGATCGGGACCGTGTCGCATGTTGGGGTTGATCTTTTATTATGGTACCGTAGTCGGACCATGAGTGTATTGGATGATTGTAATGCTATTTATGTACTTTGTGTGACGTGGCGAGTGTAAGGCAACTATGTACCTTTCCCCTTATTATCTATCTACATGGGTTGCTGTGAAGATTACCTTACTTGCGACATTGCTTTCAATGCGGTTATGCCTCTAAGTCGTGCTTCGACACGTAGGAGATATAGCCGCATCGAGGGCGTTACATGTTGGTAATTAGAGCCTTCCCCGACCTTAGGAGCCCCCACTGCTTGATCGAATTAGCTGACGAGTTGAGTCTAGAAAAATGTTTTGAGTCATTTAGGAATTATATATCGGAGAGTTTAGGAATTCTTTTTACTCCCCAGTCCCTTCATCGCTCTGGTAAGGCATCCTGACGTAGAGTTTTGACTCTTCTCTTCTCAAATTTCACAAAAAAAATTAGGATCACACGGGTATCTTGGAATCGTTCCGATCGATTTGTGACGAGAACATTGTTCTTGGTGCCTCCTGTCATTTAGGGGTTGTGGCAGTGTCCCGGGGTTTTGAGCTCCGAGGTGTTGTCGTCACAATTTTATTGTTGCAGTTCTGGAATACCTGAGTTTAGTTCGCCGACATAAAAAATCTCTTTTATGCAGTTGTTGGTGAGATAACCTCGACGCCACCCAGTACTGGGTCGGGAGTTCGGGAGTATTGCCATAACTTGTATAACGGATGCTTTTCGAAGGTTGAGGTAGACGATTTCCGAAGTTTTTTTTCCTCGGTTATGTGTTGAAGGATGGATACAGCTGGATGTAGGATTTGCTAGATTTGGGTGAGATATTATGCTTCCCTTGTATCCCCAACACCTGATTGCATAACCGGAAAGGTTCGGGAGTTTCATAGGTGGGAATTCTAGTAGCTCTAGTTCTTATTCCACGGATATTTGGTTTGAGATTGGGTGATCCTTACCTAGTATTCGTTCTTGTTCCGTACCTTGTTGATTTTTCTTCTATCTCTATTCTAAGTGGCTTCTCAATTTATGGATATGTGACCATTTCAATTGGAATGCATTCATTTATTTTGTTCGGATGTGAAGACTATATGTTGCAATTTCAACCCGTTGGATTCAACTTCAATTTTTGCCTATCAGTGTGCTAATGGATGTCAACCTCTTTAGGATGTCTCCTCCAATGCGCACGACTCCGAATCCTGATCCGCCACCACCACCTCCACCTCCGGAGGAATGGCAAGCTGTGATGGACGCTACCAATGCAAACACGCAGCTGATCATGCAATTTCTGCAAGAGCGCAACCAAGCGAACCAGAATCAAGGCAACAATCAGAATCACTTTGCTACACTCAACCAGTTCCTTGCTAACCAGCCAAAGACCTTCAGCAATTGCGTTGAGGCAACTAACGCTGATGATTGGCTCGTGGACTTGTGCAAGCATTTCGAGTGCAGTAATGTCAGTCCTGAGGACTTTGTCAAGTTCGCTTCCTTCCAACTCAACGACCAAGCCGCAGAATGGTTTCAGCAGTACAAAGATTCCAGAGGAGGCCGTGTGATTACCTGGGATGAATTCCGTCAAGACTTCAAAGCTCATCATATTCCTCAGAGCGTAGTTGAAAGCAAGCGTTAGAAATTCCGCAACCTGAAGCAAGGCTCTATGTCTGTCTATGACTACAACAAGATGTTTCAGAAGCTCGCCCGCTTTGCTAAGCAGGACGTCCCGGACAAGAAGAGCATGATATACCAGTTCAGGGGTGGTCTCAGGGAAGAAATCCAGCTAGCTGTCGTTCTCTTTGAGCCCAGGAGGTACGATGAGTTTTACAACATGGCATTGAAGCAAGAGGCTGCTCAACTGAAGTGCGATGCTTCCAAGAAGCGAGTCAGAGATGCTACTCCTTCTTCCTCAACTCAAGTGGCTAAGAAGCAAAAGTATTGGCTAACTCCTCCTCCATTTCGTCAGCCTTATCAGCAGAAGAGCAAAGGTGACAGTGGATCTTCCCACCCACCCAACCCTGGCTTTCAGAACAAGACTTCGTCTCAAGCTCCAAGATCGAGTGCTCCGTATCACCGTCCGCTTTCAGAGGTCATGTGCAACAAGTGCCAACAGAAGGGTCACTATGCCAACAAATGCTTCAACCAGAGGCGTCTACCTCCTCCTCCTCCCGTGAGATCGGCAAGTACAACTGTGGTCAAGCATAACCCCAAGCACGCCAAGGTCAACTTGATGAATGCAGCTCAGGTAGAGGACTCGTCAGATTTCATCATGGGTAACCTTCCTGTTAACGATATTCCAGCTAAAGTTCTTTTTGACACTGGTGCATCGCATTGTTTCATCTCCGGACCGTTTGCATCTAAGAATGAGTTGGCTTTGCAAGTTTTGCCTACCCCGGTAGTAGTTGTCTCTCCCGGTAGGCGCATGCATGCTAACTCCATTGTTCCAGATGTTACTATCACTTTGGGTGACTGCAAATTTCTGTCTTCTCCTACGGTTCTTGGTGACTCGGATATTGATCTTATTCTCGAAATGGATTGGCTCTCTAAGCACAAGGCTCAGCTTGATTGTGCTGCCAGACAGATTCAATTGACTCATTCGTCTAAGGATGTAATTGTCTTTGCCACTAATGACGATACCATCCGTCTGTTTTCTCTCAATGAGAAGGGTGAACTGGATGCCATCTCTCAAATTCCAGTCGTTTGCGAATATCAAGACGTCTTTCTAGAAGAGCTTCCAGGAATGCCTCCGCACCGGCCAGTTGAATTCGTCATCGATCTTGAGCCTAGCACGGAGCTGGTTTGCAAACGTCCTTACAAGCTCGGACCTGAAGAGTTGAAGGAGCTGAAGAAGCAACTCGATATTCAAGAGCGAATGGGTCTCATCCGACCTAGTTCTTCTCCGTGGGGTTGTGGAGTTCTTTTTGTGAAGAAGTAGGATGGAACGGACTGACTCTGTGTTGACTACCGTCCATTGAACAAGAAGACTATCAAGAACAAGTACCCACTTCCCAACATCAATGAGTTGTTCGAACAACTCAAAGGTGCCCAAGTATTCTCCAAGCTTGATCTCCGTATGGGCTATCACCAGATTCGAATCCGTGAGCAAGATATTCCCAAGACGGCTTTCAGAACAAGCTATGGTTCATATGAATACACTGTCATGTCTTTTGGACTCGTCAATGCTCCTCCGACTTTCTCTCGCATGATGAACTTCATCTTCAATGCCTATACAAATGACTTCGTTTGGTCTATCTCGATGACATTCCGGTCTTTTCGAAGAACAAGGAAGATCATGACAAGCACTTGCGTTTGGTGCTTGATAAGCTCAGGGAACATCAGTTCTATGCCAAGTTCTCAAAGTGCGAGTTTTGGCTCGATGAGGTTCTCTATCTTGGGCATGTCATCTCTGCCAAGGGCATTGCGGTGAATCCTGAGAAGGTGTCTGCAATTGTGAGTTGGGAACCACCTCAGAACGTGAAGCAACTCCGTAGCTTCCTTGGTCTCGCAAGCTACTGTCGAAGGTTCATTGCGAACTTTTCAAAGATTGCGAAGCCTCTTTCAAACCTTCTCCAGAAGCACGTCAAGTACGTTTGGTCTCCGGAATGTGACATCGCTTTCAACACTTTGAAAGAGAAATTGGTCACTGCTCCAGTTCTGACTCCTCCTGATGAATCCAAACCGTTCGAGGTCTTCTGCGATGCCTCTCTTCAAGGTCTTGGTGCAGTGTTGATGCAAGAGAAGAAAGTTGTGGCTTATACCTCTCACCAGTTGAAGCCCAACGAGAAGAACTACACCACTCATGACCTCGAGTTGGCGGCAGTTGTGCATGCTCTTTTGACTTGGAGACATCTCTTATTGGGAAGATAAGTGGACATCTTCACTGACCACAAGAGTCTCAAGTACATCTTCACTCAGCCTAATCTCAACCACAGGCAGACTTGTTGGGTCTAAATGATTCAAGAGTATAATTCGAGTATCGAGTATACTCCAGGCAAGGCCAATGTGATTGCTGACGCTTTGAGCAGGAAGGCGTACTGCAACAGTCTGATTCTCAAGCCTTACCAACCCAAGCATTGTGAAGCTTTCCACAAACTCAATTTGCAAGTTGTTCCTCAAGGTTTCCTCGCCAACCTTCAAGTCTCTCCTACTTTGGAAGATCAGATTCGTGAGGCTCAACTTCTTGATGCTATGGTGAAGAAGGTGAAGATTGGGATTGCCAAGAGTCAACCCAAGTACAAGTGCTACCGCCTTGATGACAAGGATACTCTCTTCTTCGAGGATCATATTGTTGTGCCCAAAGGTGACCTTCGTAAAGTTATCATGAATGAGGCGCACAATTCACTCCTCTCCATCCACCCTGGGAGTACGAAGATGTATCAGGACCTCAAGCAGGCTTATTGGTGGACTAATGAAGCACGAGATTTCTCAGTTCGTGAATGAGTGTGATGTCTGCAGATGAGTGAAGGCAGAACACCAAAGGCCAGCTGGTCTCCTCCAACCTCTTGCCATTCCAGAATGGAAGTTTGACCACATTGAGATGGACTTCGTGACTGGGTTTCCAAAGTCCAAGCGCGGCAATGATGCTATATTCGTTGTCATTGACAAACTCACTAAAGTGGCTCACTTTCTCCCTATCAAAGAGTCTATCACTTCAGCTCAATTGGCGGAGCTTTATACCTCTCGAATTGTCTCTCTACACGGCATTCCGCAGGTGATCTCTTCAGACCGTGGCAGCATCTTTACCTCCAAGTTTTGGGATTCTTTTCAGAAGGCCATGGGCACAAACATCCGCTTCAGCACAACTTTCCATCCTCAAACTAGCGGTCAAGTCGAGCGTGTCAATCAGATTCTTGAAGATATGCTCAGGGCTTGCGTTATCTCCTTCGGTATGAAGTGGGAGGATTGTCTTCCATATGCCGAATTCTCCTACAACAACAGTTTTCAAGCAAGTTTGGGCAAGGCCCCATTCAAAATTCTGTATGCCAGGAAGTGTCGTACTCCTCTTAACTGGTCAAAAACCGGTGAATGTAAACTTCTGGGAAATGACTTGATCACAGAGGTAGAGGACATGTGCAAAGTCATTCGTGATAACCTCAAAGCAGCGCAATCGCGCCAGAAGAGCTACTATGATAGTAAGCACCATGATTTGGCCTTCGAGATCGGAGATCATGTTTACCTCCGCGTCTCTCCAATGGAAGGTACTCGTCGCTTCAGTATCAAAGGGAAGCTTGCCCCTAGATACGTGGGTCCTTTCAAGATCGTCAGCAAGAGAGGCGATCTCGCCTATCAACTCGAGCTTCCTTCAAACTTTGCAAATGTGCACGACGTGTTCCATGTCTCTCAGCTCCGCAAGTGCTTCAAGACTCCTGATCGCACCGTCAACTTTGAAGACATTGATCTCCAAGAAGATCTCTCTTATCGTGAGCACCCAGTTGCTATTCTTGAAGAGACTGAACGCAAGACTTGCAATAAGTCAATCAAATCCCTCAAAGTCAAGTGGTCACACCATTCCGACCATGAAGCCACCTGGAAACGTGAGGATCACCTCCGTTCTGAGTACCCAGCGTTCTTCCAGTCCTAGATCTCGGGACGAGATCCTTTCGTAGTGGTGGAGTGTTGTAACACCCCGAATGTAATTTACCTTATATGTTCTCCAACTCTTGCCGTTTCCGGCGCTAAGTTATTTTATTTCCTCGGGTTCAGGTTTTTGTCTCCATGTGTTGTTGTCGTTGTCATGCATCTCATATCATGTCATCATGTGCATTGCATTTGCATACGTGTTCGTCTCATGCATCCGAGCATTTTCCCCGTTGTCCGTTTTGCATTCCGGTGCTCCTATCTCCTTCGGTGGTCCTTTCTACCTTCTTTTCGTGTGTGGGGGTTAAACATTTCCAGATTTGACCGAGACTTGCCAAGCGGCCTTGGTTTACTACCGGTAGACCGCATGTCAAGTTTCGTACCATTTGGACTTCGTTTGATACTCCAACAGTTAACCGAGGCACCGAGAAGGCCTCATGTGTGATGCAGCCCAACACCCTTCCAATTTGGCCCAAAACCCACCAAAACCCTCTCCATCATCTAGAGCGTTCGATCACGATCGCGTCGTCAAAAACCGCACCTCATTTGGACTCTCCTAGCTCCTCCTATGCCTATATATAGAACCCCCTCCGAAATTCACGGGTCTTCTTCCCCGAAACCCTAGATCCCCTTCCTCTCCGCGCGCCGGACAACGTCCGGACGCGCTTGACACGTCCGCTGCTCCGCCTGGACCAACCGCACGCCGCCACGTGGCCCGCCGCTGTCCTCCCCGCCGCCGGCCCGGGTAGCCCGAATCGGGCCCCCGAGGCCCATCGCCGCCCCCGCGACTCCCCGCGTCAACCGCCGCCACCTCGCCGCCCTCGCCTCCAACTCCGGCGGCCGAGCCACCGCGCCGCACCGCGCCGGCCTCCGCCCGCTCCGGCTGCCGACGGCCGCCGGTGCCCCGCCGCCTCGCGCCTCCCCAAGTCCCGCGCCGCCTCTCCACGCCAAGTCCGGCAACCGACCTCCTCAACTCCGGCAAGTTCCCCTCCGACTGGCGAGCTCCTCGGCAAGTCCAGTGACTCCGGCGGGAAGCCCTGGCGAACCTCGATCTGCGTGCACCCCGATCTAGATCCGGATCGTAGCTACAGTAAACCCTAGGGTTGACCTCGATTTTTCCCCAAGTCTGCATATTATTTTGCGCTTTTTATCATGTCGTAACTCCGCATCCGTTACTCTGTTTTGGGCGTGTAGCATATCGAAATGTTCGCCTCAGAGAGTACATCATTTCATCTCATTGCATCATTTTCATTTGAGCTCATCTTGATGCCCGAAATGCTGTTGGAAAAGAGCTATTTGAGTTAATTGTCAGATCTGCTGCACCAAATAGCTATTTGTCATTTTTGCCATGATTTATGTGTGCATGATATGCTCCTGAGTTCTACATGAGTTTTGTTATATGCCATGCCATCTTTACAGAGGTGCTTACCATGTATTTTTGTGATGTGTGTGGTGACTAGCACAAGCTTGCAAAGTAGTGGATTCGTTAATGCTGATTTCAGGGACTTAGAATTTCTCCAAGTCCTTGTTCTGTTTTTATCAATATGCCATATGTTCATGTTGTTTTCTAGTGATCCGTGCCTCTTTTAAGGATTATCGGTAAGGATGATTTGTTAATATTGTGGTGCTCTATCCATCCATGTCTTTGTTTGCATTTATGGAGCACCGTAGCTTGAGTCAATCGAGCTCTACTTTTGCTATTTCGTGATTCCTGGCAGATTGTCTACTTGTTAGCGATTTTGCCGAGGATGTTGTTGTTGATCCGTGCATGCTATGTTGTTGTTCTTGCCATGGCTAGCTTCTATGATATGTATTCTTGATGGGTGTATGCGTAGGTTGTCATGCCTTGCTCTGTAGTGAGTGCATCGAGCTCGTAAACATGCCTACTCGTTAACAGATTTGCATGCTCCAGTTTTTCACAGTCTGTAACCTGATTATGTTTTTTCCATGTTCACATGCTTGCAATTGTATTTTATGATCCCTTTTGGCTCTAGGTCACTAAGGGACTTTTGTTAAGTGCTTTGAGTAGCTTCATGTCATGCCTTGCTTTGCCATTTTAAGTTCCTATAGCATATAGTTTTCATGCTCCAAAGTGTGCTACCTGATCTGAAATTCCAGACTAGTGTTAATTTCACTAAGTCTGAAACCTGTTTACCAATTGCACTTTTGCCATGCTTGTTTGAACCTGTTAATGGGTGAATTGGCCATAGCTCAGTTTTCATCTTTTGTCAAGCATCACGAGTGGATCCCTACCATGTATTTTGTTGCCATGTTTGAGTGCTGTAGCATAATTATCTTGATGCATTTAGTTGGCTACTTGCTGTTTATCGCAGACCGGTGCCATATTTGTTTTGCTTGCCATTTCCAAACCGTGCATCCGATTCCGGTGTTCTTTATATCGATTTCAACCGAAATCACCTCACCTTTCCAGTGACACTATTGGATTTCCAAGTTGAGGCCAGGTTCAATCATTCCTTGTCAAACCTTGCATATGCATCACATATCGCATCCCGCTTAGCATACCATGTTTGCATCATGTTGTTCGAGCTTTTGCACGTGGTTGATTGTGTTCCTTTTGCTTGTTTGTCTTGTTTGGGTAGATCTGGGAGACGAGTTCGCTAACGAGGAGCCCGTTGAGTTTGCTTACGAGGATCCAGTCAACTCTGACAACTTTGTAGGCAAGATGATCACACCCTTGAAATCACTTCTATCTTTGTTTGCTAGACGCTCACTCTTTTTCTATGGCTATGCTACGATGCCTACCACTTGCTTATCATGTCTCCCAAATTTCCATATCAAACCTATAACCCACCATGTCCTAGCAAACCGTTCATTGGCTATGTTACCGCTTTGCTCAGCCCCTCTTATAGCGTTGCTAGTTGCAGGTGAAGATTGGAGATCGTTCCTTGTTGGAACATTGTTTTATTGCTGGGATATCACTATATTATCTTGTTATCTTAATGCATCTATATACTTGGTAAAGGGTGGAAAGCTCGGCCTTTTTGCCTAGTGTTTTTTTCCACTCTTGCCGCCCTAGTTTCCGTCATATCGGTGTTATGTTCCTGGATTTTGCATTCCTTACGCGGTTGGGTAATAATGGGAACCCCTTGACAGTTCGCCTTGAATAAAAGTCTTCCAGCAATGCCCAACTTTGGTTTTACCATTCGCCACCTAGCCTCTTTTTCCCTTGGGTTCCGCAGACTCAAGGGTCATCTTTATTTAAACCCCCGGGCCAGTGCTCCTCTGAGTGTTGGTCCAACCTGTCAGCTGCCGGTGGCCACCAGGGGAAACTCTGGGTTGGCCTACCCGTACCTTGGACAATCTGGTGTGCCCTGAGAACGAGATATGTGCAGCTCCTATCGGGATTTATCGGCACATCCGGGCGGTGTTGCTGGATTTGTTTTACCTTGTCGAAGTTGTCTTGTAGAACCGGGATACCGAGTCTGATCAGAATGTCTCGGGAGAAGGTTTATCCTTCGTTGACCATGAGAGCTTGTGATGGGCTAACTTGAGACTCCCCTGTAGGGATTTGAACTTTCGAAAGCCGTGCCCGCGGTTATGGGCAGATGGGAATTTGTTAATGTCCGGTTGTAGATAACTTGAACCTTAACTTAATTAAAATGAATCAACTGCGTGTGTTACCGTGATGGTCTCTTCTCGGCGGAGTCCGGGAAGTGAACACGGTGTTGGAGCAATGTTTGCCGTAGGTTGTTCTATAGTTCTTCGTTCGTGCTTTGCCTTCTCTTCTCGCTCTCTTTTGCGAACAGGATAGCCACCATATATGCTAGTCGCTTGCTGCAGCTCCACATATTACCTTGCCTTACCTATAAGCTTAAATAGTCTTGATCACGAGGGTGCGAGATTGCTGAGCCCCCGTGGCTCACAGATTACTTCCAAACCAGATGCAGGGCCTGATGACTCCGTTCCAGATGATGCGGTTGAGCTCAAGTGGGAGTTCGACGAAGACTCACGTCGTTACAATGTGTCTTTCCCTGATGATCAGTAGTGGTGCCCAGTTGGGGCGATCGGGACCGTGTCGCATGTTAGGGTTGATCTTTTATTTTGGTACCGTAGTCGGACCATGAGTGTATTGGATGATTGTAATGCTATTTATGTACTTTGTGTGACGTGGAGACTGTAAGCCAAGTATGTACCTTTCCCCTTATTATCTATCTACATGGGTTGTTGTGAAGATTACCTTACTTGCGACATTGCTTTCAATGCGGTTATGCCTCTAAGTTGTGCTTCGACACGTAGGAGATATAGCCGCATCGAGGGTTTTACAAGTTGGTAATCAGAGCCTTCCCCGACCTTAGGAGCCCCCACTGCTTGATCGAATTAGCTGACGAGTTGATGCATGCAACAATATGATGCATGCTATGCTATGGAGGCAGAACCTACCACGAAAGACACCATAGAACCTACCACGAAAGACACCATAGAACACAATCATCACATGGCAATATGCAACAATATGATGCATGCTATGACATGGCAATATGAGGTGTCCTGGCTAATGCATTGTGAAACAAGTTGGTTTGAGTCCATTTGAATCAAGGATTCAAATGGAAGCTTATGTTCTTAAGCCATATAAGTGTATTAGCTTGTTTCACCTAAACAGCAGGGTTAAAATGTTTTGTCATGCATGAAACCATTACAGATGGAAAGATTGAATTTTTCTGATCAAATTTCATATATAAATCTTTGCATTTGGAGTTACAGATTAAAAGTTATGAATTTTTGAAGTTTGTAATATTTTCTGGAATTTCCTGTATAAGAATAATTCCAGTAATTGAATTATTGCGTCAGCATTGCGTCAGGGTGACGTCAGTGGTCAACGGGGCCAGTCCAGGTCAAACCTGACCAATGGGACCCGCGTGCAGTAGTTAATTAACTAACTAAATTTAGTTAGTGCTAATCTAAGTTAATTAGCAGAGCGGTCCCACTTGTCATGGACTCAGGGGGAGTCAACCTAGGCCCACACGGGGTCAACCAGGGTCAAACTCGTCGGCGTTTAGCCGCCGGTGAGGCCAGACGTAGCGGGTGGTGCGGGTTTCGTGCTCCGGCGACCAAAACGACGGCAGAGCACATCTACGTGATGTGGGGAGTGAGCCGCGTCGACTGGTGGTAGTGGGTGGAGCTGGGGTGGCCGGAAACATCGCCGGCGGCGAGCTGTGCGGCTGCCGGAGCTCGGGTGAGGTCGAACCCGAGGTTACGGGGCACGGTGAGGCGCGGGGAGAGGTGTTATGGCTTCTGCGAGTGTGGTGAGGACGATGGCATGCTCAGAATCAAGCCAACGTGGATGTGGCCACCACGGCGACATGCGGTGGCGGCGTCGGGTGCGGCCAAGCTCGGTGTAGTCGTTGTGGTGCTCGAGAGCGAGAATGGGAAGGGGGAGGAGGTAGCTAGGCTCACGGCGATCACAACGAGGCAGACAGCGAGGTCGGGGACGAGCTGGTGCGGCGGTGACGGCGAAGGGGATCTCCGCCAGCGTTCGGTGAAGACGAGGTCGAAGAAGACGAGTTAGAGCGTGCGAGCGCTCGGAGCTCGGCTAGCTCCACGAAGCAAACGATGGCGGAGCTCGTGGACACGGCAGCGCGGCGCGGGGACGACGGTGGGCGCGAGTTTCACGGTGGCGTGGGCGCGACAGCGTCGGCCATGGTGGGAGAGGGCGAGGGAGAGAGGCAGAGGAGTGAGCGAGGTGTCTGCAGGGTCGGGGCGGCGACATGGAGCTCGCCCAGGTGTCCAGGGGCGAGGGCAGCAAGCAGATGACGCGCTGGCAAGCTCACGCATGCCGGCGTCACCTCCGTGCCTGCCTAGCGGGGACGAAGCAGCTGGCTGGCACGGGCCAGCATAGTGCTGGGCCGCCAGGTGGGCCGGCTGGTGGCTTTGCCAGGTAAGTTTGTTTCCCTTTATTTTTTCTATTTTCTTTATTTCTGCAAGTTTGTGGATTTTCTAAAAATACTTAGGCATTTCCAAAAATCACCAAACTGCACATGCCCACTGCTTAAAACATATCCCACATGGAACATTTCAGTTTGGGATTATTTGGACATTTAAAATATTTAGTAGCATTTAAATGTCCAAATGCCAATAGCATTTGGTTTAATCCAATGACCTTATGTTGTCCTAGAGAAGTGTGCACCATTTTTGTCAAAGGTTCTAGACCAAGGCAAAGATGATGAACATTTTAGAAGGGCATTTCAGGTTCATTGAAAAAGATTTTAGTAAACCCTAGTTGGTTTCCAGGGGGGTGCTGGGGGTTCTGTCATCCCCATTTCAGTTTTCTCGAAAAGAAGACATGATGCAACACTCTAATGCATGAACTAGCTAGGGTGTGACAACTCACCCCCACTCAAAAGAATCTCATCCCGAGATTTAGGATCCGTTGGAAAGAAGGTGGGGTACTCAAGTCGAAGTTGATCCTCCCTTTCCCAAGTGGCTTCTTTCCCGGAATGCTATGACCATTGAACCTTGAGAAACTTCATGTTATGGCGTCGAGTGGTACGCTTGGCTTGATAAGGGATACGAATGGGATATTCCCGATATGTGAGGTTATCTTCGAGATCAAGCGTTTCGTGGTCCACTCCACGGATAGGATCCGCGAAGCAACGCCTGAGTTGAGAAACATGGAAGACATCGTGAACTCTGGAAAGATGCCGAGGTAGTTCCAACTGGTAGGCAACTTCTCCTCGTTTGGCAAGAATGCGAAAGGGTCCAATGTAATGAGGAGCCAATTTTCCTTTGATACTGAAACGATGGGTTCCCTTTAAAGGACTATCCCGAAGGTAAGCCTTCTCACCGACTTCATAAGTCATGAGCTTATGTTTGCGGTCATATTGGCTCTTTTGACGAGATTGCGTTGTTTTCAATTTCTCACGAATAACGCGAACCTGCTCTTCTGCTTCCTGAATCATATCTGGGCCAAAGAGTTGTCTTTCCCCGGTTTCTGACCAGTTAAGAGGCGTTCGACATTTTCGTCCACAGAGAACTTCGAAGTGAGCTTTTCCCAAGCTAGCTTGATAACTATTGTTATAAGCGAACTCCGCGAATGGAAGGCACTTCTCCCAATCCATTCCGAATGAGATGACAGAAGCTCGGAGCATATCCTCCAGAATTTTATTTACTCGCTCTACTTGACCACTTGATTGGGGTGGAAGGCGGTGCTAAAAGAGAGACGAGTTCCCATAGCATTTTCGAAACTCTCCCAAAATCGAGAGGTGAAGAGACTACCACAGTCTGAGTTAATTTCCAGTGGGACACCATCAAGAGACACTATTAGGGAGATGTATAAGTCAGCTAGCTGGCTAGCGGTAATACTCTCACGAACAGGTAAGAAGTGGGCTACTTTGGAAAGACGATCAACAACGGCGAGGATAGCATTATTCCCTCTCTTGGTCCTGGGAAACCCAGTAATGAAATCCATACTGATTTTATCCCATTTCCATTCAGGAATAGCCAAAGGTTGAAGGGTGCCAGCAGGCCGTTGATGCTCTGCTTCAACACGACGACAGACGTCGCAACTAGCAATGTATTGAGCAATTTCTCTCTTCATCCTAGTCCACCAAAACCTCGGGCGTAGGTCTTGATACATTTTAGTACTACCAGGATGAATGGTGAGAGGGCATTCATGAGCTTCCTTAAGAATCACCCGCCTCAGGTTTCGTGCTTTGGGAACCACTAAGCGGTTTCCAAAGTATACGACACCTTGATCATCAATGGAGAAACAATTCGCGACTCCTTTCTTAATGTTTCTCTTAATATGGGAGATTCCTGGATCTACCTTCTGTGCTTTGATGATCTGATCCGTAAGGGTAGGTTTCGCCACCAGGGTGGACATGAATCCTTGAGGAACAATGTGAAGGTTAAGCTTACGAAATTCCTTGGGGAGAAGTGGTTGACTTTGTTGTAACATCAGGTTGATATAATAAGATTTACGACTTAGCGCATCAGCCATGACATTGGCTTTGCCCGGGGTGTAGGTTATTCCTAAGTCGTAATCCGAGATCAACTCGACCCAACGTCTTTTCCTGAGATTCAAATCCGGTTGGGTGAAGATATATTTCAAACTTTGGTGATCAGTGAAGATCTCGCAACGATTACCGAGAAGGTAATGTCGCCAAGTTTTAAGTGCATGGACTACAGTTGCAAGCTCTAGATCATGTGTGGGATAGTTTTCCTCATGTGGGTGTAATTGTCGTGAAGCATAGGCAATTACCTGACGATCTTGCATGAGTATGCAACCTAGTCCTTGTTGCGAGGCATCGCAATAGATAATAAAGTCCTTGGAGAAATGTGGTGGTACCAGTACGGGAGCAGATGTCAGGCGTGTTTTCAGCTCCTAAAAGCTGAACTCGCACTATGGGGTCCACTCGAACTTTTTATCTTTCTTGAGGAGTTCAGTTAGAGGTTTAGCAACCTTGGAGAAATTCTCGATGAAGCGGCGACAATAGCTTGCTAAGCCAAGGAAGCTCCGAACTTGCTTGACCGTTTCAGATGGAGTGTGATCAAGGACAGCTTGAACTCGCTCGGGATTGACATCAATACCCTTACCAGAGATTACATGGCCTAGGCAGGTCACTTCTGGCAACCAAAATTCACACTTGGAGAATTTGGCATAAAGGCGATGCTCTCGAAGTTTCGTCAATACCAGCCTTAGATGTTTGGCATGTTATTCCTCACTATTGGAGTAGATGAGTATATCATCAAGGTATACCATGACGAATTTATCCAAATACTCCATGAAGACCGAGTTCATTAACTGAGAGAAGGTGGCTGGGGCATTGGTTAAACTGAAGTACATAACCGTGTACTCGTATTGGCCATAACAAGTAACAAAAGCCGTTTTAGGAATGTCCCCGTTCTTGATTTTGATGTGATGGTAGCCCAACCTCAAATCCATTTTGGAGAAGACTAAGGATCCAGCGAGCTGGTCATACAGATCGTTGATCCTGGGAGTGGATACTTGTTCTTGATAGTGACCAAATTGGGACGGTTCCTGGAACAAGGTCTATCACGAACTCGACATCCCTGTTAGGTGGCACACCTGGCAATTCTTCTGGAAAGACATCCAGGAAGTCTCGGACTACCGGAATATCTTCAAGGTGTGGAAGGGGGTTGGCATTTAGGGAGTAAAGCTGGCGCTTGGCCACTCGAGTGAAGACATTGACTGTCTTGCCCGATGGGTGAGTAAGTTGAACGGTTCTAGTGGCACAATCAATCTTAGCATAATGAGCTGACATCCAGTCCATACCCAAGATGATGTTTATGTCCGAGGACTTGAGAGCTATTAAGGATGCAAAGAATACAAGTCTATCGACAAGAATTTCATTCCCATGGCTTACTCTAGAAGTTTGCCATTTGGAACCCGGAGTTTGAATTACCATGGAAGTGGGCATGTCACAGAATGTCGTGTTATGCAATCGAGCATAGCTCTCAGATATGAATGAATGAGATGCTCCAGTATCGAAAAGAACAGATGCCGGATGGCAATTAACAAGGAGCGTACCAAGGACGACGTTAGGATCATCATGAGCCTCCTCAGCTGAGACATAGTTGACATGGCCACGTGTAGTGGTGGTTTACTTGGCGTAGAATGTCTTTCCCACTGGCTTACCATGGCCAACGGACTTTCCAGACTGGTTGGGGTTGTTGTTCTGGGGACACTCTCGATTATAGTGACCCGGCTCTCCACACTTGAAACATGTCACAACATTGGGGCGTCGAGCAGCATTAGCAGCGGGGCCACCATAGGGCTTAGGCGGTGCAAACTGCTGGTTGGGGCGAGGCGCCTCAAAGGATGGCCTCGGAGTGAACCTGGGTGGCAGCGCTGTGCTTGGAATCCACACCCGGCGCTTCTGAGATCCAGAGACGGATGAAGAACCAAAATCACGAGAGTGCTTGCGTGAAGCGTCATAGTCAGTCTGTCCTGTCTCAACATTGATGGCCTTATTGACCAACTTCTGGAAGGAGGTGCACTCGTGTAGACGAAGATCGCGGCAAAGCTCGGGGCTAAGTCCCTTGCGGAACCTCGCCTGCTTCTTAGCATCGGTGGATACCTCTCAGGAACATAACGTGCTAGATTTCCAAACTCACGGCTATATGCATCCACAGTCAGTCTGCCTTGGGTGAAATTGCAGAACTCTTCCCTCTTACGATCCATGAGACCTTCCGGGATGTGATGCTCACGGAAAGCCTCACTGAATTCAGCCCAAGTAGTGATTTGGCAGACCGGGCGCATAGCCTCAAAGTTTTCCCACCAAAGGCTAGCAGGGCCTTCGAGGTGATAGGCAGCATAGGTAACCTTATCAGCTTCGGCTACGTTGGCAGAACATAGCTTATGGGTGATGCTGCAAAGCCAATCATCCGGGTCGAGGGGCTCGACGGAATGATTAAACTTTGGTGGGTACAACTTGATAAAGTCATTGATTGACACCAAGTTGTTTCGCTGATGACGTGCAGTGTTCTGCTCAATCCGCTCCAGCAAGCGGTTAGTCTCCCGCTTGTTTCTTTCTGCCTCCAGCATAACTTCGGCCAGAGAAGGCGGGTGAGGCAGATTCTCATCCCTAGCTGCACTGGCTTCCCCCTGCTCTGGGGCAGCAGGGTTGCTGCGGGTGTTGACCATCCTAGGAAAAACAAGACAATGGTTTAGACAAGGATGGCACAATCTTGGGAAGGAAGTGCAGAATATAATGGATAACATGGAACGCTGAGATGTTCATTGCACGACATGGTAATATAGAAACTGCCATATATATACCATCGGTCATACACACTGTACATAGTTTAGTACAAGCCCAGGCTAGAGTACAACTACGGTGGAAGACGTTACATCTCATCGGAGGCATTCCAAGCTCCTAAACATTATTTTTCTAGACCTCCGGAACATGATACACACCAAGTCGTATCCCACGGTCACGCAGGACCGTGGAGAATACAACTATTACAGTACTAGTGAAACTACTACTAGCTTAGACAGCTCCGTAGTAATCCTCATAAAAGTCACCACCAAAACCTGGAAGCGAAACATGATCATCTGGGAACAGACGGTCCTGTGGAGCCAGCGGGCCATAGGGACTCGGATGTGGCCTTGGTCCCACAAACGGTGGCAGCCGGGGACCACGAGGAGGGGTGATGCCTCCTACATCACGCCAGTCCATACAATCTGGCAATCTAGACCGTACGGGGTACAGGTCCCTCATGTCCATGTATCCCACCTGCACAGCATGTGCAAACCGAGTCAAAGTGGGCCAGTGATTAAAACGAGAGTTGAAGAGCTCCATACGCAAGGCCCGATTTTCGTGGTCCTTGTCCTCGAGCATCTCGGAAGTGGTGCGGAGTAGTGACTCCTCATGTGTAGAGTCATAGTACAAAGCCTGGTAGTACCCCTGTGCTCCAGGGAGTGAGGCTAGCATGTAGCAAAAATCGATGTTCTGGAGCAAGGCAGTTCTGGCTCGAATGATAGTCATCATTAAGTAAGTTGTGTCCTGCACGGACATCTCAATAGTAACCCCAAGTCCATAAGAGCAGTGGAGGGGTTCAGTGGCTCCAGGATAAGAGGGATATATCCTGACGGTACAAAGGTACTAGCTCTGGTTGAGGTCTCGAAACTGCTCCTCGACGGTATATTCCGGATACCATCGATAGCCTGTCTCGACCATCACTCGAACCAACATGGCCGTGTGACCGGGTACATCGAGGCACCGAGTCAGACGAACCACTTGGTTCTAGGAACAGGTGGCCATCTGAAAGCACAGAATAATGCAAAGGCATTAGAAATTTCTAGGAGAAATCAGACAGCATAACGGCTGTAAATGCTCAGAAAAAGATTTGAGACATTCACAACAGTTTGCAAAACCACTCAACAACATCATATCAAGGTTCTGGTTCAATTGACAACATACTAAAAGTAGTAGAAACTGTGGTGAGGCTTGTAACAACAATCCTATAAGCTACTACGGATTAGTAACACGTGAACCTGATAGAGAGAAGAAAGCCTAGTCCTTAACCCACATAGAATGAGAAGAGAATGACTCAGATCAGAGGGCATAAGGTAAAGGAGTAAAAGAGCCTTACGTTCCCCCCCACAATCAATTCCCCTACATATAACTAAAGCATTTCTAGACTCGACATCTACCAGTTTGGCTCAATGAACCTACAGGCAGTCAGGCTCTGATGCCAACGCTGTCAGGACCCTGATTCCAAGTCACATCGATCTAGCCGGTAACACCTCATATCACTTTGCGGCCTCACGCACGATATTCCCACAGGTGTCGCCTTACCATGGCCCGGGACCATTCGAGCCTTTTGGCTCATGTATATGATAGTGTCGCTAGCATCCATATGATAGAGAACCCGGGCCGACATGGCTAGTCATGAACCCAAAGCGGCACAAACCTATGGGGACAAGCATACATGAATCACATCGAGCATGTTGGTCAACAGCGTGTGAATTCGGGCTGTAGCACTGGGCTAACAGGACTCCGGGGAACCCGGGCTGTAGCAGGCTAGGCAGGACTCCGGATGTCACCTCATGACATTTCCCCGAAGGGACAGACATAGGAACGAAGTGAAACACATGTCGGCCAGTCAAGTGTCCTGAGCAGTAGTGCTGGGCTAGCAGGACTCCGGTGAACCGGGCTATAGCGGACTACTATGGTTCAAGGAGGCACTAGACTACATTTCCCCATAAGAGAGGCTGCCAAGGATAAACAACTAGATTGTCGGATCCCACACATACCAAGCATTTCAATCATACATACAATATGCTCGATATGTGTAAATACAACATGGCATCACAACAAAACTCTACAACTCAAGTACTTTATTTAAAGGCTCCGGAGAGCCATACATAACATGTTCATATAGGTAGGGGTCACATGACCCGACACTCAAGTCATACAAGCGTACAAGCACATGCGGAAGCAAATAAGTCTGAGTACAGACACTAGAAAGAAAGAAGGCTGGACGAAGCATGTCTATCTACATAGGGCCCTCCATGGCCAGAATCACCACCTGTGTGGCAAGTTACTCATCGACGTCGAGGTCTACGTAAAACCCATCGGAGGGGGCAGTGTTGTCGTCTGAAAACAGTAATTAAAGCAACATGAGTACAAAGGTACTCAACAAGTCTTACAACAGATCCTACTATACATGTTCATTCTCAAGATGGTGGTGGAGTTATTGCAGCAAGCCAGCTTTGACTCTTGGCTAAGCTATCCTACGAGACACCACTGTAAAATAGTTTTCGCACACGAGTCCACTAATCACCAACACAATACTCCACCGAGGATCTTCCCTCGTCATCCTACGAGAGGGCCATCCTCGGTACTCACACTTATCTTGAGTCTTTTAGTAGTAACCATTAACTTGTCTATGAACTGTATAGGCAACCAAGTAGTCCTTTACCGTGGACGTGACTATTCGAATAGATGATGTTAACCCTGCAGGGGTGTACTTCTTCACACACGCTCTCACCACTTACCGTCGTTTACACGACATGTACTCGGCAACCTTCAAGCGGAAGCCCAACGAGGGTTTCGGCCACGGCCTACCTAAACACTCAAGTCTCTAGTCCAGGTTTATCGCCTATCCAGGTTCCATCCACAGGGAGTCCGGCTGAGGTTTCCACATACGGCCCCGGACGATGTGAACAGGGTTCCCGAGACACCAAACGGGTGACTCGGTACACCGTGCCATGGTGTATCTACCGCATCATAGCCCACCCCTAGGGTCAGTGCTACGCACGGCCGCCAACACATAACCTAAAAACACCAAAAACTAGTTGCAACTCCTGGAAAGAGTACTAGGGTGCTTAAGAAGCCGAGAGGGTCCATTGGTTTCGTGCCCAATGTATGGTAGTAACTGATTCTTGAATCACACATACATATCTCAGTTCTTAAGGACGGCCTCAATGAAACAACCCACCATGTACTCCTACATGGCCTCTCATCGATACCTTTACCAAATCATGTTCAACTCATCCCTCACATTACCGACGTGATCATTTCACTCTAGCCCATCACCCAGATGAACCAGACCTGACACAACTCTAAGCATAGCAGGCATAGCAAGGTAGGAAACACATACATGGCTCAATCAACTCCTACACATGCTAGTGGGTTTCATCTAGTTACTGTGGCAATGACAGGTCATGCAGAGGATAAGGGTTCAACTACCGCAGCACACAACAGTTTGAAACATTGTTGTCTTAATGTAGTAAATGAGAGCAGGAGCGAGAACATGGGATTGTATCAATATGATCAATGGGGCTGCTGCCTGATGGAGTAGTAGTAGGGTACTGCCCTTCAGTTGGATACTCGGAAATATCCTCGGAGGCAGAACCTACCACGAAAGACACCATAGAACACAATCATCACATGGCAATATGCAATAATATGATGCATGCTATGACATGGCAATATGAGGTGTCCTGGCTAATGCATTGTGAAACAAGTTGGTTCGAGTCCATTTGAATCAAGGATTCAAATGGAAGCTTATGTTCTTAAGCCATATAAGTGCAATAGCTTGTTTCACCTAAACAGCAGGGTTAAAATGTTTTGTCATGCATTAAACCATTACAGATGGAAAGATTGAATTTTTTGATCAAATTTCATATATAAATCTTTGCATTTGGAGTTACAGATTAAAAGTTATGAATTTTTGAAGTTTGTAATATTTTCTAGAATTTCCTATAGAAGAATAATTCCAGTAATTGAATTATTGCCTCCGCATTGCGTCAGGGTGACGTCAGTGGTCAACCGGGCCGGTCCAGGTCAAACCTGACCAGTGGGACCCGCGTGTCAGTAGTTAATTAACTAACTAAATTTAGTTAGTGCTAATCTAAGTTAATTAGCAGAGCGGTCCCACTAGTCATAGACTCAGGGGGAGTCAACCTAGGCCCACACGATGTCAACCAGGGTCAAACCCACCGGCGTTTAGCCGCCGGCGAGGCCAAACACGGCGGAGGGATGCGGGTTTCGTGCCCTGGCGACCAAAACGACGGTGGAGCACATCTACGTGATGCGGGGAGTGAGCCGCGTCGAGTGGTAGCAGTGGGTGGAGTTGGGGTGGCCGAAAACGTCACCGGCGACGAGCTGTGCGGCTGCCAGAGCTCGGGTGAGGTCGAACCCGAGGCTACGGGGCACGGTGAGGCGCGTGCAGAGGTGCTATGGCTTCTGCGAGTGCGGCGAGGATGGTGGCGTGCTCAGAATCAAGCCAACATGGCTGTGGCCAAGACGGCGACGTGGGGTGGCGGCGTTGGGTGTGGCCAAGCTCGGTGTAGTTGCTATGGTGCTCGAGAGCAAGAATGGGAAGGGGGAGGAGGTAGCTGGGCTCATGGAGATCACAACGAGGTAGACGGCGAGGTCGGGGATGAGCTGGTGCGGCGGTGACGGCGAAGGGGATCTCCAGCGGCATTCGGTGAAGACGAGGTCGAAGAAGACGAGTTAGAGCATGCGAGCGCTCGGGGCTCGGCTAGCTCCACAAAGCAGACGACGACGGAGCTCGTGGACACGGCAGCGCGGCACGGGGACGACAGTGGGTGCGAGTTTCACGGTGGCGCGGGCGCAGCAGCGTCCGCCATGGTGGGAGGGGGCGAGGGAGAGAGGCAGAGGAGTGAGCGAGGTGTCTGCGGGGTGGGGTCGGCGACGTGGAGCTCGCCCAGGTGTCCAGGGGTGAGGGCGGCTAGCAGCTGACGCGCTGGCGAGCTCACGCACGCCGGCGTCACCTCCCTGCCTGCCTGGCGGGGACGAAGCAGTTGGGTGGCACGGGCCAGCACAGTGCTGGGCCGCCAGGTTGGCCGGTTGGTGGCTTTGCCATTTAAGTTTGTTTCCCTTTATTTTTTTATTTTCTTTATTTCTGCAAGTTTGTGGCTTTTCTGAAAATACTTAGGCTTTTCCAAAAATCACCAAACTGCACATGCCCACTGCTTAGAACATATCCCACATGGAACATTTCAGTTTGGGATTATTTGGATATTTAAAATATTTAGTAACATTTAAATGTCCAAATGCAAATAGCATATGGTTTAATCCAATGACCTTATGATGTCCTAGAGAAGTGTGCACCATTTTTGTCAAAGGTTCTAGACCAAGGCAAAGATGATGAACATTTTAGAAGGGCATTTCAGGTTCATTGAAAAAGATTTTAGTAAACCCTAGTTGGTTTCAAGGGGGGGTGCAGGGGGTTCTGTCATCCCCATTTTAGTTTTCTGGAAAATAAGACATCATGCAACACTCTAATGCATGAACTAGCTAGGGTGTGACAAGGGGACACGATCTCCGCTTCGACAAGACGGGCCAATGGCAACCGCGTCTCGAAACATGGAGCGGCAGGCAAAAAAACGGTTCAAAATTATGACTGGATGGACGTGATGTCATGTTGTAAAAGTTGTCAGCGGATTGGACTTGTGTATTATTATACTCTCTCTACGGTTGTGTGTGGTGTGTGTTACAGGTCCGGACACGATCAATTCGTCCGAAGACTATTCTAGAGTTCGGAAGGAGGAACCCATCTTGCAATGCCGAAGACAGCACTATGCGACGGATACCTTGTCATTAAAGCCAGGTTCAGGTGCTACTGAGGGTGTCCTGGACTAAGGGTTCCTCGGGCGTCCGGGCTGTTAGCCATGGGCCGGACTGATGGGCAGTGAAGATACGAAGACCGAAGACTGCACCCGAGTCCGGATGGGACTCTCCTTGGCGTGGAAGGCAAGCTTGACGACCGGATATGTAGATTCCCTTCCTTGTAACCAACCTTGTGTAACCCTAGATCCTCCCGGTGTCTATATAAACCAGAGGACTTAGTCCGGATAGGACACTCATTATCATAGCCATACAAGCTAGACCTCTAGGGTTTAGTCATCACGATCTCGAGGTAGATCAACTCTTGTAACACTTATATTCATCAATATCAATCAAGCAGGATGTAGGGTATTACCTCCATAGAGAGGGCCCGAACCTGGGCAAACATTGTGTCCCTTGTCTCGTGTTACCATCGACCTTAGACTCCCAGTTCGAGACCCCCGACCTGAGATCCGCCAGTTTTGACACCGACAGCGGGCGCCTCGATTTTTGGGAGGTTCATTAAGATAAAGATCCATTGGGGTATCCTGGGCCTTGTGCGGAGTTAATGCGCATGATGTCATGGCGTCTTATAGTGGTTTTGCTAGGTGACATCATGGCGGATTACATCGGTTTAGTATGGAAATGATAATGGAAATTTCTGGTAAGAAAAGTAATGAAGATTGATGTGAACAAGTTCAAATCAACCTGGGGCCTAATGTTGGGGACATAACCCCGAGGTATGACCCGACCAGGACAGGCCGGGTCACGTCGTTGGTGGCTTAAGGTGAGAAGGCCCAAGATGTTTGAAGGCCCTAGACCCGGAGGTGACTTAAGGCCCGAAGGTGTAAACCGACATATGATAACTTGCTCTGTAAGGCAGGTTTGGTTAGAAACCGAGCCGGTCACGTCTATGTGAGCCAGTTGGGACTCTCTAAGCTGTTGGGCATCAACCTGTATATAAAGGGGTGCCCCAACGGTAGGTTAACTCAAGAGACAACCAAACGAGAACTAGGTCAAGCGTAATTGCTCCCTTGTAATCAAAATTCAAGCAATACAACTAGAAGCAGGACATAGGCTATTACCTCGACGAGAGGGCCGAACCTGGGTAAACTACGTGTGTCCTTTGTCTCGTTCAACCCCTTTAAGCTAACCTAGTGTGATAGCTCCACACCTAAGTCCTTTTGCTAGGACATCTGCCATGTTAAGTCCACGACAGTACCCATAAGGGAGGATGACATTGAGTTACCACCTGCTTTCCTTGATTATAATGCTAGGGTACGCTACTAGTTTATTGAGAGGAACGACCAGTCCCTCCTGTACCGACTGATCTTTGACAGGCAGCGTGCCATCCATATTACCCTTCTTGCTCCTTCCTTCTTTAACTTTCAGGTAAAACGGAGATATTTCATAACTAGAGAAGAGGCAAACGAGTATGCGAGAGAGGTGGAGGCCGCTCGCCTCCACGAGACAACCCTCCAAGCCATGGCTATCGCATCTCAGTACAACCCCGACTACAACTTTGGATATCCACCAGGCCAGCCGTAGCCCTAGACCAACTTAATTAGGCCAAAAGCCTAAGCTTGGGGGAGTACGTATTTCTCACCGACATTACATTCATGCTCACACACTCATTCCGGTTGTCGATGTTCATACTTTTTCATTGTATTATCCATGTTAGTTTCTTTTTCTTGCATTCTTCTTGTGTGTTTCAATTTTTTTGAGAAAATCAAAATAAATTAGTTGTAGCTTCTTTTTAGTTCTCCTTTCCATTTTCAGTAGTAGTATTAAAAGAGAACCCAAAAAGATTTCTTGGTCTTCTTTTACTTGTTGGGAGCTTTCTCGTGTAAATAGTTTTTCTCATTCTTGTTTTTGCTTTCTTCAGAAAAATCAAAACTTCAAAAATATTCCAGTGTGTTTCTTTGAAATCCTTTTCTTTTCTTTGGGTCGAGAGGAGAAGACCACGATGAAAATGTTGAGTGGATCTCATATGCATTATTGTTGATCTAACAGAGAGCCCATATTACTTTGTCTTCTCCTTTGAATAAATGTTTGTAGATTCCAGCTTAGTCCCATGCACGTGCACTCTTATTATTATTCACCCCGTTCGGTCGTGCAAGTGAAAGGCAATAATGACAATATATGACGAAATGATTGAGATGAGGAAAAGCTGGTATGAACTCGACCTACTTTGTTTTTGTAAATATGATTAGTTCATCGTTCTTGATTCAGCCCATTATGAATGAAACAAGTTTGCAATGACAGTTAGAGATTATACTTACTCATGCCATGCTTAATTAGCTAGGAGTTTATAATGGTTTACCTTGCGTGCCAACATGCTTTTAAAATGGTTGTGATGTAGTATGATAGGATGGTATCCTCCTTTGAATGATTCGAGTGGCTTGACTTGGCACATGTTCATGCATGTAGTTGAAACAGAAACAACATATCCTCCACGATATTTATGTTCATGGTGGTTTATATCCTACTCATGCTTGCACTCAATGTTGGTTAATCTCAATGCATGTTTATGGCTGTTGTCGCTCTCTAGTTGGTCGCTCCTCATTCTTTTGATAGCCTTCATTTGTACTAAGCGGGAATACTACTGCTTGTGCATCGACTTCCATAAACCCAAAGTTGTTCCATATGAGTCCACTATACCTACCTATATGTGGTATCTACCTACCGTTCCAAGTAAATTTGCATGTGCCAAACTCTAAACCTTCAAATAATAATCTGTGTTGTATGCCCGAATCGCTCATGTAGCGACTGGGGGCTGTTAGTATCTTCCACGCTAGGTGGGTTATCCTCACGATGAGTGTTTATTCACTTGTCATTCACGAGAAAGTGGCTGGTAATCGAGATGCCCAGTTCCATACTCAAATCAAATCAAAATATAATTTCAAAAAAAACTCTCCCAGGACTGTTGTTGGTATTGACGGTACCCGTTGTTTCGGATCAGCCGTGGAGTGTGCTTGTTGGTGGAGTGAGAGTAAAAAATTTACCATTCTGTTTGGGAACCGCCTATAATGTATCTAGCATGGAAGATATCGAGATCTCTTGGTTGTTATGTTGACAATGAAAGCATACCGCTCAAAATTATATTCATCTCTGTTTTAAAATCTCGAGCTCTGGCACCTCTGCAAATCCCTGCTTCCCTCTGCGAATGGCCTATCTATTTACTTTTATTGCCGAGTCATCGTTGCTACTTCTTGAGCTTGCGTTGGTTTTTCACTTGAAGAGGAAAGGGTGATGCAACAAATTATAGTAAGTATTTCCCTCAGTTTTGAGAACCAAGGTATCAATCCAGTAGGAGACAACACACAAGTCACCGAATACCTGCACAAACAAACAACAACTTGCACCCAACGCGCTAAAGGGGTTGTCAATCCGTTCATGGTTACTTGCAAAAGTGAGATTTGATAGAGATAGGTAAATGGCAAAGTAAATATTTTTGGAATTCTTGGTTTATAGATCGGAAAGTAAAAGATTGCAAAAGGAGTAAAACAGAAACTAATATTGTAGATCGAAAACTTATATGATGGAAAATAGAACTTGTATGATGGAAAATAGACCCGGGGGCCATAGGTTTCACTAGAGGCTTCTCTCAAGATAGAAAATAATATGATGGGTGAACAAATTACTATCGAGCAATTAATAGAAAAGCACAAAGTTATGATGACATCTAAGACAATAATCATGAATATAGGCATCACGTCCGTGTCAAGTAGACCGAAACAATTTTGCATCTACTACTATTACTCCACACATCGACAGCTATCCAGGATGCATCTAGAGTATTAAGTTCATAAAGAATGGAATAATGCATTAAGCAAGATGACATGATGTAGAGGAATTAACTCAAGCAATATGATGAAAACCCCATCTTTTTATCCTCGATGGCAACAATACAATACATACCTTGCTATTTTGGATTACAAACAGGGGCATACGTTTTCCCCTGACTCATGCACGGACAATCCAAGGCCGAGCCAAGACAAACCAAGGACCGAGAGATTCAAAGGACCAGCATACAGATCAAAGGGACCAAGATCGATCCAGAGAAGCAGAATATCAAGAAAGCAAGGACCTCCCTTGCCGGGAAGGCGAGCCCGACAAGGGGCGAGGCCGCCACCAGAAGAATACAACCAAGACACCCCCGCAGGGCTTGCCGGGGCTCATTGAGGCAGAACCACCTCACCAACCACTCAACCACGACTCATGTCATCGATTAATGTGGTGTCAAGCTGCAAGGTGATTAAGTGGCAGCCATTCGCCACATGGCAGCCATTTCCTGCGACGTGTCATGAGAACAGACACGGAGCTGGCAAGGTAGCCCCGGCAAGCCGTGCCGGGCAACCAGTGATGTGACAGTAAGCGGTGCCTTCAATGCGCCCTATCAGCCCACAGAGTTAGGTATGATAGCACTGTTTGCTATCATATCAGTGCATAATAACTGTTTTGCCACTGTGGTTACCCCTTGATCTACAAAAGGAGGCCCATGGCGACCCTAGAAAGGGTTAGAAGGTTGGATAACTGAAAGTGCAACTATCCCTAGGTGGTTTTGGTAATTCCTAACAACATATAGCTCATTGAGCTAATGCTATTTCAAGATTAATATCTCAGGAAAGCTCAATGATTGGCATGGCATGGATGAGAAAAGTGGACCCGTCAAAATGCTAAGGAGAAAGGATTGGCTCAAGCTCAAAGCTCAAGGCTCTGCATTTTCTATTTTAGTGATCCAATATCACATTGAGTCTATAGGAAAAGCCAATACTATCAAGGAGGGATGAGGTGTTGCTTAATGAGGTTCTTGCTCAAAATGCTTAGTGATATGCTCCAAGACCCTCAACTACTTTCTCACATCCACATATGACCTAAACCAAAAGTCAAACTCAGCCCCACCGATTCTTTCTATCCGGCGCCACCGAGTTTCAAATGTCATAGCCACTGCCACAAACCCTAGGCAAATCGGTCTCACCGATAAGGATCTCGGTCTCACCAAGATGGGGTTGTAATCTCTCTGTTTCCCTTCGTAACATTCCGGTCTCACCGAGATGAGCGATCGGTCCCACCGAGATTGCAATGTAAACTCTATGTTTTCCCTTCATAACGTTTCGGTCTCTGTCGGTGTCAAAACCGGCGGATCTCGGGTAGGGGTCCCGAACTGTGCGTCTAGGCCGGATGGTAACAGGAGGCAAGGGACACGAAGTTTTACCCAGGTTCGGGCCCTCTTGATGGAGGTAAAACCCTACGTCCTCCTTGATTAATATTGATGATATGGGTAGTACAAGAGTAGATCTACCACGAGATCGGAGAGGCTAAACCCTAGAAGCTAGACTATGGTATCATTGTTGTTCTGTATGTTGTCCTACGGACTAAAACCCTCCAGTTTATATAGACACCGGAGAGGGTTAGGGTTACACAAAGTCGGTTACAATGGTAGGAGATCTATATATCCGTATCGCCAAGCATGCCTTCCACGCCAAGGAAAGTCCCTTCCGGACACGGGACAAAGTCTTCAATCTTGTATCTTCATAATCCAGGAGTCTGACTGAAGGTATAGTCCGGCCATCCGGACACCCCCTAATCCAGGACTCCCTCAGTAGGCCCCGAACCAGGCTTCAATGACGATGAGTCCGGCACGCAGATTGTCTTCGGCATTGCAAGGCGGGTTCTCCTTCAAATTCTGTGTACCTATCGAATAAAGTCCGGTTTCTTGTAAATGTTGCGCTCCTCGGCTTCTACGCCCAATAATGGCCGCCTCCCACGTGTCAAACGAATATGAAAAGTCTGAGTGTTTTTACATCCACACCCCTAGCCGCGTAAATGAGCCGCCCATTTAAGGGGACGAGGATTTAGATCCAAACCACACCTTCTCCCCTTCGCGAGTGTTCATCAGAGCGCATCCGAAAAAGGTCCATACCACCATGGCCAGCCATCACAACTCCTCCTTTCGCCCCTCCAGCCCTCAGCCTGGATATTGGGAGAGATGCTCCATCCCGCATAGCAAGCTAGTGACTCTCTAGACCAAGGGATTTCTCCCCCCGGCCTATATGGTCCCGGTTTGAGCCGGTCTTGCCATCTATAATGGCGGAGAGCAAGCGGAGAGTGCCCCTAATCCCTCCAAAGGAGAGCGGGTATGCCTCGTCCCTTATTTAATAAGAGGGCTCGGATTTCCAATCCATCCGTTTCTCCGGGGGCTCCTGGAGTTCTATGGGCTCCAGCTACACAATCTTACGCCTGCCTCCGTATTGCATATCGCGGGCTTCGTAGCCCTCTGCGAGCTGTTCTTGGGTGTTGAGGCTCATTTCGGGCTATGGAAAGAGCTATTCTGCCTTGTGCCCCGCTCTCAGAAGGGGTCGATATATCAAGTGGGCGGAGCCGAAGTGTGGCGCGTCGCCGGGACTGGATATCTATCCGGAACCCCAAAGAAGGCGTCCGAGGACTGGCCTTCGGAATGGTTTTACATAGAGGACGTCCCGCTGCCGGATCCTATCCGGATCGACCTCCCTGAGTTCGATAGTGCTCCACTAAAGAAGCGCCTAAGTTGGCGTCCACGGAGCCCTCAGAGGGAAAGTGACAAGGATGTCCATTACCTGATGAGCCGGATAAGATTGTTAGCTCATTCCGGACTGACCATGATCGGGGTCATGGCCGCATGCATCACGCGAGGGGTGCAGCCGCTACAGTATAGAGGCCACCCCATGTGGGATTTCAACGGGGAGGACGACGCCACCCGCTACGGCCGTAAGGGACCGGATTCGGCTGCGGCCCTAACAAAGACCTTGTCTGCTTTGTACAAGGGAGAAGAGGAGGAATTTCTCTGCGTCAACCCGCAGGGTGGATTTTCTATGTACAATCCCCCAAGCTGGGTAAGTGGTTTACTTGCCCATCAGTTTTATATTCCCATTGTTAAATATTCAGTCTAACGGCTTTAACGCAGGAACTGCGCCAGGCTGTTAAAGAAATAAACAGCCCTCCTCCACAACCCGAGGACCCAGGACGGTCCCTCAACCCGGCCTCTCAAGAGGATCCAGACTTATCTGTGGAGCTGATTGATGGAGTGTTTCATCAATTGAGCAAGGACAACGCCTTGGTGGCCATTACGGCCAATTACCCAGGGATAATCCCAGCCTCCCAGGTAACCGAGATCGATGTACCAGTACCCCGAATAGGGGTCCGCCCTCTCGTGTTTTCAGTTTCCTGAGTACAACCGAGCTTTGCAGGTGAGGTTTTTGAGACAGGAGGCCGAACCTACGGCGACAAGCCAACGAGGGGCCGCAGGGCCCCGTGGGAAGAAAAGAGGTGCAGTCTGGATCGGGACGTCAGCGCAAAGGTATGGCGCGCCCCCTTATCCTAGGTGTTATACCTTCAAGGCATGTTAACATTCATGCTCTCTTCAGGACAAAGAGACCTCGCCGGACTATATCCGGAGAGGCTGCCAATCGCGCCTCCACCAGCTAGGCTCCAAAGCCTGGTCCGGAGGCGGAGGCGAACACAAGGCGCGCACTGGACGCTCCTCCGACGGAGGACGTGGACATGTTGTCTGCCACCAACTCTGAGGTGGAGAGTGCCATGAACCACAGGCGTCACCGGACAATTCTTCGCGACACTTGTTTCTCCCGAGAGGCATTAGATGCCTTCAATTCGGGAGATGCGTACCTCCGTGCCGCTCAAAATGGTCTAGCCAGAGCCACGGATCAATATGTAAAAGACATACGGGTAAGAAAACTTTGGTAATTATATATATATAACAGTAGCCCCAGAGACTTGAAATAGTTAGAATAACTGATTTAAGGATCATACGTTATGCAGGTTCTTACAGAAAAGAATTCCCTACTGTCCCAGGAGCTGGAAGAGTGCAAAGCCCAACTTGAGGCCGCACTAGCTGCGGCGGGGGAGCCCAAGGAGACCCCCTCTGGTAATATGCACTTTGAAAGATAATTATTTTGCGAAGCACGGCATGGGTGCGAATCTGACAAATGAAATTGTAGATGGCGCCGGATTGAATCCGGAAAGGCAACACCTCCTATGCCAGCTGAAGGCTAGTGAGAAGGTGCTGACAAAGGTGAGGCGGGAGAAGAATGATCTCCAAGATGCCAACACCAAGCTGGGCGTCGAGCTGAAAGATGTTCGTGCCCAGCTACCAAACTCCGTTAAGGAGAATCAGCGGCTTCGGGCGGCATATTTAGTAAGTGCTTGAATGAACCTTTGGAGAAAAAAAAGTTCAGCGGGGAATTCGACTAACAGAGTAATGTCTGTAGGTGTGCTAACAGGTCGTCCTGCAGAGGAGATGCCCTGTTCTATGGGTGACCTTCTTCCCGAGCTCTCGTAACTGCTCGAGCGAGTTCGGAAGGCGATGCGAGGCATCGCCCAGGCGCTGTGGCCATCCATCTCCGTGCCCGAAGGTTTTGGAGAGCTTGCGGAGAAGCTAAAGGGAGCACGGCGGCGCTTCCGATTGTGGAAGATATCGGCCTGCCGTCAAGGCGCTAGGGAGGCCTGGGCCATGGTGAAGACACGGTACACAAAGGCTGACCCCAACCACATGGCCGAGGTCGGTCCTGTGGGGCCCGATGGGAAGGAGATCCCTGTAAGCTTAGTATACGGCCAAGTAGAATAGGCCGCAAAGTATTCCCAGCAGGACAATAAATTAGACAGCATGGTAGATGGTATTGAAGAGGAATACAATCAGTCAGAATGACTATGTAATTTAATTGACATTTATAATGCCTTCTAGCCAGATTGTAGATCATTTGTCATGGCCGACCTTTTCGCTTCAGCCTCAGGACCTGACGGTCCGGAGTGTGTCCGAATTCCCATGCGGTTATATAAGAACCCTGGAATGCATGGAGACCAGGCGTAGGGGTCATTAGTGCATGAACAGACAAGTGCCCGACTAGTTATGTTATATTACATGGTTAGTAAGAAACATCTTCCAGGGAGAATAGTTCCATTAGGGGTTCCTTTCACTGGGAGGCATGCCCTAAAGTGCATGCCCATTCTGCAAAAAAAACGCAGGAAAAAAGCATCTGGGGGCGCATAAATAAATAAGTAAAAAGATCATCTTTTAGGTCACCGACCGAATATTCCCTTAAGAACGCTAGCTTTCGGCTTCACCCAGTCTGAGGTACACATCCGGCTGATCCAGCAGTAACAATCGCAGAGGTGCTCCCTTTACTGCCTAGCCGAATAATCTGGAACGTAGGGGTAAGCACAGGAGCCAGGCAACCCAGCTTGGCCAAAACTTAAGTCATATCGATGCATATAATGGTGAAATAAAAGGTACATGCGGAAGTGTCACACATGTGTTGGGCATGAAACCCGTATAAATAAGCTTCTGGTAAAAGAAGCCCCCAGGTTTAATGAGTGCGAATAGCACGTCATTTGATGAGCCTTTAAAGGCTATAAGAGAAAGGAAGGGGAGAAGGAGAGAAATGTAAGACAGACAGTATATAAAAAATGGATAGAGGAAGGAGCGAACACAGAGTCCGGCGCTAGGCATAGAATCTTTGGAGACGGGTTGCGTTCCATGGGTTCGGCTCGAGTCGGTTATCCGATGCATCTCGCAGGCGGTACACTCCACCAGTCAGGACTTGGTCAATTATGAAGGGACCTTCCCACTTGGGCTTGAGTTTGTCCTTTTTCTTGACCGGCAGGCGTAGAACTAATTCGCCAACGTTGTAATTTTTGGCCCGTACTTCTCTGCTTTGTTATCTTCGAGCCTGTTGTTGATAGAATGTGGAACGGGCTTTTACCACGTCACGCTCCTCCTCCAATGCGTCCAAACTGTCCTGCCGATCGAGCTCGGCTTCTCTTTCTTCGTACATGCGCACTCGAGGTGAGTCATGAATTATGTCGCAAGGCAAAACTGCCTCTGCGCCGTACACGATAAATAATGGTGTGTATCCGGTGGTGCGATTCGGCATGGTCCGCAGCCCCCAGAGTACGGAGTCGATCTCCTCTACCCAGTGCGTGTTGGATTCCTTGAGGGACCGCACTAATCTGGGTTTGATGCTGCTCATGATAAGACCATTTTCACGTTCGACCTGGCCGTTAGTTTGTGGGTGATAGACGGAAGCATAATCGAGCTTGATGCCCATGTTTTTGCACCAGAGTTTTACCTCGTCGGTTGTAAAGTTCGTGCCGTTATCAGTGATGATGCTGTGGGGGACGCCGTAACGGTGTACAACCCCGGATATAAAGTGTGTCACCGGTCCGGATTCGGCCGTCTTAACAGGCTTGGCTTCTATCCATTTGGTGAACTTATCCACCATGACCAGTAAGTATTTTTGCTTGTGGGTTCCGCCTTTAAGAGGTCCAACCATGTCAAGCCCCCAGACCGCGAAGGGCCAAGTGATGGGGATAGTTTGGAGGGCGGTGGGTGGCATATGGCTTTGGTTTGCAAAGAGCTGGCAACCAATGCATCACTGGACTAAGTCCTGGGCGTCTGCCCGGGCTGTCGGCCAATAAAAGCCTGTATGGAAGGCCTTGCTTACAAGGGACCGGGCTGCAGCGTGATGACCGCCGAGTCCGGCATGAATTTCAGCCAGGAGGTTCCGCCCTTCCTCTTCGGAGATGCACCTTTGAAGGACTCCGGTAGTGCTTTTCTTATAAAGCTCTCCCTCGTGGACTTTGTAGGCTTTGGATCGCCGCACTATACAGCGTGCCTCATTTGGTCCTCGGGGAGTTCCTGCCTAGTAAGGTAGGCGAGGAATGGTTCTGTCCACGGGGCGATGACGACCATTATTACGTGGGCTGAAGGTGTTATTTCATTGGCAGAGCCTCCGATTGTGTCAGAATGTTCGGTGTCGGGCAGTGCGGTTGGGTCCGGGCTGTTATTGTTCGGCTCCCCTTCCCATACTACGGATGGCTTTAACAGCCTTTCCAAGAAGATGTTGTGGGGGACTACATCCTGTTTTGTGCTGATGCATGCAAGGACATCTGCCGCCTGAATATTTTCCCGGGCTATATGGTGAAATTCAAGCCCTTCGAACCGAGCTGACATTTTTAGGACGGCGTTGTGGTAAGCTGCCATTTTTGGATCCTTGGCATCGAAGTCTCCATTTATTTGGGATATTGCGAGGTTCGAGTCCCCGCGCACCTCTACGCGTTGAATGCCCATGGATACTGCCATCCGGAGACCATGTAAAAGGGCCTGATATTCGGCTGCATTGTTGGAGTCTGTGTACATAATCTGGAGTACGTATTGAACCGTGTCTCCTAGGGGGGACGTCAAAACGACGCCAGCCCCTAGTCCGGCCAACATCTTGGAGCCATCGAAATGCATGATCCAATTTGAATATGTGCCGTACTCTTTAGGGAGTTCAGCCTCCGTCCATTCTGTGACGAAGTCGGCCAAAACTTGCGACTTGATGGCTCGCCGTGGCTTATAAGTTATGTCGAACGGGAGGAGCTCAATGGCCCATTTTGCAATCTGGCCCGTTGCGTCACGGTTGTTTATAATATCGTTAAGTGGTACTTCCGAGGCTACTGTTATTGAACACTCTTGAAAGTAGTGTCGTAGCTTCCAGTATGCCATGAATACCGCGTAAGCGATATTTTGATAATGCGGGTACCGTGATTTGCACGGAGTGAGGATAGTGGACACATAATAGACCGGTTTTTGAAGGGGGAATTTGTGTCCGTCCATTTCTCGTTCGACGACGAGCACTGCGCTTACAACCTGATGTGTTGCTGCAATGTACAATAGCATTGGTTCGCCAATGTTTGGCGCAGCTAGGACTGGGTTTGTTGCCAACATGGCTTTTATTTCGTTGAGTCCGGCCATGGCTGCATCCGTCCATTCGAAGTGTTCGGTGCGCCGAAGGAGGCGGTAAAGGGGTAGGGCCTTTTCTCCCAAGCGGGAGATAAAGCGGCTTAGAGCCGCCACGCATCCGGTTAACTTTTGTATTTGTTTGAGGTCCTTTGGGATATCCAATTGTGACAGAGCTCGGATCTTGGCTGGATTTTCTTCAATTCCTCTACTGGATACAATGAAGCCCAAGAGCTTTCCGGCTGGGACGCCGAAAACGCATTTTTCCGGGTTGAGCTTGATGTCGTATGTTTTGAGGTTATCAAATGTGAGCCTCAAGTCGTCTACTAGAGATTCGACATGTCTTGTTTTGACGACCACATCATCTACATATGCCTCCACTGTTTTGCCGATCTGGTTTGCTAGACATGTCTAAATCATGCGCTGATATGTTGCGCCGGCGTTTTTGAGCCCGAAGGGCATTGTGTTGAAGCAGAATGGGCCGTATGGTGTAATAAATGCCGTTGCGGCTTGGTCTGATTCTGCCATCTTGATTTGATGGTAGCCGGAATATGCGTTGAGGAAACACAACGAATCGTGTCCTGCGGTAGCGTCGATAATTTGATCGATGCGGGGGAGGGGGAAGGGATCCTTTGGGCAAGCCTTGTTAAGGTCTTTAAAATCAACGCACAGGCGCCAGGATTTGTCCTTCTTTGGTACCATCACCAGGTTTGCTAGCCAGTCCGGATGTTTTATATCTCTAATGAATCCGGCCTCCAATAGCTTTGCTAGCTCCTCTCCCATAGCCTGTCTCTTAGGTTCAGAAAAACGCCGAAGAGCTTGTTTGACAGGTTTGAATCCTTTTAGGATATTTAGGCTGTGCTCGGCCAGCCTGCGTGGGATTCCTGGCATGTCTGAAGGGTGCCAGGCGAAAATGTCCCAGTTCTCGCGTAGGAACTCTCGCAGTGCGGCGTCTACATCAGGGTTTAACTGTGCCCCGATGGAAGCTGTTTTATTTTGGGGTCCATTGGATGGACCTGGAATTTGACTATTTCATCCGCTGGTTTAAAGGAGGTGGACTTGGATCTTTTGTCGAGTACCACATCGTCCCTATTCACCATGGAGCGCAGCGCAGTCAGTTCCTCAGCCGCTAGGGCTTCGGATAGTGCCTCAAGGGCCAGTGCGGCTGTCTTGTTTTCGGCGCGGAGTGCTATGTCCAGATCACTAGCGAGAGTGATGATCCCTTTAGGCCCGGGCATCTTGAGCTTCATGTACCCGTAATGGGGTATTGCTTGGAAGATTGTAAACGCTTCCCGCCCAAACAGAGCATGATAACCGCTGCTGAACGGAGCCACATGGAACGTGACCTCTTCGGACCTGTAATTATCCGGTGTGCCGAACACCACATCTAGTGTGATTTTTCCTATACAGCGCGCTTCTCGACTGGGGATTATTCGTCTAAAGGTTGTGCTGCTTCGCTCAATGTGGTTCCAGTCTATTTCCATTTTTTGAAGGGTTTCCTCATAAATGAGGTTCAATCCGCTGCCGCCGTCCATGAGTACCTTGGTAATACGAAAGCCATCCACTATTGGACTGAGGACTAATGTGGCTGGTGCTCGGGCTCTTTGGAATTTAGGTTCATCACTGGCATTAAAGGTAATAGCCGTGTCACTCCATGGGTTTATTGTTGCTACTTGGTAGACTTCGGCAAGGCTGCGGAGTGTGCTTTTTCACATATTATTTGTTGTGAAAGTCTTGAAGACTGTTAATACCATATTGGTGTCTCTAGGGTGGCTTTCTGTGGCCTCCGGAATTAGGAGATCTTCACCAATTTTGGCCACCTGCCGGAGTATCCAACATGCTCTAAGGCTGTGAGTTGGTGTGGCGTCCTCTGTACTGTGAATTTTACAGGGTCCATTGAGCCATCCTTCCAGTACGGTTCCATGCCCTGTAGAGGGTTTTTGCTTTTTGGTGTTTGACCCGGGTGTCTGGCGATGATGCACCCTTTTATTTCGGACTGGGTTTGTATTCAGGGCCGGATTGTCCCAAAATTTTATTTTGGTTTTCCAGGTGCTTTCTATCGCACAATACTTTCGTACAATGGACGCCAAGTCAGCGAAGCGTGTAATATCACGGCGACTTATGGCGTTGAGGATTCCCTTGTCCATGCAATTATTGCAGAAGATTGAGATTGCGTCTTCCTCACGACAGTCCCTTATCCTGTTCCTAACCAGGAGGAATCTGGCCCAGTAATGATGTACTGTTTCTTCGGGCTCTTGCCTGATTTGGGATAGATCGCTTATGTTCGGGTGGGTGGGTGGAATTAAATCCGAAGCCTCACCCCATCTGAGGCTCAGAGGCCGAGGAATTTCCAAACTCAAAAATTTGTATTCCTGGATGTTGTCCAATGAATCCACCCCGTCGCCTGACTCTGAGTTCAGGTCTTGAGTGATATCCTCCCCTCCGCGGGTATCCGGCTTGGAGGGATCAGGAATCCGCACGTAGTTAGTCCTTAAGATAGATGAAGGGTCGCCGCACTGTCCCTCTACCACGGCAACGTGATGGGTGACTTGGGGAGAGTTAATCTCTCTTAGATCGGGCTTAGGCCCAATCTGGTCGTAATCCGTAGCGACTCCCAGGGCAGCGAGGCGATCCAAGAGCTCGTTTATGGAGGAGAGCTCCATTGGATCTAACTGCTCGGCGAGTTCCGAGCTGACATGAAGATTGTTTTCGATGGCTCGAGAGGTCATCGTCGGTGCAGAAGCCGAATAGGCGGTCATGAGAAAACCACCTAGCCAGAGGGTTTGGCCGACAACCAAAGCTCCCTTAGCAACGGTTCCATCTTTAAAGACGGGGCAAGGCATCCTTCCTGATGGCGACGACACAGAGGAACTCTCAATGAAAGCACCAATGTCGGTGTCAAAACTGGTGGATCTCGGGTAGGGGGTCCCGAATTGTGCATCTAGTCCAGATGGTAACACGAGGCAAGGGACACGAAGTTTTACCTAGGTTAGGGCCCTCTTGATGGAGGTAAAACCCTACGTCCTTCTTGATTAATATTGATGATATGGGTAGTACAAGAGTAGATCTACCACAAGATCGGAGAGGCTTAACCCTAGAAGCTAGCCTATGGTATGATTGTTGTTCTGTATGTTGTCCTACGGACTAAAACCCTCCGGTTTATATAGACACCGGAGAGAGTTAGGGTTACACAAAGTCGGTTACAATGGTAGGAGATCTATATATCCATATCGCCAAGCTTGCCTTCCACGCCAAGGAAAGTCCCTTCCGGACACGGAACGAAGTCTTCAATCTTGTATCTTCATAATCCAGGAGTCCGGCTGAAGGTATAGTCCGGCCATCCGGACACCCCCTAATCCAGGACTCCCTCAGCCTCACCGAAATGAGCGATCGGTCTCACCGAGTTTACCTGACCAACTCTCTAGTTAGCTTATTACCAAAATCGGTCTCACCGAGATTACGTTATGCCCTAACCCTAATCATATCGGTCCTACTGAGTTGCATGTCGGTCCCACCGAAAACCCTAACGGTCAGTAGCTTTGCTGAATCAGTCCGACCGAGTTTAATCATTCGGTGCCACCGAGTTTGGAAAGTTATGTGTAACAGTTAGATTTTGTGTGGAGGCTATATATACCCGTCCACCTCCTCTTCATTCGTGGAGAGAGCCATCAGAACAAACCTACACTTCCAACCTATATTTTCTGAGAGAGAACCACCTACACTTGTGTTGAGACCAAGATATTGCATTCCTACCATATGAATCTTGATCTCTAGCCTTCCCAAGTTGCTTTCCACTCAAATCTTCTTTCCACCAAATCCATATCCTATGAGAGAGAGTTGAGTGTTGGGGATACTATCATCTGAAGCACAAGAGCAAGGAGTTCATCATCAACACACCATTTGTTACTTCTTGGAGAGTGGTGTCTCCTAGATTGGCTAGGTGTCACTTGGGAGCCTCCGACAAGATTGTGGTGTTTAACCAAGGAGTTTGTAAGGGCAAGGAGATCGCCTACTTCGTGAATATCTACCGCTAGTGAGGCAAGTCCTTCGTGGGCGATGGCCATGGTGGGATAGACAAGGTTGCTTCTTCATGGGTGGAGCCCTCTATGGACTCGCGCAACCGTTACCCTTCATGGGTTGAAGTCTCCATCAACGTGGATGTACGATAGCACCACCTATCGGAACCACGACAAAAACTTCCATGTCTCCAATTGCGTTTGAATCCTCCAAACCCTTCCCTTTACATTCTTGCATGTTACATGCTTTACTTTCTGCTACTCATATACTCTATGCATGCTTGCTTGAATTGTGTTAAGATTGCTTGACTTGTCCAAAGTTGCTAAAATCTGCCAAGAACTAAAATTGGGAAAAGGCTAGATTTTTATTTGGTCAAGTAGTCTAATCACCCACCTCTAGACATACTTTCGATCCTACAATAATCCACACCCCCATACACGCATAGTTGCTACTGCCCCAAGGCAATCCCTGCCAGGCAAGTGTACTATGCTCCACCACTACCTTTTCCACCATCAATCCACCAAAGCAAGAGTAGGGTTTTACACCTCACGACCGCCCGAACTTGGGTAAATCACTTGTGTGATCTCTGTCGTGGTGTCCCACGCCCCTCCGCTCTTTGTGCAATGCATTGCCTCCCTACCGAACCAGCAAGGGACCTCCTGGTCCCATAGGTGGCCGTGGTTTCCCGTGACATCTTTGGCGCGCTAGGTAGGGGGATCGCTTATGCGAATCCGAAGCTGTGCGGAGCGCGTCATCTCCATCACCATCGTCATCTTCGACGACACCATCGACCATGGCGCCCAAGAAGAAGCCCGGTCCTGTGACTCACCCATCCACCTCGAAGGCTCCGCCGCCCGCAGCCTCCAACGCTGCGGGGGGTGCGGAGATGCGCGAGGGCGCAGATGCTGCTGGGGAAGTGGTTGGAGCAAACGGCGCCATCGCCACTTCTCCCACAGCCGACGCTGGAGTAGTAGGCACCGAAGGAGAGCAGCATCAGCGACACCTCGACGGCCATGCTCCCCAAGGTGCGGGTGAGGGGGCCACTCCATATGCACCCATCTCCCCCACCGACGAGCACAACCACGGCAACGACACTCGGATCGGGGCGAACCGCCGCCCTCTGGCCGCCCCCACCACGGGTGCGGTCGTTCCAGATGCACCTCCCTTGGGATGGCCGACCAAGACGCTGCACTCGATGGAGCCGCTGGCCTTCAAGTGCCTTCGTCACACCACACCCAGGTGGTCGCCCCGTAGGGACAGTGGGGGCACAGTGTTACCGCCGCTGGCACCATCAGGAGCCGAGCGACGGCACAATCGACATCATCGGCATCCCAACCAAGTACTACTTTAGAGGCCATGGCGCGAGCTCAGCTACTGCTGAGGTTTCCACCAGCGGCCGAGCAGATGGACGAATGATGTGCCACCATCCAGAGTCTACTCGGTTTCGCCAAGGCTGAGGGCTCGCGGCAAGCCGACCCGCCGCGGCCTCCCCAAGCGACAACAACAGCCCGTGCTGCCAACCGTACAGAAGGGGCAATCCCAACAGTGCAGTCCCCACCACGGCAGCCAGCGCGAGCACAACTGAACGCAGACCCCAATGACATCTTGATGGCTTCTTCTGACCCTCAGGCACGTCTAGGCCGGCATCGAGCCCCGAAGGATAGGCGGAGAGGAGACACGCGCATCGTCGAGCAACGCCGCGATGACCTTCGCCGGACCGACGGGTGCGACGGCCTCAATGTCGACGAGCCTGCGCTCGGTGTTGGCGGGTTCCTACCTTTCGAGGCTGCCCTGCCTGTACACGGGAGTTGCAGCAAGTCCATTGGCTGTGCATTCGCACGTTCAAGCCAGAGATACCCGAGAAGTACGACAGGAGGCTGATCCCGGCAGAATTCCTGAGCATCTACACCATCGCTGTTCAGGCTGCCGGGGGGAGAGATGAGAAGGTGTTTGCCAACTACTTCCCTTTGGCCGTCAAGTCCAATGTGAGGTCTTGGCTGATGCACCTACCGGAGAACTCCATCTCATCATGGGCCGACCTCTGCCATGAGTTCATTGGCGCCTTCACTGGCGGTCATCAGGAACCTGGCATGCCCAGGGATTTGCAGCTTCTCCGGCAGAAGGAAGGAGAAACCCTCCGTAAGTTTTTATAGAGATTCAACAAAGTTCATAGAAATATCCCAAATATCCATCCGACAGCTGTGATAGCAGCCTTCCAGTCCAATGTTGTAACGCCCCGGATGTAACATTCCATAATTGTAACTCCAACTCTTGCCATTTCCGACTAAGTGACATGTTATTTCCTTCGTGGTTGGGTTTTTGTCTTTGTTTTGCATTTCGTTCATGTCATGCATTTCATCTGATGTCATCATGTGCATCTATTTTGCATTCGGGTTTGTCTCATGCATCTGGTCCTTTTCCCCGTTGTCCGTTTCGGAATCCGACACTCCCACATGCACCCATTGCACCCCTCAGATCTCGTTTCATGAGTAGAAGAAAAACGTTCTCGGAATGGGCCGAGATTTGTCGAGTGGCCTTGGTACATCACCGGTAGGCCACCTGTCAAATTTTGTTCCATTTGGAGGTCATTTGATGCCCCAACAATTAACCAGGTAACCACAAAAGCCTCTCTCTATTTCCAGCCCAGCACCCTTTTAAAACAGCCCACTAGCCCATCTAAACCCCCTCCATGCTCTCCATCGTTGGATCACGATCCTGTGGGCGAAAACCGCACCGCATTTGGACTCTCCTAACTCCCTCTACTTATAAAAAGGCCCCTTCCCCTCCATTTTCGGGCGAAACCCTAGCCCACCCTCTCCCGCCACCACCGGACGCTTCCGCGACAGCTGGACACGTCTGCCGCCACAGCCCCGATGAATCGCGTACCGCCACCTGTCCACTCCGCCGCCTCCTGCCGCCGCAGCCCGTCAGGCCCGGATCGGGCCCGCGCGAGCCCATCTCGCCCGCGACCGTGCCCTGCAGCTCCTCCCGCCAGCGCCGCCCTCCGCCGCTCTTCGCCGCCCAGCTCCTCACGTTGACGTCGCCCTCTGGCGCCCCTCACCGGCCGCCGCCTCGTGCGCCGCCTGGAGGCGCCCGAGCGCCCGAGCCGCCGTAGCCTGGTCCCGCGCGTCGCGAGCCGCCGGCCGCCATCCAAGTTCACCGGACCCCGCCGCCCGCCGCCGTCCAAGTTCGCCAGACGACGCCGCCACCGCGCCCAAGCTCGCCAGACCCCGGCGCCGTCACCACGCCCGAGCGCGCCTGCCGCCTGCCGCGCGCCTCCATCGATCCCCCTCGTCGGCGACCCTCTCCGATGGCTCCCCCACCTCGCCGGCCTCTCCCGCGAGCTCCGGCTGCCACCTCCTCGACAACTCCGGCGACTTCTCCGGCCGCCCCGGTTTCTGTGCAAACCTTAGATCCGAGGGGTATATGTTCTCCAAGTCCCATAAATTTCCATCTCATGTGCATCACTTTGACATGTAATATCTCCATGCATATAGCTCCGATTTGCACATATGATATATCGAAATGTTTGTCTCGTGATGCTCTTCATGTTAGTGTCATTTGCAGTCATGTTACTGCCCATATTGATGCCCTAATCTTCGTTGCAAAAGTTCTATATGATGTTGACTGCTGGAATTCATCATAACTTGCTGATTTGTCATTTTCATTGCATTTTGTGTGTGCATCCTATGAGCATCATGTCTACATGTTTTTGGGGCATCTCCTTGCCATCTTTACAGTGGCGCAAGCCTTGTATTTTTATGAGATCTATGGTGACTAGCACAAGCATGCAAAGTAGGCCACATGAGTTGCTGATTTCATACACTTAGTATTTTTGCAGTCTTTTCCTGTCAGATTATGATGCTATGTTGACTTGTTGCCACAAGTAGATCCATGCTTATTTTGATGTAGTTTAGTAAGAGTGTTTTTAAGATATGGTTATGCTCTATCCATTCATGCCTCCGGTTTTAATTACGTGGTAGTGTAGCTTGTTATTACCATGCTCTACTGTTGCTAAATATTGTTACTGGAAGATTGTTAACATGAAGTTCATTTTTGCCATGTGTTTTGCTAGTGATCCATGCACCCAATGAACTTGCTCTTGCCATGTTTAGATTCATAATTGTGTCTTCTTACCGTTGATTACGTTGTGATGCCATGAAATTCTTTGTGGCGAATGGCATGAGCTTGCAAAGTTGCTATCATGAATCTGTTTCTTCCATGTCATGTTTTTCCACTAAGTTTGAAACTGATCATATCACTTGCCATGTTTGCATGGGTGCTACCTCATTTTCTGTGGATATTTGGTTAAAGTTCAGTAAGGGTGTTTTGTTGTTTGCCTTTAGTACTACCATGACATGCCTTTGTTTGCCATGATATGTTCCTGTAGCATGTTGTTTGCTAGCTCACAACATTCCTACCTAATGTTGTTTATGACATGTTTAGTATTTTCACAAAGTCTGTGAAGCTGCTTGATACGTCTCCAACGTATCTATAATTTTTGATTGCTCCATGCTATATGATCTACAGTTTTGCACATTATGGGTTTTATTATACACTTTTATATTATTTTTAGGACTAACCTACTAACCGGAGGCCCAGCCCAGAATTGCAGTTTTTTGCCTACTTTAGGGTTTCGAAGAAAAGGAATATCAAACGGAGTCCAAACGGAATGAAACCTTCGGGAACGTGATTTTCTCACCGAACATGATCCAGGAGACTTGGACCCTACGTCAAGCAACCAACAGGGAGGCCACGAGGTAGGGGGCGCGCCTACCCCCCTAGGCGCGCCCTCCACCCTCGTGGGCCCCCTGTTGCTCCACCGACGTACTTCTTCCTCATATATATACCTACGTACCCCCAAACGATAAGATACGGAGCCAAAACCCTAATTCCACCGCCGTAACTTTCTGTATATCCACGAGAGCCCATCTTGGGGCCTGTTTCGGAGCTCCGCCGGAGGGGACATCGATCACGTAGGGCTTCTACATCAACACCATAGCCTCTCCAATGAAGTGTGAGTAGTTTACCTCAGACCTTCGGGTCCATAGTTATATTTTTATTCACCACATGATATGTGTTTTCCTTGGAGCGTCTTGTATGATTTGAGTCTTTGCTTTTAGTTTACCAAAATCATCCTTGCTATACACACCTTTTGAGAGAGAGACAGATGATTCAGAAATTATTAGAATACTCTATGTGCTTCACTTATATCTTTTGAGTTATATAGTTTTGCTCTAGTGCTTCACTTATATCTTTTAGAGCACGGTGGTGGATTTGTTTTATAGAAACTATTGATCTCTCATGCTTCAATTAGATTATTTTGAGAGTCTTAAATAGCATGGTAATTTGCTTAAATAATCCTAATATGCTAGGTATACAAGATTAATAATAAAATTCTCTTATGAGTGTGTTGAATACTATGAGAAGTTTGATGCTTGATAATTGTTTTGAGATATGGAGATGGTGATATTAGAGTCATGCTAGTTGAGTAGTTGTGAATTTGAGAAATACTTGTGTTAAAGTTTGTGATTCCCGTAGCATGCACGTATGGTGAACCGTTATGTGATGAAGTCGGAGCATGATTTATTTATTGATTGTCTTCCTTATGAGTGGCGGTCGGGGACGAGCGATGGTCTTTTCCTACCAATCTATCCCCCTGGTAGCATGCGCGTAATACTTTGCTTTGATAACTTGTAGATTTTTGCAATAAGTATATGAGTTCTTTATGACTAATGTTGAGTCCATGGATCATACGCACTCTCACCCTTACACCATTGCTAGCCTCTCTAATACCGCACACCTTTCGCCGGTATCATACACCCACCATATACCTTCCTCAAAACAGCCACCATACCTACCTATCATGGCATTTCCATATCCATTCCGAGATATATTGCCATGCAACTTTCCATCATTCTGTTCATCATGACACATTCATCATTGTCATATTGCTTAGCATGGTCATGTAGTTGACATAGTATTTGTGGCAAAGCCACCGTTCATAATTCTTTCATACATGTCACTCATGAGTCATTGCATATCCCGGTACACTGCCGGAGGCATTCATATAGAGTCATATATTGTTCTAAGTATCGAGTTGTAGTTCTTGAGTTGTAAGAAAATAGAAGTGTGATGATCATCATTATTAGAGCATTGTCCCAAGTGAGGAAAGGATGATGGAGACTATGATTCCCCCACAAGTCGGGATGAGACTCCGGACAAAAAAAGAGGCCATAAAAAAGAAGAGAAAAGGCCCAAATAATATATATATATATGAGAGAAAAAGAGAGAAGGGACAATGCTACTATCGTTTTACCACACTTGTGCTTCAAAGTAGGACCATGATCTTCATAATAGAGAGTCTCCTATGTTATCACCTTCAAATACTAGTGGGAAATTTTCATTATAGAACTTGGCTTGTATATTCCAATGATGGGCTTCCTCAAAATGCCCTAGGTCTTCGTGAGCAAGCAAGTTGGATGCACACCCACTTAGTTTCTTTTTGAGCTTTCATATACTTATGGCTCTAGTGCATCCGTTGTATGGCAATCCCTACTCACTCACATTGATATCTATTGATGGGCATCTCCATAACCTGTTGATACGCCTAGTCGATGTGAGACTATCTTCTCCTTTTTGTCTTCTCCACAACCACCATTCTATTCCACCTAAAGTGCTATGTCGTTGGCTCACGCTCATGTATTGCGTGAAGATTCAAAAAGTTTTGAGAATGTCAAAAGTATGAAACAATTGCTTGGCTTGTCATCGGGGTTGTGCATGATTTAAATACTTTGTGTGGTGAAGATAGAGCATAGCCAGACTATATGATTTTGTAGGGATAACTTTCTTTGGCCATGTTATTTTGGGAAGACATAATTACTTAATTAGTATGCTTAAAGTATTATTATTTCTATGTCAATATTGAACTTTTTTCTTGAATCTTTCGGATCTGAATATTCATACCACAATTAAGAAGAATTACATTGAAATTATGCCAAGTAGCATTCCACATCAAAAATTCTGTTTTTATCATTTACCTACTCGAGGACGATCAGGAATTATGCTTGGGGATGCTCGAGACGTCTCCAACGTATCTATAATTTTTTATTGCTCCATGCTATATTATCTACTGTTTTGGACATTATTGGGCTTTATTATACACTTTTATATTATTTTTGGGACTAACCTACTTACCGGAGGCCCTAGCCCAGAATTGCTGTTTTTTGCCTCTTTTAGGGTTTTGAAGAAAAGTCATATCAAACGGAGTCCAAACGGAATGAAACCTTCGGGAACGTGATTTTCTCACCGAACATGATCCAAGAGACTTGGACCCTACGTCAAGCAACCAACAGGGAGGCCACGAGGTAGGGGGGCGCGCCTACCCCCCAGGCGCGCCCTCCACCCCTGTGGGCCCCTAGTAGCTCCACGGATGTACTTCTTCCTCCTATATATACCTATGTACCCCCAAACAATCAGATACGGAGCCAAAACCCTAATCCATGAGATCCCATCTTGGGGCCTGTTCCGGAGCTCCGCCGGAGGAGGCATCGATCACAGAGGGCTTCGACATCAACACCATAGCCTCTCCGATGAAGTGTGAGTAGTTTACCTCAGACCTTCGGGTCCATAGTTATTAGCTAGATGGCTTCTTCTCTCTTTTTGGATCTCAACACAAAGTTCTCCCCCTCTCTTGTGGAGATCTATTCGATGTAATCTTGTTTTGCGGTGTGTTTGTTGAGAGCGATGAATTGTGGGTTTATGATCAAGTTTATCTATGAACAATATTTGAATCTTCTCTGAATTCTTTTATGTATGATTGGTTATCTTTGCAAGTCTCTTCGAATTATCAGTTTGGTTTGCCCTACTAGATTGATCTTTCTTGCAATGGGATAAGTGCTTAGCTTTGGGTTCAATCTTGCGGTGTCCTTTCCCAGTGATAGTAGGGGCAGCAAGGCACGTATTGTATTGTTTCCATCAAGGATAACAAGATGTTTTTTTTATCATATTGCATGAATTTATCCCTGTACATCATGTCATCTTGCTTAAGGCGTTACTCTGTTCTTATGAACTTAATACTCTAGATGCATGCTGGATAGCGGTCGATGTGTGGAGTAATAGTAGTAGATGCAGGCAGGAGTCGGTCTACTTGTCTTGGACGTGTTGCCTATATACATGATCATACCTAGATATTCTCATAACTATGCTCAATTTTGTCAATTGCTCAATAGTAATTTGTTCACACACCATAAAATATCTATGCTCTTGAGACAAGCCACTAGTGAAACCTATGGCCCCCGGGTCTATCTTCATCATATTAATCTTCCAATACTTAGTTATTTTCATTGCCTTTTATTTTACTTTGCATCTTTATCATAAAAAATACCAAAAATATCATCTTATCATATCTATCAGATCTCACTCTTGTAAGTGACCGTGTAGGGATTGACAACCCCTTATCACGTTTGTTGCGAGGATTTATTTTTTTGTGTAGGTGCGAGGGACTCACGCATAGCCTCCTACTGGATTGATACCTTGGTTCTCAAAAACTGATGGAAATACTTACGCTACTTTGCTGCACCACCCTTTCCTCTTCAAGGGAAAACCAACGCAAGTGCTCAAGAGGTAGCACTGTTATCATTTGCATTTTTTCCATGCTATTTTAGGCTTGTTCTAGTGAGTTCTAGCAGGAGCTCAGTGTTCATGATTTGTAGTGCTTCACCTATACTGCACTTCCGTGTGCTTTGTTTACATGATGGAGTGTTGTAGCATAGTTTCTTGTTGCATCTTATGTGCTATGATGCTGTTAAGCGCAGTTTTGCATCGTTCTTGTTTTGCTCGTCATTTGCAAACCGTGCATCCGTTTTCGGTGATCCTTATATCAATTTCGACCGAAATCACTCCATCTTTCTAGCGGCATGCTTGGTTTGCCAAGTTGATGCCTTGATCATATTTTCCCTTCCGGAGTACCCATATGCATTGCACATCATATCTTGCATCCCATGCCATGTCTTGCATCATGTTGCTTGTGCATTGCATCGTGTTTGATTGTTGTTCCGTTGCTTGTGTTCTTGCTTTGGGTAGAGCTGGGAGATGAGTTCATGAACGAGGAACCTGTTGAGTACGTTTACCTTTCGACAACCCTGAGAACTTTGCAGGCAAGATGATCATTACCCTCGATATCACTTCTATCTTTGCTTGCTAGTTGTTCACTCAATCGCTATGTCGCGCTACCTACCACTTGTTTATCATGCCTCCCATATTTCCATGTCAAGCCTCTAACCCACCTTCCTAGCAAATCGTTGTTTGGCTATGTTACCGCTTTTGCTCAGCCCCTCTTATAGCGTTTCTAGTTGCAGGTGCCTTACAGGTTGTTCCATGTTGGAACATGGATATGTTGGGATATCACAATATCTCTTATTTAATTAATGCATCTATATACTTGGAAAAGGGTGGAAGGCTTGGCCTTTTGCTCGGTGTTTTGTTCCACTCTTGCCGCCCTAGTTTCTGTCATATCAGTGTTATGTTCCTTGATTTTGCGTTCCTTACGCGGTTGGGGTTATGGGACCCCCTAGACAGTTCGCTTTGAATAAAACTCCTCTAGAAAGGCCCAACCTTGGTTTTTAACATTTGCCTAATAACAACTAAAACTTTGCCTAGGGAGTAATTAACTCGATGATTATCTTAATTCAACCCCTAGGCTAGTGTTCCTTTGAGTGCTGGTCCAACCTGGGCGATGTCCGGCGCCCCCTGGGCAACCAGGGTCTCAGCCAACCCGACGTCTTGCCCATCTGTTGTGCCCTGAGAATGAGATACGTGCGACTCCTATCGGGATTTGTCGACACATCGGCCAGTCTTGCTAGTCATGTTTTACCATTGTCGAAATGTCTTATAACCGGGATTCCGAGACTGAGCGGGTCTTCCCGGGAGAAGGAATATCCTTCATTGATCGTGAGAGCTTGTGATGGGCTAAGTTGGGACACCCCTGCAGGGTATAAACTTTCGAGAGCCGTGCCCATAGTTATGTGGCATATGGGAATTTGTTAATATCCGGTTGTAGAGAACTTGACACTTGACTTAATTTAAAATGCATCAACCACGTGTGTAGCTGTGAAGGTCCCTTTTCGGCGAAGTCCGGGAAGTGAACACCATTGGGTTATGTTTGAATGTAAGTAGTTCAGGATCACTTCTTGATCACGTCTAGTGATACGTCTCCAACGTATCTATAATTTATGAAGTATTCATGCTATTATATTATCTGTTTTGGATGTTTATGGGCTTTATTAGACATTTTTTTATTATTTTTGGGACTAACCTATTATCCCAGAGCCCAGTGCCAGTTTCTGTTTTTTCCTTGTTTTAGCGTATCGCAGAAAAGGAAAATCAAACAGAGTCCAATTGATCTGAAACTTCACGGAACTTAGTTTTGGACCGAAAGAAGCCCACGGAGTATCGGAGTTGGACCAGGAGAGTCCCGGGCTGCCCACGAGGGTGGGGGCGCGCCCACCTCCCTGGGCGCGCCCCTCTGCCTCGTGGACAGCCCGGAGGTCCACCGACGTACTTCTTCCTCCCATATATACCCATATACCCTAAAAACTTCGCAGAGCACAATAGATCGGGAGTTCCGCCGCCAGAAGCCTCCGTAGCCACCGAAAACCAATCTAGACCTATTCCGGCACCCTGCTAGAGGGGGAACCCCTCACCGGTGGCCATCTTCATCATCCTGGTGCTCTCCATGATGAGGAGGGAGTAGTTCTCCCTCGGGGCTGAGGGTACGTACCCGTAGCTATGTGTTTGATTTCTCTCTCTCTCTCTCTCGTGTTCTTGAGGTGGTACGATCTTGATGTATCGCGAGCTTTGCTATTATAGTTGGATCTTATGATGTTTCTCCCCCTCTACTCTCTTGTAATGGATTGAGTTTTCCCTTTGAAGTTATCTTATCGGATTGAGTCTTTAAGGATTTGAGAACATTTGATGTATGTCTTGCGTGGGATACCCGTGGTGACAATGGGGTATTCTATTGATCCACTTGATGTATGTTTTGGTGATCAACTTGCGGGTTCCGCCCATGAACCTATGCATAGGGGTGGCACACGTTTTCGTCTTGACTCTCCGGTAGAAACTTTGGGGCACTCTTTGAAGTACTTTGTGTTGGTTTGAATAGATGAATCTGAGATTGTGTGATGCATATCGTATAATCATACCCACAGATACTTGAGGTGCATTGGAGTATCTAGGTGACATTAGACTTTTGGTTGATTTGTGTCTTAAGGTGTTATTCTAGTACGAACTCTATGATAGATTGAATGGAAAGAATAGCTTCATGTTATTTTACTACGGACTCTTGAATAGATCGATCAGAAAGGATAACTTTGAGGTGGTTTCGTACCCTACCATAATCTCTTCGTTTGTTCTCCGCTATTAGTGACTTTGGAGTGACTCTTTGTTGCATGTTGAGGGATAGTTATATGATCCAATTATGTTATTATTGTTGAGAGGACTTGCACTAGTGAAAGTATGAACCCTAGGCCTTGTTTCAACGCATTGCAATACTGTCTACGCTCACTTTTATCATTAGTTACCTTGCTGTTTTTATATTTTCAGATTACAAAAACATATATCTACCATGCATATTGCACTTGTATCACCATCTCTTCGCCGAACTAGTGCACCTATACAATTTACCATTGTAATTGGTGTGTTGGGGACACATGAGACTCTTTGTTATTTGGTTGCAAGGTTGTTTGAGAGAGACCATCTTCATCCTACGCCTCCTACGGATTGATAAACCTTAGATCAACCACTTGAGGGGAATTTGCTACTGTCCTACAAACCTCTGCACTTGGAGGCCCAACAACGTCTAGAAGAAGAAGGTTATGTAGTAGACATCAAGCTCTTTTCTGGCGCTATTGCCGGGGAGGTTAGCGCTTGTAGTTATATCTTTAGATCTTGCAATCGAATCTTTCTGTTTCTTGTTTTATCACTAGTCTAGTCTATAAAAGAAAACTACAAAAAAATATGGAATTTAGTTTGCCTCATACGCTTCATCTTTTTAATATCTTTTGTGAGTATGATGGAAAGGAAGATTGTGCCAAAGTGTTAGAAGAAGAATGCATTAAAATGTTTGGCACTAAATCTTTGAAAGATGAGCAAGATTGCAATGTTGTTAGTATGAATTCCTTGAATGTCCATGATGCTAATGATATGCAAAGCCACAAGCTTTGGGAAGCTATGTTTGATGAAGATGATATTTTTTCTCCCCCATGTTTTGATGAGCAAATTTATTATGATGAAAGCATGCCTCCTATTTATGATGATTATATTGATGAAAGTGGATTTGGAGAGATCATGACTTTATTTTGTGATGAATCCACTATTCCGGAAGAGGTTGCAAATGATTATGAGAACAATGTTGCTATCTATGATGATTATTGTGATGACTTGTATGCTATAAAGAATAATGATATGCATGAAGCTTGTCATCATGATTTCAGTTTTCAATTGGATTATGCCTCACATGATAATTATTTTGTTGAGTTTGCTCACACTATTATTCATGAGAAGAAGTTTGCTTATGTGGAGAGTAGTAAATTTTCTATGTTTGTAGATCATGAAAAGAATGCTTTAGGTGCTGGTTATATTGTTGAATTCATCCATGATGCTACTGGAAATTATTATGAGGGAGTAATATATGCTTGTAGGAATTGCAATAGTATCAAGTTTCCTCTCTATGTGCTTCAAGTTTTGGAGTTATGCTTGTTTTCCCTTCCTATACAAGTTGATTCTTGTTCCCACAAGTTGTTTGCTCACAAAATCCCTATGCATAGGAAGTGGGTTAGGATTAAATGTGCTAGTCATATTCTTCATGACGCTCTCTTTATGTTTCAATTCTTATCTTTTATGTGAGCATCATTGAAATCATCATGCCTAGCTAGGGGCGTTAAACATTACCGCTTGTTGGGAGGCAACCCAACTTTATTTTTGTTCCTTCCTTATTCATACTATTTAGTAATAAATAATTTATCTAGCCTTTGTTATTATTGAGTTTTTACGTTTTAGTTAGTGTTTGTACCAAGTAGAACCGTTGGGAAGACTTGGGGAAAGTCTTGTTGATCTTGCTGTAAAAAACAGAAACTTCAGTGCTCACGAGAATTGCTGCCAGTTTTTATTGGGGAGTGATATTTAGTTAATTCTTTTTGCAGTTGATCAATAGATAACTTCCTCATGTCCAGCAATTTATTTTATAATTTTTGGGGTTCCATTTGCGTTAGTTACAGATTACTACAGACTGTTCTGTTTTTGACAGATTCTGTTTTTCGTGTGTTGTTTGCTTATTTTAATGAATCTATGGCTAGTAAAAGAGTTTATAAACCATAGATAAGTTGCAATACAGTATGTTTAACACTAATATAAATAAAGAATGAGTTCATTACAGTACCTTGAAGTGGTGTTTTGTTTTATTTCGCTAACGGAGCTTACGAGTTTTCTGTTAAGTTTTGTGTTGTGAAGTTTTCAAGTTTTGGGTAAAGATTCGATGGACTATGGAATAAGGAGTGGCAAGAGCCTAAGATTGGGGATTCCCAAGGCACCCCAAGGTGATATTCAAGGACAACCAATAGCCTAAGCTTGGGGATGCTCCGGAAGGCATTCCCTCCTTCGTCTTCGTTCATCGGTAATTTTACTTGGAGTTATATTTTTATTCACCACATGATATGTGTTTTCCTTGGAGCGTCAATTTATCTTGTTAGGATTTTCTTTCTGTTATTTAGAACAATGTTTTGCATCTTTTTATTGGCATTGATAGCCTTTACTATGCCTACTTTACAAGTCTTCATGTTGATGTTTGAAAACATAAAGTTTACCACTGTTGCAATAATTCCCTAGAAAAGTCAGAATGTGATAAAATATTGAAACCTTTTTTATATTAAGCTCTGATAAATTTAATACTGTGGGAATTTTCTTTCATACTTTTTGGAGTTAGGGAACTATGGGTCTTGCTGCACTCTTTATAGACTATCCTGTTTAGGCAAATTGCTATTATGTTTTCATTGTTTGCATATGTTTGCTTTTTTAATGATTCTATTTGAGGATAGGACTATTAAATATGCAGAGGCATTTAGTATGCAATGTTGAATATTAATTTTAGTGATTTGCTACAGTAGAGTATGATAAGGTTTTTTCATTGGTTTATACTAACTTATCTCACGAGTCCTTGTTGAGTTTTGTGTGGATGAAGCTTTTGAGATTTAGGGAGACCGTGATATGAGAGGAATTAAGGAGATACAAAAGCTAAAGCTTGGGGATGCCCAAGGCATCCCAAGATAATATTTCAAGAAGTCTCAAGCGTCTAAGCTTGGGGATGCCCCGGTTGGCATCCCACCTTTCTTCTTCAACAACTATCGGTTAGTTTTGGTTGATCCTAAGTTTTTGCTTCTTCACATGATGTTAGACATTCTTAGAATGTCATTTTATTTTGCTTTGCTTGCTGTTTGAATAAAATATCAAGATCTTAAATTATTAAATGTTAGAGAGTCGTCACATAGTTGCGTAATTATTCAACTACTCATTGATCTTCACTTATATCTTTTTGGAGTAGTTTGTCATTTACTCGTGTGCTTCACTTATATCCTATGAGTAAATAGTTGAATGAGAGAATATCATAAATATGAAATTATATATGTTTCATATTCTTATCCCATGGGAAGTAATGACTTTACATATAAGAAGTAGATGTGGTAAATTTATTGAAGGTAAGCAAACATTGTATTGGTCACTTGAACAATTCATGAAAGAATATTGAAGGAAGAGAGATTTCACATATAAATATACTATCTTGGACATATTTTGTAATTGTGAGCACTCATTAAAATATGACATGCCAAAAGGTTGATGTTGGACAAGGAAGACAACGTAATGTGTTATGTTTTCTTATATTCGAAATAAAGTATATTGTCATGGATCGCCCAACACATTGAGCTTGCCTTTCCCCCTCATGCTAGCTAAATTCTTCGCACCAAGTAGAGATACTACCTGTGCTTCCAAACATCCCTTAAACCAGTATTTCCATGAGAGTCCACTATGCCTACCTATGGATTGAGTAAGATCCTTCAAGTAAGTTGTCATCGGTGCATGCAATAAAAATTGCTCTCTACATATGTATGATATTTTAGTGTGGAGAAAATAAGCTTTATACGATCTTGTGATATGGAACCAATAAAAGCGACGGACTGCATAATAAAGGTCCCTATCACAAGTGGCAATATAAAGTGATGTTCCCTCACATTAAGATTTTGTGCATCCAACTATAAAAGCGCATGGCAACCTCTGCTTCCCTCTGCGAAGGGCCTATCTTTTCTTTTACCTTATGCATGAGTCATGGTGATCTTCACCTTTCCTTTTTACATTTTATCCTTTGGCAAGCACATTGTGTTGGAAAGATTCTGATATATATATCCAATTGGATGTAAGGCATCATGAACTATTATTGTTGACATTACCCTTGAGGTAAAAGGTTGGGAGGCGAATCTATAAGCCCCTATCTTTCTCTGTGTATGATTAAAACTTTGAACCCATGAATATCGCATGAGTGTTAGCAATTGTGAAAGACTACATGATAGTTGAGTATGTGGGGTTTGCTAAATCAAAGCTCTGACATAGAATCTGACTAAAAATAAGATGATTTTAATTGTTTGATGACTGATAACACGGTTTGTTAGTTTTCAAGAAAGTTTATGATCTATACTTTAACATGTGAATAGTTTGTTACTTGATCATGAGAAGCTTTATGAGATGAGCTGTTGTTATGATATATAATCATGCTAGAAAAGGTGATTGAAATTATCATTGATAAAACTTGTGCACCTGCTAGCATTCACACTTCATAAATTACTTCTTTTATCATTTACCTACTCGAGGATGAGCAGGAATTAAGCTTGGGGATGCTGATACGTCCCCAACGTATCTATAATTTATGAAGTATTCATGCTATTATATTATCTGTTTTGGATGTTTATGGGCTTTATTAGACATTTTTATATTATTTTTGGGACTAACCTATTAACCCAGAGCCAGTGCCAGTTTTTGTTTTTTCCTTGTTTTAGAGCATCGCAGAAAAGGAAAATCAAACGGAGTCCAGTTGACCTGAATCTTCATGGAACTTATTTTTGGATCAGAAGAAGCCCACGGAGTATCAGAGTTGGACCAGGAGAGTCCCGGGCTGCCCATGAGGGTGGGGGCGCGCCCACCCCCTTGGGCGTGCCCACCTGCCTCGTGGACAGCCCGGAGGTCCACCGACGTACATCTTCCTCCCATATATACCCATATACCCTAAAAACTTCGAAGAGCACAATAGATCGGGAGTTCCGCTGTCAGAAGCCTTTGTAGCCACCGAAAACCAATCTAGACTCGTTCCGGCACCCTGCCGGAGGGGGAACCCATCACTGGTGGCCATCTTCATCATCCCGGTGCTCTCCATGACAAGTAGGGAGTATTTCTCCCTCGAGGCTGAGGGTATGTACCAGTAGCTATGTGTTTGATCTCTGTCTCATGTTCTTGAGGTGGTACGATCTTGATGTATCGCGAGCTTTGCTATTATAGTTGGATCTTATGATTTTTCTTCCCCTCAACCTCTTGTGATGGATTGAGTTTTCCCTTTGAAGTTATCTTATTGGATTGAGTCTTTAAGGATTTGAGAACACTTGATGTATGTCTTGCGTGGGATACCCGTGGTGAAAATGGGGTATTCTATTGATCCAATTGATATATGTTTTGGTGATCAACTTGCGGGTTCTTCCCATGAACCTATGCATAGGGTTTGGCACACGTTTTCGTGTTGACTCTCTGGTAGAAACTTTGGGGCACTCTTTGAATTACTTTGTGTTGGTTTGAATAGATGAATCTGAGATTGTGTGATGCATATCGTATAATCATACCCATGGATACTTGAGATGACATTGGAGTATCTAGGTGCCATTAGGGTTTTGGTTGATTTGTGTCTTAAGGTGTTATTCTAGTACGAACTCTATGATAGATTGAACGGAAAGAATAGCTTCATGTTATTTTACTACGGACTCTTGAATAGATCGATCAGAAAGGATAACTTTGAGGTGGTTTCGTACCCTAGCATAATCTCTTCGTTTGTTCTCCGCTATTAGTTACTTTGGAGTGACTCTTTGTTGCATGTTGAAGGATAGTTATATGATCCAATTATGTTATTATTGTTGAGAGGACTTGCACTAGTGAAAGTATGAACCCTAGGCCTTGTTTCAACGCATTGCAATACCGTTTACGCTCACTTTTATCACTAGTTACCTTGCTGTTTTTATATTTTCAGATTACAAAAACATATATCTACCATCCATATTGCACTTGTATCACCATCTCTTCGCCGAACTAGTGCACCTATACAATTTACATTGTAATAGGTGTGTTGGGGACACAAGAGACTCTTTGTTATTTGGTTGCAGGGTTGTTTGGGAGAGACCGTCTTCATCCTACGCCTCCTACGGATTGATAAACCTTAGGTCATCCACTTGAGGGAAATTTTCTACTGTCCTACAAACCTCTGCACTTGGAGGCCCAACAACGTCTACACGAAGAAGGTTTTGTAGTAGACATCATCTAGCTTTCGATCGTTCCGTAGTTTCTCATCTTACTCTTGTACTCGTATGTTAGCCATCGTATTTCCTTAGTGCTTGCTGCAACTCCACCTCATAATCACATCCTACCCATAAGCTTAAATAGTCTTGATCTAGTGGGTTTTGAGATTGCTGAGTCCTCGTGACTCATGGATACTACCAAAATAGTTGTAGGTGCCGATGATACCAGTGCAGGTGATCCTACCGAACTCAAGTGGTAGTTTGACGAGAACCTTGGCCGTTACTACCTGTCTTTTCCTGATGATCAGTAGTGGTGCCCAGTTGGGATGATCGGGATTTAGCATTTGGGGTTATCTTCTTTTCATTTGGATTGTCCATAGTCGGACTATGTGTGTACTCTGAATGATGTATGAGTTATTTGATCCTTGTGTGACGTGGCGATTGTAAGACAACTATTTATCTATCCTTGTTCTTGTACATGGGATTGTGTGAAGATGACCCTTCTTGCGACAAAACCAACATGCGGTTATGCCTCTAAGTCGTGCCTCGACACATGGGAGATATAGCCACATCTTGGGCGTTACAAGTTGGTATCATAGCTGGCCCTCGCGGTTACAGGGATGTTTGCGGATAGGTGCGTAGTCATGTTGTGCATGACATTTGTGACCTGTCGTGGCACACGGCATGACACATGTGCCAGACTGGATGCACAGACGTATGTGCCAAGAGGGAACGTTCCTGTGGCCCGACGAGGACGTCGGTTCCTCTGAGTGGGGGTGTATGTGATAGCCTGGTTTATTAGGGATGATAGACTACTCATATCAATAAGGAATTCCTTTTTTCCGGGAGCCCATTCGGACAGAACTCCAAAGTTAAGCATGCTTAGCTTTGAGTAATTGCAGGATGGATGACCGACCGGGAAATTGCTCCCGGGTGCACACGAGTGAGAACAAAGTGCACAGAAAAGACTAGTATTGATCTATGGGGCCAGTCTAGATCCTGCCAGGTGTAACGACCACCGACGGGTATGTCCGGGGCATTACAAATATGCACAACCGCCACATCCGTTCCAAGATGAATGTGCGGTTTCCCAAGACTGTGAATGAGCTTTACACATTTGTGGATAAGTGTGCTCGGAGAAGGGGGGGACAGAGGCCGCAGATGAAATAAGCAGTGAAAAACCGATACGAATCCGGCAGATCCACCTCCCCCGCCTCATAAACCATGGGTCCTCCATGCCCTTTCTCAACAGGCCTCCCCCACAGATATCCGTACTTCGCTTGAAGAACGGGCCCCGCTCAAGGTCGACAGGACGAAGTCGACGTCTTTGCTCCGCTGCTTGTTCAGTTTCACCGACCTCTTGCTCCCCTCGGCGGCAGCTCCTTCGCCGCGGCCGACAACTTCCTCTTCTCCGTGGGTTTCTTCCCCATTCCTGCAGCAGCACGGAGAGGGGAAGGATTGAATGGGGAGGGTGGCAACAAAGCGAGGAGCGAGATGGGGAACTATCGCTTGGCTTCCGGAGGAAGAAGATGGAGGAGCGGGGCAAGAGACATGTGAATCGTGTCGCTCTCTTTTCGCCCGCTCTTAATGGGGAAAAGCGAGGCAGAGGCGTGACGCTTCAAAAAGTTATTGTTTTTACCTTAACTGCAACAGTCCCATGACCCCCACAACGCGCAGTAATTGCGCGAACTAGATGTTGGATTGACTAGTCACCACAGCAAACCAGTGTGCGCAGCCATCTCCTACGACATGTCTGTGCACTTTTTTGGGCCTAACCCAACGTGCCCCGCGACACGTGTGGCTCAGGCCCGAGGGCTTATGTCGGGGAAAAAAAACAGGGGCATACATTTTCCCCTGACTTGTGTACGGACAAACCAAGGCCGAGCCAAGACAAACCAAGGACCAAGAGATTCGAAGGACCAACATACAGATCAGAGGCGAGCCCGGCAAGGGGCGAGGCCACCACCAGAAGAATACAACCAAGACATCCCGGCAGGGCCTGCCGGGGCTCGCGGAGGCAGAACCACCTCATCAACCACTCAACCACGACCCACGTCGTCAATCAATGCGGTGTCAAGCCGCAAGGTGATTAACTGGAAGCCATTCGCCACATGATAGCCATGTCCTACAATAGAAAACCACAAATGACACCCGTCCTGCGATGTGTCATGAGAACAGACGCGGAGCTGGCAAGATAGCCCCAGCAAGCCTTGCCGGGCAATCAGTGATGTGACACTAAGTGGTGCATTTAATGCACCCTATCAGCCCGCAGAGTTGGGTATGATAGCACTGTTTGCTATCATATCAGTGCATAATGACTGTTTTGCCACTATGGTATGACGCCCCAAGACCGGCGCTCCAGATGCCTTCCATGGATTTCGAGATTCGTCGTGTGATTCGTTTTGTTTGTTGCATTCATATTTTAATCATGTGCATTGCATCATGTCATCTTGCACCCCCGTTTTAAAACTCAGCCAAATAAATTGCATGGATCTTCGGCCCATTTAAGTCGAGGGAAATTCACATGGTGATTTCTCTTTACAACATATAAAAGTCTCGCAATATTGTTAGGGATCTATATTAAATATTCCACTATTTCGGAATTACCCATAAACACAGTTGCAAAATAATTCCGTGCCTTTTCTGCTTCAAGTTTGGTCTCCAAACTTTGCCCTAAATTCTTTCTTCACTTTCCGAAGCTCCACCAAAAATCTCAACATTTTGGCCACTCCTAATACTTGTCCTAGTTCAAACCATTTGAATTAAATTCAAATGAGTTTGGTTTTAAATCTTGCATTCGTGCCAACTTCTATTTTCTTGGATCAAGCTCATTTTTGTGAGTCCGGGAAAATTATCCTCGTGTCCAACTTCTTCCCCTAACCTCTCTTTCTTTTCTTTCTTATCTCTATTTAATTTTTATTTTTCTTTAGAGTTAGAGAGAGAGAGCCCAGCCCAGCTGCAACCTATGCCCAGGCCGACCTATGTCCACCTAGGCCCAGCCGCACTCTAACCCTAGCCAGCGATCCCTCACTCTCATCGACATCCCTCTCGCTCCTCATTCCTTTGCGCCGTCACCAGCCATGCACACACACGCACGCAAACCCCAAGTCCTGCTCGACCCCGCTCTCGATCCCCCTGCCTCAGTCTCGCGCCGCCGCGTCGACCAAGTTGCCTCCGTCTACTCTACCCCGCCTCCACGCCGCCGTCCTCCATGGCAGCTGCCAGCCGAGCTCGAAGCTCCGGCGCTACACCTCATCGCCGGAGTCCCACTCCTCTGCCTCGCTGCTTGGTACGCCGTGACGTCCGGCTACCATGCCGCCATGCTGCAGCGCCACCAGCCTCAACCTCCCCCCTCCCGCGGCTCCTCTGCCTCCGCGCCCTTCCTCTTATGTGCTCCACTCCCTCACACACGGCTCGCCTCTCGCCTCCTTCATCTCCTGCGCCTCCACATCACCAGTCCGCACAAGCCGGCCATCCTCCCACGGCCCTCGCGCCTCTGCACCTTCACATTGACCCATCTCCTCCTCGTCGCCTCATAGCGCAACGCCATGGATGCTCATGTCCCCGTCCTGGCAGCAGGCCGCTGACGTTCCTTCGTACCTCCTCCGCCCCCTGCTCCCTCCTGCCGCGAGCTCCACCTCCCACGGCGTGCTCCTGTCAACTCCTTCTCGTCGACCTCTTCAGTTCGTGGATCCTGCCATCGAGTGCCGCTCTGCCCTGGCTCTGTCCTCTGCTTCGCCCTTCGGCCACCGATCCCGTAGTTGACCGCCTTAAGTTGTTTCGGTTGGTTCAAACCAAGTCTCGCAAGACTGGAGGCCTGTGGTGATGCTTCGTTTTGGATTGCCAAGTACACCGCGCCGATGCCAAGTACGACTACGCAACCGGAATGCGACAAGTACCCCAACAACGTGTACATCTACACCGCCAAGACCGAGACCACCCCGAACCACGTCGCCTCGCCGGATCGTCAAGACTATCTCCATTCCCGCAAGTACCTCTACGCCCAAAGACGTTGGATGCCCAAGTTCCACTACAAGATGTAGCACTACCGTCGCCGAAGACCCGTGTAACACAAGCGTCATGTTCGACTACCCTTGTCGTGTACAACTACTGTCGACCCCAAGTTACTCAGATCCGTCAAGTTCTATCCGAAACAAACGTGTACGACTACTTCCCTCAACAAACTCATTCCGCCCCGTAAACACACGCTTTTAAAGTATAATCGTTCAGACGATGACCTGTGGATGAATTTGTGTGTTGTATGAGATGAACCCCATGTTTGCACCTTGCCGGTTTATTTCGTGCACGTCCCTTGTTTGGCTATGTTTCCGCTTTGCTCAGCCCCTCTTATAGCGTTGCTAGTTGCAGGTGCGGTTTGTAGTTTGTTCCATGTTGGGACATGGATATCACAATATCTCTAATTTAATTAATGCACATATATACTTGGTAATGGGTGTAAGGCTCAGCCTTTTGCCTGGTGTTCTGTTCCACTCATGCCGCCCTAGTTTCCATCATACCGGTGTTATGTTCCTTGATTTTGCGTCCCTAACATGGTGAGGGTTTATGGGCCCCTCTTAACAGTTCGCTTTGAATAAAATGCTTCTAGCAAGGCCCAACATTGGTTTTACCATTTTCTCAACATAATAACTTAACATGGTAATAAACTTGACGCATAGGGAGTTAGCGCTACCCGAGGTTCGTTATTCAACCTAATACACGGGGCCAGTGCTGATAGTGTTGGTCCCAAAAGGGCAGACTACGGGGCCGCCTCGGGGAAACCCGAGGTATTTGGTATATACCTGTAGGCTGACCCATCCGAACGTGGCCTAACACAAGATACGCACGGCTACTATCTGGGTGTCGGCAGGCCGGGAGGTCTTGTTGGATTAGTTTTACCATTGTCGAAATGTCTTGTGCACTGGGATTCCGAGTCTGATCGGAGGGTCCCGCGATGGAGGATAGTCTCGGCGGATCATGAGCTTGTCATGGGCTAAGTTGGGACACCCCTGCAGGGTTTAAACTTTTGAGAGCCATTCCCACAGTTATTGTGCCTCCATGTATCCCCAACACCAGATTGCATAACCAGAAAGTTTCGGGAGCTCATAGGTGGGTGTTCAAGTAGTTACCTAGGATATGTTCCTAACAGATGCATGATATGAGATTGGGGTTCGATGTCTAGTGGTCCGCCTATCCACGATTGGTTTTACAGTGGTCTCATTGTGTACTAAAGAGTCCTTGGATATGCTGACTCGGGGACGCTTCGTATGTCATGTGCACTGCCTTGTACATGATGGTGTTGTATGATCGAGCCTCTGCGGGCCCCACCATGAAAATTTCGGATGAAATCTCTATCATATGTTTGTTTCGGCTTATTCCACAAGCCAATCCTTTGTTTTGTTTTGAGTTGTGGTATTCGAGTTGCTTCGGAGTCAAGTGTTGATTCCATACCTTATCCTAAATGGTGTTCTCATGTTTTTATAGGACTGCTAATCCTTTCGATCATCGAGATTGTCATGTCAATTCTTTTCCAACCGACGTGCTTCTCTTCAGGCTAATACTATCATTTTGCCCATTCGTGAGATCAATTCTAAGTTTTCTCAATGGTGTTTCATCCGTCCCAAGTTGTCTTTGTTTTTCCCGCCCTCCCACCCTTTTCTTCAAGGACCCAGATTTCTTAATCAAGTATCCTTTTTATTGATGAGAAGTCTCTCCATTCTTTTCTGTCAATGTTCTTATCCGGTGTTTCCTCGTGAAGATGCTCAACAGTTTCAAGTTCATCATTCATCATTCTTTTTCTTCTCCGGTGGATTCAATTCAAGCTTTCAATGTTGATCATACCATTTCCTCCTTTTCCAAATGCTTTTTCATGCCGGTGCACCCCCCTAATCGTTCACCTCTCCCTATTCATTTGTTTCGGAGTGCTGAAGATATTTCAGAAGGCTCGTCTCTTCATTCAAGATCTGTGCGATGTATTTCGTGTTTCTTATCTCATTCAAACCATTTAATCTGACCAACGCAATCTCTATTTCAAGCAATTACTTCCAACGGTGTTTTATTTTGAGTGGGCCCTAAGCCACATGTCTTTTCCCAGTGTCTTACCTGACTCTTCTAAATTTTTTCGGAGTTATTCTCAAATTCTTTAAAAGTTGATGTAAGAATGAATTATCATCTGTCACATGTCTTTCTCTAAGATCTTTCAAATTCTTCTCATTGTTGATTCAACCTTTATATTCTTCATTATTCCAGAGTGTCTCAACAATTCATGGTGGTGTTTCTCGTCATCATTCTCGGATTTTGAAGACCGAAGAAGAGTTCCTCTTAAATCCTTACCCGTTCTTCTAAAGATTCATGGTTCTAGCTTTATACCATCCTCTCATAATTGTTTTCGATTGTGAGAATTCTTTTCACCCATCCAGAGCAATTCAGTAGTCCTTTTAGTTTGATTCTCCGGCGCCCATCATCTCAGAATTACTCATTCTCAGCTTTTAGCTCTCATTCTCCAAATCTTACCGGTGCATCATTCAAATATCCTCTAATCAGTTCATGATCTCTTTGTTCTCTCGTATCTAAATTCCCTCAAGTATCTGTGTTCGTTTTCTAAATTCTTCCCGGTGATTCGTTCACTTTTCTTCAATCGTTTTCAATTCTTACAATGGTTCATTCAAGATTCTTTTTCCTTTATTACCATATCAATTCATTCATTCTTTCCAAAGTCATACCAGTGGTTCATTGAAGATTTTTCCAAGTTTGCGCTATATCTCTCTTCAATCTTTTCAAGAAGAATAAGTAGGATGCCAAATCCATTGCTTGTCATCAATTTAAATTGGTGAAGGATACGCATAACATATTTCTTATTCTTGTTTCATCCAAGTGATTAATTCCTTATTATGGATGTTCATCAAAATTCTTGGTTTCAATTGTTCATATTTCTTCTCCGGAGTTCCATGTTTTCTCAGTTATATCATCGTGAAGCTCCATCTAATCAATGCAAGGATTCATCTTATTCTTTTCAAGCTTCCTTTCTTTGCGACCATCTTTTTATCTATCTGAAGCTCTTCGAGAGTTTCTTCATGGTGGTTCGTTAAGGATCCCTTTCATTGTTCAATTGTTCATCAAGATTTCTCTTGATGTTAAGATCCGCCAAGCTATACTCTAAAACAATTAAACATGGTGCTCAACACATGTTTTGTTTTGAGGAGTTCAAGCATTCTTCATCTTGCATTCCGAAGTGCAATTCTTTCTGTCTTATCTTTTGAGGTGGTGTTATGTTATTCTTGATAATTTCCCTTCGTGTTTCATGAATCAGAAGTTGTCAAGAAGGAGATATTTCAAAACCACCATTTTCTCTCTATTCTAGAGATCTTTTTAACCCAGCAATTTCTTTGTTGGAGTTATCTTGGGTTATTTTTTATCCAAAGCCTTCCCTAAGGAATATTGCTAATTGTGGTGCTTATCAATGATCCAGTCTTTCTCCATATCCTTCTCCGTGAAAGAGGCTTTTCATCTTTTCGTTGTTTCCGACAACTCCGTTCAACCCTTCTCCTAAGGATGCTCTTTCAAATTCATTTGAGGTAGAAGATGTTGTTTTCTTCTCTATTCTTCTGATTCCATTCTTACATTTGTTCTAGAGGCATTGTGACGTTACTCTCTTCGACCCATCGTCTCATTTTGTAAATATCATGTTATTTTCCTTGCTTATCCGTTTAGCCGGAGTGTTGTGTTTTCATTCGAGTTCTTTCATCTTATCAAGTCTTGCATCTCTTTTCAACCGGAGTGTTGTTCAAATTTGTTCTTCCTTGTTCCTTGTTTATCTCATTTCAACCATAGTGGTTTCAATTCCTTCTTGCCCATTGTGCTCGTCGTTCATAGCTTTGCAATCTCCAAGGTTCACATGTTGTTCCTTGTTTCTCTTTCTACCGGAATGCTCTCAACTTTGTTCAACTCTATTGTGTTCTTTCTTTCAAGTTTTCAACCTCTCAAGGTTCATCGGTTTCACTCGTTTGTCAAAGAAGCAACTTTGTTTTACCTCTTCCTCTTTCATTTCTCCCCGATGCCATCCTTAGATCTCGGGTCGAGATCTCTTGTAAGTGGAGGAGAGTTGTGACACCCCAAGACTGGCGCTCCAGATTCCTTCCATGGATTCTGAGATTCGTCCTGTGATTTTTTTTGTTCGTTGCATTCATCTTTTCATCATGTGCATTGCATCATGTCATCTTGCACCCCCATTTTAAAACTCAACCAAATAAATTGCATGGATCTTCGGATCATTTAAATCGAGGGAAATGCACATGGTGATTTCTCTTTACAACATATAAAAGTATCCCAATATTGTTAGGGAGCTATATTAAATATTCCACTATTTTTGAATCACCCATAAAACACTTGCAAAATAATTCCGTGCCTTTTCTGCTTCAAGTTTGGTATCCAAACTTTGCCCTAAATTCTTTATTCACTTTCTGGAGCTCCACCAAAAATCTAGACATTTTGGGCACTCCTAAACCTTGTCCTAGTTCAAACCATTTGAATTAAATTCAAATGAGTTTGAATTTAAATCTTGCATTCGTGCCAACTTCTATTTACTTGGATCAAGCTCATTTTTGTGAGTCCGAGAAAATTATCCACGTGTCCAACTTCTTCCCCTAACCTCTCTTTCTTTTCTTTCTTATCTCTGTTTTGTTTTTATTTTTCTTTAGAGTGAGAGAGAGAGCATAGCCCAGCTGCAACCTATGCCCAGGCCGGCCCATGTCCACCTAGGCCCAGCCGCACTCTAACCCTAGCCAGCGATCCCTCACTCTCATCGATCTCCCTCTCCCTCCTCATTCCTTTGTGCCTCCACCAGCCACACACACACATGCACACAGACCCCAAGTCTCGCTCGACCCCTCTCTCGATCCCCCTGCCTCGCTCTCGTGCCGCGGCACCCGACCAAGTCACCTCCCTCTGCTCTACCCCGCCTCCATGCCGCTGTCCTCGATGGCCGCTGTCGGCCGAGCTTGATGCTCCGCGGCTGCACCTTGTCACCGGAGTTCCGCTCCTCTGCCTCCCTGCTTCGTCCACCGTGACGTCCGGCCACCGTGCCTCCATGCTGCAGGGCCACCGGCCTCAACCTCCCCCTCCCGCGGCTCCTCTGCCACAACGCCCTTCCTCTTCTCTCCTCCACTCCCTCACGCGCAGCTCGCCTGCCGCCTCCTTCATCTCATGCGCCTCCACATTGCCGCTCCATGCACCCCGGCCATCCGCTGTTGGGGAACGCGACAGAAAACAAAAATTTCGGTATAGCGAGCATGCCCAGGACCACTATGGAGACTGCATACAAGGTTTGATCTGATCCGTACCAACTCGAAACGCAGCGGAAGAAGAGTCGGTGGAGATCATCAGTGCAGATCCCCGCAGCTAGGATTTACAACCTCCCAACCACGAGGATGTACTCCCTCTCCAGACATCCCTTCGGGAGGTGGCCGGACAGTCCCCCGGACAATGTCGCGGACAGCCCTTCGGGAGGATCCTCGAAACTCGGATGGTAACTCGGACAGCCCTTCGGGAGGATACTCGAACAGCCCCTCGCGCAAAAGATAGAAACTACCATCTCTCTACGGGGTTGCACACATATGGTGTCAGCTATCCGGCAGGGCTTCGCCGTCCAGAACTAGTTCCTGCCAGAACCCAGACAACCTTTCGGCCCTATGAAACTATTTCGGTGGGAGGGAGAGAGAATCCAGACAAGTCATGGCATGTGGATGAGAGCAAGGGATGAAGAGATGGCAGCCCTCACCTCCTCTATTTATAGGAAACCCAAGGGGTAGTGTGCCTCCACAAATTTACCAAAAACCCCATGCATTAGGTCACACATGAGGGTTTTATGGTCAAAATGGGATGCCATGTGGAGCTCCAAGGAACTGCACCATGCTTGCCCGGCGACCCCTTGGGGGCCCCCATGACGGGCTTCCTTGGCCCCCAAGCCCTTCTAGAAGCCTCTTTGCAAAAGCCCTAAAAGGTGGTTGTCCAAAAAATATCCATAAAGTGATTTTCACTATTCATGACGACTTTTTTCAGCGTCCGTTCAAACTGAAAATATTTATGTGGGCTTCGAACATTTCCAGTACCCACTAAAATAATTTTCAACGTGTTCCGAAACAATTCCGGTTTAGTGATTTTCAGCTACGAAACGCATCTGAAGTGGCTCCGGCAGCTCCAGAACATTTCCTGTTTTTATCCCGGAAAATTCCAAAAAGTTTCCAGAATGATTCTGGCACCCTCCAAGAATTATCAGGCATGTGCCAAAACCAATTAGACTTAATAGTATATCCCTAAACAACCTTTTGGTTTCACCGAAACTCATCCGATGACCTCTCTCTATGGAACTTTTCCGCTGTCCGAAACCTTTCCGGTGTCCAAAAGTTTTCCGGTGGTTTTCTCTCAGACTCCCTGTCTAGTATTACTCATATAGATGACCCTCAAGCGTGCGACCCTATAGGTTCTGTGAAGTATAGACATGACCCGGAACCCCTTCTGATCAATGATCAACATCGGAGCCGTGGACACCCGTATTGACCCCTATACCCACATGAATAAATATTCGAGTGAATCTCCAGTTGCAGTGAGCTATTCCTGTTGCTTCATGATATGTCACAAACACCCGAGGTGAGATTTATTGCATCCCCGTGGACGAACAATTTGTCCACCATGCAAGTTACCTCGTTACCGGTTCCGTTCTCTTTTCTCGTTTCTATGTTCCGGCATCCCAGTGATCAAATCAAAAGGTGTCTGGACAGACAATTATGGATACCGTAACACTGAGAGGGCCCGATAATATCTCTCCATCGTCGGAGGAGCAATCCCAATCTTGAGCTATCTCGTTACCTGCCATACTTTTCCGTGAACCCGTAAGCCGCCGTAATAGCCACCCAGTTATGAATGACGTTTAACAAACCCCAAAGTTCACGAAGCAAGTACGAAGGAACTCGATACTCTCATGGTCTAAGGAATTATGCAAACATTCACTATCTCTGTGTTATTAACCATAAACTTATGACGAAAAGAATCTCATAGCATAACATCAATTTGGGTCGATTCAACACAAGTGTTCTACCAACATCACGCCCTCAGAATTGTCAGCATAGACATGCCCATGATTAGGAAAATAGGATCATCATGCAATACATGAGCCAGTCTTAGAGGCAAGACTAGGAATACATTTTACCGTTTAGTATACCACACGTGAACATGAGTTTCCCTCCGAGCCTCGTGGATATTTCAGACTCGAGAATTATTGCAGTTATAGCATGGAAGCTAAACATTCATTAAAAACTATGGAGATACAAAATAACTATTATTACTGCCTCTAGGGAATATCTCCTACAGACTCCCACTTGCACTAGAGTCATAATCCAATTACATGGCTTCCCTAAGACCAATGGCTATCCGGTGCTGCTCATGCTTTGCTCATGGTAGAGGCTTTGTCATCGGGTCTGACATGTTCAGATCCATGTGAGCTTTGCGTACTTTCACTAAACCCGCTTCGACATGATGCCGAATGAGTTTATATTTGCGTTCAATATGTCTTGTCTTATGGTGCGAACTTGCCTCCCTTGCCTGAGCCACGGCACCACTCTTATCACAATAGATCTCCACCGGGTCCTGGGCACTAGGAACCACACCAAGGTCTTCAATAAATTGCTTGATCCATACTGCCTCCTTGGAGGCTTCTGAAGTAGCAACATATTCCGCCTCCGTCGTAGAATCCGCCATAGTCTTTTGTTTGGAACTTTTCCAATCAACTGCCCCACCGTTCAATATGAAAACATAACCTGATTGAGATTTGAAGTCATCTGGATCAGTCATGAAGCCTGCATCAGTGTAACCACTTACAATGAGCTCTTCATCACCTCCGTACACAAGGAGTAAATCCTAGGTCCTTCTGAGGTACTTAAGAATACCCTTGACTGCGGCCCAGTGTTCCAACCCTAGATCACTTTGGTACCGACTACTAACACTTAGCGCATAGGAAACGTTCGGTCTTGTACATAGCATGGCATACATAATAGAACCAACTGCCGAGGCATATGGAACATCATTCATTTGCACTCGCTCATCGAGAGTCCGAGGACACTGATTCTTGCAAAGCACTGTGCCAGGTGACATGGGGAGAAGGCCCTTCTTGGAGTTCTCCATGTTGAACCTTTTCAACACCTTGTCAATGTACGTGCTTTGACTAAGCGCTATCAGGCGTTTTGATCTATCTCTATAGATTCTGATGCCCAATACATATGCCGCTTCGCCTAAGTCTTTCATTGAAATACTTTTCTTCAATGAGTCTTTTATTTCGCTAAGAAAATTCACCTCATTTCCAATCAATAATATGTCATCCATATACAAGATTAGAAATGCATTTGCGCTCCCACTAAACTTCTTGTAAACACAAGATTCTTCGTCATTCCTGATGAAGCCAAATTCTTTGACCACTTCATCAAAATGAATGTTCCAGCTCCTTGACGCTTGCTTCAGACCATAAATGGCTTTCTAAAGTTTGCATACCTTTCCAGCATCCTTATGAACGACAAAACCTTCTAGCTGTATCATGTATACATCCTCTGTGAGGTTTCCATTTAGGAAAGTCGTTTTGACATCCATCTGTCATATTTCATAATCGAAATAAGCAGAAATTGCTAGTAATATCCGAACAGACCTAAGCATAGCTACGGGTGAGAAAGTCTCCTCGTAGTCCACTCCTGGAACTTGTGTGAACCCTTTCGCGAAAAGTCTAGCTTTGTGGATAGTAATGTTACCATCCGCGTCCGTCTTCTTTTTGAAAATCCATTTACAACCAATCGGCTTAACGCCTTCTGGAAGTTCTTCCAAGTCCCAAACTTGGTTTTCGTACATGGATTCCATTTCGGATTTCATGGCCTTGTGCCATTCCTTTGAGCTGGGCCCCGCCATCGCTTCCTTGTCGTGCGCAGGTTCATCATCTTCAATAATGAAGATTTCATTATGAAACCACTCAGGTGGCTGGATAGCCCTACCTGATCTGCGCGGTTCAGTGATTGCTCCATGCTATATTATCTACTGTTTTGGACATTATTGGGCTTTATTATCCACTTTTATATTATTTTTGGGACTGACCTATTAACCGGAGGCCCAGCCTAGAATTGTTGTTTTTTGCCTGTTTAGGGTTTCGAAGAAAAGGAATATCAAACGGAGTCCAAATGGAATGAAACCTTCGGGAATGTGATTTTCTCACCAAATACAACTCAGGAGACTTGGACCCTACGTCAAGCCAATCAACAGGAGGCCATGAGGTAGGGGGGGCGCACCTGCCCCCCCCTCAGGCGCGCCCTCCACCCTCGGGGGCCCCCTGTTGCTCCACCGACGTACTTTTTCCTCCTATATATACCCACGTACCCCAAATGATCAGATACGGAGCCAAAACCCTAATTCCACTGCCGTAACTTTCTGTATCCACGAGATCCCATCTTGGGGCCTGTTCCGGAGCTACGCCGGAGGGGGCATCGATCACGGAGGGCTTCTACATCAACACCATAGCCTCTCCGACGAAGTGTGAGTAGTTAACTTCAGACCTACGGGTCCATAGTTAGTAGCTAGATGGCTTCTTCTCTCTTTTTGGATCTCAATACAATGTTCTCCCCCTCTCTTGTTGAGATCTATTCGATGTAATCTTCTTTTTACGGTGTGTTTGTTGAGACCGATGAATTGTGGGTTTATGATCAAGTCTATCTATGAATAATATTTGAATCTTCTCTGAATTCTTTTATGTATGATTGGTTATCTTTGCAAGTCTCTTCGAATTATCAGTTTGGTTTGGCCTACTAGATTGATCTTTCTTGCAAAGGGAGAAGTGCTTAGCTTTGGGTTCAATCTTGCGGTGTCCTTTCCCGGTGACAGTAAGGGCAGCAAGCCACGTATTGTATTGTTGCCATCGAGGATAACAAGATGGGGTTTTCTTCATATTGCATGAGTCTATCCCTCTACATCATGTCATCTTGCTTAAGGCGTTACTCTGTTTTTAACTTAATACTCTAGATGCATGCTGGATAGCGGTCGATGAGTGGAGTAATAGTAGTAGATGCAGGCAGGAGTCGGTCTACTTGTCTCAGACATGATGCCTATATACATGATCATACCTAGATATTCTCAAAACTATGCTCAATTCTGTCAATTCCTCAACAGTAATTTGTTCACCCATCGTAGAATACTTATGCTCTCAAGAGAAGCCACTAGTGAAACCTATGGCCCCCGGGTCTATCTTTATCATATCAATCTCCTACTACTTAGTTATTTACTTTGCTTTTATTTTACTTTGCATCTTTATCATAAAAACACCAAAAATATTATCTTATCATATCTATCAGATCTCACTCTCGTAAGTGGCCCTATAGGGATTGACAACCCCTATTTTTGCGTTTGTTGCGAGGATTTATTTGTTTTGTGCTGGTACGAGGGACTTGCGCGTAGCCTCCTACTGGATTGATACGTTGGTTCTCAAAAACTAAGGGAAATACTTATGCTACTTTGCTGCATCATCCCTTCCTCTTCGGGGAAAACCAACGCAGTGCTAAAAGACGTAGCAAGAAGGATTTCTGGCGCCGTTGCCGGGGAGGACTACGCAAAAGTCAACATACCAAGTACCCATCAGATATCCTTATCTCCCGCATTACATTATTTGCAATTTGCCTCTCGTTTTCCTCCCCCCCAATTCACCCTTGTTGTTTTATTCGCCCTCTCTCTCTATCCTCCCTCTCTTTCTCTATTTTCCCCTTTTTTCCACTTGCTTTTTGTTTGCTTGTGTGTTAGTTCTCTTGTTTGTCGCGATGGCTCAAGATAATACTAAATTGTGTGACTTCACAACTACCAACAACAATTATTTTATTAGCACTCCGATTGCTCCTCTTACCGATGCTGAATCTTGTGAAATTAATACTGCTTTGCTGAATCTTGTCATGAAAGATCCGTTTTCCGGCCTTCCTAGTGAAGATGCCGCTACCCATCTTAATAGCTTCGTTGATTTGTGTGACATGGAAAAGAAGAAACATGTGGATAATGATACTGTTAAATTGAAGCTATATTCCTGGAACAAGTGCAAAGATGCTTTTATCTCTAATTATTTTTTTCCTCCCGCTAAGATAATCTCTCTGAGAAACGATATTATGAACTTTAAACAACTTAATCATGAACATGTTGCACAAGCTTGGGAGAGAATGAAATTAATGATACGTAATTGCCCTACTCATGGTTTAAATTTGTGGATGATTATACAAAAATTTTATGCCAGATTGACTTTTTCTTCTAGAAATCTTTTAGATTCGGCCGTGAGAGGCACTTTTATGGAAATCACTTTAGGAGAAGCTACTAAACTCCTAGATAATATTATGGTTAATTATTCTCAATGGCACACTGAAAGATCTACTAATTAAAAGGTGCATGCGATAGAAGAAATTAATGTTTTGAGTGGAAAGATGGATGAAATTATGAAATTATTTGCTAATAAGAGTGTTTCTTCTGATCCTAATGATATGCCCTTGTCTACTTTTATTGAGAATAATAATGAATCTATGGATGTGAATTTTGTTGGTAGGAACAATTTTGGTAATAACGCATATAGAGGAAATTTCAATCCTAGGCCTTATCCTAGTAATCCCTCTAATAATTATGGTAATTCCTACAACAATTATTATGGAAATTATAATAAGATGCCCTCTAATTTTGATTCTAATATTAAATAATTTATTACTTCGCAAAAGAATTTTAATGTTATGATTGAAGAAAAATTGCTTAAGATTGATGATTTGGCTAGGAACGTTGATAGAATTGCTCTTGATGTTGATTCTTTGAAATTTAGATTTATTCCACCTAAGCATGATATCAATGGGTCTCTCAAGGCCATGAGAATTTACGTTGACGAGTGCAAAGAAAGATTCGCTAGGATGCGTGCTAAGAAAGATGCCTTTATAAAAGTGTGTTCTTCTAGTACCTATGAAAATAATGATGAAGATCTAAAAGTTATTGATGTGTTCCCTATTCAATCTTTGTTTTGCAATATGAATCTTGATAATGATGGGACTGAATATGATCCACCTTTACCTAGAAGGGGTTCCAAGAATCCTGAATCTTTTGATCTTGATGCTAAATTTGATAAAAGTGGGATTGAAGAAATTAAAACCTTAGATGTTGCTAAACCCACCATTATGGATTTCAAGGAATTTAACTATGAGAATTTCTCTTTGATTGATTGTATTTCCTTGTTGCAATCCATGCTAAATTCTCCTCATGCTTATAGTCAAAATAAAGCGTTTACTAAACATATCGTTGATGCCTTGATGCAATCTTATGATGAGTGGGAACCAACTATTAAAATTAAAATTAAAGATCATGAATGCTATGCTTTATGATGAGTGGGAACCAAATATTAAAATTAAAATTAAAGATCATGAATGCTATGCTTTATGTGATTTGGGTGCTAGTGTTTCCATGATTCCAAAGACTTCCTGTGATTTGTTAGGTTTCCGTGATTTTGATGATTGCTCTCTAAACTTGCACCTTGCGGATTCCACTATTAAGAAACCTATGGGAATAATTAATGATGTTCTTGTTGTTGCAAATAGGAATTATGTGCCCGTAGATTTTATTGTTCTTGACATAGTTTGCAATCCTTCATGCCCTATTATTCTTGGTAGGCCTTTCCTTAGAACGATTGGTGCAATTATTGATATGAAGGAAGGAAATATTAGATTCCAATTTCTGTTAATGAAAGGCATGGAACACTTTCCTAGAAAGAAAATTAAATTACCTTATGAATCTATTATGAGAGCCACTTATGGATTGCCTACCAAAGATGGCAATACCTAAATCTATTCGTGCTTGTTATGCCTAGCTAGAGGCGTTAAACGACAGCGCTTGTTGGGAGGCAACCCAATTTTATTTTCATTCCTTGATTTTTGCCCCTGCTTAGTAATAAATAAATTATTTACTCTCTGTTTTTGTTGTGTTTAATTAGTGTTTGTGCCAAGTAGAACCGTTGGGAAGACTTGGGGAAAGTCTTGTTGAACTTGCTGTAAAAAACAGAAACTTTAGTGCTCGCGAGAACAGCTTTCATTTTTATTTGGAGAGTGATATTTAGTTAATTCTATTTTCAGATGATTAATAGATAAATTAGTCACGTCCATCAATTTATTTTAGAATTTTTGGGGTTCCAGATCTTGCGCTAGCTACAGATTACTACAGACTATTCTGTTTTTGACAGATTCTGTTTTTCGTGTGTTGTTTGCTTATTTTGATGAATCTATGGCTAGTAAAATAGTTTATAAACCATAGATAAGTTGGAATAAAGTAGGTATAACACCCTTATAAATAAATAATGAGTTCATTACAGTACCTTGAAGTGGTCTTTTGTTTTCTTTCGCTAACGGAGCTCACGAGATTTTCTACTTTAAGTTTTGTGTTGTGAAGTTTTCAAGTTTTGGGTAAAGATTTGATGGATTATGGAACAAGGAGTGGCAAGAGCCTAAGCTTGGGTATACCCATGGCACCCCCAATATAATCTAAGGACACCTAAAAGCCAAAGCTTGGGATGCTCCGGAAGGCATCCCCTCTTTCGTCTACTTCATCGGTAACTTTACTTGGAGCTATATTTTTATTTACCACATGATATGTGATTTTCTTGGAGCGTCTTGTATGATTTGAGTCTTTGCTAATTAGTTTACCACAATCATCCTTGCTGTACACACCTTTTGAGAGAGCCATACATGATTTGGAATCTGTTAGAATACTCTATGTGCTTCTCTTATATCTTTTGAGTTATATAATTTTTCTCTAGTGCTTCACTTTTATCTTTTAGAGCACGGTGGTGGATTTCTTTTATAGAAACTATTGATCTCTCATGCTTCACTTAGATTATTTTGAGAGTCTTAATAGCATGGCAATTTGCTTAAAATCCTAATATTCTTGGTATGCAAGATTAATAATAAAACTTTCTTATGAGTGTGTTGAATACTAAGAGAAGTTTGATGCTTGATGATTGTTTTGAGATATGGAGGTAATAATATCAAAGTGGTGCTAGTTGAGTAGTTGTGAAATTGAGAAATACTTGTGTTGAAGTTTGCAAGTCCCGTAGCATGCACATATGGTAAACGTTATGCAACAAATTTGAAACATGAGGTGTTATTCGATTGTCTTCCTTATGAGTGGCGGTCGGGGACGAGCGATGGTCTTTTCATACCAATCTATCCCCCTAGGAGCATGCACGTAGTGCCGAGGTTTTTGATGACTTGTAGATTTTTGCAATAAGTATGTGAGATCTTTATGACTAATGTTGAGTCCATGGATTATACGCACTCTCACCCTTCCATCCTTGCTAGCCTCTTTGGTACCGTGCATTGCCCTTTCTCACATTAAGAGTTGGCGCAAACTTCACCGGTGCATCCAAACCCTGTGATATGATACGCTCTATCACACATAAACCTCCTTATATCTTCCTCAAAACAGCCACCATACCTACTTATTATGGCATTTCCATAGCCATTCCGAGATATATTGCCATGCAACTTTCCATCATTCCGTTCATCATGACACATTCATCATTGTCATATTGCTTAGCAAGGTCATGTAGTTGACATAGTATTTGTGGCAAAGCCACCATTCATAATTCTTTCATACATGTCACTCTTGGTCCATTGCATATCCCGGTACACCACCAGAGGCATTCATATAGAGTCATCTTTGTTCTATTATCGAGTTGTAAATATATAGAAGTGTGATGATCATCATTTTCTAGAGCATTGTCCCATGTGAGGAATAAAAAAAAGAGAGAGAAAGGCCATAAAAAAGAGAAGGCCCCCAAAAAAGAGAAAGGGCATAAAAAGGGGGAAAAGGCCCAAAGAAAAAAATGCGATAAAAAGAGAGAAGGGACAATGTTACTATCCTTTGCCACACTTGTGCTTCAAAGTAGCACCATGATCTTCATAGTAGAGAGTCTCTCATGTTATCACTTTCATATACTAGCGGGAATTTTTCATTATAGAACTTGGCTTGTATATTCCAACAATGGGCCTCCTCAAGTGCCCTAGGTCTTCATGAGCAAGAAAGTTGGATGCACACCCACTAGTTTCTTTTGTTGAGCTTTCATACATTTATAGCTCAAGTGCATCCGTTACATGGCAATCCCTAATCCTTGCATTAACATCAATCAGTGGGCATCTCCATAGCCCATTGATTAGCCTCGTTGATGTGAGAATTTCTCCTTTTTTGTCTTCTCCACATAACCCCCTCATTATATTCTATTCCACCTATAGTGCTATGTCCATGGCTCGCGCTCATGTATTGCGTGAAAGTTTATAGGTTTGAGATTACTAAAGTATGAAACAATTGCTTGGCTTGTCATCGAGGTTGTGCATAATGATAGCATTCTTGTGTGACGAAAATGAAACATGACTAAACCATATGATTTTGTAGGGATGAACTTTCTTTGGCCAGGTTATTTTTGAGAAGACATAATTGCTTAGTTAGTATGCTTGAAGTATTATCATTTTTATGTCAATACGAACTTTTGTCTTGAATCTTTCAGATCTTAATATTCATACCACAATTAAGAAGAATTACATTAAAATTATGCCAAGTAGCACTCCGCATCAAAAATTCTATTTTTATCACTTACCTACTCGAGGACGAGCAGGAATTAAGCTTGGGGATGCTTGATACGTCTCCAACATATCTATAATTTTTTATTGCTCCATGCTATATTATGTACTATTTTGGACATTATTGGGCTTTATTATCCACTTTTATATTATTTTTGGGACTAACCTATTAACCGGAGGCCCAGCCCAGAATTGCTGTTTTTTGCCTGTTTTAGGGTTTCGAAGAAAAGGAATATCAAATGGAGTCCAAACGGAATGAAACCTTCGGGAACGTGATTTTCTCACCGAATACAACTCAAGAGACTTGGACCCTACATCAAGCCAATCAACAGGAGGCCACGAGGTAGGGGGGCGCGCCTGCCCCCCCCCCCTCAGGCACGACCTCCACCCTTGTGGGCCCCCTGTTGCTCCACCGAATTTTGTATCCATGAGATCCCATCTTGGGGCCGTAACTTTTTGTATCCATTAGATCCCATCTTGGGGCCTGTTCCGAAGCTCCGCCGGAGGGGGCATCGATCACGGAGGGATTCTACATGAACACCATAGCCTCTCCGATGAACTGTGAGTAGTTTACTGCAGTCCTACGGGTCCATAGTTAGTAGCTAGATGGCTTCTTCTCTATTTTTGGATCTCAATACAATGTTCTCCCCCTCTCTTGTGGAGATCTATTCGATGTAATCTTCTCTTTGTGGTGTGTTTGTTGAGACCGATGAATTGTGGGTTTATGATCAAGTCTATCTATGAATAATATTTGAATCTTCTCTGAATTCTTTTATGTATGATTGGTTATCTTTGCAAGTCTCTTTGAATTATCAGTTTGGTTTGGCCTACTAGATTGATCTTTCTTGCAATGGGAGAAGTGCTTAGCTTTGGGTTCAATCTTGCGGTGTCCTTTCCCGGTGATAGTAAGGTCAGCAAGGCACGTATTGTATTGTTGCCATCGAGGATAACAAGATGGGGTTTTCTTCATATTGCATGAGTCTATCCCTCTACATCATGTCATCTTGCTTAAGGCGTTACTCTGTTTTTAACTTAATACTCTAGATGCATATTGGATAGCGGTCGATGAGTGGAGTAATAGTAGTAGATGCAGGCAGGAGTCGGTCTACTTGTCTCGGACGTGATGCCTATATACATGATCATACCTAGATATTCTCAAAACTATGCTCAATTCTGTCAATTTCTCAACAGTAATTTGTTCACCCACCGTAGAATACTTATGCTCTCGAGAGAAGCCACTAGTGAAACCTAAGGCCCCCGGGTCTATCTTTATCATATCAATCTCCTACTACTTAGTTATTTACTTTGCTTCTATTTTACTTTGCATCTTTATCATAAAAACACCAAAAATATTATCTTATCATATCTATCAGATCTCACTCTCGTAAGTGGCCCTATAGGGATTGACAACCCTATTTGCGTTGGTTGCGAGGATTTATTTGTTTTGTGCAGGTACGAGGGACTCGCGCGTAGCCTCCTACTGGATTGATACCTTGGTTCTCAAAAACTGAAGGAAATACTTACGCTACTTTGCTGCATCATCCCTTCCTCTTCGGGGAAAACCAGCGCAGTGCTAACAGAGGTAGCATTCAGTTACAACTGTGTGAAGTCTCCACATCATATGCAACAACTTCGGGTTCAGTTGCAGGGATAATTAGTGGAATTTCTTCCGGTTCCTTAGCCATATCAACAGTTGTCGGAGATTCACTAATCTCATCAAGTTGTACTATCCTCCCACTTAATTCTTTGGCGAGAAACTCTTTCTCAAAAAATTGTCTATTTCTGGTAACAAACACTTTGTTATCGGACGGATGGTAGAAGGAATACCCAATTGTTTCCTTGGGATAACCTACAAAGTAACATTTGTCTGATCTGGGATCAAGTTTGGTAGGTTGTAAACGTTCTACATATACCTCACAACCCCAAATCCCGAGATGCGACAAACCGGGTTTCTTCCCGTTCCATAATTCGAATGGTGTCGTCTCAACTGATTTAGCCGGTGCTCTGTTAAGTGTGTGAGCGGCAGTTTCCAGTGCGTGACCCCAAAAAGATATCGGTAGATCTGCAAGAGATATCATCGACCTTACCATGTCCAACAAGGTTCGGTTACGTCTTTCTGATACTCCATTTCTCTGTGGAGTTCCGGGAGGCGTAAGCTGTGAAACGATTCGACGGTCACTCAGATGTTGGCCAAACTCATGACTAAGATATTCGCCTCCATGATCAGACCGCAGAAACTTAATCCTTTTGTTACGATGATTTTCTACCTCATTCTGAAATTCTTTGAACTTTTCAAAGGTTTCTGACTTATGCTTCATTAAGTAGATATATCCATACTTACTCAAATCGTCTATAAAAGTCACGAAGTATGACTTAGAGGCATAACCGCATACTAGGCATGTCGCAATAGGGGTAATCTTTACACATCCCATGTACTGAATATGAAGGGGATAAAGAGTTGGCTTACAATCGCCACTTAACACAATACATGAATATAGCATTACATCATGCAGACTACAATCAAGGTCCGACTACGGAACCAAAATAAAGAAAGACAACCCCTAATGCAAAAGATCCCCGATCGCCCCGACTGGGCTCCACTACTGATCAACCGGAAACGAAACAAGACTACGAACACGATCTTCATCGAGCTCCCACTTGAGCTCAGCGGTGTCATCTGCACTGGTATCATCGGCACCTGCAACTAGTTTTGGAAGTAATCTGTGAGTCACGGGGACTCAGCAATCTCACACCCTCGCGATCAAGACTATTTAAGATTATGGGTAGGAAAGGGTAGTGAGGTGGAGCTGCAGCAAGCACTAGCATATATGGTGGCTAACTTACGCAAATGAGAGCGAGAAGAGAAGCAAAGCACAGTCATGAACTAGAAGTGATCCTGAAACTACTTACGTTCAAGCATAACACTGTCATATATGGAGCTGCAACAAGCCCATCACAAGCTCTCATGGTCAACGAAGGATGTTCCTTCTCCCAGGAAGACCCGGTCAGACTCGGAATCCCGGTTACAAGACATTTCGACAATGGTAAAACAAGACCAGCAAAGCCGCCCGATGTGCCGACAAATCCCGATAGGAGTCGCACATATCTCGTTCTCAGGGCACACTAGATAGGTCAAGCTATGAGTAAAACCAACCCTCGAGTTGCCCCAAGGTGGCCCCGCAGGCTGCCCATTTTGGGCCAACACTCAGAGGAGCACTGGCCCCGGGGGGGGGGGGGGGGTTAAAATAAAGATGACCCTTGAGTCTACAGAACCCAAGGGAAAAGGCTTAGCTGGCAAATGGTAAAACCAAAGTTGGGCCTTGCTGGAGGAGTTTTATTCAAAGCAAACTGTCAAGGGGTTCCCATTATAACCCAACCGCGTAAGGAACGCAAAATCAAGGAACATAACACCGGTATGACGAAAACTAGGGCGGCAAGAGTGGAACAAAACACCAGGCATAAGGCCGAGACTTCCACCCTTTACCAAGTATATAGATGCATTAATTAAATAAGAGATATTGTGATATCCCAACAATAATCATGTTCCAAGATGGAACAAACTCCATCTTCACCTACAACTAGCAACGCTATAAGAGGGGCTGAGCAAAGCGGTAACATAGCCAAACAACGGTTTGCTAGGACAAGGTGGGTTAGAGGCTTGACATGGCAATATGGGAGGCATGATAAAGCAAGTGGTAGGTATCGCAGCATAGCAATAGAGCGAGCAACTAGCAAACAAAGATAGAAGTGATTTCGAGGGTATGGTCATCTTTCCTGAGATCCCGCAAGGAAGAAGAACGAGTCCAGAAGGAGTCAAACGGACGTAGTCGAACGGATCCTCGCAAACGCGACATTATCGAAACTAACCCGAAGAAGCAACACCGGAAAGAAGCAAACAACGTAGTAAACAACCAAGCATAAACATGGCATGATTCACAATCAAGTATGATGCATGTCTGGTTTAATGAAGCATGGCATGGCAAAGTGCACAAGCAAAACTACAAGTTAAGTGGAGCTCAATATGCAACGAGTTGCATATTGACAGAATGCCACATCAATTATTTAGTTCTCTCCCGTTTAGGTACACAACAATATTAAATGTTGTTAAACAGGGCAAGAGAAGAAGAAAAAGTAAAACCTCTATCTAAACAAGTTTAAATGAGGCCGGAACAAACAACAATTCCTGTAAATCCCCATATGCATTTAGCAATTTAATGCAAAAAACAATTTAAACAGTCTTATGTTGTTATCATGATGCGGATGACATGTTCAAGTTTTATGCAATTTGGAAAAGTTGACAGGAGCAGTATATGAAGCATTTGTCATCGTGGCGGAAACGAAAAGGGTGCCACAGCAATGAATCCGAAAATGATGCCACGACAACATTCCTGTTCCGGTAACTCGATTGAGATGCCCGTGCAAAAGGAAGTGTGACGGCATCGTGTCATGCAAGATGATGGGGTGATCCCGGTTGCCGGGTTCCCACGGGTGGACGGCATGGCAACGAGGAACTCACAAAGAACAACTCGGACATGGAGCAACACATGGTTCAACTCATACATCGCAAGCATTCGGTCCACGGGCGGTCATCTCACGGTTATACCCTCGAAGCTTGCGTTATCAGAGGGGTTCGAGTTCGATGCGGTGTAGGGAAAGTAGACGTTCTCGGGATGTTCGTAGTGGAAGTAGTCGTTCTCGCATGCTCTAGGGTCGGCGGTAGAGGTTCTCGTGATCTCGACGACGGTAGTGGTACATGTTTATCGAAGCATGAGTTTCTGTAGATGTTCGGGGTCACGGCGAGGAACTTGATGCATCGTTGAACTTGGCGTCCGAGGAATCCCGCGTAATCATACACGAGTCGTAGTCGAACTTGACGGTTCCGTTACATGGTTCTTCGGAGATGGTAATGGTACATGTTTTCGTAGAAGGACTTGACGAACCCGAGTCACTTGGGGTCGACGGTAGTCAAACTTGATGGTTTTTTGTTCATGGGTCTTCGGCGTCGGTAGTCGTTCTAGGCGCCGGGTGTCGAGGTACTTTGGCATTCTTAGGATTCCGAAGAAGGTAGTAGAGGTACTTGGCGCGTCACAATGTAGTCGAACTTGACGAAAAATGGGTCTCCTCGGGGACTTGATGCATCCGAGTTCTTCGGGTTTGTAGCTGTACTTGGCGTTCTGAGTCCGGGTCTTGCCGGTCTTGATGGTCCGAAATGAAAGAAAAAAACGCAAGGACCCCGGGTGGCAGCAACAAGGAAGCCATGGTAGTGGTCAGCAGCAGGAAGCAGGGAGCTCGAGCGCGAAGCGGGCAACTGGCAGACGACGCGGGGACGGACGGGTGAGAAGCGAGGCAGAGCAGCAGGACCTGGTGGCCGGCGTCGCCGGATCTCGCAGATGAGAGGCTGGTGCCTTGGGATCTCGCAGGAGAAGGCGGGTTGGAGAGGTCCTGCAGCGGCGAGGCAGTCCTGGCTTGGCAGAGCCGGCCATCCATGGTGGGCCAAGGTCGCCGGCGCGGCGTCGAGGGAAGCAGAGGCAGACAAGGTACGTGCGGGAGGAGGCGCTGAGGCGGACCGACCGACGGAGGTAGAGGAGCTGCGGGAGGGGAAAGGTCGAGGTCGGGGTCGACCTGAACGGCAGTGACAGCTTCGGTTGAGACCGCAAAGCCAGAGGCGAGGCTGCAGGGGTGCGCGGGTGTCGGGGCTGCGCAGTAGCCATGGATAGGCGGCGGCGGTGCGCGGGAGATGAAGGAGGCGGGAGGCGAGAGGGGCGGCGCTAGGCGGCGGTGCTCGTTGGTGCTGGGGCGCTCAAGATCGAGCGAGAGGTAGCGGGTGCTGGGAGATCGAAGAGAGAGGAGGAGGGATCAAGCATGGCCTCCTGGCTCGATGCGTGCGTATGTGATGGCGGCGCACTAGAGGGAACGAGGGAGAGGGTGAGATGGGGATCGGTCTAGGGTTAGAATGGTTAGGTGGGCTTTGGCCTTGGGCCGGCCCAGTAGAGAGGGAGGGGCTGCCCTAGAGAGGCCGGCGGCTGGGCCTTAGGCCAAATTGGTGGGAAGGAAAAGGCCAGGCCTGGTCGGCTGACTCTCCCTCATATTTCTCTTTATTTGCAAAAAACAGCGAATAACAAAGAAAGAAAATGAGAGAAATAAAAGGTCGGAGGAGGAATTTGGGCACGGGGATAATTTTCACAGACTCGTAAAAATGCGCATGGTCTGAGAAAATAGAAAAGGTTAAGTTTGAAAGATTAAATTCAAATTCCTTTGAATTTAATTCAAAAGGTTTGAACTAGGACAGGTTTTTCAAAGTGCCCAAAAATGTTGAGAATTTAGGTGGAGCTCCGAAAAATGACGAAAGGACATATGGCAAAGTTAGAGGCCAAGAGTTGTGATAACTAAAGCATTGGGATTTTTACAAGTGTGTTATGGTCAATTTCAAATTAAAGAAATATTGAATATAGCTCCCTACTATCGGGAGGATATGTTTTAAAGAGAAACCACCCTGTGAATTCCCTCGATTTAAATAGATCGAAAGATCTATGCAATTTATTTAGTTGAGTTGAGATGCAAAGATTAATGACATGATGCCATGATGACATGGTGCAATGCACATGATGCAATGATGAAAGCAACAAACCAACAACTCACATGATGAAACTCGGAAAAACATGGAAGGCGTCTGAAGCTCCGGTCTCGGAGCATTACAAAAACGTCAATGACATTAACTTGTATAACAATTTTACCTTTTCTGGTTTTCCCGGTCTTCTTATCTTCCAGATACTTCTTGTAGTTTCTCTTCCAGTGTCCTGTGCCCTTGTAGTAGAAGCACTCAGTTTCATTCTTGGCTCTGCCCTTACAGTTGCTTTGGGAGCCGGTCTTACCGACGCCCTTGCCCTTCTTTGGCTTGCCTTTCTTTTTGAAACTGGTAGTTTTATTTACAAGCAACACTTGCTTGCGATTTTTCCGCAGTCCTCCTTTTGTAGTTTTCTGCATGGCGAGCACCTCTTCCGGTGTCTTCTCCATCCCTGTCATGTTGTGGTTCATGACAACACCGTCATAAGACGGGGGGAGTGAAGAAAGCAACATGCCCATCATATGGCCAGGTGGAAGTGGAAATTCTAGGGCTTTAAGCCTTTCAGAATAGCCAATCATTTTGACCACGTGTTCACCAACTGAACTACCATCAACCATCTTGCATTCCATCAAAGCCTTCATGATATCAAATCATTCATACATTGCGGTTTCCTTGTACAGAGCATCCAATTCCCGGATCATATCATGGGGTTTATGGAATTCAAATCATTTTTGAAGCCCTGGACTCATGCAAGCTAGCATGAGGCGCTGCACTAAGTTGTGATCATCATCTTTAGTGGCCCAGACATTTTTTTCATCTTCCGGGGCCTCTATCGCCGATTTACCTGGAAGAGCAGTTTCAAGCACGTACAAATTCTTAGCGCTCCTAAGGACAATCCTCAGGTTACGGACCCAGTCCGCATAGTTCTTTCCAGTCGTACCTAACTTCTCTTTCTCTAACATCAGGCCTAAGTTGAACGCGGTGTTGCGAGCCATTTGATCTACAACGGAAAACACAAGTTTCACTTAGACTTTTATTATAATGAAATTTGCACTAGTGAATAAACATTTTTATTCTAAAGTGCGTTCCCACTCAAATCAATATCTCTCATAATTGATTTAGGGTGATTCAAGATCCATATTTCTATTCGATGCCATTGACGGGTTCATCACTGATGACATGAATGTCAATCGGTGGGCCAACTTGGCGATCACATTTCTATGTGATTCTTGTTCATCTTTTGATGGGCGTGTTCCGAGCTCAGGACTCTCCTTCCCGAACGTCAAAGACAACCAAGTAATCTTGCTGCGAGGTCTGACCTCACCCGCCTCATTCCTCTCGATTCGTTCATGCTCATGTGTACATGGCGCACCCCGAAAAGATACGAATTTCAGACGGTGCTACACTTGGGTGAACACTACCTACTTTGATATTTTAAGTTTGAGATATCACCCTAATAAAAGCGACTACCGCGCAATCAAGAAGGGTGTATCAAGAGATATATACATCTCAGGCAATTCATGATAGCATGATATGGTATAGCCTCTTCTGACGGAGAAGTTAAGTATTTCTTCGTCTTCGGCATTCGCGTTGGTGTTCACCTTCGTGAATATTGCCACCACCTTGTCGATGCACCAGATAATATCGCTATCTCCATAATGGATAAAATAAATGCATTACTTAAGGATGACACGTAGGTCATTAAAGTGCAATCATATGGCTCCAGCCATCATGCCGAATCATGACACACAGGTCATGTTAATTAAATCATATAGTCATCTCATACATAATCAAATTGAATATGAGCATTGCTATACCACATCACATGCACATCCTACAAAACCAAGTTAGACACCTCTAATCGGTTTATGCAAAATTTTATTTTACATGGCTTCTATGGTTTTGACTTAAACCACAGCTACCAACGTTTTATCATCAAGTATGATTATTCAAGTTGCTAGATTAACATCTCAGGGTGTATGAAACATGAGATAATTAAATCTTGACCCCATACTAAACTTCTCATGCGCATGACCCCCGTGTAGATCATATTTGCAATGCCCTTTCATCTGCGAATTTCATCTTTCTTTTGACTACGGCAGAACCCAAAGAACTGATAGCACTTCCATGACCAATCAGGATCACGGATTGCCAGAACTTTGTCAAATTTCACCATGCTGTCTCGAGATTGAGAAAATGCAAATTCTAGGGAAGCAACAAGAACGTCGGGTAACAGATTTCATCTGTCACCCGCATAAATAATTTTCAGCAATAGATCTCATCTACTACCTAATTATATTATGCAATACCCCTACATCTCCATGTATTCTAGATCGAAACCTGCATCTACGGATAGCACGACTCTTAATGCCACTGTTGGGGAATGCAACAAAAAACAAAAATTCCGGTATAACGAGCATGCCGAGGACCACTATGGAGACTGCATACAAGGTTTGATCTAATCCGTACCGACTCAAAACGCAGCGGAAGAAGAGTCAGTGGAGATCGTCGGTGCAGATCCCCACAGCTAGGATTTACAACCGCCCAACCACGAGGATGTACTCCCTCTCCAGACAGCCCTTCGGTAGGCGGTCGGACAGTCCCCCGGACGATGTCGCGGACAGCCCTTCGGGAGGATCCTCAAAACTCGGACGGTAACTCGGACAGCCCTTTGGGAGGATACTCGAACAGCCCCTCGGGCAAAAGATCGAAACTACAATCTCTCTACGGGGTTGCAGACATACAGTGTTAGCTATCCGGCAAGGCTTCGCCGTCCAGAACTAGTTGCTGCCGGAACCCAGACATCCTTTCGGCTGTACGAAACTATTTCGCTCGGGGGGAGAGAGAAGCCAGACAAGTCATGGCATGTGTATGAGAGCAAGGGATGAAGAGATGGCAGCCCTAACCTCCTCTATTTATAGGAAACCGAAGGGGTACTGTGCCTCCACAAATTTACCAAAAACCCCATGCATTAGGTCACACATGAGGGTTTTATGGTCAAAATGGGATGCCATGTGGAGCTCCAAGGAGCTCCACCATGCTTGGCCGGCCACCCCCTTGGGGGGCCCCATGAGGGGCTTCCTTGGCCCCAAGCCCTTTTAGAAGCCTTTTTGCAAAAGCCCTAAAAGGTGGCTTTCCAAAAAAATATCCATAAAGTGATTTTCACTATTCACGATGACTTTTTTCAGCGTCCGTTCAAACGGAAAATATTTATGTGGGATTAGAAAATTTCCAGTACCCACTAAAATAATTTTCAACGTGTTCTGAAACAATTCCAGTTTAGTGATTTTCATCTGTGAAACGCATCTGAACTGGCTCCGGCAACTCCGGAACATTTCCTGTTTTTATCCTGGAAAATTCCTAAAAGTTTCCAGAATGATTCTGGCACCCTCCAAGAATTATCAGGCATGTGCCGAAACCAATTTGACTTAATAGTATATCCCAAAACAACTTTTCGGTTTCACCGAAACTCATCCGATGACCTCTCTCCACGGAACTTTTCCGCTGTCCGAAACCTTTCCGGTGTCCGAAACTTTTCCTATGATTTTCTCTCAGACTCCGTGTCAAGTATTCAACAGATAGATGACCCTTAAGCGTGTGACCCTATAGGTTCGGTGAAGAATAGACATGACCTGGAACCCCTTCCGATCAATGATCAACATCGAAGCCGTGGACACCCATATTGACCCCTATACCCACACGAATAAATATTCGAGTGAACCTCCAGTTGTAGTGAGCTATTCCTGTAGCTTCACGATATGTCACAAACACCCGAGGTGAGATTTAGTGCATCCCCATGGACGAACAATTTGTCCACCATGCATGTTACCTCATTACCGGTTCTGTTCTCTTTTCTCGTTTTCGTGTTCCGGCATCTCAGTGATCAAATCACAAGATGTCTGGCCAGACGATTGTGGATACCATAACACCTAGATGGCCCGAGATTATCTCTCCATCGTCGGAGGAGCAAATCCCAATCTTGAGCTAACTCGTTACTTGCCATGCTTTTCCATGAACCCGTAAGCCGCCGTAATAGCCACCCAGTTACGGATGACATTTAACAAACCCCAAAGTTCATGAAGCAAGTACGAAGGAACTCGATACTCTCATGGTCTAAGGAATTATGCAAACATTAACTATCTCTATGTTATTAACCATAAAATTGTGACAAAAAGAATCTCATAGCATAACATCAATTTGGGTCGATTCAGCACAACTGTTCTACCAACATCGCGCCCTCAGAATTGCCAGCATAGACATGCCCATGATCAGGAAAACAGGATCATCATGCAATACATGAGCCCGTCTTAGAGGCAGGACTAGGAATACATTTTACCGTTTAGTATACCACACGTGCACATGAGTTTCCCTCCGAGCCTCGTGGATATTGCAGACTGAAGAATCATTGCAGTTATAGCATGGAAGCTAAACATTCATTACAAACTTTGGAGATACAAAATAACTATTATTACTGCCTCTAGGGCATATCTCCTACATCCTCCTGCGCGCCCTTGTGCCTCTGACCCGCCTCTGCACCTCTGCACATCCCCATCCTTGCAGCAGGCCGTTGCGGCGCCTTTGTACCTCCTCCGCGCCCTGCTCCCTCCTGCCGCGAGCTCCACCTCCCACGGCGTGCTGCTGTCAACTCCTCCTTGTCGACCTCTTCTGTTCGTGGATCCGGCCATTGAGTGCCGCTCTACCCTGGCTCTATTCTCTCCTTTGCCCTTCGGCCACCGATCCCGTCGTTGACCGCCTTGAGTTCTTTCGGTTGGTTCAAACCAAGTCCCACAAGACTAGAGGCATGTGGTGATGCTTCATTTTGCATCGCCAAGTACACCGCGTCGATGGCAAGTACGACTACACAACCGGAATGCGACCAGTACCCTGACTATGTGTACATCTACACCGCCAAGACCGAGGTTGCCCGAACCACGTCACCTCGCCGGATCGTCAAGACCATCTCGGTTCTCGCAAGTACCTCTACGCCCAAAGACGTTGGATGCCAAATTCCACTACAAGATGTACCACTACCGCCGCCGAAGACCCGTGTAACGCAAGCGTCAAGTTCGACTACCCTTTTCATGTACAACTACCGACGACCCCAAGTTACTCGGATTCGCCAAGTTCTATCCGAAACGAATTGTACGACTACTTCCCTCAACGAACTCATTCCACCCCGTAAATGCATGCTTTGAAGGTATAATCGCCGAGACGATGACCCGTGGATGAATGCATGTGTTGTATGAGATGAACCCCGTGTTTGCACTGTGCCCGTTTGTTTCATGCATGTCCCTCATTTGCCATGCCACCGACACATGGGACACCTGGTATCCGGGATCACTCCCCGTTGCATTGCACATTCCATGAATCCCATGTTTCTTTGCACTGACGTCTCAATGAGTTGTCGGAATCGGAACAATGCCTTGGCATCATTTTCGTTATCGCCGCCATGGCACCCCTTGTATTCCGTCATGGCGATAAATGCCTCGTATCATATTATGCCAACATTTTGATAAAATTGCATAGAACTTGTATATGTCATCCGCATCATGATAACAACATTTAAAATGTTTAAAATATTTGTTTGCGTTAAATTTCTATATTCACATGGGGATTTTCCGGAGTTGTTGTTTTTTGTTCCGGCCTCATTTAAACTTGCCTAGATAGGTAGTTTTGTATGCTTCACCTCTTGCCATGTTAACCAACATTTAATATTGTTGAGTAGATTAAACGAGAGAGAACTAAATAATTGTTGTGGGGTTTTTGCCAATATGCAACTCATTGCATATTGAGCTCCACTGAACTTGTAGTGTTGTTTGTTGCACTTTGCCATGCCATGACTCATTAAACCGGACATGCATCATACTTGATTGTGCATCATGCCATGTTTATGTGATGGTTATTTACCATGATGTTTGCTTATTTTCGGTTGCGCTTCTTCTCGATAGTTTTGGTTACGTTGCGATTGTGAGGATCCGTTTGACTATGTTGGTTCATATACTTCATGGATTCGATCTTCTTCCTAGCGGGATTTCAGGCAAGATGACCGTTACCCTGAATACCATTACTATCTTTGCTTTGCTAGTTGTCTCGATGCTATCGCTATGTCGCGCTACCTACCACTTGTTTATCAAGCCTCCCAAATTGCCATGATAGCCTCTAACCTTTACCACCATCCTAGCAAATCGTTGTTTGGCTATGTTACTGATTTTCTCAGCCCCTCTTATGGCGTTGTAGTTGCAGGTGCAGTTGCAGTTTGTTCGATGTTGGGACATGGATATCACGGGATATCACAATATCTCTAATTTAGTTAGTGCACATATATACTTGGTAAAGGGTGGAAGGCTCGGCCTTTTGCCTAGTGTTTTGTTCCACTCATGCCACCCTAGTTTCCGTCATACCGGTGTTATGTTCCTTGATTTTGCGTACCTCAAACGGTGAGGGTTTATGGGCCCCTCTTGATAGTTTGCTTTGAATAAAACTCTTCCAGCAAGGCCCAACATTGGTTTTACCATTTGCTCAACATAATAACTTAACATGATAATAAACTTGACAGGGGGCCGGTGCTGATGGTGTTGGTCCTAGACGGGCAGACTGCGGGGCCACCTCGGGGAAACCCGTGAAGGAAATATGCCCTAGAGGCAATAATAAAGTTATTATTTATTTCCTTATATCATGATAAATGTTTATTGTTCATGCTAGAATTGTATTAACCAGAAACATAATACACGTGTGAATACAGAGACAAACAGATTGTCACTAGTATGCCTCTACTTGACTAGCTCGTTGATCAAAGATGTTTATGTTTCCTAACCATGGACATGAGTTGTCATTTGATTAACGGGGTCACATCATCAGGAGAATGATGTGATTGACTTGACCCATTCCGTTAGCTTAGCACTTGATCGTTTAGTTTGTTGCTATTGCTTTCTTCATGACTTATACATGTTCCTATGACTATGAGATTATGCAACTCCCGTTTACCAGAGGAACACTTTGTGTGCCACCAAACGTCACAACGTAACTGGGTGATTATAAATGTGCTCTATAGGTGTAACCGAAGGTACTTGTTGGGTTGGCGTATTTCGAGATTAGGATTTGTCACTCCGATTGTCGGAGGGGTATCTCTGGGCCCTCTCGGTAATGCACATCACTTAAGCCTTGCAAGCATTGCAACTAATGAGTTAGTTGCGGGATGATGTATTACAGAATGAGTAAAGAGACTTGCCGGTAACGAGATTGAACTAGGTATTGAGATACCAACGATCGAATCTCGGGCAAGTAACATACCGATGACAAAGGGAGCAATGTATGTTGTTATGCGGTTTGACCGATAAAAGATCTTCATAGAATATATGGGAGCCAATATGAGTATCCAGGTTCCGCTATTGGTTACTGACCGGAGACGTGTCTCGGTCATGTCTACATAGTTCACGAACCCGTAGGGTCCGCATGCTTAACATTTCGATGACGGTTATATTATGAGTTTATATGGTTTGATGTACTGAAGGTTGTTCGGAGTCCCGTATGTGATCATGGACATGACGAGGAGTCTCGAAATGGTCTAGACATGAAGATTGATATATTGGAAGCCTATGTTTGGATGTCGGAAGTGTTCCGGGTGAAATCGAGATTTTACCGGAGTACCGGGAGGTTACCGGAACCCCCCCGGGAGGTAAATGGGCCTTAGTGGGCCTTTACGGAGAAGAGGAGAGGCGGGTAGGGCTGGGCCGCGCACCCCTCCCCCTAGTCTGAATAGGACAAGGAGAGGGGGCGGTGCCCCCTTTCCTTCTCTCCCTCCTCTTTCCCCCTCCCGAATCCTATTCCAACTAGGAAGGGGGGGGTGGGGGTCCTACTCCCGGTGGGAGTAGGACTCCTCCTGGCGCGCCCTCTCCCTGGCCGGCCGCACCCCCCTTGATCCTTTATATACGGGGGTAGGGGGGCACCACATAGACACAACAATTGATCAAGTTGATCATTTAGCCGTGTGCCGTGCCCCCCTCCACCATAGTCCACCTCGATAATACTGTAGCGGTGCTTAGGCGAAGCCCTGCGTCAGTAGAACATCAACATCGTCACCATGCCGTCGTGCTGACGAAACTCTCCCTCAACACTCGGCTGGATCGGAGTTCGAGGGACATCATCGGGCTGAATGTGTGCTGAACTCGGAGGTGCCGTGCGTTCGGTACTTGATCGGTCGGATCGTGAAGACGTACGACTACATCAACCGCGTTGTGCTAACTCTTTCGCTTTTGGTATACGAGGGTACGTAGACAACACTCTCCCCTCTCATTGCTATGCATCACCACGATCTTGCGTGTGCGTAGGAATTTTTTTGAAATTACTACGTTCCCCAACAGTGGCATCCGAGCCTGGTTTTATGTGTAGATGTCATATGCATGAGTAGAACACAAGTGAGTTGTGGGCGATATAAGTCATACTGCTTACCAGCATGTCATAATTTGGTTAGGCGGTATTGTTGGATGAAGCGGCCCGGACCGACATTACGCATACGCTTACGTGATACTGGTTCTACCGACGTGCTTTGCACATAGGTGGCTGGCGGGTGTCAGTTTCTCCAACTTTAGTTGAACCAAGTGTGGCTATGCCCGGTCCTTGCGAAGGTTAAAACAGCACCAACTTGACAAACTATCGTTGTGGTTTTGATGCATAGGTAAGAACGGTTCTTGCTAAGCCCGTAGCAGCCACGTAAAACTTGCAACAACAAAGTAGAGGACGTCTAACTTGTTTTTGTAGGGCATGTTGTGATGTGATATGGTCAAGACATGATGCTAAATTTTATTGTATGAGATGATCATATTTTGTAACCGAGTTATCGGCAACTGGTAGGAGCCATATGGTTGTCGCTTTATTGTATGCAATGCAATCGCCCTGTAATGCTTTACTTTATCACTAAGCGGTAGCGATAGTCGTAGAAGCATAAGATTGGCGAGACGACTATGATGCTATGATGGATATCAAGGTGTCGCGTCGGTGACGATGCTGATCATGATGGTGCTTCAGAGATGGAGATCACAAGCACAAGATGATGGCCATATCATATCACTTATATTGATTGCATGTGATGTTTATCTTTTATGCATCTTATCTTGCTTTGATTGAGGTAGCATTATAAGATGATCTCTCACTAAATTTCAGGATAAAAGGTGTTCTCCCTGAGTATGCACCGTTGCCAAAGTTCGTCGTGCCCAGACACCACGTGATGATCGGGTGTGATAAGCTCTACGTCCATCTACAATGGGTGCAAGCCAGTTTTGCACACGAAAAATACTCAGGTTAAACTTGACGAGCCTAGCATATGCAGATATGGCCTCGGAACACTGAGACCGAAAGGTCGAGCGTGAATCATATAATAGATATGATCAACATAGTGATGTTCACCATTGAAAACTACTCCATTTCACGTGATGATCGGTTATGGTTTAGTTGATTTGGATCACAGTGATCACTTAGAAGATTAGAGGGATGTCTTTCTAAGTGGGAGTTCTTAAGTAATATGATTAATTGAAATTAAATTTATCATGAACTTAGTACCTGATAGTATCTTGCTTGTCTATGTTTGATTGTAGATAGGTGACCCGTGCTATTGTTCCATTAAATTTTAATGCGTTCCTTGAGAAAGCAAAGTTGAAAGATGATGATAGCAATTACACGGACTGGGTCCCTAACTTGAGGATTATCCTCATTGCTGCACAGAAGAGTTATGTCCTGGAAGCACCGCTAGGTGTACCACCTGCACCTGCAACTGCAGACATTGTGAATGTCTGGCAGTCGCGTGTTGATGACTACTCGATAGTTTAGTGTGCCATGCTTTACGACTTAGAACCGGGACTTCAATGACGTTTTGAACGTCATGGAGCATATGAGATGTCCCAGGAGTTGAAGTTAATATTTCAAAAGAATGCCCGGATTGAGAGATATGAAGTCTCCAATAAGTTCTATTGCTGCAAGATGGAGGAGAATAGTTCTGTCAGTGTCGGGTGGTAGGTGCGACATATGCCAACGGGTGGCTTATCATAGTGGGAGCCAGTAAGACGTCGCCGGTGCCTGGAAACGGGATGAGGCAAAGACATGCACGCCAGCGAATCTTACCCAGCTTCGGGGCTCTCCGTGGAGATAACACCCCTATTGCTGCTCTGCGGGGTCTCCGCATGATCACTAGATGGACAAGTAGCTACACAATGCTCCTTGAGCTGTTCGGTGGGAGGAGGAAGAAGGGCACGGCTAGCTTGCTTCTTCTCCTTGTGTGGTGTCTAAAACTAGCTGGGGGTCCAACCCTTTGCATGGGTGCCCCGGGGGGTTTATATAGGCCTACCCCCCGGGGGTACAATGGTAATCCGACTGGGCGCGGGGCCCAGCCGTCTGTGACTGCGCTCGCCGGCTTCTGCGCCGGCTGCTGGGGCCCGCCGACTGGTGGGTCCCGCCGGCTGCCGGCCCCTTGGTCGACAGGCAGGCCCCACTGTCTAGGGCTTTGTCGGTGGCTGGTTACTGTTGCTCCATCTTGGTGACGTGGGCTTCGTCGTGGTAGGCGTGGCTACAGTGCCGCCGCCCGGCGGGTGATCGCTGTAGCCTCACCGCGTCTTGTCTCCTTAATGGGGCGTCTCCTTCGAGGAAGATGGCAAGCCGGCTGCGGGGAGCCGGCTCTCTCTTGGGCCGACTGGGAAGGTGTGGCCGCCTTCGGGTGTCTCTCTTCCCGAAGGGACCCATCGCCCGTGGGCCGCGCTGGTAGTCCGTCGTGGATGGCGTCAGGGTCGGCATGGCAACAGTGTTGTGCCGGGCGGGTCATGGTCACCCATACGGTGCACTATGCCGATCGTGCTCCGGGGTTTGGGGGTGGCAGGCTTTACTGTAGCAACGCCCCGTCTCATCGCCGCTAGGTGGATGCAAACTTTGAGGGTACGGTCTCGACCGCTTTATGGGAGCCGGCTTCTTGGAGTCAGCCTCCTCGCGGCCGGCTTCTCGAAGTCGGCCCTCCCATGGCTTTATTCATGAGGGCTAAAGTCGGGCCACCTTCCGAAAGCCGGCCTGGGTGACAGCCAGCAAGGGGAAGGCGGCCCCATGTCTTGGATTCTTGATAGCCGGACGGGCTCGTAATTTTTTCAGAAGGACCAAGGGAAGCCGGCTAGGCTACCCATGGCTATTTACTCCGACAGTAGTCCCCGAAGCTGATCGAGCTTTGAGGCGGACAAAGGGACGAGAAGCTTGGTCAGCTTCCTACCTTGAAGAGCCGGCTTTGCTGGTGTATCCCGATTTCGGGGAGCGCTGCGTCTTGCAGGCGGGAAAGTGGTCGACCCGCGTGCTGACCGCGGGCCCTCCCGCGGGCCACATGCCAGCGAGACCCTGCAGGCGCACGCGCGCGACGGGACGCCACCGCAGGCCCGGGCCCGCCACTCCAAGGCCTCGGCCCGAACGCTGATCTTCTGCGGCCCAGGTGGACCGCTTGCCTTCCCATGGCGATTTTATTTCGCCGTTAGGGCGCAATAAACGCGGGACGTGGGGGAGTGGGCACGATCGATCCTCACATTTCCCCACACGGCGCCTCCTCGACTCCGCCACGCGAGCCTATAAGTAGGGGGAGGAGGGGGAGAGACAGAGGTTCGCACGCTCTCTCTCACTCTGCCCCTTCTCGTCCTCCTTTCTTCCTCTCGTTGCCGCCGCAGCCTCCCGTCTCAGCGCTGCCGCGCCGCCACATCGTCTTGCTCCCATGGCGCTGTCGAGCTCGTGGGATGGCTCCAACGTCCATGAGGACCATGTTGAGTTCCTCCGCCAGACTCGGCGCCTGCCCGACGCCAACCTCGTGCGGGTCCGCCTGGCGCCAGAGACGGAGATCTCGCAGGCACCGGAGGAGGGCGAGCGGGTCGTCTTCCGCTCGCACTTCCTGCGCGGCTTCGGCCTTCCGGCGAGCGGATTCCTGCGCTCCTTCCTTGAGTTCTACAATCTCTGGCCGCATCACCTCACGCCCAACGCGGTCATGCTGCTGTCGGCCTTCGTCTCTCTCTGCGAAGGTTTCTTGGGGCTGCTCCCCACGCTGGAGCTCTGGGGGGAATTCTTCCATAGCAAACTCGGCACCGTCATCGCAGGCGTGCCCGCCCCTGTGGGGCCTTCATCGCCATGAGGAGGTCGGGCGAGAACAACCCGTTCCCGTCCATCCCCCTGATCCAGTCGGTGAAGATCTGGCAGAAGTCGTACTTCTACGTGAAGAACGTCGCCCAGCAAGGAGACCATGTCAACCTGCCGGCTTACGTAGCCGGCCCACCGGCTGGGAGGCAGCCCTCATGGAGTTTCCGGTCCAGGTCTCTGTCTCAGGCCGGGAATGCTGCCGTCTCCCGGCTTCGGGTGATGATCCAGTCGGAAGGCCTGAGCGGAGCCGACTTGGTGGCCGCCTTCGTGGAGCGCCGGATACTTCCTCTCCAAAGCCGGCCCCACATGATGTGTTAGATGAGCGGCCGCTTTGACACAAGCCGGCTGAGCACCAGGGAGATGCCTCATGCGGAGGTGTCGTACATGGTAAATCATATCTCCAATTGCAAGCTCGCCGAGGACTGGCGAGATGGCAAGGTGCCGTATTCTCGCGCCAACCCTCCGCCCGTGGTAAGATTTCCTCTCTTTCTTCTTTTTGTTGGTAGCCGGCTTTATGATGGCCGGCTTCTGATCGGTCGGTTCTTCTTAGCAGAACCCCCTTCTTCCGCCGACGTCCGAGGCAGCAGGGATAGAACGCCAGTACGTCCCCGACCGCACGGTGGACGACGTCGACGACCCGGATTTGGGGGCGGCCGCCATGGAAGACGCCGTCGTGGGGGACGACGCCGAGCCCGGAGGCACAGGGCTTACCGCCAGCTTCGAGGACTGGCCGGATGATGCCGAAGCCGAAGTCGCCCCGCGTTGCCAGCCGGCGGCCGACCATCAGGGCGCGGGCTCGTCCACCGCGCCAGCTGCCGGCGGCAGCGCACAGAAGCGCTGGGCCGCATCAATCCTCTTTGGCAGTCGGCCGAAGAAGTCCAAAGCCTCCACCGCAGCGACCAAACGAGATGAGGCGGCCGCGAAAGCAGCCCGCTTCCGCAAGGCGGTGAAGCAGCCTCAGGCGGTCTCAGCGTAAGTCGTCGATTGCCTGGTCGCATGCTTTTCATCGTTCTTTCCTGTTCGAACATTCTTCCTGACCTTTTCGCGCTTGCTGGACAGGGCGCCGCTTTCCCTTGAGCGGGGTCCGGGCGGCTCCGTAGTTGGGCCGACTGGAGGGTCTTCGGGCTCCCGCCGCGTGGACCCCCCGCCGACCTCAGGGAGGCCACGGAGCGGAACGCCCGTGAGGCGCGAGAGGAGCGTGAGGCGGCGGAAAAAGCAGCCACCCAGGCGGCGAGGGAGTAGGCCGACGCGGCAGCCAAGGCCCAGGCGGAGGCGGCGACCGCGGAAACGGAGGCGGAGGGTTCGCGTAACCAGCCTCGGCTGCTCGCCATTCCCCTCCGAGCCGTGGCCCCTAACACCCCATTGCCCCTGGCGGAGGAAATCGTCCAAGATCGGCCGCTGATGGAGAGGAGGGAGGACCTCGTGGTCTTCGCGGGGAGAGCGCCGCCGACAGCGCCAACCGGAGTGGGCCAAGGCGGCCAATCGTCAGCGGCGCCAGAGGAGCCGGCCGGGGGTGAGCCGGAGGACAGAGCCGGCTTCGAGGTGCAGCCGGTGGCGCGTCGGCGCGCAGGGGGAGGCGCCGCTCCGCCGGAGTCGCGCCGAGTTGCGGGCGCCGGCCAGCCGACGGAGGCTCTAGAGGCGGCCAGCACCGCCACGTTCGAGTGGACTCCCAGCGGGGGGACTGGCGAGCTGAATGTGGCGGCTCAAGAGGTCCGGAGCCGGCTTCAAGCTCAGGCCGCCCTGCTGCAGCAGTACACCCAGGAGTTCCTGTCGACGCGGGCCGCCATCCGGGTGAGTCTTTCATTCTTGGCCGCTTTGGTCTCTTGATTTCTTCCGTGGGGGCGCATCAGCGCACCCACTAGGTGTAGTCCCCGAGATTCGGTCCGACTGCTGAGCAGTCAGGTCAGATCTTTCTTGACGACTACCTTATTTTTGCTTCCTGTCTGAACTTACAGGAATATCATAACTCCCGTGCTGTTGCCTTCAACTCCCAGGCTCAGGAGTTGTGTCGGAAGACCGATGACCTGGCCGACAGCCGAAGTAAGTGCTTGATCTTGTCTGTCTCCTGTGGGGGCGCGTCAGCGCACCCACTGGGTGTAGTCCCCGAGATTCGGGCCGACTACTGAGCAGTCGGGTCGGATCTTCCTTGACGACTTTTTCCATATTGGTTTTTTTTTCTTTCGTGCTTTCAGGGGCCAACGCTGACTTGAGGAGGGAGCTCGGCGAAGCGCAGGCCGCCCTTCGTACCAAGGATGCTGAGTACGCTGCCTTGGTCCAGGAGCATGACCGCCTGGCCAAGAAGTTGGCTGACCAAGAGGGGAGCCACAAGGCGGCCCTGCAGAAAGCGCAGGATAGCGAGGCCGCCCTAAAGGCAGAGTTTGAGACTGAGGCCGCGAGCTGGGTTGAGACCCGGCGAGCGCTGGATGAAGGCTTCGGCCGCATCGAGGACTTGATCAACGATAAACCGCCTTCCTCGCTCGGCCTTGTTGAGGCTTGTGTAGTCTATACACATGCGCCACTTGTTGTTCTTCTTTAACACGAGGACCGGGTTGGCAAGCCACTCTGGAAAGAAGACTTCCATAATGAAGCCGGCTGCCAGAAGCCGGGCTATCTCCTCTCCCACAATCCTGCGTTTCTCCTCCGACAGTCGGCGAAGGGGTTGTTTGACTGGCTTTGCGTCTTTTCGGACGTGTAGTTTGTGCTCGCCGAATTCCTTCGGGACGCCCGGCATGTCCTTGGGGGACCATGCAAAGATGTCCCGATTCTCATGGAGGAAATCGGCGAGCTCGCCTTCCTATTTGCTGTTTAGGTTTGCCCCGATGACTGCAAACCTCTCTGGGTGCTCGGGGTCAAGAGGTATCTTCTTCGTCTCCTTGGCCGGCTGGAAAGATCCTTGAACATCATGCTCCTTGGGATCGGGGGACACGGCCGACTGCTTGCCGGCTATGGCCACGACTCGGTCCAACATCTTCTTTTCTTCGGCAATCACAAGGGACTCGGCCAGCCGGCTGCTGGCTGCTGCGCACTCAGAGGACTTCTTGTAATCGCCGGCTACGGTGATGACGCCTTTGGTGCTTGGTATCTTCATCTTGAGGTATGCATAGTGGGGAACTGCCATGAATTTGGCCAAGGCAGGTCGGCCAAGCAATGCATGGTAAGGGCTTTCCAGGTCCACCACTTCAAACCAGATCGCTTCCCGGCGGAAATGCTCCTTGTCCCCAAAAAGTACATCAATCTTGATCTTGCCAATGGGGGCGTAGGACAGGCCGGGTACGATGCCATGGAACACTATCCGAGTAGGCATGAGTTGCTTTGTCTTGACGTTCAGCTTCTCCAGGGTGTCGCGGTATAGGATGTTGATGCTGCTCCCGCCGTCTATCAGCACGCGGGAGAAGCGGGCAACGCGTCTATCCGTCGCGAGGGTGGCTTCCAGGACCAACGCATAAGAGCCGGGAGACGGCATCACCTCTGGATGGTCGGCCCGGCTCCAGCTGATGGGCTTTTCTGACTAATGCATGTGTCCGGCGGGGTTGGCAGCGACCACGCTGACTTCCTGGTGCTCTCGGCGTTTCCCGCGCCGGTCTTCGAGATGGCTTGTAAAGACGATGTAGGTTGCTTGCTCGTCGGGGAATTCGTCGTGCACGGCTCCGGCTACGGGCCGAGCGGCCGGAGGCGGCGGGCCGGCAGGCGGAGGCGGCGCGAGCCCCTCGCCTTTAGAGATTCGGGTGAGCCAATGGCACTTCCGGGTTGTGTGGTTGGACGGCTTCCCGCCGCTATGGAATTTGCACGGGGCGTCGAGAGTTTGCTCATAGGAGAAAGCCGGCTGCCAAGCCGGCCGGCTGCCCTTGGGCTTCTTGGGCGCGGGTCGCCCTTCAGGCAGCGCGTCTTCGACCGTGGCCACCTGCCGACTGGCGGGAGGCGGCGCAGGGCCCTTGCGCTTGTGGTCATTCGGGTGTGGGCGTCGGCCGGAATCCCCTGCCGGCGTCTTGGGCGCCGGGTTGAGTACATTCCCGGATGCGTCTACCCGGAGCTCGGTCTTCATCGAAGAGTCGGCGGTGGCGTATTTGTCTGCTATGTCCAGAAGCTCGTCGAGGGTAGTCGGCTCGTCGCAGAGGAGCTTGTGCTTGAGGAGGGTAACTTCTCGGCACCCGGCAGTGAAGTATTCTATGGCTTGCACCTCGTGCACCCCTTCGCAAGAGTTGCGGAGCTCGGCCCAATGCGTGAGGTAGTCGCGAGTGGACTCGGCTGGGCCCTGTACGCACAGGGAGAGCTGCCTGGGCTTGGGGGCCCGCTTGTAGGTGCTGGTGAAGTTGCGGACGAAAGCTTTGGTAAAATCTAGCCAGCTGTTGATGCTGAGAGGCTTAAGGCTGTTGAGCCAGGTCCGCGCCGTGCCTTGCAGCATGAGGGGCACGTACTTCATGGCAACGTGCCGGTTGCCATTGGCTATGCTGACCGCCGTGGAGTAGTCGATCAACCAATCTTCCGGCTTCATGGAGCCGTTGTACTTGGGCGTGTCTCTTGGGAGCGAGAACCCTTTGGGGAAAGGCTCGTCACGGATGCGGGGGCCGAAACAAGGTGGGCCGACATCGTCTTCTTCTTCCAGCGCCAGGGATCGCGCCAGGCGGTCGATCCGATGGCGGGCGTCGTTCTCGCCGACTCCTTCGCGGCGACCTAGTCGGCCGCTGAGAGTCGGGTGCACCACTGGCGGCGGGGTGGGATATCTCTCTCCACGGGGTCGAGGCGGAGGCGGGTTGCCCCTCCATTCCATGGCTCGGGGATGGCCGTCCGTGTCTCGCTCGATGGAGATTCGGGTCCGGCTTTAGCGGGCCGCCGGCTCTTTCTCGCGCCGCGCGCGGGCGTTGCTCGTAGTCGGCGTCCGGGACGTCGCGCCGTGATCTCGGCACGGGGGAGGGCTTCCCGCGCGGGCGTCGGCTTCGTGGCGCCGTGCGGCCGCATCAATCAGTTGCTGGATGCGCCGGGTCATGTGGGGGAGTTCTTCGGCCCCCAGTCCGTCCAACTCGTCCACGGCCGCCTGGGCGGCACGCAAGTTCTCGAGCGGAGTGGCATAGACCGGGCGATCGACTCCCAGCGTGTCGGCGATGACGGCGCCGCGTTGCTTGACAATGCCGGCCCGGCTTGGCCCGCCCGGGGCCGGCGTGCCGAAGGCAGCGCGGTCAGCTTTGCGCTGGTAGGCCTCAGTGAGGTGTCTCACAGAAGCCAATTTCCGGCCTTCCACGAGGAGGGCGAGGCGGCGAGCCTCCAGTGCTTCAGCGTCGGCGTCGGTCGGAAGGGGGATGGACAAGTCGTGGGCCGCCGTGTGTGGGGCATCGTGGGCGCTCTCGTCAGCAGCGCCGTCGTGGCCGATGACCATCACCTCGGTGGTGACAGCGTCGCAGCCATCGGCTCGGGGAAGCGGGTCATTGTAGATCGCGACGTTGGTGGGGAAGGTGTCGAAGGAGGCCGTGTCGGAGTCGACAGGCATCGGGTCGGTGGAGCCAACCGACTCCAGATCCACAGCGGGCTCGCCTCTGATGCGGGTCAAACCACTTGCGTCGGGGCAGTTTAGTACAGTCCTTGGCATTGACTTGGAGCGAGGGTGACTGCAGAGTCCGTGTCCTTCTCCAGGTCATGGTTGTAGAGTTCCCAAAACAAGCTGTATTGATTGGGTCCTCAGACAATTGATTTTCTCCATCTATTTCGTGCAAGTGTTGAGTACTTTCCTTGCATCAAGCGTCGGTGTTGCCTACTCCGAGTCATGGCCTGCTTTGGTTAATCCGTCACTTCCTCCGGGTCATGGTGGCCGGCTCAGAGATAGTATCGACTTTGCGGATGCGGAGCAAAGCTACAGCAATAACTTGGAAACCACTTGGCCATGGCACCAGCGGCGACTTTAAAATGCAGGGGCAGGGGCGACTCACGCGAGGGGCTGGCAGTGACTCGGAGGCAAATAGTTCGGCGACGTAGGGGTGCCAGGCCACTGAGACCGGTCGGCGGGTGGCTCTTCGTAGTTTGTTGTAATGCCTGGTTGTTTTTAGGATCGAGCTGGCAGTTTGACTCCATCTCGATTTCTAACAGTGCAGCAGAAATTTAATCCGGTTACGACGGATCAACACATTATGGTGGCCGCACCATGCAACCCTAATTTCTCAATCCTCCAACTTGCATCTCGGGTTATCCTGCATGCTATCTGTGCTGGCATTTTTTCATCTGTCATATCTGATCTAGTAGTACTCAAGTAGTCCTGGCCCTATGGGATTCCCTTAGATAAATAGCAGCAGGAATTAAATCTCCTCTTCAACGCCAGGTCATGTCTGGACTTTGAGCATCTCAGAATTGATTTTGATCTCTGATGATTTTTCCTTCATCCGGATGTTGCAATTGGGTGGACGACTCATGATCCGAGAGCTCTAGTATTTGCATCATGGACTAACCACCATACTCCATCCGAGGCCACGACAGCTCAAACAATACTTTGTCTCGGTCTCGGTAGATCGCCATGATTTTTTCGGCGGCTTGTAAAGAACATAACCCTAAATTTCTTTCATCTCAAATCTCGTACATCGCTCTGGCTGCCTTCTATGGAGACGATATAAATCCTTCCAAACCAGTTCCTCTTTGTTCAACAAATCACGAGCTTCTTGATCCTTGAAGAGGTCCCTCTAAGAACTCAACACCACTGTGCGCGAGCCCCACGGTGGGCGCCAACTGTCGTGGAATTGTCACGGCAGATGTCCTAGTGTCAGGACTTAGTTGTGAGGGCAACGCATCTATGTGTTATCTTGAGAGGGGTTGAGCGGAATCGAGAGAAGCAACACAAGACAAGGATTTAGACAGCTTCGGGCCCCGGGAAACATCATCCGGTAACAACCCTACGTGCTGTTTGAGGCTATCTCTCATTATGATCATGAGGAAGTCACCGTAAACCGGCTCTCCCAGTTAACCCTAACCCTTTAGGATTGTTTCTCCTTACTTTTCCATCTTTGGGGAACCCTACCCCTCCTTATATATGTTGAAGGGACGGGTTACATGTAGATTCCAACTCGGACATAAGACTTAACTATTATGACTTCTCTTCTTGGGCTTCTTAACATCTTGGGCTTCATAACGTCTCGGGCTTCATAACTCCTGGCAACCCAGTTACCACTGCCTGCCGGGAGTTAACTGGTGCCGGTTTAAGATAGTCTGTCAGGAGTTAACTGGTGCCGGTTTAAGATGGTCTGCCAGTTTAAGAATGTCTGCTGAGTTATCATCTGACTTAACTCCTGTCTTAACAGTCAGCCGGTTTAACAACCTACCAGTTTACCGTCTGAGTTAACTGTCTGTTTTACCTGTCTGTCTTAACTATCAGCCGGTTTAACAACCTGCCGGTTTACCACCTGCCTTAACACCTGTCGATTTACTAAGTCCCAGTTGGGTTATAACTCCGGCCGGATCATACCGTGGGGTATATCCCCGACAGCATGCGAAGATGTAGCTGGTGGGTCCCAGCAGTCAGGGGGGCGAATCATTTTTTTGGACGCACTTCCTTGCGTGCGAAGATGTAGCTGGTGGGTCCCAGCAGTCAGGGGGAAACGTTTTTTTTGCGAAATACGGTGGCCCGTCCGGTGGGTCCCCGCTGTCAGGTGGAGGAATAATTATTTTGCGCGTAATAAGGAGGCACTTCCTTGCTGCGGCCGTGGACCCAGCTCTCAGCCTCTCCACATACAGTCCATGTCCGATGGAAGCCATTCCTTGACCACGTTAACCACGCCGCGCCAAGAGCACTAGGGCGGTGTACGACGGCGAGGCCTAGGAAGGGGACAACGCGGAGCCGGGGAAGACGCGGCAGTGGATGCCCACGCGTAGAGGAGTATGAGGGTTCACTCGCTCGGCTGCGGTGTGAGGCTACCGTCGCCGCAGAATAACATGGGGTGTGGGTGCGTAGAGGGATGGCATGGCCAGCGGTGGGAGTAGTAGGGGGCGGTGAGGCCTTCGCGAAATCACAACCGGCCATGGGCGGCAGGAGTAGGCGGCACAACCGGTGCTGCTTTGGGCGGCTGGTGCAAGAAGACCATAGGTTGAAGAAGCACTATGGCCGTTGGATGGACATCGTACGGTCACTGGAGCTAGAATCATTCATATATTGACTAAAGTTGACAAAGGCCTCCATCCTAGTCAACTTAGTAGGCCCACCAGTCAGCCTCCCACCAAGGAGGGTCCCAGCTAGCAGGGGGTATTCATTTTTTTGTGCGTAATAAGGAGGCACTTCCGGTGGGGCCAAGCTGACAGCGGGGGGAACGTTTTTTTGCGAAATACGGTGGCCTGTCCTGTGGGTCCCAGCAGTCAGGGGGAAACATTTTTTTCATGAAATACTGGTGGCCCGTCCGGTGGGTCCCTGCTGTCAGGTGGAGGAATAATTATTTTCCGCGTAATAAGGAGGCACTTCCTTGCGGCTGCCGTGGACCCAGCTGTCAGCCTCTCCATGTACAGTCGTTGACCACATTGACCATGCCGTGCCGATAGCACCACGGCGGTGGACGACGGCGAGGCCTAGGAAGGGGACGACGCGGAGCCGGGGAAGACGCGACAGTGGAAGCCCGCGCAGAGAGGAGTACGAGGGTTCACCGGTTCGGCTGCGGTGTGAGGCTGCCGTCGCCGCAGAATAACAGGGGGGTGTGGGTGAGTAGAGGGATGCCCTGGCCAGCGTGGGATTAGTAGGGGGCACTGAGGCCTGCGCGGCAGCACAGCCGGCCACGGGAGGCAGGAGTAGGCAGTCCCGCCGGCGCTGCTTTGACGGCTGGAGCAAGAAGATCAGAGATTGAAGAAACACGACGGCCGTTGGATTGACATCCAACAGTTACGTCTGCTAGAATCGTTTGTTGACGTATATAATAACTAAAAAAATCTTGCATACGCGTCAACTAAACAGGCCCACAAGTCAGACCACTCCCTCTTTTTTTAATAATTTATATATAGCTCATGCCAACTTCTTATGCAATTTATTGCAGTCATTTTTTTTGGTTGGCCAGGGCCAATTTCGCATATTTCTGTGGGTTCCAAACTATTTTTAATACCGAAATGTCAATCCAGATTTAAAGTACTTTGAAGATATATTTAAATTAGGTTAATGCCTAGTGAAAGAGGAATCTGAAAATGTGAAAAAATTCAGAAATTATAAAGTAATTGCCAATTTGTCATCTATTTTTATATTTACAACCCATTTCATATTACTTTCAAGATTTGCAGGCGTCTTGAAAGAGTTGCAGCCCATCAGGGCGTAGAAAAATAAGTAGGCTTGGATTGGGTATTCTTCAAAAAAATAAAATGGGCTCATTTTCACAAAGAAAATATAGCGGGGCTGGTCACATGGCGAACATAAAATGTAAGCCCGGGCTAGACGGGCCACAGCCCAGTTCAAACCCCGCTCCGTCTCAACAATGCCAAACAAAAAAATACTGCTCGAGTAGCGACGTCCCAGGTGTCAGCCGATCTTGTGCTGTTCTCTTGTCTATTGACTATATATGCTCACAATGTCATGGGTCCCAGATGTCAGGAAAACACTAGGAGGAAGCATTTTATTTTTCCATACACTGACGTGGTGGGCCCCTACTCTCATCCTCTCCACGTACTTCTGCCGATTCCTGTTGTTTGTTGACCATCTTGACAACGCGAGAGGGCGGCGCTGCGGTGAGCGCTCCAAAGCGCGTGGAGGACATCGGCGTTAACGATTTAGGAGATGGTGGGGCGGCGATGCATGCGCTGAGGCGCAGCCAGCCGTGGGAGGTGGAAGCAGGTGGCCCCGCCGGCGCTGGTTTGGTTTTGGCGGCTAGAGGAAGACAGGACTGAAGAAACACGACAGACTGTAAAAGCAGCAGGAGTACTTAACAGCCTTAACTAAAACCAGTAGTGGGACTTAACAACCAAAGCTGAAAGCAGTATGAGTACTTATACAGGTTCAACCATACAAAGCACGCCTCGAACAATGCTACTTTGCTTACAGTTAACCAAGGGTGAGGCCGCCAAGCCCCAGGACAAGGCCCAGGCGCCACCCCGTGCATCCACAACCTTCTGAAAGCGGCTTCATCTTGCAACGCGGTCAATAAACAGGATATTCGCTTTAGAGCCATGGAAAAGCATGAACATAATCTTCTGTCCTATTCTCCAAGATGGACGGGCCTTCATTATTTGAGACCACCCATGAATAAGTATCTTTTCACCTCCAAGGGGAATTGAGTAGGTCGACATAAACATCATGTTGTGACCAAGGACAAGTCTGACCCGACCATGGTTAGGCGTCTGTATAGGAACAATAGAACTCGGCAGTTCCTATTTCAAGAAGATCACAGCTGTAAAAATGTGTATAAGTAATAGTTTATGAACAACATATATAACAGAAAACAGCTCGTACCATAAGTTTCTCGACATAGTTGGACCTATTCAACGAGTGCAGCAGTGGCACACATATCCCATGTGGCGTTCCACCATTAAAACGCCCCACAAGGACCTCAAGACCGTCAATAAAGTGTAGGAACTTGTGGATGTCGATCCAGTTAACTTCAGTGCCATTAGTAACAGCCGAGTTATTACAGAGTAACAGACGAGCAGACTGCTTAACTCTGAAAAAACCTACACATGCCACCAATTATAAGAAAATATTAGTTAGAAGTAGCATCTTCGTGAGAGATTTGTTGCTACTTCTAAAGTTAAATTGTGATTAGTTAGACAGAATAGGTGGATTAAGAAGTAATCGAGGCAACAAGCAAGAACAAGATACAAAACTAACACGGATGAACAATTGGAACAACGTCGAGGTGGAAGATCGCAGTGAAGATGAGACCAGGTTCTCCTATTTCCATCAACATTCGTGCGCTAACTTTCAGTCTGTAACACTTGAGAAAGTTTATCCAAGTTCGGCCATAAAAAAGCAGCAATCTTCTTGGTTCATGAACCCAACTTGGAACTTATATCCATGGCTTGTCTTCACTGTGACCATTAAACTAGTGTATTCAGTTATGGCAAGGCCGAGCATCTTGAGTACATGTGTTCTGGCAGAGCAAATAATACACTGCAGGAAAAATAATATGAGAATACAGCATGTTAAAAAAACCCCACCCTCCCGGATAGAAAAGAGGATTCTAGGAACATACTGTGCGCATTTCATAATGCTGTGTTAGGATAAGAAGGAACAAGTGTGGCGTCTCACCGAGGGCGCAGAAACCTATAGGATACTCGCACTTTAGGCACTGCAAATGAAACACACTAGATTCAGTAGGAAGAAAAATGCATCAACGGCGGCGGCTGCCATCCTAGGATTACCGGCAACCAAGGGACTTGGATTTATCGGGGATGGATGAAGAATTCATACCTGGTTCTCCATTAGAAAACCCTATGCAATCGCCGAGAGGGGGTTTTCTCTGAACAAGCAGACGAGGGAGAAGGGGATTCAGGCCCAGTGAAATATTGCTGCTTCGTCCGTCCAACTTACTGTTAAAGCTAGAAAGGGGGGTTGTGATTTGACGGCTCATTGGGCATTACTACGGCGCTACGACAGGGGTGTGTCTACCATGAAGTTGTGCACTCTAATTTGTGCATATGGCACGTGGACCCCATTGCCGGTTGCCCCACATATCAGCGAAAGGAAGTAGAAGGTTAAGAGTAACTAGTTACACATAAATATATTTTTTGACAGAGAGATACTCCCTCTGTAAAGAAATATACAAATCTTTTATATCACAGGCTCACCTTGCCGAGAAATATACTCCCTCTGCAACACACGGGCATTAAGGCGGTTCAACTTTTTTTATGGGGGTTCAGCTAAGAATATAATACTCAGATAGGCTCACGGTTCTGGACTTTGGGCCGCGTGCCGACCCTGCATGTTTGGGGGCCCATGTGTTCTACCTCAGCGCTTTTCATATTGCAAGCGATCGGTACGGTGCTGGTTTTAGATGCTATCGCAAGGCGAATACACAAAATTGAATAAAGCACGGCAGCTGTTGGAATGAAATCGAACGACAGTTCCTAACCAGCAATCAGAGTTGTAGTTCTATCAACGATATGCCATGTGATAAATAATACTGTCGTACTACTTATACACACAGGACACTTGTTTCACCATGCCAGATTATTACATCAAAATCTCTCGGAGGATAGATCAGTTCGGCAGTTGCATGCTGCTACTGAAGAATTTCAAAGTTGATTTGGACCAGCTCTCCTTGCCGAGAAAGTTCGATTTTGACATCATCCCCTACCGCAAGATTTGAACCTTGACCATCCTTTAGAATCAATCATCATGCGACCATCCTTTGTACTTACGGTATATTGAGCAGGTTCATTCACACCAAGGCTGCACATGGTAAGGGAAACTTGGCCTCGGTCGCCCGGATTGTTGAGCAACTCCCTCGCTGCTCTAGGAATTCTCTATTTGCAAACAAGAAGACATACCCAAACAGTTAGATCAACACAGTGAATCATGTGAAACAACATGGAAAGAAAAAAGAACGGAGCACTTGGGCGGCTAATGCTTACCAAGAAGGTGGACATATCGGTTTTTGTAAGGACTTTGGTATATGAGGTGTGAACTACAGCCCAGTCTGTTGCCGGTGCAACTGAACGGGCCGGAGCAGATGCAAGTGCAAGTGTTGGTGCAGGTGCCAAAGCCGCTGCTGCTGCCGGAGATGGTGCTCCTTGTAGAGCTGGTGCCGGTGTCGGAGCAGGTGCTGGTGTCGATGCCCGATCCTCCGGTAGATCAGACTGATCCGCTGATGCGGTCGGTGCCCAATCCTCAGCTGGATCAGACTGAGCTACTGCCGCTGTCAGTGCTAGAGCAACTGCCAGTGCTCGATCTGTGCGAGACAGCGGCGATCGTGTCTGGTCTGCTATGATCAGCTTTCTAACTTGACTAGGATCAGTGACCGTGATCCAGTTTTTTTCTTCTTTTTTTTTAAATGCGAGAAGGACTAATTGTGGTGTTTTTGTTAAATCAAACTGCAGTTCATCATAGGGATTCAGCTTGTACTCAGACAACAGACTGATCCATTTTTTTCCAGTACTATAAGTGATGGACAGTGCCTTCGTTACTAACACGACATAAGAAGTGAAACCTGCAAAAAATAGCCATCATAGAGCAAACCAAACGGTTTATTCTGTGATGAATGTCACATGGCAAAACCTGCATTATAAAATTGCAGGAAAAGAAAGAAAACATGACATTAAATCAATAAGATTTAGACAGTAAATCAATAAGAAATGAAGAAAAAAATTGGATCATGGTCACTGATCCTAGTCAAGTTAGAAAGCTGATCATAGCAGGAAATCACTATGTTGAAGTACTAAACAGAAGATTGATCGTCCAACTACTCGTGGCATGCAGGGGCCCCTCCTACTCCCACAAGCAGGACAGTCCAAAGGTCGTGACAAATCATATGGACCGAACATCCATGGGACTGGAAATCCTGATGGGTGCGATAAACCCTGCAATGCATACAGATATTGGAGTGTAACCATAATTGATAAACCATCCTCACAAAAAATATGATCTGGATACTTCAAAATATACAGACTAAATTCAGTGGACGGACATTAACATAGACTATTCTCAGGACTGACCACACACCAAAAGCGGCAGTACTAATAAACAATACAGGGTTCACAAACACAAATCAAGTACTGAACAATAGTACTTACTACAGACAAGCAAAGTTGCACTAACTAAACTCTGCAGACTATTTCTTGCCACCGACCTACGGGATGAACCCTGCATAACTGACTAGGCCATGGACTTCGTGTGAGATGTCTACATGCACCATCACCATCTTGTCAACCTTGGAGAACCTAACAGAGTGGTCTTTCCACTCATAAACATGATGATGAAGACATGCCGCATCAGATTTGTTGGGAAGCTTTACAAGAACCACACCCTTCATAATCGAAGGCACAGCCAGGAAATTGTTGTGGTCAAGTACAACCTCGAGAACACGCCTGACAATAATGCTACAGGAAAACTCTAGTTCAGGACATGTGGCGACAAGGACACAACAGCTGGATAGTTCAGCAGTAGAACTCATCATCAGGTCTTCCAGTTCACACGGCATGACTTTGAGAACTTCATCTCCACCACGGACCTGGTTCTAATTCAAACAGAAACCATATTTTATTACTACCTCCGTTCAGAAATATAAGATGATTTTTGATATTATACTCCATATAGGACTACATATACACACAGAATTGAGTGAACAAAGATATTAACATGTCTTCAAAGGCATGAGAGTAGAGGGATTACATGCAATATCCATAACACAAGTTACTGAGGCAAATATACCCTCTTAAAAGGTAGCATTGATGTTCATAAAGTACTCCCTCCGTCCCAAAATTCTTGTCTTAGATTTGTCTAGATACGGATGTATCAAGTCACATTTTAGTATTAGATACATCCGTATCTAGACAAATCTATGATAAGAAATATGGGACAGAGGGAGTAGTTGAAAGTAATCTATAAGAAATCAGTGTCAACCTCTCGCATGTTTTGGTCAAAAGAGTAATTTAGAACCATCATTTGGCACACTAAAATCACATGCAAGATCACCCAGAAAGTTGTACTACCAGTACTAGTACTGCGTGTTCGATGAAAAAACACGATCAAGATCGAGAAAAAGATCGTCAACAAGAGACATTACCTAGACTTGCTTAATGAGGGATCCCGGAGAGGGGCGCTTGGACAGGGCGATGGCTTTGAGCTTGTCTGCGGTAGTCTCGACGGGGTGCTTGAGCTTCTTCGTACCATGATCCTCAACGGTTTTGGCCAGAGCCATAGACATCACGTCGGCCGGCGCTTCGGCGTCCATCCAAGAGAGGAAGCTGAGAGAGAAGAGTGAAAGGAGGAACGAGATGAGGGAGAAGCGAAGCGAGTGGGGGTTTTCTTCAAGAGAGGAAGCTGAGAGAGAAGAGTGAAATGATGGTTGCTTCATCCGTCCAACTTACTACTGGAAAGGAGGGGGTTTTGTGATTTGACGACTCATTGGGCATTACTGCGGTGGTTCGATCGAGGTAGTCTACCATCACTCTACTACAGAGTAATTTAGTGCATGCCTGGTGGACCCAAGTGCTGGCTGTCCCACACGTCGGTGAAAGTGAGTAATTTAGTGCATGGCTGGAGGAGGATCCGCAGGGTAGAGCGTGTCCACTGTTTTTCTGAAGAAAAAAATGATTACATCAAGCATTTCCACTCTTACGACGGAGGAGTGCGAAACACGGCAGCCACTTGAACATACACAGTGCTCCTACTACTAGGCATGTGCAGTGGTTCATATAATAGTACTACACAATCTTGTTGCTAGTGTAGTAAGATATGACGATAACAAATGATGTTGTGTGCATGTCAACTACTCCTATATGTAACATAGTACTGCTTTTTCGACTGTCCGGTCGAGAATGAACGGTGAGATCAATGTTAACAGAACTAGGTCCAGAGCGCATGAAGAGTACGGTGCTACAGTACTCCACGAAACATGAACCATATGAAGCACGAATAGTGTTAGGCAGGGTGTATGAAGAGTGCACGGGATGGGAGCAAAAGTTCCCTTCTCGACCCACTTTTGGGTGTTTGGCAGAGTGCATGAAGGGTGAATGAGTCCACACTAGTAGGTTGACAAAAATACACGAAGAGGAAACAACTATATTGAGATGAGAATGCAACCAAACACACCCACAGGCTTTGTGCTACAGTGACTGATCTGCACCGTCTGAGTTTGATCCAACGGTCATGTTGCACCGAGACATGGACATGCCCATGCAGAGGGCGCCTAAACACCACTGAAGTCCCTCTGCTTCTCGAGGCGCACGACGTTGGTGATGCAGCGTGCAACGCCCGCAAAGCCCGCTCCTGGTCGACGGGAGCCAGCTTGTCAAAGACGGCGTCCAATGGCATGAATGGATTCCGGTGATGGAGCCCTGAAAGGATTCTCCTGGCAACGGCGACGACAGCCCGCAACCCCTCCTTGTCCAGCTCAGCCCCCACCATCGTGCGGAGATGGCTCATCTCCTCGGAGATATATGTGAAGAAGGAGACCAGGTCAGGAAGTCGTAGCTCGTTGAAGTCGACCGGGTGGTCGAACGGGTTTAGCCGGACGGCCAGCATCGTCGCACTAGCACGACGGAAGGCATCGCACAGCCGCAACACGTGCGTGGCAACTTGGTTCACCAAGTGGCTGAGGCGATCCTGGACCTCGTCACGATCGGCCCGCTCGTGCTCCAGCCGGCTCCCCCGACGGCCTATCGTATCTCCCGCTTTCTGCAGCAACGCCGCCGACGCCTTGAGCATCTTTGTGGTGGACGCCTGCTGCTTTTGAAGCTCCGTGAACTCCCGCACATAATGGAGGAGCATGGCACTCCTCTCCTCCTTGAGCTCACGGAGCTCCATGTCCTTGGGCCTGAGCTCCACATCCTTGGCATGGAGCTCCTGTGTCAGGCGCCTCACCTCAGACTCCGTGATCTGCTGCGCCGCCATGGCAGCAGGTAGAAGCAATGGGGAGAGGAAGCAAAGGGGGCGAAACGGCAAAAAGGCAATGCAATCTACGGGAAGGCGGAGGGAGGGGGGAATCTTTTGGTTTTCACCACGGTAAAACACCAGTCGACGAATTCTCACATCAGGGAGCAGTGGGTTTTTACAGGCGGAGTCATCGTGACTAATTCTGCCGCGCCTGCTCCCGTCAATAAAAAAATTAAAAATCCTGCTGTGCCTGCTCCCGTCAATCAAAAAATTAAAAATCCTGCCGCACCCAAACACCAGAGCAACATCGCGGTGGATATTTAAATTTACCTACCAGCAAGTATATAAAAAAAGGGGTGAAAAAACAAATGTGGCGGCAGCCTAGCTAATCGGTCGAACTAGCCCAACTAGCTAGCCACCATGCTTCACTAATGTACTCAGCGGGAAAGGTGGTCTTTCGTGATTTGACAACTCATTTACTTGCTTCGGCGCTACGACTGAGGAGGACCCAAAAAACGCGTGGTAGGGTGTCCAACGTCAGGAAGAATATATGCGTGCACCACCCAGGAGCACCCCGAAACCACGCGGTATGGCGTGCCACGTCTCGGCACGGAGGAAAAATGTGCGTGTAAAAATATACTGTATCAGATGTGGTACCTATGGTTCGACCTCGGGACCTAGCCAGTCGGTCGAAAACACCCCACTAGCCACACAACTTCATCATGCAAACGTGGCACGGAGGATAGATGTGGTTAGCTCCGTCTAGACCAGCCACAATGTCTCTTGTTCTAGGCGATTATTCTATTTCCAAGCTTTTTTTAGTTGTAATAACACCACGGCAAGATAGCGTCGCTCTTCGTGTGTGCCCGTGCAAAGGTTATACGATGGAGAGAAGAGAGATTGAGATCGCAGACCTGGGACCCACGTGTGACGCCCCGAGACCGATGCGCTAGTTGTCTTCCAGTTATTCGATGTTGTTGCCATGTCATTCACTTGCGTGTTGCATTTTATCAGGTCATCATGTTCATTGCATCATCATGTTTTCAAAACTTGCATCCGTCCGGGTTCCCCCAGTTCTGTCCGTTGTCCGTTCTGAGCCCAACCACACTCGCACGCGCCCGCGGCATGTCCGAAATATTATTTTATAAGTGGCCGGAAAATGTTCTCGGAATGGGATGAAAGTTGGCGTGTGGTCTTATTATAGTATAGATAGACTGCCTGTCAAGTTTCATCGCATTCGGAGTTCGTTTGACGCCCCAACATTTAACTATAGCGGCAATATAGCTGGTCTAACGTCGGACGTTTTCTGTCTCCGGAAACAGTCGCCGGGCATCTCTCTCTTCTCTTCTCTCAGCTCGAGACCGCCTATACAGTCTACCTCTCACCTCCAGGCCCTACCTAACCTCTCTCGTCAGTCCGCGGACCTCCTCCCGCGCGCGTCCGAAATTTGTCCCGGACCCGACCCGGACAGTCGTTACCGCTGTGTCCGGATCATCCCCTAACATCTACAAAACGTCTCCGTTTCTTTATTTGGACTCTCTAACCTTTTTTATCTCGACTGTCCGATCTAAATCGGAGGGTCCAAATAGCCCTTTATCTCATTGCTATATATATTGGTCCAAAAACCCCAGTCTAGACAGCCCCTTCCATCCAATCCCTCGCCTGCTGCCGCCACTCTCAATCTTGGGATTCTCCCAGATCCACTCCTCCCCAAATCCCGAAGCCGCCGCCACCCGCTCTTCCTTGTTGCTCGGGAGCGTGTCCCATCGCCAGCCACGCGCTCCTTCCCCCGCGCAAAACCTCGTCGCCGTCCGGCAGGGAACCGGACCAGGCTGCCCCTCTGCTCCCCATCCTCCTTCCCGTTTCCTTCTCCCTCCTCTCACATCTCTCTCTCTCACAGGGACCGCTTTGTCGTCTCCCAGCCGCACCCGGGGATTTTCTCGCCGGACCAGAAGGACTAGCACCGCCGCGCCACCCCTCCTCAACCGTCGCCATGCCCGCGCCTCCCGAGGAGCTTGTCGTTTCTCCGTTCTCTGCTTCCCAGAGTTTGTCCCCGTGAGGTCTTCTTCAAGACATGCTGCGCCAAGTATCGCCTCCCTCCCTGCGCCTTCGTCGCCCCAGCCAAGTCCCGCGCCAAGCTGTTGTCTCCTACCTCGCCGTCCAGTCACCGCGTCGCCGTCCAGGACCTCGCCGGCCTCCCCTTCTTCTGCTGCGCAAGGAGGATGACGCATCCAGGGAGCGCCCGCTCGTTCCAGCCGCGTCCCTCGGAAGCCCGCCGCCATCGCCACGGAGCTTCCTCGGCCTCTCCTCTGCTCCGACCCAGGCCTCCGGCGGCCTTGCCGTCGTCGTCGCCACGGTGAGCAGCCGTTCTACCACGACCTTGCCTCTGTCTCCTCCTCTCCATGTCCTGATCGCCGGCCATGCTTCTCCCCCATAGGAGCTCGTCCGTTTTCCCAAAGGCTCCACCGACCATGCCCTTCGACGGAGTCCACATCGTCCGGCTCGTCCCACTTCCCGCAGGCCTCCCCGTCACTTGCCGGAGCCCCAGCGTCGCCATGTCGACCTCGCCCCTGCCTTGTTGCCTCGCCTCTGCTTTGAGCGACAGGAACACCGACGCCCCAAACCAGCACCATGGAGACGCCATCATCGCCTCCTCCACCGGATCTCCTTCACTCCGCCACCCAGCCGCCGGATCCGCCTGTTCCGGATGATTCCCGCCCGGCGCCGTGCCGAACCCATGCCTCCACCGCTGCCGTTCTTCTTCAGCGAGGTGCAGTAGCGCTGCATCAAGCGCTTGACCACCACGCGTGTGGGTCACTAGCTGGGCTCTAGATCAGGCCCAACGCGCCTCCTCCCCACCGACTTGGGCTTGGCCCATGGTGAGGGCACCCCGCGCCCCTACTTTTTTCCCTTATGTATTACATGGGTTGTTTCCGAAGATTACCTCACTTGCGACATTGCTTTCAATGCGGTTATGCCTCTAAGTCGTGCTTCGACACGTGGGAGATATAGCCGCATCGAGGGCGTTACAAGTTGGTATCAGAGCCTTCCCCGACCTTAGGAGCCCCCTATTTGATCAAATCGCTGGCGTTATTGAGTCTAGAAATGTTTTGAGTCATTTAGGAATTATATATATCATAGAGTTAGGACTTCTTTTTACTCCTTAGTCCCTTCGTCACTAAAAAAATTTAGGATCACGCGAGTATCTTGGAATCATTTCGATGGTTTTGTGACGAGAACATTGTTCTTGGTGCCTCCTGTCATTTAGGGGTTGTGGCAGTGTCCCGGGGAGTTGAGCTCCGAGGTGTTGTCGTCACAATTTTATCGTTGCAGTTCTGGAATACCTGAGATTAGTTTCGCCGACATCGAAAATCTCTTTTTATGCAGTTGTTGGTGAGATAACCTCGACGTCACCAAGTACTGGGGCGGAAGTTTGGGAGTATTGCCATAACTCGTATAACGGATGCTTTTCGAAGGTTGAGGTAGACGATTTCCGAAGGTTTCTTGGTTATGTGTTGAAGGATGGATACAGCTGGATGTAGGATTTGCTAGTTTTGGGTGAGATATTATGCTTCCCCTGTATCCCCAACACCTGATTGCATAACCGGAAAATTTCGGGAGTTTATAAGTGGGAATTCAAGTAGCACTTAGGATATCTTTCCGACAGAGGTATGATATGAAATTGGGGTTCGACGTCTAGTGGTCTACCTATCCACGGTTGGTTTTACAGTGGTCTCGTTGTGTCTTAAAGAGTCCTTGGCTATGCCGACTCGGGGACGCTCCGTATGTCATGTGCACTTCCTTGTACATGATGGTGCTGTACGATCGAGCCCGTGTAGGCCCCACCATGAAAATTTCGGACGAAATCTCTATCATATGTTTGTTCTGGCTTATTCTGCAAGCCAATCCTTGTTTTGTTTTCAGTTGTGGTATTCGAGTTGCTTCAATGTCAAATGTTTATTCCATACCTTTCCTAAACTGTGTTCCCGTAGTTCTATGTGAATACTAATCCTTCATGATAATCAAGATTTTCATGCCAATCTTTTTCAACCGGTGTGTGTCTCTTCAAGTGGATCCAATCTTGTCAACATTCACAAGATCAATTATCAGTTCTTCTCAACAGTGTTTGCTTCATCCGTCTTCAAGTTGCCTTTGTTTTACCACCCTCCCTCCCTTTGTTTCTTCGAGGACCCAGATTTCTTCATCAGGTATCCATTTTATTCTTGTGTAGTCTCTTCATTCTTTTCTTTCAATGTTCGTATCCGGTGATTCTCATGAAGATTCTAACGAAGCTTCAAGCTTGTCACTCTTCACTCATTTTCTTCTCCGGTGGATTTAATTCAAGCTTTGGTATTGAGCATACTCCTTTTCTTTTTGCCCAATGCCTACTTATGCCGGTGCACCTCTTAATCTTCCCCGCTTGCTATTCTTTTGTTCCGGAGTGCTGAAGATATCTTAGTAGGCTCGTCTTGTCTTTCAAGATCAGTTCAACCTATTTCGAGGTTGTTATCTCATTCTAGCCATTTAAATCTTACCGGTGCATTCTCTCTTTTAAATCATTCTACGGTGTTTCTTTTGAGTGGGCCCTAACCCACAGGTCTTTTCCGAGGATCTTACGTGACTCTTCTTATTTTCCTGGAGCTATCCTCAAATTTTCTTTTCGAAGTTTGACGTAAGAAGGAATTATCATAAGTCTTATGTTTTTCTCTAAGATCGTCCACATTCTTTTCATCGTTGGCTCAATCTCTTCATTTTTGATTCTTTCAGAGTATCTCAACAATTCACGGTGGTGTTTCTCGTCGTCACTCTCAACACTTGAAGGCCGAAGAAGATTTTTTCTCTCAATATTGCTCCATTATCTTCGAGATTTGTGATTCCATTCGAGCCATCCTCTTATATTTGTTTTCGATTGTCAGAATTCTTTTCACCTATCCGGAGCAATTCAAGAGCCTTCTCAGTTTGTTATCCGGAGTCCATCAATTCAGGTTTATTCATTCTCAGCTGTCAGTTATCATTCTCCAATCTTACCGGTGCATCGTTCAAATATCCTCTAATCAGTTCATGATCTCTCTGTTCTTTTGTATCTAAACTCTCTCATGTATCTTCGTTCATTTGCTAATTCTTCCCGGTTTTTCTTTATGTTATCTTCGTTCATTCAATTCTACCGGTGGTTCGTTGAAGGTTTTCCCAAGTTTCCGCTATAACTATCTTAATCCTTTCTATGAGAATAAGTAGTATGAAAAATACGTTGATTATCATCAATTTAAATTGGTGAAGGATATGCATAACGTAATTCTTATTCTTGTTCATCCAAGCGATTAATTCCTTATTCCGGAGGTGCATCAACTTCTTGATTCCAATTGTGTTCAGCTTTTCTTTTCCCGGAGTTTCAAGATCTCTCTTTTATCTTGTCGCAAGCTTCATCTAATCATTGCAAGGCTTCAACCTTATTCTTTTCATCCTTCACTTCTTTGCGATCATTCTTTTAACCGGAGTACTTCATGAAGGTTCTACATGATGGTTCATCAAGGATTTATATTCCTTCTCGAAGTGTTCATTGAGATTCTTTTCTAAGGAGCTCAAGCATTCTTCATCTTGCAATCCGGAGTGCTATTCTTCCTTCCGTATCATTGGAGGTGGTATTATGTCATTCTTGATATTTTGAGTCATGCTTCATGATTCACTTGTTGTTAAGAATGAGATTTATTAAATCCATCAACCTCTTTGTTGGAGTTATCTTGTGTGTGCTTTATGGTGCTCATAAATAACACAAGTTCTTCTTTTATCCTCCCGGTGAAATAACTTTCTCGTCTCTTTGTCCATATCAATTCAATTCTTCTTCCCGTGAGTGGCAGGTTGTCACCTCATAATCTGAGATGTATTCCATAACACCATATCAAGATTATTCTTTTCCTTGTTGGTTTTCCAACAATTCTGTTCTAGCATTTGCTGTAAGCGTGCTCTCTCAAGATCTTGTTTCACTTCGTTCATTCCATTCCATTCTTTATTTTGTTCCGGAGGCATTGTGATGTTGCTATCTTCAACCTTTCTTCTTGTTCTTGTCAGGACCTTGTTTTTGTCTTTCTTATACATTTAACTGGAGTGTTGTGCCCTTTTGCTCAAGTTCTTTTCGCCTTATCAAGTTTTGTAACACTTTTCAACCGGAGTGTTGACCGAAGTTGTGCTTCATTGTTCCTCTTTTCTAACGGAGTGTTTTCAACTTCGTCATCTCCGTTGTATTCTTTTCTCGAAATGGCTTATCCTTTTCAAGGTTCTTTGGTCTCACTCATTTTGTCAAAGAAGCAACTTAGTTTTACCTCTTCTCTTTCTCTTCCGTTTTTCCCGCCGGTGCCATTCTAGATCTCCGGACGAGATCCTCTTGTAGTGGTGGAGTGTTGTGACGCCCCGAGAACGATGCGCCAGGTGTCTTCCAGTTATTCGATGTTGTTGCCATGTCATTCGCTTGCGTGTTGCATTTTATCAGGTCATCATGTGCATTGCATCATCATGTTTTCAAAACTTGCATCCGTCCGGGTTCCCCCAGTTCCGTCCGTTGTCCGTTCTGAGCCCAACCACACTCGCACGTGCCCGGGGCATGTCCGAAATATTATTTTATAAGTGGTCGGAAAATTTTCTCGGAATGGGATGAAAGTTGGCGTGTGGTCTTACTATAGTGTAGATAGACCGCCTGTCAAGTTTTATCGCATTCGGAGTTCGTTTGACGCCCTAACATTTAACTATAGCGGAAATATAGTCGGTCTAACATCGGACGTTTTCGGTCTCCGGAAACAGTCGCCGGGCATCTCTTTCTTCTCTTCTCTTAGCTTGAGACCGTCTATACAGTCTACCTCTCACCCTCCAGGCCCTACCTAACCTCTCTCGTCAGTATGCGGACCTCCTCCCGCGCGCGTCCGAAATTTGTCCTGGACCCGACCCGGACAGTCGTTACCGCTGTGTCCGGATCATCCCCTAACATCTACAAAATGTATCCGTTTCTTTATTTGGAATCTCCAACCTTTTTTATCTCGACCGTCCGATCTAAATCGGAGGGTCCAAATAGCCCTTTATCTCATTGCTATATATATTGGTCCAAAAACCCTAGTCTAGACAGCCCCTTCCATCCAATCCCTCGCCTGCCGCCGCCACTCTCAATCTTTGGATTCTCCCAGATCCACTCCTCCCCAAATCCCGAAGCTGCAGCCACCCACTCTTCCTTGTTGCTCGGGAGCGTGTCCCATCGCCAGCCACGCGCTCCTTCCCTCGCGCAAAACCTCGTCACCGTCCAGCAGGTAACTGGACCAGGCCGCCCCTCTGCTCCCCTTCCTCCTTCTCGTTTCCTTCTCCCTCCTCTCACATCTCTCTCTCTCTCTCACAGGGACCACTTTGTCATCGCCCGGCCGCACCCGGGGATTTTCTCGCCAGACCAGCAGGACTAGCACCGCCGCGCCGCCCCTCCTCAACCGTCGCCATGCCCGTGCCTCCCGAGGAGCTCGTCGTCGCTCCGTTCCCTGCTTCCCGGAGTTTGTCTCCGTGAGGTCTTCTTCAAGCCATGTTGCGCCAAGTCTCGCCTCCCTCCCTGCGCCTTCGTCGCCCCAGCCAAGTCCCGCGCCAAGCTGCTGTCTCCTACCTCGCCATCCAGTCAGCGCGTCGCCATCCAGGACCTCGCCGGCCTCCCCTTCTTCTGCTGCGCGAGGAGGATGACGCATCCAGGGAGCGCCCGCTCGTTCCAGCCGCGTCCCTCGGAAGCCCGCCGCCATCGCACGGAGCTTCCCCGGCCTCTCCTCCGCTCCGACCCAGGCATCCGGCGGCCTTGCCATCGTCGTCGCCATGATGAGCAGCCGTTCTACCGCGACCTTGCCTCTGTCTCCTCCTCTCCATGTCCTGACCGCCGGCCATGCTTTTCCCCCACAGGAGCTCGTCCGTTTTCCCAAAGGCTCCACCGACCGCGCCCTTCGACAGAGTCCACATCGTCCGGCTCGTCCCACCCCCCGCAGGCCTCCCTGTCACTTGCCGGAGCCCCAGCATCACCATGTCGACCTCGCCCCTGCCTTGATGCCTCGCCTCTGCTTCGAGCGACAGGAACACCGATGCCCCGAACCAGCACCATGGAGACGCCACCATCGCCTCCTCCACCGGATCTCCTTCACTCCGCCACCCAGCCACCGGATCCGCCCGTTCCGACCGGTTCCCGCCCGGCACCGTGCCGAACCCATGCCTCCTTCGCTGCCATTCTTCTTCAGTGAGGTGCAGCAGTGCTGCATCGAGCGCTTGACCACCACGCGTGTGGGTGACCAGATGGGCTCCAGATCAGGCCCAACACGCCTCCTCCCCACCGACTTGGGCTTGGCCCATGGTGAGGGCACCCCGCGCCCCTCCTTTTTTCCCTTATGTATTACATGGGTTGTTTGCGAAGATTACCTCACTTGCGACATTGCTTTCAATGCGGTTATGCCTCTAAGTCGTGCTTCGACATGTGGGAGATATAGCCGCATCGAGGGCGTTACACCACCAGTAAGTGAGACAACGGTCATGTACGTGTTGACGAGGCACTCCCTCTACTCTACTCTACGCAAGTACTGTATAAAATCTAGTTATGGGACAAAGCCAACAACCATTCGTTTTTTCAGGCTATCGACTAACGCTTTGTAGTCCAGGTTACCAGTTGGAATCTCGTCTTTCAGATTTGTTAGTTTTAGGTCCAAATTTGATTAATGACAAGTGGGACCCCCGTATGTTGTTTCGATATTTCAGTGTAGGATGGTTTTTTTGAACAAACACTTTGCGCGGTTAGACAAGTAACGGCACGAGTTACACGTATTTTGCAAGTTTACGAACAAAAATGACAGCGGCATAGAATATCACATCCACCCCGCAGCTTAGATACTATGGTGATACGAGTTTTTACACCGTTGGAAGTGAGATCCAATGGCTTGGGAGTAGTCTTTGTATTTATGCGCAATTTCCAAACTCTCCAAAGGTTTTTTTTGCAAATAAAACATTCAGGCCTTGTGTGTGCTGCTGCATCTTTGATCCAATGGCTCCCAGTGCTCATATTAGGTTCTCCCCGTAGCTTAATTACCCGCTACGGTGATATGAGCATCTAGGTCGTATGATCAGTGATCAGATGGCACATCCATAGTACTTGTACTTTCTGCGCATTTCCCAAACTCTATTAGCCGTATATTGCAAAAACATTCAAACCTCCTACCATGGTCCGTTAGATCTCAGTGAACTCGTATCACCATAGAATCTACGGTGCGGGAGCACCTCATACTCTCCCGTGCGAGAAACCATAAGGTGCTATCGCAGCTTGGATGCTACGGTGATACGAGCTTGGAGGTCGTTTGATGTGAGATCCAATGGCATCTAAGCAGTTTTTGTGCTTGTAAGTAGTGGTCGAACTCTTTTGGGGCTTTTCTGCAAAAAACCATTCGAACCACCGAGGAGGTGTTGGGTCACAAATCCAACGCCTCCGAAGAGCTTGTATCACCAAAGCATCTAAGGTGTGGCAGCACATGATATTCTTACATACAGGAGAATATGATGTCCTCCTTCATCTTAGATGCTACGGTGATACGAGCTTCGAGTTCGTTGTATATGGGATCAAAGGGCATCTATGTAGTTTTTGTACAAATTGTGTGCAATTCTCAAACTCATCAAGGTTTCCTGCAAAAATATTAAGACACATCATGTGAGCTGCTATATCTCAGATCTACAAGCTCCAAGCAACTCGTGTCGGCATATAGCATCTAAGGTATGGGGGCACATGATATTCTCCCGGGGAGGAGGGGTGGGGTGCACAACCAATCGGTGGTTGGGAGGGTGGGGACAAATATAAACTAAATAACCCTAAACAAAGCTCCACAAATTTATCTAAGGTCGAGGGGTTGACCCACGACAATCATAGCTCTGCCTAAACACAACATTTGCATGTACTGTAGTACAAGACTTAATATTCATGTTTCAGTTTCATGTTCATTTTAAATATTGAACTAAGGACCATGGATGTCTTACATTTTACTCCATTCATTCCTAAATATTAGTCTTTTTAGAGGCTTCAAATGGACTGGCACATACAGATGTATATAGACATATTTTAGAGTCTAGATTCACTCATTTTGCTCCGTATGTAGTCACTTGTTAAACTCTCTAAAAGACTAATATTTAGGAACAGAAGGAGTATTTTTGAATTCGTGTCATACATGCATGGTTTGGAAAAATAGATGCAATATACTTATTGGATTGTTGTTGTGTTCATGCGTGTGTGTCTCTCTGTGTGTGTGTGTGTGGTCATATGCTTGATACATACCAAGTTTTCTCACCTCCATATTGTTCATCTTTTAAATTTGAATTTGCATTGGAAAACTTACTAGGGATACTATGAAATGTGAAATCCAGGTTGAGATCACTATATCACAAACTCACTCTAATTCAACATCTCCTCATAAATCAATTACCACGTTGAGATTAGTATTTGCAAGGAAAATATGAGTATTGTAATACACATAGATTCGTTTAGCAATTTAAAAGGTTCCTTTCATATTCTCGAATGGTAGGACCCAACGGCGTACCAGCCAGACCTTGGCTCGTGTTGATCCTAAAAAAACCGTTCTCGTGTCCTTCAGTGGCGTGCGTGGTACGCACATTAGGCAACCCCAACCAGTCGAGCCTCAGCGTTTCAAGTCGAAATATCTGGCGGCCAGAATTCCAGCACTAGGAAATTCCCCTCATGTCCCCGGTCCATAATGACTACTGATGAACAATGGAGGGATGCTTTAGTAACTAGACAACGTTACCTACCGTGCCGAGCACGGTTCAATTCCCTCGGTCGCCTCGTCAAGGTCACCCGTCAACTGCATTTCCTAGTACTACTACTACTACTAGTACTACTACACCAGGATGAGCACAGAATTGAGCCCTTTTATTCGTGCCTAGTACTTGAGTTAATATATCAGGCAATGCACTGGTACGGAGGGATTATCCTTTTACTCTGCACATATAAATTTTCTGAAGTCTAACTAAGAAAAATGTTTGACTAAATCCTTTCTTAAGAAATACAACAGGACAGATGTACGGCTTGAAAATTTATTGCATGATGCAGGTTATGATATTGTTTCGAATCCTGGATCTTAAATTTCAGAAAATCCAAAAGTGAGCATAAATTCTTGAAACTAAGCATGGTCACATGATATGGCACAAATATTACTTCGTAAGTTTTTTCTTCAATTTGAGACAAGCTGCTTATGACAAGTTGCACAAATGAAGAGCCAAGGTATTTTGGAACAAAGACATGTCATGTTAAGGCGAACGCTTTCACTATTGAAACCGTGGGCATTTACGTGCCGCCACAAGTCCCCGCTTCTCATCGGCAGGTGTCGTCCGAGAAAGCGTGTGAGTCGACAAGAGGCGTGCGAGCAGACCACTGCGCCGGCTGTCAGGGAGGCGTGCGAGCAGACCACTGTGCAGGCTCACCGGGAGGCGAGCCCTTTGACCAGGCTCCGCCGCCCACCGTCATCCCAACTGCTCCCACTTTTAATGTTGCCGGCGCCGTAGTTTAAAATCAACCCCACACTACCCGGTATCACTACAATCCTCTCTCTTCCTCTCCGATTCTCCTGTCGTCTACCTCCAACTAGCCTGACCTAAACGTACGCCATGACGCATCACGATGGTCTGCCCTTAGTGTTCCACTTTCCTGAGGAAGACACCCAGTCGGAGTCTCAAGAACATAAGGCGCTTTGGGACGAGCTTGCAGCGGCCTTGCGGGAAGACGCCGTGCCTGTCCCCGCTCCCGTTCCGGCTCCCGTCGCCCCGACTGCGCCAGTGCCCATCCTCGTGGCATTGATGGGCTGGGAGCAGCACATTGTCGCCGAGCTTGATCCCACGGGGTTCCACGAGGTCCCCGCCAACTTTCATGCGCCCGTGCACCTGCCAGTGCATGTGCCTGCGCATGCACTGACGTGCACGCCCGTGCCAGTGCCCGTGCACCTGCCAGCGCATGCGCCTGCGCGTGCCCTGATGTGCGCGCCCATGCCGATGCCCGTGTACACGAATGTCTCCGTCGCGCCGTTGATAGCGCCTGTCCCCCGCGGGTGCCAGTGCCCCCCTCAGTGGCATGGATGGCCGCCGTCGACCGCTTCCTTGCACCAACGCCAGTCGCCTCCTCCCTCCAGTTGACTTGCTCTGAAGTCCAGAACATTTTGGTCTTCCTTGAAGCTAGACCAATTTCCAGGAGTACGCCAACAACGGCGCAAGACGCCGCCGTTGCCGTCGGTCAGCGGCCCAACGACACATAGAGCATGGCAGAGGAGCCGCTTCCCACCGTGAGACGCCCCCGCCGCCGCCGCGTAATCTAAATTTGCCATGAAAAACGTTCGGATTGCCATGCTTAAAATCTGAACGTTTATAATTTCCGTTTATTTTATATCGATCGTCGTATAATTTAAACTCAGAGTCAGACTGAACGAAATGTATGGTTTGATCGATTGAATGTTCTACTAGAGCCGTATCAAATTAAATATGAAACGTCATCAAGCCACATGTATACCTTGTCATCCAACGACCTAGACTGCTTCAATGTCGAGCACTCAACACGTTTAGCGTGCAGTTAATTTCATGCCAAAAATAGTGCTAATCACATGACAACACACAAATAATATCCTAGTAGTTAATATCCCCATGCACAAATTGTATACTTCCAAATTAATCTGCATTGCACGTACACACTGACTAGTGCTGCTAGTATGTGAAAATGGTGCCGTGACTTGTAAACGCGTCCAGATATGGTCAACGGCAACATCGCCCACGAGTTCTTCATGTTTGCCCGTGCGTCTAAACGCAGAAGGGGAGGAGAGAGAGAGAGCACACATAGAACCCACCAGTAAGTGAAGGCGAATAGTACTAAAAATAATATTACATGTTATCCATTAATTAGGCTGTGGTAATATAAAAACATTATGTGAACAAAGGGGGTACAACAAACATTGCTATTCTCCGTATGTTGCCTATTGACGTGCGGCTTGAATGCCCGGTCGCATGTTCGATCCTCGTCCTTTATTTTTTAATTTGTATATGGGTCCAAATTTGTTTCAAGACATGTGGGGCCCTCGGTGTGTAGTTTGTAGCACTTTAATTTGTGGGTCGAAATTTGTTCCATTCCAAGTGGACTATCGGTGTGTAGTTTTGTAGCTTATTTATAATAATTAAAGAGAACAACATAGTTTTTTCAATAATACCATGGTGCGACGTTGAAGGCGAGAAAGGACGTGTGAGAGAGCGATGACCGAGCCAGAAGGAAATCAACTAGAGGAGTTGCGTGGGTTGCAATGGTGTTTGGAGTAGTTGTGGGCCAAATGCTACAAAAATATAATCTAAACTGACCGGAATAAATGCCTACACAAATTAATCCAAGGTTGGAGTGCCCCTCGCAATGTAAATAGCTCCGGCTTTGCGAGGGATGGAGAGGTAGTAGCTTCAACGCGTGGAAGATATGGTGTGAGAAAGCGAGGTCAATCGAGAGACATATAGATAGAGAGACAAAGTGAGTGTGGTCCGACATTCATTGAACAAATATATATGCTCTGGAGAGATATTGTCCGATTGAGCTTTTTGGCAAGGGTGAGGGCTGTAAGATAGAACTTGAGAGATGATCCAGTCATAGACATGTAGATATATTTTGTGCGTGGGAGGAAGCAAGGTCAACCGATCACATAGGGTCGCCGTGCGATCGAAAGAGTGAGATGGGTTGGAGAGAGTGACCTAGATAGACGATGTGCGTGAGAGAGTATACAATGTGAATAGGTCGAATTGGGCTCAAACATGGTGATATATCGTTTTTGTCCGAGAAAGAGCGAGGTCAATCGAGACATACGGAGAGAGAGAGAGAGAGATTGAGTGAGCGTGGCCCACCATGAGGTCGAAAGATTGGCGGCGGCTTGGATGGACTGACCTAGATAGACAATCTGCGTGAGAGAGTATAGAGTGTGTCGATCGAGGCCCAAAAAGGGAGATATATCATTTGTGTGTGAAAGAAAACGAGGTTAAACGAGACTCAGATAAGAGAGCGAGATTGAGCGAGTGTGGCCTGCCGTGCGGAAGAAATAGTGAGACAGTCTCGAGGGAGTGACCTAGATATACAACGTGCGTGCGTGCGCACGAGAGGTTGGGGGGCTAGATAGGCAATGCATGTATTTAGCGTGAGAGGGTGAGAGGGAGAGGGGGAGAGAGAGAAAGCTCGGCATGGGGTGCAATGGCGGGTGTGTGAGGTAAATACATTTGGTAACAGAGTGGAAAAAGGGGTTGTCTAGTTGAGAGACTTAGAGATCGAAACATGGAGAGAAAGAATGAACATGTGTTGGAAACCGATAGCTTCCTACGGTGGTTAGGAGAGGAAGATTGACCGATACAGGAAGTATGTAGTGTTTGTGCAGGGGGGGTGTAACACCCCGGATGTAACTTTCCCTATTTGCACTCCAACTCTTGCCATTTCCGGCGTTAAGTTATTTTATTTCCTCGGGTTCGGGTTTTTCTCTCCGTGTGTTGTCGTCGTTGTCATGCATCTCATATCATGTCATCATGTGCATTGCATTTGCATACGTGTTCGTCTCATGCATTCGAGCATTTTCCCCGTTGTCCGTTTTGCATTCCGGCGCTCCGTTCTCCTCCGGTGGTCATTTCTAGCTTTCTTTCGTGTGTGGGGATTAAACATTTCCGGATTGGACCGAGACTTGCCAAGCGGCCTTGGTTTACTACCGGTAGACCGCCTGTCAAGTTTTGTGTCATTTGGACTTCGTTTGATACTTCAACGGTCAACCGAGGGACCGAAAAGGCCTCGTGTGTGTTGCAGCCCAACACCCCTCCAATTTGGCACAATACCCACCAACCTCTGCTCCATGTCCTAGAGCGTTCGATCACGATCATGTGGCCGAAAACCGCACCTCATTTGGACTCTCCTAGCTCCCTCTATGCCTATATATGCACCCCCATTCCAAATTCGCGGATCCTCTCCCCCTAACCCTAAAAATCCCAGATCCGCCGCCGCCGGACGTGTCCGGAGCGGGCCGGACAACGTCCGCCGCCCCCCGCGCCCAGTCAGACGCTGCCACGTGGCAACCGCCGCCGCCACCGCCCACGGCCCGGCCGGCCCGCAGTCGGCCCTCCCCGCCGCCCGACCGGGCCTCTCGCCGCCCCGCCGCCTGAGGGAGTCCGCCGCCCCGCGCCTCTCTTCCCCGCCGCAGGTCGCCACGCCGGCCGCCGCGCCCCTCGCCGGCGAGCCCCGCCGCCGCCTCCCTCAACTCCGGTGGCCGCGCCGCCGCACGCCATCGCCGCCTCGCCGCGCAACCTCGCCGGTGTCCGCCTCCGCCTCGGCCGCGCCGCCCGGCCTCGCCGCCGCCGCCCGCGGGAAGTCCGGCCGCTCCATCCGCGCCCGCCGCCACCTTCGTGGACAGTGCCACCGGAGTTTGCCTCGGTTTCCATGCAAACCCTAGATCCAGATCCGGAGGTTGAATTTTTCCCAAGTCCCCAAAATTTTTAGTCCAAGTGCTCCTGTTCGAGGCTCCGTAACTTTGCATCCGTAGCTCTGATTTGGACATATAGCATATCAAAATGTTCATCTCAGAGAGTACATCATTTCATTCCATTGCATCATTTTCATTTGAGTTCATCTTGATGCCCGAAATGTTGTTAGAAGAGGGCTACTTGAGTTAATTGTCAGATCTGTTACTCCGTTTAGCACTTTTGTCATTTTTGCCATGATTATTGTGTGCATGCTATGCCCGTGAGTTCTACATATGTTTTGTTAAGGGTTTTGTCATATCTCCAGAGGTGCAACCCATGTATTTTTAGGATGTGTGTTGTGACTTGTGCAAACTTGCAAAGTGGTGCACTTGCTAATTCTGTTTTCAGGGACTTTGTGATTTCACTAAGTCCTGGGATTGTTTATCTCATGATGCCATATGTTCTTGTTGTTTCCTAGTGATCCGTGCCTCTTTTGAGGATGACAAGTAAGGATGTTTTGTTAATATTGTATTTCTCTATCCATCCATGTCTTTTTTTGCAATTATGGAGCACCCTAGCTTGAGTCAATCGAGCTCTACTTTTGCTTCGTTGCGAATCTGGGTAGATCGTCAACTTGTTTGCGATTTTGCCAACGTTATTGTAATTGATCCGAGCATGCTATGCTATTTTTCTTGCTATTTCAAGCTTGCATTTTGTGCCTTCTTAAGGGATGTATGCTTGTCTTGCCATGACTTGCACCGTGGTGAGTGCATCGAGCTCGTAAACATGCCTTCGTGAGTTATGTTTCAGCATGTCCCGGTTTTCACCAAGTCTGAAAACTGATTATGTTTTTTCTATGTTCGTGTGCTTGTTACTATATTTTGTGATCCCTTTTGGCTCAAGGTCACTAAGAGACTTTTGTTAAGCTTGTTGAGTAGCTCCATGCCATGTCTTTCTTTGTCATGTTCAGGTCCTGTAGCATGTTGTTTCGTTGCTCCGAAGAGGGCTATATGATCTGAAATTCCGGACAAGTGTTGATTTCACCAAGTCTGAGGTCTATTCGCCATTTGCATTTTTACCATGCTTGTTTGAACCTGTTAATGGATGATTTGGCCGTAGCTCAGTGCTAGACTTTTGTTAAGCATCTTGTGTGCATCCCTGCCATATATTTTTTTGTCATGTTTGGGTGCTGTAGCATGGTCATTTCATTGCATTTAGATGCCTACTTGCTGTAAATCGCAGACCGGTGTCATTTTTGAATCGCTTGCCATTTCCAAACCGTATCTCCGATTCCAGCGATCTTTATATTGTTTTCAAGCGATTTCATCTCATCTTTCCAGTGGCACCCTTGGAATTCCAAGTTGAGGCCAGGTTCATGCATTTCCTGTCATATCTTGCATTTTGCATCCCGCATCGCATCCCGCATAGCATATCATCATTTCATCATATTGCTTGTTCTTGCACGTGGTTGATTGTATCCTTGTTGCTTGTTTGTCTCGTTTGGGTAGATCCGAGAGACGAGTTCGCTAACGAGGAGCCCGTTGAGTTTGCTTTTGAGGATCTAGTCAACTCTGACAACTGTGCAGGCAAGATGATCATACCCTCGAAATCACTACTATCTTTGCTATGCTAGTTTGCTCGCTCTTTTTCTATGCCATTGCTACGATGCCTACCACTTGCTTGCTAGCCTCCCAAATTTCCATGTCAAACCTCTAACCCACCTTCGTCCTAGCAAACCGTTGATTGGCTATGTTACCGCTTTGCTCAGCCCCTCTTATAGCATTGCTAGTTGCAGGTGAAGATTGGAGGCCGTTCCTTGTTGGAACATCTTTTATTTACTTGTTGGGATATCATTATATTGCCATGTTATCTTAATGCATCTATATACTTGGTAAAGGGTGGAAGGCTCGGCCTCTCGCCTAGTGTTTTGTTCCACTCTTGCCGCCCTAGTTTCCGTCATATCGGTGTTATATTCCCGGATTTTTGCGTTCCTTACGCGGTTGGGTTATAATGGGAACCCCTTGACAGTCCGCCTTGAATAAAACCCCTCCAGCAATGCCCAACCTTGGTTTTACCATTTGCCACCTAGCCTTTTCCCTTGGGTTTCGCGGACTAAAGGTTCATCTTATTTTACCCCCCCCCCCCCCGGGCCAGTGCTCCTCTGAGTGTTGGTCCAACCTAGAGCACCGTGCGGGGCCGTCCCTTGGCAACTTGGGTTACGTTGGCTCCCGTACGCTTAGCTTATCCGGTGTGCCCTGAGAACGAGATATGTGCAGCTCCTATCGGGATTTGCCGGCACAGCGAGCGGTTTTGCTGGACTTGTTTTACCATTGTCTGAGTTGCCTTGAGTAACCGAGATACCGAGTCTGCTCGGAACGTCTTGGGAGGAGGTCTATTCCTTCGTTGACCGTGAGAGCTTGTCACGGGCTAAGTTGGGACTCCCCTGCAGGGATTGAACTTTCAAAAGCCGTGCCCGCGGTTATGGGCAGATGGGAATTTGTTAATGTCCGGTTGTAGATAACTTGAACCTTAATTAATTTTAAAATGAATCAACTGAGTGTGTTGCCGTGATGGCCTCTTCTCGGCGGAGTCTGGGAAGTGGACACGGTGTTGGAGTAATGTTTTGCGCAGGTTGCTCTCTAGTTCCTCGCTCACGCCTTGCCTCCTCTTCTCGCTCTCTTCTGCGTATAAGTTAGCCACCATACTTGCTAGTCGCTTGCTGCAGCTCCACTCATATTTTACCTTGCCTTACCTATAAGCTTAAATAGTTTTGATCGCGAGGGTGCGAGATTGCTGAGTCCCTGTGGCTCACAGATTACTATTACACCAGATGCAGGGCCTGATGATTCCGCTCCAGGAGACGCGTATGAGCTCAACTGGGAGTTCGACGAAGACTCTCAACGTTACTATGTTTCCTTTCCCAATGATCAGTAGTGGTGCCCAGTTGGGGGTGATTGGGACCATGTCGCATGTTGGGTTCTCTTTTATTTTGGTGCCGTAGTCGGGCCATGAGTGTTTGGATGATGTAATGTTATTTATGTACTTGATTGACGTGGCGAGTGTAAGCCAACTATTGTTATCTCCCCTTTATTATTTATATTACATGGGATGTTGTGAAGATTGCCTAACTTGCGACGTATGCCTTCAATGCGATTATGTCTCTAAGTCGTGCCTCGACACGTGGGAGCTATAGTCGCATCGAGGGTGTTACAGGGGGGGGGGGCTAAAAACAACATTTGAACGCACATAGTACGGGACTTAATATCAATGTTTCAATTCGGTGTACATTGTAAGATTTGAACCGAGGACCAGGCATATGGGTAATTATTTCGAATTCGTGCCATACTAAGTTTCAAAAAGTTGACATTGACTCAGTTTGTTATGCTATTGTGTAGGTCATATGTTTGAATCCATCCAAAAGTTTTCTCACTGCCATGGTGTTCATCATATACATATGAATTTGTATTAAAAAAGTAGCGTGAATACAGTGAAATGCGAAATCCACGTTAGAATTGGAGATCTCTACGTGACACACACTCTAATTAAAATAACTAACTACATGACACACACTCTAATTCAAATAACTAATTATGTGACACACACTCTAATCCACGTTAGCGTGGGTACCGTTTCGATTTTTTTTCAAATAACTCCTCATTAATTTATTTATAGTACTCCCTCTGTTCACTTTTATAAGACCTTGAAGACATTTCAGACAATGTGCAAAACAGTTCATTTTAAGTTGTCTGAAACGACTTACAAAAGTGAACGGATGGAGTATCTCGTTTCGAATGACTAATTATTGCAAGGAAAACACGGGAATGCTAATACATACAGATGCATCTGCAAATGAAAGAAGATTTGTTTGCATTCTCAAATGTAGGCGCACCAGGCAGACTAGGGTCGTGTCGGGGTGGACGCTGCTTCGGTGCCTTAAAGGCAACTGCCTTTGGGTCACTGACATGTGGGCCAGCCACCTGTTGGGCCCACATGTCATGGACACCAAGGCAGATGCCTTAAGCACCGAAGCATAGTCCTGTCGGGGTGGTCGCGTGAGTCAGACGGACGCGTAGCACCCAACCACCCCCCAAAAAAAAGGACGACGACAATATAAGTTCGCGCTTCCACGTTTCTGATTGAAATATATGCCGTCCCCAATTCCAGCCCTGCAAAATCTCTCTTCTCCACCGTCCCCTTCCGCACCCAGATTGCTCAAATCCCTAATTCGCTTCCAACACTCGAATCGCCCCTCGTCTCGTCTCTTTCCCCACCGTTCCCCACCTCTGTGCCAGACGACGACGACGAAGACGACGGTCGCGCTTCACCACTGCACCGGAGCTACCTCATCTATGCCCCCGTCCACCGCACCGGGTGGTCCCCCGACAACGTCGGCCACCGCAACCGACGTGCCTCACAGACATCGAGTTCCACCGCATCAGGTGCGCTTCACCGACGTCGTCTCCCAGCTCACCAGGGCTACTTCACCGAGCACATCGTCGCACCTCCGCCCCCCGAGACCATTGGGGCTTCACCAACGGTCTCGTCCACTGCATCGTAGCGCTCCACTGCCACTCAAGATCTGCATCCATGCGCGGCCAGCCAACGCCAGTGCATCACCCTCAACGGCTCTGAAGTGACCCGCACTCTAGCTAGGGGAGCATGCCCAAACGCCGGCCCGAACTAGGTATCCACACATCACTCCCTTGTGCACTGTTTCGACGATGTTTGGATATCCTTTCACTGCTCTCTTAGCTTACACGCCTATGCAACTCTGACTTTAACTCTTATTTCTTCTGGAGATATCATCTGAAACAAGCAAATCCATTTTTTAGCGAAGCATGACGGTGCTACGGGATCTGGTACACATCCTGCACACTCGTATAACCTTGTAAGTATCTGTCCTCCGGTACAACATCAAGGTCGATTCCTATTATTTGATCAACCATTCGCCGTTTCAAAAATGCATAGGGGGATGCAAGGAGCACTAGGCATGCACCTCCAAGCAAGTGGTAACATGGACTTGTACATGGAACATCCCAAGCGCAAGCAGAGCTGCAGTGAGCCTGTACAACGAGCTAGCATAAGTCCCTGTATTTCATTTAATTCGTACAGGCATTCGTGTATGATTTATGTGTGAAGTAGCTGATCCATGAATTCAAGTTACCAGGGGTGAACATTTAACTTAAAAAATACAAAGGCACTTGCACTCCGGAAATCAACATAACTTGAGAAATGTGAAGCTACATGCACTTTGAAAACCAGCTAATGATCCAAAGTAGTTCAGATTATAAACACTAAATGATGCAAGCACCAAAAAACACAAAATGCAACATGGTGTACAAGGACTACAAACATGGTCTGTACCTGCTTGAATTATTCGTTCTCTGGCTGAAAATATCGAAGTGTAATTGCATGTATAACCAGTGCACAAACTGCATATCAATATATCTATCCCGCACAAGTATGCCAATAGTTTCAAACAACAGATTAGAAAAGTATTTATGCTATGTTGTCATGATACGGGGACTTTCTGGTAGATGGCCTCGACGTTTCCTCAAGCTATGAAAATGCACTATAATTTGCTTGTCATCAATGCCTGCAAATCTCTGTCTCTCTCAACATAGTAGATCATCATTAGACACTAAATCCTTTAATGAGCTTGCAAAATGCTTGCATTAGATACCTCATTAGACACTATATGTTCTTCACCAGGAGCATGTAAAATGTTTGCATCAAATCCTTCATTAGCAGTCTGTTCATTAGACACTTCAGGCTCAAGAACAACATGAGCTTGTATGTTTGCACCAGAAACTTGATTAGATACATCAGATTCAGTCAGTTCAGTATTGATTGGGGGAGTTATAAAATAAGTCGAAATTGGTTTCATTTTCTCATAGATTCCATACATACAAGCAGTTTTACAACACCATCAGGTTTAACTATTGTCTAGAAATTGTCCGTTTGCGCAAGCTCGATGCCATGCCCGTGCTGCCGCCGCTGCCTCCCACGCAGGCTACACCCAGGGTTGGATCTTAATCTTCTTGTCCTTCCGTTCGCTTGAAGCCCGGCGACCGCCCTCCAACGAGGGCGCGAGGAAGTGATGTGTCGGTCTGTCCAGCGGCGGCTAGGTTAGGACCAAACCAGAGTGGAGGCTGGAGCGAATGAATTGGGATTTTTCCTGGTGTCGATCGATATGGGAGGCGCTCGTTTGGGCCGCGAGCCTGCCTTGCACTTATGTTATTGGCCCATCCAAATTGAAACATTTTCTTCATTTTTTACATTGCCTGATCGTGCGGTTGGACGAACAAAACTAGCATGGGCCAACCTAGATGACTCAAACTAGGTGCACACTTTCCAGCCACCTGAGGCGGCTGCCCATACCAGCCCCTATGGTGGCGTCGCCCATTTTTGCGTGTATGATTGGATAGTGAAAAATATTCCAGTGGCGCTTTTGATTTACCCACAAAATGGTTGAATTTCTTGTTTCTATGAACTGAGTTCGCCAATAATGTGAAGGATGCCAGTCTTTTCATCCTATTGTAGATTGCTTAGATCTCGATATGCCAAAAGTAATCGCATGAAATATACAGTAAAAGCCAGTGTGATGTGTTTGGCTACAACTAGTCTGACTACACGTCCTCATATAACATATCAAGGACGCACCATCTTACCAGATTAACCATTCGACTTACCCATGCAGTGTGGGAAGAAAGAAGTATTGGGACTTCGTATCCAAGCAATTGATGTCATGGACTCCTTCGTACAACCTTGTAAGCGAAAAAGAAGTTGCAGTGTGCCTGTACAAAGAACTAGCGTAAGTTCAGTTACCTGCTTCTCGGAATTTTAGTTAGCCACTTATTGCAAAATTGTTCAATTACGTTGCTTGGCTTAATTTAGTTTGCTACTGATTACATAATGGCACATCCTGTTAATCATATTGTAGACTGCGCCTACCTATGTGTTTGATACTTACTGTTAAGAATTACCTGTTTGCCTTAACTTAAATATCTACTTGCTTGTTTAACTGCTTTGCTGCTGCAACAACGGGTTACAATGATGTTAATAACTACTTTTCAGCATTTTCCCATTCATACACCGTCCGCGCTAGAACACCCCATCCCCACACCAGCCTCCGTCCGCCACCCCATCCATCGCCGTCGTCCTCCACCATGCCGGAGCGCCTACCAAGACCGCGTCGTCCACTGCTAGAGATGGACGTTTCTCATCCACGGCGACGGACAAATAGCCTTGCATCGCGTCCTCTCGCTTCATAGGCGTCGTCTTCCTCTTTGCCGGGGCCGCTCACATGACCTTCTCTTCCACCGCAATAGGACTTATCCCCCGATGCACCCGTTTACCGTTGCAGATCTGCTTCAACGCCACCGACAGCCATCGCACCCCCGATGCCTACACGGCTCCGCAAGAGAGGTGGTACTTCATATCTCCTCAATGTTTTGATCTCAACTAGAAAAATAGATCTTAACTTGGTTACTCTACTTTCTTTTCAGCTCTTAGAATTTAGTTCTTAGTTAGAAGCAAACAATGGATGCTAAATATCATTTCTCCAGTTTGCAGCTTCAAATCTGCCATGGCATAGCCATAATACGGCTTAATTGATCGTGCTTAGGGTTTAATTGATCATGTTAGTTCCGTGGTGGTTTCTTTAATAGAAATCAGAGGGGAAACCCTCTTTTGCTAAAAAAATATGCTTAGAGTTTCCCCCTTTTATGATCACTATACGACCAGAATACATGCTTCGTGTCATAATAACACTGCTCCCCCCATCAAGGTAAACAAGCTTAGTTGTTCAAATACGAATTTGATATTATTAAAACAGAGTTGTTTAATTGGTTAGCAAAATGTTCCTAAATTAGTTTAGAAAATGCATGTTCACCGCTCAGGTGTGTATCTCTACAGGGTGCCCACGGTGGGCCGGCCCACCCTGGGATTTTGGGTCATCCCAGGCCCCGATTCCCCTCTGTTCTGCTACGCGCTTCCGATCTCTACTCACCCCCAGCCGCCTGCCTCGCCGGCGACTTGCCGTCCCCGGACGGCATGACTCTAGGAGGAGACGCCAGACTAACAGGAGGCTAGGAGCCGCTCGCCCAACAGCGTCACCGCTGCCAGGGCGCGCCACCGTGCCTACCTTCCCAGTCCGTTCAGGGCTCAGGCGTGCAGCACCCACCAAGCCAAGCCGATTTATCCTGAGATATGTCCTCAACACTCAGCAGCCACTCCTCATCACCCATTTTCTAATTGATTCATTACTCATTAGGCAGGACTGTCATCAGAGTTTGTTGTGTGCTTAGTGCTACCTACACTTAATGGTTCAAATGTATTTCGGTAATCTTTAGTACCTCTAAAGTTCACTGGGTTTTCAAAATTCCAACCCTTGGAACAGAAACTAGTCATTTCGGATTGTTGGTCATAGTGATATTGACCCAGATTACTACTACAAACCAGGTTTGTTGACAATTTTACTTGTCTTTCTTACTCATTCAATATAATATCCAATTATTCACGTCGATTAATTCCAAACAATAAGTGCTGGACAAACTTCTTCATTCAGATTTTGGACGGTCTCTTACTGCAGTTACAATTCTGCATACTTGTCCTAGTAAGCTCACAAGTAAATGATTGATTCACTACATCTATGCTTGCCTTGTCATATTTGTTGTCAATATTCTTTTAGGGTGGACCACCCTGTTTCTAAATACTGGAACCATAGACATGAGTGAATAGTATTTCTCTATGTGATCTCTTCCATCATGTGTGGGTAACGAACACTGCATTGTATAAAAAGAAAGTGTCATTTCCAGCTTTTACATAGATTTCGATCTTTTACATGGAATACAATCTGCCTACTTGCTTTGTGTTGCACTACCAACACTCCACCCTTGAAGCTAAACATTACGCCACTCATAACTCCTTAGTTTATTTGTTCAAATACGAATTTCATATGATTCTAATGTTCCTACTTCAGTTTTGAAATGTGTGCCTACCTGTTATAGAGACATAAGGGGTTTGTATTTCTGTGTGTGGTCTGGTCAGCACGGTTGGGGAGGTGAACTTTGCATATGCAGGGGTTTATAGGGAGACACTCTCCGAGTTGAATCCGCAATGCATTCCATAGATAATCTGACTACTCTTTATGTTTTCATGAATATCAGATTCTGAACACCATCATAATGATTATGAGCTTGCGCGCATGAAAAGAATAAAGCAGAACAATGCCATGGCTGCCAAACTTGGCATTAAGGGACTGAAATCAAGTCTGGATGCAATGCAATGCAAACGCTCTCCACCTACAGATTCATGCTCGGAATATGATCCTAACAGTGATTCTGAGCTAGAGGGAGACCTAAGTCAATGTAGCTCCCTAGCGGAGGAGTCAGAGGAAGATTCCCTATCCAATTCACCCATCAAGGTACTTGCTCTAACTTTCCAAGGTTACATTGCTCGCACATATCTTGCAACTGATGCTTTGCATTGCTTCTACTTTGTTGAACTGCCATTAGCTTAGTTTACACATCATGTATGTGAATACGCCCTACCTGTCCATTTTCAGTACATATTCCATTTGTCATCATACCATATTTATCCATTCAAATGTTGTTCTTGTGTATCAGACGTTGAAAAGGAAGAGGGCGATTGTTGATCGTGGAGGAGCACAAGCAAAGTATTTGGAAAAGGTAGTGGCACCTGATAAATCAAATAGCCCATTAGGTGTAGTTGCAATATCACTTGACCCACAAAATACCCCAACTCTAGCAGACTCTAGCCCTACTACACTGGTCATTTCTGATACCCCAACTCAGCAGACCCCAACTGCAGCAAACAATATGATTATGCCAGTTGACATAGCACCAGCTGTACGACGCAAAACCCCCATTCCAGCAAAGAGTACACCAAATTCAGTTGCCAAATCCCTTTTTGAACCAGAGAGAGCCCCAATTGCAGCAAATAGGACCCATGTTCCATTTCTTCCCAGTTTAGAAGACGAAGCTTATGTTGTTGTCAGGAACTTTGTGCACATCTTTCCTTCATGGAAACATTATACCGCAGACAGAGAACAATTTCCAGTCTTCCTCCGCAACTTACGCATAAGTAATGTACTAATGTTATTCATGGTCATTACTGCATATGTTTATGAGAACAGAAGACACAAGATTTCATTCTTTTAAATAGGCGAGGAGCAAACTGGATTGTGATGACGAGCATGGGTTGGTTGCGCTTTTCAAGCACTCGTTGATGAAGTATCGTTCCTACCTGAGGTAAGCGCACTTCGATGGCAAGCTTCTGAACGAAATTTCTGTAAAGTCTCCGGTGCTACATTTATCCGACGGTGACTGGAATAATATTGTTACACATTGGTCTCGGCTGCAGCGTAAGGTACTGTCTATGATATCACATCACAATTTGAACTACATTTCTGCATTTGCCTTAATTTCTAACTTGCACGAAAACTATTAGCAGAAGAACATTCGTTCTCAAGGGACCACAGAATCTCGCAACTATACTGCACACTGCATTGCTCTTATGAGTACCTCTTGCCCTGTATGACCATACTTACTTTCATAGCTGTTTGATTATGTAGCATCAATGCACATGTTATCCTCGTAATCGTCCATTTGGTGGACATTATAAGATCCATACGGACTCTTACATAAATTTAGAATTAACCCAATGCTTTTAAAGAGGTTTAGCTCTGCAGTCCTCTTGTAAGGACTGAACGTGGTCTATCACTGTACTTACACTAATAGCTACTCCCTCCGTCCCATAATATAAGAACATTTTGTACAGCACACAAGTGTTCAAAACACTCTTGTATTATGGGAAGAGGGATTGGTTCATTTTGTAGCATTCTGCATCTTATCTCCCTCACCCACCATTTACTAAAAAAGATCAGATCTATATTTAATCTTACCAACAAGTAGAATACACAGACAATGCCAGTTCAGAAGTGTAGCCCATTGTTCTTGTCAGTACATTTTGTCCTGTAACGCTTGTACTTCCAGGGATTGGTAGTTGATTATGTAGCATCAATTTGCATCTTATCTTCATTATCCTCTATCCCTTCAAGTATTATCATATCTATAATTACTCTCTACAAAATGTAGAGTACAGGCAATACTTATGAAGAAGATTCTGTGCTGAAATTCTTGAGTTATCCTTCCCTTGACATGGAGAAGGGCATTATAAAGTCGGTGTTAACTGTTAATGTAAGTCAGTCCTTCTAAAGCCTTTGTCCTCAATTGCTGTTTAACTTGATCATACTCCCTATCGTTTACTGCTGTTTAGTTTGTTGTTTCTACCAAAATGCATGTTCATAAGAACCGTAAGTTCTAAGTTTTACTTCTAAAACCAAATTCCTCATTCATACCATGCACATTACTTAATACTCCCTATATGTACGCTTGTTTTTGTGGATCTATAATCCAGTGTGTGGTGAAGCAGCCCACGTTTGCACCTTGTCATCTCCTGTTTTATCTTACTGATGTGGCTGATGATATGAACTACATGCCATGCACATTATCCAAAATAGATACAATGATTTTCTTTGCCCTTCATCTATGCTTGTTATGTTGACATGGTAATCTAGTAGTGTGGTGAAGCTCCCCGCATTATGAGCAATGCCAAATTATGCTATTGATATTTTAAACTTACTCTTTATTTTCTAATTTGAAATTGGATAGAATTGACAGAACAGTTATCATCTTTGTTTATACACATGCAAAACCTGTCATCTCTCTGCTTTGTTTCAGGGTGATATGCCTGATGGCATGCACAAGTCTGCTGAAGGCTGTGAGACAAACCCAACATATATTGCAGCAAAGAAGGCAAAACATCTTGAAGATAGCGGGACAACCCCAAAGTCTTGTCTTGATGCAGTGTTCAAGTTACTTGAGACTAACAGTCAGACAAGCTCACAGAATTCGTTGTCTAAATCAGTTCGACTTCTTCAGTCCCAAGTTCTAGCAGAAAGGCATTCTGCAACTCAACTTTGACTTGAAGTCCTATCTCTAAGAAAGATTGCGGAGAACACCAATGAGAACCTCATCGCTAAACAGCTACACCTGGAAGCTATGACCGACATGCTAGGCCGGTCTCACAGCCTTGCTCAGCAGCTTGCATAGTACTTCCCCCGCAAGGCTAACCTTTCTTGAACTGTCTTGGAAGTGGTCTCGGTTTAGTATTATTTTTTATGCTGCAATGGTGCCCAGTTTTTGTAATCTGCTTCTTCGTTGCGCTTTATGATCACTGGTGGCGAACTTCGATGCCCAGTGGATGTAATATACCTTAAATCCTTTATTGTATAGTGTAGGTTTATTCTTAGTTACTATGCCGTAATTTCTTTATTGTATAGAGTAGGTTTGTTCTTAATTCCTACTAGTTACTACCATCATTGGCTATCTTAAAAAAATCAGATGTAGTCGACCGGACCGAAACATTCGACTTTAACGGGCCAGGTTTTTAGCGGGCCACCATTGGGCCGGCCTATGTCTTTCTTGGTCCCGAATGATTGGGGCCTTCACACATTGCGCCAGGCCCAAACTTACACCAGCCTATATTTTAGTTAGGCCTTTTGTCCACCCAGAGCTTAGTTTGGACCAGGTAGCATTGGGCCATTAACAGGCTGAATATTGTACTGGCCTGTTACGGCCGAGATGAAACCACGGGCCTTTAGCAGGCCAAAATGCATGTTGGGCCTCAATTTTCACTAGTCGTCGACGGGCTTTCAGCGGGCCGAAATGTAGACCGGGCCGTTTTGGGCCCAGTTAGCTCACGGGACATTACCAGGCCGAAACATATCTTGGGCCTTAGTTGGCCCACTGATATCATGGGCCTTTAAGAGGCGGAAAGCTTAGCACAGGCATCACGGGCCGAATTACGCGACAGGCCTTTAACAGGCCCAAAGTCACGTTGGGCTTAACTGTTGCTACCTTTAGCACGGGCCGTTAGTGGGCCCGATGTCCCGTTAGTGCACCTTCGCCCAGGCAAAAGCTCTCCGTGCACCCTCGATGCAAACAGATCGCTTGATGACTTCAAGCCGTGGGCAGGCTTCCACCAGATGCCTCACCAGACCGAAGTAGCTGCCAGACAGATGCTTGCCAGGCCACATCCGGACTATAAGGCCCCTCATGGCCTGTTCGGCCGCCTTGTGAAGTTCGACCAACTGCTTCAGCTGGTCGCTCAAGGACACAGGGTGTTCGGTCCCAGTATACTGAGACCAGAACAACTTCTCTGTTGTGCTCCCCTCCTCAGCCCGATAAAACTCTGCGGCATCCGGCACACTGCGGGGAAGATCTGCAAACGCTCCTGGAGAGCCCCGAACTTGGGTAAGAAAAAGGAAAGTCTCCTTCACATGCTTGCTTTGCATATTGAATGCCTTAACCGCTGCTATCTTCTTCAGCGCATCAATCTTCCGGAGGGCCTTGTGGGCTTCGGCCTTGGCGCTCCAGACGCTTTCAAGCACCTGCGCGAGCTCGGACTCTCACGTCTTGGAGTCAAGCTCCAAGGACTCGTGCTTTTTGGTGAGAGCCTCGAGCTCTTGCTGCACCTCGCCCACTCGGGCTTCTTGTTTCTCCCATTCAATGCGTTCTTTGGCCGCTTTGTCTTCGGCCGTGGACAATGCCTTCCTCAGGGTCTCCACCTCGGTCGTGGCCCTGACAAATTCATGATGATCCTATTACTTTGCACCGAATTTATTTTTAACTATATAAACTGGGGTATATCTTACCTTTTCTCTCTTCGAGCTGCCCCTTGGTAAGGCCGAGCTCGTCCTCGGACCGCTTCAGGGCCTGCTTCAGCGCAGAGACCTCCGCAGTACGTGCGGCAGCAGCCAGCAGGGAAGCCTGCACATACATATAGACATACTCTAATTAGAATCTTGAGTTATCATTTGATACTCTATTCGGCTTTTCTTCGCGAACGCCGAACAGAGCATCAGGGGCTACTATCTATGCGGTATTATTTTTATATTTTGAATGCTTACATGAAAGCCTATTAGGTGGCTGGCGCAAGCTTCGGTCAGTCCGTTTTTGGCGGACTGAACCTTCTTGACCACCACACTCATGATAGCGCTGTGTTTCTCATTGATGGAAGCGCTGTGAAGCGCTTCCAGCAAGTTGTCCGGTGCCTCTGGTTGGACAGAGGACACCGGCACGAATGGTTGGCCCCCCTTAATGGGGGACTGCTTGCCGGAGTCCGGAACCATCAAAGGTTCTGGCGCAGTGTCCGGCTGGGGCCCAAACTTGAAGCCCGTAGGAGCCTCGCTCCCTTGGTACCCAGGGTCTGGGAGGTCGCCGTGAGGCGCCCCTAGGATCACCTTCCCTTGGGTCGGTGCCTTTTAAGACACCACCTCGGCGTTGTCCGCAGGGAAAGGGGTGGAAGCCGTCGGAGGAGAACCAATGTTCATATCCGACGAGCCCAAAGAGACGCTCGACGAGGGTACGTCGAGATGAGCTCAGGCCGGACTACATAATCATGTTCTGCATGAGCAAAGGTAGCACAATAAAACATACCATGAAGTACTATGGTGTCCAGACAGTTACGACTTCGCCAGGGGCTTGTCCCTTGGTAGCCACTCGCCGCCGCTGTCGGTGGCCGTCGTGGCACACTCCTGAGGAAGGGTCTTTCCCTTCTTGGACCCTTCGGCCTCCCCGGATGGGTCGGCCTTACTTTTCATGTCTCCCCTGGCTGGGGGAGGGGAGAACTTTTCTCCTCCTCCTCATTTCCGTGGGAGGAGTGCGCGTCGGACTCATCGGACGATGAGTCCGATAAAACCTTGCGCCGGAGACCCTTTCGGGTACCCACGGCCTTCTTCTTGGCCGTCTTTTCCGGCACCTCGTAAGGTGCCGGAGTCAGCATCTTCGTTAGAAGAGCGTTTGCAGGATCTTCGGGTAGGGGAGCTGGGCAATCAAGCTGCTCTGCTGTCTTTATCCAGTCCTGTTAATGACATTAAAGCTTAGATCCAGCACATAAATAAACCAAGGCACATAAATACCGTGAGAGATATAAAAGCCTACCGGATGGGCGCGGCGCTTTGTGCTGAGTCCACGGTCCTCGGTGAGGGAGGGAGGCATCTCGGCGCCCTTGAACAGCACCCTCCAGACGTCCTCGTGCGTCGTGTCATAGAGCTCTCGCAGCATCTGGTGCTGGGCCGAGTCGAACTCCGACAAAACAAATTCCCGTCGTTGGAACGGAAGGATCTGGCGGAAGAGCATAACCTGGACCATGTTGACGAGCTTAATTTTCTTGTTCTTCATGTTCTGGATGCAGGTCTGGAGTCCGGTCAGCTGTACCGAAGAACCCCAGGACAGGCCCTTCTTTTTTCCAGGAGGTGAGCCGCGTGGGGATTCTGGATCGAAATTTGGGGGCCGCCACCTGGTTGGAGTCACGCGGCTCGATGATGTAGAACCACCCTGATTGCCACCCCTTTATGGTATCCACGTAGGTACCCTCGAGCCAGGTGACATTAGGCATCTTGCCCACCATGGCGCCTCCGCATTCTGCTTGCTGGCCACCCACCACATTCGGCTTGACATTGAAGGTTTTCAGCGATAGGACGAAGTGGGGCCTGATGCGAAGGAAGGCCTCGCACACGACGATAAACACCGAGATGTTTAGGATGAAGTTGGGGGCCAGATCATGGAAATCCATCCTGTAGTAGAACATGAGCCCGCGGACAAACGGGTGGAGAGGAAATCCCAGTACACATACGAAATGGGTAAGAAAAACTACCCTCTCATGGGTTTGGGCGTTGGGACGATCTGCCCCGCATTCGGCATCCGGTGTGCGATATTCGCAGCTAGGTATCTGGCTTCCGTAACTTTTCGATGTTTTCTGCCGTGACGGAGGAAACCATCCACTTGCCTCCTACTCCAGACATTCTTGGAGTGGTTTGAGAAGAAGAACGCGAGCTTGGGCGCTAGAGCTCGAGTGTGCGGGAATGGGTAAGCGAGAAGGAAGAAGGCGTGGGTGAAAAAAGTAAATCTTTGTCCCTTTATAAGGGCGGAAGAGGCGATAAGTCTCCCCACTTGCCTGGCAAAACCGCTTATTCCCCACGCACCACAATTGATGGCGCAGTTGGGTTACCCACGTCCGTATTGATGAGAATCCCGTAATAAGGGGAACACAATCTCTGCTTTGAGAAGACGTATCAAGAAAACCGCCTCACGATATGTGCGGAGCTGGTTGAGAAAAGCGGTTCGAATAATAACCGGGCCATGAAGTGATGTCATACTATCGAAACATCTTAGCAGATTAGATTTGTGGAAGTATTATTCTCTCTACGGTGGTATGTGGAACTTATTTTGCAGGGTCAGACACTATCCTTTTGTTCAAACTCTTCCATGGTGTATTCGGAGGAGGAACCCGCCTTGCAATCCCTAAGACAACACTGCGCACCGGACTCATCGTCATTGAAGCCTGGTTCAGGGGCTACTGAGGGAGTCCTGGATTAGGGGGTCTCCGGACAGCCGGACTATATCCTCTGGCCAGACTGTTGGACTATGAAGATACAAGATTGAAGACTTCGTCCCGTGTCCGGATGGGATACTACTTGGCATGGAAGGCAAGCTAGGCAATACAGATATGCATATCTTCTCCTTTGTAACCGACCTTGTGTAACCCTAGCCCCCTCCGGTGTCTATATAAACCGGAGGGTTTTAGTCCGTAGGACAACATACAATCATACCATAGGCTAGCTTCTAGGGCTTAGCCTCTCTGATCTCGTGCTAGATCAACTCTTGTAATACTCGTATCATCAAGAACAATCAAGCAGGGCGTAGGGTTTTACATCCATCAAGAGGGCCCGAACCTGGGTAAACATCGTGTCCCCTGCCTCCTATTACCATCCGCCTTAGACGCACAGTTCGGGACCCCCGACCCGAGATCCGCCGGTTTTGACACCGACATGGCCCATGGGCAGCACGGGCCATTCCCAAGCCGAAAGTCACACCGGGCTGAAATGGGCCCATGTCTACATCAGGCCTCTAACAGGCCAAAAGTCACTGGGCTGTAGTTGGGCCCAAATATTTGGCGAACAATTAAGGGACCAGATCTGGCTTCGGGCCACAAATGGGCCCAAATATTTGGCAAACAATTAACGGGCCAGATCTGGCTTCGGGCCGTAAATGGGCCCAAATATTGGGCGAACAATTAACAGGCCAGATCTAGCTTCGGGTTGTACATGGGCCTTTACTAAGAAGGCCGTTATTGGGCTGGCCCACTAGTACCTGATTAAGTTCTATGGGCCTTTGACTGGGCCAGCCTTTTTATCCTATATGGGCCTCTGTTGGGCCCAGCCACGTGTCCACGTATCATAGGCATCTCTCCTCCAATGGACGGGCGACGTCTGGCCCACTGACGAGCTGACAGGTGTTCCCTTCGGCCAATCAGAATTTTACAGATGGAAATTTCTCATTGGTCATGGCTGTTAACGGGTTATCGGATCCAAAATCTGACCCGATAGCTTAACGGCGTTCCGTTACGATGGATGCCAAGTGTTGGTCACCCTTGATGATAGCACTTCTATGACGTGTGATTTATCGTCATGGAAGTGGACACTTCCGTGATGATAATTTTGGTAATGTCATGGAACACTTCTACGATAACACAGGTATGACTATCTTGATTCTGTCATAAAATCGTCATGCATGTACATGCATGACAAAAAATGCGACCTACTATGACAAACACGTATCATCATGGAAGTGTATTTTTTTGTAGTGCAAAGTGCGATGAAGAATCACTCCAAAGGTTCCTATCTAGTGGAGAACATAAGAAGAAATTATTCGTAGGGTACGAAACCACTTCGAAGCTATTCTTTCCGATCGATCTATCCAAGAGTTCATACTAAAATAACACCAAATAATTTCAGATTCATAATACTCCTATCAAAGAGTGCCCCAAGATTTCTACCGGACAAAAAAATACAAGAACGTGCATCAACCCCTATATGCAGATTACCTCAATGTCACCTCGAGAATCTGTGAATTGAGTGCCAGAACATATATCAAGTGAATGAATATGATACCCCATTGTCACCATGAGTATTCATATGCAAGACATATATCAAGTGCTCTCAAATCCATAAATCTATTCAATTCGATAACAATGAAATCTCCAAGGGAAAAACTCAATTCATCACAACAAGATAGAGAGGGGAAACCACCACATGATCCGACTATGTTAACAAAGCCCACAATACATCAAGATCGTGATATCTCAAGAAAAGGAGAGAGAGAGAGATAGAGATTAAACACATAGCTACTGGTACAAACCCTCAGCCCCAAGGGTGGACTACTCCCTCCTCATCATGGTGGCCGTCGGGATGATGAAGATGGCCACCGGTGATGATTCCCCCCCTCCGGCAGGGTGCCGGAACGGGTTCTAGATTGGTTTTCGGTGGCTACAGAGCCTTGCGGTGGTGGAAGTTCTAATCTAGGTTAACCCCGAGGGTTTTTTGGAATATTTGGGATTTTATAGGGCAAAGAGGGGGTGTAGGAGTTCACCGAGGTGGGCACAACCCACCTGGGTGCACCTGAGGCCCTAGGCGCGCCATGATGGGTTGTGCCCCCGTCGGGGCACCCCCAAGTGCTGCTTTGGCCCATCGGGAGTCTTCTGGTCCATAAAAAATCCACAAGAAGTTTCGCGGTGTTTGGACTCCGTTTGATATTGATTTCCTGCGATGTAAAAGACAAGCAAAAAACAACAACTGGCACTGGGCACTGGGTCAATAGGTTAGTCCCAAAAAATGATATAAAGTGGCTATAAAATGACTGTAAAACATCCAAGAATGATAATAAAACAGCATGAATACTTCATAAATTATAGATACGTTGGAGACGTATCAGCACCCCCAAGCTAAATTCCTACTCGTCCTCGAGTAGGTAAAAGATAAAATAAATAATTTATGAAGTGTGCATGCTAGAAAGGTGCACAAGTTTGATCGATGGTAATTTTAGACACTTCTCCTAGCATTATAACAACAATTCTTTCTTATAAAACTTGTCATGTTATAGTAGCAACCAATTCACATGTTAAGGTTCAAACAATGAATTCTCTTGAAACTCAACAACCTATGTTCCCAGTCACCAAGTAATTGTAATTCAACTTATTCAACAGAGTCTAAGTAAGATCTCCACATACTCAACCGTCATATAGTGTTCTATGATTGCTGACACTCACCGCATACACATGAGCAAAATGTTTCAACTGGACACATAGAAAGATAGGGGCTGATAATTTCGCCTCCAACGTATTCACCTCAAGGGTGATGTCAACAATACTAACTCATGCTACCCATATCCAACTGGATATGTGTGCCTAGATCTTTCCTCACCACATGATGCTTGCCAAAAGAGAAAAATAATAAGGAATAGAGAGAAAAACTTCGACTCTTGCATAAAAGTAAATACATAAAAGTAAAAAATAGGCCCTTCATAGAGGGAAGCAGAGGTTGTCATGCGCTTATTTTTTTTGTATGCTCAACCCCTTAGTGCAAAAGAACGTCACATTATATTGCCTCTTTTGATAGCAACCTTTATTATGCAGTCTGTCACTTTTATTCTTTGCCATCACAAGTTCGTACAACGCTCAATTTTCTCTTACACTAAATGATCTAACACTTTTGAAGCCATTTTTATTGCCTTATTGCACCGATGACAACTTACTTGAAGGATCTTGCTCAATCCTTAGGTAGGTATGGTGGACTCTTGAAGATAAGATTTGGATTTAAGGGTTTTTGGATGCACAAGTAGTATGTCTACTTGGTGTGGAATTTTCAGCTAGCAAACATATAGCGACCCGACCACAGACAGTCAAGTCTTTCTGCTTAAGTTTCATCCCTGGATCGGTATTGCTGACACACATCGTACTCGAGGATGTATAACAGAGTTCAATCACATAGTTATTACATCGAATGTCTCAAAGGAGAACTTATTACAATAATATGGATAAAGGCCATCTAAATAAGATAACAGCGGAAGCTTCGAAGGTAGAAGAGTCCATCCAACTCCATGGCAAAACTGAGTGCATGACAACGACCTAGCGCACCTTACTCTTCGTATGAAAACTCTGCAACATAATACGTTGCAGCCTGTGTAGGTCACCGCATGGAATATGCTGGCAAGATAACACTATAGAGCAATGAACAAATAACAGCTATCACTACATGCATATATGGCTGGTGGAGGCTCTACGATTATCATTTGCATAAAGCTAATTTTTCCCTACAACAAAGGAATATTTTTATTTAACTACCAAGTTGGTTGAAAAATTATTGAGAAGGTTCCTCCAACTCAATCCCAAAATAATAATTATAACCCAACAAATTAATTAAGTAAAGTGTTGAGATCAAACCAATAATTCAAGTACCAGATACTCATGATGTCCATAACCGGGGACACGACTAACCATGATTAGTTTGTACACTCTGTAGAGGTTTGCGCACTTTTCCCCACAAGACTCGATCTCCTCCGTTGGATTTCTCGCACTACATGGTGTTTGAGAAATGGATGACCGAGACACAGTCTTTCAGAAGCATTAACTCTTTACTCCGGGTAGACAGTACCACCTACATCCCCTACATCTGCTAGCCTACCACTAAAGGAGGTCACACAACATACTCAACAATGCCAGAGCCCATAATGGCTTGTGGCGGCACATGGAAGTTTCTAGCATGAACAATCTTATGATCCCTTTGAGCCTGGGTGGCAAACCATAGGATGATCACACGGGTTCTCCGGGATATCCTTGGACAAAACTGGATTGCTCCAGGTGCCCGGACAACCATTGGGTGCTGCAGGGTGCCCCAACCAATCCACCCCGATGTGTATTAAATTACCCACCTTAAGTTAAACATTAATTAATAATAACTATCACATTTTTCATGGATCACTCAAACCAAACCACATCTACGAGCATAGCATAGCAGTATAAGCATACGTAGTAAATACCCAGGGTTTGATATAAGACAATAGGTTCTACCTCATTAACTACTTCCCAATACCCACATGTTAAACAAACCTACTCATGCAATGTTTGAGGGTTGTAACTAATGCATAAAAACTGGGTAATAAAGGGATATAATCAAAGTGTTACTTGCCTTGCTGACGATCTGAAAACCCTAGTGATTCGTAGTAGCAAGCTTCGCACTCCGGAAAGTCTATCGTGAACAAACAATATCATACATAAGCACTCAATCATAAGATGCAAAGGTAAAACCCAAAAGAAAAGTTCCAAACGTAAAGTTCAAGTGAAGAGCTTCGATTTGCAAAAGGAATCAATCGAATCGGAGCTACGAAACTCAAGCTACGATCAAAACAAGTTCGACTTCAAATCTGCTTGAAACCAAATTTTAAATTGTCAAAGCCATGTTCAAGTTCTTTATCTGGATAGAGGGGAACAAGACGAAGATTTTGGCATTGGTTTCACTGGATTTGAATAAACGAGTAAAAAGTAACGAGAGTTTGAAGTTCAGGGATTAATTTATAAGAAAAGTATTCGCCAATAGGTCCCTGGCCAGAAATAAAACTAAAAGGAAAAATCTAACGAACGAAATTCGTTCGTTAACAGAGAAGAATGGGTGAATGTTCGCTAATTAGCGAACCCTAAAAAACCGATCAAAAGAAATTAACCGAGATTAGAGAAAAAACCAGGCGGGGTTTTCTCGGTTATTTTACTGGTTCGTCAAAAGAAAACGGTGGCGGTGGCAACTTCCTCCGGTGAGCGGTGGCAGCGGCGAGAGGCGGCGGCGGCTATGGCAGGTGGCGTCGACGACGGGAGGCAGCAGCGGCGGTGTCGACGGCACGCGGCTCGGGGCGGCGGCTGCGACAGGAGGTGGCGCAAGCGCAGGCGGCGGCGACGCGATGCGGCAGGCGGCGACTCAGCTCGAGTGGCGGGGCAGTGTTTCAGGTGGTGGGGCGATGGTGGCGGAGAGGGGCTATGGCTATTTAAGACGGGGGCGGCCGACTTGGGGATGGGGTCGGGCGCGGCGGCGTCTCGTCATCGGACTCTGGCGGAGTCGGGATCCGGGACGGCGGCGGGAGGCGGTGGCGCGAACGGGTCGGCTGGGCTTCGCCCCAGTCGGTCTAGAAAGTTTTTTTAAAACAAATTTCGGAGCGAACAAAAATCCTAATAAAATATATAAAAATTCTAAAAATACTAGAAACAATTTTCACCGTCCAAACCTAACATTTACGACAAGATAAACATTTTTCTGGACTAAATGCAAATTTTCAAAAATGCAAGTTTTTCTGTAATTCAAATAAAATACAAATAAAAATAATTTGATTTTAAAATTTCTTCTCAAATATTTATTTTCTGTTTGAAGAAGTTATATTATCTTCTCTCATTTATTATTGTTATTGGAAATAATTGGAGAGAAAATATTAAAATCAAATTGATCCTTTCTTCAAACTTGAAATAAATTCAAATATGAAAATTTGGCGAAACCTCCAACTCTCTCCTTGGGTCGTTGAGTTGCTTAATATTTCTAGGATCACAACCAAAATGCAAATAAAATATGATATGCATATGATGACCTATGTATAACATCCAAATTGAAAATTGGGATGTTACAAACCTACCTCCCTTAAGATGAATCTCGCCCTCGAGATTCGGGTTGGCTAGAAAATAGGTGTGGGTGGTCTTTCCGTAGGTCTTCCTCTCGCTCCCAGGTGGCTTCTTCCTCGGTATGGTGGCTCCACTGAACTTTGCAAAACTTGATAACCTTGCTGCGTGTAACTCGGCTGGAAACTCGAGAATCTTGACGGGTTTCTCCTCGTAGGTTAGGTCATTCTCCAATTGAATTGCTTCCAGGGGCACTGTATCTCTGAGAGGAATATCGTCCATCTCAACATGGCACTTCTTCAACAGTGAAACGTGAAACACATCGTGAACTCCTGATAATCCTTCTGGTTACTCCAACTTGTTGGCCACTTCTCCCATACGTTTCATAACTTGAAATGGTCCTACAAATCTTGAGGCTAATTTTCCTTTGACTCCAAATAGTTTAACTCCTCGTAGTAGTGACACAAGAAGATATGCCTGCTACCTCTTGAGCACTGCATTGGTTTCCCCCGAAGAGGAAGGGATGATGCAGCAATGTCACAAGTCGAGCCTCAGCGTTTCAAGTCGAAATATCTGGCGGCCAGAATTCCAGCCCTAGGAAATTCCCCTCATGTCCCCGGTCCATAATGACTACTGATGAACAATGGAGGGATGCTTTAGTAACTAGACAACGTTACCTACCGTGCCGAGCACGGTTCAATTCCCTCGGTCGCCTCGTCAAGGTCACCCGTCAACTGCATTGCCTAGTACTACTACTACTACTACACCAGGATGAGCACAGAATTGAGCCCTTTTATTCGTGCCTAGTACTTGAGTTAATATATCAGGCAATGCACTGGTACGGAGGGATTATCCTTTTACTCTGCACATATAAATTTTCTGAAGTCTAACTAAGCAAAATGTTTGACCAAATCCTTTCTTAAGAAATACAACAGGACAGATGTACGGCTTGAAAATTTATTGCATGATGCAGGTTATGATATTGTTTCGAATCCTGGATCTTAAATTTCAGAAAATCCAAAAGTGAGCATAAATTCTTGAAACTAAGCATGGTCACATGATATGGCACAAATATTACTTCGTAAGTTTTTTCTTCAATTTGAGACAAGCTGCTTATGACAAGTTGCACAAATGAAGAGCCAAGGTATTTTGGAACAAAGACATGTCATGTTAAGGCAAACGCTTTCACTATTGAAACCGTGGGCATTTACGTGCCGCCACAAGTCCCCGCTTCTCATCGGCAGGTGTCGTCCGAGCAAGCGTGTGAGTCGACGAGAGGTGTGCGAGCAGACCACTGCGCCGGCTATCAGGGAGGCGTGCGAGAAGACCACTGTGCAGGCTCACCGGGAGGCGAGCCCTTTGACCAGGCTCCGCCGCCCACCGTCATCCCAACTGCTCCCACTTTTAATGTTGCCGGCGCCGCAGTTTAAAATCAACCCCGCACTACCCGGTATCGCTACAATCCTCTCTCTTCCTCTCCGATTCTCCTGTCGTCTACCTCCAACTAGCCTGACCTAAACGTACGCCATGACGCATCACGATGGTCTGCCCTTAGTGTTCCAGTTTCCTGAGGAAGACACCCAGTCGGAGTCTCAAGAACATAAGGCGCTTTGGGACGAGCTTGAAGCGGCCTTGCGGGAAGACGCTGTGCCTGTCCCCGCTCCCGTTCCGGCTCCCGTCGCCCCGACTGCGCCAATGCCCATCCCCGTGGCATTGATGGGCTGGGAGCAGCACATTGTCGCCGAGCTTGATCCCACGGGGTTCCACGAGGTCCCCGCCAACTTTCATGCGCCCGTGCACCTGCCAGCGCATGTGCCTGCGCATGCACTGATGTGCACGCCCGTGCCGGTGCCCGTGCACCTGCCAGCGCATGCGCCTGCGCGTGCACTGACGTGTGCGCCCGTGCCGATGCCCGTGCACCCGAATGTCTCCGCCGCGCCGTTGATAGCGCCTGTCCCCCGATGGTGCCAGTGCCCCCCTCAATGGCATGGATGGCCGCCGTCGACCGCTTCCTTGCACCAACGCTAGTCGCCTCCTCCCTCCAGTTGACTTGCTCTGAAGTCCAGAACATTTTGGTCTTCCTTGAAGCTAGACCAATTTCCAGGAGTATGCCAACAACGGCGCAAGACGCCGCCGTTGCCGTCAGTCAGCGGCCCAACGACACATAGAGCATGGCAGAGGAGCCGCTTCCCACCGCGAGACGCCCCCGCCGCCGCCGCGTAATCTAAATTTGCCATGAAAAACGTTCGGATTGCCATGCTTAAAATCTGAACGTTTATAATTTCCGTTTATTTTATATCGATCGTCGTATAATTTAAACTCAGAGTCAGACTGAACGAAATGTATGGTTTGATCGATTGAATGTTCTACTAGAGCCGTATCAAATTAAATATGAAACGTCATCAAGCCACATGTATTTCTTGTCATCCAACGACCTAGACTGCTTCAATGTTGAGCGCTCAACACGTTTAGCGTGCAGTTAATTTCATGCCAAAAATAGTGCTAATCACATGACAACACACAAATAATATCCTAGTAGTTAATATCCACATGCACTTAATATACTTCCAAATTAACGTGCATTGCACGTACACACTGACTAGTGCTGCTAGTATGTGAAACTGGTGCCGTGACTTGTAAACGCGTCCAGATATGGTCAACGGCAACATCGCCCACGAGTTCTTCATGTTTGCCCATGCGTCTAAACGCAGAAGGGGAGGAGAGAGACAGCACACATGGAACCCACCAGTAAGTGAAGGCGAATAGTACTAAAAATAATATTACATGTTATCCATTAATTAGGCTGTGGTAATATAAAAACATTATGTGAACAAAGGGGGTACAACAAACATTGCTATTCTCCGTATGTTGCCTATTGACGTGCGGCTTGAATGCCCGGTCGCATGTTCGATCCTCGTCCTTTATTTTTTAATTTGTATATGGGTCCAAATTTGTTTCAAGACATGTGGGGCCCTCGGTGTGTAGTTTGTAGCACTTTAATTTGTGGGTCGAAATTTGTTCCATTCCAAGTGGACTATCGGTGTGTAGTTTTGTAGCTTATTTATAATAATTAAAGAGAACAACATAGTTTTTTCAATAATACCATGGTGCGACGTTGAAGGCGAGAAAGGACGTGTGAGAGAGCGATGACCGAGCCAGAAGGAAATCAACTAGAGGAGTTGCGTGGGTTGCAATGGTGTTTGGAGTAGTTGTGGACCAAATGCTACAAAAATATAATCTAAACTGACCGGAATAAATGCCTACACAAATTAATCCAAGGTTGGAGTGCCCCTCGCAATGTAAATAGCTCCGGCTTTGCGAGGGATGGAGAGGTAGTAGCTTCAACGCGTGGAAGATATGGTGTGAGAAAGCGAGGTCAATCGAGAGACATATAGATAGAGAGACAAAGTGAGTGTGGTCCGACATTCATTGAACAAATATATATGCTCTGGAGAGATATTGTTCGATTGAGCTTTTTGGCAAGGGTGAGGGCTGTAAGATAGAACTTGAGAGATGATCCAGTCATAGACATGTAGATATATTTTGTGCGTGGGAGGAAGCAAGGTCAACCGATCACATAGGGTCGCCGTGCGATCGAAAGAGTGAGATGGGTTGGAGAGAGTGACCTAGATAGACGATGTGCGTGAGAGAGTATACAATGTGAATAGGTCGAATTGGGCTCAAACATGGTGATATATCGTTTTTTTCCGAGAAAGAGCGAGCTCAATCGAGACATACGGAGTGAGAGAGAGAGATTGAGTGAGCGTGGCCCACCATGAGGTCGAAAGATTGGCGGCGGCTTCGATGGACTGACCTAGATAGACAATCTGCATGAGAGAGTATAGAGTGTGTCGATCGAGGCCCAAACAGGGAGATATATCATTTGTGTGTGAAAGAAAACAAGGTTAAACGAGACTCAGATAAGAGAGCGAGATTGAGCGAGTGTGGCCTGCCGTGCGGAAGAAATAGTGAGACAGTCTCGAGGGAGTGACCTAGATATACAACGTGCGTGCGTGCGCACGAGAGGTTGGGGGGCTAGATAGGCAATGCATGTATTTAGCGTGAGAGGGTGAGAGGGAGAGGGGGAGAGAGAGAAAGCTCGGCATGGGGTGCAATGGCGGGTGTGTGAGGTAAATACATTTGGTAACAGAGTGGAAAAAGGGGTTTTCTAGTTGAGAGACTTAGAGATCGAAACATGGAGAGAAAGAATGAACATGTGTTGGAAACCGATAGCTTCCTAAGGTGGTTAGGAGAGGAAGATTGACCGATACAGGAAGTATGTAGTGTTTGTGTAGGGGGGGGTGTAACACCCCGGATGTAACTTTCCCTATTTGCACTCCAACTCTTGCCGTTTCCAGCGTTAAGTTATTTTATTTCCTCGGGTTCGGGTTTTTGTCTCCGTGTGTTGTTGTCGTTGTCATGCATCTCATATCATGTCATCATGTGCATTGCATTTGCATACGTGTTCGTCTCATGCATTCAAGCATTTTCCCCGTTGTCCGTTTTGCATTCCGGCGCTCCGTTCTCCTCCGGTGGTCATTTCTAGCTTTCTTTCGTGTGTGGGGATTAAACATTTCCGGATTGGACCGAGACTTGCCAAGCGGCCTTGGTTTACTACCGGTAGACCGCCTGTCAAGTTTCGTGTCATTTGGACTTCGTTTGATACTCGAACGGTCAACCGAGGGACCGAAAAGGCCTCGTGTGTGTTGCAGCCCAACACCCCTCCAATTTGGCACAAAACCCACCAAACTCTGCTCAATGTCGTAGAGCGTTCGATCACGATCGCGTGGCTGAAAACCGCACCTCATTTGGACTCTCCTACCTTCCTCTATGCCTATATATACACCCCCATTCCAAATTCGCAGATCCTCTCCCCCTAACCCTAAAAATCCCAGATCCGCCGCCGCCGGACGTGTCCGGAGCGGGCCGGACAACGTCCGCCGCCCCCCGCGCCCAGTCAGACGCTGCCACGTGGCAACCGCCGCCGCCACCGCCCGCGGCCCGGCCGGCCCGCAGTCGGCCCTCCCCGCCGCCCGACCGGGCCTCTCGCCGCCCCGCCGCCTGATGGAGTCCGCCGCCCCGCGCCTCTCTTCCCCGCCGCAGGTCGCCGCGCCGGCCGCCGGCGAGCCCCGCCGCCGCCTCCCTCAACTCTGGTGGCCGCGCCGCCGCACGCCATCGCCGCCTCGCCGCGCAACCTCGCCGGCGTCCGCCTCCGCCTCGGCCGCGCCGCCCGGCCTCGCCGTCGCCGCCCGCGGGAAGTCCGGCCGCTCCATCGGCGCCCACCGCCGCCGTCGTGGACAGTGCCGCCGGAGTTTGCCTCGGTTTCCATGCAAACCCTAGATCCAGATCCGGAGGTTGAATTTTTCCCAAGTCCCCAGAATTTTTAGTCCAAGTGCTCCTGTTCGAGGCTGCGTAACTTTGCATCCGTAACTCCGATTTGGACATATAGCATATCAAAATGTTCATCTCAGAGAGTACATCATTTCATTCCATTGCATCATTTTCATTTGAGTTCATCTTGATGCCCGAAATGTTGTTAGAAGAGGGCTACTTGAGTTAATTGTCAGATCTGTTACTCCGTTTAGCACTTTTGTCATTTTTGCCATGATTATTGTGTGCATGCTATGCCCGTGAGTTGTACATATGTTTTGTTAAGGGTTTTGTCATCTCTCCAGAGGTGCAACCCATGTATTTTTAGGATGTGTGCTGTGACTTGGGCAAGCTTGCAAAGTGGTGCACTTGCTAATTCTGTTTTCAGGGACTTAGTGATTTCACTAAGTCCTGGGATTGTTTATCTCATGATGCCATATGTTCTTGTTGTTTCCTAGTGATCCGTGCCTCTTTTGAGGATGAAAAGTAAGGATGTTTTGTTAATATTGTATTTATCTATCCATCCATGTCTTTTTTTGCAATTATGGAGCACCCTAGCTTGAGTCAATCGAGCTCTACTTTTGCTTCGTTGCGAATCTGGGTAGATCGTCAACTTGTTTGCGATTTTGCCGACGTTATTGTAATTGATCCGTGCATGCTATGCTATTTTTCTTGCTATTTCTAGCTTTCATTTTGTGCCTTCTTAAGGGATGTATGCTTGTCTTGCCATGACTTGCACCGTGGTGAGTGCATCGAGCTCGTAAACATGCCTTCGAGAGTTATGTTTCAGCATGTCCCAGTTTTCACTAAGTCTGAAAACTGATTATGTTTTTCCTATGTTCGTGTGCTTGTTACTATATTTTGTGAACCCTTTTGGCTCAAGGTCACTAAGAGACTTTTGTTATGCTTGTTGAGTAGCTCCATGCCATGTCTTTCTTTGTCATGTTCAGGTCCTGTAGCATGTTATTTCGTTGCTCCGAAGAGGGCTATATGATCTGAAATTCCAGACAAGTGTTGATTTCACTAAGTCTGAGGTCTGTTTGCCATTTGCATTTTTGCCATGCTTGTTTGAACCTGTTAATGGATGATTTGGCCGTAGCTCAGTGCTAGACTTTTGTTAAGAATCTTGTGTGCATCCCTGCCATGTATTTTTTTGCTGTAAATCGCAGACCGGTGTCATTTTTGAATCGCTTGCCATTTCCAAACCGTAACTCCGATTCCAGCGATCTTTATATTGTTTTCAAGCGATTTCATCTCATCTTTCCAGTGGCACCCTTGGAATTCCAAGTTGAGGCCAGTTTCATGCATTTCCTGTCATATCTTGCATTTTGCATCCCGCATCGCATCCCGCATAGCATATCATCATTTCATCATATTGCTTGTTCTTGCACGTGGTTGATTGTATCCTTGTTGCTTGTTTGTCTCCTTTGGGTAGATCCAGGAGACGAGTTCGCTAACGAGGATCCCGTTGAGTTTGCTTTTGAGGATCTAGTCAACTCTGACAACTGTGCAGGCAAGATGATCATACCCTCGAAATCACTACTATCTTTGCTATGCTAGTTTGCTCGCTCTTTTGCTATGCCTTTGCTACGATGCCTACCACTTGCTTGCTAGCCTCCCAAATTTCCATGTCAAACCTCTAACCCACCTTCGTCCTAGCAAACCGTTGATTGGCTATGTTACCGCTTTGCTCAGCCCCTCTTATAGCGTTGCTAGTTGCAGGTGAAGATTGGAGGCCGTTCCTTGTTGGAACATCTTTTATTTACTTGTTGGGATATCATTATATTGCCATGTTATCTTAATGCATCTATATACTTGGTAAAGGGTGGAAGGCTCGGCCTCTCGCCTAGTGTTTTGTTCCACTCTTGCTGCCCTAGTTTCCGTCATATCGGTGTTATGTTCCCGGATTTTTGCGTTCCTTACGCGGTTGGGTTATAATGGGAACCCCTTGACAGTCCGCCTTGAATAAAACCCCTCCAGCAATGCCCAACCTTGGTTTTACCATTTGCCACCTAGCCTTTTCCCTTGGGTTTCGCGGACTCAAGGTTCATCTTATTTTACCCCCCCCCCCCCCGGGCCAGTGCTCCTCTGAGTGTAGGTCCAACCTAGAGCACTGTGCGGGGCCGTCCCTTGGCAACTTGGGTTACGTTGGCTCCCATACGCTTAGCTTATCCGGTGTGCCCTGAGAACGAGATATGTGCAGCTCCTATCGGGATTTGTCGGCATAGCGGGCGGTTTTGCTGGACTTGTTTTACCATTGTCGGAGTTGTCTTGAGTAACCGAGATACCGAGTCTGATCGGAACGTCTTGGGAGGAGGTCTATTCCTTCGTTGACCGTGAGAGCTTGTCATGGGCTAAGTTGGGACTCCCCTGCAGGGATTGAACTTTCAAAAGCTGTGCCCGCGGTTATGGGCAGATGGGAATTTGTTAATGTCCGATTGTAGATAACTTGAACCTTAATTAATTTTAAAATGAATCAACTGAGTGTGTTGCCGTGATGGCCTCTTCTCGGCGGAGTTCGGGAAGTGGACACGGTGTTGGAGTAATGTTTTGCGCAGGTTGCTCTCTAGTTTCTCGCTCACGCCTTGCCTCCTCTTCTCGCTCTCTTCTGCGTATAAGTTAGCCACCATACTTGCTAGTCGCTTGCTGCAGCTCCACTCATATTTTACCTTGCCTTACCTATAAGCTTAAATAGTTTTGATCGCGAGGGTGCGAGATTGCTGAGTCCCTGTGGCTCACAGATTACTATTACACCAGATGCAGGGCCTGATGATTCCGCTCCAGGAGACGCGTATGAGCTCAAGTTGGAGTTCGACGAAGACTCTCAACGTTACTATGTTTCCTTTCCCAATGATCAGTAGTGGTGCCCAGTTGGGGGTGATTGGGACCGTGTCGCATGTTGCGTTCTCTTTTATTTTGGCGCCGTAGTCGGGCCATGAGTGTTTGGATGATGTAATGTTATTTATGTACTTGATTGACGTGGCGAGTGTAAGCCAACTATTGTTATCTCCCCTTTATTATTTATATTACATGGGATGTTGTGAAGATTGCCTAACTTGCGACGTATGCCTTCAATGCGATTATGTCTCTAAGTCGTGCCTCGACACGTGGGAGCTATAGTCGCATCGAGGGTGTTACAGGGGGGGGCTAAAAACAACATTTGAACGCACATAGTACGGGACTTAATATCAATGTTTCAATTCGGTGTACATTGTAAGATTTGAACCGAGGACCAGGCATACGGGTAATTATTTCGAATTCGTGCCATACTAAGTTTCAAAAAGTTGACATTGACTCAGTTTGTTATGCTATTGTGTAGGTCATATGTTTGAATCCATCCAAAAGTTTTCTCACTGCCATGGTGTTCATCATATACATATGAATTTGTATTAAAAAAGTAGCGTGAATACAGTGAAATGCGAAATCCACGTTAGAATTGGAGATCGCTACGTGACACACACTCTAATTCAAATAACTAACTACGTGACATACACTCTAATTCAAATAACTAATTATGTGACACACACTCTAATCCACGTTAGCGTGGGTACCGTTTCGATTTTTTTTCAAATAACTCCTCATTAATTTATTTATAGTACTCCCTCTGTTCACTTTTATAAGACCTTGAAGACATTTCAGACAATGTGCAAAACAGTTCATTTTAAGTTGTCTGAAACGACTTACAAAAGTGAACGGATGGAGTATCTCGTTTCGAATGACTAATTATTGCAAGGAAAACACGGGAATGCTAATACATACAGATGCATTTGCAAATGAAAGAAGATTCGTTTGCATTCTCAAATGTAGGCGCACCAGGCAGACTAGGGTCGTGTCGGGGTGGACGCTGCTTCGGTGCCTTAAAGGCAACTGCCTTTGGGTCACTGACATGTGGGCCAGCCACCTGTTGGGCCCACATGTCATGGACACCAAGGCAGATGCCTTAAGCACCGAAGCATAGTCCTGTCGGGGTGGTCGCGTGAGTCGGACGGACGCGTAGCACCCAACCACCCCCCCCCCCCAAAAAAAAGGACGACGACAATATAAGTTCGCGCTTCCATGTTTCTGATTGAAATATATGTCGTCCCCAATTCCAGCCCTGCAAAATCTCTATTCTCCACCGTCCCCTTCCGCACCCAGATTGCTCAAATCCCTCATTCGCTGCCAACCCTCGAATCGCCCCTCGTCTCGTCTCTTTCCCCACCGTTCCCCACCTCTGTGCCAGACGACGACGACGAAGACGACGGTCGCGCTTCACCACTGCACCGGAGCTACCTCATCTATGCCCCCGTGCACCGCACCGGGTGGTCCCCAGACAACGTCGGCCACCGCAACCGACGTGCCTCACAGACACCGAGTTCCACCGCATCAGGTGCGCTTCACCGACGTCGTCCCCCAGCTCACCGGGGCTACTTCACCGAGCACATCGTCGCACCTCCGCCCCCGAGGCCATTGGGGCTTCACCAACGGTCTCGTCCACTACATCGTAGCGCTCCACTGCCACTCAAGATCTGCATCACCAGCCAACGCCAGCGCATCACCCTCAACGGCTCTGAAGTGCCCCGCACTCTAGCTAGGCGAGCATGCCCAAACGCCGGCCCGAACTAGGTATCCACACATCACTCCCTTGTGCACTGTTTCGACGATGTTTGGATATCCTTTCACTGCTCTCTTAGCTTACACGCCAATGCAACTCTAACTTTAACTCTTATTTCTTCTGGAGATATCATCTGAAACAAGCAAATCCATTTTTTAGCGAAGCATGACGGCGCTACGGGATCTGGTACACATCCTGCACACTCGTATAACCTTGGAAGTATCTGTCCTCCGGTACAACATCAAGGTCGATTCCTATTATTTGATCAACCATTCGCCGTTTCAAAAATGCATAGGGGGATGCAAGGAGCACTAGGCCTGCACCTCCAAGCAAGTGGTAACATGGACTTGTACATGGAACATCCCAAGCGCAAGCAGAGCTGCAGTGAGCCTGTACAACAAGCTAGCATAAGTCCCTGTATTTCATTTAATTCGTACAGGCATTCGTGTATGATTTATGTGTGAAGTAGCTGATCCATGAATTCAAGTTACCAGGGGTGAACATTTAACTTAAAAAATACAAAGGCACTTGCACTCCGGAAATCAACATAACTTGAGAAATGTGAAGCTACATGCACTTTGAAAACCAGCTAATGATCCAAAGTAGTTCAGATTATAAACACTAAATGATGCAAGCACCAAAAAACACAAAATGCAACATGGTGTACAAGGACTACAAACATGGTCTGTACCTGCTTGAATTATTCGTTCTCTGGCTGAAAATATCGAAGTGTAATTGCACGTATAACCAGTGCACAAACTGCATATCAATATATCTATCCCGCACAAGTATGCCAATAGTTTCAAACAACAGATTAGAAAAGTATTTATGCTATGTTGTCATGATACGGGGACTTTCTGGTAGATGGCCTCGACGTTTCCTCAAGCTATGAAAATGCACTATAATTTGCTTGTCATCAATGCCTGCAAATCTCTGTCTCTCTCAACATAGTAGATCATCATTAGACACTAAATCCTTCAATGAGCTTGCAAAATGCTTGCATTAGATCCCTCATTAGACACTATATGTTCTTCACCAGGAGCATGTAAAATGTTTGCATCAAATCCTTCATTAGCAGTCTGTTCATTAGACACTTCAGTCTCAAGAACAACATGAGCTTGTATGTTTGCACCAAAAACTTGATTAGATACATCAGATTCAGTCAGTTCAATATTGATTGGGGGAGTTATAAAATAAGTCAAAATTGGTTTCATTTTCTCATATATTCCATACATACAAGCAGTTTTACAACACCATCAGGTTTAACTATTGTCTAGAAATTGTCCATTTGCGCAAGCTCGATGCCATGCCTGTGCTGCCGCCGCTGCCTCCCACACAGGCTACACCCAGGGTTGGATCTTAATCTTCTTGTCCTTCCGTTCGCTTGAAGCCCGGCGACCGCCCTCCAACGAGGGCGCGAGGAAGTGCTGTGTCGGTCTGTCCAGCGGCGGCTAGGTTAGGACCAAACCAGAGTGGAGGCTGGAGCGAATGAATTGAGATTTTTCCTGGTGTCGATCGATATGGGAGGCGCTCGTTTGGGCCGCGAGCCTGCCTTGCACTTATGTTATTGGCCCATCCAAATTGAAACATTTTCTTCATTTTTTACATTGCCTGATCGTGCGTTGGGACGAACAAAACTAGCGTGGGCCAACCTAGATGACTCAAACTAGGTGCACACTTTCCAGCCACCTGAGGCGGCTGCCCATACCAGCCCCTATGGTGGCGTCGCCCATTTTTGCGTGTATGATTGGATAGTGAAAAATATTCCAGTGGCGCTTTTGATTTACCCACAAAATGGTTGAATTTCTTGTTTCTATGAACTGAGTTCGCCAATAATGTGAAGGATGCCAGTCTTTTCATCCTATTGTAGATTGCTTAGATCTCGATATGCCAAAAGTAATCGCATGAAATATACAGTAAAAGCCAGTGTGATGTGTTTGGCTACAACTAGTCTGACTACACGTCCTCATATAACATATCAAGGACGCACCATCTTACCAGATTAACCATTCGACTTACCCATGCAGTGTGGGAAGAAAGAAGTATTGGGACTTCGTATCCATGCAATTGATGTCATGGACTCCTTCGTACAACCTTGTAAGCGAAAAAGAAGTTGCAGTGTGCCTGTACAAAGAACTAGCGTAAGTTCAGTTACCTGCTTCTCGGAATTTTAGTTAGCCACTTATTGCAAAATTGTTCAATTACGTTGCTTGGCTTAATTTAGTTTGCTACTGATTACATAATGGCACATCCTGTTAATCATATTGTAGACTGCGCCTATCTATGTGTTTGATACTTACTGTTAAGAATTACCTGTTTGCCTTAACTTAAATATCTACTTGCTTGTTTAACTGCTTTGCTGCTGCAACAACGGGTTACAATGATGTTAATAACTACTTTTCAGCATCCAACTGAAACTCTTTAATTCTTTGTTTGTTTAACTGGTTTGCTGTTATAACTCCCAGTTGAGATGTTTTGCTAACTTCAACTTTTCTGAATCCAGTCGGAACTTTAATGGCAAAACAGGTTAGCCCAAGATCAAAGAGAGAGGTCCCCATGGACGTTGCATCATCCCACAGCAGTGGCACCAGCCCAATCATGCATTATGAATTGCCAACTGTTGATGCTCTAGAGGCTAAACTAGTGGTATAAAGAGATTCTGCTTCTGCACTTAGAGATGAAGTTGACATGTTGAGGAAGCAAACAACACAATCACAAGCAGTACTCAAGACAACCATTAAATATTTGGCGGATTTCAAAACGTAGCAAGCTAAGACTGGCCAGATTGTTAAGGTCATGAAGGAAAAAAGGAAATTAAATTCCTACTTGGTAAATCATAGGTGAAATGTTCTTTCCATAGTTGAATACCCTTTGTGTTGTCTGTTCATGTAATCAATCAAACCATTTGTTTTAGAGATCATGTAATAATTGTTTTTTTTGTTTTTTGGTTTGCAATTTTATTTGAGCACAAGTCTGCATTAATTGATAAGACTCGGAGACATTTCATTTGGATTGTTATGCCAGCCTACAAATATGCCAATCGGGCTGAATGTGCATTCAACAATAGTAGTAGTATAGATGGACCATAAGTGGCACGCATCGGAAAGGGCCAAGATGCTGGCTAAAAAAGGATGATGTTGTAGCCAAAAAAAGTACAGCGGCCTGGCTGATGTATGTTAGTTGATATTATTGATCCATATACTTTATAAGTGTTTATATGTCTGTTAGTTCTGTACATTCTTGGTTCATTGACTCGGTATTTGAATCTTGATACATCGCTTGTGTACATATCTAAATGGGAGTACACATTATGCTGCGTGTGACATTTGAGTTGGACATGAAGTGTTCCAAATATTCAAATTCACATTAAACTGGATTCTAGTTTCTGAATTTGAGTATCGGCATTTGTAAACCATATTCATATATGACAGTGGAATACATCTTTGTCGTCCTTTTGAAGATATATAAAAACACATAGAATGATTTATAAAGATTCATATAGGAATACAAAATGATTCAAATTTAGTTGCCAGGGTAAACGTGGATGCTTATTTTCCAAAATTCGAAAGAAGCAGCAAAATGTCCACTCCCACGTCGGCTGCCGGAAGCCAAGTGTTTGGGAGATGGAAATTACTGTCTACCCATTACACGGACAATCCATTGGCCCGATTTCCACTGCTCTAAACAGGGGTAGGTTAGTAACTTCAATTAGACGTGACACGAGCGCCTCTGAGCCCATTCCGACACGGTGGGCGTCAAACATGGGCGGCAAAACTCATTTGATTCAAGCTCGTCCGAAAGACATATGTTTCTCCCTCCATTCCCCATTGATACATGGTGGGCGGCAAAACAAACTCGACTCGGCTGAAATCGATGTAGGCAAATATTTTCAATAGGGGCAGGTTTGTAACTTCACTCAGACATGACACAACCTCCCTACCTGTCAGCCCCGTCCATACACCATGGGCGCCAACCATGGGCGCCAACCACCCTCTCCTCGCTCGAAATCGCTCTGGGCAAATATTGGCGAGATGCGAGATTACCGTCCTATCCCCAACCGACGAGATGTCCAAATTTTAAACGGGGGCTAAGTTCGTAACTTTCCCATATTTTAGACAGGTACGTCCCAAAAACATGGTTCCCCGTACCTCTCCCTCCATTTTCCCATTCATACACCGTCCGCGCTAGAACACCCCATCCCCACACCAGCCTCCGTCCGCCACCCCATCCATCGCCGCCGTCCTCCACCATGCCGGAGCGCCTACCAAGACCGCGTCGTCCACTGCTAGAGATGGACGTTTCTCATCCACGGCGACGGACAAATAGCCTTGCATCGCGTCCTCTCGCTTCATCGGCGCCGTCGTCCTCTTTGCCGGGGCCGCTCACATGACCTTCTCTTCCACCGCAATAGGAATTATCCCCCGATGCACCCGTTTACCGTTGCAGATCTGCTTCAACGCCACCGACAGCCATCGCACCACCGATGCCGACACGGCTCCGCAAGAGAGGTGGTACTTCATATCTCCTCAATGTTTTGATCTCAACTAGAAAAATAGATCTTAACTTGGTTACTCTACTTTCTTTTCAGCTCTTAGAATTTAGTTCTTAGTTCGAAGCAAACAATGGATGCTAAATATCATTTCTCCGGTTTGCAGCTTCAAATCTGCCATGGCATAGCCATAATACGGCTTAATTGATCGTGCTTAGGGTTTAATTGATCATGTTAGTTCCGTGGTGGTTTCTTTAATAGAAATCGGAGGGGAAACCCTCTTTTGCTAAAAAAATATGCTTAGAGTTTCCCCCTTTTGTGATCACTATACGACCAGAATACATGCTTCGTGTCATAATAACACTGCTCCCCCCATCAAGGTAAACAAGCTTAGTTGTTCAAATACGAATTTGATATTATTAAAACAGAGTTGTTTAATTGGTTAGCAAAATGTTCCTAAATTAGTTTAGAAAATGCATGTTCACGGCTCAGGTGTGTATCTCTACAGGGTGCCCACGGTGGGCCGGCCCACCCTGGGATTTTGGGTCATCCCAGGCCCCGATTCCCCTCTGTTCTGCTACGCGCTTCCGATCTCTACTCACCCCCAGCCGCCTGCCTCGCCGGCGACTTGCCGTCCCCGGACGACATGACTCTAGGAGGAGACGCCAGACTAACAGGAGGCTAGGAGCCGCTCGCCCAACAGCGTCACCGCTGCCCGGGCGCGCCACCGTGCCTACCTTCCCAGTCCGTTCAGGGCTCAGCCGTGCAGCACCCACCAAGCCAAGCCGATTTATCCTGAGATATGTCCTCAACACTCAGCAGCCACTCCTCATCACCCATTTTCTAATTGATTCATTACTCATTAGGCAGGACTGTCATCAGAGTTTGTTGTGTGCTTAGTGCTACCTACACTTAATGGTTCAAATGTATTTCGGTAATCTTTAGTACCTCTAAAGTTCACTGGGTTTTCAAAATTCCAACCCTTGGAACAGAAACTAGTCATTTTGGATTGTTGGTCATAGTGATATTGACCCAGATTACTACTACAAACCAGGTTTGTTGACAATTTTACTTGTCTTTCTTACTCATTCAATATAATATCCAATTATTCACGTCGATTAATTCCAAACAATAAGTGCTGGACAAACTTCTTCATTCAGATTTTGGACGGTCTCTTACTGCAGTTACAATTCTGCATACTTGTCCTAGTAAGCTCACAAGTAAATGATTGATTCACTACATCTATGCTTGCCTTGTCATATTTGTTGTCAATATTCTTTTAGGGTGGACCACCCTGTTTCTAAATACTGGAACCGTAGACATGAGTGAATAGTATTTCTCTATGTGATCTCTTCCATCATGTGTGGGTAATGAACACTGCATTGTATAAAAAGAAAGTGTCATTTCCAGCTTTTACATAGGTTTCGATCTTTTACATGGAATACAATCTGCCTACTTGCTTTGTGTTGCACTACCAACACTCCACCCTTGAAGCTAAACATTACGCCACTCATAACTCCTTAGTTTATTTGTTCAAATACGAATTTCATATGATTCTAATGTTCCTACTTCAGTTTTGAAATGTGTGCCTACCTGTTATAGAGACATAAGGGGTTTGTATTTCTGTGTGTGGTCTGGTTAGCACGGTTGGGGAGGTGAACTTTGCATATGCAGGGGTTTATAGGGAGACACTCTCCGAGTTGAATCCGCAATGCATTCCATAGATAATCTGACTACTCTTTATGTTTTCATGAATATCAGATTCTGAACACCATCATAATGATTATGAGCTTGCGCGCATGAAAAGAATAAAGCAGAACAATGCCATGGCTGCCAAACTTGGCATTAAGGGACTGAAATCAAGTCTGGATGCAATGCAATGCAAACGCTCTCCACCTACAGATTCATGCTCGGAATATGATCCTAATAGTGATTCTAAGCTAGAGGGAGACCTAAGTCAATGTAGTTCCCTAGTGGAGGAGTCAGAGGAAGATTCCCTATCCAATTCACCCATCAAGGTACTTGCTCTAACTTTCCAAGGTTACATTGCTCGCACATATCTTGCAACTGATGCTTTGCATTGCTTCTACTTTGTTGAACTGCCATTAGCTTAGTTTACACATCATGTATGTGAATACGCCCTACCTGTCCATTTTCAGTACATATTCCATTTGTCATCATACCATATTTATCCATTCAAATGTTGTTCTTGTGTATCAGACGTTGAAAAGGAAGAGGGCGATTGCTGATCGTGGAGGAGCACAAGCAAAGTATTTGGAAAAGGTAGTGGCACCTCATAAATCAAATAGCCCATTAGGTGTAGTTGCAATATCACTTGACCCACAAAATACCCCAACTCTAGCAGACTCTAGCCCTACTACACTGGTCATTTCTGATACCCCAACTCAGCAGACCCCAACTGCAGCAAACAATATGATTATGCCAGTTGACATAGCACCAGCTGTACGACGCAAAACCCCCATTCCAGCAAAGAGTACACCAAATTCAGTTGCCAAATCCCTTTTTGAACCAGAGAGAGCCCCAATTGCAGCAAATAGGACCCATGTTCCATTTCTTCCCAGTTTAGAAGACGAAGCTTATGTTGTTGTCAGGAACTTTGTGCACATCTTTCCTTCATGGAAACATTATACCGCAGATAGAGAACAATTTCCAGTCTTCCTCCGCAACTTACGCGTAAGTAATGTACTAATGTTATTCATGGTTATTACTGCATATGTTTATGCTAACAGAAGACACAAGATTTCATTCTTTTAAATAGGCGAGGAGCAAACTGGATTGTGATGATGAGCATGGGTTGGTTGCGCTTTTCAAGCACTCGTTGATGAAGTATCGTTCCTACCTAAGGTAAGCGCACTTCGATGGCAAGCCTCTGAACGAAATTTCTGTAAAGTCTCCGGTGCTACATTTATCCGACGGTGACTGGAATAATATTGTTACACATTGGTCTCGGCTGCAGCGTAAGGTACTGTCTATGATATCACATCACAATTTGAACTACATTTCTGCATTTGCCTTAATTTCTCACTTGTACGAAAACTATTAGCAGAAGAACATTCGTTCTCAAGGGACCACAGAATCTCGCAACTATACTGCACACTGCATTGCTCTTATGAGTACCTCTTGCCCTGTATGACCATACTTACTTTCATAGCTGTTTGATTATGTAGCATCAATGCACATGTTATCCTCGTAATCGTCCATTTGGTGGACATTATAAGATCCGTATGGACTCTTACATAAATTTAGAATTAACCCAATGCTTTTGAAGAGGTTTAGCTCTGCAGTCCTCTTGTAAGGACAGAACGTGTTCTATCACTGTACTTACATTAATAGCTACTCCCTCCGTCCCATAATATAAGAACGTTTTGTACAGCACACAAGTGTTCAAAACACTCTTGTATTATGGGAAGAGGGATTGGTTCATTTTGTAGCATTCTGCATCTTATCTCCCTCACCCACCATTTACTAAAAAAGATCTTGTTAGTACATTTTGTCCTGTAATACACAGATAATGCCAGTTCAGAAGTGTAGCCCATTGTTCTTGTCAGTACATTTTGTCCTGTAGAATCAATTTGCATCTTATCTTCATTATCCTCTATCCCTTCAAGTATTATCATATCTATAATTACTCTCTACAAAATGTAGAGTACAGGCAATACTTATGAAGAAGATTCTGTGCTGAAATTCTTGAGTTATCCTTCCCTTGACATGGAGAAGGGCATTATAAAGTCGGTGTTAACTGTTAATGTAAGTCAGTTCTTCTAAAGCCTTTGTCCTCAATTGCTGTTTAACTTGATCATACTCCCTATCGTTTACTGCTGTTTAGTTTGTTGTTTCTACCAAAATGCATGTTCATAAGAACCGTAAGTTCTAAGTTTTACTTCTAAAACCAAATTCCTCATTCATACCATGCACATTACTTAATACTCCCTATATGTACGCTTGTTTTTGTGGATCTATAATCCAGTGTGTGGTGAAGCAGCCCATGTTTGCACCTTGTCATCTCCTGTTTTATCTTACTGATGTGGCTGATGATATGAAATACATGCCATGCACATTATCCAAAATAGATACAATGATTTTCTTTGCCCTTCATCTATGCTTGTTATGTTGACATGGTAATCTAGTAGTGTGGTGAAGCTCCCCGCATTATGAGCAATGCCAAATTATGCTATTGATATTTTGAACTTACTCTTTATTTTCTAATTTGAAATTGGATAGAATTGACCGAACAGTTATCATCTTTGTTTATACACATGCAAAACCTGTCATCTCTCTGCTTTGTTTCAGGGTGATATGCCTGATGGCATGCACAAGTCTGCTGAAGGCTGTGAGACAAACCCAACATATATTGCAGCAAAGAAGGCAAAACATCTTGAAGATAGCGGGACAACCCCAAAGTCTTGTCTTGATGCAGTGTTCAAGTTACTTGAGACTAACAGTCAGACAAGCTCACAGAATTCGTTGTCTAAATCAGTTCGACTTCTTCAGTCCCAAGTTCTAGCAGAAAGGCATTCTGCAACTCAACTTTGACTTGAAGTCCTATCTCTAAGAAAGATTGCGGAGAACACCAATGAGAACCTCATCGCTAAACAGCTACACCTGGAAGCTATGACCGACATGCTAGGCCGGTCTCACAGCCTTGCTCAGCAGCTTGCACAGTAGTTCCCCCGCAAGGCTAACCTTTCTTGAACTGTCTTGGAAGTGGTCTCGGTTTAGTATTATTTTTTACGCTGCAATGGTGCCCAGTTTTTGTAATCTGCTTCTTTGTTGCGCTTTATGATCACTGGTGGTGAACTTCGATGCCCAGTGGATGTAATATACCTTAAATCCTTTATTGTATAGTGTAGGTTTATTCTTAGTTACTATGCCGTAATTTCTTTATTGTATAGAGTAGGTTTGTTCTTAATTCCTACTAGTTACTGCCATCATTGGCTATCTTAAAAAAACAGATGTAGTCGACCTGACCGAAACATTCAACTCTAACGGGCCAGGTTTTTAGCGGGCCACCATTGGGCCGGCCTACGTCTTTCTTGGTCCCGAATGATTGGGGCCTTCACACATCGCGCCAGGCCCAAACTTACACCGGCCTATATTTTAGTTGGGCCTTTTGTCCACCCAGAGCTTAGTTTGGACCAGGTAGCATTGGGCCATTAACAGGCTGAATATTGTACTGGCCTGTTATGGCCGAGATGAAACCATGGGCCTTTAGCAGGCCAAAATGCATGTTGGGCCTCAATTTTCACTAGTCGTCGACGGGCCTTCAGCGGGCCGAAATGTAGACCGGGCCGTTTTGGGCCCAGTTAGCTCACGGGACATTACCAGGCCGAAACATATCTTGGGCCTTAGTTGGCCCACTGATATCATGGGCCTTTAAGAGGCGGAAAGCTTAGCACAGGCATCACGGGACGAATTACGCGACAGGCCTTTAACAGGCCCAAAGTCACGTTGGTCTTAACTGTTGCTACCTTTAGCACGGGCCGTAGTGGGCCCGATGTCCCGTTAGTGCACCTTCGCCCAGGCAAAAGCTCTCTGTGCACCCTCGATGCAAACAGATCGCTTGATGACTTTAAGCCGTGGGCAGGCTTCCACCAGCTGCCTCACCAGACCGAAGTAGCTGCCAGACAGATGCTCGCCAGGCCACATGCGGACTATAAGGCCCCTCATGGCCTGTTCGGCCGCCTTGTGAAGTTCGACCAACTGCTTCAGCTGGTCGCTCAAGGACACAGGGTGTTCGGTCCCAGTATACTGAGACCAGAACAACTTCTCTGTTGTGCTCCCCTCCTCAGCCCGATAAAACTCTGCGGCATCCGGCACACTGCGGGGAAGATCTGCAAATGCTCCTGGAGAGCTCCGAACTTGGGTAAGAAAAAGGAAAGTCTCCTTCACATGCTTGCTTTGCATATTGAATGCCTTAACCGCTGCTATCTTCTTCAGCGCATCAATCTTCCGGAGGGCCTTGTGGGCTTCGGCCTTGGCGCTCCGGACGCTTTCAAGCACCTGCGCGAGCTCGGACTCTCGCGTCTTGGAGTCAAGCTCCAAGGACTCGTGCTTTTTGGCGAGAGCCTCGAGCTCTTGCTACACCTCGCCCACTCGGGCTTCTTGTTTCTCCCATTCAATGCGTTCTTTGGCCGCTTTGTCTTCGGCCGTGGACAATGCCTTCCTCAGGGTCTCCACCTCGGTCGTGGCCCCTGACAAATTCATGATGATCCTATTACTTTGCACCGAACTTATTTTTAACTATATAAACTGGGGTATATCTTACCTTTGCTCTCTTCGAGCTGCCCCTTGGTAAGGCCGAGCTTGTCCTCGGACCGCTTCAGGGCCTGCTTTAGCGCAGAGACCTCCGCAGTACGTGCGGCAGCAGCCAGCAGGGAAGCCTGCACATACATATAGACATACTCTAATTAGAATCTTGAGTTATCATTTGATACTCTATTCGGCTTTTCTTCGCGAACGCCGAACAGAGCATCAGGGGCTACTATCTATGCGGTATTTTTTTTATATTTTGAATGCTTACCTGAAAGCCTGTTAGGTGGCTGGCGCAAGCTTCGGTCAGTTCGTTTTTGGCGGACTGAACCTTCTTGACCACCGCACTCATGATAGCGCGGTGTTTCTCATCGATGGAAGTGCTGTGAAGCGCTTCCAGCAAGTTGTCCAGTGCCTCTGGTTGGACAGAGGACACCGGCACGGATGGTTGGCCCACCTTAATGGGGGACTGCTTGCCGGAGTCCGGAACCATCAAAGGTTCCGGCGCAGTGTCCGGCTGGGGCCCAAACTTGAAGCCCGTAGGAGCCTCCCTCCCTTGGTACCCAGGGTCTGGGAGGTCGCCGTGAGGCGCCCCTAGGATCACCTTCCCTTGGGTCGGTGCCTTTTAAGACACCACCTCGGTGTTGTCCGCAGGGAGAGGGGTGGAAGCCGTCGGAGGAGAACCAATGTTCATATCCGACGAGCCCAAAGAGACGCTCGACGAGGGTACGTCGAGATGAGCTCAGGCCGGACTACATAATCATGTTCTGCATGAGCAAAGGTAGCACAATAAAACATACCATGAAGTACTATGGTGTCCAGACAGTTACGACTTCGCCAGGGGCTTGTCCCTTGGTAGCCACTCGCCGCCGCTGTCGGTGGCCGTCGTGGCACAGTCTTGAGGAAGGGTCTTTCCCTTCTTGGACCCTTCGGCCTCCCCGGATGGGTCGGCCTTCCTTTCCATGTCTCCCCTGGCTGGGGGAGGGGAGAACTTTTCTCCTCCTCCTCATTTCCGTGGGAGGAGTGCCCATCGGACTCATCGGACGATGAGTCCGATAAAACCTTGCGCCGGAGACCCTTTCGGGTACCCACGGCCTTCTTCATGGCCGTCTTTTCCGGCACCTCGTAAGGTGCCGGAGTCAGCATCTTCGTTAGAAGAGCGTTTGCAGGATCTTCGGGTAGGGGAGCTGGGCAATCAAGCTGCTCTGCTGTCTTTATCCAGTCCTGTTAATGACATTAAAGCTTAGATCTAGCACATAAATAAACCAAGGCACATAAATACCGTGAGAGATATAAAAGCCTACCGGATGGGCGCGGCGCTTTGTGCTGAGTCCACGGTCCTCGGTGAGGGAGGGAGGCATCTCGGCGCCCTTGAACAGCACCCTCCAGACGTACTCGTGCGTCGTGTCATAGAGCTCTCGCAGCATTTGGTGCTGGGCCGAGTCGAACTCCGACAAAACAAATGCCCGTCGTTGGCACGGAAGGATCCGGCGGAAGAGCATAACCTTGACCATGTTGACGAGCTTAATTTTCTTGTTCGTCATGTTCTGGATGCAGGTCTGGAGTCCGGTCAGCTCTACCGAAGAACCCCAGGACAGGCCCTTCTTTTTTCCAGGAGGTGAGCCGCGTGGGGATTCCGGATCGAAATTTGGGGGCCGCCACCCAGTTGGAGTCACGCGGCTCGATGATGTAGAACCACCCTGATTGCAACCCCTTTATGGTATCCACGTAGGTACCCTCGAGCCAGGTGACATTAGGCATCTTGCCCACCATGGCGCCTCCGCATTCTGCTTGCTGGCCACCCACCACATTCGGCTTGACATTGAAGGTTTTCAGCAATAGGATGAAGTGGGGCCTGATGCGAAGGAAGGCCTCGCACACAACGATAAACACCGAGATGTTTAGGATGAAGTTGGGGGCCAGATCATGGAAATCCATCCTGTAATAGAACATGAGCCCGCGGACAAACGGGTGGAGAGGAAATCCCAGTACACATACGAAATGGGTAAGAAAAACTACCCTCTCATGGGTTCGGGCATTGGGACGATCTGCCCCGCATTCGGTATCCAGTGTGCGATATTCGCAGCTAGGTATCTGGCTTCCGTAACTTTTTGATGTTTTTCGCCGTGACAGAGGAAACCATCCACTTGCCTCCTACTCCAGACATTCTTGGAGTGTTTTGAGAAGAAGAACGCGAGCTTGGGCGCTAGAGCTCGAGTGTGCGGGAATGGGTAAGCGAGAAGGAAGAAGGCGTGGGTGAAAAAAGTAAATCTTTGTCCCTTTATAAGGGCGGAAGAGGCGATAAGTCTCCCCACTTGCCTGGCAAAACCGCTTATTCCCCACGCACCACAATTGATGGCGCAGTTGGGTTACCCACGTCTGTATTGATGAGAATCCCATAATAAGGGGAACACAATCTCTGCTTTGAGAAGACGTATCAAGAAAACCGCCTCACGATATGTGCGGAGCTGGTTGAGAAAAGCGGTTCGAATAATAACCGAGCCATGAAGTGATGTCATACTATCGAAACATGTCAGCAGATTAGATTTGTGGAAGTATTATTCTCTCTACGGTGGTATGTGGAACTTATTTTGTAGGGTCAGACACTATCCTTGTATTCAAACTCTTCCATGGTGTATTCGGAGGAGGAACCCGCCTTGCAATGCCGAAGACAACACTGCGCACCGGACTCATCGTCATTGTAGCCTGGTTCAGGGGCTACTGAGGGAGTCCTGGATTAGGGGGTCTCCGGACAGCCGGACTATATCCTCTGGCTAGACTGTTGGACTATGAAGATACAAGATTGAAGACTTCGTCCCGTGTCCGGATGGGATACTACTTGGCGCGGAAGGCAAGCTAGGCAATACAGATATGCATATCTTCTCCTTTGTAACCGACCTTGTGTAACCCTAGCCCCCTCCGGTGTCTATATAAACCGGAGGGTTTTAGTCCGTAGGACAACATACAATCATACCATAGGCTAGCTTCTAGGGCTTAGCCTCTCTGATCTCGTGCTAGATCAACTCTTGTAATACTCGTATCATCAAGAACAATCAAGCAGGGCGTAGGGTTTTACATCCATCAAGAGGGCCCGAACCTGGGTAAACATCGTGTCCCCTGCCTCCTATTACCATCCGCCTAAGACGCACAGTTCGGGACCCCCGACCCGAGATCCGCCGGTTTTGACACCGACATGGCCCATGGGCAGCACGGGCCATTCCCAGGCCGAAAGTCACACCGGGCTGAAATGGGCCCATGTCTACATCAGGCCTCTAACAGGCCAAGAGTCACTGGGCTGTAGTTGGGCCCAAATATTTGGCGAACAATTAAGGGACCAGATCTGGCTTCGGGCCACGAATGGGCCCAAATATTTGGCAAACAATTAACGGGCCAGATCTGGCTTCGGGCCGTAAATGGGCCCAAATATTGGGCGAACAATTAACGGGCCAGATCTAGCTTCGGGTTGTAAATGGGCCTTTACTAAGAAGGCCGTTATTGGGCTGGCCCACCAGTACCTTATTAAGTTCTATGGGCCTTTGACTGGGCCGGCCTTTTTATCCTATATGGGCGACGTCTGGCCCACTGACGAGCTGACAGGTGTTCCCTTCGGCCAATCAGAATTTTACAGATGGAAATTTCTCATTCGTCATGGCTGTTAACGGGTTATCGGATCCAAAATCTGACCCGATAGCTTAACGGCGTTCCGTTACGGTGGATGCCAAGTGTCGGTCACCCTTGATGATAGCACTTCTATGACGTGTGATTTATCGTCATGGAAGTGGACACTTCCGTGATGATAATTTTGGTAATGTCATGGAACACTTCTACGATAACACAGGTATGACTATCTTGATTCTGTCATAAAATCGTCATGCATGTACATGCATGACAAAAAATGCGACCTACTATGACAAACACGTATCATCATGGAAGTGTATTTTTTTGTAGTGCAAAGTGCGATGAAGAATCACTCCAAAGTTCCTATCTAGTGTAGAACATAAGAAGAAATTATTCGTAGGGTACGAAACCACTTCGAAGCTATTCTTTCCGATCGATCTATCCAAGAGTTCATACTAAAATAACACCAAATAATTTCAGATTCATAATACTCCTATCAAAGAGTGCCCCAAGATTTCTATCGGACAAAAAAAGACAAGAACGTGCATCAACCCCTATATGCAGATTACCTCAATGTCACCTCGAGAATCTATGAATTGAGTGCCAGAACATATATCAAGTGAATGAATATGATACCCCATTGTCACCATGAGTATTCATATGCAAGACATATATCAAGTGCTCTCAAATCCATAAATCTATTCAATTCGATAACAATGAAATCTCCAAGGGAAAAACTCAATTCATCACAAGAAGATAGAGAGGGGAAACCACCACATGATCCGACTATGTTAACAAAGCCCGCAATACATCAAGATCGTGATATCTCAAGAACAGGAGAGAGAGAGAGAGATAGAGATTAAACACATAGCTACTGGTACAAACCCTCAGCCCCAAGGGTGGACTACTCCCTCCTCATCATGGTGGCCGTCGGGATGATGAAGATGGCCACCGGTGATGATCCCCCCCCTCCGGCAGGGTGCTAGAACGGGTTCTAGATTGGTTTTCGGTGGCTATAGAGCCTTGCGGTGGTGGAAGTTCTGATCTAGGTTAACCCCGAGGGTTTTTTGGAATATTTGGGATTTTATAGGGCAAAGAGGGGGTGCAGGAGTTCACCGAGGTGGGCACAACCCACCTGGGTGCACCTGGGGCCCTAGGCGCGCCATGATGGGTTGTCCCCCGTCGGGGCACCCCCAGGTGCTGCTTTGGCCCATCGGGAGTCTTCTGGTCCATAAAAAATCCACAAGAAGTTTCGCAGTGTTTGGACTCCGTTTGATATTGATTTCCTGCGATGTAAAAAACAAGCAAAAAACAGCAACTGGCACTGGGCACTGGGTCAATAGGTTAGTCCCAAAAAATGATATAAAGTGGCTATAAAATGACTGTAAAACATCCAAGAATGATAATAAAACAGCATGAATACTTCATAAATTATAGATACGTTGGAGACTTATCAGCACCCCCAAGCTAAATTCCTACTCGTCCTCGAGTAGGTAAAAGATAAAATAAATAATTTATGAAGTGTGCATGCTAGAAAGGTGCACAAGTTTGATCAATGGTAATTTTAGACACTTCTCCTAGCATTATAACAACAATTCTTTCTTATAAAACTTGTCATGTTATAGTAGCAACCAATTCACATGTTAAGGTTCAAACAATGAATTCTCTTGAAACTCAACAACCTATGTTCCCAGTCACCAAGCAATTGTAATTCAACTTATTCAACAGAGTCTAAGTAAGATCTCCACATACTCAACCGTCATATAGTGTTCTATGATTGCTGACACTCACCGCATACACATGAGCAAAATGTTTCAACTGGACACATAGAAAGATAGGGGCTGATAATTTCGCCTCCAACGTATTCACCTCAAGGGTGATGTCAACAATACTAACTCATGCTACCCATATCCAACTGGATATGTGTGCCTAGATCTTTCCTCACCACATGATGCTTGCCAAAAGAGAAAAATAATAAGGAATAGAGAGAAAAACTTCGACTCTTGCATAAAAGTAAATACATAAAAGTAAAAAAATAGGCCCTTCATAGAGGGAAGCAGAGGTTGTCATGCGCTTATTTTTTTGTATGCTCAACCCCTTAGTGCAAAAGAACGTCCCATTATATTTCCTCTTTTGATAGCAACCTTTATTATGCAGTCTGTCACTTTTATACTTTGCCATCACAAGTTCGTACAACGCTCAATTTTCTCTTACACTAAATGATCTAACACTTTTGAAGCCATTTTTATTGCCTTATTGCACCGATGACAACTTACTTGAAGGATCTTGCTCAATCCTTAGGTAGGTATGGTGGACTCTTGAAGATAAGATTTGGATTTATGGTGTGGAATTTTCGGCTAGCAAACATATAGCGACCCGACCACAGACAGTCAAGTCTTTGTGCTTAAGTTTCATCCCTGGATCGGTATTGCTGACACACATCGTACTCGAGGATTTATAACAGAGTTCAATCACACAGTTATTACATCGAATGTCTCAAAGGAGAACTTATTACAATAATATGGATAAAGGCCATCTAAATAAGATAACAGCGGAAGCTTCGAAGGTAGAAGAGTCCATCCAACTCCATGGCAAAACTGAGTGCATGACAACGACCTAGCGCACCTTACTCTTCGTATGAAAACTCTGCAACATAATACGTTGCAGCCTGTGTAGGTCACCGCATGGAATATGCTGGCAAGATAACACTATAGAGCAATGAACAAATAACAGCTATCACTACATGCATATATGGCTGGTGGAGGCTCTACGATTATCATTTGCATAAAGCTAATTTTTCCCTACAACAAAGGAATATTTTTATTTAACTACCAAGTTGGTTGAAAAATTATTGAGAAGGTTCCTCCAACTCAATCCCAAAATAATAATTATAACCCAACAAATTAATTAAGTAAAGTGTTGAGATCAAACCAATAATTCAAGTACCAGATACTCATGATGTCCATAACCGGGGACACGACTAACCATGATTAGTTTGTACACTCTGTAGAGGTTTGCGCACTTTTCCCCACAAGACTCGATCTCCTCCGTTGGATTTCTCGCACTACATGGTGTTTGAGAAATGGATGACCGAGACACAGTCTTTCAGAAGCATTAACTCTTTACTCCGGGTAGACAGTACCACCTACATCCCCTACATCTGCTAGCCTACCACTAAAGGAGGTCACACAACATACTCAACAATGCCAGAGCCCATAATGGCTTGTGGCGGCACATGGAAGTTTCTAGCATGAACAATCTTATGATCCCTTTGAGCCTGGGTGGCAAACCATAGGATGATCACACGGGTTCTCCGGGATATCCTTGGACAAAACTGGATTGCTCCAGGTGCCCGGACAACCATTGGGTGCTGCAGGGTGCCCCAACCAATCCACCCCGATGTGTATTAAATTACCCACCTTAAGTTAAACATTAATTAATAATAACTATCACATTTTTCATGGATCACTCAAACCAAACCACATCTACGAGCATAGCATAGCAGTATAAGCATACGTAGTAAATACCCAGGGTTTGATATAAGACAATAGGTTCTACCTCATTAACTACTTCCCAATACCCACATGTTAAACAAACCTACTCATGCAATGTTTGAGGGTTGTAACTAATGCATAAAAACTGGGTAATAAAGGGATATAATCAAAGTGTTACTTGCCTTGCTGACGATCTGAAAACCCTAGTGATTCGTAGTAGCAAGCTTCGCACTCCGGAAAGTCTATCGTGAACAAAAAATATCATACATAAGCACTCAATCATAAGATGCAAAGGTAAAACCCAAAAGAAAAGTTCCAAACGTAAAGTTCAAGTGAAGAGCTTCGATTTGCAAAAGGAATCAATCGAATCGGAGCTACGAAACTCAAGCTACGATCAAAACAAGTTCGAATTCAAATCTGCTTGAAACCAAATTTTAAATTGTCAAAGCCATGTTCAAGTTCTTTATCTGGATAGAGAGGAACAAGACGAAGATTTTGGCATTGGTTTCACTGGATTTGAATAAACGAGTAAAAAGTAACGAGAGTTTGAAGTTCAGGGATTAATTTATAAGAAAAGTATTCGCCAATAGGTCCCTGGCCAGAAATAAAACTAAAAGGAAAAATCTAACGAACGAAATTCGTTCGTTAACAGAGAAGAACGGGTGAATGTTCGCTAATTAGCGAACCCTAAAAAACCAATCAAAAGAAATTAACCGAGATTAGAGAAAAAACCAGGCGGGGTTTTCTCGGTTTTTTTACTGGTTCGTCAAAAGAAAACGGCGGCGGCGGCAACTTCCTCCGGTGAGCGGTGGCAGCGGCGAGAGGCGGCGGCGGCTGTGGCAGGTGGCGTCGACGACGGGAGGCAGCAGCGGCGATGTCGAGGGGCTACAAAAATGCAAATTTTTTTGTAATTCAAATCAAATACAAATAAAAATAATTTGATTTTAAAATTTCTTCTCAAATATTTATTTTCTGTTTGAAGAAGTTATATTATCTTCTCTCATTTATTATTGTTATTGGAAATAATTGGAGATAAACATTTTTCTGGACTAAATGCAAATTTTCAAAAATGCAAGTTTTTCTGTAATTCAAATAAAATACAAATAAAAATAATTTGATTTTAAAATTTCTTCTCAAATATTTATTTTCTGTTTGAAGAAGTTATATTAGCTTCTCTCATTTATTATTGTTATTGGAAATAATTGGAGATAAACATTTTTCTGGACTAAATGCAAATTTTCAAAAATGCAAGTTTTTCTGTAATTCAAATAAAACACAAATAAAAATAATTTGATTTTAAAATTTCTTCTCAAATATTTATTTTCTGTTTGAAGAAGTTATATTAGCTTCTCTCATTTATTATTGTTATTGGAAATAATTGGAGATAAACATTTTTCTGGACTAAATGCAAATTTTCAAAAATGCAAGTTTTTCTGTAATTCAAATAAAACACAAATAAAAATAATTTGATTTTAAAATTTCTTCTCAAATATTTATTTTCTGTTTGAAGAAGTTATATTATCTTCTCTCATTTATTATTGTTATTGGAAATAATTGGAGAGAAAATATTAAAATCAAATTGATCCTTTCTTCAAACTTGAAATAAATTCAAATATGAAAATTTGGTGAAACCTCCAACTCTCTCCTTGGGTCGTTGAGTTGCTTAATATTTCTAGGATCACAACCAAATGCAAATAAAAATATGATATGCATATGATGACCTATGTATAACATTCAAATTGAAAATTGGGATGTTACAAACCTACCCCCCTTAAGATGAATCTCGCCCTCGAGATTCGGGTTGGCTAGAAAATAGGTGTGGGTGGTCTTTCCGTAGGTCTTCCTCTCGCTCCCAGGTGGCTTCTTCCTCGGTATGGTGGCTCCACTGAACTTTGCAAAACTTGATAACCTTGCTCCGTGTAACTCGGCTGGAAACTCGAGAATCTTGACGGGTTTCTCCTCGTAGGTTAGGTCATTCTCCAATTGAATTGCTTCCAGGGGCACTGTATCTCTCAGAGGAATATCGTCCATCTCAACATGGCACTTCTTCAACAGTGAAACGTGAAACACATCGTGAACTCCTGATAATCCTTCTGGTTACTCCAACTTGTTGGCCACTTCTCCCATACGTTTCATAACTTGAAATGGTCCTACAAATCTTGAGGCTAATTTTCCTTTGACTCCAAATAGTTTAACTCCTCGTAGTAGTGACACAAGAAGATATGCCTGCTACCTCTTGAGCACTGCGTTGGTTTCCCCCGAAGAGGAAGGGATGATGCAGCAATCTAACAAGTCGAGCCTCAGCGTTTCAAGTAGAAATATCTGGCGGCCAGAATTCCAGCCCTAGGAAATTCCCCTCATGTCCCCGGTCCATAATGACTACTGATGAACAATGGAGGGATGCTTTAGTAACTAGACAACGTTACCTACCGTGCCGAGCACGGTTCAGTTCCCTCGGTCGCCTCGTCAAGGTCACCCGTCAACTGCATTGCCTAGTACTACTACTACTACTACACCAGGATGAGCACAGAATTGAGCCCTTTTATTCGTGCCTAGTACTTGAGTCAATATATCAGGCAATGCACTGGTACGGAGGGATTATCCTTTTACTCTGCACATATAAATTTTCTGAAGTCTAACTAAGCAAAACGTCTGACCAAATCCTTTCTTAAGAAATACAACAGGACAGATGTACGGCTTGAAAATTTATTGCATGATGCAGGTTATGATATTGTTTCGAATCCTGGATCTTAAATTTCAGAAAATCCAAAAGTGAGCATAAATTCTTGAAACTAAGCATGGTCACATGATATGGCACAAATATTACTTCGTAAGTTTTTTCTTCAATTTGAGACAAGCTGCTTATGACAAGTTGCACAAATGAAGAGCCAAGGTATTTTGGAACAAAGACATGTCATGTTAAGGCGAACGCTTTCACTATTGAAACCATGGGCATTTACGTGCCGCCACAAGTCCCCGCTTCTCATCGGCAGGTGTCGTCCGAGCAAGCGTGTGAGTCGACGAGAGGTGTGCGAGCAGACCATTGCGCCGGCTGTCAGGGAGGCGTGCGAGAAGACCACTGTGCAGGCTCACCGGGAGGCGAGCCCTTTGACCAGGCTCCGTCGCCCACCGTCATCCCAACTGCTCCCACTTTTAATGTTGCCGGCGCCGTAGTTTAAAATCAACCCCGCACTACCCGGTATCGCTACAATCCTCTCTCTTCCTCTCCGATTCTCCTATCGTCTACCTCCAACTAGCCTGACCTAAACGTATGCCATGACGCATCATGATGGTCTGCCCTTAGTGTTCCAGTTTCCTGAGGAAGACACCCAGTCGGAGTCTCAAGAACATAAGGCGCTTTGGGACGAGCTTGAAGCGGCCTTGCGGGAAGACGCCGTGCCTATCCCCGCTCCCGTTCCGGCTCCCGTCGCCCCGACTGCGCCAGTGCCCATCCCCGTGGAATTGATGGGCTGGGAGCAGCACATTGTCGCCGAGCTTGATCCCACGGGGTTCCACGAGGTCCCCGCCAACTTTCATGAGCCCGTGCACCTGCCAGCGCATGTGCCTGCGCATGCACTGATGTGCACGCCCGTGCCGGTGCCCGTGCACCTGCCAGCGCATGCGCCTGCGCGTGCACTGACGTGCGCGCCCGTGCCGATGCCTGTGCACACGAATGTCTCCACCGCGCCGTTGATAGCGCCTGTCCCCCGCTGGTGCCAGTGCCCCCCTCAGTGGCATGGATGGCCGCCGTCGACCGCTTCCTTGCACCAACGCCAGTCGCCTCCTCCCTCAAGTTGACTTGCTCTGAAGTCCAAAACATTTTGGTCTTCCTTGAAGCTAGACCAATTTCCAGGAGTACGCCAACAACGGTGCAAGACACCGCCGTTGCCGTCAGTCAGCGGCCCAACGACACATAGAGCATGGCAGAGGAGCCGCTTCCCACCGCGAGACGCCCCCGCCGCCGCCGCGTAATCTAAATTTGCCATGAAAAACGTTCGGATTGCCATGCTTAAAATCTGAACATTTATAATTTCCGTTTATTTTATATCGATCGTCGTATAATTTAAACTCAGAGTCAGAGTGAACGAAATGTATGGTTTGATCGATTGAATGTTCTACTAGAGCCGTATCAAATTAAATATGAAATGTCATCAAGCCACATGAATTCCTTGTCATCCAACGACCTAGACTGCTTCAATGTTCAGCGCTCAACACGTTTAGCGTGCAGTTAATTTCATGCCAAAAATAGTGCTAATCACATGACAACACACAAATAATATCCTAGTAGTTAATATCCGCATGCACTTAATATACTTCCATATTAACGTGCATTGCACGTACACACTAACTAGTGCTGCTAGTATGTGAAACTGGTGCCGTGACTTGTAAACGCGTCCAGATATGGTCAACGGCAACATCGCCCACGAGTCCTTCATGTTTGCCCGTGCGTCTAAACACAGAAGGGGAGGAGAGAGAGAGAGAGCACACATGGAACCCACCAGTAAGTGAAGGCGAATAGGACTAAAAATAATATTACATGTTATCCATTAATTAGGCTGTGGTAATATAAAAACATTATGTGAACAAAGGGGGTACAACAAACATTGCTATTCTCCATATGTTGCCTATTGACGTGCGGCTTGAATGCCTGGTCGCATGTTCGATCCTCGTCCTTTATTTTTTAATTTGTATATGGGTCCAAATTTGTTTCAAGACATGTGGGGCCCTCGGTGTGTAGTTTGTAGCACTTTAATTTGTGGGTCGAAATTTGTTCCATTCCAAGTGGACTATCGGTGTGTAGTTTTGTAGCTTATTTATAATAATTAAAGAGAACAACATAGTTTTTTCAATAATACCATGGTGCGACGTTGAAGGCGAGAAAGGACGTGTGAGAGAGCAATGACCGAGCCAGAAGGAAATCAACTAGAGGAGTTGCGTGGGTTGCAATGGTGTTTGGAGTAGTTGTGGGCCAAATTCTACGAAAATATAATCTAAACTGACCGGAATAAATGCCTACACAAATTAATCCAAGGTTGGAGTGCCCCTCACAATGTAAATAGCTCCGACTTTGCGAGGGATGGAGAGGTAGTAGCTTCAACGCGTGGAAGATATGGTGTGAGAAAGCGAGGTCAATCGAGAGACATATAGATAGAGAGACAAAGTGAGTGTGGTCCGACATTCACTGAACAAATATATATGCTCTGGAGAGATATTGTCCGATTGAGCTTTTTGGCAAGGGTGAGGGCTGTAAGATAGAACTTGAGAGATGATCCAGTCATAGACATGTAGATATATTTTGTGCGTGGGAGGAAGCAAGGTCAACCGATCACATAGGGTCGCCGTGCGATCGAAAGAGTGAGATGGGTTGGAGAGAGTGACCTAGATAGACGATGTGCGTGAGAGAGTATACAATGTGGATAGGTCGAATTGGGCTCAAACATGGTGATATATCGTTTTTGTTCGAGAAAGAGCGAGGTCAGTCGAGACATACGGAGAGAGAGAGAGATTGAGTGAGCGTGGCCCACCATGAGGTCGAAAGATTGGCGGCGGCTTGGATGGACTGACCTAGATAGACAATCTGCGTGAGGGAGTATAGAGTGTGTCGATCGAGGCCCAAAAAGGGAGATATATCATTTGTGTGTGAAAGAAAACAAGGTTAAACGAGACTCAGATAAGAGAGCGAGATTGAGCGAGTGTGGCCTGCCGTGCGGAAGAAATAGTGAGACAGTCTCGAGGGAGTGACCTAGATATACAACGTGCGTGCGTGCGCACGAGAGGTTGGGGGGCTAGATAGGCAATGCATGTATTTAGCGCGAGAGGGTGAGAGGGAGAGGGGGAGAGAGAGAGCTCGGCATGGGGTGCAATGGTGGGTGTGTGAGGTAAATACATTTGGTAACAGAGTGGAAAAAGGGGTTGTCTAGTTGAGAGACTTAGAGATCGAAACATGGAGAGAAAGAATGAACATGTGTTGGAAACCGATAGCTTCCTAAGGTGGTTAGGAGAGGAAGATTGACCGATACAGGAAGTATGTAGTGTTTGTGCAGGGGGGGTGTAACACCCCGGATGTAACTTTCCCTATTTGCACTCCAACTCTTGCCGTTTCCGGCGTTAAGTTATTTTATTTCCTCGGGTTCGGGTTTTTGTCTCCGTGTGTTGTTGTCATTGTCATGCATCTCATATCATGTCATCATGTGCATTGCATTTGCATACGTGTTCGTCTCATGCATTCGAGCATTTTCCCCGTTGTCCGTTTTGCATTCCGGCGCTCCGTTCTCCTCCGGTGGTCATTTCTAGCTTTCTTTCGTGTGTGGGGATTAAACATTTCCGGATTGGACCGAGACTTGCCAAGCGGCCTTGGTTTACTACCGGTAGACCGCCTGTCAAGTTTCATGTCATTTGGACTTCGTTTGATACTCCAATGGTCAACCGAGGGACCGAAAAGGCCTCGTGTGTGTTGCAGCCCAACACCCCTCCAATTTGGCACAAAACCGACCAAACTCTGCTCCATGTCCTAGAGCGTTCGATCACGATCGCGTGGCCGAAAACCGCACCTCATTTGGACTCTCCTAGCTCCCTCTATGCCTATATATACACCCCCATTCCAAATTCGCGGATCCTCTCCCCCTAACCCTAAAAATCCCAGATCCGCCGCCGCCGGACGTGTCCGGAGCGGGCCGGACAACGTCCGCCGCCCCCCGCGCCCAGTCAGACGCTGCCACATGGCAACCGCCACCGCCACCGCCCGCGGCCCGGCCGGCCCGCAGTCGGCCCTCCCCGCCGCCCGACTGGGCCTCTCGCCGGCCCGCCGCCTGAGGGAGTCCGCCGCCGCGCGCCTCTCTTCCCCTCCGCAGGTCGCCGCGCCAGCCGCCGCGCCCCTCGCCGGCGAGCCCCGCCACCGCCTCCCTCGACTCCGGTGGCCGCGCCGCCGCACGCCATCGCCGCCTCGCCGCGCAACCTCGCCGGCGTCCGCCTCCGCCTCGGCCGCGCCGCCCGGCCTCGCCGCCGCCGCCCGCGGGAAGTCCAGCCGCTCCACCCGCGCCCGCCACCGCCGTCGTGGACAGTGCCGCCGGCGTTTGCCTCGGTTTCCGTGCAAACCCTAGATCCAGATCCGGAGGTTGAATTTTTCCTAAGTCCCCAGAATTTTTAGACCAAGTGCTCCTGTTCGAGGCTCCGTAACTTTGCATTCGTAGCTTCGATTTGGACATATAGCATATCAAAATGTTCATCTCAGAGAGTAGATCATTTCATTCCATTGCATGATTTTCATTTGAGTTCATCTTGATGCCCGAAATGTTGTTAGAAGAGGGCTACTTGAGTTAATTGTCAGATCTGTTACTCCGTTTAGCACTTTTGTCATTTTTGCCATGATTATTGTGTGCATGCTATGCCCGTGAGTTATACATATGTTTTGTTAAGGGTTTTGTCATCTCTCCAGAGGTGCAACCCATGTATTTTTAGGATGTGTGTTGTGACTTGTGCAAGCTTGCAAAGTGGTGCACTTGCTAATTTTGTTTTCAGGGACTTAGTGATTGTTTATCTCATGATGCCATATGTTCTTGTTGTTTCCTAGTGATCCGTGCCTCTTTTGAGGATGACAAGTAAGGATGTTTTGTTAATATTGTATTGGTCTATCCATACATGTCTTTGTTTGAAATTATGGAGCACCCTAGCTTGAGTCAGTCGAGCTCTACTTTTGCTTCGTTGCGAATCTGGGCAGATCGTCAACTTGTTTGCGATTTTGCCGACGTTATTGTAATTGATACGTGCATGCTATGCTATTGTTCTTGCTATGTCTAGCTTACATTTTGTGCCTTGTTAAGGGATGTATGCTTGTCTTGCCATGACTTGCACCGTGGTGAGTGCATCGAGCTCGTAAACATGCCTTCGTGAGTTATGTTTCAGCATGTCCCAGTTTTCACTAAGTCTGAAAACTGATTATGTTTTTGCTTTGTTCGTGTGCTTGTTACTATATTTTGTGATCCCTTTTGTCTCAAGGTCACTAAGAGACTTTTGTTAAGATTGTTAAGTAGCTCCATGCCATATATTTCTTTGTCATGTTCAGGTCCTGTAGCATGTTGCTTCGTTGCTCCGAAGAGGGCTATGTGATCTGAAATTCTAGACAAGTGTTGATTTCAAGTCTGAGGTCTGTTTGCCATTTGCATTTTGCCATGCTTGTTTGAACCTGTTAATGGATGATTTGGCCGTAGCTCAGTGCTAGATGTTTGTTAAGAATCTTGTGTGCATCCCTGCCATGTATTTTGTTGTCATGTTTGGGTGCTCTAGCATGGTCATTTCATTGCATTTAGATGCCTACTTGCTGTAAATCGCGGACCGGTGTCATTTTTGAATCGCTTGCCATTTCCAAACCGTAACTCCGATTCCAGCGATCTTTATATCGTTTTCAAGCGATTTCATCTCATATTTCCAGTATCACCCTTGGAATTCCAATTTGAGGCCAAGTTCATGCATTTCCTGTCATATCTTGCATTTTGCATCCCGCATCGCATCCCGCATAGCATATCATCATTTCATCATATTGCTTGTTCTTGCACGTGGTTGATTGTATCCTTGTTGCTTTTTTGTCTCATTTGGGTAGATCTAGGAGACGAGTTCGCTAACGAGGAGCCCGTTGAGTTTGCTTTTGAGGATCTAGTCAACTCTGACAATTGTGCAGGCAAGATGATCATACCCTCGAAATCACTACTATCTTTGCTATGCTAGTTTGCTCACTCTTTTGCTATGCCATTGCTACGATGCCTACCACTTGCTTGCTAGCCTCCCAAATTGCCATGTCAAACCTCTAACCCACCTTCGTCCTAGCAAACCGTTGATTGGCTATGTTACCGCTTTACTCAGCCCCTCTTATAGCGTTGCTAGTTGCAGGTGAAGATTGGAGGCCGTTCCTTGCTGGAACATCTTTTATTTACTTGTTGGGATATCATTATATTGCCATGTTATCTTAATGCATCTATATACTTGGTAAAGGGTGGAAGGCTCGGCCTCTCTCCTAGTGTTTTGTTCCACTCTTGCCGCCCTAGTTTCCGTCATATCGGTGTTATGTTCCCGGATTTTTGCGTTCCTTACGCGGTTGGGTTATAATGGGAACCCCTTGACAGTCCGCCTTGAATAAAACCCCTCCAGCAATGCCCAACCTTGGTTTTACCATTTGCCACCTAGCCTTTTCCCTTGGGTTTTGCGGACTCAAGGGTCATCTTATTTTACCCCCCCCCCCGAGCCAGTGCTCCTCTGAGTGTTGGTCCAACCTAGAGCACCGTGCTGGGCCGTCCCTTGGCAACTTGGGTTACGTTGGCTCCCGTACGCTTAGCTTATCCGGTGTGCCCTGAGAACGAGATATGTGCAGCTCCTATCGGGATTTGTCGGCACAGCGGGCGGTGTTGCTGGACTTGTTTTACCATTGTCGGAGTTGTCTTGAGTAACCGAGATACCGAGTCTGATCGGAACGTCTTGGGAGGAGGTCTATTCCTTCGTTGACTGTGAGAGCTTGTCATGGGCTAAGTTGGGACTCCCCTGCAGGGATTGAACTTTCAAAAGCCGTGCCCGCGGTTATGGGCAGATGGGAATTTGTTAATGTCCGGTTGTAGATAACTTGAACCTTAATTAATTTTAAAATGAATCAACTGAGTGTGTTGCCGTGATGGCCTCTTCTCGGCGGAGTCCGGTAAGTGGACACGGTGTTGGAGTAATGTTTTGCGCAGGTTGCTCTCTAGTTTCTCGCTCACGCCTTGCCTCCTCTTCTCGCTCTCTTCTGCGTATAAGTTAGCCACCATACTTGCTAGTCGCTTGCTGCAGCTCCACTCATATTTTACCTTGCCTTACCTATAAGCTTAAATAGTTTTGATCGCGAGGGTGCGAGATTGCTGAGTCCCCGTGGCTCACAGATTACTATTACACCAGATGCAAGGCCTGATGATTCCGCTCCAGGAGACGCGTATGAGCTCAAGTGGGAGTTCGACGAAGACTCTCAACGTTATTATGTTTCCTTTCCCGATGATCAGTAGTGGTGCCCAATTGGGGGTGATTGGGACCGTGTCGCATGTTGGGTTCTCTTTTATTTTGGCGCCGTAGTCGGGCCATGAGTGTTTGGATGATGTAATGTTATTTATGTACTTGATTGACGTGGCGAGTGTAAGCCAACTATTGTTATCTCCCCTTTATTATTTATATTACATGGGATGTTGTGAAGATTGCCTAACTTGCGACGTATGCCTTCAATGCGATTATGTCTCTAAGTCGTGCCTCGACACGTGGGAGCTATAGTCGCATCGAGGGTGTTACAGGGGGGGGGGGCTAAAAACAACATTTGAACGCACATAGTACGGGACTTAATATCAATGTTTCAATTCGGTGTACATTGTAAGATTTGAACCGAGGACCAGGCATACGGGTAATTATTTCGAATTCATGCCATACTAAGTTTCGAAAAGTTGACATTGACTCAGTTTGTTGTGCTATTGTGTAGGTCATATGTTTGAATCCATCCAAAAGTTTTCTCACTGCCATGGTGTTCATCATATACATATGAATTTGTATTAAAAAAGCAGCATGAATACAGTGAAATGTGAAATCCACGTTAGAATTGGAGATCGCTACGTGACACACACTCTAATTCAAATAACTAACTACGTGACACACACTCTAATTCAAATAACTAATTATGTGACACACACTCTAATCCACGTTAGCGTGGGTACCGTTTCGATTTTTTTTCAAATAACTCCTCATTAATTTATTTATAGTACTCCCTCTGTTCACTTTTATAAGACCTTGAAGACATTTCAGACAATGTGCAAAACAGTTCATTTTAAGTTGTCTAAAACGACTTACAAAAGTGAACGGATGGAGTATCTCGTTTCGAATGACTAATTATTGCAAGGAAAACACGCGAATGCTAATACATACATATGCATTTGCAAATGAAAGAAGATTCGTTTGCATTCTCAAATGTAGGTGCACCAGGCAGACTAGGGCCGTGTCGGGGTGGACGCTGCTTCGGTGCCTTAAAGGCAACTGCCTTTGGGTCACTGACATGTGGGCCAGCCACCTGTTGGGCCCACATGTCATGGACACCAAGGCAGATGCCTTAAGCACCGAAGCATAGTCCTGTCGGGGTGGTCGCGTGAGTCGGACGGACGCGTAGCACCCAACCACCCCCCCCCCCAAAAAGGACGACGACAATATAAGTTCGCGCTTCCACGTTTCTGATTGAAATATATGCCGTCCCCAATTCCAGCCCTCCAAAATCTCTCTTCTCCACCGTCCCCTTCCGCACCCAGATTGCTCAAATCCCTAATTCGCTGCCAACCCTCGAATCGCCCCTCGTCTCGTCTCTTTCCCCATTGTTCCCCACCTCTGTGCCAGACGACGACGACGAAGACAACGGTCGCGCTTCACCACTGCATCGGAGCTACCTCATCTATGCCCTCGTCCACCGCACCGGGTGGTCCCCCGACAACGTCAGCCACCGCAACCGACATGCCTCACAGACACCGAGTTCCATCGCATCAGGTGCGCTTCACCGACGTCGTCTCCCAGCTCACCGGGGCTACTTCACCGAGCACATCATCGCACCTCCGCCCCCCGAGGCCATTGGGGCTTCACCAACGGTCTCGTCCACTGCATCGTAGCGCTCCACTGCCACTCAAGATCGGCATCCATGCGCTGCCAGCCAACGCCAGCGCATCACCCTCAACGGCTCTGAAGTGACCCGCACTCTAGCTAGGCGAGCATGCCCAAACGCCGGCCCGAACTACGTATCCACACATCACTCCCTTGTGCACTATTTCGACGATGTTTGGATATCCTTTCACTGCTCTCTTAGCTTACACGCCTATGCAACTCTGACTTTAACTCTTATTTCTTCTGGAGATATCATCTGAAACAAGCAAATCCATTTTTTAGCGAAGCATGACGGCGCTACGGGATCTGGTACACATCCTGCACACTCGTATAACCTTGTAAGTATCTGTCCTCCGGTACAACATCAAGGTCGATTCCTATTATTTGATCAACCATTCGCCGTTTCAAAAATGCATAGGGGGATGCAAGGAGCACTAGGCCTGCACATCCAAGCAAGTGGTAACATGGACTTGTACATGGAACATCCCAAGCGCAAGCAGAGCTGCAGTGAGCCTGTATAATGAGCTAGCATAAGTCCCTGTATTTCATTTAATTCGTACAGGCATTCGTGTATTATTTATGTGTGAAGTAGCTGATCCATGAATTCAAGTTACCAGGGGTGAACATTTAACTTAAAAAATACGAAGGCACTTGCACTCCGGAAATCAACATAACTTGAGAAATGTGAAGCTACATGCACTTTGAAAACCAGCTAATGATCCAAAGTAGTTCAGATTATAAACACTAAATGATGCAAGCACCAAAAAACACAAAATGCAACATGGTGTACAAGGACTACAAACATGGTCTGTACATGCTTGAATTATTCGTTCTATCCCGCACAAGTATGCCAATAGTTTCAAACAACAAATTAGAAAAGTATTTATGCTATGTTGTCATGATACGGGGACTTTCTGGTAGATGGCCTCGACGTTTCCTCAAGCTATGAAAATGCACTATAATTTGCTTGTCATCAATGCCTGCAAATCTCTGTCTCTCTCAACATAGTAGATCATCATTAGACACTAAATCCTTCAATGAGCTTGCAAAATGCTTGCATTAGATCCCTCATTAGACACTATATGTTCTTCACCAGGAGCATGTAAAATGTTTGCATCAAATCCTTCATTAGCAGTCTGTTCATTAGACACTTCAGGCTCAAGAACAACATGAGCTTGTATGTTTGCACCAGAAACTTGATTAGATACATCAGATTCAGTCAGTTCAGTATTGATTGGGGGAGTTATAAAATAAGTAGAAATTGGTTTTATTTTCTCATAGATTCCATACATACAAGCAGTTTTACAACACCATCAGGTTTAACTATTGTCTAGAAATTGTCCGTTTGCGCAAGCTCGATGCCATGCCCGTGCTGCCGCCGCTGCCTCCCACGCAGGCTACACCCAGGGTTGGATCTTAATCTTCTTGTCCTTCCGTTCGCTTGAAGCCCGGCGACCGCCCTCCAACGAGGGCGCGAGGAAGTGCTGTGTCGGTCTGTCAAGCGGCGGCTAGGTTAGGACCAAACCAGAGTGGAGGCTGGAGCGAATGAATTGGGATTTTTCCTGCTGTCGATTGATATGGGAGGCGCTCGTTTGGGCCGCGAGCCTGCCTTGCACTTATGTTATTGGCCCATCCAAATTGAAACATTTTCTTCATTTTTTACATTGCCTGATCATGCGTTGGGACGAACAAAACTAGCGTGGGCCAACCTAGATGACTCAAACTAGGTGCACACTTTCCAGCCACCTGAGGCGGCTGCCCATACCAGCCCCTATGGTGGCGTCGCCCATTTTTGCGTGTATGATTGGATAGTGAAAAATATTCCAGTGGCGCTTTTGATTTACCCACAAAATGGTTGAATTTCTTGTTTCTATGAACTGAGTTCGCCAATAATGTGAAGGATGCCAGTCTTTTCATCCTATTGTAGATTGCTTAGATCTCGATATGCCAAAAGTAATCGCATGAAATATACAGTAAAAGCCAGTGTGATGTGTTTGGCTACAACTAGTCTGACTACACGTCCCCATATAACATATCAAGGACGCACCATCTTACCAGATTAACCATTCGACTTACCCATGCAGTGTGGGAAGAAGGAAATATTGGGACTTCGTATCCAAGCAATTGATGTCATGGACTCCTTCGTACAACCTTGTAAGCGAAAAAGAAGTTGCAGTGTGCCTGTACAAAGAACTAGCGTAAGTTCAGTTACCTGCTTCTCGGAATTTTAGTTATCCACTTATTGCAAAATTGTTCAATTACGTTGCTTGGCTTAATTTAGTTTGCTACTGATTACATAATGGCACATCCTGTTAATCATATTGTAGACTGCGCCTATCTATGTGTTTGATACTTAATGTTAAGAATTACCTGTTTGCCTTAACTTAAATATCTACTTGTTTGTTTAACTGCTTTGCTGTTGCAACAACGAGTTACAATGATGTTAATAACTACTTTTCAGCATCCAACTGAAACTCTTTAATTCTTTGTTTGTTTAACGGGTTTGCTGTTATAACTCCCAGTTGAGATGTTTTGCTAACTTCAACTTTTCTGAATCCAGTCGGAACTTTAATGGCAAAACAGGTTAGCCCAAGATCGAAGAGAGAGGTCCCCATGGATGTTGCATCATCCCACAGCAGTGGCACCAGCCCAATCATGCATTATGAATTGCCAACTGCTGATGCTCTAGAGGCTAAACTAGTGGTAGAAAGAGATTCTGCTTCTGCACTTAGAGAAGAAGTTGACATGTTGAGGAAGCAAACAACACAATCACAAGCAGTACTCAAGACAACCATTAAATATTTGGTGGATTTCAAAACGTAGCAAGCTAAGACTGGCCAGATTGTTAAGGTCCTGAAGGAAAAAAGGAAATTAAATTCCTACTTGGTAAATCATAGGTGAAATGTTCTTTCCATAGTTGAATACCCTTTGTGTTGTCTGTTCATGTAATCAATCAAACCATTTGTTTTAGAGATCATGTAATAATTGTTTTTTTTTTGTTTTTTGGTTTGTAATTTTATTTGAGCACAAGTCTGCATTAATTGATAAGACTCGGAGACATTTCATTTGGATTGTTGTGCCAGCCTACAAATATGCCAATCGGGCTGAATGTGCATTTAGCAATAGTAGTAGTATAGATGGACCATAAGTGGAAGGCATCGGAAAGGGCCAAGATGCTGGCTAAAAAAGGATAATGTTGTAGCCAAAAAAAGTACAACGGTCTGGCTTATGTATGTTAGTTGATATTATTGATCCATATACTCTATAAGTGTTTATATGTCTGTTAGTTCTGTACATTCTTGGTTCATTGACTCGGTATTTGAATCTTGATACATTGCTTGTGTACATATCTAAATGGGAGTACACATTATGCTGCGTGTGACATTTGAGTTGGACATGAAGTGTTCCAAATATTCGAATTCATGTTAAACTGGATTCTAGTTTCTGAATTTGAGTATCGGCATTTGTAAACCATATTCATATATGACAGTGGAATACATCTTTGTCGTCCTTTTGAAGATATATAAAAACACATAGAATGATTTATAAAGATTCATATAGGAATACAAAATGGATTCAAATTTAGTTGCCAGGGTAAACGTGGATGCTTATTTTCCCAAAATTCGAAAGAAGCAGCAAAATGTCCACTCCCACGTCGGCTGCCAGAAGCCAAGTGTTTGGGAGATGGAAATTACTGTCTACCCATTACACGGACAATCCATCGGCCCGATTTCCACTGCCGCCTCTGAGCCCATTCCGACACGGCCGACGTGACACGACCGCCTCTGAGCCCATTCCGACACGGTGGGCGTCAAACATGGGCGGCAAAACTCATTTGATTCAAGCTCGTCCGAAAGACATATGTTTCTCCCTCCATTCCCCATTGATACATGGTGGGAGGCAAAACAAACTCGACTCGGCCGAAATCGATGTAGGCAAATATTTTCAATAGGGGCAAGTTTGTAACTTCACTCAGACGTGACACAACCTCCCTACCTGTCAGCCCCGTTCATACACCGTGGGCGCCAACCATGGGCGCCAACCACCCTCTGCTCGCTCGAAATCGCTCTGGGCAAATATTGGCGAGATGCGAGATTACCATCCTATCCACAACCAACGAGATGTCCAAATTTTAAACGGGGGCTAAGTTTGTAACTTTCCCATATTTTAGACAGGTACGTCCCAAAAACATGGTTCCCCGTACCTCTCCCTCCATTTTCCCATTCATACACCGTCCGCGCTAGAACACCCCATCCCCACACCAGCCTCCGTCCGCCACCCCATCCATCGTCGCCGTCCTCCACCATGCCGGAGCGCCTACCAAGACCGCGTCGTCCACTGCTAGAGATGGACGTTTCTCATCCACGGCGACGGACAAATAGCCTTGCATCGCGCCCTCTCGCTTCATCGGCGCCGTTTCCTCTTTGCCGGGGCCGCTCACATGACCTTCTCTTCCACCGCAATAGGACTTATCCCTCGATGCACCCGTTTACCGTTGCAGATCTGCTTCAACGCCACCGACAGCCATCGCACCCCCGATGCCTACACGGCTCCGCAAGAGATTTGGTACTTCATATCTCCTCAATGTTTTGATCTCAACCAGAAAAATAGATCTTAACTTGGTTACTCTACTTTCTTTTCAGCTCTTAGAATTTAGTTCTTAGTTCGAAGCAAACAATGGATGCTAAATATCATTTCTCCGGTTTGCAGCTTCAAATTTGCCATGGCATAGCCATAATACGGCTTAATTGATCGTGCTTAGGGTTTAATTGATCATGTTAGTTCCGTGGTGGTTTCTTTAATAGAAATCGGAGGGGAAACCCTCTTTTGCTAAAAAAATATGCTTAGAGTTTCCCCCTTTTATGATCACTATACGACCAGAATACATGCTTCGTGTCATAATAACACTGCTCCCCCCATCAAGGTAAACAAGCTTAGTTGTTCAAATACGAATCTGATATTATTAAAACAGAGTTGTTTAATTGGTTAGCAAAATGTTCCTAAATTAGTTTAGAAAATGCATGTTCACCGCTCAGGTGTGTATCTCTACAGGGTGCCCACGGTGGGCCGGCCCACCCTGGGATTTTGGGTCATCCCAGGCCCCGATTCCCCTCTGTTCTGCTACGCGCTTCCGATCTCTACTCGCCCCCAGCCACCTGCCTCGCCGGCGACCTGCCGTCCCCGGACGGCATGACTCTAGGAGGAGACGCCAGACTAACAGGAGGCCAGGAGCCGCTCGCCCAACAGCGTCACCGCTGCCCGGGCGCGCCACCGTGCCTACCTTCCCAGTCCGTTCAGGGCTCAGGCGTGCAGCACCCACCAAGCCAAGCCGATTTATCCTGAGATACGTCCTCAACACTCAGCAGCCACTCCTCATCACCCATTTTCTAATTGATTCATTACTCATTAGGCAGGACTGTCATCAGAGTTTGTTGTGTGCTTAGTGCTACCTACACTTAATGGTTCAAATGTATTTCGGTAATCTATAGTACCTCTAAAGTTCACTGGGTTTTCAAAATTCCAGCCCTTGGAACAGAAACTAGTCATTTTGGATTGTTGGTCATAGTGATATTGACCCAGATTACTACTACAAACCAGGTTTGTTGACAATTTACTTGTCTTTCTTACTCATTCAATATAATATCCAATTATTCACGTCGATTAGTTCCAAACAATAAGTGCTGGACAAACTTCTTCATTCAGATTTTGGACGGTCTCTTACTGCAGTTACAATTCTGCATACTTGTCCTAGTAAGCTCACAAGTAAATGATTGATTCACTACATCTATGCTTGCCTTGTCATATTTGTTGTCAATATTCTTTTAGGGTGGACCACCCTGTTTCTAAATACTGGAACCGTAGACATGAGTGAATAGTATTTCTCTATGTGATCTCTTCCATCATGTGTGGGTAACGAACACTGCATTGTATAAAAAGAAAGTGTCATTTCCAGCTTTTACATAGGTTTCGATCTTTTACATGGAATACAATCTGCCTACTTGCTTTGTGTTGCACTACCAACACTCCACCCTTGAAGCTAAACATTACGCCACTCATAACTCCTTAGTTTATTTGTTCAAATACGAATTTCACATGATTCTAATGTTCCTACTTCAGTTTTGAAATGTGTGCCTACCTGTTATAGAGACATAAGGGGTTTGTATTTCTGTGTGTGGTCTGGTCAGCACGGTTGGGGAGGTGAACTTTGCATATGCAGGCGTTTATAGGGAGACACTCTCCGAGTTGAATCCACAGTGCATTCCATAGATAATCTGACTACTCTTTATGTTTTCATGAATATCAGATTCTGAACATCATCATAATGATTATGAGCTTGCGCGCATGAAAAGAATAAAGCAGAACAATGCCATGGCTGCCAAACTTGGCATTAAGGGACTGAAATCAAGTCTGGATGCAATGCAATGCAAAGGCTCTCCACCTACAGATTCATGCTCGGAATATGATCCTAACAGTGATTCTAAGCTAGAGGGAGACCTAAGTCAATGTAGCTCCCTAGTGGAGGAGTCAGAGGAAGATTCCCTATCCAATTCACCCATCAAGGTTCTTGCTCTAACTTTCCAAGGTTACATTGCTCGCACATATCTTGCAACTGATGCTTTGCATTGCTTCTACTTGGTTGAACTGCCATTAGCTTAGTTTACACATCATGTATGTGAATATGCCCTACCTATCCATTTTCAGTACATATTCCATTTGTCATCATACCATATTTATCCATTCAAATGTTGTTCTTGTGTATCAGACGTTCAAAAGGAAGAGGGCGATTGCTGATCGTGGAGGAGCACAAGCAAAGTATTTGGAAAAGGTAGTGGCACCTGATAAATCAAATAGCCCATTAGGTGTAGTTGCAATATCACTTGACCCACAAAATACCCCAACTCTAGCAGACTCTAGCCCTACTACACTGGTCATTTCTGATACCCCAACTCAGCAGATCCCAACTGCAGCAAACAACATGATTATGCCAGTTGACATAGCACCAGCTGTACGACGCAAAACCCCCATTCCAGCAAAGAGTACACCAAATTCAGTTGCCAAATCCCTTTTTGAACCAGAGAGAGCCCCAATTGCAGCAAATAGGACCCATGTTCCATGTCTTCCCAGTTTAGAAGACGAAGCTTATGTTGTTGTCAGGAACTTTGTGCACATCTTTCCTTCATGGAAACATTATACCGCAGACAGAGAACAATTTCCAGTCTTCCTCCGCAACTTACGCGTAAGTAATGTACTAATGTTATTCATGGTCATTACTGCATATGTTTATGAGAACAGAAGACACAAGATTTCATTCTTTTAAATAGGCGAGGAGCAAACTGGATTGTGATGACGAGCATGGGTTGGTTGCGCTTTTCAAGCACTCGTTGATGAAGTATCGTTCCTACCTGAGGTAAGCGCACTTCGATGGCAAGCTTCTGAACGAAATTTCTGTAAAGTCTCCGGTGCTACATTTATCCGACGGTGACTGGAATAATATTGTTACACATTGGTCTCGGCTGCAGCATAAGGTACTGTCTATGATATCACATCACAATTTGAACTACATTTCTGCATTTGCCTTAATTTCTCACTTGTACGAAAACTATTAGCAGAAGAACATTCGTTCTCAAGGGACCACAGAATCTCGCAACTATACTGCACACTGCATTGCTCTTATGAGTACCTCTTGCCCTGTATGACCATACTTACTTTCATAGCTGTTTGATTATGTAGCATCAATGCACATGTTATCCTCGTAATCGTCCATTTGGTGGACATTATAAGATCCGTATGGACTCTTACATAAATTTAGAATTAACCCAATGCTTTTGAAGAGGTTTAGCTCTGCAGTCCTCTTGTAAGGACTGAACGTGGTCTATCACTGTACTTACATTAATAGCTACTCCCTCCGTCCCGTAATATAAGAACGTTTTGTACAGCACACAAGTGTTCAAAACACTCTTGTATTATGGGAAGAGGGATTGGTTCATTTTGTAGCATTCTGCATCTTATCTCCCTCACCCACCATTTACTAAAAAAGATCAGATCTATATTTAATCTTACCAACAAGTAGAATACACAGACAATGCCAGTTCAGAAGTGTAGCCCATTGTTCTTGTCAGTACATTTTGTCCTGTAACGCTTGTACTTCCAGGGATTGGTAGTTGATTATGTAGCATCAATTTGCATCTTATCTTCATTATCCTCTATCCCTTCAAGTATTATCATATCTATAATTACTCTCTACAAAATGTAGAGTATAGGCAATACTTATGAAGAAGATTCTGTGCTGAAATTCTTGAGTTATCCTTCCCTTGACATGGAGAAGGGCATTATAAAGTCGGTGTTAACTGTTAATGTAAGTCAGTCCTTCTAAAGCCTTTGTCCTCAATTGCTGTTTAACTTGATCATACTCCCTATCGTTTACTGCTGTTTAGTTTGTTGTTTCTACCAAAATGCATGTTCATAAGAACCGTAAGTTCTAAGTTTTACTTCTAAAACCAAATTCCTCATTCATACCATGCACATTACTTAATACTCCCTATATGTACGCTTGTTTTTGTGGATCTATAATCCAGTGTGTGGTGAAGCAGCCCACTTTTGCACCTTGTCATCTCCTGTTTTATCTTACTGATGTGGCTGATGATATGAACTACATGCCATGCACATTATCCAAAATAGATACAATGATTTTCTTTGCCCTTCATCTATGCTTGTTATGTTGACATGGTAATCTAGTAGTGTGGTGAAGCTCCCCGCATTATGAGCAATGCCAAATTATGCTATTGATATTTTGAACTTACTCTTTATTTTCTAATTTGAAATTGGATAGAATTGACAGAATAGTTATCATCTTTCTTTATACACATGCAAAACCTGTCATCTCTCTGCTTTGTTTCAGGGTGATATGCCTGATGGCATGCACAAGTCTGCTGAAGGCTGTGAGACAAACCCAACATATATTGCAGCAAAGAAGACAAAACATCTTGAAGATAGCGGGACAACCCCAAAGTCTTGTCTTGATGCAGTGTTCAAGTTACTTGAGACTAACAGTCAAACAAGCTCATAGAATTCGTTGTCTAAATCAGTTCGACTTCTTCAGTCCCAAGTTCTAGCAGAAAGGCATTCTGCAACTCAACTTTGACTTGAAGTCCTATCTCTAAGAAAGATTGCGGAGAACACCAATGAGAACGTCATCGCTAAACAGCTACACCTGGAAGCTGTGACCGACATGCTAGGCCGGTCTCACAGCCTTGCTCAGCAGCTTGCACAGTAGTTCCCCCGCAAGGCTAACCTTTCTTGAACTGTCTTGGAAGTGGTCTCGGTTTAGTATTATTTTTTACGCTGCAATGGTGCCCAGTTTTTGTAATCTGCTTCTTCGTTGCGCTTTATGATCACTGGTGGCGAACTTCGATGCCCAGTGGATGTAATATACCTTAAATCCTTTATTGTATAGTGTAGGTTTATTGTTAGTTACTATGCCGTAATTTCTTTATTGTATAGAGTAGGTTTGTTCTTAATTCCTACTAGTTACTGCCATCATTGGCTATCTTAAAAAAATCAGATGTAGTCGACCGGACCGAAACATTCGACTCTAACGGGCCAGGTTCTAATGGGCCGGCCTACGTCTTTCTTGGTCCCGAATGATTGGGGCCTTCACACATCGCGCCAGGCCGAAACTTACACCGGCCTATATTTTAGTTGGGCCTTTTGTCCACCCAGAGCTTAGTTTGGACCAGGTAGCATTGGGCCATTAACAGGCTGAATATTGTACTGGCCTGTTACGGCCGAGATGAAACCACGGGCCTTTAGCAGGCCAAAATGCATGTTGGGCCTCAATTTTCACTAGTCGTCGACGGGCCTTCAGCGGGCCGAAATGTAGACCGGTCCGTTTTGGGCCCAGTTAGCTCACGGGACATTACCAGGCCGAAACATATCTTGGGCCTTAGTTGGCCCACTGATATCATGGGCCTTTAAGAGGCGGAAAGCTTAGCACAGGCATCACGGGCCGAATTACGCGACAGGCCTTTAACAGGCCCAAAGTCACGTTGGGCTTAACTGTTGCTACCTTTAGCACGGGCCGTTAGTAGGCCCGATGTTCCGTTAGTGCACCTTCGCCCAGGCAAAAGCTCTCCATGCACCCTCGATGCAAACAGATCGCTTGATGACTTCAAGCCGTGGGCAGGCTTCCACCAGCTGCCTCACCAGACCGAAGTAGCTGCCAGACAGATGCTCGCCAGGCCACATCCGGACTATAAAGCCCCTCATGGCCTGTTCGGCCGCCTTGTGAAGTTCGACCAACTGCTTCAGCTGGTCGCTCAAGGACACAGGGTGTTCGGTCCCAGTATACTGAGACCAGAACAGCTTCTCTGTTGTGCTCCCCTCCTCAGCCCGATAAAACTCTGCAGCATCCGGCACACAGCGGGGAAGATCTGCAAACGCTCCTGGAGAGCTCCGAACTTGGGTAAGAAAAAGGAAAGTCTCCTTCACATGCTTGCTTTGCATATTGAATGCCTTAACCGCTGCTATCTTCTTCAGCGCATCAATCTCCCGGAGGGCCTTGTGGGCTTCGGCCTTGGCGCTCTGGACGCTTTCAAGCACCTTCGCGAGCTCGGACTCTCGCGTCTTGGAGTCAAGCTCCAAGGACTCGTGCTTTTTGGCGAGAGCCTCGAGCTCTTGCTGCACCTCGCCCACTCGGGCTTCTTGTTTCTCCCATTCAATGCGTTCTTTGGCCGCTTTGTCTTCGGCCGTGGACAATGCCTTCCTCAGGGTCTCCACCTCGGTCGTGGCCCCTGACAAATTCATGATGATCCTATTACTTACCGAACTTATTTTTAACTATATAAACTGGGGTATATCTTACCTTTGCTCTCTTCGAGCTGCCCCTTGGTAAGGCCGAGCTCGTCCTCGGACCGCTTCAGGGCCTGCTTCAGCGCAGAGACCTCCGCAGTACGTGCGGCAGCAGCCAGCAGGGAAGCCTGCACATACATATAGACATACTCTAATTAGACTCTTGAGTTATCATTTGATACTCTATTCGGCTTTTCTTCGCGAACGCCGAACAGAGCATCACGGGCTACTATCTATGCGGTATTATTTTTATATTTTGAATGCTTACCTGAAAGCCTGTTAGGTGGCTGGCGCAAGCTTCGGTCAGTCCGTTTTTGGCGGACTGAACCTTCTTGACCACCGCACTCATGATAGCGCGGTGTTTCTCATCGATGGAAGCGCTGTGAAGCGCTTCCAGCAAGTTGTCCGGTGCCTCTGGTTGGACAGAGGACACCGGCACGGATGGTTGGCCCCCCTTAATGGGGGACCTCCTGCCGGAGTCCGGAACCATCAAAGGTTCCGGCGCAGTGTCCGGCTGGGGCCCAAACTCGAAGCCCGTAGGAGCCTCGCTCCCTTGGTACCCAGGGTCTGGGAGGTCGCCGTGAGGCGCCCCTAGGATCACCTTCCCTTGGGTCGGTGCCTTTTAAGACACCACCTCGGCGTTGTCCGCAGGGAGAGGGGTGGAAGCCGTCGGAGGAGAACCAATGTTCATATCTGATGAGCCCAAAGAGACGCTCGACGAGGGTACGTCGAGATGAGCTCAAGCCGGACTACATAATCATGTTCTGCATGAGCAAAGGCAGCACAATAAAACATACCATGAAGTACTATGGTGTCCAGACAGTTACGACTTCGCCAGGGGCTTGTCCCTTGGTAGCCACTCGCCGCCGCTGTCGGTGGCCGTCGTGGCACAGTCCTGAGGAAGGGTCTTTCCCTTCTTGGACCCTTCGGCCTCCCCGGATGGGTCGGCCTTCCTTTTCATGTCTCCCCTGGCTGGGGGAGGGGAGAACTTTTCTCCTCCTCCTCATTTCCGTGGGAGGAGTGCGCGTCGGACTTATCGGACGATGAGTCCGATAAAACCTTGCGCCGGAGACCCTTTCGGGTACCCACGGCCTTCTTCATGGCCGTCTTTTTCGGCACCTCGTAAGGTGCCGAAGTCAGCATCTGCGTTAGAAGAGCGTTTGCAGGATCTTCGGGTAGGGGAGCTGGGTAATCAAGCTGCTCTACTGTCTTTATCCAGTCCTTTTAATGACATTAAAGCTTAGATCCAGCACATAAATAAACCAAGGCACATAAATACCATGAGAGATATAAAAGCCTACCGGATGGGCGCGGCGCTTTGTGCTGAGTCCACGGTCCTCGGTGAGGGAGGGAGGCATCTCGGCGCCCTTGCACAGCACCCTCCAAACGTCCTCGTGCGTCGTGTCATAGAGCTCTCGCAGCATCTAGTGCTGGGCCGAGTCGAACTCCGAAAAAACAAATGCCCGTCGTTGGCACGGAAGGATCCGGCGGAAGAGCATAACCTGGACCATGTTGACGAGCTTAATTTTCTTGTTCGTCATGTTCTGGATGCAGGTCTGGAGTCCGGTCAGCTCTACCGAAGAACCCCAGGACAGGCCAGGTGAGCCGCGTGGGGATTCCGTATCGAAATTTGGGGGCCGCCACCCAGTTGGAGTCACGCGGCTCGGTGATGTAGAACCACCCTGATTGCCACCCCTTTATGGTATCCACGTAGGTACCCTCGAGCCAGGTGACATTAGGCATCTTGCCCACCATGGCGCCTCCGCATTCTGCTTGCTGGCCACCCACCACATTCGGCTTGACATTGAAGGTTTTCAGTGATAGGACGAAGTGGGGCCTGATGCGAAGGAAGGCCTCGCACACGACGATAAACACTGAGATGTTTAGGATGAAGTTGGGGGCCAGATCATGGAAATCCATCCTGTAGTAGAACATGAGCCCACAGACAAACGGGTGGAGAGGAAATCCCAGTACACATACAAAATGGGTAAGAAAAACTACCCTCTCATGGGTTCGGGCGTTGGGACGATCTGCCCCGCATTCGGCAGCCGGTGCGCGATATTCGCAGCTAGGTATCTGGCTTCCGTAACTTTTTGATGTTTTCCGCCGTGACGGAGGAAACCATCCACTTGCCTCCTACTCCAGACATGCTTGGAGTGGTTTGAGAAGAAGAACGCGAGCTTGGGCGCTAGAGCTCGAGTGTGCGGGAATGGGTAAGCGAGAAGGAAGAAGGCGTGGGTGAAAAAAGTAAATCTTTGTCCCTTTATAAGGGCGGAAGAGGCGATAAGTCTCCCCACTTGCCTGGCAAAACCGCTTATTCCCCACGCACCACAATTGATGGCGCAGTTGGGTTACCCACGTCTGTATTGATGAGAATCCCGTAATAAGGGGAACACAATCTCTGCTTTGACAAGACGTATCAAGAAAACCGCCTCACGATATGTGCGGAGCTGGTTGAGAAAAGCGGTTCGAATAATAACCGGGCCATGAAGTGATGTCATACTATCGAAACATGTCAGCAGATTAGATTTGTGGAAGTATTATTCTCTCTACGGTGGTATGTGGAACTTATTTTGCAGGGTCAGACACTATCCTTGTATTCAAACTCTTCCATGGTGTATTCGGAGGAGGAACCCGCCTTGCAATGCCGAAGACAACACTGCGCGCCGGACTCATCGTCATTGAAGCCTGGTTCAGGGGCTACTGAGGGAGTCCTGGATTAGGGGGTCTCCGGACAGCCGGACTATATCCTCTGGCCAGACTGTTGGACTATGAAGATACAAGATTGAAGACTTCGTCCCGTGTCTGGATGGGATACTACTTGGCGTGGAAGGCAAGCTAGGCAATACAGATATGCATATCTTCTCCTTTGTAACCGACCTTGTGTAACCCTAGCCCCCTCTGGTGTCTATATAAACCGGAGGGTTTTAGTCCGTAGGACAACATACAATCATACCATAGGCTAGCTTCTAGGGCTTAGCCTCTTTGATCTCGTGCTAGATCAACTCTTGTAATACTCGTATCATCAAGAACAATCAAGCAGGGCGTAGGGTTTTACATCCATCAAGAGGGCCCGAACCTGGGTAAACATCGTGTCCCCTGCCTCCTATTACCATCCGCCTTAGATGCACAGTTCGGGACCCCCGACCCGAGATCCGCCGGTTTTGACACCGACATGGCCCATGGGCAGCACGGGCCATTCCCAAGCCGAAAGTCACACCGGGCTGAAATGGGCCCATGTCTACATCAGGCCTCTAACAGGCCAAAAGTCACTGGGCTGTAGTTGGGCCCAAATATTTGGCGAACAATTAAGGGACCAGATCTGGCTTCGGGCCACAAATGGGCCCAAATATTTGGCAAACAATTAACGGGCCAGATCTGGCTTCGGGCCGTAAATGGGCCCAAATATTGGGCGAACAATTAACGGGCCAGATCTGGCTTCGGGTTATAAATGGGCCTTTACTAAGAAGGCCGTTATTGGGCTGGCCCACTAGTACCTAATTAAGTTCTACGGGCCTTTGACTGGGCCAGCCTTTTTATCCTATATGGGCCTCTGTTGGGCCCAGCCACGTGTCCACGTATCATAGGCATCTCTCCTTCAATGGACGGGCGACGTCTGGCCCACTGACGAGCTGACAGGTGTTCCCTTCGGCCAATCAGAATTTTACAGATGGAAATTTCTCATTGGTCATGGCTGTTAACGGGTTATCGGATCCAAAATCTGACCCGATAGCTTAACGGCATTCCGTTACGATGGATGCCAAGTGTCGGTCACCCTTGATGATAGCACTTCTATGACGCGTGATTTATCGTCATGGAAGTGGACACTTCCATGATGATAATTTTGGTAATGTCATGGAACACTTCTACGATAACACAGGTATGACTATCTTGATTCTGTCATAAAATCGTCATGCATGTACATGCATGACAAAAAATGCGACCTACTATGACAAACACGTATCATCATGGAAGTGTATTTTTTTCTAGTGCAAAGTGCGATGAAGAATCACTCCAAAGTTCCTATCTAGTGTAGAACATAAGAAGAAATTATTCGTAGGGTACGAAACCACTTCGAAGCTATTCTTTCCGATCGATCTATCCAAGAGTTCATACTAAAATAACACCAAATAATTTCAGATTCATAATACTCCTATCAAAGAGTGCCCCAAGATTTCTACCGGACAAAAAAAGACAAGAACGTGCATCAACCCCTATATGCAGATTACCTCAATGTCACCTCGAGAATCTATGAATTGAGTGCCAGAACATATATCAAATGAATGAATATGATACCCCATTGTCACCATGAGTATTCATATGCAAGACATATATCAAGTGCTCTCAAATCCATAAATCTATTCATTTCGATAACAATGAAATCTCCAAGGGAAAAACTCAATTCATCACAACAAGATAGAGAGGGGAAACCACCACATGATCCGACTATATTAACAAAGCCCGCAATACATCAAGATCGTGACATCTCAAGAACAGGAGAGAGAGAGAGAGAGAGAGATTAAACACATAGCTACTGGTGCAAACCCTCAGCCCCAAGGGTGGACTACTCCCTCCTCATCATGGTGGCCGTCGGGATGATGAAGATGGCCACCGGTGATGATTCCCCCCCTCCGGCAGGGTGCCGGAACGGGTTCTAGATTGGTTTTCGGTGGCTACAGAGCCTTGCGGTGGTGGAAGTTCTGATCTAGGTTAACCCCGAGGGTTTTTTGGAATATTTGGGATTTTATAGGGCAAAGAGGGGGTGCAGGAGTTCACCGAGGTGGGCACAACCCACCTGGGTGCACCTGGGGCCCTAGGCGCGCCATGATGGGTTGTGCCCCCGTCGGGGCACCCCCAGGTGCTACTTTGGCCCATCGGGAGTCTTCTGGTCCATAAAAAATCCACAAGAAGTTTCGCGGTGTTTGGGCTCCGTTTGATATTGATTTCCTGCGATGTAAAAAACAAGCAAAAAACAGCAACTGGCACTGGGCACTGGGTCAATAGGTTAGTCCCAAAAAATGATATAAAGTGGCTATAAAATGACTGTAAAACATCCAAGAATGATAATAAAACAGCATGAATACTTCATAAATTATAGATACGTTGGAGACTTATCAGCACCCCCAAGCTAAATTCCTACTCGTCCTCGAGTAGGTAAAAGATAAAATAAATAATTTATGAAGTGTGCATGCTAGAAAGGTGCACAAGTTTGATCAATGGTAATTTTAGACACTTCTCCTAGCATTATAACAACAATTCTTTCTTATAAAACTTGTCATGTTATAGTAGCAACCAATTCACATGTTAAGGTTCAAACAATGAATTCTCTTGAAACTCAACAACCTATGTTCCCAGTCACCAAGAAATTGTAATTCAACTTATTCAACAGAGTCTAAGTAAGATCTCCACATACTCAACCGTCATATAGTGTTCTATGATTGCTGACACTCACCGCATACACATGAGCAAAATGTTTCAACTGGACACATAGAAAGATAGGGGCTGATAATTTCGCCTCCAACGTATTCACCTCAAGGGTGATGTCAACAATACTAACTCATGCTACCCATATCCAACTGGATATGTGTGCCTAGATCTTTCCTCACCACATGATGCTTGCCAAAAGAGAAAAATAATAAGGAATAGAGAGAAAAACTTCGACTCTTGCATAAAAGTAAATACATAAAAGTAAAAAATAGGCCCTTCATAGAGGGAAGCAGAGGTTGTCATGCGCTTATTTTTTTTGTATGCTCAACCCCTTAGTGCAAAATAACGTCACATTATATTGCCTCTTTTGATAGCAACCTTTATTATGCAGTCTGTCACTTTTATTCTTTACCATCACAAGTTCGTACAACGCTCAATTTTCTCTTACACTAAATGATCTAACACTTTTGAAGCCATTTTTATTGCCTTATTGCACCGATGACAACTTACTTGAAGGATCTTGCTCAATCCTTAGGTAGGTATGGTGGACTCTTGAAGATAATATTTGGATTTATGGTGTGGAATTTTCGGCTAGCAAACATATAGCGACCCGACCACAGACAGTCAAGTCTTTGTGCTTAAGTTTCATCCCTGGATCGGTATTGCTGACACACATCGTACTCGAGGATTTATAACAGAGTTCAATCACACAGTTATTACATCGAATGTCTCAAAGGAGAACTTATTACAATAATATGGATAAAGGCCATCTAAATAAGATAACAGCGGAAGCTTCGAATGTAGAAGAGTCCATCCAACTCCACGGCAAAACTGAGTGCATGACAACGACCTAGCGCACCTTACTCTTCGTATGAAAACTCTGCAACATAATACGTTGCAGCCTGTGTAGGTCACCGCATGGAATATGCTGGCAAGATAACACTATAGAGCAATGAACAAATAACAGCTATCACTACATGCATATATGGCTGGTGGAGGCTCTACGATTATCATTTGCATAAAGCTAATTTTTCCCTACAACAAAGGAATATTTTTATTTAACTACCAAGTTGGTTGAAAAATTATTGAGAAGGTTCCTCCAACTCAATCCCAAAATAATAATTATAACCCAACAAATTAATTAAGTAAAGTGTTGAGATCAAACCAATAATTCAAGTACCAGATACTCAAGATGTCCATAACCGGGGACACGACTAACCATGATTAGTTTGTACACTCTATAGAGGTTTGTGCACTTTTCCCCACAAGACTCGATCTCCTTCGTTGGATTTCTCGCACTACATGGTGTTTGAGAAATGGATGACCGAGACACAGTCTTTAAGAAGCATTAACTCTTTACTCCGGGTAGACAGTACCACCTACATCCCCTACATCTGCTAGCCTACCACTAAAGGAGGTCACACAACATACTCAACAATGCCAGAGCCCATAATGGCTTGTGGCGGCACATGGAAGTTTCTAGCATGAACAATCTTATGATCCCTTTGAGCCTGGGTGGCAAACCATAGGATGATCACACGGGTTCTCCGGGATATCCTTGGACAAAACTGGATTGCTCCAGGTGCCCGGACAACCATTGGGTGCTGCAGGGTGCCCCAACCAATCCACCCAGATGTGTATTAAAGTAGCCACCTTAAGTTAAACATTAATTAATAATAACTATCACATTTTTCATGGATCACTCAAACCAAACCACATCTACGAGCATAGCATAGCAGTATAAGCATACGTAGTAAATACCCAGGGTTTGATATAAGACAATAGGTTCTACCTCATTAACTACTTCCCAATACCCACATGTTAAACAAACCTACTCATGCAATGTTTGAGGGTTGTAACTAATGCATAAAAACTGGGTAATAAAGGGATATAATCAAAGTGTTACTTGCCTTGCTGACGATCTGAAAACCCTAGTGATTCGTAGTAGCAAGCTTCGCACTCCGGAAAGTCTATCGTGAACAAACAATATCATACATAAGCACTCAATCATAAGATGCAAAGGTAAAACCCAAAAGAAAAGTTCCAAACGTAAAGTTCAAGTGAAGAGCTGCGATTTGCAAAAGGAATCAATCGAATCGGAGCTACGAAACTCAAGCTACGATCAAAACAAGTTCGACTTCAAATCTGCTTGAAACCAAATTTTAAATTGTCAAAGCCATGTTCAAGTTCTTTATCTGGATAGAGGGGAACAAGATGAAGATTTTGGCATTGGTTTCACTGGATTTGAATAAACGAGTAAAAAGTAACGAGAGTTTGAAGTTCAGGGATTAATTTATAAGAAAAGTATTCGCCAATAGGTCCCTGGCCAGAAATAAAACTAAAAGGAAAAATCTAACGAACGAAATTCGTTCGTTAACAGAGAAGAACGGGTGAATGTTCACTAATTAGCGAACCCTAAAAAACCAATCAAAAGAAATTAACCGAGATTAGAGAAAAAACCAGGCGGGGTTTTCTCGGTTTTTTTACTGGTTCGTCAAAAGAAAACGGCGGCGGCGGCAACTTCCTCCGGTGAGCGGTGGCAGCGGCGAGAGGCGGCGGCGGCTGTGGCAGGTGGCGTCGACGACGGGAGGCAGCAGCGGCGGTGTCGAGGGGCTACAAAAATGCAAATTTTTCTGTAATTCAAATAAAATACAAATAAAAATAATTTGATTTTAAAATTTCTTCTCAAATATTTATTTTCTGTTTGAAGAAGTTATATTATCTTCTCTCATTTATTATTGTTATTGGAAATAATTGGAGATAAACATTTTTCTGGACTAAATGCAAATTTTCAAAAATGCAAGTTTTTCTGTAATTCAAATAAAACACAAATAAAAATAATTTGATTTTAAAATTTCTTCTCAAATATTTATTTTCTGTTTGAAGAAGTTATATTATCTTCTCTCATTTATTATTGTTATTGGAAATAATTGGAGAGAAAATATTAAAATCAAATTGATCCTTTCTTCAAACTTGAAATAAATTCAAATATGAAAATTTGGTGAAACCTCCAACTCTCTCCTTGGGTCGTTGAGTTGCTTAATATTTCTAGGATCACAACCAAATGCAAATAAAAATATGATATGCATATGATGACCTATGTATAACATCCAAATTGAAAATTGGGATGTTACAAACCTACCCCCCTTAAGATGAATCTCGCCCTCGAGATTCGGGTTGGCTAGAAAATAGGTGTGGGTGGTCTTTCCGTAGGTCTTCCTCTCGCTCCCAGGTGGCTTCTTCCTCGGTATGGTGGCTCCACTGAACTTTGCAAAACTTGATAACCTTGCTGCGTGTAACTCGGCTGGAAACTCGAGAATCTTGACGGGTTTCTCCTCGTAGGTTAGGTCATTCTCCAATTGAATTGCTTCCAGGGGCACTGTATCTCTCAGAGGAATATCGTCCATCTCAACATGGCACTTCTTCAACAGTGAAACGTGAAACACATCGTGAACTCCTGATAATCCTTCTGGTTACTCCAACTTGTTGGCCACTTCTCCCATACGTTTCATAACTTGAAATGGTCCTACAAATCTTGAGGCTAATTTTCCTTTGACTCCAAATAGTTTAACTCCTCGTAGTAGTGACACAAGAAGATATGCCTGCTACCTCTTGAGCACTGCGTTGGTTTCCCCCGAAGAGGAAGGGATGATGCAGCAATGTAACAAGTCGAGCCTCAGCGTTTCAAGTCGAAATATCTGGCGGCCAGAATTCCAGCCCTAGGAAATTCCCCTAATGTCCCCGGTCCATAATGACTACTGATGAACAATGGAGGGATGCTTTAGTAACTAGACAACGTTACCTACCGTTCCGAGCACGGTTCAATTCCCTCGGTCGCCTCGTCAAGGTCACCCGTCAACTGCATTGCCTAGTACTACTACTACTACTACACCAGGATGAGCACAGAATTGAGCCCTTTTATTCGTGCCTAGTACTTGAGTTAATATATCAGGCAATGCACTGGTACGGAGGGATTATCCTTTTACTCTGCACATATAAATTTTCTGAAGTCTAACTAAGCAAAACGTTTGACCAAATCCTTTCTTAAGAAATACAACAGGACAGATGTACGGCTTGAAAATTTATTGCATGATGCAGGTTATGATATTGTTTCGAATCCTGGATCTTAAATTTTGGAAAATCCAAAAGTGAGCATAAATTCTTGAAACTAAGCATGGTCACATGATATGGCACAAATATTACTTCGTAAGTTTTTTCTTCAATTTGAGACAAGCTGCTTATGACAAGTTGCACAAATGAAGAGCCAAGGTATTTTGGAACAAAGACATGTCATGTTAAGGCGAACGCTTTCACTATTGAAACCGTGGGCATTTACGTGCCGCCACAAGTCCCCGCTTCTCATCGGCAGGTGTCGTCCGAGCAAGCGTGTGAGTCGACGAGAGGTGTGCGAGCAGACCACTGCGCCGGCTGTCAGGGAGGCGTGCGAGAAGACCACTGTGCAGGCTCACCGGGAGGCGAGCCCTTTGACCAGGCTCCGCCACCCACCGTCATCCCAACTGCTCCCACTTTTAATGTTGCCGGCGCCGCAGTTTAAAATCAACCCCGCACTACCCGGTATCGCTACAATCCTCTCTCTTCCTCTCCGATTCTCCTGTCGTCTACCTCCAACTAGCCTAACCTAAACGTACGCCATGACGCATCACGATGGTCTGCCCTTAGTGTTCCAGTTTCCTGAGGAAGACACCCAGTCGGAGTCTCAAGAACATAAGGCGCTTTGGGACGAGCTTGAAGCGGCCTTGCGGGAAGACGCCGTGCCTGTCCCCGCTCCCGTTCCGGCTCCCGTCGCCCCGACTGCGCCAGTGCCCATCCCCGTGGCATTGATGGGCTGGGAGCAGCACATTGTCGCCGAGCTTGATCCCACGGGGTTCCACGAGGTCCCCGCCAACTTTCATGCGCCCGTGCACCTGCCAGCGCATGTGCCTGCGCATGCACTGATGTGCACGCCCGTGCCGGTGCCCGTGCACCTGCCAGCGCATGCGCCTGCGCGTGCACTGACGTTTGCGCCCGTGCCGATGCCCGTGCACATGAATATCTCCACCGCGCCGTTGATAGCGCCTGTCCCCCGCTGGTGCCAGTGCCCCCCTCAGTGGCATGGATGGCCGCCGTCGACCGCTTCCTTGCACCAACGCCAGTTGCCTCCTCCCTCCAGTTGACTTGCTCTGAAGTCCAGAACATTTTGGTCTTCCTTGAAGCTAGACCAATTTCTAGGAGTACGCCAACAACGGTGCAAGACACCGCCGTTGCCGTCAGTCAGCGGCCCAACGACACATAGAGCATGGCAGAGGAGCCGCTTCCCACCGCGAGACGCCCCCGCCGCCGCCGCGTAATCTAAATTTGCCATGAAAAACATTCGGATTGCCATGCTTAAAATCTGAACGTTTATAATTTCCGTTTATTTTATATCGATCGTCGTATAATTTAAACTCAGAGTCAGAGTGAACGAAATGTATGGTTTGATCGATTGAATGTTCTACTAGAGCCGTATCAAATTAAATATGAAATGTCATCAAGCCACATGTATTCCTTGTCATCCAACGACCTAGACTGCTTCAATGTTGAGCGCTCAACACGTTTAGCGTGCAGTTAATTTCATGCCAAAAATAGTGCTAATCACATGACAACACACAAATAATATCCTAGTAGTTAATATCCGCATGCACTTAATATACTTCCAAATTAACGTGCATTGCACGTACACACTGACTAGTGCTGCTAGTATGTGAAACTGGTGCCGTGACTTGTAAACGCGTCCAGATATGGTCAACGGCAACATCGCCCACGAGTTCTTCATGTTTGCCCGTGCGTCTAAACGCAGAAGGGGAGGAGAGAGAGAGAGCACACATGGAACCCACCAGTAAGTGAAGGAGAATAGTACTAAAAATAATATTACATGTTATCCATTAATTAGGCTGTGGTAATATAAAAACATTATGTGAACAAAGGGGGTACAACAAACATTGCTATTCTCCGTATGTTGCCTATTGACGTGCGGCTTGAATGCCTGGTCGCATGTTCGATCTTCGTCCTTTATTTTTTAATTTGTATATGGGTCCAAATTTGTTTCAAGACATGTGGGGCCCTCGGTGTGTAGTTTGTAGCACTTTAATTTGTGGGTCGAAATTTGTTCCATTCCAAGTGGACTATCGGTGTGTAGTTTTGTAGCTTATTTATAATAATTAAAGAGAACAACATAGTTTTTTCAATAATACCATGGTGCGACGTTGAAGGCGAGAAAGGACGTGTGAGAGAGCGATGACCGAGCCAAAAGGAAATCAACTAGAGGAGTTGTGTGGGTTGCAATGGTGTTTGGAGTAGTTGTGCGCCAAATGCTACGAAAATATAATCTAAACTGACCGGAATAAATGCCTACACAAATTAATCCAAGGTTGGAGTGCCCCTCACAATGTAAATAGCTCCGACTTTGCGAGGGATGGAGAGGTAGTAGCTTCAACGCGTGGAAGATATGGTGTGAGAAAGCAAGGTCAATCGAGAGACATATAGATAGAGAGACAAAGTGAGTGTGGTCCGACATTCATTGAACAAATATATATGCTCTGGAGAGATATTGTCCGATTGAGCTTTTTGGCAAGGGTGAGGGCTGTAAGATAGAACTTGAGAGATGATCCAGTCATAGACATGTAGATATATTTTGTGCGTGGGAGGAAGCAAGGTCAACCGATCACATAGGGTCGCCGTGTGATCGAAAGAGTGAGATGGGTTGGAGAGAGTGACCTAGATAGACGATGTGCGTGAGAGAGTATACAATGTGAATAGGTCGAATTGGGCTCAAACATGGTGATATATCGTTTTTGTTCGAGAAAGAGCGAAGTCAATTGAGACATACGGAGAGAGAGAGAGAGATTGAGTGAGCGTGGCCCACCATGAGGTCGAAAGATTGGCGGCGGCTTGGATGGACTGACCTAGATAGACAATCTGCGTGAGGGAGTATAGAGTGTGTCGATCGAGGCCCAAAAAAAGGTTAAACGAGACTCAGATAAGAGAGCGAGATTGAGAGAGTGTGGCCTGCCGTGCGGAAGAAATAGTGAGACAGTCTCGAGGGAGTGACCTAGATATACAACGTGCGTGCGTGCGCACGAGAGGTTGGGGGGCTAGATAGGCAATGCATGTATTTAGCGCGAGAGGGTGAGAGGGAGAGGGGGAGAGAGAGAGAGCTCGGCATGGGGTGCAATGGCGGGTGTGTGAGGTAAATACATTTGGTAACAGAGTGGAAAAAGGGGTTGTCTAGTTGAGAGACTTAGAGATCGAAACATGGAGAGAAAGAATGAACATGTGTTGGAAACCGATAGCTTCCTAAGGTGGTTAGGAGAGGAAGATTGACCGATACAGGAAGTATGTAGTGTTTGTGCAGGGGGGGTGTAACACCCCGGATGTAACTTTCCCTATTTGCACTCCAACTCTTGCCGTTTCCGGCGTTAAGTTATTTTATTTCCTCGGGTTCGGGTTTTTGTCTCCGTGTGTTGTTGTCGTTGTCATGCATCTCATATCATGTCATCATGTGCATTGCATTTGCATACGTGTTCGTCTCATGCATTTGAGCATTTTCCCCGTTGTCCGTTTTGCATTCCGACGCTCCGTTCTCCTCCGGTGGTCATTTCTAGCTTTCTTTCGTGTGTGGGGATTAAATATTTCTGGATTGGATCGAGACTTGCCAAGCGGCCTTGGTTTACTACCGGTAGACCACCTGTCAAGTTTCATGTCATTTGGACTTCGTTTGATACTCCAACGGTAAACTGAGGGACCGAAAAGGCCTCGTGTGTGTTGCAGCCCAACACCCCTCCAATTTGGCACAAAACCCACCAAACTCTGCTCCATGTCCTAGAGCGTTCGATCACGATCGCGTGGCCGAAAACCGCACCTCATTTGGACTCTCCTAGCTCCCTCTATGCCTATATATACACCCCCATTCCAAATTCGCGGATCCTCTCCCCCTAACCCTAAAAATCCCAGATCCGCCGCCGCCGGACGTGTCCGGAGCGGGCCGGACAACGTCCGCCGCCCCCCGCGCCCAGTCAGACGCTGCCATGTGGCAACCGCCGCCGCCACCGCCCGCGGCCCGGCCGGCCCGCAGTCGGCCCTCCCCGCCGCCCGACTGGGCCTCTCGCCGCCCCGCCGCCTGAGGGAGTCCGCCGCCCCGCGCCTCTCTTCCCCTTCGCAGGTCGCCGCGCCGGCCGCCGCGCCCCTCGCCGGCGAGCCCCGCCACCACCTCCCTCGACTCCGGTGGCCGCGCTGCCGCACGCCATCACCGCCTCGCCGCGCAACCTCGCCGGCGTCCGCCTCCGCCTCGGCCGCGCCGCCCGGCCTCGCCGCCGCCGCCCGCGGGAAGTCCAGCCGCTCCATCCGCGCCTGCCACCGCCGTCGTGGATAGTGCCGCCGGAGTTTGCCTCGGTTTCCGTGCAAACCCTAGATCCAGATCCGGAGGTTGAATTTTTCTGAAGTCCCCAGAATTTTTGGTCCAAGTGCTCCTGTTCGAGGCTCCGTAACTTTGCATTCGTAGCTTCGATTTGGACATATAGCGTATCAAAATGTTCATCTGAGAGAGTACATCATTTCATTCCATTGCATGATTTTCATTTGAGTTCATCTTGATGCCCTAAATGTTTTTAGAAGAGGGCTACTTGAGTTAATTGTCAGATCTGTTACTCCGTTTAGCACTTTTGTCATTTTTGCCATGATTATTGTGTGCATGCTATGCCCGTGAGTTCTACATATGTTTTGTTAAGGGTTTTGTCATCTCGCCAGAGGTGCAACCCATGTATTTTTAGGATGTGTGTTGTGACTTGTGCAAGCTTGCAAAGTGGTGCACTTGCTAATTTTGTTTTCAGGGACTTGGTGATTTCACTAAGTCCTGGGATTGTTTATCTCATGATGCCATATGTTCTTGTTGTTTCCTAGTGATCCGTGCCTCTTTTGAGGATGACAAGTAAGGATGTTTTGTTAATATTGTATTGCTCTATCCATCCATGTCTTTGTCTGAAATTATGGAGCACCCTAGCTTGAGTCAGTCGAGCTCTACTTTTGCTTCGTTGCGAATCTGGGCAGATCGTCAACTTGTTTGCGATTTTGCCGACGTTATTGTAATTGATACGTGCATGCTATGCTATTGTTCTTGCTATGTCTAGCTTGCATTTTGTGCCTTGTTAAGGGATGTATGCTTGTCTTGCCATGACTTGCACCGTGGTGAGTGCATCGAGCTCGTAAACATGCCTTCGTGAGTTATGTTTCAGCATGTCCCAGTTTTCACTAAGTCTGAAAACTGATTATGTTTTTGCTATGTTCGTGTGCTTGTTACTATATTTTGTGATCCCTTTTGGCTCGAGGTCACTAAGAGACTTTTGTTAAGATTGTTAAGTAGCTCCATGCCATATATTTCTTTGTCATGTTCAGGTCCTGTAGCATGTTGCTTCGTTGCTCCGAAGAGGGCTATTTGATCTGAAATTCCAGACAAGTGTTGATTTCACTAAGTCTGAGGTCTGTTTGCCATTTGCATTTTTGCCATGCTTGTTTGAACCTGTTAATGGATGATTTGGCCGTAGCTCAGTGCTAGACGTTTGTTAAGAATCTTGTGTGCATCCCTGCCATGTATTTTGTTGTCATGTTTGGGTGCTCTAGCATGGTCATTTCATTGCATTTAGATGCCTACTTGCTGTAAATCGCAGACCGGTGTCATTTTTGAATCGCTTGCCATTTCCAAACCGTAACTCCGATTCCAGCGATCTTTATATCGTTTTCAAGCGATTTCATCTCATCTTTCCAGTAGCACCCTTGGAATTCCAATTTGAGGCCAGGTTCATGCATTTCCTGTCATATCTTGCATTTTGCATCCCGCATCGCATCCCGCATAGCATATCATCATTTCATCATATTGCTTGTTCTTGCACGTGGTTGATTGTATCCTTGTTGCTTGTTTGTCTCATTTGGGTAGATCCAGGAGAAGAGTTCGCTAACGAGGAGCCCGTTGAGTTTGCTTTTGAGGATCTAGTCAACTCTGACAACTGTGCAGGCAAGATGATCATACCCTCGAAATCACTACTATCTTTGCTATGCTAGTTTGCTCCCTCTTTTGCTATGCCATTGCTACGATGCCTACCACTTGCTTGCTAGCCTCCCAAATTGCCATGTCAAACCTCTAACCCACCTTCGTCCTAGCAAACCGTTGATTGGCTATGTTACCACTTTACTCAGCCCCTCTTATAGCGTTGCTAGTTGCAGGTGAAGATTGGAGGTCGTTCCTTGCTGGAACATCTTTTATCTACTTGTTGAGATATCATTATATTGCCATGTTATCTTAATGCATCTATATACTTGGTAAAGGGTGGAAGGCTCGGCCTCTCGCCTAGTGTTTTGTTCCACTCTTGCCGCCCTAGTTTCCGTCATATCGGTGTTATGTTCCCGGATTTTTGCGGTCCTTACGCGGTTGGGTTATAATGGGAACCCCTTGACAGTCCGCCTTGAATAAAACCCCTCCAGCAATGCCCAACCTTGGTTTTACCATTTGCCACCTAGCCTTTTCCCTTGGGTTTTGCGGACTCAAGGGTCATCTTATTTTACCCCCCCCCCCCCGGCCAGTGCTCCTCTGAGTGTTGGTCCAACCTAGAGCACCGTGCGGGGCCGTCCCTTGGCAACTTGGGTTACGTTGGCTCCCGTACGCTTAGCTTATCCGGTGTGCCCTGAGAACGAGATATGTGCAGCTCCTATCGGGATTTGTCAGCACAGCGGGCGGTGTTGCTGGACTTGTTTTACCATTGTCGGAGTTGTCTTGAGTAACCGAGATACCGAGTCTGATCGGAACGTCTTGGGAGGAGGTCTATTCCTTCGTTGACCGTGAGAGCTTGTCATGGGCTAAGTTGGGACTCCCCTGAAGGGATTGAACTTTCAAAAGCCGTGCCCGCGGTTATGGGCAGATGGGAATTTGTTAATGTCCGGTTGTAGATAACTTGAACCTTAATTAATTTTAAAATGAATTAACTGCGTGTGTTGCCGTGATGGCCTCTTCTCGGCGGAGTCCGGGAAGTGGACACGGTGTTGGAGTAATGTTTTGCGCAGGTTGCTCTCTAGTTTCTCGCTCACGCCTTGCCTCCTCTTCTCGCTCTCTTCTGCGTATAAGTTAGCCACCATACTTGCTAGTCGCTTGCTGCAGCTCCACTCATATTTTACCTTGCCTTACCTATAAGCTTAAATAGTTTTGATCGCGAGGGTGCGAGATTGCTGAGTCCCTGTGGCTCACAGATTACTATTACACCAGATGCAGGGCCTGATGATTCCGCTCCAGGAGACGCGTATGAGCTCAAGTGGGAGTTCGACGAAGACTCTCAACGTTACTATGTTTCCTTTCCCGATGATCAGTAGTGGTGCCCAGTTGGGGGTGATTGGGACCGTGTCGCATGTTGGGTTCTCTTTTATTTTGGTGCCGTAGTCGGGCCATGAGTGTTTGGATGATGTAATGTTATTTATGTACTTGATTGACGTGGCGAGTGTAAGCCAACTATTGTTATCTCCCCTTTATTATTTATATTACATGGGATGTTGTGAAGATTGCCTAACTTGCGACGTATGCCTTCAATGCGATTATGTCTCTAAGTCGTGCCTTGACACGTGGGAGCTATAGTCGCATCGAGGGTGTTACAGGGGGGGCTAAAAACAACATTTGAACGCACATAGTACGGGACTTAATATCAATGTTTCAATTCGGTGTACATTGTAAGATTTGAACCGAGGACCAGGCATACGGGTAATTATTTCGAATTCGTGCCATACTAAGTTTCGAAAAGTTGACATTGACTCAGTTTGTTGTGCTATTGTGTAGGTCATATGTTTGAATCCATCCAAAAGTTTTCTCACTGCCATGGCGTTCATCATATACATATGAATTTGTATTAAAAAAGTAGCGTGAATACAGTGAAATGTGAAATCCACGTTAGAATTGGAGATCGCTACGTGACACACACTCTAATTCAAATAACTAACTACGTGACACACACTCTAATTCAAATAACTAATTATGTGACACACACTCTAATCCACGTTAGCGTGGGTACCGTTTCGATTTTTTCTCAAATAACTCCTCATTAATTTATTTATAGTACTCCCTCTGTTCACTTTTATAAGACCTTGAAGACATTTCAGACAATGTGCAAAACAGTTCATTTTAAGTTGTCTGAAACGACTTACAAAAGTGAACGGATGGAGTATCTCGTTTCGAATGACTAATTATTGCAAGGAAAACACGGGAATGCTAATACATATAGATGCATTTGCAAATGAAAGAAGATTCGTTTGGATTCTCAAATGTAGGTGCACCAGGCAGACTAGGGTCGTGTCGGGGTGGACGCTGCTTCGGTGCCTTAAAGGCAACTGCCTTTGGGTCACTGACATGTGGGCCAGCCACCTGTTGGGCCCACATGTCATGGACACCAAGGCAGATGCCTTAAGCACCGAAGCATAGTCCTGTCGGGGTGGTCGCGTGAGTCGGACGGACGCGTAGCACCCAACCACCCCCCCCAAAAAAGGACGACGACAATATAAGTTCGCGCTTCCACGTTTCTGATTGAAATATATGCCGTCCCCAATTCCAGCCCTGCAAAATCTCTCTTCTCCACCGTCCCCTTCCGCACCCAGATTGCTCAAATCCCTAATTCGCTGCCAACCCTCGAATCGCCCCTCATCTCGTCTCTTTCCCCATTGTTCCCCACCTCTGTGCCAGACGACGACGACGAAGACAACGATCGCGCTTCACCACTGCACCGGAGCTACCTCATCTATGCCCTCGTCCACCGCACCGGGTGGTCCCCCGACAACGTCAGCCACCGCAACCGACGTGCCTCACAGACACCGAGTTCCATCGCATCAGGTGCGCTTCACCGACGTCGTCTCCCAGCTCACCGGGGCTACTTCACCGAGCACATCGTCGCACCTCCGCCCCCCGAGGCCATTGGGGCTTCACCAACGGTCTCATCCACTGCATCGTAGCGCTCCACTGCCACTCAAGATCTGCATCCATTCGCGGCCAGCCAACGCCAGCGCATCACCCTCAACGGCTCTGAAGTGACCCGCACTCTAGCTAGGCGAGCATGCCCAAACGCCGGCCCGAACTACGTATCCACACATCACTCCCTTGTGCACTATTTCGACGATGTTTGGATATCCTTTCACTGCTCTCTTAGCTTACACGCCTATGCACCTCTGACTTTAGCTCTTATTTCTTCTGGAGATATCATCTGAAACAAGCAAATCCATTTTTTAGCGAAGCATGACGGCGCTACAGGATCTGGTACACATCCTGCACACTCGTATAACCTTGTAAGTATCTGTCCTCTGGTACAACAGCAAGGTCGATTCCTATTATTTGATCAACCATTCGCCGTTTCAAAAATGCATAGGGGGATGCAAGGAGCACTAGGCCTGCACATCCAAGCAAGTGGTAACATGGACTTGTACATGGAACATCCCAAGCGCAAGCAGAGCTGCAGTGAGCCTGTACAACGAGCTAGCATAAGTCCCTGTATTTCATTTAATTCGTACAGGCATTCGTGTATGATTTATGTGTGAAGTAGCTGATCCATGAATTCAAGTTACCAGGGGTGAACATTTAACTTAAAAAATACGAAGGCACTTGCACTCCGGAAATCAACATAACTTGAGAAATGTGAAGCTATATGCACTTTGAAAACCAGCTAATGATCCAAAGTAGTTCAGATTATAAACACTAAATGATGCAAGCACCAAAAAACACAAAATGCAACATGGTGTACAAGGACTACAAACATGGTCTGTACCTGCTTGAATTATTCGTTCTATCCCGCACAAGTATGCCAATAGTTTCAAACAACAGATTAGAAAAGTATTTATGCTATGTTGTCATGATACGGGGACTTTCTGGTAGATGGCCTCGACGTTTCCTCAAGCTATGAAAATGCACTATAATTTGCTTGTCATCAATGCCTGCAAATCTCTGTCTCTCTCAACATAGTAGATCATCATTAGACACTAAATCCTTCAATGAGCTTGCAAAATGCTTGCATTAGATCCCTCATTAGACACTATATGTTCTTCACCAGGAGCATGTAAAATGTTTGCATCAAATCCTTCATTAGCAGTCTGTTCATTAGACACTTCAGGCTCAAGAACAACATGAGCTTGTATGTTTGCACTAGAAACTTGATTAGATACATCAGATTCAGTCAGTTCAGTATTCATTGGGGGAGTTATAAAATAAGTAGAAATTGGTTTTATTTTCTCATAGATTCCATACATACAAGCAGTTTTACAACACCATCAGGTTTAACTATTGTCTAGAAATTGTCCATTTGCGCAAGCTCGATGCCATGCCCGTGCTGCCGCCGCTGCCTCCCACGCAGGCTACACCCAGGGTTGGATCTTAATCTTCTTGTCCTTCCGTTCGCTTGAAGCCCGGCGACCGCCCTCCAACGAGGGCGCGAGGAAGTGCTGTGTCGGTCTGTCTAGCGGCGGCTAGGTTAGGACCAAACCAGAGTGGAGGCTGCAGCGAATGAATTGGGATTTTTCCTGCTGTCGATCGATATGGGAGGCACTCGTTTGGGCCGCGAGCCTGCCTTGCACTTATGTTATTGGCCCATCCAAATTGAAACATTTTCTTCATTTTTTACATTGCTTGCTCACTCGTTGGGACGAACAAAACTAGCGTGGGCCAACCTAGATGACTCAAACTAGGTGCACACTTTCCAGCCACCTGAGGCGGCTGCCCATACCAGCCCCTATGGTGGCGTCGCCCATTTTTGCGTGTATGATTGGATAGTGAAAAATATTCCAGTGGCGCTTTTGATTTACCCACAAAATGGTTGAATTTCTTGTTTCTATGAACTGAGTTCGCCAATAATGTGAAGGATGCCAGTCTTTTCATCCTATTGTAGATTGCTTAGATCTCGATATGCCAAAAGTAATCGCATGAAATATACAGTAAAAGCCAGTGTGATGTGTTTGGCTACAACTAGTCTGACTACACGTCCTCATATAACATATCAAGGACGCACCATCTTACCAGATTAACCATTCGACTTACCCATGCAGTGTGGGAAGAAAGAAGTATTGGGACTTTGTATCCAAGCAATTGATATCATGGACTCCTTCGTACAACCTTGTAAGCGAAAAAGAAGTTGCAGTGTGCCTGTACAAAGAACTAGCGTAAGTTCAGTTACCTGCTTCTCGGAATTTTAGTTATCCACTTATTGCAAAATTGTTCAATTACATTGCTTGGCTTAATTTAGTTTGCTACTGATTACATAATGGCACATCCTGTTAATCATATTGTAGACTGCGCCTATCTATGTGTTTGATACTTACTGTTAAGAATTACCTGTTTGCCTTAACTTAAATATCTACTTGTTTGTTTAACTGCTTTGCTGTTGCAACAACGAGTTACAATGATGTTAATAACTACTTTTCAGCATCCAACTGAAACTCTTTAATTCTTTGTTTGTTTAACTGGTTTTCTGTTATAACTCCCAGTTGAGATGTTTTGCTAACTTCAACTTTTCTGAATCCAGTCGGAACTTTATGGCAAAACAGGTTAGCCCAAGATCGAAGAGAGAGGTCCCCATGGATGTTGCATCATCCCACAGCAGTGGCACCAGCCCAATCATGCATTATGAATTGCCAACTGCTGATGCTCTAGAGGCTAAACTAGTGGTAGAAAGAGATTCTGCTTCTGCACTTAGAGAAGAAGTTGACATGTTGAGGAAGCAAACAACACAATCACAAGCAGTACTCAAGACAACCATTAAATATTTGGTGGATTTCAAAACGTAGCAAGCTAAGACTGGCCAGATTGTTAAGGTCCTGAAGGAAAAAAGGAAATTAAATTCCTACTTGGTAAATCATAGGTGAAATGTTCTTTCCATAGTTGAATACCCTTTGTGTTGTCTGTTCATGTAATCAATCAAACCATTTGTTTTAGAGATCATGTAATAATTGTTTTTTTTTGTTTTTTGGTTTGTAATTTTATTTGAGCACAAGTCTGCATTAATTGATAAGACTCGGAGACATTTCATTTGGATTGTTGTGCCAGCCTACAAATATGCCAATCGGGCTGAATGTGCATTTAGCAATAGTAGTAGTATAGATGGACCATAAGTGGCACGCATCGGAAAGGGCCAAGATGCTGGCTAAAAAAGGATGATGTTGTAGCCAAAAAAAGTACAGCGGTCTGGCTTATGTATGTTAGTTGATATTATTGATCCATATACTCTATAAGTGTTTATATGTCTGTTAGTTCTGTACATTCTTGGTTCATTGACTCGGTATTTGAATCTTGATACATCGCTTGTGTACATATCTAAATGGGAGTACACATTATGCTGCGTGTGACATTTGAGTTGGACATGAAGTGTTCCAAATATTCGAATTCATGTTAAACTGGATTCTAGTTTCTGAATTTGAGTATCGGCAGTTGTAAACCATATTCATATATGACAGTGGAATACATCTTTGTCGTCCTTTTGAAGATATATAAAAACACATAGAATGATTTATAAAGATTCATATAGGAATACAAAATGGATTCAAATTTAGTTGCCAGGGTAAACGTGGATGCTTATTTTCCCAAAATTTTAAAGAAGCAGCAAAATGTCCACTCCCACGTCGGCTGCCAGAAGCCAAGTGTTTGGGAGATGGAAATTACTGTCTACCCATTACACGGACAATCCATCAGCCCGATTTCCACTGCTCTAAATAGGGGTAGGTTAGTAACTTCAATTAGACGTGACACGACCGCCTCTGAGCCCATTCCGACACGGTGGGCGTCAAACATGGGCGGCAAAACTCATTTGATTCAAGCTCGTCCGAAAGACATATGTTTCTCCCTCCATTCCCCATTGATACATGGTGGGCGGCAAAACAAACTGGACTCGGCCGAAATCGATGTAGGCAAATATTTTCAATAGGGGCAGGTTTGTAACTTCACTCAGACGTGACACAACCTCCCTACCTGTCAGCCCCGTTGATACACCGTGGGCGCCAACCATGGGCGCCAACCACCCTCTCCTCGCTCGAAATCGCTCTGGGCAAATATTGGCGAGATGCGAGATTACCGTCCTATCCACAACCGACGAGATGTCCAAATTTTAAACGGGGGCTAAGTTCATAACTTTCCCATATTTTAGACAGGTACGTCCCAAAAACATGGTTCCCCGTACCTCTCCCTCCATTTCCCCATTCATACACCGTCCGCGCTAGAACACCCCATCCCCACACCAGCCTCCGTCCGCCACCCCATCCATCGCCGCCGTCCTCCACCATGCCGGAGCGCCTACCAAGACCGCGTCGTCCACTGCTAGAGATGGACGTTTCTCATCCACGGCGACGGACAAATAGCCTTGCATCGTGTCCTCTCGCTTCATCAGCGCCGTCGTCCTCTTTGCCGGGGCCGCTCAGATGACCTTCTCTTCCACTGCAACAGGACTTATCCCCCGATGCACCCGTTTACCGTTGCAGATCTGCTTCAGCGCCACCAACAGCTATCGCACCCCCGATTCCTACACGGCTCCGCAAGAGAGGTGGTACTTCATATCTCCTCAATGTTTTGATCTCAACCAGAAAAATAGATCTTAACTTGGTTACTCTACTTTCTTTTCAGCTCTTAGAATTTAGTTCTTAGTTCGAAGCAAACAATGGATGCTAAATACCATTTCTCCGGTTTGCAGCTTCAAATCTTCCATGGCATAGCCATAATACGGCTTAATTGATCGTGCTTAGGGTTTAATTGATCATGTTAGTTCCGTGGTGGTTTCTTTAATAGAAATCGGAGGGGAAACCCTCTTTTGCTAAAAAAATATGCTTAGAGTTTCCCCCTTTTATGATCACTATACGACCAGAATACATGCTTCGTGTCATAATAACACTGCTCCCCCCATCAAGGTAAACAAGCTTAGTTGTTCAAATACGAATCTGATATTATTAAAACAGAGTTGTTTAATTGGTTAGCAAAATGTTCGTAAATTAGTTTAGAAAATGCATGTTCACCGCTCAGGTGTGTATCTCTACAGGGTGCCCACGGTGGGCCGGCCCACCCTGGGATTTTGGGTCATCCCAGGCCCCGATTCCCCTCTGTTCTGCTACGCGCTTCCGATCTCTACTCGCCCCCAGCCACCTGCCTCACCGGCGACCTGCCGTCCCCGGACGGCATGACTCTAGGAGGAGACGCCAGACTAACAGGAGGCCAGGAGCCGCTCGCCCAACAGCATCACCGCTGCCCGGGCGCGCCACCGTGCCTACCTTCCCAGTCCGTTCAGGGCTCAGGCGTGCAGCACCCACCAAGCCAAGCCGATTTATCCTGAGATACGTCCTCAACACTCAGCAGCCACTCCTCATCACCCATTTTCTAATTGATTCATTACTCATTAGGCAGGACTGTCATCAGAGTTTGTTGTGTGCTTAGTGCTACCTACACTTAATGGTTCAAATGTATTTCGGTAATCTTTAGTACCTCTAAAGTTCACTGGGTTTTCAAAATTCCAGCCCTTGGAACAGAAACTAGTCATTTTGGATTGTTGGTCATAGTGATATTGACCCAGATTACTACTACAAACCAGGTTTGTTGACAATTTTACTTGTCTTTCTTACTCATTCAATATAATATCCAATTATTCACGTCGATTAGTTCCAAACAATAAGTGCTGGACAAACTTCTTCATTCAGATTTTGGACGGTCTCTTACTGCAGTTACAATTCTGCATACTTGTCCTAGTAAGCTCACAAGTAAATGATTGATTCACTACATCTATGCTTGCCTTGTCATATTTGTTGTCAATATTCTTTTAGGGTGGACCACCCTGTTTCTAAATACTGGAACCGTAGACATGAGTGAATAGTATTTCTCTATGTGATCTCTTCCATCATGTGTGGGTAACGAACACTACATTGTATAAAAAGAAAGTGTCATTTCCAGCTTTTACATAGGTTTCGATCTTTTACATGGAATACAATCTGCCTACTTGCTTTGTGTTGCACTACCAACACTCCACCCTTGAAGCTAAACATTACGCCACTCATAACTCCTTAGTTTATTTGTTCCAATACGAATTTCATATGATTCTAATGTTCCTACTTCAGTTTTGAAATGTGTGCCTACCTGTTATAGAGACATAAGGGGTTTGTATTTCTGTGTGTGGTCTGGTCAGCACGGTTGGGGAGGTGAACTTTGCATATGCAGGGGTTTATAGGGAGACACTCTCCGAGTTGAATCCGCAATGCATTCCATAGATAATCTGACTACTCTTTATGTTTTCATGAATATCAGATTCTGAACACCATCATAATGATTATGAGCTTGCGCGCATGAAAAGAATAAAGCAGAACAATGCCATGGCTGCCAAACTTGGCATTAAGGGACTGAAATCAAGTCTGGATGCAATGCAATGCAAACGCTCTCCACCTACAGATTCATGCTCGGAATATGATCCTAACAGTGATTCTAAGCTAGAGGGAGACCTAAGTCAATGTAGCTCCCTAGTGGAGGAGTCAGAGGAAGATTCCCTATCCAATTCACCCATCAAGGTACTTGCTCTAACTTTCCAAGGTTACATTGCTCGCACATATCTTGCAACTGATGCTTTGCATTGCTTCTACTTGGTTGAACTGCCATTAGCTTAGTTTACACATCCTGTATGTGAATATGCCCTACCTGTCCATTTTCAGTACATATTCCATTTGTCATCATACCATATTTATCCATTCAAATGTTGTTCTTGTGTATCAGACGTTCAAAAGGAAGAGGGTGATTGCTGATCGTGGAGGAGCACAAGCAAAGTATTTGGAAAAGGTAGTGCCACCTGATAAATCAAATAGCCCATTAGGTGTAGTTGCAATATCACTTGACCCACAAAATACCCCAACTCTAGCAGACTCTAGCCCCACTACACTGGTCATTTCTGATACCCCAACTCAGCAGACCCCAACTGCAGCAAACAACATGATTATGCAGTTGACATAGCACCAGCTGTACGACGCAAAACCCCCATTCCAGCAAAGAGTACACCAAATTCAGTTGCCAAATCCCTTTTTGAACCAGAGAGAGCCCCAATTGCAGCAAATAGGACCCATGTTCCATTTCTTCCCAGTTTAGAAGACGAAGCTTATGTTGTTGTCAGGAACTTTGTGCACATCTTTCCTTCATGGAAACATTATACCGCAGACACAGAACAATTTCCAGTCTTCCTCCGCAACTTACGCGTAAGTAATGTACTAATGTTATTCATGGTCATTACTGCATATGTTTATGCTAACAGAAGACACAAGATTTCATTCTTTTAAATAGGCGAGGAGCAAACTGGATTGTGATGACGAGCATGCGTTGGTTGCGCTTTTCAAGCACTCGTTGATGAAGTATCGTTCCTACCTGAGGTAAGCGCACTTCGATGGCAAGCCTCTGAACGAAATTTCTGTAAAGTCTCCGGTGCTACATTTATCCGACGGTGACTGGAATAATATTGTTACACATTGGTCTCGGCTGCAGCGTAAGGCACTGTCTATGATATCACATCACAATTTGAACTACATTTCTGCATTTGCCTTAATTTCTCACTTGTACGAAAACTATTAGCAGAAGAACATTCGTTCTCAAGGGACCACAGAATCTCGCAACTATACTGCACACTGCATTGCTCTTATGAGTACCTCTTGCCCTGTATGACCATACTTACTTTCATAGCTGTTTGATCATGTAGCATCAATGCACATGTTATCCTCGTAATCGTCCATTTGGTGGACATTATAAGATCCGTATGGACTCTTACATAAATTTAGAATTAACCCAATGCTTTTGAAGAGGTTTAGCTCTGCAGTCCTCTTGTAAGGACTGAACGTGGTCTATCACTGTACTTACATTAATAGCTACTCCCCCCGTCCCATAATATAAGAACGTTTTGTACAGCACACAAGTGTTCAAAACACTCTTGTATTATGGGAAGAGGGATTGGTTCATTTTGTAGCATTCTGCATCTTATCTCCCTCACCCACCATTTACTAAAAAAGATCAGATCTATATTTAATCTTACCAACAAGTAGAATACACAGACAATGCCAGTTCAGAAGTGTAGCCCATTGTTCTTGTCAGTACATTTTGTCCTGTAACGCTTGTACTTCCAGGGATTGGTAGTTGATTATGTAGCATCAATTTGCATCTTATCTTCATTATCCTCTATCCCTTCAAGTATTATCATATCTATAATTACTCTCTACAAAATGTAGAGTACAGGCAATACTTATGAAGAAGATTCTGTGCTGAAATTCTTGAGTTATCCTTCCCTTGACATGGAGAAGGGCATTATAAAGTCGGTGTTAACTGTTAATGTAAGCAGTCCTTCTAAAGCCTTTGTCCTCAATTGCTGTTTAACTTGATCATACTCCCTATCGTTTACTGCTGTTTAGTTTGTTGTTTCTACCAAAATGCATGTTCATAAGAACCGTAAGTTCTAAGTTTTACTTCTAAAACCAAATTCCTCATTCATACCATGCACATTACTTAATACTCCCTATATGTACGCTTGTTTTTGTGGATCTATAATCCAGTGTGTGGTGAAGCAGCCCACATTTGCACCTTGTCATCTCCTGTTTTATCTTACTGATGTGGCTGATGATATGAACTACATGCCATGCACATTATCCAAAATAGATACAATGATTTTCTTTGCCCTTTATCTATGCTTGTTATGTTGACATGGTAATCTAGTAGTGTGGTGAAGCTCCCCGCATTATGAGCAATGCCAAATTATGCTATTGATATTTTGAACTTACTCTTTATTTTCTAATTTGAAATTGGATAGAATTGACAGAACAGTTATCATCTTTGTTTATACACATGCAAAACCTGTCATCTCTCTGCTTTGTTTCAGGGTGATATTCCTGATGGCATGCACAAGTCTGCTGAAGGCTGTGAGACAAACCCAACATATATTGCAGCAAAGAAGGCAAAACATCTTGAAGATAGCGGGACAACCCCAAAGTCTTGTCTTGATGCAGTGTTCAAGTTACTTGAGACTAACAGTCAGACAAGCTCACAGAATTCGTTGTCTAACTCAGTTCGACTTCTTCAGTCCCAAGTTCTAGCAGAAAGGCATTCTGCAACTCAACTTTGACTTGAAGTCCTATCTCTAAGAAAGATTGCGGAGAACACCAATGAGAACCTCATCGCTAAACAGCTACACCTGGAAGCTATGACCGACATGCTAGGCCGGTCTCACAGCCTTGCTCAGCAGCTTGCACAGTAGTTCCCCCGCAAGGCTAACCTTTCTTGAACTGTCTTGGAAGTGGTCTCGGTTTAGTATTATTTTTTACGCTGCAATGGTGCCCAGTTTTTGTAATCTGCTTCTTCGTTGCGCTTTGTGATCACTGGTGGCGAACTTCGATGCCCAGTGGATGTAATATACCTTAAATCCTTTATTGTATAGTGTAGGTTTATTGTTAGTTACTATGCCGTAATTTCTTTATTGTATAGAGTAGGTTTGTTCTTAATTCCTACTAGTTACTGCCATCATTGGCTATCTTAAAAAAATCAGATGTAGTCGACCGGACCGAAACATTCGACTCTAACGGGCCAGGTTCTAATGGGCCGGCCTACGTCTTTCTTGGTCCCGAATGATTGGGGCCTTCACACATCGCGCCAGGCCGAAACTTACACCGGCCTATATTTTAGTTGGGCCTTTTGTCCACCCAGAGCTTAGTTTGGACCAGGTAGCATTGGGCCATTAACAGGCTGAATATTGTACTGGCCTGTTACGGCCGAGATGAAACCACGGGCCTTTAGCAGGCCAAAATGCATGTTGGGCCTCAATTTTCACTAGTCGTCGACGGGCCTTCAGCGGGCCGAAATGTAGACCGGTCCGTTTTGGGCCCAGTTAGCTCACGGGACATTACCAGGCCGAAACATATCTTGGGCCTTAGTTGGCCCACTGATATCATGGGCCTTTAAGAGGCGGAAAGCTTAGCACAGGCATCACGGGCCGAATTACGCGACAGGCCTTTAACAGGCCCAAAGTCACGTTGGGCTTAACTGTTGCTACCTTTAGCACGGGCCGTTAGTAGGCCCGATGTTCCGTTAGTGCACCTTCGCCCAGGCAAAAGCTCTCCATGCACCCTCGATGCAAACAGATCGCTTGATGACTTCAAGCCGTGGGCAGGCTTCCACCAGCTGCCTCACCAGACCGAAGTAGCTGCCAGACAGATGCTCGCCAGGCCACATCCGGACTATAAAGCCCCTCATGGCCTGTTCGGCCGCCTTGTGAAGTTCGACCAACTGCTTCAGCTGGTCGCTCAAGGACACAGGGTGTTCGGTCCCAGTATACTGAGACCAGAACAGCTTCTCTGTTGTGCTCCCCTCCTCAGCCCGATAAAACCCTGACAAATTCATGATGATCCTATTACTTTACACCGAACTTATTTTTAACTATATAAACTGGGGTATATCTTACCTTTGCTCTCTTCGAGCTGCCCCTTGGTAAGGCCGAGCTCGTCCTCGGACCGCTTCAGGGCCTGCTTCAGCGCAGAGACCTCCGCAGTACGTGCGGCAGCAGCCAGCAGGGAAGGCTACACATACATATAGACATACTCTAATTAGACTCTTGAGTTATCATTTGATACTCTATTCGGCTTTTCTTCGCGAACGCCGAACAGAGCATCAGGGGCTACTATCTATGCGGTATTATTTTTATATTTTGAATGCTTACCTGAAAGCCTGTTAGGTGGCTGGCGCAAGCTTCGGTCAGTCCGTTTTTGGCGGACTGAACCTTCTTGACCACCGCACTCATGATAGCGCGGTGTTTCTCATCGATGGAAGCGCTGTGAAGCGCTTCCAGCAAGTTGTCCGGTGCCTCTGGTTGGACAGAGGATACCGGCACGGATGGTTGGCCCCCCTTAATGGGGGACCGCCTGCCGGAGTCCGGAACCTGCAAAGGTTCCGGCACAGTGTCCGGCTGGGGCCCAAACTCGAAGCCCGTAGGAGCCTCGCTCCCTTGGTACCCAGGGTCTGGGAGGTCGCCGTGAGGCGCCCCTAGGATCACCTTCCCTTGGGTCGGTGCCTTTTAAGACACCACCTCGGCGTTGTCCGCAGGGAGAGGGGTGGAAGCCGTCGGAGGAGAACCAATGTTCATATCCGACGAGCCCAAAGAGACGCTCGACGAGGGTACGTCGAGATGAGCTCAGGCCGGACTACATAATCATGTTCTGCATGAGCAAAGGCAGCACAATAAAACATACCATGAAGTACTATGGTGTCCAGACAGTTACGACTTCGCCAGGGGCTTGTCCCTTGGTAGCCACTCGCCGCCGCTGTCGGTGGCCGTCGTGGCACAGTCCTGAGGAAGGGTCTTTCCCTTCTTGGACCCTTCGGCCTCCCCGGATGGGTCGGCCTTCCTTTTCATGTCTCCCCTGGCTGGGGGAGGGGAGAACTTTTCTCCTCCTCCTCATTTCCGTGGGAGGAGTGCGCGTCGGACTCATCGGACGATGAGTCCGATAAAACCTTGCGCCGGAGACCCTTTCGGGTACCCACGGCCTTCTTCTTGGCCGTCTTTTTCGGCACCTCGTAAGGTGCCGGAGTCAGGATCTTCGTTAGAAGAGCGTTTGCAGGATCTTCGGGTAGGGGAGCTGGGCAATCAAGCTGCTCTATTGTCTTTATCCAGTCCTGTTAATGACATTAAAGCTTAGATCCAGCACATAAATAAACCAAGGCACATAAATACCGTGAGGGATATAAAAGCCTACCGGATGGGCGCGGCGCTTTGTGCTGAGTCCACGGTCCTCGGTGAGGGAGGGAGGCATCTCGGCACCCTTGAACAGCACCCTCCAGACGTCCTCGTGCGTCGTGTCATAGAGCTCTCGCAGCATCTAGTGCTGGGCCGAGTCGAACTCCGACAAAACAAATGCCCGTCGTTGGCACGGAAGGATCCGGCGGAAGAGCATAACCTGGACCATGTTGACGAGCTTAATTTTCTTTTTCGTCATGTTCTGGATGCAGGTCTGGAGTCCGGTCAGCTCTACCGAAGAACCCCAGGACAGGCCCTTCTTTTTTCCAGGAGGTGAGCCGCGTGGGGATTCCGGATCGAAATTTGGGGGCCGCCACCCAGTTGGAGTCACGCGGCTCGGTGATGTAGAACCACCCTGATTGCCACCCCTTTATGGTATCCACGTAGGTACCCTCGAGCCAGGTGACATTAGGCATCTTGCCCACCATGGCGCCTCCGCATTCTGCTTGCTGGCCACCCACCACATTCGGCTTGACATTGAAGGTTTTCAGCGATAGGACGAAGTGGGGCCTGATGCGAAGGAAGGCCTCGCACACGACAATAAACACTGAGATGTTTAGGATGAAGTTGGGGGCCAGATCATGGAAATCCATCCTGTAGTAGAACATGAGCCCGCAGACAAACGGGTGGAGAGGAAATCCCAGTACACATACGAAATGGGTAAGAAAAACTACCCTCTCATGGGTTCGGGCGTTGGGACGATCTGCCCCGCATTCGGCAGCCGGTGTGCAATATTCGCAGCTAGGTATCTGGCTTCCATAACTTTTTGATCTTTTCCGCCGTGACGGAGGAAACCATCCACTTGCCTCCTACTCCAGACATGCTTGGAGTGGTTTGAGAAGAAGAACGCGAGCTTGGGCGCTAGAGCTCAAGTGTGCGGGAATGGGTAAGCCAGAAGGAAGAAGGCGTGGGTGAAAAAAGTAAATCTTTGTCCCTTTATAAGGGCGGAAGAGGCGATAAGTCTCCCCACTTGCCTGGCAAAACCGCTTATTCCCCACGCACCACAATTGATGGCGCAGTTGGGTTACCCACGTCCGTATTGATGAGAATCCCGTAATAAGGGGAACACAATCTCTGCTTTGACAATACGTATCAAGAAAACCGCCTCACGATATGTGCGGAGCTGGTTGAGAAAAGCGGTTCGAATAATAACCGGGCCATGAAGTGATGTCATACTATCAAAACATGTCAGCAGATTAGATTGGTGGAAGTATTATTCTCTCTACGGTGGTATGTGGAACTTATTTTGCAGGGTCAGACACTATCCTTGTATTCAAACTCTTCCATGGTGTATTCGGAGGAGGAACCCGCCTTGAAATGCCGAAGACAACACTGCGCGTCGGACTCATCGTCATTGAAGCCTGGTTCAGGGGCTACTGAGGGAGTCCTGGATTAGGGGGTCTCCGGACAGCCGGACTATATCCTCTGGCCAGACTGTTGGACTATGAAGATACAAGATTGAAGACTTCGTCCCGTGTCTGGATGGGATACTACTTGGCGTGGAAGGCAAGCTAGGCAATACAGATATGCATATCTTCTCCTTTGTAACCGACCTTGTGTAACCTAGCCCCCTCTGGTGTCTATATAAACCGGAGGGTTTTAGTCTTTAGGACAACATACAATCATACCATAGGCTAGCTTCTAGGGCTTAGCCTCTCTGATCTCGTGCTAGATCAACTCTTGTAATACTCGTATCATCAAGAACAGTCAAGCAGGGCGTAGGGTTTTACATCCATCAAGAGGGCCTGAACCTGGGTAAACATCGTGTCCCCTGCCTCCTATTACCATCCGCCTTAGACGCACAGTTCGGGACCCCCGACCCGAGATCCGCCGGTTTTGACACCGACATGGCCCATGGGCAGCACGGGCCATTCCCAAGCCGAAAGTCACACCGGGCTGAAATGGGCCCATGTCTACATCAGGCCTCTAACAGGCCAAAAGTCACTGGGCTGTAGTTGGGCCCAAATATTTGGCGAACAATTAAGGGACCAGATCTGGCTTCGGGCCACAAATGGGCCCAAATATTTGGCAAACAATTAACGGGCCAGAACTGGCTTCGGGCCGTAAATGGGCCCAAATATTGGGCGAACAATTAACGGGCCAGATCTGGCTTCGGGTTATAAATGGGCCTTAACTAAGAAGGCCGTTATTGGGCTGGCCCACTAGTACCTAATTAAGTTCTACGGGCCTTTGACTGGGCCGGCCTTTTTATCCTATATGGGCCTCTGTTGGGCCCAGCCACGTGTCCACGTATCATAGGCATCTCTCCTCCAATGGACGGGCGACGTCTGGCCCACTGACGAGCTGACAGGTGTTCCCTTCGGCCAATCAGAATTTTACAGATGGAAATTTCGCATTGGTCATGGCTGTTAACGGGTTATCGGATCCAAAATCCGACCCGATAGCTTAACGGCGTTCCGTTACGATGGATGCCAAGTGTCGGTCACCCTTGATGATAGCACTTCTATGACGCGTGATTTATCGTCATGGAAGTGGACACTTCCATGATGATAATTTTGGTAATGTCATGGAACACTTCTACGATAACACAGGTATGACTATCTTGATTCTGTCATAAAATCGTCATGCATGTACATGCATGACAAAAAATGCGACCTACTATGACAAACACGTATCATCATGGAAGTGTATTTTTTTGTAGTGCAAAGTGCGATGAAGAATCACTCCAAAGTTCCTATCTAGTGGAGAACATAAGAAGAAATTATTCGTAGGGTACGAAACCACTTCGAAGCTATTCTTTCCGATCGATCTATCCAAGAGTTCATACTAAAATAACACCAAATAATTTCAGATTCATAATACTCCTATCAAAGAGTGCCCCAAGATTTCTATCGGACAAAAAAAGACAAGAACGTGCATCAACCCCTATATGCAGATTACCTCAATGTCACCTCGAGAATCTGTGAATTGAGTGCCAGAACATATATCAAGTGAATGAATATGATACCCCATTGTCACCATGAGTATTCATATGCAAGACATATATCAAGTGCTCTCAAATCCATAAATCTATTCATTTCGATAACAATGAAATCTCCAAGGGAAAAACTCAATTCATCACAACAAGATAGAGAGGGGAAACCACCACATGATCCGACTATATTAACGAAGCCCGCAATACATCAAGATCGTGACATCTCAAGAACAGGAGAGAGAGAGATAGAGATTAAACACATAGCTACTGGTACAAACCCTCAGCCCCAAGGGTGGACTACTCCCTCCTCATCATGGTGGCCGTCGGGATGATGAAGATGGCCACCGGTGATGATTCCCCCCCTCTGGCAGGGTGCCGGAACGGGTTCTAGATTGGTTTTCGGTGGCTACAGAGCCTTGCGGTGGTGGAAGTTCTGATCTAGGTTAACCCCGAGGTTTTTTTTGGAATATTTGGGATTTTATAGGGCAAAGAGGGGGTGCAGGAGTTCACCGAGGTGGGCACAACCCACCTGGGTGCACCTGGGGCCCTAGGCGCGCCATGATGGTTGTCCCCCGTCGGGGCACCCCCAGGTGCTGCTTTGGCCCATCGGGAATCTTCTGGTCCATAAAAAATCCACAAGAAGTTTCGCAGTGTTTGGACTCCGTTTGATATTGATTTCCTGCGATGTAAAAAACAAGCAAAAAACAGCAACTGGCACTGGGCACTGGGTCAATAGGTTAGTCCCAAAAAATGATATAAAGTGGCTATAAAATGACTGTAAAACATCCAAGAATGATAATAAAACAGCATGAATACTTCATAAATTATAGATCCGTTGGAGACGTATCAGCACCCCCAAGCTAAATTCCTACTCGTCCTCGAGTAGGTAAAAGATAAAATAAATAATTTATGAAGTGTGCATGCTAGAAAGGTGCACAAGTTTGATCAATGGTAATTTTAGACACTTCTCCTAGCATTATAACAACAATTCTTTCTTATAAAACTTGTCATGTTATAGTAGCAACCAATTCACATGTTAAGGTTCAAACAATGAATTCTCTTGAATCTCAACAACCTATGTTCCCAGTCACCAAGCAATTGTAATTCAACTTATTCAACAGATTCTAAGTAAGATCTCCACATACCTAACCGTCATATAGTGTTCTATGATTGCTGACACTCACCGCATACACATGAGCAAAATGTTTCAACTGGACACATAGAAAGATAGGGGCTGATAATTTCGCCTCCAACGCATTCACCTCAAGGGTGATGTCAACAATACTAACTCATGCTACCCATATCCAACTGGATATGTGTGCCTAGATCTTTCCTCACCACATGATGCTTGCCAAAAGAGAAAAATAATAAGGAATAGAGAGAAAAACTTCGACTCTTGCATAAAAGTAAATACATAAAAATAAAAAATAGGCCCTTCATAGAGGGAAGCAGAGGTTGTCATGCGCTTATTTTTTTTGTATGCTCAACCCCTTAGTGCAAAAGAACGTCACATTATATTGCCTCTTTTGATAGCAACCTTTATTATGCAGTATGTCACTTTTATTCTTTGCCATCACAAGTTCGTACAACGCTCAATTTTCTCTTACACTAAATGATCTAACACTTTTGATGCCATTTTTATTGCCTTATTGCACCGATGACAACTTACTTGAAGGATCTTGCTCAATCCTTAGGTAGGTATGGTGGACTCTTGAAGATAAGATTTGGATTTAAGGGTTTTTGGATGCACAAGTAGTATGTCTACTTGGTGTGGAATTTTCGGCTAGCAAACATATAGAGACCCGACCACAAACAGTCAAGTCTTTGTGCTTAAGTTTCATCCCTGGATCGGTATTGCTGACACACATCATACTCGAGGATTTATAACAGAGTTCAATCACACAGTTATTACATCGAATGTCTCAAAGGAGAACTTATTACAATAATATGGATAAAGGCCATCTAAATAAGATAACAGCGGAAGCTTCAAAGGTAGAAGAGTCCATCCAACTCCAGGGCAAAACTGAGTGCATGACAACGACCTAGCGCATCTTACTCTTCGTATGAAAACTCTGCAACATAATACGTTGCAGCCTGTGTAGGTCACCGCATGGAATATGCTGGCAAGATAACACTATAGAGCAATGAACAAATAACAGCTATCACTACATGCATATATGGCTGGTGGAGGCTCTACGATTATCATTTGCATAAAGCTAATTTTTCCCTACAACAAAGGAATATTTTTATTTAACTACCAAGTTGGCTGAAAAATTATTGAGAAGGTTCCTCCAACTCAATCCCAAAATAATAATTATAACCCAACAAATTAATTAAGTAAAGTGTTGAGATCAAACCAATAATTCAAGTACCAGATACTCAAGATGTCCATAACCGGGGACACGACTAACCATGATTAGTTTGTACACTCTGTAGAGGTTTGCGCACTTTTCCCCACAAGACTCGATCTCCTCCGTTGGATTTCTCGCACTACATGGTGTTTGAGAAATGGATGACCGAGACACAGTCTTTTAGAAGCATTAACTCTTTACTCCGGGTAGACAGTACCACCTACATCCCCTACATCTGCTAGCCTACCACTGAAGGAGGTCACACAACATACTCAACAATGCCAGAGCCCATAATGGCTTGTGGCGGCACATGGAAGATTCTAGCATGAACAATCTTATGATCCCTTTGAGCCTGGGTGGCAAACCATAGGATGACACACGGGTTCTTCGGGATATCCTTGGACAAAACTGGATTGCTCCAGGTGCCCGGACAACCATTGGGTGCTGCAGGGTGCCCCAACCAATCCACCCAGATGTGTATTAAAGTAGCCACCTTAAGTTAAACATTAATTAATAATAACTATCACATTTTTCATGGATCACTCAAACCAAACCACATCTACGAGCATAGCATAGCAGTATAAGCATACGTAGTAAATACCCAGGGTTTGATATAAGACAATAGGTTCTACCTCATTAACTACTTCCCAATACCCACATGTTAAACAAACCTACTCATGCAATGTTTGAGGGTTGTAACTAATGCATAAAAACTGGGTAATAAAGGGATATAATCAAAGTGTTACTTGCCTTGCTGACGATCTGAAAACCCTAGTGATTCGTAGTAGCAAGCTTCGCACTCCGGAAAGTCTATCGTGAACAAACAATATCATACATAAGCACTCAATCATAAGATGCAAAGGTAAAACCCAAAAGAAAAGTTCCAAACGTAAAGTTCAAGTGAAGAGCTTCGATTTGCAAAAGGAATTAATCGAATCGGAGCTACGAAACTCAAAGTACGATCAAAAGAAGTTCGACTTCAAATCTACTTGAAACCAAATTTTAAATTGTCAAAGCCATGTTCAAGTTCTTTATCTGGAAGAGGGGAACAAGACGAAGATTTTGGCATTGGTTTCACTGGATTTGAATAAACGAGTAAAAAGTAACGAGAGTTTGAAGTTCAGGGATTAATTTATAAGAAAAGTATTCGCCAATAGGTCCCTGGCCAGAAATAAAACTAAAAGGAAAAATCTAACGAACGAAATTCGTTCGTTAACAGAGAAGAACAGGAGAATGTTCGCTAATTAGCGAACCCTAAAAAACCGATCAAAAGAAATTAACCGAGATTAGAGAAAAAACCAGGCGGGGTTTTCTCAGTTTTTTTACTGGTTCGTCAAAAGAAAACGGCGGCGGCGGCAACTTCCTCCGGTGAGCGGCGGCAGCGGCGAGAGGCGGCGGCGGCTGTGGCAGGTGGCGTCGACGACGGGAGGCAGCAGCGGCGGTGTCCACGGCACGCGGCGCGGGGCGGCGGCTGCGGCAGGAGGCGGCGCAAGCGCAGGCGGCGGCGACGCGATGCGGCAGGCGGCGACTCAGCTCGAGTGGCGGGGCAGCGTTGCAGGTGGTGGGGCGATGGTGGCGGAGAGGGGCTACGGCTATTTAAGAGGGGGGCGGCCGACTTGGGGATGTGGTCGGGCGCGGCGGTGGCTCGTCATCGGACTCCAGCGGAGTCTGGATCCGGGACGGCGGCGGGAGGCGGTGGTGCGAACGGGTCGGCTGGGCTTCACCCCAGTCGGTCTGGAACGTTTTTTTAAAACAAATTTCAGAGCGAACAAAAATCCTAATAAAATATATAAAAATTCTAAAAATACTAGAAACAATTTTCACCGTCCAAACCTAACATTTAGGACAAGATAAACATTTTTCTGGACTAAATGCAAATTTTCAAAAATGCAAGTTTTTCTGTAATTCAAATAAAATACAAATAAAAATAATTTGATTTTAAAATTTCTTCTCAAATATTTATTTTCTGTTTGAAGAAGTTATATTATCTTCTCTCATTTATTATTGTTATTGGAAATAATTGGAGAGAAAATATTAAAATCAAATTGATCCTTTCTTCAAACTTGAAATAAATTCAAATATGAAAATTTGGTGAAACCTCCAACTCTCTCCTTGGGTCGTTGAGTTGCTTAATATTTCTAGGATCACAACCAAATGCAAATAAAAATATGATATGCATATGATGACCTATGTATAACATCCAAATTGAAAATTGGGATGTTACAAACCTACCCCCCTTAAGATGAATCTCGCCCTCGAGATTCGGGTTGGCTAGAAAATAGGTATGGGTGGTCTTTCCGTAGGTCTTCCTCTCGCTCCCAGGTGGCTTCTTCCTCGGTATGGTGGCTCCACTGAACTTTGCAAAACTTGATAACCTTGCTGCATGTAACTCGGCTGGAAACTCGAGAATCTTGACGGGTTTCTCCTCGTAGGTTAGGTCATTCTCCAATTGAATTGCTTCCAGGGGCACTGTATCTCTCAGAGGAATATCGTCCATATCAACATGGCACTTCTTCAACAGTGAAACGTGAAACACATTGTGAACTCCTGATAATCCTTCTGGTTACTCCAACTTGTTGGCCACTTCTCCCATACGTTTCATAACTTGAAATGGTCCTACAAATCTTGAGGCTAATTTTCCTTTGACTCCAAATAGTTTAACTCCTCGTAGTAGTGACACAAGAAGATATGCCTGCTACCTCTTGAGCATTGCGTTGGTTTCCCCCGAAGAGGAAGGGATGATGCAGCAATGTAGCGTAAGTATTTCCCTCAGTTTTTGAGAACCAAGGTATCAATCCAGTAGGAAGCTACGCGCGAGTCCCTTGTACCTGCACAAAACAAAATCCTTGCAACCAACGCGAATAGGGGTTGTCAATCCATACACAGCCACATACGAGAGGGAGATCTGATAGATATGATAAGATAATATTTTTGGTATTTTTATGATAAAGATGCAAAGTAAAATAAAGGCAAAGTAAAAAAGCAAAGGAAATAACTAAGTAGTAGGAGATTAATATGATGAAGATAAACCTGGGGGCCATAGGTTTCACTAGTGGCTTCTCTCGAGAGCAGAAGTATTCTACGGTGGGTGAACAAATTACTGTTGAGCAATTGACAGAATTGAGCATAGTTATGAGAATATCTAGGTATGATCATGTATATAGGCATCACGTCCGAGACAAGTAGACCGACTCCTACTTGCATCTACTAGTATTACTCCACTCATCGACCGCTATCCAGCATGCATCTAGAGTATTACGTTAAAAATAGAGTAACGCCTTAAGCAAGATGACATGATGTAGAGGGATAAACTCATGCAATATGATGAAAACCCCATCTTGTTATCCTCGATGGCAACAATACAATACATGCCTTGCTGCCCCTACTATCACTGGGAAAGGACACCACAAGATTGAACCCAAAGCTAAGCACTTCTCCCATTGCAAGAAAGATCAATCTAGTAGGCCAAACCAAATTGATAATTCGAAGAGACTTGCAAAGATAACCAATCATACATAATAGAATTCAGAGAAGATTCAAATATTATTCATAGATAGACTTGATCATAAACCCACAATTCATCGGTCTCAACAAACACACCGCAAAAAGAAGATTACATCGAATAGATCTCCACAAGAGAGGGGGAGAACATTGTATTGAAATCCAAAAAGAGAGAAGAAGCCATCTAGCTACTCACTATGGACCCGTAGGTCTGAGCTAAACTACTCACACTTCATCGGAGGGGCTATGGTATTGATGTAGAAGCCCTCCGTGATTGATGCCCCCTCCGACGGAGCTCCGGAACAGGCCCCAAGATGGGTTCTCGTGGGTACAGAAAGTTACGGCGGTGGAATTAGGGTTTTGGCTCCGTTCTGATCGTTTGGGGGTACGTAGGGGGGTAGGCACGCCCCCTACCTCGTGGCCTCCTCTTTTGTGTCTTGATGTAGGGTCCAAGTCTCCTGGGTCTTGTTCGTTGACAAAATCTCGTTCCCGAAGGTTTCATTCCGTTTGGACTCCGTTTGGTATTCCTTTTCTTCGAAACCCTAAAACAGGCAAAAAAACAACAATTACGGGCTGGGCCTCCGGTTAATAGGTTAGTCCCAAAAATAATATAAAAGTGGATAATAAAGCCCAATAATGTCCAAAATAGTAGATAATATAGCATGGAGCAACCAAAAATTATAGATACGTTAGAGACGTATCAAGCATCCCCAAGCTTAATTCCTGCTCGTCCTCGAGTAGGTAAATGATAAAAATAGAATTTTTGATGCGGAGTGCTACTTGGCATAATTTTAATGTAATTCTTCTTAATTGTGGTATGAATATTCAGATCCAAAAGCTTCAAGATAAAAGTTTAATATTGACATAAAAATAATAATACTTCAACCATACTAACAAAGCAATCATGCCTTCTCAAAATAACATGGCTAAAGAAAGTTATCCCTACAAAATCATATAGTCTGGCTATGCTCCATCTTCACCACACAAAGTATTTAAATCATGCACAACCCCGATGACAAGCCAAGTAATTATTTCATACTTTTGGTGTTCTCAAACTTTTTCAATCTTCACGCAATACATGAGCGTGAGCCGTGGACATAGCACTATAGGTGGAATAGAATGGTGGTTGTGGAGAAGACAAAAAGGGAGAAGATGGTATCACATCAACTAAGCGTATCAATGGGCTATGGAGATGCCCATCAATAGATATCAATGTGAGTGAGTAGGGTTTGCCATGCAACGGATGCACTAGAGCTATAAGTATATGAAAGCTCAACAAAAGAAACTAAGTGGGTGTGCATCCAATTTGCTTGCTCATGAAGACCTAGGGCATTTTGAGGAAGCCCATCATTGGAATATACAAGCCAAGTTCTATAAAAAATTCCCACTAGTATATGAAAGTGATAACATAGGAGACTCTCTATCATGAATATCATGGTGCTACTTTGAGGCAAAAGTATGGTAAAATGATAGTAACATTGTCCCTTCTCTCTTTTTCCCTCATCATTTTTTATTTGGGCCTTTTCTCCTTTTTTCTGGCCTCTTTTTTTCGTCCCTAGTCTCATCCCGACTTATGGGGGAATCATAGTCTCCATCATCCTTTCCTCACTGGGACAATGCTCTAATAATGATGATCATCACACTTTTATTTACATACAACTCAACAATTACAACTCGATACTTAGAACAAAATATGACGCTATATGAATGCCTCCGGCGGTGTACCAGGATATGCAATGAATCAAGAGTGACACATATGAAAGAATTATGAATGGTGGCTTTGCCACAAATACGATGTCAACTACATGATCATGCTAAGAAATATGACAATGATGAAGTGTGTCATAATAAGAGGAACGGTGGAAAGTTGCATGGCAATATATCTCGGAATGGCTATGGAAATGCCATAATAGGTAGGTATGGTGGCTGCTTTGAGGAAGGTATATGGTGGGTGTATGATACCGGTGAAAGGTGCGCGGTATTAGAGAGGCTAGCAAAGGTGGAAGGGTGAGAAAAGTGCGTATAATCCATGGACTCAACATTAGTCATAAAGAACTCATATACTTATTGCAAAAATCTACAAGTTATCAAAGCAAAGTATTACGCACATGCTCCTAGGGGGATAGATTGGTAGGAAAAGACCATCGCTCGTCCTTGACCGCCACTCATAAGGAAAACAATCAATAAATAAATCATGCTCCGACTTCATCACATAACGGTTCACCATACATGCATGCTACGGGAATCACAAACTTTAACACAAGTATTTATCAAATTCACAACTACTCAACTAGCACAACATTAATATCACCATCTTCATATCTCAAAACAATTTAAGCATCAAACTTCTCATAGTATTCAATACACTCGTAAGAAAGTTCTTATTATTCTTGAATACCAAGCATATTGGGATTATTTAAGTAAATTACCATGCTATTTAAGACTCTAAAAATAATCTAAGTGAAGCATGAGAGAATAGTTTCTATAAAATAAATCCACCACCATGCTCTAAAAAGATATAAGTGAAGTACTAGAGCAAAACTATATAACTCAAAAGATATAAGCGAAGCACATAGAGTATTCTAAGAAATTCCGAATCATGTACGGCTCTCACAAAAGGTGTGTACAACAAGGATGATTGTGGTAAACTAAAAAGCAAAGACTCAAATCATACAACACGCTCCAAGCAAAACACATATCATGTGGTGAATAAAAATATAGCTGTCACAGCCCTAGCATTGGTTGCAGATAGTTGCATCAGTGAGCATCATGCATCCTGTTATTTTCAAGAAACTTGAAATGAGGAAATTGAAAGCCTCAGAAATCATTTTAAAAGAAGGGCAAGAACCCTTTAAATTGCATTCATTGTTTCCAAAATGACTTCATAAATGTTTGATAATTTTGGCAACGCTTTGAGACCAAACCAAAAATAGTGAACATTTTGAAGGAATTATTTTGGGACTTTGAAATTAAATCAATAAGTATTTGAGTTTTGGATTATATTCATTTTTATAGAATATAATTCAAAAGGCCCTGGAATTATTTATATGCCTCTAGAAAAGTCCATAAAGGCAACATAAAAATATTCAGAAGGTTTTGCCCTGTTTTGAATTCATTTTGAATTTTGAATCAGTGGCAAAATGTATAAATAAAAACAAAACAAAACAGAGATAAAACTAGAAAGGGCAAAACTCACCTGGCCTTACCTGAGAGGCCCAGCCGTAGCCAGCCCAAAGGCCAGTACTGTGCAGCCCAACAGCCGGCCCAGCCCACCACCGCTGCTAGTCGTCTCCCACCTCGCGCCAGAAGGACGCAAGGCGTGTGTCCGCCGCACGCTGGCGCACGCCCCGACCCATTTAGACGACGCCACGCATCACCCCGCGCCCCCCTCTGCCTCTCCCGTCGCTCTCTGCTCTCTCCTGACCCCTTCCCCCTTCTCTGCTTCCTCTCCCGAGCGGAGCTCGTCATCGCCGACGCCGTTTGCCATGGCCACCGTGCTCCCCTCGCCTCCCCGAGCTATCCACGACCTCTGCCATCGTCCGCCGCTCAGCCCCACCCTGTCCCCGAGCGGTGGGACGGCCTGCATCGCCGGCTGCCTCGCCTTCTTCCTTCTCGGTCGCCAGAAGCCACACGGGCTGATTCGCCGCCGTCTCCGCCTTCCCCAGCTCGTCGTCTACCTCATGCGAACCACCATGAGCTCCTGCACGTTTTGCCCCTAACCCCGTGGCTTGCCGCTTGCCATAGCCGTCGTTTCGTAGCTGGCCGTAGCACGCCGCCGCCTGAGCTCATCGTCGGTGTAGCTCCGGTGACCATTAGGTCACCCCGGCGTGCCTAACCTACTCCCTGCATCGCGTAGCGCTCCGCTAGACCATCGCCTCACTCGTTAGCACACCGCAGCGCTAACCCGCAACAGCCCCGAACTCCGGCCACCGCCGCGAGCTTGCCTCCGGCGAGCTCGGGCCACCTCAGCCCCTGCCGTTTGCACAGATGGATGCGGGCGAGTCCCAGCTCCGCGTAGATGCCCTCCGTCGGCCATTTGGTCGCCGGAGGAGGAATCCCGAGCCCCTCGGCCGTCTCTAGCCTTGCCGGCGACGAGCGTCGGGTCAACCCCGGCGAGTTTGACCCGGGTCGACCCTGTTTGACTTCCTCCTGAGTCACTAACATGTGGGGCCAGCCCCTAACTAATTTCTAGTTTAGAATTAAATTAGTGTTAATTAACCCTGTCAATTAGCTGACCAGCTGACGTGTGGGGCCCAGCCATTAGGTTTGACTTGGGCGGTGCGTGTTGACCTGCTGACATCAGCATGACCTAATGCTGATGCAGTAATACATTTTCTAGATTTATTAATTATTCAGAAATTCCAGAAAATAGTTAAAACTTCTAAAATTCATAGTAAATCAACCATAGCTCCAAATCAAATAAATTATATATGAAAAATTATCAGAAAAATTCAAGGAATCTGTTTATGGCCTTTGCATGCATGTTTGAACAACCTAGGGTTGCAGTACAGGGCAATTTGCATAAATGACATTTAAGTAAGCACATATGGAGTTTGAATTTGAACCCTTGGTTCAAACCAACTTCATTTAATATGGTTGCTAGTTGCATTAGCTCAATCAACAGAATATTACCATGAAATTATCATGCATCATAATTGTTGCATTGCATTGATTGTGTTCCTCTTTGTTTGCCGGTATTTGTCCCCTCTCGATAGACGTGGTTCTGACGACGAGTTCGATGACACCGATGAAGAACTATACTATCTTCAGAAGTGCCAGGCAAGCAAAAACCCCTTGTTCATTCCAATACAACCCCACTCTCTCGCTCCTGCTCTCTTTTACTGCATTAGGACACCACATTTCCTCTGTTACTTGCTGCGGTAGTTGAACACCTTATCCTCTGCATGACCTGTCATTGCCACAGTAAATAGATGAAACCCACTAGCATGAGTAGGAGTTGTTTGAGCCCTGATGTGCCTACTCATTCATGCTTGTTTGTCATGCCTGCTACTGCTTAGAGTTGAGTCAGGTCTGATTCATCGGGGATGAGTCGGAGGTGTGTAAACATGTCCTACTGTTGAGAGCTAAGTGTGTGAAAACGATTTGGTAAAGGTAGCAGTGAGAGGCCATGTAGGAGTACATGGTGGGTTGTCTCATTGAAGCCGTCCTTAGGAACTGAGTTCTGTGTTTGTGATCCATGAAACAGTTACTACCACGCATTGGGCCCGAAACCAATGGACCCTCTCGGCTTCTTGATCACCATTGTCCTCTGTCCAGGAGTTCCAACTAGTTTCTAGTGTTTATAGGATATGTGTTGGCGGCCGTGCGTAGCGCTGACCCTAGGGGTGGGCTACGATGCAGTAGATACAACGTGGCACGGTGTACCGGGCGCCCGTTTGGTGTCTCGGGAACCCTGTTCACATCGTTCGGGGCCGTATGTGGAAACCTCGGCCGGACTACATGCGGATGGAACCTGGATAGGCGATAAACCTGGACTAGAGACTTGAGTATTTAGATAGGCCGTGGCCGACACCCTCGTTCGGCTTCCGCTTGAAGGTTGCCGAGTACATGTCGTGTAAACGGCGGTAAGTGGTGAGAGCGTGTGTGAAGAAGTACACCCCTGCAGGGTTAACATCATCTATTCGAATAGCCGTGTCCGCGGTAATGGACTTCTGGGTTGCCTATAATAGTTCATAGACAAGTGAAAGTGGATACTCTAAAACTCGCAAGATAAGCATGAGTGCTATGGATGGCGTTCTCGTAGGGAGATGGGAGTGGACCCATAGTGGTGTATTGATATGGTGAATATGTGGACTCGTGTGCGCCACCTCAAAGAGTTGCTTGCAGTCGTAGTTCAGGTTAGCCACTGAGTCAAAGCTCGCTTGCTGCTATTAAACTCCACCACCACCACCCCTTGTTGATACCGATGCATATGTAGTTAGTTCTGATGTAAGTCTTGCTGAGTACCTTTGTACTCACGTTTTCTTAATTTATGTTTTGCAGAGAGACTTCAGTATCGCTAGTAGTTCCGCGTGGACTTCGACGTTTAGCTTGATACCTCAGCTATGATCTTGTGCCCTCGGCAGGATCTGGTAGATAGTCAGGCTTCTTTGCCTTTTTCATTTGTAGATGTCTGTACTCAGACATGTTAAGCTTCCGCATGTGCTTGATTTGTATGCTATGATCGTAGAGTCTTGTTGTGATGCCATGTTGTATTTACACATGTCGAGCATATTGTGTGTATGATTGAAATGCTTGGTATGTGTGGGATCCGACAATCTAGTTGTTTATCCTTGGCAGCCTCTCTTATGGGGAAATATAGTCTTGTGCTACCATGAGCCATAGTAGTCCGATACAGCCCGGTTCACCGGAGTCCTGTTAGCCCAGCACTACTGCTCAGGACACTTGACTGGCCGGCATGTGTTTCACTTCGTTCCTGTGTCTGTCCCTTCGGGGAAATGTCACGCGGTAACATCCGTAGTCCTGCCTAGCTTGCTACAGCCCGGGTTCCCGGAGTCCTGTTAGCCCAGTGCTACAGCCCGGATTTACACGCTGCTGACCGACATGCTCGATGTGATTCATGTATGCCTATCCTCATAGGTTAGTGCCGCTTTGGGTTCACGACTAGCCATGTTGGCCCGGGTTCTCTGTCATATGGATGCTAGCGACACTATCATATACGTGAGCCAAAAGACGCAAACGGTCCTGGGCCCTGGTAAGGAGACACCCGTGGAAATACCATGCGTGAGGCCGCAAAGTGATATGAGGTGTTACCGGCTAGATCGACGTGACATGGAATCGGGGTCCTGACAGCTTTGGTATCAGAGCCTGACTTCCTGTAGGATTGCCAAGCCAAACTGGTCGGAGTTGAGTCTAGAAATGCTTTAGTTATGTAAGGGAATTGATTGTGAAAGGGAACGTAAGGCTCTTTTTACTCCTTTACCCTATGGCCTTCTGATCTGAGTCAACCTCTTCTCTTCTATGGGGATTAAGAACTAGGCCTTCTCATCTATCTATCAGGATGACGTGTTACTAATCCATAGACTCATAGAATTGATAGTTTCAAGCCTCAGTTCCGTTCCTACTACTTCTGTATGTTATAGTTTATCTCGGAACCTTGATATTGTGTTGTTGAGTGGTTATGCCACCTTTTTGCAGGATGTCTCAAATCTTTTGAGCATTTACAGCCGTTATGCTGTCCGAGTCATCCCAGGTCTCTAACTAGTCTGATGCATTTGCAAATCCCTTCTTCCCGTTTCTGATGTCCTTTTGGCTAGATAAAGCACACTAACGGTCTGTCGAGGTACTCTACTACCTCGACATATATGTTGGAGCTATTATTATGATCCTAGGTGTTTTAGGGAGTCACCTAGTAATCTAACCATGTTTTGTATCCCCAGTGTGTGATTCTGGCCATTATTCTCGAAAGCATCCTGTGATGCCATGTAGTAGTAGGTATTCTATTCATGGGTTCTTGAACCCGAGATTCACCCTACTTACCTCATGTTGATAGTGTTGCTAGCTCCTTTAGGATATTAGTAACCTTTGCGATAGTCCTTGAGGTTCGTGGTACATCCTTCTTCCAATTATCATGAACCATTCTTGGCTGGAGTTCTTTTGAACCAAAAGGTCACGACAGAGCGCTCCTAATGAGTTCTCCATTCTATGTTGTGACTCTACCAACCCTACCTTTCTGCATGGGTTTTCCAGAAGAAATATGTTGAATTTGTTCGACATACTAATCTATGCATCCACAACTCAGAAAGTTATATGTTTCCTTTGAGTTGTCCCTCTTCATTTGTATTCCAACCATCATCTATCAATTGATAGTCAGGAGTAATTGTGCATCCGTATCGATGCTTATTATTCCTGTGGTCCGTCAAGCCATTCTAGTTCAGAATGACTAGGAGAAACAAACTCTAGTACCTCATCCATTTCTAGGGTTGGGTCAAAGCAGTTGTATTCCGCAAATCAGAATGCCAATCCAGCTTTTGTTCTGTTCTACCTTGGAGTGTTGCCTCCCTATGTCAGGATCGTCATGAGAATTGCACCACCTCTTATGAACTCTAGATACAGTGATACTTCTCACCTTCATTATTCATTCCTCGGTTCTGTGTTATTGTAACCGGAACACCGACAAGTGAGTCGTGATGTGTGAAATCAATACTCCTAGCAACTCCGTTGCTTGGTAGTTAATGGACAATATTCTCATTCTTAGCATGTTGGATATTAAATCATCATTCTAAGATTGATCATGCTACCTAGTCCATTTCCCTGGTGCACTCTTCGATCAAGAGTTGGGATTGTGTCTATCCTTGCTTATTTGATCATATCGTCTTTCCCTGAAAAGCAAGATTTTTCTCGAGCTTAGTAACATATCGGTGGTTTGTGAATTTCCAAATATCTTCTCGGAAGCATTACCAGGTTGTCCCCTGACTTTTATGTTGAGTTCGTGATCAAGTTGGTTTTCCAATAAACCACCCCTTCTCCAAGAATCTGTGTTGGATATCCCTGAGCTAGTTGGTTAAGCTAAACAACAACTCGGAGAGTTGGAAGATTAAGCTTGTCTGACTTAGTTCATGTTAAGGGATACCTTTTTGTGTGTGTGCATGTTGAAGAAAGATGATATCTCCATCGATTGGTCCTCGTGATTAGTTGTTGGATCTATTGCCTTATCAAAACCTTGACTTTAGTATGGGCTATCGTCAAGTCAAATCAGAACCAACGATGTTCGTAATGTTGTCTTACTCGTGGTTGATCCCTCGAGCATACACCACTACATCTTTTGGTCTGACCAATGCCATCACCGTGTTCACATGATGGTGGAAGTCAAGTGATATGGAAATTCCGGTGAGTTGTTGTTGAGTCCATCAGCAACATTTTGTCTCCTCCATGATTCTTGTTGAACATCCAGCTAGCACTGGAAACTTATGTAAGCATTTTTCTTCATGCTCTGTTCAGGAAGTATCTTTCTGGATGAAAGAAGTAACTTCCTCTGGTTCACGTGCAATCGATGCAAGTTGCCGCCGTGAATTCGAGAAAGATTGTTTTTGTTTCCTTTGGAATCTTCCCAAATTAGTCACGCATATGTGTGAAGTACTCTGTGGTTTGATAGGTTGGCCGCCTCCATTCTATATGTGTTTCCTAGAACACCAAGCCACTGATTGATTTGTTTAAGGAGAAGAAGTTCCTTCTTAAGAATCATGACTTATGTCAGGACTTCATTATCCTCGATGACGGTTCCCCAACCTGAACTTGGTAGTATTTTATTATAAGACTACCACGTGGTCACGCTTGTCTCGGACAACGTGTTCACCTGTTTGTAGCAAAACCAGCTCATATTTTGGAGCTTGCTATCGTAGTTCATTTACTGAGAATCTCGCAACGTCATCTCGTCGATTTGTATTGCAAACTATCACTTTTCTTCCTAGATTCGATGAGTCTGGAATATCCTGACACCAACCAGATCTGAATCTCAGGCAGATATGATGGTTGGAACGTGTCCCAAGAATTATAATATTGGTCTCTCGGTAACCCGGTAACGTTGATGTCATGGCCAACCAACCTAGCCGGAAGGTCTATTATTGTAATATCTTGGTTGAAGAAGTTGGTCACCTCCCCATAAGGATCTCGCAGGATCTGCCTCCGTAGTTATTCCTTATGGATTCTTAAGCTTCCAAGTCCGACCTTTTACTTGATGTTCTAGTTATCAAACCATATCTACAAATGGGTTGCGCTAGCACATCAAGGAGAACATTAGAAGCGGGGTGCTAAATTTCTCTCGGTCGATCATCCATATTTCGTTCCCTTGGCCTCGCTAAGGTGAAATCTGAGAAAGGGGTGTCTTTCTTTGCATCTGCATTGTCCATCACTATTTGTCAAGGTAGTAAGATGTGTTGCCAGGATCCTCGACACGGATGTTGGTAGAACCTTGATGAATATGGAAATTCTCAAGTTCCTGAGAGCACGCGCAAGCAGAACCATCCCTTGCGTTGTCTTCAACAAGGTAGTCCACATCATCCATCCTAGTCCGAGTATGCCATTTCCTCGAGCTATTTCAAACTATCAGTTGTAAATTGCCTTAAGCTGGAATGAAGAGTTTCAATGATCTATGGATCAAAAGTAATTCTTTTTGCCACTTAAGGGAATATCTTGCGAGTCACCTTCTTTAAGGTGTCTCATTGTGGTATCATGGCAACCCAACTCCTCGCTACGTTGACACCGTTCACCACCCTCCTAGGTGTGGGAATTCCGCTACTTATTTAAACCTTGTCATATGCTCATTTCCATAATTCTTAATGTGTGTATCTGTAACATCCCAAATTTGCAATTTGGAATGTTATACACTAGATCATCATGCATATCATATTTTCTTGCATTTTGGTCGATCCTAGAAATTTCACGCAACTCAAGGACCCACGGAGAGAGTTGGAGATTTCGTTATTTTCATATTTGAGTTCTCTCAAATTTTGGAAAAGAGGATCATTTGATTTATTTATTTCATCTTCAATTATTTTTCCAATATCAAAAAAAATGAGAGAGGGAAATAATATGACTTTTCCCAAATTTAGGAAAAATGAATATTTAATAAATAAATCAAATCTTTGTTTTCCGGAGTATATTTGCATTTTATTTGGATAGGGAAAAATGCGCGTTTTCAAAAAATTGCATTCTAGGCCCGGAGAAAAGTTCATTTTGTTCGACTCATTTGTAGGAGTCGGGGAAAATTTACTTTAGAGATTTTGGAGTTCGTTTAGTTTTTTTTTCTGCGCGCGTAACTATTTAAAAAAAAGAGAGCCAGCGCCCGCCTGGGCCAAGGCCCAGCCGGCCGGCCCTGCCGCCGCCTTGCGCGCCAGCCCGCCCCGCCGCCCCAGGCCGAGTCCTAGAAGGACTCTAAGCCGCCGCCGCCCCCCCCCCTTTCTTGCCCCCTCCCCCAAGCAACACCCCCCCAGCCCCACACCACCCCAGCCCTAAGCCGCCGCCGCCTTAAGCCGCCGCCGCCGCCTAGCCACCCGGCGCCTAGTGCCGCCACCGCCCTTGCACCCCACCGCCGCCGGAGGTAGCCACGCGCCGCGCCTCTTTTTCTTCCCCCGGTTCGGTTTCTCTTAAAAGAACCATTCCGTTTCTTTTCCGTTTTCTTTCCGGTTTTTCTTTTCGGTTTCTTTTCCGAAAACCCTAGATCGGTTTTCGTTCTTCTTTCGGACCGTTCGTCTCAACGAACGTGATCACCGATTTATCCCGGTTAACGACGCCCGTTCGTTTAACCGTTCGTCTCTTTCTTTTCGCCGGATTTATTCCGCAATCGCGATCTCAGATCCGATCTTCGTTCTAGTCTTTCGTCCCGCTCATTTATCAGAATCAGGTGATTCAAGCGCCTGGAGTTTCGTTTCGAAACCGCCGTTCCGTCTAATCAACTTGAACAAGCCTTTGCTACAGTAAAATTTGACCTAGTTTCAACTTGCTAGAACCGAGTTGCTTTCTTCCGCCGTTTGTTTTTCCGTCGTCTATTCGGTTCTTTCTTTCTTTGCAACCGGAGTTCTTAAGTTGAACTTTCTGGTTCGTTCTCTTGTTCGAGTTTTACCCGTGCATTAGATGAGTACTTATTGTATGCTTGTTGTTTGTCTGCGATAGATCACCCGGAGTGCGCCGCTTGTTACTTCGAATCTCTAGGTCTCGCGGATCATCAGCAAGGCAAGTAACACTTTGATCATACCTTTTCTGCAACCCAGTTTTATTGCATTAGATCAATCCTCTCACATTGCATGATTAGGATCTAATTAAATTGTGGGATGGGAAGTAGATGAGGTAGTACCTATTACCTGTTTATTATGAAACCTTTGGGAGTTACTTCTACGTTTGCTTATTATGCCATGCTATGCTAGTAGACGTGGATTGGGTGAGTGATATCCATGACAGATGTGAGTTTGTTAATTTTAATGGTTTATCTAAGGTGGCAACTTAAACACACATCTGGGTGGATTGAGGCACCTGATGTCTATCAGGACTTGCCTGTTTTTATTTCGGACCGCCACCCAGGCTCAAAGGGATTATAAGATCATTCATGCTAGTAACTTCCGTGTGCATCCACAAGCCATTATGGGCTCTGGCATAGTTGACTAAGTCGTGCAAACTCTTACAGTGGTAGACTAGCTGATGTAGGGGATGTAGGTAGTACGGTCTACCCAATCGTAAGGTGCTAGCGCTTCTGAAAGACCGTGTCTCGGTCATCCGTTTCTCAAACACCATGTAGTGCGAGAAATCCAACGGAGGCGATCGAGTCTTGTGGGGAAAAGTGCACAAACCTCTGCAGAGTGTACAAACTAATCATGATTAGCCGTGTCCCCGGTTATGGACAACTTGAGTATCTAGTACTTGAATATCATGTGAATCTCATCATGTTACTTCTAATTAATGTTGTTGGGTTTTAATTGTTCACTTAATTAGGATCGGAATGCTGTCCACCATTCTCGATGATTCACAACTACCATGATAGTTAATAAATTTATTCCTTTGCAGTAGGGAAAATCTGGCTCTACGCAAAACTATAACCATAGAGCTTTCCACCAGCCATATATGCATGTAGTATAGCTGTTTCATTCCATTACTCTCTATGTGTTACATTGCCAGCATATTCCATGTGCTGACCCGTTTTCGGGCTGCAACTTTCATGTTGCAGACTTTTCAGACGACGAGTAAGGTGCTTTTAGGTTGTGGTTCTATACTCAGTGATGCCGTTGGAGTTGATGGACCCATTTATCTTCCGAGCCTTCCGTTGTTATCGTTATTAGATGGCCTTAAGCCATATTTATTGTAATAAGTTCTCTTTTGAGACATCGATGTAATAAGTGTGTGATTGCCACTCTGGTATAAATCCTTCGAAGTACTGTGTGGTGTCAGCATTACTGATCCAGGGATGACACCGGAGCACAGTAGACTTGATCCCTTCGGGTCGGGTCGCTACAGAGATGGTATCAGAGCACACGCTGACTGTAGGACACGACCACTAAGTTAAAGTCATAGAACACCATTCTCTTCTCATTTTCTAACTCCTCATCTTTTCTACTCTATTAGGATGATGAACGCGAAGATCAAGTACGCCCAACCGGATGAAGGCACACCTTTTGGATTTCACTTGAAGGAAGTCACCAAGTACCTGAACATTGGATTACCAAGCTTCACGGGAACCTTTAACGCCACTCTGCCTGAAGGGGAGCGCTGGAAGATTCAAGCTCACGTTCCGGGAAGGACATTCGCGCCAATTACGAAGCCCATAGATAGTGTTTTCAATGCACCAACCTGGAGTATGGGAAGGAGCATGGAAGCTCATATCACCATGGGACGCATTGGAGAAGCTTATCAAGAAGACATTAAGGACACTATCTACTAGATTTGCGGACGCCGAGATGAACAATGGGAGTTAGTCAGCACCAAGAAGGATAGATCCATTGCATCTTTCATCCAGGAGTTAGACCAGCACATTCGACGCCACGAGAACCAGATGTGCAATGATATGATAAAGTTGAAGAATGCAAAGGCAAGGATCATCGAGCTAGAAGGAGAACTGAAGTCTACACGCAAGGACTACATGGACGAGATCGTAGCTCTAGCAAGACACAATGGCAATCTTAAGCAGGAGATTGAAGAACTCAAGGTGAAGTTAGCATCCAGGGAGGAAGACATGTACGTCGCATGTCCAGACAACTACATCATCATCGACGACACCAATTCGGATCCAAGTGAACCCGACTTTGAAGACGAAGCTGGAGCAGATATCATGGAGTCTTCCACCGGTTCAAATTTCTAGATGACCACCAGATAGTAGTAGTATTCCCCCATGTAAACATCATAGTCGAGCACTTTTGCGATAGTTTTAGACCGATTGTAAGCCCTTGTGTGATTGAATGAAGTGATTTTTTGTGCATTTGCTCATGCGCATTGGGGTAGTGTTTTTCTCTTTAGACCTCACTCTATTCTTAATTCTCGTCTATTCTAAACCCTCAGATGCCTCCGAGACGTGACAACGGATTTCCACCGGAGCTCACTCAGTTGATCCAGCAGCAGAATCAATTGATGCAGATGTTAGTCCAGAACCAATAGAACAACAACAACAACAACCCACCACCACCACCTGTTGACCACTTAGCCCGTTTCCTTAGGCTGAATCCGCCGGTGTTTTCCAGTAGCACCGAGCCAATAGTAGCAGACGATTGGCTCCGCAAGATAGGAAGGGAGTTGACCACTGCAGGATGCACAGACGGTGAGAAAGTGAAGTTTGCCGCACATCAGCTTGACGGACCCGTGGCAGCATGGTGGGAGAATTTCACAGCCACTTACCCAGTTGACACTGTCACATGGGATCAGTTTCAGCAAGCTTTCCGCACTGCCCATGTTTCAGCAGGAGCTATGGCCATGAAGAAGCGTGAGTTTCGCAACTTACGCCAAGGAGGAAGGACAGTTGGCCAGTGCGTTGACGACTTCAGCAAGTTAGCACGTTATGCCCCAGATGACGTTGCTACGGATGCAGCTAAGCAGGAGAAGTTTCTGGAAGGACTGAATGATGAACTAAGCATGCAGTTGATGGTAGCAAGTTTTAACAACTACCAGGAGTTGGTAGATCGTGCCATCATGATTGAAGGAAAGCAACAGCAGATCGAGAACCGTAAGAGGAAGTATGGACAGGGGAAGTATAAAACTGGAGCCCAGCAGAAGCCCCGTTTTACCCCTAAACCGGGATTTCAGTTTCAGCATACCCATGGAGGAGGTAGTACGCACAACCATAATGACCACAAGAATGGTAATGGGAATGGAGGAAGCAACGGTCCGAACCATACCACCCCATCGACCCCAACCAAGAGAGATCTGAGTCAAGTCACCTATTTCAAGTGTTCCAAGACCGGACATTATGCCAATGAATGTCGCGAAGGCCAGAATGGAAATGGCAATGGAAGCTCTGGGAAGAAACCTAACCCTTTCAATAGGGGACAGGTGAACCACGTTAATGTGGAGGAGGTTGAAGATCAGCCTGATGCAGTAATCGGTAAGTTTTTGTTAAGACATTTACCGCACTCGTTCTTTTTGATACTGGTGCATCGCATTCATACATATCAAGGGGATTTGTGGATAAATATAACCTGCCAACCCAAGCCCTTAGGTCACCCATGTTATTAAGCTCACCAGGAGCGGAGTATATGGCTAGACGATTACCATTAAGGATTGGTAACTATGTGTTTCCCTTAGACCTAATAGTATTGGAATCTCAAGGATTGGATGTGATATTAGGCATGGATTGGTTATCGAAGTATGAAGGGAACATCGATTGCGCCAGTAAGACAATTTTGCTTACCACACCAGAAGGAAGAAGGATCAAGTATGTATCCCAGCATGTGCCAAACAGGACACAAGTAAACTGCCTAACAGGAGTTGTGCAAGAAGAAGTACCAGTGGTAAAGGATTTTCCTGATGTATTTCCTAAGGAATTGCCAGGCATGCCACCGGATAGAGACATTGAGTTTTTGATTGAGTTATTGCCAGGTACAGGCCCAATATCGAAGCAACCGTACCGGATGCCAGCAAAGGATTTGGTGGAAATTAAGAATCAGATGAAGGAGTTATTGGATAAAGGTTACATTCGCCCAAGTTCTTCGCCTTGGGGATCACCCGTACTTCTAGTGGAAAAGAAGGATGGATCATTAAGGATGGTTGTAGATTATCGGGGATTGAATGAAGTAACCATTAAGAATAAGTACCCACTGCCAATGATTAATGATCTGTTTGATCATTTGCAAGGAGCTAAAGTGTTTTCCAAGATCGATTTGCGATCAGGGTACCATCAATTGAAGATTCGAGAGCAGGACATACCTAAGACAACATTCACCATGAGATATGGACTGTATGAGTATACCGTTATGTCATTTGGATTGACTAACGCACCTGCCTATTTTATGAACCTGATGAACAAAGTGTTTATGGAGTTTTTGGATAAGTTTGTCGTAGTGTTCATTGATGACATCCTGGTTTATTCAAAGAATGAAGAGGAGCATAAGGAACATTTGCATTTGGTTTTGGAGAAACTAAGGGAACATCAGTTATACGCCAAATTCAGCAAATGTGAGTTTTGGTTGAAGGAAGTTGGATTCCTCGGACACGTTATATCCGGAGAAGGTATAGCAGTTGACCCCACTAAGGTTGAGACCGTAACCGAATGGGAAGCACCAACAACAGTTGGAGAGATCCGGAGTTTTCTTGGACTCGCAGGATACTACCGGAGATTCATTGAGAACTTTTCAAAGATTGCAAAGCCTATGACTGAATTGTTGAAGAAGGATACTAAGTCCAATTGGACTGAGGAATGTGAGGCTAGTTTCCAGGAATTGAAGAAACGCTTGGTTACCTCACCAGTATTGATTTTGCCAGATCAGACCAAGGATTATGAGGTGTATTGCGACGCTTCACGTCGAGGACTTGGAGCAGTGCTTATGCAGGAAGGGAGAGTTGTTTCGTATGCTTCACGACAACTGAAGCCTCATGAATTGAATTATGCCACGCATGATTTGGAGTTAGCAGCCGTAGTGCATGCATTGAAAACGTGGAGACATTTCCTCATTGGAAATCATTGTGAGGTGTACACGGATCACAAGAGTTTGAAGTACATTTTCACGCAGAAGGAGTTGAACCTCAGACAAAGGAGATGGTTGGAGCTCATCAAGGATTATGACATGAGATTGCATTACCATCCTGGAAAAGCTAATGTGGTAGCTGACGCATTGAGCCGTAAGAGCCATGTCAACACCCTAGTGACGGGAGAAGTACCAAAGGAGTTAGCAGAAAACCTTCGTGAGCTATGTTTGGAAATAGTTCCGAGAGGCTATGTAGCAACATTGGAGATTCAGTCAACATTGATGGATAAGATCAGAGAAGCTCAGAAATCTGACAAGGAGATTGCTGCTATAAAAGAGAAATTGAGCGAAGGAAAAGCAAAGGGATTTCGTGAGGATGAGCACGATACCTTATGGTTTGAGGACCGTGTTTATGTGCCCAATGACCCGGAGATCAGGAAGTTGATTCTGCAAGAGGCACATGATTCACCGTATTCGATTCACCCAGGAAATACCAAGATGTATTTGGATTTGAAGGAAACATTTTGGTGGACCAGAATGAAGAAGGATATTGCAGCATATGTAGCAGTTTGTGACGTTTGTCAGAGAGTAAAGGCAGAGCATCAGAAGCCAGCAGGATTGTTACAACCATTGCCGATACCCAAATGGAAGTGGGATAAGATAGGCATGGATTTCATCACAGGACTACCCAGGACGAAGGCAGGCTACGACTCGATATGGGTAGTAGTTGATCGTTTGACGAAGGTAGCACATTTCATTCCAGTTAAGACCACTTACACCAGTGCTAAGTTGGCAAAGATATACATTACTAGGATCATTTGTTTGCATGGAGTTCCGAGGAGTATCGTATCAGATAGAGGAACTCAATTTACCTCAAAATTTTGGAATCAGTTGCATGAAACTTTAGGAACCAGACTAGAGTTCAGCACAACTTTTCATCCGCAGACAGATGGACAGACCGAGAGAGTCAATCAGATTTTGGAAGATATGCTGAGAGCTTGTGCACTAGATTATGGATCTAGTTGGGACGATAACTTGCCGTATGCGGAGTTTTCTTATAACAACAGTTACCAAACCAGTTTGAAGATGGCACCTTTCGAAGCTTTATACGGAAGGAGGTGCAGGACACCGTTGTCATGGGACGAAGTTGGAGACCGTCAATTCTTTGGACCAGATTTGATTAAGGAGTCTGAACGGAAAGTTAAGTTGATTCGCGATAGGCTCAAGGTAGCCCAGTCCAGGCAGAAGAGCTACGCAGATTCTAAACGCAAGGAGACAGTTTACGAAACCGGAAACAGAGTTTATCTTCGAGTATCCCCACTGCGAGGAGTTAAGCGCTTTGGAGTTAAGGGAAAGTTAGCACCGCCTTTCGTTGGACCGTATAAGATCTTGCAACGTATGGGAGAAGTCGCTTATAAGTTGGAATTACCAGAGGAACTATCAGGAGTTCATGATGTATTCCATGTTTCTCAGCTGAAGAAATGTCACGCCGAGATGGCGGAGATACCGCTAAAAGATACAGTGCCGCTTGAAACGATTCAGTTGAAGGATGACTTAACATATGAGGAGAAACCAGTCAAGATTCTCGATTATGCCAGCAGAGTCACCCGCAGCAAGGTCATCAAGTTTTGCAAAGTTCAGTGGAACCACCACTCAGAGGATGAAGCCACCTGGGAAAGAGAAGAAGATTTGCTCAAGGACCACCCTCACCTATTTTCTAGCCAACCCGAATCTCGAGGGCGAGATTCATTTTAAGGGGGGTAGGTTTGTAACATCCCAAATTTGCAATTTGGAATGTTATACACTAGATCATCATGCATATCATATTTTCTTGCATTTTGGTCGATCCTAGAAATTTCACGCAACTCAAGGACCCACGGAGAGAGTTGGAGATTTCGTTATTTTCATATTTGAGTTCTCTCAAATTTTGGAAAAGAGGATCATTTGATTTATTTATTTCATCTTCAATTATTTTTCCAATATCAAAAAAAAATGAGAGAGGGAAATAATATGACTTTTCCCAAATTTAGGAAAAATGAAGATTTAATAAATAAATCAAATCTTTGTTTTTCCGGAGTTTATTTGCATTTTATTTGGATAGGGAAAAATGCGAGTTTTCAAAAAATTGCATTCTAGGCCCGGAGAAAAGTTCATTTTGTTCGACTCATTTGTAGGAGTCGGGGAAATTTTACTTTAGAGATTTTGGAGTTCGTTTAGTTTTTTTTTTCTGCGCGCGTAACTATTTAAAAAAAAGAGCTAGCGCCCGCTTGGGCTAAGGCCCAGCCGGCCGGCCCCGCCGCCGCCTTGCGCGCCAGCCCGCCCCGCTGCCCCAGGCCGAGTCCTAGAAGGACTCTAAGCAACACCCCCCCAGCCCCACACCACCCCAGCCCTAAGCCGCCGCCGCCGCCTTAAGCCGCCGCCGCCGCCTAGCCGCCCCGCCGCCTAGTGCCGCCGCCGCCCTTGCACCCCGCCGCCACCGGAGGTAGCCCCGCGCCGCGCCTATTTTTCTTCCCCCAGTTCGGTTTCTCTTAAAAGAACCGTTCCGTTTCTTTTCTGTTTTCTTTCCGGTTTTTCTTTTTGGTTTCTTTTCCGAAAACCCTAGATCGGTTTTCGTTCTTCTTTCGGACCATTCGTCTCAACGAACGTGATCACCGATTTATCCCGGTTAATGACGCCTGTTTGTTTAACCGTTCGCCTCTTTCTTTTTGTCGGATTTATTCCGCGATCGCGATCTCAGATCCGATCTTTGTTCTAGTCTTTCTTCCCGCTCGTTTATCGGAATCAGGTGATTCAAGCGCCTGGAATTTCGTATCGAAACCGCCGTTCTGTCTAATCAACTTGAACAAGCCTTTGCTACAGTAAAATTTGACCTAGTTTCAACTTGCTAGAACCGAGTTGCTTTCTTCCGCCGTTTGTTTATCCGTTGTCTATTCGGTTCTTTCTTTCTTTGCAACCGGAGTTCTTAAGTTGAACTTTCTGGTTCGTTCTCTTGTTCGAGTTTTACCCGTGCATTAGATGAGTACTTATTGTATGCTTGTTGTTTGTCTGCGATAGATCACCCGGAGTGCGCCGCTTGTTACTTCGAATCTCTAGGTCTCGCGGATCATCAGCAAGGCAAGTAACACTTTGATCATACCTTTTCTGCAACCCAGTTTTATTGCATTAGATCAATCCTCTCACATTGCATGATTAGGATCTAATTAAATTGTGGGATGGGAAGTAGATGAGGTAGTACCTATTACCTGTTTATTATGAAACCTTTGGGAGTTACTTCTACGTTTGCTTATTATGCCATGCTATGCTAGTAGACATGGATTGGGTGAGTGATATCCATGACAGATGTGAGTTTGTTAATTTTAATGGTTTATCTAAGGTGGCAACTTAAACACACATCTGGGTGGATTGAAGCACCTGATGTCTATCAGGACTGGCCTGTTTTTAATTCGGACCGCCACCCAGGCTCAAAGGGATCATATGATCATTCATGCTAGTAACTTCCGTGTGCAGCCACAACCCATTATGGGCTCTGGCATAGTTGACTAAGTCGTGCGAACTCTTACAGTGGTAGACTAGCAGATGTAGGGGATGTAGGTGGTACGGTCTACCCAATCGTAAGGTGCTAGCGCTTCTGAAAGACCGTGTCTCGGTCATCCGTTTCTCAAACACCATGTAGTGTGAGAAATCCAACGGAGGCGATCGAGTCTTGTGGGGAAACGTGTACAAACCTCTGCAGAGTGCACAAACTAATCCTGATTAGCCGTGTCCCCGGTTATGGACAACTTGAGTATCTAGTACTTGAATATCATGTGAATCTCATCATGTTACTTCTAATTAATGTTGTTGGGTTTTAATTGTTCACTTAATTGGGATCGGAATGCTGTCAACCATTCTCGATGATTCACAACTACCATGATAGTTAAATAAATTTATTCCTTTGCAGTAGGGAAAAACTGGCTTTACGCAAAACTATAACCATAGAGCTTTCCACCAGCCATATATGCATGTAGTATAGCTGTTTCATTCCATTACTCTCTATGTGTTACATTGCCAGCATATTCCATGTGCTGACCCGTTTTCGGGTTGCAACTTTCATGTTGCAGACTTTTCAGACGACGAGTAAGGTGCTTTTAGGTTGTGGTTCTATACTCAGTGATGCCGTTGGAGTTGATGGACCCATTTATCTTCCAAGCCTTCCGCTGTTATCGTTATTAGATGGCCTTAAGCCATATTTATTGTAATAAGTTCTCTTTTGATACATCGATGTAATAAGTGTGTGATTGCCACTCTGCTATAAATCCTTCGAAGTACTGTGTGGTGTCAGCATTACTGATCCAGGGATGACACCGGAGCACAGTAGACTTGATCCCTTCGGTTCGGGTCGCTACAGTATCGTGTCTCATCTCGACAGATATCGCTATGTCTCATTCTGAGAGTTGATTGTCGGTTGCTCGATCTTCGAGAAGATCGATTCTTCGAGAGTTTCTTTTCTTTCCGTTATCGTGTTGGATGGAGTTCTCAGAGCAAGACATCGAGACAAAGATGGTGATCGTGTCAACGTTCCTATGAAGTGCAACCTGGATCGTGAAGACCGTGTTAGCTTGTGCTCCCTCTATCTTCTTACCTGACATCTTGAATCTCAGGACGGGATTCTTGTTTAGTGGGGGTAAGTTGTCACAGCCCTAGCATTGGTTGCAGATAGTTGCATCAGTGAGCATCATGCATCCTGTTATTTTCAAGAAACTTGAAATGAAAAAATTGAAAGCCTCAGAAATCATTTTAAAAGAAGGGCAAGAACCCTTTAAATTGCATTCATTGTTTCCAAAATGACTTCATAAATTTTTGATAATTTTGGCAAGGCTTTGAGACCAAACCAAAAATAGTGAACATTTTTGAAGGAATTATCTTGGGACTTTGAAATTAAATCAATAAGTATTTGAGTTTTGGATTATATTCATTTTTATAGAATATAATTCAAAAGGCCCTGGAATTATTTAGGTGCCTCTGGAAAAGTCCATAAAGGCAACATAAAAATATTCAGAAGGTTTTTCCCTGTTTTGAATTCATTTTGAATTTTGAATTAGTGGCAAAATGTATAAATAAAAACAAAACAAAACAGAGATAAAATTAGAAAGGGCAGAACTCACCTGGACTTACCTGAGAGGCCCAGCCGTAGCCAGCCCAGAGGCCAATACTGTGCAGCCCAGCAGCTAGCCCAGCCCACCACCGCTGCCAGTCGTCTCCCACCTCACGCCAGAAGGACGCAAGGCGTGTGTCCGCCGCACGCCGGCGCACGCCCCGCCACCTCCTGCGTCCTGCCCCTACCCCAATGCGTCTGGATGATGCCACGCATCACCCCGCGGCCCCCTCTGCCTCTCCCGTCGCTCTCTGCTCTCTCCTGACCCCTTCCCCCTTCTCTGCTTCCTCTCCTGAGCGGAGCTCGTCGTCGCTGACGCCGTTTGCCACGGCCACCGTGCTCCCCTCGGCTCCCCACGCTGTCCACGGCCTCTACCATCGTCCGCCGCTCTGCCCCACCCTGTCCCCGAGCCCTGGGACGGCCTGCATCGCCGGCTGCCTCGCCTTCTTCCTTCTCGGTCGCCGGAAGCCACACGCGCCGATTCGCCGCCATTTCCGCCTCCCCGAGCTCGTCGTCTACCTCATCCGAACCACCGTGAGCTCCTGCATGTTTTGCCCCTAACCCCATGGCTTGCTGCTCACCGTAGCCGTCGTTTTGTAGCTGGCCGTAGCACGCCGCCGCCTGAGCTCGTCGTCGGCGTAGCTCCGGTGACCATTAGGTCACCTCGGCGTGCCTAACCTACTCCCCGCATCGCGTAGCGCTCCGCTAGCCCATCGCCTCGCTCGTTAGCACACCGCAGCGCTAACCCGCACCAGCCCCGAACTCCGGCCACCGCCGCGAGCTTGCCTCCGGCGAGCTCGGGCCACCTCAGCCCCTGCCATTTGAACAGATGGATGCGGACGAGTCCCAGCTCCGCATAGATGCCCTCCGCCGGCCATTTGGTCGTCGTCGGAGGAATCCCAATCCCCTCCGCCGTCTCTGGCCTTGCCGGCGACGAGCGCCGGGTCAACTCCGGCGAGTTTGACCTGGGTCGACCCTGTTTGACTTCCTCCTGAGTCACTAACATGTGGGGCCAGCCCCTAACTAATTTCTAGTTTAGAATTAAATTAGTGTTAATTAACCCTGTCAATTAGCTGACCAGCTGACGTGTGGGGCCCAGCCGTCAGGTTTGACTTGGGCGGCGCGTGTTGACCTGCTGACATCAGCATGACCTAATGCTGACGTAGTAATACATTTTCTGGATTTATTAATAATTCAGAAATTCCAGAAAATAGTTAAAACTTCTAAAATTCATAGTAAATCAACCGTAGCTCCAAATAAAATAAATTATATATGAAAAATTATCAGAAAAATTCAAGGAATCTGTTTCTGGCATTTGCATGCATGTTTGAACAACCTAGGGTTGCTGTACAGGGCAATTTGCATAAATGACATTTAAATAAGCACATATGGAGTTTGAATTTGAACCCTTGGTTCAAACCAACTTCATTTAATATCGTTGCTAGTTGCATTAGCTCAATCAAGAGCATATTACCATGACATTATCATGCATCATAATTGTTGCATTGCATTGATTGTGTTCCTCTTTGTTTGCCGGTATTTGTCCCCTCTCGATAGACGTGGTTCCAACGACGAGTTCGATGACACCGATGAAGAACTATACTATCTTCAGAAATGCCAGGCAAGCAAAACCCACTTGTTCATTCCGATACAATCCCACTCTCTCACTCCTGCTCTCTTTTACTGCATTAGGACAACACGTTTCCTCTGTTACTTGTTGCGGTAGTTGAACCCCTTATCCTCTGCATGACCTGTCATTGCCATAGTAAATAGATGAAACCCACTAGCACGAGTAGGAGTTGTTTGAGCCCTGATGTGCCTACTCATTCATGCTTGTTTGTCATTCCTGCTACTTCTTAGAGTTGAGTCAGGTCTGATTCATCGGGGATGAATCGGAGGTGTGTAAACATGTCCTACTATTGAGAGCTAAGTGTGTGAACACGATTTGGTAAAGGTAGCGGTGAGGGGCCATGTAGGAGTATATGGTGGGTTGTCTCATTGAAGCCATTCTTAGGAACTGAGTTCTGTGTTTGTGATCCATGAAACAGTTACTACCACGCATTGGGCCCAAAACCAATGGACCCTCTCGGCTTCTTGATCACCCTTGTCCTCTGTCCAGGAGTTGCAACTAGTTCCTGGTGTTTATAGGATATGTGTTGGCGGCCGTGCGTAGTGCTGATCCTAGGGGTGGGCTACGATGCAGTAGATACACTGTGGCATGGTGTATCGGGCGCCCGTTTGGTGTCTCGGGAACCCTGTTCACATCATTCGAGGCCGTATGTGGAAACCACGACCGGACTCCCTGCGGATGGAACCTGGATAGGCGATAAACCTGGACTAGTGACTTGAGTGTTTAGGTAGGCCATGGCCGACACCCTCATTGGGCTTCTGCTTGAAGGTTGCCGAGTACATGTCGTGTAAACGGCGGTAAGTGGTGAGAGCGTGTGTGAAGAAGTACACCCCTGCAGGGTTAACATCATCTATTCGAATAGCCGTGTCCGCGGCAATGGACTTCTGGGTTGCCTATAACAGTTCATAGACAAGTTAAAGTGGATACTCTAAAACTCGCAAGATAAGCGTGAGTGCTATGGATGGCGTTCTCGTAGGGAGACGGGAGCGGACCCATAGTGGTGTATTGATACGGTGAATATGTGGACTCGTGTGCGCCACCTCAAAGAGTTGCTTGCAGTCATAGTTCAAGTTAGCCACTGAGTCAAAGCTGGCTTGCTGCTGTTAAACTCCACCCTCCCTTGTTGATACCGATGCCTATGTAGCTAGTTCTGATGTAAGTCTTGCTGAGTACCTTTGTTCTCACGTTTGCTTAATTTATGTTTTGCAGAGAGACTTCAGTCTTGCCAGTAGTTCCGCATGGACTTCGACGTTTAGCTTGATACCTCAGCTACGATCTTGTGTCATCGGCAGGATCTGGTAGATAGTCAGGCTTCTTAGCCTTTTTCATTTGTAGATGTCTATACTCAGACATGTTAAGCTTCCGCATGTGCTTGATTTGTATGCTATGATTGTTGGGTCATGAGACCCATGTTTATGGGCTATGATTGTAGGATCCGACAATCTAGTTGTTTATCCTTGGCAGCCTCTCTTATGGGGAAATGTAGTCTTGTGCTTCCATGAGCCATAGTAGTCCGCTACAGCCCGGTTCACCGAAGTCCTGTTAGCCCAGCACTACTGCTCAGGACGCTTGACTGGCCGGCATGTGTTTCACTTTGTTCCTGTGTCTGTCCCTTCGGGGAAATGTCACGCGGTAACATCCGGAGTACTGCCTAGCCTCCTACAGCTCGGGTTCCCGGAGTCCTGTTAGCCCAGTGCTACAGCCCGGATTTACACGCTGCTGACCGACATGCTCGATGTGATTCATGTATGCCTGTCCCCATAGGTTAGTGCTGCTTTGGGTTCACGACTAGCCATGTCGGCCCGGGTTCTCTGTCATATGGATGCTGGCGACACTATGATATACGTGAGCCAAAAGACGCAAACGGTCCCGGGCCATGGTAAGGATACACCCATGGGAATACCGTGCGTGAGGCCGCAAAGTGATATGAGTTGTTACCGGCTAGATCGACGTGACTTGGAATCGGGGTCCTGACAATAGCTCCAAGTGAAGTTACCGATAGACGTAGACGAAAGAGGGGATGCCTTCCAGGGCATCCCCAAGCTTTGGATTTTAGGTGTCCTTAGATTATCTTGGGGGTGCCATGGGCATACCCAAGCTTAGGCTCTGTCCACTCCTTGTTCCATAATCCATCAAATCTTTACCCAAAACTTGAAAACTTCACAACACAAAACTTAAAGTAGAAAATCTCGTGAGCTCCGTTAGCGAAAGAAAAAAAAATACCACTTCAAGGTACTGTAATGAACTCATTCTTTATTTATATTGGTGTTATACCTACTGTATTCCAACTTCTCTATGGTTTATAAACTATTTTACTAGCCATAGATTCATCAAAATAAGCAAACAACACACGAAAAACAGAATCTGTCAAAAACAGAACAGTCTGTAGTAATCTGTAATTAGCGCAAGATCTGAACCCCAAAAATTCTAAAATAAATTGCTGGACGTGAGGAATTTATCTATTAGTCATCTTCAAAAAGAATTAACTAAATATCACTTTCCAAATAAAAATGGCAGCAGTTCTCGTGAGCGCTAAAGTTTCTGTTTTTTACAGCAAGTGTAACAAGACTTTCCCCAAGTCTTCCCAACGGTTCTACTTGGCACAAACACTAATTAAACACAAAAAACACAACCAAAACAGAGGCTAGATAAATTATTTATTACTAAACAGGAGCAAAAAGCAAGGAATAAAAATAAAATTGGGTTGCCTCCCAACAAGCGCTTTTGTTTAACGCCCCTAGCTAGGCATAATAAGCAAGGATAGATCTAGGTATTGCCATCTTTGGTAGGCAATCCTTCAATGAGGCATCTACCATCTTTAGGAATTTCTTTCTTTTTATTGATTATCAAAATTTTAGGCACAAGATCGAAAAATTCATTTGTAACAAATGGTTCCTTGATAGCAAAAAGATTGGGATGAATACTTATAGATTTGAGATCCGCCGTTTCCTTACTACAGGATTCACCCTTATTTTTAGGAACATACATAAGCTTGGCAATTTTAGTGGGAGGACTTAGAGTATTCTTTACGGAAGAAAAAGTGGTTCCCAAGTTGGTAATAATATCCTCAAGTTTGTCGATCCTAGTGGAATCGTGATTTAATTTCTCATTAACTACGGGTTCCTTCTTTTAATATTTTTCAAAGTGACTCCTACTTTAGATCGATATTGAGATATTCGGTTGTGGATATTTTTATCCAAATTTTCAATTAACTCTATGGTAGAAACCTTATTTTCAATAATTTCGAGCCTTTGCATTACATGCTCCAAAGTTAATATAGTTCCATTAACCAAAAGAGGGGGTGAGCCAAACAAATCTATCATAGCATTATAAGAATCAAAAGTATGGCTACCCAAGAAGTTCCCTTCGGTAATAGTATCAAGGATATATCTGTGCCAGGGAGTTATGCCTACATAAAAATTGCGAAGAAGAATGGAAGTAGATTGCTTCCTGGTAGATCTATTGTGAGCATTGCAAATTCTATACAAAGCATCTTTTAGATTTTCTACCTCCCTTTGCTTAAAATTTAGAATTTCATTCTCGGGAGACAACGGAGAAGATAAGGGACTAGCCATAACGACAAGCAAGAAAACTAACACACAAGCAAACAAAAAGCAAGCGGTCAAAAAGAGGCAAATAGAAAAGGAGTGAGGATAGAGAGAGAGGGCGAATAAAACGGCAAGGGTGAAGTGGGGGAGAGGAAAACGAGAGGCAAATGGAAAATAATGTAATGTGGGAGATAAGGGTATGTGATGGGTACTTGGTATGCTGACTTTTGCGTAGACCTCCCTGGCAACGGCGCCAGAAATCCTTCTTGCTACCTCTTGAGCACTGCGTTGGTTTTCCCCGAAGAGGAAGGGATGATGCAGCAAAGTAGCATAAGTATTTCCCTCAGTTTTTGAAAACCAAGGTATCAATCCAGTAGGAGGCTACGCGCGAGTCCCTCGTACCTGCACAAAACAAATAAATCCTCGCAACCAACGCAAATAGGAGTTGTCAATCCCTACATGGCCACTTACGAGAGTGAGATCTGATAGATATGATAAGATTATATTTTTGGTATTTTTATGATAAAGATGTAAAGTAAAATAAAGGCAAAGTAAAAAAGCAAAGGAAATAACTAAGTAGTAGGAGATTACTATGATGAAGATAGACCCGGGGGCCATAGGTTTCACTAGTGGCTTCTCTCGAGAGCATAAGTATTCTACGGTGGGTGAACAAATTACTGTTGAGCAATTGACAAAATTGAGCATAGTTATGAGAATATCTAGGTATGATCATGTATATAGGCATCACGTCCGAGACAAGTAGACCGACTCCTGCCTGCATCTACTACTATTACTCCACTCATTGACCGCTATCCAGCATGCATCTAGAGTATTAAGTTAAAAACAGAGTAACACCTTAAGCAAGATGACATGATGTAGAGGGATAAACTCATGCAATATGATGAAAACCCCATCTTGTTATCCTCGATGGCAACAATACAATACGTGCCTTGCTGCCCCTACTGTCACTGGGAAAGGACACCGCAAGATTGAACCCAAAGCTAAGCACTTCTCCCATTGCAAGAAAGATCAATCTAGTAGGCCAAACCAAACTGATAATTCGAAGAGACATGCAAAGATAACCAATCATACATAAAATAATTCAGAGAATATTCAAATATTATTCATAGTTATGGCGGTGGAATTAGGGTTTTGGCTCCGTTTCTGATCGTTTGGGGGTGCGTAGGTATATATAGGAGGAAGGAGTACATCAGTGGAGCAACAGGGGGGCCACGAGGGTGGAGGGCGCGCCTGGGGGGTAGGCGCGCCCCCTACCTCGTGGCCTCCTCTTTTGTGTCTTGACGTAGGGTCCAAGTCTCATGGGTCTTGTTCGTTGAGAAAATCACGTTCCCGAAGGTTTCATTCCGTTTGGACTCCGTTTGGTATTCCTTTTCTTCGAAACCCTAAAATAGGCAAAAAACAACAATTCTGGGTTGGGCCTCTGGTTAATAGGTTAGTCCCAAAAATAATATAAAAGTGGACAATAAAGCCCAATAATGTCCAAAATAGTAGATAATATAGCATGGAGCAATCAAAAATTATAGATACGTTGGAGACGTATCAATGCCATGTCTCCGATTTCATAGACTACCTCCTTGCGTTTCATATCAGTATAACTCTTCTGTCTGGACTGAGCTACCTTCAGTCTGTCGCGAATTAACTTAACCTTCTCTTCAGACTCTCTGATTAAATCTGGTCCGAACAACTGACGGTCCCCAACTTCATCCCACATCAATGGTGTCCTGCACCTTCTTCCATATAAAGCTATGAAAGGGGCCATCTTCAAACTAGCCTGATAACTGTTATTGTATGAGAACTTTGCGTAAGGCAAATTATCATCCCATCTAGATCCATAATATAGCGTACAAGCTCTCAACATGTCCTCCAGAATCTAATTGACTCTCTCGGTCTGTCCATCTGTCTGCGGATGAAAGGCTGTACTGAACTCTAACCTGGTACCCAAAGTCTGGTGCAGCTGATTCCAAAACTTTGAAGTAAACTATGTTCCTCTATCTGATACTATGGTCCTCGAAACTCCATGTAGACATACGATCCTGGTCATATATATCTTGGCCAACTTCACACTCATATAAGTGGTTTTCACAAGGATAAAGTGAGCCACTTTGGTCAAGCGATCAACTACTACCCAGATGGAGTCATATCCTAATCGGGTCCTGGGTAATCCGGTGATAAAGTCCATGCCAAGTTTATCCCACTTCCATTCGGGTATCGGCATAGGTTGTAGTAACCCTACTGGCTTCTGGTGTTCTACCTTAACTCTCTGACATACCTCACATACAGCTACATACTCGGCAATATCCTTCTTCATACCTATCCACCAGAAATGTTCCTTCAAATCCAAATACATCTTAGTGTTTCTGGGGTGAATCGAGTATGGTGAGTCATGAGCCTCCTGAAGTATTAACTTCCTGATCTCTGAGTCATTAGGCATGTAAACACGATCCTCAAACCATAAAGTTTCATTCTCATCTTCACGAAAACCTTTGGCCTTTCCTTTGCTCATCTTCTCCTTTATCTTAGAAATTTTCTAATCATCCTTCTGAGCTTCTCGAATCCTTCCCAATAACATAGACTGAACCTCCATTGCTGCAAAAAATCCTCTTGGAACTATCTCCAAACGGAGTTCCTTGAGATTGTCAACTAACTCCTGCGGTAATCCTCCGCTTACGGGGGTATTGACATAACTCTTGTGACTCAAAGAGTCTGCTACGACAATGGCCTTTCCTGGATGATAATGTAGTTTCATATCATAATCCTTTATGAGCTCCAACCATCTCCTCTACCTGAGATTCAACTCCTTCTATGTGAAAATATACTTCAAACTCTTATGGTCCGTGTCTACATCACAACGGTTTCCAATAAGAAAATGTCTCTAGGTCTTGAGCGCATGCACTACAGCTGCTAACTCGAAATCATGCATGGCATAATTCAACTCATGAGGTCGAAGCTGACGTGAGGCATATGAAACAACTCTTCCGTCTTGCATAAGTACACATCCAAGTTCCAGGCGAGAAGCGTCATAATAAACTTGGAAATCCTTTCGTATATCCGGAAGAACCAGCACTGGGGCTGTAACCAAATGTTTCTTTAACTCCTGGAAACTGGCCTCACATTCTTCGATCCATTTGAACTTGGTATCCTTCTTCAATAACTCCGTCATGGGCTTCACAATCTTGGGAAAATTCTCAATGAATCTCCGGTAATATCCTGCGAGTCCAAGAAAACTGTGTATCTCTCTAACTTAGGTGGGTGCGAACCACTCAGTGACAGACTGAACCTTGGTAGGGTCTACTGCTATACCTTCTCCTGATATAACATGTCCAAGAAATCCAACTTCCTTCAACCAAAACTCGCATTTGCTGAACTTAGCATATAGCCGATGTTCCCTGAGCTTCTCGAGAACTAAGCGCAAGTGTTCCTTGTGTTCCTCTTCATTCTTCGAGTATACCAATATATCGTCTATGAACACCACAACAAACTTATCCAAGAACTCCATGAACACCTTATTCATCATACTCATAAAATAGGTAGGGGCGTTAGTCAATCCAAAAGACATGACCGTGTACTGATATAGCCCATACCATGTGGTAAAGGCTGTCTTAGGTATATCATGTTCTCGGATCTTCAGCTGGTGGTATCTTGATCGAAGATCGATCTTGGAGAATACTTTAGCTCCCTGCAGCTGGTCAAACAAATCATTGATGATTGGTAGTGGGTACTTGTTCTTGATCGTCACTTCATTCAGTGCATGATAATCAACAACCATTCTCAAAGATCCATCCTTCTTGTCGACTAAGAGCACTGAGGCTCCCCACGATGATGAACTTGGTCGAATATAACCTTTCTACAATAACTCCTTAATCTACTTCTTAATTTCCTCCAGATCATTTGCGGGCATTCGATACGGTTTATTTGATATTGGTTCGGTGCTAGGCAACAACTCTATCAAAAATTCTATGTCTCGATCTGGTGGCATGCCGGGTAATTCCTCTGGAAATACATGAGGGTAATCCTTCACAACTGGCACTTCCTCCTAAACAACTCCTGAGAGGGAATTTACTCGAGTCCCCCTTGGCGCATGCCTAGATACATACTTGATCCTCTTTCCCTTAGGGGTGGTGAGTAGTATCGACTAATAGCACAGTCGATGTTTCCTCCATACTTCGATAGCCAATCCATGCCTAGTATTATATCCAATCCTTATGACTCAAAAATTACTAGGTCTAAGGGGAAAACATGGATACCAATTGTTAATGGTAACCGTTCACACCATCGGCTGGCCATATACTCTGCTCCTGGCGAGCTTACTAACATGGGTGACCTAAGGGCTAATGTTGGCATAAACTTGTCCACAAATCCCCTTAATATGTATGAATGTGATGCACCTGTGTCAAAAAGAACGAGAGCGGTAAATGACTTAATCAAAAACTTACCAATCACTGCGTCAGGCTGCTCTTCAACTTCCTCCATGTTGATGTGGTTCACCTGACCTCCGGTGAAAGGGTTTGGCTTCTTCCCTGAGCTTCCATTGCCATTTCCATTCTTTGCTTCAGGACACTCGGTGGCGTAGTGTCCAGTCTTCCTACACTTGAAACAAGTAATGTGACTTAGATCCATCTTGGCGGGTGTAGTGGGGTTGAAACGGTTTTGACCGTTGTTTCCTCCATTCCCATTACTATTCTTAGGGCCATTGTGGTTATATGAACTCCCTCCATTGTGAGTGTGGCTTCCATGGTTATGATGGGTATGTCCTCCAGAGTTTGGAGTAAAATGAGGCTTCTGCTAAGCTCCAGAGTTGTACTTCCCATGTCCATACTTCCTTTTGCGGCTCTCTATCTGCTGCTGCTTTCCTTCAATCATAAGAGCCCTGTCTACCAACTCCTGGTAGTTAGTGAATGTTGCCACCATCAACTGCATACTCAGCTCGTCATTCAGCCCTTCCATAAACTTCTCCTGCTTTGCGGCATCAGTGGCTACATCATCTGGGGCATAGTGAGATAACTTACTAAACTCATCCTCGTACTGCCCCATGGTACGATTTCCCTGGCATAAGTTGCAGAACTCACGCTTCTTCATGCTCATAGCTCCGGTTGAGACGTGTGCAGTGCGGAATGCTTGTTGGAACTGATCCCAAGTGACATTGGCTATGGGGAAAGTGGTTTTGTAATTCTCCCACCATGAGGCTGCAGGTCCATCCAGTTGATGTGCGACAAAGCGCACCTTCTCAGCATCTGTGCAATCTGCGGTGGTCAGCCCCCTTCCAATCCTGCGGAGCCAGCCATCAGCAACAATCGGCTCGGTGCTACTAGAGAACACCGGCGGATTCAACCTTAGGAAACGGGCTAAGTTGTCAACTGGAGGTGGTGGCGGTGGGCGGTTGTTGTTGTTGTTGTTTTTGTTGTTGTTTTTGCCTTGGTTCTGGACTAGCAATTGCATCAAGGCATTCTGCTGTTGGATCAACTGAGTGCGCTCCGGTGGAAAGACAAATCCGGGGTCACGTCTCAAAGGCATCTGATAGGTTTAAAGGGGTGAGAACAGAATAGAGTGAGGTCTAGAGAGAAATCACTACCCATAAGCACATGAGACAAACACATTCATTCCACACCACTCAATTCAAAGAAGATCATACAATCAATCTAAGCTACCGTTACAAAATGCTCGGACTATTTCTATATACATGGGAGATTACTACTAATAATATGGTGGTCGGCTAGAAATTTTGATCGGTGGATGACTCCATGATATCTGCTCCAGCTTCGTCTTCATAATCATCATCACTATCTGGGTCGGAGTCGGTGTCATGGATTACGATGTAGTCTTTAGGATGCTTGTTCTCCTCGGGTTCAGGATCTCCCATGAATATTCCTAGCTTCTTCTTCAGGTCTTCATTCTTCTCCAGAGGAACTGCTATTTCCTCTTCATATCCATCACGTGTAGACTTCAATTCCTCTTCTAGCTCCATGTTCCTGGTCATCACTTTCTTCATGTCTATCATGCTGGCGCACATCTGGTTCTCCTGACGACAAATGTGCTGATTTAACTCCTGGATGTAGGCTGCAATGGATCTATCCTTTCTGGTGCAAATCATCTCCCATTGCTCGTCTCGGCGTCCACATATCTGGTAGACGGTGTCCTTAAGATCCTTGTGGTATACCTCGCATATGCATCCAATGGCGATGTGGGCGTCCATGCTCTTTCCTAGACTCCAGGTTGGTGCATCAAAGGAAAACTCTATGGGCTCAGTAACTAGCATGAATGTCCTTCCTGGAACATGAACTCGAATCATCCAGCGCTCTTCCTCGGGTAAAGTGGCGGTGTAGGTCCCAGTGAAGTTTGGTATTCCAATGCTCAGGTACCAAGTGACTTCCTTCAAGGGTCGTCCAAAAGATGTGTCTTCATCCGGTTGAGTGAACTTGTTCCTCGGGTCCACCATCTATAGAGTAGAAAATGGAGAAAAGTCATAAATGAGTAGAGAAGAGTGTACTATGGCCTATCCTAGTGGTCGCGTCCTACAGTCAGCGTGTGCTCTGATACCATCTTGTAGCGACCAGACCTTAGACGGTCAAGTCTCTGTGCTTAAGTGTCATCCCTGGATCGGTATTTCTGACACACACAGTACTCGAGGATTTATAACAGAGTTCAATCAAACTCTTATTACGTCGAATGTCTCAAAAGAGAACTTATTACAATAATATCGTTGAAGGCTATCTAAATAAGATAACAACGGAAGCTTCGAAGGTAGAAGAGTCCATCCAACTCCATGGCAAAACTGAGTGCATGACAACGACCTAGCGCACCTTACTCTTCGTCTGAAAACTCTGCAACATAATACGTTGCAACCTGTGTAGGTCAGCACATGGAATATGCTGGCGAGATAACACTATAGAGCAATGAACAAATAACAGCTATCACTACATGCATATATGGCTGGTGGAGGCTCTACGGTTATCATTTGCATAAAGCTAAATTTTCCCTACAACAAAGGAATATTTTTATTTAACTACCAAGTTGGTTGAAAAATTATTGAGAAGGTTCCTCCAACTCAATCCCAAAATAATAATTATAACCCAACAAATTAATTAAGTAAAGTGATGAGATCAAACCCATAATTCAAGTACCAGATACTCAAGATGTCCATAACCGGGGACATGGCTAACCATGATTAGTTTGTACATTGTGCAGAGGTTTGCACACATTTCCCCACAAGACTCGATCTCCTCCGTTGGATTTCTCGCACTACATGGTGTTTGAGAAACGGATGACCGAGACACAGTCTTTCAGAAGCATTAACTCTTTACTCTGGGTTGACAGTACCGCCTACATCCCCTACATCTTCTAGCCTACCATTGAAAGAGGTCACACAACATACTCAACTATGCTAGAGCCCATAATGTCTTGTGGCTGCACACGGAAGTTTCTAGCATGAACAATCTTATTATCCCTTTGAGCCTGGGTGCCAAACCATAGGATGATCACATGGGTTCTCCGGGATATCCTAGGACAACACTGGATTGCTCTAGGTGCCCGGACAACCACTGGGTGCTCCAGGGTGCCCCAACCAATCCACCCAGATGTGTATTAAAGTAGCCACCTTAAGTTAACCATTAATTAATGATAACTCTCACATTTGTCATGGATCACTCAAACCAAACCACGTCTATGAGCATAGCATGGCAGTATAAGCATATGTAGTAAATACCCAGGGTTTGATATAAGACAATATGTTCTACCTCATCAACTACTTCACAATATCCACATCTTAAACAAACCTACTCATGCAATGATTGAGGGTTGAAACTAATGCATAAAAACTGGGTAATAAAGGGATATGATCAAAGTGTTACTTGCCTTGCTGACGATCTGAAAACCCTAGTGATTCGTAGTAGCAAGCCTCGCACTCCAGAAACTCTATCGTGAACAAACAATAAGATGCAAAGGTAAAACCCAAAATAAAAGATCCAAACTGAAAGTTCAAGTGAAGTTTGATTTGCAAAAAGAATCAATCGAATCGGAGCTACGAAACTCAAACTACGATAAAAAAAGTTTGAATTCAAATATGCTTGAAACCAAATTTTAAATTATCAAAGCCATGTTCAAGTTGTTTATCTGGATAGATGGGAACAAGACGAAGATTTTGGCGTTGGTTTCGCTGGATTTGAATAAACGAGTAAAAAGTAACGAGAGTTTGAAGTTCAGGGACTAATATGTAAGAAAAGTATTCATGGATAGGTCCCTGGCCGGAAATAAAACCAAAAAGAAAAATCTAACGAACGGATGTTCTCTAATCAGAGACTAACGAACGAAATACGTTCATTAACAGAGAGGAATGGGTGAACGTTCGCTAATTAGCGAACCCTAAAAAAACTGATCTAACGAAATAAACCGAGATTAGAGAAAAAAAATCAGGCGGGGTTTTCTCGGTTTTTTATCAGTTCGTCAAAAGAAACCGGCGACGGCGGTGACTTCCTCTGGCGAGTGGCGGCAGCGGCGAGAGGCGGTGGCGGCGGCGGTGGCAGGCGGCGTCAGCGGCCGGAGGTAGTTGCGGTGGCATCGACGGCAGGCTGTGCGGGGCGGCGGCGCAAGCGCAGGCGGCGGCACGATGCGGCAGGCGGCGGCTCGGCTCAGGTGGCGGGTCGGCGTTGCGGGCGGCGGGGCGGTGCTGGCGGAGAGAGGCGGCGAGAGCTATTTAAGAGGAGGGGTGGTGGGCGACTTGGGGATGGGGTCGGGCGCGGCGGCGGCTCGGCATCGGACTCTGGCGGAGTCCGGATCCGGGACGGCGGCGGGAGGCAGTAGTGCGAACGGGCTGGCTGGGCTTTGGCCCAGGCGGTCCGGGAAGTTTTTTTTTTAAAAAATAAAGTTTTCCACGAACAAAAATCCTAATAAAATATTAAAAAAATTCTAAAAATCCCAGAAACAATTTTCACCGTACAAACCTAATATTTAGGACAAGATGAACATTTTTCTGGACTAAATGCAAATTTTCAAAAATATAACTTTTTCTCTAATTCAAATAAAATACAAATAAAAACAATTTGATTTTAAAATTTCTTCTCCAATACTTATTTTCTGTTTGAAGAAGTCATATTATCTTCTCTCATTTATTATTGTTAATGGAAATAATTGGAGAGAAAATATTAAAATCAAATTGATCTTTTCTTTAAATTTGAAATAAATTCAAATATGAAAATTTAGTGAAACCTCCAACTCTCTCCTTGGGTCCTTGAGTTGCTTAAGATTTCTAGGATCACAACCAAATGCAAATAAAAATATGATATGCATATGATGACCTATGTATAACATCCAAATTGAAAATTGGGATGTTACAAACGATGGGGGGCAAGCACCACATGTTGAAGGATCTATGAAAATATAACTTCGATGTGAATATCAACAAACATAAACCATTACCTTCCTTGTCCAACGTCAACAATTTTGGCATATAATATTTTGACGGGGGCTCACAATCACAAAAAATTTCCGGGATAGTGTATTTGCATGTGAAAGTTCTCTTCCTTCTACTAATCATTCATGAATTGCTTGCACGACCAATATTGTGATTGTCAAGCTTCAAAATATTTCACTTTCTAAACCCAATGTGAAGCTACCACTAGTCATGATATGAACATATGATTTCAACTTCATGTTATTCAATTCATTCAACAATTTACTCATTGGATATAAATGAAGCACAGTAAATGACAAGCTACTCCAAAAAGATATAGGTGAAGATCAAACGAGTAGTTAAGTAAATGGGTAGCTATTTGAGGACTCTCTCTTATTTAAAAGTTTCAGATCTAAGTATTTTACTAAAACAGCAAGAAAAACAAAACAAAATGACCTTCCAAGGATAGCACAACTCATGTGAAGAAGCAAAAACTTAGGCTCAACCGATACTAACCGATAATTGTTAATGAAGAAAGGTGGGATGCCTACCGGGGCATCCCCAAGTTTAGATGCTTGATACTTCTTGAAATATTATTATCTTGGGATGTCTTGGGAATCCTCAAACTTGAGCTTTTGTGTCTCCTTAATTCCTTTTATATCACGGTTTCCCTAAATCTTAAAAACTTCATCCACACAAAACTCAACTAGAACTCATGAGTTAAGTTAGTATAAACCAATGCAAAAACCTTATCATTCTATACTATAGAGAATCACTAAAATTATTATTCAACATTTCATACTAAATTCCTCTGCATATTTAAAAGTCCTATCCTCAAATAGAATAATTTAGCAAGTAAACATATGCAAACAATGCAAACATAACAGCAATCTGCCAAAACAGTACATTCTGTAAAGAATGCAAGAGTTTCAATACTTCTTAAGCTCCAAATATTATAAAAATTTACCACACTGTGGAAAATTTATCAAAGCTTATTTTTCAAAAAGTTTCAACATTTTATCACATTCTGACTTTCCTAGAATTTTTTTGCAACAACGGTAAGCTTTCTGTTTTCAAACAGCAACATGTAGGCTTGCAAAATGAGCATAGTAAAGGCTATCATTGCCACTTTTTTTGAAATAAAAGAGGCAAACCATTATTCTAAATAAAAGAAAGAAAATACTAAAAAAATAAGATGATTATCCAAGAAAAACACATATCATCTGACGAATGAAAACATAGCTCCGAGTGAGGTTATCGATAATGTTGGAGACGAAAGGGGGGAGGCCTTCCGGGGCATCCCCAAGCTTAGTTGCTTGGATCTTACTTGACTATTACCTTGGGGTGCCTTGGGAATATGCAAGATTGGGGTCTTTTCACTCCTTATTCACCTTATATCTACATCTCACCCAAAACTTGAGAACTTGAATCACACAAAACTTAACGAAACGTTGTGAGATAGGTTAGTATGATAAAGAGCAAACCATTTCACTTTTGGTACTGTCAAGGACAAGATTCATAATTGTTCTTACACAATTTCTACTATAGAATATCATTTCCACAATTTATATTGAGCAATATAAGCCATGGAAACTAGAAAACAAGCAAACTATGCATTGAAAACAGAATCTGTCAAAAACAGAACAGTCTGTAGTAATCTGTACTCCAACCATACTTCTACTACTCCAAAAATTCTGAAAAATTAGGAAAACGTAGGAAATTTATCTATTAATATTCGCAAAAAGAATCAGCATTTTATTATGCTTCTGTTAAAAATGAGAACTGTTTTCCTGTGCGCAAAAGTTTCTATTTTTCAGCAAGATCAAATCAACTATCACCGTAAGCCATCCCAAAAGTCTTACTTGGCACTTTATTGAAACGAAAGCAATAAAACATGATTATTACAGTAGCCTAATCATTATAACACACAAAAAAGTAGGTAAAAGTGTTGGGTTGTCTCCCAACAAGCGCTTTTCTTTAATGCCTTTTTGCTAGGCATGATGATTTCAATGATGCTCGCATAAAAGATCAGAATTGAAACATAAAGAGAGCATCATGAACCATAAGTTCCTCTCTCATAATAATTTTAGTAGCATCATGAATAGATTCAACGATATAGCTATCACATAAATAATTCTTTTCATGATGCATAAGCATAGAAATTTTGTTACTCTCCACATAAGCAAATTTATTCTCATCAATAGCAGTGGGAGCAAACTCAACAAAATAACTATCATGGGAGTGAAAATTAAAATCATGATGACAAGTTCCATGGTTATCAATATTCTTCATAGCATACATGTCATCACCATAATTATCATATATAGCAACTTTGTTATCATAGTTAATTGAAACCTCATCCAAAATGGTGGATTCATCATTAAATAAAGTCATGACCTCTCCAAATCCACTTTCATCATTATAATCATCATAAATAGGAGGCATGCAATCATTGTAACAAATTTGCACATCAAATCTTGGGGGACTAAAAATATCATCTTCATCAAGCATAGCATCCCCAAGCTTATGGCTTTGCATATCATTAGCATCATGGATATTCAAAGAATTCATACTAACAACATTGCAATCATGCTCATCATTTATACCAAGCATTCTATTGAATTCTTCTTCTATCAATTGAGCACAATTTTCCTTTCCATCATTTTCATGAAATACATTATAAAGATGAATAATATGATGCAACCTCAATTCTATTTTTTATAATTTTCTTTTATAAACCAAACTAGTGATAAAACAAGAAACTAAAAGATTCAATTACAAGATCTAAATATATCTCTTCAATCACACACCTCCCCGGCAACGACTCCAGAAAAGAGCTTGATTTCTACTAAGTAACTTTATTCTTGTAGACACGTGTTGGGCCTCCAAGCGCAGAGTTTTGAAGGACACTAGTAATTTTCCCTCAAGTGAATGACCTAAGTTTTATCAATCCGTGGGAGGCGTAGGATGAAGATAGTCTATCTCAAACAACCCTGCAACCAAATAATAAAAAGTCTCTTGTGTCCTCAACACACCAAATACAATGGTAATTTGTATAGGTGCACTAGTTCGGTGAAGAGAAGGTGATACAAGGTTAATATGGATAGTAGATATTGATTTTTGTAATAAGAACAATAAAAATAGCAAGGTAGCAATTGATAAAACAGAGCACAAACGGTATTGCAATGCTTGAAAATGAGGCCTAGGGTCCGTACTTTCACTAATGCAATCTCTCAACAGTGCTAATATAATTAGATAATATAACCAACCCTCAAAGTGCGATGAAGAATCACTCCAAAGTTCCTATCAAGAGGAGAACAAAAGAAGAAATTATTTGTAGGGCACGAAACCACCTCAAAGCTATTCTTTCCAATCAATCTATCCAAGAGTTCGTACTAAAATAACACCAAATAATTTCAGATTCCTAATACCCAATCCAACACAAAGAACCTCAAAGAGTGCCCCAATATTTCTACCAGAGAAACAAAGACAAGAACGTGCATCAACATGCGTAGATTACCCCAATGTCACCTCGGGAATCCGCGAGTTGAGTGCCAAAACATATATCAAGTGAATCAAAATAATACCCCATTGTCACCACAAGTATTCATTTGCAAAATATACATCAAGTGTACTCAAATCCTTAAAAGTATCCAATCCGACAAGAACGAAACCTCAAAGGGAAAACTCAATTCATCACAACAAGATAGTGAGGGTTAAACACCATATGATCCGACTATATTAACAAAGCCCACGATACATCAAGATCATGACATCTCAAGAACAAGAGAGAAGGAGATTAAACACATAGCTACTTGTACAAACCCTCATCCCCGAGGGTGGACTACTCCCTCCTCATCGTGGTGGCTGTCGGGATGATGAATATGGCCACCAGTGATGATTCCTCCCTCCGGCGGAGTGCCGGAACAGGGCCTAGATTGGTTTCTCGTGGGTAAAAAGCCTTGTGGCGGTGGGACTTTTGATCTTAGGTTACCCCGAGGGTTTTTGGAATATTTGGGATTTTATAGGGCAAAGAGGGGGCGCAGGAGGCCATCGAGGTGGGAACAACCCATTTGGGCGCGCATGGGCCCCCAGGCGCGCCCTGGGGGGTTGTGCCCGCCTCGGCACACCCCTAGGTGCTGCTCTGGCCCATCGGGAGTATTCTGGTCCATGAAAAATCCACAAAAAGTTCCGTAGTGTTTGGACTCCGTTTGATATTGATTTCCTACGATATCAAAACAAGCAAAAATCAGCAACTGGCACTGGGCACTAGGTTAATAGGTTAGTCCCAAAAAATGATATAAAGTTTCTATAAATGGACTGTAAAACATCCAAGAATGATAATATAACAGCATGAATACTTCATAAATTATAGATACATTGGAGACGTATCAGCATTCCCAAGCTTAATTCCTACTCGTCCTCTAGTAGGTAAATGATAAAAGAAATAATTTATGAAGTGTGAATGCTAGCAAAGTGCACAAGTTTGATTAGTGACAATTTCAATCACTTTTCCTAACATTATAACAGCAATTCTTTCTCATAAAATTTCTCATGTAAAAGTAGCAACCAATTCACATGTTAAGGTTCAAACAATGAATTCTCTTGAAACTCAACAACCTATGTTCTCAGTCACCAAGCAATTGGAATTCAGCTTATTCAATAGAGTTTACGTAAGAGCTCCACATACTCAACCGTCATATAGTCTTCTATGATTGCTGAAACTCACCACATACACATGAGCAAAACATTTCAACCAGACACAAAGAAAGATAGGGGCTTATTTTTTTGCCTCCCAACGTATTCACCTCAAGGGTGATGTCAACAATAATAACTCATGGTACCCATATTCAACTGGACATATGTGCCTAGATCTTTCCTCACCACATGATGCTTGCCAAAAGAGAAAAATAAAAAGGAATAGAGAGAAATACTTTGACTCTTTGCATAAAAGTAAATACTGAAAAGTAAAAGATAGGCCCTTCACAGAGGGAAGCAGAGGTTGCCATGCGCTTATTTGCTTGTATGGTCAACCCCTTAGTGCAAAAGAATGTCACGTTATATTGCCCGTTATGATTGCAACCTTTATTATGCAGTATGTCGCTTTTATTCTTTGCCATCACAAGTTCATACAACGCTCAATTTTCTCTTACACTTTTAGAAACAATTTTTATTGCCTTATTGCACCGATGAAAGCTTACTTGAAGGATCTTATTTAATCCTTAGGTAGGTATGGTGGACTCTTGAAAATAAGATTTGGTTTTAAGGGATTTTGGATGCACAAGTCATATCTCTACTTGGTGCAGAATTTTTGGCTAGCAAAGATGGGCAAGCACCACATGTTTAAGGATCTATGACAATATAGCTTCTATGTGAATATGAACAAACATAAACCATTACGTTGTCTTCCTTGTCCAACATCAACAACTTTGGCATATAATATTTTGATGGGGGCTCACAATCACAAAAGATTTCCAAGATAGTGTGTTTGCATGTGAAAGTTCTCTTCCTTATACTGATTATTCGTGAATTGCTTGTATGACCAATATTGTGATTGTCAAGCCTCAAAAGATTCACTTTCTAAACCGAATGTGAAGCTACCAGTAGGCATGATATGATTTTAACTTCATGACATTCAATTTATTCAACAATTTACTCATAGGATATAAGTGAACCATAAGAGTAAATGACAAGCTACTCCAAAAATATATAAGTGAAGATCATGCGAGTAGTTAAGTAAATGGGTAGCTAACTGAGGACTCTCTCTTATTAAAAACTTTCAGATCTAAGAATTTTATTAAAACAGCAAGCAAAACAAAACAAAATGACATTCCAAGAATAGCACACATCATGTGAAGAAGTAAAAAACTTAGGCTCAACTGATACTAACCGATAATTGTTGAAGAAGAAAGGTGGGATGCCTACCGGGGCCTCCCCAAGCTTAGATGCTTGAGACCTCTTGAAATATTATCTTAGGGTGCCTTGCGCATCCCCAAGCTTGAGCTTTTGTGTCTCCTTAATTTCTTTTATATCACGGTTTTCCTAAATCTCAAAAGCTTCATCCACAGAAAACTCAACAAGAACTTTTGAGATAAGTTCGTATAAACTAATGAAAAAACCTTATCATTCTCTACTATAGAAAATCACTAAAATTATTATTCAACATTGCATACTAAATGCCTCTGCATATTTAGTACTCCTATCCTCAAATAGAATAATTAAACAAGCAAACATATGCAAACGATGCAAACATAACAGCAATCTGCCAAAACAGTACAGTCTGTAAAGAATGCAAGAGTATCAATACTTCCCTAACTCCAAAAGTTATGAAAATTACCACACTGTAGAAAATTTATAGAGCATATTTTGCAAAATGTTTCAACATTCTATTACATTCTGACTTTTCTATGGAATTTTTTCAATATCTTAAACTTTTTGTTTTGCAACAGCAACATGTAGACTTGCAAAATAAGCATGGCAAAGGCTATACTTCATATTTTTATTGAAAAGAAAGATGCAAAATATTATTATAAATAAAATAAAGGACATCCTAACAAAATAAAATGATGCTCCAAGAAAAACACATATAATGTGATGAATGAAAACATAGCTCCAAGTGAGGTTACCGATAATGTTGGACACGAAAGAGGGGATGCCTTCCGGGACATCCCCAAACTTAGTTGCATGGATCTTCCTTGAATATTACCTTGAGGTGCCTTGGGAATCGCCAATATTAGGGTTTTGTCACTCTTTATTCTCCTCATATCGATATCTCACCCAAAACTTGAAAACTTCAATCACACAAAACTTAACGGAACTTTATGAGATAGGTTAGTATGATAAAGAGCAAACCATTTCACTTTGGTACTGTCAAAGACAAGATCCATAATTGTTCCCACACAATTACTACTGTAGCATATAATTTACACAATTTATATTGAGCAATATAAGACACGGAAACTAGAAAACAAGCAAACTGTGCATTGAAAACAGAATCTGTCAAAAAACAGAGCAGTCTGTTGTAATCTGTACTCCAACCATACTTCTGCTACTCCAAAAATTCTGAAAAATTAGGAAAACCTGGGAAATTTGTATATTAATCTTTTGCAAGAAGAATCAACATTTTATCACTCTTCTGTTAAAAGTGAGAACTGTTTCCTGAGCACAAAAGTTTCTATTTTTCAGCAAGATCAAATCAACTATCACCGTAAGCCATCCCAAAGGTCTTACTTGGCACTTTATTGAAACGAAATCAATAAAACATGATTACTACATTAGCCTAATCATGCAAACACACAAAAACAGTAGGTAAAAGTGTTGGGTTGTCTCCCAACAAGCGTTTTTCTTTAATGCCTTTTAGCTAGGCATGATGATTTCAAAGGTGCTCACATAAAAAGATAAGAATTGAAACACAAAGAGAGCATCATGAAGCATATGACTAACACATTTAAGTCTAACCCACTTCCTATGCATAGGGATTTTGTGAGCAAACAAATTATGGGAACAAGAATCAACTAGCATAGGAAGGCAAAAGAAGCATAACTTCAAAAATTTCAACACATAGAGAGGAAACTTCATATTATTGCAATTCCTACAAGCATAAGTTCCTCCCTCATAATAATTTTCAGTAGCATCATGAAGAAATTCAACAATATAGCTATCACATAAAGCATTCTTTTCATGACACAAAAGCATAGAATACTTATTACTCTCCACATAAGCAAATTTCTTCTCATCAATAGTAGTGGGAGCAAACTCAACAAAATAATTATCATGAGAGTGAAAGTTAAAGTCATGATGACAAGTTTCATGGTTAACATTATTTTTTATAGCATACATGTCATCACCATAATCATCATAGATAGCAACTTTGTTATCATAATCAATTGCAACCGCCTCCATGGATTCATCATTAAATAAAGCCACGACCTCTCCAAATCCACTTTCACCAATATAATCATCATAAATAGGAGGCATGAAATCATCATAATAAATTTTATCATCAAAACCTGGGGGGCTAAAAATATCATATTCATCAAATATAGCATCCCCAAACTTATGGCTTTGCATATCATTAGCATCATCAATATTCAAAGAATTCATAGTAATAACATTGCAATCATGCTCATCATTCAAATATTTTGTGCCAAACATTTTATTGATTTCTTCTTCTAACAATTGAGCACAATTTTCCGATCCATCATTTTTAAGAAAAATATTATAATGATGACCAACAATATGATGCAACTTCAATTCCATTTTTATGTAGTTTTCTTTTATAAGCCAAACTAGTGATAAAACAAGAACCTAAAAGATTCAATTGCAAGCTCTAAAGATATACCTTCATGCGCTCACCTCCCCGGCAACGGCACCAGAAAAGAGCTTGATGTCCACAACACAACTTTATTCTTGTAGACTCATGTTGGGCCTCCAAGCGCTGAGTTTTGTAGGACAGTAGCAATTTTCCCTCAAGTGGATGACCTAAGGTTTATCAATCCGTGGGAGGTGTAGGATGAAGATGGTCTCTCTCAAACAACCTTGCGACTAAACACAAGAAATCTCTTGTGTCCCCAACACACCCAATACAATGATAAATTTTATAGGTGCACTAGTTCGGAGAAGTGATGGTAATAAAAGTGTGATATTGATGGTAGAAATATATTGTTATAATCTGAATAAATAAAAACAGCAAGGTAGCAAATAGTAAACATGCACAAAAACGGTATTGCAATGCTTGAAAATGAGGCCTAGGGTCCATACTTTCGCTAATGCAATCTCTCAACAGTGCTAATATAATTGGATCATATAACCACCCCTCAAAGTGCGATGAAGAATCACTCCAAAGTTCCTATCTAGAGGAGAACAAAAGAAGAAATTATTTGTAGGGTACGAAACCACCTCGAAGCTATTCTTTCCGATCGATCTATCCAAGAGTTCATACTAAAATAACACCATATAATTTTAGAATCATAATACTCAATCCAACACAAAGAACCTCAAGGAGTGCCCCAATATTTCTACCGGAGAAACAAAGACAAGAATGTGGATCAACCCCTATGGGTAGATTACCACAATGTCACCATGGGAATCCATAAGTTCAGTGCCAAAACATATATAAAGTGAATCAAAATAATACCCCATTGTCACCACGAGTATTCATTTGCAAGACATACATCAAGTGTTCTCAAATCCATAAAAGTATTCAACCCAACAAGAACGAAAGCTCAAAGGGAAAACTTAATTCATCACAACAAGATAGAGAGGGGAAAACACCATATGATCCGACTATATTAACAAAGCCCGCTATACATCAAGACCGTGACATCTCAAGAACATGAGAGAGAGAGATAGATTAAACACATATCTACTGGTACAAACCCTCAGCCCCGAGGGTGGACTACTCCCTCCTCATCGTGGTGGCCGCCGGGATGATGAAGATGGCCACCGGTGATGATTCCCCCCTCTGACGGAGTGTCGGAACGGGGTCTAGATTGGTTTCTCATGGGTACAAAGCCTTGTGGCAGCGGAACTTCTGATCTAGGGTTACCCCAAGGGTTTTTGGAATATTTGGGATTTTATAGGGCAAAGAGGGGGTGTGGGTGGCCACCGAGGTGGGCACAACCCACCTGGGCACGCCTGGGCTCCCAGGAACGTCCTGGGGGGTTGTTCCCCCCTCGGGGCACCCCCAGGTGCTGCTCTGGCCCATCAGGAGTCTTCAGGTTCATAAAATATCCACAAAAGGTTTCGCGGTGTTTGGACCCCGTTTGATATTGATTTCCTGCGATGTAAAAAACAAGCAAAAAACAACAACTAGCACTAGGCACTGAGTCAATAGGTTAGTCCAAAAAAATGATATAAAGTTGCTATAAAATGATTGTAAAACATCCAAGAATGATAATATAATAGCATGAATACTTCATGAATTATAGATACGTTTGAGACGTATCACTGCCTTACTAAGTGCTCCTGTTTGGGAGCTCTGTGGTGGAGATGGTGCGGTGTCAACAGGAACTGGGTTACTATCTGCTGCAGTTGGGGTTAGATTGGGTGAAGTTGGTTCTTTGTCCATCGCAGTAGGGGTACAATCTGCGAGAGTATGGGTTATGTGTGGTAGGGCTGGTTCTCGTGTTTATACAACCGGGGTGCTATCTCCACCATTAGGTAGCAGTATTTATTTGAAGACCGTGTTTTTACTCTGCTAGATACTGCCATCACTCACTCCAATTCAAATGGATGATAAACAGGAAACTTGGTTGAATGTACAGACCATGTATGAGAGACAAATGTAATAAATAGTGTGGAAAAAAGAGGAAATGAAATAGTTCACATGTATATTGTCTAACTAAAAAAGGATAGCATGACATAATTTCACATATATGATGTCTATCTAAACTAGATAGCATAGCATGATATAATTCAAAGATATGATGACTAACTAAACAGGATGGCATGAGATAATTATATGATGTATTTAGTAAACAGGTTCACATGACATAATTCACATACATGTTATCTAAGTAATTAGGATCGCATGATATAATTCACATATGAGATTTATATACTAAGCAGAGGGCATCCACATATATGATGTCTGAACTAAGAACATGGTGTGGAATATTGTGTATATAATGTCTAAACTATGCAACGCAAGACACCATATGCATGATATGAGCAGTATAACCGTGCCAAGTTGGAGCATACACCTCAGTGGGGGAATAGGACTGGTCATCCGTCTCTGAATCCATCTCCGAGGAGCTATCAGGACCCAGCAAGAGATCTGCGTCAACATGTAGCATTGTCTGCTCCAAAGACCTTGTTTTCACTCTAGATTTTTGCATCACCCACTCAAATGGTTGATTCACAGGAAGAGTAGTTTAATGTACAAACATAGTCGACAAATGGAAATGTAATGAAGAAAAGGATTGGCAAGATATCATTCAAATATATGATGCCTGGTTAAACAAGATGGCATTGCATATTTCACATATATTATGGCTGGCTAAAAGAAATGAGACTGCATAATTCTCATATATGATATAGAAACTAAATAGGTGGCATTACAGAACATGTCTATACTAAGAAGATAACATATATGATGTTGAAAGTAGGGACTACAAGGAAACATATGCATGATATGACCAACATCATGATGCCAAGTTAGAGAAAACACCTTGGGGGGTAAATAGGAGTGGTCAGCTGTGTCCGAATTCGCCTCAGAACAGATATCTTCCTCTGGATTACAATATGGAGAGGGGAGTTTCCATTGAACCCACCATGGAGCGATGTCTGCATGACATTGTACTGCCATGCAAAACTCTTCCCTTTTTCTCTACATGTTCAACATGACTGTGTACAATATCTGACATGCAAACGAAAAAATACGGTGAAATTTTGTAAGGAGAGCATGCAGAAATCTAGAGTGATGGTAACAACCAGTAGATGGATCCAAAAATAATGATAGCAGGACGATGATAGCTTTAATTTAATTAAAAGACACATGGTGATCGCTTTACTTTTTGTTTCCCACCCAAGATGAACAACACAGGCATACCCTAGGTGAACCAGATAATAGACAGATATACCATTCATTGCTGCCTCGATATGTGCCCCACAAGTAATTTTAAAACTCAAGTTAGGACATTAATTTGGACCTGACGTGGAGTCTAAGAGGTGAGCGGGACGATAAAGTAGCAGGTAATATTAAGCAATGCATAACATAAGAAAAAACAAAAGAGTGTGACCTCTCTTGTGGACCCGTGTACTCCTCAGGTTCATCTGTTGAGTCAATGATGGTGAAGTAGTTGCGGTGGGTGCCAATGGCAGGGAAGGAGATCTGAGGCGGCGAAAGACGGTCAGGAGTCGTGATGTCTGGTTTGGTGGATGCTTCTGTCGATGGAGCAGCTCAAGTGAGGTGGATGACATCGCGACAGGAGCAGGACAAACCACACAAAGTTTTCTTCGACACCTATCTGTAACTGAAGTAATTCTGTAAGGTCTCCTTTGGCTTGCAGGATTCTAAAAACGCAGGGATAGAAAAACACCAGAATAGGATAGGAATGCACGTGGGAAATAGAGCATTTGTAAACACATGATTTCTATCAACTTGGGTGTTTGGTTCATAGGAATTGGAAGAGCAGAGGAATGCAAAGAAACATGGCCAAATTAAAGTGAAACCATATGAAAGTGTGTACAGTTAGAATGTTATTCTGCCACCAATGCACTTAGTCTTGTTTTCATGCATAGGATTTTTGAAAAGTAGGTCCAGGTGGATGTTTGTCTCCATTCCTTTAAGTGGAATGCATGAATAATTGAATAGTAGAGTGCCATTGGAAAATGTCCTATTACTAGGTTTTTCCTTCACTTTTTCCATTGAACCACAATAGCCCTAATGGATCGACATGAATGTAGAGTAATAAGTGATGCGACAAGTGTACAACCTCTTTGGCGTAGCCGTGTCGACCTCAGCATCATTGGGTTGGTCTCTAAAGAAGTTGCGGCAGAGGTGGCTGTTAGAGGTGCGATGGAAGATCTGATGCATCTGTAGACAGTGTCCAGTGCACTGCTCTGTTGTGATGGATGGTTCTGTCGTTGGAGCATCTCCGGCAAGCCATAAGACGTCGAGGTTGATGCAGTACAAGATAGACATCGTTAATCTCAAGTGGGATTCTAATAGCATCTCTAATAGATGATGTAAAATACATCACCAAAAAGTGATAGATGTAAACATTACATCATGAAAAAACACTTGACTACAACAGATGAGGTAAAACCTGTTAACTATGAAGTTAACTATCAAAACTGAAATTTATTGTGGAATCTGAATGTTACTGCCGAAACTGAATGCACTAGTAGTAGAGAGGCACTTCACATGTAGTTTAGGCGGCTTGAGCACTAGTAGTAGAGAGATAATGATCTAAATCAGCAGGCAATCAACGGGGAACACAATTGCACATAGCAGCCGGAGCAACACCGCTTGGAGGAGCAGCGCGAACTAGAACAAGAGCAGCAACTCGTGTAGCTGCAGTAGCCCGTGTACCAACATCAGCAGCATGAGCAAGAGCAAGAGCAGAGCAGAGCAGCAGAACAAGCAAGGGGGAGAGCAGAGCAGCGGCACGAGCGACGGGGAGAGCAGAGCAGCAATGCGACCTAGTGAGAGACAAAGCAGCAGTAGCGCGAGCGAGCAAGAGTCGGAGTAGCTGCGTGAGCGAGGGAGAGCCGTAGCAGCAGCAGAGTAGCAGTGCGAGACAACGGGAGGTAGAGCAGCAACAGCAGCTCCGGCTGGTATGGACACCACTGCCGAGGGAGAGAGCCATCATGGAGATGCCGCCGACGGCGCCGACTAAGAGGTAGCCGCACCATGGCGGAGCGGGATCGAGCACCGGCATGCCGGGAGGTCATGTTAAGTAGAAGGTGCGATGGGATGAGTGTACAACCTCTTTGGCGGCGCCGAGTAGGCCTCGGCTTCGTCCTAGTAGTCAGTGAGGATGATACTGTTCTGGTGGAGCAGGTTAAGGAAGCGCTTTGAGATGGAGCAGCCGCGATAAACGAGGCAATCATTGGAGCAACTCCTTGGAGGAGGAGGAAGGGACAGCTGAACTGGCAGGACGATGCGATCGACGATGGATCCTCATCCGGGGCGGTGAATGAGGGATGTCGAGCTGTTGCGGTGAATGACGTCGTCGGGGAAGAGGCTCTGGCTGGGCAGCGGTGGGGTGGCGGACGGAGGAGGGTGGGGTTTCGCGGCTGGAGCTGAGAAGTTTTGGTGGCCCAGGATTTCGAATGAGGATTTCGAATGGCGAAAAGGAAGTGGTGGGAGTGGGTGAACCATGACTTAGGAACGCGCTTGTCCAAAATGTAGGGTGTGTTACAAAAGTACCCGCACCAATTTGATCTAGCAGCCCTATCGGCTCAGGGTTAGAAGGGGGATCTCGCGTGTCGGGATTTGGCAGCTGGAGGGAGTTTTCATGTGCGTTGTAATTTTGGGATAGCAAGGCGCTGGATGTGAAGGCGTGAGTTTTGGGAGCACGATATCTGAATTTTCAGGATAACAAGGTGGTGGTTGAATTTTAGGGACAAGCCTAACATGTAATACTGTACATACCAAATAAATTCGCATTTCCCTCAACAAAAAAATGAAAAAACTAAAACTATTCGCACTGCACAAAGAGACAGCCTTGTCCCGTTTTATTGTACAAATGTTATTCAAAGATATGAATCCATGTTATGTCCAATTAAATTTTTCGTTGGCTGTATAATGCATGTGACCTACTCATACGAACATTTTAGTGCATTCCAAATGTCTATACAACCGCTGCAATTCGAACTAAATTTGAATTCATTTCTCTATTTGAATAAGAATATACAATCATGATTGTTGCCAACTTAAACCATCATTCGTGTATTATCTTAACAACACACCACGTGATTACTATAGAAATAGATATGAACTATGTGTACTATATGAACTCGAATTCTAACTTTTGAATACACTTGATGTTGATTCCAAATAATAGTACATTTGATGTACTAACTAGATCTTCATAATCTAAACCATCTTTCATACGTACATTGTGTTTATCACACAAAGTATAGTGCCCCGCCCCATACATTATGACAAGTTTTTAGCCTTGAGTTGCAAAAGCCACACATTGTCACAAATTCAAATGAATGTTCTATATACTATATGTAGTACAACATGTTCATAACCACTCCATGCATATCACCATTATATATATATTCATGCATGCAGCGCTAACTTTCTCTCGTGCATGCACATGCCCGCCTCCCTCTCACCCTCCCTCAGCATTCTCTAGCTCCATCACACACATTCTTCATTTCACTTTAGGTCGTTCACCCACGATGTGTGTAGGCCCCCCAGCTCCTTCTTTCCGGCACACACCGATCGATATACCTCTCTAGCCAGGTGTGCCTACCACAAACACAAGATTTCCCTCTTCTCTTCTCACCGTCCATGCCTCACACCCGCCCCTCTTTTCATCAATCTAATACTCGCACAATCCTTCCCCCTCGATATAGTAGGCCTCTTGAACCACCTCCTAGCTACACCCCTCTCTCTCTATCCTTCTCTTCGGGTCTTATTTGCTTCTAACACATACATGCATGTATACCAATCAATCCCTACATATACCTAACTCTCAGTGATTCAGGATCCGACTAGCATATGTGACTAGTGAGCTTTAGCATCATTGCTAGACAACATGCCTATCCGGTAAGCAACTCCTACTAATCGTATCTCTATACGATCCTGTCGGTCGGGTAGGTATCTCATACCTCGGCTCCCGACCTCTTTTTCCACAAGGCCCAAAACCGTTTTGATAGCCTTGTCAAGTTAACCTAATGCAGTGCATGTCCGTGTCCGACACGAACCCTTCAGTTCAAGGACACCTAGCAGCACCCCAATTTTATGAGCCCACTACTATACGTACTTGACGTGCGAAGGTGCAACATCGGAAATGGCAATTTACTTGATATTCATGAGGGATCTTTCTACCATTCTAACATGCATAGAAATAAAGAAGCATAACAATCACAAGTAAAACATATATTGTGAAATAGTATGGCTCCTTCATGGATGTTCTTCCAGGTCGGCTCCAACTCCGATGACCATCTAGAAACCCCATCTTGTTTGTCACGCCGAGCCGCCAAGCCACCAACCTGATCTCTATTATCCAAATACTACAACTAGTAATGAATTTTACATAGAGTCATAAGTCGACACGCAGGTTGTTGTACAGTAAAATGATAGCACTTTGGCTCCTGTCGGCTGACAAACATGACACGTAGGCCATGTATAATTTACACGCATGCATCACATACACATGAGCCATACTATTCACATCAAACCCTGCAAAATAAAGTTATGCGTAGAATCGCATTCTACCGGTTTTGAGTGATCGTGTACGAAATACAAGGCGCTACACACATGCGGTCCTGCTAGCCGGTTAGCGGGCGGGGTTCGAAGGGGCAGCGCCCCTCGCGGGTGCGGGCAGTGCCCGACGTTTTCGGGAATCACAGATCACATCTGAACTCCGATCACGCCGAATTTTCCGATCTGACCAATCTCATCGATCATCGCGAGCCTGATTCGGATTTACGTTTCACTGTTAACCCCGATGGTGGATACCGACCGGTATGGGTAGGTTGTGTCACGACCTCATCGATTCCGATCATCAGAAAACATAGCCACATCTATCCCATGTGCAGTTGATCTCATCAACCATGCACACATCCGATCTCATCAACGATAACAGATCTCATCTGTCGCCTCCACATATCGAATATGCATACGATCTGAAACCAAATCCAATAGCAGAGGCTCTGATACCACTGTTGGGTTCTACGGTAGGGTGCGTCGACTGCAAATTAAAATTTTCCTATGCGCAGAACAACCAAAAACATGCTACGGGAGATGGATCACAGTTCGTTACAACTAGACGCGTAGTGTCATGCAGCGGAAGAAGAGTTGGGGCAGCGCGTCCACGTGGATCATCTCCTCCTCGTCTGATCTCCCTCGTACATCCAGTAGTCGATTCCCACGTACAGGTTCGCTGGAGCGGCGCAAGTGCATCGCCTCTAATAGTATCCGCGCGTGTAGGAGGAATGTCGTGCGATGGACTGCTAGGTCTGATCAGACAACCGACGGCGAGTGGAGGTGTCTATTCGCAGCACATGCAAACCCTAGTGATAGTGCCGAAGCGATCAATCGCATGAGTTGGCGGTACCTCCACTTTATATAGGCGTCCATCACGGGCTCAACACTTGGGCCTTGCACGGATCCTAAAGCCTATAAGTCTACTCGGCCACAATCCGAATACAGCTAGGATCACATCCGACCAGTGTCCTCGGATCCGACCTCATAGGTTCCTTCCCTTAAGCGCGCGACCCCTTAGGTTCAAGCCGGCTTGGTCGCAGTTCGGATCACCTCCAAACTGCACAGTTGGTAGCGGCCTCTAGCGAGGCATGCCAAACACCAAACAGACTATGAAGCTGGTTAGGCGAACCTGTACATCATACTTCCATTCCTTTTGCCACACGATATATGTTGTCGGGCTCAAGGCGAGTCTATCATCCTTGTGCTAGCCCGACCTCTTTCTAATTCCAGTGATGCCGACCACAAACCGGATTATCTTATAATCCTTGTCGCATGGCCATGATTATCCTAGTCAGATCACACGAGGGGCCCAGAGTATATCTCTCCTCATCGGAGGGGCAAATCCCGTCTTGCTCGACCATGTCTCGCAACATGGTTATGTACAAACCCGAAACCTACCTTTATAACTACCCAGTTACGGAGTAGCGTTTGGTCGGCCCAAAGCAAGTATGTCACCATCCCGAGTACATGTGTCAGCTCAGGTCTTAGGACATAGAACGTATGTTGTACTAGAGACTCACAGATGACACATCGCTGCGTCTCATAGTTGGGTATGTCCGACTCGGACCTTATCTCAGCTCGGATCTGACTACGTTGAATCCGACCAGATCCTTCCAAGTCCATATTAACCGGTTAGCATCCAATCATATGCTAGTCTAGTTGGCTGTTCGTCCACACAGCCCTTTCGAATAGGGACCTTTTAGGACAGTCATCATACAATGCATAGTCCCACAAATAAGTCACGTACTTGCTGATACACATCATTGATAATGTCCAAGGACTATCTTTATTCATAAACACATAGGAAATATCATCATACATGATTGCCTCTAGGCCATATCTCCGATAGCATCCCTTCTCTTACTGATATTGTACGTGTGCCCTCCATTTGTCTAGCAGGCCTCTCCCACCATTTGTGAGAAGCAACTCCACCACCAACCCCTCTAACACTCTAGCTCTGTCTCTCTCCCAACCTTATTCCTCTCCTACACATATTCATGGATGCCGATCGATCTCCCTCAATACATAAGGTAGGTCTCTCTCCTCCTCCACACATATACCAGCCATTCTACCTCTATAGTTAGGTCTCTGCCCCCCCCCACAGACCGATAGTTGATCGCTAAAGGTAGGTATCCATGCAACAGAGACAAACTACACCTGTCCCGTCTCACGTTCCAGTAGGCCAGTGATACGTCTCCAACATATATATAATTTTTTATTGTTCCATGCTGTTATATTATCATTATTGGATGTTTCACAATCATTTTATAGCAACTTTATATCATTTTTTGGGACCAACTTATTGACATAGTGCCCAGTGCCAGTTGTTATTTTTTGCTTGTTTTTACTTCACAGAAAATCAATATCAAATGAAGTACAAACACAACGAAAGTTTTTAGAGATTTTTTCTGGACCAGAAGAGACCTGTTGGGCCAAAGAAGTACTAGAGGGGGGCTCCCGTGGGGAGCACAACCCACCAAGGCGCGCCTGGGGCCTAGGCGCACCTTGGTGGGTTGTGCCCACCTTGGTGGCCTCCCACACCGCCTCTTTGCTCTATAAATACCCTAATATTCCAAAAACCCTAGGGGAGTCGATGAAAATCAATTCCAGCCGCCGCAAGTTCCAGAAACCACAGATCCAATCTAGACACCATCACAGAGGGGTTCATCATCCTCGTTGGTGCCTCTCCGATGATGCGTGAGTTGTTCATTATAGATCTACGGGTCCGCAGTTAGTAGCTAGATGGTTTCCTTTCTCTCTTTTGATTATCAATACAATGGTCTCTTGGAGATCTATGATGTAACTCGTTTTGCGGTGTGTTTGTTGGGATCTGATGAATTCTGAGTTTATGATCAGATATATGTTTTTATCCATGAAAGTTATTTGAGTCTTTTGATCTCTTATATGCATGATTGCTTATAGCCTCATATTTCTTCTTCGAATATTTGGTTTAGTTGGGCCGACTAGATCATTTTTTTCTTGCCATGGGAAGAGGTGCTTTGTGATGGGTTCGATCTTACGGTGCTTGATCCTAGTGACAGAAGGGGAACCGACACATATGTATTGTTGCTATTAAGGATAACAAGATGGGGTCTATTTCTACATAAATAGATCTTGTCTACAACATGTCATCATTCTTATTGCATTACTCTGTTTCTCCATGAACTTATTACACTAGATGCATGCTGGATAGCGGTCGATGTGTGGAGTAATATTAGTAGATGCAGGCAGGAGTCGGTCTGCTAATCTTGGATGTGATACCTATATAATGATCATTGTGTATATATCGTCATGATTATTTGAAGTTCTATCAATTCCCCAACAGTAATTTGTTTACCCACCGTATGGTATTTTACTTCGAAATTTTTATATAGGTTTTTTTGGGAAATGTAGCATGCAATTTCAAGAAAATTCCTACGCTCACGCAAGATCTATCTAGGAGATGCATAGCAACGAGAGGGGGATAGTGTGTCTACGTGGTAGATGTAGTCAAACTTCTTCTAGATCCGACCGATCAAGCACCGGAACGTACGACACCTCTAAGTTCTGCACATGTTCAGGTTGATGACGTCCCTCGTCCTCTTGATCCAGCAAAGGCATCAAGGAAGAAGATGAGTTCCGTCAGCACGACGGTGATGATGAAGTGATCTGCGTAGGGCTTCGCCTAAGCACTACGAAGATATAACCGGAGGCGTAAACTGTGGAGGGGGGCGCCGCACACGGCTAACAATTGTAGGTGTGTGTTCTAGGCACCCCTCCCGACATATATATAGGTGGGAGGGGGAGGGGAGCAGCCTTGGGGCGCCCCAAGTAGGACGAATCCTACTTGGGGTCCTCCCCCAATTCGGCCAACCCCTTCCTTATTTCTGGAGAGAAAGAGGGAAGGGGGAAGGGAGAAATGATAGGGGGGCGAACCCCCCTTGATCCTTCTCCAATTCGGCCACATTCCTAAGGGGGGGGGGCTACCCCTTGTGGGCTGGTGTGCTCCCCTCTTATGGCCCATATCTTTCCCCCGGGGGTTCTGGTAACCCCCCCCGGTACTCCAATAAATACCCGATACTACCAGGAACACTTCCGTGTCCGAATACTATCAACCTATATATCAATCTTTACCTCTCAACCATTTTGAGACTCCTCGTCAAGTCCGTGATCTCATCCAGGACTCCAAACAACATTCTGTCACTGTCGTAGTCAATCGGCGGATCTCGGGTAGGGGGTCCCGAACTGTGCGTCTAAGGCGGATGGTAACAAGAGGCAGGGAACACGATGTTTTACCCAGGTTCGGGCCCTCTTGATTTAGGTAAAACCCTACGTCCTGCTTGATTTATTCTTGATGATATGAGTATTACAAGAGTTGATCTACCATGAGATCGGAGAGGCTAAACCCTAGAAGCTAGCCTATGGTATGATTGTCTGTTGTCCTACGGACTAAACCCTCCGGTTTATATAGACACTAGAGGGTGCTAGGGTTACACAAGGTCGGTTACAAAGGAGGAGATATCCATATCCGTACTGCCTAGCTTGCCTTCCACGCCAAGTAGAGTTCCATCCGGACACGAGACGAAGTCTTCAATCTTGTATCTTCATAGTCCAACAGACCGGCCAAAGAATATAATCCGGCTGTCCAGATACCCCCTAATCCAGGACTCCCTCAGTAGCCCCTGAACCAGGCTTCAATGACGATGAATTCGGCACGCAGTGTTGTCTTCGGCATTGTAAGGCGGGTTCCTCCTCCGAATACACCACAGAAAAATCTGAATACAAGGATAGTGTCCGACCCTGCAAAATAAGTTCCACATACCACTGTAGAGAGAATAATATTTCCACAAATCTAATCTACTGACACGTTTTGGCAACATGACATCACACCATGTCTTGGTGATTACTCAAACCGTTTTTCTTTAACTAGCCCCGCACATAACACGAGGCAGTTTCCTGACACGTCTTGTCAACGCAGAGATCGTGTCCCCCTTATTACGGGATTCTCATCAATACGGGCGTGGGTAACCCAACCGCGCCACCAATTACGGCGCTTGGGGGATAAGTAAGTTTTACCAGGCTAGTGGGGAGCATAGTTTCGGCTGCCCTTATAAAGAGATAAGGTTTAACCTTTCTCTACCCAAGCCTTCTTCCTCCTTTATCATCTGTTCTTGCGCACTCGAGATCCAATGACCAAGTCCACATCCTTCCCCTCAACCTTCTCCAAACATGTCTGAAGCGGGAGGCAAATGGATGGCTTCCTCCGTTACAGAGGGACACATCAAGAAGCTGCGCAGAGCCGGATACTTAGCCGCGAATATCGCGCACCGGCTGCCCACTGCGGGGCAGATCGTTCCTACCCCGGAACCTCATGAGATGGTAGTTTTCCTCCACCACTTCCTCCGTGGACTGGGGTTTCCCCTCCATCCATTCTTCTGTGGTCTCATGTTCTACTACGGGCTGGACTTCCATGATCTGGCCCCGAACTTCATCCTCAACATTTCGGCGTTCATCATCGTGTGTGAGGCTTTCCTCCGCATCCGGCCCCACTTCGGCCTGTGGCTGAAGACCTTCAATATCAAGCCAAAGGTGGTGGGGGGACAACAAGTAGCTCATAAAGGGGTGGCAATCAGCCTAGTTCTACATCACTGAGCTGCGCGACACCAACTGGGTGGTGGCCCCTGAGTTTCGATCCGGAATCCCCACGCGGCTCACCTCCTGGAAAGAGAAGGGCCTATCCTGGGGTTCATCGGTGGAGCTGGACGGACTCCAGAAATGTATCCGGAATATGGCAAGCAAGAAGCTCAAGCTTGTCAACATAGTCCACATCATGCTCATCCGCCGGATCCTCCCGTGTCAACAACGGGATTTCAACTTGTGGGAGTTCGACCCAGCCCAGCACCAGACTCTAAGCGAGCTCTTCGACACAACGCACAAGGACGTCTCGAGGGTGCTGTTCAAGGGCGCCGAGGTCCCTCCCTCTCTCACCGAGGACCGCAGGCTAAGTGTGAAGCGCCCAGCGCATTCGGTGAGTTCTATACATCCAGTAGGATATTTATTTCCCCTAGCTTAACTATGTGCGGGGTCTGAGCTCCATGCCTTTGACAGGACTGGGTGGAGACATCGAGGCAGATTAACTGTCTGGCCCCTCTGCCCGAAGACACTGCAGACGCTCTCCTGACGGAGATGCTGACTCCGGCTCCTTACAAGGTGCCGGAGAAGACAAAGAAGCCCAAGGGAACCCGAAAGAGTTCCTGACGCCAGGTGTTATCGGACTCATCGTCCGATAACTCCATGACGCATTCCTCCCTCGAAGACGAGGAAGAAGATGAAGATGCTCCCCCTCCAGTCGGGGGAGACAAGAAAAGGAAGGCTGCCCCAACCGGGGGGGGGGGGCGAAGGGTCCAAGAAGGGAAGGACTCTCCTTCCTGACTACTCCACCATCGTCGCCGAAGGCGGAGACAAGTGGTTGCTCAGGGTCAAGCCCCTCACGAAGTCGTAAGTATTCGGATACCAGAGTAACTCATACCATACCTTTGTCGCACTGCTTCTCCTAACGATAAATTATGATTATGCAGACCGCCCCGCACCCGTATAGATGTATCCTCGTCGGACGGCTCCCTGGGCTCGTCGGATATGGATAGCGATCCACTTCCGACCGCCACCTCCCCTTGCCCGACAGACAACGCCGAGGTGTTGTCTCAAGAGGCACCGGGTCGAGGCGAAGCTGTCCCAGAGGCACCTCAAGGCAACCTTCCGGACTCCGGGAGTAGAGGGAGCAAGGCTCTCGAGGGCTCCGAGTTCGGCCCTCAGCCAAACACCGCGCCGGAACCTCCAGTGGTTCTGGACTCGGGCTGGCGGCCTCCTTCCAAAAGGGGCAAGACGCCTGTGCCGGCGACCTCTGTCCATCTAGAGGCACCTGACAATCTGCTGGGAGCGCTTCGCAGCGCTTCCATCGACGAAGAGCACCGCACTATTATGAGTGCGGTGGTCCAGAAGGTTCAGTCCGCCTAGAGCGGATTGACTGAAGCATGTGCCAGCCTTCTAACAGGCTTTGAGGTAAGTATTTGAAATATAGGAAAAATATTACCGCATAGACAGTAGCCCCTGATGCTCTGTTCGGTGTTCATAAAGAAAAGCCGAATAGAGGATCAAATAATATCGCAGGAGTCTAATATAAGTATGTCTATATGCGTATGCAGGCTTCATTGCTGGCCTCTGCCGCACTAACTGCGGAGGTCGCCGCACTAAAGCAGGACCTCGAAGGGTCCATGGAAGAGCTCGGCCTTGCCAAGAGGCAACTCGAGGAGAACAAAGGTAAGTAGTACCTAGTCTATGGATATATATAAAAGGAATGCGATTGCAAAATGACAAGATCATCGTAAATTTTCCAAGGGCCATGACCGAGGTGGCGACCCTAAAGAAAGCGCTATCCGAGGCCGAAAACAAAGCATCCTTGGAGTGCACCGAGCGGGAAAAACAAGAGGCACGGGTGGGCGAGGTGCAGCAAGAGCTCCACGCTCTCATGAAGAAGCACGAGGCGTTGGAGCTTGACTTGAAGAGGCGAGAGTCCGAGCTTGCCGCGGCCCTTGAGAGTGCAAAGAGTGCTAAGGCCGAAGCCCAAAAGGCCCTCCAGGAGATTGATGCGAATAGTTATCATCCTCGACCTCTCAGTCTGCCGCTGTCTCATGAGGGCTGGCTTCTCCGTCTTCCAGTGCCGAATCTTGCTAAGGTGGGTGTTCTTCGGCGCTATCCGTGGTAGTATTATATCCCGTGCCGGAATCACCGTTTTTGCTTTGGCGGGATTTAGAGCAGCGCCGCTGACGCCGGCGCTTTGGCTGTTTCTTGGGGGCGTCATCCCCCACTGTTCCATCGCCATCTCCATCTTTTGGAGTATCCACCATATATATGTCATATGGCGAGGTGGCCTTCCAGCGCCCTACAGGTGCTGGTTCCTGTTCGTCTCCTACATCGTCGTCCATGCCGTCGATGTCTTCGGAGCTGAAGTCAAGAATGTCGGTTAGATCGTCGATAGTGGCTACAAAGTGGGTGGTGGGTGGGCTTTGAATTTCCACATTGTCCGTATCCCACCCTCGCTGACCATAGTCCGGCCAGGGCTCTCCTGATAAAGAGAGAGACTTAAGAGAATTCAGGATGTCACCAAAAGGCGAATGCTACAGGATGTCTGCCACGGTGAACTCCATTATCGGCGCCCAATCGGATTTGATTGGCAGGGGCGCGGGGGGTTCGGAGTCCGGGAAGGAGTCCGGATCCTCGGAGTCGCGGGTCATGCAGAGTGCGGGGCTAGCGTTCGGCTTGATCGCCTTTGAGATCGAAACCCCCGAGGTGACGTCCAACCGCTCATCCTCGATTGGCGCAATAGGCTCTGAGTTAGGGGTCGGAACCGATGCGTGTGCGGCCTCTAGGACACTGTCCGGAGGCAGGGCTAGATCATGACCGTCGAGATAGTGCGGCGCTCTTGGCCGTGGCTCGAACCCGTCGAAGATCAAGTCTCCGCGGATGTCAGCCGTGTAGTTTAAGCTTCCAAACCTGACTTGATGGCCAGGGGCATAGCTTTCGATCTGCTCTAGGTGGCCGAGCGAATTGGCCCGCAGAGCGAAGCCACCGAAGACGAAGATCTGTCCGGGGAGAAAAGTCTCACCCTGGACCATATCATTGTTGATGATCAAACGAGCCATCGGGCCTAAAGGCGACGACACAGAGGAACTCTCAATGAAAGCACCAATGTCGGTGTCAAAACCGGCAGATCTCGGGTAGTGGGTCCCGAACTGTGCGTCTAGGCCGGATGGTAACAGGAGGCAGGGAACACGATGTTTTACCCAGGTTCGGGCCCTCTTGTTGGAGGTAAAACCCTACGTCCTGCTTGATTAATATTGATGATATGGGTAGTACAAGAGTAGATCTACCACGAGATCAAGGAGGCTAAACCCTAGAAGCTAGCCTATGGTATGATTGTTGTATATGGAGTTGATTGCCTATGGACTACAACCCTCCAGTTTATATAGACACTGGATAGGGTTAGGGTTACATAGAGTCGGTTACAATGGTAGGAGATCTTGAATATCCGCATCGCCAAGCTTGCCTTCCACGCCAAGGAAAGTCTCATCCGGACACGGGACGAAGTCTTCAATCTTGTATCTTCATAGTCCAGGAGTCCGGCTGAAGGTATAGTCCGGCTACCCGAACACCCCCTAATCCAGGACTCCCTCAGTAGCCCCTGAACCAGGCTTCAATGACGACGAGTCCGGCGCGCAAATTGTCTTCGACATTGCAAGGCGGGTTCCTCCTCCAAGTCCTTCATAGAAGATTGTAAACACCAAGAGTAGTGTCCGGCTCTGCAAAATAAGCTTCCACATATTGCCATAGAGAGAATAATATTAACGCAAATCAAATCTGCTGACGTATTCCGCAGTGCGTCATCACACTACAGCCAAGTCCTTCACTCGAATCGTTTTCACTTTTCCACCTCAGCGTGTTTTGCGAGGCGGTTTCCTTGGCACGTCTTGTCAAAGCAAAGATCGTGTACCCCCCTTTTATGGGATTCTCATCAATACGGACGTGGGTAACCCAACCGCGCCACTTATCACGGTGCTTGGGAGGCAAGCGAGTTTTACTAGGCAGGTGGGGACGCACAACCGCATCCGCCCATATAAGGGGACAAGGATCCACCTTTTTACCTACGCCTTCTTCCTCCTTTGCCTATCCATCTCCTGCGCACCCGAGCTCCAGCGCCCAAGCCCGCACTTCCCACCTCAACCTTCTCCAGCAATGTCCGGAGCGGGAGGCAAGTGGATGGTCTCCTCCATCACGGAGGGAAAAATCAAGAAGCTAAGGAAGGTCGGATACCTGTCCAAGGACATCGCGCACTGGCTTCCCGAAGAGGGGTAGCTTCTCCCCACCCCAAGGCCCCATGAGAGGGTGGTATTTCTCCCCCACTTCCTCCGCGGACTGGGTTTTCCACTCCACCCATTTGTCTGGGGGCTCATGTTCTACTACGGCCTGGATTTCCATGATCTGGCTCCGAACTTCATCCTCAACATCTCGGCGTTTATCGTCGTGTGCGAGGCTTTTCTCCGCGTCCGCCCCCATTTCGGCCTCTGGCTCAAGACCTTCAACGTCAAGCCCATGGCGGGCAAGATGGCCAACGTCCTATGGTTCGAGGGCTCTTTCATGGAGACCCTAAAGGGATGGCAATCCGGGTGGTTTTATATCACCAAGCCGCGCGATCCAGAATGGACCGCAGCCCCCGAGTTCCGATCCGGACCCCCCACGCGGCTTATGTCCTGGAAAGAGACGGGCCTATCGTGGGGTGATGAAAAAGAGGTGACTGGATTGCAAACATGCATCTAGTCCCTGGTGAACAAGCCAGTCCGGCTTATTAATATAATCCAGGTTATGCTCGTCCGCCGGATCCTCCCATGCCAACAACGGGATTTTAATCTATGGGAGTTCGACCTGGCGCAGCATCAAACCCTTAGCAGGCTCTTCGACACGACGTACGAAGATGCCTGGAAGATGCTTCTCAAGGGCGCCGAGGCTCCCGCATCCGCTTCCGAGGACCGCGGATACAGCTCGCAGCGTCATGCTAGCGAGGTATGCCATCTACACCTTTTAGAGGATGTTAAGCTTTTTTCATAGTTTGACTCTATGCGGGATCTAACTCCCTTACCTTTGATAGGCTTGGCGGGCGATATTCGGACCGATTAACTGTCCGGCTCCGCTGCCCGAAGACCCAGGCCCAGCTCTACTAGCGAAGCTGCTGGTTCTGGCGCCTTCTGTGGTGCCGGAGAAGAAGGCCAAGAAGAAGAAGACCACGGGGACTCGAAAGAGTGCCCGCAACATGGTGGTGTCGGACTCGTCATCTGACGAGTCCGAGACGCCCTCCTCCCGCGAAAACGAGGAGGAGGAAGAAGAAAACTCTCCCCCCCCCCCCAGCGGAGGGAGGAGAGAAGAGGATGGTCGCCCCAGCGGGGGAGGCCGAGGGGTCTAGGAAAAGGAAGACCCCTCCACCGGACTACGCCTCCAACGCCGAAGAGGGCAAAGAGGAGTGGCCAAACAGGGCCAAGCGTCCGGCGAAATCGTAAGTTCGGATATCAGAGTAACTCATGATGTTCCTTTGTTGCACAGCTTTCCCTGATGTCGAATGTAATTATGCAGTCCGCCCTGGGCCGAATTCGACGAATCGTCGGGCGGCTCCCTGGACTCATTGGACATGAACTCAGTTCCGCCCGCTGTCTCCCCCCGCACTGCAGACGACGCCGAAGTGGTGTCGCGACAAGCTCTGGGGCAGGAGGAGGTGGTCCCGAAGGAGCCGCAAGGCAACCTCCCGGACTCCAGGAGTGAAGGGGATAAGGCTCCCCAGGGCTCTCAGTCCGGCTTTGTGCCGGACACCGCGCCGGAATCTTCCACAGTTCTGGACTGCGGTAGGCGAACTCCTTCCAAGAGGAGCAAGCCTTCTGAGCCGGCGGTCTCCGTCCAACCGGAGGTGCCGGACAATCTGCTGGAGGTGCTTGACGACGCCTCCATCGACGAGGGGCATCGTACTATTATGAGTACGGTGATCCAGAAGGTTCAGTCCGCCAAGAGCGGACTGACTGAAGCTTGCGCTAGCCTTCTAACAGGCTTCGAGGTAAGTAAAAATATGTAAAAATATTACCGCATAGACAGTAGCCCCTGATGCTCTGTTTGGCGTTCGAAAAGAAAAGCCGAATAGAGGATCTATTAAATATCGCGGAAGTCTAACAAAAAAGAGTTAATATGCGTATGCAGGCTTCGCTGCTATCCACCGCCGCACTGACTGCGGAGGTGGGTGTCCTAAAGCAGGACCTCGAGCGGACCGAGCAAGAGCTCGGCCTTGCCAAGCGGCGGCTCGAGGAGGAAGAAGGTAAGAAATACCTTACAGAAAAAATGCCTATAAAAAGGCTTGATTGCAAAAAGAGTAACAGGATTGTACTTCTTATTGTAGGGTCCATGACTGAGGTGGCGACCCTTAAGCAGGCGCTATCTGAGGCCGAAAGGAAAACGGCTGCGGAGCGCACTGAGCGAGTCAGACTTGGGGCTCAGGTCGGCGAGGTGCAGCAAGAGCTTCAGGCTCTCATGAAAAAACATGAGAGTTTGGAGCTGGAGTCGAAGGCGCAAGCATCCGAGCTTGCAACGGCCCTAGAGGCTGCCAAGTCTGCCAAGGCCGAAGCCCAAAAGGCCCTCCAAGAGTTGGAGGAGATGAGGAAGATAGCAGCGGGTAAGGCATTCTTTATGCAAAGCAGAAATATAAAAGTGAACTACCTGTTACTTACCCGAATCCGGAGCTCTCCAGGGGCATTCACAGATCTTCCCTGCAGCGTATCTGACGCCGCCGCATTCTACCGAGCTGAAGAGGGTAGCTCGACGGAGAAGGTGTTCTGGTCTCAGTATTCTGAGGCTGGACACCTTGTGCCCTTGAGCGACCAACTGAAACAGCTGGTCGAGCTCCACAAGGCGGCCGAGCAGGCCATGAAGGGCTTCATAGTTCGGCTGTGGCCCGGAGAGGCCCTACCTGGGAGCTATTTCGGGCTGGTGCGGCGGTTGGTGGAGGCCTGTCCGAGGCTTGAGGTCATCAAGCGCTCTGTCTGCATCGAAGGTGCCCGTCGGGCCCTTGCCCATGCAAAGGTGCACTGGGGTAAGCTGGACGGTGAGAAGCTTGTGAAGGACGGGCCGCCGCCGGGGAAGGAGCATCGCAAACCTGAGAACTACTACAAGGATGTTCTTGCAGGTGCCCGCCTTGTGGCGGATGAATGTACCAAGGATGTGATATTTGAATGAACTCGCTCGTGTTTATCCTGTGCGCTGAAAACTTGTTCATATGCGCTAAGCAATGCTTATTGAATTTAAAATATTACTTTCTGTGCGGCCGTTTATCAAAAATTGAGAGATGGCCAATCGTCGGCTTCTGCCCCCGTGCCACTAGTGCTGGGGTGTTCGGGATAAACCTGAGCGCTCTTTTTCCCATAGTTGGGTCCTTCGAGGGAGACGCTCAGCACAACGAACCAGGCAATCGGACTATAATGCTTGAACACTCTCACTTAGCCATAGAACTCTATAATTTTAAATTTCGACGAAGCCCCTAGTTCGGAAGACCAAGTTCGGGGCGCTATCCACGCCTTGGCCGGACAAAGCCAGCTCCTCGCTCGAAGCGGCATAAGCCTGTAGGGACTCGAAAAAACCTCTCGAACAGCGACCGGTCTCTCGCCACATCATGACAGTCAGCTTTAGCTTTCTCCACTGAGGTGCTTAACCCAGCTGAACCGGGGCACAATCGCAGTGGTTCTCCTAGTGCTACCTTAGCCGATAGAGCGGAACGTAAGGCACCAAAACATAGGAGCCAGGCAAACCCAACTATTGACCCAAATCATGATTCAGAGCCGATGCATATAGTGCTATAAGTTCATGGTGCTGCACTTGTGAAAGTGTACGGACTTCTCACACCATTATGAGGGGTACTGAAGCCCCTGGCGTGTTTGCCGTACCATGGTGTACGGGTGCAATCATGTCATTTAATAAACACAAATGTGAAAAGAAGACAATGCAAAAAATAGACAAGAAGCTAAGCATTGTTTATAGAGAGGCTATTTATCAAAGCCGAACGATACAAATAGTGAGGTAAGCAAAAGATATTGGACTATTCAGTATGTCCTGACCAGGGCAGGCCGCAGAATTGTATTTAAAACAGGTATACCGCTCATAACAGAGACCACCTAGGAGTTCCATAATGCGGATGGCTTGTCTGCCTCCCTGGATCTTGCATCGTTTGTGCGGCAGTCGAATTGCCGAATAGTTCGTCCGAAGTATGGAGTCCTGAAAGTAAGAAAAAATTAAAAAAGAATCCGGCAGCCCCTACTACGTTTTAAGCCGTATTTTGGGCGTGCCGTTATTGTGCCCCTTCCCCTGTGCCCATGGTATTTCAAGGGCATAGTTATGTACGCGAGGTACTGGTTTCGCTATGTCACGAAAGCTGGGGTTGGGGTCGCATTGCTACGCTTGCTCAAAGTGTGCCAGGCGGTCCTGCTGTGGGTTACTCCGGGCACGCTTGGCAGTGTCTGGCTTTTTAATGGCTGGACTGGAGAATTGCCTGAGAAGGCTACTTTGTACCTCCGCTGTGAGAGCGGCCGTATGCTCCTCCGTACAAAGGGAGCGTTCGGTGTTTCCGTTGACCGTAATTACTCCTCGAGGGCCTGGCATCTTGAGCTTGAGATATGCATAGTGCGGCACCGCATTGAACATTGCGAATGCGGTTCGTCCGAGCAGGGCATGATAGCCACTGCAAAACGGGACTATATCAAAGATTAACTCTTCGCTTCGGAAATTGTTCGGGCATCCGAAGACCACGTCAAGTGTTACTGAGCCTGTACAGTTGGCTTCTACACCTGGTATAACGCCTTTAAAGGTCGTTCTTGTGGGCTTAATCCTTGAGGGGTCTATGCCCATTTTCCGCACTGTATCCTAATAAAGCAGGTTCAGGCTACTGTCGCCATCCATGAGGACTCTTGTGAGATGAAATCCGTCAATGATTGGGTCGAGAACCAATGCGGCGAAGCCGCCATGACAGATGCTAGTGGGATGGTCCCTTCGATCAAAAGTGATCGGGCAGGAGGACCATGGGTTGAGCTTCGAGGCGACTGGCTCCATCGCGTATACGTCCTGTAGCGCACGCTTCCGCTCCCGCTTGGGAATGTGGGTTGCATATATCATGTTCACCATCCGCACTTGTGGGGGAAAGCCCTTCTGTCCTTTGTTGTTCGGTGGCTTGGGCTCCTCGTCGTCGCTGTGCAGCCCCTTATCTCTATTTTCGGCCCTTAACTTGCCTGCCTGCTTGAACACCCAACCATCCCTGTTAGTGTGATTGGCTGGCCTTTCGGGGGTGCCATGTATCTGGCACAAGCGATCGAGTATTCGGTCCAAATTGGATGGGCCCTGAGTATTCTTTTTGAATGGCTTTTTCTGCTGACCGGATTTATAGCCTTTGAATCCGGCATTGACTGCCGTGTCTTCATTGCTGTCGCTGCTAACGCGGCGTTTATGCTTATTCCGACGTGTCCTGCCACTTTTGTCCTTGGTATCCGAATTACCAGGCTTCTTTGATAAGTTGTTACTGGGAGCTAGCCAGCTGTCTTCTCCCGCGCAAAAGCGGGTCATGAGTGTCGTGAGGGCTGCCATGGATTTCGGCTTTTCCTGTCCCAGGTGCCGGGCAAGCCACTCATTGCGGATGTTATGCTTGAAGGCTGCTAGGGCCTCTGAGTCCGGACACTCGACTATCTGGTTTTTCTTTGTTAGGAACCGTGTCCAGAATTGTCTGGCCGATTCCTCTGGCTGCTGAATTATGTGGCTTAAGTTGTCGGCATCCGGTGGTCGCACGTAATTTCCCTGGAAGTTGTTGAGGAATGCGGCTTCCAGGTCCTCCCAAGAACCGATTGAGTCTGCTGGCAAGCTGTTAAGCCAATGCCGGGCCGGTCCTTTAAGTTTGAGCGGGAGGTATTTGATGGCGTGTAGATCATCGCCGCGTGTCATGTGGATGTGAAGGAGATAATCCTCGATCCATACTGCCGGATCTATTGTGCCATCGTATGATTCGATGTTTACGGGTTTGAAACCCTCTGGGATTTTATGATCCATTACTTCGTTCGTGAAGCATAGCGGGTGTGCGGCGCCTCTGTACTGGGCTATATCACGACGCAGTTGGGAAGAGCTATGTCTGTTGTGTTCGGCTCGGCCAAATTTGTTGTATCCGGAGTGAAGATCATTGTCACATGCCGTAGGGCGCCTGCGCGATCCGTAGATCGATCTTGTTTGTCTTGCCTTATCCTCCAGTATGTCTCGCAGGTCGGGCACATTTTCCTGTGCCTTAGTTGAGCGGCGCCGGGGCATCGCTTGGGTGGAGGGCCGAGAGGCCTCTCTGTCACGGCCGCGAGGTGTCCGGTCTGCCATGTCATGCGCTATTGATGCAGGTGCTTCCTCCTCTGATCGGGGTAGTGGCCTGCGCTTCGGGTAACTCTTGGAGGGGCCTTCGAGTTCATACTCTTCGGCCGCAAGGACTTAAGTCCATCTGTCAGCTAGCAAATCTTGGGCAGCTCTAAGTTGTTGCTGCTTTTTCTTGAGGCTGCTTGCCGTGGCTAAAAGCCTGCGTTTAAAACGCTCTTGTTTGGCGGGGTCTGATGGTATGACGAATTCGTCATCATCGAGGCTTGCCTCGTCTTTGGAGGGCGGCGTATAGTTATCATCCTCGACCTCTCAGTCTGCCGCTGTCTCATGAGGGCTGGCTTCTCCGTCTTCCAGTGCCGAATCTTGCTAAGGTGGGTGTTCTTCGGCGCTATCCGGGGTAGTATTATATCCCGTGCCGGAATCACCGTTTTTGCTTTGGCGGGATTTAGAGCAGCGCCGCTGACGCCGGCGCTTTGGCTGTTTCTTGGGGGCGTCATCCCCCACTGTTCCATCGCCATCTCCATCTTTTGGAGTATCCACCATATATATGTCATATGGCGAGGTGGCCTTCCAGCGCCCTACAGGTGCTGGTTCCTGTTCGTCTCCTACATCGTCGTCCATGCCGTCGATGTCTTCGGAGCTGAAGTCAAGAATGTCGGTTAGATCGTCGATAGTGGCTACAAAGTGGGTGGTGGGTGGGCTTTGAATTTCCACATCGTCCGTATCCCACCCTCGCTGACCGTAGTCCGGCCAGGGCTCTCCTGATAAAGAGAGAGACTTAAGAGAATTCAGGATGTCACCAAAAGGCGAATGCTACAGGATGTCTGCCACGGTGAACTCCATTATCGGCGCCCAATCGGATTTGATTGGCAGGGGCGCGGGGGGTTCGGAGTCCGGGAAGGAGTCCGGATCCTCGGAGTCGCGGGTCATGCAGAGTGCGGGGCTAGCGTTCGGCTTGATCGCCTTTGAGATCGAAACCCCCGAGGTGACGTCCAACCGCTCATCCTCGATTGGCGTAATAGGCTCTGAGTTAGGGGTCGGAACCGATGCGTGTGCGGCCTCCAGGACACTGTCCGGAGGCAGGGCTAGATCATGACCCTCGAGATAGTGCGGCGCTCTTGGCCGTGGCTCGAACCCGTCGAAGATCAAGTCTCCGCGGATGTCAGCCGTGTAGTTTAAGCTTCCAAACCTGACTTGATGGCCAGGGGCATAGCTTTCGATCTGCTCTAGGTGGCCGAGCGAATTGGCCCGCAGAGCGAAGCCACCGAAGACGAAGATCTGTCCGGGGAGAAAAGTCTCACCCTGGACCGTATCATTGTTGATGATCAAACGAGCCATCGGGCCTAAAGGCGACGACACAGAGGAACTCTCAATGAAAGCACCAATGTCGGTGTCAAAACCGGCAGATCTCGGGTAGTGGGTCCCGAACTGTGCGTCTAGGCCGGATGGTAACAGGAGGCAGGGAACATGATGTTTTACCCAGGTTCGGGCCCTCTTGATGGAGGTAAAACCCTACGTCCTGCTTGATTAATATTGATGATATGGGTAGTACAAGAGTAGATCTACCACGAGATCTAGGAGGCTAAACCCTAGAAGCTAGCCTATGGTATGATTGTTGTATATGGAGTTGATTGCCTACGGACTACAACCCTACGGTTTATATAGACACTGGATAGGGTTAGGGTTACATAGTTTCAGTTACAATGGTAGGAGATGTTGAATATCCGCATCGCCAAGCTTGCCTTCCACGCCAAGGAAAGTCCCATCCGGACACGGGACGAAGTTTTCAATCTTGTATCTTCATAGTCCAGGAGTCCGGCTGAAGGTATAGTCCGGCTACCCGAACACCCCCTAATCCAGGACTCCCTCAAGTGTCGTGAGGGCTACCATAGATTTTGACTTTTCCTGACAAGGTGCTGGGCTAGCCACTCATCGTGGATGTTGTGCTTGAAAGCTGCTAGGGCCTCTACATCCGGACAGTCAATGATTTGATTTTTCTTTGTTAGGAACCGTGCCCAGAATTGCCTGGCCGATTCTTCTGGCTGCTGAATTATGTGCCTCAAGTCATCGGCATCTGGTGGTCACACATAAGTGCCCTGAAAGTTGTCAATGAATGCGGCATCCAGATCTTCCCAACAACCAATGGACTCTGCTGGCAAGCTGTTGAGCCAATGCCGAGCTGGTCCTTTGAGTTTTAGTGGGAGGTATTTGATGGCGTGTAGGTCATCACCGCGGGCCATGTGGATGTGCAGGAGGAAATCCTCGATCCATACCGCAGTATCTGTTGTGCCGTCGTATGATTCAATATTTACGGGTTTGAAACCCTTTGGGATTTGATGATCCATTACTTCGTCTGTGAAGCATAGGGGGTGTGCGGTGCCTCTGTACTGGGCTATGTCGTGACGCAGCTCAAATGAGTCTTGCCCGTTGTGTTCGGCCCGGCCGGACTTACTTTTACTGTATCCGGCATGACGATTATCGTCTCGCATAGTGGCGCGCCCTCGTGATCCGTACATCGATCTTGCATGTTTTGCTTTGTCCTCCAATACGTCTCGCAGGTCTGGCGTATTTCCCCATGCCTTTTTATTTGAATGGCGTCGGGGTGCGGGCTGAGCTTTTGGCCGGAATGTTTCTCTGTCGCGGCCATGAGGTGGCCGATCAGCCGCGTCATACACCAGGGATGTAGGTTTCGGTGCTTCCTCCTCCAGTCGGGGTAGCAACCTGCACTTTGGGTAACTCCTGGAGGGGCATTCGAGTTTATATTCCTCGGCCGCCAGGACTTCAGTCCATCTGTCGGCTAGCAAATCTTGATTAGCTTGAAGCTGTTGCTGCTTTTTCTTAAGGCTATTTGCCATGGCTATAAGCCGGCGCTTGAAGCTCTCTTGTTCGATGGGATCCTCTGGCATGACGAATTCGTCATCGTCGAGGCTTGCCTCGTCTTCGGAGGGAGGCATGTAATTATCATCCTCCGCCTCTCCATATGCCGCTCTCTCAGGAGGGCTGTCTCCTCCATCCTCCTGCTCTAAATCTTGCTGGAGGGGATTGTTGTTGTCTTCGGCACTGTCTGGAGTGCTATTATCTCCAGTGCCGGTATCACCACTTTTGCCTTGGCGGGACTTAGAGTGGCGCCGCTGACGCCGGCGCTTGGGTTGCTTCTTGGAGGGGTCATCCTCCATTGTCTCATCGCCATTGCCTTCTTTGGGTGTGTCCACCATGTATATATCGTATGATGAGGTGGCTGTCCAGTGCCCTGTGGGCAGTGGTTCCTCTTCGACTCCCGCATCGTCGTCCATACCGTCGATGTCTTCGGAGTGGAAGTCGAGCATGCCGGTTAAGTCATCGAAAGTGGCTACTAAGTCGGTGGTGGGTGGGCGGCGAATTTCTTTGTCATCCGCATCCCAATCTTGCCGGACGTAGTTCGACCAGGCCTCTTCTGACAAGGAGAGAGACCTTAATGAGTTCAGTATGTCGCCAAAGGGCGAGTGCTGAAAAATATCCGCGAAGGTAAACTCCATGATCGGCGCCGAATCGAATTCGATGGGCGTAGGCGGTTCGGAGCACGTGGCCGGAGAAGGATCCGGCAGTTTGGCAACACGACTCTCGTGAATGGTAAGGTCGATATTCGGCTCGATCGCCGCTGAGGATACGGCCTCCGTGATGGGTTCCATCCACCCGTCCATGGATGGCGCAACTGGCTCCGAATTGAGGCTCGGAGCGGCCGCCAGTGCGATCTCCTGAATACGGTCCGATGGTAGAGCTAAATCGTACTCACCGTGACCGTGGGGCGCACAAGGTAGGGGCTCGAATCTGTCGAAGATCAAGTCTTCGCGGATATCGGCCGTGTAATTTATGCTTCCAAACCTGACCTGGTGGCCAGGGGCGTAACCTTCGGTCTGCTCTAGATGGCCAAGCAAGGTTGGCCCGCAGTGCGAAGCTGCCGAACACAAAGATCTATCCGGGGAGAAAAGTCTCACCCTGGGCTGCATCGCTATTGATGATCGTAGGAGCCATCAAGCCTAACAGCGACGACATAGAGGAACTCTCAATGAAAGCACCAATGTCAGTGTCAAAACCGGCGGATCTCGGGTAGGGGGTCCCGAACTGTCCGTCTAAGGCGGATGGTAACAGGAGGCAGGGAACACGATGTTTTACCCAAGTTCAGGCCCTCTTGATGGAGGTAAAACCCTACGTCCTGCTTGATTTATTCTTGATGATATGAGTATTACAAGAGTTGATCTACCACGAGATCGGAGAGGCTAAACCCTAGAAGCTAGCCTATGGTATGATTGTCTGTTGTCCTACGGACTAAACCCTCCGGTTTATATAGACACTAGAGGGGGCTAGGGTTACACAAGGTCGGTTACAAAGGAGGAGATATCCATATCCGTACTGCCTAGCTTGCCTTCCACGCCAAGTAGAGTTCCATGCGGACACGAGACGAAGTCTTCAACCTTGTATCTTCATAGTCCAACAGTCTGGCCAAAGGATATAATCCGGCTGTCCGGATACCCCCTAATCCAGGACTCCCTCAGTCACCAAATCACATAACTCATATAATACTGAATCGTCATCAAACGTTAAGCGTGCGGACCCTACAGGTTCGAGAACTATGTAGACATGACCAAGACACCTCTCCGGTCAATAACCAATAGTGGAACCTGGATGCTCACATTGGCTCCTACATATTCTACAAAGATCTTTATCGGTCGAACTGTTATGACAACATACATTATTCCCTTTGTCATCGGTATGTTACTAGCCCGAGATTCGATCGTCGGTATCCACATACTGTAACGCCCCGAGACCGTTGTGCCAGGTGTCTTCTAGTTATTCACTGTTGTTGCCTTGTCATTGCTTGCGTGTAATGCATCTCATATCATGTCATCATGTGCATTTCATTTGCATACTTGTTCGTCTCATGCATCCGAGCATTTTCCCCATTGTCCGTTTTGCAATCCGGCGCTCCTATGTCACCCGGTGCCCCTTTCTACCTCTTTTCATATGCGGGTGTTAAACATTTTCAGATTGGACCGAGACTTGTCATGCGGCCTTGGTTTACTACCGGTAGACCGCGTGTCAAATTTCATGCCATTTGGACTTCGTTTGATACTCCAACGGTTAACCGAGGGACCAAAAAGGCCTTGTGTGTGTTGCAGCCCAACACCCCTCCAAAGTGGCCCAAAACCCACCTAAACCACCTCCATCATCTCGGTCGTTCGATCACGATAGCGTGGCCGAAAACCGAACCTCATTTGGACTCTCCTAGCTCCCTCTACCTATATATATGTGCAACCCTTCCAAATTCGCGGACGAAACCCTAGATCTCACCTCTCTCCGCGCCGCCGGAAATGTCCGCCCGCCGGCGGACGCGTCCACCCCGCCGCCACCTCACTCCGGCCAATCAAAAGGCGCCACGTCAGCTCCGCCGCCCCTCTCCTCCACTCAGGCGCCACCACTTGTCACCGCTGCCTCTCTCCACCGCGCGGGCCCGCGGCGCCCAGATCCGGCCGCCCGGGCCTGAACCGCCGCCGCCCGAGCGCTCACTCCCCTGCGCGCCTGCCACCGATCCCCGCCGCCGACCGCCGCCACGAAGCTCGTCGGCGCTGCACGTCTCCACGCGCCACCTCGCCGGCGCGGCTCCCCACGCCCGCCGCCGCCATTCCCTTCACGCCGCCGCCCGCATCCGGCGCCGCCCCTCCGCCCGTCGCCTCGCGCCGCCTCCCGGAGCGCGCCGCCGCCGTTAACCTTCGCCGGAGGCCCGCCGCCCTCGTCGCCAGCCATCGACGGTAACGCGCCACCTCGCCGGAGTCCTCCTCCCTCACCGGATCCGTGGAAGGTGGATGAGATCCACCAACCCTGGGAACCAAACGCTGCCCCGAGCCCCGGATCCCTCTGTCCCGGGTCCTCCCCGTCCCGTTTCCCGTGAGGTGAAATCTGCTAAGTCCCCAGTATTTTTGGGCATTTTCATTGCATCATAACTTCATCATCGTAGCTCCGATTCTTGCGTGTAGTATATCAAAATTTTCATTTGAGCTCATCTTGATGCCCGAAATGCTGTTGGAGGAGGGCTATGTGATGATTATTTCAGATTTGTTTCAGCAAATGCACTTTTGTCATTTTTGCCATAATTCATGTGTGCATGCTATGATCCTGAGCTCTACATGTGTTTTGTTATATGCCATGCCATCTTTACAGGGGTGTATGCCATGTATTTTTGTGATCTTTGTGGTGACTAGCACACGCATGCAAAGTAGCTTACTCAATGATGCTGATTTCAGGGACTTCGAATTTCACCAAGTCCTTGCCCTGTCCTTATTTTTATGCCATATGTTCATGTTGTTTCCTAGTGATCTGTGCATCTTTTGGGCATGATCAGTAAGTATGTTTTGTAGATATTGTGGTGCTCTATCCATCCATGTCTTTGTTTGCATTTATGGAGCACGCTATCTTGAGTCAATCGAGCTCTACTTTTGCTATAAAATGTTCCTGTCAGATTGTTAACATGCTTAGCAATTTTGCCGAGCTTGTTGTTATTGATCAGTGCATGCTATGTTGTTGTTCTTGCCATGTCTACCTTCTATGCCATGTCTAATTGCTGGGTGTATTCTTAGATTATCATGCGATGCTTTGTAGTGAGTGCATTGAGCTCGTAAACATGCCTACTTGTTAATTGTTTTGCCATACTCCAGTTTTTCACAAAGTCTGAATCTGTTTATGTTTTTTCTATGTTCACATGATCGCAATTGTATTTTCTGATCCCTTTTGGCTTTTGGTCACTAAGGGACTTTTGTTATATGCTTTGAATAGCTTCATGCCATGCCTTGCCTTGCCGTGATATGTTCTTGTAGCATGTAGCTATCATGCTCTAAAGATTGCTTCCTGATGATAAATTCCTGACTTGTGTTATTTTCACCAAGTCTGAAGCCTGTTATCTTTTGCAGTTTTGCCATGCTTGTTTGAACCTGTTAATGAGTGAATTAGCCGTATCTCACTGTTCATATTTTGTGAAGCATCATGAGTGGATCCCTGCCATGTATTTTGTTAATATGTTTGAGTGCAGTAGCTTAATTATCTTGTTGCATTTAGGAGGCTACTTGCTGTTAATCGCAAACCGGTGCCATATTTGTTTTGCTTGTCATTTCCAAACCGTGCATCCGATTTCGGTGATATTTATATCGATTTCGACCGAAATCAACTCCTCTTTCCAGTGGCGCTCTTGGATTTCCAAGTTGAGTCCAGGTTCAATCATTCCTTTCCAAATCGTGCATATGCATCACATACCGCATCCCGCATATCATGCCATGTTCATGTGTTGGTTGTTTACTATGTTGTGTGCTTCTTTCCGGTGTTGCTTCTTTGGGTTGGTTCCGATAACGTCCCATTTGTGAGGAACCGTTCGACTACGTCCGTTTGTCTTCTTCATGGACTCCTTCTTCTTCCTTGCGGGATCTCAGGCAAGATGACCATACCCTCGAAATCACTTCTATCTTTGCTTGCTAGATGCTCGCTCTTTTGCTATGCCTATGTTGCGATACCTACCACTTGCTTATCATGCCTCCCATATTGTTAAACCAAGCCTCTAACCCACCTTGTCCTAGCAAACCGTTGTTTGGCTATGTTACCGTTTTGCTCAGCCCCTCTTATAGCCACTACTAGAAAAAGGGCTATAGATGGGATTGACACTAATGGCGCACTAGACAAGCGGTGCGCCATTAGTATATACTAATGGCGCACCACCTTCTAATACGCCTTAGAGTTGAAACTACTAATGGCGCACCTGGCCCAGGGTGCGCCATTAGTATCAAAAAAATATTTTTTTAACTAGTGCGCCTGTCCAAACATACTAATGGCGCATCCAGACACAGTGCGCCATTACTAGTTGTAACTAGTAATGGCGCACCTGCCGGAAAGTGCGCCACTAATGTTGTTTTTTTATTATATTTTTTATTCCCTTTTTTGCAAAACTAGTAATGGCGCACTATGGGACAGTGCGCCATTAGTATTTTTTTTTGCAAAACTACTAATGGCGCACCACCAGAAGGTGCGCCATTAGTAACCTGGATTACTAATGGCGCATCCAGAGTTGGTGCGCCATTAGTAAGTGGGCAGCAACAAGATATTTTGGACAGCCTCTCCAACCCACACTCACTTTCCCCCCACTTCATTCTCTCCACCTCCTCCTTGTCTCGGGTGCCTCCTCTTTTTCACCTCATTTCCACCATAGATTCATTCAATTTAAGTGGTTAAATTACCTTGTTTTGATAGGTAAGTAAGGGGGGAAGCTATATTTATGTTGTTCTCCCTACAACAATGTGCACATGCACTTTTTATGGCCTAGCTAGATCTATATATGTTCGTGGTGTTGCATATGTTTGTGGTGTTGCATATGTGTTTGTGTTTGGAGGTGTACCAGTATTTGAAATGCGATAGTTGCCAATATTTTGCCGGAATGTTGATTCATTTCCGTTTCGTCGAGAATTTTGGCATTAAGCATTCTTTTTGGTCCTATTTTTAGGGAAAGTCATGCCAAATTTTTTCTTAGTTCTAAAATATCGTTTTGCTCTACCCCGCAGGCGACCATGGTCCGCATGATGACCGAAGGCATCGTGAATAGGTTTTTGAGGTCCGCGAAGGCCAAGATGCTTCAAAAGAACGAGACGGAGATAAGATGTCCGTGTCGAAGATGCAAGCTGAAGAGCCTTATTGCGGACCCGGAATCTGGGCAGGTGCGGGACCACCTGCTCTTGCGTGGTTTCATGGATGGCTATCGGTGGCAAGGTGATGAAGATGACTACGAAGTCGCCCATGGGGCCGGGCAAGAAATGAGGAAGGGCAGCAAGACAACCACCGCGGCTCGGGCGGGCGAGAAGACAAAGAATCCCCAGGAGATGATCACGACGGTGATGCTGTACACAGTCATCATGTAGAAGATGCAGGACATGATGATGAGGAAGATGCTGGAGCAGACGACGGGCATGATCATGAAGATGATGATGCCGGTGGAGCAGACGACGCTGGACCATCGATGGGCTGGGTGCAGGACCCTCATATTCAAGAGCTGCTTCTCAAGCAGACGGATAACGCAAGAGCTGCCGCCCGAGAGAAAGCCAAGATGGATCAACTTGAGTTAGACGCGGTTAGTCCATTGTATGAAGGATGCAGGCCCGAGGATACCCGCCTGAAAGTAATGCTCATGGCTCTGGAGATGAAGGTAAAACACAAAATGACCGACGCATGCTTCGACGAGAACATGTCATTCTGGCACGAACGTCTTCCCAAGGGGAACAAGTGCCCGACCAGTTTGGAGGAGGCGAAGAAAATCGTGTGTCCTCTGGATTTACCGCACGTGAAATACCATGTGTGCATGAACAATTGCATCATTTATCGGGACGAGCACGCGGATTCTACCATATGTCCGGTGTGCGGCGTCACTCGATACAAGAAGAGGAAGAAAGCTCCTCGAAAAGTGGTGTGGTACTTTCCGATCACTCCTCGTCTGCAGCGGTATTTCACAGACCCTAATGTAGCAAAGCTCCTGCGTTGGCACGCGGATAGGGAGCAGAAGAAGCGAGAAGATGACGCAAATGATCCGGAGATAGATAAAAAAGACAAGATGCTAAGTCACCCTAAGGATGCGAGCCAGTGGCAAGCGTTGAACTTTGAAGACCCAGAATTTGGGAACGATCCAAGGAACATCGTGCTGGGCGCGAGCACCGATAGAGTCAATCCGTTTGGAAGCCAGAGAAGCACACATAGCACCTGGCCTGTGTTTGTGTGGATGTACAACCTTCCCCCTGGTTGTGCATGAAGAGGAAGTACATTCACATGAGTATGCTAATTGAAGGACCGAAACAACCAGGGAACGACATCAATCTGTATCTGGGGCTGCTGAAAGAGGAGCTTGACACGCTGTGGAAAACTCCAGCCAATACGTGGGACGCCGCAGAGAAAGAATATTTCCCTATGAGAGCCGCGCTGCTCACGACGGTGCACGACTATCTCGGTTACGGATATGTCGCGGGGCAGGTGGTCCACGGATTTTCTGGATGCGTTAGGTGCATGGATGACACAACGTATCGCCAGCTAGATATAGATCCCGGGTCTTCGAGAACCTTATTCATGGGACATCGAAGGTGGCTTCGCGACGATGACCCGTGGAGAAAACGCAAGGATCTGTTCGATGGTGAAACCGAACCCCGAGGACGCCCGCGTACGAGGAGCGGCGAGGAAATAGACGAGCTATTGAAAAATTGGAAAGACTGCCCACTGCCGGGAAAGAAGCAAAAGGCGCCAGAGCCGGGAAAGAAGCGAAAGGCGCCAGAGCCGCTGCTGAAGGTATGGAAAACAAGGTCTGTTTTCTGGGACATGCCGTACTGGAAGATCCACCGTGTGCCTCACAGCCTTGATGTCATGCATATCACGAAGAACGTGTGCGAGAGTCTGCTTGGTACCCTGCTCAACATGCCAGAGAGGACCAAAGATGGGCCGAAAGCAAGGGCAGACTTGAAATCAATGGGCATCAGGCAGGAGCTTCACGCTATATATGATGATTATGATGATGATGATGATGATGATGATGATGATGATGAGGCGAAGCAAGACACGAAAAGTCGTCGCAAAGGCAAGAAGGCCAAGAAGACCGGAAATGACTACCCTCCCGCGTGCTTCACTCTAAGTCAGGAGGAGATCGAGTAGTTTTTCACCTGCCTCGTAGGAGTAAAACTTCCTTACGGTTACGCGGGGAAGATAAGCGGATACCTAGACCCAGCGAAGCTGAAGTTCAGCGGGATGAAGTCTCACGACTGTCACGTGCTGATGACGCAGATACTTCCAGTTGCAATCCGTGGGATCATGGACGCGCACGTCCGTGAAACCCTATTTGGCCTATGCAACTTTTTCGACGTCATCTCTCGGAAGTCTATTGGCGTGAGGCAACTCAGAAGGCTACAGGAAGAGATCGTGGTGATACTATACGAGCTTGAGATGTACTTCCCGCCCGCATTCTTCGACGTTATGGTGCATCTGCTGGTCCATATCGTGGACAATATCATCCAACTCGGGCCGACGTTCCTGCACAGCATGATGCTGTTCGAAAGGATGAATGGTGTCATCAAAGGATACGTTCGCAACATGTCATGTCCAGAGGGAAGCATAGCCAGGGGCTTTCTGACCGAAGAGTGCATCTCCTACTACACGAATTATCTAGGCATCGAGAACCCCGTTGGTCTGCCCGTCAACAGGCACCTCGGCAGGCTCGCTGGATGGGGTCACCGTGAGGGTCATCGCGAAATGCATGTCGACTTCGAGGGTCGACTAGCCGACTTTGAAAGAGCAAACCTAGTCACGCTACAACACATAGACGTGGTCGATCCTTGGGTGGTACAGCACAAAACCTTTATTAAGAAGACGTACAATGACCGAGGCCAACAGAGGACGGACGGAGATATACTCAAAGAGCACAACTCATGTTTCACGCGTTGGTTCAAGCAGAAGCTTCTGTCGTACCCTTTACATGAGGATTCTTCCGCGGAAGAACAACTCATATTCGCCTTGTCACAGGGCGTCGAGCACAACCTGATGACCTATGAGGCGTACGATATCAACGGCTACACATTCTACACCGAGGCCAAGGACATGAAGAGCGATGGTTATTAGAACTCCGGGGTAACGATGGAATCCTACACCGGTAACGACAAGGACAGATACTACGGAAGGATCAAGGAGATCTGGGAGCTGAGCTACGCTGGAGAGAAGGTCCCGATGTTCCGTGTCAGATGGGCCAAGAGCGTCCTAAAAGAAGACCGGTATTTCACCACGATGGTTATACCGGAAGCCAAATCCAAGACCGCGGGCGCAAACGTCACCGCGAAAAATGAGCCATGGGTACTGGCTTCCCAAGTGGACCAATGCTTCTTCATTACCGACCCGTCAAAGCCCAGTCGTGTTGTCGTGAGGAGAGGCAAAAGGAAGATCATCGGAATGGATGTAGTAGCCAATGAGCAAGACTTCGACAAGTATGGCGACCCGAGGATCGAACATGACGACGATGATGAAGTAGCAGCATACACCACAAGAAGAAGCAGGACCACCCTACCTAAAGGACGTCTGTTCCACAGAAGAACTCCATTTGTGAAAAAGAAGGGCAAGAAGATTGTGAACAGATAGCTAGCTAAGATCGATTGTATTTAAATCGTAGCCTTCATTTCTCGATTGTATTTCATGGGCACTTTTTGAACTATCATGAATATTTTTAAATTTCATGGACACTCGATCTCGATCCCCCTCCATCTTGATCGCTATCCCACCTTGCCAGATCCGGTCCCCCTCGCCGCCGAGCACCCCCCGGTCCACCGGCCACCGCTGCCGACCCCCCGCACCCTCGATTCCCCTACTCAACCGCCGCCGCCGACCCCCCGCGCCCCTCCCCAACTCAACCACCGCCGCCGACCCCCCGCACCCTCCCCCGCTCCACTGGCATTACTTTTTGATGTAATTTTAAAAAAAATTATTACTGTCTTATAAAAAAAATATTACTATTATGATTACACCCGAAGCCAAATCCAAGACCACGGGCGCAAACGTCACCGCGAAAAATGAGCCATGGGTACTGGCTTCCCAAGTGGACCAATGCTTCTTCATTACCGACCTGTCAAAGCCCAGTCGTGTTGTCGTGAGGAGAGGCAAAAGGAAGATCATCGGAATGGATGGAGTAGCCAATGAGCAAGACTTCGACAAGTATGGCGACTCGAGGATCGAACATGACGACGATGATGAAGTAGCAGCATACACCACAAGAAGAAGTAGGACCACCCTACCTAAAGGACGTCCGTTCCACAGAAGAACTCCATTTGCGAAAAAGAAGGGCAAGAAGATTGTGAACAGATAGCTAGCTAAGATCGATTGTATTTAAATCGTAGCCTTCATTTCTCGATTGTATTTCATGGGCACTTTTTGAACTATCATGAATATTTTTAAATTTCATGGACACTCGATCTTGATCCCCCTCCATCTCGATCGCTATCCTACCTCGCCAGATCCGGTCCCCCTCGCCGCCGAGCACCCCCCGGTCCACCGGCCGCCGCTGCCGACCCCCCGCACCCTCGATTCCCCTACTCAACCGCCGCCGCCGACCCCCCGCACCCCTCCCCTACTCAACCGCCCCTGCCGACCCCCCGCACCCCGCGCACCCTCCCCCGCTCCACCGGCATTACTGTTTGATGTAATTTTTTAAAAAAATTATTACTGTCTTATAAAAAAATATTACTATTATGATTTAAACAAGTTTGAACATATTTAAACACAAATAAGTATCAAACAACATTTTAAATGCATAAAAAAATTTTGTGGAGCCTGGGAATCGAACCCAGGACCTCTTGGTGTGAGAACTGGCTGCTGACCAGTCGAGCTAGTAGAGGGAACTTGGTGTGGATCAGGTCAGGTGGAAGATAACCTGTTGGCTCGAGCAGAAATAAAAAAATACTAATGGCGCACCACGGTGGGGTGCGCCATTAGTATGGATGTACTTATGGCGCACCGAGGGGTGGTGCGCCATTAGTATTGTGCCATTAGTATGAGATTTCACCTAACAAAAAAGGTCAGCGCCCACGCCATCCTCTTTCTCCCCCCTCTGTCTCTCTCCCCTCACTTCGCCGTCCCCGTCCCCGTGCCCGAGCCGCCCCCGTCGCCGTGCCCGAGCCGTCCCCGTCCCCGTGCCCGAGCCGCCCCCATCGCCGCCGACCCACACCGCCCTCGCCGCCGCTCCCGACCCCCACCACCCTCGCCGCCCCTGACCCCCTGCCGCCCCGCCGCGCCGGTCCACCACCCCCCACCCCGCCCGAGCCGCCGCCGCCCCGACACCCTCGGCGCCCCGCCGGCCCGGCGCCCCGCCGCCTCGACAACCAGGCGCCGCGCCATCCCGACGCCCTAGCCGCCCCGGTGCCTCGGTGAGCTTCCCCTGTTTTTTCTTTTAGTTTGTGATTGGGCTGCCTAGAATGTTTAGGATGTTAGTTTACTCGTAGATTTAGAATTTGTAGCCTGTTTTGATTTGAACCCATCTGCTGTGCTAATTTTGTTTGCAAATCCACGTGACATGTACTATGTTATGTCTGTGGTAATCTATCAAGTCAATTAAGCCCAATCCATTTGGGTTGAATCAAACTAGTGCTATTACTAGCCATCCCACCTTCATTGTGACACTAGAACATATATACAAGAGAAGGCCTCCCAGCTGATACGTTCAGCGCATATATACCACTGTTAAATCCCTTAGCATTATCGCAAACTTGTCAGGTCCATAAACTTGTAACAAGTGGCAAAAGTAGTGCTGTAAATTCGCAAAGCAGTTTCTGATTTTGTTTGTTTCCATCTTGTTGGTACTTGGAACTTGGAAGGGGGACAAGCAGGCGGAGCGGGTGAAGCCAGACCGGAAGAAGTAGGCTAGAGGTGGAGTGAGAAGGGGGAGCAGAGAAAGAAAGGTTTGTTCCATGTCCTCGGATGAAGTTCCATGTTTCGATGGTCTCTGTGTAGTTTCTGATGCAGACCGTACATCCATCAAAAGCCACAATGCAAGCCAACTTTTATTTCTCTTGCCTGGTTCCACTAAGATGTGTTATTGCAAGCTATTAATTATTTTTCAGTTGTGAGCCTCGAGAACAGGTGCCTCTCATCTCCCTGTTCCCCACCCCTCTGTTTGTTAGCCGGATGGGTGGATGTTGCTGTTGCATATTGAATAGATGGACGAATGGATTTGTTTTTCTACTGTGATTGATAGCTCGTGTTAGTACGTCTCAGATTTTTGCTGCTGTGAACTGTCAATGGTACTAAATCAGTGCCCTTTTGCTGGTTGCTGCTTGCTGCTTAGTGCTAGTTGATAATTTGGTAATGCAAGGTTGCTGATACTGTAACCCAGATCACACAGATCAAATTTTTTTCAATTTATGCAACTGTAAGAGTACCAACCAGATTACACAAATCATTTTTGATCTGCAAGGTTGTTGTTGCTGTGATGGAGTAACTCTGTAAGATGGAGTACATGAGTACTGTAGTAGTAACTCTTGATTAATTATGGCATTGTGTGTCATAATTTAAAATTGCCATGTTTATTAGAAGTGTTAACCATCACTTCTGGGTTGTAACCTTAGCTGTGTTTCAATGCTTAAAGACTATTAGCTGCATAGTAATTTCCCTGTCCTAATTGTTGTTTTTCCATGCATAGATGAACATTCTATAATTTCCAAGGATCAATTAGACCAGATTGGGATCTCCTTTTTATTGTTGTTTTGACCTTTCTGTTGTGAAAAATAAAGCAGGATTTTAGACTAATGTGGGCCTATGGCTACACCAGCATGGTGTTTTGATTCAGAAATGATGATTTGCTACAACCAGTGCATGCATGCCTTTTTTCTTCTTCATTTTTAGTAAAGTGCTCTGTTCTGGGTCATGGACTTTGTGCCATGGACCAGTGCATGCATGTTGCTGCTGCTGTACTACTTGTCAAGTGATGCTGCTGCTGCTATCTGCGAGTTGCTGCTGCTAGTTGTGATTTTGTCAAGTGATGCTGCTGCTACTTGTGATCTTCTAAAATGACCCCTTTCTCCTGAAACGTTGATTAATTTCCGTTTCGGTTGAGAAATGGGGCACTCCAAGGTCAAGAAAATTAGCAAAGGTCATGCCCAATTTTCTTGACCTAGAAGGTGCCCGATTCTCAACCGAAATAAAAATTAATTTGCTTTAGTGGTTGGATTAGTTTAGTATTTTTTCACACACTCAGACACCCTTGCTTGCCATGTGTGTGAGAGAGATAGTGAGAGGAGACAAGAAGAAGGGGGTTAGGAAGATGTTGCCTGCTCATCAAAGCTAACCATCTCCCCCTTTTCACCCCTTTTCCTTTGTCTTTTGTGGGTTGCAAGGAAGCTACTGTCTTAGCTAGCTTAGCTTGTGCACAAATCCCAGTGTTACAATCTAGAAAATTAGCCTGCAAAGATGAGGTCCCATGCTGGCTGTACCACTACATCATGCAATAGTGCCTTCAAGATCTAAGGCAATATCACAAACATCATAGGCAATTTGACCAAACTCACAACCTTGTATCTTTGCAGCAACCAACTTTCTAGACACACCACTCAAGAACTAGGTTACCCTGAGAACGCGGACTTGGACCTTAGCAACAACACACTAATAGGTTCTATCCCAAAACACCTAGGCAATATCACAAACATCTCCCAATTGTTCCTTGACAATAACCAACTTTTTGGCGACATTCCTCGAGAATTAGGTTATTTGGTCAACTTAGAGATCTTGTTCCTTGACAATAACCAACTTTTTGACCAAACTTTGTTCCTATTTATAGAGAAACATGGCCAACAACGATGAGGCCGGGGGTTCGGGCGGCAAGAAATTCTGGGAGCTGTCCCAGGAGATGGAGGAACAACCTCACTTGTATGAGGACGCCGCCTTCCCCATCGATCCTGAGACCACTGATGGTACCGCCGAGGATGACCCCACTGATGCCACCACTGATGGTGCCGCCGAGGATGCCACCACTGATGATGGCGGGGCACGCACAGATGGCAGCCAACCGAAGAGGCAACGGAAGGACCGGCGCCCGACCGTGCTCCGCACCCTCAAGGAGGAAGTTACTGAAGTGGACTCCAACGGGAATCCAACGGTGCCCGAACGAATAGTCAAGGGGTACTCGCTTCAGCTCGGGTGCATTCTCTAGAGCACCGTCTCGATCAACACCGAGAACCTCAGGCATCCTGACCGAGGGAATTTGCGCAACCTCCTCTTCACGAAGCTGCACGAACGATACAAGTTCCCCGCTGAATTTGAAAACACTAGCCTCAAAGGGAATAAAGTGAACAGTGCTGCCCTCACGAAGATGAGCACGGCCCTGTCTACTTGGAAAAGCAATGTGAAGAGAATGATCGAGAAAGGTGAGAGTTATGAGAAGATCAAGGAGAAAAATCCTTCGATCACCGAAGATGACTACAACGACTTCAAGATCAATTGCTCGAGCACCGCAAGCTCCGAATCAAGTAAGTGGGGGAAAGAAATGCGGGAGCTGAACTTAGGGGAACACACACTCGGTCCCGGCGGTTACAGAGTGGTGGAGCCTATATGGGACAAGGAGGAGGCGGACCGTGCCGAGCAAGGCCTACCGCCCCTCTTCGATAAATACGGTGACAAGCAGACCAGGAACTTTGTTAGGGCCCGGTACAAGAAGGACCTGAAAACAAAGGAGCTTACCACGGATCCGAAGACCAGGGCGCTTGAGCTTGTTCTGGTAAGGAATACACCCCTGCGTAATTAGCTCCATATGGTTGCATTCTAATTAATGAAGCCAAATTTCTAAATGGTTCACATTCCTTCCGCAGGCGACTGAAAGCAGTAGCGCGGGGTCGACTAAGAGAAACCCTTGGGACACCACTCTAAATAGGGCGTTGAATGTAATGAAGAACAAGGATAAGCTCAGTAAGCCGACGTCAGCTGGTCGTGTGGCCGGCAAAGGCTTGTCGACAAAATGGTCGTCATACTATAACACTGGTGGGCGAAAGGAGAAAAAGACCAGCTCGGAAAGCCAGGCGTGCAAGGTTCAAGAACTCAGGGCACATGTGGCGCGGATTCCGGAGATTGTCCAAGAGCAAGTGCAACAACAACTCGGAGCGACGATCACCGCCATTGTGCCTACCTTGATCCAGGGGATTAGTGCGTGGATTGCGGGCGGCCAACAGGGGCCGCCCCCGATTCCTAGCTTCACGGCCAGCAACTCGCAGAACACGATGGCGGGGCCATTGGTGTCTCCGGCAGAGGCGGCATTGGTGTCTCCGGCGGAGGCGGCACGGGAGCTTAATGCACCCGGGTGTACGCCGGCCGGACCTCTGCAGCAAGCGGCCCCTCCGTCAACTGCACGCCCGCCGTTGGCGGTGCCTCGACATTAGCCGAGCTCGACGCCATCATCACGGTAACTAATTAAGCCTCTCTCGGCCGAGGACTTCATCTCCTTGCCTTTGACTGGGCATCCCTGATGCCCTACATGTTTTCGCAGGGCGCCGCCGACGTTCCGTGCACTCTCCTGCACTTCGTGAACAACGAGTTGGTCGATGTCGCCAAGGGCAAAATCGTTCAACCGACCAACCCCTTGTTCCACGGTACCCAGATGCCACCCAACTTGTTTAGGGTTCAACTGGTTCGGGTGCTGCCAGGCTGCGACGAGTTGTTACCTCCGATTCGACCCGTCGGGGCCGACGATGATGACGTGATGACCCTCAGCGCTTGCCTGAGCTGGCCCCTGCTTTGGCCGAAGAGCCAGATTCGTTTGGGGGCGGGGGACACCACCCCAAAGACAACACCGCCAGTCATGCCGCCGCCAAGTCGGCCCCATGGCAAGACCGCCGCAACGGTGCCGGACATCCCTAGGCCACTGGATCCAAACATGCATATGGCACAGGATCAGAACGACGACGACGACGATACATTTGCCAACGTCGATCAGTACTTTGCCGATCATGGGTACGGTGGCGACTTCATGGGGCCTCCTTCTCAAGAACCCAACCCAACAAAAGACGTGCGCGATCTAGCTGGTACCGCGGAGAAGCCAAGTTGCAACAGGCGTCGTCTGCAGTTCAGCTCTCAGGAGACGCCTCCAGCTGCCGACTTCACCGAGCCTCAGATAGGCGAGGTGCGAAATATGATCAGCCCCAACACACTCAAGAAGGCGGTCTGTGAGCAGAACTCGGTCCCATTACATGAGAAGAAGAAGGCACACAAAAGAAAGACTAACAAGGGTGCGGGCCAGCCGGCACCGAGTATGATCCGTGCTCAGGACGGGCCACCTTCACCGGAGGATATCTCGAGGAGGGTGCATGTGGTGGGTAGGACGATGCTACCGAGAAATATGCTCGACGCTGCAACCGGTGCTATGCGGAGTCTGCATGACATTGTTCTTTCTTTGGAGAAGCGGCGTCTCGGAGAGAAGGATGTGGCATACCCGGTTTTCGCGGCCAAGGTGCCAGAGGGCAAGGGCTTTGTGGATAACTCCATCGGGGGTACGATTGTCCTGCGGTTTGATGACATCCACGCTATGTTGAACCTTCATCCGCTGCACTACACCTTCGTTCGGCTATTTTTGCTGAGTATGGAGATGCGGATCATTCGCGACAAGACCCCGGACATCGTGATAGTCGACCCCTTCTACATGCGTGCCAAGATCTTGGGCAGCGCTGGGGACCGGCAAGTTGCGAGTTCTTACCTCAAAGGCGTCATTCTGGCAAACCAAGATAAGGATAACTTCCTCGTGCCTTACTTTCCCGAGTAAGTCCTCCCCTCAACCGCCCTGTAACATATGAATTCTTAGATTTCGATCGTTTTTCTTTTAACATTCCGTGTTTTCTGCAGTGACACACATTGCACGCTCATCCTCCTAAGCGCCAAATATTCCATGGCCGCGTATTTCGACCAGGACCGTCAGTCGAACGTAGACTACACAAATGTCAAGAAGGTTTTTGATGATGTTCTCCCCGGCTATGTCAAATCTGGAGGCACCTTCACCAGGCCTATTCGTAAGTACGGCAAGCACGTGTTCTCCCACAATACGACGTTCTGCTGCGTCAAGCAGTCGCCTGGCGGTCAGAAGGGTGCCTACTACGCCATCCATCACATGCGGGCGATCGTACGGGACCATCATCACCTTCTGCTACCGAGTAGACACAAAGATTGGGCCGCGAGCGTGTCGGCAATCCAGGACGCAGACATCAGACAAGAATTCTTTCGCATCCAGTCGGAGTTTGCGGAAATCATCCATCAAGATGTCCTTCGTACCTCGGGGCAGTTCTACCTCAGAAATCAACCGTCCAACAGTGACATCGATACAATCCTACAAATGCAGGCTGACAACGCCCGTTCTTTCATGACTCCCACGATAGACGTCGGCTTCATCCACGCTCCGGTCCCTTGAGTCGAGTCGAAAGCAGTGATGCTGTGTCTAGTTCTGAAACATCGATTGGCTCATGTTGTAATTAAACTTTAATGAACTTGTAGTATGTCTCTTTGGTTTCGAGAGTCGTTCAACTTAAGATGTAATCGATGCTATTAATGTCTTGCTTTTCTCTTCCGATCGTTCTGTTGCATACTTATATATTGCTTATGTATTGTCTATGAATTGGTACTAACGTTTTTTTTGGCTATAGCATAGCGATGCCGTGGTATGTCGTGTACAAGGGTAAGGTTCCCGGAGTCTATGACGACTGGGAGGAGTGTCGGAGACAGGTTCACCGATTCAGCGGTAACAGTTACAAAGGGTACGCCACTAGGGCCGAGGCCGAATCTAGATACACCCGCTATCTAGCGGGAGAGGGGAGGGAGCGTTGGAGGAACCGGATGAAGACGAGTTTCATCGTGATGATGCTCATCGTGATGACCGCAGCTCTCTTCTATGTGATGGTAGTTTAGATGATCGATATCGACTTGTAATGTGAAGACCAACTCGCGGTCTCGAGACTTGTAATATAATGTTCTATCTTTGTTCGGTTTTTTCAATTCGGAGACTAATATGATGAATTGTATTCGGAGACTAAAATGATGAATTGTATTCAGAGACTAATCTTCTATTGTATTCGATGAATCTGTTGTTGATGTGTGCTGTTTATATTTTGTCCAATTATACATTTTGTAACCTGTGCAAAAAATAGAAAATTAAAAAATAAAAAACCTAATATTCATACTAATGGCGCATCACATCATAGTGCGCCATTAGTATGCCAAAGGATACTAATGGCGCATCATTAAACAGTGCGCCATTAGTATGCCGAAGTTACTAATGGCGCATCTTGTTGTCGTGCGCCATTAGTATGCCAAAGCACCTGGGTATACATGGCCCCCTGGGAGGCATACTAATGGCGCACTGTTGTATATACTAATGGCGCATCTGTGGTGCGCCATTAGTATACCAGATACTAATGGCGCACCCGTGGCGCGCCATTAGTAAAATATACTAATGGCGTGCTACTAATGGTGCACCACTAATGCGCCATTAATGGCCAAATTAGGTGCGCCATTAGTAGGCCTTTTCCTAGTAGTGAGCGTTGTTAGTTGAAGGTGAAGATTGGAGTTTGTTCCTTGTTGGAACATGGATATTTTGTTGGGATATCACAATATCTCTAATTTAATTTAATGCATCCATATACTTGGTAAAGGGTGGAAGGCTCGGCCTTATGCCTGGTGTTTTGTTCCACTCTTGCCGCCCTAGTTTCCGTCATATCGGTGTTATGTTCCCGGATTTTGCGTTCCTTACACGGTTGGGTTATAATGGGAACCCCTTGACAGTTCGCTTTGAATAAAACTCCTCCAGCAAGGCCCAATCTTGGTTTTACTATTTGCCTCACCACCACCTACTTTTCCCTTGGGAGTCACGCTCCCGAGGGTCATCTTTATTTTAACCCCCCCCCCCCCCGGGCCAGTGCTCCTCTGAGTGTTGGTCCAACCTGTCAGCCGCCGGTGGCCACCAGGGGCTACTCTGGGTTGGCCTAGAGGAAGTTTGGACAATCCGGTGTGCCCTAAGAACGAGATATGTGCAGCTCCTATCGGGATTTGTTGGCACATTCGGGCGGCATTGCTGGACTTGTTTTACCATTGTCGAGGATGTCTTGTAACCGGCATGCCGAGTCTGATCGGATTGTCTTGGGAGAAGGAATATTCTTCGTTGACCGTGAGAGCTTGTGATGGGCTAAGTTGGGACACCCCGGCAGGGATTTGAACTTTCGAAAGTCATGCCCGCGGTTATGGGCACATGGGAATTTGTTAATGTCCAGTTGTAGAAAACCTAAAACTTAACCTTAATTAAAATGCATCAACCGCGTGTGTTACCGTGATGGTCTCTTCTCGGCGGAGTCCGGGAAGTGAACACGGTGTTGGAGTAATGCTTGATGTAGGTTGTTCTAGGATCACTTCTTGATCATAGTTGTTCAACCATGCTTTTGCCTTCTCTTCTCGCTCTCATTTGCATATGTTAGCCACCAAATGTGCTAGTCGCTTGCTGCAGCTCCACCTCATACCTTTTACCTACCCATAAACTTAAATAGTCTTGATCGCGAGGGTGTGAGATTGCTGAGTCGCCGTGACTCACAGATACTTCCAAAACCAGCTTGCAGGTGCCGATGATATCGTGAAGATGACGCAACTAAGCTCAAGGAGGAGCTCGATGAAGACCTTGTTCGTTATGTTGTTCCATTTCTTGTTGATCAGTAGTGGAGCCCAGTTGGGACGATTGGGGATCTGTGTAGCATTTGGGGTAGTCTTCTTTTATTTTCGTTCCATAGTCGGACCTTGATTGTATCTGGATGATGTAATGCTTTATTCATGTATTGTGTGAAGTGGTGATTGTAAGCCAACTATGCATCTCTTTCCCTTATGTATTACATGGGTCGTGTGAAGATTACCTTACTTGCGACATTCCTTTCAATGCGGTTATGCCTCTAAGTCGTGCTTCGACACGTGGGAGATATAGCCGCATCGAGGGCGTTACAATTTGGTATCAGACCCTTCCCCGACCTTAGGATCCCACTGCTTGATCGAATCATTGGCGTTGTTGAGTCCAGAAAAATGTTTTGAGTCATTTAGGAATTATATTTATTAGAGAGTAGGACTTCTTTTACTCCTCAGTCCCTTCGTCGCTCTGGTGAGGTATCCTGACGTAGAGTTTTGACTCTTCTCTTCTCAAATTTCACTATTTTTTTAGGATCACGCGGGTATCTTGGAATCGTTCCGATGGTTTTGTGACGAGAACATTGTTCTTGGTGCCTCCTGACATTTAGGGGATGTGGCAGTGTCCCGGTGAGTTGAGCTCCGAGGTGTTGTCGTCACAATTTTATCGTTGCAATTCTGGAATACCTGAGTTTCGCCGACATTGAAAATCTCTTTTATGCAGTTGTTGGTGAGATAACCTCGATGCCACCTAGTACTGGGGCGGGAGTTCGGGAGTATTACCATAACTCGTATAACGGATGCTTTTTGAAGGTTGAGGTAAACGATTTCCGACTGTTTCTTGGTTATGTGTTGAAGGATGGATACAGCTGGATGTAGGATTTGTTAGTTTTGGGTGAGATATTATGCTTCCCCTATATCCCCAACACCTGATTGCATAACCAGAAAGTTTCGGGAGTTTATAAGTGGGAATTCAAGTAGCTCGTAGGATATCTTTCCGAAAGATGTATGATATGAAATTGGGGTTCGACATCTAGTGGTCCGCCTATCCACGGTTGGTTTTACAGTGGTCTCGTTGTGTCTTAAAGAGTCCTTGGCTATGCTGACTCGGGGACGCTTCGTATGTCATGTGCACTGCCTTGTACATGATGGTGCTATACGATCGAGCCCGTGTAGGCCCCACCATGAAAACTTCGGATGAAATCTCTATCATATGTTTGTTCCAGCTTATTTTGCAAGCCAATCCTTTGTTTTGTTTTTTCAGCTGTGGTATTCGAGTTGCTTCGAAGTCAAATGTTGATTCCATAACTTCCCCAAGCGGTGTTCTCATATTCCTATGTGAATACTAATCCTTATGGATCATTGAGTTTGTCATGTCAATTCTATTCAACCGGTGTGCTTCTCTTCTAGTGGATCCAATCTCGTCAACATCTGCAAGATCACCTCTTGGTTTTTCCAACATTGTTCGTTTCATCCATCCCAAATTGTCTTTGTTTTCTCACCCACCCACCCCTTTTTCTTCAAGGACTAATATTCCTTTATCTAGTATCTATCTTATGTTTTTGAAGTCTCTTCATTCTTTTCCGTCAATGTTCTTACCCGGTGATTCTCATGAAGATCCTAATGGAACCTCTAGTTCATCATTATTCATTCTCTTTCTTCTCCGGTGGAACCAATTCAAGCTTTGTTGATCATATATTTTCCTCGTTTCAAATGCTTTCTCATGCCGGTGCAATTCTTAATCATTCACCTCTCGCTATTCAATTGTTCCGGAATGCTGGAGATATCTCAGAAGATTCAAGTTTCCATTCTCAATGCGTTCAAGTTCTTTTGATGATGATATCTCATTCAAGCAACTTAATTCAACCGGCACAATCTCCCTTTCAAGTAATCGTTCAACGGTGTATCTTTTCAGTGGGCCCTAACCCACAGGTCTTTTCCAGGATCTTACCTGACTCTTCAAATTCTCCCGGAGATATCCTCAAAAATTTCTTTTCGGAGTTTGACATAAGAATGATTCATCATCAGTCAAATGTCTTTCTCCAAGATCTTTCAAATTCTTTTCATCGTTGGCTCAACCTCTTCTCTTTTGATTCTTCCAGAGTGTCTAAATAATTCATGGTAGTGTTTCTCGTCGTCATTCTTAGATTTTCAAGACTGAAGAAGATTTTTTCCGCCATATCTTATCCGTTCTCTCAGAGACTTGTGATTCTAGTACACGCCCATCCTCTCATAATTGTTTTTGATTGTCAGAATTCTTTTCACCTATCCAGATCAATTCAAGAGTATTCTAAGTTTGTTATCCGGATTCCATCAATTTAGGTTTATTCATTTTCATCTTTCAGCTCACATTCCCCAAATCTTACCGGTGCATCATTCAAGTATTCTCTAATCAGCTCATGCTCTCATTGTTTTCTTGTATCAAATTCCCTCAAGTATCCTGATTCGTTCTCTAATTCTTCCTGGTGTTTTCCTTATATTTTCTTTGTTCATTTTTAATTCTTACGATGGTTCGTTCAACAGTTCTCTTCCTTGGTTATCATATCAATTTATTCGTTCTTCCAAAAATTCTAACGGTGGTTCGTGGATATGTTATATCTCTCTTAAGTTTATGTTATATCTCTCTTAATCTTTTCTACAAGAATAAGTAATATGTCAAATCCGTTGATTGTCATCAATTTAATTGGTGAAGGATAAGCATAACGTAATTGTTATTCGTGTTTCACCCAAGTGTTTAATTCCTTATTCCGGAGGTGCATCAAATTCTCGGTTTCACTTGTTTTCATCTTGTCTTTTCCGGAGTTCCAAGTTTCTTCCACTTTATCTCGTCGCGAAGATCCATCTAAATCATTGCAAGGATTCACCTTGTGTTTTCAACCTCTCTTTCCTTCCGTTTGATCATTCTTTTGTTTACCAGAGTTCTTCATGAAGGTTATACATGATGGTTCATAAAGGATTTAATTCCTTCTCGAAGTGTTCATCAAGATTCTTTTCAAAGGAGCTCAAGTATTCTTCATCTTGCAATCCATAGTGCAATTCTTTCTTCCGTATCATTGGAGGTGGTATTATGTCATTCTTGATAATTTGAGTTCATGTTCCATGTTTCACATGTTGTTAAGAATGAGGTATTTTAAATCCATTAACCCCTTCGTTGGAGTTATCTTGGGTTATGTTTTCTCCTAAAGCTTTCCCTAGGGATTGTTGCTAGTTATGGTGCGTATAAATGACCCAAGTTCTTCATTTATCCTCCCGGTGAAATAAGTTTCTCGTCGCCTTGTTCTTATCAATCCAATTCTTTTTCCCGTGAGTGGCAGTTTGTCACCTCATAATTTGAGATGTATTCCATAAGACCATATCAAGCTTATTCTTTTCGTTGTTGGTTTTCCAACAACTCCGTTTTAGCATTTTTTGTAAGCGTGCTCTCTCAAGATCTTGTTTCCCTTCGTTCATTCCAGTCCATTCTTACTTTTGTTCCGGAGGCATTGTATTGTTGCTCTCTTCAACCCATTTTCTTGTTTTGTCATGATCGTGTTCTTTTCTTGGTTTATCCATTTAACCGGAGTGTTGTGTCCCCTTGCTCAAGCTCTTTCATTTTATCAAGTCTTTCATCTCTTTTAAACCGAAGTGTTACCCGAATTGGTTCTTTCTTTTCCTCTTTCTTAACGGAGTGTTTTCAAATTCGTTCATCTTTGTTGTATTCTTTCTTTCTATGGCTTAACCTTTTCAAGGTTCTTTGGTTTCACTCGTTTGTCAAAGAAGCAACTTAGTTTTACCTCTTCTCTTTCTCTTCCGTTTTCCCTCCGGTGCCATTCTAGATCTCGGGACGAGATCCTCTCGTAGTGGTGGAGTGTTGTAACGCCCCGAGACCGATGTGCCAGGTGTCTTCCAGTTATTCGCTGTTGTTGCCTTGTCATTGCTTGCGTGTCATGCATCTCATATCATGTCATCATGTGCATTTCATTTGCATACTTGTTTGTCTCATGCATCCGAGCATTTTCCCCATTGTCCGTTTTGCAATCCGGCGCTCCTATGTCACCCGGTGCCCCTTTCTACCTCTTTTCGTGTGCGGGTGTTAAACGTTTTTGGATTGGACCGAGACATGTCATGCGGCCTTGGTTTACTACCGGTAGACCGCCTGTCAAGTTTCGTGCCATTTGGACTTCGTTTGATACTCCAACGGTTAACCGAGGGACCGGAAAGGCCTCGTGTATGTTGCAGCCCAACACCCCTCCAAAGTGCCCGAAAACCCACCTAAACCCCCTCCATCATCCCGGTCGTTCGATCACAATCATGTGGCCGAAAACAACACCTCATTTGGACTCTCCTAGCTCGCTCTACCTATATATATATATGTGCAACCCTTCCAAATTCACGGACAAAACCCTAGATCTCACCTCTCTCCGCGCCGCCGGACCTGTCCGCCCGCCGGCGGACGCGTCCACCCTGCCGCCACCTCACTCCGACCAATCAAAAGGCGCCACGTCAGCTCCGCCGCCCCTCTCCTCCACTCAGGTGCCGCCACTTTTCACCGCCGCCTCTCTCCACCGCGCGGGCCCGCGGCGCCCAGATCCGGCCCGCCCAGGCCCGAACCGCCGCCGCCTGAGCGCTCGCTCCCTCGCGCGCCTGCCACCGATCCCCGCTGCCGACCGCTGACGTGACACTTGCCGGCGCCGCACGTCTCCACGCACCGCCTCGCCGGCGCGGCTCCCCACGCCCGCCACCCGCCGCCGCCATGCCCTTCGCGCTGCCGCCCGCATCCGGCGCCGCCCCTCTGCCCGTCACCTCGCGCCGCCTCCCGGAGTGCGTCGCCGCCGTCAACCTTCGCCGGAGGCCCGCCGCCCGCGCCCTCGTCGCCGGTCATCACCAGTAACGCGCCACCTCGCCGGAGTCCTCCTCCCTCGCCGGATCCGTGGAAGGTGGATGAGATCCACCAACCCAGGGAACCAAACGCCATCCCGAGCCCCGGATTCCTCTGTCCCGGGTCCTCCCCATAATGTTTCCCGAGAGGTGAAATCTGCCAAGTCCCCAGTATTTTTGGGCATTTTCATTGCATCATAACTTCATCATCGTAGCTTCGATTCGTGCGTGTAGCATATCAAAATGTTCGTCTCGATGAGTACATCATTTCATTTCATTGCATCATTTTCATTTGAGCTCATCTCGATGCTAGAAATTCTGTTGGAAGAGGGCTATGTGATGATTATTTCAGATCTGTTTCAGCAAATGCACTTTTGTCATTTTTTCCATAATTAATGTGTGCATGCTATGATCCTGAGCTCTACATGTGTTTTGTTATATGCCATGTCATCTTTACAGGGGTATATGCCATGTATTTCTATTATCTTTGTGGTGACTAGCATAAGCATGCAAAGTAGCTTACTCAATGATGCTGATTTCAGGGACTTAGAATTTCACCAAGTCCTTGCCCTGTCCTTATTTTTATGCCATATGTTCATGTTGTTTCCTAGTGATCCGTGCATCTTTTGGGCATGATCAGTAAGGATGTTTTGTAGATAATGTGGTGCTCTATCGATCCATGTCTTTGTTTGCATTTATGGAGCACGCTAGCTTGAGTCAATCGAGCTCTACTTTTCCTATAAAATATTCCTGGCAGATTGTTAACATGTTTAGCAATTTTGCCGAGCTTGTTGTTATTGATCCGTGCATGCTATGTTGTTGTTCTTGCCATGTCTAGCTTCTATGCCATGTCTAATTGCTGGGTGTATGCTTAGATTATCGTGACATGCTTTGTAGTGAGTGCATAGGGCTCGTAAACGTGCCTACTTGTTAACTGTTTTTCCATACTCTAGTTTTTCACAAAGTCTGAATCTGTTTATGTTTTTGCTATGTTCACATGATTGCAATTGTATTTCCGGGTCCCTTTTGGCTTGTGGTCACCAAGGGACTTTTGTTATATGCTTTGAGTAGCTTCATTCCATGCCTTGCCTTGCGATGATATGTTCCTGTAGCATGTAGTTATCATGCTCTAAAGATTGCTTCCTGATGATAAATTCCTCGCTTGTGTTATTTTCACCAAGTCTGAAACCTGTTATCTTTTGCACTTTTTCCATGCTTGTTTGAACCTGTTAATGAGTGAATTTGCCGTAGCTCAGTGTTCATCTTTTGTCACGCATCATGAGTGGATCCCTGACATGTATTTTGCTGCTATGTTTGAGTGCAGTAGCTTAATTATCTTGTTGCATTTAGGAGGCTACTTGCAGTTAATCGCAGACCAGTGCCATATTTGTTTTGCTTGTCATTTCCAAACCGTGCATCCGATTCCGGTGATCTTTATATCGATTTCGACCGAAATCAACTCCTCTTTCCAGTGGCACTATTGGATTTCCAAGTTAAGGCCAGGTTCAATCATTCCTTTCCAAATCATGCATATGCATAACATACCGCATCCCGCATATCATGCCATGTTCATGTGTTGGTTGTTTACTATGTTGTGTGCTTCTTTCCGATGTTGCTTCTTCGGGTTGGTTCTAATAACATCGCGTTTGTGAGGAACCGTTCGACTACGTCCGTTTGTCTTCTTCATGGACTCATTTTTCTTCCTTGCGGGATCTCAGGCAAGATGACCATACCCTCGAAATCACTTCTATCTTTGCTTGCTTGATACTCGCTCTTTTGCTATGCCTATGCTACGATACCTACCACTTGCTTATCATGCCCCCCATATTGTTAAACCAAGCCTCTAACCCACCTTGTCCTAGCAAACCGTTGCTTGGCTATGTTACTACTTTGCTCAGCCCCTCTTATAGCGTTGTTAGTTGCAGGTGAAGATTGGAGTTTGTTCCTTGTTGGAACATGGATATTTTGTTGGGATATCACAATATCTCTTATTTAATTTAATGCATCTATATACTTGGTAAAGGGTGGAAGGCTCGGCCTTATGCCTAGTGTTTTGTTCCACTCTTGCCGCCCTAGTTTCCATCATATCGGTGTTATGTTCCCGGATTTTGCGTTCCTTACACGGTTGGGTTATAATGGGAACCCCTTGACAGTTCGCTTTGAATAAAACTCCTCCAGCAAGGCCCAACCTTGGTTTTACCATTTGCCTCACCACCACCTACTTTTCCCTTGGGAGTCACGCTCCTGAGGGTCATCTTTATTTTAACCCCCCCCCCCCCGGGCCAGTGCTCCTCTGAGTGTTGGTCCAACCTGTCAGCCACCGGTGGCCACCAGGGGCAACTCTGGGTTGGCCTACCGGAATTTTGGACAATCCGGTGTGCCCTGAGAACGAGATATGTGCAACTCCTATTGGGATTTGTCGGCACATTCGGGCGGCTTTGCTGGACTTGTTTTACCATTGTCGAGGATGTCTTGTAACCGGGATGCCGAGTCTGATCGGATTGTCTTGGGAGAAGGAATATCCTTCGTTGACCGTGAGAGCTTGTGATGGGCTAGGTTGGGACACCCCGGCAGGGATTTGAACTTTCGAAAGCCGTGCCCGTGGTTATGGGCAGATGGGAATTTGTTAATGTCCGGTTGTAGAAAACCTAAAACTTAACCTTAATTAAAATGCATCAACCGTGTGTGTTACCGTGATGGTCTCTTCTCGGCGGAGTCCGGGAAGTCAACACGGTGTTGGAGTAATGCTTGACGTAGGTTGTTCTAGGATCACTTCTTGATCAGTTGTTCGACCGTGCTTTTGCCTTCTCTTATCGCTCTCATTTGCGTATGTTAGCCACCAAATATGCTAGTCGCTTGCTGCAGCTCCACCTCATACCTTTTCCCTACCCATAAGCTTAAATAGACTTGATCACGAGGGTGTGAGATTGCTGAGTCGCCGTGACTCACAGATACTTCCAAAACCAGCTTGCAGGTGCCGATGATATCGTGCAGATGACGCAACTGAGCTCAAGGAGGAGCTCGATGAAGACCTTGTTCGTTATGTTGTTCCCTTTCTAGTTCAGCAGTAGTGGAGCCCAGTTGGGACGATCGGGGATCTGTGTAGCATTTGGGGTAGTCTTCTTTTATTTTGGTTCCATAGTCAGACCTTGATTGTATCTGGATGATGTATCTCTTTCCCTTATGTATTACATGGGTTGTGTGAAGATTACCTCACTTGCGACATTACTTTCAATGCGGTTATGCCTCTAAGTCGTGCTTCGACACGTGGGAGATATAGCCGCATCGAGGGCGTTACAAGTTGGTATCAGAGCCTTCCCCGACCTTAGGAGCCCCCTGCTTGATTGAATCGTTGGCGTTGTTGAGTCTAGAAAAATGTTTTGAGTCATTTAGGAATTATATTTATTGAAGAGTAGGACTTCTTTTACTCCTCAGTCCCTTCGTCGCTCTGGTGAGGCATCCTGACATAGAGTTTTGACTCTTCTCTTCTCAAATTTCACTAAAAAAATTTGGGATCACGCGGGTATCTTGGAATCATTTCGATGGTTTTGTGACGAAAACATTGTTCTTGGTGCCTCCTGACATTTAGGGGTTGTGGAAGTGTCCCGGGGAGTTGAGCTCCGAGGTGTTGTCGTCACAATTTTATCGTTGCAATTCTGGAATACCTGAGTTTCGCCGACATCGAAAATCTCTTTTATGCAGTTGTGGTGAGATAACCTCGATGCCACCCAGTACTCGAGCAGGAGTTCGGGAGTATTACCATAACTCGTATAACGGATGCTTTTCGAAGGTTGAGGTAAACGATTTCCGACGGTTTCTTGGTTATGTGTTGAAGGATGGATACAGCTGGATGTAGGATTTGTTAGTTTTGGGTGAGATATTATGCTTCCCCTGTATCCCCGACACCTGATTGCATAACCGGAAAGTTTCAGGAGTTTATAAGTGGGAATTCAAGTAGCTCTTAGGATATCTTTCCGACAGATGTATGATATGAATTTGGGGTTCGACGTCTAGTGGTCCGCCTATCCACGGTTGGTTTTACAGTGGTCTCGTTGTGTCTTAAAGAGTCCTTGGCTATGCTGACTCGGGGACGCTTCGTATGTCATGTGCACTGCCTTGTACATGACGGTGTTGTACGATCGAGCCCGTGTAGGCCCCACCACGAAAACTTCGAACGAAATCTCTATCATATGTTTGTTCTGGCTTAGTTTGCAAGCCAATTGTGACGCCCCGAGACCGATGTGCCATGTGTCCTCCAGTTATTCGCTGTTGTTTCCTTGTCTTTTGCTTGCGTGTTGCATCTTGCCATGTCATCATCCGCATTGCATCATCATGTTTTCAAAACTTACATCCGTCCCGGTCTCCTCGTTCCTTCCGTTGTCCATTCTGAGCCTAGACACACTTGCACGCGCCTGCGGCATGTCCGAAATAGTATTTTATAAGTGGCCGGAAAATGTTCTCGGAATGGGATGAGTGTTGGCGTGTGGTCTTATTATAGTGTAGATAGACCACCTGTCAAGTTTCATCGCATTCGGAGTTTGTTTGATAGCCCAACGAATAACTATAGCGGCAGTATAGCTGGTCTAACGTCAGACGTTTTTGGTCTCCGGAAACAGTTGTCGGGCCCTCTCTCTCTCCTCTCTCCTCTCAGCCTCGCCACAGTTCACCTAGGCCATGCCTACCATCTCTGCATAGTGCATCGAACCCCTCGCGCGCGTCCGGAAGTTGTCCCGAACCCGACCGGGACTGTCGCCACCGTTGTGTCCAGATCATCCCCAAACATCTACAAAACGTCTCCGTTTTGTTAATTGGACTTCTTAGTCTATTTTTCTCGACCGCCCGATTACAATCGGACGGACCGAATACCCCCCTAACCTAATCCAATAACGTATATATATTGACCAACCCTAAAATTTAGGTCGTTTGTCCCATCGCCGCCGCCACTCCACCTACTCTCCTCTTTCTCGGGATCCCCTCCTCCTCGATCTCAACACCACCAAGCCACCTCGGCGGACCTCGCTCGAGCTCCACCGGCTACCAGCAGCAGCAGCAAGCGAAGCCACCCGAGCTCCTTCCTATTCCTCCTCTGCCCAAGGCTGCTGCCTCCCCGTGCCCTTGTTACCGAGATCCATCAAGAGGAGAGGAGCCCCCGCAAGCCACTACTCCGCCCCGCTGTCCTCGTCGTTGACCCTCGCAAGCGTCGCCCCGACCCAGGCCAGTGCCCGGCTTCCCTCTCCTTCCTTCTCCCCATCTTGCATCTCCTCCTCCTCTCATGGCTCTCTCTTCCGTGGAGTGCAGGAACCCCGTCGCCCGCTGTTCGTCACCGTCCACCACGGAGCCACGCAATCTCCGACCAGATCCGACTGGCACTCCGCCACACTTGCCCATGTCGGCCGGATCCCGGCAGCTAGGCACCGTCCCCGGTCGCCGGGGCCCTCGCCGGAGAGCCCCTACTTCAAACCCCTGCTGATGTTTCTGTTTCTTCAGAGAAGAGGACAGCAGCGCCTCGTCCCGCTCCTGTTGACCACGCCCCGCCTGCATCGCGCCTCTCCCCATGCCCGGATCCACCGCCGCACCGTCCTGGAGCCTCGCCAAGTCCCTAAAGCCGTCGCGCCAAGTCCTCTTGTGTCGCTCCCAAGATCGGTCGCCGCCCTGCTGCCATGTTTCGCTGCACCGAACCGCTGCGTTCTTCAGCTTCGTCAGAACACGAGCGAGACCAGGCTTCATTGACCCTGTCGATCGAGACAAGCAGGCCGGCCCAGCGCGCCCTCTGCGGGCCTCCTTCCTCTCCACCGCCTTGGGCCAAAGCCCATGGTGAGGCCCCAATGCCCCCCTTTTTTTGTTTTTTCTCTCTGCTGGTCCAGCCTGCCATGTTTCGGCCCATTGGTATTTTTTTTCAGTGCGGCGATTTTCCTTCTATTCCAGCGAATTACAGTTTTACAGAAAAACCCTCATACTCCATGCATATTAAAACTCAACAATCGTGCATCGGATTAAAACAATTTATATATGAAATATGCTTAGTTTTTCATCTAGTTTCATAATATGTAATTTTCATCCATTTTAGAATGTTTAAAATGTTGTTTGCATATAATTTGCCCCTATGCCATGTTAAAATGCTTTAATTCATAACTAAATAACCGTAACTCGGATTTTAATAAACTTTATATGTAAATGGGGTAGAAAAATGCCTAGATTAACATGATGCACTCATCTAGCATGTTTAACAACTCTAAAATTATGTTTAGGGCAAAAGAGTACCAAACCCAATATATGCATATGAGGGTTTTCCGGACTTGTTGTTTGTTGTCACGGCCTCATTTAAACTTGCCTAGATTAGATAGTTTCATCATGTTTCACCTTCTGCCATGCTAACAACATTTAACCTTGTTGGGTACATAAACAAGAGAGAACTAAATAAGTCATGTGGTGTTTTGTCAATATGCATCCTGATGCATATTGAGCTCCATTTAACTTGTAGTATTGTTTGTGCATGTTGCCATGCCATGCCTCATTAAACCGGACATGCATCATACTTGGTTGTGCATCATGCCATGTCAATGTGGTGGTTGTTTACTTTGTTGTTTGCTTCTTTCCGGTGTTGCTTCTTCGGGTTGGTTCCAATAACGTCGCGTTTGTGAGGACCCGTTCGTCTACGTCCATTTGTCTTCTTCATGGGCTCGTTGTTCTTCCTTGCGGGACTTCAGGCAAGATGACCATACCCTCGAAATCACTTCTATCTTTGCTTGATTAGTTGCTCGCTCTTTTGCTATGCCTATGCTGCGATACCTACCACTTGCTTATCATGCCTCCCATATTGTTGAACCAAGCCTCTAACCCACTTTGTCCTAGCAAACCGTTGTTTTGGCTATGTTACCGCTTTGCTCAGCCCCTCTTATAGCGTTGTTAGTTGCAGGTGAAGATTGAAGTTTATTCCTTGTTGGAACATGGAGATGTTGTTCCTTGTTGGAACATGTTTACTTGTTGGGATATCACAATATATCTTATTTAATTAATGCATCTATATACTTGGTAAAGGGTGGAAGGCTCGGCCTTATGCCTGGTGTTTTGTTCCACTCTTGCCGCCCTAGTTTCCGTCATATCGGTGTTATGTTACCGGATTTTGTGTTCCTTACGCGGTTGGGCTATAATGGGAACCCCTTGACAGTTCGCCTTGAGTAAAACTCCTCCAGCAATGCCCAACATTGGTTTTACCATTTGCCACCTAGCCTTTTCTTTTCCCTTGGGAGTCGCGCTCTCGAGGGTCATCATTATTTTACCCCCCCCCCCCCCGGGCCAGTGCTCCTCTGAGTGTTGGTCCAACCTGTCAGCTGCCGGTGGCCACCAGGGGAAACTCTGGACTAGCCTACCCGTACCTTGGACAATCCGGTGTGCCCTGAGAACAAGATATGTGCAGCTCCTATCGGGATTTGTCAGCACATCCGGGCGGTGTTGCTGATTTGTTTTACCTTGTCGAAGTTGTCTTGTAGAACCGGGATACCGAGTCTAATCGGAATGTCTCGGGAGAAGGTTTATCCTTCGTTGACCGTGAGAGCTTGTGATGGGCTAAGTTGGGACTCCCCTGCAGGGATTTGAACTTTCGAAAGCCGTGCCCACGGTTATGGGCAGATGGGAATTTGTTAATGTACGGTTGTAGAAAACCTGAAGTTGACCTTAATTAAAATACATCAACCGCGTGTGTAACCGTGATGGTCTCTTCCCGACAGAGTCCGGGAAGTGAACACGGTGTTGGAGTTATGCTTGACATAGGTTGTTCTAGGATCACTTCTTGATCATAGTTTCTCGATCGTGCTTGGCCTTCTGTTCTCGCTCTCATTTCCATATGTTAGCCACCCTATATGCTAGTCACTTGCTGCAGCTCCACCTCATACCTTTACCTTACCCATAAGCTTAAATAGTCTTGATCGCGAGGGTGCGATATTGCTGAGTCCCCGTGACTCACAGATACTTCCAAAACCAGCTTGCAGGTGCCGATGAGTCCGTGCAGATGACGCAACCAAGCTCAAGGAGGAGCTCAATGAAGATCGTGTCCTTTGTGTTGTTTCGTTCTAGTCGATCAGTAGTGGAGCCCAGTTGGGGTCGATCGGGGACCTTGTCGCATTTGGGGTTCTTCTTTTATTTTGGTTCCGTAGTCGGACCTTGATTGTATTTGGATGATGTAATGCTTTATTCATGTATTTGTCTGAAGTGGCGATTGTAAGCCAACTATGTATCTCTTTCCCTTATGTATTACATGGGTTGTGTGAAGATTACCTCACTTGCGACATTGCTTTCAATGCGGTTATGCCTCTAAGTCGTGCTTCGACACGTGGGGGATATAGCTGCATCGAGGGCATCTCACCGTCGTCTCCACGCGCCACCTCGCCGGCGCCGCACGTCTCCACGCACCGCCTCGCCAATGCGGCACCTTACGCCCGCCGCCGGCCGCCTCCATGCCCTTCGCGCCACCGCGCGCATCTGGCGCCGCCCCTCCGCCTGTCGCCTCGCACCGCCTCCCGGAGCGCGCCGCCACCATCAACCTTCGCCAGAGGTCCGCCACCCGGGCCCTCGTCGCCAGCCATCACCGGTAACGCGCCACCTCGCTGAAGTCCTCCTCTCTCGCCGGATCCGGGGAAGGTGGATGAGATCCACCAACCCCGGGAACCGAACGCCGCCCCGAGCCCCGGATCCCTCTGTCCCAGGTCCTCCCCGTCCCGTTTCCCGCGAGGTGAAATCTGCTAAGTCCCCAGTATTTTTGGGCATTTTCATTGCATCATAACTTCATCATCGTAGCTCCGATTTGTGCGTGTAGTATATCAAAATGTTCGTCTCGATGAGTACATCATTTCATCTCATTGCATCATTTTCATTTGAGCTCATCTTGATGCCTGAAATGCTGTTGGAAGAGGGCTATGTGATGATTATTTCAGATCTGTTTCAGCAAATGCACTTTTGTCATTTTTGCCATAATTAATGTGTGCATGCTATGATCCTGAGCTCTACATGTGTTTTGTTATATGCCATGCCATCTTTACAGGGGTGTATGCCATGTATTTTTGTGATCATTGTGGTGACTAGCACAAGCATGCAAAGTAGCTTACTCAATGATGTTGATTTCAGGGACTTAGAATTTCATCAAGTCCTTGCCATGTCCTTATTTTTATGCGATATGTTCATGTTGTTTCCTAGTGATCCATGCATCTTTTGGGCATGATCAGTAAGGATGTTTTGTAGATATTGTGGTTCTCTATACATACATGTCTTTGTTTGCATTTATGGAGCACGCTAGCTTGAGTCAATCGAGCTCTACTTTTCCTATAAAATGTTCCTGGCAGATTGTTAACATGTTTAGCAAATTTGCCGAGCTTGTTGTTATTGATCCGTGCATGCTATGTTGTTGTTCTTGCCATGTCTAACTTCTATGCCATGTATAATTGCTGGGTGTATGATTACATTATCATGCCATGCTTTGTAGTGAGTGCATTGAGCTCGTAAACATGCCTACTTGTTAACTATTTTGCCATGCTCCAGTTTTTCACAGTCTGAATCTGTTTATGTTTTTGCTATGTTCACATGATTGCAATTGTATTTTCTGGTCCCTTTTGGCTTGTGGTCACTAAGGGACTTTTGTTATATGCTTTGAGTAGCTTCATGCCATGCCTTGCCTTGCCATGATATGTTCTTGTAGCATGTAGTTATCATTCTCTAAAGATTGCTTCCTGATGATAAATTCCTGACTTGTGTTATTTTCACTAAGTCTGAAACCTGTTATGTTTTGCACTTTTGCCATGCTTGTTTGAACCTGTTAATGAGTGAATTAGCCGTAGATCAGTGTTCATCTTTTGTCAAGCATCATGAGTGGATCCCGGCCATGTATTTTGTTGCTATGTTAAAGTGCAGTAGCTTAATTATCTTGTTGCATTTAGGAGGCTACTTGTTGTTAATTACAGACTGGTGCCATGTTTGTTTTGCTTGTCATTTTCAAACCGTGCATCCGATTCCGGTGATCTTTATATCAATTTCAACCGAAATCAACTCCTCTTTCCAGTGGCATTCCTGGATTTCCATGTTGAGGCCAGGTTCAATCATTCCTTTCTAAATCATGCATATGCATCACATACCGCATCCCGCATATCATACCATGTTCATGTGTTGGTTGTTTACTATATTGTGTGCTTATTTCCGGTGTTGCTTCTTCGGGTTGGTTCTGATAATGTCGCGTTTGTGAGGAACCGTTCGACTATGTCCGTTTGTCTTCTTCATGGACTCGTTCTTCTTCCTTGCGGGATCTCAGGCAAGATGACCATACCCTCGAAATCACTTCTATCTTTGCTTGCTAGATGCTCACTCTTTTGCTAGGCCTATGCTGCAATACCTACCACTTGCTTATCATGCCTCCCATATTGTTAAACCAAGCCTCTAACCCACCTTGTCCTAGCAAACCATTGTTTGGCTATGTTACCGCTTTGCTCAGCCCCTCTTATAGCGTTGTTAGTTGCAGGTGAAGATTGGAGTTTGTTCCTTGTTGGAACATGGATATTTTGTTCGGATATCACAATATCTCTTATTTAATTTAATGCATCTATATACTTGGTAAAGGGTGGAAGGCTCGGCCTTATGCCTGGTGTTTTGTTCCACTCTTGCCACCCTAGTTTCCGTCATATCGGTGTTATGTTCCCGGATTTTGCGTTCCTTACACGGTTGGGTTATAATGGGAAGCCCTTGACAGTTCGCTTTGAATAAAACTCCTCCAGCAAGGCCCAACCATGGTCTTACCATTTCCCTCACCACCACCTACTTTTCCCTTGGGAGTCGCGCACCCGAGGGTCATCTTTATTTTAACCCCCCGGGCCAGTGCTCCTCTGAGTGTTGGTCCAACCTGTCAGCCGCCGGTGGCCACCAGGGGCAACTCTGGGTTGGTCTACCGGAAGTTTGGACAATCCGGTGTGCCCTGAGAACGAGATATGTGCAGCTCCTATCGGGATTTGTCGGCACATTCGGGCGGCTTTGCTGGACTTGTTTTACCATTGTCGAGGATGTCTTGCAACCGGCATGCCGAGTCTGATCGGATTGTCTTGGGAGAAGGAATATCCTTTGTTGACCGTGAGAGCTTGTGATGGGCTAAGTTGGGACACCCCGGCAGGGATTTGAACTTTCGAAAGTCGTGCCCGTGGTTATGGGCAGATGGGAATTTGTTAATGTCCGGTTGTAGAAAACCTAAAACTTAACCTTAATTAAAATGCATCAACCGCGTGTGTTACCGTGATGGTCTCTTCTCGACAGAGTCCGGGAAGTGAACACGGTGTTGGAGTAATGCTTGACGTAGGTTGTTCTAGGATCACTTCTTGATCATAGTTGTTCGACCGTGCTTTTGCCTTATCTTCTCGCTCTCATTTGCGTATGTTAGCCACCAAATATGCTAGTCACTTACTGCAGCTCCACCTCATACCTTTTACCTACCCATAAGCTTAAATAGTCTTGATCGCGAGGGTGCAAGATTCCTGAGTCCCCGTGACTCACAGATACTTCCAAAACCAGCTTGCAGGTGCCGATGATATCGTGCAGATGAGGCAACCAAGCTCAAGGAGGAGCTCGATGAAGACCTTGTTCGTTATGTTGTTCTGTTTCCAGTTGATCAGTAGTGGAGCCCAGTTGGGGCGATCGGGGATCTGTGTAGCATTTGGGGTAATCTTCTTTTATTTTGGTTCCGTAGTCCGACCTTGATTGTATCTGGATGATGTAATGCTTTATTCATGTATTGTGTGAAGTGGCGATTGTAAGCCAACTATGTATCTCTTTCCCTTATGTATTACATGGGTTGTGTGAAGATTACCTCAATTGCGACATTACTTTCAATGCGGTTATGCCTCTAAGTCGTGCTTCGACACGTGGGAGATATAGCCGCATCGAGGGCGTTACACATACCTAGTTTCATCTCGTTACCGGCAAGTCTCTTTACTTGTTCTGTAATACATCATCCCGTAACTAACTCATTAATTAGCCACATTGCTTGCAAGGCTTCTTATAATGTGTATTACCGAGAGGGCCAAGAGGTACCACTCCGATACTCGGAGTGACAAATCCTAATCTCGATCTATGCCAACCCAACAAACACCTTTGGAGATACCTATAGAGCATCTTTATAATCACCAAGTTACGTTGTGATGTTTGATATTACACAAGGTATTCCTCCGGTATCCGGGAGCTGCATAATCTCATAGTCAAAGGAATATGTATTTGACATGAAGAAATCAATAGCAATAAAACTGAACGATCAATATGCTAAGCTAGCGTATGGGTCACGTCCATCACATCATTCTCCTAATGATGTGACCCTATTATGAAATGACAACTCATGTCCATGGTTAGGAAACCTTATCCATCTTTGATCAATGAGCTAGTCAAGTAGAGGCTCACTAGGGACATAGTGTTTGTCTATGTATTCACACATGTATTAAGGTTTCCGAACAATATAATTCTAGCATGAAAAATAAACATTTAACATGAATAAGGAAATATAAAATAATAACTTTATTATTTCCTCTAGGGCATATTTCCTTCAGTCTCCCACTTGCACTAGGGTCAATAATCTAGATTACATTGTAATGATTCTAACACCCATGGAGTCTTGGTGCTGATCATGTTTTGCTCATGGAAGAGGCTTAGTCAATGGGTCTGCTACATTCAGATCTGTATGTATTTTGCAAATCTCTAAGTCTCCCTCCTTGACTTGATCATATATGGAGTTGAAGCATCTCTTGATGTGTTTGGTTCTTTTGTGAAATCTAGATTCCTTCGCTAAGGCAATTGCTCTAGTATTGTCACAAAAGATTTTCATTGGACCCGATGCACTAGGTATTGCACCTAGATTAGATACGAACTCCTTCATTTGCTCCTTCTGAAGCAGCTATGTACTCCGCTTCACACGTACATCCCGCCACGACGCTGTACTTGGAACTGCACTAACAGACAGCTCCACCATTCAATATAAATATGTATCCGGTTTGTGGCTGAGACTCATCCAGATTAGTATCAAAGCTAGCATCGACGTAACCATTTACGATGAGCTCTTTGTCACCTCCATAAACGAGAAACATATCCTTAGTCCTTTTCAGGTACTTCTGGATGTTCTTGACCGCTATCCAGTGATCCACTCCTGGATTACTTTGGTACCTCCCTGCTAAACTTATAGCAAGGCCCACATTAGGTCTGGTACACAGCATAGCATACATGATAGAACCTATGGCTGAGGCATATGGAATGACATTCATTTTGTCTCTATCTTCTGCAGTGGTCGGGCATTGAGTCTGACTCAACTTCACACCTTGTAACACAGGCAAGAACCCTTTCTTTGACTGATCCATTTTGAACTTCTTAAAAACTTTATCAAGTTATGTGCTTTGTGAAAGTCCAATTAAGCGTCTTGATCTACCTCTATTGATATTGATGCTTAATATATAAGCAACTTCACCGGGGTCTTTCATTGAAAACCTTTTATTCGAGTATCCTTTTATGCTATCCAGAAATTCTATATTGTTTCCAATCAACAATATGTCATCCACATATAATATTAGAAATGCTACAGAGCTCCCACTCACTTTCTGGTAAATACAAGCCACTCCGAAAGTCTGTATAAAACCATATGCTTTGATCACCTCATCATAGCATATATTCCAACTCCGAGATGCTTGCACTGATACGTCTCCAACATATCTATAATTTTTGATTGCTCCATGCTATATTATCTACTGTTTTGGACATTATTGGGCTTTATTATCCACTTTTATATTATTTTGGGACTAACCTATTAACCAGAGGCCCAGCCCAGAATTGTTGTTTTTTGCCTATTTTAGGGTTTCGAAGAAAAGGAATATCAAACGGAGTCCAAACGGAATGAAACCTTCGGGAACGTGATTTTCTCAACGAACAAGACCCGAGAGACTTGGACCCTACGTCAAGAAAGGAAAGAGGAGGCCACGAGGTAGGGGGCGCGCCTACCCCACCCCCCGCCAGGCGCGCCCTCCACCCTCGTGGGCCCCCTGTTGCTCTACCAACGTACTCCTTCCTCCTATATATACATACGTACCCCCAAATGATCAGATATGGAGCGAAAAACCTAATTCTAGCGCCACAACTTTCTGTATCCACGAGATCCCATCTTGGGGCCTGTTCCGGAGCTCCGCCGGAGGGGGCATCGATCACGGAGGGCTTCTACATCAATACCATAGCCTCTCCGATGAAGTGTGAGTAGTTTACATCAGACCTACGGGTCCATAGTTAGTAGCTAGATGGCTTCTTCTCTCTTTTTGGATCTCAATACAATGTTCTCCCCCTCCCTAGTGGAGAACTATTTGATGTAATCTTCTTTTTGCGGTGTGTTTGTTGAGACCGATGAATTGTGGGTTTATGATCAAGTCTATCTATGAATAATATTTGAATCTTCTCTGAATTCTTTTGTGTATGATTGGTTATCTTTGCAAGTCTCTTTGAATTATCAGTTTGGTTTGGCCTACTAGATTGATCTTTCTTGCAATGGGAGAAGTGCTTAGCTTTGGGTTCAATCTTGCGGTGTCCTTTCCTAGTGACAGTAGGGGCAGCAAGGCACGTATTGTATTGTTGCCATCGAGGATAACAAGATGGAGTTTTCTTCATATTGCATGAGTCTATCCCTCTACATCATCTCATCTTGCTTAAGGTGTTACTCTGTTTTTAACTTAATACTCTAGATGCATGCTGGATAGCGGTTGATGAGTGGAGTAATAGTAGTAGATGCAGGCAAGAGTCGGTCTACTTGTCTCGGATGTGATGCCTATATACATGATCATACCTAGATATTCTCATAACTATGCTCAATTCTGTCAATTGCTCAACAGTAATTTGTTCACCCACCATAGAACACTTATGCTCTCGAGAGAAGCCACTAGTGAAACCTATGGCCCCCGGGTCTATCTTTATCATATTAATCTCCTACTACTTAGTTATTTCCTTTGCTATTTACTTTGCCTTTATTTTACTTTGCATCTTTATCACAAAAGTACCAAAAATATTAGCTTATCATATCTATCAGATCTCACTGTCGTAAGTGGCCTTATAGGGATTGACAACCCCTATTTGCGTTGGTTGCGATGATTTATTTGTTTTGTGCAGGTATGAGGGACTTGCGCATAGCCTCCTACTAGATTGATACCTTGGTTCTCAAAAACTAAGGGAAATACTTACGCTACTTCGTTGCATCATCCCTTCCTCTTCGGGGAAAACCAACGCAGTGCACAAGAGGTAGGAAGAACAATTTCTGGCGCCGTTGCCGGGGAGGTCTACACAAAAGTCAACATACCAAGTACCCATCACATACCCTTATCTCCCGCATTACATTATTTGCCATTTGCCTCTCGTTTTCCTCTCCCCCACTTCACCCTTGCCATTTTATTCACCCTCTCTCTCTATCCTCCCTCTCTTTCTCTATTTGCCTCTTTGTGCCCGCTTGCTTTTTGTTTGCTTGTGTGTTAGTTTGCTTGCTTGTCACGATGGCTCAAGATAATACTAAATTGTGTGACTTCACCAATACCAACAACAATGATTTTATTAGCACTCCGATTGCTCCTCTTACCGATGCTGAATCTTGTGAAATTAATACTGCTTTGCTGAATCTTGTCATGAAAGATCAGTTTTCCGGCCTTCCTAGTGAAGATGCCGCTACCCATCTAAATAGCTTCGTTGATTTGTGTGACATGCAAAAGAAGAAAGATGTGGATAATGATATTGTTAAATTGAAGCTATTTCCTTTTTCGCTTAGAGATCGTGCTAAAGCTTGGTTTTCGTCTTTGCCTAAAAATAGTACTGATTCATGGAATAAGTGCAAAGATGCTTTTATCTCTAAGTATTTTCCTCCCGCTAAGATCATCTCTCTTAGAAACGATATTATGAACTTTAAGCAACTTGATCATAAACATGATGCACAAGCTTGGGAGGGAATGAAATTAATGATACGCAATTGCCCTACTCATGGTTTAAATTTGTGGATGATTGTTTAGAATTTTATGCCGGATTGAATTTTGCTTCTAGAAATCTTTTAGATTCGGCCGCGGGAGGCACTTTTATGGAAATCACTTTAGGAGAAGCTACTAAACTCCTAGATAATATTATGGTTAATTATTCTCAATGGCATACCGAAAGATCTACTAATAAAAAGGTGCATGCGATAGAAGAAATTAATGTTTTGAGTGGAAAGATGGATGAACTTATGAAATTATTTGCTAATAAGAGTGTTTCTTTTGATCCTAATGATATGCCCTTGTCTACATTGATTGAGAATAATAATGAATCTATGGATGGGAATTTTGTTGGTAGGAACAATTTTGGTAACAACACGTATAGAGGAAGTTTGAATCTTAGGCCTTATCCTAGTAATCCCTCTAATAATTATGGTAATTCCTACAACAATTCTTATGGAAATTATAATAAGATGCCCTCTGATTTTGAATCTAATATTAAAGAATTTATTATTTCACAAAAAAACTTAATGCTATAAATGAAGAAAAATTGCTTAAGGTTGATGATTTGGCTATGAACGTTGATAGAATTTCTCTTGATGTTGATTCTTTGAAACTTAGATCTATTCCACCTAGGCATGATGTCAATGAGTCTCTCAAAGCCATGAGAATTTCCATTGATGAGTGCAAACAAAGAACCGCTAGGATGCGTGCTAAGAAATATGCCTTTATAAGAGCGTGTTCTTCTAGTTCCTATGAAAATAAAGATGAAGGTCTAAAAGTTATTGATGTGTCCCCTATTAAATCTTTGTTTTGCAATATGAATCTTGATAATGATGGGACTGAATATGATCCACCTTTACCTAGAACGCGTTCCAAGAATTCGGAATTTGTTGATCTTGGTGGTAAATTTGATAAAAGTGGGATTGAAGAAATTAAAACCCTAGATGTTGCTAAACCCACTATTATGGATTTCAAAGAATTTAACTATGAAAATTGATCTTTGATTGATTGTATTTCCTTGTTGCAATCCATGCTAAATTCTCCGCATGCTTATAGTCAAAATAAAGCGTTTACTAAACATATCGTTGATGCCTTGATGCAATCTTATGAAGAAAAACTTGAATTGGAAGTTTCTATCCCTAGAAAACTTTATGATGAGTGGGAACCAACTATTAAAATTAAAATTAAAGATCATGAATGCTATGCTTTATGTGATTTGGGTGCTAGTGTTTCCATGATTCCAAAGACTTTGTGTGATTAGTTAGGTTTCCATGATTTTGAGGATTGCTCTTTAAACTTGCACCTTGCGGATTCCACTATTAAGAAACCTATGGGAATAATTAATGATGTTCTTATTGTTGCAAATAGGAATAATGTGCCCGTATATTTTATTGTTCTTGACATAGATTGCAATCCTTCATGTCCTATTATTCTTGATAGACCTTTCCTTAGAACGATTGGTGCAATTATTGATATGAAGGAAGGAAATATTAGATTCCAATTTCCATTAAGAAAAGGCATGGAACACTTTCCTAGAAAGAAAATTAAATTAACTTATGAATCTATTATGAGAGCCACTTATGGATTGCCTACCAAAGATGGCAATACCTAGATCTATTCTTGCTTGTTATGACTAGCTAGGGGCGTTAAACGATAGCGCTTGTTGGGAGGCAACCCAATTTAATTTTTATTCCTTGCTTTTTGCTCCTGTTTAGTAATAAATAATTTATCTAGCCTCTGTTTTGGTTGTGTTTTTTGTGTTTAATTAGTATTTGTGCCAAGTAGAACCGTTGGGAAGACTTGGGGAAAGTCTTGTTGAACTTGCTGTAAAAAACAGAAACTTTAGCGCTCACAAGAACTGCTGTAATTTTTATTTGGAAAGTGATATTTATTTAATTATTTTTGAAGATGATTAATAGATAAATTCCTCACGTCCAGCAATTTATTTTAGAATTTTGGGGGTTCCAGATCTTGCGCTAGCTACAGATTACTATAGACTGTTCTGTTTTTGACAGATTCTGTTTTTCGTGTGTTGTTTGCTTATTTTGATGAATCTATGGCTAGTAAAATAGTTTATAAACCATAGAGAAGTTGGAATACAGTAGGTATAATACCAATATAAATAAATAATGAGTTCATTACAGTACATTGAAGTGGTCTTTTATTTTCTTTCGCTAACGGAGCTCACGAGATTTTCTACTTTAAGTTTTGTGTTGTGAAGTTTTCAAGTTTTGGGTAAAGATTTGATGGATTATGGAACAAGCAGTGGCAAGAGCCTAAGCTAGGGGATGCCCATGGAACCCCCAACATAAGCTAAGGACACCTAAAATCCAAAGCTTGGGGATGCCCCGAAAGGCATCCCCTCTTTCGTCTACTTCTAGCGGTAACTTCACTTGGAGCTATATTTTTATTCGCCACATGATATGTGTTTTGCTTGGAGCGTCTTGTATGATTTGAGTCTTTACTTTTTAGTTTACCACAATCATACTTACTGTACACACCTTTTCAAAGAGCCATACATAATTTGGAATTTGTTAGCATACTCTATGTGCTTCTCTTATATCTTTTGAGTTATATAATTTTGCTCTAGTGCTTCACATATATGTTTTAGAGAACGGTGGTGGATTTGTTTTATAGAAACTATTGATCTCTCATGCTTCACTTAGATTATTTTGAGAGTCTTTAATAGCATGCTAATTTTCTTAAAATCCTAATATGCTTGGTATATAAGATTAATAATAAAACTTTCTTATGAGTGTGTTGAATACTATGAGAAGTTCGATGCTTGATAATTGTTTTGAGATATGAAGATGGTGATTTTAAAGTTGTGCTAGTTGAGTAGTTGTGAATTTGAGAAATACTTGTGTTGAAGCTTGTGATTCCCGTAGCATGCACGTATGGTGAACCGTTATGTGATGAAGTCAGAGCATGATTTATTTATTGATTGTCTTCCTTATGAGTGGCGGTCGGGGACGAGCAATGGTCTTTTCCTACCAATCTATCCCCCTAGGAGCATGCGCGTAATACTTTGCTTTGATAACTTGTAGATTTTTGCAATAAGTATATGAGTTCTTTCTGACTAATGTTGAGTCCATGGATTATACGCACTCTCACCCTTCCACCTTTGCTAGCCTCTCTAATACCGCGCACCTTTCGCCGGTATCATACACCCACCATATACCTTCCTCAAAACAGCCACCATACCTACCTATTATGGCATTTCCATAGCCATTCTGAGATATATTGCCATGCAACTTTCCACTGTTCCGTTTATTATGACACCTCCATCATTGTCATATTGGTTAGCATCATTCATAATTCTTTCATACGTGTCACTCTTGATTCATTGCATTTGTGGCAAAGCCACCATTCATAATTCTTTCATACGTGTCACTCTTGATTCATTGCATATCCCGATACACCGCCGGAAGCATTCATATAGAGTCATATTTTGTTCAAAGTATCGAGTTGTAAGAAAAATAAAAGTGTGATGATCATCATTATTAGAGCATTGTCCCAGTGAGGAAAGGATGATGGAGACTATGATTCCCCCACAAGTCGGGTTGAAACTCCGGACGAAAAAAAAGAAAGAAAGAAAAGAGGCCAATAAAAGATAAAAGGCCCAAATAAAAAAATTAGAGAAAAAGAGAGAAGGGACAATGCTACTATCCTTTTACCACACTTGTGCTTCAAAGTAGCACCATGATCTTCATAGTAGAGAGTCTCTCATGTTATCACTTTCATATGCTAGTAGGAAATTTTCATTATAGAACTTGGCTTGTATATTCTAATGATGGGCTTCCTCAAAATGCCCTAGGTCTTCATGAGCAAGCAAGTTGGATGCACACCCACTTAGTTTCTTTTTGAGCTTTCATATACTTATAGCTCTAGTGCATCCGTTGCATGGCAATCCCTACTCACTCACATTGATATCTATTGATGGGCATCTCCATTGCCCGTTGATACGCCTAGTTGATGTGAGACTGTCCTCTCCCTTTTTGTCCTCTCCGCAACCACCATTCTATTCCACCTATAGTGCTATGTTCATGGCTCACGCTCATGTATTGCGTGAAAATTGAAAAAGTTTTGAGAATGTCAAAAGTATGAAATAATTGCTTGGCTTGTCATCGGGGTTGTGCATGATTTAAATATTTTGTGTGGTAAAGATGGAGCATTGCCAGACTATATGATTTTTGTAGGGATAACTTTCTTTAGCCATGTTATTTTGAGAAGACATAATTGCTTAGTTAGTATGCTTGAAGTATTATTATTTTTATGTCAATATGAACTTTTGTCTTGAATCTTTCTGATCTGAATATTCATACCACAATTAAGAAGAATTACATTAAAATTATGCCAATTAGCACTCCGCATCAGAAATTCTGTTTTTATCATTTACCTACTCAAGGACGAGCAAGAATTAAGCTTGGGGATGCTTGATACATCTCGAACGTATCTATAATTTTTGATTGCTCCATGCTATATTATCTACTATTTTGGACATTATTAGGCTTTATTATCCACTTTTATATTATTTTTGGGACTAAAATATTAACCGGAGGCCCAGCCCAGAATTGTTGTTTTTTTGCCTATTTTAGGGTTTCCGATAAAAGGAATATCGAACGGAGTCCAAACGGAATGAAACCTTCGGGAACGTGATTTTCTCAACGAACAAGACCCGGGAGACTTGGACCCTACGTCAAGAAATAAAAGAGGAGGCCATGAGGTAGGAGGGCGCGCCTACCCCCCCCCCCCAGGCGTGCCCTCCACCCTCGTGGGCCCCCTGTTGCTCCACCGACGTACTCCTTCCTCCTATATATACCTACGTACCCCCAAACAATCAGATACGGAGCCAAAAACCTAATTCCACCGCCGCAACTTTCTGTATCCACGAGATCCCATCTTGGGGCCTGTTCCAGAGCTCCGCCAGAGGGGGCATCGATCACGGAGGGCTTCTACATCAACACCATAGCCTCTCCGATGAAGTGTGAGTAGTTTACTTCAGACCTACGAGTCCATAGTTAGTAGCTAGATGGCTTCTTCTCTCTTTTTGGATCTCAATACAATGTTATCCCCCTCTCTTGTGGAGAACTATTTGATGTAATCTTCTTTTTGCGGTGTGTTTGTTGAGAACGATGAATTGTGGCTTTATCATCAAGTCTATATATGAATAATATTTGAATCATATCTGAATTATTTTATGTATGATTGGTTATCTTTGCAAGTCTCTTCGAATTATCAGTTTGGTTTGGCCTACTAGATTGATCTTTCTTGCAATGGGAGAAGTGCTTAGCTTTGGGTTCAATCTTGCGGTGTCCTTTCCTAGTGACAGTAGGGGCAGCAAGGCACGTATTGTATTGTTGCCATCGAGGATAACAAGATGGGGTTTTCTTCATATTGCATGAGTCTATCCCTCTACATCATGTCATCTTGCTTAAGGCATTACTCTGTTTTTAACTTAATACTCTAGATGCATGCTGGATAGCGGTCGATGAGTGGAGTAATTGTAGTAGATGCAGGCAGGAGTCGGTCTACTTGTCTCGGATGTGATGCCTATATACATGATCATACCTAAATATTCCAATAAATATGCTCAGTTCTGTCAATTGCTCAACGGTAATTTGTTCACCCACCGTAGAACACTTATGCTCTCGAGAGAAGCCACTAGTGAAACCTATGGCCCCCGGGTCTATCTTTATCATATTAATCTCCTACTACTTAGTTATTTCCTTTGCTATTTACTTTGCCTTTATTTTACTTTGCATCTTTATCACAAAAATACCAAAAATATTATCTTATCATATCTATCAGATCTCACTCTCGTAAGTGGCCTTATAGGGATTGACAGCCCCTATTTGCGTTGGTTGCGAGGATTTATTTGTTTTGTGCAGGTACGAGGGTCTCACGCGTAGCCTCCTACTAGATTGATACCTTGGTTCTCAAAAACTAAGGGAAATACTTACGATACTTTGCTGCATTATCCCTTCCTCTTCGAGGAAAACCAACGCAGTGCTCAAGAGGTAGCATGCACAAGTCCATAGATGGATCGTTGGACCTTTGCACACTTTGTTAGCACCTTTAGGATCAACAAAATGTTATGGTTGCATCATATGCAACTCTTCTTTAAGAAATCCATGAAGGAATGCAGTTTTGACATCCATTTGCCAGATTTCATAATCATAAAATGCGGCAATTTCTAACATGATTTAGACAGACTTAAGCATCGCTACGGGTGAGAAGGTCTCATCATAGTCAACTCCTTGAACTTGTAGAAAGCCTTTTGTGACAAGTCGAGCTTTGTAGGCAATAACATTACCATCAGCATCAGCCTTCTTCTTGAAGATCTGTTTACTCTCTATGGCTCGCTGATCATCGGGCAAGTCAACCAAAGTCCACACTTTGTTCTCATACATGGATCCTATCTCAGATTTCATGGCCTCATGCCATTTATCAGAATCTGGGCTCATCATCACTTCTTCATAGTTCATAGGTTCGTCATGGTCTAGTAACATGACTTCCAGAACAGGGTTACCATACCACTCTGGTGCGGAACGTGCTCCGTTCGACCTACGAGGTCCTATAGTAACTTGATCTGAAGTTTCATGATCATCATCGTTAGCTTCCTCTCTAGTTGGTGTAGGTATCACGGGAACGGATTCCTCTGATGAGCCACTTTCCAATCCGAGAGAAGGTACAATTACCTCATCAAGTTCTACTTTCCTCCCACTCACTTCTTTCGAGAGAAACTGCTTCTCTAGAAAGTTTCCATTCTTGGCAACAAATATCTTGCCTTCGGATTTGTGGTAGAAGGTGTACCCAATTGTTTCCTTAGGTTATCCTATGAAGACACACTTCTCCGATTTGGGTCCAAGCTTATCAGGATGAAGCCTTTTGACATAAGTGTCGCAACTCCAAACTTTAAGAAACGACAACTTAGGTTTCTTGCCAAACAATAGTTCATACGGTGTCGTCTCAATGGCTTTAGATGGTGCCCTATTTAACGTGAATGTAGCTGTCTCTAATGCATAACCCCAAAATGATAGTGGTAAATCGGTAAGAGACATCATAGATTGCACCATATCTAATAAAGTACGGTTACGATGTTTGGACAGACCATTACGCTGTGGTGTTCCAGGTGGCGTCAGTTGTGAAACTATTCCACATTGTTTAAAATGAAGGCCAAACTTGTAACTCAAATATTCGCCTCCGCGATCAGATCGTAGAAACTTTATTTTCCTGTTACGATGATTCTGCACTTCACTCTGAATTTTTTTGAACTTTTCAAATGTTTTAGACTTGTGTTTCATGAAGTAGATATACCCATATCTGCTCAAATCATGTGTGAAGGTTAGAAAATAACGATACCCTCCACGAGCTTCAACACTCATCGGACCGCATACATCGGTATGTATTATTTCCAATAAGTCATTAGATCGCTCCATTGTTCTAGAGAATGGAGTTTTAGTTATCTTGCCCATGAGGCATGGTTCGTAAGTATCAAATGATTCATAATCAAGTGATTCCAAAAGCCCATCTACACAGAGTTTCTTCATGCACTTTACACCAATATGACCTAAACGGCAATGCCACAAATATGTTGCACTATCATTATCAACTTTGCATCTTTTGGCATCAATATTATGAATATGTGTATCACCACAATCGAGATTCAACAAAAATAGACCACTGGCACCATATAAATAGAACAACCATTATTCTCTGATTTAAATGAATAACCATCTCACATTAAAAAAGATCTAGATATAATGTTCATGCTCAACGCTGGCACCAAATAACAATTATCCAGGTCTAAAACTAATCCCGAAGGTAGAATGATGCCTACTACACAACCTTCTTCTTGTAGACTTGTGTTGGGCCTCCAAGCGCAGTGTTTTGTAGGATAGTAGCAAATTTCCCTCAAGTGGATGACCTAAGGTTTATCAGTCCGTGGGAGGCGTAGGATGAAGATGGTCTCTCTCAAGCAACCTTCCAACCAAATAACAAAGAGTCTCTTGTGTCCCCAACACACCCAATACAATGGTAAATTGTATAGGTGCACTAGTTCAGCGAAGATATGGTGATACAAGCGTAATATGGATAGTGGATATAGGTTTTTGCAATCTGAAAATATAAAAACAGCAAGGTTACTAGTAACAAAAGTGAGCAAAAACGGTATTGCAATGCTTCAAAACAAGGCCTAGGGTTCATACTTTCACTAGTGCAAGTTCTCTCAACAATGATAACATAATTAGATCATATAACGATCCCTCAACGTGCAACAAAGAGTTACTCCAAAGTCACTAATAGCGGAGAACAAACCAAGAGATTATTGTAGGGTACGAAACCACCTCAAAGTTATTCTATCTGATCGATCTATTGGGCTATTCCTATAAGTGTCAGAAACAGACCTAGAGTTCGTACTAAAATAACACTTCAAGATACACATCTACCAAAACCCTAATGTCACCTAGATACTCCAATGTCACCACAAGTATCCTCGGGTTTGATTATACTATATGCCTCACACAATCTCATATTCATCTATTCAAACCAACACAAAGAACTTCAAAGGGTGTCCCAAAGTTTCAACCGGAGAGTCAAGACGAAAACGTGTGCCAACCGCTATGCATAAGTTCACAAGGTCACAGAACCCGCAAGTTGATCACCAAAACATACGTCAAGTAGATCACGTGAATATCCCATTGTCACCATAGATAAGCACATGCAAGACATACATCAAGTGTTCTCAAATCCTTAAAGCCTCAATCCGATAAGATAACTTCAAAGGGAAAACTCAATCCATTACAAGAAGGTAGAGGGGGAGAAACATCATAAGATCCAACTATAATAGAAAAGCTCGCGGTACATCAAGATCGTGCCAAATAAAGAATACGAGAGAGAGAGAGAGAGAGAGAGATCAAATACATAGCTACTGGTACATACCCTCAGCCCCAATGGTGAACTACTCCCTCCTCGTCATGGGATGACGAAGATAGCCACCGGTGATGATTTCCCCCTCGGCAGGGTGCAGGAATAGGGTCCCGATTGGTTTTTGGTGGCTACAGAGGCTTGCGGTGGCGGAACTCCCGATATAGGTTCTGTTCTGGAGGTTTTGGGATATATAGGAGGTGTTTGCGTCGATAACAAGTCAGGGGACTCCACGAGGGTCCCACAAGGTCGGAGGGCGCGCCCTAGGGGGTGGGGGCGCCCTCCACCCATGTGGAGGCCTCGGGACTCCTCTGGTGCATATCCGGTACTCTGTGGGCTTCTTTTAGTCCAAAAACAATCGTCGTAAAGTTTTAGGTCAATTGGACTCAGTTTGATATTCCTTTCCTGCGAAACTCAAAAACAAGGAAAAAACAGAAACTAGCACTGGGCTCTAGGTTAATAGGTTAGTCCCAAAAATCATATAAAATAGCATATAAATGCATATAAAATATCCGAGATAGATAATATAATAGCATGGAACAATAAAAAAATTATAGATACGTTGGAGACGTATCAAGCATCCCCAAGCTTAATACCTGCTCGTCATCAAGTAGTTAAATGATAAAAATAGAATTTTTTATGTGGAATGCTACCTAACATGTTTATCAATGTAATCTTCTCTATTGTGGCAAGAATATTCAGATCCATAAGATTCAAAACAAAAGTTTAATATTGACATAAAAACAATAATACTTCAAGCATACTAACAAGGCAATTATGTCTTCTCGAAATAACATGGCCAAGGAAAGCTTATCCCTACTAAATCATATAATCTGGCTATGCTCCATCTTCATCACACAAAATACTCAAATCATGCACAAACCCGATGACAAGCCAAGCAATTATTTCATACTTTTGATGTTCTCAAACCTTTTCAACTTTCAAGCAATACATGAGCGTGAGCCATGGACATAGCACTATATGTGGAATAGACGGTGGTTGTGGATAAGACGAAAAGAAGGAGTTAGTCTCACATCAACTAGGCGTATCAATGGGCTATGGAGATGCCCATTAATAGATATCAATGTGAGTGAGTAGGGATTTCCATGCAACGGATGCACTAGAGCTAAAAGTTTATGAAAGCTCAAAAAGAAAACTGAGTGGGTGTGCATCTAACTTGCTTGCTCACGAAGACCTAGGGCATCTTGAGGAAGCCCGTCATTGTAATATACAAGCCAAGTTATATAATGAAAATTCCCACTAGTATATGAAATTGATATCATAGGAGACTCTCTATCATGAAGATCATGGTGCTAGTTTGAAGCACAAGTGTGGTAAAAGGATAGTAGCATTGCCCCTTCTCTCTTTTCTCTCATTTTTTATTAGACCTTCTTTCCATTTTTTGGTCTCTTTTTTTCGTCCAGAGTCTGATACCGACTTGTGGGGGAATCATAGTCTCCATCATCCTTTCCTCACATGGGACAATGCTCTAATAATTAGGATCATCACACTTTTATTTATGTACAACTCAAATATTACAACTCGATACTTAGAACAAAATATGACTCTATGTGAATGCCTACGGTGGTGTACCGGGATGTGCAATGAATCAAGATTGACATGTATGAAAGAATTATGAACGGTGGCTTTGCCACAAACACGATGTCAATTACATGATCATGCAAAGCAATATGGCAATGATGAAGCATGTTGTAATAAACGAAACGGTGGAAAGTTGCATGGCAATATATCTCGGAGTGGATATAGAAATGCCATAATAGGTAGGTATGGTGGCTGTTTTGAGGAAGGTAAATGGTGGGTTTATGGTACCGGCGAAAGTTGCACGGCACTAGAGAGGCTAGCAATGGCGGAAAGGTGAGAGTGCATATAATCCATGGACTCAATATTAGTCATAAAGAACTCACATACTTATTGCAAAAATCTATTAGTCATCGAAACAAAGTACTATGCGCATGCTCCTAGGGGGATAGATTGGTAGGAAAAAATCATCGCTTGTCCCCGACCGCCACTCATAAGGAAGATAATCAACAAATAAAGCATGTCTGACTTCATCACATAACGATTCACCATACGTGCATGCTACGGGAATCACAAACCTCAACACAATAATTTATCAAATTCACAACCACTCACTAGTATGACTCTAATATCACCATCTTTATATCTCAAAAAACAATCATAAGGAATCAAACTTCTCATAGTATTCAATGCACTTATATGAAAGTTTTTATTATATCCCTCTTGGACGCCCATCATATTACGACTAAATTCATAACCTAAGAAAATTACCATGCTGTTTAAGAATCTCAAAATAATATAAGTGAAGCATGAGAGTTCATTAATTTCTTGAAAATAAAACTATCTCCGTGCTCTAAAAAGATATATGTGAAGCACTAGAGCAAATGACAAACTACTATAAAAGATATAAGTGAAGATCAATGAGTAGTCGAATAATTATGTAACTATGTGAAGACTCTCTAACAATTAAGAATTTCAGATCTTGGGATATCATTCAAATAACAAGCTAATCCTAATAAAATAAAATGACGCTCCAAGAAAAACTAATATCATGTGGTGAATAAAAATATAGCCTCAAGTAAAGTTACCGATGAACGAAGACGAAAGAGGGAATGCCATCCGGGGCATCCCCAAGCTTACGCTCTTGGTTGTCCTTGAATATTACCTTCGGGTGCCTTGGGCATCCCCAAGCTTAGGCTCTTGCCACTCCTTATTCCATAATCCATTGAATCTTTACCCAAAACTTGAAAACTTCACAACACAAAACTTAATAGAAAACTCGTAAGCTCCATTAGTAAAATAAAGCAAATCACAACTTAGGTACTGTCAACACAAGATTCCTAATTTTTCTCACATGATTCCTACAGCACCCTATCATTTCTACAATTTATATTAATAAATATAAGCCATGGAAACTAGAAAATAAGCAAACTATGCATCAAAAACTGAATCTATCAAAAACAGGACAGTCTCTAGTAATCTTTAAATCTTGAACACTTTTGTAACTCCAAAAATTCTGAAAAATTAGGATGACCTAAGCAATTTGATTATTAATTAATCTTCTGCAAAAATAATCAGTATTTTATTATGCTTCTATTGAAAAAGAGAATTGTTTTCCTGAGCGTAAAAGTTTCTTTTCTTAGCAAGATCGAATCAACTATCACCATAGATCATCCAAAAGGTCTTACTTGGCCCTTTATTGAAAAAAAGCTACAAAATATGAATAATACAGTAGGATAATCATCTGAACGCACAAAAACAGTAGGTATAAGTGTTGGGTTGTCTCCTAACAAGCGCTTTTCTTTAATGCCTTTTCAGCTATGCATGATGATGATTTCAATGATGCTCACATAAAATATAGGAATTGAAGCATAATGGGAGCATCATGAAGCATATGACAAGCACATTTAAGTCTAACCCACTTCCTATGCATAGGGATTTTGTGAGCAAACAACTTATGGGAACAAGAATAAACTTACATAGGAAGGTAAAACAAGCATAACTTCATGATTTTTAAAACATAGAAAGGAAACTTGGGACATGGAGTTATTGAGCACGAGCTCAAATGAGCTCAGAATCCTGGACATTGAGTGACGCATATGGATGTGGTCCATACCTTTTTGCAGGCGCTGGTTGGCTGCCAGAAAATGGACACTGTTCAGAAATACGTAGTCGACCGCGGGTGGTTGGTGGGCCCTATTTTCACGGCAGGGTAGCGTCCGTTTGACATTGATGAGGTGGGCTGTGGGTCGGAATCGGCATACCCATCTGATCTGTGGACTAGATACTTTCTAAAAAAAGAAATTCACTTTCTGTTCGGTGGGTTTAGGCAGGAAATCGGCTGTCATTAGGGCGGAGCTCATTTGGGAGCTGGGGACTGGGTCGTAGAGAGGAGTGCCAGCAGCGAGGCACCATGGAGTTCCTGCTATAGCCGATGCGCGAGTACGAGCATGTACAATGGTGCTATCTGAAAAGTTCCATGTAAGATAAATGATGAGGTGGAGGTGAGAGAACTCATAAGAAAAGGCATGTCTTCTCTTATTTAAGAGAAGACAAGATATGATCTCTTAGCACAATATGTCTCACCACATTTTTAGGAATGGCTAGTTATTGAAGATAAGGCTAAGAGATGACCCATTGTAGACTTTTTTTGTCATCTCTAAATTATATTTTTTAGACAATCAGCACCGCTTTTATTAAACCGTCACCGCATTTACAGGGACGAACTGAAGTTCACCAGGGTTGCCTAACCAGACATGGCGGCCGGCCCCCAGTTTCAAAGCATGCTTTGCTATATTGTGATCATCGAAATTTGAGCTCATAAACTCATGCACAAAATTCAACGACTGAAAACTACGAGAGTAATCCATGATCTCATGTATAATAGCACCATAGCTAGGACTATTCTTACGACCGATATTCTCCACAATGCCCTTGCAATCAGTTGCAACGTGAATCGCTCACAGGTGGAGATCCTATGCTAGCGCCATTGATTTCCGGACTGCTAATACTTCTAGAGTTGCTGGATCATAAATACCTTTGAACACAATTGCTGACGCCCCCAGATATGCTCCCTCCCTGTTCCTACACACTGCAGCAACCGCACCAAAGCTCGATCTCCGCCTAGTAGCCGCATTAACATTCACTTTCATCATGCCAGGAGGAGGTTGGATCCAATGTGACGGTCGCACTGGTTCCGGGTTCGCTGCAACACTATCCGGTTTCTTCACTATTTCAATATCATTCAAAAATGAGTTGACAAAGCAGTGGGTCGAGAACAGACTCTAAAAAATGTCCTCATAGACGGCCTTTCTTCTCGCTGCCCAAATAGCCCATAGTGTGACTATCATATGGACAAAAAGATCGCTCTCAAGGCCTTCTTCATAGCGAATGGCCAATCCCTTACGTTATCGCTATCAAAACGACGCATCTGGTCCAAAATTGTCTCATCTGCCAGCGCCCATACATTGTAGGCCATCGAGTAGTTTAGCAACACATGTCTCCACGAATCCCTCGCTCCACATAATGCACATGTCGACGATGTTGCCATGTTTCTATGCTCCAGTACATCTTCTGTTTGGATGGAACGCCATGCAAGTCGCCACAGAAACAACTTGAGTTTTGAAGGTACTCCCGTCTTCCATAAATCCTTCCATTCACTGCCTGCATTGTCCGCTACGGAAGTACTGTCATGTTCCTCAATCCAGTTCTCCCTGATTGTCTTTGTGTGCATGATAAGTCTGTATGGTGATTTGATAGAGAAAGAACCACTTCTCTCTTCGCTCCATGCCCAAAAATCATCTAGATTCCGTGTACACAAGGGAATTGCTAATATTGCTTCAGCATTAATTGGCACAAAAACTGACCGGACTAGCCGCTCGTTCCAGTTTGCTCTAGCCGCAATTATTAATTTTGAGACCAATTGTGGTGGGTTGGGGATTAGTGGTGCTATAGGCCACATCATACCAAAACGTGGCAACCAGTTTTGTGTCCAAATTTCGTTTGTTAGCCCATTGCCAATCCTCCGTATTAAGCCTTGCCTGAGCATGTCTCGTCCATCTAGGACTGCTCGCCAAATTTGCGAGGGTCTGCTGCCAAGCTCCGCCTCCATTAGAGAAGTTTGAGGGAAGTAAGTTGCCTTCAAAATTTGTGCACTGGGTGATGAGGGATCACAAAGTACCCTCCATGCTTGTCTTGCTAATAAAGCAAGGTTAAAAATCTCCATGTCCCGAAAGCCAAGGCCTCCAAGATGTTTTGGCCGTGTCAAAATATCCCATGCCACCCATGCTGGTTTGTGTTTACCCACTTTGCTTCCCCACTAGAATTGTTGAATTATGGAGGAGATATTCTCACATAGAACCCTAGGAAATCTGAAACATGCCATATAATAGATGGGCAGAGCTTGAGCCACTGCTTTAATCAGGACTTCTTTCCCACCTGCCGATAAGAGCTTCTCCATCCAACCCTTCACCTTTTCCCAAACTCTATCTTAGAGATATTTGAATGTGTTCATCTTGGACTGTCCCACATCCATGGGCATGCCCAAATAACGCTCATTCAGTGACTCATTATGAACATTTAAAGTAGCTTTGATGCTATCTCTCATCTATTATGGGTATCCTTTTACTGAAAAATATAGATGATTTGTCGTGGTTGATTCACTGTCCCAATGAATTACAATATATCTCCAAAATGTTAGAAACCTCCGCCGCCCCTCTGTACTAGCCTTGAACAACAACAGGCTGTCATCCGCAAAGAGGAGGTGGTTGACAGTCGGAGCTGTGTTTTCCACCTTAATCCCCTCAAGCACAGATGACTGAGAACTAGTTTTTAGTAGGCACAAAAGCCCTCTTCTGTGATCAAGAAAAGATAGGGGGAGATTGGATCTCCCTGTCAGATACCTCGTGATGGTTTGAAGGACTCAAGCTTCTCTCCGTTGAATATAACTGAAAAGGATACTAAACTGATCATGCTCATTATGATATGTACCCATTGTTGTGCAAAACCCAATTTGATCATGATAGCCTCGAGGTACGACCATTCTAATCTGTCATATGCCTTCATCATGTCCAACTTCAACGCACAATGACTATTTGTTTCGGCTTTGCTTCTCTTCATAAAATGCAAGCATTCATAAGCACATATAATATTGTCAGTTATCAACCGTCCTGGGATGAACACAGATTGCTCCTCTAATATTATCTTTGGCAGGATAAGTTTCTACCTATTCGCAACAAGTTTGGAAGGAATTTTGTATATGACATTACATAAACTAATAGGAATAAATTGTGATAAGAGCGTTGGATTTATCACCTTGGGGATAAGTACCAGCACCGTGTCATTAACACACTCTACAATCTCATCCCCCTGAATTATCCTCAGTACGGCCATGGTCACCTCATCTCCACAGATTTCCCAATGTTTCTGGTAAAAATGTGATGGGAATCAATCTGGGCCCGGTGCCTTGGTCGGTCCCATTTGAATGAGCGCCTTCTTAACCTCTTCTTTTGTATATAGTGCCATCAACATGTCATTCATCTAATGTGTCACCTTGGTAGGGACATGTTGGAGGACCAGCTCCATGTTTGTTACCCCCTTAGTGTTATGCAGGCTCTTATAGAAATCTGTAACCATCTCCTTTAGTTCGGCTAGATCCTCAACAGTAACACCAAACACATTAGACAACGCTTTTATCATGTTTTTCTTCCTCCTCCTACTTGCTCGAAGATGGAAGAATTTAGTATTCTTGTCCCCCGATGCTACCCATTCAATTCTCGAGCGCCGCCACATGAGCTTTTCACGGTGATAAAGTTCAACTAGTCATTCATTTATTTTAATCTCAAGGTGTGACAGTCCCGTTCTTGTTGGATCCCCACGTAGGCGTTCCTGCTCCTCCAACAGTTTTCTAATCTCCTTTCGAACACTCCCGAACGTCTCCCTATTCCACTTGCCCAAATAGTTCCCCAGACAGTAATTTTAGCTCACAACTACTCCAGGTTCAGAGCCGGGTGATCACCATTCCAATATTGCCTCATAGTATCATTCCATTCCCCATGAGTCTCCCACATCACCTCGTATCGGAAGGGAGGTTTAGCTGGAGGGCGAACTTGTTCATTCTCCATATTGATCAAGATCGGGCTATGATCACTTGACGCTGTAGTAAGATGCTTCACATGTGCATTCGGGAATATCGCAACCCATTCAGCTGATGCAAGCGCCCTATCTAGACGAACATGGGTGTAGCTTCCTCTAGTGACCTTTTTCTCCCATGTCCAAAAGTTACCCTGATAGCCTATATCTTCCAACATGCAAATATCCACTGCATCCCGAAAGCCTTGTATTTGGGCATTGCTCCGTTCCCCAACTCCTTCTTGTTCTTACGGACGTAGTACCTCATTGAAATCACCAAAACATATTCACGGAAGCTTACTCAAACTTGCAATCCCTTTCATCGTATCCCACGTCTGGTGACGTAGTTGCGTTTGTGCCTCTCCATAGAAACACGAGGCTCTCCAAGGGTCATGTCCTGGTTCATCCACCTTGCAATCTATATGATACATGGAATAGTCGAAAATTTCAATCTTTATTGGATTTTTCGAAAAGTCCATGACTGCGGCCCTGACTACTAACAGCAAAAGCATTATCATAACCGAGGGTACTTGTTAGATTTTCTACCCTAATTCTATCAATTTGAGTTTCCACGATACAAAGCAGGGTAGGGGCAAATTTCCGTGCTAGCTCACGGAGCTCTCGGACTATCGCGGCCTTGCCCACGCCACAGCAGTTCCAGCTAAGGAGACTCACTGTGCCCGACGGTACTCCACCTGGGAGTCCTCCGATGTTGCATCTGATAGTTTGCTGCCTTTCTTGTTGTTTCTCTTCTCTTGTGTACTCTTCTCCCCTGTCATTCCTATTTTCTCCCTCTTCTGCTCTTGCTTAGGTGGTGGTCTCAACGGTGTCTGTGGCGGAGGTAAATCTAGCACACCGCCATTACTGGATCCGCCTGATGTGACCACCTGGGCAGCCCCTATCGCATTCGGTTGCGCCCTCTTCCCGTTGAGCTCTGCCTCATCCATCTATGTATCAACATTTGTGCCATGTTCACCTCCTCCATCATGAGCAGCATCATGGTCAGTCCGTGCATTTCTTCCTCGGCCACTACCGCCTCCCCGACGTCCGCCTATAGGTCCACGGCCACCACCTGGGCCCTGCCCCGTACGCAAAGCCCAAGATTCCTTTAGATCCTTAACACCAACACAGATGGGGGTGGATACCCGTGCCATGCTCCTTGAACAAGTGGCCCAACATGCCACAAACCGCATACTAATCAGGGAGTTTCTCATATTTCATCGTATAATTCTCTGCATTCTTCAAAGGCTTAGTAACGTTGATTCTGACCCATACATGGTGGAAATTACCCGTGAAATCTTGCGATTGTGGTTCAGCAAATAGTACTTCACCCACCTTTGCCGGCAAAGATGGCACTAGGTGAGCATACAGGGGTAGTATATCATGAATTTGCACCCAAATCTCAATGGTGTCAAGCTGGACAGTTGAAGGTTTCGCCAAACCATCATAAGGCTTAAGAATAATGACGCCTACAATGAAGTGCCAAGGCCCTTATTGGGTTACTCCTTCCCAATCTCCCAAGCATGAAAACTAGACCGTGTACAGGTTTTCCTCCAAAGGCTTGAACTGTACCTCTTGGGCAAGATCCCATGCTGCTCCCATGTTCTTGAAGAACCAATATTGGCTATAGGTTTTGGCATAGTGGACCCTCGCGAGTGCTATCCATCGAGCCGCCTCTGGCAGCGCTTCCTTGTCATCAAACACCACGTCGTCGAGATCATCATCGGTAGTCGTGCCGTAGTAGACCCCAAAGCCCTGTCTGATGCCATCTTCTCTCGATCCCTAACCCGACAGATCGATCGGGCCTTCTACAGGAACCCTAACTTCTCCCCTCCCCCACCACTGCCTGGACCAGCGAGCGCCGAAACGCCCCCTACCGAGGATAGATGGACGGAATCATAGGTCACAACGGTGGCGACGTAGATCGCCCCGAGAGGAAGGAGAAACCCTGACTTGAGGGAACGGTATGGGTATCTTTAAATTACATGCAAGACTTAAGATAAGACTATCTTATCAACCATTCTACATGGCCTACGCACATCCTTGCTTGTCTAGCAATCTAGTCTCTATTCTTATTCCCCTGGATTTAGTGATTGACATAATTTGGTTTCGGCCTGAATCAGATGCACTTTCCCTGGAGGAGGTCGTAGAGAGCTTGGTGCCACCCCCTGTGTCGACAGCACTGACGGGAGGCGATATGGTGGCGGAGCAGGAGGCGGTGGAGCAGGAATGGGCGGTGGACAGTGTCGAAGCTCAGATCTTGGCGGCCAGGGTAGCGGCGGCCATGGATAGGAGAGAGATCTCACCCCCGACGTCAAATTTTTCAACTGGGAAGATGAATCCCCGTGCTCCTGAATGGAATAAGAGGTTAGTGGTGGATTTGTTCCTGCAGTCATTAATTTAGGGCTGCAAAAGAAAGAACTTTTGAGGAGTGGAAAAATCCTGCCATTAATAGGTGTTTGTAGTAACTTAGTGTTGGATTTATACTCGTAGTCATTAGAACTAGGTATGTACATGAAAGTTCGATGAGTGGAGTAGAAAAACTAGTGATTTACATGCAGTCAGTAGGCCATAATTTGTTTTTACCCCATAATCATGCTTGCTGAACCCCGGGCAGTTAATATGTGAGTTGGATCTGCTTGTAGGCTGAAGATAGTGCTGCTGCACTGAGCAGAACACCGTGCCCAAACCATGAGCAAAGCCAAGTGCTACAAAACATGTGCAAATGCGCTTACGGGCCTCAAATATCTTGTCAGCAAATTAAACATCTCAAGCTGGATGTGCTCGCGTGCAGTTGTAAGGTTCGAGAGGCAACGAGCCTTTATTTCCTTCGGTAGCACTGTCATCTCATCGCTCGCCTGGTACATGAAATGGGAGTTTGCATTGATACAGGGAGTATGACTAAGTTCACAATAAAAATTAATGCTTTAGACAATGTGTACAAAAAGTTGAGGCATAGGATAATTTGCCAGGTGGGGATACTACGTCCATAAATAATTGGTGAAATCCATCGGCCCTGGAAGAGTTATGGTCATCGGAGTTAGTTCATCAAGCAAATGGTGTGCAGATGCAGGGCTGGGAACATCCCTCTGAGATGTCCTGGTTGTGCTACCACCACAGGACGGAGCTGGCTGGAACGGAGGTTTTGCCGTGTTCCTTGATGCCGACTGCTCCTCAACGGAGTGCTTGGAATGGGCATAGCACATGGTGGAGATGTGGCACAACTACACGATGTGGGTAGTTCCATGAGAGTTAGAAATAACATTTAAAAAGAAGCAGCATATCCATGAGGGATGACAGACACTTACCGGTGCACCGGCGTAAGATGGGGCCGGCTTGCCAACATCTGTAGCCATGGTTATCATTCTCGGGATTGAGTCTTGGTCAAACTCATTTACCCTCGGCAACACAGAATATTTCTTGTTGAACATCCCAAGGTCGAGATTGTCCAGTAGGAATATCCGTGAGTGCTATAGATCGTTAGCCACAAAAAATAGGAGGTAACTAATGTCATGAATTTGGGGATTTGGTGTTTGATTTTTGCTGCACATTTTTTTGTTTTCCTGCTCTGCTAGTTCTTAGTTCAATTCCTTGAACATAGAGAATGATATCTCGTTAGTCATCACAGTGTGGTTTCCTTTTGTACTTGTTGATTGTATTCTTTGGAGTCCAAATCAGTTTTTGTGGTTGTTACTAGAGCTTGTTTGTTTGGTATAATAAAATAGGCTTTGTTTGTGCTAGAGAGTATCTTGTGCAACAATGGGTTTGAAATTATCTAAGCTACATTGTTCATGAGCGGTCAAATAAAAAGACACATGGTATTATTTGGCATGACTCAGTCCTGCTCAACAAAAATGAATATTTTTCTCAGCAGAAAAACTGGAACCAGATTCTCAGTCAGCATTTTCGCTCTTAAGAAGAACTATTGGAGATGTCACTTGTTTCTACAGAGCATTCTTTTTCTCCTACTACTTGGTAACTATCTCAGTTACTTGTTTTTTATCACGCCACTTTTCTATTTTGCACGGATGTTTAATACCTCGAGGCTTTAAACAGGAATACCTTGGATAAATGCAAGATGGTCAAGCTGAAGTTACTGGTCAGTCATCTAATGGAACATGTGGCTATGTCTAGAGAGAATTTCTATCGTCTGAAATGGGATAATGCATGCTTCTTACATCATGGAGAATATTTTTCAAGTGTTATTTATGTACGTATTCTCTCAGATAACAGAAACTTCTAATTCTTTATATGATATGTAACCCCTATTTTGTTGTTATAATACTTCGGCCATTTACAAACAAACGAACTATGCATGAAAACTAGTACTAGCTGTGTAAACTAACATACGACGTTTCAGGTTACTACTTTAGTGATCTCAAATATCTTGATGTCCCTTAAAATAACTTGATGCCCCTTATGTGTCTGAATTGTCCAATGCCCTCACTGAGGCTGAATTATTTGACCCCATGATGCATCATTAGAAAATATCTTTGATAAAGAACAACACCCCACAATGCTTTTCATTTAAACTTCTTATGAGTTTGACCTCGTTGGCCTTCCCACCAAAGTTTGGAGAACTACAAAATATATGGACCAAGAGGAGAGGGAAACACCTATTTGGGCCCTCAGGGAGTTAACATGTAAATTTAGGTGAGGGCTTTGTATTTTTTGTAGTGCTTATTACCTAGCATCTAAATAAGGCTGAACTTAAGGATATGTATGAATATGTAATAAGAGTATTGAGGAAAAAGTTATTATGAGTTTGATGGTTTTTGGCACATGTAGCATAACGATGAGTTTGGTCATAGTTGTGATCACATAATTTGTTCAATATTGTGGGTTTCATGTTTATAAAGAATATAAGAGTACAATGAACTGTTTTGATGTCACACATTGATCCTATTTTTGGTTGCCACCCTTACATGAGAAATTCAGTCATCTAGGACACTGAATTTTGTTGGCAAACAATTGCACATGCCCAAGATAGAGATGTGGCTCAATCTCTTTATGCTGTTATCAACTTCAGGGGGGTGGTTCCTGTCAGCGATAGGGACACGTCAGGACAACCTGCCTGGATCATGGAGATGTTCCGAAACAGCCTCGAATACCTGCTCCGTGCAAGAACTGTAGTGTCGTGGATCACTAACGAAGCAACTGTATGAAGGTTGCATAACTAACACTACAAAAAAAATACACTTCTGTGATGATACGTGTTTGTCACAGTAGGTCACATTTTCTGTCATGCATTTACATCCATGACAATTTTATGACACAATCAAGATAGTCATACCTGTGCTGTCATAGAAGTGTTCCATGACATTAGCAAAACTATCATCACAGAAGTGTCCACTTCCATGACCATAAATCGCGCGTCATAGAAGTGTTTTCTTCAAGGGTGACCGACATGTGGCATCCACCGTAACAGGTCGCCGTTAAGCTATCGGGTCTGGTTTTGGATCCGATAAGCCATTAACAGCCAGGACCAATGGGGATTTTCCACGTGTAAAATTCTCATTGGCCAGAGGAAACACGTGTTGGCTCACTGTTGGGACAGATGTCATCCACTCATTGGACAGGAGGCGCCTATGATACGTTGACAGCTGGCAGGGCCCAATAGAGGCCCATTCCGGTGAAAAGGCCAGCCCGTTTAACTTGGTCAAAAGGTAACGGCCCGGCCCACGGAAAGCCTGTTAACGACCTGTTCTATATCGCCCATTTACGACCCGCTAACTCCCGGCCCGTTATGGCCTATCGGAATTAAGCCTAGTAGCTTCATCTGGGCCGTCCAATATGATTCCAGCCCGTTGTAACTTCCGTCCCATGTATGGCCTATAATGTCTTTCGGCCCATATGAGGCCCTTCGTAACTCTGGGCCCAATAAAGGTCTGAGATGAAACTGGCCCATAATGAATAGTGTATCTCTTTATATCCATTAACGGCCCATTATTCCGTCGGCTATTTCTAGCCCGTGTTAACTTTTGGCCTTCTAAGGGCCCATTTATTCTTGGGCTCATTTCTAAAATTCGGTTAGTTACGGTCCGTTACTGGCCTGTTCAGTTTGTGGGCCAAATTCAGCCCATGGTTACATTCAGCCCGTTTGTGGCCCGTTAACCAGTTGGGCTATTTTCATAGCGTTATCAAATACAGCCTATTAACGACCCGTTATGGCCAACGAATAGTACGACCCATGTTTGGCGAAATGATTATACGCCCCGCAGAAGGCTCATGGAGCCTACGTCCCGTAGAAGACCAACGGATCCTACGGCCCGTAGAAGGCCCATGGATCAAACGGCCCGTAGAAAGTCCATGCATGATCCTATGGCCCGTAGAAGGCCCACGGATCATACGGCCCGCATGAGGCCCATGGTTACAACAGTCCGTGTGTTGCCATGATTATTGTGGCCTAGTTACCAAAAATAAGTTATTGTGGCCACTAGAAAAATGCGGAAAAAGAACTGTAGTGACTACAAGCAAACAACTAAACAAGACAATAAAGAAATAAATAAGCAAGCAACTAACGCTAGCCTATTACAGCTATTACACATATTACATCCACTGGGCATCAAAGTTCGCCACTAGTGCAAATATAGGGAACAAAGTAGCATATTACATAGAGTGGCTGTCAAAATTGCCCACCAGTGCAAATAAACGCGGCAACAAAACAAGAGCATATCTAAAACAACTTCAGAAGAGCTCAAGAAATGTTATCCTGGGTATCCACCATGCTGGCAATAAGCTTAGCAAGCTTATTAGCTTTGTCCTGTTTGGTGCTAAAATCCTCCAATGCTTGCTGTTGCATCAGAAAGTATGCATTTGAATGCTCCAGGGACTTCCGCAGTCCTTCCGCTTCTTGTCGCAGCACAACTGATTGATGTCTTTCAGCTTGTAGTTGAGACACAAGAAACCGGACTAATTCAGACAGTGAGTTTGAATAGCTTGTGCAAGCGGTAGTGTGAAGTAACTCGAACACTAAACCAAGACAGGACTTTGGGGTTGTCGCACTGTCTTCAAGATAGTCTTCCTTAGCTGTTTTATCAGCTTTGTTGGAGACCAACAAGGATGTCTCACTATCCTAAACCTTATCTGCATTACTTTCTTTACCATTGCTTAATAAGGCACTCTTCCCCAATATTCCGTCAGTATTCTAAAAGAAGAAACAAGCAAACACATAACATGTTTAGCATGTACTATTATATCAAACTCATTTCGGTGAACCAGTTCATTAGTATGGTGGATAGGATTAAACAACCAAGTCTTTTATTGCCAAGTACTAGTACATAATAAAAGCATCAAACAAACATATATCTATGTTCTATGGTCACTGCATTGTCTTGCCAAATCAAAATAGGGACACGGTTCAAATCATATCAGTTCAAGACAAAGCAACAGTGAAAGATTACAAAGCGTGGGAAACTACACGGCACAACAAGATTTCAGATGGGTATCACGGGTCTACATGTACAACAACACTATTGGCTCTGTTGTGATGCTAGTAATGTGCATGGTATGAGAAGTCAACTATTTACACAATTGAAATTGAAATCAATAGAGCTATTGATAAGAGCAAACCCGTTAAAGAAACATGCGTGAACATACCTACTATACCATTGGAGTTTCGATTGGATCCTTCAATATAAAAATAAGTTTGTATGAGTTAATACAGTGATATAAGAGCAAAGTAGTATGGACGATAGCAATGGAATTTTAAATTAGCATAGTTGTTCTTTAGGTTTAAGCACTTGTTCTACATGAACAGAGTATAGTAAGACGTAAGACTATAGTACTTAAAAATAGAAAATGAGCTCATAGACCTTACCACATTCTTGGTTTGGGACCAGTACAGAATAAGGCATTCCCAGTCATCGTCCAGTAAATGTGTCTCAGGAGAACGCAAGGGAATTTGATGATTTTCTTTGCTAGTGAAGTATGTTTTCTTTAGGTAATTCTGATACCGCTTACAAGTATTCTTGAAGATAACAAAGGTATTAGCACAGGTTACCTCATCCTGAGTTTCCAAATCGGTCCTTCTCTATAGAGAAAAATGGAAAAATTTGTTGTATTATGACCATCATGGAGGTAGAATGTATGGGACAAAGCAAAGTAATTACCATGAATAACATTACTTACACATAACTCCTGGACAAACACCTACACCTGACATTTTCCTTCATCTTCAATATAATATTTCTAAGATGGGAAGATACACACATAGGATTTAACAACATCAAATGCGATAGATGCTAAACTATGACTGGCTGGTTGTGCTTCCTCCACAAGAATAGGCGTACTAACTGGTGGAGTTGGGGTTTGCCATGGTAGTACTGGCCCTTTCTGCACTGGAGCTACCTTACTAACTGCTCTTGTTTGGGAGCTCTATGGTGGAGATGGTGTTGTGTCAACAGGAACTGGGTTACTATCTGCTGGGGTTGGGGTTAGATTGGGTGAAGCTAGTTCTCTGTCCATCACAGTAGGGGTACAATCTGCGAGAGTCTGGGTTATGTGTGGTACGGCTGGTTCTCGTGCATGTACAACTGGGGTGCTATCTCCACCAAGAGGTAGCACTGTTTTATTTGAACACTGTGTTTTTACTCCGTTAGATACTGGCATCACCCGCTCCAATTGAAATGGATGATAAACAAGAAACATAGTTGAATCTACAGACATTGTATAAGAGACAGATGCAATAGATAGTGTGGAAAAAAGAAGGCATGAAATATTTGACATGCATATTGTTTGTCTAAAACGGATAGCATGACATAATTTCACATATATGATGTCTATCTAAACTGGATAGCATAGCATAACATAATTCAAAGATATGATGAATAACTAAACGGGATCACATGACATAATTCACATACGTGTTATCTAAGTAATCAGGATCGCATGATTTAATTCACATATGTGATTTATATGCTAAACACATGGCATTTGATATGATGTCTGAACTAAGAACATGGTGTTGAATATTGTGTATATGATGTCTAAACTATGCAATGCATGACACCATATGCATGATATGAGCAATATAACCATGCCAAGTTAGAGGATACATCTCGGTGGGAGAATAGGACTGGTCATCTCTCTCTGAATCCATTTCTTAGGAGCTATCGGGACCCAACAAGAGATCTGCTTCGACAGGTAGCACTGTCTGCTCTGAAGGCCTTGTTTTCATTCTAGATTTTTTTCATCTCCCACCCAAATGGCTGATTCACGGGAAGAGTAGTTGAATGTACAAACATTATCTACAAATGGTAATGTAATGAAGAAAAGGATGGAGAAGATATCATTCAAATATATGATGTCTGGTTAAACAGGATGGCATTGCACATTTCACATATATTATGGTTGGCTAAAAGACATGAGACTGCATAATTCCCATATATGATATAGAAACTAAACAGGTGGCATTACAGAACATGTCTAAACTAAGCAGATGACATAGACGATGTCAAAAGTAGGCACTGTAAGGCAACATATGCATGTTGTGACTAATATCATCATGCCAAGGTAGAGCAAACACCTTGGGGGTAAATAGGAGTGGTCAGCTGCGTCTGAATCCGCCTCAGAACAGATATCTTCCTCTGGATTACAATCTAGAAGGGGGGAGGGTTTGCATTGAACCCACCATGGAGCGATGTCTGCATGACATTGTATTGCCGCGCAAAACTCTTCTCTTTTTCTATACATGTTCAGCATGACTGTGTACAATATCTGACATGCATACAAAAAAATATGGTGAGATTATGTAAGGAGTGCATGTGGAAATCTAGAGTGATGGTAACAACCAGTGGATGGATCCAAAAATAATGATAGCAGGCTGATGATTGCTTTAATTTGATAGAAAGGCAGATGATGATTGCTTTACTATTTGTTTCCCACCCAAGATTAACAACATAGGCATACCCTAGGTGAACCAAATATTAGACAGAGATACTATTCATTGCTGCCTTGATATGTGCCCCATAACTAATTTAGAACTCAAGTTTGAACATTAATTTGGACCTGACTTGGAGTCTAAGAGGTGAACAGGACGATAAAGTAGCAGGTAATTTTAAGCAATGCATAACATAAGAAGAAACAAAAGAGTGCGACCTCTCTTGTGGACCCGTGTACTCCTCAGGTTCATCTCCTGAGTCGATGAAGGAGATGCCATTGCGGTGGGTGCCGATGGCAGGGAAGGAGATCCGAGGCAGCAAAAGATGGTCAGGAGTCGTGATGTCTGGTTTGGTGGATGTTTCTGTCAATGGAGTAGCTCAGATGAGGTGGAAGACGTTGTGGCAGGAGCAGGACAAACCACACAAAGTTTCCTTTGACATCTACCTGTAACTGAAGTAATTCTGTAAGGGGCTTGCATGATTCTAAAAACGTGGGGATAGGAAAAGCACCGGAATAGGATAGGAATGCACATGGTAAACAGAGCATTTGTAAACACATGATTTCTGTCAACTTGGGTGTTTGGTTCACATGAATTGGAAGAGCAGAGGAAGCAGAGAAACATGGCCAAAATAAAGTGAAACCATATGAAAGCGTGTGCATTTAGAATGCTATTCTGCCACTAATGCACTTGGTCTTGTTTTCGTGCATAGGATTTTGAAAAGTAGGTCCAAGTGGATGTTTTGCTCCATTCTTTTCAACAAATTGCATGAATAATTGAATAGTAGAGTGCCATAGAAAAATTTCCTATTGCTATGTTTTTCCGTTGAACCAAAATAGCCCTAATGGATCGATATGAATGTAGAGTAATAAGTGATGCAACAAGTGTACAACCTCTTCGCCGTAGCTGTGTCGACCTCAGCATCATTGGGTTGTGTAACACCCCAGTGTCAAGCTGCAATAAGCTCCCCTAACGATTCCATGTCATCAAATTAAGCTAAGCCAAATTACCATTTCATAAAAATCAAAGCCTTTTTCATGTTTAAAATAAAGTAAAAGTAATATTTCTTCAAACATGAAAGCTAAGATGTTCATCATGTGGAAAATATTCCTTAACTAATTATGGCGATGAACCAACATTTTTTAAAAATATTTTAATGCCCTAAGCTATTTAGAAAAGGGGCTAAAATAATCATTTAAATGTTTTTAATTAATAAAAGTTGCAAAGTATTTTATTTAAATGCTAAACTTAATTACATCAGTGGCCTCCGTTATAATGTTATTTAGGTGCAAGCTTTGTATTTTATAAAGATTTTTTTCTTTTTGGAAATAAAAGAAAAAAAATAGTTTTAAAAGAAAAACAAGAGGAAAAATAAAATAGAAATGCCGAAGCCCCTGTCCTCCTAGGATGCGGCCCACCGGAGCCGGCCCACTCCCTCGTCCTTGTCGTCTTCTCTCCCCGCGCACTGCTGCACCGATCGTGCCCGAACAGGGGCGTGTCCCCGTCGAACCCACCTCGCGAGCGCCGCCCTGAGGGGATAAGGGCGGCGCCTCGGCATCCCCCTTCCACCTCTCCCACTCGCCCCTCCCAAATCCAATTCCTCTTCTCCCTCGCAAGCTCCTCTCCTCCCCTCGCTACACCGAGCCGCCGGCTCCATGACTGCCGTCGTACGCGCGCCCTCCGTCGTCCTCGCACTGTAGGGAGGTGCCCATTTGCTCCACCGGTCTCCTCTTTGTCGTCTTTGCCCATGGTATCGAGCCCGGAGCCGCCCTGTCGTCCTCGTCGTCCTTGTCTTCACAGACGGTCACCACCGATGCCCCGCCACAGATCCATGCTCCGGCACGTCCCGACCCTCCCCGAGCTCGTCCGGCACTCTCTGTGAGCCCTCTACTTCGATGCCTTCTTCCCCCCTTGTCCAAATCAGCGTAGCACCGTCCTCCTTCCCTCCCCGCTCCTCGGGCCACCCAGGCCGTGACCCCGCCCACGCTCATCGCGAGCTCCAACTCGCCCGGTCATCACGCCCGCACTGGACACGTCGACCCTACTCTTCCCAAGCCCGCGCCTCTCCCGCTGTCGTCCTGGTCCCCGTGGCCTGTGACCGCGTGCTCCCACCTCTGGTCATCGCAACTGCTGATGCCCAGGCCACCGTGTTCCGCTTCGGCGCCCGCCCCGCCTTCGCCTGCTGCTGCGCCGCTCCCTGCTCCCGTGCGGCCGCTCACCTTGCCGCGCTACTTGGCCTCGCCGTTGCTGCTAGCTTCACCGCTGACTGCTGCCGCTAGCCTCCCGTGCCACCGCTGGTTGCACAGACAGTTGCCGCTGTCTACCGGCTGGGAGCCGGCATTCTCTGCCGTGCGTTCGCGTGTGCGTGCACAACCAGGGACAGTTGTGCCACTACCTAGTGGGGCCGGCTTAATTAGATTAGGGCTAAACTTATTTAGGATTAGTTTAGTTGCTTAGTTAGATAGATTCCCCACTGCCATGTGCCCCCCTCCACTAAATAACCCCTTTAGTTAAAATAACCCCCCTAGAGCAAATGACATGTGGGACCCTATGTACTATTCAAATGGATAAGGCTGTTGAGTCAGCCATTGACTCAGCACCCACTAGTTTGCTGTCATACACATAGTGTGATATGTTGGGTACACTCCTGTGTACCCATAGCATTTACATATTTGATTGTTGAAATAAATTAAATCCAGTAATTTCAGAAAACTTTTAAAACTTTTGAAAATCGTAGATAATAAAACGTAACTCGGATGAAAATGTTTTTTACATGAAAGTTGCTCAGAAAAATCCAACGAATCCAAATACGCGGTCCGTTCATCGGTCACATGCCCCTAGAATGCCGAACATGGAACCGTCCCCTCTCTTTCGTTTGTCTGGAATCTATCTAACGTTGGGTAATCATCCTCGGATGTTTTCCCCCTCCGTCTACAGCGTGTAGCACTATGTTAGGTCAACCCTAACTCTGCCTATTGTCATGTAATGCTTAGTGATGCATCTGTTTGCTCTGTATTTACTGCTTCTGCCCCCTCTTCTCTCCGGTAGACCTCGAGACCGATGCTACCCCTGTGATCGACTGCCTCGTCGACGACCCTTTTTTGCAGCAAAGCTTCCACGCAAGCAAACCCCCTTGAGTATTCTGTTATTGCCCATTTCTTTCCCTCTCATGTTTGTATTGGAACTGCTACTGCGCTTTTTATGATCCTATTCTGATGAATAGCCTGTTTTTGTTACCTGCTTTCATACCTTACCTGCTTATTCTAAACTGCTTAGTATAGGTTGATTAGATATCCATTAGTGACCCCCACCTTGTCGCAGTTGCCTCTGCTTTATGTTCAATGAATCGATCGACGTGAACGACGTCCAGGCCCCGACACCGCTCATCACCACCCTTAGTTGTACGACTCTGAAGAGTTACTATCCAGTGCCGAGGGTCATACCCCATCAGCACTTCTGATGTTAACCCTGTAGTGTAGCTATTCGGTCGTGGCCATCGAGGGTGATTCCTCCTTGACCACTCCCGATAATGACTCTATCATGCAACCCCTCAAGTGTGGACCAACGAGGGTGATTCCTCCAAGTCCACCTTGATGGTTACATCAAGTGGGAATCCATTAAGGATGATTCCTCAGGTTTTCCCCCTTGTTGTTTCAGACACATGATTACTTTGACTTACCACAGAGCCATGATGACATCGGGTTGGCCTCGAGGGGTACCCGCGAGTGATCTGACGCCGGGTTGATCTGGAGGATACCCGCAAGTTATCCACGCGGCACGGCCGGGCATTCTTAGCCCTTGCCGCAAGTCCGTGAGATGGGGCGACGGGACCACATATCATGGATCATTGATCGTTACCGCACTATCAAGACACTAACATTTTGGATATTTGATCCGAGTAGGCCTCTGGCCTTTTTCGCACTAACCACCACGTGGGAATAAGTTTGGGCACTCTGTGTCGTATGTATCAGCCGAAAGCTCAACGAATGTCAGCGATGGAGCGGCGTGCGCAGGGTTGGACTGGAATGCCTCGCCTTATATAAGGGAGGCTAGGTCTGCTCACCGCCCGCGTATGCAACGTGTAGGATTGCAAAGGGAGATGGCCCATGACCCTTCGCATTTAGGATGTAGAACAGCATGTTGGCCTCTCTGTTGAGCCTAGGTACGACTACATTGTGTTGATCAGCCGAGGGCGATCATGAATTGATGGTGTGTCCGGCCGGAGTTGATCGAGCGTGTTGGGTAAGTTGGTGCACCCCTGCGGGAAGCAAAACATCTATCGACAGCCTGTCCTACGGTAACGAACGCGCGGAGTTGTATCCCAATCGATACAACTAGAATTGGATACTCGATGCCGAGGCATGTAATGGATATGATGGCTCCGGGATTGTTTGCTCGCAAGGAGTCGACGAAGTGATCTCTTTGACATGTTACATGATACTTACTAATATTATAATATGCCACTATTATCTCTTCCGATGCTGCAAGATGCTCGGAGCTGCTTGAAGATGCTAGTCTTCGATAGGATAGGCTTTCCCCTTCTCCTCTGGCATTCTGTAGTTTAGTCCATAGATACAACCCATTCCTTTGATACATATTCATATTTAGTTTACATCTGATGTAAGTCTTGCGAGTACTTTGGATGAGTACTCACGGTTGCTTTGCTACCTCTTTTTCCCCCATACCCGATTGTTGCGACCAGATGACAGATCCCAGGAGCCAGACGACACCAGTGATGACTACTACTACCTCGAGGGTGCCTACTACTACATGACGGTCGCTGACGACCTGGAGTAGTTAGGAGGCTCCCAGGTAGGAGGCCTTTCCTTTTCAATTGTTGTTGCTTTTATGCTAGCCTTCTTAAGGCAGACTTGTCTAACTTATGTCTGTACTCAGATTTTGTTGTTTCCGCTAACTCTTGTGTATTCGAGCCCTCGAGGCCCCTGGCTTGTAATATAAAGCTTGTATTATTTTAATTTGTGTCTAGAGTTGTGTTGTGATATCTTCCCTTGAGTCCCTGATCTTGATAGTACACATTTGTGCGTGTGATTAGTGTACGATTGAATCGGTGGCGTCACAAGTTGGTATCAGAGCTGACTGCTTGTAGGAATCCCCTTTCCAACTTCTTGGTCGAAGTTGAGTCTAGTCTTTGAAAAACCGATTTACTAACATGGCTGTGTGGCTTACGGGCCCACGTTGCTATTGGGTGGTATTAGGATCTTTTTTTCCTCGTCTATACTCTGGGAATCTAATCTCTCTTCTGTTCGGGTTAAATTATTTTGCTAACTCTAACTACAGGTTCTCATAAATACTTTCTCCCGGAGAGCCCCTTGCTCTTGATGATTGCTTGGTGCATCAAAGGATTCTGAAGATACTCTCCGATGTTATCGTGAGAACTTGTGCTCATTGCTTTTGCAATTTCCTTCCACCGTCAATCCCTATGGATAGCCACATACACTTTCCGTCCAAACCTTCTTTTCCAATCGCTGTTGTTATTAAAAGATACCCTGAAATACTTCTGATATTCCGAGAATCCATTGTGCCCGCTGCCTTGCAGCTCCTTTTCTACATGAATACATGTTCGAATAATTCCTCACACTTATCGAGGATTTGTTCATTCCTATTTATTCATGTGTTTCACAAAGTACCTCGAAATGATATTCGACCTTCCGGGAATCCTTTGCAAGCTATTGCTTTGGAAAGTCTTGTGTGCCTGCATTATGGTTAATTCCATATTTCTAGTAATCTCCGGTGACATCTCGGTCACTATTGTTTCGAGTCCCTTGATCCAATATGTTGCGTATGCTAGCAATCCTCAATTAGACCTAGCATTCATCCTTCCGGCTCAGACGTAACTCCAAACATGAGCTTATTGTTGGCAAATAAAACCTTGATTGATTGTTGAGTTGTATTGATGTAACTTAATTATCTTTTGTTCAGAGCCTCTTCTTCAGATCTTTTGATTTGAAAATCGTAATCCCTTTGTATTAAAGCTTTGATGTTATCCAGTTATATCAATAGTCTGATGCCTTTGCATTCCTTCTTCTTCTGGTTGAGTATCGATACGCACATCAGATCCTTTATGGACCTCCATATCCTTGGTTGGATTATTATCCAACAATGTCCTTCATATTCATCAACCTTGTGAGTTCTTCCCTGACACATAATGCCTTTGGTAAATTCTATCATCTGCTTTTGTCAACCATGCTCTGCTTTCGAGCTGGTATATATTACTATTGAAGCCTATGGTATATATTCCGAAGATGCCACTATGGGTTGAAACTACGCCATCCCTAATCCGTGTGAACCCGAGAGTTTTCACGAGTCATACTATTCTGGTGTTTTACCAGATATAATTTCTACACTACAACTTCTTCGAAAGCAAGAAGTGAATGGAAGGTTATGCATTGAAGAAGTGGGAGTCGACCTTGAACTTTGTGTTCATGCCCATGGACCCGATGTGGAACTTATCATGGAAGCTTCTTGTCATAATAATAATCCCCTTGTTGTAAGTTCATATGGTATCTATGTTTGGTCCTTTGCAACGGTGGTTCTGACCATGATTGTTCCCCCTTTGATTCCATTTCTTGGACTAGTTAGAGCACTTGTCTTCTTCAGATCAAGGCATCTCTGCAATCTCTATTTTGATCTTCCTTCGTGTATTACCCTCCGGTATCTTGATAAGGACAAAGAACCGTGTTGCTTCCTATGAGTCTTCATCTATTATGGCTTCTCACCGATATTAGATTTCCTCGGATCCTGAGTTATTAGTCACTCGAGAACACCGATAAGTGAATCGATTCCACAACCCGATTCAATAACTCTAAGTAATTTTTTTGCTTGCGAGTTTAATAGTCCTTCAAGTCATTCCTAGCCTAATTGGCTATACAATCGTCGTGCTAAATTTTAACAGTGCTACTTGGACCTTCTTCTCGGTGCACAATTTTCAACGATGAGCTAATCTTACTTCGATCTTCCTTGTCTTATCGTTTCACCTCGAACAACAAGCTTGATTCCGAGTTTGTGTCGTATCCGTGGTTCCAATAAACTTTCGCTTCATCATTCCTTTGACTTAACGTTATCTCCGATCAATTACATCTTCATGAAATCTCTTGACAAATGTGTCGTGATCATCATCAACATTCTAAGCTCTTCCAGGATATCAATCAAATTCATGATGAGAAATACCATACTTGCCCCTTAATGATTTGTGTTATCATCGACAACATTCTTATCTCCCCCCAACACAAAACTTGCTCATATAAATTTTGGAAATACTTCCTTTTTGACATGTTGATGGATTGCTGCTGAACCCATCGACCACCTCCTCATCTTTCCCTAATAAAATTGCATGAGATGTTCTAAAAATTCCCGATGGATCCTTGTGTTCCCAAGGTCCAACCTTTCCCTGATGACCATGTCAATCCTATCCAAAAGCATGACTTTGTTATTTCGAACATTTTTAAGAACATTGGAGGCGCAATGCTAAATGTTTCTTGATGACTTATCCAAACATTGTTGTATGGGTAACGTCATGAATTTTCTCCCCCTTTACCTGAATAGTAATCTACCTACAATCCTGTCATGGATATCATCCTCTACTTTTCCTTGGGAAGGATATACTCCTAATATTTGTGTTTAAACACATATTTTTCCCATTGTTCTGATTAACTTAATAATCATAATTTTCCTCTCCATTATTTTGTTTAACCTTTCTTATGACCTAACTTATCTGAGCAGAGGTAATTCCCTGCTCAGGTAAACTCCTCGGTGTACAACCCTGTCAAGTATAACCTTGTTAATATTGTTGTTAACATTCTGGTAACTGCTGGTGGATGAGAACTTTGCCTATTGGTCCGCCTCGTTTCAACGAGCAGGAAAATGGTTCTCTTCATCCCCCGCCCTTGGTACCAGTTGCCAACATAAATGACAGGCTATTCCCTGACATACCTTGCTACCATGACCGTGCAAGATGTCACCGCTCTCCCTATTTTTAACCCACATGGTGGGCCCATAACCCACAGTTCCACAGGATCACAACCTGACTCTCGTGTACATCTATGTTTCTAAAGATTATTCCTCAAGATTGGCTTCATTAGTAATTCACGAGACACCTTCCTAGAGATGATCTACTCTTGTATCAGACACAATACTTTTTCCGATTGCTATGAACCCCTTTCACCCTGTGTTTCAGGCAACGAATGATTGCCTATCCACTTGAAGCTTCTTATTGCACCTTCTTACTTTACTCTCTATGATTTTCTGAAGTTTTAATTCAAGAATTACTTTCTGCCACCTTCGCTGATGTTATCTACTAGATGAGCAACCTTGTAGAGGGTCGTTCTTCCTAAGTTACCCCTTGTCCTTTTGTAAGTACGAGGGAGTTCCCGAAGGAAGGATGACAGCTTCGTCACGACGCCCTGATGCACAGAAATGAAGACATCAACGCAATGGACCGACCTCTTCGATAAGGGCAACCAAGACAAGAAGACTCGTTAGAATTTCATAACCAATTACATTTCCCCTTACTCCACGTCTAAAATCTCGGGATGAGATTTCTCGTAGTGGAGGAGATTTGTAACACCCCAGTGTCAAGCTACAGTAATCTCCCCCTAATGATTCCATGGCATTAAATTAAGCTAAGCCAAATTACCATTTGATAAAAATCAAAGCCTTTTTCAAATTTAAAATAAAGTCAAAATAATATTTCTTCAAACATGAAAGCTAAGATGTTCATCATGTGGAAAATATTCCATAACTAATTATGGCGATGAACCAACATTTAAAAAAATATTTTAATGCCGTAAGCTATTTAAAATAGGGGCTAAAATAATTATATAAATGTTTTTAATTAATAAAAGTTGCAAAGTATTTTATTTAAATGCTAAACTTAATTATAGAAGTGGCCTAAGTTATAATGTTATTCTAGGTGCAAGCTTTGTATTTTATAAAGTATTTTTTTGCTTTTTGGAAATAAAAGTAAACAAAAATTTTTTAAAAGAAAAAAAGAGAAAAAATAAAATAGAAAGGCCGAAGTCCCTGTCCCCCTGGGCTGCGGCCCACCGGAGCCGGCCCACTCCCCCTTCCTTGTCGTCTTCTCTCCACGCGCACTGCTCCACCGACCTCGCCCGAACAGGGGCGTGTCCCCGTTGAACCCACCTCGTCGGTGCCGCCCCGAGGGGATAAGGGCGTCACCTCGGCATCTCCCCATCCACCTCTCCCACTCGCCCCCACCCAAATCCAATTCCTCTTCTCTCTCGCACGCTCCTCTCCTCCCCTCGCTAGACTGAGCCGCCGGTGCCATGACTGTCGTCGTACGTGCGCCCTCCGTCGTCCTCGCACTGTAGGGAGGTGCCCATCCGCTCCGCTGGCCTCTCATTTGTCGTCTTCGCCCATGGGATCGAGCCCGGAGCCGCCCCGTCGTCGCCCTCGTCCTCGTCTTCACCGACAGTCACCACCGATGCCCCGCAGCAGATCCACGCTTTGGCATGCCCCGACCCTCCCCGAGCTCGTCCGGCTCTCTCTGTGAGCCCCCTCCTTCGATGCCTCCTTTTCCCCTCTCGTCCCAATTACCATAGCACCGTCCTCCTTCCCTCCCCGCACCTCGGGCCACCCAGGCGATGACCCCACCCGCACTAATCGCGAGCTCCTGCTCGCCCGATCGTCGCGCCCACGCTGGCCGCGTCGACCCTGCTATTCCCAAGCCCGCGCATCTCCCGCTGTCGTCCTGGTCCCCGTGCCCTGCGCCTGTGTGCTCCCGCCTCTGGTTGTCGCAACTACTGATGCCCCGGCCACCGCGTTCTGCTCCAGCTCCAGCCCCGCCTTCGCCAGCCGCTGCACCGCTGCCTGCTCTCGTGCGGCCGCTCGCCTTGTTGTGCTTCTTGGCCTCGCCATTGCTACTAACTCAGTCGCTGACTACTGTCGCTAGCCTCCCACGCTGCCACTGGTCACACTGGCAGTTGTCGCTGCCTGCCGGCTAGGCGCCGTGGTCGTCGGCACTCTCTACCGTGCATGCGCATGTGCGTGCACTACCAGGGACGGTTTTGCCACTACTAGTGGGGCCGGCTTAATTAGATTAGGGCTAAACTTATTTAGGATTAGTTTAGTTGCTTAATTTGATAGATTCCCCACTGACACGTGCCCCCCTCTACTAAATAACCCCTTTAGTTAAAATAACCCCCCTAGAGCAAATGACATGTGGGACCCTATGTACTATTCAAATGGATAAGGCTATTGAGTCAGCCATTGACTCAGCACCCACTGCCCGTTGTCATACTCAGAGTGTGATATGCTGGGTACACTCCTATGTACCCATAGCATTTACACATTTGATTTTCAAATAAATTAAATCCAGTAATTTCAGAAAAGTTATAAAACTTTAAAAAATCGTAGATAATAAATCGTAACTCGGATGTAAATGTTTTCTACATGAAAGTTGCTCAGAAAAATCCAACAAATCCGAATACGCGGTCCGTTCATCGGTCACATGCCCCTAGCATGCTGAACATGGAACTGTCCCCTCTCTTTCGTCTGTCCGGAATCTGTCTAACATTGGGAAATCATCCTCAGATGTTTTCCTCCTCCGTCTACAGCGTGTAGCACTATGTTAGGTCAACACTAGCCCTGCCTATCATCATGTAATGCTTAGTGATGCATCTGTTTTCTCTATATTTACCGATGTTGCCCCTGTGATCGACTACCTCGTCGATGACCCTTCTTTTGCAGCAAAGCTTCCAGGCAAGCAAACCCCCTTGGGCATTCTGATATCGCCCATTTCTTTCCCTCTCATGCTTGCATTAGAACTGCTACTGCTTTTTGTATGATCCTATTCTGATGCATAGCCTATATTTGTTACCTGCTTTCATACCTTACCTGCTTAGTATAGGTTGATTAGAGATCCATCAGTGACCCCCACCTTGTCGCAGTTGCCCCTGCTTTATGTTCGATGACTCGATCAACGTGATCAACGTCCAGGCCCCGACACCGCACATCACCCCCTTAGTTGTATGACTTTGCAGAGTTACTACCGAGTGCCGAGGGTTATACCTCATCAGCACTTATGATGTTAACCATGTAGTGTAGCTATTCGGTTGTGGTCATCGAGGGTGATTCCTCCTTGACCACTCCCGATAATGACTCGGTCGCGCAACCCCTCAAGTGTGGAACAACGAGGGTGATTCCTCCAAGTCCACCTTGATGGTTACATTGAGTGGGAATCCATCAAGGGTGATTCCTCAGGTTTTCCTCCTTGTTGTTTCAGACACACGGTTACTTTGACTTACCACAGGGCCATGATGAGGTACCCGCGAGTGATGTGAAGTCAGGTTGATCTGGAGGATACCCGCAAGTTTTCCACGTGGCGCGGCCGGGCATTCTTAGCCCTTGCTGCAAGTCTGTGAAACGGGGTGACGGGACCATATATCGTGGATCATTGATCGTTACCGCACTATCAAGACACTAACAGTTTGGATATTCGATCCGAGTAGGCCGCTAGCATTTTTTGCACTAACCACCACGTGGGAATAAGAATGGGCACTCTGCATCATATGTATCAGACGAAAGCTCAACGGACGTCAGCGATGGAGCGGCGCACGCCGGGTTGGACTGGAACGCCTCGCCTTGTATAAGGGAGGCTAGGTCTTCTCACCGTCCGCGTATGCAACGTGCGGGATTGCAAAGGGCGATGGCCTATGACACCTTCGCATTTAGGATGTAGACCGGTGTGCTGGCCTCTCTGTTGAGCCTAGGTAGGACTAGGTGTGTTGATCAGCCGAGGGCGGTCATGACCTGATGGTGTGTTCGGCCGGAGTTGATCGAGCGTGTTGGGTAAGTTGGTGCACCCCTGCAGGGAAGAAAACATCTATCGATAGCCTGTCCTACGGTAACGGACGCTCGAAGTTGTATCTCGATTGATACAACTAGAACTTGATACTGGTTGCCGAGGCTTGTAATGGATACTGGATGTCAAGGAAGTGATCTCTGGGAAATGTTACAACATACTTACTAATATTATAATATGCCACTCTTATCTCTTCTGATGCTACAAGATGCTTGGAGCTGCTTGAAGATGCTAGTCTTTGATAGGCTACGCTTTCCCCTTCTGCTCTGGCATTCTGTAGTTTAGTCCATAGATGCAACCTGTTCCTTTGATACAGATGCATATTTAGTTTAGATCTGATGTAAGTCTTGCGAGTACTTTGGATGAGTACTCATAGTTGCTTTGCTACCTCTTTTCCCCCATACCCGATTTTCGCGACTAGATGACGGATCCCAGGAGCCATACAACACCACTGATGACTACTACTACCCCGAGGGTGCCTACTACTACATGACGGCCGCTGTCGACCTGGAGTAGTTAGGAGGCTCCCAGGTAGGAGGGCTTGCCTTTTCGATCTTTGATGCTTTTGTGCTAGCCTTCTTAAGGCAGATTTGTCTAACTTATGTCTGTACTCAGATATTGTTGTTTCCGCTGACTCTTGTGTATTCGAGCCCTCGAGGCCCCTGTCTTGTAATATAAAGCTTGTATTATTCTAATTTGTGTCTAGAGTTGTGTTGTGATATCGTCTCGTGAGTCCCTGATCTTGATCGTACACATTTGTGTGTGTGATTAGTGTACGATTGAATTGGGGGCGTCACAGGTTGGTCGCTGAAGAAGTTGAGGCAGAGGTGGCCGTCGGAGGTGTGGAGGAAGACCTGATGAATCTGTAGACGGTGTCCAGGGCACTGCTCTGTTGTGATGGATCGTTCTGTCGTTGGAGCAGCTCCGGTCAGCCATGAGACGTCAAGGCTGAAGCAACACAAGATAGACATCATTAATCTCAAGTGGGATTCTAATAGCATCTCCAATAGATGATGTAAAATAGATGTAAAATTTACATCATTAGAAACCACCTGACTACAACAGATGAGGTAAAAATTGTTGACTCTGAACTTAACTGTCGAAACTGAAATTTACTGTGGAATATGAATGTTAATGTCGAAACTGAACGCAATGGTAGCGGAGAAGCACTTGACATGTAGTTTATGGAGGGCCTACAGTTCATCTTCAACGTGCACCCCCCTGAGCCACTAGCCACCACCGGCCAAAACACCGCCCCCCGTGCCGCCTCTCCACCTCGAAACAACTGCCCACAGCCGGTCCGCCGCCGCCCCATAACAACTCCCGACCACCGGCCCGCCGCCGCCCTGGCCAGCCCTCTAGCCCCCCCGGTGCCGAGCTTTTTCTCCGGTGATCCCCACGCCACCACCCCACTACCGCGCCCCCACCACTGGCGACCACCGCCCCACCCTGAACCCAAAGATAGATAGTGGGGTACCTCTCCGATGAGCCCCCCTCCCCGCTGCGGGTGGTTCTTCCTTAACTCCGGCGAGCCCCCCACCCCCTGAAAATCGAATGACCCAAAATTCGATTCAGTCAACTGAAGTGTAGCTAAATTAGAGCAGAGCAGCAGCACGAGCGAGGGGGAGAGCAGCAGCAGCAGCGCGAGCGAGCGAGCGAGAGCCGGAGCAGCACCAGGAGATCCGACTCATATGGACGCCGCCGAAGGGGCTTCGCACCAGGGGAGAGCCGCCGTGGAGATGTCGCCCGCGGCGCCGGCTTCAAGGTAGCTGCTCCATGGGGGTGTAGGATGGAGCACCGTTGGTACCGGGAGGTCGAGTTAAGGAGAAGGTGCGATGTGATGAGTGTACAAACCTCTTTGGTGGTGCCGAGTAGGCTCGGCTTCGTCCGAGGAGTCGAACCCAAATCTTATTTTCAAGACACCACCATACCTACCTAGGGATTGAGAAAGATCCCTCAAGTAAGTTGTCACCGGTGCAATAAGGCAATAAAAATTGCTTCTAAAAGTGTGAGATCATTTAGTGTAAGAGAAAATTGAGCGTTGTATGAACTTGTGATGGTGAAGAATAAAAGCGACATACTCCATAATAAAGGTTTCCATCACAAGTGGCAATACAATGTGGCGTTCTTTTGCACTAAAGGGTTGAGCATACAAACAAATAAGTGCATGGCAACCTCTGCTTCCCTCTGCGAAGGGCCTATCTTTTACTTTTATGTATTTACTTTTATGCAAGAGTCAAAGTTATTCTCTCTATTCCCTTTTATTTTTCTCCTTTGGCAAGCATCATGTGGTGAGGAAAGATCTAGGCACATATGTCCAGTTGAATATCGGTGGCATGAGTTATTATTATTTACATCACCCTTGAGGTGAATACGTTGCAAGGCGAAACTATAAGCCCGTATATTTCTATGTGTCCGGTTGAAACGTTTTGCTCATGTGTATGCGGTGAGTGTTAGCAATCATAGAAGACTATATGATGGTTGAGTATGTGGACTTGCCTAAAGGCTCCGATACGTGACCCTTCCCGAAAATATGATGAATTGTAGTTGCAAAGTTGACTGGGAACATAGTTTGTTGGTTTCTAATAGAGTTTATTCTTTATACTTCCATAGTGTGATGAATTGTCACTTATTCATGAGAAGTCTATGATGAAAGTTCTATGATAAAAGCCTTATGTTTAAGTTTGTTATTGATATAATAATAAACATGATGCTTCTATGTCTGTATTTTGTTTTTATCAACACCTCTCTCTCTCTAAGCATGTGGACATGTTTTTCAATTTTGGTTTTCGCTTGAGGAGAAGCGAGGTCTAAGCTTGGGGGAGTTGATACGTCCATTTTGCATCATGGTTTCCTAATGTTATTTATGATGTTTTTATGCATAATAATACTTTCTGGAGTAATTCTAATGCCTTTTCTCTCATAATATGCAAGGTACACACAAAGAGGGAGAATTCCGGCAGCTGGAAATCTGGACTTGGAAAAGCTACGCCACGCTACCTATTCTGCATAACCCAAACAAGATGAAACTTTACGGAGATTTTTTTATGAAATATATGAATAATATTGGAGCAAATAAGTACCAGAGGGGGCCACCCTGGTGAGCACAAGATACCAGGGTGCGCCTGGGCCCCAGGCGTGCCCTAGTGGGTTGTGCTCACCCAGGCCCACCTCCGCTGCCCATCTTCTAGTATATAGGTCATTTTGACCTAGAAAAAAAAATAAGGGGAGGACTTTCAGTACGGAGCGCTGCCGTCTTGAGGCGGAACTTGGGCAGGAGCACTTTTGCCCTCTGGTGGAGCGATTCTGCCAGGGGAACTTCCCTCCCAGAGGGGGAAATCATCATGATCGTCATCATCACCAACAACTCTCCCATCTTGGGGAGGGAAATCTCCATCAACATCTTCAACAACACCATCTCATGTCAAACACTAGTTCATCTCTTGTGTTCAATCTTGTTACCGGAACTATAGATTGGTGCTTGTGGGTGACTAGTAGTGTTGATTACATCTTGTAGTTGATTACTATACGGTTTATTTGGTGGAAGATTATATGTTCAGATCCAATATGCTATTTGATACCCCTCTGATCTTGAGCATGATTATCATTTGTGAGTATTTACTTTTGTTCTTGAGGTCATGGGAGAAATCATGTTGCAAGTAATCATGTGAACTTGATATGTGTGTTCGATATTTTGATAGTATGTATGTTGTGATTCCCTTAGTGGTGTCATGTGAACATCGACTACATGACACTTCACCATATTTGGGCCTAAGGGAATGCATTGTGGAGTAGTAAGTAGATGATTGGTTGCGACACTGACAGAAGCTTATATCCTAGTTTATGTGCTATTCCGTAAGGGACCGATTGGATCCAAAAGTTTAATGCTATGGTTAGAATTTATTCTTAATACTTTTCTCATAGTTGCGGATGCTTGCGAGAGGGTTAATCATAAATAGGAGGTTTGTTCAAGTAAGAACATCACCTAAACACTGGTTGTCAGGACCCCGATTCCAAGTCACATCGATCTAGCCGGTAACACCTCATATAACTTTGCGTCCTCACGCACGGTATTCCCATGGTTTTCGCCTTACCATGGCCTGGGACCGTTTGCGCCTTTTGGCTCACGTATATGATAGTGTCGCTAGCATCCATATGACAGAGAACCCGGGCCGACATGGCTAGTCGTGAACCCAAAGCGGCACTAACCTATGGGGACAGGCATACATGAATCACATCGAGCATGTCGGTTATCAGCGTGTGAATCCGGGCTGTAGCACTAGGCTAACAGGACTTTGGGAACCCGGGCTGTAGCAGGCTAGGCAGGACTCCGGATGTCACCGTGTGACATTTCCCGAAGGGACAGACACAGGAACGAAGTGAAACACATGCCGGCCAGTCAAGTGTCCTAAGCAGTAGTGCTGGGCTAGCAGGACTCCGGTGAACCGGGCTGTAGCGGACTACTATGGCTCATGGAAGCACTAGACTACATTTCCCCATAAGAGAGGCTGCCAAGGATAAACAACTAGATTGTCGGATCCCAAACATACCAAGCATTTCAATCATACACACAATATGCTCGATATGTGTAAATACAACATGGCATCACAACAAAGCTCTACAACTCAAAGTACTTTATTTAAAGGCTCCAGAGAGCCATACATAACATGTTCATATAGGTAGGGGTCACATGACCCGACACTCAAGTCATACAAGCATACAAGCACATGCGGAAGCAAATAAGTCTGAGTACAAACACTAGAAAGAAAGAAGGCTTGACGAAGCCTGTGTATCTACATAGGGCCCTCCATGGCCTGAATCACCACCTGGGTGGCAAGTTACTCATCGACGTTGAGGTCTACATAAAACCCATGGGAGGGGGCGGTGTTGTCGTCTAAAAACAGTAATTAAAGCAACATGAGTACAAAGGTACTCAGCAAGACTTACAACAGATCCTACTATACATGCTTGTTCTCAAGAAGGTGGTGGAGTTATTGCAGCAAGACAGCTTTGACTCTTGGCTAAGCTATCCTACGAGACACCACTTGTAAAATAGTTTCCGCACACGAGTCCACTAATCAACAACACAATACTCCACCATGGATCCTCCCTCGTCATCCTACGAGAGGGCCATCCTCGGTACTCACACTTATCTTGAGTCTTCTAGTAGTAACCATTAACTTGTCTATGAACTGTATAGGCAACCAAGTAGTCCTTTACCACGGACGCGGCTATTCGAATAGATGATATTAACCCTGCAGGGGTGTACTTCTTCACACACGCTCTCACCACTTACCATCGTTTACACGACATGTACTCGGCAACCTTCAAGCGGAAGCCCAACGAGGGTGTTGGCCATGGCCTACCTAAACACTCAAGTATCTAGTCCAGGTTTATCGCCTATCCAGGTTCCATCCATAGGGAGTCCGGCCGAGGTTTCCACATATGGCCCTGAACGATGTGTACAGGGTCCCGAGACGCCAAACGGGCGCCCGGCATACCCGGCCATGGTGTATCTACCGCATCATAGCCCACCCCTAGGGTCAGTGCTACGTACGGCCGCCAACACATAACCTATAAACACCAGAAACTAGTTGCAACTCTTGCACAGAGTACTAGGGTGGTTAAGAAGCCGAGAGGGTCAATTAAGGATCCCAATGCATGGTAGTAACTGATTCTTGAATCACACATACAGATCTCAGTTCTTAAGGACGGCCTCAATGAAACAACCCATCATGTACTCCTACATGGCCTCTCATCGATACCTTTACCAAATCATGTTCAACACATCCCTCACATTACCGACGTAATCATTTCACTCTAGCCCATCACCCAGATGAACCAGACTTGACACAACTCTAAGCATAGCATGCATAGCAAGGTAGGAAACACATACATGGCTCAATCAACTCCTACACATGCTAGTGGGTTTCATCCAGTTACTGTGGCAATGACAGGTCCATGCAGAGGATAAGGGTTCAACTACCGCAGCACACAGCAGTTTGAAACGTTGTTGTCTAAATGCAGTAAATGAGAGCAGGAGCGAGAACATGGGATTGTATCGATATGATCAATGGGGCTTCCTGCCTGATGGAGTAGTATAGGATACTTCCCTTCAGTTGGATACTCGATAATATCCTCGGAGGCCGAACCTACCATGAAAGACATCACAGAGCACAATCATCACATGGCAATATGCAACAATATGACATGGCAATATGAGGTGTCCTGCCTAACGCATTGTGAAACAAGCTGGTTTGAGTCTATTTTAATCAAGGATTCAAATGGAAGCTTATGTTCTTAAGCCATATAAGTGCATTTGCTTGTTTCACCTAAACAGCAATGTTAAAGTGTTTTTTCATGCATGAAACCATTACAGATGGAAAGATCAAATTTTTCTGATCAAATTTTATATATAAATCTTTGTATTTGGAGTTACAGATTAAAAGTTATGAATTTTTTAAGTTTGTAGTATTTTCTGGAATTTCCTGTACAAGAATAATTCCAGTAATTGAATTATTGCGTCAGCATTGCGTCAGGGTGACGTCAGTGGTCAACGGAGCCGGTCCAGGTCAAACCTGACCAGTGGGACCCGCGTGTCAGTAGTTAATTAACTAACTAAATTTAGTTAGTGCTAACCTAAGTTAATTAGCAGAGCGGTCCCACTTGTCATAGACTTAGGGGGAGTCAACCTGGGCCCACATGGGGTCAACCAGGGTCAAACGAGGTCAAACTCACCGGCATTTAGCCGCCGGCGAGGCCAGATGCGGCATGGCAGTGCGGGTTTCGTGCTCCGGTGACCAAATGGACGGCGGAGAGCATCTACGCGTAGCTGGGAGCAAGCCGCGTCGTTTGATGGCAGAGGTGGAGCTCGGGGTGGTCGAAAACATCGCCGGCGACGAGCTGTGCGGCTACCGGAGCTCGAGTGAGGTCGAACCCGATGCTACGGGGCACGGCGAGGCGCGTGGAGTAGTGCTACGGGTTCCTGCGAGTGCGGTGAGTGCGTTGGTCATGGTGGTGTGGCCGGTGGGTGGCCGGAGTCACGTCGGCGATGAGCTCGGCGGCGGTGGGTGCGGGTGAACGTGGTGCGGTGCATACGGTGCAGGAGAGAGTTAACGGAGAGGGGGAGGACGGAGCCGAGCTCACGACGGTTGCAGCAAGCATCGAAGCGGGCTTGGGGAAGGCCGGAGCTGAGCGGGGCGACGATCGCGATCTCGACGGCTGGAGGTGGGGAAGACGGGGTCGGGGCGACTCCAGAGAGGGCGAGCGCTCGGGGCGCCACCTGCTGGACGTAGTCGACGATGACGGAGCGAATGGACACGGTGACACGGCACGGGGACTACGGTGGACGCGGTTATCATGGTGGCGCGGGCGCGGCAGCGTCGGTCATGGTGCGGGAGAACGAGGGAGAGGAGCTACGGAGGAAGAGGCGTGTCTGCGAGCTCGGTGGAGGAATGGGTGACCGACCCAGGGCAGCAGAACGGCGAGGGGAGGAAGCAGCGCAGCGGGCAGCTGTGTGGCGCGCGCTGGTGCCGGCGTCGAGCACCTGCCTGCCTGCCTGGCCAAGCCAAGCAGCTCGCTGGAGCGGTGGCTGGGCTGGGCCGGCTAGGTGGGCCTGCTAGGTGAGCGCGAGATAGTCCTCTACTCTCTCTACTTTTTGTTTTTCTTTTTATTTATTCCCGTTCTGTGTGTTGAAATAGTAAAAATACTATTCCATTTAGGAAAAACCTGAAATTATTCAGCGGCACATTTGAAAATATTCTCAACAACCTAAAAATACTTTCAGGATTATTTGGGCGTTTTCAAATATTTATAGGATTTAAATTGCCCAAATGCAAATAGGAATGATTTAATCCAATGACCTTATGTGTCCTGGAAAAATGTGAACCCATTTTGTCTGAGGTTCTAACCCCAAAACAAAAAGGGTGGACTTTTTAGAAAGGCATTTCAGGTTCATTGAAAAAGATTTTAGTAAACCCTAGTTGTTTCCAGGGGGTGTTGGGGGTTCTGTCATCCCCATTTCAGTTTTCTGGAAAGTAGACATGATGCAACACTCTAATGCATGAACTATCTAGGGTGTGACAACTCACCCCCACTCAAAAGAATCTCGTCCCGAGATTTAGGATCCTTTGGGAAGAAGGTGGGGTACTCAAGTCGAAGACGATCCTCCCTTTCCCAAGTAGCTTCTTTCTCGGAATGATGTGACCATTGAACCTTGAGAAACTTGATGTTATGGCGTCGAGTGGTACGCTCGGCTTGATCAAGGATACGAACGGGATATTCCCGATATGTGAGATTATCTTAGAGATCAAGTGTTTCGTGGTCCACTCCACGGATAGGATCCGCGAAGCAACGCCTGAGTTGAGAAATGTGGAAGACATCGTGAACTCTGGAAAGATGCGGAGGTAGTTCCAATTGGTAGGCAACTTCTCCTCATTTGGCAAGAATGCGAAAGGGTCCAATGTAACGAGGAGCCAACTTGCCTTTGATACCAAAACCATGGGTTCCCTTTAAAGGAGTAACCCGAAGGTAAGCCTTCTCGCCGACTTCATAAGTCATGAGCTTAAGTTTGCGGTCACATTGGCTCTTTTGACGAGATTGGGCTGTTTTCAATTTGTCACGAATAATGCGAACCTGCTCTTCTGCTTCCTGAATCATATCCGGGCCAAAGAGTTGTCTTTCCCCGGTTTCTGACCAGTTAAGAGGCGTTCGACATTTTCGTCCATAGAGAACTTTGAAAGGAGCTTTTCCCAAGCTAGCTTGATAACTATTGTTATAAGCGAACTCCGTGAATGGAAGGCATTTCTCCCAATCCATTCCAAATGAGATGACAGAAGCTCGGAGCATATCCTCTAGAATTTGATTGACTCGCTCTACTTCACCACTGGAAGGCGGTGCTAAAGGAGAGACGAGTTCCCATAGCATTTTGGAAACTTTTCCAAAATCGAGAGGCAAAGAGACTCCCACGGTCTGAGTTAATTTCCAATGGGACACCATGAAAGGACACTATTCGGGAGATGTACAAGTCAGCTAGCTGGCTAGCGGTTATACTCTCACGAACAGGTAGGAAGTGGGCTACTTTGGAAAGACGATCGACAACGACGAAGATAGCATTATTCCCTTTCTTGGTCCTGGGAAACCCGGTAATGAAATGCATACTGATTTTATCCCATTTCCATTCAGGAATAGCCAAAGGTTGAAGGGTGCCAGCCGGCCGTTGATGATCTGCTTTAACACGACGACAGATGTCACAACTAGCAATGTATTGAGCAATTTCTCTCTTCATCCTAGTCCACCAAAACCTTTGGCATAGGTCTTGATACATTTTAGTACTACTGGGATGAATGGTCAGAGGGGATTCATGAGCTTCCTTAAGGATCAGTTGCCGTAGTTGTTGTTTCTTGGGAACCACTAGGCGGTTCTCAAAGAAGACAACACCTTGATCGTCCACCAAGAAACACATAGCAGCTCCGCTAGCAATGTTCTGCTTGATCCGAGATATTCCCTTGTCATACCGCTGGGCGGTTATGATCTGATCCATAAGGGCCGGTTTCACCACCAAGGTAGATAGGAATCCCTGAGGAACAATGTGAAGATTAACCTTCCGAAATTCGTCATGGAGAAGTGGTTGACCTTGTTGTAACATCAGGTTGTTACAATAGGATTTATGACTTAGTGCATAAGCCATAACATTGGCTTTTCCCGGGTGTAAGTTATCCCTAAGTCGTAATCCGAGATCAACTCGACCCAACGTCTTTGCCTGAGATTCAAATCCGGTTGGGGGAAGATATATTTCAAACTTTGGTGATCGGTGAAGATCTCGCAACAATTACCGAGAAGGTAATGTCGCCAAGTTTTAAGTGCATGGACTACAGCTGCAATCTCTAGATCATGTGTGGGATAGTTTTCCTCATGTGGGTGTAATTGCCGTGAAGCATAGGCAGTTACCTGACGATCTTGCATGAGTATGCAACCTAGTCCTTGTCGCGAGGCGTCCCAATAGATAATAAAGTCCTTGGAGAAATCTGGTGGCACCAGTACGGGAGAAGATGTCAGGCATCTTTTCAGTTCCTGAAAGCTAAACTCGCACTGTGGGGTCCACTCGAACTTTTTATCTTTCTTGAGGAGTTCAGTTAGAGGTTTAGCAACTTTGGAGAAATTCTCGATGAAGCGGCGACAATAGCTCGCTAAGCCAAGGAATCTCCGAACTTGCTTGACCGTTTCAGGTGGAGTCCAATCAAGGACGGCTTGAACTCGCTCGGGATTGACAGCAATACCCTTACCAGAGATTACATGGCCTAGATAGGTCACTTCTCGCAACCAAAATTCACACTTGGAGAATTTGGCATAAAGGCGATGCTCTCGAAGTTTCGTCAATACCAGCCTTAGATGTTCGGCATGTTCTTCCTCACTCTTGGAGTAGATGAGTATATCATCGAGGTATTCCATGACGAATTTATCCAAATACTCCATGAAGACCGAGTTCATTAACCGAGAGAAGGTGGCTGGGGCATTGGTTAAACCGAAGGACATAACGGTTTACTCGTGTTGGCCATAACGAGTAACAAAAGCCGTTTTAGGAATGTCCCCATTCTTGATTTTGATTTGATGGTAGCCCAACCTCAAATCCATCTTGGAAAAGACTGAGGATCCAGCGAGCTGATCATACAGATCGTTGATCCTGGGGAGCGGATACATGTTCTTGATAGTGACCAAGTTGACAGGTCGGTAATCTACAACCATCCGATCCGTTCCATCCTTCTTCTTGACGAAGAGGACGGGGCAAGCCCAAGGAGAAGAACTAGGACGGATGAAACCCTTTTTCAATGACTCATCGAGTTGTTTCTTAAGCTCGGCTAGTTCTAAGGGTGGCATCTTATAAGGTCTTCTAGAAATTGGAACGGTTCCTGGAACAAGGTCTATCACGAACTCGACATCCCTATCAGGTGGAACACCTGGCAGTTCTTCTGGAAAGACATCCGGGAAGTCTCGAACTACCGGAATATCTTCAAGGTCTGGAAGGGGGTTGGCATTTAGGGAGTAGAGCTGGCGCTTGGCCACTCGAGTTAAGACATTGACGGTCTTGGCCGATGGGTGAGTAAGTTGAACGGTTTTAGTGGCACAATCAATCTTAGCGTAATGAGCTGACATCCAGTCCATACCCAAGATGATGTTTATGTCCGAGGACTTGAGAGCTATTAAAGATGCAAGGAAGACAAGTCTATCAACAAGAATTTCATTCCCATGGCTTACTATAGAAGTTTGCCATCTAGAGCCAGGGGTTTGAATTTCCATGGAAGTGGGCATGTCACAGAATATCGTGTTATGCAATCGAGCATAGCTCTCAGATATGAATGAATGAGATGCTCCAGTATCGAAAAGAACAGATGCCAGATGGTAATTAACAAGGAGCATACCAAGGACGACGTTAGGATCATCATGAGCCTCCTCAGCTGAGACATAGTTGACATGGCCACGTGTAGTGGTGGCTGGCTTGGCGTAGAATGTCTTTCCCGCTGGCTTACCGCGGCCAATGGACTTTCCAGACTGGTTGGGGTTGTTATTCTGGGGACACTCTCGACTGTAGTTACCCAGCTCTCCACACTTGAAACATGTCACAACATTGGGGCGTGGAGCAACATTAGCAGCGGGGCCACCTAGGTCTTAGGCGGTGCAAACTGCTGGTTGGGGCGAGGCGCCTCAAAGGATGGCCTTGGAGTGAACCTAGGTAGCAGCGCTATGCTTGGAATCCACACCCGGCGCTTTTGAGATCCAGAGCCGGATGAAGAACCAAAATCACGGGAGTGCTTACGTGAAGCGTCATAGTCAGTCTGACCTGTCTTAGCACTGATGGCCTTATTGACCAGCTTCTGGAAGGAGGTGCACTCGTGTAGACGAAGATCACGGCGAAGCTCGGGGCTAAGTCCCTTGCGGAACCTTGCCTGCTTCTTAGCGTCGGTGGATACCTCTTCAGGAGCATAACGTGCTAGATTTCCAAACTCACGGATGTATGCATCCACAGTCAGTCTGCCTTGGGTGAAATTGCAGAACTCTTCCCTCTTGCGATCCATGAGACCTTCCGGGATGTGATGCTCACGGAAAGCCTCACTGAATTCTGCCCAAGTAGTGATTTGGCCGACCGGGAGCATAGCCTCAATGTTTTCCCACCAAAGGCTAGCAGGGCCTTCGAGGTGATAGGCAGCATAGGTAACCTTATCAGCTTCGGCTACGTTGGCAGAACGTAGCTTATGGGTGATGCTGCGAAGCCAATCATCCGCGTCGAGGGGCTCGACAAAATGATTAAACTTTGGTGGGTACAACTTGATAAAGTCATTGATTGACACCAAGTCGTTTCACTGGTGACATGCAGTGTTCTGCTCAATCTGCTCCAGCAAGCAGTTAGTCTCACGCTTGTTTCTTTCTGCCTCCAGCATCACTTCGGCTAGAGAAGGCGGGTGAGGCAGATTCTCATCCCTAGCTGCACTGGCTTCCCCCTGCTCCGGGGCAGCAGGGTTGCTACGGGTGTTGACCATCATAGGAAAATCAAGACAATGGTTTAGACAAGGATGGCACAATCTTGGCAAAGAAGTGCGGAATGTAATGGATAACATGGAATGCTGAGATGTTCATTGCATGACATGGTAATATAGAAACTGCCATATATATACCATCGGTCATACACACCGTACATAGTTTAGTACAAGCCTAGGCTAGAGTACAACTACGGTGAAAGACGTTACATCTCACCGGAGGCATTCCAAGCTCCTATACATTATTTTTCTACACCTCCGGAACGTGATACACACCAAGTCATATCCCACGGGTCACGCAAGACTGTGGAGAATTCAACTATTATAGTGCTAGTGAAACTACTACTAGCTCAGACAGCTCCGTAGTAATCCTCATAAAAGTCACCACCAAAGCCTGGAAGCGGAACATGATCATTTGGGAATAGACGGTCCTGTGGAGCTTGAGGGCCATAGGGACTCGGATGTGGCCTTGGTCCCACAAACGGTGGCAGCCGGGGACCACGAGGAGGGGTGATGCCTCCTACATCACGCCAGTCCATGCAATCTGGCAACCCAGACCGCACGGGGTATAGGTCCCTCATGTCCATGTATCCGGCCTGCACGACAGGTGCAAACCGTGTCAAAGTGGCCCAATGGTCAGAACGAGAGTTGAAAAGCTCCAATCGCAAGGCACGATTTTCGCGGTCCTTGTCCTCGAGCATCTCGGTAGTGGTGCGGAGTAGTCACTCCTCATGTGTAGAGTCATAGTATAAAGCCTGATAGTACCCCTATGCTCCAGGGAGTGAGGCTGGCATGTATCGAAAATCGGTGTTCTAGAGCAAGACAGTTCTGGCTCGAATGATAGTCATCATTGAGTAAGCTGCGTCTTGCACGGACATCTCGAAAGTGACCCCAAGTTCATAAGAGCAGTGGAGGGCTTCAGTGGCTTCGGGATAATAGGGATATATCTTGACGGTACAAAGGTACTGGCTCTGATTGAAGTCTCGGAACTGCTCCTCGACGGTATACTCAGGATACCATCGATAGCCTGTCTTGACCATCACTCGAACCAACATGGCTGTGTGACTGGGTACATCGAGGCACTGAGTCAGACGAACCATTTTGTTCTGGAAACGGGTGGCCATCTGAAAGCACAGAATAATGCAAAGGCATTAGAATTTTCTAGGAGAAATCGGACAGCATAACGGCTGTAAATGCTCAGAAAAAGATTTGAGACATTCACAACAGTTTGCAAAACCACTCAACAACATCATAACAAGGTTCTGGTTCAACTGACAACATACTAAAACTTGTAGAAACTATACTCAGGCTTGTAACAACAATCCTATAAGCTACTACAGATTAGTAACACGTGAACCTGATAGAGAGAAGAAAGCCTAGTCCTTAACCCACGTAGAATGAGAAGATAATGACTCAGATCAGAGGGCATAAGGTAAAGGAGTAAAAGAGCCTTACGTTCCCTCCCACAATCAATTCCCCTACATATAACTAAAGCATTTCTAGACTCAACATCAACCAGTTTGGCTCAACGAAACTACAGGCAGTCCGGCTCTGATGCCAACACTGTCAGGACCCCGATTCCAAGTCACATCGATCTAGCCGGTAACACCTCATATCACTTTGCGGCCTCACGCACGTTATTCCCACGGGTGTCGCCTTACCATGGCCCAGGACCGTTTGCGCCTTTTGGCTCACGTATATAATAGTGTCGCTAGCATCCATATGACAGAGAACCCAGGCCGACATGGCTAGTCGTGAACCCAAAGAGGCACTAACCTATGGGGACAGGCATACATGAATCACATCGAGCATGTCGGTCATCAGCGTGTGAATCCGGGCTGTAGCACTGGGCTAACAGGACTCCGGGAACCCAGGCTGTAGCAGGCTAGGCAGGACTCCGGATGTCACCGCGTGACATTTCCCCGAAGGGACAGACACATGAACGAATTGAAACACATGCCGGCTAGTCAAGTGTCCTGAGCAGTAGTGCTAGGCTAGCAGGACTCCGGTGAACCGGGCTGTAGCGGACTACTATGGCTCATGGAAGCACTAGACTACATTTCCCCATAAGAGAGGCTGCCAAGGATAAACAACTAGATTGTCGGATCCCAAACATACCAAGCATTTCAATCAGACACACAATATGCTCGATATGTGTAAATACAACATGGCATCACAACAAAACTCTACAACTCAAAGTACTTTATTTAAAGGCTCCAGAGAGCCATACATAACATGTTCATACAGGTAGGGGTCACATGACCCGACACTCAAGTCATACGAGCATACAAGCACATGCGGAAGCAAATAAGTCTGAGTACAGACACTAGAAAAAAAGAAGGCTTGACGAAGCCTGTCTATCTACATAGGGACCTCCATGGCCAGAATCACCACCTGGGTGGCAAGTTACTCATAGATGTCGAGGTCTACATAAAACCCATGGGAGGGGGCGGTGTTGTCATCTGAAAACAGTAATTAAAGCAACATGAGTACAAAGGTACTCAGCAAGACTTACAACAGATCCTACTATACATGCTTGTTCTCAAGAAGGTGGTGGAGTTATTGCAGTAAGGCAGCTTTGACTCTTGGCTAAGCTATCCTACGAGTCACCACTTGCAAAATAGTTTCCGCACACGAGTCCACTAATCACCAACACAATACTCCACCGTGGATCCTCCCTCATCATCCTACGAGAGGGCCATCCTCGGTACTCACACTTATCTTGAGTGTTTTAGTAGTAACCATTAACTTGTCTATGAACTGTATAGGCAACCTAGTAGTCCTTTACCGCGGACGCAGCTATTCGAATAGATGATGTTAACCCTGCAGGGGTGTACTGTAACACCCCGGATGTAACTTACCCAATCTGTACTCCAACTCTTGCCGTTTCCGTCTTTAAGTTATTTTATTTTCTCGGGTTCGGGTCTTTGTCTCCGTGTGTTGTTATCATTGGCATGCATCTCATATCATGTATTCATGTGCATTGCATTTGCATACGTGTTCATCTCATGCATTCGAGCATTTTCCCCGTTGTCCGTTTTGCATTCCGGCGCTCCGTTCTCCTCCGGTGGTCATTTCTAGCTTTCTTTCGTGTGTGGGGATTAAACATTTCCGTATTGGACCGAGACTTGCCAAGCGGCCTTTGTTTACTACCGGTAGACCGCCTGTCAAGTTTCATACCATTTGGACTTTGTTTGATGCTCCAACGGTTAACCGAGGGACCGAAAAGGCCTCGTGTGTGTTGCAGCCCAACACCCCTCCATTTTGGCCCAAAACCCACCTAAACCCTTTCCATCATCTAGAGCGTTCGATCATGATCGCATGGCCGAAAACCGCACCTCATTTGGACACTCCTAGCTCCCTCTATGCCTATATATAGACCCCTTCCCCGAAATTCGGATCTCCTCTCCCCCTAACCCTAAAAAATTCAGCTCCTCCGTCATCGGACACGTCTGGCCGCGACCGGACGCGTCCACCCGCCGCGCCCAGCCAGCCACAGCGTGCCACGTGGCACCTCGGCGCCCGCCGCCGCCGCGGCCCGCGGAAGCCCGCGGCCGGCCCTCCTCCACCGCCTCCCGGGCCGCGCCTCCACCGCGCCCCGCGCCGCTCCTCTCCTCCGCGCACCGCCCGAGTCCGCCAGCGCCGCCCCGCCACTCGACGCCTGCCGCCGCGCTGCCTCGCCCGTCGGCCGGCTCGCCGGCCACCGCACGCCGGCCGCCGCCGACCCCGCCGACCTCATCACCGGCGCCTCCCCAGCCGGCCCCTCCTCCTCTCAAGGCCCCTCTCCGGCAAGCCCCTGCTCCGGCGAGCTCGAGCGAACTCCGGCTGATGAACCTCGAACCGCGTGCCCGGATCTGGATCTAGATCCCGACGGTTGACTTTTTGCTCGAAACCCTAGCTCATATGCTCCTGTTCATCGCATCGTAACTTTGCAACCGTAACTCCATTTTTGGCATATAGCATATCAAAATGTCCGTCTCAGAGAGTACATCATTTCATTCCATTGAATCATTTTCATTTGAGTTCATCTTGATGCCCGAAATGCTGTTAGAAGAGTGCTACTTGAGATAATTGTCAGATCTGCTACTCCACTTAGATATTTGTCATTTTTGCCATGATTATTGTGTCCATGATGTGCCCATGAGCTCTACATATGTTTTGTTAAGGGTTTTGCCATCTTTCCACAGGTGCAACCCATGTATTTTTGTGATGTGTGTGCTGACTAGCACAAGCTTGCAAAGTGAGGCACTTGGTAATGCTGATTTCAGGGACTTAGCATTTCCACAAAGTCCTTGACTTGTTTATTTTATATGGCCATATGTTCATGTTGTTTCCTAGTGATCCGTGCCTCTTTTGAGGATGATCAGTAAGGATGTTTTGTTAATCTTGTAGTGCTATATCCATCAATGTCTTTGGTTGCAATTATGGAGCACCCTAGCTTGAGTCAATCGAGCTCTACATTTGCTATTTCGTGAATCTGGGCAGATTGTCTACTTGTTAGCGATTTGCTGAGGATGTTGTAGTTGATCCGTGCATGCTATGCTATTGTTCTTGCCATGTGTAGCTTGCATTTTGTGTATTCTTGATGGGTGTATGCTTAGATTGTCATGACTTGCTCCGTAGTGAGTGCATCGAGCTCGTAAACATGCCTACTTGATATCTGTTTTCAGCATGCTCCAGTTTTCACTAAGTCTGAGAACTGATTATGTTTTTTCCATGTTCACATGCTTGCAATTGTATTTTCTGATCCCTTTTGGCTCAAGGTCACTAAGGGAATTTTTTTAAGCTCTTTGAGTAGCTCCATGCCATGCTTTACTTTGCCATGTTTAGGTCCTGTAGCATGTAGTTTTTTTGCTCCGAAGAGTGCTACCTGATCTGAAATTCCAGACAAGTGTTAATTTCACCAAGTCTGAAATCTGTTTGCCATATGCATTTTTGCCATGCTTGTTTGAACCTGTTAATTGATGATTTGGCCGTAGCTCAGTGCTAGACTTTTGTTAAGCATCTTGAATATATTCCTGCCATGTATTTTGTTGCCATGTTTGGGTGCTGTAGCATGTTCATCTTGTTGCATTTAGATGGCTACTTGCTGTAAATCGCAAACCAGTGTCATATTTGATTTGCTTGCCATTTCCAAACCGTAACACCGATTCCGGCGTTCTTTATATCATTTTCAAGCGATTTCATCTCATCTTTCCAGTGGAACACTTGGATTCCCAAGTTGAGGCCAGGTTCATGCATTCCTTGTCACATCTTGCATATGCATCGCACATCGCATCCCGCATAGCATATCATCTTTGCATCATATTGTTTGAGCTTTGCACGTGGTTGATTGTGTTCCGTTTGCTTGTTTGTCTTGTTTGGGTAGAGCCGGGAGACGAGTTCGCTAACGAGGAGCCCGTTGAGTTTGCTTTCGAGGATCCAGTCAACTCTGACAACTGTGCAGGCAAGATGATCATACCCTCGAAATCACTACTATCTTTGCTTTGCTAGATGCTCGCTCTTTTGCTATGCCAATGCTACGATGCCTACCACTTGCTTTCAAGCCTCCCAAATAGCCATGTCAAACCTCTAACCCACCATGTCCTAGCAAACCGTTGATTGGCTACGTTACCGCTTTGCTCAGCCCCTCTTATAGCGTTGCTAGTTGCTGGTGAAGATTGGAGGCCGTTCCGTGTTGGAACATTTATTTACTTGTTGGGATACCATTATATTTCCATGTTATCTTAGTGCATCTATATACTTGGTAAAGGGTGGAAGGCTCGGCCTCTCGCCTAGTGTTTTGTTCCACTCTTGCCGCCCTAGTTTCCTTCATATCGGTGTTATGTTCCCAGATTTTGCGTTCCTTACGCGGTTGGGTTATAATGCGAACCCCTTGATAGTTTGCCTTGATTAAAGCTTTTCCAGCAATGCCCAACCTTGGTTTTACCATTTGCCACCTAGCCTCTTTTTCCCTTGGGTTTCCGGAGCCCGAGGGTCATCTTATTTTAGCCCCCCCTGGGCCAGTGCTCCTCTGAGTGTTGGTCCAAACTAGTGTCCTGTGCAGCGCCCCCTCGGGGAAACTCGAGGTTTGGTTTTAGTTGTATGGAGAGCTCATCTGAGTGTGCCCTGAGAACGAGATATGTGCAGCTCCTATCGGGATTTGTCGGCACATTCAGGCGGTGTTGCTGGTCTTGTTTTAACCTGTCAAAGTGTCTTGAAGAACCGAGGTACTGAGCCTGATCGGAACGTCTCGGGAGGAGGTCTATTCCTTCGTTGACCGTGAGAGCTTGTCATGGGATAAGTTGGGACTCCCCTGCAGGGTTCTGATCTTTCGAAAGCCGTGCCCGCGGTTATGGGCAGATGGGAATTTCTTAATGTCTGGTTGTAGATAACTTGAACCTTAACTTAATGGCCTCTTCTCGGCGGAGTCCGGGAAGTGGACACGGTGTTGGAGTAATGTTTGCGCAGGTAGCTCTCTAGTTTCCCGCTCACGCTTTGCCTCCTCTTGTCGCTCTCTTTTGCAAACAGGATAGCCACCATATTTGCTAGACGCTTGCTGCAGCTCCACATATATTTTTACCTTGCCTTACCTATAAGCTTAAATAGTCTTGATCGTGAGGGTGCAAGATTGTTGAGTCCCTGTGGCTCACAGATTACTATTACACCAGATGCAGGGCCTGATGATTGCGCTCCAGGTGACGCGCTAGAGCTCCAGTGGGAGTTCGACGAGGACTCTCAACGATACTATGTTTCCTTTCCTGATGATCAGTAGTGGAGCCCAGTTGGGGGTGATCGGGACCGTGTCGCATGTTGGGTTATCTTTTATTTTGACGCCGTAGTCGAGCCATGAGTGTTTGGATGATGTAATGTTATTTATGTACTTGATTGACGTGGCGAATGTAAGCCAACTATGTTATCTCCCATTTTATTATCTATATATTACATGGGATGTTGTGAAGATTGTCTAACTTGCGACATATGCCTTCAATGCGATTATGTCTCTAAGTCATGCCTCGACACGTGGGAGCTATAGTCGCATCGAGGGTGTTACAAGTTGGTAATCAGAGCCTTCCCTGACCTTAGGAGCCCCAGTGCTTGATCGTTTTTAGCAGCCGAGTTGTGTCTAGAAAAATGTTTTGAGTCATTTAGGAATTATATATCGGAGAGTTTAGGCATTCTTTTTACTTCCCAGTCTCCTCATCGCTCTGGTAAGGCATCCTGACGTAGAGTTTTGACTCCTCTCTTCTCAAATTTCATTAAAAAAATTTTATGATCACGCGGGTATCTTGGAATCGTTCCGATGGTTTTATGACGAGAACATTTTCTTGGTGCCTCCTGTCAGGGGTTTCGTGGAAGTGTCCCGGGGAGTTGAGCTCTGAGGTGTTGTCGTCATAATTTTATCGTTGCAGTTCTGGAATACCTGAGTTTAGTACGCCGACATCGAAAATCTCTTTTATGCAGTTCGTTGGTGAGATAACCTCGACGCCACCCAGTACTGGGGCGGGAGTTCGGGAGTATCGCCATAACTTGTATAACGGATGCTTTTCGAAGGTTGAGGTAGATGGTTTCCGAAGTTTTTCTCGGTTATGTGTTGAAGGATGGATACAGCTGGATGTAGGATTTGCTAGAATTGGGTGAGATATTATGCTTCCCCTGTATCCCCAACACCTTATTGCATAACCGGAAAGGTTCGGGAGTTTCATAGGTGGGAATTCTAGTAGCTCTAGTTCTTCTTCCACGGATAGTTGGTTTGAGATTGGGATTTCTTACCGATTATTCGTTCTTGATCCGTACCTTGTTGATTTATTTCTCTACCTAAATTCTAAGTGGCTTCTCAATTTATGGATATGTGACCATTTCAAGAGGAATGCGTTCGTTCATTTTGTTCGGATGTGAAGACTATATGTTGCAATTTTCATTCCATTGGATTCAGCTTCATTTTATCTGTCTATGTGCTAACGGTGGTCAACCTCTTCAGGATGGCTCCTCCAACGCGCACGACTCCGAATCCTGATCCGCCACCACCTCCACCTCCTCCGGAGGCATGGCAAGTTGTGATGGCGGCAACCAATGCAAACACACAGTTGATCATGCAAATTCTCCAAGAGCGCAATCAAGGCAACCAAGGGAACCAAGGCAACAATGAGAATCACTCTGCTACACTCAACCACTTCCTTGCTAACGGGCCAAAGACTTTCAGCAATTGTGTTGAGGCAACCGATGCTGACGATTGGCTTGTGGATCTGTGCAAGCATTTCGAGTGCAGTAATGTCAGGCCTGAGGACTTTGTCAGGTTCGCTTCCTTCCAACTCAAAGATCAAGCTGCAGAATGGTTCCAGCAGTACAAGGATTCCCGAGGTGGACGTGTTATCACTTGGGATGAATTCCGTCAAGATTTCAGAGCTCATCATATCCCTGAGAGCATGGTTGAAAGCAAGCGTGAGGAATTCCGCAACCTGAAGCAAGGCTCTTTGTCTGTCTATGACTACAACAAGGTGTTTCAGAAGCTTGCCCGCTTTGCTAAGCAGGACATCCCTGATGAGAAGAGCACGATATACCAGTTCAGGGGTGGTCTCAGAGAAGAAATTCAGCTAGCTCTTGTTCTCTTTGAGCCCTTGAGGTACGATGAGTTCTACAACATGGCATTGAAGCAAGAGGCTGCTCAATTGAGGTGTGATGCTTCCAAGAAGCGAGTCAGAGATGTTACTCCTTCTTCCTCTACTCAAGTGGCCAAGCAGCAGAAGTATTGGCTTCCTCCTCCTTCGTTCAGTCAGCCGTATCAGCAGAAGAGCAAAGGTGGCAGTGGATCTTCCCACCCACCCAACCCTGGCTTTCAGAAAAAGACTTCGTCTCAACCTCCAAGATCGAGTGCTCCGTACCACCGTCTGCTTTCAGAGGTCACGTGCAACAAGTGCCAACAGAAGGGTCGCTATGCCAACAAGTGTCTCAATCAGAGGCGTCTTCCTCCTCCTCCTCCTGTCAGATCGGCAAGTACAGCTGTGGTCAAGCATAACCCCAAGCACGCCAAGGTCAACTTGATGAATGCAGCTCAGGCAGAGGACTCGTCAGATGTCATCATGGGTAACCTTCCAGTTAACGATATTCCTACAAAAGTTCTTTTTGACACTGGTGCATCGCATTGTTTCATTTCCAAACCTTTTGCATCGAAGTATGAGCGCGACTATCAGTATCTGCAAAATTCTTTGCAAATCATGTCACCGGGCAAGCAAATGACAGCTAATTTATGCGTCCCGGATATTACTATCATGTTGGGCGACTACAAATTTCTAGCTTCTCCTATTGTTCTGGGTGATTCGGATATTGATCTTATTCTCGGAATGGATTGGCTTTCTAAGCACAAGGCACATCTTGACTGTGCATCCAGGCAGATTCAATTGACTCATTCGTCTGAGGATGTAATTGTCTTTGCCGCTCGTGATGATACTATCCATCTGTTTTCTCTCAATGAGAAGGGTGAACTGGATGCTATCTCGCAAATTCCAGTCGTTTGCGAATATCAAGACGTTTTTCCAGAAGATCTTCCAGGAATGCCTCCGCACCGGCCAGTTGAATTCATTATTGATCTTGAGCCCGGCACGGAACCAGTGTGCAAGCATCCTTACAAGCTCGGACCAGAAGAGTTGAAGGAGCTGATGAAGCAACTCGATATTTAAGAGAGAATGGGTCTCATCTGGCCTAGTTCTTCTCCGTGGGGTTGTGGTGTTCTTTTTGTGAAGAAGAAGGATGGAACGGACCGACTTTGTGTTGATTACCGTCCATTGAACAAGAAGACCATCAAGAACAAATACCCACTTCCCAACATCAATGAGCTGTTCGAACAACTCAAAGGTGCCCAAGTATTCTCCAAGCTTGATCTCCGTATGGGTTATCATCAGATTTGTATCCGTGAGCAAGATATTCCCAAGACGGCTTTCAGGACAAGCTATGGTTCATATGAATACACTATCATGTCTTTTGGCCTCGTCAATGCTCCTCCGACATTCTCTCGCATGATGAACTTCATCTTCAACGCCTACACCAATGACTTCGTTTTGGTCTATCTCGACGACATTCTGGTTTTCCCGAAGAACAAGGAAGATCATGCCAAGCACTTGCGTTTGGTTCTTGATAAGCTCAGGGAACACCAGTTCTATGCCAAGTTCTCCAAGTGTGAATTTTGGCTCGATGAGGTTCTTTATCTTGGTCATATCATCTCTGCCAAGGGCATTGCGGTGAATCCTGAGAAGGTGTCTGCAATTGTTAATTGGGAACCTCCTCAGAACGTGAAGCAACTCCGTAGCTTCCTCGGTCTCGCAAGCTACTGTCGAAGATTCGTTGAAAAGTTTTCTAAGATCACGAAGCCTCTCTCTAACCTTCTCCAGAAGCATGTCATGTACGTTTGGTCTCCGGAGTGTGACATTGCTTTCAACACTTTGAAAGAGAAATTGATCACTGCTCCAGTTCTGACTCCGCCTGATGAATCCAAGCCATACGAGGTCTTTTGTGATGCCTCTCTCCAAGGTCTTGGCGTAGTATTGATGCAAGAGAAGAAAGTTGTTGCTTATACCTCTCGCCAATTGAAGCCCAATGAGAAGAACTACCCCACTCATGATCTCAACCTCAGCCTAATCTCAACCTCAGGCAAACTCGATGGGTCGAAATGATTCAAGAGTATAATCCGAGTATCGAGTATACTCCAGGCAAGGCCAATGTGATTGCTGAAGCTTTGAGCAGGAAGGCTTATTGCAACAGTCTGATTCTCAAGCCTTATCAACCCAAGCTTTGTGAAGCTTTCCGCAAACTTAATCTGCAAGTTGTTCCTCAAGGTTTCCACTCCAACCTTCAAGTCTCTCCTACCTTGGAAGACCAGATTCGCCAAGCCCAGCTTCTTGATGCTATGGTGAAAAAGGTGAAGATTGGGATTGCCAAGAGTCAACCCAAGTACAAGTGCTACCGCCTTGACGACAAGGACACTCTCTTCTTCGAGGATAGTATTGTTGTGCCCAAAGGTGACCTTCGTAAAGTGATCATGAACGAGGCTCACAATTCTCTCCTCTCCATCCACCCTGGGAGCACGAAGATGTATCAGGACCTCAAGCAGGCTTATTGGTGGACTCGAATGAAGCGAGAGATTGCTCAATTCGTGAATGAATGTGATGTCTGTAGTAGAGTGAAGGCAGAACACCAAAGGCCAGCTGGTCTCCTCCAACCTCTTGCCATTCCAGAATGGAAGTTTGACCACATTGAGATGGACTTCGTGACTGGGTTTCCAAAGTCCAAGCGTGGCCATGATGCTATATTCGTTGTCATCGACAAACTCACCAAAGTGGCTCATTTTCTGCCTATCAAAGAGTCGATAACTGCAGCTCAATTGGCAGAACTCTATACCTCTCGAATTGTCTCTCTGCATGGTATTCCACATGTGATCTCTTCAGACCGTGGCAGCATCTTTACCTCCAAGTTTTGGGATTCTTTTCAGAAGGCCATGGGCACCAACATCCGCTTCAGCACAGCTTTCCATCCTCAAACTAGCGGTCAAGTCAAGCGTGTCAATCAGATTCTTGAAGATATGCTCAGGGCTTGTGTGATCTCCTTCGGCATGAAGTGGGAGGATTGTCTTCCATATGCTGAATTCTCCTACAACAATAGTTTTCAAGCAAGTTCGGGCAAGGCCCCATTTGAAATTCTGTATGGCAGGAAGTGCCGTACCCCTCTCAATTGGTTTGAAACCGGTGAACATCAGCTTCTCGGAAATGACTTAATCACAGAGGCAGAGGAAATGTGCAAAGTCATTCGAGATAACCTCAAAGCAGCCCAATCCCGCCAGAAGAGCTACTATGACAGTAAGCACCGTGATTTGGCTTTCGAGATCGGAGATCATGTTTACCTCCGCGTCTCTCCTCTAAAAGGTACTCGTCGCTTCGGTATCAAAGGGAAGCTTGCCCCCAGATACGTGGGACCTTTCAAGATTGTCAGCAAGAAAGGCGATCTCGCCTATCAACTTGAGCTTCCTTCAAACTTTGCAAATGTTCATGATGTGTTCCATGTCTCTCAGCTTCGAAAGTGCTTCAAGAGTCCTGACCGCACTGTAAACTTCGAGGACATTGAGCTCCAAGAAGATCTCTCTTATCGTGAGCACCCCGTTGCTATTCTTGAAGATACTGAACGCAAGACTTGCAACAAGTCAATCAAATTCTTCAAAGTCAAGTGGTCACACCATTCCGACCATGAAGCTACCTGGGAACGCGAGGATCTCCTCCGTTCTGAGTACCCGGCGTTCTTTCAGTCCTAGATCTCGGGACGAGATCCTTTCGTAGTGGTGGAGTGTTGTAACACCCCGGATGTAACTTACCCAATTTGTACTCCAACTCTTGCCGTTTCCGGCATTAAATTATTTTATTTTCTCGGGTTCGGGTCTTTGTCTCCGTGTGGTGTTATCGTTGTCATGCATCTCATATCATGTCTTCATGTGCATTGCATTTGCATACGTGTTCATCTCATGCATTCGAGCATTTTCCCCGTTGTCCGTTTTGCATTCCGGCGCTCCGTTCTCCTCCGATGGTCATTTCTAGCTTTCTTTCGTGTGTGGGGATTAAACATTTGCGGATTGGACCGAGACTTGCCAAGCGGCCTTGGTTTACTACCGGTAGACCGCTTGTCAAGTTTCGTACCATTTGGACTTCGTTTGATGCTCCAACGGTTAACCGAGGGACCGAAAAGGCCTCGTGTGTGTTGCAGCCCAACATCCCTCCATTTTGGCCCAAAACCCACCTAAACCCTTTCCATCATTTAGAGCGTTCGATCATGATCGCGTGGCCGAAAACCGCACGTCATTTGGACACTCCTAGCTCCCTCTATGCCTATATATAGACCCCTTCCCCGAAATCCGGATCTCCTCTCCCCCCTAACCCTAAAAAATTCAGCTCCGCCGTCATCCGAGACGTCCGGCCGCGACCGGACGTGTCCACCCGCCGCGCCCAGCGAGCCACAGCGTGCCACGTGGCACCCCGGCGCCCGCCGCCGCCGCGGCCCGCGGAAGCCCGCCGCCGGCCCTCCTCCACCGCCTCCCGGGCCGTGCCTCCACCGCGCCCCGCGCCGCTCCTCTCCTCCGCGCGCCGCCCGCGTCCGCCGGCGCTGCCCCGCCACTCGACGCCGGCCACCGTGCCGCCTCGCCCGTCGGCCGCTTCGCCGACCCCGCCGACCTCGTCGCCGGCGCCTCCCCGGCCGGCCCCTCCTCCTCTCAAGTCCCCTCTCCGGCAAGCCCCTGCTCCGGCGAGCTCGAGCGAACTCCGGCCGACGAACCTCGAACAACATGCCCCGGATCTGGATCTGGATCCCGATGGTTGACTTTTTGCCCGAAACCCAAGCTCATATGCTCCTGTTCATCGCATCGTAACTTTGCATCCGTAACTCCGTTTTTGGCATATAGCATATCAAAATGTTTGTCTCAGAGCGTACATCATTTCATTCCATTGCATCATTTTCATTTGAGTTCATATTGATGCCCGAAATGTTGTTAGAAGAGTGCTACTTGAGATAATTGTCAGATCTGCTACTCCATTTAGATATTTGTCATTTTTGCCATGATTATTGTGTGCATGATATGCCCATGAGCTCTACATATGTTTTGTTAAGGGTTTTGTCATCTTTCCAGAGGTGCAACCCATGTATTTCTATGATGTGTGTGGTGACTAGCACAAGCTTGCAAAGTGAGGCACTTGGTAATGCTGATTTCAAGGACTTGGCATTTCCACAAAGTCCTTGACCTGTTTATTTTATATGGCCATATGTTCATGTTGTTTCCTAGTGATCCGTGCCTATTTTGAGGATGATCAGTAAGGATGTTTTATTAATCTTGTAGTGCTCTATCCATCCATGTATTTGGTTGCAATTATGGAGCACCCTAGCTTGAGTCAATCGAGCTCTACTTTTGCTACTTCATGAATCTGGGCAGATTGTCTACTTGTTAGCGATTTTGCCGAGGATGTTGTAGTTGATCCGTGCATGCTATGCTATTGTTCTTGCCATTTCTAGCTTGCATTTTGTGTATTATTGATGTGTGTATTCTTATATTGTCATGACTTGCTCCGTAGTGAGTGCATCGAGCTCGTAAACATGCCTACTTGATATCTGTTTTCAGCATGCTCCAGTTTTCACTAAGTCTGAGAACTGATTATGTTTTTTCCATGTTCACATGCTTGCAATTGTATTTTCTGACCCCTTTTGGCTCAAGGTAACTAAGGGACTTTTTTTAAGCTCTTTGAGTAGCTCCATGCCATGCTTTACTTTGCCATGTTCAGGTCCTGTAGCATGTAGTTTTTTTGCTCCGAAGAGTGCTACCTGATCTGAAATTCCAGACAAGTGTTAATTTCACTAAGTCTGAAATCTGTTTGTCATATGCATTTTTGCCATGCTTGTTTGAACCTGTTAATGGATGAATTGGCCGTAGCTCAGTGCTAGACTTTTGTTAAGCATCTTGTAGGCATCCCTGCCATGTATTTTGTTGTCATGTTTGGGTGCTGTAGCATGTTCAACTCTTTGCGTTTAGATGGCTACTTGCTGTAAATCGCAGACCGGTATCATTTTTGAATCGCTTGCCATTTCCAAACCGTAACTCCGATTCCGGCATTCTTTATATCGTTTTCAAGCGGTTTCATGTCATCTTTCCAGTGGAACACTTGTATTTCCAAGTTGAGGCCAGGTTCATGCATTTCCTGTCATATCTTGCATTTTGCATCCCGCATCGCATCCCGCATAGCATGTCATCATCGCATCGTCTTGTTTGGTTCTTGCACGGGGTTGATTGTGTCCTTGTTGCTTGTTTGTCTTGTTTGGGTAGAGCCGGGAGACGAGTTCGCTAACGAGGAGCCCGTTGAGTTTGCTTTCGAGGATCCAGTCAACTCTAACAAATTTCACCAAGTCTGAAATCTGTTTGCCATATGCATTTTTTCCATGCTTGTTTGAACCTGTTAATTGATGATTTGGCTGTAGCTTAGTGCTAGAATTTTTTTAAGCATCTTGAATACATCCCTGCCATGTATTTTGTTGCCATGTTTGGGTGCTGTAGCATGTTCATCTTGTTGCATTTAGATGGCTACTTGCTGTAAATCGCAGACCGGTGTCATATTTGATTTGCTGGCCATTTCCAAACCGTAACTCTGATTCCGGCGTTCTTTATATTGTTTTAAAGCGATTTCATCTCATCTTTCCAGTGGCACACTTGGATTCCCAAGTTGAGGCCAGGTTCATGCATTCCTTGTCACATCTTGCATATGCATCCCACATCGCATCCCGCATAGCATATCATCTTTGCATCATATTGTTTGAGCTTTGCACGTGGTTGATTGTGTTCCGTTTGCTTGTTTGTCTTGTTTGGGTAGAGCCGGGAGATGAGTTCGCTAACAAGGAGCCCGTTGAGTTTGCTTTCGAGGATCCAGTTAACTCTGACAACTGTGCAGGCAAGATGATCATACCCTCGAAATCACTACTATCTTTGCTTTGCTAGATGCTCGCTCTTTTGCTATGCCAATGCTATGATGCCTACCACTTGCTTTCAAGCCTCCCAAATAGCCATGTCAAACCTCTAACCCACCATGTCCTAGCAAACCGTTGATTGGCTATGTTACCGCTTTGCTCAGCCCCTCTTATAGCGTTGCTAGTTGCTGGTGAAGATTGGAGGTCGTTCCGCATTGGAACATTTATTTACTTGTTGGGATACCATTATATTTCTATGTTATCTTAGTGCATCTATATACTTGGTAAAGGGTGGAAGGCTCGGCCTCTCGCCTAGTGTTTTGTTCCACTCTTGCCGCCCTAGTTTCCATCATATCGGTGTTATGTTCCCGGATTTTGCGTTCCTTACACGGTTGGGTTATAATGGGAACCCCTTGATAGTTTGCCTTGATTAAAGCTTTTCCAGCAATGCCCAACCTTGGTTTTACCATTTGCCACCTAGCCTCTTTTTCCCTTGGGTTTCCGGAGCCCGAGGGTCATCTTATTTTAGCCCCCCCTGGGCCAGTGCTCCTCTGAGTGTTGGTCCAAACTAGAGTCCTGTGCAGCGCCCCCTCGGGGAAACTCGAGGTTTGGTTTTAGTTGTATGGAGAGCTCATCTGAGTGTGCCCTGAGAACGAGATATGTGCAGCTCCTATCGGGATTTGTCGGCACATTCGGGCGGTGTTGCTGGTCTTGTTTTAACCTGTCGAAGTGTCTTGAAGAACCGAGGTACCGAGCCTGATCGGAATGTCTCGGGAGGAGGTCTATTCCTTCGTTGACCGTGAGAGCTTGCCATGGGCTAAGTTGGGACTCCCCTGCAGGGTTTTGAACTTTCGAAATCCGTGCTCGCGGTTATGGGCAGATGGGAATTTGTTAATGTCTGGTTCTAGATAACTTGAACCTTAACTAAAATGAATCAACCGTGTGAGTTACCATGATGCCCTCTTCTCGGCGGAGTCCGGGAAGTGGACACGGTGTTGGAGTAATGTTTGCGCAGGTAGCTCTCTAGTTTCATGCTCGCGCTTTGCCTCCTCTTCTCGCTCTCTTTTGCGAACAGGATAGCCACCATATTTGCTAGACGCTTGCTGCAGCTCCACATATATTTTTACCTTGCCTTACCTATAAGCTTAAATAGTCTTGATCGCGAGGGTGCGAGATTGCTGAGTCCCTGTGGCTCATAGATTACTATTAAACCAGATGCAGGGCCTGATGATTCCGCTCCAGGTGACGCGCTCGAGCTCAAGTGGGAGTTCGACGAGGACTCTCAACGATACTATGTTTCCTTTCCTGATGATCAGTAGTGGAGCCCAGTTGGGGGTGATCAGGACCGTGTCGCATGTTGGGTTATCTTTTATTTTGACGCTGTAGTCGGGCCATGAGTGTTTGGATGATGTAATGTTATTTATGTACTTGATTGACGTGGCGAGTGTAAGCCAACTATGTTATCTCCCCTTTTATTATCTATATATTACATGGGATGTTGTGAAGATTGTCTAACTTGCGACATATGCCTTCAATGCGATTATGTCTCTAAGTCGTGCCTCGACACGTGGGAGCTATAGTCGCATCGAGGGTGTTACATGTACTTCTTCACACACGTTCTCACCACTTACCATCGTTTACACGACATGTACTCGGCAACCTTCAAGCGGAAGCCCAACGAGGGTGTCGGCCACAGCCTACCTAAACACTCAAGTCTCTAGTCCAGGTTTATCGCCTATCCAGGTTCCATCCGCAGGGAGTCCGGCCGAGGTTTCCACATACATCCCCGAACGATGTGTACAGGGTCCCGAGACGCCAAACGGGCGCCCGGCATACCCGGCCACGGTGTATCTGCCGCATCATAGCCCACCCCTAGGGTCAGCGCTACGCACGGCCGCCAACACATAACCTGTAAACACCAGGAACTAGTTGCAACTCCTGGACAGAGTACTAGGGTGGTTAAGAAGCCGAGAGGGTCAATTAAGGATCCCAATGCGTGGTAGTAACTAATTTTTGAATCACACATACATATCTCAGTTCTTAAGGACGGCCTCAATGAAACAACCCACCATGTACTCCTACATGGCCTCTCATCGATACCTTTACCAAATCATGTTCAACACATCCCTCACATTACCGACGTAATCATTTCACTCTGGCCCATCACCTAGATGAACCAGACCTGACACAACTCTAAGCATAGCAGGCATAGCAAGGTAGGAAACACATACATGGCTCAATCAACTCCTACACATGCTAGTGGGTTTCATCTAGTTACTGTGGGAATGACAGGTCATGCAGAGGATAAGGGTTCAACTACCGCAGCACACAGCAGTTTGAAACATTGTTGTCTTAATGTAGTAAACGAGAGCAGGAGCGAGAACATGGGATTGTATCGATATGATCAATGGGGTTGCTTGCCTGATGGAGTAGTAGTAGGATTCTGCCGTTCAGTTGGATACTCGAGAATATCCTCGGAGGCAGAACCTACCACGAAAGATATCACAGAGCACAATCATTGCATGGCAATATGCAACTATATGATGCATGCTATGACATGGCAATATGAGGTGTCCTGCCTAATGCATTATGAAGCAAGCTGGTTTGAGTTTATTTGAATCAAGGATTCAAATGGAAGCTTATGTTCTTAAGCCATATAAGTGCATTAGCTTGTTTCACCTAAACAGAAATGTTAAAGTGGTTTTTCATGCATGAAACCATTACAGATGGAAAGATCGAGTTTTTCTGATCAAATTTCATATATAAATCTTTGCATTTGGAGTTACAGATTAAAAGTTATGAATTTTTGAAGTTTGTAGTATTTTCTGGAATTTCCTGTATGAGAATAATTCCAGTAATTGAATTATTGCGTCAGGGTGACGTCAGTGGTCAACGGAGCCGGTCCAGGTCAAACCTGACTAGTGGGACCCGCGTGTCAGTAGTTATTTAATTAACTAAATTTAGTTAGTGCTTACCTAAGTTAATTAGCAGAGCGGTCCCACTTGTCATAGACTTAGGGGGAGTCAACCTGGGCCCACACGGGGTCAACCAGGGTCAAACGAGGTCAAACTCGCCGGCGTTTAGCCGCCGGCGAGGCCAGACATGGCGGGGCAGTGCGGGTTTCGTGCTCCGGCGACCAAATGGATGGCGGAGAGCATCTACGCGTAGCTGGGAGCAAGCCACGTCGTTTGGTGGCAGAGGTGGAGCTCCGGGTGGCCGGAAACATCGCCGGCGATGAGCTGTGCATCTACGGGAGCTCGGGTGAGGTCGAACCCGAGGCTACGGGGCACGGCGAGGCACGTGGAGTAGTGCTACGGGTTCCTGCGAGTGCGGTGAGTGCGTTGGTCACGGTGGTGTGGCCGATGGGTGGCCGGAGTCACGTCGGCGACGAGCTCGGCAGCGGCGGGTGCGGGTGAGCATGGTGCGGTGCATACGGTGCAGGAGAGAGTTAACGGATAGGGGGAGGACGGAGCCGAGCTCACGGCTGTTGCAGCAAGCGTCGAAGCGGGCTCGGGGAAGGCCGGAGCTGAGCGGGGCGACGATGGAAATCTCGGCGGCCGGAGTTGGGGAAGACGGGGTCGGGGGCGACTCCAGAGCGGGCAAGCGCTCGGGGCTCGGCCTGCTCGACGTAGTCGACGACGGCAGAGCGAACGGACACGGTGATGCGGCACGGGGACGACGGCGGACGCGGTTATCACGGTGGTGCGGGTGCGGCAACGTCGGCCAAGGTGCGGGAGAGCGAGGGAGAGGAATGGGTGACCGACCCAGGGCAGCAGAACAGCGAGGGGGGAAAGCAGGGCGGCGGGCGGCTGCGTGGCGCGCGCTGGTGCCGGCGTCGAGCACCTGCCTGCCTGCCTGGCCAAGCCAAGCAGCTCGCTGGAGCGGTGGCTGGGCTGGGCCGGCTAGGTGGGCCTGCTAGGTGAGCGCCAGGTAGTCCTCTACTCTCTCTGCTTTCTGTTTTTCTTTTTATTTATTCCTGTTCTGTGTGTTGAAATAGTAAAAATACTATTCCATTTAGGGAAAACCTGAAATTATTCAGAGGCACATTTGAAAATATTCTCAACGGCCTAAAAATACTTTCAGGATTATTTGGGCGTTTTAAAATATTTATAGGATTTAAATTACCCAAATGCAAATAGTAATGATTTAATCCAATGACCTTATGTGTCCTAGAAAAATGTGAACCCATTTTGTCTGAGGTTCTAACCCCAAAACAAAAAGGGTGGACTTTTTAAAAGGGCATTTCAGGTTCATTGAAAAAGATTTTAGTAAACCCTAGTTGTTTCCAGGGGGGTGCGGGGGCTTCTGTCATCCCCATTTCAGTTTTCTGGAAAGTAGACATGATGCAACACTCTAATGCATGAACTAGCTAGGGTGTGACACCGGTCCACCCACATATGAAATTATCAAAGTAGCGAACACGAATCGAACCAACATGATGAAATTTACTAGATGAAATTCATGTGTACCCTCAAGAACGCTTTTCTTATTATAAGAGACCAGTTTGGCCTGTCTTTTGGCTCAAAAGGATTGGGATATCTTGCTGCACTTTTGTTACTACTATTGTTACTTGCTCGTTACAAATTATCTTGCTATCAAATTACTCTATTACTTACAATTTCAGCACATGCAGACATTACCTCACTAAAAACTACTTGTCATTTCCTTCTGCTCCTCATTGGGTTTGACACTCTTACTTATCAAAAAGAGCTAATACCTCCGTCTAGGTGAATAAGGCATTCGCGTAGTTATAAGTCATTGATTTGAGCAATTAAATATGTGTTATATGCCATGAAAAGCTTATCACTACATTTCTACACAGATTAGTTTCTAAATATACATTTTTGTCACATACAATACATATTTAGATAGCTAAATCATCGGCCTAGAACTACGCGAATGACTTATTCACCGAGATGGAGGTAGTACAATTGATCCCATATACTTGTGGGTCATCACCAATTTCTTTATCCTAACAATCTTTCTGAGTTTGTTGACTTCACTGATATTCATGGATAACTCATTTCCCCATATGCAAAAAGGGTTGAACAGTGGGTCAAAACCTCTAACAGCAGGACCTACATGTGCAAGACCAAATTTTTAAAAAGCTGATATTTAAAAACAAGAAGTGGAAAGGTGAGTTGTTAACTGCAACATGCCTTATATTTAAAAAGAAGCAAACATAGTCATTCAAACTTGTATTGTGCAGGTCTAAGTACACTAGTTATTGTTATATCAAATGGAAAGGCGTGTTAAATACTCCCTCCAGTCCTTTTTACTCTGCATATAAGAGTTGTCTGAAGTCAAACATCACAAAGTTTGACCTTATTTATATGAAAAATATCAACATCTACGATGCTAAAGTTATACAGTATGAAAATTTAAGTCATGACACATCTACTGATATTGATTTCATATTGTGAATGTTGGTATTTTTTCTATAAAGTTGGTCAAACTTTACGAGGCTTGACTTTAGACAAATCTTATATGCGAACTAAAATGGACAGGAGGGAGTACAACATGCTTAACAACAACCAAATATAGTCATTCATGGAGCTATTGTTAAAATTGGTATTGATGAAATTGAACTACACAGTTCATACTAGCACATATAGAACATCACACTGTGAATAGCTGAAATAAACAAGGCATACTATGAACAACCAACGATTGCAATTGAAACTGGACACATGCTAACTACAAACAACCGAACAACCAAAGACCTTGGAAATAAACAAGGTGTAATGCAAACAACCAAATATAGCAATAAATATTGTTCAGGTTCTCACTACAAAAGGGGTTCAAGAAAACAAATCATGGTGTCGGGGAAAATATACAGGGGTATGCATTTTCCCCTGACTCATGCACGGACAAGAGCAAGATTGAATCATCAGCTGGAGTCAGATATTGAAGTACCAAGAACCAACACATAGCCCAGAGGGATCAAGATCGAGCCAAAGGAGCAGTATATCGACAAGATTAGGGTCTCCCCGGCAGGGGCCACCACCAGAAGCAACCAAGGCGCCCCGGCAGGGGCTGCCGGGGCTCGTGGGGGCAAAACTACCCCACCAACCACTCAAGCACGACCCATGTTGTCAATCAGTGCGGTGCCAAGCCGCAAGGTGATTAAGTGACAACCATTCGCCACATGGTGGCCGTTTCCTACAGAAGGAACATACAGATGACACCCGTCCTGCGATGTGTCAATAGAACAAGCGTGGAGCTGGCGAGATAGCCCGGCAAGCCTTGTCGGGCAAACAATGATGTGACACTAAGCGGTGCATTTAATGCACCCTATCAGCCTGCAAAGTTAGGTATGATAGCACTATTTGATATCATATCAGTGGATAATGACCACTTTGCCATTGTGGTGACCCCTTAATCTATAAAAGGAGGCCCATGGCACCCGTAGGAGGGGTTGGAAAGTTGAGGAACCCGCACCCCATACGCGCGTAGTCGCTGTTGCCCTACAGCGAACCCTGCAGGGCAAGTGTACCGCGTTGCATTATCCACATTCCACCATCAATCCACCAAAGAAGGAGTAGGGTTTTACGCCTCACGGCGTCCCGAACCTGGGTAAATTTCTTGTGTGCTCTCTGTCGTGCTGCCGCGCGCTGGTCTGCTCTTTGTGCAACGCGACGTCCCCCTACCGAACCAGCAAGGGGCCTCCTGGTCCCATAGGTGGTCGCGGATGTCCCGCGACATCTTTGGCACACCAAGTAGGGGACTCACTTGCACGAACCTGAAAGTGTGCACAATGCATCTGAGGGAGTCCTGGATTAGGGGGTCCCCGGGCGTCCGGGAGACATGACGTGGGCCGGACTGGTGGGCCGTGAAGATACAAAATAGAAGGCTTCCCCCATGTACGGACAAGACTCTCCTTTGCGTGTATGGCAAGCTTGACGTCCGGATGTATAGTTTCCTTCCCCTGTAAACTGACTTTGTACAACCCTAGCCCCCTCCGGTGTCTATATAAACTGGAGGGTTTAGTCCGTAGGGGCAACCACAATCATACAGGCTAGACATCTAGGGTTTAGCCATTACGATCTCGTGGTAGATCAACTCTTGTAACCCCTATACTCATCAAAGTCAATCAAGCAGGACATATGGTTTTTCCTCCATCAAGAGTGCCCGAACCTGGGTAAACATCGTGTCCCCTGCCTCCTGTTACCTTCGATCCTTAGACGCATAGTTCGGGACCCCCTACCCGAGATCTGCCGGTCTTGACACCAACATTGGTGCTTTCATTGAGAGTTCCTCCGGGCTGTTGATAGAAGGATCGATAGCTCGCCTCATCGTCAACGAAAAAATCACCTTTGGAAGAGCCCTAGTTCCTGGGAAGATCCTCCAGATCGGCAATTTCACCATAGGCACCCGTCCGGCCATTAAGCCGAAGGCAGTCCCCTGGATTGCCAAAAATTATCTCCCTATCAACCCCGAAGATATCAATAAGATGGATCTGACAGATGTTTCGTCTTTAAACGAGCTACTAGATCGCATCGCCGCCTTTGGGGTCACAACAGATTACGATCTGGTTGGGCTTAAACCCGATCAAAGGGAAATCAGGTCTCCACCTGTCACCCACCTGGTGACTAACGTGGAAGAACATGTTGAGGATACCGCTCCTCCTATGCTGAAAACAAACTGTGTTCGGACCTCCGGGCCCTATGAGTCGGACACTCATATTCGAGAAGGGACTATCTATCTCCCGAACATAGAATCTGACACTGAGTCTAAAACCCCCCCGGACACTCCGGACCCTGGGCCAATGATCTCAGAAAATTTTCAAAATCTGGATTCAACCTTGATGGATGGCTCGACAAGCCCTGTCAGATACATGCGATTCCAAATTCTGAGCCAACTCATAACCTTCGGCCATGTTGGATACTCCAGAAGGTGGCTAAAAGCGGGGAGGCTATCTTCACCAACACTACTCTGACAGGGCATTCCCCCGAGCATAACGACCTTGGCGTGTTTACGGTCTTCAAGACCTTTTCTTCAAACAACTGGCACAAAAGGGCACTCCGCGACCTCGCTGAAGTCAATGACGTAGCCGCAATAAATCCTTGGAACGATATGGCAATAACCTTCGACGCCAATGATGAGTCAAGGGCCCGATCAGTCCAAGCACCAGTCGCTTTGGTTCTAAACCCAATTGTAGACGGCTTTCGCCTCACTAAAGTGCTTATGGACGGCGACAGCGGATTGAACCTCATCTATGAAGACACGCTCAATAAAATGCAGATGGACAGGAGTTGCATTGAGCAAAGCAATACATCCTTTCGAGGAATCATCCCCACTCGGTTAGCAAGATGCTCAGGGAAAATTAAACTAGATGTGGTATTCGGCACGCCAGAGAATTATAGGTCCGAAGAGATAATCTTCCAGGTGGCCCCTTTCAACAGCGGATATCATGCCCTGTTAGGGCGAGATGCATTCACACCTTTTCAAGCCATACCTCATTACGGGTACATGAAGCTCAAAATGCCCGGGCCCAATGGTGTTATCACTATCTGCAGTGATCCAGACATAGCACTCCACGCAGAAAACAAAACCGCATCCCTGGTCCTCGAGGCACTGAGCAAAGCCCTGGCAGCCGAGAAGCTCACTACTCTACGCTCCATAGTGGATAGAGATGATGTAATTCTTGATAAAAGACCTAAATCCACTTCTTTGAAGCCAACAGATGAGATAGTCAAATTTCAAGTTCACCCGATGGACCCCAAGAAGACAACTTCCATCGGGGCACAGCTGGATCCGATGGTTGATGCCGCATTACGCATGTTCTTGCGTGAGAATTGGGACATCTTCACCTGGCACCCCTCGGACATGCCAGGAATCCCACGCACGCTGGCTGGACATAGCATCAACATACTGAAGGGATACAAACCAGTCAAGCAAACACTGCGGCGATTTTCCAAACCCAAATGACAGGCTATGGGTGCAGAGCTAGCCAAGCTACTCGAAGCCAGGTTTATTAGAGAGATCAAACATCTAGACTGCCTACCAAACCTGTTCATGGTGGAAAAGAAGGATAAATCCTAGCGCTTGTGCGTCGAATTCAAGGACCTTAATAAAGCCTTCCCTTAGGATCCCTTCCCACTACCCCGCATCGACCAGATTATTGATGCAACAGCAGGGCACGACTCACTGTGATTCCTCGACGCATATTCCGGATACCATCAAATCGAAATGAAGGAATCTGATCAAGCCCCAATAGGATTCATCACCCCATACGGTCCCTTCTGCTTCAACACCATGCCCTTTGGGCTCAAAAATGCTGGCACAACATACCAACGCATGATTCAAATGTGCCAGGAAAAGCAAATCTGCAAGGCAATTGAAGCTTATGTAGATGATGTAGTCATGAAAACTAAGCATGTCGAATTATTGGTGGATACGCCTTACATTCGACAACCTGCGAAGATATGACATACGGCTCAATCCGGAAAAATGCGTTTTCGGCGTTCCCGTCAGAAAACTGCTTGGGTTCATTGTTTCCAATAGGGGAATCGATGCAAACCCAACCAAAATCCGAGCCCGTTAACAGTTGGCAACACCAACAGACCTCAAACAGGTCCAAAAGCTAGCCGGGTGTGTGGCAGCTTTGAGTTGCTTTATCTCTAGATTAGGAGAAAAGGCATGATCATTATATCGTCTGCTCCGACGCACCGACCACTTCGCGTGGATGGATGCTGCTACAGCCGGATTGGAATAAATTAAAGCTTTATTAGCAAGCAACCCAATCCTGGCCGCGGCAAACGTCAGCGAACCCATGCTACTATACATATCCGCAATGCTCCAGGTGGTGAGTGTAGTTCTCGTCATCGAACGACAGGAAGAGGGACACAAATTCCCACTTCAAAAACAAGTATACTATGTATCGACGGTCCTCACACCATGCAAATACCGATACCCACACTATCAAAAGATAGCATATGCGGTCTTCATGGCATCCCGGAAGCTGCGGCACTACTTTCAAGAATGTTCGATCAGGTGGCTTCCGAAGTACCAATTAATGATATTATAAACAATCGGGAAACCACCGACCGGATCGCCAAATGGGCCATTGAGCTCTTACCGTTTGAAATAACATATAAGCCGCGCCGAGCCATTAAATCACAGGTGTTGGCCGACTTCGTTGCCGAATGGACAGAGGCCGAACTCCCTAAAGAGTATGACACATATTCCAACTGGGTGATGCACTTCGATGACTCTAAAATGCTAGCCAGACTTGGGGCTGGTGTCGTCCTGACATCCCCCACAGGAGACATAGTCCACTATGTGCTCCAAATAATGTATACAGACTCTAATAATGCAACCGAATATGAGGCCTTGTTGCATGGTCTTTGGATGGCCGTCTCTATGGGCATACAATGCCTGGAGGTGCGCGGGGATTCAAATCTTGCAATATCCCAAATAAACGGAGAATTTGATTCCAAAGATCTGAAGATGGTGGCTTACTACAACGCTGTACTCAAAATATCAGCTCGGTTTGAGGGGCTCGAGTTTCATCACGTGGCCCGAGAGAGTAACCAAGCAGCGGACACCCTTGCTTGCATGGGCGCTAAACATGACCCCGTCCCACCCAATACCTTTGTGGAGAGGATCTTCAAGCCATCCGTGGCGTGGCAGGACAAGAGCAGCAATACCAGTCCGGATCCGGTCATACCCCCTGATCCTGGACACAATTCCGACATCATCAGGGGCTCGGCCACCGAAACAACACCATCGGCCCATGTAATCATGGCAGTAATCGCCCCATGGACGGAACCCTTCCTGGCCTACCTCAATAGGCAAGAGCTCCCCGAAAACCAAAATGAGGCTCAATGCATTGTTCGCCATTCGAAAGCCTACAAGGTTCATGAAGGAGAACTCTACAAGAAAAGTAATACTGGAGTCCTTCAAAGATGTATCTCCGAAGAAGAGCGGCGGCAGCTCTTGGCTGAAATCCATGCTGGTCTTGGCGGCCATCACGCCGCAGCTCGGGCCCTCATAAGCAAGGCCTTCCGTACCGGTTTTTTCTGGCCCACGGCCCGAGCAGATGCACAAGACCTCGTCTAACATTGTGTAGGATGCCAACTTTTCGCCAATCAAAGCCATATGCCACCTACCGCCCTACAAACAATCCCCATTACTTGGCCTTTCATGGTCTAGGGGCTTGACATGGTCGGACCCCTCAAAGGGGAAGCCATAAGAAAAAATACATGCTGGTCATGGTAGATAAATTCACTAAGTGGATAGAGGCCAAACCAGTTAAAACAACCGAAGCTGGAGCAGTGATAGACTTCATATCCAGTGTTGTACAACGTTATGGTGTCCCACATAGCATCATCATCGATAACGGCTCTAACGTCACAGCCGACGAAGTAAAAACCCGGTGCGCTAATCTGGGAATCAAGCTTCATTATGTCTCCGTCTATCACCCCCAAACAAATGGTCAAGTCGAACGGGCTAACAGCCTGATAATGAGCGACATTAAACCCAGACTAGTGCAATCCTTAAAGAAGTTAGATAAACACTAGGTTGACGAGCTCGACTACGTACTTTGGGGACGGCGGACCATGCCCAATTGCACGACCGGATACACGCCGTTCTTTATGGTGTACGATGCAGAGGCCAACCTACCCTGCGATATTATTCTCGACTCACCTCGAGTACACATGTACGAAGAGAAAGAGGCCGAGCTGGATTGGCAAGATGACTTAGACGGCCTAGAGGAGGAGCGCGATGTCGCAAAAGCTCGCTCAACATTCTACCAACAACAAGGTCGAAGATACCAAAGCAGAGAAGTGCGGGACAAGACTTACGGTGAACTCGGTCTATGCCTACCAGAGAAGAAAAACGACAAGCTCAAGCCCAAATGGGAGGGTCCCTTCATTATAGATTCTCACTGGAGAAGCCTATCGCCTTCGTAATGCATCGAACAATCCCTTAGAGCCGAACCCTTGGAACAATGCTAGACTCCGAAGATTCTACGCCTAAGTCCGGACTCACAGTTTGTTACCTTTTTCTCTTTTATCTTTTTCTTCTTTTCATTTTATACGATTTCTAGCCCGTGTTCGGATAAACCGCAAACTTAAGGGGTATACATCCTTAAATGTACATACCCCCCAATACCTGGGAGCTTCTTGTCACAGAAGCTTATTATTATTATTATTATTATTATTATTACTATTATTTCAAGCATCAAGCTCATGGTATATATGCGTCGTCTTCTCATATGTCTTTTATTCGCCGTTATATGCACCTTTATAACTTAAGTTTTTACCAAGCTGCGTTACCTGGCTCCTGTGCTTATGCCCTATGTTCCCGTTTGTTCGTCTAGGGCATAAAGGGAGCACCTCTGCGATTGTTACAGCTGGGTTATCCAGACGTGTACCTCAGACGAGTGAAGCCGAAAGCTAGCATTCTTAAGGGAATAGTAGGTCGGCAAACAAAAGATGAACTTCACTTACACTACAAGCCCCCAAAATATAACGTACTGTGATTTTTAGCATCAAAACTCAGGCGTGCACAACAACGCATGCTGGCCCAGGGAGAGGAACCCTTAACGGAACTATTCTCCCTGGAAGATGTTTCTTATGATTAAATGTAAAATAACATAACTCCCCGAATACAACTTGTCTGTTCAAGCAACTGTGACTGGACTACCTGGTTTCCAAACATACTTCGGTGTTTACCACCAGTATAGTATTCAGAAACACTCCAACCTTTGGATTTAGGAGGTTAAAGCGGAAGGTCTGCCATGACAATCGTTTTATAATTCGGCTAGAGATACGTTTGTCGATAAATGTACATTACTACTTGGACTCGAAAACTTCCTCCTCCTCTAGACAATCTAATAAGTTGTCTAGCTTACAATCCCGCTGAGAAAACTTGGTGGCTATCTTTACTTGGTCATATACTAAGCTAATAGGAATTTCCTGTTCGTCTGGTCCCTGTGGCCCGACCCGGGACATATGATTCGGATCAAGTCCGGCGTACCGTGTTTTCACCATGGCCTGGGCCTCTCGTGCACCTTCTTGGCATGCTGATATCTTCCATAGTCCAAAGAGGCAACGAGCTCCTTTGAATAAATTCAAGAGCTCCTCCATACTTCCTGGAGGAGAATCGGCTGACCATAGAGCTTTAGCAATGTACCGCATTGCCTTCTGGGCTCATTCATGCACTTTGGACAGCTCTTGTAGCAGATCGCCTTGAAATCTGGACATCTCTTCTTCGGGCCGCCTAGTCAGCAAGCCTACAGGAACACTTGTTTAAACCTCACATTAGGGAACTATACGAAAGTAAGGTTAAAAGGCATACTGAATATAGCGCCTTTCAGCTTTCTGTTCTCTTTCAAGGCGTCTGCCAGTTGGGCCCGCATGTCCTTCAGCTCTTCGGCTTGCTTCATGTTAGCATCATGTAGCTTGTTCTTCTCATCCCTGGTTAGTGTAAGTATATGTTGACCAGTGGCCTCTTGCCTTTTGGCATGCTGTTTATCCGCCTGTGCGGCTCTTAGTCCCTTTCTAACTGATCCACCGATCCTGCTGTGGTAAATGCAACGGTGCTTCTGTTAAAACATCGCAGGCATATAATCATACTTTCCAGACATTATTTGACATTACGAGTATGTGCCTTCTTGGATTTCTCCAGTTCGGCGGTGACTGCAGTTAGATGGGACTGACACTTTTCAAGCTCCTGCGATAGCATGTTGTTCTTCTCTGTGAGTTCCTAAATTATACAATGATTCTTAAATCAGTTGTGCCAACTACTTTAAGTCTCGGGGGCTACGAGTGCACAGGATTATTGAACCTACACAAAAGTCTTATCCGCATATCCTTTGAAAGCTGGTGAGTGGCTCCAGCGAGCCCATCCCGAGCAGCTCGGATATATGCATCCGCTGAGCTGAATGCATTGAAGGCCTCTTCGGTGAAAGTTGGGTCGCGCATAGCCGCCCTCCGACGCTGATGATTCATCACACTCTCCAGTTCGGAGTTGGTAACGGATACATCATTCGAATCCTCGGGGAGAGAACGATCCAGCGTTGCACCGGTATCAACCCTAGTCCTTGGAACAGAGTCCGAGGTTGGATTGGGTGGTGTATGACCAGCGAGGCCTCCGGACACACTCCGGCGTATGATTTTCCTAAAAACAATATGGCACAGTGGGATACATCACAATTCGGTATACTTGCCAAGAGCATATTAAAAACCATACCTTTTTGTTGAAGGTTGGGGCTCGACAATATCGCCGACCGCCTCTATTTTCGAAGATCTGCCCTGCGTAGGCATCACTTTCTGAAGGGATGTTTTGGATGTGGCGTGGCGAGACGAGCGCTGCCCCTTTCGAGCACGAGATAGTGCGGTGGATGAGGCGCGATGAGAAAACTCTTGTGGAGGAGACGTCTCCTGGGTACTTACGCGGGAGGAGGGGAGAACGCCGAGATAATCGGCTATGATGGCCACTTCTATGCCGTTGTAGCTCGCCTGATATAAAAAACCTCCTTGAACTCTCTGAATATATCCGGATCCTCTTCAAATCCGGGATCCAGGTCTCGGATATGATCCTCCGGCTATGGAGCGGGGCTATAGATCCCTGCGACAACCTTCCTCCATTCCTGTTAAAAATAGTTGGATTAAGTCCATCTAGGAGTGACTCAGGAAGAGGATTGAGTAAGGTTATGAAGCAAAAGCTAACCTAGCTAGGTGGGTTGTACATGGAAAATACCTCTCGGCACTTAATGCGAGTAAAATCTTCTTTCTCCCCTTTAAAAAGATTAGCCAACATGGCGGCCAAGGCGGCAAAGGTGTCTGGACCCTTGCATCAGTAGCATGAAGCATCATCTTCCCTATTGTAGTGCCACATCGGGAGTCCTCTGGATTGAAGTGGCTGAACGCCTCACATTTTTGAAATCTCCACTATGTCAATTATGGATAGTCCAGATTGGGCGAGTGCCTTTATCGTGCCCATTAACTGCTTAACCTCCGCATTGTCCTCCTCTTCGAAACTCCAAGGATGCCAGCTGTGGCATTTGTTTAACGGAGCATTGCCAAATTCAGGAAGGCCCCGCCTGATTGGGTCTGGGAGAAAAACTTCTTCGATATAGAACCACTCTGAAGGACACTCTTCGGATGCCTTCTTCGGAGTGCCGGACAGGTATCCTATCCCGCCTATGCGCCATACTTCGGCGCCGCCCACCTCGAATATAGATCCCTTCTTGGAGTGGGGGACGAGGCAGAAAAGTTTTCTCCACAATTCAAAATGGGCCTCGCAGCCCAGGAACAGCTCACAAAGAGCAACGAAGCCCGCGATGTGCAGAATGGAGCCCGGCGTAAGATTGTGCAGCTGAAGGCCATAGTACTCCAGGAGACCTCGGAGGAAAGGGTGGATTGGAAATCCAACACCTCTTAAAAGGAAGGAAACAAAGCACACTCGCTCCCCTTCTGTAGGATTGGGGAAATTTTCCGCCAGGGCTTCGCCATTTATGGAAGTTAATCCCGCCCGGACGAGGAGCAGGTCTGCGGGAGGGAGATATCCTTGCACCTGGAGCTTGGTCAGCTGGGCATGGGAGACCGAGCAGCTCTCCCAATCGCCTTTTTGAGGGCCGTGAGGGCACAAGGAAGAACTGGTGGCGCTAGCCATGTTGCTGCGGTTCTCTGTGGCCATATCTAAGGATTCCCTTGCTTGGTTGAGAATGGCATTTGAGACCCAGTCTCCTTCAATAGACGCCTTCCTTATGCCGTCAGGGTGTTATCAGTAAAAATGCCTGGACCCTTCATATTCGTCTGGCACATGGAAGCTGAGGCGACGGCAGCATAGAAGCCGAAGGGTACTATATTTAATGTGAAGTCGAATCTTTCTGAAGTACCAGGGGAGCCCACTTTGCGAAGCCGATGGTGTAAGCCGGATACAGCGTCATCGCCGAAAAGCCGAATACAGTTCCTTTTGATCAAATTGCTTTGAAGTGTTCGGAGAAGGAACCCGCCTTGCAATGCCGAAGACAATCTACGCGCCAGACATATCGTCATTGAAGCCTGGTTTGGGTCTACTGAGGGAGTCCTGGATTAAGAGGTACACAACAAAAAAAGACACATCCGTGACATTTTGGGACGAACAAATTTTTTTCTGTCATACTTATCACACTTCTATGATGATAATTGTGACAAAACCCGGTATCATCATAGATGTGGTGGGCTCCTACTTCTATGACAAAAAATCATGACAGTAAATGGGCTTTTTGTCCTGGGCGGGCCGGAGACGCAGCTGCATGACATTCTTTGGGCCATCCATGACAAAAAAAACTGTGGTAGAAGCGAGGGCACAGAAAATATCGGGGAGTTCCTAGTACGGTGGGTTGTCGGGGGCCGAGAGATGCACGTTTATCTCATACGTACGCACGAGTGTGCGAGGCGTTGCGCTCTCACTAAACCCGAGTGAGGCATTGGGCTCTAACTGAACCCGAGTGATTGCACTGCAGGCTACGCGTTACTGAACCCGCGCGATTGATCGTTGGCTGTTAACTGAACCCGATCGAGCGGTTTCTTCACTACTGCTGCTAACTGAAGCCGATTGATGCTGCGTCTAGATGAACAGTGAGCTTTGTGGGGGGTTTGGATGAACAGTTCCTGATGGGGGTTGGATGAATAAGAACCCATGGTAGTAGAGGCCATTGCCGCTGGATGAACAGTACCCCGATCGATTGAGCCGGTGGATGAACAGGACCCCGTGGAGGGCTGGATGAACAGGACCCCGTGGAGGGCTGGATGAACAGGAGCCGGTGGGAGGCTAGTTGAACAGTAGCCACTGGAGGGCTGGATGAACAGTAGCCCGTGGATGGGTGGTTGAACAGGACCCCGTGGAGAGGGCTGGTTGAACAGTAGCCGGTGGAGGCTGGATGAACAGGAGCCCGTGGATGAACAGTCGCAGGTGGAGGCTAGAGGAGGTCGACAGTGGATGAGCAGTACCCCTGGTAGGCTGGAGGAGGTCGATGGTGGAGATGAACAGTATCCCTTGGAGTCCCGTTTTGTGCTACGCCACAGCGCTCCCGATGAACAGGACCCCAGTTCGACCATAGCGCTCCAACAGAAGTCTGTTTCATCTATTTTGTAGTACGCCACACCCCTCCTGGTCAACAAGACCCCGTTTCGATCGTAGGAGGTCCAACAGAAGTTCGTTTCCTCCATTTTGCGGTACGCCAGACCCTTCCCGATGAACAGGATCCCGTTTCGACCGTGGCCGGTCAAACACAAGGCCGTTTCCTCCGTTCTTCGGTATGCCAAGCCGGTTGGCTCCCGATGAACACGATGATGCATTCCGGTCCGACACAGCCAGTTGGCTCCCCATGAACACGATGATGACGCCGTTTCTCTATTCTGACCCAGCCATGTACAGGAGCCCTGGTCGTATGTATGCGTGAGTAGGCGTTCGAGACCCCGCCGGTATGTACGTACGTGGCCGTATTTACTTTCTTGCACCCTAGACGATGTACGTACGTGTACATGCTATGTGCATGCCTCTACTACGACACGTGCGCACCTCTACTACTACACGTGCGTGCCTCTACATCGACCAGTACGTATGTCGACATTTGCGACCAGAATGACAACGCTGCGTATGCTTCGACCAGGTGGGTCCGACTGTCAGGCACTTCCTTGTGTGCGAAGATGTAGCTGGTGGGTCCCGGCTGTTAGGGGGGAAATGTTTTTTTCATGAAATACGATGGCCCGTCCGGTGGGTCCCTGCTGTCAGGTGGAGGAATAATTATTTTGCGCATAATAAGGAGGTACTTCCTTGCTGCGCCCATGGACCCAGCTGTCAGCCTCTCCATGTACAGTACTCTTCCGATGGAAGTCGTTCCTTGACCATGTTGACCACGCCAGGCCGAGAGCACCACAACAGTGGACGACGGCGAGGCCTAGGAAGGGGACTACACGGAGCCGGGGAAGACGCGGCAGTGGAAGCCCACGCGGAGAGGAGTACGAGGGTTCACTTGTTCGGCTTCGGTGCGAGGCTGTCGTCGACACAGAATAACAGGGGGTGTGGGCTAGTAGAGGCGGACGGCCTGGCCAGCGGTGGGAGTAGTAGGGGGCGGTGAGGCCTCCGTGGCATCACAGCCGACCATGGGAGGCAGGAGCACGCGGCACGACTAGCGCTGGTTTGGGCGGCTGGAGCAAGAAGACCAGAGGTAGAAGAAGCACTACGACCGTTGGATGGACATCGTACGGTCACTGGAGCTAGAATCATTCATATTGACTAAGTTGACAAAGCTCTTCATCCCAGTCAACTTAGTAGGCCCACAAGTCAGCCTCCCACGCAGAGGGGTATTCGTTTTTGTGCATAATAAGGAGGCACTTCCTTGCGTGCGAATATATAGCTGGTGGATCCGAGCTGTCAGCGGGGGGAACGTTTTTTTCGTGAAATACAGAGGCCCTTCCAGTGGGTCCTAGATGTCAGGTGGAGGAATAATTATGTTGCGCGTAATAAGGAGTCATTTCCTTGTGTGCGGCCGTGGACCCAGCTGTCAGCCACTCCACGTACAGTCCACTTCCAATGGATGTCGTTCGTTGACCACATTGACCACGCCGTCCCGAGAGCACCAGGGTGGTGGACGGCGGCGAGTCCTATGAAGGGAATGACACGGAGCTGGGGAAGACACGACAGTGGATGCCCACGTGATGGGAAGTACGAGGGTTGACTGGTTTGGCTGTCGTCGCCAGAAAATAACAAGAGGTGTAGGTGAGTAGAGGGATAGACAGGCCAGCGATGCGAGTATGGTGGGGCTGTGAGGCCTGCCCGGCAGCACAGCCGACCACGGGAGGCGAGAGCAGGCGGTTCTGCCGGCGCTAGTTTGGGCGGCTGGACCAGGAAGATTAGAGACTGTAGAAGCATGATTGACGTAAGATTGACATCTAACGGTCTGACACTGGTAGAGTCGATTGTTGACTAAGTTTCTTTTTTTGAGAAACCTTGTGTACGCATGAACTTAGTAGGCCCAGAAGTCAGCCTCGAAATCTGTGGCAGACCACATAGAGTCCATTTGCTAAAAAAATATAATTTGCAGCGCATTTGCTAATTCTTAAGTAATTTATTACATCCCATTTTCTGCCTAGGATCACGGTCGAAAAGTTCAACCTTATTTTGCATATTTCGGTGGAGTCTGAACTATTGTAATCCCAAAATGATAAACATTTCTTTAAGAACTTATTGATTCTCCAAAAAAACATTTTGTTTTTGTAAGAAAATAAGACGTGGGACAATTGAGTTGGTTTAAGGGAAAACAAGTGGTAAAAAAATTAGCACTGGGAGGGAAAACAACAACAAAAATAAGGATCTAAATATGAAAAGGGAACTTTATGTAATGTCAATATAATGATACGTGTATATGAACTAGTAAAACTATAGGTATAGATTAGAAAACGGATGTAGGACATGGCGTTTCAAGAGGAAAATATAACTGGGTTGTGTGTCTGATTCATTAAAAAACTGCCAACGGATGTTGTAGGACAAAATATAACTAATGCTAGCGGGCCAGAGGCCAGTAGATACCTCCTGGATCTTTGTGCCCTGTTGTCGTTATGGGCTGGGCCTGTTAAAAACAAAATCAAGCCTGGACAGTCTAGAGCCCAGTTGAAACTTGCTCGACCTGAAAAAACAATATACATGCTCAACAAACAAGAGAATTTTGCAAGTACAGACTGATAACTGGGATGCAGCAGGTATATTGTTTTTTCATCATGATAATAAGTGCATGTACTTGTTTGGAAAAATTTGGAGAACTGGGAATTCAAACGGCAGGTGCTTATGCTACCCATGAAATAAAAATCAGGTGCCTGAAAATTTGTTTCGAAAAAAATGATTCAGCTTTATATCCGTGTCGAACCTTGGCATGATGGTTGGAAGCAAATGCCAAGTTCATACCGAAATATTGTTAACAACGATACCAACTAGAGGACGACAAGGTAGTACAAGTACCAATACCAAACTAACTTATAATCTTTTTACTCCTGGCCCTAGTGTTCGTCTGGTAGAAAATCTTACAGAGGACCAGCTCCCGCTCCTTCTCTTGCTCCAGGTCCCCGAGGTGGTACTGGTGCATCACCCAGTCGGTCCTTTGCTGGTCGAAGTTCTTGTTGGTGTGCAGCACCAGAACCTTTTTGCTGCCCGTCTGCCGGCTATTGACCACCACCGGCAAGGTATTGCTGGTATTGTGCCACATCGCATGCATGCTGCACTTCGACTGTTTCTTGTGAGGCGTCCACGTGACCCTTTTGAACGCTCTGGAATTGCGCTGGAAGAAATGCTTTCTTAGGCCACTCAGTGTGATACCCGCAGTATTGTTGAAGACAAGTTTTAGTGTACGTGGTTGGCATTTTCATAACATCTTTGGCATATTGCAGTCACTTGTTTCGCTTTTTATTAACTATCAAATTGTAATTGCTTCACTAGGTCGGCGTCTAAAACGAAAAATAGAGGTATAAACAAAGGAATATGTTTGTGCAAGTAGACGACCGATCGGTGTTTTACCTGGAAGTTTCTCCGGATGGGTGTAGCATATGCCGTGCTCGCTGTCGATGGTTGGTATGAACAAATCGATGAGAGGGTGAGATCTCGTGCTGTCAGGAGTCACTTTGGCCTCAAGGTGCTCAATCAGCTCCTGATCTGTGGGATCAAACTTGACGCCAACCGGCAGCACCGGCTAATTCTAGTTATATGGTACTCAATGTATGATCAATCGACTGTTTTAAGTGAATGATGGAAGATTTCGACAGATAAGTGGTACTCCAAATCTGAAGTCCACAATACCCGAAGACGCCGCCGGGATTCTTGTGACACCTCACGTGCAGCGTGTTGTCACGTCAATTCAATGTGTGGACATGTTGAATAATTTGACCGACATATACTAGTACTGCTACTGTACTACTAACTAGTTGTATTCAGTGTCACATTTTAACCATAGGTTTAACTTAGAAAATGTCAATGCATCTCACCGAAAATTATTCCATTGCAAACTATGTTCAAACGAATAAAATGATATAATTTTTTGTGACATGCATTAACATGTAGTTAGTGAAGTTTATGGTCAAAATTTGACACAAATTATGAAGGGGACCAGTAAATTAGCGCAATATGGTATAGAGGACTAGTACGAATTTAGAAATGGGGTAAAAAGTTACAAGGCTGTGCGACATACTTTGTAGGCTACATGAGTAATACAAAATATAATTCCCATTGGACAACACTTTCACCAACAAGTACACACTTGAAGCCTAATATATATATATAGGACATCACTATTCTAGTCCCAGGATTATAATAGTTATTTGGATCACAATGAGCCCTATATAGGGCCCACTGGACATGTTCCCAAACTTCCCGAACCGGCAGCGACCAAAGAAAAGGAAAAAATCCCACCCATCGTCTTCCCCGATCCAACATCCCGCACCTCCCACACCCTACGGCACCACCGCTGCCGCCCAGCCCCCAACCGGCACCACCGCCACCGCCCGGCCCCCAACCGGCACCGCCATCGCCGCCCGGCCCCCAACCGACACTACAGCCACCGCCCCGCCCCACCCTCAACCTATGCCGCCTCTACCCCAACAACCGCGGCCTCCCTAGTGCCGGCGCACCTCTCGCCGCCGGTTACCCCAGCCCCGTCGCTGTCCCCCGACCCTAACGCGCCTCTTGCCGCCAGCCACACCAACCCCCATGTCTCCCATCGGCCCACCTTATAGGCCGCCACCCTCCCGCAACTACCTGGCACTCCCGACCCACCAACCCACCCCGTCGGCGCCGGTGGCGCACGCCGCTCCCTACCAGGGTCTCACACCTCCGTCGCTCCCTCCAGGATCCAACCATGGCGGCCGCCTCTCCCCTGCTTCAAGCATGGTGGCCTCCTCCCCCGGCTTCAGCCGCACCAGCGGCCCTCCCTCCATTCCCGCCGGCAACCACTACCATCGTCTTGATCCGGCCAACCACGGCGGCCCACCGTCTCGCCTTCATATGCGGGGGTCAGGGCCCGTTGTCCTTTAATGGATCCAGGCAACCACAGCCATCCACTATGCATTGCCGCAGAGGACCCGCACTCAAATCCCTCCTCCGTAGTGGTGTTCGTATTGTAGCATATAGTACCGTTGACCTTCTGCCGGCAGCCGTTTTGACCTTCCCGAGGTAGGTTCCCTCTGGTGCTACTGTTCACGCCCCCTCCGCCATCGTCGAGGTTCAGCGTCCTGGTGCACGGTGAACTTGTCGTAGATGGTCTCTATGGCGGCGTATAGAATGAAGAAGAAAACATGCAAAAACTGCTAGTGTTCCTGCTTCCATCGTCTTCATTTTCCTGACCAGAAAAACATCATTATCCCCTCTCCTTCAGAAATGTTGAGCTGAACGTCACAAAAAAACTACTAGTGTTGCTGCAAATTAACCCCTCAAAGAGACGAGCAAAAGCTGATGAAGTCCAAAATGAGCAGCAGCTTCAGTTCATTATGAAAAGAAGGAGCGAAAAAATGTCGGTGTACTGGATCGTTGATTCACTTGGTGCAGAAAATATTTTTTTTAGAAATTAAACTTCATTATTACGGTGGAGTTCATGTCAATCCCCAAACTAGCAAATCAAAAAAAAATTAAATTTGGTTTACCTGTTGAAGTTTGTGTGTGTTTACTTTGCTTGTTCCGCGTTACGTGCTAATGCCTTACTTTTGTTCCTAGAAGTTCAAATCAAAAACTGAGGGTTCGATGTTTATTACCAAACTAGGCCTTTTTCGTATGAATGAACATCACCAACAGTTCCAAATTACAAAAAATGAAGAATTTCAAATTAAAAAACTAAAGTAGTTTAACGTATATGAAAAACTCATATTTTCCTCATTACTAAATAACAAAACCAAGAAGTTCAATTTTTTAAAACGGACCAATTCAATATCTATTACAAAAATCAAAATTTCCGTGTTACTAATGAATAAATCAAGAAGTTCAATTCAAAATAACAAAGAAGTTTGATATTTATTAAAAAAATCAATTTTTTCTGCTAAAAATACACAAAGAGGTTCAAAAAATTGAAAAAGTGGAGCGGTTTGATGTCTATAAAAAATTAAGATTTTTCGGTTGCTAAAGGGTAGCGCCTTTTTTGCATTTTTTAAAATAAAATTTGGAGCAATTCAATTGAAAAAATAAAATCAAACTATTTCATATTAAAAACGGAATAGTTCGATGTATACAACAAACTCGAATTCTTCTTGTTTTAATGAAAATTAACGTATGAATTTCAATTTTAAAAAGGTGTTATGATCTTTACTTAAAAATCATTTCCCTTTTACAAGAATACATCTAAGAAGTTCAAATTAAAAAACAGAGAAGTTCAGAGATTATAAAAACCTAGGATTTATATGCTCAATTTTGATCAGTGCTTTAGGAGTTAGGGCAAAAAAAGCAGAGAGCTGTTCAATTAGATAATAACCAAAAGTTCATGTACTACATGTTGTGTGTTTCATATGAGAAAATGTTGAATAAAAATGCACAATCAAAAATTTTTGTTGCTAGAAGTTCAAGTCCTCGACCGAAGAAACTTGAAAAATTCTTGTAAGAGAGGTTGAACAAAAATACGTGACAAAAGTTCAAGGTGAAGTTCAACTACTACATGGAATGCGTTTCACATAAGAATATAATAATAGAAAACTAAAAGATTAAAAGGTTTGTTGCAAGAAGTTCAAGTGCTCTGTCCTGGGAAGTTCAAAAATTCTTGCGAGAGAGGTTCACCTTGTATTTCCATGTTTGAAAACACAAAAAAGAAATTGTTTTTTTGCATTTTAGAAAAATTCTCTCAATCCACAAAGAAGTTTAATTATTGTTTGGGAGCAATTGGATTTCAAAAAGAAAATAAAAAATTCAAATTATTTCCATATTTGATTTTTTCCGTATAAAAATCAAATACAATTCTTTACTCAGAATATAAAAACGTGAAGTTCAAATTGAAATAACACAGAAGTTCGGAGTTTATTAAAACCTATGATTTACATGTTCAAAAAAATAAAAAAACACAATGCCATTTTTTGCACTTTTAAAAACAACTCATAAATGAAAAAATGGTTGCTAGAAGTTTCAAGTGCTGGGCGAGGAAAAGTTCAAAAAATTCTTGTGAGAGAGGTTCATCGTGTATTTAGATGTCCAAAATACATAAAAATATGTTGTTTTCTGTGTTTTAAAATAATTCTCTCAAACCAGAGAGTAGTTCAAAGTGATAATAACCAGAAGTTCACATACTACATGGTGTGTATTTCATATAAAAAACAATAAAAGTGAAACAGAGTGAAGTTCAAACATACATGCCCCAGAAGTTCAACTACTTCACGCAGTGCAAAAAACAGCACGTCAAAAATAGAGTGAGGTTCAAACAGACATGCCTGAGAAGTTCAACTACTTCACGCAATGCGTTTCCATTCGCAATGAAGGCAGAAATCATGATCTCATCATTTCTCTAATTTACTTCAAAACGATAGGAACATCATTTGTGTAAGTTCAAGTCCTCGGTCGGAGAAAGTTAAAAAAATATTGTGAGAGAGGTTTGTATATAAAGAATATCATTGGTGTAACACTGACAACATGGAAGAGAAAATTACAAACGAAAATATGTCACAGAAGTTCAACGTGAAAACAACAGGAAGTTTGACTACTATAGTGAATGAATTTGAGAGGAAAAACTTTTAAAATCGTCGCGAGTATGAAAAAAACGATCAACATGGGAAAGTTGCATGTTTACATCGGCTTTCCACCGGTATATTACTTGCTCAATTATGTTGAGTGTTCCGGTGAGTGGATGGAGAGCTAGGATAAAAAAAGCACGTCAAAAAACAGAGTGAAGTTCAAGTAGACATGCTGAGAAGTTCAAGTCTTCACGCGGTGCATTTTTGAAAGATCTGTTTCGCGATAAAGGCATGACGCATGATCTCGCTGTTTTTGAAATTACTTGAAAATGGCTAGGAATCAGAGAAAACTATCACCATGAAAAAGTTCCACATTTTCCGTAGCTTTTCAGCGGTATATTATTTGCCCCATTTCAATAAAGTTTGTAGAAATTACAGCGAAAATACATTTTTATCCATTTTCAAAATTGACTTAAAACCGTAACAAATTGGGAGAAACCATACATACCAAAAAGTTTCGCATTTCCTCAAGCTTTCCAATGCCATATCATTGCTTTCAGACGTACGGTTAAAAATGAGCTCAAAAATACAAACTCGGTGGAACTTGTACCATTTTCTAAATTAGTTTTAAACCATTCAAAATTAGAACACACTTTTAACATGAAAAAGTAGCGCATTTTCATAAGCTTTCCAACGTCATATTATTTGCCTCAATTGGATTAGCTGTTTAGAAATGGCATTAAAAATACGAACTCGGGTGTTCCGTTTGCGAAATTCTACAATTTTCCAAATAACTCTTTATACATAGGGAATTAAAGAAAACTTTCAACATGTGGAAGGAGCGGTTTTGCAGCAGCTTTCCAACGCCATATTAATTGCCTCATGCCGATAAACGGTTTAGAAATGTGATCAAAAATACGATGCACATTTTTTGAATGAAGAAAAAATGGTTTTCGAAACTGCTCTTAAACCGCTTACATTTTGCCAAAAATTTGATTTGGGTCATGATACTGGTGTCCATAGCTTTCCAACGGTGTAACGCAAGCCCCGTTTGGGCAATGTTGGCGGAATTTCAACCTAGCATTGGGAGAAGTTCAGGTCGAACAACTCAGGCAGTAAAATTGCAAAAAAGCAATTTCATCATGACCCGGAGAGCAAAATCCGCCAACGAGAGAGATTCCTATTTAAAACGGGTATGTAGTTACTAAAAAACATTTCTAGATTACACTAACATCATATAGAACACGACTAAACAGAATAATTCGCGGGGGAAGCCACGGTTGCGAACATAGCCTGAAGGTCAGGTTCGTATAGAGGGAAGTCCAGGCGCGTTACTCAGGCAGTTCTGGTTGTGATCAGAATATTATTCTAATCCCGTGATCGGAATAGTGTTTATGTATATATATATGGCTTTTGCACAACATCTCCATCATCATTATCAGTACATCCTACGCAGGTGAGTTAGGATGCACTTGATCCCAGAAAGGTATCTATCCTTCTAACCAAAGGAGTGCTCCAAACTAACAACAGTACGTAATATCCAACAAAAGAGGGTCATGCTACATCAGCATAACACATGGCTCAGTCTAGATATCAGTACGAATTAAGTTGTGCATATTTGCTGTTGGCATGAACCACACCGCCGCATGTCGGGTTTCCAAAAGCCATTGAAAGTGCAACTATCCCTAGGTGGTTTTGGTAATTCATAACAACATATAGCTCATTGAGCTAATGCTATTCCAAGATGACTATTTCAGGAAAGCTCAATGATTGGCATGGCATGGATGTGAAAGTGGAACCTCAAAATGCTAAGGACAAAGGATTGGCTCAAGATCAAAAGCTCAAGACTCTTCATTTTATATTTTAGTAATCCAAGATCACATTGAGTCTTTAGGAAAAGCCAATACTATCAAGGAGGGATGAGGTGTTGCTTAATGAGCCTCTTGCTTCATGTGCTTAGTGATATGCTCCAAAACCCTCAACTACTTTCCCATATCCACATATGACCTAAACCCTAAGCCAAACTCGGTCCTACCGATTCTTTCTATCCGGCGCCACCGAGTTTCACTTGTCATAAGCCACTGCCAAACCCTAGCAATTCGGTTCTACCGATAGGGATCTCGGTCTCACCGAGATGGGATTGCAAACTCTCTGTTTCCCTTTCGTAACTTTTCGGTCTCACCGAAAGAGCGAATCGGTCCCACCGAGATTGCAGTGTAAACTCTCCGTTTCCTTTTTGTAACTTTTCGGTCTCATCGAAAGAGCAAATCGGTCCCACCGAGTTTACCTGACCAACTCTCTGGTTAGCTTATTACCAAACTCGGTCTCACCGAGTTTGTGTAATCGGTCTCACCGAGATTACGTTATGCCAAAACCCTAACCATATCGGTCCTACCGAGTTGCATGTCAGTCCCACCGAAAATCTCTAACGGTCACTAGGTTTACCTTTTCGGTCCGACCGAGTTTGTTGATTCGGTCCCACCGAGATTGGAAAACTGTGTGTAACGGTTGGATTTTGTGTGGAGGCTATATATACCCCTCCACCTCCTCTTCATTCGTGGAGAGAGCCATCAGAACGCATACACAATTCCAACTCATATGTTCTGAGAGAGAACCACCTACTCATGTGTTGAGACCAAGATATTCCATTCCTACCATATGAATCTTGATCTCTAGCCTTCCCCAAGTTGCTTTCCACTCAAATCTTCTTTCCACAAAATCCAAATCCTATGAGAGAGAGTTGAGTGTTGGGGAGACTATCATTTGAAGCACAAGAGCAAGGAGTTCATCATCAACACACCATTTGTTACTTCTTGGAGACTGGTGTCTCCTAGATTGGCTAGGTGTCACTTGGGAGCCTCCGACAAGATTGTGGAGTTGAACCAAGGAGTTTGTAAGGGCAAGGAGATCGCCTACTTCGTGAAGATCTACCGCTAGTGAGGGAAGTCCTTCGTGGGCGATGGCCATGGTGGGATAGACAAGGTTGCTACTTCGTGGACCCTTCGTGGGTGGAGCCCTCCGTGGACTCGCGCGACCGTTACCCTTCGTGGGTTGAAGTCTCCATCAACGTGGATGTAGGATAGCACCACCTATCCGAACCACAGGAAAAACATCCGTGTCTCCAATTGCATTTGAATTCTCCAAACCCTTCCCTTTACATTCTTGCAAGTTGCATGCTTTACTTTCCGCTGCCAATACACTCTTTGCATGCTTGCTTGAATTGTGTGATGATTGCTTGACTTGTCCTACAATAGCTAAAATCTTCCAAGAACTAAAATTGGGAAAAGGTTAAGTTTTTATTTGGTCAAGTAGTCTAATCACTTCCCTCTAGACATACTTTTGATCCTACAAGTGGTATCAGAGCCTTGGTCTCCATTTGCTTTGATCTCCATAGCTTTTGGTGGTCATAGCCTTGGTTTCACAACCTAGGAGAGTATGGCGTCTAGGGAGAGAAATTATCACCGTAGAGGTCCTTACTTTGATGGTACTAATTTTGCTAGTTGGAAGCATAAAATGAAAATGCATATTCTTGGACATAACCTCACCGTTTGGGCTATTGTCTGTGTTGGTTTGCAAGGTGACTTCTTTGCTGGGAAAGAACCAAACCGTGAAGCTACCGCGGATGAGTTGAAGATGTTGCAATACAATGCTCAAGCTTGTGATATTCTCTTCAAGGGATTGTGCCCCGAAGAATTCAACAAAATCAGCCGTCTTGAGAATGCAAAGGAAATTTGGGACACTTTGATTGATATGCACGAAGGTACCGACTCCGTCAAGGAATCCAAGTTGGATGTGCTTCAAAGTCAACTTAACAAGTTCAAAATGAAGGATGGTGAAGGTGTCGCTGAAATGTAATCTAGGCTTGCTCTCATCACAAATGAGATTGATGGCTTAGGAAGTGAAGAGATGACCGATAGATTCATCATCAAGAAGATTCTAAGAGCCTTGGATGGAAAATATGATACCTTGTGCACATTGATCCAAATGATGCCCAATTACAAAGATCTCAAGCCAACGGAGGTGATTGGAAGAATTGTTGCTCATGAGATGTCACTTAAGGATAAAGAGGAACTTCACAACAAATCAAGTGGTGCCTACAAAGCCTCATGTGAAGCCCCTACATCATCAAGTGAGAAACAAAACTTTAATGAAGAATTGAGCTTAATGGTGAAGAACTTCAACAAGTTCTACAAGAGTAGAAGCAAAGATAGAAGCTTCAAGTCAAGGTCCTACAATGACAAAAGATCTTCTAGTCGAGAGCGAAACTGCTACAGTTCTGGAAGACCCGGACACTATTCCAATGAGTGTACGGCTCCCTACAAGAGAAGAGAAGATTCTCCAAAAAGAAGAAGCAAAGAATCACCACCAAGAGAGAGAAGGAGTAGAGATGATCGTTATGAACGAAGATACTCACGGAGAAGCAAGGATTCGGAAAGGAAGGAAAAATCATCAAGGAGCTACACAAAACGAAGACATCAAGCTCATGTTGGTGAATGGGTATCCGGCTCCGACTCCAACAGCCACTCCGGGAGAAGTTATCACTCCGACTCCGAAGATACTCAAGATGAAGGTGTTGCCAGTCTAGCACTTGTGTCAACCAACTCCTACGACATATTTGACTCACCAAATGAAGGAATTGGAAGATGCTTCATGGCCAAAGGTCATAAGGTAACACACCTCGAGTATGTTGATTTCAGTAGTGATGAAGATGACTTGTTAGGTGATGATTTGCTTGTTGACAACTCTAGTGATGAATACTATGATGAAACATCATTTAATCATGCTAATCAAGATAAAATGAATGACAATGATAAGGAGAAGATTGAGGCTCTAACTAAAGAACTAAACACTCTTAAGTTAGCTCATGAAACTATCTTCAAAGATCACCGAGAACTTTTAAGAGCTCATGAGAAATTACGCTTTGAAAAGCTCAATCTTGAGCAAGAGCATGAGTTCTTAAAAGCAATCAATGATGATCTCCGCAAGAAAAGTTCTTCTTACATTGCCAAGTGTTTACTCTTATCCACTTACATGCCTCAAGTCAAGTCTAGTAACAAGAACAAGAAAGATTCTTCCTCTAGCAGTAACAATGATCATGCTAAATCCAATATTGTTGCTTCTAGTAGTTCTCTTGATTCCACTAATGATTCTCTTAGCCAAGTTACACTTGAGCAAGAAAATAGCTTTTTGAAGGGAATTATAGAGAAAGGAGTGTACAAAAGCCTTGCCGGGAGTAAGCAATTCGAGGAAATTGTGCACAAGCAAGGAATGCACCGGAAGAATCAAGGTGTTGGTTTTGAACGAAAGTTCAATGCCAATGGAGTTGAGTGGGAAGAAGATCAATACCCCAAGACAAAGTTTGTTCCTCAACAAGAGAAGTATGATACTTCTTTCAAGGGGACACAAGCTCAAGATGATCTTCCACCACAAGACTACAAGCAAAAAGGCAAGGACAAGCTTCAAGAGGAAATTGATGCATTTGAAGAAGCTCCTAAGACCTTAGTCAAGTGGATTCCCAAGACTACTTCAAGTTCCACTTCATCAAGTATGACTACAACTCCAAGGATTCCCATCAAGATGGTGTGGATCCAAAAGAAGAAGAACTAGAGAGTTCTTGAGGGTGACTCCGCCAACATACTTCACTCTTGTCATTTTGGCAAGAACAAGTGCAATCAACTTCCACATCTTGAACTAGTTCAAGGAGTCACAAACCCTCTTTTTGGTAAGACAAGGGACAAGGTAACCTAAAAGTTTTCATGGACATCATCTTGTGTGTGCATCACTCTATGTCTATGGATATCCTTGTTTGTTCCTTGTGGGACTAACCCATGTAGGTATTGAAAGTGCAATTCACTCAAATGGATAGCTCCAAGTGATCTACATCAACATTGAGCATCCACATCTTCAACATCTACATCAAGTCATCATCGACAAAACCCGAGGTTAGTTCATCCCTGTAAGGGGGGATATCACATCTAGGGGGAGCTTTACTCTAAGACTTGAGCTAAAGCAACTCTAAAGATGTGAACACAACAATGCTTTATGTAAAAGTGGTAACCCCACTTGAGCTTAAACGATGAGTATGACCTATGATCAAGTGTTCTCACTTGACTCCTAAGTCAATATACTCATATATAGATGACCTTGTCATCGCAAATTGCTTGATAGATGCTAGAATTGGTTGTGCATGCCTTGTCACATATTTCATTTGCCATCTTATTGTGTGAGCATGCTGGTTGCATATTTTACTCATTCGAGGACATCCACTTGTTGTTTTGATTGTTTGGTTTTATTTCCTTTTGCCAAGTGGATGGACAAGAATGCCTAAGAACCTCCTCTAGCTATCTATGCTTTTCTCGTCTCAAACTCTATTCATGCTACATCACAAAACTTGATCAAGTCAGATTCGAACCACTCTGTGTGAGGAGCGCTCGGAGTCCCCGATTCGTCATAGACTTAAACTTCCAAAACCTCTTTATGATTCTCGGTATGACCGATACCCTACTTTCGGTCCTACCGAGATCATTAAGTTGATCTAGGTTTTCGATCTCGGTGCAACCGATTTGAACCATTCGGTCACACCGAGTTGCAACAACTGCATACAGTTTTGCATCTCGGTGCCACCGAGTTGTTCCACTCGGTCACACCGACAGGGTCGGGCTATATATAGTCACGGGCAAAAATTTGGAAATTTCTCCGAACCCCTTCGCCCGCGCGATACCCTACTCTGCCAACTTGGTCTCCGGATCGTCTCCTCGCCGCCAGCCGCCTCCAGTCGCTGGTCTCCGTCGCCGTCAACGGAAATTCAACCCCGCCGTTGCCGCCGTAAAGAGTCTCCACCGAACTAGGGTATGGACTCGATCTTTGTGCTATTCCCCAATCCGATTCTTAGCACATTGTGATCATCATGATTCTTGCCACGTTTGTTAAACTTCTATCCAGTCAATGAACTCGTAGATTAGGTTTAATTCGAAAATTTTAGGGTTAGGTTTCCGCCGAAACCATCTCGGACCCACCGAGTTGAAAAACTCGGTCCCACCGATTTGGCTTATGCCATTGCACAAGTGAGACTCAGTCTGACCGAAAATTACTTATCGGTGTGACCGATTTTGGAACTCTGTGAAACCCTAGCAGTCTCGGTGCCACCGAACTGTGACTCGGTCTGACCAAGTTCACTAGTTTAGGTGCCAAAACTGCTTCGGTATCACCGAGTTTAGAAATCGGTAGATCCGAGATGCTTTCAGTGGGAAACTAAAACTAAGTTTTTGAATTATTCTTTTGCAAAAATCTCTGCATTTTGTGATGCTTATCCACTCTATCTCATCTATAACCTATTCACAGGGTCAGCAGTCAGAGTTTGCATCATGTCAGAGCAAAGTGATAGCCAGAACTTGTCAAGAGCAGCAAGTGCAGATGAGTGAGGGCACTTGTCCCTCAAGTTCCTCAGATGATGGCAGCAGGAGCACCCCTAGCAATCTGCCTAAAGCTGCCACAAGACAGAGAAAGAAGAGAACCTCAGACTCAGAAGATGAGGAGTATGTGGCAGAAGAGGAAGCAACTTCCAAGAGAGTTGAGCCAGCACAGGGCATAAAACCAGGGATGAAGATCAAAAGGCCAGCAGGCAGGCAGCCTATGTCAAAGGCCAGAGCTTCAACTGAGAAGCCCACTCCCATTGAGCCAGTTGCTGCTGAAGGCAAGAAGAGGAAAGAAAGGGTGAAGAAAACTGTAGCCAGAGTGCTTGGCAAGGCTTCCATCATGGAAGATGAGGAGGAAGAAGAAGAGGTAGCTGCACCAGCACCTAAGGCACCCAAGCTGATGGGTGATGCCATAAGAACAGGGGCAGCTGCTTCCAATGCCAAGCCAGCTCCAAAGCCAAAGCCAAAGAGGAACACAAGAAGCATCCCAGCTACTGAGAAGAACAAGGCCCCAGTGCCTGAAGCTGCAGAAGAAGAATAGAATGTTCTTAGAAAGCTCAAGCCCAAGGTCCCAGACTACAACGATGCTCATCCTGTGGCTGAGGATATGAAACTCAGGAGAGACTCAGGGCTCCGGAAGTGGAGAGAAGCAGACCTGTATGCTTCAAGGAGAAGGACTGCAGTTGACTACAGGTTTCACACCAAGGAGCAGCAAGACTTTTATGAGACAGTGCTGCTAGACAAGAAGCCAATTGTCTGTGATATGAGATGGGTTGATTGGCAATACATCAAGGACAACGAAGAGTACTACCCTGGAGTGCAGGACAGCTTCAAGGCATGTGGAGTAGAGGACTTTGTTGGGCAGAAGCTCAAAAGTGGAACGAGGAACTCATCATGCAGTTCTACTCCACAGCCCATTTCTATCCAGATGGCAGGATTGTATGGATGTCAGAGGGTACGAGGTACCAGTCTACAGTTGCTGAATGGGCTCAGCTGATTAATGCCCGAGAAGAGCATGACAATGACTTGGAAATTTATGCCAAGAAGAAGATGGACCACAACTCAATGTCAAACATGTACAAGGAGATTCCAAATGAAGCACTTGATACGTTCAAGTTTGGCTCAGTACACTATCTTCTGTCAGGGCTGCCAACCATCAACTGGATTCTTAGGCACACCCTATTGCCCAAGTCTGGAGATCACAAGATGATCAGGGGCCACGCGATCAACTTGCTTCATATCTTTGACGTGCCACAGAAATTCAAAGTCATGAGCCTTATGATTGAAACAATCAAGAGGACAGCAGCAGACCAGAAGAGGAGCTGTGGATATGCCCAATAGATTCAGGAGCTCATCAACTCTAAGATGGGCACGGGCATATACTTATTGGATAAGTAACACCTGCCCATCCGTCCAGACTTTGAAGATAATCAAGCGGTCATGACTGAGAATGAGCCATCATCTGCCCAAGCACAAGCCAAGAAGGAGAAGGCGAGGAAGGAGAAAGCTGCCAAGATGCCTACTCAAGAGGAGGCATCTGAATATTTCCTGAAAACCAAACAAGAGCAGCTTGGTTACTTGATTGCATCCACCCTGCGGATTGAGCAAGGACTAGCCACCCTAACTCAGAACCAGGCAAGCTTAGAGAGGATCATGGAACAAAAGTTCTATGAGTTGGATGTCAAAGTGAGAGAGATTCAGACTGCAGTGGAGCAGCTCCAGGATGACATGCAGGAGAGGAGAGGCAAGACTACAACTGATGCCTTTGCCAGAGTGCCACGAGGTCCGAGGTCGTCTGCAGTGCCAGTTGCTGACCCCAGAGCCACCACGTCTGCACCAGCTACAGCCTCAGTTCCACCAGCTCCAGCGTCCACTTCAGCCTCGACTCCAACCACGTCTACAGAAGGCTTCGTCCTTGGAGTGCTCCAGACTCCACCACCACCTGAAGATCAAGCCTGAGTGTCGACTTAGCACTATGCATTTTCTAGGAACTTTTTGGTAACTTGTTGCCAAAGGGGGAGAAAATGTATAGATCATAGGCTTCGAGAGAGAGTGTTGCTTTTATTCTCTCTTGTTTTATTTGGTGGTTTTTCGAACTTTGTTTGCTTTTGTGTGAGATACTATGTCATTGCTCGTGAGACATTGATGATCATGTGTTTGATCATAAGCTACACTTAATGTTTGCTTAATATTATCATCTTATCTATCTTATGTGATCATTCACTATTCTTGGTGATGAGTGCATGTATTTCATTCTTATCATTTTAAGCACTCCACCAAGATGTATGTGACATGGAAGAGTAACCCATGACTCTAACTCTTTGTGCATTTGCAGTCCAAAGCAAATTTTAAATATGCACAAATTTAGGGGGAGCTCTTACTTGTCACATACTTCTCAAAGAGACGATATATTTCATGCTTATTATCATCTGTCGAAGCTTTGATCTATATGTTGTCATCAATTACCAAAAAGGGGGAGATTGAAAGTGCAACTATCCCTAGGTGGTTTTGGTAATTCATAACAACATATAGCTCATTGAGCTAATGCTATTCCAAGATGACTATTTCAGGAAAGCTGAATGATTGGCATGGCATGGATGTGAATGTGGAACCCTCAAAATGCTAAGGACAAAGGATTGGCTCAAGCTCAAAAGCTCAAGACTCTTCATTTTATATTTTAGTAATCCAAGATCACATTGAGTCTTTAGGAAAAGCCAATACTATCAAGGAGGGATGAGGTGTTGCTTAATGAGCCTCTTGCTTCATGTGCTTAGTGATATGCTCCAAAACCCTCAACTACTTTCCCATATCCACATATGACCTAAACCCTAAGCCAAACTCGGTCCTACCGATTCTTTCTATCCGGCGCCACCGAGTTTCACTTGTCATAAGCCACTGCCAAACCCTAGCAATTCGGTTCTACCGATAGGGATCTCGGTCTCACCGAGATGGGATTGCAAACTCTCTGTTTCCCTTTCGTAACTTTTCGGTCTCACCGAAAGAGCGAATCGGTCCCACCAAGATTGCAGTGTAAACTCTCCGTTTCCTTTTTGTAACTTTTCGATCTCACCGAAAGAGCAAATCGGTCCCACCGAGTTTACCTGACCAACTCTCTGGTTAGCTTATAACCAAACTCGGTCTCACAGTGTTTGTGTAATCGGTCTCACCGAGACTACGTTATGCCCAAACCCTAGCCATATCGGTCCTACCGAGTTGCATGTCGGTCCCACCGAAAATCTCTAACGGTCACTAGGTTTACCTTTTCGGTCCGACCGAGTTTGTTGATTCGGTCCCATCGAGATTGGAAAACTGTGTGTAACGGTTGGGTTTTGTGTGGAGGCTATATATACCCCTCCACCTCCTCTTCATTCGTGGAGAGAGCCATCAGAACACATACACAATTCCAACTCATATGTTCTGAGAGAGAACCACCTACTCATGTGTTGAGACCAAGATATTCCATTCCTACCATATGAATCTTGATCTCTAGCCTTCCCCAAGTTGCTTTCCACTCAAATCTTCTTTCCACAAAATCCAAATCCTATGAGAGAGAGTTGAGTGTTGGGGAGACTATCATTTGAAGCACAAGAGCAAGGAGTTCATCATCAACACACCATTTGTTACTTCTTGGAGACTGGTGTCTCCTAGATTGGCTAGGTGTCACTTGGGAGCCTCCGACAAGATTGTGGAGTTGAACCAAGGAGTTTGTAAGGGCAAGGAGATCGCCTACTTCGTGAAGATCTACCGCTAGTGAGGCAAGTCCTTCATGGGCGATGGCCATGGTGGGATAGACAAGGTTGCTACTTCATGGACCCTTCGTGGGTGGAGCCCTCCGTGGACTCGCGCGACCGTTACCCTTCGTGGGTTGAAGTCTCCATCAACGTGGATGTAGGATAGCACCACCTATCCGAACCACGGGAAAAACATCCGTGTCTCCAATTGCATTTGAATTCTCCAAACCCTTCCCTTTACATTCTTGCAAGTTGCATGCTTTACATTCCGCTGCCAATATACTCTTTGCATGCTTGCTTGAATTGTGTGATGATTGCTTGACTTGTCCTACAATAGCTAAAATCTGCCAAGAACTAAAATTGGGAAAAGGTTAAGTTTTTATTTGGTCAAATAGTCTAATCACCCCCCCTCTAGACATACTTTCGATCCTACAACCATCCATCGCATGGAAGCTTGATGCCTTTCACACACTGAAGATTATCTGACAACAATCTGTGTCGACAAATCTCTGGATATGGTGATTCATGAAACCCATGGTATGATGTGTAAACACAGTTCCCCCTGGAGAATGGAAGTTGCATAGCACGGTCATCATCGCCGGTGATATGATCGATTATTGGTTGGATGATCGGATAATTGAGCCCGAGGAACATGAAGTGGTTGCCAAGGTTGTAAACCCGCCTCCAGTTGAATACGCCTGGCCCAATGGAGCTGGGATCTTTCTCGAACACGAAGCAGCCATAGCCATCAATGTCATCAACGCCCCAGGCATTGCACTACATGTGGTTTGATGAAATGGTTTTGTCAATTTGGTACGTGCAAATGAGCATCAAATGACTACCGTCAGCTGAACGAGCGATAAACCACCACCCATCGGCTGGTATGATTCCAAGTCCTGGAATCATGAAGGCCAGCGCATTTGCGTCTGCTACAACAATTCAAATTGGAGACCATCAGGACAAAAATAAACAATAATGTCCAGAGTATGTGTGGAATTAGGATTATTATAACAATGACACATATCATAGACAGAGAATTGCAATGTCGTGGTCATAATCATACCCCAAGTTAAAAAAATAAGCCAATGGCTTTCGTGTTCTAGCAATATATCATGGTTCAAACATCATGTAACAATGAGAGCTAAAGAGATATGACAGGGCCTACTCATATTCTACCATAGCACTTACTACAGTAATCATATCAACTCTAAGCAATAACATGCGTTGTTATAAAACTCCTGGAAATTATAGTAACTTATAGCAATCATGAGGTTATACTCATAATATCTATTCTAACAATCATTAGATGCCAATTGTTCTCATATCAACTCTAACAATAACATGTGTGGTCATAAAAATCTAGGAAATGAGAGGAACATATAGCAATGATGTGGTTATAGACATACTATATACTCTAAATTTGTAACAATGAACATGCAGTCGTATTCTTAAGGTAAAGATGAGAGGAGATAGAACAATTACACGATGATAGATTCCACCAGTATAGGAAGCCAATCTGTGTGCCGACCGCATAAACGATGCCATCATGCACTATAGCATCAGACAGACATGATGGGTGAAGAGGATTGACGATGAGCCATAACCATGTATGGCGACCAGATTCCAGATAGACTAAGCCCATGTTGAACACGGAAATGAGCTTGTAATCCATGTAGTCTTGTGATGGTGTGGGCACTTCGCAGATTACAACCTTCAGCAAAAAAAGGTCGAGCCAAAAGCTCGATGCGTGTCGTGTGTAGTAGGCAGGAGTGTCCGGCGGGCCGCGAGGCTCGATGGCAGTGGTATCCAACGACGGAAGGGTGATCTCTCGCTGGGTGTAGATATCCACGAGACGCCAGGTACTACCTGATTGGTGGATGAGGACGATCCAGTTGGCCTTCATGCCCGCCCAGTAGTGGCCGCACATGAAGGACAGGTGGATGGGTAGTGGTAGCATGTCGAGGGGCACCACGGCAACCTCCGTATGATCGTCAAGTCGGTGTTTGGGCCACCTGCGAGGATCGGGCATCAGCAAGTAGGGTGTCTTGAAAAGAGTCAGCCGGTTGCAGACGAGTAGACGATACAAAGACACCGAGCATGCGGCCAAACGGACGGTGCTGAGTAGGTCCATGTCGGTGTCAAAACCGGCGGATCTCGGGTAGGGGGTCCTGAACTATGCGTCTAAGGTCGATGGTAATAGGAGACAAGGGACACAATGTTTACCCAGGTTCGGGCCATCTCTATGGAGGTAATACCCTACTTCCTGGTTGATTGATCTTGATGAATATGAGCATTACAAGAGTTGATCTACCATGAGATCATAATGGCTAAACCCTAGAAGTCTAGCCAGACTATGATTATGAGGATATCTCCACGGACCTAGCCCTCCGGTTTATATAGACACCGGAGGGATCTCGGGTTACATAAGGTCGGTTATAGAGAAAGGAATCTTCATATTCGGACACCAAGCTTGCGTTCCACGCCAGGGAGAGTCCCATCCGGACACAGGTAGATTCTTCAGTCTTCGCATCTTCACAGCCCATGATGTCGGCGTTCTGCGAACGGGGGTCCCCAGACTTGCCTGCCTGCGCCCCACGGCATGGATTTGCTAGCAGGCCTGTACAACCCATCTTCATCAACAAGGCATTCAAGACCCTCGTGAGGGGCGAATCCTCGCGAGGTGGACGACGCAATACCTCCTCAGGAGCGGCCTCGCCAGGCAGGCTTGATATGACCATGTCCATAACTGACACTATTAATCTACTAGCCGTTCAAGTGGTCAATGATGTTTCCATTGTAGAAGTTACATGCATGCATACTATGCCATTGATAAGGATGCACTCATGTAAAGATGGAAAGAGGGTGTTGAACATGCATGCATTATCCAAGGAGATGTGTATGTGCGTGCAAGCATGGATGTACTCCTACACTAGCACGTTTGGTCAATTCTCATTTGGGCCAGAGATTAGGAGGAGCGTGTGTACCCACAAGGGAGGAGTCCTGTTCGCTGCTAACAGCTAGGAAGGAGTCCTGGTCGAGTATTACTTCGGTTGGGTTCGGCCACCAGAATTAGATCGTTCGAAGAAAATACTAGGAGATTATATTTCCTATTTCTGTTACACCAGAACACCAAAATTACAGGTGCATGTCTACAGGTTTTTATGGTGGAGATTATTATCCTTGAAGCCGCTTGGCTGGAGTCCACCTACAGATTTTACAAGAAGGCATATCAGCAACGAAAGAGAGTCCTAGTGTTGTTTAGACAGGTCCAGATTGTTTTCCTTTTGAATTAGGAGATGAGATAATTAGGGATGCGGCCAGCTTGTTGGTCACGCCAAATATAGTACTTGGCTATATATGAAGCCATCAGGGTCATGTAATAGGGGAGGTTATTTGGAGATGAATTAAACATCTGTGTGTTTTTTCGGCCGTCGGCCATTATCGAGTTTTGAGAAATCTTGTCAAAAGTATCTACTGGCGTGTGAGTTCCTGCGATGCGATGTAGAGGAGATTACAAGCTGAACCTATACAGTTCGTCCATGTTATTCCTTCAGATCGAGGGGTTGGCGTGTTGTTTTCGTGGGATTTGCGAACATCTTCGTAAACCCGCGACTTGTTCTTGCTGCGATGGGTGTTCGTGCCATGAAAGATCGGGCCAACAACGGATCGACCCTTGCCTTGAGGTTCGCTCCACATCAAGTGGTATTAGAGACCGGCGTTTCTCACGGCACTTCAGAGCAGACGACGGGCGCACCGTCACCAAGGAGCTACTGGAGGCTCTCCAGTGATTTTTTGCTGGAGGTGAAGGGTTATGGTGCTGAACTTTTTCACACCAACTGTAAAGTGGGAGAGAAAGTTTGCGCCACAACGATCGACCATGACAGTTCGGTCAATGTGGTCGGCATCGACATGGTGGAGAAGCTGCAACTATCGATGACACCACATCCACTCCCGTACTCACTAAGGAGGTACCACAACAAGCTTGACATTACGCACCAAACTATGGTATAGTTTTCAGTTGGCAAATTTTCTTGTGTGGTTCTATGCGACGTAATTTCGGTACCAATGATTTCTTGTCATATGCTGCTGGGAGAGCCATGGTACAAGAAAAATAATACTACATACGACTATCTCGCGAACACGTTCACTGTTGTATATGAAAAAAATATGTTCTCATGGCTATGTAGAAGAAGTTGTTCAAAACTTGGAGGAAAGAATGACTGCGAAAGATGAAGGAGCAAGAGGAAGCAAAAAAGGAAAAGGACGACGAAGTTGATGAAATTTTTGTGGCGCCCGAACAATCAATAGATGAAGATGTTGTTAAAGAAATTGATTCGAAACCGAGGACGGTTTCTCTTGAAGGGAGGGAGGATGATATGACCATGTCCATAACTGACACTATTAATCCAGTAGCCGTTCAAGTGGTTAATGATGTTTCCGTTCTAGAAGTTACATGCATGCATACTATGCCATTGATAAGGATGCACTCACGTAAAGATGGAAAGAGGGTGTTGAACATGCATGCATTACCCAAGGAGATGTGTATGTGCGTGCATGCATGGATGTACTCCTACACTAGCACGTTTGGTCAATTCTCATTTGGGCCAGAGATTAGGAGGAGCATGTGTATCCACGATGGAGGAGTCATGTTCGCTGCTAACAGCCAGGAAGGAGTCCTGGTCGAGTATTACTTCAGTTGGGTTTGGCCACCAGAATTACATCGTTCGAAGAAAATACTAGGATATTGTATTTCATATTTCTGTTACACCAGACCACCAAAATTACAGGTGCATGTCTACATGTTTTTATGGTGGAGATTATTATCCTTGAAGACTCTTGGCTGGGGTCCACCTACAGATTTTACGAGAAGGCATATCAGCAACGAAAGAGAGTCCTAGTGTTGTTTAGACAGGTCCATATTGTTTTCCTTTCGAATTAGGAGATGAGATAATTAGGGATGCGGCCAGCTTGTTGGTCACACCAAATATAGTACTTGGCTATATATAAAGCCATCAGGGCCATGTAATAGGGGAGGTTATTTTGAGATGAATTAGACATGTGTGTGTTTTTTCGGCCGTCGGCCATTATCGAGTTTTGAGAAATATTGTCAAAAGTCTCTACTGGCATGTGAGTTCCTGTGACGCGACGCGTAGGAGATTACAAGCTGAACCTATACGGTTCGCCCACGTTATTCCTTCAGATTGAGGGGTTGGCGTGTGCTTTTCATGGGATTTGCGAACATCTTCGTAAACCCACGACTTGTTCTTGCTGCGATGGATGTTTGTGCCGTGAAAGATCGGGCCAACAACGTATCGACCCTGGCCTCGAGGTTCGCTCCACATCAAGGCTCGCGAGGGGCGGAGAGATCAAGGCACGGCAAACCTCGCGAGGTTCCCGTGATGTGAGCCATGACGATTGAGACCAGGCGGGCGCCAGCGCGCACAACATCCTTGTTTCCTCTTTGGTGCTAAGGGGCAAGCGCAGGCGCGGAGTACCGAGGCATCAAGCAAAGGTTTCCATATCTGTGCAACGAGACCAAGACCAGCAGGACCGCAAGACGGAGGTCACCATGGAGCCCAAGGCGGCGTCACCACCAGGGCCTTTTGCAGGCGAAAACCACTTTTGTCAGGATAAGCTGTACTAGCTGTCCCCTTTCAAATTGGCCGTTGTTGGCTCCCTTCCCGCTCAATATTTGGGGAGAGGACTAGGGCCTCTATAAATAGGACTAGCCACCACAGTAGAGGGGCCGGGGTGAATCGAATCCTCACACACACAAGTTCGCCAAGCACAAGAACACCTCAACCTCAGGAGGCTGTTCTTCCCTTTGTATTGTTCATCATCAGCCCAAGAGGCAATCCACCACCACCACACTGGAATAGGGTATTACATCACAACTGTGGCCCGAACCAGTATAAATATTGTGTCCCTTGTGTTGTGAGTTCATCGAGTTAGTCTGTGAGATCTTAGCAAAACTAAGACGTGGATCGGCAGGGGAAAATCTTCATGCGCACCCAAGAGTTCGAACCTTAAGGGTTTTGCCGGAACCCGTGATCTGACATTTGGCGCGCCAGGTAGGGGTGCGCCGAGGCTTCCCTTCCTTCATCACCCCTGCCTCCATCATGCACATTGCGGGTTATGTTGCTCTATGCGAGCTATTCCTAGGCTGCGAGGCCAATTTTGATTTATGGAGAAGACTGTTCTGTCTCGTCCCTCGTAATCAAGGGGGTCAATATTCGAAGTGGGAGGAGCCGAAGTGTGGCGCATAGCTGAGACCGGATACCTGTCCGGCACACCGAACAAGGCTTCCGAAGAGTGGCCTTCTGAATAGTTCTATATTGACGACGTCGCTCTTCCTGACCCAGTCCGAATGGGCCTCCCCGAGTTTGCAAGCGCTCCATTAAAGAAACGCCATAGCTGGCGTCCCCACAGCCTCAAGGAGGAGGGTAGCGCCGAAGTCAGTCTGTTGATGGGAAAGATTAAGATGCAAGCCAGTCCGGACGGTAAATAGTCGAGGTAATGGAGATCTCCATAGTGCGGGGGGTCCAACCACTCCAATTCAGAGGGATTCCCATGTGGCACTATAATGGGGAAGATGACGCCTCGCGCTACGGTCGGAAGGGTCCGAAGACCCCCACCGCTTTGGTCAAAATATTAGCCAAACTGTACAAAGGGGAGAAGGAGGAGTTCACTGGTCTCCAATGTCGAGATGGATTTTCCATGTATAACCCTCCCAGCTGGGTAAGCTCCAATCCCACCATTTTACTCCTCTCCCTGAATTAATTTAAATGGACAGTAACCTATCCACTCGCTACAGGAATGGCAGAAGGCTATCGAGGGGATCCATAGCCCTGCTCCCCAGCCAGAGGGTCACAACCGGGACCTTGACCCTAGATTCGAAGAAGATCTAGACATATTTGTGGAGCTCGAGGATGGAGTATTCTATCAGATGAGTTACGATGGTACCGAAGTACCCATCATTGCCGATTACCCCAATCTCCTCCCTGCTTCGCATGTGAGTAATTTAAAAGAAACCTTCTCCGAAAGAGTTTCGTTACTATGCCTCACCCACCACACTATTTCGTGTTCCTAAGGGGAGGCACTCGATGCCACAACGTGCACCAGAAGCGTCTCTAAGGAGAATGGCACCCGCGCCAAGCACATCTTCGAAGAGGAAGACAAATGATAACATGGCAAAGCCCTCGTCAAAGAGGTAAGGCTTTCTTTTCTAGAATACACCTTCTGATTGCCACATCAAATTGTGATGCCATTCGCCGCATTCTATCAGGAAAAGTATCCGCTAGACTGTTTCCGGGGATCCGGCCGGACGTTCCTGCACTAGTCTTGTTCCAGACCCTGCCTTAAGGACGGGGGCTGACACAGGGGTGGCGCCGAACTATCCTTCCACAGAGGATTCAGACGATATGTCCGTCACAAACTCTGAAGTGGAGAGCGCTATGAATCATCATCGGCGGAGTGCCGCTCTTCGTGACCCTGGCATTTCAAAGGAGGCATTTGATGCCTTCAGCACGGCCGATGCGTACATCTGAGCTGCTCGGGATGGGCTTGCCAGAGCCACAGACCGACATCTGGAACATATGCGGGTAAGTGTATATTTAATAATCATCCACCAGTAGTCCCTGAGACTTAAAGCACTTGATACAACTGATTTAAGGATCATTGTATAACCAGGTGCTTTCGGAGAAGAACATCCTGTTATCTTAGGAGTTAGAAAGGTATCGGACCCAGCGAAATGCTGCCAATGCCGAACTGGAGAAATCCAAGAAGGCGTCTCCTGGTAATGTTTTCCTCCATCGAGAAAACATAATGGTATACCAATAATGCTAACACGGTTTCTCACCTCTTAATAGGATCATTAGATCAACTGCAAGAGCAACTGAAAGCTGCTTAAGGCGGAGAACGAGAAGCCAAAAAATAGCTAGCCGCGGGTGAGCGTGTGCTAACAAAAGTCATGATGGAGAAAAACAAGCTCCAGGATTCAAATACCCAACTGGGCGAGAAACTGAAAGATGTACGGGCCTAGCTGGCGGACTCCGTGAAGGAGAATAAAAGGCTGCGAGGCGGCATATTCAGTATGTGGTCAAACTTACCTTCGAATAATTCAGAGATAGAGGGGACTGATAGAGTTATGTGTGTAGGTATGCTGACCGGTCGTCCCGAAGAGGATATGTCCGGATCTTCGAGCGATCTACTACAAGAGCTGTCGCAGGTGCACGAGCAGGCTCGGCAGGCGATGCGATGTGTTGCCAAGGCCCTATGGCCATCCGCCTCCCCTCTAGGAAAGATGGAGGAGCTTATACAACTGTTCAAGGGACCGCGGCGACGCTTTTGACTGTGGAAGATATCGGCCTGTCGGGAAGGTACCCGAGAATCCTGGGCCATGGTGAAAATGCGGTATACCAACCTTGATCCGAATCATATGGCTCGGGTCGGACCTCTAGGGTCAGATGGAAAATAAGTTCCCGTTAATTTGGTATATGACCAAGTAGATGTAGCCGCCAAGTATTCCCAACAGGATTGTAAGTTAGAGCGTCTGCTGGACGACATAGATGAGGAAATTTTTGAGTCCTAGTGACAATGTACTTTCCTTGACATATGTAACTCTAGCTGAATTGTAAAAACGATTGTCATGTCATAACTTTTCACTTCGACCTCTGGACCTGAAAGTGCAGAGTGTTTCCGAATACCTGAGCGGTAAAATAGACCGGGGTATGCATGGAAACCAGGTGTAGGGGTCATAGTTGCTTGAACGGACAAGTTGTATCCGGCTAGTTATGTTATATTACATCATGATTGTAAGAAACATCTTCCAGAGAGAATAGTTCCATTAAGGGTTCCTTTCCCTGGGTGTGCATGCGTTAAAGTGCATGTCCGAACTGTGATTGGGAACATCACAGTATAGGTAATCATATGGGGATTCATAATGGAAGGAATATAAAACATCTTCCGTCCACCGACCGAATATTATCTTAAGAATGATAGCTTTCGGCTTCACCCAGTCTGAGGTACACATCCGGATGACCCGACAGTAACAATCGCAGAGGTGCTCCCTTTATGCCCTAGCCGAATGAACGGGAATGTAGGGCATAAGCACAGGAGCCAGGCAACCCAGCTTGGCCAAAACTTAAGTCATATCAATGCGTATAATGGTGAAGAAAAGGTACATATGGGAAAACGCATATGTGATGAGCTTGATGCTTGGAAAATAAGAATAAGCTTCTGTCCGGGAAGCCCCCATGTATAATGGACGTACATGTTCAAGGATGTGTACATCACAGGTGCATGGTTTAGCCGTGCAAAAGCTTTAAGGCTTAGAAAAAAAGAAGTACGAAAAGAGAGGAAAAATAAAGAAAACAATAGGGAGAAGGAGACGAACGAATAGTTCGGCGCTAGGCATAGAATCTTCGGAGTCTGGCCGCGTTCCAGGGGTTCGGCTCTACGCGATTGTCTGATGCAGCACACAGGTGGTACACTCCTCCAGTGAGAACTTCGTCAATGATGAAGGGACCTTCCCACTTGGGCTTGAGTTTGTCCTTTTTATTCTCCGGCAAGCATAGAACAAGTTTGCCAACATTATAAGTCTTGGCCCATACTTCTCTGCTTTGATATCTGCGGGCCTGTTGTTTATAAAATGCGGAACGGACTTTTGCAACATCACGCTCTTCCTCCAGGGCATCTAGGCTGTCCTGCCGATCAATCTTGGCCTCTCTCTCTTCGTACATACGCACTCGAGGTGAGTCATGAATAATATTGTAGGGCAACACAGCCTCCGCGTCCTGCACCATAAAGAAAGGTGTATATCCATTAGTGCGATCTGGCCTGGTCCGTAGCCCCCAGAGTAAGGAGTCGAGCTCCTCAACCCAGTGCTTGTCTGATTCTCTCAAAGACCGCACTAGTCTGGGTTTGATGCCGCTCATAATGGGTCTGTTCGCCCGTTCGACTTGGCCATTTGTTTGCGAGTGATAGACAAAGACGTAATCGAGCTTGATGCCCAAATTAGCACACCAAGTTTTCACCTCATCGACTGTGAAGTTGGAGCCGTTATCGGTGATGATGCTGTGTGGAACACCATAACGGTGCACCACACCGGATATGAATTCTATCACTGTCCCCGCCTTGGCCGCTTTAACTGGTTTGGCTCCTATCCACTTACTGAATTTATCCACCATGACCAGTAGATACTTTCTGTTATGGATTCCTCCTTTAAGGGGTCCGACCATATCAAGCCCCCATACCGTGAAAGTTCAAGTGATGGGGATGGTTTGTAGAGTGGTGGGGGCATATGGCTTTGGCTGGCGAAGAGCTGGCATCCGACGCAAAGTTGGACCAGGTCCTGTGCATCTGCTCGGGCCGTCAGCCAGTAAAAACCTGTACGGAAGGCCTTGCTAACAAGGGCCTGAGCTGCAGCGTGGTGCCCACCGAGACCGGCATGAAATTCAGCCAAGAGCTGCCGCCGCCCTTCCTCGGAGATACGTCTTTGAAGTACTCCGGTAGAGCTTTTCTTGTAGAGCTCTCCATCATGGACCTTGTAGGCCTTCGAACACCGGACAATGCGGCGACCCTCATTCTGATCCTCCGGGAGTTTTCTCCTATTAAGGTAGGCCAAGAAGGGTTCGGTCCATGGGGCAATGACTGCCATGATGAGACGGGCCGACGGTGTTATTTCAGTGGCTGAGGACCCGATGATATCGCTGTGTTCGGAATCTCGGGTTGTGTTCAGATCCGGACTGGTGTTGCCGCTCTCCCCTTGCCACACCACGGATAGCTTAAAAAGCCTTTCCAGAAAGATGTTTGGTGGGATGGGGTCACTCTTAGCGTCGATGCAGGCAAGGACGTCCGCTGCTTGATTGCTTTCTTGAGCCATCTGATGAAACTTGAGACCCTTGAACCGAGACGACATTTTTAGGACGGCGTTGCGATAAGCCGCCATCTTTGGATTTTTGGCATCAAAATCTCCATTTATTTGAGATATTGCGAGGTTTGAGTCCCCACGCACTTCCAGGCGTTGTATGCCCATGGAGATAGCCATCCGGAGACCATGCAATAAGGCCTCGTATTCGGCTGCGTTATTGGAGTCTGTGTATAATATTTGGAGCATGTACTGGACTACGTCTCCAGTGGGGGATGTTAAAATGATGCCCGCTCCTAATCCTGCCAGCATTTTGGAACCATCAAAATACATAACCTAGTTGGAATATGTGTTGTACTCTTTAGGGAGTTCGTCCTCTATCCATTCGACGACGAAGTCCGCCAGTACTTGGGATTTGATGGCTCGACGCAGTTTGTATGTTATGTCGAATGGAAGGAGCTCAATGGCCCATTTGGCTATCCGGCCCGTAGCATCGCGGTTCTTTATTATATCATTGAGTAGTACTTCAGAAGCCACCGTGATAGAACATTCTTGGAAGTAGTGTCGTAGCTTCCGAGATGCCATGAATACCGCGTATGCTATCTTTTGATAATGAGGGTACCATGATTTGCATGGCATGAGGACGGTGGATACGTAATATACCGGCTTTTGAAGTGGGAATTTGTGTCCGTCTTGCTCTCGTTCCACGACAAGCACGGCACTCACCACCTGGTGTGTTGCTGATATGTATAATAACATGGGTTCGCCGATGTTCGGTGCGGCCAGGATTGGGTTGCTCGCAAGAAGGGTTTTTATTTCCTCCAATCCGGCTGTTGTCGCATCCGTCCACTCAAAGTGGTTGGTGCACCAGAGGAGGCGATACAGTGGCAATGCCTTTTCTCCCAATCTGGAGATAAAGCGGCTTGAAGCTGCCACACATCGTGCGAGCTTTTGGACCTGTTTAAGGTCCATTGGTGTAGCCAATTGTGACAAAGCTCGGATTTTGGCTGGATTTGCTTCAGTTCCTCTATTGGAAATGATGGAGCCCACAGCTTTCCGACAGGGACGCCGAAAACACACTTTTCCGGATTGAGCTTGATGTCATATTCACAGAGGTTGTCGAATGTCTGACGTAAATTGTCTATTAGTGAGTCGACGTGCCTAGTTTTAATGACGACGTTGTCCACGTCTGCTTCAACTGTCTTGCCGGTCTGTTTCTCCAAGCATGTTTGAATTATGCGTTGGTAGGTGGCCCCGGCGTTTTTGAGCCCGAAGGGCATGGTGTTAAAGCAGAATGGCCCATATGGGGTAATGAATGCCGTTGCGGCTTGATCCGACTCCTTCATTTTGATTTGATGGTATCCAGAATATGCGTCTAGGAAGCATAGTGAGTCGTGTCCTGCGGTGGCACCGATAATCTGGTCGATGCGTGGGAGGGGGAAGGGATCCTTAGGGGAGGCCTTATTGAGGTCTTTGAAATCGATGCAGAGGCGCCAGGATTTATCCTTCTTTGACACCATCACCAAATTTTCTAGCCAGTCCGGGTGTTTTATTTCTCTAATGAATCCGGCCTCGATTAGTTTGGCTAGCTCCTCCCCCATATCTTGACGTTTGGGTTTGGAAAAGTGTCATAGTGTTTGTTTGACCGGTTTACATCCCTTCAATATATTGATGCTGTGTTCGGCCAATCTGCGTGGGATTCCTGGCATATCAGAAGGGTGCCACGCGAATATATCCCAGTTCTCGCGCAAAAACTGTCGTAGCATGGTGTCAATCGTTAGGTCTACTTTTCCCCCGATAGATGCTGTCTTCTTGGGGTCCGTTGGATGGACTTGGAATTTGACTATTTCTTCTGCTGGTTTGGAGGTGGATTTGGGTCATTTGTCCAGGATTACATCATCCCTATCCACCGTGGAGCATAATGCGGGTAATTCTTCGGCCGCGAGGGTTTCAGATAATGCCTCAAGGGCCAGGGATGTGGTTTTATTTTCGGCACGTAATGCTATGTACGGATCACTAGCGAGAGTGATTATGCCGTTGGGCCAGGCATCTTGAGCTTCGTATACCCATAGTGAGTTACAGCCTGGAAGCGTGTAAATGCATCTCGCCTTAATAGAGCGTGATATCCACTATTGAAAGGGGCCACTTGGAAGGTTACACTACTAGGGAAAAGCCTAGCAGCAACGTGGGTTATGGGCCTCTCAGTAGCGTGGGGACCGGCGCTACTAATAAGGCGCTACAGCTAACATATAGCAGTAACGCCTGTTGTCCCACGCTACTGATATACATGAAGAGTTGTAGCGCTCTTTAGAAAAGGGCGCTGCTGATATTATCTGCAGCGCTGTTTACTAGTAAGCGCTACTGGTAAGGCGGCGCTACTGCTAAATTTTCCCCCCTCGCTACTACTAGTTTTATTAGTTTTTTTCCCTGCATATTTGTATTGTATTTGTTTTGTATTTGAATAGGCTTTATACAATAATCTTTAGCATATCATACACATACAAATGTAATCATAGCATATACATACAATTAGTCTCATCAAATCATGTCATCATCATCCAACACAAAGTGGTCTCTCGTCGTCATCTTGAAAATAGCGATACAAGTCTCGATTACTTGCAAATACATCATCATCCATCTAAACAATGATATACGCGAGAAGAGCTATCACTTTGAGTACTTGAGTTCGTATCCCTCTCTCGCATTAGCGTGAACCTAAACTAACTACTGCCTATCGCTCGGAAACCAGAAACCGGTACACGTGGGCCTGACACTCCGGCCACTTGTCGTATATATACTGCTGGCGTAGCACTTCTTCGCCATCTATGATCTATGCACCTGCATCGTCACATGAGTCGATGATATGCAACATATATAGTTGAGCAATAGAAAGAGACGGACTTGGCAAAAATAGAAACAACATATCATAAGCATAAATAACAAAGTTCATCGTAGCCCAAAATGCCCTAACTAGAGTGATTTTCGCTAGTCGAGGAGGAGGACGGTTTAATTACATCACAAATAAAGTTTCACCGTGCATAACTCAAAGTTTTGTCATACAGAAAGTATGGACTAAACAGACACATTTTCATATATCGACAATCACTCCAACATGTCGTTCCATCCATCCAAGTCAGGGAGATAGTCCTCGAGCTTAGTGAAAGGCTTCATGTCGAGACGCTAAGAGGCTATCCATGTTCGGACGTCTTCCCACGACATTTGTCCTTCTCCGTAGAACATCCCTGTTTTTCCGACGACCTCCTTCATGATTATTTGGGCAAGTTCGCACTGGATGTTATAGAACTCAGCTCGAAGTCGATGATCCTCGATATCTCCTATGTCCTTTTCCCATTGCAGAATATGGGCATCACCGGATCTAGGTGACATGTGAAGGTTCTGGTGATCCCGTCTGTACTCCAGCATGTGGTGTAGGACATAGAATCCATCATTAAGAGAATCGTTCGGTTGCTGGATGCAGCAGAAGTTGGTCTTATGGCCAAAGGCGACCCTGCCGCCCCTTCTCTTCTTGTCCCTGACCTCTCCACCTCTTGCTTGGTACTAAACATAGCACTGTCGAGAACATCATTGATGTGGGTGTAATCCTTTTTGTGAATGTTCTTCGACGAGTCCAAGTAAAGAGCGTGGGAGAATCGGGGGTAGAGGATGATGAGGACAGCGCACCCGCCGCTGCACAAAATAAGTACACCTCAAATTAATTAGCCTCCACCGTGCAAATGAATGACTGAAATCGAAGGAAGATTAATAGTGAGGATGAAATACACGGGATGATAAGGCACGAGAATCGCCTCCTTGTCCTTATTGGCGAGCATGAAACTGACGATGTAATCCCTCGTGTATTCACGATGCTTTGCGCAGACTCCCAAGAAGCCCTCGTGCATGTAGTACGGGTCAGCGACACATATATGAGATATCTGCTCAACCCCAATGATGTAGTTCATGTGCAAGGCATAAAGGTGGACAAACGTAAAATCCAGCTTCTTCACGTGAAACATGTCGAATATGTAATCGAATCGGAGGAAGAACTTATCCGCGGGGAAGCTGTCGACATACGACATTTTCCGCGGAACGTTAACCACGTAGAGTGGGTATCCTGGATCTTTCAAGGCGATGAGGCCTTTCTCTACCCGCAGCACATCGTCATGAAGTCTCCTTAGATCGCTGAATCTGACCCGTAGCGCTGTTGCAGGTAGGATTGGTTGACCCGGGATATGCCATTTATCCGCATCGGGGATATCTATACAGTCGTGAAGCTGAGGCTGCTGAGGCGGCTGGATCATAGAATCAGCTTTTTTGCCTTTCCTCGCTCTCTTCCTAGACGTCTTTACTACCGAAAGGTTGTCCATAATACGTTGAGACGGCAATTCAGGCACCGACTCATGACGCTCAAACCTTGAGGAGGCGCCAGTATAGACATACTGTTCAGCGCCATCGTAGTCCTCATCCTCATCCATGGCGACGACCTCAGCGACTAATGGAGCCTCGTCCTTACCCCGTCCGCTATCACCCAACCTGACACCCAACGCTAATTGGGTAGGTGGGGTGTTGATGTTCATACCTTGCTGAGGCTGCGTGCTCGTGGGTGTGCTCCCGGACGCCTCCAGACGAAGCAGACTCTTTGGCCACAACAGGACCCACCCATTGCAACAATCACCAAGCCGCCGTGGTGTCTCGTCGTCATGCCCCAGTAGTATTGGAGGAGGCAAATTCTCGTGGCCCGGTTTGACACTGGCCACGGAAACATTGAAGACGTTCGGGGGGATCGGGCAGCTATGGAACAATGGTTCCTTCGGCTCCATTATCGTCGCCTTCCTCACGTCCACCTTCTGGTCGCCGATGGTGTACAATATGGTGCAAGGGGTTTCGTCAGCCTGCAAAGAAAAGTCTGTGACGTGAGACATCCGAAAGGCAACGAAAACGGGAGATTATACATTTATATTGAAGGGGGCCGGTGTGACAGATACCATGAGGACGTTGAGCTCAGCCAAAGACGAAGCACCACCGAGCACGTCCGGTACGAGAGCCGGTGCGGGAGCCGGTGCGGGAGATGGTGCTGGTGCAACGCTAGTCGAGCTGCTCCCCAAGAAATCAGCAAGGAGAAAGTCATCTGCATTTTTTCTGGATTTTGCCTTGTCCAAGTGAAAACACCCGTCACCAAGGAAGTAGACAAATTTGCAACCACCTGTTTTGCGGCAGCTACCGTTGTTGCAACTGTCTGAGATGATTTCTTCTCAACCGCAATCTCAACCTTCTAGTCGATGTTTTCTTCAGTTAACCTTCGTCTTTCCTTTCTCTCCTCCGTGGTCTCACGGTAGTACTTCTTCCACGTGGCGCCATCTCCGACACCGTGCACGCGTCCATACGACGGTCGAGTATCCACCGGTTGTCGTTTCAATATGTTCAACGCCCGGTTGAATGGAGTGTCCCACTTGGGCCTCGCCAATGCGTCAGACGGCAAGTTGCTTTCGGCCGCAATCCGGTGTTGCTCTCTCTATAAAAGGCACAAGGATCGTTTACAAATATGACTAACGTGTGTAATCGAATTGATCAGAAACTAAAATTACCAGCAGTCTCATGAACTCCCTAATGACCGGTTTTGTCTCGTAAACCTTCTTCACTGGGTCCCAACGGTGCCGGGCCCTGAGGACGTCACGCTCCTGCGGGACGGTGAAATCCACCAAGGGGTCTGGGACGCCCAGACTCGTGGGTTTCATGTCCTCCTTGGCACATTTGGACCTCTTTCCGCCGTAACCACGGCTTCCGAGGTGGTGGCTCCCAATGTTCCTCTCTTGAAGCCCCTTCATGTACTTAGACTTTTTTTGGCAGCTTCGGCCTCGCAAGCCTCCTTGAATATTTGAAACTGCTTTTCTGTGATTGTCGGATTATCCTTTACAATCTCGGATTAGGGTTCCTTCTTGTCGATGATCTTTGCTTTCACTCAATTTTTCCATGCGGCCAACGCGTCGCTAAACTTGGTCATGGCATGTTTGTTTATCTTCTTCATTGCCGGGTCCTCATCTGGATCTTCATAATCCTTCTCATTCCGGCCCGGGAACAAGAATATCTGGTGAAACTTCTTTAGGAGTGTAACGCCCTCGATGCGGCTATATCTCCCACGTGTCGAAGCACGACTTAGAGGCATAACTGCATTGAAAGCAATGTCGCAAGTGAGGTAACAAAACCCCAGGACACTGCCACAAAACCCCTGACAGGAGGCACCAAGACAATGTTCTCGTCACAAAACCATCGGAACGATTCCAAGATACCCGCGTGATCCTAAAATTCTTTTAGTGAAATTTGAGAAGAGAAGAGTCAAAACTCTATGTCAGGATGCCTTACCAGAGTGATGAAGAGACTGGGAAGTAAGAAGAATTCCTAAACTCTCCGATATATAATTCCTAAATGAATCAAAAACTTTTTTCTAGACACAACTCGGCCGCTAAAAATGATCAAGCAATGGGGCTCCTAAGGTCAGGGAAGGCTCTGATACCAACTTGTAACGCCCTCGATGCGGCTATATCTCCCACGTGTCGAAGCACGACTTAGAGGCATAACCGCATTGAAAGCAATGTCGCAAGTGAGGTAATCTTCGCAAACAACCCATGTAATACATAAGGGAAAAGATACATAGTTGGCTTACAATCGCCACTTCACACAATTACATGAATAAAGCATTACATCAACCAGATACAATCAAGGTCCGACTACGGAACCAAAATAAAAGAAGAACCCCAAATGCGACAAGGTCCCCGATCGACCCCAACTGGGCTCCACTACTGATCAACTAGAACGAAACAACATAAAGGACAAGATCTTCATCGAGCTCCTCCTGAGCTTGGTTGCGTCATTTGCACGGACTCATCGGCACCGGCAAGCTGGTTTTGGAAGTATCTGTGAGCCACGGGGACTCAGCAATCTCACACCCTCGCGATCAAGACTATTTAAGCTTATGGGTAAGGAAAAAAGGTATGAGGTGGAGCTGCAGCAAGCGACTAGCATATATGGTGGTAACATACGCAAATGAGAGCGAGAAGAGAAGGCAAAGCACGGTCGATAAAAGTATGATCAAGAAGTGATCCTAAAACAACCTACGTCAAGCATAACTCCAACACCGTGTTCACTTCCTGGACACCACCAGAAAGAGACCATCACGGTTACACACGCGGTTGATGTATTTTAATTAAGGTCAACTTCAGGTTTTCTACAACCGGACATTAACAAATTCCCATCTGCCCATAACTGCGGGCACGGCTTTCGAAAGTTCAAATCCCTGCAGGGGAGTCCCAACTTAGCCCATGAAAAGCTCTCATGGTCAACGAAGGAATAGACCTCCTCCCGAGACGTTCCGATCAGACTCGGTACCTCGGTTCTTCAAGATATTTCGACAATGGTAAAACAAAACCAGCAACACCGCCCGAATGTGCCGACAAATCCAATAGGAGCTGCACATATCTCGTTCTCAGGGCACACTCAGATGAGTGCTCCATACAACTAAAACCAAACCTCGAGTTTCCCCGAGGGGGCGCTGCACAGGACTTTGGTTTGGACCAACACTTAGAGGAGCACTGGCCCGGGGGGGGGGGGGGGTAAAATAATGATGACCCTTAGGAGCGCGACTCCCAAGGAAAAAAAAGGCTAGGTGGCAATGGTAAAACCAATGTTGGGCATTGCTGGAAGAGTTTTATTCAAGGCGAACTGTCAAGAGGTTCCCATTATTACCCAACCGCATAAGGAACACAAAATCCGGGAACATAACACCGATATGACAGAAACTAGGGCGGCAAGAGTGGAACAAAACAGCAGGCATAAGGCCGAGCCTTCCGCCCATTACCAAGTATATAGATGCATTAATTAAATAAGATATATTGTGATATCCCAACAAGTAAATATTTCCCAACAAGGAACAACATCTCCATGTTCCAACAAGGAACAAACTTCAATCTTCACCTGCAACTAACAACGCTATAAGAGGGGCTGAGCAAAGCGGTAACATAGCCAAAAAACGGTTTGGTAGGACAAGGTGGGTTAGAGGCTTGGTTCAACAATATAGGAGGCATGATAAGCAAGTGGTAGGTATCGCACCATAGGCATAGCAAAAGAGCGAGCATCTAGCAAGAAAAGATAGAAGTGATTTTGAGGGTATGGTCATCTTGCCTGAAATCCCGCAAGGAAGAAGAACGAGTCCATGAAGAAGACAAACGGGCGTAGACGAACGAATCCTCACAACACGACGTTATCGGAACCAACCCGAAGAAGCAACACCGGAAAGAAGCAAAGAACATAGTAAACAACCAACACATAGACATGGCATGATGCACAAACAATTATGATGATGTCTGGTTTAATGGAGCATGGCATGTAAAAATGCACAAGCAACCCTACAAATTAAGTGGAGCGCAATATGCAACGAGTTGCATATTGATGAAACACCACGATAAGTTATTTAGTTCGATCTCGTTATGTACCCAACAATATTAAATGTTCTTAACATGGCAAGGGGTGAAACACAACAAAACTACCTATCTAGGCAAGTTTAAATGAGGCCAGGACAACAAGCAACAAGTCCAGAAACTCCTCATGTGCATATTTTAGGTTTGGTGCTGTTCTGCCCTAAACCCAATTTTATAGTTGTTAAACATACAAGATGAGTGCACCATGTTAAACAAGGCAATTTTCTACCCCATTTACATATAAAGTTTGTTAAAAACGGAGCTACGGTTATTTAGTTAGGAATTAAATCATTTTAACATGGCAATAGGCAAATATAAGCAAACATCAATTTAAACATTTTAAACATAGATAAAAGTGGCACATTATGAAACTAGATGAAAAACTAAGCATTTTACATATTTAAACCATTTTAAACCGATGCACGGTTCAAGAGTTATTAATGCATGGACATGGAGGGGAAAACTGTAAATATGCAGTTCTCTAGATAATAGGAAAATTCGTCCTGGCAGGAAAAAAACAACATGGGCCGAATCTGGTTGGCCCATCAGAGGAAAGGACAGGAGCTGCTCACATCAGGCCAAGCACAGTCAATGGAGGAGTGGGCTGGCTTGAGCTGGGGTCAACGGGCGAAGAGGAGGTGCTGGGCCGCGCGAGCGAAGCAAATGGAGGGGGTCGAGGCTCGTCAACACGGGCAGGACTCGTCGATTGACGCGCTCGCTACTAATCCACAGGAAGCAGAGCCGCGGTGGCACGGCTGCTCGCCGGAGACGAAGGAAGGGAGGCGGAGACGGCGGATCTGGACGGAGGGGGGGCGGATGCAGGTGAAGAAGCTCCAGGCGGAGAAGGATCCATAGGGCGGCGGCGTCCTTGGACGGGCGGTGGCCATGCTTCGGTCCCTGACAGAGAGAAACAGGAGAGGGGAGTGGGTGGTCAGGAGAGACAGTCAGAGGGAGGAGGAGAGGAAACAGGGCGGCGGCTACTCATCTCCGACAAGGTCGGAGCTCCAGCGAGGCCTGGTAGCCGGAGCAGCGATGTGAGGCGGCGGGGTCGATCTGGATCGGGAGGAGCTCGGGCACGGGCATGAGGGCAGCAGCGGAGCAGTGGCTTGCGGGGGCTCCTCTCGTCTCGATGGATCTTGGGAACGAGGGCACGGGGAGTAGCGGGGAGGTTCCTGGGTTCAACTTCGGCAAGGGGGAGTCGCAGATTGGAGCTCGGGACGGTCGGCGCGCGATGAGCTCCTGCAGGACACGGGCACGAGAAAAGGGTCAAGGAGGAAGAGAGGGAAAGAGAAGAAAGAGCAGGGGTGCACGGCGAGGCGTTCGTCCCTGGTTCGTTCGAAGAGATGAGGCGCTGGGGTCGGCCGATGCTCTGTTCGGTGGTACTCTGGCCGGGGCTCTCGGGAGGAGGAGGTTGCGGGATTGGGTGGATCGAGGGGAGGAGAATGTTGGACTGGTGCTGAAAACGAGGGAGTTGGTCGGGATTGACTGGGAATGGGTGGATGGCTCTGGGAGGATCCCGATGAAGAGAGTGGCGGCGGCGAGGAGGAGCATTGGTGGATTGGACAGGATAGGCTAGGGTTTGACTGGTTATTTATAGTATTGGATTTTTGGTTAGGGACTATCTGGAGCCTTCGATCAAAATCGGACGGTCGCGAATAAAATAGCTAGGGAGTCCAAATAAGAAAACGGTGACGTTTTGTAGATGTTTGGGGATGTTCCGGACACAACGGTGGCGACAGTCCGAGTCGGGTCCGGGACAGCTTTTCGGACGCGCGTGCGAGGAGAGCCGCGGGCTGACGAGAGGGTTTAGGTAGGGCATGAGGGTGTGTAGTGAAATGTGAAGACGGTCTTGGGAGGAAAAGAGAGGAAAGTCCGGCAACAGTTTTCGGAGACCGAAAACGTCCGACGTTAGACCGGCTATACTGCCGCTATAGTTATCCGTTGGGGCAACAGACGATCTCCGAATGCGATGAAACATGACAGGCGGTCTATCTACACTATAATAAGACCACACGTCAACTTTCATCCCATTCTGAGAACATCTTCCGGCCACTTATAAAATACTATTTCGGACCTGCCGCGGGCGCGTGCAAGTGTGGTTGGGCTCAGAACGGACAACGGACGGAACTGGGGGAACCCGGACGGATGCAACTTTTGAAAACATGATGATGCAATGCACATGATGACATGACAAGATGCAACACGCAAGCAAATGACATGGCAACAACAGCGAATAACAGGAAGACACCTGGCACATCGGTCTCGGGGCGTTACAACACTCCACCACTACGAGAGGATCTCGTCCCGAGATCTAGAATGGCACCAGAGGGACAAACAGAAAAGAAAGAGAAGAGGTAAAATTAAGTTGCTTCTTTGACAAACGAGTGAAACCAAAGAACCTTGCGAGGTTGAACAGATTCGAGAAAAGAATACAACGAAGGTGAACCAAGTCGAAAACACTCCGTTAGAAAAGAGGGACAAAGAACATTGCGAAAAAAAACCTTAAGGTTGAAGGGTAAGATATATATTGAAACCACTCTGGTTAAAACAAGATAGAGAAGGATTAAGAATGATATAATTTGGACAGCATTCCGACTGTAAATGGAAGGAATTGAACATGAATTTGACAAGATGAGGGGATACTTGATGAAAACAACAATACACTACCTCCGGAACTATTGAAAGAATGGCACAAAGGGTAAGAACGATTTCAGGCGGCACTCCGGTTGAGAAGGGAGGCAAAACTTGACAGGATGGGAAGAACTCGAAAAGCGGGCACGACACCCCGGTTAAAAGGATAAGGACGAAAAGAACACGATCCTGACAAAGCAAGAAGATGGGTTGAAGAGAGCAACATCACAATGCCTCCAGAACGAAGGGAAACAAGATCTTGAGAGAGCACGGTTACAACAAATGTTAGAACGGAGTTGTTGGAAAACCAACAACGAAAAGAATAAGCTTGATATGGTCTTATGGAATACATCTCAAATCATGAGGTGACCACCTGCCACTCACGGGAAAAGAATTGGATTGATATGAACAAGGAGATGAGAAACTTATTTCACCGGGAGGATAAATGAAGAACTTGGGTCCTTTATAAGCACCATAATTAGCAAAATCCTTAGGGAAAGCTTTAGGTGAAATATAACCCAAGATAAATCCAATGAAGAGGTTAATTGGTTGAAAAGATGTCTTGAGCGAAGAGAAAATGATGGATTTAGATATGTCACTCTTGAAAACCTGTGAATCATGAAACATGAAGGGAAATTATCAACAATGACATAATACCACCTCAAAAGATAAGGTAAAAAGAATTGCACTCCGGATTGCAAGATGAAGAATACATGAGCTCCTCTGAAAAGAATCTTAAAGAACACTACGAGAAGGAAATTAAATCCTTGATGAACCATCATGTATAGCCTCCATGAAGAAACCCCGGTAAGAAAAGAATAGCAAGAAAGAGAAATTGAAAACACAAGGTAAATCCTTACAATGATTTAGATGGACCTCCGTGATAATTAGAGCTTGGAACTCCAGGAAAGAAGGATGAGCACTTGAACCCAAGAATTTAATCATCGTGAACAAACTCCGGAAGAAAAGATGAACATAAGGATGAAACAAGAGTAAGAATTATGTTATGCGTATCCTTCACCAATTTAAATTGATGACAAGCAACGGATTTGGCATACCTCTTATTCTCGTAGAAAGATTAAGATAGATATGGCGCAAACTTGAGAAAGTCTTCAATGATCCACCGGTAGAATTTGGAAAGCACGAATGCATAGATATGATACATGAAGGAAGAGAACTCTTGAACGAACCACCGTAAGAATTAAAATGAACTAAGAAAAGATAAGGAAGACACCGGGAAGAATTAGCAAATGAATGAAGATTCTTGAGAGAATTTAGACCCATGAGAACAAAGAGATCACGAGCCGATTAGAGATCTCTTGAACGATGCACCGGTAGGATTGGAGAATGATAACTGAAAGCTGAGAATTAATAGATCTTCTGAAATGATGGGCTCCGGAGAAACAAACTAGAAAGACTCCTGAATTACTCCGGCTGGGTGAAAAGAATTCTCACAATCGAAAGCAATTATGAGAGGAAGGCAACAAGCTAGAATCACGAATCTTCACGAGAACGGATATGATTGAAGAGAAAATTATTCCTTGGTCCTTAAATGTTGAGAATGACGACGAGAAACACCACCAAGAATTATTTAGACACTCCGGAAGAATCAAAACGAAGAGGTTGAGCCAACGATGAAAATAATTTGGAAGATCTTGGAGAAGACATTTGACTGATGATAAATCATTCTTACGTCAAACTTCGAAAAGAATTTAAGATAGCTCCAGGAAAAATAAGAAGAGTCAGGTAAGATCCTGGGAAAAGACCTGTGGGTTAGGGCCCACTCCAAAGATACACCGTAGAACGATTTGAAGGAGAGATTGCACCGGTTGAATAAAAATTCTAGAATGAGAGAACGTCCTCGAAGATATGTTTGAACGGATCTTGAATGAAAAGACGAGCCTTCAGAGATATCTGCAGCACTCCGGAACAATTGAATAGCGAGAAGTGAATGATTAAGAATTGCACCGGCATGAGAAAGCATTGAAACGAGGAAAGGATATGATCAACAAAGTTAGAATTGAATCCACCGGAGAAGAAACAAATTAAGGATGATGATCTTGAGGCTCCGTTAAAATCTTCATGAGAATCACCGGATAAGTATATTGACGGAAAAAGGATGGAGAGACTTCACAAAAAGGATACTTGATAAAGAAATCTGAGTCCTCGAAGAAAAGGGGTTGGGTGGGCGGGAAAAAAAACAAAGGCAACTTTGAGACAGATGAAACAAACACCGTTGAGAAGAACTGATACTTGATCTTGCGGATGTTGAAATGTTCGAATCCACTTGAAGAGAAAACACGCCGGTTGAAAAGGATTGATAGCACAATATCGATGACCGAGAAGGATTAGTACTCACACCGGAGTATGAGAACACCATTTAGGGGAAGGTATGGAATCAACATTTGACATTCAAGCAACTCGAATACCACAACTCAAAACAAAACAAAGGATTGGCTTGCAGAATAAGCCGGAACAAACATATGATAGAGATTTCGTCCGAAGTTTTCGTGGTGGGGCCTACACGGGCTCGATCGTACAGCACCATCATGTACAAGGCAGTGCACATGACATACGAAGTGTCCCCGAGTCGGCATAGCCAAGGATTCTTTAAGACACAACTAGACCACTGTAAAACCGACCGTGAATAGGCGAACCACTAGACGTCGAACCCCAATTTCATATCATACATCTGTCGGAAAGAAATCCTAAGAGCTACTTGAATTCCCACTTATGAAACTCCCGAACCTTTCCGGTTATGCAATCAGGTGTTGCGGATACAGGGAAGCATAATATCTCACCCAAACTAGCAAATCCTACATCCAATTGTATCCATCCTTCAACACATAACCAAGAAACCTTCGGAAATCGTCTACCTCAACCTTCGAAAAGCATCCGTTATACAAGTTATGGCGATACTCCCGAACTCCCGCCCCAGTACTGGGTGGCGTCGAGGTTATCTCACCAACGAACTGCATAAAAGATATTTTCGATGTCGGCGTACTAAACTCAGGTATTCCAGAACTACAACGATAAAATTGTGACGACAACACCTCGGAGCTCAACTCCCCAGGACACTGCCACAAAACCCCTGACAGGAGGCACCAAGACAATGCTCTTGTCACAAAACCATCGGAACGATTCTAAGATACCCGCGTGATCCTAAAAAAATTTTGTGAAATTTGAGAAGAGAAGAGTCAAAACTCTATGTCAGGATGCCTTACCAGAGTGATGAAGAGACTGGGAAGTAAAAAGAATTCCTAAACTCTCCGATATATAATTCCTAAATGACTCAAAAACTTTTTTCTAGACACAACTCGGCCGCTAAAAATGATCAAGCAATGGGGCTCCTAAGGTCGGGGAAGGCTCTAATACCAACTTTTAACGCCCTCGATGCGGCTATATCTCCCACGTGTTGAAGCACGACTTAGAGGCATAACCACATTGAAAGCAATGTCGCAAGTGAGGTAATCTTCGCAAACAACCCATGTAATACATAAGGGAAAAGATACATAGTTGGATTACAATCGCCACTTCACACAATTACATGAATAAAGCATTACATCAACCAGATACAATCAAGGTCCGACTACGGAACCAAAATAAAAGAAGAACCCCAAATGCGACAAGGTCCCCGATCGACCCCAACTGGGCTCCACTACTCATCAACTAGAACGAAACAACATAAAGGACAAGATCTTCATCGAGCTCCTCCTGAGCTTGGTTGCGTCATCTGCACGGACTCATCGGCACCTGCTAGCTGGTTTTTGAAGTATCTGTGAGCCACGGGGACTTAGCAATCTCACACCCTCGCGATCAAGACTATTTAAGCTTATGGGTAAGGAAAAAAGGTATGAGGTGGAGCTGCAGCAAGCGACTAGCATATATGGTGGCTAACATACGCAAATGAGAGCGAGCAGAGAAGGCAAAGCACGGCCGATAAAAGTATGATCAAGAAGTGATCCTAAAACAACCTACGTCAAGCATAACTCCAACACCGTGTTCACTTCCCGGACACCGCCGGAAAGAGACCATCACGGTTACACACGCGGTTGATGTATTTTAATTAAGGTCAACTTCAGGTTTTCTACAACCAGACATTAACAAATTCCCATCTGCCCATAACCGTGGGCACGGCTTTCGAAAGTTCAAATCCATGAAGGGGAATCCCAACTTAGCCCATGACAAGCTCTCACGGTCAACGAAGGAATAGACCTCCTCCCGAGACGTTCCGATCAGACTCGGTACCTCGGTTCTTCAAGACATTTCGAGAATGGTAAAACAAAACCAGCAACACCGCCCGAATGTGCCGACAAATCCCGATAGGAGCTGCACATATCTCGTTCTCAGGGCACACTCAGATGAGCACTCCATACAACTAAAACCAAACCTCGAGTTTCCCCGAGGGGGCGCTGCACAGGACTCTAGTTTGGACCAACACTCAGAGGAGCACTGGCCCGGGGAGGGGGGGGGGTAAAATAATGATGACCCTCAGCAGCGCGACTCCCAAGGGAAAAAAAGGCTAGGTGGCAAATGGTAAAACCAATGTTGGGCATTGCTGGAAGTGTTTTATTCAAGGTGAACTGTCAAGGGGTTCCCATTATTACCCAACCGCGTAAGGAACGCAAAATCCGGGAACATAACACCGATATGACGAAAACTAGGGCGGCAAGAGTGGAACAAAACACCAGGCATAAGGCCGAGCCTTCCACCCTTTACCAAGTATACAGATGCATTAATTAAATAAGATATATTGTGATATCCCAACAAGTAAACATGTCCCAACAAGGAACAACATCTCCATGTTCCAACAAGGAACAAACTTCAGTCTTCACCTGCAACTAACAACGCTATAAGAGGGGCTGAGCAAAGCGGTAACATAGCCAAACAACGGTTTGCTAGGACAAGGTGGGTTAGAGGCTTGGTTCAACAATATAGGAGGCATGATAAGCAAGTGGTAGGTATCGCAACATATGCATAGCAAAAGAGCGAGCATCTAACAAGCAAAGATAGAAGTGATTTCGAGGGTATGGTCATCTTGCTTGAAATCCCGCAAGGAAGAAGAACGAGTCCATGAAGAAGACAAACGGGCATAGACGAATGAATCCTCACAACACGACGTTATCGGAACCAACCCGAAGAAGCAACACCGGAAAGAAGCAAACAACATAGTAAACAACCAACACATAGACATGGCATGATGCACAAACAATTATGATGATGTCCGGTTTAATGGAGCATGGCATGGCAAAATGCACAAGCAACCCTACAAATTAAGTGGAGCGCAATATGCAACGAGTTGCATATTGACGAAACACCATGATAAGTTATTTAGTTCGATCTCGTTATGTACCCAACAATATTAAATGTTCTTAACATGGCAAGGGGTGAAACACAACAAAACTACCTATCTAGGCAAGTTTAAATGAGGCCAGAACAACAAGCAACAAGTCCAGAAACTCCTCATGTGCATATTTTAGGTTTGGTGCTGTTCTGCCCTAAACCCAATTTTATAGTTGTTAAACATACAAGATGAGTGCACCATGTTAAACAAGGCAATTTTCTACCCCATTTACATATAAAGTTTGTTAAAAACGGAGCTACGGTTATTTAGTTAGGAATTAAACCATTTTAACATGGCAATAGGCAAATAAAAGCAAACATCAATTTAAACATTTTAAACATAGATGAAAGTGGCATATTATGAAACTAGATGAAAAACTAAGCATTTTACATATTTAAACCATTTTAAACCGATGCACGGTTCAAGAGTTATTAATGCATGGACATGGAGGGGTAAACTGTAAATATGCAGTTCTCTAGATAATAGGAAAATTCGTCCTGGCAGCAAAATAACAACACGGGCCGAATCTGGTTGGCCCATCAGAGGAAAGGACAGGAGCTGCTCACATCGGGCCAAGCACAGTCGGTGGAGGAGTGGGCCGGCTTGAGCTGGGGTCAACAGGCGAAGAGGAGGCGCTGGGCCGCGCGAGCGAAGCAAAGGGAGGGGGTCGAGGCTTGGTCAACACGGGCAGGACTCGTCGATTGGCGCGCTCGGTACTACTCGACAGGAAGCAGAGCCGCGGTGGCATGGCTGCTCGCCGGAGACGAAGGAAGGGAGGCAGAGACGGCGGATCTGGACGGAGGGGGGGGGCGGATGCAGGTGAAGAAGCTCCGGCGGAGAAGGATCCATGGGGCGGCGGCGTCCTTGGACGGGCGGCGGCCATGCTTCGCTCCCTGACAGAGAGAAACAGGAGAGGGGAGTGGGTGGTCAGGAGAGACAATCAGAGGGAGGAGGAGAGGAAACAGGGCGGCGGCTACTCATCTCCGAAGAGGTCGGAGCTCCGGCGAGGCCTGGTGGCCGGAGCAGCGACGTGAGGCGGCGGGGTCGATCTAGATCGGGAGGAGCTCGGGCACGGGCACGAGGGCAGCGGCGGAGCAGTAGCTTGCGGGGGCTCCTCTCCTCTCGATGGAGCTTGGGAACGAGGGCATGGGTTGTAGCGGGGAGGTGCCTGGGTTCAACTCCGGCAAGGGGGAGTCGCGGATTGGAGCTCGGGACGGTCGGCGCGCGATGAGCTCTTGCAGGACACGGGCATGAGAAAAGGGTCAGGGAGGAAGAGAGGGAAAGATAAGAAAGAGCAGGGGCGCACGGCGAGGCATTCGTCCCTGGTTCGTTCGAAGAGACGAGGCGCTGGGGTCGGCCGATGCTCTGCTCGGTAGTACTCTGGCCGGGGCTCTCGGGAGGAGGAGGTTCCGGAATTGGGTGGATCGAGGGGAGGAGAATGTTGGACCGGTGCTGAAAATGAGGGAGTTGGTCGGGATCGACTGGGAATGGGTGGATGGCTCTGGGAGGATCCTCATGAAGAGAGTGGCGGCGGCGAGGAGGAGGATTGGTGGATTGGACAGGATAGGCTAGGGTTTGACTGGTTATTTATAGTATTGGATTTTTGGTTAGGGACTATCTGGAGCCTTCGATCAAAATCGGACGGTCGCAAATAAAATAGCTAGGGAGTCCAAATAAGAAAACGGTGACGTTCTGTAGATGTTTGGGGATGTTCCGGACACAACGGTGGCGACAGTCCGAGTCGGGTCCGGGACAGCTTTTCGGACGCGCGTGCGAGGAGAGCCGCGGGCTGACGAGAGGGGTTAGGTAGGGCATGAGGGTGTGTAGTGAAATGTGAAGACGGTCTAGGGAGGAAAAGAGAGGGAAAGTCCGGCAACAGTTTTCGGAGACCGAAAACGTCCGACATTAGACCGGCTATACTGCCTCTACAGTTATCCGTTGGGGCAACAGACGATCTCTGAATGCGATGAAACTTGACAGGCGGTCTATCTACACTATAATAAGACCACATGTCAACTTTCATCCCATTCTGAGAACATCTTCCGGCCACTTATAAAATACTATTTCGGACCTGCCGCGGGCGTGTGCAAGTGTGGTTAGGCTCAGAACGGACAACGGACGGAATTGGGGGAACCCGAACGGATGCAAGTTTTGAAAACATGATGATGCAATGCACATGATGACATGACAAGATGCAACATGCAAGCAAATGACATGGCAACAACAGCGAATAACAGGAAGACACCTGGCACATCGGTCTCGGGGCGTTACAAGGAGGGAGCTCCTCATATATTCTATCTTCTGTAGTTTCTCATCGTTGATGGTGGAGGTTTTCGATACGATGCAGCCTATTTGATTGTCGTAGCATCGACTTGCTTCCTCAGGCGCCTTTGGCTCAAATTTTCATCGTCCACCTCCGTGACCACCAGTCTAGTAGTCTTGATTTTGTTAGGAAGCCATTGCCTCTTTGCTTTCGGTTCTACACCGGCTCCGCTCCCCGAGGCAGTGCCGGTCTCAGTCTTAGCGCCGGTCTCGATGCCAGTCTGAGTCTCAGCGCCAGTCTTAGACTCAGCACCGGTCTGCGTGTCGGTCTCAGTCCCCGATGCGACCAGTTGATCGTCGGCAAGGCTAAAAAATTCGTCTGCCGCCCGGTAGACGTCGTCGCAATCACCAGAACCCTGTCCTTCATCTTTGCTAGGCATGTTTCCTACGATTATATCCAGTAAATTAATTCTATACCTAATAAAATGAATAATGACATACAAAAGGCCTATGTTTTGCAGGAACGTTGACTCCTTCCTGGTGCGACAAATCCCGGGCACTCGATATGTCCTAGTTTGTAGCACAAGTCATGCCGAAATTCACGGAAAATTTTTGCATGACCTTTGCTAAAAAGTGGACAAATTGAGAACCTGAAATTTGCCAGAACGGAAATGAATCAACATTCCGGCAAAACATAGGCCACTCAGCTTCATTCCCTGGAAACAACAAAAGGCCACTTGGGCACAATCGAAACATGGGCAAACACAATTGAGGAATTTGCATATATCCTGACGACTTCAAATTTGCATGTCCTAGCGTTTGACACTTCAAGAAAATCTACACAAATCACATGCTCTCTCAAACTCAATTCAAAAACCAAATATAGATTATATTTAGTTAACTACTAAACTAAACTATACTCTAAACTAAACCCAACTACCCTAATTAACATCTAGTTAAACAAACTCAATTCAAAAACTAAACCCTATTGAACTAATTAACATCTACATTATCTACTACTTAACATCGTCTATTATTACCCTAACTAAAAAACATCAACATTATCTACTACTTAACATTAACATCTATTAACTAAAAGGGACGGGTTGGGGGGCTTACAGAGAGGGGAGAAACGGTGGCGGGGAGGTGCTTGGCGACGGAGGTAGGGGCGGGTGGGCGGGCTCAGGATCGGGACATCGGCGGTCTTGGCGGGCTCGGGGGCGGTGTGGTTGAGGGCGGCGGCGGTGAGGTTGAGGGAGGCGACGGTGAGATTGAGGGAGGCCCGAGAGGCGGCGGCGGTGAGGCTGGGCGGCCTCGGGCGGCGGCCGTGAGGATGAGCGCGGCCTCGACGCCGGCAGGAGACGGCGGCGAAGTGGGGGAGATGGCGGCGAAGTGGGGCGAGGGATCGATTTGGGGGAGAAGTGGTGGCCAGGGGGAAACCGTTTTTGGTTAAGTCAAAAGTAACGGTCGCGCGTTACAGAAAACGCACTATAACTAAGTTAGCTATAGCGCGTTTCAGAGAGCGCTCTACTGCTACGTCTTCATCATTTTTTCCCTTTTTCATTTATTTTTCTTTACATTATATATTTTTCCTTTATCCTTTTTCTATTTCTTCCATTTTCATTTACTTCTCTATTCGTTTTTCATTTCATTTTCTTTTCGTTAGCAGTAGCGATTTACACATAAACGCGCTGCTATAAGTTTATTAGCGGTAGCGCGGTTTTTGGAAGATCGCTACTACTATGTGTAGCCCATCGGCTAAGTGATTGGAATTTTAGTAGTAACGAGTTTTCGGTGAGACGCGCTACTGATATATGTCCATCTGCAGCGCGCTTATTTTGCACGCGCTACTGCTAGATAGCAGTAGCGTGCTCTTTTAACAAGTGCTACTGCTAAAGTTCTGTGTATAACGTTTTCCCTAGTAGTGTTAGCTCTTCGGTCCAATAATTCACCGGTGTGCTGAATACCACGTCGAGCGTGATTTTTCCCGCGCATCGTGCCTCCCGACTAGGAATAATTCCTCGGAAGGTCATGCTACTTTTCTTGATGCGGCTCCTGTCAATTTCCATTTTACTGAGTGTATCCTCGTAAATGAGGTTTAGCCCACTGCCGCCTTCCATGAGAACCTTGGTGAGCCAAAAGCCATCCACGATCGGACTGGAGGCCAAGGTGGCCGGTGCCCAGATTGTCCTGAATTTTGGTTCGTCATCGGCATTGAACGTTATGGCTGTGTCGTTCCAAGGGTTTGTTGCTGCGAATTGGCAGACTTAGGCGAGGTCGTGGAGTGCCCTTTTGCGCTTATTGTTTGAAGCGAAAGTCTCGAAGACCGTTAGTACTCTGAGGTCATCGTCTTCTGGGGGATATTGCTCTGGGTTATTTTTGGTGAGGACATCCTCGCCGCTCTTGGCAACCTGCGGAGTATCCAACATGCTCTAAGGCTATGGGTTGATATGGTATACAGTGTTGTGTGTAACTTGCATGGTCCATCGAGCCATCCCTCCAGAACGGTTCCATGTCCCGTAACGGGCTTATATTTCTTTATCATTGGGCTGGGCGTGCCACGAGGGTGCGATCTTTTCACCTGAACGAGGGATTGGGTGGAAACTGGCGGTTCCCAGCGAGCTGCCTGACTTTTCCAGGCGTTTTCCGTTGCGCAGCACTTGTATAGTATGGTTGCCAATTCTGCAAAGTGTGATATGCGAAGACGGTTGATGGCGTTGAGGATTCCTTCATCCATGCAATTGTTGCGGAACGCTGAGATCGCGTCTTTATCGTGGCAATCTTCAATCTTATCTTTGACGAGGAGGAATCTGGCCCAGAAGTGGTGGACCATTTTCTGAGACTACTGTCGTATGCCCATCAGAGCGCTTATATCTAGGTGGGTTGGTGGCTTGAAATCCGAACCCTGAGCCAATTTAGGATCCAGAGTTTGAAGAACCTCCGGACTTGGTAGTTCGGGCTCCGGGATGTCAACTGATTTTTTGGGCTTGTCGTCCGATTCTATGTACGGAGGACAAGACTTGTCTTTCTGCAGGTAGGTGTTTGGCTCTTCAAGCTTAGAGATCCGAACGTAGTTCGTCCTCAATATAGAGGAAGAGTCGTCGTCTTGCTCTTCTACTACCGCTATTTGATGGGTGATCAGCGGAGTTTTAATTTCTCTCTGGTCGGGTTTAAGCCAATCCGATCATAGTCTATGGCGACCCCTAGGGCGGCGATGCCATCTATGAGCTCGTTCAAAGACGACGGCTCTGCAGGATCCATCAGCTTGGAGTATTTGGAGTCGACATGGAGGGAATTTCCGATGACCCGAGAAGTCATCATCGGCTTAACGGCCGAATGGGCGGTCATCATGAAGTCGCCCAGCCGGAGGGTTTGGCCTGGGGCCAATGTTCCTCCGGAGGTGACATTTTCCTTGAGAACAAGGCGGGGCATTGACCCTATCTTTCGACGTCACAGCGGAGCTCTCAATGAAAGCACCAATGTCGGTGTCAAAACCGGCTGATCTCGGGTAGGGGGTCCTGAACTGTGCATCTAAGGTTGATGGTAACAGGACACAAGGGACACAATGTTTACCCAGGTTCAGGCCCTCTCTATGGAGGTAATACCCTACTTCCTGCTTGATTGATCTTGATGAATATGAGTATTACAAGAGTTGATCTACCACGAGATCGTAATGGCTAAACCCTAGAAGTCTAGCCTTACTATCATTATGAGGATATCTCTACGGACCTAGCCCTCCGGTTTATATAGACACCGGAGGGATCTAGGGTTACATAAGGTCGGTTACAGAGAAAGGAATCTTCATATTTGGACACCAAGCTTGCCTTCCACGCCAGGGAGAGTCCCATCCGGACACGGGTAGAGTCTTCGCTCTTTGCATCTTCACAGCCCATGAGTCTGCCCCATGTCCAATAGGTCGGACGCCCGAGGACCCCTTAGTCCAGGACTCCCTCAGTCCATACGATTACAGATCTGCTCCAAGAGAACATCGAAGAGGGAATTCCAATCGCGGCTCTGTGTGTCAGTTGGTTCTGCCATAGGGTTTTTAGGGCGCTGAGTCACTGGGGTTTTCGGTGCCTGCGAGCCAGCGGGGAAGTCGATATGGGCGGGCGAGCAAAGAAGATAGCGTGTGTGGCCGAGCAGTGAGCGAGGGGATATGGTACGCATGAGATACCAAGGAAGATGGCGCGGGTGGGCGAGCAGTGAGCAGGGGGAAATGGTGTGCGGCCGACGATGGGGAAGAGAGGAGGCAGAAGAAGAGAGGAGGAAGAAGAGTGAAAGACGGGGAAGAAAGTGTGTTAAATCTCAATTCTACTAGTACTAGTATCAGGATATACCATCCTTCGGAGTGTAAATAGTTACGCCGATGACATGTGGGTCTACCTCAAGAGGGCCCATATGTTAGTTAATGGAGGAGAGATGTGCGTAGTCGCATTTGCGGAAGCGTGCTCCACTGGCAAACATGATGGCAGTACTGGGTAAGGCTGATTTAGTTACACCAACACGTTTGTTCAGCTTATTAATCAAGTGTCCCATCTGCTGCAGCGTGTATTGTTAGTTCACTGTGAAGACTAGTTGAATAGTTCTCTCTGACCGAGATGGGGAATAATGGATCGCGAAGACTTCCTATCTAGAGTATCCCTATGCCTGTACGCTCGGTCCCCTCCCAATGCTCTGCCTTATACAGGTGCTAAGGCTGTCATGTAGATGATGAGTGGTGGAATAATTTTTGTAGTTTGCCAAAACACTCAATTAATGCACACGTTGTCCTAAAAAAATTATGTTTGCCAATGCATTATTTTTGCGTCAAACTTTGACCATCTACTCCCTCCATCCAGGTGAGTCATCTTTGGTTGTGCACCGTGACCAAAGAGGGAAAAACAAGGAAACTTAATGTTTATTTGCTACCCCCTCTGTTCCTAAATATTTTCTTTTTAGACATTCAAATGGAATACAACATACAGATATATTTAGGCATATTTTAGAGTGTAGATTCACTCATTTTGCTCCATACGTAGTCACTTGTTGAAATCTCTAGAGAGACAAATACTCCGTGGGAACAGAGGGTGGCTTTTACTCCGTATTTGGGAACAAAGGGAGTATCACAATATGAAGGGAACAGAGGAAGCTTGAAATATGAACATGTCAATGGGAGGGAGTAAAAGCCTCATGCATGCATGCATGCATGCAACATGCAACACTCACACGTACACATGGACGCACGCAACACTCACGCACCCATGCCACACACAACACATGATGCGACACACATGCTCACGCTCAAGTGCTCAACCTACTCCCTACGTCCGTGAAAGACTAGACATTTATAGATTTACACATTGACCAGGGCATAATTAACGCCCAAAAGTAGCAGATTTACGTGTGCATGCGACCATTGAGAGAAGAAGATTAAATGAAGGTTGTTGCATGCTATAATTAAGGATAGACATGTAGCCTATATCTAGAGCACAAGTTGGTGCATTAGTCAATCAATATCGATTTTAGATTAAAGGCTAAATGCATTGGAATCGTAGATGTACACTCTTTGATTTTTCGCCGATGTACACTCTTTGTGGGAATACCGAGGGAGTACACGTGCATGCACTCACAAACACAGTCAGGGTGGTTCGCACGCAAGGGTTGGACTCCTGTCGCGCCTGCGTAAAGTTTTGTTCAAGTGATTTCTTTGCTCTGCCAACGGACAGGTGGGACCCAGAAACCAGGTGACAATTTAACCAGTCAACAAAGTGCCACTTCGACTATGTGGCTGGTCAGTAGGGTGCAATACGGTGCTCTACGATGAGCTAGTGATTGTATAATCACCGCAAAACTATATATAGTGACCATAAAGAGCGTATTGTTACATATGTTGACCACCAGTGCATTTTCTCCTTTCAAATTAAGCCGTATTTAACCGGAAAGGACTAGTACTCCCTCTGTTTCTTTTTAGTCCGCATATAAGATTTGGTCAAAGTCAAGCTTTGTAGAGTTTGACTAACTTTACATTAAAAAATAAACATTCACAATATGAAATCAATATTATCAGATACACCATGAAACGTATTTTCGTACTATATAGTTATAGTATTGTAGATGTTCATATTTTTTTATATAAATTTGGTCAAACTTTGTGTAGTTTGACTTTGACCAAATTTTATATACGGAGTAAAAAGAAATGGAGGGAGTACTTGTACTGCTTTGATGTGTCCCGTCAACTCGCCAAACAAGGAGAAGCTTGCTTACTACGGCTCTCCCTGGCCCACGCGCGCGGTGGCTCGCAGGACGAGGAGAGGGTTTTTACTACAGCACCCTCTCCCTCTCCCTCGCCCTCGCGGTGGACCTACAGCAGTTCAATCTGTGTCAGATTGCGAGAAGCATATTATACTATAGTATCATCATTGTTGGACCTTCCAAAGAGGCGAAGAGCCAAGTGCAAGGCTCACACGAGTATGAACTATTGAACCTCCCAAAGAGGCAAAGAGCCAAGCGCAAGGTTTTATAGGATTTATCATCCTAGTAGGTGTATTACAACTATAGAGAACGGTGCTACTGTATGATGCCGCCACGTCACCTATATTCAAAGATGTGCCACCTTTTTTCTCAATTAGCATGTTGGATCCCGTGCAACAACCACACAAGTTGCACGTACACATAACACATTTACTAGTAATAAAATCTAAAGGACAAATGCCAGTATGCCACACAAGTTCATCTCCAATTCATGTGATAAATTTGTGCACGACTAGTCTACATATATTCACAGCGCTACCCTTCACAATTTACCATACCCCACTTACACGTTATAGATGGGCTACATGTCCTCCTCCAGGTTCCAGTCCCAGGTGTTCTTTATGGATGGCACGATCCATAGCGGTGGGTAACGAGAATCATTGTCACAACTTTCTAGTCCGGTTCCACACAATGGAGACTCATCCAAGCTGAAGCGACATGAATCAGGGATAGTGTGTCCCAGCATGTCATTCATCCGGCGGTGCGCGCTAAAGACACAACCATGCTTCATGAACGGCAGGCCTTCGGTGTCGTGCACGGAAGGTGGCATCTGCTTCACAATGGGGTAGATGTCCCTAATGCAAAGCGAGTACTCTCCAAGAGTGTTCCTCGGCACCCACGTAGCATCACGGGGGTCGAACTCGGTTCCGTTCATCTGGTACATGCGGCATCTCAGATCTGGACACATGGTGACGTACACAGTCAAGGTCCATGCATAATAATATTGTGCTCAAATATGGCGGTCAGTAATACTGTGCAGCAAATAGTATTACTCCGGTATAGAGGAAGTAAAATAACCGGCTTATTATATATAGCCACTCTCTTGGCTACATGGATGAGATAGTAAGACATGGAAAAACAAAAATGGTGGCAGCTAGTGGGTTCAAGTCTACAAGGGCCTAGCTAGCTATACACGTCCTCCAAGGTAAAAAGTACTCCTAGTAGTACTAGTAAGTAGTACAACAACGAAAGAGAAGGCGAGAGGGTTAAAAATATAATACTGAATGGAATACCTGGGTAGATGGTGAAGGTCCGATCGTTTAGATTATGTGACCATGTTGCACATCAGTGGTACCATGGGTAACGACTGCTAAGATAGTTGATCCCAATATGCCAAAGTCAGCTACAAGGTTCCAGGTTAGACCGAATCGCGGATGCAAATGCACATCCAGGATCGGCGATCTTATTTTGATCGGGGGATGACTGGTCCCTACAAAATAGTGGAGTACCATTAGGGATGCAAATGATGGTTTGTGCATTCCATTTGTAATCTCCCATACCGTAGGATGGAAACCAGATGGAACAAGTCCCTTGGCTTGTCACCGCGAAGATGCGGCATAGATGGCGCACGGCGTCTTCAAACGTGTAGGGGTACAAATCTGTCGCGGCCAACATACGCTAGCCTCTGCCGTTACTGGCTCTTGCATTGATGGCAATCCTTATGTCGAACACCGCGATGAGATAGTAATCGTCGTTGCCACGTCGCTTTGTCGGCGGGTTCGCAATTGCTATCTTCTTCAATCTTATGTAGGAATCATCATACGTACTCAAGCCCAGCCAGTCCGGAAGGCTGGTCCCAATGGTTGAGAAGGGGTCTACGGGAATGGCCGCATTGTTGTGGATGTTGTGCAAAATGATGGTGGTATCCGGCTGGAGGTATGCAAGCCAATCTTCATTGGCACCGAACCAGACCTATATATAAGACGGTGGGCAGCGGAGAAATTACGGGATGGAAATAGAATAACTAAGTACTACATGATCAAACTCCATGACTGACATGCTCATCGGACAAAATCCGACTACCTCTCAACGTCGGCAACTCCAGCAGAGTGAAATCAACCATGGCCAGGGAGCGGTGGACTGTTCGAAGAATTGTCCCATAGAATTACCTTCTCCTCGAGGACGCATGGAAGACCAACAAGCTTGGCCTTTTCCCAAGCCTGTTTAAGCACCGTCTTGAAAAAGTTGGTGTAGGAAGCACCGAGTCTAGTGGCGGTGAGGACGTCGGAGAGGCGCTCCCAGAGGATCGTCCTCCAAGGTCTCCCAGCCCCGACGAGGAGGAGAACCGCCTGGCGAATCCATGGGAGCAGCGATGAACTTCCTTCTCTTCGGTGGGAGGGGAACTGGTGAGAAGGAGATAAGAGCATAGTAACCGCAGGCCCTCGTCCCTTCCAACTATAGCTCCTCGATCCTTCCTTAGTGAAGGGCTAAGGATATTATTTACTACGTACTCGTACTATAGCAGTACTAGTACTACTTTCTCAACTAATAGTGCGATGTACTGTGCTTCTAGTATAGTGCACCAGTTTTGAACTCTTAATCTCAGGGCCAAGGAGCTACAGTTGGAAGTGGAGGGTAGTACTGTTCTCTAGAACCATCGTTGTACTATCAATGCAGGGAAAGTACACCTGCATAGTGGGTACTCTCGGTGCTCTATTCAAGCACGTAGCTGGCCTACTTATTTTCTCATCTCACGCACACACTAGCAGCCTATTTATTAGCGATGGTTACTACAGGGGCAGAACATTTGAGATATTTGATACAGCGAGACTAGGCTTTTCGCTTCTATTTGTGGAGGCGTAATGGATCTCGTCGAACTTTGTTAGTAGTTCCTTCTTTATGAATGAGATGAGGCAAAGCTTTTGCCTCCGTTTCAAAAAAAATCACATCCAGAGGAATTTCTTTTATAGAGTCGATAATGGAGTGAAGTCCATGCGTGCAACGCCACAAGCTACAGAGTACTAGTAGAGTAGTAGCACTTTACATATAGAGCCACATTGCATAGTTCCCAATGCTGCGCCTGGCTTTTCCAGCTCCTCGGGTTTAATTGGGAGGCGCTAGTTTAAATATGCTACTAGCTGACGAGGAAGGTGCAAGCGAGGTGTGGCTAAGGCGAGCACGCAAGCCACAAGATGATGGGAAGGAAAACCCGTTCACGTGGCTGGGAAAAACAGTGCACCCAGATTGTGGTGCGACACGTCCGTTTGACTTCAAAACTAAAACTACCCGTGTACAATATTGGCTCGTAGCGAAGTTACTATTAAAAAAAAGGCCGCCGTGCATTCGGTCTGGATCGAACCCACAAAACAAGGTATACACTCCCGCGACCACTAGTAGTACTCATTTGAGTACAACGCAACCTAGAATCGCCTTTTGTCGCTAGTAGTACATTGTTCCTTACAAGAAACCACTAATAATACTAAGAAACTACTACCACTTTCATACATGGCAGACTTAAGATAACCATTGTACATGCCCTTACCAACCAGCCCTACCAACAAATGACTACTCTAAAGGTACCGTTATAGGCATGTTTCAACCCATGTCGCCCCTTAAGTCAATGCCTTCTATTCGACCGACAAGTTTGGCGTTATGACTTGTGGGACCTACATGTCAGTCTACACAAAAATCCCAGAGTGACCTCCTACCACCGGCCCGTCCACCTAGTCATCCTCGGCCATGGGACGCAGCTACCGTCGCTAGCAGAAGGTGAGGTCAAAACTGCCAGCGGTGCGGAGCCCATCTTGCAGCAGCCCGGATGCCAGCTCCGTCCGGTGCTCGTGGCCACTACCTAGCCAAGATAGCTCCGCCCAGCTGCTTTTCTGCAAGGTTTGCTAGCTAGATTAGCACGGCGGTGCGGCAGCTTGCTCGCGCGTGCCGCGCTAAGGCCAACCATCTGGCTAGAGCGAAGGCTAGCGCGGCGTCTTGCTCGCTCGTGAGTCATGCTCGAGCCATCCTACCAACCAGTGCGGAGGCCAACGTGGCGTTCGGCCCGTCCGGCGGAGTGGCGGCCAACTCGCTCATGACCGGTGCCACCGACGAACACACATCAGTACTTTTCGAAGTAATGTTTAGGAAAAATAATGATTTGAGGGGGAATAACAGGATAGAAGGTCAGATGTGGGTCCCTCGTGTCAACGGTCAAACAAAATGTGTTGGTTTAAGCTGCCTCGTCAGCACGGATGTGTGGGCCAACCCTGTCATAAACGGGTTTAAACAAGCCTAATCGGCACTAGGTAGTAGTTTTGGCATGGATTAAGAAATTTTGGGTATGTTTTTTCTATTTTTTTTACAATAGTTTCTTCCTAGGGCTGGTTGAAACTTGTAGTTTTTTGTTAAATACTCTACATATTGTAAGTAGGAGTGAAAGTTAAGCTTTGGAAGCCAATAAGCAAGGCTAGTTACATAGTGCATATGTGTACATGATTGGATGTAAATATCAACCATGAGTGACTAATATCTTGATGGAAAACTCGAAACTATGGAAATACTAGCAATTTTTTTTGCATGGTTGGAAATACTAGCAATGTTCACATGTGTTGTAACGGATCATAATTAGAATAATACTTATTCACAAACTTGATACAAAACACTCTAATTTTGATATACATATATCACTAGAGATATATTATGTTTCAATCAGAATATATTCCTTGGGCTGTTTTGGTGAGGTGAGGGAGGGATGTGGTTGGTTTTAAGATACGAATTATGGGTTTTTCTGCAAATTGCTAGAGAAGTGGGATGTTGGTGAGAAAAGGCAACAACTTACCTCATAGTCGTTATATGTTGATCTAATGGTCAGAAATGACGGATGGCAGACACACCATCATCACCAACTTAGTCTTCTGTAGGAGTACCAGCAAGATGTCCGTGCGTTGCAGAGAACATCAAAATGCATTTTTTTGTAAAACACTTGTTGTGATTGACCCATGAGGGAGTAATCCCATCTGTAAAAACTAATGATATCTCGAGAAATAGGAGATAAGGTGAAGAGGAGTGGGACGTGGTGGTGATTGGTGGTCGGACTAAGCGGAGGCATGGGGATGGACGACGCCAGTAGCGGCCACCAGGCAGTTTGTTCCAAAGGCTTCCTTTTTTAATTGTTCACCAGTGAGGTTGTTGGAGATAAGGATGAACGAGGGTGCGGGTATCTTTTAGTTTAATTTCCATCCGTCAGATATAGATCGGACGGACTATATTGTAAGATGGCACGCGTACCATCACCACCAACTCGGTTTTTTATAAGAGAAGAAATATAAGTATGGAGATACAAATGTATTATCGATACTTGTTTCTGTAAACTAGGATCTACATTCTATTCAACGCCTCAGCATCTAGGGCCTTAGGACAATGAATTCTCGACTATCTAAAACAAAGGTTTTCCCATCGCCGATAAGGAGGGGATGACGGCAGCGCGTTTTTGGCTTGCTCTAGTCCTAGTAGTCATACTAGGTGGTCTATGCACGTGTAGATTTATTCTTTTTCACGTCTCGTGTTCGCTGTACTACCAGACTGTTGATGAATAGACGGTAAGTTATTCACGGGGAAACCCTTGTTGGGCATGTTTGTGTGAGAGAGAGAGAGAGACAGTGTTCTTGTGTGATATGTCTAGAGACTGAGGCAATGATAAGAGATTCTTTGTGTCTATGTGTGTGGAGGATAGAGAGAGACATGTACATGGGGCTTTGTGTTGTGTAACGTGGAGACACATAGACATAATCAAAGAGTGAGTGTGTGATATACACATGCAGACATGGGGAGGGATGAGGATCCACATAAATGGGTGTTTTTGTGTGTCTGTGTGTGTTTATGTGCGCGTTTGTGTGTGAGAGGGAGTGTGTGTATGTGGAGTAGAGAGACCACTAATTATGTAAACCTAGTATAAGGGAAGGGGGAATGGTGTGACATGTGTGTCATAGAGAGACAAAGGCATGTGTAGTAGCGGGATAGCATGGGTGCGGCCTGGGAGCAGACTATTTGGAAGAGACATCGAGTGTGTATGGGAGAGAGGTGTGAGAGTGAGCGAGCGAGAGAGAGAGATAGAGAGAGATGGAGAGAGAGAGAGAGGAAGAGAGGGGGGAGAGGGGTCGTTTGTGTCCATAAATGGCGTATAGATAGGGACACAATGTTGATGTTGTTCGAAATTGGACTACGTACAGAGACGCAAGGGAAGCGAGTCATCGTGTGTGTGATAGGGACTTCATGAGAGATCTAGAATAGAAGGTGTAGAGAACAACATGCGAGATTGATAACTATGTTACATTAGGGAGCTATGGAAAGAGTCACGGCATATATGTATACAGAGAAGGAGCTGGGGCGGGTCCGCATGTGGGAGAGATAGAAAGAGGAGAGTGGTGAACAATGAGACAAAGTGTGCTTGTTTGTAGTGGGGGTGGTGTGTGAGGTGAGTGTGCGAGAACCACATAACTATGGAGATAGACGTTTGGGGGCGATGTTTTGTGTGTATGGGAAAGATACACTCTACATTGTGCGCGTGCTTGGCAAAGAGAGATGTGGGGAGACCTAAGGAGCGAGGTGTCTATATTTGAGGGACTTTAGCGTAACTAAGATATATATGGTCAATAGTGTGTGCACTCATAGTTGATCAATTTGTTTCATAGTTTGGACTATGAGATAATGATACTTTTGAACATGTGTGATATACCTTGATGTACCAGAATAACAAACCTAAGATTGGAATTTTGGAATTTGACTCCATCATTAGCTTTTGTAATTCATTTAAACGGAGGTACATTTTTTAAGCCAGGATTTCATGATTTCAAATTCATATATCAAACCTAGAGATATACACATACGGGCATGTTCAAACTTTATAATCATCCACTTTATTCATACACATACACATTTTTGCTTTTGTCATCATATTTTGGATAAAGACATTTGGAATTTCATTTGAATTGGACCATATGATGGTATTTGCTTGTACTTGCTCAATGGTCCATATTTGAATTGAATGGACAATCTAAGTTTCGAGTTGGAGACATTGATTTTCAAAACTTGCACTTTTTTTGCATGCAAAACAAATAAATTCTCGGCCATGATATCATAGTCGGCCGTACAAGAGCAGAACACTTATAATTTTAGGCGCCAAAAGCATTGAAACTTCACGCTCACATCAAAATATCTCACACCCGAAAGTTTAGCCCTGCGATATTCCTGTTTTACCCCTGCCACATGAACGGAAAAGGGCTGCTTTGGTAACTCCATCGTTTTCCCCTCTTTGCCCCCAACATTCTTCCCTAGAGCCCCTCCCCTTCCCCTCCCCGACCCCCAACCAAGGCAAGCCGCCGAATCTAGTCCTCCGCCGTAGCGGTGGACCTCACACCCCACCGGATCTACCTTCCGCACCTTGGAACCCCCCACTGCCAACTCACCACTTCACTGGAGCCGCTTCAACGACTTGCTTGTCCATCGCTCCAGATCTCCTTGACTGCCATCATTGTCCACCGCACCGGATCTGCTTAACCAGCGCCCTCGTCCACCACAGTGTAGGCCCTTCACTGACTCCCTCGTCCGCCCCATCGCTGGCCCTTCATACAAGCCCTCATCTGCCGCAACAGATCCGCGTCACCGAAAGCACTGTACACCATGCCTACCAAAGCCTTCGCCCATTCCACCGGACCCACTCCACGGACGCCATATTCAACTCCACCGACCCTGCTTTACTGTCGCCGCAGCCTCATCAGGTTATTTCAATTTGTACTCCTTAGGTTTTTCTCTTCTTGATCGTGCAATTGTTCACTTACCATAGATGAGCTTTCTTTCTTATCGACAGGCGCCACAACCGAAGCACCGGAGCCGCTTGAGCGATGATAGTAGCCGGCCCAAACTCAACCGCAACACGAGCACCATCGATGATCCTTAGCTATCAAGTATGAGAACGATACCCATACGCCACCGAGAATCAGGTACTATTATCCAACGACCGGCGCCTACATTCACTTTCTTAGCATTAACACTGCACCTTTGAATTTATTTAGGACATCATTCAATTTTTCATGAGACGCGTTATTCTGCTTGCCCCTGTAGGGCCATACCTCTGGCAGTGAACGTGTTACATGTGCTAAATTACAACCAGTGCACATATAGTTAATATGCTTTAGTTTTGTCCTAAGTATTATTGTACTTCCTAGATATCACTGCCTACTATTTTACTTCTTGCATGCTATATTTATGATAATGGTGTTGTTCTAATGACACCTGTTGGTTCCATCAGACTACATCATGTTCTCGATGCTTAATTACACATCGGCAAAATAGCATGTGGTTCCGCTGCTTTTGGTTTCTTTTACCCTACATTTTTTGATGCTAGCTATTACATCACTACTCCGAGCCTCTGTTCATTACTTTTTTGTGTGTTCTTGATCTTCCCAAGTTGCATGACTAATTTGATGCTTCTATTAATTATGGAGCTGCCAACCCCATCAAGCAAAATATTTGTTCTTTTGGGACTGGCACCTCGAACAAGCATAAAAATAGAGGGAAGAAGATATATTGTCGTGTATGCACACACCCTTCTTTCATTAGTGTAGATGAACCATTGATGATAAATTTGAACCAGTGCATGCGATTAAAATTAATTTGACCTAAATAGAGGGTGCAGAATAAACTACAACAACTAGATTTGCAACCACGGGATGCTGACGACTTCTTCAAAGAACATTGCAATAGCAGTGAGGCGTCACAGAAACATATGTTAAGCCAGTGTGTTTTAGTACATGTGAAATGTAATGCGTGTGGGCTAATTTCTTGGCTTGTGCCTCAACTTGTAATCCTACAAAATTACAAGTAGTTCAGTTGTCTGCTTTGTTGTATTGCTTGATTCGAATGCTTGTTTGTTACTTGTTACGCTATACCTGAGTCGGCCAATATGTCAGCAGTGCCTGTTGTACTATCATAAAGAAATGCATGCCTAGTTCATTTGAGTCCTTAAATTTTCAAGACTGTCTTCGTAGTTTATATGAGGCCACACTGTTAAGTGCTTTCTCAGATTATTTCAACTGCTTAGATGCCTTGGCAACTTAAATATAGCGGTGGTACACTCCCTTTCAACTAGGGATGTCAACTGGGTCCCGTTTAATGCCGATTAAAGTCCACTAGTGGTATGATAGTTCAAAAGAGTTTTCATTTTTTTAGGAAAATGAACTAGGGAGCTAGCAAAAACTAACTAGATGGGACTGGCGGATGTCGTTTATTTGCCACTTACATCCCTAGTTTAATCTTACCATTTTAATTTCTTTTTGGCTGATGCTGCTTCAAACCATTTAAATATAGCTTGCCATGCTCGGCAATAATTCGTATGTTGTTTACAATGTAAGCTTACTACCTGGATCATGTGATAACCATATCTTACTTATGTCCAGCGGAAACCTTCCAGGATGCCGTTCACACTAGGACACAATGTACAACCCCAGAATCTATTTGTGGAAGCAGTGTGCCATCCATGTTACCACATGGTAGCAGTTCAGAGGCAACACCATCGAAGAGCAGTCTGAGCACAGATATTATAGTTCTTGAGGCTCTACTAGAGGCGGAAAGAGATCGTGTGGCTCCCATGAATGAGGTAATCTCGATCTTGAAGCTAGAAATCATGCAATTAGCTGCACGCATTATGCAAGCAACCCAAGAATTGGAGGAAGTAAGAATGTTTCATTTAAAGATGGAGGAGGTCCTACTGCTTCTGCTATCTGAAGCCCAGGGTAATCCCAGTTCTTCTTTATATACCAGTTGAAATTGTCATTAGATTATTGTACTTGTATGATGTGTCATGTCTCTGAATGGATTATGTTGTAAGAACCCCTATGTTGTCCATGAGTTGTAATGATCCGAATGTTTACGCGAGGTAATCCTCAGTACTTGTATGATTGGCATAAGGTGAACTAATTTTCGTGTGAGCATATTGTATTGGATGAAATAACTGTTTGACTCGAAGTGTATCCAACCTACTGAATTCGAAGATCATGGCATTTTTAATCATAATCATATATAAAGGTGGAATAAATATTTGTTGTGGTTTTGAAGAAATAAATAACAAAACATAGAATTATCTGTGGATATTCGTATTCGAATAAAAATTGGATTTGGATTTAGTTGCCAGGGCCCATGGCAAACATGAATGCTAATTCTCTCAAGTTTTAAATGAAGCAGCTAAACACCCACTATCATTTGTGGCTGCCCGAAGCAAGTGTTTGCGAGATGGAAATTACTATCTACCCCTAACACTAACATCCTTATCGACCGGATTTACACTGTTGTCGATAGGGGTAGACTAGTAACTTCAATCAGACGTGACACGACGGCCTCTGAGCCCATTCAGACACGGTGGGCGCCAAACGTGGGCGGCAAAACACATTTGATTCAAGCTCATCCGAAAGACATGTGTCTCTCCCTCCATTTCCCCATTCATCCATGGTGGGTGGCAAAACAAACTCTCCTCGTCTAAAATTGATGTAGGCTAATATTTTAAAAGGGGATGATGTGTAACTTCCCTCAGACGTGTGCAACCGCCCTACCTGTCAGCCCCGTTCATACACCGTGGGCGCCAACCGTGGGCGGCAAAACACCCTCTCCTCACCCGAAATCGTTACCGACAAATATTTAGGAGATGCAAGATTATCGTCCTATCCCCAACCGATGTGATGTCTGAAATTTAAAATGGGGGATAAGTTCGTAACTTTCCCACATTTCAGACAAGCGCATCCCAAAGTTTGAGATCCCCCTCCCCCTCCATTTCCCCATTCATACACCGTCGGCGCCATGACAACCTCCCCACTGCGGCCAGCCTCCTCCATCCGCCACCCCATCCTCCACCTTGCCGGAGCCGCTACCCCTACCCCGTCGTCCATTGCAAGAGATGGACGTCTCTCATCCACGACGCCGGACCAGGATCATTTCATCATGTCGTCTCACTTCATCAGCGCCGTTGTCCACCTTGACGTTGCCGCTCCTACGACCGCCTCGTCCACGGCAACATGATTTATTCCCCGGCCCAGCCGTCTGCCATCTAAAGTCTTCTTCCCCGCCGTCGATAGCCAACGCACCCGCAGCACCCTAAACGAATCAGTAGGGGCCTACACGGCGTTGCAAGAGAGGTGGTACTCTTCCATATGTGCTTAAGTTATTGATGTCACCCGAAAAATAGATCGTAAATTGTTTACTGTACTTTTCTTGTCCGTACCAAATCGTAGTGTCTAGTTGAAAGCAAACATTGGTTGCGAAGTAGCTTTGTCTGGTTTGCACCTTCAGATTTGCCATGGCACAGTCACTATACTCGTAAAGCTTATGGTTCCCCCCTTTATATTCACTACCATCATCGTAGGTGCTTCACTGCTTCGTGTCGTGCTAGCACTGCTCCTCGAGACCTCAACCCATCAAGTGAAACAACATGCCACTCATAATTCCAAAGCATATGTGTTGCAATACGAATCTAATATGATGCTCATATTACTAAAATAGAGAACGTTTAATTGGTCACCTAATGTTCCTATATTCCTTTCGAAAAGCATGTGCGCTACCCACTGGTCCAGCTAGTTCAACTTTCCTGATTTTACTCTCGATGCTTAGGGTTTCCCCCTTTTTATCTACTCTACTATGATCTCTGTAGGTGCTTTCTGTCGTACTAGCATTACTCCACCCTTCAAGCCACTACTAGGAAAAGGGCTATAGATAGGATTGATACTAATGGCGCACCATGGAAGCAGTGCGCCACTACTATATACTAATGGCGCACCGGTTGGTGATGCGCCATTAGTGTGGAAGACACTAATGGCGCACTAGAAACAGGGTGCGCCACTAGTATTAATTTTTTTTTCCATTTTTCCATACAAACTAATGGCGCATCAGGTCGAAGTGCACCATTACTAGTTCTAACTAGTAATGGCGCACCAGGCAGACAGTGCGCCATTACTGTAAAAAATTATTCTTTTTTTTGCAAAACTACTAATGGCGCACCGTTTCACAATGCGCCATTACTAGTTTAAACTAGTAATGGCGCACTATTACCCGGTGCGCCATTAGTATATATATTTATTTATTTTAATTTTTTGCAAAACTACTAATGGCGCACCACCTGCAGGTGCGCCATTAGTAACTAGGGTTACTAATGGCGCATTTGCTGGTGGTGCGCCATTAGTAACCTGGGACCCCAGCAAGATATTTTGGACAGCCCCACACCTACCCACTCACTTTCCCCACTTCGTTCCCTCCACCTCCTTCTCCAAGATTTCGGCCGCCTCCTCCTCCTCCCCTCATTTCCACCATAGATTCATCAAAATTAAGTGGTGAAATTACCTTTTTTTGATAGGTAAGTAAGGGGAAAGCTATCTTCATGATGTAGATCTACTTTTTTTCTCCCTAGCTCACTCCAACAACGTGCACATGCACTTTTTATGGCCTAGATAGATCTATGTATGTTTGTGGTGTTGCATGTGTTTGTGGTGTTGCATATATGTTTGTATTTGAAGGTACCGGTATTTGAAATGCGATAGTTTCCAATATTTTGCCGGAATGTTTTGATTCATTTCCGTTTCGGCGAGAATTTTGGCACTATGCATTCTTTTTGGTCCTATTTTTAGGGAAGGTCATGCCAAATTTTTTCTTGGTTCTAAAATATCGTTTTGCTCTACCCCGCAGGCGACCATGGTCCGCACGATGACTGAAGGCATCGTGAATAGGTTTTTGAGCTCCGCGATGGCCGAGATGCTTCAAAAGAACGAGACAGAGATAAGATGTCCATGTCGAAGATGCAAGCTGTAGAGCCTTATTGCGGACCCGGATTCCGGGCAGGTGCGGGACCACCTACTCTTGCGTGGTTTCATGGATGGCTATCGGTGGCAAGGTGATGAAGATGACTATGAAGTTGTCCATGGGGGCCGGGCAAGAAATGAGGAAGGGCAACAAGACAAGTACCACCGCGGCGAGGGCGGGCGAGAAGACGAAGAATCTCCAGGTCATGATCACGACGGTGATGCTGTACACAGTCATCATGTAGAAGATATCGTACATGATGATGAGGAAGATCAAGATGAAGGGCATGATCATGAAGATGAAGATGCCGGAGCAGACAACGATGGAGGCTGGGTGCAGGACCCTCATATTCAAGAGCTGCTTCTCAAGCAGACGTATAACGCAAGAGCTGCCGCCCGAGAGAAAGCGAAGATGGATCAACTGGAGATAGACGCGGTTACTCCATTGTATGAAGGATGCAGGCCCGAGGATACCCGCCTGAAAGTAATGCTCATGGCTCTGGAGATGAAGGTAAAACACAAAATGACCGACGCATGCTTCGACGAGAACATGTCATTCTGGCACGAACGTCTTCCCAAGGGGAACAAGTGCCAGACTAGTTTTGAGGAGGCGAAGAAAATCGTGTGTCCTCTGGATTTACCGCACGTAAAATACCATGTGTGCATGAACAATTGTATCATTTATCGGGACGAGCACGCGGAGTCTACCATATGTCCGGTGTGCCGCGTCACTCGATACAAGAAGAGGAAGAAAGCTCCTCGAAAATCGGTGTGGTACTTTCCAATCACTCCTCGTCTGCAGCGGTATTTCACGGACCCTAAGGTAGCAAAGCTCCTGTGTTGGCACGCGGATAGGGAGGAGAAGAAGTGGGAAGATGACGGAAATGATCCGGAGATAAATAAAAAAGAAAAGATGCTGAGTCACTGTAAGGATGCGAGCCAGTGGCAAGTGTTGAACTTCGAATACCCAGAATTTGGGAAGGATCCAAGGAACATCGTGCTGGGCGCGAGCACCGATGGAGTCAATCCGTTTGGCAGCCAGAGAAGCACACATAGCACCTGGCCTGTGTTTGTGTGGATGTACAACCTTCCCCCCTGGTTGTGCATGAAGAGGAAGTACATTCACATGAGTATGCTAATTGAAGGGCCGAAACAACCAGGGACGACATCAATCTGTATCTGGGGCTGCTGAAGGAGGAGCTAGACACGCTGTGGAAAACGCCAGCCAATACGTGGGACGCCGCAGAGAAAGAATATTTCCCTATGAGAGCCGCACTGCTCACGACGGTGCACGACTATCTCGGTTACGGATATCTCACGGGGCAGGTAGTCCACGGATTCATCCACACTCCTGTCCATGAGTCGAGTCGAAAGTAGTGATGTGTAGTTCTGAAACATTGATTGGCTCATGTTGTAATTAAACTTTAATGAATTGTATGTCTCTTTGGTTTGGACAGTCGTTCAACTTAGATGTAATCGATGCTATTTATTAGTAGGACCATGAATCGTGCTATTAATGTCTTGCTTTTCTCTTCCGATCCTTTTGTTGCATACTTATATATTGCTTATGTATGTATTGTCTGTTGTTTGGCTTGTGCATAGAGATGCCGTCATATGTCGTGTACAAGGGTAAGGTTGCCGGAGTCTACGACGACTGGGAGGAGTGTCGGAGACAGGTTCACCGTTTCAGCGGTAACAGTTACAAAGGGTACACCACCAGGGCGGAGGCCGAATCTAGATACGCCCGCTATCTAGCGGGAGAGAGGAGGGAGCGTTGGAGGAACCGGATGAAAACCAGTTTGATCGCGATGATGCTCATCGTGATGACCGCAGCTCTCTTCTATGTGATGGTAGTTTAGATGATTGATATTGACTTGTAATGTGAAGACAAACTCGATACTCGTGGTATCGAGACTTGTAATGTTTTATCTTTGTTCAGTCTTTTGAATTCGGAGATTAATATGATGAATTGTATTCGGAGACTAATCTTCTATTGTATTCGATGAATCTGCTGTTGCTGTGTGCTACTGTCTATACTCTGTCAAATAATATATTTTGTAACCTGTGCAAAAATCAGAAAAGTAAAAAAAAAACAAATATTCATACTAATGGCGCATCACCACTAGGTGCGCCATTAGTATGCCAAAGGATATTAATGGCGCATCAAGACAGAGTGCGCCATTAGTATGCCAAAGGATACTAATGGCGCATCTATCTGCAGTGCGCCATTAGTTTGCCAAAGCACATGGTTAAATATGGCCCCTGGGAGGCACACTAATGGTGCATGGTTTTATATACTAATGGCGCACTAGTGTTGCGCCATTAGTAAAAATTACTAGTGGCGTGCTAGTAATGGTGCACCAGTGATGCGCCATTAGTAGGCAAAACTGGTGCGCCATTAGTAGGTCTTTTCCTAGTAGTGAGCTAAACAACACAACACTCAAAATTCAAAAGCTTAGTTGTTCAAATATGATTGTGATATGATACTGATATTAGTTAACAGACACATTTAATTGGTTAGCTAAAGGTCCCACATGAGTTTCCAAATGCATGTCGCGACATATAGAGAGACAACAGAATTGCATTTCTTTGTCACTTGTTGACTATACTTTCTTGTCCATACCAAATCTTAGTTGTTATTTCAAAGCAAACATCGGTTGCTAACTACCCTTTGCATGGTTTGCAGCTTCAGATCTGCCATCCCACTGCCACGGTCAACACTATGCTCATCATGCTTACGGTTTCCCCATTTTATGATGACCACGATCAGCCTACGTGGTTCATGTCGTAATAGCACTGCTCCACCCATCGAGCTTAACAAGCTTAGTTGTACAAATTCAAATATGTTATTATGCTGATATTAGTAAAACTAAGAGATGTTTAATTGGTCAGCTAAATGTTCCTACTTTAGTTTGGAAATGCATGTGAGCCACATATGGAGAGACCGGAAGGAATAGTATTTCTCTGTGCGCTCTCGTTCATCATGGGTGACCAATCGACATTGTATAGAAAGACTTGTAATATCTTCAATCTGATTTCTCCTCTGCTCTTCTTTAAGATGATCCTCTTCTCTTGCGGTTGACTGGCCATGTCGAGTTATTCTCCCTTAGTATATTTTGAATCTGTCAGGTCAGGTCGACTTATTCTTCTTTACTATATGTTGAAGATGTCATCTGCGAAGTATCATCACTTCTGGAGCTCTCATATTTTTAGTATTAAGCCACATTATATTAATGCACACACCAAATTACAGCATGCTTGGCACCTCTTAGAAGAATTGCAGAGATAGCACAAAGTGGTTTATAGGGAGGAAGTATTGGATTAGAATCACTTATGCATTACAAAGATAATCTCACTTGTTTTATGTTTTCATGCATGTCAAGTATTGAACATTATCAAAATGAATATGAGAATGGGTGCACGACAGGACTATTGCGGAACAATCCACTGGCTAACAAACATGGCATGGTGGAGGATGGCCTATCTTATTCACCCATCAAGGTGCTTGCTTTAACTTTCCAAGGTTGTATTGGTCGCACATATTTTGCATCTGACCTCTTGCATTACTTCTACTTTGTTACACCATCTGCTTAGTTTAAGCATCATATATGAGTATATGCCATACCTGTCCATTTTCTGTAACTATTCCATGTGTCATCATACTATGTTTTTCCAGTCAAATGTCATTCTTTCGTAATAAATGTCCAAAGGAAGAGGGTGAGTGCAGATCCTCAAGGAGTACAAACTACGTATTTGGAGAAGGTAGTGATGGACAAGCATCCATAGAAAACACAGGACCAACTGTACCACACTTTACCCCTACTCCAGTGGCCAAACCCATATTAGAACTGCTGAGAGCCCAGCGTCAGGTACTGTCTATGATATCAATTCAAAATTTGAACTCCTAAATTTCTGCATGTGCCTTACCTTCTCTCTTGTATGAACACTAATTTCAGATGAATCTCCTTACTCAACGGATCATATAGGATCTCATGACAATACTGGGATTTGCATTGCTCTTGCCAGTACCTCTTGCCCTTTGTCAGCATACTTACACTCGTTCCTATTTGATTATGTAGCATCACTATAAATGTTCGCTTCTTTATCCTCCCTTTGCTTGAAATTATAATATCTATATTTACTCTTAGATAAATGTAGAATTAACACAATGGTTATGAAGTTTTGGATTGCTCATGTAAGTACCTGTTGTCATGTGCTGCCTCTGTATCGAATTAATTGTTGATCAATTGGATGTATTAAGAACTTAATAGTTCTAGATGAAGGAAATATGCCTATAGGCAATAATAAAGTTATTATTTATTTCCTTATATCATGATAAATGTTTATTATTCATGCTATAATTGTATTAATTTCACACCCTAGCTAGTTCATGCAGTAGAGTGATTGCATCATGTCTAAATTTCCCAGAAAGATGAAATGGGGATGACAGAACACCCAGCACCCCCCTGGAACAACTAGGGTTTACTAAAAAAACATTTTCAATGAACTTGAAATGCCCTTCTAAAAAGTCCACCCTTTTTGTTTTGGGTTAAAACCTTTGACAAAAATGGTGCACATTTTTCTAGGACATCTTAAGGTCATTGGATTAATTCATATAGTATTTGCATTTGGGCATTTAAATGCTATAAAATATTTTAAATGCTCAAATAATCATAAACAAAAATGTTTACTGTTGGATTTATTCTAAGTAGTAGCCATGATTAATTTTATGATTTTTGGAAATGCCCTGGCATTTTTAATAAAGCCCTAAAGTTACAAAAATAATAGAAAATAAATAAAAAACAGAAAACAGAGAGAGAGAGAGAAAACCACCTGGGCCTTCTTACCTGGCGCGCCTGTAGCCCAAGTGGCCAGCCCAGCACGGCCCAGTCCATCTGGCCGTGCCAGCCATCCCCTTCCTTGGGACAGAAGGACGACGGGCGCGTGCCCGACGCGGGCGCACCGCCGTGCGCCACCTCCTGCTTGCCGCTTCGCCGCTGGACGGGCTGTACGACCTCCACGTCGCGCCCCCGACCCCCTGGACACCTCACACTTCCCCCCTGCTCTCTCCCTCGCCCCCCTGACGCCATGGCCGACGCAGCCGCTGCCGTCCCGCCGCCATAGCCGTAGCCACCGTCGTCTCTGCGCCGCCCCACCGTGTCCACGAGCTCCGCCGCATCTCCCTCGACCTCCTCGCTGAGCTACGCAATGCCGGAAGCCCTGCAACGCCTTCCTCGACCTCTTCTTCAACCTTCAGGCTCCGAGATCGCCGGTGACCCCGCGCTCGACTCGCTGCCTCCCCGAGCTCTCCGAGGCCACCGCTGCACTCGCCGTGAGCTCCTGTTTCTTCTCCCCATAGCCACGTCGCTCGAGCTGCCCCCTCACCCCGTTGGCCTTCACGGCCGAGAGCTCGGCTCCGCCGGCCATGTCGCTGTCGTGGCCACAGACGCGTAAGCTCGAAACCGAGCATGTCACCGCACTCACCACGTCCCTAGGAGCCGCAGCACCGCTCCGCATCTCCTGCCGTGCCTCCTAGCGACGACCCCGAACTTGTCCGAGCTCCGACAGCCGCCAACGTCGTTGCCGGCATCTTTTCCGACCACCCCGAGCCCAAACACCACCACCACTAGACGCGGACGAGTCTCCTCGTCATGTAGAGCCTCTCCGCTGCGCAAATGGTCGCCTGTGGGCGTTTTCAAAGCGCTCTGTCGCGTCTATCGTCGCCGGCGTCAAACCGCCGGCGAGTTGACCTCGTTTGACCTGGGGTTTGACTCCCCTGGGTCAATGACAGGTGGGCCCAGAGCCCTGCTAATTTTAGCTTAGCACTAATTAACTTTTAGTTAACCCAACAGGTCACTGACATGCGGGCCCAGGCCCCACTGGCAGTTTAGTTAGTATCAACTTAACCCTACTAATTAGTTGTTTCACTGACGTGTGGGTCCCACCAGTTAGGTTTGACCTAGGCAGGCGCCTTTGACCTGGTGACGTCACAGTGACGCAGTTATTTATTTTCTAGATTTTTTCTTATATAGGAAATTCCAGAAAATAGCCAAAACTTCTAAAAATCATAGATAATCAACCATAGCTCCAAATCAAACAAATTATATATGAAAAATGATCAGAAAAATTCAATATTTCCATATGTAATGGTTTCATGCATGACAAAACACTTTAACCTTGTTGTTTAGGTGAAACAAGCTAATACACTTATAATGCATAAGAACTTAAGCTTCCATTTGAATCTTTGATTCAAATGGACCGATTTCAACTTGTTTCACATTGCATTAGGCAGGACACCTCATTTTTCCATGTCATAGCATGCATCATATTGTTGCATATTGCCATGTGTTGATTATATACTGTGATGTCTTTCGTGGTAGGTTCTGCCTCCGAGGATATCTCCGAGTATCTAGCTGAAGGGCAGTACCCTACTACCACTCCATCAGGCAAGCAGCCCCATTGATCATATCGATACAATCCCATGTTCTCGCCTCTGCTCTCGTTTACTGCATTAAGACAACAACGTTTCAAACTGCTGTGTGCTACGGTAGTTGAACCCTTATCCTATGCATGACCTGTCATTGCCACAGTAACTAGATGCAACCCACTAGCATGTGTAGGAGTTGATTGAGCCATGTATGTGTTTCCTACCTTGCTATGCCTGCTATGCTTAGAGTTGGGTCAGGTCTAGTTCATCTGGGTGATGGGCTAGAGTGAAATGATTATGTCGGTAATGTGAGGGATGTGTTGAACATGTTTTGGTAAAGGTATCGATGAGAGGCCATGTAGGAGTACATGGTGGGTTGTTTCATTGAGGCCGTCATAAGAACTGAGATCTGTATGCGTGACTTAAGATTCAGCTACTACCACACATTGGGCCCTGAAATATGACCCCGCTCGACTTACTAACCCCTCTCCTCCTCTGTCCAGGAGTTGCAACTAGTTTCTGGTGTTTGTAGGTTATGTGTTGGCGGCCGTGCGTAGCACTGACCCTAGGGGTGGGCTATGATGTGGTAGATACACTGTGGCCGGGTATGCCGGGCGCCCGTTTGGCGTCTCGGGACCCTGTACACATTGTTTGGGGCCGTTGAGGACACCCCAGCCGGATTTCCTTGCGGATGGAACCCGAATAGGCGATAAACCTAGACTAGAGACTTGTGCGGTTAGTCAGGTCGTGGTCTACACCCACGTCGGTTTTCGCTTGAAGTCTGCCGAGCACATGTCGTGTGCAAATGCTAAGTGGTGGAAACATGTGTGACGAAGTACACCCCTGCAGGGTATAAAACTATTCGAATAGTCACGTCCGCGATAAAGGACTACTTGGTTGCCTATACATTTCATAGACAAGTTAATGGTTACTACTAAAAGACTCAAGATAAGTGTGAGTACCGAGGATGGCCCTCTCGTAGGATGATGAGGGAGGATCCCCGGTGGAGTATTGTGTTGGTGATTAGTGGACTCGTGTGCGAAAACTATTTTACTAGTGGTGTCTCATAGGATAGCTTAGCCAAGAGTCAAAGCTGGCTTGCTGCAATAACTCCACCACCTTCTTGAGAATGAGCATGTATAGTAGGTTCTGTTGTAAGACTGGCTGAGTACCTTTGTACTCATGTTGCTTTAATTACTGTTTTCAGACGACAACACCGCCCCTCCGATGGGTTTTATGTTTACCTCGACATCGATGAGTAACTTGCCACCCAGGTGGTGATCCTGGCCATGGAGGGCGCTATGTAGATAGACAGGCTTCGACAAGCCTTCTTTCTTTCTAGTGTCTGTACCCAGACTATTTGCTTCCACATGTGCTTGTATGCTTGTATGACTTGAGTGACGGTTCATGTGACCCCTACCTGTATGAACATGTTATGTATGGCTCTCTGGAGCCTTTAAATAAATATTTGAGTCGTAGAGTTATGTTGTGATGCCATGTTGTATTTACACATATCGAGCATATTGTGTGTATGATTGAAATGCTTGGTATGTGTGGGATCCGACAGTATAGTTGTTTATCCTTGGCAGGCTCTCTTATGGGGAAATGTAGTCTAGTGCTTCCATGAGCCATAGTAGTCCGCTACAGCCCGGTTCAACGGAGTCCTGCTAGCCCAGCACTACTGCTCAGGACACTTGACTGGCCGGCATGTGTTTCACTTGGTTCCTGTGTCTGTCCCTTCGGGGAAATGTCACGCGGTGACATCCAGAGTCTTGCCTAGCCTGCTATAGCCCGGGTTCCCGGAGTCCTGTTAGCCCAGTGCAACAGCCCGGATTCACACGCTGCTGACCGACATGCTCGATGTGATTCATGTATGCCTGTCCCCATAGGTTGGTGCCGCTTTGGGTTCACGACTAGCCATGTCGGCCCGGGTTCTCTTTCATATGGATGCTAGCGACACTATCATATACGTGAGCCAAAAGGCGCAAACGGTCTCGGGCCATGGTAAGGCGACACCCGTGGGAATACCGTGCGTGAGGCCGCAAAGTGATATGAGGTGTTACCGGCTAGATCGATGGGACTTGGAATCGGGGTCCTGACAATTCACTGGAAACTTAGTACATGTGTGAATACATAGACAAACAGAGTGTCACTAGTATGCCTCTACTTGACTAGCTCGTTGAATCAACGATGGTAAGCTTCCTAACCATAGACATGAGTTGTCATTTGATTAATGGGATCACATCATTAGAGAATGATGTGATTGACTTAACCGATCCGTTATCTTAGCATGATGATCGTTTAGTTTGTTGCTATTTCTTTCTTCATGACTTATACATGTTCCTATGACTATGAGATTATGCAACTCCCGAGTACCGGAGGAACACTTTGTGTGCTACCAAACGTCACAACGTAACTGGGTGATTATAAAGGTGCTCTACAGGTGTATCTGATGGTAGTTGTTGAGTTGGCATAGATCGAGATTAGGATTTGTCACTCCGATTGTCGGAGAGGTATCTCTGGGCCCTCTCGGTAATGCACATCACTATAAGCCTTGAAAGTATTGTAACTAATGAGTTAGTTGCAGGATGATGTATTATGGAACGAGTAAAGAGACTTGCCGGTAACGAGATTGAACTAGGTATTGAGATACTGACGATCGAATCTCGGGCAAGTAACATACCGATGATAGAAGGAACAACGTATGTTGTTATGCGGTTTGACCGATAAAGATCTTCGTAGAATATGTAGGAGCCAATATGAACATCCAGGTTCCGCTATTGGTTATTGACAGGAGACGTGTCTCGGTCATGTCTACGTAGTTCTCGAACCTGTAGGGTCCGCACGCTTAATGTTCGGTGACAATCGGTATTATGAGTTTATGTGATTTGATGTACCAAAGGTAGTTCAGAGTCCCGGATGAGATCATGTACATGACGAGGAGTCTCGAAATGGTCGAGAAGTAAATATCTATATATTGGACGACCATATTCGGACATCGGAAAGGTTCCGAGTGATTCGGGTATTTTTCGGGGTATCGGGGAGTTACGGGAATACGAGGAAGAAGTAATGGGCCTCATGGGCCAAGTGGTGGAAGAGAGGAGGCAGGGCGCGCGCCCCACTAGACCAAACCGAATTGGACTAGAGGCCCAGCCCCCCTTTCCTCCTTTTCCTCCATCTCCTTCCTTATCCCTCTCCTCCTTCCTTTCCTCCTCCTAGTAGGAGTAGGAAAGAGGAGTCCTACTCCTACTAGGAGAAGGACTCCTCCTCCTGGTGCGCCCTACAGGGGCCAGCCGGCCTCCCCCTTGCTCCTTTATATACGGGGGCAGGGGGCACCCTAGAACACACAAGTTGATCTGTTGATCTCTCCCAGCCGTGTGCGGTGCCCCCTCCACCATAATCCACCTCGATCATATTGTAGCAGTGCTTAGACGAAGCCCTGCGTCGGTAGCATCATCATCACCATCATAACACCGTCGTGCTGAGGAGACTCTCCCATGAAGCTCTGCTGGATCGGTGTTCGTGGGACGTCATCGAGCTGAACGTGTGCTGAACTCGGAGGTGCCATGCGTTCGGTACTTGGATCAGTCGGATCGTGAAGACGTACGACTACATCAACCACGTTATGCTAACGCTTCCGCTTTCAGTCTACGAGGGCACGTGGACACACTCTCCCCTCTCATTGCTATGCATCACCATGATCATGTGTGTGCATAGGAATTTTTTTGAAATTACTATGTTCCCCAATAGTGGCATCCGAGCCAGGTTATTGCGTAGATGTTATATGCACGAGTAGAACACAAGTGAGTTGTGGGCGATACAAGTCATACTGCTTACCAGCATGTCATACTTTGGTTCGGCGGTATTGTTGGATGAAGCGACCTGGACCGACATTACGCATACGCTTATGCGAGACTGGTTCTACCGACGTGCTTTGCACACAGGTGGCTGTCGGGTGTCAGTTTCTCCAACTTTAGTTGAACCGAGTGTGGCTACACCCGGTCCTTGATAAGGTTAAACCATCACTAACTTGACGAACTATCGTTATGGTTTTGGTGCATAGGTAAGAACGGTTCTTGCTCAGCCCGTAGCAGCCACGTAAAACTTGCAACAACAAAGTAGAGGACGTCTAACTTGTTTTTGCAGGGCTTGTTGTGATGTAATATGGTCAAGGCGTGATGAGATATAAGTTGTTGTATGAGATGATCATGTTTTGTTAAAGTTATTGGCAACTTGCAGAAGCCTTATGGTTGTCTCTTTATTGCATCAGATGCAAGTGCCATGTAATTGCTTTACTTTATCGCTATGCGATAGCAATAGTTGCAAAAGCAATAGCTGGTGAGATGATCATGTGACGACACGTTGATAAAAGATCAAGATGATGGAGATCATGGTGTCATGCCGGTAACAATGGAGATCATGACAGTACTTTGCAGATGGAGATCAAAAGCACAAGATGATGATGGCCATATCATGTCACATATTTGGATTGCATGTGATGTTTATCTTTTATACTCCCTCCGTTTCTTTTTAGTCTGCATATAACATTTGGTCAAAGTCAAACTTTCTTAACTTTGACTAAATTTATAGAAAAAAATATTAAGATTCATAATATAAAATCAATATTGTTAGATGCATCATGAAATAAACTTTCCTACCATATAGCTTTAGTATTGTAGATGCTAATATTTTTTTCTATAAACTTTGACCAAATCTTATATGCAGACTCAAAAGAAAAGGAGGGAGTACATCTTATTTTTGCTTAGTTCGGCGGTAGCATTATAAGATGATCTCTCACTAAATTTCAAGGTACAAGTGTTCTCCTTGAGTATGCACCGTTGCCAAAGTTCGTCGTGCTGAGACACCACGTGATGATCGGGTGTGATAAGCTCAACGTTCATCTACAACGGGTGTAAGATAGTTTTGCAGATGTAGAATACTCGGGTTAAACTTGATGAGCCTAGCATATGCAGATATGGCCTCGGAACACTGAGACCGAAAGGTCGACCGTGAATCATATAGTAGATATGATCAACATAGTGATGTTCACCATTGAAAACTACTCCATCTCACGTGATGATCGGACATGGTTTAGTTGATATGGATCACGTGATCACTTAGATGATTAGAGGGATGTCTATCTAAGTGGGAGTTCTTAAGTAATATGATTAATTGAACTTAAATTTATCATGAACTTAGTCCTGATAGTATTTGCATATCTATGTTGTAGATCAATAGCTCCCGGTGTAGCTCTCCGTTTATTTTTGATATGTTCCTAGAGAAAAACTAAGTTGATAGATGTTAGTAGCGATGATGCGGATTGGATCCGTGATCTCAGGATTATCCTCATTGCTGCATAGAAGAATTATGTCCTTGATGCACCGTTAGGTGACAGACGCATTGCAGGAGCAGATGCAGACGTTATGAACGTTTGGCGAGCTCGATATGATGACTACCTCATAGTTTAGTGCACCATGCTTTATGGCTTAGAGTTAGGGCTTCAAAGACGTTTTGAATGCCACGGAGCATATAAGATGTTCCAAGAGTTGAAATTAGTATTTCAGACTCATGCCCATGTCGAAAGGTATGAGACCTTTGACAAGCACTTTTCCTACAAGATGGAGGAGAATAGCTCAGCTAGTGAGCATGTGCTCAGAATGTTTGAGTACTACAATCACTTGAATCAAGTGGGAGTTAATCTTCCAGATAAGATAGTGATTGACAGAGTTCTCTAGTCACTATCACCAAGTTACTGGAACTTCGTGATGAACTATAATATGCAAGGGATAACGGAAACGATTCCCAAGCTCTTCGTGATGCTGAAATCGACAAAGGTAGAAATCAAGAAAAGCATCAAGTGTTGATGGTTGACAAGACCACTAGTTTCAATAAAAGGGCAAAGGGAAGAAGGGGAACGTCAAAAAGAACAACAAGCAAGTTGTTGCTCAAGTGAAGAAGCCCAAGTCTAGACCTAAGCCTGAGACTAAGTACTTCTACTGCAAAGGACTGGTCACTGGAAATAGAACTGCCCCAAGTATTTGGCGGATAAGAAGGATGGCAAAGTGAACAAAGGTATATTTGATATACATGTTATTGATGTGTACTTTACTAGTGTTTATAGCAACCCCTCAGTATTTAATACTAGTTCAGTTGCTGAGATGAGTAACTCGAAACGGGAGTTGCAGAATGAACAGAGACTAGTTAAGGGTGAAGTGACGATGTGTGTTGAAAGTGGTTCCAAGATTGATATTATCATCATCGCACACTCCCTATACTTTCGGGATTAGTGTTGAACCTAAATAAATGTTATTTGGTGTTTGCATTAAGCATGAATATGATTTGATCATGTTTATTGCAATACGTTTATTCATTTGAAGTTAGAGAATAATTGTTGTTCTGTTTACATGAATAAGACCTTCAATGGTCATACACCCAAGGTGAATGGTTTACCGAATCTCGATCGTAGTGATACACATATTCATAATATTGAAGCCAAAAGATGCAAAGTTAATAATGATAGTGCAACTTATTTGTGGCACTGCCATTTAGGTCATATTGGTGTAAAGCGCATGAAGAAAATCCATGTTGATGGGCTTTTGGAATCACTTGATTATGAATCAGTTGATGCTTGAGAACCATGCCTCATGGGCAAGATGACTAAGACTCTGTTCTTCGAAACAATGTAGCGAGCAACAGACTTGTTGGAAATAATACATATTGATGTATGCAGTCCGATGAGTGTTGAGGCTCACGGCAGGTATAGTGTCACATCCCTAATTCTGGTCTGACCTATGCTAGCTTCCATGTGAGCATCATGTTTAAATTAAAATGAAATTTGAATTGAGCAATTTTCAAAAGCCTCAGAAAACCTCTAAAAATAACCAACATTTAAATCTCATAAAATGAGTCCAAGAAAATGTTCCTGTTATTCTGTGAAAATATGGGCATGACGTGAAATTCAAACCAATATTTTTGGAGTCACAGAAATAATTTATTTTGGGCCTTTGATTTAAATCAATAACATATTTGGGTTGGAATTATTTGTGTTATATAAGAAATAATGTTCAAATATTTTGTAAGTTTGCATGTGACCTGGGACTAGCTCTCTGAGCTGACATAAAAATTTACAGAAAGTTTAGAATGGTTTAGTTTCCAAACTAAATCAAAACAAAATAACAGAAATAGAAAAGAAAAATAAAAGAGAGAGAGAGAAGGACTAACCTGGCGCCCACCAACCGGCCCAGCTCCTATACTGGTCCAGCACTGTGCCGACCCAACCCACCTCCACCTCCCCTGTCGTCCACCTCCCTAGGCCAGTAGGCAGAGCGCGTGCTCGCCGCGCGCGCACACGTGCCCGAGGCACCTCCTGCCTGCCTAGCTACCCCTCGACGACCTGGAGGCTCTGGACATCGCCACACAGCCCCATGGTCCTCTCCCTGGCTCCCCTCGTCCTTCCCCTCCCCTAGATCCCTCTCTCTCTCACTATCGAGCGGGGCTCGTCTCCACCGACGCCATTTACCGTAGCCACCGCCTCCCCCTGAACCTCTCTCCTTGTCTAGAAGATCCCCCATGACCACCTCTTCCTCCTAGACGAGTCACGTGAGCTCGGCCGCCCTGCATCGCCATCTGCGTCGTCTTCTTCTCCCTCCGGCCGCCGAGATCGCCTGCAATGCCACAACGCCGTCCATGCCTCCCCGAGCCCGCTGTTCTGATCTGCGTGTGCGCTGTGAGCTCCTCTCTGTTTCCCCTCCGCCCCCTTGCTCTAGTTCGTTCTGCATCCGCTGCCCCACGAGCTCCCGCGCCGCCGTTTGCCATTGTCGTTGCACGCATAGTCCCCGAGCTCGTCCGCTTGTAGACATGCCCTTAGCGTGTTGCTGGTGATCCCAGGAACCCTTACAGCCCCTCAGCTGCTCTCGCCATGCCCCATAGCGCTGCCTGCCTCGAACCCGAAGCTCCAGCCGCCGCCACGATCTCGACTCCGGTGAGCCCGCTCCACCCCAGCACCTCCCACCACCACCAGATGGCGCACTGCAATGCCAGCTTCCCAACACGCCTAGCCGCGTGTCCTCCCAACGCCGGAGCTGGCCAAATGGCCAACGCTGCCGTGCTCCGGTCATCGCCGGTGCTAACCCGCCGACGTGGCTAGATTAGTCTAGCCACTAAGCACCACCCAAGTCACTGACAGTGGGCCCAGCCCTTCTAATCTTTAGATTAGGTTTTTATTTTTTAAACCTATTAGTCAACTAAGTCCATGACGTGTGGGACCCACGGGCCAGGTTTGACCTGGGCTGACCCGTTGACTCACTGACATCATCCTGACGTGCTGCTGACGCAGTAATTCATTTTCTGGAATTAGTTTAATTCGAAAAATTAGAAAATCCAAAAAGGCCTAAACTTCTAAAAATCATAGAAAATAAACCGTAACTCCAAATGATATGATTTATATATGAAAAATTATCAAAAAAATCCAATCTATCCATCTATACCATTTGCATGCATGTTAGAGTAACTTATGACTACTGTTTAGGGCAAATGAAATAAATGGAGTTGAATTTGAATCTTCGATTCAAACCAACTTCATTTAATCTGGTTGCTAGATGCATTAGCTCAAATCACATCATATTGCCATGTCATGATCATGCATCATATTGTCGCATTGCATTGATTGTGTTCTTTCTCTGTTGCCGGTGTTTGTCCCCTCTCAGTAGACGTGGTTTCGACGATGAGTTCAATGACACCGATGAAGAGTTATACTATCTTCAGAAGTGTCAGGCAAGAAAAACCCCCTTGTTCATTCTGATACAATCCCACTCTCTCGCTCCCATTCTCTTTTACTGCATTAGGACAACATCGATTCAACTGTTACATACTGCGGTAGCTGAACCCCTTTTCCTCTGCATGACCTGTCATTGCCACAGTAAATAAATGAAACCCACTAGATGAGTAGGAGTTGTTTGAGCCCTGATGTGCCTACTCATTCATGCTTGTTTGTCATGCCTGCTACTGCTTAGAGTTGAGTCATGTCTGATTCACCGGGAATAAATTGGAATGGTGATGAACATGTCCTACTGTGTGTGAGCTAAGTGTGTGAACAAGATTTGGTAAAGGTAGCGGTGAGAGGCCATGTAGGAGTACATGGTGGGTTGTCTCATTGAAACCATCCTCAGGAACTGAGTTCTGTGTTTGTGATCCATGAACAGCTACTACAACACATTGGGCTCCAGGCACTCGAAGCTCTCTCGACTTATTAATCAACCTGATCTCTGTCCAGGAGTTGCAACTAGTTTCTGGTGTTTGTAGGATATGTGTTGGGGTCGTGCATAGTGCTGACCCTAGGGGTGGGCAATGATGCGGTAGAGACACGAGGGATGGTGTACTGGGACGCCCGTTTGGTGCCTCGGGAACCTTACTCTCATCGTTTGGGGCCGTGAGCAAAACCCCGGCCGGATCTCCTTGCGGATGGAACCCGAATAGGCGATAAACCTGGACTAGAGACTTGTGTGGTTAGTCAGGTCGTGGCCGACTCCCTCGCCAGGCTTCCGCTTGAAGGTTGCCGAGATACACGACGTGTACATGGTGGTAAGTGGCGAGAGCGTCTGTGAAGAAGTACACCCCTGCAGGGTTAACATCATCTATTCGAATATCCGTGTCTGCGGTAAAGGACTTTTGGGTTGCCTGTACAGTTCATAGACAAGTGAAAGTGGATACTCTAAAATGCACAAGATAAATGTGAGTGATATGGATGGCGTTCTCGTAGGGAGACGGGAGCGAATCCATAGTGGTGTATTGATATGGTGAATATGTGGACTCGTGTGCACCACCTCAAAAGAGTTACTTGCAGTCGTAGTTTAGGATAGCCACCGAGTCAAAGTTGTCTTTCTGTAGTTAAACTCCACCACCCCCTTTGTTGATACCAATGCATATGTAGCTAGTTCTGATGTAAGTCTTGCTGGGTACATTTGTACTCACATTTGCTTAATTTATATTTTTGTAGAGAGACTTCAGTCTCGCTAGTAGTTTCGTGTGGACTTCGACGTTTAGCTTTATACCTCAGCTACGATCTTGTGCCGTCAGGATCTGGTAGATACTCAGGCTTCTCAGCTTTTTTTATTTGTAGATGTCTGTACTCAGACATGTTAAGCTTCCGCATGTGCTTTGACTTGTATGCTCTGAATGTTGGGTCATGATACCCAAGTTTGTAATATCTCGCTTCTCGGAGCCTATTGAATAAATACTTGAGTTGTAGAGTCATGTTGTGATGCCAAGTTGTATTTGCACATATCGAGCATATTGTGTGTATGATTGAAATGATTGGTATGTGTGGGATCCGACAACCTAGTTGTCTATCCTTGGTAGCCTCTCTTATGGGGAAATGTAGTCTAGTGCTTCCACTGAGCCATGGTAGTCTGCTACAGCCCAGTTTACCGGAGTCCTGCTAGCCCAGTTGCTACTGCTCCGGAACACTTAGACTGGCCGGCATGTGATCCACTTCGTTCCTGTGTCTATCCTTTCGGGGAAATGTCACGCGGTGACCTCCGGAGTCCTGCTAGCCTGCTATAGCCCGGGTTCCCGGAGTCCTGTTAGCCTAGTTGCTACAGTCCGGATTCACACGCTGATGACCCACACGTTCGATGTTGGTTCACGTATGCTTATCCCCGTAAGTTAGTGCCACTTTGGGTTCATGACTAGTCATTTTGGCCCGGGTTCTCTGTCATATGGATGCTAGCGACACTATCATATACGTGAGCCAAAAGGCGGAAACTGTCCCGGGCCAGGTAAGGTGGCACCCGTGGGAATACCGTGCGAGAGGCCGCAAAGTGATATGATTTGTTACATGCTAGATCGGTGTGACTTAGGATCGGGGTCCTGACAGCTTTGGTATCAGAGCCTGACTGCCTGTCGGATTACCAAGCCAAACTGGTCGAAATTGAGTCTAGAAATGCTTTAGTTATATGCAGGGGAATTGATTGTGGATGGAACGTAAGGCTCTTGTTACTCCTTATACCTCATGCCCTCTGATCCGAGTCATCTTGTCTTTCCTACGGGGTTAAGGAACTAGGCTTTCTCTTCTTTCCATCAGGGTCATGTGTTACTAATCAGTAGACTTATAAGATTGTTGGATTTAAGCCCCAGTTCAGTTTCTACTACTTCCGTGTATTCATAGTTGGTCTCGAAACCTTGATATTGTGATTCTGAGTGGTTATGCCACCATTTTTGCATGATGTCTCAAATCCTTTGAGCATTTACAGCCGTTATGTTGTCCGAGTCATCCTAGGTTTCTAAACCATCTGATGCATTTGCAAAATACTTTCCCTCTGGTTTTGTTGTTCTTTTAGGCCAGGTTAATCACACTAATTGTTGAGTTGAGGTATTCTATTGCCTCGACATATATGTTGGAGTTATTATTAAGACCCTAGGTGTCTTAGAAGATTACCTAGTAATCTAGCCATGTTTGTGTCCCAGTGTGATGATTCTGGCCATCATTCTCGAAAGCATCCTATGATGCCACTTAGTTAGTAGGCATTCTATTCCTGGGTTTTTGAACCGGAGATTCACACTACTTACCTCGTGTTGATAGTGTTTGCTAGTTCCTTTAGGATATTAGTAACATTTGCGATAGTCCTCGAGGTCTGTGGTACATCGTTCTTCCAATACCATGAAACAATATGGCAGGAGTTCTCTTGAACCAAAACATCACAACAGGAGTGCTTTCGATGAGTTCTTCATTCTATATTGTGACTCTGCGAGTTCAACCTTTCTGCATGGGTTATCCGGAAGAAATAACATGCTAATCCATGCATCCATAACTCAGAAAATCATATGTTCTTTGAGTTGTCCCTCATTAGTTGTTTTCTGACCTCCGCCTATCAATTTATAGTCAGGAGTAGTCGTGCACTCATGTTATCGATGCCTATTACTCTTGTGGTTCGTCAAGCCATTCTATTCTAGAATGACTAGGAGAAACAAACTCCAGTACCTCATCCATATCCAGGATTGGGTCAAAGCAGTTGTAATCCACAAATCAAATGCCAATCAAGCTTTTGATTCTGTACTACCTTGGAGTATTACCATCTTTATATCAAGAATGTCATGGAAATTGCACACCATCCTATGAACTCTTGATACAGTGATACTTCTTTCCATCATTATTCATTCCTCGGTCCACGTGTTATTGTAACCGGAACGCCGACAAGTGAATCATGATGCGTGAAACCTATACTCCTAGCAACTCCATTGCTTGGTAGTTAAATGGACAATAACCTCATTCTCAACGTGTTGATTTTTGAATCATCACCCTAAGGTTGATTGTTCTACCTAGCCTTATTTCCAGTGCACTTTTTGATCAATGAGTTAGGATAGTGTCAATCCTTGCTTATATGATCATATCATCTTGCCCTGAAGAGCAAGATTGTTGTCGAGCTTAATAACATATCGATGGTTCGTGATATTCCGAATATCGTCTCGGAAGTATTACCAGGTTATCACCTAACCGCTATGTTGAGTTTGTGATCATGTTGGTTTTCCTCCAAAACAACCTCTCTCCATGAATCTGTGTTGCATACCCTTGAGCTAGTTGGTTAAGCTAGACAACAACTTGGAGAGTTGGAAGATAATAGCTTGTCTGACCTAGCTCATCCCTAAGGGATATCTTGTATCTATGTTGAAGAAAGATGGTATTTTCATCGATTGATCCTCATGAACAGTTAATGGACCTATCATCTTATCCAAACTTTGATTTGAGTGTGGGCTATCGTCAAATCAAATCAAAACGAATGATGTTTGTAATGTTGTCTTACTCGTGGTTGATCCCTCGAGCATACATCATTATATCTTTTGGTCTGACCAATGCTATCACTTTGCTCACATAGTTATGGGATTCCATCTATATGGAAATCTCGATGAATTGTTGTTGAGCCCATCAGCAGCATATTTATCATCTCCATGATTATGTTGAACATTAAAGCTAGTGTTGGAATCTTTTGTAAGCATTATCTTCATGTCCCGTTCATGAAGTTATTTTCTCCAAGTTCACGTGCATTAGGTGCAAGTTGCCGCCATGAATTTCAGAAAGTTTGTTTCGCTTCCTCTGGAATCATTCCAAGTCAGTCATGCATACGTGCGAAGTATTCTATTGTCTGGAGACTTGCAACCTTCATTCTATATGAATCCCTAGCACACCAAGCCACTAATTGATTTGTTCAAGGAAAATAAGTTCTTAAGTGCTAATCCTTAAGGACCCAAAGGTACATGCGTAGGACTTCGCTCTCCGCAATGATGGTTCCCAATCAGAACTCGATAGTGTTTTATTATAAGACTACTATGTGGTCATGCTTGTCTTGGACAACATGCTCACATGTATGTAGCAGAACCATCTCATGTTTTGGAGCTTTCTATCGTAGTTCATTTCCTAAGAATCTCGCAACGTCATTTCGTCGGTTTGTGTTGCAAACTTTCTTTTCAGACATGCTGAGTCTGAAGTATCCTATCACCAATCGAATCTGAATCTCAGGCAGATATGATGGTTGGAACATTCCCAATAGATGCATTTTGTTCCCAGCTTGCACCTCCATTGTACCAATTTCCCATGGGCTGCCCTTTTCAGCAGTTGTTGTCCAAGATCATCTTCAAAAGTGGACATACCATGGGTCCCATCCATTTCCGATGATAAGAAAAATCATCCATTGCGTTGTCTTTAACAAGGTAGTCCACATCATCCATTTTAGTCTGAGTATGCCAATCTTTCGAACTCCTTCAAATGATCGATTGTGATTTCCTTAGGCTAGTATAGAGAGTTTCAATGATCTTTGTGTCAAAAGTAATTCTTTTTGCCACTTAAGGGAATAATTCTATGAGTCACCAACCCAGAGGTGTCCGTAATTCTGGTCTGACCTATGCTAGCTTCCATGTGAGCATAATGTTTAAATTCAAATGAAATTTGAATTGAGGAATTTTCAAAAGCCTTAGGAAATCTCTAAAAATAACCAACATTTAAATATCATCAAATGAGTCCAAGAAAATGTTCCTGTTATTCTGTGAAAATATTGGCATGAGGTGAAATTCAAACGAATATTTTTGGAGTCACAGAAATAATTTATGTTGGGCCTTTGATTTAAATCAATAACATATTTGGGTTGGAATTATTTCTGTTATATAAGAAATAATGTTCAAATATTTTGTAAGTTTGCATGTGACCTAGGACTAGCTCTCTGAGCTCAGATAAAAATTTATAGAAAGTTTTAAAATGGTTTAGTTTCCAAACTATATCAAAACAAAATAACAGAAATAGAAAAGAAAAATAAAAGAGAGATAGAGAGAGAAAAGGACTAACCTGGGGCCCACCAACGGACCCAGCTCCTGTACTGGTCTAGCATTGTGCCAGCCCAGCCCACCTCCACCTCCCTGTCGTCTTCCTCCCTAGGCCAGTAGGCAGAGCGCGTGCTCGCCGTGCGCGCACACGTGCCAGAGCCACCTCCTGCCTGCCTAGCTGCCCCTCGACACCCTAGAGGCTGTGGACGTCACCACGCAGCCCCCTGGTCTTCTCCCTCGCTCCCCTCGTCCTTCCCCTCCCCTAGATCCCTCTCTCTCTCACCACTGAGTGGGGCTTGTTGCCACCGAAACCGTTTACCATAGCCACCACCTCCCCCTCAACCTCTCTCCGTGTCGAGAAGATCCCCCATGGCCACCTCTTCCTCCTCGACGAGTCACGTGAGCTCGGCCGCCCTGCATCATCCTCTGCATCGTCTTCTTCTCCCTCTGGCTACCGAGATCGCCCGCAATGCCACGACGGCTTCTGTCGGTCTCAAAACCAGCAGATCTCGGGTAGGGGTCCCAAACTGTGCGTCTAAGGCGGATGGTAACAGGAGGCAGGGGACACGATGTTTACCCAGGTTCGGGCCCTCTTGATGGAGGTAATACCCTACGTCCTGCTTGATTGATCTTGATGATATGAGTATTACAAGAGTTGATCTACCACGAGATCGTATAGGCTAAACCCTAGAAGCTAGCCTATGGTATGATTGTATGTTGCCGTACGGACTAAACCCTAGAAGAAGCTAGCCTAGGGTTACATAGAGTCGGTTACAAGGGAGGATATCTACATATCCGTATTGCCAAGCTTGCCTTCCGCGCCAAGGAGAGTCCCATCCGGACACGGGACGAAGTCTTCAATCTTGTATCTTCATAGTCCAACAGTCCGGCTGTCCGGAGACCCCCTAATCCAGGACTCCCTCAGTAGCCCCGAACCAGGCTTCAATGACGATGAGTCCGGCGCGCAGATTGTCTTCGGCATTGCAAGGCGGGTTCTTCTCCATATTCTGAATATTTGCTAAGTAGTGTCCGGCTCCCCATAAATGTTGCACTTCTTGGCTTCTGCGCCCAATAAGGGCTATCTTCCACGTGTCAAGCGAATGCGAGGAGCCAGGGAATTTTTACATTTGCCACCCTAGCCATGTAAATAATTTGTCTATTAAAGGGACGGGGATTCTTATATCCAAACCACACCATCCTCCCACAGCGAGTATCCATCAGAGCGCGCTCGGAAAAATCCATTCCAAAATGGCCGGCCATCGCAGCTCCTCCTCCCACTCCCATAGCCCTAAGCCCGGTGATTGGGAGAAGTGTTCCATCCCGCACAGCCAATTAGTAGAGTTGCAGACCCAGGGATTTCTCCCTCCAGCATATATGGTCCCGTTCGAGCCGGGCTCGCCACCTATAATGGCGGGGAGAAAGCGGAGAGCTTCCCCAATCCCTCCAAGGGGGAGCGGGTATGCCTTGTCCCTTATTTATTACTAAGGGGACTTGAATTTCCAATCCATCCGTTCCTCCGCGGGCTCCTGGAGTTTTACGGCCTCCAGCTGCATAATTTCATCCCCGCTTCCATATTACACATCGCTGGTTATGTTGCCCTTTGTGAGCTGTTTCTGGGCTGCGAGGCTCATTTCGAGCTGTGGAAGAGGCTATTCTGCCTTGTGCCCCGTACACAGGAGGGGTCACTATATCAAGTGGGCGGAGCTGAAATATGGCTCATCGCCGGGACTGGATACCTGTCCGGTACCCCGAAGAAGACGTCTAAAGACTGGCCTTCAGAGTGGTTTTACATGGAGGACGTCCCCCTTCCAGATCCTATTCGGAGGGGACTTCCCGAGTTCAACCCGCTCCTCTGAAGAAACGCCGAAGTTGGCGCCCACGGAGCCCCCAGGAGGAAGACAACGGAGAAGTCCTTTACCTGATGGACCAGATTAAAGTGCTGGCTCAATCAGGATTGACAATAATCAAGGTTATGTCGATATGCATAATGCGGGGGGTGCTGCCACTTCAATATCGAGGGCACCCCCTGTGGTACTTTAACGGGGAAGATGATGCCACCCGCTGCGGGCGTAAGGGACCGGACTCATCTGCTGCTCTAGGAAAAATTATGTCCGAGTTGTTCAAGGGAGAGGAAGAGGAGTTCATCCGTATTAAGCCACGGGATGGATTCTCCATGTACAACCCTCCGAGCTGGGTGAGCTGTCACTTTTTACTCCCAACCTTCCTGCATTCTTCGTCGTAGATACTCACCTTGCCGTTTAATGGCAGGAACTATGAAAAGCTATAAGGGAGGTCAACAGCCCACCTCCACAACCGGAGGACCCTGACCGGGCCCTCGATCCCGGACTCAAAGAGGATCCGTACATATTTGTAGAGCTGATTGATAGGACATTCTATCAATTGAGCTGTGATGACGCCATGGTGGCCATCATGGCCGACTATCCTGGGCTACTCCCCGCATCGCATGTAAGGAAAAACCAGATTCCCAACTTCCCAGAAGGATCCCCTTTTATGCACTTCACTTACCGTACACATATGGTGTTTTATAGGGAAGGCCTTCGGGATGCCATGCCGAACCCGCAGTGACTCACCAACAAGGGGCACCAAAGCCGGGTAGGCCAAAAAGGAAGGCGGTCAGGACTGAGACGCCGCCGCAGAGGTATGATACAAAACCTTTCTCCGTGGTTGTCGTCTTTCTTAAAATATAATGACGTCCATGTTTCCTAGTATGAAAAACGCTCGCCGGACTATATCCGGATAGGTTGCCGATCACGCCTCCACCAGTCGGGCTCCAGGGCCGGACATAGAGGCGGAAGCTAACACGGGGCAGACGCCGGATGCTCCTCCTACAGAGGATGCGGATGGACTATCCGCTACAAATTCCAAAGTGGAGAGCGCCATGAATCACAGGCGTCGCCAGGCCGTACTCCGTGACGCTTGTTTCTCCCAAGAGGCGTTCGATGCCTTCAACTCAGGAGACGCGTACATCCGTGCTACTCAAAATGGTCTTGCCAGAGCCACGGACCAGTATGTAAAGGATATACGGGTAGGAAAATATGACGATTATATATATATATCAGTAGCCCCTGAGACTTGAAACAGTTAACACAACTGATTTAAGGATCATTATTTGTGCAGGTTCTTACAGAGAAGAATACCCAATTATCTCAAGAGCTGGAAGAGTGCAAAGCCCAGCTACAGGCTGCGGTGGTCGTGTTGAAGGAGTCTAAGAAGGCCCCCTATGGTAATACTAGCTTTCATTGCAAAGAATTACAGGTACCAGATAGTATGCGGCGTGCATGCAAATCTAACAATAGATGTTGCAGATGACCCCGGAGTGAATCCGGAGGCCGTGCCGGAGGATGCGCAACAAGCTAATCGACAGCTAAATGCTGGCGAGCGCGTGCTTACGCGGGTCAGGCAGGAGAAAAATAATCACTAGGACACCAATATCTGGCTGGACATGGAACTAAAAGATGTCCGAGCCCAGCTTGCAGACTCCGTGAGGGAGAATAAGCAGCTTCGATGCGGCATTTTTAGTAAGTGCTTGAACGAACTTTTGAAGGAGTTCGGCGAAGAAGCTGGCTAACAGAGTTATGTCTGTAGGTATGCTGATGGGTCGTCCCGCAGAGGAGATGCCCGGGTCTATGGGTGATCTTCTACCAAAGCTCTCACAACTGCACGAACAAGTTCGACAGGTGATGCAAGGTATTGTTCAAGCCTTGTTGCCATCCGCGTCCCCGCCAGGAGGCATGGGGGAGCTTATAGAGAAGCTCAAGGGAGCGCGGAGGCGCTTCCGATTATGGAAGATATCAGCCTGCCGACAAGGTGCAAGGGAAGCCAGGGCTATGGTGAAGACGTGATATACCAAAGCTGACCCAAACCACATGGCCGAGGTCGGACCTGTGGGGCCCGATGGGAAAGAGATCCCCGTCAGTTTGGTGTATGACCAAGTAGAATTAGCCGCAAAGTATTCCCAACAGGATTGTAGGATAGACAGCCTGTTGGATGGTATAGAAGAAGAATTTAGTCAGTCTTAGTGCCTGTGTACTTCAAGTGACATATATAATGTCCCTAGCCGGATTGTAAATCATTTGTCATGGCAGACCTTTTCGCTTCGACCTCTGGACCCGATAGTCCGGAGTGTGTCCGAATACCCACTCGGTTATGTAAAAATTGGGGTATGCATGGAAACCAGGCATAGGGGTCATAAGTGCTTGAACAGACAAGTAGCCAACTAGCTATGTTATATTACATGGATAGTAAGAAACATCTTCCAGGGAGAATGGTTCCGTTAAGGATTCCTTTCCCTGGGTACGCATGCCCTAATGTGCATGTCCGAACTGCGAAAAGAGACGCAGGCTATAAACATCTGGGAGCATGTGTCGAATTAAATAACCGTCATCTTTTTTTATCCAACCGAATATTCCCTTAAGAACGCTAGCTTTCGGCTTCACCCAGTCTGAGGCACACATCCGGCTGACCCAGCAGTAACAATCGCAAAGGTGCTCCCCTTATGCCCTAGCTGAATTAAAGGGAACGTAGGGCATAAATACAAGAGCCAGGCAACCCAGCTTGGCCAAAACTTAAGTAATATCGATGCATATAATGGCAAAAAAAGGTACATGGGGAAGAATAACACATGTGTGGGGCATAAAGCCCAGAAAAATAGTTATATTAAGCTTCTGTATAAGAAGCCCCCAGGCAAAATGAGCGCGGTTATCACATCAAGATTGTGTAACCAAGACATAAGTTTAGCCTTTTAAGGCCTTGAGGAGAATAAAAAGAGAGAAAGAGAGAAAAGACAGATAATTGATATGCAAAAAATTGACGGAGGTAAGGAGACGAACATTGAGTCCGGCACTAGGTGTAGAATCTTCGGAGTCTAGGTGCGTTCCATGGGTTTGGCTCGAGTGGATTGTCCGATGCATCCCGCAGACGGTACGCTCCACCAGTCAGAACTTGGTCAATAATGAAGGGACCTTCCCATTTGGGCTTGAGCTTGTTCTTTTTCTTCTCCGGCAAGCGTAGAACTAGTTCGCCAACGTTATAGGTTTTGGCCCGTACTTCTCTGCATTGATACCTTCGAGCCTGTTGCTGATAGAATGCGGAACAGGCTTTTGCCACGTCGCGCTCCTCCTCCAGGGCGTCCAAACTGTCCCGACGATCGAGCTCGGCCTCTTTTTCTTTGTAGATGCACACTCGAGGTGAGTCATGAATTATGTCGCAAGGCAGAACCGCCTCTGCGCCGTACACCATAAAAAACGGTGTGTATCCGGTAGTGCGATTCGGCGTGGTCCGCAGCCCCCATAGTACAGAGTCGAGCTCCTCTACCCAGTGCGTGTTTGATTCCTTTAAGGACCACACTAATCTGGGTTTGATGCCGCTCATGATAAGACCATTTGCTCGCTTGACTTGACCGTTAGTTTGCTGGTGATAGATAGAAGCGTAATCGAGCTTGATGCCCATGTTGCTGCACCAAAGTTTCACCTCGTCGGCTGTAAAGTTCGTGCTGTTGTCAGTGATGATGCTGTGGGGGATGCCATAACGGTGTACAACCCCATATATGAAGTCTATCACCGGTCCAGATTCAGCCATTTTGATAGGTTTGGCTTCTATCCATTTGGTGAATTTATCCACCATGACCAGTAAGTATTTTTTCTTATGGGTTCCCCCTTTAAGGGGTCCAACCATATCAAGCCCCCAGACCGCAAAGGGCCAAGTAATGGGGATTGTTTGGAGAGCAGTAGGCGGCATATGGCTTTGGTTTGCAAAAAGCTGGCAATAGACGCAATGTTGGACCAGATGTTGTGCATCTGCTCGGGCCGTCGGCCAATAGCAACCTGTATGAAAGGCCTTGCTTACAAGGGCCCGGGTTGCGGCATGATGGCCGCCGAGTCCAGCATGGATTTCTGGCAAAAGCTTCGGCCCTTCCTCTTCGGAGATGCACCTTTGAAGGACTCCGGTAGTGCTTTTCTTATAAAGCTCTCCCTCGTGGACCTTGTAGGCTTTAGATTGCCGCACTATGCAGCGTGCCTCATTTTGGTCCTCGGGTAGTTCCTGCCTGGTTAGGTAGGCCAGGAATGGTTCTGTTCACGGGGCGATGATGGCAATTATCACGTGGGTTGAAGGTGTTATTTCGATGGCAGAGCCTCCGATTGTGTCAGAGTGTTCGATATCTGATGTTGTGGCCGGGTCCGGACTATTGTTACCTGTGTCCCCCTCCCATACCACGGATGGCTTAAACAGTTTTTCCAGGAAGATGTTAGGTGGGACTGGGTCGCGCTTAGCACCGATACAGGCGAGGATATCCGCCGCCTGATTGTTTTCCCGAGCCACATGGGAGAATTCAAGCCCCTGAACCGAGCTGACATTTTGAGGACGGCGTTGCGATATGCCGCCATTTTCGGATCGTTGGCATCGAAGTCTCCATTTATTCGAGATATTGTGAGGTTTTAGTCCCCATGCACCTCCAAGCATTGAATGCCCATGGAAACTGCCATCCAGAGACCGTGTAATAGGGCCTCGTATTCGGCTGCGTTATTGGAGTCTGTGTATAGTATTTGGAGTACGTATTGCACTGTATCTCCGGTGGGGGACGTCAGGACGACGCCAGCCCACAGAATAGCCAGCATTTTAGAGTCATCGAAGTGCATGATCCAATTGGAGTATGCGCCGTACTCTTTAGGGAGTTCGGCTTCTGTCCATTTGGCGACGAAATTGGACAGTACTTGCGACTTAATGGCTCGCCGTGGTCTATATGTTATGTCGAACAGGAGGAGCTCGGTAGCCCATTTGGCAATCCGGCCCGTGGCATCGCGGTTGTTTATTATGTCGTTGAGTGGTACTTCTGAGGCCACCGTAATTGAACACTCTTGAAAGTAGTGTCGTAATTTCCGGGATGCCATGAATACCGCGTATGCTATCTTTTGATAATGTGGGTACCGTGATTTGCATGGAGTGAGGATAGTGGATACATAATATACTGGCTTTTGAAGTGGGAATTTATGTCCGCCCGTCTCTCGTTCGACGACGAGCACTGCGCTTACAACTTGGTGATTTTCCGCTATATATAACAGCATTGGTTCGCCGACATTTGGCGCGGCCAAGATGGCTTTTATTTCTTCCAATCCGGCCGTGGCTGCATCCGTCCACTCAAAGTGTTCGGTGCACCGAAGAAGGCGATAGAGGGGGAGTGCATTTTCTCCTAATTGGGAGATAAAGCGGCTTAAGGTCGCCACACATCCAGTTAACTTCTGGATTTGCTTGAGGTCAGTTGGGATAGACAACTGCGACATAGCCCAGATCTTAGTCGGATTTGCTTCAATTCCTCTACTAGAGACGATAAAGCCCAGGAGCTTTTCGGCGGGTACGCCGAAAACGCATTTTTCCGGATTGAGCTTAATGTCGTATGTTCGGAGATTGTCGAACGTGAGCCTCAAGTCATCTATTAAGGAGTCGACATGTCTGGTTTTAACGACCACATCATCGATGTATGCCTCCACTGTTTTGCCGATCTGCTTTTCCAGACATATCTGAATCATGCGCTGATACATTGCGCCGACGTTTTTGAGCCCGAAGGGCATTGTGTTAAAACAGAAAGGGCCGTACGGAGTGATAAATGCCGTTGTGGCTTGATTAGACTCCGCCATCTTAATTTGGTGGTAACCGGAGTATGCGTCAAGGAAGCACAATGAGTCGTGTCCTGCGGTAGCGTCGATAATTTGATCGATGCAAGGTACGGGGAAGGGATCCTTTGGGCAAGCCTTATTAAGGTGCTTGAAGTTGACACATAGGCGCCAGGATTTTTCCTTCTTTGGTAACATCACCAAGTTTGCTAGCCAGTCCGGATGCTTTATTTCTCTAATGAATCCGACCTCCAGTAACTTGGCTAGCTCCTCTCCCGTGGCTTGTTGCTAGGTTCGGAGAAAAGCTGAAGAGTCTGCTTGACCGGCTTCAATCCCTTTAGCATGTTAAGGCTATGCTCGGCCAGCCTACGTGGGATTCCTGGCATTTCTGAAGGATGCCAGGCGAATATGTGCCAATTCTCGTGCAGGTACTCCCGTAGTGCGGTGTCTACACCGGGGTTTAACTGTGCCTCGATAGATGCTGTTTTTGTGGGGTCCGTTGGATGGACTTGGAATTTGACTATTTCGTCCGCTGGTTTAAAAGAGGTGGACTTGGATCTTTTGTGTAGTATCACATCGTACTTGTCCACTATGGAGCGCAACGCGGTTAATTCCTCCGCCACAAGGGCTTCGAATAATGCCTCGAGGGCCAGTGCGGCTATTTTGTTCTCGGCGCGGAGTGCTATGTCCGGATCACTAGCTAGAGTGATGATTCCATTGGGCCCGGGCATTTTGAGCTTCATGTACCCGTAATGGTGTATGGCTTGGAAGATCATGAATGCATCCCGCCCTAGAAGGGAGTGGTATTCGCTACTGAACGGGGCCACTTGGAATGTAATTTCTTCGTACCTGTAATTCTCCAGAGTGCCGAATACCACATCTAGTGTGATTTTCCTAGCGCAACGTGCCTCCCGACTAGGGATGATTCCTCGGAAGGTCGTGCTGCTTTGCTCAATACGGTTTTTGTCTATTTCCATTTTTTGAAGAGTCTCCTCATAAATGAGGTTTAATCCGCTCCCGCCGTCCATGAGCACTTTAGTGAGCCGAAAGTCGTCCACAATTGGACTAAGGACCAAGGCGGCTGGTGCTCGGGCTGTTCGGAATTTAGGTTCGTCACTAGCATTGAAGGTGATAGCCGTGTCGCTCCATGGATTTATTGCTGCCACATGGCAGACTTCGGCAAGGCTGCGGAGTGCTCGCTTACACCTATTATTTGAGGCGAAGGTCTGGAAGACTGTCAATACTGTATTGTTATCCACGAGATGTTTTGGATGAGGAGATCCTCGCCGCTCTTGGCCACCTGCCGGAGTACCCAACATGCTCTAAGGCTGTGTGTTGGTATGGTATCCGATGTACTATGAATTTTGCTGGGCCCGTTAAGCCATCCCTCCAATATGGTTCCACGCCCTGTAGTGGGCTTTTGCTTCTTTGTAATTGAGTTGGGCAACTTATGAGAGTGCACCCTTTTAGTTCGGACTGGGGGTTTTGTTAGAGCCGGATTATCCCAAAATTTTGTTTGGGTTTTCCAGGCGCTTTCCGTCGCGCAGTACTTCCGTACTATGGACGCCAAATCAGCGAAGTGTGCTATGTCACGGTGACTTATGGCGTTGAGGATTCCCTCTTCCGTGCAATTGTTTCAAAAGAACAAGATTGCGTGTTCCTCGCGGAAGTCCTTGACCTTGTTCATTACAAGGAGGAATCTAGCCCAATAGTGATGTACTGTCTCTTGGGGCTCTTGCCTAATGTGGGAAAGATCGTTTGTATCTGGGTGGGTGGATTTAAGTCCAGACCTTGACCCAATCCGAGACTCCATGGCGGGGGAGTTTCCGATCTTGGAAGTTCGGGCTCCGGGATGTTGCCCCGCGAGTTCGGCATGTAGCCTAATTCTAGGTTCAGGGTTAGGGTGATGTCCTCCCGTGGGCGGGTATCCGGCTCGGAGAGCTCGGAAATCCAGACATAGTTCGTCCTCAGGATAGAGGGAGAATCGCCGCATTACTCCTCCACCACCGCTATCTGATGGGTGACCGGCGGAGAGTTAATCTCCCTTCGGTCGGGTTTAAGCCCAATCCGATCGTAGTCCGTAGTGACTCCCAGAGCGGCAAAGCGATCCAAGAGCTTATTCAAAGAGGAGAGATCCATTGGATCCATCTTCTCGGTGAATTTCGAGCCGATGGGGAGGCTATTTTCGATGACCCGAGAAGTCATCGTCGGTGCAGTGGCCGAGCGGGCGGTCTTGACGAAGCCGCCTAGTCAAAGAATTTGGCCTACAGCCCGGGCTCCCCCAGAGGTGATGTTTTCCTTGACAACGAGACGAGCCATCTCTCCTTATGATGACGACATAGTGGAACTCTCAATGAAAGCACCAATGTCAGTGTCAAAACTGGCGGATCTCGGGTTGGGGGTCCCGAACTCTACGTCTAAGGTGGATGGTAACAAAAGGCAGGGGACACGATGTTTACCCAGGTTCGGGCCCTCTTGATGGTGGTATTACCCTACGTCCTGCTTGATTGATCTTGATGATATGAGTATTACAAGAATTGATCTGCCACGAGATCGTAGAGGCTAAACCCTAGAAGCTAGCCTATGGTATGATTGTATGGTGTCCTTCGGACTAAACCCTCTGGTTTATATAGACACCGGAGGGGGCTAGGGTTACACAGAGTCGGTTACAAGGGAGGAGATCTACATATCCGTATTGCCAAGCTTGCCTTCCACGCCAAGGAGAGTCCCAACCGGACACGGGACGAAGTCTTCAATCTCGTATCTTCATAGTCCAACAGTCCGGCCAAAGGACATAGTCCGGCTGTCCGGAGACCCCCTAATCCAGGACTCCCTCACCGTCCGTGCCTCCCCGAGCCCACTGTTCTGCTCTGCATGTGCGCCGTGAGCTCCTCTCTATTTCCCCTCCGCCCCCTTGCTCTAGTTCGTTCTGAATCTGCTACCCCACAAGCTCCCACGCCGCTGTTCGCCATTGTCATTGCACGCATAGTCCCCGAGCTCCTCCTCTTGTAGACATGCCCTTGGCGTGTTCCTGGTGATCCCAGGAACCATTACAGCCCTCGCCTGCTCTTGCCGTGCCCCGTAGCACTGCCTGTCTCGAACCCGAAGCTCTGGTCGCCGCCACGATCTTGACTCCGGCGAGCCCGCTCCACCCCAGCACCTCCCACCACCACCAGACGGCGTGCCGCAATGCCAACTTCCCAACACGCCTAGTCGCGCGTCCTCCCAACGCCGGAGCTGGCCAAACGGCGAATGCTGCCATGCCCCGGTCATCGCCGGTGTTAACCTGTCGACGTGGCCAGATTAGTCTAGCCACTAACCACCACCCAAGTCACCGACAGTGGGCCCAGCCCTGTTAATCTTTAGATTAGGTTTCTATTTTTTAAACCCGTTAGTTAACTGAGTCAATGACGTGTGGGACCCACGGGCCTGGTTTGACCTGGGCTGACCCATTGACTCACTGACATCATCCTGACGTGATGCTGATGTAGTAATTCATTTTCTGGAATTAGTTTAATTATAAATAATTAGAAAATCCAGAATAAGTCCTAAACTTCTAAAAAATCATAGAAAATAAACCGTAACTCCAAATGAAATGATTTATATATGAATAATTATCAGAAAAATCCAATCTATCCATTTGTACCATTTTCACGCATGTTAGAATAACTTATGACTACTTTTTATGGCAAATGAAATAAATGGCATTTGAATCTTCACATATGGTGTTGAATTTGAATCTTTGATTCAAACCAACTTCATTTAATCTGGTTGCTAGATGCATTAGCTCAAATCACATGATATTGCCATGTCATGATCATGCATCATATTGTCGCATTGCATTGATTGTGTTCTTTCTCTGTTGCCGGTGTTTGTCCCCTCTCAGTAGATGTGGTTTCAACGATTAGTTCGATGACATCGATGAAGAGTTATACTATCTTCAGAAGTGCCAGGCAAGCAAAACCCCCTTGTTCAGTCTGATACAATCCCACTCTCTCGCTCCTGCTCTCTTTTACTGCATTAGGACAACATTGATTCAACTGTTACATGCTGCGGCAGCTGAACCCCTTTACCTTTGCATGAACTGCATTGCCACAGTAAATAAATGAAACTCACTAGCACGAGTAGGAGTTGTTTGAGCCCTGACATGCCTACTCATTCATGCTTGTTTGTCATGCCTGCTACTTCTTGGAGTTGAGTCAGGTCTGATTCATCGGGGATGAATTGGAATGGTGATGAACATGTCCTACTGTGTGTGAGCTAAGTGTGTGAACTTGATTTGGTAAAGGTAGCGGTGAGAGGCCATGTAGGAGTACATGGCAGGTTGTCTCATTGAAACCGTCCTCAGGAACTGAGTACTGTGTTTGTGATCCATGAACAGCTACTACCACACATTGGGCTCCGGGCACTCGAAGCTCTTTTGACTTATTAATCAACCTGATCTCTGTCCAGGAGTTGCAACTAGTTTCTGGTGATTGTAGGATATGTGTTGGGGGCCGTGCATAGCGCTGACCCTAGGGGTGGGCTATGATGTGGTAGAGACACGAGGCACGGTTTACCGGGACACCCGTTTGGTGCCTCGGGAACCCTGCTCTCATCGTTTGGGGCCGTGAGCGAAACCCTGGCCGGATCTCCTTGCGGATGGAACCTGAATAGGCGATAAACCTTGACTAGATACTTGTGTGGTTAGTCAGGTCGTGGCCGACTCCCTCGCCAGGCTTCTGCTTGAAGGTTGCCGAGATACACGACATGTACATGGTGGTAAGTGGCGAGAGCGTGTGTGAAGAAGTACACCCCTGCAGGGTTAACTTCATCTATTCAAATAGTCATGTCTGCGGTAAAGGACTTCTGGGTTACCTGTACAATTCATAGACAAGTGAAAGTGGATACTCTAAAATGCGCAAGATAAGCATGAGTGCTATGGATGGTGTTCTCGTAGGGAAATGGGAGCGGATGCATAGTGGTGTATTGATATGGTGAATATGTGGACTCGTGTGCGCTACCTCAAAAGAGTTACTTGTAGTCGTACTTTAGGATAGTCACTGAGTCAAAGCTGGCTTGCTGAAGTTAAACTTCACCACCCCCTTTGTTGATATCGATGCATATGTAGCTTGTTCTGATGTAAGTCTTGCTGGGTACATTTATACTCACCTTTGCTTAATTTATGTTTTTGCAGAGAGACTTCAGTCTCGCTAGTAGTTCCGTGTGGACTTCGACGTTTAGCTTGATACCTCAGCTACGATCTTGTGCCCTTGGCAGGATCTGGTGGATAGTCAGGCTTCTCAGCTTTTTATATTTGTAGATGTCTGTACTCAGACATGTTAAGCTTCCACATGTGCTTTGACTTGTATGCTCTGAATGTTGGGTCATGAGACCCACGTTTGTAATATCTCACTCCTCGGAGCGTATTGAATAAATACTTGAGTTGTAGAGTCATGTTGTGATGCCATGTTGTATTTGCACATATCGAGCATATTGTGTGTATGATTGAAATGCTTGGTATGTGTGGGATCCGACAACCTAGTTGTCTATCCTTGGTAGCCTCTCTTATGGGGAAATGTAGTCTAGTGCTTCCACTGAGCCATGGTAGTCTGCTACAGCCCGGTTTACCGAGTCCTGCTAGCCCAGTTGCTACTGCTCCGGAACACTTAGACTGGTCGGCATGTGATCCACTTCGTTCCTGTGTCTATCCCTTTGGGGAAATGTCACGCGCTGACCTCCGGAGTCCTGCTAGTCTGCTACAGCCCGGGTTCCTGGAGTCCTGTTAGCCGAGTTGCTACAGCTTGGATTCACACGCTGATGACCGACACGTTTGATGTTGGTTCATGTACGCCTGTCCCCGTAAGTTAGTGCCACTTTGGGTTCACGACTAGTCATGTCGGCCGGTTTCTCTGTCATATGGATGCTAGCGACACTATCATATACGTGTAAGGCGCAAACTGTCCCAGGCCAGGTAAGGTGGCACCCGTGGGAATACCGTGAGTGAGGTCGCAAAGTGATATGATGTGTTACATGCTAGATCAGTGTGACTTAGGATCAGGGTCCTGACATATCGTTATTTTCTGAACTTGAGAGATGATTTGAGTAAGATATGGGTATATCTTCTTGATGAAGCAAAATCTGAAACATTTGAAAAGTTCAAATAATTTTAGAGTGAAGTGGAAAATCATCGTAACAAGAAAATAAAGTTTCTACAATCAGATCGTGGAGGAGAATATTTGAGTTATGAGTTTGGTCCTCATTTGAATCAATGCGGAATAGTTTCGCAACTCACGCCACCTGGAACACCACAGCATAATGGTGTGTCCGAACATCATAACCGTACTTTATTAGGTATGGTGCAATCTATGATGTCTCTTACCGATTTACCACTATCATTTTGGGGTTATGCATTAGAGATAGCTGCATTCATGTTAAATAGGGCACCATGTAAATCCGTCGAGACGACGCCATATGAACTGTGGTTTGGCAAGAAACGAAAGTTGTCATTTCTTAAAGTTTGGGGTTGTGATGCTTATGTGAAAAAGTTTCATCCTGATAAGCTCAAACGCAAATCGGAGAAATATGTCTTCATAGGATACCCAAAGGAGACAGCTGGGTACACCTTCTATCACAGATCCGAAGGCAAGACATTCGTTGCTAAAAATGGATCCTTTCTAGAGAAGGAGTTTCTCTCGAAAGAAGTGAGTGGGAGGAAAGTAGAACTTGATGAGGTAACTGTACTTGCTCCCTTATTGGAAAGAAGTTCATCACAGAAATCTGTTCCTGTGACTCCTACACCAATTAGTGAGGAAGCTAACGATGATGATCATGAAACTTCAGATCAAGTTACTACCAAACCTTGTAGGTCAACCAGAATGAGATCTGCACCAGAGTGGTACGGGAATCCTGTTCTGGATGTCATGTTACTTGACCATGACAAACCTACGAACTATGAGGAAGCGATGATGAGCTCAGATTCCGTGAAATGGCTTGAGGCCATCAAATCTGAGATGGGATCCATGTATGAGAACAAAGTATGGACTTTGATTGACTTGCCCGAAGATCGGTGAGTCATTAAGAATAAATGGATCTTCAAGAGGAAGACGGACGCTGATAGTAGTGTTACTATCTACAAAGCTCGAATTGTCGCAAAATGTTTTCGACAAGTTCAAAGTGTTGTCTACGATCAAATTTTCTCACTCATATCGATGCTTAAAAGTATGTCCGAATCATGTTAGTAGTTGCCGCATTTTATGAAATCTAGAAAATGGATATCAAAATTTTATTCCTTCATGGTTTTCTTAAAGAAGAGTTGTATATGATGCAACCAGAAGGTTTTGTCGATCCTAAAAGGTGCTAACAAAGTGAGCAAGCTCCAGCGATCCATCTATGGACTACTGCAAGCATCTTTGAGTTGGAATATATGCTTTGATAAAGTGATCAAAGCATATGGTTTTATACAGACTTGCGGTGAAGCCTGTATTTACAAGAAAGTGAATGAGAGCACTATGACATTTCTGATAAGTATATGTGAATGACATATTGTTGATCGGAAATAATGTAGAATTTTCTAGAAAGCATAAAGGAGTGTTTGAAAAGAGTTTTTCAAAGAAATACCCCGATGAAGCTGCTTACACATTGAGCATCAAGATCTATAGATATAGATCAAGACGCTTGATAAGTTTTTTCAATGAGTACATACCTTGACAAGATTTTGAAGTAGTTCAAAATGGAACAGTCAAAGAAGGAGTTCTCGCCTGTGTTGCAAGGCATGAAGTTGAGTAAAGACTCAAAACCCGACCATGGTAGAAAATAGAAAGAGAATGAAAAGTCATTCCCTATGCCTCAGTCATAGGTTCTATTTAGTATGCCATGCTGTGTACTAGACCTATTGCGTACCTCACCATAAGTTTGGCAAGAGGGTACAATAGTGATCTAGGAGTAGATCACTGGACAGCGGTCAAAATTATCCTTAGAGGACTAAGGAAATATTTCTCGGTTATGGAGGTGATAAAAGAGTTCGTCGTAAAGAGTAACATCAATGCAAGCTTTTTACATCGATCTAGATGACTCTAAGTCTCGATCTGGATACATATTGAAAGTGGGAGCAATTAGCTAGAGTAGCTCCGTGCAGAGCATTGTAGACATAGAAATTTGCAAAATGCATATGGATCTTAACGTTATAGACCCGTAGACTAAACTTCTCTCACAAGCAAAACATGATCACTCTTTTGGTGTTAATCACATAGCGATGTGAACTAGATTATTGACTTTAGTAAGCCCTTTTGGTATTAGTCACATGGAGATGTGAACTAATCACATAAAGATGTGAACGAGATTATTGATGAAAGTGCAACTATCCCTGGGTGGTTTTGGTAATTCCTAACAACATATAACTCATTGAGCTAATGCTATTCCAAGATGAATATTTCAGGAAAGCTCAATGGTTGGCATGGCATGGATTAGAAAGTGGACCCTTCAAAATGCTAAGGATAAAAGATTGGCTCAAGCTCAAAGCATAAGACTCTACATTTTCTATTTAGTGATCCAAGATCACATTGAGCCTATAGGAAAATCCAATATTATTAAGAAGGGATGAGGTGTTGCCTAATGAGGTGCTCGCTCAAAATGCTTAGTGATATGCTCCAAAAGCCTCCACTACTTTCTCATATCCACATATGTCCCACACCAAAAGTCAAACTCGGCCCCACCGATTTTTTCTATCCAGCGCCACCAAGTTCAGTTGACATAGCCACTGCCAGAAACCCTAATCTTTTCGATCTCACTGATAGGGATCTCGGTCTCACCGAGATGGGATTGTAATCTCTCAGTTTCCCTTCGTAACGTTTCGGTCAAACCGAGATGAGCGATCAGTACCACCGAGAATGCAATGCAAACTCTCTGTTTCCCTTTCTAACACTTCGGTCCAACCGAAATGAGCGAATCGGTCCCACCGAGTTTGCCTGGCCAACTCTCTATTAGTCCATTACCAAAATTAGTCTCACCGAGTTTGTGTAATAGATCTCACCGAGATTACGTTATGCCCTAACCCCAAGGAAATCGGTCCTACCGAGTTGACATGTTGGTCCCACCGAGAATCCTAACGTTCACATTTTGAACTAAATCGGTCTGACCGAGTTTCATGATTCGGTCCCACCAAGTTTGGTGATTTGTGTGTAACAGTTAGATTTTGTGTGAAGGCTATAAATACCCCTCCACCAACTCTTCATTTGTGGAGAGAGCCATCAGAACATGCTTACACTTCCAATACATATTTTCTGAGAGAGAACCACCTACACTTGTGTTGAGGTAAAGATATTCCATTCCAACCACTTAAATCTTGATCTCTAGCCTTCCCCAAGTTGCTTTCCACTCAAATATTCTTTCTACCAAATCCAATCCTATGAGAGAGGGTTGAGTGTTGAGGAGACTATCATTTGAAGCACAAGAGCAAGGAGTTCATCATCAACACGCCATTTGTTACTTCTTGGAGAGTGGTGTCTCCTAGATTGGCTAGGTATCACTTGGGAGCCTCCGACAAGATTGTGGAGTTGAACCAAGGAGTTTGTAAGGGCAAGGAGATCACCTACTTCGTGAAGATCTACCCTAGTGAGGCAAGTCCTTCGTGGGCGACGACCATGGTGGGATAGACAAGGTTGCTTCTTCATGGACCCTTCGTGGGTGGAGCCCTCCGTGGACTTGCGCAACCGTTAACCTTCGTGGGTTGAAGTCTCCATCAACGTTGATGTACGATAGCACCACTTATCAGAACCATGCCAAAAATCTCTGTGTCAACATTGCGTTTGCTCCCTCAAACTCCACCCTTTACCCTCATATGCAATTGTTTTACATTCCGCTGGTATACTCTTAGAGTTGCATGTGTAGGTTTATTTGGTCAAGTAGTCTAATCACCCCCTCTAGACATACTTTCGATCCATTTTCTTTGATTTCCATAGATTTTGGTGGTCATAGCCTTGGTTTCACAACCTAGAAGAGTATGGTGTCCAGCAAGGGAAATTACCACCGTAGAGGTCCTTACTTTGATGGTAAATTTTGCTAGTTGGAAGCTGATACGTCCATTTTGCATCATGCTTTTATATCGATATTTATTCCATTATGGGATACTATTACACATTATGTCACAATACTTATGCCTATTCTCTCTTATTTTACAAGGTATACATAAAGAGGGAGAATGCCGGCAGCTGGGATTCTGGGCTGGAAAAGGAGCAAATATTAGAGACCTATTTTGCACAGCTCCAAAAGTCCAGGAACTTCATGGAAGTCATTTTCAGAATATATAAAAAATACCGAGTGCAAGAAGTTCCACAGGGGGGCCACACCCTGGCCACGAGGTTGGGGGGCGCGCCCCCCTGCCTCGTGGGCCCCCTGGTGGCCCTCCAATTCCCATCTTCTGCTATATGGAGTCTTTCATTGAGGAAAAAAATCATACGCAAGCTTTCGGGACGAGACTCCACCGCCACGAGGCGGAACCTTGGCGGAAACAATCTGCGGCTCTGGCGGAGCTGCTCTGCCGGGGAAACTGCCCTCCAGGTGGGGGAAATCATCGCCATCATCATCACCAACGATCCTATCATCGGGAGGGGGTCAATCTCCATCAACATCTTCACCAACACCATCTCCTCTCAAACCCTACTTCATCTCTTGTATCCAAATCTTGTCTCTATGTCTGGGATTGGTACATGTGGGTTGCTAGTAGTGTTGATTACTCCTTGTAGTTGATGCTAGTTGGTTTATTTGGTGGAAGATCAGACGTTCAGATCCTATATGGATATTAATACCCCTTTGATTATGAACATGAATATGCTTTGTGAGTAGTTACATTTGTTCCTGAGGACATGGGAGAAGACTTGCTATTAGTAGTCATCTGAATTTGGTATTCATTCGATATTTTGATGAGATGTATGTTGTCTCTCCTCTAATGGTGTTATGTGAACGTCGACTACATGACACTTCACCATTATTTGGGCCTAGTGGAAGGCATTGGGAAGTAATAAGTAGATGATGGGTTGCTAGAGTGACAGAAGCTTAAACCCTAGTTTATGCGTTGCTTCGTAAGGGGCTGATTTGGATCCATATGTTTCATGCTATGGTTAGGTTTACCTTAATACATTTGTTGTAGTTGCGGATGCTTGCAATACAAGTTAATCATAAGTGGGATTCTTGTCCAAGTAAGGATAGCACCCAAGCACCGGTCCACCCATATACCAAATTATCAAAGTACCGAACGCGAATCATATGATCGTGATGAAACCTAGCTTGACGATAATTCCCATGTGTCCTTGGGAGCGCTTTACTCTGTATAAGAATTTCTCCAGGCTTGTAGTTTGCTACAAAAAGAATTGGGCCACCTTGCTTCACTTTATTTACTTTTGTTACTTGTTACTCGTTACAAATTATCTCATCACAAAACTACCTGTCACCTATAATTTCAGTGCTTGCAGAGAATACCTTGCTGAAAACCGCATATCATTTCCTTCTGCTCCTTGTTGGTTTTGACACTCTTACTTATCGGAAGGACTACGATAGACCCCCTATACTTGTGGGTCATCAAGACTCTTTTCCGGCGCCGTTGCCGAGGAGTGAAGCGCCTTTGGTAGGTGGAATTTGGTAAGGAAAAATTTATATAGTGTGCTGAAATTTACTGTCACTTGTTACTATGGAAAGTAATCCTCTGAGGGGCTTGTTCGGGGTATCTTCACCCCGACCAGTAGAGAAAAGAGTTGCTCCCCAACCTACTGAAACTATTGAACCTACTGAAAATGAAAATGTCTGCTTTGAAATTCCTTCGGGTATGATAGAAAAACTCCTAGCTAATCCTTTTGCAGGAGATGGAACATTACATCCGGATGAGCACTTAATATATGTGGATGAAGTTTGTGGATCATTTAAGCTTGCAGGTATGCCCGATGATGTTATCAAGAAGAAGGTCTTCCCTTTATCTTTGGAGGGAGACGCATTGACATGGTATAGGCTATGTGATGGTATGGGATCATGGAACTACAAACGATTGAAATTGGAATTTCATGAGAAGTTTTATCCTATGCATCTTGTTCATCTTGATCGTAATTATATATATAATTTGTGGCCTCGCGAAGGAGAAAGCATCGATCAAGCTTGGGGGAGACATAAGTCAATGTTATATTCATGCCCCAATCATGAGCTCTCAAGAGAAATGATTATTCAAAAAATGTATGCTCAACTTTCTGATAACAACCGCACCATGCTCGATAATTCTTGTGCTGGCTCTTTTATGATGAAGACAATTGAATTCAAATGGGATTTATTGGATAGAATTAAATGCAACTCTGAAGATTGGGATCTCGAGGAAGGTAAGGAGTCAGGTATGACACCTAAGTTTGATTGTGTTAAATCTTTTATGGATACCGATGTTTTCCATAAATTTAGCACTAAATATGGACTTGACTCTCAGATAGTAGCTTCTTTCTGTGAATCTTTTGCTACTCATATTGATCTCCCTAAAGAGAAGTGGTTTAAATATCATCCTCCCATAGAAGTAAAAGTAGCTACACCTATTAAAGTTGAAGAAAATACTATCACTTATAATGATCCTATTGTTCCTACTGCTTATGTTGAGAAACCACCTTATCATGTTAGGATAAAAGATCATGCTAAAGCTTCAACTATGGTTTGTAAAAGCAATATTAGAACATATACACCTCCTGAGAAAGTTAAAGTTGAATCTAATATTGCTATTGTTAAGGATCTCTTGGCTAATAATATTGATGGGTATGTTATTTATTTCTATGATGAAACTGCTAGAATTGCTAAACCTTGTGCTAAAGATAAACATGGACCTGTGGTAGGCATGCCTGTTATTTCTATTAAAATAGGAGATCATTGTTATCATGGCTTGTGTGATATGGGTGCTAGTGCTAGTGCAATACCAATTGACTTGTACAACGAGATTATGCATGATATTGCACCTACTAAGTTAGAAGATATTGATGTCACAATAAAACTTGCCAATAGAGATACTATTTCACCAATTGGGATTGTTAGAGATGTTGAAGTCTTGTGTGGGAAAACTAAATATCCTGTTGATTTTCTTGTTCTTGGTTCCCCACAAGATAGCTTTTGTCCCATTATATTTGGTAGACCCTTCTTAAACACTGTTAATGCTAGGATAGACTACAAAAATGATGTTATTACTATTGGTTTAGGTGATATGTCTCCTGAGTTCAACTTTTCTAAATTTCGTAGACAACACCATGAAGAAGAATTGCCTAGTAAAGATGAAATTATTGGTCTTGCTTCTATTGTCGTACCACCTAGTGATCCTTTAGAACAATATTTGCTATACCATGAAAATGATATGTATATGAATGGAAGAAGGGAAATAAATTGAATTGTTCTTTAAACAGGGAACTATTCTGAAACAAAACTTCTTGTTGAAATCTTAGGGGATCCTCCTCCATCCAAGGGTGATCTCGTGTTTGAGCTTAAACCATTGCCTGATACTCTTAAATATGCTTATCTTGATGAAAAGAAGATATATCCTGTTATTATTAGTGCTAACCTTTCAGAGAAGGAGGAAGAAAGATTATTGAAAACTCTGAAGAAGTACTGTGGTGCTATTGACTATACTCTTGATGATGCTAAGGGCATTGGTCCCACTCTATGTCAACACAAAATAAATTTGGAAAAAGATGCCAAACCAGTTATTGATCACCAACGACGACTTAATCCTAAGACGAAAGAAGGGGTATGAAAATAAATACTAAAGCTCCTTGAGGTAGGTATAATTTATCCCGTTGTTGATAGTGAGTGGGTAAGTCATGTCCATTGTGTTCCTAAGAAGGGAGGTATTACTGTCATTCCTAATGATAAAGATGAATAGATTCCACAAAGAATTATTACAGGTTATAGGATGGTAATTGATTCCCGCAAATTAAATAAGGCTACTAAAAGAGATCATTACCCCTTACCTTTTATTGATCAAATGCTAGAAAGATTATCCAAGCATACACATTTTTTCTTTCTAGATGGTTATTCTGGTTTCTCCCAAATACATGTGTCAGCTGATGATCAATCTAAGACCACTTTTACTTGCCCTTTCGGTACTTTTGCTTATAGACGTATGCCTTTTGGTTTATGTAATGCACCTGCTACCTTTCAAAGATGCATGATGGCTATATTTTCTTATTTTTGTGAAAAGATATGTGAGGTATTCATGGATGATTTCTCCATTTATGGATCCTCTATTGATGATTGCTTAAGCAACCTTGATCGAGTTTTGCAGAGATGTGAAGAAACTAACCTTGTCTTGAATTGGGAGAAATGTCACTTTATGGTTAATGAAGGTATTGTCTTGGGGCACAAAATTTCTGAAAGGGGCATTGAGGTTGATAAACCTAAAGTTGATGCTATTGAAAAGATGTCGTGTCCCAAGGACATCAAAGGTATAAGAAGTTTCCTTGGTCATGCCGGTTTTTGTAGGAGGTTCATTAAGGAATTCTAAAAAATTTCTTGGCCTTTGACTAATTTATTAGAAAAAGATATACCATTCGACTTTGATGATGATCGTGTCGAAGCCTTTGAAATATTTAAGAAAGCAGTAATCTCTACACCTATTGTTCAGCCACCTACCTGGAATTTACCTTTTGAAATTATGTGCGATGCTAGTGATTATGATGTAGGTGTTGTTCTAGGGCAAAGAGTTGATAAGAAATTAAATGCTATTCAATATGCTACTAAAACTCTAGACAATGCCCAGAGAAATTATGCTAGAACTGAAAAGAATTCTTAGCAGTTGTATTTGCTTGTGATAACTTCAGACCTTATATTGTTGATTCTAAAGTAACTATTCACACTGATCATGCAGCTATTAAATATCTTATGGAAAATAAAGATGCTAAACCTAGACTTATTAGATGGGTTCTCTTTCTTCAAGAATTTGATTTTCATATTATTAATAGAAAGGGAGCTGAGAACCCCGTTGGAGACAACTTGTCTAGGTTAGAAAATGTTCTTGATGACCCACTACCTATTGATGATAGCATTCCTGATGAACAATTAAATGTCATAAATGCTTCTCATACTGCTCCATGGTATGCTGATTATGATAATTGCATTGTTGCTAAATTTATACCACCTAGTTTCACATACCAGCAAAAGAAAAAGGTTTTCTATGATTTAAGACATTACTTCTGGGCATGAACAGGAGTAGATAGTGTTATTAGGTGTTGTGTACCTGAGCATGAACAGGAATAGCTCCTACGCAAGTGTAACTCCAAGGCTTATGGAGGACACCATGCTGGAGATAGAACTGCACACAAGGTATTGCAATCTGGTTTTTATTGCCCTACTCTCTTCAAGGATGCCCGTAAGTTTGTCTTGTCTTGTGATGAATGTCAAAGAATTGGTAAAATTAGTAAACATGAAGAAATGCCTATGAATTATTCACTTGTTATTGAACCATTTGATGTTTGGGGCATTGATTATATGGGACCTTTTCCTGCCTCTAATGGATATACACATATTTTAGTTGCTGCTGATTACGTTACTAAGTGGGTAGAAGCTATTCCAACTAGTAGTGCTGATCATAACACCTCTATTAAGATGCTTAAAGAAGTTATTTTTCTGAGGTTTGGAGTCCCTAGATATTTAATTACTGATGGTGGTTCAAATTTTATTCCTGGTGACTTCCGTAAAATGCTTGCTAAGTATGACGTTAATCATAGAATTGCATCTCCTTATCACCCACAGTCTAGTGGTCAAGTAGAATTGAGTAACAGAGAGCTCAAATTAATTTTTGCAAAAGACTGTTAGTAGATCTAGGAAGAATTGGTCCAAGAAACTTGATGATGCATTATGGGCCTATAGAACTGCATATAAAAATCCTATGGGTATGTCTCTGTATAAAGTGGTTTATGGAAAAGCATGTCACTTACCTCTCGAACTAGAACATAAGGCTTATTGGGCTATTAAAGAGCTCAATTATGATTTCAAACTTGCCAGTGAGAAAAGGTTATTTGACATTAGCTCACTCGATGAATGGAGAATCCAAGCCTATGAGAATGCCAAATTGTTTAAAGAAAAGGTTAAAAGATGGCATGACAAAAGGATACAAAAGTGTGAGTTATTGTAGGTGATTATGTATAGCTATACAACTCTTGTTTTAAGAGATTTTGCAGGAAAGCTTCTTTCTAAATGGGAAGGTCCTTACGTTATCGAGGAGATCTATCGTTCCGGTGCCATTAAAATCAACAACTTCGAAGGCACAAATCCGAAGATGGTGAACTATCAAAGAATCAAACATTATATCTCAGGTAATCCTATAAATGTTGAAACCAATGTTATTGAAATTGTAACCCCGGAGGAATACATAAGGGACACTTTCTAGAATGTTTCGAACTCGTAAAAGGAATAGGTATGTGGTACGGTAAGTAAACCGACTCGAAAACAGTTCTAATGGCAATTTTTCTCCATTTTGGAATATTCATAAAAACAGAAAAATAAGAAGCAGCCTGGGAAGGACACGAGGGCTCCACGAGGGTGGAGGGCGAGCCCTACCCCCCTGGGTGCGCCCCCTCGTGGGCACCTCGTGCGCTCTCCGGACTCCGTTTTCTTGCACGATACTTCTTTTGGTCAGTAAAAATTCATTATATAATCTCCCAAAGGTTTTGACTCCCGTATCACGCAAAAATCTCCTATTCTTGTTTCGAGCTGTTTTCTTCCAGGGTTGTCAAAGCCAAGCGTCATGTCGTCCCCCTCCTCCTTCAACAGTGAGGGCAACGATGCTTGGCTAATGAAGATAGAGCTGAAGAGAGTAGAACCCATGGAGATCAACAAGGATAAAGGGATCAAGAAGACCACGGAGGACTGAGTTCCGGCAACAGAAGACATCCTTCAACTTGATCACAATCTCCTTACCCCAACTGAGATCGAAGCTTTCAAGATGATTGAGTTAGCTCGAATACAAAATAAGTATCTCACACGTGAAAATATTTTGTTGAAGGAGCATATCATCGCACTCAAAGGCATTATCCGCAAGTTAGAAGACCTCCGGCGCTCGATGTGCGACTATCCATCATCACCACCATCTTCTTCACCAACAAAAGAGATATAATCACATGGGTATGGGCACTCCCCTTGGCAACTGCCAAGTTTGGGGGAGTGCCCCGGTATCGTATAACCATCACTTTTATCTTTACCGTTTTTCTTACTGCGATCCTTTTGATAATATTTTGATCTAGTAGAATAAAAGTTTTTAGTATGATTTAGTTGTGAGTTTTGCTTTATGATCCTTCTATGTAATCGAGTCCATGAGCTATATATAATAAAGATTAGTGTTGAGTCAAGGGCTTGATTATTTTGCCATGATCTTGAGTGAATAAAAGAAAAGAGAAGAAATAAAAAGAAACGAAGAGATCATATGGAGCTTATGGAGAGTAATTAGTTCACATAGAAATAGTATGATGAATAAAAGTTGTTGAGAGTTGACAAACATAGTTTTGGTCATCGTTGCAATTAATAGGAAGTAATAAAGAAAGAGAGGTCTTCACATATAAATACACTATCTTGGACATCTTTTATGATTGTGAGCACTCATTAAAATTAGACATGCTAAAGAGTTGACGTTGGACAAGGAAGTCAACGTAATGGGTTATGTTTTCTTACATCTGATATAAATTATATTGTTATGGATCATCCAACATGATTGAACTTGCCTTTCCCCCTCATGATAGCCAAATTTCTTGCACCAAGTAGGGTTACTACTTGTGCTTCCAAACACCCTTAAACCAGTTTTGCCATGAGAGTCCACCATACCTACCTATGGATTGAGTAAGATCCCTCAAGTAAGTTGTCATCGGTGCAAGCAATAAAAATTGCCCTGAAAATATGTATGACTAATTAGTGTGGGAGAAAATAAGCTTTATACGATCGTGTGATACAAAAGAAATAAAAGTGACAAACTGCATAATAAAGGTCCATATCACAAGTGGCAATATAAAGTGATGTTCTTTCGCATTAAGATTTTGTGCATCCAACCATAAAAGTGCATGACAACTTCTGCTTCCCTCTACGAAGGGCCTATCTTCTACTTTTATCTCCTACCTTGCATAAGAGTCATGGTGATCTTCACCCTTCCTTTTACATTTTATCTTTTGGCAAGCACAACATGTTTGAAAGATCCTGGTATATATGGCTAATTGGATGTGAGTTTTCATGAACTATTATTGTTGACATTACCCTTGAGGTAAAACGTTGGGAGGCAAAACTACAAGCCCCTATCTTTCTCTGTGTCCGATTAGAACTCCATACCCATAAGTATTGTGTGAGTGTTAGCAATTGTGAAAGACTATATGATAGTTGAGTATGTGGACTTGCTGGAAAGCTCTTATATTGACTCTTTCCTATGTTATGATAAATTGCAATTTCCCCAATGACTGAGATTATAGTTTGTTAGTTTTCAATGAAGTTTATGATTCATACTTGAAATTGTGATTGAATTGTTACTCTAGCATAAGAGATCATATGACAAGAATTATATAAGTTGTTTTTCTAAGAATGATCATGATGCCCTCATGTCCGTATTTTATTTTTATCGACACCTCTATCTCTAAACATGTGGACATATTTTCCGACTTCGGCTTTCGCTTGAGGACTAGCGAGGTCTAAGCTTGGGGGAGTTGATAAGTCCATTTTGCATCATGCTTTTATATCGATATTTATTGCATTGTGGGCTGTTATTACACATTATGTCATAATACTTATGCCTATTCTCTCTTATTTTACAAGGTTTACATAAAGAGGGAGAATGCCAGCAGCTGGGATTCTGGGCTAGAAAAGGAGTAAATATTAGAGACCTATACTGCACAGCTTGAAAAGTCCTAAAACTTCACATAAGTCATTTTCAGAATATATAAAAAATACTGAGCGCAAGAAGTTCCAGAGGGGGGCCACACCCTGGCCACGAGGGTGGGGGGCGTGCCCTACCCCCTGGGCGCGCCCCCTGCCTCGTGGGCCCCCTGGTGGCCCTCTGATGCCCATCTTATGCTATGTCGAGTCTTTCGTTGAGGAAAAAATCATAAGTAAGATTTTGGGACGAGACTCCGCTGCCATGAGGCGGAACCTTGGCGGAACCAATCTAGGGCTCTGGCGGAGCTGTTCTGCCGGGGAAACTTCCCTCCAGGAGGGGGAAATCATCGCCATCATCATCACGAACGATCCTCTTATCGGGAGGGGGTCAATCTCCATCAACATCTTCACCAGCACCATCTCCTCTCAAACCCTAGTTCATCTCTTATATCCAATTCTTGTCTCTAAGTCTGGGATTGGTACCGGTGGGTTGCTAGTAGTGTTGATTACTCCTTGTAGTTGATACTAGTTGGTTTATTTGGTGGAAGATCATATGTTCAGATCCTATATGCATATTAATACCCCTATGATTATGAACATGAATATGATTTGTGAGTAGTTACGTTTGTTCCTGAGGACATGGGAGAAGTCTTGCTATTAGTAGTCATGTGAATTTGGTATTCGTTCGATATTTTGATGAGACGTATCTTGTCTCTCCTCTAGTGGTGTTATGTGAACGTCAACTACATGACACTTCACCACTTTTTGGGCCTAGAGAAGGCATTGGGAAGTAATAAGTAGATAATGGGTTGCTATAGTGACAGAAGCTTAAACCCTAGTTTATGCGTTGCTTCGTAGGGGGCTGTTGGATCCATATGTTTCATGTTATGGTTAGGTTTACCTTAATACTTTTGTTGTAGTTGCGGATGCTTGCAATAGAAGTTAATCATAAGTGCGATGCTTTTCCATGTAAGGACAGCACCCCAAGCACCGGTCCACCCATATACCAAATTATCAAAGTACCGAACGCGAATCATATGATCATGATGAAACCTAGCTTGACGATAATTCTCATGTGTCCTCGGGAGCGCTTTACTCTATATAAGAATTTGTCCAGGCTTGTCCTTTTCTACAAAAAGGATTGGGCCACCTTGCTGCACTTTATTTGCTTTTGTTGCTTGTTACTCGTTACAAATTATCTTATCACAAAACTAAATGTTACCTATAATTTTAGTGCTCGCAGAGAATACCTTGCTGAAAACCGCTTATCATTTCCTTCTACTCCTCGCTGGGTTCGACACTCTTACTTATCGAAAGGACTAAGATAGATCCCCTATACTTGTGGGTCATCAAGATTCTTTTCTGGCACCGTTGTCGGGGAGTGAAGCGCCTTTGGTAGGTGGAATTTGGTAAGGAAAAATTTATATAGTGTGCTGAAATTTACTGTCACTTGTTACTATGGAAAGTAATCCTCTTAGGGGCTTGTTAGGGGTTTCCTCACCCCGACCAGTAGAGCAAAGATTTGCTCCCCAACCTACTGAAACTATTGAACCTACTGAAAATGAAAATGTCTGCTTTGAAATTCCTTCGGGTATGATAGAAAAACTGCTAGCTAATCCTTTTGCCGGAGATGGAACATTACATCATGAAGAGCACTTAATATATGTAGATGAAGTTTGTGGATTATTTAAGCTTGTAGGTATGCCCGATGATGTTATCAAGAAGAAGGTCTTCCCTTTATCTTTGGAGGGAGACGCATTGACATGGTATAGGCTATGTGATGATATGGGATCATGGAACTACAAACGAGTGAAATTGGAATTTCATCAGAAGTTTTATCCTATGCATCTTATTCATCGTGATCGTAATTATATATATAATTTTTGGCCTCGCGAAGGAGAAAGCATCGCTCAAGCTTGGGGGAGGCTTAATTCAATGTTATATTCATGCCCCAATCATGAGCTCTCAAGAGAAATGATTATTCGAAAAATTTATGCTCGGCTTTCTGATAACAACCGCACCATGATCGATACTTCTTGTGTTGGTTCTTTTATGATGAAGACAATTGAATTCAAATAGGATTTATTGGAAAGAATTAAATGCAACTCTGAAGATTGGGATCTCGACGAAGGTAAGGAGTCAGGTATGACACCTAAGTTTGATTGTGTTAAAATCTTTTATGGATACCGATGTTTTCTGTAAATTTAGCACTAAATATGGACTTGACTCTCAGATAGTAGCTTCTTTCAGTGAATCTTTTTGCTACTCATATTGATCTCCCTAAATAGAAGTGGTTTAAATATCATCCTCCCATAGAACTAAAAGTAGCTGCACCCATTAAAGTTGAAGAAAAGACTATCAGTTATAATGATCCTATTGTTCCTACTACTTATGTTGCGAAACCACCTTTTCCTGTTAGGATAAAATATCATGCTAAAGCTTCAACTGTGATTTGTAAAAGCAATATTAGAACCTATACACCTCCTGAGCAAGTTAAAGTTGAACCTAATATTACTATTGTTAAGGATCTTTAGTTGATAATATTGATGGGCATGTTATTTATTTCTGTGATGAAACTACTAGAATTGCAAAACCTTGTGCTAAAGATAAACATAGACCTGTGGTAGGCATGCCTGTTATTTTTGATAAAATACGAGATCATTGTTATCATGGCTTATCTGATATGGGTGCTAGTGCTCATGCAATACCTATTGACTTGTACAACGAGAGTGTGCATGATATTGCACCTACTGAGTTAGAAGATATTGATGTCACAATTAAACTTGCCAATAGAGATACTATTTCACCAATTGGGATTGTTAGAGATGTTGAAGTATTGTGTGGAAAAACTAAATATCCTGCTGATTTTCTTGTTCTTGGTTCCCCACAAGATAGCTTTTGTCCCATTATATTTGGTAGACCCTTCTTAAACACTGTTAATGCTAGGATAGACTGCAAAAGGATGTTATTACTATTGGTTTAGGTGATATGTCTCATGAGTTCAACTTTTCTAAATTTCGTAGACAACACCATGAAGAAGAATTGCCTAGTAAAGATGAAATTATTTGTGTTGCTTCTATTGTCGTACCACCTAGTGATCCTTTCGAACAATATTTGCTAGACCATGAAAATGATATGTATATGAATGAAAGAAGTGAAATAAATTGAATTGTTCTTTAAACAGGGACCTATTCTGAAACACAACTTCCTATTAAAATCTTAGGGGATCCTCCTCCACCCAAGGGAGATCCCGTGTTTGAGCTTAAACCATTACCTGATACTCTCAAATATGCTTATCTTGATGAAAAGAAGATATATCCTGTTATTATTAGTGCTAACCTTTCAGAGAAGGAGGAAGAAAGATTATTGAAAACTCTGAAGAAGTACTGTGGTGCTATTGACTATACTCTTGATGATGCTAAGGGCATTAGTCCCACTCTATGTCAACACAAAATAAATTTGGAAAAATATGCCAAACCAGTTATTGATCACCAACGACGACTTAATCCTAAGATGAAAGAAGGGGTATGAAAATAAATACTAAAGCTCCTTGAGGTAGGTATAATTTATCCCGTTGTTGATAGTGAGTGGGTCAGTCATGTCCATTGTGTTCCTAAGAAGGGAGGTATTACTGTCGTTCCTAATGATAAAGATGAATTGATTCCACAAAGAATTATTACAGGTTATAGGATGGTAATTGATTCCCGCAAATTAAATAAGGCTACTAAAAGAGATCATTACCCCTTCCCTTTTATTGATCAAATGCTAGAAAGATTATCCAAACATACACATTTTTTCTTTCTAGATGGTTATTCTGGTTTCTCCCAAATACATGTGTCAGCTGATGATCAATCTAAGACCACTTTTACTTGCCCTTTCGGTACTTTTGCTTATAGACATATGCCTTTTGGTTTATGTAATGCACCTGCTACCTTTCAAAGATGCATGATGGCTATATTTTCTTATTTTTGTGAAAAAATATGTGAGGTATTCATGGATGATTTCTCCATTTACGGATCCTCTTTTGATGATTGCTTAAGCAACCTTGATCGAGTTTTGCAGAGATGTGAAGAAACTAACCTTGTCTTGAATTTGGAGAAATGTCACTTTATGGTTAATGAAGGTATTGTCTTGGGGCACAAAATTTCTGAAAGGGGCATTGAGGTTGATAAACCTAAAGTTGATGCTATTGAAAAGATGTCGTGTCCCAAGGACATCAAAGGTATAAGAAGTTTCCTTGGTCATGCCGGTTTTTATAGGAGGTTCATTAAGGAATTCTAAAAAATTTCTTGGCCTTTGACTAATTTATTAGAAAAAGATATACCATTCGACTTTGATGATGATCGTGTCGAAGCCTTTGAAATATTTAAGAAAGCAGTAATCTCTACACCTATTGTTCAGCCACCTACCTGGAATTTACCTTTTGAAATTATGTGCGATGCTAGTGATAATGATGTAGGTGTTGTTCTAGGGCAAAGAGTTGATTAGAAATTAAATGCTATTCAATATGCTAGTAAAACTCTAGACAATGCCCAGAGAAATTATGCTAGAACTGAAAAGAATTCTTAGCAGTTGTATTTGCTTGTGATAACTTCAGACCTTATATTGTTGATTCTAAAGTAACTATTCACACTGATCATGCAGCTATTAAATATCTTATGGAAAATAAAGATGCTAAACCTAGACTTATTAGATGGGTTCTCTTGCTTCAAGAATTTGATTTTCAAATTATTAATAGAAAGGGAGCTGAGAACCCCGTTGGAGACAACTTGTCTAGGTTAGAAAATGTTCTTGATGACCCACTACCTATTGATGATAGCATTCCTGATGAACAATTAAATGTCATAAATGCTTCTCATACTGCTCCATGGTATGCTGATTATGCTAATTGCATTGTTGCTAAATTTATACCACCTAGTTTCACATACCAGCAAAAGAAAAAGGTTTTCTATGATTTAAGACATTACTTCTGGGCATGAACAGGAGTAGATAGTGTTATTAGGTGTTGTGTACCTGAGCATGAACAGGAATAGCTCCTACGCAAGTGTCACTCCAAGGCTTATGGAGGACACCATGCTAGAGATAGAACTGCACACAAGGTATTGCAATCTGGTTTTTATTGCCCTACTCTCTTCATGGATGCCCGTAAGTTTGTCTTGTCTTGTGATGAATGTCAAAGAATTGGTAAAATTAGTAAACATGAAGAAATGCCTATGAATTATTCACTTGTTATTGAACCATTTGATGTTGGGGGCATTGATTATATGGGACCTTTTCCTGCCTCTAATGGATATACACATATTTTAGTTGCTGCTGATTACGTTACTAAGTGGGTAGAAGCTATTCCAACTAGTAGTGCTGATCATAACACCTCTATTAAGATGCTTAAAGAAGTTATTTTTCTGAGGTTTGGAGTCCCTAGATATTTAATGACTGATGGTGGTTCAAATTTTATTCCTGGTGACTTCCGTAAAATGCTTGCTAAGTATGACGTTAATTATAGAATTGCATCTCCTTATCACCCACAGTCTAGTGGTCAAGTAGAATTGAGTAATAGAGAGCTCAAATTAATTTTTGCAAAAGACTGTTAGTAGATCTAGGAAGAATTGGTCCAAGAAACTTGATGATGCATTATGGGCCTATAGAACTGCATATAAAAATCCTATGGGTATGTCTCCGTATAAAATGGTTTATGGAAAAGCATGTCACTTACCTCTCGAACTAGAACATAAGGCTTATTGGGCTATTAAAGAGCTCAATTATGATTTCAAACTTGCCAGTGAGAAAAGGTTATTTGACATTAGCTCACTCGATGAATGGAGAATCCAAGCCTATGAGAATGCCAAATTGTTTAAAGAAAAGGTTAAAAGATGGCATGACAAAAGGATACAAAAGTGTGATTTATTGTAGGTGATTATGTATAGCTATACCACTCTTGTTTTAAGAGTTTTTGCAGGAAAGCTTCTTTCTAAATGGGAAGGTCCTTACGTTATCGAGGAGGTCTATCGTTCCGGTGCCATTAAAATCAACAACTTCGAAGGCACAAATCCGAAGATGGTGAACTATCAAAGAATCAAACATTATATCTCAGGTAATCCTATAAATGTTGAAACCAATGTTATTGAAATTGTAACCCCGGAGGAATACATAAGGGACACTTTCCAGAATGTTTCGGACTCCTAAAAGGAATAGGTATGTGGTACGGTAAGTAAACCGACTCGAAAACAGTTCTAATGGCAATTTTTCTCCGTTTTGGAATATTCATAAAAACAGAAAAATAAGAAGTAGTCTGGGAAGGACACGAGGGCTCCACGAGGGTGGAGGGCGAGCCCTACCCCCCTGGGTGCGCCCCCTCGTGGGCACCTCGTGCGCTCTCCGGACTCCGTTTTCTTGCACGATACTTCTTTTGGTCAGTAAAAATTCATTATATAATCTCCCAAAGGTTTTGACTCCCGTATCACGCAAAAATCTCCTATTCTTGTTTCGAGCTGTTTTCTTCCAGGGTTGTCAAAGCCAAGCGTCATGTCGTCCCCCTCCTCCTTCAACAGTGAGGGCAACGATGCTTGGCTAATGAAGATAGAGCTGAAGAGAGTAGAACCCATGGAGATCAACAAGGATAAAGGGATCAAGAAGACCACGGAGGACTGAGTTCCGGCAACAGAAGACATCCTTCAACTTGATCACAATCTTCTTACCCCAACTGAGATCGAAGCTTTCAAGATGATTGACTTAGCTCGTATACAAAATAAGTATCTCACACATGAAAATATTTTGTTGAAGGAGCATATCATCGCACTCAAAGGCATTATCCGCAAGTTAGAAGACCTCCGGCGCTCGATGTGCGACTATCCATCATCACCACCATCTTCTTCACCAACAAAAGAGATATAATCACATGGGTATGGGCACTCCCCTTGGCAACTGCCAAGTTTGGGGGAGTGCCCCGGTATCGTATAACCATCACTTTTATCTTTACCGTTTTTCTTACTGCGATCCTTTTGATAATATTTTGATCTAGTAGAATAAAAGTTTTTAGTATGATTTAGTTGTGAGTTTTGCTTTATGATCCTTCTATGTAATCGAGTCCATGAGCTATATATAATAAAGATTAGTGTTGAGTCAAGGGCTTGATTATTTTGCCATGATCTTGAGTGAATAAAAGAAAAGAGAAGAAATAAAAAGAAACGAAGAGATCATATGGACCTTATGGAGAGTAATTAGCTCACATAGAAATAGTATGATGAATAAAAGTTGTTGAGAGTTGACAAACATAGTTTTGGTCATCGTTGCAATTAATAGGAAGTAACAAAAAAAGAGAGGTCTTCACATATAAATACACTATCTTGGACATCTTTTATGATTGTGAGCACTCATTAAAATTAGACATGCTAAAGAGTTGACGTTGGACAAGGAAGTCAACGTAATGGGTTATGTTTTCTTACATCTGAGATAAATTATATTGTTATGGATCATCCAACATGATTGAGCTTGCCTTACCCCCTCATGATAGCCAAATTCCTTGCACCAAGTAGGGTTACTACTTGTGCTTCCAAACACCCTTAAACCAGTTTTGCCATGAGAGTCCACCATACCTACCTATGGATTGAGTAAGATCCCTCAAGTAAGTTGTCATCGGTGCAAGCAATAAAAATTGCCCTGAAAATATGTATGACTTATTAGTGTGGGAGAAAATAAGCTTTATACAATCGTGTGATACAAAAGAAATAAAAGTGACAAACTACATAATAAAGGACCATATCACAAGTGGCAATATAAAGTGACGTTCTTTCACATTAAGATTTTGTGCATCCAACCATAAAAGCGCATGACAACCTCTGCTTCCCTCTACGAAGGGCCTATCTTCTACTTTTATCTCCTACCTTGCATAAGAGTCATGGTGATCTTCACCCTTCCTTTTACATTTTATCTTTTGGCAAGCACAACATGTTTGAAAGATCCTGGTATATATGGCTAATTGGATGTGAGTTTTCATGAACTATTATTGTTGACATTACCCTTGAGGTAAAACGTTGGGAGGCAAAACTACAAGCCCCTATCTTTCTCTGTGTCCGATTAGAACTCCATACCCATATGTATTGGGTGAGTGTTAGCAATTGTGAAAGACTATATGATAGTTGAGTATGTGGACTTGCCGGAAAGCTCTTATATTGACTCTTCCCTATGTTATGATAAATTGCAATTTCCCCAATGACTGAGATTATAGTTTGTTAGTTTTCAATGAAGTTTATGATTCATACTTGAAATTGTGATTGAATTGTTACTCTAGCATAAGAGATCATATGACAAGAATTATATAAGTTGTTGTTCTAAGAATGATCATGATGCCCTCATGTCCGTATTTTATTTTTATCGACACCTCTATCTCTAAACATGTGGACATATTTTCCGATTTCGGCTTTCGCTTGAGGACTAGCGAGGTCTAAGCTTGGGGGAGTTGATAAGTCCATTTTGCATCATGCTTTTATATCGATATTTATTGCATTGTGGGCTGTTATTACACATTATGTCATAGTACTTATGCCTATTCTCTCTTATTTTACAAGGTTTACATAAAGAGGGAGAATACCAGCAGCTGGGATTCTGGGCTAGAAAAGGAGTAAATATTAGAGACCTATAATGCACAGCTTGAAAAGTCCTAAAACTTCACATAAGTCATTTTCAGAATATATAAAAAATACTGAGCGCAAGAAGTTCCAGAGGAGGGCCACACCCTGGCCACGAGGGTGGGGGGCGTGCCCTACCCCCCTGGGCGCGCCCCCTGCCTCGTGGGCCCCCTGTTGGCCCTCTGATGCCCATCTTATGCTATGTCGAGTCTTTCGTTGAGGAAAAAATCATAAGTAAGCTTTTGGGACGAGACTCCGCTGCCATGAGGCGGAACCTTGGCGGAACCAATCTAGGGCTCTGGCGGAGCTGTTCTGCCGGGGAAACTTCCCTCCAGGAGGGGGAAATCATCGCCATCATCATCACGAACGATCCTCTTATCGGGAGGGGGTCAATCTCCATCAACATCTTCACCAGCACCATCTCCTCTCAAACCCTAGTTCATCTCTTATATCCAATTCTTGTCTCTAAGTCTGGGATTGGTACCTGTGGGTTGCTAGTAGTGTTGATTACTCCTTGTAGTTGATACTAGTTGGTTTATTTGGTGGAAGATCATATGTTCAGATCCTATATGCATATTAATACCCCTATGATTATGAACATGAATATGATTTGTGAGTAGTTACGTTTGTTCCTGAGGACATGGGAGAAGTCTTGCTATTAGTAGTCATGTGAATTTGGTATTCGTTCGATATTTTGATGAGACGTATCTTGTCTCTCCTCTAGTGGTGTTATGTGAACGTCAACTACATGACACTTCACCACTTTTTGGGCCTAGAGAAGGCATTGGGAAGTAATAAGTAGATAATGGGTTGCTATAGTGACAGAAGCTTAAACCCTAGTTTATGCGTTGCTTCGTAGGGGGCTGTTGGATCCATATGTTTCATGTTATGGTTAGGTTTACCTTAATACTTTTGTTGTAGTTGCGGATGCTTGCAATAGAAGTTAATCATAAGTGCGATGCTTTTCCATGTAAGGACAGCACCCCAAGCACCGGTCCACCCATATACCAAATTATCAAAGTACCGAACGCGAATCATATGATCGTGATGAAACCTAGCTTGACGATAATTCTCATGTGTCCTCGGGAGCGCTTTACTCTATATAAGAATTTGTCCAGGCTTGTCCTTTTCTACAAAAAGGATTGGGCCACCTTGCTGCACTTTATTTACTTTTGTTGCTTGTTACTCGTTACAAATTATCTTATCACAAAACTAAATGTTACCTATAATTTGAGTGCTCGCAGAGAATACCTTGCTGAAAACCGCTTATCATTTCCTTCTACTCCTCGTTGGGTTCGACACTCTTACTTATCGAAAGGACTACGATAGATCCCCTATACTTGTGGGTCATCAAGATTCTTTTCTGGCACCGTTGCCGGGGAGTGAAGCGCCTTTGGTAGGTGGAATTTGGTAAGGAAAAATTTATATAGTGTGCTGAAATTTACTGTCACTTGTTACTATGGAAAGTAATCCTCTTAGGGGCTTGTTGGGGGTATCTTCACCCCGACCAGTAGAGCAAAGATTTGCTCCCCAACCTACTGAAACTATTGAACCTACTGAAAATGAAAATGTCTGCTTTGAAATTCCTTCGGGTATGATAGAAAAACTGCTAGCTAATCCTTTTGCCGGAGATGGAACATTACATCATGAAGAGCACTTAATATATGTAGATGAAGTTTGTGGATTATTTAAGCTTGCAGGTATGCCCGATGATGTTATCAAGAAGAAGGTCTTCCCTTTATCTTTGGAGGGAGACGCATTGACATGGTATTGGCTATGTGATGATATGGGATCATGGAACTACAAACGAGTGAAATTGGAATTTCATCAGAAGTTTTATCCTATGCATCTTATTCATCGTGATCGTAATTATATATATAATTTTTGGCCTCGCGAAGGAGAAAGCATCGCTCAAGCTTGGGGGAGGCTTAAGTCAATGTTATATTCATGCCCCAATCATGATCTCTCAAGAGAAATGATTATTCAAAAAATTTATGCTTGGCTTTCTGATAACAACCGCACCATGCTCGATACTTCTTGTGTTGGTTCTTTTATGATGAAGACAATTGAATTCAAATAGGATTTATTGGAAAGAATTAAATGCAACTCTGAAGATTGGGATCTCGACGAAGGTAAGGAGTGAGGTATGACACCTAAGTTTGATTGTGTTAAATCTTTTATGGATACCGATGTTTTCTGTAAATTTAGCACTAAATATGGACTTGACTCTCAGATAGTAGCTTCTTTCCGTGAATCCTTTGCTACTCATATTGATCTCCCTAAAGAGAAGTGGTTTAAATATCATCCTCCCATAGAACTAAAAGTAGCTGCACCTATTAAAGTTGAAGAAAAGACTATCAGTTATAATGATCCTATTGTTCCTACTACTTATGTTGCGAAACCACCTTTTCCTGTTAGGATAAAATACCATGCTAAAGCTTCAACTGTGGTTTGTAAAAGCAATATTAGAACCTATACACCTCCTGAGCAAGTTAAAGTTGAACCTAATATTGCTATTGTTAAGGATCTTTAGTTGATAATATTGATGGGCATGTTATTTATTTCTGTGATGAAACTACTAGAATTGCAAAACCTTGTGCTAAAGATAAACATAGACCTGTGGTAGGCATGCCTGTTATTTTTGATAAAATACGAGATCATTGTTATCATGGCTTATCTGATATGGGTGCTAGTGCTAGTGCAATACCTATTGACTTGTACAACAAGAGTGTGCATGATATTGCACCTGCTGAGTTAGAAGATATTGATGTCACAATTAAACTTGCCAATAGAGATACTATTTCACCAATTGGGATTGTTAGAGATGTTGAAGTATTGTGTGGGAAAACTAAATATCCCGCTGATTTTCTTGTTCTTGGTTCCCCACAAGATAGCTTTTGTCCCATTATATTTGGTAGACCCTTCTTAAACACCGTTAATGCTAGGATAGACTGCAAAAGGATGTTATTACTATTGGTTTAGGTGATATGTCTCATGAGTTCAACTTTTCTAAATTTCCTAGACAACACCGTGAAGAAGAATTGCCTAGTAAGGATGAAATTATTTGTGTTGCTTCTATTGTCGTACCACCTAGTGATCCTTTCGAACAATATTTGCTAGACCATGAAAATGATATCTATATGAATGAAAGAAGTGAAATAAATTGAATTGTTCTTTAAACAGGGACCTATTCTGAAACACAACTTCCTATTAAAATCTTAGGGGATCCTCCTCCACCCAAGGGAGATCCCGTGTTTGAGCTTAAACCATTACCTGATACTCTCAAATATGCTTATCTTGATGAAAAGAAGATATATCCTGTTATTATTAGTGCTAACCTTTCAGAGAAGGAGGAAGAAAGATTATTGAAAACTCTGAAGAAGCACCGTGCTGCTATTGGATATACTCTTGATGATGTTAAGGGCATTAGTCCCACTCTATGTCAACACAAAATAAATTTGGAAAAAGATGCCAAACCAGTTATTGATCACCAACGACGACTGAATCCTAAGATGAAAGAAGGGGTATGAAAATAAATACTAAAGCTCCTTGAGGCAGGTATAATTTATCCCATTGTTGATAGTGAGTGGGTAAGTCCTGTCCATTGTGTTCCTAAGAAGGGAGGTATTACTGTCATTCCTAATGATAAAGATGAATTGATTCTGCAAAGAATTATTACAGGTTATAGGATGGTAATTGATTCCCACAAATTAAATAAGGCTACTAAAAAAGACCATTACCCCTTACCTTTTATTGATCAAATGCTAGAAAGATTATCCAAACGTACAAATTTTTTGCATTCTAGATGGTTATTCTGGTTTCTCCCAAATACCTGTGTCAGCTGATGATCCATCTAAGACCACTTTTACTTGCCCTTTCGGTACTTTTGCTTATAGACGTATGCCTTTTGGTTTATATAATGCACCTTCTACCTTTCAAAGATGCATGATGGCTATATTTTCTGATTTTTGTGAAAAGATATGTGAGGTATTCATGGATGATTTCTCCATTTATGGATCCTCTTTTGATGATTTCTTAAGAAACCTTGATTGAGTTTTGTAGAGATTTGAAGAAACTAACCTTGTCTTGAATTGGGAGAAATGCCACTTTATGGTTAATGAAGGTATTGTCTTGGGGCACAAAATTTCTGAAAGGGGCATTGAGGTTGATAAAGCTAAAGTTGATGTTATTGAAAAGATGTCGTGTCCCAAGGACATCAAAGGTATAAGAAGTTTCCTTGGGGCAATCTTGGAAAAATTCTGCGATGGCGTCTCCCCCCTCCCACCTCCCACCTCCCACCCCACCTCCGGCGATCTCCTCCCACCACCACTAAAACCCTAATCTTTCCCTACCAATCTCTCCGGCGTCTCCCCCTCACTCAGGGTTCATGGTTTTCTCATCGGGATCAACCCTTGGCTTGGACTTCTCCAAGGGTTTGGAGTTTGCAGATAAAGTTTTCAGATCTACTGGTTTTTCGGTCCACCCTACGGAGGACACAAGTCACTTCACGTTGGTGGTGTCCTTTAGCCATCATGTTTTCAGGCTTGATGATCATTCTGTGGCGGTGGCTCTAGAGGCTGCTGTTGGTGGATCTGCGATCGAGTTGGGTGTCTCATGCTTACGTGACAAGGTTTATTCCTTCAACGTTTATTTATTGTTGATCTTCGATCTTTTGCTTGCCCGCAATTCAAATTTTATTTTAATCTTTGGGGCCATGGAGGACCAAATTGGGTTCGAGAGTTTAAACTTTGGAAGTTGCAAAGTGATGCGGAATGGATCTTAGTTAACCCATCTAAGAGACGGGCGGCGCTTGGGATGATCGCTATGCATAAACCACCGTCTAAGTCCTCTTTTAGATCTTCTGGTTCTGTGCAAAATAAAATGTCTTTTGCAACGTTCCAAAGCAATGATGCATGCAAGGGTTATAGATATCCGGCCACGCAGGATTGTATTGATACTCTTTCTGATGCTGGATATGTTGTCCCGGCAAATGAGTGTTTGATCATTCGACCATCGCCGCCGGTGAATCTCCAGTGGACTGTTGCTTCTCCGTCGATTACTTTCGGTTCTGTTGACCCGCCGCGGATTCAACGGAATTCACCTGAGGCGGTTAGTTTGTTCTCATCTACTCTCGATTCTCCTGCATCCCATGTTGGGCCAGGCCTCCATGACGGACTACAGCCCACCACCCAGCCAATGGATATCCCGTCTACTCAGGAAGCTAATGTTTTGTTTGATGAGATGGTCAATGACATGGTGGACCGAGTTCTAACTTGTTCCAACTGTCACCAGCGGGGCCACTTGTCGGTCTCTTGTCCTGTTTTCCTGGCTTGCTCACGTTATGGTCATCGTCATCGGGATTGCATTAATTTGGCCTAGGATAATGGTTATGTTTGGAGAGTTAAACACACGAAACAAAATCCAGAAAAATTTCCACTGTTGATTCCCATGCCCGCCATGAGTCAGCCTACTACTCCATCGCCTAGGGACTCCTCGGGTATAGAGACGACCCACGCGCCAGTGCAGACGAGTCACATCACGTCTTCACCACTTCCCGTGCACCACCAACCTGCTCCACCTCCACCAAAGCAAGCCATGGCAAATTTTCCACTGGATCCTCTTGAGTTCCTTCCACCAGGGTTCGAGTTCATCGATGGAGGGCCAACCCGCGTGCCTCGGACTTTCTACTCTCCAGCCATTGCACCGGACCGTCGCCATGAGCAGTTTGCCATTGGCTTTGTTGAGCCTCCGCCGCCACCCGGACAGATTCATCACTTCAGGTAACTAGTTAGTGACTTTGTGATGACTCAGCTTCACCGTGACGTTCTTAGTGATCAGCAATGGATTGAGGGTGTTGGTTTGTTTGAGTTCCGATCTCCTGCATCTAGGCATGCCATTATAAATCATCCTCCTTATGATCTTGGCAATGGTCACTTTGTTCGGTTTGTTCCTCATGATCAAGGCATCAATCACAGAGCTATTCAGGGTTTTTGTAGGGGCTGGATTATGATGTTAGGTGTTCCTTTGGACTACCGCACAACATAGCATATTTCTGAGGCAGTTAGCACCTTTGGTCGTTTTCATATCTGGCATCAGGATGATCCGCGGCTAGTCAGGAATCTTGTTTATGTTTCTTTCCCAAGCCCTCAGCAAGTACCTAGGGATGTTTTCTATCGTGAGTATGCAGACTTTGGAGCTACACGTCTTTCTTGGACAGTACCTACCTATGTGCTCTCTGCAGAATTTGCTGACATTATGCCAGCTGATGAAGATCCGATGCCTTTCAATGGAAACCCTCATCCGTTGCCCGGGAACATGCATTTTGAAAATGTTAACTTTGTCATGCTTGAGTTTCCAGAGCTGGGTTGGAATGAGGACCCTCATGCTCATAATGATGATCCGCAGCCTCATAACCAACATGACAGTGTCATTATTGAGGAGATTCATGAGGATGAAGCACTACCTGCTTCTCAAGAGTCAGTGGTTTTAGAGAACTCGGGGCCTGTTGACTCTACTGAGGGATCTGTCAATAACCAGCAAGGTGTTGTGGCAGCTTATGTGCCTCCTCTGATCCAGCCTCACGTTGTTATTGGTCAAGTTCTAACAGTTTTCAGACCAGAGCTTCCTCCGGTAATGCAATGGACAAGATCTTTTCAGCGTATGATGCCAGTCTTTGATACAATGCACATTCCTCGAGGGTTACAGTTCTTCAGTCCTTTCAAACCAGTTCTACTGTCTACGCGCTCTTGGGAGTTATCTTTTTCTTACTCTGCTATGAAGAACAAGCTAGTTTTTCATCCTTCACCTGTTTGTCGGATGGTAAATATTCCAAGGAAGCCTCCTGTTGCTCGTGCACTTTTTTTTGACAATGTTGCTGAGGATTGTGCCATGGTTGACCCAGCGTTGTCTGCGGTTGAGATGTATGCCTTTTATTTCTCTGCAGCCCCAAGTCAGCGTCCAGCTCGTGCTCGTAAACCAAAGTCTGTGATTGTTGAGTCTGAGGTTATGCGCAGTGCCAGGCTCTCAGCCTTACGTGATGGCTTCAGGCATTCTACTCCAGCCAAGTCCCCTATGAAGAAACCTGCAGCAAAGCCCCAGAAGAAGCGCAAGGTTACTGTGGATGGCGAACAACCGCGGGCTCCTCCTCACGATGCAGATCAACCTACTGTGCCGCCGCCCACGCCAATCAATGTGTTGCAGTAGGTTGGCCTTCGCCTCGGCATTGGGCCGGAGAAGCTCACTAAGGAGAAGCTTGAGGCTTCTTCTTGCAAGTCTTCTGCTCCTCCTAGCTCCAATGATAGCTGATCATTTCATTTGGTGGGGTTTATGGTTAACCCTTGTGAAAACCATTTATCTGCACTTATCTTTTAGGCTTTGTCTGAACTTTTATGCTATCCCTTGGCTGAACTGGTACTGTCATTATGTGACAGTCTTTTGCTGTTACTTAATTATGGTCTGTAATGAATCACAATGATGTTAGAGATTGGAAAGTTCTCTGTTGGAATGTGCGAGGTCTGAATTCAGAAGACAGAAAGCGTGCAGTTCGTCAGAAAATTGATGAGAGTGCTTGTTCCATTGTTTGCCTCCAAGAAACAAAATGTGAGGTCATTGATCAGCGTTTCATCCGTAAGTGTTGTCCATGACGTTTTGATCAGTTTATCCATGTGCCTTCGTCTGGAGCCTCGGGTGGGTTGTTAGTCGTATGGAATACTGCTTTGTTTGCTGGGAAGCTAATTGAGTCCAATAGTTTTGGTATTATGGTGGAGTTCATGTCTGTTCATAACTCCCAAACCTGGACTCTAGTTTCAGTCTATGGACCCTGTCAAAATCAAGCTAGAGATAATTTTATTAATTGGTTGCATGATATAACTATCCCTGATGATGCTAACTGGCTGTTACTGGGTGATTTCAATTTCATGCAATCAATGGATAATAGGAATAAACTAGGTGGTGATATTAATGACATGTTCATCTTTAATGAGGTTATTGGGCATCTGGGCTTAATTGAATTACCTATCAAGGGCAGAAGGTACACTTGGACAAATATGCAAACTGCTCCTTTGCTTGAATAGATTGAATGGTTTTTTACAACCCCTTCATGGACATGTTCTTTTCCTAACACTATGGTCCTTCTTCTGGCTAGAACCACTTCAGATCATGTGCCATGTGTAGTGCAAATCAAAACCACTATTCCCAAGGCCAAAGTGTTTAGATTTGAAAATTACTGGACTAATTTGCCTGGTTTTCTTGATTGTGTCAGTGAATCTTGGAATAGACCAGTTCATAAGAGATCTTCTGCTGCTATAATATCTGCAAAGTTCAAAGCTCTCAGGCAGGCACTCAAACACTGGCACATTAGCCTTTCTACCGTCAAGGCTCTAATTTCCAACTGCAATAAAGTAATTCTTTGTCTGGATGGTCTTGAGGAGTTAAGGCCTTTGTCTGGGCCTGAGGAAAATTTAAGGAAAATTGTAAAGTTACACTTGGAGGAAACTCTAAGGTTGCAATTTACCTACTGGAAGCAGATATGTACCATTAGAAACATTAAAGTGGGAGAGGAAAACACCAAATTTTTCCATGCCATGGCCACAGAGAGATACAGGAATAACTCTATTTCTAGTATAACTTCTGATGATGGGCAAGTGACCTCTGATCATGCATCAATTGCTGGATTATTTTTGTAGGAGTTCAAGCAGAGGATGGGATGCACAAATAATACACAAATGGGTTTTGATATGCCAAATATTATTAAGAAGGTTCAGGGACTAGATGACTTGACCAAGCCCTTTTCTGAGCAGGAAATTGATTGTGTTATTAAGGAAATGCCTCCTGACAGAGCACCTAGGCCAGATGGTTTCACTGGCCTTTTTCTTAAGAAGTGTTGGCACATAATTAAAGATGACTTTCATCAACTGGTTAAAGAGTTGTTTGAGGGGCACCTTGATTTGGAGTGTATCAACAGTTCTCTCATAACCTTGATCCCAAAAAAGCTTTCACCTGAGGGTTTGAATGATTACAGGCCAATATCTTTGACAAATACCTGTTTGAAATTCCTCACTAAACTTTTGGCAAACAGGTTGCATAAGGTCATCCTTTCCTGTATTCATAAAAACCAATATGGGTTTATTAAATCCAGGTCTATTCAGGATTGTCTAGCTTGGTGCTTTGAGTATATCCACCAGTGTATGGCTTCAAAGAGACCAATAGTGCTGCTGAAATTGGATTTTACTAAAGCCTTTGACACTATTGAGCATGATGCCATTCTTAGAATCTTAAGATACAAGGGTTTCAATGAAAAATGGATCTCCTGGATGCAAACTATTTTGTCTTCTGGCTCTTCTTCTGTGCTTCTTAATGGTGTTCCTGGTAACCATTTTAAATGTAAGAGAAGAGTCAGGCAAGGAGACCCAATGTCACCTCTTCTTTTTGTCCTTGCCGCTGACCTGCTTCAGTCTGTTGTCAATGACATGTGCAGTAAAGGAATTCTGACTTTGCCAATCCCTTCCAACATCCAGGATTACCCCATTGTTCAGTATGCTGATGATACACTAATTGTGTTGCCTGCTATTGATCACCAACTGCTTGCTCTTAAAGACATGCTTGATGTCTTTGCTGCGACAACAGGATTATCTGTGAATTTTACAAAATCCCTTATAGTGCCTATGAACTTGTCATCTGATGAAGCTAACAGGTTGGCCTCAATTCTTGGCTGTAGCATAGGAACCATGCCTTTTACTTACTTGGGTCTACCCATGGGGACTACAAGGCCCTCAATCCAAGACCTCATGCCCCTTGTGCATAGGATTGAAAGAAGATTGTCTGCCACTTCATGTTTTCTGAATCAAGGTAGCAGGTTGCAGTTGCTCCACTCTGTTCTAACATCAATGCCTATATACTTCCTGTGCACACTAGTCATCCCAGCTGGAATTTTGAAGCAAATTGAAAGGATTCAGAGACAATGTCTATGGAGAGGAAACTCTGATACTCCGAGACAATCTCTGGCCGCCTGGGACTTGGTATGCTTACCAAAAAACAAAGGGGGTCTTGGTGTGCTTAATCTCAGGGTGCAGAATGAGGCCTTGCTTATGAAGTTCTTGCACAAATTTTATAATCATCATGACATCCCCTGGGTTGGCCTTATTTGGAATGCCTACTATGCCAACTCTATCCCTCATACTACCACGCTCTGTGGATCTTTTTGGTGGCGTGATGTGTTTAAATTGGTTGACAAATATTGTCAGATGGCTACTCCAGCGTTGGGTGATGGCAGGTCCATTCTCTTTGGGTATGACAGATGGATGGTTGAGCTTAAGGGTTCCTATCTCAGTGAAAAATATCCCAGGCTCTTCTCCTTTGTTATTGATGAGCAACTTTCATGTCTGATGTGCTTTCCCAGGAGTTTTTGTCAAATTTGCATTTGCCCATCTCTACACAAGCCTTTGTTGAGCTTGAATGTCTTCAACAGCGACTCATGATTATTCTTGCTCTGCAACTCATGACGCATGGATTTGGCCTTTTCATAAGGGTTGTTTCAGACCCAAATCCTTCTATGTGTATGAGCATCAGCATATTGTTGTTGATCCAATCTTCCAATGGATTTGGAGATCTTCATGTACACTGAAAATCAAAATGTTTGGTTGGTTACTGCTGAGAGATCGTTTAAACACCAGAGACATGCTACTCAGAAGGCATTGGCATGTGGAAAATCATACTTGTGTCCTATGTCCATATATGATCCATGAAGATCGTGCACATCTGTTCTTCTCTTGTAATTTTAGCATTAGAGTCTGGAATTACTTGCAGATTATCAGGGACCCACAGCCTGGGATGACAACTTACAACATGGCAGTAAAGGCTAGGAAGGATTTTGGGCATTCTTTCTTCACTGAAGTGGTCTTTACAGCAGCTTGGAACATTTGGATCTTGAGGAATGGCAAGGTTTTCAGGAATGAGACACCTTCTTTCAGAGCATGGAGGCATAACTTCATCCATGACATAACCCTTCTTTCTCATAGGATAAAATGTAAATACAAGGATAGCCTTCTAACTTGGATCTCTAACCTTCCTTAGGTAGTGCTTTTCTTTGCCCTGCTTGGGCTGTAACTTTGTAAGTATTTATGTCTTCCTCTTTTCTCTTCTTGTATGGACTTGTAATAGGACTTTGTTCTTTGTTGTTTTCAATAAAGAGCTGTGAGGCTGTTGCCTTGCAGTACATATTCAAAAAAAAGAAGTTTCCTTGGTCATGCCGGTTTTTATAGGCGGTTCATTAAGGACTTCTCAAAAGTTTCTCGGCCTTTGACTAATTTATTACAAAAAGATATACCATTCGACTTTGATGTTGATTGTGTAGAAGCCTTTGAAATACTTAAGAAAGCATTAATCTCTGCACCTATTGTTCAGCCACCTGCTTGGAATTTACCTTTTGAAATTATTTGTGATGCTAGCAATTATGATGTAGGTGCTGTTCTTGGGAAAAGAGTTGATAAGAAATTAAATGTTATTCAATATGCTAGTAAAACTCTAGACAATGCCAAGAGAAATTATGCTACAACTGAAAAAAGAATTTTTAGCAGTTGTATTTGCTTGTGATAAGCTCAGACCTTATATTGTTGATTCTAAAGTAACTATTCACACTAAGCATGCTGCTATTAAATATCTTATGGAAAAGAAAGATGCTAAACCTAGACTTATTAGATGGGTTCCCTTGCTACAAGAATTTGATTTGCATATTATTGATAAAAAGGGAGTTGAGAACCCCGTTGCAGATAACTTGTCTAGGTTAGAAAATGTTCTTGATGACCCACTACCTATTGATGATAGCTTTCCTGATGAACAACTAAATGTCATAAATGCTTCTCATACTGCTCCATGGTATGCTGATTATGCTAATTACATTGTTACTAAATTTATACCACCTAGTTTCACATATCAGCAAAAGAAAAAGTTTTTCTACGATTTAAGACATTACTTCTGGGATGATCCACATCTTTATAAAGGAGTAGATGGTGTTATTAGGTGTTGTGTACCTGAGCATGAATAGGAACAGATCCTACGCAAGTATCACTCCGAGGCTTATGGAGGACACCATGCTGGAGATAGAACTGCACACAAGGTATTGCAATTTGGTTTTGATTGGCCTACTCTCTTCAAGGATGCTCGTAAGTTTTTCTTGTCTTGTGATGAATGTCAAAGAATTGGTAATATTAGTAAACGTCAAAAAATGCCTATGAATTATTCACTTGTTATTGAACCATTTGATGTTTGGGGCTTTGATTATATGGGACCTTTTCCTGCCTCTAATGGATATACACATATTTTAGTTGCTGTTGATTACGTTACTAAGTGGGTAGAAGCTATTCCAACTAGTAGTGCTGATCATAACACCTCTATTAAGATGCATAAAGAAGTTATTTTTCTGAGGTTTGGAGTCCCTAGATATTTAATGACTGATGGTGGTTCACATTTTATTCATGGTGCCTTTCGTAAAATTCTTGCTATGTATGACGTTAATCATAGAACTGCATCTCCTTATCACCCACAGTCTAGTGGTCAAGTAGAATTGAGTAACAGAGAGCTCAAATTACTTTTGCAAAAGACTGTTAATAGATCTAGGAAGAATTGGTCCAAGAAACTTGATGATGCATTATGGGCCTATAGAACTGCATATAAAAATCCTATGGGTATGTCTCCGTATAAAATGGTTTATGGAAAAGCATGTCACTTACCTCTCGAAGTAGAACATAAGGATTATTGGGCTATTAAAGAGCTCAATTATGATTTCAAACTTGCCGGTGAGAAAAGGTTATTTGACATTAACTCACTCAATGAATGGAGAACCCAAGCCTATGAGAATGCCAAATTGTTTAAAGAAAAGGTTAAAAGATGGCATGACAAAAGGATACAAAAGCGTGAGTTTAATGTAGGTGATTATGTATTGCTATACAACTCTCATTTAAGATTTTTTGCAGGAAAGCTTCTTTCTAAATGGGAAGGTCCTTACGTTATCGAGGAGGTCTATCGTTCCGGTGCCATAAAAATCAACAACTTCGAAGGCACAAATCCGAAGGTGGTGAATGGTCAAAGAATCAAACATTATATCTCAGGTAATCCTATATATGTTGAAACCAATGTTATTGAAACTGTAACCCCGGAGGAATACATAAGGGACACTTTCCGGAACGTTTCAGACTCCGAAAAGGAATAGTATGTGGTATGGTAAGTAAACCGACTCCAAAACAGTTCTAGTGGCAATTTTTCTCTGTTTTGGAATATTTAGAAAAATAGAAAAATAAGAAACAGTCCGGGAAGGACACGAGGGCTCCACGAGGGTGGAGGGCGCGCACTACCCCATGAGCACGCCCCCCTGCCTCGTGGGCACCTCGTGCGCTCTCCGGACTCCGTTTTCTTGCACGATACTTCTTTTGGTCGGTAAAAATTCATTATATAATCTCCCGAAGGTTTTGACTCCCGTATCACGCAAAAATCTCCTGTTCCTGTTTTGAGCTGTTTTCTGCCAGGGTTGTCAAAGCAAAGCGTCATGTCATCCCCCTCCTCCTCCAACAATGAGGGAAACAATGCTTGGCTAATGAAGATAGAGATGAAGAGAGAAGAACCCATGGAGATCAACAAGGATAAAGGGATCAAGAAGACCACGGAGAACTGAGTTCCGGCAACAGAAAACATCCTTCAACTTGATCACAATCTTCTTACCCCAACTAAGATCGAAGCTTTCAAGATGATTGAGTTAGCTCGAATACAAAATAAGTATCTCACACGTGAAAATATTTTGTTGAAGGAGCATATCATCGCACTCAATGGCATTATCCACAAGTTAGAAGACCTCCTACGCTTGATGTGCGACTATCCATCATCACCACCATCTTCTTCACCAACAAAAGAGATATAATCACATGGGTATGGGGACTCCCCTTGGAAACTGCCAAGCTTGGGGGAGTGCCCTAGTATCGTATCACCATCACTTTTATCTTTACCATTTTTCTTAGTTCGATCCTTTTGAAAATATTTTGATCTAGTAGAATAAAAGTTTTTAGTATGATCTAGTTGTGAGTTTTTCTTTATGATCCTTCTATGTAATCGAGTCCGTGTGCTATATATAATAAAGATTAGTGTTGAGTCAAGGGCTTTATTATTTTAACATGATCTTGAGTGAATAAAAGAAAAGAGAAGAAATAAAAAGAAACAAAGAGATCAGATGGATCTTATGGAGAGTAATGAGCTCACATAGAAAGAGTATGATTAATAAAAGTTGTTGAGAGTTGACGAACATAGTTTTGGTCATCGTTGCAATTAATAGGAGGTAATAAAGAAAGAGAGGTCTTCACATATAAATACACTATCTTGGACATCTTTTATGATTGTGAGCACTCATTAAAATATGACATGCTAAAGAGTTGACATTGGACAAGGAAGACATCGTAATGGGTAATGTTTTCTTACATCCGAGATAAATTATATTGTCATGGAACATCCAACATGAATGAGCTTGCCTTTCCCCCTCATGCTAGCCAAATTCCTTGCACCATGTAGGGATACTACTTGTGCTTCCAAACACCCTTAAACCAGTTTTGCCATGAGAGTCCACCATACCTACCTATGGATTGAGTAAGATCCCTCAAGTAAGTTGTCATCGGTGCAAGCAATAAAAATTGCCCTCTAAATATGTATGACTTGTTAGTGTGGGAGAAAATAAGCTTTATACGATCGTGTGATACGGAAGAAATAAAAGCGACAGACTGCATAATAAAGGTCCATATCACAAGTGGCAATATAAAGTGACGTTCTTTCGCATTAAGATTTTGTGCATCCAACCATAAAAGCGCATGATAACCTCTGCTTCTCTCTGCGAAGGGCCTATCTTTTAATTTTATCTCCTACCTTGCATAAGAGTCATGGTGATCTTCACCCTTCCTTTTACATTTTATCTTTTGGCAAGCACAACCTGATGGAAAGATCCTAGTATATATGGCTAATTGGATGTGAGTTTTCATGAACTATTATTGTTGACATCACCCTTGAGGTAAAACGTTGGGAGGCAAAACTATAAGCCCCTATCTTTCTCTGTGTCCGATTAAAACTCCATACCCATAAGTATTGCGTGAGTGTTAGAAATTGTGAAAGACTATATGATAGTTGAGTATGTGGACTTGCTGAAAAGCTCTTATATTGACTCTTTCCTATGTTATGCTAAATTTCAATTCCTCCAATGACTGAGATTATAGTTTGTTAGTTTTCAATGAATTTTATGATTCATACTTGAAATAGTGATTTAATTGTTACTCTAGCATAAGAGATCATATGACAAGAATTATATAAGTTGTTGTTCTAAGAATGATCATGATGCCCTCATGTCCGTATTTTATTTTTATTGGCACCTCTATCTCTAAACATGTGGACATATTTTTCGAGGACAAGCGAGGTCTAAGCTTGGGGGAGTTGATACGTCCATTTTGCATCATGCTTGTATATCGATATTTATTGCATTGTGGGTTGTTACTACACATTATGTCACAATACTTATGCCTATTCTCTCTTATTTTACAAGGTTTACATAAAGAGGGAGAATGCCAGCAGCTGGGATTCTGGGCTGGAAAAGGAGGAAATATTAGAGACCTATTCTGCATAGCTCCAAAAGTCTTGAAACTTCATGGAAGTCATTTTCAGAATATATAAAAAATACTAGGCGCAAGAAGTTCCAAAGGGGGGCCACACCCTGGCCACGAGGGTGGGGGCGCGCCCTACCCCCTAGGCGCGCCCCCCTGCCTCGTGGGCCCCCTGGTGGCCCTCCGATGCCCATCTTGTGCTATATGGAGTCTTTCGTTAAGGAAAAAAATCATAAGAAAGCTTTCGGGACGAGACTCCGCCGCCATGAGGCGGAACCTTGGCGGAACCTATCTAGGGTTCTGGCGGAGCTGTTCTGCCAGGGAAACTTCCCTTCGGGAGGGAGAAATCATCGCCATCGTCATCACCAACAATCCTCTCATCGGGAGGGGGAAATCTCCATCAACATCTTCACGAGCACCATCTCCTCTCAAACCCTAGTACATCTCTTGTATCCAATTCTTATCTCTAAGTCTGGGATTCGTACCTGTGGGTTGCTAGTAGTGCTGATTACTTCTTGTAGTTGATGCTAGTTGGTTTATTTGGTGGAAGATCATACGTTCAGATCCTATATGCATATTAATACCCCTCTGATTATGAACATGAATATGATTTTTGAGTAGTTACGTTTGTTCCTGAGGACATGGGAGAAGTCTTGCTATTAGTAGTCATGTGAATTTGGTATTCGTTCGATATTTTGATGAGATGTATGTTGTCTCTCCTCTAGTGGTGTTATGTGAACGTCGACTACATGACACTTCACCACTATTTGGGCCTATAGGAAGGCATTGGGAAGTAATAAGTAGATAATGGGTTGCTAGAGTGACTGAAGCTTAAGCCCTAGTTTATGCGTTGCTTCGTAAGGGGCTGGTTTGGATCCATATGTTTCATGCTATGGTTAGGTTTACCTTAATACTTTTGTTGTAGTTGTGGATGCTTGCAATAGAAGTTAATCATAAGTGGGATGCTTGTCCAAGTAAGGACAACACCCAAGCACTGGTCCACCCATATACCAAATTATCAAAGTACCGAACGAGAATCATATGATCATGATGAAACCTAGCTTGACGATAATTCCCATGTGTCCTCGGGAGCGCTTTACTCTATATAAGAATATGTCCAGGCTTGTCTTTTGCTACAAAAGGGATTGGTACACCTTGCTGCACTTTATTTACTTTTGTTACGTGTTACTCGTTACAAATTATCTTATCACAAAACTACCTGTTACCTATAATTTCAGTGCTTGTAGAGAATACCTTGCTGAAAACCGCTTATCATTTCCTTCTGCTCCTCGTTGGGTTCGACACTCTTACTAATAGAAAGGACTACGATAGATCCCCTATACTTGTGGGTCATCTGAAGCATAAGATGAAAATGCATATTCTTGGACATAACCCCGCCGTTTGGGCTATTGTGTGTGTTGGCTTGCAAGGTGAATTCTTTGATGGGAGAGAACCAAACCGTGAAGCTACTGCGGAAGAGTTTAAGATGCTACAATACAATACACAAGCTTGTGATATTCTCTTCAACGGATTGTGCCCCGAAGAATTCAACAAAATCATCCGTCTTGAGAATGCAAAGGAAATTTGGGATATTTTGATTGATATGCACGAAGGTACCGACTCCGTCCAGGAATCCAAATTGGATGTGCTTCAAAGTCAACTTGACAAGTTCAAAATGAAGGATGGTGAAGGTGTCGCCGAATTGTATTCTAGGCTTGCTCTCATCACAAATGAGATTGCCGGCTTAGGAAGTGAAGAGATGACCGACAAATTCATCATCAAGAAGATCCTAAGAGCCTTGGACGGAAAATATGATACCGTGTGCACACTGATCCAAATGATGCCCAATTACAAAGATCTCAAGCCAACGAAAGTCATTGGAAGAATTGTTGCTCATGAGATGTCACTCAAGGATAAGGAAGAGCTTCACAACAAGTCAAGTGGTGCTTAGAAAGCCTCATCTGATGCTCCCACATCATCAAGCGAGAAACAAACCTTCAATGAAGAATTGAGACTAATTGTAACACCCCGAGACTGTTGCGCCAGGTGTCTTGTAGTTATTTGCCATCTTGCCATGTCTTTTTCTTGCATGTTGCATCTTGTCATGTAATCATCCGCATTGCATCTGCATGTTTTCAAAACTTGCATCCGTCTCGGCCTCCCCATTCCTTCCGTTGTCCGTTCTGAGTCCGGACACCCTTGCACGCGCCCGCGGCACGCCCGAAATATTATTTTATAAGTGGTCGGAAAATGTTCTCGGAATGGGATGAAAGTTGGCGTGTGGTCTTATTATAGTGTAGATAGACCTCCTGTCATGTTTCATCGCATTCGGAGTTCGTTTGACACCCCAACGATTAACTATAGCGACAGTATAGTCGGTCAAACGTCGGACGTTTTCGGTCTCCAGAAACAGTCGCCGGGTCTTTCTCTCTTCTCTTTTCTTAGCCTGAGGCCTTCTGCACAGTCCGCTTCCTACCCCCACATCCAACCTAAGCTCTCTCGTCAGCCTGCGGACCTCCTCGCGCACGTCTGAAAACTGTCCCAGACCCGACCCGGACAGTTGCCACCGTTGGACTCAGATCATCCCCAAACATCTACAAAATGTCTCCGTTTTCTTATTTGGACTCCCTAGCTATTTTATCCGAGATCGTCCGATTACGATCGGAGGGACGAGATAGCCCTACCCACACCCACTTACTATAAATATCAGTGCAATCATCGGACCAATCCCTAATCCCTAGGGATCCTCCTAGCCGCCGCCACCACACTGTTTCTTCTCTGTTTTCCATGTCCGACCAACCATCATGCTCCGCTCGACGATCTCTTCGCCCAACAAACTGCGAGCCGCGGCAGCAGCAGTCCATGTCCACCCCATCGCTTGCCGGAGACCAGGGTCGCCGGAGGCCGCGACCAACTCTCCGACCAGCAGGTCAACAGCGTCGGGCCTCTCCTCGTCCTCACCCTGTTTTCCCTGGTTCCTCTCTAATCCCCACGCCGCATCAGCTGCAGGACGCCGCCGCCTTGGTCAACCCTTGCCGGAGCTCCGTCGATGCCCCGTTGGCCGGATCTGGCCCGGAAACAGGCGGATCCATCCATCCCCGTGGACCGCCATGGCGCCCGTGCCCTGGATCGGCCGCGCCGCCTTGGATCCCTGTGGCGTCGGCCTCTGCTCATTTCCGCACCAGACGGAGGAGCTCGAACCTTTGTCCCGCGGTCTCCTCTGTTTCTTCCTCGAGACCGCGGCAACTCCAGCGCCATGGAAGCCTCCCGATGGACGTTGCGCCCTTGCCTTCCTCCCCGCCTGGATCCGACGTGGATTCATCTACTTCCCGCTACTCCGGCCCCCCTTGCCTTTTCCCACGTCACCAGAGCCTGCGTTGGCTCCCTAGAATGAACGTCATCGCTGTCGTCTCTTGCGTCGAGCCCTCGCTAACCTCCAGCGAATGCAAGTCTATGGCGTCGCCGACCTCTGTTTCCCCTGCTCCAGATCGAGCGTCTCACTCGCGTTGACCATGTCGATGCACAGCCGGTCACTCCAGCAAGGCCCAGCCTTCTCTAGACTGCCCGAACGGCCCAGCTCCAGCGCAAGGGACGGCCCTGCTCCGCGTGGGCCACTGCAGCACCCGAGGCCTGGATCTGCCTCCACCGGTCTCCTCTTCATGGCCCAGCCGCAAGCTGGCCTGCCTGTGTCCCTCACCACCGACCGGGCCGAGGCCCATGGGTGAGCCACCCCCTCTCCTTTTTCACTGTTGACCCATGTGCAGTTTCGGCCCATAGCCTTTTTTTCCCAGATCTGCGATTTAACGATTTTTTCAGGGACTGCCAGTTTTGCAGAAACACCCTTGCACTTCATGCATATCCTAACTAATTAACCGTGCATCGGTTTAAAACAAACTTTATATGTAAAATGTTTAGAATTTCATCTAGTTTCATATAATGCCACTTTCATGCATGTTTGAAATGTTTAAAATGCTGTTTGTCTACTTTTGTTCATATGCCATGCTAAAATGCTTTAATTCATAACTATTTAATCGTAGCTCGGTTTGTAACAAACTTTATATGTAAATGGGGTAGAAAAATGCCTAGTTTAACATGGTGACCTTTATTTGCATGTTTAACAACCCTAAAATTGTGTTTAGGGCAGAACAGTACCAAACCTAATATATGCATATGGGGATTTACCAGAATTGTTGTTCGTTGCTTCCGGCCTCATTTAAACTTGACTAGATAGATAGTTTCATTATGCTTCACCTCTTGCCTTGCTAACAACATTTATTCTTGTTAGGTACATAAACGAGAGTGAACTAAATAAGTCACATGGTGTTCCGTCAATATGCAACTCATTGCATATTGAGCTCCACTTAATTTGTAGGGTTGTTTGTGCACTTTGGCATGCCATGCCTCATTAATCCGGACATGCATCATACTTGATTGTGCATCATGCCATGTTCATGTGTTGGTTGTTTACTATGTTGTGTGCTTCTTTCCGGTGTTGCTTCTTCGGGTTGGTTCCGATAACGTCGCGTTTGTGAGGACCCGTTCGTCTACGTCCGTTTGTCTTGTTCATGGACTCGTTCTTCTTCCTTGCGGGATCTCAGGCAAGATGACCATACCCTCGAAATCACTTCTATCTTTGCTTGCTAGTTGCTCGCTCTTTTTCTATGCCTATGCTGCGATACCTACCACTTGCTTATCATGCCACCCATATTGTTGAACCAAGCCTCTAACCCACCTTGTCCTAGCAAACCGTTGTTTGGCTATGTTACCGCTATGCTCAGCCCCTCTTATAGCGTCCTTAGTTGCAGGTGAAGATTGAAGTTTGTTCCTTGTTGGAACATGTTTACTTGTTGGGATATCACAATATCTATTATTTATTAATGCATCTACATACTTGGTAAAGGGTGGAAGGCTCGTCCTTATGCCGGGTGTTTTGTTCCACTCTTGCCGCCCTAGTTTCCGTCATATCGGTGTTATGTTCCCGGATTTTGCGTTCCTTACGCGGTTGGGTTATAATGGGAACCCCTTGACAATTCGCCTTGAATAAAACTCCTCCAGCAATGCCCAACATTGGTTTTACCATTTGCCACCTAGCCTTTTTTCCCTTGGGTTTCGCGGACTCAAGGGTCATCTTTATTTTAAACCCCCCCCGGGCTAGTGCTCCTCTGAGTGTTGGTCCGAAACGGGCAGCCTGCGGGGCCACCTCAGGGCAACTCGAGGGTTGGTTTTACTCGTAGCTTGACCTATCCGGTGTGCCCTGAGAACGAGATATGTGCAGCTCCTATCGGGATTTGTCGGCGCATCGGGCGGCTTTGCTGGTCTTGTTTTACCTGTCGAAATGTCTTGTAACCGGGATTCCGAGTCTGATCGGGTCTTCCCGCTAGAAGGAATATCCTTCGTTGACTGTGAGAGCTTGTGATGGGCTAAGTTGGGACACCCCTGCAGGGATTTGAACTTTCGAAAGTCGTGCCCGCGGTTATGGGCAGATGGGAATTTGTTAATGTCCGGTTGTAAAAAACCTGAAGTTGACCTTAATTAAAATACATCAACCGCGTGTGTAACCGTGATGGTCTCTTTCCAGCGGAGTCCGGGAAGTGAACACGGTGTTGGAGTTATGCTTGACGTAGGTTGTTCTAGGATCACTTCTTGATCATAGTTTCTCGATCGTGCTTTGCCTTCTCTTCTCGCTCTCATTTGTGTATGTTAGCCACCATATATGCTAGTCGCTTGATGTAGCTCCACCTCATACCTTTACCTTACCCATAAGCTTAAATAGTCTTGATCGGGAGGGTGTGAGATTGCTGAGTCCCCGTGACTCATAGATACTTCCAAAACCAGCTTGCAGGTGCCGATGAGTCCTTGCAGATGATGCAACCAAGCTCAAGGAGGAGCTCGATGAAGATCTTGTCCATTGCGCCATTTCGTTCCAGTTGATCAGTAGTGGAGCCCAGTCGGGACGATCGGGGATCTATGTAGCATTTGGGGTAGTCTTCTTTTATTTTGGTTCCTTAGTCGGACCTTGATTGTATCTGGTTGATGTAATGCCTTATTCATGTAATTGCGTGAAGTGGCGATTGTAAGCCAGCTATGTATCTTTTCCCTTATATATTACATGGGTTGTGTGAAGATTACCTCACTTGCGACATTGCTTTTAATGCGGTTATGCCTCTAAGTCGTGCTTCGACACGTGGGAGATATAGCCGCATCGAGGGCGTTACAAGTTGGTATCAGAGCCTTCCCCGACCTTAGGAGCCCCATGCTTGATCGAATAGCTGGCGTTGTTGAGTCTAGAAAAATGTTTTGAGTCATTTAGGATTATATATCGGAGAGTTAGGAATTCTTTTTACTCCTCAGTCCCTTCGTCGCTCAGGTGAGGCATCCTGACATAGAGTTTTGACTCTTCTCTTCTCAAATTTCACTAAAAAAATTTAGGATCATGCTGGTATCTTGGAATCGTTCCGATCTATTTGTGACAAGAACATTGTTCTTGGTGCCTCCTGTCATTTAGGGGTTGTGGCAGTGTCCCGGGGAGTTGAGGTCCGACGTGTTGTCGTCACAATTTTATCGTTGCAGTTCTGGAATACCTGAGATTAGTTTCGCCGACATCGAAAATCTCTTTTATGCAGGTTGGTGAGATAACCTCGACGCCACCCAGTACTGGGGCGGGAGTTCGGGAGTATTGCCATAACTCGTATAACGGATGCTTTTCGAAGGTTGAGGTAGATGATTTCCGAAGGTTTCTTGGTTATGTGTTGAAGGATGGATATAGTTGGATGTAGGATTTGCTAGTTTGGGTGAGATATTATGCTTCCCCTGTATCCCCAACACCTGATTGCATAACTGGAAAATTTCGGGAGTTTATAAGTGGGAATTCAAGTAGCTCTTAGGATATCTTTTCGACGGATGTATGATATGAAATTGGGGTTCGACGTCTAGTGGTCCGCCTATTCACGGTTGGTTTTACAGTGGTCTCGTTGTGTCTTAAAGAGTCCTTGGCTATGCCGACTCGGGGACGCTTCGTATGTCATGTGCACTGCCTTGTACATGATGGTGTAGTACGATCGAGCCCATGTAGGCGCCACCACGAAAACTTCGGACGAAATCTCTATCATATGTTTGGTCCGGCTTATTTTGCAAGCCAATCCTTTGTTTTGTTTTGAGTGGTGATATTCGAGTTGCTTCGAAGTCAAATGTTGATTCCATACCTTTTCCTAAGCGGTGTTCTCTTACCCCGATGTGAACACCAATCCTTCTCGATCACGAGTTTGTCATGTCAATTCTTTTTAACCGGTGTGCTTCTCTTCAAGTGGATCCGATCATTGCAGCATCCGCAAGATCAAGTATCAGTTCTTATCAACGGTGTTTGTTTCATCCGTCTCCAAGTTGCCTTTGTTTTTCCCGCCCACCCACTCTTTTTCTTCAAGGACTCAGATTTCTTATTCAACTATCCATTTTATCGATGGAAGTCTCTCCATTCTTATCCGGTGTTTCTCATGAAGATTCTAACGGAGCTTCTAGTTCAACATTCTTCGTTCTTTTTCTTCTCCGGTGGAACCAAGTCAAGCTTTGTGGATCATATCCTTTTTCCTCGTTTCAAATACCTTTTCTTACCAGTGCACCTCTTTATCATTCACCTCTCGCTATTCATTTGTTCCGGAGTGCTCAAGATATCTTGAAGATTCGTGTTTTCCACTCTGCATTAGTTCAAGATCCTTCGAGGTTGTTATTTCATTCAAGTCATTTAATTCAACCGGTGCAATCTCTCCTTCAAATTGTTCAACGGTGTATCTTTTGAGTGGGCCCTAACCCATAGGTCTTTTCCCAGGATCTTACCCGACTCTTCTTATTTTCCCGGAGCTTTTCAAATTCATTTCAAAGATTGATGTAAGAATGATTTATCATCAGTCAAATGTCTTTCTCCAAGATCTTTCAAATTCTTTTCATCATTGGTTTCAATCTTTCTAATTTTCATTCCGGAGTATCTCAACAACTCATGGTGGTGTTTCTCGTCGTCATTCTGAACATTTGAAGACCGAAGAAGAGTTTTTCCTCCAAATCTTACCCGTTCTCTCAAGATTCATGATTCTAGCTTGATGCCATCCTCTAATAATTATTTTCGATTGTGAGATATTCTTTTCACCATTCTGGAGCAATTCAAGAGTCTTTCCAGTTTGATTCTCCGAAGGCCATCATCTCAGATTTATTCATTCTCAGCTTTCAACTATTTCTCTCCAAATCTTACCGGTGCCTCATTCAAATATCCTCTAATCAGTGCATGATCTCTTCGTTCTCTCATATATAAATTCTCTCAAGCATCTTCATTCATTTGCTAATTTCTTTCCGGTGTTTTCTTTATCTTCTCTTCGTTCATTTTTAATTCTTACGGTGTTTCGTTCAAGATTTGTCTTCTTTATCAATTTATTCGTTCTTCCAAATTCCTACCGGTGGTTAGTGGAAGACATTCCCAAGTTTATGTTATATCTCTCTTATTTTTTTCTACGAGAATAAGTAGTATGCCAAATCCGTTGCTTGTCATCAATCTAAATTGGTGAAGGATAAGCATAATGTAATTCTTATTCTTGTTTCATCCATATGTTAATTTTTTCTTCCGGTGTTTGTTCATGATGATTAAATTCCTGATTTCAATTGTTCATCCTCTATTTTTCCCAGAGTTCCAGTCTTTTCCAACTATTTCACCATGGATATTCATCTAAATCGGTACAAGGATTCACCTTGTGTTTTCAACTTCCTTTTCTTTTCATCAGCCTTTTGTTTACCGGAGTTCTTCATGGAGACTCTACATGATGGTTCATCAAGGATTTTTTTCCCTTCCCGAAGCGTTCATCAAGATTCTTTTCAAAGAAGCTCAAGCATTCTTCATCTTGTAATCCGGAGTGCAATTCTTTCAACCATATCATTCGAGGTGGCATTATGTCATTCTTGATAATTTGATTTCATGTTTCATGATTCACATGTTATTAAGAATGAGGTATTTTAAATCCATCAACCAACTAGTTGGAGCTATCTGGTGTCATGTTTCACCTAAAGCCTTCCCTAAGGATTGTTGCTATCTATGGTGCTCATAAGTGACCCAACTTCTTCTTTTATCCTCCCGGTGAAATAGCTTCTTGTCTACTTGTTCTTATCAATCCAATTCTTTTTCCCGTGAGTGGCAGGTTGTCACCTCATAATTCGAGATGTATTCCATAAGACCATATCAATCTTATTCTTTTCGTTGTTGATTTCCCAACAACTCCGTTCAATCCTTCTTTTTATGGATGCTCTCCCAAATTCATTTCAGGCAGAACTTGTTGTCTTCTTCTCTGTTCTTTTGTTTTCCATTCTTATATTTCTTCCGGAGGCATTGTGATGATGTTCTCTTCACTCGTCATCTCGTATTGTGAAGTTCATGTTCTTTCTTTGCTTATCCATCCAGTCGAAGAGTCGTGTTTTCATTCGAGCTATCTCATCTTATCAAATCTTGACTCCCTTCTCAACCGGAGTGCTGTCTGAGATCTTTCTTACCCATTGTGCCATTCTTTCAATAGTTCTGGAGACAATGTGTTGTTGATCTCATCAAGTATGTTCTCATCTGGCCAAGTTCTTATTCAATTCCTTTTCTTTTCAATTGGAGTGTTGCCCGAAGTTGTTCTCCCTTGTTCCTCTTTTAAAACAGAGTGTTGTCAACTTCGTTCATCTCCGTTGTATTCTTTTCTTGAAATGGTTTAACTTTTCAAGGTACTTTGGTTTCACTCGTTTGTCAAAGAAGCAACTTAGTTTTACCTCTTCTCTTTCTTTTCCGTTGTTCCTCCGGTGCCATTCTAGATCTCGGGACGAGATCTTCTCGTAGTGGTGGAGTGTTGTAACACCCCGAGACCGTTGCGCCAGGTGTCTTCCAGTTATTCGCCGTCATTCCCATGTCTTTCGCTTGCGTGTTGCATCTTGTCATGTCATCATCCGCATTGCATCTGCATGTTTTCAAAACTTGCATCTGTCCCGGCCTCCCCATTCCTTCCGTTGTCCGTTCTGAGTCCAGACACCCTTGCACGCGCCCGCGGCACGCCCGAAATATTATTTTAGAAGTGGTCAGAAAATGTTCTCGGAATGGGATGAAAGTTGGCGTGTGGTCTTATTATAGTGTAGATAGACCGCCTGTCAAGTTTCATCGCATTCGGAGTTCGTTTGACGCCCCAACGATTAACTATAGCGACAGTATAGTCGGTCAAACGTCGGACGTTTTCGGTCACCAGAAACAGTCGCCGGGTCTTTCTCTCTTCTCTTTTCTCAGCCTGAGGCCTTCTGCACAGTCCGCTACCTACCCCCAGACCCAACCTAAGCTCTCTCGTCAGCCAGCGGACCTCCTCGCGCATGTCCGAAAACTGTCCCGGACCCGACCCGGACAGTTGCCACCGTTGGACTCACATCATCCCCAAACATCTACAAAACGTCTCCGTTTTCTTATTTGGACTCCCTAACTATTTTATCCGAGATCGTCCGATTACGATCGGAGGGACGAGATAGCCCTACCCACACCCACTTACTATAAATATCAGTGCAATCATTGGACCAATCCCTAATCCCTAAGGATCCTCCTAGCCGCTGCCACCACACTGTTTCTTCTTTGTTTTCCGTGTCCGACCAACCATCACGCTCCGTTCCACGATCTCCTCGCCCGACAAACTACAAGCCGCGGCAACAGCAGTCCGTGTCCACCCCGTCGCTTGCCGGAGACCAGGGTCGCCGGAGGCCGCGACCAACTCTCCGACCAGCAGGTCAACAGCGCTGGGCCTCTCCACGTTCTCACCCTATTTTCCCTGGTTCCTCTCTAATCCCCACGCCGCATCAGCTGCAAGATGCCGCCGCCTTGGTCAATCCTTGCCGGAGCTCAGTCGATGCCCCGTTGGCCAGATCTGGCCCGGAAACAGGCGGATCCATCCATCCCCGTCGACCGCCATGGCGCCCGTGCCCTGGATCGGCCGCGCCGCCCTGGATCCCTGTGGCGTCGGCCTCTGCTCATTTCTGCACTAGACGGAGGAGCTTGAACCTTTGTCCCTCGGTCTCCTCTATTTCTTCCTCGAGACCGCGGCAACTCCAGCGCCATGGAAGCCTCCCGATGGATGTTGCGCCCTTGCCTTCCTCCCCGCCTGGATCCGGGACAGTTTTCGGACGTGCGCGAGGAGGTCTGCGGGCTGACGAGAGAGCTTAGGTTGGGTCTGGGGGTAGGTAGCGGACTGTGCAGAAGGCCTGAGGCTGAGAAAAGAGAAGAGAGAAAGACCCGGCGACTGTTTCCGGAGACCGAAAACGTCCGACATTTGACCGACTATACTGTCGCTATAGTTAATCATTGGGGCGTAAAACGAACTCCGAATGCGATGAAACTTGACAGGCTTTCTATCTACACTATAATAAGACCACACGCCAACTTTCATCCCATTCCAAGAACATTTTCCGACCACTTATAAAATAATATTTCGGGCGTGCCGGGGCGCGTGCAAGGGTGTCTGGACTCAGAACGGACAACGGAAGGAACAGGGAGGCCGGGACGGATGCAAGTTTTGAAAACATGCAGATGCAATGCGGATGATGACATGACAGGATGCAACACGCAAGCGAAAGACATGGCAACGACGGCGAATAACTGCAAGACACCTGGCGCAACGGTCTCGGGGTGTTACACTAATGGTAAAGAAGTTCAACAAGTTCTACAAGAGTAGAAGCAAAGAAAGAAGTTCCAAGTCAAGGTCCTACAATGACAAAAGATCTTCTAGTCGTGAGCGTAATTGCTACAGTTGTGGAAGACCCGGACACTACTCCAATGAGTGTACGACTCCCTACAAAAGAAGAGAAGATTCTCCCAAAAGAAGAAGCAGAAGAGAAGAATCACCACCAACAGAAGGGAGGAGTAGAGATGATCATTATGAACGAAAACCCTCTCGAAGAAGCAAGGATTCCAAAAGGAAAGAAAAGTCATCAAGGAGCTACACAAAAAGAAGACATCAAGCTCATGTTGGTGAATGGGTATCCGGCTCTGACTCCGACAATCACTCCAAAAGAAGTTATCACTCCGACTCCGAATATACTCAAGATGAAGGTGTTGCCGGTCTAGCACTTGTGTCAACCAACTCCTACGACATATTTGACTCACCAAATGAAGGAATTGGAAGGCTCTCCATGGCCAAAGGTCCAAAGGTAACACATCCCGAGTATGTTGATTTCAATAGTGATGAAGATAATTTGCTGGGTGATGATGATTTACTTGTTGACAACTCTAGTGCTGAAAACTATGATGAAACGTCAATTAATCATCCTAATCAAGATAAAATGAATGATGATGATAAGAAGGAGATTGAGCGTCTAACTAAAGAACTAAACACTCTTAAGTGAGCTCATGAAACTACCTTGGAAAATCATCGAGATCTTTTAAAGACTCATGATAAACTACGCTTTGAAAAGCTCAACCTTGAGCAAGAGCATGAGTTTTTAAAGGCAATCAATGATGATCTTTGCAAGAAAAGTTCTTCTTCCATTGCCAAGCATTTACTCTTGTCTACTTACATGCCACAAGTTAAAAATCTAGCAACAAGGGTAAGAAAGATTCCTTCATCTACTAGTAACAACAATCATGCTAAATCCAATATTGTTGCTTCTAGTAGTTCTCTTGATTCCACTAATGAATCTCTTAGCCAAGTTACACTTGAGCAAGAAAATATCTTATTGAAGGGAATTATAGAGAAAGGTGTTTACAAGAGCCTTGCCGGGAGTAAGCAATTTGAGGAAATTGTGCGCAAGCAACAAAGACACCGGAAGAATCAAGGTGTTGGTTTTGAACGAAAGTTCAATGCCAATGGAGTTGAGTGGGAAGAAGATCAATACAAGACGAAGTTTGTTCCTCAACAAGAGAAGTATGATCCTACTTCTTTCAAGGGGACACAAGCTCAAGATGATCTTCCACCACAAGATCACAAGCAAAAAAGGCAAGGACAAGCTTCAAGAGGAAATTGATGCATTTGAAGAAGCACCCAAGGCCTTGGTCAAGTGGGTTCCCAAGACCACATCAAGTTCTACTTCATCAAGTACAACTACAACTCCAAGGGTTCCCATCAAGATGGTGTGGATCCAGAAGAAGAAGAACTAGAGAGTTCTTGAGGGTGGCTCCGCCAACATATTTCACTCCAATCATTTTAGCGAGGACAAGTGCGAACAACTTCCATATCTTGCACTAGTTCAAGGAGTCACAAACCCTCTTGTTGGTAAGACAAGGGACAAGGTAATCTAATGCTTTCATGGACATCATCTTATGTATGCATCACTCTATGTCTATGGATATCCTTGTTTGTTCCTTGTGGGACTAACCCATGTAGGTATTGAAAGTGCAACTCACTCCAAAGGATTGCTCCAAATGATCTACATCGACATTGATGTCAGGACCCCGATTCCAAGTCACATCGATCTAGTCGGTATCACCTCATATCACATTGCGGCCTCACGCACGGTATCCCCACGAGTGTCGCCTTACCATGCCCCGGGACCGTTTGCGCCCTTTGGCTCACGTATATGATAGTGTTGCTAGCATCCATATGACGGAGAACCCGGGCCGACATGGCTATTCGTGAACACAAAGTGGCACAGACCTATGGAGACCGGCATACATGAATCACATCGAGCATGTCGGTCATCAGCGAGTGAATCCAGGCTGTAGCACTGGGCTAACAAGACTCCGGGGAACCCGGGCTGTAGCAGGCTAGGCAGGACTCCGGATGTCACCGCGTGACATTTCCCCGAAGGGACAGACATAGGAACGAAGTGAAACACATGCCGGCCAGTCAAGTGTCCTGAGCAGTAGTGCTGGGCTAGCAGGACTCTGGTGAACCGGGCTGTAGCGGACTACTATGGCTCGAGGAACACTAGACTACATTTCCCCATAAGAAAGGCTGCCAAGGATAAACAACTAGATTGTCGGATCCCACACATACCAAGCATTTCAATCATACACACAACATGCTCGATATGTGCAAATACAACATGGCATCACAACAAAACTCTACAACTCAAGTACTTTATTTAAAGGCTCCAAAGAGCCAAACATAACATGTTCATACAGGTAGGGGTCACATGACCCGACACTCAAGTCATACAAGCATACAAGCACATGCGGAAGCAAATAGTCTGAGTATATACACTAGAAAGAAAGAAGGCTTCTCGAAGCCTGTCTATCTACATAGGGCCCTCCATGGCCAGGATCACCACCTGGGTGGCAAGTCACTCATCGACGTCGAGATCTACATAAAACCCATCGGAGGGGGCGGTGTTGTCATCTGAAAACAGTAATTAATCAAACATGAGTACAAAGGTACTCAGCAAGTCTTACATCAGAACCTACTATACATGCTCATTCTCAAGAAGGTGGTGGAGTTATTGCAGCAAGCCAACTTTGAGTCTTGGCTAAGCTATCCTACGAGACTCCACTAGTAATGTAGTTTTCGCACACGAGTCCACTACTCACCAACACAATACTCCACCGGGGATCCTCCCTCGTCATCCTACGGGAGGGCCATCCTCGGTACTCACACTTATCTTGAGTCCTTTAGTACTATCCAATAACTTGTCTATGAACTGTATAGGCAACCAAGTAGTCCTTTACCGTAGACGCGGCTATTCGAATAGTTTTATAACCTGCAGGGGTGTACTTCATCACACATGTTTCCACCACTTAGCGTCTGCACACGACATGTGCTCGGCAGACTTCAAGTGAAAACCAACGTGGGTGTAGACCACGACCTGACTAACCACACAAGTCTCTATTCCAGGTTTATCGCCTATTCAGGTTCCATCCGCAAGGAAATCCGGCCGGGGTGTCCTCAACGACCCCAAATGATGTGTGCAGGGTTCCCGAGACACCAAACGGGTGACTCGGTACACCGTGCCATGGTGTATCTACCGCATCATAGCCCACGCCTAGGGTCAGCGCTTCGCACGGCCGCCAACACATAACCTACAAACACCAGAAACTAGTTGCAACTCCTGGACAGAGGACAAGAGGGGTCAGTAAGTCGAGCGGGGTCATATTTCAGGGCCCAATGTGTGGTAGTAGCTGAATCTTAAATCACGCATACAGATCTCAGTTCTTATGGACAACCTCAATGAAACAACCCACCATGTACTCCTACATGGCCTCTCATCGATACCTTTACCAAAACATGTTCAACACATCCCTCACATTACCGACATAATCATTTCACTCTAGCCCATCACCCAAATGAACCAGACCTGACACAATTCTAAGCATAGCAGGCATAGCAAGGTAGGAAACACATACATGGCTCAATCAACTCCTACACATGTTAGAGGGTTTCATCTAGTTACTGTGGCAATGACAGGTCATGCAGAGTATAAGGGTTCAACTACCGTAGCACACAGCAGTTTGAATCGCGTTGTCTTAATGCAGTAAACAAGAGCAGAAGCGAGAACATGGGTTTGTATCAAAATGATCAATGGGTTGCTTGACTGATGTAGTGGTAGTAGGGTACTGCCCTTCAGACAGATATTCCTACAAGCATAACTTCAAAACTTTAAGCACATAGAGAGGAAACTTGATATTATTGCAATTCCTACAAGCTTATATTTCTCCCTCATAATAATTTTGAGTAGCATCATGAATGAATTCAACAATATAACCAGCACCTAAAGCATTCTTTTCATGATCTACAAGCATAGAAATTTTATTACTCTCCACATAAGCAAATTTCTTGTTAATCGGAATAGTGGGAGTATCATAAGAGACTTGAATACTATAAATTGTTTCCACATTAAAAGAGTTATGTTCAGAAAAAGGGTAATCATAATCATGATAAGTTTTATAAATATAATCATCACTACTTTTTATAGCATATGTATCATCACAATAATTATCATAAGTAGGAGGAATGCTATCATCATTATAAATTTGCTCATCAAAACTTGGGGGACAAAAAATATCATCTTCATTAAGCGTAGCATCCCCAAGCTTGGGACAAACATTAATTGCAGCAAGTATATTCTCAAAAACATCATCTTCATCAAACATAGCATCCCCAAGCTTGGGCCTTTTCATATCATACGCATAATCACTCTCATCATTAATAGTATAGATAGCACCAATAGTATAGCAATTATCATATTCTTCCAAGGAAGTGCCAAAAAGATTTTCAAGATCATAAGAAGTATCATTATCTTCCACAATTATATTTTCATGAGGCACAATAGTAATAGGAGCAGCATTATTTGGTGGAGATATCTTTTTACCTCTCTTCCTTTTTCTTTTCTTCTTCTTCACCATATCATGTGTGGGTTCAATCCTCTTTTTGGAGCTCCTTATTAATGAGATTGGTTGAATAGAAGGCTCCTCCTCGTCACTTGATTCATCATAAGAAATAATAGGAGGATATTGGGAAGTCTCTTCCCTTTCATTAGTATTCTCTTCATCTTCAATTGGTTTCCTTTTCTTTATGTAACTGGCAATATAGGGGTTTTCAATGCAATTCACCGCACAATACATATAAATTTCCTCTAGATCAAAGCCAAGAAGTTTTTAACGGGCAAATTCTGGAAGATGCTTAGTTATACATTTCATTTCTTCGTAACCAATAAGAAAACTGAGTTCATTATAATGTGCAAGGGAAATCAAGTCATCACAATTTTTGGACACGATTAGATCATGAAACAATTTGCATTGGATAGCTAAATGACCCTGTTCATTGCAAAGTCCACAAGTACGACCAAGAAAATTTAAATTTTCAGCACAATCATCTAGCCTTTCTTGCAACAACTTAGTTTCTAAGTACTTATGCCTCTTGCAATATCTATCTTCCCTATTTGGTGTGTACTTACAAACCCAATGCACTCCACAAAAATTGACATGTTTATAGGAGACATTTTCATCATAACTAGTGCAATCATCATTAGTACTATGGATATTCAAGGAGTTCATACTAACAACATTGTAATCATGCTCATCATTCAAAGATTTAGTGCCGAACATTTTATAGACTTATTCCTCTAGCACTTGAGCACAATTTTCCTTCCCATCATACTCACGAAAGATATTAAAAAGATGAAGCGTATGAGGCAAACTCAATTCCATATTTTTTTATAGTTTTCTTTTATAACTAAACTAGTGATAAAACAAGAAACTAAAAGACTCAATTGCAAGATCTAAAGATATACCTTCAAGCGCTAACCTCCCCGGCAACGACGCCAGAAAAGAGCTTGATGTCTACTACACAACCTTCTTCTTGTAGACGTTGTTGGGCCTCCAAGTGCACAGGTTTGTAGGATAGTAGCAAATTTCCCTCAAGTGGATGACCTAAGATTTATCAATCCGTAGGAGGCATAGGATGAAGATGGTCTCTCTCAAGCAACCCTGCAACCAAATAACAAAGAGTCTCTTGTGTCCCCAACACACCCAATACAATGGTAAATTGTATAGGTGCACTAGTTCGGTGAAGAGATGGTGATACAAGTGGTATATGGATGGTAGATATTGGTATTTGTAATCTGAAAATATAAAAACAGCAAGGTAACTAATGATAAAAGTGAGCGTCAATGGTATTGCAATGATAGGAAACAAGGCCTAGGGTTCATACTTTCGTTAGTGTAAGTTCCCTCGACAATGATAACATAATTGGATCACATAACTATCCCTCAACATGCAACAAAGAGTCAATCCAAAGTCACTAATAGCGGAGAACGAACGAAGAGATTATGGTAGGGTACGAAACCACCTCAAAGTTATTCTTTCCAATCAATCCGTTGGGCTATTCCTATAAGTGTCACAAACAGCCCTATAGTTCGTACTAGAATAACACCTTAAGACACAAATCAACCAAAACCCTAATGCCACCTAGATACTCCAATGTCACCTCAAGTATCCTTGGGCATGATTATACGATATGCATCACACAATCTCAGATTCATCTATTCAACCAACACATAGAACCTCAAAGAGTGCCCCAAAGTTCCTACCGGAGAATCACGACGAAAACGTGTGCCAACCCCTATGCATAGGTTCATGGGCGGAACCCGCAAGTTGATCAACAAAACATACATCAAGTGAATCACGTGGTATCCCATTGTCACCAAAGATACGCATGGTAAGACATACATCAAGTGTTCTCAAATCTTTAAAGACTCAATCCGAGAAGATGACTTCAAAGGGGAAACTCAATTCATTACAAGAGAGTAGAGGGGGAAGAAACATCATAGGATCCAACTATAATAGCAAAGCTTGGGATACATCAAGATCGTATCATCTCAAGAACACGAGAGAGAGAGATCAAACACATAGCTACTGGTACATACCCTCAGCCCCAAGGGAGAATTACTCCCTCCTCGTCATGGAGAGCACCGGGATGATGAAGATGGCCACCGGAGAAGGATTCCCCCTCTGGCAGGGTGCCAGAATGGGTCTAGATTGGCTTTCGGTGGCTACGGAGGCTTCTGGCAGCGGAACTCCCGATCTAATCTCTGTTCTGGAAGTTTTAGGGTACGTGAGTATATATGGGTGCAGGAAGTACGTCGGTGGAGCTTCGAGGGGCCCACGAGGCAGGGGGCACGCCCTAGGGGGGTGGGCGCGCCCCCACCCTCGTGGGCACCTCCCTTCTCTCCTGACGTGGGGTCCAAGTCCATCCGGTAGCTTTCCTTCCAAAAATAACTTCTCCAGTTGATTTTGTTCCATTTCGACTCCGTTTGATATTCCTTTTCTTCGAAACACTGAAATAGGCAAAAAAAACAGCAAATCTGGGCTGGGCCTCTGGTTAATAGGTTAGTCCCAAAAATAATATAAAAGTGGATAATAAATCCCAATATTTCCCAAAACAGTAGGTAACATAGCATGGAGCAATAAAAAAATTATAGATACGTTGGAGACGTATCATCGGGTCGAATTGGTAAACGGGCATTTAACAGGATGAAATACAAACATGTCTTAGAATGGGCCCAAAGGTATAGTGGCCTGCTAACGGGCCTGATCCGATATGGGCCATAATTTGGCCCAAAACTCGGCAGGCTGTGAACGGGCCTAATCTGATATGGGCCTCAATTTGACCCAAAACATGGTAGGCTGTTAATGGCTAGCCCACTAGTGTCTGAAAAAACATGGTGGGCCTTTAGCTGGGCCGGCCTTTTCACCAGAATGGGCCTCTATTGGGTCGTGCCACGTGTCGACGTATCATAGGCGCCTCCTGTCCAATGAGTGGATGGCATCTGTCCCACCGTGGAGCTGACACGTGGTTCCGTCGGCCAATGAGAATTTTACACGTGGAAAATCCCCATTGGTTTGGGCTGTTAACAGGTTATCAAATCAAAAACCTAACCCGATAGCTTAACGGCGAGCCGTTACGGTCGATGCCACGTGTCGGTCACCCTTGACGAAAGCACTTCTATGAAGCGCGATTTATCATCATGGAAGTGGACACTTCCGTGATGATAATTTTGGTAATGTCATGGAACACTTCTACGACAACACAGGTATGACTATCTTGATTCTGTCATAAAATCATCATGGAAGTGTCTTTTATTGTGACAAACACGTATCATCATGGAAGTGTCTTTTTTTGTAGTGGTAGAGTTATCCCCCGAGCCATTCTCTTGCCCTCCGAGCTTCGCTGTAGCAACAATTACGACCAAGACCACCGCTAACGACGGTAGAGTTATCCAGACGACTCGTATGTCGTTTTTGCCATTTGGGCACCGTCCGAGGGAAAGGGCACAAGACGTGCGAGCGGGAGCTCCCTCCTTCTCGTCCATCCACCTCGTCAGCAGCCGAGCTACTTTAGCCTCGGTGTCTTCGATGTCGACGATTACCACACAACGCTTGGTCTAGTATTTCCCCCGCTGTGGGTAATCCTGGGCAAAGCATTGGTATAAGTCCGTCGATTGATGCCCCGACAAGCAGACTTCGGTGAGGCTGCCCACATTAGCACGACATGTGCAACGGCAGCCGCTGCACTAACCCGAGGGGAGGGAAGAAAAAGGGAAGAGGACCAGAGAAGCCCGGCACCGTGCCCCGATGCCCACTAGTTGCAAGAAATACACGTCACCCCTTTGCCGAGAATGAAGAAACCACTTGATTGCCTTCTACTCCTCCAGGCGCTGCGGGCCCGTCAAACGTGCACGGTCCAACAGATGGAAGAGAAACTTAATACAAAAGCTAGGTTCACGTTATCGCTTCTTGAAGATGCATTTCAAATTTTTGCAGTCGTTTATCCCTTAACTCTAGCGAGTGTTTGTATCGAGAGATCCCTCATGCAATGGAACCTTGTCTAGTTTCTTTAATCACACCATTATCTTCTCCAGAGCCACGCTCGCAGGACGAGAGGCTGCATCAAGAGCTACCAATGAAAAACCTGCCGAGACGCATTCACGCCAAGATGACTGTTAAGGGCCGGACCCTTACGACAATCGCGCCAATATGATATCGGCAGGCATCCAAAACTTGTAGGGGTTGATCATACAAGCACGAGCATATAGAGTTCAAAGGGGTAAATGTACATTCAAAGATCCAGCTAGAAGTATTGGTTTCACACAAACAGTAGAGATACAACGGCTAAACACAAAATATATATCATGTTTTCATTACAGGGTCTCGTGGGAGTGACTGTGGCCCAATGCACGACCCTATGGCCAAGAGGAAGAGCTTAAACGCGGAGAACTCTATTGGCGCGGTGGGCGGCCTTCTCCTTAGTGGCAGCGACATCAGCACTGGCTGGCGGCTTCTTGATGCTGTCATCACGATCAAGCTCTGGGTGGCGACATGCGATGTTGCTCAAGACCATGAAGAGGGCGTTGTGAGCAAGCCTCCGCGACTCGGTTGCGAAGTGCTCTGCCCTCCCCTCCTCATGCACCTTCATCTTGTTGATCAACTCGTCGAAGAAGACCCCTAGCTTGACACTCGGGACCTCCTGCTCGTTGGGTGAGTAGACCGGGCCATCCATGCCCATCGCCGCAGCTTGGGCGCCAAGACGTTCTGCAATGTCAATTAGGCTCTTGAGCCAAAGGTTGCTCATGTTGACCCAATTCTTCAGCCTATCGTCTACATCTTGGCGGAGACGCTTGGCGTTTTCCAGGTCCTTGGATAGCAATAGCTACCGGGATTCGAGGGATTCCGTCGACTGCTACAGCGAGCCGATTCTTGCCTTCATGTCAGAGATGTTCTCGTTGGCGGTCTCAAGGCTTTGGGTCTTGGAGGAGAGCTGTGACTGCACATCAGCCAGGTGAGGCTCTGCCTGCCGTGCTTCCTGCTTGAGTGCCTCCACCTTCTTGGCGCTCTCGGCAAGGTCTTCGTTTAGTTTGGCCACCTGCCGGTCGAGCTCAGCCTTGGCGGAAGACGTGGCGTCCAGATCTTCAACAAGCTTCTTCAGCTAGGTAACATGGTCGGCGGCAAGGGTGTCCAGGGAAACCTCATGCTTGTCCTCCAACTCCTTGGTGCGTTTCAGCACCAGGGCCTCCAAGCTTTCGTCTTTGGCACGGAGGGTGGCTTCAAGATTCTCCTCCCAAAGGGAGATCTCTCACTCCCTAGCATCCAGAGACGCCTTGCGGTCTGCCAAGCATTCCTTCCGAGCTGTGACATCCTCCCTCGTCATCTGAAGGGTCTCTTGCTGCCTCATGAGTACCTTGAACTGCTTGTCATGCCACTCATGCAGCTCCAAGCATTTTTCCTTCAGCCTCTGATCCACCTTGCCGGTGGATTCACGCTATTCCTTAAGCTCCTGCCACTTCTGGCGGTGACGGGCCTGCATCTCTTTCATGTCCGTCACCATGGACTCTATGAAGGACAAGTCCATAGTGATGGCGGATGTGTTGTCGGCCTCCCCGCCTCCCAGATGCAACAGTGCCAGAAGGCGCTGGAGCTCATCATCAAGCTCTACGTCCGTCGAGGACGGGCCGGGACTCCGATGTTAGGCAACGACAACACCACTGCGAGCGTGCTCGAGGGAGGTGGCAGAATCTTGGCAACGACCCCAGTGGTGGGAAGCGGACCCATGGTTTGGAGTGGAATCTTCACCTCGACGGCCACTTCCCCTACCGGGGCGTCGTCCGAAGGATGCTCCATCACCGCCAAGGACCCCTAAATGTCCCCCGTGACAAGGTCCTGGCCCTCGGCAACCACGAGCCTCGCGGCTTCAACCGCGGCAGACCTCCCTATGTCAGCCACCACGTCCACCAAATCTCGTTCTTCATTTTGAGGGGCTGCATATGGATGGGCTGGGGACGGTAGAGAAATAGAAACCTCAAGCGAATGGAGAAACCGATAAATACAACCAAAGAGCAAAAGAAAAGAAGGATTAAGCCAGATACCTGGGGAAGTCTGCCGAGCAGGGGTCTCCATCTCCTCGACAATAGTTGTTGCCAGGTCGCGGGCTTCGTCCTCTGCCGGGGTAGGCTGGGCGGCCTTCTGCATAGTCTCCGCCGCAGAGGATTCCATGACGACCTCCTCGGTTTGAGTGGCAGGGGAAGCATGCCCTCCAGGAGGGGCTCACCTGGTGTCGTCTCCCCACCTATTCCATGAGAGGGGGTGGAAGGACCACCTCCGTCGTCTCCAGCGGGTGGGGCCAAGTCTCCACTCCCAGGCCGGGGGCTGGACTGGGGGCTCGGCACGGGGTCTTCTATGCCCTTCCCTGTTGGGACCGAACCCTCTACGCCTTCCAGTGACCTGAGGCGCCTGAGCCTCTTTTGGGAACGGTGGACGAGGGTCTCCGTATCCTCATCCACTTCCCAGCCAGCAACAACAAAAACGAGTGGTTAGTCAGCAAATGCATTCAAATCTGCATAGCTGTCGGTGGAAACGACACCTATGGGGTCACTGGGATCCCTTCTACGGTTGGCGAGCGCGTGGTTGTGCAAAGAGAGGGTCTCACAGGAAGCACACAGATCGTTTACCCAGGTTCGGGCCGCGAAGATGCATAATACCCTAGTCCTGCTTTGATGGATATATTTGAGTGTTCTTGTGTTCTTGAGCTAGCTACGGGGTGCAACTTGCCCAAAAGAGCCAAATCCCTCTCCTGGTTACCTCGGGGCTCCTTTTATAAGAAAAGGGGTTGCCACAGTGGCACACAGGAGGTGGAATGGTCTACAGTCGACAAGCCTATCCTGTGGGACCGTTGAACAAACGCATTTAATGTGCTGCCGACGTGCCCTCCTTGCTTTATCGGGAATGCCGGGGAAGCACGTCCCAGCTGTCGCCGCCTCGCCTAGCCTCGACAAGCGTTCGAGCTAACGAGGTATCACGGCGCTACGTTGGCTGGCTGCTAGGCTGGCGCGGTGGTGGAGCCTTCACGAAGGGTCACATGCCACCACGCAGGTGCGTGCTGAGATGGTGTAGAGGCCGCCCGTCGCCACATAGGTGCCTACCAAGCTGGTTGAGCTAGCAGCTGGTTGGGGATGGTGGTGTCTTGGCTGGCGCGGGCCTAGCAGTGGCCCTGCTGATGCCCTCGGCAAGGATCTTGCCGGGGGCCCGGCAAGGGTGCTGCTGTGGCGTTGCAGTCGTCCCCGACAAGGGTCTTGCCGGGGGTCTTATGGATTCCCTCGGTTGGGATCCTGCCGAGGGTCGCCGTCTTCTGGTCCTCATCTGATCTCATATGTTTATGATCATGACGAAGATTTGCATGCCACCACAGAGGCGCCTCCCGAGCCTTGGTTCCAACATAGTTGGTTGGGTTGGAGCCCGTGGGTTCAAGGGTGGCTTGCTCCGCTGGCACCGGGCAAGTTGCCCCGACAAGGCTCTTGCAGGGGCTGCGAAGGCTGCCTCGGCAAGGATCTTGCCAAGGGAGTCCACCTCGCCCTCTTGCTCTCCTGCGCTTCTGGTCTTGGCATTGCCTTGGTTGTCTCATACTTCGGCTTCTCTCTGGCATCCCTCCTCTGCCATGCTAAGTGTGGCCGTGGCACGCGGATCGGACTGCCCGTGCACAAGTAAAGGGGTCAAAAGAAGAGCCCCTACTTTTGTACACCGACAGGAGCCCCCGGGCCTGGGCCACACATAAGCGCACCGCGTTGTTGGGCTAGGTCCAGAATGGTGCGCAGGCAGGTGGGGCAGATTTTACCGCAGTAACTTCTCATCCGTTGCACTTCCCCACGAGCTGCGTTGAATGCCCGACGTGGAGGGTCGTGCGTGACATGGGGGTCATGCGTGGGGCGGTTTCCGCAAGCATGCGTCACATTGTGGTAAAGAGGCGGCCCGCACCTTCCCCATAAAAAGAGGGAGGCGCAGAGGCGCGACTCATTTACTTGGGTGGACTCAGGTCATGGCCTTCAAGGCGTCAGTCCCCCAGGATCACGGGGTGGGGAATGGTCGCCTCACCCGTCCCCTCAATTCTGCTTGCTCGCCACGTGTCCCCCATGCAGGTGGCAGGCAGAGGAGGCGAGAAACCGGGCCGTCGCCGATTGGGGCAGCGGGTCGGTCCTGATTCCCTATGCCTCCGACAACTCGATTGGTTGACTGGGGCGGCCCAGCCTCGACCCCGCCCCTTTATAAGGAGGGGGAGGGGGATGTCATCCCACACTCTCTCAGCACCCATCTTCTTCCACCTCCCCTCCTTTCTTCCACCCATCATGGCGAGAGGGGGTGTTGGCCCTTCGATGGTGGTGGCAAGGGTCGCTGCTCGACAGCGCGTCCCTCCTTCCCAAGAGCTCATGGCGGCGGAGCCGGCCACGAGAGGAAGGGGGAGCGTGCGAGGCCGAGGTCACCGTGTCACTCGGGGGAGAGGGGGACGGGACGGTGCAACGTCCTCGCCTCCTCCAGCGATGCCTCTCCCGATGGAGGGCCACGTCAGGGACCAGCCCCGCGAGTACTTCATCAGGCTGCGCCAACCACCGCATCGCTGCCTCCGTCTCCCTACTCCATTTGCTCAGGAGATGGAGCTCGGTCCACCCCAAACCCTCAGATTGCACATGTCGGGCTACGAGAATGGTGGCACGCGGGTCGACGTCGACTTCCCCGCTCCTCACGTCATGTACCTCTGTCGCGGATGGAAGATATTTACTCACATCCACAACCTGATGGCGGGGCTCCTCCTTTACTTCAAGTTAATGGAGGGCGGCCTGCTCTCCGTCAAGGTCTTTGGAGATTTTGGAATTTGCCTAAAGTGCTGCATTGAGAGTTTCTCCGACGATGAAGATTCCTCTTCAAGCGGCAGCGACGAGGAGGGTAGCGACAGCGACGATGAGAGCGCCGAGCGAGATCACGTCGACCTCATCTCCGACTGACCGCGTCACCCCGCCCTACGTCGTGCGGCCCGCCGAGGGCCTTCCACGCCAAGCTCTCCATCGGGGAGGTCCGCGTCGTCTCCTTGGGTGGCTGGCGTAGGAGGGCCGGAGAAGGCGAAGAAGGCGTGTGGGGCCTTCAAGTCGGAGTACGCGGGCACTGACACCTTTGTCGTGTATTGTCGGCATGCTGCCTCATTTTCCAGCTCCCATCCCGGCACCAAGACGTTCTCTTGGTGCATTCTACTCCTCGCACCTCGCCTAGGCGCTCTTTTTGCCCTCTTGCTATCCCGTTCCACCTTCTGAGGAGAGGGACAAGAAAGGGATTATGGGCATCTTATCTTTTTTTAGTTTGTAAGCCTGCGGGCACTTGTTAATTTTAAGACTTGTAATCCCCTTGCTCATGTTTTTAATTCCGTATGAACTGTACCTGTATGGGATGTTTTTAATGAAAAAGGGTGCTTTCCGTGTTCTTAGTGCGTGAGCGAGGCCCATGCCAAGGAACGAATCCTTGTTATTTTTAAGATAAACATTGTCGCCCCGCAACAGGCCTTGCCGTCCCCTGACTTCAGTCGACCATTCTCACAATTTTGGCGGAGGCAGGGGCGAAGTAGAGTTAGGCCCTTCGTTTATTTCCTTGCCACCGCATCTACAACCCGTTTCTGTACCAGGGACGTGGGTACAAGAAGAAGGGGGAGCACGGTGGTCTTGGAGCAAAACGAGGTTTCATATGTCCCAGTTCCATACGGAAATGCACAACAGGGGATGAAGGACTTATCTGAATCCGCAGCCCCCGGCAACTTTGGCCTGCCGTGGTTAAATCCTTGTGTCTCCGGCCCCCGGCAGTCTTGGCTTGCCGGGGCCGGAGCACCGGTTCGTTTTCTCTCTCCCAAGTGGCTCAGCAGAAGAGTCCACATGCCCTGCGAACCATAGAAGACAGAAAGAGGAACTCTCGACCTCTAGGCTAGGGGTTAGTCGCAGCTACGCACTACCAACCCTAACCGAGGGAGAGACTTAACCTAGCATGCATGCTGAAACTTAGGGCGCCAGCGCTTCATTTATTTATGCTCAGGGTCTGCACCTGGCTTTGTACAAAGGGTTACATGCCTTGCCGGAAAGGCTTGTACAAAAGGTGGATTGCAGGGGGGGCCGGTAACCGCGCGTTATGGGTAAAACTTGCGAAGATGTTCAATGTTCTAGGAGTTGCTCACTGGAATAGCATCTTTGGTCTCCAGGCGGACTGCGCCAGGCCTGGTGACTCGTATTACCCGATAAGGGCCTTCCCACTTTGGCGTCAACTTGTTGGAATTCTTGGCCGACTGAACGCGCCAAATAATAAGGTCGCCTTCCTCAAAGCTTCGAGCATGAACCTTGCGGCTATGGTAGCGGTGCAAGGCTTGCTGGTAGCATGCTGCTCTCACAGCCACCCGAAGACGATCTTCCTCGAGGAGCGTTGCGTCATCTTGCCGCAATTGCTCTTGCTCAAGCTCGTCGTAAGCGAGCACTCGAGGTGACCCGTATATGAGTTCCGTGGGGAGAACTGCTTCTGCCCCATATAGTAGGGCGAAGGGTGTCTGGCTGGTGGCTCGATTTGGCGTCATTCTGATCGACCAAAGAACTGCCGACAACTCATCAATCCAGCACTTCCCGCTCTTGTGCAGCCTGTCAAAAGTCTTTGTCCTCAGGCCTCGCAACACTTCAGCATTAGCCCTCTCTGCCTGGCCGTTGCTCCATGGATGTGCCACGGAAGCGAAACAGACCATGCTTCCGAGGTCTCGGATATATTGTATGAAGGTGTGGCTTGTGAACTATGTGTCGTTATTGGTGATGACTCTGTTTGGGACACCAAACCGGCACATTAGCCCCTTGAACAACTTGACGGCTGACTGTGGTGTCACCTTCCTCACTTCTTCCACCTCTGTCCACTTTGTGAACTTGTCAATCGCAACGTACAAGTACTCAAAGCCCCCGACAGAGTGGGGGAAAGGGCCCAGGATGTCGAGCCCCCAGACCGATAATGGCTAGGAAAGAGGAATTGTTTGAAGGGCTTGAGCTGGTTGATGAAGCTTCTCTGAATGGAACTGACACGCTTCACACTTGGTTACTAGTGCCATTGCATCCTGGAGGGTAGTGGGCCAGAAGAAACCTTGCTAGAATGCCTTGCCGGCAGGGTCCCTCGACCCTATGTGGGAGCCACATATGCCTCCATGTATCTCAGCCAATAGCTCCAGTCCTTCCTCCCGGGGAATGCACTTCAATTTCACGCCGTTCGGTCTCTTTCGGTACAGGACGTCATTGACGAACTGATACACGGCAGACTGACGGGCTACTTCCTCTGCTTCTTCCTGCTCCTCAGGAAGCTCCCCTATTTGGACGAATCGGACGGTATGCTGCGCCCATGCCGGAGCCTGGGGCTCGACGGCAAGGACCAAAGGCATTTCTTCTGCCATGGGAGCGGCCATCTCTATGGCGAGGGCTTGATGGCCCGCCGGAATAAGTCGCTTCTCGGCAGGCTCAAAATCTGCGGCAACACCCTTGCTGGCGGCCCCTGGGGGCTCACCGGGAAAGTACTTGTCGGGGCCTGATTTCCTCCGTTTGTTCTACTTCGTTGATGGTTCGACGGATGGCCGAGTTAACCGAAGAAAAAAGGTACCTGGTTCCACAGGTAGCTTGAATGCAGGGCGCTTTGACAGGTAGTCGGCGATGTCGTTCTCCACTCGGGGAACGTGCTCCGCTTGTATATCGTCAAAGCGTTCCTCCAGCTTCCTCACCTCATCTACGTAGGCCTCCATCAATGGGCTATGATAATCCTTGTTAACTTGTCTGACGACAAGCTATGAATCACCCGTCACGATGAGCTTCTTGACCCCGAGGTCCGCCGCGATCATGAGGCCGGCAAGCAACCCCTCGTACTCAGCGGTGTTGTTGGTGGACATCTCCCAGGAAAAGTGCATCTGGATCACATACTTGAGGTGCTCTCCGGTGGGTGCGACGAGCAGCACACCAGCACCGGCGCCTTGCAAAGAGAAAGCCCCGTCAAAGTACATGATCCCGTTGTGACTTGCTTCCTTGCCGGGGGGGGTGGTCTCTTGGATTTCCTCGTCGAGCGTTGAGGTCCATTCTGCAATGAACTATGCCAAGATTCAGCTCTGGATTGTCGAAGTACTTTCGAACTTCAAACCAAAGCTCGAAAGCTCCAAGGCCCACTCCACAATCCTTCTGGTTGCGTCTGGGTTGTGCAGTATCCGTTGTAACGGGAGGCGGGTGATGACGGTTATTTCATGTGCTTGAAAGTAGTAATGCAGCTTCCTCGAGGCCATAATGAGGCCGAACAGCAATTTCTGCACACTAGAGTACCTTGACCTAGCCCCCTGCTGGAGGGAGCTGACAAAGTAAACAGGGTGCTACATCATCTTGTTCATATGCACCACCTCATTTGATTGCATGGGGCCTGTCCTGATGGACTCAGACTCCGCCGGGGGCCTTGCCTTGCTGGCATCGGGCCCTGCCGGGGGAACCTCTGGCTTGCCATCTGCCAGTCCCACTGACGGTGTCCTGGACTAGGGGGTACTCACCATATCATCTCCCGATCTGTTAGATTGGGCCGAGGACTCCCATGGCCGTATACTCATGGGCCAGTTCGGACAACTGCCGCATACATGGAAGATTCTACAAGACTTGGTGATCGAGACAAGGACTCCTCCCCACCGGCGTATTCGGGTAGGACTCTTGTTATCCTAGGCCTCTGGTGCATTATATAAACCGAGGCCAGGCTAGTCGATAGATCATATACATACAATCATACCATAGGCTAGCTTCTAGGGTTTAGCCTCTCCGATCTCGTGGTAGATCAACTCTTGTAATACTCATATCATCAAGAATAAATCAAGCAGGACGTAGGGTTTTACCTCCATCAAGAGGGCCCGAACCTAGGTAAAACATCGTGTCCCCTGCCTCCTATTACCATCCGCCTTAGACGCACAGTTCGGGACCCCTACCCGAGATCCGCCGGTTTTGACACCGACATTGGTGCTTTCATTGAGAGTTCCGCTGTGTGATCGGCAAAAGGATGAATGGCTCGTCTGCAGGTCAATTGCGATGCCGGCATCTTCGTCGCCGGCTCGACTGGTCACCTTGGCTCGACCGAGGACCATGCTCCATCTCCTATTGTCATGTTCGGACAAGAGCCTTCATCAACATCAACTCCGATCTCTATCATGATCATGGAGGAATCATCCATGGAGCCCGGGGGCTCAACGTCAACATTGCCCTCGGGCGACCATGCTGTTTTTCCAAACAGCAAACTTGTATCCGCTGCCACCACCTCTTATAGCATCGTTTTGATGATCCCTTTGGTGGAATTGTGCGGAATTGATTCTACAACAACCATGCAAAATTTCGTCGAGTTTCGATGGAGGAATCTCCGACAATCTACGATATACCGGAGCCCTGTCAAATCTGGACGAGTTTAGGGCGTGGTCTCCAGATCCTAGCTCGGAGGTCCTTTGGAAGATCCAAAAGTTCATCTACTGCGGAATTCCCATATCTACCACCCCTCCAAATTTCAGCTCGATCTGACGGTTCAAACTCTGGGAACCTTCTGATGAGTGGATCAATTTTTGGATCCGTTTTTTGCGCGAATATGGATCCGACCCGAATTCATGTTTCTTTATGAACGTGACATTGGACAACCTTTTTAGAGAAATTCTCTTCTAGGGTATTGTGCGTTGTTTTTAAACATGTGCCCATAAATTTTTAAGCCTCCCCTTAGGTCGCCTTCATCATCATGTTGGTGTTAAACCAGTCCGGCGATATTGCTCCAAGGCCACCGACCTGTGCTAGACACGTCGTCACTTTGTTGAGCTGAGCAAGCCACACAAGAGTCCGGCATCGTGAAGGATAAATCATCAACAACATCGCCGGCCCACTGAAACACAGGGCGGGCATACCGGCATCGCCACACGGTCACTTCATCAAGCCGGCATCGACCACGTCACGACCTGCATCGACAGGGCCGCACTATTGCTTCTTCAGGCTGGTGTCCATCATGCCGACCTACTTCGACTCATCAGCTGACATCGAGGCTTCGACATCTCGGCTGGACCGGGGGCTTCTCCATCTCTTCATCAACCTACTCCGGAGACTTCGGCGTCACTAGCCGACCAGCTCTGTCACATTAGCTGGACCGAGGGCTTTGCCTCGGCGAGCCAACATTTGTCAGCATCGCCATACCATCGCTTTATCGCCCATCAGGCAATGGGTGTGCGGATCGAGTCCCAATTTTGGGAATCACCTTTCTTCGGATTGCTACAACAAGTAAACCATGTGCTATTAATCCTAGTATTTTTTGCTTGTTTGGGTTTATTTTTCCCAAGGAATTATTACTATGGTTTGTCCATCATCTGTACACAGGTCTATCAAATGATGGCCGCATTAACGACGGTCGCGTGGTGGTTCGGTCAGTTTCCGTACATAGTCCAGCGAACGCCGCATCCGGAACTCGAAACGACCTGTGAATTCAGGCTTTCCCACGCCATTACCGTATCACGCCGACGCCCTGCATCGACATTGACTTCGGCGCCAGGCCATATTTTTTTATTACTCACTTTGCATAAATTATTTATTATGCAACGATTTTTTTAATTATTATTATTACTATTATCTTCGGTTTGCACTATTTTTTGTGCACAGGAAAATGATCCGGGGACTTCGTCGTCACTCTGTCGGTCTGCATTGACCGTGCTATGTCACCACTTCGGCCTGTCGAGCTCTCCGCTCCGCCACCTCGGGACCGGCTTGGGGGATGGAACCTTGTCCCGCATCAAGCTCGGACCGCGTCATCAATGCCGAACACATTAACCAGCTAAGTCGCTTTCATGCTCAAAGTTTTAATTTTTAACTTGTGTTTGGTTCGACCAAGCATTATATTTTTTTGGAAAAAAAGTTGCTTGTAAAATTTTTCCTTGTCCAAACTTTGTTTGTGACACACATATTCAAATACCCCATTTATTTGGGGGCTTCCTTTATGAAGCTTTTCCTCTTGCATATGATTATAATTGTACGGCTTCCTTCCTTGTTCATGTATTACGCCACAATATGCACCATATTGACTTAAGCAATTTGCAAGCTGGGTTGCCTGGCTCCTGTGCTTACCCCTACGTTCCCGATTGTTCGGCTAGGGAGTAAAGGGAGCACCTCTGTGATTGTCACGATCGGGTCCTCCGAGCTCTGACCTCAGACTGGGTGAAGCCGAAAGCTAGTGCTCTTATTGTTTTCAATCATGGTCGGCACACAACGGAACTTATGAGTACAAAAAATCTATTGCACAAGTCTCATAGCAATAATGAGCACCGAAGAAAGGTATCGGTGGGGGTACTATTTTCTTCGAAGATGCTTCTTACACTTCGTCTATAATATAGCATAAGTTCCCTGAGCGCGCTTTGTCTGTTACAGCCTTATAGCCCGGTTGCCTGGTTATCAGAAACACTGTCGATATTCTCGACAGGTGGAGTACATAACACTTTTCGGTCCTTTACCGAAGAGGGAGAATCCGACGGTCGGTTCAGACGCGTTTAAAGTTCGGTTGAACAAAGATATGATATAAGTACTTCGGTACATACAATCATTATACATAAAATTCTTTTACCCAAGTCACTTGGGGGCTCTTAAAATTTATATGAGCTATTTTATAGTAAATGTGTTTTCTTCTTGGTCGTTGCAAAGTCGTTTTCTATCGCTCCTTTTTCGACGTGAGTGTGTGGTCAATAGCCAGATAACCCATTTTCTCTCTAGTGACCGCTCGGGTTTAGTTCGCTAAACTGGTCTAACGAGAAGCACTCCACCTTCGGGATAGGAGGCTGCAGCCGTAGGCTGACCTGCTTGAAGTCTTGAGATCGGATGTGTAATATTAATGCACGTCAGATGCACAATTTTTCCCCAATTTTCGGATTGGCACCGAACAATTGATCTTGTTCGGACGTCAGGTTTTTACTGACGTTTTTTTGGTTTTCCAAGCTTATGGCACTTTTAAACTATTTGTGTGTTTCCAGCACAAGTCTCATAGTGCAATGCCGGACACGTTTATACATTCGGCAAAAACATTCTCGGATCTCACTATACATGCATTGGTTTCTTATTGTGTCTTCGGTCAATAGTTGGGTTGCCCAGCTCCTGTGCTTGCCTTCTACGTCCCGCTTTGTTCGGCTAGGTGTGCAAAGGGAGAACCACTGCGATTGTGCTTCCAGCTCACATGGTTAAGCACCTTAGTGGAGAAAGCCGAAAACTGACCGTCACAATAAGCGTAAACTGGTCAGCAATCCGATGACGGTGCTAAATGACTGGCCATTCATAACATTGGCTAAAGTGTTTACGGCTTGACCTCGACTGTCGCCGAACACTACCGGGGGCTAGTGACTGGCCTCCCAAACTAAATGCTCAATATTTTGCTCTTACATTAGAGCAGAGGTTTCATGATCATGCTCAACATGACAACCCAAAGAAAGGAACCGATAGCGGGATTATTTTCTTTGGAAGACATTTATTATGTTAAACAGTGATATAACATATCTCTCTGCGTACCTTTGTTTATAAAACCGTATGGCCAGATTGCCTTGTTTTTCGTAAATCTTTGCCCTCATAAAGGCTTTATAAAGTAGGACAAACACTCCTCGGCTACTGGCCGAGGAGGTGGAAGCCGATGCTCGGCCAACAAAGTTTTGTACAATGCAGATCCGAGCATTAATGATGTAAAGTACTTGGATACATAGAATCATTACACATAATTTGTGATTTTACTCTAGATATCGATCCTTAATTCGGCCACCCGTGCCCGCATTAAGGCTCGGGGGCTACTGGGCTTCAGGCTTATCGTTTTCTAATTTTAAAGGGGCGTATCGATCCCCTGATCTGGTGTTGCCACCCGACCAGTGTCTCGGAGGCTACTGCATTGTCAATCCAGTGCAGAAAATTTAAGTGCAATATAGTTTTCGAGGAGATTATGATCCTCAGGTTGGCCGGCCACACCCAACCTGAGTCTCGAGGACTCTGCACACCGCTTTTTGTGTCCTAAAGTATTTTGCTGAGCTAGGAGTTGATCCTCAGACCGATTTTGCAAATCAACCCGAGTCTCAGCGGCTACTGGGATCAACGGTCTTATGTCATCCTTCAGGTGCATCTCGGGTTCTAGACCGATACACACCTTGAGGGCTACTAGCTATATATCTCGGCAGAGAATAAATTGCACCAATCAAAAGTACTGAAAAAAAATTGGCCCACAGTCGGGGTGGTGCACCACCTCGGAAGCAATCCGGCATAAAGCTCGGGCGCTAGTGGCTGGCTCCATAGAGGGCATTTCCAACATTAAGCTCGGCTAAACTCCTTCAACTCTTTTGGACCAAGATGATCTATGACATCTAGGATATAGTCCGGCGTTGGAGCTCGGATACATTTCGGTGTTAGAGCTTGGAAGCAGTCCGGCATTGGTGCTCGGCTGCAAAAGATACCTCGAATGCAGTCCGGCGTTAGAGCTCGGACGCAAGAGGACACTGCCTCCCGGGAACAACTTCAAACCCGAGGTGTGGCATAAAAATAACAAGGCATTGACAAAGGCCGGAAACTTAAAGGGGCTCCTCGGATACCCGACGTGTGAACTCGTCGAATGCATTTCGGCGATCCTCAAGATCGAAGATGGGAAGATTTGTTGAACCAGTTTCCAAGACCGACAACCGAAGATGAAGAACAGTCCGGAAGAATCGAGGAGCGTCTCTAACTTGAAGACCGGTTCAGGGGGCTACTGACGGAGTCCTGGACTAGGGGGTACTGACCACGTCATCTCCCGATCTGTTAGATTGGGCCGAGGACCCCCATGGCCGTATACTCATGGGCCAGTTTGGACAGCTGCCGCATACATGGAAGATTCTACAAGACTTGGTGATCAAGACAAGGACTCCTCCCCACCGGCGTACTCGGCTAGGACTCTTGTTATCCTAGGCCTCTGGTGCATTATATAAACCGAGGCCAGGCTAGTCGATAGATCATATACATAAAATCATACCATAGGCTAGCTTCTAGGGTTTAGCCTCTTCGATCTCATGGTAGATCAACTCTTGTAATACTCATATCATCAAGAATAAATCAAGCAGGACGTAGGGTTTTACCTCCATCAAGATGGCCCGAACCTGGGTAAAACATCGTGTCCCCTGCCTCCTGTTACCATCCGCCTTAGACGCACAGTTCGGGACCCCCTACCCGAGATCCGCCGGTTTTGACACCGACACCCGCCGTCGCCACTGCCTCTTTGCTGACCTCCCTCTGCACCACTAGCGCGGCACTGACCACTTGATTCGTCGCTGCCAGATACAGCAACAATGTCTCTTGTGGTTTAGGCGCAACCAGTATTGGTGTAGAGGAAAGGTATTTCTTCAGATCCTGCAACGCTGCCTCGGCCTCTGGGGTCCACTCCATTGGGCCCACCTTCTTCAAGATCTTGAAAAAGGGAAGGGAACGCTCAACGGACTTGGAGATGAATCTGCGCATGGCGGCAACACAGCCAGTGAGCCGACGCACATCCTTGATCGGCTTGGGTGCCTCAATCTACTCAATAGCCTTGATCTTGTTCTGGTTTGCCTCAATCCCACGCTGTGACACAAAGAACCTGAGAATTTTGCCGGACGGAACACCGAAGACACACTTCTCAGGGTTCAACTTGAGGTTGATCTTGCGTAGGTTGGCAAACGTTTCTTCTAAGTCTTGTACAAGGGTTGCCTTGTCCTTGGTTTTCTATGTAACTGAGGATCAAAACCAATTTGGACCACCCTTGAGAATGTCAATCTAGCACTCTTCAACCTGAAAGGCATCTGTAAAAAGCAATACGTACCACATGGGGTGATGAATGTTGTCTTTTCTTTGTCTTCCTTTGCCATGAAGATCTGGTGGTAGCCTGAGTAGGCGTCGAGGAATGATAACAGATCGCACTCGACCGTGGAGTCAACAATCTGGTCAATGCACGACAACGGGAAGGGGTCCTTAGGACAAGCCTTATTGATATCTGTTTAATCGATACACAGCCTCCACTTCCCGTTTAACTTGCGCACCACCACCGGATTGGCCAACCACGTTGGATGGAGCACCCCTCTCACCAAGCCTGCCGCTTCCAACTTCCTGATATCCTTAGTGATGAATTTCTGCCGTTCCAAAGCTTGCTTCCCGACCTTCTACCTGACGGGTCATGCATGGGGACAGATAGCAAGATGGTGGTCAATCACTTCCCTGGGAATGCCGGGGATGTCAGATGCTTGCCATGAAAACACGTCGACATTCGCCCACAGGAAAGTGACGAGCGCGCTTTCCTATTTGCTATCAACGGTGGAGCTTATGGTGAAAGCCCCTCCCATGCCATCCTCCTTAACGGACACCCCTTGGTCTCTGGTGGTGCAGCTCTGGATTTCTTGCTCTTGCCGATAGAACTCTCTAGCACGTCCTCGATGGTAGCACAACACTCTGAAGAGGTGCGCTTGCCAGAGTGGGTGCGAGAGGTCTTGCCAGTCTTCTTCTTCCCTCCTAGGGCTTCAGCGGCAGGAGCAAGTGCCTTGGCGGCAGCTGCTGCAACTGCTTCTCGGTAGAGTTGGTCAGCGCAGATCAGCGCGTCCTTCTTGTTGGAGGGCACGGTGATGATGGTCATCGGCCCAGGCATCTTGAGCATGCTGTAGGCGTAGTGTGATGCTGCCATGAACTTGGCTAGCGCCGGACGGCCGAGAATCCCGTTGTAGGGCAAGGGGATCTCGGCTACATCAAAGAAAATCCTCTCCGTCCTGTAGTTCAGCTTGCCTCCAAACGACACAGGCAACATGACCTTCCCCTTCGGCTGGCTCCTTCCCGGGTTAACCCCTTGAAACATGCCCGTTACCCCGAGGTCTCCATCAGGAATTTGCAGCCTTTTGATCACAATGGGCGAGATCAAATTCAGACCGACCCCTCCGTCAACCAGCATCTTGTTCACCTTGAGGTTGCGTATCATTGGTGAGACCAACAACGGCAAACACCCGACCGTAGTTGTGCGGTCGGGGTGGTCCTCGGCGTCAAATATGAGGGGCGTGCTGGACCACTTCAGTGGCTTCGTAGCGTCGAGCAAGGGCTCCCCTGCTGTGATGTCACGTGCCCACTGTTTTAGCTGGCGGTGAGAAGTATGCAGAGAGGCGTCACCATTGATGCACATGGCCTCCGTAGCCTTCTGGAACACAGGCTCGCCGTACTCGTCGTCCTTGTCATGATCATTGTCTTCCTGCTTCTTGTTGCAGCCCCGAGTGGGCCTCTATTGCTGGTTATCCTTGCCGTGGTGACCTCCTTGGCCGCCACGCTTCTTGCCGGATCCTTCAGCGCCATCTTGGCCCTTCTCCTTGTCCCGCCTCTCATACTTGGCTTTTTGCTTTTCAGCAAGCAGCTCAACTTGTCGGCAGTTCTGGAGGTCATGGCCTTTGGTGCGGTGGATCTTGCAGTACTGCTTGTCATAGCACCCTGGCTTGTCGGCAGCCGCCAAGGCCCAGCAAGTGGCGCACCTGGAAATCTCCTTGCTGGGGTCATCTGCCTTGGCCTTCTTGGTCACGCCGGTGTCGTCAGATCCCTCGACGGCAAGCACGGTCTTGCCCTTGCGCTTCCTGTTGTGATGCCGACCCTTCTTCGTTGGGGCGGCGGTGTCTTCGCCGGTAGAGTCGGTTTCACGCCGGCATCTTCGTCGGGGTACTGCCTCCCCTCTTATTTCCGAGCGCATCTATCGGCCATAACATAAAGTTCGGCCACATCCTTGACCTTGTTCATCGCCAGCTCTTCACCCATCTTGCGGTTGCGCACATTCTGATGGAACGCGCTGATCACGGCGGCAGGGTGAACATCTGGGAAGTTGTATTGCACTTGGCAGAACCTCTGTATGTACTTGCGTAGGTTTTCACCTTCCTTCTGGGGAATGATATGCAAATCACTCGCCTGGCCATGAGCTTGGTGGCCCCCAATGAAGGCACTAACGAACTCATGGCACATGTCTGACCAAGATGAAATGGAATTCGCCGGCAAGTGCATCAACCAGGACATGACATTGGGTTTCAGGGCCAAGGGGAAGTAATTGGCAAGCACTTTATCATCACGAGCCCCAGTGGCTTGCATCGCGATGGTGTAGATGCTGAGCAACTCCGACAGGTGGGTCTTGCCGTTGTACTTATCGCCGACATCGGGCTTGAATGTTTGATGGGACAACCACTGGAACTGTCGTAGCTCACGGGTAAAGCTCGGGCAACCCACCTCGTAAGGTAGGCCGCCGGAGCCTCCCGCCCGCCTATCTGACTGGTGGCGTGTATCACACTGGCGCTCGATGGTGGTTGGAGCGTCTTCATGGGCTCGCTCCCGAAGAACCTGGCGTTGGTTGTGGTGGGTCCGCGGGTCGGATGACGCAATGGAAATGTTATAACAAGCGTCATCACAACGGACCGACATCCATGGCAGCTGGCGTGGAGGAGGAGAGTGCACCATGGCCGCGGCGCCCCTGGCCCCTCCACCGCTGGTGTGCAACGGTTCGATGGAGCGCCGGCCTGAGGGCCCCACCGGCCGTGGCTCCTCTTTGTTGGCGACGCCGATGAGGCTCCAGATAGTGGCCCTCCAATCATTGAGCTTCTCCGCAGCAGGAGGGATGTCGAGCAGCAGCTGCGTGCGCGACAAAGCTTCTGCTGGCGTGGGTGGCGGCGAAAGCTGCATGGACCGTGGCGCGCTTCGACTCGTAACCATGTTAGAAGGAGCTCTGTCATGGCCCGGCGGCTGTGTGCCATTTCCGCCAGCGCTTCGGTGGGCATGCTGGCCTCCTTCGTCACACAAATGACGCACATGACTCTACCCACGGCGGTGTACAGGGTCACCAGCGCGGTGACGCTGCTCGTCGCGCACGACCTAGGAAGAGCGTGATGTGGGCGCTGGGGTGGGCGTCTTGGAGGTCGCCGCGCCGCCCGTGGGTGGCACGGCGATGCCCCCGAAGGACCACGCGTCGCCTGCAGGGGGCCCAACTCCGTAACTGGATTTTGCGGCGTGCGGCCCGTCGTCTTGTGCACGAACGACGCCGCTCACGAGGCTCTGACTGCCAGAGCGATGTTAGTGCTCGCGGGCCGCGCCTCGGGTCTTGTCCGCGACCGGCCCACTGGTCGCCCGCACCGGTACGGGCTGTCCAGCTCCTGACAAACTGACCGCCATGGTCGTCTTCTTCTTGGGAGCCATGACGATGAAGAATCGCTTGGCTAACTACCAGACTAGATTTTCACAACTGCGATCCCATACCTGGCGCGCCAGAGATGTCGATGGAAACGACACCTATGGGGTCACTGGGATCCCTTCTACGGTTGGCGAGCGCGAGGTTGTGCAAAGAGCGGGTCTGACAGAAAGCACACGGATCGTTTACCGAGGTTCGGGCCACGAAGATGCATAATACCCTAGTCCTGCTTTGGTGGATATATTTGAGTGTTCTTGTGTTCTTGAGCTAGCTACGGGGTGCAACTTGCCCAAAAGAGATGAATCCCTCTCCTTGTCGCCTCGGTCCTCCTTTTATAGGAAAAAGGGGTTGCCACAGTGGCACACAAGAGGTGGAATGTTCTACAGTCGACAAGCATATCCTTTGGGACCATTGGACAAACCCATTTAATGCGCTGCCGATGTGCCCTCCTTGCTTTATCGGGGACGCCGGGGAAGCACGCCCTAGCTGTCGCCGCCTCGCCTGGCCTCGGCACGCGTCCGAGCTGATGAGGCATCGCGGTGCCATGTTGGTTGGCTGCTAGGCTGGCGCGGTGGTGGAGCCTTCATGAAGGGTCGCATGCCACCATGCAGGTGCTTGCTGAGACGGTGTAGAGGCTGCCCGTTGCCATGCAGGTGCCTGCCCAGCTGGTTGAGCTAGTAGCTGCATGGCGACGGTGGTGTCTTGGCTGGCGTGGGCTTGGCACTCGCCCTACTGCTGCCCTCGGCAAGGGTCTTGCCGAGGGCCCGGCAAGGGTGCTGCTGTGGCATTGCAGTTGTCCCTGGCGAATGTCTTGCCTGGGGTCTTGTGGATTCCCTCGGCTGGGATCCCGCCGAGGGTCACCGTCTTCTGGTCCTCATCTGATCTCATATGTTTATGATCTTGACGAAGATTTGCATGCCACCATAGAGGCGCCTCCCGAGCATTGGTTCCAACGTAGCTAGTTGGGTTGGAGCCCGTGGGCTCAAGGGTGGCTTGCTCCGCTGGCATCAGGCAAGTTGCCCCGGCAAGGCTCTTGCCGTGGCTGCATAGGCTGCCTCGGCAAGGATCTTGCCGAGGGAGTCCACCTCGCCCTCTTGCTCTCCTGCGCTTCTAGTCTTGGCGTTGCCATGGTTGTCTCGTACTTCGGCTTCTCTCCAGCTTCCCTCCTCTGCCATGCTAAGTGTGGCCATGGCGCGTAGCTCCGACTGCCTATGCACAAGTAAAGGGGTCAATAGAAGAGCCCCTACTTTTGTACACCGACAATAGGAAGACGCCTGCCACAAAGAGAAATCCTTCTTACTCTTCCGTGATGAGCATGGAGTTCAAATTGAATTCTGCGGTAGGAGGAGACTCTTGTCCTCTCTTCAGAGCTGGGAGGGCGGAACTTCCCAGCAGCTTTGATACCTGTCACAATGCCGGGAGCTCCGAAGAAGACAAGCCCTGCGAAGAGCTCGAGCCGGAGCGAGGGCTGGACTCCGCCTCCGTGGCCACCGGCCTTTGGAGGAAGGAACCTTGGCCTTAGCAAGGCGAGGGGATTGCCGACACACCACTTCATCCCTAGTGGACTTGGTGGAGACCATCTTCACCCTCTTGGTGGCCGGGCTGGGTTGGAGGTCGCCGCTCCTCGAGTTGCAGCATGCCTACGGGTGTGTTGGTCATGGTCCGGTGCTAGGGCTTGTAGTCCAGCGGCAAGCCACTCATATTTGGGGGTCGTCACCACGTCCTCGTCCCTCTCATCCGCTCCCTCTTAGAGCTCCTCCACTGCCATGGCCAGGGCATCTAACCCGACAAAGTCAGCCCCGGCAAGATGTTCCCGGCAGATCCTTCCGTGGCTTGTGCCTCACTGCCGCCGTGGGAAGAACTTCCATCTCCAGCTTTCCCTTTGCCCTTCCCAGCCTTTGTGGCCTTCCCCACCTCCGCAAGGCGGCAGCCTTGTCCTCCGCCACTCTCTTCATTATATACGCCACCTCCGCGGTAGAGGTGCATTTATACATTCCGTCCTTAGTCTTGGTGGCCTTCTCCACCAAAGTACTCGACCGTTGGAGCTCTTCATCTAGGGAAGGGAGTTTCCAAGTGCTCGACACTCCCTCAGCATTGCAGTCTAGCATCCACTTCAGTATTTGGTCCCGGGAAGAGTTGATATTCAGAGGAATTACGGTTGCCTGGAGCTTCAACAGCTCGAAGCGACCAAACAGTTGGTCGCACAAGCAAGCATGGCCATGAATAGACAAGTTATTGGCTAGTCCTGGGAACACCCTCATCCAATCTGCGGTTCCACCATACAGCCATGCAGTCCTGTCCCTTTCCTACAGCAGCGAGATGCGGTAGAGAAGGAAATCTGCCCCAACATGCTCAATGGTTAACCCGATAGCCGCTAGATGGGTGATCCTATTGATTGTCGGGCACATCCTATTCTCAGTGAGCCCCCTCAAGCTCCAATCCTTGCCGCGCTTGAGGCACTCCTGTTGCGCTTCGCAAAAATCGGGAGCTGCCTTGTCCTGGATCCAGCACCGGTCTCCTCTCCATTCATCCCACCTCTCACGTGGAATCCAAATCGCAAATCGCCCTCTTCATCCGTGGCATCCAAATGATGATTCCGAAGCGATTGAATTTGTTCTCCACACTTGGGATGAAGTAATGTCGGAATAAATCCACATTGGGCATCACTCCGCCGAAGTTCTCGCACAAATGCGCAAAGATAGCCATGGTCACCATCGCATTTGGCATGAAATCGAGGAGGTGGAACCCATAGAAGTTCATGATCGCCTCGAAAAACCCGGAGAAAGGGAGACAGAGGCCATAGATGAAATGAGCAGCAAAGAAGCGATAAGAATCAGGGGATCCACCTCACCCACTTTGTAGACTACGGGTGCACCGTGCCCCTTCTCAACGGGTCTCCCCCACAAATATCCGTACTTTGCCTGAAGAACGGGGCCGCTCAAGGATGACAGAACAAAGACGACGTCCTCGCTCTGCTTGTTGTTCAACTTCGCCAACCTCTTGTTCCCCTCGGTGGTATCCTCCTTCGCCGTAGCTGTCGGCTTCTTCTTCTCCGTGGGTTTCTTCCACATTTTTGCGGCAACACGGGGAGGGAAGGGATTCGTTGGAAGGAGGAGGGAGGGGGGCGGCGGCGGAAGAAGGTGTAGCGAGAGGAGGAACTATCGCTTGGCTTGCAGAGGAAGAAGATGGAGGAGTAGGGCAAGAGACCGGTGAATCATATCGCTATGATTTCCCTACTCTTAAGGAGGGGGAGAAGGAGTCGAGGCGCAACTCTTTAGAAAGTTACCGTTTTTACCATAACTACAATGGTACCACGACCTCATGACGCACAGTAATTGCGCAAAGTGGACGTTGGATTGACTGTCGCCGTGGTGATACGGCATGCACAACCATTTCCTACAATGTGTCCACACACTGTTTGGGGCCTAACCCAACGTGCCACGCGACATGTATGGCTGAGGCCCATGGGCTTATGTCGAGGAAAATATACATGGGTATGCATTTTCCGTTGACTCGTGCATGGACAAGAGCAAGATTGAAGCATCAGCTGGAGTCGGAGATTGAAGGGTCAAGAACCAACACGCTGCCCAGAGGGGTCAAGATCCAGCCAGAGGAGCAGTTTATCGGCAAGAGAAGGGCCTCCCTTGGCTGGTAGGTGAGCTCGGCAAGGGGCAAGGCCACCACCGGAAGCAACCAAGGCACCCCGGCAGGGACTGCCGGGGCTCGCGGGGGCATAACCACCCCACGAACCACTCAAGCACGACCCATGTTGTCAATCAGTGCGGTGTCAAGCCGGAAGGTGATTAAGTGGCAGTCATTCCCCACATGGCGGCCGTTTCCTATAGAAGGAACATACATATGACAACCGTCCTGTGACGTGTCAATAGAACAAATGAAGAGCTGGCGATATAGCCCGGCAAACCTTGCGGGGCAACCAATGATGTGACACTAAGTGGTGCATTTAATGTACCCTGTCATCCCGTAGAGTTAGGTATGATAGCACTATTTGCTATCATATCAGTGGATAATGACCACTTTGCCATTGTGGTGACCCCTTAATATATAAAAGGAGGCCCATGGCACGCATAGGAAGGGTTGGAAAGTTGAGGAACCCGCACCCCATATGCGCATAGTCGCTGCTGACATACGGCGACCCCTGTTGGGCAAGTGTACTGCGTTGCATTATCCACATTCCACCATCAATCCACCAAAGCAGGAGTAGGTTTTTACGCCTCACGACGGCCCGAACCTAGGTAAATTGCTTGTGTGCTCTCTGTCGTGCTGCCGCACGCTAGTCTGCTCTTTGTGCAACACGACATCCCCCTGCCGAACCAACAAGGGGCCTCCTGGTCCCATAGGTGGCCGCGGATATCCTGTGACTCATGGGATTCCCTCGGTGAAGAGGCACGGCAAAACAAATCATGGGTTTCCTCACTTATCATAGATTGGCTCCTCCTCATGGTCGTCGTAGATGAGGTCTGACTTGCCAGCTGAGGATCCCAAGCCAGTGTCGCAGAACGTGTCCTTCAAAAATGACAAAAGGGGCTCCATGAAGATGAAGGATGGCAAATTGTTCATAACGAGCCTCAGGAGATCAGCGGCAGGGCCATCGATGAGATCGACGGCTATGAAACCCGAGGGTTAGGGGTGGGCAACTTAACGTGTGACATAGCCCATGTCAAGCTGTCACTGTCGATGACCGTGATGTCGTAGTCGGCGTCAGTGACATGCCAGAATACTCTAGCCCGCTGATTGAAAGGCTCCGTCCAAGTCCAGTCATCAGCTTCCTCGACGGCCACCTCGCCGACTGATAATGATATAGACCTGGGGTAGGGTCATAGGCCTGACCTATGCGCCCTATCCAAGGTCACTGTCCTAGAAACAAAGAAGCTCAAGAGACAATAGGGAGGGCCTAACAAAGGTGTTGAGTGCAATCCACTGGACCGATCAGCTACTCGGAGACCCCTCCTTCCTGAAGTCGCTCGATCACTCAACCTATTAAAGACCAGGAGTCATCTAGAACAGCAACGGACAAGAGTTTACTCTGTAATCTTGAAGGCCATTAAGGCATTTAAGGCTGGCATTACTAATAACGCCTCATATTTATGTACATTGAACCCTTGGCAACAGGGGAACGGCTGGGGTACTGGAGTTCACAATATAAGCCATCCGCCTCCTCTGGCACAAGGGTTCGCACTCCCTGTAAGACACACATGCATAATCGAGTCGGCCGCCTCTGGGCACTGAGTCATAGGGCTATTACTTCCTCCGCGAAGGGCCTGAACTCGTAAAACTTGTGTGTACAACTTCTCCATAGCTAGGATCTTGCCTCTACATACCTACCCCCCCATTCTACCCTCAGTCTTAGATCCACAAGACCGACATCGGGCGAAGAGGCTGTGGTAAAGCTCTTTTGGGCCATTCGCTCCTCGAGCTCCCCGGGAAGCATAGCCGGGCTTAGGCTGTGACGCTCTGGAGTGGGGGAGGGGTGGGGATGGGGATCTGTGGGAAAGGGGGCATTTCGCAAGTGTTTTCTAAGAAACTCAGGGTGGCGAGGGTATGTATATTGGTAGGTAAACTGCAGTGAAGATCGGCAGAGGTTGACGAGGGAGGTGACGGGTCGGTGGCGTCGACGAATTAGCTAGGTTTCGAGCGAGGGAGGGGTGGTGTGTATGTGTGTTTGCGGGGGATTTGGGGTGAGCGAAGGATTTGGGGTGTGTGTGTCAAGGGGGTCCAAGGTGGTATTTGATGAAATGCCGCGGATATTGAAAATTTTACTAGGCGGGAGTAAAATGGCGGGGCTACCAAAAATTTGGATCAAGGGATTGAAGCACATCAAGGAGGTAGTAACGAACATCACACACGGTTAAAACATAATAATTGTGTGCTATCAAACAAAAAAACACTCCAGCCGAGCAGATATTTTTGAGATTGCGAGCGGTGCGGGTAGGAATAAATGTCTTGGTTACTGAAAATTTGGGTCTATTGATTGAAGCAGAGCGGGAGTAACAGACATCGCACACGGTCCACACATACTAATCGTGTGTCAAACAGAAACACCATCTAGGCATGTAGATATTTTTGAAATTGCGAGGGGGTAGATATTTTTGAGAGGGGGAGGGAAGCCTCGTGGAGCCCAATATACTGTGATCATGTGGGTGATAAGCAGGGGCATGGCACACGGGTAGTCCTAGGGAACCGTGTTTGTTTCGTACCCGATCGCAGACGGTTGTTGCGTCCGACTTGTCAGTTGTTTATAAATTTAGCGAAAAATGCGGGAAAGGGTCAGAACACGAACACACTTGCATGTGGACCAAATATATGTATGAAAAGGGTGGTTTGATGTTCAAATACCCAATGCACAACTTCGATGTGGCACCTGTCGCACAAAGCGCTCGTTATTATTGCTAGCCCCCTTGACACTCACACTTCGTGTTGGCGGGAGGGGAATCCTAGCTATGAACGCATTTCCCAAATAGCTAGGTCTGACATCTCACCCTACCATACACAGAAAACCGAAAGGAGTACATCATGGTCAAACCCCACCCCCTTTGCTTCCGATCAAATGTGGACCGTGTGTGGGCCCACAGATGTGTTCTTCTGGTGTTAGATGGGTGAGACCACATACGAACCACACCTTCGGGTGGCCTGTTATATGTGTGTGTGCGTGTGTGTGAAAACGATGTGGTGTGATATTTAAATAACCAAATCACAAATTTGATGTGGCACATGTGCATTGCAAATTAACCGGACATCCTCGACCCCACGGAGGTTCATCTAGTGCGAAATAGTACTGTGCCCCCTCCCACACACTTTGAGTCGGTGGGAGGGGGCATCCCACCAAGCCACATTGTAACACTGACCAAGAAGAATCACCACCTTGGTCATATAACCTCTCTTGTTGTTGGGTCAAAGTCATGCATGGACGACCAAATGTGTCCCCACAAATAGGCTAGCTTGTCGTCGATAACCACGCGAGGGAGTGCCTGAAGACAACCATTGCGTGCATGTGGCCCAAACATATGTATGAAGTGTCATGTAGCCCAAATGGACTCTTTATTCGACCCATGTGTGTTAGACCATGATACCTCTCCATCGTATCTACTTTACCTAACGCTTTTGCTCTTGTTTTGGACTCTAATTTGCATGATTTGAATGAAACTAACCCAGACTAACACTGTTTTCAGCAAAACTATAATGGTGTTGTTTTTTGTGCAAAAATAAAAGTTCTCGAATTGGAACAAAACTTTTTGGAGAATTATTTCAGAATATATAAGAAATACTAGAGCCAAGAACCACCGGAGGGGGGCCCTGGTTGAGCACAACCCGCCAGGGTGCGCCACCCCCTCCAGGCGCGCCCAGGTGGGTTGTGCCCACCTGGTGGCCCCGCAGACCCTAATTCCAACTCCTTAAATACCCATATTTGGAGAGAAACATTGGGAAGGAAGTTTTATCGCATTTCACGGTACGGAGCCGCCGCCACCTATTCTTCATCGGGAGGCTAGATCTAGAGTCCGTTTGGGGCTCCGGAAAGGGGGTCTTCGATCTTCGTCATCACCAACCCTCCTTCATCGCCAATTCCATGATGCTCCCCACCGGGAGTGAGTAATTCATCCGTAGGCTCGCTGGTCGGTGAGGAATTGGATGAGATTCAACATGTAATCGAGTTAGTTTTGTTAGAGCTTGATCCCTAGTATCCATCATGTTCTGAGATTTATGTTGTTATGACTTTGCCATGCTTATTGCCTGTCACTTTGGGCCCAGGTGCCATGATGTTAGATCAGAACCGTTTATGTTTTCACCATTATATCTATGTTCTAGATCCGATCTTGCAAGTCATATTCACCTATTACGTGTTATGATCCGAAAACCCAGTGTGATTGTAATTGGGATACTTTCGGGTGATGACCATAGTTTGAGGAGTTCATGTATTCACTATGTGTTAATGCTTTGTTCTAGTTCTCTATTAAAAGGAGGCCTTAATATCCCTTCGTTTCCTTATGGACCCCGCTGCCAAGGGAGGGTAGGAGAAAAGATGTCATACAAGTTCTTTCCATAAGCACGTATGACTATTTACGGAATACATGCCTACATTATATTTATGAACAAGAGCTAGTTTTGTATCGCCCTAGGTTATGATGGTTATATGATGAATATCATCCAATGCATCCACCATCCAATGCCTACGAATTTCCTACATATTATTCTTTCTAAGTTACTATTGTTGTTGTTACTGTTACAACTTCTACAAAATCATTGCTATCACTGTTACCGTTACTACTGCTGATACAACTATTATCAAAACTATCGTACTGTCACAACCCTAGTCAGTGCATGCATTAGAGTGTTTGCATCATGTTTAAATTCCTCAGAAACTTGGAAATGGGGATGACAGAAACCCCCAGCACCACTTAATCCAACTAGGGTTACTAAAATACTTTTTCAATGAACCTAAAATGCCCTTCAAAAATGTGCATCATCTTTGCCTTGGTCTAGAACCTCTCCCAAAAATGGTGCACACTTTTCTAGGACACTTTGGGTTATTGAATTAAATCATACATTATTTGTTCTTGGACATTTAAATGCTATAAATAATTTTAAATGTCCAAATGATCTTGAAAGTAAATGAGGGCTGTTGAAAATAATCCAAACAAAGCCCACAAATATTTTTAGGATTATTGAAAATGCTCTGGCATTTTTATTAAAGCCAAAACAATTAAAGAAAATAGAAAAACAGAAATAAAAGAGAGAGACAGAGAGAGGGTGAGTTACCTGGCCTTACCTAGCTAGACCAGGTCCTATGCAGCCCAGCTGGCGACCCAGCCCACCTGGGCACCTCCTCCTGACGTCTTCCTCATTGCCAGGAGGATGGGCGCGTGCCCGACGCGCGTGCACCGCCACGCTGTAGGATCGAAAGTATGTCTAGAGGGGGGGTGATTAGACTACTTGACCAAATAAAAATCTAGCCTTTTCCCAATATTAAGTCTTGGCATATTTTAGCAACTTAGCACAAATCAAGTAATCAACCTACACATGCAATTCTAAGAGTATAGCAGTGGAATGTAAAACAATTGCATATGAAGGTAAAGGGAGGAGTTTGGAGGGAGCAAACGCTATGTGGACACGGAGATTTTTGGCATGGTTCTGATAGGTGGTGCTATCGTACATCCACGTTGATGGAGACTTCAACCCACGAAGGGTAACGGTTGCGCGAGTCCACGGAGGGCTCCACCCATGAAGGGTCCACGACGAAGAAACCTTGTCTGTCCCACCATGGCCATCGCCCACAAAGGACTTGCCTCACTAGGGTAGATCTTCATGAAGTAGGCGATCTCCTTGCCCGTACAAACTCCTTGGTTCAACTCCACAATCTTGACAGAGGCTCCCAAGTGACACCTAACCAATCTAGGAGACACCACTATCCAAAAGCTAATAGATGGTGTATTGATGATGAATTCCTTGCTCTTGTGCTTCAAATGATAATCTCCCCAACACTCAACTCTCTCCCATAGGATTGGATTTGGTAGAAAGATGATTTTCGTGGAAAGCAACTTGGGGAAGGCTAGAGATCAAGATTTATATGGTTGGAATGGAATATCTTGACCTCAACACAAGTGTAGGTGGTTCTCTCTCAGAAATTGTATGTTCGAAGTGTAGGCATGTGCTGATGGCTCTCTCTCCACGAATGAAGAGTGGGTGGAGGGGTATATAAGTCTCCACACAAAATCTAACCGTTACACACAAATCACCAAACTCGGTGGAACCGAAATATAAAACTCGGTCAGACCGATTTAGTTCAAAATGTGAACGTTAGGATTTTCCGTAGGACCGACATGTCAACTCGGTGGGACCGATTTCATTAGGGTTAGGGCATAACGTAATCTTGGTGAGACCGATTACACAAACTCGATGGGACCGATTTTGCTAATAGACAAACAGAGAGTTGGTCAGGAAAACTCAGTGGGACCGATTCGCTCATCTCGGTTAGATCGAAAAGTTACGAAGGGGAAATAGAGAGTTTGCATTGCAATCTCGGTGGGACCGATCGCTCATCTCGGTTGGACCAAAATGGTACGAAGGGAAATAGAGAGGTTGCAATCCCATCTCGGTGAGACCGAGATCCCTATCAGTGAAACCGAAGTGATTAGGGTTTGTGGCAGTGGCCATGTCAAGTGAACTCGGTGGCGCCGGATAGAAAGTTTCGGTGGGGCCGAGTTTGACTTTTTGTTTCGGACATATGTGGATATGATAAAGTAGTTGAGGGTTCTTGGAGCATATCACTAAGCATTTTGAGCAAGTAACTCATTAAGCAACACCTCACCCCCTTTTAATTGTATTGGCTTTTCCTATGGACTCAATGTGATCTTGGATGACTAAAAGTAAAATGTAGAGTCTTGTGCTTTGAGCTTGAGCCAATCTTTTGTCCTTACCATTTTGAGGGGTCAACTTTCTAATCCATGCCATGCCAATCATTGAGCTTTCCTGAAATATTTATCTTAAAATAGCATTAGCTCAATGAGCTATATGTTGTTAGAAATTACCAAAACCACCTAGGGATAGTTGCACTTTCAATCTCCCCCTTTTTGGTAATTGATGACAACATATAGATCAAAGCTTCGACAAATGATAATATGATTGAAAAACATCGTCACTTTGAGAAGTATTCGATAAGCAAGAGGTCCCCCTAAATTTGTGCATTATTTAAGATTTGCGTTTGAATGCAAATGCACAATTGATTAGGATCATGGGTTACTCTTCCATGTCACATACATCTTGGTGGAGCGCTCGAAATGATAGAAATTAAAAGCATGCACTCATCACCAAGCAAGTGAATGATCATATATGAGATATAAAAGGTAGTATCATCCAAACAAGCATTAAGGTAGAAAATGATCAACCACATGATCAAACCAGTATCTCACAAGGACATAAAGTATCTCACACAATAAAAAGTTCAACCAAAAGCAAGAGAGATAAAAAGCAAGACACTCTCTCTCGAAGCCTATGATCTATACATATTTCTCCCCCTTTGGCAACAAGTTACCAAAAAGTTTGAAAATGCATAGTGCTATGCGTCTCTCAGGCTTTGGTCTTCGGGAGGTGGTGTAGAGAGAACTCCAAGGATGAAGGCATCTGTCGATGTAGTTGTAGCTGGTGGAGTGGGTGCTGGAGGTGGCACTGGAGCAGTAGTTGTTGGTGCTGACAATGTAGCTCTAGCATCTGAAACTGGCACTGCAGCAGACCTCTGACCACGTGGCACACGCTGAAAAAGCATCAGTAGTTGCCTTCGCTCTCCTCTCTTCTGCTTCCTCCTGAAGCTGCTCAACTACAGTCTGAATCTCAGTTACCTTGAGATCAAGATCATAAAATTTTGTCTCAACAATCGTCTCCAGGCTCTCCTGATTCTGAGTCTGGGTGGCCAAGCCCTTCTCAATCCTCAGTGTAGCTTGAATCAGATAGCCTAATTGATCTTGCTTGCTATTCAGGAAAACTTGAGATGCCTCTTCAACACTTGGCATCTTGGCACCTTTCTCAGCCTTAGCTTTGGCTCTCTTCTCTTGTGCTTGAGCTGATGATGGTTCCTCTTCATAGATCACTACTGTGTTGTCTTCAAATTCAGGATATAAGGGTAGATGCTCGTTGTCTAGGAAATAAGTTCATGTGCCCATCTTAGAATTGATGAGCTCCTGAATATGTGGAGCATACCCACAACTTCTCTTTTGATCAGCAGCAATCCTCTTGATTGTATCTACAATCAGACTCATGACCTTGAACTTCCGAGGGATATCAAAGATTTGCAGCATGTTGGTGGAATGTCCTCTGATCATCTTGTGATCTCCTGACTTGGGTAGCAAGTGTGCCTTAAGATCCAGTTAATAGCAGGCAGTCCAGAAAACAAGAATTGTACTGATCCAAGCTTGTGTGTCTCCAAAGCTTTATCTGGGATCTCTTTGTACATGTTTGCCAAGGAGTTGTGATCCTTCTTTTTCTTGGCATACACATCCAAGTCATCCGCATGTTCCTCTGGGCATTGATCAGTTTGCCCATTCTTCAACAGTGGACTGGTACCTTGTACCCTCAGACATCCATAATATACTCCCATCTGGATAGAAATGAGCAGTGGAGTAAAACTGCATGATTAGCTCATCATTCCATTTGGTGAGCTTCTGTCTAACAAATTCATCTACTCCACATCCCTTGAAGCTGTCATAAAATCCTGAGAAGTGATCTTCATTCTCCTAGATGTATTCCCAATCCACCCATTTCATGTCACATACAATGGGATATTTGTCGAGCAAAATTGTCTCATAGAAGTCTTGCTGTTCTTTTGTGTGAAAGCTGTAATCAACTGCAGTCCTCCTCCTAACAAGATAGGGATCAGACTGTCTCCACAATCTCAGTCGTGCATCTTTCCTAATGTGCATGTCCTCAGCGACTGGATGAGCATCATTATGGTCAGGAATCTTGGGCTTCAACTTACTCAAAACAAGTGAATAATCTTCCTCTTCTTCAGCTTTAGACACTGGGGCCTTGTTCTTCTCCGTTGTAGGAATACTTCTAGTGTTTCTCTTGGGTGGATAAGGCTTCTAAGCTAGAGCTTTGGGAGAATACATGGGCTTAGATGGAGTAGCCCCTGATTTGACAGCATCTCCCATGAGCTTCTGAGACTTGGGAGCTGGAGCAGCATCCTCTTCCTCTTCCTCTTCCTCTTCTTCTGGATCTCTCATAATGGAGGATCTACCAAGCACTCTGGAATAGGTTTTCTTAACCATTTCCTTCCTCTTCTTTCCTTCTCCAACAGTCTCTCCAGTTGGATTGGAGGTTTCAACAGTTGAGGCTCTAACCTTTAAGGTTGGCACCCTCTTGGTAGGGGCCTTCTTGCGCAAGCCAGGCTTAGTTGTTGCAGTTGTGCCATATTCCTTCTTCAACGCCTTCTTCTTGGAGTTGACTTCCTCCTCAACGGCCACATAGTCCTCATCTTTAGAATCTGAGGTTTTATACTTCCTTGACCTGGTGGCTGCTTTGGGCAAGTTACTTGGTGTGCTCCTGCTGCCATCATCAGAACTGCTTGAGGGACTAGTGCCCTCACTCAATTGCACTTGTTCTTCAGACCTGTTCTGACTGTCACTTTGATCAGACATCTCTGCAAACTTACTGACAGCAGACCCTGTGAATAGATATCAATGAGGTAGAGTGGATGAGCATCACAAAGTGCAGAGTTTTTGCAAAACAGATGGCTTAAAAACTTAGTTTTAGTTCTTCACAGAAAGCATTTCGGAGCTACCGATTTGTACACTCGGTGATACCGAAGCAGCTTTTGTGACCTAAACTAGTGAACTCAGTCAGACCGAGTCACAGTTCCATGGCACCGAGACTGCTAGGGTTTCTCTAAGAATCAAACTCTGTCACACCGATTTGCAATTTTCGATCAGACCGAAAGTGAAAGTGCAATGGCCTAAACCAAATTGGTGAGACCGATTTCTACAATTTGGTCGGTACGAGATGAGTTTGGCGGAGACCTAACCCTAAATTTTCAAATCCAATCTAATCTAAAGGAGGTTTTCAGTAGATGGATTGTTTGCATACGTGGTCATTGATCATGGCAAAGTAATGTGATATGAATCAGAGTTAAAAGAATAGCACAAAACATCAAACTCGTACCCTAGTTCGGCAGAGTTCGCTATGGCGGCAACGGAGGGGAAGAATTCCGTTGACGGCGATGGAAACCAGCGGCGGGAGGTCGCTGGCGGCGATAAGACAATCCAGAGACCCGAGGCGGCAGAGCAGGATACGCGCGGGCTGAGAGGTTTCAAAGAAATTTCCAAAATCTCACCATGGGTTTATATATCCCGACCTTGTCGGTGTGACCGAGTGGAACAACTCGGTGGCACCGAGATGCAGAATCGCAAGCAGTTACTGCAACTCGGTGTGACCGAAAAGTTCAAATCGGTTGCACCGAGATTGAAAACCTAGATCAACTTAGTGATCTCGGTGTGCCTGAAATAGAATACTCGGTCATACCGCAATACACAAAGAGGTTTTCGAAGTTTAAGTCTATGACGAATCGGGGACTCCAAGTGCTCCTCACACAGAGTGGTTCGAATCTGACTTGATCAAACTTTGTGATGTAGCATGAATAGAGTTTGAGGCGAGAAAAGCATAGATTGCTAGAGGGAGTTCTTAGGCATTCTTGTCCATCCATTTGGCAAAAGAGAAAAAGCCAAACAATCAAAGAAACAAATGGATGTCCTTGGATGAGTAAAATATGCATCCAACATGCTCACACAATAAAATGAGAAGTGAAATATGTGACAAAGCATGCACAATCACTCTAGCATCTATCAAGCAATTAGCGATGACTAGGTCATCTATATATGAGTATATTGACTGAGGAGTCAAATGAGAACATTTGATCGTAGGTCATACTCATCGTTTAAGCACAAGTGGGGTTACCACTTTTACATGAAGCATTGTTGTGCTCATATCATTAGAGTTGCTTTAGCTCAATTGATTAGAGTAAAGCTCCCCCTAGATGTGATATACCCCCTAAGAGGGATGAACTAACCTTGGTTTTTGTCGATGATGACTTCATGTAGGTGTTGAAGATGTAGATGCTCAATGTTGATGTAGATCATTCGGAGCAATCCTTTGGAGTGAGTTACACTTTCAATACCTACACATGTTAGTCCCACAAGGAACAAACAAGGATATCCATAGACATAGAGAGATATTCACATGAGATGATGTCCATGAATGCATTATGTTACCTTGTCCCTTGTCTTACCAACAAGAGGGTTTGTGACTCCTTGAACTAGTGCAAGATATGGAAGTTTTTTGCACTTGTCCTTGCCAAAATGATATGAATGAAGTATGTTGGTGGAGTCACCCTAAAGAACTCTCTAGTTCTTCTTCTTAGGGATCCACACCATCTTGATGGGAATCCTTGGAGTTGTAGTCGTACTTGATGAAGTGGAACTTGATGTAGTCTTGGAAACCCACTTGACCAATGCCTTAGGTGCTTCTTCAAATGCATCAATCTCCTCTTGAAGTTTGTCCTTGCCTTTTAGCTTGTGGCCTTATGGTGGAAGATCGTCTTGAGCTTGTGTTCCTTGGAAATAAGTAGGATCATACTTCTCTTGTTGAGGAACATACTTCATCTTGGGGTATTGATCTTCTTCCCACTCAACTCCATTGGCATTGAACTTCCGTTCAAAACCAACACCTTGATTCTTCCGGTGTCTTCCTTGCTTGCGTAGAATTTCCTCAAATTGCTTACTTCCGGCAAGACTCTTGTAAACACCTTTCTCTATGATTCCCTTCAATAAACTATTTTCTTGCTCAAGTGTAATTTGGCTAAGAGAATCATTAGTGGAATCAAGCAAACTACTAGAAGCAACAACATTGGACTTAGCATGATTGTTGTTACTACTAGAGAAAGAATATTTCTTGTTCTTGTTGCTAGATTTGACTTGTGGCATGTAAGTAGACAAGAGTAAATGCTTGGCAATGTAAGAAGAACTTTTATTGCGAATATGATCATTGATTTCTTTTAAGAGCTTATGCTCTTGCTCAAGGTTGAGTTTTTCAAAGCGTAGCTGCTCATGAGTCTTTAAAAGTTCTCGATGATCTTCCAAGGTATTTTCATGAGCTAACTTAAGAGTGTTTAGCTCTTTAGTTAGACGCCTAATCTCTTTCTTATCATTGTCATTTGTTTTATCTTGATTAGCACAATTGATAGCAAGTTCATCATATTTTTCATAACTAGAGTTGTCAACAAGTAAATCATCATCACCAAGCAAATCATCTTCATCACTATTGAAATCAACATACTCGGGGTGTGATACCTTTGGGCCTTTAGCCATGAAGCATCTTCCAATTCCTTCGTTTGGTGACTCAAATATGTCGCAGGAGTTGGTTGACACAACTGCTAGACCGACAACACCTTCATCTTGAGTATATTCGGAGTCAGAGTGATAACTTCTTTCAGAGTGATTGTCGGAGTCGGAGCTAGATACCCATTCACCAACATGAGCTTGATGTCTTCGTTTTGTGTAGCTCTTTGATGACTTGTCCTTCCTTTCCGAATCCTTGCTTCTCCGTGATGTTCTTCGTTTAACGGTCATCTCTACTCCTTCTCTCTCTTGGTGGTGATTCTTCTCTTCTACTTCTTCTTTTGGGAGAATCTTCTCTTCTTCTGTAGGGAGCCATACACTCATTTGAATAGTGTCCGGGTCTTCCACAATTGTAGCAATTGTGTTCACGACTTGAAGATCTTTTGTCATTGTAGGACCTTGACTTGGAACATCTTTCCTTGCTTCTACTCTTGTAAAACTTGTTGAAGTTCTTCACCATTAGGCTCAATTCTTCGTTGAAGGTTTATTTCTCACTTGATGATGTGGGAGCATCACATGAGGATTTGTAAGCACCACTTGACTTGTTGTGAAGCTCTTCCTTGCCCTTGAGTGACATCTCATGAGCAACAATTCTTCCTATGACTTCCGTTGGCTTGAGATCTTTGTAATTGTGCATCACTTGGATCAATGTGCACACGGTATCATATTTTCCATCCAAGGCTCTTAGGATCTTCTTGATGATGAATCTATCGGTCATCTCTTCACTTCCTAAGTCGGCAACCCCATTTGTGATGAGAGCAATCCTAGAGTAGATTTCAGCGACACCTTCACCATCCTTCATTTTGAACTTGTCAAGTTGACATTGAAGCACATCGAATTTGGATTCCTTGATGGAGTCAGTACCTTTGTGCATATCAGTCAAACTATCCCAAATTTCCTTTGCATTCTCAAGACGGCTGATTTTGTTGAATTCTTCGGGGCACAATCCGTTGAAGAGAATATCACAAGCTTGAGGATTGTATTGCAGCATCTTCAACTCTTCTGCGGTAGCTTCACGGTTCAGTTATCTCCCATCAAAGAATTCACCTTGCAAGCCAATACACACAATAGCCCAAATTGCGGGGTTATGTCCAAGAATATGCATTTTCATCTTATGCTTCCAACTAGCAAAATTAGTACCATCAAAGTAAGGACCTCTATGGTGGTAATTTCCCTCACTAGACGCCATACTCTCCTAGGTTGTGAAACCAAGCCTATGATCACCAAAAGCTATGGAAATCAGAGCAAATGGAGACCAAAGCTCTGATACCACTTGTAGGATCGAAAGTCTGTGTAGAGGGGGGAGATTAGACTACTTGACCAAATAAAATCTAGCATTTTCCCAATTTTAAGTCTTGGCAGATTTTAGCAACTTAGCACAAATGAAGTAATCAACCTACACATGCAATTCTAAGAGTATAGCAGCGGAATGTAAACCAATTGCATATGAAGGTAAAGGGAGGAGTTTGGAGGGAGCAAACGCAATGTGGACACAAAGATTTTTGGCGTGGTTCCGATAGGTTGTGCTATCGTACATCCACGTTGATGGAGACTTCAACCCACGAAACGGTTGCACGAGTCCACGGAGGGCTCCACGCACGAAGGGTCCACGAAGAAGCAACCTTGTCTATCCCACCATGGCCATCTCCCACGAAGGACTTGCCTCACTAGGGTAGATCTTCACGAAGTTGGCGATCTCCTTGCCCGTACAAACTCCTTGGTTAAACTCCACAATCTTGACAGAGGCTGTCGGCGTTCTGGGAATGGGGGTCCCAAGACTTTCCTGCCTACGGCCTGCGGCGTGGCTCAAAGGGGGGCCCAGCACGGCCCATCTTCACCAACACAAACCCAAGACCCTCGCGAGGGGCCAAGCCTCGCGGGGCGGGCGATGCGAAGCTTCCTCAGGCATGGCCTCGTCAGGCTGGCTCACGAGGAGGCGGAGAGATCAAGGCGGGGTACCTCACGAGGTGCCCGTGACGCAAGCCCTGACGACTCAGGGTGCCAGGCGGGTGCCAGCCCGCGCAGCCGGCGCCAGACGAGACCAAGACCAGGAGGACTATGACACGGAGGTCATCGTGGAGCCCAAGACGGCGTCATCACCAGAGCTTTGCGCAGGCGAAGACTACTTTTGTCAGGATAGCTGATACATGCTGTCCCCCTTCAAATTAGCCTGCCATTGTTGGCTCCCTTCCCGCTCGATATTTGGGAAGAGGACCAGGGCCTCTATAAATAGGACCAACCACCCACATAGCAAGGGGTCGGTTGGAGGAAGCAGAGAGAGAGAGAGAGAGAGAGAGGTGACCTTACTCCTCCGAGAAGTTCATCGCCCTAGCCAAGAACAGACCCTCGCGAGGCTGTTCTTCCTTGTATTGTTCATCATCATCAGCCCAAGAAGCAGTCCACCGCACCATACACTGGAGTAGGGTATTACACCACAACGGTGGCCCGAACGAGTATAAACCCTGTGTCTCTTGTGTCGTTCTTTCCATAGTTTAGATCCTAGCATGGCGGAGGGGTGCAGGTAGGTAGAAGGCGAAATCTCCGCGCGCACCCGAGTGTTCGAACCTCAAGGGTCTGCCGGAACCCGAAATCCGACATTTGGCGCGCCAGGTAGGGGTGCGCCGGAATTCGTCTTCGACCGCCCCGTTCTCCTCCGACTATCACGCCCATGTCTGACGCTCGTCGGGCCCGCACCGAGCGCCGGGCCGCACTCGCTTCCCGCGTCGCCCAGACGGCCCCCGTCGGCGAGCATCCATGCGGTTCCCCTCACCTGCCGTCAATGCCGCCACCGGCCCGGCGGGGGATGAGCGGCAAGCATCGTCCCAGCATCCGTCCGTGCGGCAAGACGGCCGCACCGCAACTCCCTCGCTCACCCCAGCCGGTTCTTCGTCCCGCGCGCTCCGCGCACCCATGGAGGCTCGAGTTGCGCTCATTGCGGCGAACGAGCTCCTGCGCTACCATCCCGTCGACGACGTCTACGAAGAATGGCTCGACCGCATCACCGAGCTTGTCCGCGCCGCGGGGGGCTCTCCTGTGCCGTCCGTTCCACCGCACCGCACCCCGCCCCGCGCGGGCGACGAGGCTCCGGCGGTGCCCCGGCCGCCTCCTCCTCAAGAAGACGCCATGGATCCAAGGCGCATGGCCCCTGGGCGGAACCCGCTCCGTCAGGCGCCAGCGCGGCAAGAGCAGAGCTGCCAAGAAGTCCCCCGCCCGCAAGAAGCTGCCCGGGCACTCCCTGCTCCAGCACGTCGCGACCATGCTACTGCTCCCGCGCGTCAAGGCCCCGCGCTGCCCCCAGCTGCAGCGCGTGGGGACATGCAAGACCAGGCTCCCCATCACCCAAGGCCACCCGTGGCCACAGTAGGCTGCCGCGCCTTCATCACCGAGCTACGCAGCATCACGTGACCCGGCAAGTTCAAGCCAGACTTGCCTCCTCGCTACGACGGCACGGCTGACCCTGCAGAGTTCCTCCAGCTCTACGAGCTGGGCATCGAAGCTGCCAACAGAGACGAGAAGGTCATGGCGAACTGGTTCCCCATGGCACTCAAGGACGGGGCCCGCACCTGGCTCCTGAACCTGGCTCCAGGCACAATCTCCTCCTGGGACGAGATGCGCACCCGCTTCATCGCCAACTTCCAAGGCACTCGCGACCGGCCACCCGCCGTAAGTGACATGCGCCGCATCAAGCAACAGCCCGGGGAAACCCTGCAGAAGTACATCCAGCGCTTCAACAACGCACGCCTCAAGATTCCCAAGGTGACTGAGGAGGCCATCATCTCGGCCTTCTCCGACGGCGTGCGCGACGTTAAGATGAAGGAGGAGCTGGCGATGCATGAAGACCTGTGCACTTCCTTGGAGCTGTTCAACTTGGCGAACAAGTGCGCCAGGGCTGAGGAAGGGCGTCTCTCCCTCCTCGAGCTGCCTGCCACAGACCCAGAAGAGAAGAAGCTCAAGGCCAAGGATGTGAAGCGCAAAGGGGCTGCCGTGCTCGCGGCAGAACCAGACACCAAGCGGGGCAGAGATCAGCCCGAACCTTCCAAGGGCAGCCGGTACTGTGTGTACCACGACCTCCACACCCACAACACCAATGAATGTCAAGAACTCCGAGCCGTGCGAGAAGGAAGGATCGGCCGTCGCCCCGACCGCGGTGACTGGGGCTATGGTCGAGGAGGAGGAAGGAACGCAGGATGCTGGGAAGACTATGGCCCGCGCCAAGGCTGGCGCAACCAACCTCGCGAGGATCGCTAGCAAGATCAGCCTCGCGAGGGAGACTGCAGGGATCAGCCTCGCGAGGATCGCCCGCAAGGCAACGCAGGCCTCCCACCGCTGCCGCCGTAGTCAAGGAGAAACGAGGACCGCCACCAGGACATGGAGGCTTGGGGCTTCCAGGAGCTGCGCGCGATCGCCTGCATCTTGGGCGGAGCACAAGCCCCCGCCTCTTAGCGCATCTTCAAGCAGTTCGCCCACGAAGTGAATGCAGTCCTCCCCAGGCTCGAAGCCGTGCGCCCCCTCAGGTGGTCGGCGTGCGCCATCACGTTCAGCTCAGCAGATCAGCTCAAGTGTGCGGCTACAGCCGGAGTCCTCCCGCTGCTTTGTTCCCCAATCATCAGCAACGTGGTGGTCACCAAGACGCTCATCGATGGAGGGGCAGGTCTCAACGTCCTGTCCGTGGAGACGTTCAACAACCTCCAAGTGCCCTACAGCCAGCTTCAGCCAACCAAGCCTTTCTCCGGTATCACCGACGGCTCCACGGTCCCGATTGGGCAGGTCCGCCTCCCTGTCACCTTCGGGGCACGCGACAACTACCGCACCGAGCTCATCAACTTCGACGTCGCCCACATTAGCCTACCGTACAACGCCATCCTTGGGTAACAGGCGCTGGCCAAGTTCATGGCCAAACTCACCACGGCTACAACGTCCCCAAGATGCCAGGAAGCGGCGGAGTCATCACGGTGCCCTGTGAAGAGAAGGACGCGGTGTGATCCCTGGAACAAGCCTTTCAGGCCGCGTCACTGGAAGACCCGGATCGTGGAAGCAGGAGGCCTCACGAGACCGCCCCCAAGAAGAAGAAGACATCGTCCGGCTCGGCCCCTCAGGAGGCAGGCCCCTCTGGGCCCGCGCCTGCCCAGGGGGAACCTCCCTCCATCGCAAAGGAAAGCGCGCCCGGCGCCCTCCTCAGGCAGGGCTCGGGGGCTCTCCCCCGGAGGGCCACCGACCTAGCTAGGGTCACGAGGGAGGCGCTTGGGCACCACATGGAGGCGTGTTTTGAAGCACGTTTCCCTGAAGAAGGAGCAAGGCAAGGAGATCCAGACACTCAGGAGTTTGTCAGCAAGGCCATTCAGGAGCTACAGGAGTCAAGAGTCATGAAACGCGGCCGCCGCCTACCAGCAGTGGCTCCCCATCCAGGCGAGGATGGCGGGCTGCGCGTCTGCATCGACATACCAAGGCTCAACCGAGTCGCCTCCCTGGAGCGCCTCTGGCCCTCGCGAGTGGGGCACTGCGGAGGTCCACCCCACGGCTACGTTCATGTAACGCCCCGAGTCCGTTGTGCCAGGTGTCCGCCAGTTATTCGCTGTTGTTGCCTTGTCATTCACTTGCATGTTGCATCTTGTCATGTCATCATGTGCATTGCATCATCATGTTTTAAAACTTGCATCCGTCTGGGTTCTCCCAGTTCCTTCCATTGTCCGTTCTGAGCCCAGACACACTTGCACGCGCCCGCGACATGTCCGAAATATTATTTTATAAGTGACCGGAAATTTTTATCAGAATGGGTTGAAAGTTGGCATGCGGTGTGGTTTTGTTGTCAGTAGACCGCCTGCCAAGTTTCATCGCATTCGGAGTCCGTTTGATGCCCCAATGGATAAATATAGCAGCAATAGTAGCCGGTCTAACGTCGGACATTTTCGGTCTCCGGAAACAGTCGCCGGGCCTCCCTCTCTTCTCTCCTCTTAGCTCGAGACCCTCTACACAGCCCACTAGTCTCAACCTACCCCTTCTTGCGTCCGGAGCCGTCCGATGGCGATCGCACGGTCCAAAAACCCCTCCTAACCCCTCAAACCCTAACCCTGTCTATAAAAGGAAGCCTCCCCTTCCATTTTTCGTTGCAGACAACTCCCTCCTCAAAATCCGCGCCGCCGCCAGCCTCCTCCACTCCTCAGCCGCCACCTCCCACCTCTCCATGCGGGCCCGCAGAGCCCAAAGCAAGCCCATCCAGACCTGAAACCTCCCCGCGCCCGCTCCAGGGACGAGCTCACCCTCGCCCAAGGCATCCAGCCTCGTCCCCGCGCTGATCTGGATCGCGCGACCCCGCCACCAAGCATCGCCTGCTGGAGTGCGCCCCTCCTTGAAGCCGACCCCGCCCCCTCCGCCTCACTCCGCCCGCCGCCCGGCCCCTCTGGCGATCGCAGCTGCCACGACGCCAGCGCCCGAGGCCTCCCCGCCGCCGTAGCTCCAACATCGGCCTCCGGCACTACTCCTCGTCGTCGACCCCTCCTCCCATCGGATCTGGCGCCACCCCCACGAAATCCGCCTCGCCCGGCGTCTTCCCCGCTGCCTCTCGATGGTGTCGTCTGCCGCCGCCAGGCCCCTGCCTTGATCGGGGGATCGAGACGAAGGGATGAAGGCGCCCAAAGGCCTCCCGCGCGTGGGTCTCCATGCCGTCCTCGGCCCATCGTGCCGCTCGGGCCCCGTCCAGCAGGCCCCCCTGCCTCCTGCCTCCTCCTCTCCATAGTTTCAGGCCAAGGCCCATGGTGAGCGCCCAGCCGCCCTCTGATTCGGCCTGTTATGTTTTTTTTCAGTTCTGGAGGTTTTTCCTAATTATCCACAAAACCGCTGTTTACAGAAAACCCTTTGTAGATCATGCATATAATAACTTAATAACCGTGCATCGGATTAAAACAAACTGAATATGAAATATGCTTAGTTTTTCATCTAGTTTCGTAATATGCCACTTTCATGCGTGTTTGCAATGTTTAAAATACTGTTTGGTTAAATTTTCTCCTATGCCATGTTAAAATGATTTAATTCATAACTATTTAACCGTAGCTCGGTTTGTAACAAACTTTATATGCATTTGGGGTAGAAAAATGTCTAGTTTAACATGGTGTACTTGTTTTGCATGTTTAACAACTCTAAAATATGGTTTAGGGCAGAACAACACCAAATCTAAAATATGCACATGAGGAGTTTCCGGACTTGTGGTTTGTTGTTCCGGCCTCATTTAAACTTGCCTAGTTAGGTAGTTTAATTATGCTTCACCCTCTTGCCATGCTAAGAACATTTAATATTGTTGGGTACATAAACGAGAGAGAACTAAATAAGTCACGTGGTGTTCGGTCAATATGCAACTCGTTGCATATTTGAGCTCCACTTAATTTGTAGGATTGTTTGTGCACTTTGCCATGCCATGCTTCATTAAACCGGACATGCATCATACTCAATTGTGCATCATGCCATGTTGATGTGTTGGTTGTTTACTATGTTGTTTGCTTCTTTCCGGTGTTGCTTCTTCGGGTTGGTTCCGATAACGTTGTGTTGTGAGGATTCGTTCGACTATGTCCATTTGTCTTCTTCATGGACTCGTTCTTCTTCCTTGCGGGATCTCAGGCAAGATGACCATACCCTCGAAATCACTTCTATCTTTGCTTTGCTAGATGCTCGCTCTTTTGTTATGCCTATGTTGCGATACCTACCACTTGCTTATCATGCCTCCCATATTGTTGAACCAAGCCTCTAACCCACCTTGCCCTAGCAAACCATTGTTTGGCTATGTTACCGCTTTTCTCAGCCCCTCTTATAGCGTTGTTAGTTGCAGGTGAAGATTGAAGTTTGTTCTTTGTTGGAACATGGAGATGTTGTTCCTCGTTGGAACATGTTTACTTGTTGTGATATCACTATATATCTTATTTAATTAATGCATCTATATACTTGGTAAACGGTGGAAGGCTCGGCCTTATGCCTGGTGTTTTGTTCCACTCTTGCCGCCCTAGTTTCCGTCATATCGGTGTTATGTTCCCGGATTTTGCGTTCCTTACGCGGTTGGGCTATTATGGGAACCCCTTGACAGTTCGCCTTGAGTAAAACTCCTCCAGCAATGCCCAACATTGGTTTTACCATTTGCCACCAAGCCTTTTCTTTCCCTTGGGTTCTGCAGACTCAAGGGTCATCATTATTTTAACCCCCCCGGGCCAGTGCTCCTCTGAGTGTTGGTCCACCTGTCAGCTGCCGGTGGCCACCAGGGGCAACTCTGGGCTGGCCTACCCGTACCTAGGACAATCTGAGTGTGCCCTGAGAAAGAGATATGTGCAGCTCCTATCGGGATTTGTCGGCACATTTCGGGCGGTGTTGCTGGTTTAGTTTTGCCTTGTCGAAATGTCTTGTAACCAGGATTCCGAGTCTGATCGGGTCTTCCTGCTAGAAGGAATATCCTTCGTTGACCGTGAGAGCTTGTGATGGGCTAAGTTGGGACACCCCTGCAGGGATTTGAACTTTCGAAAGCCGTGCCCACGGTTATGGGCAGATGGGAATTTGTTAACGTCCGGTTGTAGAAAACCTGAAGTTGACCTTAATTAAAATGCATCAACCGCGTGTGTAACCGTGATGGTCTCTTTCCGGCGGAGTCCAGGAAGTGAACACGGTGTTGGAGTAATGCCTGACGTAGGTTGTTCTAGGATCACTTCTTGATCATACTTTTATCAACCGTGCTTTGCCTTCTCTTCTCGCTCTCATTTGCGCATGTTAGCCACCATATATGCTAGTCGCTTGCTGCAGATCCACCTCATACCTTTACCTTACCCATAAGCTTAAATAGTCTTGATCGCGAGGGTGCGAGATTGCTGAGTCCCCGTGACTCACAGATACTTCCAAAACCAGCTTGCAGGTGCCGATGAGTCCGTGCAGATGATGCAATCAAGCTTAGGAGGAGCTCGATGATGATCTTGTCCTTTGTGTGGTTTCGTTCTAGTTGATCAGTAGTGGTGCCCAGTTGGGGTCGATCGGGGACCGTGTCGCATTTGGGGTTCTTCTTTTATTTTGGTTCCGTAGTCGGACCTTGATTGTATTTGGATGGTGTAATGCTTTATTTATGTATTTGTGTGAAGTGGCGATTGTAAGCCAACTATGTATCTCTTTCCCTTATGTATTACATGGGTTGTGTGAAGATTACCTCACTTGCGACATTGCTTTCAATGCGGTTATGCCTCTAAGTCGTGCTTCGACACGTGGGAGATATAGCCGCATCGAGGGCATTACAGTTCGCATGCCTTACGGCTTGCCGAGCGTGGGTGACGTGTACCAGCGCCTCATGAGGGGCACCACGGAGGCACGAGAGGCCAGGCGTTCCGCTGCCCTGGCAGAGATGGAGATGGCCCGCAAGGGGCCGCCAACGCCTCTGGGGCCTCCCGAGGCCCCTGGGCCTGGGGGCTCATGAGGATCCGCTTCCGCAGCCCACCGAGTCTGCTACACCAACACCCCTTCGTCTTCAACATCATCAGGTGACATCCTTCGAGTTTTACTTCCAGCTGGGAGCGGCCCCAGGGCTGCATTATTCCCAGGCCGCGTGGGTCCATCCCTGCGGTGTGTATCCCCTTTTTATTCCATGTCGTTAGCTTACCTTGTTGGGGGCGCCCCTCGGGCTGCATCACCCCCAAGTCGCTCGGGCCTGACCCGGTGATCTCCGCATTCCCAGCATCTGTTTGAATGACTCCACTACTTCGCGGCTAATGTGTTTTACCCAGTTGCCTGCTCAGCTGACGCCAACTAACGAAGCTGCTCCCAAACGGCACGACGCTTGCGCATGGGTCCGTCCCTGCAACACCGACAAACCTGGATGGCTGATCTCTGGTCGTGGCAGCCCCGCATAGCGTCACCTCGTCAAGCCTTCAGTGCCTCACTACCCTTCAGAAGCAACCCACGGCTGACCGTCAATTGTCATGGCAACCCTTTGCTTTTTCTATGATGGACCTGCAGGACCTCCCGAAGGAGCTGCGCCAGGCGAGGCCCTTGCGGTGTCTCCTTCGCTCTCGTCCGCGCGAACCGCTTGCACGTTAAAGGGGGGTGCCTAAGCATCGCGACTCAGGGCTCCTACTGGCTCTCCAGCCCTCACCATCTGGCCTTGACCACGGCATCGCGACCTGGCATACCAGCGACGGCTGAGACTCGCTCGAGGGCCGGGACCCGAGGACGTAGAGCAGAAAGGGGAGCAAAAGCGAGAGGGGAGAGACACACGAGGACCTCGCCAAGCAACCTCGCGCCTGCCGATGCACGGACCCGGCGACACACCAGAGAGCGGCCACTGATCCTCGAGATAAGTCATCGCCCGGAAGCGCCAGCTACCGTGGCACCATCCCCGCACCTAATGCTATCCCATGTTAGCGACGCCGCTCTCCTTTCTCACCGAACGATGGCTGCTTGGGCGCTAAAGGGTACCTCCTGAGCATCGCGACTCAGGGGCTCTTACCGGACTCCGGGTCGCTCACCTCCTGGCCTTGACCACGGCATCGCGACCTAGCATACCAGCGACGGATGAAGCCGCCTTGGGACTGGGACCTGTCGGCGCAGAGCACCAAGCCCTCGTGAGGTTCGAAAGGGAGGACTGAGCTAAGATGGAATGAGCAACTCGCGCAATTCTACGACAAGGGTTATATATACATGACAGGATCACAGGCACCTTACAAGCCCCTACGGGACGCGTTTTTGATTCCTCGTAGGGAACGGATCCTAAAGGGACACAAACTACGCGCGTCCCTGCAAAAGACGCCATCACCAACAGTGGGCCGTCAAGCACCGACGCCAACCCCATCCAGAACAGAGTCGGCGGCGGCCTGACGAGCCCGCCCTGCTCCAGGAGCGGCGCCGGCTCGGGGGCTCGTAGCTGTCGTCGCTCGTCTCCGGAGTCGCGAAGAGCTCGCCGGAGTCGCTGGAACCTCCGACGCCTCCACTGCCTGAGGAGCCTCCAAGGGAGACGGTGGCGAGCCCAGTCCTTGTCACAGCAGGGCCCTGGCCACCTTCCCCGAGGCAGCACTCCAGTCGGCGCCCGCTCGCATCGAAGACCTTGAAGAGCATCACCGAAGCACCGTCGTAGTCCAAGTGGATCGCGAAGACATCCCTTGTCCTGCAAACCCGGGCGATCTCCCTCCAGCCCCGATTCATGTAGACCTCGCTCGGGGCGATGACCGCGACCTCTGCCTCGGTCGCGAGGGTGCTGCAGCCGGCGTGCTACAGCCAGAGCTCCAGGGGCTCCCCCTGCGGGATGATGGAGGTGAAGAAGGGAGGAAGGCGGATCCAAGACTGAAGAGGAATGGCGACGTGGAGCACGAACTCTTGGAAGGAGCCCTCGGTGTGGACCCCAGGGGATGACCCACACCTTAGTGACCCAGCGGCGCCGACGGCGGCGCCGCCCGTGGCGGTCAGCATCAGCTCCTCCGGGGCCCTCGACGTGGGCGTACAATGGAAGCAGCCACCCCGGCGGCGCCCGCTCGCCCCAAGGCCTCGACACCACCTGAAGGGCCCCCTCGTCCGGGCCACGATGGACAAGCCGTTTCTTCGGCGGGAGTCGGTCGGGTCCCTCTCGGGGAGTCTTTCCCTTCTCTGTCGTCGAGAACCGGCGGATCGGAGCCATCGCGGCAAGACGGAGCAAGAATCGGGAAAAAGGAGAAGCAGGGAGGGATGGACTAGAAGGGCGCGCACCGTTCCGTACTTATGGCCGGCGAAGGCCAACCGCCGACCTCCACGATCGCAGGTAATCATGACCCGTTTTTGCATGCAGGGACTTGTCCCATCCGTGAAGTTGCCGAGGCGTCATGGGGAAGTGGAGGCGCCCATGTCCAGTCAACCGCCACGCGGCGCCCAAGGCCGCAGGCTGTTAGGGCCCACGGCGCTTCGCCCTTGCCCTTCCGCCTCCCTGCACGGCCAAGTCCGGGCACGCCTTGGGCCCGTGGGCTACTGTCGGTGTTCTGGGAACGGGGGTCCCCAGACTTGCCTGCCTGCGGCCTGCGGCGTGGCTCAAAGGGGGGCCCAGCACGGCCCATCTTCACCAGCACAAACCCAAGACCCTCACGAGGGGCCAAGCCTCGCAGGGCGGGTGACGCGAAGCTTCCTCAGGCACGGCCTCGTCAGGCTGGCTCACGAGGAGGCGGAGAGATCAAGGCGGGGTACCTCATGAGGTGCCCGTGACGCAAGCCCTAACGACTCAGGGCGCCAGGCGAGTGCCAGCCCGCGCAGCGTCCTCCTTTCCTCTTTGGTGCAAAGGGGGCAAGCGCAGCCGCGGAGTACCGAGGCATCAGGCAAAGGTTGCCATTTCGGTGCAACGAGACCAAGACCAGGAGGACTACGAGAAGGAGGTCATTGTGGAGCCCAAGACGGCGTCATCACCAGAGTTTTGCGTAGACGAAGACTACTTTTGTCAGGATAGCTGATACTTGCTGTCCCCCTTCAAATTAGCCCACCATTGTTGGCTCCCTTCCCGCTCGATATTTGGGAAGAGGACCAGGGCCTCTATAAATAGGACCAGCCACCCACATAGCAAGGGGTCGGTTGGAGGAAGCAGAGAGAGAGAGAAAGAGAGAGAGAGAGAGAGAGAAAGGTGACTGAACTCCTCCGCGCAGTTCATCGCCCTAGCCAAGAACAGACCCTCGCGAGGCTGTTCTTCCTTGTATTTTTCATCATCATCAGCCCAAGAGGCAATCCACCGCACCACACACTGGAGTAGGGTATTACACCACAACGGTGGCCCGAACGAGTATAAACCCTGTGTCTCTTGTGTAGTTCTTTCCATAGTTTAGATCCTAGCATGGCGGAGGGGTGCAGGTAGGTAGAAGGCGAAATCTCCACGCGCATCCCAGTGTTTGAACCTCAAGGGTTTGCCGGAACCCGAAATCCAACAGAGGCTCCCAAGTGACACCTAACCAATCTAGGAGACACCACTCTCCAAAAGGTAATATATGGTGTATTGATGATGAACTCCTTGCTCTTGTGCTTCAAATGAAAGTATCCCCAACACTCAACTCTCTCTCATAGGATTGGATTTGGTAGAAAGATGATTTGAGTGGAAAGCAACTTGGGGAAGGCTAGAGATCAAGATTTATGTGGTTGGAATGGAATATCTTGACCTCAACACAAGTGTAGGTGGTTCTCTCTCAGAAAATGTATGTTGGAAGTGTGTGCATGTTCTGATGGCTCTCTCTCCATGAATGAAGAGTGGGTGGAGGGGTATATGTAGCCTCCACACAAAATCTAACCATTACACACAAATCACCAAACTCGGTGGGGCAGAATTATAAAACTTGGTCAGACAGATTTAGTTCAAAATGTCAACGTTAGGATTTTTGGTGGGACCGACATGTGAACTCGGTGGGAACGATTTCATTAGGGGTAGGGCATAACGTAATCTTGGTGAGACTGATTACACAAACAAGGTGGGACCAATTTTGGTAATAGAAAAATAGAGAGTTGGTCAGGCAAACTTGGTGGGACCGATTCGCTCATCTCTGTTAGACCGAAACGTTACGAAGGGGAAACAGAGAGTTTGCATTGCAATCTCGGTGGGACCGATCGCTCATCTCGGTTGGACCAAAATGTTACGAAGGGAAACAGAGAGGTTGCAATCCCATCTCGGTGAGACCGAGATCCCTATCGGTGAGACCGAAGTGACTAGGGTTTGTGGCAGTGGCCATGTCAAGTGAACTCGGTGGCGCCGGATAGAAAGTTTCGGTGGGGCTGAGTTTGACTTTTGGTTTGGGACATATGTGGATATGAGTAGCGCGAGGTGGAGGCTGGATGAACAGGAGCCCATGGATGAACAGTCACAGGTGGAGGCTGGAGGAGGTCGACGATGAATGAACAGTAGCTCGTGGAGGCTGGAGGTGGTCGACGGTGGAGATGAATAGTATCCCGTGGAGTCCCGTTTTGTGGTACGCCACACCCCTCCTGATGAACAAGACCCCTGTTTCGACCGTAGGAGGTCCGTTTCCTCCGTTTTACGGTACGACAGACCCCTCACGATCAACAGGATCCCGTTTCGAACGTGGCCGATCGAACCCAAGGCCGTTTCCTCCGTTTTGCGGTACATCAGGCCTCGTTTCCATCACCTGTTCCGTCCAAGCCCTCCCGATGAACACGACACATTCCATTGCCTCCCCATGAACACGACGCATTCCGTTGCCTCCCCATGAACACGACGACGATGATGTTTCTCCGTTCCGACCCAGCCATGTACACGAGCCCTAGCCGTACGTATGCGCGAGTAGGCGTTCGAGACCCCGCCCGTATGTACACATACGTGGCCGTATTTTCTTTCTTGCACCCTGGCCACTGTACGTACGTGTACATGCTACGTGCGCGCCTCTACTATGACACGTGAGCGACTCTACATCGACCAGTATATATGTACGTACACGTTCGCGACCAGACTGACAACGCTACGTACGCTTCGACCAGGTGGGTCCCAACTGTCAGGCACTTCCTTGCATGCGAAGACGTAGCTGGTGGGTCCCAGCAGTCAGGGGCAAACATTTTTTCGTGAAATACGGTGGCCCGTCCGGTGGGTCCCCGCTGCCAGGTGGAGGAATAATTATTTTGCACGTAATAAGGAGGCACTTCCTTGCTGCGGCCGCGGACACGGCTGTCAGCGTCTCCACACACAGTACTCTTCCGATGGAAGTCGGTCGTTGACCACATTGACCACGCCGCACCGAGAGCACCACGGCGGTGGACGACGGCTAGGCCTAGGAAGGGGACGACGCGGAGCCGGGGAAGACACGGAAGTGGAAGCCCGCGCAGAGAGGAGTACGAGGGTTCACTGGTTCGGCTACGGTTTGAGGCTGCCGTCGCCGCAGGGCCTAGCCAGTGGTGGGAATAGTAGGGGGTGGTGAGGCCTCCGCGGCAGCACAGCCGGCCACGGGAGGCAGGTGCATGTGGCACGACCGGCGCTGCTTTGGGCGGCTGGAGCAAGAAGACCAGAGGTTGAAGAAGCACTATGGCCGTTGGACGGACATCGTACGGTCACTGGAGCTAGAATTGTTCGTATTGACTAAGTTGACAAACCCCTTTGTCCCCGTCAACTTGGTAGGCCCACAAGTCAGCCTCCCACCAAGGTGGGTCCCAGCTAGCCGGGGAGTATTCATTTTTTTGTGCATAATAAGGAGGCACTTCCGGTGGGTCTGAGATGACAGCGGGGGGAATGTTTTGTCGCGAAATACGGTGGCTCGTCCGATGGGTCCCAGCAGTCAGGGGGATACGATTTTTTTCGCAAAATACTGGTGGCCCGTCCGGTGGGTCCCCGCTGTCAGGTGGAGGAATAATTATTTTGCGCGTAATAAGGAGGCACTTTCTTGCTGCGGCCGTGGACCCAGCTGTCAGCGTCTCCACGCACAGTACTCTTCTGATGGAAGTCGGTCGTTGACCACATTGACCACGCCGCGCCGAGAGCACCACGGCAGTGGATGACGGCGAGGCCTAGGAAGGGGCCGACGCGGAGCCGGGGAAGATGCGGAAGTGGAAGCCCACGTGGAGAGGAGTACGAGGGTTCACTGGTTCGGCTGCGGTGTGAGGCTGCCGTCACCGCAGGGCCTGGCCAGCGGTGGGAATAGTAGGGGGCGGTGAGGCCTCCGCGGCAGCACAGCCGGCCACGGGAGTCAGGAGCATGCGGCACGACCGGTGCTGCTTTGGGCGGCTGGAGCAAGAAGACTAGAGGTTGAAGAAGCACTACGGCCGTTGGATGGACATCATACGGTCAATGGAGCCAGAATCGTTCATATTGACTAAGTTGACAAAGCCCTTCGTCCCCGTCAACTTAGTAGGCCCACAAGTCAGCCTCCCACCAAGGTGGGTCCCAGCTAGCCGAGGGAGTATTCATTTTTTTGCGTAATAAGGAGGCACTTCCGGTGGGATTGAGCTGACAGTGGGGGGAACATTTTTTTCACGAAATACGATGGCCCGTCCGGTGGATCCCAGCAGTCAGGGGGAAACGGTTTTTTTCACAAAATACTGGTGGCCCATCCGGTGGGTCCCCGCTGTCAGGTGGAGGAATACTTATTTTCCGCGTAATAAGGAGGCACTTCCTTGCGGCTGCCGTGGACCCAGCTGTCAGCCTCTCCACGTACAGTACTCTTCCGATGGAAGTCGGTCGTTGACCACATTGACCATGCCGCGCCGAGAGCACCACGGCGGTGGACGACGGCGAGGCATAGGAAGGGGACAACGCGGAGCAGGGGAAGACGTGGCAATGGATGCCCACGCCGAGAGGAGTACGAGCGTTCACCGGTTCGGCTGCGGTGTGAGGCTGCCGTCGCCGCAGAATAACAGGGGGTGTGGGTGAGTAGAGGGATGCCCTGGCCAGCGGTGGGAGTAGTAGGGGCGCTGAGGCCTGCGCGGCAGCACAGCCGGCCATGGGAGGCGGGAGTAGGCGGTCCCGCCGGCGCTGCTTTGGCGGCTGGAGCAAGAAGATCAGAGATTAAAGAAACACGACGGCCGTTGGATTGACATCCAATGGTTACGTCTGCTAGAATCGTTTGTTGACGTATATAATAATAAAAAATCTTACATACGCGTCAACTAAACAGGCCCACAAGTCAGGCCACTCCCTCTTTTTTAATAATTTATATGTAGCTCATGGCAACTTCTTATGCAATTTATTGCAGTCTTTTTTTTGGTTGGCCAGGGCCAATTTCGCATATTTCTGTGGGTTCCAAACTATTTTTAATACCGAAATGTCCAGCCAGATTTAAAGTACTTTGAAGATATATTTAAATTAGGTTAATGGCCAGTGAAATAGGAATCTGAAAATGTAATAAAATTCAAAAATTATAAAGTAATTGCCAATTTGTCATCTGTTTTTGTATTTACAACCCATTTCATATTACTTTCAAGATTTGCAGGCGTCTTGAAAGAGTTGCAGCCCATCAGGGCGTAGGAAAATAATTAGGCCTGGATTGGGTATTCTTTAGAAAAAATAAACTGGGCTCATTTTCAAAAAGAAAAAATAGCTGGGTTGGTCACATGGTGAACATAAAATATAAGCCTGGGCTAGACGGGCCACAGCCCAGTTCAAACCCTGCTCCGTCTCAACAATACCAAACAAAAAAAAATACTGCTCGAGTAGCTACGTCCTAGGTGTCATCCAATCTTGTGTTGTTCTCTTGTCTATTAACTATATACGCTCACAATGTCGTGCGTCCCAGATGTCAGGAAAACACTAGGAGGAAGCATTTTATTTTTCCATACGCTGACATGGTGGGCCCTTACTGTCATCCTCTCCACGTACTTTTGCCGATTCCTGTTGTTTGTTGACCATGTTGACAACGCGAGAGGGCAGCTCTGCGGCGAGCGCACCAAAGCGCGCGGAGGACGTCGGCGTTAACAATTTAGGAGACGGTGGGGCGGCGATGCGTGCGCTGAGGCGCAGCCAGCCATGGGAGGCGGAAGCAGGCGGTCCCGCCGGCGCTGGTTTGGTTTTGGTGGCTGGAGGAAGACAGGACTGAAGAAACACGACAGGCTGTAAAAGCAGCAGGAGTACTTAAGAACCTTAACTGAAACCAGCAGGGGCAATTAACAACCAAAGCTGAAAGTAGTACGAGTACTTATACAGATTCAAGCATACAAAGCATGCCTCGAACAATGCTACTTTGCCTACAGTTAGCCAAGGGTGAGGCCGCCAAGCCCCAGGACAAGGCCCAGGCGCCACCCCGCGCATCCACAACCTTCTGAAAGTGGCTTCATCTCGCAACGTGGTCAATAAACAGGATATTCGCTTTAGAGCCATGGAAAAGCATGAACATAATCTTCTGTCCTATTCTCCAAGATGGACGGGCCTTCATTATTTGAGACCACCCATGAATAAGTATCTTTTCACCTCCAAGGGGAATTGAGTAGGTCGACATAAACATCATGTTGTGACCAAGCGCAAGTCTGACCCGACCATGGTCAGGCATCTATATAGGAACAATAGAACTCGGCAGTTCCTGTTTCAAGAAGATCACAGCTGTAAAACTGTGTATAAGAAATAGTTTATGAACAACATATATAACAGAAAACAGCTCGTACCATAAGTTTCTCGACACAGTTGGACATGTTCAACGACTGCAGCAGTGGCACACATATCCCACGTGGCCTTCCACCATTGAAACGCCCCACAACGACCTCAAGACGATCAATAAAGTGTAGGAACTTGTGGATGTCGATCCAGTCAACTTCAGTGCCATTAGTAACAGTCGAGTAATTACAGAGTAACAAACGATCAGCCTGCTTAACTCTGAAAAAACCTACACGTGCCATCAATTATAAGAAAATATAAGTTAGAAGTAGCATCTTCGTGAGAGATTCGTTGCTACTTCTAAAGTTAAATTGTGATTAGTTAGACAGAATAGGTGGATTAAGAAGTAATTGAGGCAACAAGCAAGAACCAGATACAAAACTAACATGGACAAACAATTGGAACGACGTCGGGGTGGAAGATCGCAGTGAAGATGAGACCAGGTTCTGCTATTTCTATCAACACTCGTGCGCCAACTTTCAGTCCGTAACACTTGAGAAAGTTTATCCAAGTTCGACCATAAAAAAAGCAGCGATCTTCTTGGTTCATGAACCCAACTCGGAACTTATATCCATGGCTTGTCTTCACTGTGACCATTAAACTAGTGTATTAAGTTATGGCAAGGCCGAGCATCTTGAGTACATGTGTTCTGGCAGAGCAAATAATGCACTGCAGGAAAAATAATATGAGAACACAGCATGTTCAAAAAAACCCCACCCTCCTGGATAGAAAAGAGAATTGTAGGAACATACTGTGCGCGTTCCAAAATGCTGTGTTAGGATGAGAAGGAACAAGTGTGGCGTCTCACCGAGGGTGCAGAAACCTGTAGGGTACTCACACTTTGAGCACTGCAAATGAAACACACTATATTCAGTAGGAAGAAAAATGCATCAACTGCGGTGGCTGCCATCCTAGGATTACCTACGACCAAGGGACTTGGGTTTATCGGCGATGGATGAAGAATTCGTACCTGGTTCTCCATGAGAAAACCCTATGCAATCGCCGAGAGGGGGTTTTCTCTGAACAAGCAGACGAGGGAGAAGGGGATTCAGGCCCAGTGAAATATTGCCGCTTCATCCGTCCAGCTTACTACTAAAGCTGGAAAGGGGGGGTTGTAATTTGACGGCTCATTGGGCATTAGTGCGGCGCTATGACCGGGGTGTGTCTACCGTGAAGTTGTGCACTCTAATTTGTGCATATGGCACGTGGACCCCGTTGCCGGTTACCCCACATATCAGCGAAGGGAAGTATAAATACAGGAGTAACTAGTTACACATAAATATATTTATTGACAGAGAGATACTCCCTTTGTAAATTTATATATAAATCTTTTATATCACAGGGTCACCTTGCCGAGAAATATACTCCCTCTGCAATGGACGGGCATTATAGGGGTTCAGCTGAGAATATAATACTCAGATTTTTTTGAGGGATAAAAGCTGCTTTATTGAAGATTAACAGTCATAGGTATACAAATAATTTCGGGGGTTCCTGTGAGCCAAACATGGCGTCCACAGGGCAAAGAAGTAGCAGCTTTTGCGAGCACATGCGCTTCAACATTACACTCGAGTTTTTCATGTATGATCTCCATGGTTTGGAACATATTCTTCTTCATCTTGATCTCGTCCATAATAACTTGGCTGGGCCCCAAGTATGCCTCTCCGATATGCTTGACTGTTGCTGAACAATCGGTGCTAATCTGAACTTGTTGCAGGTTTAAGTCAAGAGCCAGTGATAGCCCCTCGCAACATGCCATTGCCTCTAGGACCTCTGGATTAGTAACACTTTCGCACACCAGTGCCCATGCTCCAAGGAAGAAGCCTGTATGATCCCGCCTCACAACTGCCAGGGCTCCCCTTTCACCATTGCGAGATAACGCATCATCAACATTCATCTTCGCCCGACCCACAGCAGGAGGAGGACGCCACTTCTGCACTGAGCTAGTGCTTCTCGAAACCAGGTTCTGGACTTTGAGCCGCAGGCCAACCCTGCATGTTTGGGGGCCCATGTGTTCTACCTCAGCGCTTTTCATATTGCATGCGATCGGTACGGCGTTGGTTTTAGATGCTATCGCAGGTCGAATACACAAAATTGAATAAAGCACGGCAGCTGTTGGAATGAAATCGGACGACGGTTCCTAACCAGCTATCAGAGTTGCAATCCTATCAACGATATACCATGTGATAAATAATACTATCGTACTACTTATACACACAGGACACCTGTTTCACCATGCCAGATTATTACATCAAAATATCTCGGAGGATAGATCAGTTAGGCAGTTGCGTGCTGCTACTGAAGAATTTCAAAGTTGATTCGGACCAGCTCTCCTTGCCGAGAAAGTTCGATTTTGACATCATCCCCTACCACAAGATATTATTTAGATTTGAACCTTGACCATCCTTTAGCATTAATCATCATGCGACCATCCTTTGTACTTACGATATATTGAGCAGGTTCATTCACACCAAGGCTGCGCATGGTAAGAGAAACTTGGCCGCGGTCGCCCGGATTATTGAACGACTCCGTCGTTGCTCTAGGAATTCTTTGGTTGCAAACAAGAAGACATACACAAACAGTTAGATCAACACAGTGAATCATGTGAAACAACATGGAAAGAAAAAAGAACGAAGCACTTGGGCGGCCAATGCTTACCAAGAAGGTGGACATGTCGGTTTTTGTAAGGACTTTGGTATATGAAGTGCGAACTGCAGCCCAGTCTGTTGCCGGTGCAACTGCACGGGCCAGAGCAGATGCAAGTGCAAGTGTTGGTGCAAGTGCCAAAGCCGTTGCTGCTGCCGGAGATGGTGCTCCTAGTAGAGCTGGTGCCGGTGTAGGAGCAGGTGTCAGTGTCGATGTCCAAACCTCAGCTGGATCAGACTGAGCTGCTACCGCTGTCAGTGCTAGAGCAACTGTCGGTGCTCGATCTATGCGAGATAGCGGCGATCGTGTCTGGTCTGCTATGATCAGCTTTCTAACTTGACTAGGATCCGTGATCGTGATCCAGTTTTTTTCTTCATTTCTTTTAAACGCGAGAAGGACTAATTGTGGCGTTTTTGTTAAACCAAACTACAATTCATCATAGGGATTCAGCTTGTACTCAGACAATAGACTGATCCAATTTTTTCCAGTAATATAAGTGATGGACAGTGCCTTCGTTACTGACCCGACATAAGAAGTGAAACCTGCAAAAATAGCCATCGTAGAGCAAACCAAACGGTTTATTCTGTGATGAATGTCACATGGCAAAACCTGCATCGTAAAATTGCAGGAAAAGAAAGAAAACATGACATTAAATCAATAAGATTTAGACAGTAAATCAATAAGATTTACTTGATGTGACACGAGTGAATCCTTACTAGGAAATCACTATGTTGAAGTACTAAACAGAAGATTGATCGTCCAACTACGCATGGCATGCAGTGGCCCCACCTACTCCCACAAGCAGGACAGTCCAAAGGTCGTGACAAATCGTATGGACCGAACATCCATGGGTCTGGAAATCCTGGTGGGTGCAATAAACCCTGCAATGCATAAAGATATTGGAGTGTAACCATAATTGATAGACCGTCCTCACAAAAAATATGATATGGATACTTCAAACTATACAGACTAAATTGAGTGGACAGACATTAACATAGACCGTTATAAGGACTGACCACACACCAAAAGCGGTAGTACTAATAAACAATACAGGGTTCACAAACACAAATCAAGTACTGAACAAAAGTACTTACTACAGACAAGCAAAGTTACACTAACTAAACTCTGTAGACTATTTTTTGCCATCGACCTACGGGATGAACCCAGCATAACTGACTAGGCCATGGACTTCGTGTGAGATGTCTACATGCACCATCACCATCTTGTCAACCTTGGAGAACCTAACGGAGTGGTCTTTCAACTCATAAACATGATGATGAAGACAGGCCGCATCATATTTGTTAGGAAGCTTTACAAGAACCACTCCCTTCGTAATCGAAGGTACAACCAGGAAATTGTTGTGGTGAAGTACAGCCTCGAGAACACGCCTAACAACAATGCTACAGGAAAACAGTAGTTCAGGACACGTGGCGACAAGGACACAGCAGCCGGATAGTTCAGCAGTAGAACTCATCATCAGGTCTTCCAGTTCACACGGACTTTGAGAACTTCATCTCCACCGCGGACATGGTTCTAATTCAAACAAAAACCATATTTTATTACTACCTCCGTTCAGAAATATAAGATGATTTTCGATATATTACTCCATATATGACTACATATACGCATAGAAATGAGTGAACAAAGACACTAGAACATGTCTTCAAAGGCATGAGAGTAGAGGGATTACATGCAATATCCATGACACAAGTTACTGAGGCAAATATACCCTCTTAAAAGGTAGCATTGATGTTCATAAAGTACTCCCTCCGTCCCAAAATTCTTGTCTTAGATTTGTCTAGATACGGATGTATCAAGTCACATTTTAGTATTAGATACATCCGTACCAAGATATATCTAAGACAATAAATTTGGGACAAAGGGAGTAATTGAAAGTAATCTATAAGAAATCAGTGTCAACCTCTCGCATGTTTTGGTCAAAAGTGGAATTTAGAACCGTCATTTGGCACACAAAAATCACATGCAAGATCACCCAGAAAGTTGTACTACTAGTACTACTACTGCGTGTTAGATGAAAAAACATGATCAAGATCGAGAAAAAGATCGTCAAGAAGAAATATTACCTGGACTTGCTTAATGAGGGATCCCGGAGAGGGGGGCTTGGGCAGGGCAATGGCTTTGAGCTTGTCTGCGGTAGTCTCGGCGGGGTGCTTGCGCTTCTTCGTACCATGAGCCTCGATGGTTTTGGCCGGAGCCATAGACATCACTTCGGCCGGTGCTCAAGCATCCATCAAGAAACTGTCAAATAGAAATAAAAGAAAAGAAACCATAATCACAAACCCAAAGGAAGAAAAGAGAGGGAGTTATAGGATCAGTCTCGGGGTTGCAAGACCGGGCCTTGGCCTGAATCAACACCATTGATGCGCTCACCTTTCCTTCTTTGGGAGAGAAGAACAATGGCATAATCATGTCAGGGTTTTCTTGAAGAAATGAGGAACAAGATGAGGCAGAAGCGAGGGTTGGGTAGAGAGGAAGCTGAGAGAGAAGAGTGAAATGATGGTTGCTTCGTCCGTCCAACTTACTACTGGAAAGGAGGGGGTTTTGTGATTTGAAGGCTCATTGGGCATTACTGCGGTGCTTCGATCGGGGTAGTATACCGTCACTCTACTACGGAGTAATTTAGTGCATGGCTGGTGGACCCCGATGCTGGCTATCCCACACGTCGGCGAAAGTGAGTAATTTAGTGCATGGCTGGAGGAGGATCCACACGGTAGAGCGTGTCCATTGTTTTTCAGAAGAAAAAAAATGATTACAGCAAGCTTTTCCACTCGTATGATGGAGGAGTGCGAAACACGGCAGCCACTTGAACATACACTGTGCTCCTACTACTAGGCATGTGCAGTGGTTCATACGTCAGTACTACACAATCTTGTTGCTAGTGTAGTAAGATATGACGATAACAAATGATGTTGTGCGCATGTCAACTACTCCTATATGTAACATAGTACCGCTTTTTCGACTGTCCGGTCGAGAATGGACGGTCAGATCAATGTTAACAGAACTAGGTCCACAGCGCACGGAGAGTACGGTGCTATAGTACTCCACGAAACATGAACCATATGAAGCACGAATAGTGTTAGGCGGGTGTATGAAGGGTGCACAGGATGGGAGCAAAAGTTACCTTCTTGACCCACTTTTGGGTGTTTGGCAGAGTGCATGAAGGGTGCATGAGTCCACACTAGTAGGTTGACAAAAATACACGAAGAGGAAAGAACTATATTGAGATGAGAATGCAACCAAACACACCCACACGCTTTGTGCTACAGTGACTGATCTGCACCGTCTGAGTTTGATCCAATGGTCATGTTGCCCCGAGACATGGGATGCCCATGCAGAGGGCGCCTAAACACCACCAAAGTCCCACTGCTTCTCGAGGCGCACGACGTTGGTGATGCAGGGTGCAACCGCCCGCAGAGCCCGCTCCCGGTCGACGGGAGCCAGCTCGTCAAAGATGGCGTCCAATGGCACGAATGGATTCCGGTGATGGAGCCCTGAAAGGATTTGCCCGGCAATGGCGACGGCAGCCGGCAACCCCTCCTTGTCCATCTTAGCCCCCACCATCACGCGGAGACGGCTCAGCTCCTCGGAGATATAGGTGAAGAAGGAGACCAGGTCAGGAAGCCGCAGCTCGTTGAAGTCGACCGGGTGGTCGAACGGGTTTAGCCCGACGGCCGGCATCGTCGCGCTGGCACAACGGTAGGCATCGCATAGCCGCAACACGTGCGTGGCAACTTGGTTCACCAAGTGGCTGAGGCGATCCTGGACCTCGTCATGATCGGCCCGCTCGCGCTCAAGCCGGCTCCCCTGATGACCTATCGTATCTCCCGCTTTCTGCAGCAACGCCGCCGACGCCTCGAGTATCTTTGTGGTGGACGCCTACCGCTTTTGAAGCTCCGCGAACTCCCTCACATAACGGAGGAGCATGGCACTCATCTCCTCCTTGAGCTCACGGAGCTCCACGTCCATGGCCCTGAGCTCCGCATCCTTGGCATGGAGCTCCTGTGTCAGGAGCCTCACCTCGGACTCCGTGATCTGCTGCGCCGCAATGGCACCAGGTAGAAGCAATGGGGAGAGGAAGCAAAGGGGGGGAAACGGCTTCAAGGCAATGCAATCTACGGGAAGGCAGAGGGAGCAGGGAATCTTTTGGTTTTCACCACAGTAAAACACCAGTCGACGACTTCTCACATTAGGGAGCAGTGGGTACAGGCGGAGTCATCGTGACAAATTGCTGCCGCGCCTGCTCCCGTCAATCAAAAAATTAAAAATCCTGCCACGCCTGCTCCCCTCAATCAAAAAATTAAAAATCCTGCCACACCAGAACACCAGAGCAACGCCTTGGTGGATACTTAAATTTGCATGCCGGCAAGTAGACAAAAAAGGGGTGAAAAAACAAATGTGGCGGCGGCCTAGCTAATCGGTCGAACTAGACCAACTAGCTAGCCACCGTGCTTCACTGATGTACTCGGCGGGAAAGGTGGTCTTTTGTGGTCTTTCGTGATTTCATGACTGAGGGAGTCCTGGATTAGGGGGTGTCTGGATGGGTGGACTATACCTTTAGCCGGACTCCTGGACTATGAAGATACAAGATTGAAGACTTCATCCCGTATCCGGAAGGGACTTTCCTTGGCGTGGAAGGCAAGATTGGCGATATGGATATGAAGATCTCCTACCATTGTAACCGACTTTGTGTAACCCTAACCCTCTCCGGTGTCTATATAAACCGGAGGGTTTTAGTCTGTAGGACAGCATACAGAACAACAATCATACCATAGGCTAGCTTCTAGGGTTTAGCCTCTCCGATCTCGTGGTAGATCTACTCTTGTACTACCCATATCATCAATATTAATCAAGCAGGACGTAGGGTTTTACCTCCATCAAGAGGGCCCGAACCTGGGTAAAACTTCGTATCCCTTGCCTCCTGTTACCATCCGGCCTAGACGCACAGTTCGGGACCCCCTACCCGAGATCCGCCGGTTTTGACACCGACATTGCTGCTTTCATTGAGAGTTCCTCTATGTCGTCGCCGTTAGGCTTGATGGCTCCTACGATCATCAATAGGGATGCATTCCAGGGTGAGACCTTCCTCCCCGGACAGATCTTCGTCTTCGGCGGCTTCGCACTGGAGCAGATCGAAAGCTATGCCCCTGGTCGCTAGGTCAGATTTGGAAGTTTAAACTACACGGCTGACATCCACGGGGACTTGATCCTCGACGGATTCGAGCCACTGCCGAGCGCGCCGCACTGTCATGACGAGCATGATCTAGCTCTGCCGCCGCACAGTGCCCTGGTGGCCGCACCCACATCGGCTTCGACCCTTAATTCGGAGCCAACTGCGCCGATCGAGGATGGGTGGTTGGAGGACGCCTCGGGGGCTGCGATCCGAACAGCGGTCGAGCCGAACACCAGCCCTGCACTCAGCGAGACTCGTGACTCCAAGGAGTCGGACTCCTCTCCGGACTCCGAACCCTCCGCGCGCCTGCCGATCGAATCCAATTGGGCGCCGATCATGGAGTTTACTACCGCGGACATCATTCAGCACTCGCCTTTCGGTGATATTCTGAAAACACTAAAGTCTCTCTCTTTATCAGGAGAGCCCTGGCCGGACTACGGTCAGCAAGGTTGGGATACGGACGATGAAGAAATTCAAAGCCCACCCACCACCCACTTTGTAGCCACTGTTGACGATTTAACCGACATGCTCGACTTCGACTCCGAAGACATCGACGGTATGGACACTGATGCAGGAGACGATGAAGAACCAGCGCCTATTGGGCCCTGGAAAGCCACCTCGTCATATGACATATACATGGTGGACACCCCAAAAGAAGGAGATGGCGATGCAACAACGGAGGATGACCCCTCCAAGAAACAGCCTAAGCGCCGGCGTCAGCGGCGCCGCTCAAAATCCCGCCAAAGCAAACACGGCGATTCCGGCACGGGAGATAATAATACTCCAGAGAGTGCCGAAGAAAACCCCCTCCAGCAAGATTCAGCATAGGAGGATGGAGAAGCCAGCCCTCATGAGAGAGCGGCAGACAGAGAGGTCGAGGATGATAATTATACGCCTCCCTCTGAAGACGAGGCAAGCCTCGACGACGACGAATTCATCATGCCAGAGGATCCCGTCGAGCAAGAGCGTTTTCAACGCAGGCTTATGGCCACGGCATGAAGCCTCAAGAAAAAACAGCAACAGCTTAGAGCTGATCAAGATTTGCTAGTCGACAGATGGACTGAAGTCCTTGCAGCCGAAGAGCATAAACTTGAACGCCCCTCCAAGAGCTAGCCAAAGCGCAGGTTGCTACCCCTATTAGACGAGGAAGCACTTAAACCTACATCACCAGCACTTGATACGGCCGACCGGCCACCTTGTGGCCGCGACAGAGAGGCCTCTCGGCCCTCCACTCAAGCCGCACCCCGTACCAAGGCACAGGAAAATGCGCCTGACCTGCGAGATATGTTGGAGGACAAGGCAAGGCAAACAAGATCGATCTACGGGTCACGTGGGCGCCCCATGACTCGAGACGGTAACCGTCACGCCGGACACAAATCCGGCAGGGCTGAACACAGTAGACAAAGTTCATTGGAGCTACGTCATGATATAGCCCAGTACAGAGGTGCCGCACACCCACTATGCTTCACAGACGAAGTAATGGATCATCAAATCCCCGAGGGTGTCAAACCCGTAAACATCGAATCATATGATGGCACAACAGATCCTGCGGTATGGATTGAGGATTATCTCCTTCATATCCATATGGCCCGCGGTGATGATCTCCACGCCATCAAATACCTCCCACTCAAGCTTAAAGGACCAGCTCGGCATTGGCTTAACAGCTTGCCATCAGGATCAATCAGTTGTTGGGAAGACCTGGAAGCCGCATTCCTCGACAATTTCTAGGGCACTTATGTGCGACCCCCAGACGCAGATGACCTAAGCCACGTAATTCAGCAGCCAGATGAATCGGCCAGGAAATTCTGGACACGGTTCCGAACTAAGAAAAATCAAATAGTCGACTGTCCAGACGCAAATGCCCTAGCAGCCTTCAAGCACAATATCCGTGACGAGTGGCTTACCCGGTACCTTGGACAGGAAAAGCCGAAATCTATGGCAGCACTCACGACACTCATAACTCGCTTTTGTGCGGGAGAAGACAACTAGCTTTCTCGTAGCAACAACATGACCAAGAACCCTGGTAATTCGGATACGAGGGACAGTAGTGGCAGGTCGCGTCGCAACAAGTAGAAGCACCGCATTAACGGCGACAATGTTGAGGATACGGCAGTTAATGCCAGATTCAGAGGCTATAAATCTGGTCAGCGGAAAAAGCCATTCAAAAGAAATCCTAGGTGCCCGTCTAGTTTGGACCGAATACTCGACCGCTTGTGCTAGATACACGGCATCCCCGAAAAGCCGGCCAATCACACCAACAGGGATTGTTGGGTGTTCAAGCAGGCAGGCAAGTTAAATGCCAAAAATACTGACAAGGGGCTGCATAGTGACGACGACGAAGAGCCCCGGCCGCCGAACAAAAGTGGACAGAAGGGTTTTCCCCCACAAGTGCGGACGGTGAACATGATATATGCAACCCACATCCCCAAGAGGGAGCGGAAGCGAGCGTTAAGGGACATATACGCGGTAGAGCCAGTCGCCCCAAAGTTCCATCCATGGTCCTCCTGCCCGATCACCTTTGATCGAAGGGACCATCCCACTAGCACCCGTCATGGCAGATTCGCCGCATTGGTTCTAGACCCAATTATTGACGGATTTCATCTCATTAGAGTCCTCATGGACGGCGGCAGCATCCTGAACCTGCTTTACCAGGATACAGTGCGGAAAATGGGCATAGATCCCTCGAGGATTAAGCCCACCAAAACGACCTTTAAAGGCGTAATACCAGGTGTAGAGGCCAACTGTACAGGCTCAGTCACACTTGAAGTGGTCTTCGGATCTCCGGATAATTTCCGAAGCGAGGAGTTAATCTTCGACATAGTCCCATTCCGCAGTGGCAATCACGCTCTGCTCGGGTGAACCGCATTCGCCAAGTTCAATGCGGTACCGCACTACGCATACCTTAAGCTCAAGATGCCAGGCCCTCGAGGAGTAATTACGGTCAATGGAAACACCGAACGCTCCCTCCGAATGGAGGAGCACATGGCGGCCCTTGCAGCGGAAGTACAAAGCAGCCTCTCCAGGAAGTTCTCCAGTCCGGCCATTAGACGTCCGGACACCGTCAAGCGCGCCCGGAGTAACCTACAACAAGACCGCCTGGCACGTTCTCAGCAGGCGTAGCAATGCGGCCCCAACCACAGCCCTCGCAAAAATGTGACACCAGTGCTTCGCGTACATAACTACGCTCTAGAAATACCATGGGTACAGGGGGAGGGGCACCACCACGGCACGCCCAAAACACGGCTTAAACCGCACCAGGGGCTGCCGATTTTCTAATTTTATCTTACTTTCAGGACTCCATTCTTCGGAAGGCCTGTTCGGCAGTTCAATTGCCACACAAACGATGCAAGAACAAGGGAAGCAGACAAGCCATGCCACATTACGGAACTCCCAGGTGGTCTCTATCACGAGCAGTATACCTGTTTCACATACCATTCCGCAGCCTGCCCCTGGAACGGACATGTTAAATAGTCCACCCTTTTGCTTATCGCATTATTTTGTATCGTTCTGCTTTGATCGCAGCCCTTTTTAATAAACAATGCATAGCTTTTGTCTATTTTTGCATTACTCTTTTTTTTACAAATATATGTTCCTTAATGACATGCTGCACCCGTACACTTTGGTACGGCCAAAATACGCCAGGGGCTTTAGTACCCCTCAATATGGCGTGAGAAGTCCAAACACTTTAACAAGTGCGGCACCCCGAACTTATAGCATTATATGCATCGGCTCCGAATCATGTCTTGGGTCAATAGTTGGGTTTGCCCGGCTCCTATGTTTTGGTGCCTTACGTTCCGCTATATCGGCTAAGGTAGCACTAGCAGAACTACTGCGATTGTGCCCCAGTTGAGCTGGGTTGAGCACCTCAGTAGAGAAAGCTAAAACTGACTGTCATGATGAAGCGAGAGCTGGTCGCTGTTCGAGAGGTTTTTCGAGTCCCTAAAGACTTACGCCGCTTAGAGCAAGGAGTCGGCTCCGTCCGGCCAAGGCGTGGATAGCGCCCCGAACTCGGTCTTCCGAATACCAGGGGCTTCGCCGAAATTTAAAATTATAGAATTCTATGGCTAAGTGAGAGTGTTCACGCATTATAGTACGTTTGCCTTGTTCGTTGTGCTGAGCGCCTCCCTCGAAGGACCCAAACATGGGAAAAAGAGCGCTCAGGTTTATCCCCAAACACCCCAGCACTAGCGGCACGGGGGCAGAAGCCGACGACTCGCCATCTCTCAGAATCGATAAACAACCGCACAGAAGGTAATATTTTAAATTCCAACAGCATTGCTTAGCGCATATGAACAAGTTTTCAGCGCACAGGACAAAACGAGCGAGTTTTACTCAAAAACTACATCCCTGGAACATTCATCCGCCACAAGGCAGGCACCCTTCAGAACATCTGTATAATAATTCTCGGGCTTGCGATGTTCCTTCCCCAGCGGTGGCCCGTCCTTCACAAGCTTCTCAGCATCCAGCTTGCCCCAGTGCACCTTAGCACAGGCAAGTGCCCTACGGGCACCTTTAATGCAGACGGAGCGCTTGATGACTTCGAGCCCTGGACATGCCCCCACCAACCGCCGCACCAGCCCGAAATAGCTCCCAGGCAGAGCCTCTCCAGGCCACAGCCGAACTATGAGGCCCTTCATGGCCTGTTCAGCCGCCTTGTGGAGCTCGACCAGTTGCTTCAGCTGGCCGCTCAGGGGCACGGGGTATCCGGCCTCAGCATACTGAGACCAGGACACCTTCTTTGTCGAGCTGCCCTCCTTGGCTCGATAGAATGCGGCGGCATCGGACACGCTACGGGGAAGATCTGCGAACGCTCCTGGAGAGCTCCGGATTCGGGTAAGGAACAAGTCACTCATGTTTATGTGTTTGCTTTGCATAAAGAATGCCTTACCCGCCGCTATCTTTTTCACCGCATCCAACTCCTGGAGGGTCTTCTGGGATTCGGCCTAGGCAGACTTGGCATTTTCAATAGCCGCCACGAGCTCGGACGCTCGCGTCTTTGAGTCAAGCTCCAAACTCTCATGTTTTTTCATGAGAACCTGGAGCTCATGCTGCACCTTGCCAACCTGGGCCTCATACTTAACCCGCTCGGTGTGCTCTGTGGCCGCCCTCTTCTCGGCCTCAAGAAGCGCTTGCTTAAGGGTCGCCACCTCAGACATGGCCCCTATAATAGCCACGATAATCCTGTCATTTTGTGCAATTGCACATTTATATATATATATTTAAACAAGGTATTTCTTACCTTCCTTCTCCTCGAGCTGCTTCTTGGCACGCCCGAGCTCTTGCTCGGACTGCTCGAGGTTCTGCTTTAGCGTGTCCACTTCCGCAGTCAGTACGGCGGACGCCGCCAGAGAAGCCTGCATACGCGTATTGACCCTTTTTTGTTAGACTCCTGCGAATTTAATTTGATCCTCTATTCGGCTTTTCTTCCCGAACGCCAAACAGAGCATCAGGGGCTACTGTCTATGCGGTAATATTATTTACACATTCTTTACTTACCACAAAGCATGTTAAAAGGCTAGCACAAGCTTCAGTCACTCCGCTCTTGGCAGACTGAACCTTCTGGACCACCGCACTCATAATAGTGCGGTGCTCCTCGTCAATGGAGGTGCCTTTGAGCACCTCCAACAGATTGTCCGGCGCCTCCCGTTGGACGGGGGTCACCGGCACGGTGGGCTTGCTCCTCTTGGAAGGAGGTCGCCCGCCGGACTCTGGAACCTTTGAAGGTTCTGGAGCGGTGTTCGGCCTAGAGCCGGACTTGGAGCCCTGGGGTGTTTTATCCCCTTTACTTCTGGAGTCCGGGAGGTCGCCTTGCGGCGCCTCCAGGACCACCTCCTCCTAGCTTGGAGCCTGTTGGGACAACACTTCGGCGTCATCCATAGGGCGGGGGGAGGAAGCTGTCGGAAGCGAATTCACATCCGACGAGTCCAGTGAACCGCTCGACAAAGCGTCGAGCCGGTCTTTGGGTGGGCTTTATAAACATATCCGACATAAGGGAAAGCTATGCAATAAAGGAATACTATGAATTACTCTGCTATCCGGATACATACGATTTCGCCAGGGGCTTGGCCCTGAGCGGCCACTCCTCTGCGCCGTCGTCGGCGTCGGTGGAGTAGTCCGGAGGAAGGGTTTTCCCCTTCTTGGACCCTTTGGCCTCCTCAGTGAGGGCGGCCTTCCTTTTCTTCTCTCCCCCCGCTGGAGGGGGAGAGGTCTCTTCTTCCTCCTCCTCATCTTCATGGGAGGACCGCGCCTTGGAGCCGTCGGATGATGAACCCGACACCTGCTGGCGCCGGGCACTTTTTCGAGTCCCCATGGCCCTCTTCGTGGCCTTCTTCTCTGGCAGCACATAGGGTGCCGGAACCAGCAGCTTCGCCAAGCGGGCATCGGCTGGGTCTTCGGGCAAAGGAGCCGGACAGTCGATCTGTCCAGACTTCGCCTGCCAAACCTGTCAAAGGTAAGGGAGCTTAGATCCCGCATAGAGTTAAACTATGAAAAACTAATACCCTGTAAAAGGCACAAACAACTTACCGCGCTGGCGTGACGCTGCACGCTGAATCCGTGATCCTCGGTAGCAGATGCGGGAGCCTCGGCGCCCTTGAAAAGCACCTTCCAGATGTCTTCGTACGTCGTGTCGAAGAGCCTTTTCAGAGTTCGGTGCTGCGCCGGGTTGAACTCCCATAGATTGAAGGCCCATTGTTGACACGGGAGGATTCGGCGGATGAGCATGACCTGGACTACGTTGACAAGCCTGAGCTGCTTGTCCACCAGGGTTTGGATGCATGTTTGCAGTCCAGTCACCTCTCCTTTGCTGCCCCACGACAGGCCTGTCTCTTTCCAGGACGTGAGCCGCGTTGGGGGTCCGGACCGGAACGCGGGGGCTGCGACCCACTCAGGGTCGCGCGGCTCGGTGATGTAAAACCACCCCGATTTCCACCGCTTCAGGGTCTCCACGAAGGAGCCCTCGAGCCATAAGACATTGGGCATCTTGCCCACCATGGCGCCTCCGCACTCCGCCTGGTTGCCGCACACCACCTTCGGCTTGACATTGAAAGTCTTGAGCCATAGGCCGAAACGGGGGCACATGCTGAGGAAAGCCTCGCACACGATGATAAACACCAAGATGTTGAGGATGAAATTTGGGGCCAGATCATGGAAATCCAGGCCGTAGTAGAACATGAGTCCCCGGACGAATGGGTGGATAGGAAAGCCCAGTCCGCGGAGGAAGTGGGGAAGGAACACTACCCTCTCAAGGGGCCTTGGGGTGGGGAGGTGCTGCCCCTCTTCGGGAAGCCGGTGCGCGATGTCGTTAGACAAGTATTCGGCCTTCCTCGGTTTTTTTATGTGTCCCTCCCTGACGGAGGAGACCATCCACTTGCCTCCTGCTCCGGACATGGCTGGAGAAGATTGAGGTGGGGAGTGCGGATTTGGGCGCTGGACCTCGAGTGCGCGAAAATGGATAGGCAAAGGAGGAAGAAGGCGTTGGTGAAAAAGTGGATCCTTATCCCCTTATATGGGTGGACGCAACTACGTGTCCCCACCAGCCTGGTAAAACTCGCTTATCTCCAAGCGCCGTAATCAATGGCGCGGTTGGGTTACCCATGTCCGTATTGATGAGAATCCCGGAATAAGGGGACACGATTTCTGCTTTAACAAGACGTGCCAAGGAAACCGCCTCCCATGACGCGCTGAGGTGGGATAGTAAAACAATTCGAATAAAGGCTTGGCCGTGGTGCGTCACACTATGGAATACGTCAGCAGATTAGATTTGTGTAAATATTATTCTCTCTATGGCAATATGTGGAAACTTATTTTGCAGAGTCGGACACTATCTTTGTGTTCAAAATCTTCTATGAAGTACTTGGAGGAGGAACCCGCCTTGCAATGCCGAAGACAAAATGCGCGCCAAACTCGTCGTCATTGAAGCCTGGTTCAGGGGCTACTGAGGGAGTCCTGGATTAGGGGGTGTCCGGATGGCCGGACTATACCTTCAGCAGGACTCCTGGACTATGAAGATACAAGATTGAAGACTTCGTCCTGTGTTCGGAAGGGACTTTCCTTGGCGTGGAAGGCATGCTTGGCGATACGGATATGCAGATCTCCTACCATTGTAACCGACTTTGTGTAACCCTAACCCTCTCCAGTGTCTATATAAACCGGAGGGTTTTAGTCCGTAGGACAACATATAGAACAACAATCATACCATAGGCTAGCTTCCAGGGTTTAGCCTCTCCGATCTCGTGGTAGATCTACTCTTGTACTACCCATATCATCAATATTAATCAAGCAGGACGTAGGGTTTTACCTCCATCAAGAGGGCCCGAACCTGGGTAAAACTTCGTGTCCCTTGCCTCCTGTTACCATCCGGCCTAGATGCACAGTTCGGGACCCCCTACCCGAGATCCGCCGGTTTGGACACCGACAACGACTCATTTACTTGCTTCGGCGCTACGACCGTGGAGGACCCAGAAAACGTGTGGTAGGGCGTCCCACGTCAGGAAGAATATATGCGTGCACCACCCGGGAGGACCCCAAAACCGCATGGTAGGGTGTGCCACGTCTCGGCACGGAGGAAAAATGTGCGTGTAAAAATATACTATATCAGACGTAGTACCTATGGTTCGACCTCGGGACCCAGCCAGTCGGTTGAAAACACCCCACTAGCCACACAACTTCATCATGCAAACATGGCACGGGGATAGATGTGGTTAGCTCCATCTCGACCAGCCACAATGTCTCTTGTTCTAGGAGATTCTTCTATTTTCCAAGTTTTTTTAGTTGTAATAACACCACGGCAAGCTAGTGCCGCTCTTCGTGTGTGCCCGTGCAAAGGTTAGACGATGGAGAGAAGAGAGATTGAGATCGCAGATCCGGGACCCACCAGTAAGTGAGATAACGGCCATGCACGTGTTGACGAGGCACTCCCTCTACTTTACTCAACGCAAGTACTGTATAAAATGAAGTTATGGGACAAAGCCAACAACCGCTCGTTTTTTCAGCCTATCTACTTACGCTTTGTAGTCCAGGTTGCCAGTTCGAATCTCGTCTTTCAGATTTGTTAGTTTTAAGTCAAAATTTGATTAATGACAAGTGGGACCCCCATGTGTTGTTCCGATATTTCAGTGTAGGATGGTTTTTTTGAACAAACACTTTGCGCGGTTAGACAAGTAACGGCACGAGTTACACGTTTTTTGCAAGTTTATGAACAAAAATGACAGCGGCATAGAATATCACATCCACCCCGCAGCTTAGATACTATGGTGATACGAGTTTTTACACTGTTGGAAGTGAGATCCAATGGCTTGGGAGTAGTCTTTGTAATTATGCGCAATTTCCAAACTCTCCAAAGGTTTTTTTGCAAATAAAACATTCAGCCTCGTGTGTGCCGCTGCATCTTCAATTCAAAGGCTCCCCGGTGCTCATATTAGGTTCTCCCCGTAGCTTAATTACCCGCTACGGTGATTGGAGTAGTTGTGGGCCGAATGCTACGAAAATATAATCTAAACCGACCGGAATAAATGCCTACACAAATTAATCCAAGGTTGGAGTGCCCCTCGCAATGTAAATAGCTCCGGCTTTGCGAGGGATGGAGAGGTAGTAGCTTCAACGCGTGGAAGATATGGTGTGAGAAAGCGAGGTCAATCGAGAGACATATAGATAGAGAGACAAAGTGAGTGTGGTCCGAGATTCATTGAACAAATATATATGGTCTGGAGAGATATTGTCCGATTGAGCTTTTTGGCAAGGGTGAGGGCTGTAAGATAGAGCTTGAGAGATGATCCAGTCACAGACGTGTAGATATATTTTGTGCGTGCGAGGAAGCAAGCTGAACCGATCACATAGGGTCGCCGTGCGATCGAAAGAGTGAGACGGGTTGGAGAGAGTGACCTAGATAGACGATGTGCGTGAGAGAGTATACAATGTGAATAGGTCGAATTGGGCTCAAACATGGTGATATATCGTTTTTGTCCGAGAAGGAGCGAGGTCAATCGAGACATACAGAGAGAGAGAGAGATTGAGTGAGCATGGCCCATCATGAGGTCGAAAGAGTGGTGGTGGCTTGGATGGACTGACCTAGATAGACAATCTGCGTGAGAGAGTATAGAGTGTGTCGATCGAGGCCCGAACAGGGAGATATATCATTTGGGTGTGAGAGAAAACGAGGTTAAACGAGACTCAGATAAAGAGAGCGAGATTGAGTGAGTGTGGCCTGCCGTGCGGAAGAAAGAGTGAGACAGTCTCGAGGGAGTGACCTAGATATACAACGTGCGTGCGTGCGCATGCACGAGAGGTTGGGGGGCTAGATATGCAATGCATGTATTTAGCGCGAGAGGGTGAGAGGGAGAGGGGGGAGAGAGAGAGCTCGGCATGGGGTGCAATGGCGGGTGTGTGAGGTAAATACATTTGGTAACAGAGTGGAAATAGGGGTTGTGTAGTTGAGAGACTTAGAGATCGAAACATGGAGAGAAAGAATGAACGTGTGTTGGAAACTGATATCTTCCTAAGGTGGTTAGGAGAGGAAGATTGACCGATACAAGAAGTATGTAGTATTTGTGCGGGGGGGGGGGTTAAAAACAACATTTGAATGTACATAGTACGATACTTAATATCGATGTTTCAATTCGGTGTATATTGTAAGATTTGAACCGAGGACCAGGCATACGGGTAATTATTTCGAATTCGTGCCATACTAAGTTTCGAAAAGTTGACATTGACTCAGTTTGTTGTGCTATTTTGAAATGTGAAATCCACGTTAGAATTGGAGATCTCTATGTGACACACACTCTAATTCAAATAACTAACTACGTGACACACACTCTAATTCAAATAACTAATTATGTGACACACACTCTAATCCACGTTAGCGTGGGTACCGTTTCGATTTTTTTCAAATAACTCCTCATTAATTAATTTATAGTACTCCCTCTGTTCACTTTTATAAGACCTTGAAGACATTTCAAACAATGTGCAAAACAGTTCATTTTAAGTTGTCTGAAACGACTTACAAAAGTGAACGGATGGAGTATCTCGTTTCAAATGACTAATTTGCAAGGAAAACACGGTCATGGTAATACATACAGATTCGTTTGCAAATGAAAGAAGATTCGTTTGCATTCTCAAATGTAGGAGCACCAGGCAAACCAGGGTCGTGCCGGGGTGGACGCTGCTTCGGTGCCTTAAAGGCAACTGCCTTCGGGTCACTGACATGTGGGCCAGCTACCTGTTGGGCCCATATGTCATGGACACAAAGGCAGGTGCCTTAAGGCACCAAAGCATAGTCCTGTCGGGGTGGTCGCGTGTGTCGGACGGATGCGTAGCACCCAGCCACCCACCCCCCTCCCCCCCAAAAAAAGGACGACGACAATATAAGTTCGCGCTTCCATGTTTCGGATTGAAATATCTGGCGGCCCCAATTCCAGCCCTGCAAAATATCTCTTCTCCACCGTCCCCTTCCGCGCCCAGATTGCCCAAATCCCTAATTCGCCGCCAACCCTCGAATCGCCCCACGTCTCGTCTCTTTCCCCACCATTCCCAACCTCTGTGCCGAACGACGACGGTCGCGCTTCACCACCGCACTGGAGCTACCTCATCTATGCCCTTGTCCACCGCACCGGGTGGTCCACCAACAACATCGGCCGCCACAACCGACGTGCCTCACAGACATCGAGTTCCACCGCATCAGGTGTGCTTCACCGATGCCGTCTCCCAGCTCATCGAGGCTACTTCACCGAGCACACTGTCGCACCTCCGCCCCCGAGGCCGTTGGGATTTCACCAATGGTTTCGTCCACCGCATCGTAGCACTCTGCTGCCACTCAAGATCTGCATCCGTGTGCAGCCAGCCAACGCCAGCGCATCACCCTCAACGGCTCTGAAGTGACTCGCACTCTAGCTAGGCGAGCATGCCCAAACGCCGGCCCAAACTAGGTATCCACACATCACTCCCTTATGCACTGTTCCGACGATGTTTGGATATCCTTTCACTGCTCTCTTAGCTTACACGCCTATGCAACTCTGACATTAACTCTTATTTCTTCTGGAGATATCATCTGAAACAAGAAAATCCATTTTTTAGCGAAGCATGACGGTGCTACGGGATCTGGTACACATCCTGCACACCCGTATAACCTTGTAAGTATCTGTCCTCCGGTACAACATCAAGGTCGATTCCTCTTATTTGATCAACCATTCGCCGTGTCAAAAATGCAGAGGGGGATGCAAGGAGCATAAGGCCTGCACATCCAAGCAAGTGGTAACATGGACTTGTACATGGAACATCCCAAGCGCAAGCAGAGCTGAAGTGAGCCTGCACAACGAGGTAGCGTAAGTCCCTGCATTTCATTTAATTCGTACTGGCATTCGTGTATGATTTGTGTGTAGTGGCTGATCCACGAATTCAAGTTACCAGGGGCGAACATTTAACTTAAAAAATACGAAGGCACTTGCACTCCGAAAATGAACATAACTTGAGAAATATGAAGCTACATGCACTTTGAAAACCAGCTAATGATCCAAAGTAGTTCAGATTATAAACACTAAATGATGCAAGCACCAAAAAACACAAAATGCAGCATGGTGTACAAGGACTACAAACATGGTCTGTACCTGCTTGAATTATTCGTTCCCTGGCTGAAAATATCAAAGTGTAATTGCATGTATAACCAGTGCGCAAACTGCATATGAATATATCTATCTTGCACAAGTATGCCAATAGTTTCAAACAACAGATTAGAAAAGTATTTATGCTATGTTGTCATGATACAGGGACTTTTTGGTAGATGGCCTCGATGTTTCCTCAAGCTATGAAAATGCACTATAATTTGCTTGTCATCAATGCCTGCAAATCTCTGTCTCTCTCAACATAGTAGATCATCATTAGACACTAAATCCTTCAATGATCTTGCGAAATGCTTGCATTAGATCCCTCATTAGACACTATATGTTCATCACCAGGAGCATGTAAAATGTTTGCATCAAATCCTTCATTAGCAGTCTGTTCATTCGACACCCCAGGCTCAAGAACAACATGAGCTTGTATGTTTGCACCGGAAACTTGATTATATACATAAGATTCAGTCAGTTCAGTATTGATTGGGGGAGTTATAAAATAAGTAGAAATTGGTTTCATTTTCTCATAGATTCCCTACATACAAGCAATTTTACAACACCGTCAGGTTTAACTATTGGCCAAAAATTGAAGAGTTGAATTAGATATAGTCAGGGATGTGATGTACCTGCTCGTTGCGCATGCTACTCTTGCAAGCTGCGACTGTCCATTTGTGCAAGCTTGATGCCATGCTCATGCTGCCGCTGCCTCCCACATAGGCTACACCCAGAGTTGGATCTTCATTTCTTGTCCTTCCGTTCGCTTGAAGCCCGGCGACCGCCCTCCAATGAGGGTGCGAGGAAGTGCTGTGTCGGTCTGTCCAGCGGTGGCTAGGTTAGGAGCGAACCAGACTGGAGGCTGGAGCGAATGAATTGGGAATTTTCCTGCTATCGATCGATATGGGAGGCGCTCGTTTGGGCCGCGAGCCTGCTATAGGGCCTGCCTTGCACTTATGTTATTGGACCATCCAAATTGAAACATTTTTCTTCATTTTTTACATTGCCTGCTCGTGCATTGGGACGAACAAAACTAGCGTGGGTCAACCTGGATGACTCAAACTAGGTGCACACTTTCCAGCCACCTGAGGCGGCCGCCCATACCAGCCCCTATGGTGGCGTCGCCCCTTTTTGCATGTATGATTGGACAGTGAAAAATATTCCAGTGGCGCTTTTGATTTACCCACAGAATGGTTGAATTGCTTGTTTCTATGAACTAAGTTCGCCAATTATGTGAAGGATGCCAGTCTTTTCATCCTATTGTAGATTGCTTAGATCTCGATATGCCAAAAGTAATCGCATGAAATATACAGTAAAAGCCAGTTTGATGTGTTTGGCTACAACTAGTCTGACTACACGTCCTCATATAACATATCAAGGACGCACCATCTTACCAGATTAACCATTCGACTTACCCATGCAGTGTGGGAAGAAAGAAGTGTTGGAACTGCGTATCCAAGCAATTGGTGCCATGGACTCCTTCGTACAACCTTGTAAGCGAAAAAGAAGTTGCAGTGTGCCTGTACAAAGAACTAGCGTAAGTTCAGTTACCTGCTTCTCGGAATTTTAGTTAGCCGCTTATTGCAAAATTGTTCAATTACGTTGCTTGGCTTAATTTAGTTTGCTACTGATTACATAATGGCATAGCCTATTAATCATATTGTAGACTACGCCTATCTATGTGTTTGATACTTACTATTAAGAATTGCCTGTTTGCCTTAACTTAAATATATACTTGTTTGTTTAACTGGTTTGCTGCTGCAACAGCGGGTTACAATGATGTTAATAACTACTTTTCAGCATCCAATTGAAACTCTTTCATTCCTTGTTTGTTTAACTGGGTTGCTATTATAACTCCCAGTTGAGATGTTTTGCTAACTACAACTTTTCTGAATCCAATCGGAACTTTAATGGCAAAACAGGTTAGCCCAAGATCAAAGAGCGAGGTCCCCATGGTCGTTGCATCATCCCACAGCAGTGGCACCGGCCCAATCATGCATTATGAATTGCCAACTGCTGATGCTCTAGAGGCTAAACTAGTGGTAGAAAGAGATTCTACTTCTGCACTTAGAGATGAAGTTGACATGTTGAGGAAGCAAACAGCACAATCACAAGCATTACTCAAGACAACCATTAAATATTTGGTGGATTTCAAAACGAAGCAAGCTGAGACTAACCAGATTGTTAAGGTCCTGAAGGAAAAAAGGAAATTAAATTCCTACTTGATAAATCATAGGTGAAATGTTCTTTCCATAGTTGAATAACCTTTGTGTTGTCTGTTCTTGTAATCAATCAAACCATTTGTTTTAGAGATCATGTAATAATTGTTTTTTTTGTTTTTTGTTTGTAATTTTATTTGAGCACAAGTCTGTATTAATTGATAAGACTCGGAGACATTTCATTTGGATTGCTGTGCCAGACCTACAAATATGCCAATCGGGCTGAATGTGCATTCAACAATAGTAGTATAGATGGACCATAAGTGGCACGCATCGGAAAGGGCCAAGATGCTGGCTAAAAAAAGGATGTTGTTGTAGCCAAAAAAGTACAGCGGCCTGGCTTATGTATGTTAGTTGATATTATTGATCCATATACTCAGTGTTTATATGTCTGTTAGTTCCGTGGATTCTTGGTTGATTGACTCGGTATTTGAATCTTGATACATCGCTTGTGTACATATCTAGATGGGAGTACACATTATGCTGCATGTGATATTTGAGTTGGACATGAAGTGTTCCAAATATTCGAATTCACCTTAAACTGGATTCTAGTTTCTGAATTTGAGTATCGGCATTTGTAAACCATATTCACATATGACAGTGGAATACATCTTTGTCATCCTTTTGAAGATATATAAAAACACATAGAATGATTTATAAAGATTCATATAGGAATACAAAATGGATTCGAATTTAGTTGCAAGGGTAAACGTGGATGCTTATTGTCCCAAAATTCGAAAGAAACAGCAAAATGTCCACTCCCACATCGGCTGCCCGAAGCCAAGTGTTTGGGAGATGGAAATTACTGTCTACCCATTACACGGACAATCCATCGGCCTGATTTCTACTGCTCCAAATACGGGTAGGTTAGTAACTTCAATTAGACGTGACACGACCACCTCTGAGCCCATTCCGACATGGTGGGCATCAAACATGGGCGGAAAAACTCATTTGATTCAAGATCGTCCCAAAGACCTCTGTTTCTCCCTCCATTCCCCATTCATACACGGTGGGCGGCAAAACACCCTCTCATCGTCCGAAATAGATGTAGGCTAATATTTTAAATAGGGGCAGATGTGTAACTTCCATTAGACGTGACACAACCGCCCTACCTGCTAGCCCCGTTCATACACCGTGGGCGCCAACCGTGGGCGGCAAAACACTCTCTCCTCGCCCGAAATAGTTACCGGCAAATATTTGGGAGATGTGAGATTACCGTCCTATCCCCAACCAACGAGACGTCCAAATTTGAAATAGGGGATAAGTTCGTAACTTTCCCATATTTCAGACAGGCGCGTCCCAAAAACATGGTTCCCCGTACCTCTCCCTCCATTTTCCCATTCATACACCGTCCGCGCTAGAACACCCCATTCCCACACCAGCCTCTGTCCGCCACCCCATCCATCACCGCCGTCCTCCACCACATCCATCGCCACCGTCCTCCACCATGTCGGAGCGCCTACCAAGACCGCGTCGTCCACTGCTAGAGATGGACATTTCTCATCCACGGCGACGGACCAATAGCCTTGCATCGCGTCCTGTCGCTTCATCGGCGTCGCCGTCCTCTTTGCCGGGGCCGCTCACACGACCTTCTCTTCCACCGCAACGGGACTTATGCCCCAATGCACCTGTCTACCATCGCAGATCTGCTTCAACGCCATCGACAGCCATCGCACCCCCGATGCCTACACGGCGCCGCAAGAGAGGTGGTACTTCATATCTCCTCAACTTTTTGATCTCAACCAGAAAATAGATCTTAACTTGGTTACTCTACTTTATTTCCAGCTCTTAGAATTTAGTTCTTAGTTCTAAGCAAACAATGGATACTAAATATCATTTCTCTGGTTTGCAGCTTCAAATCTGCCATGGCACAGCCATAATACGGTTTAATTGATCATGCTTAGGGTTTAATTGATCATGTTGGTTCCGTGGTGGTTTCTTTAATAGAAATCAGAGGGGAACCCTCTTTTGCTAAAAAAATATATCCTTAGAGTTTTCCCTTTTATGATCACTATACGATCAGAATGCATGCTTCATGTCATAATAACACTGCTCCACCCATCAAGCTAAACAAGCTTAGTTGTTCAAATCCGAATCTGATATTATTAAAACAGAGTTGTTTAATTGGTCAGCTAAATGTTCCTAAATTGGTTTTGAAAATGCATGTTTGCCGCTCAGGTGTGTATCTCTGCGTGTGGTCTGGTCAGCACGGTTGGGGAGGTGAACTTTGCATATGCAGGTTTATAGGGAGACACTCCCTGAGTTGAAACCGCAATGCATTCCATAGATAATCTGACTACTTTTTATGTTTTCATGAATCTCAGATTCTGAACAGCATCATAATGATTATGAGCTTGCGCGCATGAAAAGAATAAAGCAGAACAATGCCATGGATGTCAAACTTGGCATTGAGGGACTGAAATCAAGTCTGGATGCAATGCAATGCAAACACTCTCCACCTACAGATTCATGCTCAGAATATGATCCTAGCAGTGATTCTGAGCTAGAGGGAGGCCTAAGTCAATGTAGCTCCCTAGTGGAGGAGTCAGAGGAATATGCCCTATCTTATTCACCCATCAAGGTACTTGCTCTAACTTTCCAAGGTTACATTGCTCGCACATATCTTGCAACTGATGCTTTGCATTGCTTCTACATTGTTGAACTGCCATTAGCTTAGTTTACACATCGTGTATGTGAATACGCCCTGCCTATCCATTTTCAGTACATATTTCATCTATCATCATACCATATTTATCCATTCAAATGCTGTTCTCGTGTATCAGACGTTCAAAAGGAAGAGGGCGATTGCTGGTCATGGAGGAGCACAAGGAAAGTATTTGGAAAAGGTAGTGGCACCTGATAAATCAAATAGCCCATTAGGCGTAGTTGCAATATCACCTGACCCACAAAATACCCCAACTCTAGCAGACTCTAGCCCTACTACACTGGTCATTTTTGATGCCCCAACTCAGCAGACCCCAACTGCAGCAAACAGTATGATTATGCCAGTTGACATAGCACCAGCTGTACGACGCAAAACCCCAATTCCAGCAAAGAGTACACCAAATCCAGTTGCCAAATCCCATTTCGAACCAGAGAGAGCCCCAATTGCAGCAAATAGGATCCCTGTTCCATTTCTTCCCAGTTTAGAAGACGAAGCTTATGTTGTTGTCAGGAACTTTGTGCGCATCTTTCCTTCAAGGAAAGATTATACTGCAGACACAGAACAATTTCCAGTCTTCCTCCGCAACTTACGCGTAAGTAATGTACTAATGTTAGTCATGGTCATTACTGCATATGTTTTTGCTGATAGAAGGCATAAGATTTCATTCTTTTAAATAGGCGAGGCGCAAACTGGATTGTGATGACGAGCAAGGGCTGGTTGCGCTTTTCAAGCACTCGTTGATGAAGTATCGTTCCTACCTGAGGCAAGCGCACTTCGATGGCAAGCCTCTGAACGAAATTTCTGTAAATTCTCCGGTGCTACATTTATCCGACGCTAACTGGAATAATCTTGTTACACATTGGTCTCGGCTGTAGCGTAAGGTACTGTCTATGATATCACATCACAATTTGAACTACATTTCTGCATTTGCCTTAATGTCTCACTTGTACGAAAACTGTTAGTAGAAGAACATTCGTTCTCAAGGGACCACATAATCTCGCAACTATACTGCACACTGCATTGCTCTTGTGAGTACCTCTTTCCCTGTATGACCATACTTACTTTCATAGTTGTTTGATTAGGTAGCATCACTGCACATGTTAGCCTCATAATCGTCCATTTGGTGGACATTATAAGGTCCGTATGGACTCTTACATAAATTTAGAATCAACCCAATGCTTTTGAAGAGGTTTAGCTCTGCAGTCCTCTTGTAAGGACTGAACATGGTGTATCACTGTACTTACATTAACAGCTACCCCCTCCGTCCCATAATATAAGAACTGTATAGTACACCAGTGTTCAAAACACTCTTGTATTATGGGAAGAGGGATTGGTTCATTTTGTAGCATTCTGCATCTTATCTCCCTCGCCCACCATTTACTAAAAAAGATCAGATCTATATTTAATCTTACCAACAAGTAGAATACACAGACAATGCCAGTGCAGAAGTGTATCCCATTTCTCTTGTTAGTACATTTTGTCCTGTAACGCTTGTACTTCCAGGGATTGGTAGTTGATTATGTAGCATCAATCTACATCTTATCTTCATTATCCTCTATCCCTTCCAGTATTATCATATTTATAATTACTCTCTAAAAAATGTAGAGTACAGGCAATGCTTATGAAGAAGATTCTATGCTGAAATTCTTGAGTTATCCTTCCCTTGCCATGGAGAAGGGCATTATAAAGCCGGTGTTAACTGTTAATGTAAGTCAGTCCTTCTAAAGCCTTTATCCTCAACTGCTATTTAATTTTCTCATACTCCCTATCGTTTACTGTTGTTTAGTTCGCTGTTTCTACCAAAATGCATGTTCGTAAGTACCGTAAGTTCTAAGTTTTACTTGTAAAACCAAATTCCTTATTCATACCATGCACATTACTTAATACTCCCTATATGTATGCTTGTTTTTGTGGATCTATAATCCAGTGTGTGGTGAAGCAGCCCACGTTTGCACCTTGTCATCTCCTGTTTTATCTTACTGATGTGGCTAATGATATGAACAACATGCCATGCACATTATCCAAAATAGATACAATGATTTTCTTTGCCCTTCATCTATGCTTGTTACGTTGACATGGTAATCCAGTAGTGTGGTGAAGCTCCCCGCATTATGAACAATGCCAAATTATGCTATTGATATTTTGAACGTACTCTTTATTTTCTAATTTGAAATTGGATAGAATTGACAGAATAGTTATCATCTTTGTTTATACACGTGCAAAACTTGTCATCTCTCTGCTTTGTTTCAGGGTGATATGCCTGATGGCATGCACAAGTCTACTGAAAGCTGTGAGACAAACCCAACATATATTGCAGCAGAGAAGGAAAAACATCTTGAAGATAGCGAGACAACCCCAAAGTCTTGTCTTGATGCAGTGTTCAAGTTACTTGAGACTAACAGTCAGACAAGCTCCCAGAATTCGTTGTCTGAATCAGTTCGACTTCTTCAGTCCCAAGTTCTAGCAGAAAGGCATTCTGCAACTCAACTTCAACTTCAAGTCCTATCTCTAAGAAAGATTGCAGAGAACACCAATGAGAACCTCATCACTAAACAACTACACCAGGAAGCTATGACCGACATGCTAGGCCGGTCTCACAGCCTTGCTCAGCAGCTTGCGCAGCAGTTCCCCCAGAAGGCTAACATTTCTTGAACTGTCTTGGAAGTGGTCTTGGTTCAGTATTATTTTGTTACGCTGCAATGGGGCCCAGTTTTTGTAATCTGCTTCTTCATTGCGCTTTATGATCACTGGTGGCGAACTTTGATGCCCAGTGGATGTAATATACCTTAAATCCTTTATTGTGTAGTGTAGGTTTATTCTTAGTTACTATGCCGTAATCTCTTTATTGTATAGAGTTGGTTTGTTCTTAATTCCTACTAGTTACGCAGCAGCCCGAAATTAACCCCGGCCCATGATTGTGCGAATCAAATCACGGGCTTTTAACAGGCCAAAATTATCTGGGTCCTTGTTTGGCCCAATCAGATATCGGCTGCGAGCAGGCCGGATGCAAACCGGGCCGTAGTTAGGCCCAACTATATGACGGGATTTTAACAGGCCGAAATTAATATAGGGCCGAAATGTTAAACGGGCCCTTAACAGGCCAAAACTAATATTAGGCCGAATTACTAAGTGGGCCTTTAGCAAGTGGGCCCAAAAGCATAGTGTCTAGTTGACGGGCTGAATCTGATATGGGCCATAATTGAGCCCAATACCTCTTAAAGGGCCGAACCTGATCTGGCTGTAATTTGGCCCAGAACATGGTAGGCTTTTAACGGGCCGGATCTCATATGGGCCACTATTAGGCCCGGAGCGTGGCAGGCCATTAATGGACCGGATCAAATATGGGACGGCATTTGGCCCAAAACATGGCAGCCAGTTAATGGGCCGGCCTACTAGGGTCCACAAAATCTTGTGGGCCTATAGCTAGGCCGGCCCATTAATGTCGGTGAAATCTCATGGGCCTTTACCTGGGCTGACCCATTATGGCACACAAAAATCTTGTGGGCCTTTACCTGGGCCAGCCCATTATGGCCCGCAAAATCTTGTGGGCCTTTAGCTGGGCCAGCCCATTATGGTCCGTAAAATCTCGTGGGCCTTTAGCTGGGCCGGCCCATTATGGTCTGCAAAATCTTGTGGGCCTTTAGTTGGGCCGGCCCATTTAAACTTGTTGGGTCGTGCCACGTGTCGACGTATCATAGGCGCCTTCTGTCCAGTGAGTGGATGACATCTATCCCGACGATGAGCCAACACGTGTTTCCTCTAACAATGATGATTTTACACGCGGAAAATCCCCATTGGTCGGGGCTGTTAACGGGATATCGGATCCAAAACCCGACCCGATAGCTTAACGGCGTTCCTTACGGTGGATGCCACGTGTCGATCACCCTTGACGAAAGCACTTCTGTGACGCGCGATTTATCGTCATGGAAGTGGACACTTCCGTGATGATAATTTTGGTAATGTCATGGAACACTTCTACGACAGCACATGTATGACTATCTTGATTCTGTCATAAATTTGTCATGGATGTACATGCATGACAAAAAAAGTGACCTACTGTGACAAACACGTATCATCACGGAAGTGTATTTTTTTGTAGTGAGAGGAGGTGTCTATAGGCATTCGTGAGCCAGCGCGGGACTCACGAGGCCCAACCTCAAGTTGGGTTGCGCCTGAATTTGATTCGGAACACTTGCAATAGTCCTGCGAGATGGTTAGGCAACCTGCGCTGAATGAATCTCCTTGGGTTATCACATGAGAAGGCTAAGCACCAACGACCCAAGGAGGTGACGTGAACGGGGCCGGCCCGCCAGACAGAGCTTAGTCATTGGTTTTATCGACGCTGCAGGGACGGACCCAAGCATAGATGCCGTGCCCAGACTTCTCATGCGAAAGTCCAAAGAAAGATAATCGGCGCTTGGCTCCAGTGGTGATGAGGCATCGGGTAGCGCGCCCTAGCTCATCTGCCCATGATTAGCTCATGCGAGAACGAGGCACCAAGGACCATGGGAGGTGACGTGCATGGGAGCTGGCCCGTGAGCCAGAGCTTAGCCTCTTGGGTTTAGCGATGCTGCAGGGACGGAGCCGAGCACAGGCGCCGTGCTCGTCCTTAATCATGAGGCGGTCGTGGGTGGGTTTGCAAGGGCGTACGATGCTCATGGTAATGAAGTACCAGACAGGCAGATGATAATCATAAAGCAACTCATGGAAGGAGGTAAAGCTAGTTCTGATAGATGCGGAAAGTGATACATGCCATAGGGACGGACCCATGTGGCTTGGGGATAATGCGGCCCGAGGGGCGCCTCCAACTGAACAACCAGAATATACAAGAAAAGTACATGTCGCAGGGACAGACCCACATGATCTGGGGATGATGCAGCCCAAGGGGTGCCCCCAACCGAACAAACCAAAAGAAATCACCTGGAACCGTTGCTGAAAAAGTGTTGGAGTAGCCGAAGATGTGTGCTGAAGGAGTCGCTCTTCACGAGCCCAGGCCCTGAGCCTCAGGAGGCTCTGAGGGCCCGTGGGGCTTGCGAGGGGTCCACCGCCACCTCTGTCAGGATCCCCTGGTGCCTGGCCTCCTGATCCGCCAGGGCGCTTCGCATGTGGCGCTGATGCACGTCAGCCCCGCTCAGCAAGCCGAAAGGCATGCGAACATCGCCGTGAGGTGGGCCCTCACACCGGCCCATGCGGGGCAGCCAGAAGAGCCACTCAGAGGCGATCTTGTTGAGTCCTGTGATGTTGATGCAGATGCACAGCTCACTATCCTCGCTGGGACCAGGAGCTGCGCCCGGTGGTGGGCGACGGTCGCCCTGTATGGCTCATGCCTCCTCAAGCTCCTCAGCTGCCTTGGTGATGAATTCCTAAGCACTGGGTGCCTCGCGCCTCGCGCTTTCCTCACGGAAGCGAGCGTTGAAGAACGCCTCCAGGTGGTGCCTGAGAACCTCCCTCGTGACGCTGGCCAGGTCAAAGGCCTTCCAGAGGAGAGCCCCCGAGCCCAGCCCGAGGGGTGCGCCGAGTGCACCTTCCTATGCGAGAGGGGGAGGCGCCCACTCTATGGGCGCTGGTCCCGAGGTGGTGCCGCTGGACACCCCGCCCTCCTGAGGTTCTTAGCGGAGCAACTGCTTCTTCTTCTTAGGGACAACCTTAGGAGGGTAGACAGCGCCCTTGTTGTCTGGGTCTTCAACCGCTCCAGCCTAGTATGCGCGCTCGAGAGACCACACCACATCCTTCTCCTCACAGGTGACCATGATGATGTCGCGGCTCCCTGGCATCTTGAGGACGTTGTATCCATGCTGGATGATTGCCATGAACTTGGCCAGGGCTGTGTAGCCGAGGATGGAATTGTATGGAGGGCGAACATGAGCGACGTAGAAGTCAATGAGCTCAGTGCGGTAGTTGTCGCGGGTGCCGAAGGTGACGGGGAGGCAGATCTGCCCTATCGGGGTGGTGGAGCCGTCGGTCACGCCTAAGAAGGGCTTGGTGGGCTGTAGCTGGTCATAGGGCACCTGGAGTCAGTCGAACGTCTCAATGGAAAGAATGTTGAGCCCCGCACCACCATCGATGAGAGTCTTGGTGATGAGGACGTTGCTGATGGTTGACGAGGAGAGCATCGAAAGAGTGCCGGCAGTTGCCGCGCACTTGAGCTGGTCGGTCGAGCTAAAGGTGATGGTGCACTTGGACCACTTGAGTGGACAAGTAGCCTCGAGCTTGGGGAGGGCCGCGTTCACCTCACGAGCAAACTGCTTGAATATGCGATGGGAAGCAGGGGCCTGAGCGCCGACCAAGATGCAAGCAACAACACGAGGCTCCTGGAAGCCCCTAGCCCCCTCGTCCTAATGATGGTCGTCGTTCCTTCTTGGAGGCGGCGACAGTGAAAGAAGCCCAGCGTTGCCCTGAGGACAGTCCTCATGAGGCTCATCTCTCCAAGGGCCCTCGCGAAGCTGGCCCTGCCAATGGTCTTCGCGAGGTTGATCGCGCCACTCTTGGCAAGGGTTACAGCCGTCCAGGCATCCTCCACTTCAGCCCCCTCCGCGACCGTACCCTCGATCGTTGCGCTCAGGGCGACTACCAAGGCGCACGTCGAGGATGGCCCGGAGCTCCTGACAGTCGTTGGTGTTGTGGATGTGCATGTTGTGGAAGACAAAGAACGGGTGACTCCGGGTGGTCGCATCCCCGATTCTTCTCCGGTTCGGCCGCGAGCACGGCTGCTTCCTTGCGCTTCACATCCTTGGCCTTGGCTTTCCTTTCTTCTGGGTCAGCTTCAGGGAGCTCGAGGAGGGATAGGCGTCCCTCCTCAGCTCTCGCAACTTGGTCGTCATGTTGAACATCTCAAGAGTCGTGCACATGTCCTCGTGTATGGTGAGCTCCTCCTTCATCTTGACATCTTGGACGCCATCAGTGAATGTGGAGATGATGACCTCGTCCGACACCTTGGGGATCTTGAGACGAACATTGTTGAAGCATTGGATGTACTTTGGCAGGGTCTCCCTTGGCTGCTGCTTGATGCGCCGCAGGTCACCTGCAGCCGGTGGGCGGTCATGAGTGCCCTGGAAGTTGGCGACAAAACGCTCGCGCATCTCGTCCGAAGAGGAGATCGATACCGTGGGCAGGTTCAGGAGCCACGAGGGCGCGCCATCCTTGAGGGCCATGGGAAACTAGTTTTCCATAACCTTCTCGTCGCTGTTGGTCGCCTCGATGCTCATCTCGTAAAGCCGCAGGAACTCAGCAGGGTCGGGGGTGCTGTCGCAGAGCGCAGGCAGGTCGGGCTTGAACTTCCCCAGCCAGACGATGTTGCGCAGCTATGGAGTGAAGGCGCGGCAACCTGCTGTGGTCACGGGAGCCCGTTGCGGAGGTGGAGCCTGATCTTGGCGCTAGCGCGCCACCTCCATAGGCGGCGCGCGATCTTGACGTGGCGGTGCTGGGAGTGCACGAGCACCTTCTTGCGGCCGCTGGACCACCTAGCATCTTTCTTGTTCACGCACCTTAGAAAGGGGAGGTGGAGGAGGTACTCCATGGGCTACGTCACCCGCAGCAAGCAGCTGGCGAGGCAGCGAGAGTGACAGTGCAGGAGATCCCCCAGCAGCGCTGACAAGCTCGGCGATGCAATCTAGCCAGTCTTGTAGAGGTCATAGATGGGGTGATAGCACAGGAGCTCGCGCACCATGAGCAACACAGCCTGTTAATCCACCGGCCCGAGATGAGCATGGGACGACGAACCAGCCCGAGACACCGATGGGGTGGCGGTAGGCGATGGGGAACGATGGAGCGGCGAGGACCCGAAGCTCAGCACGAGCAGGAAGGTCGTCAGCCATGGAAGTGGTGGAGCGGTGGCCGATCGACCGGCGGAAGAGAGGTTCCGATGCACCCCTACCTGGCGCGCCAAATGTTGTATTTCGGGTTCTGCAAACCCTTAAGAGGTTCGAACTCAGTGGTGCGTGCGAAGAACTCTCCCTCCCCAGTCTGCCAACTCGGTAATCTCACGGTCTAGCTCGATGAACCGAATGGAAAGGAGACACGCAGTTTACCTAGGTTCAAGACAACTTGTGGTGTAAAATCCTACTCCTGTTGTGTGGTGGCTTGGCCTCGATGGGCTAAGGATGAACTAGTACAATGGAGAACAAGCTCAGGAGGAGGGGTGTTTTTGGGCTCGAGTGAGCTGGTGAGCTAATCAGGGTCGAATCGATCCATCGCTCTATGGTGGTGGCTAGGTCCTATCTATAGTGGCCTTGGTCCTCTTCCCAAATGAAGGCGGGAAGGGATCCCACAATGGCCAAATTCAAAGGGAGACAACTAGTACATGCCATCCTAACAAAAGTAGTCTTCGCCTATGAAAGCCTCTGGTCATGACGCAGTGGTGGGCTCGACGATGACCTCCGTCTTGCCATCCTAGCGATCTTGGTCTTGTTGCACCGGAATGGAGACCTTTGGTTGATTCCTCGGGATTCCGCGCCTGCGCCTATCTCATTATCACCAAAGAGGAAACTAGTACACTAAGCAAAGAAAAATGGTGGCTAACATACGAGTACAAGAGTACAATGAGAAACTACGCAACGGTCGTAAAACTAGAAGGGATCAAGAAGTGATCCTGAACTACTTACGTTCAAACATAACCCTACAGTGTTCTCTTCCCGAACCTCGTCGAAAAGAGACCATCACCATTACACACATGGTTGGTTTCTTTTACTTAAGTCAACTGTCAAGTTCTCTACAACTGGATATTAACAAAATTCCCATCTGCCCCTTAACCGCGAGCACGGCTCTCAAAAGTTTAAACCCTGCATGGGTGTCCCAACTTAGCCCATGAAAAGCTCACGATCCGCGGAGACAATCCTCCATCACGGAACCCTCCGGTCAGACTCGGAATCCCGGTGCACAAGATATTTCGACAATGGTACAACTAGTCCAGCAAGACCTCTCGATGCACCGACGTAGCCTAATAGGAGTAGCGCGATCTCGTTCTCAGGGTACAGCGGATGTGCTAAGCGTACATGTACCAACATAACCTAAGTTGCCAAGGGGCGGTCCCGCACGGTGCTCTAGTTTGGACCAACACTCATGAGGAGCACTGGACCGGGGGGTTGATTAAGTCCACGGAGTCCGGAAAGTCCCGATGCATGTTTTAGTTGTTATTAGGAAAATGGTAAAACCAAGGTTGGCCCTTGCTGGAGGAGTTTTATTGAAAGCGAACTATCAAGAGGGGCCCATAAACCCTCATCGTGTTAGGGGCGCAAAATCAAGGAAGATAACACTGGTATGACGGAAACTAGGGCGGCAAGAGTGGAACCAAACACCAAGCAAAAGGCCTAGCCTTCCACTCTTTACCAAGTATATAGATGCATTAATTAAATAAGATATATTCTGATATCCCAACATATCCATGTTCCAACATGGAACAACCTGCAACTGCACCTGCAACTAGCAACGCTATAAGAGGGACTGGGCAAAAGTGGTAACATAGCCAAACAACGGTTTGCTAGGAAGGTGGGTTAGAGGCTTGACATGGCAAGATGGGAGGTATGATCAAAAAGTGGTAGATAGCACGACATAGAGATAGAGCAAACAACTAGCAAGCAAAGATAGAAGTGATATCGGGGGTAATGATCATCTTGCCTGCAAAGTTCTCAGAGTCGTCGAAAGATTGCTCCTCGTAAACGTACTCGACATGATCCTTGTTCACGAACTCGTCTCCCGGCTCTACCCAAAGCAAGAACACAAGCAACAGAACAACAATCAATCACGGTGCAATGCACAAGCAACATGATGCAAGACATGGGTTGGAATGCAAGATATGATGTGCAATACATATGGGTACTCCAAAAGGAAAATGATGACCAAGGCATCAACTTGGCAAGCCAAGCATGCCACTAGAAAGTTGAGTGATTTTGGTCGAAATTGATATAAGGATCACCGGAAATGGATGCATGGTTTGCAAATGACGAGCAAGACAAGAACAATGCAACACTGTGCTTAATGAAACTATGCTACCGCAATCCAACATAGCAACAAAGCACATGGCAGTGAAGTACAAGTGAAGCTCTACAAATCATAAACACTGAGCTCCTGCTAGAACTCACTAGACCAAGCCTAAAATAGCATGGAAAAATGCAAATGGCAATTAGGTTACAGACTTGGTGAAAATACTAAACATGGCATAAACCGCATGAGGTAGCAATATTTAGGGCTAGTAAACAACAGCTACATGCACATATCCTGGCAAACAAGGGCATGGCATGCTAGTACTAAAGGCAATGAACAAAACCCCCTTATAGAACTTTAGCTAAAGATGCATAGAAAAGATGGTAGCCCAATGCAAACATGGCAAGTGATATGAACAGTTTTAGACTTAGTAGAAAATCATAGCATGGCACAAACAGATTCATGATAGCAACTTTGCAAGCTCATGCCACTCACCACAAAGCATTTCATGGCATCACAAGGTAACCAACAATAAGAATACACATTTATGAAGCTAGACATGGCAAGAGCAAGTTCATAGGGTGCATGGATCCCTAGCAAAACACATGGCAAAAATGAACTTCATGTTAACAATCTACCAGCAACAATATTTAGCAAAAGAAGAGCACAGTAATGAGATGGTACACTACTACATAATTACAACCAGAGGCATGAATGGATAGAGCATAACCATATACTCAAAACACCCTTAGTGAAGTTCATCAAAATATGCATGGATCTACTTGTGGCAACAAGACAACATAGCAACATAATTTAACATGAAAAGACTTAGCAGAAATACTAAGTGTCTGAAATCAGCAAAATCAAGTGGCCCACTTTTCATGCTTGGGCTAGTCACCACAGAGCTCATAAAAATACAAGACTTGAACCACTAAAAATATGGCATGAATATGCTCCTAAAACATATAGACATGATGCTCAAAGGATGTACACACAAAATGCTACGAAAATGACAATTCAGCAAGTTATGATGAATTCTAGCAGACAACATATAGCACTTTTGCAACGATGATTAGGGCATCAATATTGACAGTAACATGCATGCAAATGACAATAACATGAAGAGCATCACGAGATGAACATTTCGATATATCATATGCGCAAATTGGAGCTATATGCATGGAGATATGGCATGTCAAAGAGAGTCACATGATGTGAAGGATTCGAGGACTTGGAGGAAATATACCACTCCAGATCTAGGGTTGACCTGGCGTGGATTACGAGGTAGCGGCGGATCTCGCCGGAGGATGGCCAGAGTTACGCTGGGTGGTCGGGACGGCCGGATCCAGTCACCGGAGAGGTCGGGGACGGCGGATCCGTTGTGGGGCTCGCCAGTTCTGGTCGGCGAGGGCGACGCGGAGGTGGCGGCGCGGGGCGGCGAGGTGCTCCGGTTCGGCGTCGGTAGGGCAAGGCGGCGGCGGTCGGCGAGTGCGGGCGGTGGCGGGCGAGCGCGGGTGGCGGCGACCGAGTGCGGGGAGCCGGGCCGGGGAGGGTCTCCCGTGGGCTCGGGTGGGACGCAGCGGCGGGGTCGGCGGCGCGGTTACGTGGAAGCCCGTGATTCGCCGAGGCGTTGGTGCGGACGTGTCCGGCGCCGGGCGGACGTGTCCAACGCGCGGAGAAAGGGGAAGACCAGGGTTTTCCCATGAATTTCGGAGGGGGAGGCCTTTTTATAGGTAGAGGGAGCTAGGAGAGTCCAAATAAGGTGCGGTTTTCTCCCACACGATCGTGATCCAACGACGGATAGCATGGTGGGGGTTTAGATGGGTTAGTGGGCTGGTTTGAAGGGGTGATGGGCTGCAATGGGAGGGGGTTTGCGGTTACCCGGTTAACCGTTGGGGCATCAAACGACCTCCAAATGGAACGAAATTTGATAGGCGGCCTACCGGTGATGTACCAAGGTCAATCAACAAATCACGGCCCATTCCGAGAACGTTTTTCTCCCGCTCATGAAATGAGATTTGAGGGGTGCAACGGGTGCATGTGTGAGTGTCAGATTCCGAAATGGACAATGGGGAAAATGACCGGATGCATGAAACAAACATGAATGAAATGAGAAGCACATGATGACTTGAGATAAAATGCATGACATGAACAAAATGCAAAACGAGGAACAAAACCCAACCACGGAGGATATAACATATCATATAGCCGGAAATGGCAAGAGTTGGAGTTACAATTATGGAATGTTACATCCGGGACGTTACACCAGCCTAGCCGCGGCCGCCCGTGACGCGGTGGTGAAGGACGCCAAGGCAGCCGAGGAGCATACGTTGAGGAAGTGAGGAGATTGGAGGAGCTCTTTGATGGATTGCAAACAAAGCACATACCTCGTGTGGAAAATAGCATAGCTGATCATCTGTCAAAGTGTGCTGCACAGAAGCTTCCTGTAGAACCAGGAACTTTTGTTCTCCATCTCACTCAACCTCCGTATCCCCAGCAACAATGGCCCAGAAGAGGATAAAGTTGGACTATGGTAAGCCTCTCCCGGTAGAGCCGTCCTCTCCCGGCAGAGACCCTGCCCGAAACAACTCGTCATAGCCTGCCAAACCACCCCCTCCAGCCAGGTCCATGAACCCCGCGAACGAGGCTGGTGCTCCCGCAGTAGAGGAGGTGCTGCTAGTCCTCGTTGCCCAGCCCCAGGCTCCAACTTGGGCAAGGCACATTGTCCACTTTCTCTAAACCGGAGAGCTTGCCGGTGACCAAGATGAAGCTGAAAAAGTAGCCCGGAGGGCCAATATGTATCAGTTTGTTGATGACACTTCGTACAAAAGGAGGCCCAATGGTGTGAAATTGAAGTGTCTGCTGGGAAGAAGGAAAGGAACTGCTAGCTGAGATTCACAGAGGAATGTGCAGCTCCCACATTGGATCAAGAGCATTAGTTGGGAAAGCCTTCCGGCAAGGATTCTATTGGCCCACAACCCTCCAAGATGTGGTCGAGCAAGTCATGACATGTGAAGCCTGTCAGTTCCATTCCAAGAAAACACACCTGCCTGCCCAAGCTCTTCAAACAATACCTCTATCATGTCCATTTTCTGTATGGGGGCTCGATATCCTCAGCCCCTTCCCCCGAGCAATCGGGGGCTTTGTATTCTTGTTCGTTGCCATCAACAAGTTTACAAAGTGGCCGGAAGTGACTGCCGTGAGAAAGGTGACTGCTCAGTCTACTATCAAGTTCTTGAAAGATCTGGTGTGTCGTTTTGGAGTTCTGGCAAGGATCATTACTAACAACGACACTCAGTTCACGACCCACACCTTCATGCAATATGTTCATGCCCTCGGATGCAAGATCTCATTTGCCTCTGTGGCACACCTCCGGAGCTACGGACAAGCTAAGAGGGCGAACGCTGAAGTGCTGCATGGACTCAAGATGAGAACTTTTGATACGCTGTAGAAGCATGGCAGGCGGTGGATCGAGGAGCTGCCGGTAGTTCTCTGATCCCTCAGAATGACACCAAACCGAGCTACAGGACAGACTCCCTTATCCCTGGTCTATCGGCAGAACCAGTTATCCCCACGAAACTCATTTACGGGTCGCCTCGAGTGCTTGCCTATGATGAATTAGCGCAAGATCAGCACCATTGTGACGACGTTGTGCTACTCGAGGAGAACCGTCTCGGAGCTGCTACGTGTGCTGTGCACTACCAGCAAGCCCTGCGTCGCTATTGTAGCCGCAGTGTTCATGCCCGGTGTTTTGAGGAACGTGACCTTATCCTTAGGCGTGTTCAGTCCGACAAGGGTACACACAAGTTGTCACCAAAGTGGGAAGGCCCTTACCGGGTAGTACGACTCACCAGACCTGGCGCAGTCCGTCTGGAGACCGGAGATGGCACTCAGTTGCAAATCTCATGGAATATTGATCATCTCCGCAAGTTCTACCCATAAGGCGCGGCTGTCGGGCGCTGCCCGGCAGCCACCCATTTGTACAGGCCTTGCCTCAGCTACATGTAACCCCTTGTAAAAAGCCAGGGCGATGACCCCATGCAAGAGAAAATAAAGAAGCGCTGTGGGGGCCCCCGACCAAGATTGCATGCATGCATGAGCATTCCAAGATCACTACATAAGCATTTCATGATCATTTGCATATGTATATAAGTAGGATCGCATCCTACATTCATTCTCATCTGCATGAAGTTGCAGGTTCATGCTGTGAACTCGGCTTTGACAAGAGTTGAGAAGATTGCCCGGCACAGCGATCCCCGGCAAGCAAAGCAGATAAGTTCTACCTCCCATCCATTAGTTTTCTATAAGCTATAAACTTCTGCATTGGAAAGCCTTTCCACCCTTTTGAGACTTAGGTGCTCCCACTCGTGACTCGAGCGTTGCTTCGGTCAACATTGTCACAGTTGCCTTTGGTAAAAAGAAGTTGGCGGGGGGCTGGTCCCTCTGTCTATTCCCTGGTACACGCAGCTCTCCGGCAGATGAAGAGGGCACCAGCAGGATAGCCTGTCGGGGAAAAACTCGTTTATTTTTATTAAAGAGGCATCTCACCTCTGCATGGAAAAACACATGCACGGGTTCCTAGCAAGATTCAACTTTTTCATTAATATGCTGATACAAGTACAAGCATGTAACACCCCGGATGTAACTTTCCCAATTTGTACTCCAACTCTTGCCGTTTCCGGCGTTAAGTTATATTTATTCCTCGGGTTCGGGTCTTTGTCTCCGTGTGTTGTTATCGTTGTCATGCATCTCATATCATGTCATCATGTGCATTGCATTTTCATACGTGTTCGTCTCATGCATTCAAGCATTTTCCCCGTTGTCCGTTTTGCATTCCGGCGCTTCGTTCTCCTCCGGTGGTCTTTTCTTGCTTTTTTTCGTGTGTGGGGATTAAACATTTCCGGATTGGACCGGGACTTGCCAAGCGGCCTTGGTTTACTACCGGTAGACCGCCTGTCAAGTTTCGTTTCATTTGGACTTCGTTTGATACTCCAACGGTTAACCGAGGGACCGAAAAGGCCTCGTGTGTGTTGCAGCCCAACACCCCTCCAATTTGGCCCAAAACCCACCTAACTCCGCTCCATCATCTAGAGCGTTCGATCACGATCGCGTGGCCCAAAACCGCACCTCATTTGGACTCTCCTAGCTCCCTCTATGGCTATAAATAGTCCCCCTTCCCCGAAATCCGGATCTCCCTCTCCGAAACCCTAAATTTCCACCTCGCGCGGCCGGACATTGTCCGCCCCGCGCCGGACGTCGCCGCCGCCCCAACCGGGAGCCGCCACGTGGCACTCCACCGCCAGCCGCCACCGCGGCCTGGGAGCCCAGATCCGGCCCCCGCGGCCCGCTCCCGCCCGCCGCCGCCTACCGCGCCCGCCGCCTCCCACCGCGTGCCGTACTCCACCACCTCCGCCGCACGCCGCCATGCCGCGCCGCCCCGCTCCGGTGGTCGCCGCCACCTCACCGAGCATGCCGGCCCCCGACGCCTGCTCCGCCGCGGCCGGGACGCCGCGCCGCACCTCGCCTCGGTCGCCCTGTCGCCTCCTCGCAGCCCTCGTCGCCGGCAAGGCCGCCCTGGTGAGCTCCCCTCCATCCGGCATGCTCCCGTCGCCGGGGAATGACGGATCCGGCCAGCTACAGTGCGCGCCGCCGCCTCGATTTCCGCGCCGGGTCAAACCCTAGATCTGAGGGTTGTTTTTTTCTAAGTCCCCGAATTTTCAGTTCATGTGCTCATGTTCACGGCTCCGTAACTTTGCATCCGTAGCTCCGATTCATGCATATAGCATATCGAAATGTTCATCTCAGAGAGTACATCATTTCATTCCAATGCATCATTTTTATTTGAGTTCATCCTGATGCCCGAAAAGCTGTTAGAAGAGGGCTACTTGAGATATTTGTCAGATCTGCTACTCCGTTTAGCACTATTGTCATTTTTGCCATGATTATTGTATGCATGTTATGCCCTGATGCTCTACATGTGTTTTGTTAAGGGTTTTTGTCATCTTTCCAGAGGTGCAACCCATGTATTTTTAGGATGTGTGTGGTGACTTGTGCAAGCTTGCAAAGTGGTGCACTTGCTAATTCTGTTTCAGGGACTTAGTAATTTCACCAAGTCCTGGAGCTGTTTATCTCATGATGCCATATGTTATTGTTGTTTCCTAGTGATCCGTGCCTCTTTTGAGGATGATCAGTAAGGATGTTTTGTTAATAATGTAGTTCTCTATCCATCCATGTCTTTGTTTGCAATTATGGAGAACCCTAGCTTGAGTCAATCGAGCTCTACTTTTGCTACTTTGTGAATCTGGGCAGATTGTCAACTTGTTTGCAATTTTGCCGATGATGTTGTAGTTGATCCGTGCATGCTATGCTATTGTTCTTGCCATGTCTAGCTTGCATTTTGTGCCTTCTTGATGGGTGTATGATTGTCTTGTCATGACTTGCAACGTAGTGAGTGCATCGAGCTCGTAAACATGCCTACTTGAGTCTGAAAACTGAATATGTTTTTGCTATGTTCGCATGCTTGCAATTGTATTTTCTGATCCCTTTTGACTCAAGGTCACTAAGGTACTTTTGTTAAGCTCTTTGAATAGCTCCATTACATGGTTTACTTTGACATTTTCAGGTCCTTTAGCATATAATTTTGTTGCTCCGAAGAGGGCTACCTGATCTGAAATTCCAGACAAGTGTTAATTTCACTAAGTCTGAAATCTCTTTGTCATATGCATTTTTGCCATGCTAGTTTGAACCTGTTAATGGATGAATTGGCCGTAGCTCAGTGCTAGACCTTTGTTAAGAATCTTGTAGGCATCCCTGCCATGTATTTTGTTGTCATTTTTGGGTGCTGTAGCATGTTCATCTCTTTGCGTTTAGATGGCTACTTCCTGTAAATCGCAGACTGGTGTCATTTTTGAATCGCTTGCCATTTCCAAACCGTAACTCCGATTCCGGCGTTCTTTATATCATTTTAAAGCGGTTTGATCTCATATTTCCAGTGGAACACTTGGATTTCCATGTTGAGGCTAGGTTCATGCATTTCCTGTCATATCTTGCATTTTGCATCCCGCATCGCATCCCGCATAACATGTCATCATCGCATCGTCTTGTTTGGTTCTTGCACGGGGTTGATTGCGTCCTTGTTGTTTGTTTGTCTTGTTTGGGTAGAGCCGGGAGACGAGTTCGCTAACGAGGAGCCCGTTGAGTTTGCTTTCGAGGATCCAGTCAACTCTGACAACTTTGCAGGCAAGATGATCATACCCTCGAAATCACTACTATCTTTGCTATGCTAGTTTGCTCGCTCTTTTGCTATGCCATTGCTACGATGCCTACCACTTGCTTGCAAGCCTCCAAAATTGCCATGTCAAACCTCTAACCCTCCTTGTCCTAGCAAACCGTTGATTGGCTATGTTACCGCTTTGCTCAGCCCCTCTTATAGCATTGCTAGTTGCAGGTGAAGATTGGAGGCCGTTCCTTGTTGGAACATCTTTTATTTACTTGTTGGGATATCATTATATTGCCATGTTATCTTAATGCATCTATATACTTGGTAAAGGGTGGAAGGCTCAGCCTCTCGCCTAGTGTTTTGTTCCACTCTTGCCGCCCTAGTTTCCGTCATATCGGTGTTATGTTCCCGGTTTTTGTGTTCCTTACGCGGTTGGGTTATAATGGGAACCCCTTGATAGTTCGCCTTGATTAAAGCTTTTCCAGCAATGCCCAACATTGGTCTTACCATTTGCCACCTAGCCTCTTTTTCCCTTGGGTTTCCGGAGCCCGAGGGTCATCTTATTTAAACCCCCCCGGGCCAGTGCTCCTCTGAGTGTTGGTCCAAACTAGAGTCCTGTGCAGCGCCCCCTCGGGGAAACTCGAGGTTTGGTTTTAGTTGTATGGAGAGCTCATCTGAGTGTGCCCTGAGAACGAGATATGTGCAGCTCCTATCGGGATTTGTCGACACATTCGGGCGATGTTGCTGCTCTTGTTTTAACCTGTCGAAGTGTCTTGAATTACCGAGATACCGAGTCTGGTCGGAACGTCTTGGGAGGAGGTCTATTCCTTCATTGACCGTGAGAGCTTGTCATGGGCTAAGTTGGGACTCCCCTGCATGGATTTGAACTTTCGAAAGCCGTGCCCGGGGTTATGGGTAGATGGGAATTTGTTAATGTCCGGTTGTAGATAACTTGAACCTTAACTTAATTAAAATGAATCAACTGAGTGTGTTACCGTGATGGCCTCTTCTCGGCGGAGTCCGGGAAGTGGACACGGTGTTGGAGTAATGTTTGTGCAGGTTGCTCTCTAGTTTCTCGCTTGCGCTTTGCCTCCTCTTCTCGCTCTCTTTTGCGAATAAGTTAGCCACCATGCTTGCTAGTCACTTGCTGCAAGTCCACTTATATTTACCTTGCCATACCTATAAGCTTAAATAGTCTTGATCGCGAGGGTGCGAGATTGTTGAGTCCCTGTGGCTCATAGATTACTATTACACCAGATGCAGGGCCTGATGATTCCGCTCCAGGAGACGCGTATGAGCTCAAGTGGGAGTTCGACGAGGACTCTCAACGTTACTATGTTTCCTTTCCCGATGATCAGTAGTGGTGCCCAGTTGGGGGTGATTGGGACCGTGTCACATGTTGGGTTCTCTTTTATTTTGGCGCCGTAGTCGGGCCATGAGTGTTTGTATGATGTAATGTTATTTATGTACTTGATTGACGTGGCGAGTGTAAGCCAACTATGTTATCTCCCCTTTTTTATTCATATTACATGGGATGTTGTGAAGATTGCCTAACTTGCGACATATGCCTTCAATGCGATTATGTCTCTAAGTCGTGCCTCGACACGTGGGAGCTATAGTCGCATCGAGGGTGTTACAAGTTGGTAATCAGAGCCTTCCCCGACCTTAGGAACCCCATTGCTTGATCGTTTTTAGCGGCCGAGTTGTGTCTAGAAAAATGTTTTGAGTCATTTAGGAATTATATATCGGAGAGTTTAGGAATTCTTTTTACTTCCCAGCCTCCTCATCGCTCTGGTAAGGCATCCTGACGTAGAGTTTTGACTCTTCTCTTCTCAAATTTCACTAAATTTTTTTAGGATCACGCGGGTATCTTGGAATCTTCCGATGGTTTTATGATGAGAACATTGTCTTGGTGCCTCCTGTCAGGGGTTTAGTGGAAGTGTCCCGCGGAGTTGAGCTCTGAGGTGTTGTCATCATAATTTTATCATTGCAGTTCTGGAATACCTGAGTTTAGTATGCCGACATCGAAAATCTCTTTTATGCAGTTCGTTGGTGAGATAACCTCGACGCCACCCAGTACTGGGGAGGGAGTTCGGGAGTATCGCCATAACTTGTATAACGGATGCTTTTCGAAGGTTGAGGTAGATGGTTTCCGAAGGTTTCTTGGTTATGTGTTGAAGGATGGATACAGCTGGATGTAGGATTTGCTAGTTTGGGTGAGATATTATGCTTCCCCTGTATCCCCAACACCTGATTGCATAACCGGAAAGGTTCGGGAGTTTCATAGGTGGGAATTCTAGTAGCTCTAGTTCTTCTTCCATGGATATTGGTTTGAGATTGGGATTTCTTACCGATTATTCGTTCTTGATCCGTACCTTGTTGAATTATTTCTCTACCTTAATTCTACGTGGCTTCTCAATTTATGGTTATGTGACCATTTCAAGAGGAATGCATTCGTTCATTTTGTTTGGATGTGAAGACGATATGTTGCAATTTTCATTCCGTTGGTTTCATCTTCAATATTTATCTATCAATGTGCTAATGGTGGTCAACCTCTTCAGGATGGCTCCTCCAACGCGCACAACTCTGAATCCTGATCCGCCACCACCTCCACCCCCTCCGGAGGCATGGCAAGCTGTGATGGCCGCAACCAATGCAAACACACAGTTGATCATGCAAATTCTTCAAGAGCGCAACCAAGGCAACCAAGGGAATCATGGCAACAATCAGAGTCACTTTGCTACACTCAACCAGTTCCTTGCTAATGGGCCAAAGACTTTAAGCAATTGTGTTGAGGCAACCGATGCTGACGATTGGCTTGTGGATCTATGCAAGCATTTCGAGTGCAGTAACATCAGGCCTGAGGACTTTGTCAAGTTCGCTTCCTTCCAACTCAAAGATCAAGCTGCAAAATGGTTCCAGCAGTACAAGGACTCCAGAGGTGGACGTGTTATTACTTGGGATGATTTCCGTCGAGATTTTAGAGCTCATCATATTCCCCAGAGTGTGGTTGAAAGAAAGCGTGAGGAATGCTGCAATCTGAAGCAAGGCTGTTTGTCTGTCTATGACTACAACAAGTTGTTCTAGAAGCTCGCCCGCTTTGCCAAGCAGGACGTCCCTGATGAGAAGAGCATGATATATCAGTTCAGGGGTCGTCTCAAAGAAGAAATTCAGCTAGCTCTTGTCCTCTTTGAGCCCTTGAGATACGATGAGTTATACAACATGGCACTGAAGCAAGAGGCTACTCAGTTGAGGTGTGATGCTTCCAAGAAGCGAGCCAGAGATGTTACTCCTTCTTCCACTACTCAAGTGGCCAAGCAGCAGAAGTATTGGCTTCCTCCTCCTCCGTTCCGTCAGCCGTATCAGCAGAAGAGCAAAGGTGGCAGTGGTTCTTCCCACCCACCCAACCCTGGCTTTCAGAACAAGACTTCGTCTCAAGCTCCAAGATCGAGTGCTCCATATCACCCTCTGCTTTCAGAGGTCACGTGTAACAAGTGCCAATAGAAGGGTCACTATGCCAACAAGTGTTTCAACCAGAGGCGTCTTCCTCCTCCCCCTCCTGTCACATCGGCAAGTACAGCTGTGGTCAAGCATAACCCCAAGTACAACAAGGTCAATATGGTGAATGTAGCTCAGGCAGAGGACTCACCAGATGTCATCATGGGTAACCTTCCTGTTAATGATATTCCTACAAAAGTTCTTTTTGACACTGGTGCATCGCATTGCTTCATTTCCAAACATTTTGCATCAAAGTATGAGTGCGATTATCAGTATCTGCAAAATTGTTTGCAAATCGTGTCACCAAGCAAGCAAATGACAACCAATTTCTCCGTCCCGGATATTACTATCACGTTGGGCGACTACAAGTTCCTTTCTTCCCCAATTGTTCTTGGTAACTCGGATATTGATCTTATTCTCGGAATGGATTGGGTTTCTAAGCACAAGGCATATCTTGATTGTGCTGCCAGGCAGATTTAGTTGACTCATTCGTCTGAGGATGTAATTGTCTTTGCCGCTCGGGATAATACCATCTGTCTGTTTTCTCTCAATGAGAAGGGTGAATTGGATGCCATCTCTCAAATTCCAGTCGTTTGCGAATATCAAGACGTCTTTCCAGAAGAGCTTCCAGGAATGCCTCCGCACCGGCCAGTTGAATTCCTTATTGATCTTGAGCCTGGCACGGAACCTGTGTGCAAACGTCCTTAAAAGCGCGGACCTGAAGAGTTGAAGGAGCTGAAGAGGCAACTCGATATTCAAGAGAAAATGGGTCTCATCCGGCCTAGTTCTTCTCCTGGGGTTGTGGTGTTCTTTTTGTGAAGAAGAAGGATGGAACGGACCGACTCTGTGTTGATTACCGTCCAGTGAACAAGAAGACCATCAAGAACAAATACCCACTTCCCAACATCAATGAGCTGTTCGAACAACTCAAAGGTGCTTGAGTATTATCCAAGCTTGATCTCCGTATGGGTTATCATCAGATTCATATCCGTGAGCAAGATATTCCCAAGACGGCTTTCAGGACAAGCTTTGGTTCATATGAATACACTGTCATGTCTTTTGGCCTCGTCAACGCTCCTCCGACGTTCTCTCGCATGATGAACTTCATCTTCAACGCCTACACCAATGACTTCGTTTTGGTCTATCTCGACGACATTCTGGTTTTCTCCAAGAACAAGGAAGATCATGCCAAGCACTTGCGTTTGGTACTCGATAAGCTAAGGGAACATCAGTTCTATGCCAAGTTCTCCAAGTGTGAATTTTGGCTCGATGAGGTTCTTTATCTTGGTCATATCATCTCTGCCAAGGGCATTGCCGTGAATCCTGAGAAGGTGTCTGCAATTGTGAATTGGGAACCTCCTCAGAACGTGAAGCAACTCCGCAGCTTCCCCGGTCTTGCAAGCTATTGCCGAAGATTCGTTGAAAACTTTTCTAAGATCGTGAAGCCTCTCTCAAATCTTCTTCAGAAGCACGTCAAGTACGTTTGGTCTCCGGAGTGTGATATTGCTTTCAACACTTTGAAAGAGAAATTGATCACTGCTCCAGTTCGGACTCCGCCTGATGAATCCAAGCTGTACAAGGTCTTTTGTGATGCCTCTCTCCAAGGTCTTGGCGCAGTATTGATGCAAGAGAAGAAAGTTGTTGCTTATACCTCTCGCCAGTTGAAGCCTAATGAGAAAAACTACCCCACTCATGATCTCGAGTTGGCGGCAGTTGTGCATGCTCTTTTGACTTGGAGACATCTTCTATTGGGAAGAAAAGTGGACATTTTCACTGACCACAAGAGTCTCAAGTACATCTTCACTCAGCCTAATCTCAACCTCAGGCAAACTCGATGGGTTGAAATGATTCAAGAGTATAATCCGAGTATCGAGTATACTCCAGGCAAGGCCAATGTGATTGTTGACGCTTTGAGCAGGAAAGCTTACTGCAACAGTCTGATTCTCAAGCCTTATCAACCCGAGCTTTGTGAAGCCTTCCGCAAACTTAATCTCCAAGTTGTTCCTCAAGGTTTCCTCGCCAACCTTCAAGTCTCTCCTACCCTGGAAGACCAGATTCGCCAAGCCCAGCTTCTTGATGCTATGGTGAAAAAGGTGAAGATTGGGATTGCCAAGAGTCAGTCCAAGTACAAGTGCTACCGCCTTGATGACAAGGACACTCTCTTCTTCGAGGATCGTATTGTTGTACCCAAAGGTGACCTCCGTAAAGTGATCTTGAACAAGGCTCACAATTCTCTCCTCTCCATCCACCTTGGGAGCACGAAGATGTATCAGGACCTCAAACAGGCTTATTGGTGGACTCGAATGAAGCGCGAGATCGCTCAATTCGTGAACGAATGTGATGTCTGCAGAAGAGTGAAGGCAGAACACCAAAGGCCAGCAGGTCTCCTCCAACCTCTTGCCATTCCAGAATGGAAGTTTGACCACATTGAAATGTACTTCGTGACTGGGTTTCCAAAGTCCAAGCGTGGCAATGATGCTATATTCGTTGTCATCGACAAACTCACCAAAGTGGCTCACTTTCTGCCTATCAAAGAGTCGATCACTTCAGCTCAATTGGCGGAACTCTATACCTCTCGTATTGTTTCTCTATATGGTATTCCACAAGTGATCTCTTCAGACCGTGGCAGCATCTTTACATCCAAGTTTTGGGATTCTTTTCAGAAGGCCATGGGCATGAACATCCGCTTCAGCACAGCTTTCCATCCTCAAACTAGCGGTCAAGTCGAGCGTGTCAACCAGATTCTTGAAGATATGCTCAGGGCTTGTGTGATCTCCTTCGGCATGAAGTGGGAGGATTGTCTTCCTTATGCTGAATTCTCCTACAACAACAGTTTTCAAGCAAGTTCGGGCAAGGCCCCTTTTGAAATTCTGTATGGCAGGAAGTGCTGTACCCCTCTCAACTGGTCTGAAACCGGTGAACGTCAGCTCTTGGGTAATGAATTAATCGTAGAGGCAGAAGAAATGTGCAAAGTCATTCGCGATAACCTCAAAGTAGCCCAATCCCGTCAGAAGAGCTACTATGATAGTAAGCACCGTGATTTGGCTTTCGATATCGGAGATCATGTTTACCTTCGTGTCTCTCCTATGAAAGGTACTCGTCGTTTCGGTATCAAAGGGAAGCTTGCCCCTAGATACGTGGGACCTTTCAAGATTGTCAGCAAGAGAGGCGACCTCGCCTATCAACTCGAGCTTCCTTCAAACTTTGCAAATGTTCATGACGTGTTCCATGTCTCTCAGCTTCGAAAGTGCTTCAAGACTCCTGACCGCACCGTCAACTTCGAGGACATTGAGCTCAAAGAAGATCTCTCTTATCGTGAGCACCCAGTTGCTATTCTTGAAGAGACTGAACGCAAGACTCGCAACAAGTCAATCAAATTTCTCAAAGTCAAGTGGTCACACCATTCCGACCGTGAAGCTACCTGGGAATGCGAGGATCACCTCCGTTCTGAGTACCCAGCGTTCTTTCAGTCCTAGATCTCGGGACGAGATCTTTTCGTAGTGGTGGAGTGTTGTAACACCCCGGATGTAACTTTCCCAATTTGTACTCCAACTCTTCCCGTTTCCGGCGTTAAGTTATATTTATTCCTCGGGTTTGGGTCTTTGTCTCCGTGTGTTGTTATCGTTGTCATGCATCTCATATCATGTCATCATGTGCATTGCATTTGCATACGTGTTCGTCTCATGCATTCGAGCATTTTCCCCGTTGTCCGTTTTGCATTCTGGCGCTTCGTTCTCCTCCGGTGGTCTTTTCTAGCTTTTTTTCGTGTGTGGGGATTAAACATTTCCGGATTGGACCGATACTTGCCAAAAGGCCTTGGTTTACTACCGGTAGACCGCCTGTCAAGTTTCGTATCATTTGGACTTCGTTTGATACTCCAACGGTTAACCGAGGGACCGAAAAGGCCTCGTGTGTGTTGCAGCCCAACACCCCTCCAATTTGGCCCAAAACCCACCTAACTCTGCTCCATCATCTAGAGCGTTCTATCACGATCGCGTGGCCGAAAACCGCACCTCATTTGGACTCTCCTAGCTCCCTCTATGGCTATAAATAGACCCCCTTCCCCGAAATCAGGATCTCCCTCTCCGAAACCCTAAATTTCCACCTCGTGCGGCCGGACATTGTCCGCCCCGCGCCGGACGTCGCCGCCGCCCCAACCGGGAGCCGCCACGTGGCACTCCACTGCCAGCCGCCGCCGCGGCCCGGGAGCCCAGATCTGGCCCCCGCGGCCTGCTCCAGCCCGCCGCCGCCTACCGCGCCCGCCGCCTCCCGCCGCCTGCCGCACTCCGCCGCCTCCGCCGCGCGCCGCCGTGCCGCGCCGCCCCGCTCCGGTGGTCGCCGCCACCTCGCCGAGCCTGCCGGCCCCCGCCGCCCGCTCCATCGCGGCCGGGACGCCGCGCCGCACCTCGCCTCGGTCGCCCTGCCGCCTCCTCGCAGCCCTCGTCGCCGGCAAGGCCGCCCCGGCGAGCTCCCCTCCGTCCGGCAAGCTCCCGTCGCCGGGGAACGACGGATCCGGCCAGCTACAGTGCGCGCCGCCGCCTCGATTTCCGCGCCGGGTCAAACCCTAGATCTGAGGGTTGTTTTTTTTCCAAGTCCCAGAATTTTCAGTTCATGTGCTCATGTTCACGGCTCCGTAACTTTGCATCCGTAGCTCCGATTCATGCATATAGCATATCAAAATGTTCATCTCAGAGAGTACCTCATTTCATTCCATTGCATCATTTTCATTTGAGTTCATCTTGATGCCCGAAAAGCTGTTAGAAGAGGGTTACTTGAGATATTTGTCAGATCTGCTACTCCGTTTAGCACTATTGTCATTTTTGCCATGATTATTGTGTGCATGTTATGACCTGATGCTCTACATGTGTTTTGTTAAGGGTTTTGTAATCTTTACAGAGGTGCAACCCATGTATTTTTAGGATGTGTGTGGTGACTTGTGCAAGCTTGCAAAGTGGTGCACTTGGTAATTCTGTTTCAGGGACTTAGTAATTTCACCAAGTCCTGGAGCTGTTTATCTCATGATGCCATATGTTATTGTTGTTTCCTAGTGATCCGTGCCTCTTTTGAGGATGATCGGTAAGGATGTTTTGTTAATCATGTAGTGCTCTATCCATCCATGTCTTTGTTTGCAATTATGGAGCAAACTAGCTTGAGTCAATCGAGCTCTACTTTTTCTACTTTGTGAATCTGGGCAGATTGTCAACCTATTTGCAATTTTGCCGATGATGTTGTAGTTGATCCGTGCATGCTATGCTATTGTTCTTGCCATGTATAGCTTGCATTTTGTGCCTTCTTGACGGGTGTATGCTTGTCTTGTCATGACTTGCACCGTAGTGAGTGCATCAAGCTCGTAAACATGCCTACTTGAGTTATATTTCAGCATGTGTCAGTTTTTCACTGAGTCTGAAAAGTGAATATGTTTTTGCTATGTTCACATGCTTGCAATTGTATTTTCTGATCCCTTTTGACACAAGGTCACTAAGGGACTTTTGTTAATCTCTTTGAGTAGCTCCATGCCATTCTTTACTTTATCATGTTAAGGTCCTGTAGCATATAACTTTGTTGCTCCGAAGAGGGCTACCTGATCTGAAATTCCAGACAAGTGTTAATTTCACTAAGTCTGGAATCTGTTTGTCATATGCATTTTTGCCATGCTTTTTTGAACCTGTTAATTGATTAATTGGCCATAGCTCAGTGCTAGACTTTTGTTAAGCATCTTGTAGGAATCCCTGCCATGTATTTTGTTTTCATGTTTGGGTGCTGTAGCATGTTCATCTCTTTGCGTTTAGTTGGCTACTTGCTGTAAATCGCAGACCGGTTTCATTTTTGAATCGCTTGCCATTTCCAAACCGTAACTTCGATTCCGGCATTCTTTATATCGTTTTCAAGCGGTTTCATCTCATCTTTCCAGTGGAACACTTGGATTTCCATGTTGAGGCCAGGTTCATGCATTTCTTGTCATATCTTGCATTTTGCATCCCGCATCGCATCCCGCATAGCATGTCATCATCGCATCGTCTTGTTTGGTTCTTGCACGGGGTTGATTGTGTCCTTGTTGCTTGTTTGTCTTGTTTGGGTAGAGCCGGGAGACGAGTTCGCTAACGAGGAGCCCGTTGAGTTTGCTTTCAAGGATCCAGTCAACTCTGACAACTTTGCAGGCAAGATGATCATACCCTCGAAATCACTACTATCTTTGCTATGCTAGTTTGCTCGCTCTTTTGCTATGCCATTGCTACGATGCCTACCACTTGCTTGCAAGCCTCCCAAATTGCCATGTCAAACCTCTAACCCTCCTTGTCCTAGCAAATCGTTGATTGGCTATGTTACCGCTTTGCTCAGCCCCTCTTATAGCGTTGCTAGTTGCAGGTGAAGATTGGAGGCCGTTCCTTGTTGGAACATCTTTTATTTACTTGTTGGGATATCATTATATTGCCATGTTATATTAATGCATCTATATACTTGGTAAAGGGTGGAAGGCTCGGCCTCTCGCCTAGTGTTTTGTTCCACTCTTGCCGCCCTAGTTTCCGTCATATCGGTGTTATGTTCCCGGTTTTTGCGTTCCTTACGCGGTTGGGTTATAATGGGAACCCCTTGATAGTTCGCCTTGATTAAAGCTTTTCCAGCAATGCCCAACATTGGTCTTACCATTTGCCACCTAGCCTCTTTTTCCCTTGGGTTTCCGGAGCCCGAGGGTCATCTTATTTAAACTCCCCCAGGCCAGTGCTCCTCTGAGTGTTGGTCCAAACTAGAGTCCTGTGCAGCGCCCCCTCGGGGAAACTCGAGGTTTGGTTTTAGTTGTATGGAGAGCTCATATGAGTGTGCCCTGAGAACAAGATATGTGCAGCTCCTATCGGGATTTGTCGGCACATTCGGGCGGTGTTGCTGGTCTTGTTTTAACCTGTCGAAGTGTCTTGAATTACCGAGATACCGAGTCTGATCGGAACGTCTTGGGAGGAGGTCTATTCCTTCGTTGAACGTGAGAGCTTGTCATGGGCTAAGTTGGGTCTCCCCTGCAGGGATTTGAACTTTTGAAAGCCATGCCCGTGGTTATGGGCATATGGGAATTTGTTAATGTCCGGTTGTAGATAACTTGAACCTTAACTTAATTAAAATGAATCAACTGAGTGTGTTACCGTGATGGCCTCTTCTCGGAGGAGTCCGGGAAGCGGACACGGTGTTGGAGTAATGTTTGCGCAGGTTGCTCTCTAGTTTCTCACTTGCGCTTTGCCTCCTATTCTCGCTCTCTTTTGCGAATAAGTTAGCCACCATACTTGCTAGTCGCTTGCTGCAGCTCCACTTATATTTACCTTGCCATACCTATAAGCTTAAATAGTCTTGATCGCGAGGGTGCGAGATTGCTGAGTCCCTGTGGCTCACAGATTACTATTACACCAAATGCAGGGCCTGATGATTCCGCTCTAGGAGACGCGTATGAGCTCAAGTGGGATTTCGACGAGGACTCTCAACGATACTATGTTTTCTTTCCCGATGATCAGTAGTGGTGCCCAGTTGGGGGTGATTGGGACCGTGTCGCATTTTGGGTTCTCTTTTATTTTGGCACTGTAGTCGGGCCATGAGTGTTTGGATGATGTAATGTTATTTATGTACTTAATTGACATGGCGAGTGTAAGTCAACTATGTTATCTCCCCTTTTTTATTCATATTACATGGGATGTTGTGAAGATTGCCTAACTTGCGACATATGCCTTCAATGCGATTATGTCTCTAAGTCGTGCCTCGACATGCGAGAGCTATACTCGCATCGAGGGTTTTACAAAGCATTACAGAACACAAACACAGACATGAGAGCTTACATTATTTGAATTAAAATGTGGCATATGCCTACAGATTTAAGATTGAAAAAAGATAAGTGCCCCATAATGCCTTTGCCCCTGTCCATCTCCTACAGGAAGAGGTCGAAGAGGCCGGAGGCGGGCACATATGGTATTCGGCGCCTCCCCAGGATCAGGACGGCGCCGCTCCCCAGCAAGGAGGAAGAAACCGAAGGGCAGGCGTGGATGGTGACGCTGCCGAGGGACCATACGGGAGGCACGGAGTCACCGACAAACACGACTCATCGGAATGGTCATCCCCGTTCTTGGCGCGTCGTGGGTTTTCGCTGCCGTCCGCATCACCACCACTCGAACACCTCGGTGCGGCCATCTCGTCGGACACCATGCTCTCTGGGTCTTCCCACAGAGAGCATGGTCGTCCCGAGGAGCCCAGACGTTAGAAGCCACTGCACGTCCCGAAGACGTATGTAAGAGAAGGGAGCCTTCCGACACGATAGAAGGATGATGACGGGGAAGAGCCAGATTCGCCCCTACTTGCGGCGAATCTTTTCCATGACCCCTCCCCGACGTCGCGGAGGGAAGAAGAATAGGGAGTGATCGACTACCACGCGCCATTTCCACTTCGAGCCACGACATGGTGTCGTTTGCGTCCCCTCCCACTGAGGTCAAGGCCATGGGTGGCCCGGCGGCAAGCGCGCAGGGGTTGCCACCCCCGATGTTGTCGCCACGCTGCCCGAGTCCCTCTTTCCGATCCATGGGAGGTTTCGAGATGGAGCTCGGGGGCTGTCCCCAGACTCTCCCCTTTTACATCACTAGCGAAAGTAAAAGACAAGAAGAGGAGGAATGCAAAGATGAGTGACTTCACCCTCCTCTGCCCCTCCCTTTTATAGGCAGGGCGAGGAGGGGAGCTGCTCCATCAACATGCGACCACCGCCCTCCTCTGCCAATTCAAGACGACCGGGCCCTCACCATGATGCTCTCCTGCACCATGCGCCTCCGTTACCTACACCACGCGATGCATGCATCATATGTGGTCAAGGATAAGGGCATGGTGGGAAGAGTGAATTTTCAGTTTCTACCCTATGCGTTAAAGTCATTCACGGGCCATTACTGGAGCGGCCCCACCACTATTGGCTTTACACGACGCATAGAGAAACTGGAAACTGGCCCGGAATCAAGGCTAATGAAGCAAAGAAGACTTCAAGAAACCAGCCTCTTCGGCAACCCTCGCGTGTGCACTTATTAGGCCCTACCCCGACAACGCTCGGTAGAGCATTTGGGGCAGGCCCACGGGCTTCTGTCGGTGCAACAATGTCGGTGTTCTGGGACCGGGGGTGCCCAGACTTGCCTGCATGTGGCCGGCGAGCGTGGCTCCATCAACGGCCTGGTATGGCCCTGCTTCAGCAGCAACAACTCAAGACCCTCGCGAGGCGGACAACACCAAGACCTCCCTGGGGGCAGCCTCACTAGTCTAGCTCCCGAATAGCGGAGATATCTATGCAAAGGGAACCTCGCGAGGTTCGCGTGACATGAGCCATGATGGCCAAGCCCAGGCAAGCGCCAGCGGGCGCAGTGTACCAGTTTCCTCTTTGGTGTCAAGGAGGCAAGCGCATACGTGGAGTCCTGAGGAATCAAGCAGATGTTTCCATATCGGGGCAACAATACCAAGACCAGCAGGACGGCAGGAGGAGGTCATCGAGGAGCCCACATCAGCATCACTACCAGAGCCTTTGGCAGGCAAAGACTACTTTTGTCAGGATAGCTTGTACTAGTTGTCCCCCTTCAAACTTGGCCGTTGTGGGATCCCTTCCCACCTAAAAATTTAGGAAAAAGACCAAGGCCAATATAAATATGACTTAGCCACCAACGTAGTAGGGGATCGACCCATCCAGATGCGGACAGATCATTCAGATCATCCTCACACTCACCAGCTCACCGAGCTCAAGAACACCTCACCTCCTGAGGATGTTCATCCACTGTATTAGTTCATCCTCAGCCCCCCGAGGAAATCCACCACATAGTGGAGTAGGGTATTACACCATGAGGTGGCCCGAACCAGTATAGACCCCCTGTGTCTCTTGTTCTTTGGGTTCATCGAGCTAGGCCGTGGGATTGTCGAGCGAGAGAGTCGGGGAGAGAGTGTTCTTCATGTAGACCCAGAGTTTGAACCTCTCAAGGGCTTGCCGGAACCCATAATCCGACATTTTGCGTGCCGGGTAGGGGTGTGCCGAAACCTCTCTTCAATTGATCGACACACCACTGCTCCACCGCTTCCATGGTTGCCGCTCGTCGAGCCCGTGCTGAGCGCTGAACCATTCTCAATGCTCGGGTCGCCTAGACGGCGCCCGTCGGCGGGCCTCCCCGTCGCTCTCCATCACCCGCTGCCAACGCGGCCACCGGCCCGGCGGGGACCGAGCAGCAAGCCTCGTGACTGCACCCCTCTGTGCGGCGCGACGGACGCATAGCCACCCTGTCCATGACTTCGGCCACCTCGTTGTCCCACACTCGACGCGGACCCGCGAGCGCGAAGGCCGTGCTACTCATGACACGCGATCTCTTGCGTTACCGCCCCGTCGATGACCTCTATGAAGACTAGCTGGACCGCATCGCCGAGCTCGTCAGCGCCGCAGGGGGTTCTCCTGCACCATCCCTTTTGCCGCCTCGTCCGCCTCCTGCTGCGGGCGACGGGGCCCATGGAGAACCTCCGCCGCCTCCACATTAAGACGTCACCCTCGCACCAAGACGCGTGGCCCCGTGGCGCAAACCACCGCACAGGGCGCCCGCGTGTGAAGAAGGAAGCTGCCGGGAAATCCCGCGGTTGCAAGAAGATGCTCCTGCACTCCCAGCACCACCATGTCAAGACCGCGGGTCGCCTGCGGCGGCGGCGCTTGGATACCAAGACAAGGTTCCACCTCCACGACGGGCTCCAGTCACCACCGCGGGCTGCCGAGCCTTCACCCCCAAGCTGCGCAGCGTTGTCCGGCCCTGGACAAGTTCATGGCGGTGACCCATCATGGTTAAAATGTCCTCAAGATTCCAGGAAGCTACGGCATCATCAGGGTCGCTTGCGAGGAAAACGATGCGTACCAGGCTGCGGCGGCAGAAGACCCGGACAACGAAGGTGCCATCTACCCTCTTGAGGTTGTCCCCAAGAAGAAGAAGCAGTTGCGCCGCCAGGAGCCTCAGGAGAGCGGTGTCTCCAGCGGCACCACCTCAGGACCAGTGCCCATGGCTGGGTTACCTACCTCCCTCACATAGGAAGGTGCGCCTGGTGCCCTCCTTAGGCTGGGCTCAGAGCTCTCTGTTGGAAGGTCTCTGACTTCGCCAATGTCACGAGGGAGGCGCTCGGACACCATGTGGAGGCATGCTTCACCGCACGCTTCCTTCATGAAGGCACAAGGCATGGAGTGCCTAGTGCTCAGGAGTTCATCACCAAGGCGACCGAGGAGCTTCAGGAGGTGAGAACCATGCGCGCCGATCATCGCTCACCACTTGGCACAAGTCCTTGTCCTGGCAAGGATGACGAGCTACGAGTCTGCGTCAACACCGCAGGGCTCAACAGGGCCGCATCGCAATAGCGTTTCTGGCCTTCACGCGTTGGTCGGTGCGAGGCTCCACCTCAAAGCTATGTTCGCATGCCATTTGGCCTTCCTAAAGTGGCTGTCACCTTCCAGCACCACCTGCGAAGCATTCTGGCAGCTCAGGAGGTCAGGCATCACGCAGTCCTGGCAGAGATGGCGACGGTTCTTCATGAGTCTCCCGGGACCCCAATGCCTCCTGAGGCTCTGGACCCAGGCGGCTCGTGAGGAGAAACTTCTTCAACATGTGTCTTCAGGTGCTTTAGCATCCCTCCAACAATGGTGCCAGGTGACTCTTTCCGATTCATTCAGTTGGGGGAGCCCATCGGGCAACATTATCCCCAAGTCACACGGGCATGTCCCTACGACATGTACGCTTTTGCGTCTTTAACTTACTCTCTCGGGGGCACCCCTCAGGCTGCATCTTACCCAGGCCGCGTGGGTCTGTCCCTGTGGCATGTATCGTTCTTACATTTATCCAAGCTAGCTTGCCTCCTCTCATGAATTACTTTATAATATTCACCTTCTTGCATGTTGCCCTTCGCGGACTCCCGCATTGCTGACCGGCCTCCTGCTCATCCTGCAACGGGGGCTACACATGCTGGCATGACGCTTGTGCTCGGGTCCGTCCCTGCAACGCTGATAAACTTGTGCGATCAAGCTCTGGCTCGCGGCCCACTCCGTGGACGTCACCTCACCAGATCCTCAGTGCCTCCATCTTCTTGCAGAAGGGACATCGGCAAGGAAGCGGTGCAATTATGAGTCATGCTCTTCTCTCGAACTAACCCACAGGAATATCTGGAGCTCAACTACAGGCGGCCTCGCCTGCTGCCCCCTTCTCTACGCGATTCGCTTGCGCGTTAAAGGGGGGACTCCTGAGCATAGCACCTCAGGAGTTCTTACTGACTCTCCAGCCCTCATCCCTAGCCTTGACCATGGGATCATGAAGCCTCGCTCAAGGGTCAGGACTCGAGGATGCAGAGTCGAGAAAGGGGCGACCTGTGCGACCCTGCCTACTAGTACCACCACAAAAACACAAGCCGAGCGTTGAGCAAGGGATCACCACCGAGTTGCCACAAGATAAGTCTCCCATGCGAAACAAAGCTAATCTCTCTGTTCGAAGCCCACCGCTCTCGTCAACTCGCTCCGGTAGAGCTGCCTTCCTTTTCGGTCTCCAGGAAGCTGCTTGCACGCCAAGGGGGACCTCCTGAGCATCGCGCCTCGGGAGATCTTACCAGACCTCGGGCCACTCACCTCCTGGCTTTGACCACGACATTACGACCTGGCATACCAGCGATGGCTGGAGCCTACCTGGGGACTGGGACCTAACGGCGTAGAGCGCTAAAGTTAATGCAAGAATGATAAGGGGGAGTAATGCCTAAGCGAGACACGCAGCCACAACCTCATGTTAAGAGTAATAAGCGATGGAACAAAAGCATTACAGGTTATTTACATACCCTCTTGGGGTTCGTTTCGATTCCTCGCAGGGAACGAAAGAAGAACGGCCTCAGGAAGCCCCGACTGCAGGCACCGCCACTGATGGCATCATCAACAGTGGGCCATGTGAGGCTGACGCCAACCCCATCCAGATCACCGTCGGCATCGGGCAGAGGCCGCCACGGTGCTCCGGGCGCGGCGGGTGCCTGGGGGCACGTAGCTGTCGGCGCTCGACTCCGGAGAGTCGCTGGACTCCCAGGAGTCATCGCTGCTGCTGGAGGAGCCACCGGCAGGACCCATGGTCGGCACTGCGCCCGCCGCCTCTCCCTCCTGACGGTCTCCTCCGGGGCAGCACTCCAGGCGACGACATTCCTCGTCGAAGACCTTGAAGAATAGTGTGGAGGCGTCGTCATACTCAAAATGGATGGCGAGGGCCCCCTCCGTGTGACAAGCGTGGGTGACCACGTCCCATCAATCGCCACACGTCGTCCGAGGCCACAAGTGGTTGGGGCCCACGGCGCTCCGCACTTGCCCTTTGGCTTCGCCTCGAAGCCAAGTTCGAGCGCATGTTGGGCCCGGGGCTACTGTCGGCGTTCTGGGACGGGGGGTGCCCAGACTTGGTTGCCTGCGGCCCACGAGTGTGGCTCCATCAATGACCCGGTACGGCCCATCTTCAGCAGCAACAACTCAAGACCCTCGCAAGGGGCCAAGGCTCGCAAGGCGGACGACAACAAGACCTCCCTAGGGGCAGCCTCACTAGGGTGGCTCCCGAGGAGCGCAGATATCTATGCAAAAGGCACCTCGGGTGGTTCGCGTGGCGTGAGCCATGACGACCAAGGCCAGGCGGGCGCCAGCGGGCGCAGTGTACCAGTTTCCTCTTTGGTGTCAAGGAGGCAAGCGCAGACGTGGAGTCCCGAGGAATCAAGCAAAGGTTTCCATATCGGTTCAACAAGACCAAGACCAGTAGGACGGCAGGACGGAGGTCATCGCGGAGCCCACAACAGCATCAGCACGAGAGCATTTGGCAGGCGAAGACTACTTTTGTCAGGATAGCTTGTACTAGTTGTCCCCCTTCAAACTTGGCCGTTGAGGGATCCCTTCCCGCCTAAACATTTGGGAGGAGGACCAAGGCCACTATAAACAGGACTTAGACACCACCGTAGTAGGGGATCGACCCATCCAGAGGGGGACGGATCATTTAGATCATCCTAACACTCACCAGCTCACCAAGCTCAAGAACACCTCACCTCCTGAGGTTGTTCATCCACTGTATTAGTTCATCCTCAGCCCCCCGAGGCAATCCACCACACAGTGGAGTAGGGTATTACAACGCGATGTGGCCCGAACCAGTATAAACCCCTGTGTATCTTGTTCTTTGGTTTCGTCGAGCTAGGCCATGGGATTGTTGAGCGAGCGAGTCGGGGAGAGAGTGTTCTTCGTGCGCACCCCAGAGTTCGAACCTCTCAAGGGTTTGCCGGTACCCATAATCTGACAAACAAACCTTGGGTCTGTTGCCCAGACTGTGCATAGGCACAATAACAAGATTGAAGCAGCAGCTCAAGTCAGAGTGCAAGAACCAAGAGATTCGAGGGACCAACATGCAGATCAGAAGGACCAAGATCAAGCCAGAGAAGCAAGGTATCATGAAGGGAGAAGCCTCCCTTGCCGCGCTGACGAGCCCGGCGAGGGGCGAGGCCACCCCCAGAAGCCGACAACCAAAGCACCCTGGCAGGGCCTGTCAGGGCTCACGGAGGCAAAACCACCTCGCCAACCACTCTACCATGACCCACGTCATCGATCAGTGCGGTGTCAAGCCGCAAAGTGATTAAGTGGCAGCCATTCACCACATGGCAGCCATTTCCTACAGGAGAAACCTGTAGATGACACCCGTCCCGCGACGTGTCAAGCAAGCAGGTGCGGAGCAGGCAAGATAGCGCGACAAGCCTTAACGGGCAACCAATGATGTGACATTGAGTGGTGCATTCAATGCGCCCTGTCAGCCCATAGAGTTAGGTATGATAGCACTGTTTGCTATCTTATCAGTGCGTAATGACCACTTTTCCACTATGATAACCCCTTGACCTATAAAAGGAGGCCCATGGCAACCATAAAAAGGGTTAGATGGTTAGATAACTCACACCTCAATACGTGCGTAGTCACTGTAGCCTGAGGCAACCCTTGCTGGGCAAGTGTACTACGCACCACCACCACCTTTCCATCATCCATCCACCAAAGCAGGAGTAGGATTTTAGGCCTCGCGGCCACCCGAACTTGGCTAAAATTGTCTATGTGATCTCTGTCATGCTGCCCCACGCTTGTCTTCTCTTTGTGCAACGCCTCGCCCCCTGCCGAACCATCAAGGGACCTCCTGGTCCCATAGGTGGTCGTGGTTTCCCGCGACAATCATGCACCCGGTAGCGCGGGCAAAAGCGGTCACGCTGCTGGATCCGAGCAACCCATAGAATATCGGGCGAACGGCATCAGCAATCTCCCAGACGCCATCCTTGGGGAGATCATCTTCCTTCTCCCCACCAAGGATGGCTACCGCACACAGGTCCTCTCATCTGTGTGATGCACTCTGTGGCGCGCTGCACCTCTTAATCTTGACTGTCGATGGCTATGTGTCATTCATGATTTTGAACTCCATGAAGCCATCATCTCATCCCATCAGGGCTATGTTCAACGCCTATGCATCCTGGCATGTTGCCGACTGCACATACCCTGCACGGTGGACGCCTGGCTGACATCCGGTCAATTCAAAAAACTCCCTCATCTTGAATTCTACCATTACTACGCAAATAGCTTTCCACCAAGCGTTGTAGCTATGCCCTCACCACCAATGTCCATCTCATGGTTTTCCTCCTCTCTCCAAACCACCACCAGCCTAGACCGGTGTCATCTACCAGGCAATCTGGTACAATTGCTTCAACTCCCACTGCTAAAAAAACTCGCGCTAGTGGTGGTCAATCTGTCGAAGGCCTCACTGCACATCATCATCCACTCATGCTGCCCTGCCCTGGAGCGCTTGCTGCTTGTTTTTGGAAAATAAATTCATATCTATTGTTTCCAAATAAAGTCGCCTCACCATGTAAGCATTGGAATTTTCTTTAAAGGAGAGGAGCTCATCATCAAAGACGCCCCTTCACTCCAAAGGCTACTCCTTGATTATTGTTATGCACCTTCACAAATAACTGTGGTCTTGTAGGATCAAAAGAATGCCTAGAGGGGGGTGATTAGACTACTTGACCAAATAAAAATCTAGCCTTTTCTAAATTTTAAGTCTCGGCAGATTTGAGCAACTTAGCACAATTCAAGTAATCAACCTACACATGCAATTCTACGAGTATAGTAGCGGAATGTAAAAAAATCATATGAAGGTAAAAGGAGGAGTTTGGAGGGAACAAACGCAATGTGGACACAGAGATTTTTGGCGTGGTTCCGAGAGGTGGTGCTATCGTACATCCATGTTGATGGAGACTTCAACCCATGAAGGGTAATGGTTGCGTGAGGGCTCCACCCATGAAGGGTCCATGAAGAAGCAACCTTGTCTATCCCACCATGGCCATCGCCCATGAAGTACTTGCCTCACTTGGGTAGATCTTCACGAAGTAGGCGATCTCCTTGCCCGTACAAACTCCTTGGTTCAACTCCACAATCTTGCCGAAGGCTCCCAAGTGACACCTAACCAATCTAGGAGACACCACTCTCCAAAAGGTAATAAATGGTGTGTTGATGATGAACTCCTTGCTCTTGTGCTTCAAATGATAGTCTCCCCAACACTCAACTTCTCTCTCATAGGATTGGATTTGGTAGAAAGATGATTTGAGTGGAAAGCAACTTGGGGAAGGCTAGAGATCAAGATTTATGTGGTTGGAATGGAATATCTTGACCTCAACACAAGTGTAGGTGGTCCTCTCTCAGAAAGTGTATGTTGGAAGTGTTGGCATGTTCTGATGGCTTTCTCCATGAATGAAGAGTGGGTGGAGGGGTATATATAGCCTCCACACAAAATCTAACCGTTACACACAAATCTCCAAACTCGGTGGGACCGAATTATAAAACTCGGTCAGACCGATTTAGTTCAAAATGTGAACGTTAGGATTTTCGGTGGGACTGATTCCATTAGGGTTAGGGCATAACGTAATCTCGGTGAGACAGGTTACACAAACTCGGTGGGACCGATTTTGTTAATAGACAAATAGAGAGTTGGTCAGGAAAACTCGGTGGGACCGATTCGCTCATCTTGGTTAGACCGAAGTGTTACGAAGGGGAAATAGAGAGTTTGCATTGCAATCTCGGTGGGACCGATCTCTCATCTCGGTTGGACTGAAATGTTACGAAGGGAAACAGAGAGATTGCAATCCCATCTCGGTGAGAAAGAGATCCTTATCGGTGAGACCGAAGTGACTAGGGTTTGTGGCAGTGGCTATGTCAAGTAAACTCAGTGGCGCCGAATAAAAGATTTCGGTGGGGCTGAGTTTGACTTTTGGTTTGGGAATGTGGATATGATAAAGTAGTTGAGGGTTTTTGGAGCATATCACTAAGCATTTTGAGCAAGTAACTCATTAAGCAACACCTCACCCCCTTTTAATAGTATTGGCTTTTCCTATGGACTCAATGTGATCTTGGATCACTAAAAGTAAAGTGTAGAGTCTTGTGCTTTGAGATTGAGCCAATCTGTTTGTCCTTAGCATTTTGAGGGGTCCACTTTCTAATCCATGCCATGCCAATCATTGAGCTTTCCTGAAATTTTTATCTTAAAATAGCATTAGCTCAATGAGCTATATGTTGTTAGGAATTACCAAAACCACCTAGGGATAGTTGCACTTTCAATCTCCCCCCTTTTAGTAATTGATGACAACATATAGATCAAAGCTTCGACAAATGATCATAAGATTGAAAAACATCATCGCTTTGAGAAGTATGTGATAAGCAAGAACTCCCCCTAAATTTGTGCATTATTTAGGATTTGTGTTTGAATGCAAATGCACAATCGATTAGGATCATGGGTTACTCTTCCATGTCACATACATCTTGGTGGAGCACTCAAAATGATAGAAATTAAAATCATGCACTCATCACCAAGCAAGTGAATGATCATATGTGAGATATAAAAGATAGTATCATCCAAACAAGCATTAAAGTAGCAAATGATCAACCACATGATCAAACAAGTATCTCACAAGGACATATGTTCAATAAAAAGTTCAACCAAAAGCAAGAGAGATAAAAAGCAAGACACTCTCTCTCGAAGCCTATGATCTATGCATATTTCTCCCCTTTGGCAACAAGTTACCAAAAAGTTTGAAAATGCATAGTGCTATGTGTCTCTCAGGCTTGGTCTTCGGGAGGTGGTGTAGCGAGAACTCCAAGGACGAAGGCATCCATCGATGTAGTTGGAGCTGGTGGAGTGGGTGCTGGAGGTGGCACTCGAGCTATAGCTGCTTGTGCTGACAATGTAGCTCTAGCATCAGAAACTGGCACTGCAGCAGACATCGGACCTCATGGCACACGCTGAAAAGCATCAGTAGTTGCCTTCCCTCTCCTCTCTTCTGCTTCCTCCTAAAGCTGCTCTACTGCAGTCTGTATCTCAGTTACCTTGCGGTCAAGATCATAGAATTTTGTCTCAACAATCCTCTCCAGGCTCTCCTGATTCCGAGTCAGGGTGGCCAAGCCCTTCTCAATCCTTAGTGTAGCTTGAATCGGATAGCCTAATTGATCTTGCTTGCTCTTCAGGAAAACTTGAGATGCCTCTTCAACACATGGCATCTTGGCAGCTTTCTCAACCTTAGCTTTGGTTCTCTTCTCCTGGGCATGAACGGATGATGGTTCGTCCTCATTCATCACAATAGTGTTGTCTTCAAAATCAGGATGTAAGGGTAGGTTCTCCTTCTCCAGCAAATATGTTCATGTGCCCATCTTGGAGTTGATCAGCTCCTAAGTGTGTGGAGCATACCCACAGCTCCTCTTCTGATCAATAGATGTCCTCTTTATTGTTTCTACAATCAAACTCATAAGCTTGAACTTTTGAGGGACATCAAAGATTTGCAGCATGTTGATGGAGTTTCCTCTGATCATCTTGTGATCTCCTGACTTGGGTAGCAATGTGTGCCTTAAGATCTAGTTAATAGTAGGTAGACCAAACAACAGGAAATGTACAGATCCAAGCTTGTGTGTCTCCAAAGCTTTATCTAGGATCTCTTTGTACATGTTTTCCATGGAGTTGTGATCCTTCTTTTTCTTGGCATACACACACATCCAAGTCATCCTCATATTCTTCTGAGGCATTGATTAGCTTGGCCCATTCTTCAATAGTGGATTGGTACCTAGTACCTTTAGACATCCATACTATCCTTCCATCTGGATAGAACTGGAAAGTGGAGTAAAACTACATGATCAGCTCATCATTCCATTTGGTGAGCTTTTGTCCAACAAATTCATCTACTCCACATCCTTTGAAGCTATCATATACTCCTGGGAAGTGATATTAATTCTCCTTGATGTATTCCCAATCCACCCATTTCATGTCACATACAATGAGCTTCTTGTCAAGGAAAATAGTCTCATAGAAGTCTTGTTGTTCCTTTTTGTGGAACGTGTAATTAACTGCAGTCCTCCTCCTAACAGCATAGGGATCAGACTGTCTCCACAATCTCAGTCCTGCATCTTTCCTGATGTGCATGTCCTCAGCGACTTGATGAGCATCATTATGGTTAGGAATTTTGGGCTTCGACTTCCTCAAAACATGTGAATCATCTTCTTCTTCTTCAGCTTCAGGCACTGGGCCTTGTTCTTCTCTGTTGCAGGAATACTTCTAGTGTTTCTCTTGGGTGCAGAAGGCTTCGAAGCTGGAGCTTTGGGAGCAGACTTGGGCTTAGATGGAGTAGCCGCTGATTTCATAGCATCTCCCATGAGCTTTTGAAACTTGGGAGCTGGAGCAGCATCCTCTTCCTCTTCATCTTCTTCTGGATCTCTCATAATGGAGGATCTACCAAGCACTCTAGCAGTGGTCTTCTTAACCCTTTCCTTCCTCTTCTTTCCTTCTCCAACAGCCTCTCCAGTTAGCTTGGAGGTTTCAGGATTTGAGGCTCTAACCTTTAAGGTTGGCACCCTCTTGGCAGGGGCCTTTTTGTGCAAGCTAGACTTAGTTGTAGCAGCTGACCCATATTATTTCTTCAGCACCTTCTTCTTGGAGCTGACTTCCTCCTCAACAGCCAAATAGTCCTCATCTTCAGAATCTGAGGTTTTCTTCTTCCTTGACCTGGTGGTTGCTTTCGGCAAGTTACATGGTGTGCTCCTGCTTCCCTCATCATAACTGCTTGCGGAACTAGTGCCCTCACTCAATTGCATTTGTTCTTTAGACCTGTTCTGACTGTCACTTTGATCAGACATCTCTGCAAACTTACTGACAGCAGACCCTGTGAATCGATATAGATGAGGTAGAGTGGATGAGCATCACAAAGTGTAGAGTTTTTGCAAAACAAATGACTTAAAAACTTAGTTTTAGTTCTCCACAGAAAGCATTTCAGAGCTAACGATTTGTAAACTCGGTGATACCGAAGCAGCTTTTGGAACCTAAACTAGTGAACTCAGTCAGACCGGGTCACAGTTCGGTGGGACCGAGACTGCTAGGGTTTGACAAAGAATCGAACTCGGTCACATCGATTTGCAGTTTTCGGTCAGAAGGAAAGTGCAAGTGCAATGGCCTAAGCCAAATCGGTGAGACCGATTTCTACAATTCGGTCGGTCCAAGATGAGTTCAACGGAGACCTAACCCTAAATTTTCAAATCTAATCTAATCTAAGGGATGTTTTCAGTGGATAGAGTGTTTGCATACGTGGTCATGATCATGGCAAAGTAATGTGCTACGAATCGGAGTTAAAAGAATAGCACAAGAGATCGAACTCGTACCCTAGTTCAGCGTAGCTCGCTACGGCGGCAACGGGGGGGCGGGCAGAATTCCATTGACGGCGATGGAAACCAGCGGCCGGGGTTCGCTGGCGGCGAGAAGACGATCTGGACACCCGAGGCGGTAGAGTAGGATACGCGCGGGCTGAGTTCGAAGAAATTTCCAAAATCTCACCCGTGGGTTTATATATCCCGACCCTGTCGGTGTGACCGAGTGGAACAACTCGGTGGCAGTGAGATGCAGAATCGCAAGCGATTACTGCAACTCGGTGTGACCGAAAAGTTCAAAGTGGTTGCATCGAGATTGAAAACCTAGATCAACTTAGTGATCTCGGTGTGATCCAAATGGATGACTCAGTCATGCCGAAATACACAACGAGGTTTTGGAAGTTTAAGTCTATGACGAATCAGGGACTCCAAGTGCTCCTCACACAAAGTGGTTGGAATATGACTTGATCAAACTTTGTGATGTAGCATGAATAGAGTTTGAGACAAGAAAAGCATAGATAGCTAGAGGGAGTTCTTAGGCATTCTTGTCAAACCATTTGGCAAAAGAGAAAAAGCCAAACAATCAAAGCGACAAATGGATGTCCTCAAATGAGTAAAATATGCATCCAACATGCTCACACAATAAAATGACAAATGAAATATGTGACAAAGCATGTACAATCACTCTAGCATCTATCAAACAATTTGGTGATGACTAGGTCATATATATATGAGTACATTGACTCAGAGTCAAATGAGAACATTTGATTGTAGATCATACTCATCGGTTTAAGAACAAGTGGGATTACCACTTTTACATAAAGCATTGTTGCGTTCAAACCATTAGAGTTGCTTTAGCTTAATTGATTAGAGTAAAGCTCCCCCTAGATGTGATATCCCCCTTAACAGGGATGAACTAACCTTGGGTTTTGTCGATGACGACTTCATGTAGGTGTTGAAGATGTGGATGCTCAATGTTGATGTAGATCATTCGGAGCAATCCTTTGGAGTGAGTTACACTTTCAATACCTACACGGGTTAGTCCCACAAGGAACAAACAAGGATATCCATAGACATAGAGTGATATTCACATGAGATGATGTCCATCAATGCATTATGTTACCTTGTCCCTTGTCTTACCAACAAGAGGGTTTGTGACTCCTTGAACTAGTGCAAGATATGGAAGTTGTTTGCACTTGTCCTTGCCAAGATAATAAGAGTGAAGTATGTTGGCGGAGTCACCCTCAAGAACTCTCTAGTTCTTCTTCTTAGGGATCCACACCAACTTGACGGGAATCCTTGGAGTTGTAGTCATACTTGATGAAGTGGAACTTGATGTAGTCTTGGGAACCCACTTGACCAAGGCCTTCGGTGCTTCTTCAAATGCATCAATCTCCTCTTGAAGCTTGTCCTTGACTTTTAGCTTGTGCTCTTGTGGTGGAAGATCATCTTGAGCTTGTGTTCCTTGGAAAGAAGTAGGATCATACTTCTCTTGTTGAGGAACAAACTTCGTCTTGGGGTATTGATCTTCTTCCCACTCAACTCCATTAGCATTGAACTTCGTTCAAAACCAACACCTTGATTCTTCTGGTGTCTTCCTTGCTTGCGTACAATTTCCTCAAATTGCTTACTTGCGGCAAGACTCTTGTAAACACCTTTCTCTATGATTCCCTTCAATAAGCTATTTTCTAGTTGAAGTGTAACTTGTCTAAGAGAATCATTAGTGGAATCAAGAGAACTACTAGAATCAACAACATTGGACATAGCATGATTGTTGTTACTACTAGAGGAAGAATCTTTCTTGTTCTTGTTGCTAGATTTAACTTGTGGCATGTAAGTAGACAAGAGTAAACGCTTGGCAATGTCAGAACAACTTTTCTTGTGAAGATCATCATTGATTGCTTTTAAGAACTCATGCTCTTGCTCAAGGTTGAGCTTTTAAATGCGTAGCTTCTCACGACTCTTTAAAAGTTCTCGATGATCTTCCAAGGTAGTTTCATGAGCTAACTTAAGAGTGTTTAGTTCTTTAGTTAGACGCTCAATCTCCTTCTTATCATTGTCATTAGTTTTATCTTGATTAACATGATTAATGTCAAGTTCATCATAGTTTTCATAACTAGAGTTGTCAACAAGTAAATCATCATCACCTAGCAAATCATCTTCATCACTATTGAAATCAACATACTCGAGGTGTGATACCTTTGGGCCTTTAGCCATGAAGCATCTTCCAATTCCTTCATTTGGTGACTCAAATATTTCGTAGGAACTGGTTGACACATGTGCTAGACTGGCAACACCTTCATCTTGAGTATATTTGGAGTCGGAGTGATTGTCGGAGTCAGAGCCGGATACCCATTCACCAACATGAGCTTAATGTCTTCGTTTTATGTAGCTCTTTGATGACTTGTCCTTCCTTTCCGAATCCTTGCTTCTCCGTGATGTTCTTCGTTCATAACCGTCATCTCTACTCCTTCTCTCTCTTGGTGGTGATTCTTCTCTTCTACTTCTTCTTTTGGGAGAATCTTCTCTTCTTTTGCAGGGAGTCGTAAACTCATTGTAATATTGTCTGGGTCTTCCACAATTGTAGCAATTGCGCTCACGACTAGAAGATCTTTTGTTGTTGTAGGACCTTGACTTCGAACTTCTTTCCTTGCTTATGCTCTTGTAAAACTTGTTGAAGTTCTTCACCATTAGGCTCAATTCTTTGTTGAAGGTTTGTTTCTCACTTGATGATGTGGGAGCATCGCATGAGGCTTTGTAAGCACCACTTGACTTGTTGTGAAGCCCTTCCTTATCCTTGAGTGACATCTCATGAGAAACAATTCTTCCAATGTCTTCCGTTGGCATGCGATCTTTGTAATTGGGCATCATTTGGATCAATGTGCACATGGTATCATATTTTCCATCCAAGGTTCTTAGGATCTTCTTAATGATGAATCTATCGGTCATCTCTTCACTTCCAAAGCCGACAATCTCATTTGTGATGAGAGCAAGCCTAGAGTACATTTTAGCGACACCTTCACCATCCTTCATTTTGAACTTGTCAAGTTGACTTCGACGCACATCCAATTTGGATTCCTTGACGGAGTTGTTACCTTCATGCATATCAATAAAAGTATCCCAAATTTCCTTTGCATTCTCAAGACGGCTGATTTTGTTGAATTCTTTGGGGCACAATCCGTTGAAGAGAATATCACAAGCTTGAGCATTGTATTGCAGCATCTTCAACTCTTCCGCGGTAGCTTCACGGTTTGGTTCTCTCCCATCAAAGAATTCACCTTGCAAGCCAATACACACAATAGCCCAAACGGTGGGGTTATGTCCAAGAATATGCATTTTCATCTTATGCTTCCAACTAGCAAAATTAGTACCATCAAAAGGACCTCTACGGTGGTAATTTCCCTCGCTAGACGCCATACTCTCCTAGGTTGTGAAACCAGGGCTATGATCACCAAAAGCTATGGAAATCAGAGCAAATGGAGACCAAAGCTCTGATACCACTTGTAGGATCGAAAGTATGTCTAGAGGGGGGTGATTAGACTAGTTGACCCAAAAAAAATCTAGCCTTTTCCCAATTTTATGTCTTGGCAGATTTTAGCAACTTAGCACAATTCAAGTAATCAACCTACACGTGCAATTCGAAGAGTATAGTAGCGGAATGTAAAACGGTTGCATACGAAAGTAAATGGAGGAGTTTGGAGGGAGCAAACGCAATGTGGACACGGAGATTTTTGGCGTGGTTCCGATAGGTGGTGCTATCGTACATCCATGTTGATGGAGACTTCAACCCACGAAGGGTAACGCTTGCGCAAGTCCATGGAGGGCTCCACCCATGAAGGGGCCACGAAGAAGCAACCTTGTCTATCCCACCATGGCCATCGCCCATGAAGGACTTGCCTCACTTGGGTAGATCTTCACGAAGTAGGCGATCTCCTTGCCCGTACAAACTCCTTGGTTCAACTCCACAATCTTGACGGAGGCTCCCAAGTGACACCTAACCAATCTAGGAGACACCATTCTCCAAAAGGTAATAGATGGTGGGTTGATGATGAACTCCTTGCTCTTGTGCTTCAAACGATAGTCAACCCAACACTCAACTCTCTCTCATAGGATTGGATTTGATAGAAAGATGATTTGAGTGGAAAGCAACTTGGGTAAGGCTAGAGATCAAGATATATGTGGTTGGAATGGAATATCTTGACCTCAACACAAGTGTCGGTGGTTCTCTCTCAGAAAATGTATGTTGGAAGTGTAGGCATGTTCTGATGGATTTCTCCACGAATGAAGAGTGGGTGGAGTGGTATATATAGCCTCCACACAAAATCTAAACGTTACACACAAATCTCCAAACTCGATCGGACCGAATTATAAAAGTCGGTCAGACCGATTTAGTTCAAAATGTGAATGTTAGTATTTTCAATGGGACCGACATGTCAACTCGGTGGGACCGATTCCATTAGGGTTAGGGCATAACGTAATCTCGGTGAGACCGATTACACAAACTCGGTGGGACCGATTTTGGTAATAAACAAATAGAGAGTTGGTCAGGCAAACTCGGTGGAACCGATTCGCTCATCTCGGTTAGACCGAAACGTTACGAAGGGGAAACAAAGAGTTTGCATTGCAATCTCAGTGGGACCGATCGCTCATCTTGGTTGGAACAAAAAGTTATGAAGGGAAACAGAGTGGTTGGAATCCCATCTCGGTGAGACCGAGTGTAACACCCCGGATATGACTTTCCCAATTTGTACTCCAACTCTTGCCGTTTCCGGTGTTAAGTTATTTTATTTTCTCGGGTTCGGGTTTTTGTCTGCGTGTGTTGTTGTCGTTGTCATGCATCTCACATCATGTCATCATGTGCATTGCATTTGCATACGTGTTCGTCTCATGCATTCGAGCATTTTCCCCGTTGTCCGTTTTGCATTTCGGCGCTTCGTTCTCCTCCGGTGGTCATTTCTAGCTTTCTTTCGTGTGTGGGGATTAAACATTTCCGGATTGGACCGAGACTTGCCAAGCGGCCTTGGTTTACTACCGGTAGACCGCCTGTCAAGTTTCATATCATTTGGACTTCGTTTAATACTCCAACGGTTAACCGAGGGACCGAAAAGGCCTCGTGTGTGTTGCAGCCCAACACCCCTCCATTTTGGCCCAAAACCTACCTAAACCTGCTCCATCATCTAGAGCGTTCGATCACGATCGCATGGCCGAAAACCGCACCTCATTTGGACTCTCCTAGATCCCTCTATGCCTATTTATACCTCCCCCATTTCCAAATTCGGATCTCTCCCCGTCCAACCCTAAAAAAAAGATCTCCGCCGCCGCCTGACAACGTCCGCGCCGGGCCGGACGTGTCTGCCCGATCCGCCGCCACCACTCAGCTCGCGCCATGTGGCGCCGGCGCGCCCCACATCGCCGAAGCCCGCCGGGCCCAACCCCGGCCCCCGCGGCCCACATCGCCGGCGCCGCCGCATCCGCCGCCGACGCCGTCCCCAACTCCGGCCGCCACCCTCCTCTCCCGCGCCGCCTCGGCGAGCTCCGGCCTCCACAAGCTTCTCCCGCGAGCGCGTGAACAGTAACTCCGGCGATCTCCGTAATCCGTGCCAGATCCAGATCGGAAAATATCTGAGTGTTGACTTTCGCCCGAAACCCTAATCCATGTGCTCCTGTTCGTCGCATCATAACTTTGCATCCGTTACTCCGTTTTTGGGATATAGCATATCAAAATGTTCATCTCAGAGAGTACATCATTTCATTCCATTGCATCATTTTCATTTTAGCTCATCTTGATGCCCGAAATTCTGTTAGAAGAGGGCTACTTGAGATAATTTTTAGATCTGGTACTCCATTTGCATACTTGTCATTTTTGCCAGGATTATTGTGTGCATGATATGCCCTTGAGCTCTACATATGTTTTGTTAAGGGTTTTGCCATCTTTCCAGAGGTGCAACCCATGTATTTTTGTGATGTGTGTGGTGACTAGTGCAAGCTTGCGAAGTGAGGCACTTGGTAGTGCTGATTTCAGGGACTTAGCAATTCCACTAAGTCCTTGGGCTGTTTATTTCATATGGCCATATGCTCATGTTGTTTCCTAGTGATCTGTGCCTCTTTTGAGGATGATCAGTAAGGATGTTTTATTAATCTTGTAGTGCTCTATCCATCCATGTCTTTGTTTGCAATTATGGAGCACCCTATCTTGAATCAATCGATCTCTACTTTTGCTACTTTGTGAATCTGGGCAGTTTGTCAACTTGTTTGCAATTTTGCCGATGATGTTGTAGTTGATCCGTGCATGCTATGTTATTGTTCTTGCCATGTATAGCTTGCATTTTTGTGTGTTCTTGATAGATGTATGCTTAGCTTTTCATGTCTTGCTCCGTATTGAGTGCATCGAGCTCGTAAACATGCCTACTTGATATCTGTTGTCAGCATGCTCCAGTTTTCACTAAGTCTGAGAACTGATTATGTTTTTGCCATGTTCGCATGCTCGCAATTGTTTTTTCTGATCCCTTCTGGCTCAAGGTCACTAAGGGACTTTTGTTAAGCTCTTTGAGTAGCTCCATGCCACGCTTTACTTTGCCATGTTCAGGTCCTGTAGCATGTAGTTTTGTTGCTCCGAAGATGGCTACCTGATCTGAAATTCCAGACAAGTGTTAATTTCACTAAGTCTGAAATCTGTTTGCCATATGCATTTTTGCCATGCTAGTTTGGACCTGTTAATGGATGAATTGGCCGTAGCTCAGTGCTAGACTTTTGTTAAGCATCATGAATGCATCCCTGCCATGTATTTTGTTGCCATGTTTGGGTGTTGTAGCTTGTTCATCTCTTTGCTTTTAGATGGCTACTTGCTGTAAATCGCAGACCGGTGCCATTTTTGTATTGCTTGCCATTTCCAAACCGTAACTCCGATTCCGATGTTCTTTATATCGTTTTCAAGAGATTTCATCTCATCTTTCCAGTGGCGCACTTGGATTCCCAAGTTGAGGCCAGGTTCATACATTCCTTGTCACATCTTGCTTATGCATCCCGCATTGCATCCCGCATAGCATACCATCCTTGCATCATGTTGTTGAGCTTTGCACGTGGTTGATTGTGTCCTTGTTGCTTGTTTGTCTTGTTTGTGTAGAGTCGGGAGACGAGTTCGCTTACGAGGAGCCCGTTGAGTTTGCTTTCGAGGATCCAGCCAACTCTGACAACTTTGCAGGCAAGATGATCATACCCTCGAAATCACTACTATCTTTGCTATGCTAGATTGCTCGCTCTTTTGCTATGCCAATGCTACGATGCCTACCACTTGCTTTCAAGACTCCCAAATTGCCATGTCAAACCTCTAACCCACCATGTCCTAGCAAACCGTTGATTGGCTATGTTACCGCTTTGCTCAGCCCTCTTATAGCGTTGCTAGTTGCAGGTGAAGATTGGAGGCCGTTCCTTGTTGGAACATTTATTTACTTGTTGGGATATCATTATATTATCTTGTTATCTTAATGCATCTATATACTTGGTAAAGGGTGGAAGGCTTGGCCTCTCGCCTAGTGTTTTGTTCCACTCTTGTCGCCCTAGTTTCCGTCATATCGGTGTTACGTTACCGGATTTTGCGTTCCTTACGCAGTTTGGTTATAATGGGAACCCCTTGATAGTTTGCCTTGATTAAAGCTTTTCCAGCAATGCCCAACCTTGTTTTTACCATTTTCCACCTAGCCTCTTTTCCCTTGGGTTTCTGGAGCCCGAGGGTCATCTTATTTAAACCCCCCCCCCCGGGCCAGTGCTCCTCTGAGTGTTGGTCCAACCTAGAGCCCCTTGCAGCGCCACCTCGGGGAAACTCGAGGGCTGGTTTAAGTTGTACGGATTGCTTATCCGATTGTGCCTTGAGAAAGAGACATGTGCAGCTCCTATCGGGATTTGTCGGCACATTCGGGCGGTGTTGCTGGTCTTATTTTAACATGTCGAAGTGTCTTGAAGAACCAAGGTACCGAGCCTGATCGGAACGTCTCGGGAGGAGGTCTATTCCTTTGTTGACCGTGAGAGCTTGTCATGGGCTAAGTTGGGACTCCCCTACAGGGATTTGAACTTTCGAAAGCCGTGCCCGCGGTTATGGGCAGATGGGAATTTGTTAATGCCCGGTCGTAGATAACTTGAACCTTAACCTAATTAAAATGAATCAACTGAGTGTGTTACCGTGATGGCCTCTTCTCGGCGGAGTCCGGGAGGTGGACACGGTGTTGGAGTAATGTTTGCGCAGGTTGCTCTCTAGTTTCTCGCTCGCTCTTTGCCTCCTCTTCTCGCTCTCTTTTGTAATCAGGATAGCCACCATATATGCTAGTCACTTGCTGCAGCTCCACTTATATTTACCTTGCCTTACCTATAAGCTTAAATAGTCTTGATCGCGAGGGTGCGAGATTGCTGAGTCCCTGTGGCTCACAGATTACTATTACACCAGATGCAGGGCCTAATGATTCCGCTCTAGGTGACGCGCTCGAGCTCAAGTGGGAGTTCGACGAGGACTCTCAACGTTACTATGTTTCCTTTCCTGATGATCAGTAGTGGTGCCCAGTTGGGGGTGATCGGGACCGTGTCGCATGTTGGGTTATCTTTTATGTTGGCGCCGTAGTCGGGCCATGAGTGTTTGGATGATGTAATGTTATTTATGTACCTTGATTGACGTGGCGAGTGTAAGCCAACTATGTTATCTCCCCTTTATTATTATATTACATGGGATGTTGTAAAGATTACCTTACTTGCGACATATGCCTTCAATGCGATTATGTCTCTAAGTCGTGCCTCAACACGTGGGAGCTATAGTCGCATCGAGGGTGTTACAAGTTGGTAATCAGAGCCTTCCCGACCTTAGGAGCCCCACTGCTTGATCGTTTTTAGCAGCCGAGTTGTGTCTAGAAAAATGTTTTGAGTCATTTAGGAATTATATATCGGAGAGTTTAGGAATTATATTTACTTCCCAGTCTCCTCATCGCTCTGGTAAGGCATCCTGACGTAGAGTTTTGACTCTTCTCTTCTCAAATTTCACTAAAAAAAATTTAGGATCACGTGGGTATCTTGGAATCGTTTCGATGGATTATGATGAGAACATTGTCTTGGTGCCTCCTGTCAGGAGTTTTGTGGAAGTGTCCTGGGGAGTTGAGCTCTGAGGTGTTGTCGTCATAATTTTATCATTGCAGTTCTGGAATACCTGAGTTTAGTACACCGACATCGAAAATCTCTTTTATGCAGTTCGTTGGTGAGATAACCTCGACGCCACCTAGTACTGGGGCGGGAGTTCGGGAGTATCGCCATAACTTGTATAACGGATGCTTTTCGAAGGTTGAGGTAGATGGTTTCCGAAGTTTTTCTCGGTTATGTGTTGAAGGATGGATACAGCTAGATGTTGGATTTTCTAGATTTGGGTGAGATATTATGCTTCCCCTGTATCCCCAACACCTGATTAAATAACCGGAAAGGTTCGGGAATTTCATAGGTGGGAATTCTAGTAGCTCTAGTTCTTCTTCCACGGATATTGGTTTGAGATTGGGATTTCTTACCGATTATTCGTTCTTGATCCGTACCTTGTTGATTTATTTCTCTACCTTAATTCTACGTGGCTTCTCAATTTATGGATATGTGACCATTTCAAGAGGAATGCATTCGTTCATTTTGTTCGGATGTGAAGACTATATGTTGCAATTTTCATTCCGTTGGATTCAGCTTCAATATTTGTCTGTCTATGTGCTAATGGTGGTCAACCTCTTCAGGATGGCTCCTCCAATGCGCACGACTCCGAATCCTGATCCGCCACCACCTCCACCTCCTCCGGAGGCATGGCAAGCTGTGATGGACGCAACCAATGCAAACACATAGTTGATCATGCAAATTCTTCAAGAGCGCAATCAAGTCAACCAAGGGAACCAAGGCAACAATCAGAATCACTCTGCTACACTCAACCAGTTCCTTGCTAACGGGCCAAAGACTTTCAGCAATTGTGTTGAGGCAACCAATGCTGACGATTGGCTTGTGGATCTGTGCAAGCATTTCGAGTGCAGTAACGTTAGGCCTGAGGACTTTGTCAAGTTCACTTCCTTCCAACTCAAAGATCAAGCTGCAGAATGGTTCCAGCAGTACAAGGACTCCAGAGGTGGACGTGTTATCACTTGGGATGAATTCCGTCAATATTTCAGAGCTCACCATATCCCTCAGAGCGTGGTTGAAAGCAAGCATGAGGAATTCCGCAACCTGAAGCAAGGCTCTTTGTCTGTCTATGACTACAACAAGTTGTTTTAGAAGCTTGCCCGCTTTGCCAAGCAGGACGTCCCTGATGAGAAGAGCATGATATACCAGTTCAGAGGTGGCCTCAGAGAAGAAATCCAGCTAGCTCTTGTTCTCTTGGAGCCCTTGAGGTACGATGAGTTCTACAACATGGCATTGAAGCAAGAGGCTGCTCAATTGAGGTATGATGCTTCCAAGAAGCGATTCAGAGTTGTTACTCCTTCCTCTACTCAAGTGGCCAAGCAGCAGAAGTATTGGCTTCCTCCTCCTCTGTTCCGTCAGCCGTATCAGCAGAAGAGCAAAGGTGGCAGTGGATCTTCCCACCCACCCAACCCTGGCTTTCGGAACAAGACTTCGTCTCAAGCTCCAAGATCAAGTGCTTCGTACCACCGTCTGCTTTCAGAGGTCACGTGCAACAAGTGCCAACAGAAGGGTCACTATGCCAACAAGTGTTTCAACCAGAGGCGTCTTCCTCCTCCTCCTGTCAGATCTGCAAGTACAGCTGTGGTCAAGCATAACCCCAAGTACGGCAAGGTCAATTTGATGAATGCAGCTCAGGCAGAGGATTCGTCAGATGTCATCATGGGTAACCTTCTTGTTAACGATATTCCTGCAAAAGTTCTTTTTGACACTGGTGCATCGCATTGTTTCATCTCGAGACCTTTTGCATCTAAGCATGATTTTGTTACTCAAGTGTTGCCGAAATCATTGGCTATTGTCTCTCCGGCCCGTCAAATGACATCTCGAGTATGCGTTCCGGATGTCACAATCACTTTGGGTGACTATAAGTTCTTGTCCTCTCCAAATGTTCTGGGTGACTTGGATATTGATCTTATTCTCGGAATGGATTGGCTTTCTAAGCACAAGGCTCGGCTTGATTGTGCAGCCAGGCAGATTCAATTGACTCATTCGTCTGAGGATGTAATTGTCTTTGCCGCTCGTGATGATACCATCCGTCTGTTTTCTCTCAATGAGAAGGGTGAACTGGATGCTATCTTGCAAATTCTAGTCGTTTGCGAATATCAAGACGTCTTTCTAGAAGAGCTTCCAGGAATGCCTCCGCACCGGCCAGTTGAATTCATTATTGATCTTAAGCCCGGCACGGAACCTGTGTGCAAGCGTCCTTACAAGCTCGGACCTGAAGAGTTGAAGGAGCTGAAGAAGCAACTCGATATTCAAGAGAAAATCGGTCTCATCCGGCCTAGTTCTTCTCCTTGGGGTTGTGGTGTTCTTTTTTTGAAGAAGAAGGATGGAACGGACCAACTTTGTGTTGATTACCATCCATTGAACAAGAAGACCATCAAGAACAAATACCCACTTCCCAACATCAATGAGCTGTTCGAACAACTCAAAGGTGCCCAAGTATTCTCCAAGCTTGATCTCCGTATGGGTTATCATCAGATTCGAATCCGTGAGCAAGATATTCCCAAGACGGCTTTCAGGACAAGCTATGGTTCATATGAATACACTGTCATGTCTTTTGGCCTCGTCAACGCTCCTTCGACTTTCTCTCGCATGATGAACTTCATTTTCAACGCCTACACCAATGACTTCGTTTTGGTCTATCTCGACAACATTCTAGTTTTCTCGAAGAACAAGGAAGATCATGCCAAGCACTTGCGTTTGGTTCTTGATAAGCTCAGAGAACACAAGTTCTACGCCAAGTTCTCCAAGTGTGAATTTTGGCTCGATGAGGTTCTTTATCTTGGTCATATCATCTCTGCCAAGGGCATTGCGGTGAATCCTGAGAAGGTGTCTGCAATTGTGAATTGGGAACCTCCTCAGAACGTGAAGCAACTCCGTAGCTTCCTCGGCCTCGCAAGCTACTGCCGAAGATTCGGTGAAAACTTTTCTAAGATCGCGAAGCCTCTCTCTAATCTTCTCCATAAGCACGTCAAGTACGTTTGGTCTCCGGAGTGTGACATTGCTTTCAACACTTTGAAAGAGAAATTTATCACTGCTCCAATTCTGACTCCGCCTGATGAATCCAAACCGTACGAGGTCTTTTGTGATGCCTCTCTCCAAGGTCTTGGCGCAGTGTTGATGCAAGAGAAGAAAGTTGTTTCTTATACCTCTCGTCAATTGAAGCCCAATGAGAAGAACTACCCCACTCATGATCTCGAGTTGGCGGCAGTTGTGCATGCTCTTTTGACTTGGAGACATCTTCTATTGGGAAGAAAAGTGGACATCTTCACTGACCACAAGAGTCTCAAGTACATCTTCACTCAGCCTAATCTCAACCTCAAGCAAACTCGATGGGTCGAAATGATTCAAGAGTATAATCCGAGTATCGAGTATACTCCAGGAAAGGCCAATGTGGTTGCTGACGCATTGAGCAGAAAGGCTTACTGCAACAGTCTGATTCTCAAGCCTTATCAACCCGTGCTTTGTGAAGCTTTCCGCAAACTTAACCTGCAAGTTGTTCCTCAAGGTTTTCTCGCCAATCTTTAAGTCTCTCCTACCTTAGAAGACAAGATTCGCCAAGCCCAGCTTCTTGATGCTATGGTGAAAAAGGTGAACATTGGGATTGCCAAGAGTCAACCCAAGTACAAGTGCTACCGCCTTGATGACAAGGACACTCTCTTCTTCGAGGATCGTCTCGTTGTACCCAAAGGTGACCTCCGTAAAGTGATCATGAACGAGGCTCACAATTCTCTCCTCTCCATCCACCCTGGGAGTACGAAGATTTATCTGGACCTCAAGCAGGCTTATTGGTGGACTCGAATGAAGCGCGAGATTGCTCAGTTCATGAATGAATGTGATGTCTGCAGAAGAGTGAAGGCAGAACACCAAAGGCCAGCGGGTCTCCTCCAACCTCTTTCCATTCCAGAATGGAAGTTTGACCACATTGAGATGGACTTCATGACTGGGTTTCCAAAGTCCAAGCGTGGAAATGATGCTATATTCGTTGTCATCGACAAACTCACCAAAGTGGCTCATTTTCTGCCTATCAAAGAGTCAATCACTGCAGCTCAATTGGCGGAACTCTATACCTCTCGGATTGTCTCTCTGCACGGTATTCCACAAGTGATCTCTTCAGACCGTGCCAGCATCTTTACCTCCAAGTTTTGGGATTCTTTTCAGAAGGCCATGGGCACCAACATCTGCTTTAGCACAGCTTTCCGTCCTCAAACTAGCAGTCAAGTCGAGCGTGTCAACCAGATTCTTGAAGGTATGCTCAGGGCTTGTGTGATCTCCTTCGGCATGAAGTGGGAGGATTGTCTTCCTTATGCTGAATTCTCCTACAACAACAGTTTTCAAGCAAGTTCGGGCAAGGCCCCATTTGAAATTCTGTATGGCAGGAAGTGTTGTACCCCTCTCAACTGGTCTGAAACCGGTGAACGTCAGATTCTCGGAAATGACTTAATCACAGAGGCAGAGGAAATGTGCAAAGTCATTCGAGATAACCTCAAAGCAGCCCAATCCCGCCAGAAGAGCTACTATGATAGTAAGCACCGTGATTTGGCTTTCAAGATCGGAGATCATGTTTACCTCCGCGTCTCTCCTATGAAAGGTACTCGTCGCTTCGGTATCAAAGGGAATCTTGCACCCAGATACGTGGGACCTTTCAAGATTGTCAGCAAGAGAGGCGATCTCGCCTATCCACTCGAGCTTCCTTCAAACTTTGCAAATGTTCATGATGTGTTCCATGTCTCTCAGCTTCGAAAGTGCTTCAAGACTCCTGACCGCACCGTCAACTTCGATGACATTGAGCTCCAAGAAGATCTTTCCTATCGTGAGCACCCCGTTGCTATTCTTGAAGAGACTGAACGCAAGACTCGCAATAAGTCAATCAAATTCCTCATAGTCAAGTGGTCACACCATTTCAACCGTGAAGCTACCTGGGAACGCGAGGATCACCTCCGTTCTGAGTACCCGGCGTTCTTTCAGTCCTAGATCTCGGGACGAGATCCTTTCGTAGTGGTGGAGTGTTGTAACACCCCGGATATGACATTCCCAATTTGTACTCCAACTCTTGCCGTTTCCGGCGTTAAGTTATTTTATTTTCTCGGGTTTGGGTTTTTGTCTCCGTGTGTTGTTCTCGTTGTCATGCATCTCATATCATGTCATCATGTGCATTGCATTTGCATACGTGTTCATCTCATGCATTCGAGCATTTTCCCCGTTGTCCATTTTGCATTTCGGCGCTTCGTTCTCCTCCGGTGGTCATTTCTAGCTTTCTTTCGTGTGTGGGGATTAAACATTTCCGGATTGGACCGAGACTTGCCAAGCGGCCTTGGTTTACTACCGGTAGACCGCCTGTCAAGTTTCGTATCATTTGGACTTCGTTTAATACTCCAACAGTTAACCGAGGGACCGAAAAGGCCTCGTGTGTGTTGCAGCCCAACACCCCTCCATTTTGGCCCAAAACCACCTAAACCTTCTCCATCATCTAGAGCGTTCGATCACAATCGCGTGGCCGAAAACCGCACCTCATTTGGACTCTCCTAGCTCCCTCTATGCCTATTTATACCTCCCCCATTTCCAAATCCGGATCTCTCCCCGTCCAACCCTAAAAAAAAAGATCTCCGCCGCCGCCGGACAACGTCCGCGCCGGGCCGGACGTTTCTGCCCGATCTGCCGCCACCACTCAGCTCGCGCCATGTGGCGCCGGCGCGCCCCACATCGCCGAAGCCCGCCGGGCCCAACCCCGGCCCCCGCGGCCCACATCGCCGGAGCCACCGCATCCGGCCGCCGACGCTGTCCCCGACTCCGGCCGCCACCCTCCTCACCCGCGCCGTCTCGGCGAGCTCTGGCCTCCACAAGCTTCTCCGGCGAGCGCGTGAACAGTAACTCCGGTGATCTCCGTAATCCGTGCCAGATCCAGATCTGAAAATATCTCAGTGTTGACTTTCGCCCGAAACCCTAATCCATGTGCTCCTGTTCATGGCATCATAACTTTGCTTCCGTTACTCCGTTTTTGGGATATAGCATATCAAAATGTTCATCTCAGAGAGTACATCATTTCATTCCATTGCATCATTTTCATTTGAGCTCATCTTGATGCCCGAAATGCTGTTAGAAGTGGGCTACTTGAGATAATTTTCAGATCTGGCACTTCATTTGCATACTTGTCATTTTTGCCATGATTATTGTGTGCATGATATGCCCTTGAGCTCTACATATGTTTTGTTAAGGGTTTTGCCATCTTTCCAGAGGTGCAACCCATGTATTTTTGTGATGTGTGTGGTGACTAGTGCAAGCTTGCAAAGTGAGGCACTTGGTAGTGCTGATTTCAGGGACTTAGCAATTCCACTAAGTCCTTGGGCTGTTTATTTCATATGGCCATATGTTCATGTTGTTTCCTAGTGATCCGTGCCTCTTTTGAGGATGATCAGTCAGGATGTTTTGTTAATCTTGTAGTGCTCTATCCATCCATGTCTTTGTTTGAAATTATGGAGCACCCTAGCTTGAGTCAATCGATCTCTACTTTTGCTACTTTGTGAATCTGGGCAGTTTGTCAACTTGTTTGCAATTTTGCCGATGATGTTGTAGTTGATCCGTGCATGCTATGTTATTTTTCTTGCCATGTCTAGCTTGCAGTTTGTGTATTCTTGATAGATGTATGCTTAGCTTTTCATGTCTTGCTCCATAGTGAGTGCATCGAGCTCGTAAACATGCCTACTTGATATCTGATGTCAGCATGCTCCAGTTTTCACGAAGTCTGAGAACTGATTATGTTTTTGCCATGTTCGCATGCTCGTAATTGTTTTTTCTGATCCCTTCTGGCTCAAGGTCACTAAGGGACTTTTGTTAAGCTCTTTGAGGAGCTCCATGCCACGCTTTACTTTGCCATGTTCAGGTCCTGTAGCATGTAGTTTTGTTGCTCCGAAGATGGCTACCTGATCTGAAATTCCAGACAAGTGTTAATTTCACTAAGTCTGAAATCTGTTTGCCATATGCATTTTTGCCATGCTAGTTTGGACCTGTTAATGGATGAATTGGCCGTAGCTCAGTGCTAGACTTTTGTTAAGCATCATGAATGCATCCCTGCCATGTATTTTGTTGCCATGTTTGGGTGCTGTAGCTTGTTCATCTCTTTGCTTTTAGATGGCTACTTGCTGTAAATCGCAGACCGGTGCCATTTTTGTATTGCTTGCCATTTCCAAACCGTAACTCAGATTCCGACGTTCTTTATATCGTTTTCAAGCGATTTCATCTCATCTTTCCAGTGGCGCACTTGGATTCCCAAGTTGAGGCCAGGTTCATACATTCCTTTTCACATCTTGCTTATGCATCCCGCATCGCATCCCGCATAGCATACCATCCTTGCATCATGTTGTTGAGCTTTGCACGTGGTTGATTGTGTCCTTGTTGCTTGTTTGTCTTGTTTGGGTAGAGCCGGGAGACGCGTTCGCTAACGAGGAGCCCGTTGAGTTTGCTTTCAAGGATCCAGTCAACTCTGACAACTTTGCAGGCAAGACGATCATACCCTCGAAATCACTACTATCTTTGCTATGCTAGATTGCTCGCTCTTTTGCTATGCCAATGCTATGATGCCTACCACTTGCTTTCAAGCCTCCCAAATTTCCATGTCAAACCTCTAACCCACCATGTCCTAGCAAACCGTTGATTGGCTATGTTACCGCTTTGCTCAGCCCTCTTATTGCGTTGCTAGTTGCAGGTGAAGATTGGAGGCCGTTCCTTGTTGGAACATTTATTTACTTGTTGGGATACCATTATATTATCTTGTTATCTTAATGCATCTATATACTTGGTAAAGGGTGGAAGGCTTGGCCTCTCGCCTAGTGTTTTGTTCCACTCTTGCCGCCCTAGTTTCCGTCATATCGGTGTTATGTTCCTGGATTTTGCGTTCCTTACGCGGTTGGGTTATAATGGGAACCCCTTGATAGTTCGCCTTGATTAAAGCTTTTCCAGCAATGCCCAACCTTGTTTTTACCATTTGCCACCTAGCCTCTTTTCCCTTGGGTTTTCGGAGCCCGAGGGTCATCTTATTTAAACCCCCCCCCCCCCCCCCCCGCCGGGCCAGTGCTCCTCTGAGTGTTGGTCCAACCTAGAGCCCCTTGCAGCGCCACCTCGGGGAAACTCGAGGGCTGGTTTAAGTTGTACGGATTGCTTATCCGATTGTGCCTTGAGAAAGAGACATGTGCAGCTCCTATCGGGATTTGTTGGCACATTCGGGCGGTGTTGCTGGTCTTATTTTAACATGTCGAAGTGTCTTGAAGAACCGAGGTACCAAGCCTGATCAGAACGTCTCGGGAGGAGGTCTATTCCTTCGTTGACCGTGAGAGCTTATCATGGGCTAAGTTGGGACTCCCTTGTAGGGATTTGAACTTCCGAAAGCCGTGCCCGCGGTTATGGGCAGATGGGAATTTGTTAATGCCCGTTCGTAGATAACTTGAACCTTAACCTAATTAAAATGAATCAACTGAGTGTGTTACCGTGATGGCCTCTTCTCGGCGGAGTCCGGGAGGTGGACACGGTGTTGGAGTAATGTTTGCGCAGGTTGCTCTCTAGTTTCTCGCTCGCGCTTTGCCTCCTCTTCTCGCTCTCTTTTGCGATCAGGATAGCCACCATATATGCTAGTCGCTTGCTGCAGCTCCACTTATATTTACATTGCCTTACCTATAAGCTTAAATAGTCTTGATCGCGAGGGTGCGAGATTGCTGAGTCCCTGTGGCTCACAGATTACTATTACACCAGATGCAGGGCCTGATGATTCCGCTCTAGGTGACGCGCTCGAGCTCAAGTGGGAGTTCGACGAGGACTCTCAACGTTACTATGTTTCCTATCTTGATGATCAGCAGTGGTGCCCAGTTGGGGGTGATCGGGACCGTGTCGCATGTTGGGTTATCTTTTATTTTTGTGCCGTACTCGGGCCATGAGTGTTTGGATGATGTAATGTTATTTATGTACCTTGATTGACGTGGTGAGTGTAAGCCAACTATGTTATCTCCCCTTTATTATTATATTACATGGGATGTTGTAAAGATTACCTTACTTGCGACATATGCCTTCAATGCGATTATGTCTCTAAGTCGTGCCTCGACACGTGGGAGCTATAGTCGCATCGAGGGTGTTACACCGAGATCCCTATCGGTGACACCAAAGTGACTAGGGTTGGTGGCAGTGGCTATGCCAAGTGAACTCGGTCGCGCCGGATAGAAGATTTCAGTGGGGCTGAGTTTGACTTTTGGTTTGGGACATATCTGGATATGATAAGGTAGTTGAGGATTTTTGGAGCATATCACTAAGCATTTTGAGCAAGTAACTCATTAAGCAACACCTCACCCCCTTTTAGTAGTATTGGATTTTCCTATGGACTCAATGTGATCTTGGATCACTAAAAGTAAAGTGTCGAGTCTTGTGCTTTGAGCTTGAGCCAATATTTTTGTCCTTAGCATTTTGAGGGGTCCAATTTCTAATCCGTGTCGTGCCAATCATTGAGCTTTCCTGAAATATTTATGTTAAAATAGCATTAGCTCAATGAGCTATATGTTGTTAGGAATTACCAAAACCACCCAGGGATAGTTGCACTTTCAGGTCTCTACGCCTAAACTGCAGACCTTAGGTGTAATTCCTGATCCGTTTGAGGGTTACAAGATGGTGGTTTGCTCCACACTTATTACGGTACTGTATATTATCTTCAACGCTTTTGTAATCATAAGCTGCATTTTTCATTTGCGTGCGTAAGTTTTTTATCATCAACACTTTTGTAATCATAAGTATAGCGACCAGACCTCAAACAGTCTGATCTCTGTGCGTCAGTGTCATCCCTGGATCGGTAATGCTGACACGCACAGTACTTGAGGATTTATAACAGAGTACCAATCACACACTTATTACATCGAATGTCTCAAAAGAGAACATATTACAATAAATATGGCTTAAGGCCATCTAATACGATAACATCGGAAGGTTTGGAAGATAAAGTGAGTCCATCAACTCCAACGGCATCACTGAGTGAAAGACCACGACCTAAGGTTCCTTACTCATCGTCTGAAAAGTCTGCAACATGATACGTTGCAGCCCGAAAATTGGTCAGCACATGGAATATGCTGGCAATGCAACACAAGATATTAATGAACAATGTAAAGCTATCACTACACGCATATATGGCTGGTGGAGGCTGTATGGCTAATAGGTTTTGCGAAAAGCCAATTTTTCCCTACTGCAACGGAATATATTTTATTTAGTACAAAGTTGGTTGAAAATATTGAGAAGGTAAAACCCTCTCAATCCCAATTAAAAGTAATCATTAACCCAATCAAATTTATATTGAAGAGTGTTGAGATCCACATGATAATCAAAGAACCAGATACTCAAGATGTCCATAACCGGGGACACGGCTAACCATGATTAGTTTGTACACTCTGCAGAGGTTTGTGCACTTTTCACCACAAGACTCGATTTCCTCTGTTGGATTTCTCGCACTACAAGGTGTTTGAGAAATGGATGATCGAGACACAGTCTTTCAGAAGTGTTAGCACCTTACGATGGGTAGACCGGTACACCTACATCCCCTACATCTGCTAGTATACCACTGTAAGAGTTCACACGACTTAATCAACTATGCTAGAGCCCATAATGGCATGTGGCTGCACACGGAAGTTTCCAGCATGAATAATCTTATGATCCCTTTTAGCCTGGGTGGAGGTCCATAGGAAAATCACACGGTATCTCGGGATTTCCAAAAATACAGGCAATCACTGGGTTCCCCAGGTGCCTTAATCCACCCAGATGTGTATTAAAGTTGCCACCTTAAGTTGAACCATTAAGTAAACAATCTCACAATCTGTCATGGAATACACTCAAACCCAATCCACGTCTACGAGCATAGCATGCAATATAAGCATAGCGTAGAAGTCACTCCCAAGGTTTGAATGCAGGACAATAGGTTCCTACCTCATCAACTACTTCCCAAAACCCACATGTTATCAATTCCTAACCATGCAATGTTTGAGGGTTGAAACTAATGCCTAAAAACTGGGTATTAAATGGATATGATCAAAGTGTTACTTGCCTTGCTGATGATCTGCAAAACCTAGAGACTCGATGTAGCACGTTTCACACTCCGGGTACTCTATCGCAATCAAACAAGCATACAATGAGCAATCAAGAAAGGTCACGGGTCAAACTCAAATAAGAGATCTAACCAGAAAGTTCAAATTAAGAACTCCGTTTGCAAAAAGAATCAAATCAAACGGAGCAACGAAACTCAAACTACGAAAGAAACAAGCTTCGTTTACTAATCTGGACTAAAGTCAAATTTTACAGTAGCAAAAACTTGTTTAAGTTGGTTAAATGGAAAGAGGGTTTCGAGATGAAACTCTAGGCGCTTGAATCACCTGATTCCGATAAACGAGCGAAAAGTTATACTAAAACGAAAATCGGATCAGAAATCACGATCGAAAATAATCGCGGAAAATACGAAGAAAAGAAAAACTGACGAACAAGCTAACAAACGGACGTTCGCTGTGTGCGGCTAAATGGTGAAAACCGTTTGTTAAAACGAACGTAAAAACGGGCGTTCGCTAAAGAACTAAACCGAAAATAAACCGAACCGGATCTAATAAAAATAAAAAAACGGATCTAGGATTTCGAAAAAGAAAAAAACCAAACAGTTTTCTCATGAAAACCGAGGCAGCTACCTCAGGCCTGGCGGTGGACCGGCGAGGCGGCGGGCTCCGGTGCGGCGGCGCGGTAGCGGCGGGGCGGTGCGGCGGCGGGGCGGCGAGGCGGCGATGCGGCGGTGCGGGCGGCAGGGCGGCGGTGCGGCGGCTCGGCAGCGGCGGCGGCGGGGCTGCATGGCGGCTAGGGTTTCGAGGCTCGGCTGGTGCGGCTTATAAAGCCTCCCCGGGCGGAGTCCCGCTCGGGTATGGCCCAGAGTCGGTTTGACTTTTTTTTAATAATTCCAATGTGCAGAAAAAGAAAGAAAATAAATACTAAACGGACTCCAAAAATACCGAAATAAATTTGCCCCGTCCTCTAAAAATAAGTCGGACAAGGTGAACATATATTTGGGCCTAAAATGCAATTTTGAAAAACGCATTTTTTACTAATTGAAATAAAATAATGATAAAACTCTGAATAAAAATCTTATTTGATTTTAATATTAAATCTTCGATATTTCTCTATTTTTAGGAAGTCATTTTATCCTCTCTCTTTTATTTTTATAAAAGAAATATTCGAAGAGAAAATAATTAAAATCAAACGATCCTATTTTCAATATTCGCGAAAACGCGAATATGAAAATAATGAAATCCCCAACTCTCTCCTTAGGTTCCTGAGTTGCGTAGAATTTATAGGATCACGCCAAAATGCAATAAAATATGATATGCAATGATGATCTAATGCATAACATTCCAAATTGAAAATTTGGGATGTTACAAACCTACCCCCCTTAAGATGAATCTCGCCCTCAAGATTTGGGTTGGCTAGAAAATAGATGTGGATTGTCCTTGCGTAGGTCTTCTTCTCGTTCCCAGGTGGCTTCATCCTCAGTATGGTGATTCCACTAAACTTTACAGAACTTGATAACTTTGTTGCGTGTAACTCGGCTGGCAAACTCGAGAATCTTGACTGGCTTCTCCTCGTAAGTCAAGCCGCTATCCAACTGTATCGCTTCGAGTGGCACTGTATCTCTTAGAGGAATATCGGCCATCTCCGCGTGACACTTCTTCAACTGAGAAACATGGAACAAATCGTGAACTCCTGTCAATCCTTCGGGCAATTCCAACTTGTAAGCAACTTCTCCCATACGCTCCAAAACTTTGTATGGTCCCACAAATCGTGGTGCTAACTTTCCCTTAACTCCAAAGCACTTAACTCCTCGGAGTGGTGATACCCGAAGACACACTTTGTCACCAACTTCGTAAGCTGTCTCCTTGTGTTTAGAATCCGCGTAGCTCTTCTGCCTAGACTCGGTTACCTTGAGTCTATTGTGAATCAGCTTAACTTTCTCTTCTGATTCTTTAATCAAATCTGGTCCAAACAACTATCGGTCTCCAACTTCATCCCATAACAACAGTATTCTGCACCTCCTTCCGTACAATGCTTCGAAAGGGGCCATCTTCAAATTGGCTTGGTAACTGTTGTTGTATGAGAACTCTGGGTTGGGCAAGTTGTCATCCCAACTAGATCCATAATCTAGTGCACAAGCTCTCAACATATCCTCCAGAATCTGGTTCACTCTCTTGGTCTGTCCATCTATTTGCGGGTGAAAAGCTGTACTGAACTACAGTCTGGTTCCCAAAGTTTCATGCAACTGATTCCAGAACTTTGAGGTAAACTGGGTTCCTCTATCTGATACAATTGTTCTCGGAACTCCATGCAAACATACGATCCTGGTCATGTATATATTTGCCAACTTAGCACTGGTGTAAGTGGTCTTCACTTGGATGAAATGAGCTACTTTGGTCAAGCAATCAACTACAACCCATAGCGAGTCATAGCCTGAACAAGTCCTGGGTAATCCCATGATAAAATCCATGCCTAGCTTATCCCACTTCCATTCGGGCATCGGCAATGGTTGCAGCAATCCTGCTGGCTTCTGATGCTCTGCCTTCACTCTCTGACATACATCACAAACTGCTACATACTCTGCAATATCCTTCTTCATTCTGGTCCACCAGAATCTATCTTTCAGATCCAGGTACATCTTGGTATTTCCTGGGTGAATCGAATATGGTGAATCATGGGACTCCTACAAAATCAGCTTCCTGATCTCCTGATCATTTGGTACATATACGCGGTCCTCAAACCATAAGGTATCGTGCTCATCCTCACCAAATCCTTTAGCTTCCTTTGCTCATCCTTTCCTTTATCTCAGCGATCTCCTTGTTCGTCTTCTATGCTTGTCTAATCTTATCCATCAAAGTAGACTGAATCTCTAAAGCTGCTACATAACCTCTCGGAACTATCTCCAAACATAGCTCACAAAGGTCTTCTGCTAACTCCTTGGGTAACTCTCCGGCCATGAGGGTATTGACATGACTCTTCCGGCTCAACGCATCAGCTACTATGTTAGCCTTTCCGGGATGATAGTGCAGCTTCATGTCATAATCTTTAATGAGTTCCAACGATCTCCTCAGCCTGAGATTCAACTCCTTCTGTGTGAAGATATACTTCAAACTCTTGTGATCCGTGTATACCTCACAATGGTTTCTGATGAGAAAATGTCTCCAAGTATTCAACGCGTGCACTACGGCTGCTAACTCAAAATCATGCGTAGCATAATTTAACTCATGGGTTTTAAGCTGTCGTGAGGCATATGAAACAACTCTTCCTTCCTACATAAGCACTGCTCCAAGTCCTCGACGAGAGGCGTCGCAATACACTTCATAATCCTTGCGTTGATCTGGCAGAATCAACACTGATGATCTAACCAAACGTTTCTTCAATTCCTAAAAACTAGCCTCACATTCCTAAGTCCATTTGAATTTGGTGTCCTTCTTTAATAACTCCGTCATAGGCTTTGCAATCTTCAAGAAATTCTCAATGAACCTCCGGTAGTATCCTGCAAGTCCAAGAAAACTCCGGATCTCTCCAACGGACGTGGGTGCCACCCAATTTCTCACAGTGATGACTTTGTTGGGGTCTACTGCTTCAACCAAAACTGACACTTGCTGAACTTGGCGTATAGTTGATGTTCTGTGAGCTTCCCAAGTACCAAACACAAGTGCTCCTTATGCTCCTCTTCATTCTTCGAGTAGACCAGAATATCATCTATGAACACTACGACGAACTTATCCAAAAACTCCATAAACACTTTGTTCATCATGTGCATAAAATAAGCAGGTGCATTAGTCAAGCCAAATGACATAACGGTATACTCATATATCCCGTACCTTGTGGTAAAAGCTCTCTTAGGTATGTCCTACTCTCGAATCTTCAACTGGTGGTAACCTCATCGCAGATCGATCTTGGAAAACACCTGAGCTCCTTGCAGCTGATCAAACAAATCATTGATCATCAACAGTGGGTACTTGTTCTTGATCGTTACTTCATTCAATCCACGATAATCAACAACCATCCTTAACGACCCATCCTTCTTCTCCACTAGAAGTACTGGTGATCCCCAAGGTGACGAACTTGGGCGAATATATCCTTTATAAAGTAACTCCTCAATATGTTTCTTAGTTTCCTCTAAATCCTGTGCAGACATCTTGTACGGTCTCTTAGATATTGGCCCTGTTCCTGGCAAAAGCTCAATCAAAAACTCTATGTCTCAATCCGGTGGCATGTCTGGCAACTCTTCTGGAAATACATCCGGGAAATCATTTACCACAGGTACTTCCTCCTGTACAACTCCTGTTAAGGAATTTACTTGAGTCCTAATCGGCAAATGCCGGGATACATACTTGATCCTTCTTCCTTCTGGGGTGGTGAGCAAAATCGACTTACTAGCGTAATCGATGTTTCCTCCATACATCGATAACCAATCCATACCCAGAATCATATCCAAACCTTGCGACTCCAGAATAATCAGGTCTGAGGGGAAAACGTACCTACCTATGGCCAACGGTATCTGAAAACATCCTTGGCTTGCGATATACTCTGCTCCTGGCGAGCTCACTAACATAGGTGTACTAAGAACTTTGGTGGGCAGTTTATACATATCCACAAATCCCCTTGATATGTATGAATGCGATGCACCAGTATCGAAAAGTACGACTACAGTAATAGACATAACCAAAAACTTACCTATTATTGCATCTGGCTGGGCCTCAATCTCCTCCACGTTAACATGGTTCACTTGTCCCCTATTGAAAGGGTTGGGCTTCTTCCCAGAGCTTCCATTGCCGTTTCCGTTCATAACTACAGGACATTCATTGGCGCAATGTCCGGTCTTCTGGCACTTGTAGCAAGTAACGTGGCTTAGATCTTTCTTGGCGGGCGTTGATGGGTTGGAATGGTTCTGTCCGTTGCTTCCTCCATTACCATTCTTGGAGCCACTATGGTTGTGAGAACTTCCTTCATTGTGAGTGTGGCCTCCATGGTTATGCACAAGTCCTCCCGAGATCAGGGTGAAATGGGGTCTCTGCTGAGCTCCTGAATTATGCTTCCCCTGTCCATACTTCCTCTTGCGGTTATCAATCTGCTGCTGCTTCCCTTCAATCATGAGAGCTCTTTCTACCAACTGTTGGTAGTTATTTAAGGTTGCTACCATCAACTACATGCTCAACTCATCATCCAGTCCTTCCAAAAACTTCTCCTGCTTAGCTGCATCCGTAGCAATGTCATCTGGGGCATAACAGGCTAGCTTGCTAAAGTTATCCACATACTGGCTAACAATGCGTCCTCCTTGGTGTAAGTTGTGAAACTCATGCTTCTTTCATGGGCAGTACGAAAAGCCTGCTAGAACTGGTCCCATGTAACAGTGGCTATAGGATAGGTGACAGTATAATTCTCCCACCATGAAGCTGCTGGTCCATCCAATTGGTGCGCGGCAAAATGCACCCTCTCAGCATCTGGGCATCCTGCAGTGGTTAACTCCCTTCCAATCCTGCGGAGCCAATCATCTGCCACTATCGGCTCGGTGCTACTGGAAAACACCGGCGGCTGCAACCTTAGAGAATAGGCTAAGTTGTCAACTGCTGGTGGTGGTGGTGGGTTGTTGTTGTTGTTTCCTTGGTTCTGAACTAACAACTGTATCAGGGTATTCTGCTGCTGGATCAACTGAGTGAGCTCCGGTGGAACGGTAAATCCGGGGTTATGTCTCGGAGGCATTTGATGGTTTAGAGGGAAGAGAATGGAATATAATGAGGTCTAGTGAGAAAACACTACCCATATGCACATGAGACAAACACAATCATATCACTCAATCAATCAAGCAAGGCATACAATCGATCTAACTATCATTACAAAAGTTCTCAGACTATACTATATACATGGTGGAATACTACTACTAATGTGGTGCTCTACTAGAAATATTGATCGGTCGAAGACTCCATGATATCTGCTCCAGCTTCGTCTTCATAATCATCATCACTATCGTCGGGGTCCGAGTCGGTGTCGTCGATGATGATGTAGTCCTCAGAATGAATCTCCTTGGGTTCATCGTCTTCTCCTCCTGGCGCGGGGTCTCCCATGAATACTCCAAGCTTCTTTTCTATATCGTCATTCTTATCCACTAGTACGATGATTTCCTCCTCATAATCTTCGCGAGTTGCCTTGAGTTCTTCCTCAAGCTCTGTGATCCTTGTCATCACCTTCTTCAGACCTATCATGCCTACGCACATCTGGTTCTCCTAGCGATGAATGTGCTGGTTTAACTCCTGGATGAAAGCCGCAATTGATCTATCCTTCCTGGTGCTGCTCATCTCGGCGCCCACAAATCTGGTAGATAGTATCCTTGAGATCCTTGTGGTAAACTTCTCCAATGCGTCCTGTGGTGATGTGGGCTGCCATACTTTTTCCTAGACTCCAGGTTGGTGTATCAAAGGAAAACTCTATGGGCTCAGTGACTGGCATAAATGTCCTTCCTGGAACTTGAACTTGAATCATCCATCTCTCATCTTCTGGTAAAGTGGTGTTGTATGTCTCGGTGAAACTTGGTTTTCCAATGTTCAGGTACCTAGTGACTCCCTTCAAGTGTCGTCCAAAGGGTGTTTCTTCATCCGGTTGTGCAAACTTGTTCCTTGCGTCCGCCATCCTAAAGAGTAGAAAATGGAGAGGAGTCAGAAATGAGAAGAGAGTAGTGATCTAGGGCTTTAGCTTAGTGGTCATGTCCTACAGTCAGCGTGTGCTCTGATACCATCTTGTAGCGACCAGACCTCAAACAGTCTGATCTATGTGCATCTGTGTCATCCCTGGATCGGTAATGCTGACACACATAGTACATGTGGATTTATAACAGAGTAGCAATCACACACTTATTACATTGAATCTCCCAAAAGAGAACTTATTACAATAAATATGGCTTAAGGCCATCTAGTACGATAACAGCGGAAGGCTTGGAAGATAAAGTGAGTCCATCAACTCCAACGACATCACTGAGTGAAAGACCACGAACTAAGGCTCCTTATTCGTTGTTTGAAAAGTCTGCAACATGATACGTTGCAGCCCGAAAACGGGTCAGCACATGGAATATGCTGGCAATGTAACACAAGAGAGTAATGAACAATGTAAAGCTATCACTACATGCATATATGGCTGGTGGAGGCTGTATGGTTAATAGGTTTTGCGAAAAGCCAATTTTCCCTACTGCAAAGGAATATATTTTATTTAGCTACAAAGTTGGTTGAAAATATTGAGAAGGTAACCCCCTCTCAATCCCAATTAAAAGTAATCATTAACCCAATCAAATTTATATTGAAGAGTGTTGAGATCCTCATGATAATCCAAGAACCAGATACTCAAGTTGTCCATAACTGGGGACACGGCTAACCATGATTAGTTTGTACACTCTGTAGAGGTTTGTGCACTTTTCACCACAAGACTCGATCTCCTCCGTTGGATTTCTCGCACTACAAGGTGTTTGAGAAACGGATGATCGAGACACGGTCTTTCAGAAGCGTTAGCACCTTACGATGGGTAGACCGGTACACCTACATCCCCTACATCTGCTAGTCTACCACTTTAAAAGTTCACACGACTTAATAAACTATGCCAAAGCCCATAATGGCATGTGGCTGCACACAAAAGTTTCCAGCATGAATAATCTTATGATCCCTTTTAGCCTGGGTGGCGGTCCATAGGAAAATCACACGGTACCCCGGGATTTCCAAAAATACAAGCAATCACTGGGTTCCCCAGGTGCCTCAATCCACCCAGATGTGTGTTAAAGTTGCCACCTTAAGTTGAACCATTAAGTAAAAAATCTCACAATCTATCATGGAATACAATCAAACCCAATCCATGTCTACGAGCATAGCATGGCAATATAAGCATAGCGTAGAAGTAATTCCCAAGGTTTGAATGCAGGACAATAGGTTCCTACCTCATCAACTACTTCCCAAAACCCACATGTTATCAATTCCTAACCATGCAATGTTTGAGGGTTGAAACTAATGCATAAAAACTAGGTATTAAAGGGATATGATCCACAAAACCTAGAGACTCGATGTAGCACGCTTCGCACTCTAGGTACTCTATCGCAATCAAACAAGCATACAATAAGCAATCAAGCAAGGGAACGGGAAAAACGCAAATAAGATATCTAACCAGAAAGTTCAACTTAAGAACTCCGGTTTGCAAAAAGAATCAAATCAAACGGAGCAACGAAACTCAAACTACGAAAGAAACAAGCTTCGTTTACTAATCTAGACTAAAGTCAAATTTTACAGTAGCAAAAACTTGTTTAATTTGATTAAACGGAAAGAGGGTTTTGAGACGAAACTCTAGGCGCTTGAATCGCATGATTCCGATAAACGAGCGAAAAGTTATACTAAAACGAAAATTGGATCAGAAATCGCGATAAAAAATAATCGCGGATAATCCGAAAAAAAGAAAAACTGACGAACAGGCTAACAAACGAACGTTCGCTGTGTGCGGCTAAACGGTGAAAGCCATTCGTTAAAACAAACGTAAAACGTTTGTTCGCTAAATAACTAAATTAAAAATAAACCGAACCAGATCTAATAAAAAACGGATCTAGGGTTTTGAAAAAAACCCAATGGTTTTCTCACAAAAACTGAGGCAGCTACGTCAGGTCCGGCGGTGGTCTGGCGATGCGGCGGGCTCCGGTGGAGCGGCGTGGCAGCGGCGGGGCGGTGCTGCGGCGGCGCGGCGAGGCGGTGGCGCGGGCGGCGGTGCGGCGGCGCGGTGGCTAGGGTTTCAGGGCTCGGGCTGATGGGCCTCGGGGCTCGGCCTCCGGGCTCGGGCTGATGGGCCTCGGGGCTCGGGCCTCGGGGCGCGGCTTATAAAGCCTCCCCGGGCGGACTCCCGCTTGCGTATGGCCCGGAGTCAGTTTGACTTTTTTTTAAATAATTCCGACTTGCAGAAAAAGAAAGAAAAGAAATACAAAACGGACTCCAAAAATCCCGAAATAAATTTTTCCCGTCCTCTAAAAATAAGAAGGACAAGGTGAACATTTATTTTGGCCTAAAATGCTATTTTGAAAACTGCATTTTTTTCCAAATTCAAATAAAATAACGATAAAACTCTAAATAAAAATCTTATTTGATTTTAATATTAAATCTTCGATATTTCTCTATTTTGAGGAAGTCATTTTATCCTCTCTCTTTTATTTTTATAACAGAAATATTCGAGGAGAAAATAATTAAAATCAAACGATCCTCTTTTCAAAATTCGCGAAAACGCGAATATGAAAATAATGAAATCCCCAACTCTCTCCTTAGGTCCTTGAGTTGCGTAGAATTTCTAGGATCACGCCAAAATGCAATAAAATATGATATGCAATGATGATCTAATGCATAACATTCCAATTTGAAAATTTGGGATGTTACAATAAGCTACATTTTTCATTTGTGCGCATAAGTTATATATATTCTTGGAGTATACTTTTGGTACTAATATTATGTTCTATGCTCAATGAAGAGTTTATCCATGGGTACTGATACGTCCATTTTGCATCATGCTTTCTTAGTGTTATTTATGGTGATTTTATCCATAATAATGCTTTTTGGAGTAATTCAAATGCCTTTTCTCTCATAATATCCAAGGTATACACAAAGAGGAAGAATTCCGGCAGCTACAAATCTGGACCTGGAAAACCTGCGTCAAGCCACCTATTCGGCACAACTCCAAATAAGATGAAACTTTACAAAGAATTTTTATCAAATATATGAGGAATATTGGAGCAAATAACTACCAGAGGGGGCCCACGAGGTGGGCACAACCTACCTAGGTGTGCTAGGGAGCCTAGGCGTGCCCTGGTGGGTTGTGCTCACCTAGGCCCACCTCCGGTGCCCATCTTCTGGTATATAAGTCATTTTGACCTAGAAAAAATAAGGAGAGGACTTTCGGGATGGAGTGCCACAGTCTCGAGGTGGAACATGGGCAGGAGCACTTTTTCCCTCTGGCGGAGCGATTCTGCTAGGTGAACTTCCCTCCCGGAGGGGAAATCATCGTCATCATCATCACCAACAACTCTCCCATCTTTGGGAGGGCAATCTCCATCAACATCTTCAACATCACCATCTCATCTCAAACCATAGTTCATCTCTTGTGTTCAATCTTGTTACCGAAGCTATAGATTGGTGCTTGTGGGTGACTAGTAGTGTTGATTACATCTTGTAGTTGATTACTATATGGTTTATTTGGTGGAAGATTATATGTTCAGATACAATATGCTATTTAATACCCCTCTGATCTTGAGCGTGCTTATCATTTGTGAGTAGTTACTATTGTTCTGGAGGTCATGGGAGTAATCATGTTGCAAGTAAACATTTATATAGTGTCTCAAATTTATTGTCACTTGTTACTATGGAAAACAATCCTTTGAGGGGTTTGTTCGGGTTATCTTCACCTCGACCGGAACCACAATTAGCTACCCCTCAACCTGCTGCACCTACTGAAAATATTGAATATGAAATTCCTTCGGGTATGATAGAACAACTGCTAGCTAATCCTTATGCAGGAAATGGAACCGAACATCCTGATATGCACTTGATATATGTAGAACAAATTTGAGGATTATTCAAGCTTGCAGGTTTACCCGGAGATGAAGTTATTAAGAAGGTTTTCCCTTTATCTTTGAAGGGAAAAGCATTGGCATGGTATAGGCTATGCGATGATATTGGATCCTGGAATTGGAATCGATTAAAATTGGAGTTCCATCAAAAAAATTGTCCTATGCATCTAGTTCATCATGATCGGAATTATATATATAATTTTTGGCCTCGTGAAGGAGAAAGTATCGCTCTAGCTTGGGGGAGCCGTAAGTCAAAGTTACATTCATGCCCCAATCATGAGCTCTCAAGATAAATTATTATCCATAATTTTTATGCTCGGCTTTCTCGTAATGATCAAACCATGCTTGATACCTCTTGTGTTGGTTCTTTTATAAAGAAGACTATTGAATTCCGGTTGGATCTTTTGGAAAGAATTAAACGCAACTCTGGAGATTGGGAACTCGACGAAGGTAAAGAGTCAGGTATTAAACTTAAGTATGATTCTGCTAAATCTTTTATGAATACGGATGCTTTTCAAAAATTTAGCACTAAATATGGACTTGACTCTGAGATAGTAGTCTCCTTTTGTGAATCCTTTGCTACCCATCTTGATCTCCCTAAAGACAAGTGGTTTAAATATCACCACTTATTAAAGAAGAAATTAAAGAACCGGTGCTAGTTAAAGAAGAAACTATAATTTATAATATAGTTCCAGTTGTTCCTACTACTTATATTGGGAAACCACCTTCCCCTGTTAGGATAAAGGAACATGCTAAAGTTTCAACTGTGGTCAACAAAATCTACATTAAAACACCTAAACCTGATGAGCAAATTAAAGTATAACCTAGTATTGCTATGGTTAAAGATCTCTTGGAAGAAGATGTAGATGGGCATGTTAGTTACTTCTGTGAAGAAGCTGCTAGAATAGCCAAACCTGATAAAAAAAGGATAAACATAGACCCGTTGTTGGCATGCCTGTTGTCTCAGTCAAAATAGGAGATCACTGTTATCATGGTTTATGTGACATAGGTGCTAGCGTGAGTGCTATTGCTCATTGCTTATATCAAGAAATTATGAATGACATAGCACCCGCAGAGATAGAAGACATAGGTGTTACTATCAAACTTGCTAATAGAGACACAATATCACCAATTGGGATTGTTAGAGATGTTGATGTCTTGTGTGGGAAAATAAAATACCCTACTGATTTTCTTGTTCTTCGTTCCCCAGAAGATGACATTTGTCCCATTACCTTTGGTAGACCTTTCTTGAACACTGTTAATTCTAGAATAGATTATGAGAAACAAACTGTCGGTGTTAGTTTTGGTGATGAGTCTCATGAGTTTAATTTTTCCAAGTTTAGTAGAAAGCTTCATGAAAAAGAATTGCCTAGTAAGGATGAATTGATTGGTGTTGCTTCTATTGCAGTGCCTCCTACTGATCCACTAGAATAATATTTGCTAGACCATGAAAATGATTTACATATGCATGAAAGAAATGAAATAGATACGATTTTCTTTGAAGAACGTCCTCTTCTTAAACACAATTTGCCTATTGAAACTCTAGGAGGTCCTCCTCCACCTAAAGGTGATCCTATGTTTGAATTAAAACAATTACCAGACACTTTGAACTATGCTTATCTTGATGAAAAGAAGATATATCCTGTTATTATTAGTGCTAACCTTTCATAACATGAAGAAGGAAGATTATTGAAAGTTCTAAGGAAGCACCGAGCTGCTATTGGATATACTCTTGATGATTTAAAGGGCATTAGTCCCACTCTATGTTAGCACAAAATTAATATGGAATCTGATGCTAAACCCGTTGTTGATCACCAACGTCAGTTAAATCCAAAAATGAAGGAAGTGGTAAGAACGGAAATACTAAAACTTCTGGAAGAAGGTGTAATCTATCCTATAGCTGATAGTAGATGGGTAAGTCATGTTCATTGTGTCCCTAAAAAGGGAGGCATTACTGTTGTTCCTAATGATAAGAATGAAATTATTCCACAAAGAATTGTTACAGGTTATAGAATGGTAATTAATTTTAGAAAATTAAACAAAGCAACTAGAAAAGATCGTTACCCTCTGCCTTTTATTGATCAAATGCTAGAAAGATTATCTAAGCACACACACTTTTGCTTACTTGATGGATATTCTGATTTTTCACAAATACCCATTTCTCAACCTAATCAAGAAAAGACCACTTTTACTTGTTCTTTTGGAACTTATGCTTATATCCGTATGCCTTTAGGTTTATGCAATGCACCCACTACCTTTCAAAGATGTACGACTGCTATATTCTCTGACTTCTGTGAAAATATTGTTGAGGTTTTCACGGATGATTTCTCTGTTTATGGGAAGTCTTTTGATGATTGTTTAAGCAACCATGCTTGAGTTTTGCAGAGATGTGAACAAACAAATCTTTTCTTTAATTGGGAGAAGTGCCACTTTATGGTTAATGAAGGTATTTTATTGGGTCATAAAATTTCTGAAAGAGGTATTGAAGTGGACAAAGCTAAGGTTGATGCAGTTGAGAAAATGCCATGTCCTAAAGATATCAAAGGTATTCATAGTTTCCTAGGTCATGTTGGTTTCTATAGGAGATTTATCAAAGACTTCTCTAAAATTTCTAGGCCTCTTACGAATCTTTTGCAAAAGGATATTCCTTTTGTTTTTGATGATGATTGTCTACAAGCCTTTGAAACACTCGAGAAAGCCTTAATTTTGTCACCTATTGTTCAACCACCTGATTGGGACTTGCCTTTTGAAATTATGTGTGATGCTAGTGATTATGCTGTTGGTGCTGTTCTAGGACAAAGAGTTGATAAGAAACTGAATTCTCTTCACTATGCTATTAAAACTCTAGATAGTGCTCAAAGAAATTATGCTACTACTAAAAAAGAACTCTTAGCAGTGGTGTTTGCTTGTGATAAATTTAGATCTTATATTGTTGATTCAAAAGTAATTCTTCACACCGATCATGTTGCTATTAAATATCTTATGGAAAAGAAAGATGCTAAACTTAGACTTATTCGATGGGTTCTCTTGCTACAAGAATTTGATTTACATATTACTAATAGAAGAGGACCTTAGAACGGCGTAGTTGATAACATGTCTAGGCTTGAAAATGTGCTTGATGACCCACTATCTATTGATGATAGTTTTCCTGATGAGTAGTTAGCTACAATAAATGTTCCTCATAACACTCCTTAGTATGCTGACTATGCTAATTACATTGTTGCTAAATATTTACCACCTAGTTTTACATATCAACAAAAGAAAACATTCTTCTATGATTTAAGACACTACTTTTGGGATGACCCACATCTTTATAAAGAAGGAGTAGATGGTATTATTGGGCGTTGTGTACCTGAGCATGAATAGGGACAAATCCTACAGAAATGTCACTCCGAAGCTTATGGAGGGCATCATGCTGGAGATAGAACTGCTCACAAGGTATTGCAATCTGGATTTTATTGGCCTACTCTCTTCAAGGATGTCTGTGAGGTCGTCTTATCTTGTGATGAATGCCAAAGAATAGGTAATATCCGTAAGTGTCAAGAAATGCCTATGAATTATTCACTTGCTATTGAACCATTTGATGTTTGGGGATTTGATTACATGGGACCTTTTCCTTCTTCTAATGGGTATACACATATTTTAGTTGTTGTTGATTATGTTACTAAATGGGTAGAAGCTATTCCAACCAGTAGTGCTGATCACAACACCTCTATTAAAATGCTTAAGGAAGTTATTTTTCCCAAGGTTTGGAGTCCCTAGATATTTAATGATTGATGGTGGTTCACATTTTATTCATGGTGCTTTCCGTAAAATGCTTGCCATGTATGATGTTAACCATAGAATTGCATCACCTTATCATCGTCAGTCTAGTGGTCAAGTTGAACTTAGCAATAGAGAAATAAAATTAATTTTTCAAAAGACTGTCAATAGGTCCAGGAAGAATTGATCTAAGAAATTAGATGATGCACTTTTGGCTTATAGAATAACATATAAAAATCCTATGGGTATGTCTCCTTATAAAATGGTTTATGGAAAAGTTTGTCATTTGCCTCTTGAGTTAGAACATAAAGCATATTGGACAATCAAAGAACTCAACTTTGATTTCAAACTTGCCAGTGAAAAGAGGTTATTTGATATTAGCTCATTAGATGAATGGAGAACCCAAGCTTATGAAAATGCCAAGTTTTTTAAAGAAAAAGTCAAAAGATGGCATGATAAGAGAATCCAAAAGCGTGAGTTTAAAGTCGGAGAATATGTTCTTTTGTACAACTCTCATTTCAGATTCTTTGCAGGAAAACTCCTCTCAAAATGGGAAGGCCCTTATGTCATCAATGAGGTTTATTGTTCTGGAGCTATCAAAATAAATAATGCCGAAGGTATTAACCCGAAGGTTGTTAATGGGAAACGAATAAAACATTATATCTCAGGTACGCCCATTAATGTAGAAAGTAATGTTATCAAACCATGACACCGAAAGAACACATAAAAGCATCCTTCCGGAACACTCCAGAATCGTGAAAATAAGGAGGTACATGGTAAGTAAAGGGACTCCGAAAAATCCGCAAAATATTTTTTGTCAGTTTTGGAATATTTAGAAAATTAGGAAAATAAGAAACTTCCAGGAAGCGTACCCTGGTGGACAAGACACCAGGGCGCACCTTGTTGGAGATATGCCCTAGAGACAATCATGTATGATGATATTTCCTATGTGTTTATGAATAAAGATAGTCCTTGGACATTATGAATGATGTGTATCAGCAAGTATGTGACTTGTTTGTGGGACTATGCATTGTATCATGACTGTCCTAAAATCCCTAGTCGAAAGGGTTGTGTGGACGCGCAGCCAACTAGACTAGCATATAACACGGTCGATGGCTTGGTCTCACTAGCCATGGGGCATTGGATGCTAACTGGATAATACAGACTTGAAAGGATCTGGTCGGATTTGACGTAGTCGGATCTGAGTCGAGATAAGGTCCACGTCGGATAGACCCAACTATGAGATGCAGCGATATGTCATCTGTGAGTCTCTAGTACAACATACGTTCTATGTCCTAAGACCTGAGCTGGCGCATGTACTCGGGATGGTGACACACTTGCTTTGGGCCAACCAAACGCTACTCCGTAACTGGGTAGTTACAAAGGTAGGTTTTGGGCTTGTCCAGACCCATGGTGCGAGACATGCATGGTTGAGCAAGATGGGATTTGCCCATCCGATCAGGAGAGATGTACTCTAGGCACCTCATGTGATCCGACCAGGATAAGCATGGCCATGCGACAACTATTATGAGATAATCTGGTTTGTGGTCGGCATCACTGCAACGAGAAAGAGGTCGGTCTAGCACAAGGATGATAGACTCGCCTTGAGCCCGACAACATATATCGCGTGGCGAAAGGAATGGAAGTATGACGTACAGGTTCGCCTAACCAGCTTCATAGTCTGCTTGGTGTTCGGCATGCCTTGATAGGGGCCGCTATCAACCATGCAGTTCGGAGGTGATCCGAACTGCAACCAAGCCGGCTTGAACCTAAGGGGTCGCGTGCTTAAGGGAAGGAACCTCCGAGGTCAGATCCGATGACACTGGTCGGATGTGATCCGAGCTGTATTCGGGTTGTGGCCGAGTAGACTTATGGGCTTTAGGTTCCGTGCAAGGCTCAAGTGTTGAGCCCACGACGGACGCCTATATAAAGTGGATGTGCCGCACACTCATGCGATTGATCGCTTCGGCGCTGTCACTAGGGTTTGCATGTGTTGCGAATAGACACCTCCACCCACAGCCGATTATGTGATTGGACCAAGCAGTCCACCGCACGATGTTCCTCCTGCCCGCACGAATACCGTTAGAGGCGGTGCACTTGCGCCGCTCCTGGCGAATTTGTACGTGGGATCCGGCAACCGGCTATTCGAGAGATATCGGATGAGGAGGAGACGATCCACGCGGATGTGCTGCACCAACTCTTCTTCCGTTGCACGACACTACGCGTCTAGTGGTAACGAACTATGATCCATCTCCCGTAGCATGTTCTTGGTTGTTCTGCGCAAATAAAAATTTTAGTTTGCAGTCGACGCACCCTACCATAGAACCCAACAGTGGTATCAGAGCCTCTGCTATAAGATTTGAATTCAGATCGTATGCATATTAGATATGTGGACACGATAGATGAGATCTGTTGTCGTTTATGAGATCGGCTATGTGCACGGTTGATGAGATCAACTACACATGGGGATCGTTGAGGCTATGTTTTCTATCAATCAGAATCGATGAGGTCGTGACAAAACCTACCCCTACCGTTCGGTATCCACCATCGGGGTTAACAGTGAAACGTAAATCCGAATCGGACTCGTGGTGATCGATAAGATCGGTCAGATCAGAAAATTCAGCATGATCGGAGTTCAGATGTGATCTGTGATTTCCGAAAACGTAGCACCTTGTATTTCGTATACGATCACTCAAACCGGTAGAATGTGATTCTATGCGTAACTTTGTTTTGCAGGTTCGATGTGAATAGTATGGCTCGTGTGTATGTGATGCATGTGTGTAATTTATACATGGCATGCGTGTCATGTTTGTCAGCCGGCAGGAGCCAAAGTGTTGTCCTTATAATGTATAACCACCTGCGTGTCGACTTGTGACTCTATGTAAAATTCATTACTAGTTGTAGTAGTTGGATTATAGAGATCGGGTTGGTAGCTTGGCATCCTGGCACGACAAACTAGATGGAGTTCCTTGATGGTCATCGGAGTCGGAGCCGACCTAGAAGAACTGCCATGAAGGAGCCATACTATTTCACAATATATGTTTATTTATGATTGTTATGCTTGTTATTTTTTATGCATGTTTGAATGGTAGAAACATCCCTCATGAATATCTAGTAAATTGACACTCCCGATGTTGCACCTTCGCACATCAAGTACGTCTAGTAGTGGGCTCATAATATTGGGGTACTGCTAGGTGTCCTTGAACTGAAGGGGTCATTTGGGACACGGACATGCACTGCATCAGGTTAACTTGACAAGGCTATCAAAACGGTTTTGGGCCTTGTGGCAAAGAAGGTTGGGGGCTGGGGTATGAGATACCCTCCCAACCGACAGGAGTCGTATAAAGATACGATTAGCAAGGAGTTGCTTACTGGATAGGCATGTTGTCTAGCAGTCATGCTAAAGCTCACTAGTCGGATCCTGAATCACCGAGAGTTTGCAGAGGGATGCCAACTTTAGTGGGAGTATTTATATTTAAGGCTTGAATTACTCTACATAAACACATTGCTTAGTGATTGCATATTTTCTGTTGTAGATCAATGGCACCACCTGCTCAACCCAACTTTGCATTGAAATCAATTCTGGAAAAGGATAAACTGAATGGAACAAACTTTACCACCTGGTATATAAATATGAGAATTTGTTCTCAAGCATGATAAAAAGGAACCTGTTCTAGAGGATCCACTTCCAGAGAAACCTGCCGATAATGCTAATATCACAACTAAGAATGCCTACCAGAAACTCGTTGATGAATCAACGGAGATTAGCCGTCTGATGCTGGCTTGTATGGAGCCCTATTTGCAACAGCATTTCAAAAATGTTGAGGCCTACAATATGATCGAAAGTCTCAAGAGCATGTTTCAAAACACAGGCTAGGACTGAAAGGTTCAACGTCTGGCGATCCTTGATGGATTTCAAGCTGAAGGAAGGTGATCCACTGAGCCCATATGTAATCAAGATGATCGTATATGTGCAAGCTTTGGATCATTTGGGCTTCCCGCTCTTGGATGAGCTGGCTACTAATGCAGTTCTGGGTTTTCTTCCTCCCAGCTATGTGACCTTCATCTCGAACTATCATATCCATGGCATGGATAAGAAGCTCACTGAATTGCATGGGATGCTCAAAGTGGCAAAGCAGGATATTAAGAAAGGCACACATCAAGTGTTGATGGTGTTGAAATTGGCTAAGTTAAAGAAAAGTAGGTCCAAGAAAAAGGCTAAGGCAAAGGGCACAGAGACGGTAACCTCCGCCGCTGCGCCAAAGTCTGGACCGGACTCAAAGACCATTTTCTATCATTGCAAGGAGACTGGTCACTAGATGAGGAACTCTAGCAAGTGGCTTGCAGAGCATGGCAAAAAGGCCAGAAATGCTTCTTCAGGCAAAGGTGCACTTGTTGCATATGTTATGGACATTTACCCTGCTGACATACCTAGTAGCTCTTGGGTATTTGATACCGGATTGGTTGTTCATATTTGCAACTCAATGCAGGGGCTGGTAAGAATTAGGCATGTGGCACAAGGGGAGATTGACATCGGGGTTGGCAACAAAGCAAGAGTTGCTGTGTTGGAGGTCGACACGATGCAGCTTTAGCTTCCTTCTGGATTTATTTTGGAATTGAATAATTGTTATTACATTCCTGCACTTAGTCGGAACATTATTTCTGCCTCATGTTTGATGAGTCAGGGTTATAAATTCAATTTAAAGGACAATGGTTGTTCATTTTATTTGAATGGTATGTTCCACGGCTATGCATCCATTGTTGATGGGCTATTTATATTGAATCTAGAACATGAACCAGTCTATAACGTGAATGTCAAGAGGCATAACCCTAATGAGATAATGAGTAAAATGCACTATTGGTCATTAAACTTATCGTGTACGTTCACTTTGGTCACTGTACTTAAGAATAAAATCAATACAATCACTATATACGTGTTAAGATGATTATACGGTCACTGACATATCGTATAGCTTCGTATGCATTGCTTTTGATGGTCAACCAACCCACCTGGCGTCACTTTCTCTCTCTTTCATGCGGGCCCTTTCTGCCAGCGATGGAAGAAAGAAATAGAGGAAAAATAAAATTACACGCGAGTGGAGATTCGAACCAAGCTTGTCGTGCTTTTAGAAGCACCGGCCAACCAGCTCCACAAGTCAAGCTTGGTGATTACTTTGAGGAAACAATGATTTATACGTCTCTACATCCCTGCATTCAGGTGACAGCTATTCGGTGCAATTTTTTTCTGCGTGCGAGCCATTGGGATTTACTCCTAAATCATAATGGTTTCATGTGGTTGATCCTTTTGAGATTTAAAGCAGTGTTCACAGTACTATGTACTCGCACATATTTTTATTAAAAAAAATACACATACATAGGATTCACCGAATCACCGTCAAGATTGCATTAGGACTTAATTTTTTTTGTTCAGTATGGACTTACCTACTATTCTTTGAACATTCAGACTGTGGTATTGGCAGTACTCTATACTGGTACATATTTCTATTTTAAAAAATACTCATACATAGGATTCGCCATCTATATTGCATTAGGACTTAAATTTTCTTTTTGTTCAGTATGGATGTACCGACTATTCTTTGAATATTTAGATTGTGCATACGTTGAAAACAAACCACAAGGCAAGAAAAAAATCCCAATGGCTGGATGTTACAATCATAATCTCGGAAGGATCAACCACTGAAGCTACATGAAACGATTATGATTTAGGAGTAAATCCCAATGGCTCGCACGCAAAAAAAGGCACCGCATAGTTGCAACGTGAATGCAGGGATGCAGAGTCGTATAAAAAGATTTGTTTCCTCGTAATGCTTGAGGTCTGGGGTTCGAATCTCCACTCACGTAATTTTATTTTCCCTCGCCTTCTTTGTTCCAACGCTGACATGTAGGACCCACATAACAGAGAGAGAAAATGACGCCAGGTGGGTTGGTTGACCGGTCAAAATGGATGCATATGGAGCTATACGATCTGCCAGTGACCGTATTATCACCTCAACATGTATATAGTGACCGGAATAACCGTATTCTTAAATACAATGACCAAAATGAGCATATACGACAAGTTCAATGTCCATGAGTGCATTTTACTCTGAGATAATTCTGACATACTTCTGGCATTGCCGGCTTGAACACATTAGTCTGAAACGCATGAAGAAGCTCCATGATGATGGGCTCCTAACTTCGTCCGACTTTGAGTCGTTCGAGACATGTGAATCATGCTTGCTCGGCAAGATGACTAAGTCTCCTTTCGCAAAGAGTTGCAAGAGGGCATCCGAGCTATTGGAACTGATACACAGTGACGTGTGTGGACCAATGAGCACAACTGCCAGAGGTGGCTATCAGTACTTCGTAACTTTTACCGACGACCTGAGTAGAGATGGATATATCTATTTGATGAGGCACAAGTCGGAAACTGTTGAAAAGTTTAAAGAGTTTCAGAACGAGGATGAGAATCAGCTTTGCAAGACTATAAAGCTTCTCCGATCTGATCGTGGAGGTGAGTACATGAGCCAGGAGTTTGATGATCATCTGAAAAGTCAAGGTATAGTACCTCAGCTCACACCTTTGGGTACGCCACAGAGAAACGGCATGTCGGAGCGGAGGAATAGGACCTTGTTGGACATGGTTCGGTCAATGATGAGCAAATCAGATTTACCCTTGTCATTCTTGGAATACGCTCTAGAAACTGCAGCTTTCACACTTAACACGGAACCATCAAAATCCGTAGATAAGACACCACATGAGATGTGGACCGGGAAGACTCCCAGTTTGTCTTTTCTAAAGATTTGGGGTTGTGAAGCATTTGTCAAGCGACTTATGTCAGACAAGCTTACACCCAAGTTGGCCAAATGCATATTCATGGGATATCCGAGGGAAACCTTGGGATATAGCTTTTACAACCAGGAAGAGAACAAAGTATTTGTTGCTCGTAGCGGGGTTTTCCTTTAGAAAGAGTTTCTCAATCAGGAGGCCAATGGGAGGACGGTCTGACTTGAAGAAATTCGAGTACCACTCAGGGATGGCTCGGTGGGTGATGGGATCATACCGGAGTCAGTCAGGGAACCCGTAGTGGAAGCGGCACCGGAACCACAGTGGTCGGAAAGATTTGCGCAGAGTGCGTGATGTATTGGTGCTAGAGAGAGACGAGTCGACCATGTATGCAGAAGCGATGGTGAGCCTGAATTCCGAGGCATCGCTACTGGCCATGAGATCCGAGTTAAAGTCCATGGATGAAAATCAAGTTTGGGACTTGCTTGATCCGCCGCCTGGCGTAAAGGCCATTGGCTGCAAATTGGTCTTTAAGAAGAAAACCAATGTGGATGGAAATGTTCAGATCCACAAAGCTCTGCTTGTCGCTAAAGGTTACGGACAAATTCAAGGAATTGACTATGATGAGACTTACTCGCCGGTAGCGAAGCTGAAGTCGGTGAGGATCGTACTAGCTATAGATGCATATTTCAATTACGAGACATGGCAGATGGATGTCAAAATGGCTTTCCTTCATGGAAATTTAACCGAGGACGTGTATATGATATAGCCCGAGGGTTTTTTCAATCCGACTAGCACAAGTAAAGTATGCAAGCTCAAGAGATCCATTTATGGGTTGAGGCAAGCATCTCGGAGTTGGAACATTTGTTTTGATGAGGTCGTCATAGGTCTCGGTTTCATCAAAAGCGCTGAGGACGCTTGTTTATACAAGCAGTTAAGTGGGAGCTTGATTGTGTTTTTGATCTTCTATGTGGATGGCATACTACTGATCGGAAATGATGTTTCGATGCTGAACTTGGTCAAGGAATCATTGAGTGGCAAGTTTTTTATGAAGGACATTGGTGAGGCAGTTTACATTTTAGGCATCAAGATCTATAGAGATAGATCGAGGAGGCTGCTCGGCTTGAGCCACAGCACGTACATAGATAAAGTGTTGAAGCGGTTCAACATGAGTGAGGCCAAGAAAGGGTTCTTTCCTGTCTCACATGGTATAAGGCTAAGCGAGACTTAGAGTCCTTTGACATCTGATGAGCGAAGCAGGATTAGTCGGATTCCATATGCCTTGGCAATTGCATCCATCATGTATGCCATGATATGTACACCGCCTGATGTTGCTTTTGCAATAAGCCTAACAACTAGATACCAGGCTAACCCAGGTGAGAGTCACTAGGCAGCGGTAAAGACTATTTTAAAGTACCTGAAAAGGACTAAAGAGATGTTCCTAGTTTATGGAGGTGAGGAAGAGCTCGTCGTAAGAGGTTACGCCGATGCTAGTTTCCAAACCGACAGAGATGATTGTCGATCACAGTCCGGATTCGTGTATGTCATGAATAGAGGAGCAGTGAGCTGGATGAGTTCCAAGCAAGATACGGTGGCCGATTCTACCATAGAAGCCGAATACATTGTGGCTTGTGAAGCTGCAAAGGAAGGTGTTCGGATCCGGAACTTTCTGGATGATCTTGGTATTTTCCTAGCCTAGGTAAAACCGTTGGACCTTTATTGTGATAATTCTGGTGCCATCGCAGAAGCCAAGGAGCCGAGGGATCACCACAAGACCAGATACATAGATCAGAAATATCACCTGAAATGAAAGTTTGTAAACAATGGTGATGTTGAGTTATGCAAAATTCACACAGATGCAAATATTGTAGATCCCTTGAATAAGCCACTTCCACAATCCAAGCATGAGGGGCACGTTAGAGCTATGGGCATTCGATGTCTATTTGATTTACTCTAGTGCAAGTGGGTGACTGTTGGAGATATGCCCTAGGGGCAATCATGTATGATGGTATTTCCTATGTCTTGATGAATAAAGATAGTCCTTGGACATTATCAGTGATGTGTATCAGCAAGTACATAACTTGTTTGTGGGACTATGCATTGTATGATGACTATCCTAAAAGGTCCCTAGTAGAAAGGGCTATGTGGACGCGGAGCCAACTAGACTAGCATATAACACGGTCGATGGCTTGGTCTCACTAGCCATGGGGCATTGGATGCTAACCGGATAATATGGTCGGATTCGACGTAGTCGAATCCGAGTCAAGATAAGGTCCGAGTCGGACAGAACCAACTATGAGACGCAGCGATATGTCATTTGTGAGTCTCTAGTACAACTTGCATTCTATGTCCTAAGACCTGAGCTGGTGCATGTATTCAGGATGGTGACAGACTTGCTTTGGGCCAACCAAATGCTACTCCGTGACTGGGTAGTTACAAAGGTAGGTTTTGGACTTGTCCGAATGAAAGCACAAGTGCTCCCTAGGTGGTTTTGATAATTGATGACAACATATCTCTTGTTGGACTAACACTTCTATCTAGCATGTTTCAGATAAGTTCAACAATGGCATGGCATGGATGTGAAAGTGGAACCCTCAAAATGCTAAGGACAAAGGATTGGCTCAAGCTCAAAAGCTCAAGACTCTTCATTTTATATTTTAGTGATCCAAGATCACATTGAGTCCATAGGAAAAGCCAATACTATCAAGGAGGGATGAGGTGTTGCTTAATGAGCCTCTTGCTCCATGTGCTTAATGATATGCTCCAAAACCCTCAACTACTTTCCCATAACCACATATGACCTAAACTCTAAGCCAAACTCGGTCCTACCGATTTTTCCTATCCGGCGCCACCGAGTTTCACTTGTCATTAGCCACTGCCAAACCCTAGCAATTCGGTTCTACCGATAAGGATCTCGGTCCCACCGAGATGGGGTTGCAAACTCTCTGTTACCCATTGCACTATTCTCGGTCCCACCGAGTTTGTGTAATCGGTCCCACCGAGATTGCAATGTAAACTCAGTGTTTCCCCTTTGTAACTTTTCGGTCTCACCGAAAGAGCAAATCGGTCCCACCGAGTTTGCCTGACCAACTCTTTGGTTAGCTAATTACCAAACTCGGTCTCACCGAGTTTGTGTAGTCGGTCTCACCGAGATTACGTTATGCCCAAACCCTAAACGAATCGGTCCTACCGAGTTGCATGTCAGTCCCACCGAAATTCCTAACGGTCACTAGGTTTACCATTTTGGTCCGACCGAGTTTTCTGATTCGGTCCCACCGAGATTGGTAAATTGTGTGTAACGGTTGGATTTGGAGTGGAGGCTATATATACCCCTCCACCTCCTTCTCATTCGATGAGAGAGCCACTAGAACACACACATCATTCCTACTCATATGTTCTGAGAGAAAACCACCTACTCATGTGTTGAGATCAAGACATTCCATTCCTACCATATGAATCTTGATTTCTAGCCTTCCCAAGTTGCTTTCCACTCAAATCTTCTTTCCACCAAATCCAAATCCTATGAGAGAGAGTTGAGTGTTGGGGAGACTATCATTTGAAGCACAAGAGCAAGGAGTTCATTACCTACACACCATTTGTTACTTCTTGGAGAGTGGTGTCTCCTAGATTGGCTAGGTGTCACTTGGGAGCCTCCGACAAGATTGTGGAGTCGAACCAAGGAGTTTGTAAGGGTAAGGAGATCACCTACTTCGTGAAGATCTACCGCTAGTGAGGCAAGTCCTTCGTGGGCGTTGGCCATGGTGGGATAGACAAGGTTGCTTCTTCGTGGACCCTTTGTGGGTGGTTGCTTCTTCGTGGACCCTTCGTGGGTGGAGCCCTCCGTGGACTCGCGCAACCGTTGCCCTTGGGTGGAGCCCTGTGTGGACTCGCGCAACCGTTACCCTTCGTGGGTTGAAGTCTCCATCAACGTGGATGTAGGATAGCACCACCTATCCGAACCACGGGAAAAACATCCGTGTCTCCAATAGCGTTTGAAATCTCCAAACCCTTCCCTTTACATTCTTGCAAGTTGCATGCTTTACATTCCGCTGCTTATATACTCTTTTCTTGCTTGCTTGATATGTATTGTGTGTGCTGAAATTGTGCCTAAACTTCACTTAAACCGAAAAGGCTTAAAAATTGCAACTTTAGCACGAAGTGTCTAATCACCCCCCCTCTAGACACATCTACTTCTAGATCCTACAAGTGGTATCAGAGCTTTGGTCTCCATTGCCTTGGTTTAATCACCATTGGAGGAAGATGGATGTGTCTACTCTAGGGAGTCTTAGACATAGAGTGACTATCCTTGATGGAAAGTATTTTCATGAGTGGAAAAATGAGATGCTTGTAATCTTCAATCAATATCATTTGAACAAGTATATTGCTAGCCCTTGTGCACCCCATATTGATCCCTTGCATCCTACCCTAGATGAAGATATTGACATGATTCGCAATCCTAGAACTATTGAGCTCATCATTAGAGGATTGCCCAAAAATCTGATTGCTAGCTTGCCTACTCAAGATTGTGCCTATACTATATGGAAATTTCTTGAGGATCGATTTCCCAATCATTCCTTGAAAACTTTAGATGAAATTCTCCATAAATCCATTGCCTTGAGTAAGATGAACTCTAGTGATCCTAGTTTTGGTAAATGTCTTCTTGAACTTGCCAATCTTAAGCATGCTAAAGGGGATGTTGGAATCATTAATGATATCATACTCAGAGTTATGAGAATTCATAAAAGTAACCACTTTGATCATTTATCTAATGAATTGCCCTCTCTAGGAAATGACGAGTCACAAGATCATGATGAACATGAATGTTATGATGATGATGATAGTGACTTCGATCTCGACGATGCAATGAGACATTTTGGTCTTATGGCAAATCTTCGGGGATATGAATCAGGAGGAAAGGAATGGGTTCTTGATAGTGGATGTACTGATCATATGACCGGAGATGAAGAGATGTTTCGTGAGCTTGCTGAAAACAACGGCCCTCGAAAATATGTCACCTTCGGTGATAATTCAAAGGGTAAAGTGGTCGGCCTTGGTAAGGTGGCCATCTCACATGATAGTTCCATTAAAAATGTCATGCTCGTTGAATCTCTTGGCTACAACTTACTTTCAGTATCTAGACTTGCTGATTTCGGTTTGAACATCCTATTTACTGAAGTAGATTGCCAAGTATTTCGTCGGGACAATCATAAAATGGTCTTTACTGGTATGCGTAGATGTGATCTTTACATTGTCGATTTCTCTAAAAAGGCACAACCTAAAACTTGCCTTGTTGCTAAATCCTCAAAAGGTTGGTTGTGGCATAGACGACTAGGTCATGTTGGCATGAGAAATCTTGACAAACTTATTAAAGGAAATCATGTTCTTGGAATTAATGATGTCATATTTGATAAAGATAGACTTTGCAGTGCTTGTCAAGCAGGTAAACAGGTTGGAGGAAGACATCCAGTGAAGAACATCATGACCACAAGGAGGCCACTTGAGCTGCTTCACATGGATCTTTTTGGTCCCAATGCCTACAAGAGTCTCGGTGGAAATTCCTTTGGTCTAGTTATAGTTGATGATTTTTCAAGATTTACGTGGGTGTTTTTCCTCAATGACAAATCGCAGGTCCAGAAGATCTTCAGAAACTTCGCTAGGAAAGCCCAAAATCAGTTTGATGTGAAGATCAAGAAGGTTCGGAGTGACAACGGAATGGAGTTCAAGAACGCAAATGTGGACACCTTTCTTGACGAAGAAGGGATTTCACACGAGTTCTCGGCTACATACACACCTCAACAAAATGGAGTTGTTGAGAGGAAGAACCGGACGCTCATCGAAATGGCAAGGACAATGCTTGATGAATACAAGACGCCAAAGCACTTTTGGGCAGAAGCAGTTGAGACAGCTTGTCACGCAACAAATCGCTTATATCTTCACAAGCTACTCGGCAAGACAGCATACGAGCTCCTCACCGGTAACAAGCCTCAAGTTGGATACTTTCGAGTATTCGGCTCAAAGTGCTACATTCTTGATAAGCATCGTCGTTCAAAGTTTGCTCCCAAATCTCATGAAGGTTTTGTACTTGGTTATGGCTCAAATTCTCACACTTACCGTGTCTACAACAATTTCACCCGAAAGGTTGAAGAGACGGTAGATGTGAAGTTTGATGAATCTAATGGCTCGCAAGTAGAGCAATTGCCAATTGATGTAGGAGACAAAGACCCTTCAGAAGCAATTCAAGATTTGTCCATTGGCAAAATTCGTCCAACGGAGGTGAAGGAGAGTACTTCATCCGTCCAAGTGGAAGCTTCTACTTCACAACAAGGTGAACCAAGGATCGACACGGAAGCATCCACAAGTGGGCCACACCAAGATGAAGAAAACGAGGAAGTACGTCAAGATGAACATCAACAACCTCCTACTCCACCACGACAAGAGAACGACGACGTCAACAATGAAGAAGGCCAAGAAGAAGAACAAGATGAAGAAGATGCTCAACAAAGACCCAAGCAAAAGCTCTCACGAGTTCGAGCAAGAATTGCCAAAGATCATCCCGTCGAGCAAATTCTCAATGATATACAAACCGGGAGAATCACTCGCTCAAAAACTCGTTTAGCTAACTTTTGTGAAAACTATTCATTCATCTCGAGCATTGAACCAATGAAGGTTGAAGAAGCATTGGAAGATCCGGATTGGATAAACGCTATGCATGAAGAGCTACATAATTTTGAGAGAAACCAAGTTTGGACATTGGTTGAGAAGCCCGACAACAACCACAACATCATTGGTACCAAATGGGTGTTTCGCAACAAGCAAGATGAAGATGGACAAGTGGTTCGCAACAAAGCACGTCTCGTCGCCCAAGGATACACACAAGTCGAAGGTATGGACTATGGTGAGACATATGCTCCCGTTGCTAGACTTGAGTCCATTCGCATCTTACTTGCCTATGCTAATCACCATAATATCACCTTGTACCAAATGGACATTAAAAGTGCTTTTCTAAATAGAGAAATAGAGGAGGAAGTTTATGTCAAACAGCCTCCCGGCTTTGTCAATCCTAAGAAACCAAATCATGTTTACAAACTTCACAAAGCCCTTTATGGTCTTAAACAAGCTCCTAGAGCATGGTATAAATGCTTGACCAAGTTCCTTACTACAAGTGGTTTTGAAATTGGTAAAATTGACTCTACTCTTTTCACTAAAAAGGTTAATGGAGAACTTTTTGTATGCCAAATTTATGTTGATGACATCATATTTGGTTCAACTAACCCTCTCTTTAGTGAAAAGTTTGGAAAGCTAATGTCAGAGAAGTTTGAGATGTCTATGATGAGTGAACTCAAATTCTTTCTCGGGTTGCAAATCAAGCAAACTAAAGAAGGTACATTTGTCTCTCAAACAAAGTACACCAAGGACTTATTCAAGAAGTTCAACATGCAAGAATGCAAAGGTATGTCTACACCCATGCCTACTAGTGGACATAATGATTTGACCAAAGATGGTGAACCCGTTGATCAAAAGGTTTATCGCTCTATGATTGGTTCATTGTTATACCTATGTGCTTCACGTCCCGATATTATGCTAAGTGTGTGCATGTGTGCTCGATATCAAGCTGCTCCTAAAGATTGTCATCTTAAGGCTGTGAAAAGGATAGTGAGATATTTAATCCATACACCAAATTTTGGCATTTGGTATCCTAAGAGGTCTTCTTTTGATCTTGTTGGCTATTCCGACTCAGATTATGCCGGAGACAAGGTTGATAGAAAGTCCACTTCGGGTACTTGTCAATTTCTTGGTAGATCTCTTGTGTCTTGGTCTTCCAAGAAACAAAACTTGGTATCCTTATCCACCGCTGAAGCGGAATACATTGCCGCTGGTTCATGTTGTGCTCAATTACTTTGGATGACCCAAACTCTTAAAGATTATGGGATTTATGTGAAACATGTTCCACTGCTTTGTGACAATGAAAGTGCTATCAAAATTGGTCATAATCCTGTACAACATTCTCGAACTAAGAATATTGAAGTTCGTCATCATTTCATTCGAGATCATGTTGCTAAGGGTGACATCAATCTTAAGCATGTTCGCACCGATAAACAATTGGCGGATATATTCACTAAACCGCTTGATGAGAAAGTGTTTTGCAGGTTGAGAGGAGAATTGAACATCATTGATGCTTCGAATTTGGAGTAGAGACTCCATTGGATACATGCAAGACATGAGCTTATGACTAATCCATGATATATCTCTTATGATAACTATCTTATGTCTTGGATATATTTGTACCTTGCATGTTGTCTAACCCATGTAGGTGCTTGGTTGAATCTAATTCCATGATATTGCGACTCACTCACATCTTGAGCAACCTCTATATCACCAAGACTCTACACAATGGTGGTTGAAGACAAGGAAGCACAAAACCATTCAAACATATCCTTTGACAAATTCTATGTTGAGCGTGATGATTGTCATTTTTGGATACACAAGTGCTCCTCCTTGCAAGAACTAACCCATGTAGGTAGATGAACTCAAACTCCAAGTGGTGCTCCCAACTCTTGATGAGCTACATCAACTTTGAGCACCCACACAAGTTCAACTACATGAGCAAGAACCACACCACCACCCAAGGTATGTTGTTCCATCTTAGAGAAGCTTTACTCCAAGACATGAGTCAAAGCAACTCAACAAGATGTGAATACATCAAGATGCTTAAACGAAAAATGGTAACCCCATTTTGAGCTTAAACGATGAGTATGACCTATGATCAAGTGTTCTCACTTGACTCCTAAGTCAACATACTCTAACATAGGTGACTATGTCACTGCCCAACTCTAGATGAAGTTCTCTTGTGTTCTTTTCTGTGTTATTGCATTTGTCTCATGCATGTTTAGTTTCTTTTCTTTAACAAAAAAAAACTTCATCTAGATCTTTCAGTTTCTTCTCTTTTCTCTTTGTGTTTGTTCTGCATTTTCTGCATTTAATTCCTTGCAAATCCTTCAGATAATTCATTGCAAATCTTTGTGAAGTCTTACTTGTCTAGTGAGCTGAGGTGACAAGTGTGTTTCTATGTGTAAACTCGGTTTCACCGACTTGCAAATTTCGGTCCAACCGAATATCTTCGGTACCACCGAAATATGCCACTCGGTGCCACCGACTTTACAATCAGAAAACCAATTTGCCGCTTATTCAACATTTCTTCTGTTCCAGCTCCACTCAATGAATCTTGTCCTCTACAAGCATCACAATTTTATCCTCTGCTTTGTGCTGAATCTCTAGGACCAAACCTATTCGACGGATTCCAGGAAAAACCTTCTTGGAAATTGATGTCAAAGGGGGAGAGAGAGATCACATCAAAGCCTGTAGGAAAGAGAGATCACACCAAGAGGGAAAAAGTATTAAGGGGGAGAGAAAGTCTCAAGGATCCCAGATGATGTTAAGGGGGAGAGAAAAATACTCAAGGATCCCAGATGCTAGATGTTCAAGAGGAGAGATGCCACATGTCTTTTTGGGGGAAAGACATGTTCATATGAACTCATTTGAACTCATTTGAATTTAGTTCTATTCAGCTCTGATTTTCTGTCTCCTATCTTCTCCCAATATCCCATGTAAGATTCAGGGGGAGCAAGACACCTAAAGGGGAAGAAATCAGCCAAATTCATTGCATATCTTTATTCTTGGGGACATGTTGAATCCAATGTTATCACTCTCTACATGTCATCCCAGTCTTGGCATTCTTGTGGTTTCTTTGTTTGCTCTGGCTAGTGGACGTACCTGTGTTATCTAACCTTGTTTGCAGGTCCATTCCATCCTAAGCCAACTCGAGACCACAAGGTAAGTATATGCATCAAGATCATGAGTATGAGGAGTTCTTGCTTATGTACATACTGTTTGCAAGAAGGACTCATGAGCATGAAGGTATTTTCCTTAATAATCTTTTGCTCTAATGCATATGGCCAAGATACATGTAACACATTGCCTACTCTGTCATGTTTATGCCCTCACATGCCTCTATATTTCATATCTACATGAGTGCATACATGTAGGGGGAGCCTATGCTTGCTACATGTTCTTCCAAAGCTTTACTTGCTGATTCTTTATATCTTTATCTAAAAGCTTTGATGTATGTTGCCATCAATTACCAAAAAGGGGGAGATTGAAAGCACAAGTGCTCCCTAGGTGGTTTTGATAATTGATGACAACATATCTCTTGTTGGACTAACACTTCTATCTAGCATGTTTCAGATAAGTTCAACAATGGCATGGCATGGATGTGAAAGTGGAACCCTCAAAATGCTAAGGACAAAGGATTGGCTCAAGCTCAAAAGCTCAAGACTCTTCATTTTATATTTTAGTGATCCAAGATCACATTGAGTCCATAGGAAAAGCCAATACTATCAAGGAGGGATGAGGTGTTGCTTAATGAGCCTCTTGCTCCATGTGCTTAATGATATGCTCCAAAACCCTCAACTACTTTCCCATAACCAGATATGACCTAAACTCTAAGCCAAACTCGGTCCTACCGATTTTTCCTATCCGGCGCCACCGAGTTTCACTTGTCATTAGCCACTGCCAAACCCTAGCAATTCGGTTCTACCGATAAGGATCTCGGTCCCACCGAGATGGGGTTGCAAACTCTCTGTTACCCATTGCACTATTCTCGGTCCCACCGAGTTTGTGTAATCGGTCCCACCGAGATTGCAATGTAAACTCAGTGTTTCCCCTTTGTAACTTTTCGGTCTCACCGAGTTCCACTCGGTCTCACCGAAAGAGCAAATCGGTCCCACCGAGTTTGCCTGACCAACTCTCTGGTTAGCTAATTACCAAACTCGGTCTCACCGAGTTTGTGTAATCGGTCTCACCGAGATTACGTTATGCCCAAACCCTAACCGAATCGGTCCTACCGAGTTGCATGTCAGTCCCACCGAAATTTCTAACGGTCACTAGGTTTACCATTTTGGTCCGACCGAGTTTTCTGATTCGCTCCCACCGAGATTGGTAAATTGTGTGTAACGGTTGGATTTGGAGTGGAGGCTATATATACCCCTCCACCTCCTTCTCATTCGATGAGAGAGCCACTAGAACACACACATCATTCCTACTCATATGTTCTGAGAGAAAACCACCTACTCATGTGTTGAGATCAAGACATTCCATTCCTACCATATGAATCTTGATTTCTAGCCTTCCCAAGTTGCTTTCCACTCAAATCTTCTTTCCACCAAATCCAAATCCTATGAGAGAGAGTTGAGTGTTGGGGAGACTATCATTTGAAGCACAAGAGCAAGGAGTTCATTAACTACACACCATTTGTTACTTCTTGGAGAGTGGTGTCTCCTAGATTGGCTAGGTGTCACTTGGAAGCCTCCGACAAGATTGTGGAGTCGAACCAAGGAGTTTGTAAGGGCAAGGAGATCACCTACTTCGTGAAGATCTACCGCTAGTGAGGCAAGTCCTTCGTGGGCGTTGGCCATGGTGGGATAGACAAGGTTGCTTCTTCGTGGACCCTTTGTGGGTGGTTGCTTCTTCGTGGACCCTTCGTGGGTGGAGCCCTCCGTGGACTCGCGCAACCGTTGCCCTTGGGTGGAGCCCTGTGTGGACTCGCGCAACCGTTACCCTTCGTGGGTTGAAGTCTCCATCAACGTGGATGTAGGATAGCACCACCTATCCGAACCACGGGAAAAACATCCGTGTCTCCAATAGCGTTTGAAATCTCCAAACCCTTCCCTTTACATTCTTGCAAGTTGCATGCTTTACATTCCGCTGCTTATATACTCTTTGCTTGCTTGCTTGATATGTATTGTGTGTGCTGAAATTGTGCCTAAACTTCACTTAAACCGAAAAGGCTTAAAAATTGCAACTTTAGCACGAAGTGTCTAATCACCCCCCTCTAGACACATCTACTTCTAGATCCTACACCGAACCCATGCTGCGAGACATGGTCGAGCAAGATGGGATTGCCCCTCCGATCAAGATAGATATACTCTAGGCCCCTCGTGTGATCCGACCAGGATAAGCATGGCCATGCGACAAGGATTATGAGTGAGGGAGTCCAGGATTAGGGGGTCTCCGGACAGCCGGACTATATCCTTTGGCCGGACTGGTGGACTATGAAGATATAAGATTGAAGACTTCGTCCCATGTCCGGATGGACTCTCCTTGGCGTGGAAGGCAAGCTTGGAAATACGTATATGTAGATCTCCTCCCTTGTAACCGACTCTGTGTAACCCTAGCCCCCTCCAGTGTCTATATAAACCGGAGGGTTTAGTCCATAGGACAATATACAATCATACCATAGGCTAGCTTCTAGGGTTTAGCCCCTACGATCTCGTGGTAGATCAACTCTTGTAATACTCATATCATCAAGATCAATCAAGCAGGAAGTAGGGTATTACCTCCATCGAGAGGGCCCGAACCTGGGTAAACATAGTGTCCCCTGCCTCCTGTTACCATCCGCCTTAGACGCACAGTTCGGGACCCCCTACCCGAGATCCACCGGTTTTGACACCGACATTGGTGCTTTCATTGAGAGTTCCACTGTTTCGTCATCATAAGGAGGGATGGCTCGTCTCGTTGTCAAGAACAACATCACCTCTGGGGGAGCCCTAGGTGTAGGACAAACTCTCCGACTAGGCGGCTTCGTCATGACCGCTCGCTCGGCCGCGGCGCCGATGATGACTTCCCGGGTCATCGAAAATAGCCTCCACATCGGCTCGAAATTCACCAAGTAGATGGATCCAATGGAGCTCTCCTCTTTGCATGAGCTCTTGGATCGCATCGCCGCTCTGGGAGTCGCTACGGACTACGATCTGATTGGGCTTAAACCCGACCAAAGGGAGATTAACTCTCCGCTGGTCACCCATCAGATAGCGGTGGTGGAGGAGCAATGCGCCGATTCTTGCTCTATCCTAAGGACGAGCTATGTCTGGATTCCCGAGCTCTCCGAGCCGGACACCCGTCCACGGGAGGACATCGCCCTAACCCTGAACCTAGAATCAGGCAGCATGCCGAACCTGCAGGGCAACATCCCGGAGCACGAACTTCCAAGATCAGAAACTCCCCCGCCCCTGGGTCTCAGATTGGGTCAAGGTCTGGACTTAAATCCACCCACCCACCCAGATATAAACGATCTTTCCCACATTAGGAAAGAGCGCCAAGAGACAGTACATCACTATTGGGCCAGATTCCTCCTTGTAATGAACAAGGTCAAGGACAGTCGCGAGGAAGACGCAATTTCGTTCTTTTGCAACAATTGCATGGACAAGGGAATCCTCAACGCCATAAGTCGCCATGACATAGCCCACTTCGCTGACTTGGCAGTCATAGTACGGAAGTACTGTGCGATGGAAAGCACCTGGAAAACCCAAACAAAATTTTGGGATAATCCGGCTCTAACAAAACCCCCAGTCCGAACTAAAAGGGTGCACTCTCATAAGTTGCCCGACTCAATTACAAAGAAGCAAAAGCCCACTATAGGGCATGGAACCGTATTGGAGGGATGGCTTAACGGGCCCTGCAAAATTCATAGTACAGCGGATACCATACCAACACACAGCCTTAGAGCATGTTGGGTACTCCGGCAGGTGGCCAATACTGGTGAGGATCTCCTCATTCAAAACACCGCAGAGCACCATCCCGTGGATAACAATACAGTACTGACAGTCTTCGAGACCTTCACCTCAAATAATAGGCGTAAGTGAGCACTCCGCAGCCTTGCCGAAGTCTGCCACGTGGCAGCAATAAATCCATGGAGCGACATGGCTATCACCTTCAATGCTAGTGACGAACCTAAATTCCGAACAGCCCGAGCACCAGCCGCCTTGGTCCTTAGTCCAATTGTGGATGGCTTTTGTCTTACTAAAGTGATCATGGACGGCGGCAGCTGATTAAACCTCATTTATGAGGAGACTCTTCAAAAAATGGAAATAGATAGAAACCGTATTGAGCAAAGAAGCACAACCTTCCGAGGAATCATCCCCAGTCGGGAGGCACGTTGCGCTGGGAAAATCACACTAGATGTGGTATTCGGCACTCCGGAGAACTACAGGTCCAAAGAAATTACATTCCATGTGGCCCCGTTCAGTAGCGGATATGACGCCCTTCTAGGGCGAGAGGCATTCACGATCTTCCAAGCCATACACCATTACGGGTAAATGAAGCTCAAAATGCCCGGGTCCAATGGAATCATCACTCTAGCTAGTGATCCGGACATAGCACTCCGCGCCGAGAACAAAACAGCCGCGCTGTCCCTCGAGGCATTATCCGAAGCCCTTGCGATGGAGGAATTAACTGCGTTGCGCTCCACAGTGGACAGGGACGACGTGATACACGACAAAAGATCCAAGTCCACCTCTTTTAAACCAGCGGATGAAATAGTCAAATTCCAAGTCCGTCCAACGGACCCACAAAAACAGCATCCATCGGGCATAGTTAAACCCCGTTGTAGACGCCGCACTACGGGAGTTCCTGTGCGAGAATTGGGACATATTCGCCTGGCATCCTTCAACACGCCAGGAATCCCACGCAGGCTGGCCGAGCATAGCCTTAACATTCTAAAGGGATTCAAGCCGGTCAAGCAGACTCTTCGGTGTTTCTCTGAACCTAAGCGACAAGCCATGGGAGAGGAGCTAGCCAAGTTACTGGAGGCCGGATTCATTAGAGAAATAAAACATCCGGACTGGCCAGCAAACCTGGTAATGGTACCAAAGAAGGACAAATTCTAGCGCCTATGCGTCGACTTCAAGGACCTTAATAAGGCTTGCCCAAAGGATCCCTTCCCCCTCCCTCGCATCGATCAAATTATCGACGCCACAGCAGGACACGACTCATTGTGCTTCCTCGACGCATACTACGTTTACCACCAAATTAAGATGGTGGAGTCCGATCAAGCCACAATGGCATTTATCACTCCATACGGCTCCTTTTGTTTTAACACAATGCCCTTCGGGCTCAAAAACGCCGGCGCAACGTATCAACGTATGATTCAAACATGTCTGGAAAAGTAGACCGGCAAAACAGTGCAGGCATATGTAGACGATGTGGTCGTTAAAAACACACACGTCGACTCCTTAATAGACGACTTGAGGCTCACGTTTGACAATCTCCGAACATACGACATTAAGCTCAATCCAGAAAATGCGTTTTCGGCGTACCTGCCGGAAAGCTCCTGGGCTTCATCGTCTCCAGTAGAGGAGTTGAAGCAAATCCGGCTAAAATCCGAGCTCTGTCGCTGTTGGCTATCCCAACTGACCTCAAGCAAATCCAGAAGTTAAATAGATGTGTGGCGACCTTAAGCCGCTTTATCTCCCGATTAGGAGAAAAGGCACTCCCCCTTTATCGCCTTCTTCGGCGCACCGAACACTTCGAGTGGACGGACGCAGCCACGGCCAGATTGGAAGAAATAAAAGCCATCCAGGCCACCAACCCAATCTTGGCCGCGCCAAATGTCGGTGAACCAATGCTGTTATATATAGCGGCAACTCACCAAGTTGTAAGCGCGGTGCTCGTCGTCGAACGAGAGACGGACGGACATAAATTCCCACTTCAAAAGCTGGTATATTATGTATCCACAGTCCTCACTCCATGCAAATCATGGTACCCACATTATCAAAAGATAGCATATGCGGTATTCATCCCGGAAATTACGAAACTACTTTCAAGAGTGTTCAATTACGGTGGCCTCAGAAGTACCACTCAACGACATAATAAACAACCACGATGCCACGGGCAGGATTGCCAAATGGGCTATCGAGCTCCTCCCGTTCAACATAACATATAGACCACGGCGAGCCATTAAGTCGCAAGTACTGGCTGATTTCATCGCCGAGTGGACAGAAGCTGAACTCCCTAAAGAGTACGGCGCGTACTCCAATTGGATCATGCACTTTGACGGCTCTAAAATGCTGGCTGGTCTGGGGGCTGGCGTCGTCCTGACGTCCCCCACCGGAGATACAGTCCAATATGTAATCCAAATACTATACACAGACTCCAATAACACAGCCGAATACGAGGCCCTATTACATGGTCTCCGGATGGCAGTTTCCATGGTCATTCAACGCCTGGAGGTGCGTGGGGACTCGAACCTTGCAATATCTCAAATAAATGGAGACTTCGATGCCAAGGATCCGAAAATGGTGGCATATCGCAACGACGTCCTCAAAATGTCAGCTCGGTTCGAGGGGCTTGAATTCCACCATGTGGCTCGGGAAAACTATCAGACGGCGGATATCCTCGTCCGTATTGGCGCTAAGCGCGATCCTGTCCCACCTAACATCTTTTTGGAAAGGTTGCTTAAGCCATCCGTGGTATGGGAAGGGGACACCGGTAAACATAGTCCGGACCCAGCCACAAAACCAGATACCGAACACTCTGACACAATCGGAGGCTCTACCATCGAAATAACACCTTCAGCCCATGTGATAATGGCCGTCATCGCCCCGTGGATAGAACCATTCCTCGCCTACCTAACCAGGCAGGAACTACCCGAGGACCAAAACGAGGCATGCTGCATAGTGCGGCGATCTAAAGCCTACAAGGTCCACGAGGGAGAGCTTTATAAGAAAAGCACTATCGGAGTCCTTCAAAGGTGCATCTCCGAAGAGGAAGGGCGGAAGATTTTGGCAGAAATCCACGCTGGACTCGGCAGCCACCACACCGTAGCCCGGGCCCTTGTAAGCAAGGCCTTCCATACAGGTTTCTATTGGCCGACGGCCCGAGCAGATGCACAGGATCTGGTCCAACATTGCGTCTGTTGCCAGCTTTTTGCAAACCAAAGCCATATGCCGCCTGCCGCTCTCCAAACAATCCCCATTACTTGGCCCTTTGCGGTCTGGTGGCTTGATATGGTCGGACCCCTGAAAGGGGGAACCCATAAGAAAAAATACTTACTGGTCATGGTTGATAAATTCACCAAATGGATAGAAGCCAAACCCGTTAAAACGACTGAATCCGGACCAGTGATAGACTTCATATCTGGGGTTGTACACCGTTATGGCATCCCCCACAGCATCATCACTAACAACGGCACAAACTTTACAGCCGACGAGGTAAAACTTTGGTGCAGCAACATGGGCATCAAGCTCGATTATGCTTCTGTCTATCACCCGCAAACTAACGGTCAAGTCGAACGAGCAAATGGTCTTATCGTGAGCGGCATCAAACCCAGATTAGTGCGGTCCTTAAAGGAATCAAACACGCACTAGGTAGAGGAGCTCGACTCTGTACTATGGGGGCTGCGCACCACGCCGAATCGCGCTACCGGATACACACCTTTTTTATGGTGTACGGCGTAGAGGCAGTTCTGCATTGTGACATAATTCATGACTCACCTCTAGTGCGCATGTACGAAGAAAAAGAGGCCGAGCTCGATCAGCATGACAATTTGGACGCCCTGGAGTAGCGCGGCGTGGCAAAAGCCCGTTCCACATTCTATCAGCAACATGCTCGAAAGTATCAAACCAGAGAAGTACGGGCCAAAACCTATAACGTTGGCGAACTAGTTCTACGCCTGCCAGAGAAGAAAAAGAACAAGATCAAGCCCAAATGGGAAGGTCCCTTCATTATTGACCAGGTTCTGACCGGTGGAGCGTACCGTCTGCGGGATGCATCGGACTCGAGCCAAACCCATGGAACGCAGCCAGACTCCGAAGATTCTACGCCTAGTGCCGGACTCTATGTTCGTCTCCTTACCCCCGTCATTTTTTTGCATATCCGTTATCCGTCTTTTCTCTCTTTCACTCTTCTTTTTTATTCTCCTCAAGGCCTTAAAAGGCTAACTTGTGTCTTGACTACACAATCTTGACGCGCTAACCGCGCTCATTATACCCGGGGGCTTCTTGTACAGAAGCTTAATATAACTATTTTTCTGGGCTTTATGCCCCACACATGTGTTATTCTTCCACATGTACCTTTTTTCTCTATTATATGCATCGATATGACTTAAGTTTTGGCCAAGCTAGGTTGCCTGGCTCTTGTATTTATGCCCTACGTTCCCGTTAATTCGTCTAGGGCATAAGGGGAGCACCGCTGTGATTGTTACTGCCGGGTCAGTCGGATGTGTAGCTCAGACTGGGTGAAGCCGAAAGCTAGCGTTCTTAAGGGAATATTCGGTCGTTAAACAAAAGATGACTTTTATTTATTTCGATACATGCCCCCAGATGATTATAGCCTGCATCCCTTTTCACAGTTCGGACATGCACATTAGGGCATGCGTACCCAGGGGAAGGAACCCTTAACGGAACTATTCTCCCTGGAAGATGTTTCTTACTATCCATGTAATATAACATAGCTAGTTGTGTACTTGTCTGTTCAAGCACTTATGACCCCTACGCATGGTTTCCACGCATACCTCAGTTTTTACATAACCGAGCAGGTATTCGGATACACTCCGGACTATCGGGTCTAGAGGTCGAAGCAAAAAGGTCTGCCATGACAAATGATTTACAATCCGGCTAGGGACATTATATATGTCACTTAAAGTACACAGTCACTAAGACTGACTAAATTCTTCTTCTATACCATCCAACAGGCTGTCTAGCCTACAATCCTGTTGGGAATACTTTGCGGCTAATTCTACTCGGTCATACACCAAACTAACGGGGATCTCTTTCCCATCGGGCCCCATAGGTCCGACCTCGGCCAAGTGGTTTGGGTCAGCTTTGGTGTATCGTGTCTTCACCATGGCCCAGGCTTACCTTGCATAATCGGAAGCGCCGCCCTGCTCCCTTGAGCTTCTCTATAAGCTCCCCCATGCCTCCTGGCGAGGAGGCGGATGGCCACAAGGCTTGGGCAATACCCTGCATCACCTGTCGAACTTGTTCGTGCAGTTGTGAGAGCTCTGGTAGAAGATCACCTGCAGACCCGGGCATCTCCTTCGCGGGACAACCCGTCAGCATACCTGCAGACATAACTCTGTTAGCCGGCTTCTTCGCCGAACTCTCTCAAAATTTCGTTCAAGCACTTACTGAAAATGCCGCGTCGAAGCCGCTTATTCTCCTTCACGGAGTCCGCAATCTGGGCTCGGACATCTTTTAGTTCCACGCCCAGTTGGATATTTGCGTCCTGGAGATTATTTTTCTCCTGCCTGACCTGCGTAAGCACGCGCTCGCTAGCATTTAGCTATCGATTAGCACGTTGCGCATTCTCCGGCACGGCCTCCGGATTCACTCCGGAGTCATCTGCAACATCTACTGTTAGATTTGCATGCATGCTGCATACTGTCTGGTACTTGTCATTCTTTGCAATGAAAACAAGTGTTACCAGATGGGGCCTTCTCGGACTCCTTCAACGCGGCAACCTCGGCCCGTAGTTGGGCTTTGCACTCTTCCAACTCTTGAGACAATTGGGTATTCTTCTCTGCAAGAACCTGCACAAATAATGATCCTTAAATCAGTTTTGTCAACTGTTTCAAGTCTCAGGGGCTAATGATATATATAATCGTAAGATTTTGTTACCCGTATATCCTTTACATACTGGTCGTGGCTCTGGCAAGACCATTTTGAGCAGCACAGATGTACGCATCCCCTGAGTTGAAGGCATCAAACGCCTCCTGGGAGAAACAAGCATCACGGAGTACAGCCCGGCGACGCCTGTGATTCATGGCGCTCTAGACTTCGGAATTTGTAGCGGATAGTCTATCCGCATCATCTGTAGGAGGAGCATCTGGCGTTCGCCCCGTGTTAGCTTCCGCCTCTATGTCCGGCCCTGGAGCCCGAATGGTGGAGGCGTGATCGGCAACCTCTCCGGATATAGTCCGGCGAGCGTTTTTCCTACTAGGAAACATGGACGTCATTATATTTTAAGAAAGACGACAACCACGGAGCGAGGTTATGTATCATACCTCTGTGTCGGCGTCTCAGTCCTGACCGCCTTCCTTTCTAGCCTACCCAGCTTCGGTGTCCCTTGTTGGCGAGTCACTGCAGGTTCTGCATGGCGTCCCGAGGGCCTTCCCTGTAAAACACCATATGTGTACGGTAGGTGAAGTGCATAAAAGGGGATCCTTCTGAGAAGTTGGGACTCCGGTTTTTCTTACATGTGATGGAGGGAGTAGCCCAGGATAGTCGGCTATGATGGCCACCATGGCATCATCATAGCTCAATTGATAGAATGTCCTGTCGATCAGCTCCACAAGTATGTCTGGATCCTCTTCGAGTCCGGGATCGAGGGCCCGGTCAGGGTCCTCCGGTTGTGGAGGTGGGCTGTTGACCTCCCTTATGGCCTTTCGCAGTTCCTGCCATGAAACGGCAAGGTGAGTATTTATGACGAAGAATGTGGGAAGGTTGGGAGTAAAAAGTGACAGCTCACCCAGCTTGGAGGGTTGTACATGGAGAATCCATCCCGTGGCTTAATACGGATGAACTCCTCTTCCTCTCCCTTGAACAAATCGGACAGAATTTTTGCTAGAACAGCAGCTGAGTCCGGTCCCTTACGCCCGCAGCGGGTGGCATCATCTTCCCCGTTAAAGCGCCACATGGGGTGCCCTCGATATTGAAGTGGCTGCACCCCCTGCATTATACATATTGACATAACCTCGATTATTGTCAGTCCTAATTGAGCCAGCACTTTTATCTGGCCCATCAGGTAAAGGACTTCTCTGTTATCTTCCTCCTGAGGGCTCCGTGGGCGCCAGCTTCGGCGTTTCTTCAAAGGGGCATTGTCGAACTCGGGGAGACCCATCCGAATAGGATCTGGAAGGGGGACGTCCTCCATGTAAAACCACTCCGAAGGCCAGTCTTAGGACGTCTTCTTCGGGGTACAGGACAGGTATGCGGTCCTAGCGATGCACCATATTTCGGCTCCGCCCACTTGATATATTGACCCCTTCTGTGTACGGGGCACAAGGCAGAATAGCCTCTTCCATAGCTCGAAATGAGCTTCGCAGCCCAGAAACAGCTCACAAAGGGCAACATAACCAGCGATGTGTAATATGGAAGCGGGGGTGAAATTATGCAACTAGAGGCCATAAAACTCCAGGAGCCCGCGGAGGAACGGATGGATTGGAAATCCAAGTCCCCTTAGTAAATAAGGGACAAGGCATACCCGCTCCCCCTTGGAGGGATTGGGGAAGCTCTCCGCTTGCTCCCCGCCATTATAGGTGGCGAGCCCGGCTCGAACTGGGACCATATACGCTGGAGGGAGAAATCCCTGGGTATGTAACTCTACTAATTGGCTGTGCGGAACGGAACACTTCTCCCAATCACCGGGCTTAGGGCTACGGGAGCGGGAGGAGGATCTGCGATGGCCGGCCATGTTGGAATGGATTTTTCCAAGCGCGATCCGATGGATACTCGTCGTGGGAGGATGGTGTGGTCGGGATCTAAGAATCCCCGTCTCTTTAAGAGACGGATTACTTACATGGCTAGGGTGGTGAATGTAAAAATGCCCTGGCTCCTCGCATTCGCTCGACACGTGGAAGATAGCCCTTATTGGGCGCGGAAGCCAAGAAGTGCAACATTTATGGGGAGCCGGTCACTACTCAGCAGATATTCAGAATTTGGAGAAGAACCCGCCTTGCAATGCCAAAGACAATCTGCGCGCCAAACTCATCGTCATTGAAGCCTGGTTCGGGGGCTACTGAGGGAGTCCTGGATTAGGGGGTCTCCGAACAGCCGGACTATATCCTTTGGCCAGACCGGTGGACTATGAAGATACAAGATTGAAGACTTCGTGCCGTGTCCGGATGGACTCTCCTTGGCGTGGAAGGAAAGCTTAGCAATATGGATATGTAGATCTCCTCCCTTGTAACCGACTCTGTGTAACCCTAGCCCCCTCCGGTGTCTATACAAACCGGAGGGTTTAGTCCGTATGATAATATACAATCATACCATACGCTAGCTTCTAGGGTTTAGCCTCTACGATCTCGTGGTAGATCAACTCTTGTAATACTCATATCATCAAGATCAATCAAGCAGGAAGTAGGGTATTACCTCCATCGAGAGGGCCCAAACCTGGGTAAACATCATGTCCCCTGCCTCCCGTTACCATCTGCCTTAGACGCACAGTTCGGGACCCCCTACCCGAGATCCGCCGGTTTTGACACCGACAATGAGATAATCTAGCTTGTGGTCGGCATCACTAGAACGAGAAAGAGGTCGGGCTAGCATAAGGATGACAGACTTGCCTTAAGCGTGACAACATATATCGTGTGGAAAAAGGAATGGAAGTATGATGTACAGGTTCGCTTAACCAGCTTCATAGTCTGCTTGTTGTTTGGCATGCCTTGCTAGGGGCCGCTACCAACCATGCAGTTCAGAGGTGATCTGAGCTGCGACCAAGCCGGCTTGAATCTAAGGGGTCGCGCGCTTAAGGGAAGGAACCTGCGAGGTCGGATCCGAGGAACACTGGTTGGATGTGATCTGAGTTGTATTCGAATTGTGGCGAGTAGACTTATGGGCTTTAGGGTCCGTGCGAGGCCCAAGTGTTGAGCCCACGATGGACGCCTATATAAAGTGGATGTGCCGCACACTCGTGCGATTGATCGCTTCGGCGCTGTCACTAGGGTTTGCATGTGATGTGAATAGACACCTCCACTCACCGCTGGTTGTGTGATCAGACCTAGCAGTCCGCCGCACACCGTTCCTCCTGCACGTGCGGATACCATTAGAGGTGGTGCACTAGCGCCACTCCGGCAAACTTGTACGTGGGATCCGGCGACCGGCTGTTCAAGAGATCGGACGAGGAGGAGATGATCCACGTGGACGCGCTGCACCAACTCTTCTTCCGCTGCACGACACTGCGCGTCTCGTGGTAACGAACTATGATCCATCTCCCGTAGCATGTTCTTGGTTGTTCTGCGCGTAGGAAAATTTTAATTGGCAGTCGATGCACCCTACCATTGAACCCAACACGCCTAGCTTGCCAGGCGCGCCCAGGTGGGTTGTTCCCACCTCGGGTAACTTCCGGACTCTGTTTTTCTACAATTTGCTTGTTTCCCAAGATAAAAAAATCTTTATATGCCCCCCGAACTTATTGACCACCGTATCATGGAGAAATCTTCTGTTCTTCCTTCTCGCTATTTTATGCGCACTTCTGAAAATATGTCGTCCCAAGACTCCGACAGAGAGAGCTATGTCTCACATCTCATTGCTGATCCAAAGACCTAATGGGACCTATCTCGCTATGGTCGAACTACAGATGAGGAAGAGGACGCTCACTTGATGAGGATCGATGATTCAAGCTCGGAGGAGATGATGTCACTCTACCTCAACCTCGGGATATGCATGTGGAGTTCAAGAAGTCAAGCCTCCATAAGAGAACTAACCGGTCTAAAAACCAATCTATTCCTTTTCGTTTTCGGCATAAAAGCAAAGGGGATTTATGTGAGAAGATCTTAAAGATGGAGCTGGAAGTCGATGATTTAAGGGAGGAAATTTCCCTGCTCAACTACAATATGAAAAAGTTGAAGGCACAATTAATATCACCACCACCTTCTTCTTCATCACCAAAAGAGAGTTGAGTATCGGGCATGGGCCCTCCCGTTAGAGTCCGTCAAGCTTGGGGGAGGTGCCCCGGTATCCTATCATCCCCACTATCTTTTGCCTTTACTTATATTAGTTCGATCTTTTGCTTTAGATGAATAAAAACTTAGTTTGATCCTTTCTTTTCGAGAGTTTGCTTAGTGATCTATCCATGTAATCATGTGCGAGATATATAATAAAGTTAGTTTGAGTTTTTGCTTCCTTTATTTTCATGTTGAATTTAAAAGAAAGGAAACAATAAAAAAGAAAGGAAATAAATGAAAGAAAGGAAATAAATTAAAAATATCATATGCTAAATCTTATGGTAGGTGATGAGACCACATAAGGAAAGGTATAAGTAGAAAATTTTATTAGAGATTGAGAAACATAGCATTAGTCAATGATTGAACTCATGAAAGAATTAATAAGGGAAGGGATGATTCACATATAAATATACTAACCTAGAAATCTTTTGTGATTGTGAGCCCTCATCAAAATATTATATGCCAAAATTGTTAACGTTGGACAAGGAAGACAACCTAATGGTTTATGTTTGTTTATATTCCCATAGAAGTCATATTCTCATAGATCCTTTAACATGTGGTGCTTGCCCCCTACCTTTGCTAGCCAAAAATTCTGCACTAAGTAGATATACTACTTGTGCATCCAAAAACCCTTAAACCCAAATCTTATTTTCAAGAGTCCACCATACCTACCTAGGGATTGAGCAAGATCCCTCAAGTAAGTTGTCATCGGTGCAAAAAGGCAATAAAAAATGCTTCTAAAAAGATCATTTAGTGTAAGAGAAAATTGAGCATTGCACGAACTTGTGATGGTGAAGCATAAAAGCGATAGACGGCATAATAAAGGTCGCTATCACAAGGGACAATGCAACGTGTCGTTCTTTTGCATTAAGGGGTTGATCGTACAAACAAATAAGCGCATGGCAACCTCTACTTCCCTCTGCGAAGGGCCTATCTTTTACTCTTATGCAAACAGTCATAGTTTTCTCTCTATTCCTTTTTATTTTCTCCTTTGGCAAATATCATGTGGTGAGGAAAGATCTAGGCACATATGTCCAGTTGAATATAGATAGCATGAGTTATTATTATTGACATCACCCTTGAGGTGAATACGTTGGGAGGCAAAATTATAAGCCCCTATCTTTCTATGTGTCCGGTTGAAACGGTTTGCTGATGGGTATGCGGTGAGTGTTAGCAATCATAGAAGACTATATGATGGTTGAGTATGTGGACTTTCCTAAAGGTTCCAACATGTGACCCTTCCTGAAAAGATGACGAATTGTAGTTGCAAAGTTGACCGAGAACATAGTTTGTTGGTTTTTAATAGAGTTTTTGCTTTATACTTCAATAGTGTGATGAATTGTCACTTATTCATGAGAAGTGTATGATAAGAGTCTTATGTTTATGTTTGTTGCTGTTATAATAATCAACATGATGCTTCTATGTCTGTATTTTATTTTTATCGACACCTCTCTCTCTAAGCATGTGGACACGTTTTTCGATTTTGGTTTTCGCTTGAGGACAAGCTAGGTCTAAGCTTGGGGGAGTTGATATGTCCATTTTGCATCATGTTTTCTTACTATTATTTATGATGTTTTTATCCATAATAATGCTTTTCGGAGTAATTCTATTGCCTTTTCTCTCATAATATGCGAGGTATACACAAAGAGGGAGAATTCCGGCAGCTTGAAATCTGGACCTGGAAAAGCTACGTCAAGCTACCTATTCTACACAACTCCAAATAGGCTGAAACTCCACGGATATTTTTTATCAAATATATGAGGAATATTGGAGAAAATAACAAACAGAGGGGGCCCACCAGGTGGGCACAACCCACCTGGGCGCGCCAGGGAGCCCAGGCGCGCCTTGGTGGGTTGTGCTCACCCAAGCCCACCTCTGGTGCCCATCTTCTGGTATATAAGTCATTTTGACCTAGAAAAATAAGGAGAGGACTTTCGGGATGGAGCGCCACCGTCTCGAGGCGGAACTTGGGTGAGGGAGTCCTGGATTAGGGGGTGTCCGGATGGTCGGACTATACCTTCAGCCGAACTCCTGGACTACGAAGATACAAGATTGAAGACTTCGTCCCGTGTCTAGAAGGGACTTTCCTTGGCGTGGAAGGCAAGCTTGGCGATACGGACATGCAGATCTCCTACCATTGTAACCGACTTTGTGTAACCCTAACCCTCTCCGGTGTCTATATAAACCGGAGGGTTTTAGTCCGTAGGACAACATACAGAACAACAATCATACCATAGGCTAGCTTCTAGGGTTTAGCCTCTTCGATCTCGTGGTAGCTCTACTCTTATACTACCCATATCATCAACATTAATCAAGCCGGACGTAGGGTTTTACCTCCATCAAGAGGACCCGAACCTGGGTAAAACTTCGTGTCCCTTGCCTCCTGTTACCATCTGGCCTAGACTCATAGTTCGGGACCCCCTACCCGAGATCCACCGGTTTTGACTCCGGCATTGGTGCTTTCATTGAGAGTTCCTCTGTGTCATCGCCGTTAGGCTTGATGGCTCCTACGATCATCAATAGCAATGCAGTCCAGGGTGAGACCTTCCTCCCCGGACAGATCTTCATCTTCGGCAGCTTCGCACTGCGGGCCAATTCACTTGGCCATCTGGAGCAGATCGAAAGCTATGCCCCTGGCTCAGGTCAGATTTGGAAGTTTAAACTACACGGCTGACATCCGCGGGGACTTGATCCTCGACGGATTCGAGCCACTGCCGAGCGCACCGCACTGTCACGACGAGCATGATCTAGCTCTGCCGCCGAACAGTGCCCTGGAGGACGCACCCGCATCGGCTTCGACCCTTAATTCGGAGCCAACTACGCCGATCGAGGATGGGTGGTTGGACGCCGCCTCGGGGGCTGCGATCCCAACGAAGATCGAGCCGAACACCAGCCCTGCACTCCGCGAGACTCATGACTCCAAGGAGCCGGACTCCTCTCCGGACTCCGAACCCTCCGCGCCCCTGCCGATCGAATCCAATTGGGCGCCGATCATGGAGTTTCTGCCGCGGACATCTTTCAGCACTCGCCTTTCGGCGATATTTTGAAAACACTAAAGTCTCTCTCTTTATCAGGAGAGCCTTGGCCGGACTACGGTCAGCAAGGTTGGGATATGGAGGATGAAGAAATTCAAAGCCCACCCACCACCCACTTTGTAGCCACTGTCGATGATTTAACCGACATGCTCGACTTCGACTCCGAAGACATCGACGGTATGGACACTGATGTAGGAGACGATGAAGAACCAGCACCTATTGGGCCCTGGAAAGCCACCTCATCATATGACATATACATGGTGGACACCCCAAAAGAAGGAGATGGCAATGGAACAGCGGAGGATGACCCCTCCAAGAAACAGCCTAAGCGCCGGCGTCAGCGGCGCCGCTCAAAATCCTGCCAAAGCAAACACGGCGATTCCGGCACGGGAGATAATAATACTCCGGAGAGTGCCGAAGAAAACCCCCTCCAGCAAGATTCAGCACAGGAGGATGGAGAAGCCAGCCCTCATGAGAGAGCGGCAGACAGAGAGGTCGACGACGATAATTATACGCCTCCCTCCGAAGACGAGGCAAGCCTCGACGACGACGAATTCATCATGCCAGAGGATCCGTCGAGCAAGAGCGTTTTCAATGCAGGCATATGGCCACGGCAAGAAGCCTCAAGAAAAAACAGCAAGAACTTAGAGCTGATCAAGATTTGCTAGTCAATAGATGGACTGAAGTCCTTGCGGCCGAAGAGCATAAACTCGAACGCCCCTCCAAGAGCTACCCAAAGCGCATGTTGCTACCCCGATTAGAGGAGGAAGCACTTAAACCTACATCACCAGCACTTGATACGGCCGACCGGCCACCTCATGGCTGCGACAGAGAGGCCTCTCGGCCCTCCACTCAAGCCGCACCCCGTACCAAGGCACGGGAAAATGCGCCTGACTTGCGAGATATGTTGGAGGACAAGGAAGGCAAACAAGATCGATCAGCTCGGCATTGGCTTAACAGCTTGCCAGCAGGATCAATCAGTTGTTGGGAAGATCTGGAAGCCGCATTCCTCGACAATTTCCAGGGCGCTTATGTGCGACCCCCAGACGCAGATGACCTAAGCCACGTAATTCAGCAGCCAGATGAATCGACCAGGCAATTCTGGACACGGTTCCTAACAAAGAAAAATCAAATAGTCGACTGTCCGGACGCAGAGGCCCTAGCATCCTTCAAGCACAATATCCATGACGAGTGGCTTGCCCGGCACCTTGGACAGGAAAAGCCGAAATCTATGGAAGCACTCATGACACTCATGACTCGCTTTTGCGCGGGAGAAGACAGTTGGCTTGCTCGTAGCAACAATATGACCAAGAACCCTGGTAATTCGGATACCAAGGACAGTAGTGGCAGGTCGGGTCGCAACAAGCAGAAGCACCACATTAACGGTGACAATGCTGAGGACACGACAGTTAATGCCAGATTCAGAGGCTATAAATCCGGTCAGCGGAAAAAGGCATTCAAAAGAAATCCTCAAGAAATCCTAGGGGCCCGTCCAGTTTGGACCGAATACTCGACCGCTTGTGCCAGATACACGGCACCCCCAAAAAGCCGGCCAATCACACCAACAGGGATTATTGGGTGTTCAAGAAGGCAGGCAAGTTAAATGCCGAAAATACTGACAAGGGGCTGCATAGCAACGACGACAAAGAGCCCCAGCCGCCGAACAACAGTGGACAGAAGGGTTTTCCCCAACAAGTGCGGACGGTGAACATGACATACGCAACCCACATCCCAAGAGGGAGCGGAAGCGCGCGTTAAGGGACGTATACGCGGTAGAGCCAGTCGCCCCAAAGTTCAACCCATGGTCCTCCTGCCCGATCACCTTTGATCGAAGGGACCATCCCACTAGCACCCGTCATGGCGGATTCGCCGCATTGGTTCTAGACCCAATTATTGACGGATTTCATCTCACTAGAGTCCTCATGGACGGCGGCAGCAGCCTGAACCTGCTTTACCAGGATACAGTGCAGAAAATGGGGATAGATCCCTCGAGGATTAAGCCCACCAAAACGACCTTTAAAGGCATAATACCAGGTGTAGAGGCCAACTATACAGGCTCAGTCACACTTGAAGTGGTCTTCGGATCTCCGGATAATTTCCGAAGCGAGGAGTTAATCTTCGACATAGTCCCATTCCGCAGTGGCTATCACGCACTGCTCGGGCGAACCGCATTCGCCAAGTTCAATGCGGTACCGCACTACGCATACCTTAAGCTCAAGATGCCAGGCCCTCGAGGAGTAATTACGGTCAATGGAAACACCGAATGCTCCCTCCGAACGGAGGAGCACACGGCGGCCCTTGCAGCAGAAGTACAAAGCAGCCTCTCCAGGCAGTTCTCCAGTCCGGCCATTAAACGTTCGAACACCGTCAAGCGCGCCCGGAGTAACCTACAACAAGACCGCCTGGCACGTTCCGAGCAGGCGTAGTAATGCGGCCCCAACCCCAGCCCTCGCAAAAATGCGACACCAGTGCTTCGCGTACATAACTACGCTCTAGAAATACCATGGGTACAGGGGGAGGGGCACCACCACGGCACGCCCGAAACACGGCTTAAACCGCACCAGGGGCTGCCGATTTTTTAATTTTCTCTTACTTTCAGGACTCCATTCTTCAGAAGGCCTGTTCGGCAGTTCAATTGCCGCACAAACGATGCAAGAACCAGGGAAGCAGACAAGCCATGCCGCATTACGGAACTCCCAGGTGGTCTCTATCACGAGCAGTATACCTGTTTCGCATACCATTCCGCAGCCTTCCCGTGGAACGGACATGTTAAATAGTCCACCCTTTTGCTTATCGCATTATTTTGTATCATTCTGCTTTGATCGCAGCCCTTTTTAATAAACAATGCATAGCTTTTGTCTATTTTTGCATTACTCTTTTTTTTACAAATATATGTTCCTTAACGACATGCTGCACCCATACACTTTGGTATGGCCAAAATACGCTAGGGGCTTTAGTACCCCTCAATATGGTGTGAGAAGTCCGAACACTTTAACAAGTGCGGCACCCCGAACTTATAGCATTATATGCATCGGCTCCGAATCATGTCTTGGGTCAATAGTTGGGTTTGCCCGGCTCCTATGTTTTGGTGCCTTACATTCCGCTATATCAGCTAAGGTAGCACTAGGAGAACTACTGCGATTGTGCCCCAGTTGAGCTGGGTCGAGCACCTCGGTAGAGAAAGCTAAAACTGACTGTCATGATGAAGCGAGAGCTGGTCGCTGTTCAAGAGGTTTTTCGAGTCCCTAAAGACTTATGCCGCTTAGAGCGAGGAGTCGGCTCCGTCCGGCCAAGGCATGGATAGCGCCCCGAACTCGGTCTTCCGAATACCAGGGGCTTTGCCGAAATTTAAAATTATAGAATTCTATGGCTAAGTGAGAGTGTTCACGCATTATAGTCCGATTGCCTTGTTCGTGCTGAGCGCCTCCCTCGAAGGACCCAAACAAGGGAAAAAGAGCGCCCAGGTTTATCCCCGAACACCCCAGCACTAGCGGCATAGGGGCAGAAGCCGACGACTCGCCATCTCTCTGAATCGATAAACAGCCGCACAGAAGGTAATATTTTAAATTCCAACAACATTGCTTAGCGCATATGAACAAGTTTTCAGTGCACAGGACAAAACGAGCGAGTTTTACTCAAAAATTACATCCCTGGAACATTCATCCGCCGCAAGGCGGGCACCCTTCAGAACATCCGTATAATAATTCTCGGGCTTGCGATGCTCCTTCCCCGGCGGTGGCCCGTCCTTCACAAGCTTCTCAGCATCCAGCTTGCCCCAGTGCACGTTAGCACGGGCACCTTCAATGCAGACGGAGCGCTTGATGACTTCGAGCCTTGGACATGCCCCCACCAGCCGCCGCACCAGCCCGAAATAGCTCCTAGGCAGAGCCTCTCTAGGCCACAGCCGAACTATGAGGCCCTTCATGCCATGTTCAGCCGCCTTGTGGAGCTCGACCAGTTGCTTCAGCTGGCCGCTCAGGGGAATGGGGTGTCCGGCCTCAGCATACTGAGACCAGAACACCCTCTCTGTCGAGCTGCCCTCCGCGGCTCGATAGAATGCGGCGGCATCGGACACGCTACGAGGAAGATCTGTGAACGCTCCTCGAGAGCTCCGGATTCAAGTAAGTAACAAGTAACTCACATTTTTGTGTTTGCTTTGCATAAAGAATGCCTTACCCGCCGCTATCTTTTTCACCGCATCCAACTCCTGGAGGGTCTTCTGGGAATCGGCCTTGGCACTCTTGGCATTTTCAATAGCCGCCGTGAGCTCGGATGCTCGCGTCTTTGAGTCAAGCTCCAAACTCTCATGTTTTTTCATGAGAACCTGCAGCTCTTGCTGCACCTTGCCAACCTGGGCCTCATACTTCTCCCGCTCGGTGCACTTCGTGGCCGCCCTCTTCTTGGCCTCGAGTAGCGCTTGCTTAAGGGTCGCCACCTCAGACGTGGCCCCTACAATAGCCACGATAATCCTGTCATTTTTTGCAATTGCACCTTTTATATATATATATATTTAAACAAGGTATTTCTTACCTTCCTTGTCCTCGAGCTGCTTCTTGGCATGCCCGAGCTCTTGCTCGGACTGCTCGAGGTTCTGCTTTAGCGTGTCCACTTCCGCAGTCAGTACGGCGGACGCCAACAGAGAAGCCTGCATACGCATATTGACTCTTTTTTGTTAGACTCCTGCGAATTTAATTTGATCCTCTATTCGGCTTTTCTTCCCGAATGCCAAACAGAGCATCAGGGGCTACTGTCTATGCGGTAATATTATTTACACATTCTTTACTTACCTCAAAGCCTGTTAAAAGGCTAGCACAAGCTTCAGTCAGTCCGCTCTTGGCGGACTGAACCTTCTGGACCATCGCACTCATAATAGTGCGGTGCTCCTCGTTGATGGAGGCGCCTTTGAGCACCTCCAACAGATTGTCCGGCGCCTCCGGTTGGACGGGGGTCACCGGCACGGTGGGCTTTCTCCTCTTGGAAGGAGTTCGCCCGCCGGACTGTGGAACTTTTGAAGGTTCTGGAGCGGTGTCCGGCCTAGAGCCGGACTTGGAGCCCTGGGGGGTTTTATCCCCTTTACTCCTGGAGTCCGAGAGGTCGCCTTGTGGTGCCTCCAGGACCACCTCCTCCTGGCTTGGAGCCTGTTGGGACAACACTTCGGCGTCGTCCGTAGGGCATGGGGAGGAAGCCGTCGGAAGCGAATTCACATCCGACGAGTCCAGTGAACCGCTCGACGATGCGTCGAGCCGGTCTTTGGGTGGGCTGCATAAACATATTCGACATAAGGGAAAGCTGTGCAATAAAGGAATACTATGAATTACTCTGGTATCCGGATACTTATGATTTCGCCAGGGGCTTGGCCCTAAGCGGCCACTCCTCTCCGCCGTCGTCGGCATCGGTGGAGTAGTCCGGAGGAAGGGTTTTCCCCTTCATGGACCCTTCGGCCTCCTCAGTGAGGGCGGCCTTCATTTTCTTCTCTCCCCCCGTTGGAGGGGGAGAGGTCTCTTCTTCCTCCTCCTCGTCTTCACGGGAGGACTGCGCCTTGGAGCCGTCGGATGATGAACCCGACACCTCCTGGCGCCGGGCACTTTTTCAAGTCCCCGTGGCCCTCTTCGTGGCCTTCTTCTCCGGCACCACATAGGGTCCTGGAACCGGCAGCTTCGCTAAGCGGGCATCGGCTGGGTCTTCGGGCAAAGGAGCCGGACGGTCGATCTGTCCAGACTTTGCCTGCCAAACCTGTCAAAGGTAAGGGAGCTTAGATCCCGCATAGAGTTAAACTATGAAAACTAATACCCTGTAAAAGGCACAAACAACTTACCGCGCTGGCGTGACGCTGTGCACTGAATCCGCGATCCTCGGTAGCAGATGCGGGAGCCTCGGCGCCCTTGAAAAGCACCTTCCGGACGTCTTCGTACATCGTGTCGAAGAGCCTGTTCAGAGTTCGGTGTTGCGCCGGGTTGAACTCCCAGAGATTGAAGGCCCGTTGTTGACATGGGAGGATCCGGCAGATGAGCATGACCTGGACTACGTTGACAAGCCTGAGCTGCTTGTCCACCAGGGATTGGATGCATGTTTTCAGTCCAGTCACCTCTCCTTTGCTGCCCCACGACAGGCCCGTCTCTTTCCAGGACGTGAGCCATGTTGGGGGTCCGGACCGGAACACGGGGGCTGCGACCCACTCAGGGTCGCGCGGCTTGGTGATGTAAAACCACCCCGATTGCTACCCCTTCAGGGTCTCCACGAAGGAGCCCTCGAGCCATAAGACGTTGGGCATCTTGCCCACCATGGCGCCTCCGCACTCCGCCTTATTGTCGCGCACCACCTTCAGCTTGACATTGAAAGTCTTGAGCCATGGGCCGAAATGGGGGCAGATGCAGAGGAAAGCCTCGCACACGACGATAAACGCCGAGATGTTGAGGATCAAATTCGGGGCCAGATCATGGAAATCCAGGCCGTAGTAGAACATGAGTCCCCGGACGAATGGATGGATGGGAAAGCCCGTTCCGCGGAGGAAGTGGGGAAGGAACACTGCCCTCTCATGGGGCCTTGGGGTGGGGAGGAGCTGCCCCTCTTCGGGAAGCCGGTGCGCGATGTCGTTAGACAAGAATCCGGCCTTCCTCAATTTTTTGATGTGTCCCTCCGTGACGGAGGAGACCATCCACTTGCCTCCTGCTCCGGACATGGCTGGAGAAGGTTGAGGTGGGGAGTGCGGATTTGGGCGCTGGAGCTCGAGTGCACGAAAATGGATAGCCAAAGGAGGAAGAAGGCATAGGTGAAAAGGTCGATCCCTATCCCCTTATATGGGTGGACGCAACTACGTGTCCCCACCAGCCTGGTAAAACTCGCTTATCTCCAAGCGCCGTAATCAATGGCGCGGTTGGGTTACCCACACCCGTATTGATGAGAATCCCGGAATAAGGGGACACAATCTCTACTTTAACAAGACGTGCCAAGGAAACCGCCAAGCATGACGCGCTGAGGTGGGATAGTAAAACGATTCGAATAAAGGCTTGGCCGTGGTGCGTCACACTACGGAATAAGTCAGCAGATTAGATTTGTGTAAATATTATTCTCTCTATGGCAATATGTGGAAACTTATTTTGCAGAGCCGAACACTATCTTTGTGTTCAAAATCTTCTATGAAGTACTTGGAGGAGGAACCCGCCTTGCAATGCCGAAGACAAACTGCGCGCCGGACTCGTCGTCATTGAAGCCTGGTTCAGGGGCTACTGAGGGAGTCCTGGATTAGGGGGTGTCCGGATGGTCGGACTATACCTTCAGCCGGACTCCTGAACTATGAAGATACAAGATTGAAGACTTTGTCCCGTGTCCGAAAGGGATTTTCCTTGGCGTGGAAGGCAAGCTTGGCGATACGGATATGCATATCTCCTACCATTGTAACCGACTTTGTGTAACCCTAACCCTCTCTGGTGTCTATATAAATCGGAGGGTTTTAGTCCGTAGGACAACATACAGAACAACAATCATACCATAGGCTAGCTTCTAGGGTTTAGCCTCTCCGATCTCGTGGTAGATCTACTCTTGTACTACCCATATCATCAATATTAATCAAGCAGGACGTAGGGTTTTACCTCCATCAAGAGGGCCCGAACCTGGGTAAAACTTCGTGTCCCTTGCCTCCTGTTACCATCTCGCCTAGACGCATAGTTCGGGACCCCCTATCCGAGATCCGCCGGTTTTGACACCGACATTGGGCATGAGCACTTTTGCCCTCTGGCGGAGCGATTCGCCGGGGGAACTTCCTCCCGGAGGGGGAAATCATCGTCATCATCATAAGAGGGGGCTAGCAAAAGCGCTAACATAGCCAAACAACGGTTTGCTAGGAAGGTGGGTTAGAGGCTTGACATGGCAATATGGGAGGCATGATAAACAAGTGGTAGGTAGCACGACATAGAGATAGAGCGAACAATTAGCAAGCAAAGATAGAAGTGATATCAGGGGTAATGATCGTTTTGCCTACAAAGTTCTCAAAGTCGTTGAAAGCTTGCTCCTCGTAAACGTACTCGACAGGATCCTCGTTCACGAACTCGTCTCCCGGCTCTACCCAAAGCAAGAACACATGCAACGGAACAACAATCAATCATGGTGCAATGCACAAGCAACATGATGCAAGACATGGGTTCGAATGCAAGATATGATCTGCAATGCATATGGGTACTCCGGAAGGAAAAAATGATCAAGGCATCAACTTGGCAAACCAAGCATGCCACTGGAAAGGGTGAGTGATTTTGGTCGAATTTGATATAAGGATAACCAGAAACGGATGCATGGTTTGCAAATGACGAGCAAAACAAAAGAACAATGCAACACTGCTCTTAACAGCATCATAGCACTTAAAATGCATCATGAAACTATGCTACCGCAATCCAACATAGCAACAAAGCACATGACAGTGAAGTACAAGTGAAGCTCTACAAATCATGAACACTGAGCTCCTGCTAGAACTCACTAGACCAAGCCTAAAACAGCATGGCAAAATGCAAATGGCAATCAGGTTACAGACTTGGTGAAAATACTAAACATGGGACAAACAGCATCAGGTAGCAATGTTTAGAGTTAGTGAACAACAGCTACAGGAACATATCATGGAAAACAAGGGCATGACATGCTACTACTAAAGGCAATGAACAGAACTCCCTTACTGAACTTTAGCTAAAGATGCATAGAAAAGATGGTAGCCTCAATGCAAACATGGCAAGTGATATGAACCGTTTCGGACTTCATAGAAAATCATAGCATGGCAGAAACAGATTCATGATAACAACTTTGCAAGCTCATGCCACTCACCACAAAGCATTTCATGGCATCACAAGGTAACCAACAGTAAGAAGACACATTTATGAAGCTAAACGTAGCAAGAGCAAGTTCATAGGGTGCATGGATCACTAGCAAAACACATGGCAAAAATGAACTTCATGTTAACAATCTGCCAGCAACAATATTTAGCAAAAGTAGAGCATGGTAATGAGAAGCTACACTAGTCCATAATTACAAACAGAGACATGAACGGATAGAGCATAACCATATCTTCAAAAGACCCTTACTGAAGTTCATCAAAATATGCATGGATCTACTTGTGGCAACAAGACAACATAGCAACATAATGTAACAGGAAAAGACTTGGCAGAAATACTGTCTGAAATCAGCAACATCAACTGGCCTACTTTGCATGCTTGTGCTAGTCACCATAGTGCTCATAAAAATACAAGACTTGAACCACTGAAAATATGGTATGAAGATGCTCCTAAAACATATAGACATGATGCTCAAAGGATGTACAGATAAAATGCTACGAAAATGACAAATCAGCAAGTTATGATGAATTCCAGCAGACAACATCATATAGCACTTGTGCAACGATGATTAGGGCATCAATATGGACAATAACATACATGCAAATGACACTGACATGAAGAGCATCTCCAAATGAATATTTCGATATATCATATGCGCAAATTGGAGCTATATGCACAGAGATATGACATGTTAAAGAGGGTCACATGATGTGAAGGATTCGGGGACTTGGAGGAAATATACCACTCCAGATAGATAGGGTTGACCTGGCGCGGATTACGAGGCGGTGGCGGATCTCGTCGGAGGATGGCCGGAGTTACGCCGGCGAGGTCGGGAAGGCCGGATCCGGTCACCGGAGAGGTCGAGGATGGCGAATCTGGTGCGGGGCTCATCGGATCCGGCCGGCGAGGGTGGTGCGGAGGTGGCGGCGACCGGCGATGGCGATGTGGCAGTGGGGGGCGGTGAGGTGCTCCGATGCGGCAGCGACAGGGCAAGGCGGCGGCGGTCGGCGAGCACGGGCGGCGGCGGGCGAGTGCGGGGAGCCGGGCCGGGGAGGGCCTCCCACGGGCTCGGGTGGACTGCAGCTGCGGGGCGGCGGCGCGGACAGGTCCAGCGCGCGGAGGAAGGGGAAGACTAGGGTTTGCCTGTGAATTTCGGAGGGCAAGGCCTTTTTATAGGTAGAGGGAGCTAGGAGAGTCCAAATGAGGTGCAGTTTTCGCCCACACGAGCATGGAGGGGGGTTTGATGGGCTAGTGGGCTGTTTTGTAGGGGTGATGGGCTGCAACGAGAGGGGTTTTTTGCAGTTACCCGGTTAACCATTGGGGCATCAAACGACCTCCAAATGGAACGAAATTTGACAGGCGACCTACCGGTGATGTACCAAGGCCACTCGACAGATCGCGGCCCATTTTGTGAATGTTTTTCTCCCGCTCACAAAACGAGATTTGAGGGGTGCAACGGGTGCATGTGTGAGTGTCGGATTTCGAAATGAGAAGCACATGATGACATGAGATAAAATGCATGACATGAACAAAATGCAAAACGAGGAACAAAGCCCAACCACGGATGATATAACATATCACATAGCCGGAAATGGCAAGAGTTGGAGTTACAATAATGGGATGTTACACCGGCCTAGCCACGGTCGCCCGTGACGCGGCGGTGAAGGACGTGAAGGCAGGGGAGGAGCATACGTCGAGGAAGTGAGGAGATTGGAGGAGCACTTTGACGGATTGCAAACAAAGCACGTACCCCGTGCGGAAAACATCATAGCTGATCACCTGTCAAAGTGTGCTTCGCAGAAGCTTCCTGTGGAACCAGGAACTTTTGTTCTCCATCTCACTCAACCCTCTGTATCCCCAACAACATTGGCCCGGAAGAGGAGAAAGTTGGACTATGGTAAGCCTCTCCTGGTAGAGTCGTCCGCTCCCGGCAGAGACCCTGCCATAAACAACTCCTCACAGCCTGCCGAACCACCCCCTCTAGCCGGGAGCACGAACCCCGCGAACGAGGCTGGTTCTCCAGCAGCAGAGGAGGTGCTGCTAGTCCTCGGTGCCCAGCCCCAGGCTCCAACTTGGGCAAGGCACATTGTCCACTTTCTCCAAACCGAAGAGCTTGCCAGCGACCAAGATGAAGCTGAAAAAGTAGACCGGAGGGCTAGTATGTATCAGTTTGTCGATGACACACTATACAGAAGGAGGCCTAATGGTGTGAAATTGAAGTGTCTGCCGGGAAGAAGGAAAGGAACTGCTCGCTGAGCGTCACAGAGGAATGTGCGGCTCCCACATTGGATCAAGGGCATTAGTTGGGAAAGCATTCCGGCAAGGATTCTATTGGCCCACAACCCTCCAAGATGCGGTCGAGCAAGTCACGACATGTGAAGCCTGTCAGTTCCATTCCAAGAAAACACACCTGCCTGCCCAAGCTCTTCAAACAATCCCTCTATCATGGCCATTTTTGGTCTAGGGGCTCGATATCCTCGGCCCCTTCCCCTGAGCAATCGGGGCTTTGTATTCTTGTTTGTTGCCATCGACATGTTTACAAAGTGGCCTGAAGTGACTGACGTGAGAATTGTGACTGCTTAGTCAGCTATCAAGTTCTTGAAAGATCTGGTGTGTCGTTTTGGAGTTCCGGCAAGGATCATTACTGACAACGGCACTCAGTTCACGACCCGTGCCTTCATGCAATATGTTCATGCCCTCGGATGCAAGATCTCATTTGCCTCCGTGGCACACCCCCGGATCTACGGACAAGCTGAGAGGGCGAACGCTGAAGTGCTGTGTGGACTCAAGATGAGAACTTTTGATACGCTGCAGAAGCATGGCATGCGGTGGATCGAGGAGTTGCCGGTAGTTCTCTGGTCCCTCAGAACGACACCAAACAGAGCTACCGGGAAGACTCCCATCTCCCTGGTCTACCGGGCAGAACCATTTATCCCCACGAAACTCATTTACGGGTCGCCTCGAGTGCTTGCCTATGAGGAAGTAACACAAGATCAGCACCGGTGTGACGACGTTTTGCTACTTGAGGAGAACCTTCTTCGAGCTGCTACGTGTGCTACACGTTACCAGCAAGCCCTGCGTCGCAATCATAGCCGCAGGGTTCATGCCCGGTGGTTTGAGGAAGGTGACCTTGTCCTTAGGCGCGTTCAGTCTGCCAAGGGTACACACAAGTTGTCACCAAAGTGGGAAGGCCCTTACCGGGTAGTACGAGTCACCAGACCTGGCGCAGTCCGTCTGGATACCGGAGATGGCACTCAGTTGCAAATCTCATGGAATATTGAGCATATCCGCAAGTTCTACCCATAAGGCGCGGCTGTCGGGCCCTGCCCGGCAGCCACCCATTTGTATAGGCCTTGCCTCAGCAGCATGTAACCCCTTGTACCAAGCCGGGGCAATGACCCCACGCAAGAGAAAATAAAGAAGCGTTGTGGGTGGCCCCCGGCCAAGATTGCATGCATGCATGAGCATTCCAAGATCACTGCATAAGCATTTCATGAGCATTTGCATATGCATATAAATAGGATCGCATCCTGCATTCATTCTCATCTGCATGAAGTTGCAGGTTCTTGCCATGAACTCGGCTTTGACAAGAGTTGAGAAGATTGCCCGGCATAACGATCCCCGGCAAGCAAAGCAGATAAGTTCTACCTCCCATCCGTTAGTGTTCTGTAAGCTATAAACTTGTGCATTAGAAAGCCTCGGCACCCTTTTGAGACTTAGGTGCTCCCATTCGTGACCCGAACGTTGCTTCGGTCAGGATGGTCACAGTTGCCTTTGGTAAAAAGAAGTTGGCGGGGGGCTGGTCCCTCTGTCTATTCCCCGGCACACGCAGCTCTTCGGCAGACGAAGAGGGCACCAGCAGGATAGCCTATCGGGGAAAAACTCTCACCTCTGCAAGGACAAACACATGCACGGGTTCCCGGCAGGATTCATCTTTTTCATTAATATGATGATACAAGTACAAGCATTACAAAACACAAACATAGACACGAGAGCTTACATTATTTGAATTAAAAGTTGGCATATGCCTACAGATTTAAGATTGAAAAAATATAAGTGCCCCGTAATGCCTTTGGCCCTGTCCATCTCCTACAGGAAGAGGTCGAAGAGGCCGGAGGAGGGCACAGATTGGATTCGGTGCCTCCCCAGGATCAGGACGGTGCCGCTCCCCAGCAAGGCCCTCACCATGATGCTCTCCCGTGCCATGCGCCTCCATTACCTACCCCACGTGATGCATGCAACATATGTGGCCAAGGATGAGGGCGTGGTTGGAAGAGTGAAATTGCAGTTTCTACCCCATGCGTCAAAGTCATTCACGGGCCATTACAGGAGCGGCCCCACCACTATTGTCTTTACACGACGCACGGAGAAACCGGAAACTGGCCCGGAATCAAGGCTAATGAAGGAAAGAAGACTTCGAGAAACCAGCCTCTTCAGCAACCCTTGCCTATGCACTTATTAGGCCCTACCCCGATGATGCTTGGCAGAGCATTCGGGGCAGGCCAGGGGGCTTCTACCGGTGCAACAATGTCGGTGTTCTGGGACCGGGGGTGCCCAGACTTGCCTGCCTGTGGCCCGCGAGCGTGGCTGCATCAACGGCCTGGTACGGCTCTGCTTCAGCAACAACAACTCAAGATCTTTGCGAGGCGGACGACACCAAGACCTCCCTAGGGGCAGCCTCACTAGGCTGGCTCTCGAGGAGCGGAGATATCTATGCAAATGGCACCTCGCGAGGTTCACGTGACGTGAGCCATGACGACCAAGGCCAGGCGGGCTCCAGCGGGCGCAGTGTACTAGTTTCCTCTTTGGTGTCAAGGAGGCAAGAGCATACGTGGAGTCCTAGGGAATCAAGCAAAGGTTTCCATATCAATGCACCAAGACAAAGACCAGCAGGACGGCAGGACAGAGGTCATCGTGGAGCCCATAGTAGCATCAGCACGAGAGCCTTTGGCAGGCAAAGACTATGTTTGTCAGGATAGCTTGTACTAGTTGTCCCCCTTCAAACTTGGTCGTTGTGCGATCCCTTCCCGCCTAAACAGTTGGGATCCAGAGGGGGACGGATCATTCAGATCATCCTCACACTCACCAGCTCACCGAGCTCAAGAACACCTCATCTCCTGAGGCTGTTCATCCACTGTATTAGTTCATCCTCAGCCCCCGAGGCAATCCACCACACACTGGAGTAGGGTATTACACCACAAGGTGGCCCGAACCAGTATAAACCCCTGTGTCTCTTGTTCTTTGGGTTCGTCGAGCTAGGCCGTGGGATCGTTGAGCGAGCGAGTTGGGGAGAGAGTGTTCTTCGTGTGCACCCAGAGTTTGAACCTCTCAAGGGTTTTCCGAAACCCGCAATCCGACATTTGGCACACCAGGTAGGGGTCTGCCGAAATCTCTCTTCCATCGATCGACGCACCACTGCTCCACCGCTTCCATGGCTGACGCTCGTCGAGCCCATGCTGAGCGTCGAGCCGTTCTCAACGCTCGCGTTGCCCAGACGGCGCCCGTCGGTGGGCCTCCCCGTCGCTCTCCATCACCCACTGCCAACGCCGCCACCGGCTCGGCGGGGAACGAGCAGCAAGTCTCGTTGTTGCACCCCTCTGTGTGGCTAGACGGATGCACCGCCACCCCGTTGCCGACTCCGTCCACCTCATCGTCCCACACTCGACGCGGACCCGCGGACGCGCATGCCGCACTGCTCATGGCGCGCGAGCTCCTGTGTTACCGCCCCGTCGACGACCTCTACGAAGACTAGCTGGACCGCATCGCCGAGCTCGTCAGTGCCGTAGGGAGCTCTCCTGCATCGTCCCTTTTGTTGCCTCGTCCGCCTCTTGCTGCGGGTGACGTGGCCCATGGAGCACCTCCGCTGCCTCCACATCAGGACATCGCCCTTGCACCAAGACGCGTGGCCCCGCGATGCGAGCCACCGCACAAGGCGCCCCGCACGTGAAGAAGGAAGATGCCGGGAAATCCCGTGGCCGCTAGAAGATGCTCCTGCACTCCCAGCGCCACCACGTCAAGACCGCGCGTCGCCTGTGTCGGCAGCGTGGGGATACCAAGACTAGGCTCCACCTCCATGACGGGCTCTAGTCACCACCACGAGCTGCCAAGCCTTCACCCCCAAGCTGCGCAGGGTTGTCCGGCCCTGGACAAGTTCATGGAGGTGACCCATCATTGTACAATGTCCTCAAGATGCCAGGGAGCTGCGGCATCATCAGGGTCGCTTGCGAGGAAAAGGATGGGGTGTGCTCTCTCAAGTGCGCCTACCAGGCTGCGGCGGTCGAAGACCCGGACAACGAAGGTGCTATCTACCCTCCTGAGGCTGTCCCCAAGAAGAAGAATCAGCTGCGCAGTAAGGATCCTCAGGAGAGCGGTGTCTCCAGTGGCACCACCTCAGGACCTGCGCCCACGGATGGGGTGCCTTCCTCCCTCACATAGGATGGCGCGCCCGACGCCCTCCTCAGGCTGGGCTCGGGGGCTCTCTGTTGGAGGGTCTCTGACTTAGCCAATGTCACCAGGGAAGTGCTCGGGCACCACGTGGAGGCATGCTTGACTGCACGCTTCCTTCATGAGGGCACAAGGCATGGAGTGCCTAGTGCTCAGGAGTTCATCACCAAGGCGACCGAGGAGCTTCAAGAGGCGAGAACCATGCGCAGCGATCGCCGCCCACCACTTGGCACAACTCCTTTTCCTGGCAAGGACGCCGAGCTACGTGTCTGCGTCAACATCCCAGGGCTCAACAGGGCTGCATCCCAAGAGCGTTTTCGGCCTTCGCCCGTTGGTCGGTGTGAGGGTTCACCTCACAACTATGTTTGCATGCCATTTGGCCTGCCGAACATGGGTGTCACCTTCCAGCGCCACCTGCGGAGCGTTCTGGCAGCTCATGCAGTCCTGGCGGAGATGGTGACGGTTCTTCATGAGTCTCCCGGACCCCCAAAGCCTCCGAGGCTCTGCACCCAGGCGGCTCGAGAGGAGCAACTTCTTCAACATGCGTCTTCAGGTGCTTCAACATCCCTCCAACAACGGTGCCAGGTGACTCTTTCTGATTCATACAGTTGGGGGCGCCCCTCGGGCAACATTATCCCCAAGTCACACGGGCATGTCCCTACGACGTGTATCCTTTTGCGTCTTTAACTTACTCTGTCGGGGGCGCCCCTCAGGCTGCATCATCCCCAGGCCGCGTGGGTCCGTCGCTGCGGCATGTATCGTTCTTACATTTATCCAAGCTAGCTTGCCTCCTCCCATGAATTACTTTATAATTGTCACCTGCTTGCATGTTGCCCTTCGCGGCCTCCTGCGTTGCTGACCGACCTCCTGCTCATCCTGCAACGGGGGCTACACATGCTGGCACGGCGCTTGTGCTCGGGTCCGTCCCCGCAATGTTGATAAACCTGTGCGATCGAGCTCTGGCTCACGGCCCGCTCCACGCACGTCACCTCACCTGATCCTCAGTGCCTCCATCTTCTTGCGGAAAGGATAGCAGTAGGGCAGCGGCACGATTATGAGTCATGCTCTTCTCTCGAACTAAACCGTAGGAATCTCCGGAGCTCAACTACAGGCGGCCTCGCCTGCCGCCCCCTTTCTCAACACAATTCGCTTGCGCATTAAAGGGGGACTCCTGAGCATCGCGCCTCATGTGTTCTTACTGACTCTCCAGCCCTCCCCTGGCCTTGACCATGGGATCACGACTGGCATACCAGCGGCGGCTGAGCCTCGCTCGAGGGTGGGACTCGAGGATGCAGAGCATATAGATGAGCGGGAGAAGGGGCGACTGGTGCGACCCTGCCTAGTAATACCACCACAGAAACACAAGCCGAGCATTGAGCAAGGGATCACAACCGAGTTGCCGCAAGATAAGTCTCCCATGCAAAACAAAGCGAATCTCTCTGTCTGAAGCCGACTGCTCTCGTAAACTCGTTCTGGCAACTACCTTCCTTATCGGTCTCTAGGGAGATGCTTGCACGCCAAGGGGGACCTCCTGAGAATCGCGCCTCTGGAGCTCTTACCGGACCTCGGGCCGCTTGAGGGAGTCCTGGATTAAGGGGTCCTCGGACAGCCGGTCTATATACTTTGGCCGGACTGTTGGACTATGAAGATACAAGATTGAAGGCTTCGTCCCGTGTCCGGGTGGGACTCTCCTTTGCGTGGAAGGCAAGCTTGGTGATTCGGATATGTAGATCTCCTTCTCTATAACCAACTATGTGTAACCCTAGCCCCCTCCGGTGTCTATATAAACTGGAAGGTTTAGTCCATAGGACAACAACAATCTTAATCGTATGCTAGCTTCTAGGGTTTAGCCTCTATGATCTCGTGGTAGATCAACTCTTGTAATACTCATATCATCAAGATCAATCAAGCAGGAAGTAGGGTATTACCTCCATCAAGAGGGCCCGAACCTGGGTAAACATTATGTCCCCCGCCTCTTGTTACCATCATCCTTAGACAAAAAGTTCGGGACCCCCTACCCGAGATCTGCTGGTTTTGACACCAACATTGGTGCTTTCATTGAGAGTTCCACTTTGCGGTCACGATAAAGGCTTGATGGCTCCTACGGTCATCAGCAACGATGCGATCCAGGGTGAGGTTTTTCTCCTCGGACAGATCTTCGTATTCGGCGGCTTCATACTGCGGGCCAACTCGCTTGGCCATCTACAGCAGATCGATAGCTACGCCCCTGGCCATCAGGTCAGATTTGGAAGGTTGAACTACACTGCCAATATCCGCGGAGACTTGATCTTCGACAGATTCGAGCTCATGTCAGGCGCGCCGCACAGTCACGACGAGCATGACTTAGCTCTGTCATCGGACAGTGTTCGGAAGATCGCACATGCGGTTACTCCGTCCCTCAATCCAGAGAAGATCGTGCCATCCGAGGATGGGTGGATGGACCCCGCCATGGAGGCTGCACACTCAGCGGCGATAGAATCGAATACTGACTTCACCTCCTACGAGACCTGTGTTACCGGACCCTTGGATTCATCCCCGGCCACAGGCTCTGAACCACCTGTGTCCGTGCCTATCCAATCTGATTGGGCACCGATCATGGAGTTTAACTCTGTGGATATTTTTCAGCACTCGCCCTTGGGAGATGTGCTAGATTCATTGAGGTCTCTCTCCTTGTCAGGAGACCCTCGGCCGAACTATGTCTGGCTCGAGTGGGAAGCGGACGACGAAGGAATTCGTTCCCCAACCACCACCCATTTAATAGCCACTATCGATGACTTAACTGACATGCTTGATTTTGACTCCGAAGACATCGACGGTATGGACGACGATGCAGGAGAGAAATAGGAACTACCGCCCGCAGGGCACTGGACAGCCACTTCATCACACAATATATACATGGTGGATACACCAAAAGAAAACAACAATGAGGAACAGGAGGATGTAGCGAAGGATAGTCCCCTCGAGAACCAACCAAAGCGACGACGGCGCCGCTCCAAATCCTTCCTTAGCAAAATAGCGATAATAGCGCAAGAAAGAATAATACCCCGGTCGACTCCAAAGGAAACGACGACCACATGGACCCAACGATGGAGCAGAATGAGCCAGCGGACGGTGAACATAGTACAAAGCCGCTGTCCGATCACGGCGACGCCGAGGATAAAGCTCATCAACCTGTCTCCGGAGAGGAGAACAGTCCAGACGACGATGCACACATCATCTCGGGAAGGCACTTGGAACAAGAGAACCTCCATAGAAGGCTTATTGCCACCGCGAGGAGCCTGAAGAAGCAGAAGCAAAGGCTTAAGGCCACGCATAATACGCTCAACAGCAGATGGAACAAAGTGCTTGACACTGAAGAAAAGTACGACGGCGTTCGCCACACAAAGAGCTATCCAAAGCGCAAGCTGCTGCCTAAATTCGATGACGAGGCTTTAGAGCCCATTCAGCCGAAAAATAGAACGGCCGACCAGCCGGGTCGACCACTCCGTGGCCACGACAGGGAGACTAACGACGTCGCACACAAGTCAGCACACGATTTATGTGAAGACATGCATAAAAAAGCCGGTATGGCCAGGTCCACCTACAGATCTAGGAAGCGCGCCCCGGCATAGAATCATGGCCACCCAAATGACTATACTGACCGAATAACAGCTCGGAATCAAAACCAAACGCTACAACCGTTCGAAGAATGCCATGACACATCCAAATACAGGGGTGCCGTGCACCCCCTATGCTTCACCGATGAGGTGCTAGATCATGAATTTCCAGAGGGATTCAAACCCGTGAACATAGAGGCATATGATGGAACGACAGACCCTTGGGTATGGATTGAGGACTTTATCCTTCACATCCACATGGCTCGCGGAGATGATCTCCATGCCATCAAATACATGCCCCTCAAGTTGGAAGGACCAGCTCGGCACTGGCTGAAAAGCCTCCCCGAAAACTCAATTGGAAGCTGGGAAGAGCTTGAGGACGCTTTGAGGGCCAATTTTCAAGGGACCTATGTCCGACCTCCGGACACAGATGATTGAAGTCACATACTTCAACAACCCGGAGAGTCCGCCCGAAATCTTTGGAACAGATTTCTCACGAAGAAGAATCAAATCATCGACTGCCTGGATGCCAAAGCCTTAGCTGCTTTCAAGCACAATGTCCGGGATGAATGGCTCGCCAGAGACCTCGGCCAGGAAAAACCGAGGACAATGACAGCCCTAACAAGCCTTATGACCCGCTTTTGCGCGGGCGAAGACAGTCGGCAGGCCCATAGCGGCACCAGCAACCCAGGCACATCCGAAGTCAGGGATGGCAACGGGAAACCGCGACGCAATAAAAGCAAGCGTCGAAACAACGAAGACAGCCCAGACAACACGGAGGTAAATGCCGGATTCAGGGGCTCTCGACCCGGTCAACGGAAAAAGCCATTTAAAGGCAGCAGAGATGGACCGTCCAGCCTAAACAAGATTCTAGACAGATTATGTCAGATTCATGGCACCTCCGACAAACCTGCAAATCACACCAACAGAGAATGATGGGTCTTCGAGCAGGCCGACAAGCTAAACGCCGAACACAAGGGGAGGGAGACACCAAGCGAAGACGAGGATGAGCCTCGCCAGCCGAACACTAGGGGACAGAAAAAATTCCCACCAGAGGTCAAAACAGTGAACATGATACGCAACTCACATACTGAAGAGGAGGCGCCAGTGCACACCCCGAGACGTATACGCCGTGGAGCCCGTCACCCCGAAGTTCAACCCTTGGTCGGCCTGCCCGATCACTTTTGATCACAGGGATCACCCGACTAGTATCCGACATGGAGGATCAACTGCCTTGGTGCTAGACCCAATAAATGATGGATACCATCTCACCCGAGTCCTTATGGACGGCGACAGTAGTCTTAATCTGATATATCAGGACACCGTCCGCAAAATGGGGATAGACCCGACAAGAATCAGCCAAAGCAATACTACCTTTAAAGGAGTAATACTAGGCCCAGAGGCCCGCTACATGGGCTCTCTAGTACTAGAGGTTGTATTCGGTTCTCCCGACAACTTCCGAAGCAAAGAATTAACCTTCGAACTCGCTCCATTCTGAAGCGTCCATCACGCACTACTCAGGAGAACGGCCTTCGCTCGTTTTAATGCAGTACCGCATTACGCTTATCTTAAGCTTAAGATGCCCGGTCCATGTGGCATCATCATAGTTAGCGGAAACACAGAGCGTTCCTCATGTAAGGAGGAATATGTGGCGGATCTAGCAGCCAATCACTGAACGGCCTCTCCAACCAAACGAAATGATCAGTCGTCAAGATCGCAGACACGGTTAGACGGGTCTGGCACACCACTAGCTGTAACAACTCAGATAAACCTGAGATTGGGTCGATGGATACACCCCCATAGGTGGTGCTAGGGGCTTCCCACATGTAAAAAGGGCTACAGTTCGGCTTGACCCTATTTAGATTGCATTTTAATGGTTCATTAAGAATAACCATTTTTTCACACGAAGACTTTCAGCTACGTTTTTCTCTTTTATAGATGATCATCGTACTACACCCTTCCAGGATACGGCACAACGGAGACACAGGCACAGACGTGCAGCAGGGCCCCGCTTAAAGGCTTCTTTTTAGATTAAGACCCTGTGTAAACCTTTTTTACTATCTCTTGTTGCTTCACTCCCTCCAAATACTCAACACAACCGAAAGGGATGCTGGCGTTATTTGGCATTTCGTCACGTCAAACTAATGCAAGTACCTAGAAAATCAGGGCTCATTATCGAGGGCATTACTCAGCCTAGTATATGTTGTAAAGTCCGAATACCTTAGGGAGTGTTCGGCGTCGCGAGTTTGGCCTTATATGCATTAGCTGCGAATCATGTCTTTGGTCAATAGTTGGGGTTGCCCGTCTCCCGTGTTTTGCTACCTTACGTTCTGCTCTACCAGCTAAGGTGGCACCGGGAGAACTACTGCGATTGTGCCCTGGTTCATCTGGATGAGCACCTTAGTAGAGAAAGTGAAAATTGACTGTCATGATAAAGCGCGAGACTGGTCAATCACTCGATGAGTCAACGGGAATCTTCGCTATTCCTCTGCATTAACGAAGGACCGGTTTCTCGGTCATGTATGTACGCGCACCGTACTCGGATGAGCGCGGAAGTACCAGGGGCTATATAGTAGCCCCATCGTCAAACTCATATGGCTAAGTGAAAGTGTTAAAGCTATATAGTCCGATTGCCTTGTTCGTCGCGCTATCACCTCCTTAATGGACCAAGACGTTGGGTCAAGTGTGAATACGCACTTTTTCGAACACCCCCGCATTATGTGTGTGGGGCCTGAAGCCGATGACTGCAAACTTTCAGGTTATATACATACATAAACGGTCGCACAGGAGGCGCCATAATACTTTTAGGAAAAAGTATAAACACTGCCTTTATAATCCAAATAACATTGTTTTTACAATTGGGATACATGTCACTCGAAGATGATACTCTTCGAGCACTAAGCCTCTGTTAAACAAGCGCCTTCTAGGACTTCTTCAAAATAGTGCTCAGCCGAGACCTAGCCTACGGCCGGATCCCCGGTTGCAATAGCGGTGGCCTCCATCTCTGCCCAGTATGTCTTAACATGGGCAAGAGCCATCCGCGCACCCTCTATGCAGGCCGACCTCTTTATAGCATTGATATGCGGCACAGCACCAAGGAATCATTACACTAAACCAAAATAACTATTCGTCTTTGGTCCCTTCGGCCAAAGATGATCTACGACAGACCTCATGGCAAGTCCAGACAACCTATGGAGCTCGACCCACTCGGCCATTTGTTCATTTAACAGCACCGGACGCGTTGGAGCACTGAACTGCGACCGGAACAATCTTTCCACTTCATGATCTTTCTGATCTTTGAAAAACTCAGTCGCATCAGCAGCACTCATTGCCAAGTCCAAGTACGCGTCTGCAGCACTCCATAATTGACCTAGAGGAGCATACTTCGGATCTCCGAACTTCGTCCACAACAAAAAGGGCTTCCCAGCCATGATATCTCTGGCTTGACGGAGCTCCTCCTTCGCTGCTCTGATTTGAGAGCGGGTTTCCTTGGCTACTTCCACGGCTTTCTTCAGGTCAGCCGCTTTCCCTTGGCTTTCCTTTTCAAGAAGCTCATATCGACCGGCGGCATTTTTCAGCTCAACAGCCATCTTGGCTATTTTATCTTCGCTTTGCGATGAGCAGCCTGGCTCTTAAGTCTTCGGCCGCCTTTAGGGCGGCCGCATCACTTCTCCTGGCTTGTTCCTTGGCTCGGCCAAGTTCCGCCCGAAGGGTGTCCACGGCGGTAGCTCCATCTGCAGTCACAACATATTATATATACTAGCATCATGCTCCTCTTAATATTTGTTGACCACCCGAAAATACATACCATGTGCCTCGTCAAGCCGCTTGTTCACAAGCGCAATGTCAGCATCTGCCGCGTCAAGTTGCCGCCTTAGTCCAGCAAACTCAGCAATCCGGCCGGCCACCGGACTCTCAGCCGCCTCCACATGAAAGAAGCGCGATCATTACCTGGGACTATGATCCTCTGTTTGCCGCCTTTGGACAGCAACCAGAGTCTCAGGGGCTACTATCTATATAGACCACACCTAGCACGTGCGGTACCGTCAAATTTTTTATATATTACTTTGCGTACCTCAAAGCCTCTTAGCAGGCTCATAAAAGCCTCATGCAACCCACTTTTGGCAGATGAAATCCTCTCAACCACCGTACCCATTAAAGTATGATGCGCCTCTGAGATAGCTGCTTGCTCCAAAAGACCCATCCGTGCGTCCGGTTGTGCACCGGACAATCCCAGACTCTTTCTGTTGCTCTCCCTAGGAGCCAAATATTCCAGACTTCGGTGGCTGAAGGGTTACCTTCTGGCCATGGCGGATGAGGAGAAATCCTCCGTGATGACACCTTAGGGTCGTCCGCCCCAGGAGGCGGGGCGAGAGGAGGAGGCGTTTCGCTCTCCATCATCTCCGGAAGAAGATCCCCCGAAGACAAACTCTGTCGAGAAGGGCTACGAGCCGGACTGCAAGAGATATGTCCCGGTTATTGTCCTCGGAGATAAAGCAGGATATATTTACCAAAAGTACTTTTGTTCACTTACAGCTCGATGCAGGGCTGGCCCCCTTGTGGGCACTGTGCGGTAAGGACACCCTCTGGTGCAGGGCCCCCTGGCGAAGGTTTCTTCCCTCATTGAAAACCTTCGTTTCCAAGTCTTCAGAGGCGGTCCTTTTCCTTCCTTGGGGAGAGGGGATTCTAGATTCTTCTCCTCGATTATCCTCCTTCATGGAGCACTAATTCCCCCGATTTGGATGATTGATGTGTGAATCCCGCATTCGGCTTCTTTATTCCTCCCTTTATCTTCCCCTGATGGCACTTGATAAGGCGCGTGCTCAAGCATCCTGGCTAGTACAGGATCCGGTGAGCCTTGGGGAAGGGGGGCCGAACACCTGATCATCTCCGCCTTTCTTATCCAGTCCTGGCCGAGAGCGATTTTTTCAAAATGATGTTGTGACAAATAAAAAAGACAGCATGTTCGGCCGCAGAATTACTTGCGTGGGTATCTAGATGGTTGCAGTTGAGACCCGCATCCTCGGTGGTGTCCGGACACTTTATTCGTGATCCGAAGAACAATCCATACATCTCTTCGAGCGTCACGCTGAAGAATTGCTGAATAGTTCGCGGTCCTTCCGGGTTGAACTCCCACATACGGAGAGATCGACGTTGGCATGGCAGGACCCGACGAACTAGCATAACTAGCACTACCTTGACAAGGCTGACATCCCTCTTGAGGAGATCTCGGATGCGACTTTGCAATGTCAGCACGTCATTATCTGGCCCCCAGTCCAGCCCCTAGTTGACCCATGATGCCAGTTATGTCGGGGGGCTCGAGCGGAAGGTGGGGGCAGCTGCCCACTTTGTACCTCGGGGAGCTATGATGTAAAACCACTCCCGCTGCCATAAGTTGGACACCTCCGGAAAGGAACCCTTTGGCCATAGAGCATCGACGCCTTTGCTTATTATGGCACCTCCGCATTCTACATGTCGCACATCGATCATATTCGGCTTCACATTGAAGGTCTTGAGCCATAAGCCGAAGTGTGGGGTTATGCGGAAGAAGGCCTCACACACGACGATAAACGACGAGATGTGAAGGATGGAATCTGGAGCTAGATCATGGACATCGAGCCCGTAATAGAACATAAGCCCTCTTACAAAGGGATCAAGACTAAAGCCTATCCCTCGGAGGAAGTGGGAAACAAATATGACACTCTCTTTGGATTCGGGAGTAGCGATGACCTTCCCTTGAGCAGACAGCCTGTGCAAGATTTCGGCGGTCAGATACCTGGCTTCCCTTAGCTTCATGATGTCCTCCTCTGTGATAGAGGAGGCCATCCACTGACCTTGAAGGTTGGATCCGGACATGGTTGAAGGTCTGAAGCGCTTAGAATGAGCCTTGGGTGTTGGAACTCGAGGTGGGGGAGGGGAAGGATCGAGCGCGAGAAGAAAAGGACAGGCCTTGGCCCCTTTCTAAAGAGGGTGAATATCAAGCATCCTCCGCGTGGCCGTTTGGAACTTTCCTAAAATTGCGGAGTCATACTAACAAGCACGATGGGGTTACCCACACCCGTATTGATGAGAATCCCGTGATAAGGGGAACACGATCTCTGCTTTGACAAGACATGCCAATAAAACCGCCTCGCAACAAGTGAAGTGGCAGGCTGGGAAAATGGTTTGTAATGACCAGACCACGATAGGATGTCACATTATGAAAGGTTGTTAGCAGATTAGATTTGTGGAATATTATACTCTCTATGGTGGTATGTGGAATTTGTTTTACCGAGCCGGACACAATCCTTGTGTTCAAAATCTTCTATGGAGTATTCGGGGAAGGAACCCGCCTTGCAATGCCAAAGACAATCTGCGCGCTGGACTCATCGTCATTGAAGCCTGGTTCAGGGGCTACTGAGGGAGTCCTGGATTAAGGGGTCATCGGACAGCCGGACTATATACTTTGGCTGTACTGTTGGACTATGAAGATACAAGATTGAAGGCTTTGTCCCGTGTCTGGGTGGGACTCTCCTTTGGGTGGAAGGCAAGCTTGGCGATTCGGATATGTAGATCTCCTTCTCTGTAACCGACTCTGTGTAACCCTAGGCCCCTCCGGTGTCTATATAAACCAGAGGGTTTAGTCCGTAGGACAACAACAATCATAATCATAGGCTAGCTTCTAGGGTTTAGCCTCTACGATCTTGTGGTAGATCAAGTCCTGTAATACTCATATCACCAAGATCAATCAAGCAGGAAGTAGGGTATTACCTCCATCGAGAGGGCCCGAACCTGGGTAAACATTGTGTCCCCCGCCTCCTATTACCATCAGCCTTGGACGCACAGTTCGGGACCCCCTACCCGAGATCCGCCGGTTTTGACACCGACACCACTCACCTCCTAGTTTTTACCGTGACATTGCGACCTGGCATACCAGCGACTACTGGAGCCTACCTGGGGACTGGGACCCGACGGCGTAGAGCGCTAAAGCTACCGCAAGAACGAAAAGGGGGAGTAATGCCTAAGCGAGACACACAGCGACAACCTCATGTTAAGAGTAATAAGCGATGGATAAAAAGCATTACATGTTCTTTACATACCCCCTCGTGGTTTGTTTCGATTCCTCGCAGGGAACAAAAGAAGAACGGCCTTAGGAAGCCCTGACTGGCGGCAACACTACTGATGCCATCATCAACAGTGGGCCACGTGAGGCCGGCGTGAACCCCATCCAGATCAACGTCGGTGCCAGGCGGAGGCCGCCGCGGCGCTCCGGGCACTGCGGGAGAGTCACTAGACTCCCAGGAGTCATCGCTGCTGCTGGAGGAGCCATCGGCAGGAACCACGGCCGGCACTGCGCCCGCCGCCTAGCCCTGCTGATGTTCATCTCTGGGGCAGCACTCTAGGCGACGACCTTCCTCGTGGAAGATCTTGAAGAATAGTGCGGAGGCGCCATCACACTCGAAATGGATGGCGAGGGCCCCCTCCGCGCGACAGGCACGGGTGACCTCTCCCCATCCGCGAGTCATGAAGATCTTGCCGGGGGAAACGACCTCGACTGCTGCTCCCGTGGCTAGACTGCACCACCCAGCGTGCTGGAGCCACACCTCAAGCGGCCCCCTCTGCGGCGTCTCTTAGGCGAAGAACTGCGTGAACTGGATCCATGTGCGCGGAGGCATCACCGCCCACAGCACAAACTCAGGTGAGGAGGCCTTGGTGTGGGTTCGCACGGCACACGGCCGCATGACCTCAACCTGGTCCCCGTGATCGCGACTCGCACGGTGAGGGCCGCTTCCACCTCCTACGGAGCCCTGCGCTTGGGCGTAAAGAGGGAGCGGGTAGCCAGGTGGCGACCGCTCGTACCAAGGCCGCATCACCTCTTGCCTCGCCCAAGCGTCATGACGGTGTCGGGACCTCTTCTTCGGTGGAAGTAGCTCCAGCTCCTCAAGGGGGGGGGGGCTTTCCCTTCTCCACGGCAAAAAACCTCCTAATCAGTGCCATGGATGTTTCGGCAGGATAGCAAGACAGAAGGACCAAGAGGAGGAAGGAGGAGTGAACAGCAAGAAGGCAGAGATGAGCGGGGGGGAGGGGGGCTCTGCCCCTCCCCTCATTTATAGCCAGAGGGAGGGCAACCACCGGTCACCATGATCGTGCATAATGATGATTTTCCTTTGCATGCAGCGGCATCTCGTCAAGTCGGACAGTTGCCGAGGCAGCACGGGGAAGCGGAGGCGCCCACGTCCCATCAATTGCCATGCGTCATCTAAGGCCATAGGCGGTTGGGGCCCGTTGCGCTCCGCACGTGCCCTTTGGCTTTGCCTCGAAGCCAAGTTCGAGCGTGTCTTGGGCCCGGGGGCTACTATCGGTGTTGTGGGACCGGGGGTGCCCATAATTGCCCGCCTGCGGCCCACGAGTGTGGCTCCATCAACGTCCCGATATGGCCCAGCTTTAGCAGCAACAACTCAAGACCCTCGCAAGGGGCCAAGCCTCGCGAGGCGGACGACACCAAGACCTCCCTGGGGGCAGCCTCACTAGGCTGGCTCCCGAGGAGCGGGGATATCTATGCAAGGGGCACCTCGTGAGGTTCACGTGACGTGAGCCATGACGACTAAGGACGGGCGGGCGCTAGTGGGTGCAGTGTACCAGTTTCCTCTTTGGTGTCAAGGAGGCAAGCGCAGACGTGGAGTCCTGAGGAATGAAGCAAAGGTTTCCATATCTGTGCAACCAGACCAAGACCAGCAGGCCGGCAGGACGAAGGGCATCGCGGAGCCCACAACAGCGTCACCAGAGCCTTTGGCAGGCGAAGAATACTTTTGTCAGGATAGCTTGTACTAGTTGTCCCCCTTCAAACTTAGCCGTTGTGGGATCCCTTCCTGCCTAAACATTTGGGAGGAGGACAAGGCCACTATAAATAGGACTTATCCACCACCGTAGTAGGGGATCGACCCATCTAGAGGGGGATGGATCATTCAGATGATCCTCACACTCACCAGCTCACCGAGCTCAAGAACACCTCACCTCCTGAGGTTGTTCATCCACTGTATTAGTTTATCCTCAGCCCCCCCAAGGCAATCCACCACACACTGGAGTAGGGTATTACACCGCGAGGTGGCCCGAATCAGTATAAACCCCTGTGTCTCTTGTTCTTTGGGTTCGTCGAGCTAGGCCGTGGGATCGTTGAGTGAGCGAGTCGGGGAGAGAGTGTTCTTCGTGCGAACCCCAGAGTTCGAACAGCTCAAGGGTTTGCCGGAACACATAATCCGACAAAAAAAACCTGGGTCTGGAGCCCAGGCTATGCACAGGCACGAGAACAAGATTGAAGCAGCAGCTCAAGTCAGAGTGCAAGAAAAAAGATATTCGAGGGACCAACATGGATATCAGAAGGACCAAGATCAAGCCAGAGAAGCAAGGTATCATGAAGAGAGAAGCCTCTGTTGCTAGGAAGGCGAGCCTGGCAAGTGGCGAGGCCACCCCCAGAAGCAGACAACCAGAGCACCCCGGCTGGGCCTGCCGGGGCTCACGGAGGCAAAACCACCTCGCCAACCACTCTATCATGACCCACGTCATTGATCAGTGCAGCGTCAAGCGGCAAAGTGATTAAGTGGCAGCCATTCGCCACATGGCAGCCATTTCCTACAGGAGAAACCCGTAGATGACACCCGTCCTACAACGTGTCAAGCAAGCAGGTGCGGAGCTGGCAAGATAGCGCGACAAGCCTTACCGGGCAACCAATGATGTGGCATTGAGTGGTGCATTTAATGCGCCCTGTCAGCCCGTAGAGTTAGGTATGATAGCACTGTTTGCTATCTTATCAGTGCATAATGACCACTTTTCCACTATGGTAAACCCTTGACCTATAAAAGGAGGCCCATGGCGACCATAGAAAGGGTTAGAAGGTTGGATAACTCACACCTCAATATGTGCATAGTCACTATTGCCTCAGGCAACCCTTGCTGGGCAAGTGTACTACACACCACCACCACCTTTCCACCATCAATCCACCAAAGTAGGAGTAGGGTTTTAGGCCTCGTGGCGGCCCAAACCTGGGTAAAATTGTCTGTGTGATCTCTGTCATGTTACCCCACACTCATCTGCTCTTTGTGCAACGCCTCGCCCCCTATCGAACCATAAAGGGACCTCCTGGTCCCATAGGTGGTCGTGGTTTCTCGCGACAATCCTACACCCGGTAGCGCGGGCAAAAGCGGCCATGCCACTGGATCCGAGGAACCCGTAGAATATCGGGCAGACGGCATCAACAATCTCTGGGACACCATCCTTGGGGAGATCATCTTCCTTCTCCCCACCAAGGATGGCTACCGCACACAGGTCCTCGCATCTTGGTGATGCACTCTGTGGCGCGTCGCGCCTCTTATTCTTGACTGTCGATGGCTATCTGTCGTTCATGATTTCGAACTCCACAAAGCCATCATCTCATCCCATCAGGGCTATGTTCAACGCCTATGCATCCTGGCATGCTGCCTACTGCACATACCCTACACGGTGGACGCCTGGCTGACATCCCGTCAATTCGAAAAACTCCATCATCTTGAATTCTACCATTACTATGCAAATAGCTTTCCACCAACCGTTGTAGTTGTGCCCTCACCACCAATGTCCATCTCATGGTTTTCCTCCTCTCTCCACACCACCACCACCCTAGACCGGTGTCATCTACCAGACAATCTGGTACAATTGCTTCGACTCCCACTACTAAAAAACTCACGCTAGTGGTGGTCGATCTGTTGGACGCCTCACTGCACAGCATCATCCACTCATGTTGCCCTGCCCTGGAGCGCTTCCTACTTGTTTTTGGAAAATAAATCCATATCCATTGTTTCCAAATAAAGTTGCCTCACCTTGTAAGCATTGGAATTTGCTTTAAAGGAGAGGATCACACCATCAAAGACGCCCCTTCACTCCAAAGGCCGCTCCTTGATTATCCTTATGCACCTTCGCAAATAACTGTTGTCTCTGCGCCTAAACTGCAGACCTTAGGTGTAATTCCTGATCCGTTTGAAGGTTACAAGATGGTGGTTGGCTCCACACTTGTTCAGGTAGTGTATATTATCATCAACACTTTTGTAATCATAAGCTGCATTTTTCATTTGCATGGGTATGTTTTATATCATCAACACTTTTGTAATCATAAGCTGCATTTTTCATTTGTGCGCATAAGTTTTATATAATCTTGGAGTATACTTTTGGTACTAATATTATGTCTACACTCAATGAAGAGTTTATCCATGGGTACTGATATGTCCATTTTGCATCATGTTTTCTTACTGTTATTTATGATGTTTTTATCCATAATAATGCTTTTTGGAGTAATTCTAATGCCTTTTCTTCTCATAATATGCAAGATATACACAAAGAGGGAGAATTCCGGCAGCAAGAAATCTGGACCTGGAAAAGCTACGTCAAGCTACCTATTCTGCATAACTCAGAATAAGCTGAAACTTCACAAAGAATTTTTATCAAATATATGAGGAATATTGGAGAAAATAACAACCATAGGGGGCCCACGAGGTGGGCACAACCTACCGAGGCGCGCCAGGGAGCCCAGGCGTGCCCTGGTGGGTTGTGCTCACCCAGGCCCACCTCCGGTGTCCATCTTCTATTATGTAAGTCATTTTTACCTAGAAAAAATAAGTAGAGGTCTTTCGGGATGGAGCATCGCCGTCTCGAGGTGGAACTTGGGCAGGAGCACTTTTGCCCTCTGGCGAAGCGATTCCGCCAGGTGAACTTCCATCCCGGAGGGGGAAATCATTGTCATCATCATCACCAACAGCTCTCCCATCTTGGGGAGGGCAATCTCCATCAACATCTTCAACATCACCATCTCATCTCAAACCCTAGTTCATCTCTTGTGTTCAATCTTGTTATCGCAACTATGCATTGGTGCTTGTGGGTGTTAATAGTGTTGATTACATCTTGTAGTTGATTATTATATGGTTTATTTGGTGGAAGATTATATGTTCAGATCCAATATGCTATTTAATACCCCTCTGATATTGAGCATGCTTATCATTTGTGAGTAGTTAATTTTGTTCTTGAGGTCACGGGAGAAATCATGTTGCAAGTAATCATGTGAAGTTGATATGTGTACGATATTTTGATAGTATGGGCTACCTTGTTGCACTTTTGCTACTATTATCGTTACTTGCTTGTTACAAATTATCTTGCTATCAAACTACACTGCTACTTACAATTTCAGCACTTGCAGACATTACCTTGCTGAAAACCACTTTTCATTTCCTTCTGCTCCTCGTTGGGTTCGACACTCTTACTTTTCGAAAAGAGCTACAATTGATCCCCTATACTTGTGGGTCATCAAGGCTATTTTCTAGCGCCGTTACCGGGGAGTGAAGCGCCTTTGGTAAGTGGAAATTGGTAAGCAAACATTTATATAGTGTGCTGAAATTTATTGTCACTTGTTACTATAGAAAACCATCCTTTGAGGGTTTGTTCAGGCTATCTTCACCTCGACTGGAACCACAATTAGCTAACCCTCAACCTACTGCACCTACTGAAAATATTGAATATGGAATTCCTTCGGGTATGATAGAACAACTACTAGCTAATCCTTATGCAGGAGACAGAACCGAACATCCTGATATGCACTTGATATATGTAGAACAAATTTGTGGATTATTCAAGCTTGCAGGTTTACCCGGAGATGAAGTTATGAAGAAGTTTTTCCCTTTATCTTTGAAGGGAAAAGCATTGGCATGGTATAGGCTATGCGATGATATTGGATCCTGGAATTGGAATCGATTGAAATTGGAGTTCCATCAAAAATATATCCTATGCATCTAGTTCATCGTGATCGGAATTATATATATAATTTTTGGCCTCGTGAAGGAGAAAGTATAGCTCTAGCTTGGGGGAGGCTTAAGTCAATGTTACATCCATGCCCCAATCATGAGCTCTCAAGAGAAATTATTATCCAGAATATTTATGCTAGGCTTTCTCGTAATGATTAAACCATGCTTGATACCTCTTGTGATGGTTCCTTTATGAAGAAGACTATTGAATTACGGTTGGATCTTTTGGAAAGAATTAAATGCAACTCTGAAGATTGGGAACTCGACGAAGGAAAAGATTCAAGTATTAAACTTAAGTATGATTCTGTTAAATCTTTTATGAATGCTGATGCTTTTCATAAATTTAGCACTAAATATGGACTTGACTCTGAGATAGTAGCCTCCTTCTGTGAATCATTTGCTACTCATGTTGATCTCCCTAAAGAGAAGTGGTTTAAATATCACCACTTATTAAAGAAGAAATTAAAGAACTGGTGCCAGTTAAAGAAGAAACTATAATTTATAATATAGATCCAGTTGTTCCTAGTACTTATATTGGGAAACCACCTTTCCCTATTAGGATAAAGGAACATGCTAAGGTTTCAACTGTGGTCAACAAAATATACATTAGAACACCTAAACTTGATGAACAAATTAAAGTAGAACCTAGTATTGCTATGGTTAAAGATCTCTTGGAAGAAGATATAGATGGGCAAGTTATTTACTTCTGCGAAGAAGCTGCTAGAATTGCCAAACCTGATAAAAATGATAAACATAGACCTGTTGTTGGCATGCCCGTTCTCTCAGTTAAAATAGGAGATCACTGTTATCATGGTTTATGTGACATAAATGCTAGCATGAGTGCTATTCCTTATTGCTTATATCAAGAAATTATGAATGACATAGCACCCACAGAGATAGAAGACATAGGTGTTACTATCAAACTTGCTAATAGAGACACTATATCACCAATTGGGATTGTTAGATATGTTGAAGTCTTGTGTGGGAAAATAAAATACCCTACTGATTTTCTTGTTCTTGGTTCCCACAAGATGACTTTTGTCCCATTATCTTTGGTAGACCTTTCTTGAACACTGATAATGCTAGAATAGATTGTGATAAACAAACTGTCAGTGTTAGTTTTGGTGATGAGTCTCATGAGTTTAATTTTTCCAAGTTTAGTAGAAAGCTTCATGAAAAAGAATTGCTTATTAAGGATGAATTTATTGGTCTTGCTTCTATTGTTGTGCCTCCTACTGATCCACTAGAACAATATTTTCGAGACCATAAATATGATTTTCATATGCATGAAAGAAATGAAATAGATAAGATTTTCTTTGAAGAACGTCCTCTGCTTAAACATAATTTGCCTATTGAAACTCTAGGAGGTCCTGCTCCGCCTAAAGGTGATCCTATGTTTGAATTAAAACAATTGACAGACACTTTGAAATATTCTTATCATGATGAAAAGAAGATATATCCTGTTATTATTAGTGTTAACCTTTCAGAACATGAAGAAGGAAGATTATTGAAAGCTCTAAGGAAGCATCGAGCTTCTATTGGATATACTCTTGATGATTTAAAGGGCATTAGTCCCACTCTATGCCAGCACAAAATTAATATGGAACCTGATGCTAAACCCATTGTTGATCACCAATGTCGGTTAAATCCAAATATTAAGGAAGTGGTAAGAATGGAAATACTAAAACTTCTGGAAACAGGTATAATCTATCCTATAGCTGATAGTAGATGGCTAAGTCATGTTCATTGTGTCCCTATAAAGGGAGGCACTACTGTTGTTCCTAATGATAAGAATGAACTTATTCCACAAAGAATTGTTACAGGTTATAGAATGGTAATTGATTTTAGAAAATTAAACAAAGCAACTAGAAATGATCGTTACCGTCTGCCTTTTATTGATCAAATGCTAGAAAGATTATCTAAGCACATACACTTTTTCTTCCTTGATGGATATTCTGGTTTTTCACAAATACATGTTTTCTCAACCTGATCAAGAAAAGACCACTTTTACTTGTCCCTTTGGAACTTATGCTTATAGACGTATGCCTTTAGGTTTATGCAATGCACCTGCTACCTTTCAAAGATGTATGCCTGCTATATTCTCTGACTTCTATGAAAAGATTATTGAGATTTTCATTGATTATTTCTCTATTTATGGGAAGTCTTTTGATGATTGTTTGAGCAACCTTGATTGAGTTTTGTAGAGATGTGAACAAACAAATCTTGTCTTGAATTGGGAGAAGTGCCACTTTATGGTTAATGAAGGTATTGTCTTAGTTCATAAAATTTCTCAAAGAGGTATTGAAGTGGACAAAGCTAAGGTTGATGCAATTGAGAAAATGCCATGTCCTAAAGATATCAAAGGTATTCGTAGTTTCCTAGGTCATGTCGGTTTCTATAGGAGATTTATCAAAGACTTCTCTAAAATTTCTAGGCCTCTTATGAATCTTTTGCAAAAGGATATTCCTTTTGTTTTTTATGATAATTGTCTAGAAGCCTTTGAAATACTCAAGAAAGCCTTAATTTTGTCACCTATTGTTCAACCACCTGATTGGAACTTGCCTTTTGAAATTACATGTGATGCTAGTGATTATGTTGTTGGTGTTGTTCTAGGACAAAGAGTTGATAAGAAACTGAATGTTATTCGCTATTCTAGTAAAACTCTAGACAGTGCTCAACGAAATTATGCTACTACTGAAAAAGAACTCTTAGCATTGGTGTTTGCTTGTGATAAATTTCGGTCTTATATTGTTGATTCAAAAGTAATTGTTCACACTCATCATGCTGCTATTAAATATCTTATGGAAAAGAAAGATGCTAAACCTAGACTTACTCGATGGGTTCTCTTGCTAGAAGAATTTGATTTACATATTACTAATAGAAGAGGAGTTGAGAACCCCGTAGTTGATAACTTGTCTAGGCTTGAAAATGTGCTTGATGACCCACTGATACGTCTCCAACGTATCTATAATTTTTGATTACTCCATGCTATATTATCTATTGTTTTGGACTATATTGGGCTTTATTTTCCACTTTTATATTATTTTTGGGACTAACCTATTAACCGGAGGCCCAGCCCAGAATTGCTGGTTTTTGCCTATTTCAGTGTTTCGGAGAAACAGAATATCAAACAGAGTCCAAACGGAATAAAATCTTCGGGAACGTGATTTTCTCACCGAACGTGATCCAGGAAACTTGGACCCTACTTCAAGGGATCAAAGAGGAGGTCACGAGGCTGGGGGGCGCCCCCCCCCCCAAGGCGCGCCCCCTGCCTCGTGGGCCCCTCGGTGGTCCACCGACGTACTCCTTCCTCCTATATGTACCTACGTACCCCCATACGATCAGAACAGGAGCCAAAAACCTAATTCCACCGCCGCAACTTTCTGTATCCACGAGATCCCATCTTGGGGCCTGTTCCGGAGCTCCGCCGGAGAGGGTCGTCATCACGGAGGGCTTCTACATCATCCTAGCCTCTCCGATGAAGTGTGAGTAGTTTACCTCAGACCTTCGGGTCCACAGTTAGTAGCTAGATGGCTTCTTCTCTCTTTGAATCTCAATACAAAGTTCTCCCCCTCTCTTGTGGAGATCTATTTGATGTAATCTTCTTTTTGCGGTGTGTTTGTTGAGACCGATGAATTGTGGGTTTATGATCAAGTCTGTAGCGACCAGACCTCAAACAGTCTGATCTCTGTGCTCCGATGTCATCCCTGGATCAGTAATGCTGACACCACACAGTACTCGAAGGATTTATAGCAAAGTAGCAATCACACACTTATTACATCGAGTGTCTCAAAAGAGAGCTTATTACAATAAATATGGCTTAAGGCTATCTAATAACGATAACAACGGAAGGCTTGGAAGATACGTGAGTCCATCAACTCCAACGGCATCACTGAGTATAGAACCACGACCTAAAACGCCTTAATCATCGTCTTAAAAGTCTGCAACATTAACGTTGCAGCCCGAAAACGGGTCAGCACATGGAATATGCTGGCAAGGTAACACATAGAGTAATGGAATGAAACAACTATACTACATGCATATTTGGCTGGTGGAAAGCTCTATGGTTACAGTTTTTGCGTAAAGCCAATTTTTCCCTACTTCAAAGGAATAAATTTAATTACTATCATGGTGGTTGTTAAACATTGAGAATGGTTGACAGCATTCTCAATCCCAATTAAAGTAACATCATTAAACCCCACCAAAATTTACTTTAGAGTAACATGTTGAGATTCACTTGATAATCCAGGTACTAGATACTCAAGATGTCCATAACCGGGGACACGGCTAATCATGATTAGTTTATACACTCTGCAGAGGTTTGTGCACTTTTCCCCACAAGACTCGATCGCCTCCGTTGGATTTCTCGCACTACATGGTGTTTGAGAAATGGATGACCGAGACATAGTCTTTCAGAAGCGCTAGCACCTTACGATCGGGTAGACCGTACCACCTACATCCCCTACATCTACTAGTTTACCCTGTAAGAGTTCGCACAACTTAATCAACTATGCCAGAGCCCATAATGGCTTGTGGCTGCACACGGAAGTTTCTAGTATGAATAATCTCATGATCCCTTTGAGCCTGGGTGGCGGTCCAAAAGAAAAAAAAGCAAGTCCTGGAGTACCCAGGTGCCTCAATCCACCCAGATGTGTGTTTAGGTTGCCACCTTAGATAAACCATTAATTAACAATCTCACATCTGTCATGGATATCACTCACCCAATCCATGTCTACTAGCATAGCATGGCATAATAAGCAAACGTAGAAGTAACTCCCAAAGGTTTGATAATAAACAGGTAATAGGTACTACCTCATCTACTTCCCATCCCACAATTTAATTAGATCCTAATCATGCAATGTGTGAGGATTGATCTAATGCAATAAAACTGGGTTGTAGAAAAAGGTATGATCAAAGTGTTACATGCCTTGCTGATGATCCGCGAAACCTAGAGATTCAAAGTAACAGGCGGCGCACTCCGGTATTCTATCGCGGACAAACAAACAAGCATACAATAAGTACTCATCTAATGCACAGGTAAAACTCAAATAGAAGATCTAACCAGAAAGTTCAACTTAAGAACCCTGGTTTGCAAAAATAATAAAATCGAACGAAGCAAAAGAAATCTGCTGGCGAAAGAAAACAACTTCGTTCTAGAAATCTGGATCTAGGGCAATTTTTACAGTAGCAAAAACATGTTTAAGTTGATTATTCGAAAAGAGGGTTTCGAGACGAAACTCCAGGCGCTTGAATCGCCCGATTCCGATAAACGAGCGAAAAGTTATACTAAAACGAAAATCGGATCAGAGATCGCAATCAGAAAATAACCGCGGAAAATCCGACGAAAAAGAAAAACGACGAACCGAATTTTTTTTTAAAAAAAACGGCACTGATGTCGAGGCGGCGGCGAACCTCGGGCTGCGTGCAACTCCGGCGAGTCGGCGGCGGGTCCGGCAGCGGCGGGCTAGGGTTTCGGGCGCGGGCGCGGTTATGGGCTGGGGCGCCGGGTGCCTCGCTATTTAAAGGCGCCCCCGGGCGGAGTCCCGCTCGGGTACGACCCATAGTCGGTTTCGTTTTTTTAATAATTACGCTCGGAAGAAAAATAAAAAGAAATACTAAACGGACTCGAAAAATCCTGAAATAAATTTTCCCGGGTTTCTAAAATCAAGCCCGATAAAGTGAACATTTATCTAGGCCCTAAATGCAATTTTGAAAATGCGCATTTTTCCTAAATTCAAATAAAAATACCAAAAGACTCTGAAATAAATCTTATTTGATTTTTTTATTAAATCCTCAATATTTCTATATTTTGGGAAAGTCATTTTATTCCCTCTATCATATTTTTGTAATAGAAATAATTGATGATAAAATAAATAAAATCAAACGATCCTGTTTAAATTTTTTGAGAAAACTCAAATATGTAAATAACGAAATCCCCAACTTTCTCCGTGGGTCCTTGAGGTGCTTAGGATTTTCTAGGATCAAAACCAAAAGCAAAATAAAATATGATATGCATGATGATCTAATGTATAACATTCCAAATTGAAAATTTGGGATGTTACAAACCTACCCCCCTTAATATGAATCTCGCCCTCGAGATTCGGGTTGGCTAGAAAATAGGTGAGGGTGGTCCTTGAGAAAATCTTCCTCTCGCTCCCAGGTGGCTTCATCCTCCGTGTGGTGGCTCCACTGAACTTTGCAAAACTTGATAACCTTGCTGCGAGTGACTCGGCTGGCAAACTCGAGAATCTTGACTGGTTTCTCCTCATCGGTCAAATTGTTATCCAACTGAATTGCTTCTAATGGCACTGTGTCTCTCAAAGGTATGTCAGCTATCTCCGCGTGACACTTCTTCAACTGAGAAACGTGGAACACATCATGAACTCCTGTCAATCCTTCTGGCAATTCCAACTTGTAGGCCACTTCTCCCATACGCTCCAAAACTCGATATGGCCCTACAAATCGTGGCGCTAACTTCCCCTTAACTCCAAAGCGCTTAATCCCTCGAAGTGGGGATACTCGAAGATAAGCTCTGTCTCCGACTTCGTAAACTGTCTCCTTGCGTTTAGAATCTGCGTAGCTCTTGTGCCTGGACTGGGCTACCTTGAGCCTATCGCGAATCAACTTCACCTTCTGTTCAGACTCTTTAATCAGATCTGGTCCAAACAACTGGCGGTCTCCAACTTCGTCCCATGACAACGGTGTCCTGCACCTCCTTCCGTACAGAGCTTCGAAAGGTGCCATCTTCAAACTGGTCTGATAGCTATTATTGTAAGAGAACTCTGCATATGGCAAATTATCGTCCCAACTAGATCCATAATCTAGCGCACAAGCTCTCAGCATATCTCCAAAATCTGATTGACTCTCTCGGTTTGTCCATCTGTCTGCGGATGAAAAGCTGTACTAAATTCTAGCCTAGTACCCAAAGTCTCATGCAACTGCTTCCAGAACTTTGAGGTAAACTGGGTTCCTCTATCTGATACGATGCTCCTCGGAACTCCATGCAAACATACGATCCTGGTCATGTATATCTTTGCCAACTTAGCACTGGTGTAAGTGGTCTTTACTGGGATGAAATGAGCTACGTTCGTCAATTGATCAACTATGACCCAAATTGAGTCATAGCCTGAACGAGTCCTTGGTAATCCCGTGATAAAATCCATGCCTAGCTTATCCCACTTCCGTTCGGGTATCGGCAATGGTTGCAACAATCCTGCTGGCTTCTGATGCTCTGCCTTTACTCTCTGACATACGTCACAAACTGCTACATACTCCGCAATATCCTTCTTCATTCCGGTCCACCAGAAAATATCCTTCAAATCCAAATACGTCTTGGTATTTCTTGGGTGAATCGAATACGGTGAATCGTGTGCCTCTTGCAGAATCAACTTTCTGATCTCCGGGTCATTGGGTACATAAACACGGTCTTCAAACCATAGGGTGTCGTGTTCATCCTCACGAAATCCTTTAGCTTTTCCTTTGCTCAGTTTCTCCTTTATAGCGGCAATCTCTTTGTCAGTTTTCTGAGCTTCTCTGATTCTATCCATCAAAGTTGACTGAATCTCTAGTGTTGCTACATAGCCTCTCGGAACTATTTCCACACATAGTTCACGAAAATTTTCTGCTAACTCCTTGGGTATTTCTCCCGTCATTAACGTATTGACATGGCTCTTGCGGCTTAATGCATCAGCTACTACATTAGCCTTCCCGGGATGATAATGCAATCTCATATCATAATCCTTGATGAGCTCCAACCATCTCCTTTGTCTGAGGTTCAACTCCTTCTGCGTGAAAATGTACTTCAAACTCTTGTGATCTGTGTACACCTCACAATGGTTTCCAATGAGGAAATGTCTCCATGTCTTCAAGGCATGCACTACGGCTGATAACTCCAAATCATGCGTGGCATAATTCAATTCGTGAGGCTTCAGTTGTCGTGAAGCATACGAAACAACTCTCCCTTCCTGCATAAGCACTGCTCCAAGTCCTCGACGTGAAGCGTCGCAATACACCTCATAATCCTTGGTTTGATCTGGCAAAATCAACACTGGTGAGGTAACCAAACGGTTCTTCAATTCCTGAAAAGTTGCCTCACACTCCTCAGTCCATTTGAACTTAGTATCCTTCTTCAACAACTCCATCATAGGCTTCGCAATCTTTGAGAAATTCTCAATAAACCTCCGGTAGTATCCTGCGAGTCCAAGAAAACTCCAGATCTCTCCAACTGTTGTTGGGGCTTCCCACTTGGTCACGGTTTCAACTTTAGCGGGATCTACTGCTATACCTTCTCCGGATATAACGTGTCCAAGGAATCCTACTTCCTTCAACCAAAACTCACATTTGCTGAACTTGGCATATAATTGGTGTTCTCTAAGCTTTCCAAGTACCAAACACAAATGCTCCTTATGCTCCTCTTCATTCTTCAAATATACCAGGATATCATCAATGAACACTATGACGAACTTATCCAAAACTCCATAAACACTTTGTTCATCATGTTCATAAAATAGGCAGGCGCGTTAGTCAGACCAAATGACATAATGATATACTCATACAGTCCATACCTGGTGGTAAAAGCTGTCTTCGGAATATCCTGTTCTCGAATCTTCAACTGGTGGTATCCTGATCGCAAATCGATCTTGGAAAATACTTTAGCTCCTTGCAATCGATCAAACAGATTGTTGATCATTGGTAGTGGGTACTTGTTCTTGATCGTTACTTCGTTCAATCCTCGATAATCAACAACCATCCTTAACGATCCATCCTTCTTTTCCACTAGAAGTACTGGTGATCCCCAAGGCGAAGAACTTGGGTGAATATATCCCTTATCCAGTAACTCCTTAATCTGCTTCTTAATTTCCACCAAATCCCTTGCTGGCATCCTATATGGTCTCTTTGATATTGGCCCAGTGCTTGGTAAAAGCTCAATCAAAAACTCAATATCTCTATCTGGTGGCATGCCTGGCAACTCTTCTAGAAATACATCAGGGAAATCCCTTACCACTGGTACTTCCTCCTGCACAACTCATGTTAAGGAATTTACTTGTGTCCTGTTTGGCGCATGTCGGGATACATACTTGATCCTTCTTCCTTCTGGCGTTGTGAGCAAAATTGTCTTACTAGCACACTCAATATTCCCTTCATACTTTGATAACCAATCCATGCCTAATATCACATCCAATCCTTGAGATTCCAATACTACTAGGTCTGAGGGAAAAACATAGTTACCAATCCTTAATGGTAACCGATGACACCATAGACTAGCCACATACTCTGCTCCTGGCGAGGTTACTAACATGGGTGACCTAAGGGCTTGGGTTGGTAGGTTATACTTATCCACAAATCCCCTTGAGATGTATGAATGCGATGCACCAGTATCAAAAAGAACGAGTGCAGTAAATGACTTAACCAAAAACTTACCTATTACTGCATCGGGCTGAGTTTCAACCTCCTCCACATTAACGTGGTTCACCTGTCCCCTGTTGAAAGGGTTCGGCTTCTTTCCAGAGCTTCCATTGCCGTTTTGGCCTTCAGGACATTCATTGGCATAAAGTCCGGTCTTGGAACACTTGAAACAGGTGACTTGACTCAGATCTCTCTTGGCTGGGGTTGATGGGGTGCTGCGGTTCTGGCCATTGCTTCCTCCATTCCCATTACCATTCTTGGTGCCATTGTGATTGTGCGAGCTACCTAATCCAGGTACTAGATACTCAAGATGTCCATAACCGGGGACACGGCTAATCATGATTAGTTTATACACTCTGCAGAGGTTTGTGCACTTTTCCCCACAAGACTCAATCGCCTCCGTTGGATTTCTCGCACTACATGGTGTTTGAGAAACGGATGACCGAGACATAGTCTTTCAGAAGCGCTAGCACCTTACGATCGGGTAGACCGTACCACCTACATCCCCTACATCTGCTAGTCTACCCTGTAAGAGTTCGCACGACTTAATCAACTATGCCAGAGCCCATAATGGCTTGTGGCTGCACAGGGAAGTTTCTAGTATGAATAATCTCATGATCCCTTTGAGCCTGGGTGGCGGTCCAAAAGAAAAACAGGCAAGTCCTGGAGTACCCAGGTGCCTCAATCCACCTAGATGTGTGTTTAGGTTGCCACCTTAGATAAACCATTAATTAACAATCTCACATCTGTCATGGATATCACTCACCCAATCCACGTCTAGTAGCATAGCATGGCATAATAAGCAAACGTAGAAGTAACTCCCAAAGGTTTGATAATAAACAGGTAATAGGTACTACCTCATCTACTTCCCATCCCACAATTTAATTAGATCCTAATCATGCAATGTGTGAGGATTGATCTAATGCAATAAAACTGGGTTGTAGAAAAAGGTATGATCAAAGTGTTACTTGCCTTGCTGATGATCCGCGAAACCTAGAGATTCAAAGTAACAGGCGGCGCATTCCGGGTATTCTATCACTGACAAACAAACAAGCATACAATAAGTACTCATCTAATGCACAGGTAAAACTCAAATAGAAGATCTAACCAGAAAGTTCAACTTAAGAACCCTGGTTTGCAAAAATAATCAAATCGAACGAAGCAAAAGAAATCTAACGGCGAAAGAAAACAACTTCGTTCTATTAATCTGGATCTAGGGCAATTTTTACAGAAGCAAAAACATGTTTAAGTTGATTATTCGGAAAGAGGGTTTCGAGATGAAACTCCAGGCGCTTGAATCGCCTGATTCCGATAAACGAGCGAAAAGTTATACTAAAACGAAAATCGGATCAGAGGTCGCGATCAGAAAATAACCGCGGAAAATACGACGAAAAAGAAAAACGACGAACGGAATTTTTTAAAAAAAACGGCACGGATGTCGAGGCGGCGGCGAACCTCGGGCGGCGTGCAACTCCGGCGAGTCGGCGGCGGGTCCGGCGGCGGCGGGCTAGGGTTTCGGGCGTGGGCGCGGTTATGGGCTGGGGCGCCGGGTGCCTCGCTATTTAAAGGCACCCCCGGGCGGAGTCCCGCTCGGGTACGACCCATAGTCGGTTTCGTTTTTTTTTAATAAGTACGCTCGGAAGAAAAATAAAAGGAAATACTAAACGGACTCCAAGAATCCTGAAATAAATTTTCCCGAGTTTCTAAAATTAAGCCCGATAAATTGAACATTTATCTGGGCCCTAAATGCAATTTTGAAAAACGCACATTTTTCCTAAATTCAAATAAAAATACCGAAAAACTCCGAAATAAATCTTATTTGATTTTTTTATTAAATCCTCAATATTTCTATATTTTGGGAAAGTCATTTTATTCCCTCTCTCATATTTTTGTAATAGAAATAATTGATGATAAAATAAATAAAATCAAACGATCCTGTTTACAAAATTTGACAAAACTCAAATATGTAAATAACGAAATCCCCAACTCTCTCCGTGGGTCCTTGAGTTGCTTAGGATTTTCTAGGATCAAAACCAAAAGAAAAATAAAATATGATATGCATGATGATCTAATGTATAACATTCCAAGTCTGAGTTGAAAATTTGGGATGTTACAAAGTCTATCTATGAATAATATTTGAATCTTCTCTGAATTCTTTTATGCATGATTGGTTATCTTTGCAAGTCTCTTCGAATTATCCGTTTGGTTTGGCCAACTAGATTGGTAGTTCTTTCCATGGGAGAAGTGCTTAGCTTTGGGTTCGATCTTGCGGTGTCCTTTCCCAGTGACAGAAGGGGCAGCAAGGCACGTATTGCATCGTTGCCATCGAGGATAACAAGATGGGGTTTATTTCATATTGCATGAATTTATCTCTCTACATCATTTCATCTTGCTTAAGGCGTTACTCTATTTTTAACTTAATACTCTAGATGCATGCTGGATAGCGGTCGATGAGTGGAGTAATAGTAGTAGATGCAGACTCGTTTCGGTCTACTTGTCACGGAAGTGATGCCTATATACATGATCATGCCTAGATATTCTCGTAACTATGCTCAATTCTGTCAATTGCTCAACAGTAATTTGTTCACCCACCGTAGAATACTTATGCTCTTGAGAGAAGCCACTAGTGAAACCTATGGTCCCCGGGTCTATTCTCATCATATCATTCTCCGTCACTTTAATCATATTTTGCTTTTTACTTTGCCTTTACTTTTTACTTTGCATCTTTATATCAAAAATACCAAAAATATTATATCTATCAGATCTCACTCTCGTAAGTGACCTTGAAGGGATTGAAAACCCCTAATCGCGTTGGTTGCGAGTAGCTATCGTTTGGTGCAGGTACGAGGGACTTGAGCATGGGCTCCTACTGGATTGATACCTTGGTTCTCAAAAACTGAGGGAAATACTTACGCTACTCTGCTGCATCATCCCTTCCTCTTCGGGGAAAACCAACGCAAGCTCAAGACGTAGCACCCACTATTTATTGATGATAGTTTTCCTGATGAGAAGTTAGCTGCAATAAATGTTCCTCATAACACTCCTTGGTATGCTGACTATGCTAATTACATTGTTGCTAAATATTTACCACCTAGTTTTACATATCAACAAAAGAAAAAAATTCTTCTATGATTTAAGACACTACTTTTGGGACGACCCACATCTTTATAAAGAAGGAGTAGATGGTATTATTGGGCTTTGTGTACCTGAGCATGAATAGTGACAAATCCTACATAAATGTCACTACAAAGCTTATGGAGGGCATCATGCTGGAGATAGAACTGCTCACAAAGTATTGCAATCTAGATTTTATTGGCCTACTCTCTTCAAGGATGCCCGTAAGGTCATCTTATCTTGTGATGAATGCCAAAGAATAGGTAATATCGGTAAGTATCAAGAAATGCCTATGAATTATTCACTTGCTATTGAACCATTTGATGTTTGGGGATTTGATTACATGGGACCTTTTCCTTCTTCTAATGGGTATACACATATTTTAGTTGTTGTTGATTATGTTACTAAATGGGTAGAAGCTATTCCAACCAGTAGTGCTGATCACAACACCTCTATTAAAATGCTTAAGGAAGTTATTTTCCCAAGGTTTGGAGTCCCTAGATATTTAATGACTGATGGTGGTTCACATTTTATTCATGGTGCTTTCCATAAAATGCTTGCCAAGTATGATGTTAACCATAGAATTGCATCACCTTATCATCCTCAGTCTAGTTGTCAAGTTGAACTTAGCAATAGAGAAATAAAATTAATTTTGCAAAAGACTGTCAATAGGTCCAGGAAGAATTGATCTAAGATATTAGATGATGCACTTTGGGCTTATAGAACAACATATAAAAATCCTATGGTTATGTCTCCTTATAAAATGGTTTATGGAAAAGTTTGTCATTTGCCTCTTAAGTTAGAACATAAAGCATATTGGACAGTCAAAGAACTCAACTATGATTTCAAACTTGCCGGTGAAAAGAGTTTATTTGATATTAGCTCTTTCTATGAATGGAGAACCCAAGCTTATGAAAATGCCAAGTTATTTAAAGAAAAAGTCAAAAGATGGCATGATAAGAGAATCCAAAAGAATGAGTTTAAAGTCGGAGAATATGTTCTTTTGTACAACTCTCGTTTCAAATTCTTTGCAGGAAAACTCCTCTCGAAATGGGAAGGCCCCTATGTCATCGAGGAGGTTTATCGTTCTGGAGCTCTCAAAATAAATAATGCCGAAGGTACTAACCCGAAGGTCGTTAATGGGCAACGAATAAAACATTATATCTCAGGTACGCCCATTAATGTAGAAAGTAACACTACTAGGGAAAACCCTAGCAGTAGCGCTGGTTTTGTGCTCACTAGTAGCGCGGGTAGGCGCGCTACTAATAAGGCGCTACAGCTATTGCTTAGCAGTAATGCGTGCCCGCACGCGCTACTGCTAGGACAAATAGCTGCAGCGTTTGTTCGCTCCCACGCTACTGCTAATGTAACTACTGGCAGCGTGTTTTCTCTCCATAGCTACTAGTATTCTTTTTTTATTTTTTATTTTTAGTGTATTTATACGCCATCGTAAAAATATTGGTACAATACCAGTTATGAGGTTTACATCATTATGTCCATAACAGTGTGTCAAATGAAGGTGGATTAGGTTCAAGTGGAGGCAATATGTGGTGCATGTCAAAAGTATACTACTAATCCAAAGTTGATCAGTTTGGACTAGTAGTACTTTCGATGTGCACCACATGTTGCCTCCACTTGAATCTAATCCGCCAGCACAAGCTATTTAATCATCATCATAGTCATTACCACCAACAATATTTATTTAATCACCACTAACACTAGCTAATAATAATCATCATAGTCATTACCACCAACACTAGCTATTTTATCATCATAGTAATAGTGTAGCACATCATCATCCTCAAACTCATTTCTAGCTAGCTAATCACTCCTGCTGCTCTCTCTTAGGTAAAATAACATAAAACATGTGTAGCTCTCCTCCTTGATCAAGTTGGAGCATGCAGATGAACCTGTCTCCTAATCGTGGGTAGCGCATCTGTTTGCTGCCCCCTAGTACTTCTCTACGCTTCTCCATCACACATTTGGTCCAGTCTTGCACTATTAAGCATCCATCGCTAATCTTGAATGCACTAAAGTAATCTGTATGATATCTTGGCCGTAAGCTAATAATACTCATGGTACCTTTAGTCTCGATCCCATAAGGCAAAACATTCATCGGGAGTCCATGTTGAAGAACATCGTATGGTAACATACTTAGCAATGAAGTTTAGCTTCAAAAATAATGTATGGAAAAGATGCACTGAGGAAAAATAGTAAAAATCTTACCATCCTTCCTAAATAGATGTGACTGTAGTTCATTACGAACACTATTGGTCGCACGTTTTCAGTACTAACATTTCTAAATGCAGGAAGAAAATTTGTCTTGACAGTATCAAGATCCTCAAGCCATGAAACATAATGACTTAGCTCCTCGCAGTTTAGTTCAGCCTCGGGACAGTAGTAGGTCCTGTCTACCAAGCGCTGGACATGTTTGCTTGCACCGAAATAAGATGACAATACAAATTAGTTGTTAACTATTTTTGAATAAACAATATCAAAGACATAAATATGGTTGAGAAAATTACATAATGGCATAACTGGAGGCGTCTGCACAACGACCCAGATGTCGGTATTACCTTCAATATCATCTTCCAGACGAATATCAAAGGTGATAACCATATCAGGCTCAAATGCATAAGTCTTGCATAGTGCTCGCCATGTTTTGCATCCAAAATAGGTGTAGTCGTCTGACTTGTATAATTTTGCATGGAAAATATAACCATGCTCGGTCTTCAAGTAAACTTTCTTTTCCTCCATAGTACGACTGAAACCTATCTTATCTAATACAAAAACTCTTGCATGGCAGGGGATACGCTAGTAGAATAGTAAAAAAAGACTTGCCATGCTTAATGTCATGCTTAAATTATAAGTTGAAGCAAATGAAGCAAATGTCATGCTTAATTACGAAAAAAGACTTGTCATTGTGACTTACTGTATCTACTTCGAAGTTCTCATCCAGCTTGATGATGAAGCGCCTATCATAATCTAGGAAGATTCTGTCGCACAGGCCACGCTCGTCTTCGCAGTATTTGCAAATACCGAAATCCTTTTTGTTGTCAGACATTTCCTATGTTCATAGTTAAAACATTAATTGAAAATCGATCGAAGACAACTACCAGGATACTCAACACACAAATCCGGGGCACTCGATATTTCCTACATCTTCTGGCACAAGTCATGCCAAAATTCACGGAAAAATCTGGCATGACCTTTGCTAAAATAGGACATATCGAGCGCCTGCAATTTGCTGGAACGGAAATGAATCAACACTTCGGCAAAACATAGGCCACTCGGAGGTGTAACCTGCAATCATGACCGGCCACTTGGGCAAGCACATATCCTATTTGAGCAACAGAAGATATACATTTCAAAATATCTTATAGGACTCAAATTAGCATGCATTCAATAAGCAAAAGTAAATCATCTCATGCATCCATACATCGTCGAATATTATCACTAATACATCCCGAATAGTGTCATATATATAACATCACTAATACAACTAAAACCCTAGCACACGACGGGTATCGGCGCGGGCGGTGGACACCCACAGAGAAGGAACCATCACGGGATCATAGCTCCAGTGAGATCCCTAGAGAACCTGCCAGGTATTGGAGAACCTGTGCTCCAATGCAAACAAGTAGCGACGGACGTGTGCGTCCTCCTCACTGACACGGTGACGCACCACCTCCGCGGGGTCCTCGAGCCTTTGGACCGTCACTGGCCCACGCGACCGCCACCAAAGAAGGTTCGGGTCAACGACAGGCTGGTTCCTCACCAAACTGCGCCCCCCGGTAGGTAGCGCCTCCCAATACCACCCCGTCGGAGCCCAGTCCCGGACATGGCCCATCTGGTCAAGCAGGTGTCGTCCTCCGCCAACTCGACGACGAGGATGCGGGATAGGCATCGTCCACGTCGATGCGGGAAAAATTGCTTTAACTAAAAAAATAGCAACAAGTTCTTACAAACTTACTATAAATAAAAATAAACTAGTACCTAATTAGTACCTAGTTCTTACTAACTAATTAGTACCTAGGAACTACTGCCCTAATTACCATCTAATTTGATGAAGCTAGGGGTGGAAAGTGGTAGCGGATATTCCAATTATCCAACTACAAAGTGAAATAAGTGGTCAAATTTTACTCGTTTTATGATTCATCTTAGAAATTTGATTCGTTTCCACCCTTACATGAACCCTAACTCATTTGAGCTGCATCCGCATCCGATTCATTTCCACCCTTACATGAACCCTAACTAATTTGATGCAACTAAAATATAAAGAAACCCTTGGCAGAGGTAGGGGAGAGGGAGGAGCAGGCGTGCTCACCTCGGGTGCCTGTGACGAGGGAGGGGCAGGCGGCGTCGAGGTCGGGGTCGGGGCTCGAGCGCGCGGCGAATGGCGGCGTCGAGGGCGGCGTCCGGGGCGGCGTTGAATCTGGGGTCGGGGCGGCGTAGAGGGTGTGCGGAGAGCGCGCGACGGACGACGGGCGACAGCGCGCGGCGGCCAACGGGCGACAGCGGCGGCGAGAGTGGAGAGCTGGCTTTGGGGGAAGTGGCCGTGGGGAAGGACGAACCCCGTGGTTAAGTCAGAAGTAGCAGTAGCGCGTTCCAGAAAGCAAGCTACCTCTACGTTAGCTACAGCGCGTTCTGGGATACACGCTACTGCTACTCCTTTCTCTTTTCCCCCTTTTTCATTTAGTTTTCTTCACATTTTATTTTTTTCCTTTCACCTTATTCAATTTCTTTCATTTTCAATTACCTTTCTATGTGCTTTCCATATAATTTTATATCCTTTAGCAGTAGAGAGTTTAGATTAAAATGCGCTGCTACAAAGAAAGTAGCGGTAGCGCGGTTCGATATAGGTCGCTACTACTATGTGTAGCCTATTGGCTAAGCCGTGGGAATTTTAGTAGTAACGTGTTTAGAACAAGACGCGCTACTGCTAAAACTTTATCTACAGCGCGGTTTGCACAGGCGCGCTACTGCTACTTAGCACCAGCGTACTTCTTTGACCCGCGCTACTGCTAAAGTTCTATGTATAAGGTTTTCCCTAGTAGTGTAATGTTATCAAACCATGACACCGGAAGAACACATAAAAGAATCCTTCCAGAACACTCCAGAATTGTGAAAATAAGGAGGTACATGGTAAATAAAGGGACTCCGAAAAGTCCGCAAAAATATCTTTTGTCAGTTTTGGAATATTTAGAAAATTAGGAAAATAAGAAACTTCCAGGAAGCGTACCCTGGTGGGCACAAGACACTAGGGCGCACCTTGTTGGAGATATGCCCTAGAGGCAATCATGTATGATGATATTTCCTATGTGTTTATGAATAAAGATAGTCCTTGGACATTATCAATGATGTGTATCAGCAAGTAAGTGACTTGTTTGTGGGACTATGCATTGTATGATGACTGTCCTAAAACGTCCCTAGTCGAAAGGGCTGTGTGGACGTGCAACCAACTAGACTAGCATATAACACGGTCGATGGCTTGGTCTCACTAGCCATCGGGCATTGGATGCTAACTGGATAATATGGACTTGAAAGGATCTGGTTGGATTCGAAGTAGTCGGATCCGAGTCTTTATAAGGTCCGAGTCGGACAGACCCAACTATGAGAGGCAGCGATATGTCATCTGTGTGTCTCTAGTACAACATACGTACTATGACCTAAGACCTGAGCTGGCGCATGAACTCAGCATGGTGACAGACTTGCTTTGGGCCAACCAAACGCTACTCCATGACTGGGTAGTTACAAAGGTAGGTTTCAGGCTTGTCCAGACCCATGTTACGAGACATGAATGGTCAAGCAAGACGGGATTTGCCCCTCCGATCAGGAGAGATATACTTTGGGCCCCTCATGTGATCCGACCAGGATAAGCATGGCCATGCGACAAGGATTATGAGATAATATGGTTTGTGGTCGGCATCACTGGAACGAGAAAGAGGTCGGGCTAGCACAAAGATGACAGACTCGCCTTGAGCCCGACAACATATACCATGTGGCAAAAGGAATGGAAGTATGACGTACAGGTTCGCCTAACCAGCTTCATAGTCTGCTTGGTGTTTGACATGCCTTGCTAGGGGCCGCTACCAACCATGCAGTTCAGAGGTGATCCGAACTATGACCAAGCAAGCTTGAACCTAAGGGGTCGCGCGCTTAAGGGAAGGAACCTACAAGGTCAGATCCGAGGACACTGGTCGGATGTGATCCGAGCTGTATTCAGATTGTGGCCGAGTAGACTTATGGGCTTTAGGGTCCGTGTGAGGCCCAAGTGTTGAGCCCACGACGGATGCCTATATATATATATTGGATGTGCCGCACACTCATGCGATTGATTGCTTCGGCACTGTCACTAGGGTTTGCATGTGTTGCGAATAGACACCTCCACTCGCAGCCAGTTATGTGATCGGACCTAGTAGTCCGCCGCACGATGTTCCTCCTGCACGCATGGATACCATTAGAGGCGGTGCACTTGTGCCGCTCCGGCGAACTTGGATGTGGGATCCGGCGACCGGTTGTTCGAGAGAGATCGGACAAGGAGGAGACGATCCATGCGGACGCGCTGCACCAACTCTTCTTCCACTGCACGGCATTGCACGTCTAGTGGTAATGAACTATGATCCATCTCCCGTAGCATGTTCTTGGTTTTTCTGCACGTAGGAAAATTTTAATTTGTAGTCGACGCACCCTACCATAGAACCCAACAGTGGTATCAGAGCCTCTGCTATAAGAATTGAATTCATATTGTATGTGATACGTCCATTTTGCATCATGCTTTTATATCGATATTTATTGCATTATGGACTGTTATTTCACTTTATGTCATAATACTTATGGCTATTCTCTCTTATTTTACAAGGTTTACATAAAGAGGGAGAATGCCGGCAGCTGGAATTCTGGGCTGGAAAAGGAGCAAATATTAGAGACCTATTCTACACAACTCCAAAAGTCCTGAAACTCCACGGAACGTCTTAAAAATAAATAAAGAAAAATCCTCGCAAAAGATGAAGGCCAGGGGGCCCACACCCTTCTCACGAGGGTGCCCCCCCTAGGGCGCGCCCCCAACCTCATGGGCCCCCTGGTGGCTCTCCGACGTCCATCTTCTCCTATATGAAGTCTTTTGATGAGAAAAAAATAAAGAGGAACTTTTCGGGACGAGACTCCGCCGCCACGAGGCGGAACCTTGGCGGATCCAATCTAGAGCTCTGACAGAGCTGTTCTGCCAGGGATACTTCCCTCCCGGAGGGGGAAATCCTCACCATCTTCATCACCAACGCTCCTCTCATCGGGAGAGGGCAATCTCCATCAACATCTTCACCTGCACCATCTCATCTCCAAACCCTAGTTCATCTCTTGTATCCAATTCTTGTCTCAAAGTCCGGGATTGGTGCTAGTAGGTTGCTAGTAGTGTTGATTACTCCTTGTAGTTGATGCTAGTTGGATTAATTGGTGGAAGATCATATGTTCAGATCCTATATGCATATTATTACCCCTCTGATTATGAACATGAATATGCTTTGTGAGTAATTACGTTTGTTCCTGAGGACAAGGGAGAAGTCTTGCTATTAGTAGTCATGTGAATTTGGTATTCGTTTTATATTTTGATAAGATGTATGTTGTCTAGCCTCTAGTGGTGTTATGTGAACGTCGACTACATAACACTTCACCAGTATTTGGGCCTAGAGGAAGGAATTGGTAAGTAATAAGTAGATGATGGGTTGCTAGAGTGACAGAAGCTTAAACCCTAGTTTATGTGTTGCTTCGTAAAGGGCTGATTTGGATCCACATGTTTCATGCTATGGTTAGGTTTACCTTAATACTTTTGTTGTAGTTGCGGATGCTTGCAATAGAGGTTAATCATAAGTGGGATGCTTGTTCAAGTAAGAACAGCACCCAAGCACCGGTCCACCCACATATCAAATTATCAAAGTATCGAACGCGAATCATATGAATGTGATGAAAACTAGCTTGACGATATTCCCATGTGTCCTCGAGAGCGCTTTTCCTATTATAAGAGTTTGTTCCGGCTTGTCCTTTGCTACAAAAGGATTGGGCCACCTTGTTGCACTTTATTTACTTTTGTTACTTGTTTCTCGTTACAATTTATCGTATCACAAAACTATCTGTTACCACTTATTTCAGTACTTGCAGAGAATACCTTGCTGAAAACCGCTTATCATTTCCTTCTGCTCCTCGTTGGGTTCGACACTCTTACTTATCGAAAGGACTACGATAGATCCCCTATACTTGTGGGTCATCAAGACTCTTTTCTGGCGCCGTTGCCGGGGAGTGTAGCGCCTTTGGTAGGTGGAATTTGGTAAGGAAAAATTTATATAGTGTGCTGAAATTTACTGTCACTTGTTACTATGGAAAGTAATTCTCTGAGGGGCTTGTTCGGGGTATCTTCACCCCGTCCAGTAGAGCAAAGAGTTGCTCCTCAACCTACTGAACCTATTGAAAATGAAACTCCTTTTGAATTTCCTTCCCGTATGATGGAAAAACTGCTAGCTGACCCTTTTACAGGAGATGGAACAAAGCATCCTGATGAGCACTTAATATATGTGGATGAAGTTTGTGGATTATTTAAGCTTGCAGGTATACCCGATGATGTTGCTAAGAATAAGGTCTTCCCTTTATCTTTGAAGGGAGATGCATTGGTATGGTATAGGCTATGTGATGATATGAGATCATGGGACTATAAAAGATTGAAGTTGGAATTTCATCAAAAGTATTACCCTATGCATCTTGTTCATCGTGATCGCAATTATATATATAATTTCTGGCCTCGCGAAGGAGAAAGCATCGCTCAAGCTTGGGGGAGGATTAAATCAATGTTATATTCATGCCCCAATCATGAGCTCCCGAGAGAAATAATTATGCAAAGTTTTTATGCTCGGCTTTCTGAAAACAATCGCACCATGCTCGATACTTTTGTGCTGGCTCTTTTATGATGAAGACTATTGAATTCAGATGGAATTTACTGGATAGAATTAAACACAACTCTGAAGATTGGGACCTCGATGAACGTAAGGAGTCGGGTATGACACCTAAGTTTGATTGTGTTAAATCTTTTATGGACACCGATATTTTCCGTAAGTTTAGCACTAAATATGGACTTGACTCTGAGATAGTAGCTTCTTTGTGTGAATCTTTTGCTACTTATGTTGATCTCCCTAAGGAGAAGTGGTTTAAATATCATCCTCCCATAAAAGTAAAAGTAGCTACACCTATTAAAGTTGAAGAAAAGACTATCACTTATAATGATCCTATTGTTCCTACTTCTTATGTTGAGAAACCACCTTTCCCTATTAGAGTAAAGGATCATGCTAAAGCTTCAATTGTTGTTCGTAAAAGCAATATTAGAAATTATACACCTCCTGAGCAAGTTAAAATAGAACCTAATATTGCTATTGTTAAAGATCTCTTGTCTGATAATATTGATGGTCATGTTATTCAGTTCGAAGGTGAAACTGCTAGAATTGCTAAACCTTGTGCTAAAGATAAACATAGACCTGTGGTAGGCGTGCCTGTTATTTCTGTTAAAATAGGAGATCATTGTTATCATGGCTTATGTGATACGGGTGCTAGTGCTAGTGTAATACCTATTGACTTATATGAAGAAATTAAGAATGAAATTGCACCTGCTGAGTTAGAAGGTATTGATGTCACAATTAAACTTGCCAATAGAGATACTATTTCACCAATTGGAATTGTTAGACATGTTGAAGTCTTGTGTGGGAAAACTAAATATCCTGCTGATTTTCTTGTTCTTGGTTCCCCACAAGATAGTTTTTGTCCCATTATATTTGGTAGACCCTTCTTAAATATTGTCAATGCTACCATAGATTGCACAAAGAATGTTGTTACTGTTGGCTTGGATGATATGGTTCATGAGTTTAATTTATCTAAATTTAGTAAACAACATTGTGAGGAAGAAATACCTAGTAAGGATGAGATTATTGGTCTTGCTTCTATTGCCGTACCTCCTAGTGATCCTTTAGAACACTATTTGCTAGACCATGAAAATGATATGTTCATGAATGAAAGAAGGGAAATAGATGAAGTATTCTTTAAACAGGAACCTATTCTGCAACACAATTTGCCTGTTGAAATTTTAGGGGATCCTCCTCCACCCAAGGGTGATCCCGTGTTTGAGCTTAAACCGTTGCCTGATAATCTTAAATATGCTTATCTTGATGAAAATAAGATATATCCTATTATTATTAGTGCTAACCTTTCAGAGAATGAAGAAGAAAGATTATTGAAAACTCTGAAGAAGCATCATGCTACTATTGGATATACTCTTGATGATCTTAAGGGCATTAGTCCCACTCTATGTCAACATAAAATAAATTTGGCAGCAGATGCCAAACCAGTTCGTGATCCTCAACGATGTGTGAATCCTAAAATGAAAGAAGTGGTAAGAAAAGAAATACTCAAGTTTCTGGAGGCAGGTATAATTTATCCCGTTGCTGATAGTGAGTGGGTAAGCCATGTCCATTGTGTCCCTAAGAAGGGAGGTATTACTATTGTTCCTAATGATAAAGATGAATTGATTCCACAAAGAATTATCACAGGTTATAGGATGGTAATTGATTTCCGCAAATTAAATAAAGCTACTAAGAAAGATCATTACCCCTTACCTTTTATTGATCAAATTCTAGAAAGATTATGCAAACATACACACTATTGCTTTCTAGATGGTTATTCTGGTTTCTCTCAAGTACCTGTGTCGGCTAGAGATCAATCAAAGACTACTTTTACATGCCCTTTTGGTACTTTTGCTTACAGACGTATGCCTTTTGGTTTATGTAATGCACCTACTACCTTTCAAAGATGCATGATGGCTATATTCTCTGACTTTTGTGAAAAGATTTGTGAGGTTTTCATGGATGACTTTTCCGTCTATGGTTCCTCTTTTGATGATTGCTTGAGCAATCTTGATCGAGTTTTGCAGAGATGTGAAGAAACTAATCTTGTCTTGAATTGGGAAAAGTGCCACTTTATGGTTAATGAAGGAATTGTCTTGGGGCATAAAGTTTTTGAAAGAGGTATTGAAGTTGATAAGGCCAAGGTTGATGCTATTGAAAAGATGCCATGTCCCAAGGACATCAAAGGTATAAGACGTTTCCTTGGTCATGCCGGATTTTACAGGAGGTTCATTAAGGACTTCTCAAAAATTTCACGGCCTCTGACTAATTTATTGCAAAAAGATATACCATTTGTCTTTGATGATGATTGTGTAGAAGCGTTTGAAACACTTAAGAAAGCATTAGTCTCTACACATGTTGTTCAGCCACCTGATTGGAATTTACCCTTTGAAATTATGTGTGATGCTAGTGATTATGTTGTAGGTGCTGTTCTAGGGCAAATAGTTGATAAGAAATTAAATGTTATTCATTATGCTAGTAAGACTCTAGAAAATGCTCAAAGAAATTATGCTACTACTGAAAAAGAGCTTTTAGCAGTTGTATTTGCTTGTGATAAGTTCAGACCTTATATTGTTGATTATAAAGTAACTATCCACACTGATCATGCTGCTATTAAATACCTTATGGAAAAGAAAGGTGCTAAACCTAGACTTATTAGATGGGTTCTCTTGCTACAAGAATTTGATTTGGATATTGTTGATAGAAAGGGAGCTGAGAACCCCGTTGCAGACAACTTGTCTATGTTAGAGAATGTTCTTGATGACCCACTACCTATTAATGATGACTTTCCTGATGAACAATTAAATGTTATAAGTACTTCTCGTAGTACTCCATGGTATGCTGATTATGCTAATTATATTGTTGCTAAGTTTATACCACCTAGCTTCACATACCAACAAAAGAAAAAGTTTTTGTATGACTTGAGACATTACTTTTGGGATGACCCACATCTTTATAAAGAAGGAGTAGATGGTGTTATTAGACGTTGTGTACCTGAGCATGAACAGGAACAGATCCTACGCAAGTGTCATTCCGAGACTTATGGAGGACACCATGCTGGAGATAGGACTGCACATAAGGTATTGCAATCTGGTTTTTATTGGCCTACTCTCTTCAAGGATGCCCGTAAGTTTGTTTTGTCTTGTGATGAATGTCAAAGAATTGGTAATATTAGTAGACATCAAGAAATGCCTATGAATTATTCACTTGTTATTGAACCGTTTGATGTTTGGGGCTTTGATTAGATGGGACCTTTTCCTGCCTCTAATGGATACACACATATTTTAGTTGCTGCTGATTATGTTACTAAGTGGGTAGAAGCTATTCCAACTAGTAGTGCTGATCATAACACTTCTATTAAAATGCTTAAAGAAGTTATTTTTCCGAGGTTTGGAGTCCCTAGATATTTAATGACTGACGGTGGTTCACACTTTATTCATGGTGCCTTCAGTAAAATGCTTGCTAAATATGATGTTAATCATAGAATTGCATCTCCTTATCACCCACAGTCTAGTGGTCAAGTAGAGTTGAGCAATAGAGAGCTCAAATTAATTTTGCAAAAGACTGTTAATAGGTCTAGAAAGAATTGGTCTAAGAAACTTGATGATGCATTATGGGCATATAGAACTGCATACAAAAATCCTATGGGTATGTCTCCGTATAAGATGGTTTATGGAAAAGCATGTCACTTACCTCTCGAACTAGAGCACAAGGCATATTGGGCTATTAAAGAACTCAACTATGATTTTAAACTTGCCGGTGATAAGAGGTTATTTGATATTAGCTCACTTGATTAATGGAGAACCCAAGCTTATGAAAATGCCAAGTTGTTTAAAGAAAAAGTTACAAGATGGCATGACAAAAGGATACAAAAGCGTGAGTTTAATGTAGGTGATTATGTATTGCTATACAACTCTCGTTTAAGATTTTTTGCAGGAAAACTTCTCTCTAAATGGGAAGGCCCCTACGTTATCGAAGAGGTCTATCATTCCGGTGCCATAAAAATCAACAACTTCGAGGGCACAAATCCGAAGGTGGTAAACGGTCAAAGAATCAAACATTATATCTCAGGTAATCCCATAAATGTTGAAACCAATATTATTTAAACCGTAACCCCGGAGGAATACATAAGGGACACTTTCCGGAACATTTCAGACTCCGAAAAGGAATAGGTATGTGGTACAGTAAGTAAACCGACTCCAAAACAATTTTTAAGGCAATATTTCTCCGTTTTGGAATATTTAGAAAAATAGAAAAATAAGTAGCAGTCCGGGAAGGACACGAGGGCCCCACGAGGGTGGTGGCCGCGCCCTACCCCCTGGGCGCGCCCCCTACCTCGTGAGCACCTCCTGTGCCATCCGGACTCCGTTTTCTTGCACGTTATGTATTTTGATCGGTAAAAATTCATTATATATTCTCCTGAAGGTTTTGACTCCCATATCACGCAAAATTCCTCTGTTTTTGTTTCCGAGTTGTTGCTACTGCAGATTAGGGCAAGATGTCTTCTCAAGAGTCAATTGGGGAGAGCCGGGTATCTAATCCGGCACCGGAACCAAGGGCAAACAGCGACGCTGGCCACTTTGGGCCAGCAACGGAGGAAGAGATGGAGGCTGACTTAATGAGAGTAGATGCCATGGAGGATCAAGAAGTCACCTCTCGCCTTCGAGCTGGGTTCACGATGGGGGAACTACAGAGCTCAGCTATTCCAAACTCGGTTATCCCTTCTAATGTTAGATTTCTTTCTTATGAAAATATGAAGACGAGTGTCACTTGTTCTCCCACAGCTATGCAACACCCTTGGGTGCAAGGAGCTTTAGCTATAACAGGAAAGCTTCATAAGGAAATAATGTACCTCAAACAGCAAGTCAATAAGCTCGAGGAGGAGAACCGCATCGTGAGGGGAATCATCGCCAAGAATATTACACCGACAACAAAGAAGGAGACATAATCACATGGGTATGGGCACTCCCCTTGGCAACTGCCAAGCTTGGGGGAGGTGCCCCAGTATCGTATCACCATCACAACTCCTATCTTTACCGTTATTCTTAGTTCGATCCTATTAGTAGTGTCTTGATCTAGTAGAATAAAGTTTATGGCATGATCTAGTTTTGAGTTTTGCTTTATGATCTCTCTATGTAATCGAGTCCGTGAGCTATATATAATAAAGATTAGTGTTGAGTCAAGGGCTTGATTATTTTTCCATGATCTTTGGTGAATAAAAGAAAGAGAAAAACAATAAAAAGAAACAAAAAGTTCATATTGATCTTATTGAGATTAATGACTTCACATCGAAAGAGTATGATGATTAAAAGTTGTTGGGAGTTGGCAGACATAGCTTTGGTCATTGTTGCAATTAATAGGAAGTAATAAGGAAAGAGAGGTTTTCACATATAGATATATTATCATTGACATCTTTTATGATTGGGAGCACTCATTAAAATATGACATGCTAAAGAATTGATGTTGGACAAGGAAGACAACGTAATGAGTTATGTCTTTCTTATATCTCAGATAAAGCATGTTGTCATGGGTCCTCTAACTTGTTGAGCTTGCCTTTCCCCCTCATGCTAGCCAAATTGTCAGCACCAAGTAGAAATACTACTTGTGCTTCCGAAATCCCTAAACCAGTTTTTCCATGAGAGTCCACCATATCTACCTATGGATTGAGTAAGATCCTTCAAGTAAGTTGTCATCAGTGCAAAGCAATAAAAATTGATCTAAATATGTATGATTGATTGGTGTGGGAGAAATAAGCTTTATACAATCTTGTGATGTGGAAGTAATAAAAGTGACGGACTGCATAATAAAGGTTCATATCACACGGGGCAATATAAAGTGACGTTCTTTCGCATTGAGATTTTATGCATCCAACCATAAAAGCGCATGGCAACCTCTGCTTCCCTCTGCGAAGGGCATATCCTTTATCATTATCTTCTACCTTATGCAAGAGTCACGGTGATCTTCACCTTTCCTTTTTCATTTTATCCTTTGGCAAGCTCAGCATGTTGGAAAGAACATGATATATATATATATATCTAATTGGCTGTAGGGGAGCATGAACCATTATTGTTGACATTACCCTTGAGGTAAAAGGTTGTGGGGCAAAACTATAAGCCCCTATCTTTCTCTGTGTCCGATTAAAACTCTGTAACCACAAGTATTGCGTGACTGTTAGCAATTATGGAGGACTAAATGATAGTTGAGTATGTGGACTTGCTTTTTTGCTCTGACATAGACTCTTTCCGATGTTATGATAAATTGCAATTGCTTCAATGACTGAGATTATAGTTTGTTGGAGCCCAATAAGGTTTATGATTTATACTTTTGCATTGTGAATAGATCATCACTTGAACATAAGTAATCATATGACAAAATCTATATATGTTGCTGTTATGAGAATAATCATGATGCCTTCATGTCCGTATTTTATTTTTATTGATGCATCTACCTCTAAACATGAGGACATATTTATTGTTATCGGCTTTTCGCTTGAGGAAAAGCGAGGTCTAAGCTTGGGGGAGTTGATACGTCCATTTTGCATCATGCTTTTATATCGATATTTATTGCATTATGGACTGTTATTTCACTTTATGTCACAATACTTATGGCTATTCTCTCTTATTTTACAAGGTTTACATAAAGAGGGAGAATGCCGACAGCTGGAATTCTGGGCTGGAAAAGGAGCAAATATTATAGACCTATTCTGCGCAACTCCAAAACCCTGAAACTCCATGGAACGTCTTAAAATAAATAAAGAAAAATCCTCGCAAAAGATGAAGGCCAGGGGGCCCACACCCTTCTCACGAGGGTGCCCCCCCTAGGGCGCGCCCCCTACCTCGTGGGCCCCTTGGTGGCTCTCCGACGTCCATCTTCTCCTATATGAAGTCTTTTGATGAGAAAAAAATAAAGAGGAACTTTTCGGGACGAGACTCCGCCGCCACGAGGCGGAACCTTGGTGGATCCAATCTAGAGCTCCGGCAGAGCTGTTTTGCCGGGGATACTTCCCTCCCGGAGGGAGAAATCATCACCATCGTCATCACCAACGCTCCTCTCATCGGGAGAGGGAAATCTCCATCAACATCTTCACCTACACCATCTTATCTCCAAACCCTAGTTCATCTCTTGTATCCAATTCTTGTCTCAAAGTCCGGGATTGGTGCTAGTAGGTTGCTAGTAGTGTTGATTACTCCTTGTAGTTGATGCTAGTTGGTTTAATTGGTGGAAGATCATATGTTCAGATCCTATATGCATATTATTACCCCTCTGATTATGAACATGAATATGATTTGTGAGTAATTACGTTTGTTCCTGAAGACAAGGGAGAAGTCTTGCTATTAGTAGTCATGTGAATTTGGTATTCGTTTGATATTTTGATAAGATGTATGTTGTCTAGCCTCTAGTGGTGTTATGTGAACGTCGACTACGTAAAACTTCACCACTATTTGGGCCTAGCGGAAGGCATTGGGAAGTAATAAGTAGATGATGGGTTGCTAGAGTGACAGAAGCTTAAACCCTAGTTTATGCGTTGCTTCGTAAGGGGCTGATTTGGATCCACATGTTTCATGCTATGGTTAGGTTTACCTTAATACTTTTGTTGTAGTTGCGGATGCTTGCAATAGAGGTTAATCAAAAGTGGGATTCTTGTTCAAGTATGAACAACACCCAAGCACCGGTCCACCCACATATAAAATTATCAAAGTATCGAACGCGAATCATATGAACGTGATGAAAACTAGCTTGACGATATTCCCATGAGTCCTCGGGAGCGCTTTTCCTATTATAAGAGTTTGTTCCGGCTTGTCCTTTGCTACAAAAGGATGGGGCCACCTTGTTGCACTTTATTTACTTTTGTTACTTGTTGCTCGTTACAATTTATCGTATCACAAAACTATCTGTTACCATTTATTTCAGTACTTGCAGAGAATACCTTGCTGAAAACCGCTTATCATTTCCTTCTGCTCCTCGTTGGGTTCGACACTCTTACTTATCGAAAGGACTACGATAGATCCCCTATACTTGTGGGTCATCAGTATGCATAATAGATATGTGGAGGCGATAGATGAGATCTGCTGTCGTTTATGAGATCGGCTATGTGCACGGTTGATGAGATCAACTACACATGGGGATCGTCGAGGCTATGTTTTCTGTCAATCAAAATCGAGAGGTCGTGACATGTCACACCAACAATGCGGCTATATCTCCCACGTGTCGGGGCACGACTTAGAGGCATAGCCGCATGGTAGGTTTGTCGCAAGAGGGGTAATCTTCACACGATCCCATGTACTGAATAAGAAAGGGATAAAGAGTTGGCTTACAATTGCCACTTCACACAAATACAAGTTAAACATACATAATCCAGAATACAATCAAGGTCCGACTACGGAACCAAAATAAAAGAAGACAACCCCAAATGCTAGATCCCGGATCATCCCAACTAGGCTCCACTACTGATCAGAAGTAAAAGAAACAAAACAACGATCAAGATCTTCATCGAGCTCCCACCTAAGCTCGGTTGCGTCACCTGCACTGGTATCATCGGCACCTACAACTGTTTTGGAAGTATTTCTGAGTCACGGGGACTCAGCAATCTCATACCCGCGAGATCAAGACTATTTAAGCTTATGGGTAGGAAAGGGTAGTGAGGTGGAGCTGCAGCAAGCACTAAGCATATATGGGGGCTAACTTACGCAAATAAGAGCGAGAAGACAAGCAACGCAACGGTCGTGAACTAGAAGTGATCAAGAAGTGATCCTGAAACTACTTACGTTCAAGCATAACACAAGAACCGTGTTCACTTCCCGGAATCCGCCGAAAAGTGACCATCACAGCTACACACGTGGTTGATGCATTTTAATTAAGTTAAGTGCCAAGTTCTCTATAACCGCATATTAACAAATTCACATCTGCCCATAACCGCGAGTACGACTTTCGAAAGTTCAAACCCAGCAGGGGTGTCCCAACTAAGCCCATCACAAGCTCTCGCGGTCAACGAAGGATATTCCTTCTCCCAGGAAGACCCGATTAGACTCGGAATCCCGGTTACAAGACATTTCGACAATGGTAAAACAACACCAGCAAGACCGCCCAATGCGCCGACATCCCGATAGGAGCTGCACATATCTCATTCTCAGGGCAACACCGGATGAGACATCCTACGAGTAAAACCAAACCTCAAGTTTCCCCGAGGTGGCCCCGCAGTCTACTCGGTTCAGACCAACACTTAGACAAGCACTGGCCCGGGGGGTTAAAATAAAGATGACCCTCGGGTTGGCCGACCCAAGGGAAGGGTAGTAGGTTGTTAGGAAAATGTAAAACCAAGGTTGGGCCTTGCTGGAGGAGTTTTATTCAAAGCGAACTATCAAGGGGTTCCCATAACACCCAACCGCGTTAGGGACGTAAAATCAAGGAACATAACACCGGTATGACGGAAACTAGGGCGGCAAGAGTGGAACAAAACACCAGGCATAAGGCCGAGCCTTCCACCCTTTACCAATTATATAGGTGCATTAAAGTAAATAAGAGATAATAATGATATCCCAATAATATCCATGTTCCAACAAGGAACAAACTTCATCTTCACTTGCAACTAGCAACGCTATAAGAGGGGCTGAGCAAAGCGGTAACATAGCCAAACAACGGTTTGCTAGGAAAGGTGGGTTAGAGGCTTGACATGGTAACATGGGAGGCATGATATAGCAAGTGGTAGGTAGCGCGGCATAGCAATAGTGTGAACAACTAGCAAGCAAAGATGGAAGTTATTTCGAGGGTATGATCATCTTGCCTGAGATCCCGCAAGGAAGAAGAACGAGTCCATGAAGGAGAAAACGGACGAAGTCGAATGAATCCTCACAACTCCGGAATGAAAACAAAGCTAACGAGAGAAGCAACCCGGAAAGAAACAAGCAACATAGTAAACAACCACCACATAAACATGGAATGATGCACAACCAAGTATGATGCATGTCCGGTTTAATTAGGCATGGCATGGCAAAGTGCACAAGCAAAACTACAAGTTAAGTGGAGCCCAATATGCAACGAGTTGAATATTGAAGAAACACCACAACAATGATTTAATTCTCTCCCGTTTATGTACTCAACAATATTAAATGTTGTTAAACAAGGCAAGAGGTGAAGCATATGAAAACTACCTATCTAGGCAAGTTTAAATGAAGCCGGAACAACAAGCAACAAGTCCGGAGAAATCCTCATGAGCATATATTAGATATGGTACTGTTCTGTCCTAAACCATATTTTAGAGTTGTTAAACATGCAAAGATGAGTGCACCATGTTAAACTAGCCATTTTCTACCCCATTTACATATAAAGTTTGTTAGGTTTGGAGCTAAGGTTATTTAGTTATGAAATGAAGCATTTTAACATGGCAATAGAAAATTTTAAACAAAAAGCATTTAAAACATGCATGAAAGTTGGATATTGTTAAACTAGACACAATTCTAAGAATTTTTCATATATAAATCATTTTAAACCGATGCACGGTTATTAAGTTATTATAAGCATGAACAGCAGGGGGTTTCCTGCAAAACTGCTCTCTGGTAAATAGGAAAAACGTTCTATGAAAAAAACATGAAACGGGCTGAATCTCTCTGGCCCAATAGGAGCAGGGCCGCTGGAGGCTCACGTTGGGCCAACAGGCCGGCTGGGGATAGCGGCTGCGCTGGGCCTTGGTGCAAGAAGCGGCCCAGGGCGCGGATCTAGGAAGACGAGGCCGGCCCGTGCGAGCGAAGCAGGGGAGCGATGCGGTCAACGGGTGCGGGCGAGGCGCTCGTCTCCCTCGCGACAGAGGTGCCATCCTCATCTTCTCAACATGAAGAAGAGCAGCTGCAGTGTGAGACTTGGCAAGGCGGAGGGAGACGGACGACGCGGATCTGGCGGGGACAGGCTGGACGGTGTTGAAGGCTGGCGGAGGGGAGTCCAGGCGGGGGTTGAGGCAGAGGCAGCGTCCTCTGCCTGAACTGCTTCCGCTCGACGCAGCAGAAGCAGAGGAGCGGTGAAGGCGAGCTTGGCGCTGCGGGCGCGCCGATGGGAGTATCCCCTGAGAGAGAGAACCAGGACGAGGGGGTGGTCAGGGAGAGTCGCAACGAAGAAGGGAAAGGGAAGGAGGGCGACACAAGACCTGCAGGTGATGGCTAGCTTGTGGCGCCTGGTCTCGGCTCATCGGCGGCAGCTGGTCCGATGAGGCGCGCAGGAGGAGGAAGGCGTCTAGAGAAGAAAGCTCGGGCTCCTGGATGAGCGCAGTCTCGGGCTCCTGCTCCGCTGCTGCGAGCACGGGGACGACGAGGAACGCCGGCGAGATTGCTCCAAGACGAGGCAGGTCATCAAGAGGAGACGGACACGCGAGGTGGTGAGGTGCGGGGAGACTGCGAGGACGGGCGCGGAGGAGCTCCACTCCTCTGGATCGAATAGGGAGGAGGAGGCGCTCGATGGATTGGCTGGGCGATGGGATCGAGGGAGATTGAGTGAGGGGATCCCGAGAGGATTTGAAGTGGCGGCGGCGACGAGTGGAGGATGGGACAGCTCTCCTAGTTTTTAGGGTTGCCCTGATATATACGCTGGTGGATTAGGCTAGGGGCTAACGGATCCCTCCGATCTTAATCAGACGATTGAGAATAAAAGGTTAGAGAGTCCAAATAGAAAAACGGAGACGTTCTGTAGATCTTTGGGGATGATCCGGACACAACGGTAGCGACAGTCCGGGTCGGGTTCGGGACAGCTTTCGGACGTGCGCGCGAGGAGGGCCACGGGCTGACGAGAGAGGTTAGGTTGGACCTGGCGGTAGGTATTGGACTGTGTAAACGGTCTAGGGAGGAAAGAGAGGGAAAGCCTGGTAACAGTTTTCGGAGACCGAAAACGTCCGACGATTTGACCGGCTATATTGTCGCTATAGTTATCCGTTGGGGCATCAAACGGACTCTGAATGCGATGAAACTTGGCAGGCAGCCCACCTACACTATAACAACACCGCTTGCCAACTTTCATCCCATTCTGAGAACATTTCTCGGCCACTTATAAAATAATATTTCGGACGTGCCACGGGCGCGTGCAAGTGTGTCTGGGCTTAGAACAGACAGCGAACAGAACTGGGGGAACCCGGACGAATGCAAGTTTTGAAAACATGATGATGCAATGCACATGATGACATGGCAAGAAGCAACACGCAAGCAAATGATATGGCAACGACAACGAATAACTGGAAGACACCTGGCGTAACGGTCTCGGGGCATTACAACACTCCACCACTACAAAAGGATCTCATCCCGAGATCTAGGATGGCACCGGAGGGAAAACGGAAGAGGAAGAGAAGAGGTAAAACTAAGTTGCTTCTTTGACAAACGATTGAAACCAAAGAACCTTGCGAGGTTGAACAAATTGAAAGAAAGAATACAACGAAGATGAGCAAAGTCGAAAACACTCCGTTATAAAAGAGGAACAAGGAACATCACGAGAACCTTGTAGGTTGAAAGACATAAGAAAAAGGGTACAATGGATAAGAAGAACATGCAAGCACTCCGGTTGAAACGAGATGTACAAGGAACGATAAGGATCAATTACCACAATACTCTGGTTGGAAAAAGGAAGGCATAGAATATGAACTTGGCAAAATGAAAGCACTTAGATGAGAGTCCGGTTAGAAGAGGAATGGTAGACACAACACTCTGGTTAAAAACAAGATAGAGAAGGAATAAGAATGATTTAATTTGGACAGCACTCTGACTGTAAATGGAAGGAATCAAACATGATCTTGACAAGATGAGATGATACTTGATGAAATCAACAACACACGGCCTCCGGAACTATTGAAAGAATGGGACAAGGGGTAAGAAAGATTCCAGACAGCACTCTGGTTGAGAAGGGAGGCAAAACTTGATAAGATGAAAGAACTTTAATGAAGGACACGACACTCCGGTTGAATGGATAAGCAAAAGGAAAAAAATGATCTTTGACAAAAATGGGATGATGGGTGAAGAGTGCAACATCACAATGCCTCCGGAACAAATGTAAGAATGGAATCAAAAGAACGGAGGAGAAAACAACATCTTCTACCTCAAATGAGCTTGAAAAAGCATCTTTAGGAGAAGGGTCGAACGGAGTTGTTGGAAAACCAACAACGAAAAGAGTAAGCTTGTTGTGGGCTTATGGAAAGCATCTCGAAATTATGAGGTGAAATTTTGTCACTAATGGAAACAATAGATTGGATTGATATGAACAAGGAGACGAGAAACTTATTTCGCGAGGAGGATAAATGAAGAACTTGGTTCATTTATGAGCACCATAAATAGTACCAATCCTTAGGGAAAGCTTTAGTTGAAATATAACCCAAGATAACTCCAATTAAGAGATTGATGGATTCAAAATATCTCATTCTTGCCAACATGTGAATCATGAAACATGAACTCAAATTGTCAAGAATGACATAACACCACCTCAAAAGATAAGATAGGAAGAACTGCACTTAGAAATGCAAGATGAAGAATGCTTGAACTCCTCTAAAAAGAATCTCGATCAACACTTCGAGAAGGAATTAAATCCTTGATGAACCATCATGTTGAGCCTTTGTGAAGAACTCCGATAATAAAAGGATGATAGTAAGAAATAGAAGTTGAAAACACAAGGTGAATCCTTGCAATGATTTAGATAAATCTTCATGATGATGAGATCTTGGAACTTCGGGAAAAGAACAGATGAAACAATTGAAACTGAGAATTTACTCATCGTGAACACACTCCGGAAGAATGAATCCATCATTTGGATGAAGCAAGAATAAGAATTATGTTATGCGTATTCTTCACCAATTTAAATTGATGACAACTAATGGATTAGGCATACTACTTATTCTCGTAGAAAGGATTAAGATAGATATTGCGCAAACTTGGGAAGGTCTTCAACGAACCACCGGTAGTATTTGGAAAGAACAAATGAATTGATATGATAACGAAGGAAGAGAAATCTTGAACGAACCACCGTAAGAATTGAAAATGAATGAAGAAAAGATAAAGAAACACCGGGAAGAATTAGAGAACGAATGAAGATACTTGAGGGAATTGATACACGAGAACGAATAGATCATGAACTGATTAGAGGAAACTTGAATGATGCACCGGTAAAATTTGGAGAACAAGAGCTGAAAGCTGGGATGAATAATTCTGAGATGATGGGCTCCGAAGAATCAAACTGAAAAATACTCCAGAATTGATCCGGATGGGTGAAAATAATTCTCACAAACGAAAACAATTATGAGAGGACGACATGAAGCTAGAACCACGAGTCTTTGGAAGAACGGGTAAGGATTTAAGCGGAACTCTTCTTTGGTCTTCAAGTGTTGAGGATGATGACAAGAACCGCCATTAAGAATTGTTGAGATACTCCGAGATGAAAATTAGAAAGGTTGAACGATCGATGACAAGAATTTGACAGATCTTGTAGAAAGACATTTGACTGATGACAAATCATTCTTACGTCAAACTTTGAAATGAATTTGGGAATAACTCCAAAAAAAGAAGAGTTAGGTAAGATCCTGGAAAAGACCTATGGGTTAGGGCCCACTCAAAAGATACACCGTTGAACGACTACTTGAAAAGGAGATTGCACCGGTTGATTTAAATGGCTTGAATGAGATAACATCCTCAAAAGAACTTGAGCGAATTGAGAATGGAAATTTGAATCTTTTGAGATATCTTCAGCACTCCAGAACAAATGAATAGCGAGAGGTGAATGATTAGGGGTGTGCACCGGCATGAGAAAACATTTGAAATAAGGAAAAAAAATGATCAACACCGAAAGCTTGAATTGAATCCACCGAAGAAGAAAAAGAATGAAGAATGATAAACTTGAGGCTCCATTAGTATCTTCCTGAGAATCACCGGATAAGGACATTGGCGAAAAAGAATGGAGAGACTTCACGTCAATAAAAATGATACTTGATTAAGAAGTCTGAGTCCTTGAAGAAAAGGGTGGGAGGGCAGGAAAAACAAAAGCAACTTGGGAATGGATGAAACGAACAACGTTGAGAAAACTGAGATTGGATCTTGCGGATGTTGAAAATGATCGGATCCACTTGAAGAGGAACACGCCTGTTTAAAAGGATTGACATGACAATCTCGATTATCATGAAGGATTAGTATTCACATAGAAATATGAGAACACCGCTTAAGAAAGGTATGGAATCAACACTTGGGTTCGAAGCAACTCGAATACCACAAAATCAAAACAAAAGATTGGCTTGCAGAATAAGCCGGAACAAACATATGATAGAGATTTCGTCCGAAGTTTTTGTGGTGGGGACCACACGGGCTCGATCGTACAACACCATCATGTACAAGGCAGTGCACATGACATACGAAGCATCCCCGAGTCAGCATAGCCAAGGACTCTTTAAGACACAACGAGACCACTGTAAAACCAACCATGGATAGGCGGACCACTAGACATCGAATCCCAATCTCATATCATGCATCTGTCGGAAAGATATCCTAGGAGCTACTTGAATTCCCACTTATAAACTCCTGAAACTTTTTGGTTATGCAATGAGGTGTTGGTGATACAGGGGAAGCATAATATCTCACCCAAACTAACAATTCCCACATCCAGCTGTATCCATCCTTCAACACATAACCGACAAACCTTCGGAAATCGTGTACCTCAACCTTCAAAAATCATACATTATACGAGTGATGGCAATACTCCCGAACTCCCGCCCCAGTACTGGGTGGCGTCGAGGTTATTGTAACGCCCCGGACACACCCGCCGGTGGTCGTTACTCCTGGCAGGATCTAGACTGGCCCCACAGATCAATACTAGTCTTTTCTATGCACTTTGTCCTCACTCGTGCGCACCCGGGAGCAACTTCCCGGTCGGTCACCCATCCTGACACTACTCCAAGCTGAGCACACTTAACTTTGGAGTTCTGTCCGAATGGGCTCTCGGAAAAGAAGGAATTCCTTATTGATAAGAGTAGTCTATCATCCCTAATAAGCCAGGCTATCACAGTTATCTCACCAACAACTGCATAAAAGAGATTTTCGATGTCGGTGAACTCAGGTATTCCAGAAGTGCAACGATAAAATTGTGACGACAACACCTCGGAGCTCAACTCCCCGGGACACAGCCACAACCCCTAAATGTCAGGAGGCACCAAGAACAATGTTCTCATCACAAAACTATCGGAATGATTCCAAGATACCCGCGTGATCCTAAAAATTTTTGTGAAATTTGAGGAGAGGAGAGTCAAAACTTCTATGTCAGGAGGCCTCACCGGAGCGATGAAGGGACTGGGGAGTAAAAAGAATCCTAATCTCCGATATATATAAACCTAAGACTCAAAACATTTTGTTCTAGACTCAATAACGTCAGCGATTTGATCAAGCAGGGGGGCTCCTAAGTCGACGAAAGCTATGATACCAACTTGTCACACCCACAATGCGGCTATATCTCCCATGTGTCGGGGCACGACTTAGAGGCATAGCCGCATGGTAGGTTTGTCGCAAGAGGGGTAATCTTCACACAATCCCGTGTACTGAATAAGAAAGGGATAAAGAGTTGGCTTACAATCGCCAATTCACACAAATACAAGTTAAACATACAACATTCAGAATACAATCAAGGTCCGACTACGGAACCAAAATCAAAGAAGACAACCCCAAATGCTAGATCCCCGATCATCCCAACTGGGATCCACTACTGATCAAAAGTAAAAGAAACAAAACAACGATTAAGATTTTCATCGAGCTCCCACCTGAGCTCGGTTGCGTCACCTGCACCGGTATCATCGGCACCTGCAACTATTTGGAAGTATCTGTGAATCACGAGGACTCAGCAATCTCACACTCACGAGATCAAGACTATTTAAGCTTATGGGTAGGAAAGGGTAGTGAGGTGGAGCAGCAGCAAGCACTAAGCATATATGGTGGCCAACTTACGCAAATACGAGCGAGAAGAGAAGCAACGTAATGGTCGTGAACTAGAAGTGATCAAGAAGTGATCCTGAAACTACTTACGTTCAAGCATAACACAAGAACTGTGTTCACTTCCCGGACTCCGCCGGAAAGTGACCATCACGGCTACACACGTGGTTGATGAATTTTAATTAAGTTAAGTGTCAAGTTCTCTACAACCGGATATTAACAAATTCCCATCTGCCCATAACCGCGGGCACGGCTTTTGAAAGTTCAAAACCCTGCAGGGGTGTCCCAACTTAGCCCATCACAAGCTCTCACGGTCAATGAAGGATATTCCTTCTCCCAGGAAGACCCGATCAAACTCGGAATCCCAGTTACAAGACATTTTGACAATGGTAAAACAAGACCAGCAAGACCGCCCGATGCGCTGACATCCCGATAGGAGCTGCACATATCTCGTTCTCAGGGCAACACCGGATGAGACATACTATGAGTAAAACCAAACCTCAAGTTTCCCCGAGGTGGCCCCGCAGTCTACTCGGTTCGGACAAACACTTAGAGAAGCACTGGCCCGGGGGGGTTAAAATAAAGATGACCCTCGGGTTGGCCGACCCAAGGGAAGGGCAATAGGTTTTTAGGCAAATGTAAAACCAAGGTTGTGCCTTGCTGGTGGAGTTTTATTCAAAGCAAACTGTCAAGGGGTTCCCATAACACCCAACCGCTTTAGGAACGCAAAATCAAGGAACATAACACTGGTAAGATGGAAACTAGGGCGGCAAGAGTGGAACAAAACACCATTCATAAGGCCAATCCTTCCACCCTTTACCAAGTATATAGGTGCATTAATGTAAATAAGAGATAATAATGATATCCCAACAATATCCATGTTTCAACAAGGAACAAACTTCATCTTCACCTGTAACTAGCAATGCTATAAGAGGAGCTGAGCAAAGCGGTAACATAGCCAAACAACGGTTTGCTAGGAAAGGTGGGTTAGACACTACTAGGAAAAGGCCTACTAATGGCGCACCAGTTTTGCCTACTAATGGCGCACTACTGGTGCGCCATTAGTATCACGCCACTAGTATTTCTTACTAATGGCGCACCACTGGTGCGCCATTAGTATCTGGTATACTAATGGTGCACCACGCAGTGCGCCATTAGTATAGAACACCATGCGCCATTAGTATGCCTCCCAGGGGGGCATATTTAACCATGTGCTTTGGCATACTAATGGCGCACTGTTGTGTGATGCACCATTAGTATACTTTGGCATACTAATGGCGCACTCTGTAGTGATGCGCCATTAGTATGAATATTAGGTTTTATTCTTTTTTACTTTTCTGAATTTTGCACAGGTTACAAAATATATTATTTGACAGAATATAGACAGCAGCACACAGCAACAGCAGATTCATCAAATACAATAGAAGATTAGTTTCCGAATACAATTCATCATATTAGTCTCCGAATTCAAAAGACCGAACAAAGATAAAACATTACAAGTCTCGAAACCGCGAGTATCGAGTTTGTCGATATCGATCATCTAAACTACCATCACATAGAAGAGAGTTGCGGTCATCATGATGAGCATCATCGCGATGAAACTGGTCTTCATCCGGTTCCTCCAACGCTCCCTCCTCTCTCCCGCTAGATAGCGGGCGTATCTAGATTCCGCCTCCGCCCTAGTGGTGTACCCTTTGTAACTATTACCGCTGAAACGGTGAACCTGTCTCCGACACTCCTCCCAGTCGTCGTAGACTCCGGGAACCTTACCCTTGTATACGACATATGACGGCATCTCTATGCACAAGCCAAACAACAGACAATACATACATAAGCAATATATAAGTATGCAACAAAAGGATCGGAAGAGAAAAGTAAGACATGACATTAATAGCACGATTCATGGTCCTACTAATAAATAGCATCGATTACATCTAAGTTGAACGACTATCCAAACCAAAGAGACATACAAGTTCATTAAAGTTTAATTACAACATGAGCCAATCAATGTTTCAGAACTACACATAGCATCACTAGTGTCGACTCGACTCATGGGACCGGAGCGTGGATGAAGTCGTCGTCTGTCGTGATGGTCATGAAATCGCGGGCGTTGTCAGCCTGCATTTGTAGCGTTCCGTCTATCTCCCTGTTGGACGGTTGATATCTGAGGTAGAACTGCCCCGAGGTATGAAGGACATCTTGATGGATGATGTCCGCAAACTCCGACTGGATGCGAAAGAATTCTTGTCTGATGTCCGCGTCCTGGATTGCCGACAAGCTCGCGGCCCAATCTTTGAGATTATCTGGTAGCAAAAGGTGATGATGGTCCCTTACGATCGCCCGCATGTGATGGAGGGCGTAGTAGGCATCCTTCTGACCGCCAGGCGGCTGCTTGACGCATCAGAACTTAGTATTGTGGGCAAACACGTGCTTGTCATACCTACGAACTGGCCTGGTGAAGGTGCCTCCAGATTTGGCGTAGCCGGGGAGACCATCATCAAGAACTTTCTTGATATTTGTGTAGTCCATCTTGGAGTCACGCTTCGGGTCGAAATACATGGCCATGGAATATTTTGGGCTTAAGAGGATGAGTGTGCAATGTGTGTCACTGCACAGAACACGGAATGTTAGAAAAAAAAGAATGATCAAAATCTGAGAAATCATATGTTATGGGGCGGTTAAGGGATGACTTACTCGGGAAAGTAAGCCACGAGGAAGTTATCCTTATCTGGGTTTGCCAGAATGACGCCTTCGAGGTGTGAACTCGCGACTTGGCAGTCCCCAGCGCTGCCCAAGAGCTTGGCACGCATGTAGAAGGGGTCGACTATCACGATGTCCGGGGTCTTGTCTCTAATGATCCGCATCTCCATACTCAGCGAAAACAGCTGAACGAAGGTGTAGTGCAGCGGATGAAGGTTAAACATAGCAAAGATGTCATCAAACCGCAGGACGATCGTACCCCCGATGGCGCCATCCACAAAGCCCTTGCCCTCTGGCACCTTGGCCACGAAAACCGGGTATGCCACATCATTCTCTCTGAGACGCCGCTTCTCCAAAGAAAGAACACTGTCATGCAGACTCCGCATAGCACCGGTTGCAGCATTGAGCATATTTGTCGGTAGCATCGCAATACCCGCCACATGCACCCTCCTCGAGATATCCTTAGGTGAAGGTGGCCCGTCCTGAGCACGGATTGTACTCGGTGCCGGATGGCTCGCACCCTTGTTACTCTTTCTTTTCTGTCCCTTCTTCTTATGTTGTAATGGGACCGAGTTCTGCTCACAGACCGCCTTCTTGAGTGTGTTGGGGCTGATAATATTTGGCACCTCGGCTATCTTAGGCTCAGTGAAGTCGGCAGCTGGAGGCGTCTCCTGAGAACTGAACGCTAGACGACGCCTGTTGCAACTGGGTTTCTCCGCCGTACCAGCTAGACCACGGTCGTCTTGGTTGGGTTCTTGAGAAAGAGGCCCGCAGAATTCGTCATCGTACCCATGTTCGGCAAAGTACTTATCGACGTTGCTAAATGTACGACCGTCGTCGTTGTCGTCGTCGTCCAGATCCTGTGGCATATGCATGTTCGGATCCTGTGCCATAGGGATGTCCGGCATGTCCGGTAGCGTTGCGGCGGTCTTTCCATGGCTTCGCGCCAGCACGACTGGCGGTGTTGTCTTTGGGGTGGTGTCCCCTGCCCCCAAACAAATCTGGCTCTTCGGCCAAAGCAGGGGCCAGCTTAGGTAGGTGCTGAGGGTCATCAGATCATCTTCGTTGGCCCTGGCGGGTTGAATCGGAGGTAACAACTCGTCCCAGCCTGGCAGCACCCAAACCAGTTGAACCCTATACATGGTGGGTGGCATCGGTTTACCGTGGAACACGGGGGTTGCCCGGTTGAACGATTTTTCCCTTGGCGACATCGACCAACTCGTCGTTCACGAAGTGCAGGAGAGTGCACGGAACGTCGGCGGTGCCCTGCGAAAACATGTAGGGCGTCAGGGATGCCCAGTCAAAGGCAAGGAGATGAAGTCCTCGGCCGAGAGGCTTAATTAGTTACCGTGATGATGGCGTCGAACTCGGCTAATGTCGAGGCACCGCCAACGGCGGGCGTGCAACTAACGAAGGGGCCGCTTGCTGGCGAGGTGCCGGCCGGCGTACACCCGGGTGCATTAAGCTCCAATGCCGGTGTCGGAGACACCAATACCACCACCGTCGGAGACACCAATGGCGCCGCCACCGGAGACACCAATACCACCGCCCCCGGAGACACCAATGGCGCCGCCTGCGCGTTGTGCGAGTTGCTGGTCGTGAAGCTGGGAATCGGGGGCGGCCCCTGTTGGCCACCCGCAATCCACGTCGTTATCCCATGAATTAAGGTAGGCATAATGCCGGTGAGCGTCGATCCCAGTTGTTGTTGCACTTGCTCTTGGACCATCTCCGGAATCCCCGCCACTTGCGCCTTCAGTGCTTCAACCTCGCGCGACTGGCTTTCTGAGCTGGTCTTTTTCTCCTTTCGCCCACCAGCGGTATAGTATGACGACCATTTTGTGGACAAGCCTTTTCCGGCCACACGACCAGCTGACGTCGGCTTACTGAGCTTATCCTTGTTTTTCATTACGTTCAACGCCCTATTCAAAGGGGTGTCGAAAGGGGAGCTCTGAGACGACCCCGTGCTACTGCTTTCTTTGTCCTGCGGAAGGAACGTGAACCATTTAGAAATATTGGGGATTAATTAGAATGCAACCATATGGAGCTAATTACGCGGGGGTGTATTCCTTACCAGAACAAGCTCAAGCGCCTTGGTCTTCGGATCCATGGTAAGCTCCTTTGTTACCGGGTCCTCCTTGTACCGGGCCCTGAGAAAGTTCCTGGTCTGCTTGTCACGGTATTTCTCGAAGCGGGGCGGTAGGCCTTGCTCGGCACGCTCCGCGACCTCCTTGTCCCATATAGGCTCCGCCACTCTGTAACCACCGGGACCGAGTTGGTGGACCCCTAAGTTCAACTGCCGCATTTCTTTCACCCACTGACTTGATTCGGAGGTTGCGGGGCTCTCGCACTTGATCTTGAACTCCTTGTAGTCATCTTCACTCATCAAAGGATATTTCACCTTGATCTTCTCATAACTATCACCTTTGTCAATCATTGCCTTCACCGTGCTTTTCCATGTAGACAGGGCCGTGCTCATCCACGTGAGGGCGGCACCGTTCACTTTATTCCCCGAGAGGCGTGTGTTTGCAAACTCAGCGGGGAACTTGTATTGTTCGTGCAGCTTCATGAAGAGGAGGCTGCGCAAATTCCCTCGGTCCTTATGCCTTAGGTTCTCGGTGTTGATCGAGACGGTGCTCCGGAGAATGCACCCGAGCTGAACCGAGTACCCCTTGACTACGTGTTTGGGCGTCGTCGGATGCCCGTCGGAGTTCACTTCAGTAAATTCCACCCTGACGGTGCCGAGCACGCTTGGGCGTCGGTCCTTCCGTTGCCTCTTCGGTTGGCTGCCATCTGTGTGTGCGCCGCCATCAGCAGTGGTGGCATCCGCGGCGCCATCATCAGTGGTGTCATCCCCGACGCCACTAGGGGTTGTGTAGTCAGGGTCGGTGTCTTCCGCGGCATCCTCATAGCGGTGAGGTTCTTCCTCCAACTCCTAGGACAGCTCCCAGAATTGCTTGCCGCCCGAACCGCCGACCTCATCGTTGTGGGCCATGTTTCGCTCTAAATAGGAAAAAAGTTTGGTCAAAAAGTTGGTTATTGTCAAGGAACAAGATCATGGTCTCATCATTTAGGGTTTGTTGACACCGAGGCATCCTAAAAGCTAAGCTTTTATCATTTAGGGTTTGTCGACGCCGAGGCACCCTAAAAGCCTAAGCGTACATCATTTAGGTTCTCATCGACACCGAGGCACCCTATAGAAGCCAAGTTAAGTTTTCATCATTTAGGGTTTATCGATGCCGAGGCACCCTAGGTTAGGCCTAATCACTTGGCACTAATCACTTGGCTCTATTGCCACCTATGTTGGGTTTGTCATCTAGGGTTTATCAATGCTAAGGAGAATTCTAAGTTGGGCCTAATCACTTGGCTCTATTGCCACCTATGGTTCAATGCAGCAAGGATGGCGGGGCAGTTGATCCTACTTAACTAAGTACTAAGATACCCCGGCCCATGCATTAGTCGCAAGTACCCCATATGTCCTATTTTTTGCAAAGTCATGCTAAAATTCGTGGAAAATTTCAGCATGACCTTTGCTGAAAATAGGACATATGGAGTACCCGAATTTGCCGGAACGGAAGTTAATCGACATTCCGGCAAACTCGAGGGCCTCTTGGGGTACCTACAAAATCATTATCCCCGCGTAATGAAGTCGCCAATGGGTCATTTCAGAAGATCACAAGTAGCATCATCATGACAGCTTGCAAACACAGGACCATGTCATTATCATGGCAGTCCACTATATATTTTTATGACAAAATACATCATTATCAGGGCACATTAATAGCAAGGTGAGACTAGGGCACTGATGCAGCAGACTAAGTAGACTATGAAATATGCAATGTTAGAAGTAAAATGAGTCAATCATCACATCATCCTACTATGACTACTGAAATAACACAACCATCAACCGGAAAAATCTAGTAACATGAAAACATACTTGCAACAATCAGTGCATGCTTTCAGTTTGGTCACTGAATGTAGTCTGTTTTGTTCACTGAACACAACTACCCCAAAATAAACAAATACACTAAAAGCCTACTATTGACAATTCTTCAGATCAGACAACCCCATTATTTGGTTTTGATGGCTTGGACAACGGGAAGTTCCTAAATATGACTATAAACTGGTAATGTTGTGTCTTGGGTATATTATACTAAACTGGTAATGGAATAAAGATGCTTAAAACAAAACTTTTGCCAAACTATTTGGTCTGAAAGTGTTTCCTTCTGGTAGCCACTTCACAACTTCACATTACAAACAGTGACCAATACCATATTAAATTCTCACTGTTGACAATTTGGATTCAATCACCTTCATTTGATCAAAGATGTTTAGCAACACTACAGTTGTCATAACTAAACAAGAAAAGGAACAGAAGCCTCACACTGTCCTCAAATTAGCAAGCATATTGTTAAGACAATTTTTCAAACCAAACAACCTCAAAAAATTTGATCTGGAAAGAACAACGGAGGCAGTTCCGAATGAACACTCAGCTGATAATTTGCAGAGTGACAATATTAATGTTCTGTGTTGTGAGGACCAGCTGGAATCAAGTGGAATTTGTTCGGTTAATCCACACTAATTATGCATCAGTCAATAATACTAAATTGTACAGAGAGAAGTAGTTAGACTTGTAAGCCGTTGCTAGCGAGTACAAGCATGCAGGAGAGTAACAAGAGCTGAAGTTCAAGAGTAACAAGTAACAAGAGCACATCTAGCAAAAAAAGATAAATAGGAACATATTTCTCACCTTGGAGGTGTTGCTGCTGCTACACTGTCTGAACTTCACTTCCTTTACCTCCTCGGAAACCTGAAATATGGTGATGTTAGAAATCTTCTAATTTGTATATGATGATTCTAAGAAAAGGGAAAAGGAGTATCAAGAACAGATTCACATGTCTGGCTGTTAACCATTACAAACTTCAATTTATCTATTTCTGTATCTCACAAACTATCATAAATGAATAATAGTATTATAGTTCAGCTATTCCATGGAATAATCTCTCTGAACGTTCTTGCTTCAAAGTTGTCAGAAGTTCTAGGCTTCTAGCCATGACAAAGACATGTACTAAAAGTTCTCAGAAATAACCAAAAATAAAAATTCATATTAAGACAGGAAGATGTTTGTTTGACCAAATAGTTACCACTCTTTGAACCATATTACTAAAAATTGGCAGGAACATGCCTCCAATCTAAAACTTGTTGCAGGTGATCATATTCTGTACTACTACAACTTGAACATTAACATGGACTGGTGATGTACATTAAAATTAACATGCCGCCATGGCCCTAGGGTTTGCAGGGGAGGGGGTGGAGGAGAAGGGAGGAATCACCTGGGGAGGGGATGGAGGAATGGAGGAAGACGCCGGCGTTGAAGCGCCGGCAGCGGGTGGGCGTTGAAGCTCCGGTGACATGCGGCGGGCTCCTCCACTCGCATGTCTCTACATCTCGGCTTGGGCGGGAGGACGTCGAGGGCGCGGGCGCGGGTGGAGGGGGGACGGCGAGCGAGGCGGCGCTCGGCTCGGCATCGCGTGGCTTGGCTGTGCTGAGTAGAGGCGATCGTCGTCTCCTCCTCCTTGTCGTCCTCCTCCTGGTCCTCCTCCTTCGGCTCGGGGCGCGGGGGAGCTGCAGTGGTGGGGGAGTGGGGGCGGCTGCGCGGGGGAGCTGCGGTGGTGGGGGCGCAGGGGTGGAGTCCGGCGGGGGTCGGGGCGGCGGCGTCGGGGCAGCGCGTGGGTGGATCTGGCGAGGGAGAGGGACGAACGGGATCTGGCGAGAGGGAGAGGGAGGAATTAGCTAGGGGGAAGCTTACTAATGGCGCACCCCGCAGCGGTGCGCCATTAGTATGTTTTTTTAGATAGCAATGGCGCACCCGTGGTCGGTGCGCTGTTAGTAATCTTTTTTTTACATATAGCAATGGCGCACCAGCCAGAGGTGCGCCATAAGTAATTTTTTATTCTTATTTTTTGTTGCATCTAATAATTTTTTAGAAAATGAATATGAATATGAAACAGTAATAATTTTTAATAAAATAGTAATAATTTTTTAAAAAATATCATCAAATTTGTTATTTGAAAATATTTATGAATATGAAAAAATATCATCAAATTTATTATTTGAAAATATCATCAAAAATTTTATTTGAAAATATAATCAAATTTGTTTTTTTATTTTAGTTGCATTCATTTGTGATGGTGGAGCGGGCAGAGGAGGGTGCGGGGGAGGATGCGGGGGGTCATCGGCGGTAGTGGAGCGGGGGAGGGTGCGGTGGGTCGGTGGCGGCAGTGGAGCGGGGCAGGGTGCGGGGGGTCGGCGGCGGCGGCCGGTGGAACGGGGAGAGGGTGCGGGGGGTCGACGGCGGCGGTGGAGTGGGGGAGGGTGCGGGGGGTCGGCGGCGGCGGCTGGTGGAGCGGGGGAGAGGGTGCGGGGGGTGCTCCGCGACGAGGGGGGCCGGATCTGGCGAGGTGGGATAGCGATCGAGATGGAGGGGGATCGAGATCGAGTGTCCGTGAAATTTAAAAAATATTCATGAGTTCAAAATTAAAGTGCCCATGAAATACAATCGAGAAATGAAGGCTACGATTTAAATACAATCAATCTTAGCTAGCTATCTGTTCACAATCTTCTTGCCCTTCTATTTCGCAAATGGAGTTCTTCTGTGGAACGGACGTCCTTTAGGTAGGGTGGTCCTGCTTCTTCTTGTGGTGTCTGCTGCTACTTCATCGTCGTCGTCATGTTCGATCTTCGGGTCGCCGTACTTGTTGAAGTCTTGCTCATTGGCTACTCCATCCATTCCGATGATCTTCCTTTTGCCTCTCCTCACGACAACACGACTGGGCTTTGACGGGTCGGTAATGAAGAAGCATTGGTCCACTTGGGAAGCCAGTACCCATGGCTCATTTTTCGCAGTGATGTTTGCGCCCGCGGTCTTGGATTTGGCTTCGGGTATAACCATGGTGGTGAAATACCGGTCTTCTTTTAGGGCGCTCTTGGCCCATCTGACACGGAACATCGGGACCTTCTCTCCAGCATAGCTCAGCTCCTAGATCTCCTCGATCCATCCATAGTATCTGTCCTTGTCGTTACCGGTGTAGGATTCCATCATTACCCCGGAGTTCTGGTAACCATCGCTCTTCATGTCCTTGTCCTCGGTGTAGAATGTGTAGCCGTTGATATCGTACGCCTCATAGGTCATCAGGTTGTGCTCGGCGCCCTATGACAAGGCGAATATGAGTTGTTCTTCCACGAAAGAATCCTCATGTAAAGGGTACGACAGAAGCTTCTGCTTGAACCAACGCGTGAAACACGAGTTGTGCTCTTTGATTATATCTCCGTCCGTCCTCTGTTGGCCTCGGTCATTGTACGTCTTCTCAATAAAGGTTTTGTGCTCTACCATCCAAGGATCGACCACGTCTATGTGTTGTAGCGTGACTAGGTTTGCTCTTTCAAAGTTGGCGAGTCGACCCTCGAAGTCGACATGCATTTCGCGGCGACCCTCACGGTGACCCCATCCAGCAAGCCTGCTGAAGTGCCTGTTGACGGGTAGACCAGCGGGGTTCTCGATGCCTAGATAATTCGTGCAGTAGGATATGCACTCTTCACTCAGAAAGCCCCTGGCTATGCTTCCCTCTGGACGTGACATGTTGCGAATGTATCCTTTGATGACACCATTCATCCTTTCGAATGGCATCATGCTGTGCAGGAACGTCGGCCCGAGTTGGATGATATCCTCCACGATATGGACCAGCAGATGCACCATACCGTCGAAGAATGCAGGCGGGAAGTACATCTCAAGCTCGCATAATATCACCACGATCTCTTCCTGTAGCCTTCTGAGTTGCCTCACGCCAACCGACTTCCGAGAGATAACGTCGAAAAAGTTGCATAGGCCAAATAGCGTTTCACGGACGTGCGCGTCCATGATCCCCTGGATTGCAACTGGAAGTATCTGCGTCATCAGCACGTTACAGTCGTGAGACTTCATCCCGCTGAACTTCTGCTTCGTTGGGTCTAGGTATCTGCTTATCTTCCCCGCATAAACGTAAGGAAGTTTTACTCCTATGAGGCAGGTGAAAAGCTGCTCGATCTCCTCCTGACTTAGAGTGAAGCACGCAGGAGGGTAGTCATTTCCCGTCTTCTTGGCCTTTTTGCCTTTGCGACGACTTTCTGTGTCCTGCTTCGCCTCATCATCATCATCATTAGCGTGAAGCTCCTGCCTGATGCCCATTGATTTCAAGTCTGCCCTTGCTTTCGGCCCATCTTTGGTCCTCTCTGGCATGTTGAGCAGGGTACCAAGCAGACTCTCGCACACGTTCTTCGTGATATGCATGGCATCAAGGCTGTGAGGCACACGGTGGATCTTCCAGTACAGCAAGTCCCAGAAAACAGACCTCGTTTTCCATACCTTCAGCAGCGGCTCTGGCGCCTTTCGCTTCTTTCCCGGCTTTGGCGCCTTTTGCTTCTTTCCCGGCAGTGGGCAATCTTTCCAATTTTTCAACAGCCCGTCTATTTCCTTGCTGCCCCTCATACGCGGGCGTCTTCGGGGTTCGGTTTCACCATCGAACAGATCCTTGCATTTCCTCCACGGGTCATCGTCGTGAAGCCACCTTCGATGTCCCATGAACACGGTTTTCGAAGACCCGGGATCTCTATCTAGCTGGCGATACGTTGTGTCATCCATGCACCTGCCCCGCGAGATATCCGTATCCGAGATAGTCGTGCACCGTCGTGAGCAGTGCGGCTCTCATAGGGAAATATTCTTTCTCTGCGGCGTCCCACGTATTGGCTGGCGTTTTCCACAGCGTGTCTAGCTCCTCTTTCAGCAGCCCTAGATACAGACTGATGTCGTCCCCTTGTTGTTTCGGCCCTTCAATTAGCATACTCATGTGAATGTACTTCCTCTTCATGCACAACCAGGGGGGAAGGTTGTACATCCACACAAACACAAGCCAGGTGCTATGTGTGCTTCTCTGGCTGCCAAAAGGATTGAATCCATCGGTGCTCGCGCCCAGCACGATGTTCCTTGGATCCTTCCCAAATTCTGGGTGTTCGAAGTTCAACGCTTGCCACTGGCTCCCATCCTTAGGGTGACTCAGCATCTTGTCTTTTTTATTTACCTCCGGGTCATTTGCGTCATCTTCTTGCTTCTTCTCCTCCCTATCCGCGTGCCAACACAAGAGCTTTGCCACCTTAGGGTCCGTGAAATACCGCTGCAGACGAGGAGTGATCGGAAAGTACCACACCACTTTTCGAGGAGCTTTCTTCCTCTTCTTGTATCGAGTGACGCCGCACACTGGACATATGGTAGACTCCGCGTGCTCGTCCCGATAAATGATGCAATTGTTCATGCACACATGGTATTTCACGTGCGGTAAATCCAGAGGACACACGACTTTCTTCGCCTCCTCGAAACTGGTCGGGCACTTGTTCCCCTTGGGAAGACGTTCGTGCCAGAATGACATGTTCTTGTCGAAGCATGCGTCGGTCATTTTGTGTTTTACCTTCATCTCCAGAGCCATGAGCATTACTTTCAGGCGGGTATCCTCGGGTCTGCATCCTTCATACAATGGAGTAACCGCGTCTATCTCCAGTTGATCCAGCTTGGCTTTCTCTCAGGCGGCAGCTCTTGCATTATCCGTCTGCTTGAGAAGCAGCTCTTGAATATGAGGGTCCTGCACCCAGTCCATCGATGGTCCATCCTCGTCTGCTCCGCCGGCATCTTCATCTTCATGATCATGCTCTTCGTCTGCTCCCACATCTTCCTCATCATCATGTCCGGCATCTTCTACATGATGACTGTGTACAGCATCACCGTCGTGATCATGTCCTGAAGATTCTTCGTCTTCTCGCCCGCCCGAGCCACGGTGGTTGTCTTGCTGCCCTTCCTCATTTCTTGCTCGGCCCACATGGACGACTTCATAGTCATCTTCATCACCTTGCCACCGATAGCCATCCATGAAACCACGCAAGAGCAGGTGGTCCCACACCTGCTCGGAATCCGGGTCCGCAATAAGGCTCTTCAGCTTGCATCTTCGACACGGACATCTTATCTCTGTCTCGTTCTTTTGAAGCATCTCGGCCTTCACGGAGCTCAAAAACCTATTCACGATGCCTTCTGTCATCGTGCAGACCATGGTCGCCTGTGGGGTAGAGCAAAATGATATTTTAGAACCAAGAAAAAATTTGGCATGACTTTCCCTAAAAATAGGACCAAAAAGAATGCATAGTGCCAAAATTCTCGCCGAAACAGAAATGAATCAACATTCCGGCAAAATATTGGCAACTATCGCATTTCAAATACCGGTACCTGCAAACACAAACATATATGCAACACCACAAACATACATAGATCTAGCTAGGCCACCAGAAGTGCATGTGCACGTTGTTGGAGCGAGCTAGGGAGAAAAAAAGTAGATCTACAACATGAAGATAGCTTTCCCCTTACTTACCTATCAAAAAAAGGTAATTTCACCACTTAATTTTGATGAATCTATGGTGCAAATGAGGTGAGGAGGAGGCAGCCGACAAGCTTGGATAAGGAGGTGGAGGGAATGAAGTGGGGAAAGTGAGTGTGTAGGTGTGGCTGTCCAAAATATCTAGCTGGTCCGAGGTTACTAATGGCGCACCACACAGCCATGCGCCATTAGTAACCCAACATACTAATGGCGCACCTCCTGGCCGTGCGCCATTAGTAGTTTTGCAAAAAAAAAGTAATATATATATATATATACTAATGGCGCACTGTGGCATAGTGCGCCATTACTAGTTTAAACTAGTAATGGCGCACTTTGCAACGGTGCGCCATTAGTAGTTTTGCAAAAAAAAAAGAATAAAAAAATACAGTAGTGGCGCACTCCATGGCTGGTGCACCATTACTAATTAGAACTACTAATGGCGCACTTTGCCAGGATGCGCCATTAGTATGTTTGGAAAAATGAAAAAAAATTGTTACTTGTGGCGCACCTTGTGCCTGGTGCGCCATTAGTGTCTTCCACACTAATGGCGCATCACCACATGGTGCGCCATTAGTATATAGTAGTGGCGCACCACTTCTCTTGTGCGCCATTAGTGTCAATTTCATCTATAGCCCTTTTCCTAGTAGTGAGAGGCTTGACATGGTAATATGGGAGGCATGATATAGCAAGTGGTAGGTAGCGCGGCATAGCAATAGTGCGAACAACTAGCAAGCAAAGATAGAAGTGATTTCGAGGGTATGGTCATCTTGCCTAAGATCCCGCAAGGAAGAAGAACGAGTCCATGAAGGAGACAAACGGACGAAGTCGAACGAATCCTCACAACTCCAGAATGAAACTGAAGCTAAAGAGATAAGCAACCCGGAAAGAAACAAGCAACATAGTAAACAACCACCACATAAACATGGCATGATGCACAACCTAGTATGATGCATGTCCGGTTTAATTAGGCATGGCATGGCAAAGTGCACAAGCAAAACTACAAGTTAAGTGGAGCTCAATATGGAACGAGTTGCATATTGATGAAATACCACAACAATTATTTAGTTATCTCCTGTTTATGTACTCAACAATATTAAATGTTGTTAAACAAGGCAAGAGGTGAAGCATATGAAAACTACCTATCTAGGCAAGTTTATATGAGGTCGAAACAACAAGGAACAAGTCCGGAGAAATCCTCACGAGCATATATTAGATTTGCTACTGTTCTGTCCTAAACCATATTTTAGAGTTGTTAAACATGCAAAGATGAGTGCACCATGTTAAATGAGGCATTTTTCTACCCCATTTACATATAAATTTTGTTAGGTTTGGAGCTACGGTTATTTAGTTATGAAATAAAGCATTTTAACATGGCAATGGGAAAATTTAAACAAACAGAATTTTAAACATGCACGAAAGTTGGATATTGTGAAACTAGACACAATTCTAAGCATTTTTCATATATAAATCATTTTAAACCGATGCACGGTTATTAAGTTATTATATGCATGAACAGTAGGGAATTTTCTGCAAAACTGCTCTCTTTGGTAAATAGGAAAAACGTTCTATGAAAAAAACATGAAACGGGCCGAATCTGTCTGGCCCAATAGGAGCATGGGCGCTGGAGGCTCACGTCGGGCCAACAGGCCGGCTGGGGATAGCGGCTGCGTTGGGCCTTGGTACAAGAAGCGGCCCAGGGCGTGGATCTGGGCACGCGAGGCCGCCCCATGTGAGCGAAGCAGGGGAGCGATGCGGTCAACGGGTGCGGGCGAGGCGCTCGTCTCCCTCACGACAGAGGTGCCATCCTCGTCTTCTCGATAGGAAGAAGAGCAGCGGCAGCGTGGGACTTGGCGAGGTAGAGGGAGACGAACGACGCGGATCCGGCGGGGATAGGCTAGACGACATTGAAGGCCGGCGGAGGGGAGTCCAGGCGGGGGTCGAGGCAGAGGCGGCGTCCTCTGCCTGAACTGCTGCCGCTCGATGCAGCGGAAGCAGAGGAGCGGCGGCGGTGAGCTTGGGGCAGTGGGCGTGCCAATGGGAGAATCCCCTAAGAGAGAGAACCAGGACGAGGGGGTGGTCAGGGAGAGCCTCAACGAAGTAGGGAAAGGGAAGGAGGGCGACACGGGACCTGCAGGTGACAGCTAGCTTGTGGCGCCTGGTCTCGGGTCGTCGGCGGCGGCTGGTCCGATGAGGCACACGGGAGGAGGAGGAAGGCATCTGGAGGAGAAAGCTCGGGCTCCTGGATGAGCGCAGGCTCGGGCGCCTGCTCTGCTGCTACGAGCACGGGGACGATGAGGAACGCCGGCAAGATTGCTCCGGGACAAGGCAGATCATCAAGGGGAGACGGACGCGCGAGGTGCCGAGGCGCGGGGAGACTGCGAGGACGAGCGGGGAGGAGCTCCACTCCTCCGGATCGAACACGGAGGAGGAGGCGCTCGATGCATTGGCTGGGCGATGGGATCGAGGGAGATTGAGTGAGGGGATTCCGAGAGGATTTGAAGTGGCGGCGGCAACGAGTGGAGGATGGGACAGCTCTCCTAGTTTTTAGGGTTGCCCCGATATATAAGTTGGTGGATTAGGTTAGGGGCTAACGGATCCCTCCTATCGTAATCGGACGATCAAGAATAAAAGGTTAGCGGAGTCCAAATAGAAAAACGGAGATGTTTTGTAGATGTTTGGGGATGATCCGGACACAGCGGTAGCGACAGTCCGGGTCGGGTTCGGGACAACTTTCGGACGCACGCGTGAGGAACGCCGCGGGGTGACGAGAGAGGTTAGGTTGGACATGGCAGTAGGTAGTGGACTGTGTAGACGGTCTAGGGAGGAAAGAGAGGGAAACCCTGGTAACGGTTTTCGGAGACCGAAAACGTCCGACGATTTGACCGGCTATATTGTCGCTATAGTTATCCGTTGGGGCGTCAAACAGACTCTGAATGCGATGAAACTTGGCAGGCGGCCTACCTACACTATAACAACACCTCTTGCCAACTTTCATCCCATTCCGAGAACATTTCTTGGCCACTTATAAAATAATATTTCAGACATGCCGCGGGCGCGTACCAGTGTGTCTGGGCTGAGAACGGACAACGGATGGAACTGGGGGAACCCGGACAAATGCAAGTTTTGAAAACATGATGATGCAATGCACATGATTACATGGCAAGAAGCAACACGCAAGCAAATGATATGGCAATGACAACGAATAACTGGAAGACACTTGGCGCAACGGTCTGGGGGCGTTACATGACACAACCTACCATACCGTTAGGTATCCGCCATCGGGGTTAACAGTGAAACATATATCCGAATCGGACTCACGGTGATCCATATGATCGGTCAGATCAGAAAATTCAGCATGATCGGAGTTCAGATGTGATCTGTGATTTCCGAAAACGTAGCGCCTTGTATTTCGTACACGATCACTCAAACTGGTAGAATGCGATTCTATGCGTAACTTTGTTTTGCAGGTTTGATGTGAATAGTATGCCTCATGTGTATGTGATGCATGTGTGTAATTTACACATGGCCTGCGTGTCATGTTTGTCAGCCGGCAGGAGCCAAAGTGCTGCCATTATAATGTATAACGACCTGCGTGTCGACTTGTGACTCTATGTAAAATTCATTACAAGTTGTAGTAGTTGGAATATAGAGATCAGGATGGTAGCTTGGCGTCCCGGCATGACAAACAAGATGGAGTTCCTAGATGGTCATCGGAGTCGGAGCCGACCTGGAAGAACTGCCATGAAGGAGCCATACTATTTCACAATATATGTTTATTTGTGATTGTTATGCTTCTTACTTTCTATGCATGTTTGAATGGTAGAAAGATCCCTCATGAATATCAAGTAAATTTCCATTCCCAATGTTGCACCTTCGCACATCCACTACGTCTAGTAGTGGGCTCATAAAATTGGGGTACTGCTAGGAGTCCTTGAACTGAAGCGTTCGTGTCGCACACGGACATGCACTGCATCAGGTTAACTTGACAAGGCTATCAAAACAGTTTTGGGCCTTGTGGCAAAAATGGTTGGGGCCCGGGGTATGAGATACCTTCCCGACCGACAGGAGTCGTATAGAGATACAATTAGCAAGGAGTTTCTTACCGGATAGGCATGTTGTCTGGCAGTGATGCTAAAGCTCACTAGTTGCATGTGCTAGTCGGATCTTGAATCACTGAGAGTTTGTAGAGGGATGCCAACTTCAGTGGGAGTATTTATATTTAAGGCTTGAATTACTCTACATAAACACATTGCTTAGTGATTGCATATTTTCCGTTGTGGATCAATGGCACCACCTGCTCAACCCAACTTTGCATTGAAATCAATTCTGGAAAAGGATAAACTGAATGGAACACACTTTACCACCTGGTATAGAAATCTGATAATTGTTCTCAAGCATGATAAAAAGGAACATGTTCTAGAGGATCCACTTCCAGAGGAACCTACCGATAATGCTAATACCACAACTAAGAATTCCTACCAGAAACTCGTTAATGAATCAAGGGAGATCAACTGTCTGATCCTGGCTTGTATGGAGCCTGATTTGCAACAACATTTCGGAAATGTTGAGGCTTACGATATGATTGAAAGTCTCAAGAGCATGTTTCAGAACATAGGCTAGGACTGAAAGGTTCAACGTCTCGCAATCCTTGATGGATTGCAAGCTGAAGGAAGGTGATCCACTGAGCCCACATGCGATCAAGATGATCAGATATGTGCAAGTTTTGGATCATTTGGGCTTCCCGCTCTTGGATGAGCTGGCTACTGATGCAGTTCTGGGTTCTCTTCCTCCCAGCTATGTGACGTTCATCTCAAACTATCATATGCATGGCATTAATAAGAAGCTCACTGAATTGCATGGGATGCTCAAAGTGGCAGAGCAGGATATTAAGGAAGGTACACATCAAGTGTTGATGGTGCAGAAATCGGCTAAGTTAAACAAAATTTGGTCCAAGAGAAAGGCTAAGGCAAAGGGCACGGAGACGGTAACCTCCGCCGCTGCGCCAAAGTCTGGACCGGACTCAAAGACCATTTGCTATCATTGCAAGGAGACTGGTCACTGGAAGAGGAACTGTAGAAAGTGGCTTGCAAAGCATGGCAAAAAGGACAGAAATGCTTCATCAGGCAAAGGGTACACTTGTTGCATATGTTATAGACATTTACCTTGCTGACATACCTAGTAGCTCTTGGATATTTGATACCGGATTGGTTGTTCATATCTGCAAGTCGATGCAGGGGCTGGTAAGAACTAGGCATGTGGCACAAGGGGAGATTGACATCAGGGTCGGCAACAAAGCAAGAGTTGCTGCGTTGGAGGTTGACACGATGCAGCTCCAGCTTCCTTCTGGATTTATTTTGGAATTGAATAATTGTTATTACATTCCTACACTTAGTCAGAACATTATTTCTGCCTCATGTTTGATGAGCCAGGGTTATGAATTCAATTTAAAGGACAATGGTTGTTTGTTTTATTTGAATGGTATGTTCCACGGCTATGCACGCTTTGTTGATGGGCTATTTATATTGAATCTAGAACAGGAACCGGTCTATAACGTGAATGTCAAGAGGCATAAGCCTAATGAGATAATTCCGACATACTTCTGGCATTGCCGGCTTGGACACATTAGTCTGAAATGCATGAAGAAGCTCCATGATGATGGGCTCCTAACTTCGCCCGACTCTGAGTCGTTCAAGACATGCGAATCATGCTTGCTCGGCAAGATGACTAAGTCTACTTTCGCAAAGAGTTGCCAGAGAGCATCCGAGCTGTTGGCACTGATACACAGTGATGTGTGTGGACCAATGAGCACAACTGCCAGAGGTGGCTATCAGTACTTCGTAACTTTTACCGATGACTTGAGTAGATATGGATATATCTATTTGATGAGGCATAACTTGGAAACTTTTGAAAAGTTCAAAGAGTTTCAGAACGAGGTTGAGAATCAGCTCGACAAGACTATAAAGCTTCTCCTATCTGATCGTGGAGGTGAGTACATGAGCCAGGAGTTTGATGATCATCTGAAAAGCTGAGGTATAGCACAGATAAACAGCATGTCGGAACGGAGCAATAGGATCTTGTTGGACATGGTCTGGTCAATGATGAGCAAATCAGATTTACCCTTGTCATTATGGGGATACGCTCTAGAAAGTGCAGCTTTCACACTTAATAGGGTACCATCAAAATTCATAGATAAGACACCACATGAGATGTGGACCGGGATGACTCCCAGTTTGTCTTTTCTAAAGATTTGGGGTTGTGAAGCATTTGTCAAGCGACTTATGTCAGACCAACTTACACCCAAGTTGGACAAATGCATATTCGTGGGATATCCGAGGGAAACCTTGGGATATAGCTTCTACAACCGGGAAGAGAACAAAGTGTTTGTTGCTTGGAATGGGGTTTTCCTTGAGAAAGAGTTTCTCAGTCGGGAGGCCCGTGGGAGGACGGTCCGACTCGAAGAAATTCGAGTGCCACTCGGGGATGGCTCGATGGGTGATGACATCATACCGGAGTCAGTCAGGGAACCCATAGTGGAAGTGGCACTGGAACCACGGAGGTCGGAAAGATTGCACAGAGTGCGTGATGAATTGTTGCTAGAAAGCGACGAGTCGTCCACGTATGCGGAAGCGATGGTGAGCCTGAATTCCGAGGCATGGCTAGAGGCCATGAGATCCGAGTTAAAGTCCATGGATGAAAATCAAGTCTAGGACTTGGTTGATCCGCCGCCTGGCATAAAGGCCATTCAGTGCAAATGGGTCTTTAAGAAGAAAACCGATGTGGATGGAAATGTTCAGATCCACAAAGCACGGCTTGTCGCTAAAGGTTATGGACAAGTTCAAGGAATTGACTATGATGAGACTTACTCACCGGTAGCATAGCTGAAGTCGGTGAGGATCGTACTAGCTATAGCTGCATATTTCGATTACGAAACATGGCAGATGGATGTCAAAACGGCTTTCCTTCACGGAAATTTAACCGAGGACGTGTATATGATACAGCCCGATGGTTTTGTCGATCCGGCTAGCACTAGTAAAGTATGCAAGCTCAAGAGATCCATTTATGGGTTGAGGCAAGCATCTCGGAGTTGGAACATTCGTCTTGATGAGGTCATCACTGGTATCGGTTTCATCAAAAGCGATGAGGACGCTTGTTTATACAAGAAGTTAAGTGGGAGCTCGATTCTGTTTTTGATCTTGTATGTGGATGACATACTACTGACCGGAAATGATGTTTCAATGCTGAACTCGGTCAAGGAATCATTGAATGGCAAGTTTTCAATGAAGGACCTTAGTGAGACAGTTCACATTTTAGGCATCAAGATCTATAAAGATAAATCGAGGAGCCTACTCGGCTTGAGCCAAATTAAAGAACGTACATAGATAAAGTTTTGAAGCGGTTCAACATGAGTGAGGCCAAGAAAGGTTTCTTGCCTGTCTCACATGGTATAAGGCTAAGCGAGACTCAGAGTCCTTCGACATCTGATGAGCGAAGCAGGATGAGTCGGATTCTGTATGCCTCGGCAATTGGATCCATCATGTATGCCATGATATGTACACGGCCTGATGTTGCTTTTGCAATAATCCTAACAAGTAGATACCAGGCCAACCCAGGTGAGAGTCACTAGGCAGCGGTAAAGACTATTTTAAAGTACCTGAAAAGGACTAAAGAGATTTTCCTAGTTTATGGAGGTGAGGAAGAGCTCGTCGTAAGAGGTTATGTCGATGCTAGTTTCCATATTGACAGAGATGATTGTCGATCATAGTCAGGATTCGTGTATGTCATGAACGAAGGAGCAGTGAGCTGGAAGAGTTTGAAGCAAGATACGGTGGCCGATTCTACCACAGAAGCCGAATACACCGCGGCTTGTGAAGCTGCAAAGGAAGGTGTTTGGATCTGGAACTTTCTGGATGATCTTGGTATTTTCTCAGCCTCAGTAAAACTGTTGGACCTTTATTGTGATAATTCTGGTGCCATCGCAAAAGCCAAGGAGATGAGGGATCACCACAAGACCAGACACACAGATCGGAAATATCACCTGATACAAAAGATCGTAAAGAATGGTGATGTTGAGTTATGCAAAATTCACACAGATGCAAATGTTGCAGATCCCTTGACTAAGCCGCTTCCACAATACAAGCATGAGGGGAACGTTAGAGCTATGGGCATTCGATGTCTATTTGATTGACTCTAGTGCAAGTGGGAGACTGTTGGAGATATGCCCTAGATGCAATCATGTATGATGATATTTCCTATGTGTTTATGAATAAAGATAGTCCTTGGACATTATCAATGATGTGTATCAGCAAGTATGTGACTTGTTTGTGGGACTATGCATTGTATGATGACTGTCCTAAAAGGTCCCTAGTAGAAAGGGCTATGTGGACGTGTAGCCAACTAGACTAGCATATAACACGGTCGATGGCTTGGTCTCACTAGCCATGGGGCATTGGATGCTAACCGGATAATATGGACTTGGAAGGATCTAGTTAGATTCGACGTAGTCGGATCCGACTCAAGATAAGGCCCGAGTCAGACAGACCCAACTATGAGACGCAGTGATATGTCATATCTAAGTCTCTAGTACAACATATGTTCTATGTACTAAGACCTGAGCTTGCTCATGTACTCGGGATGGTAACAGACTTGCTTTGGGCCAACCAAACGCTACTCCGTGACTGGGTAGTTACAAAGGTAGGTTTCGGGCTTGTCCAGACCCGTGTTGCGAGACATGGTCGATGTAACACCCCGGATGTAACTTTCCCAATTTGTACTCCAACTCTTGTCGTTTCCGGCGTTAAGTTATATTTATTTCTCGGGTTCGGGTCTTTGTCTTCGTGTTTTGTTGTCGTTGTCATGCATCTCATATCACGTCATCATGTGCATTGCATTTGCATACATGTTCGTCTCATGCATTCGAGCATTTTCCCCGTTGTCCGTTTTGCATTCCGGCGCTTCGTTCTCCTCCGGTGGTCATTTTTAGCTTTCTTTCGTGTGTGGGGATTAAACATTTTCGGATTGTACTGAGACTTGCCAAGCAGCCTTGGTTTACTACCGGTAGACCGCCTGTCAAGTTTCGTACCATTTGGACTTCGTTTGATACTCCAACAGTTAACCGATGGACCGAAAAGGCCTCGTGTGTGTTGCAGCCCAACACCCCTCCAATTTGGCCCAAAACCCACCAAGCTCTGCTCCATGTCCTAGAGCGTTCGATCACGATCACGTGGCTGAAAACCGCACCTCATTTGGACTCTCCTAGCTCCCTCTACCTATATATATGTGATCCCCTCCGAAACATTCGCGGTACAAACCCTAGTCCTCTTCCACCTCGCGCCCGGACGTTTCTTCCACCGACGGACACGTCCGCCCTCCACCTCGCTCCGGCCAGTGGCGTCGCGCCACGTCATCCCCGCCGCCGCTCCAAGCCAATAGGCGCCTGCCACCTCACCCGGCAGCTCTCTCTCTCTCTCCGCGCGGCCCGCGGGGCCCAGATCCGGCCCGCGCGGGCCCGGTCGCCGCCGCCGCCCGAGGCTCCCGCCTCCCCGCGCCTGCTCCCCCGTGCCGCCGCCTGGGCGCCCAAGCCGCCTCCCCGCCGGCGCACCGCCGCCCCGCCGCTGCCACTTCGCCGCCGCCCGCCGTTGCCACCCGCCGCCCGGTCGCCGCCATCGGCCGTGCCGGCCTCTCCGTCGCCCGTATCCGCCCCGGCCGCGGCCTCCCTCCGGCGGCCGCCCGTCTTCCTCCGGCCAAGGCGCCATTTCCAGCGAGGAGCTACAGTGCAGATCCGGCCGTGCATCGGGTTGCGTGCCCGGAACCCTAGATCTGATCCGGGGTAGTTTTTTTACTAAGTCCCAGAATTTTTACTTCACATGCTCATGTTCGCGGCTCCGTAACTTTGCATCTGTAGCTCCGATTTGGGCGTGTAGCATATCAAAATGTTCACCTCAGAGAGTACATCATTTCATTCCATTGCATCATTTTCATTTGAGTTCATCTTGATGCCCGAAATGCTGTTAGAAGGAGGCTTCGTGAGTTAATTGTCAGATCTGCTAGTTCATCTTAGACTTTTGTCATTTTTGCCATGATTATTGTGTGCATGATATGCCTATGAGTCCTTCATATGTTTTGTTAAGGATTTTTTCATCTATCCATAGGTGCAACCCATGCATTTTTAGGATGTGTGTGGTGACTTGTGCAAGCTTGCAAAGTGAGGCACCCGGTAAACCTGTTTTCAGGGACTTGGTAGTTTTCACTAAGTCTGGGATTATTTAGTTCATGATGCCATATGTTCAGCTTGTTTCCTAGTGATCCGTGCCTCTTTTGAGGATGATCAGTAAAGGAGTTTTGTTAATCATGTTATTCTCTATCCATCCGTGTCTTTCTATGCAATTATGGAGCACCCTAGCTTGAGTCAATCGAGCTCTACTTTTGCTTCGTTGTGAATCTGGGAAGATCGTCAACTTGTTTGCGATTTTGCCGATGTTGTTGTAGTTGATCCGTGCATGCTATCCATTGTTCTTGCCATTTCTAGTTTGCATTTTGTGCCTTATTAATGGATGTATGCTTTCCTTGCCATGACTTGCACCGTGGTGAGTGCATCGAGCTCGTTTACTTGCCTTCGTGAGTTATATTTCAGCATGTTCGTGTGCCCGTTAGCATATTTTATGAACCCTTTTGGCCCCAGATCACTTTGGGTATTTTGTTAAGCTTTTTGATTAGCTCCATGCCATGTTCTTACTTGTCTTAATCAGGTCATGTATCATGTTGTTTTGCTGCTCCGAAGAGGGCTTCGTGATCTGAAATTCCAGACAAGTGTTAATTTCACTAAGTCTGGAATCTGTTTTGCATTTGCGTTTTTTCCATGCTTGTTTGAACCTCATAATGGATGAATTGGCCGTAGCTCAGTGCTAGACTTTTGTTAAGCATCTTGTGTATATCCATGCCATGTATTTTGTTGTCATGTTTGGGTGATGTAGCATGTTCATCTCATTGCATTTAGATGCCTACTTCCTGTAAATCACAGACCGGTGTCATTCTTAAAACGCTTGCCATTTTCAAACCGTAACTCCGATTCCGATGATCTTTATATCGTTTTCAAGAGATTTCATCTCATATTTCCAGTGGCACCCTTGGAATTCCAAGTTTAGGCCAGCTTCATGCATTTCCTGTCATATCTTGCATTTTGCATCCCGCATCACATCCCGCATAGCATATCATCTTTGCATCGTGTTGATTGAGTTTGCACGTGGTTGATTGTGTCTTTGTTGCTTGTTTGTCTTGTTTGGGTAGAGCCGGGAGACGAGTTCGCTAACGAGGAGCCCGTTGAGTTTGCTCTTGAGGATCCAGTCAACTCTGACAACTGTGCAGGCAAGATGATCATACCCTCGAAATCACTACTATCTTTGCTATGCTAGTTTGCTCGCTCTTTTGCTATGCCATTGTTGCGATGCCTACCTTTTGCTTGTCAGCCTCCCAAATTGCCATGTCAAACCTCTAACCCACCTTGTCCTAGCAAACCATTGATTGGCTATGTTACCGCTTTGCTCAGCCCCTCTTATAGCGTTGCTAGTTGCAGGTGAAGATTGGAGGCCGTTCCTTGTTGGAACATCATTTATTTACTTGTTGGGATATCATTATATTGCTATGTTATCTTAAAGCATCTATATACTTGGTAAAGGGTGGAAGGCTAGGCCTCGAGCCTAGTGTTTTGTTCCACTCTTGCCGCCCTAGTTTCCGTCATATCGGTGTTATGTTCCCGGATTTTGCGTTCCTTACGCGGTTGGGTTATAATGGGAACCCCTTGACTGTCCGCCTTGAATAAAACTCCTCCAGCAGTGCCCAACCTTGGTTTTACCATTTGCCACCTAGCCTTTCCCTTGGGTTTCGCAGACTCAAGGGTCATCTTTTTTTAACCCCCCCGAGCCAGTGCTCCTCTGAGTGTTGGTCCAACCTAGAGCACTGTGCGGGGCCGTCCCTCGGCAACTTGGGTTACGTTGGCTCCCGTACGCTTAGCTTATCCGGTGTGCCCTGAGAACGAGATATGTGTAGCTCCTATCGGGATTTGTCGGCACAGCGGGTGGTGTTGCTGGACTTGTTTTACCATTGTCGGAGTTGTCTTGAATTACCGAGATACCGAGTCTGATCGGAACGTCTTGGGAGGAGGTCTATTCCTTCGTTGACCGTGAGAGCTTGTCATGGGCTAAGTTGGGACTCCCCTGCAGGGATTGAACTTTCGAAAGTCGTGCCCGCGGTTATGGGCAGATGGGAATTTGTTAATGTCCGATTGTAGATAACTTGAACATAAAATTAATTAAAATGAATCAACTGAGTGTGTTACCGTGATGGCCTCTTCTCGGCGGAGCCCGGGAAGTGGACACGGTGTTGGAGTAATGTTTGCGCAGGTTGTTCCTCTAGATTCTCGCTTGCGCTTTGCCCCCTCTTCTCGCTCTCTTTTGCGTATAAGTTAGCCACCACATATGCTAGTCGCTTGCTGCAGTTCCACATATATTTTGCCTTACCCTTCCTATAAGCTTAAATAGTCTTGATCGCGAGGATGCGAGATTGCTGAGTCCCTGTGGCTCACAGATTAATATAACTCTAGATGCAGGTCCAGGTGATTCCGCTCCAGGTGACGAGTACGAGCTCAAGTGGGAGTTCGACGAGGACTCTCAGCGTTATTATGTTTCCTTTCCCGATGATCAGTAGTGGTGCCCAGTTGTGGGTGATTGGGACCGTTGTCGCATGTTGGGTTTTCTTCTATGTTGGCGCCGTAGTCGGGCCATGAGTGTTTTGGTTGATGTAATGTTATTTATGTACTTGATTGACGTGGCGAGTGTAAGCCAACTATGTTCTCCCCTTTATTATTCATATTACATGGGATGTTGTGAAGATTGCCTAACTTGCGACATATGCCTTCAATGCGATTATGTCTCTAAGTCGTGCCTCGACACGTGGGAGCTATAGTCGCATCGAGGGTGTTAGAGTCGAGCAAGATGTGATTTGCCCCTCCGATCAAGAGAGATATACTCTAGGGCCCTCGTGTGATCCAACCAGGATAAGCATGGCCATGCGACAAGGATTATGAGATAATCTGGTTTGTGGTCGGCATCAATGGAACGAGAAAGAGGTCGGGCTAGCACAAGGATGACAGACTCACCTTGTGCCCGACAACATACATTGTGTGGCAAAAGGAATGGAAGTATGATGTATAGGTTCGCCTAACCAGCTTCATAGTCTGCTTGTTGTTCGGCATGCCTTGCTAGGGCCCGCTACCAACCATGCAGTTCAGAGGTGATCCGAACTACGACCAAGCCGGCTTGAACCTAAGGGGTCGCGCGCTTAAGGGAAGGAACCTATGAGGTCAGATCCGAGGATACTGGTCGGATGTGATTCGAGCTGTATTCGGATTGTGGCTGAGTAGACTTATGGGCTTTAGGGTCCGTGCGAGGCCCAAGTGTTGAGCCCATGATGGACGCCTATATAAAGTGGATGTGCTGCACACCCATGTGATTGATCGCTTTGGCGCTCTCACTAGGGTTTGCATGTGTTGCGAATAGACACCTCCACTCGCCGTCGGTTGTCTGATCGGACCTAGCAGTCTGCCGCACGACGTTCCTCCTGCACGCGCAGATACCGTTAGAGGCGGTGCACTTGCCCCGCTCTGGCAAACTTGTATGTGGGATTCGGCGACCAGCTGTTCGAGAGAGATAGGACGAGGAGGAGACGATCCACGCGGACGCGCTGCACCAACTCTTCTTCCGCTACACGGCACTACGCTTCTCATGGTAACGAACTGTGATCCATCTCCCGTAGCATGTTCTTGGTTGTTCTGCGCGTAGGAAAATTTTAATTTGCAGTCGACGCACACTACCATAGAAGCCAACATGCCTAGTTTGCCAGGCGCGCCCAGGTGGGTTGTGCCCACCTCGGGTACCTTCTGGGCTCCGTTTTTCTATAGTTTGCTTGTTTGCCAAGATAAAAAAATCTTTATATACCCCCCGAACCTATTGTCCACCGTATCGCGGAGAAATCTTCTGTTCTTCTTTCTCACTATTTTCTGCGTAGTTCTGAAAATATGTCGTCCCAAGACTCCGATAGAGAGAGAGCTATGTCTCACATCTCGTTGCTGATCCAAAGACCTATGGGGACCTATCTCCCTATGGTTGAACTACAGATGACGTGGAGGACGCTCACTTGATGAGGATCGATGATTCAAGCTCGGAGGAAGAGGATGTCCCTCTACCTCAACCTGGGGATATGCACGTGGAGTTCAAGAAGTCAAGTCTCCATAAGAGAACTAACCGGTCTAAAAACCAATCTATTCCTTTTCGTTTTTGGCAGAAAAGCAAAGGGGATTTATGTGACAAGAACTTAAAGCTGGAGCTGGAAGTCGATGATTTAAGGGAGGAAATTTCCCTCCTCAACTACAATATGAAAAAGAGTAGGCACAATTAATATCACCACCACCTTATTTCTTCATCACCAAAAGAGAGTTGAGTATCGGGCATGGGCACTCCCGTTGGCTTCCGCCAAGCTTGGGGGAGGTCCCCTGGTATCGTATCATCCCCACTATCTTTTGCCTTTACTTATTTTAGTTTGATCTTTTGCTTTAGATGAATAAAAGTTTAGTTTGATCCTTTCTTTTCGAGAGTTTGCTTAGTGATCTATCCTAGTAATCGTGTGCAAGATATATAATAAAGTTAGTTTGAGTTTTTGCTTTCTTTATTTCCTTGTTGCATTTAAAAGAAAGGAAACAATAAAAAAGAAAGGAAATAAATGAAAAATATCATATGCTAAATCTTATGGTAGGTGATTACACCACATAAGAAAAATTATAAGTAGAAAATTTTATTAGAGTTTGACAAACATAGCATTAGTCAATGATGCAACTCATGAAAGAATTAATAAGGGAAGGGATGATTCACATATAACTATACTATCCTAGAAATCTTTTGTGATTGTGAGCCCTCATCAAAATATTATATGCCAAAATTGTTGACGTTGGACAAGGAAGACAACCTAATGGTCTATGTTTTATTATATTCACATAGAAGTCATATTTTCATAGATCCTTTAACATGTGGTGCTTTCCCCTACCTTTTCTAGCCAAAAAATCCACACTAAGTAGAGATACTACTTGTGCATCCAAAAACCATTAGACCCAAATCTTATTTTCAAGAGTCCACCATACCTACCCAGGGATTGAGCAAGATCCCTCAAGTAAGTTGTCATCGGTGCAAAAAGGCAATAAAAATGCTTCTAAAAGTGTGAGATCATTTAGTGTAAGAGAAAATTGAGCATTGCACGAACTTGTGATGGTGAAGCATAAAAGCGACAGACTGCATAATAAAGGTCGCTATCACAAGGGCCAATGCAACGTTCCGTTCTTTTGCATTAAGGGGTTGATCATACAAACAAATAAGTGCATGGCAACCTCTACTTCCCTCTGCGAAGGGCCTATCTTTTACTCTTATGCAAACAGTCAAAGTTTTCTCTCTATTCCTTTTTATTTTCTCCTTTGGCAAATACCATGTGGTGAGGAAATATCTAGGCACATATGTCCAGTTGAATATAGATAGCATGAGTCATTATTGTTGACATCACCCTTGAGGTGAATATGTTGGGAGGCAAAATTATAAGCCCCTATCTTTCTATGTGTCCGGTTGAAACGGTTTGCTCATGGGTATGCGGTGAGTGTTAGCAATCATAGAAGACTATATGATGGTTGAGTATGTGTACTTGCCTAAAGGTTCCGACATGTGACCCTTCCTAAAAAGATGATGAATTGTAGCTGCAAAGTTTACTGAGAACATAGTTTGTTGGTTTTTAATAGATTTTTTTTCTTTATACTTCAATAGTGTGATGAATTGTCACTCATTCATGAGAAGTCTATGATAATAGTTCTATGATAAGAGTCTTATGTTTAAGTTTGTTGTTGTTATAATAATGAACATGATGCTTCTATGTCCGTATTTTGTTTTTATCGACACCTCTCTCTCTCTCTAAGCATGTGGACACATTTTTCAAATTTGGTTTTCGCTTGAGGACAAGCTAGGTCTAAGCTTGGGGGAGTTGATATGTCCATTTTGCATCATGTTTTCTTACTTTTATTTATGATGTTTTTATCCATAATAATACTTTTCGGAGTAATTCTAATGCCTTCTCTCTTAATATGCGAGGTATACACAAAGAGGGAGAATTCCGGCAGCTTGAAATCTAGACCTCGAAAAGCTACGTCAAGCCACCTATTCTACACAACTCGAAATATGCTGAAACTCCACGGATATTTTTTGTAAAATATATGAGGAATATTGGAGCAAATAACTACCAGAGGGGGCCCACCAGGTGGGCACAGCCCACCTGGGCGCGCCAGGGAGCCTAGGCGCGCCCTGGTGGGTTGTGCTCACCCAAGCCTACCTTCGGTGCCCACCTTCTGGTATATAAGTCATTTTACCTAGAAAAAAATAAGGAGATGACTTTCGGGATGGAGCGCCGTTGTCTCAAGGCGGAACTTGGGTAGGAGCACTTTTGCCCTCCGGCGGAGCGATTCCGCTGGGGGATCTTTCCTCCCGGAGGGGGAAATCATCGTCATCATCATCACCAACAACTCTCCCATCTTGGGGAGGGCAATATCCATCAACATCTTCAACAACACCATATCATCTCAAACCCTAGTTCATCTCTTGTGTTCAATCTTGTTACCGGAACTATAGATTGGTGCTTGTGGGTGACTAGTAGTGTTGATTACATCTTGTAGTTGATTACTATATGGTTTGTTTGGTGGAAGATTATATGTTCAGATCCAATATGCTATTAATACCCCTCTGATCTTGAGCATGCTTATCATTTGTGAGTAGTTACTGTTGTTCTTGAGGTCACGGAAGAAATCATGTTGCAAGTAATCATGTGAAGTTGATATGTGTTCAATATTTTGATAGTATGTATGTTGTGATTCCCTTAGTGTTGTCATGTGAACGTCGACTACATGACACTTCACCATATTTGGGCCTAAGGGAATGCATTGTGGAGTAGCAATTAGATGATGGGTTGCGAGAGTGACAGAAGCTTAAACCCCAGTTTATGCGCTATTCCGTAAGGGGGCAATTGGATCCAAAAGTTTAATGCTATGGTTAGAATTTATTCTTAATACTTTTCTCGTAGTTGCGGATGCTTGTGGGAGGGTTAATCATAAGTAGGAGGTTTGTTCAAGTAAGAACAACACCTAAGCACCGGTGCACCCACATATCAAATTATCAAAGTAGCGAACACAAATCAAACCAACATGGTGAAAGTTACTAGACGAAAATCCCGTGTACCCTCAAGAACGCTTTGCTTATCATAAGAAACCATTTTGTCCTTTCCTTTGCCTCAAAAGGATTGGGATACCTTTCTACACTTTTGCTACTATTATCGTTACTTGCTCGTTAGAAATTATCTTTCTATCAAACTACTCTGCTACTTACAATTTTAGCACTTGCAGACATTACCTTGTTGAAAACCACTTGTCATTTCCTTCTGCTCCTCATTGGGTTCGACACTCTTACTTATCGAAAAGAACTACTATTGATCCCCTATACTTGTGGGTCATCAGGTACCCTATCAATGGTGCTGGATTCTGTCAAGACCTTACATATCAGTATGTGGTGTTTCGATCTGAACATGATTATCGGCTTCTGTGATGCTTTCCATGTCTGGAGAATTTGTATATACAGGTGATGATATCAAGCACATTCATATACTTAAATAGAACTAACCATTCAGCTGTCTGATGGCTCATGTCTGCGTTGATATATTCCCCGGAGAGGAAGGGGTGATGCAGCACAGCTACGGTAGGTATTTCCCTCAGTGATGAGACCAAGGTTATCGAACCAATAGGAGAACCACGCAACACTATATAAACGGTACCTGCACACAAAGAACAAATACTTGCAACCCAACGCGTAAGAGGGGTTGTCAATCCATCCCGGGCAAAAGATAGATTGGTTTGTAGTAGATTGGATAAATAGATCAAGCGGAAATGCAAAATTAAATAAATAACAAAAAATTGCAGCAATGTATTTTCGAGTTTTTGGAATAATAGATTTGAAAAAAGGGAGGCAAATAAGAGATGGGAAAGCAAATATGATAAAGAGTAGACCCGAGGGCCATAGAATTCACTAGTGCTTTTCTCGAGAAAAATAGGATACAACGGGTAAACAAATTACTGTTGGGAAATTGATAGACTTCAAATAATTATGACGATATCCAGGCAATGATCATTATATAGGCATCACGTCCAATTTTAGTAGACCGACTCCTGCCTGCATCTACTACTATTACTCCACACATCGACCGCTATCCTGCATGCATCTAGTGTATTAAGTTCATGGAAAAATGGGGTAATGCAATAAGAACGATGACTTGATTTAGACAAGATCTATTCATGTAGGAATAGACCCCATCTTGTTATCCTTAATAGCAACGATACATACATGTCATGTCCCCTTCTGTCACTAGGATTGAGCACCGTAAGATCGAACCCATCACAAAGCACCTCTTCCCATGGCAAGAAAAATCGATCTAGTTGGCCTAGCTAAACCAAAGATTCAAAGAAGAAATACAAAGCTATAAGATCATAAACTCAAAGTTCATTGGATCCCAACAAACACACCGCAAAAAGAGTTACATCAAATAGATCTCCAAGAGACCATTGTATTGATAATCAAAAGAGAGAGAGGAAACCATCTAGGTACTACCTACGGACCCGTAAGTCTACAATTAACTACTCACGCATCATCGGAGAGGCACCAATGAGGATGATGAACCCCTCCATGATGGTGTCTAGACTGAATCTGTTGTTTCTAGAACTTGTGCCGGCGGCAATTGTATTTCATCGACTCCCCTAGGGTTTTTGGATTTTCGCGGTATTTATAAAGCAAAGAGGTGGTGCAGGAGGCTACCGAGGTGGGCACAACCCACCAGGGCGCGCCTGGGTCCCCAAGAGCACCCAGGTGAGTTGTGCCTCCTCTGGGCACCCCTCTGGTACTTCTTTGGCCCATCTTGTGTGTTCTAGTCCAAAAAATCTACAAAAAGTTTCACTACATTTGGACTCCGTTTGGTATTGATTTTCTGTGAAGTAAAAAACAAGAAAAAAACATCAACTAGCACTAGGCACTATGTCAATATGTTAGTCCCAAAAAATGATATAAAGTTGCTAAAAATTATTGTAAAACATCCAAGAATGATAATATAACAACATGGAACAAGCAAAAATTATAGATACATTGAAGACATATCAGCATCCTCAAGCTTATTTCCTAGTCGTCCTCGAGTACGTAAACGATAAAAACAGAATTTTTGATGTGGAATGTTACCTAACATGTTCATCACATATTCTTTTCTTTTGTAGCATGGACATATGGACTTTTATATGATTCAAAGCAATAGTTTAGTTTTAACATGCAGATTTGTTTCAAAATATCAACACTAAAGCAAGTTATCCCTAGCCTATCATGCTCAATCATTGATCCATTCATCAAACACACTCGCATATTAGCTACACCCAATGCTCAAGTACGATCATAATGCCCCTTAGTTGGTGCTTTATAAGAGAATATGGAGACTCAAATAAAAATAAATATTGCATAAAGTAAATAGAAAGGCCCTTCATAGAGGGAAGTAGGGATTTGTAGAGGTGCCAGAGCTCAAAGCGAAAATATAGATATAAAACATTTTGTGTGTCATGCTTTTCCTGTCAATGAAAACGATCGAGTAGTTCCCAATACATTCCATGCTAGATATATCATAGGTGGTGTTGGAGAACGTAGCCATAATTCAAAACTTTCTTATGTGTCACCAAGATCAATCTAGGAGATTCTAGCAACGAGAGAGAGAGGGAGTGCATCTTCATATCCTTGAAGATCGCTAAGCGGAAGCGTTACAAGAACGCGGTTGATGGAGTCGTACTCGCAGTGATTCAAATCGCGGAAGATCCGATCAAGTGCCGAATGGACGGTGCCTCTGTGTTCAACACACGTACAGCCCGAGGATGTATCCTCCTTCTTGATCTTGCAAGGGGAGAGGAGGAGTTGAGAGAGAACTCTGGCAGCACGATGGTGTGGTGGTGGTGGAGCTCGTGGTTCTCCGACAGATCTTCGCTAAGCACTACAAAGGAGGAGGAGGTGTTGGAGGAGGGAGGGGCTGCGCTAGGGAAGGGGTGCGGCTGCCCTCTCTGTTCCTCACTATATATAGGTGGAAGGGGGGAGGAGGAGGCGCCCTAGGGTTTCCTTAGAGGAGGGGCGGCGTCCATAGGGGAAACCATAGATGGGTTTGGGCGCCCCCACCCCTAGGAAACTTGCCCCCCAATTCTGGACTCCAATATCCTTCATCCAATATATCAATCTTCACCTCTAGACCATTCCGGAGTTCCTCGTCACATCTGGGATCTCATCCGGGACTCCAAACAACCTTCGGTAACCACATAATGTTCCCATTACAACTCTACCGTCACTGAACCTTAAGTGTGTAGACCCTGCGGGTTCGGGAACCATGCAGACATGACCGAGACATCTCTCTAGCCAATAACCAACAATGGGATCGGGATACCAATGTTGGCTCCCACATGTTCCACAATGATCTCATCAGATGAACCACAATGTTGTGGATTCAATCAATCTCGTATACAATTCCCTTTGTCCATCGATATGTTACTTGCCCAAGATTCGATCGTCGGTATCCCCATACCTCGTTCAATCTCATTACAGGGAAGTCTCTTTACTCGTTCCGTAACGCATGATCCCGTGGCTAACTCCTTAGTCACATTGAGCTCGTTATGATGATGCATTACCGAGTGAGCCCAGAGATACATCTCCGTCATATGGAGTGACAAATCCCAGCCTCGATTCGTGCCAACCCAACAGACACTATCGGAGATACCTGTAGTGCACCTTTATAGCCACCAGGTTACGTTGTGACGTTTGATACACCCAAAGCGCTCCTACGGTATCCGGGAGTTGCACAGTTTCATGGTCTAAGGAAATGATACTTGGCATTAGAAAAGCTTTAGCAAACGAACTACACGATCTTTTGCTATGCTTAGGATTGGGTCTTGTCCATCACATCATTCTCCTAATGATGTGATCCCGTTATCAACGACATCCAATGTCCATGGTCGGGAAACCATAACGATCTATTGATCAACGAGCTAGTCAACTAGAGGCTTACTAGGGACATGTTGTGGTCTATGTATTCACACATGTATTACGGTTTCCGGTTAATACAATTATAGCATGAACAATAGAAAATTATCATGAACAAGGAAATATAATAATAACCATTTTATTATTGACTCTAGGGCATATTTCCAACAGTCTCCCACTTGCACTAGAGTCAAGAATCTAGTTCACATCGCCATGTGATCAACATTCATAGTTCACATTGCCATGTGACTAACACCCAAAGAGTTTACTAGAGTCAATAATCAAGTTCACATCGCCATGTGATTAACACTCAATGAGTTCTAGGGTTTGATCATGTTATGCTTACGAGAGAGGTTTCATTCAACGGGTCTGCAACATTCAGATCCGTGTGTTCTTCGCAAATCTCTATTTCATATTGTAGATGTTGCTACTATGCTCCACTTGGAACTATTCCAAATGGTTGCTCCACTATACGTATCCGGTTTGCTACTCAGAGTCATCCGTATAGGTGTTAAAGCTTGCATCGACGTAACCCTTTACACCGAATTCTTCATCACCTCCATAATCGAGAAGCATTTCCTTATTCCTAAGGACAATTTTTTGACCGCTGTCCAATGATCCACTCCTGGATCACTCTTATACCCCCTTGCCAGACACGTGGCAAGGCACATCGCGGTACACATCATGGCATATCGTATGGAGCCTATGGCTAAGGCATAGGGGACGACTTTCATCCTTTTTCTTTCTTCTGTCGTGGTCGAGCTTCAAGTATTAACTTCACACCTTACAACTCAAGCAAGCCTTCTTTGACTGATCCATCTTGAACTCCTTCAAGATCATGTCAAGGTATGTGCTCTGTGAAAGTCTTATCAGGTGTCTTAATCTATCTCTATAGAACTTGATACCCAACATGTAAGCAGTTTTACACAGGTCTTCCTTTGAAAAACTCCATTCAAACAACCCTTTATGCTTTCCTAAAATTCTACATCATTTCTGATAAACAATATGTCATCCACATACACCTATCAAAATGTTGTAGTGCTCCCACTCACTTTCTTGCAAATACAAGTTTCTTGCAAACATTGTATAAACCCAAATGCTTTGATCACCTCACCAAAGTGCATGTTGCAACTCCGAGATGCTTTCTCCAGTCCTTAGAAGGATCGCTAGAGTTTGCATACCTTTTAGCATCCTTAGGATCGACAAAACCTTCTGGTTGTATCACATACAGCCTTTCCTTATAGAAACCGTCAAGGAAACTTTGTTTTGACATCCATCTGCCAGATTTCGTAAATGAATATGCAGCAACTACTAACATAATTCTAACAGACTTTAGCATCGCCATGATTGCGAAAGTCTCATCATAGTCAACTCCTTGAACTTGTCTGAAACTTCTTTGAGACAAGTCGAGCTCCATAAATGGTGACAATATCATTAGTGTCTGTCTTCTTCTTAAAGATCCATTTATTCTCAATGGCTTGCCGATCATCCGGCAAGTCCACCAAAGTCCATACTTTGTTCTCAAACATGGATCATATCTCGGATTTCATGGCTTCCAGCCATTTGTCTGAATCTGGGCCCACCATCGCTTCTTAATAGCTCATAGGTTCATCGTTGCCCAACAACATGACCTTTAAGACAGGGTTACCACTCAGAAGTTGTACACACCCTTGTTGACCTATGATGTTTGATAGTAATTTGATCTGAAGCTTCATGATCATCATTATTAGCTTTCTCTTCAACCGTCGTAAGTGCCACATAAACATCTTTCTGTGATGCGCCACTATCTGGTTGAAGTGAAGGTTCAACAACCTCATCAACTTCTATCTTCCTCCCACAGAATTCTTTCGAGAGAAACACTTTCTCGAGAAAGGACCTGTTCCTAGCGACAAACACTTTGCCCTCAGATCTGAGATAGAAGGTATACCCAATCATCTTGTTTGGGTATTCTATGAAGACACAATTTTCCGCATTGGCTTCGAGCTTTTCTGGCCGAAGCCTATCGACATAAGCATCGTAGCCCCGAACCTTATGAAACAACAACTTAGGTTTCTTGCCAAACCATAGTTCATACGGTGTTGTCTCCACGGACTTAGATGTTGCCCTATTTAAAGTGAATGTAGTTGTCTCTAATTCATAACCCCAAAATGATAGCGGTAGAGCGGTAAGAGACATCATAGATCGCACCATATCCAATAGGGTGTGATTACGACATTCAGACACGCCATTGCGCTATGGTGTTCTAGGTGGCGTCAACTATGAAACGATTCCACCTTGTCTTTAGTGATTGCCAAACTCATAACTAAGATACTCTCCCTTTGATCAGATCATAGGAACTTGATCTTCTTGTTATGATGATTCTCAACTTCACTCATAAACTGCTTGAACTTTTCAAACGTTTCAGACCTATGCTTCATTGAGTGAATATACCCATATCTACTCAATTGATCGGTGAAGGTGAGAAAATAATGATATCCACCATGTGCGTCAACACTCATCGGACCGCACACATCAGCATGTGTGATTTCCAACTAGTCACTTGCCCGTTCCATTGTTCCAGAAATCGGGGTTTTAGTCATCTTGCTTATGAGACATGGTTCGCATGTGTCAGGTGATTCAATATCAAGTGACTCCACAAGTCCATTAGTATGGAGGTTCTTCATGTGCTTTACACCAATATGACCTAAGCGGCACTGCCACAAGAAAGTGGTACTATCATTATCAACTTTACATCTTTTGGCATCAATGTTATGACCATGTGTATCACTACGACCGAGATTCAATAAACCATTCACGTTGGGTGCATGACCATAGAAGGTATTATTCATGTAAACAGAATAACCATTATTCTCTGACTTAAATGAATAATTATATTGCAATAAACATGATCTAATCATGTTCATGCTCAACGCAGACACCAATACAAACAACACTTATCTGGGTTCAACACTAACCCCTAAGGTAGAGGGAGCGTGCGATGGTGATCACATCATCCTTGGAAACACTTCCAACACACATCATCACCTTGCCCTTAGCTAGTCTCCGTTTATTCCGTAGCTTTTGTTTCTAGTTACCACTATTAGCAACTGAACCGGTATATGATACCTATGTGCTACTAGGAGTACTAGTAAGGTACACATCAATAACACATATATCAAATATACTTTTGTTGAAGTCGCCAGCCTTCTTATCTACCATGTATTTGAGGCACTTTCGCTACCAGTGACCGTTCCCCTAATAGAAGCACTTCGTCTCGGGTTTGGGTTCTTGAGTTTCTTCACTGGAGCAGCAACTGGCTTGCCATTCATGAAGTTTCCCTTCTTTCCCTTGGCCTCATCTTTAAAACCAGTGGTCTTGTTAACCATCAACACTTGATGCTCCTTCTTGATTTCTACCTTTACGGCCTTAAGCACGACGAACAGCTCTGGGATCATCTTCCCTTGCATGTTATAGTTCATCACGAAACTCTAGCAGCTTGGTGATAGTGACTGGAGAACTTTTGTCAATCACTCTCCTATATGGAAGATTAACTTCCAGTTGATTCATGTGATTGAAGTCCCCAGACATTCTGAGCACATGCTCACCAGCTGAGCTATTCTCCTCCATCTTGTATGCAAAGATCTTGTCAGAGGTCTCAAACCCCTCAACATGGGCATGAGCCTGAAATACCAATTTTAGCTCTTGGAACATCTCATATGTTCCATGGCATTCAAAACGCTTTTAGAGCCCTGACTCTAAGCCGTAAAGCATGGTGCACTAAACTATCAGGCAGTCATCAGAACATGTCTGCCAGATGTTCACAACATCCACAGACGACGCCAGAGGGGTTGGCACACCGAGCGGTGCATCAAGGACAGAAGCCTTCTGTGTAGCAGTGAGAACAATCCTCAGACTACGGCCCTAGTCCGCACAAATGCGTACAATATCTTTCAACTTAGTCTTTCTCTAGGAACGTATTAAAACAAGGAGCTTAAGTGCGAGCTATTAATCCACAACATAATTTGCAAAGACAATTTAGACTATGTTCATGGTAATTAAGTTCATCTAATCAAATTATTTAAGGAACTCCCACTCAGATAGACATCCATCTAGTCATCTAAGTGATACATAATCCGAATCGACTAGGCCGTGTCTGATCATCACGTCAGACGGACTAGTCATCAATGGTGAACATCTCCATGTTGATCGTATCTACTATACGACTCATGTTCGACTTTTCGGTCTCTTGTGTTCCGAGGCCATGTCTTTACGTGCTAGGCTCGTCAAGTCAACGTAAATCTGGCTTACACCTGTTGTATGCAAACGTTAGAATATATCACACCCGATCATCACGTGGTGCTTCAAAACAACGAACCTTCGCAACGGTGCACAGTTAGGGGGGCACATTTCATGAATTTTTTTAGTGATTGATCATATTATTTATGCTATCGTCGTTCTAAGCAAATAAGATGTAACCATGACAAACATCACATGCAAATCATAAAGTGACATGATATGGCCAATATCATCTTGCTCCTTTGATCTCCATCTTTGAGGCGCGGCATGATCACCTTCGTCACCGGCATGACACCATGATCTTCATCATCATGATCTCCATCATCGTGTCTTCATGAAGTTGTCTCGCCATGTAGCTCCCAAGATGTGATTCTATCCCAATCACGTGATGAACTCGTGATTGGGGCACAACCACATTTCAAGCGCATAGCAAGGTGGATATCATTACAACATACCATGTACTGAATAGATGAGAAGACAAGATAAAGGCTTACACTCGCCACAAGCTACACCATGAATACATCAATACATAGCAATCATCATACAAAAGAGCAGGATCCGACCATGGATGAAATCAAACGAAAAAGAAGAATGACATCCACCCTGCTAGCCCAGGCTTCCCGGACCTGGAACCTATCCCTTGACCGAAGAAGAAGAAGCGGAAGAACTCCAAATCAAGCAAGCATTGCTCTCACATCATATCATTGCATTACCTATACCTACAACTGTTGTTGTAGTAATCTGTGAGCCACGAGGACTCAGCAATCCCATTACCATGGGTATCAATACTAGCAAATCTTAATGGGTAAGGAAGGGGTAAAGTGGTGAGGTTGCAGCAGCAGCTAAGCAAAGTATGGTGGCTAACTTGCGAATACCAGAATAAGATGAGAAACTACGCAAACGGTCGCCAACTAGTAATGATCAAGAAGTGATCCTGAACTACTTACGTTCAAACATAACCCAACCATGTTCTCTTCTCGAACTTCCCCGAAAAGATACAGTCACGGTTACACAATGTGGTTGGTGTATTTTAATTGAGTTTACTTCAAGTTCTCTACAACCGGCTATTAACAAATTCCCATATGCCACATAACCGCGAGCACGACTCTCAAAATTTTAAACCCTATAGGGGTGTCCCAACTTAGCCCATGACAAACTCACGATCCGCGGAGACAATCCTCCTTCGCGGGACCCTCCGATCAGACTCGGAATCCTGGTGCACAAGACATTTCGACAATGGTAAAACAAGTCCAGCAAGACCTCCCGATGCACCGACCTAGCCTGATAGGAGTTGCGCGACCTCATTCTCAGGTTACACCAGATGGGACATCCTACGAGTAAAATCAGCCCTCAAGTTTCCCTGAGGTGGCCCCGCAGTCTACCCATTTGGGACAAACACCATCAGCACTGGCCCCCAGCTATGTAGAAAATCCTTGGGTTCATGACGCCCTATGCCAATTAATTATTTAGTTTAAGTATTATTATGGCAAATGTTAAAACCAATGTTGGGCCTTGCTGGAAGAGTTTTATTCAAAGCAAACTATCAAGAGGGCCCCATACCCCTCACCATGTTAGGGACGCAAAATTAAGGAACATAACATCGGTATGACGGAAACTAGGGCGGCAAGAGTGGAACAAAACACCAGGCATAAGGTCGAGCCTTCCACCCTTTACCAAGTATATATGTGCATTAATAAAAATAAGAGATATTGTGATATCTCATAATAACCATGTGCCAACATGGAACAACCTGTAACTGCACCTGCAACTAACAACGCCATAAGAGGGGCTGAGCAAAGCGGTAACATAGCCAAACAACAGTTTGCTAGGAAGGGTAAAAATGTTACAGGCTATCATGGCAATTGGGGGCTCGATAAAAGTGGTAGGTAGCGCGACATAGCGATAGCATCGAGACAACTAGCATAGCAAAGATAGTAGTGAGATCCAAGGTGACGGTCATCTTGCCTGAAGTCCTGCTAGGAAGAAGATCGACTCCACGTAGAAGACGAATGAGCCTAGTCAAACAAATCCTCACAATCACAACGATAACCAGAACTATCGAGAAGAAGCACAACCGGAAAGAAGCAAACAACATGGTAAACAACCACCACATAAACATGGCATGCTGCACAATCAAGTATGATGCATGTCCGGTTTAATGATTCATGGCATGGCAAAGTGCAACAAATAACACTACAAATTAAGTGAGGCTCAATATGCAACGAGTTGCATGTTGACAAAACACCACATTCAATTTTTTTAATTTTCTCTCGTTTAACCTACTCAACAATATTAAATGTTGTTAAGCATGGCAAGAGATAAAGCATAATAAAACTACCTATTTAGGCAAGTTTAAATGAGGCCAGAAACATCAAACAACAATTCTGGAAAAACCCATATGAAATTTAGCAATTTGGTATTGTTCTACTCTAAAACATATTCTATTGTTGTTAAACATGCAAAGTAATGACACCATGTTAAACTATGCATTTTTCTACCCCATTTACATATAAAGTTTATTTAAAATTGAGTTATGGTTTAAAAGTTATGAATTAAAGCATTTTAGCATGTCATTTAGCAAATTAAAAGCAAATGGCATTTTAAACATTTTAAGCATGAATGAAAGTGGCATATTGTGAGAGTACATGAAATTCTAAGCGTTTTACATATATAAACCATTTTCAACCGATGCACGATTGTTGAGTTTTTATATGAATAAACTGCAAGGGTTTTCTGTAAAATCGTAGTCCCTGGAATAATAGCTAAAATCGCAAATCCGGGAAAAAATATGAACGGGCCAAAACAGAGGTTGGCCCAAAAGTGCACAAGGGGCGGGGGCTGCTCAACAGGCCTCATGGGCCGGTTGGTGGAGGAGGCCGAGCAGGCCGGATCTGGCTTGGCCCGGCTTGAGCTGGCCTTGGAGGCCGAAGGGGAAGCAGGCAGGGCGCAGTCAACGCGAGTGACCGGGCACGTCGTCCACCTCCCTCGAACGAAGCAGAGGCGAGGCAGGGGACTTGGCGCGGTGGCTTCAGGCGATGCAGGGCGCGTGACGACTCAGGGACTTGGCGGGGCGGCGGGTCACGCGGGGCCGTGGTCGACGCGGACGAGCATGCTGGCTCGATCGAGCAAGGGAGCTGGGGCTGTGCGTGTGCTCACACGCACACGCATGTGCGGGAGGCGTGCGGCGCTGCAACTGTTCGAGGCGAAGCAGGGCGCGGTTCAGGCGATGCGGAGGCAGCAGTGGCGGGGCTTGGAACTTCAGCTGGCAGGCGAGGGGGAGGTCGATCCTCCTGGATCGCGCGACGAGGAGGAAGACGGGGCACGACGCGAGGTAGGGCTTGGCGCGGGCAGGCACGGCCATGGCAGGGCTTGAGCTCCTGGTGATCCGACGCTTTAGGACGGCGGGATGGAGCTCCGGTGGTGCGGCTATTCTGCTTGCTCCGGCAGACGGCCGGCGCGAGGAGGTGTTGGTGATGATGGGTTCACACGGGAAGATTCAAGGAGGAAGCCTCAGGCGAGGTCGATCGATCCCGTGGATGAATGGATCAAGCGGAAGCTCAGCTGCGGGAGGCGCCTAGACGCAGGAGGAAGAGCATGTAGAAAAAAAGGAGGCGGGACGGCCTGGTTGCTGCTGCTACATGCCGGTGTCGCGCCGGACGCACGGGACAGGCGCGGGGAAGGACAGGGCTCCGCTGGATGAGGGACGAGGTAGGGGAGCTGGCTGCGGGTGGAGCAGGTCGGTGGTTTGGCTGCGGGATCGGGAGGGGATCTCGATGTGGAGGGGGGGGGGCGGCGTGATGGATGGAATGGATGGATTGGACAGGAGGCCTAAAAACTAGGGTTGCCCGCTATATATACCATTGGATTTTTGGTTAGGGGCTAATTGGATCCTTCGATCATACTCAAACGGCTGAGAAAAATATAGGTTAGAAAGTCTAATTAAGAAAACGGAGATGTTTTATAGCTGTTTGGGGATGATCCGGACCCATCGGTGACGACTGAGTGGGTCGGGTTCGGGGAAGCTTTTGGACGCACGAGGGGGTCTGAGAACTGTGCGGAGAGGGTGGTCTGACAAAAGGCCACAGAGGCAAGGGGGTTTGATGGGCTCAGAGAAGAGAGAGAAGAGAGCGGTCCGAGAGAAGGTGATGAAGGCAAAGCTAGAAACCACAACGACGACGGATACATGTTTTGTAAAATGTCGGCAACGAAGTGCCGACGCAATGCAAATGAAGAAATGATTAATGCAACAAACAAATGAAACACGCGGCAACAATGAAAAACAAGGAAGGTGTCTCGAGCGTCGGTCTCTAGTCGTTACACGCCAACTATTACTTCTACTACTATGGCTAACGGTTAACAATGAAGTAAAGTAATTACGTGGCGTTTTTCATTGACAGGCAGGTCATACAATAAATTAAGACAACTCCTATGGCTCCTGCCGGATGTCATACTCATCGACATGCAAGTCGTGATTCCTATTACAAGAACATGATCAATCTCATACATCACATATATATAATTCATCACATCCTTTTGGCCATATCACATCACATAGCATACCCTGCAAAAACAAGTTAGACGTCCTCTAATTGTTGTTGCATGTTTTATGAGGCTGCTAAGGGTTTCTAGCAAGAACGTTTCTTACCTACGCAAAAGCCACAATGGTGATATGCCAATTGATATTTACCCTTCATAAGGACCCTCTTCATCGAATCTGATCCGACTAAAGTGGGAGAGACAGCCACCCACTAGTCACCTTATGCATCAAGTGCATGTCAGTTGGTGGAACCAGGCACACATAAGCGTACCTATAAGGTCGGTCCGGGCCGCTTCATCCCACAATGCTGCCGAATCAAGATAAGACTAGTAACGGTAAGCAAATTGAACAAATCATCTCCCACAACTATTTTGTGTTCTACTTGTGCATAGAATCTACGCATAGACCTAGCCCATGATGACAATGTTGGAGAACATAGCAATAATTCAAAATTTTCCTACGTGTCAACAAGATCAATCTAGGAGATGCTAGCAACGAGAGAGAGGGAGTGCATCTTCATACCCTTGAAGATCGCTAAGCGGAAGCGTTACAAGAACGCAGTTGATGGAGTCGTACTCGCGGCGATTCAAATCGTGGAAGAGCCGATCAAGCGCCGAACGGATGGCGCCTCCATGTTTAACACACGTACAGCCAAGGGACATCTCCTCCTTCTTGATACATCAAGGGGAGAGGAAAAGTTGAGGGAGAACTCTAGAAGCACGACGGCGTGGTGGTGGTGGAGCTCGTGGTTCTCCGGCAGAGCTTCGCTAAGCACTACGAGGATGAGGTGTTGGAGGAGGGAGGGGCTGCGCCATGGAAGGGGTTCGGCTGCCCTATCTCTCACTCACTATATATAGGGGAAGGAGGAGGAGGAGGCGCCTAGGGTTTCCCTAGGGGAGGGGCAGCGGCCACAAGGGAAACCCTAGATGGATTTGGGCACCCCCACCCCTAGGAAACTTGCCCCCAAAGCCGGGAGGCGCGGCTGCCCTAGGGGAGGCACCCCCACCTCTCCAGGTTACATGAGATGGGGTGGGAGGGGCGCACAGCCCCTTAGTGGGCTGGTGTGCCTCTCCCCTTGGCCCATAAGGCCCCCAACGCTTGCCGGGGCCTCCAAAACTCCTTTCAGTCACGCTGGTCGTCACCCGGTACTCCCAGAACAATTCCGGACTCCAATACCCTTCGTCCAATATATCATTCTTCACCTTCGGACCATTCTGGAGTTCCTCGTTATGTTGGGGATCTCATCCGGGACTTCGTACAACGTTCGGTAACCACATACTATTCCCATTACAACTCTAGCGTCATCGAACCTTATGTGTGTAGACCCTAGCGTAACCACATACTACGGGTTCGCAAACCATGCAGACATGACCGAGACATCTCTCCAACTAATAACCAACAACAGGATCTAGATACCCATGTTGGCTCCCACATGTTCCACGATGATCTCATCGGATGAACCACGATGTCGAGGATTCAGTCAATCCCGTATACAATTCTCTTTGTCCATCGGTATGTTACTTGCCCGAGATTTGATCATCTGTATTCCCATACCTTGTTCAATCTCGTTACCGGCAAGTCTCTTTACTCGTTCCGTAATGCATGATCATGTGGATAACTCCTTAGTCACATTGAGCTCATTATGATGATGCATTACCGAGTGGGCCCAGAGATACCTCTCCGTCATACGGAGTGACAAATCCCAGTCTCGATTCGTGCCAACCCAACAGACACTTTTGGAGATACTTGTAGTGCACCTTTATAGCCACCAAGTTACATTGTGACATTTGATACAACCAAAGCATGGATACTGTATCCGGGAGTTGCGCAATCTCATGGTCTAAGGAAATGATATGTGACATTAGAAAAGCTCTATCAAACGAACAACACGATCTTGTGCTATGCTTAGGATTGGGTCTTGTCCATCACATCATTCTCCTAATGATGTGATCCCGTTATCAACAACATCCAATGTCCATGGTCAGGAAACCATAACCATCTATTGATCAACGAGCTAGTCAACTAGAGGCTTACTAGGGACATGTTGTGGTCTATGTATTCACACATGTATTACGGTTTCCGGTTAATACAATTATAGCATGAACAATAGACAATTATCATGAACAAGGAAATATAATAATAACCATTTTATTATTGCCTCTAGGGCATATTTCCAACAGGCGGTTCCCAAATAGAAATCAAGATTATTCCTTTTTCCATCGTACTTTCCATTCCACGGCTAACCGTATCCACTGGTACCGTCCATACCAACACTTTCCAAGGAATTTATTGTTTGAAAACATAAAGTAAATTCAATTTTCATTTCGGGACTGGGCATCCGTATAATCTTTGTCGTATTCTAGTGCAATGTCAAGTGAATAAACACTCATCTTAAGAATAACACTTCTAGCAAGGAAAAATATCAGCCACCCCCTACCATTTCATGAGCGCTACAAGCACACAAAAAGGAAATTTATTTTGAAAATTAGACATGGCACATACAAATTTGTTTAGAACGGCAAGAGAATACCGCATATAGGTAGGTATGGTGGACTCATATGGCAAATTTGGTTTTAAGGATTTTGGATGCACAAGTAGTATTCCCACTTAGTGCAAGGGAAGGCTAGCAAATAATCCCTCCGTCCCAAAATAAGTGACTCAACTTTGTACTAGATTTAGTACAAAATTAGTACAAAGTTGAGTCACTTATTTTGGGATGGAGGGAGTAGATTGAGAAGCATCCAACCAAGAAATGATAAATCACATAAGCGAGCATTAAACATAACTAACATGAAATAATGCACCAAAAGTATGATGTAATTTCGTTGCATATCTATTGACTTTCATGCTTGCATAGGGAATCATAAACCTTAACATCAACATTCTTACTAAAGCATAATTGCTCACCAACATGACTCACATATCACTATAATCATATCGCAAAACTATTACAAAGAATCAAGTTTATTTTGTCCAATGATCTTCATGAAAGTTTTTATTATATCCCTCTTGAATATCTATCACTTTGGGACTAATTTCATATGTTGCTTTTGATAGCTCAAACAAATTTAAGTGAAGAACATGAGCATAAATATTTTCCATCTCTCAAAATAATTTATGTGAAGCATGAGATAATTTCTTCAAAAATTTACTAACTCTCAGATAAATCTAAGTGAAGCATGAGAGAATTTCTTAAAAAATATTAAAGCACACCGTGCTCAAAAGATATAAGTGAAGCACTAGAGCAATTCCAAAGCTCAAAAAAATTAAGTGAAGCATAAAGAGCAATTCTAACAAATCATAGCATAATTTTGTCTCTCTCAAATAGGTGTGTCCATCAAGGATAAATGATACAAACTAAAAAGCAAAACAAGCAAAGACTCATATAATACAAGGCTCTCCAAGCAAAACTCATGATATGTGATGAATAAAAATATAGCTCCAAGTAAAATACCGATGGTCGTTAGAAGAAAGAGGGGATGCCGCTCGGGCATCCCCAAGATTAGTTGATTGTTCCTCATTGGATAATAATTTGGGGTGCCATGGGTCATCCCCCAAGCTTAGGCTCTTCTTACTCCTTATTCCTTCATCCATCGTGATCTCACCCAAAACTTGAAAACTTCAATCACACAAAACTCAACAAAACCTTCGTGAGATCCGTTAGTATAACAAAGCAAATCACCACTCTAAGTACTGTTGCAAACCAATTAATATTTTATTTTTGCATTATATCTACTATATTCCCAGTTTACTATGGCTCATACCCCTCGATAAAGTCCATAGATTCATCAAAATAAGCACACAACGCAAAGAAAACAAATTTTTTTCAAAAACAGAATAGTCTGTAGCAATCTGAAAACTTCGAATACTTCTGTAATTCCAAAAATTCTGAAAAATAAGGAAAACCTAGGAAATTTATATATCATCTCGTGAAAAAATCAGAATTTTATCATGCTTCTGTGATTAACTAAAATTGTTTTACTAGGCGCAAAAGTTTGTGTTTTTCAACAAGATCAAATCAACTATCAGCCAACATGATCCCAAAGGCTTTGCTTGGCACAAACATTAATTAAAACATGAAAAACACAATCACAAGTCTAGCATAATTGTGCAAACACTCAATAACAGAAAGAAAAAATGGAAGAATAAATTTTATTCATTTGGTTGCCTCCCAACAAGCACTATCGTTTTATGCCCCTAGCTAGGCATAATATTTCAACGATGCTCACACGAAAGATAAAAATTGAAACACAGAGAGAGCATCAGGAAACATGTGAAAATCACTTTTAAGTCTAACATACCTCCTATGCATAGGAATTTTATAGGTAAACAAATCGTCAAAACAATCAAAGACTAGTATATGCAAGGAAGAAGAATAAAACATAGACAATCTCAACATAACAAGAGGAAATTTAATAACATGGAAATTTCTACAACCATATTTTCCTCTCTCATAAGAATTACATGTAGGATCATAATCAAATTCAACAATATAGCTTTCACATAACATATTCTCTACATGATCCACATGCATGCAAAGTTGACACTCTTCCAATATAGTGGGATTATCACCAACTAAAGTCATGACCTCTCCAGACCCACTTTTATCAAATATTTCATAAGATTGAAGACTCTCCAAATATGTGAGATTATTTTTACCTAAAGTTGACTCTCTTCCAAACCGACTTTAAATATTATTGCAAACATTATTATAAATATCACATTCATCATGAGGCTTAAATAAATTTCCAAGATCATAAGAAACATTATCACCCCAATCATGATCATTGCAATAAGTAGTGGACATAGCAAAACAAGCATCCCCAAGCTTGGGGTTTTGCATATCACTAACACAATCGACATTAATAAAATTTGTAATAACATCATTGCAATCATGCTTTTCATTAAAGGAGCTATCAAGTGTGGGTGCAATAGCAATAAATTCATGTTTAACATAAGGAACTGTAGGAAGTTCATCTTCCATAGCTTCATGCATATCCTTATTTTCTTCCAAAGCAACGGACATTCTCTCAATATAATCTTTAACATAGGCATTACGAGCATAGTTTTCATAGAAATATTTAAGTATGTCAAATTTTTCAGATTTGTAGAGAGTAAGATCATACTTTTCAATCAAAGAAGCAACTTCATAAGCACCCTTAAAAGTAACAAATTGTTCAATTTGTTCGATCATAGTAACTATAAACCTCCTTGGCACAAGAAGATAAGATTTCATTGTCATTAAACTCACATAGATAGGGGAGGTGTTTTTTAGGGTTCTTCAAGCAACAAGTAAAATCATGAATTTCACAAAGATTCCAAGCATAGCATACAAAACAATTTATTTGATTCCATAAGAGCTTCCCTTTTTCAAAAAAACAATGACGCGCAAAATGAGCATGCTCATCTAATGATTTTCCCTCAACTAAACTAGTTGGGGTTTCAGCACGAGCACATATGGATCGAAGACGACCCTGGTAGAAAACTTTGAGTGGATCCATAACAATAGATTTTTAGCAAGCAAAGATGCAAGCAAAATAGGAGGCACATGGAAAGACAAGCAAACATAAGATCGAAGCAGAAAATGGCGAACAGAAAAGAGGGCGAATAAAACGACAACATTTTGTGAAGTGGAGGAGATGAAAACAAGAGGCAAATGGCAAATGATGTAAATTGTAAGGAGATGAGATTTGTGATTAGGAACCTGATAGAATGTAAATTGCAAGGAGATGAGATTTGTGATTAGGAACCTGATAGATGTTGATGATGTCTCCCCGACAATGGCACCATAAATCCTTTCTTGATGGCTCGTGTCCACGTCAGTATTTTCCCCGAAGAGGAAGGGATGATGCAGCACAGCTATAGTAGGTATTTCCCTCAGTGATGATACCAAGGTTATCAAACCAGTAGGAGAACCACGCAACACTATGTAAAGGATACATGCACACAAAGAACAAATACTTGCAACCTGACATGTAAGAGGGGTTGTCAATCCCTCCCGAGTAAAAGATAGATTGGTTTGTAGTAGATTGGATAAATAGATCTCGCAGAAACGCAAAATAAAAAAATTGCAGCAAGGTATTTTTGGGTTTTTGGAATAATAGATCTGAAAAGAAAAGAGGCAAATAACAGATCGGAAAGCAAATATGATAAAGAATAGACCCGGGGGCCGTAGATTTCACTAGTGGCTTCTCTCGAGAAAAATAGCATATGATGGGTAAACAAATTACTATTGGGCAATTGATAGAACTTCAAATAATTATGAAGATATCCAGGAGATGATCATTACATAGCCATCATGTCCAAGATTAGTAAACCAACTCCTGCCTCCATTTACTACTATTACTCCACACATCGACCGCTATCCAACATGCATCTAGTGTATTAAGTTCCTAGAAAAACAGAGTAATGTAATAAGAATGATGACAGGATGTAGACAAGATCTATTCATGTAGGAATAGACCCCATCTTGTTAGCCTTAATAGAAACGATACATACGTGTCATGTCCCCTTCTATCACTTGGATTCAGCACCGTAAGGTCGAACCCATCACAAAGCACCTCTTCCCATGGCAAGAGAAATCGATCTAGTTGGCCTAACTAAACCGGAGATTCGAAGAAGAAATACGAGGCTATAAGTAATCATGCATATAAGAGATCAAAACTCAAATAACTTTAATGGATAAAATAGATATGATCATGAACATAAAATTCATCGGATCCCAACAAACACACCGCAAAAGAGTTACATTAAATAGATCTCCAAGAGACCATTGTATTGAGAATCAGAAGAGAGAGAGGAAGCCATCTAGCTGCTGCCTATGGATCTGTAGGTCTGTAATGAACTACTCACGCATCATGGGAGAGGTACCAATGAGGATGATGAACCCCTCCGTGATGGTGTCTAGATTGGATTTGGTGTTTCTGGAACTTGCGGCGGCTGGAATTGTGTTTTGTCGACTCCCCTAGGTTTTTTGGATTTTTGGGGTATTTATAGAGCAAAGAGGCAATGCGGGAGGCTACCGAGGTGGGCACAATCCTCTGGTACTTCTTTGGCCCATCTTGTGTCTTCTGGTCCAGAAAAATTCTCCAAAAAGTTTCGCTGCATTTGGACTCCATTTGGTATTTATTTTCTGCGAAGTAAAAAACAAGCAAACAACAACTGGCACTGGGCACTATGTCAATAGCTTAGTCCCAAAAAATGATATAAAGCTGCTATAAAATGATTGTGAAACATCCAAGAATGATAATATAATAGCATGGAACAAGCAAAAATTATAGATACGTTGGAGACGTATCACTGTACTATTTTTTTGACATTAACTGTTTTCAGTCTTCATGCCTATTTAGGCTAAAGGACATGGACAAAAAGGTATAACCAATTGGTGGCATAAGAAGCACCAGGATTTTCTCGGTTCTCATGACATTCGTTTGAGGACAATAACGCTGGAAGGATATGCATCCAACCATCCAAACACTAGCTTTGTCACATTCTTCCTGTTGAATGCGAGAGTGTTATTGTCCATGAGGATTAAGTTTTTAACAAAAACTTTCTCACGGATGGACATGTTGAACAGCATAAAAACTTTCAGGTGGACAAAAGGGCTTCTGAACATGCTCGACTTCTATTTACAACAACTTGTCTTGATGTACCAGTAGATTATCTGGCCCATGATCTTGATTTTATGGATCCATTTGATTGTGACTACCGAAAACTTTGGTTGAGTTAGTTGTTATTGTCCTGTTCAATCTGGATTTTGTGTAAACCTGATGAACTATTAATCATCGTGCTTTTGTACCTTCTGTAAGCTGGAGTTAGATATTGCTTCCCTTTTCAACTCGGCTTTGACCCATATTTTCTCTCGTACAATCCGAAGTTTCTATGTGAAGCCTCATGGTTCCGAGAGGGAACTTGGTCACACGATCTGTGTGCGAAACGACATACGCTGTATCCTCCCGCCTTGATTTATTTTACAGGGGCAACATGCAACTATGCTAAGCATATGAAATTATTCAGGGTTCATTTCACCTTTTTATACATTGATTTTCCTAGGTATTTTTAACAAATAGCCACCATGTTTTTATCGTAAACAGTCATATTAGTCCAACCATGGGCATTAAACTAACCATTTACTATCACAGACAGCTATTTGATTAGACGGGACGACTGTGAGCAATCCGCCGTGCACACTCACCATACTGGGAAGCACCGTGAGCACTGCAATTTATTGTTGGTTTTGGACTTTTGTTTCGGATGCCTTGGGAAGGTATGTAGAAACCCTAATGGAGTCGATGAAACACAATTCCAGCCGCCACAAGTTCCAAAACCACGAGATCCAATCTAGACACCATCACGGTGGGGTTCATCATCCTCATTCGTGCCTCTCCGATGATGCGTGAGTAGTTCATTGTAGACCTACGGGTCTGTACGCAGTACCTAGATGGCTTCCTCTCTATCTCTCTTTTGATTCTCAATACAATGGTCTCTTGGAGATCTATTTGATCTAACTCTTTTTTGCAGTGTGTTTGTTGGGATCCGATGAACTTTGAGTTTATGATCAGATCTATTTATCCATGAAAGTTATTTGAGTTTTAATCTCTTATATGCATGATTATTTATAGCCTCGTATTTCTTCTTCGAATCTTTGGTTTAGTTTCGCTAACTAGATCGATTTTTCTTGCCATGGGAAGAGGTGCTTTCTGATGGGTTCGATCGTGCGGTGTTCTTTCCTAGTGACAGAAGGGGCAGCAAGACACATATTGATCGTTGCTATTAAGGATAACAAGACGGGGTCTATTCCTACATGAATATATCATGTCTACATCATGTCATCGTTCTTATTGCATTACTCCGTTTCTCCATGAACATAATACACTAGATGCATGGTGGATATCGGTTGATGTGTGGAGTAATAGTAGTAGATGCAGACAGGAGTCGGTCTACTAATCTTGGACATGATGCCTATATATTGATCATTGCCTGGATATTGTCATAATTCACTACTAGAAAAAGGCCGACTAGTGGCGCACCAGTTTTGCCTACTAATGGCGCACTACTGGTGCGCCACTAGTACCACGCCACTAGTATTTTTTACTAATGGTGCACCACTGGTGCGCCATTAGTTTGCCTAGAGGTGCGCCATTACTATTTGACTTAGTAATGGCGCACCACATAGAAGTGCGCCATTAGTAATAAGTTTTTTCCAAAAAAAATTTCAATTTTTTTATTTTTTTAAAAAAAATTCAATTTTTTTAAAAAAAAATCAAATTTTTTTATTAATCTCGGGTCACTATGGCTTAATCTCGGGTCAATATGCTTAATCTCAGGTCAAATCTCACTACGTGGTCAAACTTCCCAAAAGGTCACCCATCCTCACACTACTCCAGAGTTCTATCCAACCCCATCACCAACTCACTTCACAGGCACTTGTTGATACATCTAGCATATCAATCATATTAAACCTTGTTGATGTTTAGGACTTTGTTCATGTTCATGAGTGTGATGAAATTTTGAAAAAATATTTCAAACTTTCGTTCATATTACGTATCATACTTTGAAAAAAAAAATCCCGAAAAAAATTGAAACTATTTTTTTCTGTTACTAGTGGCGCACCTAGCATACGGTGCGCCACTAGTAAGTTTGAATTTTTTTGAATTTTTTTGCCTCCAGATCTTAAAAGCCCCGTAACTTTTTTTCTGTTAGGTTTTTGAGGATTTTGAAAATGTTTAACGGGGTTGCCCCGGTTAAATTCGGATGTAACTTTTCGAGTAGATGATTTGTCATATAGAAAACTTTTTAATCCGAGTTCGTATGCAAAAGTTATGCCCATTTTACAAATTCCAGAGAGGTTTTGCAAATAAAGTCGAAATTCATATTTGTAAATTTTCCCAACAACTAGACCACATATCACATGGGAAACTTATTTTCTTTTATTTTTTTGACATTTTCATCATTTTCTTTTATTTTTTTAAAAACTGAAAAGGCGGTCCACAGGGGGGGTGCATGCGAGGGAATTTTTGGGCCAAGTTAGTAATGATGCACCGTGGGGGTGGTGCGCCATTACTAATTGAAGTAGTAATGGCTCAACTAGTAATGGCGCACCACCCTCACGGTGCGCCATTACTAGTTTTCAAAAAATTGAAAAAAATTACTAGTGGCGCACCATGGATGTGGTGCGCCATTACTAGTTTAACTAGTAATGGCGCACTATCCCCTAGTGCGCCATTACTAGTTTTGAAAAAAAAATTGAAATTTTTTTACTAATGGTGCACCGTGGATGTGGTGCGCCATTACTAGTTTTCAAAAAATAATAAAAAAATCTTGTTACTAATGGCGCACCGTGGATGTGGTGCGCCATTAGTATTTGGACACTAATGGCGCACCAACACATGGTGCGCCATTAGTATATAGTAGTGGCGCACCACATGTCTGGTGCGCCATTAGTGTCAATTTCATCTATAGCCCTTTTTCTAGTAGTGATTATTTGAGGTTTTATCAATTGCCCAATAGTAATTTGTTTTCCACCATGTGCTATTTCTTGAGAGAAGCCACTAGTGAAATCTATGGCTCTCGTGTCTATTCTTTATCGTATTTGCGTTCCGATCTATTATTTTCCTTTGAGATCTATTTTTATTTGATTTAATTTTCAGATCTATTACTCCAAAACCCAAAAATACTTTGCCGCTCTTTTTATTTGCATCTTTTATTTTGCGTTTATTCGAGATCTATTTATCCAATCTATCACAAATTTTATCCCGTCAACTTGACAATTTCTAGAACCGTTACCCGAAAAGGGATTGACAACCCCTTATAAGTGTTGGGTTGCAAGTATTTGTTCTTTGTGTGCGGGTACCATTTACATAGTGTTGCTTAGTTCTCCTACTGGATTGACACTTGGTTTCATAAATGAGGGAAATACCTACCATAGCTGTGCTACATCGTCCCTTCCTCTTTGAGGAAATACCGACGTAGTTCAAGCGACATCAAAAGGAATTTCTGGCGCCGTTGCTGGGGAGACATCATCAAGATCTATCATGTTCCTAATTACAAATCTCCTCTACTTGCTATTTACATTATTTGCCATTTGCCTCTCGTTTTCATCTCCCCCACTTCACAAAAATTTGTCATTTTATTTGCCCTCTTTTTCATTCCTCGTTTTCTCGTCTAACCTCTTATTTTCTTGAACGTGGGCAGAAACATATGATGGCCTAACTCCTAAAATTGGAAGATCTAGCAATCTGGATGCTAATTTTTTTGGTTCGGGGCAAGGGAATGTTATGGGGAAAGAACATATCCAAGAATTTTTCAATTGTGTTGGCAATTTGACTCTTGATGATGCTTCTATACTCAAAAGAACTAAATCTTATGCGGAAGCTATTTCAAAACTAGTTCTAAAACTTGAAAATAGATTTATCTGTACCCATCTGATAACCCACATGTATAGGGGATCTCAAAAGTTTTCGAGGGTAGAGTATTCAACCCAAATTTATTGATTTGACACAAGGGGAGCCAAAGAATATTCTCAAGTATTAGCAGTTGAGTTGTCAATTCAGCCATACCTGAAAGACTTAATATCTGCAACAAAGTATTTAGTAGAAAAGTAGTATGGAAGTAATGGTAACAGTGGCAAAAGTAAAAATAGCAGTTTTGTAGCAATTGTAATAGTGGTAACGAAAAAGTAACTTAGCAAAGCTCAATATGAAACAAACTCGTAGGCAATGGATCAGTGATGGATAATTATGTCGGATGGCATTCATCATGCAACAGTTATAACCTTGGGTGACACAGAACTAGCTCCAATTCATCAATATAATGTAGGCATGCATTTCGTATATAGTCATATGTGCTTATGGAAAATAACTTGCATGACATCTTTTTTCCTACCCTCCTGTGGCAGCGGGGTCCTAATGGAAACTAAGGGATATTAAGGCCTCCTTTTAATAGAGAACCGGAACAAAGCAATAGCACTTAGTGAATACATGAACTCCTCAAACTACGATAATCACTGGGAAGAATCCCAATTATTGTCACCTTGGGGTATGCAGATCGTAAATCGTAATAGGTGTCTACAACTTGCAAGATCGGATCAAGAACACAAATATATTCATGAAAACATAATAGGTTCAGATCTGAAATCATGGCACTCAGGCCCTAGTGACAAGCATTAAGCATAGCAAGGTCATAGCAACATCAATCTCAGAACATAGTGGATACTAGGGATCAAACCATAACAAAACTAACTCGATTACATGATAAAGCTCATCCAACCCATCACCATCTAGCCAGCCTACGATGGAATTACTCACACACGGCGGTGAGCATCATGAAATTGGTGATGGAGGAAGTTTGGTGATGATGATGGCGATGATTTCCCCTCTCTGGAGCCCCGAACAGACTCCACATCTGCCCTCCTGATGAAGAACAAGGGGTGACGGCGGCTCCGTATCGTAAAACGCGATTAATCCTTCTCTCTAATTTTTTTCTCCCCGCATGTTAATATATGGAGTTGGAGTTGAGGTCGGTGGAGGTCCAGGGGACCCACAAGGCAGTGGGCGTGCCCTGGGGGCGCGCCTCCGCCCTTGTGGACAACTGGTTGGTCCCCTCTAGTTGATTCTTTAGCCAATATTTTTATTTATTACAAAAATATTCTCTGTGAAGTTTCAGGTCATTCCGATAACTTTTATTTCTGCACAAAAATAACACCAAGGCAATTCTGCAGAAAATAATGTCAGTCCGGGTTAGTTCCATTCTACGCAAATTAGTGTCCAAAACAAGGGCAAAAGAGTTTGAAAAGGTAGATACGATGGAGACGTATCAACTCCCCATGCTTAACCCATTGCTTGTCCTCAAGCAATTCTGTTGACAAACTGAAAGTGATAATAAAAACTTTTACAAACTCTGTTTGATATTGTTGTTGCAAATATGTAAAGCCAGCATTCAGGTTTTCAGCAAAGACCATGAACTAACCATATTCACAATAAGGTCTCAGATTTACTCATATCAATTGCATAATCAACCAGCGAGCAAAAATAATGAATCTCAGATGACAACACTTTTTCAAAACAATCATGATATGATATAACATAATGGTATGTCACTAGCCCTTTCTGAGACCGCAAAACATAAATACAGAGCACCCCTGAAGATCAAGGACTGACTAGACATTGTAATTCATGGTAAAAGAGATCCAGTCACAGTCATACTCAATATCAATTAATAACAAAGCATACAAATGACAATGGTGCTCTCTAACTGGTGCTTTTTATAAGAGGATGATGACTCAACAATAAAAGTAAATACATAGGCCCTTCACAGAACGAAGCAGGGATTTGCAGAGGTGCCAGAGCTTGAGCTTTAAAATAGAGATGAATATAATTTTGAGCGGTATGCTTTCATTGTCAACATAACAACCAAGAGATCTCGGTATCTTCCATACTAGATACATTATAGGCGTTTCTCAAACAGAATGGTAAAGTTTTTACTCCCCCTCCACCAACAAGCACATTCCATGGCTAGTCCAAAACAACGGGTGTCGTCCAACTAACAACAACCCTGGGGGAGTTTTGCTCGAAGTTACATTTTGATTTGATTTGAGAACGGAACTGGGCATCCCTAATACCAGCCACATTCTCGTGAATGATGAGTGGAGTACACTTATCATGAGAATAACCCACCTAGCATTGAAGAAACTGACAGCCCCCAGTCGCTACCTGAGCGATTCGGGCATACAAAACAGATTATTATTTGAAGGTTTAGAGTTTGGCACATGCAAATTTACTTGGAACGGCAGGTAAATACCGCATATAGGTAGGTATGGTGGACTCATATAGAACAACTCTGGGTTTATGGAAGTGGATGCACAAGCAGTATTCCCGCTTAGTACAAGTGAAGGCTAGCAAAAGATTGAGGAGCAACCAACTAGAGAGCGACAATAGTCATAAACATGCATTGAGATTAACCAACATTGAATGCAAGCATGAGTAGGACATAAATCACCATGAACATAAATATCATGGAGGCTATGTTGATTTTTTATAACTACATGTGTGAACATGTGTCAAGTCAAGCCACTTAAATCATTCAAAGGAGGAACCGTCCTATTATACTACATCACAACCATTTTAAAAGCATGTTGGCATGCAAAGTAAACCATTATATACTCCTAGCAAATTAAGCATGGCATGAGTAACTATAATCTCTAATTATCATAGCAAACATGTTTCATTTATAATAGGCTGAATCAAGAACGATGAACTAAACATATTTACAAAAACAAAATAGGTCGATGTCGGGGAAAATATACACGGGTATGTATTTTCCCCTGACTCGTGCACGGGCAAGTCAAGGTCAAGCCAGAATGCAAGAAACCAAGATCTCCAAAGAACCGACGTGCAGATCGAGAGGACCAGGATCGAGCTAGAGAAGCAAGATACCATTAGGAGAAGGCCTCCTTTGTCGGGTAGGAGAGCCCGGCAAAGGGCGAGGCCATGCCCAGAAGAAGACAGCCGAGGCATCCCAACAGGGCCTGCCGGGACTCATGGAGACGAGACCACCTCACCAACCAGTCCACCACGACCCACGTCGTCGATCAGTGCGGTGTCAAGCCGCAAAGTGACTAAGTAGCAGCCATTCACCACATGGTAGCCTCTCCCTACAAGAAAAACACACAGATGACACCCGTCCTGCAACGTGTCAAACAAGAAGGCGTGAAGCTGGCAAGATGGCCCGGCAAGCCTTGCCGGGCAACCAACGATGTGAAGTTGAGCGGTGCATTTAATGTGCCCTATCAGCCCACAGAGTTAGGTATGATATGTGGCACCCTGGCTCAGAGAAACCGGAACGCCCCGTATTCCAGCCCAGAGATCGAGGAGAAGTCTCTGGAATACGGCACTGCTTGACATAGAACAAATCAGCTATTATTACAAGAATAATAATACCAGGGTCTGATGTTACAAAGAAGCACATCATCATGGCGACACTATGCCTGCGATACTACACTTGCTCTACGCTAGCAGCGGAACAACTCGTAGCAGCGGAATACTTCTAGCAGCAGAACAACGACGAAGGTGGTGAACTCCACTCCACAGGGACTCTGGCTGGGACACGATCTAGCTCGCACGCACGGCAAACATCGACAAGCAATCAAGCAATCATGGCATCACCTGCAATCTGGCATGACACGCCAGGTCAATACATTGAATGTACTTGCAAGCTCACAACAACCATAAACATCAAGGCAAGACAATAACATAGCGTTAACAGGTTAATTATTTAACAACTAACATGATGAAACAACTACTAAGCATGGTATGAAACTGATACAATACTAATAAATCACCATCTCAGATCTCCATAACCATATCTCTCTTGGCTAACCGGCCAAGCAATATACCATCTCGATCACCTCGTGATCAAAACCAAATGGTGATCTTTCCGGCGAGCACAACCATGACCAACACTTGGTCTCAAACGTCATCATCAACATCCTGCCAATCTGTACTGCTCAACATATCAACATATAGATATATCACCTATAAGTCATTCCGTCATGTGAGTGTTGATCGAACAGTGTGAGCTAGTACGAACCCTTGCCCATGACCGAGGACGCGGCTATCGATAGATTTAAATACACACTCTACAGAGGTAGCACACTTTACCCACACCACGGAACCAATGGCCTCGCACTCCCATTCGGGTGGACCAACGACGTTCTGACAAAACCGATCTATTGCCATGACACTCTCCCGGCCACTCCGAACCACTGCCAACTGGGCTAGTCCTGGGTGGCCCAGCGTATACCAAAGACACAACGACCACCATCGTGGCCAAAATGTCCCTGACGGGGACCGTGCACATAACAACAACAACGGGCACACAAGGTTATGTCTGCTTACCGGGCCAGGGTACCGCATGGCCATAACCTTCCCTAATTGGAGGCACCGGCGAGAGGCACGGCAATAGACCGCATTAGGGCCTTCCCATAAAGGCAAATGTGGTTGCACTCGAGAAAGCCTGGTTCGTGTGGCACCTGAACAACTTAATGACAGAATTTATCCCCAAAAGTATAACTGTGATAACTGATACTCCAATATCAACTATCAAACTATAATCCAAGTCATAGCAAAATCCAAAAAATAATCCAAGCCTAATATCATCACCTCAAAATACTCCAAGGGTATCACATCACTAATATCATTATGAATCCGAAAACAATAATCCTACTACTCCAATAACAAGAATAAAGCTATTCGACTAAGATCCACATGTAAACATCATCTTCAAAACTAATACTCCAACCAACAGAACATCAACTAGCATCATGAAAATAATCATGCTAACCACTAATAATCCAAAGGCAACATGATATCCAAAGTAATACTCCAAAATATAATAACAGATATCATCGTGAAAATAATCCTAACAGCCACTAAGAATCCAAAGTCACATGATATCCAAAGTAATGCTCCAAGGTAATAATAGATACCATCATGACAATAATCACACTAGCCACTAAGAATCCAAAGGCACATGATATCCAAAGTAATACTCCAAAGCATAATACCATCATGGACATAATCATAATAGCCACTAAGAATCAAAAGGCAACATGTCATACACATAATCATCAAAATATAAGTCCTAGAACTCCAAGCAATATCATGGAAACATCAACATCAAAGCAATACTCCGAGAAATGCCATGAACAAATCATAGATAGCTACTGCAATATTTTAAACAAGTTCAAATAACTTAAACCCTGTCACTTCATTGCAATCATGCACATGGAGGGTGTGGCTTGCCTAGGGGTGGAAGAAATCACCAAGAAGAGTGCGAGAAGCTTGCTGATTAATGGCAAGGAAAAAATGGTCATTTTCAGAATGTTGAAACATAATGAAAATGATACCAACAGAACGGGCTCGACGAAACGAAGAAGTGGGCTTTGGAATCACCTCATTTGGAATTTTGAGCAAAAAGATATAGCTATTTTTCTGCGAGGGACCCATCTATAAAGAAATATTTTTTAGCCTGGGCCTAAACAGAAAAACTGAAAGCGCCTACGGCTGAGATACGTTTTCAGAAAAGACAAACGTATTTTCAGTCGTTGTTAACCAATGTACGCTTTCTGGACAGGAAAACGTATTCCGGAGGATACGTGTCCACTTATCTGACTAGGCAGAGGCGGGACTGGGCGCGCGGTCGCTGATGGGCGGGTCCCACAGGTTGTGGGGCCCATCACTTATCCAGCTAGGCAGGCGGGGTTGTAACACCCTGGATGTAATTTACCTTATATGTACTCCAACTCTTGCCGTTTCTGGCGCTAAGTTATTTTATTTCCTCGGGTTCGGGTTTTTGTCTCCGTGTGTTGTTGTCGTTGTCATGCATCTCATATCATGTCATCATGTGCATTGCATTTGCATGCGTGTTCGTCTCATGCATCCGAGCATTTTCCCTGTTTTGCATTCCGGCGCTCCTATCTCCTCTGGTGGTCCTTTCTACCTTCTTTTCGTGTGTGGGGGTTAAACATTTCCGGATTGGACCGAGACTTGCCATGCGGCCTTGGTTTACTACCGGTAGACCGTCTGTCAAGTTTCGTACCATTTGCACTTCGTTTGATACTCCAACGGTTAACCGAGGGACCGAGAAGGCCTCGTGCGTGTTGCAGTCCAACACCCTTCTAATTTGGCCCAAAACCCACCAAAACCCTCTCCCTCATTTAGAGCGTTCGATCACGATCGCGTGGCCGAAAACCGCACCTCATTTGGACTCTCCTAGCTCCCTCTATGCCTATATAAAGAACCCCCTCCCAAATTCACGGGTCTTCTTCCCCCCTAACCCTAGATCAGCTCCACCTCTCCGCCGGACGCGTCCAATTCGGACCGGACGTTATCCGCTTGCCGCCGCCGACCTACCAGACGACGCCACGTGTCCCGGCGCGCCCACATCGCCGCCCCCTCCGCCGCCGGCCCGCCAGGCCCGCGCGGGGCCCTCCCCGGCCCGCGCGCCCGCCGCCGCCTGTCGCCCGCTCCGCCACGTCGCCTCCCGCGCCTGGCCGCGCGCACCCGCCACCCGAGATCCGCGCCGCCGCGGCCTGCCTCCTCCGCCGGCGCCGACCTCCCCTGCCCGCGCCGCCGCAACTCCCTCCAACTCCGGCCTCCTCCGCGAGCTCTCCGGCGAGCCCTAGCTCCGGGCACCGCGTGGGAACTCCGGCGAACCTCCTTCTCCGGCCATCCTTGGCTTTCGTGCGCGCCAGATCTGGATCGGGTCAAGACCTAGGGTTGACCCCGAGATATTTCTAAGTCTTTCTTCTGCAGTATTTTTATGCCATGTTCATCGCATCATAACTACGCATCCGTAGCTCCGTTTTGGGCGTGTAGCATATCAAAATGTTCGCCTCAGAGAGCAAATCATTTCGTCTCATTGCATCATTTTCATTTGATCTCATCGTGATGCCCGAAATGCTATTGGAAGAGAGCTATTTGAGTTAATTCTCAGATCTGCTGCATCAAATAGCTATTTGTCATTTTTGCCATGATTAATGTGTGCATGATATGCTCCTGAGCTCTGCATGTGTTTTGTTATATGCCATGCCATCTTTACAGAGGTGCTTACCATGTATTTTTGTGATATGTGTGGTGACTAGCACGAGCTTGCAAAGTAGTGCATTCGTTAATGCTGATTTCAGGGACTCAGAATTTTCACTAAGTCCTTGATTTGTTCTTAGCAATATGCCATATGTTCATGTTGTTTCCTAGTGATCCGTGCCTCTTTTGAGGATGATCAGTAAGGATGATTTGTTAATATTGTGGTGCTCTATCCATCCATGTCTTTGTTTGCCGTTATGGAGCACCATAGCTTGAGTCAATCGAGCTCTACTTTTGCTATTTCGTGAATCCTGGCAGATTGTCTACTTGTTAGTGATTTTGCCGAGGATGTTGTTGTTGAGCCGTGCATGCTATGTTGTTGTTCTTGCCATGTGTGGCTCTCATAATATGTATTCTTGATGGGTGTATGCTTAGTTTGTAATGCCTTGCTCCGTAGTGAGTGCATCGAGCTCGTAAACATGCCTACTCGTTAATAGATTTGCATGTTCGAGTTTTTCTCTAAGTCTGAGATCTGATTATGTTTTTGCCATGTTCACATGCTTGCAATTGTATTTTCTGATCCCTTTTGGTTCAAGGTCACTAAGAGACTTTTTGTAAGCACTTTGAGTAGCTCCATACCATGCTTTTCTTTGCCATGTTAAGTTCCTTTAGCATATAGTTGTCTTGCTTCAAAGTGTGCTACCTGATCTGAAATTCCAGACTAGTGTTAATTTCACTAAGTCTGAAACCTGTTTATCGTTTGCATTTTTGACATGCTTGTTTGAACCTGTTAATGGATGAATTGGCCGTAGCTCAGTGTTCTTCTTTTGTCAAGAATCATGAGTGGATCCATGCCATGTATTTTTTTGTCATGTTTGAGTGCTGTAGCATGTTTGTCTTGATGCATTTAGATGGCTACTTGCTGTTTATCGCAGACCGGTGCCATATTTGTTTTGCTTGCCATTTCCAAACCGTGCATCCGATTCCGGTGATGTTAATATCGATTTCAACCGAAATCACCTCACCTTTCTAGTGGCACTCTTGGATTTCCAAGTTGAGGCCAGGTTCAATCATTCCTTGTCAAATCTTGCATATGCATCACATATCGCACCCCGCATAGCATACCATGTTTGCATCATGTTGTTTGAGCTTTGCACGTGGTTGATTGTGTTCCTTTTGCTTGTTTGTCTTGTTTGGGTAGAGCCGGGAGACGAGTTCGCTAACGAGGAGCCCATTGAGTTTTCTTTCAAGGATCCAGTCAACTCTGACAACTTTGCAGGCAAGATGATCATACCCTCGAAATCACTTCTATCTTTGCTTTGCTAGATGCTCGCTCTTTTGCTATGCCTATGCTACGATGCCTACCACTTGCTTATCATGCCTCCCGAATTGCCATGTCAAACCTCTAACCCACCATGTCCTAGCAAATCATTGATTGGCTATGTTACCGCTTTGCTCAGCCCCTCTTATAGCGTTGCTAGTTGCAGGTGAAGATTGGAGACCGTTCCTTGTTGGAACATTGTTTATTGTTGGGATATCATTATATTATCTTGTTCTCTTAATGCATCTATATACTTGGTAAAGGGTGGAAGGCTCGGCCTTTTTCCTAGTGTTTTGTTCCACTCTTGCCGCCCTAGTTTCCGTCATATCGGTGTTATGTTCCCGGATTTTGCATTCCTTACGCGGTTGGGTGATAATGGGAACCCCTTGACAGTTCGCCTTGAATAAAACTCCTCCAGCAATGCCCAACCTTGGTTTTACCATTTGCCACCTAGCCTCTTTTTCCCTTGGGTTTCCGGAGCCCAAGGGTCATCTTATTTAAACCCCCCTGGGCCAGTGCTCCTCTGAGTGTTGGTCCGAACTGGGCAGCCTGCGGGGCCACCTCGGGGAAACTCGAGGGTTGGTTTTACTTGTAGCTTGACCTATCTGAGTGTGCCCTGAGAACGAGATATGTGCAGCTCCTATCGGGATTTGTCGGCACATTCGGGCGGTGTTGCTGGACTTGTTTTGTCTTTGTCGAAGTTGTCTTGTAGAACCGGGAAACCGAGTCTGATCGGAATGTCTCGGGAGAAGGTTTATCCTTCGTTGACCGTGAGAGCTTGTGATGGGCTAAGTTGGGACTCCCCTGCAGGGATTTGAACTTTCGAAACCCGTGCCCGCAGTTATGGGCAGATGGGAATTTCTTAATGTCCGGTTGTAGATAACTTGAACCTTAACTTAAATAAAATGAATCAACTGAGTGTGTAACCGTGATGGTCTCTTCTCGGCGGAGTCCGGGAAGTGAACACGGTGTTGGAGTAATGTTTGTCGTAGGTTGTCTCTTTAGTTCTTCGTTCATGCTTTGCCTTCTCTTCTCGCTCTCTTTTGCGATCGGGTTAGCCACCATATATGCTAGTCGCTTGCTGCAACTCCACATATTACCTTGCCTTACCTATAAGCTTAAATAGTCTTGATCGTGAGGGTGCGAGATTGTTGAGTCCCGATGGCTCACAGATTACTTCCAAACCAGATGCAGGGCCCGATGACTCCATTCCAGATGATGCGCTTGAGCTCAAGTGGGAGTTCGACGAAGACTCACGCCGTTAGTATGTGTCTTTCCCTGATGATCAGTAGTGGTGCCTGGTTGGGGCGATCGGGACCATGTCACATGTTGTGGTTGATCTTTTATTTTGGTACCGTAGTCAGACCATGAGTGTATTGGATGATTGTAATGCTATTTATGTACTTTGTGTGACGTGGCGAGTGTAAGCCAACTATGTACCTTTCCCCTTATTATCTATTTACATGGGTTGTTGTGAAGATTACCTTACTTGCGACATTGCTTTCAATGCGGTTATGCCTCTAAGTCATGCTTCGACATGTAGGAGACATAGCCGCATCGAGGGCGTTACAAGTTGGTAATCAGAGCCTTCCTCGACCTTAGGAGCCCCCCTGCTTGATCGAACTAGCAGCCGTTGTTGAGTCTAGAAAAAAATATTTTGAGTCATTTAGGAATTATATATCAGAGAGTTTAGGAATTATTTTTACTCCCCAGTCCCTGCATCGCTTTGGTAAGGCATCCTGACGTAGAGTTTTGTCTCTTCTCTTCTCAAATTTCACTAAAAAAAATTTAGGATCACGCGGGTATCTTGGAATCGTTCTGATCGATTTGTGATGAGAACATTGTTCTTGGTGCCTCCTGTCATTTAGGGGTTGTGGCAATGTCCCGGGGAGTTGAACTCCGAGGTGTTGTCATCACAATTTTATCGTTGCAGTTCTAGAATACCTGAGTTTAGTTCACCGACATCGAAAATCTCTTTTATGCAGTTGTTGGTGAGATAACCTCGATGCCACCTAGTACTGGGGCGGGAGTTCGGGAGTATTGCCATAACTGGTATAACGGATGCTTTTCGAAGGTTGAGGTAGAGGATTTCCGAAGTTTTCCCGGTTATGTGTTGAAGGATGGATACAGCTGGATGTAGGATTTGCTAGATTTGTTGAGATATTATGCTTCCCCTGTATCCCCAACACCTGATTGCATAACCGGAAAGGTTCGGGAGTTTCATAGGTTGGAATTCTTGTAGCTCTAGTTCTTCTTCCACGGATATTTGGTTTGAGATTGGGTGATCCTTACCGAGTATTCGTTCTTGCTCCGTACCTTGTTGATTTTATTCTTCTACATCAATTCTAAGTGGCTTCTCAATTTATGGATATGTGACCATTTCAATTGGAATGCATTCATTCATATTGTTCGGATGTGAAGACTTTATGTTGCAATTTCTACCCATTGGATTCAGCTTCAATTTTTGTCTATCAATGTGCTAATGGATGTCAACCTGTTCAGGATGGCTCCTCCAACGCGCACGACTCCGAATCCTGATCCGCCACCACCACCTCCACCTCCGGAGGCATGGCAAGCTGTGATGGCCGCTACCAATGCAAACACGCAGATGATCATGCAACTTCTTCAAGAGCGCAACCAAGCGAACCAAGGCAACTGGGGCAACAATCATAATCACTTTGCTACACTCAACCAGTTCCTTGCTAACCAGCCAAAGACCTTCAGCAATTGCGTTGAGGCAACTGATGCTGACGATTGGCTCGTGGACTTGTGCAAGTATTTCGAGTGCAGTAACGTCAGGCATGAGGACTTTGTCAAGTTCGCTTCCTTCCAACTCAAAGACCAAGCTGCAGAATGGTTTCAGCAGTACAAAGATTCCAGAGGAGGCCATGAGATTACCTGGGATGAATTCCGTCAAGACTTCAAAGCTCATCATATTCCTCAGAGCGTGGTTGAAAGCAAGCGTGAGGAATTCCGCAACCTGAAGCAAGGCTCTATGTCTGTCTATGATTACACCAAGATGTTTCAGAAGCTCGCCCGCTTTTGCTAAGCAGGACGTCCCTGACGAGAAGAGCATGATATACCAATTTAGGGGTGGTCTCAGAGAAGGAATCCAGCTAGCTCTCGTTATCTTTCAGCCCAGGAGGTACGATGAGTTTTACAACATGGCACTGAATCAAGAGGCTGCTCAACTGAAGTGCGATGCTTCCAAGAAGCGAGTCAGAGATGCTACTCCTTCTTCCTCAACTCAAGTGGCTAAGCAGCAGAAGTATTGGCTTCCTCCTCCTCCGTTCCATCAGCCATATCAACAGAAGAGCAAAGGTGGCAGTGGATCTTCCCACCCACCCAACCCTGGCTTTCAGAACAAGACTTCGTCTCAAGCTCCAAGATCGAGTGCTCCGTATCACCGTCCGCTTTCAGAGGTCACGTGCAACAAGTGCCAATAGAAGGGTCACTATGCCAACAAATGCTTCAATCAGAGGCGCCTCCCTGCTCCTCCTCCTGTGAGATCGGCAAGTACAGCTGTGGTCAAACATAACCCCAAGCACGCCAAGGTCAACTTGATGAATGCAGCTCAGGTAGAGGACTCGTCAGATGTCTTCATGGGTAACCTTCCTGTTAACGATGTTCCTGCAAAAGTACTTTTCGATACTGGTGCATCGCATTGTTTCATGTAAAAGCCATTTTTTGCCAAGCATGAATTCGTTTCTTCTCATTTGGGCAAACAAATGGATATCCTTTCTCCTGGCAAACGTTTGAGTGCAAGTCTGGAGGTTCCAGATGTTACTATCACTTTGGGCGACTACAAGTTCCTTTCTTCCCCAATGGTCCTTGGTAACTCGGATATTGATCTTATTCTCGGAATGGATTGGCTTTCTAAGCACAAGGCTCAGCTTGATTGTGCAGCCCAGCAGATTCAATTGACTCATTCGTCTGAGGATGTAATTGTCTTTGCCGCTCATGATGATACCATCCGTCTGTTTTCTCTCAACAAGAAGGGTGAGCTAGATGTCATCTCTCAAATCCCAGTCGTTTGCGAATATCAAGACGTCTTTCCAGAAGATCTTCCAGGAATGCCTCCACACCGGCCAGTTGAATTCGTCATCGATCTTGAACCTGGCACGGAACCGGTTTGCAAGCGTCCTTACAAGTTCGGACCTGAAGAGTTGAAGGAGCTGAAGAAGCAACTCGATATTCAAGAGCGAATGGGTCTCATCCGACCTAGTTCCTCTCCGTGGGGTTGTGGAGTACTTTTTGTGAAGAAGAAGGATGGAACGGACCGACTTTGTGTTGACTACCGTCCATTGAACAAGAAGACTATCAAGAACAAGTACCCACTTCCCAATATCAATGAGCTGTTCGAACAACTCAAAGGTGCCCAAGTATTTTCCAAGCTTGATCTCCGTATGGGTTATGACCAGATTCGAATCCGTGAGCAAGATATTCCCAAGATGGCCTTCAGAACAAGCTATGGTTCATATGAATACACTATCATGTCTTTTAGCCTCGTCAACGCTCCTCCGACTTTCTCTCGCATGATGAACTTCATCTTCAACGCCTACACAAATGACTTCGTTTTGGTCTATCTCGATGACATTCTGGTCTTTTCGAAGAACAAGGAAGACCATGCCAAGCACTTGCGTTTGGTGCTCGATACGCTCAGGGAACATCAGTTCTACGCCAAGTTCTCAAAGTGCGAGTTTTGGCTCGACAAGGTTCTATATCTTGGGCATATCATCTCTGCCAAGGGCATAGCAGTGAATCCTGAGAAGGTGTCTGCAATTGTGAATTGGGAACCACCTCAGAACGTTAAGCAACTCCGCAGCTTCCTCGGTCTCGCAAGCTACTGTCGAAGGTTCGTTTAGAACTTTTCAAAGATCGCGAAGCCTCTTTCAAACCTTCTCCAGAAGCACGTCAAGTACGTTTGGTCTCCAGAATGTGACATCGCTTTCAACACTTTGAAAGAGAAATTGGTCACTGCTCCAGTTCTGACTCCTCCTGTTGAATCCAAACCGTTCGAGGTCGTCTGCAATGCCTCTCTTCAAGGTCTTGGTGCAGTGTTGATGCAAGAGAATAAAGTTGTGGCTTATACCTCTCGCCAGTTGAAGCCCAACGAGAAGAACTACCCCACTCATGACCTCAAGTTGGTGGCAGTTGTGCATGCTCTTTTGACTTGGAGACATCTCTTATTGGGAAGAAAAGTGGACATCTTCACTGACCACAAGAGTCTCAAGTACATCTTCACTCAGCCTAATGTCAACCTCAGGCGGACTCGTTGGGTCGAAATGATTCAAGAGTATAACCCGAGTACTGAGTATACTCCAGGCAAGGCCAATATGATTGCTGACGCTTTGAGCAGGAAGGCTTATTGCAACAGTCTGATTATCAAGCCTTACCAACCTGAGCTTTGTGAAGCTTTCCGCAAACTCAATTTGCAAGTTGTTCCTCAAGGTTTCCTCGCCAACCTTCAAGTCTCTCCTACTTTGGAAGATCAGATTCGCGAGGATCAACTTCTTGATGCTATGGTGAAGAAGGTGAAGATTGGGATTGCCAAGAGTCAACCCAAGTACAAGTGCTACCGCCTTGATGACAAGGATACTCTCTTCTTCGAGGATCGTATTGTTGTGCCCAAAGGTGACCTTCGTAAAGTTATCATGAATGAGGCTCACAATTCACTCCTCTCCATCCACCCTAGGAGTACAAAGATGTATCAAGACCTCAAGCAGGCTTATTGGTGGATTCGAATGAAGCGCGAGATTGCTCAGTTCGTGAATGAGTGTGATGTCTGCAGAAGAGTGAAGGCAGAACACCAAAGGCCAGCTAGTCTCCTCCAACCTCTTGCCATTCCAGAATGGAAGTTTGACCACATTGAGATGGACTTCGTGACTGGGTTCCCAAAGTCTAAGTGTGGCAATGATGCTATATTCATTGTCATCGACAAACTCACTAAAGTGGCTCACTTTCTGCCTATCAAAGAGTCTATCACTACAGCTCAATTGGCGGAGCTTTATACCTCCCGGATTGTCTCGCTGCACGGCATTCCATAGGTGATCTCTTTAGACCGTGGCAACATCTTTACCTCCAAGTTTTGGGATTCTTTTCAGAAGGCCATGAGCACCAACATCCGCTTCAGCACAGCTTTTCATCCTCAAACTAGCGGTCAAGTCGAGCGTGTCAATCAGATTCTGGAAGATATTCTCAGGGCTTGTGTGATCTCTTTCGGCATGAAGTGGGAAGATTGTCTTCCATATGCCGAATTCTCCTACAACAATAGTTTTCAAGCCAGTTAGGGCAAGGCCCCATTCGAAATTCTGTATGGCAGGAAGTGCCGTACTCCTCTTAACTGGTCAGAAACCGGTGAACGTCAACTTCTTGGAAATGACTTGATCACAGAGGCAGAGGAAATGTGCAAAGTCATTCGTGATAACCTCAAAGCAGCGCAATCATGCCAGAAGAGCTACTATGATAGTAAGCACCGTGATTTGGCTTTCCAGATTGGAGATCATGTGTACCTCTGCGTCTCTCCAATGAAAGGTACTCGTTGCTTCGGTATCAAAGGGAAGCTTGCCCCTAGATAAGTGGGTCCTTTCAAAATCGTCAGCAAGAGAGGCGATCTCGCCTATCAACTCGAGCTTCCTTCAAACTTTGCAAATGTGCACGACGTGTTCCATGTCTCTCAGCTCCGCAAGTGCTTCAAGACTCCTGACGGCAACGTCAACTTCGAAGACATTGATCTCCAAGAAGACCTTTCTTATCGTGAGCACCCCGTGGCTATTCTTGAGGAGACTGAACGCAAGACTCGCAATAAGTCAATCAAATTCCTCAAAGTCAAGTGGTCACACCATTCCGACCGTGAAGCCACCTGGGAACGCGAGGATCACCTCCGTTCTTCCAGTCCTAGATGTCGGGACGAGATCCTTTCGTAGTGGTGGAGTGTTGTAACACCCTGGATGTAATTTACCTTATATGTACTCCAACTCTTGCCATTTCCGGTGCTAAGTTATTTTATTTCCTCGGGTTCAGGTTTTTGTCTCCATGTGTTGTTGTCGTTTTCATGCATTTCATATCATGTCATCATGTGGATTGCATTTGCATAGGTGTTCGTCTCATGCATCCGAGCATTTTCCCCGTTGTCCATTTTGCATTCTGGCGCTCCTATCTCCCCTGGTTGTCCTTTCTACCTTCTTTTCGTGTGTGGGGGTTAAACATTTCCGGATTGGACCGAGACTTGCCATGCGGCCTTGGTTTACTACCGGTAGACCGCCTTTCAAGTTTCGTACCATTTGGACTTCGTTTGATACTCCAACGGTTAACCGAGGGACCGAGAAGGCCTCGTGTGTGTTGCAGTCCAACACCCTTCCAATTTGGCCCAAAACCCACCAAAACCCTCTCCATCATCTAGAGCGTTCGATCACGATCGCGTGGCCGAAAACCGCACCTCATTTGGACTCTCCTAGCTCCCTCTATGCCTATATAAAGAACCCCCTCCTAAATTCACGAGTCTTCTTCCCCCCTAACCCTAGATTAGCTCCACCTCGCTGCCGGACGCGTACAATTCGGACCGGACGTTGTCCGCCTGCCGCCGCCGACCTACCAGACGACGCCACGTGTCCCGGGCGCGCCCACATCGCCGCCCCCTCCGCTGCCGGCCCGCCAAGCCTGCGCGGGGCCCTCCCCGGCCCGCGCGCCCGCCGCCGCCAGCCGCCCGCTCCGCCACGCTGCCTCCCGCGCCCGGCCGCGCGCACCCGCCGCCGACGAGCTCCGCACCACCGCCCCTGCTTCGCCGGCCGCCGCCTCTCGCCCGCCGCCCGAGATCCGCGCCGCCGCGGCCTGCCTCCTCCGCCGGCGCCGACCTTGCCTGCCCGCGCCGCCGCAACTCCCTCTGACTCCGGCCTCCTCCCCGAGCTCTCCGGCGAGCCCTAGCTCCAGTCACCGTGTGGGAACTCCGGCGAACCTCCTTCTCCGGCCATCCTCAGCTTCCATGCGTGCCAGATCTGGATCGGGTCAAGACCTAGGGTTGACCCCGAGATATTTCTAAGTCTTTCTTCTGCAGTATTTTTATGCCATTTCATCGCATTGTAACTCTGCATACGTAGCTCCGTTTTGGGCGTGTAGCATATCAAAATGTTCGTCTCAGAGAGCACATCATTTGATCTCATTGCATAATTTTCATTTGAGCTCATCTTGATGCCCGAAATGCTGTTGGAAGAGAGCTATTCGAGTTAATTGTCAGATCTGCTGCATCAAATAGCTATTTGTCATTTTTGCCATTATTAATGTGTGCATGATATGCTCCTGAGCTCTACATGTGTTTTGTTATACGCCATGCCATCTTTACATAGGTGCTTACCATGTATTTTTGTGATATGTGTGGTGACTAGCACGAGCTTGCAAAGTGGTGCATTCGTTAATGCTGATTTCAGGGACTTAGAATTTTCACTAAGTCCTTGATCTGTTTTTACCAATATGCCATATGTTCATGTTGTTTCCTAGTGATCCGTGCCTCTTTTGAGGATGATCAGTAAGGATGATTTATTAATATTCTGGTGCTCTATCCATCCATGTCTTTGTTTGCAATTATGGAGCACCCTAGCTTGAGTCAATCGAGCTCTACTTTTGCTATTTCGTGAATCCTGGCAGATTGTCTACTTGTTAGCGATTTTGCCGAGGATGTTGTTGTTGATCCGTGCATGCTATGTTGTTGTTCTTGCCATGTATGGATCTTATAATATGTATTCTTGATGGGTGTATGCTTAGTTTGTCATGCCTTGATCCGTAGTGAGTGCATCGAGCTCGTAAACATGCCTACTCGTTAATAGATTTTCATGTTCCAGTTTTTCTCTAAGTCTGAGATCTGATTATGGTTTTGCCATGTTCACATGCTTGCAATTGTATTTTCTGATCCCTTTAGGCTCAAGGTCACTAAGGTACTTTTGTTAATCTCTTTGAGTAGCTCCATGCCATGCTTTGATTTAGCATGTTAAGTTCCTGTAGCATATAGTTGTCTTGCTTCAAAGTGTGCTACCTGATCTGAAATTCAAGACTAGTGTTAATTTCACTAAGTCTGAAACCTATTTATCGTTTGCATTTTTGACATGCTTGTTTGAACCTGTTAATGGATGAATTGGCCGTAGCTCAGTGTTCTTCTTTTGTCAAGCATCATGAGTGGATCCATGCCATGTATTTTGTTGTCATGTTTGAGTGCAGTAGCATGTTTGTCTTGATGCATTTAGATGGCTACTTGCTGTTTATCGCAGACCGGTGCCATATTTGTTTTGCTTGCCATTTCCAAACCATGCATCCGATTTCGGTGATCTTTATATCGATTTCAACCGAAATCACCTCACCTTTCCAGTGGCACTCTTGGATTTCCATGTTGAGGCCAGGTTCAATCATTCCTTGTCAAATCTTGCATATGCATCACATATCGCATCCCGCATAGCATACCATGTTTGCATCATGTTGTTTGAGCTTTGCATGTGGTTGATTGTGTTCCTTTTGCTTGTTTGTCTTGTTTGGGTAGAGCCGGGAGACGAGTTTGCTAACAAGGAGCCCATTGAGTTTGCTTTCGAGGATCCAGTCAACTCTGACAACTTTGCAGGCAAGATGATCATACCCTCGAAATCACTTCTATCTTTGCTTTTCTAGATGCTCGCTCTTTTGCTATGCCTATGCTATAATGCCTACCACTTGCTTATCATGCCTCCCAAATTGCCATGTCAAACCTCTAACCCACCATGTCCTAGCAAACCGTTGATTGGCTATGTTACCGCTTTGCTCAGCCCCTCTTATAGCGTTGCTAGTTGCAGGTGAAGATTGGAGACCGTTCCTTGTTGGAACATTGTTTATTGTTGGGATATCATTATATTATCTTGTTCTCTTAATGCATCTATATACTTGGTAAAGAGTGGAAGGCTCGGCCTTTTTCCTAGTGTTTTGTTCCGCTCTTGCCGCCCTAGTTTCCGTCATATCGGTGTTATGTTCCCGGATTTTGCGTTCCTTATGTGGTTGGGTGATAATGGGAACCCCTTGACAGTTCGCCTTGAATAAAATTCCTCCAGCAATGCCCAACCTTGGTTTTACCATTTGCCACCTAGCCTGTTTTTCCCTTGGGTTTCCGGAGCCCAAGGGTCATCTTATTTAAACCCCCCCTGGGCCAGTGCTGCTCTGAGTGTTGGTCCGAACTGGGCAGCCTGCGGGGCCACCTCGGGGAAACTCGAGGGTTGGTTTTACTTGTAGCTTGACCTATCTGAGTGTGCCCTGAGAACGAGATATGTGCAGCTCCTGTCGGGATTTGTCGGCACATTCAGGCGGTGTTGCTGGACTTGTTTTGTCTTTGTCGAAGTTGTCTTGTAGAACCGGGAAACCGAGTCTGATCGGAATGTCTCGGGAGAAGGTTTATCCTTCGTTGACCGTGAGAGCTTGTGATGGGCTAAGTTGGGACTCCCCTGCAGGGATTTGAACTTTCGAAACCCGTGCCCGCGGTTATGGGCAGATGGGAATTTGTTAATGTCCGGTTGTAGATAACTTGAACCTTAACTTAAATAAAATGAATCAACTGATTGTATAACCGTGATGGTCTCTTCTCGGCAGAGTCCGGGAAGTGAACACGGTGTTGGAGTAATGTTTGTCGTAGGTTGTATCTTTAGTTCTTCATTCGTGCTTTGCCTTCTCTTCTCGCTCTCTTTTGCGATCGGGTTAGCCACCATATATGCTAGTCGCTTGCTGCAACTCCACATATTACCTTGCCTTACCTATAATCTTAAATAGTCTTGATCGCGAGGGTGCGAGATTGCTAAGTCCCGGTGGCTCACAGATTACTTCCAAACCAGATGCAGGTCCCGATGACTCCGTTCCAGATGATGCGCTTGAGCTCAAGTGGGAGTTCGACGAAGACTCACACCGTTACTATGTGTCTTTCCCTGATGATCAGTAGTGGTGCCCAGTTGGGGCAATCGGGACCATGTCACATGTTGGGGTTGATCTTTTATTTTGGTACCATAGTCGGACCATGAGTGTATCGGATGATTGTAATGCTATTTATGTACTTTGTGTGACGTGGAGACTGTAAGCCAACTATGTACCTTTCCCCTTATTATCTATTTACATGGGTTGTTGTGAAGATTACTTTACTTGCGACATTGCTTTCAATACGGTTATGCCTCTAAGTCGTGCTTCGACATGTAGGAGACATAGCCGCATCGAGGGCATTACAGGGGTCAATGCCTACCCGCCGATAGGTGGGGCCACGTGGAGATGGGGCCTGCCTGGACTGGCTCCTTCTTCCTCCTCCCGCTCGCCCGCGATGTAGAGACGAGACCGGCGGCCCGACGCAGATTCCCGGCGACTTTGGCCACCCCTCGCGGTGTGCGACCTACCGGAGTGATCAGCGCAATGAGGCCGATCCATCCAGGCAAGATGCAGTCACGGGGAAGAGCTCGGCTGAGCAGGAGGCCAGCCGCGGCAGATGGCGATCTTCGGTCGGCGGCGAGCTCATGGCAGAAGGCCACCAGAGGGGAGGGAGAGCACGGGGGCGAAGTCTAGGTGGAGGAGGAGTCTACTCGTGGTGGAACAAGAGGGGGAGGGGCACTGCCCAGCTCAAATTTGAGCGGAGCCGAACAGAGGCCATGGTGGCAATGGAGGTCGAGGAGGGGTTCTGGTGCTCGGGGAAGGGCCTCGGGAGGACTAGGGAAGAGGAGTGAGGCTGCTGGTGTGGTCGAGGGAGCTCGGGGTGGCTTATATAGCCGAGGGGAGGGGAACCGAGCTGTCGTCGCCGCGGACGCGTGTGCTTGTGGGTGGGCTCGAAGGCAGGCGACGAGGGAGGCACATGGGAGACTCTCACGGGGTAGAGGCGGCCAACGGAGAAGCAGAGGAAGAAGCCAAGTGCCATTTAATGCTCGGTCGGCCACAGTGCGCCCGTGGGCGCTCGGCGGCGAACGTCAGTGGACGCCAGTGAGGGGGTTTTATGAAGAGGGAAAGAGGTCCAGGAGGACGGCGATAGGGCGGTAAATCTACTAGACATGCTCACGCTCGCTGACACGCTGAGCAGAGGAGGGGCCCGAGCAAGAAGTTATTCTGGACGAGGCCAGTGCATGCTAAAGCGGTGGTCACCGTGCAGACTGGCGAGGAGAAGATGCCAAGGGTTGGCAAACATTTTCTATGGCGTAGTCCATCCAGGGGAGGTTGCAACCGCGGTGGTAGCTCGGTTAAAAGTGATATGGTTAACTGGAAATCACCCTCTGAAGTTTACTGCAGTAAACTTGGGTGAACACTGGTGATCAACAGGGATTTTACTGGCACCAAAGAGTTTGTCTGGGGTGATTAACTAAGGACTATGATCCTGGAGGTTTTGAGGCATAATGGAGCACAAACTAACATAGTTGCTTTGTAACTCACATTACGTGTCCAGAATCAATATTTGGATGATGCACTCACATGGAGTAACCACTTGAGGTAAAACTTGGCAGGGCTTAGTGATTTGGCCAGATAAAGGTGCTGTAAAAAATTTCATACCAATTGGTTTTAACAAAATGGTACTTCCTTCACAGCTATTCCCTTTGTCCAGAAACTTGAAAAAAATTCTAGAGAACTATTGGATCAATGAAATGGTGCCAAATTTGGTGGAGAGAAGTTATTTGGGTAGGATAATGCTCTGGTAAGTTTCTCGGCAAAATGAGCCAATATAAATTATACTTGCTTCACAACCTGAAAATATTGACAGAATCAAAGATTTAGTGTTGTGCTCACATAGATAAAGGGATGGAGCTGAAATTTGGAGGAGAGCAATGATATGAGCACAATAAGAGACATGCGAAATTTCAACTCATTTGGGTAACCCTAGCTAGCACTTCCTTCACAAAGGCTTCCCTTAGACAGGAACTGTGAAAAATCACTGAGGAAGTTTGGCAAGGAAAATAAAGTTGCATTTTGTCACATGTCAATTATTTGGACAGGAGAAGATGTCCAAAAAGTTTGGGGTCAAATGGGAAAAGATAAATAGCGCTTTCTTCACAATGTGCCATTTAGGACAGAATAAGAAATGAATTTATTGAGCATGATGAGAAATATGTCCAATGAAATATTTTTCCATATTTGATGAAGATATGACCCAAAAAATTTATAAGAATTATTTGAGGATTTTTGGATGGACAGAAATATAGGTTGCTTCACAACCTAGGGCAGATAGGGTTATTCCTTTAATAGGAAAAGGAATTTTCCCTAGAAAAGAAATTAGGGTTTGGTCAAGCAGTGGAGTGACATGATCTTGGCAAAGTTTTTAGGATGATGAGCCACTTGGGAGATGAAATTAAGATGATTTGCTAGGTTACGAGGCCACATAACCACTCCAAAAAGAAAAAATAGAGCAAAAAAAATCAAAAAAGGAAAAGAAAAGGGCCAAAATCCAGGCTGTTACAACTCTTACCTCCTTAAAGAAATCTCGTCCTGAAGATTTACTTGCTCTGGGAACAAGTATGACTTGAGGATACCGTTTCCAACTCGGGTATCCTTTTTCCTTTATTTATTTTTCCCCAAAGAATTTTATATGATTTGATTATCTTTGCTCAGGGTGGTTTGCTTCACCTTTCCCCCAATTTCTGACGGGTCTTTACTCACATACCAATTTATTTTTACTAACGTTCATTCCCCATACCTGTGGTGGTATCCAATGGATCTGAGCATAAATTTTCCTTCGGTCATGAACACCTTAATACTTCTGTCATGGGGTTGCTTCAAATAAATGCAGGCCTTCTGGTTTCAATAAATGTTGAGAATTAATCAGGGCCATCTTCTGACGGGATCTGACTGCTCATAGGTGGTACTGATTTTAATTTATTTCTTTTGGCTCGAGCATGTGGCATATGCCAAATATTTGACTGCCTTCTGTCATGAGCAATATAACGGTGTATGGAGGTATAGCTGTGTCATACCTCAGATATTTACATCTTGAGATTGGCCTGACGGGGGCTGAAGGACAATTTCTTTTCCTAACAGACTGACCATGTATATGGTGAGTATACCGGGTGTGTGCTGATTGTTTGGCTTTTGACTTTCTCATTTTGTCGGTATACCCATTTGGATTTTCCATATTAACCATTCCCAGCGGGTCAGCGGGATATGAGATCCTTGTAATTCATGAGATGTATCTCTGCTTATCTTCCTTTGCATGATTTATGAGGCTATGGGATCTGTACTTTCCTTTAAGTATATATGTTGGATCCGTACCTCGTATGAGTGACTGATATGATTGGGGTGCATGCTCACCATATTTATAAGAATAATAGGCCTTCGAACACTCGATCCTTGCGGTAGGCATATGTTTTGACTACATTGTTCCTCTGACAAAATTATTGCAAATCTGATCCTTGATCTGCAGAGAAAAGCCATTCGTGCAGCTTGCAGAGGAAGGCTCATTAGCTTCTGCTCGAAGCTTTTGTCTGGGTAGCGTGCAGAAGAAGCCTCGATAGCTTACACAAGAAGCTTGACATGAGTATTGTGCAGGAGAAGCCGGGTTTCCGTACTTGAGAAGCTTCTCCTCGGTTTTGATTGTTGAGAAAAAAATATTTCCGTCTGTCCGAAGTTTTTACCGAGGTATCTTGTTGAGAAAGACCTGGTATTGTGGACCGGAAATTATTCACATATCATGCTGAGGATCCTTGCATCATAAATTTCTTCCGGTAACATGTGGAAGAATACTGAGTTTCTTATATCCAAAACATCATACTGATATGCAGACTGAGATCCACACACACAGACACCCATAATATTCTGTGGCTCAATATTTCCATGAGAAAATTTGTTTAACTGTCTTCCTCGAGCATATCACATTCTGACTTTATTTCGGATGATAACATATTTCAAGCATCATGCATTGCTGAGCCAAAATTTTGTATATGACCCATACCTTTGACTGAAAATATATAGTTGATCTTGTACCTGACTCGCCTTTCTGCTCGCTGGATCATTACTGCTGTGAGGATTTTATACTGATATAGTCTTGAGTTATCAGTACTGTTGTGAGGAGTGCACACTAATGCAAAGTTTGATTATCAGCCTCACGATCAGATATTCCCCATTTTACTGCAGTCGACTGAGAATTCCATTCTGTTTAGCTGAGCTTCCAAATATTTGAACTCCTTATTACTTCTTCGAGTCCGGTGTTAGATGATGAGCAACTCTTTATAGGGGGAAAATAATGTAACACCGGGGCCCAAAAGAAAGAAGCAAAATAAAACTCAACTAAACAAAAGAACACAACAATAATCAATTCATACACAATCAATGTCACATATTACTGCTAGTCACACAATATGCATGCCTTCTTAAGAACACAAATATCACGGGATCTCTGGTTCTACGATCTAGCATGCTGTAACGATGTGCACGAGGACGAATAAATGTGTGGAAGAATAGGTGTAAACGGCGCTACACCAAGTGCTAGCTTAGCCAGGTAGCAACCTAGACTAGCTCGAAGGTGAGGACGTACTTGGTAACCATGTAGCAAGACACAAATATCGTTGCCATATTATTATCAAGCGGATGGAAAATATCCGTACTCGTCCAAGAAATAAGAATAGCGGGGAAACTGAATCTGTTGGCATTGCCCTTTCTTGATGACTAAGTCCGTTAAGGGTTGCCAACATGACAAGAAAAAAGGATGATCCGGGATAGAAGCATGTCTACCACCGAAACAAAATGGGGCTGAAGGAAGGAATTTGGCGCGATACCAGAGCACCATTTTTGCCAACAGTGTTGGGATCACTTGGCATCACTCTGCTGGGACAGAAATGACACCAAACATCGAAGAACAAGCAAGAAAAAGAAAACTAGGGGAATGCAAAGACTGAGCTGTAGTGGATCCGAACTGATGCCATCTACACTCACCAAATAAATCGTCAGCAGCCAATAATAAGCACTACAAAAAAACACTTCCGTGATGATACGTGTTTGTCACAGTAGGTTGCGTTTTTTGTCATGCATGTACATCCATGACAAATTTATGACAGAATCAAGATAGTCATACATGTGCTGTCGTAGAAGTGTTCCATGACATTACCAAAATTATCATCACGGAAGTGTCCACTTCCATGGCGATAAATCGCGCGTCACAGAAGTGCTTTCATCAACGGTGACCGACATGTGGCATCCACCTAACGTAACGCCGTTAAGCTATCAGGTCGGGTTTTGGATCAGATAACCCGTTAACAGCACCGACCAATGGGGATTTTCCACGTGTAAAATCATCATTGGCTAGAGGAAACACGTGTCGGCTCATCATTGGGACAGATGTCATCCACTCATTGGACAGGAGGCGCCTATGATAGGTCGACACGTGGCACGGCCCAAAAGTGGCCCATTCCGGTGAAAAAGGTTGGCCCAGTAAAAATTAGCAGGCCGGCCCATATAAGGCCTACTTGTGTCAGGTCCATTTAAGACCACGGCCCATACGAGATGTGCCAATTAGGCCTGTTAAAGATTTGACACCATTGCAGCCCATCGTCAGTTCGAGCCTGTTAACAGCCCGCTATATATTTGGGCTCAATATCGTCCCGATGAGATTTCGGCCTGTTAACGGCCCATTTAATGGATGGGCCAATTTTCAGGATGTACATCTTTCGGCCTTTTAGCGACCCATTTAAATGTTGGGCTAATTTCCGGCCCGGTGTGTCTTTCAGCCTGTTGACGGCCCATAAATCTGATGGGCCATTTGTAGTCGGACCTGAGTTTCGGCCTTTTAGCGACCCATTTAAGTGTTGGGCCAATTTCTGGCCCGGTGTCACTTTCAGCCTGTTGATGGCCCATAAATCAGTTGGGCCAATTGTAGTCGGACCTGAGTTTTGGCCTTTTAGCGACCCATTTAAGTGTTAGGCCAATTCCCGGCTCTGTGTGCCTTTCGGCATGTTAACGGACCATAAATGAGTTGGGCCATTTGTAGTAGGACCTTAGTTTTGGCCTCTTAACGGCCCATGCCCTTCATGGTCCAATACCAGCCCGGTTTCTCTTTCGGCCTGCTAAAGGCCCACAACACAGTTGGGCCATTTACAATACGACCTGACTTTTGGCCTCTTAGCGGCCCATGCTCTTCATGGTCCAATACAAGCCCGCTGTCTCTTTCGGCCTGCTAAAGGCCTACAGTATAGTTGGGCCATATGTAGCCCAAACTTAGTAACGGCCTGTTAACGGCCCATGAAATAAATTGGGGCCACCTGTTGCCCGCTTCGATGTCGGCCTGTTAACGACCCGGGAGGTAAGAGGGCCGACCCTTAACTTTCGGCCTAGTAACGGCCCATTAACTTAATGGGCCCACTAAAGTTCGTTCATGTCTTTAGGCCAAATTAGATAATTTGAGCCCATTACGACGAGCAAAGGTACGGCATACAGGGAATAACGTTGCACATCCATAATATATTACAGGAAATTACATCCACTGGGCAATCAAAGATTGATGCCAGTGCAAATAAATGAGCAGAACCTAACCATCTACAACGTCACAATCTGCAACCTCAGCACATATGACGCCCATAAGCATGTGGGCAAGTTCTTGCTGCTTTGCCACACTATCTCTGAAAACATTGATCAATTGTTGTGTCGCACGACTCTGCACCTCTGATTCATCCACCATTTCCATCATTGCTTCAGCCATTAATTGGTTCACAAACATACATTTATTCCGTCGCATTCGAGACAGAGGATACTGAACAGATTCAGATGGCGAATTTGGCAGGCTTGTATTATTGATAGTGGAGAGTGTCTTGACCACTGCATCATAACATAAATTAGGACGGGAACCAAATAGATTAATCATGAGTTATTGCCATATTACCTGGCCTAGATTTACTGGAAAGAAACAATGGGGTTGCCTTGCTGTTTTCAGAGTTTGTCTTCTTATCTTCAGCAGCCTGCACAAAATTAACACACTAGCATTGCTATCATAGGCCAAGTCAGATAATAGGAAAGCAACATTGACACAACGAACATTTGGGCAACTAGCCTACACCAAATTAACACAATATGGCAAAGTTATCATCAGCCAGGTAAGGTAATACAAAAGCAACATTGACACAATGAATGAATGGGCAACCATAGAAGCACTACAATTCAGTAATGTGCGTGATATGAGATAGCACATTCATGCAGCTCAGTACGCAAAACTACCAGGCAGTTTTCCTTACAAAAATCAACATTGGCGCCTTTAACATTTTGCTACAACTAATTTTAGATTAGATAAAGGTTAGATTCGGGCTGATTAACAAAATACATGCTAATGTAAAAATATAGTGATATACAACAGGTACTTACATCAGCACTAGAGCACAGAGAATTCTCGCAAGATATTTTCCTCGAATACGACCCCAATGGAGGAAGTCTTGTATCGTTTAACCTTATTTTCTAAAAGAGAGACGGGTAAGAAACATGTAGAAAATATGATCAGAATGCTATAAAATTTCATGATGCGAGGATACGCACATGCTTCTTAGAATGGAGTTGACATTCTTTTGCTGGACTGGAGCGGACTAGTTCTTTGGCCACTGGAATCTGCTTATTATCAGTGGAAGTTGGGTTTCTCTGTGCTGGAGAAGTATCTATGAAAAATGGAGTTGTTTTATTATCTCCTGGCGTTTGGATCTTTTGCAAAGACCTGGTTTGTAACCCTTCAGATTCTAACATAGCCATCTTCCCCTTGCATGCCTTATATAGAAGAATGGTGATTCAGTTATAAAACATGCTACAGCAGAGATGGAATAGGTATTGAAGAATAGAAAGGCATGATATATTGACATGTATTCACTCCATCCGGAAATAAATGGATGGGTCTAGGCGTATTTCCGTTCTAGATACATCCAGTTTTATCCTTCTGCACATTTAATCCGGACGGAGTGAGTATGATGTAAGAGCTAGGGATACGACAGGACAACACAGTAAAAAAACACTGAAAAACCCACTACAGAACCAAAGTATTCAAACCCACTGATATGAGGTAGTACACTCATGCAGCTCAGGATGCAAAACTACCAGGCAGTTTTCCTTGCAAAAATCAACATTGTGGCCTCTAATCATACATTTTTCTACAACTAAATTTGGATCAGATAAAGGTTGGATTCATGCCGATTAACAAAATACATGCTGATGTAAAAATATAGTGATATACAACAGGTACTTACATCTACATTGGAGCACAGAGAATTCCTGCAAGAATCTTTCCTCATAAACGATACCGTTGCAGAAAATCTTCTATCTGTTAAGCTTATTTTCTAAAAGAGAGATGGGTAAGAAGCATGTAGAAAATATGACCAGCATGCTATAAAATTTCATGATGCAAGGATACGCACACGCTTCTTAGAATTGAGTTGACATATTTTTGCTGGACTGGAGCGGACTAGTTCTTTGGCCACTGGAATCTGCTTATTATCAGTAGGAGTTGGGTTTCTCTGTGCTGGAGCAGTATCTATAAAAACCGGAGTTGGTTTATTATCTCCTGGCGTTTGGATCTTTTGCAAAGGCCTTGTTTGTAACCCTTCAGATTCTAACATAGTCGTCTTCCCCTTGCATGCCTTGTATAGAAGAATGGTGCTTTAATTATAAAACATGCACCAGGAGAGAGATGGAATAGGTACTGAAGAATAGAAAGGCATGACATATTGACATGTATTCCCTCCATCCGGAAAAAAATGGATGGGTCTAGGCGTATTTCAGTTCTAGATACATCCTTTTTTATCCATTTCGACAACATGTAATCCGGACGGAGGGAGTATGGTGTAAGAGCTAGGGATACGATAGGACAACACAACAAAAAAACACTAGTTGAATGTAAAACTATATGCTAGCAGAATACGTATAGAAATAACTAAGGCAACATACACGTGTATGATTGGGAAAATAAGATGGCATTGCAACAGAGCACTAGAACAACACTTCAATGTAAAAAAACATGGTATGGTAGACAGATGAAGTACATACTGATGAATAACAATGCATAAGATATTCAGAAGCATGATGTCCAAATTAAGCAGATGGTATTGCGATAGAGTAGAATGACAGTACTTGAATTTGAAAACATGTTATCATGAATGGAATAGGTACTAAAAAATAGGAAGGCATGACATATTTACATGCATGATCAGCATGCTAAGCACATGGCATTGCAACAGAGTAGATACACTCCAGGACATTATATGCATGTTGTACCCATATCACAGGCCAAGTTAGAGCAAGGACCTTGTGGGGTGAAGAGGATTCATCATCTTTCTGCAAGTCTTCTGAAGAACTGCCTTTACATGTTCCATCATATTGGGTATCATTGACATCAAGTTTACTGGCCTTTACATTGCTTCGTGAGGTTCTTGTGGATATATCAGTGTGTGCAATTATATCTGACATGCATGGAAGACAACTAGTAGTTAGATTTATGTAATGAGTGCATGTAGGAGACACCATAAATAGTAGGACTGGGGTTAACTAGCAGCAACAAGTCTCATAAACTAAAGGGAGAACACAGATGAAAGCTACATAATATGTATCATTTGTACTTGAGATTAACTAGGTGGCACACAAAAGTATTAAAGAATAACATAGGAAATACTAGAAGTGGTATAATACTATAATCACCAGCCTGTGGGATAGCATTGGCTGATGGATGATAACTATGGAACAATGTTACCTAAAGAACAAGTATCTTAGCTGAACTGTGGAACAACGTTAACTCCTGAACAAGACCCGTAAGAGATCAGCATGAATATACAGTGAAATGTGATGATCTATTTTCCATGCTTAGATGAATAACAAAGCCATAAATGTTGCACACAAGTAAGAGGAGGGTACAACCTATCTGGCTGCCATCCATAGGAGTGAGCATCATGTGCTGACTTGTCGATGGCCCTGCAGTTGTTGTGGCTGTGCATGTCGGGCACGCGCATTCGATGCAGGGAAATGATGAGTGGGGACTATAGCTCCCTTTTGGTGTATGCTTCCCTTGTTGGAGCAGCTGCGGTGAGTCACAAGATGTTGTGTCTGAAGATGCAGATAACGCATAATGTTAAGAACGACATATCTCTTTGATCTGAAGAAATACACTAAGAGATCAACAGCAAGGTACGAGAGTAGTCACACGTCTGTTGACTGAAGACTAAATTGGGGTCACACGATTTTATTTTATTTTGGTACTGTCCGATCTATGCCGGATGGCTGGCCATCTTGTGCCTCGCGGCTGACACTGTTCAGAATCTTCCCCGAAGAGCCAGCGACCAACGGCAGAGCAGCCTGCCTCCGCCGTCCATGGCCCTGGCCAAAACCCCGCTCCCCGCCCCACCACATTGTTGTGGTTGCGCCGCCCCCTGGCCAATCCACAAAGACCCCCTGTCATCCAGATCCGGCGGCGGCAATACCTTCAACCCACGCAACTCTAAAAGATAGCCATCTAAGCGCTGCTTCTGCGGCGAACTTTGCGGCCCCGCACCCTTAGTTAGACACCAGCCAACTGGCAGCCTAGGAGCTCCGCCGCCTCGAGGGGTGCTGCTTCCCATTGCAAATCGATTGGCCTAGAATAAAAATCCAGACAACTGATGCCTAAATAAAGTGATTTAAGATGAGGGTGCGACCTATCTGGCGGCATGGTGAAGTTGGCAGGTCCAGCTGCCGAGTCGGTGAGGCCGGCGCAGTTGCGGTGGCGACCGGCGGCAGGGAAAGTGATGAGGACATCAATACCATTGTTACACCCACAGCCCCTACTGTTACATATACTGGACCAATTACTAGAGCTCGCGCACGCCAATTAAATTACCAGGTACTTTCGTTTCTTGGTAATGATTCTAATGTTCATGAGATTATGATGCTGCCTAAATTGGATACATTTGTTTTGCTTACAAATGAAGGGCCTAGCTTGGAGAAGGATGAACATTGGAGCAAGAACACGCATGGAGTTGATGGAATGCGCAAGGGGATCAAGAACGGAGTTACAAGTGGTGATTTCAGGACTTTGAAGCCGCCATAAGGAGTGCATGAAGCCTTGGACGAAATATACAAGATGCCACTTCATAATATTCGTCCATAGGCTATTCTAGGTGCTGCGTCACCTTATTAATGGGCCAGGCCCATGTAATTTCGAAATACTTAAGTATAGGCTATTTTTAGAGTCCGTATGTGTGGGGAAACAAGAGTTAGGGTTGGTTTCGGACCCCACCCTCAAGGGCCACGAAATTCCCCCCCTCTTCCTCCATATATACAGCCCTTAGGGCGTCGTTTAGACTTTGGGGTTTTGTTTAGATTAAAAGTTCGCCATAGCTGCAACTTCGCGTACTTCGTTTGTGTCCAACGACCAGACCAAGACGTCACAAAACCCCACCTTGATCAATAAAGCTTTCATCTTATATTCGCAATATCCCGATTGCAATCTCAGTTTCTTGCTTGTTCTTCGTTTGCTCGCAGGAAACAGACCCTCGTGGTCAGGTTGATCGTGCTCCGGCGTGGTCAATAACCGTCGGAAGTTGGTTTAGCGATTGCTAAGGCGCGACGTCTCGCACGTTCGTAGTCGGATCGTCAAGGTCGACTCCCACAGAAAACGATAGCCACCATCTCATCGAAACATCGGGACACCTTAGCCTCTATCAAGTGGTATCAGATTTCCAGGTTGCTCGGTGAGATTTTCAGTTTTTCGTAGATTAGATCGAGTCTGTTCTTCATACCTACAGTCCACGAAAAAGCCACAAAAAAAATTATGGTTAGTTCATCATATCCGAACCAATCTGAGCCTTTGCATAATCTTTTTAGGGTTTTTGCTTTGTTGAATTTGCGGTTGCATCGTCGTGTCAAGTTGCTGGTCTTAGAGTCTAGTCTTTTAGAGTTTCGAGTTCTGGTCATAAGTTGTCACGTCGCCGCCGCACCATCATCATCGCCCATCTACCACTTTTGCTTCTCCGCCACCGCTCTGAATCCATATCCATATACCACCACCAATCCGTATCCATATACCACCACCAATCTGTATCCATATACCACCACCGCTACCATATACCACCACCGCTGCCATATACAACAACCATATATCCACCACCATTCCGAGTTCTTCTCATATTAGGTTTGTTCTTGAGATCAATCTAAATTCCGATTCGTGTTTCCTTGCCTGTGTAGGTCTCGGAAAAAAAAGAGAGCCTGGAGACCCCCGGGCAGTTTTTAGGCCAAAATTTTCACGGGCAAATTTTTTTTCCCTATCCTATTTTTAGGCTTTTCTGAGTCTTTTGAGCCACGTGCCATCGTAGTGATTTTTTGTCGCCCTTTTTCGTCGTCGCTGCCCTGATTTCCGAAAAAAAGTGAAAAAAAAATTCGTGCCCATCCTATCAGTTTGACGAGGGAAGAGTTTTGAGACACTCGCCATTATAGTGATTTTTCGCAAAAAAAAAGAGGAGCGCAAAAAAAAGGAGCGCAAAAAAAGAGTGAAAAAAAAGAGTTCCAGAGTGTGCTTTTCCCTTATTTACGTGTAGCGCCGTGATTTTGTTAGTGTTCTAGGCTCGCGTCTCTAGCACGGTCTAGCCTAGGACCAGCACAGTACCGTCGTTGAGCGTTTATTCAACTTTGCATCTCTGAATTGATTATTGCTGACCCTTTTTGCTACCATACTATAAGCCTTCCCAGCTCCACATACATCTACGTCGTGCGTTTGACTCTCCCTGGCAATCGCTCTATCCAAGCTTTTGAGAGTTTTGACTATAACGGTTGCCGATCACCGCCTGCTGCTGGGTAAGAACTGGTAAGAATTTGAGATTTGCTTGACGGATTTGTGACACCCGCCACCACCACCACTTGTTAGTAGTCTGTAGGATCATATTCTTGTGTGTTTCTATTGCTGCTAACCATGCCAGGATCACAATCCGACGAGACTGACTGGGAGAACTTGACGAACAAGGAGCTTCATGATACGTTTCAGCAAATGATGAGTGTACAGGTGCAAGATGTGATAAAAAGATTTGAAGAGGCCATGGAGAAGATAGATGGCATGGAGAAGACGTTTGAAACAAAGCTCGATAACAAGTTTGCTGAATTGCTTTCGCGTTTTCCACCACCACCACCGGCTGCTCCTGCCGCACCTCTGCAACAACAGCAACAACACCGACTACCTCCACGTCGGGAAACAGCCATCCATCGAGCGAGCCGTGTCCCTCTTTAGTCGGGCCAAACTGCTGGTGCTGCTGTTGATACTTCTGTGGCTCCTACTGCTGATGTGGAGCAGGATGATTATGTGGGAGATTATGAGGATGAGGTTGATCAAAATCAGAACTACGTGAGGTCGTCCACATGCAAATAATGGCAATGGTAGGGCTCACCCTCAGGTACGAGATCATGACCATCTCCCTAAACTAAAATTGAATATTCCACCATTTGAGGGTAGATATGTTCCTGATATATATCTTACTTGGGAGTTAGAAACTGAACAACGATTTACATGTTTACAATATCCCGAGGAGAGACGTGTTCCTGCTGCTGTTTTTGCATTCACTAGTTTTGCATGTGTTTGGTGGTCTGAGCATTGTAGATTATATCCTATTCCGGCTACTTGGGCTGCTTTGAAAACTGCTATGCGTACTTGTTGGGTTCCACCATATTATCAACGTGAATTACTTCAAAAATTGCAGCGCTTAAGACAGGGAAAAAATTCTGTAGAAGAATATTATCAGGAATTACAAACTGGCATGATTAGATGTGGTATTGTTGAGGAGAATGAAGCTATGCTTGCACGTTTTATGGGTGGATTAAATAGAGAAATTCAGACGATTCTAGAGTATAAGGAGTATACTAATATCACTCGTTTATTCCATCTTGCTTGTAAAGCTGAACGTGAAGTGCAGGATCGACAGGCATTGGCGCGGACTAACTTTTCTGCAGGTCGACCTTCATCATGGACACCACGTGCATCATCTACTTCCACACGTTCTGCTACACCGGCACCTCCATCGGCCGCCACCTCCAACCGTGATACAATAAAGCAAGCGCAATCACCACTATCTGCCAAGAGCACACCTTCTGGGCCTGCAAAGAGCTCTTCTTCATCCATGGCATCAACAGGGCAAACACATGATATTATTTGTCGACGTTGCAAGGGTGGAGGTCATTATGCGAGAGAATGCCCATCTAAGCGTGTGATGATTGTTACTGAGGATGGTGGGTATGAGTCCGCTAGTGACTATGATGAGGAGACTTTGGCTCTTATTACACGTGACGAACACGGTGGAGACGATTCTGATCATGAGACGCAATACATGGCTCCTGAAGATGCTGACAGGTATGAATGTTTAGTTGCTCAACGTGTTTTGAGTGTGCAGGTTACACAAGCTGAGCAAAATCAGAGGCATAATTTGTTCCATACAAAGGGAGTTGTGAAGGAACGTTCTGTTCGCGTGATCATAGATGGAGGGAGCTGCAATAACTTGGCTAGCATGGAGATGGTGGAGGAGCTATCTCTCACCACAAGACCACATCCACATCCTTACTACATCCAATGGTTCAACAACAGCGGCAAGGTTAAGGTAACTCGTACTGTTCGTGTGCATTTTAGTATCTCTACATATACTGATTATGTTGATTGTGATGTGGTACCTATGCAAGCATGTTCCTTATTACTTGGTAGACCATGGCAATTTGATAAAAATTCTGTACACCATGGTAGAAACAATCAGTATACTCTTGTTCATAACAATAAAAATATTACTTTGCTTCCTATGACTCCTGATTCCATTTTGAAAGATGATATTAATAGAGCTAATAAAGCAAAACAGGAGACAAATAAGAGTGAAAATCAGATTGTGGCAAAAGAATTTGAGCACCAAATGAAGCCTAATAATAAACCATCTACTGTTGTTTCTGAAATTAAATTGAAAAGTGCATGTTTACTTGCCACCAAATCTGATATTGATGAGCTAGATTTCAGCAAATCTGTTTGCTATGCTTTTGTGTGCAAAGAGGCATTATTTTCATTCGAGGACGTGCCTTCCTCTTTGCCCCCTGCTGCCACTAACATTTTGCAGGAGTTCGCTGACGTCTTTCCACAAGACGTGCCACCGGGATTACCACCTACTCGAGGGATTGAGCATCAAATTGACTTAATTCCCGGTGCTTCGCTACCCAACCGTGCACCATACCGTACCAATCCAGAGGAGACGAAGGAGATTATGAGTCAAGTACAAGAACTGCTCGACAAAGGTTATATACGCGAATCCCTTAGTCCTTGTGCTGTTCCTATCATTTTAGTGCCGAAAAAGGATGGTACGTCGCGTATGTGCGTTGATTGTAGAGGCATAAATAATATTACTATTCGTTATCGTCATCCTATTCCTAGGCTAGATGATATGCTTGATGAATTGAGTGGCTCCACAATATTCTCCAAAGTTGATTTGCGTAGTGGATACCATCAAATTCGTATGAAATTGGGAGATGAATGGAAAACAGCATTTAAAACTAAGTTTGGATTATATGAGTGGTTAGTCATGCCTTTTGGGTTAACTAATGCACCTAGTACTTTCATGAGGTTAATGAACGAAGTTTTATGTGCTTTCATTGGACGATTTGTGGTAGTTTACTTTGATGACATATTGATTTATAGCAAATCTTTGGAGGAACATTTGGAACATTTATGTGCTGTTTTTATTGCTCTACGTGATGCACGTTTGTTTGGAAACCTTGGAAAGTGCACCTTTTGCACCGACCGAGTATCTTTTCTTGGCTATGTTGTTACTCCACAGGGAATTGAAGTTGATAAAGCCAAGATTGAAGCTATTGAGAGTTGGCCGCAGCCCAAAACGGTCACACAAGTGAGGAGTTTCCTTGGCCTCGCTGGTTTCTATAGGCGTTTTGTGAGAGATTTCAGCACCATTGCTGCACCTCTCAACGAGCTTACAAAGAAGGATGTGCCTTTTGTTTGGGGTATCGCACAGGAAGAAGCCTTCACGGTATTGAAAGATAGGTTGACACATGCTCCTTTACTCCAACTTCCTAATTTCAATAAGACTTTTGAGCTGGAATGTGATGCTAGTGGAATTGGATTAGGAGGTGTGTTATTACAAGATGGAAAACCTGTTGCATACTTTTCTGAAAAATTGAGTGGGCCTAGTCTGAACTATTCTACTTATGATAAAGAATTATATGCTCTTGTTCGGACCTTAGAAACATGGCAACATTATTTATGGCCCAAGGAATTTGTTATACATTCTGATCATGAATCTTTGAAACACATTAAAAGTCAAGCAAAACTGAACCGTAGACATGCTAAATGGGTTGAATTCATTGAGACTTTCCCTTATGTCATTAAACACAAGAAGGGTAAAGAAAATGTTATTGCTGATGCCTTGTCTCGTCGTTATACTATGCTTTCACAACTTGACTTTAAAATATTTGGTTTGGAGACCATCAAAGATCAATATGTTCATGATGCTGAATTTAAAGATGTATTGCAGAATTGTAAGGAAGGGAGAACTTGGAACAAGTTCGTTCTTAACGATGGATTTGTGTTTCGTGCTAACAAGCTATGCATTCTAGCTAGCTCCATTCGTCTTTTGTTGTTGCAGGAGGCGCATGGAGGAGGATTAATGGGACACTTTGGCATCAAGAAGACGGAGGATATACTTGCTACATATTTCTTTTGGCCAAAGATGAGACGGGATGTTGAGCGTTTTGTTGCTCGCTGCACTACATGTCAAAGAGCTAAGTCACGACTCAATCCTCATGGTTTATATATGCCTTTGCCTGTACCTAGTGTTCCTTGGGAGGATATATCTATGGACTTTGTTTTAGGTTTACCTCGAACAAAGAAGGGGAGGGATAGCATATTTGTTGTCGTGGATAGGTTCTCGAAAATGCCACACTTTATACCATGTCATAAAAGCGATGATGCTGTTAATGTTGCTGATTTGTTCTTTCGTGAAATTATTCGCTTACATGGTGTGCCAAATACTATTGTTTCAGATCGTGATACTAAATTTCTTAGCCACTTTTGGAGATGTTTATGGGCTAAGTTGGGGACTAAGCTGCTTTTTAGTACTACTTGTCACCCCCAAACTGATGGACAAACTGAAGTAGTCAATAGAACATTGTCTACTATGCTTAGGGCTGTTTTGAAGAATAACAAGAAAATGTGGGAAGAATGCTTGCCTCATATTGAATTTGCTTATAATCGTTCATTGCATTCTACTACTAAGATGTGCCCTTTTGAAATTGTGTATGGTTTCCTACCTCGTGCACCTATTGATTTGTTGCCTCTTCCATCTTCAGAGAAGGTTAATTTTGATGCTAAAGAACGTTCTGAATTGATTTTAAAAATGCATGAGTTAACTAAGGAAAACATTGAGCATATGAATGCTAAATATAAACTTGCTGGAGATAAGGGTAGAAAACATGTTGTGTTTGCGCCTGGAGATCTTGTTTGGTTACATTTGCGTAAAGATAGATTTCCTAATCTGCGCAAATCAAAGCTAATGCCACGTGCTGATGGTCCTTTTAAGGTGTTAGAGAAAATAAATGATAATGCATATAAACTTGAGCTACCTGTAGATTTTGGGGTTAGTCCCACTTTTAACATTGCAGATTTGAAGCCTTATTTGGGTGAGGAAGATGCGCTTCCGTCGAGGACGACTTCATTTCAAGAAGGGGAGGATGATGAGGACATCAATACAATTGTTATTTGAAGCCTTATTTGGGTGAGGAAGATGCGCTTCCGTCGAGGACGACTTCATTTCAAGAAGGGGAGGATGATGAGGACATCAATACCATTGTTACACCCACGGCCCCTACTGTTACATATACTGGACCAATTACTAGAGCTCGCGCACGCCAATTAAATTACCAGGTACTTTCGTTTCTTGGTAATGATTCTAATGTTCATGAGATTATGATGCTGCCTAAATTGGATACATTTGTTTTGCTTACAAATGAAGGGCCTAGCTTGGAGAAGGATGAACATTGGAGCAAGAACACGCATGGAGTTGATGGCATGCGCAAGGGGATCAAGAACGGAGTTACAAGTGATGATTTCAGGACTTTGAAGCCGCCATAAGGAGTGCATGAAGCCTTGGACGAAATATACAAGATGCCACTTCATAATATTCGTCCATAGGCTATTCTAGGTGCTGCGTCACCTTATTAATGGGCCAGGCCCATGTAATTTCGAAATACTTAAGTATAGGCTATTTTTAGAGTCCGTATGTGTGGGGAAACAAGAGTTAGGGTTGGTTTCGGACCCCACCCTCAAGGGCCACGAAATTCCCCCCTCTTCCTCCATATATACAGCCCTTAGGGCGTCGTTTAGACTTTGGGGTTTTGTTTAGATTAAAAGTTCGCCATAGCTGCAACTCCGCGTACTTCGTTTGTGTCCAACGACCAGACCAAGACGTCACAGAACCCCACCTTGATCAATAAAGCTTTCATCTTATATTCGCAATATCCCGATTGCAATCTCAGTTTCTTGCTTGTTCTTCGTTTGCTCGCAGGAAACAGACCCTCGTGGTCAGGTTGATCGTGCTCCGGCGTGGTCAATAACCCTCGGAAGTTGGTTTAGCGATTGCTAAGGCGCGACGTCGCGCACGTTCGTAGTCGGATCGTCAAGGTCGACTCCCACAGAAAACGATAGCCACCATCTCATCGAAACATCGGGACACCTTAGCCTCTATCAGAAAGAGTGATGTCATGACGGTCGACGGCTACGCCGAAGCAGCGCCAGGACTCTGGACGGATCCGAAGTTGGAGCCGCTCCGGCGCCGTGAACAACGGCGGGGGTGAATCGGCTCCGATATGGTTCATGCGGCCGTCGTCGAGGCAACACCAGCAACACGGAGTAAGAGGCACATGGCCAAGTGCATGACGGCAAATGGACAGCGTCTCCGGCATTAGGGAGGAGGGCGGCCATGAAATTGGTGCGGTGGGGGCGCCATGGAGGTGGGGCTGAGGTTTCACGGCTCAGGAGAAGGGAGCTTCCCGGGGAGAAGGTGATTTTGCGCCCACGAGGTATGAATGGGGGCGGGCGAGGGAAATTGGGAGGGGAGTGGAACCATGTCTTACAGACGCATTTGTCTGAAATGTGAGGGGGAGTTACAGTTCTACCCTTGCCTATAGGCTTCTTGGCTTGGCTCTGTGTACTGAGGGTCGGGGATAGTAGAGTAACTTTGCTTCTCTGTGCGGGAGCGATTTCGGGCGAGGAGGGCGTGTTTTGAACTATAGTGGACGCGAGCGATTTCGGGCGAGGAGATCGTGTTTTGAAATAGTGGGCGCGAGCTATTTCGGGCGAGGAGAGCGTGTTTTGCCGACCATGGTTTATGAATTATTCGGCACATGTCATTTCGGCCGAGGAGAAGGCGCGCTTGGATGAAGTTACGAACCTACCCTCAATGTACAACGGGCCAATTGATGTGTGTCCCACATAGGACGGTAATTTTGCGTCTCCCATTTATTTGCTCGGGTGAATTCCACCGAGCAGAGAGGATGTTTAACGGTTCGTTCAAATTCTGGGAGAACGAGCATCCACGTCTACCTTACCAAGTCGATTCGGATCAAATTTTGAAATATTAGCTTGCCACTTCTTTTTTAGATGGAGAGATGATGCTCGGGAGTAATGTATTTTTACATGCTCGTTGCTAGCGATTTACTATATGACAAATAGTTGACCCACTCAAAAACGCGAATCAAACCCAAAATGAAATATCTCGATTCAATGAAATAGCTCGTTCAGTAGGTAAAAATAGTGAACTAAATCCAAAATTGAACACCTCAATCGAGTAGCATGTTGTACAGTATTATAGTACTCCATGAACATGTTGAAAGTCAAATTAATGAACTTGTTTGATATACTCATATATCCGTTCATGTGTGGATTGCAGACAACATGTTCTCCAATTTAAATATTTGAATGCAAGTTTATATCGAAACATGGTTTATATCAGTCTTTGATCCATAAAACGCGACCTCCCCCTCTCCCGGACTCCTATTCTCTTTCTTTCTCTCTCTCTCTCTCTATCTCTCTCGCCGACAATCTTCAATTCTGTCGCACACATCCGACACAAAAACCTTGTTCGTCCCTCTCCCTTTGTCTCCATCTCTCTCCCTCTCTTTGTGTGTGTGTGGGGGGGGGGTCTTTCTAGTTCGCATGCATATATACACCATCTATAGGTCTATCTCACACACTATGTATGATACTCTAGCTAGTCCAAGCTAGATATCTTGGGTGCACTCAACGTACGCACACAGATTCCTTGGCTCTTTGCCTGTAACTCTCTCACACACCACTATGTCGTCTCGGAGCTCTTCCCCCCCTCTCTCAAACTCCCCATCCACCTGGGTCACACATACACATGCATATCTCACTCGCACTCGATAGGCCCATCTAAAACTCTATCTCTCCCCCTCGTTCTCTCATGCGTGCACACACAATCTCATGCCCATCTAGCCAAGTATGATGGTCTCTCACTCAATTGTAGGCACATGCAGTCCCCCCTATATGTATGTGACTAGCTAATCTTAGTCTCCATCACAAACATGTGCATGGTATATCTCGATTTCTCTCGAGGCATCTTTCTATCGCGCACGCACTCCCTCGATCTCCCACCCATATAGTCCCCTCACGATCTCGACGGGATCTCTCTATCACAAACACACCCTCTCTCCCTCCCCATGCGTCCATGCCATCCATGTGTCCCTCTTGACCTTTGTTCCTTGTTGGCCACACCTCTATTGGACATGTGCTACAGGGGTGTCTCTCTCTGTTGCAAACAATCACACACTAGCTATCTTCGTGTATCTCCTCGCCTCGCTTTTCCATCTCGGAGATGCATACGTGATATGTTCGCATAAGAAACGAAAAAACACACACTCTCTCTAATTTATCGTTTGTTGTCACTTTCTCTTTCACACACATACTCTTTTTGCACACTTACTCATTCTCCTTCACACGCACTTGATCTGTCTCGACTGAGGCACTCTCCTCGGTCCATAGCATATAAATTTATTGAAAAGTCAAACATCACAAAGTTTGACCATGTACGTGGAGAAAAAGAATTACATCTAGTACGGCAAACATATACCCTTAGATTCACCATGAGATGTAGTTTTGTATGATGTATCTTTGGTATTGTAGATATAAATAACATTTGCGTAAACCTGATCAATGTTTCCAAAGTTTGACTTCTAAAAAATTTACATGCACTGCATTATCGAGCAGATGGAATATCTCTTTCCCCCTCTCAGCTATCTGACGCACCACTCATCCTTATCGGGGCTCCTCAATCTCTCTCAAACTTTATTGGTCAGTTTGGTTCGTGACCTGACCCTCATGCCTTGATGGCAGGTACTGCCTGGTGTGGACGTGAGATGTAAAATATTCCTGCCTGGCCAGGCTTGTGTGGTGCTGAAGCGTTTGGTTCATACCTGGGCCAGGCAAAGCATCAACGTCCCATCAATCAATCCATGCATCAATTATTTAATGCTAATATCCATCCATGTTGCTGTTAGCCTCGTGGCCACACGACCAGGCACGACCAGGCATTCGAAATTGGTCGCCTGGGCCGGGCTACTTGCAGTGTCTGGAGTTCAGCCAGGCTAATTAAAGTGCAAGGGAACCCAGGCCAGGTGGGCTTTCTTTTTCACAGGGTAGCAACCAAACAAGCGTGCATGAAATCCAGCCACAACCCTAGGCCAGGCAAAAGATGCTCAGGACGCAAGCCAAACTGGCCTTATATCTCCCTGGTTCACACATACACATGTCTCGCTCGCGCTATACATATAGACCCATCCAACACTCTCCGCCCTTGTTCTCTCTCCATGTGACACGCACCCCCTAAGTACCATAATCCCTCAATCCATCATAGGCGCAAGCACTCCCCCCTAAGTATGATTATCTCTTACTAGCCAACAGGAACACATGTATTATCTCCTTCCATCCATACGTCTATCTCGATATCTCTCGGGGCATCTTCTATCGCGCACACACCTTGTCACTCGATCTCCCACCCATGTAGTCCCATCACGATCTCCAGGGGATCTCTCTATGACAAACATACACTCTCTCCTCCCCATGTCTGCATTTTCTCTGTACGTCTCTCTTGACCTCTCTCCCTTGTTTGTCAGGCCCCTCTTGGCCATGTGCTAGGGGTCTTGCTCTCTCGGTTCCAAACAACCACACACTATCTCCTCACCTTGCCTCTGTTGTCGAAGATGCATGTGTGATATGTTTGCATAATACACGCACGCTTTTTCTCTACTTTTATCGTGTGTTGTCCATGTCTCTTTCACACACGCACACACACTTTTTTTCACTCTCTCTCTCTCTCTCTCTTGTTAGTGACTCTGTCACGTACATAAGCATGTGGATGTTTTGAAAAGTTAAACCTCAGAAACGTTTGACCAGGTATATGTGGAGAAAAACATTTACATCTGGAACGATCATTAGATTCATCACAACATGTACTTACTTAGTACTATCATTTATCTTTGGTATTGTAGATATATGTAATATCTTTATAAACTTCGTCAAAGTTTCAAAAGTTTGACTTAAAAAAATGTTGGAACTAAATTATCGAACGGAGGGAGTAGCTCTTTCTCTCTCTCTACTATCTCTCACGGGCCTCCCCTCTCACTCGAACTCTCTATACCGACGGATTATACGCTCACTGTGTCAGCGTATAGCTCCGTATATTGTTTAATTGACCGGTCAACCAATCCACATGCTGCCTTGTCAGCTCGTGTTCTGTATCTTCGTGTGCTGGCCCATGTGGCAGTGGGTGAAAATAAGTAAACTAGAGGCCCATCTGACACGCGGTGAAGTAAACAAAGTTGAAACCACTCGGGGTAGCACCCCGCACGCTAGTAAATTGATGGCGCATTGAGGACAAACTTCTTGCGTGCGAAGGACACACTCGCGCACAATTCACCACTGTGCGGCGGCATGCACAGAAGGACGCACTGGCGCACACCCAGCACACAACACACACCATCACACGTGTACACCGGCGTCGCCGCCGGTTGAGATGGACGGTGAGGCAGCCAACAAGCAGAAGCGGCTCGAGCCAAACCGCATCCGGCGAGCCTGGACTTCATCAGCAGCCTCCCTGACGACATGCTACTTGTCATCGTCGGCCTCCTCCCCACCAAATCTGCCATGCGGACCGCCCTGCTCTCCCGGCGGTGGCGCCCCCTCTGGCGCTGCGTCCCCCTCAACCTCACCGTCGATAGCTGCCTCTATGACGGAGATTGCAAACGCATGGCCGCAGTCTCCAAGATCCTTTCATCGCACCCTGGGCCAGCCAAATGCCTTGACATCCACATGTTCAGTACCAACTGCAAGGTCCAACCCAAGTTCGATGAGTGGTTCTTATCCCCCGCCCTAGATCAGCTTGAGGAGCTCAGCTTTGAAGCTGGACGATGTCGCTCTCTGCCGCCGTCCGCGCTCCGCCTCACGCCAACGTTGCACCGCGCCAGCTTCAGCTCCTGCTATCTTCCCCAGATTAATGTCGCCCCCGCTCTTCTTCTCCCTCAACTCAAGCAGCTCGACCTCTTCGACGTTGTCATCTCAAAGAAGGCTATGGAGCACCTGGTCCGCAGCTGTACTGGGCTCGAGTACCTTCGTCTTGAGCAGATCCACGGGTTCATTAGCCTCCACATCGCCTCGACGAATCTCCGATGGATTTATGTGTCTTGCTAGCCCCGCAACAAGACATCAATTGGGAAGAGATCACTCCAGCTGTTCCACGTTATGGTCATTGAGAATGCGCCTTTCCTTGAGAGATTGCTTGTATCGGATCTAGAAGGTCCAACAAAAATCAGGGTCATTGACGCGCCGAAATTGACAGCGTTGGTGTACTCGTCTGCCAAATTCTCCTGGTTTACTCTTCCAATTTTGTAGTATCAAAATTTGACCATAGATTTAACTGACAAAATTTTAATGCATGTCACTAAGAACTATATCGTTGGATTCGTATTTGAACATAATTTCAAATGGTGTAATTTTTAGTGACATACATTGGCATTTTCTTAGGTAAATCCATGGTCAAAATTTTATACTAAATACGAGGTAGTATTACAAAAGTGGGCTATGTAGGCCAAAACATGTGCCAAATTCACTTGTGATGCATTTGGCATCGATGCCCCTCCATTGCTCACTTGGTGTCCCAATCTGGATCACCTACTTTGCTCCGGTGCCAAATTAACTCACGCAATGAAAAAACACTGTGTGGGAGAGAGAGGACTGAGGCAATAAAAAACACTTGTTTGGGAGAGTTAGAGGCTGGTGTAGTTGGTTTGATTGATTTGTTTATACATGTGGGTCTGTGTGCACAGCGGTGCCAACTCTCTCACATCGCGAGAGCAGTGCCAAAATCTTTTGATTTGACATCAATGTGTGTTATGTGGCATACTTTTGCGAAATATGGCATCGGCCACATAGTGGAAGGCAACAAATGCCCAAGCTCTTCACGTGCTCCTAGTTAAATGAGAGGAAACAGAAAGAGAGAGAGAGGGAGAGAGAGAGTGTGTGAAAAAATATCACTAGCCGGCCAAACCTATCGTATGAGTGAATGATATTGGTACCTCTTGATGACACGGCAATCTTATGCAGCCAGCTGCTCTAATATGTTATCTTCTTTTGCAGATAAAATAGACCCAAAAGTGAAAAATGTGCTGCACTATAACAATCTCATCGAATGCCTTGATCTCCATCTTACAGAAATTGATTTGATTGACTACCGAGGCAGCACATCTGAGATTAAATTGGCCAGGTTCTTTGTTCTGGAGGCAAGTGTGCTCAAGGTAATGAGGTTTGGCATTCTCTGGCGCAACAATGAATGGCGTGCTGATCACCGCAAGCGTCTAAGCCTAAATGACAAAGTCTCCGCAGAAGCTGAATTTGTTTTTGAAACATCAAATGGCCAGAGACTCGAAAACTTATTTGCCCATTAGTGACTTGTCAGGGCGGTGGATTTTAGTTTGTACGATAATGCTGCATCCACATAAAGTAACGAAAGTTCTTACGTAAACTTCCTAGTAATTCCCTCTTTGTAGGTGCAGCATTACTCCTAACATTTTTAATATCAGTTTGAAACTTGTAATATTGCCATGTCCTATTCCTGCGTTTTCAAAATCCTGCGAATCAAACAGGTCCTGAGTTGGTGATGATGTTGTGCCTCCCATCTTTCACCAATAGCCGTCGGATCTAGATCTGACGCTTACAAACCAAGCTTCTCCATTTTTGCAAAAAGATGCCCGCACTTGTTCCCTATTTACAAACAACTCCTTGTCTCTCACAATCAGCCTCATCTTCTCCCCACCACATCTAGGAGTAGAAGGCCATGGAAAAATCTGGCGCGATGGCCGCTGCCGGAGCCATCCACCCCCAATCTTGGTGTTCCGTGCAATGCACGGGCATCTACGCACGGGAAATTATGTCGAACAAGGCTAGTTGTAAGCAGGCTAGCTCTACAGCCATGATGATAGAGACTGCAGACGGTGAGGCTGACTATGGTATGCCGAACATGGTGCCTATACTCAGGTGTCATTTCTGGCGCAGGGTCTTGTCACTTCACTGTGAGGAGCATCACGTAATAATTTGACCAACGGATAGTACAGTGCTAGTACTCCTACTACTACTCCTACATTGGTAGTACTACTAATAGTACTAGTAGCACCACTGTCTGGATTTAGGAGTACTACCACGTCCATCTGGATTTTAGTATTTGACTAGCAATATCTAGTAATGCATGTCACCAAAAATGTACTACTCCCTCTGTAAATAAATACATGGTGTTTTATTCCTATCAGCGAGAGAACTTAATGTTTTTTTGCTACTCCTAACTAGATTACTAATAGGATTACATGCAATGAACTAAACACTGCATGTCATGTTTGGTAGTCTCAAGTCATTGAAAGCATGCACGGCCCACATCTCTCATTGGTTGATATGTCACGAAATAAGAAACAAGGAGGGAGTTAATGCACTGTGCCTAAGTATTTTGGGATTATTTGGTTTTCGTAAGGTGACTTACAGAACATTTTTGTTTACATGCATTAACATTTTATTAGTTAAATCAAAGGTCAAAACTTGGCGCAAAATGCAAAGGGGACCAATAAACCAGTAAACATCAAACTTCTCTTGTTTGGCCCCAACTAGAGGTCTTGTGAGATGACTATACTGCACCGGCACGGAGGGGGACACAGCTTCATTGACTTACGGCAACTGCCTTTGGGTGAATGACACGTGGCCCCAGGGGGTGGCTGGCCCACCTATCATACAGCCAAAGGCAGGTGTAGTAGAGGGCCGAGGAGTAGTACGAAATCCTACGCACCTACGCACGCTAACCAAGGGCTGAGTGATCACTCGAATCGCAAGATCAGTTGACTAGAAGCTACACTAGACCCATGGAGGCGATGAGCGCGAGCATCAGCCGGCTGCGCCAGATGGTCCATGACGCCGGCCTGCGGCCCGGCACCAAGGAATGTCTCCAGGTAGTATTGCTTGAGGCCGCCAGGGCGAGGGGGTGCTTGGACGACAACTTCGTCTCCTTGTTCGATGAGGTCCTCGTCGGTTTCCTCGACAAGTTCACCGTCATCAAGAAGCTTGCGGACGACTTTGACGTAAGCCTCTAGCCGACGCGCCCAGGCTCTGTGATGCCCGCCACCCTCAATGGACACTATGGTAACAACCTCTTTGATGCACTGGTGGCCCTGCGACTGCCCGTCGTCGCACCGGAGAATGTCCACCTCGAGGTCGCGCTCGCCGCGCAGCGCCTAGCGCAGCAAGACACCATCGACATAATCACCCACGTCTACGCGCAAATTTTCCACAAGGACTACTACATGCAAGGGGAGGACGATAGGATGCTGGCCTTCTTGGAGCGCAGGGCAACCTTGGACGACACTGTTCAGAAGCACGTTGAGCTCGCCGCAAACGTCGCTGCTCCTCACACGTCAGTTGGTGACCCGACGCACTAGGGCGTGAGGATGTCGTTGAACGTTGATGGATCCGTATGTATTTTTATCTTTCCATCAAATCCATGTAGTAGTATATGATACTACAGTAATTATCTTACCTTTCGCATCAACTTCATAATTTTCATACGTACTCCATGCATGAACGGCGCCAGAACCAAACTTCTCATTACTCTAGGCAAAATCGTTATTTTCTATCTATCGGTCCCGCCATGGAGCAGAACCAAATTTTACAAGTTACGAGTTCAAAAGGAAAAGCCTGCCGTGTTCGCGTCGCACCCCCACACGGTTGGTCCGACACGCCGCTCAAGCGGGAATGCGTGCGGTTTTGCATTTTCACTTACAAGTGGGACCACAATTGAGCAAACCGACTATCGGCAAACCCCCACCCCGCCCACCGCGCGATGGCTAAGAAAACAGGAGGGAGAAGAGATGGCTGTAGCATGGACTCCAAGAAAATTGGTGTCGGATGGGACTCGTGTGGGTGGCGTGTGCCGTACTGCTAGACGTGAATGCTAGTTATGGCCCATGCCACCCCACTATATCGAGCCTATATCGAGGTACGTAGAACAAATTTCCTGCAGTCCGTGCTCAGCCCTCCTCTATCTCTCTTCTCAGCCAGCCAGCGGACGCCCAGAGCCCATCGTCTGTTTGCTCACATGCGGCCCCACATGTTAGTAAAAACGCAAGAGGACCCACTGAACCTGCACATCTTTCACCTCGTCGTGCTGGTGATGAAAACAAATCCAATAAAGATCTTCGGTGGCCGCTTTTGGAGTTACTCAAGAGTAGTAGTAAGATTCTATTTATAGTTTAACCCAAGATGCACATCTCGTGGCTTCAACTACCACTCTATTTTCTTTCATGACACGACCTGGATGCTGGATGTCCCACGTGTCGGCAAAAGGAGGAAGAACCCGACCAAATCTTCGGTTCTACTCTCGGGTTAGACTAGTTGTGCCAACTTAAAAATTTTATAGTGTAGTCCCTCCGTTCCAAAATACTTGACTTCCATTTGTCCAAAAATGGATGTACCTATATACTAAGACATGTCTAGATACATATATATTTTGACAAATAGAAGGCATGTATTGTGCAACGGAGGGAGTAGAATGGATGCAAGTTTTTGTATTGGGAAGAAGAGTATATCCATATGTTGATAGAGCGCAATTTAGTAGATGTTCTATCACTTTTAGCTAGCACAGAGGCTAGAGATGAGATTAGTGCACTTGTTGATACTCCTACTAGAATAGAGGCTAGACATGAGACTAGATGCGAGGAAGCAGCGTCTACTTCTTTACACTCGAAGAAGAAAGAAGCACGCAAGATCGAGCCTCCGCAGATCAACAATGAATGCATTGAGAAGGCACTAATCCAACTTACAGGAGTAGTAAAATGTATTCTTGTGGTTCTTGTTTCCTTTGGTCTTGCTTTTCTAGTCAAAATTATCGTTGGAGTTCGTGCAAAACGGAGGTCCGTTTGGGGTCGTGCGTTGGAGTTGGCCTTACAAGTGGGACTGCAGTTAAGGAAACCGACTATCGGAAAACCCCCACCTCGCCCACCGCGCGATGGCTGAAGTTAGAGAAACGACGAGGTTGAAGAGATTGCTCTAGCACGGACTCCAAGAAATAATATGGTGTCAGATGGATGTCGTGGTGGTGGCGTGTGCCGTACTCCTGGACGTGAATGCTTGTTCTGGCCCATGCCACCCTACTACTCCTACTACTTACTCCTACTATATAGTACTAGTATCGAGGATTCGAGGTGCTGGTTATGTACAATGAACACATTAACATATGGCTACAGTAAAAACACCCGCCCGACGCACGAAGCATGTGAAGCTAGTACAAATAGTGTACTACTATTGTTGATTGGCCTCATCCGATAACCTGTTGCAATGCACGTACAATTATGTATTCGGAACATATTTTTTTGCCTCATAGCACCACTCACTCAGAGAAGCGACTCGAAAGCCATTCATAAATTTAGTAAGTTTATCACAGGCATATCATTTTATTACATACAACAGGTCATCAACCCACATCGACAACGAGGATGCATTATAAATACTAAAGTTTTCACCACACAACAAATAACAAGCAATGAAATGAACTTCAACTCAACCATTCCTCGGCGTTGGAAACGCTTTGAACCACAAGTGATTCTCTGGGACGGGCCATCGATTGTCGATCTGGAAACCAACGCAGGACTGATCATCCAGGCTGAAGCGGTCTACTATATATCCCTACCAGGGTAGGGAACCACACAAATGTCCGAGGTATAAACATAGTTGCTTCTCATAAATGGAACTGTTAACGTTGTATCAACAACAGTTGGATCGCCTTTCACCATCATCAGATAGTTTTGTCCATGGAAGAGCAAGTTTTCTCCAAGACTATCAATTCTGTACTAGGGAGAAGGAGTTGGCGCTAGCACGCTAGTATCCATCCTGAATACCATGCAACGGGTGTTGGAATAGGTCCGGAGAGTGCGACCATGGGAGACACCTGCTTCCTTAGCAGTAACATCATCAGTGGGCTGTATACACACAAGAAGAGGTGATCTATCGGAATTAGTTGCCAGGCGCCACAGAGTATATGGGCGCTGCTCGTCCTCATGCTCGTGATCATCACCATCGTCATCTCCCCCTTGGTTATAAAAATTTTCAAGTATAGGTGGTGGGATGTTCATAGGACCTTGGAAACACAAGAAGAAGGTTAATTAGTAAAGGGAAACTTGCTAACCCACATGCATGTGGGTGAAACAATTGTAATTATGATGGAAGACAAACGACCGAAACTATGAGGATGCCATGCAAAAATAGTGCCACGAGTGGTGGCAGCAAACACAAGGCCCTCATATTGAATTGCATCACAGTACTCATCCGTGTACAGAAATTGATTTTTGAGTAATATCCATCGAGTGAAACCATCAAGGACGGCAACAAGCTTGTCGAAGATAGCAACAACATCATAGTTGCTGTAATTCCAAGAGCGGTTGGGAACTCGACAAATTGCTATCTTCCATAGAATATAGTCACCATGATCGTATTTGAATGTGCGTACATTACCGGTGTGCTCAACCTCTGGGCAGTATGCTGAGATTTTTGGAAGTGGAACCCGGTGACGAGTGAACACATTCACAAGTTCCAACTTGTAGTTGGACCCAATGTAAACAACCCAATCTCCATTTGTGCCCGCCCAAGCCTTGCCCTCAAGCGATGGCATCTTAACATCATACGTATCATTATCAAGCGGCATCAACTTGCACAGGGCGAGGCCTCTGTCGTGCCGGTGCCAGTCATCATCAGGGTCACGGCGAAGAAGATAGGGGAGATCAAACTGCTCCTTGACTCTTGGGTTCTTTGTAATGATGTTATTAGTTGAGTCGAGAATGGGCTTGAACGAACCTGCCATGCTATCCGAGGTGATGACGTCGCACCGATCAATGAGTTCCTCCACCACGTCATCTTTCATATCGGGGCAAGAATAACGGGGTCATTTCCGGCCTGTTCCCTCCATGGAGAAGACGATCGAACAATGGCAGAAGAAAGGGTGAAGGGCTGAAGGAAAATGGAGGGGGGAGAGGAAGAGCGTGCGACAACAGTTCCAAATCGAGAGGGAAAGGCAAAGAGTCGGTGGACGGTTGCGAGTTTGCCACGGTTCATGAAGAGGCGCCCCGGCCTACACGTCTGTTCGAAAATACTCCTACTATTCGTCGTCGTCTCACTGATATGTTGGAACGGGACCACATGTCAACGAAACATGGTGTGTAATTTCTCGTGCAAAATGCGATCTGGCCGCGTTGGCCCGAGGTGCCGCATTAGTTATCGACCTTTATTTTTTTAATGGCGTGCCGATCAGTTTTGAAGCACGACTAACTGGTACTGTATGCAGAGAAAATATAAACTACTCTACCACTACTCCACCTCTAGTACTAGTAGTATAAAAAGATATATAGGGTGGAGCTTGAGCGCTTTCTTGCTAAGGGCTGCCCACTTGCTTCTCACACTACCACCCTCTCTCCAGATCTAAAAAATACGGCCCCTCTCTCCCTCCTCACCGGTGGTCACAGATCCACCGGGGAAGAAAAGTACGTGCAGCATTGATGCACTCGTCATCGGCGAGCGAGGTCACGCACTGACGACAAGGACGTCCTCTCAGACCTAGCGCCCGCGCGGGATGGCCTCCGTCCCCAAGCTCGCTGCCGTAGTGTGTGCGGAGGATGACGACCACGAGCGAAGCCACTTCCCACTGACCCTCAGGTATGCTACCTATTTTCGAACCATAACCTTGTTCTATTGCCACGTCGTTGCATGTGGATCTTTTTCCACTCCACCATCTTCCCAATTTGCTATCCTCTGCTCTGCTGGCCACGCAGACGAAAACCATAATTTGCACTATTAAAGGAAACCCTACTTCATGCAGACTAATCGATGTCTGGGTTGAATAAGGAAAGGAAGGGAGACTGTACTGTCCAAGAGAGTAGGCATCGAACCCGCATCTAGGTTGAAAAGGGGAAAATCAGTAGCTAAGGAACGAGTCTCGTGTCTCTTGGTTGAAGAAGGGTAGAAAGGCATGACAACGCAATAGAGAATGACCAGGTCGATCAGTTTGTTGTCCTCGCATAGGAAAAAGGTGGCTAAAGAGAGCAAAAATGGGACGTAATCCACATATGCTGCCTGGATATTTGTTGCTCTAGGCAACCATACCTCCCTCACCACTCTGTGTCCGTGGAGGTACATCTTACTGGTGCGCCCACTGTCCGAATGGGCCTCCCATGCTCTTATTGCCACTTTTTTTGCTGTTAGTATAACGCCAGCAGTAAAGTCAAGCAATGCTACTGCTAAAGTGATGCCACATTTAACTAATGCCGCTCTCAGTCTAATGCCACCGATAAATTTAAGCAATGCCATTTAATGTCACTGGATTATTTTAGGGTTAGCTGTTGATTGTGGATGTATTAAAGATTTTTCAGCTAAGGCATTCTAATGTTGTTGCACAGTCAGTATACCAACGATGAAACTTGTTACTACCTTCAGATTTTTGCACTCTTAATGCTTATAGATTACATACCTCACTTTCATGAGATAAATTAATTTTTTTGTACAGTGTCACCAAAATGGCAAGGCGCTGATGTCATTTTATTTTGGTTAAACTGCACAGACAATTATGAAGACAAGAGGAAATGTCAAGAGTGGGAACCTCCTCCTCCGGCTATTCTCTTGATTCGTTCGATCGAGTTTTTATGTTTGATCGATTATCAAGATTGGGATAGCAATTTTTAAGGTCCCCCCGAGTTCGAAATGATATTTACCTTGGAGGTACATGGTTTGCAATTTTTTATACTGTCATTAGTTAATAATGCTAGTTACCTTCAGACTTTTGTATTTGGTTTAATGCTCATGTAGAGCTAGTATACCAATGCTGAAACTTGTTACCTTTACATTTTGTATTTTTAATTCTTATAGAAACCTTCCAGTGCTAGAGTTTATTGAAATCTGTTCAGTAAAACCATTGTACTGTACCCTGTAATAAACTAACTAATCTACTATTGCACTAGCCACTAGATTAGTGTATATTTTTAGTATTCAAATGGTGTTGCATTAGCGTATGGACATAAATAAAGTGTGGCAAGCTTTCCCAGATATGTGCTCAAGAAAACTACTACATGTTTTTCTAAATACTAGACGTTTAGGTACTTTAAATTGAATCGCGAAAATGTCTTATATTAAGGAACAAAGGGTGTAGAGTTCACTCAAATTATCCCGGTAAAGCTAGTCACACCTTTGTTAAAATTAATGTTCATTATGTTATCAGAGGAGGTCTGTATGTTTGTCTCTAATGCCTGTCGACTACATACCTGACATCATGATGTAATGTTAAGTCATTTCATTTTGTACAGTGTCACTGAATTGTCAAGGCGGTGATGGCATTTTATTTTAGTAGAACTGCACAACATTTTCTTAAAAGAAGAGGAAAGGTCAGGAATGGCTTAGTTTTTCAGAAAAAACTATGTATGCCTTCCTGACATCAGCCGTTGTTGCTTTATTTATTCCTTCAAATAGGTGGTTAGAAACAGTCTTGCTACCTTTTCCCATTATGAAATTGGAATGCTTATATTTGTGAGTCTATGCTTCAACTAGTGCCACTTTTAGAGTAATCACACTTTCAATATCTATGCAAACAGGGATGCTCGATTTTAGTGGAACTGCACAAAAAGTCCAACTGGTTCAACATTAGGAGCATGTTTTTTTCCAAACCTTTATATCCAATTGGTGGCACTATGAGCTGTTCATTACGAAGGTACATGGTTTGCTACTATCTTGCTACTCTTTTTGCACTGTCATTAGATAGTAATACTAGTGGTTTGCATGTGAATTTATTGGCAGGGTGGACCTACATTGGAGGTGCGGGACAAGATTCAATGATTGGATGCTCAATTTCGGTTGTATTGATTTCACCTCTTCCATCACTACGAACATGGATATCCTTGGTCTGATGAAGAATAGGCGCTATATTTCTGCTCTGAACCAGCAAATCAATTCAATATGAAATTGTCCAGGGCAAAACATAACTGTATCAGATTGTCCAGTGCAGAACATGACAGATGCTAAGCGGAACAGACATGTTTAAACCAAAAATACAAGGTGTGGTATATGTTTACTAGCTGCTTGATATTTGTGCAGACAGAGATGTCTGCCCGTTGCTATTTGGAAAACAAACAAAGTGTCCGCAATTTTGGTTGAACTGCACAAGAGAATAGTATAGTCACTGCATGCAGTGCCATTTGAAAATAGACACAGAAAGATTAGATAGTCACTTCATGGACTACAGAAAAGTAGTAATGTACTATTTATTGGCCAACACTAGGTGCTTCATTGCTTTAGTCTGATTATAGAATGGGCATCATTTTGCCTAAGATGTATTCCGAAAATAGTCTCGCGGTGTGATCGAGAGAAGACCAAATCATATTGCAGTGGATGTTCCTCCATCATGTGTGGTTCATTCTCATGGTTCCAGCTGTTGGTGAAACCACTTATGTTTGCAAGAGGAATTGTAGACTTCACAAACAAATTTGTCTTTCAGTCTGTACTGAATGTTGGCCAAGAGAAGCATCCATGTTAGTAGGAAGAACAGATGTTTTTTCTAGATCTCTGCTTTTGGAGCTACATATTTGTATATGATCGGTGAATCATTGAGATGCATTAACATGTTGATCTTATGTATGGGAATCGTACTAGTTAGTTTTAGTTGCGACGCGAGATCCGAAGTGGCTGATCTTTGCTTTTGGAGCTACATATTTGTATATGATCTGTGAATCATTGAGATGCATTAACAGTTACTTATTTTTGTTCGCATAGTGTTTACAAGTTACTGATCAATCACTAGCTAGCCTACAAATGCGCTCCTGGCAGTTTTATTTGCGACGCAAGATGCGAAGTGGCAGTTTTTTGAATAAAAATGCCTACCTCTAAAGAAACTAACAGGCTACACTATCGATCCTACACAGATAAAAATTCCTACCTCTGAAGAAACTGACAAGCTACACTATCGATCCTACACGGATAAATAGCGGATCACGCACATACTACCTCCTTTCCAGTTTGCAGGGCTCAATTCAAGAAACGGCCTACTCGATCCTACACGAATAAATAGCGGATCACGCACGTACTAGTACCTCCTTTCCGGTTTGCAGGGCTTAATTCAAACCTCTCACCAACCAAGGTACTCCCTCTGTCCAGGATTTATTAGTCCCGTGAGCAAAGCAACAAGACCAAGGCATGGCAATAATTAACGGCATGCAGAAGTTTAATCCTAATTAATTCCAGCGATTTAAGTGGCTGCATGCATGCCCTCGGCTGTGACTCGTTGCATGCTGCTTCGCGTACTGCCTGCGAGCGATTCTGAGTGCATGCATGCAGCCGGCCGTAATTAAGGCAGCTAATTGATGCGAAAAAAGATACGCTTTAAATCCATGGAATCATTATTGACAAGGAGGGAGATGATTCAAGTGCACTCGTTTGACCGCCATGCCGGCGTGCGACCCAGACGGGACAGGACGACACAGTCATAATTTCAGTTTCTCTAGTTTTCCACGGCAAGCTAGCGTGCTAAGCCATTATGCATTGAATTCCGATGACCGTCGCGCTACCTTCCGCCTATAAGTACTGTTTCCCGGCCTTCTCAGGTGCCACCGTGACCCAACTCGCCATATCCTCATAAGCCCCCACCGTCTTGACGTCGCTCGCCACGTCCGCCATGCCCCCGCCCGTCCGCGGTAGGCGACGCCGGAGGTGGTCATCGCCGGAACTAGTGTTCGGGTTTTCACCGGAAGGAAGACGGAGGGAGGAGGCATTCTATCTGTCTTTAGATGGCAATGCGGAGATCGAGGAGTTGTTGCAGCACGACCGCATGGCGGAGGAGCAGGAGTTGTTGGAGCGTGACCGCCTGGCGGAGGAGCACCGTATCGCCGATTTGCGCCGCCAGTGGGACATTGAGCAGCAGCGCACCGACGCTCTGAGTCGTGAGCAGAGCACCCGCAACTGGGCCGACTACATGGAGGCCGGCGCCCGACAAATAGCCCTAGAGGCTGTCGGGCACGCACGCGTTCACGACACTGATTTTTACTACCAGCTCGTCAAGTGGGTTTCTCGCTTGGAAGCCAAAGCTTCAGTGGACCACGTAGGCATGGAAAGCGCCAACGCGCGCGAGCAACGCGCCCTATCACACCTCTGGCAAGTCCAAGGCGAGGTGGAGGACGCTGGTGCCGGCGTTTAGCATGGACAGCAGATGGCGGCCGGCATCGTCTAGTTAGCTAAGAGTAAGTTAGTACTTGTACGCTACTAGAGTGTTAGTGGGAGTAGATAGTTAACTTGGCTATGATGGTTGTCAACGTGGAAGTTCAGTACTCTATATGTGGATCAGACCTGTTACTTTGCTCTGAATGTTGAATTTTCCGTTTGAACGTATGGAATGGGCTGTTATTTTAGTAAATGGGTTGTATTTGTCCTCCACGGTTTAGACGCTGACTTGTGGGCCTAGCAAGTTGACGCGTACACAATCAGGAGATGATTGTATGTGGAGAGGATGACAGCAGGGACCCGCCAAGGTCATGGCAGTAAGAAAGCAAGTGCCTCCTTATTTCAAGCCAATAAAAGAATGGCTCCTCCTAGTGGATTTCTGACATCTGGGTCCCATGCCATTGTCAACGTAGTCAATAAACGAGAGAATTGCACAACGAGCGGCTGACACCAGGGACCCAGTAGCTCGCCCAGTTATTTTTGTTTTGGGTTAATTTGATAGATGCCACTCCAAATCTGGTGTATCCGAGAAATGCCACTGCAATTTCCAAACTTTGAAAAATGCCATTTCATGCCATTTCTAGTGGCATTTTTCGAAGTCTGGAGTAGAGTTTTTCAAAGTTTGCGAGCTGAAGTGACGTTTTTCAAAGTTTGCAAAAATTGCAGTGGCATTTTTCAAAGTTTGGAAATTGCAGTGGTATTTTTATGAATCGCTATAATTGGAGTGGAATTTATCTAATATGTTTTTGAGACGGAAGCAGGGTGTCAACTGGGCTTTGTGGGACACTCTGGCCTATCTAGACAGTCTTTTCTTTTATGTTTACCACAGACCAGCCCAATAGTTTTTTTTTCTTTCTGAAAGTGGCTAGCCCAGTTCTTTTGTGATTTGTCAAGTAAGTCGCTTTATCAGGCCTGTTGGGCTGCAAATCTTTCAAGACGAGGAGAGCTTCATTCGGCTGGCCGAGAAAATGGCCTATCAGTAATGAGAAATGGGTTGTACATTTATAAAACACATCAAACCGGCAATTATTTTCAAATATCTTTTTTTCATTTCGAGATTCTAAATTGCATTGATTTTTATGCGTGGACAATTTATTGGATTTTATATTAGTATACATTTATTTTTAAAATCAGTCTGAATGTGACTCGAAATTTCGGGATTAAAAACAGTTCACACCGCACCTACATATGCAAAATTTTGTATAATTTTTTAACCGTGGCCACAATATGGGCTGTAATGCTAACATAAAGAATATGGGCTCCAAAAAACCGTAAGAATTAGCAAATGGGCTATAAATTATTTGAAATAATGGCAGATGGGTTGTATGATGTTTTCCACAGATTTGAGGCTTTCCACAGATGGCCTGTATACTGTTGGATGTCCATCCAACAGCCGTCGTGCTTCTTCAATCTCTCCTCTTCCCGCTCCAGCCGCTCAAACAAGCGCCGGCGGGACTGCCTGCTCCCTCCTCCCCGCGGCCAGCTGTGCTGCCGCGCAGGCCTCACCGCCCCACCGTACTCCCATCGCTGGCCTAGCGATCCCTCTACTCACCCACACCTGCTGTTATTCTCTGGCGACGACAGACGAACTAGTAAACCCTCATACAGTCATACTCCCATTCGCGTGGGAAACAAAAACAACGGCCGAGTCTTCCCTGCCTCCGTGTCGTTCCCTTCCTAGGCCTCGCCATCGTCCACCGCCCTGGTGCTCTCGGCATGGCGTGGTCAGCATGGTCAACGACCGACATGCATCTGAAGTGGACTGTACGTGGAGAGGCTGACAGCTAGGTACATGGCCACATGCAAGGAAATGCCTCCTTATTACGCGCAAAATAATGATTTCCTCCATCTGACATCTGGGATCCACCGAAACGGCCTCTGTATTTCGCGAAAAAACATTACCGCCGCTGACAGCTCGGACCCACCAGTTATATCTTCGCACGCAAGGAAGTGGCTCCTTATTACGCACAAAAAAATGAATACTCCCCCTGCTAGCTGGGACCCCGTATAGTGGGCCTACTAAGTTGACGGGGACGAAGGGCTTTGTCAACTTAGTCAATATGCACGATTCTAGCGCGACTGACCGTACGATGTCCATCCAACGGCCGTAGTGCTTCTTCAACCTTTGGTCTTCTTGCTCCAGCCGCCCAAAGCAGCGCGGGTCGTGCCGCCTGCTCCTGCCTCCCGTGGTCGGATGTGCTGCTGCGGAGGCCTCACCGCCCCCATACTACTCCCACCGCTGGCCAGGCCATCCCTCCACTCCACTCACCCACAACTCCTGTTATTCTACAGCGACGGCAGCGCAGCCGAACTAGTGAACCCTCGTACTCCTCTCCGCATGGGCATCCACTGTCGCGTCTTCCCCGGCTCCGCGTCGTCCCCTTCCTAGGCCTCGCCGTCGTCCACCGCCGTGGTGCTGTCGGTGCGGCATGGTCAATGTGGTCAACGACCGAATTCCATCGGAAGAATACTATACGTGGAGAGGCTGACAGCTGGGTCCACGGCAGCCGCAAGGAAGTGCCTCCTTATTACGCGGAAAATAATTATTCCTCCACTTGACAGCAGGGACCCACCGGACGCCCACCGGTATATCGCGAAAAAAACGTATGCCCCTGACTGCTGGGACCCACCCGACGGGCCACCGTATTTGGCGAAACAAACGTTCCCCCTGCTGTCAGCTCGGACCCACCGAAAGTGCCTCCTTATTACGCACAAAAAATGAATACCCCCTGCTAGCTGGGACCCACCTTGGTGGGAGGCTGACTTGTGGGCCTACTAAGTTGACATGGACGTAGGGCTTTGTCAACTTAGTCAATATGCACGATTCTAGCTCCAGTGACCGTACGATGTCCATCCAACGGCCGTAGTGCTTCTTCAACCTCTGGTCTTCTTGCTCCAGCCGCCCAAACCAGCGCCGGTCGTGCCTCGTGCTCCTGCCTCCCGTGGTCGGCTGCGATGCGGCGGAGGCCTCACCGCCCCCTACTACTCCCACCGCTGGCCAGGCCATCCCTCTACTCACCCACACCCCCTGTTATTCTGTGGCGACGGCAGCCTCACACCGCAGTGAACCAGTGAACCCTCGTACTCCTCCACGCATGGGCATCCGCTGCCGCGTCTTCCCCGGCTCCGCGTCGTCCCCTTCCTAGGCATCAACATCGTCCACCGCCCTGGTGCTCTCGGCGCGGCGTGGTCAACGTGGTCAAGGAACGGCTTCCATCGGACGTGGACTGTACGTGGAGAGGCTGACAGCTGGGTCCACGGCCGCAGCAAGGAAGTGCCTCCTTATTACACGCAAAATAATTATTCCTCCACCTGACAGCAGGGACCCACCGGACGGGCCACCGTATTTCGTGAAAAAAACGTTTGCCCCTAACTACTGAGACCCACCAGCTACATCTACGCACGCAAGGAAGTGCCTGACAACCGGGACCCACCTGGTCGAAGCGTACATAGCGTTGTCATTCTGGTCGCGAACATGTACGTACATATATACTGTTGGATGTAGAGGCGCGCACGTGTCATAGTAGAGGCGCACACGTAGCATGTACACGTACGTACAGCGGCCAGGGTGAAAGAAAGAAAATATAGCCACGTATGTGTACATACGGGCGGGGTCTCGAACGCCTACTCGGGCATACGTACGACCAGGGCTCGTGTACATGGCTGGGTCGGAACGGAGAAACAGCGTTGTTGTCGTGTTCATGGGGAGGCAACGGAATGCATCGTGTTCATGGGGAGGCAACGGAATCCGTCGTGTTCATCGGGTGGGCTTGGACGGAACAGGCGATGGAAACGAGGCCTGGCGTACCGCAGAACGGAGGAAACTGCCTTGTGTTTGACCGGCCACGTTCGAAACGGAATCCTGTTGATCGGGAGGGGTCTGGCATACCGCAAAACGGAGGCAACGGACCTCCTACGGTCGAAACAGCGGTCCTGTTCATCGGGAGGGGTGTGGCGTACCGCAAAACGGAAGAAACGGACTTGTGTTGGAGTGCTATGGTCGAAACGGGGGTCCTGTTCATCGGGAGGGGTGTGGCGTACCGCAAAACGGGACTCCACGGGATACTGTTCATCTCCACCATCGACCCCCTCCAGCCTCCATGAGCTACTGTCCATCCACCGTCGACCTCCTCCAGCCTCCACCTGTGACAGTTCATCCACGGGCTCCTGTTCATCCAGCCTCCACCACGCGCTACTCCACCAGCTACTGTTCAACCAGCCCTCTCCACGGGCTCCTGTTCAACCACCCCTCCACGGGCTACTATTCATCCTGCCCTCCACCGTCTACTGTTCATCCTGCCCTCCACAGGGTGGTCCTATTCATCCAGCCCTCCACGGGGTCCTGTTCATCCAGCCCCAACCAGCTCGATCGATCAGGGTCCTGTTCATCCAGAGGCAACACCACGGGGTCCTGTTCATCCACCCCCACCAGGAAATGTTCATCCAACCCCCCCCCCCGCAACGCTCACTGTTCATCCAGAGGCAGCATCGATCGGCTTCAGTTAGCAGCAGTAGTGAAGGAATCGCTTGATCGGGTTCAGTTAACAGCCATCGATCGATCGCTCGGGTTCAGTAACGCGTCGCCTGTAGTGCAATCGCTCGGGTTTAGTTAGAGCCCAACGCCTTGCTCGGGTTCAGTTAGAGCCAACGCCTCGCACACACGCATGTACGTGTACGAGAGAAGCGCGCATCGCTCGGCCCCCGACCTCCCACCATAACCGGGAACTCCCCGAAATCCCCCCCCCTCGCTTCTACCATGGTTTTTTCCATCATGCACGACCCAAAGAATGTCATGCAGCTGCGTCTCCGGCCCGCCCAGGACGAAAAGCCCATTTTCTGTCATGATTTTTTGTCATAGAAGTAGGAGCCCACCACATTTATGATGATACCGGGTTTTGTCACAATTATCGTCATAGAAGTGTCATATGTATGATAGAAAAAAATTTCGTTCGGCCCAAAATGTCACGGATGTGTCTTTTTTTGTAGTGAAGGCTATATGCATGCTGTGCAACAAACAAATGCAGGAACCATATGCAATAAACAAGCCAAACTTTATACTACCAATTTCTACCGCTTTCTACCGCTCGCGCTGACTAGGGCGTCCTACAGCCAGACCTGCTCTGATACCAAGCCTATGGCACCCCAGCTCAGAGAAACCGGAATGCCCCGTATTCCAGCCCAGAGATCGAGGAGAAGTCTCTAGAATAAGGCACTGCTTGACATAGAACAAATCAGCTCTTATTACAAGAATAATAATAACAGGGCCTGATGTTACAAAGAAGCACATCAGCACGGTGACACTATGCCTGCGATACTACACTTGCTCTATGCTAGCAGCGGAACAACTCATAGCAGTGAAATACTTCTAGCAGCAGAACAACGACGAAGGTGGTGACCTCCACTCCGCAGGGACTCTGGCTGGGACACGATCTAGCTCGCACGCATGGCAACCATCGACAAGCAATCAAGCAATCATGGCATCACCTGCAATCTGGCATGACACGCCAGGTTAGTACATTGAATGTACTTGCAAGCTCACAACAACCATAAACATCAAGGCAAGACAATAACATAGCATTAACAGGTTAATTATTTAACAACTACCATGATGAAACAACTACTAAGCATGGTATGAAACTGATACAATACTAATAAAACACCATCTCAGATCTCCATAACCATGTCTCCCTTGCCTAACCGGCCAAGCAATATACCATCTCGATCACCTCGTGATCAAAACCAAACGGTGATCTTTCCGGGGATCACAACCATGACCAACACTTGGTCTCAAACGTCATCATCAACATCCTGCCAATCTGTACTGCTCAACATATCAACATATAGATATATCACCTATAAGTCATTCCGTCATGTGAGTGTTGATCGAACGCTGTGACCTAGTACGAACCCTTGCCCATGACCGAGGACGCGGCTATCGATAGATTTAAATACACACTCTGCAGAGGTAGCGCACTTTACCCACAGCACGGAACACATGGCCTCGCACTCCCATTCGGGTGGACCAACGGCGTTCCGACAAAACCGATCTACTGCCATGGCACTCTCCCGGCCACTCCGACCCACTCCCAACTAGTCTAGTCCTGGGTGGCCCCGTGTCTACCAAAGAGACAACGACCATCGTCATGGACAAAACGTCCATCATGGGGACCGTGCACATAACAACAACAACAAGCACACAAGGTTATGTCTGCTTACCGGGCCAGGGTATCGCATGCCCATAACCTTCCCTAGTTGGAGGCACCGGCGAGAGGCACGACAATAGACCGCATTAGGGCCTTCCCATAAAGGCAAATGTGGTTGCATGGGAGAAAGCCCGATTCGGTGGCACTTGACCAACTTAATGACGGAATTTATCCCCAAAAGTATAACTGTGATAACTGTTACTCCGATATCAACTATCAAACTATAATCCAAGTCATAGCAAAATCCAACAAATAATCCAAGCCTAATATCATTACCTCAAAATACTCCAAGGGTAGCACATCACTACTGTCATGATGAATCCAAAAACAATAGTCCTACTACTCCAATAACAAGAATAAAGCTATTCGACTAAGATCCACATGTAAACATCATCTCCGAAAATAATACTCCAAGCAACAGAACATCAACTAGCATCATGAAAATAATCATGCTAACCACTAATAATCCAAAGGCAACATGATATCCAAAGCAATACTCCAAAATATAATAACAGATACCATCATGAAAATAATCCTAACAGCCACTGAGAATCCAAAGGCACATGATATCCAAACTAATGCTCCAAGGTAATAACAGATACCATCATGACAATAATCATACTAGCCACTAAGAATCCAAAGGCACATGATATCCAAAGTAATACTCCAAATCATAATACCATCATGGACATAATCATAATAGCCACTAAGAATCAAAAGGAAACATGTCATCCACATAATCATCAAAATATAAGTCATAGAACACCAAGCAATATCATGGCAACATCAACATCAAAGGAATACTCCGAGAAATGCCATGAACAAATCATACATAGCTACTTCAATATTTTAAACAAGTTCAAATAACTTAAACCATGTCACTACATTGCAATCATGCACATGGAGGGTGTGGCTTGCCTGGGGTGGAAGAAATCACCGAGAAGAAGTACGAGAAGCTCGCGGAACGGATCACGAGAAACGGATCTCTCTCGGAGGGGGCTGATTAAAGGAATGGGCAAAATGGTCATTTTAAGAATGTTGAAACATAATGAAAATGATACCAACAGAACGGGCTCGGCGATACGAAGAAGTGGGCTTTGGAATCACCTCATTTGGAGTTGTGGGCAAAAATATATAGCTATTCTTGTACGAGTGACCCATCTGTAAAGAAATATTTTTCAGCCTGGGCCTAAACAGAAAAACTGAAAGCGCCTACGGCTGAAATACGTTTTCAAAAAGAGAAACACATTTTCTGTCGCAATTAACCAAAGTACGCTTTCTGGACAGGTAAACGTATTCCAGAGGATACGTGTCCACTTATCTGACTAGGCAGAGGCGGGACCGGGTGCGTGGTCTCTGACGGGCGGGTCCCACAGGCTGTGGGGCCCGTCACTTATCCAGCTAGGCAGGCGGTGTGAACGCCTACCTGCCAACAGGTGGGGCCGCGTGGAGATGGGGCCCGCCTGGCCTAGCTCCTTCTTCCTCCTCCCGCTCGCCTACGATGCAGAGATGAGACCGGCGGCTCGAGCGGATTCCCGGTGACTCCGGCCACCCCTCGCGGCGTGCGACCTACCAGAGTGATCAGCACGACTAGGTGGATCCATGCAGGCAAGATGCAGCCACGGGGAAGAGCTCGGCTGAGCAGGAGGCCAGCCGCGGCAGACAGCGATCTTGGGTCGGCGGCGAGCTCATGGCAGAAGGCCACCGGAGGGGAGGGAGAGCACGGGGGCGAAGTCTAGGTGGAGGAGGAGTCTACTGGTGGTGGAACGAGAGGGGGAGGGGCACTACCCAGCTCGAATTTGAGCGGAGACGAACAGAGGCCATGGTGGCAATGGAGGTCGAGGAGGGGTTCTAGTGCTCGGGGAAGGGCCTCGGGGGGACTAGGGAAGAGGAGTGAGGCTGCTGGTGTGGTCGAGGGAGCTCGGGTGGCTTATATAGCCGAGGGGAGGGGGAGCCGAGCTGTCGTCGCCGCAGACGCGTGGCCGGCTCCGCGGACGTGTGTGCTTGTGTGTGGGCTCGAAGGCATGCGACGAGGGAGGCACAGGGGAGACTCTCACGGGGCAGAGGCGGCCAACGGAGAAGCAGAGGAAGAAGTCGAGCGCCATTTAAATCTCGGTTGGCCATAGTGCGTCCGTGGGCGCTCGGCGGCGAGCGTCGGTGGACGTCGGTGAGGGGGTTGTATGAAGAGGGAAAGAGGTCCAGGAGGACGGCGACAGCACGGTAAATCTACTAGACATGCTCGCGCTCGCTGAGACGTTGAGCAGAGGAGGGGCCCGAGCAAGAAGTCATTCTGGACGTGGCCATTGCATGCTAAAGCGGTGGTCACCGTGCAGACTGGCGAGGAGAAGATTCCAAGGGTTGGCAAAAGTTGTCAAGGGCGTAGTCCATCCAGGGGAGGTTGCAACCACGGTGGTAGCTCGGTTAAAAAGCGATATGGTTAACTGGAAATCACCCTCTGAAGTTTACTGCAGTAAACTTGGGTGAACACTGGTGATCAACAGGGATTTTACTGGCACCAAACAGTTTGTCTGGGGTGATTAACTAAGGAAGGACTATGATCCTGGAGGTTTTGAGGCATAATGGAGCACAAACTAACATAGTTGCTTTGTAACTCACATTACATGTCTAGAATCAATATTTGGATGATGCACTCACATGGAGTAACCACTTGAGGTAAAACTTGGCAGGGCTTAGTGACTTGGCCAGATAAAGGTGCTGTAAGAATTTCATACCAATTGGTTTTACCAAAATGGTACTTCCTTCACAGCTATTCCCTCTGTACAGAAACTTGAAAAAATTCTAGAGAAATATTGGATCAATGAAATGGTGCCAAATTTGGTGGAGAGAAGTTATTTGGGTAGGATAACGCTCTGGTAAATTCTCAGGGAAAATGAAGCAATATAAAATATACTTACTTCACAACCTGAAAATATTGACAGAATCAAAGATTTGATGTTTTGCTCACATAGATCAAGGTATTGAGCTGAAATTTGGAGGAGAGAAATGATATGAGCACAAGAAGAGACATGCAAAATTTCAACCCATTTGGGTAAACCTAGCTAGCACTTCCTTCACAAAGGCTTCCCTCAGACAGGAATTTGAAAAATCACTGAGGAAGTTTGGCTAGGCAAATAAATTTGAATTTTGGCACAGGTCAATTATTTGGACAGGAGAAGTTGTCCACAGAGTTTGGGGTCCAATGGGAAAAGATAAATAGCACTTGCTTCACAATGTGCCATTTAGGACAGAATAGGAAATGAATTTATTGAGCATGATGAGAAATATGGACAATGAAATATTTTTCCATATTTGATGATGATATGACCCAAACAATTTATAAGAATTATTTGAGGATTTTTGGATGGACAGAAATATAGGTTGCTTCACAACCTAGGGCAGATAGGGTTATTCCTTTAATAGGAAAAGGAATTTTCCCTAGAAAAGAAATTAGGGTTTGGTCAAGCATTGGAGTGACATGATATTGGCAAAGTTTTTAGGATAATGAGCCACTTGGGAGAGGAAATGAAGATGATTTCCTAGGTGACAAGGCCACAGAAGCACTCCAAAAAGAAAAAATAGAGCAAAAACCAATAAATCAAAAAAGAAAAAGAAAAGGGACAAAATCCAGGCTATTACATGATAGCACTATTTGCTATCTTATCAGTGCATAATGACTACTTTACCATTGTGGTAACCTCTTGATCTATAAAAGGAGGCCCATGGCAACCATACAAAGGGTTAGAAGGTTGGATAACTCACACACCCCATACACGTGTAGCCACTGCCGCCGTGAGGCAACCCCTTGCCGGGCAAGTGTACTACGTTCCAGCACCACTCTTCCACCATCAATCCACCAAAGTAGGAGTAGGGTTTTATGCCTCACGACTGCCTGAACCTGGGTAAAATTGCCTGGATGATCTCTACCGTGCTGCCCCATGCTCGTCTGCTCTTTATGCAACGAGAAGTCCCCCTTGTCAAACCAGCAAGGGGCCTTCTGGTCCCATAGGTGGCCATGGTTTCCCGCGACATCTTTGGCGCGCCAAGTAGGGGGATCGCTTGCATAGACCTTAAGGCGGGTGCAGCACACTTTGCCCATGGATGCCCACTTGAAGCATCTGGCATTCATGGTGCCCACGAAGACACAGAAACAAAGCGGGGCCATCCCTGCACCATTTTATTGGTCTCCACACCTCGCCGTAGCCTCGGTTATGGCGAAGATCGCTACTGGTGGCAATATGCCTGTCTCGGCGGCCCGTATGGCGTACCAACCGTCGGACGCCATTCGGAGAAATGGTGCAAGACGTGCAGGCGCGAGCTCCCACCTTCCCGTCCTTTCCCTTTGTCAGAAGTCGAACTGCTTTAGCCCCGGCATCGTCGATGTCGATGATTATCGCGTGACGCTCGGTCTAGTATTTCCCCTATTGTGGGCAATCATGACCGAAGCGCCGGCATGAGTCCGTCGATTGATGCCCCGTCAAGTGTACTTCGGCAACGCTCCTTGCATCGGCACGATCCATGCAACGACAGCTGCCGGACTGACTCGAAAGGAAGGGACAAAAGGGGAGGGGGACCAGAGGAGTCCGGCACTATGCCCCGATGCCCGCAAGCCACAAGAAACGCGTGTCGGCCTCTGTCGGGAATGAATAAACCACCTGATTATCTTCTACTCCTCCGGGTGCCATGAGTGCGCCAGACGCGCGCGGCCTGTGGGAGGAAAAAGAAGCTCAAAAAGAAAGCTAAGTTTACATTATCACTTCTTGTTGATACATTTCAGATTATTGCAGCCGCTTATCCCTTAACCCTAGTGAGTGTTCGTATCATGAGAACCCTCATGTGATGGAACCTTGGCAAGTTTCTTTGATTCCACCATCATCCCGTCCAGAGCCATGCTCGCAGGTCGAGAGGCTACATCGAGAACTACCTGGGAAAAACCTGTCGGGACGCATCCACGCCAAGATAACTGATAAGGGTCGGGCCCTTATGACAATCGCGGCAATATGATACCGGCAGGCATCCAGAGCATACATAGGGATTGATCATACGAACACAAACATATAGGGCTCAAAGAGATAAACACACATTTAAAATTTAACTAGAAATATCAGTTTCGTGCAAACGCTAGAGATAGAATGACTAAATGCAAAGTATATATCATGATTCATTACAGCGCAACGCGGAAGCAGCTGTGGCCCAATACTTAGTCCGATGGCCAGGTGGAACAGCTCAAACATGGAGAACCCTATCGGTCTGGGGAGCAGCTTTTTCCTTGGCGGCTGCGATGTCGGCACCCACAGGGGGCTTCTTGAATCCGTGGGTCAACGTCTGGGTGGCGGCAGGCGATATTGCTCAAGACCATGTAGAGGTGTAGGATCGAAAGTATGTCTAGAGGGGGGGGGTGATTAGACTACTTGACCAAATAAAAACTTAACCTTTTCCCAATTTTAGTTCTTGGCAGATTTTAGCTATTGTAGGACAAGTCAAGCAATTATCACACAATTCAAGCAAGCATGCAAAGAGTATATTGGCAGCGGAAAGTAAAGCATGCAATTTGCAAGAATGTAAAGGGAAGCGTTTGGAGAATTCAAACGCAATTGGAGACACGGATGTTTTTCCCGTGGTTCGGATAGGTGGTGCTATCCTACATCCACGTTAATGGAGACTTCAACCCACGAAGGGTAACGGTCGCGCGAGTCCACGGAGGGCTCCACCCACGAAGGGTCCACGAAGTAGCAACCTTGTCTATCCCACCATGGCCATCGCCCACGAAGGACTTGCCTCACTAGCGGTAGATCTTCACAAAGTAGGCGATCTCCTTGCCCTTACAAACTCCTTGGTTCAAATCCACAATCTTGTCGGAGGCTCCCAAGTGACACCTAGCCAATCTAGGAGACACCACTCTCCAAGAAGTAACAAATGGTGTGTTGATGATGAACTCCTTGCTCTTGTGCTTCAAATGATAGTCTCCCCAACACTCAACTCTCTCTCATAGGATTTGGATTTTGTGGAAAGAAGATTTGAGTGGAAAGCAACTTGGGGAAGGCTAGAGATCAAGATTCATATGGTAGGAATGGAATATCTTGGTCTCAACACATGAGTAGGTGGTTCTCTCTCAGAACATATGAGTTGGAATTGTGTATGTGTTCTGATGGCTCTCTCCATGAATGAAGAGGAGGTGGAGGGGTATATATAGCCTCCACACTAAATCCAACCGTTACACACAGTTTTCCAATCTCGGAGGGACTGAATCAACAAACTCGGTAGGACCGAAAAGGTAAACCTAGTGACCGTTAGAGATTTTCGGTGGGACTGACATGCAACTCGGTAGGACCGATATGGTTAGGGTTTGGGCATAACGTAATCTCGGTGAGACCGATTACACAAACTCGGTGAGACCGAGTTTGGTAATAAGCTAACCAGAGAGTTGGTCACGTAAACTCGGTGGGACCGATTTGCTCTTTCGGTGAGACCGAAAAGTTACAAAAAGGAAACATAGAGTTTACACTGCAATCTCGTGGGACCGATCCGCTCTTTCGGTGAGACCAAAAAGTTACGAAAGGGAAAAAGGGAGTTTGCAATCCCATCTCGGTGAGACCGAGATCCCTATCGGTAGAACCGAATTGCTAGGGTTTGGCAGTGGCTTATGACAAGTGAAACTCGGTGGCGCCGGATAGAAAGAATCGGTAGGACCGAGTTTGGCTTAGGGTTTAGGTCATATGTGGAAGTGGGAAAGTAGCTGAGGAGTTTGGAGCATATCATTAAGCACATGAAGCAAGAGGCTCATTAAGCAACACCTCATCCCTCCTTGATAGTATTGGCTTTTCCTAAAGACTCAATGTGATCTTGGATCACTAAACTATAAAATGAAGAGTCTTGAGCTTTTGAGCTTGAGCCAATCCTTTGTCCTTAGCATTTTGAGGGTTCCACTTTCACATCCATGCCATGCCAATCATTGAGCTTTCCTGAAATAGTCATCTTGGAATAGCATTAGCTCAATGAGCTATATGTTGTTATGAATTACCAAAACCACCTAGGGATAGTTGCACTTTCAATCTCCCCCTTTTTGGTAATGGATGACAACATATAGATCAAAGCTTCGACAAATGATAATAAGCATGAAATATATCGTCGCTTTGAGAAGTATGTGACAAGTAAGAGCTCCCCCTAAATTTGTGCATATTTAAAATTTGCTTTGGACTGCAAATGCACAAAGAGTTAGAGTCATGGGTTACTCTTCCATGTCACATACATCTTGGTGGAGCGCTTAAAATGATAAGAATGAAATACATGCACTCATCACCAAGAATAGTGAATGATCACATAAGATAGATAAGATGATAATATTAAGCAAACATTAAGTGTAGCTTATGATCAAACACATGATCATCAATGTCTCACGAGCAATGACATAGTATCTCACACAAAAGCAAACAAAGTTCGAAAAACCACCAAATAAAACAAGAGAGAATAAAAGCAACACTCTCTCTCGAAGCCTATGATCTATACATTTTCTCCCCCTTTGGCAACAAGTTACCAAGAAGTTCCTAGAAAATGCATAGTGCTAAGTCGACACTCAGGCTTGATCTTCAGGTGGTGGTGGAGTCCGGAGCACTCCAAGGACGAAGCCTTCTGTAGACGCGGTCAGAGTCGAGGCTGAAGTGGACGCTGGAGCTGGTGGAACTGAGGCTGTAGCTGGTGCAGACGTGGTGGCTCTGGGGTCAGCAACTGGCACTGCAGACGACCTCAGACCTCGTGGCACTCTGGCAAAGGCATCAGTTGTAGTCTTGCCTCTCCTCTCCTGCATGTCATCCTGGAGCTGCTCCACTGCAGTCTGAATCTCTGTCTTGTGGCAGCTTTAGGCAGATTGCTAGGGGTGCTCTTGCTGCCATCATCGGAGGAACTTGAGGGACTAGTGCCCTCACTCATCTGCACTTGCTGCTCTAACAAGTTCTGGCTATCACTTTGGTCTGACATGATGCAAACTCTGACTGCTGACCCTGTGAATAGGTTATAGATGAGATAGAGTGGATAAGCATCACAAAATGCAGAGATTTTTGCAAAAGAATAATTCAAAAACTTAGTTTTATTTTCCCACTGAAAGCATCTAGGATCTACTGATTTCTAAACTCGGTGATATCGAAGCATTTTTGGCACCTAAACTAGTGAACTCGGTCAGACCGAGTCACAGTTTGGTGGCACCGAGACTGCTAGGGTTTCACAAAGTTCCAAAATCGGTCACACCGATAAGTAATTCTCGGTCAGACCGAGTCTCACTTGTGCAATGGCATAAGCCAAATCGGTGGGACCGAGTTTTTCAACTCGGTGGGTCCGAGATGGTTTCGGCAGAAACCTAACCCTAAAATTTTCGAATTAAACCTAATCTACGAGTTCATTGACTGGATAGAAGTTTAACAAACGTGGCAAGAATCATGATGATCACAATGTGCTAAGAATCGGATTGGGGAATAGCACAAAGATCGAGTTCATACCCTAGTTCGGCGGAGACTCGCTACGGCGGCAACGGCGGGGTTGAATTTCCGTTGACGGCGACGGAGACCAGCGACTGGAGGTGGCTGGCGGCGAGGAGACGATCCGGAGACCAAGTTGGCAGAGCAGGCTATCGCGCGGGCGAAGTGGTTCGGAGAAATTTCCAAATTTTTGCCCGTGACTATATATAGCCCGACCCTGTCGGTGTGACCGAGTGGAACAACTCGGTGGCACCAAGACGCAAAACTATATATAGTTGTTGCAACTCGGTGTGACCGAATGGCTCAAATCGGTTGCACCGAGATCGAAAACCTAGATCAACTTAATGATCTCGGTAGGACCGAAAGTGGGGTATCGGTCAGACCGAGAATCATAAAGAGGTTTTGGAAGTTTAAGTCTATGACGAATCGGGGACTCCGAGCGCTCCTCACACAGAGTGGTTCGAATCTAACTTGATCAAATTTTGTGATGTAGCATGAATAGAGTTTGAGACGAGAAAAGCATAGATAGCTAGAGGAGGTTCTTAGGCATTCTTGTCCATCCACTTGGCAAAAGGAAATAAAACCAAACAATCAAAACAACAAGTGGATGTCCTCGAATGAGTAAAATATGCAACCAGCATGATCACACAATAAGATGGCAAATGAAATATGTGACAAGGCATGCACAACCAATTCTAGCATCTATCAAGCAATTTGCGATGACAAGGTCATCTATATATGAGTATATTGACTTAGGAGTCAAGTGAGAACACTTGATCATAGGTCATACTCATCGTTTAAGCTCAAGTGGGGTTACCACTTTTACATAAAGCATTGTTGTGTTCACATCTTTAGAGTTGCTTTAGCTCAAGTCTTAGAGTAAAGCTCCCCCTAGATGTGATATCCCCCCTTAGAGGGATGAACTAACCTCGGGTTTTGTCGATGATGACTTCATGTAGATGTTGAAGATGTGGGTGCTCAATGTTGATGTAGATCACTTGGAGCTATCCATTTGAGTGAATTGCACTTTCAATACCTACATGGGTTAGTCCCACAAGGAACAAACAAGGATATCCATAGACATAGTGTGATGCACACACAAGATGATGTCCATGAAAACTTTTAGGTTACCTTGTCCCTTGTCTTACCAACAAGAGGGTTTGTGACTCCTTGAACTAGTGCAAGATGTGGAAGTTGATTGCACTTGTTCTTGCCAAAATGATAAGAGTGAAGTATGTTGGCGGAGTCACCCTCAAGAACTCTCTAGTTCTTCTTCTTTTGGATCCACACCATCTTGATGAGAATCCTTGGAGTTGTAGTCGTACTTGATGAAGTGGAACTTGAAGTAGTCTTGGGAATCCACTTGACTAAGGTCTTAGGAGCTTCTTCAAATGCATCAATTTCCTCTTGAAGCTTGTCCTTGCCTTTTTGCTTGTAGTCTTGTGGTGGAAGATTATCTTGAGCTTGTGTCCCCTTGAAAGAAGTATCATACTTCTCTTGTTGAGGAACAAACTTTGTCTTGGGGTATTGATCTTCTTCCCACTCAACTCCATTGGCATTGAACTTTCGTTCAAAACCAACACCTTGATTCTTCCGGTGCATTCCTTGCTTGCGCACAATTTCCTCGAATTGCTTACTCCCGGCAAGGCTTTTGTACACTCCTTTCTCTATAATTCCCTTCAATAAGCTATTTTCTTGCTCAAGTGTAACTTGGCTAAGATAATCATTAGTGGAATCAAGAGAACTACTAGAAGCAACAATATTGGATTTAGCATGATCATTGTTACTGCTAGAGGAAGAATCTTTCTTGTTCTTGTTACTAGACTTGACTTGAGGCATGTAAGTGGATAAGAGTAAACGCTTGGCAATGTAAGAAGAACTTTTCTTGCGGAGATCATCATTGATTGCTTTTAAGAACTCATGCTCTTGCTCAAGATTGAGCTTTTCAAAGCGTAATTTCTCATGAGCTCTTAAAAGTTCTCGATGATCTTCGAAGATAGTTTCATGAGCTAACTTAAGAGTGTTTAGTTCTTTAGTTAGAGCCTCAATCTTCTCCTTATCATTGTCATTCTTTTTATCTTGATTAGCATGATTAATTGACGTTTCATCATAGTATTCATCACTAGAGTTGTCAACAAGCAAATCATCACCTAACAAGTCATCTTCATCACTATTGAAATCAACATACTCGGGGTGTGTTACCTTAGGACCTTTGGCCATGAAGCATCTTCCAATTCCTTCATTTGGTGAGTCAAATATGTCGTAGGAGTTGGTTGACACAAGTGCTAGACCGGCAACACCTTCATCTTGAGTATCTTCGGAGTCAGAGTGATAACTTCTCTCGGAGTGGCTGTCGGAGTCGGAGCCGGATACCCATTCACCAACATGAGCTTTATGTCTTAGTTTTGTGTAGCTCCTTGATGATTTTTCCTTCCTTTCCGAATCCTTGCTTCTCCGTGAGTATCTTCGTTCATAACGATCATCTCTACTCCTTCTCTCTCTTGGTGGTGATTCTTTGCTTCTTCTTTTTGGAGAATCTTCTCTTCTCTTGTAGGGAGCCGTACACTCATTGGAATAGTGTCTGGGTCTTCCACAACTGTAGCAGTTTCGCTCTCGACTAGAAGATCTTTTGTCATTGTAGGACCTTGACTTGAAGCTTCTATCTTTGCTTCTACTCTTGTAGAACTTGTTGAAGTTCTTCACCATTAAGCTCAATTCTTCATTGAAGTTTTGTTTCTCACTTTATGATGTAGGGGCTTCACATGAGGCTTTGTAGGCACCACTTGATTTGTTGTGAAGTTCCTCTTTATCCTTAAGTGACATCTCATGAGCAACAATTCTTCCAATCACCTCCATTGGCTTGAGATCTTTGTAATTGGGCATCATTTGGATCAATGTGCACACGGTATCATATTTTCCATCCAAGGCTCTTAGAATCTTCTTGATGATGAATCTATCGGTCATCTCTTCACTTCCTAAGCCGGCAATCTCATTTGTGATGAGAGCAAGCCTAGAGTACATTTCAGCGACAGCTTCACCATCCTTCATTTGGAACTTGTCAAGTTGACTTTGAAGCACATCCAACTTGGATTCCTTGACGGAGTCGGTACCTTCGTGCATATCAATCAAAGTGTCCCAAATTTCCTTTGCATTCTCAAGACGGCTGATTTTGTTGAATTCTTCGGGGCACAATCCGTTGAAGAGAATATCACAAGCTTGAGCATTGTATTGCAACATCTTCAACTCATCCGCGGTAGCTTCACGGTTTGGTTCTTTCCCATCAAAGAAGTCACCTTGCAAACCAACACACACACTAGCCCAAACAGCGGGGTTATGTCCAAGAATATGCATTTTCATTTTATGCTTCCAACTAGCAAAATTAGTACCATCAAAGTAAGGACCTCTACGGTGATAATTTCCCTCGCTAGACGCCATACTCTCCTAGGTTGTGAAACCAAGGCTATGACCACCAAAAGCTATGGAGATCAAAGCAAATGGAGACCAAAGCTCTGATACCACTTGTAGGATCGAAAGTATGTCTAGAGGGGGGTGATTAGACTACTTGAACAAATAAAAACTTAACCGTTTCCCAATTTTAGTTATTGGCAGATTTTAGCTATTGTAGGACAAGTCAAGCAATTATCACACAATTCAAGCAAGCATGCAAAGAGTATATTGGCAGCGGAAAGTAAAGCATGCAACTTGCAAGAATGTAAAGGGAAGGGTTTGGAGAATTCAAACGCAATTGGAGACAGAGATGTTTTTCCCGTGGTTCGGATAGGTGGTGCTATCCTACATCCACGTTGATGGAGACTTCAACCCACGAAGGGTAACGGTCGCGCGAGTCCACGGAGGGCTCCACCCATGAAGGGTCCACGAAGTAGCAACCTTGTCTAGCCCACCATGGCCATCGCCCACGAAGGACTTGCCTCACTAGCGGTAGATCTTCACGAAGTAGGCGATCTCCTTGCCCTTACAAACTCCTTGGTTCAACTCCACAATCTTGTCGGAGGCTCCCAAGTGACACCTAGCCAATCTAGGAGACACCACTCTCCAAGAAGTAACAAATGGTGTGTTGATGATGAACTCCTTGCTCTTGTGCTTCAAATGATAGTCTCCCCAACACTCAACTCTCTCTCATAGGATTTGGATTTTGTGGAAAGAAGATTTGAGTGGAAAGCAACTTGGGGAAGGCTAGAGATCAAGATTCATATGGTAGGAATGGAATATCTTGGTCTCAACACATGAGTAGGTGGTTCTCTCTCAGAACATATGAGTTGGAATTGTGTATGTGTTCTGATGGCTCTCTCAACGAATGAAGAGGAGGTGGAGGGGTATATATAGCCTCCACACAAAATCCAATCGTTACACACAGTTTTCCAATCTCGGTGGGACCGAATCAACAAACTCGGTCGGACCGAAAAGGTAAACCTAGTGACTGTTAGAGATTTTCGGTGGGACTGACACGCAACTCGGTAGGACCGATATGGTTAGGGTTTGGGCATAACATAATCTCGGTGAGACCGATTACACAAACTCGGTGAGACCGAGTTTGGTAATAAGCTAACCAGAGAGTTGGTCAGGTAAACTCGGTGGGACCGATTTGCTCTTTCGGTGAGACCGAAAAGTTACAAAAAGGAAACATAGAGTTTACACTGCAATCTCGTGGGACCGATCCGCTCTTTCGGTGAGACCAAAAAGTTACGAAAGGGAAACAGAGAGTTTGCAATCCCATCTCAGTGAGACCGAGATCCCTATCGGTAGAACCGAATTGCTAGGGTTTGGCAGTGGCTTATGACAAGTGAAACTCGGTGGCGCCGGATAGAAAGAATCGGTAGGACCGAGTTTGGCTTAGGGTTTAGGTCATATGTGGAAGTGGGAAAGTAGCTGAGGAGTTTGGAGCATATCATTAAGCACATGAAGCAAGAGGCTCATTAAGCAACACCTCATCCCTCCTTGATAGTATTGGCTTTTCCTAAAGACTCAATGTGATCTTGGATCACTAAACTATAAAATGAAGAGTCTTGAGCTTTTGAGCTTGAGCCAATCCTTTATCCTTAGCATTTTGAGGGTTCCACTTTCACATCCATGCCATGCCAATCATTGAGCTTTCCTGAAATAGTCATCTTGGAATAGCATTAGCTCAATGAGCTATATGTTGTTATGAATTACCAAAACCACCTAGGGATAGTTGCACTTTCAAGAGGGCGTCATGGGCAAGCCTCTGGGACTCGGTCGCAAAACCCTCGGCCCTCCCCTCTTCATGTGCCTTCAGCTTCTCGGTCAGCTCATTGAAGAAGAGTCCCAAGTTGACGCTTGGGACCTCATGCTTGCTGGCCGAGAAGACTGGGCTGTCCATGCCCATCGCCGCAGCCTGGGCACCAAGATGCTCGGCCATATCAATCAGGCTCTTGATCCAGAGATTAACCTGCTTGATTCTTCAGTTTGTCATGTGCATCCTGCCGGAGACGCTTGGCGGTGTGCAAATCCTTGGACAGCAACTACTGGCGGGACTCAAGGGACTCCGCCAAACACTCCAATGTGCCGATTCTTGCCTTCATGTCCGAGATGTTGCCGTTGGCAGTCTCAAGGCTCTGGGTCTTGGTGGAGAGCTGCAACTATACTTCAGCCAAGTAAATCTCCGCCTACCGTGCTCCCTCTTTGAGTGCCTCCGCCTCCTTGGCGATCCTGGCGAGATCCTCATTCAGCTTAGCCACCTACCGGTCAAGGTCAGTTTTGGCGGCAGATGCGGCACTCAGATCTTCAGTAAGCTTCTTCAGTTGAGCTACAGAGTTAGCAGCGAGGGTGTTCAGAGCAGCTTGAGGCTTATCCTCCAATTCCTGGGTGCGTTGCTGCACTAGAGCCTACAGACCTTCATCCTTGGCACGGAGGGTGGCTTCCGGTTTCTCTTCCCAGAGGGAGATCTCTCGCTCTCTGGCATCCAGAGACGCCCTCCAGTCTACCAGACACACCTCCCGAGCCATGACATCCTCCCTCGTGATCAGGAGCGTCACTTGCTGCCGCATGAGCACCTTCAACTACTTGTCATTCCACTCGCGCAGCTCCAGGCACTTGTCTTTCAGCTTCTGGTCCACCTTGTTGGCGGACTAGCACCGCTCCTTGAGCGCCTGCCACTTTTGGTTTTGTCGGGCCTGCATATCCTTCATGCCCACCGCCATGGATTCCATGAAGGACTGATCCATCACGACGGCGGCTGAGTCATCGGACTCTCCAGCTCCCTAATAAAGCGGAGCCAGGAGGCGCTGATGCTCTTCGTCGAGCTCCGCGCCTGTCATCAGGGACAGGCCGGGGGCTCCAGTTCCAGGCTGCGACAACACCATGGCTAGCGCACTCGAGGAAGGTGGCGGAGTCTCGGTGACGGACCTTGAGGAGGGAAGTGGATCCATAGTCTGGAGGGGAATTTTTACCTCAACGACCACTCCCTCTGCTGGGACATCTTCCGAAGAGCGCTCCACCACTGCCAGAGAGCCCTGTGCGTCCCCGGCAACAAGGTCCTGCCCCTCTGCAGTGGCAATCTTGATGGCCTCATCCGCGGCAGACTTCCTTTATCATCCACCACCTCCAGCAGCTCTAGTTCCTCGGCTTGGGGGCTGCACATGAAAAGGCCAGTGAATAAAGAGGAAGCGGGAGTCTTAAGCAAATGGATAAACTGGGAGAAGCAATCAAAGCAACGAAGAAAATAAGAAATAAGTAAAGTGCCTGGGGAAGTTTGCCGAGCGGGAACCCCTGTTTCCCCAGCAACAGCTGTTGCCGGGCCATGACTTTCGCCCTCTGCCGTGGTATTCCTGGCAGCCTTCTGCGCAACCTCATCCGCAGAAGGTTCTGTGGGGGGTTTCTTCGGCTCGAGCGGTGGGAGAAGTGTGCCCCTCAAGGAGGGGCTCGCCCTGCGTCGTCTCACCTGCCCCTCCGGCTGGGGGAATGGGGAGATCGTCCCCATCACCTCCGGCGGATGGGACCAAGTCTCCGCTCCCAGGCCGACGGCTGGACTAGGGGCTCGGCACAGGGTCCTCTACATCACCCCTCACCAAGGGCGGGTTCTCTACGCCCTTCAGCGACCCAAGGCGCCGGAGCCTCTTCCGGGAACGGTGGATGAGGGTTTCCTCCACCTCCTCCACTTCCATATCGGCAACAACAAGAACAAGAGGTTAGTTAGCAAGCGCATTCAAGTATGCCTAAAGATATCCGCAAAGGGAGAATCTTCCTTACTCTTCTGTGATTAGCATAGAGTTCAAGTTGAACTCCATGGGAGGCGAGGGCTCTCTTCCTCTCTTTGGGGTGGAGGGACAGAACTCCCCGGCAGCTTCGGTACCGGCATGGCGCTGGGGGCTCCTGGGGAGACGAGCTCAGTGAGGAGGTCGAGCCGGAGTGGGAGCTGGAATCTACCTCCACGTCCATCGATTTCTTGGCGGAGGGAGCCTTGGTCCGAGCAAGGCGGGGAGATTGACGACACGCCACTTCAACTGTAGTGGCCTTAGTGGTGGTCTTCTTCACCCTCTTGGAGGCTGGCGCTGGGTTGGAGGTCGCCACCCCTCGGGTGCCGACTCGCTGGTCCAGGACCAGCTTAGGAGCTTGAGGCCCAACGGCAAGGCACTCCTCATTGAGCCCCATCACCCCGCCAACTTCGTCCTCCCCCTGAAGCTCCGTTCCTGCTGTGGCTAGGGTTTCTAGCCCGACAAGGTTATCTCCGGCGAGTTCTTCCCTAGCAGCCCCTTCCTTGGCCTGCACCTCGCTACCATTGAGGGAAGAACTTTTATCCTCAGCCTTCCCTTTGCCTTTTTCGGTCTTCGCACCCTTCGCCGTCTCCGCGAGACGGGCGGCCTTCTGCTCCTCAACCCTCCTCAGAATGTATGCCACCTCCATAGAAGAGGTGCGTTTATACATTCCCTTTTCGACCCTGGTAGCCTTCTCCACCTGGGTGTTCGACCACTGGAGCTCTTTGTCCAGGGTGGGTAGCTGCCAGGTGCTTACTACCCCTTTGGCGTTACAGTCTGGCATCCACTTCAGTATCTGGTCCCGGGCAGAATTAATATTCAAGGGGATGACGGATGTCGGGAGCTTGAATAATTCAAAGTGACCAAACAGTTGCTCGCACAGCCAGCCATGACCATAAACTGACAAGTCGTTGGCCAATCCTTGGAGCAACCTCATCCTATCGGCAGCATCCCCGTATAGCCAGGCGGGTCTGTCCCGCTCCTGCAACGGTGAGATAAGACGGAGAAGGAAATCTACCCCCACATGCTCCATGGTTAGCCTGGCAACCTTCAAACAGGTAATCCTGTTGATTGCCGGGCGTACCCTTCAGTGAGGCCTTTGGTGCTCCAATCCATGCCGCGCTCAACACATTCCTTCCGTGCTTCATAGAACTCGGCGGCTTCCTCATCTTGAATCCAACACCAATCCCCTCTCCACTTGTCCCACCTCTCACGCTAGTTCCTAGGGATGTAATCCCAGATCTTCCTCGCCACCCATGGCATCCAGCTGATGTTTCTAGAGCGGTGGCCCTTGTTTTCCACCCACGGTATGAAATAATGTCGAAACAGATCCACATTGGGCTTGACTCCAACAAAATTTTCGCACAAATGCACGAAAATAGCCATGGTCGCCATTGCATTTAGCATGAATTCGTGGAGGTGGAATCCATAGATGTTCATAATTGCCTCAAAGAATTTGGAGAAGGGGAATAGAGGCCGTAGATGAAGTAAGCACAGAAGAATCGATATGAGTTCGGCGGACCTTCTTACCCTGCCGCGAAGACTTTGGGCGCCCCATGACCATTCTGGACGTTCCTCCCCCACAGATACCATACCTCGCCTGGAGGAATGGACCGCTCAATGTCGACGGGACGAAGATGACATCTTCTCTTTGCTTCTTGTTCAGCTCCGTCGCACTCTTGCTTCCCTCGCCGGCGACTTCCTTCGCCGCGGCCGTCTGCTTTCCCTTCTCTACGGGATTTTCCCCATTCTTGCGGTGGCGATGCGGAAGGGGAAGGGATCCGATGGGAGGGGCGGCGGAGAACAGGAGGGTGAGAGGAGAATTGTCGCTTGGCTTGCAGAGGAAGGAGATGGGGAACGGGGCAAGAGACAGGTACACATGTCGCTCCGCTTTTCCTTGCTCTTAAGGGGGGTATGCGGGGCAGGGGTGCGATGCTTCGGAAAGTTTCCGTTTTACCATAATTGCAATAGCCGCACAACCCCACGACATGCAGTAATTGCGGAAAGTGGACGTTGGATTGACTAGTCGTCGAGGTACACCGGCATGCGCAGCCCTCTCCTGCCACATGTCCGTGCAATTTTTGGAGCCTAACCCAACGTGCCACACAACACGTGTGGCTCGGGCCTGGGGGCTTATGTCAGGGAAAATATACAGGGGTATGTATTTTCCCCTGACTCGTGCATGGGCAAGTCAAGGTCAAGCCAGAATACAAGAAACCAAGATCTCGAAAGAACCAACATGCAGATCAAGAGGACCAGGATCGAGTCAGAGAAGCAAGATACCATCAGGACAAGGCCTCATTTTCTGGGCAGGCGAGCCCGACAAAGGGCGAGGCCACGCCCAGAAGAAGACAACCGAGGCATCCCGGCAGGGCCTGCCAGGACTCATAGAGACGAGACCACCTCACCAACCACTCCACCATGACCCACATCATCGATCAGTGTGATGTCAAGCCGCAAAGTGACTAAGTGGCAGCCATGCGCCACATGGCAGCCTCTCCCTACAAGAAAAACCCGTATATGACACCCATTCTGCCACGTGTCAAACAAGCAGGCGTGAAGCTGGCAAGATGGCCCGCCAAGCCTTGCCGGGCAACCAACGATGTGACGTTGAGTGGTGCATTTAATGCACCCTGTCAGCTCGCAGAGTTATGTATGATTGCACTGTTTGCTATCTTATCAGTGCATAATGACTACTTTGCCATTGTGGTAACCCCTTGATCCATAAAAGGAGCCCCATGGCAACCATAGAAAGGGTTAGAAGGTTGGATAACTCACACCCCCATACACGCGTAGCCGCTGCTGCCCAACCCCTTGCCAGGCAAGTGTACTACGCTCCACCAGCACTCTTGCACCACCAATCCATCAAAGCAGGAGTAGGGTTTTACGCCTCACAGTGGCTCAAACCTGGGTAAAATTGCCTGCGTGATCTCTGCCGTGCTGCCCCATGCTCGTCTGCTCTTTGTGCGACACGACGTCCCCCTGCCGAACCAGCAACGGGCCTTCTATTCCCATAGGTGGCCGTTATTTCCCTCTACACAACTTATTATCCAAAGAGAAACAAGCAACTAAGCTTGGGGATGCCCCCGAAGGCATCCCCTCTTTCTTCTATCGACAATCGGTATTTTAATTGGAGCTATATTTTATTCGTCACATATCATGAGTTTTACTTGGAGCGTCTTGTATGATATGAGTCTTTACTTGTTTTTCTTTTTAGCTTGTGTCATCTATACTTGCTGGACACATGTTTTTGAGAGAGCCAAAATTATGTTATGATTTGTTAGAATTGCTCTATATGCTTCACTTAAATTTTTTTGAGCTATGGAATTGATCTAGTGCTTCAATTATATCTTTTTGAGCACTGTGTGCTTTAATATTTTTGAAGAATGCTCTCATGCTTCACTTAGATTTATTTCAGAGTTAGTAATTTTTTGAAGAAATTCTCTCATGCTTCACTTTTATTATTTGGAGAGAAGAATTTTTTATGCTCGTGTGCTTCACTTAAATTTGTTTGAGCTAATCAAAAGAAACATATGAAAATAGTCCCAAAGCGATAGATATTCAAGAGGGATATAATAAAAACTTTCATGAAGATCATTGGACGAAATCAACTTGATTCTTTGTAATAGTTTTGTGATAAGAGGATAGTGATATATGAGTCATGTTGGTGAGTAATTATGCTTTAGTAAGAATATTGGTGTTAAGGTTTGTGATTCCCTATGAAAGCACAAAAGTCAATAGTTATGCAATAAAATCACATCCTACTTATGGTGCATAATTCAGTGTTAGTTACACTTAATGCCCCCTTATGTGATTTTCATTTTCTTGGTTGGATGCTTCTCAATCTATTTGCTAGCCTCCACTTGTACTAAGTAGAAATACTAATTGTGCATCAAAAATCCTGAAACCCAATTTTGTCATATGAGTCCACCATACCTACCTATATGCGATATTCCCATGCCGTTCAAAGAAAATTTGTATGTGCTATCTCTAATTTTCAAAATAAATTTCCTTTTTGTGTGCTGGAACCGCTCATGAAGTGGCAGGGGTTGGCTAATATTTTACATGCTAGATGTGTTGTTCTCAATATGAGTGTTTATCCACTTGTCATTGCACGAGAGTACGATGGTAATAGGGATTCCCGGTCCCGAAATGAAAAAGCAATGTACTTTATGTTGTCAAATAATAAATTCCTTGGAAAGTGTTGGTATGGACGGTACCCGTGGATACGGCTAGCCGTGGAATGTGAAAGAATGGTGGAAAAAGGAATAAAGTTTATTTTCTGTTTGGGAACCGCCTATGATATATCTAGCATGTAAAGTGTTGGGAATTACTCGGTTGTTTTCGTTGACAGGAAAAGTATGCCTCTCAAAAAAATTATCTCTCAATTTTTGCTTTGAGCTCTGACACATCTACAAATCCCTACTTCCCTCTATGAAGGGCCTTTCTATTTACTTTGTGCAACTTTTATTTTTATTTGAGTCTCCATCCTCTCTTATAAAGCACCAACTAAGAGGCACTATGATCATACTTGAGCATTGGATGTAGCTAATCTGCGAGTGTCTTTCATGAATGGATTAATGATTGAGCATGATGGGCTAGGGGTAACTTTCTTTAGGGTTGATATTTTGAAAGACATGCTTGCTTGTTGATATGCTTGAGTATTGAAATCTTCATGTCAAAACTAGACAATTGCTTTGAACCATATAAAAGTCCAAATGTCCATGATACAAAAGAAAACAATATGTGAGGAACATGTTAGGCAGCATTCCACAGCAACAATTCTGTTTTTATCATTTACCTACTCGAGGACAAGAAGGAATTATGCTAGGGGATGCTGATACGTGTTATATTATCATTCTTGGATATTTTACAACCATTTTATAGCAACATTATATCATTTTTTGGGACAAGCCTATTGACAAAGTGCCCAGTGTCGGTTGCTATTTTTTGCATGTTTTTTACTTAGTAGAATATCATTATCAACCGGCGTCCAAATGCAGCGAAACTTTTTGCAGAATATTTTTTGGACCAGAAGGCACCCAGTGGGCCAAAGAAGTACTAGAGGGGAGGCCCGAGGTGGGCACAACCCACCAGGGTGCGCTAGGCGGCCCAGGCACGCCCAGAGGGGGTTGTGCCCCCCACGGTGACCTCCCGCACCTCATCTTCGCCCTACCTAAATATTCCAGCAACACTAGGGGAGTCGACGAAACACAATTCCAGCTGCCGCAAGTTCCGGAACCACGAGATCCAATCTAGACACCATCACGGAGGGGTTCATCATCGTCATTGGTGCCTCTCCGATGATGTGTGAGTAGTTCACCATAGACCTATGGGTCCGTAGGCAGTTGCTAGATGGCTTCCGCTCTCTTTCTTTTAATTCTCAATACAATGGTCTCTTGGAGATCTATTTGATGTAACTCTTTTTTCGGTGTGTTTGTTGGGATCCGATGAACTTTGAGTTTATGATCAGATCTATATCCACGAATATTATTTGAGTCTTCTTTGATTTCTTATATGCAAGATTATTTATAGCCTCGTATTTCTTCTTCGAATCTTTTGTTTAGTGAGGCTAACTAGATTGATTTTTCTTGCCATGGGAAGAGGTGCTTTGTGATGGGTGAGGGAGTTCTGGATTAGGGGGTCCACGGGCGTCCGGGCTATGTGACATGGGCCAGACTGATGGGCCGTTAAGATACAAGATAGAAGGTCTTCCCCCGTGTCCGGATGGGACTCTCCTTTGCGTGGATGGCAAGCTTGGTGTCCGGATGTGTAGTTAACTTTCTCTGTAAACCGACTCTCTACAACATTAGGCCCCTCCGGTGTTTATATAAACCGGAGGTTTTAGTCCTTAGAGGCTAAGATAATCATAGAGGCTAGACTTCTAGGGTTTAGCCATTATGATCTTGAGGTAGATCAACTCTTGTAACCCCTATACTCATCAAAGTCAATCAAGCAGGAAGTAGGGTATTACCTCCGTTAAGAGGGCCCGAACCTGGGTAAATGATGTCTACTACACAACCTTCTTGTAGACGTTGTTGGGCCTCCAAGTGAAGAGGTATGTAGGACAGTAGCAAATTTCCCTCAAGTGGATGACCTAAGGTTTATCAATCCTTAGGAGGCGTAGGATGAAGATGGTCTCTCTCAAGCAACCCTGCAACCAAATAACAAAGAGTCTCTTGTGTCCCCAACACACCCAATACAATGGTAAATTGTATAGGTGCACTAGTTCGGCGAAGAGATGGTGATACAAGTGGTATATGGATAGTAGATAAAGGTTTTTGTAATCTGAAAATATAAAAACAGCAAGGTAACTAATGATAAAAGTGAGCGTAAACGGTATTGCAGTGTGTTGAAACAAGGCCTAGGGTTCATACTTTCGCTATTGCAAGTTCCCTCAACAATAATAGCATAATTGGATCACATAACTATCCCTCAACATGCAACAAATAGTCACTCCGAAGTCACTAATAGCAGAGAACAAATGAAGAGATTATGGTAGGATACGAAACCACCTCAAAGTTATTCTTTCCAATAAATCCATTGGGCTATTCCTATAAGTATCACAAACAGACCTAGAGTTCGTACTAGAATAACACCTTAAGACACAAATCAACCAAAACCCTAATGTCACCTAGATACTCCAATGTCACCTCAAGTATCCGTGGGCATGATTATACGATATGCATCACACAATCTCAGATTCATCTATTCAACCAACACATAGAACCTCAAAGAGTGCCCCAAAGTTCCTACCGGAGAATCATGACGAAAACATGTGCCAACCCCTATGCATAGGTTCATGGGAGGAACCCGCAAGTTGATCACCAAAACATACATCAAGTGAATCACATGATATCCCATTGTCACCACAGATACGCACGGCAAGACATACATCAAGTGTTCTCAAATCTTTAAAGACTCAATCCGATAAGATAACTTCAAAGGGGAAACTCAATCCATTACAAGAGAGTAGAGGGGGGAGAAAACATCATAAGATCCAACTATAATAGCAAAGCTCGCGATACATCAAGATCGTATCACCTCAAGAACACGAGAGAGAGAGAGAGAGAGAGATCAAACACATAGCTACTGGTACATACCCTCAGCCCCGAGGGAGAACTACTCCCTCCTCGTCATGGAGAGCACCAGGATGATGGAGATGGCCACCGGAGAGGGATTCCCCCACTGACAGGGTGCCAGAACGGGTCTAGATTGGCTTTCCGTGGCTACGGAGGCTTCTGGCGGCGGAATTCCCGATCTATTGTGCTCCCGGATGTTTTTAGGGTACATGGAGGTATATAGGCGGAAGAAATACGTCAGGGGGCACGAGGGGCCCACGAGGGTGGAGGGCGCGCCCCCCTGCCATGTGGCTTCCTCGTAGATCCCCTGACGTGCACTCCAAGTCTTCTGGGCTTCTTCTGATCCAAAAATAAGTTCCGTGAAGTTTCAGGTCAATTGGACTCTGTTTGGTTTTCCTTTTCTGCGATATTCTAAAACAAGGTAAATGCATAAACTGGCACTGGGCTCTGGGTTAATAGGTTAGTCCCAAAAAATGATATAAAAGTGTATAATAAAGCCCATAAACATCCAAAACAGTAGATAATATAGCATGGAGCAATCAAAAATTATAGATACGTTGGAGACATATCAGCATCCCCAATGTTAATTCCTGCTCGTCCTCGAGTAGGTAAATGATAAAAACATAATTTTTGATGTGGAATGCTACTTGGCATAATTTCAATGTGGTTCCTCTTAATTGTGGTATGAATATTCAGATCCGAAAGATTCAAGATAAAAGTTCATATTGACATAAAAGTAATAATACTTCAAGCATACTAACTAAGCAATTATGTTTTCTCAAAATAACATGGCCAAAGAAAGTTCATCCCTACAAAATCATATAGTTTAGTCATGCTCCATTTTGTCACACAAGAATGCTCTCATCATGCACAACCCCGATGACAAGCCAAGAAATTGTTTCGTACTTTAGTAATCTCAAACCTATAAACTTTCACGCAATGTATGAGCGCGAGCCATGGACATAGCACTATGGGTGGAATAGAATATAATGAGGGGGGTTATGTGGAGAAGACAAAAAAAAGAGAAAGTATCACATCAACGAGGCTAATCAATGGGCTATGGAGATGCCCACCGATTGATGTTAATGCAAGGAGTAGGGATTGCCATGCAACGGATGCACTAGAGCTATAAATGTATGAAAGCTCAACAAAAGAAACGAAGTGGGTGTGCATCCAACTTGCTTGGTCACGAAGACCTAGGGCACTTGAGGAGGCCCATTGTTGGAATATACAAGCCAAGTTCCATAATGAAAATTTCCCACTAGTATATGAAAGTGACAACATAAGGGACTCTCTATCATGAATATCTTGGTGCTACTTTGAAGCACAAGTGTGGTAAAAAGATAGTAACATTGTCCCTTCTCTCTTTTTCTCTCATTTTTTTGGGCCTTCTCTTTTTTATGGCCTTTTTTTCTTTTCTTTTTTATTTTTCTTTTTTTTGGCCTTCTCTTTTTTATGGCCTTTTATTTTTTATTTTTTTCGTCCGGAGTCTCATCCCGACTTGTGGGGGAATCATAGTCTCCATCATCCTTTCCTCACATGGGACAATGCTCTAATAATGATGCTCATCACACTTTTATTTACTTACAAGTCAAGGATTACAACTCGATACTAGAACAAAGTATGACTCTATATGAATGCCTCCAGCGATGTACCGGGATATGCAATGAACCAAGAGTGACATGTATGAAATAATTATGAACGGTGGCTTTGCCACAAATACTATGTCAACTACATGATCATGCTAAGCAATATGACAATGATGAACGTGTCATGATAAACGGAATGGTTGAAAGTTGCATGGCAATATATCTCGGAATGGCTATGGAAATGCCATAATAGGTAGGTATGGTGGCTGTTTTGAGGAAGATATAAGGAGGTTTATGTGTGAAAGAGCGTATTATATCACGGGGTTTGGATGCACCGGCGAAGTTTGCAGCAACTCTCAATGTGTGAAAGGGCAATGCACGGTACCGAAGAGGCTTGCAATGATGGAAGGGTCAGAGTGCGTATAATCCATGGAATCAACATTAGTCATAAAGAACTCACATACTTATTGCAAAAATCTACAAGTCATCAAAAACCTCGGCACTACGCGCATGCTCCTAGGGGGATAGATTGGTAGGAAAAGACCATCGCTCGTCCCCGACCGCCACTCATAAGGAGGACAATCAAATAACACCTCATGTTTCAAATTTGTTACATAACGTTTACCATACGTGCATGCTATGGGACTTGCAAACTTCAACACAAGCATTTCTCAATTTCACAACTACTCAAGTAGCACAACTTTGATATTATTACCTCCATATCTCAAAACAATCATCAAGCATCAAACTTCTCTTAGTATTCAACACACTCATAAGAAAGTTTTTACTAATCTTGAATACCCAGCATATTAGGATTAAGCACATTACTATGCTATTTAAGACTCTCAAAATAATCTAAGTGAAGCATGAGAGTTCATCTATTTCTTCAAAATAAAACTACCGCCATGCTCTAAAAGATATAAGTGAAGTACTAGAGCAAACAACAAACTACTCCGAAAGATATAGGTGAAGATTAATGAGTAGTCGAATAATTATGCAACTATGTGAAGACTCTCTAATATTTAAGAATTTCAGATCTTGATATTTTATTCAAACAGCAAGCAAAGCAAAATAAAATGACATTCTAAGAATGGCAAACATCATGTGAAGAAGCAAAAACTTAGGATCAACCGAAACTAACCGATAGTTGTTGAAGAAGAAAGGTGGGATGCCAGCCGGGGCATCCCCAGCCTTAGACGCTTGAGACATCTTGAAATGTTATCTTGGGATGCCTTCGGCATCCCCAAGCATGAGCTTTTGTGTCTCCTTAATTCCTCTCATATCACGGTCTCCCTAAATCTCAAAAGCTTCATCCACACAAAACTCAACAAGGACTCGTGAGATAAGTTAGTATAAACCATTACAAAAACCTTATCATACTCTACTATAGCAAATCACTAAATTATTATCCAAAATTGCAGACTAAATTCCTCTGCATATTTAATAGTCCTATCCTCAAATGGAATCATTAAAGAAGCAAACATATGCAAACAATGCAAACATAACAGCAATCTGCCTAAACAGGACAGTCTGTAAAGAATGCAGCAACATCCATACTTCCCTAGCTCCAAAAATTATGAAATAAAATTCCCACTGTAGTAAATTTATCAGATCTTAATATTCAAAAGGTTTCAACATTTTATCACATTCTGACTTTTCTAGGGAATTATTGCAACAGCGGTAAACTTTCTGTTTTCAAACAGCAACATGTATACTTGTAACATAGGCATAGTAAAGGCTATCGATGCCACTTTTATTGAAATAAAAGATGCAAAACATTATTCTAAATAACAGAAAGAAACTCCTAACAAAATATATTGATGCTCCAAGCAAAACACATATCATGTGGCGAATAAAAATATAGCTCCAAATAAAGTTACCGATGAACGAAGACGAAAGAGGGGATGCCTTCCGGGGCATCCCCAAGCTTAGGCTCTTGGTTTTCCTTGAATATTAGCTTGGGGTGCCTTGGGCATGCCCAAGATTAGGCTCTTGCCACTCCTTATTCCATATTCCATCGAATCTTTACCCAAAATTTGAAAACTTCACAACACAAAACTTAACAAAAAACTCGTAAGCTCCATTAGCGAAAGAAAACAAAACACTACTTCAAGGTACTGTAATGAACTTATTATTTATTTATATTGGTGTTAAACCTAATGTATTCCAACTTCTATATGGTTTATAAACTATTTTACTAGCCATAGATTCATCAAAATAAGCAAACAACACATCGAAAACAGAATCTGTCAAAAACAGAACAGTCTGTAGTAATCTGGATCAAACGTATACTTCTAGAACTCATAAAATTCTCAAATAAATTGGTGGACCTGTGTAATTTGTCTATTAATCATCTTCAAAAATAATTAACTCAATATCACTCTCTAATAAAAACTGGCAGAAATTCTCGTGAGCGCTAAAGTTTCTGTTTTTTACAGGATGATCAACAAGACTTCACCCAAGTCTTCCCAAAGGTTCTACTTGGAACAAACACTAATTAAAACATAAAACCACATCTAAACAGAGGAAATATGAATTATTTATTACTAAACAGGAAAAAAAGCAAGGAACAAAAATAAAGTTGGGCTGCCTCCCAACAAGCGCTATCGTTTAACGCCCCTAGGTAGGCATGATGATTTCAATGATGCTCACATAAAAGATAAGAATTGAAACATATAGAGAGCATCATGAAGAATATGGCTAGAAAATTTAAGTCTAACCCACTTCCTATGCATAGGGATTTTGTGGGCAAACAACTTGTGGGAACAATAATAAACTTGCATAGGAAGGTAAAGCAAGCAAAACTTCAAAATTTTAAGCACATAGAGAGGAAACTTGATATTATTGTAACTCCTACAAGCATATATTCCTCCCTCATAATAATTTTCAGTAGCATCATGAATGAATTCAGAAATATAACTATCACATAAAGCACTATTTTCATGATGCACCAGCATAGAATTTTTATTACTCTCCACATAAGCAAACTTCTTCTCGTGAATAGTAGTGGGAGCAAACTCAACAAAATAACTATCATGTGAGGCATAATCCAATTGAAAACTAAAATCATGATGACAAGTTTTATGGTTATCATTATTCTTAATAGCATACAAGTCATCACAATAATCATCATAGATAGCAACTTTGTTCTCATAATCAATTGGAACCTCTTCCGAAATAATGGATTCATCACTAAATAAAGTCATGACCTCTCCAAAACCACTTTCATCAATATAATCATCAAAAATAGGAGGCATGCTTTCATCATAATAAATTTTCTCATCAAAACTTGGGGGACAAAAAATATCATCTTCATCAAACATAGCTTCCCCAAGCTTGTGGCTTTGCATATCATTAGCATCATGGATATTCAAGGAATTCATACTAACAACATTGCAATCATGCTCATCATTCAGATATTTAGTGCCAAACATTCTAATGCATTCTTCTTCTCGCACTTGAGCACAATTATCGGAATCCTTATTCTCACGAAAGATATTAAAAATATGAAGCGTATGAGGCAAACTCAATTCCATATTTTTTTGTAGTTTTCTTTTATAAACTAAACTAGTGATAAAACAAGAAACTAAAAGACTCGATTGCAAGATCTAAAGATATGCGTTCAAGTACTCACCTCCCCGGCAACGGCGCCAGAAAAGAGCTTGATGTCTACTACACAACCTTTTTCTTGTAGACGTTGTTGGGCCTCCAAGTGCAGAGGTTTGTAGGACAGTAGAAAATTTCCCTCAAGTGGATGACCTAAGGTTTAACAATCCGTAGGAGGCGTAGGATGAAGATGATCTCTCTCACGCAACCCTGCAACCAAATAACAAAGAGTCTCTTGTGTCCCCAACACACCCAATACAATGGTAAATTGTATAGGTGCACTAGTTCGGTGAAGAGATGGTGATACAAGTGGTATATGGATAGTAGATAAAGGTTTTTGTAATCTGAAAATATAAAAATAGCAAGGTAACTAATGATAAAAGTGAGCGTAAACGGTATCGCAATGCGTTGAAACAAGGCCTAGGGTTCATTCTTTCGCTAGTGCAAGTTCCCTCAACAATAATAGCAAAATTGGATCACATAACTATCCCTCAACATGCAACAAAGAGTCACTCCAAATTCACTAATAGCGGAGAACAAACGAAGAGATTATGGTAGGGTACAAAACCACCTCAAAGTTATTCTTTCCAATCAATCCATTGGGCTATTCCTATAAGTCTCACAAACATCCCTAGAGTTCGTACTAGAATAACACCTTAAGACACAAATCAACCAAACCCCTAATGTCACCTAGATACTCCAATGTCACCTCAAGTATCCGTGGGCATGATTATACGATATGCATCACACAATCTCAGATTCATCTATTCAACCAACACATAGAACCTCAAAGAGTGCCCCAAAGTTCCTACCGGAGAATCATGACGAAAACATGTGCCAACCCCTATGCATAGGTTCATGGGCGGAACCTGCAAGTTGATCACCAAAACATACATCAAGTGAATCACGTGATATCCCATTGTCACCACAGATACGAACGACAAGACATACATCAAGTGTTCTCAAATCTTCAAAGACTTAATCCGATAAGATAACTTCAAAGGGGAAACTCAATCCATTACAAGAGAGTAGAGGGTGGAGAAAACATCATAAGATCCAACTATAATAGCAAAGCTCGCGATACATCAAGATCGTATCACCTCAAGAACATGAGAGAGAGAGAGATCAAACACATAGCTACTGGTACATACCCTCAGCCCCGCGGGAGAACTACTCCCTCCTCGTCATAGAGAGCACCAATATGATGAAGATGGCCACCGGAGAGGGATTCCCCCTCCGGCAGGGTGCCAGAACAGGTCTAGATTGGCTTTCGGTGACTACAGAGGCTTCTGGTGGCGGAACTCCCGATCTATTGTGCTCCCGTATGTTTTTAGGCTATATGGAGATATATATGCGGAATAAATACGTCAAGGGGGCCACGAGGGGCCCATGAGGGTGGAGGGCGCGCCCAGGTGGGTGGGCGTGCCCCCTGCCTCGTGGCTTCCTAGTAGATCCCCTGACGTGCACTCCAAGTCTTCTGGGCTTCTTCTGAAGTTTCAGGTCAATTGGACTCCGTTTGGTTTTCCTTTTCTGCGATATTCTAAAACAAGGTAAAAACAGAAACTAGCACTGGGCTCTGGGTTAATAGGTTAGTCCTAAAAAATGATATAAAAGTTTATAATAAAGCCCATAAACATCCAAAACAATAGAGAATATAGCATGGAGCAATCAAAAATTATAGATACGTTGGAGACATATCAGTAAACATCGTGTCCCCTGCCTCCTATTACTTTCGATCCTCGGATGCACAGTTCCGGACCCCCTACCCGACATCGGTCGGTATTGACACCGACATTGGTGCTTTCATTGAGAGTTCCACTGTGACGTCAACAGAAGGCTCGATGGCTCATTCGATCATCTACAACGATGCCGTTTCCGGGGAAGCTTTCCTCCCCCACCATATTTTTGTATTCGGTGGCTTCGTTCTGCGTGCCAACTCGATTGGCCACCTCGAACAGATCGACAGCTACGCCCCTAGTCATCAGATCAGTTTCGGGAACCTAAGTTATGTCGCTAATAACCGAGGAGATTTGATCTTCGAAGGGTTCACAACCCCGACCACTGCTCTGGCCTCAGATCCAGAGCAAACCACCAGGTCCGAAGATGGGAGTTTGGAGCCCACCGGACTCTCCGCTGGAAATCGCACTATCGAGGATCCGGAGGTGATTATGTCCACGGCAAACTCGGAATCATACCGGGTTCCCCCTATTATTGAATGGCCGGACTCGCCCCCGAACTCCAGATCCAAACTCGCAAAGTCCACGCCAAGCAGGCACGACCAGGAGGTTTTCACCCCGGCCAGCCCCGCAGACTTTCGCTTCCGCATCCAAACCTCGCTCTTAAACGAGGCTCTGGACTTAATGCGATCCCTCGCCATCATAGAGGAATCACTTCCAAATTATGCCCAGCCCGGACTAGGGGCTGAGAGCAGGGAATTTCACGTCCCACCCGCCACCCACTTCATAGCCACTGTTGAAGATTTAACCGACATGCTGGACTACACCTCCGAAGACATCGACGACATGGATGACGATGCCAGAGACAAACAAGGCTAAGACCCGTCGATCACCGGAAGTTGGACAGCCACCTCAACATATGACGTGTATATGGTGGACACATCCAAAGAGGATGATGATGACAGAAGGAAGGATCTGGTTGAGTACAAGCCCGCTGAGGCACCTCCAAAGCGTCAACGTCAGCGGTGCCGCTCAAAATCGCGTCGCAAAAAAGATAGCAATACCGGCACCGAAGACAATAATACTCCAGAGAACGCCGAAGACCTCGAAGCCCCTGTCGTTCCAACATCCGAACATGATGATTGGAATGATGGGCAAGTTAACCCTGACGATCCAGTCGGGAGTGAGGACTTGGAGGATAGTAACTATCTACCAATGTCCGAGGATGATGTGAGCCTCGGGGACGAAGACTTCATCGTGCCAGAGGAACCACTCGAGCAGGAGCGCTTTAAGCGCCAGCTAATTGCCACTACGAGAAGCCTAAAAAAGAAACAGCAACAGCTCCAAGCCAAACATGATAAACTCGTCGACAGGTGGACCCAGGTCCCGGCTGCCGATGAGTATGGCCTTCAACAACCAGCAAGGAGTTATCCGAAGCGTCGGCTACTACCACAAGTCGACGATGAGGCCGTCAAGCCCATACTGTCAAGACATAACCGTGCTGATGAACCAGACCGGCCACCACGTGGACGAGATAAAAGCGGCCACCTATGCCGAACATCAACCTGCACCACTTCGCCGTAGAGGCAGAGAGACAGCGGTTCCAGGATACACCTACAACCTACGGCAGGACCTGGACAATAGAGCAGGCCAAGCCAGATCAATCTATGGATCAAGGGGCATGCCCCAACGCGAGAAGACGACCATCAAGCCTGGCACGACAGGCACAACCTCACTCAGGCTAAAAACCGCATAGGGACTTCGTCCGAACTACGTCGTGACGTCGCCCGATATAGAGGCGCCGCACACCCCTTATGCTTCACCAATGAGGTAATGGAACACCAAGTCCCAAAAGGATTTAAACCCATGAACATTGAATCATACAATGGTATGACGGATCCCGCAGTATGGATCAAAGATTTTATTCTCCACATTCACATGGCTCGCGATGATGATCTCCATGCCATCAAGTACCTCCCCCTAAAACTCAAGGGATCAACACGGCACTGGTTAAACAGCCTCCCACAAAACTCTATTGGTAGCTGGGAAGATTTGGAGGACGCCTTTAGAGACAACTTCCAAGCCACCTATGTTCGGCCTCCGGACGCCGATGAACTTAGTCACATAGTCCAGCAACCTGGAGAATCAGCCCAGAAACTCTGGACCAGGTTCTTAATTAAAAAGAACCAAATTGTTGATTGTCCGGACGCCGAAGCCCTTGCGGACTTTAGACACAACGTCCGTGATGAGTGGCTCGCCCGATACCTTGGCCAAGAAAAGCCGAAGTCAATGGCAGCTCTCCCCGCACTTATGACCCCCTTTTGCGCGGGAGAAGATAGTTGGCTAGCTTGTAGAAGCAATAGCACCAGCGACCCTGGCACCTCCGAAGCCAGAGACGGCAACGACAAGCCATGGCGAAAGAACACAAGGGTCGAAGCAACAATAAAGATACCGAAGATACGATAGTCAACGCCGGATTCAGTGGCTCTAAACCCGGTCAGCGGAAGAAGCCATTCAAAGGAAACAAAGATGGTCCATCCAGTTTGGATAGAATACTTGATCGGCCTTGCTAGATTCATGGCACCCCTGACAAGCCTGCCAATCATACCAACAGAAATTGTTGGGTCCCTAAACAGGCCGGTAAGCTAAACACCCAACATAAAGGGAAGGAGCGACCCAGCGAGGACGACGATGAAGAGCCTCGCCCAATGAACACGAGGGGGGGCAAAAGAAATTTCCCCTCGAGGTAAAAACAGTGAACATGATCTACGTCACTCATATCCCCAAACGGGAGCGCAAGCGCGCACTAAGGGATGTTTATGCCATAGAGCCAGCCGCCCCAAAATTTAACCCGTGGTCAGCCTGTCCGATCACGATCGCGGAGACCATCCGACCAGTGTCTATCACGGAGGTTCGGCAACATTGGTCCTCGATCCAATTATCGACCAATTCCATCTCACACGCGTCCTTATGGACGGCGGTAGCAGTCTTAACCTCCTGTACAAGGACACTGTCTGCAAAATGGGCATTGATCCGTCAAGAATCAAGCCCACCAAAACCACCTTCAAAGGAGTGATACCCAGTGTAGAGGCCTGCTGCACGGGGTCCATAACGCTGGAGGTAATCTTCGGCTCCCCGGGTAACTTCTGAAGCGAAGACTTGATCTTCGACATCGTCCCTTTCCGAAGTGGCTATCATGCACTGCTAGGACGAACCGCTTTTGCCTGTTTCAATGTAGTCCCGCACTATGCTTATCTAAAGCTCAAGATATCCGGACCACATGGCGTCATAACAGTCAATGGGAACATGGAGCGCTCCCTCCGTACTGAGGAGCATACCGCGGCCCTTGCAGCCGAAGTACAGGGTGGCCTTCTCAAGCCAAATACTACCTCGGAAGTTAAGCCCCTGGACACTGTCAAATGAGTCCGATCTAACCAGCATAATGGCAGTCTGGCTCATCTAGAGCTAGATTAACAATTCGGCCTCCGTCCAAGCCCCAAATTGATAGCGGCATGCGCACCGCGCGTGCATAACTACGCACTAAAGATACCATGCGCAAGGATGGAGGCACACCACAACTAAAGTCCACAATGCGGCTCGACCCTATCTGGACCCCCATATCCTTCCCTTTTTCTTCGTATTTTTATTCTTTCAGGTTCTTTACAAACCACATCACCTTAAAATGGTACCAAGGGCCCTTTTCTAGGCCCCTTATGCATACTCGATCATTGATCCTCTCAAACGATCCTACCCGAAGGCAAAAAGCAGCGCAGACGTGCGGCAGAGTGTCCAAAGGATCTTCAAGATGAAGTTTTCCTTTTTTAGGACCTGTATGCAGCTTTCCCTTATTCTCAAATTCTGGGCATGTAAAATAGCCTCGATAATCATGGCATTCACTGTAAAAATACGTTTTGACGTATCAATTAGAATATAATGGAAACAGTTTCGCCCAACCCTGTTCGGTATTGGCTTTGTGATGTGTTTGATCTTGCGGAGTTCTTTTCAAGTGACAGAAGGGGCAACAAGACACGTATTTATCATTGCTATTAAGGACAACAAGATGGGGGCTATTTCTACATGAATTGATATCGTCTACATCATGTCATCGTTCTTATTGTATTATTCTGTTTCTCCATGAACTTAATACACTAGATGCATGCTGGATAGTGGTCAATGTCTGGAGTAATAGTAGTAGATGCAGGCAGGAGTCGGTCTACTCATCTTGGACGTGGTGCCTATATATTGACCATTGCCTTGCATATCGTCATAACTATTTGATTTTCTATCAATTGCCAAATAGTAATTTGTTTGCCCACCGTGTGCTATTTCTTGAGAGAAGCCAGTAGTGAAATCTATGGGCCCCAAGTATATTCTTTATCATATTTGCTTTGAGATCTAGTTTTATTTGCTTTTGTTTTCAGATATATTATTCCAAAAGCCCAAAAATACCTTGGTGCACCTTTTTATTACTTATTTTATTTTATCCCGTCAACTTGACAATTTCTGGCGTCGTTACCCGAAGAGGGATTGACAACCCCTCATACGCGTCGGGTTGCAAGTATTTGTTCTTTGTGTGCAGGTACCGTTTACATAGTGTTGCTTGGTTCTCCTACTAGATTGATACCTTGGTTTCATAACTGAGGGAAATACTTGCCATAGTTGTACTGCATCATCCCTTCCTCTTTGGGGAAATACTGACGCAGTTTCAAGCGACATCAGTCAACTGGTCAAAAGTTGACCTGCTGACTCAGCTGACTGGCCCCACATGTCAGCCACACATGCACATCTATGGGTACACTTCTGTGTACACATAGCATTTAATAATTAATACAACTAGCAATAGAGCCCATGCGTTGCAATGGGAGAGAAAACATAACACATGCTCTTAACTCAACAACCATCACTCAAGACCACAATAGGTCCATCTCCTTTATTTTTGCGAGGCATCATATTTGGGTTGCCGCTTATCCTCTTTCGCACCCTCGCTGGCGATGGCCTTGGTGTTCACACAAAACAACAAAAAACGTGTGTTGAATATGGTTAATCCTAAGGCGTCTCTCTCTCCCTCTCTACTCCCTCTCTCCCTCTCTCTCTCTCCCTCGCTTTCTCTCACTCTCGCGATGAGAAATCTATTGTTTTCCCCTGCGACATTTTTCAGAGGTATGTATGTGTAGTTATCAATGTTTACTTTTCCATATATCGTTATAGTGGGGTGTTTATTTGCAATCTGGATCGTCTCCGGTATGAAAAAAACGAATCTTGCGCTATAAATTATAAGTTTGCTTCCATAACAATATTTTAAAAATATTTAACAGGTAAAATTAACATCATATTTAGATTCCACGCATTTTTTCTAATAAAATTTCATATATAATATGTTAAAATCAAAGTTACGGTTTAAAAGATACAGATAATTTAGAAAATCATTTGGTTTGGCTCAAATATATTTCAAAATAACATTTAAAAATACTTTACAGGTAAAAATAATCTCATATTCATATTCTACATATTTGTCTAATCAAATTTCATATATATCATGTTCAAATCGGAGTTATGGTTTAAAAGATATGTATGATTTTAAAAAGCATTTGTTTGACTTAAATATGATCCGTGGATGAATTATCTAAAACATCAGGGGGGGTTTCGAAAAATGTAAAATAACGGTTTGGGTGTGACTTAAATCCGGACGGTGGGTTGATTTCAAGAAAAGACAGGGACTTTTGTGTAAAATACGAAAATAATGATTCGTTTTAACTTAAAACAGGACTATAGGTTGAATTCTCTGAAATAGAGGGACTTTTCTGAAAAATGACATGACGGACGAAAGAAACCCAATTTGCTTTATTATTTTAATATAATATCGAATTAATATGTAATGCAGTAAATTCCAGAAAATGATTAAAACTTTAGAAAATCATATAGAATAATCTATTACTCGAATGAAAATAATTTATATATGGAAGTTGTTCACAAAAATATAACGAATCCGAATATGCTAACCACATACCTGTCACATGCATCTAACACGGCAAAACATGAAACACCCCGCTCTATTTCATCTGTTCAATAAATGCTTGGAGCCGAGAAAATATTCCCGTATTCTTTGCTCTGTCTATAACACTTAGCACTGTGTTAGGTCACCCCTTGCAAAGCTTGCTACCATGTCATGCCTCGTGTTGCATCTATGTGGTTTATATTTACTGTTTCTTCCCCCTCTTCTTCTCCAGTAGACCCAAAGACGAACGCTGAAGCCATTGAGTACGACTACACCGCAAATGTTCAGCACGTGCAACAGATCTTCCAAGCAACCAAAAACCCCTTGATCATTCATATATCGCCCATTGTTTCTCTCTCATGCTTGCATTATATTTTTCTACTGTTGTTAGATAGCTCCAATTCTAATGCATAGCCTGCTTTTGTAACCTGCTATTGTTACTTACCTGTTATCATATATGCTTAGTATAGGTTGGTTAGTGATCCATCAGTGACTCCTCACCTTGTCTATGTTGCCCCGCTTTATCACCGAATTACTCGATCAACATGATCTATGTGCAGAGACCGACACATCACCACACACACCCAACCTTAGTTGTACGACTCTACAGAGCTACCATAGAGTGACGAGGGTGATACCTCGTAACGCACTCCTGATGATATCTCTATAGTGTAGCTAATCGGTCGTGGCATAGGAGGGTGATTCCTGATGACCCACAAGTATTGGGGATCTAGTGTAGTCCTCTCGATAAGTAAGAGGTTCGAACCCAACGAGGAGCAGAAGGAAATGACAAGCGGTTTTCAGCAAGGTATTTTCTGCATGCACTGAAATTGTCGGTAACAGATAGTTGGATAGCAAAGTAATTTGTAATGAGCAAGTAATAGTAATGGTAACAAAAGTGCAGCAAGGTAGCCCAATCCTTTTTGTAGCAAAGGATAGGCAGGAATGGTCTCTTATAATAAGTAAAGTGTTCTTGAGGACACACGGGAATTTCATCTAGTCACTTTCATCATGTTTTGTTTGATTCGCGTTCTTTGATAATTTGATATATGGGTGGACTGGTGCTTGGGTGTTGTACTTACATGAACAAGACTCCCACTTATTATTAACTCCTCTCGCAAGCATCCGCAACTATGAAAGAAGAATTAAGATAAAATCTAACCATAGCATTAAACATATGGATCCAAATTAGCCCCTTACGGAATAGCGCATAAAGTAGGGTTTAAGCTTCTGTCACTCTAGCAACCCATCATCTAATATCTACACCACAATAAATTCTCTTAGGCCCAAATATGGTGAAGTGTCATGTAGTCGACGTTCACATAACACCACTAAGGGAATCACAATATACATATCATCAAAATATCAAACGAATACCAAATTCACGCGATTACTTATGACAAGACTTCTCCCATGTCCTCAAGAACAAATGTAACTACTCACAAAACATATTCTTTCTCAAGATAAGAGGGGTATTGAATAGCATAATAGACCTGAACATATGATCTTCCACCAAATAAACCAACTAACATCAACTACAAGATGTAATCAGCACTACTAGCAACCCACCGGTACCAATCTGAGGTTTTGATACAAAGATTGAATACAAGATATGAATTTGGGTTTGAGATGAGATGGTGTTGTCAAAGATGTGGATGAAGATTGGCCCTCCCATGATGAGAGGGTTGTTGGTGATGACGATGGCTGTGATTTCCCCCTTCTGGAGGGAAGTATACCCAGCGAAATCTCTCTGCCGGAGAGCAAAAGCGCTCCTGCCCAAGTTCTGCCTCTAGACGGCGGTGCTCCATCCCGAAAGTCCTCTCTTTTTTTCTAGGGAAAATGTTGTAGGATGGAGCCCTAAGTGGATATATTTCATGAATTGGAGGGTAAATCTACAAGAACAAGAAGAACACAAGGGGGAAACAAGAGGAACACTCAAGAACAAGCCCAAATCACATATCCACTAGACTCAAATCCACACAAGATCCACAAAGGTACATAACCAACAAGGGGAACATGGATACATGGTAAAGTTCATCTCAAATACAAAGGAGACGAGGTCTTGGTGATCTAGGTAGATCCTTCCCTCAAGGGGGTCTTGAATCACTAGGGATCTTCTCCAAAGCAGGCCTTGAACTCCAATGGAGTGTCTCTCTCTTAAGAGGAGGAATCCCACAAGGGGAGGTACATGAGCTAAGCTCTAATGTCTAGATCTATTCTTAGCTAAGTCTAAATGGAGGACATGCAGGAGTATATATAATCCTAGGGGATGAAGGGGTAAGTAGGGGAGAAATGGACATTACATGGGAAAAGCCCGCATCAACACACAGGGGGCCCATGTGCACGGGGTAAGTGGAGCCCATGCGCACGAGGTCTCCAGAGACCTGACGCATGGGCCCGTGCGCATGGGGTCCATGAGGCCCGTGGACATGGGGGTCCCGTGGGCACGGTACACGCCCATGCGCACGGGGTCTTTAGGACCGCCAGCCTGGGAGGTCCGTGGGCGTGGGGTCGGAGGGGCCCGTGCGCACGGTGTTGCCTGGGAGCTGCCACCTTCTTCTTGGCGCTTCCTTCTCTACTTCCAGGATTCCCTCTTGGATGGTGTAGATGTTATATTCTTCTTGGACTCCTCCTTGATTAATGTGTGGCTCCGCTCACACCAATGTATGCACACGAGAGAGGGGTCAAGTAGTATACCATCCTCGAAGGGTACAAGTGGACACGTGTAAGATGATTCACCTTTATATGCATGAAGTAGATGTCGGACATGTCACTTGCCAAACGGACTCTTGACATGGTGATGTCCATAGGATGCTCCACATCATCCCCTCCCCCTTGGGAAAGATCCGACCTCGAATTGAAAACCAAATCACCATGGGAAAGAGATGATGTCATCGTCTAGAAGTTGACGATCACCAAGCATTCATCATCTTGTAGCTTGAAATGGGCACTCTCCAATGTTGCACCATCTTGTATTTCCTTCAAAAGGGGCAAAGACAACAAACATTTGGAAAAACAAATGTGGTTAGCATTAGTGCAAAACCAAGCATTCAGGAGGTGATTCACCCAACAAGTGTCGTCATCAAGCATAACATATGGTCTTACAAAGAAGTGTGGCATGTCATTTAAGCATATAAAATGAGCACAATCAAGGACATCATGGAAACAAGCATGCAAATGGGAGGTTGAGATGCAATCATTTGTGACAAGTGAACAAGAATCTACCTCAAGGTTATAGCAAGAATGCATAAAGTTCTCAACAAATGGTCTATGGTAGGCATAGGAATCATTCACAACACCAAATATTGTGATATGCCTAAACACATGGGGCAACTGCAAGACAATCCAAGAATAATGTGCGTAGGGTGTAGTGAAGATATCATGGCACTCAACACAAAGGAAAGAGCAATTGTTCAATATGTGTGAGGCAATCAAGTCAACCATGTGACAAGCAACGGGACATGGCACATGTGAAGAAATGACATTGTTGCAAGCAAACATATGATAGGAGCAAGTAATCCAAGAACTAGATGCAACACAAAAGGCATATATGTCATCAGGAATGACAATGTGGCAATGATAAGTCGAAGCAAGAGTGCTAGCATGTTTGCAAAGTGTCATGGTGCAATCAACACATTAAGTATGATCCACAATATGCATGTTCATGATTTGGGTGTTCTCGAGATAGAAGCATATCACCTCGAAAGCATGTCCTTGTGCGTCCTTCACAATGCCGAAGTGGTGGGAAATGTGGTATAGAAGCGTGTCGTGGTCGAATGTATGAGGCTCGCTCTTAAGAGCTCAAATGGTCAGCTCACGTGAAGTGGAATTCGACACGAAGTCCAAGTATCCTACACATGCACACAACAAAACAAAGAACATATGTGCATGGTAGATACACACATCATCCATCATGATGGTTCTCTTCTCTTGCACATAACCATAAGAAGCAAAAGTGCATGAATGATATGATGCAATGGCTATACTCGTGGCACTAGGCATATGGTGCAAATAAGGAAGGCAAGTATGCTTCACAAGAAATATGTCAAAAGCCCCAAACATATGTGAGAAAGCTATTGGGGTAATCTCATTAGCAAGGCTAAAAGCATTGTTGCACTCAATACAAGGCAAGTCATCTAGCACGAGAGAGGCAACATATGGAGACATGTGACAAGAAGCAATAGCAGTCATGTGTAAAGCATGTAAATGGATGCCATCAACCACATGAAACGAGCAAGTATGAATCATCGGTGATGCAACAAAGGCAAGCATATCAATCATAGCATGCGAACTAGTAGTGCGAAGATGCAACATACTAGAAGTAGTCATGGAAATCATGTCATGTCTGTAAATAGTAGGCATACACGATGCACATGACATATCACAAGCATGAAAACAATATATGATCAAGGTATCATCATTGGTATTAGGCACAAAGAAAACATGGCAATAACAAGCAATATCTCCACCAAGCTTGTAAATACACATACAAGTATGAGAGTCAAGGAACATGTGTAATGCAAACCATGGGTCACAAATGCATGTCAAAGGCATAGAAATGGGCATATCATGCGAAAAGTGAACATGGCAATATGGGCATAAAATGAGAAGTGGTATATAACCCATACCCATGCGAGGGCCATGTAGAAGAAATGTGCGAAGTCTTTGCATGAAGGTAATGGTGGTAAGGACAATCCATGGGATCCCGAATCATCATTACTCTCTAGAGTTCATTTCATCAACTCATGGGATTGCGAGGTTGATGAGTATGCATGGGTACCTACACAAAAGAGACACAAACCAAAGAAAGTGTGTTTGTGGTAAATGTACACATCATCCATCATGATGTGTATGTGAACGTGAAAGTTAACACAAGATAAGCATCGCTCAAAGAAATTTGATGCATGGTATAAGAACATGTCATCCATCATGCAATGATACTTATTGTGTTCAACATGATTGGGATGCAAACTATAGCAAGTGTGTGGCACAACAATAGAATTTTTAGTCATGGGATGCATATGGTGCACACAATCATGGGGATCATGCAATTCGTAGGATGTAGCAAAATCTCTTAACATGGATGAGGAAACTATGGGGGTCTCATGAGGAATAGCGGAAGCATAACATGGAGAAAATTTATAACATGGCAAACAATGCATGTCCAAAGCTAGGTGGTCATGGCATGGCATATGAGATAAATGATGCAAAGGGAGTATATCAACATAATCACAAGAAAAACAAATGCCAATAACCATGGGCTTGTCATCTATGCCATATGTGCAAATTGGGTTTATTTTAATGGCATATGCATACTCACTATGATGAGATTGCAAATATGACATATGGGTGATATCATGCATAGCATATGGCAAGTCAAGCGGATTATCAAACATGATGTAACATGGCATCACAACTAATAGAATCCACATGAAAATCATCAAACTCATCATAAATGGGTAAATCATCGCATGGGGAAATCATACTAGCATGAAGCATGGTAATAGGTGGATCAACATCATGGAAGCAATCAATGTCAAGAATGTCCACTAGTGGGATAAGAGCATTACCTTCACCTATATTACCTTTCTCATTCCACTCATGTGGTGTAGGTGAGATGTCAAAGACCAAATAATGGTCAATGTCATCATCGTGATGAAACCATGTGGGGGTGCATCATAGTCCACCATGGCCATCGTCTTGTCCAAAGGAAGGACGTAGTTGTCAAAGGTCATGGCATCATCGTAGATGGGACCTAGCACCAAATGAGAAGACACAATATAGGTAGAGGTTAAGTTGTTAGAAATCAAAATGGCCTCACATTCCCTATCAACTACCTCACTCTCTCTATGTGGTGGTGGCTCACTCACTCCCTCAAGGTAAGTGCACTCAATGTCACATATGGTGGAGTCACTCAAATCACTCAAGTGGTGGTGGTCGTGACTCACCTCACATGGGAACTGGGGCAACTCATCATATATGGGGCTAGTGGTGAAGTCACTCTTGAAGGAAATAAGCCCTAGAGGCAATAATAAAGTTGTTATTTATATTTCCTTATATCATGATAAATGTTTATTATTCATGCTAGAATTGTATTAACCGGAAACTTGATACATGTGTGAATACATAGACAAAATAAAGTGTCCCTAGTATGCCTCTACTTGACTAGCGCATTAATCAAAGATGGTTAAGTTTCCTGACCATAGACATGTGTTGTCATTTGATGAATGGGATCACATCATTAGGAGAATGATGTGATGGACAAGACCCATCCGTTAGCTTAGCATAATGATCGTTAAGTTTTATTGTTATTGCTTTCTTCATGACTTATACATATTCCTTTGACTATGAGATTATGCAACTCCTGAATACCGGAGGAACACCTTGTGTGTTATCAAATGTCACAACGTAATTGGGGTATTATAAAGATGCTCTACAGGTGTCTCCGAAAGGTGTTTGTTGGGTTGGCATAGATCGATATTAGGATTTGTCACTCCGAGTATCGGAGAGGTATATCTGGGCCCTCTCGGTAATGCACATCACAATAACCCTTGCAACCAATGTTGGCATCCTGGGAATGGGGGTACCCAGACTTGCCTGCCTGCGGCCCATGACGTGGCTCCATCAACGGCCTGGTATGACCCAGCTTCAGCAACAACTCAAGACCCTCGCGAGGTGGACGACAGCAAGACCTCCCTGGGAGGGCCTCACCAGGCTGGCTACCGATGAGCAGGGATATCAAGGCAAGGTGCACCTCGCGAGGTTCACATGACGTGAGCCATGACGAACAAGGCCAGGCGGGTGCTAGCGGGCGTAGTGTACCAGTTCCCCCTTTGGTGCCAAGGAGGAAAGCGCAGGCGCGGAGTCCCGAGGAATCAAGCAAAGGTTTACATATCAGTGCAACAAGACCAAGACCGCCAGGACGGCAGGAAGGAGGTCATCGCAGAGCCAACCGCAGCGTCACCACCAGAGCATTTTGCAGGCGAAGACTACTTTTGTCAAGACAGCTTGTACTAGTTGTCCCCCTTGAAATTTGGCTGTTGTGGGATCCCTACCCGCCTTACATTTGGGAAGAGGACCAAGGCCACTATAAATAGGACCTAGCCACCACCATAGAGAAGAAGGAAGAGAGAAGAGGAAGGGGGGATCACCAAGATCATCCAGTCACACACTAGCTCATCGAGCTCAAGAACACCTCACCTCCTGAGGCTGTTTAGCCATTGTACTAGTTCATTCTAAGCCCCTCGAGGTAATCCACCACAAAGCTGGAGTAGGGTATTACACCGCAAGGTGGCCCGAACAAGGATAAACCGTTGTGTCTCTTGTCCCTTGGGTTCGTCGAGCTAGGCCGTGGAATCATCGAGCAGGCAGACTAGGAGGGGTGAGTTCTTCGCACACACCCTAGTGTTCGAACCTCTCAAGGGTCTGCAGAACCCCGAATCCGACATTTGGCGCGCTAGGTAGGGGTGCGTTGAAGCCTGTTTTCCATCGATCGACCTGCTGCCGGTCCACCACCCCATGGTCGATGCTCGTTGAGACCGTGCCTAGCGTCGAGCCACTCTCGCCGCTCGCGTCGCCTAGACGGCACCCGTCAGCGGACCTCCCCATCGCTCTCCATCGCCTATCGCCAACACCGCCACCGGCCCAGCGGGGCACGAGCAACAAGCTTTGCTACAACACCCTCCCCCCCCCCCCCCCCCCCCCCCGTGCGGCGGGATGGACGCGCCGCCACCCTATTGTTCACTCTGGCTGGCTCATCTTCTCACGCTCGTCACGGGCCAATGGATGCTCAGGCCACGCTTCTCATGGCGCGCGAGCTCCTGCACCACCGCCCCATCAACGACTTCTACGAAGACTAGCTGGACCACATCGCCGAGCTTGTCAGCACGGCTGGGGGCTCCCCTGCACCATCCCTCTCGCTGCCTCGCCCGCCGCCCGCTGCGGGCAACGTATCCCATGGAGCGCCTCCACCACCTCCCCGTCAGGACGTCGCCCTCGGTCCAAGACGTGCAGCCCCACAACGTGACCCGCCGCACAGGGTGCCCGTGCACGGAGAAGGAAGCTGCCAGGAGGTCCAGTGACCGTAACAAGGTGCTCCAGCGCTCCCTGCACCACCGCGTCAAGTCCACACGCCGCCTGCGATGGCGGCGCGTGAGCGCCAAGACCAGGCTCTACCTCCACGATGGTCTCCCATGACCACCGCGGGCTGCTGAGCCTTCACTCCCGAGCAATGCGGTGTCATCTGGCCAGGCAAGTTCAAGCCCGACCCGCCCCTGCGCTACGATGGCACCCCCGACCCTGGGGAGTTCCTACAGCTCTATGAGCTGAGCATCGAGGTGGCTAACGAGGACAAGAAGATCATGGTGAACTGGTTTCCCATGGCTCTAAACAATGGCATGCGCTCGTGGCTCCTGAACCTGCCCGCGGGATCGCACTACAAGAAATATGTCAAGTTGTGACCTTGACTATTGGTCACTGAAAGGTCATTGTTTTTCATTTACGACCTTTTTGTGACCAAAAACAGAAGGTCAAAAGCTGGCGGTCGTAAACTGAAATTAACGACCTTCTCTGTGAGAAGGTCATAGATGTTTCTGACCAAAATATGCCTATTGTTTTGTTTTGGTCACTAGCAACCTCCCCAGGCCACGTAGGCATCCAGCGTGTCAAGCTGACGTGGATAAGATTCCGCCCGGCCCAATTCGACGTTCTACATGGGCCGAGCCCATTAATTCGGCCTTTTTAATATATTTTTTCTGTTAATTTTCGCTTGCTACATAGGCCTAGCCCAACAATTCGGCCTTTTTTTTGGGTGCAGCCTTTTAGAGTGTATGATCTTTTATTTTTCACCATTTTATTTTGGTGCTGGCCCCACTAGTCAGGTTGGTCCCGAATATCATAATCAAAATTTCAAATGCTCTCAAATTATTTTTATAAGTGGGTCACATGAGTCATGTTTCCATTGCACACATTTTCAAATCACATACATAATTACTATTTCATATCAAACAAAAATTGTAATCCTAAAACATACAACATTTCACTCAAAAACAGAGAGAAGATATATGAAATTCTGGAGTTCACAATGCCTAGATAGCCCAACTATTATTACATAACTTTCTATACAAAAATGCCTTGGCGCTTCTTTGAACATCTTCTTTCGTCTTGAATTTAGGCAAAATATCTGCCAACAAAAAAACAAAAGAGGATATAGTGTGAATAACAACAACAGCAAGTGACGGGGTGCTATTTAGTAAGATTAAGTCCGGAAAGAAACATGCATGGAAATTAAGAAGAGCTTGAGCCAGTCTGCATGTGGTTGCCGTATATGGAGTCATAATATACTCATGGATTAATAATCTACAGCAGGAAGTGTTTTTTCAGTACTATATTGAACTGAGCCAATTATTGTAGATGAAAGTAATGCTCCTAGTATATCATCGTCATTAGCATCAAACGATTCTGAAAGTAAGAAGAGGAAGCACAACCCCAATCATGTGCAATCAACTCATAATAGAAGGGTACAGATGATTATTAGTGTTACTATTAACTTGATGGTGGCATCTTATATACAAAAACATGAATTCCAAAAAAACAATCAATAGGGCCGCTAGAAGGGGAGCCCTGGCTCTAGCAAAAGGTCTTAATTCTTTAGAGAAAGACAGAAGTAGACAGATAGGATTTAGTGAATAGAACCCCAGAAACCCATAAAATCACTCCAGATTCTGATACAACATTTTGTGTTGAAATATTGGCCATCAAGTTCTTTTGTGCAAGTCTCAGAACAAGACAGTAATGATATAATTACTGAAGCCGCTGATATGGTTAGATTATTGGCAAGTGACTTCAAACAGAACATATGGCATGCCTTAGTCATGCCCTAAGGCTAAACAGAACATATTTAAGCCCCTCCATGAATACAACCAAGTCTCTGAACATGCTTCTACTACAGAAATCATAACAGCAAGGTCCAGTTGAGTTAGCTGCAAACCTAGTTGAGTAGTCCCCTTCGCTTGGAGAGGAGGACAATCTGGTCGTTTGCCACGTCCCTCGCCAGTGGCCGACGCTGCTTCTCCATGGTCTGGACGGTCAGGCAGAAAACATACTATCACAGTGCGCCCCTGGTTAACCCGAATCAGCAGCTCGCCATCCTCCTCCAACAGACTGAACCTTCGCTTGTTGTCTCGCCTGACCGCCTACACGCGAGAAGGCAAAAAAAATTACTTGAAGCATCTTACAATTCACAACAAATTCGAGACTGACCCAATTAATTTTACAGCATAGAGATTTCACAATCAAAGTTCATGGTGCTAGGCTGCTAGCTATCAAGATGAAAACAACATGTAGCAGATACAAGCATACCAGGCAAGGTGGGCTAGCTGCTTAGTAAGATCATCTACTGTTCAGCAGGAAGATGGGTCATGAACAAATATCACCTCCCTGATTTCATCCACCGTGTGGGACTTGAGGGGAACCTTGGCGAAGGTCTGCAGGTTGAGGCCGAGCAGGTCGAGGACCCGCGCATAGCCGTCGCTCCTCATGCCCAGGCTCAACTCCGGCGCCATGTGCCGCTAGACCATCATCCCGAGAAATGAAGCACAAGCAGAAGGCGGCCGTGAGTGGGTACCAAGGGAAAAAACAGAAGCCGCAACCAAGAATTACAAGATTTAGTATAAAGGAAATAGCCTCAACATTCAGATGTTTCTAATAAGATTGTGCACTAATCTAACACAATATACATAAGGTGTCCTCATAGTTTTACTAATACCTGGGGGTATGGATAGTGGGGTATATAAAGAAAAGCAATCCATTGTCATGTTCTAGGAACTAACTATTAAAGTACATGCTCAGGATATAAGTGGAAGCAGAGAATATAATGAGATGTCAATAGTCCCCGAGAGGTTTATGCAAGCAGGTCTTTTTATACTACCACTTGCATGATTTATTTATTTGAATAATAGCAGGAGAACTACTATATTCACTGATTATAGAAAGCTCAAATTGGCAGTCGCACATAGCATGGAGTATTCATAAGATTTACAGGAAAAATAGGTATTATATACAGCGATTTGTGCCATATTGGGAACAAAGATTTACATAATGTCATTCAAAGTTGGAAATAGGTATGCACTTTTTTTGTGGTTTCCCCATATTGGAAACAAATATTTGTACCAGCTTCCGACATGGCATCCAATGCAGGCAGTACAATATACAGCGGGCCGTCAGACAATGGCATCCTTGAGTGTTGTGCATTTAGTTTAAAATCGCATGTTGCTTGGGAGCAGGTTATGGGGTCTAATTAACCGGCCATTGCATTGCAAACAAGCAAAATCAGAGACTGAACTACACATCTTCACCTGAAGCCTGGTCTTGATGGCATCGATGGGGTAGAGCACCGTCTCCACCACGACGCCGGCGGCTCCTCTCGGCTATGACTCCCTCTGCAAGCGAGCGGGCAAAAAAACAACACACATAATCAGTCCCCTTCACCCATGACTGACTGTAAGGTTGCAGAAGGCGAAGCGAGCTTGTACTGAGCCACTAATAATCCACGGATGGAGATGGGAACCAAAGAATGAGAAAGATGGGGAAGGAGGAGAGGACGCACGGCAGAGGATCTGGAGGAAATTGAAGGGCTTCTCTTCCCCTTCCCCGCCGCCCATGTCTGCCCGTCGACCGCCGAGAAACCTACGCCGAGGTCTAGAGGAAAATAGAAGGCAGCTGAAGTTATTTGCCTGGTTGCTGCAGAAATTTGCAGGGGAGAGGGGGGAGGAAAGGATTCACACCTGACTGAGGGGAGGGGGAGAAGGAGCCGCTGGGGAGGTCCGCCGTCAGCTCTGTCGCCATCTGGATCTTGCTCTGGACGTGTGGTAGGTGTGTTGCGAGTGAGGCTGTGGGTGGGGTGGGGGCGAGGGAGCACGGAGAAGAAATAGGAGGTTGAGCCGCGTGTGGCGGCGCAGTAGATGTCGGAGAGGGGTCACCGGAGCCGTGCCGGCGATGGAGGCGTCGTCGCCCCCGAAACCCTAGTCACAGGGAGGGTTGCAGCTGAGCGTTGGATGCCGGGAGCAGCGAATCCCGCAAAGGGGAAGATCCAACGGAGCGAGGCGAGCTCTAGACGGTGCTGCGGGGTGGCGAGAGTTGGTGGAGAATGCCGGAATCAGCTGTGGCGGCGGAGATGTGTCCCGGGAGAGATAGGGGGTTGTGGGAGAGAGAGATGGAAGGGTGGGGAGGCGCCTGAGGCGGGAGTGAAGAAGATGGGAGGGAGGAGGCCGCCGGCGTGAGCTGTGGGAGGGACGAGGCGGTGTGTGGGTCGCGGCGGCGGCGATGTGGGAGGGAGGGGATGGATCAGGGTGGGTGGGACGAGGAGTGGGTCGGGGTAGGGTTTTCTTTTTTTCTTTCTTTCCTTCTTTTTGCGTTTTAGGTTCAGTTCTGAAAGTGGAGGGCGGGCTGAGCCTTCTGGGCGCGCACGCGCTTACTCTCAACCCAAAATTTCCATCCATTTGGACCAAAGCGAGGAGGGTTGAGAGACATTGGATATGTTTGGCTTTGACGGCTCAGATTGGTTAGAGAGGGGTGATCCGTGGGAAGAGTGTTTCTCTGTCCTGATTGGTTTGATACATATGTCATATAAAATACTAGTTTCTCAGTATTAAACACATGACTTTTTGTGAAGCAGCTACCAAGAATATCTTGCAAAATGGCACTATTAAAATTTTCACACAAATTAGACCACATTTCTTGAATGATCACCAACTTGATGCATTTTTTATATTTTTAGCTATTTTCAACCATTTATTTTCTACAAAATCAATAGGAACAGGGTTTAATTTGAACAACGGCTACTTCACAATTTACTTATAATTTTTCCAATAAATATTTTTCAATAAAAAAGTACTTATTTAATCTAAGACACTTGAAAAGTTTTGCAAAATCCAACCGCTAGCTACGAACGGTCCTGCCCGTTGTTTTGAACATATTTTGAAAACGGGCATAAGAAATTCAAAAAAAAAATCTTCGCACCGTGTCATTATATGTGACCTAATTCCTGGGAAAAAGAACAAACTTTGACGACGGTAAATGTCTTTAAAAAGTGTTCTCCGAAACAAGCTATCATGTGTGAAGATTCATGGCTTTCAAGCCAAATGATCAATCTTATGGTCACATTCATGACATAGTTTGTTCAAATGATCACATATTATGCACAATGGTGCATCTTGGAATTGAAAACAATGTTGCCTAAGGAAGTTTTCATTTTCTTTGGACGAAAAATTCATTTCCTATTTTTTCGAGTGCCCAAAATGAGTTTTTTTTTGTAAATGACCTATCATATATTTGTTGCAAAAATGGACCAAATCAATTTTATAAAATATTAGGTCATGTTTAATGCACAATTTACCAAATGGTTGGGTGTCAAAAGTTTCGACCCACCTCTGGTGAAAAAGACAAATTTCCGCCGATCTAGTTGGAAGCGGGTCAAATTTGAACTGCAGCTGCCTCATAGTTTGCTCTTTATTTTTTTCAAAAATCATTTCTAAGTACATAAGTATCTATTTAATCAGAGAAACATCAAAAGTTTTCCAAGATTAACCCACTAGCTAGGAACGGTCAAGCCCGCCGTTTTGACCGCATTTTGAAACAGGCATAAAAAATTCAAAAAATTCAAAAAATTTGGAAAACCTTCGCATTGTGTCATCATTTCTAAGTACATAAGTATCTATTTAATCAGAGAAACATCAAAAGTTTTCCAAGATTAACCCACTAGCTAGGAATGGTCAAGCCCGCCGTTTTGACCGCATTTTGAAACGGGCATAAAAAATTCAAAAAAATCAAAAAAATTGGAAAACCTTCGAATTGTGTCATCATATGTGACCAAGTTTTCAGAAAAAATAATAAACTTGTAATAAGACAATTATTTTAAAAAGGTGTTCTCAGAAATGAGCTATCATGTGTGAAGATTCATGGCTTTCAAGCTAAATGATCAATCTTATGGCCACATTCATGGCATAGTTTGTTCAAATGATCTCATATTGTGCACAAGGGTGCATCTTGGAATTCCAAACAATGTTGCCTAAGGGAGTTTTCATTTTCTTTGCACGGAAAATTCATTTTCCATTTTTCGAGTGCCCAAAATGAGTTTTTTTGTGAAGGAACTACCAAGTAATTGTTGTAAAAATGGACCAAATCAATTTTGTAAAATATTAGGACATATTTAATACACAATTGACCAAATGGTTGGGTGTCAGAAGCCTTGATCCACCTCTGGTGAAAAAGACAAATTCCCGCCGATTCGGTTGGAAGCGGGTCAAATTTGAACTGTAGCTGCCTCATAGTTTACTCTTTATTTTTTCAAAAAATCATTTCTAGATACATAAGTATCTATTTAATCAGAGATCCATCAAAAGTTTTCCAAGATTCAACCACTAGCTAGGAACGGTCAAACCCGTCGTTTTCATCGCATTTCAAAACGGGCATAAAAAAATTCAAAAAAAATCAAAAAATTGGAAATCCTTCGCATTGTGTCATTATATGTGACCATGTTTCCAGGAAAAATAACAAACTTGCAATACGGCAATTATTTTAAAAAAGTGTTCTCAGAAATGAGCTATCATGTGTGAAGATTCAGGGCTTTCAAGCCAAATGATCAAACTCATGGCCACATTTATGGCATAGTTTGTTCAAATGATCTCATATTGTGCATCTTGGAATTCCAAACAATGTTTCCTAAGGGAGTTTTCATTTTCTTTGCACGGAAAATTCATTTTCCATTTTTTGAATGCCCAAAATGAGTTTTTTTGTGAAGGAGCTACCATATATTTGTTGCAAAATTGGACCAAATCATTTTTATAAAATATTAGGCCATATTTAATGCATAATTGACAAAATGGTTTGGTGTCAAAAGTTTTGATCCACCACTTGTGAAAAAGACAAATTTCTGCCGATTCAGTAGGAAGCGGGTCAATTTTGAACTGCATCTACCTTATTGTTTGCTCTTTATTGTTTCCAAAAATCATTTCTAGTTACATAAGTATCTATTTAATCATAAATACATGGTTTGGTGGCGATATGTCGAGGCTTGGATGTGGCCCAGGGCCCCAACTCCAAAGCGCGTAAACTCGCATGCCCGCCGCGTGGTCACCGCGTGACCTTGGCGTTGACATGCGTTCTGGGAGGCCTAGGCATGTCTAGTGGGTTGGGCACTCCCCAGTTAGGTGCTAGGAAGAAAATTACAACAGAAGAATCTCACGAGGAGACTGACCTATGCTCAAAGATGAATTAGTAGCCAAGTGTCTGATTAGCGGTACGGGAAATTCACATGGCCAATGGGCGTGAGTTTTGGCTGAGGATGATCATCTACTAAGGAGAATGTCTTCACAAATTTTTAGCTCAAAAGGAGGATCCTAGGTGGTACTTGCTTTGCAAAGTACCATGTTGGACAAAAAATATGAATGTTGAAGCTGGGCTCAAAATAATGAATGGATTGAGCTGAAAGTTGGTGGAGGATGGTTATTTGGGCATAGGAAAGCACTGTAGAAAATTGATACCATTTGGACATGCCAAAGTAGTACTTCCTTCACAATGCTCTTCTATGGACAGAAACTTGGGAAAACTAGTGAGAGAGATTGGATGAATGAAATGAGCTCAAAATTGGTGTAGGTAAGTTACATAGGTATGTTCATGCGCTGGTAAATTTCCAGATCATTTGGGTAAGCCTAGCTAGTACTTACTTCACAAAGCTTCTCTCGAGGTAGAAACTTTGGAAATTTCCTGAGAAAGATTTACTAGGAAAATTGAGCTGAATATTATCATGTGGAAATGATTTGGGTATGGAATAGTGCCCAAAAAGTTTGAGGGTAATAGGAGGGGTCTAGATAACACTTGCTTTGCAGCGTGTAGATTTGGCCATAAAATATAAATTGAACCTAGGCTCACATAGATGATTTGACTAAGCTGCAATTTGGAGGAGGGTGATAATTTGGGCATATGAAGGAACTGTATAAATTTCATGTCATTTCGATATATAAAAAAGGTACTTCCTTCACAATGCTTCTAGGTGGACAAAAACTTTGGAAATTTGCCGAGGAAGATTTGCTAGGCAAATGGAGCTGAATTTTGTCATGCGGTAATGATTTGGATAGGAAAGAGTGGCCAAAAATTCCGAGGGCAATCAAGAATATATAAATAGCACTTCCTTCATAAAGTGCTGTTGTGAACAGAATAGGAAAATGAATAATTTTGAATTAGTTTTGAACTAGGCAAGGAAGGAGTTTTACATATTTGATGAAGATATGACCCAAAGAATTTATGAGATTTTTTGGGAATTTTGGGAATGACAGAAATATTGGTTGCTTCAGAACCTAGGGCAAAAATTGACACATGGACATGACACATAGGCAAAACTGATGAGGTGGCGCCAAGTCATACCAATCCACCACAATTTACAAGGTTATGACCATCTATATTGGTCATGATCAGCTAGAAATAAGGCAGCGGACTAGTGCTGTTTGCTTTATGACCATTTTGTGTAAGGAAATTACGACTTTTCTGACCAAAATGGTCGCAATGGTTTAGAGTTTGGAGCCCCCCGAGCAGCTTTTGACCAATTGGTCTGAAATGGTCATAGATCTATGACCAATTCTTCCAGGGTCACTGACGGAAGGTCACTAGTTGACATATTTCTTGTAGTGTCGATCTCCTCCGGGGGCGAGATGCGCGAGCGTTTCATCGTCAACTTCTAGGGCACTCGCGGCCACCCTCCAGCCGTGGGTGACCTGCGGCGCATCAAGCAGCAGCTAGGGGAAACCCTACAGAAGTACATCCAGCGCTTCAACAACGTTCGCCTCAAGATCCCCAAGGTTTCCGACGAGGCCATCATCTCGGCGTTCTCCGATGGTGTCTGTGATGTCAAGATGAAGGAGGAGCTCGCCACCCATGAAGACCTATGTATGGCTCTGGAGATGTTCAACATGGCAACCAAGTGCGCAATAGCCGAGGAAGGTTGCCTCTCCCTCCTCAAGCTCCCAGCAGCTGAACTAGAAGATAAGAAGGCCAGGGATGTGAAGCACAAAGGGGCAGTCGTGCTCGCAGCTAAACCAGAGATGAAGCGTGGTTGCGACCACCCAGAGTCATCCAAGGGCAGCCGTCCGTTCTACGTCTTCCACAATGTACAAAGCCACAACACCAATGATTGTAAGGAGCTCAGGGCCATACACGACGGGTGCCTCGGTCGATGCCCCGAGCACAACGATCGAGGCTATGGCCATGGAGGAGGTCGAAGTGGAGGACGCTAGGACGAGTGCGGCCCCCACTAGGAGTGGCGGGATCAGCCTCGTGAGGACCGCTCGCAGGGCCAGCCTCACGAGGGTGCATGGAGATATCAACCTTGTGAGGACTGTCCTCAAGGCAACGCCGGCCTCCCTCCGCTGCCACAGCCATCAAGAAGGAACGACGACCACCACCAGGACGAGGGGGCTGGAGGCTTCCAGGAACCATGCGCCATCGCCTGCATCATGGGCGGCGCCCAGGCGCCAGCCTCTCAACACATCTTCAAGCAGTTCGCTCGCGATCTTAACGCGGCCCTCCCCAGGCTCGAGGCCACACGTCCGCTCAGGTGGTCCCAGTGTACCATCACCTTCAGCTCATCCGACCAGCTCAAGTGTGCGGCAACTACCAGCACCCTCCCAATGCTTTGCTCGCCCGTCATCAGCAATGTCCTTGTCACCAAGACCCTCATCGATGGCGGCGCGGAGCTTAATGTTCTTTCCATCGAGACATTCGATCAACTCCAAGTGCCATATGATCAGCTGCATCCCACCAAGCCTGTCTCGTGAGTGACCGACAGCTCCACCACCCCGATAGGGCAGATCCGCCTCCCTGTCACCTCCGGCCAACATGACAAATACCGGACCGAGCTCATTGACTTCGACGTCTCCCACATCCGCCTTCCGTACAATGCCATCCTTGGATATCCAGCCCTGGCCAAGTTCATGGTGGTGACTCATCATGGCTACAATATCCTGAAGATGCCAGGGAACCGCGACATCATCATGATCGCCGGTGAGGAGAAGGACGTGGTGTGCTCCCTCGAGCGTGCCTACTAGGATGCAGTGGTCAAAGATCCAGACAACAAAGCGCCATCTACCCTCCTGAGGCTATCCCCAAGAAGAAGAAGCAGTTGCTCCGCCAAGAGCCTCAGGAGAGCGGTGTCTCTAGTGGCACCACCTCAGGACCTGCGCCCATGGATGGGGCGCCTCCCTCTCACGCATAGGAAGGCGCGCCCGGCGCCCTCCTTAGGGTGGGCTTGGGGGCTCTCTTCTGGAGGGCCTCTGACTTAACCAATGTGACGAGGGAGGCGCTCGGGAAACACATGGAGACATGCTTCATCGCATGCTTCCCTCACGAGGGCACAAGGCATGGGGTGCCAGGTGCTCAGGAGTTCATCACCAAGGCGACTGAGGAGCATCAAGAGGCGAGAGTCGTGCGCGGCGACCACCGCTCACCGCCTGGCGCGGCCCCTTGTCCTGGTGAGGATAATGAGCTATGCGTCTGTTTAACATTCGAGGGCTCAACAGGGCCGCATCCGAGGAGCGCTTCTGGCCATCGTACATTGGCCGGTGATACGTCTCCATCGTACCTACTTTTCCAAACACTTTTTCCCTTGTTTTGGATTCTAACTTGCATGATTTGAATGGAACTAACCCAGACTGATGTTGTTTTCAGCAGAATTGCCATGGTGTTATATTTGTGCATAAATAAAAGTTCTTGGAATGACATGAAAATCAACGGAGAATATTTTTGGAATATATAAAAAATAGTGGCGAAAGAATCAACATCAGGGGGCCCACACCCTATACACAAGGGTGGGGGTGCGCCTACCCCCTGGGCGCGCCCCCTGTCTCGTGGCCCCCCTGACGCTCCACCGACCTCAACTCCAACTCCATATATTCACGTTCGAGGAGAAAAAAATCAGACAGAAGGATTCATCGTGTTTTACGATACAGAGCCGCCGCCAAGCCCTAATCTCTCTTGGGGGGGGGCTGATCTGGAGTTCGTTCGGGGCTCCGGAGAGGGGAATCCGTCGCCATCATCATCATCAACCTTCCTCCATCACCAATTTCATGATGCTCACCGCCGTGCACGAGTAATTCCATCGTAGGCTTGCTGGACGGTGATGGGTTAGATGCGATTTATCATGTAATCGAGTTAGTTTTGTTAGGGTTTGATCCCTAGTATCCATTATGTTTTGAGATTGATGTTGCTATGACTTTGCTATGCTTAATGCCTGTCACTAGGGCCCGAGTGCAATGATTTCAGATCTGAACCTATTATGTTCTCATGAATATATGTGAGTTCTTGATCCTATCTTGCAAGTCTATATTCACCTATTATGTGTTATGATCCGTTAACCCTGAAGTGACAATAATTGGGATACTTACCGGTGATGATTGTAGTTTGAGGAGTTCATGTATTTACTAAGTGTTAATGCTTTGGTCCGGTACTCTATTAAAAGGAGGCCTTAATATCCCTTGGTTTCTAATAGGACCCCGCTGCCACGGGAGGGTAGGACAAAAGATGTCATGCAAGTTCTTTTCCATAAGCACGTATGACTATATTCAGAATACATGCCTACATTACATTGATGAACTAGAGCTAGTTCTGTGTCACCCTATGTTATAACTATTGCATGAGGAATCGTATCCGACATAATTATCCATCAATGATCCATTGCCTACGAGCTTTTCATATATTGATCTTTGCTTATTTACTTTTCCGTTGCTACTGTTACAATCAGTACAAAACCAATACCGTTACTTTTGCTATCGTTACCGCTACTATCATATTACTTGCTACTAAATACTTTGCTGCAGATATTAAGTTTCCAGGTGTGATTTAATTGACAGCTAAGCTACTAATACTTGAGAATATTCTTTGGCTCCCCTTGTGTCGAATCAATAAATTTAGGTTGAATACTCTACCCTCAAAAACTATTGCGATCGCCTATACTTGTGGGTTATCAAGACTATTTTCTGGCGCCGTTGCCGGGGAGCATAGCTCTATTCTTTGAGTTACTTGGGATTTATATCTTCTGATCACTGTGAAGAACTTGAAAGATAAAAGAACCAAGATTTTTCCCTCAACTACGAGGGGAGGTAAGGAACTGCCATCTAGCTCTTCACTTGATTCACCTTCTGTTTTGAGTAAACTTGTGACACCTACTCCTGCTATTCATTCTGATATGTCGCATGTTATTGATGATGCCACTTCTGCTTTGCATGGTACTTATGATGAAACTACTTCTATGCTTGATAATACTGTGCCATTAGGTGAATTTCTTGATGAAAAACTTGCTAGGGTTAGAGGGAATGAAATTATTGAAACTGATAATATTGATGAAAGTGATGATGAAGATTCTTCCCCTAGATATGAATTGCCTGTTGTTCCTGAGGGTTATGTTATAGATGAAGAAACTGCTAGAGTCTTTTTAGCTTGCAATGATAAATATGATCTTAAGAAATTATTAGTTAAACTTAAAGAAAAGTCTTTGAATGCTAGAATGAAATATGACCCTTCTTTTGCTACTTCACCTATCTTTATTTCCGATAAGGATTATGATTTCTTGGTCGACCCTTAGTTAATTACTTTGGATGAATCTGATACTTTTTATGGCTATGAATCTGAAACTGTTGTGGCATATCTTACTAAATTAAGTGATATAGCCACCCTGTTCACCAATGATGAGAAAACTTGCTATTACTTTATCCTTACGTTGTTTCCTTTCTCATTAAAGGGTGATGCTAAAATATGGTTTAATTCTCTTGATACTGGTTGTGTGCGTAGTCCCCAGGATATGATTTATTACTTCTCTCCTAAATATTTCCCCGCTCATAAGAAACAAGCTACCTTAAGGGAAATATATAATTTTGTGCAAATTGAAGAGAGTCTCCCACAAGATTGGAGGAGGCTTCTCCAATTACTTAATGCTTTGCCTGATCATCCTCTCAAGAAAGATGAAATATTTGACATCTTTTATAATGGACTAACCGATACTTCCAGAGACCACCTAGATAGTTGTGCTGGTTGTGTTTTCATGGAAAGAACTGTTGATCAAGATGAATTGCTATTGAATAATATGTTGAGTAATGAAAATGGTTGGACACTTCCTGAACCAACTCCCAAGCCAACTTCGAAGAAAAGGGGTATTCTATTTTCAATCCTAAAGATATGCAAGAGGCAAAGAAATCTATGAAAGAAACAGGTATTAAAGCTGAAGATGTTAATAATTTACCACCTATTGAAGAAATACATGGTCTTGATAACCCGACACAGGTAGTAAAGGTAAATTCTCTCTATAGATTTGATAAATGTGAAATCCCATCTACTAAGTTTGCTAGCCAATGCTTGGATGAGTTTGATGACTTTATGGTTAAATAAGAACACTTCAATCCTTATGTTGGTAGACAATTGAAACGTAATGCTTATATGATTAAACACTTGAGTGATTATATGTCTAGAGTTAGACGTGAACTTAAACTTATTAGTAAACATGCTTCTATGGTTACCACTCAAGTAGAACAAGTGCTTAAAGCTCAAAATGATTTTCTCAATGAATTAAATAATAAGAAAAATGATAATGCTGTTAGAGTTATGACTAGAGGGGGTAAAATGACCCAGGAACCTTTGTTTCCTGAGGGAAACCCTAAGAGAATTGAGCAAGAATCTCAGAGAACTAATGTTGATGCACCTAGTTCTTCTAAGAAGAAGAAAAAGAAAAATGATAGGACTTTATATGCTTCTAGTGAACCTGTTGTTGACACACCTGAGAATCCCAATGATATTTCTATTTCTGATGCTGAAACACAATCTGGTAATGAATATGAACCTAGTGATAATGTTAATGATGATGTTCATGTTGACACTCAACCTAGCAACGACAATGATGTAGAGATTGAACCTGCTGTTGATCTTGATAACCCACAATCAAAGAATCAATGTTATGATAAGAGACTTTGTTGCTAGGAAGCACGTTAATAAAAGAGAACCATGGGTCCAGAAACCCATGCCTTTTCCTCCTAAACGATCCAAGAAAAAGGATGATGAGGATTTTGAGAGCTTTGCTAAAATGATTAGACCTACCTTTTGCATATGCGTTTGACTGATGTAATTAAAATGAACCCTTATGCTAAGTACATGAAGGGTATTGTTACTAATAAAATAAAGATACTGGAAGCTAAAATTTCCACCATGCTTGCTAATTACACTTTTAAAGGTGGAATACTGAAGAAACTTGGAGATCCAAGAGTACCTACTATACCATGCTCCATTAAAAGAAACTATGTTCAAACTGTTTTATGTGATCTTGGAGCCGCTGTTAGTGTTATGCCCCTCTCTTTATATCATAGAGTTGATTTGAATAAGTTGACACCTACTGAAATATCTTTGCAAATGGCTGATAAATCAACTGCTATACCTGTCAGTATTTGTGAGGATGTGCTTGTTGTGGTTGCAAATGTTACTATTGTAACGTACTTTGTTATTCTTGTTATATTCCCGAGGATGATAGTATGTCTATTATTCTTGGTAGACCCTTTTTGAATACTGCAGGGGCTGTTATTTATTGCAACAAAGGCAATGTCACTTTTCATGTTAATGGTAATGAGCATACGGTACACTTTTCGAGGAAACAACCTCAAGTCCACAGTATCAATTCTATTGGAAAATTTCCAACAATTATTATTGGAGGTTTTGAATTTCCTCTTCCTATTGTCAAGAAGAAATATCACATTCTTATTGTTGGGGACGTGCATATCCCCGTTGAGGTAACCTAGTGTTATTCGAAATTTCTCCGGTTTCATGCAATTCGGAATGAGTTTGTTAACAAGACTTGATCAACCTTGTTAGTGGATTCCTTTTGATGAGCATGAGATGGATGAAGTGAGAAAGCACAACTTTCTGTACCCTCTTTTTACTTTCTGTTATTTAAATTAAATAAAGAAAAAATAGTATTTTCTGTCTATTTTCTGAATTACCCTTGCAATAAAAAAATACCTCGAAAATAAAAGTTCTCCAAATGTCCTGAAAATTTAATATGATATTTCTGGAATATTTAGGAATTATTGGCACAGAGAACACACCAGGGGGGCTCACCATGTGCCCACGAGGGTGGTGGGCGCGCCCTACCCCGCTAGGCGCGCCCCCTGCCTCGTGGACCCCACGTGGGCCATCTCCACTTATTCTTGCACCCACACAATTCGTCTTCCTCCAGAAAAAATCATTCACCAGCTCAAACCCGAGTTCTAGCTCATCTTGCTGCGATTTTCGATCTCCTTGCTCAAAGCTCCATTCATAAAACTACTTTGGGGGATTGTTCTTCAGTATGTGACTCCTCCAATGGTCCAATTAGTTTTTGTTACAGTGCTTTATTTATTGCAAATTTTTGCTGCTTAGGTGACCCTGTTCTTGTGCTTGCATGTCAAATTTATGTGGTCAAAAGTAGTTTTAATGCATGATATGGCCTCTATGCACGTGTAGCAGTAGTTGCTATCAATCTTGTTGAGTTTGGTTCACTTTTATTTTTGAGTTACTAAAAATTTCAGAAATTTTCAGAATAAGATGAAGAGATTTTTGAGGGGCTCTTCGAGCCGAAGCTCGAAGGATAAGCAAAGTGAAGAAAATAAGAAGCCCAAATATAATCTCCCTCACATTGCGGAGGTTTGGCTATGTGAATGGCCTTGTGATGAGTTCTTGAGAGAAGCAAGGATTTATGAAGATTTTTATTATTTGGTTGAGAATGCAGGCCTCACCGACTTCCTCCACGACCAACGTGAACAGTATCTCCTACCCACCAATATTTTTTTGCAAAATTTTCATTTCCATGCTAGGAGATCGCCACCTTCAGTGGAATTTTATTTATATGATGAGCATAAGGAGATGTCACTTTATGATATTTGTCGGGTTTGTAGGATACCCTTTGAGGGCAGCATAGAGGAACCCTTTGAGGGATTTATTGATATGATTGTTGTAGAGGAAATGAGGAAAGTTTCCGATGCAAGAATCACTAGCACACATTTTCCTGTTCTACGTTACTTCGCAATATTTGCTAGTAGATGCTTAATTGGTCGCGGGAACTATGGAAATCTTAGTGCCCCTGATATTGTTATTTTGAGCCATGCTTTGTTTCGTGATACCACTTTTAGTTTAGGCGCTATTGTTGCTAAACAGTTAAATCTGAACTGTACAAAGGGTCCGATATTAGGAGGCATCTTCGCCTCGCACCTTGCTGCACACTTTCACATACCTATTAGGCATTATGAGAAAGAGGAAAAGTTGATGCCTCATATTTTTCTATATTATAAGAGTATGGTAGCACATGATTTTATTGTTAAGAATAAGAAGAAGCTGTTTAACTATAGACTGATATTTGATAAAGACTACATTGAGACTATTACCTTGCCTGCTCCTTCTTTGTTCAACATATTTTCAGGCATGTACCTTGTTCTGCCAGAGGCCATTCATGCCTATCGGAGCCTGAAATCAGCTCCAGAGCCCGAGCCAGAGCCACCACTTGATCCTCACCATCAGTCTCTTTATCAGTGGGATCCGGAGGATATCACCAACTAGTGGCATCCTGAGGATCCTCCTCAGTACGACCCCAGCTTCAACTTCGGATATCCACCAGGCCAGCGATGGCCATAGACCAACTTAGGCCAAAAACCTAAGCTTGGGGGAGTACGTATTTCTCACCGACATTACATTCATGTTCACACACTCATGCCAGTTGTCGGTGCTCACACTTTTTCATTGTATCATCCATGCTAGTTTATTTTCTGTTTTAAGCATTCTTCTTGTGTGTTTGAAAAACCTTAATAAAAACGAAAAAATTAGTTGTAGCTTTTAGCTAGTTTACTTTCCATGCTTGTAGTAGTAATAATTAAAAAGAAAATCCCAAAAGATTTCTCCTTCATCTTTTGCTTGTTGGGAGCTTTCCCGTGTAAATAGTTTTGTTTCTTTTGTTTTATTTGGGGGTCGAGAGGAGAAGACCTTGATGAAAATGTTGAGTGGCTCTCTTATGCATTCCTGTTGATTTAACAAAGAGCCCATATTACCTTGTCTTCTCCCTTGAATTGAATGCTTGCAGATTCCAGCTTAGTCGAATGTACGTGCACTATTATTATTATCCACATTATTTGGTTGTGCAAGTGAAAGGCAATAATGACGATATATGATGGACTAATTGAGATGAGAGAAGCTGGTTTGAACTCGACCTCTCTTGTTTTTGTAAATATGATTAGTTCATCATTCCTGATTCAACATATTATGAATGAAACATGTTTGCAATAACAATTAGAGATTATAGTTGCTCATATCATGCTTAATTTGCTAGGAGTTTATAATGGTTTACCTTGCATGCCAACATGCTATTAAAATGGTTATGATGTGGTATGATAGGGTGGTATCCTCCTTTGAACGATTCGATTGGCTTGACTTGGCACTTGTTCACGCATGTAGTTGAAACAAAATCAACATAGCCTCCATGATATTTATGTTCATGGTGAATTATATCCTACTCATGCTTGCATTCAGTGTTGATTAATTTTAATGCATGTTCATGACTGTTGTCGCTCTCTAGTTGGTCGCTTCCCAGTCTCATTGTAGCCTTCACTTGTACTAAGCGGGAATACTGCTTGTGCATCCAATTCCATAAACCCCAAAACTTATTCCATATGAGTCCACCATACTTTCCTATATGCGGTATCTACCTGCCGTTCCAAGTAAATTTGTATGTGCCAAACTCTAAACCTTGAAATGAAATTCTGTTTCGTATGCTCGAATAGCTCATGTATCAACTAGGGCTGTCTGTATCTTCCATGCTAGCTGGGTTATTCTCAAGAGGAGTGGACTCCGCTCCTCACTCACGAGAAAATAGGTGGTCACCGGTATGCCCAGTCCTACGCTCAACTCAAATCAAAATAATTGCAAACAAAACTCCCCCAGGATTGTTGTTAGTTGGAGGCACCCGTTGTTTCGGGCAAGCCATGGATTGATGCTTGTTGGTGGTGGGGGAGTATGGACTTTACCATTCTTCTTGGGAACCGCCTACAATGTGTGTAGCATGGAATATATCGAGATCTCTCGGTTGTTATGTTGACAATGAAATTATACCGCTCAAAATATTATTCATCTCAACTTCAAAACCGAGCTCTGGCACCTCTACAAATCCCTACTTCCCTTTGAGAAGGGCCTATCTATTTACTTTTATGTTGAGTCATCATCTTCGTATTAAAAAGCACCAGTTGGAGAGCACCGTTATCATTTGCATTTATTATTATTAGTTTACATTGAGTATGACTGGATCTCTTTTACCATGAATTACAATTTCCAGTCAGCCATTGATCTTGAAGGGTGCTCTGCATTTATGTTTTGCGGTCTCAGAAAGGGCTAGCGAGATACCATCTTGTTATATCACATTATGAGTGTTTTGAGAAAGTGTTATCATTCGAGATTTATTATTATTGCTCGCTAGTTGATTATGCCATTGATATGAGTAAACATGAGACCTAAATGTTATTGTGAATATGGTTAGTTCATAATCTTTGCTGAAAACTTGAATGCTAGCTTTACATATTTACAACAACAAGAGCAAACAGAGTTTGTAAAAGTTTTTCTTTATCACTTTCAGTTTATCAACTAAATTGCTTGAGGACAAGCAAAGGTTTAAGCTCGGGGGAGTTGATACCTCTCCATTGTATCTACTTTTCCAAACACTTTTGCCCTTGTTTTGGACTCTAACTTGCATGATTTGAATGTAACTAACCCAGACTGACGCTGTTTTCAGCAGAATTGCCATGGTGTTATTTTTGTGCAGAAATAAAAGTTCTCGGAATGACCTGAAAATCGACGGAGAATACTTTTGGAATATATAAAAAATACTGGTGAAAGAATCAACGTCAAGGGGCCCACACCCAATCCACGAGGGTGGGGGGCGCGCCCCCTGCCTCGTGGGCCCCTTGACGCTCCACCGACCACAACTCCAACTTCACATATTCACGTTTGGGGAGAAAAATTAGAGAGAAGGATTCATCGCGTTTTACGATACAAAGCCACCGCCAAGCCCTAATCTCTCCCGGGAGGGCTGATATGGAGTCCGTTCGGGGCTCCGGAGAGGGGAATCTGTCGCCATCTTCATCATCAAGCTTCCTCCATCACCAATTTCATGATGCTCACCGCCGTGCATGAGTAATTCCATCGTAGGCTTGCTGGACGGTGATGGGTTGGATGAGATTTAGCATGTAATCGAGTTAGTTTTGTTAGGCTTTGATCCCTAGTATCCATTACATTTTGAGATTGATGTTGCTATGACTTTGCTATGCTTAATGCTTGTCACTATGGCCCGAGTGCCATGATTTCAGATCTGGACCTATTATGTTTTCATGAATTTATGTGAGTTCTTGATCCTATCTTGCAAGTGTATAGTCACCTATTATGTGTTATGATCCGTTAACCCCGAAGTGACAATAATCGGGATACTTACCGGTGATGACCGTAGTTTGAGGAGTTCATGTATTCACTAAGTGTTAATGCTTTGGTCCGGTACTCTATTAAAAGGATGCCTCAATATCCCTAAGTTTCCAATAGTACCCCACTGCCACGGGAGGGTAGGACAAAAGATGTCATGCAAGTTCTTTTCCATAAGCATGTATGACTATATTCAGAATACATGCCTGCATTACATTGATGAATTAGCGCTAGTTCTGTGTCACCCTATGTTATAACTATTGCATGAGGAATTGTATCCGACATAATTATCCATCACTGATCCATTTCCTACGAGCTTTTCATATATTGATCTTCGCTTATTTACTTTTCCATTGCTACTGTTACAATCACTACAAAACCAATACCGTTACTTTTGCTATCGTTACCGCTACTATCATATTACTTGCTACTAAATACTTTGCTGCAGATATTAAGTTTCCAAGTGTGGTTGAATTGACAACTCAGCTGCTAATACTTGAGAATATTCTTTGGCTCCCCTTGTGTTGAATCAATAAATTTGGGTTGAATACTCTACCCTCGAAAACTGTTGCGATCCCCTATACTTGTGGGTTATTAGTTGGTGTGAGGGCCGCCCTTGCAGCTACGTTCACATGCCTTTTGGCCAGCCGAGCGCGGATGCCACCATGCAACGTTACCTGTGAAATATCATGGCGGCTCAGGAGGCCAGGAACCACGCGGTTCTGGCGGAGATGCCGACGGTTCTTCACGAGCCTCCCGAGCCTCAAGAGCCTCCCGAGGTTCAGGACCCAGGCAGCTCATGACGAGTGAGTTCTTCAGCATGCATCTTCAGCTAATCCAACATCTCTTCAATGATAGAGCAAGGTGACATTTTCCAGTTTATTCAGTTGGGAGCACCCCACGGGCCGCATTATCCCCAGGTCGCATGGGCCTGTCCCTGTGACATGTATCATTTCGCATCTTTAATTTGCTTTGTTGGGGGCGCCCCTCGGGCTGCATCATCCCCAGGTCGCGTGGGTCTGTCCCTGTGGCATGTGCCCTTCTGCATCTATAAAACTAGCTTTACCTCCTTCCATAAGATGGTTTATGTTATCACCTACTTCCCTGACACCCTTCGTGGCTCCTCGCATTGTTGACCGGCCTCCTGCTCATCTTGCAACGGGGGCTACACATGCTAGCACGACGCTTGTGCTCAGGTCCATCCCTGCAACGCTTACAAACCTGAGAGAAAGAGCTCTAGCTCGCGGCCCGCCCTGTGCACGTCACCTCAGCAGATCCTCAGTGCCTTCATCTTCTTGCAGAAAGATCGGCGGCAGGACAATGAACGCGATTATGAGTTATATTCTCCTCTCGGACTAACCCACAGGAATCTCCAGAGCTGAACTACAGGCGGCTCCACAGGCCGCCCCTTTTTACACAATTTGCTTATGCGTTAAAGGGGGGCTCCTGAGCATCGCGCCTCAGGAGCTCCTACTGACTCTCCAGCCCTCATCCCCTGGCCTTGACCACGGCATTGCGACTTGGCATACCCGCAGCGGCTGAGCCTTGCTCGAGGGTCGGGACCCGAGGACGCAGAGCATTTAGATGAGCGAGGAAAGGGGAGGCCGGCGTGAGCAATACCTAGTAGCACCATCGCTAAAGCGAAAATCGGGCGTCGCACAAGGAACCACGTTAGGCTTGCCAAAAGATAAGTCACCCATGCATGACGGTGTGAATCTCTCCATCTATGGTTCTCCACTCTCATAAACTCGCTCCAGCAATGCTACTTCCCTTTTCAGCCTCCAGGGAGCTGCTTGCACGCTAAAGGGGACCTCTTGAGCATCGCGCCTCAAGAGCACTTACCGGACCTCGGGCCGCTCATCTCCCGGCCTTGACCACGGCATCGCGACCTGGCATACCAGCGACAGCTAAAGCCTGCCCAGGGACTGGGTCTGGCCGACATAGAGAGCTTAGCTACCGCGGGAACGAAAAGGGGGAACAATGCCGAATCAGGACACACAGCTGCAACCTTATAATAATAAACTTCAAAGCAAAAGCATTACAAGGTTTTTACATGCCCCCGCGGGGTTTGCCTCGATTCCTCGCAGGGAACAAAAGAAGAAAAACCTCAAGGTACCCTGGCTACGGGCAACACCGTCGACGCCATCATCAACATTGGGCCATGTGAGGCCGGCGCCAACCCCATCCAGATCACCGTCGACACTGCACGGATGCCGCTGCCACGCTCCAAGCACAGCTAGAGCTCGGGGCACGTAGCTATTGTCGCTCGACTTCGGAGACTAGATGGGCTTGGGAGAGTCGTTAGACTATCGGGAGTCGTCGCTACTGCTGGAGGAGCTGTCGGCAGGACCGGAAGCAGGCTCAGCGCCCACTGCCGCGTCATGCTGGCGGCTTCCCTCGGGGCAGCACTCGAGGTGGAAGCCTTCCTCATCGAAGACCTTGAAGAACAGCATGGAGGCGCCATCATACTCAAAGTGGATGGCAAGGGCCCCGTCTACGCGGCAGGCACAGGCAAACCTCGCTCGATCCTCGGGTCATGAAGATGCCACCCGGAGGGACGGCCTCGACCTCCGCCCTCGTGGCTAGGCTATAGCACCCGGCGTGCTGCAGCCACAACTCAAGCGGCCCCCTCGGCGGCATCTCCTCAGTGAAGAACCGCGGGCACCGGACCCAAGTGCGCGGCGGCATCGCTGCCCATATCACGAACTCACACGAGGTGCCCTCGGCGTGGGTTCGCGGGCCAGCCAACTGTACAGCCTCAGCCTGGCCACCATGGCCGTGGCCCGCGCGGCGCTGCCGCGCTCTCCGGGGCCCTGCGCTCGGGCATACAGGTGGAGTGGGAAGCCAGTCGGTGGCCACTCGTACCAGGTCCGTGTCACCTCCTGTCTCTCCCCGGCGTCGTGAGGGTGGTTGAACCTTTTCTTCGGTGGAACTGGTTCCGGCTCCTCCCGAGGGGCGTTTCCCTTTTCCGCCGCAGAGAACCTCTTGATCGGCGCCATGGAAGCTACAACAAGATGGAGAGACAAGAAGGAGATGAGCAAAGGGGGCTCCTCCCCTCTCTTCATTTATAGCCAAGAGGAGGCCAACCGCCGGCCGCCACCACTACAAAAAAAGACACTTCCGTGATGATACGTGTTTGTCAAAGTAGGTCACATTTTCTATCATGCATGTTCATCCATGACAAATTTATGACAGAATCAAGATAGTCATACATGTTCTGTCGTAGAAGTGTTCAATGACATTACCAAAATTATCATCACGGAAGTGTCCACTTCCATGACGATAAATGGCGCGTCATTGAAGTGCTTTGATCAAGGGTGACCGACACATGGCATCCACTGTAATGGGACGCCGTTAAGCTATCGGGTCCGGTTTTGGATCTGATAACCCATTAATAGCCCGGACCAATGGGAATTTTCCACGTGTAAAATTCTCATTGGCCGGAGGAAACACGTGTCGGCTCAATGTTCGGACAGATGTCATCCACTCATTGGACAGGGGGCGCCCATGATACGTCGACGCGTGGCACAGGCCAACAGAGGCCCATTCTGGTGAAAAGGCCAGCCCGTTTGACTTGGCCAAAAGGTAATGGGCCGGCCCACGGAAAGCCTGTTAACGGCATGTTCGTATATAGCCCACTTACGGCCCGCTTACTACCGGCCCGTTATGGCCTATCGGAATTAAGCCCAGTAGCTTCATTTGGGTCGTCTAATATGATTCCAGCCCGTTGTAACTTTCGGCCCATGATGTCTTTTGGCCCATATGAGGCCCTTTGTAACTCTTGGCCCATAATGAACAGTGTATCGCTTTATACCCATTAACGACCCATTATTCCGTCAGCCGTTTCCAGCCCGTATTAACTTTCGTCCTTCTAAGGGCCCCTTTATTCTTGGGCTCATTTCTAGATTCCGGTTAGATACAGTCTGTTACTGGACTGTTTTGTTTGTGGGCCAAATACAACCCATGGTTACATTCGGCCCGTTTGTGGCCTGTTAACCCGTTGGGCTATTTTCGTAGCGTTATCAAATATGGCCTATTAACGACTCGTTATGGTCCATGAATAGTACGGCCCATGTTTGGCAAAATGATTATACGCCCCGTAGAAGGCCCATGGATCATAAGGCCCATAGAAGACCAACGGATCCTATGGCCCGTAGAAGGCCCATGGATCATATGACCCGTAGAAGGCCCATGGATCATATGGCCCGTAGAAAGTCCATGGATCCTATGGCTCGTAAAAGGCCCATGGATTCTACGGCCCGTAGAAGGCCCACGGATCCTACGCCCCGCAGGAAGCCCATGGTTACAACAGTCCATGTGTTGCCATGATTATTGTGGCCTAGTTATCAAAACTAGGTTATTATGGCCACTAAAAACACGGAAAAAGAACTGCAGTGACTACAAGCAAACAACTAAACAAGATAATAAGGAGATAAATAAGCAAGCAACTAACGCTAGCCTATTACAACTATTACACATATTACATCCACTGGGCATCAAAGTTCACCACCAGTGCAAATATAGGGAACAAAGCAGCATATTACATACACTGGCCGTCAAAATTGGCCACCAGTGCAAATAAACGCAGCAGCAAAACAAGTCCTTAACTGAAACAACTTCGGAAGAGCTCACGAAACGTTATCCTGGGTATCCACCATGCTGGCAATAAGCTTAGCAAGCTTATTAGCTTTGTCCTGTTTGGCGTTAAAATCCTCCAACGCTTGTTGTTGCACCAGAAAGTATGCATCTGAATGCTCCAGGGACTTCCGTAGTCCTTCCGCTTCTTGTCGCAGCACAGCTGATTGATGTCTTTCAGCTTGTAGTTGAGACTTAAGAAGCTGAACTGATTCAGACAGTGAGTTTGAATAGCTTGTGCAAGCGGTAGTGGCCAGTAACTTGAACAGTAAACCAAGATAGGACTTTGGGGTTGCCTCACTGTCTTCAAGATAGTTTTCCTTAGCTATTTTATCAGCTTTGTTGGAGACCAACAAGGATGTCTCATGATCTTGAACCTTATCTGCATTACTTCCTTTATCATTGCTTCATAAGGCACTCTTCCCCAATATTCTGTCAGCATTCTAAAAGAAGAAACAAGCAGACACATAACAGGTTTAGCATGTACTAGTATATGAAACTCATTTCGGTGAACTAGTTCATTAGTAAGGTGGACAAGATTAAACTACCAAGTCTTCTATTGCCAAGTAGTACATTATAAAAGCATCAAACAAACATATATCTATGTACTATGGTCACTGCATTGTCTTGCCAAATCAAAATAGAGACACGGTTCAAATCATATCAGTTCAAGAGAAAGCAGCACTGAAAGAATACAAAGCGTGGGAAACTAAACGACACAACAAGATTTCAGATGGGTACCACGGGTCTACATGTACAACAACACTATTGGCCCTGTTATGATGCTAGTAATGTGCATGATATGAGAAGTCAATTGTATACACAATTGAAATTGAAATCAACAGAGCTATTTATAAGAGCAAACCTGTTAAAGAAACATGCATAAACATACCTGTTGTGCCATTGGAGTTTCCATTGGATAGTTCAATTTAAAAATAAGTTTGTATGAGTAAATACAGTGAGACAAGAGCAAAGCAGTATGCACGATAGCAATGGAATCATAATTGAGAACAGTTATTCTTCAGGGTTCAGCACTTGTTCTACATGAACAGAGTACAATAAGACGCAAGCATATAGTACTTAAAAGAAAATGAGCTCATAGACCTTACCACATTCTTGGTTCGGGACCAGTAAATAACAAGGCATTCCTAGTCATCGTCCAGTAAATTTGTTTTAGGAGAACGTAAGGGAATTTGATGAGTTTCTTCGCCAGTGAAGTACGTTGTCTTCAGGTAATTCCGACACTGCCACCAAGCATTCTTGAAGATAGCAGAGGTATTAGCACACGTTACCTCATCCTGAGTTTCCAAATCGGTCCTTCTCTATAGAGAAATATGGGAAAATTTGATGTATTATGACCATCATGGAGGTAGAATGTATGGGACAAAGCAAAGTAATTGCCATGAATAACATTACTTACACATAACTCCTGGACAAACATCTGCAACTAGTATTTTCCTTCATCTTCAGTATAATATTTCCATGATGGGAAGATACGCACATAGGATTTAACAACATGAAATGCGATAGATGCTAAACTATGAATGGCTGGTTGTGCTTCCTCCATAGGAATAGGTGTACTAACTGGTGTAGTTGGGGTTCGCCGTCGTAGTACTGGCGCTTTGGGCACTGGAGCCGCCTTACTAACTGCTCTTGTTTGGGAGCTCTGTGGTGGAGATGGTGTTGTGTCAACAGGAAATGGGTTACTATCTGGTGGGGATGGGGTTAGATTGGGTAAAGCTGGTTCTCTGTCCATCGCAGTAGGGGTAAAATCTGCAAGAGTCTGGGTTATGTGTGGTAGGGCTTGTTCTCATGCATGTACAACCGGGGTGCTATCTCCACCAAGAGTTAGCACTGTTTTGTTTGAAGATCGTGCTTTTACTCCGCTAGATACTGCCATCACCCGCTCCAATTCAAATGGCTAATAAACATGAAACATAATTGAATGTACAGACATTGTATGAGAGACAAATGCAATAGATAGTATGGAAAAAAGAGGGCATTAAATAATTGACATGTATATTGTTTAACTAACATGGATAGCATGACATAATTTCACATATATGATGTCTATCTAAACTGGATAGCATAGCATAACATAATTCAAAGATATGATGACTAACTAAACAGGATCGCATCACATAATTCACATACATGTTATCTAAGTAACCAGGATCGCATGATTTAATTCACATATGTGATTTATATTCTAAGCGGACGGCATTCACATATATGGTGTCTGAACTAAGAACATGGTGTTGAATATTGTGTATATGATGTCTAAACTATGCAATGCAAGACACCATATGCATGATATGAGCAGTAGAACCGTGCCAAGTTAGAGCATACACCTCGGTGGGGGAATATGACTGGTCATCTGTTGTCGGTGTTCTGGGAATGGGGGTCCCCAGACTTGCCTGCCTGCGGCCCGCGGCGTGGCGGAGCCAGCAGGCCGTACGGCCCATCTTCACCAACAAGGCACCCAAGACCCTCGCGAGGGGCTAAGCCTCGCGAGGCGAACGACGCAAGACCTCCTCAGGAGTGTCTTGGTCAGGCAGGCTCGCGAGGAGCGGAGATATCAAGGCGAGGCGAACCTCACGAGGCCCTCATGACGTGAGCCATGACGATCGACACCAGGCGGGCGCCAGGCAGGCACCAGCGTGCGCAACGTCCTTGTTTCCTCTTTGGTGCGAAGGAGGCAAGTGCAGCCGCGGAGTACCGAGGCATCAGGCAAAGGTTGCCATTTCGGTGCAACAACACCAAGACCAGGAGGACGGCAAGGCGGAGGTCATCGTGGAGCCCAAGACGGAGTCACCACTAGAGCCTTTCACAGACGCAGACTACCTTTTGTCAGGATAGCTTGTACTAGCTGTCTCCCTTTAAATTTGCGCCCCATTGTTGGCTCCCTTCCCGCTCGATATTTGGGAAGAGAACCAGGGCCTCTATAAGTAGAGCTAGCCACCATAGTAGGGGCACAGACTGATCAGGCCAGAGATCGAATCCTCGCACACAAGTTCATATGCGCAAGAACACCTCAACCTCAGGAGGCTGTTCTTCCCTTGTACTGTTCATCATCAGCCCAAGAGGCAATCCACCACCACCACACTGGAGCTGGGTATTACACCACAACATTGGCCTGGACCAGTATAAACCCTGTGTCTTTCTGTGTTGCGAGTTCGTCGAGTTCGTCCGCAAGATCTTAGCGAGCTAGAGCGTAGATTGGTAGAAGGGAAAGACTTCGCGCGCACCCCAGTGTTCAAACCTTAAGGGTTAGCCGAAACCCCACATTCGACATATGTCTCTGAATCCATCTCCGAGGAGCTATCGGGACTCAGCAAGAGATCTTCTTCGATAGGTAGCATTATCTGCTCTGAAGGCCTTGTTTTCACTTCAGGTTTTTCCATCACCCACTCAAATGGCCGATTCACAGGAAGAGTAGTTTAATGTACAAACATTGTCGACAAATGGAAATTTAATGAAGAAAAGGATGGGCTAGATATCATTCAAATATATGGTGCCAGGTTAAACAGGATGGCATTGCATAACTTCCATATATGATATTGAAACTAAACAGGTGGCATTACAAAACATGTCTAAACTAAGTAGATGACATATATGATGTCGAAAGTAGGCACTGGAAGGAAACATATGCATGATATGACTAACATCATCATGCCAAGTTAGTGAAAACACCTTGGGGTGTAAATAGGAGTGGTCAGCTGTGTCTGAATCCACCTCAGAACAAATATCTTCCTCTGGATTACAATCTGGAGAGGGGGAGGGTTTGCCATTGAACCTACCATGGAGCGATGTCTGCATGACATTGTATTTCCACGCAAAACTCTTCTCTTTTTCTCTACATGTTCAGCGTGACTATGTACACTATCTGACATGCATACAAAAAATATAGTGAGTTATGTAAGGAGAGCATGCATAAATCTAGAGTAATGGTAACAACCAGTGGATGGATCCAAAAATAATGATAGCAGGCTGATGATTGCTTTAATTTAATAAAAAAACAGATGATGATTGCTTTACTATTTGTTTCCCACCCAAGATGAACAACATAGGCATACCCTAGGTTAACCAGATATTAGACAAAGATACTATTCATTGCTGCCTCGATATGTGCCCCACAACTAATTTAGAACTCATGTTTGAACATCAATTTGGACCTGACTTGGAGTCTAAGAGGTGAATAGGACAATAAAGTAGTAGGTAATATTAAGCAATGCATAACATAAGCAGAAACAAAAGAGTGTGAGCTCTCTTGTGGACCCGTGTACTCCTCATGTTCATCTACTGAGTCGATGATGGTGATGCCGTTGCGGTGGGTGCTGGCGGCAAGGAAGGAGATCTGAGGCGGCAAAAGACGGTCAGGAGTCGTGATGTCTGGTTTGGTGGATGCTTCTGTCAATGGAGCAACTCAGGTAAGTTGGACGATGTCGCGGTAGGAGCAGGACAAACCACATAAAGTTTTCTTTGACACCTACCTATAACTGAAGTAATTCTGTAAGGGCTCCTTGGCTTGCATGATTCTAAAAACGCAGGGATAGGAGGAATTACACCAAAATAGGATGGGAATGCACGTGGGAAATAGAGCATTTGTGAACATAGGATTTCTGTCAACTTGGGTGTTTGGTTCACAGGAAAAGGGGGAGCAGAGGAATGCAAAGAATCATGGCCAAAATAATGTGAAACCATATGAAAGCGTGTACAGTTAGAATGCTATTCTGCCACTAAAGCATTTGGTCTTGTTTTAATCCATAGGATTTTGAAAAGTAGGCCCAGGTGGATGTTTTGCTCCATTCCTTTCAACAAAATGCGTGAATAATTGGATAGTAGAGTGCCATAGGAAAATTTCCTATTGCTATGTTTTTCCGTTGAACCAGAATAGCCCTAATGGATCGACATGAATGTAGTGTAATAAGTGATGCAACAAGTGTACAACCTCTTTGCCGTAGCCGTGTCGACCTCAGCACCATTGGGTTGGTCGCTGAAGAAGTTGAGACAGAGGTGGCTGTTGGAGGTGTGGAGGAAGATCTGAGGAATCTATAGACGGCGTCCATGGCACTGCTCTGTTGTGATGGATCGTTCTGTCCTTGGAGCAGCTCCGGTGAGCCATAAGACATCAGGGCTGAAGCAGCACAAGATAGACATCGTTAATCTCAAGTGGTATTCTAATAACATCTCCAATAGATGATGTAAAATGCATTACCAAAAAGTGATAGATGTAAAATTTACATCACCAAAAACCACCCGACTACAACAGATGAGGCAAAAACTGTTGACTCTGAACTTAACTGTCGAAACTGAAATTTACTATGGAATCTGAATGTTACTGTCAAAACTGAATGCAATGGTAGCAGAGAGGCACTTCACATGGGATAGTTTAGGGAGGGCCTACAGTTCATCTTCAACCTGCACCCCCTGAGCTGCCAGCCAGCACCGGCCGAACCCCGCGCCGCCTCGCCGCCCCGAAATAACTCCCTACCGCCGGTCAGCCACCGCCTCGCCGCCTTGAAACAACTCCCCACCGTCGGTCCGCCGCCGTCTCGGCCAGCCCTCTAGCCCCCCCCCCCCCCGCGCTAAGCTTTTTATCCAGCGATCCCCATGCCACCACCCCACCACCGTACCCCTGCCGCCGGCGAGCAGCAACCCACCCAGAACCCTAAGATAGATAGTGGGGTACCTCTCCGGCGAACCCCCCTCCCCGCTGCGGGTGGTTCTTCCTTAACTCTAGCGAGACCCACCACCCCCTGAAAATCGACTGACCCAAAAGTTGATTCAGTCGATTGAAGTGTAGCTAAATTAGAGAAGAGCAGCAACACGGGCGAGGGGGAGAGCAGCAGCGTGAGCGAGCGAGCGAGAGCCTGAGCAGCAGTAGTGCGAGCAAGCAAGCGAGAGCCGGAGCAGCAGCAGCAGCGCGAGAGACCGAGCGACAGCCGGAGCAGCAGCAGCAGATCCGGCTGGTATGGACACCTCGCACTGGTAACAGCCGCTGTGGAGATGTCTCCCGCGGCACCGGATTCGAGGTAGCCGCTCCATGGGGGTGCGGGATGGAGGACCGTCGGCGCCGGGAGGTCGAGTTAAGGAGAAGGTGTGATGCGATGAGTGTACAACCTCTTTGGTGGCGCCAAGTAGGCCTCGGCTTCATCCGAGGAGTCGGTGAGGATGTTGCGGTACCGGTGGAGCAGGTTAAGGCAGTGTTGTGGGGATGGAGCAACCGCAATAGACGAGGCGATCGTCGGAGCAGCTCCTTGGAGGTGGAGGACAGGGCGGCTGAACCGGCGGGATGACGGGATGGACGACGGATCCTCATCCGGGGAGACAGATGAGGGATGTTGAGTTGTTGCGGTGGATGACGTCATCGGGGGAGAGGCTCCGGCTGGGCAGCGATGAGGTGGAGGACGGAGGAGGGTGGGGTTTCGCGGCTAGAGCGGAGAGGTTCTGGCGGCCTGGGATTTCGAATGGCGAAAAGGAGGCGATGGAACGGGGGAACCATGACTTAGGGACGCGCTTGTCCAAAATGTAGGGTGTGTTACAAAAGTACCCCCACCAATTTGAACTAACGGCCCTTTTGGCTCAGGGCTAGAAGGGGATTTCGCATGTCGGGATTTGGCAGCTGGAGAGAGTTTTCGAGCGTGTTGTAATTTCGGGATTGCAAGGCGCGGGTTGCGAAGGCGCCAGTTTTGGGAGCACGTTATCACAATTTTTGGATATAACAAGGCGCGGGTTGAATTTTAGGGACAAGCCTAACGTGTAATATTGTACTTGTACCTACCAAATCAATTCGCACATCCCTCAACGAAAAAATAAAACTATTCACACCACACAAAGAGAGAGTCTTGTCCCGTTTTACTATACAAATGGTATTCAAAGCTACACAAAGAGAGAGTATGAATCCATGTTATGTCCAATTAATTTTTTTCGCTGGCTGTATAATGCATGTAACCTACTCATACCAACATTTTAGTGCATTCCAAATGTTTATACTACCGCTGCAATTCGAACTAAATTTGAATTTGTTTCTCTATTTCAATAAGAATCTACAATCATGATTGTTGCCAACTTCAACCATCATTCGTGTATTACCTTAACAACACCCCCACTTGATTACTATAGAGATAGATATGAACTATGTGTACTATGTGAACTCGAATTCAATCTTTCCAATACACTTGATGTTGATTCCAAATAATAGTACATTTGATGTACTAACTATATATTCATAATCTAAACCATGTTCCATACGTACACCGTGTTTATCACACAAAGTATAGTGCCCCGCCCCTACATTATGACAAGTATTTAGCCCTGAGCTGCAAAAGCCACAAATTAGCCCAAATTATAATCAATGTTCTACATTATGATATCTTCTTCAAGTATCCGTATCCACTTTTTTATAATGAATTATGATCTATGTTCGTCTTTAACACCTTCACGATCCTCATCTCTTTATGGCTAGCTAGCGCTAATTTTCTATCGTGCATGCACACGCCCGCCCCCCTCTCACCTTCCCTCAGCATCCCCTCCATCGCGCATGTTCGTTATTTCTCTTTAGGTCGTTCACCCGCGGTATGTGTAGGCCCCCCGACTCCTTTTTCCGGCACACACCGGTCGATATACCTCTCTAGCCAAGTGTGCCTACCAGAAACGCATACTTCCCCTCTTCTCTTCTCACCATGCATGCCCCCTATGTCCAATACGGTTCCACACAGGAGCACACTCTCGCCCCTCTTTTCATCGATCTCATAGTCGCACACTCCTCCCCCCTCGACATAGTAGGCCTCTCGCACCACCTCCTAGCAACACCCCTCTCCCCCTGTCTGTCTCTCTGGACCTTATTTGCTTCTAACACATGCATGCATGTATACGTACTGATCTCCCTACATATATCTAGGTCGACTATAATTCTTTTCCCCACGCACCGATAGACTTACCTGACTAGTTATGTCTCTCCCTTTCTCGGACACACGACAGTTGATCTTCCTATGTAGTTACGTATGCTTGCCACAACCATATCATCTCCCCTCATAATCCTTGCGTACCTCTCGACCCGTCACGTGCATAGACAGACAGACATCCCCGCCCTCTCTTATTGATATTGCACTTGTACCCTCCATTTGTCCAGCAGGCCTCTCCCACCATTTGTGAGACGCCACTCCACCACCAACCCTACGACACTCTACCTTTTTCTTTCTTCCAACCGTATTCCTCTACAACACATATCCATGGATGCCGATCGATCTCCCTATATACATAGCTAGGTCTCTCCCTTCTCCACACATATACTAGTCGATCTACCTCTCTATAGTTAGGTCTCTGCCCCCTCCCCCCCCCCACCGATAGTCGAACGTTGTAGGTAGGTATCCATGCCACAGAGAAAAACTGCACCTCTGCCCTCTCAAATTCCAGTAGGCCAGTCGCCCTATATCTTTGACATGGGAAAACACAAATTCGATGGCACTCTTTATCGATCGCGCAACCACACACTTCATCCCTGTTTTTGATTCTATCAATATCTCACACCGATGATCCCTCCACTCTCTTCTCATGGATCGCTCCCTCTATATATGATATATCCATGACTTTGTTTCACACACATTGCATATGTTACATTTTTTATTTGAAATATCATCGACACGTTGCCTCGGTTTCGCACAAACCATCTCCCTCACACCCACCCAAATGCGTGTAGTGGTAGTTTACTCGAAGGAGGGTCGGGTACCATGCCTAGACGGAACAAAGTTCGACTTGAAGCGTTTGTATTAAATAAAGTTGTATATTCCTCCTCAATGGTGCGTAGTACAGAATATAAAACGATTGTCGTGGGGAAAAGGGGAAAATCCACTCCACTATATACAACGGAGCCTGCCTGTCTGGGTTTGTCTCTCGTCACACCATCTCACACAAGGCGGCGGTGGCCTCTCTCTCATAGTTGGTTAGTGATCCTGCCGCATCCCGTCCGCCGGCAGAAAGGGAGGATGTGCATCGTTTCTCCGTTCGACGGCGTTGAGGCAGCAGGTCCCGATCTGCGGTACCCGCCGTTCTCTCTGACCAAGCTCCGGCACGGTAGGGCCTTCGCCACTTGCTCGCTGCTGCAATATGGGCAGATCCCGGCTGTCGGCACCCTCCTAGTAACATCCCAACGACCCTCAAGTACAACTTCCTCCGGCCTTGCTCCACTGCCCATCTTCCCACATTGCTGCACGTGGATCTTCTTTAGTTGTTTGCTTAAAACGTATCTCGGCCGGTGTACTTTCCATCTTGCAATCTCGTCCCCAAACCATTTTTGATAAACCATCATGATGCTATCTTTCCCTTATTACATGGAATATGCTTCTTTTTTGTCGGCGTATGTGTCTTCAACTCGTGTTATTCGCCAGTAATTGTTTCCTTTCTACCTCTTTTTTGCAAACAGGGCTAGCCATTTCACCTCGTTGCTATTGCAACCTTTTGGTGAACTGCACACATCACTTTTTTTCTTAAGAGTGTTTTGTGCAGTTCTGCCAAAATGTCACACAGGCAACGTTTTTACATTTCTATGGGACTGTAGAAAGGGAGATTGGTTTTGCTATCCTCCTCATCCAACTCCTGCCTAATCTTCTCCAACAAGTAGTTAGTCCTAAAGAGAGATCGCAGAGGTGATTGGCCTCTATTTGTCTGTGTTATGTTTCATCATCTAGTTCCATTATTCTTGTAATCACACTGACTGGATATCTTTGCAAACAGGGATGGTCAGCTCGATTTTAGTGGAGCTGTACAAAATGATCGGATTGTGGTGTCCTCCGTACATCCCCTTTTTGGCTACAGCGCTGGGTGAAACTAGCTGCCAAGCAATGAACACTGTGCCCAGGAAATGGACCCATGCCTGCGAACAACATCGATCAATTATATATTTTTCTTTATTTGTACATGTTCTAACAACTTTGTCTTTAGTTGTGATGTGAATATTCGCGCTGATCTGCGAACCATTGAGATGCATTAGCAGCCATGGTAGTTTCATTTGTATTTGATGGAATGTTGTAATGAGATAATCTTGAGGCAAGAGGACACATGAATCCTAAGTTGAAACCTTTTTTCCTGCGGGAGCGAAAGTTGAAACCTTCATATCATGACAGTACAATTTCATTAAAATTATGTGTACATATAAACAAATCCTGAAGGATTGATAGCAATGCCAAAAACAATTCAACTTCATTTCGCCGACATGTGGGACATCCTTCATCCGGCTCCACCTGCCGTGCAACAATATTAAGTGCACAACTGCAGGGAAAGATTCACCCTGGTCATTGTGCCGCATTAGTAATGACTAGTGAGTAGTCAAATCACATAGCCCCACCTTCGCCACAGTAAGTCGCTCGGACGAAGCAACCATCATTTCATTGTTCCTTGAATCCGCTGGTACTCCCATATTCCCAGAGTAATAAGTTGCTCGGGCGAAGCAACCATCACTTCACCTTTCCCACAGTAAGTACCTCCTTGGGCCCACTGGAAAATCACTTTTCTCTCTCCATCAAGTGCATTTATTGTCAATCTAACCCTGTCACCGAAACACCTCTTTGGCTACAGTTAGTTTAGGGTTAGTCATGAGTTAGTCTAACCTCTAGCTAAGTTAGAGTATCCAAACAGGAGCAGTATAGGACATGCAAGTTGCTCAAAGCATACAGTCAAATTCATACGTGAAAGGATCTTTTTTCTTTTTGAAAATGGAACGTGACATAATCTTCGAATGATATAATTTTCAAATTATATAAAATCTTATCAATAGTCAAAGGCATCCTTGAAGAATACGTTAGTCCCTACTCCCTCCGTCTAGGTGTATAAGTCACCTTACGAAAACCAAATAATCCTAAAATACTTAGGCGCGGTGCATTAACTCCCACCTCATTTCTTGTTTCTTGACATATCCACCAATAAGAGATGTGGGGCATGCATGTTTTCAATGACTAAGATTACCAAACACGACATGCAATGGTTAGTTCATTGCATGCAATGCTATTAATTAGCAAATAAATATTAATTTCTCTCGTTTTCCCCTCCTCCTTGGTCACGGTGCACAATCTAAGATGACTTATTCACTAGACAGAGGGAGTACATAAAATCTTACCAATAGTCAAAACCAAGTGTTACTACTACACCAAACAAGTTCAAAATGAGAAACTGGACCCACTCACGGCACGGAACGCCTGTCTTGTTTGGTCCGTCGGTCAAAGCACTTCCTCTTCTTGGCATAACAATGGAGTACTGTAATTATTTTAGAATGCTCTTGGCATGTCGCTAACATGTGATGAGTTAACCGACCTCAATACATGGCAAAAATGCCAGCCCGTCGCACTTTGAGAGAGACGAGGAGCGAGAAGCGATACGGGCTGGTGGATTACTAGAGCTAGGTGTCGCACGAAGGCCAAGAAATATGGTGATAGCGTGGGTTGGCCACATACAGTATGATGTAACTACACTGGGCTGGTGTTTCATACTCTTCCGGTCTATCGTGGAGATGATTGGTTGATTTTATATCGCTAAATAATGTAAAATACTATGAGTGCAGATGCTCCACCACGAGGTTCCTTGCTCCTTCTCGGTCATCAGGAATCTATGTTCTTCCACTCTTTATTTTGACATGAGCTTTGTTCATCCTTTTGCCAACATGCGGGACATCTAGCATCAAGGTGCACGTGTCATGCAAGAAAAATGGAGATAAGCAGTGTGTAAGTGAGTCGTGCACTACGATGGCACCTAGTACTATGTAATATTTTTCCTCCTCGATGGCACGTGAATACTGCACGTACTCAATGACGGAGCATGGGATGGTAGCCATGGACTGATGGACATGGCCGGCCCTTTTTGGAGAGAGTACTAAATACGTCTTAAATTTGATGTGTCCCATCAACTCGCAGAACGAAGAGAAGCACACACTGAATGACGGAGCATGGGATGGTAGCCATGGACATGGTCAACCCTTTTTGGAGACTAATGCACTACTTTTGATGTGTCCGGTCTACTCGCAAACGAGGAGAAGCTTTGCTTACTAGTACGTACACTATCAACTGTAGTACCATCATCATTGTTCGACTTTCGGAAGAGACGAGAGAACTTAATGTTTATTTGCTAATTAATAGCATTGCATGCAATGAACTAACCACTGCATGTCATGTTTGCTAGTCTCAAGTCATTAAAAGCATGCACACCCACATCTCTTTGGTTGATATGTCAAGAAACAAGAAACATGGTAGAAGTTAATGCACCGTGCCTAAGTATTTTGGGATTATTTGGTTTTCGTAAGATGACACCTAGACGGAGGGAGTATTATACTTGAAGGCTACAAGGTTGGCTATAGATGACATGGCAGTGTCATGTAGCCATCAGCTGGTTATACTATTAACCATGCTCTGATAATACTCCTATATTTAGGAACGGGGGGAGTAGTTGGCATGCATGATACTACTTATAATACTCCCATTACAACCAGCCTGGTAGAATTAAAATACCTAATCAAAATGGTCGCTGCCTGATCTCTTTGTCCTCCTCTAGCATTCGGCAGAAGAAGAATCGAGCAAGACACCGGCTGTATTTGCCGGCGTCGCCTCGGCGGTGGCCTTCATGGTATACAATCGGCGGCGGCCTCCCGTGTTCTACTTTTCCTCGATGATGGTGGCGGGGGAAGACGTGCTGCCCGTCACCTTGTACACATCTGTGTAAACGCATCACCTCGTCGACATCCGAGCGGCTTCTTTCTCTGCCTGCATGTCGTGGCTACGCACGCGTCGACGGTGGATGACGCAGTCGCAGACACTGGAGGCGCTATATGACGCAGCGGCGTCAAGGGCAGCGACGATGCCCGTGCCGTCATGCTCCCTGACAAGCTGGCATGGAGCAAGTCGGCACTCTTCCTCGAGCTGTATTGGAGAGGCCAGTTGCGGAACCACACGTTGGCTTAGTGCGGCAACTACCTCCGACGGTCTAGGTTAGGTAGGTGGAGAAGCGTGCTGCCGGGCTCGGCGGGCCACCCATATGGCTTTTATACCAGAGAACTTCTCTTCCTGCTCGTCGGATGCCACCGAAAGAGTGGACAAAGTGGTGGAAGGAGGAGCTTGGCCGGCGTCCTGCTCCTGAAAGGATGTGTGTGGCCAGAGTTGGTTTCTCACATTCCACGCAGGTTTCTATATCTATATCTATACTACTATATAGTGTACCAACTTTAAGTAGGACCAAGAACATTAATCATAACCGTTGATCTTCTAAATCCAACGGCCAATATCAGTAGGATTCACATGAATAGTACACTGCTGCTACCTCACCTGTATTGTAGAACAATCAAGACGGAGGGATGTGATGGTTGCTTGTCCATTTATTTTACCAGGCCACTTATTAGTGGTTGGGTTTTGTGATATGACGGCTTTACTGCCGGGAGACTCACGTGCAGCGCCACCCTCTACACTAGTACTACATCGGTCATGGTTTATTAGTCCCCCATTTATTGACTGAAGATTTAACTGACAAAATGTTAGTGCATGTCAACAAAAACTATATCGTTGGATTCGTATTTGAATATAGTTTTCAATGATATAATTTTAGGTGACTTGCATCGGCATTTATCATACTATATATAATGTTAGTTCAATTTTTGGTCGTAGTAATCTATAGTAAGGTGCCCGTGCGTTGCACGGAACAGTAATATTAAGACGTTCCTTGCACGTGTATACATACTAGTAAATGTAGGTGTTTGAATTCCTAGCACGTCACCTTGTGTCCAGATCTGAGATGCCACCTGTACCAGATGAATGACTCCAAGCTCAACCACCATGATGCAAGAGGCGCAAGCCGAGGAACGCCGTTGGAGACACCCTCCTCGTCATCATCTGAATCCTAGAAGATCTCACCCACATTATCATTAGTCATGCAGCCGCCTTCATAGACAACGTGCACAGAAGGAGTAGAGGCGACTGGGGACGCACCATGTTGTGGGCACTCCGTACGTGCTCGTGTGCGTGCTTTTCCATCGGTGCTAGCTCTAAGGCCGGGGCTACGATCGTCTTCGTCTCCGGCTAGTCGTTGAGCAACGACGGCAAAGAGGTGCTGCAAGAGATGCGTAGGCGCCGTTGTGTGCTAGATTCGCCCTAGCACGATGAACCGGATGTCACCGTAGATGGCGCACGCCTCCATGCAGCCAAGAGTGTGTGCATGCATGTGTTATTCACGTGCATTCTACGGCTGAGTGTGTGTGCATGCATGTGTTGTGTACGTGTGTTGTGTGCTCCATGCTATGCATGTTTGTGCATGAGTTGGATCGGCATGAATTAGTGCGTTGGCGTGTGTACATGCATGGCTGCATGCGTCCTGTACATGTGTGGCTTCTTGCGTGGTTATAAATATAAACAAATAAAATATCTTCAACTTAGCGTCATGATGTATCGTCTCTAGTGGTTTGCGAAGAATTCATGTTCTTTTATTTGTTTATAGGAGGGCAGGCAGCAAAAAACAGGGGAAAACATGCAATGTTCCTTGTAGACGTTCCACCACGAGGTTCCTTGCTCTTTCTTGGTCGTCGGGAATCTACGTTCTTCCACTATTTTTTACGTGAGCTTTGTTCATCCTTTTGCCAACACGTGAGACATCTAGCATCAATGTGCATGTGTCATGCAAGAAAATGGAGATAATCAAATAAGCAGTGCATAAGTGAGTCATGCACTTCGATGGTACCTACTCCTATACGCAATATTTTTTCTCCTCGATGGCATGTGAATAGTGCACGTACTCAACGACGGAGCAGGGGGTGGTAGCCATGACATGGTCAGCCCTTTTTTGGAGAGAGTACGTACTAAATAACTTTGATGTGTCCCATCAACTCGCAGAACGACGAGAAGCTAGCTTACTACACCATCTCCCTCGCCAACGTGTGCACGGTAGCTCTCAGCATGAGGATAAACTTTTGCTTACAAGCGGTGGACGTGCCGTAGTTCATTTGGTGTCAGATTGCTAGAAGTACTACTGTAGTACAACCATTATTCTTTAACTTCTGGAAGTGGCGAAGAGCCAAGCGCAAGGCTAGCCATAGTGGGAGTAACATAAGTAGGAGTACCTCCTTATTTTATTCTAGAAAGAACGACACGCAAATATTGGACGGTAGCAGCACAACAACTGAATCAAAAATTGAAACCTTCCCGCCCGGCGCCAGCTGAGTCTGCTGCTCCACATTGATGGCAGGTCAGGGTGACATGATCTCTCACTGCTTCTGCCGTTGAAGCGGCGCGCCGACCGAGGGCACCGCCCGGTGCACGCCCAGCATTTCAGACTACACATACTTTGTGATACAAAAGGTGGGGCCATTATTAATGATATAGTATTATACTAAAGGGACTAACTATTGTAAGCAGGCTTCGTATTAGGTTGGTTCTAGATGATGTGTCAACTTCATATAGCTAGATGTTAGCTATACTATTAACCATGCTCTAAGTGTGGTGTGAGTCGGAAAATTTACTAAGTCATTAATTAATAATTAACGGATGCCTTAATTACTTAGCCATTTTTGATTCTTTTGGATAGTGGGGCTATTATTGACTTGGACGTGGGGTTTGGGACAAAGGCCTACTATTATACTACTTGGTCTTACTCGCACGGCCGACCTGACAAGCTCTACCCTAGCTGCCGATGTATCATATGGTTTCACACCATTCCAGATCTTAGCGCCGCCACGCAATTCATCTACATCCCTCCTTCCGGTGTGCATCGTGAGAAGGGACAGCAGTCCTCGGAACCCCGCCTTTCGTGATCATGTACGGGAGAGGGGCGATCAGGTTTTTGGGGAGCACACTCCTGTGACTGCTTCCAGCGATGACTTCCTCAACAACAACCTTCTTCCCCGACCTCGGTAACCTCTTCATCAATGACATGAGTGACAACATCAACCACAGCGGTTCTGCTCCCGCTGTATAGTATGTGATTCTGTCCTCCTGGTTTAGTCCGCATCATTACTTTGATCTTTGCAATTTTCATCATGATCTATTTACTGTTGATTCAGATTACATCTCATAGTAAATTGCTCATATATTCAACAATCCAATCCAAAAACCTGATTATAGGCAATTTACTCCAAGTGGTTTTGCTGCTCTTTTGAAGCCACCTACTTTTAAGGGGGTGCAATATAAAAGGTGGCGCACAAGAGCAGTATATTGGTTTCAGATCATGTACTACTATGATGCCACTAAGGGTAAGCCTGAGGACGATCTTAATCCTACACAGCAGGAAGCTTTTGAGAATATGGATACCTTCTTCAAAGCCGCCCTGCTGAGTGTTCTTGTCGATTCCATTGTGGATTCATATATGTCGTTTGACAGCGGCAAAGACATGTGGGATGCACTCGAGGCCATGTTTGGGGCCTCGGGCGCTCGCAACGAGTTGTACGTCATGGAGCAATTCTGTGACTACAAGATGACTGATGAGCGCTCTGTTGTTCAGCAGACTCATGAGATACAGTCACTCGCTAAGGAACTTGAGTACTTCAAGTGTGTTTTGCCGGACAAATTTGTTGCTGGGACCATCATCGCCAAGCTTCCACCTTTGTGGAACGATTTTGGTACTTCTCTGAAAAACAAGAGACATGAGTTTTCTGTTTCAGATCTCATTAGCACTCTTCATTTTGAAGAGAAGGCGAGAGCAAAAGACACACGTGATTGGGTCGTTGAGGGAGCTTCTAGTGCCCTCATGGTACACGAGAAGAACTTGTAGCCCGACCAGCCCCAAAACAATAAGAACAAATCTCAGGGGAAAGGCAAGTTTGATGCAAAGAAAAGCCATCACATTCTACCAACTTCAAGAAGAATTCTCATAACGGGAAGGGATACAAAGCTCAATTTTGGTAGCATCGCACAAAACATATATGGCTGGATCTACCCGCTGTCAGCTAACCTCATGGTGCTGTAGGTATTCCTACATTCGTAACTAGGTACAATCACTACTGTAAGATGAAATAAGCTTATTCGTATGTTGACTTGCTGATTGTAGTGCGGAACGATCCTGTCATGTGTGGAGTAGCAAACAAGCAGTGCAGCCGAAGGTGGAAATCAACCAAGGACTTATGAAATTATATATAATCTTCCTCAGGCAGGTCAGTATCCCCTTCGTCCAGATGATCATGTTTTGTCATGCCGAGCTATTAATATGTGCTACTGTTTTGCAACAACATTTAAGTATAGCTATTGTTTTCCTATCTTTTCAGATTCAGGACAATGAAGATGATTTTAGGGGAACTGCACAATATGGACTCATGTTGAGTCATCTCTATTGCCTCATGTGTTTGCTGCAATTGTGTTAGCATCAATTGCAAGATGAGGCAGCTAGCTAGCTGTGGAGTTGCCAACATGCTCAAAGTGCTCGCAACATTGAGAAGAAACAAGCATGCCCAGGAAATTAAGGAAATTAATGTGTGCCTAGGGAGGACCTTTGCTAAGAGAAGCATCGACCAATTTTGTTTATTTCCACACCTTCTCATGGCTTTGTATTGGTTATAGTATGGTGAATCATTGAGATGCATAAACATGCTGAACTTTTGTTCTTCTGAATGTTAGTATGCATACCGTATCTTCTGAAGCTTAGTTTAATGTAAATGTTGACTAGCATGCGAACCTTCACAATCTAGTAAGTATATTGTAGGCCTGTTATTTGACACCTCACTTTGCCGCGCTACGCGACCAGTGTGAGTGTCTGCATCCAGTACCGCATCCTCTAATTTGGTGGATGCCAAGTTGAAAAAGGTTACCGATAAGTAGCCATAAGCTGGAGGCGTCTCTTTTTTCTTTCGAATGGGCAATAAGCTGGAGAGTGTCTTTGGCTACCTCTAGCACAAGGCCCTCTAGTACGAAACATGGGCAGCCGACTGGGCCGATATAAAAGCCTATCCATGTCAAAGCCCATTTGTTTTTGTTTTTTGCGAGGAGAAGCCCATATTTCTTGAAGAGGGGGCGATCCCAGGAAAACCCTGCTTCCTCCTCGCTTCCACTTATACTACAGCTCGCTGGACTCTCCCGCTTCTGTCGCCCCCAAATTCCCCCCGCTCCCCATCTTCCTCACTCGTCCAAAAAAACCCCGCTCAGCTTCTCCCTCACTAGTACAGAAAACGCCTGCTCCTCTTCTTCCACTACTGCAGAAAACCCAAGCCCTCCTTCTTCCCCACTCGCACTGCCACTAGGCTCGTCTCTGGCTACTCTACTCAAACCCGTGAGCTCGGCGCGACGCCCACAAGGAAAATGGAGCCCAATGCCAAGAAGATGAGGCTCCCGCCAGTGTCGACGCCGGTTGTAGATCCCGCACCCGGTAGTGCGGGGAGAAGCGGCGAGCCCCCCCACCCGGATCTGAGGAACCGGTAGAATCTTCGGTGGACCGCATCAGCGATCTCCCAGACGTCATACTTGAGGAGATCATCTCGCTTCTCCCCACCAAGGATTGCTGCCGCACACAAGTCCTCTCAACTCGGTGGCGCCCTCTATTGCGCACCGCGCTGCTCAATCTCGACTGTCGTCAGATATATATCATTTCTGAATTTGATCTACTCAAAGACATCGTCTCCTCTCACCAGCAGGGCCCCGTTCAATGCCTCTGCATCCCGACATGCTACATGCTGTCCATTCCCGGCACGGTGGACGCTTGGTTGACATCCCTTGAATTCGGAAAACTCCAGCAGTTTGAGTTCTACCATTACCACGAACATGCCAAGAATTCGTGCCCACACCACCATTGTCCATCTCGCGGTTTTCCTCCTCTCTCCACACCGCCACCTTCGCTCGGTGCCATCTACTAGATGATCTGGTACAAATGCTTCGACTCTCACTGCTAAAAAAACTTTCGCTTGTGGTGGTTTATCTGTCGGAGGCCTCACTACACAACATCATCCACTCCGTTGCCCTGCCCTGGAGCGCTTGCTGGTTGTTTTGGGAATAGAAATCCCTATCAGTTGTCTCAAAATAAAGTTGCCTCACCTTAAAAGCATTGGAATTTGTTTTGAAGGACAGCAGCTCATCATCGAAGATGCCCCTTCACTTCAAAGGTTGCTCCTTCATAATTGTTATACACCTTCGCAAATAAATGTCATCTCTGCGCCCAAACTGGAGACCTTTGGTGTAATCCGTGATCCGTTTGATGATCACAACAAGTTGGTGTTTGGCTCCACACTTATTTAGGTACCGTATATTATTATCTACACATTTGTAATCATAAGCTACATTTTTCATTTGTGCGCATAAGTTTTATATCATCCTGGAGTACACTTTGGGTACTAATATTATGTTAGATGCTCAATGAAGAGTTCGGTCATGGATAGCCTATCAATGCTGCTGGATTCTGTCAAGATCTTATATATTGGATTGTTTAGTTTTGATCTGAACATAATTATTGGCTTGCTGCGATGCTTTCCATCTCTGGAGAATTTATATATAGAGGTGATGATTTCATGCACATTCAAACCATGTATATATTTGTCAGATTTCGGGTTCCGGCAATACACTTAAGGTTCGAGCACTGTGGTGCGCACGAAGATCTCTCCCGCTCTAGCTCTCGCCCTCACCACAATCTCAAGTCTTAGCATGTCGAACTTGCAGAACAAAGGAACACAAGATTTATACTGGTTCGGGCCACCGCTGCGGTGTAATGTCTACTACACAACCTTCTTCGTGTAGACGTTGTTGGGCCTCCAAGTGCATAGGTTTGTAGGACAGTAGCAAATTTCATCAAGTGGATGACCTAAGGTTTATCAATCCGTGGGAGGTGTAGGATGAAGATGGTCTCTCTCAAACTACCCTGCAACCAAATAACAAAGAGTCACTTGTGTCCCCAACACACCCAATACAATGGTAAATTGTATAAGTGCACTAGTTCGGCGAAGAGATGGTGATACAAATGCAATATGGATGGTAGATATAGGTTTTTGTAATATGAAAATATTAAAACAGCAATGTAGCAAGTGGTAAAAGTGAGAGAAAATGGTATTGCAATGCTAGGAAACATGGCCTAGGGTTCGTGCTTTCACTAGTGCAAGTTCTCTCAACAATAATAACATAATTGGATCATATAACTATCCCTCAACATGCAACAAAGAGTCACTCCAAAGTCACTAATAGAAGAGAACAAACGAAGAGATTATTGTAGGGTATGAAACCACCTCAAAGTTATTCTTTCTGATCGATCTATTCAAGAGTCCGTAGTAAAATAACACGAAGCTATTCTTTCCGTTCAATCTATCCTAGAGTTCATACTAGAATAACACCTTAAGAAACAAATCAACGAAAACTCTAATGTCACCTAGATACTCCAATGTCACCTGAAGTATCCGTGGGCATGATTATACGATATGCATCACACAATCTCAGATTCATCTATTCAACCGACACAAAGAACTTCAAAGAGTGCCCCAAAGTTTCTACCAAAGATTCAAGACGAAAACGTGTGCCAATCCCTATGCATAAGTTCACGAGGTCACGGAACTCGCAAGTAGATCACCAAAACATACACCAAGTGGGTCACATGATATCCCATTGTCACCACAGATAAGCACATGCAAGACATACATCAAGTGTTCTCAAATCCTTAAAGACTCAATCCAATAAGATAACTTCAATGGGAAAACTCAATCCATCACAAGAGAGTAAAGGGGGAGAAACATCATAAGATCCAACTATAATAGCAAAGCTCGTGATACATCAAGATCGTGCGAACTAAGAACACGAGAGAGAGAGAGAGAGAGAGAGATCAAACACATAGCTACTGGTACATACCCTCAAGCCTCGAGGGTGAACTACTCCCTCCTCATCATGGAGAGCACCGACATGATGAAGATGGCCACCGCAGAGGGATTCCCCCCTCCGGCAGGGTGCCGGAATGGGTCTAGATTGGTTTTCGATGGCTACAGAGGCTTGCGGCGGTGGAACTCCCGATCTAGGTTTCTTTCTGCAAGTTTTGGGTTATATAAGAGGTGTTGGAGTCGGGAATAAGTCAGGGAGGTCCCCGTGGAGGCCACGAGGTAGGGGGCGCGCCCAGGGGGTAGGGCGCCCCCCCACCCTCGTGGTGGCCTCAGGATTCTTCTGGCCGATCTCCGGTACTCCGTGGGCTTTTTCTGGTCCAAAAATGAACTCCGTGAAATTTCAGGTCAATTGGACTCTTTTTGCTTTTCCTTTTCTGCGATACTCGAAAACAAGGAAAAACAGAAACTGGCACTGGGCTCTAGGTTTATAGGTTAGTCCCAAAAATCATATAAAATAGCATATAAATTCATATAGAACATCCAAGGTTGATAATATAATAGCATGGAACAATCAAAAATTATAGATACGTTGGAGACGTATCAAGCATCCCCAAGATTAATTCCTGCTCGTCCTTGAGTAGGTAAATGGTAAAAACAGAATTTTGATGTGGAATGCTACCTAACATATTTATCAATGCAGTCTTCTTTATTGTGGCAAGAATATTCAGATCCATAAGATGAAAGACATAAGATTAATATTGTAAAAATAATAATACTTCAAGCATACTAACCAAGCAATTATGCCTTCTCAAAATAACATGGCCAAAGAAAGCTTATCCCTAAAAATAATAGTTTGGCTATGCTTCATTTTTGTCACACAAAAATGCTCTCACCATGCGCAACCCCGATGACAAGCCAAGCAATTGTTTCATAATTTAGTATTCTCAAACTTTTCAACTTTCACGCAATACATGAGCGCGAGCCATGGACATAGCACTATGGGTGGAATAGAATATTGATACGTCCATTTTGCATCATGCTTCTATATCGATATTTATTGCATTATGGACTGTTATTACAGATTATGTCACAATACTTATGCCTATTCTCCCTTATTTTACAAGGTTTACATGAAGAGGGAGAATGCCGGTAGCTGGGATTCTGGGTTGGAAAAGGAGCAAATATTAGAGACTTATTCTGCACAGCTCCAAAAGTCCCGAAACTTCACGGAAGTTATTTCCAGAATATATAAAAAATACTGAGCAAAGAAAGTTCCAGAGGGGGGCCACACCCTGACCACAAGGGTGGCGGGCGCGCCCCCCTGCCTCGTGGGCCCCCTGGTGGCCCTCCGATGGCCATCTTCTACCATATGAGGTCTTTCGTCCGAGAAAAAATAATAAGCAAGCTTACGGGACGAAACTCCGCCGCCACGAGGCAGAACCTTGGCGGAACCAATCTAGGGCTCCGGCGGAGCTATTCTACCGGGGAAACTTCCCTTTGGGAGGGGGAAATCATCACTATCGTCATCATCAATGATCCACTCATCGGGAGGGGGTCAATCTCCATCAACATCTTCACCAGTACCATCTCATCTCAAACCCTAGTTCATCTCTTGTGTCCAATCTTTGTATCCAAACCTCAGATTGGTACCTATGGGTTGCTAGTAGTGTTGATTACTCCTTGTAGTTGATGCTAGTTGGTTTACTTGGTGGAAGATCATATGTTCAGCTCCAATATGCATATTAATACCCCTCTGATTATGAACATGAATACGCTTTGTGATTAGTTACGTTTGTTCCTAAGGACATGGGAGAAGTCTTTCTATTAGTAGTCATGTGAATGTGGTATTCGTTCAATATTTTGATGAGATGTATGTTGTCATCCCTCTAGTGGTGTCAGGTGAACGTCGACTACATGACACTTCACCATTGTTTGGGCCTAGAGGGAGGCATTGGGAAGTAATAAGTAGATGATGGGTTGCTAGAGTGACAGAAGCTTAAACCCTAGTTTATGCGTTGCTTTATAAGGGGCTTATTTGGATCCATATGTTTCATGCTATGATTAGGTTTACCTTAATACTTCTATTGTAGTTGCGGATGCTTGCAATAGGGGTTAATCATAAGTGGCATGCTTGTCCAAGTAAGGACAATACCCAAGCACCCATCCACCCACATATCAAATTATCAAAGTACTGAACGGGAATCATATGAACGTGATGATAGCTTGACGATAATTCCCATGTGTCCTCGGGAGCGCTTTCTTTCATATAATAGTTTGTACAGGCTTGTCCTTTGCTACAAAAAGGATTGGGCCATCTTGCTGCACCTTATTTACTTTTATTACTTGCTACTCATTACCAATTTCCTTATCACAAAACTATCTGTTGCCAATAATTTCAGTGCTTGCAGAGAATACCTTGCTGAAAACCGCTTATCATTTCCTTCCGCTCCTCATTGGGTTCGACACCCTTACTTATCGAAAGGACTATGATAGATCGCCTATACTTGTGTGTCATGAAGACTCTTTTCTGGCACCGTTGCCGGGGAGTGAAGCGCCTTTGGTAAGGAAAATTTTATATAGTGTGCTGAAATTTACTGTCACTTGTTACTATGGAACATAATCCTTTGAGGGGTTTGTTCAGGGTATCTTCACCTCGTCCGGAACCAAAATTAGTTACCCCTCAACCTACTGAACCTACTGTAAATGTTTACTTTGAAATTCCTTCGGGTATGATAGAGAAACTGCTAGCTAATCCTTTTGCAGGAGATGGAACATTGCATCCCGATTTGCATTTAATCTATGTGGATGAAGTTTCTGGATTATTTAAGCTTGCAGGTATGCCCAATGATGTTATAAAGAAGAAGGTCTTCCCTTTATCTTTGAAGGGAGATGCATTGACATGGTATAGGCTATGTGATGATATGGGATCATGGGACTATAAGCGATTGAAATTGGAATTTCACCAGAAGTTTTATCCTATGCATCTTGTTCATCTTGATCGTAATTATATATATAATTTTTGGCCTCGCTAAGGAGAATGCATCGCTCAAGCTTGGGGGAGGCTTAAGTCAATGTTATATTCATGCCCCAATCATGAGCTCTCAAGAGAAATGATTATTCAAAAATTTTATGCTCGGCTTTCTGACAACAATAGCTTCATGCTCAATACTTCTTGTACTGGTTCTTTTATGATGAAGACTATTGAATTCACATGGGATTATTGGAGAGGATTAAACACAACTCTGAAGATTGGGATCTCGACGAAGGTAAGGAGTCAGGTATTGCACCTAAGTTTTATTGTGTTAAATCTTTTATGGATACTGATGTTTTCTGTAAGTTTAGCACTAAATATGGACTTGACTCTGAGATAGTAGCTTCTTTCTGTGAATCTTTTGCTACTCATGTTGACCTCCCTAAGGAGAAGTGGTTTAAATATAATCCTCCCATTGAAACAAAAGTAGTTGCACCTATTAAAGTTGAAGAAAAACTATCACTTATGATGATCCTGTTGTTCCCACTGCTTATGTTGAGAAACCACCTTTCCCTGTTAGAATTAAGGATCATGCTAAAGCTTCAACTATAGTCAACAAGAGTAATATTAGGACACACAAACCCCCTGAGTAGATTAAAGTTGAACCTAATATTGCTATAGTTAAAGATCTGTTGGCCGATAATATTGATGGGCAGGTTATTTATTTCTGTGAAGAAACTGCTAAAATTGCTAAGCCTGGTGCTAAGAATAAACATAGACCTATTATAGGCATGCCTTTTATTTCTGTTAAAATAGGAGATCATTGTTATCATGGCTTATGTGATATGGGTGCTAGTGCTAGTGCAATACCTCATACCTTATAGAAAGAAATTATGCATGATATTGCACCTGCTGAGATAGAAGATGTCGATGTTACAATTAAGCTTGCCAATAGAGATACTATCTCACTGATTGGGATTGTTAGAGATGTTGAAGTCTTGTGTGGGAAGGTTAAATATCCTGCTGATTTTCTTGTTCTTGGTTCCCCACAAGATAGCTTTTGTCCCATTATATTTGGTAGACCCTTCTTAAATATTGTTAATCCTAGGATAGACTGCGAAAAGTATGTTGTTACTATTGGTTTAGGTGATATGTCTCATGAGTTTAACTTCTCTAAATTTCGTAGACAGCCCCGTGATGAGGAATTACCTAGTAAGGATGAAATTATTGGTCTTGCTTCTAGTGTTGTACCTCCTAATGATCCTTTAGAACAATATTTGCTCGACCATGAAAACGATATGTTCATGAATGAAAGAAGGGAAATAGATGAAGTATTCTTTAAACAAGGACCTATTCTGAAATATAACTTGCCTGTTGAAATCCTAGGGGATCCTCCTCCACCCAAGGGTGATCCCGTGTTTGAGCTTAAACCGTTACCTGATACTCTTAAATATGCTTATGTTGATGAAAAGAAGATATATCATGTTATTATTAGTGCTAACCTTTTAGAGCATGAAGAAAAGAAATTATTGAAAACTCTGAAGAAGCATTGTGCTGCTATTGGATATACTCTTGATGATCTTAAGGGCATTAGTCCCACTCTATGTCAACACAAAATAAATTTGGAGAAGGATGCCAAAGCAGTTATTGATCACCAACGACGGCTAAATCCTAAGATGAAAGAAGTAGTAAGAAAGGAAATATTAAAACTCCTTGAGGCAGGTATAATTTATCCCGTTGCTGATAGTCAGTGGGTAAGTCATGTCCATTGTGTCCCTAAGAAGGGAGGTATTACCGTTGTTCCTAATGATAAAGATGAATTGATCCCACAAAGAATTATTACAGGTTATAGGATGGTAATTGATTTCCGCAAATTAAATAAAGCTACTAAAAAGATCATTACCCTTTGCCTTTTATTGATCAAATGCTAGAAAGATTATCTAAACATACACATTTTTTCTTTCTAGATGGTTACTCTGGTTTCTCTCAAATACCTGTGTCAGCTGATGATCAAGCAAAGACCACTTTTACTTGCCCTTTATGTACCTTTGCTTATAGACGTATGCCTTTTGGTTTATGTAATACCTGCTACCTTTCAAAGATGGATGATGGCTATATTCTCTGACTTTTGTGAAAATATTTGTGAGGTTTTCATGGATGATTTCTCCATTTATAGATCCTCTTTTGATGATTCCTTGAGCAACCTTGATCAAGTTTTGCAGAGATGTGAAGAAACTAATCTTGTCTTGAATTGGGAGAAGTGCCACTTTATGGTTAATGAAGGTATTGTCTTGGGGCGTAAAATTTCTGAAAGAGGTATTGAAGTTGACAAAGCTAAAGTTGATGCTGTTGAAAAGATGCCGTATCCCAAGGACATCAAAGGTATAAGAAGTTTTCTGGGTCATGCCGGTTTTTATATGAGGTTCATTAAGGACTTCTCAAAAATTTCTTGGCCTCTGACTAACCTATTACAAAAAGATATTCCTTTTGTCTTTGATGATGATTGTGTAGAAGCATTTGAAATACTAAAGAAAGCTTTGATTTCTGCACCTATTATTCAGCCACCTGATTGAAATTTACCCTTTGAAATTATGTATGATGCTAGTCATTATGCTGTAGGTGCTGTTCTAGGACAACGAGTTGATAAGAAATTGAATGTTATACAGTATGCTAGTAAAACTCTAGAGAATGCCGAGAGAAATTATGCTACTACCGAAAAGGAATTCTTAGAAGTTGTATTTTCTTGTGATAAGTTCAGACCTTATATTGTTGATTCTAAAGTAACTATTCACATTGATCATGCTTCTATTAAATATCTTATGGAAAAGAAAGATGCTAAACCTAGACTCATTAGATGGGTTCTCTTGCTACAAGAATTTGATTTCCATATTATTGATAGGAATGGAGCTGAGAACCCCGTTGTGGACAACTTGTCTAGGTTAGAGAATGTTCTTGATGACCCACTACCTATTGATGATAGCTTTCCCGATGAACAATTAAATGTCATAAATGCTTCTCGTACTGCTCCGTGGTATGTTGATTATGCTAATTAAATTGTTGCTAAATTTATACCACCTAGTTTCATATACCAACAAAAGAAAAAGTTCTTTTATGATTTAAGGCATTACTTCTGGGACAACCCACATCTTTATAAAGGAGGAGTAGATGGTGTTATTAGACGTTGTGTACCTGAGCATGAACAGGAACGGATCCTACGCAAGTGTCACTCCGAAGCCTATGGAGGACACCATGCTGGAGATAGAACGACACACAAGGTATTGCAATCCGGTTTTTATTGGCCTACTCTCTTCAAGGATGCCCGTAAGTTTGTCTTGTCTTGTGATGAATGTCAAAGAATTGGTAATATTAGTAGATGTCAAGAAATGTCTATGAATTATTCACTTGTTATTGAACCATTTGATATTTGGGGCTTTGATTATATGGGACCTTTTCCTTCCGCTAATGGGTATACACATATTTTAGTTGCTGTTAATTACGTTACTAAGTGGGTACAGGCTATTCCAACTAGTAGTGCTGGTCATAACACCTCTATTAAGATGCTTAAAGAAGTTATTTTTCCTAGGTTTAGAGTCCTTGGATATTTAATGACTGATGGTGGTTCACACTTTATTCATGGTGCCTTTCGTAAAAATGCTTGCTAAGTATGATGTTAATCATAGAATTGCATCTCCTTATCACCCATAGTCTAGTGGTCAAGTAGAGTTAAGCAATAGAGAGCTCAAATTAATTTTGCAAAAGACTATTAATAGATCTAGAAAGAATTGGTCCAAGAAACTTGATGATGCATTATGGGCTTATAAAACTGCATACAAAAATCCTATGGGTATGTCTCCCTATGAAACGGTTTATGGAAAAGCATGTCACTTACCTCTTGAGCTAGAACATAAGGCATATTGGGCCGTTAAAGAGCTCAATTATGATTTCAAACTTGCCGGTGAGAAGAGGTTATTTGACATTAGCTCACTTGATGAATGGAGAACCCAAGCCTATGAAAATGCCAAGCTGTTTAAAGAAAAACTTAAAAGATGGCATAACAAAAGGATACAAAAACGTGAGTTCAATGTAGGTGATTATGTATTGCTATATAACTCTCGTTTAAGATTTTTTGCAGGCAAACATCTCTCTAAATGGGAAGGCCCTTACGTTATCGAGGAGGTCTATCATTCCGGTGCCATAAAAATCAACAACTTCGAAGGCACAAATCCGAAGGTGGTGAACGGCCAGAGAATCAAACATTATATCTCATGTAATCCCATAAATGTTGAAACTAATATTATTGAAACCGTAATCCTGGAGGAATACATAAGGGACACTTTCCGGAACGTTTCAGACTCCTAAAAGGAATAGGTACGTGGTACGGTAAGTAAACCGACTCCAAAACAGTTCTAACGGCAATATTTCTCTGTTTTGGAATATATAAAAAATAGGAAAATAAGAAGTAGACCGGAAAGGACACGGGGCTTCCATGAGGGTGGAGGGCGTGCCCCCTTGCCTCGTGGGCACCCCGTGTGCTTTCCGGACTCCGTTTTCTTGCACGATACTTCTTTTGGTCGGTAAAAATTCATTATATAATCTCCCGAAGGTTTTGACCACCGTATCACACAAATATCACCTGTTCTTGTTTAGAGCTGTTTCTACTGCAGATTAGCGCAAGATGTCTTCTCAAGAGTCAATTGGGGAGAGTCGGGTGTCTCATCCGACACCAGGTCCAGGGGCAAACAGCGATGCCTATCACTTTGGGCCCTCAACAAAGGAAGAGATGGAAGCTGACATGAAAATGATAGATGCCATGGAGGAGGACCAAGAAGTTACTTCTCGTATCTGGGCAAGATTCACGATGGGGGAACTATAGAGCTCAGCTATTCCAAACTCGGTCATCCCTTCCAATGTTAGATTTCTTTCTTATGAAAATATGAAAAAGAGTGTTACTTGTTCTCCCACAGCTATGCAACATCCTTGGGTGAAAGGAGCTTTAGCCGTCACTGGCAAGCTCCATAAGGAAATAATGAACCTCAAGTAGCAAGTCAATAAGCTCGAGGAAGAGAATCATATCCTGAGGGGCATCATCGCCAAGAATATTACATCACCACCCCCGAAGAAGGAGACATAATCACATGGGTATGGGCACTCCCCTTGGCAACTACCAATCTTGCGGGAGTGCCCCGGTATCATATCACCATCACTTTTATCTTTACCGTTTTTCTTAGTTCGATCATTTTGATAATATCTTGATCTAGTAGAATAAAGTTTTAGTATGATCTAGTTGTGAGTTTTGCTTTATGATCCTTCCATGTAATCGAGTCCGTGAGCTATATATAATAAAGATTAGTGTTGAGTCAAGGGCAATATTATTTTGCTATGATCTTGAGGGAACAAAATAAAAGAGAAGAAATAAAAAGAAACAAAGAGATCATATGGATCTTATGGAGAGCAATGTGCTCACATATAAAGAGTATGATGAATAAAAGTTGTTGAGAGTTGACAAACATAGTTTTGGCCATTGTTGCAATTAATAGGAAGTAATAAAGAAAGATAGGTTCACATATAAATATACTATCTTGGACATCTTTTATGATTGTGAGCACTCATTAAAATATGACATGCTAAAGGGTTGACGTTGGACAAGGAAGACAACATAATGGGTTATGTTTTCTTTCATCTGAGATAAATTATATTGTCATGGATCTTCCAACATGTTGAGCTTGACTTTCACTCTCATGCTAGCCATGTTATTTGCACCAAGTAGAAATACTACTTGTGCTTCCAAATATCCTTAAAACCCAGTTTTGCCATGAGAGTCCACCATACGTACCTATGGATTTAGTAAGATCCATCAAGTAAGTTGCCATCGGTGCAAGCAATAAAAATTTCTCTCTAAATATGTATGATTTATTAATGTGGAGAAAATAAGCTTTATTCAATCTTGTGATGTGGCAGAAATAAAAGTGATGGACTGCATAATAAAGGTCCATATCACAAGTGGAAATATAGTGACGTTCTCTTGCATTAAGATTTTGTGCATCCAACCATAAAAGCGCATGACAACCTCTGCTTCCCTCTGCGAAGGGCCTATCTTTTACCTTTATCTTCTACCTTATATAAGAGTCATGGTGATCTTCACCTTTCATTTTACATTTTATCCTTTGGCAAGCACAATGTGTTGGAAAGATCCAGATATATATAGCTAATTGGATGTGAGTTTTCATGAACTATTATGGTTGACATTACCCTTGAGGTAAAGGTTGGGGGGCAAAACCATAAGCCCCTATCTTTCTCAGTGTCCGGCTAAAACTTCATAACCATAAATATCGCGTGAGTGTTAGCAATTATGGAAGACTAAATGATAGTTGAGTATGTGGACTTATTGAAAAGCTCTTATTTGACTCTTTCTGATGTTATGATAAATTGAAATTTCTTCAATGATTGAGATTGTAGTTTGTTAGTTTTCAATGAAGTTTATGATTCATACTTGAAATTGTGATTGAATTGTTACTTTAGCATAATAGATCATATGACAATATATATGTTAATGTTCTAAGAATGATCATGATGCCCTCATGTCCATATTTTATTTTTTATCGACACCTCTATCTCTAAACATGTGGACATGGTTTTCGATTTCGGCTTTCGCTTGAGGACAAGCAAGGTCTAAGCTTGGGGGAGTTGATACGTCCATTTTGCATCATGCTTCTATATCGATATTTATTGCATTAAGGACTGTTATGACACATTATGTCACAATACTTATGCCTATTCTCCCTTATTTTACAAGGTTTACATGAAGATGGAGAATGCCAGTAGCTAGGATTCTGGGCTGGAAAAGGAGCAAATATTAGAGACCTATTCTGCACAGCTCCAAAAGTCCTGAAACTTCACGGAAGTTATTTCCAGAATATATAAAAAATATTAAGCGAAGAAAGTTCTAGAGGGGAGCCACACCCTGACCAGTGACCACGAGGGTGGGGGCGCGCCCTACCCCCCTAGGCGTGCCCCCTGCCTCATGGGCCCCCTGGTGGCCCTCCGATGCCCATATTCTGCAATATGATGTCTTTCGTACGAGAAAAAATAATAAGCAAGCTTACCGGACGAAACTCCGCTGCCACGAGGAGAAACCTTGGCGGAACCAATCTAGGGCTCCGGCGGAGCTATTATGCCGGGGAAACTTCCCTTCGGGAGGGGAAATCATCACCATCGTCATCATCAACGATCCTCTCATCAGGAGGGGGTCAATCTCCATCAACATATTCCCCAGCACCATCTCATCTCAACCCCTAGTTCATCTCTTGTATCCAATCTTTGTATCCAAACCTCAGATTGGTACCTGTGGGTTGCTACTAGTGTTGATTACTCCTTGTAGTTGATGCTAGTCGGTTTGCTTAGTGGAATATCATATGTTCAGATCCAATATGCATATTAATGCCCCTTTGATTATGAACATGAACATGAATATGCTTTGTGAGTAGTTACGTTTGTTCCTGAGCACATGGGAGAAGTCTTGCTATTAGTAGTCATGTGAATTTGGTATTCGTTCGATATTTTGATGAGATGCATGTTGTCATCCCTCTAGTGGTGTCATGTGAACGTCGACTACATGAAACTTCACCATTGTTTGGGCCTAGAGGGAGGCATTGGGAAGTAATAAGTAGATGATGGGTTGCTAGAGTGACAGAAGCTTAAACCCTAGTTTATGCGTTGCTTCGTAAGGGGCTGATTTGGATCCATATGTTTCATGCTATGGTTAGGTTTACCTTAATACTTATGTGGTAGTTGCGGATGCTTGCAATAGGGGTTAATCATAAGTGGGATGCTTGTCCAAGTAAGGACAGTACCCAAGCACCGGTCCACCCACATATCAAATTATCAAAGTACCGAACGCGAATCATATGAACGTGATGAAAACAAGCTTGACGATAATTCCCATGTGTCCTCGGGGGCGCTTTCTTTCATATAAGAGATTGTCCAAGCTTGTCCTTTGCTACAAAAAGGATTAGGTCATCTTGCTGCACCTTATTTACTTTTATTACTTGCTACTCATTACCAATTACCTTATCACAAAACTATCTGTTACCGATAATTTCAGTGCTTGCAGAGAATACCTTGCTGAAGACCGCTTATCATTTCCTTCTGCTCCTCGTTGGTTTCGACACTCTTACTTATCGAAAGGACTATGATAGATCCCCTATACTTGTGGGTCATCAAATATGATGATGGAGGTTGTGTGGAGAAGACAAAAAAGGAGAAAGTCTCACATTGACGCGGCTAATCAACGGGCTATGGAGATGCCCATCAATTGATGTCAATGCGAGGAGTAGGGATTGCCATGCAATGGAAGCACTAGAGCTATAAATGTATGAAAGCTCAACAAAAGAAACTAAGTGGGTGTGCATCCAACTTGCTTTCTCACGAAGACCTAGGGCATTTGAGGAAGCCCATTGTTGGAATATACAAGCCAAGTTCTATAATGAAAAATTCCCACAAGTATATGAAAGTGACAATATAAGAGACTCTTTATCATGAAGATCATGGTGCTACTTTGAAGCACAAGTGTGGAAAAAAGGATAGTAGCACTGTCCCTTTTATTTTATTATTTTAATTTTTTATTTGGCCTTTCTTTTCCCCCGTTTTTGGCCTTTCTGGGACAATGCTCTATTAATGATGATCATCACACTTCTATTTATTTACAACTCAAGGATTACAACTCGATACTAGAACAAAATATGACTCTATATGCGTGCCTCCGGTGGTGTACCGGGATGGGCAATGAATCAAGAGTAACATGTATAAAATTATGCATGGTGGCTTTGCCACAAATATGATGTCAACTACATGATCATGCAACGCAATATGACAATGATGAAGCGTGTCATGATAAACATAACGGTAGAAAGTTGCATGGCAATATATCTCGGAATGGCTATGGAAATGCCATAATAGGTAGGTATGGTGGCTGTTTTGAGGAAGATATAAGGAGGCTTATGTGTGATAGAGCGTGTTATCTCACGGGATTCGGATGCACCTGTGAAGTTTGCACCGACTCTCAAGGTGAGAAAGGGCAAGGCACGGTACCGAAGAGGCTAGCAATGATGGAAGGGTGGGAGTGGTATAATCCATGGACTCAACATTAATAAAAAAGAACTCACATACTTATTGCAAAAATCTACAAGTCATCAAAACCAAGCACTATGCGCATGCTCCTAGGGGGATAGATTGGTATGAAAAGACCATCACTCGTCCCCGACCGACACTCATAAGGAGGACAATCAAAGAAACACCTCATGCTTCAAATTTGTCACACAACGTTTACCATACGTGCATGCTATGGGACTTGCAAACCTCAACACAAGTATTTCTCCAATTCACAACTACTCAACTATCATGACTCTAATATCACCATCTTCATATCTCAAAACAATCATCAAGTATCAAACTTCTCATAGTATTCAATGCACTCTATATGAAAGTTTTTATTATACCCAACTTGGATGCCTATCATATTAGGACTAAATTCATAACCAAAGCAAACTACCATGCTGTTATAAAAGACTCTCAGAATAATATAAGTGAAGCAGGAGAGTTCATCTATTTCTATAAAATAAAACCACCGCAATTCTCTAAAAGATATAAGTGAAGCACTAGAGCAAATGACAAACTACTCCGAAAGATATAAGTGAAGATCAATAAGTAGTTGAATAATTATGTAACTATGTGAAGACTCTCTAAAATTTAAGAATTTCAGATCTTGGTATTTTATTCAAACAGCAAGAAAAGCAAAAGAAAATAAAATGACGCTCCAAGCAAAACACATATCATATGGTGAATAAAAATATAGCTCCAAGTAAAGTTACCGATGAACGAAGATGAAAGAGGGGATGCCTTCCGGGGCATCCCCAAGCTTGGGCTCTTGGTTGTCCTTGAATATTACCTTGGGGTGCCTTGGCATCCCCAAGATTAGGCTCTTGGTTGTCCTTGAATATTACCTTGGGGTGCCTTGGCATCCCCAAGCTTAGGCTCTTGCCACTCCTTATTCCATAGTCCATCGAATCTTTACCCAAAACGTGAAAACTTCACAACACAAAACTTAATAGAAAACTTGCAAGCTCCGTTAGTATAAGAAAATAAATCACCACTTAGGTACTGTTGTGAAATCATTATAAATTCATATTAGTTTAATATCTAATGTATTCCAACTTCTCTATGGTTCATACCCTCCGATACTACTCATAGATTCATCAAAATAAGCAAACAACACATAGAAAACAGAATCTGTCAAAAACAGAACAGTCTGTAGTAATCTGTATCAAACGTATACTTCTGGAACTCAAAAAATTCTTAATTAAATTGGTGGACATGAGGAATTTGTATATTAATCATCCTCAAAAAGAATCAACTTAATAGCACTCACCAGTAAAAAAGGTAGCTAATGTCGTGAGCGCCAAACTTTCTGTATTTTACAGCAAGATCACAAAGACTTCACCCAAGTCTTCCCAAAGGTTCTAATTGGAAAAAACAGTAATTAAAACATAAAACCACATCTAAACATAGTCTAGATTAATTATTTATTACCAAACATGAACAAAAGGAAAGGAACAAAAATAAAATTGGGTTGCCTCCCAATAAGCGCTACCGTTTAACGCCCCTAGCTAGGCATGATGATTTCAATGATGGTCACATAAAAGATAAGAATTAAAACATAAAGAGAGCATAATGAATGAATTCAACAATATAACCATTACATAAAGCATTCTTTTCATGATCTACAAGCATATAATTTTTATTACTCTCCACATAAGCAAATTTCTTCTCATTCGGAATAGTGAGAGTATCATAAGAAACTCGAATACTATAAATTGTTTCCATATTGAAAGAATAAAATTCAGAAAAAGGGTAATCATAATCATGAAAAGTTTTATAAATATAATCATCACTACTTTTTATAGCATAAGTATCATCACAATAATTATCATAAGTATCAACTTTGTTCTCATCATAATCGATTGAAACCTCTTCCAAGATAGTGGAATCATCACTAAATAAAGTCATGACCTCTCCAAATCCACTCTCATAATTGTCACAATAAGATTCAACACCCTCCAAAATAGTGGGATCATTACTTCCTAAAGTTGACACTCTTCCAAACCCACTTTCATCAATATAATCATCATAAATAGGAGGCATGCTATCATCATAATAAATTTGCATATCAAAACTTGGGAGGTTAAAGATATCATCTTCATAAAACATAGAATCCCCAAGCTTGGGACAAACATTAATTGCAGTAAATAAATTCTCAAACATGTCATTTTCATCAAACATAGCATCCCCAAGCTTGGGCCTTTCCATATCATAAGCATAATCACTCTCATCATTAATAGTATGGATAGCACCGATATTATAGCAACTATTATCATCACAATGAGTAGTAGGAGCAACATCATTTGAGAGGGATGCCTTTTTACCTTTTCTTCTCCGTCTTTTCTTTTTATTCTCCACATCATGTGTTGGTTTAATCCTCTTTTTGGAGCTCCTTATTAATGAGATTGGCTGAATAGAAGGCTCCTCCTCGTTACCTGATTCATCATAAGAAATAATACGGGGATATTGGGAAGTCTCTTCCCTTTCATTAGTATTCTCTTCATCTTCTATTTGTTTTCTTGTCTTTATGTAATTGGCAATATAAGGATTTTCAATGCAATTCACCACACAATACATATAAATTTCCTCTAGATCAAAATCAAGAACATTATCGAGGGCAAATTCTGGAATATCCTTAATTATGCATTTCATTTCTTCATAACCCTGAAGCAAACTAAGTTCATTATGATGCGCAAGGGAAATCAAGTCATCACAATTTTTGGACACGATTCGATCATGAAACAATTTGCATTGGATATTTTAATGAGCATGTTCATTGCAAAATTCACAAGGATGACTAAGAAAATTTAAATTTTCAGCACAAACATCTAGCCTTTCTTGCAACCATTTAGTTTCTAAATACTTATGCCTCTTGCAAAATCTATCTTCCCTATTTGGTGTGTACTTGCAAACTCTATGTACTCCACAAAAATTGACATGCTTATAAGAGACATTTTCATCATGACTAGTGCAATCATTATTAGTATCATGCATATTCAAAGAGTTCGTACTAACAACATTGCAATCATGCTCATTATACAAAGATTTAGTGCCAAACATTCTAATGCATTATTCTTGTAACACTTTGGCACAATTATTGGAATCCTTATTTTCATGAAAGACATTAAAAAGATGAAGCATATGAGGTACCCTTAATTCCATTTTGTTGTTGTTTTCTTTTATAGACTAAACTAGTGATAAAACAAGAAACAAAAAGATTCGATTGCAAGATCTAAAGATATACCTTCAAGCGCTAACCTCCCCGGCAACGGCGCCAGAAAAGAGCTTGATGTCTACTACACAACCTTCTTCTTGTAGACGTTGTTGGGCCTCCAAGTGCAGAGGTTTGTAGGACAGCAACAAATTTCCCTCAAGTGGATGACCTAAGGTTTATCAATCCGTGGGAGGCGTAGGATGAAGATGGTCTCTCTCAAACAACCCTGCAACCAAATAACAAAGAGTCTCTTGTGTCCCCAACACACCCAATACAATGGTAAATTGTATAGGCGCACTAGTTCAGCGAAGAGATGGTGATAGAAGTGCAATATGGATGGTAGATATAGGTTTTCGTAATCTGAAAATATAAAAACAGCAAGGTAGCAAGTGGTAAAAGTGAGCGAAAATGGTATTGCAATGCTAGGAAACAAGGCCTACGGTTCATGCTTTCACTAGTGCAAGTTCTCTCAACAATAATAACATAATTGGATGATATAACTATCCCTCAACATGCAACAAAGAGTCACTCCAAAGTCACTAATAGCGGAGAACAAACGAAGAGATTATTGTAGGGTATGAAACCACCTCAAAGTTATTCTTTCTTATCGACCTATTCAAGAATCCGTAGTAAAATAACATGAAGCTATTCTTTCCGTTCAATCTATCCTAGAGTTCGTACTAGAATAACACCTTAAGACACAAATCAACCAAAACCGTAATGCCACTTAGATACTCCAATGTCACCTCAAGTATCCGTGGGCATGATTATACGATATGCATCACAAAATCTCAGATTCATCTATTCAACCAACACAAAGAACTTCAAAGAGTGCCCCAAATCTTCTACCGGAGAGTCAAGACGAAAATGTGTGCCAACCCCTATGCATAGGTTCTCGAGGTCACGAAACTCGCAAGTTGATCACCAAAACATACACCAAGTGGATCACGTGATATCCCATTTTCACCACAGATAAGCACATGCAAGACATACATCAAGTGCTCTCAAATCCTTAAAGACTCAATCTGATAAGATAACTTCAATGGGAAAACTCAATCCATCACAAGAGAGTAAAGGGGGAGAAACATCATAAGATCCAACTATAATAGCAAAGCTCGCCATACATCAAGATCTTGCGAATCAAGAACACGAGAGAGAGAGAGAGAGAGATCAAACACATAGCTACTGGTACATACCCTCAGCCCCGAGGGTGAACTACTCCCTCCTCGTCATGGAGAGCGCCGGGATGATGAAGATAGCCACTGGAGAGGGATTCCCCCTCCGGCAGGGTGCCGGAACGGGTCTAGATTGGTTTTCGGTGGCTATAGAGGCTTGCGGCGGCGGAACTCCTGACCTAGGTTTCTTTCTGGAAGTTTTGGGTTATATAAGAGGTGTTGGTGTCGAGAACAAGTCAGGGGGGTCCCCGAGGCTGCCACGAGGTAGGCGGGCGTGCCTAAGGGAGTGGGGCGCGCCCCCACCCTCGTGGTGGCCTCGGCACTCTTATGGCCCATAGCCGGTACTCTGTGGGCTTCTTCTGGTCCAAAAATGATCTCCGTGAAATTTCAGGTCAATTGGACTCATTTTGGTTTTCCTTTTCTGCGATACTCAAAAATAAGGGAAAAAATGGCACTGGGCTCTAGGTTAATAGGATAGTCCCAAAAATCATATAAAATAGCATATAAATGCATATAAAACATCCAAGGTTGATAATATAATAGCATGGAACAATCAAAAATTATAGATATGTTGGAGATGTATCACGGTTTAATACCCTACTCCAGTGTGGTGTGGTGGATTGCCTCATGGGCTGAGGATAAACAGTTACAAGGGGAAGAACGGCCTCCTGAGGAGAGGTGTTCTTGTGCTTGGCGAACTTGTTTGCTGTCTGGTGGTCTGAATGATCCTCTCCCCTTGCTAAGGTGGTGGCTAGTCCTATTTATAGAGGCCCTGGTCCTCTTTCCAAATATTGAGCGGGAAGGGATCCCACAACGGCCAGGTTTGAAGGGGTACAACTAGTACAAGTTATCCTGACAAAAGTAGTCTTGGCCCGCCAAAGGCTCTAGTGGTGACGATGTCTTGGGCTCCATGGTGACCTCCGTCCTGCCGTCCTGCTGGTCTTGGTCTTATTGCACCGATATGGAAACTTTTGATTGATTCCTCAGGACTCCGCGCCTGAGCTTGCCTCTTTTGCACCAAAGAGGAAACGAGGACACTACGCTCTGGCGCCTGCCTGGTGCCCGCCTGGCCTTGGTCATCATGGCTTACGTCATGGGGACCTCGCGAGGTCTCCCTTGCCTTGATCTCTCTGCTCCTCGCGAGCCAGCCTGGTGATGTTTCCCCCGAGGAGGTCTTGCGTCGTCCGCCTCATGAGGCTTGGCCCCTCGCGAGGGTCTTGAGTGCTTGCTGGTGAAGATGGGCCGCACAGGGGCATTGGGGGAGCCACGTCGTGGGCCGCAGGCAGGCAAGTCTGGGGACTCCCATTCCTAGGACGCTGATAGTTGCCCCCGGGCCCAAGGCGGGCTCAGACTTGGCTTCGAGGCGAAGCCAAGGGGCAAGTGCAGGGCATCGCGGGCCCTAACAGCCTGCAGCCTCGGTTGACGTGTGGCGGTTGATTGGACGCGGGCGTCCTCGCTTCCTCATGCTGCCTCGGCAACTGCGCGCCTGACAAAATGCTGGAGTGGGCTACATCTTCCTTCATTGCTTTCCTTTGTCTTGCTCCAGATCCCCTTCCTTGCCCTTCGCTTGCAGAGACTCCAGATCCACCCAGACCTTCGATCTTGCCGTCAATGTCGCCCAAGAAAGCCCGAGTTACCCCGTCGCCATCCTGGTACGAGCCCGCACTTGTGGCGCCGAGCGTGCTGGAGAAGAGCCTGGACACCGTGCGCTTGATGATGGCGGAGGGTGACGAGAAGAGGAAGACTGTGCTCTGGGCCGGCTCCGCCAAGCCTGAGGACTCTAGTAGCACCTTCTACACCTTATTCATGAGTAGCATCGTCGCCGGGTTGGTTCCCCCCTTCTCCGACTTCTTCTACTCTGTCCTCAGTCACTACAAGATCCACACCCTTCATCTTCATCCCAACTCCGTCCTTCTTTTGTCGATTTTTGCCTTCTACTGCGAGGCGTACGTCGAGGTGATGCCGTCCGTGGTGCTGTTGCGCCACTTCTTCTTTGTCCGGCTTAAGGAGGGCCCCTGCTGGGGGTGTGTTGGCTTCGTCGCGGCCAACAAGACCAATGCCATCTTGAAGGCCGGGAAGAAGGCTGAGGGATTTAGGAGCAAATGGGTCCTGATGGACGCCAAGCGCGTCCACCCCTGGTTGGTGCTGCCATCGGAGATGCCTGTGTCCCACGAGGGGTGGCTTCAAGGGAAGCTCACCGACCCGCGGGCGACGCGGGTGCTAGAGAGGATGACCGCCGACCTATAGCCCGGCGATTCAAGGACAACGAAGCTGACGTCACAAAGCGTGGCTCCCCTCCAGTCGCGCCCGCGCCCACTGTGGAAACTTGGAGAAGGAGGGGACGACCTCCGCCTGCGCCTGGAGTCCTTTCCGATGAGGAATTGCGCTCTGCTCTTTGTTCCTTGGTCGGGGACGACAAAGGGTACCCGCCTGATGGCCTTGTTCCCCTGTACCAAGCATGGGCTCGTGCCGCCTGGGCCCACCGGCATCCTGGTGATGACAACTCCGATGGTCATGTCTTCGGGTGAGTCTCGTGAGGAGGGTGAGGAGGAAGAAGAGGGAGAGGAGGAGCGTGACTCGGAGGCGACCCGCGAAGGGGCGGGGGAGACCTCCCCCTTATGCAAGGCCGACATCCTCCACACCCTGCCTGATGATGATGACGAGGCTGATGTCCCCCCGGCGAGGGAGGAGCCACCCGTGGCTGGGGGCTCCTCGAGGCCCAAGGCAAGCCCCGGAGGAGGTCACCAGTCAACGTTCCGACGAGGGGCAGGTCAGTGCTGATCTCCCGAGACGATGCTCCTGCCCCGCTTCCGCTCCTGGAGCCAATGCGCCTGCGCCTTAGGCTATGAGGCTTTTAGGCTTCAAGCTTAAGAAGCGGGGGAACTATGCTGCAGTGGACCAGTATGTGTTCTTGTCCTGTCATGTTCTTGCTTCTGCTGCTTATCCTTTACACTTCTCTACTGCTTGATTAGGCCGTCGCCCACGGCAAAGAAGAGGAAGGAGGAAGAGGCGGTGCTGCTCAGGACCAGATCGCCTACGGTGGCCGCACCCTTCTCCGTGGACAAGGGCTGCGATGGCGCTCGCTCTTCTCCGGCCCGATCATCCTCGTGAGGCTTGGGAGAGCATCCTCGGGAGGAGTCAGCCCCTGTGGCCCCGCTGGCTCCAGAGGTGCCAACGTTCGGCCCGGGCGCTGGGGTCCTCGAAGCTCAGGAGCTTCTGGCCTCCTAGGCCATGGTGACGACGTCGCCTCCTCCTGCCGGACCGCAATCTCCGTGTCCTTTCGCCTCCCCTGACATCCTAGAGCGCGCTCTTTTTGCGACAGCCCTGCTGCAAGAAGATCTTCAGGGCGCCGACTCCCGCCTGGTAGCCGGGCGCCTGGAGTTGGTCTCTGGCTGGCTTCACTCAGACGTGTCTGTTCGGGCGGCACTGAGCAAGGCGGAGGCAACCTCCTAGAAGGACAAGCAGGCCGCCACTCAGGCCGCGGCCGCCCGCGAGGTGGCGCTGAAAGATGTTGTGGCCGCCCAGGATCACTGCCAGTTGCTGGAGGCCGAAATGAAGACTCTGCGCAATGAGCGTGCGGAAGAAGCTCGTGGCTGCAAGGGGAGGAGGAGAGGATGAAGGCCCGAGAGGACGCTGTCAGGGGTCGCAACACCGAGCTGGAGCAGTTGGGGAAGGCACAAGACGTGGAGCGCAGCCTGCTGGAGAAGCTGAAGCGGGAGATGGAAGCGGAGAAAGCCGAGCTTGATGCCAAGGCGAAGGTCCTGGCCGAGGACCGCGCGGCCTTCAAGATCCTAAAGGAGGGGTCCCGCAAGGCGCTGCGGTCGCTCTACGAGAAGGGTTTGGAGGAGCCGCTGGCCACCGCCAACGAGGGACCCACCCAGCTGCTTCCTTATTTGGTCGAGGCGCTTGAGGAAGTCGTGAGTGGTGTCGGCCCCTTGGCGGAGTAAGAAGCCCACATTCTTTCTTCAGATGCATTGATGCGCGTCTTCAGCCACCTCCATCTTCGTGATCCCATCGCCAACCTTGACGACCTGCAGGAACTTGTGGATGCCGAGCACTACGCAGCTGCTGCCGAAGCCGTGAAGAGCCAGGTGGAGGCCCTGCTGAAGAGGTTCCACGCCTTCGATCCGGTGCCTTCAACTGGCGGTGCTGCTGATCTTGCAACTCTGGCGGGTGGTGTAGGTGAGGGCAACACAGCTACAGGAGAAGCATCCCTTGTGGCCGACGGCGGCGTCCGGGAATGACTTGCTGACGGCTCCTTTCCTGTTTACTTTCTGCGATACACACCATGCCTCGTGGAGGCGTTAAACTTGCGTTTGGTTCAGGAGAACAATATGTCTTGTAATATTTTCTTTGAAATTGTGAGATTTCCTTTCCATTTTCTTTACGTTCTACATCGGCAGGGCCCGACCACGCACATACCTCAGCCGCCATTGGGCTGTCCGGATCACCAGGACGGACCAAGGAGTGAGGGGCTACGTGGTCAGTTAGCCTCCTGAGTCGCGATGCTCAGGAGTCCCCCTTGACACGCAAACAGCCTATAGAAAGGAGATCTGGGAGTAGGCCTAGTGTTCTATGTCGGCGAGGCCCGACCCCGCGCATACCTCAGCCGCCATTGGGCTGTCCGGATCACCAGGACGGACCAAGGAGTGAGGGGCTACGTGGTCAGTTAGGCTCCTGAGTCGCGATGCTTAGGAGTCCCCCTTGACGTTCAAACGACCTTTGTACCTTGGCTCCGCTTGGGTGGGCACGCGACGACCAGGTCCGAGGGACCTGGCAGGGTGCCGTATGCTTGGGCGTGACCCGAGCGCAGCCCCCTTGCCCAGCCCCCTCGCGCGACTCTCCCGAGGGGAGGTATTATGCTGAGGCCATACACTGAGCTTGGAGGCTCCCTGAGGTTGATACGGCCGTGAGGCCACCCTTAGTTGTTTATCACCAGCGCGGAGTATAGCGCTTCCGCACTTGCACGGGCATAGCCGCTCCTCGGCAGTGTCGACTGCCAGCGTGGAGCATGGTGCTTCCACTGGCACGTGGGAGGTGACATCCTACTACGGAGAGCCCCCAGGGCGTGTACAGCCCCGCCCTGACAGGTGGCTTGCATGGTAGGGCTAGACGAGGTGTGTCTGGGCACTCGTGAGCCAGCGCGGGATTCACGAGGCCCTACCTCAAGGCGGGTTGTGCCTGGTCTTGGTTCTTGTTGATTGCGGTGGTCCTGCGAGATGGTTAGACAACCTGCCTCGATCGAATCTCCTGAGGTTATCACACGAGAAGGCCAAGCACCAACGACCCCAGGAGGTGACGTGAACGGGGCGGCCCGCCAGACAGAGCTTCGTTGGATTTATCAATGTTGCAGGGACGGACCCGAGCACAAACGTCGTGCGTAGCCTTCTTATGCGAAGGATCCTAAAGAAAGACGATCGGCGCGCCGCTCCAGCGGTGGGCGGCAATCAAGAAGGTAGTGACGATAGGTAGCTTATGCATGGAAAGCAAACTAGCTGAGGTAAATGCAAGAACGATACATGCCACTGGGTCGGACCCGAGTGGCCTAGGGAAGGTGCAGCCTGGGGGGCGCCCCCAGCATGGTAAACTAAAGATGCAAGTGGATACATGCCACAGGGACAGGCCCATGCGACCTGGGAATAATGCGGCCCGAGGGGCGCTCCCAACTGAATGAACTTGGAAAATGTCACCTAGTTTGGTTGTCGAAGGAGTGTTTGGGTAGCTGAAGGCGTGCGTTGAAGAAGTCGCTACTCACGAGCTGTCGAGACCCTGAGGCTCGGGAGGCTCTAGTGGCTCAGGTGGCCTCCTGAGGACCGTCTCATCTCCGCCAGGACCGCATGATGCCTGGCTTCCTGGGTCACCAAGACGCTTCATAGATTGCGCTGGAAGGCGGATGCGGCGCTCGGCAGGCCGAACGGCATGTGCACAAAGCTGTGAGGTGGACCCTCACACCGACCAGCATGCGAAGGCTAGAAGCGCTCCTGAGACGCGGCCCTCTTGATCCCTAGGATGTCGATGCAGACGCGTAGCTCACCACCCTCGCCTGGGTGGGGAGCTACACCAGGTGGGCGGTGGTCTCCGCGCATTGCCCTTGCTTCCTGAAGCTCCTGAGTGGTCTTCACAATGAACTCCTTAGCGCCGGACGCTCCTCGCCCGGTGCCCTCCTAAGGGAAACGTGCCGCAAAGCATGCCTCCACGTGGTGCCCGAGCACCTCCGCCGTGATCTTAGCCAGGTCTGAGGCCCTCCAAAAGAGAGCCCCCGTGCCCTGCCCCAGGAGGGCGCCGGGCGTGCCTTCCTATGCGAGGGAGGGAGGCACCTGAAAGCACAAGTGCTCCCTAAGTGGTTTTGATAATTGATGACAACATATCTCTTGTTGGACTAACACTTCTATCTAGCATGTTTCAGATAAGTTCAACAATGGCATGGCATGGATGTGAAAGTGGAAACCTCAAAATGCTAAGGACAAAGGATTGGCTCAAGCTCAAAAGCTCAAGACTCTTCATTATATATTTTAGTGATCCAAGATCACATTGAGTCCATAGGAAAAGCCAATACTATCAAGGAGGGATGAGGTGTTGCTTAATGAGCCTCTTGCTTCATGTGCTTAATGATATGCTCCAAAATCCTCAACTACTTTCCCACATCCACATATGACCTAAACTCTAAGCCAAACTCGGTCCTACCGATTTTTCCTATCCGGCGCCACTGAGTTTCACTTGTCATTAGCCACTGCCAAACCCTAGCAATTCGGTTCTACCGATAAGGATCTCGGTCCCACCGAGATGGGGTTGCAAACTCTCTGTTACCCATTGCACTATTATCGGTCCCACCGAGTTTGTGTAATCGGTCCCACCGAGATTACAATGTAAACTCAGTGTTTCCCCTTTGTAACTTTTCAGTCTCACCGAGTTCCACTCGGTCTCACCGAAAGAGCAAATCGGTCCCACTGAGTTTGCCTGACCAACTCTCTGGTTAGCTAATTACCAAACTCGGTCTCACCGAGTTTGTGTAATCGGTCTCACCGAGATTACGTTATGCCCAAACCCTAACCGAATCGGTCCTACCGAGTTGCATGTCAGTCCCACCGAAATTCCTAACAGTCACTAGGTTTACCATTTCGGTCCGACCGAGTTTTCTGATTCGGTCCCACAGAGATTGGTAAATTGTGTGTAACGGTTGGATTTTGAGTGGAGGCTATATATACCCCTCCACCTCCTTCTCATTCGATGAGAGAGCCATCAGAACACACACACCATTCCTACTCATATGTTCTGAGAGAAAACCACCTAGTCATGTGTTGAGATCAAGACATTCCATTCCTACCATATGAATCTTGATTTCTAGCCTTCCCAAGTTGTTTTCCACTCAAATCTTCTTTCCACCAAATCCAAATCCTATGAGAGAGAGTTGAGTGTTGGGGAGACTATCATTTGAAGCACAAGAGCAAGGAGTTCATTACCTACACACCAAAATCCTCAACGACTTTCCCACATCCACATATGACCTAAACTCTAAGCCAAACTCGGTCCTACCGATTTTTCCTATCCAGCGCCACCGAGTTTCACTTGTCATTAGCCACTGCCAAACCCTAGCAATTTGGTTCTACCGATAAGGATCTCGGTCCCACCGAGATGGGGTTGCAAACTCTCTGTTACCCATTGCACTATTCTCGGTCCCACCGAGTTTGTGTAATCGATCCCACCGAGATTGCAATGTAAACTCAGTGTTTCCCCTTTGTAACTTTTCGGTCTCACCGAGTTCCACTCGGTCTCACCGAAAGAGCAAATCGGTCCCACTGAGTTTGCCTGACCAACTCTCTGGTTAGCTAATTACCAAACTCGGTCTCACTGAGTTTGTGTAATCGGTCTCACCGAGATTACGTTATGCCCAAACCCTAACCGAATCAGTCCTACCGAGTTGCATGTCAGTCCCACCGAAATTCCTAACGGTCACTAGGTTTACCATTTCGGTCCGACCGAGTTTTCTGATTCGGTCCCACCGAGATTGGTAAATTGTGTGTAACGGTTGGATTTTGAGTGGAGGCTATATATACCCCTCCACCTCCTTCTCATTCGATGAGAGAGCCATCAGAACACACACACCATTCCTACTCATATGTTCTGAGAGAAAACCACCTACTCATGTGTTGAGATCAAGACATTCCATTCCTACCATATGAATCTTGATTTCTAGCCTTCCCAAGTTGCTTTCCACTCAAATCTTCTTTCCACCAAATCCAAATCCTATGAGAGAGAGAGTTGAGTGTTGGGGAGACTATCATTTGAAGCACAAGAGCAAGGAGTTCATTACCTACACACCATTTGTTACTTCTTGGAGAGTGGTGTCTCCTAGATTGGCTAGGTGTCACTTGGGAGCCTCCGACAAAATTGTGGAGTTGAACCAAGGAGTTTGTAAGGGCAAGGAGATCGCCTACTTCGTGAAGATCTACCGCTAGTGAGGCAAGTCCTTCATGGGCGATGGCCATGGTGGGATAGACAAGGTTGCTTCTTCGTGGACCCTTTGTGGGTGGTTGCTTCTTCGTGGACCCTTCGTGGGTGGAGCCCTTCGTGGACTCGCGCAACCATTGCCCTTGGGTGGAGCCCTGTGTGGACTCGCGCAACCGTTACCCTTCGTGGGTTGAAGTCTCCATCAACGTGGATGTAGGATAGCACCACCTATCCGAACCACGGGAAAAACATCCGTGTCTCCAATTGTGTTTGAAATCTCCAAACCCTTCCCTTTACATTCTTGCAAGTTGCATGCTTTACATTCCGCTGCTCATATACTCTTTGCATGCTTGCTTGATATGTATTGTGTGTATTGAAATTGTGCTTAAACTCCACTCAAACCGAAAAAGCTTAAAAATTGCAACTTTAGCACAAAGTGTCTAATCACCCCCCTCTAGACACATCTACTTCTAGATCCTACAAGTGGTATCAGAGCTTTGGTCTCCATTGCCTTGGTTTAATCACCATTGGAGGAAGATGGATGTGTCTACTCTAGGGAGTCTTAGACATAGAGTGCCTATTTTTGATGGATAGTACTTTCATGAGTGGAAAAATGAGATGCTTGTAATCTTCAATCAATATCATTTGAACAAGTATATTGCTAGCCCTTGTGCACCCCATATTGATCCCTTGCATCCTACCCTAGATGAAGATATTGACATGATTCGCAATCTTAGAACTATTGAGCTCATCATTAGAGGATTGCCCAAAAATCTGATTGCTAGTTTGCCTACTCAAGATGGTGCCTATACTATATGGAAATTTCTTGAGGAACGATTTCCCAATCACTCCTTGAAAACTTTAGATGAAATTCTCCATAAATCCATTGCCTTGAGTAAGATGAACTCTAGTGATCCTAGTTTTGGTAAATGTCTTCTTGAACTTGCCAATCTTAAGCATGCTAAAGGGGATGTTGGAATCATTAATGATATCATACTCAAAGCTATGAGAATTCATAAAAGTAACCACTTTGATCATGTATCTAATGAATTGCCCTCTCTAGGAAATGACGAGTCACAAGATCATGATGAACATGAATATTATGATGATGATGATAGTGACTTCGATCTCGACAATGCAATGAGACATTTTGGTCTTATGGCAAATCTTCGGGGATATGAATCAGGAGGAAAGGAATGGGTTCTTGATAGTGGATGTACTGATCATATGACCGGAGATGAAGAGATGTTTCGTGAGCTTGCTGAAAACAATGACCCTCGAAAATATGTCACCTTTGGTGATAATTCAAAGGGTAAAGTGGTTGGCCTTGGTAAGGTGGCCATCTCACATGATAGTTCCATTCAAAATGTCATGCTCGTTGAATCTCTTGGCTATAACTTACTTTCTGTATCTAGACTTGCTGATTTCGGTTTGAATGTCCTATTTACTGAGGTAGATTGCCAAGTATTTCATCGGGACAATCATAAAATGGTCTTTACTGGTATGCGTAGAGGTGATCTTTACATTGTCGATTTCTCTAAAAAGGCACAACCTAAAACTTGCTTTGTTGCTAAATCCTCAAAAGGTTGGTTGTGGCATAGACGACTAGGTCACGTTGGCATGAGAATCCTTGACAAGCTTATTAAAGGAAATCATATCCTTGGAGTTAACGATGTCATATTTGATAAGGATAGACTTTGTAGTGCTTGTCAAGCAGGTAAACAGGTTGGAGGAAGACATCCAGTGAAGAACATCATGACCACAAGGAGGCCACTTGAGCTACTTCACATGGATCTTTTTGGTCCCAATGCCTACAAGAGTCTCGGTGGAAATTCCTTTGGTCTAGTTATAGTTGATGATTTTTCAAGATTTACGTGGGTGTTTTTCCTCAATGACAAATCGCAGGTCCAGAAGATCTTCAGAAACTTCGCTAGGAAAGCCCAAAATCAGTTTGATGTGAAGATCAGGAAGGTTCGGAGTGACAACGGAACAGAGTTCAAGAACGCAAATGTGGACTCCTTTCTTGACGAAGAAGGGATTTCACACGAGTTCTCGCCTACATACACACCTCAACAAAATGGAGTTGTTGAGAGGAAGAACCGGACGCTCATTGAAATGGCAAGGACAATGCTTGATGAATACAAGACGCCAAAGCACTTTTGGGCAGAAGCGGTTGAGACAGCTTGTCATGCAACAAATCGCTTATACCTTCACAAGCTACTCGGCAAGACAGCATACGAGCTCCTCACCGGTAACAAGCCTCAAGTTGGATACTTTCGAGTATTCGGCTCAAAGTGCTACATTCTTGATAAGCATCGTCGTTCAAAGTTTGCTCCTAAATCTCATGAAGGTTTTCTACTTGGTTATGGCTCGAACTCTCACACTTACCATGTCTACAACAATTTCACCCGAAAGGTTGAAGAGACGGTAGATGTGAAGTTTGATGAATCTAATGGCTCGCAAGTAGAGCAATTGCCAATTGATGTAGGAGACAAAGACCCTTCAGAAGCAATTCAAGATTTGTCCATTGGCAAAATTCGTCCAATGGAGGTGAAGGAGAGTACTTCATCCGTCCAAGTGGAATCTTCTACTTCACAACAAGGTGAACCAAGAATCGACACGGAAGCATCCACAAGTGGGACACACCAAGATGAAGAAAACGAGGAAGTACGTCAAGATGAACATCAACAACCTCCTTCTCCACCACGACAAGAGAATGACGACGTCAACAATGAAGAAGGCCAAGAAGAAGAACAAGATGAAGAAGATGCTCAACAAAGACCCAAGCAAAAGCTCTCATGAGTTCGAGCAAGAATTGCCAAAGATCATCCCGTCGAGCAAATTCTCAATGATATACAAACCGGGAGAATCACTCGCTCAAAAACTCGTTTAGCTAACTTTTGTGAAAACTATTCATTCATCTCGAGCATTGAACCAATGAAGGTTGAAGAAGCATTGGAAGATCCGGATTGGATAAACGCTATGCATGAAGAGCTACATAATTTTGAGAGAAACCAAGTTTGGACATTGGTTGAGAAGCCCGACAACAACCACAACATCATTGGTACCAAATGGGTGTTTCGCAACAAGCAAGATGAAGATGGACAAGTGGTTCGCAACAAAGCACGCCTCGTCGCCCAAGGATACACACAAGTCGAAGGTATGGACTATGGTGAGACATATGCTCCCGTTGCTAGACTTGAGTCCATTCGCATCTTACTTGCCTATGCTAATCACCATAATATCACCTTGTACCAAATGGACATTAAAAGTGCTTTTCTAAATGGAGAAATAGAGGAGGAAGTTTATGTCAAACAGCCTCCCGGCTTTGTCAATCCTAATAAACCAAATCATGTTTACAAACTTCACAAAGCCCTTTATGGTCTTAAACAAGCTCCTAGAGCATGGTATAAATGCTTGACCAAGTTCCTTACTACAAGTGGTTTTGAAATTGGTAAAATTGACTCTACTCTTTTCACTAAAAACGTTAATGGAGAACTTTTTGTATGCCAAATTTATGTTGATGACATCATATTTGGTTCAACTAACCCTCTCTTTAGTGAAAAGTTTGGAAAGCTAATGTCAGAGAAGTTTGAGATGTCTATGATGAGTGAACTCAAATTCTTTCTCGGGTTGCAAATCAAGCAAACTAAAGAAGGTACATTTGTCTCTCAAACAAAGTACACCAAGGACTTATTCAAGAAGTTCAACATGCAAGAATGCAAAGGTATATCTACACCAATGCCTACTAGTGGACATAATGATTTGACCAAAGATGGTGAACCCGTTGATCAAAAGGTTTATCGCTCTATGATTGGTTCATTGTTATACCTATGTGCTTCATGTCCGGATATTATGCTAAGTGTGTGCATGTGTGCTCGATATCAAGCTGCTCCTAAAGATTGTCATCTTAAGGCTGTGAAAAGGATAGTGAGATATTTAATCCATACACCAAAATTTGGCATTTGGTATCCTACGAGGTCTTCTTTTGATCTTGTTGGCTATTCCGACTCAGATTATGCCGGAGACAAGGTTGATAGAAAGTCCACTTCGGGTACTTTTCAATTTCTTGGTAGATCTCTTGTGTCTTGGTCTTCCAAGAAACAAAACTCGGTATCCTTATCCACCGCCGAAGCGGAATACATTGCCGCTGGTTCATGTTGTGCTCAATTACTTTGGATGACCCAAACTCTTAAAGATTATGGGATTTATGTGAAACATGTTCCACTGCTTTGTGACAATGAAAGTGCTATCAAAATTGGTTATAATCCTATACAACATTCTCGAACTAAGCATATTGAAGTTCGTCATCATTTCATTCGAGATCATGTTGCTAAGGGTGACATCAATCTTAAGCATGTTCGCACCGATAAACAATTGGCGGATATATTCACTAAACCGCTTGATGAGAAAGTGTTTTGCAGGTTGAGAGGATAATTGAACATCATTGATGCTTCGAACTTGGAGTAGAAACTCCATTGGATACATGCAAGACATGAGCTTATGACTAATCCATGATGTATCTCTTATGATAACTATTTTATGTCTTGGATATATTTGTACCTTGCATGTTGTCTAACCCATGTAGGTGCTTCGTTGAATCTAATTCCATGAGATTGCGACTCACTCACATCTTGAGCAACCTCTATATCACCAAGACTCTACACAATGGTGGTTGAAGACAAGGAAGCACAAAACCATTCAAACATATCCTTTGACAAATTCTATGTTGAGCTTCATGATTGTCATTTTTTTGGATACACAAGTGCTCTTCCTTGCAAGAACTAACCCATGTAGGTAGATGAACTCAAACTCCAAGTGGTGCTCCCAACTCTTGATGAGCTACATCAACCTTGAGCACCCACACAAGTTCAACTACATGAGCAAGAGCCACACCACCACCCAAGGTATGTTATTCCATCTTAGAGAAGCTTTACTCCAAGACATGAGTCAAAGCAACTCAACAAGATGTGAATACATCAAGATGCTTAAACGAAAAATGGTAACCCCATTTTGAGCTTAAACGATGAGTATGACCTATGATCAAGTGTCCTCACTTGACTCCTAAGTCAATATACTCTAACATAGGTGACTATGTCACCGCCCAACTCTAGATGAAGTTCTCTTGTGTTCCTTTCTGTGTTATTGCAGTTGTCTCATGCATGTTTAAGTTTCTTTTCTTTAACAAAAAAAACTTCATCTAGATCTTTCAGTTTCTTCTCTTTTCTCTTTGTTTTTGTTCTGCATTTTCTGCATTTAATTCCTTGCAAATCCTTCAGGTAATTCATTGCAAATCTTTGTGAGATCTTTCTTGTCTAGTGAGCTGAGGTGACAAGTGTGTTTCTATGCGTAAACTCGGTACCACCGACTTGCAAATTTCGGTCCAACCGAATATTTCGGTACCACCGAAATATGCCACTCGGTGCCACCGACTTTGCAATCAGAAAGCCACTTTGCCACTTATTCTACATTTCTTCGGATCCAGCTCCACTCAATGAATCTTGTCCTCTACAAGCATCACAATTTTATCCTCTGCTTTGTGCTGAATCTCAAGGACCAAACCTATTTGACGGATTCCAGGAAAAATCTTCTTGGAAATTGATGTCAAAGGGGGAGAGAGAGATCACATCAAAGCCTGTAGGAAAGAGAGATCACATCAAGAGGGAAAAAGTATTAAGGGGGAGAGAAAGTCTCAAGGATCCCAGATGTTGTTAAGGGGGAGAGAAAAATACTCAAGGATCCCAGATGCTAGATGTTCAAGAGGAGAGATGCCACATGTCTTTTTGGGGGAAAGACATGTTCATATGAACTCATTTGAATTTAGTTCTATTCAGCTCTGATTTTCTGTCTCCTATCTTCTCCCAATATCCCATGTAAGATTCAGGGGGAGCAAGACACCTAAAGGAGAAGAAATCAGCCAAATTCATTGCATATCTTTATTCGTGGGGACATGTTGAATCCAATGTGGTACCTTGTACTCACTCTCCACATGTCATCCCAATCTTGGTATTCTTGTGGTTTCTCTTGTTTGCTCTGGCTAGTGGACGTACCTGTGTTATCTAACCTTGTTTGTGCAGGTTCATTCCATTCTAAGCCAACTCGAGACCACAAGGTAAGTATATGCATCAAAATCATGAGTATGAGGAGTTCTTGCTTATGTACATACTGTTTGCAAGAAGGACTCTTGAGCATGAAGGTATTTTTCTTGATAATCTTTTGCTCTGATGCATATGGCCAAGATACATGTAACACATTGCCTGCTCTGTCATGTTTATGCTCTCACATGCCTCTATATTTCATATTTACATGAGTGCATACATGTAGGGGGAGCCTATGCTTGTTACATGTCCTTCCAAAGCTTTAATTGCTGTTCTTTATATCTTTATCTAAAGCTTTGATGTATGTTGCCATCAATTATCAAAAAGGGGGAGATTGAAAGCACAAGTGCTCCCTAAGTGGTTTTGATAATTGATGACAACATATCTCTTGTTGGACTAACACTTCTATCTAGCATGTTTCAGATAAGTTCAACAATGGCATGGCATGGATGTGAAAGTGGAACCCTCAAAATGCAAAGGACAAAGGATTGGCTCAAGCTCAAAAGCTCAAGACTCTTCATTATATATTTTAGTGATCCAAGATCACATTGAGTCCATAGGAAAAGCCAATACTATCAAGGAGGGATGAGGTGTTGCTTAATGAGCCTCTTGCTTCATGTGCTTAATGATATGCTCCAAAATCCTCAACTACTTTCCCACATCCACATATGACCTAAACTCTAAGCCAAACTCGGTCCTACTGATTTTTCCTATCCATCGCCACCGAGTTTCACTTGTCATTAGCCACTGCCAAACCCTAGCAATTCGGTTCTACCGATAAGGATCTCGGTCCCACCGAGATGGGGCTGCAAACTCTCTGTTACCCATTGCACTATTCTCGGTCCCACCGAGTTTGTGTAATCGGTCCCACCGAGATTGCAATGTAAACTCAGTGTTTCCCCTTTGTAACTTTTCGGTCTCACCGAGTTCCACTCGGTCTCACTGAAAGAGCAAATCGGTCCCACCGAGTTTGCCTGACCAACTCTCTTGTTAGCTAATTACCAAACTCGGTCTCACCGAGTTTGTGTAATCGGTCTCACCGAGATTACGTTATGCCCAAACCCTAACCGAATCGGTCCTACCGAGTTGCATGTCAGTCCCACCGAAATTCCTAACAGTCACTAGGTTTACCATTTCGGTCCGACCGAGTTTTCTGATTCGGTCCCACCGAGATTGGTAAATTGTGTGTAACGGTTGGATTTTGAGTGGAGGCTATATATACCCCTCCACCTCCTTCTCATTCGATGAGAGAGCCATCAGAACACACACACCATTCCTACTCATATGTTCTGAGAGAAAACCACCTACTCATGTGTTGAGATCAAGACATTCCATTCCTACCATATGAATCTTGATTTCTAGCCTTCCCAAGTTGCTTTCCACTCAAATTTTCTTTCCACCAAATCCAAATCCTATGAGAGAGAGTTGAGTGTTGGGGAGACTATCATTTGAAGCACAAGAGCAAGGAGTTCATTACCTACACACCATTTGTTACTTCTTGGAGAGTGGTGTCTCCTAGATTGGCTAGGTGTCACTTGGGAGCCTCCGACAAAATTGTGGAGTTGAACCAAGGAGTTTGTAAGGGCAAGGAGATCGCCTACTTCGTGAAGATCTACCGCTAGTGAAGCAAGTCCTTCGTGGGCGATGGCCATGGTGGGATAGACAAGGTTGCTTCTTCGTGGACCCTTTGTGGGTGGTTGCTTCTTCGTGGACCCTTCGTGGGTGGAGACCTTCGTGGACTCGCGCAACCATTGCCCTTGGGTGGAGCCCTGTGTGGACTCGCGCAACCGTTACCCTTCGTGGGTTGAAGTCTCCATCAACGTGGATGTAGGATAGCACCACCTATCCGAACCACGGGAAAAACATCCGTGTCTCCAATTGCATTTGAAATCTCCAAACCCTTCCCTTTACATTCTTGCAAGTTGCATGCTTTACATTCCGCTGCTCATATACTCTTTGCATGCTTGCTTGATATGTATTGTGTGTATTGAAATTGTGCTTAAACTCCACTCAAACCGAAAAAGCTTAAAAATTGCAACTTTAGCACAAAGTGTCTAATCACCCCCCTCTAGACACATCTACTTCTAGATCCTACAGCACCCCAGGCGCGGGCGCTGATCCTGAGGTGGCGCCGCTCCCCTGAGGCCCAGTGTGGAGTAGTTGCTTCATATTGTTGGGGTTGGCCTTAGGAGGGTACTGCAAACACGCACTGTTAGGGTCTTCGACTACTGCGGCTTGGAAGGCGCGCTCGAGGGAGCACACCGTGTCTCTTTCTTCGCAGGGGACTGTGATGATTCCACCGCTTCCCGGCATCTTGAGGACGTTGTAGCCATGGTGGGTGACTGCCATGAATCTGGCTAGCACTGGGTACTCGAGGATGGCATTGCAGGGCAAGCGGATGTGGGCGACATCGAAGTCGACGAGCTTGGTGTGGTAGTTGTCGCGCTGACCGAAGGTGTCAGGGAGACGAACTTGCCCTATCGGGTGGTGGAGCTGTCAGTAACTCCTGAGAAGGGCTTGGTGGGCTGAAGCTGATCATATGGCACTTGAAGGCTATCAAACGTCTCGATGGACAGGACACTGAGCCCTGCACCGCCATCAATGAGGGTCTTGGTGACTTGGACATTGCTTATGACGGGTGAATAGAGCATCGGGAGGACGCCAACGGTTGCCGTGCATTTGAGTTGGTCCGCTGAGCTAAAGGTGATGGTGTACTTGGACCATCCGAGCGGGTGCGTGGCCTCGAGCTTGGGGAGGGCTGCATTCACCTCGCGGGAGAACTGCTTGAAGGTGGGCTAGGAAGCCGAGGCCTGAGCACCACCCAAGATGCAAGAGATCGCGCGCGGCTCCTGGAAGCCCCCAGCCCCTTCATCTTCTTGGTGGTCGTCGTTCCTCCTTGGCGGTGGCGGCATCAGAGGGAGGCCAGGATTGCCCTCAGGACAGTCCTCATGAGGCTGGTCACTCCAGGCGCCCTCACGAGGCTGGTCGCGCCACTCTTGGCGGGGCCCGCGGTCATCCCAACGTCCTCCACCTCGTCCACTTCCTCGGCCTTAGCCCCGGTCGCTGCGCTCAGGGCATCGACCGAAGCGTCCATCTCGAATGGCCCTGAGCTCTTGACAATCATTGGTGTTGTGGCTGCGCATGTTTTGGAAGGCGCAGAACATACGGCAGCCCTTGTACGACTCGAGGAGGTCCCGGCCGCGCTTTGTGTCTCGCTCTACCGCGAGTACGACCACTCCTTTTTGCTTCACGTCCTTGACCTTGGCCTTCTTCTCCTCTGGATCTGCAGCAGGGCCCTCAGCTCTTGCACACTTGGTTGCTATGTTGAATAGCTCCAAAGTCGTGCACATCTCCTCATGGATGGTGAGTTCCTCCTTCATCTTGATATCACGGACGCCATCGGAAAACGCTGAGATGATGGCCTCGTCCGTCACCTTGGGGATCTTGAGACGCACCTTGTTGAAGCGCTGGATGTACTTCTGCAGGGTCTCTCCCGGCTATTGCTTGACGCGACGCAGGTCACCCACGGCCGGAGATCGGTCACGTGTGCCCTGGAAGTTGGAGACGAAGCGGTCGCACATCTCACCCCAGGAGGAGATCAAGCCTGGAGGCAGGTTCAGGAGCCATGATCGGGCGCCGTCCTTGAGAGCCATGGGAAACTAGTTCGCCATGACCTTTTCATCGCCCTTGGCCGCCTCGATGCTCAGCTTGTAAAGCTGCAGGAATTCTGCGGGGTCGGGGGTGCCGTCGTAGCGTGGAGGCGGTCCGACTTGAACTTGCCTAGCCAAAAGATGCTATGCAGCTCGGGAACGAGAGCCCAGCAGCCCGCGGTGGCCACCGGGGCCCTCTGCAGGGGCGAAGCCTGCCCTTGATGCCCGCGCACCACCACCACAGGTGGCACGTGGTCTTGTTGTGGTGCCAGGAGCACTGGAGCATTTTCTTGCGGCCGGGGAACCTCTCGGCAGCTTCCTTCTTCGTGTGCGGGAACACGGCACGGTGGGTCACGCTGTGGGACCACACGTCTTGGGGCGAGGACGCCGTCTTGACGCGGAGGAGGCAGAGGTGCTTCATGAGCCGCGTGTCCTGGCGCGAGGGAGCCGTCTTGGTACGGAGGAGGCGGAGGCACTCCATGAGCTACATTGCCCGCAACTGGAGGTGGGCGAGGCAGCGAGAGGGATGGTGCAGGAGAGCCTCCAGCGCCGCTGACGAGCTCGGCGATGCGGTCCAACCAGTCCTTGTAGAGGTCATCGACCGGGCGGTAACGTGTGCCATGAGCAGCGCGGCCTGCGCGTCTATGGGTGGGCGGCGAGCGTGAGACGACGAGCCGGCCGGAGTTTGCGACGGGGTGGCGGTGCGGCCGCATGGAGGGGTGCAGTGAGGAGGCCTGCTGCTCGTTTGCCGCCAGGCTAGTGGCGGCATTAGCAAAAAGGGAGAACGACGGGGAGGCCCGACGACAAGCGCCTTCTGAGCAACATGGGCGGCGAGGCGGCCCGGCGCTCGGCGCGGGCTCGGCGCACGTCCAGCATGGGTGTGGTGGAGCGAAGGGACGCGGATCAGCGGAAGGGAAGCTTCAGTGCACCCCTACCTGGCGCGCCAAATGTCGAAATTTGGGTTCCGGCAAAACCCTTCAGGTTCGAACACTGGGGTGCGTATGAATATCTCTCCCCTCTAGCTCTCGCCCTCACCACAATCTCAAGTCTTGGCGTGTCGAACTCGCAGAACGAAGGAACACAAGATTTATACTGGTTCGGGCCACCGTTGCGGTGTAACACCCTACTGCAGTGTGGTGTGGTGGATTGCCTCGTGGGCTGAGGATGAACAACTACAAGGGGAAGAACAGCCTCTTGAGGAGAGGTGTTCTTGTGCTTGGCGAGCTTGTCTGGTGTCTGGTGGTCTGAATGATCCTCTCCCCTTGCTAAGGTGGTGGCTAGTCCTATTTATAGAGGCCCTGGTCCTCTTCCCAAATATTGAGCGGGAATGGATCCCACAACGGCCAACTTTGAAGGGGGACAACTAGTACAAGTTATCCTGACAAAAGTAGTCTTTGCCTGCCAAAGGCTCTGGTGGTGACGCCGTCTAGGGCTCCACGGTGACCTCTGTCCTGCTGTCCTGCTGGTCTTGGTCTTGTTGCGCCGATATGGAAACCTTTGCTTGATGCCTCGGGACTCCACGCCTGAGCTTGCCTCTTTATTACCAAAGAGGAAACGAGGACACTATGCACGCTGGTGCCCGCCTGGCCTTGGTCATCATGGCTTACGTCATGGGGACCTCGCGAGGTCTCCCTTGCCTTGATCTCTCCGCCCCTTGCGAGCCAGCCTGGTGAGGCTGCCCCCAAGGCGGTCTTGCGTCGTCCTCCTCGTGAGGGTCTTGAGTACTTGCTGGTGAAGATGGGCCACACAGGGCCGCTGGTGGAGCTACATCGTGGGCCGCAGGCAGGCTAGTGTGGGGACCCCCGTTCCCAGAATGTCGACAATATTGTACTAGAATTAATCGTTCAGCTGTCGCTCTTTCGACATACTGTTTGTTTAGACCTTAACTGTTTTCAATCTTCATGTCTACTTAGGCAGTGCCACCACATGGAAAAAAATGTATAACCAGTCGGTGGCGTAATAAGCACAAGGATTTTCTTAGTTCTCATGACATTCGTTTGAAGACAATAACGATGGAAGTATATGCATCCAACCAGGTAAACAGAAGCTTTGTCACATTCTTCCTATTGAATACGAGGTTATTATTGTCCACGAGGCTTAAGTTTTACTGCAAGAGATTTCTCACGGACGGACAGGTTGGACAACAAAAAAAAGAAGTTTCAGGTGGACAAATGGGCTTCTAAACGTGCTCGGCTTCTATTTACAACAAGTTGTAGTCATCCTGAAATAATTGTTTTTGCACATGATGTTCCTTTTATGGATCAAGCCGATCCATTTGTTTGTGACTGCGAAAAAGAGTGGTTGGGTTGGATGTTACTTCCATGTTCAATCTAGGTTTTCTCTAAAAATTTGATGAACAATTAATCCTTGGGCTTTTTGTACCATTTGTAAGCTTGAGTTGCTTGTTGTTGCCCTCGTACTCCCCTCCACCTGCCACTACACTGCCGCATCTTCCACGGCTGCTGTTCGTTCCCGTCCAAGGCCTAGCCGTCATTCTCCGCCTTGGTTCACTCGCTGTGCCCGCCGCCGTATGGCATTGTGAACATGGTCAACAAGCTCCCCGCAAAAAAACATGGTCAACAACCAAGAGGAATCAGGAGATGACTGTACGTGGAGAGGCTGACAGTAGGGACCCACCAGGGTCATTCCATTATACAAGCAGGTGCCTCGTTATTACATGCCAAAAAATGTACTTCCTCCTAATTCCTCGCTGCTAGAAAATCACTTAAATGTCTTAAAAGGTCAAATGACCCCTGAAATTTTACAAATTTTGACATGACAGTTGTATTAGTACTAGAAAATTTCTTGTTCATTTAAAACACCATCCGTTGCCACTTTACTCCAAATTTGTCTTTCACAGCTAATAAACAATATGTACAACATCACACACAGTTGTTTTCTAGGAACCGTTTGCGATGAAAATATCTGGGTCTATTTAAGTCTCCCTCCTTAAGTTTCATCGGCTCGTCTGCTCCAGTGCCGGCAACCCCCGAATCCACGAATCCCAATCGCCATTCCCGCACCCCCTTCTTGCAGAGATGACACCGTGGAAACGCTTCGTGAAGGTCCGTACGATGGCCGCGTCCCCCCCCCCCCGAGCGCTGCCCCCCTATGCCGAGAGCGCGGCCGCCTACACCGAGACTGTCGTGGCATCCACATTGAGCACGCCCGCTTCTGCCGAGAGGGCGTCTGCGGCAGCTGACAGGGCAGCCGCGGCGGCCGAGACGGCTGCAGCTACTACTGCGACGACGGATGCAAACGCCGAGAGCACTCGAGCTGCCGTCTATGCCGCCGATGTCGCCCTGGCCCGGGTCGAGGCCATCCACGCCAAGATCGAGGATGCACACGCCAAGATATTCCAGGCCACCTCGGACTCCCGCATGCAACCCACGTCTAAAAAGGCGACGATGGCTATGGAGCACCTGCTTCCTCATGAGGTCGTCGAGCGGGAGCTGGAGATGCATGAGGCGGCGGAGATCAAGGAGCGCTGGGAGGAGGATTTGCGCGTGGTCGAGGTCGATGTAGAGAAGAGTCTGTCCGTTGAGGAATTGGCGGTGGAGTACCAACGCGAGCTCTAGCGCAGCCACTACTACGAGTACTACAACCTTGAAGGTGGCGCCGACGACGAGGAAGAGGACGCGGTCGACTTCAGCAAGGGGGGCGCGGAGTCCACCAACGGCAGCATGTCGCCAGGACAACTCATCAACGTCTCATCTCATACCGGTGATGCATAGGCCAGCGCGGTGGTGGATTTGTTAAAATTACACAACAAGCGGATAACACCAGGGACCCAGCAGCACGCCTAGTTGTTTTTTAGTTTCAGAGACGGACCTCAACTGCACGATGTGCGGGAGCTATGGCCCATCTAGCCCATGCTTACGCTTTTATTTATGCACATGACGAGCCCAGTTCATATCTTTTTTATTTCTGAAAATGGCTAGACCAGTTCTTTTTTTGGTGAACACCAAAGCCGAGGCCTACTTGCTTTTCTCAGCCCTGCTGGGCAGCAAATCTTTCAAGACCAGGAGGGAGGGATGTAAAGTAGTAAGAAATGGGCTTCCCCAGAAAATGGGCTGTAAGTTGTAAGAAATGGGTTGTAAATTTTTAAACCAAAGCCAACCGACAATTACATTAAAATATCATTTTTTCTAGATTTCTCTACTCTCTACTCTTATAAAAACCAAATCCAAATAGCAATTACATTAAAAGATCATCCTTTGTCCCACAAGATAAACTTCTCATACAAATGCATCTTCATGTTCCGTGCAACGCACGGGCATCTTGCTAGTTAAGATTTTAAATTTCATTCAATTTTTTGTAGAGAATTGTTTTTTGAATTTTATTTTGATATAAGTTTTTAAAAATTATTTTAACGCGACTCGAAATTTCGTGATTAAAAGAGTTCGAACCCCACCGAAATGTGAAAATTTTCGTTGATTTTTTTTAGCAGTGCCCAGAATATGTGGTCTGTAATGCTAATAAAAAGATTATGGGCTTCAAATATCCTTAAGAATTAGCAAATGGTCTGTAAATTATTGAAAATAATGGATAATGGGTTGTATGTTGTTTTCCACATATTTGGAGCCTGACTTCTGGGCCTATTAGGTTGACGATGACGCTGTCTTAAATTTTTTTGACACATAGCAAGGCTTTGTCAACTTCTTCAACACAGAGCAGTGACTGTTGGATGTCCATCCAATGGCCGCCGTGCTTCTTCATCCTCTGATCTTCCTACTCCAGCCACCCAAACCAGCACCGACGGGACTGCCTGCTCCCTCCCCCCGTGGCTGCTTATGTTGCCGCCAGGCCATCCCTCTGCACACCTGCACATCCTGTTATTTTCCGGTGACGTCAGCCTCACCCTGCAGCCGACAAGTCAGTGCTCGTACACCTCTCAGCGTGGGCATCCACTGCGGTAGCTTCACCGGCTCCGGGTCGTTCCCTTCCCGGGCCTCGCCCTCGTCCACCGCATTTGTGCCCTCGGCACGATGAGGTCAACATGGTCAACAAACAATAGCCATAGGAAGAGGCTGACAGTAGGGGTCCACACAAGGAAATGCCTCCTTATTACACGTAAAATAATGATTCCTCCACCTGACAACTGGGACCCACCGAAAGGGCCTTTGTATTTCTTAAAAAACGTCCCCCACTGTCAGCTCGGACCCACCAGCTATATCTTCGCACACAAGGAAGTGCCTCCTTATTACGGACAAAAATATGAATACTCCCCCTACTAGCTGGGACCCACAATTGTGGGAGGCTGACTTGTGGGCCTACTAAGATGACGTGGACCGAGGGCTTTGTCAACCTAGTCAATATGAACGATTCTAGCTCCAGTGACCGTACGATGTCCATCGAACAGCCATAGTGCTTCTTCAACCTCTGGTCTTTTCGCTCCAGCCGCCCAAAGCAGCGCCGATCATGCTGCCTGCTCCTGCCTCCCGTGGCCGGCTATGCTGCCGCGGAGGCCTCACCGCCCCCTACTACTCCCACCGCTGGCCAGGCCATCCCTCCACTCACCCACACCCCATATTATTCTGCGGCGATGGCAGCCTCACACCAAAGCTGAACTAGTGAACCCTCGTACTCCTCTCCGCGTGGGCATCCACTGCCTCATCTTCCCCGGCTCCTTGTCGTCCCCTTCCTAGGCCTCGTCGTCGTCCACCGCCCAGGTGCTCTTGGCGCGGTGTGGTCAACGTGGTCAAGGAACGACTTCCATTGGAAGAGTACTGTACATGGAGAGGCTGACAGCTGGGTCCACGGCCGCAGCAAGGAAGTGCCTCCTTATTACGCGGAAAATAATGATTCCTCCACCTGACAGCGGGGACCCACTGGTCGGGCCACCATATTTGACGAAAGAACGTTCCCCCCTGACTGTTGGGACCCACCAGCTACATCTTCGCACGCAAGGAAATGCGTCCATATTACGGGCAAAAAAAATGATCCGCCCCCTGACTGCTGGGACCCACCAGCTACATCTTCGCATGCAAGGAAGTGCCTAACAGTCGAGACCCACCCTGTCGAAGCATACGTAGCGTTGTCATTCTGGTCGCGAACGTGTACCTACATACGATCGGTCTGTCTGCAGGCTGAAGCGATGAACCGTGGCCGTGCAAGGAAGGGCACGTGTCGTAGTACAGGCGCACACATGTCGTAGTAGAGGCACGCACGTAGCATGTACACGTACGTACAGCGGCCAGGGTGCAAGAAAGTAAATACAGCCACGTACGTACATACGTGTGGGGTCTCGAATGCCTACTCACGCATACATACGGCCAGGGCTCGTGTACATGGCTGGGTCGGAATGGATAAACTGCGTCGTCATCATGTTCATGGGGAGCTAACCGGCTGGGTCGGAACGGAATGCGTCATCGTGTTCATCGGGAGCCAACCGGCTTGGACGGAACAACCGATGGAAACGAGGCATGGCGTACCGCAGAACGGAGGAAACGGCCTTGTGTTTGACCGGTCACAGTCAAAACAGGATCCTATTCATCGGGAGGGGTCTGGTGTACCACAAAACGGAGGAAACGGACTTCTCTTGGACTCCTACTGTTGAAACGGGGTCATGTTGACCGGGAGGGGTGTGGCATACTTCAAAACGGAGGAAACGGACTTGTGTTGAAGCGCTACAGTCGAAACAGAGGTCTTGTTCATCGGGAGAGGTGTGGCGTACCGCAAAACGGGACTCCACAGGATACTTTTCATCCCCATCGTCGATCTCCTCCAGCCTCCATGGGCTACTGTTCATCCACCGTCGACCTCCTCCAGCCTCCACCTGCGACTGTTCATCCATGGGCTCCTGTTCATCCAGCCTCCACCGCTACTGTTCAACCAGCCCTCTCCACGGGGTCCTGTTCAGCCACCCCTCCACAGTCTACTGTTCATCCAGCCCTCCACCGGCTACTATTCAACCAGCCCTCCACCGGCTACTGTTAAACTAGCCCTCCACGGGGTCCTATTCATCCAACCCTCCACGGGGTCCTCTTCATCCACCGGCTCGATCGATCACGGTACTGTTCATCCAGCGGAAAAAGCCTCTACTACCACGGGTTCCTGTTCATCCAACCACCACCGGGAACTGTACACACGAACCCCCCCCCCCAACAACGCTCGCTGTTCATCCATAGGCAGCATCGATCGGCTTCAGTTAGCAGCAGTAGCGAAGGAATCGCTCGATCAGGTTCAGTTAACAGCCATCGAGCGATTGCCCAGGTTCAGTACGCGTAGCCTGCAGTGCAATTGCTCGGGTTTAGTTAGAGCCCAACGCCTTGCTCGAGTTCAATTAGAGCGCAACGCCTCGCACACACCTGCATGCGTACGAGAGAAACATCAAACCCCGACCACCCACCGTAACCGGGAACTCCCCGATATTTTCCTCGCCCTCACTTCTACCATGGTTTTTTCCGTCATGGACGGCCCAGAGAATGTCATGCAGCCGTGTCTTCGGCCCGCCCAGGACGAAAAGCCCATTTTCTGTCATGATTTTTTGTCATAGAAGTAGGATCCCACCACATATATGATGATACCGGGTTTTGTCACAATTATCGTCATAGAAATGTCATAAGTATGACAGAAAAAATTCATTCGGCCCAAAATGTCACGGATATGTCTTTTTTTGTATCGCATGATCGCGCATAATGATGGTTTTCTTTGCATGCAGTAGGGGCTCGCCAAGTCGAACGGTTGCCGAGGCAGCGTGGGGAAGCGCAGGCGCCCACATCCCATTGATCACCATGCGTCGACCGAGGCCGCAGGTGGTTGGGGCCCGCGGCGCTCCGGCCTTGCCCTTTGGCTTCGCCTCGAAGCCACGTTCGAGCGCGCCTTGGGCCCGGGGGCTGCTATCGGCGTCTTGGGAACGGGGGTACCCAGACTTGCCTGCCTGCGGCCCACAACGTGGCTCCATCAACGGCCTGGTATGGCACAGCTTCAGAAACAACTCAAGACCCTCGCGAGGGGCAAATCCTCGTGAGGCGGACGACACCAAGACTTGCCTAGGGGGTGGCCTCACCAGGCTGGCTCCCGAGGAGTGGAGATATCAAGGCAAGGTGCACCTCGCGAGGTAAACATGACGTGAGCCATGACGACCAAGGCCAGGCGGGCGTAGTGTAACAGTTTCCCCTTTGGTGCCAAGGAGGCAAGCACAGGCACGGAGTCCCGAGGAATCAAGCAAAGGTTTCCATATCGGTGCAACAAGACCAAGACCGCCAGGACGGCAGGACGGAGGTCATCGCGGAGCCCACCACAACGTCACCACCAGAGCCTTTTGTAGGCGAAGACTACTTTTGTCAGGACAACTTGTACTAGTTGTCCCCCTTCAAATTTGGCCGTTGTTGGATCCCTTCCCACCTTACATTTGGGAAGAGGACCAAGGTCACTATAAATAGGACCTAGCCACCACCATAGAGAAGAAGGAAGAGAGGAGAGGAGGGGGGATCACTGAGATCATCCACTCACACACTAGCTCATCGAGCTCAAGAACACCTCACCTCCTGAAGCTGTTTAACCATTGTACTAGTGCAACCTCATCCCCTCAAGGCAATCCACCACAAAGCTTGAGTAGGGTATTACACCGCAAGGTGGCCGAAACCAAGATAAACCCTTGTGTCTCTTGTCCCTTGGGTTCGTCAAGCTAGGCCATGGAATCATCGAGCATGCAGACTAGGAGTAGAGAGTTCTTCGCGCGCACCCCAGTGTTCGAACCTCTCAAGGGTCTGCGGAACCCCGAATCTGACAAGCAATGTGACTAATGAGTTAGTTGCATCATGAGGCATTACGGAACGAGTAAAGAGACTTGCCGATAATGAGATTGAACTAGGTATGAGGATACCGACGATTGAATCTCGGGCAAGTAACATACCCATGACAAAGGCAATAACGTATGTTGTCATTGCGGTTTGACCGATAAAGATCTTCGTAGAATATGTAGGAACCAATATGAGCATCCAGGTTCCGCTGTTGGTTATTGATCGGAGATGTGTCTTGGTCATGTCCACATAGTTCTCGAACCTGTAGGGTCCGCACGCTTAATGTTCAATGATGATTTGTATTATGATTTATGTGTTTTGGTGACCGAATATTGTTTGGAGTTGCGAATGAGATCACGGATATGACGACGAGTCTCGAATAGTCTAGAGGTAAATATTAATATATTGGACGATGGTATTCGGACACCGGAATGGTTCCGGAGTGTTTCAGGTATTTTTTTGGAGTACTGGGAGGTTACTGGAACCCCCCGGGAAACTAATGGGCCAACATGGGCCATAGGGGAGAGAGAGGGGAGCCCACAAGGGGTGGCGCCCCCTCCCCCATGGGTTGTCCAAATTAGACAAGGGGAGGGGGCGCGGCCCTCCTTTCCTTCCCCCTCTCCCTCTCCTTCCCCCTTTCCCCCTCCGAAAGAAGGAAGGGGGCCGACTTGGACTAGGAGTCCTAGTCGGTCCCCCCCATGGCGCGCCCCCTTAGGGCGGCCTCCTCCCCTCCTCCTTCATATACGGGGGCACGAGGGCACCCCAAAGCACATCAATTGTTATCTTAGCCGTGTGTGGTGCCCCATCCACGGTTTACTCCTCCTGTCATATTGTCATAGTTCTTAGGCGAAGCCCTGCGCGGATCACATCACCATCACCGTCACCACACCGTCGTGCTGACAAAACTCTCCTTCAACACTTTAATGGATCAAGAGTTCGAGGGACGTAATCGAGTTGAACATGTGCTGAAATCAGATGTGCCGTATGTTCGGTACTTTGATTGGTTGGATCATGAAGACGTTCGACTACATCAACCGCGTTAAGTTAACGCTTCCGCTTTCGGTCTACAAGGGTACGTGGAATGACTCTCCCCCTTTCGTTGCTATGCATCTCCTAGATAGATCTTGCGTGATCGTAGGAAATTTTTTGAAATTGCATGCTACGTCCCCAAAAGTGGCATCTGTTGGCGTCCTGGGAATGGGGTACCTAGACTTGCCTAGTTGGGGCCCATGGCATGGCTCCGTCAACGGCACGGTACAGCCTAGCTTCATCAACAACAACCCAAGACCCTCACAAGGGGCCAAGCCTCGCGAGGCGGACGACACCAGGGCCTCCTTGGTTGGCGGCCTCACCGGCTTGGCTCCTAAGGAGCGGAGATATCAATGCAAGGTGCACCTCGCGAGGTTCACATGACGTGAGCCATGATGACCAAGGCCAGGCGCGTGCCAGCGGGCGCAGTGTACCAGTTTCCCCTTTGGTGCCAAGGTGGCAAGCACAGGCACGGAGTCCCGAGGAATCAAGCAAACATTTCAATACAGGTGCAACAAGACCAAGACTGCCAGGACGACAGGACGGAGATCATCGCGGAGCCTAGTGCAGCGTCACCACTAGAGCCTTTTGCAGGCGAAGACTACTTTTGTTAGCATAGCTTGTACTAGTTGTCTCCCTTCAAATTTGGCCATTGTGGGATCCCTTCCCACCTACATTTGGGAAGAGGACTGGGGCCACTATAAATAGGAACGAGCCACCACCATAGAGGGGATCGGATCCATTCCACCCTGACCACCTCACTAGCTCATCGAGCTCAATAACACCTCACCTCCTGAGGCTGTTCGTCGACTGTACTAGTTCATCCTCAGCCCCTCGAGGCAATCCAACACAAAGCTTGAGTAGGGTATTACACCGCATGGTGGCCCAAACCAGGATAAACTACTGTGTCTCTTGTCCCTTGGGTTTGTCGAGCTAGGCCATGGGTTCGTTGAGCAGGCAGGTTGGGAAGAGGGAGTCCTTCCCACGCAACCCAGTGTCCGAACCTATCAAGGGTCTGCGGAACCCGAATCTGACAGCATCAGATCTAGGTCTATGTGTAGATGATATGAACGAGTAGAATACAAAGAGTTGTGGGCGATCATAGCCATACTGCTTACCACCAACGTCTTATTTTGATTCGGTGGTATTGTTGGATAAAGCGCCCCGGACTAACCTTACATGACCACGTTCATGAGACCGGTTCCACCGACAGATATGCAACTTGTTTTGCATAAAGGTGGCTAGCGGGTGTCTGTCTGTCCATCTTTAGTTGAATCGAATTTGACTACGGTCGGTCCTTATTGAAGGTTAAAACAACACACTTGACGAAAAATCGTTGTGGTTTTGATGCGTAGGTAAGAACAGTTCTTACTAGAAGCCCGTGGCAACCACATAAAACTTGCAACAACAAAGTAGAGGACACCTAACTTGTTTTTGCAGGGCATGTTGTGATGTGATATGGTCAAGACATGATGATATATACGTTATTGTATGAGATGATCATGTTTTGTAAAAGTTATCGGCAACTGGCAGGAGCCTTATGTGTCAGATCGTGAGTTCCGGCTAACCCTTGAGGTTCTAACACAGGGGTGCGCATGAAGTATTCCTCCTCTCTGGTTCGCTCGCTTGACGATTCCACGGCCTAACTCGACGAACCCAAGAAACATGAGACACAGAGATTTATACTGGTTGGGGCAACCGTTGTGGTGTAATACCCTACTCCAGTGTGGTGGTGGTGGACTACCTCGAGGGCTAGGGATGAACTAGTACAATGGATGAAGTGCCTCCTAAGGAGATGTGTTCTTGAGCTCGATGATCAGGTGTGTGTGTGTGGATGGTCCGAATGATCCATCCTTTGCTACGGTGGTGGCTAGCACTATTTATAGAGGCCCTGGTCCTCTTCCCAAATGTTAGGCGGGAAGGGATCCCACAACGGCCAAGTTTGAAGGGGGCAACTAGTACAAGCTATCCTAACAAAAGGTGGTCTTCGGTCAAAGACTCTGGTGATGACGCTGCTATGGGCTCCGCGGTGACCTCTGTCCTGCCATGATGCTGGCCTTGGTCTTGTTGCACCGATATGGAAACCTTTGCCTGATGCCTCGGGACTCCTCACCTACTCCTGCATCTTTAGCACTAAAGAGGAAACTGCAACTGCTGGCGCCCGCCTGGCCTTGGTCGTCATGGCTCATGTCACGTGATCCTCACAAGGTGCCCCTTGCATAGATATTTGTGCTCCTCAGGTGCCAGCCTATTGAGGCTGCCCCCAGGGAGGGCTTGGCTGTAATGCCCTCGATGTGGCTATATCTCCCACGTGTCGAAGCACGACTTAGAGGCATAACCACATTGAAAGCAATGTCGCAAGTGAGGTAATATTCACAACAACCCATGTAATACAATAAGGGAAAAGGAGTAACATAGTTGGCTTACACTCGCCACGTCACACAAATGCATAAATAACATTACATTCATCCAATTACACTCAAGGTCCGACTACGGAACCAAAATGAAGATCAACCCCCAAATGCGACAAAGTCCCCGATCGCCCCAAATGGGCACCACTACTGATCATCTGGGAAAGACACGTAGTAACGATGAGAGTCTTCATCGAACTCCAACTTGAGCTCAAACGCATCACCTGGAGCAGTATCATCAGTCCCTGCATCTGGATTTGGAAGTAATCTGTGAGTCACGGGGACTCAACAATCTCACACCCTCGCGATCAAGACTATTTAAGCTTATAGGTAAGGTAAAGGTATGAGGTGGAGCTGCAACAAGCGACTAGCATATTTGGTGGCTAACATATGCGCAAAAGAGAGCGAGAAGAGAAGGCAAAGGCACGAGCGACAAACTATGATCACGAAGTGATCCTAGAATAACCTACGTCAAGCATTACTCCAACACCGTGTTCGCTTCCCGGACTCCGCCGAGAAGAGACCATCACGATTACACACGCGGTTGGTGCATTTTAATTAAGTTAAGTTTCAGGTTATCTACAACCGGATATTAACAAATTCCCATCTGCCCATAACCGCGGGCACGGCTTTCGAAAGTTCAAATCCTTGCTGGGAGTCCCAACTTAGCCCATCACAAGCTCTCATGGTCAACAAAGAATATTCCTTCTCCCAAGACAATCCGATCAGACTCGGCATCCCGGTTACAAGAGATCTCGACAATGGTAAAACTAAACCAGCAAAGCCACTCGAATGTGCCGACAAATCCCGATAGGAGCTGCACATATCTCGTTCTTAGGGCACACCGTATTGTCCAAGGTTCCGGTAGGCCAGCCCAAAGTTTCCCCTGGTGGCCACCGACAGCTGACAGGTTGGACCAACAGTCAGAGGAGCACTGGCCCAGGGGTTCAAATAAAGATGACCCTTGAGTCCGCGGAACCCAAGGGAAAAATAGGCTAGGTGGCGAATGGTAAAACCAATGTTGGGCATTGCTGGAGGGCAAACTTTCAAGGGGTTCCCATTATAACCCAACCGTGTAAAGAACGCAAAATCCGGGAACATAACACCGATATGACGGAAACTAGGGCGGCAAGAGTGGAACAAAACACCAGGCATAAGGCCGAGCCTTTCACCCTTTACCAAGTATATAGGTGCATTAAGATAAACAAGATAATATGGTGATATCCCAACAATAAACATGTTCCCACAAGGAACGATCTCCAAACTTCACCTCCAACTAGCAACGCTATAAGAGGGGCTGAGCAAAGCGGTAACATAGCCAAACAACGGTTTGCTAGGACATGGTGGGTTAGAGGTTTGACATGGCAACTGGGGAGGCATGATAAGCAAGTGGAAGGTATCGTAGCATAGGCATAGCAAAAGAGCGAGCATCTAGCAAGCAAAGATCGAAGTGATTTTGAGGTATGACCAATCTTGACTACAAAGTTCTCAGAGTTGTCTTGATCCTCGTAAGCATACTCAACGGGCTCCTCATTCACGTACTCGTCTCCTGGCTCTACCCAAGCAAGAACAACAAGCAAAAAGGAACACAATCAACCACGTGCAATTCTCGAGCAACATGATGCAAACATGGTATGATATGCGGGATGCGATATATGATGCATGTGCAAGATTTGGAAAAGGAACAGTTGAACCTGGCCTCAACCTGGAAAACCAAGAGTTCCACTGGAAATAGGAGTTGATTTCGGTCAAAATCGATATAAAGATCACTGGAATCGGATGCACGGTTTGGAAATGGCAAGCAAAACAAATATGGCACCGATCTGCGATAAACAGCAAGTAGCCTTTTAAATGCATCAAGATAAATAAGCTACTACACTCAAACATGACCACAAAATACATGGCAGGGATCCACTCATGATGCTTTACAAAAGATGAACACTGAGCTACGGCTAATTCACTCATTAACAGGTTCAAACAAGCATGGCAAAAGTGCAAAAGATTACTGGTTTCAGACTTAGTGAAATTAACAGCAAGTCATGAACATGGCATGATATGAGGGATGCGGTAAGTGATGCATATGCAAGCTTTGGAAAGGAATGATTGAACTTGGCCTCAACATGAAAATCTAAGAGTGCCACTGGAAAGGTGAGTTGATTTTGGTCCAAATCGATATAAAGATCACCAGAATCGGATGCACGGTTTGGAAAAGACAAGCAAAACAAATATGGCACCAGTCTGCGATTAACAACAAGTAGCCTACTAAATGCATCAAGATAAATATGCTACAGCACCCAAACATGGCTACAAAATACATGGCAGGTATCCACTCAAGATTCTTGACAAAAGATGAACACTGAGCTATGGCTAATTCACTAATTAGCAGGTTCAAACAAGCAGGGGAAAAGTGCAAATGATAACAAGTTACACACTTAGTGAAATTAACAGCAAGTCAGGAATTATCATCAGGAAGCAATCTTTAGATCACAATAACTGCTTGCTACAGGAACATATCATGGCATAGAAAGGCATGGCATGAAGCTACTCAAAGCATATAACAAAAGTCCCTTAGTGACCATGAGCCAAAAGGGATCAGAAAATACAATTGCAAGCATGTGTACATAGCAAAAACATAAACAGATTCAGACTTAGTGAAAAACTGGAGCATGGCAAAACAGATAACGAGTAGGCATGTTTACGAGCTCGATGCACTCACTACGAGGCATTGCATGACAAACTAAGCATACACCCAGCAAATAGACATGGCATAGAAGCTAGACATGGCAAGAACAACAACATAGCATGCACGGATCAACAACAACAAGCTCGGCAAAATTGCTAAACATGTTAACAATCTGCCAGGAACATTTTATAGCAAAAGTAGAGCTCGATTGACTCAAGCTAGTGTGCTCCAGAAATGCAAACAAATGCAGGGATGGATAGAGCACAACATTATCTACAAAACATCCTTACCGATCATGCTCAAAAGAGGCACGGATCTCTAGGAAACAACATGAACATATGGCATAAACATAATGACAGGGGAAGGACTTAGTGAAATTCTAAGTCCCTGAAATCAGCATCATTGAGTAGGCTACTTTGCATGCTTGTGCTAGTCACCACAAAGATCACAAAAATACATGGCATATACCCCTGTAAAGATGACATGGCATTCTTCAAAACACATGTAGAGCTCAGGATCATAGAATGCATACATTAATCATGGCAAAAATGACAAAAGTGCATTTGCTGAAACAGATCTGAAACTATCATCACATAGCCCTCTTCCAACAGCATTTCGGGCATCAAGATGAGCTCAAATGAAAATGATGCACTAAGGTGAAATGATGTACTCGTCGAGACGAACATTTTGATATGCTACACGCACGAATCGGAGCCACCATGAGGAAGTTATGATGCGTCAAAGTATGCAAAAAGTAACATGAGGAGAGCGAAAAGTGAACCCCCGACTAGGGTTTACTGTAGTGGCAATCTCAGATCCGGCGACGAGCACTATAGCGGCGGTGCAACTCGAGGTCTCCGGCAAGCTACGAGCTCGCTCCGGCGAGGGGAGGCCGTGGCACCCGAGGGCGGCGAGGGGCGCGCGGTGCTCGAGCGGATCCGGCGGAGAGGCGGCTGGCCGGCGGCGTGGACGCGCGGTGGCGCTGTGGAGGCGAGGGCGGCTGACGTCGGGCTGCACGAGGCTGGGCGGCGGGCAAGCTCGCCGGCGGCAAGGTCGAGCGGCGAAGGCGGCGGGGAACCGGGTCGGTGATGGCGGCGAACAGGCGCGGGCGACGGTGCTCGGATGGGCTGCGGGGAGGGCCGGCGATGGGCCCCGCGGGCCCTGGCGACGCGGTGAACTGGGGACCGGGCGGCGGCGAATAGGGCGGCAACATGTGGCCGCGGCGGGGGCAGGTCGGACGTGTCCGGCCGGACGAAAATTTTCCAGCGGCGCGTTGAGAGGGAGGGGACTAGGGTTTGCCCAAAAATTTTGGGGGAGGCCTTTAAATAGAGGTAGAGGGAGTTAGGAGAGTCCAAATGAGGTGCGGTTTGCCGCCACGTGATCGTGATCGAACGGCCTAGGTGATGGAGGAGGCTTAGGTGGGTTTTGGGCCACTTTGGAGGGGTGTTGGGCTGCAACACACACGAGGCCTTTTCGGTCCCTCGGTTAACCGTTGGAGTATCAAACAAAGTCCAAATGGCACGAAACTTGACAGGCGGTCTACCGGTAGTAAACCAAGGCCGCATGACAAGTCTCGGTCCAATCCGAAAACTTTTAACACCCGCACACGAAAAGAGGTAGACAGGACCACCGGAGGACATAGGAGCGCCGAAATGCAAAATGGACAACGGGGAAAATGCTCAGATGCATGAGACGAACACGTATGCAAATGCAATGCACATGATGACATGATATGAGATGCATGACAAAGACAAAACACATGGAGACAAAAACCCGACAATGAGGAAATATCATAACTTAGTGCAGGAAACAGCAAGAGTTGGAATACAAATAAGGTAAATTACATCCGGGGTGTTACATTGGCGTCATCCGCAACGCGAGGCTTGGCCCCTCCCAAGGGTCTTGAGTTGTCACTTCAGATGATGGGCCGTACCAGGCCGCTGGTGGAGCCACGTCATGGGCCGCAGGCAGGCAAGTCTGGGTACCCCCATTCCTAGGATGCTGACAGTAGCCCCCGAGCCCAAGGCATGCTCGAACTTGGCTTTGAGGTGAAGCCAAAGGGAAAGTGCGGAGCACCGCGGGCCTCAACCTCCTGCGGCCTCGGTCGACGTGTGGCAACCGACAGTACGTGGGTGCCTCCACTTCCCCACACGGCCTTGATATCCACTAGGCTAGGCGACCTCCATTACCTACACAGCTCCACCTCCATCATTGGTAGCACGCTCCCCCAACTCCTTCGCCTTCTAGAAAACAGCGGTCTCCCCCTCCGCCTCGACCGGGGTCCAACCCTCTCCATAGCCATGGCACCTAGCTGAAAGAAGAAGGGAAAGAAGAAGCCACATGCCTTAGCTGAAGCACCGTCGTCCTTCGAGCCCGCCGTCGAGCATTCGGTTGTGCTCAACCAAGAAGCGATGGACAAGGTTCGCCCGACGCTCTCTGCCGATTCCAATGAGTGGGGGGCGACGGTACCCTGGTCTGCTTCCCGCGCCGCAATTGATAGGATGACCACCGATATCCCCATTCATCTTCATGCCCTCTTTGCTAGCCTGATTCCCTAAAAGCACAAGTGCTCCCTGGGTGGTTTTGGTAATTAATGTCAACATATCTCTTGTTGGACTAATGGTTTTATCTAGTATATTTCAGATAAGTTCGATAGATGGAGTGGCATGGACAAGAAGGTGTGGAACCCCTTCAAAATGCTAATGACAAAAGATTGGCTCAAGACTATGCATTTTGGTTTTAGTGATCCAAGATCACATTGAGTCCATAGGAAAGACAATATTATTAAAAGGGGATGAGGTGTTTCTTAATGGCTTGCTTTCTCAAAGTGCTTAGTGATATGCTCCAAAGCTCTCAACCACTTTCTCATATCCACATATGTCCCAAACGAGAAGTCAAACTCGACCCCACTGAAATCTTTCAACCGGCGCCACTGAGTTCTCTTGACATAGCCATTGCCACAAACCCTAATCAATTCGGTCACACTGATGGGATCTCGGTCTCACCGAGATGGGCTTGCAAACTCTTTGTTGCCGATTGCAATAATCTCAGTCTCACCGAGATATGCAACTGGTCCCATGAGTTTGCTTGGCCAACTCTCTGTTTCTCTTATTACCCAAATTGGTCCCACCGAGTTTGTGTAATCGGTCGAACTGAGATGAGGTTTTACCCTAACCGTAGCACATCGGTCCCAGCGAGCTGATCATGTCGGTCCCACCGAAAATCCTAACGTTCACATTCTGAACTGAATTGGTCCGACTGAGTTTCATGATTCGGTCTCACCGAGTTTGGTCAATTCTGTGTAATGGTTAGAGTTTGTGTGGAGGCTATAAATACCCCTCCACCCACTCTTCATTCATGGACAGAGCCATCAGAACATGCCTACAGTTCCATCATACATTTTCTGAGAGAGAACCACCTACACTTGTGTAGAGGTCAAGATATTCCATTCCAACCACATAAATCTTGATCTCTAGCCTTCCCCAAGTTGCTTTCCACTCAAATCATCTTTCCAACAAATCCAATCCTATGAGAGAGAGTTGAGTGTTGGGGAGACTATCATTTGAAGCACAAGAGCAAGGAGTTCATTACCAACACACCGTCTATTACCTTTTGGAGAGTGGTTTCTCCTAGATTGGTTAGGTGTCACTTGGGAGCCTCCATCAAGATTGTGGAGTTGAACCAAGGAGTTTGTACGGGCAAGGAGATCGCTTACTTCATGAAGATATACCCTAGTGAGGCAAGTCCTTCATGGGCGATGGCCATGGTGGGATAGACAAGGTTTCTTCTTCATGGACCCTTCGTGGGTGGAGCCCTCCGTGGACTCGCGCAACCGTTACCCTTCGTGGGTTGAAGTCTCCATCAACGTGGATGTACGATAGCACCACCTATCGGAACCATGCCAAAAATCACCGTGTCTCCAATTGCGTTTGCAAACTCCAATCCCATTCCTTTACATTCTTGCAAAGTTGCATGCTTTACTTTCGCTGCCCATATACTCTTGTCATGCTTGCTTGATATGTATTGTGAATGTTTAAACATGTTCTAATACTCCACCTTAACTTGAAGAAGTTAAAAACGGTCACTTTTCTTTGCTAAGTGTCTATTCACCCCCTCTAGACACCTCTTCTCGATCCTTTTCAATTGGTATCATAGCTTTGGTCTCCATTGCTTTGGTTTAATCACCATTGGAGGAAGATGGATGAGTATACATTGGGAAGTCTTAGACGTAGAGTGCCTATTCTTAATGGATAGTACTTTCATTAGTGGAAAATTGAAATGCTTGATATTTTCAATGAATATCATTTGAACAAGTACATTACTAGCCCTTGTGCACCTCATGTTGATCCTTTGCATCCTACCCTTGATGAGTCTATTGAATTGATTCGTAATCTTAGAACTGTCAATTTAATCACTAGAGGTTTGCCTAGAAACTTGCTTGCTAGCGTGCCTGCTCTTGATTGTGCCTACACCATATGTAGATTCCCTGAGGAACGATTTCCAAACTATTCCTTGAAAAACTGAGGTGAGATTCTTCATAAGTCTATTGCTTTGAGTTAGATGAGTTCCAATGATCCCAAATTTGGTGATTGTTTATTTGAGATTACTAATCTTATGAGTGCCAAAGGAGATGTTGGAATCATTAGCAATATCATTTCCGAAGTCATTAGAATTCATAGAGATAAACATTGTTACGGTCATACTTCTAATGAATCACTCTCTCTAGGAATTGATCCACCACATGACGATGTTGAACATGGATACCACGATAGTGACTATGATCTTGATGATGCAATGAAACACTTTGGTCTTATGGCTAATCTTTGCAGCTACATGGCTGGAGGAAAGGAATGGGTTCTTGATAGTGGGTGTACCGATCATATGACCGGAGACAAAGATATGTTTTGTGAGCTTGCTGAAAACAACAGCCCTCGAAAGTATGTCACTTTTGGTGATAACTCAAAGGGTAAGGTGGTTGGCCTTGGTAAGGTGGCCATCTCACATGATAGCTCTATACAAACTGTTATGCTCGTTGAATCTCTTGGCTACAATTTACTTTCCGTATCTATACTTGCTGACTTTGGTTTCAATGTCCTATTTACTGAAGTAGATTGCCAAGTGTTTCATTGAGATAATCATAAAATGGTCTTTGTCGGTACACGTAGAGGTGGTCTATATATTGTTGATTTCACTAGAAAGGCTCAACCTAGAACTTGCCTAATTGCTAAATCCTTGAAAGGTTGGTTGTGGCATAGAAGGTTAGGTCATGTGGGCATGTGAAATCTTGATAATCTTATTAAAGGTGATCATATCCTTGGAGTAAAAGATGTTATATTTGACAAGGATAGGCTTTGTAGTGCTTGTCATGCAGGAAAAAAAGTTGGAGGAAGCCACCCCGTGAAGAACATCATGACCACGAGAAGACCGCTCGAGCTACTTCACATGGATCTCTTTGGCCCCAATGCCTACAAGAGTCTCGGTGGTAACTCATTTGGTCTAGTCATAGTCGATGATTTTTCAAGATTTACGTGGGTGTTCTTTCTTGATGATAAATCGCAGGTCCAAAAGATCTTCAAAAACTTTGCTAGGAAGGCCCAAAATTAATTTGAAGTGAAGATCAAGAAGGTTCGCAGTGACAACGGAACAGAGTTCAAGAATGCAAATGTGGATACCTTTCTTGACGAAGAAGGGATTTCACATGAGTTCTCGGCTACATACACGCCTCAACAAAATGCAGTTGTTGAGAGGAAGAACCGAACTCTTATTGAGATGGCAAGAACGATGCTTGATGAGTACAAGACTCCAAAACACTTTTGGGTGGAAGTGGTTGAGACAGCTTGTCATGCAACAAATCGCTTGTATCTTCACAAGCTGCTCGGCAAGACGACATACGAGCTTCTCACCGGTAACAAACCCCAAGTTGGGTACTTTCGAGTATTCGGCACAAGGTGCTACATTCTTGATAAGCATCGTCATTCTAAATTTGCTCCTAAATCTCATGAAGGTTTCCTACTTGGTTATGGCTAAAACTCTCACACTTACCGTGTCTACAACAATTTCACCCGAAAGGTTGAAGAGACGGTAGATGTGAAGTTTAATGAATCTAAAGGCTCGCAAGTAGAGCAGTTGCCAATTAATGTAGGAGATAAGGATCCTTCGGAAGCAATCCAAGACTTTTCTATTGGCAAGATTCGTCCAACGGAGGTGAAGGAGAGTACCTAGTCCATCCAAGTGGAAGCTTCTACCTCACGAGAAGGTGAACCAAGAGTTGATATGGAAGCATCCACAAGTGGGACGCACCAAGATGAAGAAAATGAGGAAGTATGCCAAGATGAACCTGCTACCTCTTGAGCACTGCGTTGGTTTTTCCCTTGAAGAGGAGAGGGTGATGCAGCAAAGTAGCATAAGTATTTCCCTCAGTTTTTGAGAACCAAGGTATCAATCCAGTAGGAGACTACACGCAAGTCCCTCGTACCTACACAAACAAATAAGAACCTCGCAACCAACGCGATAAAGGGGTTGTCAATCCCTTCACGGTCACTTACGAGAGTGAGATCTGATAGAGATAATAATAATAAGATAAATATTTTTGGTATTTTTATGATATAGATAGGAAAATAAAGATTGCAAAATAAAATAGTTTGGAAAGTTATATGATAAAAGATAGACCCCGGGGCCATAGGTTTCACTAGTGGCTTCTCTCAAGATATATAGGCATCACGTCGAGCAATTGATAGAAAAGTGCATACTTATGAGAATATCTAGGCATGATCATGTATATAGGCATCACGTCCGCGACAAAGTAGATCGAAACGATTCTGCATCTCCTACTATTACTCCACACATCGACAGCTATCCATCATGCATCTAGAGTATTAAGTTCATAAGAACAAAGTAATGCATTAGGAAAGATGACATTATGTAGAGGGATAAACTCAAGCAAAATTATATAAACCCCATCTTTTTATCCTCGATGGAAACAATACAATACGTGCCTTGCTGCCCCTGCTGTCACTGGGAAAGGACACCGCAAGATTGAACCCAAAGCTAAGAACTTCTCCCATTGCAAGAAAGATCAATCTAGTAGGCCAAACCAAACTGATAATTCAAAGAGACTTGCAAAGATAACCAATCATACATAAAAGATTCTAGAGCAGAATAAAATATTGTTCATAGATAAACTTGATCATAAACCCACAATTCATCGGATCTCGACAAACACACCGCAAAAACAGTTACATCAAATAGATCTCCAAGAAGATCAAGGAGAACATTGTATTGAGATCCAAAGAGAGAGAAGAAGCCATCTAGCTAATAACTATGGACCCGAAGGTCTGAGGTAAACTACTCACACATCATCGGAGAGGCTATGGTGTTGATGTAGAAGCCCTCCGTGATCGTTTCCCCCTCCGGTGGAGCTCTGGAAAAGGTCCCAAGATGGAATCTCTTGGGTACAGAAGGTTGCGGTGGTGGAAATAGGGTTTCATGGTGCACCTCGTTATTTTTGGGGTATATGAATATATATAGGAGGAAGAAGTAGGTCGGTGGAGCCATGAGGGGCCGACGAGGGTGGAGGGCGCGCCCAGGGGGGTATGCGCGCCCCCTTCCTCGTGGCCTCCTCGTTGGTTTCTTGACGTCCACTCCTAGTCCCCTGGATCACGTTTGTTCCAAAATAACTCTCCCGGAGGTTTTATTCCGTTTGGATTCCGTTTGATATTTCTTTTCTGCGAAACACTGAAATAGGCAAAAAACAACAATTTGCGCTAGGCCTTGGGTTAGTAGGGTAGTCCCAAAAATAATATAAAAGTGTATAAATAAGCCCATTAACATCCAAAACAGATAATATAATAGCATGGAACAATCAAAAATTATAAATACGTTGGAGACGTATCAAGCATCCCCAAGCTTAATTCCTGCCCGTCCTCGAGTACGTAAATGATAAAAACAGAATTTTTGATGTGGAATGCTACCTAGCATAATTCTCAATGTAATTTTCTTTATTGTGGCATGAATGTTCAGATCCGAGAGATTCAATACAAAAGTTTAATATTGACATAAAAATAATAATACTTCAAGCATACTAACTAAGCAATCACGTCTTCTCAAAATAACATGGCAAAAGAAAGTTCATCCCTACAAAATGATATAGTTTGGGCATGCTCCATTTTCGTCACACAAGAATGCTCTCATCTTGCACAACCCCGATGACAAGCCAAGCAATTGTTTCGTACTTTAGTAATCTCAGACTTTTTTCAACCTTCACGCAATACATGAGCATGAGCCATGGATATAGCACTATCGGTGGAATAGAATAATGATAGGGGGTTATGTGGACAAGAAAAAAAAGGAGAAAGTCTCACATCGACGAGGTTAATCAACGGGCTAGGGAGATGCCTATCAATTGATGTCAATGCAAGGAGTAGAGATTGCCATGCAATGGATGCACTAGAGCTATAAATGTATGAAAGCTCAACAAAATAAACTAAGTGGGTGTGCATCCAACTTGCTTGATCACGAAGACCTAGGGCATTTGAGGAAGCACATTGTTGGAATATACAAGCCAAGTTCTATAATGAAAAATTCCCACTAGTATATGAAAGTGACAAAACAAGAGACTTTCTATCATAAAGATCATGGTGCTACTTTGAAGCACAAGTGTGGAAAAAACGATAGTAGCATTGCCCCTTTTTATTTTTTTATTTTTTTTCTTTTTGGGCCTTTTTTATTTGGGACAATGCTCTATTAATGATGATCATCACACTTCTATTTATTTACAACTCAATGATTACAACTCGATACTAGAACAAAATATGACTCTATAGGAATGCCTCCGACAGTGTACCGGGAAGGGCAATGAATCAAGAGTGACATGTATGATAAATTATGCATGGTAGATTTGCCACAAATACGATTTCAACTACATGATCATCCAAAGCAATATGACAATGATGAAGCGTGTCATAAATGAAATGGTGGAAAGTTGCATGGCAATATATCTCAGAATGGCTATGGAAATGCCATAATAAGTAGGTATGGTGGCTATTTTGACGAAGATATAAGGAGGTTTATGTGTGATAGAGCGTATCATATCACGGGGTTTGGATGCACCGGCGAAGTTTGCACCAACTCTCAAGGTGAGAAAGGGCAATGCACCAGTACCAAAGAGGCTAGCAATGATGGAAGGGTGAGAGTGCGTATAATCCATGGACTCAACATTAGTCATAAAGAACTCACATACTTATTGCAAAAATCTACAACTCATCAAAAACCAAGCACTACGTGCACGCTCCTAGGGGAGTAGATTGGTAGGAAAAGACCATCGCTCGTCCCCGACCGCCACTCATAAGGAAGACAATCAAAGAACACCTCATGTTTCAAATTTGTTACACAACGGTTACCATACATGCATGCTACGGGAATTGCAATATTCAACACAAGTATTTCTCAAATTCACAATTACTCAACTAGCACACTTTAATATCACCACCTTTATCTCTCAAAACAATTATCAAGTATCAAACTTCTCATAGTATTCAATGCACTTTCTATGATAGTTTTTATTATACCCATCTTTGATGCCTATCATATTAGGACTAGTTTCATAACCAAAGCAAATTACCGTGCTGTTCTAAAGGACTCTCAAAATGATATAAGTTAAGCATGAGAGATCAATAATTTCTATAAAATAAAACCACCACTGTGCTCTAAAAGATATAAGTGAAGCACTAGAGCAAAATTATCTAGCTCAAAAGATATAAGTGAAGAACATAGAGTATTCTAATAAATTTCAATTCATGTGTGTCTCTCCCAAAAGGTGTGTACAGAAAGGATGATTGTGGTAAAATAAAAAGAAAAGACTCAGATCATATAAGACGCTCCAAGCAAAACACATATTATGTGGTGAATAAAAATATAGCCTCAAGTAAAGTTACCGATAGAAGAAGACGAAAAGGGGATACCTTCCGGGGCATCCCCAAGCTTAGGCTTTTGGTTGTCCTTGAATTTTAACTTGGGGTGCCAATGGCATCCCCAACCTTAGGTTCTTGCCACTCCTTGTTCCATAATCCATCAAATCTTTACCCAAAACTTGAAAACTTCACAACACAAAACTTAAACAGAAAATCTCATGAGCTCCGTTAGTATAAGAAAACAAACCACCACTTAAGGTACTGTAATGAACTCATTATTTATTTATTTTGGTGTTAAACCTACTGTATTCCAACTTCTCTATGGTTCATAACCTCCGATACTAGTCATAGATTCATCAAAATAAGCAAACAACACGCGAAAAACAGAATCTGTCAAAAACAGAACAGTCTGTAGTAATCTGTAGGTTTCGAATACTTCTGCAACCCCAAAAATTCTAAATTAAGTATCTGGACGTGAGTAGTTTATCTGTTAATTATATGCAAAAAGAATCAACTTAATCGCACTCTCCAGTAAACAATGGTAGCAAATCTCGTGAGCGCTAAAGTTTCTGTTTTTTACAGGAAGATCGCAAAGACTTCCCCCAAGTCTTCCCAAAGGTTCTACTTGGCACAAACACTAATTAAAAGCATAAAACCACATGTAAACAGAGGCTAGATGAATTATTTATTACTAAACATAACCAAAAAGCAAGGAACAAAAATAAAATTGGGTTGCCTCCCAACACGCGCTATCCTTTAACGCCCCTAGATAGGCATAAAAGCAAGAATAGATCTAGGTGTTATCATCTTTGGTTTTAATTTTTTTAGCGGAGTCATGCTCGAATCCGGGAGGTTATTTACATTTCCCTTCATATTCAGAAGTTTTTAGATCTAAAGAATCCAACCGCTTATTGCAAAGGGTAATCAACATATTCAAGAGATTCAAGAAGATTTTCACTAAGACTCTCAAGAGATTCAAGAGACTTTTGTAAGATTTTCGTTACTTCGCAATCTTTTCAAAAAGTTGTGTCTCTTCCTGGGTATTGATACATCTCCAACGTATCTATAATTTTTGATTGCTCCATGCTATATTATCTACTGTTTTGGACATTATTGGGCTTTATTATCCACTTTTATACTATTTTTGGGACTAACCTATTAACCGGAGGCCCAACCCAGAATTGTGATTTTCTCAACGAATAAGACCCAGGAGACTTGGACCATACGTCAAGGCACAAGAGAGTTGGCCACGAGGTAGGGGGCGCACCTGCCTTCCCCAGGCGCGCCCTCCACCCTCGTGGGCCCCCTGTTGCTCCACCGATGTACTCCTCCCTCCTATATATACCTACGTACCCCCAAACGATCAGATACAGAGCCAAAACCCTAATTCCACCGCCGTAACTTTCTGTATCCACGAGATCCCATCTTGGGGCCTGTTCCGGAGCTCCGCCGGAGGGGGCATCAATCATGAAGGGCTTCTACATCAACACCATAGCCTCTCCGATGAAGTGTGAGTAGTTTACCTCAGACCTACGGGTCCATAGTTAGTAGCTAGATGGCTTCTTCTCTCTTTTTGGATCTCAATACAATGTTCTCCCCCTCTCTTATGGAGAACTATTCGATTTAATCTTCTTTGTGTTTGTTGAGATCGATGAATTGTAGGTTTATGATCAAGTCTATCTATGAATAATATTTGAATCTTCTCTGAATTCTTTTATGTATGGTTGGTTATCTTTCCAAGTCTCTTCGAATTATCAGTTTGGTTTGGCCTACTAGATTGATCTTTCATGCAATGGGAGAAGTGCTTAGCTTTGGGTTCAATCTTGCGGTGTACTTTCCCAGTGACAGTAGGGGCAGCAAGGCACGTATTGTATTGTTGCCATCGAGGATAACAAGATGGGGTTTTCTTCATATTGCATGAGTCTATCCCTCTACATCATGTCATCTTGCTTAAGGCGTTACTCTGTTTTTAACTTAATACTCTAGATGCATGCTGGATAGCGGTCGATGAGTGGAGTAATAGGAGTAGATGCAGACAGGAGTCGGTCTACTTGTCTCGGACGTGATGCCTATATAGATGATCATACCTAGATATTCTCATAACTATGCTCAATTCTGTCAATTGCTCCACAGTAATTTGTTCACCCACCGTAGAATACTTATGCTCTCGAGAGAAGCCACTAGTGAAACCTATGGCCCCCGGGTCTATCTTTATCATATTGATCTCCTACTACCTAGTTATTTCCTTTGCTATTTACTTTGCCTTTATTTTACTTTGCATCTTTTATCATAAAAATACGAAAAAAATTATCTTATCATGTCTATCAGATCTCACTCTCGTAAGTGGCCTTATAGGGATTGACAACCCCTATTTGCGTTGGTTACGAGGATTTATTTGTTTTGTGCAGGTACAAGGGACTCACGCGTAGCCTCCTACTGGATTTATACCTTGGTTCTCAAAAACTGAGGGAAATACTTATGCTACTTTGCTGCATCATCCCTTCCTCTTTGGGGAAACCAACGCAGTGCTCAAGAGGTACCAAGAAGGATTTCTGGCACCGTTGCCGGGGAGGTCTACGCAAAAGTCAACATACCAAGTACCCATCACATACCCTTATCTCCCGCATTACATTATTTGCCATTTGCCTCTCGTTTCCCTCTCCCCCACTTCACCCTTGCCATTTTATTCTCCCTCTCTCTCTCTCTATCCTCCCTCTCTATTTGCCTCTTTTTGCCCACTTGCTTTCTGTTTGCTTGTGTGTTAGTTTGCTTGCTTGTCATTATGGCTAGTCCCTTATCTTCCCTGTTGTCTCCCGAGAATGAAATTCTAAATTTTAAGCAAAGGGAGGGAGAAAATCTAAAAGATGCTTTGTATAGAATTTGCAATGCTCAAAATAGATCTACTAGGAAGCAATCTACTTCCGTTCTTCTTCGCAATTTTTATGTAGGCATTACTCATTGGCACCGTTATGTTCTTGATACTATTACCGGAGGGAATTTTTTGGGTAGCCATACTTTTGATTCTTACAATGCTATGTTAGATTTATTTGGCTCACCTCCTCTCTTGGTTAATGGAACTATATTAACTTTGGAGCATGTAATGCAAAGGCTTGAAATTTTTGAAACTAAGGTTGCTACCGTAGAATTAATTGAAATTTTGGATAAAAATATCCACAGTCGAATCTCTCAATATGGATCTAAAGTAGGAGTTACTTTGAAAGATATTAAAGAAAAGGAACCCATAGTTAATGAGAAAATAAATCATGATTCCGTTAGGATCGATAAACTTGAGAATATCATTACCAACTTGGGAACCGCTTTTTCTTCCATAAAGAATACTCCAAGTCCTTCCACTAAAGTTGCCAAGCTTATGTACGTTCCTAAAAATAAGGGTGAATCCTCCAGTAAGGATGCGAATCTCAAATCTATAAGTATTCATCCCAATCTTTTTGCTATCATTAAGGAACCATTTGTTACAAATGAATTTTTAGATCTTGTGCCTAAAAGTTTGATAATTAATAAAAAGAAAGAAATTCCTAAAGATGGTAGATGCCTAATTGAAGAAGTGCCTACCAAAGATGGCAATACCTAGATCTATTCTTGCTTGTTATGCCTAGCTAGGGGCGTTAAACGATAGCGCTTGTTGGGAGGCAACCCAATTTTATTTTTATTCCTTGCTTTTTGCTACTGTTTAGTAATAAATATTTTTTCTAGCCTCTATTTTGGTTGTGTTTTTTGTGTTTAATTAGTGTTTGTGCCAAGTAGAACCGTTGGGAAGACTTGGGGAAAGTCTTGTTGAACTTTCTGTAAAAAACAGAAACTTTAGCGCTAACGAGAACTAATGCAATTTTTATTTGGAAAGTGCTATTTAGTTAATTAGTTTTTGCAGATGATTAATAGATAAATTACTCACGTCCAGCAATTTATTTTAGAATTTTTGGGGTTCCAGATCTTGCGCTAGCTACAGATTACTACAGACTGTTCTGTTTTTGACAGATTCTGTTTTCGTGTGTAGTTTGCTTATTTTGATGAATTTATGGCTAGTAAAATAGTTTATAAACCATAGATAAGTTGGAATACAGTAGGTATAAAACCAATATAAATAAAGAATGAGTTCATTACAGTACCTTGAAGTGGTTTTTGTTTTCTTTCGCTAACGGGGCTCACAAGATTTTTTTCTTTAAGTTTTGTGTTGTGAAGTTTTCAAGTTTTGGGTAAAGATTTGATGGATTATGGAACAAGGAGTGGCAAGAGCCTAAGCTTGGGGATGACCATGGCACCCCCAAGATAATCTAAGGACACCTAAAACCCAAATCTTGGGGATGCCCTGGAAGGCATCCCCTCTTTCGTCTACTTCTATCGGTAACTTTACTTGGAGCTATATTTTTATTCGCCACATGATATGTGTTTTGCTTGGAGCGTCTTGTATGATTTGAGTCTTTGCTTGTTAGTTTACCACAATCATCCTTGCTGTACACACCTTTTGAGAGAGCCATACATGATTTGGAATTTGTTAGAATACTCTATGTGCTTCGCTTATATCTTTTGAGTTATATAATTTTGCTCTAGTACTTCACTTATATCTTTTAGAGCACGGTGGTGAATTTGTTTTATAGAAACTATTGATCTATCATGCTTCACTTAGATTATTTTGAGAGTCTTAAATACCATGGTCATTTACTTAAAATCCTATTATGCTTGGTACACAAGATTAATAATAAAACTTTCTTATGAGTGTGTTGAATACTATGATAAGTTTGATACTTGATAATTGTTTTGAGATATGAAGATGGTGATATTAAAGTTGTGCTAGTTGAGTAGTTGTGAATTTGAGAAATACTTGTGTTGAAGTTTGTGATTCCCGTAGCATGCATGTATGGTGAACCGTTATGTGATGAAGTCGGAGCATGATTTATTTATTGATTGTCTTCCTTATGTGTGGCGGTCAGGGACGAGCGGTGGTCTTTTCCTACCATTCTATCCCCCTAGGAGCATGCGCGTAATACTTTGCTTTGATAACTTGTAGATTTTTGCAATAAGTATATGAGTTCTTTACGACTAATGTTGAGTCCATGGATTATACGCACTCTCACCCTTCCACCTTTTCTAGCCTCTCTAATACCGCGCACCTTTCACCGGTATCATACACCCGCCATATACCTTCCTCAAAATAGCCACCATACCTACCTATTATGGCATTTCCATAGCCATGCCGAGATATATTGCCATGCAACGTTCCACCATTCCATTTATTATGAGACACTTCATCATTGTCATATTGCTTAGCATGATCATGTAGTCGACATCGTATTTGTGGCAAAGCCACCGTTCATAATTATTTCATACATGTCACTCATGAGTAATTGCATACCGTACACCGCCGGAGGCATTCATATAGAGTCACATTTTGTTCTAAGTATCGAGTTGTAATTTTTGAGTTGTAAGAAAAATAAAAGTGTGACGATCATCATTTTTAGAGCATTGTCCCAGTGAGGAAAGGATGATGGAGACTATGATTCCCCCACAAGTCGGGATGAGACTCCGGATGAAAAAAGAAGAAGGAAAAGAGGCCATAAAAAAGAGAAAATGCCCAAATAAAAAAATGAGAGAAAAAGAGAGAAGGGACAATGTTACTATCCTTTTACCACACTTGTGCTTCAAAGTAGCACCATCATCTTCATAGTAGAGAGTCTCTCATGTTATCACTTTCATATACTAGCGGGAATTTTTCATTATAGAACTTGGCTTGTATATTCCAATGATGGGCTTCCTCAAAATGCCCTAGGTCTTCATGAGCAAGCAAGTTGGATGCACACCCACTTAGTTTCTTTTTGAGCTTTCATATACTTATAGCTCTAGTGCATCCGTTGCATGGCAATCCCTACTCACTCACATTGATATCTATTGATGGGCATCTCCATATCCCGTTGATACGCCTAGTTGATGTGAGACTATCTTCTCCCTTTTTGTCTTCTCCACAACCACCACTCTATTCCACCTATAGTGCTATGTCCATGGCTCACGCTCATGTATTGCATGAAGATTGAAAAAGTTTTGAGGATGTCAAAAGTATGAAACAATTGCTTGGCTTGTCATCGGGGTTGTGCATGATTTAAATATTTTGTGTGGTGAAGATAGAGCATAGCCAGACTATATGATTTTGTAGGGATAACTTTCTTTAGCCATGTTATTTTGAGAAGACATAATTTGTAACGCCCTCGATGCGGCTATATCTCCCACGTGTCAAAGCACGACTTAGAGGCATAACCGCATTGAAAGCAATGTCGCAAGTGAGGTAATCTTCACAACAACCCATGTAGTAAATAAGGAAAAGGTACATAGTTGGCTTACACTCGCCACGTCACACAAATAGCATAAATATCATTACATTCATCTAGTTACACTCAAGGTCCGACTACGGAACCAAAATGAAGATAAACCCCAAAAGCAACAATGTCCCCGATCGCCCCAACTGGGCACCACTACTGATCGTCTGGAAAGGATACGTAGTATCGTCCTGAGTCCTCATCAAACTCCCACTTGAGCTCAGTCGAATCACCTGGAGCGTTATCATCGGTCCCTGCATTTGGTTTTGGAAGAATCCGTGAGTCACGGGGACTCAGCAATCTCACACCCTCGCGATCAAAACTATTTAAGCTTATAGGAAGGGTAAAAGTACGATGTGGAGCTGCAGCAAGCGACTAGCATATATGGTGGCTAACATACGCAAAAGAGAGCGAGAAGAGAAGGCAAAGGCACAATCGAACAACTATGATCAAGAAGTGATCCTAGAACAACCTACGTTCAATCATGACACGAGACCGTGTTCTCTTCCCGGACTCCGCCGAAAAGAGACCATCATGGCCACACACTCTGTTGATTCATTTTAATTAAGTTAAGTTTCAGGTTATCTACAACCGGACATTAACAAATTCCCATCTGCCCATAACCGCGGGCACGACTTTCAAAATATCAAATTCCTGCAGGGGTGTCCCAACTTAGCCCATCACAAGCTCTCACGGTCAACGAAGGATATTCCTTCTCCCAAGACAATCCGATCAGACTTGGAATCCCAGTTACAAGACATCTCGACAATGGTAAAACTAAACCAGCAAAGCCGCCCGAATGTGCCGACAAATCCTGATAGGAGCTGCACATATCTCGTTCTCAGGGCACACTCATATGAGACATCCTACGAGTAAAACCAACCTCAAGTTGCCCCGAGGTGGCCCCGCAGTCTACTCAGTCAGACCAACACTCAGAGGAGCACCGGCCTAGGGGGGTTTAAATAAAGATGACCCTTGGGCTCCAGAAACCCAAGGGAAAAAGAGGCTAGGTGGCAAATGGTAAAACCAAGGTTGGGCATTGCTGGAGGAGTTTTATTCAAGGCGAACTATCAAGGGGTTCCCATTATAACCCAACCGTGTAAGGAACGCAAAATCAAGGAACATAACACTAGGGCGGCAAGAGTGGAACAAAACACCAGGCATAAGGCCGAGCCTTCCACCCTTTACCAAGTATATAGGTGCATTAAAGTAGACAAGATATAATAATGATATCCCAACAATAAGCATGTTCCAACAAGGAACAAACTCCAATCTTCACCTGCAACTAGCAACGCTATAAGAGGGGCTGAGCAGAGCGGTAACATAGCCAAACAATGGTTTGCTAGGACAAGGTGGTTTAGAGGTTTGACATGGCAATATGGGAGGCATGATAAGCAAGTGGTAGGTATCGTAGCATAGGCATAGCAAAAGAGCGAGCATCTAGCAAGCAAAGATAGAAGTGATTTCGAGGGTATGGTCATCTTGCCTGCAAAGTTCTCCGAGTTGACGTTGGCTTGATCCTCGTAAACGTACTCAACGGGCTCCTCGATCACACACTCGTCTCCTGGCTCTACCCAAGCAAGAACACAAACAAAGGGAGACACAATCAACCACGTGCAATGCACAAGCAACATGATGCAAAACATGGCATGATATGCGGGATGCGTTATGCGATGCATATGCATGATTCGGAAAGGAATGATTGAAACTGACTTCAACTTGGAAAACCAATAGTGCCACTGGAAAGAGGAGTTGATTTAGGTCAAAATCGATATAAAGATCACCGGAATCGGATGCACGGTTTGGAAATGGCAAGCAAAACAAATATGGCATCGGTCTGCGATTAACAGCACGAGACCATCTAAATGCATCAAGAACAACATGCTACAGCACTCTAGCATAACAACAAAATACATGGAAGGGATCCACTCAAGATGCTTGACAAACGATGAACACTGAGCTACGGCTAATTCACTCAATAGCAGGTTCAAACAAGCATGGCAAAAGAGCAAAAGATTATAGGTTACAGACTTAGTGAAAATAACAAGTCAGGAATTTAACATCAGGAAGCAATGTTTAGAGCAAGATAACAACATGCTACAGGAACATATCATGGCAAAGTAAGGAATGGCATCAAGCTACTCAAATCATACAACAAAAGTCCCTTACTGACCATGAGCCAAAAGGGATCAGAAAATACAATGGCAACCATGTGAACATAGCAATTATCTTTACCAGATTCAGACTTGGTGAAAAACTGGAACATGGCAAAACAAATATCAAGTAGGCATGTTTACGAGCTCGATGCACTCACCACAAGGCAAGACATGACAAACTAAGAATACACCCAGCAAGTAGACATGAAATAGAAGCTAAACATGGCAAGAAAAACAACATAGCATGCACGGATCAATTACAACAAGCTCGGCAAAATTGCTAAACATGTTAACAATCTGCCAGGAACATTATATAACAAAAGTAGAGCTTGATTGACTCAAGCTAGGGTGCTCCATAAATTCAAACAAAGACATGGATGGATAGAGCACCACCATATCAACAAAACATCCTTACTGATCATGCTCAAAAGAGACACGGATCACTCGGTAGCAACATGAACACATGGCATAAAAATTACAGCAGGACAAAGACTAAGAATATTTCTAAGTCCCTGAAATTAGCAACATTAAGTAAGCTCCTTTGCATGCTTGTGCTAGTCACCACAGAGATCAAAAAAATACATGGCATACACCCCTGTAAAGATGGCATGGAATATTCAAAACACATGTAGGGCTCAAGTTCATAGGAGGCACACATTAATCATGGCAAAAATGACAAAAGTGCAAATGCTGATTCGGATCTGAAACTAACATCACGCAACCCTCTTCCAACAGCATTTAGGGCATCAAGATGAGCTCAAATGAACATGATGCAATGAGATTAAAAGAAGTACTCATCGAGACGAACATTTCGATATGCTGCACGCCCGAAACGGAGCCACGGTGATGCAATTATGACATGATGAAGATCGCATAAAAATTAGGGTAAGGGGGGCAAAAGTCAACCGAATCGTCCAGATCCAGATCCGGGGCACTGTAGCTGCACGTGGCCCGAGGTTCGCCTGAAATCCTGTTCACCGAAGATGGGTCGCCGGCCGGAGACGAGGAAGAGGCTGGGAGGCGAGGTGGTGGTGCGACCGTCGCCGGTGCACGTCCACAGGGGCGCGGGGCGGAGATCTGGGCGACGAGGGGCGGCTCCAGCGCGGGGGCGGCCGACGGAGCTGTCTGGCGGCGAGGAGGCGATGTCCGGCAAGGTGCCCGCGGCGGCACGGTGACGCCGAATGGCAGAAGAAGGCGGCGGGGCGCGGTAGGAGGCGGCGCGGGGCGTGCGGGCCTCGGGGGCTCTCCCCGGGCCAAGCGGGCCGACGGGGGGGGGAGACCCGGTGGCGACACGTGGCGTGATGTGGTTGGTGCGGCGGGGTTGTCTGGCCGGAAGCAGACACGTCCGGCGTGGCGTGAGCAGAGTTTTTAGGGTTAGGGGTGGAGGAGACCCGGGATTTTTGGGGAGAGATCTATAAATAGAGGTAGAGGGAGCTAGGAGGCTCCAAATGAGGTGCGGTTTGCGGCCACGCGGTCGTGATCGAATGGCCTAGATGATGGAAGGGGTTTAGGTGGGTTTTGGGCCACATTGAAGGGGTGTTGTGCTGCAACACACACGAGGCCTTTTTGGTCCCTCGGTTAACCGTTGGAGTATTAAACGAAGTCCAAATGGCACGAAACTTGACAGGCGGTCTACCGGTAGTAAACCAAGGCCGCTTGGCAAGTCTCGGTCCAATCCGAGAACATTTAATAACCGCACACGAAAAGAGGTAGAAAGGGACACCAGAGGATATAGAAGCGCCGGAATGCAAAACGGACAACGGGGAAAATGCTCGGATGCATGAGACGAACACGTATGCAAATGCAATGCAGATGATGACATGATATGAGATACATGACAAAGACAAAAGCACACAAAGACAAAAACCTGACAACGAGGGAATATCATAACTTAGTGCCGAAAATGGCAAGATCTGGAATACAAATATGGCATGTTACATACGGGGTGTTACAACACTCCACCACTACGAAAGGATCTTGTCCCGAGATCTAGGACTGGAAAAACTCCGTTACTCAGAACGGAGGTGATCCTTGCGTTCCCAGGTGGCTTCACGGTCGGAATGATGTGACCACTTGACTTTCAGGAATTTGATAGACTTGTTGCGAGTCTTGCGCTTAGTTTCTTCAAGAATAGCAACGCGGTACTCATGATAAGACAGGTCTTCTTGGAGATCAATCTCTTCGAAGTTAATGGTGCGGTCAGGAGTCTTGAAACAGTTGCGGAGTTGAGACACGTGAAACACGCCGTGCACGTTTGCAAAGTTGGAGGGAAGCTCAAGTTGATAGGAGAGATCGCCTCTTTTGCTGATGATCTTGAAAGGACCCACATATCTAGGGGCAAGCTTCCCTTTGATACCGAAGCGATGAGTACCTTTCATTGGAGAGACGCGGAGGTAGACATGGTCTCTGATCTCGAAAGCCAAGTCACGATGCTTGCTATCATAGTAACTCTTCTGGCGCGATTACGTGGCTTTGAGATTTTCACGAATGACTTTGCACATTTCTTCTTCCTCTGTGATCAAGTCATTTCCAAGAAGTTGGCGTTCGCCAGTCTCTAACCAGTTAAGAGGATTATGGCACTTCCTGCCATAGAGAATTTCGAATGGGGCCTTGCCCGAACTCGCTTGAAAGCTGTTGTTGTAGGAGAACTCGGCATATGGAAGACAATCTTCCCACTTCATACCGAAAGAAATGATGCAAGCCATGTGCATATCTTCAAGAATCTGATTTACTCGCTCGACTTGGCCACTAGTTTGAGGATGAAAAGTTGTGCTAAAGGGAATGTTGGTGCCCATGGCCTTCTGAAAAGAATCCCAGAACTTAGATGTGAAGATGCTGCCATGATCTGAAGAAATCAACTGCGAAATGCCGTGCAAAGAGACAATCCGGGAGGTATATAGCTCTACCAACTGAGCTGCTGTGATAGATTCTTTGATAGGAAGAAAATGAGCCACTTTAGTGAGTTTGTCGATGACAACAAAGATAGCATCATTGCCACGCTTAGACTTTGGAAATCCAGTCACGAAGTCCATCTCAATATGGTCAAACTTCCATTCTGGAATGGCAAGAGGTTGGAGGAGACCAGCTGGTCGTTGGTGTTCTTCTTTCACTCTTCTGCAGACATCACATTCATTCACGAACTGAGCAATCTCGCGCTTCATTCGAGTCCACCAATACGACTGCTTGAGGTCCCGGTACATCTTTGTACTCCCAGGGTGAATAGAGAGGAGTGAATTGTGAGCCTCGTTCATAATGACTTTACGAAGGTCACCTTTTGGCACAACAATGTGATCCTCGAAGAATAGAGTATCCTTGTCATCAAGGCGATAGCACTTGTGCTTGGGTTGACTCTTGGTTATCCCAATCTTCACCTTCTTCACCATAGCATCAAGAAGTTGAGCCTCACGAATCTGATCTTCCAAAGTAGGAGAGACTTGGAGGTTGGCCAGAAATCCTTGAGGAACAACTTGCAGATTGAGTTTGCGGAAAGCTTCACAAAGCTCGGGTTGGTAAGGCTTGAGAATCAGACTGTTGCAGTAAGCCTTCTTGCTCAGTGCATCAGCAATTACATTGGCCTTGCCTGGAGTATATTTGATACTCGGATTATACTGTTGAATCATTTCGATCCAACGAGTCTGCTTGAGGTTGAGGTTTGGCTGAGTGAAGATGTACTTGAGACTTTTATGATCAGTGAAGATGTCCACTTTTCTTCCTAATAAGAGATGTCTCCAAGTTAAAAGAGCATGGACAACTTCCGCCAACTCGGGGTCATGAGTGGGGTAGTTCTTTTCGTTGGGCTTCAACTGGCGAGAGGTATAGGCCACAACTTTCTTCTCTTGCATCAACACTGCACCAAGACCTTGAAGGGAAGCATCACAGAAGACCTCGAACGGTTTGGATTCATCAGGAGGAATCAGAACTGGAGCAGTGACTAACTTCTCTTTTAGGGTGTTGAAAGCGATGTCACATTCAGGCAACCAGACGTACTTCACATGCTTCTAGAGAAGGTTGGAAAGAGGCTTCGCGATCTTAGAGAAGTTCTCAACGAACCTTCGACAATAACTTGCGAGCCCAAGGAAACTGCGAAGTTGCTTCACGTTCTGAGGTGGTTCCCAATTCACAATTGCAGACACCTTCTCAGGATTAACCGCTATGCCCTTGGCAGAGATGATATGCCCAAGGTAGAGAACACCTCATCGAGCCAAAACTCGCACTTTGAAAACTTCGCATAGAACTGATGTTCTCTGAGTTTATCCAGCACAAATCTTAAGAGCTTGGCATGATCCTCCTTGTTCCTGGAAAAGACCAAAATGTCATCGAGGTATACCAAGACGAAGTCATTAGTGTTGGCATTGAAGATGAAGTTCATCATGCGAGAGAATGTTGGCGGAGCGTTGACAAGACCGAAAGACATGACAGTGTATTCATATGAACCATGGCTTGTTCTGAATGCTTTCTTAGGGATATCTTCTTCACGAATGCGAATCTGATGATAGCCCATACGGAGATCAAGCTTGGAGAATACTTGAGCACCTTTGAGTTGTTCAAACAGCTCGTTGATGTTGGGAAGTGGGTACTTGTTCTTTATGGTCTTCTTGTTCAAGGGACGGTAGTCGACACAAAGTCGGTCCATTCCATCCTTCTTCTTGACGAAAAGAACACCACAACCCCATGGAGAAGAACTTGGTCGGATGAGACCCATACGCTCTTGAATATCGAGTTGCTTCTTCAGCTCCTTCAACTCTTCAGGTCCAAGCTTGTAAGGACGTTTACAAACAGGTTCCGTGCCAGGCTCAAGATCGATGACGAATTCAACTGGCTGGTGAGGAGGCATTCCTGGAAGCTCATCTGGAAAGATGTCTTGATACTCACAAATGACTCGAATCTGAGAGATGGCATCCAGCTCGCCCTTCTCATTGAGAGAAAACAGTCGAATGGTATCATCACGAGCGGCAAAGACGATGACATCCTCAGACAAATGTGTCAATTGGATCTGCCTGGCAGCACAATCAAGGTGAGCCTTGTGCTTAGAAAGCCAATCCATTCCGAGAATAAGATCAATATCCGAGTTACCAAGGACCACTGGAGAGGACAGAAACTTGTAGTCGCCCAACATGATAGAAACATCTGGAGCAACCAAACTAGAAGTCATAAGCTTTCCAGGAGAAACAACTTGCATGACTTTAGGTAAAACCTCAGTGTTAACATTGTTCTTCGATGCAAATGGGAATGGTAATAAATAATGCGATGCACCAGTATCAAAAAGTACTTTAGCAGGAACATCGTTAACAGGAAGGTTACCCATGATGACATCTGACGAGTCCTCTGCCTGAGCTGCGTTCAACAAGTTGACCTTGGCATGCTTGGGATTATGCTTGACCACTGCGGTGCTGGCAGATCTCACAGGAGGAGGAGGAGGGAGACGCCTCTGGTTGAAGCATTTGTTGGCATAGTGACCCTTCTGCTGACACTTGTTGCACGTGACCTCTGAAAGCGGACGGTGATACGGAGCACTTGATTTTGGAGCTTGAGATGAAGTCTTGTTCTGAAAGCCTGGGTTGGGTGGGTGGGAAGATCCATTGCCACCTTTGCTCTTCTGCTGATAAGGTTGACGGAACAGAGGAGGAGGAGGCAACCAATACTTTTGCTGCTTAGTAGCCACTTGAGTTGAGGAAGAAGGAGTTGCATCTCTGACTCGCTTCTTGGAAGCATCGCACTTGAGTTGAGCATCCTGTTGTTTCATTGACATGTTGGAAAACTCATCGTACTTCTGAGGCTCGAAAAGGACAAGAGAAAGTTGAAGATCTTCTCTAAGGCCACCCCTAAACTGATAAATCATGCTCTTCTCATCAGGGACGTCCTGCTTGGTGAAACGAGCGAGCTTCTGGAACATGATGTTATACTGGTAAACAGACAAGCTGCCTTGCTTCAGGTTGCGGAATTCCTCACGCTTGCTCTCAACAACACTTTGAGGAATGTGGTGAGCTTTGAAGTCTTGACGGAATTCATCCCAGGTAATCACACGGCCTCCTCTGGAATCTTTGTATTGTTGAAACCATTCTGCAGCTTGGTCTTTGAGTTGGAAGGAGGCAAACTTGACAAAGTCCTCAGGCCTGACGTTGCTGCACTCGAAATGCTTGCAGATATCCACGAGCCAATCATCAGCGTCTGTTGCCTCGACACAGTTGCTGAAGGTCTTTGGCTAGTTAGCGAGGAACTGGTTCAGTGTAGCAAACTGATTCTGATTGTTGCCATGGCCATGATACCCTTGGTTGCGCTCTTGCAGAATTTGCATAATCAGCTGTGTGTTTGCATTGGTAGCGGCCATCATAGCTTGCCATGCCTCCAGAGGTGGAGGTGGTGGTGGCGGATCAGGATTCAGACTCGTACGCGTTGGAGGAGCCATCCTGGAGAGGGTGACATCCGTTAGCATCTTGACAGACATATATTCAAGCTGAATCAAACGGATTGAAATTGCAACATATAGTCTTAACATTCGAACAAAATGAACGAATGCATTCCAATAGAAATGGTCACACTTCCATAAATTGAGAAGCCACTTAGATCGAGGTAGAAGAATAAAAAAACAACAAGGTACGGACATGAACAAATACTTGGTGAGGATTACCCAATCACAAACCAAATATCCGTGGAAGAAATACAAGAGCTACATGAATTCCCACCTATGAAACTCCCGAACCTTTCCGATTATGCAATCAGGTGTTGGGGATACAGGGGAAGCATAATATCTCACCCAAAGCTAGCAAATCCTACATCCAGCTGTATCCATCCTTCAACACATAACCAAGAAAACTTCGGAAATCATTTACCTCAACCTTCGAAAAGCATCAGTTATACGAGTTATGGTGATACTCCCGACCTCCCGCCCCAGTACTGGGTGGCGTCGAGGTTATCTCACCAGCAACTGCATAAAAGAGGTTTTCGATGTCGATGAAACTCAGGTATTCCAGAATTGCAACGATAAAATTGTGATGACAACACCTCGGAGCTCAACTCCCCGGGACACTGCCACAACCCCTAAATGTCAGGAGGCACCAAGAACAATGTTCTCGTCACAAAACCATCAGAATGATTCCAAGATACCCGCGTGATCCTAAATTTTTTTTTGTGAAATTTGAGAAGAGAAGAGTCAAAACTCTACGTCATGATGCCTCACCAGAGCGACGAAGGGACTGAGGATTAAAAAGAATCCTACTCTCCGATATATATAATTCCTAAATGACTCAAAACATTTTTCTAGACTCAACAACGCCAACGATTCGATCAAGCAGGGGGCTCCTGAAGTCGGGGAAGGCTCTGATACCAACTTGTAACGCCCTTGATGCGGCTATATCTCCCACGTCTCGAAGCATGACTTAGAGGCATAACCGCATTAAAAGCAATGTCGCAAGTGAGGTAATCTTCACAACAACCCATGTAATAAATAAGGGAAAAGGTACATAGTTGGCTTACACTCTCCACGCCACACAAATAGCATAAATATCATTACATTCATCCAGTTACACTCAAGGTCCGACTACGGAACCAAAATGAAGATAAACCCTAAAAGCAACAATGTCCCCGATCGCCCAACTGGGCACCACTACTGATCGTCTGGAAATGAAACGTAGTATCGTCCTAAGTCCTCATCGAACTCCCACTTGAGCTCAGTCGAATCACCTGGAGCGGTATCATCGGTCCCTGCATTTGGTTTTGGAAGAATCCGTGAGTCACGGGGACTCAACAATCTCACACCCTCGCAATCAAAACTATTTAAGGTTATAGGAAGGGTAAAAGTACGATGTGGAGCTGCAGCAAGCGACTAGCATATATGGTGGCTAACATACGCAAAAGAGAGCGAGAAGAGAAGGCAAAGGCACGATCGAACAACTATGATCAAGAAGTGATCCTAGAACAACCTACGTTCAATCATAACACGAGACCATCATGGCCACACACTCTGTTGATTCATTTTAATTAAGTTAAGTTTCAGGTTATCTACAACCGGACATTAACAAATTCCCATCTGCCCATAACTACGGGCATGGCTTTCGAAAGATCAAATCCCTGCAGTGGTGTCCCAACTTAGCCCACCACAAGCTCTCACGGTCAACGAAGGATATTCCTTCTCCCAGGACAGTCCGATCAGACTCGGAATCACTGTTAGAAGACATCTCGACAATGGTAAAACTAAACCAGCAAAGCCGCTTGTGATAGCCTGGCTTATTAGGGATGATAGACTACTCATATCAATAAGGAATTCCTTCTTTTCCGGGAGCCCATTCGGACAGAACTCCAAATTTAAGCGTGCTCAGCTTGGAGTAGTGTCAGGATGGGTGACCTACCGGGAAGTTGCTCCCGGGTGCGCACGAGTGAGGACAAAGTGTGCAGAAAAGACTAGTATTGATCTGTGGGAGTAGTCTAGATCCCGCCAGGAGTGACGACCACCGGCGGGTATGTCCGGGGCGTTACAAGTTGGTATCAGAGCCGACCCTCGCGGTTACACGGATGGTTGCGGACAGGTGCGTGGTCATGTTGTTCATGACGTTTGTGACCCGTCGTGGCACCCGGCATGTCACATGTACCAGACTGGAAGCACAGACGTTTGTGCCAAGAGGGAACGTTCCTGTGGCCCGACGAGGACGTCGGTTCCTCTGAGTGGGGGTGTATGTGATAGCCTGGCTTATTAGGGATGATAGACTACTCATATCAATAAGGAATTCCTTCTTTTCCGGGAGCCCATTCGGACAGAATTCCAAAGTTAAGCGTGCTCAGCTTGGAGTAGTGTCAGGATGGGTGACCGACCGGGAAGTTGCTCCCGGGAGTGCGGGAACTCCAAAGAAGGAATTCCTTATTGATATGAGTAGTCTATCATCCCTAATAAGCCAGGCTATCACATATAGAGATTTGTCGGCACAGTCAGGTGGTCTTGTTGGTCTTGTTTTGCCATTGTCGAAATGCCTTGTAACCGGGATTCCGAGACTGATCGGGTCTTTCCGAGAGAAGGAATATCCTTCGTTGACCGTGAGAGCTTGTGATGGGCTAAGTTGGAACACCCCTGCAGGGTATAAACTTTTGAGAGTCATGCCTGCGGTTATGTGGCAGATGGGAATTTGTTAATATCCGGTTGTAGATAACTTGACACTTGACTTAATTAAAATGAATCAATCGCGTGTGTAGCAGTGATGGTCTCTTTTCGGCGGAGTCCGGGAAGTGAACATGGTCTTGTGTTATGCTTGAATGTAAATAGTTTCAGGATCACTTCTTGATCACTTGTAGTTTCACGACCATTGCGTAGCTTCTCACCTTACTCTTATTTGCGTATGTTAGCCTCCATATTTTCTTAGCGCTTGATGCAACTCCTCCTCATTACCACATCCTACCATAAGCTTAAATAGTCTTGATCTCGCGGGTGTGAGATTGCTAAGTCCTCGTGACTCACGGATGCTTCCAAACAGTTGCAGGTGCCGATGATACCAGTGCAGGTGATGCTACCAAACTCAAGTGGGAGTTCGACGAGGATCTGGGTCGTTACTACGTTTCGTTTCCTGATGATCAGTAGTGGAGCCCAGTTGGGACGATCGGGGATCTAGCATTTGGGGTTGTCTTCCTTTATTTTGGTTCCATAGTCGGACCTTTGATTGTACTCTGGATGATGTATGTTTAACTTGTTATTTGTGTGAAGTGGCGATTGTAAGCCAACTCTTTATCCCTTTCTTATTCAGTACATGGGATTGTGTGAAGATTACCCCACTCGTGACTAAACCAGCATGCGGTTAAGCCTCTAAGTCATGCCTCGACACGTGGGAGATATAGCCGCATCGTGGGTGTTACACTTCACCAGCAGCTCCTCCAGCAGTGGCGGCGATCCTGGTGGTCCAGCGATTGTCCCGAGCTCGACGAGACTCCAGAGACAAGCGACGACAACTACGTGCCCCCGAGCTCTCGCCGCGCCCGGAGCAAGGCCACAGCGTCCGGCTGCCGCCGTCGCTGATCTGGATGAGGTTGGTGCCGGCCTCCTGTGGCCCATTGTTGATGATGGCGTCGGCGGCGCGGGCGCATGTAGATAGGGCCCCTAGAAACTTCCTTCTTTTGTTCCCTGCGAGGAATCAAGATGGACCCCATGGGGTGTGTAAAGGGTCTGTAATGTCTTTTGTTGATATTATCCTTATTATGAAAATTTGCGAACACATGTCCTGCTTCGGCTCGGTCTCCCCTTTCCAACCCCGCGATAGCTTGGTGCTCTACGCCGACAGGTCCCGGTCCCCAAGCAGGCTGCAACCATCGCTGGTATGCCAGGTCGCGATGCCGTGGTCAAGGCCAAGAGGTGAGCGGCCCGAGGTCCAGTAAGAGCTCCTAAGGCACGATGCTCAAGAGGTCCCATTTAGCGCGCAAGCAGCTACCTGAGGATGGGAAAGGGAGGCGACGCCGCCATAGCAAGGCAGCTAGAGGCAAGAGTCTTATGCCGTAGCACTCGGTCGACCCGGGTGCGAGACTTATCTTGGTAACCGAGAGTTGTTTCCCCGTGTTGTGCCAGACTCGTGTGCCATCGGCCGTAGTGTAGCCAGGTTAGGTCCATGCGAGCCTTCCCCTCTTCTCTGCGCTCTTCGATGTGATCTACATCCTCAGGTCCCGGCCCTCGAGCGAGCTCAGCCGCCGCTGGTATGCCAGGTCGCAGTGCCGTGGTCAAGGCCAGGGGTGAGGGCTGGAGAGCCAGTAAGAGCTCCTGAATCACGATGCTCAAGAGCCCCCTTTTAACACGCAAGCGAATTGCATGGGAGAAGAGGGAGCCCGTGGTACCGCCCGTTGTTGCCCTCAGGAGGTTCCTGCAGGTTAGCGTGAGGAGGGACACAAATTGCTGCTATGATTGCTGGTCTGCCACTGGTCGCTCCGCAAGAAGGTGAAGGCACTGAGGGTCAGGTGAGGTGACGTGCGCCGGCGTGCCGCAAGCCAGATCTCGAACGCTCAGATTTGTCAGCGTTGCGGGGACGGACCTGAGCATAAGCGTCGTGCCGGCATGAGTGGCTCCCGTGGTGGGCGGCAATCAAACAGGTAATGACCATAAGTAACTCATGCATGGAGAGCAAACCAACTTAGGTAAATGCAAGAACGATACATGCCACTGGGTCGGACCCGAGCGGCTTGGGGATGATGCAGCCCGAGGGGTGCCCCCAGCAGGGTAAGATAAAGATGCAAGAGGATACATGCCGTAGGGACAGGCCCATTTGACCTGGGAATAATGCAGCCCGAGGGGCGCTCCCAGTTGAATGAACTTGGAAAATGTCACCAGGTTTTGTTGTCGAAGGAACGTTGGGGTAGCTGAAGGTGCATGCTGAATAAGCTGCTCCTCACGAGCCATCGAGACCTTGAGCCTCGGGAGGCTCTGGGGCTCAGGGGGCTTCCTGAGGACCGTCTCCATCTCCACCAGGACCGCGTGATGCCTGGCCTCCTGGGTCGCCAGGACACTCCGTATATTGCGCTGGAAGGCGGCTGACATGCTTGGCAGGCCGAACGACATGCGCACGTAGCTGTGAGGTGGACCCTCACATCGGCCAGCACACGAAGGCCAGAAGCACTCCTGAGATGCGGCCCTGTTGAGCCCCAGGATGTCGATGCAGATGCGCAGCTCACCACCCTCGTCCGGGTGGGGAGCTACACCAAGTGGGTGGTGGTCGCCGCGTATTGCCCTTGCTTCCTAAAGCTCCTGAGTGGTCTTGACGATAAACTCCTGAGCACCGGGCGCTCCACGCCCGGTGCCCTCTTGAGGGAAACGTGCCGCGAAGCACGCCTCCACGTGGTGCCCGAGCGCCTCCCTCGTGATGTTGTCCAGGTCTGAGGCCCTCTAGAAGAGAGCCCTCGAGCCCTGCCCGAGGAGGGCGCCGGGTGCGCCTTCCTATGCGAGGGAGGGAGGCGCCCCAGGCGCAGGCACCGATCCTAAGGTGGCGCCGCTCCCCTGAGGCCCAGTGCGGAGTAGCCGCTTCTTCTTCTTTGGGTTGGCCTCAGGAGGGTACTGCACACATGTGCTGTCAGGGTCTTCGATTGCTGCAGCTTGGAAGGCACACTCGAGGGAGCACACCGCGTCTTTTTCTTCGCAGGGGACTGTGATGATTCCACCACTTCCCGGCATCTTGAGGACGTTGTATCCATGGTGGGTCACTGCCATGAATTTGGCTAACACTGGGTACCTGAGGATGGCATTGTACGACAGACGGATGTAGGCAACGTCGAAGTCGACGAGCTCGCTATGGTAGTTGTCGTGCTAACCAAAGGTGACAGGGAGACGAACTTGCCCTGTCAGGGTGGTGGAGCCGTCGGTCACTCCTAAGAAAGGCTTGGTGGGCTGAAGCTGATCGTATGGCACTTGAAGGTTGTCGAACGTCTCGACGGACAGGACACTGAGCCATGCGCCATCGTCGATGAGGGTCTTGGTGACTTTGACATTGCTAATGACGGGTGAACAGAGCATCGGGAGGACGCCAGTGGTCGCCGCGCATTTGATCTGGTCCGCCGAGCTAAAGGTGATGGCATACTTGGACGGGCGCGTGGCCTCGAGCTTGGGGAGGGCTGCATTCACCTCGCGACGGAACTGCTTGAAGATGCACTGGGAAGCTGGGGCCTGAGCACCACCCAAGATGCAAGCGATGGCGGGCGGCTCCTGGAAGCCCCTAGCCCCTTCGTCCTGATGGTTGTCGTCGTTCCTCCCTGGAGGCGGCGGCAGTGGAGGAAGACCAGGGTTGCCCTGAGGACGGTCCTTGCGAGGCTGGTCCCTCTAGGCGCCCTCACGAGGCTGGTCCTGCCAGCGGTCCTCGCAAGGCTGGTCGCACCACTCTTGGCGGGTGCTGCGGTCATCCCAACTTCATCCGCCTCGTCCACTTCCTCGGTCATAGCCCCAGTTGTTGCACTCGGGGTGTCGACTGAAGCGTCCATCTCGAATGGCTCTGAGCTCTTGACAATCGTTGGTGTTGTGGCTGCGCACGTTGTGGAAGGCGCAGAATGTATGGCTGCCCTTGGACGACTCGAGGAGGTCCCGACCGCACTTTGTGTTTGGCTCTGCCACGAGTACGGCCACTCCCTTGCGCTTCATGTCCTTGACCTTGGCCTTCTTCTCCTTTGGATCTGTAGCAGGGAGCTCGAGGAGGGAGAGACGCCCCTCCTCAGCTCGTGCACACTTGGTTGCTATGTTGAATAGCGCCAGAGTTGTGCATATCTCCTCTTGGATGGTGAGCTCCTCCTTCATCTTGATGTCATGGACACCATCAGAAAACTCTGAGATGATAGCCTCGTCCGTCACCTTGGGGATATTGAGACGCACGTTGTTGAAGCGCTGGATGTACTTCTGCAGGGTCTCTCCCGGCTGTTGCTTGATGCGGCGCAGGTCACCAGCAGTTGGAGGTCGGTCGCATGTGCCCTGGAAGTTGGCGACGAAGCGGTCACGCATCTCACCCCAGGAGGAGATCGAGCCTGGAAGAAGATTCAGGAGCCACAAGCGAGCGCCATCCTTGAGAGCCATGGGAAACCAGTTCGCCAGGACCTTTCCGTCACCATTGGCCGCCTCGATGCTCAGCTCGTAAAGCTACGGGAACTCTGCGGGGTCGGGGGTGCCGTCATAGCGAGGAGGCAGGTCCGGCTTGAACTTGTCTGGCCAGACGATGCTACGCAACTCGGGAACGAGGGCGCAGCAGCCTGCGGTGGCCACCAGGGCCCTTTGCAGGGGTGGAGTGTTGCGACCCGACCCGAATGGATCAAGCGCTCTGTGCTCAGGTGCCATCCCTGGATCAGTAATGCTGACACCACATAGTACATCGAAGGATTTATAGCAGAGTGGCAATCACACACTTATTACATCGTTGTCTCAAAGAGAACTTATTACAATAAACATGGCTTAAGGCCATCTAGTGTCGATAACAGCGGAAGACTCGGAAGATAAATGGGTCCATCAACTCCAACGGCATCACTGAGTATAGAACCACGACCTAAAACACCTTACTTGTCGTCTGAAAAGTCTGCAACATGAGAAGTTGCAGCCCGAAAATGGGTCAGCACATGGAATATGCTGGCAATGTAACACATAGAGAGTAATGGAATGAAACAGCTATACTATATGCATATATGGCTGGTGGAAAGCTCTATGGTTACAGTTTTGCGTAAAGCCAGTTTTTCCCTACTGCAAAGGAATAAATTTAATTAACTATCATGGTGGTTGTTAAACATCGAGAATGGTTGACAGCATTCCGATCCCAATTAAGTGAACAATTAAAACCCAACAACATTAATTAGAAGTAGCATGTTGAGATTCACGTGATATTCAAGTACTAGATACTCAAGTTGTCCATAACCGAGGACACGGCTAATCATGATTAGTTTGTTACACTCTGCAGAGGTTTGCGCACTTTTCCCCACAAGACTCAATCGCCTCCATTTGGTTTCTCGCACTACATGGTGTTTGAGAAGACGGATGACCGAGACACAGTCTTTCAGAAGCGCTAGCACCTTACATGTGGGGTAGACCGTACCACCTACAACCCCTACATCTGCTAGTCCACCCCGTAAGAGTTCGCACAACTTAGTCAACTATGCCAGAGCCCATAATGGCTTGTGGCTGCACACGGAAGTTTCTAGCATGAAAGATCTTATGATCCCTTTGAGCCTGGGTGGCGGTCCGAAAAAAAATAGGCAAGTCCTGATAGACATCAGGTGCCTCAATCCACCCAGATGTGTGTTCAAGTTTCCACCTTAGATAAACCCTTAATTATCAATCTCACATCTGTCATGGATATCACTCACCCAATCCACGTCTACTAGCATAGCATGGCATAATAAGCAAACGTAGAAGTAACTCCCAAAGGTTTGATGATAATACAGGTAATAGGTACTACGTCATCTACTTCCCATCCCACAATTTAATTAGATCCTAATCATGCAATGTGAGAGGATTGATCTAATGCAATAAAACATGGGTTGTAGAAAAGGTATGATCAAAGTGTTACTTGCCTTGCTGATGATCCGCGAGTCCTAGGGTTTCAAAGTAACAGGCGGCGCAATCCGGGTGATCTATCGCAGACAAACAACAAGCACACAATAAGTACTCATCTAATGCACAGGTAAAACTCGAACAAGAGATCGAACCAGAAAATTCAACTCAAGAACTCCGGTTGCAAAGAAAGAACGAACCGAACAAAGAAACGGAAAACAAACGGCGGAAGAAAACAACTCGGTTCTAGCAAGTTGAAACTAGGTCAAATTTTACCGGGGCAAAAACTTGTTTAAGTTGATTAGACGGAACGGTGGTTTCGAAACGAAACTCCAGGCGCTTGAATCACCTGATTCCGATAAACGAGCGAGAAGATAAACTAGAACGAAGATCGGATCTAAGATCGTGATCGCGGAATAAATCCGACGAGAAGAAAAAGAAGAACGGTTATACGAACGGACGTTCGTTAACCTAGAAGAATCCGGTGATCACGTTCGTTAGGATGAACGGTCCGCCGAACGGTCCAAAGGAAACTAAATCGGAAAAGAAAACGAATCCGATCTAGGGTTTCGGAGAAGAAAACCAAAACGAAAAAGCGATCTAGAAAACGAATCAGAGGAGAAGAAAAGAATCGGAACGATTAGAAGAAAACGATCCGAGGAAAAGAGACGCGGGCAACCTCCGGCGAGAGGCTCCGGCGGCGTGGCATAGGGCGGCGGCGGCGTGGGCAAGGTGCGGCGGCAGCGTGGGCAAGGTGCGGCGGCGGCGTGGGGAAGGTGCGGCGGCGCGGGTGTGGGGTGGCGCGGTGTAAGGCGCGGGGTGGGGTGCGGTGGAGGGCTTGGGGTTTGGTTTGATGATTTGGAGGGGGGGGGGTGTTGGGGTATTTATATTGGGGAGGGGAGAGGAGACTTGGGGTAGGGGACAAGAAATAGAGTAGGAATAGGAAAACGAAACAAGGAAAAGGGAGGGGGCTAACCCTAGCCGGACTCGGCTAGAGCAAGAGGCGGCGGCGGCTAGCGCCTGCCTTGCCTGGCGCACGGCGCGCAGGGAGGCTGGGGCGGTGGCCGGCTGGCTGGGCCTTTGGCCCGGCTGGCCTGCTGGAGTTCCTTTTTTTAACGGTTTCGCGCGCAGAAAAACACAGAAAAGAAAATCTAAACGGGCTCCAAAATTTCTAAAGGAAATTTTCCCCGACTCCTAAAAATGAGCCGAACAAAATGAACTTTTCTACGGACCTATAATGCAATTTTCAAAAACGTGCATTTTTCCCTATCCAAATAAAAAGTAAACAAAACTCTGGCAAACAAAATTGATCTATTTATTAAATCTTCATTTTTCCTAAATTTGGGAAAGTCATATTATTCCCTCTCTCATTTTTGATATAGGAAAATAATTGAAGATGAAATAAATAAATCAAATGATCCTCTTTTCAAATTCGAGAAAACTCTCAAATATGAAAATAACGAAATCCCCAACTCTCTCCGAAGGTCCTTGAGTTGCGTGAAATTTCTAGGATCGACCAAAATGCAAGAAAATATGATATGCATGATGATCTAGTGTATAACATTCCAAATTGCAAATTTGGGATGTTACAAACCTACCCCCCTTAAGATGAATCTTGCCCTCGAGATTCGGGTTGGCTAGAAAATAGGTGAGGGTGGTCCTTGAGCAAATCTTCTTCTCTCTCCCAGGTGGCTTCATCCTCTGAGTGGTGGTTCCACTGAACTTTGCAAAACTTGATAACCTTGCTGCGAGTAACTCTACTGGCATAATCGAGAATCTTGACTGGTTTCTCCTCATATGTTAAGTCGTCCTTCAACTGAATCGCTTCAAGCGGCACGGTATCTCTTAGCGGTACCTCCGCCATTTCGGCATGACATTTCTTCAGCTCAGAAACATGGAATACATCATGAACTCCTACAGTCCCTCTGGTAATTCCAACTTATAAGCGACTTCTCCCATACGTTGCAAGATCTTATATGGTCCAACGAAACGCGGTGCTAACTTTCCCTTAACTCCAAAGCGCTTAACTCCTCGAAGTGGGGATACTCGAAGATAAACTATGTCTCCGGTTTCGTAAACTGTCTCCTTGTGTTTAGAATCTGCGTAGCTCTTCTGCCTGGACTGGGCTACCTTGAGCCTATCGCGAATCAACTTAACCTTCCGTTCAGACTCCTTAATCAAATCTGGTCCAAAGAATTGACGGTCTCCAACTTCGTCCCATGACAACGGTGTCCTGCACCTCCTTCCGTATAAAGCTTCGAAAGGTGCCATCTTTAAACTGGTTTGGTAACTGTTGTTATAAGAAAACTCCGCATACGGCAAATTATCGTCCCAACTAGATCCATAATCTAGTGCACAAGCTCTCAGCATATCTTCCAAAATCTGATTGACTCTCTCGGTCTGTCCATCTGTCTGCGGATGAAAAGCTGTGCTGAACTCTAGTCTGGTTCCTAAAGTTTCATGCAACTGATTCCAAAACTTTGAGGTAAATTGGGTTCCTCTATCTGATACGATACTCTTCGGAACTCCATGCAAACAAATGATCCTAGTCATGTATATCTTTGCCAACTTAGCACTGGTGTAAGTGGTCTTAACTGGAATAAAATGTGTTACCTTTGTCAAACGATCAACTACTACCCATATCGAGTCATAGCCTGATTTTGTCCTGGGTAGTCCTGTGATAAAATCCATGCCTATCTTATCCCACTTCCATTCGGGTATCGGCAATGGTTGTAACAATCCTGCTGGCTTCTGATGCTCTGCCTTTACTCTCTGACATACGTCACAAACTGCTACATATGCTGCAATATCCTTCTTCATTCCGGTCCACCAGAATGTTTCCTTTAAATCCAAATACATCTTGGTATTCCCTGGGTGAATCGAATACGGTGAATCATGTGCCTCTTGCAAAATCAACTTCCTGATCTCCGAGTCATTGGGCACATAAACACGGTCCTCAAACCATAGGGTATCGTTCTCATCCTCACAAAATCCTTTTGCTTTTCCTTTGCTCATTCTCTCTTTTATAGCGGCAATCTCCTTGTCAGATTTCTGAGCTTCTCTGATTTTATCCATCAATGTTGACTGAATCTCCAATGCTGCTACATAGCCTCTCGGAACTATTTCCAAACATAGCTCACGAAGGTTTTCTGCTAACTCTTGGGGTATTTTCCCCGTCATTAGGGTATTGACATGGCTCTTATTGCTCAATGCGTCAGCTACTACATTAGCTTTTCCGGGATGGTAATGCAATCTCATGTCATAATCCTTGATGAGCTCCAACCATCTTCTTTGTCTGAGGTTCAACTCCTTCTGCGTGAAAATGTACTTCAAACTCTTGTGGTCTGTGTACACCTCACAATGATTTCCAATGAGGAAATGTCTCCACGTCTTCAATGCATGCACTACGGCTGCTAACTCCAAATCATGCGTGGCATAATTCAACTCATGAGGCTTCAGTTGCCGTGAAGCATACAAAACAACTCTTCCTTCCTACATAAGCACTACTCCAAGTCCTCGACGTGAAGCATCGCAATACACCTCATAATCCTTGGTCTGATCTGGCAAAATCAATACTGGTGAGGTAACCAAGCGTTTCTTCAACTCCTGGAAACTAGCCTCACACTCCTCAGTCCATTTGAACTTAGTATCCTTCTTCAACAATTCAGTCATAGGCTTTGCAATCTTTGAAAAGTTCTCAATGAACCTCCGGTAGTATCCTGCGAGTCCAAGAAAACTCCGGATCTCTCCAACTATTGTTGGTGATTCCCATTCGGTTACGGTCTCAACCTTTGTGGGGTCAACTGCTATACCTTCTCCGGATATAACGTGTCCGAGGAATCCAACTTCCTTCAACCAAAACTCATATTTGCTGAACTTGGCATATAACTGATGTTCCCTTAGTTTCTCCAAAACCAAACGAAAATGTTCCTTATGCTCCTCTTCATTCTTTGAATAAACCAGGATGTCATCAATGAACACTACGACGAACTTATCCAAAAACTCCATAAACACTTTGTTCATCAGGTTCATAAAATAGGCAGGTGCGTTAGTCAATCCAAATGACATAACGGTATACTCATACAGTCCATATCTCATGGTGAATGCTGGCTTAGGTATGTCCTGCTCTCGAATCTTCAACTGATGGTACCTTGATCGCAAATCGATCTTGGAAAACACTTTAGCTCCTTGCAAACGATCAAACAGATCATTGATCATTGGCAGTGGGTAGTTATTCTTGATGGTTACTTCATTCAATCCCCGATAATCTACAACCATCCTTTATGATCCATCCTTCTTTTCCACTAGAGGTACGGGTGATCCCCAATGCGAAGAACTTGGGCGAATGTAACCTTTATCCAATAACTCCTTAATCTGATTCTTAATTTCCACCAAATCCTTTGCTGGCATCCGGTACGGTTGCTTCGATATTGGGCCTGTACCTGGCAATAACTCAATCAAAAACTCAATGTCTTTATCCGGTGGCATGCCTGGTAATTCCTCAGGAAATACATCAGGAAAATCCTTTACCACTGGTACTTCTTCTTGCACAACTCCTGTTAGGCAGTTTACTTGTGTCCTGTTTGGCACATGCCGGGATACATACTTGATCCTTCTTCCTTCGGGTGTGGTAAGCAAAATTGACTTACTAGCACATTCAATGTTCCCTTCATACTTCGATAACCAATCCATGCCTAATATCACATCCAATCCTTGAGATTCCAATACTATTAGGTCTGAGGGAAACACATAGTTACCAATCCTTAATGGTAACCGATCACACCAGCGTCTGGCCATATACTCCGCTCCTGGTGAGCTTACTAACATGGGTGACCTAAGGGCTTGGGTTGGCAGGTTATATTTATCCACAAATCCCCTTGATATGTATGAATGCGATGCACCAGTGTCAAAAAGAACAAGTGCGGTAAATGACTTAACCAAAAACTTACCGATTACTGCATCGCGTTGATCTTCAACCTCCTCCACATTAACGTGGTTCACCTGTCCCCTATTGAAAGGGTTCGGCTTCTTCCCAGAGCTTCCATTGCCATTTCCATTCTGGCCTTCGGGACATTCATTGGCATAATGTCCGGTCTTGGAACACTTGAAACAGGTGACTTGACTCAGGTCTCTCTTGGTTGGGGTTGATGGGATGGTCCGATTCTGGCCGTTGCTTCCTCCATTCCCATTACCATTCTTGTGGCCATTATGGTTGTGCGAGCTACCTCCTCCATGGGTGTGCTGAAACTGAAATCCCGGTTTAGGGGTAAAGCGGGGCTTCTGCTAGGCTCCAGAGTTATTCTTCCCCTGTCCATACTTCCTCTTGCGGTTCTCAATCTGCTGTTGCTTCCCTTCAATCATGATGGCATGATCTACCGACTCCTGGTAGTTGTTGAAGGTGGCTACCATCAACTGCATGCTTAGTTCATTGTTCAGCCCTTCCAGAAACTTCTCCTGCTTAGATGCATCCGTAGCAACGTCATCTGGGGCATAACGTGCTAACTTGCTGAAGTCGTCGACGTACTGGCCAACTGTCCTTCCTCCTTGGCGTAAGTTACGAAACTCACGCTTCTTTATGGCCATAGCTCCTGCTGAAACATGGGCAGTGCGGAAAGCTTGCTGAAACTGATCCCATGTGACAGTGTCAACTGGGTAAGTGGCTGTGAAATTCTCCCACCATGCTGCCGCGGGTCCGTCAAGCTGGTGAGCGGCAAACTTCACTTTCTCACCATCCGTGCATCCTGCAGTGGTCAACTCCCTTCCTATCTTACGGAGCCAATCGTCTGCTACTACCGGCTCGGTGCTACTAGAAAACACCGGCGGATTTAGCCTAAGGAAACGAGCTAAGTGGTCAACAGGTGGTGGTGGTGGTGGGTTGTTGTTGTTGTTCTGCTGGTTCTGGACTAACATCTGCATCAATTGATTCTGCTGTTGGATCAACTGAGTGAGCTCCGGTGGAAATCCATTGTCACGTCTCGGAGGCATCTGAGGGTTTAGAGAAGACGAGAATTAAGAATAGAGGGGGTCTAAAGAGAAAACACTACCCATATGCACATGAGCAAATGCACACAAAATCACTTCAATCAATCAAACAAGGGCTTACAAACGGTCTAAATCTATTGCAAAAGTGCTCGACTATAATGTTTACATGGGGGAAATACTACTACTATCTGGTGGTCATCTAGAAATTTGAACCGGTGGAAGACTCCATGATATCTGCTCCAGCTTCGTCTTCAAAGTCGGGTTCACTTGGATCCGAATCGGTGTCATCGATGATGATGTAGTTGTCTGGACATGCGACGTACTCGTCTTCTTCCTTGGATGCTAACTTCCTCTTGAGTTCTTCAATCTCCGGCTTAAGATCGCCATTGTGTCTTGCTAGAGCTACGATCTCGTCCATGTAGTCCTTGCGTGTAGACTTCAGTTCTCCTTCTAGCTCGATGATCCTTGCCTTCGCATTCTTCAGCTCTATCATATCATTGCACATCTGGTTCTCGTGGCATCGAATGTGCTGGTTTAACTCCTGGATGAATGATGCAATGGATCTATCCTTCTTGGTGCTGACTAACTCCCATTGTTCATCTCGGTGTCCGCAAATCTGGTAGATAGTGTCCTTGAGGTCTTCTTGATAAACTTCTCCAATGCGTCCTATGGTGATATGAGCTGCCATGCTCTTTCCCAGACTCCAGGTTGGTGCATTGAAAACACTATCTATGGGCTTCGTGATTGGCGTGAATGTCCTTCCCGGAACGTGAGCTTGAATCTTCTAGCGCTCCTCTTCAGGCAGAGTGGCGTTGAAGGTTCCCGTGAAGCTTGGTAATCCAATATTCAGGTACTTGGTGACTTCCTTCAGGTGAAATCCAAAAGGTGTGCCTTCATCCGGTTGAGCGTACTTAATCTTCGTGTTCGTCATCCTAAAAGAGTAGAAAAGATGAGAAGTTAGAAAATGAGAAGAGAATGGTGATCTATGGATTTAACTTAGTGGTTGTGTCCTACAGTCAGCGTGTGCTCTGATACCATTCTCTGTCGCGATCCGACCCGAATGGATCAAGCGCTCTGTGCTCAGGTGTCATCCCTGGATCAGTAATGCTGACACCACACAGTACATCGAAGGATTTATAGCAGAGTGGCAATCACACACTTATTACATCGTTGTCTCAAAGAGAACTTATTACAATAAACATGGCTTAAGGCCATCTAGTGTCGATAACAGCGGAAGACTCGGAAGATAAATGGGTCCATCAACTCCAACGGCATCACTGAGTATAGAACCACGACCTAAAACACCTTACTCGTCGTCTGAAAAGTCTGCAACATGAGAAGTTGTAGCCCAAAAACGGTCAGCACATGGGATATGCTGGCAATGTAACACATAGAGAGTGATGGAATGAAACAGCTATACTATATGCATATATGGCTGGTGGAAAGCTCTATGGTTACAGTTTTGCGTAAAGCTAGTTTTTCCCTACTGCAAAGGAATAAATTTATTTAACTATCATGGTGGTTGTTAAACATCGAGAATGGTTGACAGCATTCCGATCCCAATTAAGTGAACAATTAAAACCCAACAACATTAATTATAAGTAACATGTTGAGATTCACATGATATTCAAGTACTAGATACTCAAGTTGTCCATAACCGGGGACACGGCTAATCATGATTAGTTTGTTACACTCTGCAGAGGTTTGCGCACTTTTCCCCACAAGACTCGATCGCCTCCGTTTGGTTTCTCGCACTACATGGTGTTTGAGAAGACGGATGACCGAGACACAGTCTTTCAGAAGCGCTAGCACCTTACATGTGGGGTAGACCGTACCACCTACAACCCCTACATCTGCTAGTCCACCCCGTAAGAGTTCGCACAACTTAGTCAACTATGCCAGAGCCCATAATGGCTTGTGGCTGCACACGGAAGTTTCTAGCATGAAAGATCTTATGATCCCTTTGAGCCTGGGTGGCGGTCCGAAAAAAAATAGGCAAGTCCTGATAGACATCAGGTGCCTCAATCCACCCAGATGTGTGTTCAAGTTTCCACCTTAGATAAACCCTTAATTATCAATCTCACATCTGTCATGGATATCACTCACCCAATCCACGTCTACTAGCATAGGATGGCATAATAAGCAAACGTAGAAGTAACTCCCGAAGGTTTGATGATAATACAGGTAATAGGTACTACCTCATCTACTTCCCATCCCACAATTTAATTAGATCCTAATCATGCAATGTGAGAGGATTGATCTAATGCAATAAAACATGGGTTGTAGAAAAGGTATGATCAAAGTGTTACTTGCCTTGCTGATGATCCGCGAGTCCTAGGGTTTCAAAGTAATAGGCGGCGCAATCCGGGTGATCTATCGCAGACAAACAACAAGCACACAATAAGTACTCATCTAATGCACAGGTAAAACTCGAACAAGAGATCGAACCAGAAAATTCAACTCAAGAACTCCGGTTGCAAAGAAAGAACGAACCGAACAAAGAAACGGAAAACAAACGGCGGAAGAAAACAACTCGGTTCTAGCAAGTTGAAACTAGGTCAAATTTTACCGGGGCAAAAACTTGTTTAAGTTGATTAGATGGAACGGTGGTTTCGAAACGAAACTCCAGGCGCTTGAATCACCTGATTCCGATAAACGAGCGAGAAGATAAACTAGAACGAAGATCGGATCTAAGATCGTGATCGCGGAATAAATCCGACGAGAAGAAAAAGAAGAACGGTTATACGAACGGACGTTCTTTAACCTAGAAGAATCCGGTGATCACGTTCGTTAGGATGAACGGTCCGCCGAACGGTCCAAAGGAAACTAAATCGGAAAAGAAAACGAATCCGATCTAGGGTTTCGGAGAAGAAAACCAAAACGAAAAAGTGATCTAGAAAACGAATCAGAGGAGAAGAAAAGAATCGGAACGATTAGAAGAAAACGATCCGAGGAAAAGAGACGCGGGCAACCTCCGGCGAGAGGCTCCGGCGGCGTGGCATAGGGCGGCGGCGGCGTGGGCAAGGTGCGGCGGCGGCGTGGGCAAGGTGCGGCGGCGGCGTGGGCAAGGTGCGGCGGCGCGGGTGTGGGGTGGCGCGGTGTAAGGCGCGGGGTGGGGTGCGGTGGAGGGCTTGGGGTTTGGTTTGATGATTTGGAGGGGGGGTGTTGGGGTATTTATATTGGGGAGGGGAGAGGAGACTTGGGGTAGGGGACAAGAAATAGAGTAGGAATAGGAAAACGAAACAAGGAAAAGGGAGGGGGCTAACCCTAGCCGGACTCGGCTAGAGCAAGAGGCGGCGGCGGCTAGCGCCTGCCTTGCCTGGCGCACGGCGCGCAGGGAGGCTGGGGCGGTGGCCGGCTGGCTGGGCCTTTGGCCCGGCTGGCCTGCTGGAGTTCCTTTTTTTAACGGTTTCGCGCGCAGAAAAACACAGAAAAGAAAATCTAAACGGGCTCCAAAATTTCTAAAGTAAATTTTCCCCGACTCCTAAAAATGAGCCGAACAAAATGAACTTTTCTACGGACCTATAATGCAATTTTCGAAAACGTGCATTTTTCCCTATCCAAATAAAAAGTAAACAAAACTCTGGCAAACAAAATTGATCTATTTATTAAATCTTCATTTTTCCTAAATTTGGGAAAGTCATATTATTCCCTCTCTCATTTTTGATATAGGAAAATAATTGAAGATGAAATAAATAAATCAAATGATCCTCTTTTCAAATTCGAGAAAACTCTCAAATATGAAAATAACGAAATCCCCAACTCTCTCCGAAGGTCCTTGAGTTGCGTGAAATTTCTAGGATCGACCAAAATGCAAGAAAATATGATATGCATGATGATCTAGTGTATAACATTCCAAATTGCAAATTTGGGATGTTACAAACCTACCCCCCTTAAGATGAATCTTGCCCTCGAGATTCGGGTTGGCTAGAAAATAGGTGAGGGTGGTCCTTGAGCAAATCTTCTTCTCTCTCCCAGGTGGCTTCATCCTCTGAGTGGTGGTTCCACTGAACTTTGCAAAACTTGATAACCTTGCTGCGAGTAACTCTACTGGCATAATCGAGAATCTTGACTGGTTTCTCCTCATATGTTAAGTCGTCCTTCAACTGAATCGCTTCAAGCGGCACGGTATCTCTTAGCGGTACCTCCGCCATTTCGGCATGACATTTCTTCAGCTGAGAAACATGGAATACATCATGAACTCCTACAGTCCCTCTGGTAATTCCAACTTATAAGCGACTTCTCCCATACGTTGCAAGATCTTATATGGTCCAACGAAACGCGGTGCTAACTTTCCCTTAACTCCAAAGCGCTTAACTCCTCGAAGTGGGGATACTCGAAGATAAACTATGTCTCCGGTTTCGTAAACTGTCTCCTTGTGTTTAGAATCTGCGTAGCTCTTCTGCCTAGACTGGGCTACCTTGAGCCTATCGCGAATCAACTTAACCTTCCGTTCAGACTCCTTAATCAAATCTGGTCCAAAGAATTGACGGTCTCCAACTTCGTCCCATGACAACGGTGTCCTGCACCTCCTTCCGTATAAAGCTTCGAAAGGTGCCATCTTTAAAATGGTTTGGTAACTGTTGTTATAAGAAAACTCCGCATACGGCAAATTAACGTCCCAACTAGATCCATAATCTAGTGCACAAGCTCTCAGCATATCTTCCAAAATCTGATTGACTCTCTCGGTCTGTCCATATGTCTGCGGATGAAAAGCTGTGCTGAACTCTAGTCTGGTTCCTAAACTTTGAGCGAGAAGACTCGGAAGATAAATGGGTCCATCAACTCCAACGGCATCACTGAGTATAGAACCACGACCTAAAACACCTTACTCGTCGTCTGAAAAGTCTGCAACATGAGAAGTTGTAGCCCAAAAACGGTCAGCACATGGGATATGCTGGCAATGTAACACATAGAGAGTAATGGAATGAAACAGCTATACTATATGCATATATGGCTGGTGGAAAGCTCTATGGTTACAGTTTTGCGTAAAGCTAGTTTTTCCCTACTGCAAAGGAATAAATTTATTTAACTATCATGGTGGTTGTTAAACATCGAGAATGGTTGACAGCATTCCGATCCCAATTAAGTGAACAACTAAAACCCAACAACATTAATTATAAGTAACATGTTGAGATTCACATGATATTCAAGTACTAGATACTCAAGTTGTCCATAACCGGGGACACGGCTAATCATGATTAGTTTGTTACACTCTGCAGAGGTTTGTGCACTTTTCCCCACAAGACTCGATCGCCTCCGTTTGGTTTCTCGCACTACATGGTGTTTGAGAAGACGGATGACCGAGACACAGTCTTTCAGAAGCGCTAGCACCTTACATGTGGGGTAGACCGTACCACCTACAACCCCTACATCTGCTAGTCCACCCCGTAAGAGTTCGCACAACTTAGTCAACTATGCCAGAGCCCATAATGGCTTGTGGCTGCACACGGAAGTTTCTAGCATGAAAGATCTTATGATCCCTTTGAGCCTGGGTGGCGGTCCGAAAAAAAATAGGCAAGTCCTGATAGACATCAGGTGCCTCAATCCACCCAGATGTGTGTTCAAGTTTCCACCTTAGATAAACCCTTGATTATCAATCTCACATCTGTCATGGATATCACTCACCCAATCCACGTCTACTAGCATAGCATGGCATAATAAGCAAACGTAGAAGTAACTCCCAAAGGTTTGATGATAATACAGGTAATAGGTACTACCTCATCTACTTCCCATCCCACAATTTAATTAGATCCTAATCATGCAATGTGACAGGATTGATCTAATGCAATAAAACATGGGTTGTAGAAAAGGTATGATCAAAGTGTTACTTGCCTTGCTGATGATCCGCGAGTCCTAGGGTTTCAAAGTAACAGGCGGCGCAATCCGGGTGACCTATCGCAGACAAACAACAAGCACACAATAAGTACTCATCTAATGCACAGGTAAAACTCGAACAAGAGATCGAACCAGAAAATTCAACTCAAGAACTCCGGTTGCAAAGAAAGAACGAACCGAACAAAGAAACGAAAAACAAACGGCGAAAGAAAACAACTCGGTTCTAGCAAGTTGAAACTAGGTCAAATTTTACCGGGGCAAAAACTTGTTTAAGTTGATTAGACGGAACGGCGGTTTCGAAACGAAACTCCAGGCGCTTGAATCACCTGATTCCGATAAACGAGCGAGAAGATAAACTAGAACAAAGATCGGATCTGAGATCGCGATCGCGGAATAAATCCGACGAGAAGAAAAAGAAGAACGGTTATACGAACGGACGTTCGTTAACCTAGAAGAATCCGGTGATCACGTTCGTTAGGACGAACGGTCCGGTGAACGGTCCAAAGGCAACTAAATCGGAAAAGAAAATGAATCCGATCTAGGGTTTCGGAGAAGAAAACCGAAACGAAAAACCGATCTAGAAAACGAATCAGAGGAGAAGAAAAGAATCGGAACGATTAGAAGAAAACGATCCGAGGAAAAGAGACGCAGGCAACCTCCGGCGAGGTCTCCGGCAAGAGGCTCCGGCGGTGTGGCGTAGGGCGGCGGCGGCGTGGGCAAGGTGCGGCGGCGGCGTGGGCAAGGTGCGGCGGCGGCGTGGGCAAGGAGCGGCGGCGCGGGTGTGGGGTGGCGCGGTGTAGGGCGCGGGGTGGGATGCGGTGGAGGGCTTGGGGTTTGGTTTGATGATTTGGAGGGGGGGTGTTGGGGTATTTATATTGGGGAGGGGAGAGGAGACTTGAGGTAGGGGACAAGAAATAGAGTAGGAATAGGAAAACGAAACAAGGAAAAGGGAGGGGGCTAACCCTAGCCGGACTCGGCTAGAGCAAGAGGCGGCGGCAGCTGGCGCCTGCCTTGCCTGGCGCACGGCGCGCAGGGAGGCTGGGGCGGTGGCCGGCTGGCTGGGCCTTTGGCCCGGCTGGCCTGCTGGAGTTCCTTTTTTTTAAACGGTTTCGCGCGCAGAAAAACACAGAAAAGAAAATCTAAACGGGCTCCAAAATTTCTAAATTAAATTTTCCCCGACTCCTAAAAATGAGGCGAACAAAGTGAACTTTTCTACGGACCTATAATGCAATTTTCGAAAACGTGCATTTTTTCCTATCCAAATAAAAAGCAAACAAAACTCCGGCAAACAAAATTGATCTATTTATTAAATCTTCATTTTTCCTAAATTTGGGAAAGTCATATTATTCCCTCTCTCATTTTTTATATAGGAAAATAATTGAAGATGAAATAAATAAATCAAATGATCCTCTTTTCAAATTCGAGAAAACTCTCAAATATGAAAATAACGAAATCCCCAACTCTCTCCGAAGGTCCTTGAGTTGCGTGAAATTTCTAGGATCGACCAAAATGCAAGAAAATATGATATGCATGATGATCTAGTGTATAACATTCCAAATTGCAAATTTGGGATGTTACACGGAGCCTGCCCTTGATGTCCGCGCACCACCGCCACAGGTGGCACGCGGTCTTTTCGTGGCGCCAGGAGCGCTGGAGCATTTTCTTGCGCCCGAGGAACCTCTTGGCAGCTTCCTTCTTTGTGCGCAGGCACACGGCGGGGTGGATCACGCTGCGGGACCGTATGTCTTGGGGCGAGGACGCCGTCTTGACGCGGAGAAGGCGGTGGCACTCCACGAGCTGCACATCTCGGCGCGAGGGCGCCATCTTGATGCGGAGGAGCCGGAGGCGCTCCGTGAGCTACATTGTCCGCGGCTGGAGGTGGACGAGGCAGCGAGAGGGATGGTGCAGCAGAGCCTCCAGCGGCACTGACGAGCTCGGCGATGTGGTCCAACCAGTCCTCGTAGAGGTCATTGACCGGGCAGTAGCGCAGGAGCTCGCGTGCCATGAGCAGCGCAGCCTGCGCGTCTGTGGGTGCGCGGCGAGCATGAGACGACGAGCCGACCGGAGTCAGCGACGGGGTGGTGGTGCGGCCATCCCGCCGCACGGAGGGGTGCAGTGAGGATGCTTTCTGCTCGTTTGCCACCGGGCCGGTAGCGGCATTGGCAACAGGAGACGGAGAACGACGGGGAGGCCCGCCGACAAGGGCTCTCTGAGCGACACGGGTGGCGAGGGCGGCCCGGCGCTCAGCGCGGGCTCGATGTGCGTCCAACATGGATGCGGTGGAGCGATGGGACGCGGATCAGCCGAAGGAAAGCTTCAGCGCACCCCTACCTGGCGCACCAAATGTCGGATTTCGGGTTTCGGCAAAACCCTTGAGGTTCGAACACTAGGGTGCGCACGAAGATCTCTCCCCCTCTAGCTCACACCCTCACCGCAATCTCAAGTCTTAGCACGTCGAACCCGCAGAACAAGGGACACAAGATTTATATTGGTTCAGGCCACCAATGTGGTGTAATACCCTACTCCAGTGTGGTGTGGTGGATTGCCTCTTGGACTAAGGATGAACAGTTACAAGGGAAGAACATCCTCCTAAGGAGAGGTGCTCTTGTGCTTGGTGAGTTGATGCCGTCCAGGATCGTCCTTCTTCTAAGGTGGTGGCTAGTCCTATTTATAGAGGCCCGGGTCCTCTCCCCAAATATCAGGCGGGAAGGGATCCCGCAACGGCCAGTTTGAAGGGGGACAACTAGTACAAGCTATCCTGACAAAAGATGGTCTTCTCCTGCCAAAGGCTCTGGTGGTGATGCCTTCCTGGGCTGCACGGTGACCTCCGTCCTGCCGTCCTGCTGGTCTTGGTCTCGTTGCACCGATATGGAAACATTTGCTTGATGCCTCGGGACTCCGCGCCTGCGCTTGCCTCTTTAGCACCAAAGAGGAAACGAGGACACTTCGCGTGCTGGCGCCCGCCTGGCCTTGGTCGTCATGGCTTGCGTCACAGGAACCTTGTAAGGTTCCCCTTGCCTTGATCTGTCCACCCCTCGCGAGCCAGCCTGGTGAGGCCGCCCCTAGGGAGGTCCTGCATTGTCAGCCTCACGAGGCCTGGTCGCTCGCGAGGGTCTTGAGTGTTTGCTGGCGAAGACGGGTCGTACAGGGCCGCCGGTGGAGCAACGCCATGGGCCGCAGGCAGGCAAGTCTAGGGACCCCCGTTCCCAGGAAGCCGACACATATCTATCCGTTGGTTCAGCTTGTCTATCATGGTTCTAATGGTTGTCACCCTCTTCAGGATGGCTCACTACTGCAGGATGGTGCTAATGCGACACTACGATCAGAGACCCTTTGACGAAACTATGTGCGATGTCATAATCGCAAATGGTGGTGTAAAAAACCGTCAAAAAAGGTGCGAGACGTTTGCGATGGCGGAGCCATCAAACACGGTTCAGATTTTAGTTGCGTGTGCGATGTAGGGCACATGGTTCAGTTCAATTAACTGTTTGTGATGAGGAGGAACAAAAGAAACGGGCAGCCAGATGGAGGTGTGTGTGATATACAACATACAGTTCACTCGGATGTACTATTTGTGATTAGGCAACACAAAAGAAACGGTCAGCCAGATGAAGGTGTGTGCGATATACGACATGCGGTTCACTCGGATGAACTATTTGCGTTGAGACATGAGAACAGAAATGGTTCAACTTAACAAGATGTGTGTGATACGCGGCAAACAGGTCTGTTATATGTAATCAGAAATGTGTGTGAAGACCGATAATAACACAGACGGTTGCTGCTAATAAGACGTGTGTGTTGTGCGATGGGAATGCATACAGAACAACATATATATATATAGACACACACACACACACACTTATAAGGACATGCTTGCATAACCAAATTAAACATCCACTCACATAGGTGGCTAATACAACCATGGCATTTGCACACACCAAAGTAAACTATTACATGCATAATTACGTAGGTGGCTATTACACACATGACATTTCCAGACACCAATAAAGTAAACTATATATTACATGCATGATTAACTAGCATAAATGATCATCTGATCATCATCTACTTCTTGTGACGCTTGCTCTGCTTGTGGCTCTGCCACCATCGACCGTCGGAATCATCACCCACTCCGCCACCGCTGCCCAAAGGAGGGAGGCGGAGGTGGAGGCCCGCACGTGCGTCCGTGACCTTGCGCGCTACATCGAGTTCCTACGGGAGGAGGAGGAGCGCCTCGTCGAGCATGCAAAGAGCCTTACCGCCGCCATGGCCACAGCACACGCCAACGCAGAGGCGAGGAATCAGGAGATCTACGAGCAGTTCGGCTGCTTCAAGAGGGATCGTCTGGAGCGGCAGTGGGCGTTTGAGCTGGCGAGCGTCGCTGAACGTGCAGCAGCGGCAGGCACCGTATTGCATTTCTCCAGCTCGTCGGCCGGCTCAATTTATCATGAATAAGCTGGTACTTGAGTTCATAACTGTCTTGAATCAGTCCAAACAAATAGTGTGATCTGGCTCAACATGAAAAACTTTCTTAATATCATGCATTAGCCCCCAAGTTCCAAGCGTTGTTACTTGTAAAACACTTGGGAATTTAAGCATAGAAGAGCCATTTTGCATTAAAAATTGCTTTGGCAGACATTAGCCCCCAAGTGCCGAGTGGCGTTGCGTTGCAAAGCACTTGGGACTTTAATCATTATAATCTTTATTGAAATAAGCTTTAACACACCTGTGCATGTTTGTAGACCGACCTAACTGACTTGGGTTCTTAATTGATTGATGCAAAGACCTAGCTCGCGGATTAAGAGGCGGAGATAAAGAACGCTGACTCCAAACTCAAGTTGAGCCTCTCTGCAGCTGAAAAACTGAAGACCAGTTTTGACGCGGAGAAGAAATATTGGGCCGATGAGAAAACCTTGCTGATACAGCATGCTGAGACAGCGGAGGCGACTCTCAAGGAGGTTACCACGGATCTCACCGACTTAAAAAACCATGTGTCTCAGATGGTCTCCGCAATCTTTGGTGATTCATTTGCATTAGTTACTTGCACTCTATTTTTGCCAGAAATATAAGCCGACTGCTTAACCTTTTAAAATACTCATAGGTCCACGGAGCAACAATCTGAGTCAAAACAGCGTGACAAAACTCAAGGAGGTTTACACCCTGGTGGAGCAACTGTATATTGGGGCTCAACGGGCGCTTGCTATTATCTCCCCACCCAACCAAGGACCAAACCTCTTGAGTGACGTTTTGAAGAAGCTATCTATTTTACCTGCCAGATTCCAAGAGGTCAAGCAGTCTTGTGCAAGAGCCGGAGCCCTAACTGCCCTAAGTCGCTCCAAAGCCTAGGTGCCGGAGCTAGACCCGGCGGACGTAGCCAAGGGGTATCCCCCTTTGAAGGAAGACGGGACTTTGTTTGATCAAGATGACTTTGTTGCTTGTGTGAGGGGAGTTCGTCCTCATGCTACCATCCTTGGCAAGGAAACCAACATTGATAAATATCAGCCGGGTTTTGATGTTGATAATAAGAAGATGGCGACTCCCTCGTATAAAGTGACGATTCTTATCCCGCCGGTTCGCCAACACACCTTTGCCCCAGAAATTGACCCGGCTGGTCTAATTGACAATGAAGCTGAGTTTATTGCCCTGGATGGCTTTGATTGGTCCAAGCCCAGCTTCAAACCAATGGAAGGAGGTGAACCGGTGAGGGAGGAGTCATAACCGTCCGAATAATCCGGCCAAGACTTAATGAACCGGCCTTAGCTTGACATCTCCTTAGGAGAAAAAACAGTTTTATCCTTTTGGGCTCTCAATGCCTTGTAATAGGTTAGCTTGAAAACTGCATGTTTTGCCTATGCCGTCGTGCATATTATGTTGCATATGACTGTTTTACCCGTCATGTCAATATATGCATTATATCCTTTATCACATCTGTAGTGTTTAAATCTGTTCTTGTATGCAAAAGATGAAAAACTGTCCGGGAGGTTTATCGCCGGACGGGTCAAAACACCCGATACATAACTATGAAATTATCATAGTGGAATAATCAGGACCAGATGTAAAGATAAACAAGGCTGAAAAAGCCTTTGATTAATGAAAAAACACAGATAAGTCTGCTTATGAATGACAATGTCATACCTATGTTCTTTGATTCTGAATTGCCGGCTTGTATGACCCGGACTGTAAGGGTGATAACCCAATCGTTTTATAAGTCCATACTCCATATGCCTGATGACTGTTATACATTGGCAACTTATTGTCAAAGGACTAAGCCGGTTTAAATTGAAACCAACCTTATAGTTTGATTCTAGACAACAAAAAACTAGTAAAACAAACTAGTATGTTCCAAACGATGTAAATCAAGCATTAAGAATAATTTGGAGGCTTCTGATTCGAATACGATCAGTAAACCAGACCAAAGGGGTTAAGCTAGGATTCTAATACGATCATGTAGCCCCGAGTGGCTTTGGCGTTGCGTCGATTAAGAGGGTACCGACAGTTATGTTCTCTTTGGTTCGAATACGACCTATGTTTGAACAGGAAGCCCCCTGGGGACCATGAGGTTTAACGGCTAGATTCGAATACGATCATGAGTCGGACCAAAAGGGTTAAGCTAGATTCGAATATGATCAGCCCCCAACTTGTCATTTGAATAATTGGAATAATAAAGATATATGATAAAAAAAAGGACAGAGGTCCTGCTTTATTACTTATCATAATATATACAATGTCAAAGTATGTACATTATGAGAGCTAGTGGCTCAAGTGTAGTCAGGCCGAAGATGAGCAATATTCCACGGCCAACAGGTCTCCTCCTCCGACTTATGTGAGTCTTGGTGCTCTCGAACATCGATAAGGTAATATGACCTATTGTTTAAGTTCTTGCTGACCACAAAGGGTCCTTCCCAAGGTGGGGATAGCTTGTGTGCATCAGACTGATCCTAGATGAGCCAGAGCACCAGGTCACCTTCTTGAAAGGTTCTGGACTTAACCTGGCGGCTGTGATAATGGCGCAGGTCCTGCTGGTAAATTGTTGATCAAGCTGCTGCCAAGTCTCGCTCCTCATCTAGTAAGTCAAGCGCATCCTGTCGGGCTTGCTTGTTATCAGCTTCAACGTAAGCCGCCACGCGGAGCGAGCCATGACGGATGTCACTGGGCAGAACTGCATCTGCATACAAAGGGTAATTCTTCCACCCAACAACCCGGCATCCGTTGTAAAGGGACCATAAGCCGGGGTTTTAGACCTTTCAGGATTTCCTGATTGGCTCTTTTAGCTTGACCATTGGATTGGGGGTGAGCTACTGATGAAACATCAAGCAGAATATGCTCCCGTTGACAGAACTCTTCCATGTCTCCTTGGGACAAGTTGGTGCCATTGTCAGTGATAATGCTATGTGGAAATCCAAAACGAAAGATCACCTTCATGAATTGAACCACTGTGGCCGCATCACACTTACTGACCGGCTCTGCCTCAACCCATTTTGTGAACTTGTCCACTGCCACCAAAAGGTGCGTCTTCTTATCTTTAGACCTTTTGAAAGTTCCAACCATGTCAAGCCCCCAGACTGCAAACGGCCAAGTGATTGGAATCATCTGCAATTCTTGAGTCGGCACGTGCGCTCGTCGTGCAAATTTTTTACACCCATCGCACCTACTGACCAGATCCTCTGCATCAGCGTGAGCCATTAGCCAGTAAAAACCATGACGAAAAGCTTTGGCCACAAGAGACTTTGAACTGGCATGATGGCCACAATCTCCTTCATGGATCTCATGAAGAATTTCTTGACCTTCTTCAGGAGAGACACAACATTGGAACGCTCCGGTGACACTGCGATGATACAACTCACCATTGAAAATTGTCATTGACTTAGACCACCGGGTTATCTATCGAGCCAAGGTCTCATCCTCTGGGAACTCACCCCGGGTCATGTAAGCCAAATATGGCACTGTCCCATCTGGAATGACATGAAGAGCCTCCACCAATTGTGCTTCAGGGTCTGGAATAGCCAAGTCCTATTCTGTAGGCAACTTGACAAAAGGGTTATGCAGAACATCTAAAAAGGCGTTAGGTGGCACCGGCTTACACTGAGATCCCAACCGGCTTAAAGCATCGGCCACTTCATTCTTTCTGCGGCCAATGTGCTCCGCCTGATAACCCTTGAAGTGTCTAGCAACAGAGTCAACCTCACGGCGATAAGCCGCCATGAGAGGCTCCTTGGAATCCCACTTGCCTGATACTTGCTGAGCCACCAGATCTGAGTCGCCGAGGCACCGTACACGGTTTAAACTCATCTCTCTAGCCATTCGAAGCCCATGGAGTAAGGCATCATACTCAGCTGCATTGTTAGTACAAGGAAACATCAATCGCAACACATAACAAAATTTGTCACCTCGAGGAGAAGTTAAAACAACTCCAGCCCCCGAGCCTTCCAATTGTCTGGACCCATCAAAATGAATCGTCCAATATGTGTTGTTTGGCTTCCCTTCAGGTATCTGCAACTCCGTCCAATCGTTAATGAAGTCCACCAGTGCTTGAGATTTGATGGCAATACGTGGCACATACTTTAAACCATGAGACCCAAGTTCAATGGCCCACTTACTGACTCGTCCTGTGGCTTCTCTATTTTGAATAATATCTCCTAAAGGAGCAGAGCTAACCACAGTGATAGGATGACCCTGAAAGTAATGCTTAAGCTTCCGGCTTGCCATGAACACCCCATAAACAAGCTTCTGCCAATGTGGATATCTCTTTTTAGACTCAATGAGCACTTCACTGACATAATAAACCGGCCGTTGAACCGGATGTTCCTTGCCAGCCTCCTTGCGCTCAACAACAATGGCCACACAGACATCACGTGTGTTAGCAGCCACATATAACAACAGTGGCTCCTTCTCAACCGAAGCAGCAAGAACCGGCGGTTCAGTGAGCTGTCTTTTCAGATCTTCAAAGGAAGAATTAGCAGCGTTACTCCAGGCAAAATCATCCATCTTCTTCATCATTTGATACAACGGCATAGCCTTCTCACCCAACCGGCTTATGAACCGGCTCAACGCTGCAACGCGACCCGCCAGCCGTTGAACGTCATTGATGCACGCCGGTTTAGCCAAAGATGTAATCGCCTTAATATTTTCCGGGTTAGCCTCAATGCCTTTGTTAGACACCAAAAAGCCCAAAAGCTTGCCAGGTGGGACTCCAAAAATGCACTTGGCCGGGTTAAGCATCATCTTGTACACCCAGAGGTTATCAAAGGTTTCCTTCAGATCAGCTACCAAGGTTTCCTTCTCTCTGGATTTCACCACTATATCGTCCAAGTAAGCATGAACATTACGCCCAATCTGATTATGAAGGCAATTCTGTACACATCGCTGATAAGTCGCCTGGGCACTCTTAAGCCCAAAAGGCATAGACACATAGCAGAAGGCTCCAAACGGAGTAATGAAAGCCGTCTTCTCCTGGTCCTTAACTGCCATTTTGATCTGATGATAGCCAGAATAAGCATCCAAAAAGCTCAAACGCTCACAACCCGCCGTAGCATCAATGATTTGATCAATACGAGGGAGAGCAAAAGGATCGGCCGAACAAGCTTTGTTTAAATCTGTGTAATCCACACACATACGCCAAGTGTCATTCTTTTTTAGCACAAGCACCGGGTTAGCCAACCACTCTGGGTGAAATACTTCAATAATAAACCCGGACGCCAAGAGCCGGGCCACCTCTTCTCCAATAGCCTTATGCCTTTCCTCGTTGAACCGCCGAAGAAACTGCCTGACCGGCTTAAACTTGGGGTCAATATTGAGAGTGTGCTTAGTGAGTTCTCTCAGTACACCCGTCATGTCAGAAGGCTTCCATGCAAAGATGTCCTGGTTCTCATGGATGAACTCGATGGGTGCGCTTTCCTATTTGGGATCCAAGTTAGCAGTGATAATGAATTGTTTGGATGAGTCACCAGGCACAAAATCAATCATCTTGGTATCATCGGGAGACTTAAACTTCAGCACTGGCTCATGTTTCGTGGTTGGCTTTTTCAAAGACGTCATGTCCGCCGGGTCGACATTATCCTTGTAAAACTTCAATTCCTCCGTCGCACAAACAGATTCGGCGTAAGCAGCGTCACCTTCTTCGCATTCCAAAGCTATCTTCTAACTTCCATGCACTGTGATAGTGCCCTTATAACCCGGCATCTTGAGCTGCAGATAAACATAACACGATCGTACCATGAAATTTGCATAAGCCGGCCGTCCAAACAGGGTCTGATACGGGCTTTTGATTTTGACCACTTCAAAAGTTAACTTCTCCGCCCTAGAATCATGCTCATCTCCAAAGGATACTTCCAGCTCAGTCTTACCAACTGGATATGCCAACTTACCAGAAACTACTCTATGGAAAACGGTGTTGGATGTCTTAAGACTTTTGTCAGTCAACCCCATGCGACGGAACGTCTCATAATAGAGAATGTTGATACTACTGCCTCCATCCATGAGTATGATAACCCACAAGTATAGTGGATCGCAACATTTTTCGAGGGTAAAGTGTTCAACCCAAATTTATTGATTCGACACAAGGGGAGCCAAAGAATACTCTCAAGTATTAGCAGTTGAGTTATCAATTCAACCACACCTGGAAACTTAATATCTGCAGCAAAGTGTTTAGTAGCAAATTAATATGATAGTAGTGATAACAGTAGCAAAAGGTAACAGTAGTAAAAGTAATGTTTTTGGTATTTTGTAGTGATGATAGCAATAGCAACGGGAAAGTAAATAAGAAAGAACAATATATGGAAAACTCGTAGGCAATGGATCGGTGATAGAGAATTATGCCGGATGCGGTTCATCATGTAACACTCATAACCTAGGGTGACACAGAACTAGCTCCAGTTCATTGATATAACGTAGGCATGTATTCCGAACATAGTCATACGTGCTTATGGAAAAGAATTTGCATGACATCTTTTGTCCTACCCTCCTGTGGCAGCAGGGTCCTTATGGAAACTAAGGGATATTAAGGCCTCCTTTTAATAGAGAACCGAAACAAAGCATTAACACATAGTGAATACATGAACACCTCAAACTACGGTGATCACCGGTAAGTATCCCGATTATTGTCACTTCGGGGTTAACGGATCATAACACATAATAGGTGACTATAGACTTGCAAGATAGGATCAAGAACACTCATATATTGATGAAAACATAATAGGTTCAGATCTGAAATCATGGCACTCGGGCCCTAGTGACAAGCATTAAGCATAGCAAAGTCATAGCAACATCAATCTCAGAACATAGTGGACACTAGGGATCAAACCCTAACAAAACTAACTCGATTAAATTATAGATCCCATCCAACCCATCACCGTCCAGCAAGCCTACGATGGAATTACTCACGCACGGCGGTGAGCATCATGAAATTGGTGATGGAGGATGGTTGATGACGACGATGGCGATGGATTCCCCTCTCCGGATCCCCGAACAGACTCCAGATCGGCCCTCCCGAGAGGTTTTAGGGCTTGGCGGCGGCTTCGTATTGTAAAACGCGATGATTTCTTCTGTCTAGTTTTTTCTCGCCGAAACTTAATATATGGAGTTGGAGTTGGAGTCGGAGACGTAACAAGGGGCCCATGAGGTAGGGGGCAGACGCGCCCCCCACCCTCGTGGCAAGGTGGTGGGCCCCCTGGCCTTCATCTTTTGCAGGTATTTTTCTTATTTTCTGAAAAGTCGCTCCGGGAAGTTTCAGGTCATTCCGAGAACGTTTGCTCCTGCACATAAATAACACCATGGTAATTCTGCTAAAAACAGCGTCAGTCAGGGTTAGTTCCATTCAAATCATGCAAGTAAGAGTCCAAAACAAGGGCAAAAGTGTTTGGAAAAGTAGATACGTTGGAGACGTATCAACTCCCCCAAGCTTAAACCTTTGCTTGTCCTCAAGCAATTCAGTTGACAAACTGAAAGTGATAAAGAAAAACTTTTACAAACTCTGTTTGCTCTTGTTGTTGTAAATATGTAAAGCCAGCATTCAAGTTTTCAGCAAAGATTATAACTAACCACATTCACAATAATGCATAGGTCTCAAGTTTACTCATATCGGTAGCATAATCAACTAGCGAGCCATAATAATAAATCTCGGATGACAACACTTTCTCAAAAGAATCATAATATGACATAACAAGGTGGTATCTCGCTAGCCCTTTCTGAGACCACAAAACATAAATGCAGAGCACCTTTAAAGACCAAGGACTAACTAGACATTGTAATTCATGGTAAAAGAGATCCAATCAAGTCATACTCAGTGTAAATTAACAGTAATGAATGCAAATGACAGTAGTGCTCTCCAACTGGTGCTTTTTAATAAGAGGATGACGACTCAGCATAAAAGTAAATAGATAAGCCCTTCGTAGAGGGAAGCAGGGATTTGTAGAGGTGCCAGAGCTTGGTTTTGAAACAGAGGTGAATAATATTTTGAGCGGTATACTTTCATTGTCAACATAACAACCAAGAGATGGCGATATGTTCCATGCTACACACATTATAGGCGGTTCCCAAACAGAATGGTAAAGTTTATACTCCCCCTTCCACCAACAAGCATCAATCCATGGCTTGCTTGAAACAACGAGTGCCTCCAACTAACAAGAGTCCCAGGGGGAGTTTTGTTTGCAATTATTTTGATTTAGTTTGCATAAACCATGGGACTGGGCATCCCGTTGACTAGCCATTTATCTCGTGAGTGAGGAGCGGAGTCCACTCCTCTTGAGAATAACCCGCCTAACATGGAAGATATAGACAGCCCTAGTTGATACAAGAGATATTCAAGCATACAAAACAGGATATTTATTTGAAGGTTTAGAGTTTGGCACATACAATTTTACTTGGAACGGCAGGTAGATATCGTATATAGGTAGGTATAGTGGACTCATGTGGAATAACTTTGGGGTTTATGGAGTTTGGATGCACAAGCAGTATTCCCGCTTAGTACAGGTGAAGGATAGCAAAAGACTGGGAAGCGACCAGCTAGAGAGCGACAACAGTCATGAACATGCATTAAAATTAATCAACACCGAATGCAAGCATGAGTAGGATATAATCCACCATGAACATAAATAGTGTGAAGGCTATGTTGATTTTGTTTCAACTACATGCGTGAACATGTGCCAAGTCAAGTCACTTAAATCATTCAGAGGAGGATACCACCCTATCATACCACATCACAACCATTTTAATAGCATGTTGGCACGCAAGGTAAACCATTATAACTCATAGCTAATCAAGCATGGCATAAGAAACTATGATCTCTAGTTGTCATTGCAAACATGTTTATTCATAATAGGCTGAATCAGGAACGATGAACTAATCATATTTACAAAAACAAAAGAGGTCGAGTTCATACCAGCTTTTCTCATCTCAGCCAGTCCATCATATATCATCATAATTTCCTTTCACTTGCACGATCGAATAGTGTGAATAATAATAATAGTGCACGTGCATTGGACTAAGCTGGAATCTGCAAGCATTCAATAAACAGGAGAAGACAAGGCAATACGGGCTCTTTTGTCAGATAAACAATAATGCATATAAGAGCCACTTCGACAATTTAATCATGGTCTTCTCCTATCGACCCCCAAAGAAAAGAAAAGAAATAAAACTATTTACACGGGAAAGCTCCCAACAAGCAAAAGAAGAACATGAAATATTTTTGGGTTTTCTTTTTAATTACTACTACAAGCATGGAAATTAAACTGATTAAAAGCTACAACTATTTTTTTTGGTTTTTCTTAAGGTTTATTAAACACACAAGAAGAAAGCATAAAAAAGGAAATTAAACTAGCATGGATGATACAATGAGAAAGTATGAGCACCGACATCTAGCAATGAGTGTGTGAACATGAATGTAATGTCAGTGGGAAATACGTACTCCCCCAAGCTTAGGCTTTTGGCCTAAGTTGGCCTATGGCCACGGCTGGCCTGGCGGATATCCATAATAGTAGTCGTACTACGATGCAGCGGCTATCGACTGCTGAGCTGCAGCGTGGCGATGAGCGGCCTCCTCTCTCCTCTCGTACTCATATGCCTCCTCTCTGGTAATACTATATCTTCCTCTTGCCTGATAATCAAAGAAAGCAGGAGCAGGGAGAGTAATACTGACAGCACGGTGTCTGTCAAAGATTAGTCGATACTGGAGAGGTGATTCATTCCTCTCAACAAACTGGTGGTGAACCATAGCATTAAAGTCTAGGTAAGCACGTGGTAATTCTATATCATCTTCGCGTATGTCTATATCAAGAAAAATAGCTATGCGGTTTGCATAAATTCCTCCAAAGAAATCTCCATTAAATCTATTAAGGTGCAACCTACGTGCAATGATGGCTCCCAAATTATAAGATTGGTCTCCTAACACAACACTCCTAAGAATACTGAGATCGGGGACATACATGTGACATGCCTCATCTTTACCATTGATGCATCTACCTACGAAGAGAGCAAAATAATGTATAGCAGGAAAGTGAATGCTCCCTATGGTAGCTTGTGTAATATCTCTAGATTCTCCCACAGTTATGCTAGTAAGAAAATCTCTAAATTCAGATTTGCGAGGATCCCTTATACTACCCCATTGTGGAAGTTTGCATGCAGTGGTAAAATCCTCTAAGTCCATAGTGTAAGATTTATCATAAAGATCAAACAGGACAGTTGGAGAATTACATGAAGTTGAAAATTCAAACCTCCTCACAAAGGTACTGGTGAGGTTGTGATATTGGCTGCACTTCTCTTCCTCGAAGCTCACAAGATCAGCATTACACAAATATGCGTTAAATTCTTCTTTAATTTCCGCTTGATCCATAAAGTTCTCAGAAGGCCATTCATAAGGATGCACTGGAGCGTTTCTTGGTGGCTCGTCATCAGCATCACGCATTGCAAGCCTGGGTCCTTGCTTCCTTGAAGAACCACCTTGGAACATTTTCCTAAGAATATTTCTTCCTCTGAAAAATTCTGAAATTTTTTAGTAACTTCAAAATAAAAGTAAACCAAACTCAATAATATTGATAGCAACTACTCCTACAAGTGCCTAGGGCCTATATCATGCATCAAAACTACTTTTGACCATATAAATTCGACATGCAAGCTCAAGAACAGGGTCACCTAAGCAGAAAAAATTGCAATGAATAAAGCACTAAAACAAAACTAATTGGACCAATGGAGGAGTCACATACCAAGGAACAATCTCCCCAAGCAGTTTTGTGAGAGGTGATTTGAGCAAGGAGATCGAAAATGGGAGCAAAACGAGCTTGGACTCGGGTTTGAGCTGGATATTCGTGTTTGTGGGAGGAAGATGAAGTGTGTGGCTGAAAGAATAAGTGGAGGAGGGCCACCATGGGCCCACGAGGCAGGGGGCGCGCCCAGGGGGTAGGGTGCGCCCTCCACCCTCGTGGGCTGGTGGTTGATCCCCCTGCTATGTTCTCAGTGCCAAATATTCTCAAATATTCTCGAAAAAATCATATTTAAATTTCAGGGCATTTGGAGAACTTTTATTTTTGAGGTATTTTTATATTGCACGGATAATCAGATAACAGACAGAAAAATATTTATTTTATTTTATTTAATATAAATAACAGAAAGTAAAAGTGGGGTACACAGGGTTGTGCCTTCTAGTTTCATCCATCTCATGATCATCAAAAGGAATCCACTAACAAAGTTGATCAAGTCTTGTTAACGAACTCATTCTGAATAACATGGAACTGGAGAAATTTCGAATAACACTATGTTACCTCAACAGGGATATGCACATCCCCAATAATAAGAATATCATATTTCTTCTTGATAGTAGGAAGAGGAAATTCAAAACCTCCAAATATAATCGATGGAATTTTTCCAATAGAGTTGATACTATGAACTTGAGGTTGTTTCCTCGGAAAGTGTACCGTTTGCTCATTACCATTAACATGAAAAGTGACATTGCCTTTAGTGCAATCAATAACAGCCCCTGCAGTATTCAAAAAGGGTCTTCCAAGAATAATAGACATACTATCGTCCTCGGGAATATCAAGAATAACAAAGTCCGTTAAAATAGTAACGTTTCCAACTACAACAGGCACATCCTCACAAATACCGACAGGTATAGCAGTTGATTTATCAGCCATTTGCAAAGATATTTCAGTAGGTGTCAACTTATTCAAATCAAGTCTACGATATAAAGAGAGAGGCATAACACTAACATCGGGTCCAAGATCACATAAAGCAGTTTTAACATAGTTTCTTTTAATGGAGCATGGTATAGTTGGTACACCGGGATCTCCAAGTTTCTTTGGTATTCCACCCTTAAAAGTACAATTAGCAAGCATGGTGGAAATTTCAGCTTCCGGTATCTTTCTTTTATTTGTAATAATATCTTTCATGTACTTAGCATAAGGATTGGTTTTGAGCATATCAGTTAATCGCATACGCAAAAAGATAGGTCTAATCATTTTAGCAAAATGCTCAAAATCCTCATCATCCATTTTCTTGGATGGTTTGGGAGGAAAAGGCATGGGTTTCTGAACCCAAGGCTCTCTTTCTTTACCATGTTTCCTAGCAACAAAGTCTTTCTTATCATAACATTGATTCTTTGATTGTGGGTTATCAAGATCGACAACAGGTTCAATTTCTATATCATTATCATTACTAGGTTGAGCATCATCTTGAACATTATTATTAACATTATCACTAGTTTTAGGTTCATTACTAGATTGTGTTTCAGCATCAGAAATAGAAATATCATTTGGATTCTCAGGTGTTTCAACAATAGGATCACTAGAAGCATGCAAAGTCCTATCATTTTTATTTTTCTTCTTTTTAGAAGAACTAGGTACATCTATATTATTTCTCTGAGAATCTTGCTCAATTATCTTAGGATGGCCTTCAGGATACAAAGGTTCCTGAGTCATTCTACCAGTTCTAGTAGCCACTCTAACAGCATTATCATTATTCTTATTATTCAATTCATTGAGCAAATCATTTTGAGCTTTAAGTACTTGTTCAACTTGAGTGGTAACCATAGAAGCATGTTTACTAATAAGTTTAAGTTCACCTTTAACATTAGCCATATAATCACCCAAGTGTTCAAGCATATTTGAATTGTATTTCAACTTTCTACCAAAATAAGAATTAAATTCTTCTTGCTTAGCCATAAATTTATCAAACTCATCTAAGCATGGGCTAGCAAACTTAGTAAATGGGATTTCAGCTTTATCATATCTATAGAGAGAATTTACCTTTACTACCTGTGTCGGGTTATCAAGACCATGAGTTTCTTCAATAGGAGAAGGATTTGGATTATATGTTTCTTCAACTGGCGGTAAATTAAGACCATGTATTTCTTTAATAGGAGGTAAATTCTTAACATCTTCAGCTTTAATACCTTTTTCTTTCATAGATTTCTTTGTCTCTTGCATATCTTCAGGACTGAGAAATAGAATACCCCTCTTCTTCGGAGTTGGTTTAGGAATAGGCTCAGGAATTGGATCTAGAGGTGTCCAATTATTTTCATTTGTCAACATATTGTTCAATAAAATTTTAGCTTCATCCGGTGTTCTTTCCCTAAAAACAGAACCAGCACAACTATCCAGGTAATCTCTGGAGGCATCAGTTAGTCCATTATAAAAGATATCAAGTATTTCATTTTTCTTAAGAGGATGATCAGGCAAAGCATTAAGTAATTGGAGAAGCCTCCCCCAAGCTTGTGGGAGACTCTCTTCTTCAATTTGCACAAAATTATATATATCCCTTAAAGCAGCTTGTTTCTTATGAGCAGGGAAATATTTAGCAGAGAAGTAATAAATCATATCCTGGGGACTACGCACACAACCAGGATCAAGAGAATTAAACCATATCTTAGCATCACCCTTTAATGAGAACGGAAATATTTTAAGGATGTAAAAGTAACGAGTTCTCTCATCTTTAGTTTAGTAAGAGGATGATCAGGCAAAGCATTAAGTAATTGGAGAAGCCTCCCCCAAGCTTGTGGGAGACTCTCTTCTTCAATTTGCACAAAATTATATATATCCCTTAAAGCAGCTTGTTTCTTATGAGCAGGGAAATATTTAGCAGAGAAGTAATAAATCATATCCTGGGGACTACGCACACAACCAGGATCAAGAGAATTAAACCATATCTTAGCATCACCCTTTAATGAGAATGGTGGCTATATCATTTAATTTAGTAAGATGTGCCACAACAGTTTCAGATTCATAGCCATGAAAAGGATCAGATTCAACTAAAGTAATTATATCAAGATCAACAGAGAATTTATAATCCTTATCAGTAACACAGATAGGTGAAGTAGCAAAAGCAGGGACAGGTTTCATTCTAGCACTTAGAGATTGCTTACTCCATTTAGATAATAACCTTTTGAGTTCATTTCTATTTTCGCAAGCTAAGATAGCGAAAGAAGCTTCTTGATCAAAAACATAACCCTTAGGAATAACAAGTGATTCTTCATCATCACTTTCATCAGTATCATCAGATTCAATATTTTCAATTTCTCTAGCCCTAGCAATTTGTTCATCAAGAAAATCACTAAGTGGCATAGTAGTATCAGGCATAGAGGTAGTTTCATCATAAGTATCATGCATAGCAGAAGTGGCATCATTAATAACATGCGACATATCAGAACGAATAGCAGAAGCAGGTGTAGGTGTCGCAAACTTACTCATAACAGAAGGTGAATCAAGTGCAGAGCTAGATGGCGGTTCCTTACCTCCCCTCGTAGTTGAGGGATAGATCTTGGTTTTGGGATCTCTTAAGTTCTTCATAATGATAAGCGGATATATATCCCAAGTGACTCAAAGAATAGAGCTATGCTCCCCGGCAACAGCGCCAAAAAATAGTCCTGATAGCCCACAAGTATAGGGGATTGCAATAGTTTTCGAGGGTAAAGTGTTCAACCCAAATTTATTGATTCGACACAAGGGGAGCCAAAGAATACTCTCAAGTATTAGCAGCTGAGTTGTCAATTCAACCATACCTGGAAACTTAATATCTGCAGCAAAGTGTTTAGTAGCAAATTAATATGATAGTAGTGATAACGGTAGCAAAAGGTAATAGTAGTAAAAGTAATGTTTTTGGTATTTTGTAGTGATGATAGCAATAGCAACGGGAAAGTAAATAAGCAAAGAACAATATATGGAAAGCTCATAGGCAATGGATCAGTGATAGAGAATTATGCCGGATGCGATTCATCATGTAACAGTCATAACCTAGGGTGACAGAGAACTAGCTCCAGTTCATTGAAATAATGTAGGCATGTATTCCGAACATAGTCATACGTGCTTATGGAAAAGAACTTGCATGACATCTTTTGTCCTACCCTCCCGTGGCAGCGGCGTCCGTACGGAAACTAAGGGATATTAAGGCCTCCTTTTAATAGAGAACTGGAACAAAGCATTAACACATAGTGAATACATGAATTCCTCAAACTACGGTCATCACCGGTAAGTATCCTGATTATTGTCACTTCGGGGTTAACGGATCATAACACATAATAGGTGACTATAGACTTGCAAGATAGGATCAAGAACACTCATATATTGATGAAAACATAATAGGTTCAGATCTGAAATCATGGCACTCGGGCCCTAGTGACAAGCATTAAGCATAGCAAAGTCATAGCAACATCAATCTCAGAACATAGTGGACACTAGGGATCAAACCCTAACAAAACTAACTCGATTACATGATAGGTCCCATCCAACCCATCACCGTCCAGCAAGCCTACGATGGAATTACTCACGCACGGTGATGAGCATCATGAAATTGGTGATGGAGGATGGTTGATGATGACAATGGCGACGGATTCCCCTCTCCGGAGCACCGAACGGACTCCAGATCAGCCCTCCCGAGAGGTTTTAGGGCTTGGCGGCAGCTCCATATCGTAAAACGCGATGATTTCTTCTCTCTGGTTTTTTTCTCGCCGAAACTCAATATATGGAATTGGAGTTGGAGTCGGAGATGCAACAGGGGGGCCCACGAGGTAGGGGGCGCGCCCCCCACCCTCGTGGTAAGGTGGTGGGCCCCTGGCCTTCATCTTTTGCAGGTATTTTTCTTATTTCTGAAAAGTCACTCCGGGAAGTTTCAGGTCATTCCAAGAACGTTTTCTCCTGCACATAAATAACACCATGGTAATTCTACTGAAAATAGCGTCAGTCCGGGTTAGTTCCATTCAAATCATGCAAGTTAGAGTCCAAAACAAGGGCAAAAGTGTTTGGAAAAGTAGATACGTTGGAGACATATGAGAGTACTTTAGTGAATTTGTATCCACCAACCTGAGGGGCAACCACCAAAGCCAGGTGACCCGGATTATCGACCCGGGGAGGGTGATCTTCCCTACTCCACACAATAGGCTGCTCAGACCATCTCAAATAACGTGGAACCACCGGTTCAACTGCATTCACAGCTCTCTTATGAAGTTTCTGGTCCCTTTTTCATAAACTGGTGGTGAACACGTGGTACTGCCCACTGTTTAGCTGCTTTGGGTTACTCTGATACCCGGATTGCTACTGCTGTTGACTACTTGGCCAGATTGCTGATTATAGGCGCCTTGATTTCCCTGAGGGCCCTGGCCATGAAAACCTCCACCACTTGAGCCGCCGCCCGGGCCATGAAAACCACCACCACTTGAGCCGCCGCCTGGGCCATGGAAACTGCCACCGCCTGAGCCACTGCTAGGTCCATGATTACCGTCGAACATGTTAGAATTCTTGAAGGCCTTCATGATCGTACAGTCTTTCCATAGATGGGTGGCCGGCTTCTCCGGGTGCCGTGTCTCGGACAGGGTTCATTTAGCAACTGTTTGAGGGTGGGACCTGACCCGCCTGACTGAGGAGGTGGCCTCCCCTTGCGCCGTTGATTGTTTCCCTGTGTGTTGGTGTTAGCCACAAACTCCAGACTACCATCAGCCTTACGTTTATTGTTACCTCCTTGATTTGCCGGGTTATGCTGGTGACCCTTGCCGTTGCCATTCTTCTTTCCCTTCCCTATCTTCTCTTCATCAGACGCGGGATCCTTGGTGCTATCCGAGTCGGCGTACTTGACCAGAGCTGCCATCAGCTGGCCCATGTCATTACAGTCACGCTTGAGCCGCCCCAGCTTCTGTTTCAGAGGTTCAAATGGCAATTTTCTCCAACATTAAGACCGCGGAGCCGGCATCCATCTTATCAGATGAATGTATTATTTCCTTCACCCGGCGCACCCAATGGGTCGTGGATTCACCTTCCTCTTGCTTGCAATTAGTCAAATTCATAATCGACATGGGCTGCTTGTATGTATCTTTGAAGTTCTGAATGAACCGGGCTTTTAACTCTGCCCATGAGCCGATGGAATTGGGTGGCAACCCCTTTAACCAAGTGCGAGATGTTCCATCTAGCATCATGGTGAAGTACTTGGCCATTGTTGCGTCACTGACCTCCAACAATTTCATGGCCATCTCGTAACTTTCAATCCATGCCCCAGGTTGTAAGTCGGCTGTGTAATTAGGCACCTTGTGAGGCCCCTTAAAGTCCTTTGGCAAATGCTCATTACGCAGAGTCGGCACTAGACAAGGGACACCTCTTGTCCTTGTGGCCACACCTGCTTCAACAGAGGCCGCTGGATAAACTGGAAAAGCCTGGTGAGCCGCCTGCTCTGCTGCCTGTTGAACCGCCTGCTCAGCCTCTTGGCGGATCCTCTCCTGGTCCACCAAGTTAAGAGCTCAATCATGCGCCGGGTCGTACCTACATGGCTGGTTACGGCGCTGAGCATTACTTGACATGGCCGTTCAATCCATATGCCTGCTATAGCTTGGGCTCCGGCTTGGGAGAGGGGTTGAATGGATCCTGTCTCGACTATAAGAGTATGACTCCTGCTGTGCCAGAGCTGTCTGAAGAAGATCTCTGACCCTTCGCGTTTCGATCGCCGTCGGGGAATCACCTTCCATTGGGAGAGCCGCTAGACGTGCCGATGCAGCAATCAGATTCTCCAAAGGGTTAGAAAAATGACCCGGCGGTGTTGGTGTATGACGAGGCGGAGCCGTATTCACCCGAGGGGGTTCCATAGCTCGCCGCTGACCTGGCGCCCCAGCCCCGGGTGTTGTAATCCGGTTGGCCTCCAGTGGGTTACTGGGACCAGCCACGGGTGTGTGGAAGAGATTCCTAGGATCATAAGCCAGGGGCAGACGTGATTGAGTCTTCTGGTGCCTTCTCCTCATGACCTCGTTTGACGCGTTTAGATTCATCGAAAGCTGAAAAGCCTCTGATTGAAGCTGTTGAGCCCGGGCGTCCAAAGCCGCACGTTCCAAAGCCATCCGGACGTCCTCCGCCGCCAAGTTTTCCTTGGCTTGAGCTACCTCCCCACGTAACCATGCCACCTCCGCATCATGTTGAGCTTTGTCCGCCGGTTCAACCACGGCGGTCAGTAAGGTCGTCATCCTATCCATAAGATCCATCAGTACCTGAGCCGGCGGGCGCGCGGGGTCTCTTGACCCGGCTGCTCCTAACCCGGAGGTTATCGCTGCTGCAGCCGTAGAGTTTTGAACGGGCTGCGTACCAGCCATGAAGATCCCGGCTCTGTTCGGCAGCTCAAAGGGGTCCGGAATACTGCTGCCATTGGAACAGCCCCCAAGCCCATCATATAATGAATCTATCTCACCTATGGACGACTCGCCGTCAGAGTGGACAGTCGTCTCACTGCCATCCACAGATCCTTCAGAAAACTCCCCTCCATGGATGCAACACATGAAGGCACGCCTCACGGCAGGCTGAGTCTGGGTGGGTCTTGCATGCTGAGCCATCTCGATGAGGTCGGTGCAGATGTCCCGCTCAGGGCCCGGCTCGCCGATCCGGCCGATGAAGACGTGGATTCTGCCGAAGGGGACCCGATACCCGTACTCAATTAAGCCGGCGTTGGGGCCCCAGCCCGTGTCGTCGATGTGGAGTTTGCCACGATGACTCTTGGTCATCCGGCCCACAGCGTATCCCTTGAGCCCTTTGAAGCTGCCCTTCAAGAACTCAAATCCACCGTGCGCTGGCCCCATGGTGGGCGCCAACTGTCGTGGAATTGTCACGGCAGATGTCCTAGTGAAAGGACTTAGTCATGGAGACATCGCAACTAGGAAGCTTAAAGGGGTTAATCGGGACAAAGGACACGAGAGGTTTATACTGGTTTGGCCCCTTACGGTGAAGGTAAAGCCTAGTCCATTTGTTGTGGTTTTGCTAGGTTTCGATGACCAAGGAGCGAAATACGCTAGCTTGGCTCTCGATCTGTTGTCTCTTGCCCTAAGCCGCCGCCGGGTCGTCACCTTATATACACGGGTTGACGCCTGGCGGCCTACAGAGTCCTGACCGGCTCATACAACATGTCCGGCTCGGCGACTTCTTTTACATGCCTTACTTTACAAGTCTTATTCATACATGGCGGTTTACAATTACGGGCCTTAAGCCGCCTCTGGGCTTGGGCCTATTACAAGCTTTATCATGAATCGTTGCCTTGTATACTTGTTGGGCTTCTTTTAAGTAACCCGCCATGGTGATTGACCCAGCCCATCCTAGGCGGGTCATACCTGGTAGTTATATCCCCAACACTCTGCCTCTTACTGAGCACGCTCGGCAGAGGAGAGGCTACCGGAAGTAGCACAAAGCCCCTCTGTGGTAGTAGTAGTATTTAGGGGCTAATTTGTTCAGTTCATCTGACTACAGATGTGTGGTCGAACTGTACAACGTACTTAAAATGAGCTAGTGTATATAGTTGAACTAGCTATTTCAGTACGTGGTTGGCAACAATAGGGGAAAAGTTTGGTTGGTTCAGCTGTCGAGTTGAACTATTTGTATAAATTAAGAATGACTACTTAATCTATGAATGAAATCTATGCTTAATTACTGAATTTTAGTTGCAAAAATTAGATAGTGCTAGTGGTTTGTAGCTGCATATTTTGAAAAATCGCAGTGTTACAAGGATTGACAAATGGCAACGTTACTAGATCAACAAATGTAAATCTTTCTAGTTTGACAAATAGCAACATACCAAATATGTCAGATGCAAATCTTACCAAATTGTTTGTACATGGTTGCACATGGGTCATCCAAAACAACCGTTTGTGTTGAAGGGATGCAAAAATCCTACGCTACGGATTTTAGCTCGACTTAAGGGGGAAGACCATAGCTCTCACTTTGCATACGTGTGTTCTATCTAAAACGTTTGCGATCAAGACCTGCAGAAATCCTGCTCGGCACATTTTCTCTTGGCTTCTTGGGGAAGCTGTTGGCATGCCTTCCGTTTAGTCAAGCACTCAAGCACCTGCCTGCACGGCACCTCCTAGCCATTAAAAGAGTGAGGCGTGGCGTCACGTGAATGGTTAACAGAACGCACACAATTTAAATTATAAAAAACGTTTGAGATGTTATAGTGGTAGCTATTTGTTTCAAAATGCCTTTGTTGGCTATTATTCGAGTGCGCCTTCTCTCAAAATGGACACGAAAAATACCACAGCATGTCGGGTGCCATTCCATTATAGCATGCCAAGTTTCATGAATTTCATACGAGTTTTGGATTTACTAGAATTTAAAACAAAGTATCTCAACGTTTTGCTGGCAATCAACAGTGCACTGGTGTTTGAAATTCATTCCCATTTCTTGCATGGGACCTAAGCATGCCCCGAAGGACACATATTTGATTTTTCAACCAAATTATATGCATTGGAGCTTGTGCATGTAGTTAAAATTTGAATTATGCACATGAAATGCCTAGAAAACCCAGTTAATGTATAAAAATGTCCAAACGGACCCCGAAAAATTCCAAAAGTAAACACAACACTCCTGTTGTTCTATGTTGACACTAGAAAATTTTTGAAAGCAATAAGAGGCAATGGATATTGTTTCGTCCCCAAAGGTGGCACGTTCCCTACCGAAACCATCATGCTTGTTGTGGGAAGCTTATACCCAAACCTACCCCAAATGGGACAAAACTTTTACCATGGCATGTTGATGCCGCTCCATGCTAGCATGCCAAGTTTCATGAATTTCAGACGAGTTTTGGATTTATTAGAATTTAAAAACCAGGTATCTCAATATTTTGCCGGCAATCAACACTGCCCTGGTGTTTGAAATTCATTCCCATTTCTTGCATGGGACCTAAGCATGCCCTGAAGGACACAGATTTGATTTTTCAACCAATTTTTATGCACTGGAGCTTGTGATGTAGTTAAAATTTGAATTATGCACATGAAATGCCTCGAAACCCCAGTTAATGTATAAAAGTGTCCAAACGAACCCCGAAAAATTCCAGAAGTAAACACAACACTCATGTTGTTCTATGTTGACACTAGAAATTTTTTGAAAGCAATAAGAGGCAACGGATATCGTTTCATCCCCAAAGGGGACATGTTCCCTACCAAAACCATCACGTTTGTTGTGAGAAGCTAAGGTTTCTCAGAACCTTATATCCAAACCTACCCCAAATGGGACAAAAAAATTACCATTGCATGCCAAGTTTCATGAATTTCAGACGAGTTTTGGATTTACTAGAATTTAAAAACAATGTACCTCAATGTTTGTGGCCGAGTGACGTTGGCAGGGTGTTTGAAATTCATTCCCATTTCTTGCATGGGACCTAAGCATGCAACCAAGGACACATATTTGATTTTTCAACTAGTTTATATGCACTGGAGAATGTGCATGTAGTTCAAATTTGAATTATGCACATAAAATGCTTGGAAAACCCAGTTAATGTATAAAAATGTCCAAACAAACCCCAAAAATTCCAAAATTGAACACAACACTCCTGTTGTTCTATGTTGACACTCGAAATTTTTTGAAAGCAATAAGAGGCAACGGATATCGTTTCGTCCCAAAAGGCGGCATGTTCCTATCGAAACCATCACGCTTGTTATGAGAAGCTAAGGTTTGTGAGAAGCTTATACCCAAACCTGCCCCAAATGTGACAAAAATTTTACCATGGCATGTTAATGCCGCTTGATACGTCTCCAATGTATCTATAATTTTTGATTGTCCCATGCTATAATATTACCTGTTTTGGATGTTAATGGGCTTTATTTTACACTTTTATATTATTTTTGGGACAAACCTATTAACTGGAGGCCCAGCCCAAATTGCTGTTTTTTTGCCTATTTCAGTGTTTCGTAGAAAAATAATATCAAACAGAGTCCAAATGGAATGAAACCTTCGGGAGCGTGATTTTTGGAACAAACGTGATCCAGAGGACTTGGAGTGGGCGTCAAGCAACCAACGAGGTGGCCACGAGGTAGGGGGCATGCCTACCCCCTGGGCGCGCCCTCCCCCTCGTGGGCCCCTCGTGGCTCAACCGACCTACTTGTTCCTGCTATATATATTCACATACCCTGAAAACATCCACGAGCACCACAAAACCCTATTTCCACCGCCTCAACCTTCTGTACCCAAGAGATCCCATCTTGGGGCCTTTTCCGGAGCTCTGCCGGAGGGGGCATTGATCACGGAGGGCCTCTACATCAACTCCATGGCCCCACCGATGATGTGTGAATAGTTCACCTCAGATCTTCGGGTCCATAGTTATTAGCTAGATGGATTCTTATCTCTCTTTGGATCTCAATACAAAGTTCTCCTCGATTCTCTTGGAGATATATTCGATGTAATCTTCTTTTGTGGTGTGTTTGTCGAGATCCGATGAATTGTGGGTTTATGATAAAGATTATCTATGAACAATATTTGAATCTTCTCCGAATTCTTTTATGTATGATTGGTTATCTTTGCAAGTCTCTTCGAATTATCAGTTTGGTTTGGCCTAGTAGATTGATCTTTCTTGCAATGGGAGAAGTGCTTAGCTTTGGGTTCAATCTTGTGGTGCTCGATCCCAGTGACAGTAGGGGAAACGAAACGTATTGTATTGTTGCCATCGAGGATAAAATGACGGGGTTTATATCATATTGCATGAGTTTATCCCTCTACAGCATGTCATCTTGCTTAAAGCGTTACTCCGTTCTTATGAACTTAATACTCTAGATGCATGCTGGATAGCGGTCGATGTGTGGAGTAATAGTAGTAGATGCAGGCAGGAATCGGTCTACTTGTCACGGACGTGATGTCTATATACATGATCATACCTAGATATTCTCATAACTATGCTCAATTCTATCAATTGCTCGACAATAATTTGTTCACCCACCGTAATACTTATGCTATCTTGAGAGAAGCCACTAGTGAAACCTATGGCCCCCGGGTCTATCTTCCATCATACAGGTTTCCAATATATTTTATTTTGCAATCTTTACTTTCAATTTATATTATAAAAATACCAAAAATATTTATCTTATTATTATTATCTCTATCAGATCTCACTCTTGCAAGTGGCCGTGAAGGGATTGACAACCCCTTTATCGCGTTGGTTGCGAGGTTCTTATATGTTTGTGTAGGTACGAGGTGACTCGCGCGTGGTCTCCTACTGGATTGATACCTTGGTTCTCAAAAACTGAGGGTAATACTTACGCTACTTTGTTGCATCACCCTTTCCTCTTCAAGGGAAAACCAACACATGCTCAAGAGGTAGCACCGCTCCATGATAGCATGCCAAGTTTCATGTTTAGACGAGTTTTGGATTTACTAGAATTTAAAAACGATGTATCTCAATGTTTGCGGCTGAGTGACGGTGGCAGCGTGTTTGAAATTCATTCCCATTTCTTGCATGGGACCTAAGCATGCAACCAAGGACACATATTTGATTTTGCAACCAGTTTATATGCACTAGAGAATGTGCATGTAGTTCAAATTTGAATTATGTGCATAAAATGCCTGGGAAACCTAGTTAATGTATAAAAATGTCCAAATGAACCCCGAAAAATTCCAAAATTAAACACAACACTCATGTTGTTCTATGTTGACACTCAAAAAATCTTGAAAGCAATAAGAGGCAACGGATATCGTTTCGTCCCCAAAGGTGGCACGTTCCCTACCGAAACCATCACGCTTGTTGTGAGACTCTCTGGTTTGTGAGAAGTTTATACCCAAACCTGCCCCAGATGGGACAAAAATTTTACCACGGCATGTTGATGCCGCTCCATGATAGCATGCCAAGTTTCATGAATTTCAGAGAGTTTTGGATTTACTAGAATTTAAAAACCAGGTATCTCAATGTTTGCGGCCGAGTGACCACTACTAGGGAAAACCTTATACACAGAATATTACCAGCAGCGCTCTTCAAAATACGACGCTACTGCTATTTAGGAGCAGCGCATGCCGGAAAAACGCGCTGCTGAAAGAAAAATAGCAGTAGCGCGTCATCTCTAAACCGCGCTACTGCTCTAATTGCCATGACCTCGCCGTTCAGCTAGTTATAGCAGTAGCGCCTTACACCGTACCGCGCTACTGCTATTCTCCTTACCGGCAGCGCCTTTTCATACCCACGCTACTACTAACCCTACCTTATCCCCATGCGGTTGAGCATCTCTCTCTCTCTCACTCTCCCTCTCAGTCACTCTCGCCCGCGCCGATAACCATTGTCGTTCGTTGCCGCCGCCGCCGTCCGTCCGCCACCGAGGTACTCCCTCCTTCTGTCCTTCCTCCTCCCACCGCGCCCTCCTCCCTCCTCCTCCCACCTCTCCCTCCTCCCTCCGCCTGCGGCCACCCCCTCCTCCCTCCTCCTCCAGCAGCCCTCCTCCCACAGCCCCTCCCTCCTCCTCCTCCCACCGCCCCTCCCTCCTCCTCCTCCTCCGGCCAGCCCCTACCCCTCCTCTCTCCTCCCTCCCTCCCTTGTCTCTGTTTTTGCAAATCGTAGGTAACTAGTTTATTTAGCAAGTGATTAATATAACTAGCTTATTTATATTAAGTGCTTAATGGACCTAGTTTATTTAGTAAGTGCTTAATAGAACTAGTTTATTTAGTAAGTAGTTAATAAAACTAGTTTATTTAGTAAGTAGTTAATAAAACTAGTTTAATTAGTGTTAGGATTTTATATAAGATATTTTCGAATGTTTTTTTTCATATTTTGAATCATTGAAATGCAATGACCATCGATAAGTGGCCTATGTTTTGCCGGAGTGTTGATTAATTTCCGTTCCGGCAAATTTCAGGCGCTCGATGTGTCCTTTTTTAGCAAAGGTCATGCCGGATTTTTTGGGTTTTGCTGTCGAGTTATAATCTCTGAATTTTGAACACAGGAGATGTCTGATGACGATGGGATCCCGGAGTGCGGGTACTGCTATGATGACTGGGGTGTGTGCGACATGTTTCCTCACCTGCAAAATGATAGGTTTTTTTACCGTGAAGCTGGAAGAGACCTTCAATGTTTGTACGGTACACAACGACAAGCATTTCATCATAATTAATATCATCACTTGTGCTTCTTTTGTTCAATGTGTAATTTATGGATTTTTTTTCAATTTGATTAGTACATCCCGTGCCATGCTAGACCATATGTATTGGAGAAGCTTGGTTTTGGTTTAGATGACTTTGAGAATGTGGAGACGAGGAGGGCTCACTTAAGAACTAAACATGGTTACGAGTTTCTGGTTAAGTTCTACAATGCGATCGATCGCTCCCATTTCGGTTGCTCTAAATGGGAAGCTCTCTGCAAGGCATATGGATTTGAGGAGGGAATGCGAATAAGATTTGATATTCATCCCAAAGATTATTATGATGATGATAATATCGACATCTGGGTGGATGTGGATATGCCTCCAGTTTTGCCTAGATGTGAGTATGTCAAACTAATTTGTTAAGTTTAGTAATTTATGTTGTTAATTTAAAAATATTTGGTGTTCGTCCATGCTAAACTTATTTATTTATAATTTCCAGCTTATTTCTTATCTTCAAGAAATACTCGAAAGATAGTAGACAACACATACTACAGCTATGACTCCAAGCTTAATTGTGAGGAGAAAGGTTATCTTGTCTCATTCATAGAAGATGTTGAGGCCTTCAAAACCAGTCACTCTATCAGCCAAAATTATACTAGATATGTGCCACTAGTCCATACATTGCTTGATGATAACTTCATTGCTAAAAACTTGGTAAGATTTTGTTAATGATGGTAACTTCATTACATACATTATTCTTAAGTAAACCATTGCTAACTATATATGTTACTATTTTGTTTTTGAATAGAGGCTCCCGAAGCAGGTTGTGCCTGACATGCTATTTACCGAAGGTGATATGCATATGGTTAGCTTACGACCAACTCCTTCGGAGGCTTACCATACTGCATACTCGATTTCTTCAAACGATGGAATGCTCAAAATCAAAGAATGGAGCAAAGTGATGAATGCGCACACGCAAATAATTGGAGACAAAATGAATGTGCGCAAGCCACAAGTTGGAGATAGGTTTATGTCCATTCTTCATTATGGTGAAGGACCGGTTTATCTGTTTTATTGTATTTTAGCTAGGAGAGAGGAGTAGGTCCTATGTATTAAGAACAATTAGTTAGTGTTGATTATATATGACTACAATGTCTTAGACTTGATGGTGATGCTGAGTAGGAGTAGTGACTGTGAGTACTATGATGATGAGGAGGACGAGTTGTTATTATAACTAGTGACGAAGTTGTTATATGATGTCCCATCATGGACGAAAATGATGATTATGAGTTATATGACAATGATATATTATGATGATAAGTTGTTAATGATATTATGATGATGATGAGAAGTTATTATGTCATTGGGTGAAAGAACCGCCGATTAGTTTCAAATGGATGGATCCAAAGTGACCATTGGTTACTTTGGATCCATGCACTTGAAACTAATCCAAGGTTCTTTCACCTAGTGATTTAATAACTCATTATGATGTAAAAACAATCTCTAAATTGCTACTGTATGAAAAATTGTATACAGGTATATGAATACGACCTAAAATTCAAAAGAAATGGAATAGGGAATAATAGTAGTAGCGGTTGTTTTCGAAAGCGCTACTAATAATTAGCAGTAGCGATTGACTTGGAAAGCGCTACTACTAAGTAGATATAGAAGTAGCGAGTGCCAGTAGGCGCTACTGCTAAGCATTAGCTGTAGCGCCTTATCAGTAGCGCGCTTACCCGCGCTACTGATAGGCCAAAAACCAGCGCTACTGCTAGGCTTTTCCCTAGTAGTGGACGGTGGCAGGGTGTTTGAAATTCATTCCCATTTCTTGCATGGGAACTAAGCATGCAACCAAGGACATAGATTTGATTTTTCAACCAGTTTATATGCACTAGAGAATGTGCATGTAGTTCAAATTTTAATTATGCACATGAAATGCCTGGGAAACCCAGTTAATGTTTAAAAATGTCCAAACGAACCCCGAAAAATTCCAAAATTAAACACAAAACTCCCGTTGTTCTATGTTGACACTCGAAATTTTTTGAAAGCAATAAGAGGCAACGGATATTGTTTCGTCCCCAAAGGTGGCACGTTCCCTACCGAAACCATCACGCTTGTTGTGAGAAGCTCTGGTTTGTGAGAAGCTTATACCCAAACATGCCCCAAATGGGACAAAAATTTTACCACGGCATGTTGATGCCACTCCATGATACCATGCCAAGTTTCATGAATTTCAAACGAGTTTTGGATTTACTAGAATTTAAAAACCAGGTATCTCAATGTTTGCGGCCGAGTGACGGTGGCAGGGTGCGTGACATTCATTCCCATTTCTTGCATGGGACCTAAGCATGCAACCAAGGACACATATTTGATTTTTCAAACCATTTATATGCACTGGAGCATGTGCATGTAGTTCAAATTAGAATTATGCACCTGAAATGCCTACAAAACCAAGTTAATTTATAAAAACGTCCAAACGAACCCTGAATAATTCCATTTTTTTGACGACACACCTATAGTTGCATGTTCACTACAGATAAAAGTTCTAGCAATTCAAACACCATCCTTTGTAGTTGTGACCCCATTACGTAGTTCAAATCAAGACGATAAATCAAGTAGATCGCACACAGTTTATTATCACAAACCGTGTGAGATGCAGCACAAAATATCTTGGAGCACCGTCGATGTATAGTACGCCTATGGCTTACGCGAGAAGGTGTGTCGGCTACAGTCCACAGCCGGCGTGTCAAGCACACTAGCTCACTCCCCAAATATCATTTTAATGTTCATTCATCGCTGGTGAAAGATGGGGACGTGGACCCGCGTCGTGAGGGCAACTTCGGCGGCCCGCTCTGGCGAGAGCGTGGCCGCAGCCGCCAGGCGCGTGCTAACAAGCTTCATGAGGGCGACCGCAGTCTGCGTCCGGGTGGCCAAGGCAGTCCAAATGGTCGTTGTTGCTTCTCAAGCAGCGGCACCAGCATCTGCCTCGGGGATAGCAACTGGCGAGAGCGGCACAACAGCTATCCGTTCTGCAGCGGCGGCCTTAGCCCTGATGGAGGTCTCCCACTACCATGTTGAGGCCGTCCACGCCCAGCTCGTGGCGGTCACCGCACAAATCGAACGAAGCTTCTCCTACAACGGTCGGCAACCCACGGCCGAAGAGTTGGCAATCGCCGAGAGAGTTCGAGAAGCCGTCCAGTCCTGCGCGGCATACTTTGCCACGACGGAGCCTGCTAGAGCCCAGATTGCGGCCGCCCATGGCCAGCTCATGGTGGCCTATTCCAAAGATATGGCGGACGCGGATGGCGAGATGCTTGCCGAGTATGGTGAAATTGATGCCATGGAACCCCTTCCCCAGGAGACCATCGGGCGCGAGCTGGACATGGAGGCGGCGGCGGAGATCGACGAGCACCAGTCGTAGTAGTACTCTTTGTTTTGTTTAATTAAGAGCGCCGGTCTTAATTTGTTAGAGTAATGTTTAGGTCAGCTAGCTCTGTTTAATTGTTGAACTTGCTCGATTAAGAAGTTAGTCTCCTTTTTGTACCCAAATTATGCAATGACTTGGATGACCACTGTAACCAGGGAAATTCCAACCAAAAATTTTGACGTTCAAACTCAACACACACAGGTTAAGCTATCTGAATCGTTTGTGATGTTCACATATCATACACAATTTTGAATAAGGGACCGTGTCTGATGACACTTTGCGCGCCAGTTTTTTCGCTGAAGCGATTCCAAATTTTCGGCTTCCACGGAAATATCTACCTCCTCGCCCCCTCCCCCTTACCAAAAGCCACATTTCCCCTGTTTAGGCCTTCCTTTCCAAGTTGAAACCTTCACTCCTTATTTGCAGCGCCACCTCCTCGCCGGCAACCCTCCTCCATGCTGCTCGGCATCGCCTATCCAGGCAGGTAATCCACACCCGACCCCCATCCTCCTTCTCCTTCCACATCCCACATGCCCCGACCGCTGGCGCGGCACCTTCCACCCAAATCACCGACCCCTCCACCAAATAAGTGCCTCCCTAAGCCATGGTGCATGCAGTATAGCCAAGATCCCAAGGACTATTTGGCAGCGGAGAAGCAAATTGCGGCCACATGCGCGGATGAGGTCGCGATGGCTGCCATTCATGTCGACCCCCAGATCTTGGAGGAGCACCTCGTCGTTGAGGCCACCGTCGGCACCTCACGTGTCGATGACGCGATGTGGTTGGCTATTTGGTTCAATTCTACAATGCGATGTTCAATTGTTGTGGGTGCATTCTTTTATTGTATACCATATGAGAAATAAATCTAATTTGGATGTACTAAATACATGAGAAACAAATAAAATCGCTATATTTCCATGTTGTTAAGCATGCTTGGTTTGGTTAACTGTCTGATCTTCTATTAGGAGTATGTTATATTGTGCAATGTGGTGCTCAGTTAATGTTTGGTTCATTTGTTGTGGTGTTTAGCTAACTTCTTGGTTCAATTCTACACTGCAATGTCCAATTGTCGTGGGTAGAATTTTGTATTGTTGTGCATGTGAGGAATAAATAGAATTTGGCTGCACTTAATACATGAGAAACATATACAAGTGCTATATTTTCTAGTTATTAATCATGCTTGGTTTAGATAAATGGGTTTTCCATGTGGCTTGAATTAATCTGATGAATCTGCAACGTGCTTATTTTTCATCAACATATTGTACTGATAGCATGCGAACTCTTACTTAACCTGATGACTAACTACCTTATATGTGTTGCAGGGAAACAATGGAAAGCACTAAGGTTTACAATCGAGGTTAGCACGTTCATGGTCCGTTGTCTAATAGCACATTATTGGGCAATTGCAGGGACCATTCTAATATTTAGGTTTTTAACAATTTGGTCTTACACATGTAGGTCCTACTGTCAGAGGTTTTGATCCATTGTTCGACCCTTTTTGCATATGGGGAAATGAGTTGTCCATGAATATCAGTCAAGTCAAGAAACTCAAAAAGATTGTTAGGATAAATAAATTAGCGAAAAAAAACAACAAGATCTTTGTCTGCACAATGAAGAAGACATCAGTTCACTACAGGATGGTACTAACTATTATACCTTGCCTTTTTATTCCTTTGCCCCATTTCCAATATAGAGAAGATATTTATGCACATCCTTGTTTTCAGGCCTTTCCAAAGCAGTTCACTGATGATTACCTCTCAAACCACCTGTATGGTCAGGAGGCGAGGAAGGTATTCATACAACACCCATGGTTCAATATTGAAGTGTTCCTGAAGAGGACAAAGGATGTACGGTCAATCATCCACAGGCACTGGCCTAAAGTTACAAAGACCTTCAACATCAATGAAGCCTCAATATTCGCCTTCTGCTTCAGCAGTTTTCTAGATGAGATACATCTGTCTATGTACCAACAATGATGCTAGTTTTGAAAGGTTATAGATGTTGCATGTGAAACTTGGTCCTGGTGTAGTTGTGTAATGGGGTAGCTGAGTACTGAAGCTATAAGATGTTGTACTCTGATGTATTTCGATTATGAAAATGAAATATATTGTGTGCTTAATATGAAATGCCAATTAGATTAATAAATGGATTATGAATAATTAGATAATTAGCCTGCTATTGGGTTTTGCTATTGCAAACGGTTGTTGAAAAAATACCGTGGGTGATGACCTCAGGCAACGCGCACAGTTTCTAGGAATAAACCATGTTGGATCAATGAACAATCACACACGACTTTCTCTTGAAAACTGTTTGCGTTAGGCCACCTTGCGCAAACGTTTACCACATAAAAACTATGTCTGATGGACAGCCTTTGCCACACAGTTTCTTCTACGGACCGTGTGTGATGCATTCAATAACGCAAATGATTTAACGGGAAAAAATGTGTGTGATGTACCTGTGAACGGAAACGTTTTCCTTAGAGCGACTATGTGGGATGTACATACGAACAGAAACATTTAGCGGGGACTGACTGCATGGGATGTACTTGCGACCAGAAACAATTTCACCGTATAATTGTATTTTTTTAGCTCTACTATATGTATTTGCGTATTTGAGCACTCGTCGGTTGCACACGACCTCATTTTGCTGAGCTTGTGTGCCAGGAGGGCCCCGATGGTTTCTGGGTCGTATGGGAAGGACCCCTTATTGCCCACACTCACTAGGAGACAGTTCCAAATGTCATTGCGGAAAGGGGTTAAAGACTGTTTGTATAGGACCGAAGCATACCAGTGGCTCCCCAAACGCGTCTGAATTCGCAACATAACGATGGAGATCGGTCGAACCCTCCACCTCCGCCTCCTCCTCCGCCTCCGGAGGCATGGAAAGCTGTGATGGCGGCCGCCACACCAATACCCAGATGCTTTTGCAGCTCTTGCAAAGAGCACAACCGAGGTCAAGGCAACCAAGGAAATCAAGGCCAAGGGCAATTCAACAATCAGCCTCAGTTTGCTACCCTCAACCAGTTTCTTGCAAATCAGCCAAAGTCTTTCAGCGCTTGTGCCGAGGCCATGGAGGCCGATGATTGGCTCGTGGACATCAACAAGCATTTTGAATGCAGCAATGTCAGGCCTAAGGAATACGTCAAGTTCTCTTCTTTTCAGCTCAAGGACCAAGAAGTTGATTGGTATCAACAATACAAAGATTCCAGAGGGGGTCGAGAGATTACCTGGACTCACTTCTGCCGGGACTTTCAAGCTCATCACATTCCAACAAGTGTTGTCGAGAGCAAGCGTGAGGAATTACGCAATCTCAAGCAAGGAAGCATGTCCGTGTATCAATATAACATCCAGTTTCAGAAGCTTGCTTGCTTCGCAAGGCAAGACGTTCCTGATGAAAAGAGCATGATCTATCACTTCAGGAGTGGCCTCAGAGAGGATCTGCAGTTAGCTCTCGTTCTTGCTGAGCCTACTCAGTTCGATCAGTTCTACAACATGACCCTCAGGCAAGAAGCTGCTCAGCTCAAGTGTGAGGCTTCAAAGAAGAGAATTAGGGATGTAGTCCACTTGTCTTCTTCCTCTCAAGTGGCAGCTAAGCAACAGAAGTTATGGCTTCCTCCACCTCCGTTTCGTCAGCCCTACCAGCAGAAGAACTCAGGTGGTCGTGGATCTTCCCACCCACCCAACCCATGCTATCAGAACAAGTCTTAGGCTCCGAGGACAGGTGGTCCTCCTCCTCCACCTTTTCGTCCGCTTTCAGAGGTCACTTGTCACAGGTGTGGTTTGAAAGGGCATTACTCAAACAAGTGCACCCAGAAGCGCCTTCCGCCTCCTCCTCCGGTCAGGTCAGCAAGCAATGCAGTTGTCAAGCACAATCCCAAGTCTGCAAGGGTGAACATGATGAATTCAGCTCAAGCAGAGGATTATTTAGAAGTGATCATGGGTAATCTCCCACTTAATGATACTCCTTCAGAAGTTCTATTTGATTTTGGTGCATCGCGTTGTTTCATGTCTAGACCATTCTTTGCAAAGCATGATTTTTCTTGGTCATATCTGGATAAACCTTTGTGTATTGTTTCTCCGGGTGGGTTAATGAGCTCCAACTCAGTGATTCCTAATGTGGCCATCAAGTTGGGCAATTATAAATTCCTGGCTTCCCCAATTGTTCTCGGCGACTCTGATATTGATCTCATCCTCGGCATGCATTGGCTTTCTCAGCACAAGGCTTCTCTTGATTGTGTTGCCAGGGAGATTAAATTGACGCACCATCATCTATGCCGCTCGTGACGAAACCATTCGGTTGTTCTCTCTCAATGAGAAGGGCGAGTTAGATGCTATTTCTCAGATTCCAGTTGTTTGTGAATATCAAGATGTCTTTCCAGAAGAGCTTCCGGGTATGCCTCCTCACCGACCAGTCGAGTTTGTTATTGATCTTGAGCCCGGTACAGAACCCGTTTGCAAGCACCCCTACAAGCTTGGGCCAAAAGAGCTGAAAGAATTGAAGAAATAGCTCGATGAACAAGAGCGTCTGGGTCTGATCAGAGCAAGTTCATCTTCGTGGGGTTGTGGTGTTCTTTTTGTCCAGAAGAAGGATGGCACGGACCGACTTTGCATCGATTACCGCCCATTGAACAAGAAGACAATCAGGAATAAGTACCCACTTCCCAACATCAATGAGTTATTCGAGCAAATCCAAGGTGCAAAGGTGTTCTCCAAGCTTGACCTCTGTATGGTTTATCATCAGATTCGCATTCGTGAAGAAGATATCCCAAAGACAAAATTCAGAACAAGCTTTGGTTCTTATGAATATACTGTCATGTCTTTCGAACTTGCAAATGCCCCTCCAACATTCTCTTTCATGATGAACTTCATCTTCAACCCCTACACCAATGAATTCGTCCTGGTGTATCTCGACGATATCCTGGCTTTCTCCAAGAATAAGAAAGATCATGCCAAGCATTTGCGATTGGTGCTCGACAAGCTCAGAGAGTATCAATTCTATGCAAAGTTCTCCAAATGTGAGTTTTGGCTTGATGAAGTTCTTTACCTTGGCCAGATCATCTCTGCCAAGGGCATTTCTGTTAATCCAGAGAAGGTTTCTACAATTGTCAATTGGGAGCCTCCTCAGAATGTCTAGCAGCTCCGCAGTTTCCTTGGGCTTGCAAGCTATTGCCGAAGATTTGTTGAGAAATTCTCAAAGATTGCTAAGCCTCTTTCCATCCTCCTCTAGAAGTATGTCAAGTATTCCGGGACTCCTGAGTGTGACGTTGCTTTCAACACTCTCAAAGAGAAGCTCATCTCAGCTCCGGTCCTAACTCCTCCTGATGAGTCCAAACCCTTCGAAGTTTTCTGTGATGCCTCATTGCAAGGTCTCGGCGCTGTGTTAATGCAAGAGAAAAAAGTTGTGGCCTATACTTCCCGTCACTTGAAGCCAAATGAAAGGAACTACCCCACTCACGATCTTGAGTTGGCGGCAGTTCTCCATGCATTAATAACATGGAGACATCTCTTGTTGGGAAGGCAAGTGGACATTTTCACCGATCACAAGAGCCTCAAATATATCTTCACTCAACCCAACCTCAACCTCCAGCAAACTTGTTGGGTCGAAATGATTCAAGAGTACAATCCAAGTATTGAATACACTCCAGGGAAGGCGAATGTGATTGCAGATGCTTTGAGCAGAAAGACTTATTGCAACAGCTTAATTCTCAAGCCATTCCAACCGGATCTTTGTGAAGCAATTCGAAAGCTCAACCTCCAAGTTGTTCCTCAAGGTTTTCTTGCCAACCTTCAAGTCACTCCAACTTCGGAAGACCAAATTCATGAGGCACAACTCCTTGATACCATGGTGAAGAAGGTGAAACATGGTGTTCCTAAGGGCTTACCCAAATACAAGTGCTATCGCATTGATGACAATGACACCTTATTCTTCGAGGATCGGATTGTGGTTCCTGAAGGTGATTTTAGGAAGGTTATAATGAACAAAGTGCACAATTATCTTCTTTCCATCCACCCAGGCAGTTCGAAGATGTACCATGACCTCAAGCAGTCGTATTGGTGGACTCGCATGAAGCGAGAGATTGCTCAATTCGTGAATGAATGTGATGTCTGTCGAAGTGTGAAAGCAAAACATGAATGACCAGCTGGTCTCCTCAAACCTCTTGCTATGCCAGAATGGAAGTTTAATCATATCGAAATGGACTTTGTCACTGGCTTTCCCAAGTCCAACTGAGGGAATGATGCTATCTTCGTTGTCATCGACAAGCTTACAAACGTGACTCATTTCCTTCCAATCAAAGAATGTATCACGACAGCTTAGTTGGCAGAGCTATACACCTCCAGAATTGTCTCATTGCACGGAATTCCACAATTGATCTCTTCAGACCGCGAAAGCATTTTCACTTCCAAGTTCTGAGACTCCTTACAGAAGGCCATGGGCATCAACATTCGCTTTATCACGGCTTTCCATCCTCAAACAAGTGGCCAAGTCGAGAGAGTCAATCAAATCCTCGAAGACATGCTCAGAGCTTGTGTCATCTATTTCGGTATGAAGTGGGAAGATTGCCTCCCATATGCCGAGTTCTCCTACAACAACAGCTCCCAAGCAAGTTTGGGCAAGACCCCATTTGAAATTCTATATGGCATAAAGTGTCGTACTCCTCTCAATTGGTCCGAGACTGGTGAACGCCAACTTCTTGGCAATGACTTGATCATAGTAGCTGAAGAAATGTGTAAAGTCATCCACAAAAATCTCAAAGCTGCGTAATCGCGCTAGAAGAGTTACTATGATAGCAAGCACCGTGACTTGGCTTTCAAGATCGGAGACCATGTCTATCTCCGTGTCTCTCCAATGAAAGGCACTCGACGCTTCGATATCAAATGGAAGCTTGCCCCAAGATACGTGGGTCCTTTCATGATCATTGGAAAAAGAGGCGACCTCGCCTATCAAATTGAACTTCCGTCCAACTTCTCAAATTTGCACGATGTGTTTCACGTGTCACAGCTTCGCAAGTGCTTCAAGACGCCCGAGCGCTATCAACTTCGAAGAAATTGACCTCCAAGAAGACTTGTCTTAGCATGAGCATCCTGTTGCCATTCTTGAAGAAACCGAGTGAAAAACTCACAACAAGTCGATCAAATTCCTGAAAGTTAAGTGGTCTCACCATTCCGACTGAGAAGCTACATGGGAGCGCGAGGATCACCTCCATTCCGAATATCCGGAGTTCTTTCAGTCCTAGATCTCGGGACGGGATCCTCTTGTAGTGGAGGAGAGTTGTAACACCCCAGATGTAAAATTTCCATATTTGGCAATGTATCCAACCTTGTCATGTTCAATCTCAAGTGTTCTCCTCCTTGTTGGTTCCATTTTGGGGTTTTGCTTGCTACTTATTGCTTTGCCTTACTATTCTTGTCATATCCATTTTGCCATCACATGTTTGCATCATGTTCATATCATGTTGTGTGGTGCTTATGTCATCTTGCATTCTTATCCTCACCATGTGCATTGTGTATTTATGACTGTTATTTTATGGCTTGACCCATGTGTGATCCATGCATGAACTCCTCCTCATCTCTCCTCCTCTTTCTTTTATTTGGAAAGTGCCATTTTCCCTACTCCATTAATGTTCAAAACTTCCTCACAATTCAGTCATCATGTCCTAAACCTCTCTGTCAAATCTCAACCTTATCTAAGTTGTTTTGGTTAGGGTTTTAAATGGTTCAAGTTTGAATTTAATTCAAACTTGAATTGTTTTACTTCCTTTAAAACTCTCCAAACCAATTTTATTAAATAGTGCACATTTTCAGGAGCTTAGCGATATTTTTATATCTGCCAAATGCCTCTCCTATCCCCCTGGCATTTTTCCTTTTCTTTCATCTATCTAATTAAATTAGCAGAAAGTTTTAAAAAGGAGAAGGGCTTACCTGGGCTGGCTTCCCTACGCGCAAGCCGTCGTAGCCCAGCAGCAGCAGACCCACACCACAGCCACCTGGGCCTCCTCCCTCCCGGACCAGCCCAGCTGCGCACCAGCTGCCCATCCAGCGTAGCCCCTATTCATCGTCCCCTTCCTCCCGTACGGCAGACCATCCACCGGAGCCACGTCGATAGCTGGGGTGATTTGACGGCCATAGTCGCTCCCTACGCCCTATAAGATATGCCCCGGTGCCCTAGTCCTCCTCCTCCCTCCGTTCCGCCCTCTCCTTCCCTTTCCGCCGCTAGGTGAGACCTCTCCACGCCATAGCCGTCGCCATGGCCGAGAAGAGCCCGAGCTCTTCTCCGGCGTGATCCAACCCGTAGCCACCGTCTTCTTCCTCGGCAGCGACACGAGCATCACCATCGTCTTCCTTGCCTACGCACGCTTCCACAAGGACCCCAGGAGCTTCCTCCTCGACGTCCTCCTCCTCTGCTTCGTTCTACATCGCGCAACCGGACGCCTCCGCCCCGATCAGCACGTCTCCCTCGATGTCTCCAGTCACCGCCGATCTTGTACGACTCCAGCAACACCCCCCGGTGAATCTCGGCTCCTACCCATCCTGTTGAGGTGTCGTTTGTCCCAGTGGCGGCTCCATGGTAGAGGCGACTATGGTCGTCCGCCCCGGGTAGCCGAAATCAGCGTATACAAAAATACGGTTCATTCTGTACATGGGCTAACACATGTGGGGTTTGCACTAGATAGAACGGCCACACAAAGCCCAGCCCATAGGCCCAAACTACTTAGCACGACTACACGAGCACAGCACCCACGTACAGACAGTCGCAGAAAAATCCTCGAACCCTGATCCAGCCAGGCAGCCAGCAAGACTGCGAGCGTAACCTAGCCGCCGCTGGCTCGCCTCGATCGGCTCGCCACCATAGAGCTCCGCCTCGCTGGCCCGCCGGCCGCCGGGCACCTGATCCAGATCCATGGATGGGGGAACCAAAAGAAGCAGTCCCATTCAAAGGCGGCAGAGCATCGAGCTCGTGCAAACGCGCAGGAGCTGTAGTTTGCAAAATCAGCGAGCGCAACCAGCAAGTAGTCTAATCTATTTTGTTTCTGATGTTGATCTTCAATTTCTAGCCAACTATTGTACATAGTCAGTGCTGAACATGGTGATGTTATGAACTTGTAATGTAGGGAATCTTCAAAAGAATGAAACCAATTGCTTCCATCACTACAAGATTGAAATATTCAATGAGGTGCTTGATATATATATTTTTGCGAGGACTGCATCTATGTACTCAGTCGACTTCAATCCAGAAATTATGTCACCTAATTGTCGAGAATCTCGAACTGTTATGAATCATTGGTTATGTTAATTTTCTAGTGCATCTAATTTCATATTTGAATTTTATGAGATTTGGTTCATTGTGCTTGCATTTGTCAATCAAAATTTTTATATCTTAAATGTTTCACCCTGGCTAAGTTCAATTCCTGGATTTGCCACTGGTTTGTCCGCATATTCGCCGATCAGCATGGCCCCAAGTTCGTCCTGCATGGACGGCCTCAAGCTCGTGCTCGTGTTCATGCCGTTGCTCTCATTGCTGATCCACACACCACAACACCGCAGATCACACCCACACGCGTAGCTTGCCTCGCACGCTCACGTACTGCCTGCTTCGCCTCGCCGTGCTATGCTTGCTTCCCTGCTCGCCGCGCTCGCCATGGCCCGAGTCGAGCTAAGCTCGAGCTCGAGCGCCCCGCAGCCCTCGGCTTGCGTGAGTCAAACCTCCCCTCCTACTCTCGCACACCCACCGCTGCCTCCTGGGCCTTGCCGTTTCACCGTTGCCTGCCGATGCGTCGGTGTCTTCTCTATTGCAGAGGAGAAGAAACCCCATCCGCCGTGTAGCTAGATCAATAGGAGCCGTGCCCCTTCCTGTCAACAGCAGCAGCGGCGGCAGCGCAGTGGATTGGGCGATGAGGTTCTACCCGGAAGATCCGGGTTCGAATCGCGTCGGGCGCATTATTCTCCCCACCATTTTTCCCTTGCACACTCTCTCTCTCTGACCACAGGGCCCCACCTGCCATAGATACAACCCCCCTTCCTTTTTTATTTTTTTTATTTTTTGTCCCAGGGAATATTCCATTTCTGGAATAGGAATCTTTTCATTTCAGGAAAATCCATTTCTGAACGTTTCCGAATATGGCAGTGGCCATATCTGTTTAATGCCATTTTAGGCAGGTTTCATTTTAGGGCTTTTGTGAAGATTTTTCTATAAGAACCCCAACATATTATATATGTTTTTGGGGTAGAAAATTCCCACCAATCCAGTGGTGGCATTAGTTTTTGCATTATTCTCCCCACCATTTTCCCCTTGCACTCTCTCTCTCTCTCTGACCATGGGGCCCCACCTGCCATAGATACAACCTCCCTTCCTTTATTTTTTTCTTTTATTTATTTTTTGTCCCGGGGAATATTCCATTTCTGAAATAGGAATCTTTTCATTTCAGGCAAGTCCATTTCTGAACGTTTCCGAATATGGCAGTGGCCATGTCTTTTAATGCCATTTTAGGCAGGTTTCATTTTAGGGCTTTTGTGAAGATTTTTCTATAAGAACCCCAACATATTATATATGTTTTTGGGGTAGAAAAATCCCACCAATCCAGTGGTGGCATTAGTTTTTGCATTTGAGCAAGTTCATGACCATGTCATTTTACATCATGTTACTGTTTTGTCATTTTTTGGGTGATTTAATTCAACCATGCTGTGAGGTCGTTTTGCACATGGATAGCTTCATTTTCATGTCTACTTCATGCTAGATTTTATTTCATGTCATTTAGTGCACTGTGATGAGTGCCACAAGCTTGCAAAGTTGCTATCATGAATCTGTTTACATCATGCCATGATTTCTTCTAAGTCTGGGATGTGTTCATATCATTTGGCACGTTTGCATTGATGCTACCATATTTTCTGTGGGTCTTTGGGACAAGTCCAGTAAGGGACTTTTATTAAGTGCATTTAGTACTATCATGCCATGATCTTGTGTAATGTAATATGTTCCTGTAGCATATAGTTTGCAATGCATAAACTTTGCTACGTGATGTTGTTTCTATCATGATACATGAGAATTTCTGCAAGGTCTGATAAACTGTTAACTTTTGCATTTTTGCCAAGTTGTTTTAGACTTGTTCTAGGGGTTTCTAGCAGTAGCTCAGTGTTCATGATTTGTAGAGCTTCACATGTACTACACTGCCATGTGTTTTGTTTTTATGTTGGAGTGTTGTAGCATATTTTCATCATGCATCTTAAGTGCTATGTTGCTGTTAAGAGCAGATTGCATCACATCTAGTTTTGTTTGTCATTTGTAAACCGTGCATCCGTTTCCAGTGATCTTCATATCTATTTCATTCGAAATCTTCCAACCTATCCAGTGGCATGCTTGGTTTGCCAAGTTGATGCCATGATCATCCTTCCCCTTCCGGAGTACCATGTGCGTTGCACATCATATCTTGCATCCTATGCTATGTCTTGCATCATGTTGCTTGCGCATTGCACCGTGATTGATTGTTGTTCTGTTGCTTGTGTTCTCGCTTTGGGTAGAGCCGGGAGACGAGTTCGTGAATGAGGAACCTGTCGAGTACATTTATGACGAGCAAGCTTTCGACAACCCTGAGAACTTTGCAGGCAAGATGATCATTACCCCCGATATCACTTCTATCTTTGTTTGCTAGTTGTTCGTTCTATCGCTATGTAGCGCTACCTACCACTTGTTCATCAAGCCTCCCATATTGCCATGTCAAGCCTCTAAACCAACTTCCTAGCAAACCGTTGTTTGGCTATGTTACCGCTTTTGCTCAGCCCCTCTTATAGTGTTGCTAGTTGCAGGTGCAGTGCAGGTTGTTCCATGCTGGAACATCGATATGTTGGGATATCACAATATCTCTTATTTAATTAATGCATCTATATAGTTGGCAAAGGGTGGAAGGCTTGGCCTTTTGCTCGGTGTTTTTTTCCACTCTTGCCGCCTTAGTTTCCGTCATACCGGTGTTATGTTCCTTGATTCTGCGCCCCTAACACGGTGGGGGGTTATGGGCCCCTCTTGACAGTTCGCTTTGAATAAAACTCTTCCAGCAAGGCCAAACATTGGTTTTACCATTTGCCTAATAACAACTAAAAATTTTCATAGGGAGTAATTCACCCGAGGATTCTTAATCAACCCCCGGGCCAACGCTACTCATGAGTGTTGGTCCAACCTAGAGCACTGTGCGGGGCCGCCCGAGGGCAACTTGGGTTATTTTGGCACCTATACGCGTCGCTCATCTGTCGTGGCCTAAGACGAGATACGTGTAGCTACTATCAGGGTGTCAGCACGTCGGGAGGTCTTGCTGGACTTGTTTTACCATTGTCGAAATGTCTTGTGCACCGGGATTCTGAGTCTGCTCGGAGGGTCCCGCGATGGAGGATTGTCTCCGTGGATCATGAGCTTGTCATGGGCTAAGTTGGGACACCCCTGCAGGGTTTAAACTTTCGAGAACCGTGCCCATGGTTATGTGGCAGATGGGAATTTGTTAATATCCGGTTGTAGAGAACTTGACACTTGACTTGATTAATTAAAATACACCAACTGTGTGTGTAACCGTGATGGTCTCTTTTTGATGAGGTTCAAGAAGAGAACACGGTGGGGTTATGTTTTAATGTAAGTAGTTTAGGATCACTTCTAGCTCTGCGTCTGTTGCGTAGTTTCTCATCTTACTCTTGTACTTGTATGTTACCACCATATTTGCTTAGTGTTTGCTGCAACTCCACCTCATAACCACATCCTACCTATAAGCTTAAATAGTCTTGATCTCGCGGGTTTTGAGATTGTTGAGTCCTCGTGACTCACAGATACTACCAAAACAGTCGCAGGTGCCGATGATACCAGTGCAGGTGATGCCACCGAACTCAAGTGGGAGTTCGACGAAGACCTTGGTTGTTACTATGTTTCCTTTCTGGATGATCAGTAGTGGTGCCCAGTAGGGACGATCGGGACTTATCATTGGGGGTTGTCTTCTTTTCATTTGGACCTGTCCGTAGTTGGACCTTGTGTGTACTCTGATTGATGTATGAATAATTTGATCATTGTGTGACATGTCGATTGTAAGCCAACTATTTACTTTTTTGTTCATTTACATGGGATTGTGTGAGATGACCCTTCTTGCGATCATACCAAAATGCGGTTATGCCTCTAAGTCGTGCCTCGACACATGGGAGATATAGCCGCATCTTGGGCGTTACAATGGTCTTGTAATGGAGAAGAGGGAGGGGCGAGACGGTGGTTTTGCAATGGAGAAAATGAAGAGGAGAGCGGCTGGTTTTGCAATTGAGAAGAGGGAGAGGCGATACGGTGGTTTTGGAATGGAGATGATGGAGAGGAGAGGGGGTGGTTTTGCAATGGAGAAGAGGGAGAGGAGCATGCGGTAGCGATTTAGGATTGGACGAGAGGGCCAGCGGGCTGTGACTGAATCAAAATCAAAATCAATTTACCCTTCAATTAAGAAAGCGACCCCACATTAACTAGTCTCCCTTGTATTCTAGGTCATATTTGACCATGATTTTCACAAATAAAATATATGTTATATGTTGCAAAAATAATATAATTTGGAATTACATTCAGATACGAACCAAACGATACAATTTTTGATGACACGCATTCACATTTTGCTTGTCAAATACAATACGTGGTCAAACTTTGACCCAAAATACGCAAAACAAAAAAATACTTCCAAGACCAGTGCCGCTCCTCTCCTCTTAAACCATCGCTGCTCCTCTCCTGTTCCAATCCAAAACTAGTGCCGCTCCTCTTCCATTACAAATCCACCGCCGCTCCTCTCCTATTCCAATCCAAAACCAGCGCTGCTCCTCTCCTCTTCCGTTTCAAAACCACCGTCGTTCATCTCCCGTTCTAATCCAAAACATGTGCCCCTCCTCTCCTCTTCCATTCAAAAACCACCGCCAGCGAGTGAAGGTGTTGTGGAGAAGTAGATCGATGTAGGAGTACAACCGATACGTGTGGCTCACAGGCGGCGACCCTGTGAAGCTAGCTAGGATGTTGGAGATACAGTCTTGGTTTGACAACCTGGAGCAATTAGCGGCGACGGCGAAAGTGATGGCCAAATATCTGGAAAGGAGCGAAAAGGAGGCGATACACCAGGAGGGAGTCACGCGGGAGTACATAGAGCTGCTCCTCTGGGCCATGGAGCAAACAGATTCACCGGATCCGACCGTGAGGTTGTGGTGGTGGGAGTATCGATCCAAGATGGAGCATCCACCCGAGATTGAAGTATCGAGCATCTACACGATGCCGTTTGGGAGGGTGCCATGGCAGAGCAAGCCGGTGGAGTCTTCGTCAACCGAACCCAACTGCAAGAGGAGAAAAATAGTTGGTGCGACGATGCTCCCTGCCCCCCCCCCCCGCCATCCTCTCCCTCGCCGTTCACCTCGTCCCACGGGGCGACTCTCTACCGCCGAGGAATAGGAGGGGGCTCCTCCCCCCCAAAAAAATAGTCTGAGGAGGAGCTTAGGGTTGTCTGTATTTGCAAGTTGTGAATTGTGTTTTGTGTTTCATATTTGAGAGTACTTTCAGATATGAATGTTTTTCAATTTCAGATTTGGAGTATTGAGCATATGAAGTATTTTATGAATTCTAGAGATTAATGTAGTTTCATATAAAAGTGCAGACAATGTGATTCTCAGAGAAGAAACTGCAAGTTTCAGTTTCAGATAAGAAATTGCAAGTTTTCGAGGCAGAGCATTTATATTAACACGCCCTTTTCAAACAGGGATAACATCATGTTGGAAGTTTTATTCCTAGTAAAAAATGGAACTACCAGCCAGTTAACATCTTGTTGATCTACATTCATGCATAGCACATCTTCATATGATGCACAGTCAGAAAGATGTGCTATTTTCAAAATGCCCACACAGTGTTGAGTGTGTTGGAGGTGGTGTGCGTAGATGACAATGGGCACCCACATTTCAGAGGTAGAGGAAAAAACTTGTGGATATTTTCACTGCATCAGGTGGAATCGAACCCGGGCGGAGCAGCGGTTGGGGAGTTGAACTTGGCCACTAGGCTACTCCTGTACTTTCACTCAAAATTAGGCACACCATCTACCACTTCTGTAGCACATATTCCCCGGCTCTGGTGCGTTCTTGTCCGGGGCCTGGACATCATCCTTCGCCTTTGTGCACTCGTCGCGGCGCCGTTGTCTGCCGTTGTGGACATGCTCAACAACCGAGAGGAATCTGGAGAGGACTGTATTTGGAGAGGCGGACAGTCGGGACCCACCAGGTCCATGGCCGTACGCAAGCAAGTGCCTCATTGAAAAAAATACTTCCTCCTAATGTTATACTGACATTGGGGGCTACATGTTTGTCAACGTAGTTACTAAAGGAGATAAATTTACAACGAAGCTAGTCATCGGGGAGCTGGAATGTATCATTTATTATTAGTGGGCCAACAAGTATCAGCTGGGTTGTGGAATACCCATTCTAGGCTTTCTTTTTTAACATGTGCAGCTCACGACATGTCGGTTTGTATTTTTTTGATGGCCATCATGTATCGACCGGCCTATGGCCCTCCCATCCTAACTTTTATTTTTTTCTTAAACATCCGCAACCCAACTTATGTATTTTTTAAATAAAACGCAGAGGTTTGTTCTATTTTTCTATCTATATAAGAATAGGAACGCCAGGTCCAACTTATGTTTCCCTTCTAACTATATTATATATATTTATATTATTTTATATGTTATTATATATTATTGTTATTATCATCATATATTTACAGGTACTTACATATATAAGAAAAAAATATCCCATGTATTATGAACTTACAAAAATAAATGTTTAACAATAAGATCCTTGGTTTTTTTTACTTAAGGTCAACAAAAATATAGGTGATTGTGTACAAAAGCTTGGTAAGATTTAAGGACTAATGTAAATAAAGCACTTATTATTTAAATATATTTATAACAAAATGCTTAGCCCCTGTTTATTTTTTGATAACATTGATGCGCCCAACCCAACATTATAATTAGAACCAGCACAGCAAAATCGTGTATTGCGAGAAATTGCAAACGGCCTGAAATTTTGTAGGAAAAAAGAAATGGGCCGCATGGTCGCTACATTATTAATTCACCTAGACCCATAAATTCGTGTATTTCTAGAAAGTGCAAATGGGTTGTAGTTTTTTTAGAAAAAAATTAATGGCCCGCATGGACGCTACATTATTTGTTCACCCAGGCAAGCAAATTTGTGTATTTCTAGAAAGTGCAAATGTGTTGTAGTTTTTTTAGAAAAAGATAATAAATGGGTCACATGGACGCTACATTATTTGTTCACCCAGGCCAGAAAATTCGTGTATTTCTAGAAAGTGCAAATGGGTTGTAGTTTTTTTAGAAAAAAATAAATGGGCCGCATGGATGCTACATTATTTGTTCACCCAGCGCGGCGAATGGACTGTAAATTCTAAAAAAATGGGTTGAATATGTGCGACATTTTTGGAGGCTGAAATGTGGGCCAATAGGTCAAAGCCAACGCAAGACGTTGTCAACTTAGTCAACAAATGATTCTGACATTGATAGCCACTGGATTTACATCCAACAGTTGACATTCATCTTCAATCTCTCATCTTCTTTCTCCAGCACTGCCGGGAGCACCTGCTCCCGCCTCCGGCTGCTAGCAGCTCTACTTAGCACGCTTCATTGCGAATCTCTACCCCACTGCCAGCCAAGCCATCCATCCACCGCTCCACACCTCCTGTTATTCTCCGCCGACTATAGAACCAAGCCGCACCAGAACCAGTTAACCCTCATACACCTCTCTGTCAGCGACTCCACTACCGTGTCTTCCCATCACCACCTCATTGTCGTCTGGGGCCTCCTCATCATCCACCACCTTGGTGCGCTCGTCACGGCGTGGTCAACATCGTCAACAAACGAGAGTCATCGGAAGAGGACTGTACGTGGAGAAGTTGACAGTGGGGACGCACGAGGTCCATGGACGCACATATGCAACCGCCTCCTTATTATGCGGGAATAAAATTATTCCTCCCCCTGAAAGCTAGGACCCACCACGTATATCTTCGCAAGGAAGGAAGTGCCTCCTTATGCCTGCCCTTGACAGCTAGGACCCACCAACAACATCTTTGCACGCAATGAAGTGCCTTCTTATTACGAGCAAAAAATATATGATTCCGCCCCTGACCGCTAGACCCGCCAACTATATATTCACACGCAAGGAAGTGCCTCCTTGTCCTCCCTGATAGTTGGGACCTACCCGATCGAAGCATACGTAGCATTTTCTGTGTACATACCGGTCTATCAGTCTATCTGCCACGATGAACTGTGGCCAAGTATGGAGTGGTACGTACAGCCAGATGCCAAAAAATATGGCCACGTACGTACATACAGGCGGGGTCTCGAATGCATACTCACGCATACATACGGCCAGGGCTCCTGTACATGCAGAGGCAACGGACGGTAGCAACGGCGTCCTGTTTATTGAAAGCCAACCAGCTGGGTCGGAACAGAGAAACTGTGTCGTGTTAATCAGGAGGCAACGGAATGCGTCGTGTTCATCGAGAGGCAACAGAATACGTCGTGTTCATCGGGAGCCAACCAACTTGGATGGAACAGCCGAAACGAGGTCTGGCATACCACAGAACAGAGGAAACGGCCTTCTGTTCGACCGCGTACGGTCGAAACAGGGTCTTGTTCATCGGGAAGGGTCTGGCGTACCGCAAAACGGAGGAAACGGACTTCTGTTCGAGTGCCTATGGTCAAAACGGGGTCCTATTGATCGGGAGGGGTGTGGCGTATCGCAAAACAGAGGAAACGGCCTTGTGTTGGAGCGTCTACGGTGAAACGGGGGTCCTGTTCATCCACCATCTACTGCCTCGCTCCAGCCTCCACGGGCTACTGTTCATCCACCGTCGACCTCCTCCAGCCTCCACCAGCTACTGTTCAGCAATGGGCTACTGTTCATCCAGCCTCCACCGGCTACTGTTCATAGAGCCTCCATGGGGTCCTGTTCATCCACCCCAACCGGCTGGGGTGCGGCGGCCTCCTCGATGTCCTATTCATCCAGCGGCAATGGCCTACTACCACGGGGTCCTGTTCACCCAACCCCCACCAGGAACTGTTCACCCACAGCCAACCAACCGGCTCGACTTACCACGTCACGACTCGTTCCACGTATCGCGCGCACGGTAGCAACAATCACTATTCATCAAGAGGCAACCCAACACTGGCTAGCTACGTCTCGCATGGGGGCTCAATCGGCTTCAGAGAGCAGTAGCAGTGATCGATCGCTCATTTCAGTTAGCAGCAGCAGTGAAGGAATCGCTCGGGTTCAGTCAGCAGTGAATGAATCGCTCGGGTTCGGTTAACAGCCAAGGGATCGATTGCTCGGGTTCAGTAACGTGCATCACTTAGGTTCAGTTAGCCAATGCCTCGCACACATGCGCATACACGAGAGAAACGCGCAAACCACAGTGCAACGCTCGGCCCCGACCACCCCCCGTAACTGGGAACTCCCCGATATTTTCCTCGCCCTCGCTTCTACCATGATTTTTTTCCGTCATGGACGGCCCAAAGAATGTCGTGCCGCTGCGTCTTCGGCCTGCCCAGGATGAAAAGACCATTTTCTATCATGATTTTTTGTCATAGAAGTAGGAGCCCACCACATCTATGTTGATACCAAGCTTTGTCACAATTATCGTCATAGAAGTGTCATAAGCATGACAGGAAAAAATTGTTCGGCCCAAAATGCCACGGATGTGTGACACCCACGATGTGGCTATATCTCCCACATGTCGGAGCACGACTTAGAGGCATAACCGCATTGTAGGCATGTCGCAAGAGGGGTAATCTTTACACATCCCATGTACTGCATAAGAAAGGGATAAAGAGTTGGCTTACAATCGCCACTTCACACCATACATGAATAAAGCATTACATCATCCAGAATACAATCAAGGTCCGACTACGGAACCAAATAAAGAAAGACAACCCCTAATGCAAAAGATCCCCGATCGCCCCGACTGGGCTCCACTACTGATCAACTGGAAACGAAACAACACAACGAACACGATCTTCATCAAGCTCCCACTTGAGCTCAGTTGCGTCACCTGCACGGTTATCATCGGCACCTGCAACTGGTTTTGGAAGTAAACTGTGAGTCAAAGGGACTTAGCAATCTCACACCCTCGCGATTAAGACTATTTAAGCTTATAGGCAGGAAAAGGGTAGTGAGGTCGAGCTGCAGCAAACACTAGCATATATGGTGGCTAACATACGCAAATAAGAGCGAGAAGAGAAGCAAAGAACGGTCGTGAACTAGAAGTGATCAAGAAGTGATCCTGAAACTACTTATGTTCAAGCATAACACAAGAACCGTGTTCACTTCCCGGACTCCGCCGAGAAGAGACCATCACGGCTACACACGCGGTTGATGCATTTTAATTAAGTTAAGTGTCAAGTTCTCTACAACCGGACATTAACAAATTCCCATCTGCCCATAACCGCTGGCACGGCTTTCGAAAGATCAAAACCCTGCAGGGTGTCCCAACTTAGCCCATCACAAGCTCTCACGGTCAACGAAGGATATTCCTTCTCCCAGGATGACCCGATCAGACTCGGAATCCCGGTTACAAGATGTTTTGACAATGGTAAAACAAGACCAGCAAAGCCACCTGAATGTGCCGACAAATCCCGATAGGAGCTGCACATATCTCATTCTCAGGGCACACCGGATTGTCCAAGATTCCGGTAGGCCAACCTAGAGTTGCCCCTGGTGGTCACTGGCTGCTGACAGGTTGGACCAACACTCAGAGGAGCACTGTCCCGGGGGTTTAAATAAAGATGACCCTTGAGTCTGCAGAACCCAAGGGAAAAAGGCTTAGGTGGCAAATGGTAAAACCAAGGTTGGGCCTTGCTGGAGGAGTTTTATTCAAGGCAAACTGTCAAGGGGTTCCCATTATAACCCAACCGCGTAAGGAACGCAAAATCAAGGAACATAACACCGGTATGACGGAACTAGGGCGACAAGAGTGGAACAAAACACTAGTCATAAGGCCGAGCCTTCCACCCTTTACCAAGTATATAGGTGCATTAATTAAATAAGAGATATTGTGATATCCCAACATATAACCATGTTCCAACAAGGAACAAACTCCATCTTCACCTGCAACTAGCAACGCTATAAGAGGGGCTGAGCAAAGCGGTAACATAGCCAAACAACGGTTTGCTAGGACAAGGTGGGTTAGAGGCTTGACTTGGCAATATGGGAGGCATGATATAGCAAGTGGTAGGTATCGCGGCACAGCAAAAGAGCGAACAACTAGCAAGCAAAGATAGAAGTGATTTCGAGGGTATGGTCATCTTGCCTGAGATCCCGCAAGGAAGAAGAACGAGTTCGTGAAGAAGACAAACAGACGTTGTCGAACGGATCCTCACAAACGCGATGTTATCGGACTAACCCAAAGAAGCAACACCGGAAAGAAGCAAACAACATGGTAAACAGCCATCACGTAATCATGGCATGATGTACAATCAAGTATGATGCATGTCCGATTTAATGAAGCATGGCATGGCAAAGTGCATGAACAATACTACAAATCAAGTGGAGCTCAATATGCAACGAGTTTCATATTGACGGAACACCACATCAATTATTTAGTCCTCTCTCGTTTAGGTACTCAACAGTATTAAATGTTGTTAAACATGGCAAGAGGAGAAGCATAAAGAAATTGTCTATTTAGGCAAGTTTAAATGAGGTCGGAACGCCAAACAACAATTCCGGTAAAACCTCATATGCATTTAGCAAATTAATGCAAACAACAATTTAAATATTTTAATTGTTGTTATCATGATGCGGATGAGATGTGCAAGTCTATGCAATTTTTATTAAAAGTTGACAAGAGCATGATATGAAGCATTTGTCATCATGGTGGAAACGAAAGGGGTGCCACAACAATGACAACGAAAATGGTGCCACGGCAACATTCTGGTTCCGATAGCTCATGGAGATACCGGTGCAAAAGGAAGTGGGTGCAAGTGTGTCATGCAATAAGATGGGGTGCTCCCGAATTCCGGGTTCCCACATGACGGCGGCAAGGCAAAAGAGGGGCTTCGTGCAATGAACAACTCGGACACGGAGCAACACACGGTTCAACTCATATATCGCAAGCATTCGTCCACGGGCGTCGTCTCGGTGGTATACCTTCGAAGCATGCGTTTCGGAGCGGATTGGTTCGTAGAGGAAGTAGTTGTTCTCGCAATGGTGGTGAAAGTAGCGGTTCTCGCGGGTCGTAGAGGAAGTAGTTGTACTCGCGAACTTGTCGGGTCCACGACGACAGTAGTGGAAGTAGTGGTACACGACGACGGTAGAGGTACTCGCGAAAGTCGTTTACGAGTCTTGTGACCCAGGTTTCTTCGGGCAACGGTAGTTGTACACGGTTCATAGACGTTCATAGTCATGGCGAGGAACTTGACGAAACCCAAGGCGAGGGTAGTTGTACATGGTCCACGAGTCGTCGATCGTTCGGGGTTCGACTTGCGGGTCTTGCCGACATGAAGGGGTACTTGGCGTAATCCGAGTCGACGGTAGTTGTACACGACAATCTTGGTCAAACTTGGAGGGACCTCGGTAGTCGTTCCTGTTCGTCTTGGTACTTTTGGCGCCATCTTGGTCTTAGCGACGATAGTGGTACTTCCATGTAGACAGCCGCGGAACTTGATGCATCATCCTATGTAGTTGTACTCAGTGTCCTCGGGGTATCGGCGGACGGTCTTGGCGGTTCTGGAGCAGGGCTAGCGCAGAGGCGAACGAGGCCGTTGGGACTTGAGCTATATGTGACATGCGGTTGCTGGCGAAAGGGGCCCACACCAACGTAGTCAACGCGGGCTCGCGCGGCCTCCTGCGGGACTTGGCGAACAACACCGAAGCAGGGGTGTTCCGGGGCGACAGGGAACCACGACATCAGAGTGTATCCTGCCGGAAAAGAGGTCGGGGACGGCGAGGAGGTTGCAGGCCGGCGGTGTTGGCTGCTGGGGCTTGACAGCGAGGCGGCCATGGCTGGCGAAACAGCAAGGAGGAGGTGGATGGCGGCGGAGCAGGGAACTTGGTGTGGCGACGGCAGAGGAGGAGGTCGGGCAGGGCTCGGCGTGCAGAGTTTGGCGGCGACCAAGGCGGGTGCAAGGTGGCGTCGGGGACGAGGTTGCAGGAGGGGAAGCAGAGCAGCGGTGGTGGTGGAGGAAGGAGACGAGGGAGATCGATCGGGTAGGAGGCGGCGCGAGGAAACGAGGGAGAGGACGAGGGGATCGGGCCAGGGGGTAGCGATGCGGGAGTGCTAGGGTTACGTAGGCAGGGGGCGGCTGGGCCTTAGAAGGCTGGCTAGGCCTAGGTGGGCCGCGGGGATGGAGCCGGCTTGGCAGGTTGCAGCTGGGCTGGGAGGCCCAGCCGGGCTCTTCTCTCTACCATTTCCTTCTCTTTACAAAAACAGAGAAATAAGAGAAGGGAAAAGAGAGAAGAGAAGGTTAGAGGAAGAATTTGGGCACGGGGATAATTTTCACGGACCCGTAAAAATTTGCACGTTCCGAGAAAATAGAAATGGCCAAGATTGACAGATTAAATTCAAACTCATTTGAATTTAATTCAAAATGTTTGAACTAGGACAGGTTTTAGGAGTATCCAAAAATGTTGAGAATTTTTGTAGAGCTCCAGCAAGCGATGAAAGAAATAATGGGCAAAGTTTGGGGACCAAACTTGAAGCGAGAAAAGGCATGTGATTATTTGCAAGTGTGTTCATGGGTGATTCCGAAAATGGAATATTTAATATAGCTCCCTAATATCGGGAGGATATGTTATAAAGAGAATCATCATGTGAATTCCCTCGATTTAAATGGATCAAAGATCCATGCCATTTATTTAGTTAAGTTAAGAAAAGAAATGACATGATGGCATGATGACAAGATGCAATGCACATGATGCAAAGATGAATGCAATGAACCAAACAAATCACACGACGAAACCCGGAAACCCTGGAAGGCATTTGAAGCTCCGGTCTTGGGGCGTCATAGGATGTGTCTTTTTTTGTAGTGCCCTTTGGTAGGTATGACGAGGGAAGCAGGAGCACTCCCAGCAACCTGCCAAAGGCAACTACCAGACAAAGAAAGAAAAGGAATTCTGAAAGTGAGGATGAGGACTTTGCGATTGAGGAGGAAGTGACCTCCAAGAAAGTTGTGAAAAAGGAATATGTTGGTGCTGCTGCTGCCACTAAGCCATGCCTTTCCAAAAGGGCTCCTGCTAGAAGAGCTCCAATGTCCAAAGTTAGAGCCTCAACTCAAGAAACTATTGGAACAATCTGATGATGATGAGGCTACTGGAGGAAAGAAGAAGAGGGCTAGAACAACTACTGATATAGTGCTTGGAAGACCTTCCATGAGGGAAGAAGATGATGATGAGGAGGAAGAGCCTGTTGCACCTCCTGTCAAGAGACAGAAGTTGATGGTTGATGCCATCAATACTGGTGTTGCTCCCTCCAAGCCCAAGTCTTCCCCCAAGCCTATAGCTCCAGATCAAGCACCCAAGGCTTCTGTTCCAAAGAGATCAACTAGGAACATCTCAGCTGCAGAGAAGAATAAGGCCCTAGTTCCTGAGGTCCTAGAAGACTAAGAGCCACTAGTGCTCGGGAAATTAAAGCCCAAGGTTACACATCATGATGATGATCATCCTATGGCAGAAAATGAAGTTGAGGAAGGATCATGGTCTAAGACTATGGAGACAGGCTGATCCATATGCCACAAGAAGGACTATTGTGTACTATCGTTTTCATACTAGAGAACAGCAGGACTTCTATGAGACTGTGCTACTTGACAAGAAGCCCATAGTCTCTGATATGAAATGGATTGACTGGAAATATATTGACTCCAATGAATACTATTTTCCCCATGTGCATGAGAGCTTCAGGCTGAATGGAGTTGACAAGTTTGTTGGATAGAAGTTGACAAAATGAAACGATGAGATGATCATGCAGTTCTACTCCACTGCCCACTTTTACCCTAATGGAAAGATTGTCTGGATGACTGAGGGAACCAAATACCAATCCTAAATTTCTGAATGGTCCAAGCTTATCAATGATCCAAAGGAAGGAGAACATGATCTTGATGTTTACAGCAAACCCAGGAAGGATCACAACTCAATGGACAACATGTACAACCCTATACCTGATGCAGCCTTGGAACACACAAGATAGGTTCTATATACTATTTGCTTGCAGGACTGACCAAAATGAACACTATCTTGAGGCATACTCTGTTGCCCAAGTCTGGAGATCACAGGATGATACGTGGTCACTCCATCAACTTGCTTCATCCTTTTGACATTCCTCAAAAGTTTAAAGTCATGAGCTTGATCGTTGAGACAGTGAAGAGGACAGCAGCCAACCAGAAGATGTCTTGTGGATATGTCCCACACATCCAGATGTTGATCAACTCCAAGGTTGGAACTGGGACATATCTGCTTGACAAAGAGCACCTACCTCTTAGGCCTGATTTTGAGGACAACGAGGTTGTCATGGATCCATCTCATCCTACATCTGCAGGGGCCCAGGAGAAGATCGAGAAAGCAAAGGCTACAAAATCAGCGAAGGCAGCAAGTGCTCCATATGCTTCAATAGTGAATCTCAAGACCAAGCAAGATCAGCTTAATTATCTGCTTGAGGCTACCATGAGGATTGAAAGAGCTTGGCCACCTTATCTCAGAATCAGGAGAGTCTCTAGAGGATCATTGAGACCAATATGTATGACCTTGATATGAAGGTCACAGAGATTCAAACCATTGTGGAGAAGTTAAGGCATGATGCTAAGGACAATGATCCTAGAACCACAACTGATAGATTCTAGAAAGTGCAAAGGGCACAAAGGTCATCAGCTATGCCAGTTGCAGACTCCAGGACTACCATCTCAGCACCTGCAGCCACTGCCACAGTTGCTCCTCCAGTATCCACTCCACCAGCTCCACAGACTTCAGCAGCGGCATTTGTAGATGGACTCCTCTCCGTGCTATCTACGCACACCGGAGCTACAAGCCTGAAGACCCCTTCATGAGCTCCCGGAGATCGTGCTTAGAGTGTCGTATAGCACTACACATTTTTGAACTTTTTGGTAACTTGTTGCCAAAGGGGGAGAAAGTTTATAGATCATAGGCTTCAAGAGAGAGTGCCTTTTGCCTTTTGTTGGTTTGGTTTTGTTTGACTTGCTACTTTTTTGATTTGGTTGTTGTTACCTATGCTACATTTGTGTTATGCTCGTGAGATACTTATGTGATCATGTGTTTGATCATACTACGCTTAATGTGTGCTTGCATGATTATATCTATGAATGTTTGTGCATTATCAATCACTTGTATCTTTGGTGATGAGTGCATGTTATTTAATTCTTATCATTTTGAGCGCTCCACCAAGATGTATGTGACATGGAAGAGTGACCCATGATCCTAATCGATTGTGCATTTGCATTCAAACACAAATTTTAAATCATGAACAAATTTAGGGGGAGCTCTTGCGTATCACATACTTCTCAAAGCAACGATGTATTTCATTCATATTATCATTTGTCGAAGCTAAGATCTATATGTTGCCATCAATTACCAAAAAGGTGGAGATTGGAAGTGGAACTAATCCCCGAGTGGTTTTGGTAATTCATAACAACATATAGCTCATTGAACTAATATCCATTCAAGTTTAATATTTCAGAAAGTTCAATCAATGGCATGGCATGGACTAGAGATGTGGACCCCTCAAAATGCAAACGAAACATATTGGCAAAAGCTCAAGACTCTCCATTTCTATTTTAGTGATCCAAGATCACATTGAGTCCATAGGAAAGCCAATACTACTAAAAGGGGATGAGGTGTTTCTTAATGGTCTACTTGCTCAAATGCTTAGTGATATTGCTTCAAAACCCTCAACCACTTTCTCATTCCAAATATGTCAAAATACCAAACTCCAACTCGGCCCCATCGATTCATTCTATCCGGCGCCACCGAGTTCATATGACATAGCCACAACCAGAAACCCTAAACAGTTTGGTCACACCAATATGGATCTCGGACTCACTGAGATGGCCTTGCAAACACTCTGTTACTTGTTGTATTATTTCGGTCTCACCGAGTCATGCAATCGGTCCGACCGAGTTTGCTTGACATTCTCTCTGTTGCCTTATTGCTTCACTTCGGTCTAACCGAGTTGATGCAATCAGTGCCACTGAGTTGATGTTTTCCCTAAGCTTTAGCACATCGGTCCCACCGAGTTGTTCTAGTCGGTCCCATCTAGATTCCTACATTCACATTTTGAACTAAATCGGTCTCACCGAGTTCTTCTATTCGGTATAACCGAGTTGGGTCAAATGTGTGTAACAATTGGATTTTGTGTGGAGGCTATATATACCCCTCCACCCCCTTCTCCATACGTGAGAGAGCCATCAGAACGTGCCTACACTTCCAGCATTCATTTTCTTATAGAGAACCACCTACTCATGTGTTGAGATCAAGATATTCCAATCCTCCCACAAGATTCTTGATTTCTAGCCTTCCCCAAGTTGCTTTCCACTCAAATCATCTTCCTACCAAATCCAAATCTGTGAGAGAGAGTTGAGTGTTGGGGAGACTATCATTTGAAGCACAAGAGCAAGGAGCTCATCATCAACACACCATCTATTACCTTTTGGAGAGTGGTGTCTCCTAGATTGGTTAGGTGTCGCTTGGGAGCCTCCGTCAAGATTGTGGAGTTGAACCAATAAGTTTGTAAGGGCAAGGAGATCACCTACTTCAGGAAGATCTACCCGAGTGAGGCAAGTCCTTCATGGACGATGGCAATGGTGGGATAGACAAGGTTGCTTCTTCGTGGACCCATCGTGGGCGTAGCCCTCCGTGGACTCGCGCAATAGTTACCCTTTGTGGGTTGAAGTCTCCATCAATGTGGACGTACGATGGAACCACCTATCAGAACCATGACAAAAATCTCAGTGTCATCATTGTGTTTGCACTCTCCAAACCCTTCCCTTTACCTTCATATGCAATTTTTTACTTTACACTACTACACTCTTAGAATTGCATCTGTAGGTTGATTGCTTGAGTTGTGCTAAGTTGCTAAAATCTGCCCACAACTAAAATTGGGAAAATGTTAGATTTTTATTTGGTTAAGTAGTCTAATGTAACGCCCACGATGCGGCTATATCTCCCATGTGTCGAAGCATGACTTAGAGGCATAACCGCATTGTAAGCAATGTTGCAAGAGGGGTAATCTTTACACATCCCATATACTGAAAAAGGAAAGAGATACATAGATGGCTTAAAATCGCCACTTCACACAATACTTGAATAAAGCATTACAACATCCAGATACAATCAAGGTCCGACTACGGAACCAAAATAGAAGAAGACCACCCCTAATGCTACAGATCCCCGATCGTCCCAACAGGGCTCCACTACTGATCAACTGGAAAACGGAACGACACAACGACCAAGGTCTTCATCGAGCTCCTCCTTGAGCTTGGTTGCGTCACCTGCACGATATCATCGACACCTGCAAGCTGGGTTTTGGAAGTATCTGTGAGTCACGGGGACTCAGCAATCTCACACCCTCGCGATCAAGACTACTTAAGCTTATAGGTGGGGAAAAGGTATGAGGTGGAGCTGTAGCAAGCACTAGCATATATGGTGGCTAACTTACGCAAATGAGAGCGAGAAGAGAAGGCAAAGCACGATCGAGAAACTATGATCAAGAAGTGATCCAAGACTACTTATGTTCAAGCATAACTCCAACACCGTGTTCACTTCCCGGACCAACCGGAAAGAGGCCATCACGGCTACACACGCGGTTGATGCTTTTTAATTATGTTAAGTTTCAGGTTTTCTACAACCGGACATTAACAAATTCCCATCTAACCATAACCGCGGGCACGGCTTCCGAAAGTTCAAATCCCTGCAGGGGTGTCCCAACTTAGCCCATCACAAGCTCTCACGGTCAACGAAGGATATTCCTTCTCCCAGGAAGACCCGGTCAGACTCGGAATCCCGGTTACAAGACATCTCGACAATGGTAAAACTAAACCAGCAAAGCCGCCCGATGTGCCGACAAATCCCGATAGGAGTCGCACGTACCTCGTTCTCAGGGCACACCGGATAGGTCAAGCTACGAGTAAAACCAACCCTCGAGTTGCCCCGAGGTGGCCCCGCAGGCTGCCCGTTTCAGACCAACACTTAGAGAAGCACTGGCCCGAGGGGGTTAAAATAAAGATGACCCTTGAGTCTACAGAACCCAAGGGAATGTGGTAGGTTGTTAGTGCAAATGTAAAACCAAGGTTGGGTCTTGCTGGAGGAGTTTTATTCAAGGCGAACTATCAAGGGGTTCCCATTATAACCCAACCGTGTAAGGAACGCAAAATCAAGGAACATAACACCGGTATGATGGAAACTAGGGCGGCAAGAGTGGAACAAAACACCAGGCATAAGGCCGAGCCTTCCACCCTTTACCAAGTGTATAGATGCATTAATTAAATAAGAGATATTGTGATATCCCAATAAATATCCATGTTCCAACAAGGAACAAACTTCATCTACACCTGCAACTAACAACGCTATAAGAGGGGCTGAGCAAAGAAGTAACATACCCAAACAACAGTTTGCTAGGAAAGGTGGGTTAGAGGTTTAACATGGAAATATGGGAAGCATGATAGAGCATGTGGTAGGTATCGTAGCATAGGCATAGCAAAAGAGCGAGCAACTAGCAAGCAAAGATAGAAGTGATTTTGAGGGTATGGTCATCTTGCCTACAAAGATCTCCAAGAAGACGAAGGCTTGATCCTCGTAAGCGTACTCAACGGGTCCTCGAACACGAACTCATCTCCCGGCTCTACCCAAGGCAAGAACACGAGCAAAGGGAGACATAATCAACCACGGTGCAATGCGCAAGCAACATCATGCAAAACATGGCATGATATGCGGGATGTGATATGCGATGCATATGCATGTTTCGAAAGGGAAAGATTGAATCAGGCCTCAACTTGGAAAACCAAGAGTGCTGCTGGAAATAGGAGTTGATTTTGGTCGAAATCGATATAAAGATCACTAGAAACGGATGCACGGTTTGCAAATGGCAAGCAAAACAAATATGCCACCGATCTGCGATTAACAGCACGAAGCCATCTAAATGCATCAAGAACAACAAGCTACTGCACTCTAACATAGCAATAAAACACATGGCAGGGATCCACTCAAGATGCTTGACAAAAGATGAACACTGAGCTATGGCTAATTCACTCAATAGCAGGCTCAAACAAGCATGGCAAAAGTGCAAAAGATATCAGGTTACAAACTTAGTGAAAAAAAGTCAGGAATTCAACATCAGGAAGCAATGTTTAGAGCAAGATAACAACATTCTATAGGAACATATAATGGCAAAACAAGGCATGGAATGAAGGTACTCAAAGCATACAACAAAAGTCCCTTACTAACCATAAGCCAAAAGGAATCAGAAAATACAATGGCAACCATGTGAACATAGCAATTATCGTTAACAGATTCAGACTTAGTAGAAAACTGGAACGTGGCAAAGCAGACATCAAGTAGGCATGTTAACGAGCTCAATGCACTCACCACAAGGCAAAGCATGACAAACTAAGCATACACCCAGCAAGAAGACATGGCATAGAAGCTAAACATGGCAAGAACAACAACATAGCATGCATGGATCAACTACAACAACCTCGGCAAAAATGCTTAACACGTAAACATTCTGCCAGGAACATTTTATAGCAAAAGTAGAGCTCGATTGAGTCAAGCTAGCGTGCTCCATGACTGCAAACAAAGACACGAATGGATAGAGCACAACAATATCTACAAAACATCCTTACTGATCATGCTCAAAAGAGGCATGGATCACTCTGTAGCAACAAGAATACATGGCATAAAAATAACAGCAGGAAAAGGACTTAGTGAAATTCTAAGTCCCTGAAATCTGCAACATTACGATGGCTTCTTTGCATGCTTGTGCTAGTCACCACAAAGATCACAAAAATACATGGCATACACCCCTGTAAAGATGGCATGGCATACTTCAAAACTCATGTAGGGCTCATGATCATAGGAGGCACACATCAATCATGGCAAAAATGACAAATGTCCAATTACTGATAAGAGTCTGAAACTAACATGGCATAGCACTATTGCAACAGCATTTAGGGCATCAAGATGAGCTCAAATGAACATGGTGCAATGGAATGAAATGAAGTACTCGTGGAGACGAACAATTTGATATGCTACACACCCAAAACGGAGCCACGGTTGCAGGGTTATGATGCGATGAATGTGGCATGAAAATATGCAGATCTGGGGACTTAGAGAAATATACCCTCGCGAAAAGTCAACCCAGGACGAGGAGCTCTGGGACGGCGCAGTACGGAACGGGGACGAGGGTGTTTGGTTCGGGGGAGTGGTGGATCTCATCCCACTCCCCGGATCGGATCTGGCCGGCGCGGATTCTGGTGAAGGGCGGCTCGCCGGTGTGAGGAAGGACGGCGGCGGAGCGAGCTCCGGCGGCGGGCCACCAGCGTGGTAGGAGGCGGCACGACAAGGAAGTAGAGGCGGCGGATGCGGCGGCCGGAGAAGAGCGCGGGGCAGCGCGGCGAGCGAGTCCGCGGGCGGCGGCGGGAGGCGATCGGCGTGGCGACGGCGAAGCGCGCCGGCGAACGGCGGCGCGAGGCATGGGGCGGCGAGGTGCTCGCCTGACCCGGCTCGGGATCGAGCAGGAAGGGGCGGCGCGACGAGATGGGCCCCGCGGGCCCGATTCGGGCCGCGCGGGCCGGCGGCGGGGCTGGAGGAGAGAGAGGGCGGCGGTGGTGACGTGGCGAGGCCGGATTGGTCCGGCGCGGCGGCACGGACATGTCCGGCGGCGGGGAAATTTGTCCGGGCACGAGGTAGAAGAGGATTAGGGTTAGACTGCGCGAATTTTCGGGGAGAGCCACATATATATAGGTAGAGGGAGCTAGGAGGCTCCAAATTGAGCACGGTTTGCGGCCACACGATCGTGATCGAACGGCCTAGATGATGGAGGGGGTTTAGGTGGATTTTGGGCCACTTTGGAGAGGTGTTGGGCTGCAACACACACGAAGCCTTTTCAGTTCCTCGGTTAACCGTTGGAGTATCAAACAAAGTCCAAATGGCACGAAACTTGACAGGCGGTCTACCGGTAGTAAACCAAGGCCGCTTGGCAAGTCTCGGTCCAATCCGAGAATGTTTAACACCCGCACATGAAAACAGGTAAAAAGGGACATCGGGTGACATAGGAGCGCCGGATTGCAAAACGGACAACGGGCAAAATGCTCGGATGCATGAGATGGACATGTATGCAAATGAAATGCACATGATGACATGATATGCAATGCATGGCATGCAAGCAAATGAAAAGGCAACAACAGCGAATAACTGGAAGACAACTGGCACATCGGTCTCAGGGCGTTACAACACTCCACCACTACGAGAGGATCTCGTCTCGAGATCTAGAATGGCACTGGAAAGAAAAACGAAAGAGGAAAGAGAAGAGGTAAAACTTAGTTGCTTCTGTGACAAACGAGTGAAACCAAAGAACCTTGAAAGGTTGAACAACTTGAAGAAAAGAATACAATGGAGATAAACGAAGTTGACAATCACTCCATTAGGAAAGAGGAACAAGGAAGAACAAATTCGGGCTGCACTCTGGTTGAAAAGAGATGCAAGACTTGATAAGAGGAAAAGAACTTGAGCAAAGGGGCACAACACTCCGGTTAATTGGATAAGCATGAAAAGATCATGATCTTCACAATTCGAGATGGTGACTGAAAAGAGCACATCACAAAGCCTCCTGAAGAAATGAAAGAATGGGATGGAATGGACGGATGGAAAAACAAGATCTTGGGAGAGCATGCTAACAACAAATGCTAGAAATGAGTAGTTGGATTAACAACAACAAAAGAACAAGGTTGTAGTGGGCTTATGGAGAACATATCAAAATCAAGAGGTGAAATTCTGCCACTAACGGAAACGATAGATTGGATTGATATCAACAAGGAGATGAGAAGCTTATCTCACCGGAAGGATAAATGAAGGCCCTGGGTCATTTATAAGCACCATAAAAGCAACAATCCTTAAGGAATGCTTTAGGTGAAATATAACCGAAGATAATTCCAAAGAAGGGATTGGTGGATTTAAAATACCTCATTCTCAACAACATGTGAATCATGAAACATGAACTCAGATTATCAAGAATGACATAATACCACCTCCAATGATACGGTAGAAAGAATTGCACTCCAGATTGCAAGATGAAGAAAATTTGAGCTCCTCTAAAAAGAATCTTGATGAACGCTTGGAGAAGGAATTAAATCCTTGATGAACCATCATGTAGATCCTCCATGAAGAACTCCGGTAAAAGAATGATCAAACGAAAGGGAAAGTTGAAAAGGACTCCAGGAGAAGGCTTGCAGTGCTAAGAAGAAGCTTTGAAATGATATAACCAAGAAAGCTTGGCACTCCGTAAGGAAAAATTGGATAATTGAGATCAAGAATTTTGATGAACCTTCAGAATAAGGAATTAATCACTCGGTGAAACAAGAATAAGAATTACATTATGCTTATCCTTCATCAATATAACTTGATGACAAGCAACGGATTTGACATACTACTTATTCTCGTAGAAAGGATTAAAATAGATATAGCACAAACTTGGGAAGGTCTTGAATGAACCACTGGTAGGATTGAAACAATGAATGAATTGGTATGAAAACGAAGGAAGAGAAATCTTGAACGAACCACCGTAAAAATTCAGAATGAACGAAGAAAAGATAACAAAACACCAGGAAGAATTAGAGAACGAATGAAGATACTTGAGGGGATTTAGATACAAGTGAACGAAGAGATCCCGAGTTGATTAGGGAATACTTGAATGATGCACCGGTAAGATTTAGAGAAAAGGAGCTGAAAGCTGAGAATGAGTACTTCTGAGATGATGGGCTCTGGAGAATGAAACTGAAAAGACTCGTCAATTGCTCCAGAAGGGTTAAAAGAATTCTCACAGCCGAAAACAATTATGAGAGGATGGCAACAAGCTAGAACCATGAATCTTGCAGAGAATGGAGCAAGTTTTAGAGGAAAACTCTTCTTTGGTCTTCAAATGTTGAGAATGGAGACGAGAAACACCACTTTGAATTGTTGAGATTCTCCAGGATGAAGAATAGAAAAGGTTGAGCCAACGGTGAAAAGAATTTGAAAGATCTTGGAGAAAAGCATTTGACTGATGAAAAATTCATTCTTACGTCAAACTTGGAAGTGAATTTGAGGATAGCTCCGGAAAAATAGAAGAGTTAGGTAAGATCCTAGGAAAAACCCCGTGGGTTAGGTCCCACTCAAGAGAAACACCGTTGAACGATTTAAAAGAGAGGATGCACCGGTTGAATTAAATGGCTAGAATAAGGTAAGACCTCGAAAGAGCTTGAATGAAAGCAGAGTGGAAACACGAATCTTCGCGATATCTTGAGCACTCCGGAACAATAGAATAGCGAGCGGGGAATGATTATGAGGTGCACCGGCAAGAGAAGACATTTGAAATGAGGAAAGGATATGATCAACAAAGCTTGACTTGGATCCACCGGAGAATAAAACGAGAGAAAAGTGACGAACTTGAGGCTTCCTTAGTATCCTCCTAAGAATCACTGGATAAGAATATTGATGGAAAAGAATGGAGAGACTTCCCATCGATAAAAGGATACTTGATTAAGAACTCTGAGTCCTTGAAGAAAAGAAAGGGTGGGAGGGCGGGAAGAACGAAAGCAACTTGGGACGGATGAAACAGACAACGTTGAGAAGACTTGGAGTTGATCTTGCGGATGAGACAAATGATAGGATCATCTTGAAGAGAATTACACTAGTTGGAAAGAATTGACATGACAATCTCGATTATCATGAAGGATTAGTATTCACATAGAAGTATGAGAACACCACTTAGGAAAAGTATGGAATCAGCATTTGACTTCGAAGCAACTCGAATACCACAACTCAAAATAAAACAAAGGATTGGCTTGCAGAATAAACCGGAACAAACATATGATAGAGATTTCGTCCGAAGTTTTCATGGTGGGGCCTACATGGGCTAGATCGTACATGACCATCATGTACAAGGCAGTGCACATGACATACGAAGCGTCCCCGAGTCAGCATAGCCAAGGACTCTTTAAGACACAACGAGACCACTATAAAACCAACCGTGGATAGACGGACCACTAGACGTCGAACCCCAATTTCATATCATACATCTATCGAAAAGATATCCTAAGAGCTACTTGAATTCCCACTTATCAACTCCCGAAATTTCCCGGTTATGCAATCAGGTGTTGGGGATACAGGGGAAGCATAATATCTCACCCAAAACTAACAAATCCTACATCCAGCTGTATCCATCCTTCAACACATAACCAAGAAACCTTCGGAAATCATTTACCTCAACCTTCGAAAAGCATCTGTTATACGAGTTATGCCAATACTCCCGAACTCCCGCCCCAGTACTGGGTGGCGTCGAGGTTATCTCACCAACAACTCCATAAAAGAGATTTTCGATGTCGGCGAAACTCAGGTATTCCAGAACTGTAACGATAAAATTGTGACAACAACACCTCGGAGCTCAACTCCCCGGGCCACTGCCACAACCCCTAAATGTCAGGAGGCACCAAGAACAATGTTCTCGTCACAAAACCATCGGAACGATTCCAAGATACCCGCGTGATCCTAAAAAAATTTAGTGAAATTTGAGAAGAGAAGAGTCAAAACTCTACGTCAAGAAGCCTCACCAGAGAGACGAAGGGACTGAGGAGTAAAAAGAATCCTACTCTCCGATATATATAATCCTAAATGACTCAAAACATTTTTCTAGACTCAACAACGCCAGCGATTCGATCAAGCAGGGGACTCCTAAGTCGGGGAAGGCTCTTATACCAACTTGTAACACCCACGATGCGGCTATATCTCCCACGTGTCGAAGCACGACTTAGAGGCATAACCGCATTGTAAGCAATGTCACAAGAGGGGTAATCTTTACACATCCCATGTACTGAAAAAGGAAAGAGATACATAGATGGCTTACAATCGCCACTTCACACAATACATGAATAAAGCATTACAACATCCAGATACAATCAAGGTCCGACTACGGAACCAAAATAGAAGAAGACCACCCCTAATGCTACAGATCCCCGATCGTCCCAACAGGGCTCCACTACTGATCAACTGAAAAACGGAACGACACAACGACCAAGGTCTTCATCGAGCTCCTCCTTGAGCTTGGTTGCGTCACCTACACGATATCATCGGCACCTGCAAGCTGGGTTTTGGAAGTATCTGTGAGTCACAGGGACTCAGCAATCTCACACCCTCGCGATCAAGACTACTTAAGCTTATAGGTGGGGAAAAGGTATGAGGTGGAGCTGCAGCAAGTACTAGCATATGTGGTGGCTAACTTACGCAAATGAGAGCGAGAAGAGAAGGCAAAGCACGATCGAGAAACTATGATCAAGAAGTGATCCAAGACTACTTACGTTCAAGCATAACTCCAACACCGTGTTCACTTCCTGGACCCACCGGAAAAAGACCATCACGGCTATACACGCGGTTGACGCTTTTTAATTAAGTTAAGTTTCAGGTTTTCCACAACCGAACATTGACAAATTCCCATCTGCCCATAACCGCGGGCACGGCTTTCGAAAGTTCAAATCCCTGCAGGGGTGTCCCAACTTATCCCATCACAAGCTCTCACGGTCAACGAAGGATATTCGTTCTCCCAGGAAGACCCGATTAGACTCAGAATCCCGATTACAAGACATCTCGACAATGGTAAAACTAAACCAGCAAAGCCGCCCGATGTGCCGACAAATCCCGATAGGAGTCGCACGTACCTCGTTCTCAGGGCACACCGGATAGGTCAAGCTACGAGTAAAACCAACCCTCGAGTTGCCCTGAGGTGGCCCCGCAGGCTGCCCGTTTCAGAACAACACTTAGAGAAGCACTGGCCCGGGGGTTTAAAATAAAGATGACCCTTGAGTCTACAGAACCCAAGGGAACGTGTTAGGTTGTTAGTGCAAATGTAAAACCAAGGTTGGGCCTTGCTGGAGGAGTTTTATTCAAGGCAAAATGTCAAGGGCTTCCCATTATAACCCAACCGTGTAAGGAACGCAAAATCAAGGAACATAACACCGGTATGACGGAAACTAGGGCGGCAAGAGTGGAACAAAACACCAGGCATAAGGCCGAGCCTTCCACCCTTTACCAAGTGTATAGATGAATTAATTAAATAAGAGATATTGTGATATCCCAACAAATATCCATGTTCCAACAAGGAACAAACTTCATCTACACCTGCAACTAACAACGCTATAAGAGGGGCTAAGCAAAGCGGTAACATAGCCAAACAACGGTTTGCTAGGAAAGGTGGGATAGAGGTTTAACATGGCAATATGGGAGGCATGATATAGCATGTGGTAGGTATTGCGGCATAGGCATAGCAAAAGAGCGAGCAACTAGCAAGCAAAGATAGAAGTGATTTCGAGGGTATGGTCATCTTGCCTGCAAAGATCTCCGAGAAGACGAAGGCTTGATCCTCGTAAGCGTACTCAACGGGTCCTCAAACATGAACTCGTCTCCTGGCTCTACCCAAGGCAAGAACACAAGAAAAGGGAGACACAATTAACCACGGTGCAATGCGCAAGCAACATGATGCAAAACATGGCATGATATGCGGGATGTGATATGCGATGCATATGCATGTTTCGGAAGGGAAAGATTGAATCAGGCCTCAACGTGGAAAACCAAGAGTGCCATTGGAAAGAGGAGTTGATTTCGGTCAAAATTGATATAAAGATCATCGGAAACGGATGCACGGTTTGCAAATGGCAAGCAAAACAAATATGGCACCGATCTGCGATTAACAGCACGAAGCCATCTAAATGCATCAAGAACAAAAAGCTACTACACTCTAACATAGCAATAAAACACATGGCAGGGATCCACTCAAGATGCTTTACAAAAGATGAACACTGAGCTACGGCTAATTCACTCAATAGCAGGCTCAAACAAGCATGGCAAAAGAGCAAAAGATATCAGGTTACAGACTTAGTGAAAAAAAACAACAAGTCAGGAATTTAACATCAGGAAGCAATGTTTAGAGCAAGATAACAACATGCTACAGGAACATATCATGGCAAAACAAGGCATGGAATGAAGGTACTCAAAGCATACGACAAAAGTCCCTTATTGACCATAAGCCAAAAGGGATCAAAAAATACAATGGCAACCATGTGAACATAGCAATTATCGTCAACAGATTCAGACTTAGTAGAAAACTGGAACGTGGCAAAGCAGACATCAAGTAGGCATGTTAACGAGCTCAATGCACTCACAACAAGGCAAAGCATGACAAACTAAGCATACACCTAGCAAGAAGACATGGCATAGAAGCTAAACATGGCAAGAACAACAACATAGCATGCATGGATCAACTACAACAACCTCGGCAAAAATGCTTAACACGTAAACATTCTGCCAGGAACATTTTATAGCAAAAGTAGAGCTTGATTGAGTCAAGCTAGGGTGCTCCATGACTGCAAACAAAGACACGAATGGATAGAGCACAACAATATCTACAAAACATCCTTACTGATCATGCTCAAAAGAGGCATGGATCACTCTGTAGCAACAAGAATACATGGCATAAAAATAACAGCAGGAAAAGGACTTAGTGAAATTCTAAGTCCCTGAAATCAGCAACATTACGATGGCTTCTTTGCATGCTTGTGCTAGTCACCACAAAGATCACAAAAATACATGGCATACACCCCTGTAAAGATGGCATGGCATACTTCAAAACTCATGTAGGGCTCATGATCATAGGAGGCACACATCAATCATGACAAAAATGACAAATGTCCAATTACTGATAAGAGTCTGAAACTAACATGGCATAGCACTATTGCAACAGCATTTAGGGCATCAAGATGAGCTCAAATGCACATGGTGCAACTGAATGAAATGAAGTACTCGTCGAGATGAACAATTTGATATCCTACACGCCCAAAACGGAGCCACGGTTGCAGGGTTATGATGCGATGAATGTGGCATGAAAATATGCAGATCTGGGGACTTAGAGAAATATACCTCGCGAAAAGTCAACCCAGGACGAGGAGATCCGGGACGGCGCGGTACGGAACGGGGACGAGGGTGTTTGGTTCGGGGGAGTGGTGGATCTCATCCCACTCCCCGGATCGGATCTGGCCGGCGCGGATTCCGGTGAAGGGCGGCTCGCCGGCGTGAGGAAGGACGGCGGCGGAGCGAGCTCCGGTGGCGGGCCACCGGCGTGGTAGGTGGCGGCAGGACATGGAAGTAGAGGCGTTGGTGAGGCGGCGAATGCGGCGGCCGGAGAAGAGCGCGGGGCAGCGCGGCGAGCGAGTCCGCGGGCGGCGGCGGGAGGCGACCGGCGCGGTGACGGCGAAGCGCGCCGGAGAACGGCGGCGCGAGGCATGGGGCGGCGAGGTGCTCGCCTGACCCGGCTCGGGATCGAGCAGGAAGGGGCGGCGCGATGAGATGGGCCCCGCGGGCCCGATCCGGGCCGCGCGGGCCGGCGGCGGGGCTGGAGGAGAGAGAGGGCAGCGGTGGTGATGTGGCGAGGCGGGATTGGTCTGGCGCGGCGGCGCGGACATGTCCGGCGGTGGGGAAATTTGTCCACGCGCGAGGTGGAAGAGGACTAGGTTTAGACTGCGCGAATTTTCGGGGAGAGCCACATATATATAGGTAGAGGGAGCTAGGAGGATCCAAATTGAGCACGGTTTGCGGCCACACGATCGTGATCGAACGGCCTAGATGATGGAGGGGGTTTAGGTGGGTTTTGGGCCACTTTGGAGAGGTGTTGGGCTGCAACACACACGAGGCCTTTTCGGTTCCTCGGTTCACCGTTGGAGTATCAAACGAAGTCCAAATGGCACGAAACTTGACAGGCGGTCCACCGGTAGTAAACCAAGGCCGCTTGGCAAGTCTCGGTCCATTCCGAGAACGTTTAACACCCGCACACGAAAAGAGGTAAAAAGGGACACCGGGTGACATAGGAGCGCCGGATTGCAAAACGGACAACGGGGAAAATGCTCGGATGCATGAGACAGACATGTATGCAAATGAAATGCACATGATGACATGATATGCAATGCATGACACGCAAGCAAATGACAAGGCAACAACAGCGAATAACTGGAAGACAACTAGCACATCGGTCTCGGGGCGTTACATCTAATCACCTCCCCTCTAGACCTACGTTCGATCCTACATGATTGCTATGTATTGATGTATTCATGGTGTAGCTTGTGACGAGTGTAAACCTTTATCTTGCATTCTCATCTATTCAGTACATGGTATGTTGTAATGATATCCACCTTGTTATGCGCTCGAAATGCGATTGTGCCCCAATCATGAATTCATCACGTGATTGGGATAGAATTGCGTCTTGTGTGCTATAGCGCGTATGTGAAAACATGGCAGGACCTTGATTGCATGCACGTGTGGGTCCTAGTTCTTGACTTGATTGCATGCATTTTTGAGGTTGTACGTGTATGCATAGAATGACCATGACACCAACTCTCATCTTCATATTTATTTTGCAGATGCCTTCAATTATTACGCACAAGAAATAGAACGGTGTAGTATTTTTTTCCCTGATAACAAAATATAATATTATATACTTATGAAGAGAAATTACCTGAAAATGCGTCGTGTAATATTTGTAGACGTATCTATGGTGTCTATGTCCACATCAGTTGGAGACGTATTAGCATCCTCAAGCTTAATTCCTGCTCGTCCTCGAGTAGGTAAATGATAAAAGAAATAATTTATGAAGTGTGAATGCTAGCATAGTGCACAAATTTGATCAATGATAGTTCCAAACACTTTTCCTAGCATCATTATATATCATAAATAGTAGCTCATCTCATAGAACTTCTCATGAACAAGTAGCAAGCTATTCACAAGTGAAAGTACAGACCGAAAACTTTCTTGAAAACTAACAAACCATATTTTCAGTCATCAAACAATTGCAATTCATCTTATTTTCAGGAAGGGTCTATGTAAGAGCTTTGATTTAGCAAATTCCACATACTCAACTATCATATAGTCTTCCATGATTGCTAACACTCAAAGCATATTTTTAGAACAAATAGCATCCATCGAACACAGAGAAAGATAGGGGCTAAATGTTTCGCCTCCCAACTCATTTATAATATAGATAATTGTCAACAACAATAATTCATGATCAAAAATATTTGAATGGCCATGTATGCTTGGATATTTCCCCACCACATGATATGTGACAACTAGAGAATAATTGAGGTTGAAATGAGAAGGAATAATACTGACTCTTGCATACAGAGGGAAGCAGAGATTTATAGAGGTGCCAGAGATCGAAGCTTTTAAAACATAGATGAATATAATTTTGAGAGGTATGCTTTCATTGTCAATGTAACGACCGAGAGTTCCCAATATCTTCCATGCTAGACACATTATAGGCGGTTTCAAAATAGGAAGGTAAAGTTTTTACTCCCCCTCCACCAACAAACACAAGCCATGGCGAGCCAAATCCTCAAAACAAAACAAAGGATTGGCTTGCAGAATAAACCGGAACAAACATATGATAGAGATTTCGTCCGAAGTTTTCATGGTGGGGCCTACATGGGCTAGATCGTACATGACCATCATGTACAAGGCAGTGCACATGACATACGAAGCGTCCCCGAGTCAGCATAGCCAAGGACTCTTTAAGACACAACGAGACCACTATAAAACCAACCGTGGATAGACGGACCACTAGACGTCGAACCCCAATTTCATATCATACATCTATCGAAAAGATATCCTAAGAGCTACTTGAATTCCCACTTATCAACTCCCGAAATTTCCCGGTTATGCAATCAGGTGTTGGGGATACAGGGGAAGCATAATATCTCACCCAAAACTAACAAATCCTACATCCAGCTGTATCCATCCTTCAACACATAACCAAGAAACCTTCGGAAATCATTTACCTCAACCTTCGAAAAGCATCTGTTATACGAGTTATGCCAATACTCCCGAACTCCCGCCCCAGTACTGGGTGGCGTCGAGGTTATCTCACCAACAACTCCATAAAAGAGATTTTCGATGTCGGCGAAACTCAGGTATTCCAGAACTGTAACGATAAAATTGTGACAACAACACCTCGGAGCTCAACTCCCCGGGCCACTGCCACAACCCCTAAATGTCAGGAGGCACCAAGAACAATGTTCTCGTCACAAAACCATCGGAACGATTCCAAGATACCCGCGTGATCCTAAAAAAATTTAGTGAAATTTGAGAAGAGAAGAGTCAAAACTCTACGTCAAGAAGCCTCACCAGAGAGACGAAGGGACTGAGGAGTAAAAAGAATCCTACTCTCCGATATATATAATCCTAAATGACTCAAAACATTTTTCTAGACTCAACAACGCCAGCGATTCGATCAAGCAGGGGACTCCTAAGTCGGGGAAGGCTCTTATACCAACTTGTAACACCCACGATGCGGCTATATCTCCCACGTGTCGAAGCACGACTTAGAGGCATAACCGCATTGTAAGCAATGTCACAATAGGGGTAATCTTTACACATCCCATGTACTGAAAAAGGAAAGAGATACATAGATGGCTTACAATCGCCACTTCACACAATACATGAATAAAGCATTACAACATCCAGATACAATCAAGGTCCGACTACGGAACCAAAATAGAAGAAGACCACCCCTAATGCTACAGATCCCCGATCGTCCCAACAGGGCTCCACTACTGATCAACTGAAAAACGGAACGACACAACGACCAAGGTCTTCATCGAGCTCCTCCTTGAGCTTGGTTGCGTCACCTACACGATATCATCGGCACCTGCAAGCTGGGTTTTGGAAGTATCTGTGAGTCACAGGGACTCAGCAATCTCACACCCTCGCGATCAAGACTACTTAAGCTTATAGGTGGGGAAAAGGTATGAGGTGGAGCTGCAGCAAGTACTAGCATATGTGGTGGCTAACTTACGCAAATGAGAGCGAGAAGAGAAGGCAAAGCACGATCGAGAAACTATGATCAAGAAGTGATCCAAGACTACTTACGTTCAAGCATAACTCCAACACCGTGTTCACTTCCTGGACCCACCGGAAAAAGACCATCACGGCTATACACGCGGTTGACGCTTTTTAATTAAGTTAAGTTTCAGGTTTTCTACAACCGAACATTGACAAATTCCCATCTGCCCATAACCGCGGGCACGGCTTTCGAAAGTTCAAATCCCTGCAGGGGTGTCCCAACTTATCCCATCACAAGCTCTCACGGTCAACGAAGGATATTCGTTCTCCCAGGAAGACCCGATTAGACTCAGAATCCCGATTACAAGACATCTCGACAATGGTAAAACTAAACCAGCAAAGCCGCCCGATGTGCCGACAAATCCCGATAGGAGTCGCACGTACCTCGTTCTCAGGGCACACCGGATAGGTCAAGCTACGAGTAAAACCAACCCTCGAGTTGCCCTGAGGTGGCCCCGCAGGCTGCCCGTTTCAGAACAACACTTAGAGAAGCACTGGCCCGGGGGTTTAAAATAAAGATGACCCTTGAGTCTACAGAACCCAAGGGAACGTGTTAGGTTGTTAGTGCAAATGTAAAACCAAGGTTGGGCCTTGCTGGAGGAGTTTTATTCAAGGCAAAATGTCAAGGGCTTCCCATTATAACCCAACCGTGTAAGGAACGCAAAATCAAGGAACATAACACCGGTATGACGGAAACTAGGGCGGCAAGAGTGGAACAAAACACCAGGCATAAGGCCGAGCCTTCCACCCTTTACCAAGTGTATAGATGAATTAATTAAATAAGAGATATTGTGATATCCCAACAAATATCCATGTTCCAACAAGGAACAAACTTCATCTACACCTGCAACTAACAACGCTATAAGAGGGGCTAAGCAAAGCGGTAACATAGCCAAACAACGGTTTGCTAGGAAAGGTGGGATAGAGGTTTAACATGGCAATATGGGAGGCATGATATAGCATGTGGTAGGTATTGCGGCATAGGCATAGCAAAAGAGCGAGCAACTAGCAAGCAAAGATAGAAGTGATTTCGAGGGTATGGTCATCTTGCCTGCAAAGATCTCCGAGAAGACGAAGGCTTGATCCTCGTAAGCGTACTCAACGGGTCCTCAAACATGAACTCGTCTCCTGGCTCTACCCAAGGCAAGAACACAAGAAAAGGGAGACACAATTAACCACGGTGCAATGCGCAAGCAACATGATGCAAAACATGGCATGATATGCGGGATGTGATATGCGATGCATATGCATGTTTCGGAAGGGAAAGATTGAATCAGGCCTCAACGTGGAAAACCAAGAGTGCCATTGGAAAGAGGAGTTGATTTCGGTCAAAATTGATATAAAGATCATCGGAAACGGATGCACGGTTTGCAAATGGCAAGCAAAACAAATATGGCACCGATCTGCGATTAACAGCACGAAGCCATCTAAATGCATCAAGAACAAAAAGCTACTACACTCTAACATAGCAATAAAACACATGGCAGGGATCCACTCAAGATGCTTTACAAAAGATGAACACTGAGCTACGGCTAATTCACTCAATAGCAGGCTCAAACAAGCATGGCAAAAGAGCAAAAGATATCAGGTTACAGACTTAGTGAAAAAAAACAACAAGTCAGGAATTTAACATCAGGAAGCAATGTTTAGAGCAAGATAACAACATGCTACAGGAACATATCATGGCAAAACAAGGCATGGAATGAAGGTACTCAAAGCATACGACAAAAGTCCCTTATTGACCATAAGCCAAAAGGGATCAAAAAATACAATGGCAACCATGTGAACATAGCAATTATCGTCAACAGATTCAGACTTAGTAGAAAACTGGAACGTGGCAAAGCAGACATCAAGTAGGCATGTTAACGAGCTCAATGCACTCACAACAAGGCAAAGCATGACAAACTAAGCATACACCTAGCAAGAAGACATGGCATAGAAGCTAAACATGGCAAGAACAACAACATAGCATGCATGGATCAACTACAACAACCTCGGCAAAAATGCTTAACACGTAAACATTCTGCCAGGAACATTTTATAGCAAAAGTAGAGCTTGATTGAGTCAAGCTAGGGTGCTCCATGACTGCAAACAAAGACACGAATGGATAGAGCACAACAATATCTACAAAACATCCTTACTGATCATGCTCAAAAGAGGCATGGATCACTCTGTAGCAACAAGAATACATGGCATAAAAATAACAGCAGGAAAAGGACTTAGTGAAATTCTAAGTCCCTGAAATCAGCAACATTACGATGGCTTCTTTGCATGCTTGTGCTAGTCACCACAAAGATCACAAAAATACATGGCATACACCCCTGTAAAGATGGCATGGCATACTTCAAAACTCATGTAGGGCTCATGATCATAGGAGGCACACATCAATCATGACAAAAATGACAAATGTCCAATTACTGATAAGAGTCTGAAACTAACATGGCATAGCACTATTGCAACAGCATTTAGGGCATCAAGATGAGCTCAAATGAACATGGTGCAACTGAATGAAATGAAGTACTCGTCGAGATGAACAATTTGATATCCTACACGCCCAAAACGGAGCCACGGTTGCAGGGTTATGATGCGATGAATGTGGCATGAAAATATGCAGATCTGGGGACTTAGAGAAATATACCTCGCGAAAAGTCAACCCAGGACGAGGAGATCCGGGACGGCGCGGTACGGAACGGGGACGAGGGTGTTTGGTTCGGGGGAGTGGTGGATCTCATCCCACTCCCCGGATCGGATCTGGCCGGCGCGGATTCCGGTGAAGGGCGGCTCGCCGGCGTGAGGAAGGACGGCGGCGGAGCGAGCTCCGGTGGCGGGCCACCGGCGTGGTAGGTGGCGGCAGGACATGGAAGTAGAGGCGTTGGTGAGGCGGCGGATGCGGCGGCCGGAGAAGAGCGCGGGGCAGCGCGGCGAGCGAGTCCGCGGGCGGCGGCGGGAGGCGACCGGCGCGGTGACGGCGAAGCGCGCCGGAGAACGGCGGCGCGAGGCATGGGGCGGCGAGGTGCTCGCCTGACCCGGCTCGGGATCGAGCAGGAAGGGGCGGCGCGATGAGATGGGCCCCGCGGGCCCGATCCGGGCCGCGCGGGCCGGCGGCGGGGCTGGAGGAGAGAGAGGGCAGCGGTGGTGATGTGGCGAGGCGGGATTGGTCTGGCGCGGCGGCGCGGACATGTCCGGCGGTGGGGAAATTTGTCCACGCGCGAGGTGGAAGAGGACTAGGTTTAGACTGCGCGAATTTTCGGGGAGAGCCACATATATATAGGTAGAGGGAGCTAGGAGGATCCAAATTGAGCACGGTTTGCGGCCACACGATCGTGATCGAACGGCCTAGATGATGGAGGGGGTTTAGGTGGGTTTTGGGCCACTTTGGAGAGGTGTTGGGCTGCAACACACACGAGGCCTTTTCGGTTCCTCGGTTAACCGTTGGAGTATCAAACGAAGTCCAAATGGCACGAAACTTGACAGGCGGTCCACCGGTAGTAAACCAAGGCCGCTTGGCAAGTCTCGGTCCATTCCGAGAACGTTTAACACCCGCACACGAAAAGAGGTAAAAAGGGACACCGGGTGACATAGGAGCGCCGGATTGCAAAACGGACAACGGGGAAAATGCTCGGATGCATGAGACAGACATGTATGCAAATGAAATGCACATGATGACATGATATGCAATGCATGACACGCAAGCAAATGACAAGGCAACAACAGCGAATAACTGGAAGACAACTAGCACATCGGTCTCGGGGCGTTACATCTAATCACCTCCCCTCTAGACCTACGTTCGATCCTACATGATTGCTATGTATTGATGTATTCATGGTGTAGCTTGTGACGAGTGTAAACCTTTATCTTGCATTCTCATCTATTCAGTACATGGTATGTTGTAATGATATCCACCTTGTTATGCGCTCGAAATGCGATTGTGCCCCAATCATGAATTCATCACGTGATTGGGATAGAATTGCGTCTTGTGTGCTATAGCGCGTATGTGAAAACATGGCAGGACCTTGATTGCATGCACGTGTTGGTCCTAGTTCTTGACTTGATTGCATGCATTTTTGAGGTTGTACGTGTATGCATAGAATGACCATGACACCAACTCTCATCTTCATATTTATTTTGCAGATGCCTTCAATTATTACGCACAAGAAATAGAACGGTGTAGTATTTTTTTCCCTGATAACAAAATATAATATTATATACTTATGAAGAGAAATTACCTGAAAATGCGTCGTGTAATATTTGTAGACGTATCTATGGTGTCTATGTCCACATCAGTTGGAGACGTATTAGCATCCTCAAGCTTAATTCCTGCTCGTCCTCGAGTAGGTAAATGATAAAAGAAATAATTTATGAAGTGTGAATGCTAGCATAGTGCACAAATTTGATCAATGATAGTTCCAAACACTTTTCCTAGCATCATTATATATCATAAATAGTAGCTCATCTCATAGAACTTCTCATGAACAAGTAGCAAGCTATTCACAAGTGAAAGTACAGACCGAAAACTTTCTTGAAAACTAACAAACCATATTTTCAGTCATCAAACAATTGCAATTCATCTTATTTTCAGGAAGGGTCTATGTAAGAGCTTTGATTTAGCAAATTCCACATACTCAACTATCATATAGTCTTCCATGATTGCTAACACTCAAAGCATATTTTTAGAACAAATAGCATCCATCGAACACAGAGAAAGATAGGGGCTAAATGTTTCGCCTCCCAACTCATTTATAATATAGATAATTGTCAACAACAATAATTCATGATCAAAAATATTTGAATGGCCATGTATGCTTGGATATTTCCCCACCACATGATATGTGACAACTAGAGAATAATTGAGGTTGAAATGAGAAGGAATAATACTGACTCTTGCATACAGAGGGAAGCAGAGATTTATAGAGGTGCCAGAGATCGAAGCTTTTAAAACATAGATGAATATAATTTTGAGAGGTATGCTTTCATTGTCAATGTAACGACCGAGAGTTCCCAATATCTTCCATGCTAGACACATTATAGGCGGTTTCAAAATAGGAAGGTAAAGTTTTTACTCCCCCTCCACCAACAAACACAAGCCATGGCGAGCCAAATCCTCAGGTGCCCTCCATACCAACAATGATCCGGGGGAGTTTTGTTTCATTATTATATTTTCATTTTTATTTTGAACGTAGGACTAGGCATCCCAATTACCAGCCACTTTCTCGTGAATAACAAGTGAATAAACACTCATCATGAGAATAACCCACCTAGCATGGAAGATACTGACCGCCCCTGTTGCTTCATGAGCGATTTGGGCATACAATACATATTATTGTTTGAAGATTTAGAGTTTAGCACATGCAAATTTACTTAGAACGGAAGGTAAATACTGCATATAGGTAGGTATGTTGGATACATATGGAATAACTTTGGGTTTAAGGAAGTGGATACACAAGCAGTGTTCCCGCTTAGTACAGGTGAAGGCTAGCAAAAGATCCTAAGAAAGCACCACATTTTAGAGGATCCATAACAATATAGCTTCTATACAAATATACCTAAACATAACTCATTATGTTGTCTTCCTTGTCCAACTTCAAGTAATTTGCTCAAGTTAGAAAATAATTACTGTGGCTCACAATCATAGAAGATGTCCAAGGTAGTATATTTATATGTGAAATCTCTCTCCTTCATTATTCTTTCATGAATTGTTTAAGTGACCAATGCTGTGTATGCTAACTTTCAATAAATTTTACCACCTATACTTCTTATATGTGAAGTCATTACTCCCCATGGGATAAGCATATGAAACATATATAATTTCAGATTTATGATATTCAATTAATTCAACCATTTACTCATAGGATATAAGTGAAGCACGAGTGTAAATGAAAAACTACTCCAAAAAGATATAAGTGAAGATCAATGAGTAGTGAAATAATTAAGTAGCTATGTGAAGACTCTCTCTCATTTAAGAATTTCAGATCTTAAGTATTTTATTCAAATAGCAACGAAAACAAAATAAAATGACATTCCAAGGATAGCACATATCATGTCAAGAAGCCAAAACTTAGGCTTAACCAAAACTGATCGATCATTGTTGAAGAAGAAAAGTGGGATGCCAACTGAGGCATCCCCAAGCTTAGATGCTTGAGACTTCTTGATATATTATCTTGGGATTCCTTTGTCAACCCCAAGCTTGAGCTCTTGTGTCTCCTTAATTCCTATCATATCTTAGTTTCCCTAAATCTCAAAAACTTCATCCACACAAAACTCAACAAGAACTCGTGAGATAAGTTGGTATATATCAATGCAAAACCTTATCATTCTCTACTGTGGAAAATCACTAAAATAATAATTTGACATTGCATACTAAATGCCTCTACATATTTAATACTCCTATCCTCAAATATAATCATTAAACAAGCAAACATATGCAAACAATGCAAACATAACAACAATCTGTCTAAACAGGATAGTCTGTAAAGAATGCAAGAAGATTCATACTTCTCTAACTCCAAAAATTCTGAAACATTACGACAATGTAGAAAAATTTGTTTTAGCTTCTTGTGTGAATATTTCAAGATTTTATCATGTTCCGACTATTCAAAAATATTCAAAATATAACAACAAACTTTCTGTTTTCAAACAGCAACATATAGATTAGCAGAATAAGCATGGTAAAGGCTATACTTGACATTTTTATTGAAATGAAAGATGCAAAACATTACTATAAATAACAGCAAGAAAATCCTAATAAAAAATGACGCTCCAAGCAAAACTCATATCATGTGAAAAATAAAAATATAGCTCCAAGTGAGGTTACCGATAATGTTGAAGACGAAAGAGGGGACCCAAGCTTAGTTGCGTGTGTCTTCCTTGAATATTACCTTGGGGTGCCTTGGGCATCCCCAAGCTTAGGGTCTTGTCACTCCTTATTCTCCTCATATTGATATCTCACCCAAAACTTGAAAACTTCAATCACACAAAACTTAACGGAACTTCGTGAGATAGGTTAGTATGACAAAACAAATCATTCACTTGTGTGTTGTCAAAGACAAGATTAATAATTTTTCTTACACAATGCCTACTGTACGTTATTATTTCCACAATTTATATCACTTGATATAAGCTATGGAAACACTAAAACAAGCAAACTATGCATTGAAAACAGAATCTATCAAAAACAGAATAGTCTTTAAAGATCTAGATAATGACCATACTTCTATAAATCCAAATTTTTTGCAAAATTAGGAAAATGTAGGAAATTTGTATGCCAATCGTGTGTAAAATCTTCAGAATTTTATCATCTTCTAGTAAATTTAAATAATTCTGTTACTGGAAGCAAAAAAATTCTGTTTTTTTGCACAGAATCAAGTCAACTATCGTCCACACTACCCCAAAGGATTTACTTGGCACTTTATTGAAACAAAAGCTATAAAACATGATTACTATAGTAGCTTAATCATGTGAACACACAAAAACAGTAGATAAAAGTGTTGGGTTGTCTCCCAATAAGCGCTTTTCTTTAATGCATGTTTTAGCTAGGCATGATGAGATTATTGATGCTCACCTAAAAGATAAGAATTGAAACATAATGCGAGCATCATTAAGCATATGACTAGCACATTTAAGCTTAACGCACTTCCTATGCATAGGGATTTTGTGAGCGAACAGTTCATGGGAACAAGAATCAACTAGCATAGGAAGGCAAAGCAAGCATAACTTCAAAATTTTCAACACATAGAGAGGAAACTTGATATTATTGAAATATGTAAAAGCATATGTTCCTCTCTCATAATAATTTTCAGTAGCATCATGAATGAATTCAACAATACAGATATCACATAAAGCATTATTTTCATGATTTATAAGCATAGAAATTTTGTTACTCTCCACATATGCAAATTTATTCTCCTTCATAGTAATGGGAGCAAAATCAACAAAATAACTATCATCAGATACTTGATTGACATAATCAAATTGAACATCAAATCATGATGACAAGTTTCATGGATATCATTACTCTTTATTGCATACATATAATCACAATAATCATCATAGATAGCAACTTTGTTCTCATAGTCAATTGAAACCTCTTCCAAAATAGTGGATTCATCATTAAATAAAGTCATGACCTCTCCAATCCACTTTCATAAATATTATAGTAAGATTCAACACCCTCAAAAATAGTGGGATCATTACCTAGAGTTGACACTCTTCCAAACCCACTTGCATCAATATAATCATCATAAATAGGAGGCACGGTATCATCATAATAAAATTGCTCATCAAAACTTGAGGGGCCAAAAATATCATTTTCATCAAACATAGCATCCCCAAGCTTGTAGCTTTGCATATCATTAGCCTCATGGATATTCAAAGAATTCATACCAACAACTTTGCATTCATGCTCATCATTCAAAGCTTTTATGCCAAACACTTTATTGAATTCTTCTTCTATCAATTGAGCACAATTTTCCTTTCCATCATTTTGAAGAAAGACATTATAAAGATCAATTATATGTGGCAACCTCTATTCCATTTTTTGTAGTTTTCTTTTATGAACCAAACTAGTGATAAATAAGAAACTAAAAGATTCAATTGCAAGATCTAAAGATATACCTTCAAGCACTCATCTTCCTGGCAACGGCACCAGAAAAGAGCTTGATGTCTACTACGCAACACTAGTAGGGAAAAGCCTAGCGGTAGAGCGTATTTTAGGCCTACCAGTAGCGCGGGTGGCAGCGCTACTGGTACGGCGCTACAGCTAAAGGTTAGAAGTAGCATGGGTTAACCCACGCTACTACTATACCCACTTAGTATTAGCGCTTCCTGGAAAGGGCGCTACTGGTAATTACTAGTAGCGCTTCTCGCAGCCCGCGCTACTAGTATTATTTCGTATTATATTTCTTTTTTATTTCATGTTGTATTCATACACCTTTATACAAGTTTTCATACAGCAGCAATTTAGAGATTGTTTTTACATCATAATGAGTTATTACATCACTGGGTGAAAGAACCGTGGACTAGTTTCAAGCGGATGGACATCCACTTGAAACTAATCCGCGGTTCTTTCACCCAATGATATAATAAATATCATCATCATCATATCATTAACAACTTATCATCATAATACATCATTGTCATATAGCACCTCCTCATGATCATCGTTTTCATCAATGAGACATCACATAGCAAGTTGGTCACTAGTCATAATCACAACTACTCCTCATCATCAACTCTAACACATTGTACCACATAATAAACATTGTACCTCATAGGACCTACTACATTCTCTTAGGTAAAGTAGCATAAAACAAGATAGGCCCTGACTCTCCATTATGGAGAATGGAGATTATCATGTCTCCAATTCTTGCCTTTCGCACAATGTTGCTTCCAAGAACTTCCTTATGACTGTCCATACATTTTTTTCCATTCTTTGATTACCATGTCTTCACCGGTTTTAGAAATCAGATATGGATAGGTGTGATTCGTAGGATGACCTGGCTGTATGTTCAAAACATCAAGGCGACCATTCAGAAACATCAGATGAGGCACACAATCCTTCGGGATTTTCTATTGGAACACATAGTAATAACTTCGTATTTAGCAATGTAGTTCAGTTTTAGAAGTATGCAAAAGATGCACGGATGTCGTAGTAGTAAAAAATCTTACCATGGCATCTCCATGGATGTTACCATTGTTCAACATGTGCACTACTGGCACGTATTGACCATAATGTGGAGGAGTTTGATAATAGATATTGTAATTCTCAAGATCAGTACAAAATGCGATCAGATGATTTTTCTCCTGATAAGTTAATTCAGAGCCATCGGTGTAGTAGGTTCTGTCTACCATTTTCCGCACATTGTTTAAAGAATGAAAATAAGCTGTCAATGGAAATAAGCTATCAACTATTTTGAAATAAACAATATAAATTAGTTAATCACTATGTTTGAGAAACTCACATAGCGGTAGAACTGGAAGCGTATCAACAAGGACCCAAATGTCCATATTGTCTTGCTCGATGTCAGGATCACCAAGATCCATGGTGACAAGCATACCCTCATAAAAACCATACATCTTGCAAAGTGCTTCCCAATTTGTGCAACCAAAATGGGTTACGCTCTCAGAATTGTATAGATTTACTTCAAAATCATACCATGATGGCTCCTTAGGTGAATTTTCTTTGTTTTGAAACTTTCATGGTCTTCAAAATCCATCCTCTCCAAGACATAGTGTCTTGCATGGCATGGGATAAGCTAGTCGAATTGTAAAATATGAAAATTACACGTTAAAATAGTTGAAGTCGTGCTTAATTACGAAAAAAACACTTGTCGTCGTTGCGTACCGTTTTCAACATCAAAGGTCTCCTGGAGCTTAATGCTGAAGTGTCGATCTTCGTCCAGGTGAGGCTTGTCGCATAGACCTCAGTCGTCGTTGCACCAGTCGCACTTCCCCAGGAGACTTTCTCGTCCGATGATGACATTTCCTATGTTCATACTTCAAAGATTAAACTTGTAAAATTAAATATGTGTACTACAAAAACTAAATTAGATCATTATTATTCATCAGGGGCACAATGTCGTTTAATTGTCTCTCTAGAAATTCCAAGCCACTCGATATTTCCTACATATTCTAGCACAAGTCATGCCAAAATTCACGGAAAAATCCGGCATGACCTTTGCTAAAAAAGGACATATCGAGCGCATGAAATTTGCCGGAACAGAAATTAATCAACACTCCGGCAATACATAGGCAATCACATATCCTATTTGAGAAACAAAAGATATACATGTTTTTATCTACATCATATGAGCATTCAAACTTGATGGTCATTGCATTTCAATGGTTGAAAATATGAACAAAAACATTTCAAAATATCTTATAGGACTCATATTGACATGGAGATTTGGCTGGTCTCACCTCAAGGCCGGAGGGGGTCGGTGACGGGGACGACGGAGGGGATGATGGAGGGGCTCCTTGATTTCTGCAAAAACAAAAACCCTATAAGGTATCAACTAATCAAATGCATACGCCTTGCATAGTGGGGTTCAATTTGAGCATTCAAAATAGGAGTACTTCTCCAATTTGAGCATTCTATAAGCAAAACCAAATTGTAAAATAAATAAGTATTCAAATTAGCATGCATTCAATAAGCAAAAGTAAATCATCTCTTGCGTCCGTAAATCGTCGAATATTATCACTAATACATCTCAAATAGTATCATACATATAACATCACTAATACAACTAAAACCCTAGCGAACAATGGGTATCGGCGCGGGTGGTGGACACCCAAAGAGATACTCTTGGTCCATCATGCGGGGTATGTAGGCCTCCGAGGCTGCCGCCTCGAAGACCTTGCCGTAGTGCCCCACGCTCCATGTCGCCCGGCCCAGCGCACCAACCAGAGGTTGGTAGGGTGGCACCCCGTCGGGGCCGTAGGCGGCGACGCTCGTACTTGTGCTCGTTGGAGGTGGCGGGGGTGCGATTGGGCGTCCGATGTCGTTGGCCACGCCAATGTCAATGGAGCCCGGAGGCACGCCCGGGGGCGCGCGGGCGCGGCGAGGCCCGCCATGCGATCCGGCCGCAGCCTGAGGTGTGAGCAGGGAGCAGAAGGGAGGCGCTCGTGAGGCCGCGGCGTCCAGTAGCTCGACGACGCGCTCCAGCAGTGCATCTCGGCCACTCTCCATCAGCCGGTATCGCAGCAGCTCGCGAGCCACCATGAGCGTGGCCCTCATGTTTGATTGTTCCCGTCAGGTGTGGGGCGTCGTGGCCGTGCCGTGGATTGAAGCCCTTGAAGCTGCCCGTACTTGGCGTGGAGTAAGGGTGGATGGCGCTTGACTGCGCCGCCCGCGCCCTGTAGCGCTTGGCGGCGCGCGTGCTGCCTAGGGCGTGGGGTTGAGGTATTCTTGGGCAGGCAGGGCCACCCCGGGCCGGCCAGGCTCCCCACCGGTCGGCATTGGTCCTTGGGTCACTGGACATTGGAGCTGCGGAGTGCCGGTGGATTGACTGGCGAAAGGAAGACTCCGGCGCACCCCTACCTGGCGCGCCATATGTCGGATTTCGCGTTCCGGCAAAACCCTTGAGGTTCGAACACTGGGGTGCACACGAAGATCCCCCCTCTCTAGCTCACACACTCAATGATATCACGGCCTAGCTTTGATGGACCCAAAGAACACGAGACACAAGATTTATACTGGTTCGGGCCACCGTTGTGGTGTAATACCCTACTCAAGTGTGGTGTGGTGGATTGCCTCTTGGGCTGTGGATGAATAGTTACAAGGGAAGAACAGCCTCCTGAGGAGAGGTGTTCTTGTGCTTGGGGAACTTGTGTGTTTAAGGAAGATCTCTCCCTTTCTATGGTGGTGGCTAGTCCTATTTATAGAGGCCCTGCTCCCCTTCCCAAATATCGAGCTGGAAGGGATCCCACTACGGCCAATTTGAAGGGAGACAACTAGTACAAGTTATCCTGACAAAAGTAGTCTTCGCCTGCTAAAGGCTCTGGTGGTGACGTCGTCTTGGGCTCCACGGTGACATCCATCCTGCCGTCCTGCTGGTCTTGGTCTTGTTGCACCGATATGGAAACCTTTGCCTGATGCCTTGGAACTCCTCGCATGTGCTTGCCTCCTTAGCACCAAAGAGGAAGTGAGGACACTGCGCTTGCTAGCGCCCGTCTGGCGCCCGCCTGGTCTTGATCATCATGGCTTACGTCATTGGAACCTCGCGAGGTTTGCCTTGCCTTGATCTCTCCTCCCCTCGCGAGCCAGCCTGGTGAGGCCGCCCCTGAGGAGGTCTTCATCGTCCGCCTTGCGAGGCTTGGCCCCTCACGAGGGTCTTGGGTGTTTGCTGGTGAAGATGGGCCGTACGGGGCCGCTGGAGGAGCCACGCCGCGGGCCGCTGGCAGCCATGTCTGGGGACCCCCATGCCCAGAACGTTGACACCTAGGGTCTGTTGCACCGACAGAAGCCCCCAGGCCTGCCCCGAACGTGCTACCGAGCGACATCGGGGTAGGAGCTAATAAGTGCACAAGTGATGGTTGCCGAAGAGGCTAGTCTCTTGAAGTCTTCTTTGCTTCTTCATTAGCCTTGATTCCGGGCCAGTGTCCATTTTCTCTGCGCGTCGTGTAAAGCCAATAATGGTGGGGCCGCTCTAGTAATGGTCCGTGAATGACCTTAACGCACGGGGTAGAAACTGCCAATTCACTCTTCCCACCACGCTCTTATCTTTGGCCACGTATGCTGCATGCATCGCGCGGGGTAGGTAACGGAGGCACGTGGCATGGGAGAGCATCATGGTGAGGGCCCGGTCATCTTGAATTGGCGGAGGAGGGCGGTGGTCGCCCATTGATGGAGCAGCCCCCCTCCTCGCCCTACCTATAAAAGGGGGGCAGAGGAGGGCAGAGTCATTCATCTTTGCCTTCCTCCTCTTCTTATCTTCTGCTCTCGCTGGTGATTTCGAAGGGGAGAGCCTGGGGCCAGTTCCAGGGCTCTTGGTCGGGGCCAATGCTGCCACACGCCGGTGCTAATGCTCGGGGAGTGAGCCTGGTCCTTGGCGTGGCAAATCTTTTGCTTCGTTCGAGGATTTGCCAGGAGGCGGGGCTAGAGATTGTTGGTAATCCCAGCATTGCCCCTCCCGGAGGCCTTGGGGCTCATGTCGACGTGAGGTGGGCCTTCCTGCCTGCCAAGGTGGGGAGCGGTGCACCTCCAGCCCCCTGGCCGTTTTGGCCGCTCGTCGTTTCTCTGGAGAAGGTGCCAGACTAGATCCTTGGCACTTCTCGGGAGCAGTGGTGGTGAGGAGAAAACGAGGGAAGACGGAGAAGGCGGGTGGTAGGGGGTCAGGTTGAAGTACGATGGCGTGTATGCCTTCGCCTCCGACCGGCGACCCGCCGCCTCATCTTTTCGCTCTTCCCCTCCCTCCCCAGCATCATCATCACCAGCCTCCTAGGGTGATAGCCAGGGAGGGATGTTCTCTTGGTGCCTTCTCCTTGCCTCCAGCAGTGTTCCGGTTGAGCTTTGGTGGATGACTCCATCGGCGCTCAAGCCGGGGCTTCTTGTTGGCCCCGAAGGTGGCGACCAGAGGGCGCTGCCCCGTCTTCCAGGAAATCTTCTCAAATCTTTGTCGAAGCCAAGTCCACAGTAGGAACCTGCAACTTCATGTAGATGAGAATGAATGCATGATGCGGTCCTATCTATATGCATATACAAATGCTCATGAAATGCTTATGCAGTGGTCTTGGAATGCTCATGCATGCATTCAATCTCGGTCGGGGGCCCCCACAACGCTTCTTCATTTTATCTTGCACGGGGTCATCGCCCCGGCTTCATACAAGGGGTTACATGCAGCTGAGGCAAGGCCTGTACAAAAGGGTGGCTGCCAAGCAGGGCCCGACAGCCACGCCTTACGGGTAGAACTTGCGGAGATGCTCAATATTCCATGAGTTTTGCAACTGAGTGCCATCTCCGATCTCCAGACGGACTGCGCCAGGTCTGGTGACTCATACTACCCGATAAGGGCCTTGCCACTTCGGTGACAACTTGTGTGTACCATTGGCGGACTGAATGCGCCTAAGGACAATGTCACCTTCCTCAAAACACCAGGCATGAACCCTACGGCTATGGTAGCGACGCAGGGTTTGCTGGTAGCGTGCAGTACATGTAGCAGCCCGGAGACGGTTCTCCTCGAGTAGCACAGCGTTGTCACGCCGGTGCTGATCTTGTGCTACTTCATCATAGGCAATCACTCGAGGCGACCCGTAAATGAGTTCCATGGGGATAACTGCTTCTGCCCCGTATACCAGGGAGAAGGAAGTCTGCCCGGTAGCTCGGTTTGGTGTCATTCTGAGGGACCAAAGAACTATCGACAGCTCCTTGATCCACCGCCTGCCGTGCTTCTGCAGCGTATCAAAAGTTCTTGTCTTGAGTCCATGTAGCACTTCAGTGTTCGCCCTCTTAGCTTGTCCATTGCTCCGGGGGTGTGCCACAGAGGCGAATGAGATTTTGATCCGAGGGCATGAACATATTGCATGAAGGCATGGCTCGTGAACTGGGTGCCGTTGTCAGTGATGATCCTTATCAAAACTCCAAAATGACACACCGATTCTTTCATGAACTTGATAGCTGACTAAGCAGCGACCTTTCTCATGGCAGTCACTTCCGGCCACTTTGTAAACTTGTCGATGGCAGCAAACAAGAATTCAAAGCCCCCGATTGCTCGAGGGAAGGGGCCAAGGATATCGAGCCCCCAGACCGAAAATGGCCATGATAGAGGGATTGTTTGAAGAGCTTGGGCAAGCAGGTGTGTTTTCTTGGAATGGAACTGACAGGCTTCACATGTCATGACTAGCTCAACCGCATCTTGGATGGTTGTGGGCCAATAGAATCCTTGACGGAATGCTTTCCCAACTAATGCCCTTGATCCAATGTGGGAGCCGCACATTCCTCTATGAATCTCAGCCAACAGTTCCTTTCCTTCTTCCCGGCAGACACACTTCAATTTCACACCATTGGTCCTCCTTCTGTATAGAGTGTCATCGACAAACTGATACATACTGGCCCTCTGGGCTACTTTTTCAGCTTCATCTTGGTCGCCAGGAAGCTCTCCGGTTTGGAGGAAGTGGATAATGTGCCTTGCCCAAGTGGGAGCCTGGGGCTCGGCAACAAGGACTAGCGGCACCTCCTCTGCTGTGGGAGCACCAGCCTCGTTCGCGGGGTTCGTGGACCCGGCTGGAGGGGGTGGTCCGGCAGGCTGTGAGGAGTTGTTTCCGACAAGGAATCTGCTAGGAGAGAACGGCTCTACCGGGAGATGCTTTCCGGTGTCCAACTTTCTCCTCTTCCGGGCCATTGTTTCCGGGGATATGGAGGGCTGAGTGAGATGGAGATCAAACGTTCCTGGTTCCACAGGAAACTTCTGTGTAGCACACTTTGTCAGATGATCAGCTATGTTGTTTTCCGCATGGGGTACGTGCTCTGTTTACAATCCGTCAAAGCACTCCTCCAATCTCCTCACTTCCTTGACGTATGCCTCCATCAATGGACTTTTATAATCGTTGTTGACTTGTCTCACCACAAGTTGTGAATCTTCTCGGATGATCAACTTCTTAATTCCCAATTCGGCTGCAATCTTGAGCCCAGCAAGCAGCCCTTCATACTTAGATGTATTGTTGGTTGCTTCTTCCTGGGCAAAATGCATTCGCATGACGTACTTCAAGTGCTCCCCAGAGGGGGTGACAAGAAGCACGCCAGCTCCTGCACCTTGTAGGGAAAAAGCACCATCAAAATACATAATCCATCAAAATACATAATCCAATGGACTTTTAGATTCCTTGCCGGGGATAAACGTCTATGTAACCTCCTCATCAGGGGTTGGCGTCCATTCTGCAATAAACTCTGCCAATGCCCTGCTCTGGATAGTTGATGTGCTCTCAAACTTCAAACCAAAGCTGGATAACTCCAAAGCCCACTCCACCATTCTGCAAGTAGCCTCAGAGTTTTGGAGTATCCTTTGCAATGAAAAGCGAATAACAACCATGCTCTCATGAGCTTGGAAGTAGTAGAGAAGTTTCCTTGAGGCCATGATGAGACCAAAGATCAACTTCTGCACGCCAGAGTACCTCGATCTAGCCCTCTGTAATAAGGAGCTGGAGAAGTACATTGGGCATTGCACCACTTTCTTCCTTGGCGCATCCTTGGGGTTGCTCTCGTTGTCGTGCTCTTTGTTGTCCTGATTCTGCTATGTCCCTACTAGTCTCTTCTCACTTTTTGCCTCATCTACTTCCCGCTACGCTACCAAGGCCGCACTAACCACTTGGTTGGTTGCCGCCAAGTATAGCAACAATGGCTTCTGGGGTTTGGGAGCAACCAAGGTAGGCACAGAGGACAAATGAGATTTCAACTCTTGCAAAGTTGCATCTGCTTCTGGGGTCCACTTCATAGGGCCAACCTTCTTCAAGATTTTGAAGAATGGCAAGGCGCGCTCGGCAGACTTAGAAATGAATCTGCTTAGCGCAGCAACACGTCCTGTCAGGCGCCTCACATCCTTAACTGTCCTTGGCGCTGGGATTTGCTCGATGGCCTTCATCTTGTTGGGGTTGGCTTCAATGCCGCGATGGGATACAAAGAAACCAAACAGCTTGCCGGAGGAAACATCAAACACACACTTCTCCGGGTTGAGCTTCAAATTGATCTTGCGCAGATTATCAAATGTCTCTTCCAAATCCTGAATAAGGTTGGCCTTATCCTTGGTCTTGACCACAATATCATCCATATAGGCTTCTATTTTTCTATGCAACTATGGCTCAAAACAAATTTGGATTGCCCTTGCAAAAGTAGACCCGGCACTCTTTAATCCGAACGGCATGCGGACAAAGCAGTATGTACCGCAAGGAGTGATAAACGACATCTTCTCTTCACCTTCCTTGGACATGAAGATTTGGTGATACCCAGAGTATGCGTCCATAAAGGAGAGAAAATGACAACCTAAAGTGGAATCCACAATCTGGTCGATATGCGGCAAGGGAAATGGGTCTTCCGGGCAAGCTTTGTTGAGATCTGTGAAATCTATGCAAAGCCTCCACTTCTTGTTAGCCTTCCGGACTACCACTGGATTTGCCAACCATGTGGGATGAAGTACTCCTCTGACAAAACCAGCTGACTCAAGTTTCTTGATCTCTTCTGCAATGAACTGCTGCCTCTCCAAGGCCTGCTTCCGGATTTCTGCTTGACAGGTCGGGCGTGTGGGCAGACAGCAAGGTGGTGCTCGATTACTTGTAACATCCCAAATTTCCAATTTGGAATGTTATGCATTAGATCATCATTGCATATCATATTCCATTGCATTTTGGTTTGATCCTAGAAATTCTACGCAACTCAAGGACCCACGGAGAGAGTTGGGGATTTCGTTATTTTCATATTTGAGTTTTCTCAAATTTTGAAAAAAAGGATCGTTTGATTTTAATTATTTTCTCTTCGAATATTTCTTTTATGAAAATAAAAAGAGAGGAGATAAAATGACTTCCCAAAATAAAGAAATATTGGAGATTTAACGTTAAAATTAAATAAGATTTTATTTGGAGTTGTTATCGCTATTTTATTTGAATTAGGAAAAATATGTGTTTTTCAAAATTGCATTAGAGGCCCAAATAAATGTTCACCTTGTCCGTTAGATTTTTAGAGGACGGGAAAAATTTACTTCAGGATTTTGGGAGTCCGTTTAGTATTTCTTTTCATTGTTTTTACGAGCGGAATTATTTTAAAAAAAGTCAACCAACCTAACCGGGCCGTGTCCGACCTGGACACTAGCCCGGCCGGCCCTTATAAGCCGTGGAGGCCCGAGCCGCAGCCACCCCACCCGAAAACCCTAGCCGTCGCCCGCCCCCCCCCCCCTAGCGCCGCCGCCGCTGCCATTTCCCCTCGCCGCCGACGCCGGAGCCGCCGCCGACCTCGCTGAGGTAGTTGCCGCCGCCGGTTTTCTTCAGAAAACCGATCGGTTTATTTTTTTTCGAAACCCTAGTTTTTTTGTTTTTTAGTTCGGTTTTTCCTGGTTTATTTATTTAGCGAACGCCCGTTCGTACGTTCGGTTTAACGAAAGGTTTCACTCGTTAACCGCAGACAATGAACATTCGTTTGTTAGCCTGTTCGTTAGTTTTCTTTTTATAGGGTTTTTCCATGATTATTTTCGATCGCGATTTCTGCCCTAATCTTCGTTCTAGTATAACTTTTCGCTTGTTAGTCAGAATCAGGAGGTTCAAGCGCCTAGATCTTCGTCTCAAAGCCCTATTTTTGTTTAAACAACTTGAACAAGGTTTTCCTACTGTAAAATTTGACTTAAGTTCATATTAGTAAATGGATCTTGTTTCTTTCGTAGTTTGAGTTTGGTTGCTTCATTTGATTTGATTCTTTTTGCAAACCAGAGTTCTTAAGTTGAACTTTCTGGTTAGATCGTCTATTTGAGTTTTACCCGTGCTTCTAGTTGAGTGCTTATTGTATGCTTGTTTGTTTGCGATAGAGTACCAGGAGTGTGAAGCGTGCTACTACGAGTCTCTAGGTTTCACGGATCATCAGCAAGGCAAGTAACACTTCGATCATACTTTTTACTACCCAGTTTTATTGCATTAGATCAATCCTCAAACACTTGCATGATTAGGATCTGATTAAATTGTGGGTTTTCGAAAGTAGTTGAGGTAGTACCTATTCACCTGTTTATGTTCAAACCCTGAGAGTTATTTCTACGTTGCTTATATTGCTATGCTATGCTCGTAGACGTGGATTGGGTTTGAGAGTATTCATGATAGATGTGAGTTATATATTAATGGTTCAACTTAAGGTGGCAACTTGAATACACATCTGGGTGGATTGCTTGTGGGCACCTGGAGAACCCAGTGTTGTCCTAGGATATCCCGGAGGACCCGTGTGATCATCCTACGACCCGCCACCCAGGCTCAAAGGGATCAAAAGATTTTTCATGCTAGAAACTTCCGTGTGCAGCCACAAGCTATTATGGGCTCTAGCATAGTTGAGTAAGTTGCGTGAAGCTCTTGAAGAGGTAGACTAGCAGATGTAGTGGGTTGTAGGTGGTATAGTCTACCCAAAGTAGAGAGTTAATGCTTCAGAAAGACTGTGTCTCGAATCTCCGACGATGGATGTATTCGAGTCTTGTGGGGAAAAGTGCGCAAACCTCTACAGAGTGTATAAACTAATCATGGTTAGCCATGTCCCCGGTTATGGATGTCTTGAGTATCTGGTTCTTGGATTATCATGATTGATCTCATCACTCTTAATATAATTTGATTGGGTTTAATGATGATGTTTAATTGGGATTGACTTGGAGGGACCTTCTCAATGTTTAACAACTACCATGATAGTAAAATAAATGTATTCCTCTGTTGTAGGGAAAAATTGGCTTTTCGCAAAAACATATTAACCATACAGCCTCCACCAGCCATATATGCATGTAGTGATAGCAATTATTATGTTCGTTATTCTCTTGTGTTACTTTGTTAGCATATTCCATGTGTTGGCCCGTTTCGGGCTACAACATTCATGTTGCAGACTTTTCAGACGATGAGTAAGGAGCTATAGGTTGTTGTCTTTCACTCAGTGATGCCGTTGGAGTTGATGGACTCATTTTATCTTCCAAGCCTTCCGCTGTTATCGTATTAGATGGCCTTAAGCCATATTTATTGTTTTAAGTTCTCTTTTGAGACATCCGTTGTAATAAGTGTGTGATTGCTACTCTGTTATAAATCCTCAAGTACTGTGCGTGTTAGCATTGCCGATCCAGGGATGACACTAATGCACAGAGATCGGACTGTTTAAGGTTTGGTCGCTACAAGATGGTATCAGAGCACGTGCTGACTGTAGGACACGACCACTAAGCTAAAACCCTAGATCACTACTCTCTTCTCATTTCTGACTCTTCCCTTTTTTCTACTCTTTAGGATGGCGGACACGAGGAACAAGTTTGCACAACCGGATGAAGACACACCCTTTGGATGACACTTGAAGGAAGTCACTATGTACCTGAACATCGGAATACCAAGCTTCACTGGGACCTACAACGCCACTTTACCATAAGAGGAGCGTTGGATGATCCAAGTTCAAGTTCCAGGAAGGACGTTCATGCCAGCCACTGAGCCCATAGAGTTTTCCTTTGATGCACCCACTTGGAGTCTAGGCAAGAGCATGGCAGCCCACATCACCATGGGACGCATTGGAGAAGTTTACCACAAGGATCTCAAGGATACTATCTATCAGATTTGTGGGCGCCGAGATGATGAATGGGAGATGATCAGCACCAGGAAGGATAGATCTATTGCCGCTTTCATCCAGGAGTTAAACCAGCACATTCGTCGCCAAGAGAACCAGATGTGCGCAGGCATGATAGATCTGAAGAAGGCAATGACAAGGATCACCGAGCTTGAAGAGGAACTCAAGGCTACACGCGACGATTACGAGGAGGAAATCATCGTGCTAGTGGAGAAGAATGATGATCTGACAAAAAAGCTAGAAGTATTCATGGGAGACCCCGCACCAGGAGGAGAACATGACGATTCCACTTGCCCGGAAAACTACATCATCATCGACGACACTGACTCGGACCCTGACGATAGCGATCATGACTTTGTTGATGAAGCTAGAGCAGATATTATGGAGTCTTCCACCGATCAATATTTCTAGTCGACCACCATATTAGTAGTAGAATTCCCCCATGTAAATAGTATAGTCCGAGCACTTTTTTAACGATATTTAGATCGATTGTATGCCCTTGTTTGAATTGATTGAAGTGATATGTTTGTGTTTGTCTCATGTGCATATGGGTAGTGTTTTCCCCTAGGCCCCATTCTACTTTGTTTTCTCATATTTTCTAAACCCATCAGATGCCTCCGAGACGCGACAATGGATTTGCTTTCCCACCGGAGCTCACCCAGTTGATCCAGCAGCATAATGCATTGATGCATATACCAGTCCAGAATCAGAATCAGGGGAACAACAACAATAACAACAACCCACCACCACCACCTGTTGATCACTTATCTCGTTTTCTAAGGCTGAATCCGCCGGTGTTCTCCAGTAGCACCAAGCCGATAGTTGCAGAAGATTGGCTCCGCAAAATTAGAAGGGAGTTGACCACTGCAGGATGCACAGATGCGGAAAGAGTGCATTTTGCCTCACATCAGCTAGATGGACCCGCAGCAGCATGGTGGGAGAATTACACTGTCACCTATCCCATCGACACTATTACATGGGACCTGTTTCAGCAGGCTTTTCGCACTGCCCATGTATCAGCAGGAGCTATGGCCATGAAGAAGCGTGAGTTTCGCAACTTACGCCAAGGAGGACGCACCATTGGCCAGTATGTGGATGACTTTAGTAAGCTAGCATGTTATGCCCCAGATGACGTTGCTACGTATGCAGCTAAACAGAAGAAGTTCCTGGAGGGACTGAATGATGAGCTGAGCATGCAGTTGATGGTAGAAACTTTTAATAACTACCAACAGTTGGTAGATAGAGCTCTCATGATTGAAGGGAAGCAACAGAAGATTGACAACTGTAAGAGGAAGTATGGACACAGGAAGTATAATTCTGGAGCTCAACAGAGACCCTGTTTTACCCCAAACTCGGGAGGACCCCTTCAGCATAACCATGGAGGTCACAACCACAATGGAGGGATTACACACAACCATAGCGGCCCCAGGAATGGAAATGGTAATGGAGGAAGCAACGGCCAAAACTGTACCAACCCTGCAACGCCCGCCAAGAAGGATCTAAGTCACATTACTTGTTTCAAGTGCGAGAAGAACGGACATTATGCCATAGAATGTTCTGAAGAAAACAATGGAAATGGCAGTGGAAGCTCTGGGAAGAAGCCCAACCCTTTCAACAGGGGACAAGTGAACCACGTTAGCGTGGAGGAGATTGAAACGCAACCCGATGCAGTAATAGGTAAGTTTATGATTAAGTCATTTACTGCAATCGTTCTTTTTGATACTGGTGCATCGCATTCATTCATATCAAGGGGATTTGTGGATAAGTTTAAACTGCCAACCCAAACCCTTAGGACACCCATGTTAGTAACCTCGCCAGGAGCAGAGTATATGGCTAGTCTTTGGTGTGATCGATTACCATTAAGGATTGGTAACTACCTATTTCCCTCAGACCTAATAGTATTGGAGTCACAAGGCCTGGATGTGATATTAGGCATGGATTGGTTATCGAAGTATGAAGGGAACATTGACTATGCTAGTAAGTCGATTTTGCTTACCACCCCAGAAGGAAGAAGGATCAAGTATGTATCCCGGCATGTGCCGAATAGGACTCAAGTGAATTCCTTATCAGGAGTTGTACAGGAGGAAGTACCAGTGGTGAAGGATTTCCCGGATGTATTTCTAGAAGAGTTGCTAGGCATGCCACCAGATAGAGACATTGAGTTTCTGATTGAGCTTTTGCCAGGCATAGGGCTAATATCTAAGAGACCGTACAGGATGCCCGCTGAGGATTTAGAGGAAATTAAGAAGCAGATTAAGGAGTTACTGGATAAAGGTTATATTCGCCCAAGATCGTCACCTTGGGGATCACCAATACTTCTAGTGGAGAAGAAGGATGGATCGTTGAGGATGGTTGTTGATTATCGAGGACTGAATGAGGTGACGATCAAGAACAAGTACCCACTGCCGATGATCAATGATTTTTTTGACCAACTGCAAGGAGCTAAGGTGTTTTCCAAGATCGATCTGTGATCAGGATACCACCAACGGAATATTCGAGAGCAGGATATACCTAAGACAACTTTTACCACAAGGTACGGGCTATATGAGTATACCGTTATGTCATTTGGTCTGACTAACGCACCTGCCTATTTTATGAACATGATGAACAAGGTATTTATGGAGTTTTTGGATAAGTTCGTCATGGTGTTCATTGATGATATTTTGGTTTATTCGAAGAATGAAGAGGAGCATAAGGAGCATTAGCGTTTGGTACTTGGAAAGCTTAGAGAACATCAGCTATATGCCAAGTTCAGGTTCCTAGGACATGTTATATCCGGAGAAGGAATAGCCGTACACCCAACCAAGGTCATCACTGTGACAAATTGGGAAGCACCCACATCAGTTGGAGAGATCCGGAGTTTTCTTGGACTCGCAGGATACTACCGAAGGTTCATCGAGAATTTCTCAAAGATTGCAAAACCCATGACGGAGTTGTTGAAGAAGGACACTATCGGTGTCAAAACCGGCGGATCTCGGGTAGGGGGTCTGAACTGTGCGTCTAGGCCGGATGGTAACAGGAGGCAAGGGACACAAAGTTTTACCCAGGTTCGGGCCCTCTCGATGGAGGTAAAACCCTACGTCCTGCTTGATTAATATTGATGATATGGGTAGTACAAGAGTAGATCTACCACGAGATCGGAGAGGCTAAACCCTAGAAGCTAGCCTATGGTATGATTGTTGTTGTGTATGTTGTCCTACGGACTAAAACCCTCCAGTTTATATAGACACCGGAGAGGGTTAGGGTTACACAAAGTCGGTTACAATGGTAGGAGATCTACATATCCGTATCGCCAAGCTTGCCTTCCACGCCAAGGAAAGTCCCTTCCGGACACGGGACGAAGTCTTCAGTCTTGTATCTTCATAGTCCAGGAGTCCGACTGAAGGTATAGTCCGGCCATCCGGACACCCCCTAATCCAGGACTCCCTCAGTAGCCCCTGAACCAGGCTTCAATGACGACGAGTCCGGCGCGTAGATTGTCTTCGGCATTGCAAGGCGGGTTCCTCCTCCAACTACTTCATAGAAGATTTTGAACACAAAGATAGTGTCCGGCTCTGCAAAATAAGTTTCCACATATTGCATAGAGAGAATAATATGTACACAAATCTAATCTGCTGACGTATTCCGTAGTGTGACACACCACGGCCAAGCCTTTATCCGAGTCGTTTTATTATCCGACCTCAGCGCGTCATGCGAGGCGGTTTCCTTGGCACGTCTTGTTAAAGCAGAGATCGTGTCCCCTTATTCCGGGATTCTCATTAATACGGGCGTGGGTAACCCAACCGCTTCTAGGACTCCTAGATTATAGGCAAGTCTAAACGGACACAGAGAGGACGCTTGATATTCACCCTCTTTATAAAGGAGACAAGGCTTTTATTTTTCCCTCCCGTGCTCAATCGAACCCTTCCCCCACCTCAAGCTCAAACGCCCGAAGTTCAGGTCAGGTGCTCCGAACCTTCAGTCATGTCCGGATCTAGCCTTCAAGGCCGATGGGTGCCTTCCTCCGTCACAGAAGAAGACATCAAAAAGCTGAGGGAGGCCAGATATCTGACCGCCGAGATTTCGCATCAGCTGCCTCCCCGAGGGCAGGCCGTCCCCACCCCTGAACCCAACGAGAACGTCGTGTTCGTCTCCCACTTCCTCCGAGGTCTAGGCCTTGCTCTGGATCCTCTCGTCAGGGGTTTGATGTTTTATTACGGGCTAGACTTCCATGATCTAGCTCCGGACTCCTTTCTTCATATCACGACATTTATTGTCGTGTGCGAGGCCTTCCTCCGGGTTACCCCTCACTTTGGCCTATGGCTCAAGACCTTTGAAGTAAAGTCGAAGATGATCGAGGGGCAACATGCAGCGTGTGGAGGTGCCTCAATATGCAAGATGACGGGAGCTCCGTGGCCCGAAGGTTCCATCCCAGAGGTGTCTGAATTGTGGCAACATTAGTGGTTCTACATCACGGCTCCTAGAAGTGCCAAGTGGGCGGCCGCCTCTATTTTCCGCTCGGGCCCTCCACCACAACTGATGTCATGGATCAGCAGAGGTCTGAGCTAGGGTCCAGCCAAGGACGTGCCTATACTGCAAAGCCGCATTTGAGATCTCTTCAATGGAGATTTCAGTTTGGTTGCGGTAATACAAGTTATGCTGGTTCGTCAAGTCCAGCCTTGCAAACGTCGGCCTCTTCGCCTGTGGGAGTTCAATCCCGAGGGACCGTGTGTCATTCAAAATTTTCTTAGCCTGACGCATGAGGATATGTACAAGTCATTCTTCGGACCTCAGGTGGAGTGTCCGGAAATCACCGAGGACGTGGGCCTGAGTAGTAACCGCGCCGCCGAACAGGTAAGGCATCTTCCGGCCGAACATACTATCTCTCCTTTGTTACGAAGTTATTTCTGAGAGTTCGCTTTTTGACCCGGACTGGCTAACAAAGGCGAAGTTGATTCGGTGTTCGGCCCCCCTCCCTGAGGGTTTGGAAAATCTGGTATTGGAAAAGATGCTCCCGACCGCACCTTGCCTGGAGCCCTTGAAGGAAGATACTGTGGAGGATAATACGGGCGGACGCGGGCCCCCAACGCTGCCCATCTTAACCGAGGGAGCAAGCGTCTCCATGAAGGAAGACGACCAGAAGAGGAAAAGGACTGCGCCCGGGGATTCGGAAGTCGAAGCTTCCAAACGGGAGAAGAAGTCTCCCACAGAGGGTCCTACCATGGAGGGCGCTGTTGCCGCACAAAGTCCGCGGGGGGATCAATTCTCCCGCGAGTCGTAAGTGACCCGAAATACTTTAATAGTACAGATATGCCATCTTTTTCTTCTGAGAGAATAACCACCGCATATATTTTTGCAGTTCGGGCCTTAGCCCCTCTTAAATGAGCTCGTCTTCAGGGGATCTTCTTCCAGAGATGATGGAGAGAGAAACGCCTCCTCCAGACTCCTCCGCTCCGGAAGCAGCCGACCCAGAAGTGTCGTCGCGGAGGGCCTCTCCGAGTCCGGTGAGGCCGGAAGATAATCCCATTGACCCCTGAAGCTCCCAGTGTCCGGCTCCCGAAGAGAGCAGACAAAAGAGTCCGGCACCGTCTAGTGTGCGATCGAATGTTCTGAGGGAGTTGGTGGGGCGAGCGGCCATCTCAGATGAACACCGTGTGCTGATGAATACGGTGATGGAGAGAATATCGTCCGCCGAAAGCGGATTGCATGAAGCTTTTATGAGTCTACTGACAGGCTTTGAGGTACGTAAAAGAATGTATGATAGTCCTGCACATGCTAGGTCTGCCCTGTGTAGATAGTAGCCCCTGAGACTCTGGTTGTCGTCGGAAACGACGACGAACAGAGGATCATATTCCCAGGTAATAACCATATTGCCTCTATGTGCAGGTGATGGAAGCTCCGGTGGCTAGCTGGACTAGCGAGTTTGCCCATTTAGAACGGCAGTTGGATGCAGCAGACGCCGACATCGAGCTTGTTAACAAAAGGCTTGGCGAGGCACAGGGTAAGTGTCATTATCTGGTAAACGCCACAATAGGAAGAGCAGCATGATGCCAGCATCTTTAATATGTTGTGACTGCAGATGGAGCTGCCACTGTTGAAGCCTTGAGGGCAGAACTTGCCCGAGCCAAGGAACAAGCGAGGTTGGGTAATGCGGCTGCTTTAAAGGCGTCCAAAGAGTTGCAAGCCGAGAAGGCCGCACATGGAGAGAGCCGAGACGAGATGGCCAAGATGGCCATAGAATTAAAAGCCGCCGCCGACCGTTGCCGGGTTCTTGAAAAGGAAAACCAAGCGAAGGCATCGGACCTGGAGAAGGCTGCTGTGACGAAAAAAGACCTCCGCTCTGCTATGAGGGCAAAGAAGGAGGAGCTGCGGGAAGCCGGGGATATTGTAGCTGGGAAATCCTTTATGTTGCGGAGGAAGTTCGGAGATCCACGGTATGCCCCTCTGGATCGGCTGTGGAGTTCGGAGAATGTGTATATGGATTTGGCGGCGAGCGCTGCCGATGCGGCCAAGTACTTCCAGGGTCAGACGGACCGTGGAGTAGACTAGCTGTTTTGGAGACAATTCCATTCTCCCGAACATCCACTTTCATTGACTGACCAATTAGCCGAATGGGCCGAACTAAATAGGTTGTCCGGACTCTCCATGAGGTCTGTTGTGGATCAACTATGGCTGGAAAGGTCAAAACCGAATAGCTATTTCAGCTTGGTGCAGCAGTTCCTTGACGTGGTGCTGCGAATTAATGCGATGAAGAGGTCGGCGTGCATAGAGGGCGCACGGATGGCCTTTGCCCATGTTAAGGCATACTAGGCGGAGATGGATGCTACCAATGTTGCAGCGCGGGATTTGGCTATAGGTCGAAAGGCTGCTGAGCACTACTTTGAAGAAGTTCTTGAGGGTGCCCGTTTGATAGAGACCCAGTGCTCAAAAAATATTATGTTTGAGTGATATGTAATCTCATTGTAAGCGAAATGCTTTTATAAATTTTTATAAGGCTATTTTTATACTTTTGCCTGAAAGTAATATGATGCCTCCTGGGCGGCCGTTTATGTATACATGTGTATAACCTGAAAGATTGCAGTCGTCGGCTTCAACCCCCACGCATATAATGCGGAGGTGCTCGCAAAAACACGTGTTCACACTTAACCCAACGTCTTGGTCCTATTAAGGAGGTGATAGCGGAGCGAGCGAGGCAACCGGACTATAATGCTTTAGCACTTTCACTTAGCCATAGGAGTTTGACAATGGGGCTACTAGATAGCCCCTGGTGGCTCCGCACTCTCCCGCTTCCGGGGTGAGTACATGCCTGGCCAGAAAACGGCCCTTCGTTAAGGCGGAGGAATTCTAACATTCCCACAGGTCATCGAGTGGTTGACCAGTCTCACGCTATATCATGACAGTCAGTTTTCGGCTTTCTCTACTGAGGTGCTCGTCCGGATGAACCAGGGCACAATCGCAGTAGTTCTCCTGGTGCTACCTTAGCCGGTAAAGCGGAACGTAAGGCACCAAAACACAGGAGCCGGGCAAACCCAACATTTGACCAAAGACAATGATTCGGAGCTGATGCATATAGGGCCAAACTCGCGACGCCGAACACTCCCTAAGGTATTCGGTCTTTGTGGTATAAACCGGGCCTAAATAATGGCCTTTGTAAGAAGCCCCTTGTGTCCAGGTACGTGCATTGTTCTGGCGTGGCCAGATGCCAAGACGTCAGCATCCTTCTCAATGGTGGATATGTATCAACAAGAGACAGTAAAAAAGGTTTACGCAGGGTCTTAATCTAAAAAGAATCCTTGGAGCGGGTCCCTGCTGCACGTCTGCGCCTGTGTCTCCGTTGTGTCGTATCCTGGACGGGTGTAGCACGATGATCGTCTGTAAAAGAGAGGAAGTTAAATGAAAAAGTTGTCGTGCAAAAAGATAGTTTTTAAAGAAACCATGTATAATTCAAGATGATAAGAAATTGCCACTTGTCTGCGCGCGTTGAGCCCCTTGTATTGATAAATAGGGGTGTGACCAATTATTCAGTATAAATAGCGGCACCGGACTTGATTAGTTGTGTCTGAGGTCTTACCGACCTATTTGGATGCTTTCACTGGTCCGGGCGCCTTTAGTGTGCGGCTGCCAAGGCAGCCGCGCTCTCTTCGACGCGCAGAGAACGCTTGATATTTCTGTTCACTGAAATGATGCCACGTGGACCGGGCATCTTGAGTGTGAGGGAGGCATAGTGTGGTATTGCATTAAAGCGAGCAAAAGCTTCGCGTCCGAGAAGTGCTTGGTAGCCACTTTGAAACGGAGCGATGTGGAAGGTTAAATGCTCGTGACGGAAGTTATCGGGGGAGCCGAATATAACCTATAGTAGGAGGGAGCACGTACAACGAGCCCCTGGGCCTGGCGTTACTCCTTTAAAGGTAGTATTTCTATGGCAAATTTGTGTTGGGTCTAACCCCATCCCGCGGATTGTATCCTGATATATTAAGTTTCGGCTGCTGCCGCCGTCCATCAAGACTCATGTGAAGTGATATCTGCCAATTACTGGGTCTAATACCAGGGCAGCCCATCCTGCATGTCGGATACTTGCTGAGTAATCGCAATGGTCGAAAGTGATCGGTTGAGACGACCAGTGGCAGGACTTCGCGGTGACAGGCACTTGGGTATATTTTCCTGGGAGTGTTGTGTTGTTTTTCCCCTTGATCACGTGTAACACGTTTACAGTTTTGACTTCTGGTGGAAATTTCGTTTGTTCCGCCGTGTCTTGCTTGGGAGGCTCGTCCTTGTCTTCACTTGGTGTATCCTCCCCCTTATGTACAGCGTTGAGCTTGCTGGACTGCTTGAAGACCCAACATTCTCTGTGGGTATGATTAGCAGGTTTACCAGGGGTACTATGGACCTGACATACTTGGTCTAGAATTTTGTTGAGGCCGGACAGTTCATCCCTGGTGCCTTTAGGGGGCGGCTTTTGACCTGGCCGAGAGCTTTTGAATCCGGCATTTATTGTCGTGCCCTTCATGCTGTCTTCTTTATTCCGGCGTTTGTTATTGCTGTTGCGCCGTGATTTCCTGTTTCCATCTCTAACTTCAGAAGTACTGGGGTCGCTGGTGCTGCATCTGGCTAGCCAGCTGTCCTCACCCACGCAAAAGCGGGTCATGAGGTTTGTTAATGCGGCCATCGTTCTCGGCTTATTTTGGCCGAGGTGTCTGGCGAGCCATTCGTCATGGATGCTATGCTTGAAAGCTGTCAAGGCTTCGGCGTCCGGACAGTCGACAATCTGGTTCTTTTTAGTAAGAAACATGTTCCAAAGCTTTCGGGCTGACTCTCCGGGCTGTTGAGTTATATGACTCAAATCGTCCGCATCCGGAGGTCGGACATAAGTCCCTTGAAAATTTGCCCGAAAGGCGTCTTCGAGCTCTTCCCAACTTCCAATGGAGCTTTCGGGGAGGCCTTTGAGCCAGTGACGAGCTGTTCCTTTGAGCTTGAGGGGTAAGTACTTGATGGCGTGGAGATCATCTCCTCGAGCCATATGGATATGGAGGATGTAGTCCTCGATCCAGACCCCAAGGTCTGTTGTTCCGTCGTATGCCTCTATGTTTACGGGCTTGAATCCCTCTGGAAATTCATGGTCCAGCACCTCATCGGTGAAACATAGGGGGTGTGCGGCACCCCTGTAGCTGGGTGTACCGCGTTGTTCGGATGTTTGTTGTGTTGCATTGTATGCTGGGGCGCGCTTGCGTGGTCCATAGATGGATCTTGTTGCATCGTCCTTTGGGTGCGAGCCCTCGCATGGGTCACGTGTTGTATTGTGAGTGGCGTTTTATCCCGCTCTGTGTTGGTAGAGGGGTCGTCTATCCGACCAGGTGGCTGCTTTGATATTTGGTTGTGGGGGGTCTGAGGCCTCCTCATCGAATTCGGGTAGCAGCTTCCGCTTTGGGTAGCTCTTGGAGGGGCGATTGTCGCCGTACCTTGCTGTTGTGTTGAGTATTTTACTCCATCTGATTTGGAGTGTGTCTTGCGTGGCCTTGAGCCTTTGCTTCTGCTTTTTCGGACTCCTCGCGGTGGCAACAAGCCTTTTACGGGCAGTCTACTGCTCCGAGTGCCTGTCCGGCGTTATGTCGTCCGGACCATTATCCTTGATAGGATTTGTTTGTTCGGTTTCATTATCCGGATTGCCGTTGTCCGGCAGCGGTTCGCCCTGCTCCAGCGCTGGGTCTGTGTGATCGCTATTTCTGTCGAGGCGGGATTTGGGGCGGCGCTTGCGTCGCCGCTTTGAATGCTTTTCGAGGGAACAAGCCTCCGGTGCGTCCTTCCGCTCCTCGTCGTCATCTTTTGGTGCGTCCACCATGTATACGTCATATGACGAGGTGGCGTTCCAGGGCCCAATAGGCGTTGGTTCTTCATCGTCTCCTTCATCGACGTCCATACCGTTGATGTCTTCGGAGTCGAAGTCGAGCATGTCGGTTAAATCATCGACAGTGGCTACAAAGTGGGTGGTGGGTGGGCTTTGAATTTCTTCATCGTCCGTATCCCAATCTCGCTGACCGTAGTCCGACCAGGGCTCTCCTGATAAAGAGAGAGACTTTAGTGATTTCATAATATCGCCAAAGGGCGAGTGCTGAAAGATGTCTGTGGTAGTAAACTCCATGATCGGCGCCCAATCGGATTCGATCGGCAGAGGCGCGAATGGTTCGGAGTCCGGAGAGGAGTCCGGCTCCTTGGAATCACGAGTCTCGCGGAGTGCGGGGCTGGTGTTCGGCTCGATCGCCGCTAGGATCGCAGCCCCCGAGGTGGCGTCCATCCACCCATCCTCGATCGGCGAAGTTGACTCCGAATTAAGGGTCGAAGCCGATGCGGGTGCGGCCTTCAGGGCACTGTTAGGCGGCAGAGCTAGATCATGCTCGTCGTGGCTGTGCGGCGCGCTCGGCAGTGGCTCGAATCCGTCGAAGATCAAGTCCCCGCGGATGTCAGCCGTGTAGCTTAAACTTCCAAATCTGACCTGACGGCCAAGGGCATAGCTTTCGATCTGCTCCAGATGGCCAAGTGAATTGGCCCGCAGTGCAAAGCCGCCGAAGACAGAGATCTGTCTGGGGAGACAAGTTTCACCCTGGACCGTATCACTATCAATGATCGTAGGAGCCATCAAGCCTGACGACAATGACACAGAGGAACTCTCAATGAAAGCACCAATGTCGGTGTCAAAACCGGCGGATCTCGGGTAGGGGGTCCGAACTGTGCGTCTAGGCCGGATGGTAACAGGAGGCAAGGGACATGAAGTTTTACCCAGGTTCGGGCCCTCTCGATGGAGGTAAAACCCTACGTCCTGCTTGATTAATATTGATGATATGGGTAGTACAAGAGTAGATCTACCACGAGATCGGAGAGGCTAAACCCTAGAAGCTAGCCTATGGTATGATTGTTGTTGTGTATGTTGTCCTACGGACTAAAACCCTCCGGTTTATATAGACACCGGAGAGGGTTAGGGTTACACAAAGTCGGTTACAATGGTAGGAGATCTACATATCTGTATCGCCAAGCTTGCCTTCCACGCCAAGGAAAGTCCCTTCCGGACACGGGACGAAGTCTTCAATCTTGTATCTTCATAGTCCAGGAGTCCGGCTGAAGGTATAGTCCGGCCATCCGGACACCCCCTAATCCAGGACTCCCTCAGACACCAAGTTCAAATGGACTAGGAATGTGAGGCCAGTTTTTAGGAGTTGAAGAAACGCTTGGTTGCAGCTCTAGTGTTGATTCTTCCATATCAACGCAAGGATTACCAGGTGTATTGAGACGCTTCTCATCGAGGACTTGGAGCAGTGCTTATGCAGGAAGGAAGAGTTGTATCTTATGCCTCACGACAGCTTAAACCCCATGAGTTAAATTATGCTACCCATGATTTGGAGTTAGCAGCCGTATTGCATGCGTTGAAGACATGGAGACATTTTCTCATCGGAAATCATTGTGAGGTGTACACGGATCACAAGAGTTTGAAGTATATCTTCACACAGAAGGAGTTGAATCTCGGGCAAAGGAGATGGTTGGAGCTCATCAAGGATTATGATATGAAGTTACATTATCATCCCGGAAAGGCTAACATAGTAGCCGATGCATTGAGCCGCAAGAGTCATGTCAATACACTCATGACCGGAGAGTTACCCAAGGAGTTAGCAAAGGATCTTCGTGATCTATGCTTGGAAATAGTTCCGAGGGGTTATGTAACAGCATTGGAGATTCAGTCTACTTTGATGGATAAGATCATAGAAGCTCAGAAGACGGACAAGGAGATTGCTGAGATAAAAGAGAGGATGAGCAAAGGAAAAGCTAAAGGATTTCATGAGGATGAGCACGATACCCTATGGTTTGAAGACCGCGTATATGTGCCAAATGATTCGGAGATCAGGAAGTTGATTCTACAAGAGGCCCACGATTCGCCATATTCGATTCACCCAGGAAATACCAAGATGTATCTGGATTTGAAGGATAGTTTCTAGTGGACCGGAATGAAGAAGGATATCGCGGAGTATGTAGCAGTTTGTGATGTATGTCAGAGAGTGAAGGCAGAACATCAGAAGCCAGCGGGATTGTTACAGCCATTGCCGATACCCGAATGGAAGTGGGATAAACTAGGCATGGACTTCATCACGGGATTGCCTAGAACTCGTTTAGGCTATGACTTGATATGGTTGTAGTCGATCATTTGATGAAAGTGGCTCATTTCATCCCAGTGAAGACCAAATACACCAGTGCTAAGTTGGCAAAGATTTACATGACCAGAATCGTTTGTCTACATGGAGTTCCGAGGACCATTGTATCAGATAGAGGAACCCAGTCTACCTCAAAGTTTTGGAATCAGTTGCATGAGACTTTGGGAACCAGGCTAGAGTTTAGTACAGCTTTTCATCCGCAGACAGATGGATAGACTGAGAGAGTCAATCAGAATTTGGAGGATATGTTGAGAGCTTGTGCGCTAGACTATGGATCTAGTTGGGACGAAAATTTGCCTTATGTAGAGTTCTCTTACAACAACAGCTATCAAGCCAGTTTGAAGATGGCCCCTTTCGAAGCATTGTACGGAAGGAGGTGCAGGACACCATTGTTGTGGGATGAAGTTGGAGACTGTCAGCTGTTTGGACCAGATTTGATTAAAGAGTCTGAAGAGAAGGTTAAATTGATACGCGATAGACTCAAGGTAGCCCAGTCCAGGCAGAAGAGCTATGCGGATTCTAAGCGCAAGGAGACAGTTTACGAAGTCAGAGACAGAGTGTATCTTCGAGTATCACCACTTCGAGGAGTGAAGCATTTTGGAGTTAAGGGAAAGTCAGCTCCATGTTTTGTGGGACCATACAAAGTTTTGGAACGTATGGGAGAAGTTGCATACAAGTTGGAGTTACCCAAAGGATTGTCAGGAGTTCACGATGTGTTCCACGTTTCTCAATTGAAGAAGTGCCACGCAGAGATGGCTGATATTCCTTTGAGAGATACAGTGCCACTGGAAGTGATTCAGTTGGATAGCGACTTGACCTACAAGGAGAAACCAGTCAAGATTCTTGACTTTGCCAGCCGAGTCACACGCAGCAAGGTTATCAAGTTCTGTAAAGTTCAATGGAGCCACCATACTGAGGATGAAGCCACCTGGGAACGAGAGGAAGACCTACGGAAGGATCACCCTCACCTATTTTCTAGCCAACCCGAATCTTGAGGGCGAGATTCATCTTAAGGGGGGTAGGTTTGTAACATCCCAAATTTCCAATTTGGAATGTTATGCATTAGATCATCATTGCATATCATATTTCATTGCATTTTGGTCTGGTCCTAGAAATTCTACGCAACTCAAGGACCCACGGAGAGAGTTGGGGATTTCGTTATTTTCATATTTGAGTTTTCTCAAATTTTCAAAAAAGGATCATTTGATTTTAATTATTTTCTCTTCGAATATTTATTTTATGAAGATAAAAAGAGAGGGGATAAAATGACTTCCCCAAAATATAGAAATATTGGATATTTAATGTTAAAATCAAATAAGATTTTATTCGGAGTTTTTATCGCTATTTTATTTGAATTAGGAAAAATATGTGTTTTTCAAAATTGCATTAGAGGCCCAAATAAATGTTCACCTTGCCCGTTAGACTTTTAGAGGACGGGGAAATTTTATTTCAGGATTTTTGGAGTCCGTTTAGTATTTCTTTTCTTTGTTTTTCTGAGCGGAATTATTTAAAAAAAGTCAACCGACCTAACCGGGCCGTGTCCGACCTGGACACTAGCCCGGCTGGCCCTTATAAGCCGCGGAGGCCCGAGCCGCAGCCACTCCGCCCGAAAACCCTAGCCGCCGCCCGCCCTGCCGCACTGCCGCCGCCGTTTCCCCTCGCCGCCGACGCCGGAGTTGCCGCCGATCTCGCCGACGTAGTTGCCGCCGCCGCCGGTTTTCTTCGGGAAACCGATCGGTTTATTTTTTTCAAAACCCTAGTTTTTTATTTATTTATTTAGATCGGTTTTTTCCGGTTTATTTATTTAGCGAACGCCCGTTCGTACATTCGTTTTAACGAAAGGTTTTCACTCGTTAACTGCAGACAATGAACACTCATTCGTTAGCCTGTTCGTTTGTTTTCTTTTTCCAGGGTTTTTCCGCGATTATTTTCGATCGCAATTTCTGCCCTAATCTTCGTTCTAGTATAACTGTTCGCTCGTTAGTCGGAATCAGGCGATTCAAGCGCCTGGATCTTCGTCTCGAAGCCCTCTTTCTGTTTAACCAACTTGAACAAGGTTTTGCTACTGTAAAATTTGACTTAAGTTAAGATTAGTAAACGGATCTTGTTTCTTTCGTAGTTTGAGTTTGGTTATTTCGTTTGATTTGATTCTTTTTGCAAACCGGAGTTCTTAAGTTGAACTTTCTGGTTAGATCGTATATTTGAGTTTTACGTGTGCTTCTAGTTCAGTGCTTATTGTATGCTTGTTTGTTTGCGATAGAGTACCAGGAGTGTGAAGCGTGCTACTACGAGTCTCTAGGTTTCACGGATCATCAGCAAGGCAAGTAACACTTTGATCATACTTTTTACTACCCAGTTTTATTGCATTAGATCAATCCTCAAACACTTGCATGATTAGGATCTGATTAAATTGTGGGTTTTGGGAAGTAGTTGAGGTAGTACCTATTCACCTATTTATGTTCAAACCCTGAGAGTTATTTCTATGTTGCTTATATTGCTATGCTATGCTCATAGACGTGGATTGGGTTTGAGAGTATTCATGACAGATGTGAGTTATATATTAATGGTTCAACTTAAGGTGGCAACTTGAATACATATCTAGGTGGATTCCTTGTGGGCACCTGGAGAACCCAGTGTTGTCCTAGGATATCCCGGAGGACCCGTGTGATCATCCTACGGCCCGCCACCCAGGCTCAAAGGGATCAAAAGATTGTTCATGCTAGAAACTTCCGTGTGCAGCCACAAGCTATTATGGGCTCTAGCATAGTTGAGTAAGTTGCGTGAAGCTCTTGAAGAGGTAGACTAGCAGATGTAGTGGGTTGTAGGTGGTATAGTCTACACAGAGTAGAGAGTTAATGCTTCAGAAAGACTGTGTCTCGAATCTCCGACCATGGATGTATTCGAGTCTTGTGGGGAAAAGTGCGCAAACCTCTATAGAGTGTATAAACTAATCATGGTTAGTCGTGTCCCCGGTTATGGACGTCTTGAGTATTTGGTTCTTGGATTATCATGATTGATCTCATCACTCTTAATATAATTTGATTGGGTTTAATGATGATGTTTAATTGGGATTGAGTTGGAGGGACCTTCTCAATGTTTAACAACTACCATGATAGTAAAATAAATAGATTCCTTTGTTGTAGGGAAAATTGGCTTTTTGCAAAAACATATTAACCATACAGCCTCCACCAGCCATATATGCATGTAGTGATAGCAATTATTCTGTTCGTTATTCTCTTGTGTTAGTTTGCCAGCATATTCCTTGTGCTGACCCGTTTCGGGCTACAACGTTCATGTTGCATACTTTTCAGACGACGAGTAAGGAACTATAGGCCGTTGTCTTTCACTCAGTGATGCCGTTGGAGTTGATGGACTCATTTTATCTTCCAAGCCTTCCGTTGTTATCGTATTAGATGGCCTTAAGCCATATTTATTGTTTTAAGTTCTCTTTTGAGACATCCGTTGTAATAAGTGTGTGTGATTGCTACTCTGTTATAAATCCTCAAGTACTGTGCGTGTCAGCATTACCGATCCAGGGATGGCACTGATGCACAGAGATCAAACTGTTTGAGGCCTGGTCGCTACATTACCTCCCTGGGAACACCGGGGATATCGGATGGTTGCCGGCAAACACATCGTTATTCGCCCGCGGGAAGGCAACGAGCGTGCTTTCCTATTTGTCATCGAGGGAGGTGCAGATAATAGAAGTACCATTAACACCGGCCAGCCCTGCCGGGACCTTCTTCACTTGGGGTGCAGCAACCTTGGTTCTCTTGCTGTTAGAACACTCCTGCATGTCGTCAATGGGTGACGTGCACTCATTGAGGGCACGCTTCCCGGACTCTTTGCCAGAGTTCCTACAGCCTCTCTCCTTTCCTTTACTTTCCTTGGCAGGGGCGGCCGCTGCCTCTACCGCGACCGCGTCCCGGTACATCTTGTCCACACAAATGATTGCATCCTTCTCATCCGATGGGATAGTGATGACTCCCAGTGGCCTAGGCATCTTAAAGGTATTGCAGGCATAGTGGGATGCCGCCATGAATTTAGCCAGAGTCGGGCGTCCAAGAATCCCATGGTATGGCAGGGGGGATCAACCACATCAAACACAATCCTCTCAGTCTGGTAGTTCAGTTCTCCCCCAAATGTTACCGGCAACGTGATCTTTCCCTTAGGACGGCTCCTGCCGGGATTAACTCCTTGAAACGTGTTGGTAACCTCTAGCTCCTCTTCTCCTATCTGAAGTTTGCTGGTGACTGCCGGGGAAATCAGATTCAACCCGGCCCCGCCGTCCACCAGCATCTTCGTGACCTTGAGGTTGCGGATTGTTGGAGAGACCAACAACGACAAACATCCTACTGTAGTGGTACGGCCAGATGGTCCTCTTTGTCGAAGATGATGGGCGTACGGGACCATTTGAGTGGCTTCCAGGCCTCTGGCGCTGGCTCCATGGCATTGACTTCTCCCGCCCACCGCTTGAGCTGGCGGTGAGAAGTGTGCAGGGATGCACCTTCGTCAATGCACAGGGCGTTAGTAACCTTCTGAAACTCCTGCTCACTGGATTCTTGTTCATCCCCTCCATCACTCTCAACATCACAGGTTTACTTCTCTCGATCCCTGGCGGGCTTTCCTTGGTTCCAAAAGGGTTTGCTAGGGCGGTTTGCTTCACCACCTCGGCCCTTACCGCCAGTAACATTCTGACCTTTTTCCTTATCACGCTTCTCATACTCTGCTTTCTGTTTCTTGACAAGTTGCTCAACTTGATAACACTCTTGAAGGTCGTGGCCCTTGGTCCAATGAATCTTGCAGTACGGGCCATCGCCCTTCCCGGCATTCTCAGCGGCAGCGGCTTCTCGACAATCAGTGCACGTGGCAGCCTCCTTGCCGGGGACCTTAGCCTTGGCCTTCTTGCTGATACTAGGCGTACCAGAACCTTCAACAGTCATCACTGCTTTATCTCTCCGCTTATTACTGTGCTTCTTGCTCTTCTTTTGACTAGTTGATTCATCCTCATCCTATGAATCAACATTGGTGCAATCTTCCTCTCCGGGAAACTTCCTTCCCTCTTCCATCCGAGCACACTTATCCACCAGTGTGTAAAGCTCCCTCACAGTCTTGGGCAACTGTATGTTCATCTTGGAACAAATACGCCGGTTGCGCACATTGGACTGGAAGGCAGCTATTACAGCTGCGGGATGGATATTTGGGATATTCCTATGAACTTTGTTGAATCTCTGTAAATACTTATGGAGGGTTTCTCCTTCCTTCTGCTGGAGAATCAGCAAATCGCTGGGCCTGCCGGGTTCTTGATGACCGCCGGTGAAAGCGCCAATGAACTCGTGGCATAGGTCAGCCCATGACGAAATGGAGATTCTCTGGTACATGCATCAGCCAAGACCTCACATTGGACTTGAGGGCCAAAGGGAAGTAGTTGGCGAACACCTTCTCATCTCTTCCCCTGGCAGCCTGAATAGCAATGGTGTAGATGCTCAGGAACTCTGCTGGGTTCAGCCTCCCGTCGTACTTCTCAGGTATCTCTAGCTTGAACGTGCGAACTGACGGCCAACGGACTTGCCGCAGCTCTCGTGTAAAGGCAGGGTAGCCAACCTCGAAAGGCAGGCACCCGCCAACACCAAGCACAGGCTCGTCGATGTTGAGGTTGTCGTACCTGTCGGTACGACGGAGGTTGTCGTGGCGTTGCTCGATGACGCACGTGTCTCCTCTCCGCCTATCCTCTAGGGCTCGACGTTGGCATGGACATGCTCGAGGGTCAGAAGAAGCCATCAAGACGTCATCGGGGTCTTGATTCGGTTGTGCTCGTGCTGGCTACTATGGTGGGGACTGCACCATAGGGATGACCCCTTCCGTGCGGTCAGTAGCACGAGCTATTGCTATCGCTTGGGGAGGCCATGGCGGACCAGCTCGCCGTGAGCCCCCAGCTTCGGTGAAACCAAACAGACTTTGGATGGTGGCACGCCACTTGTCCATCTGCTCGGCCGCTGGCAGAAACCTCAACAGCAGCTAAGCTCGCGCCATGGCCTCCGAAGCCATACTTGGCATGGATGTTGACGAAGTCTATCGTACCGTCGCCTGGCTCCTGATGGTGCCAGCGGCGGTAATGCAGCCCTCGTTGTTGATGTGGGGCAACCACTTGGATGTAGTGTGGTGGAGGTGCTCGAGGGCCAGTGGCTTCGTCGGGCGCAGCAGCTTGGTCGGCCTGTCCCGGGAGGGCGCACGCACTGCGACCGTGCCTGTGGTGGGGTGGCCGGAGGGCGGTGGTTCATCCTGGTCCGAGCGTCATTGCTACAACTGTGTCTGTTGGTGGGGGAGAGGGGCGCAGATGGAGTGACCCCCTCACCCGTACCCTGTGGAACGTGATCGTTGGTGTGTTGTTGATGCTTCTCTCCTCCGGCACCCCCCCCCCCCCGCTCCTACGTCGGCAGCGGGAGAAGTGGCGACAGCGCCGCCTACTCCGACCACTTCCCCAGCAGCATCCGCATCCTCGTGCACTTCCACGCACCCTGCAGCGTTGGAGGCCGCGGGCAGCAGAGCCTTTGAGGTGGATGGGTGAGCTGGAGGGTCGGGCTTCTTCTTGGGCGCCATGGTCGATGGTGTCGTCGAAGATGACGATGGTGATGAAGTCGACGAGCTGCGCACGCCTTCAGCTTTGCGCAAGCGAGCCCCCTACCTGGCGCGCCAAACATGTCGCGGTAAACCACGGCCACCTATAGGACCAGGAGGTTCCTTGCTGGTTCGGCAGGGGGCGATGCGTTGCACAAAGAGCAGACCAGCGTGGGGCAGCATGGCAGAGATCACGTGGGCAATTTACCTAGGTTCGGACCGCCGTGAGGCATGAAACCCTACTCTTACTTTGGTGGAAAAAGGTGGTGGTGGTGCGCAGTACAATTTCCCGGCAAGGGCTGCCTCAGGCAGCAATGACTACGCGCGTATGGGGGTGTGAGTTATCCAACCTTCTAACCCTTTCTATGGTTGCCATGGGCCTCCTTTTATAGATCAAGGGGTAACCACAGTGGAAAAGTAGTCATTATGCACTGATAAGATAGCAAACAATGCTATCATACCTAACTCTGCGGGCTGACAGGGCGCATTAAATGCACTGCTTATCATTGGTTGCCCAGCAAGGCTTGTCGGGCTATCTCGCCAGCTCCGTGCCTGTTCTCTTGACACGTTGAAGGACGGGTGTCATCTGTGGGTTTCTCCTATAGGAAATGGCTTCCATGTGGCGAATGGCTGCCACTTAATCACTTTGCAACTTGACACCGCGTTGATCGACGATGTGGGTCATGGTGGAGTGGTTGGTGAGGTGATTCTGCCCTCGTGAGCCCCGGCAGGCCCTGCCGGGGCGCTTTGGTCGTCTGCTTTTCAGGGTGGCCTCGCCCCTTGCCGGGTTCGCCTGCCTGACGAGGGAGGCTTTTCTCTTGTCGGTATCCTACTTCTCTAGCTTGATCTTGGTCCCTCTGATCTGCATGTTAGTCAGTCGAATCTCTTGGTTTCTTATACTCTGACTTGGGCAGCTTCTTCAATCTCGCTCCCGTGCCTGTGCACAGTCTGGGCAACAGACCCAGGGTTTGTTGCACCGACACCATCTTCTGCTATATGAAGGGTTTTGACCTGGAAAAAATCAAGAGGGAGCTTTGGGGAGGAAGCGCCGCCGTCTCGAGGCGAATCTTGGGCAGAACCAATCTAGGGCTCCGGCGGGGCTGTTCTACCGAGGAAACTTCCCTCCTGTAGTGGGGAATCATCGTCATCACCAACGATCCTCTCATTAAGAGGGGGTCAATGTCCATCAACATCTTCACCAACACCATCTCCTCTTAAACCCTAGTTCATCGCTTGTATCCGATCTTTGTCTCAAAACCTCAGATTAGCACCTGTGGGTTGCTAGTAGTGTTGATTACTCCTTGTAGTTGATGCTAGTTGGTTTATTCGGTGGAAAATCATATGTTCAGATCCTTAATGATAATTAATACTCCTCTTATTAGGAACATGAATATGCTTTGTGAGTAGTTACATTTGTTCCTGGGGACATGGGAGAAGTCTTGTTATAAGTAATCATGTGAATTTGGTATTCGTTCGATATTTTGATGAGATGTATGTTGTCTTTCCTCTAGTGGTGTTATGTGAACGTCAACTACATGAAAGTTCACCATGATTTGGGTCTAGGGGAAGGCATTCGGAAGTAATAAGTAGATGATGGGTTGCTAGAGTGACAGAAGCTTAAACCCTAGTTTATGGGTTGCTTCGTAAGGGGCTGATTTGGATCCACATGTTTCATGCTATGGTTAGATTTATCTTAATTCTTCTTTCGTAGTTGTAGATGCTTGTGAGAGGGGTTAATCATAAGTGGTAGGCTTGTCCAAGTAAGGACAGCACCCAAGCACTAGTCCTCCCACATATCAAATTATCAAAGTAACGAACGTGAATCATATGAGCATGATGAAAACTAGCTTGACAATAATTCCCATGTGTCCTCGGGAGCACTTTGCTTTACATAAGAGTTTGTCCAGGCTTGTCCTTTGCTACAAAAAGGAGTGGGCCACCTTGCTGCACCTTTTTTACACTTGTTACTTGTTACCCCTTACGAATTATCTTATCACACAACTATCTATTACCGATAATTTCAGTGCTTGTAGAGAATACCTTGCTGAAAACCGCTTGTCATTTCCTTCTGCTCCTCGTTGGGTTCGACACTCTTACTTATCGAAAGGACTATGATAGATCCCCTATACTTGTGGGTCATCAAGACTCTTTTCTGGCGCCGTTTTTGGGGAGTGAAGCGCCTTTGGTAAGAGGAATTTGGTAAGGAAACATTTATATAGTGTGCTGAAATTTACTGCCATTTGTTACTATGTAAAATAATCCTTTGAGGGGTTTGTTCGGGGTATCTTCACCCCGACCGGAAGAGCAAAGAGTTGCCCCTCAACCTTCTGCACCTACTAAAAATATTTATTATGAAATTTCTTCAGGTATGATAGAGGAACTGCTAGCTAATCCTTATGCAGGAGACGGAACATTGCATCCTGATATGCATCTAATATATGTGTATGAAGTTTGTGGATTATTTAAGCTTGCGGGTTTGCCCGAGGATGATGCCAATAAGAAGGTCTTCACTTTATATTTGAATGAGAAGGCATTGACATGGTATAGGCTACGCGATGATATTGGGACTTGGAACTACAATCGATTGAAATTGGAATTTCATCAGAAGTTTTATCCTATGCATCTAGTTCATCGTGATCGGAATTATATTTATACTTTTTGGCCTCATGAAGGAGAAAGTATCGCTCAAGCTTGGGGGACGCTTAAGTCAATGTTATATTCATGCCCCAATCATGAGCCCTAAAAAGAAATTAATATTCAGAACTTTTATCCTCGGCTTTCTCGTAATGATCAATCCATGCTTGATACTTCCTGTACTGGTTCTTTTATGAAGAAGACTATTGAATTCAAATGGGATTTACTGGAAAGAATTAAAAGTAACTACAAAGATTGGGAACTCAATGAAGGTAATGAGTCAGGTATAAACCTTAAGTTTGATTGTGTTAAATCTTTCATGGATACTGATGCTTTTCGTGAATTTAGCACTAAATATGGACTTGACTCTGAGATTGTAGCTTCCTTCTACGAATCGTTTGCTACTCATGTTGATCTCCCTAAGGAGAAGTGTTTTAAATATCTTCCTTCCATTGAAGTTAAAGTAGTAGAACCTATTAAAGTTGAAGAAGAAACAATTACTTATAATGTTGATCCTATTGATCTACTGCTTATATTGAGAAACCACCTTTTCTTGTTAGGATAAAGGATCATAGTAAAGCTTCAAATGTGGTTTTTAAGAGTTGTACTAGAACACCTACACCCCTGAACAAATTAAATTTGAACCTAGTATTGCTATGGTTAAAGATCTCTTGGTCGATAATATTGATGGGCATGTTATTTATTTCTTTCATGAAGCTGCTAGAATTGCCAAACCCGATGATAATGATAAACATAGACCTGTTGTTGGCATGCTTGTTGTCTCTGTTAAAATAGGAGATCATTGTTATCATGGCTTATGTGATATGGGTGCTAGTGTGTCTGCAATTCCTTTTACTTTATATCAAGAAATAATGAATGATATTGCACCTGCTGAGCTAGAAGATATTGATGTTGCTATTAAGCTTGCCAATAGAGATACTACATCACCAATTGGGATTGTTAGAGATGTCTAAGTATTGTGTGCGAAAATAAAATACCCTACTGATTTTCTTGTTCTTGGTTCCCCACAAGATGATTTTTGTCCCATTTTATTTGGCAGACCTTTCTTGAACACTGTTAATGCTGGGATAGACTGCGAGAAAGAAATTGTTACTGTCAGTTTTGGGGATGTGTCTCATGATTTTAATTTATCTAAATTTCGTAGACAACCCCATGATAAAGAATTTCCTTGTAAAGATGAAATTATTGGTCTTGCTTCTATTGTTGTGCCTCCTACTGATCCTTTAGAAAAATATTTCCTAGACCATGAAAATGATGTGTTTATGAATGAAAGGAAGGAATTAGATGAAATATTATTTAACCAAATGCATGTTTTGAAACACAACTTGCCTGTTGAGATTCTTGGAGATCCTCCTCCACCCAAGGGTGATCCCGTGTTTGAGCTTAAGCAATTACCTGATACTTTGAAATATGCTTATCTTGATGAAAAGAAGATATATCATGTTATTATTAGTGCTAACCTTTCAGAGCATGAAGAAAAGAAATTATTGAAAACTCTGAGGAAGCACAGCGCTGCTATTGGATATACTCTTGATGATCTTAATTAAGGGCATTAGCCCCACTCTATGTCAGCACAAAATTAATATGGAGCCTGATGCTAAACCAGTCATTGATCATCAACGACGGTTGAATCCAAAGATGAAAGAAGTGGTAAGAAATGAAATATTAAAGCTTCTGGAAGCAGGTAAATATCCTATTGCTGATAGTAGATGGGTAAGTCATGTTCATTGTGTCCCTAATAAGAAGGGAGGTATTACTGTTGTTCCTAATGATAAGAATGAATTGATTCCACAAAGAATTGTTACAAGCTATAGAATGGTAATTGATTTTCACAAACTAAATAAAGCTACTAGGAAATATCATTACCCTCTACCTTTTATTGATCAAATGCTAGAAAGATTGTCCAAGCATACACACTTTTGCTTTCTAGATGGCTATTCTGGATTTTCTCAAATACCTATGGCAAAAGAGGATCAAGAAAATACTACTTTTACTTGCCCTTTCGGTACTTTTTCTTATAGATGTATGCCTTTTGGTTTTATGCAATGCACCTGCTACCTTTCAAAGATGTATGACTGCTATATTCTCTGACTTTTGTGAAAATATTGTTAGGGTTTTCACGGATGATTTCTTCGTTTACGAGACTTCTTTTGATGATTGCTTAAGCAACCTTGCCGAGTTTTGCAGAGATGTGAAGAAACTAATCTTGTCTTGAATTGGGAGAAGTGCCACTTTATGGTTAATGAAGGTATTGAAGTTGATAAAGCTAAAGTAGATGATATTGAAAAAATGTCGTGTCCTACACATATCAAAAGTATAAGAAGTTTTCTTGGTCATGCCGGTTTCTATAGGAGATTTACTAAAGACTTCTCTGAGATTTCTAGGTCTCTTTCTAATCTTATGCAAAAAGATGTCCCATTTGTTTTTGGTGATGATTGTGTAGAAGCCTTTGAAATACTTAAGAAAGCCTTGATTTCTGCACCTATTGTTCATCCACCTGATTGGATCCTACCTTTAAAATTATGTGTGATACTAGTGATTATGTTGTTGGTGTTGTTCTAGGACAAAGAGTTGATAAGAAATTAAATGTTATCCATTATGCTAGTAAAACTCTAGATAGTGACCAAAGAAATTATGCTACTACTAAGAAAGAACTTTTAGCAGTTGTTTTTGCCTGTGATAAGTTCAGATCTTATATTGTCGATTCCAAAGTAACTGTTCACACCGATCATGCTACTATTAAATATCTCATGGAAAAGAAAGATGCTAAACCTAGACTTATTAGATGGGTTCTCTTGCTACCAGAATTTGATTTGCATATTATTGATAGAAAGGGCGCAGAGAACCCCATAGCAGACAACTTGTCTAGGTTAGAAAATGTTCTTGATGACCCACTACCTATTGATGATAGCTTTCCTGATGAACAATTAGCTGTCATAAATGCTTCTCATAATGCTCCATGGTATGCTGATCATACTAATTACATTGTTGCTAAATTTACACCACCTAGTTTCACATACTAACAAACGAAAAAGTTTTTATATGACTTAAGACATTACTTTTGGGATGACCCACACCTTTGTAAAGAAGGAGTAGATGGTGTTATTAGGTGGTGTGTACCTGAGCATGAACGGGAACAGATCCTACGCAAGTGTCACTCTGAGGCCTATGGAGGACACCATGCTAGAGATAGAACTGCACACAAGGTATTACAATCTGGTTTTTATTGTCCTACTCTCTTCAAGGATGATCGTAAGTATGTCTTGTCTTGTGATGAATGTCAAAGAATTGGTAATATTAGTAGACATCGGGAAATGCCTATGAATTACTCACTTGTTATTGGACCATTTGATGTTTGAGGCTTTGATTATATGGTACCTTTTCCTTCCTTTAATGGGTATACACATATTTTAGTTGTTGTTGATTATGTTACTAAGTGGGTACAAGCTATTCTAACTAGTAGTGTTGATCATAACACTTCTATTAAAATGCTTAAAGAAGTTATTTTTCCAAGGTTTGGAGTCCCTAGATATTTGATGACTGATGGTGGTTCACACTTTATTCATGGTGCTTTCCGTAAAATGCTTGTTAAATATGATGTCAACCATAGAATTCCATCACCTTATCATACTCAGTCTAGTGGTCAAGTAGAATTGAGCAATAGAGAAATTAAATTGATCTTGCGAAAGACTGTTAATAGATCTAGAATGAATTAGTCTAAGAAACTTGATGATGCATTATGGGCTTATAGAACTGCTTATAAGAACCACATGGGTATGTCTTCGTATAAAATGGTTTATGGAAAAGCATGTCACCTACCTCTTGAATTAGAACATAAAGCTTATTGGGCAATCAAATACCTCAACTATGATTTCAAACTTGCCGGTGAAAAGAGGTTATTTGACATTAGCTCACTTGATGAATGTAGAACCCAAGCCTATGAGAATGCCAAGTTATTTAAAGAAAAAGTTAAAAGATGGAATGACAAAAGGATATAAAAGCGTGAATTTAACGTAGGTGACCATGTCTTGCTATACAACTCTCGTTTAAGATTTTTTGGAGGAAAGCATCTCTCTAAATGGGAAGGTCCTTACATTATCGAGGATGTCTATTTCCGGTGCCATCAAAATCAACAACGCCAAAGGCACTAATCCGAAGGTGGTAAACAGTCAAAGAATTAAACATTATATCTCAGGCACTCCCATAAATGTTGAGACCAATATAATTAATACCATAACACCGCAGGAGTACATAAGGGGGACTTTCCAGAATGTTTCAGGCTCCGAAAAGGAATAGGTATGCGGTATGGTAAGTAAACCGACTCCAAAACGTCTCCAATGGAAATTTTTCTCCGTTTTGGAATATTTAAAAAAATAGGAAAACTAAAAGTAGTCCGAAGAGCACATGAGGAGGCGGCAAGGCAGGGGGCGCGCCTTTGTGCCTTGTGGCCACCTCATGTGCCCTCCGGACTCCGTTTTCTTGTGGAACACTTCTTTTGGTCGGTAAAAATACATTATATAATCTCCCAAAGGTTTTCTTGTGAAAGTCCTTTGTTCTTGTGTTTGGCTAATTCTGTAGCAGTTTGGAGAAAGATGTCTTCACAAGAGTTGGTCGGGGAGAGTCGTGTCTCTCACCCGACACAGGATCCAAGGGCCTACAGCCAAGCTCAACCTTTTGGATGGTCAACGGAAGAAGAGATGGAGGCCGACCTTAAAATAGTAGACGCCATGGAGGAGGACCAACAAGCTACTTCTCGCCTTCAACCAGGAGTTCTGTTGGAGGAGCTTCAGAGCTCAACAATACCATACTCGGTCATACCTCCTAATGCTCGATTTATCTCTTATGATAACATGAAAAAGAGTGTTGCTTTTTCCCTAGCATCCAAGAAGCATCCATGGGTGATCGGAGCTCTAGTCGTCATGGGCAAACTCCGTAAGGAAATAATGGATCTCAAACAACAAATCAATAAGCTCGAGGAAGAAAATCGCATCCTGAAGGGTATTATTGCTAAGAATATTGGGTCACCACCTTTGAAGAAAGAGATCTAAATACGTGGGTATGGGCACTCCCTTGGCTTGTGCGAAGATTGGGGGAGGTGCCCCAGTATCATATCACCATCACATCTTTACCTTTATCATTTTTCTTAGTTCGATAATTTTGGTTATATCTTGATCTAGTAGGGTAAAAAAATTTAGTATGATATAGTTTTGAGTTTTGCTTTGGAGATCTATCCATGTAATCGAGTCCATGAGTTATATAATAAAGAATATTTTTGAGTTGAGGGATTTGCTTTCTTGCTATGATCTTGAGGGAATAATATGATGACTTCACATAAAAAGAAGTATGATGAATAAGATTTGTTGGGAGTTGACAAACATAGTTTTAGTCATTGTTGCAATTAATAGGGAGTAATAAAGAAAGAGAGGTCTCACATATAAATATACTATCTTGGACATCTTTTGTGATTGTGAGCACTCATTAAAATATGACATGCTAAAAAGTTGAGGTTGGACAAGCAATACAACATAATGGGTTGTGTTTTCTTATATCTGAATGGAAGTTCTATTGTCATGGATCCTCCAACATGTTGAGCTTGCTTTCCCTCTTATGCTAGCCAAATCTTTTGCACCAAGTAGAGGTACTACTTGTGCATCCAAACATCCCTTAAACCAGGTTTTCCATGAGAGTCCACCATACCTACCTATGGATTGAGTAAGATCCTTCAAGTAAGTTGTCATCGGTGCAAGCAATAAAAATTGCTCGTTACATATGAATGATCATTTAGTGTGAAGAAAATAAGCTTTATACGAACTTGTGGTATGGAAGAAATAAAAGCGACGGACTGCATAATAAAGTTCTTTATCACAAGCGGCAATACAAAGTGACATTCTTTTGCATTAAGATTTTGTGCATCCAACCATAAGAGTGCATGACAACCTCTGCTTCCCTCTGCGAAAGGCCTATCTTTTACTTTTACCTTCTACCTTTATACAAGAGTCATGGTGATCTTCACCTTTCTTTTTTATACTTTTTTCTTTTTAGCAAGCACTATGTGTTGGAGAAAGATCCATATATATATATATATATATATATATATATATATATATATCCACTCGGATGTAGGTTATCATAAAGTATTATTGTTGACATTACCCTTGAGGTAAAAGGTTGGAGGCGAAACTATAAGCCCCTATCTTTATCTGTGTCCGATTGAGGCTTTGGAATCATAAGTATCGTGTGAGTGTTAGCAATTGTGAAAGACTAAAATATAGTTGAGTATGTGGTTGCTATACAAAAGCTCTTATATTGACTCTTTCTGATATTGTGATAAATTGCAATTGCTTCAGTGACTGAGATCATAGTTTGTTGGTTTTCAATAGAGGTTCTGATTCATACTTTACCTTGTGAATGGATTGTTACTTTAGCATAAGAAATTATATGACAATATATGTTGTTGTTCTAAAGATAATCATGATGCCCTCATGTCCATATTTTATTTTATCGACACCTCTATCTCTAAACATGTGGACATATTTATCGATTTCGGCTTTCACTTGAGGACAAGCGACGTCTAAGCTTGGGGGAGTTGATACGAACATTTTGCATCATGCTTTTATATTGATATTTATTGCATTATGGGCTGTTATTGCACATTATGTGTGGCACCCCGACTCAGAGAAACCGGAACGCCTCGTATTCCAGCCCAGAGATCGAGGAGAAGTCTTTGGAATACGGCACCGCTTGACATAGAACAAATCAGGTCTTGTTACAAAGGAATATGAATACAAGTGTCTGATGTTACAAAGGATCACATCAGCACGGTGACACTACGCCTGCGATACTACACTTTCTCTATGCTAGCAGCAGAACAACTCTTAGCAGCGGAACAACGACGAAGGTGGTGAACTCCACTCCGCAGGGACTCTGGCTGGGACAAGATCTAGCTCGCACGCATGGCAACCTCGACAAGCAATCAACCAATCATGGCATCACCTGCAATCTGGCATGACACGCCAGCTCAGTATATTGAATGTACTTGCAAGCTCACAACAACCAAAAGCATCAAGGCAAGACAACAACATAGCATTAGCAGATTAATTAATTTAACAACTACTATGATATGAAGGCAACTACTAAGCATGATATGAAACTACTGCAATACTGATAAACTAACATCTCAAATTTCAATAACCATCTCACTCTTGGCTAACCGGCCAAGCAATATACCGTCTCGATCCCCTCGTGATTCACCTGATCACCTCGTGATCAAAACATCCACATGATCACCTCGTGACCACAACATCAACTGAATGATCATCCTCGAGATCATCTCAACATCATCATCATCCTGCCAAACTGTTACTGCTCACAATATATCAACATATAAATCACCTATAAGTCATTCTGTCATGTGAGTGTTGATCAAACGGTGTGACCTAGTACGAACTTATGCCCATGACCGAGGACGCGGCTATCAATAGATTAAACACACACACACACACACTCTACAGAGGTAGCGCACTTTACCCACACCACGGAACCCATGGCCTCGCACTCCCATTCGGGTGGACCAACGGCGTTCCGACAAAACCGATCTACTGCCATGACACTCTCCCGGCCACTCCGACCAACTCCCTTCTGGGCTAAGTCATGGGTGGCCCCGTGCCTACCAAAGGCATCAACGACCACAGTCGTGGCAAAACAAAAACGGTCCCAAACAGGGACATGAGCTCAAAACCAACCATGGGCACACACGGCTTATGACGTCCTACCTGATCAAGGTAGCGCCCGCGCATAACCTTCCCTCATTGGAGGCACCGGCGAGAGGCACGACAATAGACCGCATTAGTGCCTTCCCCATAAAAGGCAAATGTGGTTGCACTGGAAAAGCCCGGTTTGGTGGCACCTGACCAACTTAATGACGGAATTTATCCCCAAAATATAACAGTGATAACTGATACTCCAATATCATCTATCAACCTGTAATCCAAATCATAGAAATATCCAATAACTAATCCAAAGCATAATATCGCCATATCAAACTACTCCGAGGATAGCACTACTATCATGATGAATCCAAGAACGATAATACTACTACTCCAATTGCAAGAACAAGCTATCCAACTAAGATCCACATGCAAGCATCATCTCCAAAGTCATACTCCAAAACATAACATCAACTAGCATCATGATGGAAATAACACTAGACACTAATAATCCAATGGCAACGTGATATCCAAAGTAATACTCCAAAGCATAATACCATCATGAAAATAATGATAATAGCCACTAAAAATCCAAAGGCAACATGACATCCACATAAGATGCAAAATATTAAACCTAGAACTCCAAACAATATCATGGCAATAGCAAGATCAAACAATACTCTGAGAAATGCCATGAACAAATCACAAGTAGCTAAAACAATATTTTAAACAAGTTCAAATAATTTAAACCACTGCATTGCAAACATGCAAATGGATGGTGTGGCTTTCCTGGGGTGAAGGGATTCATCGAGAAGAAGTACGAGAAACTCGTGGAATGAATCGTGGGAAATATGTTCTCTCTCGGAGGGGGCTGATTAAGGGCAAGGGCATAGCGGTCATTTTCAGAATGTTAACACTTGGTGAAGATGATACCAACAGAATGGGCTCGACGAGACGAAGAAGTGGGCTTTGGAATCACCTCATTTGGAGTTGTGGTTGAAAAGTTATGAGGTGATGAAGATCAGGGACTTTTCTACAAAAATACCATCACAAACAAGTCCCCGAGTGGATAAGGCAGAAGCGGGTTTTGAGAATATGCTTTCCAGAGAGGAAAATATACTTATGCCCGAAGAAGAAGAGAAATGCGCTTTCGGAGGATGAAAGCGTACTCTGGGGGTTTCCGCCTCCACTTAAATGACGTGGCAGTGGCGGGACCGGGGCTTGAGTTGCTGACGAGGGGGTGCCACTGCGCTCTCTCTCTCTCCTGCCCCACTCCTTCTTCTTCTCCCCGTCGCTCGCACGCAGAACCGAAGGAGGTCGCCGGCGCAGGGGCTCGTCCGGCCGGCTCCGGCTGTCTCCCGTGGCGCTCGGCACATGGTTGAGCTCAGCGCGACACAGCGCAGGCGCCTAGACCGGTTGTGGCCGCCGAGGAGGACTAGCACTACAAGGGCAGGGGCACCGGCGGACAGGAGCTTCCGGCGACCTTGGAGACGAGGCCACCGACGGTCTGGTGAAGAAGAAAGGGGGTGAGGCGGCGTACTGAAGGTGGTAGATTCTGCTGGTGGTGGTAGGGTGGAGGGAGAGGGCCGGCACTGCCCGAATTTAGGAGAGGGTCGGCGATGGGCACGGCGGCCATGGGAGGGAGTGAGAGCTCCTTGAGCTTGAATAAGAGGCTAGGGAGGGGTCTAGGAGTGAGGCAAGGGTGATGGGGTGATCGGGAGGCCACGGGGAGGGGTTTAAATAGGCAGGCGAGGGAGGCCATGGCCGAGTGCCGCCGCTCGAGCTCGGCCAAAGCTTTGGCGAGCTCAGTGATCATGGGGAGGCCGAGGAACACGATGAGGCATTGGCAGAGGTCACGGAGAGGAAGGTGACGCAGAGGAGCAGAAGAAACGGACGGAGCGAGGACCGGGTCAAGCGGGGCACAGTGCACCCATGGCCGCGCATCGGCTAGCTTCGGCGAGGATGCTTCAGGAAGGGGAAGAGGGTCGAGGCCGACGGGTGAAGGTAGGGGAGTCAGGTCGGCACGCTTGGACGCGAGAAAACCATCAAGGTAGAGCTGCCCGACGAGTCCCGACGCCTAGAGTGCGGCCAACGCTGCCAGAGCACGTGCAAACGATGCAGTCACCACTGTGGCCGGCAAGGAGGGGACGCAAGAGACTGCCATGAGCTGTCTAGTGATGAGTCCCTGGATCACTGAGCCTGAGGGAGCTGATGGATTGACAAAAGAAGCTCTGAGGTGAAGTGAGGCATCGAGCAAAGTTTGTTGTATCAAACTTGGTCATGCACTACTGATCAACAGGAAACTGATTGGGATCAATGGAGTTGTCTCGGATGATAATCTACAGAGTACTATGATCCTGGAGGTTTTGAGGATAATTAGGCCAGAAATGAATATAGTTGCTTTGCAACTGACCAAAATGGTCCAGAATCAAGATCAAGATGGTTCACTCACATGGAGTATCAACTTGATCTGAAATTTGGCAAATCATAATGATTTGGACATATAGAGATGCTGTAAAAATTTCATACAAATTGGATTCGCCAAAATGGTACTTGCTTCACAAACACCCCCCCCCCCTGTCCAGAAACTTGCAAACATTCTAGCGAAATGTTGTCTTGATCAATTGATCCCAAAATTGGTGGAGAGAGGTTTTATGGTCACTAGAATGCTCTGGTATATTTTCATTCAAAATGAAGCAATATAAAATATACTTGCTTCACAAACTGAAAATATTGGCAGAAGCAAAGATTTGGTCATGTGCTCACATAGATATAGGGATGGAGCTGAAATTTGGAGGCGAGTGATGATATGAGCACATGAAGGAGTTTCAAAAAATTTCAAGTCATTTGGAGAACCCTAGCTATCAGTTATGTGGCGCCCCCGATTTAATCGTACACTAATCATACACGCAAACATGTACGATCAAGATGAGGGACTCGCGGGAAGATATCACAACACAACTCTACAAATAAAATAAGTCATACAAGCATCATATTACAAGCCAGGGGCCTCGAGGGCTCGAATACAAGAGCTCGATCATAGACGAGTCAGCGGAAGCAACAATATCTGAGTACAGACATAAGTTAAACAAGTTGCCATAAGATGGCTAGCACAAACTGGGATACAGATCGAAAGAGGCGCAGGCCTCCTGCCTGGGATCCTCCTAACTACTCCTGGTCGTCGTCAGCGGGCAGCACGTAGTAGTAGGCACCTCCGGTGTAGTAGGAGTTGTCGTCGAAGGTGGCGTCTGGCTCCTGGGCTCCAACATCTGGTTGCGACAACCAGGTAGAAGGGATAGGGGGAAAGAGGGAGAAAGCAACCGTGAGTACTCATCCAAAGTACTCGCAAGCAAGGAGCTATACTACATATGTATGCATTGGTATCAACTGGAATAAGGCTATTATATGTGGACTGAACTGCAGAAAGCCGGGATAAGGGGGGGATAGCTAGTCCTTTCGAAGACTACGCTTCTGGCAGCCTCCGTCTTGCAGCATGTAGAAGAGAGTAGACTGAAGTCCTCCAAGTAGCATCGCATAGCATAATCCTAACCGACGATCCTCCCCTCATCGCCCTGTGAGAGAGCGATCACCGGTTGTATCTGGCACTTGGAAGGGTGTGTTTTATTTAGTATCCGGTTCTAGTTGTCATAAGGTCAAGGTACAACTCCAAATCGTCCTGTTACCGAAGATCACAGCTATTCGAATAGATTAACTTCCCTGCAGGGGTGCACCACATAACCCAACACGCTCGATCCCATTTGGCCGGACACACTTTTCTGGGTCATGCCCGGCCTCGGAAGATCAACACGTCGCAGCCCCACCTAGACCAACAGAGAGGTCAGCACGCCGGTCTAAACCTAAGCGCCGAGGGGTCTGGGCCCATCGCCCTTAGCACACCTGCACGTTGCGTGGGCGGCCGGAAGCAGACCTAGCCTAGTGGCGTTCCAGTCCAATCCAGCGCGCGCCGCTCCGTTGCTGACGTCACGAAGGCTTCGGCTGATACCACGACGTCGAGTGCCCATAACTGTCCCTGCGTAGATGGTTAGTGCGTATAGGCCAGTAGCCAGACTCAGATCAAATACCAAGATCTCGTTAAACGTGTTAAGTATCTGCGAACGCCGACCAGGACCAGGCCCACCTCTCTCCTAGGTGGTCGGAACCTGCCCTGTCGCACCGCCTCAAAGATCCACTCGCAGGTGCTCCTACGAGCCGACCCGTCTTTAATCATGACATGTATCATGTATAAAGTAAATAGTATATACCCGTGATCACCTCCCGAGTGATCACGGCCCGATAGTATAGCACAGCAGACGGACAAGAATGTAGGGCCACAGATGGAAATACTAGCATCCTATACTAAGCAAGTAGGATTGCAGGTAAAGGTATCAACAGTAGTAGCAAGGACAGGCTATGCATCAGGATAGGAATAACGAAAGCAGTAACATGTTACACTACTCTAATGTAAGCAGTATAGAGGAGAGTAGGCGATATCTGGTGATCAAGGGGGGGGCTTGCCTGGTTGCTCTGGCAAGAGAGAGGGATCGTCAACTCCGTAGTCGTACTGGGTAGCAGCGGCGTCGGCCTCGGTGTCTATCGAGAGAAGAGGGGGGAGAAACAATAAATATATAAGCAAGCATATGCATAGTGATGCATGACATGACAAGTAACGACGTTAGAGGTGCCCTAACGCGGTAGTAGGTGATACCGGGGAAGGGGGAAACATCCGGGAAAGTATCCCCAGTGTTTCGTGTTTTCGGGCAGAGGAGCCGGAGGGGGAAAGTTGCGAGTTCGATAGGTTAGGGATGTGTGGCGGACGAACGGCCTGCGTATCCGGATTCATCTCGTCGTTCTGAGCAACTTTCATGTACAAAGTTTTTCCATCCGAGCTACGGTTTTATTTTATATTAATTTTAAAAGGTTTAAATCAATTTTAGGATTTATTTAATTATTTAAATCGACATTATCCTGAACAGTGTTTGCTAACGTCAGCATGACGTCAGCACGACGTCAGCAGTCAACCAGTCAGTTGACTGGGTCAAACTAACACGTGGGTCCTACTGTCATTGACTAAGACTAATTAAACAAGTTAATTAGTTTAATTAGTTGTTTAGTTTAATTAATCAAAATTAATTAAGTTAATTAATTCTTCAATTAATTAATTAATTAATTATTTTTATTTTTATTATATTATTTTTCCTTTTTTTTATGAAACGTTCTCAGGGGGTGGGGCCCCCATGTCATTGGCCCTAGGGGCCAAACGGGCGCGCGGGTAACGGGAAACGGGCACGGGCGTGGGCACCCGTCGAGGCTGACCCAGGTGCGGCGGACGGAGCCCAGGGGCGCCGAACCCGGGCGCCGATTGAACGGGGCCGCAGTTCGCGGCGGCGGCGAGCGCAGGGGATGGCGGCGCGCGGGCGCGTGGAGCCGGTGGCCAGGGGCGGGGCACGTCTGGGGCGCACGGGGCGCGGCTAGGCGTGGCGCAGGCGCGCGCGGAGGTGCGGTGCAGCGGTCGTGAGGCGCGGGCGTTGCGCGAGCAGCGCGCAGCCGCGGGGTGGAGGTCGTGGCTTCAGGGCGGCAGCAGGCGGGGCTGCGTCGTGGTCTAGGCGCAGCGGCGCACGCGGAGCGTGTGTGCAGGGGCGGCGTGCGGTGAGGCACGGCGGGCACGGCCAGGGTGCACGCGAGAGAGGGGGGACGGGGATCTGGCGGGCGAGCGCGCGCGAGGGCACGGGGAGGAAGAGGAGGACCGGGTGTCCTCACCAGCGTTGGTGAGCAGGGGGGCGGCGAGGCTCGGTGGAGCCTTTGGGGAGGAGGACGAGGACGCATCATCGGCGAGGAGGAGACGAGGAGGACAAAGCGACGGGCGGTGGCGAGATCCGGCGAGGAGGAGGCTGTGGCACGGGCGCGCGGGAAGGGTCGTCGCCGGCGGGCGGCTTCAGGCGATGGCGTTGAGCGGCGGGGGGGGGGGGGGAACGACGCGGTGGGATCGTGCCCTCAATCTCGATCCAGATCGGGGGAGAAGGGAGAGAGCGTGTGGGGGGAGGGGAGTGGGTGTCGGCGCTAGGTCACGGGGAGGGGAGGAGGCCTAGTAGGCCAGGGGTGCGGGAGTGGGTCGGCTGGGCCGGCCGGGCTAGCCCCGTGGCCAGTTGGGCCGAGGCCCAGCGAGGGGTGGGGCTTTTATTTTTCTTTTGTTGTTGTTTTTTTATTCTTTTCTGTTTTATTTTAGTTGCACTATATTTTTGGTTTAGTAAAATATGAAAATAGCTCCAAAAATAGTGTTTCAAATTAATCCACTGTTCTAAGAAGTTTTACCTCAGAATAAAAATAGTTTAGTATTTGGTAAAATATATTAGGAGTATAACTAATTGTTTTGATGTTGTTTTAATCACTTAAGGGTATTTAAATATTTTATAAAGATGTTGTTACTCCACCAATAATATCCATGATTTATTTGTCACATTAAGAACATTTTAGTTTTGACTTTTGAAAACTTTAATTGTTTGACTTGATTTTAAATTTGAATTCAAACTGTTTTTGAACCATCGCGAGATTAATAATAGTAACCGAGGTGACGTGGTATCATTAGCGTGAAATTACTGTAGCCTAATTATCCGGGCGTCACAATTCTCCTCCACTACAAGAAATCTCGTCCCGAGATTTAAGAGGGGAAGTGACGGGGAAGCGATTTGGTTACGAAATTCTAACGAACCCTCTCGGTCTTGGTTGATCTTCTCGAAGAGGTCGATCCATAACGTTGATGTCTTCATTTCTCTGCTTCAGATCGTCATGATGAAGTCATCATCTTTTCTTCGGAGTCTTCATCGTACGTACGAAGGTCAAGGGATAACTTCGGAAGAACGGGCCGCTACAATGTTGCTTATCTGGTAGATAACATCAGGAAAGGTAGCGGAACGTAACTCTCGAAGTGATACTTAAGAAATTATCGAGAGCAAAGTAAGAAGGGGCAATAAGAAGTTTCAAGCGGATTGGCAATCGTTGGTTGCCTGAAACAGAGTGTGAAAGGGGTTCAGAACAATGGGAATAAGTATTGCGTCTGGTACCAGATTATATCACTAGGCAGGTGGTCCATGAATTACATACGAAGTCAAGCTCGAGGAATAACTTTGGCAACAAGGTGTACAGGAGAGTCTGGTTTCGATCCTGTGGAACTGTGGGTTATGGGCCCACCATGTGGGTTAAAAAAATTTTTAGGGAGGGCGTTGTGATCATACATGATCATGATAGCAATGCAGGTCAGAGGAAAGCCTGTCAGTTATGTCGACGTCAACATCGGCACCAAGGGCGAGGGACGAAGAGAACCAGTTTCCTGCTCGTTGAATGAGGCGGACCAAAAGGCAAAGTTCTCGTCCATCGGGGGCTATCGGAATGTCATCAACAATAGTAACAGGGTCTTACTGACAGAATTGTACAACGAGGTGTTTACATAAGCAGGAGAATGTTACTGATTAGATCATATAGATCACAAGAAACGTTAAACCAACCAATGGAAAGGAAAATATGATTATCAGATTAAACAGAAAATGGAAAGGAAAATGTGTTTAAACACATATTTCAAGGGTATATCCTTCCCAAGGACAAGCAGAGTATGATATCCATGAGAGGATATAATGTAGAAAACTCTTTAGGTAGGGGAGAGAAATTTCATGACATTACCCATACAGCGGTGTTTGGATAATTGAGCAGGAAACATTTAGCATTGGGCTTCAAATGGTCTTGTTGAAAATCGGAGTACCATAGACATGCTTCGAGATAGCATTGACATGGTCATCAGGTGAAGATCAGACTTTGGAAACACAAAGGATCCATCAGGAATAACTTGTAGAATAAGTCTTACAATTTCCTCATGGAAGAATGGATAGCATTGCTAAAAGGAAAATTATAACAATAGGTCCTCCGGTCAGGTGTGTTAGGCATGACACCACCTTATCGGGTCATATAAAGATCAACGTTATATCTCTTGGAAATATGTTCCAACCATCATATCTGACCGAGATTCAGATCCGATTGGTGTCAGGATAACTCAGACTTAGGAGGCCCGAGGAGAAAAGGTGCGACACAAATTGTCGAGATGACATTGTAAGATTCTCGGGAATTGAACTATGGAAGAGAGTTCCGAAACAAGAGTTCATCATTAAATCAAGGAGAGGTGAGGAGGTGGCTGATTGACTCAGCGACAATTCATTGCGATTTTCAACGGATGGATTTTCACACTTATGTGAACAAGGAGATAACATTTGTCAGATCAATATGATGTAATGAGGTATGCTCGAGGAAATCATACACAGTTAAACATTGGTTGAAAGGTGCAACCGAAATATGGGCTTGGTAGCACGATCAATGTTCGAGTGATGATTCAGTAAGCCATAGACGTAGAATGAAACTATAGACCAATAACTTCAAGGCAATGGGGTTGCTAGAAGTTTAGTATTTACACATCACAAACCATTTGTCGGTATTCCGGTTGGAACACGAGGGCCATGAAAATAATGGTGATGGTGAGAAGCATCACTTGTATCAATAATTCATAAGAGGTGGTGAAATCCTCACGGCATACTTGACATAAAAGAAGGTAATATTCCAAGGTAAAGAAGAGCAAATGCTGGATAGCAAGGATCTCAAGGTATAACACAAAACACGAATGATTTTGTGTTTAACGGAAGGCAATAAAGTGGTCGGGGATAACACAAACCATTGAGGGGCGAGGATGGTATATCTAATCAAGAATTCGATATATATCTTGGAAGAGCTCAGGATGTTGATGATGACCACGACACATTTGTCGAGAGATTTCATGAAGATGTAATCGGTCGGCGATGACATCAAGTCAAATGATGATGCAACGAAAGTCAAATAATACTTGAAGAAGAACTCATAAGAAGTTATGCAGTTTCGTGATAATCTCAAGATACCAGAGGGGTAATACTCGATGACAAATCAAAGTAGAGGTTGGACTGGGGTATTGCTCTACAGAAGACAAGCGCTTAAACTTGCACGTGAAATGGTATTTAAAAGAGAACATGGTCGGAACCACGATTGCAAAAGGCCAGATCCCGGATATAAGATGAACTTATACCAAAGGAATAATTTAATTTAAGAGAAGTTTTAATGATAAGATCTACATCGTGTCCATGGGCATGAACACAAAGTTCAAGGTCGACTCCCACTCCTTTAATGCATAACCTTTATTTTTACTTCTCGCTTTTGATGAAGCTGTATTGTAGAAATTTTATCTAGCAAAATACCAGAAGAGTATGACTCGTGAAGACTTTTGAGTTCACACATATTAAGGAAGGCATAGGTTCAAGCCATCGAGGCTTCTTAGCACATGTACCACGAACTTCAGGAGTAAATAACACAAGCTCAAAAGTAGAGCATGGTTGACAAAGCGGAGGATACAATTTACCAAAGGCATTATATACCCGTGGAAAGGCTCACAAGGTTATTGAATATGAAGGACGATGTCGGATGAAATCCAACACTGGATCGGGCGATCCACAACGGAGCTGATGTGAGTATCGGTACTCAATCAGACAAAGAAAGAATGCACAGCATCATATTATAGAACATCTGAATAATTCGATGTTTAGATAACAAAGGAATTATGATTTTCAAATCAAGGGATCAGGAGCAAACGCTCCGATCAAGGACGGTCAAGTTGAATATACTTAGGGGTACAATCGATGGCAATCTGATTGGCCGAGGACCAGCTCACGTTTTAAATGACATCTGAGCTGGAAGGATGAATTCTACGATCTGAGTGAGGATTGCGAGAATTCGCAACATATTGAGTCAATGGACTCAAAATGATATTGACAAAGGTTGCCAATAAGATTACTATACTTATGGGATTAACCATAATGCAAGCAAGCAAGAATTTCAGGAGCAATAGGTTGCTCAGGATTTTCGGAAGACCGAATGGTATTTTGAAGAATTTTGTGAACTGCATGAATATCTGGGGATGAGCGGATACTCGATAAATGCGAGTAATTATCCGTAGTGGTATGCATGTGGTAAAGAACTGCAAGGCAGTAGGCACAAAGTATTCTCGGGGTATCTTATAATAACAAGATCGACTGGGAATAAAAGTAAGCACGACAGGTGTAAGTATTTATCCATAGGGATATTTCGGTGGTAGGGACTTGCAAAAGCAATGGCATAAGGTTTCAACAGAGTATCGGAGAGTATCTTCGAAATCCTCTAGTGCAGCCGACGATCATCTGGACTGAAGGGGGTTCTCCGGGAGAAAGTACTTTCGAGAACCTAAAGTTAGATTTTAGAAAAATCATTTAACCCGAATAGAAGAGAGATCAGAGTCCTAGAGTATAGGTCGAGGAATAAAAGATCCTAATACCACTCGATGGCGACGTGGGCCCGTAAGGCACACGGCCAAGTTAGTAAAAGTTTTTGCAATGTCTAGACTCGACTTCGGCCAAGGAGTGTGGAAGGGGGTTCCTACAGGCAGTCGGCTCTGATACCAACTTGTGGCGCCCCCGATTTAATCGTACACTAATCATACACGCAAACATGTACGATCAAGATCAGGGACTCACGGGAAGATATCACAACACAACTCTACAAATAAAAATAAGTCATACAAGCATCATATTACAAGCCAGGGGCCTCGAGGGCTCGAATACAAGAGCTCGATCATAGACGAGTCAGCGGAAGCAACAATATCTGAGTACAGACATAAGTTAAACAAGTTGCCATAAGATGGCTAGCACAAACTGGGATACAGATCGAAAGAGGCGCAGGCCTCCTGCCTGGGATCCTCCTAACTACTCCTGGTCGTCGTCAGCGGGCAGCACGTAGTAGTAGGCACCTCCGGTGTAGTAGGAGTTGTCGTCGAAGGTGGCGTTTGGCTCCTGGGCTCCAACATCTGGTTGCGACAACCAGGTAGAAGGGATAGGGGGAAAGAGGGAGAAAGGAACCGTGAGTACTCATCCAAAGTACTCGCAAGCAAGGAGCTATACTACATATGTATGCATTGGTATCAACTGGAATAAGGCTATTATATGTGGACTGAACTGCAGAAAGCCGGGATAAGGGGGGGATAGCTAGTCCTTTCGAAGACTACGCTTCTGGCAGCCTCCGTCTTGCAGCATGTAGAAGAGAGTAGACTGAAGTCCTCCAAGTAGCATCGCATAGCATAATCCTAACCGACGATCCTCCCCTCATCGCCCTGTGAGAGAGCGATCACCGGTTGTATCTGGCACTTGGAAGGGTGTGTTTTATTTAGTATCCGGTTCTAGTTGTCATAAGGTCAAGGTACAACTCCAAATCGTCCTGTTACCGAAGATCACGGCTATTCGAATAGATTAACTTCCCTGCAGGGGTGCACCACATAACCCAACACGCTCGATCCCATTTGGCCGGACACACTTTTCTGGGTCATGCCCGGCCTCGGAAGATCAACACGTCGCAGCCCCACCTAGACCAACAGAGAGGTCAGCACGCCGGTCTAAACCTAAGCGCCGAGGGGTCTGGGCCCATCGCCCTTAGCACACCTGCACGTTGCGTGGGCGGCCGGAAGCAGACCTAGCCTAGTGGCGTTCCAGTCCAATCCAGCGCGCGCCGCTCCGTTGCTGACGTCACGAAGGCTTCGGCTGATACCACGACGTCGAGTGCCCATAACTGTCCCCGCGTAGATGGTTAGTGCGTATAGGCCAGTAGCCAGACTCAGATCAAATACCAAGATCTCGTTAAATGTGTTAAGTATCTGCGAACGCCGACCAGGGCCAGGCCCACCTCTCTCCTAGGTGGTCGGAACCTGCCCTGTCGCTCCGCCTCAAAGATCCACTCGCGGGTGCTCCTACGAGCCGACCCGTCTTTAATCACGACATGTATCATGTATAAAGTAAATAGTATATACCCGTGATCACCTCCCGAGTGATCACGGCCCGATAGTATAGCACAGCAGACGGACAAGAATGTAGGGCCACAGATGGAAATACTAGCATCCTATACTAAGCAAGTAGGATTGCAGGTAAAGGTATCAACAGTAGTAGCAAGGACAGGCTATGCATCAGGATAGGAATAACGAAAGCAGTAACATGTTACACTACTCTAATGTAAGCAGTATAGAGGAGAGTAGGCGATATCTGGTGATCAAGGGGGGGGGCTTGCCTGGTTGCTCTGGCAAGAGAGAGGGATCGTCAACTCCGTAGTCATACTGGGTAGCAGCGGCGTCGGCCTCGGTGTCTATCGAGAGAAGAGGGGGGAGAAACAATAAATATATAAGCAAGCATATTCATAGTGATGCATGACATGACAAGTAACGACGTTAGAGGTGCCCTAACGCGGTAGTAGGTGATACCGGGGAAGGGGGAAACATCCGGGAAAGTATCCCCAGTGTTTCGTGTTTTCGGGCAGAGGATCCGGAGGGGGAAAGTTGCGAGTTCGATAGGTTAGGGATGTGTGGCGGACGAACGGCCTGCGTATCCGGATTCGTCTCGTCGTTCTGAGCAACTTTCATGTACAAAGTTTTTCCATCCGAGCTACGGTTTATTTTATATTAATTTTAAAAGATTTAAATCAATTTTAGGATTTATTTAATTATTTAAATCGACATTATCCTGAACAGTGTTTGCTGACGTCAGCATGACGTCAGCACGACGTCAGCAGTCAACCAGTCAGTTGACTGGGTCAAACTGACACGTGGGTCCTACTGTCATTGACTAAGACTAATTAAACAAGTTAATTAGTTGTTTAGTTTAATTAATCAAAATTAATTAAGTTACTTAATTCTTCAATTAATTAATTAATTAATTGTTTTTATTTTTATTATATTATTTTTCCTTTTTTTATGAAACGTTCTCAGGGGGTGGGGCCCCCATGTCATTGGCCCTAGGGGCCAAACGGGCGCGCGGGTAACGGGAAACGGGCGCGCGGGTAACGGGAAACGGGCACGGGCGTGGGCACCCGTCGAGGCTGAGCCAGGTGCGGCGGACGGAGCCCAGGGGCGCCGAACCCGGGCGCCGATTGAACGGGGCCGCAGTTCTCGGCGGCGGCGAGCGCAGGGGACGGCGGCGCGCGGGCGCGTGGGGCCGGTGGCCAGGGGCGAGGCACGTCTGGGGCGCACGGGGCGCGGCTAGGCGTGGCGCAGGCGCGCGCGGAGGTGCGGTGCAGCGGCCGTGAGGCGCGGGCGTTGCGCGAGCAGCGCGCAGCGCGCAGCCGCGGGGTGGAGGTCGTGGCTTCAGGGCGGCAGCAGGCGGGGCTGCGTCGTGGTCTAGGCGCAGCGGCGCACACGCGAGCGTGTGTGCAGGGGCGGCGTGCGGTGAGGCACGGCGGGCACGGCCAGGGTGCACGCGAGAGAGGGGGGGACGGGGATCTGGCGGGCGAGCGCGCGCGAGGGCACAAGGAGGAAGAGGAGGACCGGGGGTCCTCACCAGCGTTGGTGAGCAGGGGGGCGGCGAGGCTCGGTGGAGCCTTTGGGGAGGAGGACGAGGACGCATCATCGGCGAGGAGGAGACGAGGAGGACAAAGCGACGGGCGGTGGCGGGATCCAGCGAGGAGGAGGCTGTGGCACGGGCGCGCGGGAAGGGTCGTCGCCGGCGGGCGGCTTCAGGCGATGGCATTGAGCGGCGGGGGGGGGGGGGGGGAACGACGCGGTGGGATCGTGCCCTCGATCTCGATCCAGATCGGGGGAGAAGGGAGAGAGCGTGTGGGGGGGGAGGGGAGTGGGTGTCGGCGCTAGGTCACGGGGAGGGGAGGAGGCCTAGTAGGCCAGGGGGTGCGGGAGTGGGTCGACTGGGCCGGCCGGGCTAGCCCCGTGGCCAGCTGGGCCGAGGCCCAGCGAGGGGTGGGGCTTTTATTTTTCTTTTGTTGTTGTTTTTTTATTCTTTTCTGTTTTATTTTAGTTGCACTATATTTTTGGTTTAGTAAAATATGAAAATAGCTCCAAAAATAGTGTGTCAAATTAATCCACTGTTCTAAGAAGTTTTACCTCAGAATAAAAATAGTTTAGTATTTGGTAAAATATATTAGGAGTATAACTAATTGTTTTGATGTTGTTTTAATCACTTAAGGGTATTTAAATATTTTATAAAGATGTTGTTACTCCACCAATAATATCCATGATTTATTTGTCACATTAAGAACATTTTAGTTTTGACTTTTGAAAACTTTAATTGTTTGACTTGATTTTAAATTTGAATTCAAACTGTTTTTGAACCATCGCGAGATTAATAATAGTAACCGAGGTGACGTGGTATCATTAGCGTGAAATTACTGTAGCCTAATTATCCGGGCGTCACAATTCTCCTCCACTACAAGAAATCTCGTCCCGAGATTTAAGAGGGGAAGTGACGGGGAAGCGATTTGGTTACGAAATTCTAACGAACCCTCTCGGTCTTGGTTTATCTTCTCGAAGAGGTCGATCCATAACGTTGATGTCTTCATTTCTCTGCTTCAGATCGTCATTAGCGTGAAATTACTGTAGCCTAATTATCCGGGCGTCACAAGTTACTTCACAAAGCCTTCTGTCTGACAGAAACTTTGAAAATTCACCGAGCAAAGTTGGCTAGGCAAATGAAGTTCAATTTTTCCATGAGGCAACGCTTTGGATGTAGAAGCATGCCCAAAAAATTTGGGAGCAAACAAGATAATATAAATGGCACTTCCTTCACAAAATGCCATTCAGGACAGAATAGGAGAAGGAATATTGGGGAATTATTTTTGAACTGGACAAGGAATGTTTTTGGCATATTTGAGCAATATATGACCCAAAGGAATTATGAGAATTTTTTGGGAATTTTTGGGTGGACAAAAATATAGGTTGCTTCACAACCTAGGGCAATTAGGGTTATTTCTTTAATAGAAAAGGAATATTCCTTAGAAAAGAATTTTAGGGTTTGGGCTAGGATGGAAATGGCTTGGTCTTGGGATGATTTTGAGAACGAAGAGTCACTTGGGAGAAGAAATGAGGATGATCTCCCAGGTTGCAAGGCCACAGATCCACTCCAAAAAGAAAAACAAAGCAAAAACCAAATAAATCAAAAGAAAAAGGAAAGGGCCAAAAACCAGGCTGTTACATTATGGCACAATACTTATGCCTTTTGTCACTTATTTTACAAGGTTTACATGAAGAGGGAGAATGCCGACAACTGGAATTTTGGAATGGAAAAGGAGCAAATCTGAGAGACCTATTCTGCACAACTCCAAAAGTCCTAAAAATTTACGGAGAATTATTTTGCAATATATAAAAAATATTGGGTGAAGAAAGCACCCAAGGGGACCCACCAGGTAGCCACAAGGGTAGGGGCGCGCACTACGGGAATCAAGAACTTTGCCGTCTGTCATGGCTGATGGCAAAGGCATGCCTGGCGGACGGCAAAGGCCTTTGTCGTCAGCCAACAGACGGCAACACCTTTGGCTGAACAAACTATGGTAAAGGGCTCTTTGCCGTCTGCTGGCGGATGGCAAAGATGCAAAGGTCTTTTCCATGTGCCAGCATACGGCAAAGGGCCTGGACAGCACAAGTGGCAGCTTAGGTCCGTTAAGGGGTTAATGGCGTGCTTTGCCATCTGCCAGCAGACGACAAAGTGCTTGTATAGGCCAGCCCAGATGCCCCTAGGTAGCTGATATGTGGCATGCTTTGCCGTCTGCTAGCAGACGGCAAAGATGCAAAGGTATTTGTCGTCTGCTAGCAGACGGCAAAGCATGCCATATAGGTTGCACAGGTAGCTGACACGTGGCAGCTTTGTCGTCTGCTGGCTAATGGCAAAGCTCTTTGCCGTGTGCTGGCTGATGGCAAAGCTCTTTGCCGTCTACCAGCAGACGGCAAAGTGCCTGTATAGCCCTGTTTTTTCTTAAATTCAATGAATTTCACAAAATTTCACAGATATATATATACACATTTGAAAATACTTTCAACAAGCATACCAACACATATACATACCAAATCATATCCCTGCCATATCGATATGATCATCCAACACATATACATACCAAATCAAAAGTCCATATGCAACATATATATATATAGCTAGCCAACATATCCAAGAACAAGCATACAATGGTTTCATCCATACATACATATATAGGTAGCAAGTTTCACATTGTTCATCCTACAAAATCAAAACAAAAAGGAAGCACAAGGAGAAGAGTAGACTCCATCAATGCAAGCTTCCTCATCTAAAGCAAATCTGCAAATTGGGAAAGAAGAAAGTTATGAGAAGAAGACTATAAGAAGAAGACTAGCTAGAAGAAGAAGAAGAAGAAGAAGAAGAAGAATTTTTCTTCTCTTCCTTTTTCTCCTCTCCTCTTCTTTATCTTCTTCTTCTAACTAAGGTAGGTAAAAATACCATTTTTTAGCTAAGCTAGGTAAAAATGTAAGTGTAGGTCATTTTAGAGCTAAGCTAGGTAAATATGTCATTTTGGAGCTTAGTAAGATTATTATGTCATTTTTGAGGAAAATAAGCTAAGTCTATGTCATTTTGGAGGTAACAAATATTATCATGCCATTTTTGACCTAAGTATGCTAAGTATGCCATAAATGAACTGAAGAAGCTAAGTATGGGTCATTTTTGTGCTAACATAGGTGATGACGTCTTTTTTGAGCCAACTTACATAAGTATAGCTCATTTTTTTATCTAACTTAGGTAATTATGCCATTTAGGAGGAAAATAAGCTAAGTATGCATTTGTTAAGAAAAACACTAGAGAAAACTTACCCTCATCACAACAAATGCAATGAAGATGCAACTAAGGTAACAATTGATCCAAAGGCATAATGATACCAAGCCTCATTATCAATGGCATATTTTCTAATCTTCTTAATCTTCAAGCGCATTGCATCCATCTTCAAGCGCATTGCATTCATCTTCATCTTGTGATCATCGACGATATCGACAACATACAACTCCAATATCATCTTCTCTTCTTCAATTATTTTAATTTTTTCTTTCAAATACTCATTTTCTTTTTTCAACTAAATTTAACTTCTCGACAAGAGGGTCGGTTGCAATTTCCGGTTCACATACCTCCTAGATAAAAATATCTCTATGTCAACTTGATGGCCATAATTGTCATAAATGTGAAATGCAACAAATAGTTATAAAAGAAAATTTACCACATCTGAATCATAAAGCGGGCGAGGGACGACGAGGATGGATATCAAGACCATGGCACTATGTATAACAAACAATCATACAAAGTAAGAAAATTATACGAGTAACTATATAAATCACACAATCATACAAGTAACTATATAAATCAAGTACAACGTAAAAAATTGAATACCAATAATAATCTGCATCATCGGGTTCAATAAATGCTCTGGGATCAATAAATGCATCATCATCATCACTATCAGTAATGACGTGCTCATCATCATCATCAATAAATGCAGCATCATGTGGAAGTACACCTTTATGTAATCGGTCAAGCATTGACAGGTCATCCGTAGCAGTAACCTCTTCTAGTTCAGGATCTTCTTGTTCTGGCTCTGGGGTGAAGTCAGGTTCACTGTCGCTATCTACTTCAATGTTCTGGAGTGAAGTAGAGCGGTTCTTGAAACGTTTTTTTGGAAAGACGTGTTTCTTGGAAGAATTCTCCTTCATATGTGTCCGGGTTAATGTGAGGTTCATAATCCTCTTCATTGGGGGGAGGTGGTCTAACATGTGGCGCACTTCATAAACGACATCCCAACCATTGATATTTGGGTCACTTTGACAGGCCCACGGTAGATAGAAAACTTGGGTTTCCTATGGAGACGTAATATAGACATCGGGAACATCCAAATTGGTGCTTTATTTGATTTCCACTAGCCCTATATGTTCATGAGTCCTTCTAATCTCCTTCGGCTTTGATTTCCACTTACTCGATGTACGGTCGCACTTCTGTTAGGTTGCTCAAGATATACAACGAAATGGTTTGCCATTCTTCCACATCCAACGTTAAGGAATTAGAAGCACCGGCTGGTGCGACATCCCCTTTGAATAGGCTGAGGTTGGATCCACCCTTTCTAGGGTCGCCAGCATTGTACCGAGGCTTTGGATTATGCAAATGACGATTTTTGGCTTCGTAGTGTGCTGTCATGAAGTTTGATGCCTCCTTAGTAATGAATGCCTCGGCCATCGATGCTTCAATTCTACGCTTATTTTTACATTTTGCTCGAAGCGTCTTCTGCATCCTCTCAGTTGCGTAGCACCAATGATTTTGCATTCCCCCCCCAATCTAGCCTCGGTCGGGAGATGCAAAATCAAGTGCTGCATTGGATTAAATAAGCCCGGCGGAAAGATCTTCTCTAACTTGCAGATCAACTCTGGCGCCAACTCTTCCATTTCTTCTAGCAGGCCAGACAATAGTTCTTTCGCACAAAGAACATGGAAGAAATAGCTTAGCTCTGCCAGTACTAGCCATTCATCCCCAGGGATGAAGCCACGCAACATCACCGGCATTACCCGCTCAATCCATATGTGCCAATCATGACTCTTGAGACCAAATATCTTTAAGTTTTCAAGATTCGCTCCCCTCTTTAGATTCGTTGTAGACCCATCGGGGAACATCAATTGCATTTTCACACACAAGATAATTTCCCTCATAGCTGGCCTTCCAAGATTGAACCATGCCTTTGGCTTTATCCAATTATGCTTTCCTTTCGGTAGTTGCATGTTTTGTAATGGTCTATCACATAGCACCTCTAGATCGACTCTAGCCTTAGTATTATCCTTTGACTTCTGCTCTATGTCGAATAATGTACCAAAAAGTGCCTCGGCGATATTCTTTTCAGTATGCATCACGTCGGTGTTGTGTGGGCAAAGGAGGTCTTTCAAGTAAGGCAGAGCCCACAAGCATGTCTTGTGAGTCCAGGCGTGTTTAAAATTATACCCCTTGAAATACCCTGGACGCTCTGGATCTAGCTCGAGAGCGTTTAACTGATCCAGGGTCTCTTGGCCTGTCAATGCGGGTGGTGCAGAGTTTTTGACAACTCTACCTTTGGTGAAGTTCTTCTTGTCTTTCCTGAACTTATGGCGAGGATCCAGGAACTGTCTATGCAAGTCGAAGCAAGAAAACTTGCGACCGGCCTGAAGCCAACGAAACTCAAGAGCTCCCTTGCATGTGGGGCATGGGAACCTTCCATGCACACACCATCCAACGAATAGCGCATACGCCAGTAAGTCATGTGTCGAGTACATGTACCAGACATGCATTATGAAGTTCTGTTTGCTAAAGGCGTCGTATGTCTTGAACCCATTATCCCAGGCTTCTTGCAATTCGTCCTTCAGCGGGTGCATGTACACATTCATATTCTTCCCCGGATAGTTGACCCCTGGAATTATCAACGTCAGGAAAATGTTCTTTCTTTGCATAATCTGTCTGGGGGGAGATTGAGTGGAATGACAAATACGGGCCGACAACTATATTGGGTTGCCGTCAGACCAAACGCACTGAACCCATCTGTGTTGATGGCGACTCGAGGGTGCCTTCGATATGCCGCTTTTTCATGATGTAATGCATCGAAGCGCTTCCACGCTTCACCGTCTGATGTGTTCATCATCATCATCTTCCCATCTGCATCTAGTTGGGTTCTTTTTCCCATTTGTGTCATGTCATCTATCTGGCCGTCTCTTCGACCGTGAAAAGGCGTTGAAGTCTTGGTACGATTGGCATATACCGAAGAACATTAATGGGGATTTTGGTCTGCGTCTTCTCACCCATACCGTTGTCTACCACAACATACCTGGATGACTTGTAAATGGGACAATAGTTCAAGTCCGCATACTGAAGCCTAAATAAGGCACATCCTTTCTCACAGGCATGTATCTTCTCATAGGGCAACTTAAGAGCGTGAAGGATTTTTTGTAACTGGTAGATGTTTGCAGGTAGTACATGGCTTTTGGGTAGAAAACGTCCAAATACTTTCATCATCGCGTCATAGCATTCTCTGCCCAAGTTTAATTGAGCCTTCAGAGCCATTATTTGTGAGATGGCATCCAACTGACAAAGCTCAGTGTGCTCGTGGAGAGGACGTTTTGAAGACTCCAACATTTCATTGAAGGCCTTTGCAGATTCCTCCATCTCATCATCCGAGTCCCGAGCATCATCAAAGTCTTGCACCATGTCTTCCATCCCGGTACCATGCTCGTCGGTGCGACGATGAAGCACCTCAGCTCTGGCACATTGGGCAGACTCGCCATGAAATGTCCACACCGTATAACCTAGCATAAAACCCCTCTTCTGCAGGTGTTTTCCCATTTCATCCTCTGTCCTCTTGTGCCAATTGTCGCACCCGGCACAGGGGCACCAGGTTGTCCTCTGGCCATTTGCAAATGCGGCTCTCAGAAACCCCTTGGTTTTTGTTAACCATTCAATGGTCATGTCTTTCTGACTAGTGTGACCAGTGTACATCCACGCACGATCACTCATCTTGCCTAGCTACTGGACATAGAAGAAATATATATATATATATATATATATATATATCAGCTTGTATATATTCATCAGTTAATGGAGTTTGTCACTTTTATTACATCCATGCAACCTAGACGCTAATAGGTAAATATAGGTCCTAGTCCCACCCGAGTATGTGTAGATTGGGTTCCTTTTCCCATGCTCTGCTCTGGATCCGACGCAAAATTTCAGCAACACCTCCCCGCTGTTCTCCTGATACACGTCTCGGCAATAAGCATAGAGGATGTGTACCCGGATAACAATAGGGAGGCACTGACGAAATTCTGCATCAGATCCGGAGTAGAGCATATGGGAAAACGAACCCAATCTACACATACTCGGGCTATCCATCGATAAGGTTGGACAATTTGAAAGAGTGACGGTTATAAATATGCAAATGCATGCATATTTATAGATGTAACCCTTTCAAATGGGAGACGCATAGTGGTCACGCATACTGATGACTGAAGACACCTATAGCTAGCAAGTTTCATCGGCACGAAGACCAGAACAGAGCAAATGAAGGGGGGAGGAGAAGATGCCATTTATGCTCACCCACGAACGCAGGGGCGGAGCTTGTCGGATGCACGGGGAGGTCGACGAACACCAGACCCTCGCAGCGACGAAACAACTACACATTTAGAACCACCTGATCAACACAAATATGATGTTTTTATAACAAAATCAAAAAATATATGAACTAACTCATAATTCACAAATATATGACCCCGTCGGCCTCTGGAAGGCCGAAGAGCACCTTTTCAGTCAACAAGAGGCCGAAGAGGTGTCGGAGGTCGGGGTGTCGGGGTGTCGTGTCGGGGTCGGGGTGCTATGTCGGGGTTGGGGGTGCCGTGTCGGGGTCGGGGTGTCATGTCGGGGTCGGGGTGTCGGGGTGCTATGTCGTGGTCAGGGGGTCAGTGTGTCGGGGTCGGGATGGCAAATCCTCGACCCCTCGACCCCTCGGCGACCCTCGATCCTCGACCCCTTGACCATCGACCCCATCTTCTTCTTCTTCATTTTTTTCCTTTTACCACTTCTTCTACTTATTCTTCTTTTTTTCAACTTTCTTCTTCTAATTATCTAAACCTAAACCTAGCACTAACCTAAACCTACCCCTAACCTAAACCTATTAATAACCTAAACCTAAACAGCAAAGAATGGTAGAAAAAACAAAACAAAAAGGTCACCTTGGATCCAACGGTGGTGGAGGAGGAGGAGGGCGGCCTGAGCGGCGGGGCAGCGGGGCGGGGCGCCTTGCGGGTCGGGGCGCTGGGGTCGGGGCGGCGGTGGCTCGGGCACGGGGGCGGCGGCGCGGGTGAGGTGAGGGGAGAGAGGGGGAAGAGAGAGAGGTGTGGGGCGCGGGGGCGGGCGTTGGCCGGTTTTTAGTTAGGTCATAGCTCTTTGCCGTCTGCTAGCAAATGGCAAAGAGCCTAGCTACTGGGGTGGGGCCGGGGGAAATGGCCATTAGGTTGGCCACTTTCTTTGTCGTCTGCTAGCAGACAGCAAAGAAAGTGGCCATTAGGTTGATCTCGTTAGTGGGCCACCCACCCTCTTTGTCGTCTGCTAGCAGACGGCAAAGAGCAGGCTGACAGCAAACATGATCTTTGCCGTCAGCTCATTCTTTATCGTCAGTTTTATGTAAGCTAATGGCAAAGACGTTCTTTGCCGCCAGCTAGCTGATGGCAAACAGCTGGCTGACGGCAAAGATCCTGATTCCAGTAGTGGCGCCCTACCCCCCCCCCTGGGCGTGCCCCTTGCCTTGTGGGCCACTTGGCAGGCCTCCGGTGCCCATCTTCTGCTATATGAAGGGTTTTGACCTGGAAAAAATCAAGAGGGATCTTTCGGGATGAAGCGCCGCCGTCTCAAGGCGGAACTTGGGCAGAACCAATCTAGGGCTCCGGTGGGGCTGTTCTGCCAGGGAAACTTCCCTCCCAGAGGGGGAAATCATCATCATCGTCATCACCAACAATCCTCTCATCAAGAGGGGGTCAATATACATCAACATCTTCACCAGCACCATCTCCTCTCAAACCCTAGTTCATCTCTTGTATCTGATCTTTGTCTCAAAACCTCAGATTGGTACATGTGGGTTGCTAGTAGTGTTGATTACTCCTTGTAGTTGTTGGTTTATTCAGTGGAAGATCATATGTTCAGATCCTTAATGATAATTAATACTCCTCTGATTATGAACATGAATATGCTTTGTGAGTAGTTACGTTTGTTCCTAAGGACATGGAAGAAGTCTTGTTATAAGTAATCATGTGAATTTGGTATTCGTTCGATATTTTCATGAGATGTATGTTGTCTTTCCTCTAGTGGTGTTATCTGAACATCGACTACATGACACTTCACCATGATTTGTGCCTAGGGGGAGGCAATGGGAAGTAATAAGTAGATGATGGGTTGCTAGATGACAGAAGCTTAAACCCTAGTTTATGTGTTGCTTCGTAAGGGGCTGATTTGGATCCACATGTTTCATGCTATGGTTAGATTTATCTTAATTCTACTTTCGTAGTTGCAGATGCTTGCGAGAGGGGTTAATCATAAGTAGGAGGATTGTCCAAGTAAGAACAGCACCCAGGCACCGGTCCAGACACATATCAAATTAACAAAGTAACGAACGTGAATCATATGAGCATGATGAAAACTAGCTTGACAATAATTCCCATGTGGCCTCGGGAGTACTTTGCTTTATATAAGAGTTTGTCTAGGCTTGTCCTTTGCTACAAAAAATATTGGGCCACCTTGATGCACATTTGTTACACTTGTTACCCATTACGAATTATCTTATCACACAACTATCTGTTACCAATAATTTCATTGCTTGCAAAGAATGCCTTGCTGAAAACCGCTTGTCATTTCCTTCTGCTCCTCGTTGGGTTCGGCACTCTTACTTATCGAAAGGACTATGATAGATCCCCTATACTTGTGGGTCATCAAGACTCAAGGTTTACTATAGCTTGGATTTTTTCAGGATTTGCCTCTATCCCCTGCTGGGATACAATGAACCCCAGTAGCTATCCGGCGGGGGCATGCGTTGCACTAGTGCTGGTGGGCCCCACCCAACATCCTTCAAGCTGAATCATTTCCTAAATAGAATCCTCACGTTGATCTTTTCCTTGCTGGGCAGGAAAAGAAACATCAATAATCTTCTTGTTTTAATAATCCTGACGGAGCAAGTAACCTTGGCAAGCAAACACACAAGATCAAACCTAGACTCCTTGTACCCCCCTTCAAAACGTGGCTTACCAAAATAATTAGAATATTCTTTTTCCTGATTTCCGTCAGATGCATGCACGTCCATCCCAATAGCAATTATCATCTCAATTTGAACATGTCTCTCATCTTTTCCTATGCACTGCAACACATCATCGTGCATTAACTTAACTTCTACAAGTGGTTGTTCATCTCCAGAACTTAGGCGTGGTTGCTCCAGTGTATATGCAGTGTATTTTCGGACAACACCAACTTCAGGCGAAACAACAATATTGGTATTTAAATTACATGCGGTCGTATCAACCCCAAAGACACATTTTTGGGGGGTTCGCTTCATGCTGAAATCGCGAAGGTTGTCGAAGGTTTGCTGGAGGTCATCGAGAAGACTTGAACCTTTTTTTTACTTGACCACAATGTCATCGTTGTATACCTCCGCATTAATTTTGATCTTCTTGTTGAAGCATCTCTGCACTGTTCGCTAATATGTAGCCCCCGCATTCTTGAGGCCAAAAGGCATGGTGATGTAGCAAAAGGGTCCATATGGCGTGATGAATGAGGTCGTATCTTGGTAAGACTCTTTCATCTGTATCTGGTGGTATCTGGAGTACGCATCCAGGAAACATAGGCGCTCACAGCCTGCCATGGACTCGATGGTCTGATGGATCCAGGGTAGTGGGAATGGGTCCTTGGGGCATGCTTTGTTGAGGTCAGTGTAGTCCACGCACATGCACCATGTGTTATTTTTCTTCAACACCATTATGGGGTTTGCTAGCCATTTTGGGTGCATGAGCTATCTTACGAATTTGGCCGCGAGCCGACGTGTTATTTCCTCCTCTATCACCATCCGCTTCTCTATGCTGAAGCGGCGTAGGGCTTGTTTCACCGGCCTCGCGTCCTTGCGGGCGTTTAGCCAGTGTTCGGCCGTCCTGGCTGGCACCCCTGGCATGTCAGCTGGCTTCCCTGCAAATATATCCTTGTTTGCTCGGAGGATGGCGCGGAGCTCCGCTTCTTGGCTCTCCGAGAGGTCTCCGCCGATGGTTACTGTTTTCCTAGGATCTTCCCGGTGTACCTAGAATTTCTTTGTTTGTTTGGCCAGTTGGAACATGGGCCCCGGCCTTCGATGGACCTATTCTTTTTCTTATTTTGGCGAGCTCGGCAAAATCCAAGGCGGCTTCGGCGAGCTCACATTGGCCACTTCAGCTTTGTAATCTTTTTTGAGCTCCCCATTACGGTGATCATGTCATCCGGGCTCAGCATCTTTAACTACAGATAGGTGTAAGACGGGACCACCATGAATTTCACGTATGCGGGCCTACCCAAAATTGCATTGTAACTGCTCTGGAAGGGAGTGACGCCGAACTGGATGGCCTCGCTTTGATAGTTGTGCTCGTCTCTGAAGACGACCTCAAGCTCGATCCGCCCGAGGTGGTGGATCGGGCGGCCTGGCACCACCACCTAGAAGCCCACATCCGATCTCTTCAGACTGGACAGTGAGATCTTCATCTTCTCTAGGGTGTTAGTAAAGATGATATTGAGGTCGCTGCCTCTATCCATTAGGACGCATGACAGCCGGCAATCCCCCATGATCAGATCTAATACCAAGGCGTGCTTTCCTGGATAGACGACATTTTCCGGGTGGTCCCCGACGTCGAAGGTCACCATTTCCTGGGACCACGCAAGCCTTTCACTGGTTATGTTTTTTGCTGCATAGATCGCGCATCGTACGAGCTTGTGGTTTCGGGGTGTATCCACTGTCATCAATATCATGTTCTTGGAGGCCTCGCGGCGAGGGGTCTCGCAAGCGGGCTTATGGTTGTGTGGAGCCCGCATGATGCGTATCCATGCGAGGTGGTTGGGGAGATTGTAAACCCCTTGGCCCGCCCTTGCTCATCGTACATGCGGTTGACAAGGCGTGAAGGCGAGATGTCAAGGAATTGTCCTGATCCATTAGCGACCAGCTCAAAAGAGCTAAACATGAGGCAATGGCTTGACTGGAGATCGCCGGCCTTTTCTGTTTCTCCACACCGGTTTAGGTCTCCGATCAGCGTCGCCCTAACCTGGCGCTCCAACTGACGGAGCAAAATACCGTCAGATCCCTCGGTAGGGTTCATGATGAGATCATAAGTATCGGAGTGGAGTCTGCACGCACAGTTTACCCAGGTTTGGGCCTCCGAAGAGTCATACCTTACATCTTGCATCTTCTTGTTATTCATGGTGAGGGGATACCCCATGCAAAGGATTACAATGGGTATGGGGTTTCTACCGAGAGTTTGGATCTGAGATTGGATGATGAATGAAGCCCTAGACCTCCCTTTGTATAGGTAGGGGAGGTCTAGGGTTTACACGAGGGGTAGGTGAGTCGGTTGTAATGTCGGCGTCCTATCTTGGCGATTACGAAGATTGCCTCTGGTTCCTTAGGATTTTCCTCCAGCGTTGGACCTAGTAGGCCCCTTACATTAGGTATCACGGGTACAGGACCCGTCACTTAAAATCTTAAAGTTTGATTAGTGGTGTGCATCCTAGATGTTAAATGTTGTTGAACATCACACTAGCAGCGTTTAGGCGGAAAAACACGCTGCTAACTGCACTAATATATTATGTTGTTCTAAAATAGCAAACCCACCTCATATAAAACCAAAAAATGGAGATGTGCTTTGATTTGTCCACATTAGATGTGTAAAAAAATTAGGTTGCAAAAAATAGCAACACAACCTTGCCCCCTCACAAATCGGACACTTCCTCCCTTGGAACCTTACGAGTCTCCCATTACATCGATAGGTCGTTAACATATCCCATAACTTTTGCGTAACACATTAAATTGTTAATCACATATCTAGTGATCACATGCATGATGACACCATGCAAAGTTTATTTTTCTCAAACAACATTTACAACATTTTGTAAATCTGCTTAAAATCTTAAAGTTTGATTAGCAGCGTACACCCTGGATGGTAAACACTGCTAAACATCACACTAGCAGCGTTCGGGCAGAAAACACATTGCTATTGCACTAGTATACTATGTTGTTCTAAAATAGCAAACCCACCTCGTATAAATCAAAAAATTGGAGGTGCAACTTTGATTTGATTGCATTAGATGAGTACAAGATTTTTAGGTCACACAAATAGCAACACTACCTGCCCCCCTCACATATCGGACACTTCCTCCTTTGAACCAACAAATCTCCCCTGACATCAATAGATCGTTAACATATCTCATAATTTTGTGTAACACATTGAATTTTTAACCACATATCTAGTGATCAAATGCATGATTAGACCATGCAAAGTTGTTTTTTCAAAGAGCATTTACAACATTTTGTAAATCTACTTAAAATCTTAAAGTTTGATTATAAGTGTTCACCTTTGATGGTAAACACTGCTAAACATCACACTAGCAGCGTTCGGGCATGAAAACACGCTGCTAAATGCATTAATATATTATGTTGTTCTAAAATGGCAAACCCACCTCACATATACAAAAATTCGATATGCAGGTTTGAGTTTTCTGCATAGATGTATACAAGATTTTTAGGTCACAAAAATAGCAACACTACCTAGCCCCCTCACACATCGGACACTTCCCCTCCTTCGAACCTACAAATCTCCCCTGACATTGATAGTTCGTTAACATATCTCATAACTTTGGCATAACACATTGAATTTCTAACCACATATTCTAGTGATTACATGCATGATGACACCATGCAAAGTTTTTGTTTCAAACAACATTTACAACACTTTCTAAATCTGCTTAGAACACTATAATTTTTGCTCTATTTTGTGGCATTTCACTTGTGTCACGTAAAACTGTGTTTCATCATGGAAAATACCCTGGTGAAGTTTTCCGGCCATCACCTTCACCATCACTGAAGCGTCGTCACAGAAAATAAAATCTTGACGATTACATGCATGATGACACCATGCAAAGTTTTGTTTCAAACAACATTTACAACACTTTCTAAATCTTCTTAGAACACTATAATTTTTGCTCTATTTTGTGGCATTTCACTTGTGTCACGTAAAACTGTGTTTCATCACGGAAAATACCCTGGTGAAGTTTTCCGGCCATCACCTTCACCATCACTGAAGTGTCGTCACAGAAAATAAAATCTTGACGGTACCACTTCCTCCATCACGGAAGATCATGTCTTAGGTGACGAACCCAATCCGTCGCCAAAGCTCCACGATGGCCAAAAAATGTCACTAGAATCGTCACTATATACGACTTGCTCGTCCCTTATCATAGTTTTCGGTGAAAATACATATATCACTAACAACCGACCCACCATGTTTCACCAGTCAACATTTCTGACATACGAGCTGACATGGCATCTTACAGCTGGGCTTGGCCGAGGTTTTATCACTAATGGTGGCTCTCACTAACAATCAAATTTGACCAGTCAAAGATCCTGGCATGTGGGCCCACAGGATGCTGACGTGGCTGCTGTGACGCCCTCGATTCAATCATACACTAATCATACACACAAATGTGTACGATCAAGATCAAGGACTCATGGGAAGATATCAAAACACAACTCTAGACACAAAATAAAATAAAACAAGCTTTATATTACAAGCCAGGGGCCTTGAGGGCTCGAATACATAAGCTCGAATACACAAGAGTCCGCGGAAGCAACAATATCTGAGTATAGATATAAGTTAGACAATTTTGCCTTAAGAAGGCTAGCAAAAAAAATAACAATGATTGAAAAGGCAAGGCCTCCTGCCTGGGAGCCTCCTAACTACTCCTGGTCGTCGGCAGTCTCCACGTAGTAGTAGGCATCGGCGGTGGCATCTGGCTTCTGGGCTCCGGCATCTAGTTGCATCAACCGAAAAGAAGAAGAAAGGGGGAAAGGGGGGAGAGAAGCAACCGTGAGTACTCATCCGAAGTACTCAGCAAGAAAGGATCTACACTACATATGCAACATTATCAAAGGAAGGCTTTATATGTAGACTGGGCTGTAGAAATGCCAGAATAAGAGGGGGAGAAGCTAGTCCTATCGAAGACTAGCATCTTCTGGAAACCACCATCTTGCAGCAACAAGAGGGAGTAGAGTAGCATAAAGTAAAGTAGTAGTAGTGTTATCAACCTTGGCCAGAGATCCTTTCTCGACTCCCTGCGAGAAAGCAATCCCAGAGCCATACTATCCATTTCTCATATCCATGTCTCATCTCAAGTATCCAGTTCTAGTTGGATCGATCGGGATACAACTCCAAGTGTCCGTTACCGTAGGACAGGCTATCGATAGATGTTTTCTTCCCTGCAGGGGTGCACCAACTTACCCACCATGCTCGATTAACTCTGGCCGGACACACTTTCCTGGGTCATGCCTGGCCTCGGCCAAACAATACGCCGCAACCTGACCTAGGCTTAATAGAGAGGTTAGCACGCCGGACTAAACCTATGCCCCCAGGGGTCTTGGGCCATCGCCCCGGGAACTCCTGCATGTTGTGTGGGCGGCCGGTGAGCAGACCAAGCTACCTCCTTAAAAAAGGTAGGAGCTTACCAGTCCAACCCAGTGCGCACCTCTCAGTCACTGACGTCTAATAAGCTTCGGCTAATGCATACGACGCAGAACGCCCATACTATGCCCACGTGATGGTTAGTGCTATCAGGCCAGAGGCCCCTCGGATCAAATATCCAAATCGTAGTGGATTAGGAACGTGCAGTAACAAGCAGAGACTCACGAAAGATGTGACCCCGTCGCCCTGTCTCGAGGACTTGCGGCAAGGGCTAAGAATGCCCGGCCACACCTTGTAAGAATCTCGCGGGCACCTTCCAGGTCAACCCGACTCCACATCACTCGCAAATAAGCTCGCGCGGGTACCCCTCAGGGCCGACCCGTCGTTAGTAACATGGTTCAGTGTAAAGTCATAGTAACCATAGTAACCGTGTGTCCAAACATCAAGGGGAAAACCCAAGGAATCACCCCCGGTGAATTCCACTCGATGTAATCATCAAGGTGAATGTAAGAGGATCCACCCTCGAGATTCACACTTGAGGGGTTGCACGACAGAGCCGTATCGTAAGTGGTTAAGGAGGAAATCACCCTCGATGACCACGACTGGATAGCTACACTACAGAGATCTCATCAGGAGTGATGTATAAGGTTCCACCCTCGGCACTCGATGGTAACTCTGCAGAGTCGAGCAACAAAAAGGGGTGTGATGTGATGTGAGGTGTCGGGCTATGGTCTTCGATCCCGTTGAGCGGGTCTTCGATGATGAAGCAGGGGCAACAAGGACAAGGTGGGGTCACAGATGGATCACTAACCAACCTATACTAAGTAGTTTAGGATAAGCAGGTAGGTAACAATAAGCAGGTTACAAAAGTAGGCTATGCATCAGAATAGGAGCAATCAATTACAGTAGCAAAATCTAATGCAACATTGAGAGAATGGAATGGATGATATCGGGATGATCAAAGGGGGGGCTTGCCTGGAAGCTCTGCTGAAAAGGAAGAAGTGTCGTCGTCGACGTAGTCGATCACAGGGGCAGCATCGGTCTTGGGGTCTACTAGAGAGAAGAGGGGGAAGAAACAGTAAATACAGAGCAAACAAAGCATCACAAGGCATAACATGGCAATACGCAGCGCTAGGAGTGTTCTAACGTAGTGCTTCACGAAACAGGTGAAGGGGGAATTCAACCGGGAAGGTATTCCCGGTTCCGGACCTGTGTCAGACAGATGACCAGAGGGGGAATGTTCCATATTCAGATAGTTAGAGGCATCTCACAGGAAAACGGACCGCGGATTCGGATTCATTGGATTTTACTGAGCAACTTTCATGTATAAAGTTTTTCGATCCGAGCTACAGTTATTTTTCTACGATTTTTCAAAGATTTAAAAAATTTCTGGAATTATATAAATTAACAGAAAAGAAATACTACGTCAAGATGACATCACTGTGACATCAACAGTCAACAGGACGGCTGACCAGGTCAAACTGACCACTGGGTCCCAACTGTCATAGACATAGGGGCTAACAGTGTTCTATTTTAACTAACCAGAGTTAATTAGCTATTGGACCCCACCTGTCAGTGACTCAATAACTAACTAATTAATTTTAATTATAAAAACGTTTTAATTAGAGGATTAAGCGGTGGGGCCCGCACGTCAGAGGCTGGGGGCTACCTAGTCAGCACAGTTGACTAGGTCAACTGGTCAACAGGGGGCCAGGGCCCACTGGCAGTGACCTAGGGGGTGGCCCCATGTGTGCCAGCTCAGCAGAGCCGCCGGAGTAGCTCCGGCAAGCTCGCGCGCAGCGGCCGAACGCCGGCGAGCGTCGGGATTCATCTACGGGACACCAAATCGAGCGTTGTCTCTTGCGTTCGAAAGAGGAGAGTGCCCCGCGTCTACCTACGTCGTCGGAACGCGTGGGGGTGGCCGGAAACAACGCTAGTGACGAACGCGGCAGACGGCAGTTCGGGCGCGGACGGGGATCGTGCTACGGGGCTCCAAAACGACTGCGGCTGGTCGCATTCGAACATGGAGACGAAGCCGTGTCGAACGGCATCGGTGGAAGCGGCTGAGGCGACCAGGAACGTCGACGGCGACCACCGCGGGCGGCGCCAGATTTCAGGCGAAGGTGGTTTCGGTGCTACGGGGCACGGCAAGCGATGTGGAGAGCGACGTTGGGCTCCTATGAGCCCCAGGAGCTCGACTACGAGATCGGACGCGAGCTTGGGCCACGGTGGCCATGACGGTGGGGTGATCTGCGGCGACGAGCTAGCTAGGGGGAATCACGCGGTGCGAGGAGAAGAATGGAGGGAGGGAGGAGCTCACCGAGCGGCTACGAAAAGCCTGCGACAGCTTAGGAGCGCAGAGGTGGTCAGAGACGGAGAAGATCGCTGGAGCCTGAGAAGAGAGGGGGTGGCTCGATCTGCTGCCTGTGATGCTCCTCGAGCTCGATGGCAAGGCGTAGTCGAGGTAGAGGTCGACGGCGCGCCTTGTGGATGTGCTGGCGAGGCGCGGGGTGGGCGGCGGCCACGGCTACGGCACAGCCATGGCGACGGCGACGCTTGGTTGAGGTGGGGAATGAGGGGGGAGCAAGGAGGGATCTGGTAGAAGAGGGAGAGGCGGAGCGGGCGACAGTGGAGAGCGGGGGGAGATGACCGAGGCGTCTGGAACCTTATCCCCTCGTCGGGCGTCGCCGGCAAGGTGGTTGGACGGCGACGGGCGCGTGCTGTCTTGCCCGGTCGAAGGAACAGGAAGCGACCGGGGGAGGGGGAGGGGGCCGGCCTAGCTGGGCCAGTTGGCTCGGGCCAGGCACTGTGCACTTGGCCCAGTGCATAGTGGCCTGTGCTCTTTCATTCATTTTTGTTAATAAAATCTTTTGTTTATTTAACCGAGATAGAAAGGGAATTATTTGGGCAACTATTTCACTTAGCAAAAATTTGGGAGGTGTCCCATTAAATCCCTGGTGATTATAGACAGTGCCAAAAAAAATTGGAGACCAGAAGAATTCATTTGGTATTTTCCATAGATAGGATAGCATTTAAAAATGCTGAATTGGTGTTGTTTTAATTAATAATGCTCATCTTTGCACAAAAGTGATGTTGTGTTCCTTAACAAATAATTGTTATGGAATTTTTGACAAATGATGAACATTTTTGCAGCAACTTTTGGGCAACTTCAAACTTCTCTTGAATTTGAATTGACTGGAATTTCCAAATGGGGTATTGAACAAAGGTGATTAAGAACTGTTTGGAAAATGATTAGTTTAATCACAGAGGGTTACTGTAGCATGACATTGGGGGTGTTACAGATGCTTACATGTGGATCCGGAAGCTAGTGACGACACGCATTTCCATCACAATTTGTTCAATGTTGGAACTGGCAACCTAATTTAAATTAGTATTTGAACTTTAAAATTAGTAAAATTTCAAAAATGAGAATGAAATGACTTTCTTTATCACTAAAAACAAACATGCTTGACACAATTATAATAACGATTAGCCAACTGAGGAAGTATCACACACGACATGAAAGAAAATAGATAGAGTACCACACATTAGAAAATATAATAAGGGACGACCAAAGTTTTCGGGCGAAGAGCACCATTAGGGTTGTGACATGCTATTGTTAGAGCCCCCCTAAGTGGGTTGCGACATGATGTTATCAGAGCCGTCGTGCATCTTCCTTAAGAGAAAAACAAAAGCTCCTTCTAGTTCTGATTGCTTCTTTTCCATAGAAACGAATTTCTCCTCTTGTTCATTCTTAAGAGCTGCAATTTCATCTCTTCGATTTCCTATTGCTATGTTGCTATTCTGGCATTCAGCTCTTGTTGATACATGTCAGTTGTTGATCTTGCAGCTAGCTCCTTAGTTACAAGCCTCTCTTCAATCTGGAGGCAGAAGACTCTCCCATACTTGTGAGAAACGTGCTATGCTTGGTAAAATCCTTAAGAACCTCTGCAACAATTTGCACATCTGTTTTTGGCTCTTCACCTTCTGCTGAAGTTGCGTTTTGCTTTTCCTTCATTTCCTTCCGCAATATGATTGAAGCATTGTTGGTACATTGTTAGAAACATAATATTTTGGGTGGCACAATACAGGTGAAATCTAAAAATTGTAGAACGCGTACGAGTGTCGTTGCTGCAGTCTCACTCTTGACCGCCATCCTTCTTTATGGTGTGGGTTGCTTCAAAAAATTCAACAATTGTAGGTTTCTAGTTTTGCTCATTACACTAGTACATCAAACAGGACATGGTAAACATTATTTCCACATGCCATTTACTTATGAAAAAATATGATAATTTGCATGTAGGAAGCTGAGGTGCTTACCTTACTGTGATAAGCTGCAATGTAGCATCTAGAGCCAATAGTTTGGTGGAGTTTCACAGCACTTCGGTTTGCTTTACTGTTGGCACATATCTCCTATGGATTGATGCATAAATTTTATGGTATAGTAAAGGTTGAATCTGTTAGATTAAGCACGAATTAGCTGGTAGTGCTCATCCTTCCACTGTTTACTGGATCTTTCCATTCTTTATCTATAACTAGTAAATGTGCACGTTAATATTTAGGCAATATATTAATTGCACACGGATATTAGATATGCTATTATTTGTGTGTTAATTATGTGATTAAAGAAATCTTTGGTATGATGCTAATTGCATGTTCAACACGTTGAACGCTCGCCATTGGAGTAGTCTAGGTCGCTGGATTGACTTAATTTGATGGCCGAGATCAGTTGGATCTGCCCTTTTGGGTCTTTTTATGTTGGTATAGACAATCAATGGCTTCAACTGCAATGCTTACTCATCGATGAGATTTTTAACCTCATTGTAATATTTCATCTTGAGTCGGTGCATGTGTGACCACCCTCTTTTCTGAATGATACCTTTAGTCACTACTTTGGCCAATGGAGCGTTATTTGAAAACTCAAACTTTAGTTGCGGACATCATACACACGGCAAATTTGACAATTTTGACCTCGGAACAAAATCAAATCATAGAATGAACTGCCCATGAAAGTATTTCACGCAGCTGACCTTTTTGTGTGGCGCCTGCGCACACCCTACGGTTCAGTGCCTAGCCCTGGGGCGTTGCACCTCTGTCCACCGTGGCAGCCCCTGGGCCCGCACCCAGCAGTGCAACGCCTCCGAGCCAGGTGCCACACGTTTAATGTGCAGCGCCTGGTGCTTGGGCGCTGCATTGTGACTTATCCAGCTGCTTGGCTGGCCCCCAGCCCACACACCCCAACCCGAGCTCTGCCCCCTCTCAAATCCTCTCCCAAATCTTGCAAATTTGAAGAATTTGTCCATGGATTTTGAAGCCAAACCCTCCCTCAATGTAATCTTCTCTGATCCCCTTGTTTTTATCCAAGTAATGTTATCAAATTTCTCATTTGTTGCTAGTTTGGGGAAACCCTAGTTTTGTTTGGATCTAGAGATTTGCATGGAGATGTGAGATGTTTGTTTGCCAATTTCCTATGATTAGGCTTGTTAGTATGTTAGGGTTATTCTTATGGGTTTTCTTATGTTGGTGGTAGTGTTAGGTTTAGGGCTAGGGTTAGGGTTGTTGTTTCATATATATTTTAGGGTTTGTATTCCGTGTTAATCCTTGGATTAGTACTCATGGAAGCAATGTTACATTGTGTTGTTTGAATGCTTATAGGGATGGGAAGAACATGTGTGTTTGTTCATCATGGGGACAAAGATGCCTTCTTGAAAGGCAATATTGAACTGGACCCGGATGAGCTTGACATGGTGTTTGATAGTAGTCCTAGCTATGCAGAGCTCATGCAACAAGTGAGGAAAGATTTGAATTGGATGGACCCTAGTGATATCGTTGAGTTGGAGGGAAGGCATAATGTTGGTTTTGGAATGCACATCTGTTGGAAGACAATGCATGTCAACTCATAGCAACGTTGGGTTGCATACAAGGAGACGGTGGCCGAATCACTAGACAAGGCTCTTGAGTTATTTGCAACGAAGAAGGTTGATTCAAGTTTGCATTTGGACTTGAACCGGAACCCCTCCCCTTTGGTTGCCAGTAGCCCCCCACCCTTGAAGCGAGATGAAATTGTTGAACCTATTTTGACCCAAGAAGTGAGGCCAACATTGAGCACGTTTCCAAACAACCAAAATGAAGCTTTGCAAGAGGAGAATGATGAGTATGCGGATGATGACAATGAAGTTGATCTCCATGACAACAATGTGGGTGATCTCGACAAATATCATTTACAAAAGACAATGGACCATTGCATCCCTTATTCCCGTGTCTATGCATCGGATTCGGATGATGAAGGTCCTGATGAACAAGTTAATGAGGAGGGGTTCACGGTGAAGGAGGCCGAAGCTTTTGAGAAGGTATTCGGTCATGATCATCGGACTACATTGTTCAAGGATGTTAGTCTCACGGATGAAGCCGTGGTAGATGGTGGCCAAGGTATATCTCTTGGGGTTAGGCCAAGATCTCATCGTGATTTGGATGACGGCAAGAACGGGATTGCTAAAGGGTCTAAGTTCGATACCTTCTTGGAATTGAAGATGTGGCTCGACAACTACTCGGTTACGCATTATCGTCCACACAAGGTGGTGAACTCGGACGTCAATGTGCGCTACATGGTTGCATGTGCATGTGAAGATGAAATATGTCTGTGGATTGTGCGTGCAAGACCATGGAAAGGAGGTCCCACTTCGCACGTAGTGAGTTGTGTGCCAACTCACATGTGCCGAGGCAAAAGGGTGGATGGCAAGATTATGTCCCAAGATCATAGACAACTCACGTCCGATTTCATCGCTTACAGGCTCTCCAACTCAATATCCACACTTCCAACAATGAGCATCCAACATGTCATTGACCTTGTGAAAGCCATCTTTCATTACAAGGTGAAGTACGGCAAGGCATGGAAGGCGAAGCAAGCCGCATTTAAGATGTTGTATGGTACTTGGGAGGAAGCATACAACTGAATACCTAGGTTGTTGTTAGCCATGGGCGCCACAAACCCGGGCATGGTTCATGTGGTCGAGGCTCATGGGGAAAAACAACGGTTCATGAAGGAAGGAAAGTCCGAGTATTTGGCCGTGCATTTTGGGCGTTCGAGCAATGCGTGAGGGCTTTCGAACACTGTAGGCCGGTCATCGCCATTGATGGCACGTTCTTGACTGGACAATACAAGGGCACCTTGTTGGTTGTGATAGCAAGTGATGCCAATAACCGGGTGTTGCCATTGGCATTTGCTTTGGTTGAGGTGGAGAACAATGACAACTGGGAGTGGTTTTTGCGTCTTTTTAGGACGAAGGTGTTACCCGCTCAAAGGGAAATTTGTGTCATATCGAATCGGCATCAAGGAATTCTTAACGCGGTGGAGATTGACATTCCCGGGCATGCTCCGTTGCACCATCGATGGTGCATGATGCACTTTTGTTCGAACTTCTATAGGGCATGTGGCCTTAAGGAGTTGGCCGATGATCTTCAAGATTGTTGTCTCGCTTTCTCCAAGAAGCGGTTTGCCACTTTGTTCAACAAATTTCTCGCACACAAAAAACTTGATCCCGGGGGTCAAGACTTTCTCAATAGGCACATTCAATACCGGAACAAGTGGGCGCATGCTTTTGATGAACATGGCCGAAGATACGGTCAAATGACAAGCAATATGGCCGAATGCTTCAATAGGGTGCTCAAAGGTGCACGTGGATTACCCGTGACTGCAATAGTTCAATACACATTTGACAAGATGAATGCGTACTTTGTAAAGTACTCGATGGAAATGGATGCACAGATAGCGGGTGAGAACCCGCGCAAGTACAAGTACAAGTTCCCACCCAAGGTTGATGAATGGTTGGAATTTCAATCATGGAAGGTGGACTTAGAAGAAGCTATATTATATGACAACGAAGAGTGGAAGTACGAAGTGAAAGAGCCAGGAGGAACCACAAACGATGGCCGCCAACATGGAGGTCGGGCTTTCAAGGTGTCGTTAACACAATGTGATTGCTCTTGCGGAAGGCCATTGTTGCTTCATCTCCCATGCTCACACTTGTATACCGCTGGTCGCGTTAGGAATGTGGACATCAATCACCCACGCACCGTGAGGGAGTCGGAGTTCTCAATCATGACGGTCAAAAAAACATGGGCTCCCCACTTTCACCCGTACTTTGACCAATCACAATGGCCAGAGTACCATGGAGTTCAACTATGGCCGGATCCGGAGTTGAAGATTGTTAAACGGGGTAGACGTAAGACAAAGCATCTTAGAGGCGACATGGACGGATGGGGCCATGGTGGCCGCCGCGAAGCGCGCAACGACCAATTCCAAGAGCCTCGTGAGAGCTCTCGTTGTGGGGAGTGCAAAGGTCATGGCCACAACAAAAGAAAATGTATGAAACCAAGGAAAAGGTCCAAAAAATGACACAAGCACAAGCCAACAAGGAGCTACACAAGGGAGCCAACCAAGTGGTAGACAACAAGTGCCAAGCCAACTAAGAGGTAGCCAACAGTGCGAAGGCAACCACGTGGTAGCCAACCTAGTGGTAGCCAACAAGTGCCAAGGCAACCAAGTGGTAGCCAACAAGTGCCAAGGCAACCAAGTGGTAGCCAACAAGTGCCAAGGCAACCAAGTGGTAGCCAACCTAGTGGTAGCCAACAAGTGCCAAGCCAACCAAGTGGTAGCCAACCTAGTGGTAGCCAACAAGTGCCAAGGCAACCAAGTGGTAGCCAACAAGTGCCAAGCCAACCAAGTGTTAGCCAAAGAGGATCTAGGCAACAAAGAGGTCGGCAACTAGGACTTACAAAAGGCCGTGGTGGTGGTAGAGCTCGTGGTGGTGGTGGTGTTGGCCGTGGTGATGGTCTTGGTCGTGGTGATGGTGTTGGCCTTCGTGATGGTCTTGGCCTTGGTGGTGGACTCTGTTAGGCAACATAGTAATTTCAAAAAAAAAAAATCCTACGCACACTCAGGATCATGGTGATGCATAGCAACGAGAGGGGAGAATGTATCCACGTACCCTCGTAGACCGAAAGCGGAAGCGTTAGCACAACGCGGTTGATGTAGTCGTACGTCTTCACGATCCGACCGATCCAAGTACCGAACGTACGGCACCTCCAAGTTCAGCACATGTTCAGCTCGATGACGTCCCGCGAACTCCGATCCAGCAGAGCTTCACGGGAAAGTTCTATCAGCACGACGGCATGATGACGGTGATGATGATGCTACCGACGCAGGGCTTCGCCTAAGCACCGCTACGATATGACCGAGGTGGATTATGGTGGAGGGGGGCACCGCACACGGCTAAAAGATCAATGATCAATTATTGTGTCTCCAAGGGGTGCCCCCCTCCCCGTATATAAAGGAGTGGAGGAGGGGGAGGGTCGGCCCTCTCTATGGCGCACCCTAGGGGAGTCCTACTCCCATCGAGAGTAGGATTCCCCTTTTCCTAGTAGAACAAGGAGCCCTTCCAAGTAGTAGGAGTAGGAGAGAAGGAAAGGGAAAAGAGAAGAGAAGGAAGGAGGGGGCTCCGCCACTCCCCCTAGTCCAATTCGGACTAAGCATTGGGGGGGCGCAGCCTCTCCTCTCTCTTTCCCCTAAAGCCCAATAAGGCCCATATACTCCCCGGCGAATTCCCGTAACTCTCCAGTACTTCGTAAAATACCCGAATCACTCGGAACCTTTCTGATGTCCGAATATAGTCATCCAATATATAGATCTTTATGTCTCAACCATTTCGAGACTCCTCGTTATGTCCCCGATCTCATCCGGGACTCCGAACTACCTTTGGTACATCAAAACACATAAACTCATAATACAAATCGTCACCGAACATTAAGCGTGCGGACCCTACGGGTTCGAGAACTATGTAGACATGACCGAGACACGTCTCCGGTCAATAACCAATAGCGGAACCTGGATGCTCATATTGGCTCCTACATATTCTATGAAGATCTTTATCGGTCAAACCGCATAACAACATACGTTGTTCCCTTTGTCATCGGTATGTTACTTGCCCGAGATTCGATCGTCGGTATCTCAATACCTAGTTCAACCTCGTTACCGGAAAGTCTCTTTACTCGTTCTGTAATACATCATCCGCAACTAACTCATTAGTTACAATGCTTGCAAGGCTTATAGTGATGTGTATTACCGAGTGGGCCCAGAGATACCTCTTCGACGATCGAAGTGACAAATCCTAATCTTGAAATATGCCAACTCAACAAGTACCTTCGGAGACACCTGTAGAGCAACTTTATAATCACCCAGTTACATTGTGATATTTCGTAGCACACAAAGTGTTCCTCCGGTAAACGGGAGTTGCATAATCTCATAGTCATAGGAACATGTATAAGCCATGAAGAAAGCAATAGCAACATACTAAATGATCAAGTGCTAAGCTAACGGAATGGGTCAAGTCAATCACATCATTCTCCTAATGATGTGATCCCGTTAATCAAATGACAACTCATGTCTATGGTTAGGAAACTTAACCATCTTTGATTAACGAGCTAGTCAGGTAGAGGCATACTAGTGACACTATGTTTGTCTATGTATTCACACATGTATTATGTTTCCAGTTAATACAATTCTAGCATGAATAATAAACATTTATCATGAAATAAGAAAATAAATAATAACTTTATTATTGCCTCTAGGGCATATTTCCTTCAGTCGCCCACTTGCACTAGAGTCAATAATCTAGTTCACATCGCCATGTGATTTAACACCAATAGTTCACATCACCATGTGATTAACACCCATAGTTCACATCGTCATGTGACCAACACCCAAAGGGTTTACTAGAGTCAATAATCTTGTTCACATCGCTATGTGATTAACACCCAAAGAGTACTAAGGTCTGATCATGTTTTTCTTGTGAGAGAAGTTTAGTCTACGGGTCTGCCACATTCAGATCCGTATGTATTTTGCAAATTTTTATGTCAACAATGCTCTGCACGGAGCTACTCTAGCTAATTGCTCCCACTTTCAAAATGTATCCAGATTGAGACTTAGAGTCATCTGGATCAGTGTCAAAATTTGCATCGACGTAACCCTTTACGACAAACCTTTTGTCACCTCCATAATCAAGAAACATATCCTTATTCCACTAAGGATAATTTTGACCGTTGTCCGGTGATCTACTCCTAGATCACTATTGTACTCCCTTGCTAAATCAGTGTAGGGTATACAATAGATCTGGTACACATGATGGCATACTTTATAGAAACTATGGCTGAGGCATAGGGAATGACTTTCATTCTCTTTCTATCTTCTGCCGTGGTCGGGCTTTGAGTCTTACTCAATTTCACACCTTGTAACACAGGTCAGAACTCTTTCTTTGACTCTTCCATTTTGAACTACTTCAAAATCTTGTCAAGGTATGTACTCATTGAAAAAACTTATCAAGTGTCTTGATCTATCTCTATAGATCTTGATGCTCAATATGTAAGTAGCTTCACTGAGGTCTTTATTTTAAAAACTCCTTTCAAATACTCCTTTATGCTTTCCAGAAAATTCTACATTATTTCCGATCAACAATTCACATATATTTATCAGAAATGTTGTAATGCTCCCACTCACTCTTTTGTAAATACAGGCTTCACCACAAGTCTGTATAAAACTATATGCTTTGATCAACTCATCAAAGCATATATTCCAACTCTGAGATGCTTGCACCAGTCCATAGATGGATCGCTGGAGCTTGCACATTTTGTTAGCACCTTTAGGATTGACAAAACCTTCTGGTTGCATCATATACAACTCTTCTTTAAGAAATCCATTAAGGAATGTAGTTTTGACATCCATTTGCCAGATTTCATAAAATGTGGCAATTTGCTAACATGATTCGGACAGACTTAAGCATCGCTACGAGTGAGAAAATCTCATCATAGTCAACACCTTGAACTTTGTCAAAACTTTTTTCGACAAGTCTAGCTTTGTAGATAGTAACACTACTATCAGCGTCTGTCTTCCTCTTGAAGATCCATTTATTTTCTATGGCTTGCCGATCATCGGGCAAGTCAACCAAAGTCCACATTTTGTTCTCATACATGGATCCCATCTCAGATTTCATGGCCTCAAGCCATTTCACGGAATCTGGGCTCATCATCGCTTCCTCATAGTTTGTAGGTTCGTCATGGTCAATTAACATGATCTCCAGAACAAGATTACCGTACCACTCTGGTGCGGATCTCACTCTGGTTGACCTATGAGGTTCAGTAGTAACTTGATCTGAAGTTACATTATCATCATCATTAGCTTCCTCACTAATTGGTGTAGGAGTCACGGAACCAGATTTTTGTGATGAACTACTTTCCAATAAAGGAGCAGGTACAGTTACCTCATCAAGTTCTACTTTCCTCCGACTCACTTCTTTTGAGAGAAACTCCTTCTTTAGAAAGGATTCATTCTCAGCAACAAATATCTTGCCTTCGGATCTGTGATAGAAGGTGTACCCAACAGTTACTTTTGGGTATCCTATGAAGACGCACTTCTCCGACTTGGGTTTGAGCTTATCAAGATGAAACTTTTTCACATAAGCATCGCAACCCCAAACTTTAAGAAACGACAGCTTAGGTTTCTTGCTAAACCATAGTTCATACGGTGTCGTCTCAACGGATTTAGATGGTTCCCTTTTTAATGTGAATGCAGTTGTCTCTAATGCATAACCCCAAAACGATAGTGGTATATCGGTAAGAGACATCATAGATTGCACTATATCAAATAAAGTACGGTTATGACATTCGGACACACCATTACGTTGTGGTGTTCCAGGTGGCATGAGTTTGTGAAACTATTCCACATTGTTTTAATTGAAGACCAAACTCGTAACTCAAATATTCGCCTCTGCGATCAGATCATAGAAACTTTATTTTCTTGTTATGATGATTTTCCACTTTACTCTGAAATTCTTTGAACTTTTCAAATGTTCTAGACTTATGTTTCTTCAAGTAGATATACCCATATTTGCTCAAATCATCTGTGAAGATCAGAAAATAACAATACCCGCCGCGAGCCTCAGCACTCATCGAACCTCATACATCAGTATGTATTATATCCAATAAGTCAGTTGCTCGCTCCATTGTTCTGGAGAACAGAGTTTTAGTCATCTTTGCCCATGAGGCATGGTTCGCAAGCATCAACTGATTCATAATCAAGTGATTCCAAAAGCCCATCAGCATGGATTTTCTTCATGTGCTTTACACCAATATGACCTAAACGGCAGTGCCACAAATAAGTTGCACTATCATTATTAACTTTGCATCTTTTGGCTTCAATATTATGAACATGTGTATCACTACGATCGAGATTCAACAAACCATTTTCATTGGGTGTATAACCATGGAAGGTTTTATTCATGTAAACAGAATAACAATTATTCTCTAACTTAAATGAATAGCTGTATTGCAATAAACATGATCAAATCATATTCATGCTCAACGCAAACACCAAATAACACTTATTTAGGTTCAACACTAATCCCGAAAGTATAGGGAGTGTGCGATGATGATCATATCATTCCTGGAACTACTTCCAACACACATCGTTACTTCACCCTTAACTAGTCTCTATTCATTCTGCAACTCCCTTTCAAGTTACTACTCTTAGCAACTGAACTAGTATCAAATACCGAGGGGTTGCTATAAACACTAGTAAAGTACACATCAATAACATGTATATCCAATATACTTTTGTTCACTTTGTCATCCTTCTTATCCGCCAAATACTTGGGGCAGATCCACTTCCAGTGACTAGTCCCTTTGCAGTAAAAGCACTTAGTCTCAGGCTTAGGTCCAAACTTGGGCTTCTTCACTTGATCAGCAACTTGCTTGCCGTTCTTCTTGAAGTTCCCCTTCTTACCTTTGCCTTTTTCTTGAAACTAGTGGTCTTGTTAACCATCAACACTTGATGCTTTTCTTAATTTCTACCTTCGTCGATTTCAGCATCACGAAGAGCCTGGGAATCATTTCCATTGTCCCTTGCATATTATAGTTCATCACGAAGTTCTAGCAACTTGGTGATAGTGACTAGAGAACTCTGTCAATCACTATCTTATCTAGAAGATTAACTCCCACTTGATTCAAGTGATTGTAGTACTCAGACAATCTGAGCACATGCTTACTGGTTGAGCTATTCTCCTCCATCTTGTAGGCAAAGTAATGTCAGAGGTCTCATACCTCTCGACACGAGCATGAGTATGAAATACCAATTTCAACTCTTGGAACATCTTATATGCTCTGTGGCGTTCAAAATATTTTTGAAGTCCCAGTTCTAAGCCGTAAAGCATGGTGCACTAAACTATCAAGTAGTTATCATACCGAGCTTTTGTCAAAATGTTCAAAATGTCTGCATCTGCTCCTGCAATAGTTCTTTCACCTAGCGGTGCATCAAGGACATAATACTTCTGTGCAGCAATGAGGATAATCCTCAGATCGCGGAGCTAGTCCGCATCTTTGCTACTAACATCTTTCAACTTATTTTTCTCTAGGAACATATCAAAAATAAAGCAGGGGAGCTAAACGCGAGCTATTGATCTACAACATAGATATGCTAATACTATCAGGACTAAGTTCATGATAAATTTAAGTTCAATTAATCATATTACTTAAGAAATCCCACTTAGATAGACATCCCTCTAGTCATCTAAATGATCACGTGATCCAAATCAACTAAACCATGTCCGGTCATCATGTGAGATGGAGTAGTTTTCAATGGTGAACATCATTATGTTGATCATATCTACTATATGATTCACGCTCGAACTTTTGGTCTCCAGTGTTCCAAGGCCATATCTGCATATGCTAGGCTCGTCAAGTTTAACCCGAGTATTCTACGTGTGCAAAACTGGCTTGCACCCGTTGTAGATGAACGTAGAGCTTATCACACCCGATCATCACGTGGTGTCTCAGCACGACGAACTTTGGCAACGGTGCATACTCAGGGAGAACACTTTTATCTTAAAATTTAGTGAGAGATCATCTTATAAAGCTACCGCCGAACTAAGCAAAATAAGATGTATAAAAGATAAACATCACATGCAATCAAAAATATATGACATGATATGGCCATCATCATCTTGTGCCTTTGATCTCTCCAAAGTACTGTCATGATCTCCATTGTTACCGGCATGACACCATGATCTCCATCATCTTGATCTTTTATCAACATGTCGTCACACGGTCGTCTCACCAGTTATTGCTTTTGCAACTATTGCTATCGCATAGCAATAAAGTAAAGCAATTACATGGCACTTGCATCTTATACAATAAAGAGACAACCATAAGGCTTCTGCCAGTTGCCGATAACTTCAACAAAACATGATCGTCTCATACAACAATTTATATCTCATCACGTCTTGACCATATCACATCACAACATGCCCTGCAAAAACAAGTTAGATGTCCTCTACTTTGTTGTTGCAAGTTTTACATGGCTGCTATGGGCTGAGCAAGAACCGTTCTTACCTACGCATCAAAACCACAACGATAGTTCATCAAGTTAGTGTTGTTTTAACCTTCTCAAGGACCGGGCGTAGCCACACTCGGTTCAACTAAAGTTGGAGAAACTAACACCCGCCAGCCACCTGTGTGCAAAGCACGTCGGTAGAACCAGTCTCGCGTAAGCGTAAGCGTAATGTCGGTCCGGGCCGCTTCATCCAACAATACCGCCGAACCAAAGTGTGACATGCTGGTAAGCAGTATGACTTGTATCGCCCACAACTCACTTGTGTTCTACTCGTGCATATAACATCTACGCATAAAACCAGGCTCGGATGCCACTGTTGTGGAACGTAGTAATTTCAAAAAAAATCCTATGCACACTCAGGATCATGGTGATGCATAGCAACGAGAGGGGAGAGTGTGTCCACATACCCTCATAGACCGAAAGCGGAAGCGTTAGCACAACGCGGTTGATGTAGTCGTACGTCTTCACGATCCGACCGATCCAAGTACCGAACATACGACACCTCCGAGTTTAGCACATGTTCAGCTCGATGACGTCCCGCGAACTCCAATCCAGCAGAGCTTCACGGGAGAGTTCCGTCAGCACGACGGCGTGATGACGGTGATGATGATGCTACCGATGCAGGGCTTCACCTAAGCACCGCTACAATATGACCGAGGTGGATTATGGTGGAGGGGGGCACCGCACACGGCTAAAAGACCAATGATCAATTGTTGTGCCTCCAAGGGGTGCCCCCCTCCCCGTATATAAAGGAGTGGGGGAGGGGGAGGGTCGGCCCTCTCTATGGAGCGCCCTAGAGGAGTCCTACTCCCACCGGGAGTAGGATTCCCCTTTTCCTAGTAGAACTAGGAGCCCTTTCAAGTAGTAGGAGTAGGAGAGAAGGAAAGGGAAAAGAGAAGAGAAGGAAGGAGGGGGCGCCGCCCCTCCGCCTAGTCCAATTCAGACTAAGAATTGGGGGGCGCGCAGCCTCTCCTCTCTCTTTCCCCTAAAGCCCAATAAGGCCCATATACTCTCAGAAGAATTCTCGTAACTCTCCGGTACTCCGTAAAATACCCGAATCACTCGGAACTTTACCGATGTTCGAATATAGTCGCCCAATATATCAATCTTTACGTCTTGACCATTTCGAGACTCCTCGTTATGTCCCTGATCTCATCCGGGACTCCGGACTACCTTCGGTACATCAAAACACATAAACTCAATACAAATCGTCATCGAACGTTAAGCGTGCGGACCCTACGGGTTCGAGAACTATGTAGACATGACCGAGACACGTCTCCGGTCAATAACCAATAGCGGAACCTAGATGCTCATATTGGCTCCTACATATTCTGCGAAGATCTTTATCGGTCAAACCGCATAACAACATACGTTGTTCCATTTGTCATCGGTATGTTACTTGCCCGAGATTCGATAGTCGGTATCTCAATACCTAGTTCAATCTCGTTACCGGCAAGTCTCTTTACTCGTTCCGTAATACATCATCCCGCAACTAACTCATTAATTACTATGCTTGCAAGGCTTATAGTGATGTGTATTGCCAAGTGGGCCCAGAGATACCTCTCCGACGATTGGAGTGACAAATCCTAATCTCGAAATACGCCAACTCAACAAGTACCTTCGGAGACACCTGTAGAGCACCTTTATAATCACCCAGTTACGTTGTGACGTTTGGTAGCACACTAAGTGTTCCTCCGGTAAACGGGTGTTGCATAATCTCATAGTCATAGGAACATGTATAAGTCATGAAGAAAGCAATATCAACATACTAAACGATCAAGTGCTAAGCTAACGGAATGGGTCAAGTCAATCACATCATTCTCCTAATGATGTGATCCCGTTAATCAAATGACAACTCATGTCTATGGTTAGAAAACTTAACCATCTTTGATTAACGAGCTAGTCAAGTAGAGGCATACTAGTAACACTATGTTTGTCTATGTATTCACACATGTATTATGTTTCCGGTTAATACAATTATAGCATGAATAATAAACATTTATCATGAAATAAGGAAATAAATAATAACTTTATTATTGCCTCTATGGCATATTTCCTTCAGACTCCAAGTTCAATATTACATATAGAGGATGAAGACTAGTTCCTTGAGCGCTTTTTGGCTCCTCCCCCCCCCCCCCCTCCTGTTGGCTATCTTCTTCGCCTTCCTAGGAAGAGCAACCTGCTCCGGCTCTGGCTCCGGTTCCTCCTCGTCATCCACATAGGCATCCAAAGCCGTCATCCGCGAGGTGTCGACCGTCCTTTTGCCTCTTTGGGTGAAGTATTCAGGAGTGTATTTATTGATTCCTTTCCTAGGCTTTAGCTCGTATGCAGACCGAACTTGGTAGGTCCCCAAGGTCATATCATCGGCAACCTATTACAAAAACAAAAGATATGGAAAGACCGTGTGTCAGGATATAGGATATAGTTAGCAATGCATCAACAATTGAATATATGCTCATGCCATACCTCTTGGGTGACCACACCCACATCCTCATCCTCCAAAGGATCAGCATTGCCAGAAGTGGGATCTGATGGTGTCACCGACCTAGACCATTCTGGTGATACATACTCGGGCTCACGACAACCGAAAAGGTTTGATAGCCGCCTTAACTTTTGGCCCTGGTGCTGCAACATGTACAAGTGAATGAGACATCGAACATAGCAACACATGTTAAGTGCTAGTTTGAAGGAGATGTGAACCTTAATGAAGGCCCGAAGTGCACCTTCCCCATCGCTTTAGCCAGCCGGGGTTGTTTCTAGAATAGTCTCGGTCTCATCAGTTGCTTTCTTGATCTGGGCACGCTATGAACAGAAACGGTATTAACGTGTTAGGCAAGCGAAGATGTGAATAGTGCGAATGGAAAAGCAAAAAGGGAAAATACCACAAAGTTCATCATTGGAGCTGAAGGGATCACTGAGTTGCCTTTCCTGACTAATGTGTTGTACTGGTGCTGGGCTAGCTCATAAAACGGTGGGATCTTCCAAAATCTCATCAGCATACGCCGGCTAGCATACCTCCACATGGGTACTTGCAAGAAACCATGTGAGATAGTTGTTGAACGCGATCGGGCAGCGCTCACGAAGCTGGGCTCATTTTCTAGCCCTAGCTTGCTCCACACTAAGCACAAATTGTACGACATACTTCCTGTGATGCTTGGCCCAATCCTTGATCTTTCGCTGCTTTTTCCTATCCAACCTGCAAGTTAGAAACAGAATATTAGCACCATCAAAACCGCCGAGAAGCTGCTAAGTGCTCAAGGTTAATTTTATCTTACACGTATAGCAACTTGTCCGTGTCCTCCCACTCCGGCGGGTGTGGCTGGAACAAACCAAACTGGCGGAACACCCGATGTGGCAGGTGAAGCTCAACCGCCCAGTTGCATATGAGTGGGCACCGCATATGCCGGAGATCTCTGTCCCTAGTGCACATCGGATTCAGCCTGAACTCTCTAGGGTTACCAAAACTCTCTCATTTTCCATACGGCTCCCATTCCACCTGCAAAATGGGATAGAATGCAAAATTGATATCGAGTTACAATAGAAGCATGATAATCACTTATGCAATGTCGATTCACGTGCTCTGGCGTGATCGTGTCCAGCTCGCTCTTGTAAAACTTGTACATGGCCGAGGGATCATCCGTCGTCTCATTTAACACATCCCACTTGTAAGCCCAAGTGGGGAGCCGTAGTGGATCGTCTTTGTCGTCCCAATCCTCGTACTTCACGGTCTTCGGTCGTCCAAACGGCAAACGCTCCCAGCTCCATATGGAAAGTGCGAGCAAACAACCACCAATACTTCCAGATGGCCTACAACAGGCTTCGTCCAACTGCACATAAAAGAGAACATAGTTGAATTAACAGCAAGATCGCATTAATAATGTAGCAATGAAGTGAAAAAGAAACAACTTCATACCTGTCTATACAAGTAAGCCAGTGTCGCCGAACCCCAACTCCATTTGATATCGAAGACGGTCAACGCCTTCAGCCACATCCATGGAGCATTCTTGCCTGTGTCATCAGCAAACATAGTCATGGATATCACGTACCACATGTAGACACGAGAATATGTCTTGACCGTGTCCTCATTAGCTTCCTCAGGGCAAGTACCAAAGTGCAATGTAATCCATGTGAAAGGAGCACCGGCTATGACTCTTTCCTTCTTGTCTTCTGCTTCTGGTTCCCGAGGCTCCGGAGGAACCATACCGATAAGGGCATGCATCTGCGCGCGCCACCCATAAAAATCGGTGTTCATACATAGAGGATTCCCATCGATAGAAAGACCGGTGATCATAGCAATATCCAGGAGCGTCACGGTCATCTCCCCGGTCCGAAGATGGAAACTGTGTGTCTCCGGCCTCCAATGATCAATAAGCGCGGTGAGTGCTGCAGCATTGTTGGATGGCGTCGACCGGCTGACCAACTGAATGAAAGGGAGAAGTCCTGTCTCCCTTACATACGGTGTGTATCGCTCATCATAGCGCATCCACCCAAGGGTGACCCCGTAAGACCGAAGCATCAGAGGTGCAAGCTCCTACAAACAAACAAATCATAAAATTACATATGGAGCATCTGTGTTTGAAATAAACATGAAATTCATAACACCGACCACTTTCATTATTACCCGCTGCTCCACCGACATAGCGTACGACCGGTGTTGTTTGTCCCAGTGATCATCAAGAAGCCAAACCATCCTAACAATTTGAAACAAAGCTTTCTTGTCAACACGATTATCTCTTGAATACAAATAAACTAAAGTACACCTACTATATGCAAAATTCAAAGCATATGTATTCAAAGCATTCTTGTCAATACGAATATAATTTCAACACAAATAAACTAAACTAGGCCTACTTCATCCAAGATTCAATACAAATATCTTTTCCATAGAAATAACATGTCAACCTATCCAAACCATATCTTTTCAATAAAATCAACTAAACTAGGGTTGCAAAATTAGGTATCTAATACATGCAAGATTCTAATACATGCAACGTTCTAATCTAATCAAAGCAAACAGGGGTTCCCCAAAATCTTCAAAATAACATACATTATATGGATAGAAAGAAGGGGGTTGGAGAAGAATACCTTCTAGGATGGATTGGTGAAGGAATCCACAGACCAAATCATCATATTTGAAGAATCTGAAGAATTTGGGAGAGGGGATTGAGAGGGGGAGAGGAGAGGGCCGCCACCGCGGTTTCTTCTGTTTCTGTAACTGGTGGTGCAATGGGGTGGGTGGGGGAGGAGAAGGCCGCCGCGGCTGGATAAGTCACAGTGCAGTAGCCGAGCGCTAGGCGCTGCACATTATATGTGTGGCACCTAGTTCAGAGGCATTGCACTGCTGGGTGTGGGTCCATGGGCTACCACGGTGGACAGAGGTGCAACGCCCCCGTGCTAGGCACTGCACCGTAGGGTGTGGCACCCGCGTGACGGGCGCCACACAAAAAGGTCAACCGCGTGAAATAGTTTCACGGGCAGTTCATTCTGTGATTTGATTACGTCCCGAGGTCAAAATTGTCAAATTTGCCCATACACACATGCATGTTACAACATTTAGAGTGCAAAGATAAAAAGATGTGGTATGGCACAGTTGTCAAAGAGATCCATTTGATGGCTGACCTCAACTTCAGGAAGCAGGTTTTTATGGGCAATTTCATAACCAACCTCTGAAATAAGTTTTGCTACTTGCAGAGGGTCAATAGGTCTGTTTGCTCCCTCCATGAAGTCAACCTTCATCTTAGTTCCAGTCCTTTGTATCTCTCTTTCTAAACCATGCGATGTCCATGCTCACCTCGCCTCTTCTGGCATGAGCTGCTACTAGATGTTGTTGTGACAGGTATTCATAGGAACGTTTTCTGGTGGTGGGGTGGGGGCGGGGGGAGGGGGATTTGACCTTAACATCATCGACAATGTCTGAACCGTACAAAGGTGCACTGCTGGACCTTATAGCGCCGAGCGCGGCCCGTTGTGGTGCGTCGGGGACACCCTGTTCCTCGCGACACCGACGCTATCAAAGGCCAAGTTGTATATTGAGAGTCAATCGTAAACTAACAAGGGATCTGAACAAATGATCAAAACTCTATCTTTATTGATGATGTACTGGTGCTTATATACAATGGGAAAGGACACAACGGTTTGCTAGGGGTGCCTCTACGGGAGGCAACTGTCGTGACGGTTCCCACAAACATGGAACCGCACATCTAATGAAGCGGGGATTATCCCCCTAATAACCGCTGGTGTTATCATTTTTAACACTCCCCCTAATCACCGCTTGTCATAATAATACATCATCTTGATCAAGTCTCCTCCAAAAACCCTGTGGGAAAAATATGAGTAGTGTATGATATGTTGTGAAAACTCCTGCAAACGCAGTGAAAATAAGGAGAAAATGCGGCAACATACAATGGTTATCATCTCCGTTAACTCAATATGTAAGAACCATAGAGTTTGGAGAACAATAAACATGTCGTTATACTTTCCTAAAAACCCCGGTGGGGAAAACTGAAAGTATGACATATGATCTCATGTTGATATTACCTCATTAAAAACCTTTATGAGAACCTGTATAGTAAACTCATGAAGGAAAAAAGAGTATAATATGATGCATTGAACAGGAACAATTCAGGAAGATACTCCCCCTGATTCTTGCAAATTCTGAAGCCGTCATATACCAATTCCATGAACATATTTTCAGAATGTAGAAGTTGGTAGAGACTTGGTGAACAAATCAATCGCATGATTTGACTTACAAGATATGCAATATAGAGATATTGCTTATTATGTAACCTGTTTGCATCCGAGCAACACAAGCAACATTATCTTTGAGATAATGGTTGGTGGATGTAGCCATGAGGTCTATTACGAATACTCTTCATGAGAGGGCTATCACACCTAGTAGGAACACTAAGCTTGTCTACGATCTGACATAGTGGGGATCTGATCGATGTATCCAATGATACCGGTGTTCACATTTCTGTGAAACTAAAAAACCAGGACAAGATGTTTGATGCCTTGGAGATATCGAAAGACATTCTTGAGTACCAACCAATTTTCTTTGGTGGATCCAATGGCTTATGGAACGTTGAGTCCCAATATCACATTTCCATCATCTCTTGGTCTAAATAGATCTTTCTCTACGTATAGAGAATGAACTACCATGAGAGTTATGGATGGATAAGATTTGTCCACAATGAATTTCTCCAATATATTTTGGATATAGACAACATAGTATACCATAATGTATGAATGAAGGTGCTCAAGTTGTAGTAATGAGCGGTATTTTGGTTTACCCAAATCCTTCATTTTAAACTCCGTCATTTAGATGATTACATGTGTTGTCATTGCAGACACACAAACATGGATAATCATCATTGTAGGAGTAATCCTTGTGTATAAGGATCTCACTACGTCGGCTGTACCATATGTACCGACAAGAATAAGTCGTATAATGACTTATTGATTTTACACAATGTATGTTGCGTTTTGTATTCCGATTCAGAATTGAGATTCCATCGGAAATCAATTATATATGTCTGAATCTACTGATCCACATGGATATGTGATCACTACATCCATTAACTGCATAGATAGACGATTTTGTACTGCCAATGATATAAGTTATCGGAAAGAGATTCCACCTCTGGAGAATAGTTGGGTATCTGCGTGAACCCTTGTGCTACAATACTTGCTCTTTGTTTCACCACCTTGTTGTTCTCAATTCTATTTCCAGAAGAAAACTGGTGTACGTATTGCTTATGAATACCTTCCCATTATTGAGCAAGATCATTTCTACCTAGATTATACCCTTTGCTTGAGTTCAGTCCGTGTGTTGTTCACACTTTGCCATGGCCATGGTCTTTGGACCTGAATCATTTGAAAGGTTTTTGCAATATAGTTGAGAAATGTATGTCGACAGTTGTAGACTTCCGGTTATATGTTTCTCCAGAATCTATATATCAATATATAGTTGATGAAAATATCGTTACCCATGGTGACTGCTCATGATTTCCCAATGCGATTGAGTCGGGTATTCCGATGTCCCGGTCATTGTGTGCACTATAACCTGGGTTGGTGGAGGTTTCCCGTCCACTGGGCGTATACTACCCATCATGTGTCTGTCAACGTGAAGTTGACTTGCATTTACTGATTCACGGGCCTTGATATCCTTGCTTGCGAGAAGCTGAATCCTGATGTACTATTGTCGTACTTCTCCCCCTGTTGCTTTGAACGGGGAGTTGAGTGGTTTTAGTTGGTACCTCCACTCTTTCCGACATATTTTTCAGGATTGTTGGATTGTATGACACCTTTATATTCAGTAAATGAATGTGGCAGGTTATTTGCAATGAGTTGCAAATCTTTTGAACGCATGGTTCAGATCTTTGAGTACGTGGATTTGAGGCAGAAATGTGTTGAACATTCCACTAATTTCCTGGCACTTTTTATGGTACTTGAAATCTCCCCCTAATGCCTGGAAATGTTCCTCATTGAATCAGCATACTGGCCTTGAATAACTCCCCATGCGAGGGGCTCGAGGTATTGACGGAAATACAGTTATTCCTCACATAGATCCCAACTATATGTTGAGGGGCCAATGATGTATGCCGGGTGGTGATATTGGTATGCAACCGAATTACCGCAGATAGGAAATACTTGGTAGATTTCCACATATCAAAGATAGAGGGGGATAATATTATGCAGTTTTGTCATGAGCGTGTAAAACTGCATGACTCCAACGTAAAGTTGGTAAGTTGCAATTCCAAAGTAAAGATAATGCAATGAGCTTAACTCTTTGGATAGGATTCTACCAAACCATTTTGAGTTTAGACATTAGGACAAATTGCTAAACTTCAATCCAAAGGCCATAGAGAAGGTCCTCAAGGAGAATTCAGCAATGTTATCCATTCGATTTGCTTGAAATCGATGTCAGGATAATGGCCAATGGATATGTGTGAATAAAGCACACACTTAAGACCATCATGTAGATATGTCTTTTAGAACCATGGATGTCTGAATAGTCTACTCAATGGCTGGGAACAGCCACTTACCTCGACTTGATGCATTCAAGGAGTCTGAGTGGTTCAGCATGGACTTTAAGGCGTGCGAGCCTTAAAATTAGCTTTCCTGTGTCACTTGTAGTGCACATAAAATCTAAATGTTATTAGAATTTAGCATCATAATAATCATAAACCATTGGAATTGCTGATAGTTTCGGTTTCAACCCAATGTCCATGATGACCAAAGCAGGAACGCCAAGTTTGTCATGCAAAAGACACTCTGGAAAACTATCTCTTACGCAACATATGCTACGGGTTTTGTAGTATGTGTAGTGAAATGCCGATGATACATAGAGAATGTGCTTGCCACATCCGTTGCATATGGTAAAGAGAAAATATTTCTCTTTGTTGTCATCATAAGTTTCGCTATGAAAACTATTTTGACGGATACCTCTATAGTTTAGTAGGGTACGAGCTAAACCCAAAAGCAATAAAGTATCCTAACGTTACTCGAGTACCCACAGGGACAGTAAATATGACTCGAATTGAGCCAACAAATACCTCATCACGTCTAGCGATTTTAAAATATCTCCTATCTCTCAACGAGAGTGGAAAACATTTCACTTTCCTGAGTATAGAGTTTGTGGTGCATATGTCCACAAGGCACATATCATCTTTCATCAAATTGAACCCCGTAGAAATCTATATATAGACATGATGATTCTCAATGAAAATCACTCAGATATATAGAATAAATATATTTGTACCAAAGTGTTGATACAATATATTGTGATATACAATATATGATGACAACAATACTTATGTTCTTATTAAAACATCATAAATGGACATAAATTATGTTGACCACTCAGGAGATTGAGAGACTAGATGAAGTCTTCAAACATGTTAGTTGAGTCATATTCAACCATCATATTCTCCGTGCCCATAGGTCCCGTCACTGCTGGTGATGTCGGGTTGAAGGTTGAAGTGAGCTCCAAACCTTTGCCCTTGAGGTCTGTTGTGTCCTAGGAATTGCTGATACAGAATAACTAGATGCAGAGATCTGAATCGATATAATGCCTTATGATGTATAAGACAATATTTTTTTGTACGGTGTGATTCCGACCAGAGGTTAATCATGTGGTCTTGGATTGCACACGCTATTCCACAAGACACGAGAGTGATCATGATGTCCATGCCCAGGTAGGGTAGTGGTGGCGATTGAGGGCGAATGCCTCAAATTCTCTAGCCATCGGTTACCATCATGGTAATGTTGTAAAATTAATGGATATTTCAAGAAGTTATCTTGAAACCATTAATATAAATCTCAAATTGCTAAGCATGACACCATGAAGATAATCTCCAAAATAAAGTAGATCTCGCAGCACTAGGGAGTATAATCTGATGAAATCAGTAGATACTCACTCCTAATGCCTTATGTCATGACTTAGTAAAATGCATGGGGGTGCACAATGTTGTGCAATCATAATGTCAAATTTGACAAAATGTAGGCTTAAACAATAGTGGTGATAATCTGCAAAGCAGTAGATCTACACACTACCTCGGGATCCCAATACATCAATTTGAAGAAATCACTAAGAATTTTGCATCTGTATTTGCAAGAAAAGAAAATGAAAATCTCAATTGCAAATAGACGTATTAATCTCGACATGTAGCGAACATGGAGATACATACATTCTGGAATACATCGTACTCAACAGAAATACACCACTATTATAATGAATAGTAATGATGTTGTAAACTTGATGTTCAAGTGATAAAAAAACTTGAATTATATACACCTCAAATTAAATGAGATGTTCTTGTATCAAGTTGCAAGATAATTCAGCAGGGTGAATTAATATTTTGCGAGAGAAAATTTAATCTCAATCGCACAGATTGTTTTGCGAGAGAAGAAAATTCTCAATCGCAAATCAGTACTGAAAAGGTACTGAATTTATCTTTGCAAGAGATAAAAAAATCTCAATTGCAAATAATAGATGTAATTAATCTCAACATGTAAGAAACATGGCGATATATTACATCATCATATTATATATCATCATATTATATGGATACATAGTACTCAACATATTTACACATGGGCCACGTATGGCGTGGTAGTCTCCCAACCTGGTCAAGCGAATGGATAAGAGAGAGCGACGACCGACGAGTGGAGGAAAAAAACCCATCGGCTTCAATATCCAAGATACACACGAGACAGGCGGAGAGTTCCATGGCCGGCCGGCGCCACCTCCACGCGCGCCGCTGCACAGGCGTTCACCAGCGGCGAGAGGAACTCCCGCCGTGCTCGTCCTCGTCCGAGGAACCGCCAGGGAGCAGCGTCCCGGGCGCGACGCCGCTCGCGAGTCCCAGCACGGCGCCCACGGCTACTCGATGGCGAGGCCGCTGGTGAGTTGGGCTACGGGAGGCCAAGGGCCACGAGGTGGCGACTGGCGACGTGCGCCTGTCCTCGGCAAAGGCGGCGGTCTCGCGGGGGTCGGCGAGGGAAGAGGCGCGGCAGACGTATTCGCATCCACGGCCGTGCAGCCGAGGGAGGCCGACGTGCTGCCCCTCAGGAGGGCAGCCGCCAAGAGGCGACGGGGTCAACGGGCAGAGGCGCGGTTGAGGCGGCCGTGAACACCACCTTCTCCACGGCGGCGATGGGTGATGAAGCGACAGCGGCGAACGTCGTCGCGACAGAGGCATTGCTCTATTCTCACCTTTAGCCTGTTTTGATCCGGTGTTCTCCATCCCTGCTCCATGGCGGACGACGCCGGAGGGGGTGGAGGCGGAGCCCAGGCGGTTGGCGCAGGCGCGACAGCGGCCACGGGCACGGCCGGGCGGCGGCCAGTCGAGGCCGGGCGAAGCGCGAGGAGCGCGGCCACGGCGTGTACGCAGGCGGCGAGGCCACGACGCAGGAGGTCGCGACCATGACTTTGGCTACAGCCGAGCGCACGGGCATGGAGTCGTCAGCCGTTAGCGGAGGCGGAAGAGGGCCGAGGCGGCGAGGACCGTCTCGGCGCAGTTGGTGTTGTGGCCGCGTTCGACGGCGCGGTGGCCGGGTCTTGTGGTGTGGTGGCCATGGCCTGGTGCGGGCTCGGGCGGAGCGCGGGCAGCGGCCACGACGCACAGCCGGGCGTGGGACGTCTTGCGGCGCGGGGCCCGAGGCGGGCTCGGGCGGAGCGCGGGCAGCAGCCACGGCGCACAGCCGGGCGTGGGACGTCTTGCGGCGCGGGGCCCGAGGCGTCGTGTCCGCGGCTGGTGCGCGAAGTCCAGGCCGAGGGCTCTGCGACTTCAACGCCTTGTGTTCCATGCCGGCGGCGCCATGCACACAGCCGTCATTCCCGTTTTGTGGCCTAATTGCTTCTCGGCAGAGAAAAGTGCTGATAACGTATTGAGAGTCAATCGTAAACTAATAAGGGATCTGAACAAATGATCAAAAGTCTTTATTGATGATGTACTGGTGCTTATATACAATGGGAAAGGACACAACGGTTTGCTAGGGATGCCTCTACGGGAGGCAACTGTCGTGACGGTTCCCACAAACGTGGAACCGCACATCTAATGAAGCAGGGATTATCCCCCTAATAACCGCTGGGTTATTATTTTTAACATTGTATATGGGTTTACTAATTTTCTAAGACAGCATCCGATTCATCCTTACTGAAGGCCAACTCGCAGATGGGTTTACCAAGGCATTGACGGTTCGGACAAAGTGAATTCATGCAACATCTTAACCTTAGTTCATCATGAGAGGTGTACACGTATGAGCTAGAGATAACACCTATATACGCTTACCCATCTTCCTTCTCGATTGACACAAATTTGATGCCTTGCTGTGAGATGGCAAATGCCAGGCAAAATAATATGCGAAGGGTGATGCAAGCTGAGACATTTGTGGCGTAGCATCCATGGTCAAATTCAATTTAAATGAGCAAACTAAATACTTGACCATGCTAGTTTTGAGCATTTCTATATTCGCATCGATACGAGCTTTCGACCACAGTGCAATCTAGGCAGGATGAAGTAGGAACTAGCAGGGCCGTTTCAGCTCAGGACAAAATCCCAGCATCCCGCTGGCCAAATCACAGAAAAGATAAAGAGGATATAATCCACAAACTGGAGTGCTACGTTCATTACAGTGACAAGTTACTTTACCCACGTCCAGGATCTACCTCACGGACAAGATACTCCTTCACATTTAAGCCCCCAGATACCAAAACAACTCAACCAGCAGGTACTAATGGAAACCTGCCATCTCTCACCCAACTCTGTTGGACACCGTCTGGTAAATAGATTTGAGCTGAGTATTCCACTTGTCGATGGCTTGATATTTCCGCATTCCCTTTGACCTGAATAAAATTTGCAAATCTGCACCCTCAGAACTTCCTCACGAAGAATATGTCAAGAAAGTAAGTTAGTGGGAGTACGCACCTGTCACCGCATTCTAGCAGCTTGTTCACCTGATCTATGTGGCCTTGGACACGGTTGTCCAGAATCAATGACACCAAGAGCTGCTCAACATCCTTTTCTGGGACATTTAGCTCCTATAAACACAAACAATTGATTCAAACAGTTGATGTTACGATGAACTGCGTCTTTAGCCACTAAATACAAACTGTTGACTGAAACAGTCAATGTTATGATGAACTAAATGTCACACATGACATGATTTACAAAACTGTACTTCCATGCTGCAAAAGAACTGCATTACTTTGCTAGATTTAAGTGCGCACATATGTTATGTTTTGAATTGAACTGGGATGGTTTAGTTAACAAAGAGAACTAAAGAAATGATCAACCTTCATGCTGTATGTCCTGTATAACCCCTTTAAAGCAGAACAAGCACATAAAGTATCATTCATGTTAATTTTGTTATCACGATAAATTGCTTGTGTTCATCTGATGGAGAACAAGCACATATTGTGCATATGAAAAGTGAAATCTGGCTAGCAAAGTGTGGATATGCTGTAAAATATTCACCTGTGAAATGAATGGAATCCTTATTCTTGTGTATGGCTTAATGAGCTTGAGCAGCACTTGAGTTCTGATGTTCTTCAACAAGTCCTCAATGTAATTACGGATAAAAGGATCATCCATTATTGTTCTTCTATTGCTCTGGCAAAAAAACAAGAAAATTACGATGGAATCAGTGAACCAAAAAATATTAGTTTAGGATCGTGGCAGACAAGGAAATGGCATCTGTTCAAGAGCACTGACCTTTAGGATCTTCTCAAATTCCATGATGTCATTCTTCTGGTATGCTGCAATCAAGTTTGTCATTGCGAGGATTTCAGGATCATTTTTGTACCTGCAGAAATTTGAGTTACACAGAGTAATGAAAATCAACCTACAAGACCTAAGAGGGTGTCATCAGAAGTCTTACGGCTTGGCCTCTTGTCCATCAAAGGGATTCACTTCAGACTCCATCAACATATTGGCAAGAACAAGATATCTAATTCGCAGCAAAAGGAAAATTATGATAGGAAATCACAAAGAGTTATACAAAGTTATGAGTTATGACAGAGAAGATGTGCTTATGATAGTACTTGAGACACTGGATTCTCCGTGGATTGCCAGCTTCGTCGTAGTTTTTGAATGCTTCAAAGAAATCAGTCGCTGCGTCCGCCCACTGCCTCTCGGCCATGTGCATCTTCCCACCACATTCACGAATTATACCCATAATTCTTGGATGAGGTATTGCTGATTTAATAGAAAGAGCCCTCTGGTACAATTCCTGCAACAGCACACAGTTCAATTCGGATGGTGCGTTTAATTCTCACACACATGATACTATAAAAAAGAAGCATAATTCTCAATAAGATTGCTCTTGAGCTAGTGTTGCAAAGAATACAAATGATGCATATCAAAATTGCAGGTTTCAGGTTACAAAGCTGAAAAAAGAACCCATTTTCTCCCATGACCGATGATGTGCACAAGATATTACAATCCTGAAAGCTAAGCATATTTCCCTTAAGAAAGAAAGAAAATTATAACTCTATCCAATCCCAGATAACAATGAATGACAAATACCCCCAAAAGAATCAGCTAATAGTTCAGAATCCTTCGATGAAACAAGCCAATAACATCTGAACTTTGTATGCAATCACATAGCATTTAGCTGTGACCACATAATGCTTTACAAGAAGATGACACAGCGAAAAGTAACACAATTGCACACAACAGAAGAGTGAAAGTTAGCTAACAAGTTAAGAAATAATAATGAACGTACACAAGAACTGATAACTGACCTTTAACTTTTTGTTGTTTTTTGTTTCAGTGTACATTTGAATCTCAATAGCATAGACTTCTAGAAGTTGTGTGCCTTTCTTCTGGTCATCAGAACCATCTTCCTTTTGGCAAGACTTATGCAGCTCCTTCAGTATCTGTCAGTAAAAGGATATATGTGAATTAAATGCATAAAGACTAAGGAATGAAGGAAGCAAGTAATCGGTAATGACAAGAAGAACATATCTAATCACCTTGCTCATGCGACCATACTCCCCCATGTCGAACCAAATTTTGCAAAGCTTCAGGTTTGTCTTAAACCATAATCTCTGCACAACAAACAATGATAATACATGAAGACTAATCGTTTGGTATATCATAATATTTTCCTAGCTTTAATAATACAACAAACGTAACCTCATTTTTTGCCTCTTCAAGAGCTTTAAGTGTTGTCTGGTAGAACTCTTGCAGAAGATTGAAGTGCTGACTAGCAGATCCAGAAACAAAATCCATTATGTTGTTTATACATTTCTCACTGTAGTTACGTGTCACAGCAGATTTTATGTATGTCAACATCTCTCTGTAAGCATCCATCATTTCTTTGTACTTCCCCAGCTTATAATAAAGCTTCACAGTTTGTTTGAGAGCCTTGAATCCCCTATGAATGAACATATATATAATTAAAAGATAAAAATTAGACACCTCAACATAAATGTTTATTTATGCAACAGCTAAATTCACTGAGGAAACAGTGTGGCTGAGGAGTTATAATTCAACTAGACTGATTAAATATTGTCTTTGTTACTTCACTGGAAGCATGGGTCAAGGCACTCAATTTTACAAAGTAATGTCCAATTAATAGAGGACAATACCAGTCCTGACCAAGAACTGCCTGTAACAGGCACTGAACATGTCAACAAAAGGAGCCTAGCTTTCAAGGAATTGACCAATAACCTAACAAATAGGCATGAAAAGTGTTCAGTATATTAAGATGGTAGAGTTCCACTGACTCCTATGTGAAAATTTTAGCTGGTTTTCTAGCATTCTATTTGCTGCCTCTTTTCATATTCTTCAATCTGTCGTTAATCTAACTGCTACTAGCCTCAGCTAGACTACAGTGACCTGGAAATGGACTCCCACCAAATAAATGATGAATAGACGCACCGAGGTCCTCAGGACAAACTAATAATCTAATACACCGCACAGTTTAAGGTTGTTTCGCATATCTTCTGTTGCTTAACAGCAGCTACTGCCTAGTGAAAATACTGATTAACGAAATAAAAACATTCATCCAAGTGTGTAAAAGCTTCCAAAATCCAACAAAAAAGTAATTCTTCAGTAAGAGTTCCACTTGCGGCACAAGCTATTTCATATCAGGCCAAGTCCCAATGACTCCATTTTATGACCTAAATTTATCCACAACCAACGCTTGGTCCTAACTGATAGGCCCACAATACATGTGACAGCTTGTGGGCAAAGCATATAATCTACACACCCAACATCTTAATGCCTCAAGCTCCAACCTTAAGGATAACAGATAGTAGCACAGATATCAGATAGGACACTTTATAGACTTGAGCATTCATATTGTGCTGGAGCAAACATAGGGAAATTGCAGATAAAACAGAATAATGCAACAGAATAGGTAAAAATGCTAACCATTCCGCCTTTTCAGGCTCCATGCGAACTACAGCATCAAAACCAGCAAGTGCACCCTCCGGGTCTGTCTCAACCATACCTGCAGAAGGATACTCATTCAACATCATACCGTGCAGCAACATATGCATAACACCATCAACCACTACAATGTGTTAGATTAATGAATTGTAAATTTGCTTACATTTCATAGATAAATAACTGTATGTTGCCTAAAGTGCACAAAATAGGACAACCATAATCCTAGTATTTAAGTTCTGCCATATTAAAAGACCAGTCCAAAAAAAACTTAGTTTCCATTTAGAGTAAAGCCGCTATTTTATTTTGATCCATCTGCTAAAAAAAGATGACCATATGTTAAGTCCCTTACATGTAGAAAACAATAAAATTATCCTAACCCAAACAGTCTTTCATATATAAAATTATCCCTTACATGTAGAGCGATGGGGAGAGTGAACAAGACAGAGAGAGGTTGGGTGGGTTCTGTGCGTGGCAGGTGTGTGGGGTCCACCCTGACGACTGAGGTGACAATAATCTCTCTGTCATCTCTTTTCTCTCTTTGCACAGATCTCGATAGCAAGTAGTGGATGGTGGAGATAGCATTAGCCTAGGTAGTGGTCAATATCAGATATATTATCTATCTCTATATGTGTGTGTGTGTGTGTGTGTGTGTGTTAAGGTAAACAAATAAACTAATAGAGTAGATGCGAAATATGACAATAGTATAAACAACTGAACACAGTGATGTGGCATCTTCCATTAAAATAAGTGGTGTATGAAAATGAAATACCAAAATACATTTGATAAAGAAACATACTTTCATGTAAAATCAGATGTGCAGACTCAATGCATATGCATTTCTTTTTTCATTTTAGAAGAACATACAAGTTTCTTTGGAAGCATCTTCGTTAGTGTAACAAATATGTTACAAAATTGAAAATAGAATGTTTCTTAAAAGGCATCTGCCGGAAAAAGTAGAGCATTAAGCTTTTAGCAGGATCCCAGGCCTTTGCAAAAGTGGTAGGACAGCCAAGACACTGGTTGGAAGAGAGGCATCAGATTGATCACATTCTGCTTCCTAGTGTCAATGATGGCTAAGAAGATCCAGATATAGTCCTGGATCTAAGAGAGGGAAGAAATAAAGGTAGCAGGATATCGAGGAGGTGGCTAGGGCATCACAGTGGCTAGCAAGTATCTTCCCATTCTATACGACCAAGTTTCCCGAACATTTGTCTATCGCAAGCAAGTACTAGTACATACCAGCCTCTTCCTATATAATTTACGTAGAAACACAGGAAAAATCATTTGAAAAGTCTATAAGCTTAAACTTGAACTAGTTTCAACCTGAGTCCAGCACATTGCACCGTGACGGTATTTAGTCACAAATCACAAAACAAGAATCTTATATATATAAACAACTGGCGAAATTTATAAGCAGCCTAATTCAGTTAGAATGCTAGAAAACACTACAGAATTCTCAAATCAAAGAAAGGGAAAATCCTCAGAGTACCGAAGGCGTTATTTGGATAGGTAGTATATACAAAACCAGATCTCCACAAACCAGGGAAATGGTATAAAAAACTAAAATCCTGTTTGGCAACTCCAACTAATCCGTGAATATAGAAAACTTAGCTTTACAAAAACTCAGATTTCAGGTATATTCAATAAACACGATTTACATAAACTGGATTCCAACGGAGTCCTGCAGGCCGGAGGGGACGCGAGAAGCAGCAGGCAGCAGAGTCAGTTCAGGGGGATGACGAACTCGGGGACCATCGGAAGCCCTCGCCGGCGGCTGCGTTCAGAATTAGTGGAGGTCAGAGGGGAAGTGACCCAAGGAAGGATCAGTGCAGGGGAGGGCGACGACCTCGGGGGCCAACGGAGGCCGCACGCGGAGTTGGTCAAGGCCTGGGGGGGGGGGGGGGGGGGGGGGGGGGGGCAAGAAGTAGCCCAGGGAGGCCGCCAGAGACCAGGGGAAGCGTCCACCGGAGGTCGCAAGCGGAGTCATGGTGGCCGGAAGGAAGGACAGCACCAGTCTGGACTGTGGATTCATACCTACGATGTCGAGCGTGGAAGTCTCGTCAATGGGAAAGTAAGGAAGGTCACGGGCGAGGTAGGATAAGGCTAATGTTTGCTATCCAAACACAAAACTCTACAGACCTAGTTTATTAATTTCTAACCCAAACAAAGTTTTCTGTAAACACGTTTTTCACATAAAGGATAGCAAAACCGGTTTTCATAGAAATCAGCTAAAAACTCATTTTCTATATCCCATCACTAATCCTCAGTATCCAAACAACCACTAAGAGGGCAGGAAAGGGAAGATGTTAGGCTTAATCTGGTATTGTGGTGGTCATTGATAAATGATAACTATAAAGATGAAGATTTTTTTCATAAATACTATTTCGATTCTCTCTTACAATTTGAGAGAACAGTTAGTTCAACTAATATGGAAAAACAAAGAGATGGAGAACAGATAGTTCATATACTATTGCAGAACTGAAGAATGAAGTGTGTGGCAGTCAGAATGAAACTCTTGATTAAAGCAATGAGAAGGGTAGCAGAGTCTTCCTATCCTTGCTTCAAAATATATACGAAGCCACATTGTCCGTACTTCTACGGCAGCTTGGGTTATTAAGTTAAATGGTAACAGACTGCCCGCAATTAACTTGCATATCCATTAGTTGCTTATTTTCCTTTTAGTCGAGACAGAAGTGTTCGCCGGAACAAACTTTAGCTGTTAACTGCGAAAGGGCACGATAGGACTAAGACAAACCACACACCGGTGAGCTACTTGGCCCAACAAGCGCCACACGGGCATCAATTCGACAAACAGATTTGTTCCCAAAGCAAAATTAGATTCTAGCTATTCATTCGATGTCCTTACTAAAAGGCACTTCACACTTACGGGACATACCTCGCAGCTAAACTGGCAACTGCACAGTACAAACAAAGGCGATCACCATACATCAAAATTCAAAACGGAACCCCACTACCAGTACAAAACGACGATGCACGAGGAAGTTGGACTAATAATACTCCAATCGAGATTTCTCATAGTAACAGGACCGCTACTCGAAACAGGGATAGGGATCACCAAGGGAAGTAAAATTGGCACAAGGAACCAAACCTTTGGAGTTGTAGTACTGGTTCTCGATGTCGACGTCTTGCTCCTCCGGCTCGTCGTCCGAATACTCGAAACCGTAGTCTTCCATGTCTGCATCTAACCATCGGCACCACGCGCACCAAGAAACAGGAAACGATCACGGAAAGAAACCCTCGTAAGAGAGAGAAACAGCGACAATCCAGACCGTGGGGAATCGAGAAGATGAAAACGGAGGGCACTAAATGCGGGGGTAGGGTTTACCTGAGCCCATGACGGCGGTGAAGAGGCGACTCGAGCGGCAATGGAGGGTCGGGGGCGAGAGCTAGGGTTTGCGAAAGAGGAGTTTGCGGAGCGGATGCGAGGGGAGAGGAGGAAAACGGGGAAGAGAGGGGAGGACAAGTTTTGCGAGCTGGCCCCTCGGAAGCTGCGGCTTTAAAGTAGAGGACTCCTTTGGTTTGTAGGATTTTTTAGGGATTTCATAGGATAGGATTTTTGTAGAAAAAATTTCTTTAGAGCTTTTTGGTTTGTAGAAATGGAATCATATTTTTGTGGAGAAATTCTTTCTATTTTTCACATTTCATAGAAAAATAAACATTAGCCTAGACTTAAAAGCTTGATGCAATAGACTCTCTTTGGTTCCACATAATTTCCTTTTGGCTTTAAGCCTATCAAAAGGTGTAGCTATGGTGTAAATACAATCAAGCCCCCTAGTGATTTCCCTTTTTGGTCTTTAAGCCGATCAAGAGGTGTAGCTATGGTTCGAATACGACCAAGCCCCCTAGTGATTTCCTTTATATCTGTGTGACTTTGTAGGCCGGGTTAATAGAACTCCGCTTTGTAAGTAGAAGCCCCCATGGAACCACACATAATGTAAAAAAGAACAGAGATCCCGTTTTAGCTGAGGCTCCGGTTTATTATATAATATATACATTGTCATAAGTATGTACATAAGAAGAGCCTGTGGCTCAAGTATAGTAAGGTCGAAGAAGAGCTATATTCCATGACCGCTGGGTCTTTTCCTCCGATTTGCGTAAGTCTTTGTGCTCTCGAATATCGATAAGATAGTATGACCCGTTGCACATGTTTTTGTTGATCACAAAAGGTCCTTCCTAAGGTGGGGATAACTTGTGCATATCAGTTTGATCCTGGATGAGCCGGAGCATCAGATCGCCTTCTTGAAAAGTTCTGGTCTTAACCCGGCGGCTGTGATAACGTCGGAGATCTTGTTGATAAATCACCGACCGTGCTGCTGCAAGATCACGCTCCTCATCTAACAGGTCTAGTGAGTCCTGACGTGCCTTCCCATTTTCAGCTTCCACGTAAGCCGCCACACAGGGTGAGTCATGACGGATGTCACTAGGGAGAACCGCCTCTGCTCCGTAAACCATGAAGAAAGGCTTGTAACCCGTAGATCTGTTTGGTGTGGTGTTGATACTCCATAACACGGAAGATAACTCCTCCACCCAACAACCCGGCGTCCGCTTTAAAGAAACCAGAAGCCGGGGCTTAATACCTCTCAAAATTTCTTAATTTGCCCTCTCTGCTTGACCATTAGACTGGGGGTGAGCTACTGATGCTACATCAAGCCGGATGTGCTCACGTTGACAAATTCCTCCATATCACCCTTGGACAGATTAGTACCGTTATCAGTTATAATGCTGTGTGGAAAACCAAACAGGAATATCACCTTTTTGATGAATTGGACCGCCGTAGCTGTATCACACTTAATGACTGGCTCTGCCTCTACCCACTTGGTAAACTTATCAACTGCTATCAACATGTGGGTCCTTTTGTCCTTGGACCTTTTAAAGGGTCCAACCATATCTAGCCCCCAAGTTGCAAACGACCAAGTGATTGGAATCATTCTCAACTCCTGAGCCGGAACATGAGCGCGGCGTGCAAATTTCTGACAACCGTCACACCTTTTTACTAAATCCTCAGCATCAGCATGAGCCGTCAACCAATAGAAGCCGTGACGAAAAGCCTTAGCCACCAAGGATTTTGAACCGGCGTGGTGACCACAATCTCCTTCGTGGATCTCACGCAAAATCTCACAACCTTCTTGAGGAGACACACAACGCTGAATCGCCCCTGTCACGCTGTAATGATGTAACTCCCCATTGATAATGGTCATTAACTTGGATCGCCGGATTATCTGCCGGGCCAAGGTTTCATCCTCCGGTAACTCGCCCCGGTTCATGTAAGCCAGGTACGGGACTGTCCAATCTGGTATAACATGCAAAGCCGCCACCAACTGGGCCTCCGGGTCAGGAATATCCAACTCCTCTTCTGTGGGTATCTTGACTGACGGATTATGAAGTACGTCGAGGAAAACATTAGGTGGCACCGGTTTACGCTGAGAGCCTAGACGACTTAAAGCGTCCATCACTTCATTCTTTCGCCGGTCTATATGGTCAACTTGATAACCTTTAAAATGACCAGCCATTATGTCCACCTCATGTCGATATGCAACCATGAGTGGATCCTTAGAATCCCAAGTGCCAGATACCTGCTGAGCCACCAGGTCCGAGTCACCGAAGCACTTAACCCAGCTTAAGTTCATCTCCTTAGCCATCCGCAGACCGTGAAGTAAGGCCTCATACTCAGCTGCATTGTTAGTACAAAGGAACATTGAGCGGAGAACATAACAAAGCTTCTCACCTCATGGGGAAGTTAATATGACTCCAACCCCCGAGCCCTCCAATTGCCTGGACCCATCAAAGTGAATAGTCTAATAAGTGTTGTCTGGTTTTTCCTCTGGTGTCTACAACTCTGTCCATCATTGATGAAGTCCACGAGTGCTTGAGATTTGATCGCTGTGCGAGGTGTATATTTGAACCCGTGAGGTCCAAGCTCAATAGCCCACTTGGCAATTCGGCCAGTCGCCTCTCTGTTTTGCATGATATCTCCCAGAGGGGCTGAGCTAACCACTGTGATAGGATGACCTTGAAAGTAATGTTTGAGCTTCCAGCTTGCCATAAAAAACCCATACACCAGCTTCTGCCAATGCGGATACCTCTGCTTCGATTCGATAAGCACCTCACTGATATAATAAACCGGCCGTTGAACCAGATACTCCTTTCCAGCCTCCTTGCGCTCCACAACAATAGCCACACTAACAGCCCGGGCATTAACAACCACATATAACAATAAGGTATCTTTATCGATCGAAGCCGCAAGGACTGGCGGTTCAGCTAACTGTCTCTTCAAATCCTCAAACGCTTTATCCGCCGCATCACTCCAGACAAAGTCATCCATTTTCTTTAGCATCTGATATAAAGGGATAGCCTTCTCCCCAAGACGACTGATAAACTGGCTCAAAGCCGCAATCCGGCCCGCCAGACGCTGAACATCATTGATACATGCCGGTTTAGCCAGAGAGGTGATAGTTGTGATCTTCTTCGGATTAGCCCCAATGCCCCTGTTAGACACCAGAAAACCCAAGAGCTTGCCTGCCGAAACACCAAAGACACATTTGTCTGGATTGAGCATCATCTTATAAACCCAGAGGTTGTCAAAAGTCTCTCTCAAGTCATCTATCAATGTTTCCTCCTTCCTGGACTTCACCACAATATCATCCACATATGCATGAACATTGCGCCCAATCTGCTTATGAAGACAATTCTGAACATAGCACTGATAAGTCGCCTGAGCACTCTTGAGCCCAAAGGGCATAGAGACATAGCAGAAGGCTTCAAAGGAAGTTATAAAAGCTGTCTTCTCCTAGTCCTTAACTGCCATTTTGATCTGATGATAAACAGAATAAGCATCCAGAAAACACAAACGGTCACAACCTGCCGTAGCATCAATAATCTGATCAATACAAGGGAGGGCAAAGGGATCAGCTGGACAAGCCTTGTTCAAGTCTGTGTAGTCCACACACATACGCCAAGTGCCGTTTTTCTTAAGAACCAGCACCGGATTAACCGGCCACTCTGGGTGAAAAACCTCCACGATAAACCCTGCGGCCAACAACCGAGCTACCTCCTCACCAATAGCCTTACGCCTTTCTTCGTTGAAGCGGCGGAGAAACTGCCTGACCGGTTTAAACTTAGGATCTATATTAAGTGTGTGCTCAACGAGTTCCCTCGGTACACCTGGCATGTCAGAAGGCTTCCATGCAAAGATGTCCCAGTTCTCACGGATGAACTCGATGAGCGCACTTTCCTATTTGGGATCCAGGTTAGCGCTGATGCTGAACTGCTTGGATGAATCGCCAGGAACAAAATCAACCATCTTAGTGCCTATAGCCGATTTAAACTTCAACGCTAGATCATGCTCCGTAGTTGGTTTTTTCAAAGAAGTCATGTCTGCCGGATTAACATTGTCTTTATAAAACTTCAGCTCCTCTATGGCACAAACCGACTCAGCATAAGCCGCATCACCCTCTTCACATTCCAAAGCAATCTTCCTGCTCCCATGTACTGTGATGGTCCCCTTATGACCCGACATCTTAAGCTGTAGATAAACATAACACGGCCTCGCCATGAACTTGGCATAAGCCGGTCGTCCGAACAGGGCGTGATACGGACTCTTGATTTTCACCACCTCAAAAGTCAACGTTTCTGACCTTGAGTCATGATCATCTCCAAAAGCCACCTCTAGGGCTATCTTGCCCACTAGATACACAGACTTACCAGGCACCACACCATGAAAAATGGTGTTTGACGGTTTAAGATTCTTATCTGTCAATCCCATACGGCGGAAGGTATCATAGTAAAGGATATTGATACTACTTCCCCCATCCATAAGCACCTTGGTGAACTTATGCCCCCCAACCCGAGGTGCCACCACTAAGGCCAGATGACCCGGATTATCAACCCGGGATGGGTGATCCTCTCGACTCCATAAAATTGGTTGTTCAGACCAGCGCAAATACTGAGGCACTGCCGGTTCAACAGAATTCACGGCCCTTTTGTGAAGCTTCTGATCACGCTTGCACAAGCTAGTAGTGAAGACATGATACTGCCCACTATTCAACTGCTTCGGATTGCTCTGATAACCCGACTGCTGCTGCTGTTGATTCCCCTAATGATTATAACCTCCCTGACTGCCCTGATTACCTTGATTGCCATGTCCGGTTTGATGGCCTTGGAATCCTGAACCGGAGCTGCCGCCTCCGTAACCCGGCCCATGAAAACCACCTCCTGAACCGCGGGGCGGGCCATTGTCGTATTGAAACATATTGTAATTTTTGAACTCTTGCATGATGAAGCAATCCTTCCAAAGATGCGAAGCTGGCTTCTCCTTCGATCCATGCTTTGGACAAGGTTGATTTAACAGGCACTCCAGATTGGGGCCTGACCCTCCGCCCCTCTGGGGCGGTTTGCCCTTACGACGCTGACCGTTATCCTGAGCATTGGTGTTAGCCACAAAGTCCAAACTATTGTCTGCCTTGCGCTTACCATTATTCCCATGACCTGCTGGATTGTGCTTCTGCCATTTGGTATTGCCGTTCTTTTTCCCCTTTCCCGGTTTGTCATCCTCAGACTCGGGGTCTTTGGTACTATCTGAATCGGCATATTTCACCGAAGCAGCCATAAGGGTTGACATGTCATTGAAGTGACGCTTGAGCCTCCCTAACTTCAGTTTTAATGGCATAAACCGGCAATTGCCCTCCAACGTCAAGACCGTTGTATCCGTATTGATACGGTTCGGCGAATGCAGAATAGCTGAGACTTGCTTCACCCAATGGGTTGTGGACTCCCCATCCTCTTGAACATAAGCGGCCAGGTCCACAATCGACATAGGCTGCTTACAAGTATCCTTAAAGTTATGGATAAACCGGTATTTTAACTCGGCCCATGACTCGACGGAGTTAGCCGGTAAGCTCTTTAACCAAGTACGAGCTGTTCCTTCCAACATCATGGTGAAATACTTAGCACACATCGCTTCATCCACATCCAACATCTCCATTGCCATCTCATAACTCTCAACCCATGATTCAGGGGGTAAATCGGCGGTGTAATTGGGCACCTTGCGAAGGCCTTTGAAATCCTTGGGTAGTCGTACATTGCGCAAGGCCGGGGTGAAGCAGGGCACCCCCAAAGAACTGAAGACCACACCTGGCTCCACTGAGGTGGTCGGACGAATCGGAGTAGGCTAGTGAGCTGCGTGCTGAGCTGCTAACTCGGCCTCTCGACGTGCTCGGCCATGATCCACCACATCTTGTGCATTGGCACCACCGCCTGCCGGGTTATGGTGCCGCGCACTGCTTGACAGCCGGTTCCTCAACATGCCTGCTATAGCTCCGGCTTGGACATGGGGTGGAATGGATCTTCTCGCGACTATGCGAATAAGCCTGCTGCTGGTTTAAAGCTGTTTGAAGGAGCTCTCTGGCCCGTCGCGTCTCAATCGCCACTGGTGATTCGCCGTCAATTGGGAGGGCTGCCAATCGTGAAGCGGCAGCCACAATGTTATCCAACAGGTTGGAGTAATGCCCCGGGGGCGTCGGGACATACTGTGGCACAATGTTGTTCTGACGAGGCGGGTTCATCGTGCGCGGCTGAACCGGCGCTCCTGTTACCAGTGCCTCAGTCCGGTTTACCACCGGCTGGTTACTGGTTCCTGCTCCTGGCGTGTTGATGAGATTTCTTGGCTCATAACCTGGCGGGAGGTGTGACCGGTATCTCCTCCTCATGACATCATCTGAGGCACTCTGATCCAGCCTAAGCCGGTAGGCCTGAGCTTCTAACTCAACCCGTTCTGTAGCCATCCTGGCATTCTCTGCTGCTAGGTCCGCTTTAGCCTGAGCTATCTGATCTTTCACCTTCGCAATCTCCGCATTGTGCTGATCTCGGGTTGCTGCATCCACTTCTGCTGCCAGCAATGTTGCCAAAGCGTCGAACAAATCAGACAAAACCTGAGCCGGAGGTGGCGCAAAGCCCCCTGCTCCCGCTGGCGTTGCTGTTGCTGAACCAGAGATCATTGCCGCGGCGGTAGAAGAGTGCTGTGCTGGCTGTGTACCGGCGATGAAGACCATGACCCGGTTTGGCAGATCAAGGGGGTCCGAAATACTGTTGCCATCGGAACCTCCACTAATCTGGCCATCCTGTAACTGGTATAGTGACTCGGTCTCTCCGGTTGAAGACTCGTCATCAGAGCAGACAACGGTTTCGCCACCAGATACCGATCCATCCGCATATTCCGCTCTGTGGATGACACCCACGAAGACGTGCTTTACAGCGGGCTGAGCCGTGGCAGAGCTTGCACGCTGAGCCGTCTCGGTGATGTTAGTGCAGATGTCTGGCTCAGGGCCCGGTTCGCCGATCTTGCCGATGAAGACGTGAATTCCACCAAAGGGGACCCGGTACCAGTATTCAATTGAACCGGCCTCGGGACCCCACCCTGTGTCGTCGATGTAGAGTTTGCCGCGATGACTCTTAGTCATCCGGCCCACAGCGTATCCCTTGAGTCCTTCGAAGCTGCCCTTCAAGAACTCGAAACCATCGTGCGATAGCCCCACGGTGGGCGCCAACTGTCGTGGTTTTGTCATAACAGATGTCCTCATGAAAGGACTTAGTCGTGGAGCCATCGCTATGGGTTAGATTAAAGGGGTTAAACCGGACAAGGGACACGAGAGTTTTATACTAGTTCGGCCCCTTCGATGAAGGTAAAAGCCTATGTCTAGTTGTGTTGGTATTGCTAGGGTTTCGATGACCAGGGATCGGATCTGCTTTGCCTGGCTCTCGAGTTGTTGTATGTTGTTCCTAAACCACTGCCCGGTCATCCCTTTATATACACAGGTTGACGCCCGCCAGTTTACAGAGTCCCGAGGCCGGATCATAAACGTGTCCGGCTCGGTCTCCATCTTCCTATCTTACAATGCAAGTTACATGAGAAAGTCGGTTTACATCTACAGGCCTTAAACCCGCCTTTGGGCCTTGGGCCTTCGTAAAGCGCCACCATCCTTACGTCTTCATGGGCTTCTATTCTTCGTAGGGTTAACCCGGCTACTCCTGGCCGGTTTACATCCAGTAGTAATATCCCCAACACTTATGGTTGTCTCTTTATTGCATAACATGCAAGCGCCATACAATTGCTTTACTTTATCGCTATGCAATAGCAATAGTTGGCAAGACGACCATATGATGACACATTGATAGAGATCAAGATGATAAAGATCATGGTGTCATGCCGGTGATGATGGAGATCATGATGGTACTTTGGAGATGGAGATCAAAGGCGCAAGATGATCATGGCAATATCATGTCACATATTATGATTGCATGTGATGTTTATCCTTTATGCATCTTGTTTTGCTTTGTTTGACAGTAGCAATATGAGATGATCTCTCACTAAATTTCAAGGTAAAAGTGTTCTCCCTGAGTATGCACCGTTGCCAAAGTTCGTCGTGCCGAGACACCATGTGATGATCAGGTGTGATAAGCTCTACGTTCATCTACAACGGGTGCAAGCCAGTTTTGTAGACGCAGAATACTCGGGTTAAACTTGACGAGCCTAGCACATGCAGATATGGCCTCGGAACACTGGAGACTGAAAGGTCGAGCGTGAATCATATAGTAGATATGATCAACATAGTGATGTTCACCATTGAAAACTACTCCATCTCACGTGATGATCGGACATGGTTTAGTTGATTTGGATCACGTGATCTATCTAAGTGGGAGTTCTTAAGTAATATGATTAATTGAACTTTAATTTATCATGAACTTAGTCCTGATAGTATTTGCATAACTATGTTGTAGATCAATAGCTCGCGATGTTGCTCCCCGTTTATTTTGATATGTTCCTAGAGATAAACTATGTTGAAAAATGTTAGTAGCAATGATGCGGACTAGCTCCGTAATCCGAGGTTTATCCTCATTGCTGCATAGAAGAATTATGTCCTTGATGCACCGCTAAGTGACAACCCGATTGCAGGAGCAAAAGCAGACGTTATGAACGTTTGGCAAGCTCGATATGATGACTACTTGATAGTTTAGTGCACCATGCTTTACGGCTTAGAATCGGGCTTCAAAGACATTTTTGAAACACCGCAGAGCATATGAGATGTTCCAAGAGTTGAAATTAGTATTTCAGACTCATGCCCATGTCGAAAGGCTTAAGACCTTTGACAAGTACTTTGCCTACAAGATGGAGGAGAATAGCTCAACTAGTGAGCATGTGTTTAGAATGTATGAGTACTACAATCGCTTGAATCAAGTGGGAGTTAATCTTCCAGATAAGATAGTGATTGACAGAATTCTCTAGTAACTATCACCAAGTTACTAGAACTTCGTGATGAACTATAATATGCAAGGGATAACGGAAACGATTCCCAAGCTCTTCGTGATACGGAAATCGACGAAGGTAGAAATCAAGAAAAGCATCAAGTGTTGATGGTTGACAAGACCACTAGTTTCAAGAAAAGGGAAAAGGGAAGAAGGGGAACTTCAAGAAGAACGACAAGCAAGTTGCTGCTTAAGTGAAGAAGCCCAAGTCTAGACCTAAGCCTCAGACTATGTGCTTCTACTGCAAAGGGACTGGTCATTGGAAGCAGAACTGCCCCAAGTATTTGGCGGATAAGAAGGATGGCAAAGTGAACAAAGGTATATTTGATATACATGTTATTGATGTGTACTTTACTAGTGTTTATAGCAAACCCGTAGTATTTGATACTAGTTCAGTTGCTAAAGATTAGTAACTAGAAACAGGAGTTGCAGAATGAACAGAGACTAGTTAAGGGTGAAGTGACGATGTGTGTTGGAAGTGGTTCCAAGAATGATATGATCATCATCGCACACTCCCTATACTTTCGGGATTAGTGTTGAACCTAAATAAGTGTTATTTGGTGTTTGCGTTGAGTATGAATATGATTTGATCATGTTTATAGCAATACGATTATTCATTTAAGTTAGAGAATAATTGTTATTCTGTTTAGATGAATAAAACCTTTTGTGGTTATACACCCAATGAAAATGGTTTGTTGAATCTCGATCGTAGTGATACACATATTCATAATATTGAAGCCAAAAGATGCAAAGCTAATAATGATAGTGCAACTTATTTGTGGCACTACCGTTTAGGTCATATTGGTGTAAAGCGCATGAAGAAAATCCATGTTGATGGGCTTTTGGAATCACTTGATTATGAATCAGTTGATGCTTGCAAACCATGCCTCATGGGCAAAGATGACTAAGACTCCGTTCTCTCCAGAACATTGGATCGAGCAACTGACTTATTGGATACATACTGATGTATGAGGTCCGATGAGTGTTGAGGCTCGTGGCGGGTATCGTTATTTTCTGACCTTCACAGATGATTTGAGCATATATGGGTATATATACTTGAAGAAACATATGTCTGAAACATTTGAAAAGTTGAAAGAATTTCAGAGTGAAGTGGAAAATCGTCATAACAAGAAAATAAAGTTTCTATGATCTGATCGCAGAGGCGAATATTTGAGTTACGAGTTTGGTCTTCAATTAAAACAATGTGGAATAGTTTCACAAACTCATGCCACCTGGAACACCACAACGTAATGGTGTGTCCGAACGTCATAACCGTACTTTATTTGATATAGTGCAATCTATGATGTCTCTTACCGATTTACCACTATTGTTTTGGGGTTATGCATTAGAGACAGCTGCATTCACATTAAAAGGGCACCATCTAAATCCGTTGAGACGACACCGTATGAACTGTGGTTTAGCAAGAAACCTAAGCTGTCGTTTCTTAAAGTTTGGGGTTGCGATGCTTATGTGAAAAAGTTTCATCTTGATAAGCTTAAACCCAAGTCGGAGAAGTGCGTCCTCATAGGATACCCAAAAGTAACTGTTGGGTACACCTTCTATCACAGATCTGAAGGCAAAATATTTGTTGCTGAGAATGGATCCTTTCTAGAGAAGGAGTTTCTCTCGAAAGAAGTGAGTGGGAGGAAAGTAGAACTTGATGAGGTAACTGTACCTGCTCCCTTATTGGAAAGTAGTTCATCACAGAAATCTATTTCTGTAACTCCTACACCAATTAGTGAGGAAGCTAATGATGATGATCATGTAACTTCAGATCAAGTTACTACCGAACCTCATAGGTCAACCAGAGTGAGATCCGCACCAGAGTGGTACGGTAATCCTGTTCTGGAGGTCATGTTAATTGACCATGACGAACCTATGAACTATGAGGAAGCGATGATGAGCCCAGATTCCGTGAAATGGCTTGAGGCCATAAAATCTGAGATAGGATCCATGTATGAGAACAAAGTATGGACTTTGGTTGACTTTCTCGATGATCGGCAAGCCATAGAAAAAATGGATCTTCAAGAGGAAGACAGACGCTTATAGTAGTGTTACTATCTTCAAAGCACGAATTGTCGCAAAAGGTTTTCAACAAGTTCAAGGTGTTGACTATGATGAGATTTTCTCACTCGTAGCGATGCTTAAGTCTGTCCGAATCATGTTAGCAAATTGCCACATTTTATGAAATCTGGAAAATGGATGTCAAAACTATATTCCTTAATGGATTTCTTAAAGAAGAGTTGTATATGATGCAACCAGAAGGTTTTGTCGATCCTAAAGGTGCTAACAAAATGTACAAGCTCCAGTGATCCATCTATGGACTAGTGCAAGCATCTCGGAGTTGGAATATACGCTTTGATGAATTGATCAAAGCATATAGTTGTTGACACCAGATTTTGGCACGGTCAAGAATTTAAATAATATGGCTTCAAATGGAGAAGTGATCTACATAAAAAAGTTTCGTATTGTCGATATGAACATCTTTGAAGTTTAGGCTATCGCCATCCGATCTTATCTCGAAGGCCGAAGTTGTATTCGAAATACCAAGATTTTGTATTCAGAACACTATTCGGCTGATTACGCCCCCAGGACTGGCTCATATGGAAAGATGATCTACATGAATTGTCTTCTTCTCGTCGAAACGATCGATTTTGATATAAATATCGTCTTAATTTGAGGTCGTATGCAACCCGTGGAGGCAAAACAAGGTCAGAAATAGAAGCTGCAGAGTCATTTCGGACCGGCCGAGTTGATTTGATCGGTGAGACCGAGTTTGTCCGAAAATTTACCAGAAAGTTGGCAATGTTGACTCGGTAGGACCGAAGCAAACCAATCGGTGAGACCGAGATTGATCTGTAAATTACAGAAGGTTACAGAGAGTTGGCCGCGTTCACTCGGTGGGACCGAAGCAAACCAATCGGTGAGACCGAGATTGATCCGGAAATTGCCAAAGATTCCTGTCCGAGTTAGGTTAGGGTTTTTGATGTTTTGGATGGAAATTTTAGTCCTTTTCTTGTATGGAAAGTCCATCTGCATCATAAGTAGATGAGAGGTGAGGGCCGATTAAAGAACACACAATCACAAAAAACACATCTACTACTTTTTCATCTACATTTTGTCTCTCCCCCGTTCTTGCTTCCTCGTTCTTCGTCGTTCTTCGTGTTGGAGAGCTGCAAATTCCGAGGCTCTAGGGGCGGTTGGACCGACCTAGGGCAGCCCATAGCCACCGCACTCCCCGATGGGGTCCCTCCCGGGAGTGTGGGGTTTCGGGTCCTCAAAAGCTCTCGCTGGTCGACTTGCGAATCACGCTTCCGGTGAGACTCCTTCGACGTGAGCTGCGATGCATCACCCCCGGCGTCGAGGGTACACGTGACGTGTTCGTGTGCGAACACACTTTTTGGCGACTCCGTTGGGGACAAGATCAAGCATCATCATTATCCATCATGTCTGGCAACGATAAGATTCCCAAGCCCTCGGAAATCAACGCCGATAACATAATCAAGCCCAATTTTGAGGAGTTACCGGAGGAACATCGCCAAGCTTATGAGGAGTACAAGAAGGCGCGTGAAGAGAAGGAGATGCAGGAGTTCCTTGCTAAGTTCAAGAAGGATTGCCAAGGCAATATCACTCCGGTTGGAGAAATCAAGTTCCCTCCTCTTCATGATGAACAGGTTAAACCCTTTGTAAGTAATACCTTCTCTCCCGAGGTATGGGCTGAAATTGATAGTTGCATTACTGATAGCAATAATCTCTTATACCAAATTTTCTTGGAAAATAGTAATGCTAAAAATAGTATGCCTCAATCATCTAGTGGTAATGTTGGTGTGTCTGTTACTGCAGAAATCCCTAGTCCAACTTTGCCTATTTCATCGGTGCCTCCCGTGCCGATGAATTTTTATCCTAACCCCACAAACCAAATTGTTGCTGCACCCATTAATCCTATCATGAGTATGCCAAGTTCGGTGGTGACACCGAACCAAACCCTACCTACAAGAGCAAACACTGTTAGATCACTGCCGAATTACAATTCGGCATACATGCCACAAATCACACCTGCAACTACTAACCCTACTCCTCCTATGCTACTACCACAAGCTTCATCGTCCACCGTGGATGATGGTCTAGCTAATCTTAGAGGGGAGATGGCTAAGATGCTCCGAGAGAATTTTGGAGTTGAGTTACCAAGGAACCGTATTTACTAAAAGCCATATCCAGAATACTTTGATGCAATTCAATGCCCTCCAGGATATAAAATTCCAGATTTTGTTAAGTTTAATGGAGAGGGCACAAAAACCACCTGGGAGCATGTTAGTCAGTACTTGGCACAATTAGGTGAGGCAAGTTCACGAGATGAGTGGAGAATACGTTATTTTCCTTTATCTTTAACCGGTACTGCTTTCTCATGGTTTTATGCATTACCACTCGGTTCTATTACTACATGGTTTCACTTGGAACAAAAGTTTCATGATCATTTTTATAGTAGTGATAATGAGCTTAAGTTGTGACATCTTACATCGGTTAGACAAAAGCATGATGAATCGGTCTCCGATTACGTCAAGAGATCTAGAGATACAAAAAACTGGTGCTATAGTTTGATGATAACCGAGAGAGATTTAGCTGATCTTGTGCTTAGTGGTTTGAGAACTCACATTAGAGAAAGGCTAGAAGGACATGAGTTTTTAAATATCAACCAAGTCTTGCAAAGGGCTTTGGCTCAAGAAAGCCGAAGCAAAGATCTTAAAGAGGTGCATAGATATAAAACTAATCATCCTAAGATGAATATGGTTGAGTATGGTAGTGACCACTCGAACGATGAGGGTGATATTTATGATGCTGAATTTGTTTGGCCATCTAAGTCCAAACCATTTACTTGCAATGATTTAAAGCTGATTCATAAGAATCGTGATGAGGAGATGAAATTTACTTTCAACATTGCTAAGTGTGATAGAATATTTGATGCTTTATTGCAAGCAAAGATTATTAGAATATCTCATACTTTACCGCCGTTTGAAGAGCTGAAACGGCGTGCTTATTGCAAGTATCATAATTCTTTTTCTCATGCTACTAATGATTGTAATGTTTTTCGACGACAGATACAATCGGCCATTAATGACGGACGATTGAATTTTTCTAAGATGCAAGTTGATAGGCAGCCTTTCCCAATGAACACCATGGATTTGGAGGGGAAGAAGATGTTAATTCGGCCCAGCATAGCCGAATCAGCTAATAAGAATAATATTGTCATTGGTGAGCCCAGAAAGATAAGGGGAGCGACAAGGTCTTGGGGAGACAAGTTGTGCTTGATAAGCAACCCGATGGCAAGGAGATAATCAAGATCACCATCAAGAACCCTACACTCGGGGGGCAACCACAAGTGCAAGAGAACACTCATGTCAAATTTGTTAAACCCAAGAGTCCAGAGGTTGGCAAGTGGAAGACAAATGAAGCTAAAGTACAGCGCAAGAAAATCAAGCCAACTTTTGATATGTTGTTGTCCAAGTATGCCAATCAAGTGACCGGTTCTAGCTCTAACCAGTCATCAAATTTGAAGCGCTCAAGGTCACCTCCTCGGGAAGAATTTCGACATCATGCAAGGCCATATGGGTCATGGGCACCGGGACCATGGATGGCGCCACCCCCCTATGCGCCATACTACATAGGTGGTTTCAATGGAGGATGGGGGCAGCCCCCAATGGCCCCTTATGCTTTTCATTCGGGTTGGGCGGAACCAAGGAGGCCCATTCATGAGAGGCTTTCTTATCCCACACGAGGCCGTTTGAACAATGGTGTCAATCAGCCAATGCAAGATAATCAAAAAAGGGTTAGCAGGCAAGTGTGGCATGCCAAATCACCAAGTGCTGAAATTTCAGAGCCTGGCAAGCAAAAGGAGAAGAGTACTAGTGGTGAAACTATTATGATAGGAACTAAAGAATTAATAATCGAAGAGCCGATTATTGTTGATAATCTGGTTGATTCTAATAAAGATGTGGCTGCTGCTCAGCAGGGTCCCATGGCTAATGATCATGAAGCTAGCACAAGCAAGGCCAAGTCAAGGGATCCAAAATATACTCAGCCTAAGTGGTGTCCTTCCGGTCTGACCAAGGCGCAAAAAAGGAGATTGCAGCGCATGAGGAGTCATGAGATGGAGGAACAAGAAGCAGAAAAGCTAAGGGATAAATTATTCAATGAAAGTCGTCCCATGGTACCCCCAAAACAAGTTTGTAGGCCAAAGCAAAAGGAAAACATGGCAGCTTCTGCGTTGATCATAGCAACACCTACACCACCAACGAAGGACGATGCAGCTACTATTACATCATCCACTTTGCCTACTACTTCCTCTTCCCTTGGAGATATTTCGGAGTCAGTGGACATGCTTGCGGAAGGAGATGAAATGCTTGATTATGAGTCTACACCGGTTCATGAAGGTATGGATATTAATATGGTGTATTACTTACCCGCTGAATTTGGTGCTATAGATGAAGAATGGGAAGTAGCTCAGCTAGATTTTGGTCCTAAAAATGCTATATTCGAGAAGCCAAAAGAACCGGTGACGCACTTGAAGCCATTGTTCCTTAAAGGTCATATTAATGGATTGCCGGTTGCTAGAATGCTTGTTGATGGTGGTGCTGTGGTGAATCTTATGCCATATTCGGTCTTCAAAAAATTGGGGTTGCGTAATGAAGATTTAATAAAGACCAACATGGTGCTTAATGGAATTGAAGGCAAAGAGAAAACTGAAGCCAAAGGTGTAATGTATGTGGAGCTTACGGTGGGAAGCAAAACTTTGGCTACCGCATTCTGTGTCGCCGAGGTGCAAGGTAACTACAATGTGATATTAGGCCGCGATTGGGTTCATGCAAACCAATGCGTGCCATTTACTATGCACCAGTTTTTAATTCAATGGGTTGATGATGAAGTAGAAGTCATTCATGCGGATAATTCGGCTTGTGTTGCTTTGGCCGATGCATCGGTGGATTGGCAACATCCCAATGCTACTTGTTTGACGGGGCGCGACTTGTTAGAATTTGATTTTCTTAGCGCCACAAAAAGTGGTTTCGTGCCCGTTTCTTTAAAGCCGGTTGGTGATAATCGGCTCCAAGGTATGATGTATTTAAATGGATCCTAACTTAGAGTGGTTACAAAAGCGTCTTGTAGAATATCGCTCCAACTAGAACGATATGTATGAGTACATAGAAGAGTTAGATGATATGGATAAATTAGGACAAGGTTTTACATCAGCCGATCCATTAGAAGAGATAGATATAGGAGATGGTTCAATTCCTAGGCCGACATTTGTAAACAAAAATTTAAGAGCCGATCATAAGGCTAAGTTGATCGAGCTGTTGAAAGAATATGTTTGTTGCTTTGCATGGGTATACCATGAAATGCCAGGTTTAACCCGAGAGCTAGTGGAGCATCGGTTAACTATAAAGGCCGGGTTTAGACCATACAAACAATCGGCCAGAAAGTTTAATCCAAAAACGTATGACCGGATCAAGGAAGAGATCGGTCGTTTGCTTAAAGCTAATTTTATTAGGCCTTGCAGGTATGCCGAGTGGATTTCTAACATTGTACCAGTAGAGAAGAAAGGCTCCGGCAAGTTGAGGGTGTGCATTGATTTCAGAGATTTAAATAGAGCTACACCTAAAGATGAGTATCCTATGCCAATAGCCGATATGCTTATTAATGATGCTTCTAGACATAAGTTCATTAGCTTTCTTGATGGTAATGCGGGGTATAACCAGATTTTTATGGCCGAAGAGGAAATGTCCTAAATGGCTTTTTGATGCCCAGGTTTCCTTGGTTTATTTGAGTGGACGGTGATGACCTTTGGATTAAAGAATGCCGGCGCCACGTATCAAAGCGCTATGAATTTAATTTTTCATGATTTACTCGGTGTCATACTTGAGGTCTATATTGATGATATTGTTGCCAAATCGGATGCTTTTGAATCTCACTTGGCCGATTTGCGTTTAGCTTTTGAAAGAAAGAAAAAGTATGGATTGAAGATGAATCCTTTGAAGTGTGCATTCGGTGTGTCAGTTGGTAAGTTTTTGGGTTTCATTATTCATGAAGATGGCATAGAGATTGATCCCAAAAAGATAGAGGCCATACAAAAAGTGGAGGCTCCAACATGCAAGAGAGATATGCAAAAGTTCCTTGGCAAGGTCAATTACTTGAGGAGGTTCATAGCTAATCTGTCAGGGAAGGTTGATGCGTTTACTCCTATCCTTCGGTTAAAGAATGATACTCATTTCACTTGGGGGGCAAAACAACAAGAAGCATTTAATATGATCAAGACTTATTTGTGCACTCCTTCGGCACCCAAGCATAGGGAACCCTTCAGGCTTTACATTGCAGCAGAGGAAGGAGTTATTGGTGTTGTTCTGACTCAAGAAAACGAAGGAAAAGAGCATGCCATCACTTATTTGAGCCGCCGTTTATTGGACGCTGAGACAAGGTATACATTTATTGAAAAATTATGTCTATGTTTATATTATGCTTGCACAAAATTGAGACATTATTTAGTGCTGAGTGCTTGCATAGTAGCTTGTCAGACCGATGTCACTAAATACATGTTGCATAGACCAATTCTTAGTGGTAGAATTGGCAAGTGGGCTTATGCCTTGATTGAATATGATTTGGCTTATGAATCTCTAAAATCCATGAAAGGCCAAATCGTTGCTAATTTTATTGTTGAACATCGGATTGATGACAAGCATGATGTTGATATAAACCTTGTCTCACTAGTACCATGGAGATTATATTTTGATGGTTCAGTTTGTAGCAATGGCCAAGGTGTTGGAATTGTTTACATATCCCCTCATGATGCTGTTTTTGAAGCCTCTTGCCGCTTGGAATATTTTTGTACAAACAATCAAGCCGAATATGAAGCATTATTATTCGGCCTGGAGATGTTACTTGCTATAGGTGTTACACATATTGAGGCTTAGGGTGATTCATTATTAGTAGTGCAGCAAATATCCAAAGTCTTTCAATGTTTTAACGAATCACTTAATGTCTATCTTGATAAATGTCTAGATATAATTTCTACTTTGGATTATTTTAGCATTACTCATATATCTAGACATGACAATTGGAAAGCAAATGAGTTGGCACAACAAGCATCCGACTATCATGTTGATCATGGCATGTTTCATATTTCTGAAAATCCGATGTCTAGTCTTGCCAACATAGGGGAGGCCGAACCGGAGCCCACTGTTTCAGCCGCTAATGAAATATTCAATGCAGGAGAAAATCAAGACTGGAGGAAACCCATCATTGATTATTTGTGTGATCCTCGTAGAAGGGTGGACAGGGCTGTTCGGCGTATGGCTTTCAAATACACAATGAGAGATGATGGTCTCTATCGCTGAACGGTCAATGATGTTCTTTTAAAGTGCTTGGATGAGGACCAAGCGAGAATTGCTATGGGAGAGGTCCATGAAGGTATTTGTGGCACTCATCAGTCGGCTCCCAAGATGAAATGGTTACTATGACGTGCTAGGTTTTATTGGCCGACTATGATTAATGATTGCTTCAAATATTATAAAGTATGTGAAGCTTGTCAAAAGTTTGGTGATATTTAGTTGGCTCCTGCTGCTATGCTACATCCCATTATCAAGCCGTGGCCTTTCAGAGGATGGGGTTTAGACTTTATTGGACAAATTCATCCGTCTTCCTCAAAGGGGATCGGTTCGTATTGGTAGCAACCGATTATTTCACTAAATGGTCTGAAGCAATACCTCTCAAGAAAATGACACATACGGAGGTAATTAAATTCATAACCGAGCACATTATTCATAGATTCGGCATTCCTCAAACATTGACTCCAGATCAAGGCTCATCTTTCATGTCACACCAAGTCAGAGAATTTGCCGAATCTTATAACATAAAGTTGCTCAATTCCTCTCCGTATTATGCCCAAGCCAATGGACAAGCTGAGTCTAGCAATAAAATTCTAACCAAACTCATCAAGAAGAAGATTGAGGATAATCCAAGGAGATGGCATGAGTTGTTATCTGAAGCTTTGTGGGCACATAGAATTTCAAGGCATGGTGCTACGGAGGTGACTCCATTTGAGCTAGTATATGGTCAAGAGGCTGTTTTACCAGTGGAAGTAAATTTGAATGCTTTGAGAATAGCCAAACAAAATGATTTATCGGCAGTGGATTTTTATAACTTGATGATGGACAATATTGATGAGGTTGCCGATAAACGTTTGGCCGCTTTGAAGTCCATAGAGAGACAAGTTGAGGGTTGCGAGAGCTTACAATAAGAAAGTTAAGTTGAAGAATTTTCAAGTTGGTGATCTCGTCTGGAAAGTGATTCTGCCGATTGGTTCAAGAGATAAAAAAATTGAGAAATGGTCTCCAAGTTGGGAAGGTCCTTTTAGGATTACAAGAGTGGTTCCCGGAAACTCATATTTGGTGGAATTTGTACAAGGCACATTATTACCTCAAGCTCACAATGGCAAATATTTAAAGAAATATCACCCAAGTGTGTGGCAAGAAGCCTAGATAGGCAATAGCCGATAGACAACTATCGCCCTTAGCATAAACATGGCCGATACATAAGTATCGTCCTGAGAAAAATAAATGGCCGATGGAGTGTTGACATCGTCCTTAGAACAAATACATTGCAAATTAGTTTTCGGCATGCAAGTTTTGCCGAAAAACAGGGGGCATGTGTTGACACCAGATTTTGGCACGGTCAAGAATTTAAATAATATGGATTCAAATGGAGAAGTGATCTCCATAAAAAAGTTTCGTATTGTCAATATGAACATCTTTGAAGTTTAGGCCATCGCCATCCGATCTTATCTCAAAGGCCGAAGTTGTATTCGAAATACCAAGATTTTGTATTCAGAACACTATTCGGCTGATTACGCCCCCAGGACTGCCTCGTATGGAAAAATTATCTACATGAATTGTCTTCGTCTCATCGAAACGATCGATTTTGGTATAAATATCATCTTAATCCGAGCTAGACTCAATAATAAAGTTATTATTTATTTCTTTATTTCATGATAAATGTTTATATTCATGCTAGAATTGTATTAATCGGAAACATAATACATGTATGAATACATAGACAAACATAGTGTCACTAGTATGCCTCTACTTGACTAGCTTGTTAATCAAATATGGTTAAGTTTCCTAACCATAGACATGAGTTGTCATTTGATTAACGAGATCACATCATTAGGAGAATGATGTGATTGACTTGACCCATTCCGTTAGCTTAGAACTTGATCGTGTAGTATGTTGCTATTGCTTTCTTCATGACTTATACATGTTCCTATGACTATGAGATTATGCAACTCCCGTTTACCGGAGGAACACTTTGTGTGCTACCAAACGTCACAACGTAACTGGGTGATTATAAAGGTGCTCTATAGGTGTCTCCGAAGGTACTTGTTGAGTTGGCGTATTTCGAGATTAGGATTTTTCACTCTGATTGTCAGAGAGGTATCTCTAGGCCCACTCGGTAATGCACATCACTATAAGCCTTGCAAGCATTGTAACTAATGAGTTAGTTGCGGGATTATGTATTATGTAACGAGTAAAGAGACTTGTCGGTAACGAGATTGAACTAGGTATTGAGATACCGACGATCGAATCTCGGGCAAGTAACATACTGATGACAAAGGGAACAACGTATGTTGTTATGCGGTTCGACCGATAAAGATCTTCATGGAATATGTAGGAGCCAATATGGGCATCCAGCTTCCGCTATTGGTTATTGACCAGAGAAGTGTCTCGGTCATGTCTACATAGTTCTCGAACCCGTAGGGTCCGCACGTTGAACGTTCGTTGATGATATAGTATTTATGAGTTATGTTTGTTGGTAACCGAATGTTGTTTGGAGTTCCGGATAAGATCACGGACATGACGAGGAACTCCGGAATGGTCCGGAGATAAAGTTTGATATATGGGATAATAGTGTTTGGTCTCTGGAAGGGTTACGGAATTCACCGGAAGGGGTTCCGGATGTTTCCCGGAATGTAGGGGTACGAGAACACTTTATTTGGGCCAAAGGGGAAAGCCCACAAGGTTTTTGGAAAGCACAAAAGGAAGTTTTGCGGAGTCCAGGGGCCAGACGCCAGGGTCCCTGGCGTCTGGGGCCAGACACCGGGAACCTTGGCGTCTGGCCTTGGAGTCCGAGAAGGACTCTTGCCTTTCGGGTGAAACCGACTTTGTGGAGGCTTTTACTCCAAGTTTCGACCCCAAGGCTCAACATATAAATAGAGGGGTAGGGCTAGCACCCAAGACACATTAAGAAACACCAAGCCGTGTGCCGGCAACCCCGTCCCCTCTAGTTTATCCTCCGTCATAGTTTTCGTAGCGCTTAGGCGAAGCCCTGCGAAGATTGTTCTTCACCAACACCATCACCACGCCATCGTGCTACCGGAACTCATCTACTACTTCGCCCTTCTTGCTGGATCGAGAAGGCGAGGACGTCATTGAGCTGAACATGTGCTGAACGTGGAGGTGCCGTACGTTCGGTACTTGATCGGGACGGATCATGAAGGTGTATGACTACATCAACCGTGTTGATAACCGCTTTCGCTTACAGTCTACGAGGGTACGTAGACAACACTCTCCCCTCTCGTTGCTATGCATCACCATGATCCCGCGTGTGCGTAGGATTTTTTTTGAAATTACTACGTTCCCCAACACCATATGGCTCCTGCCAGTTGCCGATAACTGTGTTACAAAACATGATCATCTCATACGACAATTTATATAATCACGTCTTGACCATATCACATCACAACATACCCTGCAAAAACAAGTTAGACGTCCTCTACTTTGTTGTTGCAAGTTTTACGCGGCTGCAACGGGCTTAGCAAGAACCATTCTTACCTACGCATCAAAACCACAACACGGTATAGTGATTGTTTTTTGATATTCAGAAAGAACCCTATTCATTGAAACCGATTCAACTAAAGTTGGAGAAGCAGACACCCACTAGCCACCTGTGTGCGAAGCACGTTGGTAGAACCAGTCTCGCGTAAGCGTACGCGTAATGTCGGTCTGAGCCGCTTCATCCAACAATACCGCTGAATCAAGAATCAACTAGTGAAGGCAAGCTATATGTATATATCCACACTGAAAACTCCTTTGTGTTCTACTCGGTCATATAACATCTACGCATAGACCTGGCTCTGATACCACTGTTGGGGAACGCAGTAATTTCAAAAAATTTCCTACGCACACGCAAGATCCATCTAGGTGATGCATAGCAACAAGCGGGAGAGTGTGTCCATGTACCATCGTAGACCGAAAGCGGAAGCGTTTAGTAACACGGTTGATGTAGTCGAACGTCTTCGCGATCCAACCGATCCAAGTAGGAATGCACAGCACCTCCGCGATCTGCACACGTTCAGCTTGGTAACGTCCCTCGTACTCTTGATTTAGTTGAGCCCGAGGGAGGGTTTCATCAGCACGACGGCGTGATGACGGTGATGATGAAGTTACCGACGCAGGGCTTCGCCTAAGCACTACAAAGATATGACCAAGGTGGAAATCTGTGGAGGGGGGCACCGCACACGGCTAAGACAACTGTCAACTTGTGTGTATATGGGGTGCCCCCCTCACGCGTATATAAAGGAGGGGAGGAGGGGAGGGCTGACCCTCTCTATGGCGCGCCCAAGGGGGAGTCCTACTCCTAGTAGGAGTAGGTTCCCCCTTTCCCTAGTTGGAGTAGGAGAAGAAGGAAGAGGGAGAGAGAGGGAAGGAACGGGGGGGCTGCCCCCCACCCAATTTGGATTGGGCTTGGGCGGTCGCGCCCTCCACCTGGCCGCCTCTTCCTCTCTCCCACTAAGGTCCAATAAGGCCCATTGACTCCCCGCGGGGTTCCGGTAACCCCCCGGTACTCCGGTAAATGCCCGAACTAATCCGGAATCATTCCGATGTCCAAACATAGCCTTCCAATATATCGATCTTTATGTCTCGACCATTTCGAGACACCTCGTCATGTCCGTGATCACATCCAGGACTCTGAACTATCTTCGGTACATCAAAACACATAAACTCAAAATACCGATCGTCCTCGAACGTTAAGCGTGCGGACCCTACGGGTTCGAGAACTATGTAGACATGACCGAGACTCACTTCTGGTCAATAACCAATAGTGGAACCTGGATGCTCATATTGGTTCCTACATATTCTACGAAGATCTTTATCGGTCAAACCACATAACAACATACGTTGTTCCCTTTGTCATCGGTATGTTACTTGCCCGAGATTCGATCATCGGTATCTCAATACCTAGTTCAATCTCGTTACCGGCAAGTCTCTTTACTCGTTCCGTAATGCATCATCCTGCAACTAACTCATTAGTCACATTGCTTGCAAGGCTTATAGTGATGTGCATTACCGAGAGGGCCCAGAGATACCTCTTCGATACACGGAGTGACAAATCCTAATCTCGATCTATGTCAACTCAACAAACACCATCAGAGACACCTGTAGAGCATCTTTGTAACGCCCTGATACCGTTGCGCCAGGTGTCTTCCAGTTATTCGATGCTGTTGCCATGTCATTCGCTTGCGTGTTGCATCTTGTCTTGTCATCATGTGCATTGCATCATCATATTTTCAAAACTTGCATCCGTCCCGGCCTCCCAGTTCCTTCCGTTGTCCGTTCTTAGTCCAACCACCCTTGCACGCGCCCGCGGCATGTCCGAAATAGTATTTTATAAGTGGCAGGAAAATGTTCTCGGAATGGGATGAAAGTTGGCGTGCGGTCTTATTTTAGTGTAGGAAGACTGCCTGTCAAATTTCATCACGTTCGGAGTCCGTTTGATAGCCCAACCGTTAAACTATAGCGTCAATATAGTCGGTCAAATCGTCGGACGTTTTCGGTCTACAGAAACAGACGCCGGGCCTTTCTCTCTTCTCTTTTCTCAGCCTGAGGCCTTCTCTAGCCTGCCCCGAACGGCCTAGCTCCGCGTGGGCCACCGCAGCACCCAAGGCCTGGATCTGCATCCACCAGTCTCCTCTTCATGGCCCAGCCGCAAGCCGGCCTGCCTGTGTCCCTCACCACCGACCGGGCCGAGGCCCATGGGTGAGCCGCCCCCTCTCCTTTTGCACTGTTGACCCATGTGCAGTTTCGGCCCATAGCCATTTTTCCCAGATCTGCGATTTAAGGATTTTTCCAGAGACTGCCAGTTTTGCAGAAACACCCTTGCACTTCACGCATATCCTAACTAATTAATCGTGCATCGGATTAAAACAAACTTTATATGTAAAATGTTTAGAATTTCATCTACTTTCATAATATGCCACTTCCATGCATGTTTGAAATGTTTAAAATGCTGTTTGGTTAAATTTGCTCCTATGCCATGCTAAAATGTTTTTAATTCATAACTAAATAACCGTAGCTCGGTTTTAATTAAACTTTATATGTAAATGGGGTAGAAAATTGCCTAGTTTAACATGGTGGCATCACTTTGCATGTTTAACAACTATAAAATATGGTTTAGGGCAAAACAGTACCAAACCTAATATATGAATATGAGGAGTTTCCAGACTTGTTGTTTTGTTGTTCCGGCCTCATTTAAACTTGCCTAGATAGATAGTTTCATTATGCTTCGTCTCTTGCCATGTTAACGACATTTAATATTGTTGGGTACATAAACAAGATCGAAACTAAATAACTTGAATGTGGTGTTTCGTCAATATGCAACGGAGTTGCATGTTGAGCTCCACTTAATTTGTAGGGTTGTTTGTGCACTTTGCCATGCCATGCCTCATTAAACCGGACATGCATCATACTTGTTTGCGCATCGTGCCATGCTTATGTGATGATTGTTTACTATGTTGTTTGCTTTCTTTCCGGTGTACTTCTTCTCGGTAATCTCGTAACGTCGTGTTGTGAGGATTCGTTTGACTACGTCCGTTTGTCTTCTTCATGGACCCGTTCTTCTTCCTTTCGGGATCTCAGGCAAGATGACCATACCCTTGAAATCACTTCTATCTTTGCTTGCTAGTTGCTCGCTCTTTTGCTATGCCTATGCTGCGATACCTACCACTTGCTTATCATGACTCCCATATTGTTAAGCCAAGCCTCTAACCCACCTTGTCCTAGCAAACCGTTGTTTGGCTATGTTACCGCTTTGCTCAGCCCCTCTGATAGCGTTGTTAGTTGTAGGTGAAGATTGGAGTTTGTTCCTTGTTGGAACATGGATATTTTGTTGGGATATCACAATATCTCTTATTTAATTAATGCATCTATATACTTGGTAAAGGGTGGAAGGCTCGGCCTTATGTCTGGTGTTTTGTTCCACTCTTGCCGCCCTAGTGTCCGTCATATCGGTGTTATGTTCCCGGATTTTGCGTTCCTTACACGGTTGGGTTATAATGGGAACCCCTTGACAGTTCACTTTGAATAAAACTTCTCCAGCAAGGCCCAACCTTGCTTTTACCATTCACCACCTAGCCTTTTTCCCTCGGGAGTCGCGCATCCCGAGGGTCATCTTATTTTAACCCCCCCGGGCCAGTGCTTGTCTAAGTGTTGGTCCAAACTAGAGCCCCTTGCAGCGCCACCCCGGGGAAACTCGAGGGCTGGTTTTAGTTGTACGGATTGCTTATCCGGTGTGCCCTGAGAACGAGATATGTGCAGCTCCTATCGGGATGTCGGTGCATCGGGCGGTCTTGCTGGACTTGTTTTACCATTGTCGAGGATGTCTTGTAACCGGGATGCCGAGTCTGATCAGACTGCCTTGGGAGAAGGAATATCCTTCGTTGACCGTGAGAGCTTGTGATGGGCTAAGTAGGGACACCCCTGCAGGGATTTGAACTTTCAAAAGCCGTGCCCGCGGTTATGGGCACATGGGAATTTGTTAATGTCCGGTTGTAGAAAACCTAAACCCTAACTTTATTAAAATGCATCAACCGTGTGTGTTACCGTGACGGTCTCTTCTCGGCGGGGTCCGGGAAGTGAACACGGTGTTGGAGTTATGCTTGACGTAGGTTGTTCTAGGATCACTTCTTGATCATAGTTTTCTCGACCGTGCTTTTGCCTTCTCTTCTCGCTCTCATTTGCGTATGATAGCCACCATATATGCTAGTCGCTTGCTGCAGCTCCACCTCATACCTTTTCCCTACCTATAAGCTTAAATAGTCTTGATCGCGAGGGTGTGAGATTGCTGAGTCCTCGTGACTCACAAATACTTCCAAAACCAGTTTGCAGGTGCCGATGATACCGTGCAGGTGACGCAACCGAGCTCAAGGAGGAGCTCGATGAAGATCTCGTTCATTGTGTTGTTTCGTTTCCAGTTGATCAGTAGTGGAGCCCAGTTGGGACGATCGGGGATCTGTGTAGCATTTGGGCTAGTCTTCTTTTAATTTGGGTTCCGTAGTCGGACCTTGTGTGTATCTGGATGATGTAATGCCTTATTCATGTATTGTGTGAAGTGGCGATTGTAAGCCAACTATGTATCTCTTTTCCTTATGTATTACATGGGTTGTGTGAAGATTACCTCACTTGCGACATTGCTTTCAATGCGGTTATGCCTCTAAGTCGTGCTTCGACACGTCAGAGATATAGTCGCATCGAGGGTGTTACAAGTTGGTAATCAGAGCCTTCCCCGACCTTAGGAGCCCCCTGCTTGATCGAATCGCTGGCGTTGTTGAGTCTAGAAAAATGTTTTGAGTCATTTAGGATTATATATATCGGAGAGTAGGAATTATTTTTACTCCTCAGTCCCTTCGTTGCTCTGGTGAGGTATCCTGATGTAGAGTTTTGACTCTTCTCTTCTCAAATTTCACTAAAAATTTAGGATCACGCGGGTATCTTGAAATCGTTCTGATGTTTTTGTGACGAGAACATTGTTCTTGGTGCCTCCTGACATTTAGGGGTTGTGGCAGTGTCCTGGGGAGTTGAGCTCCGAGGTGTTGTTATCACAATTTTATCGTTGCAGTTCTGGAATACCTGAGTTTCGCCGACATCGAAAATCTCTTTTATGCAGTTTTTGGTGAGATAACCTCGACGCCACCCAGTACTGGGGCGGGAGTTCGGGAGTATTGCCATAACTCGTATAACAGATGCTTTTCGAAGGTTGAGATAAATGATTTCTGAAGGTTTCTTGGTTATGTGTTGAAGGATGGATACAGCTGGATGTAGGATTTGTGTAGTTTTGGGTGAGATATTATGCTTCCCCTGTATCCCCAACACCCGATTGCATAACCAGAAAGGTTCGGGAGTTTATAAGTGGGAATTCAAGTAGCTCTTAGGATATCTTCCCGACAGATGTATGATATGAAAGTCGGGTTCGATGTCTAGTGGTCCGCCTATTCACAGTTGGTTTTACAGTGGTCTCATTATGTCTTAAAGAGTCCTTGGCTATGCCGACTCGGGGACGCTTCGTATGTCATGTGCACTGCCTTGTACATGATGGTGTTGTACGATCGAGCCCGTGTAGGCCCCACCACGAAAACTTCGGACGGATTCTCTATCATATGTTTGTTCCGGCTTATTTTGCAAGCCAACCCTTTCTTTTGTTTTGAGTTGTGGTATTCGAGTTGCTTTGAAGTCAAATGTTGATTCCATACCCTTCCTAAGCAGTGTTCTCATATTTCTATGTGAATACTAATCTTTCTCGATCATCGAGTTTATCATTTCAATTTCTTTTCAACCGACATGTCTCTCTTCAAGTGGATCCGACCATTTCAACATTTGCAAGATCCAATCTCAGTTTTTCATCAACGTTGTTCGTTCCATCCGTCTTCAAGTTGACTTTGTTTTCCCGCCCTCCCACCCTTGTTTCTTCAAGGACTCGAATTTCTTTATCAAGTATCTATCTTTTGAACATGAAGTCTCTCCATTCTTTTCTGTCAATGTTCTTACCCGGTGGTGCTCATGAAGATCCTAACGGAGTTTCTAGTTCATCATTCTTCATTCTATTCATCTCCGGTGGTTTCAAGTCAAACTTTGTTGATCATATCCTTTTCCTTGTTTCAAATGTTTTCTCGTGCTGGTGCACCTCTTAATCATCCACTTCTCGCTATTCAATTGTTCCGGAGTGCTCTAGATATCTCGGAGATTTGTGTTTTCACTCTTCTTTCGTTCCAGCTCTTTCAAGGATGTTATCTCATTCAAGCCATTTAATTCAATCGATGCATTCTCCTTTTCAAGTAATCGTTCTACGGTGTATCTTTTGAGTGGGCCCTAACCCACAGGTTTTTTTTCCAGGATCTTACCTGACTCTTCCTATTTTTCCCGGAGCTATCCTAAATTCTTTTCAAAGTTTGACGTAAGTGTGATTCATCATCAGTCATATGTATTTCTCCAAGATCTTTCAAATTCTTTTCATCGTTGGCTCAACCTTCCCATTCTTCATTCCGGTCTGCCTCAGTAATTCATGGTGGTGTTTCTCATTGTCATTTTCATCATTTGAAGACCAAAGAAGATTTTTCTCTCAGTCTTGTTCCTTTCTCTTCAAGATTCATGGTGCTAGACTTATGACATCCTCTCATAATTGTTTTTTATTGTGAGAATTATTTTCACCCATCCGGAGCAATTCAAGAGTCTTTTCAGTTTGATTCTCCAGAGCCCATCATCTTAGAAGTATTCATTCTCAGCTTTCAGCTCTTTTTCTCTAAATCTTACTGGTGCATCGCTCAAGTATTCTCTAATCAGTTCATGATCTCTTTGTTCTCTTGTATCTAAACTCTCTCATGTATCCTCGTTCATTTGCTAATTCTTACCGGTGATTCACCCCTTTACCTCGTTCGTTTTCAATTCTTACGGTGGTTCGTTCAAGAGTTCTCTTCCTTCGTTACCGTATCAATTCATTCGTTGTTTTCAAATCCTACCGGTGGTTCGTTGAAGACCTTCCCAAGTTTGCGCTACATCTATCTTAATCCTTGCAACGAGAATAAGTAGTATGCAAAAATTCCTTGCTTGTCATCAATTTAAATTGGTGAAGGATACACATAACATAATTCTTATTCTTGTTCCATCCAAGTGATTAATTCCTTATTCCAGAGGTTCATCAAATTCTCAGTTTCATTTGCTTTATCTTTTCTTTTCCGGAGTTCCAAGCTCTCTCAATTATATCACCACAGAGATTCATCTAAATCATCGCAAGGCTTCACCTAGTATTTTCAACATCTCTTTCTTCCGTTTGATCATCCTTTTGTTACCGGAGTTCTTCATGAAGGTTCTACATGATGATTCATCAAGGATTTAATTCCTTCTCGAAGTGTTCATCAAGATTCTTTTCAGAGGAGCTCAAGCATTCTTCATCTTGCAATCTGGAGTGCAATTCTTCTTCCTTATTTTGTTGAGGTGGTGTTATGTCATTCTTGATAATTTCCCTTCGTGTTTCATGTTTCTCAAGCTATCAAGAATGAGGTATTTTAAATTCATCAACCTCTTCGTTGGAATTATCTTGGGTTATGTTTCACCTAAATCCTTCCCTAAGGATTGTTGCTATTTATGGTGCTTATAAATGACCCAAGTTCTTCATTTATCCTCCCGGTGAAATAAGTTTCTCGTCTTCTTGTTCATATTAAGTCAATCTATTGTTTCATTAGTGGCAAAATTTCACCTCATAATTTCGAGATGTTTTCTATAAGCCCACAACAAGCTTACTCTTTTCGTTGTTGGTTTTCCAACAATTCCATTCGACCCTTCTCTTCAAGATGCTTTTCAAGCTCATTTGAGGTAGAAGATGTGGTCTTCTCCTCCGTTCTTTTGATTTTCTTCTTATTTTGTTTCAGAGGCATTGTGATGTTGCTCTCTTCGACCCATCATCTTGTTTTGTCAAGATCTTGTTCAATTCCTTCCATTTACAGTCGAAGTGCTGTCCAAATTATATCAATCTTATTCTTTCTCTATCTAGTTTTAACCGGAGTCTCATCCAAGTGCTTTCATATTGCAAAGTTTATATTCTTTACCTTCCATGTCGAACCGGAGTGTTGTCGTAATTGATCCTTATCGTTCCTTATACATCTCGTTTCAATCGGAGTGCTTGCATATACCTACTGTCCATTGTAACACTTTTCTTATGTCTTTCAACCTACAAGGGTCTAGTAAGGTTCCTTGTTCCTCTTCTCTAACGAAGGTTTCAACTGTGTTCACCTTCGTTGTATTCTTTTCTCGAATTTGTTCAACCACCGAAGGTTCTTTGGTTTCACTCGTTTGTCAAAGAAGCAACTTAGTTTTACCTGTTCTCTTCCTCTTTCATTTTCCTCCGGTGCCATTCTAGATCTCGGGACGAGATCCTCTCGTAGTGGTGGAGTGTTGTAACGCCCCGAGACCGTTGCGGCAGGTGTCTTCTAGTTATTCGATGCTTTTGCCATGTCATTCGCTTGCGTGTTGCATCTTGTCTTGTCATCATGTGCATTGCATCATCATGTTTTCAAAACTTGCATCCGTCCCGGCCTCCCCGTTCCTTCCGTTGTCCGTTCTTAGTCCAACCACCCTTGCACGCGCCCGCGACATGTCCGAAATAGTATTTTATAAGTGGTCGAAAAATGTTCTCAGAATGGGATGAAAGTTGGCATGCGGTCTTATTTTAGTGTAGGAAGACTGCCTGTCAAATTTCATCGCGTTCGGAGTCCGTTTGATAGCCCAACCGTTAAACTATAGCGTCAATATAGCCGGTCAAATCGTTGGACGTTTTCGGTCTATGGAAATAGTCACCGGGCCTTTCTCTCTTCTCTTTTCTCAGCCTGAGGCCTTCTCTAGCCTGCCCCGAATGGCCCAGCTCCGCGTGGGCCACCGCAGCACCCAAGGCCTGGATCTGCCTCCACCAGTCTCCTCTTCATGGCCTAGTCGCAAGCCGGCCTGCCTGTGTCCCTCACCACCGACCGGGCCGAGGCCCATGGGTGAGCCGCCCCCTCTCCTTTTGCACTATTGAACCATGTGCAGTTTCGGCCCATAGCCATTTTTTCCCAGATCTGCGATTTAACGATTTTTCCAGAGACTGCCAGTTTTGCAGAAACACCCTTGCACTTCACGCATATCCTAACTAATTAACCGTGCATCGGATTAAAACAAACTTTATATGTAAAATGTTTAGAATTTCATCTAGTTTCATAATATGCCACTTTCATGCATGTTTGAAATGTTTAAAATGTTGTTTGGTTAAATTTGCTCCTATGCCATGCTAAAATGTTTCAATTCATAACTAAATAACCGTAGCTCGGTTTTAATTAAACTTTATATGTAAATGGGGTAGAAAATTGCCTAGTTGAACATGGTGGCATCACTTTGCATGTTTAACAAATATAAAATATGGTTTAGGGCAGAACAGTACCAAACCTAATATATGCATATGAGGAGTTTCCGGACTTGTTGTTTTGTTGTTCCGGCCTCATTTAAACTTGCCTAGATAGATAGTTTCATTATGCTTCGTCTCTTACCATGTTTAACGACATTTAATATTGTTGGGTACATAAACAAGATCGAAACTAAATAACTTGAATGTGGTGTTTCGTCAATATGCAACGGAGTTGCATGTTGAGCTCCACTTAATTTGTAGGGTTGTTTGTGCACTTTGCCATGCCATGCCTCATTAAACCGGACATGCATCATACTTGTTTGCGCATCGTGCCATGCTTATGTGATGATTGTTTACTATGTTGTTTGCTTTCTTTCCGGTGTACTTCTTCTCGGTAATCTGGTAACGTCGTGTTGTGAGGATTCGTTTGACTACGTCCGTTTGTCTTCTTCATGGACTCGTTCTTCTTCCTTTCGGGATCTCAGGCAAGATGACCATACCCTCGAAATCACTTCTATCTTTGCTTGCTAGTTGCTCGCTCTTTTGCTATGCCTATGCTACGATACCTACCACTTGCTTATCATGCCTCCCATATTGTTAAGCCATGCCTCTAACCCACCTTGTCCTAGCAAACCGTTGTTTGGCTATGTTACCGCTTTGCTCTGCCCCTCTTATAGCGTTGTTAGTTGCAGGTGAAGATTAGAGTTTGTTCCTTGTTGGAACATGGATATGTTGTTGGGATATCACAATATCTCTTATTTAATTAATGCATCTATTTACTTGGTAAAGGGTGGAAGGCTCAGCCTTATGTCTGGTTTTTTGTTCCACTCTTGCCACCCTAGTTTCCGTCATATCGGTGTTATGTTCCCGGATTTTGCGTTCCTTACACGGTTGGGTTATAATGGGAACCCCTTGACAGTTTGCTTTGAATAAAACTTCTCCAGCAAGGCCCAACCTTGGTTTTACCATTCGCCACATAGCCTTTTTCCCTTGGGAGTCGCGCATCCCGAGGGTCATCTTATTTTAACCCCCCCGGGCCAGTGCTTGTCTAAGTGTTGGTCCAAACTAGAGCCCCTTGCAGCGCCACCTCGGGGAAACTCGAGGGCTGGTTTTAGTTGTACGGATTGCTTATCCGGTGTGCCCTGAGAACGAGATATGTGCAGCTCCTATCGGGATGTCGGTGCATCGGGCTGTCTTGCTGGACTTGTTTTACCATTGTCGAGGATGTCTTGTAATCGGGATGCCGAGTCTGATCGGATTGTCTTGGGAGAAGGAATATCCTTCGTTGACCGTGAGAGCTTGTGATGGGCTAAGTTGGGATACCCCTGCATGGATTTGAACTTTCGAAAGCCGTGCCCGCGGTTATGGGCAGATGGGAATTTGTTAATGTCTGGTTGTAGAAAACCTAAACCCTAACTTTATTAAAATGCATCAACCGTGTGTGTTACCGTGACGATCTCTTCTCGGCGGGGTCCGGGAAGTGAACACGGTGTTGGAGTTATGCTTGACGTAGGTTGTTCTAGGATCACTTCTTGATCATAGTTTTCTCGATCATGCTTTTGCCTTCTCTTCTTGCTCTCATTTGCGTATGATAGCCACCATATATGCTAGTCGCTTGCCGCAGCTCCACCTCATACCTTTTCCCTACCTATAAGCTTAAATAGTCTTGATCGCGAGGGTGTGAGATTGCTGAGTCCCCGTGACTCACAGATACTTCCAAAACCAGTTTGCAGGTGCCGATGATACCGTGCAGGTGATGCAACCGAGCTCAAGGAGGAGCTCGATGAAGATCTCGTTCATTGTGTTGTTTCGTTTCCAGTTGATCAGTAGTGGAGCCCAGTTGGGACGATCAGGGATCTGTGTAGCATTTGGGGTAGTCTTCTTTTAATTTGGGTTCTGTAGTCGGACCTTGTGTGTATCTAGATGATGTAATGCCTTATTCATGTATTGTGTGAAGTGGCGATTGTAAGCCAACTATGTATCTCTTTCCCTTATGTATTACATGGGTTGTGTGAAGATTACCTCACTTGCGACATTGCTTTAAATGCGGTTATGCCTCTAAGTCGTGCTTCGACACGTGGGAGATATAGCCGCATCGAGGGCGTTACAATCTTTATAGTCACCTAGTTACATTGTGACATTTGATAGCACACTAAGTGTTCCTACGGTATTCGGGAGTTGCATAATCTCATAGTCATCGGAACATGTATAAGTTATGAAGAAAGCAATAGCAATAAACTAAACAATCATAGTGCTAAGCTAACGGATGGGTCAAGTCAATCACATCATTCTCTAATGATGTGATCCCTTCATCAAATGACAACTCATGTCTATGGTTAGGAAACTTTACCATCTTTGATTAACGAGCTAGTCAAGTAGAGGCATACTAGTGACACTCTGTTTGTCTATGTATTCACACATGTACTAATTTTCCGGTTAATACAATTCTAGCATGAATAATAAACATTTATCATGATGTAAGGAAATATAAATAACAACTTTATACATGTCTTATATGCAACAATAAAGTTGTTATTTATATTTCCTTATATCATGATAAATGTTTATTCTTCATGCTAGAATTGTATTAACCAGAAACTTAGTACATGTGTGAATACATAGACAAACAGAGTGTCCCAAGTATGCCTCTACTTGACTAGCTCATTAATAAAAATGGTTAAGTTTCCTAGCAATGGACATGTGTTGTCATTTGATGAACAGGATCACATCATTAGAGAATGATGTGGTGGACAAGACCCATCCGTTAGCTTAGCATAATGATCGTTTAGTTTTTCTACTATTGCTTTCTTCATGACTTATATATGTTCCCGAGACTATGAGATTATGCAACTCCCGAATACCGTAGGAACACCTTGTGTGCTATCAAATGTCACAACGTAACTGAGTGATTATGAAGATGCTCTACAAGTGTCTCCGCCGGTGTTTGTTGAGTTGGCATATATCAAGATTAGGATTTGTCACTCCATGTATCAGAGAGGTATCTCTGGGCCCTCTCGGTAATGCACATCACTATGAGCCTTGCAAGCAATGTGTCTAATGAGTTAGCCACGGGATGATGCATTACGGAACGAGTAAAGAGACTTGCCGGTGACGAGATTGAACTAGGTATGATGATACCGATGATCGAATCTCGGGCAAGTAACATACCGATGACAAAGAGAACAACGTATGTTGTTATGCGGTTTGACCAATAAAGATCTTCGTAGAATATGTAGGAGCCAATATGAGCATCCAGGTTACGCTATTGATTACTAATTGGAGATATGTCTCGGTCATATCTACATAGTTCTCAAATCCGTAGGGTCCGCACGCTTAACGTTCAATGACGATATGTATTATGAGTTTCGTGTTTTGATGATCCGAAGTTTGTTAGGAGTCCCGGATGAGATCACGGACATGACGAGGAGTCTCGAAATGGTCGAGACATAAAGATTGATATATTGGAAGGTTATGTTTGGATATCGGAATGGTTTCGGATAGGTTCGGGCATTTTCTGGAGTACCGGGGGTTACTGGAACCCTGCGAGGGATTAATGGGCCACAATTTGCTTTAGTGGAGAAGAGAGAGGGCCAACCAGAGGTGGCAACCCCCCCTTGCCTAGTCCGAATTGGACAAGGGGAGGGGGAGGCGCCCCCTCCTTCCTTCTCTTCTCTCCTCTTTCCCTTCTTCTCCTACTTGGACTAGGAAGGGGGGGGGGTGAATCCTACTTGAACTAGGAGTCCAAGTAGGACCCCCCATGGCGCGCCCCCTCCTAGGGCCGGCCTCCTCTCCTCCCCCCTTTATATACATGGGGAGGGGCACCCCAAAGACACACAAGTTGATCTTTTAGCCGTGTGCGGTGCCCCCCTCCACAGTTACACACCTCAGTCATATCGTTGTAGTGCTTAGGCGAAGCCCTGCGTCAGTAACTTCATCATCACCGTCACCATGTTGTCGTGCTGACGGAGCTCTCCCTCAGCCTCAACTGGATCAAGAGTTCGAGGGACATCATCGAGCTGAACGCGTGCTGATCACAGAGGTGCCGTGCGTCGATACTTGGATGGGTTGGATCGCGAAGACGTTCGACTACATCAACCATGTTACTGAACACTTCCGCTTTCGGTTTACAAGGGTATGTAGACACACTCTCCCCTCTCGTTGCCATGCATCTCCTAGATAGATCTTGCATGATCGTAGGTAATTTTTTTAAAATACTGCGTTCCACAACAGTGGCAGCCAAGCCAGGTCTATGCGTAGATGTTATATGCACGAGTAGAACACAATGAGTTGTGGGCGATAATAGTCATACTCCTTACCAACATGTCTTACTTTGATTCGGCGGTATTGTTGGATGAAGCGGCCCAGACCAACATTACGTGACCGTGTTCATGAGACTGGTTCTACCGACGTGCTTCGCACACAGGTGGCTGGCGGGTGTCTTTTTCTCCAACTTTAGTTGAATCGAGTTTGACTACGCCCTGTCCTTGTTGAAGGTTAAAACAACACACTTGACGAAAAATCGTTGTGGTTTTGATGCGTAGGTAAGAACGGTTCTTGCTAGAAGCCCATAGCAGCCACGTAAAACTTGCAACAACAAAGTAGAGGACCTCTAACTTGTTTTTGCAGGGCTTGTTGTATGTGATATGGTCAAGACATGATGATATATAAATTGTTGTATGAGATGATCATGTTTTGTAACAGTTATCGACAACTAGCGGGAGCCATATGGTTGTTGCTTTATTGTATGAAATGCAATCACCATGTAATCGCTTTACTTTATCACTAAGCGGTAGCGATAGTCATGGAAGCAATAGTTGGCGAGACGACAACGATGTGACGATGGAGATCAAGGTGTCAAGCCGGTGGCGATGGTGATCATGACGGTGCTTTGGAGATGAAGATCAAAGGCACAAGATGATGATGGCCATATCATATCACTTATTTGATTGCATGTGATGTTTATCCTTTATGCATCTTATTTTTCTTAGTACAGAGGTAGCATTATAAGATGATCTCTTACTAAATTTCAAGGTATAAGTGTTCTCCCTGAGTATGCACCATTGCTATAGTTCGTCGTGTCGAGACACCACGTGATGACCGGGTGTGATAAGCTCTACATTCACATACAACGGGTGCAAGCCAGTTTTGCACACGCAGAATACTTGGGTTAAACTTGACGAGCCTAGCATATGCAGATATGGCTTTGAAACACTGAGACCGAAAGGTCAAGCGTGAATCATATAGTAGATATGATCAACATAGTGATGTTCACCATTGAAAACTACTCCATCTCACATGATGATCGGACATGGTTTAGTTGATATGGATCACGTGATCACTTAGATGATTAGAGGGATGTCTATCTAAGTGGGAGTTCTTAAGTAATATGATTAATTGAACTTTAATTTATCATGAACTTAGTACCTGATAGTATTTTGCATGTCTATGTTGTTGTAGATAAATGGCCTGTGCTACTTTTCCTTTGAATTTTAATGCGTTCCTAGAGAAAGCTAAGTTGAAAGATGATGGTAGCAACTACACGGACTGGGTCTGTAACTTGAGGATTATCCTCATTGCTGCACAGAAGAATTACGTCCTGGAACCACCGCTAGGTGCAAAGCCCGCTGCAGGAGCAACACCAGATGTTATGAACATCTGGCAGAGCAAAGCTGATGACTACTCGATAGTTTAGTGTGCCATGCTTTACGGCTTAGAATCGGGACTTCAATGACGTTTTGAATGTCATGGAGCATATGAGATGTTCCAGGAGTTGAAGTTAACATTTCAAGAAAATGCCCGAATTGAGAGATATGAAGTCTCCAATAAGTTCTATAGCTGCAAGATGGAGGAGAATAGTTCTGTCAGTGAACATATACTCAGAATGTCTGTGTACCGCAACCACTTGACTCAACTGGGAGTTAATCTTCCAGATGATAGTGTTATTGACAGAGTTTTTCAATCACTGCCACCAATGTGACGCCTCGAGACCGATGCTCCAGATGGCTTTCTTGTTTTTCGTTATTGTCATGTGTTTCGATTGCTTTGTTGCATTCATCATGGCATCTCTTGCATTGCATCATGTCATCATGCCATTATTATTGCAACCGTTTCAAAACTCTTTTAAATAAATCGTATGGATCTCCGATCCATTTAAATCGAGGGTAAGGTGACTTCTCTTTATAACATACCCTCCCAATATTAGGGAGCTATATTAAATATTCCATTTTCGGAATCACCCATAAACACACTTGCATATTCCCCATGCCTTTTCTAGTTCAAGCTTGACTTCAAAACCTTGCCAAAAATTCTCTTCCCATTTACCGAGGTTCCTCCAAAAATCCGAACATTTTTGGACTCTTCAATACCTTGAACTCATTCAAACCATTTGAATTAAATTCAAATGGATTTGAATTTAGATCTCTCAATCATGGCCTTCTCTATTTTCGCGGAACAAACACATTTTTGTGAGTCCGGGAGAATTATCCACATGTCCAACTTCTTCCCCTTACACATCCTTCCTTTTTCTTCTCTCCCCTTTCTTTCTTTGTTTTTTTCCTGTTATTGCAATAGTTTTAGACGAGTGAGAGAGAGCAGTCAGCCAGGCCGGCCCATCTTCTCCCACAGCCCACTAGACCGACCCACCTCCTCCTTAACCTAGCGCCAGGGGGCCTTTCTCTCGATCCCCACTCCTTTCCCTCGTTCTCCTCCCTCGCGCCGCCACTCACGCATCGCCAGGGAGAGGAGAGTGCTGCCTCGCTCGATCCCTCTCCCTCTCATGCTCCCGATATCCGCTCCTCGAGCATCGGCCGCCCACAGCAGCCTCCTCCCCTCGCGTTCCTGCCTTGCCCCGCCATGAACGCCGCAAGACCTCGCCGCTGCCTCCCCGCCTCCGGCCATGGCGCCCGCGCCGACGACCCGACCTGCCCTGCCGCGCTCTACTCCTTCCCCCATGTCCCTTTCTCGCTAGAGCGCACGACCACCATCGCCGCCTCCTTGCTCGGGAGAGCAAAGGCTCGATCCCGAGCAGCACGAGCGCTCTGCTTCTCCACCAAAGCTTTTCTCCTGTGCGTCGTCGCGTCCAAGCCCAGCAAGCCGCCACCGTGCCTTCTAGCCTCCTCCTGCGCCCTGCATCGAGCCGCCCGGGCCGCGCATCGCCAGATGCCGTCCCTGCTGCCGGGAACCTTGGTTCCACCCGTTCCCCGTCTCCGGCGCCGCGCGAGGCCTCCCCCACGCCTCGCTAGCTGCTGCTGCGCCGCCATGTTCCTGTTCGACCCTCTGCATCCACCTCTAGCAGCTCTCCCTGTGACCTCCTCTTCGTCACTGCCTCGTGCCGTCCCTACCGACTCTGACCAGGGAGCCCCGCCGCTCGCTGAACATGACATCCACCTCCTGTTCGTGCTGCACCGTCTCGTTCGCGGGCTGAGACCATCAAGTCATCTACCAGGAGCCCAAGTCCGAAGACTACCGTGGACATGTGCCTGGTGTCACTTGGATTCGTCAAGACCGCCAAGACCCATACCTGGATCATCAAGTACCGTCTTCGGGATTCACCAAGTACCACGATGTCGGTGCCCCTCCAAGTTTGATGTTGGAACATGCACAACTACCACCGCCGAAGACCCGGGTAGCAGGATGCCAAGTACCCCTTCAAGACAACGAGACCGGCAAGTTCGAATGACGCCAAGTACCTCTTCGGAAAACGAACATGTACCACTACGTCCGGAGGCATCGGATCCGTCAAGTCCAACAACGACTGTGTACAACTATCGGCGATCCCGAATGACTACGAAACGTGAACCTCTACTTCCCCTCCAAAACTTGTCCCACTACCGTCGCTCGAATGTCTACAAAACATGTACCACGACAATCGCTGAAGACCCCGTGGACGTCAAGTTCCGTGTCGTGACCCTGAACATCTATGGACATGAACCACTATTTCCCTCGATGACCCGTGAACGACTACTTCCTCTACGAACCGATCCGCTTCGAAATGCACGCTTCGAAGGTATAACCCCGAGACGACCGTCTGAGATCGAATGTTTGTGATGTGATGTATGAGATGATCGTGGTTGCACCGTGACCGAGTTGCTCTTTGCGAATTCCTCGTTGCCTTGCCACCGACATGTGGGACACCCGGTATCCGGGATCACTCCCCGTCACTCTTGCACGTTTCACACACCCACACTTGTTCCTTTGCACCAGCATCTCAATTGAGTTGCCGGATCACCAGAATGTTGCCATGGTAACATTTCCGTTTCACCGCTGTGGCACCCCTTTTCCTTCCGCCATGGCGACAAATGCTTCAGATTATGCTCTTGTTAACATTTTCATAAAACTTGCATAAACTTGCACATGTCATTCGCATCATGATAATAACATTTAAATGTTTAAAATTGTTGTTGCACCAAAGTGCTAAATGCATGTGGGGATTTTTATCGGAAAGGTTATTTGTTGTTTCTGGCCTTACTTAAATTGCCTAAGATGTGTAGTTTACTTATGCTTGACCTCTTGTCATGCTTAACAACATTTAATATTGTTGAGTACATAAATGAGAGAGAACTAAATAATTGTTGTGGTGTTCCGTCAATATGCAACTCGTTGCATATTGAGCTCCACTTAATTTGTAGTATTGTTTGTGCACTTTGCCATGCCATGCCTCTTTAAACCGGACATGCATCATACTTGGTTGTGCATCATGCCATGGTTGTTTACTATGTTGTTTACTTCTTTCTGGTGTTGCTTCTTCGGGTTAGTTCCGATAACGCCGCGTTTGTGAGGATTCGTTCGACTACGTTCGTTTATTTCTTCTTCATGGACTCATTCTTCTTCCTTGCGGGATCTCAGGCAAGATGACCATACCCTCGAAATCACTTCTATCTTTGCTTGCTAGTTGCTCGCTCTATTGCTATGCCGCGATGCCTACCACTTGCTATATCATGCCTCCCATATTGCCATGTCAAGCCTCTAAACCACCTTTCCTAGCAAACCGTTGTTTGGCTATGCTACCGCTTTGCTCAGCCCCTCTTATAGCGTTGCTAGTTGCAGGTGAAGATTGAAGTTTGTTCCTTGTTGGAACATGGGTTTTGTTGGGATATCACAATATCTCTTATTTAATTAATGCATCTATATACTTGGTAAAGGGTGGAAGGCTCGGCCTTATGCCTGGTGTTTTGTTCCACTCTTGCCGCCCTAGTTTCCGTCATACCAGTGTTATGTTCCTTGATTTTGCGTTCCTCACACGGTTGGGGGAATATGACCCCCTTGACAGTTCTCTTTGAATAAAACTCCTCCAGCAAGGCCCAACCTTGGTTTTACCATTTGCCACCTAAGCCTTTTTCCCTCGGGTTTCCTGAGCCCGAGGGTCATCTTTCTTTTAAACCCCCGGGCCAGTGCTCCTCTGAGTGTTGGTCCAACCCGTCAGCACCCGGTGGCCACCAGGGGAAACTCTGGGTTGGCCTACCGGAATCTTGGACAATCCGGTGTGCCCTGGGAACGAGATATGTGCAGCACATATCGGGATTTGTCGGCACATTCGGCCGGCTTTGCTGGTCTTGTTTTATCATTGTCAAAATGTCTTGTAACCGGGATTCCGAGTCTGATCGGGTCTTCCTGGGAGAAGGAATATCCTTCGTTGATCGTGAGAGCTTGTGATGGGCTAAGTTGGGACACCTCTGCAGGGTTTTGAACTTTCGAAAGCCGTGCCCGCGGTTATGGGCAGATGGGAATTTGTTAATATCCGGTTGTAGAGAACTTGAAACTTAACTTAATTAAAATGCATCAACCGCGTGTGTAGCCGTGATGGTCCCTTTTCGGCGGAGTCTGGGAAGTGAACACGGTTTTGGTGTTATGTTTGAACATAAGTAGTTTCAGGATCACTTCTTGATCACTTCTAGTTTCACGACCGTTGCTTTGCTTCTCTTCTCGCTCTCTTTTGCGTAACTTAGCCACCATATATGCTAGTGCTTGCTGCAGCTCCACCTCATTACCCCTTTCCTACCCATAAGCTTAAATAGTCTTGATCTCGCGGGTGTGAGATTGCTGAGTCCTCGTGGCTCACAGATACTTCCAAACAGTTGCAGGTGCCGATGATACCAGTGCAGATGACACAACTGAGCTCAAGTGGGAGCTCGATGAAGATCGTGCTCGTTGTGTTGTTTCGTTTCCAGTTGATCAGTAGTGGAGCCCAGTTGGGGCGATCGGGGATCTATGCATTAGGGGTTGTCTTTCTTTATTTGGTTCCGTAGTCGGACCTTGATTGTATCTGGATGATGTAATGCTATATTTATGTATTGTGTGAAGTGGCGATTGTAAGCCAACTCTTTATCCCTTTCTTATTCAGTACATGGGATGTGTAAAGATTACCCCTCTTGCGACATGCCTACTATGCGGTTATGCCTCTAAGTCGTGCTCCGACACGTGGGAGATATAGCTGCATCGTGGGTGTTAGAAGTTGGTAATCAGAGCCTTTCCCGACTTAGGAGCCCCCTTCTTGATCGAATCACTGGCGTTGTTGAGTCTATAAAAATGTTTTGAGTCTTTTAGGATTATATATATATATATATCAGAGAGTAGGATTCTTTTTACTCCTCAGTCCCTTCGTCGCTCTGGTGAGGACTCCTGACATAGAGTTTTGACTCTTCTCTCCTCAAATTTCACGAATTTTTTAGGCTCACGCGGGTATCTTGGAATCGTTTCGATGGTTTTGTGACGAGAACATTGTTCTTGGTGCCTCCTGACATTTAGGGGTTGTGGCAGTGTCCCGGGGAGTTGAGCTCCGAGGTGTTGTTGTCACAATTTTATCATTACAGTTCTGGAATACCTGAGTTCGCCGACATCGAAAATCTCTTTTATGCAGTTGTTGGTGAGATAACCTCGATGCCACCCAGTACTGGGGCGGGAGTTCGGAAGTATTGCCATAACTCGTATAACGGATGCTTTTCGAAGGTTGAGGTAAACAATTTCCAAGGTTTCTTGGTTATGTGTTGAAGGATAGATACAACTGGATGTAGGATTTGTTAGTTTGGGTGAGATATTATGCTTCCCCTGTGTCCCCAACACTTGATTGCATAACCAGAAAGTTTCGGGAGTTTATAAGTGGGAATTCAAGTATCACGTAGGATATCTTTCCAAGACACATGATACGATATGGGATCTATCATATGTTTGTTCCGACTTATTTTGCAAGCCAATGCTTTGTTTTGTTTTTCAGTTGTGGTATTCGAGTTGCTTCAAAGTCAAATGTTGATTACATACCTTTCCTAAGCGATGTTCTCACATTTCTATGTGAATACTAGTCCTTCATGATAATTGAGATTGTCATGTCAATTCTTTTTCAACCAGCGTGTCCCTCTTCAAGTGGATCCGATCATTTCACCATCCGTAAGTTCAATTCTAAGTTCTCTCAACGGTGCTCGTTTCATCTGCCCCCAAGTTGCCTTTGTTTTCCCGCCCTCCCACCCCTTTTTCTTCAAGTACTCAGATCTCTTAATCGAGTATCCTTTTATTGATGGGAAGTCTCTCCATTCTTTTCCGTCAATGTTCTTATCTGGTAATTCTCAGGAAGATACTAACGAAGCTTCAAGTTCATCATTCATCATTAGTTTTATTCTCAGCTGGATTCAAGTCAAGCCTTGTCAATCATATCTTTCTCGTTTCAAATGCTTTCTCATGACGGTGCACCTCTTAATCGTTCACCTCTCGCTATGCAATTGTTCCAGAGTGCTGAGGATATCTCGAAGATTCGTGTTTCCACTCTTAATCCGTTCAAGCTATTTTGAGGATGTTATCTCATTCAAGCCATTTAATTCAACCGGTGCATCTCCTTTTCAAGTAATCGTTCAACGGTGTATCTTTTGAGTGGGCCCTAACCCACAGGTCTTTTCCCAGGATCTTACCTGACTCTTTTTTTCTGGAGCTTCTCAAATTCATTTCAAAGTTTGACGTAAGAATGAGTTTTCATCAGTCAAATGCCTTCTCCAAGTTCTTTCTAATTCTTTCATCGTTGGTTCAACCTTTCTAATTTTCATTCCGGAGTGCCTCAACAATTCATGGTGGTGTTTCTCATCGTCATTATCAACATTTGAAGACCAAAGAAGAGTTTATTCTCCAAATCTTACCCGTTCTCTCAGAGATGCGTAGTTCAAGCTTGGTGCCATCCTCTCATAATTGTTTTCGATTGTGAGAATTCTTTTCACCTATCCGGAGCAATTCAGGAGTCTTTTCAGTTTGATTCATCCAAAGGCCATCATCTCAAAATTATTCATTCTCAGCTTTCAGCTATTGTTCTCCAAATCCTACCAGTGCATCATCCAAATATTCTCTAATCAAGCATCTTCGTTCATGTGCTAATTCTTCCCGGTGTTTCGCTATCTTTTCCTTGATCATTTTTAATTCTTACGGTGGCTCGTCCAACATTCTTCTTCCTATGTTCTCATATCAATTCTGTTGTTCTTTCAAATCCCACCGGTGGTTCGTTGAAGACCTTCCCAAGTTTGCGCCTTGTCTCTCTTAAGCCTTTCTACGAGAATAAGTAGTATGCCAAATCCATTGCTTGTCATCAATTTAAATTGGTGAAGGATATGCATAACATAATTCTTACTCTTGTTTCATCCAAGTGTTTAATTCCTTATTTCGGGGTTCATCAAAATTCTTGATTTCTTTTGTTCATCTTTCTTTTCCGGAGTTCCAAGTTTTTCCGCATTATCTCGTCGCGAAGCTCCATCTAAATCATCGCAAGGCTTCACCTTGTGTTTTCAACTTCTCTTTCCTTTCGTTTGATCATCCTTTTGTTAGCGGAGTTCTTCATGGAGGCTCTACATGATGGTTCATAAAGGATTTAATTCCTTCTCGAAGTGTTCATTGAGATTCTTTTCAAAGGAGTTCAAACATTCTTCATCTTGCATTTCTAAGTGCACTTCTTCCTATCTTATCTTTTGAGGTGGTGTTATGTCACTCTTGACAATTTGAGTTTGTGTTTCATGATTCCCATGTTGTCAAGATCGAGATATTTTTAATCCACCAATCTCTTCGTTGGAGTTATCTTGGGTTATATTTCACCTAAAGCTTTCCCTAAGGATTATTGCTATTTATGGTGCTTATAAATGATCCAAGTTCTTCATTTATCCTCCCAGTGAAATAAGTTTCTCGTCTCCTCGTTAACATCAATCCAATCTATTGTTTCCGTTAGTGGCAGAATTTCACCTCATAGTTTTGAGATGTTCTTCATAAACCCACTACAAGCTTACTCTTTTCGTTGTTGGTTTTCCAACAACTCCGTTATAACCCTCTTGGAAGGGTGCCTTCCAAGATCATTTGTGGCAGAAGTTGTCATTTTCTTCTCAATTCTGTCTTTTCCAACGATCCAACTTCTATTCTTTCATTCCGGAGGCATTGTAATGTTGCTCTTTTCACCCATCATCTCGGATTGTGAAGATCATGTTCTTTCCTTTACTTATACATTCAACCAGAGTGTTGTGTCATCCCTTCAATTTCTTTCCATCTTATCAAGTTTTCTTCTCCTTTCTACCAGAGTGCTCTCCAAATTATATCATCATTATGCCTTCTCTGTCTCGTTTTAACTTGAGTGTTGTGTCATCTGCTCAAGTTCTTTTCGTCTTATAAAGTCTTGTATCTTGTTTCAATCGGAGTGCTTGCATCTACTTCTTGTCCATTGTAACCTTTTCTTATGTCTTTCAACCCACAAGGTTCCCGTAATGTTCCTCCTTTCTAACGAAGCGTTTTCAACCTCGTTCATCTTCGTTGTATTCTTTCTTTCAATTTGTTCAACCTCTCAAGGTTCTTTGGTTTCTCTCGTTTGTCAAAGAAGCAACTTAGTTTTACCTCTTCTCTTTCTCTTCCGTTTTCCCTCCGGTGCCATTCTAGATCTCGGGACGAGATCCTCTCGTAGTGGTGGAGTGTTGTGACACCCCGAGATTGATGCTCCAGATGGCTTTCTTGTTTTTCGTTATTGTCATGTGTTTCAATTGCTTTGTTGCATTCATCATAGCATCTCTTGCATTGCATCATGTCATCGTGCCATTATTATTCAACCGTTTCAAAACTCTTTTAAATAAATCGTATGGATCTCCGATCCATTTAAATCGAGGGAAGGGTGACTTCTCTTTATAACATACCCTCCCAATATTAGGGAGCTATATTAAATATTCCATTTTCGAAATCACCCATAAACACACTTGCATATTCCCCATGCCCTTTCTAGTTCAAGCTTGACTTCAAAACCTTACCAAAAATTCTCTTCCCATTTACCAAGGTTCCTCCAAAAATCTGAACATTTTTGGACTCTTCAATACCTTGAACTCATTCAAACCATTTGAATTAAATTCAAATGGATTTGAATTTAGATCTCTCGATCATGGCCTTCTCTATTTTCGCGGAACAAACACATTTTTGTGAGTCCGGGAGAATTATCCGCATGTCCAACTTCTTCCCCTTACACATCCTTCCTTTTTCTTCTCTCCCCTTTCTTTCTTTGTTTTTTTCCTGTTATTGCAATAGTTTTAGACGAGTGAGAGAGAGAAGTCAGCCAGGCCGGCCCATATTCTCCCGCAGCACACTAGACCGGCCCACTTCCTCATTAACCTAGCGCCAGGGGGCCTTTCTCTCGATCCCCACTCCCTTCCCTCATTCTCCTCCCTCGCGCCGCCACTCACGCATCGCCAGGGAGAGGAGAGTGCTGCCTCGCTCGATCCCTCTCCCTCTCATCCTCCCGATCTCCTCTCCTCGAGCAACGGCTGCCCACAGCAGCCTCCTCCCCTCGCATTCCTGCCTTGACCCGCCATGAACGCCACAAGACCTCACTGCTGCCTCCCCGCCTCCGGCCATGGCGCCCGCGACGGCGACCCGACCTGCCCTGCCGCGCTCTACTCCTTCCCCCGTGTCCCTGTCTCGCCAGAGTGCACCACCACCATCGCCGCCTCCTTGCTCGGGAGAGCAAAGGCTCGATCCCGAGCAGCATGAGCACTCTGCTTCTCCACCGAAGCTTTTCTCCTGTGCGCTGTCGCGTCCAAGCCCAGCAAGCCACCGCCGTGCCTTCTAGCCTCCTCCCGCGCCCTGCATCGAGCCGCCCGGGCCGCGCATCGCCAGACGCCGTCCCTGCTGCCGGGGACCCTCGGTTCCACCCGTTCCCCGTCTCCCGCGGCGCGCAAGGCCTCCCCCACGCCTCGCTAGCTGCTGCTGCGCCGCCATGTTCTTGTTCGACCCTCTGCATCCACCTCCAGCAGCTCTCCCTGCGACCTCCTCTTCGTCACCGCCTTGTGCCGTCCCTACCGACTCCGACCAGGGAGCCCCGCCGCTCGCCGAACCTGACACCCGCCTCCTGTTCGTGCTGCATCGTCTCGTTTGCAGGCACTTCTTCGCCACAAGTGCTCCTGACTGAGACCATCAAGTCATCTACCCAGAGCCCAAGTCCGAGGACTACCGTGGACGTGTGCCTGGTGTCACTTGGATTCGTCAAGACCGCCAAGACCCATACCTGGATCGTCAAGTACCGTCTCCGGGATTCACCAAGTACCACGACGTCGGTGCCCCTCCAAGTTTGATGTTGGAACATGCACAGCTACCGTCGCCGAAGACCCGGGTAGCAGGATGCCAAGTACGCTTCAAGACGACGAGACCGGCAAGTTCGAACGACACCAAGTACCTCTTCGGAAAACGAACATGTACCACTACGTCCGGAGGCATCGGATCCGCCAAGTCCAACAACAACTGTGTACAACTATCGGCAATCCCGAACGACTACGAGACGTGAACCTCTACTTCCCCTCCAAAACGTGTCCCACTACCGTTGCCCGAACGTCTACGAAACATGTACCACGACCATCGCTGAAGACCCCGTGGACTTCAAGTTCCGTGTCGTGACCCCGAACATCTACAGACATGAACCACTATTTCCCTCTACGAACCGATCCGCTTCGAAACACACACTTCGAAGGTATAACCCCGAGACGACCATCCGAGATCGAATGTTTGTGATGTGATGTATGAGATGATCGTGGTTGCACCGTGACCGAGTTGCTCTTTGCGAATTCCTGATTGCCTTGCCACCGACATGTGGGACACCCGGTATCCGGGATCACTCCCCGTCACTCTTGCACGTTTCGTGCACCCACACTTGTTCCTTTGCACCAGCATCTCAATTGAGTTGCCGGATCACCAGATTGTTGCCATGGTAACATTTCCGTTTCACCGCCGTGGCACCCCTTTTCCTTCCGCCATGGCGACAAATGCTTCAGATTATGCTCTTGTTAACATTTTCATAAAACTTGCATAAACTTGCACATGTCATTCGCATCATGATAATAACATTTAAATGTTTAAAATAGTTGTTGCACCAAAGTGCTAAATGCATGTGGGGATTTTTACAGGAAAGGTTATTTGTTGTTTCCGGCCTCACTTAAATTGCCTAAGATGTGTAGTTTACTTATGCTTCACCTCTTACCATGCTTAACAACATTTAATATTGTTGAGTACATAAACGAGAGAGAACTAAATAATTGTTGTGGTGTTCCGTCAATATGCAACTCGTTGCATATTGAGCTGCACTTAATTTGTAGTATGTTTGTGCACTTTGCCATGCCATGCCTCTTTAAACCGGACATGCATCATACTTGGTTGTGCATCATGCCATGCTTATGTGGTGGTTGTTTACTATGTTGTTTGCTTCTTTCCGGTGTTGCTTCTTCGGGTTAGTTCCGGTAACGCCGCGTTTGTGAGGATTTGTTTGACTATGTTCGTTTTTTCTTCTTCATGGACTCGTTCTTCTTCCTTACGGGATCTCAGGCAAGATGACCATACCCTCGAAATCACTTCTATCTTTGCTTGCTAGTTGCTCGCTCTATTGCTATGCCACGATACCTACCACTTGCTATATCATGCCTCCCATATTGCCATGTCAAGCCTCTAACCCACCTTTCCTAGCAAACCGTTGTTTGGCTATGTTACCGCTTTGCTCAGCCCCTCTTATAGTGTTGCTAGTTGCAGGTGAAGATTGAAGTTTGTTCCTTGTTGGAACATGGGTTTTGTTGGGATATCCCAATATCTCTTATTTAATTAATGCATCTATATACTTGGTTAAGGGTGGAAGGCTCGGCCTTATGCCTGGTGTTATGTTCCTTGATTTTGCGTTCCTCACACGGTTGGGGGAATATGACCCCCTTGACAGTTCTCTTTGAATAAAACTCCTCCAGCAAGGCCCAACCTTGGTTTTACCATTTGCCACCTAAGCCTTTTTCCCTCGGGTTTCCTGAGCCCGAGGGTCATCTTTCTTTTAAACCCCCGGGCCAGTGCTCCTCTGAGTGTTGGTCCAACCCGTCAGCACCCGGTGGCCACCAGGGGAAACTCTGGGTTGGCCTACCGGAATCTTGGACAATCCGGTGTGCCCTGGGAACGAGATATGTGCAGCACATATCGGGATTTGTCGGCACATTCGGCCGGCTTTGCTGGTCTTGTTTTATCATTGTCAAAATGTCTTGTAACCGGGATTCCGAGTCTGATCGGGTCTTCCTGGAAGAAGGAATATCCTTCGTTGATCGTGAGAGCTTGTGATGGGCTAAGTTGGGACACCTCTGCAGGGTTTTGAACTTTCGAAAGCCGTGCCCGCGGTTATGGGCAGATGGGAATTTGTTAATATCCGGTTGTAGAGAACTTGAAACTTAACTTAATTAAAATGCATCAACCGCGTGTGTAGCCGTGATGGTCTCTTTCCGGCGGAGTCCGGGAAGTGAACACGGTTTTGGTGTTATGTTTGAACGTAAGTAGTTTCAGGATCACTTCTTGATCACTTCTAGTTTCACGACCGTTGCTTTGCTTCTCTTCTTGCTCTCTTTTGCGTAAGTTAGCCACCATATATGCTAGTGCTTGCTGCAGCTCTACCTCATTACCCCTTCCCTACCCATAAGCTTAAATAGTCTTGATCTCGCAGGTGTGAGATTGCTGAGTCCTCGTGGCTCACAGATACTTCCAAACAGTTGCAGGTGCCGATGATACCAGTGCAGATGACGCAACTGAGCTCAAGTGGGAGCTCGGTGAAGATCGTGTTTGTTGTGTTGTTTCGTTTCCAGTTGATCAGTAGTGGAGCCCAGTTGGGGCGATCGGGGATCTGTGCATTAGGGGTTGTCTTTCTTTATTTGGTTCCGTAGTCGGACCTTGATTGTATATGGATGATGTAATGCTATATTTATGTATTGTGTGAAGTGGCGATTGTAAGCCAACTCTTTATCCCTTTCTTATTCAGTACATGGGATGTGTAAAGATTACCCCTCTTGCGACATGCCTACTATGCGGTTATGCCTCTAAGTCCTGCTCCAACACGTCGGAGATATAGCTGCATCGTGGGTGTTAGAACCAAGTTACAAAAGCTTCATGATGAACTATAATATGCAAGGGATGGATAAGACAATCCCGAGCTCTTTGCAATGCTAAAGGCTGCGGAGGTATAAATCAAGAAGGAGCATCAAGTGTTGATGGTCAACAAGACCACTAGTTTCAAGAAGAAGGGCAAAGGGAATAAGGGGAACTTGAAGAAGAACGACAAACAAGTTGCTGCTCAAGTGAAGAAGCCCAAGTCTGGACCTAAGCCTGACACTGAGTGCTTCTACTACAAAGGGACTAGTCACTGGAAGCGGAACTGCTCCAAGTATTTGGCGGATAAGAAGGTTGGCAAAGTGAAAGGTATATTTGACATACATGTTATTGATGTGTACCTTACGAATGCTTGCAATAGCGCCTGGGTATTTGATACTGGTTCTGTTGCTCATATTTGCAACTCAAAAGAGGGGCTACGGATTAAGCGAAGATTGGCTAAGGACGAGGTGACAATGCGCGTGGGAAATGGTTCCAAAGTCGATGTGATCACGGTCGGCTCGCTACCTCTACATGTACCTTCTAGATTAGTCTTAGACCTGAATAATTGTCATTTGGTGCCAGCATTAAGCATGAACATTATATCTGGATCTTTTTTGATGCGAGACGGTTATTCATTTAAATCAGAGAATAATGGTTGTTCTATTTATATGAGTAATATCTTTTATGGTCATGCACCCTTAATGAGTGGTCTATTTTTATTGAATCTCGATAGTAGTGATACACATATTTATAGTATTGAAGCCAAAAGATATAAGTTTAATAATGATAGTGCAACTTATTTGTGGAACTGCCATTTAGGTCATATTGGTGTAAAGCGCATGAAGAAACTTCATGCTGATGGGCTTTTGGAATCACTTGATTATGAATCACTTGATGCTTGCGAACCATGCCTCATGGGAAAGATGACTAAGACTCCATTCTCCGGAACAATGGAGGGAGCAATATATTTGTTGGAAATAATACATACTGATGTATGCGGTCCGATGAGTGTTGTTGCTCACGGCGGGTATCGTTATTTTTAGACCTTCACAGATGATTTGCGCAGATATGGGTATATCTACTTGATGAAACATAAGTCTGAAACATTTGAAAAGTTCAAAGAATTTCAAAGTGAAGTGGAAAATCATTGTAACAAGAAAATTAAGTTTCTATGATCTGATCGTGGAGGTGAATATTTGAGTTATGTATGAGTTTGGTCTTCATTGGAAACAATGCGGAATAGTTTCTCAACTCACGCCACCTGGAACATCACAGTGTAATGGTGTGTCCGAACATCGTAACCGCACTTTATTAGATATGGTGCGATCTATGATGTCTCTTAGTGATTTACCACTATCATTTTGCGGTTATGCTTTAGAGACGTCTGCATTCACGTTAAATAGGGCACCATCGAAATCCATTGAGATGACACCATATGAACTGTGGTTTGGCAAGAAACCCAAGTCGTCTTTTCTTAAAGTTTGGGGCTGCGATGCTTATGCGAAAAAGCTTCAACCTGATAAGCTCAAACCCAAATCGGAGAAATGTGTCTTCATAGGATACCCAAAAGAGACATTTGGGTACACCTTCTATCAAAGATCCGAAGGCAGGATATTCATTGCTAAGAATGGATCCTTTCTAGAGAAGGAGTTTCTCTCGAAAGAAGTGAGTGGGAGGAAAGTTGAACTTGATGAGGTAACTGTACCTTCTCCCATATTGGAAAGTAGTTCATCACACAAATCAGTTCCAGTGATTCCTACACCAATTAGTGAAGAAGCTAATGATGATGATCATGAAACTTCTGATCAAGTTACTACCGAACCTCGTAGGTCAACCAGAGCAAGATCCGCACTAGAGTGGTACGGTAATCCTATTCTGGAGGTGTCGGATGTGGGGTTCCGGCTAACCCTTAAGGTTCGAACACTGGGGTGCGCGCGAAGTCTTTCTCTCCTACCGATCTACGCTCTAGCTCACTAAGATCTTGCGGACGAACTCGACGAACTCACAACACAAAAAGACACGGGGTTTATACTGGTTCGGGCCACCATTGTGGTGTAATACCCTACTCCAGTGTGGTGGTGGTGGATTGCCTCACGGGCTGATGATGAACAGTACAAGGGAAGAACAGCCTCCTGAGGTTGAGGTGTTCTTATGCGTATGAACTTGTGGTGTGTAGATTCCCTCAAGCTAAGATGAGATGAGATGCCTCTACTATGGTGGTGGCTAGTCCTATTTATAGAGGCCCTGGTCCTCTTCCCAAATATTGAGCGGGAAGGGAGCCAACAATGGCGGGCTAATTTGAAGGGGGACAGCTAGTACAAGCTATCCCGACAAAAGTGGTCTTCACCTATGAAAGGCTCTGGTGGTGACGCCGTCTTGGGCTCCACGATGACCTTCGCCTTGCCGTCCACCTGGTCTTGGTCTTGTTGCACAGAAATGGCAACCTTTGCCTGAGGCCTCGGTACTCCGCGGCTGCTTTTGCCTCCTTTGCACAAAAGGGGAAACAAGGATGCTGCACGCCTGGCGCCCGCCTGGTGCCCGCCTGGTGTCGATCGTCATGGCTTACGTCATGAGAGCCTCGTGAGGTTTGCCCTGCCTTGGTATCTCCGCTCCTCGTGAGCCTGCCTGACCAGGCCACTCCAGAGGAGGTCTTGCATCGTTCGCCTCGCGAGGCTTGGCCCCTCGCGAGGGTCTTGGATGCTTTGTTGGTGAAGATGGGCCATACGGCCTGCTGCTTGGCCATGCCGTGGGCCGCAGGCAGGCAAGTCTGGGGACCCCCATTCCCAGAATGCCGACAGTAGCCCCCGGGCCCAAGGTGCGCTCGGGCTTGGCTTCGCGGCGAAGCCAAGGGTCAAGTTCGGAGCACCGCGGGCCCCAAAGCCAGCGTCCTCGGTCGACGCATGGTGGTTGATTGGGCGTGGGCGTCTCCGCTTCCCCACGTTGCCTTGATGACTGCACGACTTGACAAGTCCCTGCGACATGCAAGGAAAACCATCATTACCTGTGATCGTGGGAGACGCCGGTTGGCCTTCTCTTGCTATAAATGAGGGAGGGGGGCAGAGCCCCTGTTGCCCATCTCTTCCTCGCTTGCCCGCTTCTCTGCTCCATTGCTTGCAATGCTGACAACAATGGCACCCATTAAAAGGTTTTCCGCCGAAGGGAAAGGGAAAGCTCCCTGTGACGATCCGGGGCCACTTCCGCCGAAGAAGAGGTCGATCCATCGCCGTGACGAAGCGGCGATGCAAGTGGTGACGAGGCCTTGGTGCGAGCGGCCTCCACCAGGGTACCCGCTACCCTTGTACGCCCGAGCTGGGGGCTCGGGAGGTAGGAGCGACGAGCAGCGCCGCCCACGCCGCGTCCGGGGTCGCCGTGCCACGGCCGCGTGCCATTGCCCCTAGGGTCCACGCCACTGACTCCTCGCGCGAGTTGGTGCTGTGGGTGCCGATGCCACCAAGCTCCTGGATCCTCTTCCCGCAGTTCTTCTCCGAGGTGATGCCGCCGAGGGGGCCGCTCGAGCTCTGGCTGCAGCATGCTAACTGCAGTGCTCCGGCAACCGGAGCGGAGATCAAAGCGGTCCCCACCGGCAAGATCTTCATGACTCGCGGCTGGGGCGAGGTCGCACGGGTCTGTCGTGCGAGGGGCGCCCTCGCGATCCACATCGAGTACGACGGCACCTCCACGCTCTTCTTCAAGGTTTTCGACGCCGAGGGTCGCCGCCTAGAGTGCTGCTCCGAAGAGGAGCGCGAGGCTGATGCGCGCTCCACTCGCGACCACTCCAGCAGCAGCAGCCCTTGGGAGTCCAGCAGCTCTCCTGAGCTCTATGAGACTCCGGAGACGAGCGACGACAGCTACGTGCCCCTGAGCTCTCGCCGCGCTCGGAGCAGGGCTGCGGCGTTCGGCCGCTGCCGCCGCTGGTCTGGATGGGGTTGGCGCCGGCCTCCCGTGGCCCACTATTGATGATGGCATCCGCCATGGGAGGGTGTAGATAGGATTCCCCTTAGCATCAACTTTTGTTTCCTGCGAAGAATCATGAACCACCCCGTGGGGGCATGTAAGGATCTGCAATGCCTTTGTACTTATCTTCCTTGTTATGAAGATTTGATGAATGCATGTCCCATTAAGGCTTGGTCCCTCCTTTCTTTCCTCGCGATGGCTTGTTGCTCTAAGCTGACGGGTCCCGGTCCCAAGGCGGCTACAGCCGTCGCTGGTATGCCAGGTCGCGATGCCGTGGTCAAGGCAGGAGGTGCACGGCCCGAGGTCCAGTAAGAGCCCCTGAGGCGCGATGCTCAGGAGGTCCCCCTTAGCGCTCAAGCTGCCATGGTAAGGCAAGAAAGGAAAAAGACTTGGCCGCAACGGGGATGTGGCACGACGTAAGTGACTGTTAGGCTCAGATATTTAGCCGATCCTAGGGCGAAACTTATCTTTCTGACTTCGTGGCGATTCCTGATGTCACGCTAGGGCCGCGCGCCAATTCGTGTGGTATAGCCAGGTCAGCCCATTCGAGTTCCCCCTCATGCTCTCCTTAGTGCTCTACGTCCTCAGGTCCCGGCCCTCGAGCGAGCTCAGCCATCGCTGGTATGCCAGGTCGCGATGCCGTGGTCAAGGCCAGGGGGTGAGGGCTGGAGAGCCAGTAAGAGCTCCTGAGTCACGATGCTCAGGAGCCCCCCTTTTAACACACAAGAGAATCGCACGAGGGAAAAGGAGACTCATGGTGTCGTCTGCTATCCTTCCCTCGGGACCCCTGTGAACAGGCACAAGAAGAAACATGGTTGACCATTACAGCTGTTAGCCTGCCGCTGGTTGCTCTCGGTGAGGTGAAGGCACCGAGGGCCTGGTGAGGTGACGTGCACGGCGCGTGCCGCGAGCCAGAGCTCGACCACTCAGATTTGTTGGTCGTGGTAGGGACGGACCCATGCACCAGCGCCGTGCCTGTGAGGAGGCCCCGTGGGAGGCGATGATCGAGCAGGTGATAACCGTAGGCAGGTTAAGCAGGGAGAGCAGATCAACTTAGGTAAATACAGGAAGATACATGCCACCGGGTCCGACCCGAGCATCTCGGGGATGATGCAGCCCGAGGGGCGCCCCCAACAAGGTAAGCTAAAGACTTAAGCAAAAGGGATACATGCCACAGGGACGGACCCGTGTGGCCTGGGAATAATGCAGCCCGAGGGGCGCTCCCAGCTTAAATGAACATGGAAGATGTCACCTGGTTCTGTAGACGAAGTAGAGTTGGTGCAGCTGAAGCCACGCGCTGAAGGAATGGCTCCTCATGAGCCACCGGGACCTTGAGCCTCGGGAGGCTCTAGGGGCTCAGTAGGTTTCCTGAAGACCGTCCCCACTTCCTCCAGAACGGTGTGGAACCTGGCCTCCTGAGCCGCCAAGACTTGCCGCACGTTGCGCTGATAGGCCGACGCCATGCTCGGCGAGCCAAAGGGCATGCGAACGTAGCTGTGTGCCAGACCCTCACAGCGGCCCGCACGTGATGGCCAGAAGCGTTCCTGAGATGCGGCCCTGTTGAGCCCTGGGACGTCGACGCAGACACGCAGCCCGACATCCTCCCCTGGATGGGGGGCTGCGCCTTGTGAGCGGCTATGGCCGCGCATGGCTCTTGCTTCTTGCAGTTCCGGGGTGGTCTTGGTGATGAACTCCTGGGTGGTGGGCACTCCTTGCCCTGTGCTATCCTGAGGAAAGTGTGCCGTGAAGCACGCTTCCAAGTGGTGCCCAAGCGCCTCCCTTGTTAGGTTGGCAAGGTCTGAGGCCCTCTAGAAGAGAGCCCCCGAGTCCTGCCTGAGGAGGGCGCCGGGCGCGCTTTCCTATGTGGTGGAGGGAGGCGCCCCTGGAGAGGGCGCTGATCCTGACGAGGCTCCTGATGTGACACCATCTTCTTGGGGTCCTGCGTGGCGCGACTGCTTCTTCTTGGGTATGGTCTCCGGAGGGCCTTCAGTTCTGCTGTCAGGGTTATTGATTGCTGCGGCTTGGAAGGCGCGCTCAAGGGAGCACACCGCATCCCCTTCTTCACATGGGACTGTGATGATTCCCTCGCTTCCTAGCATCTTGAGAATGTTGTAGCCGTGGTGAGTGACTGCCATGAACTTGTCTAGGGCTGGATACCCGAGGATGGCATTGTACAGCAGGCGGATGTGCGCGACGTCGAAGTCGATGAGCTCGGTGCGGTAGTTCTTGCGCTCCTCGAAGGTGACAGGCAGGCGAACTTTCCCTATCGGTATGGTGGAACCGTCAGTCACTCCTGAGAAAGGCTTGGTTGGCTAGAGCTGCTCATAGGGCACTTGGAGGTTGTCGAACGTGTCGACGGATAGGACGTTGAGCCCTACGTCGCCGTCGATGAGGGTCTTGGTGACTTGCACATTGCTGATGACTGGGAGCACAACATAGGGAGTGCGCCAGCGGTGGCTACACACTTGAGCTGGTCGACCGAGTCGAAGGTGATGGCGCATTGGGACCACCTGAGCGGGCGCGTGGCCTCGAGCTTGGGGAGCACCGCGTTCACCTCGCGAGCGAACTATTTGAAGATGCGCTGAGACGCTGGGGCCTGAGCACCGCCCAAGATGCAAGCAATCGCATGCGGCTCCTGGAAGGCCCCAGCCCCCTCGTCCTGGTGGTGGTCGTCGTTCCTTCTCGGTGGCGGCAATGGGGGAAGACCGGTGTTGCCCTGGGGGCGATCCTCACGAGGCGGGTCCCTCCAGGCGCCCTCGCGAGGTTGGTCCTGCCAGCGATTCTCACGAGGCCAGTCGCGCCACTCCTGGCGCGGGCCACGGTCGTCCCAGCATCCGCCTCCGCGGCCGTAGCCCCGGTCGTTGCGCTCGAGGCGTCGACCATAGCGTCCTTCCCGTATGGCTACGAGCTCTTGGCAGTCGCTGGTGTTGTGGGTGTTCAGGTTGTGGAAGGCGCAGAACGGTCGGCCGTTCTTGGACGACTCGAGCTGATCTCTGCTTCGCTTGGTGTCGGGCTCCGCTGCGAGCACTACTGCCTCTTTGCGCTTCACGTCCTTGGCCTTGACCTTCTTCTCCTCCACTCCTGCAGCTGGCAGCTCAAGGAGAGAGAGGCGCCCCTCCTCAGCTCTTGCGCACTTGGTCGCCAGGTTGAATAGCTCCTGAGATGTGTAGAGCTCATCGTGGATAGCAAGCTCTTCCTTCATCATGACGTCGCGGACGCCGTCGGAAAACGCGGAGATGATGGCCTCGTCCGTGACTTCGGGGATCTTGAGGCGGGTGTTGTTGAAGCGCTGGATGTACTTCTGGAGGGTCTCTCCTGGTTGTTGCTTGATGCGGCGTAGATCGCCCGCGGCCAGTGGTCAGTCGCGAGTGCCCTGGAAGTTGGTGACGAAGCGGTCGCACATCTCGTCCTAGGAGGAGATCGAGCCGTGCTGCAGGTTCAGGAGCCAAGAGCGGGCCCCATCCTTGAGAGCCATGGGAAACCAGTTCATCATGACTTTTTCATCGCCATTGGCCGCTTCGATGCTCAACTCATAGAGCTGCAGGAACTCCGCGGGGTCGGCGGTGCCATCGTATCAAGGAGGTAGATCTGGCTTGAACTTGCCTGGCCAGGCGACGCTACGCAGTTCGGGGGTGAAGGCGCGCCAGCCAGCCATGGTCGTCAGGACCCGCTTCTCAGGCAGAGCTTGGTCTTGGCGAGGTCCGTGCTGCGCCACTGCAGGCGGCACATGGTCTTGACGAGGTGGCGCGGGGAGCACCGCTGCAGCTTCTCGCGGCCGCGGGATTTCTTGGCAGCTTCTTTCTTCACGCGCGGGCACCGGGCGTGGTGGATCACGCCGCGGAGGCGCGCGCCTTGGAGCTAAGGCACCGTCTTGGGGTCGAGTCGGTGGAGGCATGCCATGAGCCCCGTCGCCCGTGGCTGGTTGAGGGGCAGGCAGAGAGTGGGACGGCATCAGAGAGCCCCCTGTGGCATGGACGAGCTCGGCGACGCGGTTGAGCCACTCCTCATAGAGGTCGTCGACGGGGCAGTAACGCAGGAGCTCATTCGCCACGATGAGCGCGGCCTGTGCCTCCATGGGAGCACGGTGCGCGTGAAACGAAGAACCAACAGGGTGAGTGATGGAGTAACGGTGCGGCCGTCCTGCCGCACTGAAGGATGCAGCGAGGATGCCTGCTGCTCGTTCCCCGCCGGGCCGGTGGCAGTGTTGGCGGCGGGTGACGGAGAGCGATGAGGTGGCCCGCCTACGGGAGCCGTCTGAGCGATGCGGGCGAAGAGGGCAGCCCGACACTCAGCTCGGGCACGGCGAGCGTCCGCCATGGAAGCGACGGAACGACAGAAGGGAAACTACGGCGCACCCCTACCTGGCGCGCCAAATGTCGGATGTGGGGTTCCGGCTAACCCTTAAGGTTCGAACACTTGGGTGCGCGTGAAGTCTTTCCCTCCTACCGATCTACGCTCTAGCTCGCTAAGATCTTGCAGACGAACTCGACGAACTCACAACACAGAAAGACACGGGGTTTATACTGGTTCGGGCCACCGTTGTGGTGTAATACCCTACTCCAGTGTGGTGGTGGTGGATTGCCTCACGGGCTGATGATGAACAGTACAAGGGAAGAACAGCCTCCTGAGGTTGAGGTGTTCTTGTGCGTATGAACTTGTGCTGTGTAGATTCCCTCAAGCTAAGATGAGATGAGATGCCCCTACTATGGTGGTGACTAGTCCTATTCATAGAGGACCTGGTCCTCTTCCCAAATATTGAGCGGGTAGGGAGCCAACAATGGCGGGCTAATTTGAAGGGGGACAACTAGTACAAGCTATCCTGACAAAAGCGGTCTTCGCCTGTGAAAGGCTTTGGTGGTGACGCCGTCTTGGGCTCCATGATGACCTCCGCCTTGCCGTCTGCCTTGTCTTGGTCTTGTTGCACCGAAATGGCAACCTTTGCCTGAGGCCTCGGTACTCCGCGGCTGCGCTTGCCTCCTTTGCACAAAAGGGGAAACAAGGACGCTGCGCGCGCTGGCGCCCGCTTGGTGTCGATCATCATGGCTTACGTCATGAGAGCCTCGTGAGGTTTGCCCTGCCTTGGTATCTCCGCTCCTCGTGAGCCTGCCTGACCAGGCCACTCCAGAGGAGGTCTTGCGTCGTCTGCCTCGCGAGGCTTGGCCCCTCGCGAGGATCTTGGATGCTTTGTTGGTGATGATGGGCCGTACGACCTGCTGCTTGGCCACGCCGTGGGCCGCAGGCAGGCAAGTCTGGGGACTCCCGTTCCTAGAACGCCGACACATGTTACTTGACCATAACAAACCTACGAACTGTGAGGAAGCGATGATGATCCCAGATTCCACAAAAAGGCTAGAGGCCATGAAATCTGAGATGGGATCCATGTATGAGAACAAAGTGTGGACTTTGGTTGACTTGCCTGATGATCGGCATGCCATAGAGAATAAAGGGATCTTCAAGAAGAAGACTGACACTGACGGTAATATTACTGTCTACAAAACTCGACTTGTTGCAAAAGGTTTTTGACAAGTTCAATGAGTTGACTACGATGAGACCTTCTCACCCGTAGCGATGCTTAAGTCTGTCCGAATCATGTTAGAAATTGCCGCATTTTATGATTATGAAATTTGGCAAATGGATGTCAAAACTGCATTCCTTAATGGATATCTCAAAGAAGATTTGTATATGATGCAACTAGAAGGTTTTGTCGATCCTAAAGGTGCTAACAAAGTGTGCAAGCTCCAGCGATACATTTATGGACTGGTGCAAGCCTCTCGGAGTTGGAATATACGCTTTGATAGTGTGATCAAAGCATATGGTTTTATACAGACTTTTGGAGAAGCCTGCATTTACAAGAAAGTGAGTGGGAGCTCCTTAGCATTTCTGATATTATATGTGGATGACATATTGTTGATCGGAAATGATACTAAATTTCTGAATAGCATAAAAGGATACTTGAATAATATTTTTTCAATGAAAGACCTCGGTGAAGCTGCTTATATATCAGGCATCAAGATCTATAGAGATAAATCAAGACGCTTAATTGTACTTTCACAAAGCACATACCTTGATAAAGTTTTGAAGAAGTTCAAACTGGATCAGTCAAAGAAAGGGCTCTTGCCTGTGTTACAAGGTGTGAAATTGAGTCATACTCAATGCCCAACCACTACAGAAGATAGAGAGAAAATGAAAGTCATTCCCTATGCCTCAACCATAGGTTCTATCATGTATGCAATGCTATGTACCAGACCTAATGTGTGCCATGCTATTATTTTAGCAGAGAGGTACCAAAGTAATCCAGGAGTGGATCACTAGACAGCGGTCAAGAACATCCTGAAATACCTGAAAAGGACCAAGGATATGTTTCTCGTTCATGGAGATTACAAAGTGCTCGTCATAAATGATCACGTCGATGCGAGCTTTCACACTGATCCGGATGACTCTAAGTCACACACCGAATACATATTTTTATTGAATGGTGGAGCTGTCAGTTGGTGCAGTTCTAAGCAGAGCATCGTGGCGGGATCTATGTGTGAAGCGGAGTACATAGCTGCTTCAGAAGAACCAAACGAAGGAGTTTGGATGAAGGAGTTCATATCCGATCTATGTGTAATACCTAGTGCATCGGGTCCAATGAAAATCTTTTGTGACAATACTAGTGCAATTGCTTTGGCAAAGGAATCTAGATTTCACAAGAGAACCAAACACATCAAGAGACGCTTCAATTCCATCTGCGATCAAGTCAAGGAGGGAGACATAGAGATTTGCAAGATACATACGGATCTGAATGTTGTAGACCCGTTAACTAAGCCTCTCTCACGAGAAAAACATGATCAACACCAAGACTCCATGGGTGTTAGAATCATCACTATGTAATCTAGATTATTGACTCTAGTGCAAGTGGGAGACTGAAGGAAATATGCCCTAGAGGCAATAATAAAGTTGTTATTTATAATTCCTTATATCATGATAAATGTTTATTATTCATGCTAGAATTGTATTAACTGGAAACTTAGTACATGTGTGAATACATAGACAAATAGAGTGTCCCTAGTATGCCTCTACTTGACTAGCTCGCTAATCAAAGATGGTTAAGTTTCCTAGCCATAGACATGTGTTGTCATTTGATGAATGAGATCACATCATTAGAGAATGATGTGATGGACAAGACCCATCCGTTAGCTTAGCATAATGATCGTTTAGTTTTTCTGCTATTGCTTTCTTCATGACTTATACATGTTCCTCAGACTATGAGATTATGCAACTCCCGAATACTGGAGGAACACCTTGTGTGCTATCAAACGTCACAACATAAATTGGTGATTATAAAGATGCTCTACAGGTGTCTCCGATGGTGTTTGTTGACTTGGTATAGATCAAGATTAGGATTTGTCATCAGTGTATCGGAGAGGTATCTCTGGGCCCTCTCGGTAATGCACATCACTATGAGCCTTGCAAGCAATGTGTCTAATGAGTTAGCCACGAGATGATGCATTATGAAACGAGTAAAGAGACTTGCCGGTGACGAGATTTAACTAGGTATGATGATACCGACGATCGAATCTCGGGCAAGTAACATACCGATGACAAAGCGAACAACGTATGTTGTTATGCGGTTTGACCGATAAAGATCTTCGTAAAATATGTAGGAGCCAATATGAGCATCCAGGTTCCGCTATTTCTTATTGATCGGAGATATGTCTCGGTCATGTCTACATAGTTCTCGAACCCGTAGGGTTCGCACGCTTAACGTTCGATGATGATTTGTATTATGAGTTTCGTGTTTTGATGAACTGAAGTTTGTTCGGGGTCCCGGATGAGATCACAGACATGACAAGGAGTCTCGAAATGGCCGAGAAAAAAATATTGATATATTGGAAGGTTATGTTTGGACACCGGAATGGTTTCAGATAGGTTCGGGCATTTTCTGGAGTACGGGGGGGGGGGGGGGGTGGGGTTTATCGGAACCCCCCAGGGGATTAATGGGCCACAATGGGCCTTAGTGGAGAAGATAGAGGGCCGGCGAGAGGTGGCGCGCGCCCCCCTTCCTTCTCTTTTCTTCCTTTCCCATCTTCTCCTACTTGGACTAGGAAGGGGGGGGGGAATCCAATTGGACTAGGAGTCCAAGTAGGACTACCCCCATGGCGCGCCCCCTCCTAGGGCCGACCTCCTCTCCTCCCCCTTTATATACGTGGGGAGGGGGCACCCCAAAGACACACAAGTTGATCTTTTAGCCTTGTGCGGTGCCCCCCTCCACAGTTACACACCTCGGTCATATTGTTGTAGTGCTTAGGCGAAGCCCTGCGTCGGTAACTTCATCATCACCGTCACCATGCTGTCGTGCTGACGGAACTCTCCCTCGGACTCAACTGGATCAAGAGTTTGAGGGACGTCATCGAGCTGAACGTGTGCTGATCTTGGAGGTGTCGTGCATTCGGTACTTGGATCGGTTGGATCGCAAAGACGTTCGACTACATCAACCGCGTTACTAAACGCTTCTGCTTTCGATCTACGAGGGTATGTAGACATACTCTCCCCCCTCGTTGCTATGCATCTCCTAGATAGATCTTGCGTGATCGTAGGTAAATTTTTTGAAATACTGTGTTCCCCAACATTTATCATATATATGGTTATTCCATGATTTTTATTGCAATTCAATTACTAGTTAAACTTATGTAGACCAGCAAAAGCAAATGAGTTTCTAAAAGTCTTTCTTTAGCACTTTTAGTTTATCAACTAAACTACTTAAGGACAAGCAACGAGTTAAGCTTGGGGGAGTTGATACGTCTCCAAAGTATGTACTTTTCCAAACACCTTTGCTCTTGTTATGGCCTCTAATTTGCATGATTTGAATGAAACTAACCCGGACTGACGCTGTTTTCAGCAAAACTACCATGGTATTGTTTTTGTGCAGAAATAAAAAAATTGACAGGAGTTTTTGTAGAATTATTTTGGAATATATAAAAATACTAGAGCCAAGAGTTACTGAGGGTCCCACCAGGAAGCCACAAGGGCAGGGGGCGCGGGTGGGTGAACAAATTACTGCCGAGCAATTAATAGAAAAGCGCAAAGTTATGACGATATCTAAGGCAATGATCATGAATGTAGGCATCACGTCCGTGTCAAGTAGACCGAAATGATTCTACATCTACTACTATTACTCCACACATCGATCGTCTCCTGCCTGCATCTAGAGTATTAAGTTCATGAAGAACAAAGTAAGGCATTAAGTAAGATGACATGATGTAGAGGAATTAACTCAATCAATATGATGAAAACCCCATCTTTTTATCCTCGATGGCAACAATACAATACGTGCCTTGCTACCCCTACTGTCACTTGGAAAGGACACCGCAAGATTGAACCCAAAGCTAAGCACTTCTCGCATTGCAAGAAAAACCAATCTAGTTGGCCAAACCAAACCGATAGTTCGAAGAGAATTACAAATATATCAAATCATGCATAAAAGAATTCAGAGAAGATTCAAATAATATTCATAGATAAGACGATCATAAATCCACAATTCATCGGATCTCGGCAAACACACCGCAAAAAAGTATTACATCGAATCCTACTTGGAAGATGTCACCTGGTTCTGTAGACGAAGTAGAGTTGGTGCAGCTGAAGCCACGCGTTGAAGGAATGGCTCCTCATGAGACACCGGGACCCTGAGCCTCGGGAGGCTCTGGGGGCTCAGGAGGTTTCCTAAAGACCGTCCCCACTTCCTCCAGAACGGCGTGGAACCTGGCCTCCTGAGCCGCTAGGACTTGCCGCACGTTGCGCTGATAGGCCGACGCCACGCTCGGCAAGCCGAAGGGCATGCGTACGTAGCTGTGCGGCGGACCCTCACAGCGGCCCGCACATGATGGCCAGAAGCGTTCCTGAGATGCGGCCCTGTTGAGCGCTGGGACATCATGCAGACATGTAGCCCGACATCCTCGCCTGGATGGGGGGCTGCGCCTTGTGAGCGGCTGTGGCCGTGCATGGCTCTTGCTTCTTGCAGTTCCTGGGTGGTCTTGGTGATGAACTCCTGGGTGGTGGGCACTCCTTGCCCTGTGCTCTCCTGAGGAAAGTGTGCCATGAAGCACACTTCCAAGCGGTGCCCAAGTGCCTCCCTCGTTAGGTTGGCAAGGTCTGAGGCCCTCCAAAAGAGAGCCCCCGAGTCCTGCCTGAGGAGGGCGCCGGGCGCGCTTTCCTATGTGGTGAAGGGAGGTGCCCCTGGAGAGGGCGCTGATCCTAACAAGGCTCCTGACGTGACGCCATCTTCTTGAGGTCCTGCGTGGCGCGGCTTCTTCTTCTTGGGGATGGTCTCCGGAGGGCCTTCACTTCTGCTGTCAGGGTTGTCGATTGCTGCGGCTTGGAAGGCGCGCTCAAGGGAGCACACCGCATCCGTTTCTTCACATGGGACTGTGATGATTCCCCCACTTCCTGGCATCTTTAGAATGTTGTAGCCGTGGTGAGTGACTGCCATGAACTTGGCCAGGGCTGGATACCCGAGGATGGCATTGTACGGCAGGCGGATGTGCGCGGCGTCGAAGTCGATGAGCTCGGTGCGGTAGTTCTTGCGCTCCCCGAAGGTGACAAGCAGGCAGACTTGCCTTATCGGTGTGGTGGAACTGTCAGTCACTCCTGAGAAAGGCTTGGTTGGCTGGAGCTGCTCATAGGGCACTTGGAGGTTGTCAAACGTGTCGACGGGTAGGACGTTGAGCCCTGCACTGCCGTCGATGAGAGTCTTGGTGACTTGCACATTGCTGATGACTGGGGAGCACAGCATAGGGAGTGCGCCAGCGGTGGCTGCGCACTTGAGCTGGTCGGCCGAGTCGAAGGTGATGGCGCATTGGGACCACCTGAGCGGGCGCGTGGCCTCGAGCTTGGGGAGCACCGCGTTCACCTCGCGAGCGAACTGTTTGAAGATGCGCTGAGAGGCTGGGGCCTGAGCACCGCCCAAGATGCAAGCGATCACATGCGGCTCCTGGAAGCCCCCAGCCCCCTCGTCCTGGTGGTGGTCGTCATTCCTTCTCGGTGGCGGCAACGGGAGAAGACCGGCGTTGCCCTGGGGGCGATCCTCACGAGACGGGTCCCTCCAGGCGCCCTCGCGAGGTTGGTCCTACCAGCGATTCTCATGAGGCCGGTCATGCCACTCCTGGCGCGGGCCACGGTCGTCCCAGCGTCCGCCTCTGCGTCCTCCTCCGTGGCCGTAGCCCCGGTTGTTGCGCTCCGGGCGTCGACCGTAGCGTACTAGTGTCCTTCCCGTATGGCTCCGAGCTCTTGGCAGTCGCTGGTGTTGTGGGTGTTCAGGTTGTGGAAGGCACAGAATGGTCGGCCGTTCTTGGAAGACTCGGGCTGATCTCTGCCTCGCTTGGTGTCGGGCTCCGCTGCGAGCACTACTGCCTCTTTGCGCTTCACGTCCTTGGCCTTGACCTTCTTCTCCTCCACTCCTGCAGCTGGCAGCTCAAGGAGAGAGAGGCGCCCCTCCTCAGCTCTTGCGCACTTGGTCGCCAGGTTGAACAGCTCCTGAGATGTGCAGAGCTCATCGTGGATAGCAAGCTCTTCCTTCATCATGACGTCGCGGACGCTGTCAGAAAACTCGGAGATGATGGCCTCGTCCGTGACCTCGGGGATCTTGAGGCGGGTGTTGTTGAAGCGCTAGATGTACTTCTGGAGGGTCTGTCCTGGCTGTTGCTTGGTGCGGCGTATATCGCCCACGGCCGGTGGGCGGTCGCGAGTGCCCTGGAAGTTGGCGACGAAGCGGTCGCGCATCTCGTCCCAGGAGGAGATCGAGCCATGCTGTAGGTTTAGGAGTCAGGAGAGGGCCCCATCCTTGAGAGCCATGGGAAACCAGTTCGCCATGACTTTTTCATTGCCGTTGGCTGCTTCAATGCTCAACTCATAGAGCTGCAGGAACTCCGCGGGGTCGGCGGTGCCGTCGTATCGAGGAGGTAGATCTGGCTTGAACTTGCCTAGCCAGGCGACGCTATGCAGTTCGGGGGTGAAGGCGCGGCAGCCAGCCATGGTCGCCAGGGCCCGCTTCTGAGGCGGAGCTTGGTCTTGGCGAGGTCCGCGCTGCGCCACTACAGGCGGTACGCGGTCTTGACGAGGTGGCGCGGGGAGCGCCGGTGCAGCTTCTTGCGGCCGCGGGATTTCTTAGCAGCTTCTTTCTTCACGCGCGGACGCCGGGCACGGTGGATCACGCCGCGGAGGCACGAGCCATGGAGATAAGGCACCGTCTTGGGGTCTAGGCGGTGGAGGCATGCCATGAGCCCTGTCGCCTGCGGCTGGTTGAGGGGGAGGCAGAGAGTGGGACGGCGTCAGAGAGCCCCCTGCGGCACGGACGAGCTCGGTGACGCGGTCGAGCCACTCCTCATAGAGGTCGTCGACGGGGCAGTAACGCAGGAGCTCGTTCGCCGTGATGAGCGTGGCCCGTGCCTCCATGGGAGCACGGTGCGTGTGAAAGAAGAACCAGCAGGGGTGAGTGATGGAGTAGCGGTGCGGCCGTCCTGCCGCACTGAAGGATGCAGCGAGGACGCCTGCTGCTCGTTCCTCGCCGGGCCGGTGGCAGCGTGGGCGGCGGGTGACGGAGAGAGACGAGGTGGCCCGCCTATGGGAGCCGTCTGAGCGACGTGGGCGGAGAGGGCAGCCCGACGCTCAGCTCGGGCACGGCGAGCGTCCGTCATGGAAGCGACGGAACGACGGAGCAACAAACCGACGGAAGGGAAACTACGGCGCACCCCTACCTAGCGCGCCAAATGTCGGATGTGGGGTTCCGGCTAACCCTTAAGGTTCGAACACTGGGGTGCGTGTGAAGTCTTTCCCTCCTACCGGTCTACACTCTAGCTCGCTAAGATCTTGTAGACGAACTTGACGAACTCACAACGCAGAAAGACACGGGGTTTATACTGGTTTGGGCCACCGTTGTGGTGTAATACCCTACTCCAGTGTGGGGGTGGATTGCCTCACGGGCTGATGATGAACAGTACAAGGGAAGAACAGCCTCCTGAGGTTGAGGTGTTCTTGTGCGTATGAACTTGTGCTGTGTAGATTCCCTCAAGCTAAGATGAGATGAGATGCCCCTACTATGGTGATGGCTAGTCCTATTTATAGAGGCTCTGGTCCTCTTCCCAAATATTGAGCGGGAAGGGAGCCAATAATGGCGGGCTAATTTGAAGGGGGACAGCTAGTACAAGCTATCCTGACAAAAGCGGTCTTCGCCTGTGAAAGGCTCTGGTGGTGACGCCGTCTCGGGCTCCACGATGACCTCCGCCTTGCCGTCCGCCTGGTCTTGGTCTTGTTGCACCGAAATGGCAACCTTTGCCTGAGGCCTCGGTACTCCACGGCAGCGCTTGCCTCCTTTGCACAAAAGGGGAAACAAGGACGCTGCGCGCGCTGGCGCCCGCTTGGTGTCGATCGTCATGGCTTACGTCACGAGAGCCTCATGAGGTTTGCCTTGCCTTGGTATCTCCGCTCCTCGTGAGCCTGCCTGACCAGGCCACTCCAGAGGAGGTCTTGCGTCGTCTGCCTCGCGAGGCTTGGCCCCTCGCGAGGGTCTTGGATGCTTTGTTGGTGATGATGGGCCGTACGACCTGCTGCTTGGCCACGCCGTGGGCCGCAGGCAGGCAAGTCTGGGGACCCCCGTTCTTAGAACACCGACACATGTTACTTGACCATGACGAACCTATGAACTATGAGGAAGCAATGATGATCCCAGATTCCGCAAAATGGCTAGAGGCCATGAAATCTGAGATGGGATCCATGTATGAGGACAAAGTGTGGACTTTGGTTGACTTGCCCGATGATCGGCATGCCATAGAGAATAAATGGATCTTCAAGAAGAAGACTGACACTGACGGTAATATTACTGTCTACAAAAGTCGACTTGTTGCGAAAGGATTTTGACAAGTTCAAGGAGTTGACTACGATGAGACCTTCTCACCCGTAGCGATGCTTAAGTCTGTCCGAATCATGTTAGAAATTGCCACATTTTATGATTATGAAATTTGGCAAATGGATGTCAAAACTGCATTCCTTAATGGATATCTCAAAGAAGATTTGTATATGATGCAACCAGAAGGTTTTGTCGATCCTAAGGTGCTAACAAAGTGTGCAAGCTCCAGCGGTACATTTATGGACTGGTGCAAGCCTCTCGGAGCTGGAATATATGCTTTGATAGTGTGATCAAAGCATATGGTTTTATATAGACTTTTGGAGAAGCCTGTATTTACAAGAAAGTGAGTGGGAGCTCCTTAGCATTTCTGATATTATATGTGGATGACATATTGTTGACCGGAAATGATACTGAATTTCTGGATAGCATAAAAGGATACTTGAATAATATTTTTTCAATGAAAGACCTCGGTGAAGCTGCTTATATATCAGGCATCAAGATCTATAGAGATAGATCAAGACGCTTAATTGTACTTTCACAAAGCACATACCTTGATAAAGTTTTGAAGAAGTTCAAACTGGATCAGTCAAAGAAAGGGTTCTTGCCTGTGTTACAACGTGTGAAATTGAGTCATACTCAACGCCCGACCACTACAGAAGATAGAGAGAAAATGAAAGTCATTCCCTATGCCTCAACCATAGGTTCTATCATGTATGCAATGCTGTGTACCAGACCCAATGTGTGCCATGCTATTAGTTTAGCAGAGACGTACCAAAGTAATCCAGGAGTGGATCACTAGACAACGGTCAAGAACATCCTGAAATACCTGAAAAGGACCAAGGATATGTTTGTCTTTTATGGAGATGACAAAGAGCTCGTCATAAATGGTTACGTCGATGCGAGCTTTGACATTGATCCGGATGACTCTAAGTCACAAACCGAATACATATTTTTATTGAATGGTGGAGCTGTCAGTTGGTGCAGTTCTAAGCAGAGCGTCGTGGCGCGATCTACGTGTGAAGCGGAGTACATAGCTGCTTCTGAAGCAGCAAACGAAGGAGTTTGGATGAAGGAGTTCATATCCGATCTATGTGTAATACCTAGTGCACCGGGTCCAATGAAAATCTTTTGTGACAATACTAGTGCAATTGCTTTGGCAAAGGAATCCAGATTTCACAAGAGAACCAAACACATCAAGAGACGCTTCAATTCCATCCATGATCAAGTCAAGGAGGGAGACATAGAGATTTCAAGATACATACGGATCTGAATGTTGCAGATCCGTTAACTAAGCCTCTCCCACGAGAAAAACATGATCAACACCAAGACTCCATGGGTGTTAGAATCATCACTATGTAATCTAGATTATTGACTCTAGTGCAAGTGGGAGACTCAAGGAAATATGCCCTAGAGGTAATAATAAAGTTGTTATTTATATTTCCTTATATCATGATAAATGTTTATTATTCATGCTAGAATTGTATTAACCGGAAACTTAGTACATGTGTGAATACATAGACAAACAGAGTGTCCCTAGTATGCCTCTACTTGACTAGCTCGCTAATCAAAGATTGTTAAGTTTCCTAGCCATATACATGTGTTGTCATTTGATGAATGGGATCACATCATTAGAGAATTATGTGATGGACAAGACCCATCCGTTAGCTTAGCATAATGATGGTTTAGTTTTTCTGCTATTGCTTTCTTCATGACTTATACATGTTCCTCAGACTATGAGATTATGCAACTCCCGAATACCGGAGGAACACCTTGTGTGATATCAAACGTCACAGCATAAATGGGTGATTATAAATATGCTCTACAGGTGTCTCCGATGGTGTTTGTTGAGTTGGCATAGATCAAGATTAGGATTTGTCACTCAGTGTATCGGAGAGGTATCTCTGGGCCCTCTCGGTAATGCACATCACTATGAGCCTTGCAAGCAATGTGTCTAATGAGTTAGCCACGGGATGATGCATTACGGAACGAGTAAAGGGACTTGCCGGTGACGAGATTGAACTAGGTATGATGATACCGACGATCGAATCTCGGGCAAGTAACATACCGATGACAAAGGGAACAACGTATGTTGTTATGCGGTTTGACCGATAAAGATCTTCGTAGAATATGTAGGAGCCAATATGAGCATCCAGGTTCCGCTATTCGTTATTGATCGGAGATATGTCTCGGTCATGTCTACATAGTTCTCGAACCCGTAGGGTCCGCATGCTTAACGTTCAATGACGATTTGTCTTATGAGTTCCGTGTTTTGATGAACTGAAGTTTGTTCGGGGTCTCGGATGAGATCACGGACATGATGAGGAGTCTCGAAAAGGTCGAGACATAAAGATTGATATATTGGAAGGTTATGTTTGGACACCGGAATGGTTTCGGATAGGTTCGGGCATTTTCTGGAGTACGGGGGGTGGGGGGTGGGGTTATCGGAACCCCCGGGGGATTAATGGGCCACAATGGGCCTTAGTGGAGAAGATAGAGGGCCGGCCAGAGGTGCCCTGTGCCCCCTTCCTTCTCTTCTCTTCTCTTTCCCATCTTCTCCTACTTGGACTAGGAGGGGGGGGGGGGGGCGAATCCTACTTGGACTAGGAGTCCAAGTAGGACTCCCCCTATGGCGCGCCCCCTCCTAGGGCCGACCTCCTCTCCTCCCCCCTTTATATACATGGGGAGGGGGCACCCCAAAGACACACAAGTTGTTCTTTTAGCCTTGTGCGGTGCGCCCCTCCATAGTTACACACCTCGGTCATATCGTTGTAGTGCTTAGGCGAAGCCCTGCGTCGGTAACTTCATCATTACCGTCACCACGCTGTCGTGCTGACGGAACTCTCCCTCGGAGTCAACTGGATCAAGAGTTTGAGGGACGTCATCGAGATGAACGTGTGCTGATCTTGGAGGTGCCGTGCATTCAGTACTTGGATCGGTTGGATCACGAAGACGTTCGACTACGTCAACCGCGTTACTAAACGCTTCCGCTTTTGGTCTACGAGGGTACGTAGACATACTCTCCCCTCTCGTTGATATGCATCTCCTAGATAGATCTTGCGTGATTGTATGTATTTTTTTGAAATACTGCGTTCCCCAACATTTATCATATATATGGTTATTCCATGATTCTTACTGCAATTCAATTACTAGTTAAACTTATGAAGACCAGCAAAAGCAAATGAGTTTCTAAAAGTCTTTCTTTAGCACTTTTAGTTTATCAACTGAATTACTTAAGGACAAGCAACGAGTTAAGCTTGGGGGAGTTGATACGTCTCCAACGTATGTACTTTTCCAAACACCTTTGCTCTTGTTTTGGCCTCTAATTTGCATGATTTGAATGAAACTAACCCGGAATGACGCTGTTTTCAGCAAAACTACCATGGTATTGTTTCTGTGCAGAAATAAAAAAATTGACAGGAGTTTTTGTAGAATTATTTTGGAATATAAAAATACTAGAGCCAAGAGTTACCGAGGGTCCCACCAGGAAGCTGCAAGGGCAGGGGGCGCGGGTGGGTGAACAAATTACTGCCGAGCAATTAATAGAAAAGCGCAAAGTTATGACAATATCTAAGGCAATGATCATGAATATAGGTATCACGTCCGTGTCAAGTAGACCGAAATGATTCTACATCTACTACTATTACTCCACACATCGATCGACTCCTGCCTGCATCTAGAGTATTAAGTTCATCAAGAACAAAGTAAGGCATTAAGTAAGATGACATGATGTAGAGGAATTAACTCAATCAATATGATGAAACCCCATCTTTTTATCCTCGATGGCAACAATACAATGCATGCCTTGCTACCCCTACTGTCACTTGGAAAGGACACCGCAAGATTGAACCCAAAGCTAAGCACTTCTCCCATTGCAAGAAAAACCAATCTAGTTGGGCAAACCAAACCGATAGTTTGAAGAGAATTACAAATATATCAAATCATGCATAAAATAATTCAGAGAAGATTCTAATAATATTCATAGATAAGCCGATCATAAATCCACAATTCATCAGATCTCGGCAAACACACCGCAAAAAATTATTACGTCGAATAGATCTCCAAGAACATCGAGGAGAACATGGTATTGAGAATCAAAGAGAGAGGAGAAGCCATCTAGCTACTAGCTATGGACCCGTAGGTCCGTGGTAAACTACTCTCGTTTCATCGGAAGGGCAATAGAGTTGATGTAGAAGCCCTGCATGATCGAATCCCCCTCCAGCAGGGTGTTGGAAAAGGTCCCTAGATGGGATCTCACGGGTACAGAAGGTTGCGGTGGTGGAAAAGTGTTTTCATGGATGCCTCTGGTGGTTTGGGGACATTTGTGAATATATATAGGTGGAAGAATTAGGTCAGGAGGTGCATGGGGGCCCCACAAGGGTGGGTGGCGTGCCCTACCCCCTGGGTGCACCCTCAGTCCTTGTGGCCATGTCGTGGCTCCTCCGACTTCATCTCCAAGTCTCCTGGTTTGCTTCTGGTCCAAGAAAAATCATTGCAAAGGTTTCATTCCATTTGGACTCCGGTTGGTATTCCTTTTCTGCGAAACTCAAAAAACAGGGAAAAACAGGAACTGGCACTGGGCTCTAGGTTAGGTTAGTCCCAAAAACAATATAAAATAGCATATTAATGCATATGAAACATCCAAAAACGATAATATAATAGCATGGAACAATCAAAAATTATATATACGTTGGAGACGTATCACCGGCTACAGCACAGACTCCAAGAAACATTGTGAGAGTGTATGGTGGGCCATGTATTTGTAATGTAGTGCTACTTAGCCACCAGCTACTATACATGTTGGCTATTAGGTTGACTATATGTGACATGATAACTCTATATAGCCCATTGTTGGCTACACTAGTACAACGAGGTGCTATACAAACGGTTTTTAACCCCTTTCCACGACGGCGTTCTGAACCGTCGCCTAGTGAGTGACTGCGATAGGGGGGTCCTTCCCACACGACCCAGAAACCATCGGGGGTAGGGAGCCATGATGCATACAGTTGTCCCTATAAAACTATTTTGATATCTCGAATATCCCAAACGCTTCATCCTTGCTACTCGTCTGTTCTCGCATTGCCATCGCAGTCTGAGTTATGTGGTTTTACCTAAAACTAGGCGCACTCCAGGCACATTCTAGGCACGAGATTTTCCAGGCGCAGTGCATGCACATTCTAGGCACGTTCCAAACTGGCTCTACGTTTATGATGCCTGGCACATCACAAACAGTTCATCATTGTAAAATGTGTATGATAGGGCGACAATCACACACATTTATTTTTCCCGCACCATTTGTGATATTGTCTGACATCACACACGGTTTGCAAACGGCAACTGTGTGCATGTGTACACACGTTTCCTCTTTGTGAACCGTGTCATATTATGATGTATATCGCACACGCTGTGCTTTATAGACCGTGTGCGCGGTAATGACCTGCAGAGTGTAATTTCACCCTAATTTAATTGCTACTATTTAAAATTGTACCTGATTTGAATTTGAAAGTAGGCTATAGCTTTATTCATATTCATCGGGTTCAAATAACCAATGTATTGTTCGATTCACATGTACATATGTTCAAGAATTACATAAGCACCAAATAAAGAATGATGAACCACAGTCGTATACTTGTACTATTACAAATGGTAAAGAAAGAGGTGAGAGACATTCTGGTTGCTGAACAAGGTGAACCGGAATGGCTCTATTGTGCTCTCCTCGATGCAGAAGGCACGGACGACTCTAGTCCAACCCCTTGTGATGGTCGGCCGCCAATCATCTAGTTTGAGAGGTAATCTTGAGTAACTGCTTCAGGATCCACTGCAAAGGAAAAAAGATTCAGACATTGTCATCTAACACAACTTATTACGGGCGGTAAAAAGAAGGCTACAAAGTTCTTACTTACCATCCAACAGTTCACTATTGTTTTGCATAAAGTGTAAACAAATAGTTCGATTGGCATCTTTTGACCCATTTTAATAACAATCTTTATCAGTTTCCTCACTTGATGCTGGTTCACGAATATCTCATTGCCCCATACGCAGAAAGGGTCGAAGTGTGGATCTTTGGCAATGGCATATGTACCTAAAAGCACGAAGTTAATATTAGAACCTAAACAACAATTGCAAAATGATGTAGTACAACACTCACTCCATCCCATTATAGAAGATCTTATTACATGTATATCTAGACATCATCAGAACATTAAGGTAACACTCTTCCTTGTTGCTATGTAGCCTGGGATTGCATATTTAGTCATTCCGTACAATGCATGTTCCTATGTGGCCTCAGATATATTAGATATGGCCCTAGTAAACCTATCGATAAAGAGGTTACATATATATTCACTGAAATGTCTGATTTGACGATTAATCCCTTATCAGCCCCCAGGCTATATGGCACCAGCTAGAGATATCCTGAATAGTGAGTATATATAAGAAATGCGATGAAACTAACCTCGATGGTAAACAACAACTGTTCTCAATATTGTCCTGTATGAGTACATATAAAGGTATGTTAAGCACAAGAGACTAAACATCAACCAAATATATCCATGGTAGACAACATAATCTACAAATGATAGCCTCAGTGTGCAGGTTTAAGCATGCTAGTTAAGCAAAATAAGAAGTGGAAAGGTGTGTTAACTGCAACAGGCATAAAAGTTATCAAAAACTGTGTCTACCATAGCTTGCCACAGAACTAGTTAAGGGTCGCTAAACTTTTAACTGTTTAAAAGTTATCAAAAAATATGAAATAAATATGGGAGCATCTCTCTAATGTAATAAGATGATCCAATAGAGGGATTGTCAAAATATGCATCTATGTGTCCTCGGCAAAAATAATAAGCATTTTAGCTCACTGCGACATAAATATATACTGAACTATTTGTTTTTTTGTCCAGGACACACACAGTCATGTTTTTAATCCCTCCGTTGGATCATGTTAGGACAGAGCTATTCTGTTACTAGTAACATAATATTATTTTGTTACTATCAGCACTACAAGGGCGCGATCTGACGAATCTCGAAACCAATTGAGAGAGACCCGTCGAAAACTTCCCCGGGCCTAAAACAAACCCAAAAATGCCCCAACACTCATCGTCTCTGACACAACCCGACCAGATCCTCGCCGCCCCGACCTACTACCTGGCGCACCGCCCCCGGGCTCTCCCCCCGTGCGCCGCCTCCCGGGCTCCCCTACTGGCGTGTCGCCGCCCAGCTCCCCCCTGGCGAGCCACCGCCCGGGTTCCCCCCTGGCGCGCCGCCACCCGGCTCCCTCCTGGCGCGCCGCCTCCCGGGCTCCCCTCCTGGCGCGGCGCCGCCTAGCTCCCCCCCGGCGAGCCACCGCCCGGGTTCCCCCTGGTGCGCCACCGTCCGACTCTCTCCCCTCACGCGCCGCCACCGGCACCTCAATAGACTCCGCCCCAGGCACCACTCACACGTGCCAACAAAGGCCGTCCACCTTCTTCCTCCATGCTCGTGCATGACGAATGCGGCCGCGGGTTCGCCAGATCTGCCCCGGTGTTGCACACTCATCCATGCTCCACTTGATTTCCTCCTCCCATGTCACTCCTCCCCCCATCATAGTGTAAAGTCCCGGATGTAACATTCCATAATTGTAACTCCAACTCTTGCCGTTTCTGGCTAGGTTATATGTTATATCCTTCGTGGTTGGGTATTGTCCTCATTTTGCATTTAGTTCATGTCATGCATTTCATCTCATGTCATCATGTGCATCTCATTTGCATTCGTGTTCGTCTCTTGCATCTGGTCATTTACCCCATTGTCCATTTCGGAATACGACACTCACACATGCACCCGTTGCACCTCTCAGATCTTGTTTCGTGAGCAGGAGAAAAACGTTCTCGGAATGGGCTGAGATTTATCGAGTGGCCTTGGTACATCACCGGTAGGCCGCGTGTCAAATTTCGTTCCGTTTGGAGGTTGTTTGATGCCCCAACGGTTAACCGCGTAACCGCTGAAACCCCTCTCTCTTTGCAGCCCAACACCCCCCACAACACCCCACTAGCCCATCTAAACCCCCTTCATGCTCTCCGTCGTTAGATCACGACCGTGTGGGCGAAAACTGCACCTCAATAGCCCTCTCCTAGCTCCCACAATCTATAAATAGGCCTCTCCCTCCGAAATTTGCGGGAAAACCCCTAGCAATCTCCTCCTCCGTGCCGCCGGACGTGTCCGCCCGGCGACCGGACGGGTCCACTGCCACCCGCAGCCACCCCGCGCCTGCCATGTGTTGTCGCCGCCTCCCACCGCCATGCGGGCCCGCGAGTCTGAGGCCGGCCCGCCCGGGCCCGAGCGCCTCCTCCGCCACCGTTGCGCGCCGCCGCCTCCCACGCTGCCGCCTGCCTCGCCCACCGCCGCCTTGTGCCACCGCTCCATCGTCGCCGCCTTGCGCCGCCACCTCCAAGCGCCGCTGCCACCACTGCCCGAGCCGACCGCCGTTGGTCGCTGCAGCGCGCCCCCGCGCCTCCGCTGTCGTCGGACGCCGCGACCTCGCCCCTCGCCGGAGAACCTCACCGGCGTCCTCCTCCGTCGCCGGATCTGGAGGTGGACCAGATCCACCAAGCCATCCAACCAAACGTCGGCCCCATCCCCGGATCCCTCCGTCCTGGAATCTCCTCGTCCCGTTGACTTCCGCGAGGTGAAAAATCGACTAAGCCCCCAGATCTGCAATATTATGTGTGCCCCTTCATCATGTCTTAACTCCATGCTCGTAGCTCCGTTTTGCGCATATGATATGTCAAAATGTTCATCTCTGAGTGATCTACATGGTGGTACAATTTACATGCATGTTACTATCCATATTGGTTCCCTAATCATCGTTGCAAAAGTGCTAAATGATGTTATCTGCTGGAAACTATCATAACTTGCTGATTTGTCTTTTTCATAACATTTTGTGTGTTTATCTTTTGAGCATCATGTCAACATGTCTTAGGAGCATCTTCATGCCATCTTTATGGTGGTGCAATCCTTGTATTTTTACGTGCCCTGTGGTGACTATAACAAGCATGCAAAGTAGGCCACTTGATGTTGCTGATTTCAGTGACTTTGTGTTTTCTGTGAAGTCTTATCCGCTACATTATGTTGCCTTGATAACTTGATGCTACAAGTGAATCCATGCATATTTGGGAGATGCCTAGTAAGGGTGTTTTGTAGATCTTGTCATGATCTACCCATCCATATCTTTGCTTGCAATTATGGGGTGCTGTAGCTTGTCATTACCATGCTCTCAATTTGCTAAATGTTATTGTTGTTAGTCTGTTAACAGTAAGTTCATTTTTGCCATGTGATTTGCTAGTGACCTATGCATCCTATGACCATGCTCTTGCCTTGATTAGCTTCATAAATGTGTCTTCTTACTGCTTGCAGCTTTACTATGCCATGATATGGACTATGATGAGTGCCACAAGATTGCAAAGTTGCTATCATGAATCTGCTTTCTGCCATGCATGAATCTCCTCTAAGTCTGAAACCTGTTCATATCACTCGCCATGTTTGCACTGATGCTATCATCTTTTCTGTAGTTCTTTGGAATAAGTTCAGTAAGGGAGTTTTGTTAAGTGCATTTAGGGCTAGCATGCCATGCTCAAGTTTGCGATGATGTGTCCCTGTAGCATGTAGTTTACTAGCTCTAAACATTGGTACCTGATGTTGTTTCTGCCATGATCAGTGAATGTTCTGCCAAGTCTGTTAAACTGATACCATTTGCATTTTTGCCATGCTGTTTTAGACTTGTTCTAGTGAGTTCTAGCAGTATATCAGTGTTCATGATTTGTAGAGATTCACCTGTACTTCACTGCCATGTATTTTTTTTCATGTTTGGGTGTTGTAGCATATTTTCATGATGCATCTTGTTTTGCTCGTTGCTGTTAAGTGCACTTTTGCATCTTTCTTGTTTTGCTCGTCATTTGCAAACCGTGAATTCGTTTCCGGTGATCTTCTTGTCGATTTCAATTGAAATCTCTCAATCTATCTGGTGGCATGCTTGGTTTTCCAAGTTAATGCCATGATCATCTTTCCCCTTCCGAAGCACACATATGCATTGCACATCATATATTGCATCCCATGCCATGTCTTGCATCATGTTGCTTGCGTATTCCACTGTGATTGATTGTTGTTCCCTTGCTTGTGTTATTGCTTTGGGTAGACCCGGGAGATGAGTTCGCGTTCGAGGACCCTGTCGAGTACGTTAACGAGGAGCAAAGATTCGATACCTCTAAAAACATTGCGGGCAATATGATCATTACCCCCGATATCACTTCAATCTTTGCTTGCTAGTTATTCGTTCTATCGCTATGTCACACTACCTACCACTTGCTATCAAGCCTACCATATTGCCATGTCAAGCCTCTAACCCACCTTCCTAGCAAACCTTTGTTTGGCTATGTTACCGCTTTTGCTCAGCCCCTCTTATAGCGTTGCTTGTTGCAGGTGAAGTGCAGGTTGTTCCATGTTGGAACATGGATATGTTGGGATACCACAATACCTCTTATTTAATTAATGCATCTATATACTTGGTAAAGGGTGGAAGGCTTGGCCTTTTGCTCGGTATTTTGTTCCACTCTTGCCACCATAGTTTCCGTCATACCGGTGTTATGTTCCTTGAATTTTGCATCCCTAACACGGTGAGGGTTTATGGGCCCCTCTTGATAGTTTGCTTTGAATAAAACTCTTTCAGCAAGGCCCAACATTGGTTTTACCATTTGCCTAATAACAACTAAAATTTGCATAGGGAGTAATTAACCCGAGGATTCTTAATCATCCCCAGGGCCAATGCTCCTCATGAGTGTTGGTCCATCCTAGAGCACTATGCGGGGCTGCCCTAGGGCAACCCGGGTTATTTTGGCACCTGTACGCATCGCTCATCCGCTGTGGCCTGAGACGAGATACGCGCGGCTATTATCAGGATGTCGGTACGTCGGTAGGTCTTGCTGGACTTGTTTTACCATTGTCGAAATGTCTTGTGCACCGAGATTCCGAGTCTGATAGGAGGGTCCCGCGATGGAGGATTGTCTCCGTGGATCGTGAGCTTGTCATGGGCTAAGTTGGGACACCCCTGCAGGGTTTAATCTTTCGAGAGCCGTGCCCGCGGTTATGTGGCAGACGGGGAGTTTTTAATATCCGGTTGTAGTGAACTTGAAACCAAACTCTTTAAAATACACCAACCGCGTGTCTAACCGTGATGGTCTCTTTTCGAGGAGGTCCGGGAAGAGAACACGGTGGGGTGATGTTTGAACGTAAGTAGTTCAGGATCACTTCTTGATCGTTACTAGTTTGTGACCGTTGCGTAGTTTCTCATCTTATTCTTGTATTCATAAGCTAGGCACCATACAATGCTTAGTGCTTGCTGCAACTCCACCACATACCCATAATTTTCCTATGAGCTTAAATATTCTTGCTATCGCGGGTTTTGAGATTGCTGAGTCCTTGTGACTCACCAAATACTACAAACATAGTTGCAGGTACCGATGAGACTAATGCAGGTGATGCCATGGAACTCAAGTGGGAGTTCGACGAGGAACGTGGCTGTTACTATGTTTCCTTTTCGCTTGATCAGTAGTGGTGCCCAGTAGGGTCGATTGGGACTTAGCATGGGTGCTTGTCTTTTATTCGTTTGATTTCATCCATAGTCGGACTTTGTGTTCATCTTGAATGATTGTATAACTTGATGATATTGTGTGACATTGTGGCGGTTGTAAGCCAAAGCTCGTATTCTATCTATTCAGTACATGAGATGAGCAAAGATACAACCACTCTTGCGACCATACCAATATGCGCTTATACCCCAAGTCGTGCCTCGACACATATGGAGTATAGTCGCATATTGGGCATTACAAGTTGGTAATCAGAGCCATCCCAACTTATGATCCCCTGCTTGATCGAACCGCTGACGTTGTTGAGTCTAGAACAAAACTATTTTTAGTCTTAGGAATATATATCGGAGAGTAGGATTCTTTTTACTCCTCAACCCCTTCGTCACTCTGGTAAGGACTCCTAACATAGATGTTTTGACTTCCCTCTCCTCATTTTCACTAAAAAATATTTTCAGATCACGCGGGTATCTTGGGATCGTTCCGATATTGTTGTGAAGAGAACATTGTTATTGATGCCTCCTGACATTTAGGGGCTGTGTGTGACGCCCCGAGACCGTTGCGCCAGGTGTCTTCCAGTTATTCGCCGTCTTTGCCATGTCATTTGCTTGCGTGTTGCATCTTGCCATGTCATCATCCGCATTGCATCATCATGTTTTCCAAACTTGCATCCGTCCGGGTTCCCCCAGTTCTCTCCGTTGTCCATTCTAAGCCCAACCACACTCGCACGCGCCCGCGGCATGTCCGAAATATTATTTTATAAGTGGCTGGAAAATTTTCTCGGAATGGGTTGAAAGTTGGCATGCGGTGTTGTTATGTTGTTAGTAGGTCGCCTGCCAAGTTTCATCGCATTCGGAGTCCGTTTGATGCCCCAACGGATATTTATAGCGGCAATACAGCTGGTCAAACGAAGGACGTTTTCGGTGTCCGAAAACTGTTGCCGGGCTTTCCCTCTCTTTCCTCCCTAGACCGTCTACATAGTCCACTACCTACCGACAGGTCCAACCTAACCTCTCTCGTCAGCCCGCGGCCCTCCTCGCGCGCGCGTCCGAAAGCTGTCACGGACCCAGGCAGTCGTCACCGTTGGGTCCGGATCATCCCCAAACATCCCCAAAATATCATCGTTTTATTTTTTAGACTCCATAGCATATTTATTCTCGTCTATCGGATCTGATCGGAAGATCCAACTCCCCTCTTTTCCATATATATATAGTCCACTCCTAGTCTATTTTGGACAAACCCTAAAATATATGGACTTGTCCCGTCGAGCCGCCGCCACCCACCTCGGGATCCCTCCCGATCCACCTACCTCCTCCTCTGTTTCTACATCTGACCAGCTCTCCCACGCCTCCACCTCGACCGCGGCCGTCTTCCAGCTCCCAACCTCCTCCTCCCTTGCCTCTTGGACGCATGCGACCGCCCGCATGCGTCATCGTCCACGCCCTCAGGAGCTAGCAGCTGTAGCCCCGCGTCTCCCTTCACGCTCGTGCCTGAGTAGGAAATCCCCAGCGGAGCTTGTCCGCAAGCAGACCCGCCGGAGCAGACCAAGACCCTCCTCCCGGGACCTTCCCCGGCGCTCCCTCGACCCACGCCGCCTTAGATCGGTCGAGCCAGACCGGATCCAGCCATCTCCGCCAGTCCCCTGCCTCATCATCGTCACATTGCGTCCTTCGCGCCGCCTCACCTCCGTCGGGCCTCCCTACGCCAAGCCCCTGCTCGCCCCGACCCCGGGTCGCCGGAGACACCAGGGGATTTCCTCTGCCTCGCCTCGTTCACCCGCAAGCTTCTACGCCGCCCAGATCCCCTCGACACCGGCCGGATCCATCGCCCTGGAGACCCACCTCCCCGCCGCCCTCTCGTCCGGTTCCAACCACCTCTGCAGCCGTTCTTCGCCACTAGGGGGCCGTCACCCCGCCAAGTCCCTCGTCGTCTGGTTCTTCTTGGACCGGCCATGGAACCGCCCACCTGCGGCCACCTGCGCTGAGGTCCAGCCGGATCTGTACCCCAGTGCCTCGCCTCAGACCTCTTGCGATGCCTACTGCCGTCGCCATCCTCCAGCGTCGCCGGTCTCACCTGCTGCTGCCGCCGTTTCCCTTGTCAAATGAACAAGCATGACCCAGTGCCAAGTCCAGTCAATCCCCTATGCGTTGACCACACCCCTGCATCGTCCCCGTGCCTGGGCCATGAGAGCGCTGAGGCCCAGCAGCGCCTGTCCTTCGCCCGCTTCCCCGGCCCAGCGCTCCAGCAGGCCTACCTCTTGCCTCTACCTCCTCTGCCGAGCTGGGCCAAGGCCCACTGGGTGAACCCACCCCCAGCGCCCCACCTTTTTTTTTCTTTTTCTCATGTTGGGCCAGCCAACCAGTTTCAACCCGTCATGGTTTTTTTGTTTCAGATATGCGATTTTAGCAATTTTCCAGAGAAACCAATTTTATAGGAAGCCCCCTAGACTTCATGCATATTATAACTGCACAACCGTGCATCGGATCTAAATAATTTATATTTGAAAGTTGCTTAGAATCTTGTCTAGTTTCATAATATCCAACTTTCATGCATGTTTAAAATGTTTAAATTGCTGTTTGTTTAATTTTGTTCAAATGCCATGTTAAAATGATTTAATTCATAACTTAATAACCGTAGCTCGGATTTAAATAAAATGTCTATGTAAATGGGGTAGAAAAATGCATAGTTTAACATGGTGCACTCATCTTGCATGTTGAAGAAATCTAAAATTATGCTTAGGGCAGATCAGTACCAAACCTAATATATGCATATGAGGATTTTCCAGACTTGTTGCTTGTTGTTCCGGCCTCATTTGAACTTGCCTAGATAGTTAGTTTTCATATGCTTCACCCCTAGCCATGCTACCCAACATTTAATATTGTTGAGTACTTAAACGGGAGAGAACTAAATAATTGTTGTGGTGTTTCGTGCACTTTTCCATGCCATGCCTTATTAAACCGGACATGCATCATACTTGGTTGTGCATCATGCCATGATTATGTGATGGTTGTTTACTATATTGTTTGCTTATTTATGGTGTTGCTTCTTCGGGTTAGTTCTGATAACGTCGCGTTCGTGAGGATTCGTTCGACTTCGTCCGTTTGTCTTCTTCATGGACTCGTTCTTCTTCCTTGCGGGATCTCAGGCAAGATGACCATACCCTTGAAATCACTTCTATCTTTGCTTGCTAGTTGCTCGCTCTATTGCTATGCCGCGATACCTACCACTTGCTTTATCATGCCACCCATATTGCCATGTCAAGCCTCTAACCCACCTTTCCTAGCAAACCGTTGTTTGGCTATGTTACCACTTTGCTCAGCCCCTCTTATAGCGTTGCTAGTTGCAGGGGAAGATGAAGTTTGTCCATGTTTGGAACATGGATATGTTGGGATAACATTATTATATCTTATTTAATTAGTGCATCTATATACTTGGTAAAGGGTGGAAGGCTCGACCTTATGCGTGCTGTTTTGTTCCACTCTTGCCGCCCTAGTTTCTGTCATACCGGTGTTATGTTCCTTGATTTTGCGTTCCTTACACGGTTGGGTGTTAAGGGGACCCCTTGACAGTTTACTTTGAATAAAACTCCTCCAGCAAGGCCCAACCTTGGGTTTACATTTGCCTAACAACCTATTACCCTTCCCTTGGGTCGGCCAACCCAAGGGGTCATCTTTATTTTAACTCCCGGGGCTAGTGCTTGTCTAAGTGTTGGTCCTAACCGGGCAGCCTGCGGGGCCACCTCGGGGCAACTCGAGGGCTGGTTTTACTCATAGCTTGACCAATCCGGTGTTGCCCTGAGAACGAGATACGTGCAGCTCCTATCGGGATTGTTGGCACATCGGGCGGCTTTGCTGGTCTTGTTTTACCATTGTCGAAATGTCTTGTAACCGGGATTCCGAGTCTGATCAGGTCTTCCTGGAGAAGGAATATCCTTCGTTGACCGCGAGAGCTTGTGATGGGCTAAGTTGGGACACCCCTGCAGGGTTTGAACTTTCGAAAGCCATGCCCGTGGTTATGGGCAGATGGGAATTTGTTAATGTCCGGTTGTAGAGAACTTGACACTTAACTTAATTAAAATGCATCAACCGCGTGTGTAGCCGTGATGGTCTCTTTCCGGCGGAGTCCGGGAAGTGAACACGGTTCTTGTGTTATGCTTGAACGTAAGTAGCTTTTAGGATCACTTCTTGATCATTTCTAGCTTCTCGACCGCTGCGTTGCTTCTCTTCTCGCTCTTATTCGCGTGTGTTAGCCACTATATATGCTAGTGCTTGTTGCAGCTCCACCTCACTACCCTTTCCTACCCATAAGCTTAAATAGTCTTGATCTCGCGGGAGTGAGATTGCTGAGTCCTCGTGACTCACAGATACTTCCAAACAGTTGCAGGTGCTGACGATACCAGTGCAGGTGACGCAACCCAGCTCAAGTGGGAGCTCGATGAAGATCGTGTTCATTGTGTTGTTTCTTTTCCGGATGATCAGTAGTGGAGCCCAGTTGGGACAATCGAGGATCTAGCATTTGGGCTTGTCTTCTTTTATTTTGGTTCCGTAGTCGGACCTTGATTGTCTTTTGGATGATGTAGGATTTACTTATGTATTGTGTGAAGTGGCGATTGTAAGCCAACTCTTTATCCCTTTCTATTTAGTACATGGGATTGTGTGAAGATTACCCCTCTTGCGACAAACCTACCATGCGGCTATGCCTCTAAGTCGTGCCCTGACATGTGGGAGATATAACCGCATTGTGGGTGTTACATTGTGGCAGTGTCCCGAGGAGTTGAGCTCCGAGGTGTTGTCGTCACAATTTTATCGTTGTAGTTCTGGTATACCTGAGCTCGCCGACATCGAAAATCTCTTTTATGCAGTTAGTGGTGAGATAACCTTGACGCCACCCAGTATTGGGGAGGGAGTTCAGGAATATTGCCATAACTCGTATAACGGATGCTTTCCGAAGGTCGAGGTACACGATTTCCAGAGTTCTCTTGGTTATGTGTTGACGGATGGATACAGTGGAGCGTAGGGCTTGTTAGTTGTGTGATATATATTGTGCCTCCCTATATCCCCAACACCAGATTGCATAACCAGAAAGTTCCGGGAGTTAATAGGTGGGAATTCAAGTAGCTCTTAGTTATTCTTCTGACAGATAATTGGTATGGGATTGGGGGATCCTTACCATTTATATGTTCCAGTCGTACCTTGTTGTTTCATTCATCAACCTTTTTCTAAGTGGCTTCTCACTCTAATGGTCGTGTAATGTTAACTTTGGAATGCACAATATCTGTTCAGATGCTTATTGTGAAACTATATGTTGCACATTTCTATCTGTTGATTCATCTTGTCTATCTTTCTATGGTGATTCTAATGGATGTCACCCTCTTCAGGATGGCTCCCCCAACGCGTCTGAATCCGCAACATATGGATGGAGAGCAGTCGAACCCTCCGCCTCCTCCTCCTCCTTCGGAGGCACGGCAAGCTGTGATGGTGGCCACCAAAGCCAATACCCAGATACTTTTGCAGCTATTGCAAGAGCGCAACCAAGGTCAAGGCAACCAGGGAAATCAAGGCTAAGGGCAATTCAACAATCAGCCTCAGTTTGCTACCCTCAACCAGTTTCTTGCAAATCAACCAAAGTCTTTCAGTGCTTGTGCCGAGGCCATGGACGCTGATGATTGGCTCGTGGACATCAACAAGCATTTTGAATGCAGCAATGTCAGGCCTGAGGACTACTTCAAGTTTGCTTCTTTTCAGCTCAAGGACCAAGCAGTAGATTGGTATCAGCAGTACAAAGATTCCAAAGGGGGTCGAGTGATTACCTAGACTGACTTCTGCCGGGACTTTCGAGCTCATCACATTCCAACAAGTGTTGTCGAGAGCAAGTGTGAGGAATTCCGCAATCTCAAGCAAGGAAGCATGTCCGTGTATCAATATAACATCAAGTTTCAGAATCTTGCTCGCTTCACACGGCAGGACATTCCCGATGAAAAGAGCATGATCTATCACTTCAGGGGTGGCCTCAGAGAGGATCTGCAGTTAGCTCTCGTTCTTGTCGAGCCTACTCAGTTCGATCAGTTCTACAACATGGCCCTCAAGAAAGAAGCTGCTAAGCTCAAGTGTGAGGCTTCAAAGAAGAGAATCAGGGATGTAGTCCACTCGTCTTATTCCTCTCAAGTGGCAGCTAAGCAACAAAATTTCTGGCTTCCTCCACCTCCTCCGTTTCGTCAGCCCTGCCAGTAGAAGCACTCAGGTGGTCGTGGATCTTCCCACCCACCCAACCCAGGCTATCAGAACAAGTCCCAGACTCAGGCTTCGAGGATAGGTGGTCCTCCACCTCCACCTTTCCATATGCTTTCAGAGGTCACTTGTCACAGGTGTGGTTTGAAAGGGCATTACTCAAACAAGTGCACCCAGAAGCGCCTTCCGCCTCCTCCTCCGGTCAGGTCAGCAAGCAATGCAGTCGTCAAGCACAATCCCAAGTCTGCAAGGGTGAACATGATGAATTCAGCTCAAGCAGAGGATTCTTCAGAAGCGGTCATGGGTAATTGATAACCCACAAGTATAGGGGATTGCAACAGTTTTCAAGGGTAGAGTATTCAACCCAAATTTATTGATTCGACACAAGGGAAGCCAAAGAATATTCTCAAGTATTAGCAACTGAGTTGTCAATTCAACCACACCTAGAAAATTAATATCTGCAGTGAAGTATTTAGTAGTAAAGTAATACGATAGTAGTGGAACGGTAGCAAAAGTAATATTTTTGGGTTTTGTAGTGATTGTAACAATAGCAATGGAAAAAGTAAATAAGCGAAGAACAATATAGGAAAAGCTCGTAGGCAATGGATCAGTGATGGAGAATTATGCCGGATGCGATCGATCATGTAACAGTCATAACCTAGGGTGACACAGAACTAGCTCCAGTTCATCAATGTAATGTAGGCATGTATTCTGAATATAGTCATACGTGCTTATGGAAAAGAACTTGCATGACATCTTTTGTCCTACCCTCCCTGTGGTAGCAGGGTCCTATTGGAAACTATGGGATATTAAGGCCTCCTTTTAATAGAGTACCGGACCAAAGCATTAACACATGGTGAATACATGAACTCCTCAAACTACGGTCATCACCGGTAAGTATCCCGATTATTGTCACTTCAGGGTTAACGGATCATAACACATAATAGGTGACTATAGACTTGCAAGGTAGGATCTAGAACTCTCATATATTGATGAAAACATAATAGGTTCAGATCTAAAATCATGGCACTCGGGCCCTAGTGACAACCATTAAGCATAGCGAAGTCATAGCAACATCAATCTCAGAACATAATGGATACTAGGGATCAAACCCTAACAAAGCTAACTCGATTGCATGATAAATCTCATCCAACCCATCACCGTCCAGCAAGCCTACGATGGAATTACTCATGCACGGTGGTGAGCATCATGAAATTGGTGATGGAGGAAGGTTGATGCTGACGATGGCGACGGATTCCCCTCCCCGGAGCCCCGAACGGACTCCAGATCAGCCCTCCCGAGAGAGTTCAGGGCTTGGCGGCGGCTCCTTATCGTAAAACGCGATGAATCCTTCTCTCTGGTATTTTTTCTCCCCGAAAGTGAATATATGGAGTCGAGGTCGGTGGAGCGTCAGGGGGCCCATGAGCCAGGGGGCGCGCCCCCACCCTCGTGGACAGGGTGTGGGCCCCCTGATGTGGTTCTTTCTTCCAGTATTTTTTATATATTCCAAAATAATTCTTCGTTGATTTTTAAGCCATTCCGAGAACTTTTATTTCTGCACAAAAATAACACCATGGCAATTCTGCTGAAATAGCGTCAGTCCGGGTTAGTTCCATTCAAATCATGCAAGTTAGAGTCCAAAACAAAGGCAAAAGTGTTTGGAAAAGTAGATACGACGGAGACGTATCAACTCCCCAAAGCTTAAACCTTTGCATGTCCTCAGGCAATTCAGTTGATAAACTGAAAGTGATAAAGAAAAACTTCTACAAACTCTGTTTGCTCTTGTTGTTGTAAATATGTAAAGCCAGCATTGAAGTTTTTAGCAAAGATTATGAACTAACCATATTCACAATAACATTTAGGTCTCATGTTTACTCATATCAATGGCATAATCAGCTAGCGAGAAATAATAACAAATCTCGGATGACAACACTTTATCAAAATAATCATGATATGATATGACAAGATGGTATCTCGCTAGCCCTTTCTGAGACCGCAAAACATAAATGCAGATCACCTTTAAAGATCAAGGACTGACTTGACATTGTAATTCATGGTAAAAGAGATCTAGTCACAGTCATACTCAATGTAAACTAACAGTAATGGATGCAAATGACAGAGGTGCTCTCCAAACTGGTGCTTTTTAATAAGAGGATGATGACTCAACATAAAAGTAAATAGATAAGCCCTTCGCAGAGGGAAGCATGGATTTGCAGAGGTGCCAGAGCTCGGTTTTCAAATAGACATGAGTAATATTTTGAGCGGTATACTTTCATTGTCAACATAACAACCGAGAGATCTCGATATCTTCCTTGCTACACACATTATAGGTGGTTCCCAAATAGAATGGTAAAGTTTATACCCCCCCTCCACCAACAAGCATCAATCCATGGCTTGCTCGAAACAACGAGTGCCTCCAACTAACAAGAGTCCTGGGGGAGTTTTGTTTGCAGTTATTTTGATTTGATTTGCATAAAGCATGGGACTGGGCATCTCGGTGACCAGCCATTTTCTCGCGAGTGAGCGGAGTCCACTCCTCTTGAGAATAACCCGCCTAGCATGGAAGATACAGACAGCCCTAGTTGATACGTGAGCTATTCGAGCATACAAAACAAAATGTTTATTTGAAGGTTTAGAGTTTGGCACATACAAATTCACTTGGAACGGCAGGTAGATACCGTATATAGGTAGGTATGGTGGACTCATATGGAATAACTTTGGGGTTTATGGAATTGGATGCACAAGAAGTATTCCCTCTTAGTACAAGTGAAGGCTAGAAAAAGACTGGGAAGCGACCAGCTAGAGAGCAACAATAGTCATGAACATGCATTAAAATTAATCAACACCGAATGCAAGCATGAGTAGGATATAATGCACCATGAACATAAATATCATAGAGGCTATGTTGATTTTGTTTCAACTACATGCGTGAACATGTGCCAAGTCGAGCCACTCGAATCATTCGAAAGAGGATACCACCCTATCATACCACATCACAACCATTTTAATAGCATGTTGGCACGCAAGGTAAATCATTAAGCTCCTAGCTAATTAAGCATGGCATAAGCAACAATAATCTCTAATTGTCATTGGAAATATGTTTCTTTCATAATAGGCTGAATCAGGAATGATGAACTGATCATATTTACAAAAACAAGAGAGGTCGAGTTCATACCAGCTTTTCTCATCTCAATAAGTTCATCATATGATCATCATTACTGCCTCTCACTTGCACGACCGAACGATGTGGATAATAATAATAGTGCACGTGCATTGGACTAAGCTGGAATCTGCAAGCATTCAATTCAAGAGAGAAGACAAGGTAATATGGGCTCTTTGTTAGATCAACAATAATGCATATGAGAGCCACTTAACATTTTCATCATGGTCTTCTCCTCTCGACCCTAAAGAACAAGAAAAGAAACGAAACTATTTACACGGGAAAGCTCCCAATAAGCAAAAGAAGAACGAGAAATATTTTTGGGTTTTCTTTTTAATTACTACTACTACAACATGAAAAGTAAACTAGCTAAAAGCTACAACTATTTTTTTGGTTTTTTCTTAAGGTTTATCAAACACACAAGAAGAAAGCATAAAAAGGGAAATAAACTAGCATGGATATTACAATGAAAAAGTATGAGCACCGACAACTAGTATGAGTGTGTGAACATGAATGTAATGTCGGTGAGAGATACGTACTTCCCCAAGATTAGGCTTTTGGCCTAAGTTGGTCTATGGCCACGGATGGCCTGGCGGATATCCAAATTTATAGCTGGGGTCGTACTGAGAAGGAGCCTCGGGTTGCCACTGGTTGGCAATCTCCTCCGGATTCCACTGGTAAACAGACTGTCGTGAAGGATCAATTTGTGGTTCCGGCTCTGGCTCTGTAGTTAGTGTGGGGTTCCGGTAGGCGTGAATGGCCTCCGGCGGAACAAGGTACTTGCCTGTAGATAATTCAAACAAGGAAGGAGCAGGCAAAGTAATAGTCTCAGGGTGATTTTTATCAAATATCAGCTTGTACTTAAGCATATTTTCCTTACTCTTAACGATAAAATCATGTGCCGCCATACTCTTATAATCTAGAAAAACAAGAGGCAGCAACTTCTCTTCCTTCTCATAATGTCTAATAGGAATGTTAAAATGTGCAGCGAGGCGCGAGGCGAAGATACCTCCCAAGATGGGGCCCTTAGTGCGGTTAAGATTTAACCGCTTTGCAACAATAGCGCCCATACTAAATGTGTCATCACGGAACAAGGCATGGCACAAAATAATAATATCAGGAGCACTAAGGTTGCCACAGTTTCCGCGACCAATTAAGCACTACTAGCAAATATTGCAAAGTAAAGTAAAACAGGAAAATGTATGCTAGTAATTCTTGCATCGGAAACTTTCCTTGTTTCCCCTATAGCAATTGTATCAATAAACCCTTCCACATTGTCACGATGTGGTTCCTCTACACTGCCCTCAAAAGGGATCAAACAAACCCAACAAAAATCATGAAGTGACATCTCCTTATGCTCATCATATAAATAAAATTCTACCGTAGGTGGTGAGCTCCTAGAAAATGAAAGTTTTGCACAAAGATATTGGTGAGTAAGAGATACTATTCGCGTTGGTCGTGGAGGAAGCATTCTCAGCCAATTCATAGAAATCATCATAAATCCTGGCTGCTCTCAAGAAATCATCACAAGGCCATTCACATGGCCGAACCTCCGCGGTGCGAGGGAGATTATACTTGGGCTTCTTGTTCTCTTCACTTTGTTTATCCTTCGAGCTTCAGCTCGATGAGCCCCTCAAAAATATCTTCATCTTTTTCTGAAATTTTCTGAAATTTTTAGTAACTCAAAATAAAAGTGAACCAAACTCAACAAAATTGATAGCAACTACTCCTACAAGTGCCTAGAGGCAATACCATGCATTAAAACTACTTTTAACCATATAAATTTGACATGCAAGCTCAAGAACAGGATCACCTAAACAACAAAAAATTGCAATAAATAAAGCACTAGAACAAAAACTAATTGGACCATTGGAGGAGTCACATACCAAAGAACAATCCCCCAAAGCAGTTTTGTGAATGGAGCTTTGAGGAAGGAGATCGAAGATGGCAGCAAGATGAGCTTGGAATCGGGTTTGAGTTGGCTAGTGATGTTTTTGGGAGGAAGAAGGAGTGTGTGGTAGCTGGAATAAGTGGAGGGGAGCCATTGTGGGCCCAGGAGGCAGGGGGCGCGCCCAGGGGGGTGGGCGCGCCCTGTACCCTCGTGGCCAGGTGCTTGCTCCCCCTGCTGTGTTCTCAGTGCCAGATATTCTCAAATATTCTAGAAAAAATCATATTTAATTTTCAGGGCATTTGGAGAAATTTTATTTTCGGGGTATTTTTTATTGCATGGATAATTCAGAAAACAGACGGAAAATATTATTTTTGCTTTATCTAATATAAATAAGAGAAAGCAAAAAGAGGGTACAGAGAATTGTGTTTTCTAAATTCATCCATCTCTTGCTCATAAAAAGGAATGAACTAACAAGGTTGATCAAGTCTTGTTAACAAACTCATTCCGAATTGCATGAAACTGGAGAATTTTTGAATAACACTAGGTTACCTCAAGGGGGATATGCATGTCCCCAATAATAAGAATATCATATTTGTTTTTGACAGTAGGAAGAAGAAATTCAAAACCTCCAATAGTAATTGTTGAAATTTTTCCAATAGAATTGATACTGTGGACTTGAGGTTGTTTCCTCAGAAAGTGTACCGTATGCTCATTACCATTAACATGAAAAGTGACATTGCCTTTGGTGCAATCAATAACAGCCCTTGCAATATTTAAAAAGGGTCTTCCAAGAATAATAGACATACTATCGTCCTCGGGAATATCAAGAATAACAAAGTCCATTAAAATAGTAACGTTTGCAACCAGAACAGGCACATCCTCACAGATACCGACAGGTATAGCAGTTGACTTGTCAGCCATTTGCAAAGATATTTCAGTAGGTGTCAACTTATCCAAATCAAGTCTACGATATAAAGAGAGAGGCATAACACAAACACTAGCTCCAAGATCACATAAAGCAGTTTTAACATAGTTTCTTTTAATGGACCATGGTATAGTTGGTACTCCTAGATCTCCTAGTTTCTTTGGTATTCCACCCTTAAAAGTATAATTAGCAAGCATGGTGGAAATTTCAGCTTCCGGTATCTTTCTCTTATTTGTAACAATTTCTTTCATATACTTAGCATAGGGATTCATTTTAAGCATACCAGTCAAACGCATACGCAAAAAGATAGGTCTAATCATTTCAGCAAAGCACTCAAAATCCTCATCATCCTTTTTCTTGGATGGTTTAGGAGGAAAAGGCATGGGTTTCTGAACCCATGGTTCTCTTTCTTTACCGTGCTTCCTAGCAACAAAGTCTCTCTTATCATAACATTGATTCTTTGATTGCGGGTCATCAAGATCAACAACAGGTTCAATTTCTACATCATTGTCATTGCTGGGTTGAACATCAACATGAACATCATTATTAACATTATCACTAGGTTCATGTTCATTACTAGATTGTGTTTCAGCATCAGGAATAGAAATATTATTGGGATTCTTAGGTGTGTCTACAACAGGTTCACTAGAAGTAGGCAAAGTCCTATCATTTTTCTTTTTCTTCCTCTTAGAAGGACTGGGTGCAACTACATTAGCGCTCTGAGAATCTTGCTCAATTCTCTTAGGGTGGCCCTCAGGATACAAAGGTTCCTGAGTCACTTTACCTCCTCTAGTTGCAACTCTAACAACAAAGTCGTTATTTTTACTATTCAATTCATTGAGCAAATCATTCTGAGCTTTAAGTACTTGTTCTACTTGAGTGGTAACCATAGAAGCATGTTTACTAATAAGTTTAAGTTCACCTTTAACACTAGCCATATAATCACTCAAGTGTTCAATCATATAAGCATTATGTTTCAATTGTCTACCAACATAAGCATTACAATCTTCTTGCTTAACCATAAAGTTATCAAATTCATCCAAACATTGGCTAGCAAACTTAGCAGGAGGGGTTTCAGCTTTATCATATCTATAGAGAGAATTTACCTATACTACCTGTGTCGGGTTATCGAGACCATGTGTTTCTTCAATAGGTGGTGAATTAAGACCATGTATTTCTTCAACATGAGGTAAATTCTTAACATCTTCTGCTTTTATACCTTTTCTTTCATAGATTTCTTTGCCTCTTGCATATCTTCAGGACTGAGAAATAGAATACCCCTTTTCTTCGGAGTTGGCTTAGGAGTCAGTTCAGGAAGTGTCCAATTATTTTCATTAGTCAACATATTATTCAATAGCAGTTCAGCTTGATCAACAGTTCTTTCCCTGAAAACACAGCCAGCACAACTATCCAGGTAATCTCTGGAAGCATCGGTTAGTCTGTTATAAAAGATATCAAGTATTTCATTTTTCTTGAGAGGATGATCAGGCAAAGCATTAAGTAATTGGAGAAGCCTCCCCCAAGCTTGTGGGAGACTCTCTTCTTCAATTTGCACAAAATTATATATTTCCCTTAAAGTAGCTTGTTTCTTATGAGCAGGGAAATATTTAGCAGAGAAGTAATAAATCATATCCTGGGGACTACGCACACAACCAGGATCAAGAGAATTAAACCATATCTTAGCATCACCCTTTAATGAGAACGGAAATAATTGAAGGATATAATAGTAGCGAGTTTTCTCATCATTAGTGAACAGGGTAGCTATATCATTTAATTTAGTAAGATGTGCCACAACAGTTTCAGATTAATAGCCATAGAAAGGATTAGACTCAACGAAAGTAATTAACTCAGGATCAACAGAGAAATCATAATCCTTATCAGTAACAAATATATGTGAAGTAACATAAGCAGGATCATATTTCATTCTAGCATTCAGAGATTTTTGTTTAAGCTTAGCTAATAATTTCTTAAGATCACTTCTATCATTGCAGGCAAGAAAGTCTCTAGCAGTTTCTTCATCCATAACATAACCCTCAGGAACAATAGGCAATTCATATCTAGGGGGAGAATCTTCATCATCACTTTCATCAATATTATCAGTTTCAATAATTTCATTCTCTCTAGCCCTAGCAAGTTGTTCATCAAGAAATTCACCAATTGGCACAGTAGTATCAAGCATAGAAGTAGTTTCATCATAAGTATCATGCGAAGAAGAAGTGGCATCTTCAATAACATGCGACATATAAAAATTAATAGCAGAAGCAGGTTTAGGTGTCGCAAGCTTACTCAAAACAGAAGGTGAATCAAGTGCAGAGCTAGATGGCAGTTCCTTACCTCCCCTCGTAGTTGAGGGATAACTCTTAGTTCTTGGATCTTTCAAATTCTTCATAATGATAAGCAGATATAAATCCCAAGTGACTCAAAGAATAGAGCTATGCTCTCCGGCAACGACGCCAGAAAATAGTCTTGATAACCCACAAGTATAGGGGATCGCAACAGTTTTCGAGGGTAGAGTATTCAACCCAAATTTATTAATTCGACACAAGGGGAGCCAAATAATATTCTCAAGTATTAGCAGCTGAGTTGTCAATTCAACCACACCTGGAAACTTAATATCTGCAGCGAAGTGTTTAGTAGCAAAGTAATATGATAGTAGTGGTAACAGTAGCAAAAGTAATATTTTTGGGTTTTGTAGTGATTGTAACAGTAGCAGCGGAAAAGTAAATAAGCGAAGAACAATATAGGAAAAGCTCGTAGGCAATGGATCGGTGATGGAGAATTATGCCGGATGCGATCGATCATGTAACAGTCATAACCTAGGGTGACACAGAACTAGCTCCAGTTCATCAATGTAATGTAGGCATGTAGTCCGAATATAGTCATACGTGCTTATGGAAAAGAACTTGCATGACATCTTTTGTCCTACCCTCCCATGGCAGCGGGGTCCTATTGGAAACTAAGGGATATTAAGGCCTCCTTTTAATAGAGTACCGGACCAAAGCATTAACACATGGTGAATACATGAACTCCTCAAACTACGGTCATCACCGGTAAATATCCCGATTATTGTCACTTCGGGGTTAACGGATCATAACACATAATAGCTGACTATAGACTTGCAAGATAGGATCTAGAACTCTCATATATTGATGAAAACATAATAGGTTTAGATCTAAAATCATGGCTCTCGGGCCCTAGTGACAAGCATTAAGCATAACAAAGTCATAGCAACATCAATCTCAGAACATAGTGGATACTAGGGATCAAACCCTAACAAAACTAACTCGATTACATGATAAATCTCATACAACCCATCACCATCCAGCAAGCCTATGATGTAATTACTCACACACGTCGGTGAGCATCATGGAATTGGTGATGGAGGAAGGTTGATATTGACGATGAAGACGGATTCCCCTCTCCGGAGCCTCGAACGGACTCCAGATCATCCCTCCCGGGAGAGTTTAGGGCTTGGCAGCGGCTTCGCATCATAAAACGTGATGAATCCTTCTCTCTGGTTTTTCTCCCTGAAAGTGAATATATGGAGTCAAGGTTGAGGTCGGTGGAGCATCAGGGGGCCCACGAGGCAGGGGCGCGCCCCCACCCTCGTGGACAGGGTGTGGGCCCCCTGACGTGGTTCTTTCTTCCAGTATTTTTTATATATTCCAAAATAATTCTCCGTTGATTTTCAGGTCATTCCGAGAACTTTTTTTTCTACAAAAAATAACACCATGGCAATTCTGCTGAAAACAGCGTCAATCCGGGTTAGTTCCATTCAAATCATGCAAGTTAGAGTCCAAAACAAGGGCAAAAGTGTTTGGAAAAGTAGATACGACGGAGACGTATCAGTAATCTCCCAGTTAATGATATTCCTATAAAAGTTCTATTTGATTCTAGTGCATCGTGTTGTTTCATGTCTAGACCATTCTTTGCAAAGCATGATTTCTCTTGGTCATATCTGGATAAACCTTTGCATGTTGTTTCTCTGGGTGGGTTAATGAGCTCCAACTCGGTGATTCCTAATGTGGCAATCAAGATGGGCAATTATAAATTTCTGGCTTACCCAATTCTACTCGGCGATTCCGATATTGATCTCATCCTCGGCATGGATGGCTTTCTCAGCACAAGGCCTTTCTTGATTGTGCTGCCAAGGAGATTAAATTGACGCACACTTCTGAGGATGTGATCATCTTTGCAGCTCGTGATGAAACCATTCCGTTGTTCTCTCTCAATGAGAAAGGCGAATTAGACGCTATTTCTCAGATCCCAGTTGTTTGTGAGTATCAAGATGTCCTTCCTGAAGAGCTTCCGGGTATACCTCCTCACCGGCCAGTCGAGTTCGTTATTGATCTTGAGCTCGGCACAGAACCCGTTTGCAAGCGCCCATACAAGCTTGGGCCAAAAGAGCTGAAAGAATTGAAGAAACAACTCGATGAACAAGACTGTCTGGGTCTGATCAGACCAAGTTCATTTCCTTGGGGTTGTGGTGTTCTTTTTATCCAGAAGAAAGATGGCACAGACCGACTTTGCATCGATTACCGCCCTTTGAACAAGAAGACAATCAAGAATAAATACCAACTTCCCAATATCAATGAGCTATTTGAGCAACTCAAATGTGCAAAGGTGTTTTCAAAGCTTGACCTCCGCATGGGTTATCACCAGATTCACATTCGTGAAGAAGATATCCCAAAGACAACATTCAAAACAAGCTTTGGTTCTTATGAATATACTGTCATGTCTTTCGGGCTTGTTATTGCCCCTCCAACATTCTCTCGCATGATGAACTTCATCTTCAACCCCTACACCAATGAATTTTTCCTGGTGTATCTCGATGATATCCTGGTCTTCTCCAAGAATAATAAGGATCATGCCAAACATTTGCGATTGGTACTCGATGCTACCTCTTGAGCACTGCGTTGGTTTTCCCTTGAAGAGGAAAGGGTGGAGCAGTAAAGCAGCGTAAGTATTTCCCTCAGTTTTTGAGAACAAAGTATCAATCCAGTAGGAGACCACGTGCGAGTCACCTCGTACCTACATAAACAAATAAGAACCTCACAACCAATGCGATAAAGGGGTTGTCAATCCCTTCACGACCACTTGCAAGAGTGAGATCTGATAGAGATGATAATAATAAGATAAATATTTTTGGTATTTTTATGATATAGATTGAAAGTAAAGATTGCAAAATAAAGTAGATGGAAAATTTATATGATGGAGAATAGACTCGGGGGCCATAGGTTTCACTAGTGGCTTCTCTCAAGATAGCATAAGTATTACGATGGGTGAACAAATTACTGTCGAGCAATTGATAGAAAATCGAATAATTATGAGAATATCTAGGCATGATCATGTATATAGGCATCACATCCGAGACAAGTAGACCGACTCCTGCCTGCATCTACTACTATTACTCCACACATCGACCGCTATCCAACATGCATCTAGAGTATTAAGTTCATAAGAACAGAGTAACGCCTTAAGCAAGATGACATGATGTAGAGGGATAAACTCATGCAATATGATATAAACCCCATCTTTTTATCCTTGATGGCAACAATACAATACGTGTCGTTTCCCTTTCTGTCACTGGGATCGAGCACCGCAAGATTGAACCCAAAGCTAAGCACTTCTCCCATTGCAAGAAAGATCAATCTAGTAGGCCAAACCAAACTGATAATTCAAAGAGACTTGCAAAGATAAACCAATCATAGATAAAAGAATTCAGAGAAGATTCAAATATTGTTCATAGATAGACTTGATCATAAACGCACAATTCATCAGATCTTGACAAACACACCGCAAAAGAAGATTACATCGAATAGATCTCCAAGAGAATCGAGGAGAACTTTGTATTGAGATCCAAAGAGAGAGAAGAAGCCATCGAGCTACTAGCTATGGATCCGAAGGTCTTAAGAAAACTACTCACACATCACCAGAGAGGCCATGGAGTTGATGTAGAGGCCCTCCGTGATCAATGCCCCCTTCGGCGGAGCTCTAGAAAAGGCCCCAAGATGGGATCTCTCGGGTACAGAAGGTTGCGGCGGTGGAATTAGGTTTTCGTGGTGCTCCTGGATGTTTGGGGGGTACGTGGATATATATAGGAGGAAGAAGTATGTCGGTGGAGCAACAAGGGGCCCACGAGGGTGGAGGGCACGCCCAGGGAGGGTAGGCGCGCCCCCTGCCTCGTGGCCTCCTCGATTGTTTCTTGACGCCCACTCCAAGTCTCCTGGATCACGTTCGTTGAGAAAATCACATTCCCGAAGGTTTCATTCCGTTTGGACTCCGTTTGATATTCCTTTTTGGTGAAACACTGAAATAGGCAAAAAATAGCAATTTGGGCTGGGCCTCCGGTTAATAGGTTAGTCCCAAAATAATATAAAAGTGTAAAAATAAGCCCAATAACATCCAAAATAGATAATATAATAGCATGTAGCAATAAAAAATTATAGATACATTGGAGACGTATCAACATCCCCAAGCTTAATTCCTGCTCGTCCTCGAGTAGGTAAATGATAAAAAAGAATTTTTGATGTGGAATGCTTCCTAACATATTTCTCAATGTAATTTTTCTTTATTGTAGCATGAATGTTCAGATCCAAAAGATTCAAGATAAAAGTTTAATATTGACATAGAAATAATAATACTTCAAGCATACTAACTAAGCAATCATGTCTTCTCAAATAACATGGCCAAAGAAAGTTATCCCTACAAAATCATATAGTCTGGCTATGCTCTATCTTCATCACACAATATATTAAATCATGCACAACCCCGAGACAAGCCAAGCAATTGTTTCATACTTTTGATGTTCCCAAACATTTTCAATCTTCACGCAATATATGAGCGTGAGCCATGGATATAGCACTATGGTGGAATAGAATGGTGGTTGTGGAGAAGACAAAAAAGGAGAAGATAGTCTCACATCAACTAGGCGTATCAACGGGCTATGGAGATGCCCATCAATAGATATCAATGTGAGTGAGTAGGGATTGCCATGCAACAGATGCACTAGAGCTATAAGTGTATGAAAGCTCAAAAAAAGAAACTAAGTGGGTGTGCATCCAACTTGCTTGCTCACGAAGACCTAGGGCAATTTGAGGAAGCCCATCTTTGGAATATACAAGCCAAGTTCTATAATGTAAAATTCCCACTAGTTTATGAAAGTGACAACATAAGAGACTCTCTATCATGAAGATCATGGTGCTACTTTGAAGCACAAGTGTGGAAAACGGATAGTAACATTGTCCCTTCTATATTTTTCTCTCATTTTTTTGGGCCTTCTTTCTTTTTTTCTTTTTGGCTTCTTTTTTTATTTTTATTTTATTTTTCGTCCGGAGTCTCATCCCGACTTGTGGGGGAATCATAGTCTCCATCATCCTTTCCTCACTGGGACAATGCTCTAATAATGATGATCATCACACTTCTTTTTTACTTACAACTCAAGAATTACAACTCAATACTTAGAACAAAATATGACTCTATGTGAATGCCTCCGGCGGTGTACCGGGATATGCAATGAATCAAGAGTGACATGTATGAAATAATTATGAACGATGGCTTTGCCACAAATACGATGTCAACTATATGATCATGCAAAGCAATATGACAATTATGAAGCGTGTCATAACAAATGAAACAGTGGAAAGTTGCATGGCAATATATCTCGGAATGGCTATGGAAATGCCATAATAGGTAGATATGGTGGCTGTTTTGAGGAAGGTATATGGTGGGTTTATGGTACCAGCGAAAGTTGCGCGGTACTAGAGAGGCTAGCAATTGTGGAAGGGTGAGGGTGCGTATAATCCATGGACTCAACATTAGTCATAAAGAACTCACATACTTATTGCAAAAATCTATTAGTTATCGAAACAAAGTACTACGCGCATGCTCCTATGGGGATAGATTGGTAGGAAAAGACCATCGCTCGTCCCCGACCGCCACTCATAAGGAAGACAATCAATAAATAAATCATGCTCCGACTTCATCACATAACGGTTCACCATACGTGCATGCTACGGGAATCACAAACTTCAACACAAGTATTTCTCAAATTCACAACTACTCAACTAGCATGACTCTAATATCACCATCTCCATAGCTCAAAACAATCATCAAGTATCAAACTTCTCTTAGTATTCAATGCACTTACATGAAAGTTTTTATTATTGCCATGTTGTTCTAAAGGACTCTCAAAATAATATAAGTGAAGCATGAGAGATCAATTATTTCTATAAAATAGAACCACCGCCGTGCTCTAAAAGATATAAGCGAAGCACTAGAGCAAAAACTATATAGCTCCAAAGATATAAGTGAAGCACATAGAGTATTCTAATAAATTCCAATTCATGTGTGTGTATTTGAAAAGGTGTGTACAGCAAGGATGATTGTGGTAAACTAAAATGCAAAGACTCAAATCATACAAGACTCTCCAAGCAAAACACATATCATGTGGCAAATAAAAATATAGCTCCAAGTAAAGTTACCGATGAACGAAGACAAAAGAGGGGATGCCTTCCGGGGCATCCCCAAGCTTAGGATTTTTGGTGTCCTTGTATTTTAGCTTGGTGTTCCATGGGCATACCCAAGCTTAGGCTCTTGCCACTCCTTGTTCCATAATCCATCGAATCCTTACCCAAAACTTGAAAACTTCACAACACAAAACTTAAATAGAAAATCTCATGAGCTCCGTTAGCGAAACAAAACAAAACACCACTTCAAGATACTGTAATGAACTCATTCTTTATTTGTATTGGTGTTAAACCTACTGTATTACAACTTCTCTATGGTTTATAAACTCTTTTACTAGCCATAGATTCATCAAAATAAGCAAACAACACACGAAAAACAGAATCTGTCAAAAACAGAACAGTCTGTAGTAATCTGTAGCTAACGCAAACTTCTGGAACCCCAAAAATTCTAAAATAAATTTCTGGATGTGAGGAATTTATCTATTAATCATCTTCAAAGTAATTAACTAAATATCACCCTCCAATAAAAAATGGCAGCAATTCTCGTGAGCGCTAAAGTTTCTGTTTTTTACAGCAAGATCAAAAAGACTTTCCCCAATTCTTCCCAACGGTTCTACTCTGCACAAACACTAATTAAACACAAAAAACACAACCAAAACAGAGGATAGATAAATTATTTATTACTAAACAGGAGCAAAAAGCAAGGAATAAAAATAAAATTGGGTTGCCTCCCAACAAGCGCTATTGTTTAACACCCCTAGCTAGGCATAAAAGCGAAGATAGATCTAGGTATTGCCATCTTTGGTAGGCAATCCATAAGTGGATATCATAATAGATTCATATGGTAATTTAACTTTAATTCTAGGGAAGTTTTACATGCATTTCCTTAATTTAAATGGGAATTTAATATTCCCTTCCTTCATATCAATAATTGCACCAATCGTTCTAAGGAAAGGTCTACCCAGAATAATAGGACATGAAGGATTGCAATCTATATCAAGAACAATGAAATCTATGGGCACATAATTCCTATTTGCAACAATAAGAACATCATTAATCTTTCCCATAGGTTTCTTAATAGTGGAATCCGCAAGGTGCAAGTTTAGAGAACAATCATCAAATTCACGGAAACCTAGCAAATCACACAAAGTTTTTGGAATTGTGGAAACACTAGCACCCAAATCACACAAAGCATAGCACTCATGATCTTTAATTTTTATTTTAATAGTAGGTTCCCACTCATCATAAAGTTTTCTAGGGATATAAACTTCCAACTCAAGTTTTTCTTCATAAGATTGCATCAAAGCATCAATGATATGTTTAGTAAAAGCTTTATTTTGACTATAAGCATGAGGAGAATTTAACATGGATTGCAACAAGGAAATACAATCTATCAAAGACAAATTATCATAATTAAATTCCTTGAAATCCAAGATAGTGGGTTCATTTCTATTTAAAGTTTTGACCGCTTCGATCCCACTTTTAACAGTTTTTGCATCAAGATCTAAAAACTCCAATCATTGGGACGCCTTCTAACTAAAGTTGAATCATCTCCAGTCCCATCATTATCAAGATTCATATTGCAAAACAAAGATTTAATAGGGGACACATCAATCACTTTTAGATCTTCATCCTTATTATCATGAAAACTAGAAGAACACGCTTTCATAAAGCAATCTTTCTTAGCACGCATCCTAGCGGTTCTTTCTTTGCACTCATCAATGGAAATTCTCATGGCTTTGAGAGACTCATTGATATCATGCTTAGGTGGAATATATCTAATTTTCAAAGAATCAACATCAATAGAAATTCTATCCACGGTCCTAGCCAACTCATCAATCTTAAGCAATTTTTCTTCAATCAAAGCATTGTAACTCTTTTGCGAACTAATAAATTCTTTAATATTAGATTCAAAATCAGAGAGCATCTTATTATAACTTACATAAGAATTGTTGTAGGAATTACCATAATTATTAGAGGAATTACTAGGAAATGGCCTAGAATTAAAATTATCTATACGCGTTATTACCAAAATTGTTCCTACCAACAAAATTCACATCCATAGATTCATTATTATTCTCAATCAAAGTAGACAAAGGCGTATCATTAGGATCAGTAGGAGCACTCTTATTAGCAAACAATTTCATAAGTTCATCCATCTTTCCACTCAAAACATTAATCTCTTCAATTGCATGCACTTTTTTACTAGTATATCTTTCCGTGTGCCATTGAGAATAATTAACCATAATATTAAGTAGGAGTTTGGTAGCTTCTCCTAAAGTGATTTCCATAAAAGTGCCTCCTGCGGCCGAATCTAAAAGATTTCTAGAAGCAAAGTTCAATCCGGCATAAAATTTTCGTATAATCATCCAAAGATTCAAACCATGTGTAGGGCAATTACGTATCATTAGTTTCATCCTCTCCCAAGCTTGTGCAACATGTTCATGATCAAGTTGCTGAAAATTCATAATACCGTTTCTAAGAGAGATGATCTTATCGGGAGGACAATACTTACAGATAAAAGCATATTTGCACTTATTCCATGAATCAATACTATTTTTAGGGAAAGACGAAAACCAAGCTTTAGCACGATCTCTAAGCGAAAACAAAAATAGCTTAAGTTTAACAATATCATTATCCACATATTTCTTCTTTTGCATATCACACAAATCAACAAAGTTGTTTAGATGGGTAGCGGCATCTTCACTAGGAAGGCCAGAAAACGGATCTTTCATGACAAGATTCAGCAAAGCAGTATTAATTTCACAAGATTCAACATTGGTAAGAGGATCAATCAGAGTGCTAATAAAATCATTATTGTTGGTATTGGCAAAGTCACACAATTTAGTATTATATTGAGCCATCATGACAAGCAAGCAATCCAACACACAAGCAAACAAGAAATGGGCAAAAGAGGCAAATTGGGAAAGAGAAGGCAAACGGAGAAGAGAGGGTGAATAAAACGGTAAGGGTGAAGTGGGGGAGAGTAAAACGAGAGGCAAATGGCAAATAATGTAATGCGAAGGATAGGAGTTGTGATGGGTACTTGGTATGTCTTAACTTGGCGTAGATCTCCTCGACAACGGTGCCAGAAATCCTTCTTGCTACCTCTTGAGCACTACGTTGGTTTTCCCTTGAAGAGGAAAGGGTGGAGCAGTAAAGCAGCGTAAGTATTTCTCTCAGTTTTTGAGAATCAAGGTATCAATCCAGTAGGAGACCACACGCGAGTCACCTCGTACCTACACAAACAAATAAGAACCTCACAACCAACGCGATAAAGGGGTTGTCAATCCCTTCACGACCACTTGCAACAATGAGATCTGATAGAGATGATAATAATAAGATAAATACTTTTGGTATTTTTATGATATAGATTGAAAGTAAAGATTGCAAAATAAAGCAGATGGAAAACTTATATGATGGATAACAGACCCGGGGGCCATAGGTTTCACTAGTGGCTTCTCTCAAGATAGCATAAGTATTACGGTGGGTGAACAAATTACTGTCGAGCAATTGATAGAAAAGCGGATAATTATGAGAATATCTAGGCATGATCATGTATATAGGCATCATGTCCGAGATAAGTAGACCGACTCCTGCCTGCATATACTACTATTACTCCACACATCGACCGCTATCCAGCATGCATCTAGAGTATTAAGTTCATAAGAACAGAGTAACGCCTTAAGCAAGATGACATGATGTAGAGGGATAAACTCATGCAATATGATATAAACCCCATCTTTTTATCCTCGATGGCAACAATACAATACGTGCCGTTTCCCTTTCTATCACTGGGATCGAGCACCGCAAGATTGAACCCAAAGCTAAGCACTTCTCCCATTGCAAGAAAGATCAATCTAGTAGGTCAAACCAAACTGATAATTTGAAGAGACTTGCAAAGATAAACCAATCATACATAAAAGAATTCAGAGAAGATTCAAATATTGTTCATAGATAGACTTGATAATAAACCCACAATTCATCAGATCTCGACAAACACACCGCAAAATAAGATTACATCGAATAGATCTCCAAGAGAATCGAGGAGAACTTTGTATTGAGATCCAAAGAGAGAGAAGAAGCCATCTAGCTATTAGCTATGGACCCGAAGGTCTGAAGTAAACTACTCACACATCGCCGGAGAGGCGATGGAGTTGATGTAGAGGCCCTCCGTGATCAATGCCCCCTCCGGTGGAGCTCCGGAAAAGGCCCCAAGATGGGTTCTCTCGGGTACAGAAGGTTGCGGCGGTGGAATTAGGTTTTCGTGGTGCTCCTGGATGTTTGGGGGGTACGTGGATATATATAGGAGGAAGAAGTGCGTCGGTGGAGCAACGAGGGGCCCACGAGGGCGGAGGGCGCGCCTAGGGGGGTAGGCGCGCCCCCTGCCTCTTGGCCTCCTCGGTTGTTTCTTGATGCCCACTCTAGTCTCCTGGATCATGTTCGTTGAGAAAATCACGTTCCCGAAGGTTTCATTCTGTTTGGACTCCGTTTGATATTCCTTTTCGGTGAAACACTGAAATAGGCAAAAAAACAGCAATTTGGGCTGGGCCTCCGCTTAATAGGTTAGTCCCAAAAATAATATATAAGTGTAAAAATAAGCCCAATAACATCCAAAATAGATAATATAATAGCATGGAGCAATCAAAAATTATAGATACGTTGGAGACGTATCACTCGACAAGCTCAGAGAGTATCAATTCTACGCAAAGTTCTCCAAATGTGATTTTTGGCTTGATGAAGTTATTTACCTTGGTCACATAATCTCTGCCAAGGGCATTTCTATTAATCCAGAGAAGGTTTCTACAATTGTGAATTGGGAGTCTCCTTAGAAGGTCAAGCAGCACCGCAGTTTCCTTGGGCTTGCAAGCTATTGCAGAAGGTTTGTGGAAAACTTCTAAAACATCACTAAGCCTCTTTCCAACCTCCTCCAGAAGCATGTCAAGTATTCCTTGACTCCTGAGTGTGATGTTGCCATCAATACCCTCAAAGAGAAACTCCTCACAGCTCCGATCCTAACTCCTCCTGACGAGTCCAAGCCATACCAAGTTTTCTACGATGCCTCGTTGCAAGGTCTTGGTGTTGTGTTAATGCAAGAGAAGAAAGTTGTGGCCTATACTTCCCGTCAGTTGAAGCCAAATGAAAGGAACTAGCCCACTCACGATCTTAAGTTGGCGGCAGTTATCCATGCATTAATAACATGGAGACATCTCTTGTTGGGAAGGCAAGTGGACATTTTCACCAGTCACAAGAGCCTCAAATATATCTTCACTCAACCCAACCTCAACCTCCGGCAAACTCGTTGGGTCAAAATGATCCAAGAGTACAATCCAAACATTGAATACACTCCAGGCAAGGCTAATGTGATTGCAGATGCTTTGAGCAGAAAGGCTTATTGCAATAGCTTAATTCTCAAGACATTCCAACCTGATCTTTGTGAGGCTTTCCGCAAGCTCAACCTCCAAGTTGTTCCTCAAGGTTTTCTTGCCAACCTTGAAGTCACTCCAACTTTGGAAGATCAAATTCGTGAGGCACAACTCCTTGATACCATGGTTAAGAAGGTGAAACATGGTGTTGCCAAGGCCCTTCCCAAATACAAGTGCTATGGCATTGATGACAAGGACACCTTATTCTTCGAGGACCGGATTGTGGTTCCAAAATGTGATCTAAGGAAGGTCATAATGAATGAAGCGCACAATTCTCTTCTTTCCATCCATCCAGGCAGTTCGAAGATGTACCATGATCTCAAGTAGTCGTATTGGTGGACTCTAATGAAGCGAGAGATTGCTCAATTCATGAATGAATGTGATGTCTATCAAAGGGTGAAAGCAGAACATCAACGACCAGCTGGTCTCCTCCAACCTCTTGCTATTCCAGAATGGAAGTTTGATCATATTGAAATGGACTTTGTCACTGGCTTTCCTAAGTCAAAGCGTGAGAATGATGCTATCTTCGTTGTCATTGATAAGATTACAAAAGTAGCTCATTTCCTTCCAGTAAAAGAATCTATCACGGCAGCTCAGTTGGCAGAGCTATACACCTCCAGAATTGTCTCGTTGCACGGGATCCTGCAATTGATCTCGTCAAACCGCGGAAGCATTTTCACTTCCGAGTTCTGGGACACTTTCTAGAAGGCTATGGGCACCAACATTCGTTTCAGCACGGCTTTCCATCCTCAAACAAGTGGCCAAGTCTAGAGAGTCAATCAAATCCTCGAAGACATGCTCAGAGCTTGTGTCATCTTTTTTGGTATGAAGTGGGAAGATTGCCTCCCATATACCGAGTTCTCCTACAACACCAGCTACCAAGAAAGTTCGGGCAAGGCCCCTTTCGAAATTCTTTATGGCAGAAAGTGTCATACTCCTCTAAACTGGTCTGAGACTGGTGCATGCCAACTTCTTGGCAATGACTTGATCACAGAAGCTGAAGAAATGTGTAAAGTCATCTGTGAAAATCTCAAAGTCGCGCAATCGCGCAGAAGAGTTACTATGATAGAAAGCACCATGACTTGGCTTTCGAGATCGGAGACCATGTCTACCTCTGAGTCCCTCCCATGAAAGGCACTCAATGCTTCAGTATCAAAGGGAAGCTTGCCCCTAGATATGTGGGTCCTTTCAAGATCATTGACAAAAGAGGCGACCTCGCCTATCAACTTGAGCTCCCGCCAAACTTCTCAAATGTGCTTGATGTGTTTCACATGTCACAGCTTCGCAAGTGCTTCCAGACGCTTGAGCGCACTACCAACTTCAAAGAAATTGACCTCCAAGAATACTTGTCTTATCATGAGCATCCCGTTGCCATTCTTTGTTTTGCATTTAGTTCATGTCATGTCATCATGTGCATCTCATTTGCATCTGTGTTCATCTCTTGCATCCGGTCATTTACTGTAACACCCTCGATGCGACTATAGCTCCCACGTGTCGAGGCACGACTTAGAGACATAATCGCATTGAAGGCATATGTCGCAAGTTAGGCAATCTTCACAACATCCCATGTAATATGAATAATAAAGGGGAGATAACATAGTTGGCTTACACTCGCCACGTCAATCAAGTACATAAATAACATTACATCAACCAAACACTCATGGCCCGACTACGACGCCAAAATAAAAGAGAACCCAACATGCGACACGGTCCCAATCACCCCCAACTGGGCACCACTATTGATCATCGGGAAAGGAAACGTAGTATCGTTGAGAGTCTTCGTCGAACTCCCACTTGAGCTCACACGCGTCTCCTGGAGCGGAATCATCAGGCCATGCATCTGGTGTAATAGTAATATGTGAGCCACAGGGACTCAGCAATCTCGCACCCTCGTGATCAAGACTATTTGAGCTTATAGGTAAGGCAAGGTAAAATATGAGTGGAGCTGCAGCAAGCGACTAGCAAGTATGGTGGCTAACTTATTCGCAAAAGAGAGCGAGAAGAGGAGGCAAAGCACGAGCGAGAAACTAGAGAGCAACCTGCGCAAACATTACTCCAACACCGTGTCCACTTCCCGGACTCCGCCGAGAAGAGGCCATCACGGTAACACACTCGGTTGATACATTTTAATTAATTAAGGTTCAAGTTATCTACAACCGGACATTAACAAATTCCCATCTGCCCATAACCGCGGGCATGGCTTTCGAAAGTTCAATCCCTGCAGGGAGTCCCAACTTAGCCCATGACAAGCTCTCACGGTCAACGAAGGAATAGACCTCCTCCCAAGACGTTCCGATCAGACTCAGTATCTCAGTAACTCAAGACACTTCGACAGGTTAAAACAAGACCAGCAACACCGCCCGAATGTGCCGACAAATCCCGATAGGAGCTGCACATATCTCTTTCTCAGGGCACACTCAGATTGTCCTAGGTACGGGTAGGCCAGCCCAGAGTTGCCCCTGGTGGCCACCGGTAGTTGACAGGTGGACCAACACTCAGAGGAGCACTGGCCCGGGGGGGTTAAAATAAGATGACCCTTGAGTCTGCAGAACCCAAGGGAAATAAAAGGCTAGGTGGCGAATGGTAAAACCAATGTTGGGCATGGCTGGAAAAGCTTTAATCAAGGCGAACTATCAAGGGGTTCCCATTATAACCCAACCACGTAAGGAACGCAAAAAATCCGGGAACATAACACCGATATGACGGAAACTAGGGCGGCAAGAGTGGAACAAAACACTAGGCGAGAGGCCGAGCCTTCCACCCTTTACCAAGTATATAGACACATTAAGATAACATAGCAATATAATGATATCCCAACAAGTAAATAAATGTTCCAACAAGGAACGACCTCCAACCTTCACCTGCAACTAGCAACGCTATAAGAGGGGCTGAGCAAAGCGGTAACATAGCCAATCAACGGTTTGCTAGGACAAAGGTGGGTTAGAGGTTTGACATGGCAATTTGGGAGGCTTGCAAGCAAGTGGCAGGCATCGTAGCAATGGCATAGCAAAAGAGCGAGCAAAACTAGCATAACAAAGATAGTAGTGATTTCGAGGGTATGATCATCTTGCCTGCACAGCTGTCAGAGTTGACTGGATCCTCAAAAGCAAACTCAATGGGCTCCTCGTTAGCGAACTCGTCTCCCGGCTCTACCCAAACAAGACAAACAAGCAACAAGGATACAATCAACCACGTGCAAGGATCAAGCGATATGATGCAATGATGATATGCTATGCGGGATGCGATGCGGGATGCAAAATGCAAGATATGACAGGAAATGCATGAACCTGGCCTCAACTTGGAATTCCAAGGGTGCCACTGGAAAGATGAGATGAAATCGCTTGAAACGATATAAAGAACGCCGGAATCGGAGTTACGGTTTGGAAATGGCAAGCGTTTCAAAAATGACAACGGTCTGCGATTTACAGCAAGTAGGCATCTAAAAGCAATGAAATGAACATGCTACAACACCAAAACATGACAACAAAATACATGGCAGGGATGCACACAAGATGCTTAACAAAAGTCTAGCACTGAGCTACGGCCAATTCATCCATTAACAGGTTCAAACAAGCATGGCCAAAACGCAAATGGATAACAGATCTCAGACTTAGTGAAATTAACACTTGTCTGGAATTTCAGATCATATAGCCCTCTTCGGAGCAACGAAACAACATGCTACAGGACCTGAACATGACAAAGAAAGACATGGCATGGAGCTACTCAACAACCTTAACAAAAGTCCCTTAGTGACCTTGAGCCAAAAGAGATCACAAAATATACTAACAAGCACATGAACATAGCAAAAACATAATCCGTTTTCAGACAGTGAAAACTGGGACATGCTGAAACATAACTCACGAAGGCATGTTTACAAGCTCGATGCACTCACCACGGTGCAAGTCATGGCAAGACAAGCATACATCCATCAAGAAGGCACAAAATAAAAGCTAGACATGGCAAGAACAATGGCATAGCATGCACGGATCAACTACAACAACATCGGCAAAATCGCAAACAAGTTGATGATCTGCCCAGATTCGCAACGAAGCAAAAGTAGAGCTCGATTGAATCAAGCTAGGGTGCTCCATAATTGCAAACAAAGACATGGATGGATAGAGCACTACAATATTAACAAAACTCCCTTACTGATCATCCTCAAAAGAGGCACGGATCACTAGGAAACAACACGAACATATGGCATCGTGAACTAAACAATCCCAGGACTTAGTGAAATCACTAAGTCCCTGAAAACAGAATTAGCAAGTGCACCACTTTGCAAGCTTGCACAAGACACCACACACATCCTAAAAATACATGGGTTGCACCTATGGAAAGATGACAAAACCCTTAACAAAACATATGTAGAACTCACGGTCATAGCATGCACACAATAATCATGGCAAAAATGACAAAAGTGCTAAACGGAGTAGCAGATCTGACAATTAACTCAAGTTGCCCTCTTCTAACAGCATTTCGGGCATCAAGATGAGCTCAAATGAAAATGATGCACTGGAATTAAATGATGTGCTCTCTGAGATGAACATTTTGATATGCTATATGCATGAATCGGAGTTACGGATGCAAAGTTACGGGGCCTCGAACAGGAGCATATGGACTGAAAATTTTAAGGACTTAGAGAAAAAAAACAACCAGATCTAGGGTTCTTCGGCGGGCACGCGAACAGAGGCCGGATCTTGAGCTCGCCGGAGCTTCTCGCCGGAGTAGGAGGGAGGGCCGGCCGGGGCTTGCCGGAGATGGGGAGGAGCGGGGCCGGCGCGGCGCGGGCGCGGCGCTCCTCAGCGGCGGGCTCCCGCGGCAGGGGCGGCGAGGCACGGCGGGCGGGGCGGCAGCGGCCGGCGCGCGCGGCGGGTGAGGCGAAGGGCGGCGGCGGCGCGTGGAGGCGGCGGGCGGCGCGGCGCATGGAGGCGGCGACGGCAGCGCGATGGGCCTCGGGGGCCGGCCCCGGGCTCCCCAGGCCGCGCGGCGGCGGGCGAGTGGCGCGTGGCCACGTGGCAGCGGCGGGGCTGGGCGGACGCTGTCCGGCCTCGTCCGGACACGTCCGGCGGTGGCGCGTGGATGGATCTAGGGTTTAGGGGGAGGGGAGACCCGTGAATTTCGGAGGGGGTGATATTTATAGGCATAGAGGGAGCTAGGAGAGTCCAAATGAGGTGCGGTTTTCGGCCACGCGATCGTGATCGAACGCTCTAGGACATGGAGCAGAGTTTGGTGGGTTTTGGGCCAAATTGGAGGGGTGTTGGGCTGCAACACTCACGAGGCCTTTTCGGTCCCTCGGTTAACCGTTGGAGTACCAAACGAAGTCCAAATGGTACGAAACTTGACAGGCGGTCTACCGGTAGTAAACCAAGGCCACTTGGCAAGTCTTGGTCCAATCCGGAAATGTTTAATCCCCACACACGAAAGAAAGCTAGAAATGACCACCGGAGGAGAACGAAGCGCCGGAATGCAAAACGGACAACGGGGAAAATGCTCGAATGCATGAGACGAACACGTATGCAAATGCAATGCACATGATGACATGGCATGAGATGCATGACAACGACAACAACACACGGAGACAAAACCCGAACCCGAGGAAAAAATATAACTTAACTCCAGAAACGGCAAGAGTTGGAGTACAAATAGGGAAAGTTATATCCGGGGTGTTACAACACTCCACCACTACGAAAGGATCTCGTCCCGAGATCTAGGACTGAAAGAACGCCGGGTACTCAAAACGGAGGTGATCCTCGCGTTCCCAGGTAGCTTCACGGTCGGAATGGTGTGACCACTTGACTTTGAGAAATTTGTTCGACTTGTTGCGAGTCTTGCGTTCAGTCTCTTCAAGAATAGCAACTGGGTGCTCACGATAGGAAAGATCTTCTTGGAGCTCAATGTCCTCGAAGTTGACGGTGCGGTCAGGAGTCTTGAAGCACTTTCGAAGATGAGAGACGTGGAACACGTCATGAACATTTGCAAAGTTTGAAGTAAGCTCGAGTTGATAGGCGAGGTCTCCTCTCTTGCTGACAATCTTGAAAGGTCCCACGTATTTAGGGGCAAGCTTCCCTTTGATACCGAAGCGACGAGTACCTTTCATAGGAGAGACACGGAGGTAAACATGATCTCCGATCTCGAAAGCCAAATCACGGTGCTTACTATCATAGTAGCTCTTTTGACAGGATTGGGCTGCTTTGAGGTTATCTCGAATGACTTTGCACATTTCTTCTGCTTCTGTGATTAAGTCATTACCCAAAAGCTGACGTTCACCGGTTTCAGACCAGTTGAGAGGGGTACGGCACTTCCTGCCATACAGAATTTCAAAAGGGGCCTTGCCCGAACTTGCTTGAAAACTGTTGTTGTAGGAGAATTCAGCATAAGGAAGACAATCCTCCCACTTCATGCCGAAGGAGATCACACAAGCCCTGAGCATATCTTCAAGAATCTGGTTGACATGCTCGACTTGACCGCTTGTTTGAGGATGGAAAGCTGTGCTGAAGCGGATGTTGGTGCCCATGGCCTTCTGAAAAGAATCCCAAAACTTCGAGGTAAAGATGTTGCCACGGTCTGAAGAGATCACTTGAGGAATACCGTGCAGAGGGACAATACGAGAGGTATAGATTTCTGCCAATTGAGCTGCAGTGATCGACTCTTTGATAGGCAGAAAGTGAGCCACTTTGGTGAGTTTGTCGATGACAACGAATATAGCATCATTGCCACGCTTGGACTTTGGAAACCCAGTCACGAAGTCCATTTCAATGTGGTCAAACTTCCATTCTGGAATGGCAAGAGGTTGGAGGAGACCTGCTGGCCTTTGGTGTTCTGCCTTCACTCTTCTGCAGACATCACATTCATTCACGAATTGAGCGATCTCGCGCTTCATTCGAGTCCACCAATAAGCTTGCTTAAGGTCCTGATACATCTTCGTGCTCCCAGGATGGATGGAGAGGAGAGAATTGTGAGACTCGTTCATGATCACCTTACGAAGTTCACCTTTGGGCACAACAATACGATCCTCAAAGAAAAGAGTGTCCTTGTCATCAAGGCGGTAGCACTTGTACTTGGACTGACTCTTGGCAATCCCAATCTTCACCTTTTTCACCATAGCATCAAGAAGCTGAGCTTGGCGAATCTGGTCTTCTAAGGTAGGAGAGACTTGAAGGTTGGCGAGGAATCCTTGAGGAACAACTTGCAGATTAAGTTTGCGAAAAGCTTCACAAAGCTCGGGTTGATAAGGCTTAAGAATCAGACTGTTGCAGTAATCCTTCCTGCTCAAAGCGTCAGCAATCACATTGGCCTTGCTTGGAGTATACTCGATACTCGGATTATACTCTTGAATCATTTCGACCCAACGAGTTTGCCTGAGGTTGAGATTAGGCTGAGTGAAGATGTACTTGAGACTCTTGTGATCAGTGAAAATATCCACTTTTCTTCCCAATAGAAGATGTCTCCAAGTCAAAAGAGCATGCACAACTGCCGCCAACTCGAGATCATGAGTGGGGTAGTTCTTCTCATTAGGCTTCAACCGAGATGTATAAGCAACAACTTTCTTCTCTTACATCAATACTGCGCCAAGACCTTGGAGAGAGGCATCACAAAAGACCTCGTACGGCTTGGATTCATCAGGCGGAGTCAGAACTGGAGCAGTGATCAATTTCTCTTTAAAAGTGTTGAAAGCAATATCACACTCCGGAGACCAAACGTACTTGACGTGCTTCTAGAGAAGATTAGAGAGAGGCTTCACAATCTTGGAAAAGTTTTCAACGAATCTTCGGCAATAGCTTGCGAGACCGAGAAAACTGCGGAGTTTCTTCACGTTCTGAGGAGGTTCCCAATTCACAATTGCAGACACCTTCTCAGGATTCACGGCAATGCCCTTGGCAGAGATGATATGACCAAGATAAAGAACCTCATCGAGCCAGAATTCACACTTGGAGAACTTGGCATAGAACTGATGTTCCCTGAGCTTATCAAGAACCAAACGCAAGTGCTTGGCATGATCTTCCTTGTTCTTGGAGAAAACTAGAATGTCGTCGAGATAGACCAAAATGAAGTCATTGGTGTAGGCATTGAAGATGAAGTTCATCATGCGAGAGAACGTCGGAGGAGCGTTGGCAAGGCCAAAAGACATGACAGTGTATTCATATGAACCAAAGCTTGTTCTGAATGCTGTCTTGGGAATATCTTCTTCACGAATGCGAATCTGGTGATAACCCATACGGAGATCAAGCTTGGAGAATACTTGGGCACCTTTGAGTTGTTCGAACAGCTCATTGATGTTGGGAAGTGGATATTTGTTCTTGATGGTCTTCTTGTTCACTGGACGGTAATCAACACAAATTCGGTCCGTTCCATCCTTCTTCTTCACAAAAAGAACACCACAACCCCACGGAGAAGAACTAGGCCGGATGAGACCCATTTTCTCTTGCATATCGAGTTGCTTCTTCAGCTCCTTCAACTCTTCAGGTCTGAGCTTGTAAGGATGCTTGCACACAGGTTCCGTGCCAGGCTCAAGATCAATAACGAATTCAACTGGCCGGTGCGGAGGCATTCCTGGGAGCTCTTCTGGAAATACGTCTTGATATTCGCAAACGACTAGAATTTGCGAGATGGCATCCAATTCACCCTTCTCATTGAGAGAAAACAGACGAATGGTATCATCATGAGCAGCAAAGACAATTACATCCTCAGACGAATGAGTCAATTGAATCTGCCTTGCTGCACAATCAAGCTGAGCCTTCTGCTTAGAAAGCCAATCCATTCCGAGAATAAGATCAATATCCGAGTCACCGAGAACCGTTGGAGAAGCCAAGAACTTGTAGTCACCCAAAGTGATAGAAACATCCGGAACGATGGAGTTAGCCTGCATGCGCTTACCGGGAGAGACAACTGCTAAAGGTCTAGGCAAAACTTGCGAAACCAAATCATGCCTATTTGTAAACGGTCTCGAGATGAAGCAATGCGATGCACCAGTGTCAAAAAGAACTTTAGCTGGAATATCATTAACAGGAAGGTTACCCATGATCACATCTGACGAGTCCTCTGCCTGAGCTGCATTCATCAAGTTGACCTTGGCGTGCTTGGGGTTATGCTTGACCACAGCTATACTTGCCGATCTGACAGGAGGAGGAGGAGGAAGACGCCTCTGGTTGAGACACTTGTTGGCATAGTGACCCTTCTGTTGGCACTTGTTGCACGTGACCTCTGAAAGCGGACGGTGATACAAATCACTCAATCTTGTAGGTTGAGACGAAGTCTTGTTTTGAAAGCCAGGGTTGGGTGGGTGGGAAGAACCACTGCCACCTTTGCTCTTCTGCTGATACGGCTGACGGAACGGAGGAGGAGGAAGCCAAAACTTCTGCTGCTTGGCCACTTGAGTAGAGGAAGAAGGAGTAACATCTCTGACTCGCTTCTTGGAAGCATCACACCTCAACTGAGCAGCCTCTTGCTTCAGTGCCATGTTGTAGAACTCATTGTACCTCAAGGGCTCAAAGAGGACAAGAGCGAGCTGAATTTCTTCTCTGAGACCACCCCTGAACTGATATATCATGCTCTTCTCATCAGGGACGTCCTGCTTGGCAAAGCGGGCGAGCTTCTAGAACAACTTGTTGTAGTCATAGACAGACAAAGAGCCTTGCTTCAGATTGCGGAATTCCTCACGCTTGCTTTCAACCACGCTCTGCGGAATATGATGAGCTCGGAAATCTCGACGGAAATCATCCCAAGTGATAACACGTCCACCTCTGGAGTCCTTGTACTGCTGGAACCATTCTGCAGCTTGATCTTTGAGTTGGAAGGAAGCGAACTTAACAAAGTCCTCAGGCCTGACGTTACTACACTCGAAATGCTTACACAGATCCACAAGCCAATCGTCAGCATCGGTTGCCTCAACACAATTGCTGAAAGTCTTTGGCCCATTAGCAAGGAACTGGTTGAGTGTAGCAAAGTGACTCTGATTGCTGCGTTGATTCCCTTGACTGCCTTGATTGCGCTCTTGAAGAATTTGCATGATCAGCTGTGTATTTGCATTGGTTGCGGCCATCACAGCTTGCCATGCCTCTGGAGGAGGTGGAGGTGGTGGCGGATCAGGATTCGGAGTCGTGTGCGTTGGAGGAGCCATCCTGAAGAGGTTGACCACCATTAGCACATAGACAGATAATATTGAAGCTGAATCCAACGGAATGAAAATTGCAACATATAGTCTTCACATCCGAACAAAATGAACGAATGCATTCCTCTTGAAATGGTCACATATCCATAAATTGAGAAGCCACGTAGAATTAAGGTAGAGAAATAAATCAACAAGGTACGGGTCAAGAATGAATAATCGGTAAGAAATCCCAATCTCAAACCAATATTCGTGGAAGAAAAACTAGAGCTACTAGAATTCCCACCTATGAAACTCCCGAACCTTTCTGGTTATGCAATCAGGTGTTGGGGATACAGGGGAAGCATAATATCTCACCCAAACTAGCAAATCCTACATCCAGCTGTATCCATCCTTCAACACATAACCAAGAAAACTTCGGAAACCATCTACCTCAACCTTCGAAAATCATCCGTTATACAAGTTATGGCGATACTCCCGAACTCCCGCCCCAGTACTGGGTGGCGTCGAGGTTATCTCACCAACGAACTGCATAAAAGAGATTTTCGATGTCGGCGTACTAGACTCAGGTATTCCAGAACTGCAACGATAAAATTATGATGACAACACCTCAGAGCTCAACTCCCCGGGACACTTCCACTAAACCCCTGACAGGAGGCACCAAGTCAATGTTCTCATCATAAAACCATCAGAACGATTCCAAGATACCCACGTGATCCTAAATTTTTTTAGTGAAATTTGAGAAGAGAAGAGTCAAAACTCTACGTCAGGATGCCTTACCAGAGCGATGAGGAGACTGGGAAGTAAAAAGAATTCCTAATCTCTCCGATATATAATTCCTAAAGACTCAAAACATTTTTCTAGACACAACTCGGCCGCTAAAAATGATCAAGCAATGGGGCTCCTAAGGTCGGGGAAGGCTCTGATTACCAACTTGTAACACCCTCGATGCGACTATAGCTCCCACGTGTCGAGGCACGACTTAGAGACATAATCGCATTGAAGGCATATGTCGCAAGTTAGGGAATCTTCACAACATCCCATGTAATATGAATAATAAAGGGGAGATAACATAGTTGGCTTACACTCGCCACGTCAATCAAGTACATAAATAACATTACATCAACCAAACACTCATGGCCCGACTACGGCGCCAAAATAAAAGAGAACCCAACATGCGACACGGTCCCAATCACCCCCAACTGGGCACCACTACTGATCATCGGGAAAGGAAACGTAGTATCGTTGAGAGTCTTCGTCGAACTCCCACTTGAGCTCACACGCGTCTCCTGGAGCGGAATCATCAGGCCATGCATCTGGTGTAATAGTAATATGTGAGCCACAGGGACTCAGCAATCTCGCACCCTCGTGATCAAGACTATTTGAGCTTATAGGTAAGGCAAGGTAAAATATGAGTGGAGCTGCAGCAAGCGACTAGCAAGTATGGTGGCTAACTTATTCGCAAAAGAGAGCGAGAAGAGGAGGCAAAGCACGAGCGAGAAACTAGAGAGCAACCTGCGCAAACATTACTCCAACACCGTGTCCACTTCCCGGACTCCGCCGAGAAGAGGCCATCACGGTAACACACTCGGTTGATACATTTTAATTAATTAAGGTTCAAGTTATCTACAACCGGACATTAACAAATTCCCATCTGCCCATAACCGCGGGCATGGCTTTCGAAAGTTCAATCCCTGCAGGGAGTCCCAACTTAGCCCATGACAAGCTCTCACGGTCAACGAAGGAATAGACCTCCTCCCAAGACGTTCCGATCAGACTCGGTATCTCAGTAACTCAAGACACTTCGACAGGTTAAAACAAGACCAGCAACACCGCCCGAATGTGCCGACAAATCCCGATAGGAGCTGCACATATCTCTTTCTCAGGGCACACTCAGATTGTCCTAGGTACGGGTAGGCCAGCCCAGAGTTGCCCCTGGTGGCCACCGGTAGTTGACAGGTGGACCAACACTCAGAGGAGCACTGGCCCGGGGGGGTTAAAATAAGATGACCCTTGAGTCTGCAGAACCCAAGGGAAATAAAAGGCTAGGTGGCGAATGGTAAAACCAATGTTGGGCATGGCTGGAAAAGCTTTAATCAAGGCGAACTATCAAGGGGTTCCCATTATAACCCAACCACGTAAGGAACGCAAAAAATCCGGGAACATAACACCGATATGACGGAAACTAGGGCGGCAAGAGTGGAACAAAACACTAGGCGAGAGGCCGAGCCTTCCACCCTTTACCAAGTATATAGACACATTAAGATAACATAGCAATATAATGATATCCCAACAAGTAAATAAATGTTCCAACAAGGAACGACCTCCAACCTTCACCTGCAACTAGCAACGCTATAAGAGGGGCTGAGCAAAGCGGTAACATAGCCAATCAACGGTTTGCTAGGACAAAGGTGGGTTAGAGGTTTGACATGGCAATTTGGGAGGCTTGCAAGCAAGTGGCAGGCATCGTAGCAATGGCATAGCAAAAGAGCGAGCAAAACTAGCATAACAAAGATAGTAGTGATTTCGAGGGTATGATCATCTTGCCTGCACAGCTGTCAGAGTTGACTGGATCCTCAAAAGCAAACTCAATGGGCTCCTCGTTAGCGAACTCGTCTCCCGGCTCTACCCAAACAAGACAAACAAGCAACAAGGATACAATCAACCACGTGCAAGGATCAAGCGATATGATGCAATGATGATATGCTATGCGGGATGCGATGCGGGATGCAAAATGCAAGATATGACAGGAAATGCATGAACCTGGCCTCAACTTGGAATTCCAAGGGTGCCACTGGAAAGATGAGATGAAATCGCTTGAAACGATATAAAGAACGCCGGAATCGGAGTTACGGTTTGGAAATGGCAAGCGTTTCAAAAATGACAACGGTCTGCGATTTACAGCAAGTAGGCATCTAAAAGCAATGAAATGAACATGCTACAACACCAAAACATGACAACAAAATACATGGCAGGGATGCACACAAGATGCTTAACAAAAGTCTAGCACTGAGCTACGGCCAATTCATCCATTAACAGGTTCAAACAAGCATGGCCAAAACGCAAATGGATAACAGATCTCAGACTTAGTGAAATTAACACTTGTCTGGAATTTCAGATCATATAGCCCTCTTCGGAGCAACGAAACAACATGCTACAGGACCTGAACATGACAAAGAAAGACATGGCATGGAGTTACTCAACAAGCGTAACAAAAGTCCCTTAGTGATCTTGAGCCAAAAGAGATCACAAAATATACTAACAAGCACACGAACATAGCAAAAACATAATCAGTTTTCAGACTTAGTGAAAACTGGGACATGCTGAAACATAACTCACGAAGGCATGTTTACGAGCTCGATGCACTCACCACGGTGCAAGTCATGGCAAGAAAAGCATACATCCATCAAGAAGGCAAAAAATAAAAGCTAGACATGGCAAGAACAATGGCATAGCATGCACGGATCAACTACAACAACATCGGCAAAATCGCAAACAAGTTGACGATCTGCCCAGATTCGCAACGAAGCAAAAGTAGAGCTCGATTGACTCAAGCTAGGGTGCTCCATAATTGCAAACAAAGAAATGGATGGATAGAGCACTACAATATTAACAAAACTCCCTTACTGATCATCCTCAAAAGAGGCACAGAACACTAGGAAACAACACGAACATATGGCATCGTGAACTAAACAATCCCAGGACTTGGTGAAATCACTAAGTCCCTGAAAACAGAATTAGCAAGTGCACCACTTTGCAATCTTGCACAAGCCACCACACACATCCTAAAAATACATGGGTTGCACCTCTGGAAAGATGAAAAAACCCTTAAAAAAACATATGTAGAACTCACGGTCATAGCATGCACACAATAATCATGGCAAAAATGACAAAAGTGCTAAACGGAGTAGCAGATCTGACAATTAACTCAAGTAGCCCTCTTCTAACAGCATTTCGGGCATCAAGATGAGCTCAAATGAAAAAGATGCAATAGAATGAAATGATGTACTCTCTGAGATGAACATTTTGATATGATATATGCATGAATCGGAGCTACGGATGCAAAGTTACGGGGCCTCGAATAGGAGCATATGGACTGAAAATTTTAAGGACTTAGAGAAAAAAAACAACCAGATCTAGGGTTCTTCGGCGGGCACGCGAACCGAGGCCGGATCTTGAGCTCGCCGGAGCTTCTCGCCGGAGTAGGAGGGAGGGCCGGCTGGGGCTTGCCGGAGATGGGGAGGAGCGGGGTTGGCGCGGCGCGAGCGCGGCGCTCCTCGGCGGCGGGGTCCCGCGGCAGGGGCGGTGAGGCACGGCGGGCGGGGCGGCAGCGGCCGACGCGCGCGGCGGGCGAGGCGAAGGGCGGCGACGGCGGCGCGTGGAGGTGGCGGCGGCAGCGCGATGGGCCTCGGGGGCCGGCCCCGGGCTCCCCGGGCCGCGCGGCGGCGGGCGAGTGGCGCGTGGCCATGTGGCAGCGGCGGGGCTGGGCGGACGCTGTCCGGCCTCGTCCGGACACGTCCGGCTGTGGCGCGTGGATGGATCTAGGGTTTAGGGGGAGGGGAGACCCGTGAATTTCGGAGGGGGTGATATTTATAGGCATAGAGGGAGCTAGGATAGTCCAAATGAGGTGCGGTTTTCGGCCACGCGATCGTGATCGAACGCTCTAGGACATGGAGCAGAGTTTAGTGGGTTTTGGGCCAAATTGGAGGGGTGTTGGGCTGCAACACACACGAGGCCTTTTTGGTCCCTCGGTTAACCGTTGGAGTACCAAACGAAGTCCAAATGGTACGAAACTTGACAGGCGGTCCACCGGTAGTAAACCAAGGCCGCTTGGCAAGTCTCGGTCTAATCCGTAAATGTTTAATCCCCACACAGGAAAGAAAGCTGGAAATGACCATCGGAGGAGAACGAAGCGCCGGAATGCAAAACGGACAACGGAGAAAATGCTCGAATGCATGAGACGAACACGTATGCAAATGCAATGCACATGATGACATGGCACGAGATGCATGACAACGACAACAACACACGGAGACAAAACCCAAACCCGAGGAAAAAAAATATAAGTTAACGCCGGAAACGGCAAGAGTTGGAGTACAAATAGGGAAAGTTATATCCGGGGTGTTACATTTACCCCATTGTCCGTTTCGGAATCCAACACTCACACATGCACCCGTTGCACTTCTCAGATCTCGTTTCATGAGCGGGAGAAAAACGTTCTCAAAATGGGCCGAGATTTGTCGAGTGGCCTTGGTACATCACCGGTAGGCCGCCTGTCAAATTTCGTTCCATTTGGAAGTCGTTTGATGCCCCAACGGTTAACCGTGTAACCGCCGAAACCCCTCTCTCTTTGCAGCCCAACACCCCTCCACAACAGCCCACTAGCCCATCTAAACCCCCTCCCTGCTCTTCGCCGTTGGATCACGATCGTGTGGGCGAAAACAGCACCTCAATAGCCCTCTCCTAGCTCCCACAATCTATAAATAGGCCTCCCCTCCGAAATTTGCGGGCAAAACCCTAGCAATCTCCTCCTCCGCGTCGCCGAACGTGTCCGCCCGGCGACCGGACGCGTCCGCCGCCGCCCGCAGCCACTCCGCGCCTGCCACGTGTTGCCGCCGCCTCCCACCGCCGCACGGTCCCGCGAGCCCGAGGCTGGCCCGCCCAGGCACGAGCGCCTCCGCCGCCACCGCTCCGCACCGACGCCTCCCGCACCGTCGCCTGCCTCGCCTGCCGCCGCCGCGCTAGCTCGCTGCCAACTTGTGCCACCGCTCCGCTGTCGCCGCCTTGCGTCGCTGCCACCACCGCCCAAGTCGACCGCTGCACCGCGCCCCCGCGCCTTTGCTGTCATCGGACGCCGCGACCTCGCCCCTCGCCGAAGAACCTTGCCGGCGTCCTCCTCCGTCACCGGATCTGGAGGTGGACCAGATCCACGAAGCCGTCCAACCAAACACCGGCCCCGTCCCCAGATCCCTCTGCCCCGGAATCTCCTCGTCCATTTGACTTCCGCGAGGTGAAAAATTGACCAATTCCCCAGATTTGCAATATTATGTGTGCCCCTTCATCATGTTGTTACTCCGTGCTCGTACCTCTATTTTGCGCATATGATATGTCGAAATGTTCATCTCTGAGTGATCTACACGATGGTATAATTTGCGTGCATGTTACTATCCATATTGATGCCCTAATCATCGTTGCAAAAGTGCTAAATATGTTATCTGCTAGAAACTAGCATAACTTGCTGATTTGTCTTTTTCATAGCATTTTGTGTGTTTGTCTTTTGAGCATCATGTCAACATGTCTTAGGAGCATCTTCATGCCATCTTTACAATGGTGCAATCCTTGTAGTATTATGTGCCCTGTGGTGACTATCACACGCATGCAAAGTAGGCCACTCGATGTTGCCGATTTCAGTTACAATGTTTTCTGCTAAGTCTTATCCTGCTACATTATGTTGCCACGATAACTTGATGCTACAAGTGAATCCTTGCATATTTGGGAGATGCCCAGTAAGGGTGTTTTGTAGATCTTGTCATGCTCTACCCATCTATGCCTTTGTTTGCAATTATGGAGTGCTGTAGCTTGTCATTACCATGCTCTCAATTTGCTAAATATTATTGTTGTCAGTCTGTTAACAGTAAGTTCATTTTGCCATGTGATTTGCTAGTGATCTGTGCATCCGATGACCATGCTCTTGCCTTGATTAGCTTCATAAATGTGTCTTCTTACTTTTGGTTGCTTTACTATGCCATGATATTGACTGTGATGAGTGCCACAAGCTTGCAAAGTTGCTATCATGTGTCGGCGGGAACGACACCTATGGGATCATGAGAATCCCTACTGTGGTTAGCAGGGCGCGGGGTCGTGAGAAGAGCGGATCTAACAGGTAGCACACGGTTCGTTTATCCAGGTTTGGGCCGCAAGGATGCGTAAAACCCTACTCCTGCTTTGGTGGATTGTATATCTGTGTTCTTGAGCTAGCTATGGGGCATGAGGGGCTCCAAAAAGCCGAATCCTTCTCCTGGTCGCCTCGGGCCTCCTTTTATAGAAAAAGGGGTGGCCACAGTGGCACACAGGAGGTGGAAAGGGTACAGTGATACGAGGTTATCCCTCGCATTACATGACAAGGCGCATTTAATGCGTCTTTCTTAGGTGTCCTTGCTTTATCGGGCACGGGGGAGAAACCTGTCTCGTCCGTCGCTGCTCCTTCTTGTGTCGACACGCGCCCTGGCCAGCGACGCCTGCGATGCCACGTAGGTAGGCAGGCAGCTGAGGTGGCGCAGTGGTGGGTCTTCACAAAGATCTGCATGCCGCCACGCAGGTGCCTGCCCAGCTGGTTGGGTCGGCAGGTGCATGCATGCGGTGGTAGAGTTTAGTCGGCGTGGGCCTGATGGTGGCCCTGCGGGTGTCCTCGGCAAGGGCCTTGCCGGGGCCCCGGCAAGGGTCTTGCCGAGGCGCCTGCTGTCATCCCTGGCAAGGCGCTTGCTGGGGGCCTTGTGGTCTTCCTCGGCTGGGATCCTGCCAAGGGTTGTCGTCTCCTTAGTGCGTATCTGATCTTGAATGTCTTCACAAAGATCTGCATGTCGCCACGGGGATGTCTCCCGAATCCTTGTCCTTTGGGGGCAGTGGACTCAAGGGTGATTTGCTCCGTAGGCGCAGGACGAGTCGCCGCGGCAAGGGTCTTGCCGGGGCTGCTAGAACTGTCTCCCGGCAAGGATCTTGCCGGGGGAGTCCGCTTCATCCCCTTTGCTCTTCTGGTATTGGCCTTGGTGTCGTTCTAGTTCTCTTGAGCTTCGGTCTTACCCTGGCTCACCTCCCTTGCCTTGCTTGGTCTGGTGGTGCCCGTGGCTCAGACTGCCCGTGCACAGTTATAGGGGTACAAAAAGTGTACCCCTCTTTTTGTACACCGACAGGAGCCCCCGGGCCTGGGCCACACATAAGCGCAACGCGTTGTTCGGCTAGGCCCAAAAAAATGGTGCGCGGGCAGGCGGGGCGGTTTTTACCGCGGTAAGATTCTTTGCGCGCTGCGCTTCCCACGACTCCCGCGCATGGCGTGGCGTGGGGAGGTGCTTGTGACGTGGGCAGCATGCGTGGGGTTGGTTCCCGCAGGCATGCGTCACATCATAGTAAAGGGGCGGTTCGCGCCTTCCCCATAAACAGAGGGAGGCGTGGAGGCGCGGTCCATTTACTGAATGGGGCTGAGGCGCGGTCTTCAAGGCGTCCACTCCCCATGATCATGGGGTGGGGAGTGGTCGTCTCACCCGTCTCCTCGGTTCTGCATGTCTGCCACATGTCTCCCATGCGCCTGGGGTGGCAAACGGTGGAGGCGGGAAACCGGGCCGTCGCTGGTTGGGGCGGCGGGTCGGTCCTGGCTCCCTGCGTCTTCCTTATCTTGATTGGCCGAGCGGGGCGGCCAAGCCCCAACCCCGATCCTTTATAAAGAGCGGGAGGGGGGGGGGATGGCGTCCCGCATTCTTTCATCTTCTTCTTCCTTCAGCTTCTCCTCCTCCCTTCCATCCATCACGGAGAGAGGGAATCCTGGTCCTTCAACAGTGGCGGCGAGGGTCGCTGCTTGACAATGCGCCCCTCCTTCTCCTGCGCCTGCGGTGGCAGAGCCAGCCGCGAGGGGAAGGGGAAGGGGGCGAGGCCGTGGGCGAGGCCGGGGCGCTCGGGGAAGAGGAGGACGGGGCGGTGCGCCAGCCTCGCCTCCGCCAGCAGCTCCTCCTCCAATGGAGGGCCATGTTGGGGATGACCCTTGTGAGTTCTTCGTCAGGCTGCGCCGGCCGCCGCGCCGTCGCCTTCGTCTCCCGACTCCATTTGCGCGGGAGATGGAGCTGGATCCGCCGGAATCGTTGCGGCTGCACATGAGGGGCTGCGGGATCAGTGGCACGCAGGTCCGTGTCGACTTCCCCGCCCCTCACGTGATGTATCTTTGTCGGGGATGGAAGACGTTTGCTCATATCCACCGCTTGACGGAGGGGCTCACTCTCCATTTTAAGCTGATGGAGGGTGGCCTTCTCTCCGTCAAGGTCTTTGGGTGCTTTGGGACCCGTGCAAGGTGCTGCGTGGAGAGCTCTTCTGATAGTGAAGACTACTACTTGGGCGGGAGTGGCGAGGAGGACAGCGGCAGCAACGACGAGGGTACTAGGCGGCAGGATGACAGGTCCGATTAGGCGTCGGGTGCCGCTCCGTGAGGCACCGCGACCCCATCATCCGCATCGCCGGCTCCCTGAACTTCTCGGGGTCGTCTCCTTGGGCGGCTGGCGTTGGGAGGCTGCGGAAGAGGAAGAGGGTGGGCGGCAAGGCCGTCAAGTCGGAGTACGCGGGCACCGACGCCTTCGACGCGTGCTGACGTCCTGCCGCCTCGTCTTCGAGCTCTGCTTCCAGTGCCGCCATCACCATCCAGCCTTTGGACGGCCACCAAGATGTTCTCTTGGTGTCTTCTGCCACCCGTAGCTCGCCTAGGTGCTCCTTTTGTCCCTTTCGCCTCCTTGACCTGCCTCCTGAGGAGAGGGACAAGAAAGGGATTACGGGCACCTTATCTCTTTTTAGTTTGTAAGCCTTCGGGCCTTTGTTGAATTTAAAACTTGTAATCCCATCATTCATGTTTTTCATTCCCTATGGACTGTACTTGAGTGGAATGTTTTTAATGAAAAAGGGATGCTTGCTGGGTCATTTGTTTGCGGGTGGAACCCACGACAAGGAGTAAATCCTTGATATCTTCAAGATAAACATTTCCTTGCCCGGCAACAGGGCTTGTCGTCTCCCCACTTCGCTCGACCTTCCTCACGCCTTTGGCGGAGGCAGGGATGAGGCGGGTTCAGGCTCCTTGTTTCATCCTTTCGCTGCCGCGACTACGACCAAACTTGGCCCCAGGAACGAGCCCTAGGGCCTAGAGTTATGGGAGCACGGTAGCTTAGGGGAAAACGAGGTTTCACATACCTCAGTCCATAATGGAATGCATGATAAGGGATGAAGAACTTATCTGAAGCTGCAGTCCCCGGCAACCCTGGTTCGCCGTGGGTGAATCTTTGCTCTTGCAGCCCCCGGCAATACTGGCTTGCCGGGGGCTAGATGCTGGTCTGTTCATCTTTTTTTCCTCCCCAAGTGGTTCGGCACGGATATCCATGTGTCCTGTGAACCAAAGAAGACAAAAGAAAGACAAAGAGACGCACACTCGACCTCTAAGCTAGGGGTTAGTCACCGCTAAGCACTATCAACCCTAACCAAGGACGAGACTCGACCTAGCATGCATGCTATAACTTAGGGCGCCAGCGCTTCATTGACTTATGCTCAGGGTCTGCGCCTGGCTTTTTACAAAGGGTTACATGCGTCATCGGCAAGGCTCGTACAAAAGGTGGCTTGCCGAGGGGCCCGGCAAGCCGCGCCTCATGGGTAAAACTTGCGAAGATGCTCAATGTTCTAGGAGTTACTCACCAGAATGGCATCTTCGGTCTCCAGGTGGACTGCGCCAGGCCTGGTGACTCGTATTACCCGATAAGGGCCTTCCCACTTCGGCGTCAACTTGTTGGAATTCTTGGCCGATTGAACGCGCCGAAGAACAAGGTCGCCTTCCTCAAAGCTTCGGGCATGAACCTTGCGGCTATGGTAGCGGCGCAAGGCTTGCTGGTAGCGCGCTGCTCTCACAGCCGCCCGAAGACGATCTTCCTCAAGGAGCGTTGCGTCATCTTGCCACAATTGCTCTTGCTCAAGCTCGTCATAAGCGAGTACTCGAGGTGACCCGTATATGAGTTCTGTGGGGAGAACTGCTTCTGCCCCGTATACCAGGGCAAAGGGTGTCTGGCCGGTGGCTCGATTTGGTGTCGTTCTGATTGACCAAAGAACCACCGACAATTCATCAATCCAGCACCTTCCACTCTTGCGCAGCCTATCAAAGGTCTTTGTCCTTAAGCCTCGCAGTACTTCAGCGTTTGCCCTCTCAGCTTGACCATTGCTTCGTGGGTGTGCAACAGAAGCGAAATAGACTTTGCTGCCGAGGTCTTGGGTATATTGCATGAAGGTGCGGCTTGTGAACTGTGTACCATTGTCGGTGATGACCCTGTTGGGTACACCAAAACGGCACACTAGTCCCTTGAAGAATTTGACGGCTGACTGAGCTGTGACCTTCCTCACTGCTTCCACCTCTGGCCACTTTGTGAACTTGTCGATTGCGACGTACAAGTACTCAAAGCCCCCGACAGCGCAGGGGAAAGGGCCCAGTATGTCGAGCCCCCAGACCGAGAAGGGCCAGGAGAGAGGAATGGTTTGAAGGGCTTGAGCTGGCTGATGAAGCTTCTTTGAATGGAACTGACACGCTTCACACCTGGTGATCATTCATGGATCACAAACAGACCAACCTCATGGTCTTTGAATGGTTTGAAGGGCCAGGTGATTTATATGTTGATATTTTGAGCAGTACAGATTGGCAGGATGTTGATGATGATGTTGGGGACCAATTGTTGGTCATGGTAGTGATCACCGGAAAGATCACCGTTTGAGACGAAGTGTTGGTCATGGTTGTGGTCGCCGGAAAGATCACCGTTTGGTTACAAGGTAACCCGATCCAAGACCATGAGGTTGGTCCGTTTGTGATCCATGAATGATCACCGTTTGGTTTTGATCACGAGGTGATCGAGATGGTATACTGCTTGGCCGGTTAGCCAAGAGAATTATGGTTATGGAGATCTGAGATGGTGATTTATCAGTATTGTATCAGTTTCATAACATGCTTAGTAGTTTCTTAATCATGGTAGTTGTTAATGAATTAACGTGTTAATGCTATGTTATTGTCTTGCCTTGATGTTTATGGTTGTTGTGAGCTTGCAAGTACATTCAATGTACTGACCTGGCATGTTATGCCAGATTGCAGGTGATACCATGATTGCTTGTCGAGGTTGCCGTGCGTGCGCGCTAGATCGTGTCCCAGTCGGAGTGCCTGCGGAGTAGAGTTCACCACCTTCTTCCTTGTTCCGCTGCTAGAAGTATTCCGCTGCTACGAGTTGTTTCGCTGCAAGCATAGAGCAAGTGTAGTATTGCAGGTGTAGTGTTGCCGTGCTGATGTGCTTCTTTGTAACATCAAACCCTTGTATTATTATCATTGTAATAAGAGCTGATTTGTTCCATGTCAAGCAGTGTCGTATTCCAGAGACTTCTCCTCGATCTCTAGGCTAGAATACGGGGCATTCCGGTTTCTCTGAGCCAGGGTGCCATAACTCTTGGTATCAGAGCAGGTCTGGCTGTATGACGCCCTAGTTAGTGCGAGCGGTAGAAACCGGTAGAAATAGGTAGTTTAAAGTTTGGCTTGTTTATTGCATTTGCTTGTTGCATAGCATGCATATGGCCTTATTATTTTGCAACTAACGATTTATCTTGTGAGAGTAGCTGGCATCGGTTTGGATCCACTACTGCTCAGCCTTTTCTCCAGTTTTCTTTTCTTGCTCATTCTTTGGTGTTGGGCGTCATTTCTGTCCCAGCAGACTGATGCCGAGTGATCCCGACATTGTTTGCAAAAAAATGGTGTTCAGGTATCGCACCGAATTCCTTCTTTCAGCCCCGCCTTTCGTTTTGGTGATAGACATGCTTCTATCCCAGATCATCCTTTTTATTTTTTCGTGTTGGCAACCCTTAATGGTCTCAGTCATCATAAAAAGGGCAATGTCAGCAACCTTAGTTTTTCCCCGCTATCCTATTTCTTGGACGAGTACGGATATTTTCTATCCGCTTGATAATAATGTGGCAACGACATTTGTGTCCTGCTACCTGGTTACCAACTAAGTCCTCGCCTCCGAGCTAGTCCAGGTTGCTACCTGGATAAGCTAGCACTTGGTGTAGCGCTGTTTACAGCAATTCTTCCACACATTTATTCGTCGTTGTGCACGTCGTCACAGCATGCTAGATTGTAGAACCGGAGATCCCGCGAGATTTGTGTGCTTAAGTAGGCATGCATATTGTGTGACTAGCAGTAATATGTGACACTGATTGTGTGTGAATTGATTGTACTTGTGTGCTTTTGTTTAGTTGAGTTTTCTTCTTTCTTTTGGGCCCCGGTGTTACATTATTTCTCCCCTATAAAGAGTTACTCATCAACCAACATCGGACCCGAAGAATCGGCAAGGAGTTCAAATATTTGGAAAGTCAGCTAAAAAGAATGGAATTCTCAGCCGACTGTAGTGAAATGGGGAATATCTGATCTTGAGGATGATAATCAATTTTGCATTAATGTGCACTCCTCACAACAGTACTGATAACTCATGTCTACATCAGTACAAAACCCTCACAGCAGTAATAATCAAGTCTGCAACAAGACAAGTCAGGTGCAAGCTCAACGGTGTATTTTCAGCCAAAGGTATGGATCATATACAAAATTTTGGCTCAGCAATGCATGATGCTTGAAATATGTTATCATCCGAAATAAAGTCAGAATGTGACATGCTCAAGGAAGACAGTCAAACAAACTTTATCATGCAAATAATCAGCCATAGAATATTATGGGCATGTGTGTAGATTTCAGTCTGCATATTAGTATGAAGCTTTGGATGTAAGAAACTCAGTCTTCTTCCACACATTATCGGAATAAATTTGGGATGTAAGGCTCCTCAATTTTCCTCAACATGATGTGTGAACAATTTCTGGAACGAGATACCCAGTCTTTCACAGCAAGATACATTAGTAAAAGCTTCTGACAGACGGAAAAATAATCTTTCTCAACAAGAAACCCAAGGAGAAACTTCTCAAGTACGAAAACCGGCTTCTCCTACACAATACTCATGTCAAGATTCGTGTGTAAGCAATCGAGGCTTCTTCTGCACCCTACCCAGGCAAAAGCTTTGAATAGAAGCTAACGAGCCTTCCTCGGCAAGCTACATGAATGGCTTTTCTCTGAAGTGCAAGGATCAGATTTTCTATAATTATGTCAGAGGTACAATGCAATCAAAACATATGCCTACCGCAAGGATCGAGTGTTCGGTAGCATATTCTTCTTATATATATGGTGGGCATGCATCCCCAACCATATCAGTCACTCATACGAGGTAAGGATCCGACATATATACCTAAAGGAAAGTACAGATCCCACAGCCTCATGAATCATGCAAATGAAGATAAGAAGAGATACATTTCATATAATACATGGAACGACAAGATCTAGAGATAACATCACAGAATCAATAGCCTTGACAATGGTCATCAAGGCAATCATTCCCGCGCGTGACAAGGTAATATATGAACTCTTGTCACCCTCTTGTACGATTGGCCTCAACAACAAGCTTTGTATAGTTACAAGCCCCAAGTATATGTCATATATGTGTGAAATCCAATCACAAGGAATAATGGCAAAAATATTGCACTAACAACAACCATGGTCATACGAAGAATCAAGGACAGGTGAGGCCAAGTTATTTCAGTAAGGTATCCTAAAGAAAATCATAACCATTAAAGGGTGAGATTGACAACAAAGGTATGATGATTTTTGCACAACCATCAGGGTCCGGATACCCAAATCAGTTGGAGGCCATAATTCCATATGGATCCACAAAGGCATACTCTCAACGGCCTACTCTATTTTGCAAGGATCTCATATCCCGCTGACCCGATGGGAATGGTTAATAAGGAAAATCCAAATAGGTATACCGACAAAATGAGGAAGTCAAAAGCCGAACAATCAGCTCAGACCCGGTATACTCACCGACGGAATCAAGTACACGGTCAGTTTGTCAAGAAAAAGCAATTGTCCATCAGTCCTTGTCGGGCCAGTCCCAAGATGTAAATATTTGAGGTATGACACATCTATAACTCCATACACCATTATATTGTTCATGAAAAAAGGCAGTTAGATCTTTGGTACATATCTCACGCTCGAGCCAAGGGAATAAATCAAAATAAATCAGTACCACCAATGAGCAGTCAGGTCCCGTCAGAAGATGGCCATGATTAATTCTCAACATTAATTGAAACCAGAAGGCCTACATTTATTTGAAGCAACCCCATGACAGAAGTATTAAGGTTTTCATGACAAAAGGAAATTTATGCTCAAATCCATTGGATATCACCGCAGATATGAAAGAATCAACGTCAGCAAAAGGATTTGGTGTGTAAGCCAAAACCCGTCAGAATTTGGGGAAAGGTGAAGCAAACCACCCCCAAGCAAAGATAATCAAATCATATGAAATTCTCGGGGGAACTATAACTAAAGGAAAAGGGATACCCGAGCTAGAAACGGTGTCCTCAAGTCATACTTGTTCCCTGAGAAACTAAATCTCGAGGATGAGATTTCTTTAAGGGTGTAAGAGTTCTAACAGCATGGTTTTTGGCCATTTTATTTTTCTTTTTGACTTATTGGTTTTTGCTCTGTTTTTCTTTTTGGAGTGGTTCTGTGGCCTTGCCACTTGGGAAATCATCCTCATTCCCCCTCCTAAGTGGCTCATGATCCTAAAAACTTTGCCAAGATCATGTCACTCCATTGCTTGACCAAACCAGAATTTCTTTTTCTCAGGAATATTCCTTTTCCTCTTAAAGGAATAACCCTGCCTGCCTAGGTTATGAAGCAAACCATATTTCTATCCATCCAAAAATTCCCAAATAATTCTCATAATTTCTTTGGGTCATATATTTCTCAAATATGCCCAAACTTTCCTGTCCTAGCCCAAGAATAATTCCCGACTAATTATTCTTCATTTCTGTCCAGAGGGGCATTTTGTGAAGGAAGTGACACCTATCCTTTCCTGATTGCTCCCAAATCTTTTGGGAATTTTCTTATGTCCAAATCATTGCCTCACGCCAAAATTCAACTTCATTTTCCTAGTCAATCTTCCTCAGCATTTTTTCAAACTTGCCGTTGGACAAAAGGCATTGTGAAGGAAGTACTAGCTAGGAGTTTCCAAATGAGTTGCAATTTTGCACACTCCTTCATGTTCTCATATTATCACACTCTTCCAAATTGAAGACCCATCCAATCATATATGTGAGCATAGGGTCAAATCTTTGATTCTGTCAATATTTTTAGTGAAGCAAGTATATTTTATATTGCTTCATTTTGCGTGAAAATTTACCAAAGCATTATACTATCCAAATAAATTCTCTCCACCAATTTTGGGATCAATTCTTAAAGCCAATATTTCTCTAGAATTTTTGCAAGTTTCTGGACAGAGGGAATAGCTGTGAAGGAAGTACTATTTTGGTGAATCCATTTGGTGCAAACTTTTTACAGAATCTTCTTATGACCAAATCACTAAGCCTTGCCAAATTACAGCTCAAGTGGGATGTCCATGTGAGTGCACCTTCCTAATCAAGTTTCTGGACCCATAATGTGAGTTACAAAGCAACTATATTAGTTTGTGCTCCATTATACCCCAAAACCTCCAGGATCATAGTCCCTCCATAGATAATCACCCCAGACAAACTCTTTGGCGCCAGTAAACTTCCTGTTGTTCACCAGTGCACGGCCAAGTTTACTGCAGTAAACTTCAGTCGGTGATTCCCATATAACCATAGCACCACAGATCAATTCATGGCCTCATCAATGCTCCAGTTTGGAAGGACTATCAGCTAGACAACGTTTTGGGTGTTGTAGAGCACTGAATGCCCCGGTTCACATGGTGACTATGATGATGGCAAGCCTGTGTGCGCGCTCTGTGCGCAAAGGCCGCGTCCAGCGCGCCGTTTCTGCTTCGTCCTCTTCCCTCTCGTCATCTTAGGGCGCGTGAGCATGTCCCTTGGCTTCACCTCGTCGTCACCATTCCCCTGGACCCCTCTCCCCCTCCATCTATTTCCTCACTAACGCAAGCCGTTGCGCACCCACGGGCAAACAGTGGTGGTTTGGCTCGGAGCTCGCCGTCTTCTTCCTCCCTGCGCTCCCTTGGCCACCTCTTCCCCGTGAGCTCTCCCTCCTGTTCTCCCCCGTTGTCTGCCAGCGAGCTCGGGTGCGTGCACACGCGCCCGCGGTGCCGGCCACGCGTCCGCGGCGACGACAGCGCGACACACCCCTCCTTTGCCTATATAAGGCCACCTCGTCCCCGTTTCCCTTCGCCATTCGACCTCACTCACTCCCAAAAGCCTCCTCGACCGCTCCCCGAAGCTCGAGCCACCCTCCTGTCCCTCCATTGCCACCATGGCCTCCGCCTCGGTCATCTCCGATTTCGGTGAACCGAGCGCTCATTCTCCCTCTTAACTTCACTACGACACTCCCCAAGTCCTCTGGAGCCTTCCCGCTATTTCGCTCCTCCTAGGGTGCCCTCTTACCGCGGCCTCAAGCTCGCCATGGCCGCCTCTCGCCCGAGCCAGGGGCGCGCCCAACTCCGGCAGCCCCCGAGGCTAGCGCGGCCGCCCACGGGCGCGGGATGGAATGGCGCATCCATCCACGGCCGCGCCCTAGCCTGCCGTGGCCCCGTGTCGCCGGAGCAAGCGCTGGCGCCGGCGTCCCTCCTCTGATCTACGGGCTACGTCGAGAAGGAGACGCCAACCTCTCCCATCCAGCTGGCCATGGGCCCCGCGCGTCAGGCCCTCAGCCATTGACCCCGCCAGCCACGTCAGATAAGTGGAGACGAACTCCCAGCATTCCGTTTTCTTCTTCCAAAGTGTATTCTACCTCTACTTCAGCCAAAGCACACTTTCCTTTACTGAAGGCATATTTTCTCTCTGTTACAGCAAGGATTACGTTTTCCAGAGGAGAAGGCGTATTTCCGCAAAGTGTGCTTTCTGTTTTTCTAGCCGAGGGTCTGTTTGTGATGATTTCTTTATAGATAGGTCCCTGGCACAAAAGCATTCATATCTTTTTACCCGTAGCTCCAAATCAAGTGATTCCAAAGCTCACTTCTTCGTTTCGTCAAGCCTATTCCGATGGAATCATTTTCACCATGTTTTGAAATTTTGAAAATGACTATTTTCCCCTGCCCTTATCCAGCCCCCTTCGAGAGAATACGTTTTCCGGCGATCCTTTCCGCGAGTTTCTCGCACTTTTTCCCGATGATTTCTTCCACCCCAGGCAAGCCACACCCTCCATTTGCAGGATTGCAATGCAGTGACATGGTTTATTCATTTGAGCTTGTTTAAAATATTGCATTAGCTATGTATGATTTGTTCATGGCATTTCTTGAAGTATTGTTTTGATCTTGATATTGCCATGATATTGCTTGGAGTTCTAGGACTTATGTTTTGATGATTATGTGGATGACATGTGCCTTTGGATTCTTAGTGGCTATTATGATTATTTTCTCATGATGGTATCTGGTATTATTTTGGAGTATTACTTTGGATATCATGTTGCCTTTGGATTATTAGTGGCTAGTGTTAGTTTCATCATGAGGCTAGTTGATATTATGTTTTGGAGTATGATGATGGAGATGATGCTTGCATGTGGATCATAGCTGGATAGTTAGTTCTTGATATTTGAGTAGTAGTATTATCGTTCTTGGATTCATCATGATAGTAGTGTTATACTGTCCTCGGAGTATTTTGTTATGACAATATTAATCTTTGGATTATTTGTTGGATATTGCTATGACTTGGATTATAGTTTGATAGTTGATAACGGAGTATCAGTTATCACAGTTATATTTTTGGGGATAAATTCCGTCATTAAGTTGGTCAGGTGTCACCGAACCGGGCTTTCCCTAGTGCAACCACATTTGCCTTTATGGCAAGGCCCTAATGCGATGCTATTGTCGTGTCTCCCGCCGGTGCCTCCAACGAGGGAAGGTTATGGGCGCGCGCTACCCTGATCAGGTAGGCGGACATAAGCTTTGTGTGCCCGTAGTTGGATTTTGCGCACTTTTGTCCCCGTTTAGGACCGTTTTGTTTGCCATGATGGTGGTCGTTGGTGCCTTTGGTAGGCACAGGGCCACCCAAGACTGAACCCAAAGGGGGTGTTGGTCAGAGTGGCCGGGAGAGTGTCATGGCAGTAGATCGGTTTTGTCGGAATGCCGTTGGTCCACCCGAATGGGAGTGTGAGGCCATGGGTTCCGTGGTGTGGGTAAAGTGCGCTACCTCTGCAGAGTGTGTTTGTTTAAACTATCGATAGCCGCATACTCGGTCATTGGCATGGGTTCATACTAGGTCACACCATTCGATCAACACTCACATGACGGATTGATTTATAGGTGATTTATATGTTGATATTTTGAGCAGTACATATTGGCAGGATGTTGATGATGATGTTGGGGACCAAGTGTTGGTCATGGTAGTGATCGCCGGAAAGATCACCGGTTGAGACCAAGTGTTGGTCATGGTTGTGGTCACCGGCAAGATCACCGTTTGGTTACAAGGTAACCCGATCCAAGACCACGAGGTTGGTCCATTTGTGATCCGTGAATGATCACCGTTCGGTTTTGATCACAAGGTGATCGAGATGGTATACTGCTCGACCGGTTAGCCAAGAGAAATATGGTTATGGAGATCTGAGATGGTGATTTATCAGTATTGTATCAGTTTCATACCAAGCTTAGTAGTTGCTTCATCATGGTAGTTGTTAATTAATTAACCTGTTAATGCTATGTTATTGTCTTGCCTTGATGTTTATGGTTGTTGTGAGCTTGCAAGTACATTCAATGTACTGACCTGGTGTGTTATGCCAGATTGCAGGTGATGCCATGATTGCTTGATTGCTTGTCGAGGTTGTCGTGCATGCGCGTAGATCGTGTCCCAGCCAGAATCCATGCGGAGTGGAGTTCACCACCTTCATCGTTGTTCCGCAGCTAGAAGTAGTCCGCTGCTACGAGTTGTTTTGCTGCAAGCATAGAGCAAGTGTAGTATTGCAGGCGTAGTGTCACCGTGCTGATGTGCTTCTTTGTAACATCAGACCCTTGTATTATTATTCTTGTAATAAGAGCTAATTTGTTCCATGTCAAGCAGTGCCGTATTCCGGATACTTCTCCTCCATCTCTGGGCTGGAATATGGGGCGTTCTGGTTTCTCTGAGCCGGGGTGCCACAATGAAGGAAGGATGGAAGATCCTAAGCTTGGGGATTTCCCGGCATCCCAAGCTATTATCCAAGAATGAGCAACCAAATAAGCTTGGGGATGCCCCCGAGTGGCATCCCCGCTTTCTTCCAACGACCATCGGTATTTTACTCCAAACTATATTTTAATTTGTCACATGATATGTGTTTTGTTTGGAGAGTCTTGTATGATATGAGTCTTTGCTGGACACACCTATTTGAGAGAGCCAAAATTATGTCATGACTTGTTAGAATTCCTCTCTATGCTTCACTTAAATTTTTATGAGCTATGGACTTGCTCTAGTGCTTCACTTATATCTTTTTGAGCACGGTGTGCTTTAGTATTTTTGAAGAAATTCTCTCTTGCTTCACTTTGATTTATTTGTGAGTTAGTAAAATTTTCAAGAAATTCTCTCTTGCTTCACTTAAATTAATTTGAGAGAAAGAAAAATTTATTATGCTCATGATCTTCACTTATATTTGTTGGAGCTTTTCAAAAGCAACACATGAAAATTAGTCCCAAAGTGATAGATGTCCAAGAAGTATATAACAAAAACTTTCATGAAGATCATTGGACAAAATAAACTTGATTCTTAGTAATAGTTGTGAGATATGATGATGTGATATGTTAGTTATTTGGTGAGTAATTATGCTTTAGTAAGAATGCTGGTGTTAAGGTTTGTGATTCCCTATGCAAGTACAAAAGTCAATAGTCATGCAATGAAATTACATAGTACTTGTGGTGCATTATTTGGTGTTATTTATGCTTAATGCTTGCGTATGAGATTATCTGTTTCTTGGTTGGTCGCTTCTCAATCTTTTGCTAGCCTTCATTTTGCACTAAGTATGATCTCTACTTGTGCATCCAAAATCCTTAAACCAGTTTTGCCACATGAGTCCACTATATCTACCTATATGCGGTATTCTTTTGCCGTTCTAAGCAAATTTGTGTGTGCCATCTCTCATTTTCAAAATAAACTTCTCTTTTGTGTGTTTGTTTTGCTCGCGGAGCGGTGAGGGGTGGCTAATATTTTCCATGCTAGATGTGTTATTCTCAAGATGAGTGCTTATTCACTTGTCATTGCACGAGAGTAAGACAAAGGTATTAGGGATTCCCAGTCCCGAAATGCAAAAATGAATATACTTTATGTTGTCAAATAATAAATTCCTTGGAAAGTGTTAGGATGGAGGGAAACCATGGATAAGACTAGCCATGGAACGTGAAAGTATGGTGGAAAAAGGAATAAACTCTATTTTCTGTTTGGGAACCGCCAATGATATATCTAGAAGGAAAGTATTGGGAAATCTAAGTCATTTTCATTGGTGGGATGGATAGACATCCGAAAATGTTTTTATCTCTAAGTATTTCGCTTTCAGTTCTTGCACCTCTAAAAATCCCTACTTCCCTCTGCGAAGGGCCTTTCTTTTACTTTATGCAATTTTTATTTTGAGTCTGCATATTCTCTTATAAAAGCACCAACTAGGAGGCAGTATGATCGTACTTAAGTATTGGGTGTAGCTAATATTCGAGTGTGTTTCATTAATGGATCAATGTTTGAGCATGATGGGCTAGGGATAACTTATTTTGGCGTTGATATTTTGAAAGACATGGTTGCTTGTTAATATGCTTGAGTATCTAAATTATCATGTCAAAACTAGACTATTGCTTTGAACAACTAAAAGTCCAAATGTCCATGCTATAAAGAAAAGAATATGATATGACATGATAGGCATCATTCCATATCAAAAATTCTATTTTTATCACTTACCTACTCGAGGACGAGTAGGAGTTAAGCTTGGGGATGTTGATACGTCTCCAACGTATCTATAATTTTTTATTGTTCCATGCTGTTATATTATCAATCTTGGATGTTTTACAATCATTTATAGTCACTTTATATCATTTTTGGTACTAACCTATTAACATAGTGCCAAGTGCCAGTTGCTGTTTTTCCATGTTTTTTACACCGGGAAAATCAATATCAGACAGAGTCCAAATGTCCCGAAACTTTATGGAGAATTTTTATGGGCCAAAAGGAACACAACTGGCCCTGGCTACGCCTGGGGGGTGCCCCGAGGGAGGCACAACCCACCAGGGCGCGCCAGGAGGCCCAGGCACGCCCTGGTGGGTTGTGCCCACCTCGGGTGCCCCCCGGACTGCCTCTTTGCTCTATGAATACCCCAATATTCCAAAAACCCTAAAAGAGTCGACAAAATATTCATCCAGCCGCCGCAGACTCCAAAACCACCAGATCCAATCTAGACACCGTCTCGGATGGGGTTCACTACCTCCATTGGCGCCTCTCCGATGATGCGTGAGTAGTTCTTTGTAGACCTTCGGGTCTGTAGTTAGTAGCTAGATGGCTTCATCTCTCTCTTTTATTCTCAATACAATGGTCTCTTTGAGATCCATATGATATAACTCTTTTTGCGGTGCGTTTGTTGGGATCTGATGAACTTCGAGTTTATGATCAGTTATATCTTTTTACATCCATGAAAGTTATTTGAGTTTATTTGATCTCTTATATGCATGATTGCTTATAGCCTCGCATTTCTTCTCGAATATTTGGGTTTTGTTTGGCCAACTTGATCTATTTATCTTGCAATGGGAAGAGGTGCTTTGTAGTGGGTTCGATCTGATGGTGCTTGATCCCAGTGACAGAAAGGGAAACAACCTGTATGTATCGTTGCTACTAAGGATAGAACGATGGGGTCTATCTCTACATAGATAGATCTTGTCTACATCATGTCATCGTTCTTATTGCATTACTCCATTTCTCCATGAACATAATACACTAGATGCATGTTGGGTAGCGGTCGATGTTTGGAGTAATATTAGTAGATGCAGGCAGGAGTCGGTCTACTAATCTTGGACGTGATGCCTATATAATGATCATTGCCTAGATATCGTCATAATTATTTGATGTTCTATCAATTGCAAAACAGTAATTTGTTTACCCACCGTTTGCTATTTTTTTCTCGAGAGAAGCCACTAGTGAAACCTACGACCCCGGGTCTTCTTTCTCATATATTTACCTTTGCGATCTACTTTTCTCTTGCATTTATTTTAATATCTATTAAACCAAAAATACAAAAATACTTTGCTGCACTTTATTTTATTTGCGATCTATTTATTCAATCTATTACAACTTTCTCCCATCACACAACAATTTCTGGCACCGTTACCCGAAAGGGATTGACAACCCCTTTAACATGTCGGGTTTCGTGGATTTGTTATCTATGTGTAGGGGATTTTTACGTTGTGTTGCTTGGTTCTCCTACTGGTTCGATAACCTTGGTTTCATATCTGAGGGAAACACCTACCACCGCTGTGATGCATCATCCCTTCCTCTTTGGGGAAATACCGACGTAGCTTCAAGCGACATCAAATAGCAAACTGTGGGTAAACAAATTGCCGTTGGGCAATTGATAGAACTTCAAATAATTATGACGATATCCAGGTAATGATCATTACATAGGCATCACGTCCAAGATTAGTAGACCGACTCCTTCCTGCATCTACTACTATTACTCCACATATCGACCGCTATCCTGCATGCATCTAGTGTATTAAGTTAATGGAGAAATGGAGTAATGCAATAAGAACGATTACATGATGTAGACAAGATCTATCTATGTAGAGATAGACCCCATCGTTTTATCCTTAGTAGAAACGATACATACGTGTCGGTTCCCCTTCTGTCACTGGGATCAAGCACCGTAAGATCGAACCCACTACAAAGCACCTCTTCCCGTTGCAAGATAAATAGATCAAGTTGGCCAAACAAAACCCAAATATCAGATAAGAAATACGAGGCTATAAGAAATCAGGCATAAAAGAGATCAAAGAAACTCAAATACTTTTATGGATATAAAAAGATAGATCTAATCATAAACTCAAAGTTCATCGGATCCCAACAAACACATCGAAAAATAGTTACATCATATGGATCTCCAAGAGACCATTGTATTGAGAATCAAGAGAGAGAGGAAGCCATCTAGATACTAACTGCGGACCCGAAGGTCTACAAAGAACTACTCGTGCATCATCAGAGAGGCACCAATGGAGGTGGTGAACCCCATCCGAGATGGTGTCTAGATTGGATCTAGTGGTTCTGGACTCTGTGGCAGTTAGATCAATATTTCATCGACACGCCTAGGGTTTCTGGAATATTGGGGTATTTATAGAGCAAAGAGGCGGTCCAGGTGGCACCCGAGGTGGGCACAACCCACCAGGGCGCGCCTGGGCCTCCTGGCGCACCCTGGTGGGTTGTGCTCTCCTCGGAGCACCTCCAGGCTCAGTCCTCCAGCAACAAAATAAAAGGGTACCATCAAGGTAGCCTACTGGGGAAAACTCGTTTATTTAAGTAATGAGGCATTCCACCTCTGCGTGTATATATACATGCACAAGTTCCTGGCAAGGTTCATCTTTTTCATTAATATGCTGATTATACAAGTACAAACCTTATAGAACACATACATGGACTCGGGAGATTACATTATTTGAACTAAAATTTGGCTAGTGCCTACAGATTTAAGATTGAAAAAAGATAAGTGCGCCGTGATGCCCTTTCTTGTCCCTCTTCTCCTAGGCACGGCGGTAGAAGGAGAAGGGGGCAAAAGGAGCGCCTGGGCAGGAGCCCAGCTTGACCCCGTCAGGCTCCAAGAGAGGTAGCCTGGCGGGGACGGGAGGACATTGGCGAACGCGTCAATGGAGAGCATGGCGGAGGCGACCCGTCGACCACCGCCACCAGGGCCAGCAAAAGACGGTAGGAGCGAACGGAGCTGCAGCCCACGAGGAAGCCTTCCTGGGTCCAGCTGGAAGGCTCCTGGAGAAAGCCGGGAGGCACCATCCCCATCTCTACACCTCCTCCCTGGCAAATCGCCTTGCCGGGAAAGAGATGAAAATGAACATGATGGTGCTGCCGCCTGATGAACGTGGTGCGGGTGACACTTAGCCAGAGTCAGAGTCGTCGCCCTCCCGCCTGCTGCCGTCGTCACCACCGTCAATGTCCTCCTCATCGCTTTCGCTCGAGGAGGAGGTTTCATCATCGGTGGAGCTCTCTGCGCAGCACCCTAAGCGAGCTCTCGAGTGCCCAAAAATCTTGATGGAAAGCTGGCTGCTCTCCATTAATTTAAACTAGAGAATGTGCCCTTCTGACAAGCTATGGACTCGAGCAAAGGTCTTCCAGCCGTGGCGGAGGTACATAACATGAGGAGCGGGGAAGTCAACATCCACCGACATGCCGCCATTTCCGCAGCCCCTCATGTGCAAGCTCAGCGCATGCGGCTGTTCGGGCCCCATCACCGGTGCGAACGGAGTAGCGAGACGGAGATGGCTGCACGGAGGTCTGTATAGCTAGATGACAAACTCCCGAGGCTGGAATCCGGCGTGGCCTTCCATCGGAGGAGGAGCCTCAAGTGGGGGCTCAACCAAAACACCGCCCCGTTCTCCTCTTCCTCAGGAGCCGCGACGACCACAACCTCACCCCCTTCCTCCCCCTCGTGCGGTAGGTTCCGCCGCCGCATGGTACGGGGGAGGGGGTATGCACTGTCGAGTAGAAGTTCTCGTCACCATTGTCGGAGTACCACTGCGCCCTCATCCTCTCACCATGGCTAACCAAGAGGGCCTGAAGATGGGGAGAAAGGAAGCGTGTATGAACCAACGCACTGCTCCCCCTCCTTTTCTAGAGGGACGGAGTGAAGGCCTGGCCTCATACCCATAGGGCAGCCGCCCTGCTCCTCCAATATTGCCTCCCTGTGCCGCCTGCTACTCATGGAATCAGAGCCGACCCTCTACTCCAACCTACGGCACTTGATTTTCTTTCACGACGCCCATCCCCGCACTCTCCGCATTCACCACCTACCTACCCAATGCATGGGGTACACGTGGCGGGTGCGCGTGAAGCAGGAAGAAAGTGGGATGTCAGTTTCCGCCATGTGATCGTGGGACGTGGGTGATTCGCGTGCCACGATCGAAGTTTTCCTCAACGTTACCCACGACGTGCGGGGAAACCAAAAACTGGCCCGGACTCAAGATTAATGAAGAAGCGAAGAAGATCTCAAGGGACCAGCCCCTTCCACACCCCTGCATGTGCACTTATTAGGACCTACCCCAACGACACTCAGCAACGCGTTCGGGGCAGGCCCGGGGGCTTCTGTCGGTGCAACAAACCCTAGGTCTGTTGCCCGGACTGTGCACAGGCACGGGGGCAAGTTTACAGCGTCATGGAGAAGCCAAAGTACAAGAAACCAAGATTCTCAGAAGGCCAACATGCAGATCAAGAGGTCCAAGACCAAGCTAGAGAAGCAAGAAACCGCCAAGAGAAAATCCTCCCTTGCCGAGCTGCCGAGCTCAGCAAGGATGGGGTTACCCCCAGAGGAAGACCTCCAAGATGCCCCGGCAAGGCCTGCCGGGCTCACGGAGATGCAGCCACCTCATTAGACCACTTCACCATGACACACGTCGTCGATCAGTGCAGTGTCAAGCCGCAAAGTGACTAAGTGGCAGCCATCTGCCACATGGCGGCCTCTTTCTACAGGGAATACCCACATATGACACCCGTCCTATGACATGTCAAGCAAGCAGGCGCGAAGCTAGCAAAACGGCCTGGCAAGGCTTGCCAGGCAAGCGGCGATGTGACGTCGAGCGGCGCATTTAGTGCGCTCTGTCAGCCTGCAGAGTTAGGTATGATTGCACTGTTTGCTATCTTATTAGTGCATAATGACTGATTTGCCACTGTGGTGACCCCTTAACCTATAAAAGGAGGCCTGAGGCAACCTTTGAAAGGGTTGGACACTGGATTAGCAAATCCACCCCCTCATACTTTATACGCACATAGCCGTTTAGTGCCGAGGCAACCCTGCAGGGCGAACGGGCTACGACCACCACCATTTTTCCGCCATCAATCCATGATACGTCTATTTTGCATCATGCTTTTATATCGATACTTATTGCATTATGGGCTGTTATTACACATTATGTCACAATAGTTATGCCTATTCTCTCTTATTTTACAAGGTTTGCATGAAGAGGGAGAATGCCGGCAGCTGGAATTCTGGGCTGAAAAAAGAGCAAATATTATAAACCTATTCCGCACAACACCAAAAGTCCTGAAACTCCATGGAAGTCATTTTTAGAATATATAAAAAATATTGGGCGAAGGAAGCACCAGAGGGGGGCCACCCACCATCCACGAGGGTGGGGGCGTGCCCTACCCCCTGGGCGCGCCCCCTGTCTCATGGGCCCCCTGGCAGGCCTCCGATGCCCATCTTTGGCTATATGAAGTCTTTTTCCCTGGAAAAAATCATAAGCAAGATCTAGGGACGAATCTCCGCATCCATGAGGCGGAACCTTGGCGGAACCAATCTAGGGCTCCGGTGGAGCTGTTCTGCCTGGGAAACATCCCTCCGGTAGGGGGAAATCATCACCATCGATCCTCTCATCCGGAGGGGTCAATCCCCATCAACATCTTCACCAGCACCATCTCATCTCAAACCCTAGTTCATCTCTTGTATCCAATCTTTGTCTCAAAACCTCGGATTGGTACATGTGGGTTGCTAGTAGGGTTGATTACTCCTTGTAGTTGATGCTGGTTGGTTTATTCGGTGGAAGATCATATGTTCAGATCCTTTATGCATATCAATACCCCTCTGATTATGAACATGAATATGATTTGTGAGTAGTTACGTTTGTACCTGAGGACATGGGAGAAGTCTTGCTATAAGTAGTCATGTGAATTTGGTATTCGTTCGATATTTTGATGAGATGTATGTTGTCTCTCCTCTAGTGGTGTCATGTGAACGTCGACTACCAGGGCCGTCTCCAGGAATTCAGGGCCCTGGTGCAAAAAGTGAAATAGGCCTCTGGGATTTAAAAAAAACAAATATCATAACTCAAGCACAATCACTTAACTGTATAATGAAATTTATGTTATTTCGCATAATGTTTAGAAAATTCTCAAATATCAGTGCAAAATACTAAAACCAATAAACTGACCTCATGCTCTATTGAAAAGTGGTATCCATCTTGTGTTTATTGAAATGAAATCTTACGCTTTAAGGCACAAGAATCATACTTTCTTCTAGAACTCGAATCCATGAGTGTTTCTGTTTACGAACCACCAAACAAAAATAATATCAATGCATTTGAACTGATAAGCTCACATGAAATATAGGTTTGTATAGATAGTTAGTTAGAATCAGAAAGAACCTTGATTTTGGACTTGGACGATAGGACGAGCAACTACTGAAATTCTTGAATATGTGACAACTTCTGAACTTCAACAACTAGACAAAAAAATCGTTCCAAAACATATTAGTACAATCTTAATACAACTTATGTAGTCTGTATCAAGACTAAGAAAAGGGGAGGATCATACAGCGCAGGGCACCGGGCACCGGATGGTCTTCGTCTTCTGTTCTTGTTAGGCGGCACGGCAGTGTCGGCCGGCCGCCGGCGCGGTGGCGTCTCGTGCTCGCAAGTTCCCGTGCAGTTCTGATTCCGCGTGTTTCGCCCGTCGCCTGGCTGCATAGTGATCGCCACGGATTCAGTCGAAGCAAAGATGAGATGTGAGGGAGTCCTGGATTAGGGCGTCTCCGGACAGCCGGACTGTTGGACTATGAAGATACAAGATTGAAGACTTCGTCCCGTGTCCGGATGGGACTCTCCTTGGCGTGGATAGCAAGCTAGGCAATACGGATATGTAGATCTCCTCCCTTGTAACCGACTCTGTGTAACCCTAGCCCCCTCCGATGTCTATATAAACCGGAGTGTTTAGTCTGTAGGACAACAGACAATCATACCATAGGCTAGCTTCTAGGGTTTAGCCTCTACGATATCGTGGTAGATCAACTCTTGTAATACTCATATCATCAAGAACAATCAAGCAGGACGTAGGGTATTACCTCCATCAAGAGGGCCCGAACCTGGGTAAACATCGTGTCCCCTGCCTCCTGTTACCATCCGCCTTGGACGCACAGTTCGGGACATCCTACCAAAGATCCGCCGGTTTTGACACCGACATTGGTACTTTCATTGAGAGTTCCACTGTGTCGTCACCGTAAGGCTTGATGTCTCCTTCGATCATCGGTAGTGATGCGGTCTAGGGTGAGGTTTTCCTCCTCGGACAGATCTTTGTATTCGGCGGCTTCGCACTACGGGCCAATTCTCTTAGCCATCTAGAGCAGATTGAGAGCTATGCCCCTGGCCATTAGGTTAGATTCGTAAACTTAAACTACACTGCCGACATCCGCGGAGACTTGATATTCAACGGATTCGAGCCCATGCCAGGTGCACCGCACAGTCACGATGAGCATGACGTAACTCTGCCGTCGGACAGTATTTGGGAGATCGCATCTGCAACTACTCCGGCCGTCAATTCGGAGCAAATTGCGCCATCCGAGAGCAGAGGGATAGACCCCGCCATGGAGGCCGCACTCTCAGTGGCGATAGAGCCGGATAATGACTTCACCCCTTACGAGAGCCATGTCGCCGAACCACTGGACTCGTATCCGGCCACGGACTCCGAGCTGCCTGCATCCGTGCCCATCGAATTTGACTGGGCGCCGATCATGGAGTTCACCTCCGCCGATATCTTTCGGCAGTTGCCTTTCGGCGATGTGCTAAATTCGTTAAGGTCTCTCTCCTTGTCGGGAGAGCCTTGGCCAAACTATGTCCGGCTAGAATGGGATGCGGACGACGAAGAAATTCGCTGCCCACCCACCACCATCTTAGTAGGCACTGTTAATGATTTAACTGACATGCTCGACTTCGACTCCGAAGACATCGATGGTATGGACGACGATGTAGGAGACGAACAGGAACCACCGCCCACAGGGCGCTGGACCGCCACCTCATCATATGATATACACATGATGGACACTCCCAAAGAAGGCAATGGCGACGAGACAGCGGAGGATGACCCCTTCAAGAAGCAACCCTAGCGCTGATGTCAGCAGCGCCGCTCTAAGTCCCACCACAACAAAAGTAGTGATACCGGCACAGGAGATAATAAAACTCCAGATAGTGCCGAAGACAACCACAACCCCCTCCAGTACGATGTAGAGCGGGAGGATGAACAAGCTAGCCCTCCAGAGCAGGCGGCAGATGGAGAACAGGAGGAGGACAATTATATGCATCTCTCAGAAGACGAGGTGAGCCTCGGCAACGAAGAATTTATGATGCGTGAGGATCCCGTCGAGCAGGAGCGCTTCAAGCGTCGGCTTATGGCCACAGCAAATAGCGTGAAGAAAAAGCAACAATAGCTTCAAGCTGATCAAGACTTGCTAGCAGACAGATGGACCAAAGTCCTTGCGGCCGAGGAATACAAACTCGAGCACCCCTCTAAGAGTTACCCAAAACGCAGGCTGCTACCTCACCTAGAGGAGGAAGCATTGAAACCTCCATCACCAGTGTACGACGAGGCTGACCGGCCACCGTGTGGCCGAGCCAGAAAGGCGTTTCAGCCTGAAGTTCAGCCTGCACCCCGCCGCCACTCAATCAAAAATGCCAAGGCCCGGGGCAACACACAGGACCTGCGAGACGTATTGGACAACATGGCAAAACTCGCAAGGTCAATATACGGGTCACGGGCGCGTTAACACTGGACGATGATTGTCGCGCCGGATACACCAAAGGTAATTCCGGCCAGGCCGAATACAACAGACAAGACTCATATGAACTGCATCGTGATATAGCCTGGCACAGAGGCGCCGCACACCCCCTATGCTTCACTGATGAAGTTATGGATCACGAATTCCCGAAGGGTTTTAAACCCGTTAATATCGAATCGTATGATGGTACAACAGATCTTGCTGTATGGATCAATGATTTCCTCCTTCACATCCACATGGCTTGTGGTGACGATCTACATGCCATCCAGTACCTCCCACTAAAACTCAAAGGACCAGCTCAGCATTGGCTGAATAGCTTGCCAGCAGACTCCGTTGGCAGTTGGGAGGATTTGGAAGACGCATTCCTTGACAACTTATAGGGCACTTATGTGCGACCGCCGGATGCTGATGACTTGAGCCATATAACTCAGCAGCTAGGGGAATCGGCCAGGCAATTTTGGACACGGTTCCTGAGCAAGAAAAACCAAATCGTCGACTGTGCGGATGCAGAGGCCCTAGTGGCATTCAAGCATAACATCCGCGACGAGTGGCTTGCCCGCCACCTTGGCCAGGAGAAGCCGAAGTCTATGACAGCCCTCACGACACTCATGACCCGCTTTTGCACGGGCGAGGATAGCTGGCTGGCTCGCAGCAACAACACATCAAGGAATCCGGGCACTTCGGATACCAAAGATGCCAACGACAGATCACGTCGTAACAAACCAAAGCACTGCAACAACAGCGATAACACCGATGATACGACAGTCAATGCCGGATTCAGAGGCTCTAGATCCGGCCTGCGGAAAAAGCCATTTAACAGAAGTACTCCGGCTCCGTCCAGTTTGGATTGCATATTGGATCGCTCGTGTCAAATCCACAGCACCCCCGACAAGCCAACCAATCACACCAACAGAGAATGTTGGGTGTTTAAGCAGGCCGGCAAGTTAAATGCCGAAAGCAAGGACAAGGGGCTGCATAGTGATGACGAGGAAGAGCCCCGGCCGCCGAACACGGGAGGACAGAAGGGGTTCCCCCCACAAGTGAAGACGGTGAACATGATATACACAACCCACATTCCCAAGATGGAGCGGAAGTGTGCACTAAGGGACGTCTATGCGATGGAGCCCGTCGCCCCAAAGTTCAACCGATGGTCCGCTTGTCCGATCACCTTTGATCGCAGGGACCACCCCACTAGTATCCGTCATGGCGGATCCACCGCACTGTTCCTAGACCCCATCATCGAAGGATTTCACCTCACTTGAGTCCCTATGGACGGCAGCAGTAGCCTGAACCTGCTCTATCAGGATACAGTGCGAAAAATGGGTATCGATCCCTCGAGGATCAAACCCACCAAAACCACCTTTAAGGGTGTCATCCCAGGTGTAGAGGCCCATTGCACGGGCTCAATCACACTAGAAGTGGTCTTTTCGGATCACCAGACAACTTCCAAAGCGAGGAGTTAATCTTCGATATCGTCCCGTTTCACAGTGGCTATCACGCACTGCTCGGGCGAACCGCATTTGCAAAATTCAATGCAGTACTGCATTACGCATACCTCAAGCTCAAGATGCCAGGACCTAGGGGGGTCATAACAGTGAACGAAAACATAGAACACTCGCTCCGCACAGAGGAGCACACTGCGGCCCTCGTAGCAGAAGCACAAAGAAGACTTTTAAGGCAAACCACCAATTCGGTGATACAGCCCCCGGACACCTTCAAGCGAGTCCGGAGTAAGCTGCAGCAGGATCGCCTGGCACGCGCAGAGCTCGCCTAGCAATTCGGCCCCCATCCCAGTCCCGGGTCAAGTGACGAAATCCATGCCACACGTACATACGCACTGAAAATACCATGGACATAGGCGGGGGCATGACCAGGGCACGTCCCGCAATGTGGCTTAACCGCCCTAGGGGCTGTATACCTTTATCATTTTTTCTCTTTCAGGACCTAACTCTCTGGAAGCCCTTTCCGACAGTATGATTGCCAGACACATTACGGGAAGGAACAACCAAGGCGGCAAGAAGCTAAGATGTACACGGGAACCTTCAGGTGGTCTCTAATATTAATCGATATACCCGCTTTCTACTATCCATGCACAGCTTGCCCTTGGATAGGACATGTCAAATAGTCCCACTTTCTGCTTATTGCACTACTTGTACCAATACGCTTTGACATATTATTTAAATAACAATGCATAGCATTAGTCTATTATTGCATTATTCATCCCCTTCTTTCTTATACGTCCATTCACGACAATCCGCACCCGTACATTCGGGTATGGCCAGTACGCCAAGGGCTTTCGTTTACCCCATAATACGGCGTGAGAAGTCCAAACACTTTCGACAGTGCGGCACCCCGAACTTATAACACTATATGCATCAGCTCCAAATCATTTCTTGGGTCAATAGTTGGGTTTGCCCGACTCCCATGCTTTGGTACCTTATGTTCTGCTATATTGGCTAAGGTAGCGGTGGGAGAACTACTGTGATTGTGTCCCGGTTCTTCCGGACAAGCACCTCAGTAGAGAAAACCGAAAACTGACTGTCATGATAAGGCGAGAGACTGGTCGTTGTTCAAGAGGTCTCAAGTCCTTTAAGACTTTTTCCGCTTCGGGCGAAGAGTCGGCCTTGCCCGGCTGAGGCATGTATAGCGCCCCAAATTCGGCCTTCCGAATAGTAGGGGCTTCGCCAAAGTTTAAAATTGTAGACTTCTATGGCTAAGTGAGAGTGATAAAGCCTTATAGTCTGATTGCCTGGTTCGTTGCGCTGAACACCTCCCTTGAAGGACCCAAAATTGGGGTAAAGAGTGCTCAGGTTTATCCCGAACACCCCAGTACTAGTTACAGGATCACCTAGTTACAGGACCCAAAATTGGGGCAGAAGCCGACGACTGGCCAACTCTCAGAAGTTATAAACGGCCGCATAGAAGGTAATATTTTAAATTAAAAAAGTGTTGCATAGTGTAGATGAACTTGTTTCACATTACAGGATCACATGAGCATGTTCATTCAAAAATTACATCCCTGGCACATTCATCCGCCACAAGGCGGGAACCCTTCAGGACACTCTCATAATACATCTCGGGGCAGCGATGCTCCTTGCCCTCCGGCGGCCCCTCCTTCACCAGCTTCACAGTGTCCAGCTTCGCCTAGTGCACCTTCGCCCGGGCAAAAGCCCTGCACGCACCCTCGATGCAGACAGGCCGCTTTATGACTTCTAGCCGTGGGTAGGCCTCCACAAGCTGCCTCACCAGACCGAAGTAGCTGCCGGACAGGGGCTCGCCAGGCCACATCCGGACTATAAGGCCCCTCATGGCCTGTTCGGCCGCCTTGTGAAGCTCGACCAATTGCTTCAGCTGGTCGCTCAAGGGCATTGGATGTTTGGTCCCAGTATACTCAGACCAGACCAACTTTTCCGTCGAGCTCCCCTCCTGAGCTCGGTAAAACTCCGAAGCATCCAGTACACTGCGGGGAAGATCTGCAAACGCTCCTGGAGAGCTCCGAACTCGGGTAAGTAAAAGGAAAGTTTCCTCCACATGCTTGCTTTGCATAATGAATGCCTTACCCGCTGCTATCTTCTTCACCGCATCTATCTCTTGGAGGGCCTTGTGGGCTTCAGCCTTGGCGCTCCGGGTGCTTTCAAGCGCGTGCGCGAGCTCGGACTCTCGTGTCTTAGAGTCAAGCTCCAAGGACTCATGTTTTTTGGTGAGAGCCTCGAGCTCTTGATGCACCTCGCCCACTCGCGCTTCTTGCTTCTCCTGCTCGATGCGCTCCTTGGCCGCTTTGTCTTCGGCCTGGGATAGCGCCTTCTTCAGAGTCGCCACTTCGGACGTGGCCCCTGGCAAATTCATGATGATCCTATTATTTTACAACCGAACTTCTTTTTAAAAGCATAGACAAGGTATTGCTTACCTTCGTTCTCCTCGAGCTGTCTCTTGGTAAGGCCGAGCTCGTTCTCGGACCACTCCAGGTCCTGCTTCAGTGAAGAGACCTCCGCAGTACGTGCGGCAGCGGCCAGCAGTGAAGCCTGCACATACACACATATATATATATTCTGATTAGACTCTTTAGTCATCATTTGATCCTCCACTCGGCCTTTCTTCTCGAACGTCGAATAGAGCATCAGGGGCTACTATCTATGCGGTAATATTTTCTTATATTTTGATTGCTTACCTCAAAGCCTGTTAGGAGGTTAGCGCAAGCTTCGGTCAGTCCATTTTTGGCGGACTGAACTTTCTCGGTCACTGCACTCATGATAGTGCAGTGCTCTTCGTCGATGGAAGCGCCGCCAAGCGCTTCCAGCAAGTTGTCCGGTGCCTCTGGATGAACAGAGGACACCGGCACGGGCGGCTGCCCCCCTTAACAGGGGATCGCCTGCCAGAGTCCGGAACCATCGAAGGTTCCGGCGCAGTGTTTGGCTGGGGGCCGAACTCGGAGCCCGTGGGAGTTTTGCTCCCTTTGCGCCCATGGTCCGGGAGGTCACCTTGAGGCGCCCCCAGGACCACCTCCCCTCGGCTCAGTGCCTTTCGAGGCAACACCTCAACGTTGTCCATAGGGCGAGGGGTGGAGGCGGTCGAAAGAGAACCGCTGTTCATATCCGACGAGTCCAATGAACCGCTCAACGAAGATACGTCGAGATGAGCTCGAGACGGACTGCATAATTATGTTCGGCATGAGGAGAAGCAGTGCAATAAAACATACCATGAATTACTATGGTGTCCGGATACTTACGACTTCGCCAGGGGCTTGACCTTGGGTAGCCACTCGTCGCCACTGTAGGCGGCCGTCGTGGAGCAGTCCGGAGGGAGGGTCCTTCCCTTCTGGACCCTTCGGCCTCCTTGGTTGGGCCGGCCTTCCTTTTCTTGTCTCCCCTGGTTGGGGGGGAGAACTTTCCTCTTCCTCCTCCTTGTTTTCATGGGAGGAGGGCGCGTCGGAGTCATCGCACGATGAGTCCGATACAACCTTGCGCCAGAGACCCTTTCGGGTCCCCGTGGCCTTCTTCTTGGTCTTATTCGCCGGCACCTCGTAAGGTGCCGGAGCCAGCATCTCCGTTAGGAGAGCATCTGCAGGATCTTCAGGCAGGGGGCTAGGCAATCGAGCTCCTCCGCCATCTTTATCCAGTCCTGTTAATGACATGGAAGCTTCGATCCCGCACATGATTTAACTGGGGCAAAAAAATACCCTGTGAGATATCAAAACTTACCGGATTGGCATGGCACTTTGCGCTGAGTCCGCGGTCCTCGGTGAGGGAAGGGGGTACCTCGGCTCCCTTGAACAACACCCTCTAGACGTCCTTGTGCGTCGTGTCGCAGAGCTCTCGCAGCGTCTGGTGCTTGGCCGGGTCGAACTCCCACAAATTGAATGCCCGTCATTGACACGGGAGAATTCGGCGGAAGAGCATGACCCAGACCACGTTGACGAGCTTGATTTTCTTCCTCATCATGTTCCTGATGCAGGTATGGAGTCCGGTCAGCTCTACCAAAGAACCCCAGGACAGGCCCTTCTCTTTTCAGGAAGTGAGCCACGTGGGGATTCCGGATCGAAATTTGGGGGCCGCCATCCAGTTGGTGTCGCACGGCTCGGTGATGTAGTACCACCCCGATTGCCACCCCTTTATGGTCTCCACGTAGGAGCCTTCGAGCCAGGTGACGTTAGGCATTTTACCCACCATGGAGCCTCTGCACTCTGCTTGCTGGCCAACCACCACCTTCGGTTTGACATTGAAGGTCTTCAGCCACAGGCCGAAATGGGGCCTGATGCGGAGGAAGGCCTCGCACACGACGATAAACGCCGAGATGTTGAGGATGAAATTGGGGGCCAGATCATGAAAATCCAGCCCATAGTAGAACATGAGCCCGCATACAAATGGGTGGAGAGGAAATCCCAGTTCGCGGACGAAGTGGGTAAGAAAAACTACCCTCTCATGGGGTTCGGGCGTAGGGATGATCTGCCCTGCATCTGGCAGCCGGTGCATGATATCCGCGGCTAGATATCCGGCTTCCGGTAAATTTGTGATGTTCTCCTCCGTACCATCCACTTGCCTCCCGCTCCGGACATCCTTGGAGTGGTTCGAGAAGAAAGACGCGAACTTGGGCGCTGGGGCTCGAGTGTGTGAGAATGGGTAAGCAAGGAGGAAGAAGGCGTGGGTGAAAAGAGTGAATCCTAATCCCTTTATAAGGGCGGAAGAGGCGATGCGCCTCCCCACTTACCTGGTAAAATCGCTTATTCCCCAAGCGCCATAATTGATGGCGTGGTTGGGTTACCCACATCCGTATTGATGAGAATCCCGTAATAAGGGGAACACGATCTCTGCTTTGACAAGACGTGTCAAGAAAACCGCCTCGCGATATGTGTGGTGCTGGTTGAGAAAAACGGTTCGAATAATGACCGGGCCATGGCGTGATGTCATGCTGTCAAAACGTGTCAGCAGATTGAATTTGTGGAAATATTATTCTCTCTACGGTGGTATGTGGAACTTGTTTTGCAGAGCCGGACACTATCTTTGTGTTCAAAATCTTCCATGAAGTATTCGGAGGAGGAACCTGCCTTGCAATGCCGAATACAAAAATGCGCGCCGACTCATCGTCATTGAAGCCTGGTTCAGGGGCTACTGAGGGAGTCCTGGATTAGGGGGTCTCCGGACAGTCGGACTATATAAACTGGAGGCAAGCTAGGCGTGGGACTCTCCTTGACGTGGAAGGCAAGCTAGGCAATACAGATATGTAGATCTCCTCCCTTGTAACCGACTCTATGTAACCCTAGCCCCCTCCGGTGTCTATATAAACTTGAGGGTTTAGTCCATAGGACAACAGACAGTCATACCATAGGCTAACTTCTAGGATTTAGCCTCTACGATCTCGTGGTAGATCAACTCTTGTAATACTCATATCATCAGGAATAATCAAGCAGGACATAGGGTATTACCTCCATCAAGAGGGCCCGAACTTGGGTAAACATCATGTCCCCTGCCTCATGTTACCATCCGCCTTAGAGGCACAGTTCGGGACCCCCTACCCGAGATCCGCCGGTTTTGACACCGACAAGATGGAAAGCGAAGCGATTAGGTTATAAGAAATGGAAGTTACGGAGTACGTGCACTTGCTACGGTGGGGTTGCCGTTTCGTCTATGATTGCTAGGATCGATCCACGCGACGAGGCCTTGAGAGGACCAGGACCACGAAGGCTCAGACGAGTTTCAGGCGACGCACAGAGGAAACATTCGTCCTCAAACTAATTTTTTTAGAGTTTGGACATACATATATGGACCTAATTGGGGCCCCAGGGATTTGGGGGCCCTGTGCGAGCGCACAGCTCGCACAGGCCCCTCAACGGCCCTGTCGACTACATGACACTTCACCATTGTTTGGGCCTAGGGGAAGGCATTGGGAAGTAATAAGTAGATGATGGGTTGCTAGAGTGAAAGAAGCTTAAACCCTAGTTTATGTGTTGCTTCGTAAGGGGCTGATTTGGATCCATATGTTTCATGCTATGGTTAGGTTTACCTTAGTACTTATTTTCTAGTTGCGGATGCTTGCAAGCGAGGTTAATAATAAGTGGTATGCTTGTCCAAGGAAGGGCAGTACCCAAGCTCCGGTCCACCCACATATCAAATTATCAAAATAATGAACGAAAATCATATGAGCATGATGAAAACTAGCTTGATGATAATTCCCATGTGTCCTCGGGAGCGTTTTCCTTTATATAAGAGTTTGTCCAGGCTTGTCCTTTGCTACAAAAAGGATTGGGCCACCTTGCTGCACCTTTTTTACTTTTGTTACTTGTTACCCGTTGAAAATTACCTTATCACAAAACTATTTGATACCAATAATTTCAGTGCTTGCAGAGAATACCTTACTGAAAACTGCTTGTCATTTCCTTCTGCTCCTTGTTGGGTTCGACACTCTTACTTACCGGAAGGACTACGATAGATCCCCTATACTTGTGGGTCATCAAGATTCTTTTCTGGCGCCGTTGCCGGGGAGTGAAGCGTCTTTGGTAGGTGGAATTTGGTAAGGAAAATTTTATATAGTGTGCTGAAATTTACTATCACTTGTTACTATGGAAAGTAATCCTCTGAGTGGCTTGTTCGGGGTATCTTCACCCTGACCAGTAGAGCAAAGAGTTGCTCCTCAACCTACTGAACCTACTGAAAATGTTTACTTTGAAATTCCTTCATGTATGATAGAGAAACTGCTAGCTAATCCTTTTACAGGAGATGGAACATTGCATCCCGATTTACACCTAATCTATGTGGATGAAGGTTGTGGATTATTTAAGCTTGCGGGTATGCCTGAGGATATTATCAAGAAGAAGGTATTCCCTTTATCTTTGACGGGAAAGGCATTGACATGGTTTAGGCTATATGATGATATTGGATCATGGAACTACAACCGCTTGAAATTGGAATTTCATCTGAAGTTTTATCCTATGCATCTGGTTCATCGTGATCGTAATTATATATATAATTTTTGGCCTCGCGAAGGAGAAAGCATCGATCAAGCTTGGGGGAGGCTTAAGTCAATGTTATATTCATGCCCCAATCATGAGCTCTCAAGAGAAATTATTATTCAATTTTTTTATGCTCGACTTTCTCTCAATAATCGCTCCATGCTCGATATTTCTTGTACTGGATCTTTTATGATGATGACTATTGAATTCAAATGGGATTAATTGGAAAGAATTAAACGCAACTCTGAAGATTGGGAACTCGACGAAGGTAAGGAGTCAGGTATAACACCTAAGTTTGATTGTGTTAAATCTTTTATGGATACCGATGCTTTTCATGAATTTAGCACTAAATATGGACTTGACTCTGAAATAGTAGCTTCTTTCTGTGAATTATTTGCTACTCATGTTGATCTCCCTAAGGAGAAGTGGCTTAAATATCATCCTCCCATTGAAGTAAAAGTAGTTGAACCTATTAAAGTTGAAGAAAAGACTATCACTTATAATGTTGATCCTATTGTTCCTACCGCTTATATTGAGAAACCACCTTTCCCTATTAGAATAAAGGATCATGCTAAAGCTTCAACTGTGGTCAACAAAAGTAACATTAGAACACCCAAACCCTATGAGCAAATTAAAGTTGAACCTAGTATTGCTATGGTTAAAAATCTCTTGGCCGATGATATTGATGGGCATGTTATTTACTTTTGTGATGAAGCTGCTAGAATTGCTAGACCCGATACTAAAACTAAACATAGACCTATTGTAGGCATGCCTGTTATTGCTCTTAAAATAGGAGATCATTGCAATCATGGCTTATGTGATATGGGTGCTAGTGCGAGTGCAATACCTCATTCTTTATATGAAGAAATTATGCATGATATTGCACCTGCTGAGTTAGAAGGTATTGATGTTACAATTAAGCTTGCCAATAGAGATACTATTTCACCGGTTGGGATTGTTAGAGATGTTGAAGTCTTGTGTGGGAAAGTTAAATATCGTGCTGATTTTCTTGTTCTTAGTTCCCCAAAAGATGACTTTTGTCCCATTATATTTTGTAGACCCTTCTTGAATATTGTTAATGCTAAGATAGACTTCAAAAAGGATATTGTTTCTGTTGGTTTAGGGGATATGTCTCATGATTTTAATTTTGCTAAATTTCATAGAAAACCACATGTTAAAGAATTTCCTAGTAAAGATGAAATTATTGGTCTTGCTTCTATTGCCATGCCTCCTAATGATCCTTTAGAACAATATTTGCTAGATCATGAAAATGATATATTTATGAATGAAAGAAGGGAAATAGATGAAGTATTCTTTAAACAGGGACCTATTTTGAAACACAACTTGCCTGTCGAAATTCTAGGGGATCCTCCTCCACCCAAGGGTGATCCCGTGTTTGAGCATAAACCATTGTCTGATACTCTTAAATATACTTACCTTGATGAAAAGAAGATATATCATGTTATTATTAGTACTAACCTTTCAGTGCAAGAAGAAGAGAAATTATTGAAAACTCTGAAGAAGCACCGTGCTGCTATTGGATATAATCTTGATGATCTTAGGGGCATTAGTCCCACTCTATGCCAGCACAAAATAAAATTGGAGAAAGACGCTAAACCAGTTCTTGATCACCAATGACGGTTAAATCCTAAAATTAAAGAGGTGGTAAGCAAAGAAATACTAAAGCTTCTGGAGGCAGGTATAATGTATCCCGTTGCTGATAGTCAGTGGGTAAGTCATGTCCATTGTGTCCCTAAGAAGGGAGGTATTACTGTTGTTCCAAATGATAAATATGAATTGATCCCACAAAAAATTGTTACAGGTTATAGAATGGTAATTTATTTCCACAAATTAAATAAAGCTACTAAAAAGGATCATTACCCTCTACCTTTCATTAATCAAATTCTATAAATATTGTCCAAACATACACATTTTTCTTTCTAGATGGTTATTCTAGTTTCTCTCAAATACCTGTGTCAAAAGAGGATCAGGAAAAGACCACTTTTACTTGCCCTTTCGGTACCTTTGCTTATAGACGTATGCCTTTTGGTTTATGTAATGCACCTGCTACCTTTCAAAGATGTATGACTGCTATATTCTCTAACTTTTGTGAAAAAATTGTTTAGGTTTTCATGGATGATTTTTTCGTATATGGAACTTCTTTTGATGATTGCTTAAGCAACCTTGATCGAGTTTTGTAGAGATGTGAAGAAACTAATCTTGTCTTGAATTGGGAGAAGTGCCACTTTATGGTTAATGAAGGCATTCTCTTGGGGCATAAAATTTCTGAAAGAAGTATTGAAGTTGATAAAGCTAAGGCTGATGCTATTGAAAAGAAGTCGTGTCCAAAGGACATTAAAGGTATAACAAGTTTCCTTGGTCATGCCTGTTTTTATAGGAGGTTCATTAAAGACTTCTCAAAAATTTCCAGGCCTCTGACTAACCTATTACAAAAATATGTTCCTTTTGTCTTTGATGATGATTGTGTAGAAGCATTTGAAATACTTAAGAAAGCTTTGATTTCTGCACCTATTGTTCAGCCTCCTGATTGGAATTTACCCTTTGAAATTATGTGTGATGCTAGTGATTATGCTGTAGGTGCTGTTCTAGGACAATAAGTTCATAAGAAATTAAATATTATCCAATATGCTAGTAAAACTCTAGACAGTGCCTAGAGAAATTATGCTACTACTGAAAACGAATTTTTAGCAGTTGTATTTTCTTGTGATAAGTTCAGACCTTATATTATTGATTCTAAAGTAAATGTTCACACTGATCATGCTGCTATTAAATACCTTATGGAAAAGAAAGATGCTAAACCTAGACTTATTAGATGGGTTCTCCTACTACAAGAATTTGATTTGCATCTTATTGATAGAAAAGGAGCTGAGAACCCCGTTGCAGACAACTTGTCTAGGTTAGAGAATGTTCTTGATGACCCACTACCTATATATGATAGCTTTCCTGATGAACAATTAGCTGTCATAAATGCTTCTCGTACTGCTCCATGGTATGCTGATTATGCCAATTACATTGTTGCTAAATTTATACCACCTAGTTTCACATACCAGCAAAAGAAAAAGTTTTTCTATGATTTAAGACATCAGTTACGGGATGACCCACACCTTTATAAAGAAGCAGTAGATGGTGTCATTAGACGTTGTGTACCTAAGCATGAACAGGAACAGATCTTACGCAAGTGTCACTCCGAGGCTTACGGAGGACACCATCCTGGAGATAGAACTGCACATAATGTATTGCAATCCGATTTTTATTGGCCTACTCTTTTCAAGGATACCCGTAAGTTTGTCTTGTCTTGTGATGAATGTCAAAGAATTGGTATAGTAGACGTCAAGAAATGCCTATGAATTATTCACTTGTTATTGAACCATTTGATGTTTGGGGCTTTGATTACATGGGACCGTTTCCTTCCTCTAATGGGTATACACACATTTTAGTTGTTGTTGATTACGTTACTAACTGGGTAGAAGCTATTCCAACTAGTAGTGCTGATCGTAACACCTCTATTATGATGCTTAAAGAAGTTATTTTTCCGAGGTTTGGAGTCCCTAGATACTTCATGACTGATGGTGGTTCACATTTTATTCATGGTGCTTTTCGTAAAATGCTTGCTAAGTATGATGTTAATCATAGAATTGCATCTCCATATCATCCACAGTCAAGTGGTCAAGTAGAACTGAGCAATAGAGAGCTTAAATTAATTTTGCAAAAGACTGTTAATAGATCTAGAAAGAATTGGTCCAAGAAACTTGATGATGTATTATGGGCCTATTGAACTGCATATAAAAATCCTATGGGTATGTCTCCATACAAAATGGTTTATGGAAAAGCATGTCACTTACCTCTCGAACTAGAACATAAGGCATATTGGGCCATTAAAGAGCTCAATTATGATTTCAAACTTGCCGGTGAGAAGAGACTATTTGATATTAGCTCACTTGATGAATGGAGAACCCAGGCCTACGAGAATGCCAAGCTGTTTAAAGAAAAAGTTAAAAGATGGCATGACAAAAGGATACAAAAACTTGAGTTTAATGTAGGTGATTATGTATTGTTATACAACTCTCCTTTAAGATTTTTTACAGGAAAACTCTTCTCTAAATGGGAAGGTCCTTATGTTATCGAGGAATTCTATCGTTCTGGTGCCATAAAAATCAACAAATTCGAAGGCACAAATCCGAGGGTGGTGAACGGTCAAAGAATTGAACAATATATCTCAGGTAATCCTATAAATGTTGAAACTAATGTTATTGAAATCGTAACCCCGGAGGAGTATATAAGGGACACCTTCCTGAACGTTTTAGCCTCCGAAAAAGAAGAGGTATGTGGTACGGTAAGTAAACCGACTCCAAAATAGTTCTAATAGCATTTTTTCTCCGTTTCGGAATATTTAAGAAAATAGGAAAATAAGAAGCAGTCCGGAAAGGACAGGAGGCGTCCACGAGGGTGGAGGGCGCGCCCCCTGACTCATGGGGACCTCGTATGCCCTCCGAACTCCGTTTTCTTGCACGATACTTCTTTGGTCGGTAAAAATTCATTATATAATCTCCCAAAGGTTTTAACCACCGTACCATGCAATTATCTTGTGTTTTTGTTTCGAGCTATTTTCTGCCAGAGTTGTCAAGGGCAGGCATCATGTCGCCCCCCTCCTCCAACAATGAGGGCGACGATGCTTGGCTAATGAAGATAGAGCTGAAGAGAGAAGAACCCGGGGAGATCAACAACGATGATGGGACCAAGAAGGCCACGTAGGATCAAACTCCGGCAGTAGAAGAAGAAGACGTCCTTCAGCCTCATTACAATCTTCTCACCCCTACTGAAATTTAAGCTTTCAAGATGATTGAAATAGTTTGGGTGCAGAACAAGTATCTAACTCGTGAAAATATTCTGTTGCAAGAGCATATCACTGCACTCAAGGGCATTATTCGTAAGTTGGAGCACCTCCTACGCTCGATGTTGGATGAAAAACCTACATCATCAACAACTCCATCATAACTGCCACCAAAGGAGAATTGAGTATTGTGTATGGGCACTCCCCTTGGCAACTGCCAAGCTTGGGGGAGTGCCCCGGTATCGTATCACCATCATACTTTTATTTTTACCGTTTTCCTTAGTTCGATCATTTTGGTAATATCTTGATCTAGTAGAATAAAGTTTTAGTATGATTTAGTTTTGAGTTTTGCTTTATGATCCTTCTATGTAATCGAGTCCGTGAGCTATATATAATAAATATTAGTTTTGAGTCAAGGGCTTGGTTATCTTTCTATGATCTTGAGAGAATAAAAGTAAGAATAAAAATAAATAAAGAGATCATATGGTTCTTATGGAGAGTAATGACCTCACATATAAAGAGTATGATGAATAAAAGTTGTTGAGAGTTTACAAACATAGTTTTGGTCACCGTTGCAAATAATAGGAAGTAATAAATAAAGAGAGGTTTTCACATATAAATATATTATCTTGGACATCTTTTATGATTGTGAGCACTCATTAAAATATGACATGCTGAAAATTTGATGTTGGACAAGGAAGACAATGTAATGGGTTATGCTTTCTTACATCCGAAATAAATTATATTGTCATGGATCATCCAACATGTTGAGCTTGCCTTTCCCCCTCGTGCTAGCCAAATTCCTTCCACCAAGTAGAGATACTACTTGTGCTTCCAAATATCCTTAAACCCAGTTCTGCCATGAGAATCCACCATATCTACCTATGGGTTGAGTAAGATCCTTCAAGTAAGTTGTCATTGTTGCAAGCAATAAAAATTTCTCTCTAAATATGTATGATTTATTAGTGTGGAGAAAATAAGCTTTATACGATCTTGTGATGTGGAAGAAATAAAAGCGACGGACTACATAATAAAGGTCCATATCACAAGTTGCAACATAAAGTGACGTTCTTTTGCATTAAGATTTTGTGTATCCAACCACAAAAACACATGACAACCTCTCCTTCCCTCTGCGAAGGGCCTATCATTTATTCTTGTCTTATACTTCATACAAGAGTCATGGTGATCTTCACCTTTGCTTTTTACATTTTATCCTTTGGCAAGCACTGTGTGTTGGAAAGATCCTAATATATATAGCTAATTGGATGTTAGTTTTTATGAACTATTATTGTTGACATTACCCTTGAGGTAAAAGGTTGGGAGGCAAAACTATATGCCCCTATCTTTCTCTGTGTCCAATTAAAACATCATACCCATAAGTATTGCGTGAGTGTTAGCAATTGTGAAAGACTAAATGATAGTTGAGTATGTGGACTTGCTGAAAAGCTCTTATATTGACTCTTTCCGATGTTATGATAAATTGCAATTGCTTCAATGACTGAGGTTATAGTTTGTTAGTTTTTAATGAAGTTTCTGATTCATACTTGACATTGTGAATAAATTGTTACTTTAGCATAAGAAATCATATGACAATACATATATGTATGTTCTTGTTATAAGAATGATCATGATGCCCTCATGTCCGTATTTTATTTTATCGACACCTCTATCTCTAAACATGTGGACATATTTTTCGATATCGACTTCCGCTTGAGGACACGCGAGGTCTAAGCTTGGGGGAGTTGATATGTCCATTTTGCATCATGCTTTTATATCGATACTTATTGAATTATGGGCTTTTATTACACATTATGTCACAATACTTATGCCTATTCTCTCTTATTTTACAAGGTTTGCATGAAGAGGGAGAATGTCGGCAGCTGGAATTCTGGGCTGGAAAAAGAGCAAATATTAGAAACCTATTCTGCACAACTCCAAAAGTCCTGAAACTCCACGGAAGTCATTTTTAGAATATAAAAAAATATTGGGACAAGGAAGCACTAGAGGGGGGCCACCCACCATCCACGAGGGTGGGGGTGTGCCCTACCCCCTAGGCGTGCCCCCTGTCTCGTGGGCCCCCTAGCAGGCCTCCGGTGCCCATCTTTGGCTATATGAAGTCTTTTGGCCTAGAAAAAAAATCATAAGCAAGCTCTCGGGAGAAACTCCGCAGGCACGAGGCGGAACCTTGGCTAAACCAATCTAGGGCTCCGGCGGAGCTGTTCTGCCGGGGAAACATCCCTCCGGGAGGGGGAAATCATAACCATCGTCATCCCCATCGATCCTCTCATTGGGAGGGGGTCAATCTCCATCAACATCTTCACCAGCACCATCTCATCTCAAACTCTAGTTCATCTCTTGTATCCAATCTTTGTCTCAAAACCTCAGATTGGTACCTGTGGGTTGCTAGTAGTGTTGATTACTCCTTGTAGTTAATGCTAGTTGGTTTATTCGATGGAAGATCATATGTTCAGACCCTTTATGCATATTAATAACCCTCTGATTATGAACATAAATATGATTTGTGAGTAGTTATGTTTGTTCCCGAGGACATGGGAGAAGTCTTGCTATAAGTAGTCATGTGAATTTGGTATTCGTTTGATATTTTGATGAGATGTATGTTGTCTCTACTCTAGTGGTGTCATGTGAACGTCGACTACATGACACTTCACCATTGCTTGGGCCTAGGGGGAGGCATTGGGAAGTAATAAGTAGATGATGGGTTGCTAGAGTGACAGAATTTTAAACCCTAGTTTATGCGTTGCTTCATAAGGGACTGATTTGGATCCATATGTTTCATGCTATGGTTAGGTTTACCTTAATACTTCTTTTGTAGTTGCAGATGCTTGCAAGAGGGGTTAATCATAAGTGGGATGCTTGTCCAAGGAAGGGCAGTACTCAAGCACCGATCCACGCACATATCAACTTATCAAAATAACAAACACGAATCATATGAGCGTGATGAAAACTAGCTTGACGATAATTCCCATGCGTCCTCGAGAGCGTTTTCCTATATATAAGAGTTTGTCCAGGCTTGTCCTTTGCTACAAAAAGGATTGGGCCACTTTGCTGCACCTTGTTTACTTTTGTTACTTGTTACCTGTTACTTGGCCGTTTTTCTTCTATGCGGTGTGAGATGGCCTTTGGAGATTCATATCTCTTTATATAGGTGACGTCCGAGCGTGGTGAAGGGCTTGTTTGCAAAAAAGCATGGACCGTTCGTATTCGCCCGACACACAGAAATAGAAGCGCCGTCGGGGGGTCATAAAAGACTATCATTGGTCCGGATTATAATGAAGAACCCGCCTTGCAAAGCCAAAGACATGGGCCGAATATTACATCGTCATTTAAGGCAAGTTCGGGGGCTACTGAGGGAGTCCTGGATTATGGGGTCCTCTGCTATCTGAGTTGTGTAGCATGGGCCAGACTAATAGGCCATGAAGATACAAGATAGTAGACCTTCCCTCGTGTCCGGGTGGGATGCTCCTTTGCGTGGATGAAAAGATTAACGCCCGGATGTGTAGTTTCCTTTCTTTGTAAACCGACTCTGTACAACCCTAGGCCCCTCCGGTGTCTATATAAACCAAAGGGTTTAGTCCATAGAGGCTAACACAAATCATATAGGCTAGACATCTAGGGTTTAGCTATTACGATCTAGAGGTAGATCAACTCTTGTAACGCCTATACTCGTCAAATACAATCAAGCAGGATGTAGGATTTTACCTCCATTAAGAGGGCCCAAACCTGGGTAAGCATCGTGTCCCCCTTGTCTCCTGTTACCTTCGATCCCCGGACGCATAGTTCGGGAGCCCCTACCCGAGATCGGCCGGTTTTGACACCGACATCTTCTACCGTGGTCGGTTTTTGAGTCTTACTCAACTTCACACCTTGCAACACAGACAAGAACCCTTTCTTTGACTGATCTATTTTGATCTTCTTCAAAATTTTGCCAAGGTATATACTTTGTGCAAGTCCTATTAAGTGTCTCGATCTATCCCCATAGATCTTGATGCCCAATATGTAAGTAGGTTCACTGAGGTCTTTCATTGAAAAATTATTATTCATGTATCCTTTTATGCTATCCAGAAATTCTATATCATTTCCAATCAATAATATGTCATCCACATATACTATCATAAATGCTACAGAGCTCCCACTCACGTACTACAAAAAAAACACACTTCCGTGATGATACGTGTTTGTCACAGTAGGTCACGTTTTCTGTCATGCATGTACATCCATGACGAATTTATTATAGAATGAAGATATTCATACTTGTGCTGTCGTAGAAGTGTTCCATGACATTACCAAAATTATCATCATATAAGTGTTCACTTCCATGACGATAAATGCCGTGTCATGGAAGTGCTTTCGTCAAGGCTGATCGACACGTGGCATCCATCATAACAGGTCATCGTTGAGCTATCGGGTCCGGTTTTGGATCCGATAACCCGCTAACAGCCACGACCAATGATGATTTTCCACGTGTAAAATTCTCATTGGCCGACGGAACCACGTGTCAGCTCTGTGTTGGCACAGGTGTCACTCATCCAATGGGCGAGATGCGCATATGATATGTTGACACGTGGACTGGCCCAAAAGTGGCCCATAAAAATTAAATGGGCCGACCCAACTAAAGGCCTCCAAGATTTTGCGGACCATAATGGGTCGGCCCAGCTAAAGGCCCACGAGATTTCACCGACCATAATGGGCCGGCCCAGCTAAAGGCCCATGAGATTTTGCCGACAATAATGGTCCACCTAGCTAAAGGACCACAAGATTTTGAGGACACTCGTGGGCCGGCCCATTAATAGGCTGCCATGTTTTGGGCCAAATGTCGGCCCATATTTGATCCGGTCCATTAATAGCCTGCCAGTTCCGGGCCTAATAAAGGCCCGTATGAGATTCGACCCGTTAAAAGCCCACCATGTTCTGGGCCAAATTACGGCCCAGATCAGATCCGGACCTTTAAGAGGCTTTGGGTTAAATTATGGCCCATATCAGATTCAGCCCATCAACTGGATGATATTCTTTTGGGCCCACTTGCTAAAGGCCCATTTAGTAATTTGGACTAATATTAATTTCAGCCTGTTGAAGGCTTGTTTAACATTTCGGCTTGTTCAAAGCCCGTCATATAGTTGCACCTAACTACGGCTTGGTATGCATCCGGCCTGCTCACACCCAATGATCTGATTGGGACAAACAAGGAGTGAGACAATTTTGGCCAGTTAACGGCCTGTGATGTGATTGTCACAATCATGCGCCGGGGTCTATTTCGGCATGTTGCCGGCCCGTGAGCTGTTCGGCACATTTCAGGCCCAACCTACTTTTCATCCTCTTAAAAGCCCATTGAGTTTTCTTGTGAAAATTGGGTCGGCGGTTTACTCGGCCTATTAGAGGCCCGAATCTACTAGTCGGCCAGTTATTTAGGCCTGTTAACGGACCGATTATGTAGTGATTTGCATGAGGGACAAATTATGTACTGTAATTTTATGGTTTGACCGGTTTGCTGCGAAGACAGGATATATATAGTAAAATAATTGCGGCATCATGAAGAATAAGAAAATGTAGACTATACAATAAAGAAATTACGGCATATTACATCCACTAGGCATCAAAGTTCGCCACTATGATAATAAAGCACAAGCAGACAGTAGATTACATACACTGGGCATCAAAGATCACCACCTGTGCAAATTAACACGTCGACAAAATAATATACAAAAACGACAGCACTTCAACAGAGTTCAAGAAAGGTTAGCCCTGCTCGGGAGCTGCAGCGCAAGCAGCTGAGCAAGATGATGAGACTGCGCATGTTTAACACTTATATCCTCCTCACTCTGACAATTCATCACATTTCTTACTAACGAATAAAGTGACACAGTTTAAAATAGCATTAACACAATATGGCATTGTTCAGGTTAAGAGACATGGCAGGAAATGACATTGTGAAGGAGTTGGCAGCTTCACGACACCACTGGATTACAGATCAAGAACTCATAAGTATCAATTGTTAGTGTGCTGTCAATTTATCCCATTTCAGATTGGCAAATAAAGAGACGGTTTAAATAATAGTAGAATGATATGACATCGTTCATAGTTCAGACATTGCAGAATATGAGATTGTGCTATACTGGGTAGGTTCACCACAACACTGGATTACAGATCAAGAACGGAAGCATACATGCAGTGCAAAAGAAGATCACTTTCTCTGTATAGTTTAATTTATATGGTAAGAAGAAGGAACTTGGTTGTACAACTGAAAACTTAAATTGAGAGGGCCAAACTTTTGTTTATGAAGTACATAATAAACTTTAAACATGCAATTTGATGCAAACACCAAAAATAAACAGCTATTGCAGTCATGCCTAACCAAATATACACAACAATGTTTGAAGGCTTGAGAAGGAAAAACTTACATTACTGGTGAAGACAGGCTCTATAAATCCTTGTCCATGCTGATGGGGGGGGGGCAATTCAAGAAGTTTACCATAGAATCTTCTTCATAAGCATTGCCTTTATTCTACATTTTGTTAAGAGTAAATATAGATGTGATAATATAAGAAAAAATGGAGAATATTTAAGATAAGATGAAGAGTGGTGCTACATAACCAAGTTGCTATAAATGTAAGTACAGCGATACAGGCAAAAGGTGCAGCCAAGAGCAATGCAGAGTTAAACTTCTTCAGGACCATCGGTGTTATCCATCCTTATGGTAAGAGTAAATATAGATATGATGCATAGAAAATGGAGGGCAAAGGAAAATAAGCTGCAGAGTGCTGGTACATGAACAACTACCTATCAATATAAGTACACTAATAAAGGACAGCAGGTACTTATAAGAACAATGCAGAGCTAAAAAAATTTCAATGGCATTGGATATATTCTATACTAATGTAACCATTCATACAGATTAGATAATTTAGAGCGAACAATTGATAAGCAAGCTATCATGCATACTGCTGTCACATAATGAACCATGTACGAATGCGAGTACAGTGATATAGGAGAACAGGTACTAACAAGAGCAAAGTAGCCGGCATCATATTTGCGATATCCTGTCGTTCTTTGCAAACCGGAATTCTTCTTCGAGCTGATTTCCTACAAAAAAAGATCCATAAGGCACATGCGGAAAAGTAGAAGTTAGAATTTTCATGTGATATCATAGACAATACCTCATCCTGGGAACGAGACCAGTGCATAAGAAGGTTTTTCCATCCAATGTCTTCTAAATTTAGCAGAGGAGACTTCACCGGAAATTCGTTTATAGACTTGCCATCAAAGTGTGATTTCCTCAGGTAACACCAATACTGCTGCAATGCTTCCTTGAAAAGCGCAAGCAAGCTTTGCTCATCATGACTATCCTTATTAACCCTCGCCTACTTACAACATTGTAATGTAAATCATTGATGTGTTCAATCAGCAGAAAACACTACCGGAATCAGGAACTTTGCCGTCCGCCATGGCTGACGGCAAAGGCATGCCCGGCTGACCGCAAAGGCCTTTGCCATCTGCCAGCAGACGGCAACAGGTCCGGCTTAATAGGCTATGGCGAAGGGCTCTTTGCTGTCTACTAACGGATGACAAAGATGAAACGCTCTTTGCCGTCATCCAGCAGACGACAAAGAGCCCAGACGGCACAAGTACCAGGTTAGGTCCGTAAAGGGGTTAACGGCGTTCTTTGCCGTCCACTGGCTAACGGCAAAGGCAATTGCACATTTACCATCTGCCAGCAAACGACATAGTAGCGAAATAGGCCAGCCCCTAGGTGCTGCCATGTGTGAAGCTATCCCGTCAGCTAGTAGACGACAAAGGTGCAACGCTCTTTGCCATCTACCAACAGACGACAAAGTAACCAAATAGGCCAGCCAGTGCCCCAAGTTGCACAGGTAGCTGCCACGTGGCAGCTTTGCCATTTGCTGGCTAATGGCAACGCTCTTTGCCATCTGCCAGGAGATGGCAAAGTGCCTGTATAGCCCCTATTTTTCTGTTTTTTCTTATATCTTTGCATTTTCAAAAGACATAAATTATATATATAGTTTCAACCTCAAACATAGCCCATGTATCCATCATCTAGCAGTCCATCACCGCAACATAACACATAGGGTATTAAAACTCCAATACATACATAGTTTCACGGAGTTCATTAACATACATACATAGTTTCACGGAGTTATTCAACATACATTGTTTATCAACACAAAATCAAAACAGAAACTAAAAATAGCAGTCCATCAATGCAGCTTCCATGAAGTGAATCAAATCTGCAAAAATGGGACTAGAAGAAGAAGAAGACTAGAAGAAGATTAGAAGAAGAAGAATAATAAGACTAGAAGAAGAATAAGCAAACGAAGAAGAAGAAGAAGAAGACTAGAAGAAGAAGGGTTTTACCCTTTTCCTTCTCATTCTTCTTATTTTATTTTTTTTCTTCTCTTTCTTCTTATATTCTTTCTTTTTCTCCTCTTCCTAGTTATTCTTCTTCTCATTCCTTATTTGTGTCATTTTAGAGCTTACATAGGTAATTATGCCATTTTTAGCTAACTAAGCTTATTATGTCTGTCGGTGTCAAAACCGGCGGATCTCAGGTAGGGGGTCCCGAACTGTGCGTCTAAGGCGGATGGTAACAGGTGGCAGGGGACACGATGTTTACCCAGGTTCGGGCCATCTTGATGGAGATAATACCCTACATCCTGCTTGATTGTTCTTGATGATATGAGTATTACAAGAGTTGATCTACCACGAGATCAGAGAGGCGAAACCCTAGAAGCTAGCCTATGGTATGATTGTATGTTTTCCTACGGACTAAAACCCTCCAGTTTATATAGACACCGGAGGGGGCTAGGGTTACACAAGGTCGGTTACAAGCAAGGAGATATACATATCCATATTGCCTAGGTTGCCTTCCACGCCAAGTAGAGTCCCATCCAGAAACGGGATGAAGTCTTCAATCTTGTATCTTCATAGTCCAAAAGTCTGGCCAAAGGATATAGTCTGGCTGTCCGGAGACCCCCTAATCCAGGACTCCCTCAGTAGCCCCTGAACCAGGCTTCAATGACGATGAGTCCGACACGCAGTATTGTCTTCGGCATTGCAAGGCGGGTTCCTACTCCGAATACTCCAAGGAAGAGTTTGAACACAAGAATAGTGTCCGGCCCTGAAAAATAAGTTCCACATACCACTGTAGAGAGAATAATATTTCCACAAATATAATCTGCTGACACGTTTTGACAGCATGACATCACGCCACAGCCCGGTCATTATTCAAACCGTTTTTCTCAACCAGCACCGCACATATCGCGAGGTGGTTTTCTTGACACGTCTTGTCAAAGCAGAGATCGTGTTCCCCTTATCACGGGATTCTCATCAATACAGACGTGGGTAACCCAACCGTGCCTATTGGTATGACTCCCAGATCTTTTGGCAAGTCCCAAACGACCGCGAGGAGGACGCTTGATATTCACCCCCTTTATAACGAGGACAAGGCCTTCTCTTTCTCCCTCCCGTGCTCAATCGAATCCTTCCCCCACCTCGAGTTCTAACACCCAAAGCTCAAGTCAGGCGCTTCGGACCTTCAGCTATGTCCGGTTCCAACCTTCAAGGTCGGTGGATGCCCTCCTCTGCAACAAAGGAGGACATCAAGAAGCTGAGAGAGGCCAGATATCTGACCGCCAAAATTTCACATAGACTGCCTGCCCGAGGGCAGGTCGTACCTACTCCCGAACCCACAGAGAGTGTTGTGTTCATCTCCCACTTCCTCCGAGGACTAGGCCTCGCTCTGGATCCCTTTGTCAGGGGTCTTATGTTCTATTATGGGCTGGATTTCCATGATCTAGCCCCGGACTCCCTTCTTCACATCTTGTTATTTATTGTCTTATGTGAGGCCTTCCTCTGCATTACCCCTCACTTCGGTCTGTGGCTCAAGACCTTCGATGTGAAGCCGAAGATGATCGAGGGGCGGCACGCAGAGTGCAGAGGTGCTTTAATAAGCAAAATCGCTGATGCTCCATGACCAGAGGGTTCCTTCCCAGAGGTGCCCAGATTGTGGCAGCGGGAGTGGTTTTACATCACAGCTCACTAAAGTGCCAAGTGGGTAGCCGCCCCCACCTTTCGCTCGGGCCCCCCACCGCAACTGATGTCATGGATCAGCAGGGGCTGAGCTGGGGTCCAGCAAAGGACGTGCCAATATTGCAGAGCCGTATCCGAGATCTCTTTGAGAGAGATTTCAGTCTGGTTAAGGTAACGCAAGTTATGCTAGTTCGTTGAGTCCAACCTTGCAAACTCCGGCCCCTTCGTATGTGGGGATTCAACCCGGAAGGACCGCGAGCTATTCAGCATTTCCTTGGCATGACGCTCGAAGAGATGTACAAATCGTTCTTCGGACCCCAAATAAAGTGTCCGGACACCACCGAGGACGTGGAATTGAGCTGCAACCGCCCTGCTTCACAAGTAAGTAATCCCATGGCCGAACCCTTCGTCATTTTATTTATCATGACATCATTCCGAAGAGTCGCTCTTTGACCAGGACTTGATAACAAAGGCGAAGATGATCAGGTGTTCGGCCCTCCTTCCTAAGGGCTTGGACAATCCGGTGCTGGAAAAGATGCTCGAGCCGGCACCTTATCTAGTGCCCTCAAAGGAAGATGAGGGGGGGAATAAAGAGGGCGAAAGCGGGCCTCACTCGCTACATATTCCAACCGAGGGAATGAGCGCCTCCGCGAGGGAGGATAACAAAGGGGAATAATCTGACATTCTCTCTCCCCGGGGAAGGAAGAGGACTACCTCTGAAGATCCAGAAACTAAGGTTTCCAAACGGGAGAAGAAATCTTCGTCAGAGGGTCCTGCCTCGGAGGGTATTCTTGCCGCACAATGTCCGCGTGGGGATCAACCCTCTACTGAGCTGTAAGTAGTCGAAAAGTACTTAATAGTGAAAATATCCTACCTTACTTCCAAAGACAATAACTGATGCCTATAAATTGTAGCCCGAATCGTAGCCCTTCTCGACAGAGCTCGTCTTCGGGGGATCTCCTTCTGGAGATGATGGAGAGTGAAACGCCTCCCCTTGACACCCCGCCTCCGGAGGCGGGCGACCTTGAATTGTCGTCGCGGAGGATATCTCCGGATCCGCCAAGGCCAGAGGATAACCCTTTAGTTAGCCGAAATCCCCAGCATCTGGCTTCTAAGGAGAGCGGCAGAAAGGGTCCGGAACTGTACAGTGTGCGGTCGGACGTGCTGAAGGATCTTCTGGGACAAGCGACCGTCTCGGAAGCGCATCGTACGCTAATGGGTATGGTAATTGAAAGGATTTCATCCACTGAAAGTGGTTTGCACGAAGCCTTTATGAGTCTGCTGAAGGGCTTTGAGGTACGTGAAATAGTGTATGATTTTGATAGTACCACACACGTTTGGTGTGCCCTATGCAGATAGTAGCCCCTGAGACTCTGGTTGTCATCGAGAGTGGCGGCAACCCGAGGATCCTTTGCTCGGATAATAACTCTATTGCCTTTATGTGCAGGTGGCTGAGGCTACGGTGGCTAGCCGAACTGATGGGTTTACCGAGCTAAAGCGGCAACTTGATGCGGCCAATGCCGATATCATGCTTGTCAACCAGCGGCTTGACGAGGCACAGGGTGAGTGATTTCTCTGGTGATCGTCTCATAATAAGAGGAGCATGATGCCAGTATCTTTAATATGTTGTGACTGCAGACGGAGCTGCCCCCGTGGAGACCCTTCGGGTGGAGCTGGCGCGAGCCAAGGAGCAAGCAAGGAGTAGCAATGCGGCGGCTCTAAAGGCGGCCGGAAAGTTAAGGGCCGAACAGGCCGCACATTGCGAGAGCAAGGAAAGAATAGCCAAAATGGCTGTAGAATTAAAAGATGCCGCTGACCGTTACAAACTTCTTGAAGAAGAAAGCCGAGCGAGGGCGACGGACCTGGAGAAGGCCCTGGTAGCTGCCAAGGAAGCCCGCTCCAAAATTAGAGCGATGAAGGAGGAGCTGCATCAAGCTGTAGATATCGTGTCTGGGAAGCCCTTCTTGTTGCGGACTAAATTCGGAGATCCAAAGTATGCTCCTCTGGACCGACTATGGAGTTCTGCGGACGCCTACATGGATTTGGCTGCAAGTGTTGCTGATGCGGCCGAGTACTTCAAGGATCAGATAGATCGCAAAGTGGAGAGGCTGTTCTGGTCACAGTTTCATGCTCCAATCCGTTCGCTGCTGTTGAATGAGCGAATGGCTGAGTGGGCCGAGCTCCATAGGTTGTTCGGACTTGCCATGAGGTCCGTTGTAGATCATCTATGGCCGGGAGGGCCAAGGCCGAATAGCTACTTTAGTTTAGTGCAACAATTCCTTGGCGCTGTGCCACGCATCGATGCTGTAAAGAGATCGGCATGCATAGAGGGTGCATGGATGGCCTTTGCCCGTGTTAAGACATACTGGGTGGAGATGGAGGCCACCACTGTTGCGACACAGGGTTCGGCCGTAGGCCGAGTGGCTGCCGAGCATTACTTTGAAGATGTTCCTAAAGGCGCTCGTTCGATAGAGGCGCAGTGCTCGAAGAATATTATGTTCTAGTAACATGTACTCCCATTGTGGAAACAATGTTTATTGAATTATCAAGGCTGTATTTATACTTTTGGCCGAAAGTACTATGATGCCTCCTGTGCGGCCGTTTATGTATATATGTATATAACCTAAAAGTTTGCAATCGTCGGCTTCCGCCCCCACGCATATAATGCGGGGGTGTTCGCAGAAAGGCATATTCACACTTAATCCAACGTATTCGTCTGTTAAGGAGGTGATAGCGCAGCGAACGAGGCAATCAGACTATATTGCTTTAACACTTCCACTTAGCCATAGGAGTTTGACGGTGGGGCTACTATATAGCCCCTGGTACTTCTGCGCTCATCCGTATATGGGGCGCATGCGTACCTGACCGGGAAACGGCCCTTCGTTAGTGCGGAGGAATCCCGAAGATTCCGCTAAGTCATCGAGTGGCTGACCAGTCTCTCGCTATATAATGACAGTCAGTTTTCGGCTTTCTCTACTAAGGTGCTCATCCGGATGAACCAGGGCATAATCGTAGTAGTTCTCCAAGTGCTACCCTAGCCGATATAACAGAACGTAAGGTACCAAAACGTGGGAGCCGGGCAAACCCAACATTTGACCAAAGACATGATTCGGAGCTGATGCATATAGGGCCAAACTCGCGCCGCCGAACACTCCCTAAGGTGTTTGGTCTTTATATTATATACTGGGCTAAACAATGCCCTCAATAATAAACCCCATTTGTCTAGGTACGTGCAATATCCTGACGTGGCCACATGCCAATAACGTCGGCATCCTTCTCGGTTGTGTGGAGTATCCGGAGGATGAGAGCAACAAGAGATAGTAAAAAAGGTTTATGCTGGGTCTTAATCTAAAAACAAACCTTTGGGCGGGTCCCTGCTGCATGTCTGCGCCTGTGTCTCCGTTGTGCCGTGTCCTGGACGGGTGTAGCACGATTGTCATCTGTAAAAGGAAAGAACTTAGGTGAAAGTTGCCGTGCCAAAAAAAGAATTGGTTATTATCAATGAACTATCAAAATTCAAGAGAGGTCAAGTTGAGCCGGGCTGGCCCTGATTACATGTGGGAAGCCCCTGGTATCGTCTTTGAGGGTTTGATCATCAAACCAATCTCATGTATGTGTGGTGGAACGCTGGACTCGTCTAACCGTGTCCGTGGTCTTGACGACCTGCCGTTTTTTCTGGTTGGTGAGGCCGTCTAGTTCGCGGCTGTTAGAGATGCCGCATCCTCTTCTAGACGTAAGAAACGGTCGGTATTTCCGCTAACTGTGATGATGCCACATGGACCGGGTAGTTTCAGCTTGAGAAAAGCATAATGCGGTATTGCGTTAAAACGAGCTAAAGCCGTTCTTCCGAGTAGTGCTTGATAATCACTTCGGAATGGAGCGACGTGGAAAGTTAACCTTTCGCTTCAGAAGTTATCGAGAGAACCGAATAACACCTCTAGCAGTAGAGAGCCCGTACAGCGGGCCTCTTGGCCTGGTATTACTTCCTTGAAGGTAGTATTACTGTGGATTATTTGTGTCGGGTCTATCCCCATTTTGCGGACCGTGTCCTGATATATCAGATTTAGATCACTGCCGCCGTCCATGAGGACTCGTGTAAGATGGTACCCGTTTATTATTGGGTCTAACACCAAGGCCGCCAGTCCTTCGTGCCGGATATTTGTCATGTTATCCCTACGATCAAAAGTGATTGGGCAGGCCAACCAGGGGTTGATCCTAGGGGTGACGGGCTCTATGGCGCGTGTGTCTCGGAGTGCTTGCTTGCTTCTCCTCTTCGCCACATGGACCACGTTTACCGTTTTAACCTCTGGTGGGAACTTTTTCTTTCCTCTGGTGCTTTGCTGGCGAGGTTCATCCTCGTCTTCACTTGGTGTCTCCTCCCCTTTGTGTTCAGCATTTAGCTTACCGGCTTGCTTGAAGAGCCAACATTCTCTGTGGGTGTGATTTGCAGGTTTGTCGGGGGCGCCATGAATCTGGCAGAGCTTGTCAAGGATTTTGTTTAGGCCCGATTGTCCTTCTCTGCTGCCTTTGAAAGGCTTTTTCCGCTGACCTGATCGAGAGCCCCTGAATCCGGCGTTTACCGCCATGTTATCTGGGCTACCTACTTTATTTCGACACTTGTTTTTGTTGCGTCGTGGTTTACCATTGCCATCCCTGACTTCGGATGTGCTTGGGTCGCTGGTGCTGCTACGGGCCAACCAGCTGTCTTCGCCCGCACAAAAGCGGGTCATGAGGCTTGTTAGGGCTGCCATTGTCCTCGGTTTTTCTTGGCCGAGGTGTCTGGCGAGCCATTCGTCTCGGACGCTGTATTTAAAGGCTGCTAAGGCTTCGGCGTCCGGACAGTCGACGATTTGGTTCTTCTTAGTGAGGAAGTTGTTCCAAAGCTTTCAGGCGGACTCTCCGGACTGTTGGATTACATGACTTAAATCATCTGCATCCGGAGGTCGGACATAAGTCCCTTGAAAATTAGCCCGAAAAGCATCCTCGAGCTCCTCCCAACTTCCAATTGAGTTTTCGGGGAGCCTTTTCAGCCAGTGCCGAGCTGGCCCCTTAAGCTTGAGGGGTAATGGCATGGAGATCGTCTCCGCGAGCCATATGAATATGGAGGATAAAGTCCTCGATCCAGACTCCAGGGTCTGTGGTCCCGTCGTACGCCTCTATGTTCACCGGTTTGAATCCTTCTAGGAATTCATGATACGACACCTCATTAGTGAAACATAAGGGGTGTGCGGCACCCCTGTATTGGGATGTGCCATGGTGTTCGGACGGTTGTAGTATTCGGTTTGGGTTTTGTACCATAGCACGCTTCCTAGATTCATAGATGGATCTAGTCGTGCCTGATTTTTGGCGCAAGTTCTCGCGTAAATTGAGTGTTAACTTATGCACGACTTTGTTAGCCGCTATATCGCGTTCACAATGTGGTGGACCCAGCCAGTTGGCCATATCATTCTTCGGCTATGTGGGCTCTAAGGCCTCATCGTCGAATTCCGGTAATAGCTTGCGCTTTGGATAGCTATTTGTGTGGTAACTTCCACCATACTTTATTTCCTTGTCGAGCACTATGTTCCACCTGCTGTTGAGCGTATCTTGTGCGGCCTTAAGCCTTTGCTTCTGTTTCTTCAGGCTCCTCGCTGTGGCAATAAGCCTTCTGCGGAGGTTTTCTTGTTCCAAGTGCATTTCTGGGATGATGTGTGCATCTTCGTCCGGACTATTTTCCTCCCCCAACGGGGTTTGATGAGGTTTATCCTTGGCGTCGCTGTGTTTGGACGCCGGATCCGTACTATGTTCGCCGTTTGCATCTTGATCGTGCTCTGCCACGGGGGTGGTGCAGTCGTCCTTTCTTGTAGAGTCGACTGGACTGTTATTTCCTCTTGCACTATTATCACTGTTTTTGCTATGGCGGGACTTGGAGCGGCGCCGCTGACATCGGCGCTTGGGTTTCTTGGAGGGGGCATCCTCAGCTGTCTCTTCGCCATTGCCCTCTGTGGGGGTGTCCACCATGTATATGTCATATGCTGAGGTGGCGGTCCAACGCCCTGTGGGTGGTGGTTCCTGTTCGTCTCTAGCGTCGTCGTCCATACCATCGAAGTCCTTGGAGTCGAAGTCGAGCATGTCGGTTAAGTCGTCGACAGTGGCTACTAAGTGGGTGGTGGGTGGGCAGCGAATTTCTTTGTCGTCCGCATCCCATTCTAGCAGGACATAGTTCGGCTAAGGTTCTCCTGATAGGGAGAGAGACCTTAATGAATTTAGCACATCGCCGAAGGGCGAGTGCTGAAAGATATCCGTGGAGGTGAACTCGATGATCGGCGCCCAGTCGGATTTGACGGGTATGGATGTAAGCGGCTCGGAGTCGGTGGCCGGAGATGAATCCAGCGGTTCGGCGACACGACTCTCGTAAGGGGTGAAGTCAGTATCCAGCTCTATCGCCACTGAGAGTGCGGCCTCCATGGCGGGATCCATCCCTCCGCCCTCGGATGGCGCGACTTGCTCCGGATTAATGGCCGGAGTAGTTGCAGATGCTATCTCCTGAACATTGTCCGACGACAGAGTTACGTCATGCTTGTCGCGACTGTGCGGCGCGTCCAACTTGGGCTCGAATCTGTTGAAGATCAAGTCTCCACGGATGTCGGCCGTGTAATTCAAGTTTCCAAATCTGACCTGATGGCCAGGGGCATAGCTCTTGATCTGCTCCAGAGGGCCAAGCGAATTGGCCCGCAGTGCGAAGCTGCCGAATACGAAGATCTGTCCGGGGAGGAAAACCTCACCCTGGACCGCAAAGTTACCGATGATCGAAGGAGCCATCGAGCCTTATGGTGACGGCACAGTGGAACTCTCAATGAAAGCACCAATGTCGGTGTCAAAACCGGCAGATCTCGGGTAGGGTGTCCCGAATTATGCGTCTAAGGCGGATGGTAACAGGAGGCAGGGGACACGATGTTTACCCAGGTTCGGGCCCTCTTGATGGAGTTAATACCCTACGTCCTGCTTGATTGTTCTTGATGATATGAGTATTACAAGAGTTGATCTGCCACGAGATCATAGAGGCTAAACCCTAGAAGCTAGCCTATGGTATGATTGTATGTTGTCCTACAGACTAAAACCCTCCGGTTTATATCAACACCGGGGGGGCTAGGGTTACACAAGGTCGGTTACAAGGGAGGAGATATACATATCCGTATTGCCTAGCTTGCCTTCCACACCAAGTAGAGTCCCATCCGGACACGGGACGAAGTCTTCAATCTTGTATCTTCATAGTCCAACAGTCCGGCCAAAGGATATAGTCCGGCTGTCCAGAGACCCCCTAATCCAGGAGTACCTCAATGTCAATTTGGAGGAAATTAAGGTAAGTATAGGTCATTTTTGAGCTAACATAAGTAATTATGCCATTTTTAGCTAACGTAGGTAAAATGGATCATTTTGGAGCTTACCTAGCTAAAATGGATCATATTGGAGCTAACGTAGGTAAAATGGATCATATAGGAGGTAACCTAGGTAAACTTGCTCATTTTGCAGCTAACCTAGGTAAAATGGATCATATTGGAGAAAACCTAGGTAAAATGGGTCATTTTGGAGCTAACTTAACTAATTATGCCCTTTTTGAGTTAAGTAAGCATATTATGCCATTTTTTACATAAGTAAGCTAAGTATAGGTCTTTATTTAGCTAACCTAGGTAACTAAGCATATTAGAGCTAATTTAGGTAAGTATAGATCATTTTGGAGCTAAGTAAGATAATTATGTCATTTTGTAGGAAGATTGGCTAAGTTTAGGTCATTATGGTAACCATTTTGGAGGAAATAAAGCTAAGTCTAGGTCTTTATGCATTTGGTAGGCAAAACACAAGAGAAATGTTACCGTCATCACGGAGGTGAAGGGCCAGTCTGGTTTACGCCAGTGTCAGACGGAGGTGAAGGGCCGGTGGTGGTCGGGGTTGCGGCACCGCGAGACGGATAAGGATCGGTTGATGCTTGTCGGGAGGCATGCTGCACCAAAGATCATTTGCAATGTCTCGTTACCATGATGCAACTGAAATGTGAATACTAGTAACTAATGACCATTCAAATGAAACCCAGAGTGTCTGCAATAGAAATCTGAGGCATCGGCAGAAGGGTCTGACCATTTTTCTCGTGCACGGTCTGCACATTCTGATTTCACGAGTCAGTGATATTAGTTAGTGATGAAACGAACATTACATGCAGGAGAAACTTACCACGAGGAGCTCGTATAGGGCCCGGTGAGACGCGTCGTTCTGGTTGCTCTCCTCCTCCAGCATCCTAGCCGTCTTGTGCTCCAGCTCGGTCTCCCTCTCCTTGGCCTGCCTGTTTGCCTCTGCCAGAAGCTCCTGGGCCCTAGCCTCGATGGCGAGGTCCACTGGCCATGGTCGAGGTGGCATGTCAGGAAGAGACCTCATGTGGCGCTTCTTGATCTCCGGGAGAATGCTAGGACAACGTATCAGTCCATCCCCAATGGCTACCGAGCCATGTCTCCTCCCATCACCAGATAGCATCACGAGCTCTGTATCAAAAGGACTCTGGCTCGGGTTGAAGTCATCCCCTTTCGTCGCCTTCCCCCAGTCTCTGTACCTCACGAGCTTGTTGTGGGAGGAGATGTTGGTGAATCTCTCTGGATGATCGAGATCATCCTTAGAGAATGCCTTGGCCTTCTTGAACGGGGCCATATGGGCCATGGCATAGAGATCGTACAGCGGTGGCAGTTCCTTCTTGTTGTGTCTCGCCTGAAAGAGAGGAACAACATATTAGTTCAGGGCTGAAGCTAGTCATGAAGAATGAAATTGCATGAATCGTTAAGGGCTGATACCACATACCCAGTGTTCCCCGTACTTAAACAGGTTGGAGCTCCCTTGATGGTGTGGCACCACTCATCCACCAACGCCTCCCAACAGTGCATCAAACCGGCACACCATCTCGGGGGCACCTAAGTTTGGCAAAGAGAAATTTCACCGCTACGCCTACGAATGAAATGAAGGAAACTAAGTACAAGGCCTTAAGAATAGTTAATTACCTTCAAGTACTTCTCCTTACTTAGATACTTGAGGCGGCACTTCTTCTTGGGCTTCCTAATGTTATTCAAGGCGTAGTAGTCTCGAACAGCATGCACCATAGCCTCGTATCGTAAGTTCTGAAGTAGGCACTTGCACTCAGCTTCGAGAACCCTAGCGCCTCCGCCTCATGTTCCTTAGCAACCCTGTAGAAGGTCAGCAATCGAACAAGACAACACTGATTAGTACAATCACTAGGCAATGTTGATTTTTAATTCTGTAAAGTAGAAATTACCCAAAACCACCGCCTCACAATGTCGGCCACCGTTTCGCACATGACACCGTCGACCCTCTCCTCTGGCGGGGCCGAGGCAGCCACGTACAGCTCCCAGCTCATTGCTAGCTATGGAGCCTGACCCTCACCGGGTGATACGTCTACATCGTATCTACTTTTCCAAACAATTTTGCCCTTGTTTTGGACTCTAACTTGAATGATTTCAATGGAACTAACCCGGACTGACGCTGTTTTCAGCAGAATTGCCATGGTGTTATTTTTGTGCAGAAAAAGAAGTTCTCAGAATGACCTGAAAATCAATGGAGATTATTTTTGGAATATATAAAAAATACTGGCGAAAGAATCAATGTCAGGGGGCCCACACCCTGTCCACGAGGGTGGGGGCGCGCCCCCTGCCTCGTGGGCCCCCTAACGCTCCACCGACCTCAACTCCAACTCCATATATTCATGTTCGGGGAGGAAAAAATCAGAGAGAAGGATTCATCGCGTTTTACGATACGGAGCAGCCGCCGAGCCCTAAACTCTCTCGGGAGGGCTGATCTGGAGTCTGTTCGGGGCTCCGAAGAGGGGAATCCGTCGCCATCGTCATCATCAACCTTCCTCCATCACCAATTTCATGATGCTCACCATCGTGCATGAGTAATTCCATCGTAGGTTTGCTGGACGGTGATGGGTTAGATGAGATTTATCATGTAATCGAGTTAGTTTTGTTAAGGTTTGATCCCTAGTATCCACTGTGTTCTGAGATTGATGTTGCTATGACTTTGCTATGCTTAATGCTTGTCACTAGGGTCCGAGTGCCATGATTTTAGATCTGAACCTATTATGTTTTCATGAATATATGTGAGTTCTTGATCCTATCTTGCAAGTCAATAGTCACCTATTATGTGTTATCATCCATTAACCCCGAAGTGACAATAATCGGGATACTTACTAGTGATGACCATAGTTTGAGGAGTTCATGTATTCACTATGTGTTAATGCTTTGGTCCGGTACTCTATTAAAAGGAGGCCTTAATATCCCTTAGTTTCCAATAGGACCCCGCTACCACGGGTGGCTAGGATAAAAGATGTCATGCAAGTTCTTTTCCATAAGCACGTATGACTATATTCGGAATACATGCCTACATTACATTGATGAACTGGAGCTAGTTCTGTGTCACCCTAGGTTATAACTATTGCATGAGGAATCACATCCGACATAATTATCCATCATTGATCCATTGCCTATGAGCTTTTCATATATTGTTCTTCTCTTATTTACTTTTCCGTTGCTACTGTTACAATCACTATAAAACCAAAACTGCTACCGTTGCTTTTATCACTGTTACCACTTCTATCATATTACTTTGATACTAAATACTTTGCTGCAGATATTAAGTTTCCAAGTGTGGTTGAATTGACAACTCAGCTGCTAATACTTAAGAATATTCTTTGGATCCCCTTATGTCGAATCAATAAATTTGGGTTGAATACTCTACCTTCAAAAACTGTTGTGATCCCCTATACTTGTGGGTTATCAAGACTATTTTCTGGCGCCGTTGCCGGGGAGCATAGCTCTATTCTTTGAGTCACTTGGGATTTATATCTGCTTATCACTATGCAGAACTTGAAAGATCAATGAACCAAGATTTTCCCTCAACTACGAGGGGAGGTAAGGGACTGCCATCTAGCTCTGCACTTGATTCACCTTCTGTTTTGAGTAAACTTGCGACACCTATACCTGCTATTCATTCTGATATATCGCAGGTTATTGATGATGCCACCTTTGCTTTGCATGATACTTATGATGAAACTACTTCTATGCTTGATAATACTATGCCATTACGTGAATTTCTTGATGATTAACTTGCTAGGGATAGAGAGAATGAAATTATTGAAACTGATAATATTGATGAAAATGATGATGAAGATTCTCCCCCTAGATATGAATTCCCTATTGTTCCTGAGGGTTATGTTATGGATGAAGAAACTGCTAGAGACCTCTTAGCTTGCAATGATAGATCTGATCTTAAGAAATTATTAGCTAAGCTTAAAGAAAAGTCTTTGAATGCTAGAATAAAATATGACCCTGCTTTTGATACTTCACCTGTCTTTATTACTGATAAGGATTATGATTTCTTTGTCGATCCTGAGTTAATTACTTTGGTTCAATCTGATCCTTTTTATGGCTATGAATCTGAAACTGTTGTGGCACATATTACTAAATTAAATGATATAGCCACCCTGTTTACTCATGATGAGAAAACACGCTATTACTTCATCCTTAAGTTGTTTCCGTTCTCATTAAAGGGTGATGCTAATACATGGTTTAATTCTCTTGATCCTGGTTGTGTGCGTAGTCCCCAGGATATAATTTATTACTTATGTGCTAAATATTTAACCGCTCATAAGAAACAAGCTGCTTTAAGGGAAATATATAATTTTGTGCAAATTGAAGAAGAGAGTCTCCCACAAGCTTGGGGGAGGCTTCTCCGATTACTTAATGCTTTTCCTGATCATCCTCTCAAGAAGAATGAAATACTTGATATCTTTTATAATGGACTAACCGATGCTTCCAGAGACTACCTGGATAGTTGTGCTGGTTGTGTTTTCAGGGAAAGAACTGTTGATCAAGCTGAATTGCTATTGAATAATATGTTGACTAATGAAAATAATTGGACACTTCCTGAAACAACTCCTAAGTCAACTCCAAAGAAAAGGGGTATTCTATTTCTCAGTCCTGAAGATATGCAAGAGGCAAAGAATTCTATGAAATAAAAAGGTATTAAAGCTGAAGATGTTAAGAATTTACCATCTATTGAAGAAATACATGGTCTTGATAACCCGACACAGGTAGTAAAGGTAAATTCTCTCTATAGATTTGATAAATGCGAAATCCCATTTACTAAGTTCTCTAGCCAATGCTTGGATGAGTTTGATGACTTTATGGTTAAACAAGAAGACTTCAATGCTTATGTTGGTAGACAATTGAAACACAATGCTGATATGCTTGAACATTTGAGTGATTATATGTCTAGAGTTAAAGGTGAACTTAAACTTATTAGTAAACATGCTTCTATGGTTACCACTCAAGTAGAACAAGTACTTAAGGCTCAGAATGATTTGCTCAATGAACTAAATAATAAGAAAAATGATAATGCTGTTAGAGTTATGACTAGAGGGGGTAAAATGACTCAGGAACCTTTGTATCCTGAGGGCCACCCTATGTGAATTGAGCAAGATTCTCAGAGAACTAATATTGATACACCTAGTCCTTCTAAAAGGAAGAAAAAGAAAAATGATAGGACTTTGCATGCTTCTAGTGAAACCGTTGTTGACACACCTGAGAATCCCAATGATACTTCTATTTCTGATGCTGAAACACAATCTGGTAATGAACATGAACCTAGTGATAATGTTAATGATGATGTTCATGTTGATGCTCAACCTAGCAATGACAATGATGTAGAGATTGAACCTGTTGTTGATCTTGATAACCCACTATAAAAGAATCAACGTTATGATAAGAGATACTTTGTTGCTAGGAAGCACGGTAAAGAAAGAGAACCATGGGTTCAGAAACCCATGCCTTTTCCTCCTAAACCATCCAAGAAAAAGGATGATGAGGATTTTGAGCGCTTTGCTGGAATGATTAGACCTATCTTTTTGCGTATGCGTTTGACGGATATGCTTAAAATGAATCCTTATGCTAAGTACTTGAAGGATATTGTTACTAATAAAAGAAAGATACCGGAAGCTGAAATTTCCACCATGCTTTCTAATTACAATTTTAAGGGTGGAATACCAAAGATACTTGGAGATCCCAGAGTACCAACTATAACATGCTCAATTAAAGAAACTACGTTAAAACTGCTTTATGTGATCTTGGAGCCGGCGTTAGTGTTATGCCTCTCTCTTTATATCGTAGACTTGATTTGAATAAATTGACACCTACTGAAATATATTCGCAAATGGCTGATAAATCAACTGCTATACCTGTCGGTATTTGTGAGGATGTGCCTATTGTGGATACACACATTACTATTTTAACGGACTTTGTTATTCTTGATATTCCCGAGGACGATAGTATGTCTATTATTCTTGGTAGACCCTTTTTGAATACTGCAGGGGCTGTTATTGATTGCAACAAAGGCAATGTCACTTTTCATGTTAATGGTAATGAGCATAGGGTACACTTTCCAAGGACACAACCTCAAGTCCACAGTATCAATTCTATTGGAAAAATTTCAACAATCACTATTGGAGGTTTTGAATTTCCTCTTCCTACTGTCAAGAAGAAATATGATATTCTTATTGTTGGGGATGTGCATATCCCCGTTGAGGTAACCTAGTGCTATTCGAAAATTCTCCGGTTTCATGTCATTCGAAAAGAGTTTGTTAACAAGACTTGATCAACCTTGTTAGTGGATTCCTTTTGATGAGCATGAGGTGGATGAATTTAGAAAGCACAACTCTCTGTATCCTATTTTTACTTTTTGTTATTTATATTAAATAAAGCAAAAAAAGTATTTTTCTCTCTGTTTTCTGAATTATCCATGCAATAAAAAATACCCCGAAAATAAAAGTTCTCCAAATGCCCTGAAAATGAAATAAGATTTTGTTCTAGAATATTTGAGGATTTTAGGCACTGAGAACATAGCAGGGGGAGCAGCCACATGCCCACGAGGGTGGAGGGCGCTCCCCCTGCCTCGTGGACTCCACGTGGGTCCCCTCCACTTATCCTTGCACCCACACACTTCGGCTTGCTCCAGAAAAAAATCATCCACCAGCTCAAACATGAGTTCTAGCTCATCTTGCTGCCATTTTTGATCTCCTTGCTCAAAGCTCCATTCACAAAACTGCTTTGGGAGATTGTTCTTTGGTATGTGACTCCTCCAGTGGTCCAATTTGTTTTTGTTCTAGTGCTTTATTTATTACAAATTTTTTCTGCTTAGGTGACCCTGTTCTTGAGCTTGCATGTCAAATATATGTGGTCAAAAGTAGTTTTAATGCATGATATAGCCTCTAGACACTTGTAGGAGGAGTTGCTATCAATTTTGTTGAGTTAGGTTCACTTTTATTTTGAGTCACTAAAACTTCTAGAAATTTTTCAGAGGAAGAAATATGTTTAGGAAAATGTACCAAGGTGGTTCCTCAAGGAAGCAAGGCCCAAGGCCTGCACGTGAGCCGGACAATGAACTACCAAGGGAGGCTCAAGTGCGGCCTTGTGAATGGCCGTCAGAGGATTTCATGGTTCAGGCAGGAATTAAGGAGGAGTTTGAAGCATATGTGCGTAACGCTGAACTGGAGGGCTTTGTGGCAGATAAGTGCCCTTAGTACTACTACCTAAATGATTCCTTTGTGAGAAGATTTAAGTTTACATCATCACGCAATTCTCAAACTATCATGTTTGATCTTTATGATAAATCTTATACCATGGACCTTGAAGGTTTTAATACTGCTTGTAAACTCCCATAGTGGGGTAATGTTAGTGAACCTTGCAAATCTGAATATAAAGATTTCCTTGCTAGTATCATTGTGGAGGAATCTAGAGAAATAACACAAGCTACCATAGGGATCATTCATTTTCCTGCCATACATTATTTTGCTCTCTTCATAGGTAGATGCATTAATGGTAAGGATGAAGCATGTCACATGTGTGTTCCTAGTCTTAGTGTTCTCGAGAGTGTTGTATTAGGAGATAGACAATATAACTTGGGAGCTATTATTGCACATAGGTTGCATAATAATAGTATTAATGGAGATCTCTTTGGTGGAATTTATGCAACCCGTTTAGCTGATTTTCTTGAGATACCCATACATGGAGATGATATTAAGTTGCCTCCTGCTTATTTAGATTATAATACCATGGTTCGTCATCAGTTTGTTGAGAGGAACGATCAGTCCCTCTAGTACCGACTAATCTTTGACAAACGACGCACCTCGTCGCTCTCCCTGCTCTTACTTTCTTTGACTTTCAGGCAAAAAGGAGATATGTTATAACCAGGGAGGAGGCGAACGAGTACGAGAGGAGGACTGAGGTAGCCCGCCTCCAGGCTGCAGCCCTTCGGGCAGTAGCTGATGCATCTCAGTACGACCCCATCTTCAACTTCGGATATCCACCAGGCCATCCATGGGCATAGACAAACTTAGGCCAAAAGCCTAAGCTGGGGGGAGTACGTATTTCTCACCGACATCACATTCATGTTCACAGACTCATGCCAGTTGTCGGTGCTCATACTTTTTCATTGTATCATCCATGCTAGTTTAATTTCTTTTTAAGCTTTCTTCTTGTGTGTTTGAAAAACCTTAAGAAAAACCAAAAAAATAGTTGTAACTTTTAGCTAGTTTACTTTCCATGCTTGTAGTAGTAGTAATTAAAAAAGAAAACCAAAAAATATTTCTCGTTCTTCTTCTACTTGTTGGGAGCTTTCCCGTGAAAATAGTTTTGTTCTTTTCTTTTCTTTGGGGGTCGAGAGGAGAAGACCATAATGAAAATGTTGAGTGGCTCTCATATGCGTTATTGTTGATCTAACAAAGAGCCCATATTACCTTGTCTTCTCTGTTGAATTGAATGCTTGCAGATTCCAGCTTAGTCCAATGCACGTGCACTATTATTATTATCCACACTATTCGGTTGTGCAAGTGAAAGGCAATAATGACGATATATGATGAACTGATTGAGATGAGAAAAGCTGGTATGAACTCGACCTCTCTTGTTTTTGTAAATATGATTAGTCCATCGTTCCTGATTCAGTCTATTATGAATGAAACATGTTTGCAATGACAATTAGAGAATATAGTTGCTTATGCCATGCTTAATTAGCTAGGAGTTTATAATGTTTTACCTTGCGTGCCAACATGCTATTAAAATGGTTGTTGTGGCACCCCGGCTTAGAGAAAACCGAAACGCCCCGTATTCCAGCCCAGAGATCGAGGTGAAGTCTTCTGGAATACGACAATACTTAGTTTAGAACAAACCAGCTCTCTATTACAACACGAATATGAATACAAGGTCTCCGATATTACAATGAATAACATCGGCACGGCGACACTACACCAACCACGCTTGCTCTATACAAGCAGCATAACAACTCGAGGTAGCGGAACAACTACTGGAAGTGGAACAATGAAGGGCGATGATGGACTCCAATCCGCAGGGACTCTGGCTGGAACGTTTATCCTACCTCGCGCTCACAGGAACAACACCAACAAGCTAGAAATCCAGGCACGACCTGCAAGCTGGCATGACATGCCAGGTCAGTACATTGAATGTACTTGCAAGCTCACAATAACTAGATGCATTCAAGACAAACAACAACATGGCAATTACAGGTTAAGCAGGAATTATCATGAGATGATCAGAATAACATGGCATGAACAACATGAACATAGTACTGCTAGAACAATATGATGATGACATGAACATATAAATCTGACGATACTAGCATGCAACATGATGACACTATATGCACCGTTTATTCTGTTCGGGTTACCTCATAACCAAACGGTGATCTTTCCGATGATCACAACCATGACCAATACTTGGTCTCAAACGGTGATCTTTCCGGCAATCACTACCAACTTATCTCCTCAATGAAACGGGGTTGTTATTAAACACATTATTATTATTACTCTTGACTCACAATGTGACCGACACGAACTGGGCCCTTATCCGCGAGCATCGCTATCGATAGATTTAATATACACTCTGCAGAGGTTAGTACACTATACCCACACCACGGAACCCAAGGCCTCGCACTCCCATTCGGGTGGACCAATGGCGTTCTCACAAAACCTTCCTATTGCCATGACACTCTCCCGGCCACTCCGACCAACTCCCCTCTAGGCCAGGTCATGGGTGGCCCCGTGCCTACCAAAGGCACCACCGGCCACCGTCATGGCAAAACGGTCCCAAATGGGGACAAGGATCCATACAACAACAATGGGCACAAAAGGTTATGTCTGCTTACCGGGCTAGGGTACCGCACGCCCATAACCTTCCCTCGTTGGAGGCACCGGCGAGAGGCACGACAATCGACCCAGTTAGGACCTTCCCATAAAGGTAAGCATGGTTGCACTGGTCAGCTTGATATGGTGGCACCATGACTCACCCAACAGTTGTTCATGTTCAATTTAATCCGGTTAAACTTGAATGCAAATATGCTGAGCCGTGATAAAATAACATGATGCAATTACAATGCATGAGCATGATATCAACATAGTCATGAGGGTACAACATAACTATCCACTATATCAACAATGAATCATATCCAACTGAGCATGGCATACTAACTAGCATGAACATCACAAGTACATACTTCTCAGAAACATAGCATGACCACTAGCATCAACAATAAATATCATACAAACGCATATCAACAATGCTATCATGCAAGCATTTAACCAACTGGATGCAATTGAACATGCATAACAATGGTACTCGGTACAGACAACAGTCATGCACCGAAGACCATCACCAACATCAACATGCACTACTAGCAAGCATAAGCATAAGAAAGGAATACTAGAAACTAGGAGGGCATGATAACCAGGTGCATAACAACATAGCAAGAAAGTAAGCACTAACCAAGAATCATTACTGAAACAATGATAACCATATTTTAAACAAGCAAACATGTAATAAATAATCAAGTTGAAAATCATGGCTACTGCATGACTACCATGCAAGTGGGTATTGTGGCTTGCCTGGGGGTGAGGGAGACTCCGGGAAGAGGTGTGGTGAAGCCGTGGAACGAACCGTCGGGCGGTTCTTTCACGAAGGGGGCTAATTAGAGGCAAGGGCATATCACAGTATGAACACTTAGTAAAAATGTTACCAAAAGATAGAGCTTGACAAGACGAAGAAGTGAGCGCTGGTTTCACCTCAATCATAGTTACGGTTGCGGAGTTATGAGGTGTGGAAGAAGAAGGACCAATCTGTGAATAATAAGGCAGAGGCGCATATTACAAAATACGCTTTGTGAGCAGAGAAAGCGTATTCCAGTCCGCGGTATAAGAAAATACGTTTTCCAGAGGGGAAAACGCATCTTCGCGATCGAAGGGAAAGAATACGCTTTCGTCAAATGAAAACGTACTCAACGAAAACCCGTTTCCACTTACATGACGTGGTAGTGGCGGGGTCGATGGGCAAAGGATGACATGTGGGGCCCACCTTATCCTTCTCTCTCCTCCCCATGTCTTCTTCTTCCTCCCGTGCCTGGCCAGGACAGAAATCAGAGGAGGAGGACAGGGGTGCTACCGCCGCTGGCCTCGCCGACTCTGGCCGCTCCAGGCCAAGGCAAGGGCACCGGCGGCTTCAGGGTGGCGCACCGCACCCATTCAAAGGAGAACCGGACGCCAGGGATGAGTGGAGTGGAGGGGAAGCCGCGCCGACGGAGGTGGACCTAGAGGCGGCAGTGGTGATGACCTACGGTGATGCAAGGCGCTCCTGCGAGGTATGAGGGGGTAGGGAGGTTCGCCGGGACATGGGGAAGACGTTGGTGGAGACGTGGAAGCATGAGGAGGCTCGGGACGGCCAGACGAGCTGGAGGCCGAACGGCGGAGGCGGTGGCCGGCCTCGGGGCATGCGGCCACGGGGCTCTCCGGGGATGAACGAGTGGTTGGGGCGACTCACGGAGATGAGGGGAACGCGGTGGACCGCTCTGGAGGAGGAGAGGAGGGATGAGGTGGCCGGAACTGAGACGAACTCCGGTGATGGCCGCGGTGGCCGAAGAAGAAAGGGCGAGAATGGGTGGCTCCAGAGGTCAAATGAGGCTTGGAGAGAGGCTGGTGAGGTGCGGACGGGTTCGGGGGTCCTTATATAGGCGCGGGGGAGAGCTCTAGAGCTCAAGAGCGAGCTCCTGACTGAGCTTTAATGGCGGGCAGAGGCAGGACGCGGCACAGGCATGGAGCTAGCAGCGCATTTAAGCCGAACCATGACGAAGCAGCGATGTAGGGCGATGCAGTCAAGCACGGGCGAGCTCCAGGACATGAATGGAGGTCGAGACGAGGAGGGAGGACACGAGCACAGTGGCCGGACCGAGCCAGAGCTTGCACTGTGCGTGACGCCAACGTGATCACCACGGGCACTGGCGCAAATGGTGCGTTCCTACCAGGCCGACCATGTGCAGTAGATAGACCGTCGTGCCCTTTGTCAAAATGAGGAAATAAATCGGTCCAGGGGCAAAGAAGAGATCTGCACTTAGATCCAAAGTAAATCCACAGGAAGGTGCTTGTAACTTGTTGTGGTTAAACCATCTTGGTAACGTGGTAAATAATTTGTCTGATGATTTTCACACACTAAGGTGATGCTGATCACCAAAAATCAGACTAAGGGGAGGAATTTAGATGAGGGTTGTTGTAGAAAGTGCAAAACTGTCCAGAATTAGGGATTTGGATGATACACTCACATACTTGATTGTCATGAGCTGAAATTTGGCAGAGAGTGGTTATATGATGGTATGAAGCTGCTGTAAAGATTTCATGCTATTTGGAAATACCAAAGGGGCACTTGCTTCACAAAGCTACATTCTGGACAGAAACTGGGAAAAATTGCACAAGGCAATTGGATTAACTAATTGAGCTAAAACTTGGTGGAGGGAGTTGATATATGTAGAAGCATGTCCTGGTAAAGTTTCAGCTCAATTGAAGCAATATAAAATATAGTTGCTTCACAAACTGAAAATCTGAACAGAATCTAAGATTTGGAGATGAGCTCACATAGATAAGTTACAGGAGCTCAAATTTGGTGTAGAGTCATTATTTGATCATATGAAGTACCTTGCAAAATTGCAACTCATTTGGATATGCCTAGCTTGTAGTTCCTTCACAATCACTTCCCTCGGACAAGGACTTTGAAAATTTGCTCAGGAATATTTACTAGGCAAATTGAGTTGAATTTTGGCATGAGACAATTTTTTGGACAGGAAAAGATTTCCAAGAAGTTTGGGTTGAATTGGGAAAAGATAAATGGCACTTGCTTCACAATGTGCCATTTAGGACAGAATAGAAAATGAATTTATTGAGCATGATGAGAAACATGGCCAATGATATATTTTGCCATATTTGAGTAAGATGTTACCCAAACAATTTATGAGAATTATTTGGAAATTTTAGGAGTGACATAAATATAGGTTGCTTCACAACCTCGCGTTTTAAAGGGTTATTCCTTTACCAGAAAAGGAATATTCCCAACAAAAGAATTTTGGGTTAGGTCAAGGATGGAAAGGACATGATCATGGGATGATGATGAGGGTGACAAGCCACTATAAAACCTAGGAAGACATGATCTTCCCAAGTTTCAGAACCACACAGCCACGGAAACGCAAAACAAAACAGGAATTCTAGGAAAATCAAAGGAAAAAGAGAAGGGCAAAAATCCAGGCTGTTACAAACCTTCCCCCCATATAGAAATCTCGTCCTCGAGATTTGAGTGCTCAGGGTTAAATAATCTTTCTGACATGAAGAAACCGTTTCCAACTCATGTTTCTTTTATTCATTCTTATATAATATTTCCATTGAATTGGATCTAACCGACTGTCTTGATCTGGGGTGGTTTGCTTCGCCGTATCTGACATTCTGACAGGACGTACCTCATATGTTCCTGTTTATACTGACTCAAGTTTTCTTTCCATATCTGTTGGCTGAGCTAGCATCCGAAATATTATTTTTATGGACATACTTGTCCTTCTTGATATTGATCCTTGCTAGAAATGTTATTCTAGTATCAAGTATTGAGAATATTCCACGGATTTGAGGAGCATATCTTCCCGTGGAACAAAGAATGTCTTCTACCCAGGCATCAGTTTCCTTGAATATATGCATGCCTTCGGGGTTCAAAACAGTGAGGTGGATCATACATGTTTTGCTAACGGGTTCTGACATCTTGCGGGAGTTTCTGACTTATCTTGACTGGCTTCACAGTCTTGAGTATCCAAGTTGTACCAAAGGTTTGACTGTCGCTTGTCGTGACTGATAGAAAAATGCACCATCTCCTGATGATAAGATTTGCAGACTTGATTGGCGGTGATCTTGGCAAAGAATCCCATCCACACATGCTATTCTTTTAATTGCTTACCCTATGCGAGAGATAACAATCCTCAAAGTATGTGTTCTCACACTGATTCTTCATTTTTGCCGGTATCTCCATGGGAATAACAGTCCGTGCGATGCTCCATCGCGGGTGGTGAGGTCAATATATTGAGCTGTCCTGGGTTCGGACTTGCCAGACTCGGGCATTCAATGCTGACAGTGCCAGGTTTATAATATCACCTTGGGGGGCTGATTTCGATAATCACTGCCAAGACTATTGCCCCAATGTTGTATTTCCGTGAATTCTTCCTTATGCGAGAGACTTGCATGGGCGTGGCAGCATACTCATTGAATGAACAAATATCTGATTCTCGAGGCATACCTTTGTTCTGAATGATTTTTGTTTCAGACCAAATTGTCGCAGATCTACCATTTGGAAAACACTGTCATATGCTGACAATTCATAATTTAATGTGTTGTATTAGTGCCGTACAAAAGAATAATGGGCAGCTTGCGTTCGGAAACCACCGGGGTGTCGTGCCGAGGAAGACTGGGTGGCTTATGCTTGAAGCCTTCGGTGGATATCTTCTTAAGGAAAAATGGGGTATCGTACCTCATAAGATTTCCCCCTTAAATACTTTGCTAGGGAAGACTGGGTACCTTATGCCAGAAGCTTTTGCAGTATTTTATCGAGAAGACTGAATATCTTGCATGGGAATCCATTCATTCCCTACCAATGCAGACTGGGAACCTTATCTTTGTATACTTCGTCAATAAATTATGGATAAGGTCATGACTGATTTTCTTGGTGAACGGAATGACATATATATATATATTTTGTCCGTCTGGCAGCTGATTATTTATATGACAGGAATTGTCCGACTGTCCTTACTGAATTCATCGTGCATTTGGACTAACTTCTAGGTGTCGCAATGTTTTAATTTTTCCTTACGGCAGATTCAATCATTGTGCATAGCCGATTCCTTTGACTTGAAATGCATTGTTGGTCCAATTTTGTTCTATTGCCGATTTAATCATTGCTGTGATAAAGTGTATCTCTGACAGGTACTTGTTGCTGAAAGGTCTGATTAGAATACAATTTGTATCCGGATGGATGTCTCCAATGCTGTCAGCTGAAAATCTCATTGCTTTTAACTGAATTTATTGGTGTATATTTGTACTTCTCACGACTTCTTCTCATCCGGTGTCGGTTGAGGAGTAATTTCCATAAGGGGGTAACACCGAGGATTCAAAACAAAGAAGCACGAGAAAACAATTTATTGCAACAAAGCACATAGCAAACAAGCTACAAAGTTGCTCCGCACAAACACACACAAGCATGATACTACAACAGATGCACAAACACTACACGAAGGATTATATCCTACGCTTGAGCAAATGCTCGCGAACTGACGAGGAAGCTAAGGGAGTAGCGAGTGGAACTGCTGACTCCGAAACTCCGGATGGACGAGGCAGAGGGGTTGGAGAAACTGGTGGAGACTGAGGTAAAGCGGCACCAAGCAATCTCCTGGCTTGAGTGGCGTCTCGGACTAACTCGGAAATAAGAAGACACTCGGCCGTCATGTAACGGGACATAGCGAGGATAGCCGGGTCATCTTGAGGGTTGACGGAGGGAAATTGGATCCGCCTAGGATTCTCGACGATGGTGGGATAATATTGATAAGCACGGTTCTCTTGCACCATGCTCTCTTGACGTCGAAGACAGGCGATTGCTGCCATTGCGGCAAGCTGGACGGCACGCTCGGGAGTAGTGTCGTAACCACCGTGGAAACTATAGGTGTGCTTACCGACAGGGATCGGGGCTGACAGATGGACATGAGCAACATACTCCAGGATTCTTCCTCCAGCAGGAGACTAGAATACTTGATAATGAGGTGGGTCTCTAAGGGGATAAATGTTATGCCACATATCGCCAAGGAGGGTGGCAAAGCTGAGCGGTGCAGCAGTGGGACTGAACTCGATGGGAATGACACCGAGAGCTATGGGGAGGGCACTGAACTCATGGAAGTTGACTGCCATCTATGCATGAAATCGGGGTTAGAGGTAACCGAAATAAGACTATATGCCGCAAACAAATGCAACAACCAAATGCAGCAAGCAAGGGTAACAACCAGATCATATACTACCATTTTCTAACATTCCAGCGGACTAGGACGCTCTATAGCCAGACCTGCTCTGATACCAAGCCTGTGGCACCCCGGCTCAGAGAAAACCGGAACGCCCCGTATTCGAGCCCAGATATCGAGGTGAAGTCTTCTGGAATACGCCACTGCTTACTACAAAACAAACTAGCTCTGTATTACAACACGAATATGAATACAAGGTCTTCGATATTACAATGAATAACATCGGCACGGCGAAAATACGCCAACCACGCTTTATCTATACAAGCAGCATAACAATTCGAGGCAGCGGAACAACTACTGGCAGTGGAACAACGAACGGCGATGATGGACTCCAATCCGCAGGGACTGTGGCTGGAACGTTTAACCTAGCTTGCGCACACAGGAACAACACCAACAAGCAAGAAATTCAGGCACGACCTGCAAGCTGGCATGACACGCCAGGTCAGTACATTGAATGTACTTACAAGCTCACAATAACGAGAAGCATTCAAAACAAACAACATCATGGCAATTAGAGGTTAAGTAGGAATTATCATGAGATCATCAAAATAATATGGCATGAACAACATGAACATAATACTGCTAGAACAATATGATCATGACATGAACATGTAAATCTGACGATACTAGCATGCAACATGATGACACTATATGCACCATTTATTCTGTTCGGGTGACCTCATAACCAAATGGTGATCTTTCCGGCGATCACAACCATGACCAACACTTGGTCTCAAACGGTGATCTTTCCGGCGATCACAACCAACTTATCTCCTCAATGAACCGGGGTTTTTATCAAACACATTATTATTATTACCTTTGACTCACAGTGTGACCGACAGGAACTGGGGCCTTATCTGCGGGCACGGCTATCGATAGATTTAATATACACTCTGTAGAGGTTAGTACACTGTACCCACACCACAGAACCCATGGCCTCGCACTCACATTTGGGTGGACCAATGGCGTTCCGACAAAACCGTCCTATTGCCATGACACTCTCCCAGCCACTTCGACCAATTCCCCTCTAGGCCAGGTCATGGGTGGCCCCGTGCCTACCAAAGGCACCAACGGCCACTATCGTGGCAAAACGGTCCCAAACAGGGACAAGGATCCATACAACAACAACGGGCACACAAGGTTATGTCCGCTTATCGGGCCAGGGTACCTCACGCCCATAACCTTCCCTCATTGGAGGCACCGGCGAGAGGCACGACAATCGACCCAGTTAGGACCTTCCCATAAAGGTAAGCATGGTTGCACCGGTCAGCTTGATATGGTGGCACCATGACTCACCCAACAGTTGTTCATGTTCAATTTAATCCGGTTAAACTTGAATGCAAATATGCTGAGCCGTGATAAAATAACATGATGCAATTACAATGCATGAGCATGATATCAACATAGTCATGAGGGTACAACATAACTATCCACTATATCAACAATGAATCATATCCAACTGAGCATGGCATACTAACTAGCATGAACATCACAAGTACATACTTCTCAGAAACATAGCATGACCACTAGCATCAACAATAAATATCATACAAACGCATATCAACAATGCTATCATGCAAGCATTTAACCAACTGGATGCAATTGAACATGCATAACAATGGTACTCGGTACAGACAACAGTCATGCACCGAAGACCATCACCAACATCAACATGCACTACTAGCAAGCATAAGCATAAGAAAGGAATACTAGAAACTAGGAGGGCATGATAACCAGGTGCATAACAACATAGCAAGAAAGTAAGCACTAGCCAAGAATCATTACCGAAACAATGATAACCATATTTTAGACAAGCAAACATTTAATAAATATTCAAGTTAAAAATCATGGCTACTGCATGACTATCATGCAAGTGGGTATTGTGGCTTGCCTGGGGGTGAGGGAGACTCCGGGAAGAGGTGTGGTGAAGCCGCGGAACGAACCGTCGGGCGGTTCTTTCTCGGAGGGGGCTGATTAGAGGCAAGGGCATAATGGTCGTTTTCACGGTGTGAACACTTATTGAAAATGTTACCAAAAGATAGAGCTCGACGAGACGAAGAGGTGAGCGCTGGTTTCAGCTCAATCGGAGTTACGGTTGCGGAGTTATGAGGTGTGGAAGAAGAAGGACCAATCTATGTATATTTTCATCACCAACGGGTCCCTGAGTGGATAAGGCAGAGGCGCATATTAGAAAATACGCTTTCTGAGCAGAGAAAGCGCATTCCAGGCAGCGGTATAAGAAAATACGTTTTCCAAAGGGGAAAACGCATCTTAGCGAACGAAGGGAAAGAATACGCTTTGGTCAAATGAAAACGTACTCAACGAAAACCCGTTTCCACTTACATGACGTGGCAGTGGCGGGGTCGATGGGCAGAGGATGACATGCGGGGCCCACCTTATCCTTCTATCTTGTCCCCCTGTCTTCTTCTTCCTCCCGTGCCTGGCCACAATAGAAAGCAGAGGAGAAGGCCAAGGCAAGGGCACCAGTGGCTTCAGGGTGGCGCGCCGCACCCGTTTAGAGGGGAACCGGACGCCGGGGAGGAGTGGAGAGGAGGGGAGGCCCCGGCAATGGAGGCGGATAGAGAGGCGGCGGTGGTGATGAACTTCGGTGATGCAGGGCGTTCCGGCGAGATATGAGGGGGTAGGAAGGTTCGCCGAGACGTGGGGAAGACGTTGTTGGAGTCGGGGAAGCACGAGGAGGCTCGGGACGGCCAGACAAGCTAGAGGCCGAACGGTGGAGGCAGTGGCTGGACTCGGGGCACGCGGCCACGGGGCTCTCCGGGGATGTACGAGTGGTTGGGGCGACTCACGGAGACGAGGGGAACGCGGTGGACCACTCTGGAGGAGGAGAGGAGGGCTGAGGTGGCCGGAACTAAGACGAACTCCGGTGATGGCCGCGGTGGCCGAAGAAGAAACGACGAGATTGGGCGGCTCCAGAGGTTAAATGAGGCTTGGTGAGAGGCTGGTGAGGTGTGGATGGGTTCGGGGGTGCTTATATAGGCGCGGGGGAGAGCTCTAGAGCTCACGAGCGAGGTCCGGACCGAGCTTTAATGGCGGACAGAGGCAGGACGTGGCACGGGCATGGAGCTAGCGGCGCATTTAAGGAGAACCACGACGAAGCAATGATGCAGGGCGATGCAGTCGAGCACGGGCGAGCTCCAAGACATGAATGGAGGTCGAGACGAGGAGGGAGGAGACGGGCACAGTGGCCGGACCGAGCCAGAGCTTGCACTGTGTGTGACACTAGCGTGATCACCACGGGCACTGGTGCAAACGCCACGTTCTGGCCGGGCCGACCATGTCCAGTAGATAGACCGTCATTCCCTTAGTCAAAATGAGGAAATAAATCGGTCCAGTGGCAAAGAAGAGATCTGCACTTAGATCCAAAGTAAATCAACAGGAAGGTGCTTGTAACTTGCTGTGGTTAAACCAGCTTGGTAACGTGGTAAATAGTTTGTCTGATGATGATCACACACTAAGGTGATGTTGATCACCAAAAATCAGACTAAGTGGAGGAGTTTAGATGAGGGTTGCTGTAGAAAGTGCAAAACTGGCCAGAATTAGGGATTTGGATGATACACTCACATACTTGATTTTCATGAGCTGAAATTTGGCAGAGAGTGCTTATATGATGGTATGAAGCTGTTGTAAGGATTTCATGCCATTTGGAAATACCAAAGTGGCACTTGCTTCACAAAGCTTCATTCTGGACAGAAACTTGGAAAAATTGCACTGGGCAATTGGATTAACTAATTGAGCTAAAACTTTGTGGAGGGAGTTGATATAGGTAGAAGCATGTCCTGGTAAAGTTTCAGCTCAATTGAAGCAACATAAAGTATAGTTGCTTCACAAACTGAAAATCTGAACAGAATCTAAGATTTGGAGATGAGCTCACATGGATAAGTTACAGGATCTCAAATTTGGTGTAGAGTCATTATTTGATCATATGAAGTACCTTGCAAAATTGCAACTCATTTGGATATGCCTAGCTTGTAGTTCCTTCACAATCACTTCCCTCGGACAAGGACTTTGAAAATTTGCTCAGGAATATTCACTAGGCAAATTGAGTTGAATTTTGGCATGAGACAATTTTTTGGACAGGAAAAGATTTCCAAGAAGTTTGGGTTGAATTGGGAAAAGATAAATGGCACTTGCTTCACAATGTGCCATTTAGGACGGAATAGAAAATGAATTTATTGAGCATGATGAGAAACATGGCCAATGATATATTTTGCCATGAGGAAGATATTACCCAAAAAATTTATGAGAATTATTTGGAAATTTTAGGAGTGATAGAAATATAGGTTGCTTCACAACCTAGTGTTTTAAAGGGTTATTCCTTTATCAGAAAAGGAATATTCCCAACAAAAGAATTTTGGGTTAGGTCAAGGATGGAAAGGACATGATCTTGGGATGATGATGAGGGTGACAAGCCACTATAAAACCTAGGAAGACATGATATTCCCAAGTTTCAGAACCACACAGCCACGGAAAAGCAAAGCAAAACAGGAAATCCAAGAAAATCAAAGGAAAAGAGAGGGGCAAAAATCCAGGCTGTTACAGTTGTGATGTGGTATGATGGGGTGGTATCCTCCTTTGAACGATTCGAGTGGCTTGACTTGGCACATGTTCACGCATGTAGTTGAAACAAAATCAAGATAGCCTCCATGATATTTATGTTCATGGTGAATTATATCCTACTCATGCTTGCATTCAGTCTTGATTAATTTTAGTGCATGTTCATGACTGTTGTCGCTCTCTAGCTGGTCGCTTCCCAATCTTCTTATAGCCTTCACTTCTACTAAGCGGGAATACTGCTTGTGCATCCAATTCCATAAACCCCAAAGTTATTCCATATGAGTCCACTATACCTTCCTATATACGGTATCTACCTGCTGTTCCAAGTAAATTTGTATCTGCCAAACTCTAAACCTTCAAATAAACATTCTATTTTGTATGCTCGAATAGCTCATGTATCAACTAGGGTTGTCTGTATCCTCCATGCTAGGCGGGTTATTCTCAAGAGGAGTGGACTCCGCTCCTCACTCATGAGAAAATGGATGGTCACTGGGATGCCCAGTCCCATGCTCAAATGAAATCAGAATAATTGCAAACAAAACTCCCACAGGATTGTTGTTAGTTGGAGGCACCCGTTGTTTCGGGCAAGCCATGGATTGATGCTTGTTGGTGGTGGGGGAGTATAAACTCTACCATTCTGCTTGGGAACCGCCTATAATGTGTGTAGCATGGAAGATATCGAGATCTCTCGGTTGTTATGTTGACAATGAAAGTTTACCGCTCAAAATGTTATTCAACTCTATTTCAAAACCAAGCTCTGGCACCTCTACAAATCCCTGCTTCCCTCTGCGAAGGGCCTATCTATTTACTTTTATGTTGAGTCATCATCCTCTTATTAAAAGGCACCAGTTGGAGAGCACCGCTGTCATTTGCATGTATTATTGTTAGTTTACATTGAGTATGACTTGACTGGATCTCTTTTACCATGAATTACAATGTCTAGTCAGTCCTTTATCTTTAAAGGTGCTCTACAATTATGTTTTGCAGTCTCAGAAAGGGCTAGCGAGATACCATCTTGTTATATCATATTATGATTGTTTTGAGAAAGTGTTGTCATCCAAGATTTATTATTATTGCTCGCTAGTTGATTATGCCATTGATATGAGTAAACATGAGACCTAAATGTTATAGTGAATATGGTTAGTTCATAATCTTTGCTGAAAATTTGAATGTTGGCTTTACATATTTACAACAACAAGAGCAAACAGAGTTTGTAAAAGTTTTTCTTTATCACTTTCAGCTTATCAACTGAATTTCTTGAGGACAAGCAAAGGTTTAAGCTTGGGGGAGTTGATACTTCTCCGTTGTATCTACTTTTCCAAACGCTTTGCCCTTGTTTTGGACTCTAACTTGCATGATTTGAATGGAACAAACCCGGACTGACGCCATTTTCAGCAGAATTGCCATGGTGTTATTTTTGTGCAGAAATAGAAGTTCTCAGAATGACCTGAAAATCAACGGAGATTATTTTTGGAATATGTAAAAAATACTGGCGAAAAATCAACGTCAAGGGGCCCATACCCTGTCCATGAGGGTGGGGGCGCGCCTACCCCCCGGGCGTGCCACCTGCTTCATGGGCCCCCTGACGCTCCACCGACCTCAACTCCAACTCCATATATTTGTGTTGGGAGAGAAAAAAATCAGAGAGAGGGATTCATCACATTTTATGATACGGAGCCGCCGCCAAGCCCTAAACTCTCTTGGGAGGGCTGATCTGGAGTCTGTTCGGGGATCCGAAGAGGGGAATCGGTCGCCATCGTCATCATCAACCTTCCTCCATCACCAATTTCATGATGCTCACCGCCGTGCGTGAGTAATTCCATCGTAGGCTTGCTAGACGGTGATGGGTTGGATGAGATTTATCATGTAGTCGAGTTAGTTTTGTTAGGGTTTGATCCCTAGTATCCACTATGTTCTGAGATTGATGTTGCTATGACTTTGCTATGCTTAATGCTTGACACTCGGGCCTGCATGCCATGATTTCAGATCTGAACCTATTATGTTTTCATGAATATATGTGAGTTCTTGATCCTGTCTTGCAAGTCAATAGTCACCTATTATGTGTTATGATCCGTTAACCCCGAAGTGACAATAATCGGGATACTTACAGGTGATGACCGTAGTTTGAGGAGTTCATGTATTCACTATGTGTTAATGCTTTGATCTGGTATTCTATTAAAAGGAGTCCTTAATATCCCTTAGTTTTCAATAGGACCCCGCTGCCATGGGAGCGTAGGACAAAAGATGTCATGCAAGTTCTTTTCCATAAGCACATATGACTATATTCGGAATACATGCCTACATTACATTGATGAACTGGAGCTAGTTCTGTGTCACCCTAGATTATAAATATTGCATGAGGAATCGCATCCGACATAATTATCCATCATTTATCCATTGCCTACGAGCTGTTCATATATTGTTCTTTGCTTATTTACTTTTCCGTTGCTACTATTACAATCACTATAAAACCAAAACTACTACCGTTACTTTTATCACTGTTACCACTACTATCATATTACTTTGCTACTAAATACTTTGTTGCGGATATTAAGTTTCTAGGTGTGGTTCAATTGACAACTCAACTGCTAATACTTGAGAATATTCTTTGGCTCCCCTTGTGTCGAATCAATAAATTTGGGTTGAATACTCTACCCTCGAAGACTGTTGCGATCCCCTATACTTGTCGGTTATCACCAGGCAACGTGACCCACCCCGGGAAGTTGTGCCGGACTAGAGTACCAAGGACCTGGTTGGGCCTGCGGACACGATCGGGGTGTATCCAACCCCTGCAGTATGACAAGGCCAACACATTAGATATTAATTTGAAGAAACATGAAGGACAAAGGTTAAAACAAAGTAAATGCACTTACTTCTCCCCGTTAGCCTGAATCAACCACGTCTGATCGCGGGTCACCGGCACGGCCGGGAGCTTCGTACCGCCACGCTGGTACACCTTCTTGCCCTTCTCAACCAGCTCGCCATCGCTAAAACTATCGTTAGACCAGGTCTCCTCGCCATCAGCATGGCCACTAGTCTCCGGAGTCACCTGGGATGAAGACTCTGGGACCGGAGTCTCGTGGGATGAAGACTATGGGGCCCGAGTCTCCTACAACAAAGGCTTGGCGACACGAGGCTCGTCAGTCCGACGCTCGTGGACCGGAGTCCGAGATGGGTCCAACTCTGACGGCTCCACCTGAGATGGAACACTCCGGTGGTCCGGAGAATTAGCTTCTGGTGGCAGCGAGGAAGGCACAACAACCTTCCTACCTCTCCCTCCGCCACGTCCACCTCTAGATCCCCTCTTCCTCTTCCCCCAACCTCTCCTGACCAAGGAAGAAGGGCCTGCTAGTGTCGCCATGCTATCTACGAGCGCTCTACGAAGCTGATGGGGTGGAATATAGCCACCCCTCCCAGCACGCGTCGATGAAAAAGGAGGCTCGGAGCGCTCTTGCCCCGCACCCACCATCTGTCAACACCTGCAATGACAATGAGTAAACGAAATTAGTCTATACCTACTAATAAAGTAAAGTGCGTTTCGCCAATTTTTTCATCCGTTCACCGCCGAAAAGTTAAAAAAAACTATTATATCCGAGGTGGTACTAAATTCTTATGCATTCCTCTATTGAAAAAAAGTTTCTCCAGAATTCTGTACATGGGCCGCGCGCTGTGGTCCAGCAAAGCGAGCCCACTTGTTTTTCTCCCATGCAGCTGGGAAATTCTATTTTTCGCACAGGGCCACAAATAGTCAAAGCTTCGCACTGGACAACCAATAACGTGGTGGCCCATGTTTATTTGTTTATGTGTTTTACTTCTATTTTTATTCTCCATCACCTGTCTATCTTTTCCCTTCTAAGTTATTTTTCTTATAGAATTTATTTTAGAAATTCAAAATTCTCAAAAATGTTCAGAATGTAAAAAAAATCATATTTGAGAAAATGTTCAGAATTCCAAAATGTTGTTGTTATGTCGAAAAATATTCGAATCTTGAATTTTTTTTTCATTTTTTAAAAAACATTTATTGTTTTTCAAAATTGTTCGAGATTTCAAAAAAGAAAATGACATTTTAGAAAATGCTCCAATTTCGAAAAAAATCTTGGTTATGTGAAATTTTCACAATTCAAAATAATGTTCACATATAAAAGATACACATTTTCTAAAAATGTTATGAATTTTCAACACATGTTCCCTTTTTAAAAAAATATTCAAAAATTCAAATAATATCCATGTTTTTTGGTGTTTTTAGAAAATATTTGTGAATTTAAAAAGATGTTCCTGTTTCAATTTTTGTTCACCTTTTTCTAAAAGTGTACATAGTTTTGAAAAACCTGTTCAGAATTTAAAAAATGGTTCATGTTTCCTACAATATTCAGGTACTTCATACCTTAAAATCTCCTCGGTTGAAAGGAAAAGTAGATTAAATAATCCATGAGCCTTCTCTAGCATAAGATGATGTAACAAAATTCTCAAATGCCCTTGATCAATAAATGGAAAAATAGCGAATTGATGACTTCACCCCCCACGAAACTGAGAAGCTAAATGTTCTTTTTTCACATGCACACAAGGTTTTGCTTGCACATATAATTCTCACTAAATTAAATGCATATAATTTTTCCTCCCGTTGCAACGCACAGGCATATGTGCTAGTACAACATAAACATAATAAAAAAATTGGTGGGTGAAGACAACACCTAAAAAATCCATCAAAAACCCTTTTCCGATATTTCAAGCTTTTGGAATATTTACAAGTATGACATATTTGGTTATCTTGCCAAGTATCATCTCTTGGAGAACAAGATGACATCACCATCACACTAATTAACCTAACTAACCTAGAAACTAACCTAGAAGCTAACCTAGTTAACCTAGTCTAAAGATAACTAACCTAGAAAATCTAACTAACCTAGAAAATCAAACTAACATAACTAACCTAGAAAATCTAACTAACTTAGAAAATCAAACCAACCTAACTAACCTAGAAACTAACCTAGAAGCTAACCTAACTAACCTAGTCTAAAGATAACTAACCTAAAAAATCTAACTAACCTAGAAAATCAGACTAACCTAACTAACCTAGTAATCTTCTCCTCCTTTTCTTCTTCTCCTCCTCCTCCTCCTCCTCTTCTTCATCTTCTTATTCTTTTTCTTCTTCTTCTTCTTCCTCTTTTTCTTCTTCTTCTTCCCCTTTCTACTTATTATACTTTTCTTCTTCTTTTTTCATATTTTTTTCACTTCCTTTAATTATGACTATTTAACTAAACCTAACACTAATGTAATATAATATAATTTAATCTAGCTAACTATATATCTAATATATCTATTATCTAAAACAGAAAAGAAAAAACAGAAATAAAAAACAGAACTCATCCTCCTCTTTTTCTTCTTCTTTTCCTCCTCCTCCTCCTCCTCCTCCTCCTCTTCTTCTTCTTCTTCTTCTTCTCCTTCTTCTTCTTCCCCCTTTCTACTTATTCTACTTTTCTTCTTCTTTTCACATCTTTTTTTCACTTCCTTTAATTATGACTATTTAACTCAAACCTAACACTAATCTAATATAATTAAACCTAAACTAATTAAACCAAAACCAAAACTAGTCTTAATGTTACTCTCCAGTGTGACTAGTCTTATGGGAAAAGCCGGGGAAGAGACGGCTTATTTTTTAAGCCGCCAAAAGAACTGGCCCTAGGAGTAGTAGCTAGGGATACTATGAGTAGCAGCCAGGGATCGAGTGTGCGAGATGAACTGGAGAAAGTAAATGCAGAGATATGAAATGCACAAAATATGGAGGGATGTGATGGTTGCTTGTCCGTTTATTTTAGCAGGCCACTTATTACTGGGAGTGGTTGGGTTTTGTGATATGAAGGCTTTACTGCCGCGCCACGAGCGGGGTGAGACTCCCGTGAAGCGCCACCCTCTACACTAGTACTACATCGGTCGTGGTTTATTAGTCCCCCATTGAATTTGACTGAAGGTTTAACTAACAAAATGTTAGTGCATGTTAACAAAAACTATATCGTTGGATTCGTATTTAAACATAGTTTTCAATGATATAATTTTATGTGACTTGCATGAGAATTTATCATACTATATACTTCCTCCGTTCCTAAATATTAGTCTTTGGAGAGATTTCACTATGGACCACATACGGAGCAAAATGAATGAATCTACACTCTAAAATGTATCTATATACATCGGTATGTGGTTTATAGTAGAATCTCTACAAAGACTTATATTTAGGAACGGAGGGAGTATAACGTTAGTCAAATTTTTGGTTGTAATAATCTATAGTAAGGTGCCCGTGCGTTTCACGGAACAGTGAAATGCATTGATCAGGGATTTGTTTATTTTGACAAAGGATGTGGGGGTCATCTCATGTGTAACGGGTATCGATAGGTTTCTTAGGATATTATTTCATCTCTAGAGCTCACAAACATCCGGGTGAAATATAAAAAAAATATCTTTTGCAAACAAAAGCGTTCAACTATTCAACCTCCATCCAAAACTTGTGAAGAAATAACACTTATTGTGCTTTGCAAGAAATGATCTTTAACAATTAGTTTTTGAGTATCGATTGTTATACATGTTGGCTACAGATGACATGGCACTTTCTTATAGTCACCATTTGGCTATACTTTTAAGTATTCACCATGCTCGTATACACCTAGACGGAGGGATTAAATCAGGATGATTTGGAAGGGGGCAGAGGAGATGTAAGAAATGGTTCATCATAAGTCTTTCACGAGTACTGCAGTAAAAATTCTCAGTTAATCTCATAAATGGCAAGCAAGAACTCTAATGGAGCAAAAGAATACATGGAAGATTCTATACTAAACCATAAATCGATATACTTTTATTCAAGAGCGATACTCTAATAGAGCAAGATCATGCATGGAAGGTTCTATACTATATAAATAAGAAGTCTCCACATGCTTAGACAGCGGATTACATTGAGCGAAGACTAATGATCAACATTTAACTTGGTAATCCATATGTCCATGTGAACCTCCTTGGGGTCCCCGTGCATCATGTTAGTGGGGATATCATACCATGCATTTTCCAAGTCCTCATTGGCGGGAAGGTCCCAGCTTGGCACAGTCCTATTCAGCGTTATGGAGCGGGTGTGGCCCACGTACCTCTAAGGGCCAGTAACAGTGAGCACGCACCCATACATCGGCCTTATGTCGGTATCAGCATCAGCGGCGTCGCCCCTGATGCACACTACATAGACGGGGCGGCGGCCTACGCGGGCCTCGCCGGTGCCCACGATCAAGAGGAAGACGATGCCGTCCTCCTCCGAGACTAGCAGGTGGCGGTGATCCTCTAGCGACTCCGACATGGCGAACGGGTAGCACGTCTCGTACTTGATGTTCTCCGCAAAGGGCTAGTAGTGATCGCCGGACGGCTGCATGAGGTGAAGCACAAGGTCCGCCAGCAAGCCCAAAAATGACATTGGGCATCGATACGGCTCTAGTGTATCTACTTTTCCTCATGCTTTTCCTCTTGTTTTGGACTCTAATTTGCATGATTTGAATGAAACTAACCCTGGACTGACACTGTTTTCAGCAGAACTACCATGGTGTTATTTTTGTGCTTAAATAAAAGTTCTCGGAATGTAACGAAACTTTACGAGGATTTTTTATATCAATAATAAGAATTTCTAGAGCCAAGACCTACCGGAGAGGGGCCCCTGGGTGGCACAACCCACCAGGGCGCGCTGCCTTCTCCTGGCCTGCCCAGGTGGGCTGTACCCACCTGGTGGCCCCACAGACCTCAACCATGACACTATAAATTCCTATTTTTGGAGAAAAAATGGAGGAGAAAGAATTATCATGATCCATGAGACGGAGCCGCCGCCAAGCCATGTTCTTCGCCGGGAGGGCAGATCTGGAGTCCGTTTGGGACTCCGGAGAGGGGGACCTTCGTTCTTCGTCATCACCAACCCTTCTCCGTCGCCAATTCCATGATGGTCCCCACCGGAAGTGAGTAATTCCATCATAGGCTTGCTGGTCGATGAGGAGTTGGATGAGATTCATCATGTAATTGAGTTAGTTTTGTTAGGGCCTGATCCCTAGTATCCACTATGTTCATAGATTGATGTTTCTATGACTTTGCTATGCTTAATGCTTGTCACTTTGGGCCCGGGTGCCATGATTTCATATCTGAACCATTTATGTCGTCACCATTATATCCATGTTCTAGATCTGATCTTGCAAGTTATAGTCACCTACTACGTGTTATGATCCGGCAACCCCGGTGTGACAATAACCAGGCCCACTCCCAGTGATGACCGTAGTTTGAGGAGTTCATGTATTCACTATGTGTTAATGCTTTGTTCTGGTTCTCTATTAAAAGGAGGCCTTAATATCCCTTAGTTTCCAATATGGACCCCGCTACCACGGGAGGTTAGGACAAAAGATGTCATGCAAGTTCTTTTAGTAAAGCACGTATGGCTATTTATGGAATACATGCCTACATCATATCGATGAACTGGAGCTAGTGGCTTATCGCCCTAGGTTATAACTGTCACATGATGAATATCATCCAACAAGTCACGGACCAATGCCTACGAACTTTTCCATATTGTTTCTGCTAAGTTACTACTGCTATCATCACTGTTACACTTGCTATAAGGTTACTACCATCACTGTTACTGTTACTATTGATGTTGTCACTACTATCAAAACTATCAAACTACTTTGCTACTGATCACTTTGCTGCAAATAATTAATCTCCAAGTGTGGTTGAATTGACAACTCAGCTGCTAACACCTTCAAATATTCTTTGGCTCCCCTTGTGTCGAATCTATAAATTTGGGTTGAATACTCTATAAATTTGGGTTAAATATCCTTTGGCTGCTAATACGTTTTCTGGCGCTGTTGCCGGGGAGCATAGCTATATTTGTTGAGTCACTTGGGATTATTATCATATTATCACTATGAAGAATCCGAAGGATCCAAAGACTAAGATATTTCCCTCAAGGATGAGGGGAGGTAAGGAACTGCCATCCAGTTCTGCTTTCGATTCACCTTCTGTTATGAATAAACTTGCAACACCACCACATGCTATTAATTCTGATATCTCACAAGTTATTGATGATGCTACTTCTACTATGAATGATGCTTATGATGATGCTAGTACCTTGCTTGATAATGATGATGTGCCACTTGGTGAATTTCTTGATAAATAAATTGCTAAAGTTATACAACATGATATTGTTGAATCTGATGATGAGCTTGAAACTGAATCTCCTAAAACACCTACTAGAAGTAGCCTTCCTAGATATGAATTGCCTAAGGTACCGGAAGGTTATGTTATGAAGGAAGAAACAACTAGAGATATTCTTGCTTGCAATGATAGAGATGATCTAGAGAAATTACTACACAAGTATAAAGAAAAATCTCTGAATGCCAGAATAAAATGTGATCCTAAGTTTTCTACTTCACCTATCTTTATTGATGATAAGGATTATGAATTCTCTGTCGACCCAGAGTTAATTACTTTGGTTGAATCTTATCCTTTCCATGGTTATGAAACTGAAACTGTTTTGGCACATCTTACTAAGTTGAATGACATAGCAACCCTTTTTACTCATGATGAGAAAACTCGCTACTACTTTATTCTCAAATTATTTCCTTTCTCATTAAAGGGTGATGCTAAAGCTTGGTACAACACTCTTGCTCCTGGTTGTGTTTGTAGTCCCCAGGATATGATTTATTACTTCTCTGAAAAATATTTTCCTCCTCATATGAAACAAGCTGCCTTACATGAAATATTTAACTTTGTGCAAACTAAAGAAGAGAGTCTCCCGCAAGCTTGGGGAAGGATTTGCCAATTACTTAATGCTTTGCCTGATCATCCTATTGAGAAAAATGAAATACTTGATATCTTCTATAATGGACAAACTGATGCTTCTAGGGACTTCCTAGATAGTTGTGCTGGTTGTGTTTTCAGGGGACGAACTATTGGAGAAGCTGAAGAATTATTGAATAACATATTGAAAAATTATGATGATTGGACTATTCCTGAACCACCGCCTAAACCCACTTTGAAGAAGAGGGGTATATTGTATCTCAGTCCCGAAGATATGCAAGAGGCAAAGAAATCTATGAAGGAAAAAGGTATTAAGGCTGAGGATGTTAAAAATTTACCTCCTATTGAAGAAATACATGGGCTTAATACACCACCAAAGCCTAAGGTGGTAGAGGCAAATTCTCTTATGAGGTTTAATGATAATGATAATCCTCACAATATGCATCCTGGTCAATGCCTTTATGAGTTTGAAAATTATATTAGAAAACAAGATCACTTCAATGCAAATGTTATGAAACAATTGAAATATAATTCTGATATGATTGCTCGCTTGAGTGACTTGTTGTTTAGAATCTCAAATGATGTTAGAGGTGTTGGAAAACATGCTTCTATGGTTCAAACTCAATTAGAACAAGTTGCTAAATCTCAAAGAGAATTGCTTGATGAAATGAGTCACAATATGCATGACTTAGTTGTTAGAGTTGCAACTAGAGGAGGTAAAATGACTCAGGACCACTTTATCCTGAGGGACACCCTAAAAGAATTGAACAAGATTCGCAAAGAGCTAACACTAGTGCACCTAGTCCTTCTAGGAAGAAAAAGAAAAAGAAAAATGATAAGACTTTGCACACTCCTAGTGAACCTGAAATAGAGAAACCTCCTGATAACGATAATGAAATTTCTATCTCTGATGCTGAAACTCAATCTGGCAATGAAGACTCACCTACTGATAATGAAAAAGTTAATGATGAGGTTCATGAAGACTCTCAACCAACCAATGATAAAGAACCAGATAATGATGTTGAGATAGAACTACCTGTTGATCTTGATAACCCACAAGCTAAGAACAAAAGATATGACAAAAGATAATTTGTGGCTAGAAAACACGATAAAGAAAGAGAAACGTGGGTTCAAAAACTTATGCTTTTTCCAACCAAGTCAACTAAAAATAATGATGGTGAAGAATTTCAACGCATTGCTGAAATGCTGAGGCCAGTCTTTTGCGTACTCGCTTGACTGATATCTTGAAAATGCCTCCTTATGCAAAATATATGAAAGACATCATCACAAATAAGAGAAAAATACTGGGAGATGAAATCTCCACTATGATTGCTAATTATACTTTTAAGGATGGAGTACCTAAAAAACTTGGAGATCCCGGAATACCAACTATACCTTGCTCCAACAAAAAGAATTATCTGAAAACTGCTTTGTGTGATTTAGGAGCTGGTGTTAGTGTTATACTTTTCTCTATAAAAGACTTGACTTGAATAAACTCACACCTACTGAAATATCTTTGCAAATGGCTCACAAATCAACTGCCATACCTATCGGTATCTGTGAGGAAGTGCCCGTTGTTGTTGCTGATGTTACTATTTTGACTCACTTTGTTATACTTGAGATGCCCGAGGACGACAACATGTCAATTATCCTTGGTAGACCCTTCTTGAATACTGCAGGGGCTGTTATTGATTGCAATAAAAGCAAAGTTACTTTTCTTATTAATGGCAATGAGCATACGATGCACTTTCTGAAGAAACAATTCCAAGTAAATGGTATTAATGTTATTGAAAAATCTCCGACAATCACTATTGGAAGTTTTCCAATACCTCTACCTACTGTCAAAAAAAATGAAATGCTTATTGTTGGGGAAATGCATATCCCCATTGAGGTAACTTAGTGATTTACAAAAGTTCTTAGGTTTCATGCTAATCGAAAGTGGTTGTTAATAAGACTTTATCAACCTTATTAATGGATCATTTTTGAACAGTATCAAGTTGATGAATTTAGTAAGCACTACTTTCTGTCCCTACTTTGTATTCTTTGTTTTTATTAGTTAAATAAAATAAAATGCCATGTTTTATCTGTTTTCTGAATTTCCCGTGCAATAAAAAATGACCCAAAAATAAAAGTTCTCAGAATGCCCTAAAAATTTAATACAATTTTTTCTGAATATTTGAGAATTTTTGGTGCAATAAACATCAGAGGGAGGTGCACCAGGTGGGCACAACCCACCTGGGCGTGCCAGCACCCCCAAGCGCGCCTTGGTGGGTTGTGGTCCCCAGTTGGGCCCCTCACTTACCTCTTCATACCACATCATCACTTACCTCCAGAAAAAATCCCCATTGCTCTCTCTCTCTCTCCCGTGTTCTTGATCTCAAACCCGCGGATTTCGATCGCTTTGCTAGAAGCTTCCTTTCCGAAAATGTTTCGGGGGATTGTTGTTTGGTATGTGACTCCACCATTTGTCCAATTAGTTTTTGTTTTAGTGGCTTATACTTTGAATAATTATCTACTCTTGGTGTTGCTAGATGTGCTTGCATGTTGAATTCTTAGTGTTCTAAGTAGTTTGAATGCTTGCTATGTCTTCTATGTATCCCTATGAGAAGTTGCTATCAATCTTACAAATTTTTGTCACTTCAAAAAAAATTATTTTCAGAAAATTGTATGCAGACATGAATATCTTCAGGAAGTTTGGCTCTAAGAAGAACTCCAAGGGTGATATTGGGGAGTCTTCTGACAATGATCTCCACCCTCAGAGGTTGGCGGAAGTACGGCCGTGCGAATGGCCACACACCCCGTTCCTACAAGAGGCTGGAATTCTTAAGGATTTCATACAATATATTGCTAATGCCGGCCTCACCGACTTCATCACAGATGAGTGTGACCAGCACCACATCCTCACAAACATCTTTTTTCAGAGCTTTACTTTCTTGCCTAGAAATAATCCCCTTGAAGTGAGCTTTGATTTATATGCTAAAAACCATAAGATACCACTTACTGAGTTTTGTGACATATGCATGATCCCGTCTGATGGGAGCTTGGCTGAGCCTAGGCCGGCCGAGTTTGAGGCCTTTTATCGCACTCTAACAGTGGGTGGTGAGAGAGGAGTGTCAGCCATCACTGCCGCTGGCTTACATTTTCCCGCTGTTCGTTACTTTGCACTTTTTATTACCAAATACTTGCTTTGTATGGAGAAGGTAGGTGCACTTAGTTCACTAGACCTTGTTGTTTTACGTCGTGCACTGGAGGGCGACAACACGCATAGCTTGGGAGCTATTGTGGCTCGTCGCCATCTTAATAAAACTCAGGGCAAAATACGTGGTGGGATTTATACTACTCGTTTGGCGGATCACTTCGAGGTTGAGATACGCCCTCATGATTTCCCTCTAACCAAAGTTTACCTAGACCGTGCAGCCATGGATCACCACCATTTTACCGATATCGAATCTCCTCACATCCCCATTCCGTATAACCTGGTTTTTAGTGTGAGGACTCATGATGTTATTCTATTGCCTGCTCCTACTTTGTTTGATCATGTTGCCAGGGGTGGATATAGGATTATGACTATAGAGATCATCGCCTATCGGAATGCTCAGGCGGCTGACAAGGCAGCATAGGAGGAGCCTCCATAGTGGGATCAGTGGATGCCCGCTCCTTGGCAGTGGTATGAGTGGACGCCTGCTCCTTAGGATCCATGCTATCCTCCAGGCTACTGATCGACTACCAACTTAGGCCAAAAGCCTAAGCTTGGGGGAGTACGTGTCTCTCACCAACTTTACATTCATGTCCACTTATTCCAATTGTTGGTGTTTAGACTTTTTCATTGTATCATCCACTTAGATTTATTTTCTTGCTTTCTTCTTGTGTGTTTGAAAAACTTTAGAAAAACCAAAAAATTAGTTGTAGTTAATTTACTTTCTATGCATGCTTAGTAGTAGTACTAAAAAGAAAATCCAAAAAGATGTCCTTGTTCTTCTTTTGCTTGTTGGGAGCTTTTCCGTGTAAATAGTTTTTCTCATTTTTGCTTTTACCTTTATTTGCTTGCTAAGTAAAAACCGAAAACTCCAAAAATAATTCAGTGTGTTTCTTTGAATTTCTTTTCTTTTATTCGAGTTGTACCTAGCAGAAGACCACGATGAAAATGTTGAGTGGCTCTCATTTGAATAATTGTTGAACTAATAGAGAGCCCATTTTACCTTGTCTTCTTCTGTTGAATGAAATGTTTTGCAGATTCCACCTTAGTCCATGGCACTCTTGCACTATTATTATTTTCATATCAGTCGGTCATGCAAGTGAAAGGCAATAATGACGACATTTGATGAACTGGTCATGGCAAAGAGAAACGGGTATGAACTCGGCTTGTTCTGTTTGTGTAAATATGTTTAACCTAGTATCCATGATTCAACCCATTATGATTAAACATGTTTGCAATGACAATTAGAGATTATAGTTTCTCATGCCATGCATAAGTAGCTGGGAGTTAATAATGATTTATCTTGGATATCAACATAGCGTTAAGATGATTGTGATGTAGTATGATGATATGGTATCCTCCTCCGAATGTTCAAGTGGCTGGACTTGGTACATGTTCATGCATGTAGTTGAATCAAAACCAACATAGCCTATATAATGTTTACGTTCATGGTGTTCATATCCTCCTCATGCTAGTGTCCAATGTTACTTACGCATAATGTATGGTTATGATCGTTGTTTCTCTCTAGATGGCCGCTTCTCAATCTAAATTGCTAGCCTTCGCCTATACTAAGTGGGGACTCTGCTTGTACATCAAAACCTTGAACCCAAAGTTATTCCAGATGAGTCCACCATACCTACCTATATGCAGTATTACCCTGCCGTCCTAAGTAAATTTGCATGTGCCACCTCTAAAAACTTCTAAAAATTATCTGTTTTGTGTGCCTGGATCGTTCATGGAATGACAGGAGGTGGTTGATATCTTCCATGCTAAGCGGGTAATTCTCAGGTCAAGTGTTTATTCACTCTCTATCGCATGAGAAAATGGGTGGTAATAGGGATTCGCAGTCCCGAACTCAAAAATGCAAATAATTAAACAAAACTCCCTCGGGACTATTGTTGGTTTGGACGGCACCCGTTGTTTCGGACAAGCCATGGAGTGTGATTGTTGGTGGAGGGGGAGTAAACCTTTACTTTTTCGCTTGGGAACCACCGCTAGCATGCTTAGCACGGAAGATGTTGATAACTGATGGTCATGAAGTAAATGAGAAAGGTGCATGTCTCAAAATATCATTTATCTATTTTAAAAATTGAGCTCTAGCACCTCTACAAATCACTGCACCCCCTACGAAGGGACTATCTATTTACTCTTATGTTGTGTCATCACCTTCTAAAACAAGCGTCCGAAACTGAGTAGAGCACAGCGGTCATGATTTATGCATTGTGTGTAGCTAATGTTGGGTGGATCATGACTGGACCTTTTCTACCATGAATTACAATGTTTAGTCGCTACTTGAAGTTTGGAGGTGCTCTGCATTTATGTTTTGCGGTCTCAGAAAGGGCTAGCGAGATACCACTATTGTCTTATTATATCATGGTTGTTTTGACAACGTGTTGCCATTTGGGATATCTTGTTATTGCTCGCTAGTTGATTATGTCATTGATATGAGTCATTATAATCTTTAACAGTTATTGTCGACATGGTTAGTTATAATGTTGGCTGAAAACCTGGGTGTCGTTTAAGCTTATTTATGCAAACAAGAGCAAAAGAGTTCGTAAAAGTTTTTCTTTCTCACTTTTAGTTTATCAACTAAATTGCATGAGGATAGGCAAAGGTTTAAGCTTGGGGGAGTTGATACATCTCCAACGTATCTACTTTTTCTCACACTTTTCCTCTTGGTTTGGTCTCTAATTTCCATGATTTGAATGAAACTAACCCCGGTACTGACGCTGTTTTCAGCAGAACTACCATGGTGTTGTTTTTGTGCAGAAATAAAAGTTCTCGGAATGGAATGAAACTTTGCGAGGATTTTTTTATATCAGTAATAAGAATTTCTGGAGCCAAGACCTACCGGCGAGGGGGCCCTAGGTGGGCACAACCCACCAGGGCGCGCCCCCTCTCCTAGCGTGCCCAGGTGGGTTGTACCCACCTGGTGGCCCCGCAGACCTCAACCCTGACACTATAAATTCCTATTTTTGGAGAAAAAAATAAAGGAGAAAAAATTATCACGATCCACAAGACGGAGCCGCCGCCAAGCTTTGTTCTTCCTCGGGAGGGCAGATCTGGAGTCCGTTTGGGACTCCAGAGAGGGGGATCTTCGTTCTTTGTCATCACCAACCCTTCTCCATCGCCAATTCCATGATGCTCCCCGCCGGGAGTGAGTAATTCCTTCGTAGGCTCGCTTGTCGGTTAGGAGTTGGATGAGATTCATCATGTAATCGAGTTAGTTTTGTTAGGGCCTGATCCATAGTATGCACTATGTTCTTAGATTGATGTTGCATTGACTTTGCTATGCTTAATGCTTGTCACTTTGGGCTCGGGTGCCATGATTTCAGATCTGAACTGTTTACGTTATCACCATTATATCCATGTTCTAGATCCGGTCTTGCAAGTTATAGTCACCTACTACGTGTTATGATCCAGCAACCCCGGTGTGACAATAACCGGGCCCACTCCTAGTGATGACCATAGTTTGAGGAATTCATGTATTCACTATGTGTTAATGCTTTGTTCTGGTTCTCTATTAAAAGGAGGCCTTAATATCCCTTAGTTTACAATATGGACACCGCTGCCACGGGAGGGTAGGACAAAAGATGTCATGCAAGTTCTTTTAATAAAGCACGTATCACTATTTATAGAATACATGCCTACATTATATCGATGAACTAGAGCTAGTGCCGTATCGCCCTAGGTTATAACTATCACATGATGAATATCATCGAACAAGTCACCGATCCAATGCCTACGAACTTTTCCATATTGTTTCTGCTAAGTTACTCCTGCTATCATCATTGTTACACTTGCTACAGGGTTGCTACTATTACTATTACTGTTACTATTGCTGCTGTCACTACTATCAAAACTATCAAACTACTTTGCTACTTCTCACTTTGATGTAGATAATCAATCTCTAGGTATGGTTGAATTGACAACTCAGCTGCTAATACCTTCAAATATTCTTTAGCTCCCCTTGTGTCGAATCTACAAATTTGGGTTGAATACTCTACCCTCGAAGACTGTTGCGATCCCCTATACTTGTGGGTTATCAGGTACTCATAGCAGTAGATGAAGGGATCCTTGGAGGCATCGACCAGGCCGTCCATGAGACGAGAGTGGCTGTAGGGGACATTGCGCCAGTTGAATATATGAGCAAGTAACCACTAGATTCAATCCGAATGAGAACAAAATAAATCATGACGGATATAACAGAGATTAAACTAATCATGTGGACTAGCATAGTAGATGAACAGATCGAATCTAGGACACAAACTAGAAACATGAATTCTACCATGATTTCGAACAGGAAGGACAGAAACACATACGGTGCAATGGGAGAAGCACCGTTGGTGTTGAGGTTGTCGCCCATGTCGTTGAGGAAGAGGTTGCCGAGGTCGGGGAAGAAGTCGTCGTTGGTGAAGCCGCCGCTGCTAGCAGTCGCGCTAGTGCGCTCCCCAAATTTCAACAACTCTCGCCGAATGGAGCGCAGGAGGGACTGGCTGTAGGGGATGTTGCGGCCGCCGAATGGAGCGCAGGAGTATCACACGAAGAAGTAGATGGTGCTCCTCCGTAGTCTCTATCACTACTCTTATCTCTATCTCTACTACTCTTCTTTCTTGTTTATATTATACTAGTAGCTGTCAAATCGAATAGTACCGCACTGCCCGCTGCACGCCCGGCTGAACACGCCTCCTCGCCTCCATCAAACCCCTCCGTTTAACCCGCATGCAAACCGAGAAACCTAATCCGGCTCGCGGGAGGAAATTTGCCGGTTGACGTTGGAGAATAATAGAGTCACGTCCAATCCATTTAAGTTAATTGCGTGTATGATTCTCCCTCTATAAAAAGTTAATTGCATCCTTAATCTTGTATTCTAAGTACTCTGTGGGTTCAACTGTCAGTACAGTGTACATGACATGCAGGCTGGCAACAGATTCGTACAGAAAGTTAAAAAGAAACAAATCCATCCTTAATCTTGTATTCTAAGTACTCTGTGGGTTCCACTCCCAGTACAGTAGTGAAAGAAGTATATAGTAAAAAAAATATATAGAAAGCTACAGTTTAGGACAGAATTCAAACTCAGGTCATCACGCTGCAAGCATCCGGCCCGGACCAGTACACAAGGTGTTCGTTGTGGACGATGCAAGAGATAAACCTTTATAGCAATGAGCCCGTCTGTTGCAACGGATCCAAAGTAGAATAATACATATTCACAAAATTGAAAGAAAATAGTTTATTTTTGATATACATATCACTAAAAATATCTTATGTTTTACTCCAAATATATTCTTTGGGATGTTTTGATGAGGTAAGGGAGGAATGTGGCTGGTTTCAAGATACTAAGGGGTTTTGTGTAATCTGGAGCAGAGAAGTGGGAATTATTGCAAAAGGCCACAACTTACATCATAGCCGTTAGATGCGGATCTAATGGTCAGAAATGGCGGATGGCAGATACACCATCATCACCAACTGAGTCTTTTATAGGAGTAAGTAATATAGGAGTAGGAATAGATAAAAAACCGAGTTGGTGATGATGGTGTGCCTGCCATCTTATAGTATAGACCGTCCGATCTATATCTGACGGATAGAAAGAAAACTATGACAATTTTACAAAAGATACCCACACCTCTCTCCACATTTACAGATAAGGCCTTGCCTCATTCATCCTTATCTCCCACAACCGCATTGCTGAGAAATTAAAAAAGGAAGTCTCTGGAACAATCTGGCATGGTGGCTGCTGCCGGCGCCATCCATCCCCATGCCTCTGCCCAATCCGACCACCAGTCACCACTACGCCCCACTCCTCCTCAACTTATCTATCATCTTTCTCGAGATATCATTTTTCGATGAAATGGTCGAGATACAATTTTTCCGATAAAATTATCTAGATATCATTAGTTTGTACACATGGGATTACTCCTGCATGGGTCAATCACAACAGGTGTTTTGTAAAAAAATGCATCTTCATGTTCCGTGCAATGCATGTGCATCTTGCTAGGCTTTTTGCATATAATTCCAAACACCACGTAGACACGGTCTTTGACCATTTTACAACTATGTTAGTATCATTGTTAGTGGTCAGCCGGTGCAAGTTATAGCCCTGGGTGTTTTAACCTTTTTTTAGTAATGATATCTGGTGATTGTTCACCACGAGCTCAATCTCGGCGAATCCCATGTAACCGTTAGATTTCCATCCGACGGTGGCCTGTTTTTAAGCAATAGTATTTGACAAAACCGCCACCCTCACACACATACTGTAACTGCGTCGCGGGCGTTTGCAAGTGCCATGTCTGCCAGAGAACGTTTGCTGGGGATTGGAGTTAGCACCGATGGCGGTTCGTAGCCGTTCCATGCACGTGCATTGAAGTTTGTAACTATTTTAGATTATAATATACTAATCCTCTAGTGCTAGTAGTAGAGTAGAGTCCTACTCCACTACTACTCTACTCAAGCAAGTTAGGGCATAGTAGTAGGTACTGTGGGGAGTACCAGTACTGTGATCACTGAAGCAAGTTTTCTGGCATTGATATGACCCTACGCTACTGGTATGTGTCTCGTATGTCAAGCGGCATGCTATAGTCATCATCACCTGTCCACTTCTCGCAGCACATATTCGCTTCTCCATCTTTATCCGCACATAATCATCCAATCTTCCATCCCCGCTAAGGCGCCTCCCCCCCATCTTCCGAAAACCAAGCACTAACAATGGCAGAACCAAGCAGCGTCCGCCGAAAGAGTGGCTGGAATTCGCTCCCCACAGAGGTAATCAAGCTCATTGTTTCACGTGTGGACAATCTCAGTACCATGCCGCTCGCCGCGTGCTTGTCGGGACTGTACCATTTACTCAAAGCCCTCAGGCCAGAGCTTTTTAAGCCAACTCCTTGCTTGCTTATGCCGCCTGATCTTCAGAAATGGCGTGTCACACAGCATAATGATTGTAGGGTGGCGAGCATCAACCCTCTTGACTGCGATCCGATCCCCGTCACCCTCAACTACATTAACGGTATGTACTGGGTCGGCATGAACACGTCTTGGATGGTGCTCGTCGATGGTGGCGGTAGCTGGATGCTCGTGGAGGTCTACACCCGGCGGTTGATCCCCCTTCCTTCGATTAACACTGCACTCCTTAGGCACCGCGGCCCAGAATAGTCGGATTCTTACAGTAGCCAACATGATACCAAGTTTTATTTGCTCAAGGTTGTAATCTGCCATGTGGCCACAAGATCTCCGTATTATTAAGACTTCAGGCTAATTGCATTCTTCAACCGCGGTCTCGCCTATCTAACAGGTCACTGCGGTAAGTGGATAAATCTGCACGTCCATGGCAGGATCATAGATCCTCCATCGTTCTCTGAAGCCATTCAACACAAGGGCTTCATTTACGCTGTCGACTCCTTCTATCATTGGACATATAGCTGGCCTACTCCAGTCATCACTACAAATGGCTTTTACATTAGTATGTTACTTTCCTATGATGTCATGACGACTTGCTTATATTACTATCAACATTTACTGAAAGAAATTCATGCTCATAACATGTTGTTCTTAAGATTGACTACATTAAGAGCCCTTTTTTATTTGACTCCAACTTGATATGATGTTGTAGGCCGCCTGGTGTCCCTACCCTTCCTAATCCCAGAACCTTTCAAAGAAAAGTGGCATGGAAGTTGTAGGTGGTTCCTGGCTCGATCAGATGATGGCGAACGATTGATGATAGTTCGCATGTACCAGAAGTGTTGTTTTGCGAAATACAATCACAATCACTGCAAGGTCTTTGAGCAGGATCCCGGCTTCTCTTGGCCTTCAGGAATTTTTGACTGGAGGCTGGTAAGTAGCCTTGGTAAACACTCTCTGTTTCTTGGACTGAATTATCCGATTAGCCAGGAGATAGCCGATGGCAAGGATCATGATGGCAGCGCGGTTTCGTTCATCAGGCAAAACTGTGTGTACATAGCGTACCATAAGTCACTGCATGCACCATACCCGGATATGTGCCACCACGCTCTGCAGCCCAAAGTAGGAGAGAGGGTCACAAGTATCAGACTTCGACCTGCTGGCTGGAGTTTCCCCCGTCAGGCACCCATCTGGTTCAAGCCGTCAGCCAATCTCCATAGCTTAATAAATAGTAACATCTAACTGAGCCAGTTAGTTAGACGTGTACACTTGGTGTAGTAGGATGTTTATTTAGTTTGATGCATACACTTGTTCTTTTTTGGTAGCCCTTTTGTAATGATGGCTGATGTTTGGTTTGGAAGAGAGAGATGCGTCTTTACTCATCTGGCCTGCTTACTGCTTCTATTGCACCCCCAGCCCTGGTTGATGTTGCTGCTGTTTTCAATGTACAATCAGTAGTATATTTCGTCTGTTGGTTGAATAAATGTGTTGTTAGAACGACAAACACAATGTTTTGGAATTCGTTGCACAGTCCGATCCTTTAGTGTCGCGTACCGTATGTAGCGCATACTATTTTTGGTACGAACACATTTTCCACTTGTTGATAACATGCAACCCACTGATGAAGGCCAATAGAGGAGCCCATAATTAACTGGAAGGGAGGCTCTCACATGAATCCGGCCCACGTACATGCTCATGGTCCCCTAAACATAAATAAGTAAATAAATAAATAAAGCTAAATGATCACGAACCAGTTCTTTAAATTCATGATTTAACAGGAGGATATTATTTTCCTATGATAGTGTCATTACATTCAGTCGATATTATTCTTAGGCAAAGATAGCGACAAGTCTTCTTTTTCCCACCATTTTCTTCCTGCAACCAGCGGACCCATGCAAATCGTAGTCAACGTCGTAAATAATTCTAGTCCATTTTTATTTTTCAATAAGAATGTCCAACCCAGTCCAGCACATTGGCGACATCACTTTATCCTCCACCTTGGTGCGCTCACCATGGTGCCGCCGTCTGGCCCTATCAACATAGTGAATCGGGAGAGGACTGTAGTTGTCAGTATGACCGTACGAACACACCAGGTCCATTCCCGAACACAAGCAAGCGCCTCTTTTACTACTCAGATGCACCCCTCGTTTACTTCACCCTGCTGGTATCTGGGACCCACATCATTTTCAATGTATAGTCAATTAACGACAGAATTGCACAACTTGTTTTTGAAGATTTGTTCAAAGGAGCAGGCTATAAACTGGGTTGTGCGGTCTCTGTGGCCCGTTTCACAACGTGACCAGCCCAGCAGTTTTTTCTTTGAGAAAATAGGTAGCCCACTATTTCTTTTTGAAGAATACCCAAGGTAGGCCTATTTGTTTTCTCTGACTTACTAGTGTAACATCCCAATTTTCAATTTGGATGTTATACATAGGTCATCATATGCATATCATATTTTATATGCATTTGGTTGAGATCCTAGAAATCTTAAGCAACTCAAGGACCCAAGGAGAGAGTTGGGGATTTCACAAATTTTCATATTTGATTTTTTTCTCAAATTTGAAAAGAGGATCAATTTGATTTTTATATTTTTCTCTCCAATTATTTCCAATATTGAAAATAAAGGAGAGAAGATAATATGACTTCTTCAAAAATAAAGGAATATTGGAGAAGAAAATTTAAAATCAATTAAATTTTATTTGGATTTTATTTGCTATTTTATTTGAATTAGAAAAATATGCATTTTTGAAAATTGCATTTTTAGGCCAGAAAGATGTTCACCTTGTTCTAAATATTGGTTTAGACGGAGAAAATTGTTTCTGGTATTATTAGAATTTTTTATATTTAATTAGGATTTTTCTTTCAGGCGAGATTTATTTTAAAAAAAATTTAGACCGACCGGGCCGATGGCCCTGCCGGCCCACCAGGTCGCGCCGCCGCCTTCCTTCCGGACAGGAGGAATCCCGCTGCCGCACGGACGCCAAGGAGTCCGAGCCGGACTCCCTCACGCTGACCCCTCGCCCAAGCATTGCGGCCCCTCCACTCGGCCTTTAAAAGCCACAACCCGCCGCCGCTCCTCCTCACCACCGCCGCCGCAAGCAGCCGCTGCCGCAGCCAGCCGCCTCGCGCCACTGTCCGCTGCCCCGCCCAACGCCGCGCCGCCTGCTGCCGAACTGCGCCACCGTCCGCCAAAGCCGCCACCTCGTCGTCTCGCCGGAAACCGCCGCCGACCCCGCCGGTTTTTGCCGGTTTTTAGGTATAAACCTAGATCGGTTTTTTTAGGTTCGTCGGTTTTTTTCCGGTTTAACGGTTTTTAGGGTTCACTAGTTAGCGAACGTTTTCTATTTAGTTCGTTTTAACGAACACGTTCATTCGTAGGTCTTCATAGCGAACGTTCATTCGTTAGATTTTTATTTTTATTTTATTTTCGGCCCGGGACCTATCCACGAATACTTTTCTCACAAATTAGTCCCTGATCTTCAAACCATCGTTACTTTTTGCTCGCTTGTCCAAATCCAGTGAAACTAACGCCAAAATCTTCGCCTTGTTCCCCTCTTTCCACATAATCAACTTGAACATGATTTTGATAAATTAAAATTTGGTTTCAAGTAGATTTGATTTCGAACTTCTTTTGATCATAGTTTGAGTTTCGTTGCTCTGATTTGGTTGATTCTTTTTGAAAATCGAAGCTCTTAATTTGAAATTTCAATTTGGATCTTTTCATTTGAGTTTTACCCTTGCATCATATGCTTGAGTGCTTATGTATGCTATTGTTTGTTCACGATAGAGTTTTCGGAGTGTGAAGCGTGCTACTTTGAGTCACTAGGGTTTTTAGATCGTCAGCAAGGCAAGTAACACTTTGATCATACCCCTTTGTTACCCCATTTTTATGCATTAGTTTTAATCCTCAAACATTGCATGAGTAGGATCTGTATAACATGTGGGTATTGGGAAGTAGTTGATGAGATAGAACCTATTGTCTTTATTTCAAACCCTAGGAGTTACTTCTACGCTATGCTTATATTGCTATGCTATGCTAGTAGACGTGGTTTGGTTTGAGTGATCCATGACAGATGTGGGAGTTTTAATTAATGGTTAAACTTAAGGTGGCTAGTTAAATACACATCTAGGTGGATTGGTTGAGGCACCCGGGAGCACCCAGTGGTTGTCTAGGCACCTGTAGAAATCCAGTGTTGTCCTGGGATATCCCAGAGTACCCGTGTGATCATCCTATGGAATGTCACCCAGGCTCAAAGGGATCATAAGATTATTCATGCTAGAAACTTCCATGTGCATCCACAAGCCATTATGGGCTCTGGCATAGTTGAGTATATTGTGTGACCTCTTTCATTGGTAGGCTAGCAGATGTAGGGGTGTAGGTGGTACTGTCAACCCAGAGTAAAGAGTAAATGCTTCTGAAAGACAGTGTCCCGATCATCCATTTCTCAAACACCATGTAGTGCGAGAAATCCAACGGAGGAGATCGAGTCTTGTGGGGAAAAGTGTGCAAACCACTACAGAGTGTATAAACTAATCATGGTTAGCCGTGTCCCTGGTTATGGACATCTTGAGTATCTGGTACTTGAATTATTGATTTCATCTCATCACTCTACTTAACTAATTTGTTGTGTTGGTGATTATTAATTTGGGATTGAGTTGGAGGAACCTTCTTAATGTTTTCAACAAAATTTGTAGTTAAATAAAATATATTCCTTTGTTGTAGGAAAAAACTAGCTTTCTAGAAAGATAACCATAGAGCCTCCACCAGTCAAATATGCATATAGTTATAGTTGTTACATGTTCATTGCTCTATAGTGTTATTTTGCCAGCATATTCCATGTGCTGACCTACACAGGCTGCAACGTATTATGTTGTAGAGATTTCAGACGAAGAGTAAGGTGCGCTAGGTTGTTGTCATGCACTCAGCTATGGCGTTGGAGTTGATGGGCTCATTTACCTTTGAAGCTTCCGTAGTTATCATATTTACATGGCCTTCAGCCATATTATTGTAATAAGTACTATGTTTGAGTCATCCGATGTAATAAGTGTGTGATTGCACTCTGCTATAAATCCTCGAGTATTGTGTGTGTCAGCATTACTGATCCAGGGATGACACTTATACATAGAGATTTGACCATCTGAGGTCGGATCGCTACAAGATGGTATCAGAGCACACGCTGACAGTAGGACGCAACCACTAAGATAAGCCATAGGACACTCTTCTCTACTTATTTCTGACTCTTTTCCACTTTCTACTCTATGGATGGCGGACACAAGGAACAAGTTTGCTCAACCGGATGAACACACCTCTTTTGGACGTCACTTGGGAGGCCACTAGATACCTGAACATTGGAATACCAAGCTTCACGGAGACCTAAACCGCCACTCTACTAGAAGAACAGCGTTGGACGATTCGAGTACATGTACCAGGAAGGACATTCACACTAGTTACGGAGCCGATAGAGTTTTCCTTTGACGCACCAACCTGGAGTCTAGTAAAGAGTATGGCAGCTCACATCGCCATGGGACGCATCGGCGAAGTTTACAACAAGGATTGTAAGGACACCATCTACCAGATATGTGGATGCCGAGATGAGCAATGGGAGATGATCTGCACCAGGCGAGACAAGTCCATTGCAGCTTACATCCAGGAGTTGAACCAACACATTCGTCGTAAGGAGAACCAGATGTGCGCCAGCATGATGGACATGAAGAAGGTGATGTCTCGGAACATGGAGCCAGAAGAGGAACTCAAGTCTACATGCGATGGATATGAAGAGGAAATTGCAGTACTACTGGAGAAGAATGAAGACCTGAAGAAGAAGCTAGGGATATTCATGGGAGACCCCACGCCAGGAGAGGACAACCATTCTGAAGACTACATCATCATCGACGACACCGACTCCGCCCCCGATAGCGATGATGACTATGAAGACGAAGTTGGAGCAGATATCATGGAGTCTTCCTCCGATCAAAATTTCTAGTCAACCACCATATTATCAGTAGTATTCCCCCATGTATATAGTATTAGTTCAAGTATGTTGTAATGGTAGTTAGATCGATTGTATGCCCTTGTTTGAATTGAGTGGTGTGATATGAATGTGTTTGTCTCATGTGCATATCAGTAGTGATTTTCTCCTTGGACCCCACTCTATTCTAATCTCTCCCCTCTAAACCCACCAGATGCCTCTAAGACATGACACTGGATTTGTCTTCTCACCGAAGCTCACCCAGTTGATCCAGCAGCATAATGCCTTGATGCAGCTACTAGTCCAAAACCATGGCAACAACAACAATAACAACCCACCGCCACCACATCCAGTTGACAACTTAGCCCATTTTCTGAGGTTGAATCCGCCGGTGTTTTCCAGTAGCACCGAGCCGATTGTTGCTGATGACTAGCTCCGCGGGATTGGAAGAGAGCTGACCACTGTAGGTTGCACAGATGCTAAGAAGGTGCGATTTGCCGCACATCAATTGGATGGACCCGCAGCCTCATGGTGGGAGAATTACACAACCACTTTTCCCATAGCCATTCTCACATGGAATTAGTTTCAGCAAGCTTTCGGTACAACCCATGTCTCAACTGGAGGAATGAGTATGGAGAAGCATGAGTTTCGCAACTTACGCCAGGGAAATCGTACTGTGGGGCAGTACGTGGATGAGTTTAGTAAGTTAGCTCACTATGCCCCAGATGATGTGGCCACAGATGCCGCGAAGCAGGAGAAGTTTATGGAAGGGCTGAATGATGAGCTGAGTATGCAGTTGATGGTGGCAACATTCAATAACTACCAGGAGTTGGTAGATAGGTCCCCTATGATTGAAGGCAAGCAACAACATATAGAGAACCGCAAACGGAAGTATGGACAGGGGAAGTACAGTTCTGGAGCTCAGCAGAAGCCTCGTTTTACCCCAAACTCAGGAGGGCATACCCATCATAATCATGGACGCCACACTCATAATGGAGGGAGTTCACATAACCATAGTGGCTCTAAGAATGTGAATGGAAATGCAGGAAACAACGGACAAAACCATTCCAACCCAGCAACACCCACCAGGAAGGATCTAAGTCACATTACTTGTTTCAAGTGCCGGAAGACTAGACACTACGCCACCGAATGTCCTGAAGAAAAGAATGGAAATGGTAATGGAAGCTCAGGGAAGAAGACAAACCCTTTCACCAGAGGTCAGGTGAACCACATCAACGTGGAGGAGGTTGAAGAACAACCTGACGCAGTGATCGGTAAGTTTTTGATTAAGTCATTTACCGCTCTCGTTCTTTTTGACACTGGTGCATCGCATTCATACATATCAAGGGGATTTGTCGATAAGTTTAAGTTGCCAGCCTTAGCCCTTAGGTCACCCATGTTAGTAAGCTCGCCAGGAGCAGAGTACATGGCCAGTCGATGGTGTAATCGGTTACCCCTAACCATTGGTAGCCACACTTTCCCCTCAGACCTAGTGATTTTGGAGTCACAAGGATTGGATGTAATATTAGGCATGGATTGGTTATCAAAGTACGGAGGAAATATCGATTGTGATAGTAAGTCAATTCTACTCACCACCCCAGAGGGAAAAAGGATCAAGTATGTGTCTAGGCATGCGCCAAGGTGGACCCAAGTGAATTCTCTCTCGGGAGTTGTTCAAGAAGAAGTGCCTGTTGTGAAGGATTACCCGGATGTATTTCCAGTGGAATTACCAGGCATACTGCCAGATCAAGACATAGAGTTTTTGATAGAGCTGTTGCCAGGCACCAGACCAATATCGAAGAGACCATATAGGATGCCCGCAAATGATCTAGAGGAAATTAAGAAGCAGATTAAGGATTTACTGGAGAAAGGTTATATCCGACCAAGTTCATGACCGTGGGGAGCCCCAGTGCACTTAGTTGAGAAGAAGGATGGATCTTTAAGAATGATTGTTGATTATCGGGCGTTGAAAGAAGTAACGATCAAGAACAAGTACCCACTACTGATGATCAATGATCTGTTTGACCAGTTGCGCAGACCTAAATTATTCTCCAAGATTGATCTTCGATTAGGATACCACCAGTTGAAGATCCGAGAACAGGATATACCTAAGACAGCTTTCCCACAAGGTACGGGCTATATGAGTACACGGTCATGTTACTTGGATTGGCTAATGCCCCTTCCTATTTCATGAGTATCATGAACAAGGTATTCATGGAGTTTTTGGACAAGTTTGTTGTGGTGTTCATTGATGATATTTTGCTATACTCGAAGAATGAAGAGGAACATAAGGAACATCTGCGATTAGTTCTTGAGAAGCTCAGGGAACATCGGCTTTACGCCAAGTTCAGTAAATGTGAGTTTTGGTTGAAAGAAGTTGGATTTCTTGGACATGTTATATCAGGAGAAGGTATAGTAGTAGACCCTACCAAGGTTCAGTCTATCACTGAGTGGTTGGCACCACCTTAGTTGGAGAGATCCACAGTTTTCTGGGACTCACAAGATACTATAGGAGGTTCACTGAGAATTTCTCCAAGATTGTGAAACCCATGATAGAGTTGTTGAAGAAGGACACCAAGTTCAAATGGACCAAAGATTGTGAGACCAGTTTTCAAGAGTTGATGAAATGTTTGGTTACAGCCCCAGTGCTGATTCTTCTGGATATACACAAGGAATTCGAAGTTTATTGTGACGCTTCTCGCTTGGGACTTGGAGGTGTACTTATGCAAGACCGAAGAGTTGTTTCTTATGCCTCACGACAGCTATGACCTCATGAGTTGAATTATGCCATGCATGATTTGGAGTTAGCAGCCGTAGTACATGCGCTCAAGACCTGGAGACATTTTCTTAATGGAAACCATTGTGATGTATACATGGATCATAAGAGTTTGAAGTACATTTTCACGCAGAAGGAGTTGAATCTCAGGCAGAGGAGATGGTTGGAACTCATACAAGATTATGATATGAAGCTCCATTATCATCCAGGAAAGGCCAATGTCGTAGCGGAAGCTTTGAGCCGCAAGAGTTATGTCAATACCCTCGTAAGCGGAGGATTACTGCAGGAGTTAGTTTACAATCTCAAGGAACTTCGTTTGGAGATAGTTCCAAGAGGTTTTCTTGCAACAATGGAGGTTCAGTATACATTATTGGGAATGATTCGGGAAGCTCAGAAGGATGATAAGGAAATTGCCGAGATAAAGGAGAAAATGAGCAAAGGCAAAGCCAAAGGTTTTCATGAGGATGAGCATGAAACTTTATGGTTTGAAGATCATGTTTATGTACCCAATGACCCAGAGATCAGGAAGTTAAAACTTCAGGAAGCCCATGACTCGCCATACTCGATTCACCCCAGAAACACCAAGATGTATTTGGATTTGAAGGAACATTTCTCATGGACAAGGATGAAGAAGGATATTGCCGAGTATGTAGCAGTATGTGATGTATGTCAGAGAGTGAAGGCAGAACATCAGAAGCCAGCAGGATTACTTCAGCCTATGCCAATACCCAAATGGAAGTGGGACAAGCTTGGCATGGATTTCATCACCGGATTACCCAGGACACGATCGGGATATGATTCTATCTGGGTAGTAGTGGTTCGCTTGACCAAGGTAGTTGACTTTAACACCGTGAAAACCACTTATACGAGCGCGAAGTTGGCCAAGATATATATGACCAGGATCGTATGTCTGCATGGAGTTCCGAGGACCATCGTATCAGATAGAGGGACATAGTTTACCTCGAAGTTTTGGAATCAGCTGCACCAGACTTTGGGTACTAGGCTAGAGTCCAGTACAACCTTTCATCGGCAGACAGATGGACAGATCGAGACAGTCAATCAGATTCTGGACGACATCTTGAGAGCTTGTGCGCTAGATTATGGATCTAGTTGGGATGATAATTTTCCTTACGCAGAGTTCTCCTACAACAACAGTTATCAGGCTAGTTTGAAGATGACACCTTTCGAACCTTTGTATGGAAGAAGATGCAGGACACCGTTGATGTGGGATGAAGTTGGAGACCATCAGTTGTTTGGACCAGATTTGATCAAAGAGTCTGAAGAGAAGGTTAAGTTGATTCGAGATAGACTGAAGGTAGCTCAGTCCAGGCAGAAGAGTTACGATGATACTAAATGCAAGGAGGTAGTTTATGAAATTGGAGACCGAGCATATCTTCGTGTGTCACCACTCCGAGGAGTTAAATGATTTGGAGTTAAGGGAAAGTTAGCCCCAAGATTTGTAGGACCATACCGAGTTTTGGAGCGTATGGGAGAGGTGGCCTATAAATTGGAATTACCAGAAGGATTGTCAGGAGTTCACGATGTGTTTCATGTTTCCCAGTTGAAGAAGTGCCATGCTGAGATGGCTGACATTCCTCTAAGAGATACAGTGCCCCTAGAAGCAATTCAGTTGGAGAGTGATGTGACCTACGAGGAGAAACCCGTAATGATACTTGAGTTTGCCAGCCGAGTTACACGCAACAAGGTTATCAAGTTTTTCAAAGTTCAGTGGAGCCACCATACCGAGGATGAAGCCACCTGGGAGTGAGAAGAAGACCTACAGAAAGATCACCCATACCTATTTTCTAGCCAACCCGAATCTTGAGGGCGAGATTCATCTTAAGGGGGGTAGGTTTGTAACATCCCAATTTTCAATTTGGATGTTATACATAGGTCATCATATGCATATCATATTTTATTTGCATTTTGGTTGAGATCCTAGAAATCTTAAGCAACTCCAGGACCAAAGGAGAGAGTTGGGGATTTCACAAATTTTCATATTTGAATTTTTCTCAAATTTGAAAAGAGGATCAATTTGATTTTTACATTTTTCTCTCCAATTATTTCCAATATTGAAAATAAAAGAGAGAAGATAATATGACTTCTTCAAAAAGAAAGGAATATTGAAGAAGAAAATTTAAAATCAAATTAAAATTTTATTTGCTATTTTATTTGAATTGGAAAAATATGCATTTTTTAAAATTGCATTTTTAGGCCAAAAAAATGTTCACCTTGTTAGGTTTAGACGGTGAAAATTGTTTATGGTATTTTTAGAATTTCTTATATTTTATTTGGATTTTTATTTCGGGCGAAAAAAATTTAAGTTTCGGACCGACCGGGCCGAAGGCCCAACCGGCCCACCTGGTCGCGCCGTCGCCTTCCTTCCGGGCGGGAGGAATCCCGCCGCCGCACGGACGCCGAGGAGTCCGAGCCGGACTCCCTCGCGCCGCCCCCTCGCCCAAGCATCACCGCCCCTCCCCTCAGACTTTAAAAGCCGCAACCCGCCGCCCCTCCTCCTCACCACCGCCGCCACCGCAAGCCGCCTCCACCGTAAGCCGCTGCCGCCGCTAGGAGCCGCTGCGGCGCCGCCTCGCGCTGCCGCCAGCTGCCCCACCCGACGCCACGCCGCCTACTGCCGCCATGTGCTGCCGTCCACCAAAGCCGCCACCTCTCCATCTCGCCGGAAACCGCCGCCGACCTAGCTGGTTTTCACCAGTTTTTAGGTATAAACCTAGATCGGGTTTTTTAGGTTCATCGGTTTATTTTTTTTGGTTCAATGGTTTTAGATCGATTTGTTTTTTAGGGTTCGCTAGTTAGCGAACGTTTTCTGTTTAGTTCGTTTTAACGAACGTATTCGTTAGTTAGGTCTTCATACCGAAAGTTCTTTCATTAGGTTTTTCTTTTAATTTTCTTTTCGACTGGGACCTATCCACGAATACTTTTCTTAGAGATTAGTCCTTGATCTTCAAACCCTCGTTACTTTTTGTTCGCTTGTCCAAATACAGTGAAACCAACGCCAAAATCTTCGTCTTGTTCCCCTCTTTCCATATAATCAACTTGAACATGATATTGATAAATTAAAATTTTGTTTCAAGCAGATTTGATTTCGAACTTCTTTTGATCATAGTTTGAGTTTCGTTGCTCCTATTTGGTTGATTCTTTTTGCAAATCGAAGCTCTTCAGTTGAAATTTCAATTTGGATCTTTTAATTTGAGTTTTACCCTTGCATCTTATGCTTGAGTACTTATGTATGCTATTGTTTGTTCATGATAGAGTTTCCGGAGTGCGAAGCGTGCTACTACGAGTCACTAGGGTTTTCAGATCGACAGCAAGGCAAGTAAAACTTTGATCATACCCCTTTGTTACCCAGTTTTTATGAATTAGTTTCAATCCTCAAACATTGCATTTCTAGGATCCGTCTAACATGTGGGTATCGGGAAGTAGTTGTTGAGGTAGAACCTATTGTCTTTATTTCAAACCCTGGGAGTTACTTCTACGTTATGCTTATATTTCTATGCTATGCTAGTAGACGTGGTTTGGTTTGAGTGATCCATGACAGATGTGAGAGTTTTAATTAATGGTTAAACTTAAGGTGGCTACTTAAATACGCATCTGGGTGAATTGGTTGAGGTACCCGGGAGCACCTAGTGGTTGTCTGGGCACCTGGAGCAATCCAGTGTTGTCCTGGGATATCCCGGAGTACCTGTGTGATCATCCTATGGAATGCCACCCAGGCTCAAAGGGATCATAAGATTATTCATGTTGGAAACTTCCGTGTGCAGCCACAAGCCATTATGGGCTCTGGCATAGTTGAGTATGTTGTGTGACCTCTTTTAGTGGTAGGCTAGAAGATGTAGGGGATGTAGGTGGTACTGTCAACCTAGAGTAAGGACTAAATGCTTCTGAAAGACCGTGTCTTGGTCAACCATTTCTCAAAAACCATGTAGTGCGAGAAATCCAATGGAGGAGATCGAGTCTTGTGGGGGAAAGTGCGCAAACCTTTGCAGAATGTATAAACTAATCATGGTTAGCCGTGTCCCCGGTTATGGACATCTTGAGTACCTGGTACTTGAATTATTGATTTGATCTCATCACTCTAATTAATTAATTTGTTGGGTTGATGATTATTAATTTAGGATTGAGTTGGAGGAACCTTCTCAATGTTTTCAACAATCTTTGTAGTTAAAAAATCTATTCCTTTGTTGTAGGGAAAAAGTAGCTTTCTGCAAAGATAACCATAGAGCCTCCACCAGCCAAATATGCATATAGTTATAGCTGTTACGTGTTCATTTCTCTGTAGTGTTATTTTGCTAGCATATTCCATGTGCTGACCTACACAGGCTGCAACTTATTATGTTGCAGAGTTTTCAGACGAAGAGTAAGGTGCGCTAGGTCGTTGTCGTGCACTCAGCTATGCCGTTGGAGTTTATGGACTCATTTACCTTCGGAGCTTCCGTAGTTATCTTATTTAGATGGCCTTCAGCCAAATTATTGTAATAAGTACTCTCTTTGAGTCATTCAATGTAATAAGTGTGTGATTGCACTCTGCTATAAATCCTCGAGTACTGTGTGTGTCATCATTACCGATCCAGGGATGTCACCTATACACAGAGATTTGACCATCTGAGGTCGGATCGCTACAACTGGGCTGCAAATCTTTCAAGATGAGGAGGGATGTATTCCGGCCTGGCCAAAGAGTACGATCAGTATCTGTTAAAAGTAATATCAAAGGGGTTGAAAATCCCAAAAAAGTTATAGCAAATCGGAAATTAGTTTCTTTTTTTGTTTTTGTTCTTCACTGATATTTTATATTTCATTGGATTTTAACATGACATAGTACTAATTTATTTTTAATTTTTTTAGTATGGCTACTAATTTTTGGATTAAGAATATTTTGTTCCCGGGCAAAAATTTGCGTATTTTCAAAATTTCGCACATTTTTAGTTCAATTTTTAACCCTGGTACTGACCAGAAAATGGGCAGCAATTCTAAAAATGGAAAATGGGCTGCAATAAATTCCATATGAGTTAGAAAATGAGTAAAAATTATAAAAATAATAGCAAATGGGCTGTACACGCCACAGATTTTGAGGCTGACTTGTTTACGCAAGGCTTTGTCAGTCAACACATGATTCTAGCAGCAGTGACTGTTGGATGTCCATCCAACGGCCCACACGCTTCTTCAATCTCTCATCTTCCTGCTCCAGCCGCCTAAACCAGCGCCGGCAGGACTACCTGCTCCCTCCTCTTGTGGCCCGCTGTGATGCCGCGTAGGCTTCACTGGCCCACCCTACTCCCTTCGCTGGCCTGGCCCCATGCAATCAACTGCCTCCTTATTACGCGAAAAAAATGAGTCCTCCCACTAACATTTGGGGAGCACTCGTTCGGAGGCTGACCTGTGGTCCTACTAAGTTGACGCGTACGCAGGGCTTTGTCAACTTAGTCAACAAATGATTCTAGCAGTAATGACCATTGGATTAGAATCGAACGGTCCTGTTGCTTCTTCAATCGCTGCACTTCTTGCACTAGTCGCCCAAACCAGCGCCGGTGAAACCACCTGCTCCTGCCTCCAGTGGCCAGCTGTGCTGCCGTTGAGGTATCACCGCCCCCTACTACTCCCACCGCTGGCCAGGCCCTGCGGCGACGGCAGGCTCACACCACAGCCGAACCAGTGAACCCTTGTACTCCTCTCCACGTGGGCTTCCACTGTTGCATCTTCCCCGGCTCCGCGTCGTCCCCTTCCTAGGCCTCGCCGTCGTCAACCGCCCTGCTGCTCTCGGTGCGGTGTGGTCAACATGGTCAAGGAACGACTTCCATCGGAAGAGTACTGTATGTGGAGATGCTGATAGCTGGGTCCACGGTCGCAGCAAGGAAGTGCCTCCTTATTTCATGGAAAATAATGATTCCTCCACCTGACAGCAGGGACCCACCGGACGAGCCACCACTCGCGAAAAAAACGTTTCCCCCGTGACTGCTAGGACCCACCAACTACATCTTCACACGCAAGGAAGTGCGTCCATATTACGGGCAAAAAAATGATTCGCCCCCTGACTGCTGGGACCCACCAGCTACATCTTTGCACGCAAGGAAGTGCATGACAGTCGGGACCCACCTGGTCGAAGCATACGTAGCGTTGTCATTCTGGTCGCAAACGTGTACATGCATACTGGTCGATCGGTATGTTTGCAGGCTGCAGTGATGAACCGTGGCCGTTAAGGAAGGGCAAGTGTCGTAGTAGAGGTGCGCATGTGTCGTAGGAGAGGCATGCATGTAGCATGTACACGTACGTACAGCGGCCAAGCTGCAAAAAAGTAAATGCGGCCACGTATGACATACGAGCGGGGGTCTTGAACGCCTACTCGCGCATACGTACGGCCAAGGCTTGTGTACATGGCTGGGTCGGAATGGAGAAACTGCATCGTCGTCGTCGTGTTCATGGGAGGCAATGGAATGCGTTGTGTTCATCAGGAGGCAAAGGAATACGTCATGTTCATCGGGAGCCAACCAGCTTGGATGGAACATCCAATCGAAACGAGGCCTAGCGTACCACAGAACAGAGGAAACGGCCTTGTGTTTGACCTGCCACGGTCGAAACTGGATCCTGTTCATCGGGAGGGGTCTGGCGTACCACAAAACGGAGGAAACGGACTTCTCTTGGACATCCTACGGTCGAAACGGGGTCATGTTAATCTGGAGGGGTGTGGCATACCGCAAAACGGAGGAAACAAACTTATGTTGGAGCGCTACGGTCGAAACGGGGGTCCTGTTCATCAGGAGGGGTGTGGCTTACCACAAAATTGGACTCCACGGGATACTGTTCATCTCCACCATCGAACTCCTCCAGCCTCCACAGGCTACTATTCATCCACCATCGACCTCCTCCAGCCTCCACCTGCGACTGTTCATCCATGGGCTCATGTTCATCTAGCCTCCACCGCTCCTCCACCGGCTATTGTTCAACCAGCCCTCTCCATAGGGTCCTGTTCAACCACCCTCCATGACTACTGTTCATCCAGCCCTCCACGATTACTGTTCAACCAGCCCTCCATGGGGTCCTGTTCATCCAGCCATCCACGGGGTCCTGTTCATCCACCCCCAACAAGCTCGATCGGGGTCCTGTTCATCCATCAGGGTTCGATCAGCTTCAGTTAGCATCAGTAGCGAAGGAATCACTCGGGTTCGGTTAATAGCAAGGAATCGATCGCTCGGGTTCAACAACGTAGCTAGTGCAATCGCTCGGGTTCAGTTAGAGTCCAATGCTCGCTCGGGTTCAGTTAGAGCGCAACGCGTCGCACACACGCATGTACGAATGAGAGAAAGGCTCATCGCTCGGCGCCCGACCACCCACAATAACTGGGAACTCCCCCGATACTTTCCTCAGCTTCGCTTCTACCACGGTTTTTTCCATCATGGACGGCCCAACGAATGTCATGCAGCTGCGTCTCCGGCCCGCCCAGGACGAAAAGCCCATTTTCTGTCATGATTTTTTGTCATAGAAGTAGGAGCCCACCACATCTATGATGATACCGGGTTTTGTCACAATTATCGTCATAGAAGTGTCATAAGCATGACAGGAAAATATTTCGTTCGGCCCAAAATGTCACGGATGTGTCTTTTTTTGTAGTGATGGGACGCATGTGAGCAGTCCACCACGCAGGCAGCCTGGGAGGTGTGTGTGCATGTGTGTGAATTCACAAGAGGCGTTTTTGCTGCCCAGTGTCACCGGGAGGCGTGCGAGTAGCTGTGTGAAATCATGGTATAAGAATGCTAGAAGTCCGTCGCGCAGGCTCACCGGGAGGCGAGACAGCCTTTGACCGCCGCCCGCCTCGCTCCCATTGGTCCGTATTAATGGCGCGCCTGAGCCGCCGGGCATAATAGGAGGCTGCATGCCCGGTCCATAGTGGTCGCCAACGTCTAGACTCTGGAGTGTATGAGGATGCCGCCGAAGCGCACCATCGGAGGGAGTGGCGACGCCGGGGCTGGGGAAGCACCAGTGCAACGCGTGAAGCTGGGCACAGAGGTTGTCTTCACCGCCGACGAGGTCTCGTGCGGGTAGCATCATGACCTTGACATTGTTGCAGCTATTATGCCCCCCCCCCAGCCGGAGCCGGAGGTCAACAGCAACTCCGGCAACGAGTGCGACTTTGACGGAAAACCAATTAGTCATCTACATACTCATTTTTGCGACAAACATATCATGTGTTTTCTCAGGTTACTCCCCCTCCCTCTTTTTTGGAATACAAATCGTATGGTTATGTTCTCTCAGTCCATGAAATCAGAATAATTAAGATCCATTAGATGCATGTATTGTATTGATTGTTTGAATGGTATCCGTATAGGGTTAGTGATTAATTGTTTGTTCTCTACAAATGATTTTTGCTAATAATCCGACTAGGCTTAGCCTGTGTGCTAATAATTCATGGCCAAATCTTGAGAATTGATTTTGAATGTCCTACATATATGTTTGTTCCTTTTTTTCTTCCACATCTTGAGAATTGATTTTGAATGTCATACATGTATGTTTCTGCCATTTTTTTCTCTCAGATTGGTATGTACACAAATGAGGCTCCGGCCAGCGCCACCGCCGGATGTAGATCTTGGACCATGCAGCACGGCCAGAAGCAGCCACGCCCCTAGACCTGAGGAACTAGTAGAATCTCCGGTGGACCGCATCAGCGATCTCCCGGACGCCATCCTTGGGGAGACCATCTCCCTTCTCCCCACCAAGCATGGTTGCCGCACACAAGTCCTCACATCTCGGTGGTGCACTCAGTGGTGTGTCATGCCTCTAAATCTCGACTGCCATCAACTATCCATCGATGATGATTCTGAACTCCCGAAGCCACCATCTCCTCCCACCAGGGCTCCTTTCAACACATCTGCATCCTGACATGGTACCTGCTAGACATACCCTACACGGTAGCCGCCTGGCTGACATCCCATCAATTCGATAAACTCCAGCAACTTGAGTTCTACCATGACTATGTATGTAACATACCACGATCCAATGTATCTGTGCCCTCACCACCAATGTCCATCTCGTGGTTTTCCTCCTCTCTCCACATCGCCACCTTCGCCCCACTACTGTAGGATGCTGCTAACGCGACACTATGATCAGAGACCCTTTGATGAAACTGTGTGCGATGCATTAATCGCAAACAGTGATGTAAAATACCATCAAAAAATGCAAAACATTTGCGATGGCGGAGCCATCAAACACGGTTCCGATTTAGTTGCGTGTGCGATGCGTGGAAAATGGTTAATCCAGCAGAACTGTTTGCAACGAGGCAGAACAATAGAAACGGGAAACCAGATGAGGGTGTGTGTGATATACGGCAAATAGTTCACTCAGATGAACTATTTGCTATTAGGGAGTGCAACAGAAACGGTAAGCCAGATCAAAGTGTGTGTGATATACGGCGTATGGTTCACTCGGACGAATGGTTTTCGATTTGGAAACACAATAGAAATGGTTGAACTTAACAAGATGTGTGTGATATGCGGCATATAGTTCACATAGATGAACTGTTTGCGATGAGCCAAAAGAATATAAGCGAGTCGTGTAAATAAGATGTGTGTGATACGCGGCAAACAGGTGACTCGGATGAACTATTTGCGATGAGAAATTACAACACAGACGGTTACTACAGTTAATTCATGTGCGATTCTATGTGAACAAAAATCTTTGAAAATTGCAAACTAGTTGCTTGCCGTGGCTAGGAGTATCGCACACGATGCGTCCACGAGTTCTCGTGTGCAATGATTAGTAAGTTACACATATGTTTCCTTATGTTAACACGTGTGTGAATTTTCAATATGGACAGTTAATATGCAAATGCCTTCTGGACATCAGGTACACGCTTAAACATAATGAATTGTGTACGATACTAATACTTTCCATGAAAATTTAAGAACTTGGCCAACAACATTTGAGTAACATATATATATAGTGGATACACTATTCGACAAAAGGAGGATCTTCGTAACATGGTTATGACAACCATATGGTCCATATCTACATACTTAACATAATAAGAACTATCATATTTTAAGAGGCTGAGGGCAAACAACCATATGGTCCATATCTATGTACTTAACATAGTAACAGTAGCACATTTTAAGAGGCTAAGGGCCAACAACCACAACTATCCGCTAGAAGCAGCTTGATCACGGCGACTCGATATCTTGTCAATGAAAAGGAAGAGCCCTCCTATGCCTTGGTAGAGCATGAGTAGAACAGTGTCTCCAATTTTCCAACATGGATACATAGCCACAGCAAGCGAGAACTTATTAATTGGAATGGTTCCATTTCTACAGGAAATGCAGTACCTTGCAATCATTTTGGCGTTATTAGCAGGCACAAGTGTAATTCGACCACACCGAGAAATCGATCCAGGAACTACTACAATTGGCAATTTATGGTGAAATGTAGAATAAAAACCAATTGTAACATACCATTGAAGATATATATATAGTTTATGAGCATCAACATAAAAATAAGACTTTGTACCAGAGTTTTGTGCACATAATTGGTCTTGTTCAATGTGTGCACCATAGGTATAATTAATCCCATCCAAAATCCAGTGTTCATACGCTGCGCAATCTCTGTCAGATTATCAACAAAGTTTATGACATGCTTCAAGTCCTTCCAGTGAAATTTGGTACGCTTAGTAACATACCGATCGTTCACTATGCATCCAACATATCCTGCTAAAAAGGTGGAAATGTATTATTTATTCAGAACATGGTATAAGAATATATAGTGCATATAAATTGGTAAATATAATTTGTTACTGCCTAGGGACGGAGTCAGAAAATGAAGTCACAATTGGTTGCTTAAATGGTGATCAATTAGTCAGAACAAATACCCTGATTTTGCTAACTAATATGCTAGCAAGGATAAAGTTGAAAGGACACTAAGCTCGATCAGACTTTGATCGGCTGATGACGTTGGGGAAGTAAACATCCATGTTAATTAGACCAGGTTGTGGTGCACGCACTAGAATTTTTGCCAGCTTTCAGTTCTTAACACTTAGACATTTTTTTCCAAATGTACGCATTGAAATAGGAGTGACCATCTTTATCAAGTTTTACACTAAACATCATTGTAAATCCATGTTGCGTTGTCAATATGACATCCATGGAGTCATCAACAAAGTAAAGCCCAAGATTTCCTCCTACTCTAGTTCTTGCAAAGCAAGGGATGTACTGCTTGAAATGAAAATTAATATTGTAAATTAGATATATTGAAATAACAGAGCAAGATGCAAATATGTGAGTAACTGATAGAGTAGATCAATTGTCAGGACCCCGATTCCAAGTCACATCGATCTAGCCGGTAACACCTCATATCACTTTGCGGCCTCACGCACGGTATTCCCATGGGTGTCGCCTTACCAAGGCCCGAGACCGTTTGCGCCTTTTGGCTCACGTATATGATAGTGTCGCTAGCATCCATATGACAGAGAACCCGGGCCGACATGGCTAGTCGTGAACCCAAAGCGGCACTAACCCATGGGGACAGGCATACATGAATCAACTTCGAGCATGTCGGTCAGCAGCATGCGAATCCGGGCTGTAGCACTAGGCTAATAGGACTCCGATAACCCGGGGTGTAGCAGGCTAGGCAGGACTCCGGATGTCACCGCGTGACATTTCCCCGAAGGGACAGACACACGAACGAAGTGAAACACATGCCGGCCAGTCAAGTGTCTTGAGCAGTAGTGCTGGGCTAGCAGGACTCTGGTGAACCGGGCTGTAGCGGACTACTATGGCTCATGGAAGCACTAGACTACATTTCCCTATAAGAGAGGCTGCCAAGGATAAACAACTAGATTGTCGGATCCCACACATACCAAGCATTTCAATCTTACACACAATATGCTTGATATGTGTAAATACAACATGGCATCACAACATAACTCTACGACTCAAAGTATTTATTCATTAGGCTCCGAGGAGCCAAGATATTACAAACATGGGTCTCATGACCCAACATTCAGAGCATACAAGTCAAAGCACACACAGAAGCTTAACATGTCTGAGTACAAACGTCTACAAATGAAAAAGGCTGAGAAGCCTGACTATCTACCAGATCCTGCCGATGGCACAAGATCGTAGATGAGGTATCAAGCTAAACGTCGAAGTCCACACGGAACTACTAGCGAGACTAACGTCTCTCTACAAAAACATAAAATAGGCAAACATGAGTAAAAATGTATCCAGCAAGACTTACATCAGAACTAGCTACATATGCATCAGTATCAACAAAGGGGGTGGTGGAGTTTAACTGCAGCAAGCCAGCTTTGACCGAGTGGCTAACCTAAACTATGTCTGCAAGTAACTCTTTTGAGGTGGCACACACGAGTCCACATATTCACCATATCAATACACCACTATGGATCCGCTCCCGTCTCCCTACGAGAAGGCCATCCATAGCACTCACACTTATCTTGCGAGTTTTAGAGTATCCACTTTCATTGTCTATGAACTATGCAAGGGGTCCAAGTTCCCATATCAGAGGAATCCGGCTATTCGAATAGATAATGATAACCCTGTAGGGGTGTACCTCTTCACACACGCTCCCACCACTTATCGTCGTTTACACGACATGTACTCGACAACCTTCAAGCGGAAGCCCAACGAGGGTGTCGGCCACGGCCTACCTAAACACTCAAGTCTCTAGTCCAGGTTTATCGCCTATCCAGGTTCCATCCGCAGGGAGTCCGGCCGAGGTTTCCACATACGGCCCCGAATGATGTGAACAGGGTTCCCGAGACACCAAACGGGCGCCCGGTACACCGTGCCACGGTGTATCTACCATATCATAGCCCACCCCTAGGGTCAGTGCTACGCACGGCCGCCAACACATAACCTACAAACAATAGAAACTAGTTGCAACTCCTGGACAGAGTACTAGGGTGATTAAGAAGCCGAGAGGGTCAATTAAGGATCCCAATGAGTGGTAGTAGCTGTTCATGGATCACAGATACAGAACTCAGTTCCTAAGAACGGTTTCAATGAGACAACCCACCATGTACTCCTACATGGCCTCTCACCGCTACCTTTACCAAATCGTCTTCACACACTTAGCTCACACCCAGTAGGACATGTTCACAACTTTCCAATTCATCCCCGATGAATCAGACCTGACACAACTCTAAGCAATAGCAAGCATGACAAACAAGCATGAATGAGTAGGCACATTGGGGCTCAAACAACTCCTACTCATGCTAGTGGGTTTCATCTATTTACTGTGGCAATGACAGGTCATGCAGAGGATAAGGGGTTCAACTACCGCAACAAGTAACAGATGAATCGTTGTTGTCCTAATGCAGTAAAAGAGAGCAGGAGCGAGAGAGTGGGATTGTATCGGAAGGAACAAGGGAATTTTGCTTGCCTGGCACTTCTGAAGATAGTATAACTCTTCATCGGTGTCATTGATCACATCGTTGAAACATACGTCTACCGAGGGGGGAACAATCACCGGCAAAAACAGAAAGAATACAATCAATGCAATGCACATTATGATGCATGATCATGACATGTCAATATGTTGTGATTTGAGCTAATGCAACTAAAACCAGATTAAATGAAGTTGGTTTGAACCAAAGACTCAAATTCAACTCCATATGTGATTATTTAAATGCCACTTATTTGATCTGACCTGATCAGCAGGCATAAGTTGTTCAAACATGCATGATAATGCCATAATCAGATTCTTTGGATTTTTCTGATCATTTTTCATATATAATTTATTTCATTTGGAGTTACGGTTTAATTTCTATGAATTTTAGAAGTTTTGGGCATTTTCTGGAATTTCTGAATTATTTTAAATCCAGAAAATGATTAACTACGTCAGCATTGCGTCATGCTGGCGTTAGCAGGTCAACAGGGCTGCCCCGGGTCAAAACTGACATGTGGGGTCTACACGTCAGTGACACAGGGCTGGTTAGTGTCGCTGACTGGTGGGCCTGGTCAACAGCCACGTCAGCAGAGTCAATGCTGACGGGTGGGTCCCACTGTTTATGAACTAAACTAATCATAAAGTAAAACTAACCTAAACAGGTACTGGGGCCCACATGGCTGTGGCTCTAGGGGGTTAATTAGGGCGTCATTAGTGGCTAATGACTTGCCATGTCAGTACTGCCGGCGACCTCAAGTTGCGGCGGAGCCCGCACGGTAGGTCACGGGGATGGCGGGCGAGGGCACCAGGAGGAAGCCCAGGCTCGTGCGCGTCTAGGGGAGGCCGCGGGGCCATCAGAGATGGCCTGTTGCAACGGCGGCGGCGAGGTTAGCGACGGCTGGAGCTCGGACGTCGACGGACTCGACGCCACAGTGCGCGGAATGGCCAGCGGTTTGCAGCTACGGGCTCTACGGGTGCTCACGAATCCATTGGACACAGTTGTGTGACCAACAGGTCGCCGGAGTAACGTCGGCGACGAGCTCGAGCGGAAGTGAGATTCGGCCATGGCGGGGCTGCGGTTAGCGGACAGAAATAGAGGGGGCGAGCACGGGAGGAGGCGTACTAGCTCATAAGGAGGCGGCGAAGAGGGTCTGCGGGCTCGAGGACGCGTCGAGGAGGGCACACGGTCGCCGGCGATCTCGGCGGACCGAGGAAGAAGAAGGCGTCGGGGGCGGCACTTCGAGGCGTCCGGCGTCACGTGAGTCGACGGAGAGGACGAGGTAGAAGAGACGGAGCTTCTGGACTCGGGTGGAGGGCGAGGAGGTGGCTCCGGTCGTGGCAACAGCGAGCGGCGGCGACGGTGGCGTTGCGGGAAGAGAGCAGAGGAGGGGCGGGGGGTTTCGGGAGAGAGGGGAGAGGAGCTCGAGAGAGCGAGCGGGAGGGTCCAGGGGGTCGCAGGCATCTCCAGGAGCGGATAGGCTCGAAGGGGAGGACGCCAGCATGAAGGAGGAGGTGGAATCCTCAGGTGCGTGTGTGGGCGACACGGCATCGTCCTCCTGGCAGGAGCTAGGAGATGACTGGCACCGGGCCTGGTGGGCGGGGCCAGCGAGCTGGGCTAGCTGGGCTGCCAGGTAAGCTATAGGTAAGATCTGCTCTGTCTTTTCTATTTTCTATTTTTCTGTTTTGTTTTAATTATTTTTCCACTAATTCAAATTCAAAAGTAAATCAAAACAAGGCAAAACCTTCTGAATATCTGTATGTTGCCATTATGGACTTTTCCAAAGGCACATAAATAATTTCAGGGCCTTTTGAAATATATTCTATATAAAATGAATATAATCCAAAAGTCAAATACTTATTGATTTAATTTCAAAGGCCCAAAATAAATATCCCTGAGAATCCAAAAATATTGGTTTGAGTTTTACTTCTTGCCAATATTTTTATAGCTTAATAGAAACATTTTCTTGGGTTTGTTTGAAGCAATTTTTAATGTTGATCATTTTTAGAAATGATCTCTGAGGTTTTCCACTTTCCCCAATTCACATTTAAAAGGAATTTAAACATTATGCATGGATGCCACTCACTGATGCAACTAATTACAAAGCAGAATTCTAGGGCTGTGACATCAATATATAGATGAAAGCAAAGTACAAAAATATATAATTAAAAATAGATGATGTACCAAAGATTTGATGCAAATATGAGAGTAACTGAATGAACAATACATCATATATTTGCCTAATATAGGGGGGAATCGGCTTCGACATCTAGGCTGCACGTGGCACCGTACCTTTTATCCAAATGTAGCAACAGACGATATACGTTCACAAATTTAGGCCATGCTGGCCGTGGTAGGTTGAGATTGAACATACCGAGCGCTCCCTGAAGTCATCCGAAATGTTGAGATAGAACTTCGTTTCCGACTGGCCGCGACCACACTTGCCCAATTTGTACTCGCACTGTGGACACATGAATGAACACCCACGAATCAGCTAGAAGAAAAATGAACCCATGACAATTTCTAACGGTTGATTAACAGCGACGGACAGACTGCGAAAAGAGATGAGTGAATATTTCGCTAAGTTGATCACCTTCTCCATGAGAAAAATACCCAGCCCAATCCCGCAGAAAACCCCAATCGACCAGAGTCTAGAATGTCGGTGCAGATAGGTGGCGGAAAGCGGTAGGGGCGAAATACCGTGCCGTTTGGAGCGTGACCTCCGCCCGCCAGCAACTGCCGCCGCGATAGAAGTTGATGAGGTGCAGAGTTGCGGAGGAGTCCACGGCGAGTGGGTGGGGAGGAAGTGGGCGAGGGTTTTCATTTTCCTTTTGCATGTGTGTGTTAATGCACATGTTTCGCAGAAGCGACGAAGATTAATTGTGTGTGATAGTAAATCACCGAGATTGAAGGGGAATCCAAATTTCCTTTATCCTTTGTCCATGAGTTTTTTTCTACGATGAACATAAACCCTGCAAATCATCGTGTTCAAATTTGGCACTTTCCTAGGTTCATTTAGAATAATTAAGGGATTATGTGCATTTTCTAGGCATTAATGCACATAATTCAAATTCAAACAATCGGTGCATGAAAAGGTGCACGAGAACGGTCTGGAAAACCATGATTGTGCTATATAGTAAATTCTCATGCCTTTTACAAGGAATGGGCAGATATTTCACATAAATGTGTGGCAATAGTCAACCACAAACACGTCGTTTATTGGTTTTTCAACTATAGAAAAATGAAATACATGCTTGAAAAACATGATGGCAGGCATGGTGCCATGGTATGGACTCACCATGCCCTAGTACAAATTTGAGAAGGTTTGGCTTATGTCGTCGTCCAAGCCATTCATAAATCGAACCATCACTAAGGAGTTTTCATGGTTTCAAGGGGGAAATCAGCAAGATTGTGTTGGGAAACGTAGCATGCAATTTCAAAAAAATTCCTACGCTCACACAAGATCTATCTAGGAGATGCATAGCACCGAGGGGGAGAGTGTGTCTACGTACCCTCGTAGACCAAAAGCGGAAGCGTTTGACAATGTGGTTGATGTAGTCGAACTTCTGCTAGCTCCGACCAATCAAGCACCGAATGTATGACACCTCCGAGTTCTGCACACCTTCAGCTCGGTGACGGACCTCGCCTTATTGATCCAGCAAGGTGTTGAGGTAGTAGATGAGTTCTGTCAGCACGATGGCGTGGTGACGGTGATTGTGAAGTGATTCTTGCAGGGCTTCGCCAAAGCACCGCAAAACTATGACCGGGGTGTAAACTGTGGAGGGGGCGCCACACACGACTAACAATTGATGTTGTGTGTTCTAGGCACCCCCTTACCCACATATATATAGGTGGGAGGGGCACGGAGAGGCCACGAGGCGCCCAAGGGGGAATCCTAATCCACACTTGCCTTTCTCCCTTCCCCTTTCCTTCTCCATCCTTGGTCGGCCCATATGTGGCGCACACCAGCCCCTTGTGGCTGTTGCGTTTCCCCTCTTGGCCCATAAGGCCCATATCTTTTGTTGGGGGTGCCCGAATCCCCTTCCGGTGTTTCGATATGTACCCGGTACCCTACAGAACACTTCCGGTGTCCTAATACTATCGTCCTATATACCAATCTTTACCTCTCGACCATTTCAAGACTCCTCTTCATGTACGTGATCTCATCCGGGACTCTGAACAACATTAAGTCACCAAATCATAACTCATATAATACTAAATCGTCATCAAACGTTAAGCGTGCGGACCTACGGGTTCGAGAACTATGTAGACATGACCGAGACACCTCTCCGGTCAATAACCAATAGCGGAACCTGGATGCTCATATCGGCTCCTACATATTCGACGAAGCTCTTTATCGGTCGAACCGTTATGACAACATACGTTATTCCCTTTGTCCATAGGTATGTTACTTGCCCGAGATTCGATCGTTGGTATCTACATTCCTAGTTCAATCTCATTACTGGAAATTCTCTTTACTCGTTCCGTAATACATCATCCTGCAACTAATTCATTTGTCACTTTGCTTGCAAGGCTTCTTATGATGTGTATTACCGAGATGGCCTAGAGATACCTCTCTAATACTCGGAGTGACAAATCCTAATCTCGATCTATGCCAACCAAACAAACGCCTTCAGAGATACCTGTAGATCATCTTTATAATCACCCAGTTACGTTGTAACGTTTGATAGCACCCAAGGTATTCCTCCGGTATCCAGGAGTTGCATAATCTCATAGTCGAGGGAATCTGTATTTGACATGAACAAAGTAATAGCAATAAAACTAAACGATCAATATGCTAAGCTAACGGATGGGTCTTGTCCATCACATCATTCTCCTAATGATGTGATCCCGTTTATCAAATGACAACACATGTTTATGGTTAGGAAACTTAACCATCTTTGATTAACGAGCTAGTCTAGTAGAGGTTTACTAGGGACACGGTGTTTTGTCTATGTTCCAGACATGTATCAAGTTTTTGGTTAATACAATTCTAGCATGAATAATAAACATTTATCATGATATAAGGAAATATAAAAAAACTTTATTATTGCCTCTAGGGCATATTTCCTTCAGTCTCTGTAGTGACCAGACCTCAAACGGTCCAATCTCCGTGCTCCGGTGTCATCCCTGGATCAGTAATGCTGACACCCCACAGTACTTGAAGGATTTATAATAGAGTAGCAATCACACACTTATTACATCGAGTGTCTCAAAAGAGAACTTATTACAATAAATATGGCTTAAGGCCATCTAATAACGATAACAGCGGAAGGCTTGGAAGATAAGTGAGTCCATCAACTCCAACGGCGTCACTGAGTATAGAACCACGACCTAAAAGCACCTTACTCGTCGTTTGAAAAGTCTGCAACATGAACGTTGCAGCCCGAAATGGGTCAGCACATGGAATATGCTGGCAATGTAACACATAGAGAGCAATGAAGGAATAAGACTATACTACATGCATATTTGGCTGGTGGAAAGCTCTATGGTTACAGTTTTGCGTAAAGCCAATTTTTCCCTACTACAAAGGAATAAATTTTATTTAACTATCATGGTGGTTGTTAAACATTGAGAGTGTAGACACCCTCTCAATCCCAATTAAACATCATCATTAAAAACCCAACAAATTAATTAGAGTAACATGATGAGATTCACATGATAATCCAAGTACTAGATACTCAAGATGTCCATAACCGGGGACACGGCTAACCATGATTAGTTTATACACTCTGCAGAGGTTTGCGCACTTTTCCCCACAAGACTCGTTCTCCTCCGTTGGGATTCTCGCACTACATGGTGTTTGAGAAACGGATGACCGAGACATAGTCTTTCAGAAGCGCTAGCACCTTACGAACGGGTAGACCGTTACACCTACTTTCCCCTACATCTGCTAGTCTACCACTGTAAGAGTTCGCACAACTTAGTCAACTATGCTAGAGCCTATAATAGCTTGTGGCTGCACACGGAAGTTTCTAGTATGAATAATCTCATGATCCCTTTGAGCCTAGGTGGCGGTCCAAAAGAAAAACAGGCAATCGTTGGAATACCCAGGTGCCTCAATCCACCCAGATGTGTGTTTAAGTTGCCACCTTAGATAAACCATTAATTTAACAAACTCACATCTGTCATGGATTTCACTCACCCAATCCACGTCTACTAGCATAGCATGGCATAATAAGCAAACGTAGAAGTAACTCCCAAAGATTTGATAATAAAACAGGTGATAGGTACTACCTCATCTACTTCCCAAACCCACAATTTAATTAGATCCTAATCATGCAATGTGTGAGGATTGATCTCATGCAATAAAACTGTGTTGTAGGAGGTATGATCAAAGTGTTACTTGCCTTGATGATGATCCGCAAAACCTAGTGATTCGAAGTAGCAAGCGGCACACTCCGGGTACTCTATCGCAAACAAACAAGCATACAATAAGTACTCGACTAATGCACAGGTAAAACTCAAATAAGAGAACTAACCAGAAAGTTCAACTTAAGAACTCCGGTTGGCAAAAAGAATCAAATCGCATGAAACAACGGAAGACAAACGGCTAAAGAAACAAGCTTCGTTTACTATTCTGGATCTAGGTCAAATTTACAGATGCAAAAACTTGTTTGAGTTGGTTAAACGGAAAGAGGGTTTCGAGACGAAATTCCAGGTGCTTGAATCGCCTGATTCCGATAAACGAGCGAAAAGTTATACTAGAACGAAAATCTGATCGGAAATCGCAATGAGAAAAATCGCGGATTTAATCCGAGAAAAAGAAAAATGACGAACAGATTAACGAACGAACGTTCGTTATCTGGATCTAAACGATGAACGCGTTCATTAAAACGAACGAACGAGCGAACGATCGCTAATTAAACTAAACCGAGAAAAAAAACGATCTATCTAAAAAATCGAATCTTAAAAACCGAAAAAACCCGGTGAAACCCAACGGTTTTCTAAAAAAAACCGGCAGCGGGACAACCTCGTCGGCGGCGAGCTCCGGCGGCGGCTCCGGCGGTGGCGGCGGCGGTTGGGGCGCAGCGTGGCTAGGGTTTGGGCGGGCGGCGCGGCGCGGCTTGGGCTGGGGCGGCCCGGGGTCGCGCTATATAAAGCCCCCCCGGCCAGGCGGAGTCCTGGCCGGACACGGCCCAAGGTCGGTTCGGATTTTTTTTAAAAATAATTACGCTCAGAAAAAAACAAAAGGAATACTAAACGGACTCCAAAAATCCCGAAATAAAATTTCCCCGACTTCTAAAATCAAGCCGCACAGGATGAACATTTATTTGGGGCCTAAATGCAATTTTGAAAAACGCGCATTTTTCCTAAATTCAAATAAAATAGCAAATAAATCCAAAATAAAATCTTATTTGATTTTTTTATTAAATCCTCAATATTTCTTTATTTTGGGAAAGTCATTTTATTCCCTCTCTCATATTTTGATAATAGAAATAATTAAAGATAAAATAAATAAAATCAAATGATCCTATTTTCAAAATTTGAGAAAGCTCAAATATGAAAATAACGAAATCCCCAACTCTCTCCGAGGGTCCTTGAGTTGCGTAGAATTTCTAGGATCAACCAAAATGCAAATAAAATATGATATGGAATGATGATCTATTGTATAACATTCCAAATTGATAATTTGGGATGTTACAAACCTACCCCCCTTAAGATGAATCTCACCCTCGAGATTCGGGTTGGCTAGAAAATAGGTGAGGGTGGTCCTTCAGCAATTCTTCCTCTCGTTCCCAGGTGGCTTCATCCTCCGTGTGGTGGCTCCACTGAACTTTGCAAAACTTGATAACCTTGCTGCGGGTGACTCGGCTGGCATACTCAAGAATCTTGACTGGTTTCTCCTCATAGGTCAGATCACTGTCCAACTGAATCGCTTCCAGCGGCACTGTGTCTCTTAGCGGTATATCAGCCATCTCTGCGTGGCACTTCTTCAACTGGGAAACATGAAACACGTCGTGAACTCCCAACAATCATTCGGGTAATTCCAACTTGTAGGCTACTTCTCCCATACGCTCCAAAACCTTGTATGGTCCTACAAAACGTGGCGCTAACTTTCCCTTAACTCCAAAGCGCTTAACTCCTCGAAGTGGAGATACTCGAAGATAAACTCGGTCTCCGACTTCATAAACTGACTCCTTGCATTTAGAATCTGCGTAGCTCTTCTGCCTGGATTGGGCTACCTTGAGCCTATCACAAATCAATTTTACTTTTTGTTCAGACTCCTTAATCAGATCCGGTCCAAACAACTGACAGTCTCCAACTTCATCCCACGACAATGGGGTCCTGCACCTCCTTCCTTACAAGGCTTTGAAAGGGGCCATCTTCAAACTGGATTGATAACTGTTGTTGTAAGAGAACTCTGCGTATGGCAAATTCTCGTCCCAACTAGATCCATAATCTAGCGCACAAGCTCTCAGCATATCCTCCAAAATCTGATTGACTCTCTCGGTCTGTCCATCTGTCTGCGGGTGGAAAGCTGTACTGAACTCTAGCCTGGTACCCAGAGTTTCATGCAACTGATTGCAGAACTTTGAGGTAAACTGGGTTCCTCTATCTGATACAATGCTCCTTGGAACTCCGTGCGGACATACGATCCTGGTCATGTATATCTTTGCCAACTTGGCACTAGTATAGGTAGTCTTCATTGGAATGAAATGAGCTAACTTTGTCAAACGATCGACTACAACCCAAATCGAGTCATAGCCTGAACGTGTTCTGGGCAATCATGTAATAAAATCCATGCCTAACTTATCCCACTTCCATTTGGGTATCGGCAATGGCTGTAACAATCCTGCTGGCTTCTGATGCTCTTCCTTTACTCTCTGGCATACATCACAAACTGCTACATACTCCGCAATATTCTTCTTCATTACGGTCCACCAGAAAGTATCCTTCAAATCCAAATACATCTTGGTATTTCCTGGGTGAATCAAATATGGTGAATCATGGGCCTCTTGCAGAATCAACTTCCTGATCTCCAGGTCATTAGGCACATAAACACGGTCTTCAAACCATAAGGTATCGTGCTCATCCTCACGAAATCCTTTAGCTTTTCCTTTGCTCATTTTCTCCTTAATAGAAATGATCTCCTTGTCGGTCCTTTGAGCTTCTCTGATCTTATCCATCAAAGTAGACTGAATCTCCAATGCTGCTACATAGCCTTTCGGGACTATCTCCAAACATAGCTGACGAAGATTTTTGGCTAACTCCCTTGGTAAATCTCCCATCATTAGGGTGTTGACATGGCTCTTACGACTCATCGCATCAGCTACTACGTTAGCCTTTCCGGGGTGATAATGCAATCTCATATCATAATCCTTGATGAGCTCCAACCATCTCCTTTGCCTGAGATTCAACTCCTTCTGTGTGAAAATATACTTCAAACTCTTGTGATCCGTGTACACCTCATAATGGTTTCCAATAAGAAAATGTCTCCAAGTCTTCAATGCATGCACTACGGCTGCTAACTCCAAATCATGAGTGGCATAATTTGACTCATGAGGCTTAAGCTATCGTGAGGCATAGGAAACAACTCTTCCTTCCTGCATAAGCACTGCTCCAGGTCCTCGACGTGAAGCGTCACAATACATCCCATAATCCTTGGTCTGATTTGGCAAAATCAACACTGGTGATGTAACCAAACGTTTCTTCAACTCTTGGAAACTGGCCTCACATTTCTCGGTCCATATGAACTTGGTATCCTTCTTCAACAACTCGGTCATAGGCTTTGCAATCTTCGAGAAATTTTTAATGAATCTCCGGTAGTATCCTGCAAGTCCAAGAAAACTCCGGATCTCTCCAACTGTTGTTGGTGCTTCCCAATTGGTTACAGTGTCAACCTTGGTGGGATCTACTACTATACCTTCTCCGGATATAACGTGTCCGAGAAATCTAACTTCCTTCAACCAAAACTTACATTTGCTAAACTTGGCATATAACTGATGTTCTCTGAGCTTACCAAGTACCAAACGGAAATGCTCCTTATGCTCCTCTTCATTTTTCAAGTAAAGCAGGATATCATCAATGAACACTACGACGAACTTATCCAAAAACTCCATAAACACTTTGTTCATCATGTTCATAAAATATGTAGGTGTGTTAGTCAGACCAAATGACATAACCGTGTACTCGTACAGCAAGCCGTCTTAGGTATATCCTGTTCTCGAATCTTCAACTGATGGTATCCTGATCGCAGATCGATCTTGGAAAATACCTTAGCTCCTTGCAATCGATCAAACAGATCATTGATCATCGGTAGTGGGTACTTGTTCTTGATGGTTACTTCATTCAATCCTCGATAATCAACAACCATCCTTAATGATCCATCCTTCTTCTCCACTAGAAGTACTGGTGATCCCCAAGGCGAAGAACTTGGGCGAATATATTCTTTATCCAGTAACTCCTTAATCTCTTCCAAATCCTTTGCGGACATCCTATATGGTCTCTTAGATATTGGCTCTGTGCCTGGCAAAAACTCAATCAAAAACTCAATATCTCTATCCGGTGGCATGCCTGGCAACTCTTCTGGAAATACATCAGGGAAATCCTTCACTACTGGTACTTCCTCCTGCACAACTCCTGTTAACAAATTCACTTGAGTCCTTTTAGGCACATGCCGGGATACATACTTGATCCTTCTCCCTTTTGGGGTGGTAAGCAAAATTGACTTACTGGCGCAATCGATGTTTCCTCCATACATCGACAGCCAATCCATACCTAGAATTACATCCAAACCTTGTGATTCCAAAATGATTAAATCCGAGGGAAACAGATGCCTACATATACTCAATGGCACTTGAAAACATCCTTTACTAGCCATATACTCCGCTCTTGGTGAGCTTACTAACATGGGTGTTCTAAGAACTTTGGTGGGAAGGTCATACTTATCCACAAATCCCCTTGATATGTATGAATGTGATGCACCAGTATTGAAAAGAACGAGTGTAATAAATGACTTAACTAAAAACTTACCGATTATTGCATCCAGCTGCTCTTCAACCTCCTCCACGTTAACGTGGTTCACCTGTCCCCTATTGAAAGGGTTCGGCTTCTTCCCAGAGCTTCCATTGCCATTTCCATTCTAGGATTCAGGACATTCATTGGCATAATGTCCGGTCTTTTGGCACTTAAAGCAAGTGACTTGGCTCAGGTCTCTTTTGGGTGGGGTTGATGGGTTGGTACGGTTCTGGCCGTTGCTTCCTCCATTTCCATTACCATTCTTGGTGCCATTATGATTGTGCGAGCTACCTCCTCCATGGGCATGCTAAAAATGTCCTCCCGGTCTAGGGGTAAAACGTGGCTTCTGCTGAGCTCCTGAATTGTACTTTCCTTGGCCATACTTCCTCTTGCGATTCTCAATCTGCTGCTGCTTCCCTTCAATCATGAGAGCACGATCTACAAACTCCTGGTAGTTTTTGAAAGTTGCAAGCATCAACTGCATGCTCAACTCATCATTCAGTCCTTCCAGACACTTCTCCTACTTAGCTGCATCCGTAGCAACGTCATTTGGAGCATAACGTGCTAGCTTACTAAAGTCCTCCACATACTGGCCAACTGTCCGTCCTCCTTGGCGCAAGTTACGAAACTCTCGCTTCTTCATGGCCATAGCTCCCGCTGAAACATGGGCAGTACGGAAAGCCTGCTGGAACTGGTCCCATGTGACAGTGTCGATAGGGAAAGTGGCGGTGAAATTCTCCCACCATGATGTTGCGGGTCCTTCAAGGTGATGTGCGGCAAACTTCACCTTTTCCGCATCTGTGCATCCTGTTGTGGTCAACTCCCTTGCTGTCTTGCGGAGCCAATCATCTGCTACTATCGGCTCGATGCTACTGGAAAACACCGGCGGATTCAGTATAAGAAAACGGGCTAAGTGATCAATAGGTGGTGGTGGTGGGTTGTTGTTGTTGTTCCCCTGATTCTGATTCTGGACTAGCAACTTCATCAACGTGTTCTGCTGCTGGATCAACTGGGTGAGCTCCGGTGGGAAGGTAAATCCGGGGTCACGTCTCGGAGGCATCTGAGGGTTTAGAAAAGATGAGATTTAAGAATAGAGAGGGGTCTAGAGAGAAAACACTACCCATATGCACATGAGGCAAAAGCAAACAATCCACTTCATTCAATCAAACAAGGGCATACAATCGATCTAACTATCGCAAAAGTGCTCAGACTACTATATTTACATGGTGGACTACTACTACTGTTGGGGTGGTCTACTAGAAATATTCTTTGGTTGCAGACTTCATGATATCTGCTCCTGCTTCATCAACATAGTCATCATCGCTATCATCTGGATCCGAGTCGGTGTCGTTGATAACGATGTAGTCTTCCGGGCGAATCTCCTTGGGTTCTTCGTCTTCTTCTACTGGTGTAGGGCCTCCCATAAATATTCCGATCTTCTTGATCAGATCATCATTCTTCTCCACTAATACTTTGATTTCCTCTTCATAATCTTCACGTGTGGCCTTGAGTTCTTCCTCCAGTTCCTTGATTCTTGTCCTCGCCTTCTTCAGATCTATCATGTCGGCGCACATGTAGTTCTCCTAACGTCGACTGTGCTGGTTTAACTCCTGGATAAAAGATGCAATTGATCTATCCTTCCTGGCGCTGATCATCTCCCAGTGCTCATCTCAGCGCCCACAAATCTGGTAGATAGTATCCTTGAGATCATTGCGGTAAACTTCTCCAATCCGTCCCATGGCGATGTGAGCTGCCATGCTCTTTCCTAGACTCCAGGTTGGTGCATCAAAGGAAAACTCTATGGGCTCAGTGACTGGCATGAACGTCCTTCCTGGAACTTGAACTGGAATCATCCAGCGCTCTTCTTCAGGTAAAGTGGCGTTGTAGGTTCCGGTGAAGCTTGGTACTACTATGTTCAGATATCTAGTGACTTCCTTCAAGTGACGTCCAAAGGGTGTATCTTCATCCGGTTGTGTGAACTTGTTCCTTGCATCCGCCATCCTAAAAGAGTAGAAAAGGTGAGGAGTCAGAATGAGAAGAGTGAGTAGTGATCTAGGGCTTTAGCTTAGTGGTCGTGTCCTACAGTCAGCGTGTGCTCTAATACCATCATGTAGCGACCAAACTTCAAACGGTCCAATCTCTGTGCTCCGGTGACATCCCTAGATCAGTAACGCTGACACCACACAGTACTTGAAGGATTTATAACAGAGTAGCAATCACACACTTATTACATCGAGTGTCTCAAAAGAGAACTTATTACAATAAATATGGCTTAAGGCCATCTAATAACGATAACAGCGGAAGGCTTGGAAGATAAGTGAGTCCATCAACTCCAACGGCATCACTGAGTATAGAACCACGACCTAAATGCACCGTACTCGTCGTCTGAAGAGTCTGCAACATGGAAGTTGCAGCCCGAAATGGGTCAGCACATGGAATATGCTGGCAATGTAACACATAGAGAGCAATGAAGGAATAAGACTATACTAGATGCATATTTGGCTCGTGGAAAGCTCTATGGTTACAGTTTTGCGTAAAGCCAATTTTCCCTACTGCAAAGGAATAAATTTTATTTAACTATTATGGTGGTTGTTAAACATTGAGAGTGTAGACACCCTCTCAATCCCAATTAAACATCATCATTAAAAACCCAACAAATTAATTAGAGTAACATGATGAGATTCACATGATAATCCAAGTACTAGATACTCAAGATGTTCATAACTGGGGACACTGCTAACCATGATTAGTTTATACACTCTGCAGAGGTTTGCGCACTTTTCCCCACAAGACTCGATCTCCTCCGTTAGGATTCTCGCACTACATGGTGTTTGAGAAACGGATGACCGAGACATAGTCTTTCAGAAGCGCTAGCACCTTACGAACGGGTAGACCGTTACACATACTTTCCCCTACATCTGCTAGTCTACCACTGTAAGAGTTCGCACAACTTAGTCAACTATGCTAGAGCTCATAGTAATTTGTGGCTGCACACGGAAGTTTCTAGTATGAATAATCTCATGATCCCTTTGAGCCTGGGTGGCAGTCCAAAAGAAAAACATGCAATCGCTGGAATACCTAGGTGCCTCAATCCATCCAGATGTGTATTTAAGTTGCCACCTTAGATAACCCATTAATTTAACAAACTCACATCTGTCATGGATTTCACTCACCCAATCCACATCTACTAGCATATCATGGCATAATAAGCAAACATAGAAGTAACTCCCAAAGGTTTGATAATAAAACAGGTGATAGGTACTACCTCATCCACTTCCCAAACCCACAATTTAATTAGATCCTAGTCATGCAATGTGTAAGGATTGATCTAATGCAATAAAACTGGGTAGTAGGAGGTATGATCAAAGTGTTACTTGCCTTGCTGATGATCCGCAAAACCTAGCGATTCGAAGTAGCAAGCGGCGCACTCCAGGTATTCTATCGCAAACAAACAAGCATACAATAAGTACTCGACTAATGCACAGGTAAAACTCAAATAAGAGATCTAACCAGAAAGTTCAACTTAAGAACTCCGGTTGGCAAAAAGAATCAAATCGAACGAAACCACGGAAGACAAACGACAAAAGAAACAAACTTCGTTTACTATTCTGGATCTAGGTCAAATTTTACAGAGGCAAAAACTTGTTTGAGTTGTGTCGGGGATATACCCCATGGTATGACCCGGCTGAAGTTGTAAACCAGCTGGGACTTGGTAAACCGGCGGAGAGTTAAGACAGATGGCTAAGACAGACGATAAACCGGCTGGTGTTAAACCGGCAGACAATGTTAAACCGGTAGACGTTAAGAAGCCCAGGAAGGGAAGTCAAAATAGTTTAAGTTAAAGTCCGAGTTGGACTCCACATGTAACCCGCCCCTTCAACATATATAAGGAGGGGCAGGGCTCCTCAAAGGGGGACGAGAAAGAAACAATCTCTAGGGCTAGACACAACTAGAGGAGAGCCGGTTTACGGCGACTCCCTCGTGATAATAATGAGATCTAGCCTCAAACAGCATGTAGGGTTGTTACCGGATGATATTTCCCGGGGCCCGAAGCTGTCTAAACCCTTGTCTTGTGTTGCGTCTCTCGATTCCGTTCAACCCCTCTCAAGCTACCACATAGATGCGTTGGCCTCGCGACTAAGTCCTCACACTAAGGACATCTAACGTGTTAATTCCACGACAGTTGGCGCCCACCGTGGGAACAAACGCACGATGGTTTTGAGTTTTTGGAGGGATTTCTCCTAGGGATTCAGAAGCCTACAATCTGTCGGATCAGAATACGGAAGGATTTGCATCAACCCTAATCTCATCGGTTGAGATCAAGGAAATATTATTGAGTCTCCATGGACGATCTCTACAGTTGTTGACCTAATCTGTGTTGGCTGTTAAATCGCATGGGATTCAACCTGCGCGTATCTATGGAAGGAAAATAAAAGTCGTCGGTTTGATCGATCTACGGGGAAACTGATTTGAAGTATAAGGAACCAAGGGCTTGACCCTAGCCTAGTGATCATGCACTATTAGCAACCCGGAGGGAGTCACGGGTGTCGATTGGTAACGGCAACCGCTGCCACGACCCGGATTTGCCGTCATCACCATAACCCGCCGCCAGATCCGGGTCACAAAAGGGGTCAACAACGGGAAGAGGACAAGGTGACGGACTGGACTCGCCTTCCCGTCTGCCAAAGTTGTCATGGCCGCTGATACTACTTTTCAGATATGACGGCCGAATAAACAAAGTGATACTGATTTTGACTACAGTTTTTGGCTCACCGGTGCTACTTGTACACGTGAAGGACTCGAACCACAAATCACTCATCACAGCCCATGAGTTAGAGGACGCACATGACGCATGCAGACATGGCTGAACTCAGGAACAGTCAACACAAGTGGCCTTGGATGCAGCCACCAGCCGGTTAATGCTCTTGTTCATAAACAGAATCACCCACGTACTAGGGTCAGACAAGGTAATGCCACGGACTGGTACTTCTAGTTTGGCAAGTAAACGATGTCAAGCCAATCACGACCCGGACTCTGCTTCGACTTTGTATCAAGTCACCTCGCATAACTCTGCTTCGACTTCATATCAAGTCACCTCGCATGAACCGGAGCATCGCCAACTACGCCTCGACTACCGGGCTGTCTCCGGTGGTCTCTGTCTTTGCAAGTTGCCACCGCGCTCTGAGCCGTTCCGAGCCGCCATCGCTGGCTCGCCTCCGCGGCTGCTGGTTCGCCTCCGCCATCAGGCTGCTAGCGCGTCGCTCCGCCGTCGGGCGTCGAGCTGCCTCTGCATTGCCCGTAAACCGCCGCGCCTTTGTACAGCTCCGAACCACCGTCGCCGCCCGCTTGCTCCTTCCATGACCCGTGCGTCGCATCGCGAGCACGCCGCCCCCGGGCTGCCACAGACGCCGTCCACCTCCGCCGTGAACCGGCTTCTGCTGCTGCTGACCCGGCCTTCCCAACTACTGCCGCGAGTCGCCAAGGGCTCCGCCTCACCTGCGAGTTGCCGCTCCCGCTATCGGGACCGATTCAATCATTGGCAGCCACCGGTTTTTTCCTCGTCTCTGCTGCGAGTCACCGCGGCCGCCTATCGCCGGATCACCTCTGCCTGCACCGGTTGATGGCAGCACCTCAGTGCCAGCTCCGCCGGGTCACCGCGTCTCCGAAAATCGCGCCCGTACCTGCGTCCGAGCTGCCGCGTTGAGAGCCACCTCTGGCCGCGGCAGGATCTACGGTCATAAACCGGTACTGGCTTAAACCGCCGCTGCGCCTGCACAACTCCAAGTGGGAGTTGCCGGATTTTTCCCGCACCATGGAGAGACCTCTGCTCCGGGCTGTTCGATGAGTTACCGTCACCGACCGCTGCCGCCATTGAACCGCCAACTCACCTACGCCCCGCGCCGCCGCGGCTGTGTCCCGCCTCACCTCCTCCACCTCGCCGCAGGCGCTGCCACGAGCGCCCATGCCAGTTTCGTCTCCCCCTGCATCCGACCCGGTCCGGTTCACCGCTGCACGAGGTTACGCCTGCGTGCCTCCGCTCAGGTTTCGCTGCCGCCGCTGCAGTCTGCTTCTACTGAACCGGCCTTGGGGCCTCCATAGCCGCGCCCCCTCGGCCTCGTGTTGAACCGCTGGATGTTACCAAGTTGCCACCGCAGCTCTGACCCGTCACACTGTTCCTCCGCTGGTCCAGCTCTAAACCGTTCCGCCGGGTTTACTTCAATGCCCGTCGCGTCACGCCTCCGGATCAAGCGCTTCTGCGCCTCGTCTACCGTGTCTGCCGCGTCTACGCATCCACAATGCCTGCCGCCTCACGCCTGCTGCGGGCTCATCCTCTGTTGAACCGCCGAGTGCCTCGACCGCTCGCCACCGTCGCCATGACACGCCGGCACCGCTAAAACGCATTAGAGAGCCGCTACGCTGGCCGTGGGCCTCGCCGTTCCTCTGCACCGCGACCCGCTGATCCTACCACTCCTCTGCTATCCGTGGTTGCGGCCTGAGCCGCCGGTACCCCTGGCCTTGTTCGCCATGCTAAATCGCCATTGCGCCTTCCCGAGTCGCCGTCTCCAAACCGCCGCGACCCCTGGCCGCCTCAAATCACCGCCCGTCGCCGGGTTGCCTCCGCCATCGCATCCGCGGCATTGCGCGAGCCGGACGTTCTAATGCTTGGTCTCCCGCGCGCTGTTCTAAGCCGGCCTTGGCTTCGCTTCCACCTTGAGGATGGCCCGGCCGCCTTTGCTGTTGAGTCGCCGCCGGTTTGCCACACCATCATCGCCGGTTCACTGCGAGTTTCGCCATCGCTGCCTACAGGGCCGTCAGTGAGCCGTAGATTTAAACTACCATTACATGAGCCGCCGGTGCTGCATCAACCCAGCCTGCTCCGATCCTTCGACCTGTCCAGACGTTTCGTCACCATTGCCACCTCACCAACCTCGCTTCCGCTTGGCCTAGCTACAAGCTACCCGAGTTCATCAAGTTCTTCACGTACTACTACCAGCTCCTAGAAACAAGTCGATATATTTAACCTATAAACCCTGGAGAACCGCTAGGCAGGACCAAGGTGGCCACGTGGCCTTTAAATCGCTCGTGCCACCGCCTGTTAATTAGGTGCCCCTCCGAGGGCATTTTAGTCATTTCACCTTTGGGTATAAATCCCAGCAGCTCCCGTGCAATTTAACTTATAAACCCTGGAGAACCGCTAGGCAGGACCAAGGTGGCCACGTCGCTTTTAAATCGCTCGTGCCACCGCCTGTTAATTAGGTGCCCCTCCGAGGGCATTTTAGTCATTTCACCTTTGGGTATAAATCCCAGCAGCTCCCGTGCAACGTAGAAGGTAGAACCCTAGCCGCCTCCCCATCTGCCGTCCCGCTCGCCCCCTTCCCAGCCGCTCACCCCGCCCGTCCAGCTCGCCGTGGCCGATGACCACGCCACCAGAGACCGCGGACCTTGGCGCAGGCCTGTGCTCCCGAGCGGTGGTCCCTCCTCGTCGCCACCCCTCTCCTCTACCCCGTGTCGGATCCGAGGCGTGCGAGCGCGGAGGCGAGCTTCTCCAGCGGCGGCCGCCACCCTCTCGTCTCCTCAATCCTCTTCATATCGTCCCGCGTTCTCGATCTACGCCGCCACGTGCTGTGGTTCTGGATTGGGCGCAGGCTGCCGCCATTGGAGAGCAGCGGCGGTGAGGTCTTCAGCTCGGGTGCGAGGAGCAGGGGGGTGAGGTGGACGGTGTTGTGGCGAAGAAGTGATTGATGCGGCCGGCAGCGAGCGCCGGTGAGCAACGCGGATGCTACCATCTCTCCTCATATCCTCCCAGATTCTCGATTGGAGCGGGGGACAGACGCCGCCACAGGCCACCGGGGACGCCTCTGCATTGTCGTCGGCTGGACGAGGAAAACAGCAAGATGCTGGCCTATGCATCGGACGTGGGCCGCTTCAGCTTTAGGGGAGATTTGACTATGGCGCAAGGTCCCCCACTTCCTTGTTGTGGCGCTGCAGCGTCATGGGCCCTTCTGAAGGTACGCTAACTCCTTCTCTCCTCTTCTTTCATACTGATGCAAAAGGTGAGGTGCAAATCTGAAGAATTTTGTACAGGGAGAGGGAGGCACATCGGAGGGTGGTAGCAGGTGCGTCTTGCTAAAGCAACCAGGTATATATCCCAGTTCCTTCTTACCATGACCTTTATATTCCAACCATACACTACAGCAATACAGGCGCTCCATTGTGTGTGTTAACGTTTTCCTGTACTCATGATTTTTCTCAACCAATGATTTGTCTGAAGTGCCATTGGTATTAATTGTTCGTTTGTCATGTAGACCAAACCAAGTGAAATAACCATAAAAGGACAAATCAAATAGAATCATTTTGTTTAGCAAATTTATATTAGTGTTTAATGGTAAAAGTTTCAAAAGTTTTTAACATCAATCTGAAGTTGACCTTTGTTCAGGGACGAAGGCATTATATACCTTTGAATTGCCTCTTTTGTTGTTTATTGCTGGATTTGACAAGCAGTTTTTTTTCAGTGGTTGTCGTGGCCTGAAGCAGCAAGTATTATGGAGATTGATGGACTAGGTGCTTCCAGCCGCAGTCCATCGTGCTCTCGGTTGCTGACCTTGAGGTCCAGCGGCAACTGCCCGTCGCTTAGGTATCTTCCCCCCTCTCATGCTCTTCCCCTTTTTTGCCTTATTGGTTGTATCCAGACCAAGGCTTGATCCAGACCCAAGAAATGTGGTCGCGGTGTAGCTTATCAACTCCATCCCATCTGGGTGCTTCCCGACATGGCAGTGATGGTCTCCTTTTTCAGTCATCGTGCGTTGCACCACAAAGAATTATGTGGTTTGATGGCAATGAAAGAAAGAGGTGGTGATTTAATTCCGCTTATTTGCGCCACAAACGATTCAGTGGTTTGATGGCAAGGAGCAGGAGGTGGTGGTTCAGTTCCACTTATTTGTTAGCTTCTCTTTCCTTGGAGAAATGGTCTCGATGTTGATATTTTTTGTATTTTCCATTATCTCAATCTTGAATAGATTGGATTAATGGACAGATACAGGGGTGCTTTACTGATTGTATAGTCCCTTGCGTAATAAATCTTTGTATCTCTTTTTCTTAATCAGGACTGAATTAATTAATTACCTAATTGTTGTTGACCTGAGTTTAGTTGTTCAACTGTGGTCATCAAATATAGCCTCTGGCTGGCTAGATTAGCCGATGTTTTAGCCAATCATGATGTATTGCACATTGTCTTTCATTTTCTTCTCACTCTTATTCTTTTCATGTTGATTTTTCACTGGCATGGAGAAGAAGAGAGATTATAGGGCGACATTAACTTTAGTTGTCTTTAATTTGATTATGACTGCAAATTTGAGATTTATCATTTTCTAGTTCTCAGTGATTTGTATTTTGTAGGGGATGCTTCTAAGCTGCAATGCTCCATATCCGATGCAATATATTTCTGCTTTATTGAAGAGGACTAACTTGTGCTGGGAAAGATTCCTGAAGGTGATGTCAGATCATTGGTAAATAACAAGGAATCCTTGGAACCTGTCATCCTGTAGTATTTGTCTGCGATAGGTATGCATTCTGTCCAGCTAAGCAGAGTATTCCAGATTGAGTAATGCTAGAGATACAAACATATTATATACTCCCTCCTTCCATCTATATAGGGCCTAATGCATTTTTTAAGACCGCGTTTGACTATTGACAAGATTAATAGTACATGACATGCACAATGTGAAAATTATATCATTGAAAGCTCCTTTCACACACGAATTTAACGACGTGCTTTGTGTAAGTTGCATGTCATATATTGTTGCTCTAATATTTGGTCAAAGTTAGCCTCGAAAAACACATTAGGCCCTATATAGATGGAAGGAGGGAGTATACATTTTAATGCTTTAGCTTCCATAGTGAGAGCAAGTTGCAAGACCAGATGCCATGCGGTCTTACTGCGAGCTCGTCCAGTTCATGGTGACTTGGTGATGACTCAAATCCACCTACCTCTTTCTCTCCGTGTCTCCTTTTGTTGCTGATTGTTGGAACTTTGGATTGCGCTGGCTTGATGGCTGTTTCGGATTAATCAAAGGATTTTGTTTAGCTTAGTTTCATTACGGGCAAGCCTAAGAGAGTCGTTCTTTAGTGTGGGTTAAATTAATCAGGGGATTTGAAGAACGGTTCAATTGATCTGTACTAAGCAAACCTGTGTGCTTGCAATCACGTATGGTTTTAGCCATGTTGCTGCTAGAAAGCTTCCTTCAATTGAACCGATCTTCTCAGTAGCTAATGGAGCGCATTGGCAGGAACCGAGTGGCCAACTGAATCTGATAGTCTGTTTTCTTTGTACTCATATCTTGCAGAGTAGTTTCCTAACTGATTGTTTGGCAACAGGTATTTTGAAGAACTCAAACTCATGGTAACAAATGAACTAGCAAAGAGAGCCATTTTTACCTCTCTTCTGTAAGATAATCCCGTGAAGGACACACACATAAAAGCCATGAAGGACGAAGAAAGAATTATTGATCTATTATTATGTTTCTTCTTTGCAAATATATTGCTATGGTTGTTAGCGATGTATACGCCCGAGTGGGCTAATGTATAGTTGTATTGGTTTAGCTTATTGACCTTGCCGCTTTCATGTTTTCATTTCCTTTTGTTCATGATGATTGTTTTTTTTGTGCAGACCTGGATTGTAGGATTGCATGAGTTGGGGCTTGCGATTGCCCATTGTGGTGCACAGGTAGATTGTAGGATGTACTTGCCGAAATGAGCATGGTCGCCATGCTAATTGTTCAAATATTCTATGGTTATTTCAGTGCTTACCTCAGTTACTTGATTTCTTTTGCAGTACTGGCAGGGGTGGCTGTTTGTTTACTGCAGGGGGTGTTGATCTGCTGCCCCATTATTTGATTACATGTTTGATGCTCTCCAAAAAATGCTACAAAGAATCGTAAGAAACTTCTCGTGATAGATTTACCATTAGGGATATTTCCAAATGTTTACTTCTAATTCATTAGCATATCCTCTGTTTTTTTTAATTAATTGTTGCCTCCTGTTTTTTGTTTATCTTAGCCTTCTGGTGCTTTTGGTGTATGGGCAAAACAGGTCAGAGTACAAAGTGGTGAATTGCATTTCACATGCCAAGATAAACAAAGAATAAAAAAAGAAAACATGGTATTCTCTAACACAAGAGCATGATACCTTGGGTCCATTGGTGCAGACCAAGAGATAAGAACTACTTATGCTGCAATAGTTTCAGTGGAAGTATAGTCAGGTGTTTAATTGTTTTTTTTACAGTTTTAGCTAATTGGCTGGGTATCCACTTTATCTTTTGTGCTTGCACATATAATCGATTCTCTGGTCCATACTTGCATGTTCTCTAATTATCTTGGAGTGCCGGCAAGTAATTAGAACATATCTTGGTCCATACTTGCATTAGAATATGCCACATAGAAGGATGTGGCATATCTTGGAATAAGAATGGCCACACGAGCATTCTGTCATGATATTGTAATGAGTGGTCGATACTTGTGACAGTGCTGCAATGGTGCTATGTTGCATGTTTGCACAAGATGCCTGTAAATTCTTGATCTTCGTCGTGCCTCCTGCTTACTATTAGTTCAATTGAGCCCAATCTTTCTGGTCGTATTGCTACGCGCTTATGATTAGTTGCTCTATTTCTTGGTTGTTGTATTGTAGGATAGGGAGGCAGAAGAGAGGACATGCCGCGGAATGAAGGAGAACAAACGTAAGTAGTACTTGCCACTATTCAGATTTCTTTGTTGTTGCATTACAGGATTGTAGGGTGTTTAGATTTTAAATGCTGGCATTGATCGAGGTGTTAACTGGTTTTTAGTTCTGATTAGATGCGAATCAGGTTTTAGTTATGATGAGATGCAGAAATTGTTGAGAGAGGGCATGAATGGTCTATATTTTAACCGTGCTTTTATTCCTTTTTGCGCTTTCCAAAGGGACTGCTCTACCTTTTGTTGACAACAATATATTTATTAAGCTAGGAGGCTGCACCGGTCATGAATTTAAATAGGCTTGGTACCGCTTTATTTTGGTCAACATTTTTGGCCCTGAACATGTTATTTTTTGATTTATGAGGTTAAAGCATACTACTGCTTGCAGAAATAGCAACCTGTTGAAAGTATTGTTGGGTCACTTTTAGGCTTCTAGCTATTTTGATTTTATCATATACAACACTTTCAGACCAGTAAATACAATGACCTCCCTTTTACATTAAATAATCGTGATTGTTCTCATACCATGTGGCATTTGCAGAGTGTCTCAGGCACACAAGCTAAAGGTTCACCAAGTTCAGGGAAAGAAAAGTTTCCCTAGACATGTGGCGGCGGCTGTCAAGACAAGAGCGGCGCTGTGAGCGACAGCCCTCGATCGTCTTCCTTGTGGAATCAGGTACGCGTCGTCCATCGTGGGTGTTGGCGGGTGGCCGGAGGCGGCTACATCAGGCCAGTGTCCGTGATCAAGACTGACACCGGGAAGGCTGACGGTATGTAGTATTCTCCTCATCTCCTCCAACTTACGTTTTGGTAGCACGTCTCCATCGTTGTAAGGACATATTTCTAGCTTTCACTATCCTACTCTACTATGTCATGCTTGACCATTCCTCTTCCATTCAGGTCTACAGTTGTGCACTCAATTCAAATGATTATTCTCCGTTCTTTGCCTCAGAACTACATATGAGAGGTACAAAGGGTTGGCCAAGATACTCAATTAAGCTATTCGATTTAAGGTATACTTCTATCGCTTCCTTCTATCCTTTTTGTTCAACTTCTCATGTGTATTATTAGCTTTTTCTCAAGCTTTTTTTTAATCTAGAACCTCAAATATAAGTACATTTTGCTGATTAGTGAGTAAATCAACCGGCAATAGTTGGTATATATTTGTTGTAGGTTTGATGTCACCTATTCATTCTTTTTCTTTTTGAGATGCTCTGTTTTTACAATGCAGCATTTGTTTCTTCATAACTATATTACCGCTTACATTGCTGGCAATGGAAACTAAAGAAATCTTTGAGGCTACTTGTGAAGCTCTATTGTTGATGCCAGATTTGTACATTTGAGTAGTGTTATATCCATGTATAAATGCAGACTTCGTTGAAGCTATATTTTGTAAACCAATCAGCCATGTTTTTTCTTTGCTGCTGCGGTTGCCATGTGTCACGTAGTTATATGTGCGTGTTCATAATTATAATTGCACTTTATCTCCCTTTGCAAGTGTGATATATGTGTGTTCATAATTATATGTTAGTCCTAATTTTCAGATCATGCCCACAGCTTGTGGAGTGTTAAAATCTAATATCTCTAATTTCCGCATCAAGCTATGGTTCCCCTGTTTAGCATTTACTTTCTATTAATTGCTTTGATTTAATGTTTAAGATTTTTGCTTTACCGATGTTTGATCTAGATTAGCAATAAAACACACTCAAAATTAGGTGTTCTTCCTTGGTTAGCTGTCTGCATTTCTTATGTTGGATTGGTTCAGGCCAGGGTGTATCGCTCTTTTTCCTTGCCTTTCACAGGTCCTTTGCTGATGTTGGTTGTGTCCTTGCTGCTTGGAGAGGGGGTGAGGGCAGAGGACTTTGATGCCAGAAATAGGCGAGGTAAAGAAAATACTACGGTCTATCTATGCTACAGCTGTTTAGCTAATTGGATCTGGTCTCCTTGAGCGGATGTTTATTTGCTTACTCATTTCTGCTCTTCTTGCTGTATGTGAAGTGATACAATTGTATTCCATTGGTGTCAACTTACTTTTCGTGAACTAATTCTGTAATGAGTACACATTGGTCTCTACAGAGGTCCTCTATATTTGTTCTCCTTCACTAGAGTGCCATACATTCAGAAACAACTATATTTAAACTGTACATTTGAAGCTTTTTACTCAAAGCCAAATGACACTCTGCAATCTACTCAATTAATTCCTCTCGCATGCCAGTATTTTCAGGTCCACTACACCAAAGAAAAGCTGAAAGAGTACATCGAACCAGATGATGACACACTCAAGGTCAAGCTCGCAAACAGCAGTCTGCACACCAGTTGTCGTATCATGCTGGGAACAGACAAGAGAGCCACAATAACCAGAAACTGGTCGGAGTTCCGCCACCGTGCAAACATCCATGAAGGATGTATCTGCGCCTTTTGTTTCAAGGTTACCGCAGAGCACCGCCTGACTCTCATCGTCCATGTCCTCTAGACGGACCATCTACAGCAACCCATGCCTTTTGCATGCATAGCCTGTCGTCTTAAGAAGATCTAATTTGCCTCTATGATAAGATGAACCTTACCTGTGGTTGCCGACGATGCCATACGTTGCTTTTGTACAACTGCCGGTGATACTATAACCTATGTAACCCCAGTTATTATTACCCGGCAGCACATCCATCTATTGATCTTACGTATGATTTTCTATCGTTGCTGCTTTCCTCTGCTTCAATCATCAGTTATTTGACAACAACGCTGAACAATCTGCACAAGTACTAATGGAGCCTGGATGATGATGTTGAAGGGATTTCTGTTATGAACAATGAGAACATTCAACCCTAGCCACTATGAACAATCGCAGCGCCGATGGTCCAACAAGCATAAAGCCTATGAGATGAATCGCCCCCTTTCTACCTTACTTCCCAATAGCATTGTAAACATTCTATCATAAGCTCCTAATATCATATTCTATCATGAATGATTCATGTGTACCAATCTGCCCCTAAATATATTTAGGTTCACTCTTTCCATACTTGCCTTACTCTCGTCCCTTGCGTCATCGGCGCAACGGGTCATCTAGTTCTCTTAAAGGAGTCACGGGTTAAAGCTATGTACGGCTTTGCATGTGCTACTCACTTCCGCGGGTGCGGTCTGAAAAGTCAAAATCGACGAGTCACTTTACCACAATGATGCGGCCAGCTGTTTCACAACCCGCTGATTTGCCATTACCAGGCTTTCCGAGCCGTTCAAATAGCCAGCTCTGCCTCTGTCACGCCTCCAACTTCGTCTACTGCTAAGGAGAGAAGGAAAGAACAGGGGACCGGCTGTCCATATAAAGTTGGACTAAAGTCAAAGGAGCAGCGGTGCAAGGGCTACATCACACGTTTTATATCCATCCAATGAGAGTACCAGGTGCTATCTTGTCTATTTATTTTCAGTGCATATTGTTTTTATCAAAGAACAATTACTTTGATCTGTGTATTTTATATACAGGACTATCATTCACTACAAATATGATTTATACCATGGGTATGGAGCACAGGCTGACAATATTCCGCCTGGCGATAGTCCGTAACATATTACCCGATGAATGGACGCGCACAAGCTGTCGCCCATACGGCCCGGTCTACATCAACTAGCTGGGATTGCGCCTGTGGTTGACTCGTGCGTCTGCGCCAGTTTACAACGCCACGGACGACTCACGCGTCCGCTCTCATGGCCGGTTCACGCGTCCGCTTTACAACGAGGAGGACAATTTGCTTGTCTGCACCGGCATACAATGCCGTGGTCGACTCGTCTATGTTGCCTCTGATGATGCGGTCATTTTTACCGTCCGTCTCTCGCGGCCTGGTCTACATCAACACACCGGGCCGCACCTGTCTGCATGAGCTATTTATTGCATATGAGGAAGTCACAACTTGGGTAGCCCGGTTTTTCTTTCAGCAAATTGGAGGCAAGTTATCATCAGCCGCCGTCTGCACTGATGGTTCAATGGACATGCACACAAATCACTGCCAGATGGAAGGAACCATTGGCCGAGTTGCTGACATGATTCATACGGGATCATTTATAATCCGCCGCAGTCACCTCAGCCTTCTATGGATTTACATCATGTTATCAATACCAATGATATATACCTTCTACTATGGTCAAAGTACATAGAATCTCAAGACAACTCCTTGAGTCATCTTAAGACTCGGGGGCTACGATGATATGACGTAGCAAGTTTTGCCAGTTTCAGCAAATTCAAGTGCCCCAGAATGTTGAAGGGAAACCCGATCCCGGAGGCTACGGTTATATGGGTGCAAATTTAAAGGCCGGCTTAAAAAGAAGGATTCCGGTTTGAAATCCGGGTCAAGGGAAATTTATCTCCCAAGCTTTGAAGCTCTTAAATCCGGTTTAAGAATTTCCGGTTCAAAAAGGAATTAACTTCTCGCAAGTTCGAGTTTAAAGGCCGTCAGAAAATTTCCGGCTGAAAATGAGGACTTCGGTTTAAAATCCGGTTCAAGGGAAAGATGTCTCCCATAAAGCTTTGAAGCTCTCAATATCCGGTTTAAAATCCCGGTTCAAGAAGAATTTATCTCTTGCAAAAAGTTAAAAGTTGCCGAAGAGGACCTGTTGCCATGATGTACGGTTCAAACATGGGTATCCCGCCTTATTGGCTTATCATATTATTGATTACATGGGGGCTTCAGCTGACAAAGCGGAAGTTTTGTCCATTAATCCGGCTATCACACCACAACAAAGCTCGGGAGCTTCACACCCAAGGGGCCAAAGAGAGTATTGTTGCTATGCACAGCTCAAACATAGGCACCCATTGAGCACAGCTCACAAAGTTACTTGGGGGCTTTTTGTGTAAAGTAACAAAGAGCTTGAAAGGACCCTTGTAATTGGGTATCGACCCACGGCTTGGAAGCCTGGTGTATTCACTTAAAACCCCAGGTTAACCTGCCTTCATCAAGTACGCCACTCCTATCCACGTAATCCAGGCATGACCCGCCGAACGTTTGACAGTTACTCTCATTGAGACCCTGAACTTGTCAAATTTAAAACGACGATTGGTTAGTTGGATGCCCATCTTAAAAGGCTTTGTCAAATGGTTTAACTCAGCGGCCTGGCAACCCATGAAAAGCCTCGAATTTGGGCCTGGCAGCCCTTGAAAAGCCTCGACTACACGGTTTTATTTGCCTTTGTCAAGATTTTTCTCTTTTGATAAATTTTATGTTGAACCGGTGTCTATTGACCCGGCATGACTATCAGTCATCAAATTAACCCGGTGTTCGTTAACCCGGCTCGACTTTCAACTACAAGTTGTCAGTACATAATCACTTATAATCCGGTGTTTATTGACCCGTCCTGGCTTTGGACTATAAGTCGCCAGTATATATTTGGATTGCGCCATTGGAATTATGCGCTTATAAATCATTGGGTATATTATTCAAATAGCCAAATTGGCTGGATTTTTATTATTGTTATTAATAACCAGTATTATGATTAAGGTTTTCAAAGTCGCTTTAGCACAAATGGCTATCATATTATCAATAGATATGATTTATTCTACAATTTGTCCCGAGTTGCTGCAGGCTTACGACCCGACACTTGGGGGCTACATTATTTCAGTTGAAATTACATTAAATACACTGATGAAGCTACGCACCTAGGGTAGGGGCACGGGCCTGTCCAAAGAGCCCTACCCAAGGACGTCCCTAGAAAAAGTCACCTTTCAATCGACTTGAAGGTATCCCACTCGACGGATTCAAGACACTCGACCAAGAAGCTATCACTCGACCATGAAGCCAACCACTCAACTGCCAGGAGACCTAAAGTCACTCCGCAGGTAAACGGTCAGCTATTAAGTAGTCTTTATGGTCATTATAGCACTTTATTAGGAGCGTTACCAGTAACGCCCAACCTTAAATGTACCTTAAACCCTGCATTACTGAGGACAGGAGGGGGCCGACGAACTCTATATAAGCCGCCCCCTCCTCAGTATGAAGGGTTCGCACCCCTGTTATTCACACGCTAGTAATCCAATCGACCGCCTCCGGGCACCGAGACGTAGGGCTGTTACTTCCTCCGCGAAGGGCCTGAACTCGTACATCTTGGTGTGTTTACAACCTCCCAATAGCTGAGATCTAGCCTCTCCATACGTACCCCCCTACATCACTGTCAGAGTTAGAACCACGACAGTTGGCGCCCACCGTGGGGCAGGAATCTTAGCGCCTAATTGGAGAAGTTGCGATTTTTTCGATCCCTTTGATCATGGTTTCGTGCGGAGTTTTGGTGGAGGGCCGCGAGATCCGTCTTGGCGCACTCACGTTCATCGCCGACGACTCCGCCTGGCTCCAGGAGGCACCACTCGACATCGACGCGCTCCCCGTCCGCGGCGCGACGCATTTCCGCGCATGCGTTCGTGGCGTCCTTCTGCGACAGCCGTCGACCCAGTATCGGTCGGCCCCCGTATCGTCCCCTCGCTCGGTCTCCCACCGGCGTAAGTGCTCCGGTCGGTCGAGACTTCAGAGGTGGGTGAGCCATGCCGTGGCTCGCCAGTCGGCCACCCCGCAAGTCGCGGCGATCGAGCCCGACGAATCCCTCTGCGGCCTGTTCGACCTGTCAACTGGCTCCGCGGAGACCGCATCCGAGTGCGACAGCAGCGACCCAGCGGCTGAGGTTCTGGCGGTCGATGGGACGCACAGTCCTCCTGGTTTCCCTCGCGCTGGTGGAGGCGCGGGTGGGGGCGACCCGTCACATCCCCACGATGAGTATCTCCCCGAACCTCTCACGTCATTGCAGCGAGAGGAGCTTCGCCGTCGGAACATGGACGCGCTCCACACTCCTATTGTCGAAGAAACCCCCGAGGCCCGGGCCTTGGAGGACGCGCGCTTGGCTAACCTGGCCGAGCGCACTCGACTGGAGAATCTCCAGCGGATACTCGACGAGCAAGCGCGTTAGCGGGCTCCCGAGTCCAGTCGACGTCAGCAAGCTCCCGAGTCCAGTCGGCGTCAGCTCTTCCCGCCGCCGCAGGTATACCGAACCCCGGTTCAGAATTTGGCCGCTGCGGCCCGTATAGCAGAATCAATTCAGCCCTCCCAGTCGGAGGCGGGCAGAGGCTTGTTGCAGATCAGAGCGCTGCTCCGGGCGGTGGGAAACCAGAATTCTGCTGTCTCTCAGTCGCGGAACAGGATCCACAGTCGATCCGTCGCAACGGATACAGTCGAGTCGGCTCACAGCCCGAGATCGCCCCCGAGGCGTGAGGGACGTGGCGACCGGCATGATCAGTACAGGAGGAATGAGCAGTATGATCACCGATTCGACCGTGATGATCGACGTCGAGTGCCAACCCCTCCCCCGAGGAGTGGGTCATATGCGCCTCGACGGCAAGATGACAGACGCCCTCATAGTGTTGGGCAGCGGATTCCAGTCGACCCCAGAGACCCAGGCTTTGATGCGAGATCCATCCTCGTTCAAGGTTTGGTTGACAGGAACAGAGCTCATCGAGAGGGCCACAACAGAGATGCGCCTGCCAGCAGCAGAGCACGTGCTTCAGGGCCAGAGTGTTTCAGTCGAGCCATCAGAGCCGCAGTGATTCTTCCCAACTTCAGACTGGCGACTGGGGTCAGCAAGTTCACCGGCGAATCTAAGCCTGACACTTGGCTCGAAGATTACCGAGTGGCTGTACAGATTGGCGGTGGCAATGATGAGGTGGCCATGAAGCATCTGCCTCTCATGTTAGAGGGCTCAGCCAGAGCGTGGCTGAATCAGTTGGCACCCAACAGCATCTACACTCGGGAGGACCTCTCCCGAGTGTTTATCAAAACCTTCGAAGGAACATGCAAGCGACCTGCAGGCCTTACGAAGTTGCGGTCTTGCGTGCAGAAGCCGAATGAAACTCTGAGGGAATACATCCAGAGGTGGATCACACTGCATCACTCAGTCGAGAATGTGCCAGACCATCAAGCAGTTTGTGCCTTCAAGGAAGGCGTTAAATACAGAGAGTTGAATTTGAAGTTCGGTCGAACCGGAGAGATGTCTCTGAATCGGATGATGGAGATTGCCACCAAGTACGCTAATGGTGAAGACGAGGACCGACTCCAGAGTGGCAAGCACAAGGCAGTCGCCCAAGAAACCGGGGGGAACTCCAGTCGGAAACAGAAGCGGAAGGCCGAGCCAGCCGCTCCTGGGGAGGCCCTGGCCGTAGCCCAGGGAAACTTCAAGGGAAAACCCAAGGGCACCTGGAAGCCCAAGAAAGTCAAGGATCAGGATGGAAACGATGTTTTGGATCTACCATGTCACATCCACACCAAGAAAGATGAAGAGGGTAATTTTATTTACCCAAAGCATACCACTCGACAGTGCCGGCTCCTGATCCAGCAGTTTCAGGGCAAACAGCCCAAAGATAAGGAAAAAGAGTCGGACAGAGTCGAAGACAAGGAAGATAGCAACGATGGATACCCCCAAATCAATTCCACCCTGATGATTTTTGTTGATGTCGAAAGCAAAAGTCGACTGAAAGTCATTAACCGTGAGGTGAACATGGTTGCTCCGGCGACACCCAATTATCTGAAATGGTCGCAGACTGCCATCACATTCGACCAGTCCGATCACCCTACGCACATTGCCACCCCTGGGAGGCAAGCTTTGGTGGTCAACCCAGTTGTCGAAGGCACTCGACTGACCAAAGTCCTGATGGATGGTGGCAGTGGCTTGAACATACTATATGCTGAAACATTGAAAGGGATGGGCATTCCGATGTCCAGACTCAGTACCAGTAACATGAGCTTCCACGGAGTCATTCCTAGGAAGAAGGCCGTGTCACTCGGACAGATTGCTCTCGATGTGGTTTTCGGTGATTCAAAGAATTACCGCAAGGAAAAGTTGACATTCGAGGTTGTTGACTTCCAAAGTGCCTATCATGCCATTCTGGGCAGGCCAGCTTACGCACGCTTCATGGCTCGACCATGTTACGTGTACCTCAAACTGAAGATGCCTGGCCCCAAAGGCGTAATCACTATTACAGGCAACCGAAAGAAAGCAGAAGAGTGTTTTCAGAAGGGCTCAAAGATCGCTGATGCTCAGATGGCAGTTGTTGAGCTGCAAGAGTACCAGAAGACTGCTGATCCGAGTGAATTGCTATGAGCCAAGAAGCCTGCTTCAGAATCTGCTTTTCAGTCGTCCGGTGAAACTAAGACGGTTCACATTCACCCGACCGACCCCGACGCTGCTCCGACTCACATCTCGACGACGCTCGACTCCAAATAGGAAGAAGCGCTTATCCAGTTCCTCCGTGAGAACTGGGACGTCTTCGCATGGAAGCCTTCTAACATGCCTGGAGTTCCCAGGGGGCTGGCTGAGCACCGTCTATGAGTGGACCCGAAGTTCAAGCCCGTAAAAGAACATCTTCGACGGTCCGCCGTCTAGAAGAGGAAAGCTATTGGCGAGGAGGTGGCTCGGCTCTTAGCAGCGGAGTTCATCCGAGAGATTTACCATTCCGAGTGGCTCGCCAATGTTGTCATGGTCCCCAAGAAGGACAGGTCACTTCGCATGTGCATTGATTTCAAACATATCAATCGGGCCTGCCCGAAAGATCATTTTCCCCTCCCTCGCATCGACCAAATAGTCGACTCGACTGCGGGATGCGAGAGATTGTCTTTTCTAGATGCCTATTCCGGGTACCATCAGATCCGTCTGTATGGACCCGACGAGATCAAAACAGCTTTCATCACTCCATTCGGATGCTTCTGTTACGTCACCATGCCGTTCGGCCTCAAGAACGCCGGAGCCACGTTCATGAGAATGATTCAGAAGTGTCTACTCACTCAAATCAGTCGGAATGTGGAGGCATACATGGATGATATTGTGTTCAAGTCACGGAAAGGTTCCGACCTGCGGGCTGACCTTGCTGAAACCTTTGCCAACCTTAGGAGGTATGATATCAAGCTCAACCCATCAAAGTGCACGTTCGGAGTTCCAGGTGGAAAGTTACTCGGTTTTCTCGTTTCCGAACGGGGGATCGATGCCAATCTTGAAAAGGTTGGCACCATACTCCGGATGAAGCGTCCTATATGCGTGCACGATGTCCAAAGGCTTACAGGCTGCTTGGCCGCTCTAAGTCGATTCATTTCTCGTCTCGGTGAAAAGGCGTTGCCTCTTTACCGACTGATGAAGAAGTCTGACAAGTTCGAGTGGACTCCAGAAGTTGACGCAGCATTTGCAGAGCTCAAAGCTCTGCTCACCACCCAGCCGGTGCTCGCTGCCCCAATCAGCAAAGAGCCTCTGCTGCTTTACATTGCAGCCACAGGACAAGTTGTCAGTACAGTACTTACGGTCGAGCGGGAAGAAGAAGGAAAGGCCTTCAGAGTTCAGCGCCCAGTCTATTATCTGTCTGAAGTTTTGACCCCTTCAAAACAAAGATACCCTCACTACCAGAAGCTTGTATATGGGATTTACATGACCACGAAGAAGGTTGCACATTACTTCTTTGACCACTCCATTACAGTCGTCAGCGACACCCCATTGTTAGAGATTCTGCATAACAGAGATGCAACTGGTCGAGTGGCCAAGTGGGCGATTGAACTCCTTCCCTTAGATATCAAGTTTGAAGCAAAGAAGGCTATCAAGTCCCAAGCAATTGCAGATTTCGTCACCGAGTGGATTGAACAGCAACTTCCGACTCAAGTTCACTCGGAGCATTGGACCATGTTCTTCGATGGATCTAAGATGCTGAATGGTTCCGGTGCTGGGGTAGTTCTAGTCTCCCCCCGAGGAGATAAGCTCAGATATGTTCTCCAGATTCACTTCGATTCCTCCAATAATGAAGCAGAGTATGAAGCACTTTTGTATGGGTTGCGCATGGCCATTTCACTCGGCGTTCGTCGCCTCATGGTCTATGGCGACTCAGATTTGGTGGTTAATCAGGTGATGAAGGAGTGGGACGTCAGAAGTCCAGCTATGACTGGTTATTGCAACGCAGTGAGAAAGCTGGAAAAGAAATTCGAGGGGTTAGAGCTTCATCACATCCCCCGACTGAAAAATCAAGCAGCTGATGATCTGGCAAAGATAGGCTCCAAGAGAGAAGCCATTCCTAGCAATGTATTTTTGGAGCACATCCGCTCGCCGTCAGTCCAGGAGGATCCTTTCACAGAAGAAGCCCCACAACCGAAAAGTGCCACAAATCCGACTGAAGTCGAAGTTCCTGCTGTGGTCGACCTAATCATGGAAGTCTTGGCAATCACTCCCGACTGGACGATACCGTACATCACGTATATCCTAAGGAAAGAGCTCCTAGAGGACGAGGAAGAGGCTCGACATATCGTCCGCCGATCCAAGGCCTTCACAGTCATAAAGGGGCAGTTGTACAGAGAAAGCGCGACTGGAATCGGTCAGAAGTGCATAACACCAGAAGAAGGTCGGATAATCCTTGATGATATCCACTCGGGGACCTGTGGTCACCATGCGTCCTCTCGGACCATTGTGGCTAAAGCATACCGAGCGGGATTTTACTGGCCTAGAGCAAATGAGATGGCGAAAGAGATGGTCGACAAGTGTGGAGGGTGCCAGTTCTACTCCAACATGTCACACAAGCCTGCATCAGCCCTGAAGACCATTCCACTCGTCTGGCCCTTTGCTGTTTGGGGACTAGACATGGTTGGTCCACTGAGAACAGGCAGAAGTGGTTTCACTCATGTGCTTGTGGCAGTCGACAAGTTTACCAAATGGATTGAAGCTAAGCCTATCAAGAATCTTGATGCTTGCACTGCTATCAGTTTCGTCAGAGGGCTAACATTCAGATATGGAGTCCCGCATAGCATCATCACTGACAATGGGTCAAACTTCGATTCGGACAAGTTCAGAGCTTTTTGCGCCTCTCAAGGCACTCGAGTCGACTACGCATCGGTCGCCCATCCCCAGGCGAACGGACAAGCTGAAAGAGCAAATGGTCTGATTCTCAAAGGACTAAAGCCTCGACTGATGCGTGATCTCAAGCACGCGGCAGGTGCTTGGGTCGACGAGCTTCCGTCTGTTCTGTGGGGATTGAGGACCACCCCTAACCGGTCGACTGGAAGAACTCCATTCTTTCTGGTTTATGGAGCCGAAGCGGTTCTGCCAAGTGATCTTCTTCACAACGCGCCCCGAGTCGAGCTTTACACCGAAGATGAAGCAGAACAGGCCCGGCAAGACGCAGTCGACCTCCTAGAAGAAGAGAGGGAGATGGCCATGATCAGATCGACCATTTATCAGCAAGACTTGCGTCGATTCCACGCCCGGAATGTAAAGAGTCGAGCCTACCAAGAAGGAGATTTGGTCCTCCGAGTGGATCAACAGAAACCACACAAGCTTGCTCCTACTTGGGAAGGCCCCTTCATCATCACCAGAGTCCTCCACAATGGAGCGTATCACCTCTACAATGTTGATCGCCAGATCGACGAGCCACGAGCTTGGATAGCGGAACTACTCCGCCCCTTTTACACTTGAGCTCTCCCTTGGACGAGATGTAATAAGAAAAATTGCTGCAGTTTATTTTTATCAAAGGCAAGAGTGTTTCAATAATTGCTGTCACTCCTGTTTGCTTACGAAATCCCCCAGTGGGTGACTTAGCTGTGAATCCGTTTCGCCTAAGTTTGAAGAAATCCTACCGAGTGGAGAGCGATCCCACTCGGGGGCTTAGCTGCAGTCCAGCACTCGCCTAAGTTCTCTCACCTAGAGACTTAGCTGCAGTCCGGCACTCGCCTAAGTTTGAAAAAATCCTACCGAGTGGAGAGCGATCCTCCCACTCGGGGGCTTAGCTGCAGTCCAGCACTCGCCTAAGTTCTCTCACCTAGAGACTTAGCTGCAGGCCGGCACTCGCCTAAGTTTGAAAAAATCCTACCGACTGGAGAGCGATCCTCCCACTCGGGGGGCTTAGCTGCAGTCCAGCACTCACCTAAGTTCTCCCACCTAAAGACTTAGCTGCAGTCCGGCGCTCGCCTAAGTTTGAAAAAATCCTACCGAGTGGAGAGCGATCCTCCCACTCGGGGCTTAGCTGCAGTCCAGCACTCGCCTAAGTTCTCTCACCTAGAGACTTAGCTGCAGTCCGACACTCGCCTAAGTTTGAAAAAATCCTACCGAGTGGAGAGCGATCCTCCCACTCGGGGGGCTTAGCTGCAGTCCAGCACTCGCCTAAGTTCTCCCACCTAAAGACTTAGCTGCAGTCCGGCACTCGCCTAAGTTTGAAAAAATCCTACCGAGTGGAGAGCGATCCTCCCACTCGGGGGCTTAGCTGCAGTCCAGCACTCGCCTAAGTTCTCTCACCTAGAGACTTAGCTGCAGTCCGGCACTCGCCTAAGTTTGAAAAATCCTACCGAGTGGAGAGCGATCCTCCCACTCGGGGGCTTAGCTGCAGTCCAGAACTCGCCTAAGTTCTCTCACCTAGAGATTTAGCTGCAGTCAAGTACTCGCCTAAGTTTGAAAAATCCTACCGAGTGGAGAGCGATCCTCCCACTCGGGGGCTTAGCTGCAGTCCAGCACTCGCCTAAGTTCTCTCACCTAGAGACTTAGCTGCAGTCAAGTACTCGCCTAACTTTGAAAAAATCCTACCGAGTGGAGAGCAAACCTCCCACTCGGAGGCTTAGCTGCAGCCCAGTGCTCGCCTAAGTGTTTAAAAACCCTACCGAGTGGAGAGAAAACCTCCCACTCGGAGGCTCAGCTACAGCCCAGTGCTCGCCTAAGTACAAGACTCAACCCAATCCGCGGGTCGACTGCTAACTCCCCCTTCGGTATTGCGCCGCAAATACAAGGTCATTCCGAGTGAAGATCAAGTTCCACTCAACGCATCAAACCATGAAGATGTCCAATGAGAAATCAATTTTAGATAAAGCCTAAAAGGTCCCAGACCTCAAAGTACTCGAGCCCTCGGCTCGGCAAAGTATAATGGTTACAAATCCACTCGGCATTCCGAGGTAAATTTAAAGTTTTCACTCCTCAGGAGGAGGACTGGAAGGGGCGACGAACTCATCCAAGTCGATCCCGTCGACAAAACGGGTGGCAGCAGCGATGAAGGTCTCCATGAAGTCTTGAAAGCTGTGCTTCCTGGTATTGGCAACTTGGATGGACGCCAGCTTCTCTTCTCGCGCCTCCTTGCAATGGACGCGGACCAGGGACAGAGCGACATCAGCACCACATCTAGCAGAAGATTTCTTCCATTCCGCCACTCAACCTGGGACTTCGTTAAGTCGAGCCATCAGAGACTCGAGGTCGTTTTGAAGCGTCGTCCCAGGCCAGAGTGATGCGTCGATCCGCGACATCGCAACTTTCAGCCGAGCCAGATAATCAACGACGCTGGCAGTACGAGACTCCAGACGGAGCACGTTCATTGCAGCCTCGTCCTTCACGAGAGAGTTAACAGGGTCCAAGCCTGGTTCCACTCGACTGGTCTCCTCTTCAAAGTTCTGGCAGAATTCTGCAAACACGATTCAAGGGTAAGACGGTGGCCGTACGCAGGCTCGACAACTACAAGACAGCCGGGTTGGAATAATTACCTTCAAGCAAGACAAACAGCTTCTTGGCGAGTCCACCAAGATAAGCCTCCACATCTTTGACCTTCCCCGACAGCTCACCCGCCTTGTCATGCAGCACCATCTTCTCTTTCTTCAGTCGACTGGCGTCTCGATTAGCTGCCTCGAGAGCAGTCTTCAGTCTGGAGTTCTCCTGTTCAAGAGCTCCGACCGAAGCCAGTTTCTCTTCTGCGAGCTTCGTTTTGCTCGAGGCCTCCTTCTGTGCCTCTGCAAGATCTTGGTCCTTCTTCTTCAGAGCTTCCTCCAGTTTATCTGCGGTGCGTCGAGTGGAACCAACATCAAGGATGGACAAGAAAGAAAAGTCACCCGTTAAGAATGGAGAACCTCACCAGCCATACCTTTTGCTTCTTCTTGCGCCTTCTTCAAGTTCTCCTGAGCAAGCTTCAAGCTAAGGTTGAGCTAGATCTGCTGATTCTCCAACTCAGTATAGCGAGCTACAAGTTTGCAAGATTTCTGCAAAAAGAAAAAATCAGTCGACAGACGTCCAAGATAAGTTGCTTCCGAGTAACTAAGAGACAATGATGACGTTTCTAAGACCATAGCCGAATCAAAAAACATTCGACAGTAGTCTCGGGGACTACACCCAGTGGGTGCACTCAGCGTGCCCCCACTGGTTCGACCAAAAAAAAGAGAGAAAAAGTTCCACTCGACCTGGCCCGACCAAACTGAGTGAAGAAATACAGCTACAGCAACACAATGTAAAGACTACAGTCGACTGCCAGCAGTCCACCGTAGTCTCGGGGACTACACCCAGTGGGTGCACTCAGCATGCCCCCACTCGTCCAAGGATAGGCAGACACACCCGGTGGGTGTACAGATATAGATACAAAAGATCTTCGGAAAAGAGACTCTTCAAACAACATATCATAACAGAACAAGTGTTGAAGTCGACTGACCTGGACGTTGCTCTGAAGAGCCGAACTCGCGTCATAGGCTGCTTGGCTGGCCTCCCGAGCCATCTTCACTTGCTCCATCATGATCCCCGCCTGGCGTATAGCCTCCTTGGTAGCAGCCGCTTGGTCCTCAGGGACGGGGTATGCGGCAAAAAGCGAAGACGGATCCGCAGTCGACGATGAGGGCCGCGCACTCGCCAGAGGAACGACGAAGGTCACAGAAGCCCGAGCGGTGTCACCACCATCCCGAGCTACGGCCTCGGACGCCGGAGCGGAGTGGAGGGCCTGGTCAGCCGGCGCCTTCTTATGCCTCCTCACCCTCAACGGACCATCGTCATCTGGGAGGTCGACAACATGAGGAGGGGCTACAAAGGAAACATTCAATCGACCAGCACTGCAATAAATGATCAGTCGACTCAAGACAGAACGTCAGTAACCGTACTAGGGTTGGAGGTAACAGCATCCTCCATCTCTTGGTCGTCACCCTTGGCGGAGACTTCAGAAGTAGCAGCACTGCAAAACTCAAAAGTCAGTCGGTTGGCTCAATGAATCGACCAAGGATCTGTCCATGGTCGACGAAGGAAAACAAGTCTTATTATTACCTAGAAATGGTAGGGACAGCTATCTTCATCTTGGGTAGAGCCTTGGGCGGCTTGGGCAGCGTCGTGCGTGGGAGCTTGGGGACCTTCCCAGTCGGCGTAGGAGAAGAGGTCCAAGGGCGTTTCGACGACTGCCCAACAGAAGCAGTTGCCTTGCCACGTTCCCGCGCTGGGTCGTGTGTGTGCTTGGACCGCCCCTCTGGGCGAGGGGGTTCGACCTCCTCCTCCTCCTCCTCTTCGCTGGAGTAGACATTGTCGTCTCCCTCTCCTTCACCGTCGGACTCCCATTCGCCTTGGTCGTCCCTGCTCTCACCTCCGCTCGCCTCCCCTTCCTCAGTTGGCCCCTGAGCCCCGTTGGGCGTCGAGTACATCTCGGTGGTCGCCTGGAAAACAACAGAAAAGACGAAAGTCAATCGACCAATTCAAAGAAGACCAATGCAGAAAACAAGATTTCAGTCGGGAGCATAAAGACATACCTGGTCCACCTCATACGAATTGTCGAGTGGAACCACCCTCCTGGCTCCTCGGGGGTTGTCTTTGTTCCCCGTAATGCTCGACAGCCACCCCTCCAGCATCTCGTCGGTGACCTCCTCTGGGTGGACCCAAGTGGTGTCGTCAAGGCTCGCGTACAGCCACATCGGGTGGTCATGGGCCTGGAGCGGTTGAATACGCCTCTGGAGGAAGACCTCCAGCAGGTCCATACCAGTCACACCCTCACGGACGAGCTCAACCACTCGACCCGCCAACACTTTGACCTAGGCCCTTTCCTCCGGTGACACTTTCAGAGAAGCAGGCTTTTCAGCTCGGTCGAGAGAGAATGGAGGAAGTCCAGTCGACTGCCCTGGGGTCGCCTGGTCTTGACAGCAGAACCAGGTTGCCTGCCAACCGCGGACTGACTCCGGGAAAGTGATGGAAGGGAAACAACTCTTCCCCCTCGTCTGGATCGCCAAGCCCCCGCACAATTGGATCACCTGCATCCTCTCATCACTCGACTTGGCCTTCTTGACCGACTGAGAGCGACAGGTAAAGATGTGCTTGAAGAGTCCCCAGTGGGGGCGGCAACCCAAGAAGGCCTCGCACATGGAAATGAAAGCGGCAAGGTATACGATGGAGTTGGGAGTGAAGTGATGGAGCTGCGCTCCGAAGAAATTCAGGAAACTCCGGAAAAAGGTATGGGGCGGCAGAGAAAACCCTCGGTCGATGTGGGTGGCCAGGAGCATGCACTCACCGTCACGGGGTTGGGGTTCGATCTCTCCCCCCGGAAGATGCGCGGCTTGGTGGGGGATGACTCCCCCCTCGACCATGTCGTCGAGATCCTCTTGACGGAGCACCGACGGCATCCAGTCGCCCTGAATCCAACCTTTGGGCAGAGCGGTCCTAGAGGAGGATCCGCCCCGAGCTGACCTCTTCCCTTTCCCCGCCGCCGCCGCCTTCTTCGCGCGCTCCAGAGCGGAGGTCTTGCTCTTCGTCATCGTCGCCGGTGAGGTCTCGCACGGGCCTGCTGCGCTGGGGCGGGAACGGAGGTGGCGGAAGGACTTGCGAAGCGAGAGAGGCGGAAGAAAGGAGGAGAAGAGAGCGCACTGCTTGGAAACCCCGAGCCGGCGATTTATAAGGGACCGCTTCCGAGTGGCTGACTGGTAGGCCCAGGCTATCCAGTCAAATCCCGCAACAGACGCGCGCGCAATATGTGGCGAAAAAGGCGACGCGGGGATCGAGGAGCTTCCGCTTTATCGCTTCCGATTACTGCGGCCGCTCCCGCCCCGCGCGCTTCCCAAAATTCGAATCCTGCGACATCCGCGGGCCACAGAACAACTTGTCAAAACAGAAGACCCCGATCATGCCGGCACTCAGTACGTCACAAGCAAAGAAATTCACTCGATGAAAGGCCTGGAATGGATCAAGGCGACTGAAAAAGGTTGGCAACGTCATCCGTGACGATTGACCCAAAACGAAGCACTCACGTATCCCAAAGGGCCCATCGGAAAGTTCTCCAACTCTGTCCCCACTCAAAACCTCGATCCATTCAGGGGCTAATGATGAAGCTACGCACCTAGGGTAGGGGCACGGGCCTGTCCAAAGAGCCCTACCCAAGGACGTCCCTAGAAAAAGTCACCTTTCAATCGACTTGAAGGTATCCCACTCGACGGATTCAAGACACTCGACCAAGAAGCTATCACTCGACCATGAAGCCAACCACTCGACTGCCAGGAGACCTAAAGTCACTCCGCAGGCAAACGGTCAGCTGTTAAGTAGTCTTTATGGTCATTATAGCACTTTATTAGGAGCGTTACCAGTAACGCCCAACCTTAAATGTACCTTAAACCCTGCATTACTGAGGGCAGGAGGGGGCCGGCGAACTCTATATAAGCCGCCCCCCTCCTCAATATGAAGGGTTCGCACCCCTGTTATTCACACGCCAGTAATCCAATCGACCGCCTCCGGGCACCAAGACGTAGGGCTGTTACTTCCTCCGCGAAGGGCCTGAACTCGTACATCTTGGTGTGTTTACAACTTCCCAATAGCTGAGATCTAGCCTCTCCATACGTACCCCCCTACATCACTGTCAGAGTTAGAACCACGACATACACAAGTCTCATGTCGCTGCAAGCATGCACCATGACACTTGGGGGCTAATGCAAAGTCATTTTTTGCTCACCTTATTGAAGACCCGACTCATCACATGGTAATGACCCGGCCCTTGGGGGCTACCAATTGCCTCTGTCAACAATTTAAGGTACAAAGCTTTTTATCCATTACATTGAAGGGTCCACTGCTCAGTTGGTAAAGCACAAGGCTCTTAACCTTGTGGACGTGAATTCAAGCCCCATGATGGGGGTTACATCATATGATGTTATTTTCATTGAAGAATATATCAAAGTCCCAACTCAATATTATCTTACTGAGCCGACCCTTGGGGCCTACACGTTGATGATCAAAGTTTACAAGATTATATTTACAAAGTCCCTGCTCATTATTGCATAATGACCCGGCCCTTGGGGGCTACACTGGTTGAAGTTTTTATGAGAATAAGGCAATTTCAAGTCCCAGGTTGCTGCAAGCATGACAACCCGACACTTGGGGGCTACATATGTAGAATATGCAATTCTGGCTAGTGATTGATGAACAACCTGGATTTCTTCAAGATTATGATATTCATATTGAAGCAAGTCTTAAGCTGTTGCTATGCTACCTTCTTAAGACTTGGGGGCTACAAGTGATAGGCGTATAACAGGTATATTTTCAAGCTTCATGTTAACTACAATTATGACCTGGTGCCATCAATATTTGTAAACCGGCAATGATAAACCAGCAAGTTCAAGTCTTAAACCGACACAGTTCTACATTCTCAAACCGGCAAGTTCTACATTCTTAAACCGGCTGAAGATCAAATGAGTATTTCAAAGGCCAATATTTTTGTTAAGCATTGGGAGCTGAAGTCAAAGGAGTTATTCTTCACAATATTTCACTATGACAAACCGATGTCGGCAAATTGATTATGAAGCTGGTCTATTGACTCGGATTTTATAGAAAAAGGAAGTGACAAGGACTTAAGGATAATCAAGATTAGTTTAACATGGATAAATCCAAATTAAACTGGGGGCTAATGTCGGGGATATACCCCGCGGTATGACCCGGCTGGAGTTGTAAACCGGCTGGGACTTGGTAAACCGGTGGAGAGTTAAGACAGAGAGTTAAGACAAATGGCTAAGACAGACGGTAAACCGGCTGGTGTTAAACCAGTAGAATGTTAAACCGGCAGACGTTAAGAATCCCAGGAAGGGAAGTCAAAATAGTTTAAGTTAAAGTCTGAGTTGGACTCCACATGTAACCCGCCCCTTCAACATATATAAGGAGGGGCAGGGCTCCTCAAAGGGGGACGAGCAAGAAACAATCTCTAGGGCTAGACACAACTAGAGGAGAGCCGGTTTATGGCGACTCCCTTGTGATGATAATGAGATCTAGCCTCAAACAACATGTAGGGTTGTTACCAGATGATGTTTCCCGGAGCCCGAAGCTGTCTAAACCCTTGTCTTGTGTTGCGTCTCTCGATTCTGCTCAACCCCTCTCAAGCTACGACATAGATGCGTTGGCCTCGCGACTAAGTCCTCACACTAAGGACATCTGACGTGTTAATTCCATGACAAGTTGGTTAAAAGTAAAGAGGGTTTCGAGACGAAACTCCAGGCGCTTGAATCGCCTGATTCCGATAAACGAGCGAAAAGTTATACTAGAACGAAAATCGGAACAGAAATCGCGATCAGAAAAATCGTGGATTTAATCCAAGAAAAAGAAAAACGACGAACAGATTAACGAACGAACGTTCGTTATCTGGATCTAAACTATGAACACGTTCGTTAAAACGAACGAACGAGCGAACGATCGCTAATTAAACGAAATCGAGGAAAAAAACCGATCTATCTAAAAAGTCGAATCTAAAAAACCGAAAAAACCAGTGAAAACCAACGGTTTTCTAAAAAAACCGGCGGCGGGGCGGCGGCTCTGGCGGCGGCGGCGGCGGCTGGGGCGCGGCGCGGCTAGGGTTTGGGCAGGCGGCGCGGCGCGACTTGGGCTGGGGCGACCCGTGGTCGCGCTATATAAAGCCCCCAGGCCAGGCGGAGTCCTGGCCGGACACGACCCAAGGTCGGTTCGGATTTTTTTAAAAATTACACTCAAAAAAAAAACAAAAGGAATACTAAACTGACTCCAAAAATCTCGAAATCAATTTTACCCGGCTTCTAAAATCAAGCCGCACAGGATGAACATTTATTTGGGGCCTAAATGCAATTTTGAAAAATGCACATTTTTCCTAAATTCAAATAAAATAGCAAATAAATCCAAAATAAAATCTTATTTGATTTTTTTATTAAATCCTCAATATTTCTTTATTTTGGGAAAGTCATTTTATTCCCTCTCTCATATTTTGATAATAGAAATAACTGAATATAAAATAAATAAAATCAAATGATCCTATTTTCAAAATTTGAGAAAGCTCAAATATGAAAATAACGAAATCCCCAACTCTCTCAGAGGGTCCTTGAGTTGCATAGAATTTCTAGGATCAACCAAAATGCAAAATAAAATATGATATGCAATGATGATCTATTGTATAACATTCCAAATTGAAAATTTGGGATGTTACAGTCTCCCACTTGCACTACAGTCAATAATCTAGTTCACATCGTCATGTGATTAACACCCATAGTTCACATCGCCATGTGACCAATAACGAAAGAGTTTACTAGAGTCAACAATCTAGTTCACATCGCTCTGGGATCGTTTGTAGCCTTCTTCGATAAATAAGAGTGTCGAACCCAATGAGGAGCTAAAGGTAGAACATATATTCCCTCAAGTTCTATCGACCACCGATACAACTCTACACACACTTGACGTTTGCTTTACCTAAAATAAGTATGAAACTATTTTGCAAGAATAAAACTATGAGTACTTTGCGAGAATAAAACTACGAATAAATTGCAAGGTAATAAAAGTGGATAGCTTTTGTCAACAAGAAATTCATTTGTCCCTAGGCAATTGATAACAAGTACTGGTAATCGTTCTTGAAATTCTATATGAAGGAGAGGCATGAGCTAACATACTTTCTCTACTTGGATCATATGCACTTATGATTGGAACTCTAGCAAGCATCCGCAACTACTAAAGGTCATTAAGGTTGTGAAACCCAACCACATCATTAAGTATGAAGTCCTCTTTACTCCCATATGCCATATCCCACTTACTCAGGTTTAAGCTTCTGTCACACTCGCAACCCACCATAAGTGAACCATGGACATATTGCAACACCCTACAGCGAGGATCCACCACGTTTATGCGGGACGGAGGGCACCGTAAGACAGCACCATATATAAAATATACAACCATACCAACCAAGATCACAATTAACCCACAGAACAAAACAGATCTACTCAAAGATCATAGGATAACCATAGATCATTGGGGAATAATATATGGAGTTGAGCACCATGTTTAAGTAGAGATTACAGCAGGGAGAAGAGGTGTTACACCACTGCATAGAGGGGGAGAGAGTTGGTGTTGACGGTAGCAAGATTGTTGATGCAGATTGTCGTCCCGATCCTTGCCTAGGTGGCACTCCGGCGCCACAGAGAGAGAGGGGGGTAGAGCCCCATCCTTCTTCTTCCTTAGCCTCCCCCTAGATGGGAGGAGAGTTACCCCTCTGGTCCATGGCCTGCATGGTGGCGGAGGGGCGGGAGCCCCTCCGAGATTGGATCTGTGTCTATGTTCCCTTCTGTTTCGCGTTTTCCAGATCTGGCCGAAAACCATTTCTTATATTCTCGGAGATCTGTAACTCTGATTGCACTGAAATTTTAACATGATCTTTTCTGGATATAAGCTTCCCTTCGCCCGAAGTAGAGCTCCAACTGACATTCGAGGAGGGCACAACCCACCACCACGTGCCAGGGGCCTAGGGCGCGCCCTGGTGTCTTGTGGTTACTATGGACCTCCGTCTGCGTTGATCCCTGTCGGTGTCAAAACCGGCGGATCTCGGGTAGGGGGTCCCGAACTGTGCGTCTAAGGCGGATGGTAACAGGAGGCGGGGGACACGATGTTTACCCAGGTTCGGGCCCTCTCGATGGAGGTAATACCCTACTTCCTGCTTGATTGATCTTGATGATATGAGTATTACAAGAGTTGATCTACCACGAGATCATAGAGGCTAAACCCTAGAAGCTAGCCTATGGTATGATTGTTGTTTTTCTACGGACTAAACCCTCCGGTTTATATAGACACCGGAGGGGTCTAGGGTTACACAGAGTCGGTTACAAGGAAGGAGATCTACATATCCGTATTGGCAAGCTTGCCTCCCACGCCAAGGAGAGTCCCATCCGGACACGGGACGAAGTCTTCAATATTGTATCTTCATAGTGCAACAGTCCGGACAAAGGATATAGTCCGGCTGTCCGGAGACCCCCTAATCCAGGACTCCCTCAGTAGCCCCTGAACCAGGCTTCAATGACGATGAGTCCGGCGCGCAGATTTGTCTTCGGCATTGCAAGGCGGGTTCTTCCTCCGAATACTCCATAGAAGATTTTGAACACAAGGATAGTGTCCGGCTCTGCAAAACAAGTTCCACATACCACCGCAGAGAGAATAATATCTCCACAAATCTAATCTGCTGACACGTTTAGCAACATGACATCATGCCATGGCCCGGTCATTATTCGAACCATTTTTCTCAACGAGCACCGCACATATCCCGAGGCGGTTTTCTTGACATGTCTTGTCGAAGTAGAGATTGTGTCCCCCTTATGGGATTCTCATCAATATAGACGTGGGTAACCCAATCGTGCCCGTTGGTATGACTCCTCGATTTTAGGCAAGTCCCAAATGGCCACGAGGAGGATGCTTGATATTCACCCTCTTTATAAAGAGGCCAAGGCTTGTCCTTTTTTTTCCCTCTCGTACTCAATTGAATCCTTCCCCTGCTTCGAGTTCCAACACCCAAGGCTCAGGCCAGGCACTCCAGACCTTCAACCATGTCCGGATCCAACCTTCAAGGACGGTGGATGCCTTCCTCTGTCACAGAGGTAGACATCAAGAAGCTAAGAGAGGCCATGTATTTGACCAGTGAAATCTCGCACAGGCTGCCTACTCGAGGGCAAGTCATTCCCACTCCCAAACCCGGCGAGAGCATTGTATTCATCTCTCACTTCCTCCGAGGGCTAGGCCTCGCTCTGGATCCCTTTGTTAGGGGTCTCATGTTCTATTATGGGATGGATTTCCATGACCTGGCCCCAGATTCCCTCCTTCACGTCTCGTCGTTCATCGTCGTGTGTGAGGCCTTCCTCCGCATTACCCCACACTTCGGCCTGTGGCTCAAGACTTTCAATGTGAAGCCGAAGATGACCGAGGGGCGTCACGCGGAGTGCGGATGTGCCGCAATAAGCAAAAGCGCTGATGTTCCATGGCCAGAGGGTTCCTTCCCAGAGGTGTCCAGTTTATGGCAACGGAATTGGTTTTATATCACAGCTCCCCGGAGTACCAAGTGGGTAGCCGCCCCAGCCTTTCGCTCGGCCCCCCACCACAACTGACGTCATGGATCAACAAGGGGCTAGATTGGGGGCCAGTAAATGATGTGCCGATATTGCAGAGTCGCATCCGAGATCTCTTAGAGAGAGATGTCAGCCTGGCCACGGTAATGCAAGTCATGCTAGTTCGTCAAGTCCCGCCTTGCAAATGTCGACCCCTCCGCATGTGGGAGTTCAACCCGGAAGGACCGTGAACTATTCAGTACTTCCTCGACATGATGGTCGAAGAGATGTACAAATTGTTCTTCAGACCACAAATAAGGTGTCTGGACACCACCAAGGATGCGGGTCTGAGCTGCAAACGTCCACATACCCAAGTAAGTAATCCCGTGGACGAACGCGTTGTTTTTTATTTATCACAACATCATTCTGAAAGGTTGCTCTTTGACCAGGACTGCGTAACAAAGGCGATGATGATCAGGTGTTCGGCCCCCCTTCCCGAAGGCACAGCAGATCCAGTACTGGTCAGAATGCTTGAGCTGGCGCCTTATCAGGCGCCCTCAAGGGAAGATAAAGGGGGGAATAAAGAGGCTGAAAGCAGGCCTCACTCATTATTCATCCAAACCGGGGGAATTAGCGCCTCCGCGAAGGTGGATAACCAGGGAGAAGAGTCTAAAATTCCCTCTCCCCAAGGAAGGAAGAGGACCACCTCTAAAGACCCGGAAACAAAGGTTTCCAAACGGGGGGAGAAATCTTCGCCAGAGGGTCCTACCTCGAAGAGTACTCTTGCCACACAGTGCCCGCAAGGGGATCAGTCCTCTACCAAGCTATAAGTAAACAAAAAGTACTTAATAGTAAAAATATCCTACATTACTTCTGAAGACAATAACCGAAGCATATATCTTGTAGTTCGGATCGTAGCCCTTCTCGGCAGAGTTCGTCTTCGGGGGATCTTCTTCCGGAGATGATGGAGGGTGAAACACCTCCCCATGCCACACCACCTCATGAGGCGGGCGACCCTGAAGTGTCGTCGCAGAGGGTTTCTCCTGATCCACCAAGGCCAGAGGGTAATCCTTCGGCCACCCGAAGTCCTCAGTATTCGGCTCCTAAAGAGAGCAACAGAAAGAGTCCGGAACCGTCCGGTGTGTGATCGGACGCACTGAAGGATCTTCTGGAGCAAGCGGCCATCTTAGAAGTGCATCGTACACTAATGGGTACGGTGATTGAGAGGATTTCATCCGCCGAAAGCGGGTTGCATGAAGCTTTTATGAGTCTACTGAAAGGCTTTGAGGTACGTGAAATAGTGTATGTTTTTGATAGTACCGCACACGCGCCCTAAGCAGATAGTAGCCCCTGAGACTCTGGTTTCCGTCGAGAATGGTGGAAAACAGAGGATCATAGTCCCAGGTAATAATCAGGCTGCCTTCATGTGCAGGTGGCTGAAGGTCCGGTGGCTAGTCGGACTGGTGAGTTTGCCGAGCTGAAGCGGCAACTTGACGAGGCATAGGGTATGTGATTTCTCTGGTGATCAACACGTAGTAAGAGGAGCATGATGCTAGTATCTTTAATATGTTGTGACTGCAGATGGAGCTACCGCTGTGGAGACCCTTCGGGTGGAACTTGCCTGAGCCAAGAAACAAGCCAGGAATAGTGATGCGATCGCTCTAAAGGCGGTCGAAGAGCTGAGGGCCGAACAGGCTGCGCATTGCCAAAGCAAGGAAAAATAGCCAAGATGGCCATTGAGTTGAAAGATGCCGCCGAACGTTACCAGCTTCTTGAAAAAGAAAGTTGGGCGAAGGCGGCGGACCTGGAGATGGCCATGGTAGCAGCCAAGGAAGCCCGCTCTAAAATCAGAGCGGCGAAGGAGGAGCTGCGTCAAGATGGAGATATCGCGGCTGGGAAGCCCTTTTTGTTGCGGACGAAGTTCGAAGATCCGAAGTATGCCCCTCTTGCTCAACTATGGAGTTCTGCAGACACGTACGTGGATTTGGCAGCCAGTGCTGCTGATGCGGCCGAGTACTTCAAGGATCAAAAAGACCGTGAAGTGGAAAGGCTATTCTGGTCACAGTTCCATGTTCCAGTGCGTCCGCTGATGTTGAATGAGCGAATGGCCGAGTGGGCTGAGCTCCATAGGTTGTCCGGGCTTGCCATGAGGTCTGTTGTGGATCATCTGTGGCCGGAAGGGCCAAGGCCGAATAGTTATTTTAGTTTAGTGCAACAGTTCCTTGGTGCTGTGCAGCACATCGACGCTATGAAGAGGTCGGCATGCATAGAGGGTGCGTGTATGGCACTTGCCCGTGTCAAGACATTCTGGGCAGAGATGGAGGCCACCGCTATTGCAACCCAGAGTTCGGCCGTAGGCCGAGTATCTGCCGAGCACTACTTTGAAGAAGTCCTTGAAGGCACTCGTTCAATAGAGGCTCAGTGCTCGAAGAATATTATGTTCTAGTGACATGTATTCCCATTGTAAAAACAATGTTCTATTGAATTATAAAGGCTGTGTTTATACTTTTGCCTGAAAGTATTATGATGCCTCCTGTGCGGCCGTTTATGTATATATGTATATAACCTGAAAGTTTGCGGTCGTCGGCTTCAGCCCCCATGCATATATTGCGGGGGTGTTCGCAAAAAACGTGTATTCACACTTGATCCAATGTCTTGGTCCATTAAGAAGGTAGTGGCGCAGCGAACGAGGCAATCGGACTATATTGCTTTAACACTTTCACTTAGCCATAGGAGCTTGACGGTGGGACTACTATATAGCCCCTAGTACCTCCACGCTCGTCCAAATACGGTGCGGGTACGTACACGACCGGGAAACGACTCTTCGTTAATGCGGAGGAATCCTGAAGATTCCGCTAAGTCGTCGAGTGGTTGACCAGTCTCGTGCTTTATCATGACAATCAGTTTTCGGCTTTCTCTACTGAGGTGCTCATCCGGATGAACCAGGGCACAATCACAGTAGTTCTCCTGGTGCCGCCTTTGCCGATAGAGCGGAACGTAAGGTAGCAAAACATGGGAGCCAGGCAAACCCAACATTTGACCAAAGACATGATTCGGAGCTGATGCATATAAGGCCAAACTTGCGACGCCGAACACTCCCTAAGGTGTTCGGTCTTTATAATATATTCTGGGCTGAACAATGCCCTTAATAATGAACCCCAAGTGTCCAGGTACGTGCAATATTCTGACGTGGCGAAATGCCAATAACGCCAGCATCCTTCTCGGTTGTATTGAGTATCCGGAGGATGTGAACAACAAGAGACAGTAAAAAAGGTTTACGCAGGGTCTTAATCTGAAAGGAAACCTTTGAGAGGGTCCCTGCTGCACGTCTGTGCCTGTGTCTCCGTTGTACTATGTCCTGGATGGGTGTAGCACGATTGTCATATGTAAAAGAGAAGAACTTAGGTGAAAGTTGTCGTGCCAAAGGAATTGGTTATTCTCGATAAACCATTAAAATTCAAGATAAGTCAAGTTGAGCTGAACTAGCCCTGATTACACACGGGAAGCCCCTGGTGCCGTCTATGAGGGTTTAACCATGAAACCAATCTTAGGTATATCTAGTGATGCACCGGACTCGTCTAACCGTGTCCGCGGTCTTGACGACCTGTCATTTATTCTGGTTGGTGAGGCCATTTAGTGCTCGGCTGTTAAAGCCGCCGCACGTTCTTCCACGCATAGAGAACGCTCAATATTTCCATTGACTGTGATGGTGCCATGTGGACCAGGCATCTTAAGCTTAAGAGAAGCGTAATGTGGTACCGCATTAAAACGAGCGAAAGCTGTTCTTCCGAGTAGTGCTTGATAGCCGCTTCGGAATGGAGCAATGTCGAAGTCTAACTTATCACTTCGGTAGTTGTCGGATGAACCGAATACAACCTCTAGTATTAGAGAGCCCGTGGAGCGGGCCTCTGGGCCTGGTATTACTCCCTTGAAGGTAGTATTACGATGGCTGATTTTTGTCGGGTCTATCCCCATTTTGCGGACTGTGTCCTGATATATCAGATTTAAACCACTGCCGCCGTCCATAAGGACTCGTGTGAGATGGTATCCGTTTATTATTGGGTCTAACACCAAGGCAGCCAATCCTTCATGCCGGATGCTTGTCGGGTGATCCCTGCGATCAAAAGTGATCGGGCAGGCCAACCAGGTATTGAACTTATGGGTGATGGGCTCTACGGCGTGTATGTCTCGGAGTGCATGTTTGCTTATCCTCTTCGTCACGTGGATCATGTTTACTGTTTTAATCTCTAGTGGGAATTTTTTTGTCCTCCAGTGCTTTCCTGGCAAGGTTCGTCCTTGTCTTCGCTTGGTGTCTCCCTCCCCTTGTGTTCGGCGTTTAGCTTACCGGCCTGCTTGAAGACCCAACATTCTCTGTGGGTGTGATTTGTAGGTTTAACATGGGTGCCATGAATCTGACATAGTTTGTCTAGAATCTTGTTTAGGCTAGACGGTCCATCTCTGCTGCCTTTGAAAGGCTTTTTCCGCTGACCTGGTCGAGAGCCCCTGAATCCGGCGTTTACCACCGTATTATCTGGGCTATCTTCTTTATTTCGACGCTTGCTTTTACTGCGTCGTGGTTTTCCATTGCCATCCATGACTTCGGATGTGCTTGGGTCGCTGGTGCTACTGCGGGCTAACCAGCTATCTTCGCCCATGCAAAAGCGGGTCATGAGGCTTGTCAGGGCTGCCATTGTTGTTGGTTTTTCTTGGCCGAGGTGTCTGGCGAGCCATTCGTCTCGGACGCTGTGCTTGAAAGCTGCTAAAGCTTCGGCGTCCGGGCAATCGACGATTTGGTTCTTCTTAGTGAGAAACCTGTTCCAAAGCTTTCGGGCTGACTCTCCAGGTTGCTGAATTATATGACTTAAATTGACTGCATCCGGAGGTCGGACATAGGTCCCTTGAAAATTATCCCGAAAGCCATCCTTGAGCTCCTCCCAACTTCCAATTGAGTTTTCGGGGAGGCTTTTCAGCCAGTGCCGAGCTGGTCCTTCAAGCTTGAGGGGCAGGTACTTGATGGCATGGAAATCGTCTCCGCGAGCCATATGGATATGGAGGATAAAGTCCTCAATCCAGACCCCATGGTCTGTGGTCCCGTCGTATGCCTCTATGTTCACTGGTTTGAATCCTTCTGGAAATTCGTGGTCCAGCACCTCATTGGTGAAATATAGGGGGTGTGCGACACACCTGTATTTGGATGTATCATGGTGTTCGGACGGTTTTAGTATTCGGTTATTATTTTGTGCCGGAGCACGCTTCCTAGATCCATAGATGGATCTGGTCATACTGGATTTTTGGTGCAAGTCCTCACGTAGATCGTGTGTTGACTTATGTGCGGCCTTGTTAGCCACTCTATCGCGGCCACAAGGTAGTTGATCCAGTCGGTTGGCCGTTTTACTTTTCGGTTGTGTGGACTCTACAGCCTCATCGTCGAATTCAGGTAATAGCTTGCGCTTTGGGTAGCTCTTTGTGTGGTAACTTCCACCATACTTTTCTTCGTTGTCGAGCACTTTGTTCCACCTGCTGTTGAGCGTATTTTGTTCGGCCTTAAGCCTTTGCTTCTGCTTCTTCAGACTCCTCGCTGTGGCAATAAGCCTTCTGCGGAGGTTCTCTTGTTCCAAGTGCCTTTCCGGGAGGATGTGTGCATCTTCGTCCGGACTGTTTTCCTCCCCAGAGGGGGTTGATGAAGTTTATCCTCGGCGTCGCCGTATTCAGACATCGGATCCGTACTATGTTCACCGTTTGCAGTTTCATCGTGCTCTGCCGCTGGGTCAATGTGGTGGTCGTTTCCTCTAGAGTCGACTGGAGTGTTGTTTTCTCTTGCGCTATTATCGCTGTTTTTGCCGAGGCGGGATTTTGAGCGGCGCCTATGCCTACGCTTTGCTTGCTTCTCGAGGAAGCTATTCTTCGTTGCATCCTGCCGTTCTTCGTCATTGTTTTCTTTTGGTGTATCCACCATGTATATGTCATGTGGTGAGGTGGCTGTCTAGCGCCATGTGGGCACTGGTTCCCGTTCCTCTCCTGCATCGTCATCCATGCCGTCGATGTCTTGGGAGTCGAAATCGAGCATGTCGGTTAGATCGTCGACAGAGGCTACTAAGTGGATGGTGGGTGGGCAGCGAATTTCTTCGTCGTCCGCATCCTATTCTAGCCGGACATAGTTCGGCCATGGATCTCCTGACAAGGAGAGAGACCTTAATGAATGTAGCACGTCACCGAAAGGTGAGTGCTGAAAGATATCCGCGGAGGTGAACTCCATGATCGGCGCCCAATCAGATTCGATAGGCACGGACACAGGCGGCTCGGAGCCCGTGGCCGGAGACGAATCCAGTGGTTCGACAACATGGCTCTGATGAGGGGTGAAGTCAGTATCCGGCTCCATCGCCACTAAGAGTGCGGCCTCCATGGCGGGGTCTATTCCCCTGTCCTCGGATGGCGCAATTTGCTCCGGATTGAGGGCCGGAGTAGTTGCAGGTGTGATCTCCCGAACATTGTCCGACGGCAGAGTTACGTCATGCTCGCCGTGATTGTGCGGCGCACCTGACATGGGCTTGAATCCGTCGAAGATCAATTTTCCGTGGATGTCGGAAGTGTAGTTTAAGTTTCCGAACCTGACCTGATGGCCAGGGGCGTACCTCTCGATCTGCTCCAGATGTCCAAGCGAGTTGGCCCGCAGTGCGAAGCCGCCGAATACGAAGATCTATCCGGGGAGGAAAACCTCACCCTGGACCGCATCGTTACCGATGATCGAAGGAGCCATCAAGCCTTATGATGACGGCACGGTGGAACTCTCAATGAAAGCACCAATGCCGGTGTCAAAATCGGCGGATCTTGGGTAGGGGGTCCCGAACTGTGCGTCCAAGTCGGATGGTAACAGGAGGCGGGGGACACGATGTTTACCCAGGTTTGGGCCCTCTCGATGGAGGTAATACCCTAATTCCTGCTTGATTGATCTTGATGATATGAGTATTACAAGAGTTGATCTACCACGATATCGTAGAGGCTAAATCCTAGAAGCTAGCCTATGGTATGCTTGTTGTTTTTCTACGGACTAAACCCTCCGGTTTATATAGACACTGGAGGGGGCTAGGGTTATACAGAGTCGGTTACAAGGAAGGAGATCTACATATCCGTATTGCCAAGCTTGCCTTCCACGCCAAGGAGAGTCCCATCTAGACACGGGACGAAGTCTTCAATCTTGTATCTTCATAGTCCAATAGTCCGGCCAAAGGATATAGTCTGACTGTCCGGAGACCCCCAAATCCAGGACTCCCTCAATCCCACCTCCCCAAAATCACATATATTCCAAAATAATTCTCCATAAATTTTTATCGCGTTTGGACTTCGTTTGATATGGATTCTCTGCGAAACAAACAACAGGAACTGGCATTGGGCACTGGATATATAGTTTAGTCCAATAAATCATATAAAATGTTTCCAAAAGTATGTGAAATTTGTATAATATTGGCATGAAACAATCAAAAATTATAGATACGACGGAGACGTATCAGCGTCCCCAAGCTTAATTCCTTCTCGTCCTCGAGTAGGTAAATGACAAAAAATAATAATTTTTGATGTGGAATGCTACCTAGCATAATCCTGATCATATATCTAATCATGCCATGAATATTAAGAAATAAGTGATTCAAAGCAATAGTCTATAATTTGACATAAACACATCAATACTTAGGCATCCCAACAAACAATCATGTCTTTCAAAATATCAACGCTAAAGAAAGCTATCCCTACAAAATCATATAGTCTTGTCATGCTCTGTCTTCTTAACACAAAGTATTTATCATGCACAACCCCGATGACAAGCCAAGCAATTGGTTCATACTTTTTAATGTGTTTCAGCATTTTCATCCCTCACACAATACATGAGCGCAGGCCATGGATATAGCAGTATAGGTGGAATAGAGTATGATGATAGGGGTAAATATGGAAAACACAAAAAAGTAAGAAAGTCTCACATCGATGCGGCTAACCAACGGGCTATGAAGATGCCCATCAATTGATATCAATGCAAGGAGTAGGGATTGCCATGAAATGAATGCACTAAGAGCTATAAGTGTATGAAAGCTCAATATGAAAACTAAGTGTGTGTGTGTGTGTATCTAATCCTATAATGAAAAATTCCCACTAGTATATGAAAGTGACAATATAGGAGACTCTCGATATGAAAAACATGGTGCTACTTTGAAGCAAAGTGTGGAACTAGCATGCCCCTTCTCTCTTGTTCTTTTCCTTTTTTATTTCTTTTTTTCTATCTCTTCTTTTTCTTATTGTCCAGAGTCTCATCCTGACCTGTGGGGGGGTCATAGTCTCCATCATATTTTCCTCACTAGGGCAACGCTCTAATAATGAAAATTGATGATCAACACACTTCTATTTACTTATAACTCAAAAGAAATAAAAATTACAACTCAATACCTATAACAAAATATGACTCTATATGAATGCCTCTGACAGTGTACCAGGATGTGCAATGATCTAGCATAACAACGATATCAAAAAACGGACAAGCCATGGAAATATTATGCTAGCTATCTTACGATCATGCAAAGCAATATGACAATGAATGCTCAAGTCATCAAAACAGAGGCGGTGGAAGTTGCATGGCAATATATATCGGAATGGCTATGGAAAGGCCATAATAGGTAGGTATAGTGGATGTTTTGTGGAAGATATAATAAGGCTTATGTCTGATATAGCGTATCATATCACGGGGTTTGGATGCACCAGCGAAGTTTGCACCGACTCTCGAGGTGAGAAAGGGCAATGCAGGGCACCATAGAGGCTAGCAAATTGCGGAAAGGTAAGAGTGTGTATAATCCATGGACTCACATTAGTCATAAATAACTCATATACTTATTGCAAAAGTTTATTATCCCTCGAAGCAAAGTACTACTATGCATGCCCCTAGGGGGATAGATTGGTAGGAAAAGACCATCGCTCGTCCCCGAGCGCCACTCATAAGTAAGACAATAAATAATAAATCATGCTCCAACTTCATAGCATAACGAGAGACTATACGTGCATGCTTCGGGAATCAAAAACCTTAACACCAACATTCTTACTAACCACAACCGTTTACTAGTACCTCCCACATATTCCATCTTTATATCGCAAAATTATTGCAAGGAATCAAACATATCATATTCAGTGATCCATAAGTTTTATGTAGGATTTTATGACTAACCGTGCAATTGACCAATTCCTATTAACTCTCTAAATATATATAAGTGAAGCATGAGAGTTTAATTATTTCTACAAAAGATCATGCTCTAAAAAATATAAGTGAAGCAAAAGAGCATTCTACAAATAACGGTTTTCCATGTGAAGAGAAACAGGCAATCCAAACTTCAAATGATATAAGTGAAGCACATGAAGCATTCTATAAAGCCACACTCAAAACATATAAGTGAAATGCAATGAGCATTCTATAAATCAACCATGGACTATCTCATACCAGCATGGTGCATAAAAGAAAAATGAAAAATAAACACAAAAGACGCTCCAAGATTCACACATATCACATGAACGAAACGAGAACGAAAACATACCTATACTTGTTGAAGAAAGATGGGATGCCTTCCGGGACATCCCCAAGCTTAGATTCTTGAGTCTCCTTGAATATTTACTTGGGGTGCCTCGAGAATCCCCAAGCTTGAGCTCTTGCCTCTCCTCCTTCTCCTCATATCAAGACCTCCTCGATCTTTGATCACTTCATCCACACAAAACTCAACAGAAAGCTCGATAAGATCCGTTAGTATAATAAAGCAAATAACTACTCTAAGTATTGTTGCAAACCAATTCATATTTTATTTTTGCATTGTAGCTACCACCGATAGAATCGATAGTTTCATCAAAACAAGCAAAGAATGCATCAAAAACAGAATCTGTCTTAAATAGGACAGTCTATAGCAATCTGAACATATACCATACTTTTGGTACTCCAAAAATTCTGAAAAATTAGGACAAAATAAAAAATTTGTATAGAAATACTGTGCAAAAAGTTTCAGAAACTTTGGGCGTTCCAGTAAAAAAATGAAAATTCACGCACTATAGCCAAAGATTCTATTTCTGCAGCGCACATACCAACAAGCAATCTAATCATCCTAAAGGCAAATGTTGGCACAATAATTTTACAATACAAAGGATTTGTACAAGGGGGTAATTATTTTTGCGAGAAATTTCATGTAAAGTTCTACATTGTTACCACGAGCATGAACACAAGTGTTCAAGGTCGACCCTCACTTCTCCAATACATCACCTTTCAATTGCTTCTCTTTTTGAAAAAGTTTTTAGTTTCCCCTCTATATTTTTTGTTTTTAAACTGTAAAAGCACTCAACAGAAATAAATGACTCTCTAAAACTTCTGGGTTGTCTCCCTGGCAGCGCTTTCTTTAAAGCCACTAAGCTAGGCATAAAGTGCTCACATAATGAATCCACCCGGATCCCAAGGTATATCAATGCCAATTTTAATTAACAATGATTTGGCATTTAGTAATGAGCACAAAGCAACATATATCATGCAACGACGAAGTTTAACTCTCCTCCTATGCATCGGCATGTCATACAAGATCAATTCATGCACATCAAGTAAAGGCCAATACATAGCATAAGAAGTTTCTTGCAATTCTTTCAAGTTGGAAACATAGAGAGGCGGAGATGTAGTTCCTCTCCCATAATAATTGCAAGTAGGAGCAGCAAGCACATGCATATTACATTCATCAAAATTATCATGTGCAACGGTAAAAGGCAACCCATCAATGTAATCCTTAATAAGTGGAAACTTCTCCGATATAGTGTAGCTTGGAGAATTCAAAAAGATAATAGGACTATCATGTGTGGGTGCAATAGCAACAATTTCATTCTAAATATAAGGAACTATAGCAAGTTCATCTCCATAAGTATAATTCATATTGGCATTTTGGCCACAAGCATAGCAAGCATCAAGTTCATCAAAAAGGAATATTTCAAATGAATCAATGGGATCATAGCAATTATCATAGCATTCATACTTCGGTAAGCATGAAGGAAAATTAAACAATGTATGAGTTGGAGAGTTACTCTCATTATAAGGTGGGCACGGGTAGCTAATCCACTCTTCCTCCTTTTTTTCTTCGCTCTCCTCGTCATCTTTTTCATCCAATGAGCTCACAATTTCATCAATTTCTTCTTCCATAGACTCCTGCAAAATATTAGTATCTTCTCAGACAGCGGGAATTTTCTCAATAAATTCATCAATATCGGAATTATATTTATAATTATCATAGCAATGTTTAAGGATGGCAAAATTTTCAGGTCTATAAACATCATCATCAAAAGCTTCATACTTTAAAAACAAAGATTCAATTTCATAAGCACCATTAAAAGAAACAATTTCTTCTATTCGTTCCACATCATAATAATCATATCTACCATTGGCATAAGAAGCCAATGTTTCATTATCATTAAATTTTCATGAAAAGGGAAGGTGTGGAGCCTTCATCCTAGAGCAACAAGTATAATCATATCTTTGGCATAAATTCCAAGAATACCAATGCAACATATCAATTTGATCCCATAATAGTTTCCCTTTTTGAGTCAAGCGATAATCCCTAAAGTATTCATGTTGATCCAACGTTACTCCCATTATCAAGTTAAATGGGGTTTTATCAGCATTATCAAAGTAGTGATTCATATTTTTCACATAACGAGCATCGAGGGTTTTAGGAGGTTCCCCATCTCAATGAGTAGCAAGTACAACTAATTTTTTTGGTGTTTCATTTTCCATATCCATAACTAAAGCACACACGAGAATATTCACCCCACGCTATTGCTCCTCGGCAACGGCGCTAGAAAAAGGTTTTGATAACCCACAAGTATAGGGAATCGTTTGTAGCCTTCTTCGATAAATAAGAGTGTTGAACCCAACGAGGAGCTAAATGTAGAACAAATATTCCCTCAAGTTGTATCGACCACCGATACAACTCTACGCACACTTGATGTTTGCTTTACCTAAAACAAGTATGAAACTATTTTGCAAGAATAAAACTACGAGTACTTTGCGAGAATAAAACTAGGAATACATTTCAAGGTAATAAAAGTGGATAGCTTTTGTCAACAAGAAAGTCATTTGTCCCCAGGCAATCGATAACAAGTACCGGTAATCATTCTTGCAATTCTATATGAGGGAGAGGCATTAGCTAACATACTTTCTCTACTTGGATCATATGCACTTATGATTGGAACTCTAGCAAGCATCCGCAACTACTAAAGATCATTAAGGTCATGAAACCCAGCCATAGCATTAAGTATCAAGTCCTCTTTACTCCAATACGCCATACCCCACTTACTCGGGTTTAAGCTTCTGTAACTCTCTCAACACACCATAAGGGAACCATGGACATATTGCAACACCCTACAGTAAGAATCCCCCACTTTTGCGCTAGACAGAGGTCACCATAGGATAGCACCATAAATAAAATATACAATTATACCAACCAAGATCACGATTAACCCACAGGACAAAACATATTTACTCAAACATCATAGGATAGCCATAGATCATTGGGAAATAATACATGGAGTTGAGCACCATGTTTAAGTAGAGATTACAACGGGGAGAAGAGGTGTTACACCACTGCATAGAGGGGGAGAGAGTTGGTGTTGACGGTAGCAAGATTGTTGATGTAGATCATCATCTCGATCCTTGCCCCGACGGCACTCCGGCGCCACCGGAAGAGAGGGGGAGAGAGCCCCCTCCTTCTTCTTCTTCCTTGGCCTCCCCCTAGATGGAGGATAGTTCCCCCTCTGGTCCATGGCCTCCATGGCGGCCGAGGGGTGGGAGCCCCTCCAAGATTGGATCTGTCTCTCTGTTCCCTTCTGTTTCGCGTTTTCCAAATCTAGCCGAAAATCGTTTCTTATATTCTCGGAGATCCATAACACCGATTGCGCTGAAATTTTAACATGATTCTTTTCCAGATATAAGCTTCCTTGCACCCGAAGTAGAGCTCCAACCGACGTTCGAGGAGGGCACAACCCACCACCACGCGCAAGGGGCCTGGGGCGCGCCCTTGTGTCTTGTGGTCACTATGGGCCTCCGTTTGCGTTGATCCCACCTCCCAAAAATCACATATATTCCAAAATAATTCTCCATAAATGTTTATTGTGTTTGGACTTTATTTGATATGGATTTTCTGCGAAACAAAAAACATGCAAAAACATGAACTGACACTGGGCACTGGATCAATAGGTTAGTCCAATAAATATCATAAAATGTTGCCAAAAGTATGTGAAAGTTGTATAATATTGGCATGAAATAATCAAAAATTATATATATGATGGAGACGTATCACACAACATGGCATAATTTATAGAACCTATGGCTGAGGCATAGGGAATGACTTTCATTCTCTTTTTATCTTCTCTCGTGGTCGGGTTTTGAGTCTTACTCAACTTCACACCTTGCAACACAGACAAGAACCCTTTCTTTGACTGATCTATTTTGAACTTCTTCAAAATTTTGCTAAGGTATATACTTTGTGAAAGTCCTATTAAGCGTCTCGATCTATCCCTATAGATCTTGATGCCCAATATGTAAGTAGCTTCACTGAGGTCTTTCAATGAAAAATTCTTATTCATGTATCCTTTTATGCTATCCAGAAATTCTATATCATTTCTAATAAATAATATGTCATCCACATATACTATCAGAAATTCTACGGAGCTACCACTCACTTTCTTGTAAATACAGCCTTCACCGTAAGTCTGTATAAAACCATATGCTTTGATCACCTTATCAAAGCATATATTCCAACTCTGAGATGCTTGCACCAGTCCATAGAAGGATTGCTGGAGCTTGCACACTTTGTTAGCACCTTTAGGATCGACAAAAACTTCCGGTTGCATCATATACAAATCTTCTTTAAAAAAATTCATTAAGGGATACAGTTTTTGACGTCCATTTGTCAGATTTCATAAAATCCGGCAATTGCTAACATGATTCGGACAGACTTAACCATCGCTACGGGTGAGAAAGTCTCATCGCAGTCAACTCCTTGAACTTGTCAAAAACCTTTCGCGATAAGTTGAGTTTTGTAGACAGTAACATTACCATCAGCGTCGGTCTTCTTCTTGAAGACCCATTCATTCTCTATGGCTCACCGATCATCGGGAAAGTCCACCAAAGTCCATACTTTGTTCTCATACATGGATCCTATCTCAGATTTCATGGCCTCAAGCCATTTATCAGAATATAGGCTCATCATAGCTTCTTCATAGTTCGTAGGTTTGCCATTGTCTAGTAACATAACTTCCAAAATAGGATTACCATACCACTCTGGTGCGGAACATGCTTTGCTCGACCTACGAGGTCCAGTAGTAACTTGATCTGAAGTTTCATGATCATCATCATTAACTTCCTCTCTAGTTTGTATAGGCATCATGAGAACGGATTTCTCTGATGTGCTACTTAAAAATTTGAGAGAATGTACAATTACCTCATTAGGTTCTACTTTCCTCCCACTCACTTCTACCGAGAGAAACTCCTTCTCTAGAAAGGTTCCATTCTTGGCAACAAAAATCTTTCCTTCAGATATGTGGTAGAAGGTGTACCCTATTGTTTCCTTAGGGTATCCTATGAAGACGCACTTCTCTGATTTGGGTTTGAGCTTATCAGGCCGAAGCCTTTTGACATAAGTGTCACAATCCCAAACTTTAAGAAACGACAACTTTGGATTCTTGCCAAACCACAGTTCATACGGTGCCGTCTCAACGGATTTAGACGTTGCCCTATTTAACGTGAATGCTGCTGTCTCTAATGTATAAGCCCAAAACGATAGTGGTAAATCGGTAAGAGACATCATAGAACGCACCATATCCAATAAAGTATGGTTATGACGTTCGGACACACCATTACGCTATGGTGTTCCAGGTGGCGTGAGTTGTGAAACGATTCCACATTGTTTTAAATGAAGGCCAAACTCGTAACTCAAATATTTTCCTCTGCGATCAGATCATAGAAACTTTTATTTTCTTGTTACGATGATTCTCCACTTGACTCTAAAATTCTTTTGAACTTTTTCAAACATTTCAGACTTGTGTTTTGTCAAGTAGATATGCCCATACCTACTCAAATCATCTGTGAAGGTGAGAAACAACGATACCCGCCGCGTGCTTCAACAGTCATCGATCTGCATACATCGGTATGTATTATTTCCAATAAGTCATTAGCTCACTCCATTGTTTTGGAGAACGGAGTTTTAGTCATCTTGCCCATGAGGCATGGTTCGCAAGTATGAAATGATTCATAATCAAGTGATTCCAAAAGTCCATCTGCATGGAGTTTCTTCATGCGCTTTACACCAATATGACCTAAACGGCAGTACCACAAGTATGTTGCACTATCATTATCAACTTTGCATCTTTTGGCATCAATATTATGAATATATGTATCACTACGATCGAGATTCAATAAACCATTCACCTTGGGTGTATGACCACAGAAGGTTTTATTCATGTAAACAGAACAACAATTATTCTTTGACATAATTGAATAACTGTATTGCAATAAACATGATCTAATCATATTCATGCTTAACGCAAACACCAAATAACATTTATTTTAGGTTCAACACTAATCCCGAAGGTAGAGGGAGTGTGCGGTGGTGATCGTATCAACCTTGGAATCACTTCCAACACACATCGTCACTAGTCTCTATTCATTCTGCAACTCCTGTTTTGAGTTACTAATCTCAGCAACTGAACGGGTATCAAATACCTAGGGGTTGCTATGAACACTAGTAAATTACACATCAATAACATGTATATCATATACACCTTCGTTCCCTTTTGTCGTCTTTCTTATCCTCCAAGTATTTGGGGAAGTTCCGTTTCCAGTGATCATTTCCTTTACAGTAGAATCACTCAGTTTCAAGCTTGGGTTCAGCTTTGGGCTTCTTCTCGGGAGTGGCAACTTGCTTGCCATTCTTCTTGAAGTTCCCTCTATTTCCCTTGCCCTTTTTCTTTAAACTAGTGGTTTTGTTAACCATCAACACTTGATGCTCTTTCTTGATTTGTAACATCGCCGATTTCAGCATCGCGAAGAGCTCGGGAATCATTTTTGTCACCCCTTGCATATTATAGTTCATCACGAAGTTCTAGTAGCTTGGTGTTAGTGACTAGAGAACTTTGTCAATCACTACTTATCTGGAAGATTGACTCCCACTTGATTCAAGCGATTGTAGTACTCAGACATTCTGAGCACATGCTCACTGGTTGAGCTATTCTCCTCCATCTTGTAGGCAAAGTACTTGTCAGAGGTCTCATACCTCTCAACACGAGCATGAGTCTGAAATACTAATTTCAACTCTTGGACCATCTCATATGATCCATGGAGTTCAAAACCTTTTTGAAGTCCCCGTTCTAAGCCGTAAAGCATGGCGCACTAAACTATTAAGTAGTCATCATATCGAGCTTGCCAAACGTTCATAATGTCTGCGTCTTCTCCTGCAATAGGTCTGTCACCTAGTGGTGCATCAAGGACGTAATTCTTCTATGCAACAATGAGGATAATCCTCATATCACAGACCCAATCCGCATTATTTCTACTATCATCTTTCAACTTTTCTCTAGGAACATATAAAAATATATAGGAGCTATATCACGAGCTATTGATCTACAACATAGATATGCAAATACTATCAGGACTAATTTCATGATAAATTAAGTTCAATTAATCAAATTACTTAAGAACTCCCACTTAGATAGACATCCCTCAAGTCATCTAAATGATACGTGATCCAAATTAACTAAACCATGTCTGATCATCACGTGAGATGGAGTAGTCATCAATGGTGAACATCTCTATGTTGATCATATCTACTATACGAATCACGTTTGACCTTTCGGTCTCTAGTGTTCCGAGGCCATGTCTGTACATGCCAGGCTCGTCAAGTTTAACCCGAGTATTCCGCATGTGCAAAATTGTCTTGCACCCTTTGCATGTGAACAAAGAGTCAATCACACCCGATCATCACGTGGTGTCTCAACACGACGAACTATCGCAATGGTGCATACTCAGGGAGAACACTTATACCTTGAAATTTTAGTTAAGGGATCATCTTATAATGCTACGGCCATACTAAGCAAAATAAGATGCATAAAAGATAAACATCACATGCAATCAAAATATGTGACATGATATGGCCATCGTCATCGTGTGCTTTTGATCTCCATCTCAAAAGCATCGTCATGATCTCCATCGTCATAGGCTCGACACCTTGATTTCCATCGTAGCGCCGTGGTCGTCTCGCCAACTATTGCTTCTACAACTCTCGCTAACGCATCGTGATAAAGTAAAGCAGTTACATGGAATTTGTATTTCATACAATAAAGAGACAACCATAAGGCTCCTGTCGGTTGTCAGATATCTTACAAAACATGATCATCTCATACAATAACGTTTATCACATCATGTCTTGACCATATGACATCACAACATGCCATGCAAAAACAAGTTAGACGTCCTCTACGTTGTTATTGCAAGATTTACGTGGCTTCTACGGGCTTCTAGCAAGAACAGTTCTTACCTACGCATCAAAACCACAACGGTGATTTATCAAGTTTGCTATTTTAACCTTCAACAAGGACCCGCTGCAGTCAAATTTGATTCAACTAAAGTAGGAGAAACAAACTCCCGACAGCCACCTTTATGCAAAACTAGTTGCATGTCTGTCGGTGGAACCGGTCTCGTGAACGTGGTCATGTAAGGTTGGTCTGGGCTGCTTCATCCAACAATATCGCAGAATCAAAATAAGACATTGGTGGTAAGCAGTATGACGATCACCGCCCACAACTATTTGTGTTCTACTCATGCGTATCATCTACGCATAGACCTGGCTCAGATGCCATTGTTGGGAAATGTAGCATGCAATTTCAAAAAAATTCCTACGCTCACGCAAGATCTATCTAGGAGATGCATAGCAATGAAGGGGGAGTTTGTCTACGTACCCTCGTAGACCGAAAGCGGAAGCATTTGACAATGCGGTTGATGTAGTCGAACTTCTTCTAGCTCCGACCGATCAAGCACGGAACGTACGACACCTCCGAGTTCTACACACATACAACTCGGTGACGTTCCTCGCCTTCTTGATCCAGCAAGGTGTCAAGGTAGTAGATGAGTTAAGTCAGCATGACGGCATGGTGACGGTGATGGTGAAGTGATTCTTGCAGGGCTTCGCCTAAGCACCGCAAAACTATGATCGGGGTGTAAACTGTGGAGGGGGCGCCACACACGGCTAACAATTGATGTTGTGTGTTCTAGGCACCCCCTTACCCACATATATATATAGGTGGGAGGGGGAGGGGAGAGGCCAGGAAGCTCCCAAGGGCTGGCTGTCAGCCCCCTTGGGGTTTCCTTGCCCTGTGCCCCCTTGCCATATTTGACAGAGGGGGAAGGAAAGAGGGGGGAGAAGGAAGTGGGAATCCTAATCCACACTTGCATTTCTCCCTTCCCCTTTCCTTCTCCATCCTGGTTGGCCCATATGTGGGGCGCACCAGCCCCTTGTGGCTGGTGCGTTTCCCCTCTTGGCCCATATCTTTTGCCCGGGGTGCCCGGAACCCCTTCCGGTGACCCGATATGTACTCGGTACCCTCCGGAACACTTCCAGTGTCCGAATATTATCATCCAATATATAAATATTTACCTATCGACCATTTTGAGACTCCTCGTCATGTCCGTGATCTCATCCGGGACTCCGAACAATATTCGGTCACCAAATCACATAACTCATATAATACTAAATCGTCATCGAACATTAAGCGTGCGGACCCTATGGGTTCGAGAACTATGTAGACATGACTGAGACACCTCTCTGGTCAATAACCAATATCGGAACCTGGATGCTCACATAGGCTCCTACATATTCTATGAAGATCTTTATAGGTCGAACCGTTATGACAACATACATTATTCCCTTTGTCCATCGGTATGTTACTTGCTCGAGATTCGATCGTCGGTATCTACATACCTAGTTCAATCTCATTGCCGGCAAGTCTCTTTACTTGTTCTGTAATACATCATCCTGCAACTAACTCATTAGTCACTTTGCTTGCAAGGCTTCTTATGATGTGTATTACCGAGAGGGCCCAGAGATACCTCTCCGATACTAGGAATGACAAATCCTAATCTCGATCTATGCCAACCCAACAAACACCTTTGGAGATACCTGTAGAGCATCTTTATAATCACCCAGTTATGTTGTAACATTTGATAGCACAAATGGTATTCCTCCAGCATCCGGGAGTTGCATAATCTCATAGTCGAAGGAATATGTATTTGACATGAAGAAAGCAATAGTAGTAAAACTGAACGATGCTACCACTTAAGCTTGCGTTGGTTTTTCCCTTGAAGAGGAAAGGGTGATGCAGCAAAGTAGAGTAAGTATTTCCCTCAGCTTTTGATAACCAAGGTATCAATCCAGTAGGAGATAACGCACAAGCCATCGAATACCTACACAAACAAACACCAAATTGCACCCAACGCGACAAAGGGGTTGTCAATCCCTTCACGGTTATTTGCAAAGTGAGATCTGATATAGATGGATAAACGGTAAAGTAATTGTAACACCCCGGATGTAACTTTCCCTATTTGTTTCCAACTCTTGCCGTTTCCGGTGTTAAGTTATATTTATTTCTCGGGTTCGGGTCTTTGTCTCCGTGTGTTGTTTTCTTTTTCGTGCATCTCTTATCATGTCATCTCGTGCATTGCATTTGCATACATGTTCATCTCATGCGTTCGAGCATTTTCCCCGTTGTCCGTTTTGCATTCCGGCGCTTCGTTCTCCTCCGGTGGCCATTTCTAGCTTTCTTTCGTGTGTGGGGATTAAACATTTCCGGATTGGACCGGGGCTTATCATGCGGCCTTGGTTTACTACCGGTAGACCGCCTGTCAAGTTTCGGGTCAGTTGGACTTCGTTTGATACTCCTACGGTTAACCGAGGGACCGAAAAGGCCTCGTGTGTGTTGCAGCCCAATATCCCCCAAATTTGGCCCAAAACCCACCAAACTCAGCTCCATGTCCTAGAGCGTTCGATCACGATCGCGTGGGCGAAAACCGCACCTCATTTGGACTCTCCTAGCTCCACTTATGCCTATATATACCCCCTCCATTCGGATCTCCTCTTCCCCCGTGCAAAACCCTAAAAAAAAACAGATCCATCTTCCCCCGCGCCGGGCCGGACGTGTCCGCCCGCGCCGGACGTTGTCCACCCCACCGCCGCCAGCCAACCGCGAGCCGCCACGCGTCCCCGCGGGACCAGATCGCCGCCGCCGTCCCGGCCCGGGAGGCCCAGGAGGGGCCCCCGCGAGCCCGCCTCTCCGCGCCGCCTCTTCCTCTCGGGCGCCGCCGCCTCCCCGCCCTCCGGCGACCGGCGCCGTCGCCGCCACCGACCGGCCGCCGCTGCTCCGGGCCCCGCCACCGCTCGCCGCCTCTCCGCCGGCCTCCTCGCCGCCACGCGCCGCCACCACCGCACCGGCGCCGCGCCTCCCCGCCGCTCCGGCCGCCCCCACCGGCTCCGGCGAGCCGTTTCCGGCGAGCCCGAGCTCGGGTGCTACAGTAACTCCGGCGCCGCCTCGGGAAGCGTGCCGATCCCGATCTGGATCTGGATCTGGGGATCCCCCGGTTGACTTTTATCTCCTAACCCTAGTTTTTTATGCGATGTTTGACTGCTCGTAACTCCGCAACTGTAGCTCCGTTTTGGGCATATGATATATCAAAATCTTCACCTCGACATGTAAATCATTTCATTCCATTGCATCATTTGCATTTGAGGTCATCTTGTTGCCCAAAATTCTGTTAGAAGGAGGCTTCGTGAGTTAAATTGCAGATCCGTTAGTTCATCATGCACTTTTGTCATTTTTGCCATGTTTAATCCGTGCATGATATGCCTGTGCCCCTTTGGTATGAATTGTTAAGCATTTTGTCTTCTTTACAGAGGTGCCACCCATGCATTTTTAGGATGTGTGTGTTGTCTTGTGCAAGCTTGCGAAGAGAGGTACCTGAGATTGCTGATTTCAGGGACTTAATGATTTTCCCTAAGTCTGGGATATTTTAGTTCGTGATGCTATATGTCCAGCTTGTTTCCTAATGATCCGTGCCTCTTTTGAGGATGATCAGTAAGGGAGTTTTGATATTTATGTTATGCTATATCCATCCATGTCTTTGTTTGCATATGCAGAGTGCTCTAGGTTGACTCAATCGAGCTCAACTTTTGCTTCGTTGTTAATCTGGGCAGATCGTCAACTTGTTTGCGATTTTGCCGATGCTACCGTTAGTGTTCCATGCATGATATGCCTTTGTTCTTGCCAGGTGTAGCTAGGATATTGTGCCTTCTTGCTGGTTATATGCTTGCCTTGCTATGACTTGCACCGTAGTGAGTGCATCGAGCTCGTTTACATGCCTTCGTGAGTTATAATTTCAGCATGTCTCAGTTTTCACTAAGTCTGAAAACTGATTGTGTTCGAGCTATGTTCGTGAGCTCGGTAGAGTATTTTGTGAACCCTTTTGACCCCAGGTCACTTTGGGTCTTTTGTTAAGCTTGTTGAGTAGCTCCATGACATGTTCTTACTTGTCATGTTCAGGTCATTTATCATGTTGTTTTGCTGCTCCGAAGAGAGCATCGTGATCTGAAATTTCAGCTAGTGTTAATTTCACTAAGTCTGGAATCTGTTTTGCATATTCATTGTTGCCATGTTTGTTTGAACCTCTTAATGGATGAATTTGCCTATGGCTCAGTGCTAGTGTTTTGTTAACCATCTTGTGTACATCACTGCCATGTATTTTGTTTTCATGTTTGGTGGCTGTAGCATGTTCATTTCGTTGCATTTAGATGCCTACTTGCTGTAAATCGCAGACCGGTGTCATATCTTAAAACGCTTGCCATTTCCAAACCGTAGCTCCGATTCCAATGATCTTTATATCGTTTTCAAGCGATCTCATCCCCTCTATCCAGTGGCACCCTTGGAATTCCAAGTTGAGGCCAGGTTCATGCATTTCCTGTCATATCTTGCATTTTGCATCCCGCATCGCATCCCGCATAGCATATCATCATTTCATCTCATTGCTTGGTCTTGCACGTGGTTGATTGTATCCTTGTTGCTTGTTTGTCTTGTTTGGGTAGAGCCGGGAGACGAGTTCGCTACCGAGGAGCCCGTTGAGTTTGCTTGTGAGGATCCAGTCAACTTTGACAACTGTGCAGGCAAGATGATCATACCCTCGAAATCACTACTATCTTTGCTATGCTAGTTTGCTCGCTCTTGATATGCCAATGCTACGATGCCTTCCTTTTGCTTGTCAGCCTCCCAATTGCCATGTTGAACCTCTAACCCACCATGTCCTAGCAAACCGTTGATTGGCTATGTTACCGCTTTGCTCAGCCCCTCTTATAGCGTTGCTAGTTGCAGGTGAAGATTGGAGGCCGTTCCTTGTTGGAACATTTATTTACTTGTTGGGATATCATTATATTGCTATGTTGTCTTAATGCATCTATATACTTGGTAAAGGGTGGAAGGCTCGGCCTCTCGCCTAGTGTTTTGTTCCACTCTTGCCGCCCTAGTTTCCGTCATATCGGTGTTATGTTCCCGGATTTTGCGTTCCTTACGCGGTTGGGTTATAATGGGAACCCCTTGATAGTTCGCCTTGATTAAAGCTTTTCCAGCAATGCCCAACCTTGGTTTTACCATTTGCCACCTAGCCTTTTCTTTCCCTTGGGATCTGCAGACTCAAGGGTCATCTTATTTTAACCCCCCCCGGGCCAGTGCTCCTCTGAGTGTTGGTCCAAACCGTCAGCCGCCGATGGCTACCAGGGGCAACTCTGGGCTGGCCTATCGGAAGTTTGGACAATCTGAGTGTGCCCTGAGAAAGAGATATGTGCAGCTCCTATCGGGATTTGTCGGCACATTCGGGCGGTGTTGCTGGACTTGTTTTAACCTGTCGAATTGTCTTGTTGTACCGGGTTACCGAGTCTGATCGGTGTGTCTCGGGTGGAGGTCTATTCCTTCGTTGACCGTGAGAGCTTGTAATGGGCTAAGTTGGGACTCCCCTGCAGGGATTGAACTTTCGAAAGCCGTGCCCGCGGATATGGGCAGATGGGAATTTGTTAATGTCCGGTTGTAGATAACTTTAACTAGACTTAATTAAAATGAATCAACCGTGTGTGTTACCGTGATGGCCCCTTCTCGGCGGAGTCCGGGAAGTGGACACGGTGTTGGAGTAATGCTTGCGCAGGTTGTTCCTCTAGTTTCTCGCTCGCGCCTTGCCTCCTCTTCTCGCTCTCTTTGGCGTATAAGATAGCCACCACATTGATGCTAGTCGCTTGCTGCAGCTCCACATATACTTGCCTTATCCTGTCCTATAAGCTTAAATAGTCTTGATCGCGTGGGTGTGAGATTGCTGAGTCCCTGTGGCTCACAGATACTACAACTCCAGATGCAGGTCCAGGTGATTCCGCTCCAGGTGACGAGTACGAGCTCAAGTGGGAGTTCGACGAGGACTCTCAGCGTTATTATGTTTCCTTTCCTGACGATCAGTAGTGGTTCCTAGTTGGGGTTATCGATTCAGGGCCTTGTCGCATGTTGGGGGTCTTTTCTATTTTGGCGCCGTAGTCGGGCCATGAGTGATTTGTATGATGAATGTTATTTATGTACTCTGATGTGACGTGGTGAGTGTAAGCCAACTATGTTATCTTCCCCGTTTTATTATGTATTACATGGGATGTTGTAATGATTGCCTGACTTGCGACATTGCTTTCAATGCGGTTATGTCTCTAAGTCGTGCCTCGACACGTGGGAGCTATAGCCGCATCGAGGGCATTACAAGTTGGTATCAGAGCCTTCCCCGACCTTAGGAGCCCCCATTGCTTGATCGTTTTTAGAAGCCGAGTTGTGTCTAGAAAAATGTTTTGAGTCCTTAGGAATTATATATCGGAGAGCTTAGGAATTCTTTTTACTTCCCAGTCTCCTCATCGCTCTGGTAAGGCATCCTGACGTAGAGTTTTGACTCTTCTCTTCTCAAATTTCACTAAATTTTTTTTTTAGGATCGCGCGAGTATCTTGGTCTTATTCCGATGGTTTTGTGACGAGAACATTGTTCTTGGTGCCTCCAGTCTTTAGGGGTTGTGGCAGTGTCCCGGGGAGTTGAGCTCCGAGGTGTTGTCGTCACAATTTTATCGTTGCAATTCTGGAATACTTGAGATATGTGCGCGACATCGAAAATCTCTTTTATGCAGTTCGTTGGTGAGATAACCTCGACGCCACCCAGTACTGGGGCGGGAGTTCGGGAGTATCGCCATAACTTGTATAACGGATGCTTTTCGAAGGTTGAGATAGATGGGTTTCCGAAGGTTTCTTGGTTATGTGTTGAAGGATGGATACAGCTGGAGGTAGGATTTGCTAGCTTGAGTGAGATAGTATGCTCCCCTGTATCCCCAACACCTGATTGCATAACCGGGAAATTTCGGGAATTTCATAGGTGGGAATTCAAGTAGCCTTAGGATATCTTTCCGACAGATGTATGATATGAAATTGGGGTTCGACGTCTAGTGGTTCGCCTATTCACGGTCGATTTTACAGTGGTCTCGTTGTGTCTTAAAGAGTCCTTGGCTATGCTGACTCGGGGACGCTTCGTATGTCATGTGCACTGCCTTGTACATGATGGTGCTGTACGATCGAGCCTGTGTAGGTCCCACCACGAAAACTTCGGACGAAATTTCTATCATGTATTTGTTCCGGCTTATTCCGCAAGCCAACCCTTGGTTTATTTCGAGTTGTGGCATTCGTTTTGCTTCGACGTCATATGATGATTCCATCCTTCGCTGTTGTACCCCTTCTACCTGATTCTTCGTGGCTTCGCAATTTAGGAATATGTGACCACTTCAAGAGAAGTGCATTCGTTCATTTTGTTCGGATGTGAAGACTATATGTTGCAATTTTCATTCCGTTGGATTCAGCTTCAATATTTATCTGTCAATGTGCTAATGGTGGTCAACCTCTTCAGGATGGCTCCTCCAACGCGTACGACTCCGAATCCTGATCCGCCACCACCTCCGCCTCCTCCAGAAGCATGGCAAGCTGTGATGGCCGCAACTAATGCAAATACTCAGCTGATCATGCAAATTCTCCAAGAGCGCAATCAAGGCAGTCAAGGGAATCAAGGCAGCAACCAGGGTCACTTTGCTACACTCAACCAGTTCCTTGCTAACGGGCCAAAGACTTTCAGCAATTGTGTTGAGGCAACCGATGCTGACGATTGGCTTGTGGATCTGTGTAAGCTTTTCGAGTGCAGCAACGTCAGGCCTGAAGATTTCGTCAAGTTCACTTCTTTCCAACTCAAAGATCAGGCTGCAGAGTGGTTCCAGCAGTACAAGGATTCCAGAGGTGAACGTGTTATCACTTGGGAGGATTTCCGTCAAGATTTCCGCGCTCATCACATTCCGCAGAGCGTGGTTGAAAGCAAAGGTGAGGAATTCCGCAATCTGAAGCAAGGCTCTTTGTCTGTCTATGACTACAACAAATTGTTCCAGAAACTTGCCCGTTTTGCCAAGCAGGACGTGCCTGATGAGAAGAGCATGATATATCAGTTCAGGGGTGGTCTCAAAGAAGATATTCAGCTCGCTCTTGTTCTCTTCGAGCCTTTGAGATACGATGAGTTCTACAACATGGAACTGAAGCAAGAGGCTGCTCAGTTGAGGTGTGATGCTTCCAGGAAGCGAGTCAGAGATGTTACTCCTTCTTCCTCTACTCAAGTGGCCAAGCAGCAGAAGTATTGGCTTCCTCCTCCTCCGTTCCGTCAGCCGTATCAGCAGAAGAGCAAAGGTGGCAGTGGTTCTTCCCACCCACCCAACCCAGGCTTTCAGAACAAGGCTTCGTCTCAACCTCCAAGACCGAGTGCTCCGTATCACCGTCCGCTTTCAGAGGTCACGTGCAACAAGTGCCAACAGAAGGGTCACTATGCCAACAAGTGTTTCAACCAGAGGCGTCTTCCTCCTCCTCCTCCTGTGAGATCGGCAAGTACAGCTGTGGTCAAGCATAACCCCAAGCATGCCAAGGTCAATTTGATGAATGCAGCTCAGGCAGAGGACTCGTCAGATGTGATCATGGGTAACCTTCCTGTTAACGATGTTCCTGCAAAAGTTCTTTTTGACACTGGTGCATCGCATTGCTTCATCTCGAAACCTTTTGCATCTAACCATGAGTTGACTTCCCAAGTTATGCATAAACCGTGAGCAGTCGTCTCTCCGGGTAAATGTTTGCTTGCTAATCACGTGGTTCCGGATATTTCTATCTTGATGGGTGATTTCAAGTTTCTAGCTTCTCCAATGGTTCTTGGTAACTCGGAATTGATCTTATTCTTGGGATGGATTGGCTTTCTAAGCATAAAGCTCAGCTTGATTGTGCAGCCAGGCAGATTCAACTGACTCATTCGTCTGAGGATGTCATTGTCTTTGCCGCTCGGGATAATACCATCCGGTTGTTTTCTCTCAATGAGAAGGGTGAATTGGATGCTATTTCGCAGATTCCGGTTGTTTGTGAGTATCGAGACGTTTTTTCAGAAGAACTCCCAGGGATGCCTCCAAACTGGCCGGTTGAATTTGTTATTGAACTTGAGCCCGGTACGGAACCTGTGTGCAAACGTCCCTACAAGCTCGGCCCCGAAGAGTTGAAGGAGTTGAAGAAACAACTCGATGAGCAAGAAAGATTGGGTCTCATCCGGCCTAGTACTTCTCCGTGGGGTTGTGGTGTTCTTTTTGTGAAGAAGAAGGATGGATCGAGTCGACTTTGTGTTGATTACCGTCAAGTGAACAAGAAGACCATCAAGAACAAATACCCACTTCCAACATCAATGAGCTGTTCGAACAACTCAAGGGTGCTCAAGTATTCTCCAAGCTTGATCTCCGTATGGGTTATCACCAGATTCGCATTCGTGAAGAAGATATTCCCAAGACAGCATTCAGAACAAGCTTTGGTTCATATGAATACACCGTCATGTCTTTTGGCCTCGCCAACGCTCCTCCGACGTTCTCTCGCATGATGAATTCCATCTTCAACGCCTACACCAATGACTTTGTTTTGGTCTATCTCGATGACATTCTGGTTTTCTCGAAGAACAAGGAAGATCATGCCAAGCACTTGCGTTTGGTTCTCAATAAGCTCAGGGAATATCAGTTCTATGCCAAGTTCTCCAAGTGTGAATTTTGGCTCGATGAGGTTCTTTATCTTGGTCATATCATCTCTGCCAAGGGCATTTCCGTGAATCCCGAGAAGGTATCCGCAATTGTGAATTGGGAACCTCCTCAGAATGTGAAGCAACTCCGCAGTTTTCTCGGACTCGCAAGCTATTGCCGGAGATTCGTTGAAAACTTTTCCAAGATCGCGAAGCCTCTCTCAAATCTTCTTCAGAAGCACGTCAAGTACGTTTGGTCTCCGGAGTGTGATATTGCTTTCAACACTTTGAAAGAGAAGTTGATCACTGCTCTAGTTCTGACTCCACCTGATGAATCCAAGCCGTACGAGGTCTTTTGTGATGCCTCTCTCCAAGGTCTTGGCGCAGTATTGATGCAAGGGAAGAAAGTTGTTGCTTATACATCTCGCCAGTTGAAGCCTAATGAGAAGAACTACCCCACTCATGATCTCGAGTTGGCGGCAGTTGTGCATGCTCTTTTGACTTGGAGACATCTTCTATTGGGAAGAAAAGTGGACATTTTCACTGATCACAAGAGTCTCAAGTACATCTTCACTCAACCTAATCTCAACCTAAGGCAGACTCGATGGGTCGAAATGATTCAAGAATACAATCCGAGTATTGAGTATACTCCAGGCAAGGCTAATGTGATTGCTAACGCTTTGAGCAGAAAAGCATATTGCAACAGTCTGATTCTCAAGCCCTATCAACCCGAGCTTTGTGAAGCTTTCCGCAAGCTGAATCTTCAAGTTGTTCCTCAAGGTTTCCTCGCCAACCTTCAAGTCTCTCCTACCTTAGAAGACCAGATTCGCCAAGCCCAGCTTCTTGATGCTATGGTGAAAAAGGTGAAGATTGGGATTGCCAAGAGTCAGTCCAAGTACAAGTGCTACCGCCTTGATGACAAGGACACTCTCTTCTTCGAGGATCGTATTGTTGTGCCCAAAGGTGAACTTCGTAAAGTGATCATGAACGAGGCTCACAACTCTCTCCTCTCCATCCACCCTGGTAGTACGAAGATGTATCAGGATCTCAAGCAAGCTTATTGGTGGACTCGAATGAAGCGCGAGATCGCTCAATTCGTGAACAAATGTGATGTCTGCAGAAGAGTGAAGGCAGAACACCAAAGGCCAGCTGGTCTCCTCCAACCTCTTGCCATTCCAGAATGGAAGTTTGACCACATTGAAATGGACTTCGTGACTGGGTTTCCAAAGTCCAAGCGTGGCAATGATGCTATATTTGTTGTCATCGATAAGCTCACCAAGGTGGCTCACTTTCTGGCTATCAAAGAGTCGATCACTGCAGCTCAATTGGCGGAACTCTATACCTCTCGCATTGTTTCTCTGCACGGTATTCCTCAAGTGATCTCTTCAGACCGTGGCAGTATCTTTACCTCGAAGTTTTGGGATTCTTTTCAGAAGGCCATGGGCACCAACATCCGCTTCAGCACTGCTTTCCATCCTCAAACAAGCGGTCAAGTCGAGCGTGTCAACCAGATTCTCGAAGACATGCTCAGGGCTTGTGTGATCTCCTTCGGCATGAAGTGGGAGGACTGTCTTCCTTATGCTGAATTCTCATACAACAACAGTTTTCAAGCAAGTTCGGGCAAGGCCCCATTTGAAATTCTGTATGGCAGGAAGTGCCGTACCCCTCTCAACTGGTCTGAAACCGGTGAACGTCAGCTGCTGGGTAATGACTTAATCACAGAAGCAGAAGAAATGTGCAAAGTCATTCGTGATAACCTCAAAGCAGCCCAATCCCGCCAGAAGAGCTACTATGATAGTAAGCACCGTGATTTGTCTTTCGAGATCGGAGATCATGTTTACCTCCGTGTCTCTCCTATGAAAGGTACTCGTCGCTTCGGTATCAAAGGGAAGCTTGCCCCTAGATACGTGGGACCTTTCAAGATTGTCAGCAAGAGAGGCGACCTCGCCTATCAGCTCGAGCTTCCTTCAAACTTTGCAAATGTTCATGATGTGTTCCACGTCTCTCAGCTTCGAAAGTGCTTCAAGACTCCTGACCGCACCGTCAACTTCGAGGACATTGAGCTCCAAGAAGATCTCTCCTATCGTGAGCACCCAGTTGCTATTCTTGAAGAGACTGAACGCAAGACTCGCAACAAGTCAATCAAATTTCTCAAAGTCAAGTGGTCTCACCATTCCGATCGTGAAGCTACCTGGGAACGCGAGGATCACCTCCGTTCTGAGTACCCGGAGTTCTTTCAGTCCTAGATCTCGGTACAAGATCTTTTCGTAGTGGTGGAGTGTTGTAACACCCCGGATGTAACTTTCCCTATTTGTTTCCAACTCTTGCCGTTTCCGGTGTTAAGTTATATTTATTTCTCGGGTTCGGGTCTTTGTCTCCGTGTGTTGTTTTCTTTTTCGTGCATCTCTTATCATGTCATCTCGTGCATTGCGTTTGCATACATGTTCATCTCATGCGTTCGAGCATTTTCCCCGTTGTCCGTTTTGCATTCCGGCGCTTCGTTCTCCTCCGGTGGCCATTTCTAGCTTTCTTTCGTGTGTGGGGATTAAACATTTCTGGATTGGACCGGGGCTTGTCATGCGGCCTTGGTTTACTACCGGTAGACCGCCTGTCAAGTTTCGGGTCAGTTGGACTTCGTTTGATACTCCTACGGTTAACCGAGGCACCGAAAAGGCCTCGTGTGTGTTGCAGCCCAACATCCCCCAAATTTGGCCCAAAACCCACCAAACTCAGCTCCATGTCCTAGAGCGTTCGATCACGATCGCGTGGGCGAAAACCGCACCTCATTTGGACTCTCCTAACTCCACTTATGCCTATATATACCCCCCTCCATTCGGATCTCCTCTTCCCCCGTGCAAAACCCTAAAAAAAAACAGATCCATCTTCCCCCGCGCCGGGCCGGACGTGTCCGCCCGCGCCGGACGTTGTCCGCCCCGCCGCCGCCAGCAAACCGCGAGCCGCCACGCGTCCCCGCGGGACCAGATCGCCGCCGCCGTCCCGGCCCGGGAGGCCCAGGAGGGGCCCCCGCGAGCCCGCCTCTCCGCGCCGCCTCTTCCTCTCGGGCGCCGCCGCCTCCCCGCCCTCCGGCGACCGGCGCCGTCGCCGCCACCGACCGGCCGCCGCTGCTCCGGGCCCCGCCGCCTGGTGACCCGCCACCGCTCGCCGCCTCTCCGCCGGCCTCCTCGCCGCCACGCGCCGCCACCACCGCACCGGAGCCGCGCCTCCCCGCCGCTCCGGCCGCCCCCACCGGCTCCGGCGAGCCGTTTTCGGCGAGCCCGAGCTCGGGTGCTACAGTAACTCCGGCGCCGCCTTGGGAAGCGTGCCGATCCCGATCTGGATCTGGATCTGGGGATCCCCCGGTTGACTTTTATCTCCTAACCCTAGTTTTTTATGCAATGTTTGACTGCTCGTAACACCGCAACCGTAGCTCCTTTTTGGGCATATGATATATCAAAATCTTCGCCTCGACATGTACATCATTTCATTCCATTGCATCATTTGCATTTGAGGTCATCTTGTTGCCCAAAATGCTGTTAGAAGGAGGCTTCGTGAGTTAAATTGCAGATCCGTTAGTTCATCATGCACTTTTGTCATTTTTGCCATGTTTAATCCGTGCATGATATGCCTGTGCCCCTTTGGTATGAATTGTTAAGCATTTTGTCTTCTTTACAGAGGTGCCACCCATGCATTTTTAGGATGTGTGTGTTGTCTTGTGCAAGCTTGCGAAGAGAGGTACCTGAGATTGCTGATTTCAGGGACTTAATGATTTTCCCTAAGTCTGGGATATTTTAGTTCGTGATGCTATATGTCCAGCTTGTTTCCTAATGATCCGTGCCTCTTTTGAGGATGATCAGTTTTGATATTTATGTTATGCTATATCCATCCATGTCTTTGTTTGCATATGCAGAGTGCTCTAGGTTGACTCAATCGAGCTCAACTTTTGCTTCGTTGTTAATCTGGGAAGATCGTCAACTTGTTTGCGATTTTGCCGATGCTACCGTTAGTGTTCCATGCATGCTATGCCTTTGTTCTTGCCAGGTGTAGCTAGCATATTGTGCCTTCTTGCTGGTTATATGCTTGCCTTGCTATGACTTGCACCGTAGTGAGTGCATCGAGCTCGTTTACATGCCTTCGTGAGTTATAATTTCAGCATGTCTCAGTTTTCACTAAGTCTGAAAACTGATTGTGTTCGAGCTATGTTCGTGAGCTCGGTAGAGTATTTTGTGAACCCTTTTGACCCCAGGTCACTTTGGGTCTTTTGTTAAGCTTGTTGAGTAGCTCCATGGCATGTTCTTACTTGTCATGTTCAGGTCATTTATCATGTTGTTTTGCTGCTCCGAAGAGAGCATCGTGATCTGAAATTTCAGGCTAGTGTTAATTTCACTAAGTCTGGAATCTGTTTTGCATATTCATTGTTGCCATGTTTGTTTGAACCTCTTCATGGATGAATTTGCCTATGGCTCAGTGCTAGTGTTTTGTTAACCATCTTGTGTACATCACTGCCATGTATTTTGTTTTCATGTTTGGTGGCTGTAGCATGTTCATTTCGTTGCATTTAGATGCCTACTTGCTGTAAATCGCAGACCGGTGTCATATCTTAAAACGCTTGCCATTTCCAAACCGTAGCTCCGATTCCAATGATCTTTATATCGTTTTCAAGCGATCTCATCCCCTCTATCCAGTGGCACCCTTGGAATTCCAAGTTGAGGCCAGGTTCATGCATTTCCTGTCATATCTTGCATTTTGCATCCCGCATCGCATCCCGCATAGCATATCATCATTTCATCTCATTGCTTGGTCTTGCACGTGGTTGATTGTATCCTTGTTGCTTGTTTGTCTTGTTTGGGTAGAGCCGGGAGACGAGTTCGCTACCGAGGATCCCGTTGAGTTTGCTTGTGAGGATCCAGTCAACTTTGACAACTGTGCAGGCAAGATGATCATACCCTCGAAATCACTACTATCTTTGCTATGCTAGTTTGCTCGCTCTTGCTATGCCAATGCTACGATGCCTTCCTTTTGCTTGTCAGCATCCCAATTGCCATGTTGAACCTCTAACCCACCATGTCCTAGCAAACCGTTGATTGGCTATGTTACCGCTTTGCTCAGCCCCTCTTATAGCGTTGCTAGTTGCAGGTGAAGATTGGAGGCCGTTCCTTGTTGGAACATTTATTTACTTGTTGGGATATCATTATATTGCTATGTTGTCTTAATGCATCTATATACTTGGTAAAGGGTGGAAGGCTCGGCCTCTCGCCTAGTGTTTTGTTCCACTCTTGCCGCCCTAGTTTCCGTCATATCGGTGTTATGTTCCCGGATTTTGCGTTCCTTACGCGGTTGGGTTATAATGGGAACCCCTTGATAGTTCGCCTTGATTAAAGCTTTTCCAGCAATGCCCAACCTTGGTTTTACCATTTGCCACCTAGCCTTTTCTTTCCCTTGGGATCTGCAGACTCAAGGGTCATCTTATTTTAACCCCCCCCGGGCCAGTGCTCCTCTGAGTGTTGGTCCAAACCGTCAGCCGCCGATGGCTACCAGGGGCAACTCTGGGCTGGCCTATCGGAAGTTTGGACAATCTGAGTGTGCCCTGAGAAAGAGATATGTGCAGCTCCTATCGGGATTTGTCGGCACATTCGGGCGGTGTTGCTGGACTTGTTTTAACCTGTCGAATTGTCTTGTTGTACCGGGTTACCGAGTCTGATCGGTGTGTCTCGGGTGGAGGTCTATTCCTTCGTTGACCGTGAGAGCTTGTAATGGGCTAAGTTGGGACTCCCCTGCAGGGATTGAACTTTCGAAAGCCGTGCCCGCGGATATGGGCAGATGGGAATTTGTTAATGTCCGGTTGTAGATAACTTTAACTAGACTTAATTAAAATGAATCAACCGTGTGTGTTACCGTGATGGCCCCTTCTCGGCGGAGTCCGGGAAGTGGACACGGTGTTGGAGTAATGCTTGCGCAGGTTGTTCCTCTAGTTTCTCGCTCGCGCCTTGCCTCCTCTTCTCGCTCTCTTTGGCGTATAAGATAGCCACCACATTGATGCTAGTCGCTTGCTGCAGCTCCACATATACTTGCCTTATCCTGTCCTATAAGCTTAAATAGTCTTGATCGCGTGGGTGTGAGATTGCTGAGTCCCTGTGGCTCACAGATACTACAACTCCAGATGTAGGTCCAGGTGATTCCGCTCCAGGTGACGAGTACGAGCTCAAGTGGGAGTTCGACGAGGACTCTCAGCGTTATTATGTTTCCTTTCCTGACGATCAGTAGTGGTTCCTAGTTGGGGTTATCGATTCAGGGCCTTGTCGCATGTTGGGGGTCTTTTCTATTTTGGCGCCGTAGTCGGGCCATGAGTGATTTGTATGATGAATGTTATTTATGTACTCTGATGTGACGTGGCGAGTGTAAGCCAACTATGTTATCTTCCCCGTTTTATTATGTATTACATGGGATGTTGTAATGATTGCCTGACTTGCGACATTGCTTTCAATGCGGTTATGTCTCTAAGTCGTGCCTCGACACGTGGGAGCTATAGCCGCATCGAGGGCATTACAGTAATATTTTTGGTATTTTTGGTTTATAGATCGGAAAGTAAAAGGTTGCGAAGAAAGTAAATAGGAAACTAAAATTATGGATCGGAAACTTATATGATGGAAAATAGACCCCGGGGCCATAGGTTTCACTACATGCTTCTCTCAAGATAGAAAATATTATGGTGGATGAACAAATTACTGCCAAGCAATTGATAGAAAAGCGCAAAGTTATGATGATATCTAAGGCAATGATCATGAATATAGGCATCACGTCTGTATCAAGTAGACTGAAATGATTCTGCATCTACTACTATTACTCCACACATCGACCAACTCCTGCCTGCATCTAGAGTATTAAGTTCATAAGAACATAGTAACACATCAAGTGGGATGACATGATGTAGCGGGATAAACTCAAGCAATATGATGAAAACCCCATCTTGTTATCCTCGATGGAAACAATACAATACGTGTCGGTTCCCCTTATGTCACTAGGATCGAGCACCGCAAGATTGAACCCAACGCTAAGCACTTCTCCCATTGCAAGAAAAACAAATCTAGTTGGCCAAACCAAATCGATTGTTCGAAGTGACTTGGAAAGATATAAAATCATGCATAAAATAATTCAGAGGAGATTCAAATAATATTCATAGATAAGATGGTCATAAATCCACAGTTCATTGGATCTCGGAAAACACACCGCAAAAGAGTATTACATCGAATAGATCTCCAAGAACATCGAAGAGAACATGATATTGAGAGTCAAAGAGAGAGAGAGAGAAGAAGCCATCTAGCTAGTAGCTAAGGACCTGTAAAATACTCACGCTTCATCGAAGAGGCAATGGTGTTGATGTAGAAGCCCTCTGTGATCGAATCCCCCTCCAGCAGGATGCCGAAAAAGGCCCCTAGATGGGATCTCACGAGTACAGAAGGTTGCGGTAGTGGAAAAGTGGTTTCGTGGCTCCCCGGAAGGTTTTGGGGTATTTGATAATATATATAGGTGGAAGAAATAGGTCGGTGGAGTCACGAGGGCCCCACAAGGGTGGGGGTGCGCCCTACCCCCCTGGGCGCGCCCTCGGTCCTTGTGGCTGCCTCGTGGCTTCCCTGACATGTACTCCAAGTCATTTGGATGTCTTCTGGTCCAAGAAAAATCATAACGAAAGTTTCATTTCGTTTGGACTCCGTTCGGTATTCCCTTTCTGCAAAACTCTAAAACAAGGAAAAAAACAGGAACTGGTAGTGAGATCTCGGTTAATAGGTAAGTCCCAAAAATCATATAAAATAGCATATTAATGCATATAAAACATCCAAACAGATAATATAATAGCATGGAATAAACAAAAAAATTATAGATACGTTGGAGACGTATGAAGCATCCCCAAGCTTAATTCCTGCTCGTCCTCGACTAGGTAATGATAAAAACAGAATTTTTGATGTGGAATGCTGCCTAACATATTTATCAATGTAATTCCATTTATTGTGGCATGAATGTTTAGATCCGTATGATTCAAAACAAAAGTTTAATATTGACATAAAAACAATAATTCTTCAAGCAAAATAATTATGTCTTCTCAAAATAACATGGCCAAAGAAAGCTTATCCCTACAAAATCATATAGTCTGGCTATGCTCCATCTTCAACACACAAAATATTTAAATCATGCACAACCCCGATGACAAGCCAAGCAATTTTTCATACTTTTGATGTTCTCAAACTTTTTCAACTTTCATGCAATACATGAGCGTGATCCATGGACATAGCACTATGGGTGGAATAGACGGTGGTTGTGGAGAAGAAAAAAAGAAGGAGATAGTCTCATATCAACTAGGTGTATCAACGGGCTATGGAGATGCCCATCAATAGATATCAATGTGAGTGAGTAGGGTTGCCATGCAATGGATGCACTAGAGCTATAAGTTTATGAAAACTCAAAAAGAAAACTAAGTGGGTGTGCATCCAACTCGCTTGCTCACGAAGACCTAGGGCAATTTGAGGAAGCCCATCATTGGAATATACAAGCCATGTTCTATAATGAAAATTCCCACTAGTATATGAAAGTGACAACATAGGAGACTCTCTATCATGAAGATCACGGTGCTACTTTGAAGCACAAGTGTGGTAAAAGGATAGTAGCATTGCCCCTTCTCTCTTTTCTCTTTTTTTTCTTTGGGCCTTCTCTCATTTTTTGGCCTTTTTTCGTCCGGAGTCTCATCCCGACTTGTGGGGGAATCATAGTCTCCATCATCCTTTCCTCACATGGGACAATGCTCTAATAATGAAGATCATCACACTTTTATTTACTTACAACTCAAGAATTACAACTTGATACTTAGAACAAAATATGACTCTATATGAATGCCTCCGGCGGTGTGATAATCCCCAAGTGCAAGGAATTATCGTAGCAATTTCCAAAGGTGGAAGTGATAAGTATGGAGTGTCGAACCCACAAGGAGCTAAGGTAAGATCAATATTCTCTCAAGCCCTATCTGCCACTGATACGACTCTATGTACACCGAACATTTGCTTCCAACTAGCAACGAGAAATAAAACTATGTTGTGGGTATGAAGAGGATAACTTTGTATGATATCGAAGAGCTAAAATATAAAAGTAGGTGCTGTTATCATGAAGTTAGAATATATTACTAAATATTATAAATAGCAAGTGTGGAATAACGGTGGATTGGTGTGCGGAATTGTCCTAGGCAATTGTTAACAAGACCAGTAATCACTATTGCAGTTTCATATGAGGGAGAGGCATAAGCTAACATACTTTCTCTACTTGGATCATATGCACTTATGATTGGAACTCTAGCAAGCACCCGCAACTACCAAAGATCATTAAGGTAAAACCCAACCATAGCATTAAAGCATCAAGTCGTCTTTATTCCCATACGCAACAACCCCCTTACTCAGGTTTGTGTTTCAGTCACTCACGAACCCACTATAAGCGAATCATGAACGTATTGCAACACCCTACAACGGGAATCCCTCACGCTTGCGCGACACGGAGGGCACCATAGGATAGCACCAAAGTAAAACATACAACTCATACCAATCTAGATCATAAATCAACCGAAAGACAAAGGATAACTACTCAAAACATCATAGGATGGCAACACATCATTGGATCATAATATGTGGCATAAAACACCATGTTCAAGTAGGGATTACAGTGGGGCACGGGAGAGTGGACCGCGTAAAAGAGATGAGGATGGTGATGTTGATGAAGACGATCACCGCGGCGATGATTCCCCTCCCGATGGCACTCCGGTACCACCGAGAGAGAGGAGGAGATGTTCTCCCCTTTGTGTTTCCTCCTCCATGGCGTCCCCCCTAGATGGGGAGAGGTTCTTCCTCTGGTCCTTGGCCTTCATGGTGATGATGGCCCCTCCGGGATCCTCCTCCATGCCCTCCGGTGATGATGGCCCCCTCCGGCAGGGTGCCAGAGAGGGCCTCGATTGGTTTTCTCAGGGGTTTTCTCTTCGGAGATGTAATTAACAGAATTTTTATGTAAATGTAAGAGTTCTGGAAATAAAGTACCTACAATGTCTGATCCTATTTTTATTGTATGCATTTAAATATTCATTCTGTATCAATGACGTGGACGCGTGTCTCACGCCAGCCATTTCCCGTCATCAGATTCTGGCACGCCCGGTGGGACATATTTCTCCCCTCATCATTGAATTCCAACATAGGATTGCAACATATGAATTACATGAAGTATATAAACATTGTGTATGGTAAATATACTCAGAAAACTGATATAAAGTTTTCTTTATTCGAAGGTATGGATTGTCAAGTGCCGCAGTCAGTTACGCTCCGCATTGGAGACATTTGGCTTGATGTGCTAGTTGGTCCATGTGTCGCTTCAACAAATCAGCATCTGGATAATATGACTGCATCACCAACTGAACGTGATCAAGGAATGGAAGTCTTCTCTCCACTCATATTTGGGGGATGTACGAGGGCAGACAAAGAAGGAAAAGGGAAGACAATGGACAAACTCCACTATGAGCAACCTATGAATGGGGGCAATACCATGGTTATATTTCCCTCCTCGTCGTTTCTGCATGGAAGGACGTCAAAGGTTCAGAATGAAGTTCAAGTTGATGCTACAGAGCTTATTCTTTCGCTGGCTAATAAGTCCATTGGAGAATGCTCTGAGCTGGTTCTCAAGTTTCCCCTTGAATGAAAAAAAAATCATCAGGCATACTCCATACCCTCACGAGTCTAAACTGGGCACCCAAAAAAATATACTCCAATAAACTTATGAGTCTAAAGTGTGGCATCTAGAAAAACATATACTCCAATAAACTTATGAGTCTAAACTATGGCATCTAAAAAATATAAATATCACTCCAATAAACTTACGAGTCTAAACTATGATAGAAAAAATATTACTCCATACCCTCAAGAGTATAAACTGGGACACACATAAAAAAAATACTTCAATGACCTACGAGTATAAACTGTGATGCAAAAATAAAGTCGTCAAACTACTCCATACCCTCAAGAGTATAAACTGAGGCACACACAAAAAAGTACTCCAACGACCTACGAGTATAAATTGTGATGCAAAAATAAAATCGTCAAGCTACTCCATACCCTCAAGAGTAAAAACTGGGGCACAAAAAAAATACTCCAACAACTTATGAGTGTAAACTGTGATGCAAAAAAAAATCACCAAACATACTGCAATACCTCACGAGTATAAACTGTGGCATAAAAAATATTCTCCAAAAACTTATGAGTCTGAACTATGTCATCTAAAAAACAAAAATATATTACTCCAATAACTTACGAGTTTAAACTACGACATAAAAATCTATCACTCCAGTAAACTTACGAGTATAAACTGTGACATAAAAATCTACTCCAATGCCTCATGAGTATAAACTATGGCATATATAAAGAAAATATTACTCCAACAACTTACAAGTCTAAACTGTGAAGCAAAAAAGATCATCAAACAAACTCCAAAATAACGTGAGTATAGATTGTATCATATAAATAAAATTTACTCCAAAAGCTCATGAGTTTTAAACCATGTGATACAATATAGCAATTTTACTACGATAATATACGAGTATAAATTACGACATAAAAATATACTATGCCAATATCTCACGAGTATACACTGGGGCACAAAAAACTACTCCAAGAACTTGCGAGTATAAACTATGGTGCAAACAAAAAAGTCATCAAACGTACTCCATATCCTCACGAGTCTAAACTGAGGCACCTTAAAAAAATATATACTCCATACCCTCAAGAGTCTAAACTGGGTCACCCCCAAAAACATAATCCATACCCTCATGAGTATAAAATGTGGCACGAGAAAAACTTTTACTCCAATGACTTACGAGTATAATCTATGATGCAAAAATAAATCATAAAAAAATACTCCACATCCTCATGAGTATAAACAGGGACAAACATTTTTTTACTCCATCGACTTACGAGTATAAACTGTGATGCAAAAAGAAAAAAAAACAAACATCAAACGTATTCCACGCTCTCATGAGCTTAAAACCGTGGTACAAAAAGTAGTATGTAAAAATATATATATGGGTGCATATGATTGAAAATATTTCTCATGCATAAAAACAGTAGCATCACTATCGAGCGACGAACCAAGCCCATATATAGGCTTCCCGGAACGCCATTAGTGAGCGACTCATTAATTCATGCATACAATGACAAAAAATTCTCATGGCTGAATGAACAATGGACCAAGCCCATGTACGGGCTTCCCGGCATGCCAACCATGAGAAAGATGTAAGTCCGTATCTTAAAAGCGAGCATCTTATATCTAAAAAAATGATCTGAACAAATCAAGTTCGTATATAGCTTGCCGGTACGTCATTGTGAGATCAAAAAAATATTCGGCACACTTACGGGACAAGATGCATGGTTGTTAACGGCCTAAAGGTAGACTATGTGCATGGATCCATCTATAGGCTATTCATCAAATCTATGATGCCGCTACATGTATAAGGAAAAAGGCATGCGGTGTAGTACCTAAGCAAAGAGTAGGTATATGCCCGAAATCAAACAGGATTGTTCTGCCCAATCGTACCCCAACCTTCCTGCAATATTAAAGGAACAAAAAATAAAGGGGCAATTAGAGTACATGAATCATGTATGTACTTGTATATCTGGGTTTAAAAGCTCAGATTCGAGCTTCAGCGGAGGATGTTAGTTTTATCCCTACCAAATGAAAAGGAAGTCATGAATGAGGATCATCCATGATAAGGATGTGAACACAATAATAAATGCACAGAATTGCATACCTTATAGCCAAGGAATAGCAAGTCAGCTGGAAGATGGATCTGGACTTAGTGGCAGAAACAATCTGCCCAAGGTAAATAGAGTCGCCTTGTTAGACGACAGGAAGAAGATATATGTAAAGGGAAAGGTATGCGCTCCTGTCGGAGCATAACTATATAGCGAAAGGCCAGTGAATTGTAACAAACTTTCAAGGTTGAGTCCTTATCCAATGAAATGCAAGCAGGGCTAGGTAATATCTAGCTGGACGTTTTAAACAAAATAAGCGCATCGCTAGCACTAGCATGAATATTTGGGACACAAGTATGAAATGGAATTGATCTATATATATTTTCGAGCTCTGGTACCGAATCAAAGAAATATTCGCTTCCAGATCTCGAGGGGCATCCGTTGACATGGATTTTGAACAAAATAAAATAAAATGCATAAACAACATAAAATATTAATGCGAAACGGCAAAATCCGTTTTATAATGAGAAGAATCAATTAAAAAATATAATCAATCGCTCAAAGTGAGGACCGACAAAAATAGGCATATGATATATTTTCGAAGGTCAATTATGCATGCACTAAATCGACAATTATAAAATATGACGAAACAAATAAACAGTCATCAAGTTTTCTCCTAGAGAAAAATGGAGGGCTCATGGTTTACATGTAAGCGCACCGACGCTGAAAAAATAATAATAAGGAAAATATAGAAGACACATGGCTCGCCTACATATGCGCCTTCACTGGTTGCGGTGTAGCGACCAGACCTCAAACAGTCCAATCTCTATGCATCAGTGTCATCCCTGGATTGGTAATGCTGACACGCACAGTACTTGAGGATTTATAACAGAGTAGCAATCACACACTTATTACATCGAATGTCTCAAAAGAGAACTTAAAATAATAAATATGGCTTAAGGCCATCTAAATCGATAACAGCAAAAGGCTTGGAAGATAAAGTGAGTCCATCAACTCCAACGGCATCACTGAGTGAAAGACAACGACCTATGGCTCCTTACTCGTCGTCTAAAAAGTCTGCAACATGATACGTTGCAGCCCGAAACAGGTCAACACATGGAATATGCTGACAATGTAACACAAGAGAGAAATGAACAGAATAATTGCTATCACTACATGCATATATGGCTGGTGGAGGCTGTATGGTTAATATGTTTTTGCGAAAAGCCAATTTTTCCATACAACAAAGGAATAAATTTTATTGAACTATCATGGTAGTTGTTAAGCATTGAGAAGGTTCCTCCAACTCAATCCCAATTAAACATCATCATTAACCCAATCAATTTAAATTAAGAGTGATGAGATCCACACGATAATCCAAGAACTAGATACTCAAGATGTACATAACCGGGGACACGGCTAACCATGATTAGTTTATATACTCTGCAGAGGTTTGCGCACTTTTCCCCACAAGACTCGAATACATCCATGGTCGGAGATTCGAGACATAGTCTTTCTGAAGCATTAACTCTCTACTCTGGGTAGACTGTACCACCTACAACCCACTACATCTGCTAGTCTACCTCTTCAAGAGCTTCACGCAACTTACTCAACTATGCTAGAGCCAATAATAGCTTGTGGCTGCACACGGAAGTTTCTAGCATGAATTATGATCCCTTTGAGCCTGGGTGGCGGGCTGTAGGATGATCACACGGGTCCTCTGGGATATCCTAGGACAACACTGGATTCTCTAGGTGCCCACAAGCCATCCACCCAGATGTGTATTTAAGTTGCCACCTTAAGTTGAACCATTAATTAACAAACTCACCACTGTCATGGATACTCTCAAACCCAATCCACGTCTACGAGCATAGCATAGCAAAATAAGCAACATAGAAGTAACTCCCATAGGTTTGATAATAAACAGGTGAATAGGTACTACCTCATCTACTTCCCAAAACCCACAATTTAATCAGATCCTAACCATGCAATTGATTGAGGACTGATCTAATGCAATAAAACTGGGTAGTAAAGAGGTATGATCAAAGTGTTACTTGCGTTGCTGATGATCCGCAAAACCTAGAGACTTGTAATAGCATGCTTCGCACTCCGGGTACTCTATCGCAACAAACAAGCATACAATCAACACTCAACTAAAGGCACGGGTAAAACTCAAATAAGAAGATCTAACCAGAAAGTTCAATTTAAGAACTCCGGTTTGCAACCAAAGTTCATACATGAAATCACGGAGGAGTATTTGCATGAAACCAAACTTCAATTTCACCAAGAAGGAGTTCATCGTCGATTGCAAGGAGGATTTCTCTTGTAGAATATTGTAATAGTCATGTGTTGCAATTCTATGTAATGGGATAGTTGGAATTCTTAATCAGGGGTTTTCTCTTCGGAGGTGTAATTAACAATTTTTTTATGTAAATGTAAGAGTTCTGAAAATAAAGTACCTACAATGTTTGACTCTATTTTTATTTTTATGCATTTAAATTTCACTCTGTATCCCATCATTAGTAGCGGGATAAACTCAAGCAATATGATGAAAACACCATCTTTGTTATCCTCGGTGGCAACAATACAATACGTGTCGGTTCCCCTTCTATCACTAGGATCGAGCACCGCAAGATTGAACCCAAAGCTAAGCACTTCGCTCATTGCAAGAAAAACCAATCTAGTTGGCCAAACCAAATCGATAGTTTGAAGAGACTTGCAAAGATATCAAATCATGCATAAAATAATTCAGAGGAGATTCAAATAATATTCATAGATAAGCTAATCAGAAATCCACAATTCATCGGATCTCAGCAAACACACCGCAAAAGAGTATTACATCAAATAGATCTCCAAGAACATCTAGGAGAACATGGTATCGAAAATCAAAGAGAGAGAAGAAGCCATCTAGCTACTAGCTATGGACCCGTAGGTCTGTGGTAAACTACTCATGCTTCATCGAAGAGGCAATGGTGTTGATGTAGAAGCCCTCCGTGATCGAATCCCCCTCCGACAGGACGTCGAAAAAGGCCCCTAGATGGGATCTCATGGGTACATAAGGTTGCGGCGGTGGAAAACTGGTTTTGTGGCTCCCCTAGAAGGTTTTGGGGTATTTGAGAATATATAGGTGGAAGAAATAGGTCAGTGGAGTCACGAGGGGCCCACAAGGGTGGGGGCACGCCCTACCCCCCTGGGCGCGCGCTCCGTCCTTGTGACTGCCTCGTGGCTTCCGTGACGTGTACTCCAAGTCCTACGGATGTCTTCTGGTCCTAGAAATTCATCGCGGAAGTTTCATTCTGTTTGGACTCGGTTTGGTATTCCTTTTCCACGAAACTCTAAAACAAGGAAAAAAACAAGAATTGGCACTGGGCTCTCAGTTAATAGGTATGTTCCAAAAATCATATAAAATGGCATATTAATGCATATAAAACATCCAAAACAGATAATATAATAGCGTGGAACAATAAAAATTTATAGATACGTTGGAGACATATCAAACGATCAATATCCTAAGCTAATGGATGGGTCTTGTCCATCAGATCATTCTCCTAATGATGTGATCCCATTATCACATGACAACTTGTGTCCATGGTTAGGAAACTTCTTAACCAACTTTGATCATTAAGCTAGTCTAGTAGAGGCTTACTAGGGACACTATGTTTGTTTATGTATTCACACATGTATTAAGGTTTCTGATCAATACAATTCTAGCATGAATAATAAACTTTTATCATGAATAAGGAAATATAAAATAAAAACTTTATTATTGCCTCTAGGGCATATTTCCTTCAGATTGAAGGGGGCGGGAATCCAAATTTCCTTCCTAGCTTGTTATTCAATTTTTTCTATAAACAACATACCCCTCGAATGCAACGTGTTCAAATTTGGCATTTTCCGGGCTCATTTACCATATTAAGGGATCATGTGCAGTTTCAAGGCATTAATCCACATAATTCAAATTCGAACAATCGGTGCATGAAAAGGTGCACAAGAATGGTCTGGAAAAACAATACTCATGGTATTTAGTAAATTCTCAAGCCTTTTACAAGGAATGGGCAGAGATTTCAAGGAAATGTGTGGCAATAGTCAACCACAAACGCATCATTTACTGGGTTATCAACTATAGAAAAGTGAAATATGTGCTTGAAAAACATGGCGCATGGCACCATGCACCATGGTATGGCCTCACCGAGCCCTGGCAAAAAGCTGAGAAGGTTTGATTTATGTCATGATGCACGCCCTTCATAAATTGAACCATCACCAAGGAAGTCCCATGCTTCCGAGAGGGAAATCACCAAGATTGAAGGGGAATCCAAATTTCCATCCTAGTTTGTCATTCAATTTTTTCCAACGACCAACATACCACCTCCAATGCAACATGTTCAAATTTGACATTTTTCCGGGCTCATTTACCATATTTAGGGGTTTATGTGCATTTTCTAGGCATTAATGCACATAATTCAAATTTGAACAATCAGTGCATGAAAAGGTGCACAAGAAGGTCTGGAAAACCATGCTCGTGCTATTTAGTAAATTCTCATGCCTTTTACAAGGAATGGGCAGATATTTCAAGGAAATGTGTCGCAACAGTCAACCATAAATGGGTCATTTACTGGGTTAACAACTATACAAAAACAAAATACATGCTTGGAAAACATGACGCCCGACATGGTGCCATGGTATGGCCTCACCGTGCCTTGGTAAAAATTTGAGAATGTTTGCCTTATGTCATCATGCACTCCTTTCATAAATCGAACCATCACCGAGGAAGTTTCATGGTTTCGAGGGGGAAATCACCATGATTGAAGGGGGGGGGGTCTAAATTTCCTTTGTCCTTTGTCCATGAGTTTTTTCTACGATGAACATAAACCCTGCAAGTCACCATGTTCAAATTTGGCACTTTTCCGGGTTCATTTAACATATTTAGCGGATTATGTGCATTTTCTAGGCATTAATGCACATAATTCAAGTTCAAACAATCGGTGCATGAAAGGGTGCACAAGAACGGCCTGGAAAACCATGCTCGTGACATTTAGTAAATTCTCATGCCTTTTACAAGGAATGGGCAGATATTTCGATGAAATGTGTGGCAATAGTCGACCACAAACGTTTGTTTATTGGGTTTTCAACTATAGAAAAAATGAAATAAATGCTTGAGAAACATGACGCCTGGCATGGTGCCATGTTATGGCCTCACCATGCCCTCGTAAAAATTTGAGAAGGTTTGGCTTATCTAGTCATGCACGCCCTTCATAAATCGAACCATCACCGAGGAAGTTCCATGCTTTCGAGAGGGAAATCACCAAGATTGAAGGGGAATACAAATTTTGTTTGTTATTTGCCCTGGAGTTTTTTTCTACGACGAACATACACCCTACAAATCACTGTGTTCCAATTTGGCATTTTTCGGGCCTTTTACCATATTTAGGGGATTATGTGCATTTTCTAGGCATTTAGCGCATATAAATCCAATCCGCCTACAGTTGCACGGGTGTGATGTGAGGTAAGTGAATTGTCATTCGATCGCGACGCATCCTACGGTGCACGCGCGCGATCCGCGTGGATGGGGTTCCGGCCAATCATAACGCAACACACAGTAGGCTCAGCGCACACTGTTTCTGGAGGCGACCGAGATGACCCGTGTGCGATAATGAACAAGAAAAATTGTAAGGGAAGCCAAATTTCCTTCGTCATTTGTTGTTGAGCTCTTAAAAAGCATTGCACTATATGGTTGCCCAGCCCCTCCTTCCTAGAGCTCTCTCCAAGCGTCATTCATGGCACTGCGGCGCACAGTAACTGGTAAGGAAGCGATGACATCCTGCCGCGCCACGTTCCTTGCCGCCCGCGACCGCACACATGGTAAGGAAGCGATGGCATATCGCCGCGCCGAGTTCATCGCCACCGGCGACCACATGGTTATGTGGGAGGACTTTGAGGCTGCCATGGCCGAATGGGTGGTGGATCTAGAGGCAGCCAAAGCCGCACAGAAGGAGCGTAAAAGGAAGAAAGCAGTCAAGAAAAGAGAGTCCCACTGCCGCAGCAAAGAAGAGGCCGCATGCCATGCTGAGGAGAGCTTGGCGGAGATCGAAGCACGGTGGGATGCCGCATACAAGGCCGGGAAGTAGAATGACGGTGTCTGGCCAGCATGCCTCGATGGCAGCATGTGATAAGTAGTTAGTGTGTGTGTCGCCAAGAGTCTTAGAGCAAATTACGGATATGTCTCCAATGTACCTATAATTTTTGATTTTTCCATGCTATTATATTATCTATCTTGGATATTTCATATGCATTTATATGCTATTTTATATGATTTTTGGGACTAACCTATTAACCTAGAGCCTAGTGCTAGTTTTTGTTTTCTTCCTTGTTTTTGAGTTTCACAGAAAAGGAATATCAAACGAAGTCCAATTGAGCTAAAAATCAGAGGTGCTTTTTTTATGAACAGAAGAAGCCCCTGAAGCAAAAGAGTTGGTCCAAAAGAGCCACGAGGCCTCCACAAGGGTAGAGGGCGCGGCCACCCCCCTACGGCGCGCCCTCCGGTCTTGTCGTCGCCTCATGGACCCCCCTAACTTGTTCCCAACGCCAAAAATTCCTATAAATATAGAAACTCCCAGAAATAAACCTAGACTGGGAGTTCCACCACCGTAAGCCTGTGTAGCCACAAAAACCAATCGGGAGCCCGTTCTGGCACCCTGTCGGAGAGGGAAACCATCACCGGTGGCCATCTTCATCATCCCGGCGGTCTCCATGAAGAGGAGGGAGTAGTTCATCCATGGGGCTGAGCGTATGTACCAGTAGCTATGTGTTTGATCTCTCTCTCCTGCTCTCTCTCTCTCGTGTTGTTGATTTGGCACAATCTTGATGTACCGCGAGCTTTGCTACTATAGTTGAATCATATGGTGTTTTCCCCCTCTACCTTCTTGTCATGAATGGTGTCTTGCTCTTTGAGGTCCTGTTATGTTGGATTGAGTGTTGGATTTGAGAACACTTGATGTAAGTCTTGCGATGGAATATCTGTGGTGACAATGGATGTTCTATTGATTCACTTGATGTATGTTTTGGCACTCAACTTGCGGATTCCCGTGGTGACATTGGGGTAATCTATGCATAGGGGTTGATGCACGTTTTCGTCCTACGTTCTCCGATAGGAACTTTGGGGTGGTTCTTTGTTGCACGTTGAGGGATTGTTATGTGATCCAATTGTGTTATCATTGTTGAGAGAACTTGCACTAGTGAAAGTATGAACCCTAGGCCTTGTTTCCAAGCATTGCAATACCATTTTCTCTCACTTTGGTTACTTGTTACCTTGCTGTTTTTATATTTTTAGATTACAAAAACCTATATCTACTATCCATATTATGCTTGTATCACCATGTCTTCGCTGAAGTTGTGCAGCTATACAGTTTACCATTGTATTGGGTGTGTTGGGGACCCAAGAGACTCTTTGTTATTTGGTTGCAGGGTTGTTTGAGAGATACCATCTTCATCCTACGCCTCCCACAGATTGATAAACATTAGATCATCCACTTGAGGGAAATTTGCTATTGTCCTACAAAACTTTGCGCTTGGAGGTCCAACACGAGTCTACAAGAAGAAGGTGGCGTAGTAGAAATCAAGCTCTTTTCTGGCGCTGTTGCCGAGGAGGTTAGTGCTTGAAGGTATATCTTTAGATCTTGCAATTGAATCTTTTAGTTTCTTGTTTTATCACGAGTTTAGTCTATATATAAAAGAAAACTACAAAAAAATGGAATTGAGGTTGCCTCATATGCTTCATCTTTTTAATGCCTTTCATGAAAATAAGGATTCCAATAATTGTGCCAAAGTGTTAGAAGAAGAATGCATTAAAATGTTTGGCATAAAATCTTTGAATGATGAGCATGATTGCAATGTTGTTAGTATGAATTCTTTGAGTATCCATTGTACTAATGATGATTGCACTAGTCATGATAATTATTTTTCTTATAAGCATGTTGATTTTTGTGGAGTGCATAGAGTTTGCAGCTACATACCAAAAAGGGAAGATATATTTTGCAAGAGGCATACATATTTAGAAACTAAATGGTTGCAAGAGAGGCTAGATGTTTGTGCTGAAAATTTTAATTTTTCTCGCCATCCTTGTGAACTTTGCAATGAACGCGGTCATTTAAATCTCCAATGCCAATTGTTTCATGATTGAATGGTGTGCAAAAATTGTGATGACTTGATTTACCTTGCGCATGATAATGAACTTAGTTTGCTTCTGGGATATGAAGAAATGAAACGTATAACTAAGTGTATTCTAGAATATAACCTTAAGTGATTTCTTGATTTTGATCTAGATGAAATTTATATGTATTATGCGGTAAATTGCATTGAAAATCCTTATATTGCCAATTACTAAAAGACAAGAAAACAAATAGAAGATGAAGAGAATACTAATGAAAGGGAAGAGGTTTCCCAATACCCTCCAATTTTTTCTTATGATGAATCAGGTAATGAGGATGAGCTTTTTATTCAACCAATCTGATCAATAAGGAGCTCCAAAAGGTTGATTAAACCCACACATGACATGAAGAAGAAAAAGAAAAGACGGAGAAGCAAAGGTAAAAAGGTATCTCTCCCAAATGATGTTTCTCCTATTATTGTTATGCCTCATGAGAGTGAATCAAAAATAAATGTGGATTATGATATACTTGATGATGATATTGATTCTTTGCCTTATGGTACTCTGTCCGAAAAAAATATTGAGGATGATTCAATTATTCCTATCACTCATTGTGATGATTATGATTTGGAAAGTAATGAAACTTGTTACAATCTTGAGAATCTTTTTGGCACCAACTTAGAAAATTGTGATGATAATAATTGCTATACTATTGGTGTTATTCATGCTATTAATGATGAGAGTGATTATGCTTATGATATACAAAGCCACAAGCTTGGGGATGCTATGATGAGAATGACATGTTCGATAATTTATTTGCTTCAATTAATGTTTGTCCCAAGCTTGGGGATGCTATGTTTAATGAAGATGATATTTTTAGTCCCTCAAGTTTTGATGTACAAATTTATTATGATGATAGCATGCCTCCTATTTATGATGATTGCAATATTTATGAAAGTGGGTTCGGAAGAGTGTCAACTTTAGATAATAATTATCCCACTATTTTGGAGGGTGTTGAATCTTATTATAATGACAAAAGTGGATTTGGAGAGGTCATGAATTTATTTAGTAATGATTCCACTACCTTGGAAGAGGTTTCAATTGATTATGATGAGAGAAAAGTTGCTACTTATGATGATTATTGTGATGACACTTATGTTATAAAAAGCAGTGATGATTATATTTATAAAGCTTGTCATAATTATGTTTACCCTTTTTTCTGAACATTATTCTTTCAATGTGGAAACAATTTAAAGTATTCAAGTTTCTTATGATACTCCCACTATTCCGAATGAGAAAAGTTTTGCTTATGTGGAGAGTAGTAAATTTTTTATGCTTATGGACCATGAAAGTAATGTTTTATGTGATGGTTATATTGTGGAATTCATTCATGATGCTACTGAAAATTATTATGAGGGAGGAGTATATGCTTTTAGTCATCGCAATAATATCAAGTTTCCTCTCTATGTGTTGAAAATTTTGAAGTCATGCTTGTTTTACCTTCCTATGCTAGTTGATTCTTGTTCCCATGAGTTGTTTGCTCACAAAATCCCAATGCATAGTAAGTGGGTTAGGCTTAAATGTGCTAGTCATATGCTTGATGATGCTCTCTTTATGTTTCAATTCTTATCTTTTATGTGAGCATCATTGAAATCATCATGCGTAGCTATAAAGGCACTAAAGAAAAGCGCTTCTTGGGAGACAACTCAACATTTATACCTACTGTTGTTGTGTGTTCACATGATTTTGATACTGTATTAATCATGTTTTATAGCTTTTGTTTCAATAAAGTGCCAAGTAAGACCTTTGGGATGGCTTATGGTGATAGTTGATTTGATCTTGCTGAAAAACAGAAACTTTTGTGCTCAAGAAAACAATTCTAATTTTTCATAGAAGCGTGATAAAATACTAATTATTTTTGCATAATACTAATAAATAGATTGCTCAGGCTGTCGTAATTTTTCAGCATTTTTGGAGTTACTGAAGTATTCGAGAGTTACATATTACTACAGATTGTTCTGTTTTTGACAAATTCTGTTTTCTACGTGTTGTTTGCTTATCTGGATGAATCTATGAGTAGTATCAGAGGGTATGAACCATGGAGAAGTTGGAATATAGTAGATATTACACCAATAAAAACAAATAATGAGTTCACAACAGTACCAAAGTGGTGATTTATTTTCTTATACTAACGGAGCTTATGAGATTTTCTGTTGAGTATTGCATTGTGAAGTTTTCAAGTTTTGGGTGAAGTTTCGATGGACTACGAAATAAGGAGTGGAAAGAGCCTAAGCTTGGGGATGTCCAAGGCACCCCAAGGTAATATTCAAGGACAACCAAGCATCTAAGCTTGGGGATGCCCCGGATGGCATCCCCTCTTTCGTCTTCATTCATCGGTGACCATACTTCAAGCTATATTTTTATTCACCACATGATATGAGTTTTGCTTGGAATGTCATTTTATTTTGTTTTGCTTGCTGTTTGAATAAAGTACTTATGATTGAAATTTTATTTATGTTAGAGAGTCTTCACGTAGTGACATAATTTTTCGACTACTCATTGATCTTCACTTATATCTTTTGGAGTAGTTTGTCATTTTCTCTAGGGCATCACTTATATATTTTTAGAGCACGACGGTAGTTTTATTTTGTCGAAATTGATGAACTCTCAGGCTTCACTTATATTATTTTGAGAGTCTTTAAACAACATGGTAATTTTCTTTGGTTATGAATTTAGTCCTAATATGATGGGCATCGAAGAGGGATATAATAAAAACTTTCATATAAAGTGCATTGAATACTATGAGAAGTTTGATTCCTTATGATTGTTTTGAGATATGAGGATGATGATATTAGAGTCATGCTAGTGAGTAATTATGAATTTGAAAAATACTTGTGTTAAAGATTGTGATTCCCGTAGCATGCACGTATGGTGAACCGTTATGTGATGAAGTCGGAGCATGATTTATTTATTGATTGTCTTCCTTATGAGTGGCGGTCAGGGAAGAGCGATGGTCTTTTCCTACCAATCTATCCCCCTAGGAGCATGCACATAGTACTTTGTTTCGATGACTGATAGATTTTTGCAATAAGTATGTGAGTTCTTTATGACTAATGTTGAGTCCATGGATTATACGCACTCTCACCCTTCAACCATTGCTAGCCTCTCTTGTGCCGCGCAACTTTCCACGGCACCATACACCCATCATATACCTTCCTGAAAACAGCCACCATACCTACCTATTATGGCATTTCCATAGCCATTCCGAGATATATTTCCATGCAACTTTCCACCGTTTCGTTTATTATGACATGCTTCATGATTGTCATATTGCTTTTCAAGATCATGTAGTTGACATTGTATTTGTGACAAAGCCACCATTCATAATTCTTTCATACATGTCACTCTTGATTCATTGCACATCTAGGTACACTGTCGGAGGCACTCATATAGAGTCATATTTTGTTCTAAGTATCGAGTTGTAATTCTTGAGTTGTAAAGTAAATAAAAGTGTGATGATCATCATTATTAGAGAATTTCCCTATGTGATGAAAGGACGATGGATACTATGATTCCCCCTCAACTCGGGATGAGACTCCGGACGATTTTTTTAAAAAGGCCAAAAATGAGAGAAGGCCCAAAATAAAAAAATGAGAGACAAGAGAGAAGGGGCAATGCTACTATCCTTTTACCACACTTGTGCTTCAAAGTAGCACCATGATCTTCATGATAGAGAGTCTCCTATTTTTTTGCTTTCATATACTAGTGGGAATTTTCTTTATAGAACTTGGCTTGTATATTCCAAGGATGGGCTTGCTCAAATTGCCATAGGTCTTCATGAGCAAGCGAGTTGGATGCATACCCACTTAGTTTCTTTTTGAGCTTTTATACACTTATAGCTCTACTGCATCCGTTGCATGGCAATCCCTACTCACTCACATTGATATCTATTAATGGGCATCTCCATAGCCCGTTGATACGCCTAGTTGATGTAAGACTATCTCCTTCTTTTTGTCTTCTCCACAACCACCATATTTTATTCCACCTACAATGCTATGTCCATGGCTCATGCTCATGTATTCCGTGAAAGTTGAAAAGGTTTGAGAACATCAAAAGTATTAAACAATTGCTTGGCTTGTCATTGGGGTTGTGCATGATTTGTGTATTTTGTGTGATGAAGATGGAGCATAGCCATACTATATGATTTTGTAGGGATAACTTTCTTTGGCCATGTTATTTTGAGAAGACATGATTGGTTTATTAGTATGCTTGAAGTATTATTGTTTTTATGTCAATATTAAACTTTTGTTTCGAATCTTATGGATCTGAATATTCTTGCCACAATAGAGACGATTACATTGATAAATATGTTAGGTAGCATTCCACATCAAAACTTCTATTTTTATCATTTACCTACTCGAGGACGAGCAAGAATTAATCTTGGGGATGCTTGATACGTCTACAACGTATCTATAATTTTTGATTGTTCTATGCTATTATATTATCTATCTTGGATGTTTTATATGCATTTAGAAGCTATTTTGTATGATTTTTGGGACTAACCTATTAACCTAGAGCCCAGTGCCAGTTTCTGTTTTTCCTTGTTTTTGAGTTTCGCAGAAAAACAATATCAAATGGGGTCCAAATGAGCTAAAAATTTATGGTGATTTTTTATGGACCAGAAGAAGCCCCCGAAGCAAAAGAGTTGGGCCAGAAGAGCCTCGAGGCCTCCACAAGGGTGGAGGGCGTGCCCTCTGATCTTTGTTGTCGCCTCATGGACTCTCCTGACTTGTTCCCAGCGCCAAAAATTCCTATAAAGATAGAAACCCCCAGAAATAAACCTAGATCGGGAGTTCCGCCGCCATAAGCCTCTGTAGCCATGAAAAACCAATCGGGAGCCCATTCCGGCACCCTGCCGGAGGGGGAAATCATCACCGGTGGCCATCTTCATCATCCCGGTGGTCTCCATGATGAGGAGGGAGTAGTTCATCCTCGGGGCTGAGGGTATGTACCAGTAGCTATGTGTTTGATCTCTCTCTCATGTTCTTGATTTGGCATGATCTTGATGTACCGTGAGCTTTGCTACTATAGTTGAATTGTATGGTGTTTCCCCCCTCTACCTTCTTGTGATGAATGGTGTCTTGCTCTTTGAGGTCCCGTTATGTTGGATTGAGTGTTGGATTTGAGAACACTTGATGTAAGTCTTGCGATGGAATATCTGTTGTGACAATGGGATGTTCTATTGATTCACTTGATGTATGTTTTGGCACTCAACTTGCGGATTCCCGTGGTGACATTGGGGTAATCTATGCATAGGGGTTGATGCACATTTTCGTCCCACGTTCTCCGATAGAAAGTTTGGAGTGATTCTTTGTTGCATGTTGAGGGATTGTTATGTGATCCAATTATGTTATCATTGTTGAGAGAACTTGCACTAGTGAAAGTATGAACCCTAGGCCTTGTGTCCAAGCATTGCAATACCATTTTCGGTCACTTTTGTTACTTGTTACCTTGCTGTTTTTATATTTTCAGATTACAAAAACCTATATCAACTATCCATATTACTCTTGTATCACCATCTCTTTGCCGAACTAGTGCACCTATACAATTTACCATCATTGAAAGTGCAACTATCCTTGGGTGGTTTTGGTAATTCCTAACAACATATAGCTCATTTAACTAATGCTCTTTCAAGATGACCATTTCAGAAAGTTCAATGATTGGCATGGCATGGACTAGGAATGTGGACCCCTCAAAATACTAAGGACACATATTAGCAAAAGCTCAAGACTCTACATTTTCATTTTAGTGATCCAAGATCACATTGATTCCATAGGAAAAGCCAATACTATTAAAAGGGGATGAGGCACTACAGGAATCCAGTACTTTGCCGTCTGCCATGGCGGACGGCAAAGGCAGGGATGGCTGACGGCAAAGCACTTTGCAGTCCGGAGCGGATGGCAAACAGTGACGGCAAAGATAGGGTCGGCAAACAGGTCCTTTGCCGTCTGCTTTTTATGGCGGACGGCAAAGAGCCCTTTGCCTACAGCGGCTGACGGCAAAGAGGGGGGACGGCAAAATGTTGCACGTCCGCCAGCGTTACTCCGTTAGGCGGCTAACGACGTCCTTTGCCGTCTGCCAGCGGACGGCAAATTTGAGCACCTCTTCCCCGTCCGCCAGACGACGTCAGCTATACGTCAGCTATACGGCAAAGAGCTGGCAGATGGCAAAGTAGCTGATTCCACTAGTGAGGTGTTGATTAATGGCTTGCTCGCTTGCTCAAAATGCTTAGTGATTTGCTCCAAAAGCCCTCAACCACTTTCTCATATCCACATTTGTCCCGAACCAAAAGTCCAAATTGGCCCCACTGATTTGATCTATCGGCGCCACCGAGTTCATTTGACATAGCCATAGCCAGAAAACCTAATCAGTTCGGTCTCACCGATAGGGATCTCGGTCTCACTGAGATGGGATTGCAAACTCTCGGTTTCCCTTCGTAACGTTTTGGTCTAACCGAAATGAGTGATCGGTCCCACCGAGTATGCAATGCAAACTCTCTATTTCCTTTTCGTTACATTTCGGTCTCACGAAAATGAGCGATCGATCCCACCGAGTTTGCCTGACCAACTCTCTGTTTGCCTATTACAGAAATCGGTTCCATCGAGTTCATGTGATTGGTCTCACCGAGATCACATTATTGTCACATCCCTAGTTCTGGTATGATCTAGGCTTGCTTTGTGCATCATGTTTAAGTTTCGAATGAAATTGAAATGGGGAATGTTTCAAACCCTAGAACCAAAGCAAATTCAAATAGATTCAACTTAAAAATGGAATTTCAATGAACCCAAAATGCTCTTCAAAAATGTTCATGCTCTTTGGAAAATGTTGGAAACAACAACCAGAGGTGATGCACATTTTTGCTAAACATTCTGGATTTTTTGAATGAACCTATATGTATTTGAATTGGAGCTGTTTAAATAATATAAATATTTTAATGGCTCCAAAAATGTTGGAAATTGGTGAGGGCCTCTTGTATATTATAACTAGTGGTCACAAGGAATCCCATCATTTTTAGATTTGTGCTAGTATTTATTTTAAGTCAAAAACAAATGTCAGAAATAAAAAAGAAAACAAAAAAAGGGAAAAACCCTTACCTGGTTCTTACCTGGCCCACACTGTAGCAGCCCACTCCACCGGGCTCGTGCCAGTCATCTCCCTCCTCTCGCCAGGAGGACGAGAGGCGCGTGCCCAGCGCCTACGGCCACACGCTGTGGCGACCTCCTCTCTCCCTGGCTGCCTGTCCCCTTCCCAACGCCGCTGTGGATGCTACGACACCCCGCACCTCTCTCACTCTCTCTCGTTCCTTCCCCTCCTCTCCCTCGCTCTCTCTCACCGCGCTCGAGCGCTGCCCTCGCCGCCGCACACCGTTGCCGCGCCCACTGCCACTTCCTCGCCTCTCCGTCAAGCCCATTAGCTCCGCGCTGCCGCCCTCGACCTCTCTGACGACTCACGCAAGATGGGACGCCCTGCAGAGCTACCCTCGACGTCGTCTTCCTCGTTGGTGCCGCGGATCGCCGCCGTCAAATTCGTCGCCGTCCGGCCTTCCCCGAGCTCACTAGCCTGCTCCGCGAGTTCCTTGTGAGCCCCTCTTTCCTCTGCCCCTCTCCCCATCATCTCTTGCGACCTCTAGCCGTGGTTCCCACCTCAGCCAGAGCCCGCCACCGCCGCCACGAAGCTCGCCATCGCTAGCAGCCCCGCCTGGCCAAACCAAGCACGTAGTCGTGCTCCGGGCATCCCCAGGAAGCCGCAGCACACCTCAGGTCGCTCGCTAGTGCATAGTAGCCCCCGCGCCTGAGCTCGCCGAGCTCTGGCTGCCGCACTTGCCATCGCCGCCGTCGCTGTAGGGCACCCCAGCTGCTGCCGCTGGCCGCAGTGGATGCGCGTGAGCCTGGGCGTCTCGTAGAGCCCCTCCGCCGCTCTTTTGGTCGACGGAGGGCGAATCCCGACGCCCTCCACCGTACCTGGTATCACCGGCGATGAGCCACGGGTCAACTCCGGCGAGTTGACCAGGGGGTTTGACCCCGTCTGACCAGGGTTTAACCACCCTGGGTCCCTGACGCGTGGGGCCCGACCCTACTAATTAATCTAGGATTAGTGCTAATTAAACCAAGACAGTTTAGTTAGGAACTGACACGAGGGACCCACTGGTCAAGTTTGACCTGGTTAGCACCGTTGACTCGCTTACATCATGCTGACATAGTGCTGACGCAGTTATTCATTTTCTGGTATTAAAACAAATTAGGAAAAATCCAGAAAATGATATAAACTTCTAAAAGTCATAGAAATTCAATCGTAGATCAGAATGAAATATTTTATATATGAAAAATGATCAGAAAAATGCAAGGAATCCATTTATGCCAGTTCCATGCATGAAAAACCAATTTATACATGCTTTATAAGTGAAAACATAATATGGGAATTTTAAATGCTTCATTTTGAATTGCATTTGAATCTTTGATTCAAATGGGCTTCAACCAGCTTGGTAGCATCTTGCATTAGCCCAAACACTAGCATATGCACATGTCATGTTCATGCATCATATTCTTGCATTTGTTTGTGTATTGATTGCCAGCACCGTTTCTTCTCGATAGGTTCCACTCTGGAAGGTGCTCCCGAGTACCTGTCAAAGGAGCAGTGCCCCTTCATTGATCTATCAAGCAAGCAACCCCCTTGAGCATTTCGATAAATCCCACTCTCTCGCTCCTGCTCCTTATACTGCATTAGGACAACAACGATTCAACTGCTACTTTTCTGCTGCGGTAGTTGAACCCATTCCTCTGCATAACCTGTCATTGCCACAGTAAATAGTTGAAACCCGCTAGCATGAGTAGGATTTGCTTGAGCCTTGATGTGCCTACTCATCCATGCTTGTTTTCTTTATGCCAGCTATGCTTAGAGTTGTGTCAGGTCTGATTCATCAGGAATGAATTGGATTGGTGAACATGTCCTACCGATAAAGGCTAAGTGTGTGAACACGTTTTGGTAAAGGTAGCGATGAGAGGCCATGTAGGAGTACATGGTGGGTTGTCTCATTGGAACCGTCCCTAAGCACTGAGTTCTGTGTATGTTATCCAAGTCCAGTTACTACCACACATTGGGTTCCGGTTATCCCGCCCCTCTCGGCTTATTAATCTACTTGATCTCTGTACAGGAGTTGCAACTAGTTTCTGGCGTTTGTAGGTAGTGCTAGTTGTCTACCAGGTGGTGTCCGAAGGGATGGGCTTGGGACAGACTAGGCACCGTGGCACGGTGTACCAAGTGGCACCCGGATGGTGGGCTTGGGAACCCTGCACACACCATTTGGGGCCGTACTAGAGACTTCGGCCGGAACTCCTTGCGGATGGAACTCGAATAGGCGATAAACCTGGACGAGAGACTTGTGTGGTTAGTCAGGTCGTGGCCAACACCCTCGCCCGGCTTCCGCTTGAAGGTTGCCGAGGTACATGACGTGTACAGGGCGATAAGTGGCAAGAGCGTGTGTGAAGAAGTACACCCCTGCAGGGTTAACATTATCTATTCAAATAGCCGTTTTCCTCGGATATGGAAACTTGGAGGACTTATGTAGTACATAGACAACTTGAAGTGGATACTCTAAAATACGCAAGATAAGCGTGAGTGCTATGGATGGCCTTCTCGTAGGGAGACGGGAATGGATCCATAGTGGAGTTTTGATATGGTGAATATGTGGACTCGTGTGCATCTTCTCACCTCAAACAAGTTTCTGATACTCGTAGTATAGGTTAGCCACTGAGTCAAAGCTGGCTTCCTGCTGTTAAAACTCCACCACCCCCTTTGTTGATAATGATGCATATGTAGATAGTTCTGATGTAAGACTTGCTGAGTACCTTCGTACTCACGTTTGCTTATTTATGTTTTGAAGTTGGTTACACTAGTGAATTCGATGAGTAGCTTGTATCCCGGCTACGATCTTGTACCCTTGGGAGGGTCTTGTAGATAGTCAGGCTTCTCAGCCTTTTCCTTTTGTAGTTGTCTGTACTCAGACATGTAATGCTTTCGTTGTTTGTATGCTCTGAATGATGGGTCATGAGACCCCTGTTTGTATTGAATGCTATGTAGCTCTTCTGGGCCTTTATCCATATGAGTTTGAGTTATGTTGTGATGCCATGTTGTACATCACATACTTGCATGTTATGCGTACGTGTAACGTGTATTGCTATGTGTGGGATCCGACAATCTAGTTTTTTATCCTTAGTAGCCTCTCTTATGGGGAAATGTAGTCTAGTGCTTCCACTGAGCCTTGGTAGTCCGCTATAGCCCGGTTTACCGGAGTCCTGTTAGCCCAGCACTACTGCTCCGGAACACTTAGACTGGCCGGCATGTGATTCACTTCGTTCCTGTGTCTGTCCCTTCGGGGAAATGTCACGCGGAGACATCCGGAGTCTTGTTAGCCTGCTACAACCCGGGTTTCCTGAGTCCTGTTAGCCCAGTTGCCACAGCCCAGATTCATACGCTGTTGATCGACATGCTCGAGGTTGATTCATGTATGCCTGTCCTTATAAGTTAGTGCCACTTTGGGTTCACGACTAGTCATGTCGGCCCGGGTTCTCTGTCATATGGATGCTAGCGACACCATCATATACGTGAGCCAAAAGGCGCAAATGGTGCCGGGCCAGGTAAGATGGCACCCGTGGGGATACCGTGCATGAGGCCACAAAGTGATATGATGTGTTACATGCTAGATAGGTGTGACTTATGATCGGGGTCCCGATAGTGTTGGTATCAGAGCTTGAATGACTGTAGGATTACCTAGCCAAACTGGTCGAAGTTGAGTCTAGAAATGTTTTAGTTATATAAGGGAACTGATTGTGGAAGGGAACGTAAGGCTCTTTGTACTCCTTTACCTCATGTCATTCTTTCTGAGTCAGCCTCTTATTTTCTATGAGGGTTAAGGACTAGGCTTCTCCTCTATCTCTCAGGATGACGTCTTACTAAACCGCAAGGTCGTAGGATTGTTGGGTTTGTGTCTCTGTACAGTTCTACTACTTCCGTGTGTCATCATTTTGACCCAGAACCTTGATATTATGATGCTGAGTGGTTATGCTATACCTTTGATGAATGTTTGAAAATCCTTTTTGAGCATTTACATCCGTTATGCTGCCGAAATTGTCCTAGGATTTCAAGAGTTTCCAATGCTTTTGCATTACATTCTTCATCCTTATGTCGATGCTAATTCCATCCTTGTTTCCTTGGTTTCTGTGCTAGGATGTCGTCTGCTAACCGAGGTTCAGTTGCTCATAGTAAGAACCATGGGGATGGTAGGGATGAGGATCCTCCTGACCAGCCTTTGATGGCGGAGTTCTTGTTGGCATCCGAGAGGAACAAGCATGAGACTAACCGCTTGCTGGCACAGATTGAGCAGAATACCGCACATCAGTGTAAGAAGTTGGTTTCCATCACCGATATCATTGGTCTGAAACCACCCACCTTCCATCATTCCATTGAACTACTCGATGCAGATGACTGGCTCCGTAGCATCACTCTTAAGCTGTGTTCTGCGAACGTGGCTGAAGGTGACAAAGTCATCTATGCTACCTATCACCTGGAAGGTCCTGCTAGTATTTGGTGGCAGAGCTATGAGGCTATGCTTCCAGCTGGCCAGATTCCTACCTGGAGGGATTTCACCGAGGCTTTTCGTCAGCACCACATTCCTCAGGCTCTCATTGACTGCAAGAGGGAAGATTTCTGTAGTTTTACCCAGGGTAAGCTTCCTGTTGATGCTTACAGTAGAGAGTTCGGAAACCTTGCCCGCTATGCTACAGAAGAAGTGTCCACGGACGCCAAGAACCAGGCTAGGTTCCGGAAGGGTCTCAACCCTAAGTTGCATCGTGATCTCCACCTGCATCGTTGTGATACTTTCCAGGCTCTTGTGAACAAGGCCATTAATGTAGAGACAACTCAGCTCACTTACGAGGAGTCTCGCAAGCACAACCGTGATCTGGGTTCTTCCTCCCGCTCTGGCTCTCAGAAGCGACGAATTTAGATTCCGAACTCAGCTCTTCCACTAGGATATGCACCGAGGCCATCTGATGTGGCACCTCACCCAGCTCAGCAACGTGCTCCACCCAGGCCTATTAGTGGACGACTTGCCAATGTAGGTCCACGTCCTACCTCAGGAACTTGCTTCACCTGCGGAGAACCAAGACACTATGCATGTGACTGCCCTCAGTCCAGTTATACTCCACCCCAGTCTGAGAGGTCTGTTGGCCGTGAAAAGCCATCAGGCAAGATGATCTGTACCAAGCCAGCCACCACTGAACGAGCATGTGTGCACCACGTCTCAGCTACAGAAGCTCAAGATGATCCCAACGTCACACTGGGTACGCTTCTTGTCAATTGTCACCCAGCTTCAGTTCTGTTCGATACTGGAGCATGTCACTCCTTTATATCCGAAGTTTATGCTCGGTTGCACGACATGTCATTTTGTGATATGCAAACTCCACTAATAATCCAGACTCCTGGTTCTAAATGGAAAACCTCCAAGGTAAGCCATGGTAATGAAATCCTTGTTGACAGACTAGTATTCCTTGCTTCTTTGATATCTCTCAAGTCTTTGGATATTAACATCATCTTGGGCATGGACTAGATGACAACTCATCATGCCAAGATCGATTTTTACACTAGATCTGTTCAACTTACACATCCATCTGGCAAAATAGTCACTGTCTCCACTAGAGTTGCAAGGCGTCAACTCTATTCTCTTAATGCCAGCCCTCTTCCAGACCTTGAAGATATTCCGGTAGTCCGTGACTTCCTGGATGTCTTTCCAGAAGAACTACCAGGTGTCCCACCTGATAGAGATGTAGAGTTTGTCATAGAACTTATCCCAGGAACTGTTCCAATCTCTAGGAGACCATACAAGATGGCACCTTTGGAGTTAGCCGAGCTTAAGAAACAGCTTGATGAGTCCTTGCAAAAGGGTTTCATCCGTCCCAGTTCTTCTCCTTGGGCTTGTCCTGTGCTCTTCATCAAGAATAAGGATGGTACGGATCGGATGGTTGTGGATTATCGTCCCGTTAATTTGGTCACGATAAAGAACAAGTATCCGCTCCCCAGGATCAATGACCTGTATGATCAGCTCGCTAGATCCTCAGTCTTTTCTAAGATGGATTTGAGGTTAGGCTACCACCAAATCAAAATTAGAAATGGGGACATCCCCAAAACGGCCTTTGTCACCCGTTATGATCAATACGAGTACACCGTGATGTCTTTCGGCCTAACCAATGCTCCAGCTACTTTCTCCCGCTTGATGAACTCGATTTTTATGGAGTACTTAGATAAGTTCGTCGTGGTTTACCTCGATGATATTCTTATTTACTCTAAGAACGAGGAAGAGCATGCCGAACATCTTAGACTTGTGTTAGAAGAACTCAGAGAGCACCGCCTTTATGCCAAGTTCTCCAAGTTTGAATTTTGGTTGCCAGAAGCGACCTATCTAGGCCATGTGATATCTGGTAAGGGCATTGCTGTCCATCCAGAGAGAGTTAAAGCCGTTCTCGATTGGACTCCACCCGAAACGGTCAAACAAGTTAGGAGTTTCCTTGGTCTAGCCAGTTATTGTCGCCGCTTCATTGAAAACTTCTCCAAAGTGGCCAAACCCCTCACGGAACTTCTCAAGAAAGATAAAAGGTTTGAGTGGACCCCACAGTGTGAGCACAGTTTTCAGGAACTGAAAAGACGCCTGACTTCTGCGCCCATACTCGTGCCACCGGATTTCACTAAAGACTTTGTTATCTATTGCGACACTTCGCGTCAAGGACTAGGTTGCATTCTTATGTAGGATCTCCATGTGATTGCCTATGCATCTCGATAGTTGCATCCACATGAGAAAAATTATCCTACAAATGATCTAGAGCTTGCAGCCGTAGTCTATGCACTTAAGACTTGGCGACATTACCTTCTTGGTAACCGTTGCGGAATCTACACTGACCATCAGAGTCTCAAGTATATCTTCACCCAACCGGATCTGAATCTCAGACAGAGACGTTGGTTGGAGTTGATCTCGGATTACGACTTAGGAATCACCTACACCCCAGGCAAAGCCAATGTCATGGCTGATGCTTTAAGTCGTAAATCCTATTGCAACAACCTCATGTTGCAACAATGTCAACCACCCCTCCATGAGGAATTCTGTAAGCTTAACCTTCACATAGCTCCTGATGGTTCCCTTTCTACCTTGGTGGCGAAATCTACCCTGACGGATCAGATCGTAGAGGCTCAGAAGCATGATACGGGAATCTCCCGGATCAAGAAAAATATTTCCAAGGGAGTTGCTGGTTGTTTCTCTATGGATGAACGAGGTGTTTTTTACTTTGGAAACCGTTTGGTGGTTCCCAAATGTCAACAGATACATCAACTAATCCTTAAGGAGGCCCATGAATCTCCTCTCACGATTCATCCCGGTAGTACAAAGATGTATCAGGACATACGCCAGAGGTTCTGGTGGACTAGGATGAAGAGAGAAATCGCTTAGTATATTGCCAACTGTGACGTTTGTCGTCGCGTTAAGGCAGAGCATCAAAGACCTGCTGGCACCCTTCAACCTTTAGCTATTCCCGAGTGGAAATTGGACAAAGTTGGTATGGACTTCATCACCGGCTTTCCCAGGACCAAGAAAGGAAATAATGTTATCTTCGTAGTCATTGATCGTCTTTCCAAAGTGGCTCACTTCCTACCTATTCGAGAGAGTATCACTGCTAGTCAGCTCGCTAACTTATATATCTCCCGAATAGTGTCACTCCATGGTGTTCCACTAGAGATCAATTCAGAAAATGGCAGTCTTTTCACCTCTCATTTCTGGGAAAGTTTCCAGAATGCCATGGGAACCCATCTTTCCTTCAGTACCGCTTTTCACCCTCAGTCAAGTGGTCAGGTGGAAAGGGTCAAGCAAATTCTTGAAGACATGCTTAGAGCTTGTGTTATCTCATTCGGTATGGATTGGGAGAAGTGTCTTCCTTTCGCTGAGTTTTCTTATAACAATAGCTATCAATCCAGTCTTAAGAAAGCTCCTTTTGAGATTCTCTATAGACGAAGATGTCGAACACCTTTGAACTGGTCAGAAACTGGTGAAAGACAATTCTTTGGGCCAGATATGATTCAGGAAGCAGAAGATCAAGTTCACATTATTCCTGAGAATTTTAAAACAGCCCAATCTCGTCAAAAGAGTCAGTATGACCGTCATCATAAGGAAGTGGCTTATGAAGTTGACGACAAGGCTTACCTTCGGGTTACTCCTTTGAAGGGTACCCATCATTTCAGTATCAAGGCCAAGTTGGCTCCTCGTTACATTGGTCCTTTTTGCATTCTCCCTAAACGAGGAGAGGTTTCCTACCAGTTGGAACTACCCCCACATCTTTCTCGAGTTCATGATGTCTTCCACGTCTCTCAACTCAGGCGTTGCTTCTCGGATCCGATCCGCGGAGTGGACCATGAAACGCTTGATCTCCAAGATAACCTCACATATCGAGAGTACCCTGTTCGCATTCTTGATCAAGCAGAGCATGTCACTCGACATCATAACATCAAGTTTCTCAAGGTTCAGTGGTCTCATCATTCCGAGAGAGAAGCTACTTGGGAGCGAGAAGATCGTCTTCGACTTGAGTACCCCACTTTCTTTCCGCCAACTCCTGAATCTCGGGACGAGATCCTTTCGAGTGGGGGCCGAGTTGTCACATCCCTAGTTCTGGTTTGATCTAGGCTTGCTTTGTGCATCATGTTTAAGTTTCAAATGAAATTGAAATGGGGAATGTTTCAAACCCTAGCACCAAAGCAAATTCGAATAGATTCAAATTAAAAATGGAATTTCAATGAACCCAAAATGCTCTTCAAAAATGTTCATGCTCTTTGGAAAATGTTGGAAACAACAACCAGAGGTGATGCACATTTTTGCTAAACATTATGTATTTTTTGAATGAACCTATATGTATTTGAATTGGAGCTGTTTAAATAATATAAATATTTTAATGGCTCCAAAAATGTTGGAAATTGGTGAGGGCCTCTGGTATATTATAACTAGTGGTCACAAGGAATCCCAACATTTTTAGATTTGTGCTAGTATATATTTTAAGTCAAAAACAAATGTCAGAAATAGAAAAGAAAACAAAAAAGGGAAAAACCCTTACCTGGTTCTTACCTGGCCCACACTGTAGCAGCCCACTCCACCGGGCTCGTGCCAGTCATCTCCCTCCTCTCGCCAGGAGGATGAGAGGCATGTGCCCAGCGCGTGCGGCCACACGTCGTGGCCACCTCCTCTCTCCCTGCCTGCCTGTCCCCTTCCTGACACCGCTGTGGACGCCATGACGCCCGCACCTCTCTCACTCTCTCTCGTTCCATCCCCTCCTCTCCCTCGCTCCCTCTCACCGCGCCCGAGCGCTGCCCTCGCCTCCGCACGCCGTTGCCGCGCCCACTGCCACTTCCTTGCCTCTCTGACAAGCCCATTAGCTCCGCACTGCCGTCCTCGACCTCTCTGATGACTCATGCAAGCCGGGACGCCCTGCAGAGCTGCCCTCGACGTTGTCTTCCTCGTCGGTGCCGCGGATCGCTGTTGTCAAATTCGTCGCCATCCGGCCTTCCCCGAGCTCACTAGCCTGCTCCACGAGTTCCTTGTGAGCCCCTCTTTCCTCTGCCCCTCTTCCCATCGTCTCTTGCAACTTCTAGCCGTGGTTCCCACCTTGGCCGGAGCCCACCGCCGCCGCCACGAAGCTCGTCATCGCTAGCAGCCCCGCCTGGCCAAACCAAGCAGGTAGTCGTGCTCCGGGCATCCCCAGGAAGCCGCAGCACGCCTCAGGTCGCTCACTAGTGCACCGTAGCCCTCGCGCCAGAGCTCGCCGAGCTCCGGCCGCTGCACTTGCCATCGCCGCCGTCGCTGTAGGGCACCCCAGCTGCTGTCGCAGGCCGCAATGGATGCGCGCGAGCCTGGGCATCTCGTAGAGCCCCTCCGCCGCTCTTTTGGTCGCCGGAGGGCGAATCCCGACGCCCTCCACCGTCCCTGGTGTCACCGGCAACGAGCCGTGGGTCAACTCTGGCGAGTTGACCCGGGGGTTTGGCCCCGTCTGACCAGGGTTTGACCACCCTGGGTCACTGACGTGTGGGGCCCGACCCTACTAATTAATCTAGGATTAGTGCTAATTAAACCAGGACAGTATAGTTAGTAACTGACACAAGGGACCCACGGGTCAGGTTTGACCTGGTCAGCCCCGTTGATTCGCTTACGTCATGCTGACGTTGTGTTGATGCAGTTATTCATTTTCTGGTATTGAAACAAATTAGGAAAATCCAGAAAATGATATAAACTTCTAAAATTCATAGAAATTCAACCGTAGCTCAGAATGAAATAATTTATATATGAAAAATGATCTGAAAAATGCAAGGAATCCATTTATGCCAGTTCCATGCATGAAAAACCACCTTATACATGCTGTATAAGTGAAAACATAATATGGGCATTTTAAATGCTTCATTTTGAATTGCATTTGAATCTTTAATTCAAATGGGCTTCAACCAACTTGGTAGCATCTTGCATTAGCCCAAACACTAGCATTTGCACATGTCATGTTCATACATCATATTGTTGCATTTGTTTGTGTATTGATTGCCGGCACCGTTTCTTCTCGATAGGTTCCACTTCGGAAGGTGTTCCCGAGTACCTGTTAGAGGAGCAGTGCCCCTTCATTGATCTATCGGGCAAGCAACCCCCCCTTGAGCATTTCGATAAATCCCACTCTCTCGCTCCTGCGCCTTATACTGCATTAGGACAACAATGATTCAACTACTACTTTTCTGCTGCGGTAGTTGAACCCATTCCTCTGCATGACCTTTCATTGCCACAGTAAATAGTTGAAACCCACTAGCATGAGTAGGAGTTGCTTGAGCCTTGATGTGCCTACTCATCCATGCTTGTTTTCTTTATGCCAGCTATGCTTAGAGTTGTGTCAGGTCTGATTCATTGGGAATGAATCGGAGTGGTGAACATGTCCTACCGATAAAGGCTTAGTGTGTGAACACGTTTTGGTAAAGGTAGTGATGAGAGGCCATGTAGGAGTACATGGTGGGTTGTGTCATTGGAACCGTCCATAAGCACTGAGTTCTGTGTATGTTATCCAAGTCCAGTTACTACCACACAGTGGGTTCCGGTTATCCGGCCCCTCTCGGCTTATTAATCTACTTGATCTCTGTACAGGAGTTGCAACTAGTTTCTGGTGTTTGTAGGTAGTGCTAGTTGTCTACCAGGTGGTGTCCGACGGGACGGGCTTGAGACATACTAGGCACCGTGGCACCATGTACCAAGTGGCACCTGGATGGTGGGCTTGGGAACCCTGCACACATTGTTTGGGGCCATAATGGAGACTTCGTCCGGAACTCCTTGCGGATGGAACTCGAATAGGCGATAAACCTGGATGAGAGACTTGTGTGGTTAGTCAGGTCATGGCCGACACCCTCGCCCGGCTTCCGCTTGAAGGTTGCCGAGGTACATGACGTGTACAGGACGATAAGTGGCGAGAGCGTGTGTGAAGAAGTACACCCCTACAGGGTTAACATTATCTATTCGAATAGCCGTTTTCCTCGGATATGGAAACTTGGAGGAGTTATGTAGTACATAGACAACTTGAAGTGGATACTCTAAAATATGCAAGATAAGCGTGAGTGCTATGGATGGCCTTCTCGTAGGGAGACGGGAACGGATCCATAGTGGAGTTTTGATATGGTGAATATGTGGACTCGTGTGCGTCTTCTCACCTCAAAGAAGTTTCTGATACTCGTAGTATAGGTTAGCCACCGAGTCAAAGATGGCTTGCTGCTGTTAAAACTCCACCGTCCCCTTTGTTGATAATGTTGCATATGTAGATAGTTCTGATGTAATACTTGCTGAGTACCTTCGTACTCACGTTTGCTTATTTATGTTTTGAAGTTGGTTACACTAGTGACTTCGACGAGTAGCTTGTATCCCAGCTATGATCTTGTACCCTTGGGAGGGTCTTGTAGATAGTCAGGCTTCTCAGCCTTTTCCTTTTGTAGTTGTCTGTACTCAGACATGTAATGCTTCCGTTGTTTGTACGCTCTGAATGATGGGTCCTGAGACCCCTGTTTGTATTGAATGCTATGTGGCTCTTCTGGGCCTTTATCTATATGAGTTTGAGTTATGTTGTGATGCCATGTTGTACAACACATACTTGCATGTTATGCGTACGTGTAACGTGTATTGCTATGTGTGGGATCCGACAATCTAGTTGTTTATCCTTGGTAGCCTCTCTGATGGGGAAATGTAGTCTAGTGCTTCCACTGAGCCTTGGTAGTCCACTACAACCCGGTTTACCGGAGTCCTGTTAGCCCAGCACTACTGCTCCCGAACATTTAGACTGGCCGGCATGTGATTCACTTCATTCCTGTGTCTGTCCCTTCGGGGAAATGTCACGCGGAGACATCCGGAGTCCTGTTAGCCTACTACAGCCTGGGTACCCGGAGTCCTGTTAGCCCAGTTGCTACAGCCCGGATTCATACGCTGTTGACCAACATGCTAGAGGTTGATTCATGTATGCCTGTCCCTGTAGGTTAGTGCCACTTTGGGTTCACGACTAGTCATGTAGGCCCGGTTTCTCTGTCATATGGATGCTAGCGACACCATCATATACGTGAGCCAAAAGGCACAAACGGTCCCGGGCCAGGTAAGGTGGCACCCGTGGGGATACCGTGCGTGAGGCCGCAAAGTGATATGATGTTACATGCTAGATCGGTGTGACTTAGGATCGGGGTCCCGACAATTATGCCCTAACCCTAATGAAACCGGTCCCACCGAGCTGATCATATCGGTCCCACCGAAAATCCTAACGTTCACATTCTGAATTGAATCGGTCTGATTGAGTTTGTGTATTCGGTCTCACCGAGTTTGGTAAATTGTGTGTAACGGTTAGATTTTGTGTGGAGGCTATATATACCCCTCCACCCATCCTCCATTCGTGGAGAGAACCATCAGAACATGCCTACACTTCTAGCATACATTTTCTGAGAGAGAACCACCTACTCATGTGTTGAGACCAAGATATTCCATTCCAACCACAAGAATCTTGATCTCTAGCCTTCCCCAAATTGCTTTACACTCAAATCATCCTTCCACCAGATCCAAATCTGTGAGAGAGAGTTGAGTGTTGGGGAGACTATCATTTGAAGCACAAGAGCAAGGATTTCATCATCAACACACCATCTATTACCTTTTGGAGAGTAGTGTCTCCTAGATTGGTTTGGTGTCACTTGGGAGCCTCCGTCAAGATTGTGGAGTTGAACTAAGGAGTTTGTAAGGGCAAGGAGATTGCCTACTTCGTGAAGATCTACCCAAGTGAGGCAAGTCCTTCGTGGGAGATGGCCATGGTGGGATAGACAAGGTTGCTTCTTCGTGGACCCTTCGTGGGTGGAGCCCTCCGTGGACTCGCGCAACTGTTACCCTTCGTCGGTTGAAGTCTCCATCAACGTGCATGCACGATAGCACCACCTATCGGAACCATGCCAAAAATCTCCATGTCTACATTGTGTTTGCTCCCTCTAAACTCGTCCCTTTACCTTCATATGCAATGATTTACATTCCGCTGCTATACTCTCATACTTGCATGTGTAGGTTGATTGCTTGACTTGTGCTAAGTTGCTAAAATCTGCCAATACTTAAAATTGGGAAAAGGCTAGATTTTTATTTGGTCAAGTAGTCTAATCACCACCCCCTCTAGACATACTTTCGATCCTACAAGTGGTATTAGAGCTTTGGTCTCCATTTGTCTTGATTTCCATACCTTTGGTGATCATAGCCTTGGTTTCACAACCTAGGAGAGTATGGCGTCTAGCGAGGGAAATTACCACCGTAGAGGTCCTTACTTTGATGGTACTAATTTTGCTAGTTGGAAGCATAAGATGAAAATGCATATTCTTGGACATAACCCCGCTGTTTGGGCTATTGTGTGTATTGGCTTGCAAGGTGAATTCTTTGATGGGAGAGAACCGAACTGTGAAGCTAGCGCGGAAGAGTTGAAGATGCTGTAATACAATGCTGAAGCTTGATATATCCTCTTCAACGGATTGTGCCCCGAAGAATTCAACAAAATCAGCTGTCTTGAGAATGCAACGGAAATTTGGGATACCTTAATTGATATGGACGAAGGTACCGACTCCGTCAAGGAATCTAGATTGGATGTGCTTCAAAGTCATCTTGACAAGTTCAAAATGAAGGATGGTGAAGGTGTCACTGAAATGTACTCTAGGCTTGCTCTCATCACAAACGAGATTGCCGGCTTAGGAAGTGAAGAGATGACCGACAGATTCATCATCAAGAAGATCCTAAGAGCCTTGGATGGAAAATATGATACCGTGTGCACATTGATCCAAATGATGCCCAACTACAAAGATCTCAAGCCAACGGAAGTCATTGGAAGAATTGTTGCTCATGAGATGTCACTCAAGGATAAAGAAGAGCTTCACAACAAGTCAAGTGGTGCTTACAAAGCCTCATGTGATGCTACTACATCATCAAGTGAGAAACAAGTCTTCAATGAGGAATTGAGCCTCATGGTGAAGAATTTCAACAAGTTGTACAAGACTAGAACTAAGGAAATAAGTTCCAAGTCAAGGTCCTACAATGACAAAACATCTTCTAGTCGTGAGCGTAATTGCAACAATTGTGGAAGACTCGGACACTACTCCAATGAGTGTACGGCTCCCTACAAAAGAAGAGAAGACTCACCTAAAAGGAGAAGTAGAAGAGAAAAATCACCTCCAAGAGAGAGAAAGAGTAGAGATGATCGTTATGAACGAAGAACCTCTCGCAGAAGCAAGGATTCGGAAAGGAAGGACAAGTCATCAAGGAGCTACACAAAACAAAGACATCAAGGTCATGTTGGTGAATGGGTGTCCGGCTCCGACTCCGACCATCACTCTGAGAGAAGTTATCACTCCGACTCCGAATATACTCAAGATGAAGGTGTTGCCGATCTAGCACTTGTGTCAACCAACTCCTATGACATATTTGACTCACCAAACGAAGGAATTGGAAGATGCTTCATGGCTAAAGGCCCAAAGGTATCACACCCCGAGTATGTTGATTTAAATAGTGATGAAGATGATTTGCTAGGTGATGATGATTTACTTGTTGACGACTCTAGTGATCAAAACTATGATGAACTTTCTATTAATCATGCTAACCAAGATAAAACGAATGATGATGATAAGAAGGAGATTGAGTGTCTAACTAAAAAACTAAACACTCTTAAGTTGGCTCATGAAACTGCCTTGGAAGATCATCGAGAGCTTTTAAAAAATCATGAGAAGCTACGCTTAGAAAAGCTCAATCTAGAGCAAGAGCATGGGTTCTTAAAAGCAATCAATGGTGATCTCCGTAAGGAAAGTTCTCCTTACATCACCAAGCGGTTACTCTTGTCTACTTACATGCCACAAGTAAAATCTAGCAACAAGAGTAAGAAAGATTCTTCTTCTAGTAGTAACAATAATCATGCTAAATCCTATGTTGTTGCTTCTAGTAGTTCTCTTGATTCCACTAATGATTCTCTTAGCCAAGTTACACTTGAGCAAGAAAATAGCTTATTGAAGGGAATTATGGAGAAAGGCGTTTACAATAGCCTTGCTGGAAGTAAGCAATTTGAGGAAATTGTACGCAAGCATGGAAGGCACCGCAAGAATCTAGGTGTTGGGTTTGAACGAAAGTTCAACGCCAATGGAGTTTAGTGGAAAGAAGATCAATACCCCAAGACGAAGTTTGTTCCTCAACAAGAGAAGTATGATCCTACTTCTTTCAAGGGAATGCAAGCTCAAGATTATCATCCACCACAAGACCACAAGAAAAAAGGCAAGGACAAGATTCAAGAAGAGATTCATGCATTTGAAGAAGCTCCCAAGGCCTTGGTCAAGTGGGTTCCCAAGACTACATCAAATTCTACTTCATCAAGTACGACTACAACTCCAAGGATTCCAATCAAGTTGATGTGGATCCTGAATAAGAAGAACTAGAGAGTTCTTGAGGGAGACTCCGCCAACATATTTCACTCATATCATTTTGGCGAGAACAAGTGCAAACAACTTCCACATCTTGCACTAGTTCAAGGAGTCACAAACCCTCTTGTTGGTAAGACAAGGGACAAGGTAACCTAATGCTTTTATGGACATCATCTTGTGTGAACTTCACTCTATGTCTATGGATATCCTTGTTTGTTCCTCGTGGGACTAACCTGTGTAGGTACTGAGAGTGAACTCACTCCAATGGATTGCTTCGAATGATCTACATCAACATTGAGCATCCACATCTTCAACATCTACATGAAGTCATCATCGACAAAACCCATGGTTAGTTCATCCCTCTTAGGGGGGATATCACATCTAGGGGGAGCTTTACTCTAAGAATTGAGCTAAAGCAACTGTAAAGGTGTGAACACAAAAATGCTTTATGTAAAAGTGGTAACCCCACTTGTGCTTAAACGATGAGTATAACCTACGATCAAATGTTCTCATTTGACTCCTAAGTCAATATACTCATATATACATGACCTAGTCATCGCCAATTGTTTGATAGATGCTAGAGTGCTTGTGCATGCTTCGCCACATATTTCATTTGCCATTTTATTGTGTGAGCATGTTGGTTGCATATTTTACTCATTCGAGGACATCCATTTGTTGCTTTGATTGTTTGGCTCTTTTTTTGCCAAATGGATGGACAAGAATGCCTAAGAACCTCCTGTGGCTATCTATGATTTTCTCGTCTCAAACTCTATTCATGCTACATCACAAAGTTTAATGAAGTCAAATTCGAACACTCTGTGTGAGGAGCACTCGGAGTCACCGATTCGTCATAGACCTAAACTTCCCAAACCTATCTGTGCATTTCGGTCTGACCGATTCATCCTTTTTGGTCAAACCAAGTTCACTGAGTTGATCTAGGTTTTCAATCTCGGTGCAACCGATTAGAACTTTTCGGTCACACCGAGTTGTAGTAATGGCTTGCGATTCGACATCTCAGTGCCACCGAGTTGTTCCACTCGGTCACCCGACAGGGTCATTGTCGTGGATATACCCCACGGTGTAAACCGGCCGGAAGTTAACCCGGCCAGGACTTCGCGGTTTATCTGAAGACCCCACTGACACTTGGCGAGTCACCGGCGACCCGCCCTGACCTGGCGGTTTACAAGCAACCCACCTGGTCATTATGACTCACTGCTGATCCGGCATGCGGGACAGACAGATGACAAGGCCCAAGACCCAGAAGGCCGGTTCACGTTTAATGGTGGGCCGGTTTAAGAGGAAGGCAGGAGGAATATTACCTTACAAGGAGTTAAGACCTGGACTTGTATCCGGTTGGTATTAGAGATAGACTAGTCCTAATCTTACTAGGACTCTACATGTAACCCGCCCCTCCAACATATATAAGGAGGGGCAGGGCTCCCCAAAGGGGGGACAAGATCAACAAGTTCCACAAGTTGGACAAGTTAGGTTTAGACAATAGCTCTCGAGATAGAGCACTTTTGTAACTGTGATCATCATCATCAATATCAATGAAGCAGGATGTAGGCTTTTACCTCCACCATGAGGGGCCGAACCTGGGTAAAACATCGCGTCTCTCGTCCTGCTCAACCCCTCTCAAGCTACCACATAGATGCGTTGGCCTCGCGACTAAGTCCTGACACCTAGGACATCTGCCGTGACAATTCCACGACAGTTGGCACCCACCGTGGGGCTAGCGCACGATGGTGTTGAGTTCTTGGAGGGATCTCCCTAGGATCGAGAAGCTTACAATCCATCAGATTAGCAAGGGCCGGTACGGAAGGATTTGCGTCAATACTAGCCTCGTCAGTGGAGATCAAGGAAATATTATTGTCAAGTCGCCATGGACGATCTCTATAGTTGTGATCCGATCTGTGTTGGTTGTCAAATCGCCATGGATTCAACCCGTACGTATCGACTAAAGGAAAATTTAAAGTTGTTGGTTCAATCCGAGCTGCAGCAAAACCGAGTTTCGAAGTAAAAAGGAACCAAGGGCTAGACCCCGCTTGGTCATCATACGATTCAGGAGATATTTTCGGCCATAAACCGGATTTGCTGTCACTGAGTTACAACAGTTTATTCCCCGAGCCATTGCCATGACCCACTCGGCTTCATCTCTGCCGCGATAAATTGGCCAGGCTGTGTCTCCTCTTGCCCCGAGCAGAGAGCTACCCTCGCCTCCTCGATCACAACCCGGAATCGAAGCCGGCCGCGACCCGAAGTCCTCCATGATCCACTCGCCTCGAGGCGCCCGACGAATTCTCAGATGCCGGTGGTTGCAGTTCCAATGGACGGCCTCTTCTGCCACTCCGGGCTGCTGGCTCGCCTCGCCGGGTCAAGTCTGCAACAGCTACGAGTCGAGCTCGGATTAAAGTCAATCCACCGGCCGCACCTACCGGGTTATCCGAGCAACCGCGCTGGCCGAGCGGCCTTGTCTCTGCCTGGTGGTACAATGAAAACTGCCCGCTTCACTGATGCGCCCTACGAGCTGTCCTGCTCCTTCCACGCGCTGTGCCGCCGGTCTTTACTCGCTCCTCGCCGGCTTACTACGGCTGTGCCGTATTTTCCACCAACCTACTGCCGTGGGTTGCCTTTGCCGTCTCCGCTGGTGTTGTCTCGCCCTCACAGCCTCTTCACCCACGGCCCCCGATTCATCCCCGCTAGAGACAGCACCGCTGTACTTCACTGGTGTCACCTTCAAACCACCGCTAGATGGTCATAGCCATGCCTCAAACCGGCTCCGCCTCGACTCACCGGGATACGCGCATCCACTGTCTCGCCGCCGGGCCTGAGCCGGCTTCGCCCTGCCCAAAACGCACCACAAGTTGCCGTCGCGGGTGGATAGCAAAAAAGTAATGAGCGGTGGTAACGGATCTGCAGTTGTTGCTGTCGCTTACGATTAAAAAAAAGCTGATGCAAGGTCATCATGGAATTTTATCACGCGAGGAAAGGAAGCAAAGGGGTACCACTACTTCAAAATTTTGTCTTCTCAAACTGCTCGAGCCACCCACGTGAAGGGCCAAGCTCCAACGTCTACATGAGAATCAAAAACAAGAGCCACTCCGATTTAAGGTCTCCTCAAGAGAGTGATTATAGTGCCACCGGAGTCACCGTGGATTATTCATGGACGCTATGTATACGGACCATCCGTCGTCCAGACAAGTCAGGTGATGTTTATCTAAGTTATTTTGTTGACATATATTGTTTTTATAAAAGGAACAATTACTTTCGACCGTATATTTTGATATACAGGAAAATAATTCATTATAAACGTGGTTTATATCATGTGTGCGGAGCATGCGCTGGCAACGCGCTGCCTGGTGTTCGTCCGTGCCACATTACACGGTGAATGGACATGTACAAGATGCCGCCCTTACGGCCCGGATTACATCAGCTTGCCGGGACAGCGCTTGCGATTAACTCGCCCATCCGTGCCGGTTTATGACACCGGTGCTGATTTTCCCCGTCCGCGCCGGTTTACAATGTTGCGGCCGAATCATCTATCTGAGTCGCCTCTGATGTTGCGGTTGTCTTGGCGTCCGTCTCTCGTGGCCTGGTCTACATCAACATACCGGGCCGCACCTGTCTGCAGGAACTGTTTGAGCAAGTCACAGCTTGGGTAGCCCGGTTTTCTTTCAACAAATTGGAGGCAAATTATTATATACTATCAACTGCCGTCTGCACTGACGGTTCAATGGACATGCACACAAATTGCTGCCACTACAGTTTGGTCAACTTCAAATAGCCAGTTGGAAGGAACCATTGGCCGAGTTGCTGACACGGCTCATACGGGATCATTTATAGCCCGCCGCAGTCACCTAAACCTTCTGTGGATTCATATCACATTATCAACACCAATGATATACAAGTTATGTCGGTTTATATCACGGTCAAATCTGGAGAATCTCAAGCCAACTCCTCGAGTCACCTTGAGACTTGGGGGCTACAATGATATGACTTAGCAAAATTTGTCGGTTTTCAGTGAAGTCAAGAACCCTAATACGTTGGAGGGAAAGATAACCCGGTCCCGGATTCACATCGTGCTGTCAGAAGATTTCCGGATTAGAAAGTATATGACAGTTACAAAATCCCGGCTCAATGAAGAAGTTTCGGGTCATCAGAAAAGGATTCCGGTTTACAATCCGGTACAAGGGAAATTTGTTCTCCGACAAAGCTCTGAAACTATCAATATCCGGTTCAAGATCCCAGTTCAAGAAGAATTTATCTCTTGCAAAAAGTTAAAAATTGCCGAAGAGGACCTGCTGCCATGATGCGCAGTTCAAACATGGGTATCCCGCCTTACTGGCCTGATATATTATTGATCACATGGGAGCTTCTGCTTCATAAAGCAGGGTCTCTGTTCTTTTACATCATGAGTGGTTACACGGAGTTGTTCTAAAGAGGCCTCCGGTATACCCCGTGAGTTGGCTTTTAAAAAAAGCATCATGTTATATCACTTGGGGGTTTGGTCGTGTCCGAACCAATACCATACCTCTTGATGGGCGAGAGCCACCAGATCACTTGGGGACTTGGTCACGTCTGAACCAGTCATGCCTCTTGATCGGCCTAAGGCCACAGAATCACTTGGGGGCTTGGTCGAACCCGAACCATTGCCATGCCACTTGGTCGGCATAAATGCCATGGTTTCATTTGGGGACCTGGCTGACTAGAACCATAGTTACACCTAACGGGAGCTTGGTCGTGTTCGGCCATGGTAACGCCATTTGATCAGCTCAAATAAACCTTTTTTGCAAACGGTTTTGTCATTGCTTTTGTTTCGCACTTTTCTTTGAAAGATATTTCTTTCTTTTTATTGCGTTTTTTAAACCGACAAAGTTTTCAACCAATCAATTGACGGAACACAGTTCACGTCAATCCGGAGACTATTTGCCCGGTTTGATCCTTGCTGTTACCATCCAATTATGGAGTAAACTGGTGTTCATCAACCCGGTTCGGCTATCAACTGCAAGTTGTCAGTACATGATTAGTTATAATCTGGCGATTATTAACCCAGTCTGGTTGACTACAAGTCGCCAGTATTATATATGGATAATCCGGTGTCTATCATAACCCGGTACGGTTTTATCATAAACCGACACAATATGGAAGGAGTTATCAGTACTCAAGATTTGGGTTATCACCCTTACTACAAAAAGTTGGTAAAACCAACAATGTGATTCAATGTGACAGGTATGATATATTTCATATTTGATTATTCTTAAGTACAACCTTGGTTATAAACCCAGGTTATATGTTGGGCATTATGACCCGTCCGGCGGTAAACCGCCAGGACACTTTAAACTTGTTGTATGCAGAAACAGGTTGAATAAAGCATGATTATAAATCACCGGTGTTTATTAAAACGGCCTGGCTTTAAGATGATAAATCGCCAGTCTATGATGAGAAATTGTCCGGTGTTTATTAAACCGGCCTGGCTTTAGACTATAAGTCGCCAGTATATATTTGGATTGCGCCATTGGAATCATGCGCTTATAAATCATTGGATTGTATTATTCAAATAGCCAACATGGCTAGATTTTTATTATGGTTATTAGTATTATTAAAGGTTTTCAAAGTCACTTTAGCGCAATGGATATGAATATGATTTATTCTGCAATGGAAGGAATAGTCCCAAGTCGCTGCAGGTTCACAACCCAGCACTTGGGGGCTACATTATTCAAATTGAGATTACATGCATGTCTCATGTCACTGCAAGCATGCACCATGACACTTGGGGGCTAATGCAAAGTCATTTTTACTAGTCTTATGGAAGACCCGAATCATCATATTATAATGAGCCGGCCCTTGGGGGCTACCAATTGCTCCTGTCAACAATTCAAGGTACACAAGTTTTGGTCCATAATATTGAAGAATCCATTGCTTAGTTGGTAAAGCACAAAGCTCTTAACCTTGTGGACATGGGTTCAAGCCTTACGATGGAAGCTACATTATAATATGTTATTTTCATTAAAGTATATATATCAAGTCCCGGTTCAGTATTATCTTACTAAGCCGGCCCTTCGGGGCTACACGTTGCTGTTCAAAGTTTACAAGATTATATTTACAAACTCCCTGCTCATTATTGTATAATGACCCGGCCCTTGGGGGCTACACTGGTTGAAGTTTTTATGAGCATCAAGCAATTACAAGTCCCAGGTTGCTGCAAACATGACAACCCGGCACTTGGGGGCTACATATATGGAGTATTCAGTTTTGAGATGAACAAACCGGATTTCTTCAAGGTTGAAACACTTATTGGAGCAAGTCTTAAGTTATCACTATGTTCTCCTCTTAAAACTTGGGGGCTACAGGTATTATGCATATAAAGGAGGAATATCTTCATTTTATCAGTTTTGAGCAAATCAGGAAGATCAATTACATGACCTGGTGTCGACAACAATTATGACCCGGTGCCATCAATATTTATAAACCGACCATTTTGGTAATATTAAACCGGCAAGTTTTACATCTTCAAACCGGCTGAATATCAGATAAGTATTTTCAGACCCATATTTCTTAAACCGGCGCTTTGAGAGCTGAGTCAAAGGAGTTATTCTTCACAATATTTCTCGGTGACAAACCAATGTCAGCAAATTGATTATGAAGCTGGTCTGTTGACCCGAATTTCCCAGAAGGAGGAAATAACAAGGACTTAAGGATGATCAGGTACCGGTTTACAAAAATTCTTAACCCGGAGCATAACCTGTCAAATTTGTTCTTGTGTTTATTTTGAAGTATAAGTTTACCATGAATAAATCCAAGCTAAACATGGGGGCTAATGTCGGGGATATACCCCGCGGTGTAAACCGGCCGAAAGTTAACCCGGCCAGGACTTGGCGGTTTATCTGAAGACCCCGCTGACACTTGGCGAGTCACCGGCGACCCGCCCTAACCTGGCGGTTTACAAGCAACCCACCTGGTCATTATGACTCACTGGTGATCCGGCATGCGGGACAGACAGATGACAAGGCCCAAGACCCAGAAGGCCGGTTCATGTTTAATGGTGGGCCGGTTTAAGAGGAAGGCAGGAGGAATATTACCTTACAAGGAGTTAAGACCTGGACTTGTATCCGGTTGGTATTAGAGATAGACTAGTCCTAATCTTACTAGGACTCTACATGTAACCCGCCCCTCCAACATATATAAGGAGGGGCAGGGCTCCCCAAAGGGGGGACAAGATCAACAAGTTCCACAAGTTGGACAAGTTAGGTTTAGACAATAGCTCTCGAGATAGAGCACTTTTGTAACCGTGATCATCATCATCAATATCAATGAAGCAGGATGTAGGCTTTTACCTCCACCGTGAGGGGCCGAACCTAGGTAAAACATCGCGTCTCTCATCCCGCTCAACCCCTCTCAAGCTACCACATAGATGCGTTGGCCTCGCGACTAAGTCCTGACACCTAGGACATCTGCCGTGACAATTCCATGACAGTCATGATATATATATATATATCGACGGGTCAAAATTTTGGAATTTCTCCAAAACCACTTCGCCCGCGCATGTTCTGCTCTACCATCTAGGGTCTCCGGATCGTCCTCTCGTGGCCAGCGACCTCCCGCCGCTAGTCTCCATTCCCATTAACAGACATCAACACCGCCATTGCCGCCGTAGCGAACTCATTGCCGAGTTAGGGTATGAGTTTGACCCCCTGTGCATTCTTTTTACCTTTGATTCTGAGCACAAGGTCAATGCCATGTTTCTTACCACATATGAGATCAATCTATCCAGTGAAATCTTCCTTTAGATTTGTTTTGATTCAAACATTTAGGGTTAGGTTTCCGCCGAAATCATCTCAGACCAACCGAGTTGTGGAAATCGGTCTCACCGATCTGGCCTAGGCCATTGCACCTACACTTTTCGGTCTGACCGGAACTTGCAAATTAGTGTGATCGAGTTCAACTCTCAGTGAAACCCTAGCAATCTCGGAGTCAACGAACTATGTCTCAGTCTGACCGATTTCACTAGTTTAGACTCCAAAAGTTGCTTCGGTGTCTCTGAGTTCAACAAATCGGTAGCTCCGAAATGCTCGCTGTGGAAAACTAAAACTAAGTTTTTCACTCATCTATTTTGCAAAATCTCTGCAATTTGTGATGCTCATCCATTCTATCTCATCTATAACTATTCACAGTGTCAGCTATCAGTTTTCAGTATCAGACATGTCAGAGCAAAGTGATAACCAGAACAGGTCTGAAGAGCAGGTGATTTTGAGTGAGGGCACTAGTCCCTCTGATAGCTATGATAGTGGTAGCAGAAGTACTCCTAGCAACCTGCCTAAGGCTGCTACTATGCAGAGGAGGAAGAAAAATTCTGAGTCTGAAGATGAAGACTATGTAGCTGCCGAGGAGGAGGTCAGCTCCAAGAAAAGGGTTGTCAAGAAAGAGTTTGGCACAACTGCCTCAACCAAGCTTGGAATGCACAAAAAGGCTCCTGCAAAGAGAGTGCCCATGTTAAAGGCCAGAGCCTCCACTCTTGAGACTTCCAAATCGACTGAACAGGCTGCTGGTGAGGGCAAGAAAAGAAAGGAAAGGGTCAAGAAGATTATGGCCAGAGTCATTGGGAGATCCTCTATGATAGTAGTTCCAACAGAGGATGAGGATGAAGAGGAATAGGATGCTGCACTAGCACCCAAGGCACAAAAGCTGATGGGGGATGCCATTAAGTCTGGGGCTGCCTCATCTAAGCCCAAGATAGCCCCCAAAGCTTCCGCTCTAGCTCCAAAGACTGCACCAAAGAGGAGCATAAGGAATATACCAGCTGAGGAGAAGAACAAGGCCCCATAGCCTGAGACTGAAGTTGAGGAAGGAGAAGAAGAGGTTGAAGCCCAAGTGCTTAGGAAGCTCAAGCCCAAGATCCCAGACCATGATGACAATCATCCAGTGGCAGAAAGCATGAAGATCAGAAAGGATGCAGGTCTCAGACGATGGAGACAATCTGATCCATATGCTATGAGGAGAAGGACTATTGTGGATTACATGTTTCACACCAAGGAGCAGCGGGACTTCTATGAGACCATTCTGCTAGATAAGAAGCCCATTGTCTGCAATATGAAGTGGGTGGACTGGAAGTATATTGACAGCAATGAAGATCACTTTCTAGGAGTGCATAAGAGTTTCAGGCTATGTGGTGTAGATGCTTTTGTGGGTCAGAAGTTGACCAAGTGGAATGATGAAATTATCATGCACACTTTTATCCTGATGGCAGAATTGTCTAGATGTCTGAAGGTACTAGGTACCAATCAACAGTTGCTGAATTGGCCAAACTGATCAATGCCCCTGCAGAGCATAAAGATGACATACATGTATATGCCAAGAAGAAGGATCACAACTCCATGGCTAACATGTATAAGGAGATTCCTGACAAAGCCTTGGAGACTCACAAGATGGGCTCCGTATACTATCTATTGTCTGGCCTGACCACCATCAACACAATCTCGAGGCATACCTTGTTGCCCAAGTCAGGAGATCATAGAATGATCAATGGCCATTCCATTGACCTGCTGCAGTTGTTTGATGTACCCCAAAAGTTCAAGGTGATGAGTCTGATTGTTGAGACAATCAGGAGGATAGCTGCAGACCAGAAGAGGTCACGTGGGTATGCTCCACACATCCAGGTGCTCATCAACTCCAATATGGGAACATGCACCTACTTGTTGGACAAGAAACATCTTCCCTTGAGGCCTGATTTTGAGGACAACACAGTTGTCATGAATGCTGAAGACCCCACATCTATAGAGGCTCAAGAGAAGAGGGAAAAAGCTAAAGCTGAGAAGGCATCAAATATACCAAGTGCCAAAGAGGCTTCTCAAGTGTTCCTCAAGTCAAAGCAATACCAACTTGGATATCTGATTCAAGCCACCTTGAGGATTGAGAAGGGATTGGCCACCCTGACTCAGAACAAAGAAAGCCTGGAGCGGATCATTGAGACTAAATTCTATGATCTTGACTTGAAAGTAACAAAGATGCAGACACCAGTTGAGCAGCTCCAGGAAGAAGATGAGGATAGGAAAGGGCATGCTACCATAGATGCCTTTCAGAGAATGCCAAGAGGACAAAGATCTGCTGCAGTGCCAGTGACTGACACAACAACTACATCTGCACCTGCAGCCACAACATCAGTGCCATCTCTGCTAGTTGCCACTCCACTAGCTCCAACAACTGCAACAGATGCATTCGTCCTCGGAGTCCTCTCAACTCGTCCTCCCGAAGATCCAGCCTAGAGAGATGCATAGCATTATGCATTTTCAAGCTTTTTGGTAACTTGTTGCCAAAGGGGGAGAAAGTGTATAGATCATAGGCTTCAAGAAAAGAGAGCTTTACTTCTTTTTGTCTTCTTTGCTATTTGTGCTTGCTTGGATGATACTATGTGTGTGTGAGAGATACTTGTATGGTCATGTGTTTGATCATATCATAGTTTAATGCTTGTGCTTGAATGATGCCATTATTTTATCTCTCATATGTGATCATTCACTTTGTCTTGGTGATGAGTGCATATTTCATATTCTATCATTTTGAGTGCTCCACCAAGATGTATGTGACATACACTGGTACAACGACATCCTAAACAAACGTTTTTTAACCCCTTTCCACGACGGCATTTGGAACCATCGCCAAGTGAGTGTGTGCGATAGGTTGTCCTTCCCACACGACCCAGAAATCGTTGGGGATAGGCCCTCATGGGACCCAGGCTAGGGCCGTGTGCGATCGGGCAAGGCATCGAAACCCAATCATTTCCGTAGGTATGTACATCCCACACGGTAATCCAAGAAAATCATTTCCGTAGTTATGTACATCCCACACGGTGAGTCCTAGAAAATCATTTTCGTAGGTATGTACATCCCACACGGTGAATCCTAGAAAACATTTCCGTAGGTATGTATATCACACACAGTTCTTTGTGTGGAAACGTTTGTGCAAGGTGGCCTAACACAAACAGTTCACTGCCGGAAGCCATGTGTGATTGTTAGTTGATCGAACACGCCTACTTTCTAGAAACCATGCGGGTTGTTTGAGTTCATCGCCCACGGTGTTGTCTGAGTAACCGTTTGCAATAGAAAACCCTAATAAACAGGGTAATTAGCCTATTATTGATAATCCATGTACTAATCAAACTGATATTTCTTATAAAACATGCCAGATATTTCATATCCGTATAAAAGCAACCAGGATTTCATAATCGAATTACATCAGATAGCTTTGGCACTCAGTTGCGCCATTACACAACAGCACCAAGTTTCACATGCAGCATCAAAAACCTTTGGAAAGTAGCATCACACACGGTAAATAGACAGATGAATCTCAGCTGGGAAACTGCAGAAGTGGAAGGCAAATATTGAGCCTTCTATGATGTTGAATGTCCTTACAAATTTAGGCCAGTGGCTATGGATAATTGTCTGCCCAACCTTCTTCCTCTTCAGCAAAACTTCAATATTGTACCGTGGGTGTTGAATGAATACCATCCTCGCCTCCTGACCATGCAGGTGGTTTGAGAGGTAATCATCGGTGAATTGCTTTGAAAAGTACTGAAAACAAAGCTATCCATAAATCATTGTTGTATATTTTGAAATGGCGCAAGGGGTAAAAACAAGGTAAAAGAGTTGGTACCATCCTATAGTTGACCGATGTCTTCTTCATTGTGCAAACAAAGATCTTGTTGTTGTTGTTCGTCGCAAGTTTCTTCATCCTAACAATCTTTCTGAGTTTCTTGACTTGACTGATATTCATGGACATCTCATTTACCGATATGCAAAATGGGTCGAACAGTGGGTCTAAGCCTCTGACAGCAGGACCTACATGTGCAAGACCAAATTGTAAGAAACCTAAATATTAGAATGATTCCTGCAACTGCACAATAATGTGCTATTAGCCAAAGGACCCTGCTTGAACAAACCTCGATGCTAAACCGTAGTGTCTCCCATTGTTTCCCTGCAAGACACATACGGAAGATCTTGATCAGGTTAACTGAGAGTTGCCATACTATCAGTAGAATTTTTGTTGAGTACAGCCAAATTCGATTGGTGCCACATGCATAACACTACAAAATTGTACCCACAACAAATGATAATCAAATTGCAGAACTGAACCAAATAGTTAAATGGACAACAGACCAAATGAACCAAAATAGTTAACTAAGCACGACATTGCAGAATAGAAACATGTACTAGAAGATAAGACAGTTAACAAAACAAATAATGCTTGAGAACATTACTACGAAATGTAGGATTTGTTGGACTAAAGTGTTAACTGAACATTACATTTCAGAGGACCAAACTATTAACTGAACATCAGATTGCATATTAACATTACAGAGGACAAATCACTAGAAGGCACTTGCGGTGGCCTCGAGAAAACATCACGAACTGTATTTTAAAGTAGACAACCACATGGCAGTGTTGACGGTGGCCTCGAAGATGAGGTGCTCCTCCAAGATCTAGTGGTCGAGACACATGGTAGCCATAGAGACCTCGTTCGCACGTGCAGTCGCATGCTACTCAGCTCCACCTTATACTGCATGTAAAATGGCTGTGGGCGGCACTTAATTAGAGGAGGGGGGTAGTGATTTCGGTGGAAGGTGTCACTCCGTCAGTCGGGGCATGTGGGACAGGAAAGGAGGAGCATGGTGTGGGTGGGGTGTGGATTACCTGACCATATCGATGAGGAGGCCGCACAGCAAGAAGAAGGGTCGGCGGCGAGGAGGCCGCACAACAAGAAGAAGGGTCGGTGGCGAGGAGGCCGCGCAGCAAGAAGAAGGGTCGCCGGTGAGGAGGCGACGCTGCAAGAAGAAGGGTCACCGGCGAGGAGGGGGCGCTTCAAGAAGAAGGGTAGCTGGCACTGCAAGAAGAATGGTCACCGGCGAGGAGGCTGAGCTGCCAGTAAGCAGCAGTGAAGGTTTGAACTTGGAAGCAAGGAGGAACAATGGAAATTTGGATTTTCGTAGGAGGGAGGGGGCGGGGAGATAAATATTTCTGCGGTGGCAAATTTTTTTTCTCGGTGCCGCTAGAAACTGGCGCGCAAGTGTGGTTCAAGCGGGGCGGTGGACTGTAGAAGAGAAGCTTCATGCGTAAGCCAGACAAGATGGTGCCCCAAGATATTTTATATCGCATCCCACACGATTCTTTCTAGTAAACTGTTTGTGGTATACGTGATTTTTTCATTATATTTTGAAAGACAAAATGGTGTTACGGAGGGAAAGGATGGTGTTTGATTTGCTAGAACATTTACATACAGTGAACATGCAACTAGTACATGAGTGTCGTGTTTAAATTTGGAATTATTCTGGGTTCATTTGGCTTTTTTGCATTAATTGAGTTTCTGGGCATTTAATGTGCATAATTCAAATTTTAACTACAAGCACATGCTCCAATGCACCAAAGTTTGCTGAAAAATCACATGTCTGTCTCTGGGTGAATTTATAGGTCCCATGCAAGAAATGGGAATAAAATTCAAACATGTGGGCGTCGTGGCTCGGCCGGAATGATTGAGAAACTTGGTTTTTTAATTCCTGTAAATCCAAAACACGGCTGAAAATCATGAAACTTGGCATGGTGTCATGACATGGCACCAACATGCTGCAGTATTTTTTTTCTTAATTGGGACAAGCTTTGGTGTAAGCTTCTTGCAAACCAGAGCTTCCCTCAAGAAGGCTTGTGGTTCCGAGAGGGAACATTCCACCTCCGTGTGCGAAACGACATACGTACACTGCCTTCTCCCGCCTGAATTTTTTTACACAGCCAAATTAGATGAAATAGAAGTATCGTGCTAAATTTTGGAATTATCCCGTGTTCGTTTGGCCTTTTTTATACATTAATTGAGTTCCTGGGCATTTAATGTGCATAATTCAAATTTGAACTACAAGCACATGCTCCAGTGCAGCGAAGTTGTTTGAAAAATCACATTTGTGTCATTGGGTGAATTTCTAGATCCCATGCAAGAGATGGGAGTGAAATTCAAACATCTGGGCATCGTGGCTCAGCCGGAAAGATTGAGAAACTTGGTTTTTTAATTCCTGTAATTCCAAAACACGCCTGAAAATCATGAAACTTGGCATGGTGTCATGACATGGCACCAACATGTTGCGGTAATTTTTTTGGCCGAATTGGGACAAGCTTTGGTGTAAGCTTCTTGCAAACCGGAGCTTCCCTCAAGAAGGCTCGTGGTTCCAAGAGGGAACGTGTCACCACCGTGTGCGAAATGACATACGTACACTGCGTTCTTCCGCCTTAATTTCTGTACACTGGCAGATTAGACCAAATAGAAGTATCGTGCTAAATTTTGGAATTATTCCGTGTTTGTTAGGCCTTTTTTATACATTAATTGAGTTTCTGCGCATTTAATGTGCATAATTCAAATTTGAAATACAAGCACGTGCTCAAGTGCACCAAAGTTGTTTGAAAAATCACATGTGTGTTCTTGGGTGAATTTCTAGGTCCCATGCAAGAGATGGCAGTGAAATTCAAACATCTAGGCGTCGTGGCTCGGCCGGAAAGATTGAGAAACTTGGTTTTTTAATTCCTGTAAATCTAAAACATGCCTGAAAATCATGAAACTTGGCATGGTGTCATGACATGGCACCAATATCCTGTGGTAATTTCTTTGGCCGAATTGGGACAAGCTTTGGCGTAAGCTTCTTGCAAACCGCAGCTTCCCTCAAGAAGGCTCATGGTTCGGAGAGAGAACGTGTCACCTCCGTGTGTGAAACACATACGTACACTGCCTTCTCCCGCCTTAATTTTTTTACACAGTAGATTAGACCAAATAGAATTACCGGGCTAAATTTTGGAATCATTCCGGGTTCGTTTGGCCTTTTTATACATTAATTGATTTTTGGGGCATTTAATATGCATAATTAAAGTTTGAACTACAAGCACAGGCTCCAGTGCACCAAAGTTGTTTGAAAAATCACATGTGTGTCCTTGGGTGAATTTCTACATCCCATGCAAGAGATGGGAGTGAAATTCAAACATCTGGGCGTCGTGGCTCGGCCGGAAAGATTGAGAAACTTGGTTTTTTAATTCCTGTAATTCCAAAACACGCTTGAAAATCATGAAACTTGGCATGGTGTCATGACATGGCTCCAACATGCTGCGGTAATTTCTATGGCCGAATTGGGACAAGCTTTGGTGTAAGCTTCTTGCAAAACGGAGCTTCCCTCAAGAAGGCTCGTGGTTCTGAGAGGGAACGTGTCACCTCCATGTGCGAAATGACATGCGTACACTACCTTCTTCCGCGTTAATTTTTTTACACACGCACATTAGACCAAATAGAAGTACCGTGCTAAATTTTGGAATTCTTCTAGTTTCATTTGGCCTTTTTTATACATTAATTGAGTTTCCGCGCATTTAATGTCCATAATTCAAATTTGAACTACAAGCACGTGCTCCAGTGCACCAAAATTGTTTGAAATTTCACATGTGTGTCCTTGGGTGAATTTCTAGGTCCCATGCAAGAGATGGGAGTGAAATTCAAACATCTAGGCGTCGTGGCTCAGCTGGAAAATTGAGAAACTTGGTTTTTTAATTCCTGTAAATCCAAAACACAACTGAAAATCATGAAACTTGACATGGTATCATGACATGGCACCAACATGCTGCTATAATTTCTTTGGCCGAATTGGGACAAGCTTTGGTGTAAGCTTCTTGCAAACCGGAGCATCCCTCAAGAAGGCTCGTGGTTCCGAGAGGGAACGTGTCACCTTTGTGTGAGAAACGACATACGTACACTGGCCTATCCCGCCTTCATTTTTTTACACTTCCAGATTAGACCAAATATAAGTCCCATGCTAAATTTTGGAATTATTCCGGGTTTGTTTGTCCTTTTTATACATTAATTGAGTTTATGGGCTTTTAATGTGCATAATTCAAATTTGAACTACAAGCACAAGCTCCAGTGCACCAAAGTTGTTTGAAAAATCACATGTGTGTCCTTGGGTGAATTGCTAGGTTCCATGCAAGAGATGGGAGTGAAATTCCAACATTTGGGCGTCGTGGATCGGCCGGAAAGATTGAGAAACTTGCTTTTTTAATTCGTGTAATTCCAAAACATGCCTGAAAATCATGAAACTTGGCATGGTGTCATGACATGGCACCAACATGCTGCGGTAATTTTTTGGCCGAATTGGGACAAGCTTTGGTGTAAGCTTCTTGCAAACCGGAGCTTCCCTCAAGAAGGCTCGTGGTTCCGAGAGGGAACGTGTCACCTCCATGTGCGAAACGACATACGTACACTGCCTTCTCCCGCCTTAATTTTTTCACACAGCCTGATTAGGCCAAATAGAATTATCGTGCTAAGTTTTGGAATTATTCCGGGTTCGTTTGGCCTTTTTATACATTAATTGAGTTTCTGGGCATTTAATGTGCATAATTCAAATTTGAACTACAAGCACAGGTTTTTTAATTCGTATAATTCCAAAACACGCCTAAAAATCATGAAACTTGGCATGGTCTCATGACATGGCACCAACATGCTGTGGTAATTTTTCTATCCGATTTGCGAAGGTGCCCACATTAACAATCAACAAAGTCATTTTGGAACAAGTGTTGTCACGTTACAAATCGGAAACACAAGTATTATTGAAACCATGGGCGTTCGACTTACCAATTACGTGCGTCCAGGCGTCCCCTTTTTTATTGGCTAGGAGGTCCCGTGTGGGGTAGCTTTGAGTACGGGAGGCGTGCGATCAGACCCCTGCGCGTGCTCATCGGGAGGAGAGCCCTTTAACCGCTACCCGACGTGCACCTCCCACCCAACCTCTCCATTAGTGGCGCCCGAACACCTATTCTACGGCGTGGCTATATGTCTCACTGGACTGAGATTTAAGAGAGAGAAATGAAAATCTGAAAACAAAGTTTTGCACGGATCTTGATGTAAGATCCGACGGACCTATATAGCATCGACTGCGACTTATAGCAAGCATGATGAATATAAGGACGATGACATTGGATAATAATTGTCTTACATATTTAGAAACATAATAAAAAAAGCCACATGCGGCAATGCCCGAAATACACAAGGGAAAAAGAAGAAGGAAGACAACGATCTGGCTCGCTGATCTCTACTTTCTTGATGTGTTGCTGCAGGCTGCGGGAACTAGTCTCCGCGGCGAGCGGCGATGAGCTCTTTATTGTCCTCAAGATGCTGCTTGAGAGCATCCACAGATTCCTCCACCATCCTTCTGCGCTCGATGCGAAGCATGGCATTCTTGTCCATAAGTTTCTCGATGATGATGCCGGTCCTCTTCAACAAGGTAGTGGTCTACTCCTGCTACTCCGCATTGCCGACGATCTTCGCCCTCAGCAGGTCGTGCTCGGCCCGGAGCTTCGCATTGCTCTCATTTAGTTGCCGGATGACATCGGTAGACTGTTCAAACGAGGCTTTCAGGTCATCCTGCAACCTCGCCCACCTGGAGATCTGATCCATCTGCCTAAGGTCGATGACACGTATGCACCTTTAAGAGTCGTCGCCCGCCCGCGAGACATTTTCCCAAGCTGCCGCGGTGCGGGAGGACATCTCTACTACATTCGCGGTGCGGTGGGACATCTCTTCTGCTTCCGTGGTGCGGCCAGACCAGTCTGCTACATCGACGGCGTAGCGGGTCCTCCGTGCTGCTTTGGCGGGGCGGCAGGACCTCTCTGCTGCTACGGCCATGCGGTACGACATGTTGGCTACTTTCGCGACGAGGTGGGACATCTCTCGTGCTTCCGCTTCCAGGCTCGCCTCTCCCTGGTGGCAATCTCTCGACCCAGAACTCACGCTGGCCATGGCGGACGCAAGGGAACGATGATGAATGACTTGTTTGTTTTTGACTTTTTGTGGATGAGGAGTTGAGGAGGAATGTGGAGTCATCTTGGAGTAGTAGTATTTATAACTGCGTTGTAATACGCTCCTAAGTGGGAAACCGTTTTGGTTTTGATCGGTGTGAATAGGTTTGCAATTCGGAATGTGACGGGACGCGGCCTCCCCGTTCTTCAAAAAAAATTGTGATGGGACGCATGCTCAAAATTTACTGACGGTTATAAGTGCGGCACTATTCCTGAAAGGCGTAACGTGGGCACGTATGCCTTCTCGGCCGCGTACGTGGCATTTGCACCATAGGGTGCACCGCAATAGGCAATGTCAACACACGTCTTGTTCCAACAACCATGCGCGCTCGTTATTACGATCGCACACGCTTCTTTTAATTAGAATGGGTGTGTCCATCTAGCGCACACACGTTGATCTATCTAACTATTTTAGTTTGTTGTGGCTAATTGCAAATAGCTCATCCATGTGAAGTGTATGCCATCAATCGCAGACACTTTGATCTGGCTTACCGTTTCTGTTCTGTTGCCTAATCGCAAATAGTTAATCCTTCTGAAGTGTATGCCCTCAATCACACACATCTTGATCTGGCTGACCATTTCTCTTGTGTTGCCTAATCACAAACAGTTCATCCGAGTGAACCGTATGCTCTATATCACACACCTTCATCTGGCTGCCTGTTTCTTTTGTGTTGCCTAATCGCAAATAGTTCATCTGAGTGAACCGTATGCCGTACATCACACACGCCTTCATCTGGCTACCCGTTTCTTTTGTTCCTCCTCAACAAAAACGGTTAATTGAACTGAACCGTATGCCCTCAATCACACACGCAACTAAAATATGAACCGTGTTTGATGCATCCTCCATTGCAAACGTTTTGCACCTTTTTTGATGTTTTTTTACACCACTGTTTGCGATTATGGCATCTCACACAGTATCATCGAAGGGTCTCTGATGTAGTGTCGCATTAGCAGTATCCTACAGTAGTGATAGAAGATTAACTCATGATCCTAGTTGATTGTGCATTTGCATTCGAAAGCAAATTTTAAATAGTGCACAAATTTAGGGGAGCTCTTGCTTATGACATACTTCTCAAAGTGACGATGTATTTCAATCTTATTATCATTTGTCGAAGCTTTGATCTATACGTTGTCATCAATTACCAAAAAGGGGGAGATTGAAAGTTCAACTATCCCTGGGTGGTTTTGGTAATTCCTAACAACATATAGCTCATTGAACTAATGCTCTTTCAAGATGATCATTTCATAAAGTTTAATGATTGGCATGGCATTAACTAGGAATTTGGACCCCTCAAAATGCTAAGGACACATATTGGCAAAAGGTCAAGACTCTACATTTACATTTTAGTGATCCAAGATCACATTGAGTCCATAGGAAAAGCCAATACTATTAAAAGGGGATGAGGTGTTGCTTAATGGCTTGCTTGCTCAAAATGCTTAGTGATACGCTCCAAAAGACCTCAACCACTTTCTCATATCCACATTAGTCCCAAACCAAAAGTCAAACTCGGCCCCACCAATTTGATCTATCTGGTGCCACCGAGTTCATTTGACATAGCCATAGCCAGAAACCCTAATCAGTTTGGTCTCACCGATAGGGATCTTAGTCTCACCGAGATGGGATTGCAAACTCTCTATTTCCATTCGTAATGTTTCGGTCTAACTGAAATGAGCGATCGGTCCCACCGAGTTCGCAATGCAAACTCTCTGTTTCCTTTTCGTAACATTCCGGTCTCATCGAAATGAGCGACCGGTCCCACCGAGTTTGCCTGACCAACTGTCTGTTTGCCTATTATAGAAATTGGTTCCACTGACTTCATGTGATTGTTCTCACCAAGATTACGTTATGCCCTAACCCTAATGAAATCGGTGCCACCAAGTTGATCATATCGGTCCCACCGAAAAGCCTAACGATCACATTTTAAACTGAATCGGTCTGACCGAGTTTGTGTATTCGGTCTCACCGAGTTTGGTAAATTGTCTGTAACGGTTAGATTTTGTGTGGAGGCTATATATACCCCTCCACCCATCCTCCATTCATGGAGAGAGCCATCAGAACGTGCCTACACTTCCAGTATACATTTTCTGAGAGAGAACCACCTACTCATGTGTTGAGACCAATATATTCCATTCCAACCACAAGAATCTTGATCTCTAGCCTTCCCCAAATTGCTTTCCACTCAAATCATCTTTCCACAAAATCCAAATATGTGTGTGAGAGAGAGAGAGTTGAGTGTTGGGGAGACTATCAATTGAAGCACAAGAGCAAGGATTTCATCATCAACACACCATCTATTACCTTTTGGAGAGTGGTGCCTCCTAGATTGGTTAGGTGTCACTTGGGAGCCTCCGTCAAGATTGTGGAGTTGAACCAAGGAGTTTGTAAGGGCAAGGAGATCGCCTACTTCATGAAGATCTACCCAAGTGAGGCAAGTCCTTCATGGGCGATGGCCATGGTGGGATAGACAAGGTTGCTTCTTCGTGGACCCTTCGTGGGTGGAGCCCTCCATGGACTCGCGCAACCGTTACCCTTCGTAGGTTGAAGTCTCCATCAACGTGGATGTACGGTAGCACCACCTATAGGAGCCACGCCAAAAATCTCCGTGTCTACATTGCGTTTTCCTCCCTCTAAAGTCCTCCCTTTTTCATTCATATGCAATGATTTACATTCCGCTGCTATACTCTCATACTTGCATGTGTAGGTCGATTGCTTGACTTGTGCTAAGTTGCTAAAATTTGCCAAGACTTAAAATTGGGAAAAGGCTAGATTTTTATTTGGTCAAGTAGTCTAATCACTCCCCTCTAGACATACTTTCAATCCTACAATTGTATTGGGTGTGTTGGGGACACAAGAGACTCTTTGTTATTTGCTTGCATGGTTGTTTGAGAGATACCTTCTTCATCCTATGGCTCCCACGGATTGATAAACTTTAGGTCATCCAATTGAGGGAAATTTTCTACTGTCGTACAAAACTCTGCGCTTGGAGGCCCAACATGAGTCTACAAGAAGAAGGTTGCGTAGTACACATCAAGCTCTTTTCTAGCGCCCTTGCTGGGGGGTTAGTGCTTGAAGTTATATCTTTAGATCTTGCAATTGAAATCTTTTAGTTTCGTGTTTTATCACTAGTTGAGTCTATATATAAAAGAAAACTACAAAAAATGGAATTGAGGTTGCCTCATATATCTTCTTAATGTCTTTCATGAAAATAAGGATCCCGATAATTGTGCCAAAGTGTTAGAAGAAGAATGCATTAAAATATTTGGCATGAAATCTTTGAATGATGAGCATGATTGCAATGTTGTTAGTATCAATTCTTTGAGTATCCATAGTACTAATGATGATGGCACTAGTCATGATAAAAATGTTTCTTATAAGCATGTCGATTTTTGTGGAGTGCATAGAGTTTGCAGCTATATAACAAAAAGGGAAGATAGATTTTGCAAGAGGCATAAGTAGTAGACGTCAATTACTAGTAGTACTTTAAGTTTGTACTATCTATTATTAACGTACAATGTCGGTAAGTGCATCCTTTGAGGGCTTTGAGATTTGATTAGCATGTGTTCACTAAAGTTTTGTAGCTTTACCCCGGCCCCAAATACTACTAAAACGTCCGCCCGCAGCCACCGGAGGAGACTAGAGCTGGCCGCAGCTGGTTTCTAGTTCCACCTCGCCGCACGAGTTGGCCGCACACCGGCTTAAATTGCTGCGCCAGCAGATGGTAGCAAGATTCTCTCTTGTTGCATAGGATCAAATCTGGCTACGCGAGCGAGGTAGGTTGACACTTGATTGCATTTCATAAACCGATGATTGCTCATCGGGTGTCACCTTGCCTCGTTCATGTACATCGAATAATCCTGATACAATGAAAGAGATTTTTGAAATTAGGTGCGGTTGGAGATACTGATAGATATAAGAATTATTAGAAGATCACAAAACACATGGTTTCTATGGCGTACCTATGTGCGTGTTTTTGCGTTAATGATCCATAAGTCAGTTACCTGTGCAATGTTTCCTAATAAACCAGGTGTACCATTGACCGAAAAAATCAACTACACGTGTACATTTTTTTGGAGACAGGATCTGCCAATTTTCTCTTTTTTTGAACACGAGTATTTTACGCAGTTCGTTAGTGTTATGTGTTTCCCCGCCCAAGTTTCAAGTTGCACAATGAAATTTTCACTAGGCGCGCGATTTCGGAATTTATTCCTCCAACCACATCCCCTCCCATCAAATTTCCTCAGTATCTCCCCCTCCCCCTCCCCCTACCGGCAACTCAAACCACCGTCGTCGCAACCACAGCTTCAACCACATCTACGTTCTGCTTGGATCCAATCAGGTAACCCAACGATCTCTATCACGACCCTGGCCTGATTGCTTACATGGCACCTGCGAAACGTCCTCATGCCTCCAAATCCCCACTGCCCCTACCTCCAGAGCATCGCTGCTCAAGCCCAACCACATATCACGTGGAGGTCGAGGAGCTGATGGCGCTCCATGGCGCGCTGGCCACTCTGCATGTTGACCCAAAGGAACACTTCGCCTCCGCCACCACCGACATGGTGCAGGCTCTGGCCCAGATGAAGTGCCCTAGCAACTACCCCCAGGACTTAACATGTATGATCTGACCAGCTCAATCTTACCAATACCACTGGCAAAGGCTATGTTTTGTACGGTTGATGTATTAAGCATGTTCGTGCCTTGTTTATTTCAGCACTGCACACTGTGTGATGTTCAAGTATTAACTGTCCATCTCATTTTCACCAATACCAGGAACAAACTTACAATACATGACTCAGGATATCACTAGATATGCTGCCCATTTGCTATTTTTTATGGATTCTAACCCTGTTGTACTTAACATGCCTCTCCATGTACTTACGCAGGGTCATAATGGCCGATGCTGTTGTCTGCCTTCGAGTTTACCTGCATCCCATGTCTTACAGTATTTCACATCATTTGTGCAATTCAGTTTAACTTCTAACATTTACTGGTTGCCTGTAGGTACACATGTCAGCGGCAATGTTCCATGCTTCGACCCGGAGGAACAACTCACCTCCGCCGCCACTGACTTTGGGCGGGCTCTGGCCAAGATGAAGTGCCCCAGCAACTGCCTCTCGGGACTTACCTAGTATGTACTCACTAGTTCAATCTTACCAATACCAGTTGCAATTAATGGCTATGTTTTGTATGGTCGATGTATTAAGCATGTTGTACTAAACATGCCTAACATGTTTTAGCTACTTTCCTTACCATTTTAAAGACAACTGGGCCATTCTCTGCTCTGGCAGCACCTGCCTTGTGATGTTTACACTACTTCAGGAAGCTGCTAAGGCGACACTACGACCAGAGACCCTTCGATGAAACTGTGTGCGATGCAATAATCACAAACGATGGTGTAAAAACCCCATCAAAAAAGGTGCAAAACGTTTGCGATGACGGATGCATCATACATGGTTCAGATTTTAGTTGCATGTGCCTTACAAGGCATACGGTTCAGTTCAATTAACTGTTTGTGATGAGGCAACACAAAAGAAATGGGTAGCCAAATGGAGGTGTGTGCGATATACATCATACGGTTCACTCGGATGAACTGTTTGTGATTAGGCAACATAAAAGAAACGGCCAGCCAGATCAAGGTGTGTGTGACATATGGCATGCGGTTCACTCGGATGAACTGTTTGTGTTGAGACAAGAGAACAAAAACGGTCAGCCAGATTAAGGTGTGTGCGATGTACAACATACGGTTCACTCAAATGAACTGTTTGTGATTAGGCAACACAAAAGAAACGGTCAGCCAGATCAAGGTGTGTGGGATATACGGCATGCGGTTCACTCGGCCTTGTCGTCAGTGTGTGACCTCTGTGGCAACCGTTCGCTCCCCACTAGACTCTTCTTGTACCGTGGCAACTATCCACCACCTCTTCACCTTCCCCTCTCGATTTGGAACTATTGTTGCACGCTCTTCCTCCCTCCATTTGTCTTCATCCTTCCTTCTGCCACTGTTCGATCATCTTCTCCATGGAGGGAACAGGCCGGAAACGACCTTCTTGCCCCGATCTGAAAGATGACATGGTGGAGGAACTCATTGATCAGTGCGATGTCATCACCACGGCTAGCATGGAAGGTTCATTCAAGACCATTCTCTACTCAACTAATAACATCATTACAAGCAACCCAAGGGTCCAGGAGCGGTTTGATCTCCCCTATCTTGTTCGCCATGACCCTGCTAACTGGCGCGGGGACGACGGAAGCCTCGCCTTGTGCAAGTTGATGCCGCTTGATAATGATATGTGTGATGTAAGGGCAAGGCTTGGGCAGGCGCAAATAAAGATTGGGTTGTTTATATTGGGTACAACTACGAGTGGGAACTTGTGAATGTGTACACTTGTCACCGGGATCTACTTCCAAAAATGTCAGACTGCCCAGAGGTTGAGCACACAGATGATCTACGTGAGTTCAAATACGATCATGCTAACTGTCGTCTACAGAAGATATCAATTTGTCGAGTTCCCAACCGCCCTTGGGATTACACGAACTATGAAGTTGTTGCCATCTTCGACAAGCTTGTTACCTTCCTTACTTCCACGCCTCGATGGATATTGCTCAAAAATCAATTTTTGTACACGGATGAGTACTGTGATGCAATTCAATACGAGGGTCTTGTGTTTGCTGCCACCACTTGTGGAATTGTTTTTGCATGGAATCATCATTCTTTCGGTACGTTTGTCTTCCACCGTAATTACAATTGTTTCATCCACATGCATGCGGGTTAGCTAGTTTCCCTTTACTAATTAATTAACCTTCTTGTGTTTCCAAGGTCCTATGAACATTCCACCACCTATACTTGAAAATTTTTATAACCAAGGGGGAGATGACGATGCTGATGATCACGAGCATGAGGACTCATATACTCAGTGGCGCCTGGCAACTTATTCCGATGGATCACCTCTTCTTGTCTGTATAGATGGCACTGCTGATGTTACTAAGGAAGCAGGTGTTGTATTGCATGGTCGCACTCTCCGGACCTATTCCAACATCCGTTGCAGGGTATTCAGGATGGATACTAGTGTACTAGCACCAACACCTTCTCCCTGGTACAATATTGAAAGTCTTGGAGGAAACTCACTCTTCCTTGGACAAAACTATCCAATGATGGTGGAAGGAGATCCAGCTGCTGTTGACACAACATTACTACCATTTATGAGAAGCAACTTATCTATACCTCGGACATTGCTATGCTTCCCTACCATCCCAATATGGGTCCTGACATAGGCCGCTTCAGCCTGGATGATCAGTCATGCGTTGGTCTCGAGATTGATAGTAGCTGGCCCTTCCCAGAGAATCACTTCTGGTTCAGAGCAAGTGTTTCCTGCGCCGACGAGTGGTTGAGCTGAAGTTCATTTCATCGCTTTGTTATTTGTTGTGTCAGAAAAACTTTACTTTACTAGAATGTTTTGTTGGAAATGATCTATAATTCAACGTGTATCCTTGTTGTCGTTGTGGGTTGATGACTTGTTATATGTAATCAATGGTACATTTGATATGCGTCCATCATCTCATGCCTACTAGTGGTGTACATATGAACAGTGCTAGTGATTTTAGTTGAAAAAATTAGATTGTGCTAGTGATTTTTAGCTGCATATTTTGACAAATCGCAGTGTTACAAGGTTGAAAAATTGCAATGTTACTAGGTAAACAAATGTCAATCTTTCCAGTTTGACAAATGGCAACATACCAAAAATGACAGATGCAAATCTTACCCAATTGTTTCTACGTGGTTGCACATGGGTCATGCAAAACAACCGTTTGCGTTGAAGGGATGCAGAAATCCTTCTTGGCACATTTTCCCTTGGCTTCTTGGGGAAGCTGTCAGTTTGCGTACGGGTGTTCTAACTAAAACGTTTGCGATGAGTGTTTTATATTTAAAAACCATTGAAGTTTTTTTCAAAACAAAATCATTTGATAAGTCTGTACACTGCGAATTTATATTCATATGATCGAGAATTTGAGATACAATATTAAACCCCCAAAAGAACTATTTCCAGCGGAGGCAGCGTGCCGCGCTGTCATTGTCATCCTCCGGTATGCCATTGTTGAAGTCTTCAAGGCGGTGCAAAATGTTCTTCACTTGTAAATCAAACATCATGTCATCGCTCGATCAACGGGCATGGCGCAGGAGGATGGCAACTGGCGCCGCTAAGAGGTAGCGGTTGACGGCAGTGTCCCATTCTGCTGAGGGGGGCACAGGCACGGGTCCGGCGGGTGCAGCCAAATGCACGGGGACTGGCACCGCGGTGGGTGGAGGGGCGCGTACGGGCAGGGGCACGGACGCGGAGGGTGCGCCCAAGCGCACGTTGGCCGGCGCCACGGTGGGTGGAGGGGCGCGCACGGGCACGAGCACGGGCGCTAGCATGTACACCAGCTTGCGCGGGTCCGCGGAGACCTTGGTGACGCCCACGGCTTCCAGCTCTGCGATAGTGCTCGACGACCATCTCGTCAAATTCTACGGGGATGGTCACTGGCACGGGCGCGGGATGGGAGCTGGGACGGGAGCGGGGGCAGCAACCGCCGCGACCAGCTCGTTCTGGGCCATGTCCATGAGGCCCCATTCCTCCTTATTTTGTATCTGCGCCATGGCAGATGATCATTCTACGCCATGGCTTTGGTGGAGGTCTGCGGGAGGGAGGGGAATGGGAGGCGAACAGTAAGGCCGCCCGTATTAAACAGCGGCTCATGCGCCATTAATGGAGAGGAAGGCGGGCGTCAATGGAAGTCAAAGGGCTTGCTTCCCAGTGAGCCTGCGTAGCGTACAGGTCGCACGTTTCCCGGTGATCCTATGCATTGGAGGACAGCTTGCACGCCTCTCGGTCAGCCTGCGCACCAGACTCTGCTCGCATGCCTCCCATTCAGTCAAGGTCAAGCAGCTGTCCGCACGGAACCTCCTACAACCATTAAAAAGAAGACACGTGGTGTCACGCGAATGGTTAACATAACACACACGATTTCAATTATACAACCATTTGAGATATTAAAGTGGCAGCTATTTTTTCAAAATGCCTTTGTTGGTTGTTATTCGAGTGTGCCTTCTCTCAAAATGGATACGAAAAATACCACAGCATGTCGGTGCCATTCCATTAAAGCATGCCAAGTTTCATGAATTTCAGACGAGTTTTGGATTTACTACATTTTAAAAACAAAGCATCTCAATGTTTTGCCGGCAATCAACGGTGCCCTGGTGTTTGAAATTCATTCCAATTTCTTCCATGGGACCTAAGCATGCACCCAAGGACACATATTTGAAATTTCAACCAATTTATATGCATTAGAGCATGTCCATGTAGTTCAAATTTGAATTATGCACATAAATGCATTGGAAACTCAAGTAATGCATAAAAATGTCCAAACGAATCCCAAGAAATCCCAAAAATTGACACAACACTCCTGTTGTTCTAAGTTGACACGAGCAATTTTTTGAAAGCAATTAGAGGCAATGGATATCGTTTCAACCCCAAAGGTGGGACGTTCCCTACCGAAACCATCACGCTTGTTGTGAGAAGCTCTGGTCTGTGAGAAGCATATCCCCAAACCTGCCCCAAATGGGACAAAAAATTTACCATGGCATGTTGATGCCGCTCCATGATAGCATGCCAAGTTTCATGATTTTTGGATGAGCTTTGGATTTACTAGAATTTAAAAACCAGGTATCTCAATGTTTGCGGCCGAGTGACCGTGGCAAGGTGTTTGGCATTCATTCCCATTTCTTGGATGGGTCCTAAGCATGCACCCAAGGACACAAATTTGATTTGTCAACCAATTTATATGCATTAGAGCATGTGCATGTAGTTCAAATTTGAATTATGCACATAAATGCATTGAAAACTCAATTAATGCATAAAAATGTCCAAAAAAACCTCGAAAAATCCGAAAAATTGACACAACACTCTAGTTGTTCTATGTTGACACGAGAATTTTTTTGAAAGAAATAAGAAGCAATGGATATCATTTCGTCCCGAAAGGTGGGACATTCCCTACCGAAACCATCCTGCTTATGGTGAGAAGCTCTGGTTTGTGAGAAGCATATCCCCAAACCTACCCCAAATGGGACAAAAAACTTACCACGCCATGTTGATGCCGCTCCATGATAGCATGTCAACTTTCATGAATTTTGGACGAGCTTTGGATTTACTAGAATTTAAAAACCAGGTATCCCAATGTTTGCGGCTGAGTGACCGTGGCAGGGTGTTTGACATTCATTCCCATTTCTTGCATGGGACCTAAGCATGCACCCAAGGACACAGATTTGTTTTTTCAACAAATTTATATGCATTAGAGCATGTGCATGTAGTTCAAAATTGAATTATGCACATAAATGCATTGCAAACACAATTAATGCATAAAAATGTCCCAACGAACCCCGAAAAATCCCAAAAATTGACACAATGGTACTGTTGTTCTATGTTGACACGAGAAAAAATTGAAAGCAATAAGAGGCAATGGTTATCATTTCGTCCTCAAAGGTGGGACGTTCCCTACCGAAACCATCTGACTTGTGTCAGGGTTCAAGAACAACACCTATGGGATCACAGGGAATACCTACTACGGTTGCTAGGGCGCGGGGCTGTAAAAAGAGCGGGTTTAGAAGATCAACTCGGGGGAATTTTATCCAAGTTCGGGCCGCAAGCGATGCGTAATACCCTTGTCATACTTTGGTGTATATTTGGTGTTCTTGAGATCTTGAACTAGCTGCGGTGCATGCCTAGCCCAAAAAGTCTGAATCCTTCCTCAGTACGCCTCGGGCCTCCTTCTATATGTCAAAGGGGCTGCCACAGCGGCACACATGAGGTGGAAAGTGTCTACAGTGTACAAGTCTATTCGTGACATCGTGGCATAAAACGCATTTAATGCATTACCGATGCGCCCCCCTTGCTTTGTCGGGGATGGCAAGGAAGCTCGTCTCGTCTGTCGCCGCCTCTCCTCGCTTCGACGCATGTCCAAGCTGACGAGGCATGCAGCGCCACGCTGGCTCGCTAGCTGCTGCACAGGTGCGGTGGCAGGGTCTTCACGAAGATCTGCATGCCACCATGCAAGTGCTTGCCTGGTTGGCCTAGAAGCTGCATGCTGCCACGTAGGCGCGTGCCTGGTTGGCAGGCTGGCTGCTGTGCCGGAACGGCCATGGGGCAGTGAAACCTGGATAAGTGCGGTCCTAGTTGTGACCCCGTAGATGTCCCCAACAAGGGTCTTGCCGAGTCCTAGCAAGGATTTTGCCGGTGTCTTGTGGGCGTCCCCGGCAAGGGTCTTGTTGGGGGGCCTTCGTCTTCTGGTTCTCGTCTAGTCTTGTAGCCATCTGTTCATCACAAAGATCTGCATGCCACCGTGCAAACGCTCCCAAGCCTTGGTCTTGACATTTTTGATGGCGTCATAATCCCCAGGCTCAAAGGTGGCGGTCTCGATGGCGTTAGGCAAGTTGCCCCGGCAAGGCTCTTGCCGAGGCAGCGTAGGTCTTCCCCGGCAACGCTCTTACCGAGGGAAACCCATCTTGTCCCTTTGCTCTTCGCGCCTCTGGCTTCAGCGCTGCTCGAGTAGTCATGTATCTTCGCTTCCTCTGCCCCGCCGATCATGGTCGCAGGTGCGGCCACACCTTCCCATGCACAAGTAAAGGAGTACAGAAGGACCCTACTTTTGTACACCGACAGGAGCCCCCGGGCTTGGGCCGCGCTTATGCGCAAAGCGTTGTCGGGCAAGGCCCAGAACGGTGCACGGGCATGCATGTCAGAGTTTTACTGTGGTAACTCCTTCGCCAGTTGCGCTTCCCCACGACCCATGTTGAATGCGTGACGTGGGGGTCACGCGTGGGGCAGTTGCAGCATGCGTGCGTCACACCATGGTGAATATTAAAGAGGTGGCCCACGTCTTCCCCATAAAAAGGAGGAAGCCGCAGGGGCGCGACTCATTTACTAAGTGGACTCAGGTCACGGCCTTTAAGGCGCTCGCACCCCACGACCATAGGATGGAAAACGGTTGCTTCACTTGTCTCCTCGATTCCGGCTCGCTCGCCACATGTCTTCCATACCTCAAGGAGGGTAGGTGATGGATACGGAGGGCACACGCCTTAAGCCGAGGAGGGAATCCTGGTCGTCGTTGATTGGAGCAGCGGGGCGGTCTAGATTCCCCGTGCCTCTGGCGACCGGATTGGTTGAGTGGGGCGGCTGCCCTTAGATTGGGGGGGGGGTGAGCCCCAGTCCTGCCCCCTTATAAGAAGGGGAGAAAGGATGGCATCCTTCAACATTCATATCCTTCCAGCCTGACTCCTTCCTTCCCTTCGCCATGGCAATAAGTCGTGTCAACGCTTCAATGGCAGCGACGAGGGCCTCTGCTCAACAACGCCCCCCCTCCCCAGGAGCTCATGGTGGCGGAGCCCGCTGCGAGAGTAAGAGGGAGGGGGTGTGGCCGAGGCCGTCGTGGCGCTCGGGGGAGAGGAGGACGGGGCGGCGCGCCGGCCGCGCCTCCGCCAGCGGCTCCTCCCCCAATGAAAGGCCATGTTGGAGACCAGCCCCGTGAGTTCTTCATCAAGCTATATAAGCTTGTGCATGACCACCTTCTCCTTCCCACTTCGTTCGCTCGAGAGACTGAGGTCGACCCACCATAGGCCTTGAGGCTGCATATGAGGGGCTGCAGGAATGGCAGCATGCGGGTTGACGTCGACTTCCCCACCCCTCATGTCATGTATCTCTGCCGTGGGTGGAAAACCTTCGCCCGTGCCCATAGCCTATCAGAGGGGCTCGTCCTCCACTTCAAATTGATGGAGAACGGCCTGCTCTCCGTCAAGGTTTTTCGGCACTTGGGAACTCGCCTAAGGTGTTGCACAGAGAGCTCCACCAACAACGAAACCTCCTCGTCGGGCAAGAGTGATGAGGAGGACAGCGACATCAACGACGAGGGCATCAAGCCGATGGACTCCGACTCCTCCAGCTGACAGCATCGCCCCCTCCCTTGGCCACGCACTTGCTGAGTGTCTTCCTCGTCAAGCTCTCCATCGGCGCATTCCCTGTCGCCTCCTCTTTGCTTTCACTTGCCACACCTGGGAGGACAGGAGCAAGAACGGAGATCAAGGGGCACTTATCTTTCTTTTAAATTGTAGGCACTTGACAAATCTTAATGTCTAGACAATGTAATCTCTCGAGCCCATGCTTGTGTCCTGTAACCTTCGTACTTTGTATCAGCATGTTAATGAAAAAGGTTAGCCTTGCCGGGAACCCGCGCACGCGTACGTTCGTGCAGAGGTGAAGCGCCTCCTTAATGTAAATAAGCGAGTCCTCCCAGCAAGCTGTCCTGCCGATACCCTCTGCGCCTGTCGGAGAATCACATCTGCTAGGATACAGGCAAAGGGTCTAGCCCCCCGTCCACCTCCCCTTAGAAAGGGCTACCACAACCACTCTGACCGAAGCAGCGTTCGATGTCGGGAATGGGGGCACCCGAGTTTTTTTTAAAGGAGAGTGGCGAGGTTTTCCAACGCACAAGTCACAGGTTACGAAAACGAATGGACAAGAGGTAAACTTTATCTGCTTGGTTTGCCGGGCGGTCTTCTTAGCTTCCCGCCGGAGCCGGGTCCTTGGCGGGATTGTGCGTTCTTGCCGTAGCTAGAAAGAAGAGAGGGAAAGAGCATGGAACCTTGGCGGTCCACAGATACTTGCTGGAATCAAATAGCAATACAATACCCTGGACAAGCATGCATATATGTATATACCTAAACATGGAAATAAACAAGAAACTATACATGCTAAGGGATTCCTTTCCCCGATTGTGCACAGGGTCCGCGCCTGGCTCTGTACATTGGGTTACATGCCTTGCTGGCAGGGCTAGTACAAAATGGGGGTTGCCGGGGCTCCCGGCAACCACACCTTAGGGGTAAAACTTGCGAAGATGTTTGATATTCTAGGAATTGCTCACCGGAATGCCATCTTTGGTCTGCAGGCGGACTGTGCTAGGCCTGGTGACTCGTATTACTCGATAAGGCCCTTCCCACTTCGGCGTCAACTTGTTTGAATCGTTGGCAGATTGAATTCACCGAAGAACAAGGTCGCCTTCCTCAAGGCTTCGGGCGTGAACTTTGCGGTTATGGTAGTGGCGCAAGGCTTGCTGGTTGCGAGCGGCTCGCACAACAGCTTGAAGACAATCTTCCTCAAGGAGCGTCGTGTCATCTTGGCGCAACTGCTGTTGCTCAATCTCATCATAAGCGAGCACTCGAGGTGACCCGTATATGAGTTCCATGGGGAGAACTGCTTCTGCCCCGTATACTAGGGCAAAGGGCGTCTGGCCAGTGGCTCGATTTGGTGTCGTCCTAATTGACCAAAGAACCGTTGGCAACTCATGAATCCAGTGCCTTCCGCACTTGCGCAACCTGTCAAAAGTTCTATTCTTGAGGCCTCGTGACACTTCTGCATGGCTGTTACTTCTAGGATGAGCAACAGAAGCAAAATAGACCCTGTCGCCGAGGTCCTAAATGTACTACATGAAGATGCAGGTTGTGAACTGCGTGCCGTTGTCGGTAATGACTCTGTTCGGCACACCGAAATGGCAGACTAGTCCCTTGAAGAACTTGATCGCTGACTGTGCTGTCACCTTTCGCACCGGTTCCACTTCCGGCCACTTTGTGAACTTGTCGACCGCAATGTACAAGTACTCAAAGCCCCCAACAGCACAGGGAAAGGTGCCCAGTATGTCGAGCCCCCAGACTAAAAATGGCCAAGAAAGAGGGATTGTTTGAAGGTCTTGGGCTGGCCGATGGAGCTTCTTTGAATGTAACTGGCACGCTTCACACTTGGTTACTAGTGCAGTCGCATCCTGGAGAGCGGTGGGCCAGAAGAAACCTTGCTGGGACGCTTTGCCGGCAAGGGCTCTTGACCCTATGTGGGAGCCACACATGCCTCCATGTATCTCTACCAACAGCTCCAGTCCGTCCTCCTGAGGAATGCACCTTAGTTTCACGCCGTTCGGCCTCCTTCTGTATAGGGCATCATCCACAAACTGGTACATACTGGACCGATGGGCTACTTTCTCAGCTTCTTCCTGTTCTTCAGGGAGTTCCCCTGTTTGGAGGAAATGGACGGTGTGCTACGCCCATGCCGGAGCCTTGGTCTGGACGGCAAGGACTAAAGGCTCGTCTATGGCTGCAGGGGCAACTGCCTCTACAGCCAAAGCTTGAGGCCCTGCCGGAGGTTGCTGCTCCCCAGCGGGTCTGGGGCGCCTGGCAACGTCCTTGCCGGTGACTCCTGGGAGCTCAGCCGGAAAGTACTTGCCGAGGCCCTCCTTCCTTCGCTTGTTATGTGCTGTTGATGACTCAACGGATGGCTGGGTTAATTGAAGCACAAAGGTACCTGGTTCCACATGCAACTTCAGGGTAGCGCGCTTTGACAGGTCGTCGGCAATGGTGTTCTCTGCTCGGGGAACATGCTCTGCTTGTAGACCATCAAAACGCTCCTCCAACTTCCTAACCTCATCCACATAGGCCTCCATCAGTGGGCTCTAGTAATCTTTGTTGACTTGCCTGATGACGAGCTCCGGATCACCTTTGATGATGAGCTTCATGATTCCGAGGTCTGTCGCGATCCTGAGATCGGCAAGCAATCCCTCCTACTCCGTCGTATTGTTCGTTGATTTTTCCGAGGAAAGTGCATCTGGACCATGTACCTGAGGCGCCTTTCGGTGGGTGCGACGAGTAAAACACCGGCACCAGAGCCTTGCAATGAGAAGGCTCCATCGAAGTACATGATCCAATCACGACTCGTCTCCTTGCCGGGAATGGTAGTCTCTTGAATCTCTTCATCGGGCATTGATGTCCATTCTACTATGAATTCTTCCAAAGCTCGGCTCTTGATTGTCGAAGTACTCTCAAACTTGAGGCCAAAGCTCGACAGTTCCAAATCCCATTCCACAATCCTCCTAGTTGCATCCGGGTTGTGCAAGATTCATTGCAAAGGGAGGCGGGTGAAGACGGTGATCTTGTGTGCTTGGAAATAGTGACACGACTATCTCAAGGCCATAAGGAGGCCGAAAAGCAGCTTCTGCATACCAGAATATCTTGATCTAGCCCCCTGCAAGAGGGAGTTGACAAAATAAATTGGGTGCGGCATCACCTTCTTCTTCTGTTCAACTTTGCCCATCTGCATAGAGGCTGTCTCACCGGCACCGGGCCTTGCTAGGGGGTCGCCTTGCCGGTGCCAGGCCCTGCTGGGGGAAGCCCCGGCCCATCATCCGACGGCTCCGATGCTGCTACCGCCTCTTCCCAAATTTCCCTCTGTGCCACCAGCGCGGCACTGACCACTTGATTTGTTTCTTCTAAATATAGCAGCAACGACTCTTGTGGTTTAGGCATGACTAGTATTGGCGTGGAGGAGAGGTACCTCTTCAAGTCCTGCTGTGCCGCCTCTGCCTCCGGAGTCCATTTCACTGGACCCGCCTTTTTCAGAACTTTGCAAAGGGGGACGGCGCGCTCAGCAGACTTGGACATAAACCTACTTAGGGCGGCAAAGCAGCCGGCGAGCCTACGGACGTCTTTGACCCGTCTCGGCGCCTCAATCTGCTCAATTGCTTTGATCTTGTCGTGATTTACTTCGATTCCGCGTTGAGACACAAAGAACCCAAGAAGCTTTCCAGATGGGACACCGAACACACACTTCTCTGGGTTGAGCTTGAGTTTGATCTTGCACAGATTTGCAAATGTTTCTTCCAGATCTTGCACGAGCGTGGCCCTGTCCTTGGTTTTGACCACTATATCATCCATATAAGCTTCCATGTTCCTATGCAGCTGGGGCTCAAACCCAATTTGGACCGCTCGGGTAAACGTTGAACCATCACTCTTCACCCCGAAAGGCATTCATACAAAACAGTATGTACAACAAGGGGTGATGAACGCGGTCTTTTCTTCGTCTTCCTTCATCATGAAAATCCGGTGGTATCCTGAATAGGCGTCGAGGAACGACAACAGGTCACACCCGGCAGTGGAGTCCAAAATCTGGTTGATGTGTGGCAGAGGGAAAGGATCCTTTGGATAGGCTTTATTGATATCCGTGTTGTCAATACACAGCCTCCATTTCCCATGGCCTTATGCACCACCATTGGATTGGCCAACCACGTGGGGTGGAGTACTCCTCTAACCAGGCATGCTGCCTCCAACTTCCTGATCTCCTTGATGATGAACTCTTGTCGCTCCAAAGCTTGCTTCCCGACCTTCTGCTTGACGGGCCGTGCATGAGGACAGATAGCAAGATGGTGCTCAATCACCTCCCTGGAAACGTCGGGGATGTCGGATGCTTTCCATCCAAACACGTCGACATTCGCCCACAGGAAGGTGACGAGCGGGCTTTCTTAATTGCTGTCCAAGGTGGAGCTTATGGTAAAAGCCCTGCCCGTGCCGTACCCCCTTGATGGGCACCCTCTTGGTCTCTAGTGGTGCCGCCCTGGATTTCTTGCTCTTGCTGGTTGAGCTCTCTGACACGTCCTCGATGGGAGCACCGCACTCTGAAGAGGTGCGCTTGCCAGAGTGGGTGCAGGAGGTCTTGCCAGAAGAGGTCTTGTCGGTTTTCTTCCCTCCCGGGGTTTCAGCGGCAGGAGCAAGTGCCTTGGCAGCTGTTGCTGCAACTGACTCCTAGTAGAGTTGGTTGGTGCAGATGAGCGTGTCTTTCTTGTCGGAGGGGACGGTGATGATGGTCAGCGGCCCGGGAATCTTCAACGTGTTGTAGGCGTAATGTGACGCCACCATGAACTTGGCCAGCGTTGGGCGACCAAGGATCCCGTTTTAGGGCAAGGGGATCTTGGCGACATCAAAGACGATCTTCTCGGTCCTATAGTTCTGCTCGCCCCCGAATGTAACGAGCAACGTAATTTTACCTTTCGGCTGACTCCTCCCCGGGTTGACCCCTTGAAACGTGTCTGTTTCATCGAGGTCTCCATCACGGATTTGGAGTCTCTTGATCACAGCAGGCGAGATCAAGTTCAGTCCGGCTCCACCATCGACTAGCACTTTTGTTACCTTGAGGTTGCGTATTGTTGGTGAAACCAACAATGGGAAACACCCGACCGTAGTTGTGCGATCAGGGTGGTCCTCTGTGTAAAAAATGATTGGGGTGTTGGACCACTTTAGTGGCTTTTAGGCATCGATTGATGGTTCCACCGCGGTAATCTCACGCGCCCACTGCTTCAGTTGGCGGTGAGAGGTGTGCAACGTGGCGCCACCGTTGACGCACATGGCCTCCGTAGCTTTCTGGAACTCGTGCGCGCCGGACTCATCATCCCCATCATGATCATCATCTTCCTCCTTATCACGGCCCCGAGCGGGCCTCTCTTGTTGATTATCCTTGCCACGGTGACCTCCTTGGGCGCCATGCTTCTTGCCAGATCCCTCAGCACCATCCTAACCCTTCTCCTTGTCCCGCCTTTCATATTCAGCATTTTTGCTTTTCTGCAAGTAGCTCAACCTGTCGGCTGTTCTGGAGGTCATGGCCCTTGGTGCGATGGATCTTGTAATACTGCTTGTCGGAGCCCCCTGGCTTGTCGGCAGCCGCCAAGGCCCAGCGGGCGGCGCACCCAGCAACTTCCTTGCTAGGGTCGTCTGCCTTGGCCTTCTTGGCGATGCTGGGGTCGCCAGATCCCTCAATGGTAAGCACAGTCTTGCCCTTATGCTTCCTGTTGCGGCGTCACCCCTTCTTTGTCGGGGCGACGACGTCTTCAACCATGGAGTCAGTTTCCGCGCCGGCGTCCTCGCTGGGGTACTTCCTTCCATCCTCAGCCCGAGCACATCTATCAGACAGAACATAAAGTTCAGCTACATCCTTAAACTTGTTCATCGCCAGCTCTTCGCGCATCTTGCGGTTGCATACATTCTGATGGAATGCACTGATGACAGCGGCGGGGTGAACATCCGAGATGGTGTACTATACACGGCTGATCCTTTGTATGTATTTGCGCAGGGTCTCGTCGTCCTTCTGGGGGATGACATGCAGATCACTTGCCTGGCCAGGAGCTTGGTGGCCTCCGGTAAAGACGCCATCAAACTCATGGCATAGATCTGACCAAGAAGAGAGAGAGAATCCACTGGCAGGTGCATCAACCATGACATGACGTTGGGTTTAAGCACCAACTGAAAGTAGTAGGCGAGCACCTTGTTGTCGCGAGCCCCGACGGCTTGCATCGTGATGGTGTAGATGTTGAGGAACTCCGACGGGTGAGTCTTGCCATTGTACTTTTCCCCAACATCACGATTGAACGTGCGGTTCTGAGGGCCACTGGAACTGCTGCAACTCTCAGGTAAAGGCTGGACAACCCACCTTGTAAGGCAGGTCGCTAGAGGCCCCCGACGCTGGGTGGTCCATAGTAGGCCCCGCACGCCGATCTGACTGTTGGCGCGCTTCCCGCCGTCGCTCGATGGTGGTTCGAGCATCTTCCCGAGCTCTCTCTCGAAGGACTCGACGTTGGTCACAATGGGGTCGCGGGATGGACGACGCTGTGGAAACATTATCGCAGGCATCAGCCCGACAAGCCGGCGGCTGCTGCTGCTGGCGTAGGGGAGGAGAGTGCACCGTGGTCGCAGCACCCCTAGTCTTCCCACCTCCGGCATGCACCGCCTCTACAGAACATCGGCATGAAGGTCCCTCTAACTTCGGTTCATCTTTGTTGGTGAAGCTGATGAGGCTCCGTATGGTGGCTCTCCACTCGTCTAGCTTCTCCAGGGCAGGCAGAAAGTCGAGGAGCAGTTGCACACGCGCGAACGCTTCTGCTGGCATGGGTGGCGGCGACAGCTGCGTGGACCGTGACGCGCTCCAACTTCTAACCACGTTAGAAGGATCTCTATCACGGTCTCGTGGTTGCACGGCGGCCTGATGCGTCCTAAGAAGGGCTCTTCCCGCGCGGCATCACGGTGTCACGGTGTTATCCATCACGCGCGGCCTGGGAAGGTCGCAACGCGAACGCCGGCTGGGGCGTACGGCAGGTCGCCAAGCCGCTTGTGGGCAGCACAGCCCCGCCTCCGGGCCCAACGACGTGCGGCTCGTCCTCTTGGACCCAAATGACGCCGCTGGCCTGGCTCCGATTTCCAGAGTGTCATGGATACTCGCGGGCCGCGCCTCCATCGCCGCCCGTGGCCACTCCATCCCCGCCCGTGGTGGTGCGGACGGGCCGGCTCCGGATGACCCGATCGCTATGATCCCCTTCTTCTTGGGGTCCATGGTGATGATGAAGTCGATGCGCTAACTTCCAAACCGGATTTTCATAGCTTGCGCCCATACTTGGCGCGCCAAAGATGTCGGTTTTCAAGAACGACACCTATGGGATCACAGGGATGTTGGGGAACGTAGCAGAAATTCAAAATTTTCCTACGTGTCACCAAGATCTATCTATGGAGAAACCAGCAATGAGGGGAAGGAGAGTGCATCTACATACCCTTGTAGATCGCTAAGCGGAAGCATTCAAGAGAACAGGGTTGAAGGAGTCGTACTCGTCGTGATCCAAATCACCGGAGATCCTAGTGCCGAACGGACGGCACCTCCGCGTTCAACACACGTACAGCCCGGTGACGTCTCCCATGCCTTGATCCAGCAAGGAGAGAGGGAGAGGTTGAGGAAGACTCCATCCAGCAGCAGCACAACGGCATGGTGGTGGTGGAGGAGCGTGGTACTCCAGCAGGGCTTCGCCAAGCACCGCAAGAGACGAGGAGGGAGAGGGGTAGGGCTGCGCCAAGAAGGAGAGGAACTCGTGTGTCTTGGGCAGCTCAAACCTCAAGTATATATAGGGGGAGGGGAGGGGCTGTGCCCCCACCTAGGGTTCCCTCCCTAGGGGTGGCGGCAGCCCCCAGATCCCATCTGGGTGGCAGCCAGGTGGAGGGGAGAGGGAGGCGCACCAGGCATGGGCCCTAAGGCCCATCTGCCCTTAGGGTTTGCCCCCCCTCCTCCCTTAGGCGCCTTGGGCCCTTGTGGGGGGGCGCACCAGCCCACCTGGGGCTGGTCCTCTCCCACACTTGGCCCATGCAGCCCTCCGGGGCTTGTGGCCCCACTTGGTGGACCCCCGGGACCCTCCCGGTGGCCCCGGTATGTTACCGATAAAACCCGAAACTTTTCCGGTGACCAAAACAGGACTTCCCATATATAAATCTTTACCTCCGGACCATTCCGGAACTCCTCGTTACGTTGTGACGTTTAGCACACCCAAAGCACTCCTACGGTATCCGGGAGTTGCACAATCTCATGGTCTAAGGAAATGATACTTGACATTAGAAAAGCTTTAGCATACGAACTACATGATCTTGTGCTAGGAAGAGGATTGGGTCTTGTCCATCACATCATTCTCCTAATGATGTGATCCTGTTATCAACGACATCCAATGTCCATGGTCAGGAAACCGTAACCATCTATTGATCAACGAGCTAGTCAACTAGAGGCTTACTAGGGACATGGTGTTGTCTATGTATCCACACATGTATCCGAGTTTCCTATCAATACAATTCTAGCATGGATAATAAATGATTATCATGAGCAAGGAAATATAATAACAACCAATTTATTATTGACTCTAGGGCAAATTTCCAACAAGGGAATCCCTAGTATAGTTGCCGGGGCGCGGGGCTGTAAAAAGAGCGGGTTTAGAAGATCAACACGGGGGAATTTTATCCAGGTTCGAGCCGCAAGCGATGCGTAATACCCTAGTCATGTTTTGGTGTATATTTGGTGTTCTTGAGATCTTGAACTAGCTGCGGTGCATGCCTAGCCCAAGAAGTACGAATCCTTCCTTAGTACGCCGCGGGTCTCCTTCTATATGTCAAAGGGGCTGCCACAGCGGCACACAGGAGGTGGAAAGTTTCTATAGTGTACAAGTCTATTCCTGACATCGTGGGACAAAACACATTTAATGCGCTGTCGACGTGCCCCCCTTGCTTTATCGGGGATGGCAAGGAAGCTCGTCTCGTCTATCGCCGCCTTGCCTCGCTTCGACGCGTGTCCAAGCTGATGAGGCATGCAACGCCACGCTGGCTGGCTGCCTGCTGTGCCGGTGCGGTGGCAGGGTCTTCACGGAGATCAGCATGCCACCACGCAGGTGCTTGCCTGGTTGGCCTAAAAGCTACATGCTGCCACGTAGGCACATGCCTGGTGGGCAGGCTAGCTGCTGCGCTGGAACGGCCATGGGTCAGTGAAACCTGGGTAAGTGCGGGCCTGGTTGTGACCCCGCAGATGTCCCCGGCAAGGATTTTGCCGGTGGCTTGTGGGCGTCCCCGGCAAGGGTCTTGCCGGGGGCCTTCGTCTTCTGGTTCTCGTCTAGTCTTGCAGACCTCTATTCATCACAAAGATCTTCATGCCACTGTGCAGATACTCCTGAGCCTTGGTCTTGACGTTTTTGATGGAGGCATAATCCTCAGGCTCAAAGGTGGAGGCCGTGATGTGGCGGTCGCGATGGTGTTAGGCAAGTTTGCCCGGCAAGGCTCTTGCCGGGGCGGCGTAGGTCGTCCCGAGCAAGGCTCTTGCCAAGGGAAACCCATCTTGTCCCTTTGCTCTTCGCGCTTCTGGCTTGAGTGCTGCTCGGGTAGTCCTGTATCTTCGCGTCCTCCGCCCTGCCGATCTTGGTCGCAGCTGCGGCCACAACTGCTCGTGCACAAGTAAAGGGGTACAGAAGCCCCTGCTATTGTACACCGACGGCTTGTTGTGAGAAGCATATCCCCAAACCTTCCCCAAATGGGACAAAAAATTTACCACGGCCTGTTGATGCCGCTCCATGATAGCATGCCAAGTTTCATGAATTTCGGACATACTTTGGATTTACTAGAATTTAAAAACCAGGTATCTCAATGTTTGCGGTCGAGTGACCGTGGCAGGGTGTTTGATATTCATTCCCATTTCTTGTATGGGACCTAAGCATGCACCCAAGGACACATATTTGATTTTTTCAACCAATTTATATGCATTAGAGCATGTGCATGTAGTTCAAATTTGAATTATGCACATAAATGCATTGAAAACTCAATTAATGCATAAAAATGTCCAAACGAACCCCGAAAAATCCCAAAAACTGACACAATGCTCCTATTGTTCTATGTTGACACGATGTAACACCCACGATGCGGCTATATCTCCCACGTGTCGGAGCACGACTTAGAGGCATAACCGCATAGTAGGCATATCGCAAGAGGGTAATCTTTACACATCCCATGTAATGAACAAGAAAGGGGTAAGGAGTTGGCTTACAATCGCCACTTCACACAATACATGAATATAGCATTACATCATCCAGATTACACTCAAGGTCCGACTACGGAACCAAATAAAGAAAGATAACCCCTAATGCAATAGATCCCCGATCGCCCAGACTGGGCTACACTACTAATCGAAAAGAAACGGGGAGCAGGGACGCTGTTTGGATCGGTGAGGTGGTAGATCTGATCCACCCGCGGTGGATCCGACCGGTGCGTGGATCCGGCGAGGAGGGCGGCGAACAACGAATTCCGGTGAGGTGGAGACAGTGTAGGGTGGCGAGCTTCCGGCGGAGGCTATGACAGGCGCCAGTGAGGCTCATCGGAGATCGGGCGGCGGAGGCCGGCGATGCCAGGCGGGGCGCGAGGCGGCGCAACGGCAGGAGGGCGGCGGCGCTAGGGCGGCGGGATGGCGGAGCACGGCCGGCGGGGCAACAGCGTGGAGGCGCGGCGAGGCGCGCCAGCGAAGGACGCATCGGTGGCGCAGGACGCCCGGCGAGCAGGCACGGCGAAGTAGGAGTGCACGGGCCTGGCGTGGATCGGTTCGGCTCGGGGTGGGCCGGATCTGGTTCCCGGGTGGCGCGGCGCGTAGGGTGCTGGCGGCGGCGACGTGGCGCGAGCGAGTGGAGGGGAGCGGCGGCGGGATGACGTGGCACGACCCCATTGGTCGGGGCGACATGTCCAGCGGACATGTCCGGCGCGGATGGACATGTCTGACGGCGCGAGGAGGAAGAAAACTAGGTTCGTCCAGGAGATTTCGGGGGGGGGGGGCACAAATATATAGGTAGAGGGAGCTAGGTGAGTCCAAATGAGGTGTGGTTTTCGGCCACGCGATCATGATCCAACGACCGAGAGGATGGAGGGGGTTTGGATGGGTTTTGGGCCACTTTGGAGGGGTGTTGGTCTGCAACACACATGAGGCCTTTACGGTTCCCCGGTTAACCGTTGGAGTCCAAATGGAACGAAACTTGACAGGCGGTCTACCGGTAGTGAACCAAGGCCGCTTGGCAAATCTTGGTCCAATCCGAGGACATTTAACACCAGCACACGAAAAGAGATAAAGGAGGCGCCGGAGGACAAAGGAGTGTCGGATTGAGAAACGGACAATGGGGAAAATGCTCGGATGCATGAGACGAACACGTATGGAAATGCGATGCACATGATGACATGATATGAAATGCATGACACACAAACAAATGACAAGGCAACAACAACGAGTAACTGGAAGACACCTGGCGCAACGGTCTCGGGGCGTCACTCACAAGAAAGAATTTGAAAGGAATAAGAGGCAATGTATATCGTTTCGTCCCCAAAGGTGGGACGTTCCCTACTGAAACCATCATGCTTGTTGTGAGAAGCTCTAGTTTCTGAGAAGCATATACCCAAACCTGCCCCAAATGGGACAAAAAATTTACCACGGCATGTTGATGCCTCTCCATGATAGCATGCCAAGTTTCATGAATTTTAGACGAGTTTTGGATTTACTAGAATTAAAAAACCAGGCATCTCAATGTTTGCGGCCGAGTGACGATGGCAGGGTGTTTCACATTCATTATCATTTCTTGCATGGGACCTAAGCATGCACCCATGGACAAAGATTTGATTTTTCAACCAGTTTATATGCAATGGAGCATGTGCATGTAGTTCAAATTTGAATTATGCACATAAATGCATTGAAAACTCACTTAATGCATAAAAATGTCCAAACAAACCCTGAATAATTCCAATTCTTTTATGACACACATATTGTTAAGGTCTAACAATTCAAACACCGTCCATGGCTGCTGTGATCCCATTATGTAATTCAAATCAAGACGAAAAATCAAGTAGATCCCACATAGTTTATTATAACCAACCGTGTGAGATACAACACAAAATATCTTGGAGCGCCATCGGAGTAAAGTACGCATACGGCTCACGCGAGAAGGTTCGACTGCTATAGTCCACAGACCGCTCTGAATAAGGGACCGTGTCTGATGACACTTTGCGCGCTAGTTTTTTCGCTAAGGCGATTCCAAATTTTCGGCTTCTGCGGAAATATCTACATCCCCGCCCCTTCCCCCTTACCAAAAGCCACATTTCCCCTGTTTTCGCCTTCCTTCCCAAGTTGAAACCTTCACTCCTTGCTTGCAGCACCGCCTCCTCGCTGGTGACCCTCCCTCATGCTGCTTGGCCTCGCCTATCCAGGCAGGTAATCCACACCTGACCCCCATCCTCCTCCTCCTTCCACATCCCACATGCCCCAACCGCCGGCGCGAGCGCGTCACCTTCCACCCAAATCACTGAATCCTCCACCAAATAAGCTCCGGCCTAAGCCATGGTGCACTCGGTTTAGCCAGGATCTTAAGGAGAATTTGGCAGCGGAGAAGCAAATCGCGGCCGCACGCATGGATGAGGTCACGATGGCTGCCATTCGTGCCGACCCCCAGCTCTTGGAGGAGCACCTCGCCATCGAGGCCACCATTGATGCCTCGCGCGCCAACACCGCGACGTGGTTGGCTGCTTTAAACGAAAGTTAGTGGCGTTTTCTTGAGGCCACCGTCGGTGCCTTCGACGAAGACTACGAGGTGTTTTCTCAGCGTGCACGTTCTTACCTCATCTTGAGAGCCAGCAGGTTGGTGCCCGGAGCGGCTCAGGCAACTCACCACTACAACGAGGGCACCCACGATGTGGAGGCCTCGCCCTCTTCCATGCATGTCCAAGGAGCCAATTGTCATCGAGCTCCTCCTTGAGCTCAGTTGCGACACCTGCACGGCTATCATCGGCACCTGCAACTGTTTGATGTAATCTGTGCGTCACGGGGACTCAGCAATCTCACACCCTCGTGATCAAGACTATTTAAGCTTATGGGTAGGAAAATGTAGTGAGGTGGAGCTGCAGCAAGCATTAGCATATACGGTGGCTAACATACGCAAATGAGAGCGAGAAGAGAAGCAAAGCACGGTCGTGAACTAGAAGTGATCAAGAAGTGACCCTGAAACTACTTACGTTCAAGCATAACACAAGAACCGTGTTCACTTGCCGGACTCCGTCGGAAAGAGACCGTCACAGCTACACACGCAGTTGATGCATTTTAATTAAGTTAAGTGTCAAGTTTTCTACAATAGGACATTAAAAAATTCCCATCTGCCCATAATTACCGTGGGCACGGCTTTCGAAAGTTTAAAAACCTACAGGGGTGTCCCAACTTAGCCCATCACAAGCTCTCACAGTCAACGAAGGATATTCCTTCTCCCAGGAAGACTCGATCACACTCGGAATCCCAATTACAAGACATTTCGACAATGGTAAAACAAGACCATCAAAGCCGCTCGATGCGTCGACAATCCCGTTAGGAGCTGCACATATCTCGTTCTCAGGGCAACACCAGATAGCTCAAGCTACGAGTCAAACCAACCCTCAAGTTTCCCCGAGGTGGCCCCGCAGGCTGCCTGTTTCGGACCAACACTTAGAGAAGCACTGGCCCGGAGGGGGGGTTAAAATAAAGATGACCCTTGAGTCTGCAGAACCCAAGGGAAGGTGATAGGTTGTTAGTGAAAATGGTAAAACCAAGGTTGGGCCTTGCCGGAGGAGTTTTATTCAAGGCGAACTGTCAAGGGGTTCCCATTATAACCCAACCGTGTAAGGAACACAAAATCAAGGAACATAACAGCGGTATGACAGAAACTAGGGCGGCAAGAGTGGAACAAAACACCAGGCATAAGGCCGAGCTTTCCACCCTTTACCAAGTATATAGATGCATTAATTAAATAAGAGATATTGTGATACCCCAACAATAATCATGTTCCAACAAGGAACAAACTCCATCTTCACCTACAACTAGCAACGCTATAAGAGGGGCTGAGCAAAGCGGTAACATAGCCAAACAACGGTTTGCTAGGACAAGGTGGGTTAGAGGCTTGACATGGCAAATGGGAGGCATGATATAGCAAGTGGTAGTTATCGCGGCATAGGCATAGCAATAGAACGAGCAACTAGCAAGCAAAGGTAGAAGTGATTTCGAGGGTATGGTCATCTTGCCTGCAAAGTTCTCTGAGAAGACGAAAGCTTGATCCTCGTAAGCGTACTCAACGAGTCCTCGGTCACGTACTCGTCTCCCGGCTCTACCCAAAGCAAGAACATAAGCAAAGGAAACGACAATCAACCACGTGCAATGCGCAAGCAACATGTTGCAAAACATGGCATGATATGCGGGATGTGATATGCAATGCATACGCGTGATCCGGAAGGAAAAGATTGAACCAGGCCTTAACTTGGCAAACCAAGTGTTTCGCTGGAAATATGAAATGATTTCGGTCGAAATCGATATAAAGATCACCGGAATCGGATGCACGGTTTGGAAATGGCAAGGAAAACAATAATGGCACAAATCTGCGATTAACAGCATGATGCCATCTAGAATGCAACAAGAAACTAAGATACTGCACTCGAACATAACAACAAAGCACATGGCAGTGATCTACTCGAGATGCTTGGAAAAAGATGAACACTGAGCTATGGCTAAATCACACAAGAGCAGGTTCAACAAGCATGGCAAAGGGCAAAAGATAACAACATCTCAGACTTAGTGAAATAACGACATGCCAGGAATTTACATCAGGAAGCAATGTTTAGGGCAACATAACAACATGCTATAGGATCAGATCATAGCAATACAAGGCATGGCATGAATCTACTCAAAGCATATAACAAAAGTCCCTTAGTGATCATAAGTCAAAAAGGATCAGAAGATATGATGGTACCCATGTAAACGTAGCAAGTTTCATTAACAGATTCAGACTTAGCAGAAAACTGGACATGGCATAAACAGAATTATGAAGGCATGTTTGCGAGCTCGATGCACTCAACACAAGGCATTGCATGACAAATCAAGCATACTACCAGCAAGAAGACATGATTGTGAAGCTAACCATGGCAAGAACAATCTCATAGCATGCATGCATCAACTACAACAACCTTGGCAATATTGATTAACACGTAAACAATCTGCGAGGAACATTTTATAGCAAAAGTAGAGCAAGATTGAGTCATGCTAGGGCACTCCATAATTGCAAACAAAGACATGGATGGATATAACATAACAATATCTGAAAATCATCCTTACTGAACAATCTCAAAAGAGGCATGGATCACCCTGTAGCAACATGAATACATGGCATAAAAATAACATCAGGGAAATGACTTGGACGAATTCTGACTCCCTGAAATCAGCAACATCACGAGAGCTTTTTTTGCATGATTGTGCTAGTGACCACATTGATCACAAGAATACATGGCATACACCCCTATAAAGATGGCATGGCATATAACAAAACACATGTAGAGCTCATGCTCATAGGAGGCACACAATAATCATGGCAAAAATGACAAATGCTCATAAACTGATAAGAATTAGCACCTAATATTTTATAGCACTCTTGCAACAACAATTAGGGCATCAAGATGGACTCAAACAAGCATGGTGCAATGGAATGAAATGAAGAGGACAATCAGATGAACATTTCAATATATCATGCGCATGAAATGGAGCTACGATGATGAAGTTATGATGCGATGAACATGGCCTGAAAACATCACAGATCTAGGGACTTAGTGGAATTTTCACCTCGTGAAAAGTCAACGGGGGACGAGGGCGAGCAGGACGGAGAGATCCGGTGAGCAGGGACGCCGTTTGGATCGGTGAGGTGGTAGATCTGATCCACCCGCGGAGGATCCGGCCGGTGCGGGGCTCCCGTGAGGAGGGCGGCGAACGGCGAACTCCGGCGAGGTGGAGACGGTGCAGGGTGGCGAGCTTCCGGCGGAGGCTGTGACAAGCGCCGGTGAGGCTCATCGGAGATCGGGCGGCGGAGGCCGGTGATGGCACGCGGGGCGCGAGGCGGCGCTACGGCAGGAGGGCAGCGGCGCTAGGGCGGCGGGACGACGGAGCACGGCCGGCGGGGTAGCGGCGTGGAGGCGCGGCGAGGCGCGCCGGCGAAGGACGCAGCGCGGCGCGGGACGCCCGGCGAGGAGGCGCAGCGAAGCAGGAGGGCGTGGGCCCGGCGCGACCCGGTTCGGCCCGGGGCGGGCCGGATCTAGGACCCGGGTGGCGCGGCGCGTAGGGTGCTGGCGGCGGCCCACGTGGCGCGACGCGAGTGGAGGGGAGCGGCGACGGGATGATGTGGCGCGGCCCCATTGGTCGAGCAACGTGTCTGGCGCGGATGGACATGTTCGGAGGCGCGAGGAGGAAGAAGACTAGGTTCGTCAGCGAGATTTTGGGGGGAGACACAATTATATATGTAGAGGGAGCTAGGAGAATCCAAATGAGTTGCGGTTTTCGGCCACGCGATCGTGATCGAACGACCGAGAGGATGGAGGGGGTTTGGATGGGTTTTGGGCCACTTTGGAGGGGTGTTGGGCTGAAACACACACGAGGCCTTTACAGTTCCCTGGTTAACCGTTGGAGTCCAAATGGCACAAAACTTGACAGGCGGTCTACCGGTAGTGATCCGAGGCCGCTTGGAAAATCTCGGTCCAATCCGAGGACGTTTAACACCCGCACACGAAAAGAGACAAAAGGAGGCGCCGGAGGACATAGGAGTGTCGGATTGAGAAACGGACAACGGGGAAAATGCTCGGATGCATGACACGAACATGTATGCAAATGTGATGCACATGATGACATGATATGAAATGCATGACACGCAAACAAATGACAAGGCAACAACAACGAATAACTGGAAGACACCTGGTGCAACAGTCTCGGGGCGTCACACACGAGAAAAATTTGAAAGCAATAAGAGGCAATGTATATCGTTTCGTCCCCAAAGGTGGGACGTTCCCTACTGAAACCATCATGCTTGTTGTGAGAAGCTCTAGTTTGTGAGAAGCATATACCCAAACCTGCCCCAAATGGGACAAAAAATTTACCACGACATGTTGATGCCTCTCCATGATAGCATGCCATGTTTCATGAATTTCAGACGAGTTTTGGATTTACTAGAATTAAAAAACCAGGCATCTCAATGTTTGCAGCCGAGTGATGGTGGCAGGGGGTTTGACATTCATTATCATTTCTTGCATGGGACCTAAGCATGCACCCAAGGAGAAAGATTTGATTTTTCAACCAGTTTATATGCACTGGAGCATGTGCATGTAGTTCAAATTTGAATTATGCACATAAATGCATCGAAAACTCACTTAATGCATAAAAATGTCCAAACAAACCCTGAATAATTCCAATTCTTTTATGACACACATATATAATTAAGGTCTAACAATTCAAACACCGTCCATGGCCGCTGTGACCCCATTATGTAATTCAAATCAAGACGAAAAATCAAGTAGATCCCACATAGTTTATTATAACCAACCGTGTGAGATGCAGCACAAAATATCTTGGAGCACCATCGGAGTAAAGTACGCATACGGCTCATGCGAGAAGGTTCGACGACTATAGTCCATAGCCCGCTCTGAATAAGGGACCGTGTCTGATGACACTTTGCGCGCCAGTTTTTTTGCTAAAGCGATTCCAAAGTTTCGGCTTCCGCGGAAATATCTACCTCCCCACCCCCTCCCCCTTAACAAAAGCCACATTCCCCTATTTCCGCCTTCCTTCCCAAGTTGAAACCTTCACTCCTTGCTTGCAGCGCCGCCTCCTCGCTGGTGACCCTCCTTCACGCTGCTCGGCCTCGCCTATCCAGGCAGGTAATCCACACCCAACCCCCATCCTCCTCCTCCTTCCACATCCCACATGCCCCAACCGCCGGCGCGAGCGCGACACCTTCCACCAAAATCACCGACCCCTCCACCAAATAAGCACCGGCCTAAGCCATGGTGCACTCAGTATAGCCAGGATCTCAAGGAGCATTTGGCAGCGGAGAAGCAAATCGCGGCCGCACGCATGGATGAGGTCACGATGGTTGCCATTCGTGCCAACCCCCAGATCTTGGAGGAGCACCTCGCCGTCGAGTCCACCGTTGATGCCTCACGCGCCGACGCCGCGACGTGGTTGGCTGCTTTAAATGAAAGTTTGTGGAGTTTTCTTGAGGGCACCGTCGGTGCCTTCGACAAAGGCTACGAGGTGTTTTCTCAGCATGCACGTTCTTACCTCATCTCGAGAGCCAGCAGGTTGGTGCCCGGAGCGGCTCAGCCAACTCACCACTACAACGAGGGCACCCACGATGTGGAGGCCTCGCCCTCTTCCATGCATGTCCAAGGAGCCAATTCTCATCGATATCTCCAACAATGAGGAGTAGCTTGTCTTACTAGCTCACTATAAGGACCCATATTCAGTTTGCTAGCTACTGCCTTTCCTTAACAAATTCTAGTGAATTGTGCTATCTACTTTTACCATGCAATCTTCTTCTATAGTGTATATGTTCTATATGTCGTGCACTGTGGTGTTTAGTTAACTGCTTGGTTCAATTCTGCAAATGTGATTATTAATTCTTCAGGGTGCAATATTTCCAAGTTGTCAAGCATGCTTGGTTTGGTTAACTGTCTGGTCTTCTATTAGGAGTATGTTATATTGTGCAATGTGGTGCTGAGTTAACGTTTGGTTCATTTGTTGTGGTGTTTAGTTAACTGCTTGGTTCAATTCTGCAATGCGATGTTCAATTGTTGTGGCTGCATTCTGTTATTGTATACCATGTGAGAAATAAATAGAATTTGGTTGTACTAAATACATGAGAAACAAATTAAATTGCTACATTTCCAAGTTCTTAAGCATGCTTGGTTTGGTTAACTGTCTGATCTTCTATTAGGAGTATGTTATATTGTGCAATGTGGTGCTCAGTTAACATTTGGTTCATTTGTTGTGGTGTTTAGTTAACTGCTTTGTTCAATTCTGCAATGCGATGTTCAATTGTTGTGGCTGCATTCCGTTATTGTATACCATGTGAGGAATAAATCTTATTTGGGTGCACTTAATACATGAGAAACATATACACGTGCTATATTTCGTAGTTATTAATCATGCTTGGTTTGGATAAATGGGTTTTCCATCTGGCTTGAATTAATCTGATGAATATGCAATGTGCTTATTTATCATCAACATATTTTACTGATAGCATGAGGACCCTTACTTAACCTGATGACTAACTACCTTATATGCATTGGAGGGAAACAATGGGAAGCGCTAAGGTTTACAGGATGGTACTAACTATTATACCTTGCCTTTTATTATTCCTTTTCCCCATTTCCAATATAGAGAAGATATTTATGCACATCCTTGTTTTTAGGGTTCACTGATGATTACCTCTCAAACCACCTCTGTGATCAGGAGGTGAGGAAAGTTTTCATACAACACCCACAGTTCAATATTGAAGTGTTCCTGAAGAGGTCGAAGGATGGACGGTCAATCATCCATAGGCACTAGCCTAAAGTTGCAAAGACCTTCACCATGAATGAAGGCTCAATATTCGCCTTCCGCTTCAGCAGTTTTCCAGATGAGATGCATCTCTCTATGTACCATCTATGATGCTAATTTCAAAAGGTTCTAGATGTTGCATGTGAAACTAGCTGCTGGTACAGTTGTGTAATGGGGTAGCTAAGTGCTGAAGCTATATCATGTTGTACTCTGATGTATTTCAATTATGAAATCCTGCTTCCTTAATATGAAAATGGAATATATTACATGCTTAATATGAATGTCAATTAGATTAGTAAATCGATTATTAATAATAGGGCAATTAGCCCGCTAATTGGGCAATTAGCTTGTTAATTGGGTTTTTCTATTGCAAACGGTTATTGAGAAAACACCGTGGGTGATGACCTTAGGCAACAGACACAATTTCTAGGAATAAACCGTGTCGGATCAATGAACAGTCACACACGACATTCTCTTGACAACTTTTTGTGTTATGCCACCTTGCGCAAATGTTTTCCTTTGAGTGACTGTGTGGGATGTATATACGAATGGAAACGTTTAGCGGGGACTGACTGGGATGTACTTACAACCGGAAACGATTTCGCCTATATAATTGTATTTTTTAGCACTAATGTATGCTCACCGGTCGCACACGACCTCATTTTGCCGAGTGTGTGTGCCAGGAGGGCATATTCTTGACGTTCTCTGGGTCGTGCGGGAAGGACCCCCCTATCGCCCACACTCACTAGGTGACGGTTCTGAATGCCGTTGCGGAAAGGGGTTAAAAATCGTTTGTATAGCACCGACGTGTACCAGTGTTAACTCTGCCAATTGCATTTTTATCAGTACCGGTTTCAATGGCTATTAAGCTTGTTGCAATTAATAGTTGCATCCAATTTCAAATAGTTATATTTCAATGGCTACTAGCTTACAAAACATGACTTAGGATGCTGTTAAGCCTGTTGCAATTAACAGTTGTATCCATTTTTTAATATGTCCCTTTGCTACCGTGCTACTCTCCGCAATGAAGATATACTAGAGATGCCGCCCATTTGCTATTTTTGGTGGATGCTAACCCTATTGTACTTAACATGCCTTTCCATGTACTTACGTAGGGCCATAGCGGGCGATGCTGTTGTTTGCTGTCGAGGTTAGCTGCATCCCATGTCTTGCAGTATTTTACATCATCAGCGACACTAATCCACGCTTCAATCCGGAGGAAGAGCTCGCCTCCGCCGCCGCTGACTTCGGGCGAGCTCTAGCCAAGATGAAGTGCCCCAACAATTACCTCTCAGGACTTACCAAGTATGAACTCACTAGTTCAATCTTACCAATACCAGTTGCAATTAATGGCTATGTTTTGTATGGTCGATGTATTAAGCATGTTGCAGTAAACATGCCTAACACGTTTTAGCTATTTTCCCTACCTTTTTATAGACAACTGGGATATTCTCTACTCTGGCAACACCTGCCTTGTGATGTTTAATTCTGCCAATTGAATTTTTATCAGTATCGGTTTCAATGGCTATTAAGCCTGTTGCAATTAACAATTTTATCCATTTTTGGACAGTTGTATTTCAATGGCTACAAACTTACAAAACATGACTTAGGATGCTATTAAGCCTATTGCAATTAACAGTTGTATCCATTTTTTAATCCGCCCCTTTGCTACCGTGATACTCTTTTGCAATAAAGATATCACTACAGATGTTGCCATTTTATTACCATTTCCTATTTTTGGTGGATGTTAATCATGTTGTAGTTAATATTGGCTTTCCACGTACTTACACAGGGCTACAATGGGCGATGCTTTTGTTTGCTATAGAGGTTAGTTGCATCCCATGCCATATACACCATCTATTCATAAATATAATTATTTTAGAGATTCCAATATAGACTACATAAGGAGCAAAATGAGTGAATCTAGATTCTAATCTAAACTATATCTATAATTGTATATACATCCGTATGTAGTTCATATTGAGATCTCAAAAAATACGTGTACTTAGGAACATAGGTAGTTGTATTTTTCATCATTTGTGCAATCTCAGTTTAGCTTCTAACATTTACTGGTTGCTTGTAGGTACATATATGAGCGGTACCGATCCACGCTTCGATCCCTTTTGCGTATGGGGGAATGAGATATTTATGAACAAGCGTCAAGTGAGGAAACTAAGAAAGATTGTTAGGCAAAAGTAACGGGAGATGGGAATTAAGCTCTTTATTTACACTTTGTCCAAGACAACAGTGAACTTTAGGATGCTACGTAATGTGTTGCCTTTTCCCCTGCCCAGAACAAATTACTCTATTAGACCTCAGTATCTTATATTTTTCTCTTTTCAGTGGTTTCCAAAGCTATTTACTGATAATTACCTTGCAAACTACATGACCGGAGTGAAGGTAAATAAGGGTAAAGTATATAATTTATGCTACCATGGTAATGCTCTACAAGTCTTCCTGAAGGCGGTGAAGGATGGTCGGGCGATCATCATAAGGGGTTGCACAAAAGTTGCTCGTGCCTATAGCATGCAGGAAGGCACATTATGGGCATTCCACTTCTTCAACATCATTGGCAGTCAAAATGATTTAAACTTGTCTCTTCACCTTTACCGCCTCTAAATATTTTGGTTCATCATAATTAATTGTTGTCTAATCTTGTAATTACTGAACATATTGTACTGACAATTTTATTTATCGATTCATTGTTGAACGATTGTGCTGGGTATTTGAATTTCACATTTCATATTTCAAAATTTCCAATTCAAATAATAAATTACATTGAAAAATAAAATTATACATGAGCGAACAAAATAATGTGCACACAGTTAGAAAGAAAACAATGTGTGTGATAAAAAATAGAGAACATATGGTTCTTTGACGTGAAACGTTTGCGATGTGCGTCAGACGCACGCACGGTTTCATCTCATATGCGTGTGCGACTCATGGTAATACGACAAATGTTTCAAACCAGTGTGCGTGTGTGATTTGAATATCAACCACACACAGTTATGAAAATGGACACGTTGGCATTAGTAGCGGCACTGCACACATTTTACATTCTTGAACCGTTTGCAATAACGTACTTATCACAAACATATCGGTAGATTAAATGTTGAAGTCCACATTTTTCACACGACTATAGCGGCGTAATCATTTGGGATGTCTCTCTGATCAGAAACGCAACGTTGAGATGTAACGTGTGGGACTGGGGCGGCTTCTCATAAGTTTATTCTATGGCGATCGTCAGTAGCCGCTCGCCTATCCCCGACAGTTTTTGGGTCGTGTGGAAAGGACCCCCCTATCGCAGTCATTCACTAGGCAACAGTTCCAAATGCCGTCACAGAAAGGGGTTAAAAACCGTTTTTATAGCATGATATGGTACCAGTGCCTGGTGCCTTCTAGCAGACTAATGTATACTACGCAACTTTATTCTTGTAGACATGCTTTGGGCCTCCAAGCGTAGAGTTTTGTAGGACAGTAGCAATTTTCCCTCAAGTGGATGACCTAAGGTTTATCAATCCATGAGAGGTGTAGGATGAAGATGGTCTCTCTCAAACGACCCTGCAACCAAATACAAGAAGTCTCTTGTGTCCCCAACACACCCAATACAATGGCAAATTGTATAGGTGCACTAGTTCGACGAAGAAATGATGATAAAAGTGTAATATGGATGGTATAAATATATTTTTATAATCTGAATAAATAAAAAAAATATGTTAGCAAATAGTAAAAGTGAGCACAAACGGTATTGCAATGCTTGAAAATGAGGCCTAGGGTCCGTACTTTCGCTAGTGCAATCTCTCAACAATGCTAATATAATTGGATTATATAACCACCCCTCAACGTGCAACGAAGAATCACTCCAAAGCCCCTATCTAGTGGAGAACATAAGACGCAATTCTCTGTAGGGTACGAAACCACCTCAAAGTTATTCTTTCCAGTCAATCTATCATAGAGTTCATACTAAAATAACACGAAGCTATTCTTTTCGATCGATCTAACCAAGAGTTCGTACTAAAATAACACCAGAGCAAATTAAGATTCATAATATTCAATCCAACACAAAGAACTTCAAAGAGTGCCCCAAGATTTCTACCGGAGAAACAAAATACGAGAACGTGCATCAAACCCTATGCATAGATTACCCCAATGTCACCACGGAGTCCGAAAGTTGAGTGCCAAAACACATATCAAGTGAATCAATATGATACCCCATTGTCACCACAAGTATTCATATGCAAGACATATATCAAGTGCTCTCAAATTCATAAAATTATTCAATTTGATAACAAAGAAATCTCAAAGGGGAAAACTCAGTTCATCACAACAAGATAGGGAGGGGAAAAATCCATATGATCCGACAATATTAACAAAGCCTGCGATACATCAAGATCGTGACATCTCAAGAACATGAGAGAGATAGATTAAACACATAGCTAATGGTACAAACTCTTTGCCCCGAGGGTGGACTACCCCCTCCTCATTGTGCTCGCCGCCGGGATGATGAAGATGGCAGGGTGCTGGAATAGGGTCTAGATTGGTTTCCGGTGGCTACAGAGCCTTGTAGTGGTAGAACTTCCGATCTAGGTTATCCCCAAGCGTTTTCGGAATATTTGTGAATTTATAGGGTAAAGAGGGGGTGCGGGAGGCCACCGAGGTGGGCACAACCCACCTAGGCGCGCCTGGGCCCCCAAGCGCACCCTGGTGGGTTGTGCCCTGCTCAGGGCACCCCTAGGTGCTTCTCCGGCCCATCCTGGGTGTTCTGATCCATAAAAAATCTACAAAAAGTTTCACGGTGTTTGGACTCCGTTTGATATTGATTTCTTGCGATGTAAAAAACAAGCAAAAAACAACAACTGGCACTGGGCACTGGGTCAACAGGTTAGTGCCAAAAAATGATATAAAGTAGCTATAAAACTATTGTAAAACACCCAAGAATGATAATATAATAGCATGAATACTTCCTAAATTATAGATAAGTTGGAGACGTATCACAGACAATTTGGTACAAATGCTTCAACTCCCACTGCTAAAAAACTTGCTCTTATAGTGGTTGATGCACGTTGATCTGTCAGAGGCCGCATTGCACAACATCATCCACTCCAGCTGCCCTGCCCTGGAGCGCTGGCTTCTTGTTTTGGAATAGAAATTCGTACCCATTGTCTCAGAATAAAGTCCCCCACCTTGTAAGCATGGGAATTTATTTTCTTGGACATGATCTCATCATCAAAGATGCCCCTTCACTTCAAAGGTTTCTCCATGATTATACTATAGTACCTTCGCATATAACTGTAGTCTCTGGGCCTAAACTGGAGACCTTGGGTGCAATTCGTGATCCTTTTAGATGGTTCAAGATGGTGTTTGGCTCCACTCCTATTGAGGTATAGTATATTATTCACATAAAATTTTATAATCTGCTTTTTCATTTGTGCGCATAAGTTAAGTATCATCTTGAAGTACACTTTTGGTACTAATATTATGTTTTATGCTCAATGAAGAGCTTGTCCATGGATAGCCTATCAATGGTGCTAGATTCTGTCAAAAGACCTTATATATTAGTATGTGGTGTTTTGATCAGAACACATGGAGAAAAAGGTATAACCAATCGATGGTTCAAGAAGCACCGGGATTTTATCTCATGACATCCGTTTGAAGACAGTAACGCCGGAAGGATATGCATCCAACAATGCAAACACTAGCTTGTCACATTCTTCATGTTGAATGCGATGTCACTATTGTCTGTGAGGAATAAGTTTTTCGACAAGAAATTTCTCATGGCTGCAAGTGTTGAACAACATAAAAAGAAGTTTTAGGTGGACCTAAGGGCTTCTAATCATGCTCGGCTTCTATTTACAACAGCTTGTCCTCATTTACCAGTAGAATTTATGGCCGGGATCTTGATTTTATGGATCAGACCGATCCATTTCATTGTGGGTGCCGAAAACTTTGGTTGAGTTAGATGTCATTGTCCTGTTCAATCTGGATTTTGTCTAAACCCGATGAGCAATTAATCCTCGTGCTTTTGTATTGTTTATAAGCTGGAGTTAGATATTTTTGCCCTTTTCAACTCGGCTTTGACCCATATTTTCTTTCACACTGGGCTAATGGCTTGCCATTTCTTTAATTAAGACATAAATATTATAAGCATTCACAACATAGGGAAAGAACATCACTCTCACAGGATCCTTGAGATCTTTGTTCATTACAGAACCCTCAAGTTCTTAGCGCCCACCAGCACCCACAAACATATTTTCAGCTCCAAATGGGTTGTAATTCTTAATAAGAAAAGATGCATGGTAGTGAAAGATTTGGATTTGTCATTTGGAACCCACGAGGAAAAGGCCTATCCAAGGCGGTGCCGACTCTATAGTAAAAACTGAGAAACCTGGTTTCAAAATTACTGTAAATCCAAAACTCGCCTCAAAATCATGAAACTTGGCATGGTGTTATGACATGGCACCAACATGCTGTGGTAAAAAATTAGTCCAATTTGGGACAAGTTTTGGTATAAACTTCTTACAAACTGGAGCTTCTCTCAAAAAGGCTCATGGTTCCGAGAAGGAACTTGTCACCTATGCGTGAGAAAAAAAGACATATGCTATCTCTTCCCACCTTGGATTATTTTACAGAGGCAACATGCAACTATAGGAGCATTGTCCTAAAAATATGAAATTATTCAGGGTTCGTTTTGCCTTTTTATAAATTATTTGAATTTTCTAGGAATTTTGGAACATACTTTGGTGTGTGCAAAGGTCATGTGTACTAGCCATCTATGTAATTGGATGTTCAATCTATTTATGGAATCAAGTCCTTATAAGTTATAAGTACATATGCTATTGTTCTGTGTGCAAGAACATCACACACGGACCATACTAGGGAAGCCATCGGTGATGATTTCATCAATCGTTGACAATTGTATACCATCAAGCCTTAGTTAACAATAACTCTCACATCTTTAATTAATTCTCTCAAAACCAAACCACTTCTACGAGCATAGCATAACAGTATAAGCATAACGTAGTAACACCCAAGGTTTGAATATAAGACAATATGTTCTACCTCATCAACTACTTCCTAATACCCACATGTTATTAATCCTATTCATGCAATGTTTGAGGGTTAAAGCTAATGCATAAAAACTGGGTAATAAAGGGATATGATCAATGTGTTACTTGCCTTGCTAACGATCGGAAAACCCTAGTGATTTCTAGTAGCAAGCCTAGCACTCCGAAAACTCTATCGTGAACAAACAATAGCATACATAAGCACTCAAGCATAAGATGCAAAGGTAAAACCAAAAGAAAAGATCTACATAGAAAGTACAAGTGAAGAGCTTCGATTTTCAAAAAGAATCAATCGAATCGGAGCTACGAAACTCAAACTACGATCAAAAGGAGTTCAAATTCAAATCTGCTTGAAACCAAATTTTAAATTTTCAAAATCATGTTCAAGTTGTTTATCTGAACGCAGGGGATCGAGACGAAGATTTTGGCGTTGGTTTCACTGGATTTGGATAAACGAACAAAAAGTAGCGAAGGGTTGAAGTTCAGGGACTAATCTATAAGAAAAATAATTATGGATAGGTCCCTGGCCGAAAATAAACAGAAAAAGAAAAATCTATTGGACGAACGTCCGCTAATAGAGACAAATGAACGAATTCGTTCGCGAACAGAGAAGATCGGGTGAACGTTCGCTAATTAGCGAACTCTAAAAATAAAAACCGATCTAAATGAATAAAACCAAAAAAAGAAACCGAACTTAACTAAAAAAAATCGGAATCGGTTTTTACCGGTTCCGCGGCGACGGCGGTCAACGGCGACGGCGGTCAACGGCGACGGCGGTGAGGTGGGCGGCGGCTCCGGCGAACGGGCGAGGCCGCGGGCGGTGGCGGTTTCACGGCACGGGCAACGGCGGCGGGGTGGCGAGGCAGGGGCGCTAGCAGCGGGCGGCGGCACGCACCAGGCGGCGGTGTGCGGCGACAGTGTACGGCTACGGTGGCGGGGCGATTTGGGGGAAGAGAAGGGGCATCGGCTTGGGGTATTTAAGGACGGGGGGTGCGACTGGCTTGGTGAGGGGGCAAGGCGAGGCGGCGACGGATAGGAGGAGTCCGGGTGGGACTCCGTCGGCGGCGCGGTTTCGATCGGGAGCCATACTCGGGGAAGGCGGCGGTGGTGCTCTGGGCTGCGGTCTGCCTCGTCTAGGCCAGCCTAGTTCAGAGTTTTTTTTAAAAAAAATGCCGAACGAAAAAATTCAAAAATAAAATAAATAAAAACCCTAAAATTTCCAGAAAAAATTTCACGGTCCTCTCCTAATATTTAGGACCACGTGAACATTTTTCTGGCTAAAATGCAATTTTTCCCTAATTTAACCGAAAAATCTCAAATAAAATCAAATAAAAAATATAGTTTTATTTGAAACTAAATTTCCATTATTTCCTCTGTTTCGAAGAAGTCATATTATCTTCTCTCATTATTTATTTATTTGGAAATAATTTGGAAAAATAATTTCAAATAAAATTCACTTTGATCCAATTTACCAATTTTGAAAAATTCAAAAGTGGAATTTATGAAAACCTCCAACTCTCTCAAATGGTCCTTGAGTCGCTTAAGGTCTTTAGGATCAAACTGTTCAAATGAAACCAAATAAAAATGCGAAGAGCATCGATGCATATGATGACCTAATGATTAACATCCAAATTGAAAATTGGGATGTTACAAACCTACCCTCCTTAAGATGAATCTCGCCCTCGAGATTCGGGTTGGCTAGAGAATAGCTGTGGGTGGTCTTTCCGTAGGTCTTGTTCTCGCTCCCAGGTGGCTTATTCCTCGGTATGGTGGCTCCACTGAACTTTGCAAAACTTGATGACCTTGTTGCGGTAACTCGGCTGGCCAACTCAAGAATCTTGACGGGTTTCTCCTCGTAGGTTAGGTCACTCTCCAATTGAATTGCTTCTAGGCGCACTGTATCTCTCAAAGGATTATCGGCCATCTCTGCATGGCACTTCTTCAACTGGGAAACGTGAAACACATCATGAACTCCTGACAAACCTTCGGGTAATTCCAACTTGTAGGCCACTTCTCCCATATGTTCCAAAACTCGATATGGTCCTACAAATCTTGGGGCTAACTTTCCTTTGACTCCAAATCATTTAACTCCTCGCAGTGGTGACACACAGAGATGTGGTCTATCTCCGACTTCATAGGCTACCTCCTTGCGTTTAGTACAGGCATAACTCTTCTGTCTGGACTGAGCTACCTTCAATCTATCACGAATCAACTTAACCTTCTCTTCAGACTCCTTGATTAAATCGGGTCCGAACAACTGACGGTCTCCAACTTCATCCCACATCAACGGTGTCCTGCACCTCCTTCCATACAAAGCTTTGAAAAGGGGGAATCTTCAAACTAGCCTCGTAACTATTGTTGAAAGAGAACTCTGCTTAAGGCAAATTATCATCCCAACTAGATCCATAATCTAGCGCACATGCTCTTGACATGTCCTCCACAATCTGATTGACTCTCTCAGTCTGTCCATCTATCTGTGGATGAAAGGTTGTACTGAACTCTAGCCTGGTACCCAAAGTCTGGTGGAACTGACTCCAAAACTTCAAGGTAAACTGTGTTCCTCCATCTAATAAGATGGTCCTCGGAACTCCATGCAGACATACGATACTAGTCATATATATCTTGGCCAACTTTGCGCTCGTATAAGTGTTTTTAATGGTGATAAAGTGAGCCACTTTGGTTAAGCGATCAACTACTACCCAGATGGAGTCATAACCTGATCTTGTCCTGGGTAATCCAGTGAAAAAATCCATGCCAAGCTTATCCCACTTCCATTTGGGTATCGGCATAGGCTGAAGTAATCCTTCCGTCTTCTGGTGTTCTGCCTTAACTCTCTGACATACATCACATACTGCTACATACTCGACAATATCCTTCTTCATACCCGTCCACCAGAAACGTCCTTTCAAATCCAAATACATCTTAGTCTTTCCGGGGTGAATCAAGTATGGCGAGTCATGAGCCTCCTGAAGTATTAACTTCCTGATCTTCGCATCATTGGGCACATAAATACGATCCTCAAACCATAAAGTTTCGTGCTCGTCCTCATGAAAACCCTTGGCTTTTCCTTTACTCATCTTCTCCTTTATCTCAGCAATCTCCTTTTCAGTCTTCTAGTCTTCTCGAATCTTTCCCAATAATGTGGACTGTACTTCCAAAGCTGCAACAAAATCTCTTGGAACTATCTCCATCCATAGTTCTCTGAGATCGTCTGTTAACTCTTTTGATAAACCTCTGGTTACTAGAGTATTTACATAACTCTTGCGGCTTAAAGCGTCTGCTACAACAATGGCCTTTCCTGGATGATAGTGTAACTTCATATCATAATCCTTTATGAGCTCCAACCATCTCCTTTGCCTGAGATTCAACTCCTTCTGCATGAAAATGTACTTCAAACTCTTATGGTCTGTGTATACATCACAACGCTTTCCAATAAGAAAACGTCTCTAGGCCTTGAGCGGATGCACTACGGCTGCTAACTCCAAATCATGCGTAGCATAATTGAACTCATGAGGTCAAAGCTGTCATGAGGTGTCGGCGTTCTAGGAACGGGGGTCCCCAGACTTGCCTGCCCGCGGCCCACGGCGTGGCTCCCCCAGCGGCCTTGTATGACCCATCTTCACCAGCAAACACTCAAGACCCTCGCAAGGGGCCGAGCCTCACGAGGAGGATGACGCAAGACCTCCTCAGGGGCGGCTTCACCAGGCTGGCTCGCGAGGGGCGGAGAGATCAAGGAAAGGGACACATCGCGAGGTTCCTGTGACGCAAGCCATGACAACTGGAGCTAGGCGGGCACTAGCGCGCGTAGTGTCCTCGTTTCCTCTTTGGTGCTAAAGAGGCAATCACAGGAGAGAAGTCCCATGGCATCAGGCAAAGGTTTCGATGTAGGTGCAACAAGACCAAGACCAGCAGGACGGCAGGACGGAGGTCACTGTGGAGCCCAAGACGGCGTCACCACTAGAGCCTTTGGCGGGCGAAGAATACTTTTGTTAGGATAACTTGTACTAGTTGTCTCCCTTCGAATTTGGCCGTTGTGGGATCCCTTCCCGCTCAATATTTGGGAAGAGGACCAGAGCCTCTATAAATAGGACTAGCCACCACCATAGCACGGATGAGATCCAGATTATCACCAACCACACAAGTTTGCCAAGCACAAGAACACCTCCTCTCAGGAGGCTGTTCTTCCCTTGTAACTATTCATCCTCAGCCCTAGAGGCAATCCACCGCACCACACTGGAGTAGGGTATTACACCACAATGGTGGCCCTTACTAGTATAAATCTTGTGTCTCTCTTCCTTTGGGTTCGTCGAGCTAGGCCGTGAGATCGTGTCGAGTTCGAGCTAGAAGGGGAGAGAGATCTTCGTGTGCACCCTAGTGTTCGAACCTCAATGGTTTTGCCGGAACCCGAAATCCAACATTTGGCACGCTAGGTAGGGGTGCGCCGAAGCTTCGCCTCCCCGACCGGCTCCCATAGACACTGTCGCTTCTCCGACTGGATCGACAGGCACCCTCCGCAGCACCGGAGGGCTTCGGGCCTTCACCCCCGCCTTGCGGCTGGTGCGCTCACTACAAAAAAATACACTTCCGTGATGATACGTGTTGTTCACAGTAGGTCGCTTTTTTGTCATGCATGTACATCCATGACAAATTTATGACAGAATCAAGATAGTCATACCTGTGCTGTCGTAGAAGTGTTCCATGACATTACCAAAATTATCAACACGGAAGTGTCCACTTCCATGACAATAAATTGTGCGTCACAGAAGTGCTTTCGTCAAGGGTGACCAACACGTGGCATCCACCGTAACGGAACACCTTTAAGCTATCGGGTCGGGTTTTGGATCCGATAACCCGTTAACAGCCCCGACGAATGGGGATTTTCCATGTGTAAAACCATCATTGGCTAGAGGAAACACGTGTCGGCTCATCGTTGGGACAGATGTCATCCACTCACTGGACAGAAGGCGCCTATGATACGTCGACACGTGGCACGGCCCAACAGTGGCCCATTCCTGTGAAAAGGCCGGCCCATTTGACTTGGTCAAAAGATGGCGGGCCGGCCCATGGAAAGCGTGTTAACGGCCTGTTCGCATATAGCCCATTTACAGCCTGCTAACCCAAGGCCCATTACGCCTTATCCTAATTAGGCCCAATAGCGTCATCTGGGTCGTCCAATAGGATTCCAGCCCGTTTTCACTTCTGGCCCATGTATAGCCCATGACGTCTTCCGGCCCACATGAGGCCTTTTGTAACTCTTGGCCCATTAGTGGCCCGTGCTGAAACTGTCCCGTAATGAACAGTGTATTACTTTACACCCATTAACGGCCTGTGGTGAAACTAGCCCATAATGAACAGTGTATCACTTTATACCCAATAACAGCCCGTTATTCCGTTGGGCCATATCCAGCCCAAGTTAACTTTCAGCCTTCTAAGGGCCCATTTATTCTTGGGCTCATTTGCAGCATTAGGTTACTTACGGCCCGTTACTGTCATTTTCTGTATGTGGGCCAAATTCAGCCCGTCGTTACAGTCGGCCCATTTGTGGACCGTTAGTCTGTTGGGCCATTTTCATAGCATCACCAAATACGGCCTATTAACGGCCCGTTATGGTCAGCCCATAAAACGTACGATTTCCATTAAAGGCCCATCTACAGCCCATTAAAAGCCCGTACAAGACCCATAAATGAGCTGGCGGCCCATGGATCCTACGAGACGTAGAAGGCCCATGGATCCTACGAGACGTAGAAGGCCCATGGATCCGACGGCCCGTGAAGGGCCATGGTCGGGCAAATTGGCCCCCGTTTGAATGATATAGCATATTCAAAGAATTATCCTACTCAATACTATCACCTCTAGAAAGCCAACACTATTACAACAAAGAGATCAAGGCATAGAAAGGTAGAATAATCCTACACTATACAATAAAGAAATTACAGCCGATTATACCCACTGGGAAAATATAGCTCATACATAATGGACGCGCACCAACTTAACTCCATTTGAACTATAATCTCTTCAGAAAATAGGATTGACCGGATTTAGATAGCACAAATTTCAGTGTGCAAAATCTCCAATTCCTTCATGGTTACCTTAGTGTCTTGTTTCATTTTTTGACTCCTGCATCTAATACCTGCATGTCCAGTCTCAACTTGTTGATTATACGTTGACAATCATGTACACATTGTCTTGACACCTCTAGTTGATGCTCGAGAACATCAGCACATTCAAATTCCAATCCATAATCATTCGGTAACGGCCATGTCGCACTGCTCGCAGATCTTTGTGTTGATGTCACTTCATCTGAAATGTTTCTGTAAGTACACATGAGAAGGGCAAAAATATAGTTAAAACAGTGAAGCGAACAAGACACTATTTTGTACTACATGGCCAAACATGACTAACAATAATGTTACACGTCACTTTCAAAAAAAATGTTACACGTCATGAAGCATAAGCAGGTGATATTTTAAAAATTATAAAAAAGATAGTCTGTGCAGCCTGCATACAGAAATCCCTCTTAGCTCACCAGAGGAGCATGATGTTGGGGCCCAATCAAAAACACAGACAAGTTACAAATTTAGACAGCACGTAGCGTATAAGTAAGCAAGCAGTTGGCCATTTTGTGCGTCAATTAAAGTCTTAGGGAGCATAATGAACAGTAGAGGGTTTCATACAAACATACTACAGCAGGCAAAACTATGCAATCATTAGCGTAGTATAAACTAGATTGTGAGCCTCATGCAATAATAGTTAGTTAATAGACTTCAAAGCTTTAGGCACACTTCGGCAGAGTAATTAAATGGTAAGGCCTTTAATTATGTCAACTAATAGTGATACAAGTACCGAACTGAGGACAAATAAAGCAATTGAAAAGAGAAAATTAACTATGCCTGAAACAAACAAGGAATTGAACTGTTGAGTTGCATACAGTGACTTACCTTAGCAGGTTGAAGAGGCTCAGCACAGCTCCTACTTCTCTTGCAAGGCTCCTTCCTAACATCTTTTACTTGGAAATCCTCAATCTTATCTTCATTGCACCCCCTCTGCAAGGTGACACAAACTAGTTACTCGTCTCCTTGTAAGATAAATATGCGTACTTTCCAGTCTGTGAACACAAAAGAATGAGATTATAACAAAACAACACCACATAATGAAACATGTCGCATCTCTTGCACTTGCACACAATGAAATGAGCATTTACTATGTCTACACTATGTAAAAACTAGGCATACCTTCGAACTGGATCTCCAGGTACTCTTGGAGAGCCTACTGTAGTGTACAACCAAACCTTTATGTCACCTATGAGTTAGACAAGGCCCCACTACAGCAGCCCTTAGTGTTTAAATCGTTGACAAGCTCTGTTAGAGTGTTATGTCAAGAACAGCAAGTAATCAAAGCAAACAGTCCTAGTATGGCTGGCTGATGCAAACAAGCAATTGAACAGATGTGTGAGCAAATCTTTCATATCAAGAAAAGAAGCAAAGAAGGAGGCTTAAAGACCATCAGTTGACTGACCAGATTTAAGCGGCATTCAAACATCATGTGCAACTAACATAAACATTGCATATTCCAGATTCTACAATGGAATGCACATGTATTAGGTTATGCCATGTATGATGATGCCTAAATGTACAAATAGCAGGCAGGAGTGATTCATCATTGCACGCACAATTGAATTGCATGTTAAGGGACAGTTCGATTCCGCCTTTTCAGGGCATATTGTCAAAATAAGCCATAAAAGATGTAAAGAAGTCATTTTTGAGTTATGGGCTTGGGCTTAACTAATTTTGCTTTGGAGGGGGGTGTTTTGGGTAGAACCTCACTAAAAATTAAAGGGAAGGGGAATAGTGAAATGACTCTGTTGTCTGCCTATATTACACTCAAAATGCAACTGCTGACGCCCGTGTCACACCTGACCCTCAAGTAAAAACAAACACGCAAGCATTCATTGCCCTGCCCGCTTGCATCTCCTCTCCCCTTTCCCTCTACCTCGATCCCCTGCCTGCAGCACTAGGGTTCCTCTAGCGAGCTATCACCACTGGTCCCATTTGGCCTTGTCCTCGATGATGCTATGTCCAGCTAGGCTACATGGCCGGCAGGTAGGGGCAAATCTCCTTGGCTTGTCCTCCCTCTGGCGCCGCCCCTCATTCTCATGGTCTCCAGCAGCTGCGCCACTGTGGTTCGTCCAACGCACTACTCCGGCAGGCGCTGCACAACTACGGCTGATGGCACACTGCGGCAGAAGGCACCTTATTCCCCCTCCCCTCCTCCCGGGCCATGGCCTTGAGGTGCTTTTGAAGGATGAGCTCATCCAACAAGGTGAGGATCTCCTCTGATTTTTTGCAAAATTTTCATTCTGATCCACTATACGATGAATTGCTATGAGCTGCTTCTGCTGCTGCTATATGATGCATTGCTATGAGCTGCTCCTGCTGCTGCTATATGATGAATTGCTATGAGCTGCTGCTGCTGTATTTTGAGTTGCTATGAGTTGCTGCTGCTCTATGATGAATTGCTATGAGCTGCTGCTGCTGCTATATGATGAGTTGCTACAAGTTGCTCCTGCTGCTATATGACGAGTTGCTACAAGCTGCTCCTGCTGCTGCTATATGATGAATTGCTATGAGTTGCTCCTGCTGCTGCTATATGATGAATTGCTATGAGCTGCTGATGGTATATGATGAATTGCAAACTGCTGCTGCTGTATGATGAGTTGTTATGAGCTGCTGCTGCTGCTATATGATGCTTTCAGGTGGTGCTGCTATACGATAATAACCAGCCACTTGGACCATCAAATTTCAATAAATAATTGTTCTTCATTTAAATGTGGGTCCTGCGTTCTTCGTTTAAATTAGGCAATGGGATCTCTATGGAAAACATTGACCAAAGTAGATTGTGCCAAGTAGATGGTATCTTTGTATTTGCATTTTGAGCAAATAGTGATGGTCTGTTTTCCTATCATATTAATTACTGCACTGGGTTCAATTTGTGATGTTTGCAAGAAAAATTAATTTCCATATGGGCAGCAAAATGAAAAAATATAATGCAATCTAGACTTTCCACTGATCATACCAAAGATAAGCTGAAAATATAATGAAAAGAACTGGTTGGCTTATTACATGGAGCTTATATTCATAGGTGCTTATTTTCTTACGATAACTCATAATAACTGTCCCTAAGAAACTTGGCTAATAGAACTGGCATACAAATAACATGTCACGATGATTGCAATGGAGGAGTGACGTACCATTGCACACTGTATAGGCTCGCTGCTGCCTCTCCTTTTTTGCGATGTTCCATGAAATTGCCACATACATCCTGTACTTTTTCATTGTGTAACCCTATCTGCAAGTTGACACGGCTCATTTCAGACATCTCTACATGATACTACATTGCATATCCCTTGCGCATATTTAAACCACCAATTAACGATTGTGTGCGTACCATAAACTAGCCATGACTCTGTATGCTGGTCTAGCAGCCACTCTAAGGGAGCCTAATGTAGTGCACTGGAAATCCTATATGCCACCTACGATTTTGTGCAATGTACTGCCCCTGTTCCTAAATATATGTCTTCGTAGAAATTCCAGTATGGACCACATACAGATGTATATAGATGCATTTTCGAGTGTAGATTCACTCATTTTGCTCTGTATGTAGCCTATAGTGGAATCTCTAGAAAGACTTATATTTAGGAACAGAGGTATGAGGTAGTATCATGTATGACATCTACATATCTAATTTAGCAGCCAGTAGTAGAAATCATTGTCTGCACAAAGGGATTACTGGTCGAAAATCCTAGCAAAGCACGCTGGCAGGCACAGAACAATACAAGAGAGAGAGAGAGATGCGCTTACAAGAGCATAGGAATGCCTCAGTCTAGGATCTTGGTTGGCCAAGCTGTTAGATCCAGAAGAAACATCGTCCTTGTAGTTTTTGCCAGCTGCATAACAGGTAACAGCGACCGGTTAGTATATTTGAAGTACATCGGGCAGGTGATGCTGGACGGGTTTAAAGGTGACAAGTACCTAAGCCGTGGCGGGTGCTTGGCATCTCTCTAGACTGTGGGAATCAGGTTAGAAACGTCGAGGGTGATGACGCTGCACTGGCTGTCGGGGTCCGGTAAGGAGATCTAGAACCGTCGAGTAGGGTGTTTGTGGAGCGGCTCCGGTAGGGTGGACTATGGTGTGGGCGAAGCGGATCTATGGCCGTGGACGAGGGCGTAGGTGAAGTTGCTCTGGTGGTTGGGTTAATGATGGTGTCGACGATGCGGATCTGCGACCGTGGACGAGGCGTCAGAAGCTGCTCCGGTGGTTGGGTTAAGGGTGGTGTCGACGATGCGGATCTACGGCCGTGGATGGGGCATCAGAAGCTGCTCCGGTAGGTTGGATGAGGGTGCGAGGGAGCGGATCTGAGGCCGTGGACTTGTGAGTTGGCAAAGCGGCCCCGGTAGGGTTGAGAATGGTATAGGCGAAGCTACTCCGGTAGGGTTGAGGAAGGTGTCGGCGAAGCGGTTCCGGTAGGGTTGAGGAAGGTGTCGGCGAAGAGGATCAGAGGCCGTCGACGGGGGCATCGGTGGGGCGGCTCCGGGGGGTGTGTACGAAGCGTCTCCAGTGGGGAGTATGAATGAGCCACTGTAGATGCGCGACGGTTGACGAGAGTACCGGCGAAGCAGATCCGGTGCTATGGACAAGGCCGGCACTGAATGGGCTGTGGTACAGTGGTGGATGAGCAGTCTACTTGTTTCTAGGGGACGTGGGAGGGGTAGATGTGGCCGCAGAAGCAGATCCGGTGAGGTGGACGCCGCTGGCAGTGAATGGGCTATGGTACGCCGGTGGATGAGCAGTCTAGGGTTTCGAGAGGGGAGGGGAGAAAGGGCGATGAAGTACGGACGGCGTGATGTAAGATTCTTGTAGGATCGAAAGTATGTCTAGAGGGGGGGTGATTAGACTACTTGACCAAATAAAAACTTAACCTTTTCCCAATTTTAATTCTTGGCAGATTTTAGCTATTTTAGGACAAGTCAAGCAATCATCACATAATTCAAGCAACCATGCAAAGAGTATATTGGCAGCGGAAAGTAAAGCATGCAACTTGCAAGAATATAAAGGGAAGGGTTTGGAGAATTCAAACGCTATTGTAGACACGGATGTTTTTCTCGTGGTTCAGATAGGTGGTGCTATCCTACATCCACGTTGATGGAGACTTCAACCCACGAAGGGTAACGGTTGCGCGAGTCCACATAGGGCTCCACCCAAGGGCAACGGTTGCACGAGTCCACGAAGGGCTCCACCCACGAAGGGTCCACGAAGAAGCAACCACCCACAAAGGGTCCACGAAGAAGCAACCTTGTCTATCCCACCATGGCCATCGCCCACGAAGGACTTGCCTCACTAGCGGTAGATCTTCACGAAGTAGGCGATCTCCTTGCCCTTACAAACTCCTTGGTTCAACTCCACAATCTTGTCGGAGGCTCCCAAGTGACACCTAGCCAATCTAGGAGACACCACTCTCCAAGAAGTAACAAATGGTGTGTAGGTAATGAACTCCTTGCTCTTGTGCTTCAAATGATAGTCTCCCCAACACTCAACTCTCTCTCATAGGATTTGGATTTGGTGGAAAGAAGATTTGAGTGGAAAGCAACTTGGGAAGGCTAGAAATCAAGATTCATATGGTAGGAATGGAATGTCTTGATCTCAACACATGAGTAGGTGGTTTTCTCTCAGAACATATGAGTAGGAATGGTGTGTGTGTTCTGATGGCTCTCTCATCGAATGAGAAGGAGGTGGAGGGGTATATATAGCCTCCACACAAAATCCAACCGTTACACACAATTTACCAATCTCGGTGGGACCGAATCAGAAAACTCGGTCTGACCGAAGTAGTAAACCTAGTGACCGTTAGGAATTTCGGTGGGACTGACATGCAACTCGGTAGGACCGATTCGGTTAGGGTTTGGGCATAACGTAATCTCGGTGAGACCAATTACACAAACTCGGTGAGACCGAGTTTGGTAATTAGCTAACCAGAGAGTTGGTCAGGCAAACTCGGTGGGACCGATTTGCTCTTTCGGTGAGACCGAGTGGAACTCGGTGAGACCGAAAGGTTACAAAGGGGAAACACTGAGTTTACATTGCAATCTCGGTGGGACCGATTCGCTCTTTCGGTGGGACCGAAAAGTTACGAAAGGGAAACAGAGAGTTTGCAACCCCATCTCGGTGGGACCGAGATCCTTATTGGTAGGACCGAATTGCTAGGGTTTGGCAGTGGCTAATGACAATTGAAACTCGGTGGCGCCGGATAGGAAAAATCGGTAGGACCGAGTTTGGCTTGGAGTTTAGGTCATATGTGGATATGGGAAAGTAGTTGAGGGTTTTGGAGCATATCATTAAGCACATGAAGCAAGAGGCTCATTAAGCAACACCTCATCCCTCCTTGATAGTATTGGCTTTTCCTATGGACTCAATGTGATCTTGGATCACTAAAATATAAAAAGAAGAGTCTTGAGCTTTTGAGCTTGAGCCAATCCTTTGTCCTTAGCATTTTGAGGGTTCCACTTTCACATCCATGCCATGCCAATCATGGAGCTTTCCTGAAATAATCATCTTGGAATAGCATTAGCTCAATGAGCTATATGTTGTTATGAATTACCAAAACCACCTAGGGATAGATGCACTTTCAATCTCCCCCTTTTTGGTAATTGATGACAACATATAGATCAAAGCTTTGACAAATGATAATAAGCATGAAGTATGTGATAAGTAAGAGCTCCCCCTAAATTTGTGCATATTTAAAATTTGCTTTGGACTGTAAATGCACAAGGAGTTAGAGTCATGGGTTACTCTTCCATGTCACATACATCTTGGTGGAGCGCTCAAAATGATAAGAATGAAATACATGCACTCATCACCAAGAATAGTGAATGATCACAAACGATAGATAGCATGATAATATTTAAGCAAGCATTAAGCAAACATTAAGTGTAGCTTATGATCAAACACATGATCATCGATGTCTCACAAATAATGACATAGTATTAAGCACTCAAATAAAGCAAGAGAGAAAAGCAACTCTCTCTCTCTCTCGAAGCCTATGATCTATACATCTTCTCCCCCTTTGGCAACAAGTTACCAAAAAGTTCCTAGAAAATGCATAGTACTAAGTCGTCGCTCAGGCTTGATCTTCAGGTGGTGGTGGAGTCCGAATCACTCCAAGGACGAAGGCTTCTGTAGATGTTAGTAGTTGCTGGAGTTGGAGCTGAAGTAGACGCTGGAGCTGAGGCTGTGGCTGGTGCAGACATTGTAGCTCTGGTGTCAGCAACTGGCAGTGCAGACGACCTCGGGCCTCGTGGCACCCTCGCAAACACATGAATCGTGGTCCTGCCTCTCCTCTCATTCATGTCCTCCTGGAGCTGCTCCACTGCAGTCTGAACTTCTGTTACCTTGATGTCCAAATCATAGAACCTCTGTTCCATGATCCTCTCTAAGCTCGCCTAGTTCTGAGTCAGGGTGGCTAAACTCTGCTCAATCCGCAGGGTGGACGTAATCAAGTAACCAAGCTGCTCTTGTTTGGTCTTCAAGAAGTATTCAGATGCCTCTGCTTGAGTAGGCATCCTGGCAGCTTTCTCCTTCCTCGCCTTCTCCTTCTTTGCATAAGCTTGTGCAGATGATGGCTCATTCTCTGTCATGACAACTTCATTGTTCTCAAAATCTGGACGGATGGGCAGGTGTTCCTTATCCAACAGATATACGCCCGTGCCCATCTTGGAGTTGATGAGCTCCTGAATCTGAGGGGCATATCCACAGCTCCTCTTTTGATATGTCGCAGTCCATTTGATCGTTTCAACTATGAGGCTCATCACTTTGAACTTCTGAGGCACGTTAAAGACATGAAGCAAGTTGATCGCGTGGCCTCTGATCATCTTGTGATCTCCAGACTTGGGCAGAAGGGTGTGCCTAAGTATCCAATTGATCGTAGGCAATCCTGAGAGCAGATAGTGCACTGAGCCAAACTTGAACGTGTCGAGCGCTTCATTCGGGATCTCCTTGTACATATTGGACATGGAGTTGTGATCCATCTTCTTCTTGGCATAGATATCCAAGTCCTCATCTTGCTCTTCTGGGGCATTGATGATCTGTGCCCACTCAGCCACTGTAGATTGGTACCTTGTACCCTCAGACATCCAAGTAATCCTGCCATCCGGATAAAAGTGAGCTGTGGAGTAGAACTGCATGATGAGTTCCTCGTTCCACTTTGTGAGCTTCTGCCCAACAAAGTCCTCTACTCCACACGCTCTGAAGCTGTCCTGAACTCCTGGGTAGTGTTCTTCATTCTCCTTGATATAGGTCCAGTCGACCCATCTCATGTCACAAACGATTGGCTTCTTGTCAAGCAAAACAGTCTCATAGAAATCTTGCTGCTCCTTAGTATGAAATATGTAATCCACGGCAGTCCTTCTCCTAGAAGCATACGGATCTGCTTCTCTCCATTTCCTCAGCCCTGAATCTCTCCTGATCTTCATATCCTCAGCCACAGGATGAGCATCGTTGTGGTCTGGGATCTTGGGCTTGAGCATCCTAAGGACACTCTCCTCCTCTTCTTCGATAGCTTCAGGCACTGGGGCCTTGTTCTTTTCTGCAGCTGGGATGCTTCGTGTGTTCCTCTTTGGTGCACTCTTAGGCTTAGATGCATCCTTAGGTGCTTCCTTGGGCTTGGATGCAGCTGTTCCTGACCTTATAGCATCTCCCATGAGTTTGGCTGCTTTGGGCGCTGGTGCAGCTGCCTCTTCTTCCTCATCCTCTTCTACCATGATAGAGGCCTTGCCAAGTACTCTAGCAACAGTCTTTTTCACTCTCTCTTTCCTCTTCTTGCCCTCAGCTGCAACGGGCTCAATGGGAGCAGGCTTCTCAGTTGATGCTCTAGCTTTTGATATGGGCTGCTTGCCTGCTGGCCTCTTGATTTTTAGGCCTGGCTTTGAGCCTTGAGCTGGCTCAACCCTCTTGGAAGTGGCCTCTTCCTCTGCCACATAGTCTTCATCCTTAGAATCAGACGTTCTCTTCTTCCTTTGACATGTGGCAGCCTAAGGCAGATTGTTGGGGGTGCTCCTGCTGCCATCATCAGAAGAACTTGAGGGGCTAGTGCCCTCACTCATCACAACTTGCTGCTCAGACACATTTTGGCTGTCACTTTGATCAGACATGTTGCAAACTGACTGCTGACCCTGTGAATAGATCATGGATAAGATAGAGTGGATGAGCATCACAAAAAGCAGAGATTTTTGCAAAAGATTAATTCAAAAACTTAGTTTAGTTTTCCACAGAAAGCATCTCGGATCTACCGATTTTCAAACTCGGTGACACCGAAGCAGTTTTGGCACTAGAACTGGTGAACTCGGTCAGACCGAGACACAGTTCGGTGGCACCGAGACTGCTAGGGTTTCACTGAATTCCAAAATCGGTCGCACCGATAAGTTATTCTCGGTCAGACCGAGTTTCACTTGTGCAATGGCAAAAGCCAGATCGGTGGGACCGAGTTTTTCAACTCGGTGGGTCCGAGATGGTTTCGGCGGAAACCTAACCCTAAAATTTTCGAATTAAGCCTAATCTACAAGTTCATTGACTGGATAGGAGCGTTTCAATCGTGGCAAGAAACATGATCATCACAATATGCTAGGAATCGGAGTGGAGAATAGCACAAAGATCGAGTCCATACCCTAGCTCGGCGAAGACTCGCTACGGTGGCAACGGCGGGGCAGAAATCCGTTGACAGCGGCGGAGAACAACGACAGGAGGCTGCTGGCGGCGAGAAGATGATCCGGAGACCTCGAGGGCAGAGCAGGCTATCGCGCGGGTGAGGAGGTTTCGAAGAAATTTCCAAAATTCTGCCCGTCACTATATATAGCCCGACCCTGTCGGTGTGACCGAGTGGAACAACTTGGTGGCACCGAGATGCAAAACTGTGTGCAGTTATTGCAACTCGGTGTGACCGAAAAGTTCAAATCAGTTGCACCGAGATTGAAAACCTAGATCAACTTAATGAACTCGGTAGGACCAAAAATGGAGTATCGGTCAGACCGAGATTCATAAAGAGGTTTTGGAAGTTTAAGTCTATGACGAATCGGGAACTCCGAGCGCTCCTCACACAGAGTGGTTCGAATCTGACTTGATCAAGTTTTGTGATGCAGCATGAATAGAGTTTGAGACGAGAAAAGCATAGATAGCTAGAGGAGGTTCTTAGGCATCCTTGTCCATCCACTTGGCAAAAGAAGATAAAGCCAAACAATCAAAACAACAAGTGGATGTCCTTCAATGAGTAAAATATGCAACCAACATGCTCACACAATAAGATAGCAAATGAAATATGTGGCAAAGCATGCACAACCAATTCTAGCATCTATCAAGCAATTTGCGATGACTAGGTCATCTATATATGAGTATATTGACTTAGGAGTCAAGTGAGAACACTTGATCGTAGGTCATACTCATCGTTTAAGCTCAAGTGGGGTTACCACTTTTACATAAAGCATTGTTTTGTTCACATCTTTAGAGTTGCTTTAGCTCAAGTCTTAGAGTAAAGCTCCCCCTAGATGTGATATCCCCCCTAAGAGGGATGAACTAACCTTGGGTTTTGTCGATGATGACTTCATGTAGATATTGAAGATGTGGATGCTCAATGATGATGTAGATCTCTTGGAGCTATCCATTTGAGTGAATTGCACTTTCAATACCTACATGGGTTAGTCCCACAAGGAACAAACAAGGATATCCATAGACATAGAGTGATGCACACAAAAGATGATGTCCATGAAAACTTTTTAGGTTACCTTGTCCCTTGTCTTACCAACAAGAGGGTTTGTGACTCCTTGAACTAGTGCAAGATGTGGAAGTTGATTGCACTTGTTCTTGCCAAAATGATAAGAGTGAAGTATGTTGGCGGAGTCACCCTCGAGAACTCTCTAGTTCTTCTTCTTTTGGATCCACATCATCTTGATGGGAATCCTTGGAGTTGTAGTCATACTTGATGAAGTGGAACTTGAAGTAGTCTTGGGAATCCACTTGACTAAGGTCTTTGGAGCTTCTTCAAATGCATCAATTTCCTCTTGAAGCTTGTCCTTTCCTTTTTGCTCGTAGTCTTGTGGTGGAAGATCATCTTGAGCTTGTGTCCCCTTGAAGGAAGTATACTTCTCTTGTTGAGGGACAAGCTTCGTCTTGGGGTATTGATCTTCTTCCCATTCAACTCCATTGGCATTGAACTTTCGTTCAAAACCAACACCTTGATTCTTCCGGTGCATTCCTTGCTTGCGCACAATTTCCTCGAATTGCTTACTCCCGGCAAGGCTCTTGTACACTCCTTTCTCTATAATTCCCTTCAACAAGCTATTTTCTTGCTCAAGTGTAACTTGGCTAAGAGAATCATTAGTGGAATCAAGAGAACTACTAGAAGCAACAGTATTGGATTTAGCATGATCATTGTTACTACTAGAGGAAGAATCTTTCTTGTTAGATTTGACTTGAGGCATGTAAGTGGATAAGAGTAAACGCTTGGCAATGTAAGAAGAACTTTTCTTGCGGAGATCATCATTGATTGCCTTTAAGAACTCATGCTCTTGCTCAAGATTGAGCTTTTCAAAGCGTAGTTTCTCATGAGCTCTTAAAAGTTCTCGGTGATCTTCGAAGATAGTGTCATGAGCTAACTTAAGAGTTTTTAGTTCTTTAGTTAGAGCCTCAATCTTCTCCTTATCATTGTCATTCATTTTATCTTTATTAGCATGATTAATTGGTCTTTCATCATAGTATTCATCACTAGAGTTGTCAGCAAGCAAATCATCACCTAACAAGTCATCTTCATCACTATTGAAATCAACATACTCGGGGTGTGTTACCTTAGGACCTTTGGCCATGAAGCATCGTCCAATTCCTTCATTTGGTGAGTCAAATATGTCGTAGGAGTTGGTTGACACAAGTGCTAGACCGGCAACACCTTCATCTTGAGTATCTTTGGAGTCGGAGTGATAACTTCTCTCGGAGTGGCTGTCGGAGTCGGAGCCGGATACCCATTCACCAACATGAGCTTGATGTCTTCGTCTTGTATAGCTCCTTGATGATTTTTCCTTCCTTTCCGAATCCTTGCTTCTCCGTGAGTATCTTCGTTCATAACGATCATCTCTACTCCTTCTCTCTCTTGGTGGTGATCCTTTGCTTCTTCTTTTTGGAGAATCTTCTCTTCTCTTGTAGGGAGCCGTACACACATTGGAATAGTGTCCGGGTCTTCCACAATTGTAACAGTTTCGCTCTCGACTAGAAGATCTTTTGTCATTGTAGGACCTTGACTTGGAGCTTCTATCTTTGCTTCTACTCTTGTAGAACATGTTGAAGTTCTTCACCATTAAGCTCAATTCTTCATTGAAGTCTTGTTTCCCACTCGATGATGTAGGGGCTTCACATGAGGCTTTGTAGGCACCACTTGATTTGTTGTGAAGTTCCTCTTTATCCTTAAGTGACATTTCATGAGCAAAAATTCTTCCAATCACTTCCGTTGGCTTGAGATCTTTGTAATTGGGCATCATTTGGATCAATGTACACATGGTATCATATTTTCCATCCAAGGCTCTTAGGATCTTCTTGATGATGAATTTATCGGTCATCTCTTCACTTCCTAAGCCGGTGATCTCATTTGTGATGAGAGCAAGCCTAGAGTACATTTCAGCGACACCTTCACCATCCTTCATCTTGAACTTGTCAAGTTGGCTTTGAAGCACATCCAACTTGGATTCCTTGACGGAGTCGGTACCTTCGTGCATATCAATCAAAGTGTCCCAAATTTCCTTTGCATTCTCAAGGCGGCCGATTTTGTTGAATTCTTCGGGGCACAATCCGTTGAAGAGAATATCACAAGCTTGAGCATTGTATTGTAACATCTTCAACTCATCCGCGGTAGCTTCAAGGTTTGGTTCTTTCCCATCAAAGAAGTCACCTTGCAAACCAACACACACAATAGCCCAAACGGCGGGGTTATGTCCAAGAATATGCATTTTCATTTTATGCTTCCAACTAGCAAAATTAGTACCATCAAAGTAAGGACCTCTATGGTGATAATTTCCCTCGCTAGACGCCATACTCTCCTAGGTTGTGAAACCAAGGCTATGACCACCAAAAGCTATGGAGATCAAGCAAATGGAGACCAAAGCTCTGATACCACTTGTAGGATCGAAAGTATGTCTAGAGGGGGGGTGATTAGACTACTTGACCAAATAAAAACTTAACCTTTTCCCAATTTTAATTCTTGGCAGATTTTAGCTATTTTAGGACAAGTCAAGCAATCATCACATAATTCAAGCAACCATGCAAAGAGTATATTGGCAGCGGAAAGTAAAGCATGCAACTTGCAAGAATATAAAGGGAATGGTTTGGAGAATTCAAACGCTATTGTAGACACGGATGTTTTTCCCGTGGTTCGGATAGGTGGTGCTATCCTACATCCACGTTGATGGAGACATCAACCCACGAAGGGTAACGGTTGCGCGAGTCCACAAAGGGCTCCACCCAAGGGCAACGGTTGCGCGAGTCCACGAAGGGCTCCACCCACGAAGGGTCCACGAAGAAGCAACCACCCACAAAGGGTCCACGAAGAAGCAACCTTGTCTATCCCACCATGGCCATCGCCCACGAAGGACTTGCCTCACTAGCGGTAGATCTTCACGAAGTAGGCGATCTCCTTGCCCTTACAAACTCCTTGGTTCAACTCCACAATCTTGTCGGAGGCTCCCAAGTGACACCTAGCCAATCTAGGAGACACCACTCTCCAAGAAGTAACAAATGGTGTGTAGGTAATGAACTCCTTGCTCTTGTGCTTCAAATGATAGTCTCCCCAACACTCAACTCTCTCTCATAGGATTTGGATTTGGTGGAAAGAAGATTTGAGTGGAAAGCAACTTGGGAAGGCTAGAAATCAAGATTCATATGGTAGGAATGGAATGTCTTGATCTCAACACATGAGTAGGTGGTTTTCTCTCAGAACATATGAGTAGGAATGATGTGTGTGTTCTGATGGCTCTCTCGAATGAGAAGGAGGTGGAGGGGTATATATAGCCTCCACACAAAATCCAACCGTTACACACAATTTACCAATCTCGGTGGGACCGAATCAGAAAACTCGGTCTGACCGAAGTAGTAAACCTAGTGACCGTTAGGAATTTCGGTGGGACTCACATGCAACTCGGTAGGACCGATTCGGTTAGGGTTTGGGCATAACGTAATCTCGGTGAGACCGATTACACAAACTCGGTGAGACCGAGTTTGGTAATTAGCTAACCAGAGAGTTTGTCAGGCAAACTCGGTGGGACCGATTTGCTCTTTCGGTGAGACCGAGTGGAACTCGGTGAGACCGAAAGGTTACAAAGGGGAAACACTGAGTTTACATTGCAATCTCGGTGGGACCGATTCGCTCTTTCGGTGGGACCGAAAAGTTACGAAAGGGAAACAGAGAGTTTGCAACCCCATCTCGGTGGGACCGAGATCCCTATCGGTAGGACCGAATTGCTAGGGTTTGGCAGTGGCTAATGACAATTGAAACTCGGTGGCGCCGGATAGGAAAAATCGGTAGGACCGAGTTTGGCTTGGAGTTTAGGTCATATGTGGATATGGGAAAGTAGTTGAGGGTTTTTGGAGCATATCATTAAGCACATGAAGCAAGAGGCTCATTAAGCAACACCTCATCCCTCCTTGATAGTATTGGATTTTCCTATGGACTCAATGTGATCTTGGATCACTAAAATATAAAAAGAAGTGTCTTGAGCTTTTGAGCTTGAGCCAATCCTTTGTCCTTATCATTTTGAGGGTTCCACTTTCACATCCATGCCATGCCAATCATTGAGCTTTCCTGAAATAATCATCTTGGAATAGCATTAGCTCAATGAGCTATATGTTGTTATGAATTACCAAAACCACCTAGGGATAGTTGCACTTTCAATTCTCTGGTCAATTGGTTTCTCTCTCAAACATTGTGTCTCAGTGCCTCTTTCAGTAGCCCCCTCGATATGTAGACTTCTCGCGCGCGCACAGCTGTAGTGACGATGACGCTGAAGCCATTGTGCCTTGTTTTTACCAGCCTCATGTGATAGTTTTCACCCTGTTTTCTGTTAAATAACAAGGCAGCCTTTTCTTTGTTACTACTAGTGACTCTGAAATCATTCGGGGCAGACATAAAATATATCACTTCAACCCAATTATCACAGCAACTATTTTAAAAGAAATAAGCTAGCTGCCCGTGCGTTGCACGGAACATCAAGATGCATTTGTATGAGTAGTTTATCTTGTGAGAGAAAAGATTGAACGAGGCAAGGCCTTATTTGCAAATGTGGAGAGACGTGTGGGTATATTTGTGCAAAATTGCCATAGTTTCTTTCCATTCCGTTAGATATAAATCCGACGGCCTATATTGCAGGATGGCACGCACGCCATCATCACCAACTCTGTTTTCTACTCCCTCCGTACGAAAATACTTGTCATGAAAATGGATAAAAAGAGATGTATCTAAAACTAAAATACGTCTAGATACATTTCCTTTTATCCATTTTGATGACAAGTATTTCCGGACGGAGGGAGTATTTGTCTTTTTAGAGATTTCAACAAGTGACTATGACTGGACCTTACCAACATACTCAAAAAAGTAGTCCATTATTTTGATGTTACCCTCTTTTCTTGGTGGTGCAGTGCCATCTAGATACCTCATAAATAAATAAAGTACTACATGATACTAATATATGATACATGGAGCAGGAGTACTAAGTATTATTAATACAGTTTTGGTAGAACTCATCTATATGAGATATAATTTGGTCTCATTCATCTTTTATAGCCACTGGATGTGATGCTATATAAGATGCGTGTGTGCTGACGTGGGTTTTATTTGTTCTTGTGCAACGAACTGACCACTGCATGTCATGTTTGATAGTCTCAAGTCATTAAAAGTATACAAGCCCCACATCTCTTATTGGTTGATTCCTCTATTTATGTCAAAAATTATGAAGCAACGTGAGAGTTAATGCAGCACGCCTATCTGTTTACTACTCCCTCCTTTCCGGTTTATAGGGCTTATCTCAAAATTTTAGTTTTTCCATTTTATAAGGCTCAATTTGGTTGTTCCCCATCACACGTTCAGACTTCAAGGTGCATTAAATCATTGCATGCAAGTATTAAGAGAAAACTGACCAATGCATGCACTTTATGCATGCATGCATTGCAAGTAATGCATTCGTAAACATAATTTTTTGAGGAAAACAAGAGCATTAATTGGGTGCTTTTGCAAACTACAAAAAATATTCCAGCACTCATCATCTACCTTAGTTGGTGAGATTTTCGAATTGAGCCTTATAAACCGGAAAGGAGGGAGTATTTGGTTTTCGTAAGATGACTTAATACTCACCTAGACGGAGGGAGTATTCGATTTCACAGCGGGTGGCGCAGTTCCCTATATGGCTTTAATGCAGACGAGGGAGGGAGCAGCGGTTCCCGATATGTTGAACGGCCAATGCATCCTTCTTCAATTAATGCATGAGGGAAGTAATGGGAGGAGGTCTGGGAAAAGAGGCTGCATGATGTGAATGCAACGCAGTTTGCCCTCATTGCCCTCATATAAAGGCGCCCCTCCATTCCAATGCATCTACCACATCGTACGCACCTAAGCATTTGCCTAAGCACCTACACTAAGCGCAAAAAGAGCTCACTCCAGACCCATGGCGCTGGTCCACGACGCTGGCCTGCGGCATGGCGCCGAGGATCGTCTGCAGAGGGTGTTGGAGACCGGCCGGTGGATGGCCGCCTTCGACGCCAACTACGACTCTCAGTTGGACCAGATGATCATTGCCACCAGTAACAAGTTCACTGTCCTCAAGAAGCTCGCAGACGACATCGCCGTACTCCTCCAGCCCGTGCGCCCGGGCTCCTCATTGCCTGCCACCCTAATCGGCCTCCATGGCCGGAACCTCTTTCAAGCACTGGTGGCCCTGCGACTGCCCACCGATGCCACGAAGAATGTCCACCTGGAGGTCGCGCTCGCCGCGAGGCGCCTCGCCCTGCAAGAATTCGTCGACCTACACATCCACATGTACGAGGAAATCGTGTACATAGGTATCTACAAGGCCAGTGAGGACGCTACGACGTTGGCCTTCCTCAACCGGCTGGAAGACTTGGATGCCTTTGCTAAGAAGCACCTCGACCTCGCCACAAAAGCCGCCACTCCTTAGCCGCCGGTCGGTGGCCCGGCGCACTAACTTGAGGAGGAGGAGGTCGTACGTTCGTGGATCCATCTTTCTTCTTGCCTTCTGTAACCACCACTGCGATCGCATCATCGTGGCCTTAATTCTTATTGTGTTGTTGCATTCTCATTCCAGTCAATACCGACATGTGCGATCCCTTTGCTTAATTATATGCATCACTATAACTAGTACTCCATCCGTCAATTTATAAGTTGTGCTTACCTTTTCCATCAACTTCGTGCAACACACGGGCATCTTTCTAGAAACACTAGAATATGTCTATATAATCCGTATGTGATAGTCCATTTGAAATCTCAAAAAAGACAAATATTTAGGTACGGAGGGAGGAATATATTAGGAGTATATCAAAAAAATAGTGATTTCTTTTAAGTTTGTGAACAAATACTACTATTCTACTACTTTGGATCCGTCGCAACGCACGAGCACATTGCTGGTAAAAGGAAAAGGCCTGCCGCGTTCGCGTCGCACCCCCACACGCCCGGGAATCGGGAGTACAGCACGGCCCGTCCGGCACGACACATGGTTTAGGGAAGGCGTGTTGCCTAGCATTTTCACATTCATGTGGGACCGCCGTTGAGAAAACCGACACCCCACCCACCGCCGGGTTGGAAAAAAGAAATGAGGGGAACATCTAGTTGTAGCACGGAAGCCAAGAAATTTGGTGTCAGACGGGACTCGTTGATAGAGTAGGAGCATTCCGTACTAGTACTACTCCTACTAGTACCAAGTTTGTACTCCTAATACTATATTACTAGTACTACCACTATACAACTAGTAGGTACGTGCACGGCACAACATCGTAGGAACAAAAAATGGGAAGATCTTGTTTTAGGTGATTTATCTTTTTTTCAATCAACGTAGTATGAATAATATGATGTGGGTGGCACCCATGAAGCTTATGTGGCTTGGTTGCATGGCTATGAATGGTTAGAGAAAAATAAATAGATAATGTGTTAAGAGTGCACTCCACTAAATAGATATATATACTTTGGATCCATTGCAATGGACCGGCACATCTATATCTATACCCCCTGTATAGTGTGTGAAAAACTTTGAAAGTTGGTCATTGGATCAGGCCAATCCGACGGTACAAAGATGGAAAATCCGAGCACTACTGGCCATTGGATATCATCCACCAGATTCTGCCACATGTATAATCTAGAAGACTCCATGGTTGAACTTAATTCAGGACTAAGGGCCTCTTTGATTCATAGGATTGCAGAAACACAGGAATAGGAAACAAGTAGGATTGGAATGGCATGTTCATTGGATCCCTATAGGATTTGAGATTGTTTGATTGTGTCACATGAAAAACAAAGGATTTCTTTCAAGAGGTTGGAGTGCATGTTAGAATTCCTGTGAAACGTAGTACAAATGAATCCTTATGAAAATATTCTACATGATTCAATCCTACGAATCAAACGACCAACGTAGGAAAAATTCCTAAGGATTCTAATCCTTCAAAGATCCTATGAAAATCCTTTGAATCAAATAGACCCTAACTTTGCCACAACTAAGCTTAAGCAAAGTTATTACTTCTTCAAAACGAGAGAAACAAGTTGGCAAGCCTAAGGGAATCTTTCCACATTTTTTGTGTGTATGTCATGTGGGGCCTTAGTGTGGCTTGCCTAAGGTGTGGCTTGAATCAAACACTCGACTAAGTTAATGAAACTTGCCTAATCTTACATTCCACCAGATTTTGCCACATGTTAGAATCCAGAAAGCTCAACATGTAGAAGCATAATGCACAAACCACCAGAATCTCATGCGTGCAATGCACGTGTACCTTACTAGTACTAGTTGGTAGTAGTAAGAAACAAATTCCAGTTTTGGCATGAGCTCGTACTGCGGGAGCACCACAAGGCCTGCCGCAGGAGTTACATTTCCCTCTCGGGGTCCACGGGACCGAACTTCAGTGGCTTAGTGGTAGAAACAAGAAACGTGATGGTCGCCGTGGTTAAACTTCCATGGACAAGCTGTCATGTCTGCTGACACATGTATATCAAAACTAGAGTGTTTATATTTCAAGCACGTGAACAAGTATTATTCTACTACTTTGGATCAATTGCTACGCATGGGCTAACACATTGGTAGTAGTAGTGTCCATCTCTATCTTTAGAGTTCTTCCCTCGTTCATCCTTTTCTCTCACAAGATAAACTACTCATACAAATGCAACTTGATGTTCCGTGGAACGCACAAGGATGTTTCCTTGGGGGTCTCTCCAACGTGGCGTGGCCGTAGTTGCAAGTTGACGCCCCTTAAGATGCCGACGTTGAGGGGCACTCGGATTTCCTCCGATGAGCAGGTAAGATGAGTTTCATCATGTAGTAAATGCATTCTAAAGACTACTTCCGTGTCCATTTCCTAATTCTCCCCCTGCCCACTGTTTCACAGGTTAGGCTCGGTGCGAGTGGAGATTGGCTTGCATATGTACGGGAGGGTACCAACATCAATTTGCACAACATTTACAACGGTGAAACCATTCCCGTAGAACCTTTGTCCAACATTGGGATCAACCATGCAACGTGCCACCGCATGAATTGCTATGATGGAACCACAGTGAGATTGAATAAGATAGCACGAACCTTGCACATGGCGGTCAAAGGCGGACCATGCTGTCTGCGGACGATTTGTTGTCGTACGAGTAGGAAGACGCTGTGCTCCTTTCTAACCGCATATTCGCAATGACAAACCAGGGGACTTATTTTGTATGGGACACATCCTACGATATACTCCCTCTCTCCTAGTTTATTTGTTTTGAATCTTTTCGTTTTATAAGATTCAAATCCAAATTTAGAGCTCCCCATCACATGTTGAGATTACAATGTCCATTAAATCGTTGCTTGCATGTATAGTAAAGAAACAAATCTCGAGTTTGGCACGAGTTCGTGCTGCGGGAGCACCAGAAGCCCTGGCGCAGGAGTTACATTTCCCTCTCAGGGCCGCCGGGACTGAGCTTCAGCGCCTTACTACACCTACCTTTGAGTCAATAACATGTGGACCCGATAGGTGACTGGTCCACATGTAATGCTCCCGTAGGCAGAGGGGCAGTGGGGCCAAGAGGGGTGAGCCGTAGGTCGGGGGACGTGTGGTTTCATGGGTTCGAGCGGCGTCGTGGGAATCGTGGGTGGCTGTGGTAGAAACTTGATGCTCGCCGCATTTTAGGTGGCCCACATGTCATGCACACAAAGGAAGTGGGGAGGTGCGGCCGAGAGGGGTGAGGCGCACGTCGGGGGGCGTGGTGCCGTGGGTTGGAGAGGCATCGTGGGAATCGCGAGATGAAACGTGATGGTCGCCGTAGTTGAACTTCCATGGACAAGCTGTCATGTCTACGGACACATGCACTGCATACCGATCACTGGAAGGAGTAGCAGAGAAAGCAATATATGCGGATAAATAGTTCCTTATAGTCAAGGAGACCCACGCTACTACTTTGTTCCAAAGACATGCACGCCATCGAAATAGTCCATCTATATCAATATACACCGAGAGGGAATAAATTTTTTTACAAGAGAGGAAATAGTTCATCCATCCATAATGCCCTCCTGCTGGTGCAACCTCTTCTTCTTCTTCTTCTTCTTGTTCTCATTCTCTATGGGAAACGGCTTCGCAACAAGCTCTTTGGACCTTGCAGCTATCTTGAAACTCACACGGGCATTGAGGGCAGCATATTTTATCCGCTCGTACGTCAAGGGATAATTCTCCCATCCAGACGACCTTAATGCCACCGTCTCGTCACCCTTCTGAAGATTTGTACCGAGCACAAAATTTGCTATGTCGAATAGGGATGGTGTCTGTTTATCACAAACTTCTACAGGAATTTTGATTCTGGTTTGTAGGTCAGCGATGCTATCAAATTAAGGTTGTACGGCTCCAGCTTCTGCTTGTCCCCTTCGATGACTGCCCTGCAGAAGTATACGTCCTCCCGAGACAAGAAATCGTGAAGCTCACTTGGTATGGAGGGCGAGTGTATGATGTGGTACACCAAAACTTCATCTTCGAGGCACAGCTGAAGGACGGCGGTGCGTTGGATCTTCCCAGGGGCACGCTCTATGTACTCTGCGTCGAGACCGATGACCCTCGTCTCTACCTTTTTGAGGGAATTGGATACATTGTTGATCCACTGTCGAACAACCCTTGGGTGGACGGTGATGATGGCAACTATGCGCATCGAGCCTTTGACGAGGACATGTTGGACGCTAAAAACCTGCATCTCGATCTCTATCGCCATTTGGAACCGCTAGAATGGAGGGCTATGGTTTGGAGAATTAGGATTAGATGGCTTGTCTAACTGAAGTAGTAGATGATTATTTAAAGAAGTTAAAACAATGTGAACGTAGTGGGGTTTGGATGCAAATGAAGACGAAGGGGAGGTGAAGAAGCCGAGGAGAATCGGTTCCCGATGGAGCAATAAATGGGAGAAGTGGCGTGCAGGCAATTGATTAGACGGCTAGGTAGACTAAACGAAAAGGCTATGCAGGTAGACTGATGAGTCGTACCTGTTCGTGTACGTGCCCATCCTTCCTGATAGGTGGGACCTATGCAATAAGATAAAAAAATGTGTCGTAGTTTTTTTTGGAGCGCGTGAGTGGGAGACACAACATTCTCTAGTTAAGGAATACTCCCTCCGTTTAGGTGAGTATAAGTCACCTTATGAAAATCAGGTTTTCCCAAAACCTTTAGGCGTGGAGCATTAACTTCCTGCTCGATCCCCTCCCAGCCTCGTTAGCCAGTGTACTCTTCCTCCGCTACCACGTTCTACCTTTCCATTTTTCCTCTTCTCAAGTGTGGAACGATCTGCATGCCGTCCTTGATGCACCAGAACGACCACTGCATGCATGGCGGCAGAGCGTTGATTGGGCATGCACGAGAATTTGGTTCTGCTCGCAATATGTATGATACCTGAACGATGAAGTGAACATGCATGCTAGCACGGGAGACCTATTTACGCTATACAATACTGGAGTACTCATGTACCTACTAGTACTAGTAGTAGTAGTACAACTATGGTACACTTGATGGTCAAAATACTATTCATCCGGTCCTCGCAGTGAAGTGACAACACCCTGCGCCTGACACTAGTCCAGGCGGCTTGTTCGGGTTACCAAAGTCAGCCTCACCCTGTGCACAGTGCAGTCTGTCACCGTCGTTGTACAGCACATTGGCGCCTCGCCTCGTCTCCCTCTCTGCTCCCATAGCACCACTCCATCTCCATCTCCTTCTCCGTCTCCATCTCACTGTGCCCCCGTGTACCGCCGCCTCACTCGCCTCCCTAGTACCACTATTCCCTCGCTAGCCGCTCCAGCACCGACATCCTTCTCCCCCGTAAATCAAGCACCCTTCCAAACTCCACCATGGCCGAACACGAACCGCGCAGCATCCATATGAGCCGCGATTGGAGCAATCTCCCCAGTGACATCCTCGACCTCCGTTGTTCGTGTATGGATATGTTGAGCGCCCTGCGGCTAGCTGCATGCTCGAGGGACATGCATACGGCCATCGTCGAAGCGAAGCCTAAGCTTTTCAAGACACCCTGCTTGCTGCTATCTGGTCTTGCGAGATTGGCTCACCATGATACGGAGGCGTGCATGATGCCCCTCGAGTTCAATCTGATCTCCATTAGCCGAAACTTCTTTGCAGGTATGTAGTGGGTTGCCATACATCATTTCCCTCGACATTGATCCGATCACCATCGCCCAAAACTTCTTGGCATGTATGTACTGGGTCGGCATGAACTCCCACTGGATGGATGCCTTCAGAGAAGATGGTAAAAAGTTGGTGCTCGTGAACTTCCAGACCTCCCATGAGATTATCCTTCCTCCGTTGGATTATATAGAGTATTACCATCGCGGTCCAAGTCATCTAGATTACTACGTCAGTTGGATGGACCTTGTTTTGCAGAAGATTATAATCTGCCAAGTGCCCACACGACATGCGAATTACGCAGACTTCAAGCTAATTGCCTTGTTCGACCGCGGACTCGCCTATCTTTACGCCGGTGCCTTCTTTAGCTGGAGACAACTCGGCTCGAAGTGGATCATCATCAAAGCTGATACACACTTCTGTGATGCTATTGAACACAATGGCATCATCTACACGATCGACAAAGCAGATGGCACCACGTATTGCTGGGACGGCGCGTGTAAGTTGTTTCCTCTCATGTTAATGATGACGCCATGACACTGTTTGAACATTTTGTGATGATTGGCATATCTCTGTTTGAGCAGAATTTGAGTAGAACTATGGCAATGTATTAGAGACGCCGTAAATCAGCTATATTTGGAATGAGTTAATTCATGCGATTGTGATCATCTCATTACATCCAATTTGTACCCTGAATAATCAAACGCTTAGGAATATATGGATATTATCCTTATTTTATAGTAATCTATATACTACTACTAAATATGAGTTTTTATCAATGGCCATGTTAGTTTCCTCATTTTCATGATGTAGAAACATGCACCACACTGTTGGTTTCATCTAACCATACATTAGGGAAGTAAATGTGCATATGGATAACTCTATATTTGGAAGTAGTGAGATCCTGCAATGCTTACCATGTGTACATACCTATATTCGCCCTTCAGCAATCAATGGCTAGAATAATATCCTCACAAAATTTTTGCCCATAGAACACAAGTATATAACAATGCATGGTCTTTTAGTTACCTTGAAGAATTTGTTTGTGAGGACAGAACATGATTACCTAACATGCATGACATGGTAGTTTCCTATGAAGAATCGATTGCGAGATAACATGAGTATAACCATGCATGGCACTTCTATATTTTCGAACCCAGTATACATTTCCCTGTATTTTCTTCCCAGTTCCAACAGGGACATATCAATGCTGTTTCTTGCATTATCCTACTCATACTCTGAACAATGCTGATCTTACATTAACAATGCATGTCATTTTTGATATGATGCAGTGTCCCTACTATTACTGCCCTTTGTAATCACACCACCTTTGCCAAAAACAGGGAAGCACAACTTGTTCCTCGCTCGATCAGACGACGGCAAAAGACTGATGATCATTCAGACACATGAGCCGGAAAAGTTATATTGCAAAAACCCCATTGTATAAAAGCACCGTGTAATACGTGAGTATCCTAACAGTGGTTGTTACGTCTATGAGCAGGATACCGGCTTGTTGGGGCCTTTAGGATTTTTTAGTTGGAGGCGGGTAAACAGCCTTGGTTCACACTCTCTGTTTCTCGGACTCAATTATCCGATTAACCAGGAGATCACCGTTGGCAAGGACCTTGATGGCAGAGAGGCTCTGTTTGCTATGGAAAACTGTGTCTACATGGCGAGCCCTAGGAGTTCGGGAGAAAATTCCCCTGATTGTCAACGATATAGCCTGCAGCCAGAAGAAGGTGAGAATGACAAAGGCATCCGGATTAACTTTGATCCTTGGATGTCTCAATTATGACAGGAAGTGATGTGGTTTGAGCCTTCAGGTTGATAGGTAATTGGGCCGTTGCATCGAAAGGGTGGAGTATTGGTGTCTCCGGATCACTGGTCGCTGAAGTGGGGCTGCAAATTATGATGGTGTTGGATCATCTCTTCGAATGAATTTGTTGTCTTTGCTGCTGGTTCTGGATGGGTAGTTCTTTCTTTTGTTATGCATATTCCTTGTCATTTGGTCATCCTCGTCTATGTCACTCTTAATATGTAATAGTTGCTTCCGTTTAGAATGTCATTCTCATCTGGATCACGAGAGTCTGAGCGCTGCAGATGGGTGCGTTTTGGTGGTGTATCAAGACTTCTTATGAACTATCATGTCTTGTTGTTTATGTCAGTAGTAGTCACTAGTCAGTGTTTGAATGTTGTATATATCGTTGTATCGAACTGCTTATTGTCTCGAACTACTGGTGGGCTAAATGAGGGCATAACCATTCTCGAGTGTTCAGAGTATATCTCCTTTTTTCAAGTTATATAATTTGAGCTCGGTGTCTTTTCGTTGATGTACACTTGTTTGGGCCAGTGAGGTGTCGTTGAATATGGGCCGAGTAGTAACTCAATGCCAAATAGGTCAATTATGACTCTCAGGCCGGGCTCTCAAAAGATCCTGAAAAAAATGCCGGGCTCTCCAAAAAAGAATGAATAAGGAATCTTAGCCTGACATGTGGGCGCCACTGGTGTTTTCGTGCGCTTGCGCGTCGAGAGCATATTGGCGTGTGATCGAAATTCATGCTACCTTTTCATCCGCAGTCTCCCGCCCCTCCCCTACCTCTGGAATCTCGATTCCTACTCCAGTTCCCCCAATTCCCCCTCTTGTACTCCCTGTACTCATGCGCACTATCATGTCGCCGGTCAACGCGGATCTCCGAGCCGGAGATAATGAGGTCTGTCCTGCCTTCGGTCGCTGCGTGCTGTCGCTCAACAGTGGCATGGCGGCGCTTGACGACCAGTTTGCCGGCAAAGTGCTGATGGTAACCATCAACGGCGACCGGCCTCCCATCTCACCGGATGACCTTGGCAAAGCTCTTGGCATTGCGCACGACATCCAAATAAGTGACTTTCTCGTCGAAGTCTGTCCGCCACCGGCTGATTTCTTCGTCAGGTTACGGACAACTTTCGACTGCAGTCATGTGTTCGAATCTTCCCGGCATTTGTTCTGCGATGGTGCGCTGGTGAGCTTTGATCGGTGGCACCCAGGATGGGGCTCGGTGCCCTCTGAGCTTGAGTTTTTAACATGTGAGGTGAGCTCGTAAGTACCTCGACGTGCTTGGAACATCGAGTCCATGAACGAGCTTATCAACGACCTTGGAGGTGAGCTCGTAAGTATGTTTGTTCCTCCAGACAGCTGGGCTCTGACGGTTATGGCATTGATGAAGAAGCCGTCCACCATACCGAAGGTGATTGGAGTTGAGATACCGGTGCAGGAACCGGGGTTGTACTATTTGTCGCCACCAAGGCCGCCGCGGACCACGTTAGGGATGCACCTGTATCGAGTGTTCGTGCATGTCGAAGAAGTGGTTAATCCATCAATCGAAGTCCTGCCGCCGCCGCTGGTGCCAGGGTCCGTCGACGACGCCATTACAGGCGTCAACGTCAGACTTTCCCCGTGTTGCTCGGAACGATGGATGGCACATGGCCTACTCCATCGCGCGGCGGAGGCCACTGCTTCCTTGGGAGAAAAGGCAGAGCTGGCTGCCTGGATGTGCTCTAATTTGAGGTAACAACTGAATCTTGTTAGATACTACTTAAATCCGAGCTATGGGTGTGAAGCACTGATATGCCAGTACATTTGATTGTGACATGTTCTAATTTTGTACCTGAACTTTTCTTAGAAAGGGTTGTACGTCAACTTAATGTGCTAGGAGAACTTATTGTGTTGTCTGTCTGTTTTCTTTGCACAACATTCAAGATATTTCCCCATCATTGATAAAGATGATGAATCGTTATGTACGACTTCATTGGTTTCAACATAGCCCTTCCCGTAGCGATCCACTGCTTCCATCCTGATTGTGCCGCCTGCGTGAAATTTTTGTATGCAAGTTCAGCGTGCTATGATGTTCTATATGATTGTGTCAACTATATAAGTTTTTAATAAGCATCAGCAATGCATATGGATGAAGGATGTATTTATGAGCATCGGCCGATGGGTCTCTCTCTCTCTCTATCTCTCTCTCCCCCTCTCTCTCTCACACACACACGCGCGCACACACACAAGTGGGACCCGTTGAATTATTTATTTGCTTGTGACAGCTTTTAATTAGGTTCCACTATAATCTAACTTTTTTCTTAAGTTATTAATTGAGCTCAGTGACTTCAAAAAGTTGTACAGAAGCCTTGTTTGGGCCTTTCCGGCGTCGCTGAATGTGGGCTGAGTAACCATGTTAGGTTGTACTGTACTACACAAGCCTTTTTTGCTATTTTTTAAATAATACATTTTTAATTAATTTTCATAAATATTACGCTGAGTAAATTTTTTTCAAAAATAATACACCGTCCGCCTGCTGCAGGCCGACTGGGCCTAGTCGGCCCCCAGCAGGCCGATTGGATTCCAGTCGGCCTACAGCTAGCCGACTGGCCCCTGTTGGCCCACTGTGGGCCGACTGGAGCTAATTGGCTCGTTGTGGGCTAATTGTTTTTGCAAAAGTGTTAATCATGTATTTAAAAAATATGTGTATTGTGACCTCCTCCGCTCACTGTGGGCCCACTGTTGACTAAAAATATGTTTTAAAAAGTTTAATCATGTATTTAAAAAATATGTGTATTGTGACCTCCTCCGCTCGCTGTGGGCCCACTGTTGACTAAAAAATATGTTTTAAAAAGTGTTAATCATGTATTTAAATTTTTTTAAATGTGTGTATAAAAATGTTCCTTATCTATACAATTTTTTTTAATGTGTGTATAAAAAATAGCTTTTTTTCAACATCAGCAATGCAACTGGGCCGACAGTTGTACACAATATCCGGGTCAACTTGTTATTCTCTGCCCTGCTGGGCTGCATACTTTCCTAGGAGGTATGAATCAGGCTTAACAAGAAAATGGAATTAAAGAAATAATAAATGGGATGTAATTATAATAACTGGACAGTTACAATGCACCAAACACGTAATTAGTTTGAAAAATATATTATTTTTGGAATTTGAAAATTTTAATTTCATTACTTGTTGCGCGCGCAATATTTATTTGGATTTTAACGTAATACAACTTTATTTTGAAATTATATTTAACCTGACTAGAAATTTCGGATACAAATATTTCGGATCCCATCAAAATGTGGGAATTTTTTTTGAATTCTGTTTTGAGCTGTTGTTTGAAATTATTAATCGTTGTCCTAGCTAGAAGTTGGGCTGTACTTTTAACAAACTGTAAATGGGTTGTAGTAAATTCCATTAGAATTAAAAAATGGGTTGTACATTCTTACAAATCGCAAATGGGCTATATGTTCTCTGCCAAATCCGAGCTGTGGGCCTACTAATTTGACACGTACCAAGGGCTTTGTCAACTTAGTCAATAGAAACGATTGTAGCTGTAGTGATTGTATGATGTCCATCCAACGGCCGTAGTGCTTCTTCAACCTCTGGTCTTCTTGCTCTAGCCGCCCAAAGCAGCGATGGTCGTGCCGCGTGCTCCTGCCTCCCGTGGCCGGCTGTGATGTCGCGGAGGCCTCACCGCCCCGTACTACTCCCACCGCTGGCCAGGCCATCCCTCTACTCACCTACACCCCCTGTTATTCTGCGGCAACGACAGCCGAACCAGTGAACCCTCATACTCCTCTCCGTGAGGGCTTCCACTGTTGCGTCTTCCCCGGCTCCGTGTCATCCCCTTCCTAGGCCTCGCCGTCATCCAGACCACCGCCCTGGTGCTCTCGGCCTGGAGTGGTCAACATGGTCAACGACCGACTTCCATCGGAAGAGTACTGTATGTGGAGAGGCTGACAGCTGGGTCCACGACAGCCGCAAGGAAGTGCCTCCTTATTACGCGCAAAATAATTATTCCCCCACCTGACTCCGGGGACCCACCGGACGAGCCATCGTATTTTGTGAAAAAAATGATTCGCCCCCTGACTGCTGGGACCCATGAGCTACATCTTCGCACGCAAGGAAGTGCGTCCAAAAAAAATGATGCGCCCCCCTAACTGCTGGGACCCACCAGGCCCCAGACTGCTGGGACCCACCAGCTACACCTTCGCACGCAAGGAAGTGCGTCCGGGCAAAAAAAAACAATTCTCCCCCTGACTGCTGGGACCCACCAGCTACATCTTCGCTGGCAAGGAAGTGCCTGACAGTCGGGACCCACCTGGTCGAAGCGTACGTAGCGTTGTCATTCTGGTCGCGAACATGTACGTACATACTGGTCGATGTAGAGGCGCGCACGTGGTGTAGTAGAGGCGCGCACGTAGCATGTACACATACGTACAGCGGCCAGGGTGCAAGAAAGAAAATATGGCCACGTATGTGTACATAAGGGCTGGGTCTCGAATGCCTACTCGCGCATACGTACGGCCAGGGCTCGTGTACATGGCTGGGTCGGAACAGAGAAACAGCGTCATCCTCGTGTTCATGGGGAGGCAACGGAATGCGTCGTGTTCATGGGGAGGCAACGGAATGCCTCGTGTTCATGGGGAGGCAACGGAATGCGTCGTGTTCATCGGGAGGGCTTGGACGGAACAGGAGATGGAAACGAGGCCTAGCGTACCGCAGAACGGAGGAAACGGCCTTGTGTTCGACTGGCCACGTTCGAAACGGGATCCTGTTCATCGGGAGGGGTCTGGCATACCACAAAACGGAGGAAACGGGCCTCCTACGGTCGAAACGGGGGTCCTGTTGATCAGGAGGGGTGTGGCGTACCGCAAAACGGAGGAAACGGACTTGTGTTGGAGCGCTACGGTCGAAACGGGGGTCCTGTTGATCAGGAGGGGTGTGGCGTACCACAAAATGGACGAAACGGACTTGTGTTGGAGCGCTACGGTCGAAACGGGGTCCTGTTCATCGGGAGGGGTGTGGCGTACCGCAAAACGGGACTCCACGGGATACTGTTCATCTCCACCATCGACCCCCTCCAGCCTCCACAAGCTACTGTTCATCCACCGTCGACCTCCTCCAGCCTCCACAAGCTACTGTTCATCCACCATCGACCTGCTATTCTGTTTGCTTAGACAACATAAATGTGAATTATTTCATGCCCTGTTTTCTTCCCTACTATCCATTGCATATGTCTATCTTACAATGTCTGTACATTCTATTACTTTTCTTGTTTATCAGCCATTTCAATTGGAGGGAGTGATGGCAGTATCTGTGGGGGTAAAAACACGGTCTTCAGAAAAGATCGTGCTACCTGTCGATGCAGATAGAACCACAGTTGTACTTGCCCAAGAACCAGCCCCACACCACATAACCCACACTCATGCAGATTGTACCCCTACCTAGTTGGACAGAGAACCGGCTACACCCCTTCTAACCCCAACCCCAACAGATAGACACCCAGTTCCCGTTGACACAACACCGTCTCCACCACAGAGCACCCAAACACGAGCAGTTAGTAAGGCAACTGCAGTGCCCAAATCACGAGGACCACCACTCTGAACCCGAAGTCAACTCTTAAAGCAGAAGAAGAATTGTTCTCAGGTCAGGTTCCGTAGCTATGGTTCATACTACTTTTCTCTTGCATCACAGTATTTACTGATACCAACTAATTTCATATTTGAAGGATGCAATTGAAACTCCAATGGTGCAACAGGTATGTTTTAAACCTGTTTCTTCAATGTGTTTGGCTGTTTGCTGTTGTAACTTGCTCAATGTTGATTTTAGTTTCAATTGAATAAACAGTTATGTTCTCATGCCATGCACATTACAAGTGTTGTTACTATTGTGTACACTACAAAAAAAAGATACATCCGTGACATTTTGGGCCGAACGAAATTTTTTTCTATCATACATATGACACTTCTATGACGATAATTGTGACAAAACCCGATATCATCATAGATGTGGTGGGCTCCTACTTCTATGACAAAAAATCATTACAGAAAATGGGCTTTTCGTTCTGGGCGGGCCGGAGATGCAGCTGCATGACATTCTTTGGGTCGTCCATGACAGAAAAAACTATGGTAGAAGCGAGGGCGAGGAAAATTTCGGGGAGTTCCCGGTTACGGTGGGAGGTCGGGGGGCGAGCGATGCGTGTTTCTCACGTACACATACGCGCGTGTGTGCGAGGCATTGGCTCTAACTGAACCCGAGCGAGGCGTTGGGCTAACTGAACCCGAGTGGTTGCACTGCAGGCTACGCGTTACTGAACCCGAGCGATTGATCGATGGCTATTAACTGAACCCGATCGAGCGATTCCATTGCTACTGCTGCTAACTGAAGTCGATCGATGCTGCCTCTGGATGAACAGTGAGCGTTGCAAGGTGGGGGGGGGGGGGGTTGGATGAACAGTTCCCGGTGGGGGTGGATGAATAGGACCCCGTGGTGTTGCCTCTGGATGAACAGGACCCCGATCGATTGAGCCGGTTGGGGCTGGATGAACAGGACCCCTTGGAGGGCTGGATGAACAGGACCACCCCATGGAGGGCAGGATGGGCAGTAGACGGTGGAGGGAAGGATGAACAGTAGCATGTGGAGGGGTGGTTGAATAGGAGCCCGTGGAGAGTAGCGCGCAGTGGAGGCTGGATGAACTGTGTCTCCGGCCTGCCCAGGACGAAAAGCCCATTTTCTGTCATGATTTTTTGTCATAGACGTAGGAGCCCACCACATCTATGATGATACAGGGTTTTTTCACAATTATCATCATAGAAGTGTCATATGTATGACAGAAAAAATTTCGTTCAGCCCAAAATGTCATGGATGTGTCTTTTTTTTGTGGGTGGCCGCACAAGTTCAAGCTGGATATTCCGCCCCATTATGATGGTGCGGCGGATCCAGCGGCCTTCCTCCTAGCATACAAGGAGGCCCTCCAGGAGGCCGGGGGTGACGGTAAAGTCATGGCCATCTGGCTCCCAATGGCCCTCGCTGGCGTGCCACGCTCCTGACTCCTCCACCTGCTAGAATCTTCTGTGACCTCATGGGAGGAGCTGCGAGACCTCTTCATCGAGCGCTTCGGCAGACCAACACCCCCCATCGTCGCGGCTCTCCTCGGTGGCTCGCAGGTGCCCCCCTCGAACCATCACATCAAGCCGTTCTTTCGCCGGATCAATGACGCCTTGCGCGGCAGGGGGCTCCCCCGGGTTGGGTGGCGCCCAAGGCCGACCTGACCTTCGACTCAAGGGATCACCCAGTCACCACCTTCGGTTCGGGCGTGCTTCCGATGCTTTGCACGCCGACCATCTGCAGCGTAGCCATTACCAAGACCCTCATCAACAGCGGCGCCGGCCTCAACGTGCTCTCCGTGGAGGCTTTTAGCCTCCTTCACGTACCGCTTGAGCGACTCTGCCGCAGCAAGCCCTTCTCCGGAGTCGGTGGTGGCTCCTCCAACCCCCTGGGGCAGATCCATCTCCCTGTGACCTTCGGCACACGCGACAACTACCACACCGAGCTAATCGACTTCGACATCACCCGCATCAGCTTGCCGTACAACGCCATCCTCGGGTACCCTGCACTAGTCCAATTCATGGTGGCTACCCATCCTGCTTACAACCTCATGACGACGCCAGGCAGCAAGGGCGTCCTCACCATGGCCGGGTACACCAAGGAAGCCTTGGCGGCCCTCAAACTCGCCTTCAGGGCCATGCCAGCAGCTTGCGTGGCCGGTAAGGCCGTGCCCAGGGCCAAGGAGGCTGCGCCAACCAAGAAGAAGCAGCTATTCACCCAAGGTCAAGTCAAGACGAAGCATATAAAGATGGACGAGGACAGGACCTCTAGCGCCACCTTTACTATAGGCGCTCACCTCGCCTCAGATCAACAAAGGGAGTTGGTGGAGTTCTTGTGGGCGAACAAGGAAGTATTCGCCTGGGAGCCCAAGCAGCTAGTTGGGGTCCCAAGTAGAGTGATCGAGCATCATCTGAGGGTGTACCCCAATGTGCGCCCTGTGAAGCAGAAGGCGAGGCGACAATCCATGGAGAAGCAGTCTTTCATCGTTTAGGAAACCCGCAAGCTGGAAGCAGTAGGTGTCATTCACGAGGTTCGGTACCCAGAGTGGCAGGCGAACCCGGTCATCGTGCTGAACAAAGGAGGGAAGGAATGCATGTGTGTCTACTTCACCAACCTCAACAAAGCTTGCCCTCAAGACCCATTCCCACTATCACGCATCGACCAGATTGTCGACTCGACCGTGGAATGTGATCTGTTGTGTTTCCTGGACGTGTTCTCAGGCTACTACCAGATAAAGATGGCAGTGGAAGATGTGGAGAAAACGGCTTTCTTGACCCCATGCGGGGTATACTGCTACACTTGCATGCCATTTGGACTGCGCAACACAGGAGCGACCTTCCAGCGGCTGATGCGCATTGCCTTGGGGCGGCAGCTTGAAAGAAACGCTGAGGCCTATGTCAACAACATTGTGGTGAAGTCTCGGGAGGCTAGAACTTTGCTTCAGGAAAGGGAGGAGCCCTTCGCGAGCCTGCCCCAGGTGGACTTGCGGCTCAACCTGAAGAAGTGCGTGTTTGGTGTCCCTTCCGGCAAGCTGCTGGGCTTCCTCGTGACCCATAGAGGGACCGAGGCCAACCCGGAGAAGGTCAAGGCAATCGAAGACATGAGCCCACCACAAAACTTCAAAGAGATGAAGAAGCTTGCAGGCATCGTGACTTCGCTGGGGCACTTCATCTCCAAGTTGGGGGAGCGCACCTTGCCGTTCTTCAAGCTGATGAAGAAGAAGGGTCCGTTCGAGTGGACCCCCGAGCCCAACCTGGCATTTTAAGACCTCAAGAGATACTTGACCATCCCGCCAGTGATGGTGGTGCCTCGCCCTCACGAGCCCTTGGTACTCTACCTGTCTGCCACACCCCACTCTGCCATTGCAGCGCTGGTGGCCCTCAGAGAGGAGCCCCGGGTCAAGCGCCCGCCAAATGGAGCCCCCAAGTCGGATGAGGCTGCACAACACCAAGGTGATGCTCCTGAGATAGCGGCTGCCCCGGCTAGTCATCAAGCACCAGGAGCTGGAGACCGACAAGAAACACCTCAGCCCTCGGGAGCCAAAAACTCCTTCAGCTTTCTCGCCCTCGTCGAGCACCCAGTGTACTTTGTCAGCACAGTGCTACGAGATGCGAGAGCATGATACCCCATGCCTCAGAAGCTCTTGCTCACGCTCCTGGTGGTCTCGCACAAGCTGCGCCACTACTTCCAGGGTCACCCCATCAAGGTCGTCTCAGCTTACCCATTGGAGAGAGTGCTTAGGAGCCCCAATGCTGCGGGAAGGGTCGCCGAATGGAACATCGAGCTGCAAGCGTTTGACCTGGAGTTCAGCACAACCCAGGTCATCAAGGGGGCCGCACTCGCCGACTTTGTGGCAGAATGGACCGATAGCCCGGAGCTCGAAGCAGGCGAGAACCGATCCCTCTCGCCAGGGAGTGAAGCGCGAGATGGCTGGTTCATGTACTTCGATGGAGCGTTCGCACGCCAGGGTGCGGGGGCTGGAGCCGTGCTCATCTCGCCCAATCAAGACAAGCTTTATTACGCAGTGCAGCTCTGCTTCTAGCGGGGCAAAAAGGTCTCCAACAACATCGCAGAGTATGAGGGTCTCATCGCCGGCCTCAAGGCTGCGGTGGCCCTAGGGGTGAAATGCCACACCATCAACGGAGACTCGCAGCTCATCGTCAACTTCTCCAACAAGGTGTACGAGCCAAAGGATGAGCACATGGAGGCATACCTCGCGGAGGTACGCAAAATGGAGAAGCAATTCCTGGGCCAGGAGTTGCAGCACGTGCCCGACGGCACCAACAAGGAGGCGGACGACATCGCCAAAAGAGCATCCAAGCGGTTACCCCAAGAACCTGGCGTCTTCGAGGAGCGGCTCTTCAAGCCTTCGGCAACACCTCCGCATGCGGAGCCGGTGCCACCTCTGGAGGAACTCCCCCAGCCACTAGCCTCGGGAGCCCCCGGCCCGACCTCAGGAGCACGCCTCCTCTTAGTGCTCGAGCCTCAGGAGGGGTGCTGGATCGAGGAGTTCAAGGCGTACCTTATGCAAGGCACGTTACCGGAGAAGGAGGAAGACGCGGAACATGTGGCCCGGCAGGGTACGGCGTACTACATTCAGAATGATGAGCTATACAGGAAGCGGGCGAATGATGTTTCTCTATGATGCATTTCCAGGGAACAGGGGAATGAGCTGCTGGCTGACATACATGGCGGAGACTGCGGGCACCACTCATCGCCGCGCACCCTAGTCGGCAAGGCTTTCTGTAGCGGGTGGTTGTACTGGCCCACGTCACTCAACGACGTGGCCGAGCTGGTGAAATCCTGCGAGGCCTGCCAATTCCATGCCAAGCAGATCCACCAGCCGGCTCAGGACCACCAGACTATCCCGCTCTCATGGCCGTTCGCGGTCTGGGGGCTGGATATCCTGGGCCCATTCCCTCGAGCGCCTGGAGGCTACCTCTACCTCTACGTCGCCATCGACAAATTCACCAAGTGGGTGGAAGTGGAAGCTGTCCGCACCATCCCAGCTGGGTTAGCAGTCAAGTTCATCAAGGGCCTCGTAAGCCGATTTGGGGTCCCTAATCGCATCATCACCGATAATGGCTCACAGTTCACTAGCAATCTCTTCAAAACATATTGTGCTAACCTTGGAACGTAGATCTGCTACGCCTCCATGGCGCACCCCAGGAGCAACGACCATGCCGAACGCGCCAATGCGGAGGTCCTGAGGGGTCTCAAGACCAAGACCTTCAAGAAGAAGCTCGAGGCCCATGGTAGGGGCTAGCACGACAAGCTCCAGTCCATGTTGTGGTCCATTCGCACCACCGCCACCAGGCCCACAGGCCCAGTTCTTCCTCGTCTATGGAGCAGAAGCGGTTCTCCCACACGAGGTCAGGCATCGCTCTACGTGGGTCCTGGCGTTTGATGAAACACAGCATAATCCCATGCAGGGGATGGACCTTGTGCTGGGGGAGGAACGCCGTCGTGAAGCCTCGCTCCGAGCTGCGAGGTACCAGCAGGCGCTGCGGCGGTACCACTACCGCAGCGTCCGCTCTAGGAAGCTCGAGGTGGGTGATCTTGTCCGAAGGCGATTTCTCTCTAGGGAAGGGATGCACAAGCTCTCACCCATGTAGGAGGGCCCATTTCGGGTCGCCCACGTCTCCTGGCCTGGCGCGACACGCATGGAGACATAGGACGGGATCCCCATCCAGAATGCCTAGAACATCCAACATCTCCAAAGGTTCTACCCATGAAGCAAGGCCCGGTGCCTGTGAAGATCTTCGCTCGTGACACTCTCATGTAATAATGACTAGCGCTGTACATGCTCCGGAGTCCCAGGAGTACCGCCCTCGGGCCTCGGGGGCTCCCTCCCACGTCTTAGTGGCAACACTTAGCTCCGCGCTGGTGAGAAGACAAGAAGACTAGACTAGGTGCAGGACGTAGCTTTTCATTTGCTTTCCGCAGTTGGTTCGCCCCCCTTTTTGTGAGAATTTGCTTTTTGGTGTTCCTCGCTGGCCTGGTTCCGTTGCCCTTTTGCCTCCCTTTTTGCTCTTGGTTCCTCGTTTTTGACCCGTACTCTCCCTCGCATGCCTCGCGAGGGGGCTGGACAAGTGCCCTCGTGAGCGTGCCGTCCCCGCAAGCATGCCATGACCCCCGCCGCGGCCCCTCGCGGTCGCGATGGGGCCTCTTCGCGTGGTGGTGGTCACCCGAGTAGTGGTAGCCCCGTCGCGAGGGGGCTGGACAGGTGCCCTCGTGAGCATTTTCATTTTCTTGTCTTTCGCAAGGCACCCTTGCTCGAGCTCGCAAGCTGGCGCACCCCTCTCAATCCATGCCCCCCGGGTACCGCGACGCGAAGCACTGGTTCATGGCCGGTAGTGCCTGCGACCAGGATACGAAAGAATAAAAATTTCCTAACAAATTTTTGCGGTTCCTGGACGCCTTCCGAGCATAGGAGGCCTCACCAGGTATTGGGGAGCGCACGCCTCGCGAGGCAGAAACTAGTTCAGGCGCATCAAGTGACAAGATCACCCACCTCGGGCAATCCTACCTGGCGCGCCAAATGTCGGATTTCAGGTTTTGGCAAAACCCTTAAGGTTCGAACACTGGGATGCGCACAAAGATCTCTCCCCCTCTCTAGCTCGCACTCAACGCGATTTCACGGCCTAGCTCGACGAACCCAAAGAACAAGAGACACAAGATTTATATTGGTTCGGGCCACCGTTGTGGTGTAATACCCTACTCTAGTGTGGTGTAGTGGATTGCGTCTTGGGCTGAGGATGAACAGCCTCCTGAGGAGAGGTGTTCTTGTGCTTGGTGAACTTGCATGGTTGGGGATGATTTCGGTCTCCTCCCTGCTATGGTGGTGGTTGGTCCTATTTATAGAGGCCCTGGTCCTCTTCCCAAATATGGAGCGGGAAGGGATCCCACAACGGCCAAATTCGAAGGGGGCAGCTAGTACAAGCTATCCTGACAAAAGTAGTCTTCGCCTGCCAAAGGCTCTGGTGGTGACGCCGTCTTGGGCTCCATGATAACCTTCGTCCTGCTGGTCTTGGTCTTGTTGCACCGATATGGAAGCCTTTGCATGATGCCTCGAGACTCCTCATCTGTGCTTTCCCCTTTAGCACCAAACAGGAAACAAGGACACTATGCGCGCCGGCACCCGTCGTCATGGCTTGCATCACACAAACCTCTCGATGTGTCCCTTGCCTTGATCTCTCCGCCCCTAGCGAGACGGCCTGATGTGGCCGCCCCTGAGGAGGTCTTACATCGTCCTCCTCGCGAGGGTCTTGAGTGTTTGCTGGTGAAGATGGGCCGTACAGGGCCGCTGGTGGAGCCACGCCGTGGGACGCAGGCAGGCACTCTGGGGACCCCCGTTCCTAGAACACCGACAGTAGCCCCTGGGCCCAAGGCGCGCTCGGGCTTGGCTTCAAGGTGAAGCCAAGGGGCAAGCGCGGAGCGCCGCGGGCCCCAACAGCATGTGGTACCGCTTGACGTGTGGTGATCGATTGGACGCGGGCGTCTGCGCTTCCCCACGCCACCTCGGCAATTGCCTGATTTGACGAGTCCTTGCTCTATGCAGAAAAAGATCATTATTAACTTAGATCGTGCAGGCCGGTGGTTGGCCTGCCCTTGGCTATAAATGGGAAGAGGGGTGCGGAGCCCCTGTCACCAATCTCTCCCTTTGCTTCTCCCGCTCCTTCTTCTTCCTTGCTTCACTGCCGGCGGCGACACCCATGGCACCCGCGAAGAGGCTCTTGGCTGTAGAGAAGGGGAAGGTTCGCCAGGAGGGGCCTAGCTCACCGCTGCCCAAGAGGGGGCATGGCCATCCCTGCAAGCACGCCATGACCCCCGCCGTGGCCCCTCGTGGTCAAGGCGGCGCCTCTTTGTGTGGAGGTGGTCGCCCGAGTCGTGGTAGCCCCGTCAATGAAGGGAGGCACGCCATGGTCGCGCGGCCGCCCAGGCCGCGTTTCCACTCGGTGGAAGTGCTGCCGGAGTTCGTCGTGTGGTCAGAGAACCCAGCCAGCACTTGGCTCCAGCTCACGTGCTTCCTTGCCGGGGACCTGCCAGCCACTGGTCCAGGCGGTCTCTGGCTGCAGGCGAACAGCTGCTGCAGAAAGGCTTCGTGGGTCGCGGTCGAGGTCTCTGCCGCGGGCAATGCAGGCCTGGCCCGCGACTGGCAGATGTTTGCCCGTGCGCGAGGCCTGGGCCGGTGGTGCGCCCTCCACTTCAAGTACGATGGCAACGCGACCCTCTACGTGAGGGTGTTCGGGGAAGATGGCTGTCGCGTCGAGTGTTGCCCTGTGAGGTGCTCGGCCTTGGCGATGGCCTTGACGAGAGTGACGGCGGGCTCGCCTTCGGCGCCGGCCATGGCTCGTCTAGCTACGACGACTCTTCTTCCGACGACAGCTCCAGCAGCGGTGGCTATGATCAGCCAGCATGCCGCCGCGCCCGCTTCGAAGGTGGTAGCGGGTCGTCTTGTCGCCGCGCTTGAGGGAGTCCTGGACTAAGGGGTCCTCGGGCGTCCGGCCAGTTAGCCATGGGCCGGACTGATGGGTTGTGAAGATGCGAAGACCGAAGACTGCACCCGTGTCCGGATGGGACTCTCCCTGGCGTGGAAGGCAAGCTGGGCTACCGAATATGTAGATTCCTTTCCTTTGTAACCGACCTTGTGTAACCCTAGATCCTCCCGCTGCTGATATAAACTGGAGGACTTAGTCCAGAAAGGAGAGATAGTCATTACCATAGTCATACAGGCTAGACTTCTAGGGTTTAGCCATTACGATCTCGTGGTAGATCAACGCTTGTAAAACTCATATCCATCAAGATCAATCAAGTAGGAAGTAGGGTATTACCTCCATAGAGAGGGCCCGAACCTGGGTAAACATCGTGTCCCCTATCTCCTGTTACCATCAACCTTAGACGCACAGTTCGGGACCCCCTACCCGAGATCCGCCTGTTTTGACACCGGCATTAGTGCTTTCATTGAGAGTTCCACTATGCCATCGACAAAAGGTTCGATGACCACTTCAATCGTTGATAGTGATGCTTTCCAAGGAGAAACCTTTCTCCCCGGACAGATCTTCATGTTCGGCGGCTTCGCACTGCAGGCCAACTCGTTTGGCCACCTGGAGCAGATCGATAGCTACACCCCTAGCCATCAGGTCAGATTTGGGAGTATGAACTATGTTGTGGACATCCGTGGAGATTTGATCTTCGCCGGATTCGAGACAGCGACAACCGCTCCCAGTCACCTTGACTAACATGACCTAAATCTGTCGTCAGACCGCATCTAGGAGATAGCTCCTATGACCACTCTGGCCTTAGATCCAGAGCACACCGTGGCATCCAAGGATTGGAGGTTCAACCCCACCACGGAGGCCACAGATTCTCCGTGTTTGGAGCCGCACATGGATTTAATCTCACGCAATACTCGTGTCACCAGAACTCCGGACTCTTATCTGGGTATATGTTCTAAACCATCACTACAAAAAAATACACTTCCGTGATGATACGTGTTTACGTGTTTGTCATAGTAGGTCGCGTTTTTTGTCATGCATGTACATCCATGACAAATTTATGACAGAATCAAGATAGTCATACTTGTGCTGTCGTAGAAGTGTTCCATGACATTACCAAAATTATCATCACGGAAGTGTCCACTTCCATGACGATAAATCGCGCGTCACAGAAGTGCTTTCGTCAAGGGTGACCGACACATGGTATCCACCGTAATGGAATGCCGTTAAGCTATCGGGTCGGGTTTTGGATCCGATAACCCGTTAACAGCCCCGACCAATGGGGATTTTCCACATGTAAAATCATCATTGGCTGGAGGAAACACGTGTCGGCTCATTGTCGGGACAGATGTCATCCACTCATTGGACAGAAGGTGCCTATGATACGTTGACACGTGGCACGGCCCAATAGAGGCCCATTCCTGTGAAAAGGCCAGCCAGTTTGACTTGGTCAAAAGGTGGCGTGCCGGCCCATGGAAAGCCTGTTAACGGCATGTTCGCATATAGCCCATTTACAACCCGCTAACCCAAGGCCCGTTACGCCCTATCCGAATTAGGCCCAGTAGCATCATCTGGGCCATCCAATATGATTCCAGCCTGTTTTCACTTCTGGCCCATGTATGGCCCATGACGTCTTTCAGCCCATATGAGGCCCTATGTAACTCTTGGCCTATTAATGGCCCGTGGTGAAACTGGCCCGTAATGAAGAGTGTATCACTTTACACCCATTAACGGCCCGTGGTGAAACTGGCCCGTAATGAACAGTGTATCACTTTATACCCATTAACGGCCTATTATTCCATTGGGCCGTCTCCAGCCCATGTTATCTTTCGGCCTTCTCAGAGCCCATTTATTCTTGGGCTCATTTCCAGCATTCGTTTACTTATGGCTTGTTACTGTCATTTTCTCCTTGTGGGCCAAATTTAGCCTGTGGTTACAGTCGGCCCGTTTGTGGTCCGTTAATATGTTGGGCCATTTTCATAGCGTCATCAAATATGGCCTATTAACGATGGCCCGTTATGGTCGGCCCATGAATGGACGATTCCAACTCTAGCCCGTTTTCGGCCAGAATGCGGTCTATTTGGCCCATGTTTGGCCAACCGATCACACGACCCGTATAAGGCCCATTGATGATACAGCCCGTAGAAGGCCCATTGATGATATGGCCCATAGAAGGCTCATTGTTTCTACGGCCCGTAGAAGGCCCACTGTTTCTACGGCCCGTAGAAGGCCCACTGTTTCTACGGCCCATAGAAGGTCCACTGTTTCTACAGCCCGTAGAAGGCCCACAGTTTATACGGCCTCTAGAAGGCCCACTGTTTCTACGGCCCGTAGGAGGCCCAATGTCACTACAGTAAATATTAGCCCATGGTTATTGTGGCCTAGTTTTAAAAAATAGGTTATTACAGCCACTAGCAAACCGCAGAAAAAGAACTGCACTAAGTACAAGCAAACAAATAAACAAGACAACAAGGAAATAAATAAGAAAGTAACTTACACTAGGCTATCACGGCTATTACACATATTACATCCACTGGGCATCAAAGTTCGCCACCAGTGCAAATATAGGGAACACAGCAGCATATAAACACCGCAGCAAAATAAGTCCAGTACTTAAACCACTTCAGAAGAGCACAAGAAATAATATCCTCGGTACTCATAATGCTGGCAAGATGCTTAGCAAGCTTATTAACTTTCTCTTGTTTGGTGCTTAAGTCCTCCAGCGCTTGATGTTGCACCAGAAACTATGCATCTGAATTTTGCATGGACTTCCTCAGTCCTTCAGCTGACTGTCGCATAACATCTGATCGATGTCTTTCAACTTGAAGTTGAGAGTTAAGAAGCCGAACTGATTCAGGCAATGAGTTCGAAGAGCTGGTGCCAGCAGTGGTAGCCAGTAACTCGAACACTACATCAAGACAGGACTTTGGGGTTGTCTCAGTGTCTTCAATATAGTTTTTATCAGCTTTCTTGGAGACCAACAGGGATGTCTCTATATCTTGAACCTTATCTACATTACTTCCTTTACCATTGCATAACAGGGTACTCTTCTCCAATATTTTATCCACGTTCTAAAAGAGAAACAAACAAACACATCTCAGGTTTACAATGTAGTATATGAAACTCATTTTGGTAAACCAGTTCAGTAGTAAGGTGGACAGGATAACATCATGAAACAAACATATATCTATGTAGTATGGTCACTGTATGATCTTTTATCATTCTAGTTTATGTTCCCAAATCAAGATAGATACAGTTCGAATCATATCTATTTAAGACAAAGCAGCATAGATAGAATATAAGTGTGGGAAACTACCACTAAAAAAAATACACTTCCGTGATGATACGTGTTTGTCATAGTAGGTCGCTTTTTTTGTCATGCATGTACATCCATGACAAATTTATGACAGAATCAAGATAGTCATACCTGTGCTGTCGTAGAAGTGTTCCATGACATTACCAAAATTTTCATCATGGAAGTGTCCACTTCCATGACGATAAATCGCGCGTCACAGAAGTGCTTTCGTCAAGGGTTACCGACACGTGGCATCCACCGTAACGGAACGCCGTTAAGCTATCGGGTCGGGTTTTGGATCCGATAACCCATTAACAGCCCCGACGAATGGGGATTTTCCACGTGTAAAATCATCATTGGCTAGAGGAAACACATGTCGAATCATCGTTGGGACAGATGTCATCCACTCACTGGACAGAAGGCGCCTATGATACGTCGACACGTGGCACGGCCCAACAGTGGCCCATTCCTATGAAAAGGCCGGCCCATTTGACTTGGTCAAAAGCTTGCGGGCCGGCCGATGGAAAGCCTGTGAATGGCCTGTTCGCATATAGCCCATTTACAGCCCGCTAATCCAAGGCCCGTTACGCCCTATCCGAATTAGGCCCAATAGAGTCATCTGGGCCGTCCAATATGATTCCAGCCCGTTTTCACTTCTGGCCCATGTATAGCCCATGACGTCTTTCGGCCCATATGAGGCCCTTTGTAACTCTTGGCCCATTAGTGGCCCGTGCTGAAATTGGCCCGTAATGAACAGTGTATTACTTTACACCCATTAACGGCCCGTGGTGAAACTGGCCCGTAATGAACAGTGTATCACCTTATACCCATTAACGGCCCGTTATTCCGTTGGGCCGTTTCCAGCCCAAGTTAACCTTCGGCCTTCTGAGGGCCCATTTATTCTTTGGCTCATTTGCAGCATTCGGTTACTTAAGGCCCGTAACTGTCATTTTCTGTTTGTGGGCCAAATTCAGCCCGTCGTTACAGTCGGCCTGTTTGCGGACCGTTAGTCTATTGGGACATTTTCATAGCATCACCAAATACGGCCTATTAACGACCCGTTATGGTCAGCCCATAAAACGTACGATTTCCATTAAAGGACCATCTACGGCCCATTAAAGGCCCGTACAAGACCCATAAATGAGCCTGCGGCCCATGGATCCTACTTGACGTACAAGACCCATGGATCCTACGAGACGTAGAAGGCCCATGGATCCTACGAGACGTAGAAGGCCCATGGATCCTACGAGACGTAGAAGGCCCATGGAACCGACGGCCCATGACGGGCCATGGTTGGGCGAATTGGCCCCCGTTCGAACGATATAGCATATTCAAAGAATTATCCTACTCAATACTATCACCTCTAAAAAGCCTACACTATTACAACAAAGAGATCAAGGCATAGAAAGGCAGAATAATCCTACAATATACAATAAAGAAATTACAGCCGATTATACCCACTAGGCATTATGGTTCGGCACAGGTGATAATAAAGCATACACAAACAACAAATTACATACACTGGGCAAATACAGCTCATACATCATGGACGCGCATCAACTTAACTCCAATTGAACTATAATCTCTTCAGAAAATAGGATTGACCGGATTCAGATAGCACAAATTTCAGTCTGCAAAATCTCCAATTCCTTCATGGTTACCTCAGTGTCTTGTTTCATTTTTTTACTCCTGCATCTAATACCTGCATGTCCAGTCTCAACTTGTTGATTATACGTTGACAATCATGTACACGTTGTCTTGCCACCACTAGTTGATGCTCGAGAACATCAGCACATTCCAATTCCAATCCATAATCATTCGGTAACGGCCATGCCGCACAGCTTGCAGATCTTTGTTTTGATGTCACTTCATCCTGAAATGTTTTTGTAAGTACACATGACTAGGGCAAAAATATAGTTACAACAGTGAAGCGAACAAGACACTATTTCGTACTACATGGCAAAACATGACTAACAATAATGTTACACGTCACTTTCAAAAAAATGTTACACGTCATGAAGCATAAGCAGGTGATATTTTAAAAATTATAAAAAAGATAGTATGTGTAGCCTGCATACAGAAATCCCTCTTAGCTCACCAGAGGAGCATGATGTTGGGGCCCAATCGAAAACACAGACAAGTTACAAATTTAGACAGCACGTTGCGTATAAGTAAGCAAGCAGTTGGCCATTCTGTGCCTCAATTAAAGTCTTAGGGAGCATAATGAACAGCAGAGGGTTTCATACAAACATACTATAGCAGGCAAAACTATGCAATCATTAGCGTAGTATAAACTAGATTGTGAGCCTCATGCAATAATAGTTGGTTAATAGATTTCAAAGCTTCAGGCACACTTCGGCAGAGTAATTAATGGTAAGGCCTTTAATTATGTCAACTAATAGTGATACAAGTACCGAACATCAGGCATGATTATTTGGGCATCTCATTAACTGAGGACAAATAAAGCAATTGAAAAGAGAAAATTAACTATGCCTGAAACAAACAAGGAATTGAACTGTTGAGTTGCATACAATGACTTACCTTAGCAGGTTGAATAGGTTCAGCGCAGCTCCTACTTCTCTTTCAAGGCTCCTTCCTAACGTCTTGTACATGGAAATCCTCAATCTTATCTTCATTGCACCCCCTCTGCAAGGTGACACAAACTAGTTACTCGTCTCCTTGGAAGATAAATATGCATACTTTCTAGTCTATGAACACAAAAGAATGAGATTATAACAAAACAACACCACATAATGAAACATGTTGCATCTCTTGCACTTGCACACAATGAAATGAGCATTTACTATTTCTGCACTATGTAAAAACTAGGCATACCTTCGAACTGGATCTCCAAGTACTCTTGGAGAGCCTACTGTAGTGTACAACCAAACCTTTATGTCACCTATGAGTTAGACAAGGCCCAACTACAGCAGCCCTTAGTGTTTAAATTGTTGACAAGCTCTGTTAGAGTGTTATGTCAAGAACAACAAGTAATGAAAGCAAACAGTCCTAGTATGGCTGGCTGAAGCAAACAAGCAATTGAACAGATGTGTGAGCAAATCTTACATATCAAGAAAAGAAGCAAAGAAGGAGGCTTAAAGACCATCACTTGACTGACCAGATTTAAGGGGCATTTAAACATCATGTGCAACGTATGAACTAACATAAACATTGCATATTTCCAGATTCTACAATGGAATGCACATGTATTAGGTTATGCCATGTATGATGATGCCTAAATGTACAGATAGCAGGCATGAGTGATTCATCATTGCACGCACAATTGAATTGCAGGTTAAGGGCCAGTTCGATTCCTCCTTTTCAGGGCATATTGTCAAAATAAGCGATAAAAGATGTAAAGAAGTCATTTTTGAGTTATGGGCTTGGGCTTAACTAATTTCGCTTTGGAGTGGGGTGTTTCGGGTAGAACCTCACTAAAAATTGGAGGGAAGGGGAATAGTGAAATGACTCTGTTGTCTGCCTATATTACACACAAAATGCAACCGCTGACGCCCGTGTCACACCTGGCCCTCAAGTAAAAACAAACACGCAAGCATTCATTGCCCTGCCCTCTTGCATCTCCTCTCCCCTTTTCCACTATACGATAAATTGCTATGAGCTGCTTCTTCTGCTGCTATATGATGCATTGCTATGAGCTGCTCTTGCTGCTGCTATATGATGAATTGCTATGAGCTGCTGCTGCTATATGATGAGTTGCTATGAGCTGCTTCTGCTATATGATGAATTGCTATGAGCTGCTGCTGCTGCTATATGATGAATTGCTACAAGCTGCTCCTGCTCCTGCTATATGATGAGTTGCTACAAGCTGCTCCTGCTGCTGCTATATGATGAATTGCTATGAGCTGCTCCTGCTGCTGCTATATGATGAATTGCTATGAGCTGCTGCTGGTATATGATGAATTGCATACTGCTGATGCTACTGTATGATGAGTTGCTATGAGCTGCTACTGCTGCTATATGATGCTTTCAGGTGGTGCTGCTATACGATAATAACCAGCCACTTGGACCATCGAATTTCAATAAATAATTGTTCTTCATTTAAATGTGGGTCATGCGTTCTTCGTTTAACTTTGGAAATGGGATCTCTATGGAAAACATTGACCAAAGTAGATTGTGCCAAGTAGATGGTATCTTTGTATTTGCATTTTGAGGAAATAGTGACGGTCTATTTTCCTATCATATTAATTACTGCACTGGGTTCAATTTGTGATGTTTGCAAGTCAAATTAATTTCCATATGGCCAGCAAAATGAAAAAAAATATAATGTTGTCTAGACTTTCCACTGATCATACCAAAGATAATCTAAAAACGCAATGAAAATAACTGCTTGGCTTATTACATGGAGCTTATATTCACAGGTGCTTACTTTCTTAGGATAACTCGTAATAACTGTCCCTAAGAAACTTGGCTAATAGAACTGGCATACAAATAACATGTCACGATGATTGCAATGGAGGAGTGACGTACCATGGCACACTGTATAGGCTCACCGCTACCTCTCCTTTTTTTGCGACGTTCCACGGCTAATTTCAGACATCCCTACATGATACTACAGTGCATATCCCTTGCGCATATTTAAACCACCAATTAACGATTGTGTGCGTACCATAAACTAGCCATGACTCTGTATGCTGGACTAGCAGGCACTCTAAGGGAGCCTAATGTAGTGCACTGGAATTCCTACATGCCACCTGCGATTTTGTGTAATGTACTGCCCCTGGAATTCCCATTATGGACCACATACAAATGTATATAGATTCATTTTCGAGTGTAGATTCACTCATTTTGCTCCGTATGTAGCCTATAGTGGAATCTCTAGAAAGACTTATATTTAGGAACGGAGGTACGAGGTAGTATCATGTATGACATCTACATATCTAATTTAGCAGCCAGTAGTAGAAATACTTGTCTGCACAAAGGGATTACTGGTCGAAAATCCTAGCAAAGCACGCTGGCAGGCACAGAACAATACAAGAGAGAGAGAGAGATGCGCTTACAAGATCATAGCAATGCCTCAGTCTAGGATCTTGGTTGGCCAAGCTGTTAGATCCAGAAGAAACATTGTCCTTGTAGTTTTTGCCAGCTGCATAACAGGTAACAGCGACCGGTTAGTATATTTGAAGTACATCGGGCAGGTGATGCTGGACGGGTTTAAATGTGACAAGTGCCTAGGCCGTGGCGGGTGCTTGGCATCTCTCTAGCCTGTGGGAATCAGGTTAGAAACATCGAGGGTGATGACACTGCGCTGGCTGTCAGGGTCTGGTAAGGAGATCTAGAACCGTCGAGTATGGTGTTTGTGGAGCGGCTTCGGTAGGGTGGACTATGGTGTGGGCGAAGCGGATCTATGGTCGTGGACGAGGGCGTAGGTGAAGCTGCTCCGGTGGTTGGGTTAAGGATGGTGTCGACGATGCGGATCTGCGACCGTGGACGGGGCGTCAGAAGCTGCTCCGGTGGTTGGCTTAAGGGTGGTGTCGACGATGCGGATCTGCGGCCGTGGATGGGGCGTCAGAAGCTGCTCCGGTAGGTTGGATGAGGGTGTGAGGAAGCAGATCTGAGGCTGTGGACTTGTGAGTTGGCAAAGCGGCCCCGGTAGGGTTGAGAATGATATAGGCGAAGCTACTCCAGTAGGGCTGAGGAAGGTGTCGGCGAAGCGGCTTCGGTAGGGTTGAGGAAGGTGTCGGCGAAGAGGATCAGAGGCCGTCGACGGGGGCGTCAGTGGGGCGGCTCCGGGGGGTGTGGATGAAGCGTCTCCGGTGGGGAGTACGAATGAGCCGCTGTAGATGCGCGGCGGTTGACGAGAGTACCGGCGAAGCAGATCCGGCGCCGTGGACAAGGCCGGCACTGAATGGGCTGTGGTATAGTGGTGGATGAGCAGTGTACTTGTTTCTAGCGGAGGTGGGAGGTGTAGATGTGGCCGCAGAAGTAGATCCGGCGAGGTGGACGCCGCTGGCAGTGAATGGGCTATGGTACGCCGGTGGATGAGCAGTCTAGGGCTTCGAGAGGGGAGGGGAGAAAGGGCGATGAAGTACGGACGGCGTGATGTAAGATGCTCTGGTGCTGTGTAGTTAGTCGTTTTGCGGGAGGGGGAGAGGAAATGGGGGTGCCGTGTAGTGGGGGAACCAGAAGTTCCCAAAGCAGCCCCGACCTATCATGTAGATGAGGGCGGTATTGTAACTGTTGGTCTCCGTGCACCAAGGACAAAAGGGGGATTTCGCATGCTAAAGACTAAGGTGGTGGAAATTTTAGAAGGAGGTGGGAGATTTTGCCGCCCGCGGGATCGTTCGTATCTAGTTTCAACTAATTTTTGACCATGCTAGCGGGAAGGTCATGCTAGACTGTGTACACGGGGCACCCATCAGCAGTTAATAACTGGTGTGAAGGCCACCCCATAAAAAAGACAATAACTCGGGATGATGCACCGATAACTTGGACGTTCACACGGGCGCGGCCAATCGTACGGGTGTAGTGGCGCGTTCACAGAAAAAGGGATCAAACGCTCAGCCTATGTATTTTTTGTGTAAATAGATAATTTAGTGCCACTGGTTATTTACTTTAAACATAATGCATTGACGTGTTAGTGTAGAGGCGCACAAAAAGAAATGGATATTGTAGTCAGCTACTTAAAAGTGTTACCTCATATGATTACATAGCCTCCATTTCATAAATTGTGTACCCATTGAATTCATATATGAATATTACATATATTACTTCAAAATAGAAACTTAAATCATCCAAGACTAATGAATTTGAATGCAAGAGTAACAATGGTGCATGTTCATGATAGCTACATTGGTTGTTTGAAGAAACATCACTGTAACTTTGGCATGCACAACTAAAAAGGCTTATTTAAATAGAAAAAAATGTGTTATGTGAGTGTCCAATCTTTATAGCGTTGAATCGATATTGCACCTTTGGCCACGATACAAAGTAGATATTGACTCATGTTCAAGCGATGCACGTCCACGATTGCTAGATAGTGTACGTGAATGAATTGTGCAATCTCTCTCACACGCATACATATCTCATTTCCATGTGGGCATCGGAATCACACACGCACACTTCGTGTATTTCTCTCCCTCCGTCAGGGTTAAATTTGTCTTTCTACACCGTCCTACAAGTCTCTCACACAGAAACGCACACCCTCTCTATGTCTAACACGCCCACCCCTTTAATTCCGCCCACCCACAGCCACTAATGTCTCTCACACATATGCTATCTACCTATCCCTTAATATAGCTAGATATGTGTCACACAAACTTCTTCTCCCTACTAGCAAGATGCCCTTGCGTTGCACGGAACATCAAGATGCATTTGTATGAGATGTTTATCTTGTGGGAGAAAAGGATGAACGAGGGAATGCCTTATTTGCAAATGCGGAGAGGGGTGTGGGTATCTTTTTGCAAATTGCCATAGTTTCCTTCCTGTCCGTCGGATATAAATTGGATGGCCTATATTGCAGGATGGTAGGAACACCATCATCACCAACTCTGTTTTTTATAAGAGTAGAGATATGTGAGTGTCACTGCCCCCCTCCCCACACACCCACACTTGCCAACACCGAAGGAGTAGGGTGACACCACACTGGCTTCTCTCTCAAACATACACACACACTACCTGGCACCGAAGGAGCTATTAGGGTGGCACATCGATCTTGATAATAATCTATCTACTCCTCTTTCAAACACACACACACACTACACACACACACACTCGCTAGTTGTGCCTCTGTGCCTACCGCGCACACTCTCGATATGTCTTTCTCTCCCCCCCCAACAATGATAGCAGAAGGGTGGCAACTCGATTTGATCATAATCTGTCAATTGGTTTCTCTCTCAAACATTGTGTCTCGGTGCCTCGCTCGGTAGCCCCCTCGATATGTAGACTTCTCGCGCGCGCACAGCTGTAGTGACGATGACGCTGAACCCAGTGTGCCTTGTTTTTACCGGCCTCATGTGATAGTTTTCACCCTGTTTTCTGTTAATTAACAAGGCAACCTTTTATTTTTTTACTACCAGTGAATCTGAAATCATTCGGGGCAGTCATAAAATATATCACTTCAACCCAATTATCGCAACAACTATTTTAAAAGAAATAAGCTAGCTGCCCATGCGTTGCACGGAACATCAAGATGCATTTGTATGAGTAGTTTATCTTGTGAGAGAAAAGGTTGAACGGCAGAAGGCCTTATTTGTGAATGTGAAGAGACGTGTGGGTATATGTTTGCAAAATTGCCATAGTTTCTTTCCTATCCGTTAGATATAAATCCGACGGCCTATATTGCAGAATGGCACGCACACCATCATCACCAACTCTGTTTTCTACTCCCTCCGTCCGAAAATACTTGTCATCAAAATGGATAAGAAGAGATGTATCTAAAACTAAAATACGTCTAGATACATTTCCTTTTATCCATTTTGATGACAAGTATTTCCGGATGGAGGGAGTATTTATCTTTTAAGAGATTTCAACAAGTGACTATGACCGGACCTTACCAACATACTCAAAAAAGTAGTCCATAATTTTGATGTTACCCTCTTTTCTTGGCGGTGCAGTTTCATCTGGATACCTCATAAATAAATAAATAAAGTACTACATGATACTAATATATGATACATGGTGCAGGAGTACTAAGTATTATTAATACAGTTTTGCTAGAAGTCATCTAGATGATATATAATTTAGTCTCATTCATCTTTTATAGCCATTGGATGTGATGCTATATAAGATGTGTGTGTGCTGACGTGGGTTGTATTTGTTCTTGTGTAACGAACTGACCACTTCATGTCATGTTTCATAGTCTCAAGTCATTAAAAGCATACAAGCCCCACATCTCTTCTTGGTTGATTCCTCTATTTATGTCAAAAAATAAGAAACAACGTGAGAGTTAATGCACCATGCCTATGTGTTTACTATTTGGTTTTCGTAAGATGACTTAATACTCACCTAGACGGAAGGAGTATTCGATTTGACAGCGGGCGGCGCAGTTCCCGATACGGCTTTAATGGAGACGAGGGAGGGAGTAGCGGTTCCTGATATGTTGAACGGCCAATGCATCCTCCTTCAATTAATGCATGAGGGAAGTAATGGGAGGAGGTCCGGGAAAAGAGGCTGCACGATGTGAATGCAATGCAGTTTGCCCTCATATAAAGGCGCTCCTCCATTCCAATGCATCTACCACATCGTACGCACCTAAGCATTTGCCTAAGCACCTACACTAAGCGCAAAAGAGCTCACTCCAGACCCATGGCGGCGATGCTCGGGAGCGGCCAGCGGCTGCGCCGGATGGTCCACGATGCCGGCCTGCGGCATGGCGCCAAGGATCGTCTCCAGACAGTGTTGGAGACCGGCTGGTGGATGGCCGCCTTCGACGCCAACTACGACTCTCAGTTGGACTAGATGATCGTTGCCACCAGCAACAAGTTCACCGTCCTCAAGAAGCTCGCGGACGACATCGCCGTAATCCTCCAGCCCGCGCCCCCGGGCTCCTCATTGCCTGTCACCCTAATCGGCCTCCATGGCCGGAACCTCTTTCAAGCACTGGTGGCCCTGCGACTGCCCGCCGACGCCACGAAGAATGTCCACCTGGAGGTCGCGCTCGCCGCGAGGCGCCTCGCCCTGCAAGAATTCATTGACCTACACATCCACATGTACGAGGAAATCATGTACATAGGTATCTACAAGGCCAGTGAGGATGCTACAACGTTGGCCTTCCTCAACCGGCTAGAAGCCTTGGATGCCTTTGCTGAGAAGCACCTTGACCTCGCCACAAAAGCCGCCGCTCCTTAGCCGCCGGTTGGTGGCCCGGCGCACTAAGTTGAGGAGGAGGAGGTCGTACATTCGTGGATCCGTCTTTCTTCTTTCCTTTTGTAACCACCACTGCGATCGCATCATCGTGGCCTTAATTCTGTGCTGTTGCATTCTCGTTCCAGTCAATACCGACATGTGCGATCCCTTTGCTTAATTATATGCATCACTGTAACTAGTACTCCATCTGTCAATTTATAAGTTGTGCTTACCTTTTCCATCAACTTCGTGCAACGCGCGGGCATCTTGCTATAAACACTAGAATATGTCTATATAATCCGTATGTGATAGTCCATTTGAAATCTCAAAAAAGTCAAATATTTAGGTACGGAGGGAGTAATATATTAGGAGTATATCAAAACAATAGTGATTTCTTTCAAATTTGTGAACAAATACTACTATTCTACTACTTTGGATCTGTCGCTACGCACGAGCACATTGCTGGTAAAAGGAAAAGGCCTGCTGCGTTCGCGTTGCACCCCCACACGCCCGGGAATTGGGAGTACAACACGGCCCGTCCGGCACGACACATGGCTTAGGGATGGCGTGTTGCCTAGCATTTTCACTTTCATGTGGGACCGTCGTTGAGCAAACCGACACCCCGCCCGCCGCAGGGTTGGAAAAAAGAAACGAGGGGAAGATCTAGCTGTAGCACGGAAGCCAATATATTTGGTGTCAGACGGGGCTTGTTGATAGAGTAGGAGCATTCCGTACTAGTACTACTCCTACTAGTACCAAGTTTGTACTCCTAATACTATATTACTAGTACTACCACTATACAGCTAGTAGGTACGTGCATGGCACAACATCGTAGGAACAAAAAACGGGAAGATCTTGTTTTGGGTGATTTATCTATTTTTCAATCAACGTAGTATGAATAATATGATGCGGGGGGCACCCATGAAGCTTATGTGGCTTGGTTGCATGGCTACGGAAGGTTAGAGAAAAATAAATAGATAATGTGTTTAGAGTGCACTCCACTAAATAGATATATATACTTTGGATCCATTGCAACGGACCGGCACATCTATATCTATACCCCCTATATAGTGTGTGAAAAACTTTGAAAGTTGGTCGTTGGATGAAGCCAATCCGACGGTACAAAGATGGCAAATCCGAGCACTACTGGCCGTTGGATATCATCCACCAGATTCTGCCACATGTATAATCTAGAAGACTCCATGGTTGAACTTAATTCATGACTAAGGGCCTCTTTGATTCATAGGATTGCAGAAACACAAGAATAGGAAAAAAAGTAGGATTGGAATGGCATGTTCATTGGATCCCTATAGGATTTGAGTTTGTTTGATTGTGTCACATGAAAAACAAAGGATTTCTTTCAAGAGGTTGGAGTGCATGTTAGAATTCCTGTGAAACGTAGTACAAATGCATCCTTAGGAAAATATTCTACATGATTCAATCCTACGAATCAAACGACCAACGTAGCAAAAATTCCTAAGGATTCTAATCCTTCAAAGATCATATGAGAATCCTTTGAATCAAACAGACCTTAACTTTGCCACAACTAAGCTTAGGCAAAGTTATTAGTTCTTCAAAACGAGAGAAACAAGTTGGCAAGCCTAAGGGAATCTTGCCACATTTTTGTGTGTATGTCATGTGGGGCCTTAGTGTGGCTTGCCTAAGGTGTGGCTTGAATCAAACACTCGCCTATGTTAATCAAACCTGCTTAACCTTACATTCCACCAGATTTTGCCACATGTTAGAATCCAGAAAGCTCCACATGTAGAAGCATAAAGCACAAACCACCAGAATCCCATGCGTGCAATGCACGTGTACCTTACTAGTACTAGTTGGTAGTAGTAAGAAACAAATTCCAGTTTTGGCACGAGCTCGTACTGCGGGAGCACCACAAGGCCTGCCGCAGGAGTTACATTTCCCTCTCGGGGCCCACGGGACCGAACTTCAGTGGCTTAGTGGTAGAAACAAGAAACGTGATGGTCGCCGTGGTTCAACTTCCATGGACAAGTTGTCATGTCTGCTGACACATGTATATCAAAACTAGAGTGTTTATATTTCAAGCATGTGAACAAGTATTATTCTACTACTTTGGATCCATTGCAACGCACAGGCCAGCACATTGGTAGTAGTAGTGTCCATCTCTATCTCTAGAGGCCTTCCCTCGTTCACCCTTTTCTGTCACAAGATAAACTACTCATACAAATGCATCTTGATGTTCCATGCAACGTACGAGGATGTTTCCTTGGGGGTCTCTCCAGCGTGGCGTGGCCGTAGATGCAAGTTGACGCCCCTTGAGATGCCGACGTTGAGGGGCACTTGGATTTTCTCCGATGAGCAGGTGAGATGAGTTTGATCAAGTAGTAAATGCATTCTAAAGACTACTTCCGTGTCCATTTCCTAATTCTCCCCCTGCCCACTATTTCACAGGTTAGGCTCGGTGCGAGTGGAGATTGGCTTGCATATGTACGGGAGGGTACCAACATCAATTTGCACAACACTTACAATGGTGAAACCGTTCCCGTAGAACCTTTGTCCAACATTGGGATCAGCCATGCAACGAGCCACGGCATGAATTGGTACGATGGAACCACGGTGAGATTGAATAAGATAGCATGAACCTTGCACATGGCGGTCAAAGGCGGACCATGCTGTCTGCGGCCGATTTGTTGCGGTACGAGTAGGAAGACGCGGTGCTCCTTTCTAACCGCATTTGCGCGGTGACAAACCAGGGGACTTATTTTGTATGGGACACATCCTACGATATACTCTCTCTCTCCCAGTTTATTTGTTTTGAATCTTTTCGTTTTATAAGTTTCAAATTCAAATTTAGATCTCCCCATCACATGTTGAGATTACAATGTCCATTAAATCATTGCGTGCATGTATAGTAAAGAAACAAATCTCGAGTTTTGCACGAGTTCGTGCTGAGGGAGCACCACAAGCCCTGGCGCAGGAGTTACATTTCCCTCTCAGGGCCGTCGGGACTGAGCTTCAGCACCTTACTACACCTACCTTTGAGTCAATAACATGTGGACCCGATAGGTGACTGGTCCACATGTAATGCTCCCTTAGGCAGAGGGGCAGTGGGGCCAAGAGGGGTGAGCCGCAGGTCGGGGGCCGTGTGGTTTCATGGGTTCGAGCGGCGTCGTGGGAATCGCGGGTGGCTATTGTAGAAACTTGATGCTCGCCGCATTTTAGGTGGCCCACATTTCATGCACACAAAGGCAGAGGGGCGGTGCAGCCGAGAGGGGTGAGGCGCACGTCGGGGGGCGTGGTGCCGTGGGTTGGAGAGGCGTCATGGGAATCGCGAGATGAAACATGATGGTCACCGTAGTTGAACTTCCATCGACAAGCTGTCATGTCTACGGACACATGCACTGCATACCGATCACTAGAAGGAGTAGTAGAGAAAGCTATATATGCGGGTAAATAGTTCCTTATAGTCAAGCGGACCCACGCTACTAGTCTGTTCCAAAGACATGCACACCATCGAAATAGTCCATCTATATCAATATACACTGAGAGGGAATAATTTTTTTACAAGAGAGGAAATAGTTCATCCATCCATAATGCCCTCCTGCTGGTGCAGCCTTTTCTTCTTCTTCTTCTTCTTCTTCTTCTTCTTCTTCTTCTTCTTGTTCTCATTCTCTATGGGAGACGGCTTCCCAACAAGCTCTTTGGACCTTGCAGCTATCTCGAAACTCACATGGGCATCGAGGGCAACATATTTTATCTGCTCGTACGTCAAGGGATAATTCTCCCATCCAGACGACCTTAATGCCACCGACTCGTCACCCTTCTGAAGATTTGTACCGAGCACAAAATTTGCTACGTCGAATAGGGATGGTGTCTGTTTATCACAAACTTCTACAGGAATTTTGATTCTGGTTTGTAGGTTAGTGATGCTATTCAAATCAATCTTGTACGGCTCCATCTTATGTTTGTCCCCTTCGATGGCTGCCCCACAGAAGTATACGTCCTGCCGAGACAAGAAATGATGAAGCTCACCTAGTATGGGGGGCGAGTGCATGATGTGGTACACCAAAACGTCATTTTCGAAGCACAGCTGAAGGACGGCGGTGCGCTGGATCTTCCCAGGGGCATGCTCCGTGTACTCTGCGTCGACACAGATGACCCTCGTCTCTACCTTTTCGAGGGAGTTGGATACATTGTTGATCCACTGCCGAATAACCCTTGGGTGCACGGTGACGGTGGCAACTATGCGCATCCAGCCTTGCACGAGGACATGTTGGACGCTAAAAACCGACGTCTAGATCTCTATCGCCATTTGGAACCGCTGGAACAGAGGGCTATGGTTTGGAGAATTAGGATTAGATGGCCAGTCTAACTGAAGTAGTAGATGATTATTTAAAGAGGTTAAAACAATGTTAACGCAGTGGGGTTTGGATGCAAATGAAGATGAAGGGGAGGTGAAGAAGCCGAGGAGAATCGGTTCCCGATGGAGAAGTAAATGGGAGAAGTGGCGTGCAGGCAGTTGATTAGACGACTAGGCAGACTAAACAAAAAGGCTATGCGGGTAGACTGATGAGTGGTACCTGTTCGTGTACGTGCCCATCCTGGGACCTATGCAAATAGATAAAAAAATGTGTCATAGTTTTTTTTTGAGCGTGTGAGTGGGAGACACAACATTCTCTGGTTAAGGAATACTCCCTCCGTTTAGGTGAGTATAAGTCACCTTATGAAAATCAGGTTTTCCCAAAACCTTTAGGCGTGGAGCATTAACTTCCTGCTCGATCCCCTCCCAGCCTAATTAGCCAGCATTCTCTTCCTCTGCTGCCACATTCTACCTTTCTATTTTTCCTCTTCTCAAGTGTGGAACGATCTGCATGCCGTCCTTGATGCACCAGAACGACCACTTCATGCATCGCGGCAGAGTGTTGATTGGGCATGCACGAGAATTTGGTTCTGCTCGGAATATGGATGATACCTGAACGGTGAAGTGAACAGGCATGCTAGCACGGAGACCTATTTACGCTATACAATACTGGAGTACTGATGTACCTACTAGTACTACTAGTAGTATTAGTACAACTATGGTACACTTGATGGTCAAAATACTATTATCCGGTCCTCACAGTGAAGTGACAACACCCTGCGCCAGACACTAGTCCAGGTGGCGTGTTTGGGTTACCAAAGTCAGCCTCACCCTGTGCACAGTGCAGTCTGTCACCGCCGCTATACAGCACATTGGCGCCTCGCCTCGTCTCCCTCTCTGCTCCTATAGCACCACTCCATCTCCATCTCCTTCTCCGTCTGCATCTCACTGTGCCCCCGTGTACCGCCGCCTCACTCGCCTCCCCAGTACCACTATTCCCTCGCAAGCCGCTCCAGCACCGACATCCTTCTCCCTCGTAAATCAAGCCCCCTTCCAAACTCCACCATGGCCGAACGCGAACCGCGCAGCATCCATATGAGCCGCGATTGGAGCAATCTCCTCAGTGACATCCTCGACCTCCGTTGTTCGTGTATGGATATGTTGAGCGCCCTGCGGCTGGCTGCATGCTCGAGGGACATGCACACGGCCATGGTCGAAGCGAGGCCTAAGCTTTTCAAGACACCCTGCTTGCTGCTATCTGGTCTTGCGAGATTGGCTCACCATGATACGGAGGCATGCATGATGCCCCTCGACTTCAATCCGATCTCCATTAGCCGAAACTTCTTTGCAGGTATGTAGTGGGTCGCCATACATCATTTCCCTCGACATCGATCCGATCACCATCGCCCGAAACTTCTTGGCATGTATGTACTGGGTCGGCATGAACTCCCACTGGATGGCTGCCTTCAGAGAAGACAGTAAAAAGTTGGTGCTCGTGAACTTCCAGACCTCCCATGAGATTATCCTTCCTCCGTTGGATTATATAGAGTATTACCATCGCGGTCCAAGTCATCTAGATTACTACGTCAGTTGGATGGACCTTGTTTTGCAGAAGATTATAATCTGCCAAGTGCCCACACGACATGCGAATTACGCAGACTTCAAGCTAATTGCCTTGTTTGACCGCGGACTCGCCTATCTTTACGCCGATGCCTTCTTTAGCTGGAGACAACTCAGCTCGCAGTGGATCATCGTCAAAGCTGATACGCACTTCTGTGATGCTATCGAACACAATGGCATCATCTACGCGATCAACAACGCAGATGGCACCACGTATTGCTGGGACGGCGCGTGTAAGTTGTTTCCTCTCATGTTAATGATGACGCCATGACACTGTTTGAACTTTTTGTGATGATTGGCATATCTCTATTTGAGCAGAATTTGAGTAGAACTATGGCAATGTATTAGAGACGCCGTAAATTAGCTATATTTGGAATGAGTTAGTTCATGCGATTGTGACCATGTCATTACAGCCAATTTGTACCCTGAATAATCAAACGGTTAGGAATATATGGATATTATCCTTATTTTACAGTAATATATATACTACTACTAAATATGAGTGTGTATCAATGGCCATGTTAGTTTCCTCATTTTCATGATGTAGAAACATGCACCACACTGTTGGTTTCATCTAACCATACATTAGGGAAGTAAATGTGCATATGGAGAACTCTATATTTGGAAGTAGTGAAATCCTGCAATGCTTACCATGTGTACATACCTATATTCGCCCTTCAGCAATCAATGGCTAGAATAATATCTTCACAAAATTTTTGCCCATAGAACACGAGTATATAACAATGCATGGTCTATTAGTTACCTTGAAGAATTTTTTTATGAGGACAGAACATGATCAGATAACATGCATGACATGGTAGTTTCCTGTGAAGAATCGGTTGCGAGATAACATGAGTATAACCATGCATGGCACTTCTATATTTTCGAACCCAGTATACATTGCCCTGTATTTTCCTCCCAGTTCCAACAGGGACATATCAATGTTGTTTCTTGCACTATCCTACTCATACTCTGAACAATGCTGATCTTACATTAACAATGCATGTCCTTTTTGATATGATGAAGTGTCCCTACAGTTACTTCCCTTTGTAATCACACCACCTTTGCCAAAAACAGGGAAGCACAATTGGTTCCTCGCTCGATCAGACGATGGCAAAAGACTGATGATCATTGAGACACATGAGCCAGAAAAGTTATATTGCAAAAACCCCACTGTATACAAGCACCGTGTAATACGTAAGTATCCGGACAGTGGTTGTTACGTCTATGAGCAGGATACCAGCTTGTTGGGGCCTTTAGAATTTTTTAGTTGGAGGCGGGTAAACAGCCTTGGTTCACACTCTCTGTTTCTCGGAATCAATTATCCTATTAACCAGGAGATCACCGTTGGCAAGGATCTTGATGGCAGAGAGGCTCTGTTTACTATGGAAAATTATGTCTACACGGCGAGCCCTAGGAGTTCGGGAGCAAACTCCCCTGACTGTCAACGATACAGCCTGCAGCCAAAAGAAGGTGAGAATGACAAAGGCATCCGGATTAACTTTGATCCTTGGATGTCTCAATTACGACAGGCAGTGATGTGGTTCGAACCTTTAGGATGATAGGGTAATTGGGCTGTTGCATCTAAAGGGTGGAGTACTGGTGTCTCCGAATCACTGGTCGCTGAAGCGGGGCTGCAAATTATGATGGTGTTGGATCATCTCTTCGAATGACTTTGTTGTCTTTGCTGCTGGTTCTGGATGGGTAGTTCTTTCTTTTGTTATGCATATTCCTTGTCATTTTGTCATCCTCGTCTATGTCACTCTTACTATGTAATAGTTGCTTCTGTTTAGAATGTCATTCTCGTCTGGATCACGAGAGTCTGAGCACTGCAGATGGGTGCGTTTTGGTGGTGTAGCAAGACTTCTTATGAACTATCATGTCTTGCTGTTTATGTCAGTAGTAGTCACTAGTCAGTGTTTGAATGTTGTATATATATCGTTGTTTGGAACTGTTTATTATCTCGAACTACTGGTGGGCTAAATGAGGGCATCACCATTCTCCAGTGTTCAGAGTATATCTCCTTTTTTCAAGTTATATAATTTGAGCTCAGTGTCTTTTCGATGATGTACACTTGTTTGGGCCAGTGAGGTGTCGTTGAATATGGGCCGAGTAGTAACGCAATGCAAAACATGTCAATTATGACTCTCAGGCCGGGCTCTCAAAAGATCATGAAAAAAAGGTCGGGCTCTCCAAAAAAGAATGAATAAGGACTCTTAGGCCGACATGTGGGCACCACCGGTGTTTTCGTGCGCTTGTGCGCCGAGAGCAAATTGGCGCACGCTCGAAATTCATGCTACCTTTTCATCCGCAGTCTCCCGCCCCTCCCCCACCTCTGGAATCTCGATTCCTACTCTAGTTCCCCCAAATCCCCCTCCTGTACTCCCTGTACTCAAGCGCACTATCATGTCGCCGGCCAACGCGGATCTCCGAGCCGGAGATCCTAAGGTCCGTCCTGCCTTCGGTCGCTGCGTGCTGTCGCTCAACAGTGGTGTCGGCGTTCTAGGAACGGGGGTCCCCAGACTTGCCTGCCTGCGGCCTGCAACGTGTCTCAAAGGTGGGCCCAGCACGGCCTGTCTTCAGCAAAACAAACCCAAGACCCTCGCTAGGGGCCAAGCCTCGCGGGGCGGACGACGCGGAGCTTCCTCAGGCACGGCCTCGTCAGGCTGGCTCACGAGAAGGCGGAGAGATCAAGGCGGGGTACCTCACGAGGTGCCCGTGACGCAAGCCATGATGACTCAGGGCGCCAGGCGGGTGCCAGCCCGCGCAGCGTCCTCCTTTCCTCTTTGGTGCAAAGGGGGCAAGCGCAGCCTCGGAGTACCGAGGCATCAGGCAAAGGTTGCCATTTCGGTGCAATGAGACCAAGACCAGGAGGACTATGAGACGGAGGTCATCGTGGAGCCCAAGACGGCGTCATCACCAGAGCTTTGCGCAGGCGAAGACTACTTTTGTCAGGATAGCTGATACTTGCTGTCCCACTTCAAATTATCCCGCCATTATTGGCTCCCTTCCCGCTTGATATTTGGGAAGAGGACCAGGGCCTCTATAAATAGGACCAGCCACCCACATAGCAAGGGGGTTCGGTCGGTTGGTTGAGAGAAAGGGCAGAGGAGAAGAGGTAGGAAGCAGAGAGAGAGAGAGAAAGGTGATTGAACTCCTCTGAGCAGTTCATCGCCCTAGCCAAGAACAGACCCTCGCGAGGCTGTTCTTCCTTGTATTGTTCATCATCATCAGCCCAAGAGGCAATCCACCACACCACACACAGGAGTAGGGTATTACACCATAACGGTGGCCCGAACCAGTATAAACCCTGTGTCTCTTGTGTCGTTATTTCCATAGTTTAGATCCTAGCATGGCGGAGGGGTGCAGGTAGGTAGAAGGCGAAATCTCGCGCGCACCCCAGTGTTCGAACCTCAAGGGTCTGCCGGAACCCGAAATCTGACATTTGGCGCGCCAGGTAGGGGTGCGCCGGAATTCGTCTTCCACCGCTCCGTGCCCCGTCGCATCACCATCACCATGCCCGGTGACCAGGAGGGCAACCCAGACCCATGGGCGGCATGGCCCGCCCGCGCAGAGCCGCTCACCTCGGGCGACCCCGTGCCCCAGGCAGCTCGCGGTCCGCAGGGCGCTGCGGGCCGCGGGCGACGCGGACAGGCTTCGACAGCTCTCACACCGTGGTAGGCGCGGTCGGCAGCAAGGGCCTCCAATCACGCCGCGACCATGACACCGTACACTCGCCGAGAGCAAGCGAACTCGAGGGCCGCGCTCACGGTGGCTCGAGAGCTGCTGTAGTGCAGACTGCTGGAGGGCGGCCGCGACGTGCTGCTGGAGCGGGTGGCAGAGCTCCTGGGCTTCGCCGCCTCAGGGGCTCACCCCTTCTGCACCCAGCTCCTATCTCCAACCTAGGGCGGCCCGCGCGGGGGCCCCGCGCGCGCCCATGGGCTTCAAGTCTACTCCAACACCAGCGAGGCTGTCAGCACCAGACCGGCGGCGGCGCTGCCCCCGCTCCTGGTCCACAAAGAAGAAGGACTCGACGCGACCCGCGGCCCTAGTGGACAGCCGTGTTGCCAACCCACGGTAGGCGCGTCAGGCAGGACCGCGTGGCACGCACAGCACTACGGCGTGGCCTTCGAGATGACGGCGCCAGAGGAGTACGTGCCCCACATGATGGACCAAGGACACCCACACGAGGGCGAACAAGGCTCGCTCCTCAGCCCAAGCTGGGGGGACGAGGCGCCCGAAGCTGAGCCCTTCCAGGAGTCTCAGGACGGTCCCACTGGGCACGCTGGAGGCAACGATTATCGGGTACCGCTAATTCTTCAGCAAGCATACGCTAACCATGGATCGCAGGAGGTGCAGGTTGCCACAGCGGGTAGTTGCCCCGCTCGCACAGTCTCCTACCCCTTGGGAGGAGGGCGCAGCGGGCTGCAGGAGAGGGGCAGGGATTCGACATCACCAGCGCGGTGTTCGGAGCAAGGTGTTCTCAGGAGGTAGGCCCTCCGCTGGGGAGGTGCCCCAGGGCCTTCCCCCGGCGGAGGACCCGTGGTCGTCGGGGGAACCGCTGGCGACCGCTCTAACCCATCGGTGGCATCCTGGTTTCCGGTCGTCCTTGATGGCAATAGAGTGTGGCGCAAGGTGGGGCCCTCATCTGGCGATATGAAGCAAGGCCAGTACCTGTGAAGAAGGCCCAGTGCCTGTGAAGCTCGCCGCCGCGTGACACTCTCACGTAATAATGAGTGGGGCTGTACACGCCCCGGAGTCTCAGGGGTGCCGGCCTCAGGCCCTGGGGCTCCCTCCCACGCCCAGTGGCAGCACTTAGCTCCGTGCTGGTGAGAAGACGTCCAAGACTAGACTAGGTGCCGGACGCGGCCTTTTGTTTGCTTTCGTTGCTCTTCCCCTTGGTTGTCGCTTTCCCCCGCTGGACTCAAGTTGGATTCGAATTTGAGATTTGTGTGTGTTCGGGGAAGGGTGCTTAGTCTCGTTTGAGCAATTTCTCGCGTTTTGGTTACCACTTCACCTTAGCCGCCTCCCCTCGCGAGCCGGGTCAGGCCTAGCTTGCGCGCAGCCTAGACTGCCGCCGCCGCGTCCTCTGAGGAGGGTGGTTTACTGCAGATCCCACGGATTCAATCAGGGGACACTCGAGACACCACAACCCCCCGCGGGCTGCCTCAGGGCCGGCACAAAACAAAGGTAAACTAGCCGACCAGCGCGTCGCTTGGGCCATCCGCTTGGCGGGGGCGCAAGGGCAGTGTAGCTTCTACTGATACGATAAACACAAGTTTTACATGAGGGGCTCCCCCTCCAAAATGCTCTCACAGCTATCAGGACAAAACCTGATTTCTATTCATGCAGGGTGAGGAAGCAGGAACGATGCACAATTAGTCGGATGAATCCCCCAATGCGTCCTCAGGAGCACCACCAGAGCCGTTGCTGGCGTCGCTAAACTCGCCATCGCTGTCCGCGTTGCCGCCAACGGCGTCAGAGCCGTCCATCACGCCGCCCTCGTCAGCCACCATGATCACGTCGTCGTTGTCCGAGGCGAAGACCCTAATAAGAGCGTCCACATTGTCTTCCACCTAGTGCGCCAGCTCGCCTCGGACGGCCTGGGGGACTGGGGCGATGGCGGCGTCAAAATCAAAGTGGGGATCCATGTTCCGGAGGTGGCTGAAGACGTGAGAAAAGGCGCGCCTGAGCAGGGCGCGACTCCTCTCTTCCACCAACCTGTCAGCCCTGGTCGACCGCGCCTCCAGCTGCGTCACCACATCAATGAAGAACTGAAGATTGCCCGCGTAGTTGACTGCGTGCGGCTCGCCGAAGGCCTCCTCGCAGATGTTGCCCAAGGCCGCATTGGCTCTCTCCCGGAGAGTGGTGAGCATGGGGTCGTGCTCATGCTCCAAGATCCACCACTGACGTATCTCGTCCACATTCTGGCACGCGACGGCCTCAGCCTCCTCCACCTGCTGGCGAAGAAGGAGCACCTCAGCCTGGGAGGTGGTTAACTCACCTCGCTCCACCTCAAGGGCGGCCGGGAAGCATCGGCCCACCGCTTCACCTCCTCTAGCTTGGCCCTCAAGGGGGCAGTCCTGCCTTCAGCTTCGGCCCGGATCAACCCCAGCTTCTCTTCGAACTCATGCTTGAGGTTCAAATGCGCCATCGCCACTCGACGTCCGACCTCCTCCAGGACGCGGGCTTCCTGTGTAGCAACATCATCCTCCGCCTGCGTCACCAAGCGCTCCCTCGTCTCCAGACTCTCGTACTCGCGGGTACGTTCGGTGGCTACCAGCGTCAGCGCCTCCTCACGCTTCTGGAGCTCTGCTAAGTCGCCAGAGGCCACCTTCATCAACGCGAGGGCTGCCTCGCGCAGCTCCACCTGCTCCTCTAGCGAGTGGCACCAGGCCAGGAGCTCCCGAGCCCTCTCCTTCGCCGCCGTTCGCCGCTGGTCAGCTTCCCGAGCCTCCTCAGTAGCCATAGATCGGGCCTCCCGAGAGGCCACCAATGATGCCTTGGCCTATGCTTCATCAAGATCACGCTGACGGCGCGCAAGGGCGCTGGCGCCCTCTAGCTCGCGCCTCTCTGCAGCCAGGCGCAGGCCCTCGGCCTCAAGGCGCGTGTCTTCATCAGCAAGCTCCTCACCAAGCAGGCTCACTGCGCCAGTCGCCCTTCGAAGGAATCCTTGGCGGTGAGCGTGACGCTCCCAAGCGCGCTCGAGCACGTCTTCCACAACATCATCTGCCCCAAGCAAGCGCCGGGGGCCATGAGTTAGCACTCCCCCTCCGGGCTGGGGGTTGGGGGCTGGCACCCTCGCGACGGCCGAGCACGCCGCTTAGAAGCCCGGCCTGGGGCCAGCCCATCCTCAGGAGAAGAGCGCAGGAAGCGCCTCAGCCAATCGCAGTTCACGACCAGACGAGAAGCCCATGGCAGGCTGGCTATGCCACGAGAAGGCCCGCGAAGGAGGATCACGAAGTGCACGGGGCCATGATACGCCTCGGGACGGTTCGCCTCGTCAGTCACCCTCACCACAAGGGCTCCGCTGCTCGGAGCGCTCGAGGACGGTGGAGGGGGCGAAGCCAAGGGGGACGGCTCCTCAGCCGTCTCCACAAGCTCGGCTGGAAGGGGCCTGCGGAGCAAGGGTCAGTACAAGTAACAAAAGGATCGGGAGCCGGGAAAGGAGAAGGCTTACTCATCAGTGGCGAAGTACTTCCTACGCTTCAGCAGGCGACAAGGGTAATCGTCGCCCAGGGCCTCCCTTCTCTTCCGGAGAGCCTCGAAGTTCATGCGGAAGCGGCCCAAGAGTTGGGCGCATGGATCAACCTTCGACGAAGACGGAGCGTCAAGGCGATCTACGGCAGGGGCGCCTGCCTGATGTGCGCTGCCAATCGCCTCCCCAAGAGACGTAGCTGGAGCCTCAGGGGCCCCAGCCGCAGGCACTAAGGGCAGCTGCTCGTCACCCTCAGCCTCAGCGGCACGGGCCCCAAGAGCTGCTTCCTCATGAGCCTCGCCCGGCGCTGTCACCGCGCCGGGAGCCCCCTCGGCCTCTGGCGCCTCGTGCCTCCCTGCTCTGCCACTCGAGGATGAGTCGCCTTGGCCGACTGGAAGGGCAGTCACCACCACTGGGTTCTCGCGAGGCCCCTGAAGGCCGGCGGGGCGCGGCCCCCACTCATCAAAGACAGGCATCTGCTTCACAAAGTCTCCCCTGCTCTGGCAGAGGTACAGCAAGGCCCCTCCCTGCCGGACGCTGCCGGGGTTGGGGTCCCTAGCCAGGGTCCAGAGCACCGTCCTCAGCACCTCAGGAGTCAGGTCCTCTTCCTGGAGCCTCATACGATCCTCGCGCCCACAGAAGGCCCACATCCGGTGAGAGTGGCGTTGAAGAGGAGCAACGCGGCATAGCAGGAACTCTTTCACCACCTTGGGCGCTGTCACGCCAAGCGACCTCAAGAGCGTGAAGCGGCGCCAGACGAAGACGAGCCGGGGGCTCTCAAGCGTCTCCTGGCCCCAGCCCGAATTGGGGACGGCAGGTGAGGTCGGCTCCAATAGTAGGGGGCTGGGCACCCCTACATCCACATACAGCCACCGCTCGCGGAACCCAACCGCGGGCAGGGGGAGCTTGAAGTCAATCCCAGAGGCCACCGTCTCAGGCGGCAACGAAGCTCACGCAAGCCCAGCATTGGGTAGGGTCGACAAGATGCAACGAGAAGAAGTGGCGCAGCAAGGCAACCAAAGGAGGGATGCCCACCATAGCTTCGCAAACAAAGGCGAAGACCGAAAGGAGGGTGATGGATTCAGGACCCAGATGCATCATGTGGATCTGATGGTGGGAAAGCACGGCGTTGAAGAAATCAGAAAAAGGAGGAACCAGACCCGCCCACAGGGCGTCGGCAAGATACGGGACCTCGGTGGCTGTCCTGTCGATGGAGAAGTGGGACGCGGGCCAGGCCGTCGTCCTCCCGCATTCATTGAAGATGGTGGCCAGAGCCAAGCTGACCTTGCCCAAGCCCTCGGCGGGGGCCACCGACGGCGGCGGGCAAGGCGGAGACATGGGTTTCTTCCCTCTCCCCTTCTTCGTCAGAGCCATGGAGATGGGAAGGGGGGGAGGGAGGTTCGAGATTGATTTGAAAACAGAAACCAGAGTTTGAGTGGAGGAAGGACAGAGGGCGCTCGAGCGATAAAAGGGGAACGACTATGTATGACTGCGGGTCCGCCTAGCATGGCGCAAAATAAGGAGGCGTGGGGGAACAGTGCCGCCCACGTCTAATCAACCGCCACGCGGCGCCCAAGGCCGCATGCTGTTAGGGCCCGCGGCACTTCGCTCTTGCCCTTCTGCCTCCCTGCACGGCCAAGTCCGGGCGCGCCTTGGGCCCGGGGGCTACTGTCGGCGTTCTGGGAACGGGGGTCCCCAGACTTGCCTGCCTGCGGCCTGCGGTGTGGCTCAAAGGGGGGCCCAGGACGGCCCGTCTTCACCAACACAAACCCAAGACCCTCACGAGGGGCCAAGCCTCGCGGGGCGGATGACGTGGAGCTTCCTGAGGCACGGCCTCGTCAGGCTGGCTCACGAGGAGGCAGAGAGATCAAGGCGGGGTACCTCACGAGGTGCCCGTGACGCAAGCCATGATGACTCAGGGCGCTAAGCTGGTGCCAGCCCGTGCAGCGTCCTCCTTTCCTCTTCGGTGCAAAGGGGGAAAGCGCAGTCGCGGAGTACCGAGGCATCAGGCAAAGGTTGCCATTTCGGTGCAACGAGACCAAGACCAGGAGGACTACTAGACGGAGGTCATCGTGGAGCCCAAGACGGCGTCATCACCAGAGCTTTGCGCAGGCGAAGACTACTTTTGTCAGGATAGCTGATACTTGCTGTCCCCCTTCAAATTAGCCCGCATTGTTGGCTCCCTTCCCGCTCGATATTTGGGAAGAGGACCAGGGCCTCTATAAATAGGACCAGCCACCCACATAGCAAGGGGGTTCGGTCGGTTGGTTGAGAGAAAGGGCAGAGGAGAAGAGGTAGGAAGCAGATAGAGAGAGAGAGAGAGAGAGAGAGAGAGAGAGAGAGAGAAAGGTGATTGAACTCCTCCGAGCAGTTCATCGCCCTAGCCAAGAACAGACCCTCGCGAGGCTGTTCTTCCTTGTATTGTTCATCATCATCAGCCCAAGAGGCAATCCACCACACCACACACTGGAGTAGGGTATTACACCACAACGGTGGCCCGAACCAGTATAAACCCTGTGTCTCTTGTGTCGTTCTTTCCATAGTTTAGATCCTAGCATGGCGGAGGGGTGCAGGTAGGTAGAAGGCGAAATCTCCACGCGCACCCCAGTGTTCGAACCTCAAGGGTCTGCCGGAACCCGAAATCTGACAAGTGGCATGGCGGCGCTTGACGACCAGTTTGCCGGGTTCCGAACAACTTTTGAGTACAGTCGTGTGTTCGAATCTTCCCGGCGTTTGTTCTGCGATGGCGCGCTGGTGAGCTTTGATCGGTGGCACCCAGGATGGGGCTCGGTGCCCTCTGAGCTTGAGTTTTTAACAAAGCTTACCTTCCACGGCATGCCTCGACGTGCTTGGAACAATGAGTCCATGAACGAGCTTATCAACCACCTTGGAGGTGAGCTCGTAAGTATGTTTGTACCTCCAGACAGCTGGGCTTTAACGGTTATGGCATGGATGAAGAAGCCGTCCACCATACCGAAGGTGATTGGTGTTGAGATATCGGTGCAGGAACCGGGGTTGTACTATTCGTCGCCACCAAGGCCGCCGCGGACCATGTTAGGGATGTACCCGTATCAAGTGTTCGTGCATGTCGAAGAAGTGGTCAATCCATCAATCGAAGTCCTGCCGCCGCCGCTGGTGCCAGGGTCTGTCGACGATGTTCATTACAGGAGTCAACGTCAGACTTTCCCCGTGTTGCTCGGAACGATGGATGGCACAGGGCCGACTCCATCATGCGGCGGAGGCCACTACTTCTTTGGGAGAAGAGGCACGGCTGGCTGCCTGGATGTGCTCTAATTTGAGGTAACAACTAAATCTTGTCAGATACTAGTTAAATCCGAGCTATGGGTGTGAAGCACTGATATGCTAGTACATTTGATTGTGACCTATTCTAATTTTGTACCTGAACTTTTTTTAGAAAGGGTTGTACGTCAACTTAATGTGCTAGGAGAACTTATTGTGTTGTCTGTCTATTTTCTTTGCACAACATTCAAGATATTTCCCCGTCATTGGTAAAGACGATGAACCATTATGTACGACTCCGTTGGTTTCAACATAGCCCTTCCCGTAGCGATCCACTTCTTCCATCCTGATTGTGCCACGTGCGTGAAATTTTTGTATGCAAGTTCAGTGTGCTATGATGTTCTATATGATTTAGTCAACTATATAAGTTTTTACTGAGCATCAGCAATGCATATGGCTGAAAGATGTATTTACGAGCATCGGCTGATGGGTCTCTCTCTCTCTCTCTCACGTAAACACACACGCACACGCACAAGTGGGACCCATTGATTTTTTTTTGCTCGTGACAGCTTTTAATTAGGTTCCACTCTAATCTAACTTTTTTCTTAAGCTATTAATTGAGCTCAGTGACTTCAAAAAGTTGTACATAAGCCTTGTTTGGGCCTTTCCGGCGTCGCTGAATGTGGGCTGAGTAACCATGTTAGGTTGTACTTTACTACACAATCCTTTTTTCGCTATTTTTTCTTAAATAATACATTTTTTTATTAATTTTCATAAATATTACGCTGGGTAATTTTTTGTCAAAAATAATACACCGTCCGCCCGCTACAGGCCGACTGGGCCTACTCGGCCCACAGCAGGCCGATTGGATTCCAGTCGGCCTACAGCTGGCCGACTGGCCCCTGTCGGCCCACTGTGGGCCGACTGGAGCTAATTGGCTCGCTGTGGGCTAATTGTTTTTGCAAAAGTGTTAATCATGTATTTAAAAAAATATGTGTATTGTGACCTCCTCCGCTCGTTGTGGGCCCACTGTTGACTAAAAATATGTTTCAAAAAGTGTTAATCATATATTAAAAATTGTTAAATGTGTGTATAAAAAATGTTCCTTATCTATACAATTTTTTTAATGTGTGTATAAAAAATAGCTTTTTTTTCAACATCAGCAATGCAACTGGGCCGACAGTTGTACACAATATTCGGGTCAACTTGTTATTCTCCGCCCCGTTGGGCTGCAAACTTTCCTAGGAGGTATGCATTAGGCTTAACAAGAAAATGGACTCTATGAAATATTAAATGGGATGTAATTATAATAACTAGACAGTTACTATGCACCAAACACGTAATTAGTTTGAAAAATATATTATTTTTGGAATTTGAAAATTTTAATTTCATTACTTATTGCGCGTGCAATATTTATTTGGATTTTAACGTAATACAACTTTATTTTGAAGTTATATTTAACCTGACTAGAAATTTGGGATACAAATATTTCGGATCCCATCAAAATGTGGGATTTTTTTTAATTCTGTGTTGAGCGGTTGTTTGAAATTATTAATCGTTGTCCTAGCTAGAAGTTGGGTTGTACTTTTAACAAACTATGAATGGGCTGTAGTAAATTCAATTAGAATTAAAAAATGGGTTGTACATTCTTACAAATTGCAAATGGGCTATATGTTCTCTGCCAAATCCGAGCTGTGGGCCTACTAAGTTAACGCGTACCAAGGGCTTTGTCAACTTACTCAATATAAACGATTCTAGCTGCAGTGATCGTACGATGTCCATCCAACGGCCGTAGTGCTTCTTCAACCTCTGGTCTTCTTGCTCCAGCCGCCCAAAGCAGCGCCGGTCGTGTCGCGTGCTCCTACCTCCTGTGGCCGGCTGTGATGCCGCGGAGGCCTCACCACCCCGTACTACTCCCACCACTGGCCAGGCCATCCCTCTACTCAACCACACCCCCTGTTATTCTACGGCGATGGCAGCCTCACACCGCAGCCGAACTAGTGAACCCTCGTACTCCTCTCCGCGCGGGCTTCCGCTGCTGCGTCTTCCCCGGCTCCGCGTCGTCCCCTTCCTAGGCCTCGCTATCGTCCAGACCACCGCCCTGGTGCTCTTGGCGCGGCGTGGTCAACGTGGTCAACGACCGACTTCCATCGGAAGAGTACTGTACGTGGAGAGGCTGACAGCTGGGTCCACGGCAGCCGGAAGGAAGTACCTCCTTATTACGCGCAAAATAATTATTCCTCCACCTGACAGCAGGGACCCACCGGACGGGCCACCGTATTTCGCAAAAAAAAAATGATTTGCCCCTGACTGCTGGGACCCACGAGCTACATCTTCGCAGGCAAGGAAGTGCATCCGAAAAAAACGATTTGCCCCCCTGACTGCTGGGACCCACCAGGCCCCCGACTGCTGGGACCCACCAGCTACATCTTCACACGCAAGGATGTGCATCTGGGCAAAAAGAAACGATTCGCTCCCTGACTGCTGGGACCGACTAGCTACATCTTCGCACGCAAGGAAGTGCTTGACAGTCAGGACCCACCTGGTTGAAGCGTACGTAGCGTTGTCATTCTGGTCGCGAACGTGTACGTACATACTGGTCGATGTAGAGGCGCACATGTGTCGTAGTAGAGGCGCGCACGTAGCATGTACACGTACGTACTGCGGCCAGGGTGTAAGAAAGAAAATACGGCCACATATGTGTACATACGGGCGGGGTCTCGAACGCCTACTCACGGATACGTACGGCCAGGGCTCGTGTACATGGCTGGGTCGGAATGGAGAAACAGCGTCATCGTCATGTTCATGGGGAGGAAACGGAATGCGTCGTGTTCATGGGGAGGCAACAGAATGCATCGTGTTCATCGGGAGGGCTTGTATGGAACAAGCGATGGAAACGAGGCCTGGCGTACCGCAGAACGGAGGAAACGGCCTTGTGTTCGACCGGCCACATTCGAAACGGGATCCAGTTCATCGGGAGGGGTCTGGCGTACCGCAAAATGGAGGAAATGGACCTCCTACGGTCGAAACGGGGGTCCTGTTGATCGGGAGGGGTGTGGCGTACCGCAAAACAGACGAAAAGGACTTGTGTTGGAGCGCTATGGTCGAAACGGGGGTCCTGTTCATCGGGAGGGGTGTAGCGTACCGCAAAACGGGACTCCACGGGATGCTGTTCATCTCCACCGTTGACCCCCTCCAGCTTCCACGAGCTACTGTTCATCCACCGTCGACCTCCTCCAGCCTCCACCTGCGACTGTTCATCCACGGGCTCCTGTTCATCCAGCCTCCACCGCGCGCTACTCTCCACGGGCTCCTATTCAACCACCCCTCCACATGCTACTCTTCATCCTTCCCTCCACCGTCTACTGTCCATCCTGCCCTCCATGGGGTGGTCCTGTTCATCCAGCCCTCCATGGGGTCCTGTTCATCCAGCCCCAACCGGCTCAATCGATCGGGGTCCTGTTCATCCAGAGGCAACACCACGGGGTCCTATTCATCCACCCCCACCGGGAACTGTTCATCCAACCCCCCCCCCCCACCTCGCAACGCTCACTGTTCATCCAGAGGCAGCATCGATCGACTTCAGTTAGCAGCAGTAGCAAAGGAATCGCTCGATCGGGTTCAGTTAATAGCCATCGATCAATCGCTCGGGTTCAGTAACGCGTAGCCTGCAGTGCAACCGCTCGGGTTTAGTTAGCCCAACGCCTCACTCGGGTTCAGTTAGAGCCAATGCCTCGCACACACGCGCGTATGTGTACGTGAGAAACGCGCATCGTTCGGCCCCCGACCTCCCACCATAACCGGGAACTCCCCGAAATTTTCCTCGCCCTCGCTTCTACCACAGTTTTTTCTGTCATGGACGACCCAAAGAATGTCATGCAGCTGCGTCTCCGGCCCGCCCAGAACGAAAAGCCCATTTTCTGTAATGATTTTTTGTCATAGAAGTAGGAGCCCACCACATCTATGATGATATCGGGTTTTGTCACAATTATCGTCATAGAAGTGTCATATGTATGACAGAAAAAAATTTCGTTCGGCCCAAAATGTCATGGATGTATCTTTTTTTGTAGTGTACACAATAGTAACAACAGTTGTAATGTGCATGGCATGAGAACATAATTGTTTATTCAATTGAAACTGAAATCAACATAGAGAAAGTTACAACAGCAAACAGCCAAACACATTGAAGAAACAGGTTTAAAACATACCTGTTGCACCATTGGAGTTTCAATTGCATCCTTCAAATATGAAATTAGTTGGTATCAGTAAATACTGTGATGCAAGAGAAAAGTAGTATGAACCATAGCTACGGAACCTGACCTGAGAACAATTCTTCTTCTGCTTTAAGAGTTGACTTCGGGTTCAGAGTGGTGGTCCTCGTGATTTGGGCACTGCAGTTGCCTTACTGACTGCTCGTGTTTGGGTGCTCTGTGGTGGAGACGGTGTTGTGTCAACGGGAACTGGGTGTCTATCTACTGGCGTTGGGGTTAGAAGGGGTGTAGCCGGTTCTCTGTCCAACTAGGTAGGGGTACAATCTGCATGAGTGTGGGTTATGTGTGGTGGGGCTGGTTCTTGGGCAAGTACAACCGTGGTTCTATCTGCATCGACAGGTAGCACGATCTTTTATGAAGACCGTGTTTTTACTCCCACAGATACTGCCATCACTCCCTCCAATTGAAATGGCTGATAAACAAGAAAAGTAATAGAATGTACAGACATTGTAAGATAGACATATGCAATGGATAGTAGGGAAGAAAACAGGGCATGAAATAATTCACATTTATGTTGTCTAAGCAAACAGAATAGCAGGACATAATTTCACATATATGATGGCTAATTAAACTGGATAGCATGACACAATTTCACATGTATGATGGCTAACTAAACAGGATAGAATGACATACTTCAAAATATGATAACTATGTAAACATGATGACATGATATAACTATACGAGGTGTCTATTAAAGTGGTTGGCATGCCATAAATCACAAACATGCCGTCGATGGAAACATGATGGCATGATATAATTCACGGATAGAATGACATAATTTAAATATGATGACTATGTAAACAGGATGAGATGATATAACTATATTATGTCTTTAGGAAATGGGTTGGCATGCCATAATTCAGATACATGCTGTCTATGTAAAAATCATGGAATGACATAATTCAAATATATGATTTATATACTAAGGAAGTGAGTAGAGGGCAATCGCATATATGATGTGTCAACTAAGGAGATGGCATTCAATATTGTGTATATGATGTAAAAACTAAGCATTGCAATACAACATATGCATTATATGAGTAATATAACCCTGCCAAGTTTGAGCATACACCTGAGGGGGATAATAGGACTAGTCATCTGCCTCTGAATCCTCCTCTGAAGAGCTATCTGTAACCAGCAAGATATCTGCTTCAGCAGTTAGCATTGTCTGCTCTGAAGACCTAGTTTTCACTCCAGATTTCTCCATCACCAATTCAAATGGCTGATGCACAGGAAGAGCAGTTGAATATACAAACATTGTCGACAAAAGAAATGAGAAATACAAAAAAGGATGGCATGATATAATTCACATATATAACGCTTGCCTAAACAACATGGCATTGCATAATTCACATACATAATGCCTTGCAACAAGATAACATTGCATAATTCACATATATAATGTCTTGCAACAAGATGGCATTGCATAATTCACATATATGGCAATTAGACTCTAAACAGGTGGCATTCACACAGAGCAAGTCTAAACTAAGCAAATGACATAGCAATACAAGATACCATACGCATGATATGAGCAACATCACCCTGCCAAGTTAGGGCATGCACCTCGGGGGGGATTTGACTGGTCATCTGTCTCTGAATCCTCCTCCGAGGAGCTATCAGTAACCAGCAAGACAAGCGCTTTGTCAGATAGCATTGTCTTCTCTGAAGACCTTGTTTCCACTCCAGATTTTTCCATGACCGTGCCAAATGGCTGATGCAGAGGAAGAGTAATTGAATGTACTAAAATTGTTGACAAATTTAACACGTAATAAAAAAATGATGGCATGATACAATTCACATATAAGATGACTGGCTAACCAGGGTGGCATTGCAAAATTCACTTATATGATGCCTGGCTAGACAAGATGGCATTACATGATTCACATATATGATAAAGAAACTAAACTGATGGCATTGACACAAAGCATGTCTAAACTAAGCACATGACATCTTTAATGTATATAGTAAGCAATGCAAGGCACCATATGCATGATATTACCAACATCAGCATGCCAAGTTAGAGCAAAGACCTCATGGGGTAAATAGGAGTGGTCTTCTCCTTCTGAATCCCCCTCATAACAATTATCTTCCTCTTGATTACGATCCTAAATGGGTGGAGGGGGGGGCTGCCTTTGCGCCCACCATTGAACGACGTCTGCATGAAATTTTATTGCCACGCAAGGCTCGTCTCTTTTGCTCTACATGATCAGTTCCATTGTGTACAATAACTGGCATGCATAGGAATAAAACATAGTGAGATTATGTAAGGAGTGCATGCACAAATCCAGAGTGATGGTAGCAAACTGTGGATAGACCAAAAACCAATGATAGCAGGCAGATAATAGCTTTAGTTAAAAAATATAGATAATGGCTCCTTTAATGTTTGTTTGCACCCAACATGAAACTCATAGTAGACACTGGAGATTAAACAGATAGTAGGCAGATAGTACTGATTGCTACCCCAATATGTACCCCACAACCATTTAAAAACTCAAGTTTCAACATTAGTTTGGACCTGACTCGGAGTCTAATAGGTGAACACGACGATAATGTAGCATGTCATCATATTAAGCGACACATAACGTAAGCAGACACGGAAGAGTGCGACCTCTCTTGCGGACCCGTGTAGTCCTCAAGGTCATCTGCTTAGTTGATGATGGTAATGCAGTTGCCATGGCTGCCGGCGGCGGGGAAAAAGATCTGAGGCGGCGAAAGATAGTCTGGAGATCGGATCCCTGCTGTGGTGAACCCTTCCATCGTTGGAGCAGCTGAGCTGGGGTGGAACACAGTGCCACAGGAGCAGGACAAACCGCACAAGGTTTTCTTTGACACATATCTGTAACAGAAGTAATTGAGTAAGGGCTTGTTTGAATTTGAGGATTCTAACAATGCAGGGATAGGAAATAGACAGGAATAGGATAGGGATGCACGTGCAAAACAGAGAATTTAAAAACACAGGATTTCTGTCAATCTGGGTGTTTGATTCACAACAATTGGAAGATCACACGATGCAAAAAAGCATGGTGAGATTAAGTCAAACCAAAAGAAAATGTGCGGTTATAATGCTATTATGCTACTATCTCTTAGTCTTGTGCTTGATGAATAGGAATATGAAAAGGAGGAGAAGTGGAAATTAGAATTCCTACGGTTTTTCTTTGAAAGAGACACTAAAGGAACAAATCCTATAGTTTTCCGTTGCTCCATTCCTTTGCACCAAATTCATGAAAAGTAGTACCATAGGAAACTTTCCAATTCCGATGTTTTTCATTCACTTTTCCTTTCAAGCACTGGCGATTCTAGTAGGTAGGCTTGAGCAAGGAAAATCCTACACTAAAAAAATGTTTTTGTGCTACTTCTATTACTTTGGACCCAGGCCACTTCCATACTAGCTCAATTCCCTGGCCCATCGACAAATGCACAACTCAAACGCGCAGAGATAAATAATGATGGCATTCAAGAGAGTCCATCACGGATAGCTATGTTTCCTGGTACCTCACTGCTTGTCATATAGTAGGATAAAATAATCGTATTTCCCGTTACTACGAGTGCTCAGTGGACAATATATATAACATGTAGAGTAAAAAAGAGATGCAACAAGTGTACAACCTCTTTGGCGAAGCCATGTCAATCTCAGCGTGATTGGGTTGGATGGTGAGGATGCTCCGGCTGACTTGGCTGTCGGAGGAGGGGAAGAAGATCTTAGGCGTCTGGAGATGGAGCTCGAGGTACTGCTCCGCTGTGATGGAGGGTTTCGTCGTTGGAGCAGCTCCGGTGAGTGGTACGACGCCGAGGCTGAAGCAGGACAAGAGAGACAATGAACAACATTAACCTGAGTGGAATTCTAATTGCATCTCCAATACATGATGTAAAATACATAACCACAAAGTGCTAGATGTAAAATACATTAGCCGCTCATCTCTGAACTTAACTGTCGAAACTGAATTTAACTGCCGAAACTGAACTTAACTGTCGAAACTGAACTTAACTGTCGAAACTGAATTTTGCTGTCGAAACTGAATGCACTAGCAAGGTGAGGCTACATGTCGGTCGACTGACTTTTTCATCTCTAGTCAGTCGATATTGCAGCCGTTGGATACGAAATCAAGGGCCTGCGGTTCATCTTCAACCTCCACCCCCCTGAGCCGGCCAAACAGCAGCCCCCCGCCGCCCACGGCCGGCGGTGCGCCGCCCCGCCCGCCCCAAAAACACTCCCCACCGCCGGTCCGCCGCCGCCCCGGCCATCCCTCTAGGCCCCCCTGTGCCGAGCTTTTTCTCCGGCGATCCACACGCCACCGCCCCGCCAACGCCCCGCCACCGCCAGCGACCACCGCCCCCATCCTGAAACCTAAGATAGATAGTGGGGTACCTCTCCGGCAAGCCCCCCTCCCCGCTGCGGCTGGTTCTTCCTTCACCCCGGCGGCATCAGAGTGAAGTTTAGCTAAATCGGAGCAGCATCGCAAGCAAGAGCAAGAGCGAGAGCAGCAGCGGGAGCAAGAGCAGACCAGGCAGGGGACTGAGAGCAAGAGCAGAGCAGCAGCGCGAGCGAGAGCTAAAGCAGCAACAGGTCCTACTGATGTGGGCGTCGCCGCCGAGGGAGCGACGCCGTGGAGGAAGTGGCAGGAGACGCCACCGTGGATGGAGTCGTGCCATGTCAGCTCGGGACCGAGCGCCGGCTGCACCGTGAGATCGAATCAAGAAGAAAATGCGGCGATTAGTGTACAACCTCTTTGGTGGCGCCGATTAGGCCGCAGCTTCATCCGAGGAAACGGTGATGATGATGTTCTTCCGGTGTTGCAGGTGAAGACGGCGGTGTGGGAATGGAGGTGGCGCGAAAGACGAGGGGAACGTCGGGGCAGCTCCTTGGAGGTGGAGGACGGGGTGGCTGAACCGGCGGGACATGGAGATCGATGACGTATCCTCATCCGGTACGGTGGATGAGGGACGTTGAGGTGTTGCTGTGGACGACGTCGTCGGGGAAGAGGCTCCGGCAGGGTGGTTGACGGAGCAGGGTGTGGGGTTTCGTCACGGGTTTTCGCGGCCTCGGCGTACGAATGGGTTGGCGGATGGGATGGCAGTGGGGAACCATGGCTTAGAGACGCGCTTGTCCGAAATGTGGGGTAAGTTATGAAAGTACCCCCACCGATTTGAGGTGGTTCTTTCGGTTCAGGGTGACCACGGGCCTTTCGCGTGTCGGGATTTCACAGGAGGTGGGAGTTTTCGCGCGCGTTGTAATTTCGGAATAGCAAGGCGCGGGTTGAGATGGAGGGAGTTGTCGGAGCACAACGACACAAAGATATATCTTAAATATTTCGGGCTAACAAGGCGCGGGTTGAAGAGGTGGGAGTTTCGCAGCACGATAGACAGAGACGCTAGCTTGAATTTTCGGCATAACAAGGCGCGGCTTGAAATTTCGGAAGAACAAGCTTAACGTGTACCAAAAAAAGACAATTTGCACCTCAACACGCACAACACACACACAAACACCATTTAGACTAGAGTAAGGTACACGTGCATTACATGCATGAGATTTGGCAACAAATTATGAATAAATGCCACATTATAACATGCAAACTTTGAGTCATATATGCATGATGTAGATGTTCGTTTAATTCTTATAGTTCATTTCATTCAAAATCATCTAGTTTTTATAAGAAAGCTAATCTATTTTAAGATTCACAAAATTGTGCATCGTAAGACATAAAGTAAAAACAAATAATTGCAAATCATGTAGAAAAAAATTTGGGCAATTCTGATACGGAAGATTCTAGAACAAATAAGAAGTGTTTGTGTTTTGATGTTTGTGCATTATGCTTAAGTTCAACCATGGAGTGTTCTGGATTATACATGTGGCGAAATCTGGTGGAATCTACATGATATCCAACAACCAGTAGTGCTATAATTTGCCATCTTTGGACCATTGGATTCGCCTCATCCAACGACCATCTTTCAAAGTTAAAGTTACCCGCACAGAATATAAAAAAATATAATATATATAGGGGTATAGATATAGATATATGATGCAAAAGCCGCCCATCATCTCCAATTAGAACAATGTGTCCATGCATGGATGCGACGTGGCCAAATGATGTCTGCCATCGGTATCTCAAATTCAAATCAGTCTGACCTTTTTCAATGTGTATACATTACAACATGCTCATTTCCAAACCACACCGCGTAGATCTCCGTTATATTCATGCATGCATGGGTTTCAAACATCATGATCTCTTATTCAAATATTTGAATTCAACTTTACATTGATTGTGACCTCACCTATTCAGCTATTCTTCTACACCCACACAGTAGTCTTCTCTTTATAATTGTACCACTAACTTTCTCTCGTGCATCCATGCATGCACACACTACCAGTCGGCATTATCCATCGCACGCATGCAATATTTTTCTTTAGGTCGGTCTCCCATGAAGGCACACACCAACACACATCCCCCTCTCCATCATATCGGGCATTCTTTATCTCTCACGCGTGCATGCGCAACGATCGATGTTCCTCTATGTATGTGTGTATATAGCTAGGTCTTTCATAGTTTTCCACACAAACCGATCAATCGATATATCCAGTGAGGTCTCACCCTCTTTCCCATGTCCACATCGATCAATCTATACCTCTCTATATAGGATTAACATATATAGCTAATACACCCACATTAATTATGTATCCAATGTCCCCCTCTCATCATCCATGCATTCCGCTTTATCTCTCAGACGCGTGCACAATGGCGAAGACAGGGGCAGTAAGGGCCCTGCCCCCCTCCCCCCTAACATCACTATATATCAAGGCTAATATGAATGTGATCATTAGACAATTGCTGCTAAACATGGTTTAAGTTCATGAATTAACCCTCCTCGTAAAGGATTAGCAATGCTTGGCCCCCTAGCTCATTTATTTTTCATGGCTCCACCACTGCGCGCATCAGCGTACGTGTTCGCCCCCTGTCTCTAAATATCGATCTCGCACTTGTGCATTCCTTCATAGTCTCCCTCCACTCGGCCCCTCGCACCATCTTCTAGCCCCCCACCGGATTTTGCCACATGTACAATCTCGCAGACTCCATGGTTGAACTTAAGCATAATGCACAAACCTCAAAACAACTGTGGTTCTCTTTTGTTCTAGAATCTTTCGTATCATAACTGCCCAAACTTTTTTCTAGTTGAATTGCCATTATTTGTTTTTACTTTATGCTTTACAACGCGCAATTCCATGAATCATAAAATAGATTAAGGGATTCTTTGATTCAAAGGATTCTCAAAGGAATTTTGGAGGATTCTAATCATTAGGAATTTTTCCTATCTTGGTTGTTTGATTCGTAGGATTGTAAACCATAGGAACTTTTCCATATGATTCATTTGCACTATATTTCGTAGGAAACATCCCATTCACTCAAACCTCTTTGAAAGAATTCGGCATTTTTTCTATGCACAATCAAACACTCGTACAATCCTGTAGGATTCAAGACATCATTCCACTATAATCCCATGTTTTTCCTATTCCCGCGTTCTTAGCTTTTTTATAAAAACTAATTGATTTTGAATGAGATGAACTATAAGAATTAAACGAAGGGCTACATCAGGCATATATTACTCAGAGCTTACATGCTATAGTGTGGTATTTATTCATAATTTGGTTGCAAAATCTGATGCGTGCAATGCACGTTTACCTTACTAGTACTTCGAGTATGTGCAAAACACATAAATTAGAATACCAATGGCACACTACACGGTGTCTCTCTTACAGTTCATGAAGCCACGTGGCACATGTGTAGGCGTTGTCGTGACCTCCTTGTGTGGATTGATCACAGTGACGTGCTGCTGGTTCCAGAAGAATGTACTCGTCCTCCCTGAGACATACTGGCGGTACATGCACCAAGCGAAGATGTGCACGCACGCCATGCACGCACTCATTCCTCGCATGCACACGCGGGTACACGGGCGGATGCAATTTTGTACCAAGATCCACCCCATGTGATAATTTAACCTGTGTAAAGTCGTTCACTTCATTGATGGTCAACTAATACAGCGCATGCAAATTGAGTGGACGTGAGGGTGGAAGAAAGACATTATTACTCCACTGCGCGCATGCGAGTAGTTAAATCGTGGGTTGCTAGTAGTACTTCCATTGGTCTCCTTCGTATTTTGTGCCAATTTTTGACAGTAACATAATATTTACACATTTGAGCAGTGTATTACTTGAAATTTATGTTCTGCTAAACTCATCGGGAGCCGTTTCGGGCCTTGAAACCAAAACCATCAATTAATCTTTACCTTGTTCCCATCACATTCGAAAGCCTGCTCACACCTACTAGTAGTACGTACCAAACCTGAACGTGTTCCCACTATGCAGGTATTAGTACTAGTGCTAGTACTTAGGTTATAAAAAGGGGAACTACCTAACCGAAAATCACTCTACCTTTCCTCCTCATAAGTGCTTCTTCTTCGTCTGTCGTTGCCATGGACGGTGAGGAGAGCTCTAGGTCGAGAACTACTCGTAACAAGGGAGCGGCAACCAAGGCTGTGGAAAAAAAGAGAGGGCTCACCGCCACGCAGAGACCTCGAAAGATCTCTCACGGGCAGGCAATGGCTCCCAGGAGCGCCCTAGCCGCGGAGGTGAACATGCCGAGCCGGCGGAGCTGGAGTCATTATCCCTCGACGGCATGCCCGATCAGCTCAATAAGCAGAAGGAGTTCATCCAAGGCTTGATGGAGTTGCTGAAGGAGAGCCTCGACGACATGTCCACTGAGCTCAATCAGTAGGGGGAGTTGACCGCCAGCTTGGTGATGCTGCTGAAGAAGAGCATTGCCCCAGAGAAGAAGGCGACCGGCGAAATCCTGCGACTTCGGGAGGACAATGCAAAGCTCTGCCATGATATCAACCTGTTGAAGGTGAAGAACGCCGGCTTGAAGAAGTTGCATGAGAATAGTAGTTCCTCGATGAAGATGCTGCAGGCCCTCGCCACGGAACAGAAGGAAGAGTTGGCGAAGCTCCGCATCGAGCACCCTGCTGCTGTGAAGGTACGTAATATGGCCGTGGAACAGATGATGAAGGCTCGCGTCGAGAAATGCCGCGTCATGGACACAATGATGAAGATGGCGGAGGAGACGCAGAAGGAGATGGAGGTCGTGGAGGCGATGAAGAAGCAGTTATGACTCCGCGGCGAATTAGATCATTTGGGGTGATAATATTTTCCTTCTTCTTTTGCTCCTGTGTTTTATCTTTTGCTTCGGGTGTTTCGCCGCACGTGGCACATTCTCTGCGAGGCATGAATAGAACAACGTTTTTTAGGGAATGAATAGAACAATGCTAACAATAAGATGACTAGCAAATTAGATCATTTTTTATCGCCATATGGCACTGGGCTGCCGTGTTTCGTGCTCCTCCGTCGCAGTACTACTCCAGTGGAAAACTTGAGTATACCGCACGGTTCTTTGCTCCTCCTCGATCAGGTCGTCGGCGCATTTATACGAGCAGTCAAATCACAAGGCCCCTGCCTTCCAGCAGTAATGAGCCATCAAATCACAAAGGCCCTCGCCTCTCATGAAACCGACCAAGCTAGACTGCCCCGCCCTCTAGTCTTTTAAAAAACGTATACTTTTGTACATCAGTAGTATCGATGGATTGCGCCATGGAGCAAAACTTGAAATTAAAAAAAAGGTGGTACATATAGAGAGCGTGATGTTTACTACACAACCTTCTTCTTGTAGACGTTGTTGGGCCTCCAAGTGCAGAGGTTTGTAGGACAGTAGAAAATTTCCCTCAAGTGGATGACCTAAGGTTTATCAATCTGTAGGAGGCGTAGGATGAAGATGGTCTCTCTCAAGCAACCCTGCAACCAAATAACAAAGATTCTCTTGTGTCCCCAACACACCCAATACAATGGTAAATTGTATAGGTGCACTAGTTCGGCGAAGAGATGGTGAAACAAGTGGTATATGGATGGTAGATAAAGGTATTTGTAATCTAAAATAATAAAAACAGCAAGGTAACGAATGATAAAAGTGAGCATAAACGGTATTGCAATGATAGGAAGCAAGGCCTAGGGTTCATACTTTCGGTAGTGTAAGTTCCCTCAACAATACTAACATAATTGTATCACATAACTATCCCTCAACATGCAACAAAGAGTCACTCCAAAGTCACTAATAGCGGAGAATGAACGAAGAGATTATGGTAGGGTACGAAACCACCTCAAAGTTATTCTTTCCAATCAATCCGTTGGGCTATTCCTATAAGTGTCACAAACAGACCTAGAGTTCGTACTAGAATAACACCTTAAGACACAAATCAACCAAAACCCTAATGTCACCTAGATACTCCAATGTCACCTCAAGTATCCATGGGTATGATTATACGATATGCATCACACAATCTCATATTCATCTATTCAACCAACACAAAGGACCTAAAGAGTGCCCCAAAGGTTCTACCGGAGAATCACGACGAGAACGTGTGCCAACCCCTATGCATAGGTTCCCAATGTCACGAAACCCGCAAGTTGATCACCAAGACATACATCAACTGTTCTCAAATCTTTAAAGACTCAATCTGATAAGATAACTTCAAAGGGGAAACTCAATTCATTACAAGAGAGAAGAGGGGGAGGAGAAACATAGGATCCAACTATAATAGCAAAGCTCGCGATACATGAAGATCGTATCATCTCAAGAACACGAGAGAGAGAGAGAGAGAGATCAAACACATAGCTACTGGTACATACCCTCAGCCCCGAGGGAGAACTACTCCCTCCTCGTCATGGAGAGCACCGGGATGATGAAGATGGCCACCGGTGAGGGATCCCCCCCCTCCGGCAGGGTGCCGGAACAGGGTCCCGATTGACTTTTAGTGGCTACAGAAGCTTGCGGCGGCGGAACTCCCGATCTAATCTCTGTTTTGTAAGTTTTAGGGTACGTGGGTTTATATGGGTGAAAGGAGTACATCGGTGGAGCCACGGGGGCCCTACGAGGCAGGGGGCCCGCCCTAGGGGGGTGGGCGCGCCCCCCACCCTCGTGGCCAGCTCCCGTATCTTCTGAAGTAGAGTCCAAGCCTATCCGGTGGCTTTCCTTCCAAAAATAACTTCTCCAGTTGATTTCGTTCCGTTTCGACTCCGTTTGATATTCTTTTTCTTCGAAACACTGAAATAGGCATAAAACAGCAAATCTAGGCTGGGCCTCCGGTTAATAGGTTAGTCCCAAAAGTAATATAAAAGTGGATAATAAAGCCCAATATTGCCCAAAATAGTAGATAATATAGCATGGAGCAATCAAAAATTATAGATACGTTGAAGACGTATCAATCATCCCCAAGCTTAATTCCTGCTCGTCCTCGAGTAGGTAAATGATAAAAAGATAATTTTTGATGTGGAATGCTAGTTGGCATAATTTCAATGTAATTCTTCGTACTTGTGATATGAATATTCAGATCCGAAAGATTCAAGACAAAAGTTCATATTGACATAAAAATAATAATACTTCAAGCATACTAACTAAGCAATCATGTGTTCTCAAAATAACATGGCCAAAGAAAGTTCATCCTTACAATATCATATAGTTTAGTCATGCTCCATTTTCGTCACACAAGAATGCTCTCATCATGCACAACCCCGATGACAAGCCAAGCAATTGTTTCATACTTTAGTGATCTCAAAGTCATAAACTTTCATGCAATATATGAGCGCGAGCCATGGATATAGCACTATAGGTGGAATAGAATGGTGGTTGTGGAGAAGAAAAAAAGGAGAAAGTCTCACATCAACAAGGCTAATCAATGGGCTATGGAGATGCCCGCCGATTGATGTTAATGCAAGGAGTAGGGATTGCCATGCAACGGATGCACTAGAGCTATAAATGTATGAAAGCTCAACAAAAGAAACTAGTGGGTGTGCATCCAACTTGCTCACGAAGACCTAGGGCACTTGAGGATGCCCATTGTTGGAATATAGAATCCAAGTTCTATAATGAAAAATTCCCACTAGTATATGAAAGTGACAGAACAAGAGACTATCTATCATGAAGATCATGGTGCTACTTTGAAGCACAAGTGTGGAAAAAGGATAGTAGCATTGTCCCTTTTATTTATTTATTTGGACTTTATTTTTTTATTTGGCCTTTCTTTTTTGTTTGGCCTTTTTATGGCCTTTCTCTCTTTTTTTGGGACAATGCTCTATTGAATGATGATCATCACACTTCTATTTATTTACAACTCAATGATACAACTCGATACTAGAACAAAGATGACTCTATATGAATGCCTCTAGCGGTGTACCGGGATATGCAATGAATCAAGAGTGACATGTATGAAAAATTATGAACGGTGGCTTTGCCACAAATACTATGTCAACTACATGATCATGCTAAGCAATATGACAATCATGAATGTGTCATGATAAACTGGATGATGGAAAGTTCCAAGGCAATATATCTCGGAATGGCTATGCAAATGCCATAATAGGTAGGTATGGTGGCTGTTTTGAGGAATATATAAGGAGGTTTATGTGTGACAGAGCGTATCATATCACGGGGTTTGGATGCACCGACGAAGTTTGCGCCAACTCTCAATGTGAGAAAGGGCAATGCACGGTACCGAAGAGGCTAGCAAGGATGGAAGGGTGAGAGTGTGTATAATCCATGGACTCAACATTAATCATAAAGAACTCACATACTTATTGCAAAAATCTACGAGTCATCAAAAACCTCGGTACTACGCGCATGCTCCTAGGGGGATAGATTGGTAGGAAAAGACCATCAATCGTCCCCGACCGCCACTCATAAGGAAGACAATCAAATAACACCTCATGTTTCCAATTTGTTACACAATGTTTGCCATACGTGCATGCTACGGGACTTGCAAAATTCAACACAAGCATTTCTCAATTTCATAACTACTCAACTAGCAAGACTTTGATATTATTACCTCCATATCTCAAAACAATCATCAAGCATCAAACTTCTATTAGTATTCAAAACACTCATAAGAGAATTTTATTATTCTTTTTGTATACCTAGCATATTAGGATTTTAAGCAAATTACCATGCTATTTAAGACTCTCAAAATAATATAAGTGAAGCATGAGAGTTTATCTATTTCTTCAAAATAAAACTACCACCATGCTCTAAAAGATATAAGTGAAGCACTAGAGCAAATGACAAACTACTCCGAAAGATATAAGTGAAGATCAATGAGTACTCGAATAATTATGCAACTATGTGAAGACTCTCTAACATTTAATAATTTAAGATCTTGGTATTTTATTCAAACAGCAATCAAAGCAAAATAAAATGACATCTAAGAATAGCAAACATCATGTGAAGAAGCAAAAAACTTAGGATCAACCGATACTGACCGATAGTTGTTGAAGAAGAAAGGTGGGATGCCAACCGGGGCATCCCCAAGCTTAGACGCTTGAGACTTCTTGAAATATTATCTTGGGGTGCCTTGGGAATCCCCAATCTTGAGCTATTGTGTCTCCTTAATTCCTCTCATATCACGATCTCCCTAAATCTCAAAAGCTTCATCCATACAAAACTCAACAAGGACTCTTGAGATAAGTTAGTATAAACTATTGCCAAAACCTTATCATACTCTAATGTAGCAAATCACTAAAATTATTATTCAACATTTCATACTAAATACCTCTGTATATTTAATAGTCCTATCCTCAAATAGAATCATTAAAGAAGCAAACATATGCAAACAATGCAAACATAACAGCAATCTGCCTAAACATGATAGTCTGTAAAGAATGCAGCAACATCCATACTTCCCTAGATCCAAAAATTATGAAAGAAAATTCCCACTGTAGTAAATTTATCAGAGCTTAATATGAAAAAGGTTTCAACATTTTATCACATTCTGACTTTTCTAGGGAATTATTGCAACAGCTGTAAACTTTCTGTTTTCAAACAGCAACATGTATACTTGTAACATAGGCATAGTAAAGGCTACCAATCCCACTTTTATTGAAATAAAAGATGAAAAACATTGTTCTAAATAACAGCAAGAAAATCCTAACAAAATAAATTGATGCTCCAAGCAAAACACATATCATGTGGCGAATAAAAATATAGCTCCAAGTAAAGTTACCGATGAACGAAGACGAAAGAGGGGATGCCTTCCGTGGCATCCCCAACCTTAGGCTCTTGGTTGTCCTTGAATATTACCTTGGGGTGCCTTGGTCATCCCCAAGCTTAGGCTCTTGCCACTCCTTATTCCATAATCCATCGAATCTTTACCCAAAACTTGAAAACTTCACAACACAAAACTTAACAGAAAACTCATAAGCTCCGTTAGTATAAGAAAGTAAATCACCACTTGAAGGTACTGTAATGAACTCATTCTTTATTATATTGGTGTTAAACCTACTGTATTCCAATTTCCCTATGGTTTATAAACTATTTTACTAGCCATAGATTCATCAAAATAAGCAAACAACACAATGAAAACAGAATCTGTCAAAAACAGAACAGTCTGTAGTAATCTGGATCAAACATATACTTCTGGAACTCATAAAATTCTCAAATAAATTGCTGGAACAGAGGAATTTATCTATTAAGCATCTGCAAAAATAATTAACTAAATAGGGCTCTCCAAATAAAAATGGCAGCAATTCTTGTGAGCGCTAAAGTTTCTGTTTTTGACAGCATGATCAACAAGACTTTCCCCAAGTCTTCCCAAAGGTTCTACTTGGCACAAACACTAATTAAAAGCATAAAACCACATCTAAACAGAGGCTAGATAAATTATTTATTACTAAACAGGAGCAAAAAGCAAGGAACAAAAGTAAAGTTGGGTTGTCTCCCATCAAGCGATATTGTTTAACGCCCCTAGCTAGGCATGATGATTTCAATGATGCTCACATAAATTATAAGAATTGTAACATAAAGAGAGCATCATGAAGAATATGACTAGCACATTTAATCCTAACATACTTCCTATGCATAGGTATTTTTTGAGCAAACAACTTAGGGGAACAATAATCAACTTGCATAGGAAGGTAAAACAAGCATAATTTCGAAATTTTAAGCACATAGAGAGGAAACTTGATATTATTGCAATTCCTACAAGCATATATTCCTCCCTCATAATAATTTTCAGTAGCATCATGAATGAATTCAACAATATAACCAGCACCTAAAGCATTCTTTTAATGATCTACAAGCATAGAAAATTTACTACTCTCCACACAAGCAAAATTCTTCTCATGAATAATAGTGGGAGCAAACTCAACAAAATAACTATGATGTGATTGAAAATTAAGATCAAGATGAAAAGTTTCATGGTTATGATTATTCTTTAAAGCATACGTGTCATCACAATAATCATCATAGATAGGAGGCATGCTTTCATCATAATAAATTTGCTCATCAAAACTTGGGGAACAAAAAATATCATCTTCATAAAACATAGCTTCCCCAAGCTTGTGGCTTTGCATATCATTAGCATAATGGATATTCAAGGAATTCTTACTAACAACATTGGAATCATGCTCATCATTCAAATATTTAGTGCCAAACATTTTATAGATTTCTTCTTCTAGCACTTGAGCACAATTATCCTTTCCATCATACTCACGAAAGATATAAAAAAGGTGAAGCGTATGAGACAAACTCAATTCCATTTTTTTATAGTTTTCTTTTATAAACTAAACTAGTGATAAAACAAGAAACTAAAAGACTCGATTGCAAGATCTAAAGATATACCTTCAAGCACTCACCTCCCCGGCAACGGCGCCAGAAAAGAGCTTGATGTCTACTACACAACCTTCTTCTTGTAGACGTTGTTGGGCCTCCAAGTGCAGAGTGTAGGACAGTAGCAAATTTCCCTCAAGTGGATGACCAAAGGTTTATCAATCCGTAGGAGGCATAGGATGAAGATGGTCTCTCTCAAGCAACCCTGCAACCAAATAACAAAGAGTCTCTTGTGTCCCCAACACACCCAATACAATGGTAAATTGTATAGGTGCACTAGTTCGGCGAAGAGATGGTGAAACAAGTGGTATATGGATGGTAGATAAAGGTATTTGTAATCTAAAATAATAAAAACAGCAAGGTAACGAATGATCAAAGTGAGCGTAAACGGTATTGCAATGATAGGAAACAAGGCCCAGGGTTCATACTTTCGCTAGTGTAAGTTCCCTCAACAATACTAACATAATTGGATCACATAATTATCCCTCAACATGCAACAAAGAGTCACTCCAAAGTCACTAATAGCAGAGAACGAGCGAAGAGATTATGGTAGGGTACGAAACCACCTCAAAATTATTCTTTCCAATCAATCCGTTGGGCTATTCCTATAAGTGTCACAAACAGCCCTAGAGTTCGTACTAGAATAACACCTTAAGACACAAATCAACCAAAACCCTAATGTCACCTAGATACTCCAGTGTCACCTCAAGTATCCGTGGGTATGATTATACGATATGCATCACACAATCTCAGATTCATCAATTCAACCAACACAAAGGACCTAAAGAGTGCCCCAAAGTTTCTACCGGAGAATCACGACGAGAACATGTGCCAACCCCTATGCATAGGTTCCCAATGTCACAAAACCCGCAAGTTGATCACCAAGACATACATCAAGTGTTCTCAAATCTTTAAAGACTCAATCCGATAAGATAACTTCAAAGGGGAAACTCAATTCATTACAAGAGAGAAGAGGGGGAGGAGAAACATAGGATCCAACTATAATAGCAAAGCTCGCGATACATCAAGAACGTATCATCTCAAGAACACAAGAGAGAGAGAGAGAGATCAAACACATAGCTACTGGTACATACCCTCAGCCCCGAGGGAGAACTACTCCCTCCTCGTCATGGAGAACACCAGGATGATGAAGATGGCCACCGCTGAGGGATCCCCCCTCCGGCAGGGTGCCGGAACAAGGTCCCGATTGACTTTTGGTGGCTACAGAGGCTTGCGGCGGCGGAACTCCCGATCTAATCTCTGTTTTGGAAGTTTTAGGGTACGTAGGTATATATGGGTGAAAGGAGTACGTCGGTGGAGCCACGGGGGCCCCACGAGGCAGGGGGCGCGCCCTAGGGGGGTGGGCGCACCCCCCACCCTTGTGGCCAGCTCCCGTATCTTTTGACGTAGAGTCCAAGCCTATCTGGTGGCTTTCCTTCCAAAAATAACTTCTCCAGTTGATTTCGTTCCGTTTCGACTCCGTTTGATATTCCTTTTCTTCAAAACACTGAAATAGGCATCAAACAACAAATCTGGGCTGGGCCTCCGGTTAATAGGTTAGTCCCAAAACTAATATAAAAGTGGGTAATAAAGCCCAATATTGCCCAAAACAGTAGATAATATAGCATAGAGCAATCAAAAATTATAGATACGTTGAAGACATATCAGAGCGCTCGTCACCAAATTATGCATATAGTACTATTAAAAAGGCTAGTCACAATAATGGTGTCCAGCACAACCCACCCCTCAAATAAAACTAAGAGGGTGCTTGGATACGTTTTAGTCCCATGACTAAAAGTAGTGGGACTAAAACATGCTAGCCTCACCCATGCTTGGATCCAAATACTAAAAAGGCTAAAATCAAGTTAATGAGCATTTATTATCCTCCAAACCCTCCAATCCAGAACTCGCCTGTGTTAAAGGAGAGGAGTTAAATGAGTAGAGAGAGGACTAATCGACATTTTAGTAGGGGTACCCCTGACTAAAATTTTTTAGTCTCAAGACTAGTTTTAGCCCCTCTTTAGTCAAGGGTGCTTGGAACTTTAGCCTCTTAAAGAGACTATTTTTAGTGAGACTAAAATAAGTCCCTTGGATCCAAGAACCCTCTAAGCATCCTGGAATTCTTTGACAAAACTAAGCACCCTGAAATTCTTTGACAACTAAACTGCTGGCAATATGATGTTGGCCATATATATTGTACGTATATAATGTGAAGAAACGAGTGGTAGTACTATACCAACTAAAAGATGAAATGTAAGAAATACTAGTATGTACGTACTCAAGAGTTAAAGTAATGAGAAGAAACAGAACATAGTTCTGCTAGGGGCTCAGCACAACACACCCCTCAAATTAAATTAAGCACACCTGAAATTAAACTTTGCAACTATTCCGGTAGACACTGCATTAGAATCACCATGAGCAACGACACTGCCACCTTACTCGGAGTCCTCATCCACGTCCTCGACTTCGTCCTTGTCCCTCTTCCTCTTGGCCGATACTTCTTTGCTTGAACCACACACTTCGCTGTTGTTTTTCATCCAACCCTTGTAGATATTGAAGGAAAGGTAGCCATCCATTGCAGTGTAGTGGATGTGGTCTATATCTAGTACATTCCGCTGCCATGCATGACGATGAAACGTGTAATGAGGTTTCTCCAGTTTACCATACGAAGGATGAACCATGGCTCCTGCCAGGGTCATCATTGAAGGCTGACGATAGGACACTAGCCGATTCTTCTGGAGGTCGAAGGTGTTGCCTACAAAGAGGCCTATCCGACGCAGGACTTCTTTGTCGTTACCAAAGTCTACAGTAACGAATTTCACTATTTTGTCCTTGAGGAAGTTCTTAAAATCCTGGCACTCAACGTCGGCATGGCATATGTGGTACACCAAGCAAACATTATGTACACAAACCTGGATCACGGCGGGCTTCTTCCTCTCTTCGTCCTTTAGATCCTTCTCTCGTCCCAGGACTGTGGTGTACTCAACATCTAGCCCAGCGACCCACTCATCATCTGAGTTTTCGAACATGCGTCTAAAGCAAGAAAGGCATCCTTTCACCATCGCGGAAGAACGGATGCAGATGACGTCAAACTCATCGCCGGTGATGGTTCTAACCTTGTACTCACCACCGATCGTGGAGATTTGGGACGCCATGGATTTGGGAAGAGGGTTAGGATTAGTGGAACTGGCGTAATGTGAATGGATGGGACGACTAGGAGCGAACCGCCATAGTATTGAAGGATGTGCGGGGACGAGTAGGAGCGAACTGCCAGCGTGCGAATGGCAGGGTAGTGGCTTCCGAGAGCCCTTGGATCTGAGATCAAACGATTGCATGGCGTGATTCTAGACATATGGGTGAATATCCTATCCTGGAGGGTTATTCTGCAAATTTTCAGCAACTTAGCATGCGACCGTTTGATCTCAGATCCAAGGGCTGCGAGCAGCCCGTATCATGGTCGCGCCTACCACGACTGTCGCGTCGATCGCGCGTTCGCGCCCTTGGAGATTTAACACGGTGCGTTAGGCTATCTGATGTTGGCATGTCATACATAGTCATCACTTAATCACTCATACTACAACAAGGTTGGCTATAAGTGTATTTTTTTACTCCTCTCTATCTCTTTCTTCGTACTTAAGGAAGAAACGGTGCTAAGCGCATGTATTTATTGCATTTTCCAAGGAGTGACCTCTTCTAATGAAATGGTGTTGCTAAGTTTGCTTCATTTAATTAGCTATAGACTCAAAATTGTCTTTTCACCTAGGTACACGCTGTCGGTGTCAAAACCGGCGGATCTCGGGTAGGGGATCCCGAACTGTGCGTCTAAGGCGGATGGTAACAGGAGGTAGGGGACACGATGTTTTACCCAAGTTCGGGCCCTCTTGATGGAGGTAAAACCCTGCGTCCTTCTTGATTAATATTGATGATATGGGTAGTACAAGAGTAGATCTACCACGAGATGAGAGAGGCTAAACCCTAGAAGCTAGCCAATGGTATGATTGTATGTTGTCCTACGGACTAAAACCCTCCGGTTTATATAGCCACCGGAAAGGGCTAGGGTTACACAAGGTCGATTACAAAGGAGGAGATACACATATCTGTATTGCCTAGCTTGCCTTCCACGCCAAGTAGAGTCCCATCTGAACACGAGACGAAGTCTTCAATCTTGTATCTTCATAGTCTAACAGTTCGGCCAAAGGTTATAGTCCGGCTGTCCGGGGACCCCCTAATCCAGGACTCCCTCAGTAGCCCCTGAACCAGGCTTTCAATGACGATGAGTCCAGCGCACAGTATTGTCTTCGGCATTGAAAGGCGGGTTCCCCCTCTGAATACACCACGGAAGAATTTGAATACAGGGATAGTGTCGGACCCTGCAAAATAAGGTCCACATACCACCGCAGAGAGAATAATATTTCCGCAAATCTAATATGCTGACTTGTTTTGGCAACACATTTCCGCAAAATAAGGTCCACATTATGTCACGGCCCGATGATTATTCGAACCGTTTCCTTTAACTAGCCCCGCACATAACGCGAGGCAGTTTTTTGACACATCTCGTCAAAGCAGAGATCGTGTCCCCTTATCACGGGATTCTCATCAATACAGGTGTGGGTAACCCAACCGCGCCATCGATTACGGTGCTTGGGGGATAAGCGAGTTTTACCAGGCTAGTGGGGACGCATAGTTTCATCCGCCCATATAAAGGGATAAGGATTTACCTTTCCATCCACGCCTTCTTCCTCCTTTGCTCATCCATTTTCACATACTCAAGCTCCAGCGCCCAAGTCCGCATTTCCCACCTATGTTCGGAGCAGGAGGCAGGTGGATGGTCTCCTCCGTCGCGGAGGGACACATCAAGAAGCTGAGGAGCGCCGGATACCTGCCCGACGACATCGCGCACCGGCTCCCAGAAGAGGGGCAGCTCATCCCCACCCGCAGGCCCCATGAGAGGGTAGTGTTCCTTACCCATTTCCTCCGCGGACTGGGATTCCCTCTCCACCCATTCGTCCGGGGGCTCATGTTCTACTACGGCCTGGATTTCCATGATCTGGCCCCGAACTTCATCCTCAACATCTCGGCATTTATCGTCGTGTGCGAGGCCTTCCTCCGCATCAAGCCCCACTTCGGCTTATGGCTGAAGACCTTCAATGTCAAGACGAAGGTAGTGAGCGGCCGCCAGGCGGAGTGCGGAGGCGCCATGGTGGGCAAGATGCCCAACATCACATGGCTCGAGGGCTCCTTCGTGGAGACCATAAAGGGGTGGCAATCGGGGTGGTTCTACATCACCGAGCCGCATGACCCTAAATGGGCAGCGGCCCCCGAGTTCCGATCTAGCGTCCCCACGCGGCTCACCTCCTGGCAAGAGAAGGGCCTGTCCTGGGGTAGTTCGGGAGAGCTGACCGGACTCCAAACATGTATCCAAAACATGGTGAACAAGAAGCTCAAACTCGTCAACGTAGTCCAGGTCATGCTCATCCGCCGGATCCTCCCGTGCCAACAATGGGCTTTCAACTTGTGGGAGTTCGACCAGGCCCAGCACCGAACTCTGAACAGGCTCTTCGACACAACTCATGAAGACGCCTGGAAGGTGCTATTCAAGAGTGCCGAGGTTCCCCCTCCCACTACTGAGGACCGCGGATTCTGCGCGAAGCGCCAAGCCAGCGCGGTAAGCTGTTTTACCTCTCATAGGATGCTTTTTTCCATAGTTTGACTCTATGCGGGATCTAAGCTTCTGTACCTTTGACAAGACTGGAAGGAGACAGCCGGACAGATCGACTGTCCGGCTCCTTTGCCCGAAGGCCCAGCAGACGCTCTCCTGGCGAAGATGCTGACTCCGGCTCCTTACACGGTGCCGGAGAAGACCAAGAAGGCCAAGTGAACCCGAAAGAGTTCCCGACGCCAGGCGTCATCGGACTCACCGTCTGATGACTCTACGGCACACTCCTCCCCCGAAGATGAGGAGGCAGAAGAAGACGCTCCCCCTCCAGATGGGGGAGACAAGAAAAGGAAGGCTGCCCCAACTGGGGAGGCCGAAGGGTCCAAGAAGGGAAGGACTCTCCTTCCGGACAGTTCTACCACTACCGCCGACGGCGAAGACGAGTGGCTGCCCAGGGCCAAGCCCCTGGGGAAGTCATAATATTCGGCTACCAGAGTAACTCATAGCATTCCTTTGTCGCACTGCTTCCCCTAATGCCGAATATGATTATGCAGGCCGCCACGAGCCTGTATCGATGTATCGTCGGACGGCTCCCTGGGCTCGTCGGATATGGATAGCGATCCACTTCCGACCGCCACCTCCCCTTACCCTGCGGACGACGCCGAGGTATTGTCTCAAGAGGCACCGGGTCGAGGGGAGGCTGTCCCGGAGGCGCCTCAAGGTGACCTTCCGGACTCCGGGAGCAGAGGGGACAAGGCCCTTGAGGGCTCCGAGTTCGGCCCTCAGCCGAACACCGCGCCGGAACCTCCAGTGGTTCGGAACTCGGGCAGGCGGTCTCCTTCCAAGCGGGGCAATACGCATGTGCCGGTGACCTCTGTCCATCCAGAGGCGCCGCACAATCTGCTGGAAGCGCTTCGCAGCGCTTCCATCGACGAGGAGCACCATACTATTATGAGTGCGGTGGTCCAGAAGGTTCAGTCTGCCAAGAGCAGACTGACGGAAGCCTGTGCCAGCCTTCTAACAGGCTTTGAGGTAAGTGTTTAAAATATAGGAAAAATATTACCGCATAGACAGTAGCCCTTGATGCGCTGTTCGGTGTTCGCAAAGAAAATCTGAACAGAGGATCAAACAATATCGCAGGAGTCTAATATAAGTATGTCAATATGCATATGCAGGCTTCGCTGCTGGCATCTGCTGCACTGACTGCGGAGGTTGCCGTACTGAAGTAGGACCTTAAAGGGTCGAAGGAGAAGCTCAGCCTTGCCAAGAGGTAGCTCGAGGAGAACAAAGGTAAGTAGTACCTAGTCTATGGATATGTATAAAAAGAATGCGATTGCCAAATGACAGGATCATCATGAATTTGCCAGGGGCCACGACCGAAGTGGCGACCTTAAAGGAAGCGTTGTCTGAGGCCGAAGATAAAGCGGCTAAGGAGCGCACTAAGCGGGAAAGGCAAGAGGCTCGGGTGGGAGAGGTGCGGCAAGAGCTCCAGGCCCTCGTGATGAAGCACGAGGCGTTGGAGCTTGACTTGAAGACGCGAGAGTCTGAGCTTGCCGCGGCCCTCGAGAGCGCAAAGGGTGCTAAGGACGAAGCCCAAAAGGCCCTCCAGGAGATCGACGCGATGAAGAAAATAGCGGCGGGTAAGGCATTCTATATGCAAAGCAAGCATGTAAAAGTAAATTACCGATTACTTACCCGAATCCGGAGCTCTCGAGGAGCATTCGCAGATTTGCCCCGTAGCGTGTCGGATGCCGCGAAGTTTTACTGGGTCGAGGATGGAAGCTCAACGGAGAAGTTGTTCTGGGCCCAGTATACTGGGACCGAACACCCAGTGTCTGTGAGCGACAAGCTAAAGTAGCTGGTCGAGCTACACAAGGCGGCCGAGTAGGCCATGAAGGGCTTTATAGTCCGGCTGTGGCCTGGCGACGCCCTTCCGAATAGCTACTTCGGCCTGGTGAGGCGGCTCGTGGATGCCTGCCCACGGCTGGAAGTCGTCAAGCGGTCCGTTTGCATCGAAGGTGCACGCTGGGCTTTCGCCCGTGTGAAGGTGCAATGGACCAAGCTAGACGCCGTGAAGCTGACCAAGGAAGGACCGCCGCAGGGCAAGGAGCATCGCACCCCCGAAATTTATTACGAGGGTGTCCTGAAGGGTGCCCATCTTGTAGCGGACGAATGTTCCAAGGATGTAATATTTGAATAAACTTGCTCGTGTGATCCTGTATGATGAAAACTTGATTCATATGCGCTATGCAACGCTTGTTTGAATTTAAAATATTACCTTCTGTTTGGCTGTTTATCCAATTTGAGAGATGGCTAGTCCTCGGCTTCTGCCCCCATGCCACGAGTGCTGGGGTGTTCGGGATAAACCTAAGCACTGTTGTTCCCATTTTTGGGTCCTTCGAGGGAGGTGCTTAGCACAACGAACAAGGCAACCGAACTAATAATGCTTTATCACTCTCACTTAGCCATAGAATTCTATAATTTTATATTTCGTCGAAGCCCCTAGTATTTGGAAGGCCGAATTCGGGGCGCGATACATGCCTTTTAGCCAGACAGGGCCGGCCCCTCGCTCTAAGCGGCATAAGTCTTTAGGGACTTGAAACCTCGCCGAACAGCGACCAGTCTCTCGCCTTATCATGATAGTCAGTTTTAGCTTTCTCTACTGAGGTGCTTAGCCCAGCAGAACCGGGGCACAATCGCAGTAGTTCTCCTAGCGCTACCTTAGCCGATAGAGCGGAACATAAGGTACCAAAATATAGGATCCGGGAAAACCCAACATTTGACCAAAGACATGATTCGAAGCTGATTCATATAATGCTATAAGTTCGGGGTGCCACACTTGTGAAAGTGTTCGGACTTCTCACACCATGTTGTGGGGTACTTAAGCCCCTGGTGTATTGGTTGTACCAAAGTGTATGGTTGCAAGGCGTTATTAATGAACACATATATATAACAAGAATGCAATTATAATCGTAATGTTATGCATTGTTTATTCAAAAAGGTGCATTAAAGCAGAATGATACAGATAGTGCAATAAGCAAAACGTAGGACTATGTCCCTTCCAAGGGCACACTGAGGAATAGTATTAAAGCAAATATTTCACTCGTTATCGTAATCCACGTGGGAATTCCGTGGTTTGACGTAACTTTCTGCCTCCTTGGTTGCTACATCACGTGTTCGGCAATCATGCTGCCAGATAGGGTTTCCAGAGATTAATGTCCTGAAAAGAGAAAAATAACAAAGCGGTAAGCCCCTAGTGCGGTTTAAGCCGCGTCTTGGGGCGTGCCGTAGTTGTGCGACCCTCCCCACCTGTGCCCATGGTATTTTTAATGCGTAATTATGTACACGTGGCATGGATTTCGCTGTTTGGCTGGGACTCAGGTGGGGGCCACATTGCTACACGAGCTCAGATCGTGCCAGGCAGTCTAGTTGCCGATTACTCCGAGCGCACTTGAAGGTGTCCGGGTCTTGAAACGCCGAACTGGTGGATTGCCTTGAGAGGCTGCTTTGCGCTTCTGCTGCGAGGGCCGCAGTGTGATCCTCCATTCGGAGAGAGCGCTCTGTGTTTCCATTAACTGTAATAACCCCCCGAGGTTCTGGCATCTTGAGCTTGAGGTATGCATAATGCGGTACCGCATTGAATCTTGCAAATGCGGTTCGCCCGAGCAGTGCATGATAACCACTGCGGAATGAGACTATATCGAAGATTAATTATTCGCTTCGGAAGTTATCCGAGGATCCGAAGACCACTTCCAGTGTAATTGAGCCTGTGCAATGGGCCTCTACAGCTGGAATGACGCCTTTAAAGGTCGTTTTTGTGGGTTTGATCCTTGAGGGGTCTATACCCATTTTGCGCACTGTGTCCTGATAAAGCAGGTTCAGGCTACTGCCGCCATCCATAAGGACTCGAGTGAGGTGAAATCCGTCAATGATTGGGTCTAGGACCAGTGCGGCGAATCCGCCATGACGGATACTACTGGGGTGGTCCCTGTGATCGAAGGTGATCGGACAGGAGGACTACGGATACTCCAACGCATATACGTCCCTGAGCGCACGCTTCCGCTCCCTCTTGGGGATGTGGGTTGCGTATATCATGTTCACCGTCCGCACTTGTGGGGGAAACCTCTTCTATCCTCCGGTGTTCGGCTGCCGGGGCTCTTCCTCGTCATCGCTATGTGGCCCCTTATCTTTGTCTTCGCCAATTAACTTGCCGGCCTGCTTGAATACCCAACAATCCCTGTTGGTGTGGTTGGCTGGCTTTTCGGGGGTACCGTGTATTTGACACGAGCGATCGAGTATACAGTCCAAACTGGACGGGCCCGGAGTGCTTCTTTTGAATGGCTTTTTCTGCTGACCGAGTTTAGAGCCTTTGAATCCGGCATTGACTGCCGTATCTTCAGTATTACCTCTATTAATGTGGCGCTTAAGTTTGTTGCGACGTGACCTGCTATTGCCGTCCTTGGTATATGAAGTACCATGGTTCTTTGAAATATTATTACTATGAGCCAGCCAGATGTCTTCTCCCGCACAAAAGTGGGTCATGAGTGTCGTGAGGGCTTCCATAGATTTCGGCTTTTCCTGACCAAGGTGCCGGGCTAACCACTCGTCGCGGATGTTGTGTTTGAAAGCTCCTAGGGCCTCTGCATCCGGACAGTCGATGATTTGATTTTTCTTTGTTAGGAACCGAGTCCAGAATTGCGTGGCCGATTCTTCTGGCTGCTGAATTATGTGGCTCAAGTCATCGACATCTGGTGGTCACACATAAGTGCCCTGAAAGTTGTCGAGGAATGCGGCTTCCAGATCTTCCCACCAGCTAATGGACTCTGCTGGCAAGCTGTTAAGCCAATGCCGCGCTGGTCAATTGAGCTTTAGTGGAAGGTATTTGATGGCGTGTAAGTCATCACCGCGGGCCATGTGGATGTGGAGGAGGAAATCCTCGATCCATACCGCAGGATCTGTTGTGCCGTCGTATGATTCAATATTTACGGGTTTGAAACCTTCTGGGATTTGATGATCCATTACTTCGTCTGTGAAGCATAAGGGGTGTGCGGCTGAGCTTTTGGCTGGAATGCCTCTCTATCATGGCCACGAGGTGGCCGATCAGCCGCGTCATACACTTCTTCCTCCAGTCGAGGTAGCAACCTGTGTTTTGGGTAGCTCTTGGAGGGGCGCTCGAGTTTATATTCCTTGGCCGCGAGGACTTCATTCCATATGTCAGCTAGTAGATCTTGATCAGCTTGAAGCTTCTACTGCTTTTTCTTAAGGCTATTTGCCGTGGCCATAAGCCGGCGCTTGAAGAGCTCTTGTTCGACGGGATCGTCTGGCATGGCGAATTCGTCATCGCCGAGGCTTGCCTCGTCTTCGGAGGGGGGCATGTAATTATCATCCTCCGCCTCTCCATCTGCCGTTCTCTCAGGAGGGCTGGCTCCTCCATCCTCCTACTCTAAATCTTGCTGGAGGGGATTGTTGTTGTCTTCGGCACTATCCGGAGTGTTATTCCCTCCTATGCTGGTATCACCAGTTTTGCTTTGGCGGGACTTAGAGCGGCGCCGCTGACATCGGCGCTTGGGTTATTTCTTGGAGGGGTCATCCTCCGCTGTCTTGTCGCCATTGCCTTCTTTGGGTGTATCCACCATGTATATATCGTATGATGAGGTGGCTGTCCAGTGCCCCGTGGGCAGTGGTCCCTCTTCGTCTCCCGCATCATCGTCCATACCGTCGATGTCGTCGAAGTCGAGCATGTCGGCTAAGTCATCGACAGTGGCTACTAAGTGGGTGGTGGGTGGGCCGCGAATTTCTTCGTGGTCCGCATCCCAGTCCAGCTGGACACAGTTCGGCCAGGATCCTCCTGAAAAGGAGAGAGACCTTAACGAGTTCAGTATATCGCCGAAGGGCGAGTGCTGAAAGATATCAGCGGAGGTAAACTCCATGATCGGCGCCCAGCCAGATTCGATAGGGACGGGCGCAGGCGGTTCGGAGTCCGTGGCCGGAGAAGGATCCGGCAATTTAACAACACGGCTCTCGTGCAAGGTAAGGTCGATGTTCAGCTCGATCGCCGCTGAGGGTAATGCCTCCGTGGCAAGGTCCATCCACCCATCCATGGACGGCGCAACTGGCTCCGAATTGAGGGTCGGAGCGGCTGCCGATGTGATCTCCTGAAAACTATCTGATGGTAGAGCTAAATCATACTCATCGTGACCGCGTGACGCACAAGGCAGAGGCTCGAATCCGTCGAAGATCAAGTCTCTGCGGATATTGGCCGTGTAGTTTAAGCTTCCAAACCTAACCTGGTGGCCAGGGGCATAGCTTTCAATCTGCTCCAGATGGCCAAGCGAATTGGACCGTAGTGCAAAGCCGCCGAACACAAAGATCTGTCTGGGGAGAAAAGTCTCACCCTGGACTGCATCGCTATCGATGATAGTAGAAGCCATCAAGCCTAATGGCGACGACACAGAGGAACTCTCAACGAAAGCACCAATGTCGGTGTCAAAACCGGCGGATCTCGGGTAGGGGGTCCCGAACTGTGCGTCTAAGGTGGATGGTAACAGGAGGCAGGGGACACAATGTTTTACCCAGGTTCGGGCCCTCTTGATGGAGGTAAAACCATATGTCCTCCTTGATTAATATTGATGATATGGGTAGTACAAGAGTAGATCTACCACGAGATCAGAGAGGCTAAACCCTAGAAGCTAGCCTATGGTATGATTGTATGTCGTCCTACGGACTAAAACCCTCCGGTTTATATAGATACCGGAGAGGGCTAGGGTTACACAAGGTCGGTTACAAAGGAAGAGATACACATATCCGTATTGCCTAGCTTGCCTTCCGCGCCAAGTAGAGTCCCATCCGAACACGAGACGAAGTCTTCAATCTTGTATCTTCATAGTCTAACAGTTCGGCCAAAGGTTATAGTCCGGCTGTCCGGAGACCCCCTAATCCAGGACTCCCTCACACGCGCTTAGCACCATTTCTTCCTTGGGTCACCAAACTAGCATCTCTCTTCCTGATTAACTTGCCACATCAGACTTTATGCCTATGTGGCAAGCTTAAGCACCTGTGGGAACAAGTAAAAGTAAGTACAATAGTGCACTTTACATGGCATTTTTGAATATGTGGAGGAAAAGAGAGGCAAGGAAAAAGTGGAGAAGTGGGCTCTTATGCAAAAGCCAGCCTCTACTACATGGTGGAGCATTGGGAGAGGCACCTGTATGGAGGTGGTCAGGAATCTGGGAGACTCACGCCGGTCGTAGCGCCGCAGTTAAAATGATAATGGAAAGTCAAATCACGGGGCCCCACCTGTCCAGCAGTAACTCGCTGTCAAATCACACAGCCCTACGTTTGCAGCAGCCTACTCCCTCGTCTTCTCGCGTCTCTGTCGAACTGACTAGGCGGAACTGCCCTGCCGCCTACCGCGCAGGAAAAGCCCCGCGCTCGACTTTTAAATAGTATACAATATACTAATTTTGTATCCATGGATTCCGCCCGAGCCATGGAGCAAAGCGTCTAGAAAACGGAGGAGAGATGGTGGTCTTGCAATAGAGAAGAGGGAGAGGCGAGACGATGGTTTTGGAATGGAGATGATGGAGGAGAGGAGGTGGTTTTGCAATGGAGAAGAGGGAGAGGAGCGTGTGGCAGCGATTTAGGATTGGACGAGAGGGCCGGCGCGCTCTGACTGGATCAAAATCAAAATCAATTTACCCTTCAATTAAGAAAGTGGCCCCACATTAACTAATCTCCCTTTTATTCTAGGTCATAATTGACCATGATTTTCACACATAAAATATATGTTATATGTTGTATACAAGGCCACTATCAAAATTACAATTTGTAACTATACAAGGCCACTAACATTAATCGAGGCAAAATTGATGGCGTTTGCCTCGTACTAGCACCCGAGGACATTAATATCCCTTGTGTGCATGCGGGAGTGAGAAGGTTAGCTTGCATTCCCAACATTAATCAACCAATGATGAGTAAGAGGGTTGGCTTGTTGTGCTTGGGAGAGAAAAACCACATTAATTAACACGACAATCAAGGTGACAAGCTAGCTTGCAACATTGACTTAAACATAGCATTGATTTTTATCTTGGTACATGTAATATGAGTTTGTGGTCTTGTATACAAAAATGGAGGGAGTATAATTTGAAAGTACATTCAGATACGAACCAAACGATACAATTTTTGGTGACATGCATTCACATTTTGCTTGTCAAATACAGTACGTGATCAAACTTTGACCCAAACTACGCGAAACAACAAAAAAATACTTCCAAGACCAGCGCCGCTCTTCCGCTCTTCTCCTCTTAAACCACCACCGTTCCTCTCCTGTTCCAATCTTAATGCAGCGTCGCTTCTCTTCTCTTCCATTTCAAAACCACTGCCCCTCCTCTCCTGTTCGAGTCCAAAACCAGCGTCGCTCCTCTCCCGTTCTAATCCTAAACCAGCGCTGCTCCTCTCCTGTTCCATTCAAAAACCACCGCCGGCGAGTGAAGGTGCTGTGGAGAAGTAGATCGATGGAGGAGTACAACCGATACGTGAGGATCACAGATGGCGACCCTACGAAGCTAGGTAGGATGTTGGAGATACAGTCTTGGTTTGACAACAAGGACCATCTAGCGGCAACGGCGACATCCATGGCCAAATATCTGCAACAGAGCGAAAAGGCGGCAATACTCCCGGAGGGAGTCGCGCCGGAGTACATAGAGCTCCTCCTCTGGGCCATGGAGCAAACAGATTCACCGAATCCGATCGTGAGGGAGTGGTGGTGGGAGTATCGATCCCAGATGGAGCATCCACCAGAGATTGAAGGATCGAGCATCTACAGGGTGCCGTTTGTGAGGGTGTCCTACCAGAGCGAGCAGATGGAGTCTTCGTCGACCGAACCCAACTGCAAGAGGAGAAAAGCAGTTGGCCCGACGCCGCCTCCCCGCCATCGTCTCCCTCGCCGTTCACATCGTCTCACGGCGTGCTTGTCTGTCGCCGAGGAATAGGAGGGGCTGCCCCCCAGCCGAATAGTCGGGCAGGTTGTGAACTGTCAGGAGGAGCTTAGGGTTGTCAGTATTTGCAGGTTGTGAATTGTGTTTCGTGTTGTGTATTTTGAGAGTACTTTCAGATATGAACCTCTTTTGAATTTCGAATTTGCAGTATTGAGCATATAAAGTATTTTATGAATTCTAGAGATTTATTTTTAGCACTTAAAAAAATGTAGTTTCATAGGAGTATAAAAGTGCAGACAATGTGATTCTCAGAGAAGAAACTGCAAGTTTCAGTTTCAAATAAGAATATGCAAGTTCAGTTTCAGATAAGAAACTGCAACTTTCAGAGGCAGAGCATTTATATTAACACGGCCTTTTCAAACAGGGTTAACATCATGTTGGATGTTTTATTCATGGTCAAAAATGGAACTACCAGCCAGTTAACATCATGCTGATCAACACTCATGCATAGCACATCTTCATATGATGCACAGTCAAAATGCCCACACAATGTCGAGTGTGCGAAACACAAAGAAAACGAGGGACGAAGTTTTGGCAAGTGTTGGACATGGTTTTGGGCTGCCCCATCTAGGCTTTCATTTTTAACATGCGTAGCCCACAACCTCGGATGGGAGGTCCATATGCCAGTTTGTATTTTCTTAGGGCCATCACGTATCGACCGGCCTATGAACCTCCCATCTGAGGTTTTAATTTTGGCAGCCCAATTTATGTATTTTTTTTAAGAAAACGCAGAGGTCTGTTCTATTTTTCTATATAAGAATAGGAACGCCAGGTCCAACTTATGTTTCCCTTCTAACTATATTATATATATTTAAATTATTTTATATGTTGACTGTTTAGTTCACATACTCCCTCCTTTTCGGATTATAGGGCTTATCTTAAAATTTTAGTTCTTCCATTTTATAAGGCTCAATTTGGTTGTTTTCCATCACATGTTCAGGTTCCAAGGTGCATTAAATCACTGCATGCAAGTATTAAGAGAAAATTGACCAATGCATGTACTTTATGCATGCGTGCATTGCAATTTATGCATTGATAAACATAATTTTTTGAGGAAAACAAGTGTGTTAATTAGGTGCTTTTGCAAACTACAAAAAGTATTCCACCATTCATCATCTACCTTGGTTGGTGAGATTTTTGAATTGAGCCCTATAAACCGAAAAGGAGGGAGTAATTGGCAAATAGATCTCGCCGCCACCCCCCGCCTCCTGACTCTGGGCGCGCCTGCCCCCCTCAGCAAGTCCGCTCATATCCACAGGGGAATGGCTGGAAGACAGACAGATGTACAAGATGCATATCCCACATGTCTACAAAGCCTTCCCGCGTATGCTCCAGCCGCTCGACTCCGTCGCACCGGCGGTGCTGCGGGAGACTCGAGGGAGGAGATGGAGGGAGCGGGCGATGTGTATCCGCGATGACGGTCTCTCTTGGACCCAGTGCACGCGCGAATGGAGGGAAGCAGAGGAGGAAGCTGCGAGGGAGGAAGCCGAGGAGGGACCGAATCCGTTCTCTCACTCGCGTAGGTATGCTCGGATGTGCAAGGATCATGTGCATTGGGAGCTGCTGAATCTAGCCCTGCGGATCTACTTCAAAGGAGATTTCTCGGAGAAGCACAGGATGCCCCACCCCAGTGTGCTGCCGATTGCGTTTGTTCGATGGGAGAAATGAGAAGTGAATTCAGGAGATCCACGCCGTGCTGTGAGATGGGAATGCTTGACTGGACTCCTGCCCACCAGTACGCCACCGGAGCCGGAGCAGGTGGTTCCCCTACCTTACCTCTCCCCCAAACTTGTAGAAGATTGAAATTAGGCTTGCAATCTGCTTCAATTGAGATGTCTGGTGGTTATTTCTGCTTCCTGAGAGACAACATCTGGCTGGAGGATGAGAAGGAACGAGGAACTCCAATGAATTTCCCCTATCACAATGGGGGGGAGCGCCGGTTGGGCAGTGGTACGGCCCACCTCCGCCCCAAATGGGTGCACAATCTGGGCAGGCTCCTGTAATTGCCCAAGATTAATCTGCTGGTGGTTCTGACTCTCAGATCAGTGGGAAATCTCAAGGCAAGAATCAGCAAAAGAAGAGATAGGACATCCAGAAAACTGCTCCTGCCCCTGCTTCGGGCCTTATGGCATACTCTGAGGTGATCTGCTACAACTGTGGGGAACCAGTGCATCATTTGAACAAATGTGTCAAGCCCAAGAGTTGTTTTATCTGCAAAATGGTTACCCATAAAGTTGAGAATTGCCCCGTCAGAAGGAAAACCCACATTTCTGCTAGATATGTTGGAAGTGCTGCTCCAGGATTATGTCCATCATTGACAGAATTTTTTGTGACATAGAATTAGATAGTTTCTTTCCCCTTTCTAGTTGTAGAGCTCTGCCCAGACGTGGTAGTGACCACACTCCTTTGCTCTGGGACTCTGGTCTTAACCAAACTCCAAAGAGCAATAGTTTTAAATTTGAAAAGTGGTGGTTGCTTAGAGAAGATTTTACTGAGCTAGTCAGGAAAATCTGGAATGAGCCTACTGGGAGCAGCTGCCCCCTAGAAAATTGGCAGATCAAAATCAGGAGATTTAGAAGAACTACCAATGGGTGGAACTCCAATGAGGAAGCTGATCTTAGAACATACAAAAGGCTTCTTGTGGGAGTCCCGGATTAGGGGGTCTCCGGACAGCCGGACTATCTCCATTGGCCGGACTGTTAGATTATGAAGATACAAGATTGAAGACTTCGTCTCATGTCCGGATGGGACTCTACTTGGCGTGGAAGGCAAGCTAGGCAATACGTATATGGATGTCTCCTCCTTTGTAACCGACCTTGTGTAACCCTAACCCTCTCCGGTGTCTATATAAACCGGAGGGTTTTTAGTCCATAGGACAACAATCACAACATACAATCATACCATAGGCTAGCTTCTAGGGTTTAGCCTCTCTGATCTCGTGGTAGATCCACTCTTGTAACACCCATATCATCAATATCAATCAAGCAGGACGTAGGGTTTTACCTCCATCAAGAGGGCCCAAACCTGGGTAAAACTTCATGTCCCTTGCCTCCTGTTACCATCCGGCCTAGACACACAGTTCGGGACCCAATACCCGAGATCCGCCGGTTTTGACACCGACATTGGTGCTTTCATTGCGAGTTCTGCTGTGCCGTCACCACAAGGAATGATGTCTCGTCCCGTCTTTAAAGACGGCACTATCGCTGAGGGAGCTCTGGCTATCGGCCAAACTCTCCGGCTAGGTGGTTTTCTTATGACCGCCTGTTCGGCCGCTGCGTCGACGATGACTTCTTGGGTCATCGAAAGCAATCTTCACATCAACTCGGAACTCGCCGAACAGTTAGATCCAATGGAGCTCTCTTCCCTGAACAAGCTCTTGGATCGTATCGCCGCCCTGGGAGTCGCTACAGACTACGATCAGATTGGGCCTAAACCTGATCTAAGAGAAACTAACTCTCCCCAGGTCACCCACCACGTTACAGTGGTGGAAGAACAATGCGGAAAAACTCCATCTATCTTAAGGACTAGCTATGTCCGGATTCATGATCCCCCCAAACTGGATACCCACGGAGGGGAGGACGTCACTCAAAGACTTAACCCAGAATCAGGCAGCGGGCTAGATTTACCAGAAAACGTTCAAGAATCCAAGCTTTTGAGTTCGGAAACTCCTTGGCCACCGAGCCTCAGATCGGGTGAGGATTCGGATTCAATACGACCCACCCACCTAAACATACGCGATCTATCCCAAATTAGGCAAGAGCCTGAAGAAACAGTACACCATTACTGGGCCAAATTCCTCCTGATCAAGAACAGGATAAAGGACTGCCGCAAGGAAGACGCAATTTCATTCTTCTGCAATAATTGCACGAACAAGGGAACCCTTAACGCCATAAGTCATCGCGAAATTACACGCTTTGCCGACTTGGTGTCCATAGTGCGAAAGTACTGTGTGATGGAAAGCGCCTGGTAAACCGAAATAAAATTTTGGGATAATCCGGCCTTGAATACAAACCCAGTCCAGAATAAAAGGGTGCATTATCACAATACACCTGGGTTAACTACCAAAAAGCAAAAGCCCTCTATGGGGCAAGGAACCGTACTGGAGGGATGGCTCAACGGACCCTGCAAAATTCATAGTACAACGGATGCGATACCAACGCGTAGCCTTAGAGCATGCTGGATACTTCGGCAGGTGGCCAAAAGTGGTGAGGATCTACTCCTCCCAAAAACCAAAGAGCGCCACCCCGAGGATAACAGTACGGTCTTAATGGTCTTCGAGACCTTTGCGTCAAATAAAAGACGGAAGAGAACACTCCAAAGCACGTCCGAAATCTGCCACATAGCAGAAAAAAATCCTTGGAGCGACACGGCTATTACCTTCAATGCCAGTGATGAACCTAAATTCCGAACAGCCCAGGTACCAGCCGCACTGGTCCTTAGTCCAATTGTGGACGGATTTCGACTCACCAAGGTACTCATGGACGGCGGCAGCGGATTAAACCTCATCTATGAGGAAACTCTTCAAAAGATGGAAATAGACTAGAGGGGCATTAAGCAAAGCAGCACAACCTTTAGAGGAATCATCCCTAGTCGAGAAGCACGCTGCGCCGGAAAAATCACACTAGACGTGGTATTCGGCATGCCGGATAATTACAGGTCTGAAGAAATTACATTCCAAGTGGCCCCGTTCAGCAGCGGATACCACGCTCTATTAGGGCAGGAAGCATTCACAATCTTCCAAGCCGTACCCCATTACGGGTATATGAAGCTCAAAATGCCCGGGCCCAACGGAATCATCACTCTTGTTAGTGATCCGGACATAGCACTCCGCGCCGAAAATAAGACAGCTGCACTGGCCCTTCAGGCACTATCCGAAGCCCTAGCGGCCGAAGAACTAACCGCGTTGCGCTCCATGGTAAACAGGGACGACGTGATACTCGATAAAAGATCCAAGTCCACCTCCTTTAAGCCGGCGGACGAAATAGTCAAATTCTAAGTCCATCCAATGGACCCTACAAAAACAGCTTCCATCGGGGCACCATTAAACCCTGATGTTGATGCCGCACTGCGAGAGTTCCTACACGGAAACTGGGATATTTTTGCTTGGCACCCTTCAGACATACCAGGAATCCCACGCAGGCTGGCTGAACACAGCCTAAATATCATAAAAGGGTTCAAGCCAGTCAAGCAGGCTCTTCGACGTTTCTCCGAGCCTAAAAGCCAAGCCATGGGAGAGGAACTAGCCAAGCTATTGGAGGCCGGATTCATCAGAGACATAAAACATCCGGACTGGCTAGCAAACTTGGTGATGGTACCAAAGAAGAACAAATCCTGGCGCTTGTGCGTCGATTTTAAGGACCTTAACAAGGCCTGCCCAAAGGATCCCTTCCCCTCCCCCGCATCGATCAAATCATCGATGCTACCGCAGGACACGATTCATTGTGTTTCCTCGACACATACTCCGGTTACCACCAAATCAAAATGGCAGAGCCAGACCAAGCCGCAACGGCATTCATCACACCATACGACCCATTCTGCTTCAACACAATGCCCTTCGGGCTAAAAAACACCGGTGTAACATATCAGCGCATGATTCAGACATGCCTGGCAAACCAGATCGGCAAAACAGTGGAGGCATACGTGGATGACGTGGTCATTAAAACCAAGCATGTCGAAACTTTAGTAGACGACTTGAGGCTCACATTCGACAACCTCCGAACATATGACATCAAGCTCAATCCGGAAAAATGCGTCTTCGGCATACTAGCAGGAAAGCTCCTGGGATTCATTGTCTCCAGTAGAGGTATAGAAGCTAATCCGGCCAAAATCCGAGCGTTGTCACAGTTGGCTACCCCAACAGACCTCAAACAAATACAAAAACTAACCGGATGCGTGGCGGCTCTAAGCCGCTTTATCTCCCGCTTGGGAGAACAGGCATTACCCCTTTATCGCCTCCTCCGGCGTACCGAACACTTCGAGTGGACGGACGCCGCCACGGCCGGACTCAATGAAATAAAAGCCATGTTGGCAACAAACCCAGTCCTGGCCGCGCCAAACATTGGCGAACCAATGCTATTATACATTGCGTCAACTCATCAAGTGGTAAGCGCAGTGCTTGTCGTCGAGCGAGAAGTGGACGGACACGAATTTCCCATTCAAAAGCCGGTTTACTACGTGTCCACTGTCCTTACTCCAAGCAAATCGCGGTACCCGCATTATCAAAAGATAGCGTACGTGGTATTTATGGCATCCAGGAAGCTGCGACACTACTTTCAAGAGTGTTCGATAACGGCAGCCTCGGAAGTACCACTTAACGATATTATAAACAACCGCGACGCGACGGGTCAGATTGTTAAATGGGCCATGGAGCTCCTCCCGTTCGACATAACTTACAAGCCACGGCGAGCTATTAAATCGCAAGTTTTGGCTGACTTCATCGCCGAATGGACGGAAGCCGAACTCCCTAAAGAGTACGACACATATTCAAACTGGATCATGCACTTCGACGGCTCCAAAATGTTGGTTGGTCTGGGGGCCGACGTCGTTTTGACGTCCCCAACAGGAGACACAGTTCAATACGTACTGCAGATAATGTATACGGACTCCAACAATGCAGCCGAATACGAGGCCCTTCTACATAGTCTCCGGATGGCAGTATCCATGGGCATTCAACACCTAGATGTGCGTGGGGATTCAAACCTTGCAATATCCCAGATAAATGGAGACTTTGATGCCAAGGATCCAAAAATGGCCGCTTATCGCAATGCCGTCCTAAAAATGTCAGCATGGTTCGAGGGGCTCGAATTTCACCATGTGGCTCGGGAAAACAATCAGGCGGCAGATATCCTCGCCCGCATTGGTGCAAAACGTGACGCGGTCCCTCCCAACATTTTCTGGAAAGGCTTTTCAAGCCATCCGTAGCATGGAAAGGGGACACCGGTAACAACAGTCCGGACCCGGCCAAAATACCCGATACCGAACTCTCTGACACAATCGGAGGCTCCGCCACCGAAATAACACAATCAGCCCACGAAATAATGGCTATTATTGCCCCGTGGACAGAACCATTCCTGGCCTACTTAACTAGACAGGAACTCCCGGAGGACCAAAACGAGGCATGCTGCATAGTGCGGCGATCAAAGGCCTACAGGGTCCACGAGGGACAATTGTACAAGAAAAGCGCTACCGGAGTCCTTCAACGATGCATCTCCGAAGAGGAAGGACGGAACCGTTTGGCAGAAATTCATGCCGGACTCGGCGGTCATCACGCCACAGCCCGGGCTCTTGTGAGCAAGGCCTTCCGTATAGGATTCTATTGGCCAATGGCCCGGAAAGACGCACATGACTTAGTCCAGCATTGCGCTGGTTGCCAGCTCATTGCAAATCAAAGCCATATGCCCCGAGGACATCCCCTGCAAAACACGGCTGTTATACGGCAATAAAAAGAGCACAAGGATGGATCCCTTTTTAAGTGCTGGGATTTCGGTCTCAGTCACCTGTGAGGCTGGAAATAGCCCAGGGTAATCAGCCGTAATGGCCACCAAGGTATTGTCATTACTCCCTTGGTAAAATACCCCGTCGATCAGCTCCATAGATATGTCCAAATCCTCCTGGGAGGCCGGGTCAAGGGACCGTCTAGGGTCCTCGGGCTGTGGGGGAGGGCTATTTATCTCCTTTACTGCCTGGCGCAGCTCCTGCGATGAAATCGCTAGAATGAATACTTAAACTACGGGAATACAAAACGGATGAGCGAGAAAAATCTCCGCTTACCCAGCTCGAACGATTGTACATGGAGAATCCGCCCTGCGGATTGATGCGGAGGAATTCCTCCTCTTCTCCCTTGTACAAAGTGGACAAGATCTTTATTAGATCGGCAGCCGATCCCGGCCCTTTGCGGCCGTGGCAGGTGGCGTCATCCTCCCCATTGAAATCCCACATGGGGTGGCCTCTATACTGGAGCGGCTGCACCCCCCCCCCCCCGCATAATGCATATAGCCATGACCTCGATCATGGTCAATCCGGATCGAGCTAAAGAGCTTATCTGGCTCATTAGATAAAGAATGCCTCGGTCGTCCTCCTCCAGGGGGCTCCGTGGACGCCAGCTTTGACGCTTCTTCAAAGGGGCGTTGTCAAACTCTGGAAGGCCGATACGAATAGGCTCCGAAAGGGGAAATCTTCTATATAAAACCATTCTGAAGGACAGTCTTCGGACGTCTTCTTTGGGGTCCCAGATAGGTATCCGGTCCCGGCGATACGCCACACTTCGGCTCCGCCCACTTGATATATTGATCCCTTCTTAGAACAGGGCACCAGACAGAACAGCTTCTTCCACAGAGCGAAATGAGCCTCACAGCCCAAAAATAACTCGCAAAGGGCTACGAATCCCGCGATATGCAACAGAGAAGCAGGCGTGAGGTTGTGCAGCTGGAGGCCATAGAACTCCAGAAGCCCTCGGAGAAACGGATGGATTGCGAATCCGAGCCCTCTTACCAGATAAGGGACAAGGCACACCCGCTCTCCCTTGGAGGGATTGGGATGGCTCTCTGCTTGCTCTCCGCCATTATAGGTGGCAATCCTGGCTCGAACTGGGACCAGGTACGCTGGGGGAAGAAATCCCTTGGACTGAAGCATCACCAATTTGCTCTGCGGGATGGAACATCTCTTCCAATCTCTAGGCTTGGAGCTAGGGGTGCGAGAGGAGGAGCTGCGTCGACCGGCCATGGTGGAATAGATCTCTGTCGGGTACGCTCTGATGAAGACTTGGCAAGGGAGGATGATGTGATTTGGATCTGAATCCTCGTCTTTTTAAATAGGCGGCCCATTTGTATTGCTAGGGGGGTAAATGTGAAAATACCCTGGCTCTTCACATTCGCTCGACACATGGAAAGTGGCCATTATTGGACGCGGAAGCCAAGAAATACAAACCATCATGAGGAACCGGACATTATTTCGATAGGTACACAGAATTTGGAGAAGGAACCCGCCTTGCAATGCTGAAGACAACTGCGCGCCGGACTCATCGTCATTGAAGCCTGGTTCAGGGGCTACTGTGGGAGTCCTGGATTAGGGGGTCTCTGGACAACCGGACTATCTCCATTGGCCGGACTGTTAGACTATGAAGATACAAGATTGAAGACTTTGTCTCGTGTCCAGATGGGACTCTACTTGGCGTGGAAGGCAAGCTAGGCAATACGTATATGGATATCTCCTCCTTTGTAACCGACCTTGTGTAACCCTAACCCTCTCCGGTGTCTATATAAACCGGAGGGTTTTTAGTCCGTAGGACAACAATCACAACATACCATCATACCATAGGCTAGCTTCTAGGGTTTAGCCTCTCTGATCTCGTGGTAGATCTACTCTTGTAACACCCATATCATCAATATCAATCGAGCAGGACGTATGGTTTTACCTCCATCAAGAGGGCCCGAACCTGGGTAAAACTTCATGTCCCTTGCCTCCTGTTACCATCCGGCCTAGACGCACAGTTCGGGACCCCCTACCCGAGATCTACCGGTTTTGACACCGACACTTCTCCTCCTTGAGTTTGATTCTCTAGATATTAAGGCAGAAACCACTGACCTCTCTGAGGCTGAGACTAATAGATTAAACTTTGTGCATGGAGAGCTCAAGAAAATTTGGCTTCAAGAAGAAATCAAAGCCAAACAAAGGTCTAGAGATAGGAACATTGAGGAGGGTGACAGAAATACTGCTTACTTCCATGCAGTAGCTAACCAGAGGAGGAGGAAAACCCTCATTTACTCCCTTGATGGCCCTAATGGCCCTGTTACTGAGGTAGATGAGATGCTGAAAGTGGCTAGTGACTTCTACAAAGACCTGTTTAAGGAAGCTGCTAGAAAGTGGCTAGATGAGATGCTGAAAGTGGCTAGAGAAATTTTTCTCTACTTCTGAAAAAGTCTCTCCTGCTGAAAATGAGCTGCTAGAAGCCCCTTTTTCAGAGACAGAGGTGAAGGAAGCCATTTTTAGCTCTTATCCTGATGGGGCTCCTAGTCCTGATGGGATTCCCTTTGTTTTACCAACATTTTTGGGACTTGGTGAAAAATGATCTCTTAGATCTTTTCCAAGCCTTTCATAGAGGAGAGTTGGATCCATCAACTTACTCATGGGGGGTCTGTTGGGGTGAAGTTAAATAACTGTGAAAGTGATTTTTTCCTTGCTGGTAAAGGCCTTAGGCAAGGTGACCCCATCTCCCCGCTTTTGTTTAATTTAGTAGTGGATGTTCTTACTAAAATGCTGAGCAAAGCTGCTTATCATAGTCTGATTGCAGGGCTCTATCCTGAGGTCTGCCCTGGTGGCATCATCTGCCTTCAATATGTAGATGATACCATCCTTTTCTTAGACAATGAGTCCACACATGCTAGCAATCTGAAAACTGTTCTAACCTGGTTTGGACAAGTCTCAGGCATGAGAATCAACTACTCTAAAAGTGAACGCATCCCTATCAACATGGATGATAAGGAGTTAGCTGACTTCCTCTCTATTCTAGTCTGTAATAAAGGTAACTTCCCCATTAAGTACCTAGGTATCCCACTCCACTATGATAAACTGAGGAGAGAGGATATCCATCCCTTCTAGATAAAATCATTAAAAGGATTGCTGGGTGGAGGGGCAAACTTCTCTCTTACAGAGGTAGATTGATCCTCATACAAGCTTGTTTGGCTAGCATTCCAGTGCATCTCCTCTCCTTCTTCAAGTTCCCTAAATGGGCAGTGAACCTCATCAATTCTCAGATGTCCCATTGCTTGAGGAATGATTTTGAGGGAAATAGGAAGCTACACCTTGATAATCGGGCCCTAGTCTTTATGAAAAAAGATTTTGGAGGCCTAGGCATACCTAACCTCCAACAAATTAACATCTGTCTTCTAGGGTCTTGGATTAAAAGATTCTATGAGAAAGACCTGAAACCTTGGAAGCTTCTTATTGCCCATAAATACCTAGGAAATAAACCTAATATTTTTGTCCCTTCCTCCAACCCTAAGACCTATAGATTTTGGAAAGGATTAAAATCTATTATGTATGCTGTGAAATTTGGCTACAGATGGAACATAGGGGATGGGAGCAGAACCAGGTTCTGGGAAGATACTTGGTTTGGCACATCCCCCCTAGATGGTCAATTTTGGCCTATTTACTCTGTCCGCAATGAGCTTAACAAAAGTGTCAAAGAAGTTTGGGATGGTTAATGCCTAAAACTCTCTTTTAGAAGGAACTTTAGTGATAGTCTCATGAAACAATGGTTCTAGTTGGAGGAAATTGCCAAAAGCATTACCTTTACTGCCGAGCCGGATGCCCTGATTTGGCAGCTGGACAATAAGGGGAAGTATTCCTCCAGCTCCCTCTATCATGTTATCAACGTTAGAGGGGTTCAACCCGTGTTTATCCCGGCTGTCTGGAAATTGAGAGTTCCCCCTAAAATTCATGTATTTCTCTGGCTTCTCTCCAAAAACAAATTGATGACTAGGGATAACCTTAGGAAGAGACACATCATCAAACCCCTTGATTGTGTTTACTGCTTGGAACAAGAGTCTTGTTCTCACCTATTTTTTGAATGTATAGTTGCTAAACATCTCTAGGCCCACATTGAGGAATATTTCTCTAGTCAAATTGGCTCATCCTTCAAAAGAGTCGCCAGATTCTGGATTGCTACCAAAAAGTGCTCAGTTTTAAACACTGTTAGCTCAGCTGTCCTTTGGTGCCTATGGAAATTTAGAAATGCTATGATTTTCACTAACACCTCCTCGATTTCCATTCCGCAGGTCTTGAGGTTGATCAGGAACATGGTGAGGAACTGGGCGATTCTCTCCTCCGGATCGGACAAGGACAAGTTGACGAGCTTCGTGGAAACCCTAACAAGATCCCTCCATAAACCGTTGGCGATAACTTGTGGTTGAACAAGGCTCAACCTGCTCTGGGGCTGGACCCGTGGGCTCGTTTCAAGATCTCTGATGAAGATGATGGGCACCTGGCGCCAAAAAAGAGGGACATCCACCATGCTACGCCTTCCAGCCCGGTGTCTCCGCTTGCTTACTGGTCGCCGCAGGCTGACATGGCCCCTCGGCTGAAGACCATGAAGGCTTCGCTGGACCCTCCTTGTGTCATTTGAGTGCTCTATCCGCTCTGCCTTTGGCACCGCTCGGGTGATTTGTGTTATTTAGAGAACTTGTTCATCCACCCCCCTAGTTTGTAGCTTTTCTACCTTTCCTTTCGAACTGCTCTTTGAGCTGCTGTATCAGAATATGTTGTGGTTTCGTTCTCAGCAATGGAACCGGGGAGACGCTCCCTGTTTTTCTAAAAAAAATTATTTTATATGTTATTATATATTGTTTTTATTGTCATCATATATTTAACAGATACTTACATATGTAAGAAAACAATATCCCACATCTTATTAACTTATAAAAATAATTTCTTAACTAATAAAATCCTAGATTGTTTTGGCACGAAAATCTGATTGTGTACAAAAGCTTGGTAAGATTTAAGGACAAATGTAATAATATCACTTATTATTTAAATATATTTATAACAAAATGCTCAACCCCTTTTTATTTTTTGATAACATTGCTGGCCCAACACAACATTATAATTAGAATCAGCCCAGCAAAATCATGTATTTCAAGAAAGTGCAAATGGCTTGTAATTTTTTAGGAAATAAAATAAACGGGCCGCATGGACACTACATTATTTGTTCACCCAGCCCAGCTAATGGCTGTAATTAAAAAAAGATCAAATTGACTGTAAATTCTACCGCGCAAAAAAAGACTGTAAATTCTGAAAAATGGGTTGAATACATGCCACATTTCTGGAGGCTGAAATGTGGGCCAATAGGTCGAAGCCAATGCAAGTCGTTGTCAATTTAGTCAACAAATGATTCTGACATGTTAGCCATTGGATTTACATCCAACGACCGGCATCCATCCTCAATCTCTCGTCTTCTTCCTCCAGCGCCGCCAGGACCACCTCCCGCCTCCTGCTGCTAGCAGCTCTGCTTAGCACGCGGTGCTATGAAGTGCTACTCCACCGTTGGCAAGGCCATCCATCCACCCCTCCGCACCTCCTGTTCTTCTCCACCGACTGTCGAACCACACCGCACTAGAACCAGTTAACCCTCGTACACCTCTCTGTCAGCGACTCTACTCCCGCGTCTTCCCATCTCCGGCTCGTTGCTGCCCGGGGCCTCGCCGTCGTCCACCACCTTGGATGCGCTTGGCGCGGTGTGGTCAACGTGGTCAACGAACGACACCATCGGAAGTAGACTATGCGTGGAGAGGCTGACAGCTGGGTCCACGGCCGCACACAAGGAAATGCCTCCGTATTACGCGAAAAATAATGATTCCTCCACCTGACATCTGGGACCCACCGGAAGGGCCTCTGTATTTCGCGAAATAAAGTGCCCCCCGCTGACATGTCGGACCCACCAGCTATCTTCGCACGCAAGAAAGTGCCTCCTTATTACGCATAAAAAATGAATATTCCCCCTGCCAGCTAGAACCTAGCATAGTGGGAGGCTAACTTGTGGGCCTACCAAGTTGACAGGGACGGAGGGCTTTGTCAACTTAGTCAATATGAACGATTCTAGCTCCTGTTACCGTACAATGTTCATCCAACGGCCGTAGTGCTTCTTCAACCTCTGGTCTTCTTGCTCCAGCCGCCCAAACCAGCGCCGGTTGTGCCGCGTGCTCCTGCCTCCCGTGGCTGGCTGTGATGCCGCGAAGGCCTCACCGCCCCCTACTACTCCCACCGCTGGCCAGGCCATCCCATTACTCACCCACACCCCCTGTTATTCTGCGGCGACAGCAGCCTCACACCGCAGCCGAACTAGTGAACCCTCGTACTCCTCTTCGCGTGGGCATCCACTGCTCCGTCTTCCCCGGCTCCGAATCGTGCCCTTCCTAGGCCTCGCCATCGTCCACCGCCCTGGTGCTCTCGGCGCGGCATGGTCAACGTGGTCAAGAACCGACTTGCATCAGAAGAGTACTGTACGTGGAGAGGCTGACATCTGGGTCCACGGCAGCTGCAAGGAAGTGCCTCCTTATTACGCGGAAAATAATTATTCCTCCACCTGACAGCGGGGACCCACCGGACGGGCCACCAGTATTTTCCGAAAAAAATCGTTCCCCCTGACTGCTGGGACCCACCGGACGGGCCACCGTATTTCGCAAAAAAATGTTCCCCCCGCTGTCAGCTCGGACCCACCGGAAGTGCCTCCTTATTACGCACAAAAAAATGAATACTCCCCCGGCTAGCTGGGACCCACCTTGCTGGGAGGCTGACTTGTGTGCCTACTAAGTTGACGGGGATGAAGGGCTTTGTCAACTTAGTCAATATGAACGATTCTAGCTCCAGTGACCGTACGATGTCCATCCAACGGCCGTAGTGCTTCTTCAACCTCTGGTCTTCTTGCTCCAGCCGCCCAAAGCAGCGCCGGTCGTGCTGCATGCTCCTGCCTCCCGTGGCCGGCTGTGCTGCCGTAGAGGCCTCACCGCCCCCCAACTATTCCCACCGCTGGCCAGGACCTGCGGCAACGGCAGTCTCACACCACAGCCGAACCAGTGAACCCTGTAGTCCTCTCCGCGCGGGCTACCCCTGCCGCATCGTCGTCCACCGCCATGGTGCTCTCCGCGCAGCATGGTCAACGTGGTCAAGGAATGACTTCCTTCGGAAGAGTACTGTACGTGGAGAGGCTGACAGCTGGGTCCACGGCCACAGCCCAGTTTTTTTGTGATTTGCCAAGTAAGTCGCTTTGTCAGGCCCGTTGGGCTGCAAATCTTTCAAGACGAGGAGAGCTTTCATTTGACTGGCCGAGAAAATGGCCCATCAGTAATGAGAAATGGGTTGTACATTTTTAAAACACATCAAACCGGCAATTAGTTTCAAATATCTTTTTTTTCATTTCAAGACTTTAAATTACATTAATTTTTATGCGTGGAGAATTTGTTGGATTTTATATTGATATACATTTATTTTTAAAATCAGTTTGAATGTGAGTCGAAATTTTGGGATTAAAAACAGTTCGGACCGCACCGAAATATGCAAAATTTCGTATAATTTTTTAACCGTTGCCACAATATGGGCTGTGATGCTAACAAAAAGAATACGGGCTCCAAAAAAACCTTAAGAATTACCAAATGGGCTGTAAATTATTAGAAATAATGGCAGATGTGTTGTATGCTGTTTTCCACAGATTTGAGGCTTTCCTAAAAAAAAGGTTGACGCACAAGCACTAACTGTTGGATGTCCATCCAACGGCCGTCATGCTTCTTCAATCTCTGCTCTTCCTGCTCCAGCCGCTCAAACAAGCGCCGGCGGGACTGCGTGCTCCATCCTCCCCGCGGCCGGCTATGCTGCCGCGTAGGCCTCACCGCCTGACCGTACTCCCATCGCTGGCCTAGCATCCCTCTACTCACCCACACCTGCTGTTATTCTCCAGCGACGGCAGACGAACCAGTAAACCCTCGTACAGTCGTACTCCCCTCCGTGTGGGAAACAACGGAGGCCCCTTCCTAGGCCTCACCGTCGTCCACCGCCCTGGTGCTCTCGACGCGGCGTGGTCAACATGGTCAAGGGACGACTTCCATCGGACGTGGACTATACATGGAGAGGCTGACAGCTGGGTCCACGGCCGCAGCAAGGAAGTGCCTCCTTATTACGCGGAAAATAATGATTCCTCCACCTGACAGCTGGGACCCACCGGATGGGCCACTGTATTTCGTGAAAAAACGTTTCCCCCCGACTGCTGGGACCCACCAGCTACATCTTCGCACAAAAGAAAGTGCGTCCGGGCAAAAAAAATGATTCGTCCCCTGACTGCTGGGACCGACCAGCTACATCTTCGCAGGCAAGGAAGTGCCTGACAGTCGGGACCCACCTGGTGGAAGCGTATGTAGCATTGTCATTCTGGTCGCGAACGCGTACGTACATATTGGTCGATGTAGAGGCGCGCACGTGTCGAAGTAGAGGCGCGCACGTGTCGTAGTAGAGGTGCGCACGTGTCGTAGTAGAGGCGCGCACGTAGCATTTACACGTACGTACAGCGGCCAGGGTGCAAGAAAGAAAATACGGCCATGTATGTGTACATACGGGCGGGGTCTCGAACACCTACTCGCGCATACGTACGGCCAGGGCTCGTGTACATGGCTGGGTTGGAACAGAGAAATAGCATCGTCGTCGTGTTCATGGGGAGGCAATGGAATGCTTCGTGTTCGTGGGGAGGCCACGGAATGCGTCGTGTTCATCGGGAGGTCTTGGACGGAACAGGCGATAGAAACGAGTCCTGGCGTACCGTAGAACGGAGGAAACGGCCTTGTGTTTGACTGGCCACGTTCAAAATGGGATCCTGTTCATCGGGAGGGGTCTGGTGTACCGCAAAACAGAGGAAACGGACCTCCTACGGTCGAAACGGGGGTCCTGTTGATCGGGAGGGGTGTGGCGTACCGCAAAATGGAGGAAACAGACTTGTGTTGGAGCGCTACGGTCGAAACGGGGGTCCTGTTCATCGGGAGGGGTGTGGTGTACCGCAAAACGGGACTCCATGAGATACTGTTCATCTCCACCGTCGACCTCCTCCAGCCTCCACGGGCTCCTGTTCATCCAGCCTCCACCACGCGCTACTCCACCGGCTACTGTTCAACCACCCCTCCACCGTATGCTGTTCATCCAGCCCTCCACACCACGGGGTCCTGTTCAACCACCCCTCCACGGGCACCCCTCCACCGTCTACTGTTTATCCAGCCCTCCACACCACGGGGGCCTGTTCAACCACCCCTCCACCGTCTACTGTTCATCCAGCCCTCCACACCACGGGGTCCTGTTCATCCACCCCTCCACGGGCACCCCTCCACCGTCTACTGTTTATCCAGCCCTCCACCACACCATGGGGTCCTGTTCATCCAGAGGAAATGCCACCGCTCACTGTTCATCCAAACATCCCTGCAACACTCACTGTTCATCCCATCGATCGGCTTCAGTTAGCAGCAGTAGCGAAGGAATCTCTCGATCGGGTTCAGTTAACAGCCATCGATCGATCGCTCGGGTTCAGTAACACGTAGCCTAGAGTGCAATCGCTCGGGTTCAGAGCCCAACCCCTCGCTCGGGTTTAGTTAGAGCCAACGCCTCGCACACACGCGCGTACGTGTACGAGAGAAACGCGCATCGCTCAGCCCCCGACCTCCCACCGTAACCGTGAACTCCCCAAAATTTTCCTCCCCCTCGCTCCTACCACGGTTTTTTCCGTCATGGATGGCCCAAAGAATGTCATGCAGCTGCGTTTCTGGCCCGCCCAGGACAAAAAGCCCATTTTCTGTCATGATTTTTTGTCATAGAAGTAGGAGCCCACCACATTTATGATGATACCGGGTTTTGTCACAATTATCGTCATAGAAGTGTCATATGTATGACAGAAAAAAATTTCGTTCGGCCCAAAATGTCACAGATGTGTCTTTTTTTGTAGTGCATGCGAGTCTGCGGATACCGAACTTGATCGTTTATCGATATTCGAGTTCAGCACCGCAGACATCTTCTAGCACTCGCCCTTGGGCGATGTGCTGAACTCATTAAAAAGCTTATCCTTGGCGGGGGACTCACAACCGAACTATGTACGGCTCGAACTAGAAGCTGATGACGGGGAATTTAGCTTCCCACCCACCACCCACTTCATAGCCACTGTCGAGGACTTAACCGACATGCTTGATTACGGCTCCGAAGACATTGCTAGTGTGGATGACGATGTCGACAAGGAGCAAGGCCAAAACCCGCCATTCACTGGATGACGGACGACCTCTTCTTCCTACGACGTATACATGGTGGACACGCCTGGAAAAACTAACAACGATGACAAAGAGGATCCGGTTGAGGATAAACCTCCTGAGAGACAGCCCAAGCGCCAACTTCCTCGATGCCGCTCTAAGTCACGTTGTTCCAAAGGCTGCAGTACGAGCACAGGAAAAAATAATATTCCGGACGATGCCAAAAATAATGAAGACCCCGTGAAGGTAACCTCCGAACAGGGGGAATGGGATAATGGACAAGTTAGCCCTGATGAACAGGCCATACACGGAGACTCGGAGGATAGTATTTATCTTCTGCTCTCCGAGTAAGAGGAGAGCCTCGGCAAGAAGGATTTCATCGTGCCTGAGGAGCTTCTCGAGCAGGAGCGCTTCAAACGCTGGCTAATAGCCACTGCAAGGAGCCTCAGAAAGAAGCAGCTGCAGCTTCAAGCAGACAAAGATCTGCTCAATGATAGATGGAACGAAGTCCTGACCGCCGAAGAATATGGCCTTAGTGGCCCAGCCAAAAGCTACCCGAAGCGTAGATTTCTACCTCAGTGTGACGACAAGGCGCTGGAACCCATACGATCATCGCACAATGCGGCAGGTCGACCACAACTTGGTACGGATAAAGCGGCAACTCAAGCCGAACACCAGACCGCCCCACCTCGTCGTAAAGGCAAGAGTAAAATGACTCGGGGTTGCACGTACGACCCTCGACAGGACTTGGACAATAGAGTAGGACATGCAAGATCGATCTATGGATCGCGAGGACGCGCCTCGACACGCGACGACGGCTACCTATTCAGACGTGACAACCCTAGCAATGCCCGGGCCGAAAACCGCAAATGGACTCCATTAGAGGTACATCGCAGTGTGGCCCAACATAGAGGCGCCGCACACCCTCTCTGCTTCACTGACGAAGTAATGGAGCATGAATTCCCAGACGGGTTCAAACCTATGAATATCGAATCATACGACAGAACAACGAATCCCGCGGTATGGATCGAGGACTTCCTCCTCCATATCCTCATGGCCCGCGGAGATGACCTTCATGCCATCAAATACCTACCACCAAAACTCAAAGGACCAGCTCTATACTAGTTAAACAGTTTGCCGAAAAATTCTATTGGCAGCTGGGAAGATTTGGAAGACGCCTTTCGCGCCAACTTCCAAGGAACATATGTCCGGTCACCGGACTCCCATGACTTAAGTCACATTGTCCAGCAGCCCGGAGAGTCAGCCCGGAAGCTCTGGACTAGGTTCTTTGTTAAAAAGAACCAAATCGTCGACTGTCCGGATGCGCAAGCCCTTACGGCCTTCAAACACAGCGTCCGGGATGAATGGCTTGCACGCCACCTCGGTCAAGAAGGACCTAGATCCATGACAACCCTTACCGATCTAATGACCCGCTTTTGCACCGGAGAAGACAGCTGGCTCGCTCGTAGAAGCAACAGCGGCAACGACTCGGGCACTTCCGAAATCTGTGACGGTAATGTCAAGCCACGACGAAGCAAACAGACTAGTCACAATGATAATGAAAGATCACGCGACACAGCGGTCAACGCCGGATTCAACAATCCCATGCCCGGTCAACGGAAAAAGCCATTCAAGGCAAACAAAGACGGACCATCCAACCTAGACAAGATACTGGACTGACCCTGCCAGATTCACGGCCACCCCGATAAACCAGCTAATCATACCAACAGAAGCTGTTGGGTCTTCAAGTAGGCCGGCAAGCTCAACGCCGAACATAAGGGAAGGGGGCCGCCAGGCAATAGGGACGACAGAGTGGTTCACCAGCCAAATACCCGGGGGCAAAAGCAATTTCCCCCCAAGGATCATCAATCCCGTATCAGAAATAGCAGTTCGGCTTCCGCTGCCCACCTCATATACCCGCCAAATATGTACCGCGCATACATCACTACGCACTTAAGATACCATGGGCATTAGCGGACGCACAATACGGACAAGCCTGCAAGCACCCCCATAACATTTTTATCTACTTTCCTTTTTTCTTTCTTCATTATCTCTTGAAAACAGGTGGCGCAAAGGACAAACATCTAAAACTGACTCCATCGGAGTTCGGATCCGTACACTCACCTACGGGGCTACTTCCGTCAAGGATTCCCCTTGCCGAGGACAGGCGGCGCAGACGTGCGACAGGAGGTCCAAAATAACTTTTTGTAGACCGCACTCTTTTTTGAACCTGTAACAGGCCTTTTTCATGCGCCTTCGACCCCGGGCATATCAAATAGCCAGAGTTGTGGCCTTTATACATATATCAAGTAATCATTGGCATATCGCTTAGGTCCCAGTAAACATTATCCGAATTAATCATCCATGTCTTTCCGCAAATGAATATGCCTCTTATGGTTGTTTCATAGATATACCCCGGCTTAACCTGCCAGGGGCTTGGTACGGGAACAAATGAGTGGCCAACAAAGTCCGAACATCTTTTACAGTGTACTTCAGCGTCGCGAGTTTGGGCTTATATGCATCAGCTCCGAATCATGTCTTGGGTCAATGGTTGGGTTGCGGGCTCCTGTGTTTGCTACCCTACGTTTTTCTCTATCGGCTAGGGTAGTAAAGGGAGAACTATTGCGATTGTGCTTCAAGTTCATCTGGTCAAGAACCTCAGTAGAGAAAGCCGAAAACCGACTATCATGATGCTGTGCGAGCTGGTCAACCACTCGATGACTTATCAGAATCTGTCACGATTCCCTCCGCATCACACGAAGGACCTTTTTTCAGGTCATATATGTAACACACTATATTGGAATAAGCCGTATACATAACAGGGGCTATATCATAGCCCCCCTATAAAACTCCTATGGCTAAGTGAAAGTGTTAACGCCCTATAGTCTGATTGCCTGGTTCGCCGCATTATCACCTCCTTCATGGACCAAGCCGTTGGATCAAGAGTGATTAAATGCTTTTCCGAACACCCCCATACTTCCTACGAGGGGGCTGAAGCTGACGACTGGAAAACTTTTAGATTATATTAAAACGGCCGCACAGGAGGAACACAAGCTTTCAAGCAAAACAAAAAAAATAGTTTAACTATAAAATTGTCTTCTACAATTCTCATACACCTCACTCGAACACTATGTCTTTCGAGCATTGACCCTCTATCAAGCGGGCGGCCTCTAGGACGTCTTCAAAATAATGCTTCGGTTCGTAACGGTCCTTGCCCTTGGGTGGACTCTTCGCCACAACATTGATGGCCTTCATCTTCCCCCAGAATGTCTTGTCTCGGGCAAAGGCCATCTGTGCACCCTCAATGCACACTGACCACTTCACAGCGTTGATACGTGGAACCGCATCAACAAGCCGCTGCACCAAGCCGAAGTAGCTATTCGTAACAGGTTCAGTTGGCCACAACCGGATTATGACATTCTTCATGGAAGCGCCGGATATCCTATGAAGCTCGGCCCATTGAGACATATGTTCATTCAGCAACAGAGGGCGCTTCGACGCGCCAAATTGTGACCAGAAAAGCTTCTCTGTTGCATACCCCTCTCTCGCCTGGTAAAACTGCGACACATTAGAAGAACTCTTCGGCAAGTCTAAAAGCTCGTTTGGAGAACTCCACACTTGATTAAGTTGAGCATAGTTCGGATAGCCGAACTTAGTCTGTAGCAAAAAGGGCTTACTAGCCCCAATCTCCCTAGCTTGCCAAATCTCCTCACGGGCTGCTCTAGATTTGGACCACGCTTCTTCCGCCTCTTGCAAGGCCTTGTCAAGCTCAGCCATTTTGTCTTTATTCTCCATCTCTAGGAATTCACAGCGGCTAGTAGCATTTTTCAGTTTGAGCGCTATCGTGGATATTTTCTCCTCATCTTGGTGGCGAGCAGGTTCTTCGGCCTTCAACTCGGCCGATGCCTCTTCATCTGCCGCATTACTAAACCAGGCCTGCTCCTTGGCCTGGGCAAGCTCCGCCCAAAGAATCTCAACGGCGGCGGCACCATCTGCAGCCATGCATATTCCAGTATGCAACTTTCAGCAAAACACTTATATTACAAACCCGTATATGTGAGGATTGCTTCGAATACATACCATGCGACTTATCAAGACACCAATTGATAAGCCCGATATCATTATCCGCCTCATCAATCTTGTGTTGTAAATCCGCAACCTCTACAGTCCGGGCAGTTTCCGATGAGGTCACGGCCTGTGTTCCAATTAATCATATTATTTCCTAGGCATATCTTTTGATCCTCCGATCGCCTCCCTCAGGAAGCCAATCAGAGTCTCAGGGGCTACTATATATACACAGGTGTATTTCATGAATAAAACACAATTTCACATATTACAGTACAAACCTCGAAGCCTCTTAGTAGGCTCGCAAAGGCCTCATTCAACCCGCTCTTCATGGACAGGACCTTTTTAACTACCATGCACATCAAGGTACGATGTTCCTCTGAGACAGACACCTATTCTCTCTTATTTTAACAGCTGCAACATGTTCGTCAAGATATCCGGCACCTCCGGGTCTCCGGAGGCTGCCGTAGGAGTATGGCACCCTTTGAAGGGATCCGTTTATTCGTATCCGGCTGTATACCGGATTGTTTGGGGCCTTCACTATTGGTCCCCGGGCCCTGGGCCACCGAAGTATCACCTTCGGGTAATGTCTTCATCATCCCTTGCACCACCTGTTGGTTGATATGTCCATTTTGCATCATGCTTTTATATCGATATTTATTGCATTATGGGCTGTTATTACCCATTATGTCACAATACTTATGCCTATTCTCTCTTATTTTACAAGGTTTACATAAAGAGGGAGAATGCCGGCAGGTGGGATTCTGGCCTGGAAAAGGAGCAAATATTAGAGACCTATTCTGCACAGCTCCAAAAGTCCTGATACTTCATGGAAGTCATTTTTCAGAATATATAAAAAATACTGAGCGCAAGAAGTTCACCAGGGGGCCACACCCTGCCCACGAGAGTGGGGGCGCGCCCTACCCCTGGGCGCACCCCCCTACCTCGTGGCCCCCTGGTGGCCCTCCGATGGCCATCTTCTGCTATATGGAGTCTTTCGATGAGGAAAAAATGATAAGCCATCTTTCCGGGCGAGACTCCGCCGCCACGAGGCGGAACCTTGGCGGAACCAATCTAGTGCTTCGGCGGAGCTGTTCTATCAGGGAAACTTCCCTCCGGGAGGGGGAAATCATCGCCATCGTCATCACCAACGCTCCTCTCATCAGGAGAGGGCAATCTCCATCAACATCTTCACCAGCACCATCTCCTCTCAAAACCCTAGTTCATCTCTTGTATCTAATTCTTGTCTCTAAGCCTGGGATTGGTACCTGTGGGTTGCTAGTAGTGTTAATTACTCCTTGTAGTTGATGCTAGTTGGTTTACTTGGTGGAAGATCATATGTTCAGATCCTATATGCATATTAATAACCCTCTGATTATGAACATGAATATGCTTTGTGAGTAGTTACGTTTGTTCCTGAGGACATGGGAGAAGTCTTGCTATTAGTAGTTATGTGAATTTGGTATTCGTTCGATATTTTGATGAGATGTATGTTGTCTCCCCTCTAGTGGTGTTATGTGAACGTCGACTACATAACACTTCACCATTATTTGGGCCTAGAGGAAGGCATTGGGAAGCAATAAGTAGATGATGGCTTGCTAGAGTGACAGAAGCTTAAACCCAAGTTTATGCGTTGCTTCGTAAGGGGCTGATTTGGATCCACATGTTTCATGCTATGGTTGGGTTTACCTTAATACTTTTGTTGTTGTTGCAGATGCTTGCAATAGAGTTTAATCACAAGTGGGATGCTTGTCCATGTAAGGACAACACCCAAGCACCGGTCCACCCACATACCAAATTATCAAAGTACCGAACGCGAATCATATGATCGTGATGAAACCTAGCTTGACGATAATTCCCATGTGTCCTCGGGAGCGCTTTTCTCTATATAAGAGTTTGTCCAGGCTTGTCCTTTGCTACAAAAAGGATTGGGCCACCTTGCTGCACTTTATTTACTTTTGTTACTTGTTACTCGTTACAAATTATCCTATCACAAAACTATCTGTTACCTATTATTTCAGTGCTTGCAGAGAATACCTTGCTGAAAACCGCTTATCATTTCCTTATGCTCATCGTTGGGTTCGACACTCTTACTTATCGAATGGACTACGATAGATCCCCTACACTTGTGGGTCATCAAGACTCTTTTCTGGCGCCGTTGCCGGGGAGGTTAGTGCTTGAAGGTATATCTTTAGATCTTGCAATCTAATCTTTTTGTTTCTTGTTTTATCACTAGTTTAGTTCATAAAAGAAAACTACAAAAATGGAATTGAGTTTGCCTCATACGCTTCATATTTTTAATATCTTTCGTGAGTATGATGGAAAGGAAAATTTTGCCAAAGTGTTAGAAGAAGAATGCATTAAAATGTTTGGCACTAAATCTTTGAATGATGAGCAAGATTGCAATGTTGTTAGTATGAATTCCTTGAATATCCATGATGCTAATGATATGCAAAGCCACAAGATTGGGGAAGCTATATCTGATGAAGATGATATTTTTTGTCCCCCAAGTTTTGATGAGAAAATTTATTATGATGAAAGCATGCCTCCTATTTATGATGATTATATTGATGAAAGTGGATTTGGAGAGGTCATGACTTTTTTTGTGATGAATCCACTATTCCGGAAGAGGTTCCAATTGATTATGAGAACGAAGTTGCTATCTATGATGATTATTGTGATGACTTGTATGCTATAAAGAATAAGGATATCCATTAAACTTGTCATCATGATTTTAGTTTTCAATTGGACTATGCCTCACATGATAATTATTTTGTTGAGTTTGCTCCCACTATTTTTAGTGAGAAGAATTTTGGTTATGTGGAGAGTAATAAAAATTGTATGCTTGTGCATCATGAAAATATTGCTTTATATGATAGTTATATTGTTGAATTCATTCATGATGCTACTAAAAATTATTATGAGAGAGGAACATATCATTGTAATAATTGCAATAATATCAAGTTTCCTCTCTACATGTTGAAAATCTTGAAGCTATGCTTATTTTGCCTTCCTATGCTAGTTGATTATTGTTCCCATAAGTTGTTTGCTCACTAAATCCCTATGCATAGGAAGTGGGTTAGACTTAAATGCGCTAGTCATATTATTCATGATGCTCTCTTTATGTTTCTATTCTTATCCTTTATGTGAGCATGATTGAAATCATCATACCTAGCTAGGGGCGTTAAACGTTAGCGCTTATTGGGAGGCAACCCAATTTTATTCCTTTATTTTTGCTCCTGTTTAGAAATAAATAATTATCTAGCCTCTGTTATTATTGAGTTTTATGTTTTAATTAGTGTTTGTTCCAAGTAGAACCATTGGGAAGACTTGGGGAGAGTCTTGTTGATCTTGCTGTAAACAACAGAAACTTTAGCGCTCACGAGATTTTCTGCCATTTTTTATTGGAGAGCGATATTTAGTTAATTTTTTTTGAAGATGATTAATAGATAAATTCCTCACGTCTAGAAATTTATTTTAGAATTTTTGGGGTTCCAGAAGTTTGCGTTAGTTACAGACTACTACAGACTATTCTGTTTTTGACAGATTCTGTTTTTCATGTGTTATTTGCTTATTCCGATGAATCTATGGCTAGTAAAATATTTTATAAACCATAGAGAAGTTGGAATAAAGTAGGTTTAACACCAATATAAATAAATAATGAGTTCATTACAGTAACTTGAAGTGGTGTTTTGTTTTCTTTCGCTAACGGAGCTTACGAGTTTTCTGTTAAGTTTTGTGTTGTAAAGTGTTCAAGTTTTGGGTAAAGATTCGATGGACTATGGAATAAGGAGTGGCAAGAGCCTAAGCTTAGGGATGACCAAGGCACCCCAAGGTAATATTCAAGTACAATCAAAATCCTAAGCTTGGGGATGCCCCGGAAGGCATCCCTTCTTTTGTCTTCGTTCATCGGCAACTTTACTTGGAGCTATATTATTATTCACCACATGATATGTGTTTTGTTTGGAGCCTCATTTTATTTTTTTGCTTGTTGTTTGAATAAAATACCAATATCTAAAATTATTAAATGTTATAGAGTCTTCACATGGTTTCATAATTATTCGACTACTCATTGATCTTCACTTATATCATTTGGAGTAGTTTGTCATTTCCTCTAGTGCTTCACTTATATCTTTTTAGAGCACGGTGGTGGTTTTATTTTATAGAAATAATTGATCTCTCATGCTTCACTTATATTATTTTGAGAGTCTTTAGAACAGCATGGTAGTTTCTTTGGTTATGAAACTAGTCCTAATATGATGGGCATCCAAGAGGGATATAATAAAAACTTTCACATAGGGTGCATTGAATACTAAGACAAGTTCGATACTTGATAATTGTTTTGAGATATGGAGATGGTGATATTAGAATCATGCTAGTTGAGTAGTTGTGAATTTGAGAAATTCTTGTATTGATGTTTGTGATTCCCGCAGCATGCACGTATGGTGAACCGTTATGTTAAGAAGTCGAAGCATGATGTATTTATTGATTGTCCTCCTTATGAGTGGCGCTCGGGGACGAGCGATGGTCTTTTCCTACCAATCTACCCCCCTAGGAGCATGCGCGTAGTACTTTGTTTCGATAACTAATTAGATTTTTGCAATAAGTATGTGAGTTCTTTATGACTAATGTTGAGTCCATGGATTATACACACTCTCACCCTTCCACCATTGCTAGCCTCTCTTGTATCGCGCAACTTTCGCCCATACCTTAAACCCACCATATATCTTCCTCAAAACAGCCACCATACCTACCTATCATGGCATTTCCATAGCCATTCCGAGATATATTGCCATGCAACTTTCCACCGTTCCGTTTATTATGACACGCTTCATCATTGTCATATTGCTTGCATGATCATGTAGTTGACATTGTATTTGTGGCAAAGCCACCGTTCATAATTCTTTCATACATGTCACTCATGAGTCATTGCACATCCTAGTACACCACCGGAGGCATTCATATAGAGTCATACTTTGTTCTAGTATCGAGTTGTAAATAAATAGAAGTGTGATGATCAGCAATAATAGAGCATTGTCGCAAAAAAAAAGAGAGAAAGACCAAAAAAGGGAAGGCCCAAAAAAAGAGAGAAAAGAGCTTGATGTCTACTACACAACCTTCTTGTAGACGTTGTTGGGCCTCCAAGTGCAGAGGTTTGTAGGACAGTAGCAAATTACCCTCAAGTGGATGACCTAAGGTTTATCTATCCGTAGGAGGCGTAGGATGAATATGGTCTCTCTCACGCAACCCTGCAACCAAATAACAAAGAGTCTCTTGTGTCCCCAACACACCCAATACAATGGTAAATTGTATAGGTGCACTAGTTCGATGAAGAGATGGTGATACAAGTGCAATATGGATAGTAGATATAGGTTTTTGTAATCTGAAAATATAAAAACAGCAAGGTAAGTAATGATAAAAGTGAGCACAAACGGTATTGCAATGCGTTGAAACAAGGCCTAGGGTTCATACTTTCACTATTGCAAGTTCTCTCAACAATAATAACATAACTAGATCATATAACTATCCCTCAACATGCAACAAAGAGTCACTCCAAAGTCACTAATAGAGGAGAACAAACAAAGAGATTATGGTAGGGTACGAAACCACCTCAAAGTTATTCTTTCCAATCAATCCGTTGGGCTATTCCTATAAGTGTCACAAACAGCCCTAGAGTAGATACTAGAATAACACCTTAAGACACAAATCAACCAAAACCCTCATGTCACCTAGATACTGCAATGTCACCTCAAGTATCCATGGGTATGATTAATAGATATGCATCACACAATCTCAGATTCATCTATTCAACCAACACATAGAACCTCAAAGAGTGCCACAAAGTTTCTACCAGAGAGTCAAGACTAAAACGTCTGCCAACTCCTAGGCACAGGTTCATGGGCGGAACCCGCAAGTTGACCACCAAAACATACATCAAGTGGTTCAATAGAATACCCCATTGTCACCATGAGTATCCCACGCAAGACATACATCAAGTGTTCTCAAATCCTTAAATACTCAATCCGATAAGATAACTTCAAAGGGAAAACTCAATCCATTACAAGAGAGTAGATGGGGAGAAACATCATAGGATCCAAATATAATAGCAAAGCTCGCGATACATCAAGATCGTATCACCTCAAGAACACGAGAGAGAGAGAGAGAGATCAAACACATAGCTACTGGTACATACCCTTAGCCCCGAGGGAGAACTACTCCCTCCTCATCATGGAGAGCGCCGGGATGATCAAGAAGGCCACCGAAGAGGGATTCCCCCTCCGGCAGGGTGCCGGAATGGGTCTAGATTGGTTTTCGGTGGCTACGCAGGCTTCTGGCAGCAGAACTCCAGATCTATTGTGCTCCCACAAGTTTTTAGGGTATATGGATATATATAGGAGGAAGAAATACGCCAGGGGAGCCACGAGGGCCCCACAAGGGTGGAGGGCGCGCCCCCCTACCTCGTGCCTTCCTTGTTGCTTCCCTTACGTACACCCCAAGTGTTCTGGATTGCTTCCGTTCCAAAAACAAAGTTCCGTGAAGTTTCAGGTCAATTTGACTCCGTTTGATTTTCCCTTTCTGCGATACTCTAAAAGAAGGAAAAAGCAGAAACTGGCACTAGGCTCTGGGTTAATAGGTTAGTCCCAAAAATCATATAAAACAGGATATAAATGCATACAAAACATCCAAGGTTGATAATACAATAGCATGGAACAATCAAAAATTATGGATACATTGGAGACGTATTAGCATCCCCATGCTTAATTCCTGCTCGTCCTCGAGTAGGTAAATGATAAAAACAGAATTTTTGATGTGGAATGCTAGCTAACATATTTCTCTAAGTAATTCTTATTTATTGTGGCAAGAATATTCAGATCCATAAGATTCAAGACAAAAGTTTAATATTGACATAGAAATAATAATACTTCAAGCATACTAACTAAGCAATTATGTCTCTTCAAAATAACATGGCCAAAGAAAGTTATCCCTACAAAATCATATAGTCTGGCTATGCTCCATCTTCACCACACAACGTATTCAAATCATGCACAACCCCGATGACAAGCCATGCAATTGTTTCATATTGTTGATGTTCTCAAACTTTTTCAATCTTTACACAATATATAAGCGTGAGCCATGGATATACACTATAGGTGGAATAGAATGGTGGTTGTGGAGAAGACAAAAAGGAGAAGATAGTCTCACATCAACTAGGCTTATCAACGGGCTATGGAGATGCCCATTAATATATATCAATGTGAGTGAGTATGTATTGCCATGCAACAGATGCACTAGAGCTATAAATGCATGAAAGCTCAACAAAAGAAACTAAGCGGGTGTGTATCCAACTTGCTTGCTCACGAAGACCTAGGGCATTTGAGGAAGCCCATTGTTGGAACATACAAGCGAAGTTCTATAATGAAAATTTCCCATGAGTATATGAAAGTGACATCATAGGAGACTCTCTATCATGAAGATCATGGTGCTACTTTGAAGCACAAGTATGGAAAAAGGATAGTAGCATTTCCCTTTTTTATTTTCTCTTTTTTGGGCCTTACCTTTTTTTGGCATTTCTCTTTTTTTGGGGGGACAATGCTCTATTATTGATGATCATCACACTTCTATTTATTTACACACTACAAGAATCAGCTACTTTGCCGTCCGCCACGGCGGACGGCAAAGGCATGAATGGCGGACGGCAAAGGTCTTTGCCGTCCGCCACGGACGGCAAAAGTAGACAGCAAAGAAAGGGCCGGTAAAGAGCTACTTTGCCGTCTGCTTTTTGAAGCGGACGGCAAAGCGGCCTTTGCCATCAGCGGCTGAAGGCAAAGGGCATGGCTCTTTGCCATCTGCTGGCAGACGACAAAGACTGCAGCCTCTTTGCCATCTGTTGGCAGATGGCAAAGAGACCAAATTGGCATTAATTCTGTTTCTTCTTATATCCATTCATTTTCATAGAAAATCAAACACACACACACATACATATATATATGTATGACCAATATAGGATATCCAACACATGTTACCAATAGTAGCAAGTTTCATCCATACATATACATAGTTTCATCAATATTACACAGTTTCATCCATAGGTAGCAAGTTTCACAAAGTAAAAAACAAAAACTAAAGACAAGCACTCCATATCTGAAATTACAAGAAATGACCTAAAACTAAATATCTATTTTCCTAGGCAGCACACACTTGACCACCATAGCAGCTTGCCGGACCGTTGTATCTGTGGAGCACAAAACAACAGTCAGCCTGATTAGAAATTTTAAGGAGAGCAGTGCTAGTTTAAGAGTTATGAACAGATATAAATGGTGCGTAAATTCCTATTATTCAACAAACATAAGTTATTTCCAAGTGAAACACGGGGCAATGTTATCCACTTCAAAACAGAACAAAACACATAGGTACACACATTGTCAAGTTTTTTCCACAAATGAGTTACTGATTGAGTTCAAGAAATGACCAAGGGCCTAATTGGTTCACAGGAACTAAAAACTCATAAATAGGGAAATCACTGGGTTGCAATGTCATGCCATCTCTTGATACTATATGTTCGACAGGATGTTTGAGTGCATCATAGAAAACCATAGGAGTTTTTCAAGGCCGCTTTTTACAATCATATGGAATAATTTGAAGCGGAGAGGCCCCAAAAGGGGAAATCATGTTGTGTGGGAAAAGAGAATACCATTCACCGTAATGAAAAATATAGCATGCCAGAATCACTATTCTAGAGCACATATCCGTACCAAAACATTTATAGTGTTTCCAACTCTTCTAAGCATGTTAGAACACTATGAGGACAATCAAATTGAGTTATCTAAGCAATTTGACAATCAAATGGAGTTAACACGGGCCCCAAGGTTAGGGATTTAGTGACGGCAACAGTCTGCCAGCCGGCTTCCTCAATAGAAGGGACAGACCCAGTGCTAGAAGCAGAACAAGAACGTTGATACACAAGATAAGCACAAGCCCTTGAGAGCAGTCTGCTTGGCAGAACAATTAATTAACCTCTAGAAGCAGAAGAAGCACATTGATAGACAAGTTATTATGAAGAACCAACCTTGAGAGCGGTCTGCTTGCGCAAGATATCATTGGACTTGAACACGACTGCGGCAATCCAGATCATGACGAAGAAACCTACACAATATAAACTCAATTGGAATGAGGAACTCGCCATCATCTTCTGACCAAGAGGCATCAAGTACCTAGACAAAAAAGTAAGAGCACAATAAGATACAATGTACGCCGGTGGACATGTTTAACAGCAAGAAAACTGCCCTATGAATAGCATAGTTAAATGTGATTCCTCCTAGTAGTATGTGTTCTATTATTCATAGTGATGAGAGCCCGAGACTATGCCAATAATGTCCAGAAAGAAAAGGCCTCCAAAATGTAGCATTATTTCAGTATCAAGATTTTCTTTTTGGAAATAGGTTTATCCAAGGAGCGTTGACCTACGTCACATACTGTAATACATGCACTTCATTTGTTTTTAAGAAACTTGAGATTACTGCTGGTGCTAAAACAAAGCCCACCAAAATCCTCTTTCAGCTAAAATACCAATTCACGTACTAGCTAGCATCACTAGTTAAGCAAACAGATTTATCACTTGTAGCAGCGCTGACCAAATTGCCACGGCAGCAGAACCCCAGCCATATGAGTACCCTGTCTTAAATCTAGACTATACCAATTGTGCAACTGACATTGAGATTTCACAGGGCGGGCGCAGCAGAACAGCAAGTGCTATACCTTCACATTGGGGTCCCTGAGGTTGGTGTGCAGCCACTCGGCGGACACAACAGGCTCGGTCCGCGGCACCGCGCGGACGACGCCCGACGCAGCGTTGGTGGCGGCGGCCTTCGAGACGGCCGACGACATGGCATTGAAGCACGCGGTGATCCCGAACCATGTCATCGACGGCGACAGCGACGCCCCGCACCCGACCTCTGTCGTGCGCGCCCATCCGACCCTGCCCTACAAGTTTCCAAGAAAATTATGACAGCCTCAACAAGTACTGAACGAAAAGAAGATCTGACGACTACTCCCTCTGTCTCATAATATACAGAAACATCAGAAACTTGTGTACCTTCCAAATGGACCAAACACTTTGTTGATCGCTTGGAGAAAATATATGCTTTGAGGAAGAAGAATTGTTGTCGCGCTACCTACGTAAGAAGGTTGCCGTATAAGTAATCAGGTTGATCATGAGCTTGACACTAAGCAGTTACAGAAAATAGTAGAGATGAAGCAAGCAACAATATTTACTTCCGGGATATTATCAGCGGATCCATGAGATGGTCAGGCTTTGAACCCTCTGCTGCCCACAAGTATCAGTATCAAAATGACCTTGCCCAGGTAGTGTACCACCACATATTAGCATGAGCTCGTCCAAATACAAGACACGGTGAGGACTGAAGAACAACGAGACTGCAAACAGAATTAGCATTGCAGGAACCGCGGAGCACAGGCAACGCAATCGACAGTACTGAGCCACAGACAGAGCAAGCGAGCAGGCACGGAAAAAATAGGGCGGAGGAGCGGGACTCACGCGCGCTCGAGCTCGTCGGGATCGGGATCTTCGGCTGCGGCCGCGGCGAGCCAGAGCAGCGCCACCGCGCAGATCCCTGGGGCCCACCGGGGCCCCATCCCCGCCTCCCGGCCGGCCTCAGATCACCCATGGCGGGCGGGGCGCAGAGGAGCTCGGTGCTCGGCTCCCATGGCGGCGGCGGATCTCGAGGTCGGGGCGACCGGCGACGAGGCTTCCGCGGCGGGGCGGCGAGCTTGTGGGGAGGTGGCGGCGTGCGACGCGGCGCAGGCGGCAGCGCGAGGCGGCGGGGCTCCTAGGGTCCGTTGAGGTGGCAGCACGCACCGGCGGGCGGAGGTGAGGTGGCGCAGCGGCGCGGGGTTGGGAGGCTCTCGGCTGTGGGGCGGGCGTCGTCGAATCCCGCCGGAGCTCGCCGGAATCGGCCGGCGTAGCTTCTCGCGGGAGGGAGAGGGAGAGACGAGCGGGAGAGAGAGAGGGGTGGGGCAGAGAGATAGGGGCGAAGAGAGAGAGGGGATAGATATAGAGGAGGTGGGGCAACGTTTTTTTTTACCTGCAAAAAAAAAGATATCCCCCTCTTTGCCGTCCGCCAACAGATGGCAAAGAATCTTTGCCGTCCGCCAGCAGATGGCAAAGAGTGGGATTGGACCGTTGCAGTATATTGGCATCCGGTGGCACCTCTTTGCCGTCCGCTGACAGATGGCAAAGATTCTTTGCCATCTGCCAGCAGACGGCAAAGAAATGACAGATGGCAAAGACCTTCTTTGCCGTCTGCCAGTTCTTTGCCGTCTGTTGTTTGGTAGCTGATGGCAAAGACCTTCTTTGTCGTCCGCAAGCAGACGGCAAAGAACTGGCAGACGGCAAAATCCCTGATTCCAGTAGTGACAACTCAATGATTACAAATCGATAGTAGAACAAAGTATGACTCTATATGAATGACTCCGTCGGTGTACCGGGATGTGCAATGACTCATGAGTGACATGTATGAAAGAATTATGGACGGTGGCTTTGCCACAAATACAATGTCAACTACATGATCATGCAAGCAATATGACAATGATGAAGCGTGTCATAATAAACGGAACGGCGGAAAGCTGCATGGCAATATATCTCGGAATGGCTATGGAAATGCCATAATAGGTAGGTATGGTGGCTGTTTTGAGGAAGATATATGGTGGGTTTAAGGTACCGGCGAAAGTTGCACGATACAAGAGAGGCTAGCAATGGTGGAAGGGTGAGAGTGTGTATAATCCATGGACTCAACATTAGTCATAAATAACTCACATACTTATTGCAAAAATCTATTAGTTATCGAAAAAAAGTACTACACGCATGCTCCTAGGGGGATAGATTGGTAGGAAAAGACCATCGCTCGTCCCCAACCACCACTCATAAGGACGACAATCAATAAATACATCATGCTCCGACTTCTTAACATAACGGTTCACGATACGTGCATGCTACAGGAATCACAAACTTCAACACAAGAATTTATCAAATTCACAACTACTCAACTAGCATGACTCTAATATCACCATTCCCATATCTCAAAACAATTATCAAGTATCAAACTTCTCTTAGTATTCAATGCACTCTATATGAAAGTTTTTATTATATCCCTCTTGGATGCCCATCATATTAGGACTAGTTTCATAACCAAAGCAAACTACCATGATGTCCTAAAGACTCTCAAAATAATATAAGCAATTATTTCTATAAAATAAAACAACCACCGTGCTCTAAAAAGATATAAGTGAAGCACTAGAGCAAATGACAAACTACTCCAAAAGATATATGTGAAGATCAATGAGTAGTCGAATAATTATGCAACCATGTGAAGACTCTCTAACATTTAATAATTTCATATCTTGGTATTTTTTTCAAACAGCAAGCAAAACAAAATAAAATGACGCTCCAAGCAAAACACATATCATGTGGTGAATAAAAATATAGCTCCAAGTAAAGTTACCGATGAACGAAGACGAAAGAGGGGATGCCTTCCGGGGCATCACCAAGCTTAGGCTTTTGGTTGTCCTTGAATATTACCTTGGGGTGCCTTGGGCATACCCAAGATTAGGCTCTTGCTACTCCTTATTCCATAGTCCATCGAATCTCTACCCAAAACTTGAAAACTTCACAACACAAAACTTAACAGAAAACTCGTAAGCACCGTTAGCGAAAGAAAACAAAACACCACTTCAAGTTACTGTAATGAAATCATTATTTATTTATATTGGTGTTAAACCTACTGTATTCCAACTTCTCTATGGTTTATAAAATGTTTTACTAGCCATAGATTCATCAAAATAAGCAAACAACACACGAAAAACAGAATCTGTCAAAAACAGAATAGTCTGTAGTAATCTGTAACTAACGCAAACTTCTGGAACCCAAAAAATTCTAAAATAAATTGCTGGACGTTACGAATTTATCTATTAATCGTCTGCAAAAAGAATTAACTAAATATAACTCTCCAATAAAACATGGCAGCAAATCTCGTGAGCGCTAAAGTTTCTTTTTTTTACAGCATGATCAACAAGACTTTCCCCAAGTCTTCCCAACGGTTCTACTTGGCACAAACACTAACTAAAACATAAAAACTCAATAATAATAGAGGCTAGATAAATTATTTATTGCTAAATAGGAGCAAAAAGCAAGTAATAAAATAGGGTTACCTCCCAATAAGCACTAACGTTTAACGCCCCTAGCTAGGCATGATGATTTCAATGATGCTCACATAAAGGATAAGAATAGAAACATAAAGAGAGCATCATGAAGAATATGACTAGCACATTTAAGTCAAACCCACTTCCTATGCATAGGGATTTGTGAGCAAACAACTTATGGGAACAATAATCAACTAGCATAGGAAGGCAAAATAAGCATAGCTTCAAGATTTTTTTTTGACTGTACACAGTAGGGCAAAACCCCACTGCAATTTTTATATTATTAAAAAAAGAGAGTGCAAATATACAAGGCTTGAGATAATCCCCAAAGAAGGAGAACTAGCCTAAAAAACAGCCAACAACTAGAAAAAATCTAAAGAAACTAAAAAAACTACAAAAAATTACAGGACAAGGGTGTCCAACCAGGAAGAGAAAGAAGCTGAAAACTTCTCCTTAATTCTGAATTTGAGCAGGTGCAGTTCTGAGAGGAAGATGAATTTCCATCTATCAATGCTGGTTGGAATGTTATTGAAAATCTTATCATTCCTGACTATCCAAATGGCCCAAGCTGCAATGATAATGATCTCCATGAAAAAAGGTTGATGTATGTTGCTCCTTAAGTCTGGAATGGCTTCCATGATGGAGAGGTTCCTTTGTCTGTTAGGGCAGAGAATATCCCAGCAAGCAGAAGCAAAAGGGCAGGTCCAAAAGAGGTGTTGAAGTGTTTCATCCTGCTGGTAGTTGAGAGTAGCACAATTATAGTTGTCAAGATGAAAAGTTTTCCTTCGTAGCAGATTCCTGGTATTGAGTCTATCATGAAGAAGTATCCAAAAGAAGACCTTGTGTTTTGGCTGGGCAGAACATTTCCAAATCCAGTTGAACTGTGATGGTACAATTTTTACACCTATCAAAATTTTGTATAGTTTAGCCATTGAAAAAATATTATTTCCCCACATATAACTCCAAGTATCCAAGTGCTCATTGGATGCAGAACTTCTGAGGGTATCACAAATCTCTTCCATCAGCTCAAATTCCAGAAAAGCCTCCTGAGTCAGTGGTAGGTGAAATAAATCTTCCAAATATTCAAACGTAAGAACATTTTGCACTGAAAGATTCTGATCTCTGACAAAGGAGTAAAGATGAGGGAATAATTGGTTCAGGCAAGTAGTGTGCCAGAGGTCAGACCAAAACAGAGCAGATTTCCCATCACGAATTGTGCATCTTGCCATGGATTTGTAACTATCAGTGAGCCTCAGGTTACATTTCCACCAGAAAGACCCTTCCCATTTTTGTCCTGGTAAGATGCCATTGTCATAATAAGCCTCCCAAATGAGATTGACCCATGGGATGTTTTCTCTATTGTAGAATTTGTGGAGGTTTTTGAGCAGAAGGGCTTGGTTTTGAACAAAGATATTCATAACTCCAAGGCCACCCTGAATTTTGGGCCTACAAACAGTGGACCAAGCTACCAAAGCTAGTCTGTGATCCTCCAAATCTGGTCCCCTCCAAAGACAATGTCTCAAGTATTTGTTAACCTGGTTTTTGATAGTTATAGGAACATCCAGACAGCCCATGAAGTATATAAGAAGTGAATTTAGCACTGACTTGACCAGCAGTAATCTTCTAGCAAGAGTCATAAAAGAAGATAGTCCCACCAGTTTTTTTGCAATTCGGCTCACTAAAGGCAAACACTGTTCCACTGTTGGTTTTTGAAGCCCTAAAGGCATGCCCAGGTAAGTGAAGGGGAACGATCCTTTCAAACAGTTCAATGTACCCGTCAAAATTTCCATTTTTTCATCACTCACATTGATTGGTATCAGGTTTAATTTGCTATAGTTGACCTTTAATCTAGTAGCATTTGCAAATGTGTGAAGTAGGGCTTTAAGACAATGGAGTTGTGGGGCATCAACTTGCATGAGAATCAGGGTGCCATCTGCATACTGAACTATGGGAAAATCTGGACATGACTGTACTTGCAAAGGTGGGGTGAGAAGACCCAAGTTCATTGCTCTGTTCATGATTGACTGAAGGAGGTCTGCAGCCAACACAAAAAGAAGGGGAGAGAGAGGATCCCCTTGTCTTACACCTCTCAGGCAATAAAACTTTTTCCCAGGAATGCCATTGAGAATCACTTGTGATGAAGCAGAAGTAAATAGAATTTTAATCCATCCAATCCATCTTTCTCCAAAACCCTTTGCTCTGAGGATATCAATGATTGTAGAATGTTCAATGAGATCAAATGCCTTCTCAAAATCAAGTTTCAGCACAACAATTTCCTCCTTTGACTTGTGGCATTGATGAAGGTACTCATAAGCCCAACCAAGACAGTCATGAATAGCTCTTTCTTTAAGGAAGCCATACTGATTTGTATGAACCATTTTGAGGATTACTTTATGTAACCTGTTTGCAAGCAATTTGGTGATGAGTTTGAGGCAGCAATTGAGTAAGGATAAAGGTCTAAAATCATTAGCAGTACTGGGAGAAGGCCCCTTAGGAACTAGAGTTATGAAAGAAGTGTTGATGCTCTCTAGAGAAATTTGCCCAGCATAGAACTCATGTATCAATCTAGTGACATCAGGTTTTATAATATCCCAGCAGCTGTTAAAAAACTCATTGTTAAATCCATCAGGTCTAGAGACTTGTCTGGGGCAATTGCTTGACAACTTCATTGATTTCTTCCTCAGTGAAAGGAATTTCCAACTGTTCAAAATCTGAAGGACTAGCTTGATGTTGCAGCAGAGAAGGCAAATGGAAGTGCATGGTGGTTTGCTGTGACCTTTCTAATCAGTTCTTGAAGGCATTCCACAGCATGGCAGCTTTCCCTGCATGGTCCGTTATTTCCACTTGGTCCTCATTTTTTAGCATAGCAATGTGATTATGCCTGTGATTTATAGAGGCCTTTGTATGAATAAATTTTGTGTTTTCATCACCAAGCTTAACACCCTTGATCTTACCTCTCTGCTTCCAATAAATTTTTTGGTTCCTCAGTAATATGAGCAAATGTTCTTTTAGAATCACCCTGCAATTCCACTCAAAATCTCCCAAGTCTCTGAATTCTTCAAACAAGTCAAACAAGAAAATAGCCCTTCTAAGGTTTCAGGCAAGACAGGTTTTTGGCCCAAAGTTTAAGAGCCCTTCTAAGGTTTTTGAACTTGGCATTTAGGCTTTTTGCTGCATCAAGATTACCCACAGGAATATTCCAGGCTGCAGAGTGGACGCCGGGGCCGGAGTGGCCACCGGCGGTGGAGTCGCCTAGGAGTCGCCCAAGGGTACCGGTCCAAGGGTTTCGGGATTAGCTTCAAGATTTTCAACATGTAGAGAGGAAACTTGATATTATTGCAATTCTTACAAGCATATGTTCCTCCCTCATAATAATTTTCAGTAGCATCATGAATGGATTCAACAATATAACTATCATATAAAGCACTATTTTCTTGATACACAAGCATAGAATTTTTATTACTGTCCACATAAGCAAAATTCTTCTCATTAATAATAGTGCGAGAAAACTCAACAAAATAATTATCATGTGAGGAATAATCCAATTGAAAACTAAAATCATGATGACAAGTTTCATGGATATCATTATTATTTATAGCATACAAGTCATCACAATAATCATCATAGATAGCAAATTTGTTCTCATAATCAATTGGAACCTCTTCCGGAATAGTGGATTCATAACAAAAAAGTCATGACCTCTCCAAATCCACTTTCATCAGTATAATCATCATAAATAGGAGGCATGCTTTCATCATAATAAATTTGCTCATCAAAACTTGGGGGACAAAAAATATCATCTTCATCAGACATAGCTTCCCCAAGCTTGTGGCTTTGCATATCATTAGCATCATGGATATTCAAGGAATTCATACTAACAACATTTCAATCGTGCTCATCATTCAAAGATTTAGTGCCAAACATTTTAATGCATTATTCTTCTAACACTTTCGCACAATTTTCCTTTCCATCATACTCACGAAAGATATTAAAAAGATGAAGCATATGAGGCAAACTCAATTCAATTTTTTTTGTAGTTTTCTTTTATAATCTAAACTAGTGATAAAACAAGAAACAAAAAGATTTGATTGCAAGATCTAAAGATATACCTTCAAGCTCTAACCTCCCCGGCAACGGTGCTAGAAAAGAGCTTGATGTCTACTACACAACCTTCTTGTAGACGTTGTTGGGCCTCCAAGTGCAGAGGTTTGTAGGACAGTAGCAAGTTTCCCTCAAGTGGATGAGCTAAGGTTTATCTATCCGTAGGAGGCATAGGATGAAGATGGTCTCTCTCAAGCAACCCCGCAACCTAATAACAAAGAGTCTCTTGTGTCCCCAACACACCCAATACAATGGTAAATTGTATAGGTGCACTAGTTCGGCGAAGAGATGGTGATACAAGTGCAATATGGATAGTAGATATAGGTTTTTGTAATCTGAAAATATAAAAACAGCAAGGTAACTAATGATAAAAGTTAGCATAAACGGCATTGCAATGCGTTGAAACAAGGCCTAGGGTTCATACTTTCACTAGTGCAAGTTCTCTCAACAATAATAACATAATTGGATCATATAAGTATCCCTCAACATGCAACAAAGAGTCACTCCAAAGTCACTAATAGCGGAGAACAAACGAAGAGATTATGGTAGGGTACAAAACCACCTCAAACTTATTCTTTCGAATCAATCCGTTGGGCTATTCCTATAAGTGTCGCAAACAGCCCTAGAGTTCATACCAGAATAACACCTTAAGACACAAATCAACCAAAACCCTAATGTCACCTAGATACTCCAATGTCACCTCAAGTATCCATTGGTATGATTATAGGATATGCATCACACAATCTCAGATTCATCTATTCAACCAACACATAGGACCTCAAAGAGTGCCCCAAAGTTTCTACCGGAGTGTCAAGACGAAAACGTGTGCCAAACCCTAGGCATTGGTTCATGGGCGAAACCCGCAAGTTGATCACCAAAACATACATCAAGTGGATCAACAGAATATCCCATTGTCACCACGAGTATCCCATGCAAGACATACATCAAGTGTTCTCAAATCCTTAAAGACTCAATCCGATAAGATAAATTCAAAGAGAAAAATTCAATCCATTACAAGAGAGTAGACGGGGAGAAACATCATAGGATCCAAATATAATGGCAAAGCTCGCGATACATCAAGATCGTATCACGTCAAGAACACGAGAGAGAGAGATCAAACACATAGCTACTGGTACATACCCTCAGCCCCGAGGGAGAACTACTCCCTCCTCATCATGGAGAGCGTCGGGATGATGAAGATGGCCACCGGAGAGGGATTCCCCCTCCGGCAGGGTGCCAGAACGGGTCTAGATTGGTTTTCGGTGGCTACGGAGGCTTCTGGCGGTGGCACTCCCGATCTATTGTGCTCCCGCAAGTTTTTAGGGTATATGGATATATAAGAGGAATAAATACGTCAGGGGAGCCACGAGGGGCCCACGAGGGTGGAGGGTGCGCCCAGGGGGGTGGGCGCGCCCCCTGCCTCGTGCCTTCCTCGTTGCTTCCCTTACGTACACCCCAAGTCTTCTGGATTGCTTTTGTTCCAAAAATAAGTTCCATGAAGTTTGAGGTCAATTGGACTCTGTTTGATTTTCCTTTTTTGCGATACTCTAAAACAAGGAAAAAACAGAAACTGGCACTGGGCTCGGGGTTAATAGGTTAGTCCCAAAAATCATATAAAATAGCATATAAATGCATATAAAACATCCAAGGTTGATAATATAATAGCATGGAACAATCAAAAATTATAGATACGTTGGAGACGTATCATTGGTCGGGGGAGACCCTCCGCGACGACACCTCGAAGTCGTCCGCCCTATTGGGCAGAGAAGCCGGTGGAGGCGTCTCACTTTCGATCTTCTCGGGGAGAAGGTCCCCTGAAGAATAGGATTGTTGTAGAAGACTGCGTGCTGAGCTGCAAAGAACATATATTCCAGGCATTACAAGAAAAGAATGGGATATGTTTAAAACATCCTTGTTCACTTACGATTTGGCCTGAGGCTTTTCCTCGTCATGAGACTGTGCTTCAACGTCCTCCAAGCCCGAGCCACCCAACAGAGGCATCTTGCCTCTCTTAGGAGCCTGTTTCTCCAAATCTTCGGAGGTGACCTAAGGGAGTCTTGGATTAGGGGGTCTCCGGACAGCCGGACTATATCCTTTGGCCGGACTGTTGCACTATGAAGATACAAGATTGAAGACTTCGTCCCATGTCCAGATCGGACTCTCCATGGCGTGGAAGGCAAGCTTGGCAATACGGATATGTAGATCTCCTCCCTTGTAACCGACTTTGTGTAACCCTAGCCCCCTCCGGTGTCTATATAAACCGGAGGGTTTAGTCCGTAGGACAACAGACAATCATACCATAGCTAGCTTCTAGGGTTAGCCTCTACGATCTCGTGGTAGATCAACTCTTGTAATACTCATATCATCAAGATCAATCAAGCAGGACGTAGGGTATTACCTCCATCGAGAGGGCCCGAACCTGGGTAAACATCGTGTCCCCTGCCTCCTGTTACCATCCACCTTAGACGCACAGTTCGGGACCCCCTACCCGAGATCCGCCGGTTTTGACACCAACATTGGTGCTTTCATTGAGAGTTCCACTGTGTCGTCACCATAAGGCTTGATGGCTCCTTCGATCATCGGTAACGATGCGGTCCAGGGTGAGGTTTTCCTCCCCGGACAGATCCTCGTATTCGGCGGCTTCGCACTGCGGGCCAACTCGATTGGCCATCTGGAGCAGATCAAGAGCTACGCCCCTGGCCGTCAGGTGAGGTTCGAAAACATAAACTACACTGCCGACATCTACAGAGACTTGATCTTCGACGGATTCGAGGCCATGTCAGGTGTGCTGCACAATCACGACGAGCATGACGTAACTCTGCCGTCGGACAGTGTTCGGGAGATCGCATCTGCCACTACTCCGGCCCTCAATCCGGAGCAAATTGCACCATCCGAGGACGGGGGAATAGACCCCGCCATGGAGGCCTCACTCTCAGTGGCGATAGAGCCGGATACTAACTTCACCCCTTACGAGAGCCAAGTCGCTGAACCGTTGGATTCGTCCCCGGCCACGGGCTCCGTACCGCCTGCATCCGCGCCCATCGAATCTGACTGGGCACCGATCATGGAGTTTACCTCCATGGATATCTTTCAGCACTTGCCTTTCGGCGACGTGCTAAATTCAGTAAGATCTCTCTCCTTGTCAGGAGAACCTTGGTCGAACTATGTCCGGCTGGAACGGGATGCGGACGACGAAGAAATTTGCTCCCCACCTACCACCCACTTAGTAGCTACTGTCGGTGATGTAACTGACATGCTCGACTTCGACTCCGAAGACATCGACGATATGGATGACGATGCAGGAGACAAATAGGAACTAGTGCCCCAGGGCGCTAGACAGCCACTTCATCACATGACATATACATGGTGGATACACCCAAGGGAGGCAATGGAGAAGAGACAGCGGAGGATGACCCCTCCAAGAAGCAACCAAGCGCCAACATCAGCGGTGCTGCTCTAAGTCCCGCCATAGCAAAAATAGCGATAATAGCGCAAGAGAAAATAACACTCCAGTCGACTCCAGAGGAGGCGACGACCACATTGACCTAGTGGCAGAGCACGATGAAACTGCAAACGGCGAACTTAGTACAGATCCGATGTCCGAACATGGCAACGCCGAGGATAAACCTCATCAACCCCTCTCTAGGGAAGAAAATAGTCCGGACGTAGATGCACGCATCATCCCGGAAACGCACTTGGAACAAGAGAACATCCGCAGAAGGCTTATTGTCTAAAGAAGCAGAAGCAAAGGCTTAAGGCCGCACAAAATACGCTCATCAGCAGATGGAACAAAGTGCTCGACAACGAAGAAAAGTATGGTGGAAGTTACCACACAAAGAGCTATCCAAAGCGCAAGCTATTACCTGAATTCGACGATGAGGCCGTAGAGCCCACACAGCCGAAAAATACAACGGCCAATCGGCCGGATCAACCACCTTGTGACCGCGATTGAGCGGCTAACAAGGCCGCACATAAGTCAACACACGATCTACATGAGGACTTGCGCCAAAAATCCAGTATGACCAGATCCATCTATGGATCTAGGAAGCGCGCTCTGGCACAAAATCAAAACCCAATACTACAACCGTCCGAACGCCATGATACATCCAAATACAGGGGTGCCGCACACCCCCTATGTTTCACCGATGAGGTGCTGGACCACGAATTTCTAGAAGGATTCAAACCAGTGAACATAGAGGCGTACGATGGGACCATAGACCCTGGGGTTTGGATTGAGGACTTTATCCTCCATATCCATATGGCTCGCGGAGACAATCTCCACACCATCAAGTACTTTCCCCTCAAGCTTAAAGGACCAGCTCGGCACTGGCTGAAAAGCCTCCCCGAAAACTCAATTGGAAGTTGGGAGGAGCTCGACGATGCTTTTTGGGCTAATTTTCAAGGGAGCTATGCCCGACCTCCGTATGCAGACGATTTAAGTCATATAATTCAGCAGCCCGGAGAGTCAGCCCAAAAGCTTTGGAATAGGTTTCTCACTAAGAAGAACCAAATCGTTGACTGCCCGGATGCCGAGGCCTTAGAAGCTTTCAAACACAGCGTCCTAGACGAATGGCTCGCCAAAAACCTCGGCCAAGAAAAGCCGAGAACAATGGCAGCCCTTACAAGCCTCATGACCCTCTTGTGCGCGGGCGAAGATAGTTGGTTAGCCCACAGTAGCACCAGCGACCCAAGCACTTCCGAGGTCAGGGATGGCACTAGAAAGCCATGATGCAGTGAAAACAAGCGTCGAAATAAAGAAGATAGCCCAGATAATACGGCGGTAAACGCTAGATTTAGGGGCTCTCGACCAGGTCAGTGGAAAAAAGCCTTTCAAAGGCAGCAGAGATGGACCATCCAGCCTAAACAAGATTCTAGACAAACTATGTTAGATTCATGGCACCCCCGATAAACCTGCAAATCACACCATAGAGAATGCTGGGTCTTCAAGCAGGCCGGTAAGCTAAACACCGAACACAAGGGGAGGGAGACACCAAGCGAAGACTAGGACGAACCTCGCCAGCAAAGCACTGGAGAACAGGAAAAGTTCCCACCAGAGGTTAAAACAGTAAACATGATCCACGTGACGAAGAGGAGAAGCAAACATGCACTCTGATACATACGCGCCGTAGAGCCCGTCACCCCTTAGTTCAACCCCTGGTTGGCCTGCCCGATCACCTTTGATCGCAGGGATCACCCGACAAGCATCCGGCATGAAGGATTGGCTGCCTTGATGTTAGACCCAATAATAAACGGATACCATCTCACACGAGTCCTTATGGATGGCGGGAGTGGTCTAAATCTGATATATCAGGACACAGCCCGCAAAATGGGGATAGACCCGACAAAAATAAGCCACAGTAATACTACCTTCAAGGGAGTAATACTAGGCCCAGAGGCCCGCTGTACGGGCTCTCTATTACTAGAGGTTGTATTCGGTTCTCCCGACAACTTCCGAAGCGAAAAGTTAACGTTCGACATCGCTCCATTCCGATGCAGCTATCAAGCACTACTCAGAAGAGCGGCTTTCTCTTGTTTTAATGTGGTACCACATTATGCTTCTCTTAAGCTTAAGATGCTGGGTCCACGCGGCACCATCACAGTTAGTGGAAATATTGAGCGTTCTCTACGCGCGGAAGAATGTGTGGCGGCTTTAACAACCCTGCACTAGACGGCCTCACCAACCAGAATAAATGACAGGTCGTCAAGACCGCGGACACGGTTGGACGAGTCTGGGGCATCACCAGATATACCTGAGATTGGTTTGATGGTTAAACCCTCATAGAAAGTACCATGGGCTTCACGCGTGTAATCAGGACTAGTTCGGCTCAACTTGACTTATCTTGAATTTTATTGGTTTATCTAGAATGACCAATTTTTTTCTTTGGCATGACAAATTCCACCTAAGTTATTCTCTTTTACAGATGACAATCGTGCTACACCCGTCCAGGACATGGCACAACGGAGACACAGGCGCAGACGTGCAACAGGGACCCGCTCAAAGGTTTCTTTTCAGATTAAGACCCTGTGTAAACCTTTTTTACTGTCTCTTGTTGATCACATCCTCCGAATACTCAATACAACCGAGAAGGATGCTGACGTTATTGGCATTTAGCCACGTCAGAATATTGCATGTACCTAGACACGCGGGGTTTATTATTAAGGGCATTTTTTAGTCCGGAATATGTTATAAAGACTGAATACCTTAGGGAGTGCTCGGCGTCACGAGTTTGGCCTTATATGCATCAGCTCCGAATCATGTCTTTGGTCAAATGTTGGGTGCGCCAGCTCCCAGGGTTTGCTACCTTACGTTCTGCTCTATCAGCTAAGGCGGCACCGGGAGAACTACTGCGATTGTGCCCTAGTTCATCCGGATGAGCACCTCAGTAGAGAAAGCCGAAAACTGACTGTCATGATAAAGCGCGAGACTGGTCAAACACTCGATGACTTAACGGAATCTTCGGGATTCCTCCGCATTCACGAAGGGCCGTTTCCCGGTCATGTACGTACGCGCATCGTACTCGGACGAGCGCGGAGGTGCCAGGGGCTATATAGTAGTCCCACCATCAAACTCCTATGGCTAAGTGAAAGTGTTAAAGCAATATAGTCTGATTGCCTCGTTCGCTGCGCTACCACCTCCTTAATGGACCAAGATGTTGGATCAAGTGTGAATACGCGTTCTTTGCGAACACCCCCGCATTACATGCGTGGGGGCTGAAGCCGACGACAGGAAACTTTCAGGTTATATACATATATGCATAAACGGCCGCACAGGAGGCATCTTAATACTTTCAGATAAAAGTATAAACACAGCCTTTATAATTCAATAAAACATTGTTTTTACAATGGGAATACATGTCACTAGAACATTATATTCTTCGAGCACTGAGCCTCTATTGAACGAGCGCCTTCAAGGACTTCTTCAAAGTAGTGCTCGACAGATACTCGGCCTACGGCCGAACTCTATGTTGCAATAGCGGTGGCTTCCATCTTGGCCGAGTATGTTTTGACACGGGCAAGTGCCATACGCGCACCCTCTATGCATGCCAACCTCTTCATAGCATCGATGTGCGCCACAACACCAAGGAACTGTTGCACTAAACTAAAATATCCGGCCACAGATGATCCACAACAGACCTCATGGCAACCCCGGACAACCTATGGAGCTCGGCCCTCTCGGCCATTCGCTCATTCAATAGCAGCGGACGCACTGGAACATGGAATTGTGACCAGAACATCTTTTCCACTTCACGATCTTTTTGATCCTTGAAGTATTCGGCCACATCAACAACACTTGCTGCCAAATCCACGTATGCATCTGCTGAACTCCATAGTTGATCAAGAGGGGCATACTTCGGATCTCCGTACTTCGTCCGCAACAAAAAGGGCTTCCCAGCTGCGATATCTCCAGCTTGACGCAGCTCCTCCTTCACCGCTCTGATTTTGGTGCGGGCTTCCTTGGCTGCTACCATGGCCTTATCCAGGTCCTCCGCCTTCGCTTGGCTTTCTTTTTCAAGAAGCTGGTACCGGTCGGTGGCATCTTTCAACTCAACGACCATCTTGGCTATTTTTTCCTTGCTTTGGCAATGCGCAGCCTGTTTGGCCCTCAGCTCTTCGACCACCTTTAGAGCGGCCGCATCACTGTCCCTGGCTTGTTCCTTGGCTCGGGCAAGTTCCGCCCGAAGGGTCTCCACGGCGGCAGCTCCATCTGTAGTCACAACATATTAAAGATACTAGCATCATGCTCCTCTTACAATTTGTTGATCAACGGAGAAATCACATACCCTGTGCCTCATCGAGCCGCTTGTTAACAAGCACGATGTTGGCATCTGCCACATCAAGTTGCCGCTTCAGCTCGGCAAACTCACCAGTTCGGCTAGCCACCGGACCTTTAGCAATCTGCACATAAAGGCATCCTGATTATTACCTGGGACTATGATCCTCTGTTTGCCGCCGCTCTCGACGGCAACCAGAGTCTCAGGGGCTACTATATGCATAGGGCACACTTAACGTATGCGGTACTGGCAAAAACATACACTATTTCATGTACCTCAAAGCCTTTCAGCAGACTCATAAAAGCTTCATGCAACCCGCGTTCGTCGGATGAAATCCTATCAATCACCGTACCCATTAGCGTACGATGCGCTTCTGAGATGGCCGCTTGCTCCAGAAGATCCTTCAGTGCGTCCGATCGCACACCGGGCGGTTCCGGACTCTTTCTATTGATCTCTTTAGGAGCCGAATACTGAGGACTTCGGGTGGCCGAAGGATTACACTGTAGTCTTGGTGGATCAGGAGAAACCCTCCGCGACGACACTTCAGGGTCGCCCGCCTCATGAGGTGGGGTGGCATGGGGAGGGGTTTCGCTCTCCAGAAGACGAACTCTGTTGAGAAGGGCTATGATCCGAACTACAAGATATAAGCTTCGATTATTGTCTTCACAAGAAAGGTAGGATATTTTCACTATTAAGTACCTTTTTTTTACTTACATCTTGATTGGGGGCTGATCCCCTTGCGGGTACTGTGCGGCAAGAGTACCCTCCGAGGCAGGACCCTTTGGCGAAGATTTCTTCCCCCGTTTGGAAACCTTTGTCTCCGGGTCTTCAGAGGTGGTCCTCTTCCTTCCTTGGGGAGAGGGAATGTCAGATTCTTCTCCCTAGTTATCCTCCTTCGCGGAGGCGCTAATTCCCCTGGTTTGGACGAATAGTGAGTGAGGCCCGCTTTCAGCCTCTGTATTCCCCCCTTTATCTTCCCCTAAGGGCGCCTGATAAGCGCCGGCTCGAGCATTCTGGGTAGTACTGGATTGGCCAAGCCTTCAGGAAGGGGGGCCAAACACCTGATCATCTTCGCCTTTGTTACCCAGTCCTAGTCAAGGAGCGACTTTTCAGAATGATGGTGTGATAAATAAAAAGACAGTGTGTTCGGCCAAGGGATTACTTACTTGGGTATCTGGGCGATTACAGCTCAGACCTGCATCCTTGGTGGTCTCCGGACACTTTATTTGGGGTCCGAAGAACAATTTGTACATCTCTTCGAGCGTCATGCCGAGGAAGTGCTGAATAGCTCGCGGTCCTTCCGGGTTGAATTCCCACATACGGAGGGGTCGACGTTTGCAAGGCTGGACTCGAAGAACTAGCATGACTTGCATTACCATGACCAGGCTGACATCTCTCTCAAGAAGATCTCGGATGTGACTCTGCAATATCGGCACATCATTTACTGGCCCCCAGTTCAGCCCCTTGTTGATCCATGATGTTAGTTGTGGTGGAGGGCCCGAGCGAATGGCTGGGGCGGCTACCCACTTGGTACTCCAGGGAGCCGTGATGTAAAACCACTCCTGCTGCCATAAACTGGACACCTCAAGGAAGGAACCCTCTGGCCATGGAACATCAGCGCTTTTGCTTATTAGGGCACCTCCGCACTCTACGTGTCGCCCCTCGATCATCTTCGGCTTCACATTGAAAGTCTTGAGCCACAGGCCGAAGTTTGGGGTAATGCAGAGAAAGGCCTCACACATGACGATGAACGACGAGATGTGAAGGAGGGAATCCGAGGCCAGATCATGGAAATCCAACCCATAATAAAACATGAGCCACCTAACAAAGGGATCCAGAGCGAGGCCTAGCCCTCGGAGGAAGTGAGAGACGAATACGACACTCTCGTTGCGTTCGGGAGTGGGGATGACCTGCCCTTGGGCATGCAGCCTATGCGAAATTTCGGCGGTCAGATACCTGGCCTCTCTTAGCTTCTTGATGTCTTCCTCTGTGACAGAGGAGGGCATCCACCGACCTTGAAGGTTGGATCTGGACATGGTTGAAGGTCCAAAGCTCTTGACGTGAGCCTTGTGTGCTGGAACTCGAGGCGGGGGAAGGATTCGATTGAGAACGAGAGGGAAAAAACAACAAGCCTTGGCCTCTTTATAAAGAGGGTGAATATCAATTGTCCTCCTCGTGACCGTTTGGGACTTGCCTAAAATCGAGGAGTCATACCAACGGGCACGATTGGGTTACCCACGTCCGTATTGATGAGAATCCCGTAATAAGGGGGACACGATCTCTGCTTCGATAAGACGTGTCAAGAAAACCGCCTCACGATATGTGCAGTGCTAGTTGAGGAAAACGGTTCGAGTAATGACCGGGACGTGGCATGGTGTCATGATGTCAAATTTGTCAGCAGATTAGATTTGTGGAAATATTATTCTCTCTACGGTGGTATGTGGAACTTGTTTTGTAGAGCCAGACACTATCCTTGTGTTCAAAATCTTCTATGGAATATTCGGAGGAAGAACCCGCCTTGCAATACCGAAAACAAATCTGTGTGCCGGACTCATCATCATTGAAGCCTGGTTCAGGGGCTACTGAGGGAGTCCTGGATTAGGGGGTCTCCGGACAGCCGGACTATATCGTTTGGCCGGACTGTTGGACTATGAAGATACAAGATTCAAGACTTTGTCCCGTGTCCGGATGGGACTCTCCTTGGCGTGTAAGGCAAGCTTGGCAATACGGATATATAGATCTCCTCCCTTGTAACCGACTTTGTGTGACCCTAGCCCCCTCCGGTGTCTATATAAACCGGAGGTTTTAGTCCGTAGGACAACAGACAATCGTACCATAGGCTAGCTTCTAGGGTTTAGCCTCTATGATCTCATGGTAGATCAACTCTTGTAATGCTCATATCATCAAGATCAATCAAGCAGGACGTACGGTATTACCTCCATCAAGAGGGCCCGAACCTGGGTAAACATCGTGTCGCCTGCCTCCTATTACCATCCACCTTAGACGCACAGTTTGGGACCCCCTACCCGAGATCCGCCGGTTTTGACACCGACACGACCCTTTTCTTCCCATGAGGGGAGGAGAAAGTGGCCCCCCTTCACTTTTGTCTTCGGATGAGGGAATTTTGATTCCTACAGACACAATGTATGATGTACCCTTGGAATAGGGGCCATCTTTGGTTCTCCCATTCTTTGTCTCGCCCTCCTTCACAAGCATCTGGTATGGTGCCAGGGCCAGCATCCTTGTTAGAACAGGATTCGCGGGGCCTTCAGGAAGAGGGACCGAACACATAATTAGTTTCGCCTTCTTTATCCAGCCCTGGAAGAAGATAGCTTGCTCAATTCCATATTATGGTATGCATAATTACAAAGTGTTCAGGAGACAATTGCTTACCGGGGTATCCGGACGGTTGCAGTTAAGGCCAGCGTCCTCAGTAGTGTCCGGCCAATGTTTTCTCTTCCCGAAAAACAACTTCCACATCCCTTCGTGCGTAGTGCCGAAGAAGTGTTGGAGGGTTCATGATCCTTCTTGATTAAGCTCCCACATACGGTGAGACCTGCGCTGGCATGGCAGGATTCGGCAAACTAGCATCACTTGAATCACGTTGACAAGATCAATGTCTCTCTCAAGGAGGGTTTGGATACGGCTCTATAGAGTCTGCACTTCATGAACTGATCCCTAGTCCATCCCCTTGTTAATCCATGATGCAAGCTGTGGCGGAGGGCCAGAACAGAATGCAAGTATAGCTGCCCACTTGGTACTATGGAGTTCCGTGACATAAAACTACTCTCACTGCCATTGGTTGGAGGCTTCGATGAAAGAGCCATTTTTCCAGGGAGTGTTGGTAAGTTTACTCACTACAGCACCACCACACTCTGCCTGCTCCCCATCAATTACCTTCGGCTTCACACTAAAGGTCTTGAGCCATAAGCCAAAGTGTGGGGGGATTCGGAGGAAGGCCTCACATGTGATGATAAACACCGAGACGTGGAGGAAGGAGTCCGGATCTAGATCATGGAAATCTAGTCCGTAATAAAACATTAGCCCCAGACGAAGGGGGGAAGAGTGAACCCTAGCCCTCGGAGGAAGTGGGAGATGAATACGACCCTCTCGCCAAACATGGGAATCAGAATAACCTATCCTTCAGTAGGAAGCCTGTGGTGTATCTCCGCGGTCAAGTATCTGGCCTCCCAAATCTTTGCAATATCCTCCTCTGTAATGGAGGAAGCTACCCATCGGCCTTGAGGGCTGGGTCCGGACATGATGGGGAGGCTTGAAGCAATGAAGTCGAACCTTGGGTGCTAGAACTCGAGGTTGGGAAGGCTGAGGAGAAGTTTGGCATAAAAAAGGCAGCCCTTGGTTCCTTTCTAAAGGCAGCAGGTATTGAACGCCTCCTCCTAAGCCTAAGAATCTGCCTATTCCTAAGGAATCTTTCCCGCGGGACGGTTGGGTTACCCATGCTCATATTGATGAAAATCCTGCAATAAGGGGACACGATCTCTGCTTCGACAAGACATGCCAATAAAAACCATGCCCCGAAACATGGAACGGTGGGACGGGAAACGGTTCAAAATAATGACCGGGAAAGCGTGATGTCACATTAATAAAGTTGTCGGCAGATCGGATTCGTGAAATACTATACTCTCTACGGCTATGTGTTGCAGATCCGGACACGTTTGTTTTCGTCCGAAGACTATCTTGGAGTTCGGAAGGAGGAACCCGCCTTGCAATGCCAAAGACAGATCTACGTGCCCGATACCTTGTCATTGAAGCCAGGTTCAGGGGTTACTAAGGGAGTGCTGGGCTAAGGGGTCCTCGGGCGTCCGGCCTGTTAGCCATGGGCCGGACTGATGGGCTCTGAAGATGCGAACACCGAAGACTACACCCGTGTCCGGATGGGACTCTCCCTGGCGTGGAAGGCAAGCTGGCCTACCGAATATGTAGATTCCTTTCCTTTGTAACTGACCTTGTGTAACCCTAGATCCTCCCGGTGCTTATATAAACCGGAGGACTTAGTCCGTAAAGGAGAGATACTCATTACCATAGTCATATAGGCTAGACTTCTAGGGTTTAGCCATTACGATCTTGTGGTAGATCAACTCTTGTAATACTCATACCCATCAAGATCAATCAAGCAGGAAGTAGGGTATTACCTCCATAGAGAGGGCCCGAACCTGGGTAAACATCGTGTCCCCTGTCTCCTGTTACCATCGACCTTAGACGCACAGTTCGGGACCCCCTACTTGAGATCCGCCGATTTTGACACCAACAACACTCCAGTGAAGTGCGAGGAGGGGTCAGGCTGAGCTCGGGGGAGCGTCATGGGCCCATCCTCACGAACTGCCGCTTTTGTTTCATTCTTCTTTTCCTTCCTGCATTAAGAGAGAGAGAGACAAGTATAGGGCCCCGCTGGGGCGTGCAACAACTATGATTTCCAAGTGGCTGTGCTATGTTTATCGCTCTTGTGTCGTGTTGCAGCGTCAATGTTTTGTGTATGCGCGTAGAAATAACTTAGCTTGATGCGCCTGAAGTAGCTTCTGCCTCGCGAGGCACGCGATCCCCAGCACCTGGCGAGGCCTCTTGTGCTCGGAAGGCGTCTTGGAACCGCACAAATTCGTTAGGAAATTTTTATTCTTCCAAATCCTGGTTGCAGGCACTGTCGGACATGACCCCGTGCGGTGCTTCGCATCACGGTACCCGGGGGGCACATATTGAGAGGGGTGCGCCAGCTTGCGAGCTCGAGCGAGGGTTCCTTGCAAAAAACAGGAAAACGAAAACGCTCACAAGGGCACCTGTCCAGTCCCCTCGCGAGGCAAGCGAGGGAGAGTACGGGTCAAAAACGAGGAACCGAGAGCAAAAAGGGAGGCAAAAGGGCAACAGAACCAGGCCAGCAAGGAACACCCAAAACCAAATTCTCACAAAAAGGGGGCGAACCAACTGCAGAATGCAAATGAAAATCTGCGTCCGACACCTAGTCTAGTCTTCTTGTCTTCTCACCAGCGCGGAGCTAAGTGCTGCCAGTAAGACGTGGGAGGGAGCCCCCGAGGCCCGAGGGCGGCACTCCTGAGACTCTAGGGCGTGTACAGCCCCACACATCATTACGTGAGAGTGTCACGAGCAGAGATCTTCACAGGCACTGGGCCTTGCTTCACAGGCACCGGGCCTTGCTTCACGGGTAGAACCTCCGGAGGTGCTGGATGTTCCAAGCGTTCTGGATGGGGATACCGTCCCGCATCTCCAGGCGCGTGGCGCCAGGCCTAGAGACGTGGGCGACCCAAAACGGGCCCTCCTACATGGGTGAGAGCTTGTGCAGCCCTTCCCTAGAGAGCACCCACCTCAGGACAAGATCACCCACCTCGAGTGTCCTGGAGGTTCTGATAAATGTCAGATTTCGGGTTCCGGCAAAACCCTTAAGGTTCGAACACTGGGGTGCGCACAAAGATCTCTCCCCCTCTATAGCTCGCACTCAACGCGATTTCACGGCCTAGCTCGACGAACCCAAAGAACAAGAGACACAAGATTTATACTGGTTCAGGCCACCATTGTGATGTAATACCCTACTCCAGTGTGGTGTGGTGGATTGCCTCCTGGGCTGAGGATGAACAGTTACAGGGGAAGAACAGCCTCCTGAGGAGAGGTGTTCTTGTGCTTGGTGAACTTGTGTGGTTGGGGATGATCTCTGTCTCATATCAGATGAGTCCCCCGCCTATGGTGTTGGCTAGTCCTATTTATTGAGGCCCTGGTCCTCTTCCCAAATATTGAGAAGGAAGGGATCCTGCAACGGCCAAATATTGAGCAGGAAGGGATCCCGCAACGGCCAAATTTGAAGGGAGACAAATAGTACAAGTTATCCTGACAAAAGTAGTCTTCGCCTGCCAAAGGCTCTGGTGGTGACGCCGTCTTGGGCTCCACGGTGACCTCCGTCCCGCCGTCTTGCTGGTCTTGGTCTTGTTGCACCGATATGGTAACCTTTTCCTGATGCCTCGGAACACCTTGCCTAAGCTTGCCTCTTTAGCACCAAAGAGGAAACAAGGACATTGTGTGCGCTAGCGCCCACCTGGCTCGAGTCGTCATGGCTTGTGTCATAAGAACCTCGCAAGGTGTCCCTTGCCTTGATCTCTCCACCCCTCGCAAGCCAACCTGGTTAGGCCGCCCCTGAGGAGGTCTTGCGTCGTCCGCCTCGCTTGTCTTGGCCCCTCGCAGGGTCTTGAGTGTTTGCTGGTGAAGATGGGCCGTACGGGACCGCTGGGGGAGCCACGTGACGGGCCGCAGGCAAGGAAGTCTAGGGACCCCCCGTTCCCAGAATGCCGATAGTGGACAGGTGCCCTCGTGAGCGTTCTCGTTTTCCAGTTTTTCGCAACGCACCCTAGCTCGAGCTCACAAGCTGGAGCACCCCTCTCAATCCGTGCCCCCCTGGTACCGCGATGCGAACCACTGGGTCATGGCCGACAGTGCCTACGAACACGATTCGGAAGAATAAGAATTCCCTAACGAATTTTGCAGTTCCCAGACACCTTCCAAGCACAGGAGGCCTCGCTAGGCACTGGGGGATGCGCACCTCGTGAGGCGGAAACTACTTCAGGCACATCAAGCTAAGTTATTCCTACGCGCATACATGAAACATTGACGCTGCAACACAACACGAGAGCGACAAACATAACACAGCAACTTGGTAATCATAGTTGTTGCACGCCCCAGCAAGGCCCCATACTTGTCTCTCTCTTAATGCAGGAAGGAAAAGAAGAACGAAACAAAAGTGGCAATTTGTGTGGATGGGCCCATGACGCTCCCCCGAGCTCAGCCTGACCCCTCCTCGCGCTTCACTAGAGCGCGACATGGTGGCTGATCATAGCCGCCGCTACTGGAGCTGTCGCCGGAAGAAGAGTCGCCATAGCTGGACGAGCCATGGTCGGCGCCGAAGGCGATCCTGCCCTCGCTCTCGTCGCGGCCATCACCAAGGCCGAGCAGCTCACCGCCGTCGTCGTCCTCAGGGCAACACCCGGCGCGGCGGCCATCTTCGCCGAACACCCTCACGTAGAGGGTCGTGTTGCCATTGTACTTGAAGTGGAGGGCGCACCGCCGGCCCTAGCCTCGCGCACGGGCAAACGTCTGCCAACCGCGGGTCAGGGCTGCGTTGCCTGCGGCGGAGACCTCGACCGCGACCCACAAAGCCTTGTTGCAGCAGCCGCCCGCCTGCAGCCAGAGACTGCTTGGACTAGTGGCCGGCAGCTCGCCGACAAAGAAGCGCGGGAGCTAAATCCAGGTACCGGCCGGGTCCTCCGACCACATGACGAACTCCGGTAGCACTTCCGCTAAGTGGAACCGCGGCCCGGGTGGCCGCGCAACCATGGTGCGCCTCCCTTCATCGACGGGGCTACCACGACCCGGGCGACCACCACCACGCGAAGAGGCGCCACCGCGACCACGAGGGGCCGCAACGGGGGTCATTGCGTGCTTGCAGGGACGGTCACGCCCCCTCTTCGGAGGTGCTGAGCCAGGCCCCTCCTGACGAGCCTTCCCCTTCTCTACAGCCGAGAGCCTCTTCGCAGGAGCCATGAGTGTCGCTGCCGGCAGTGAAGCAAGGAAGATGAAGGAGCGGGCGAAGCAAAGGAAGAGATGGGTGACAGGGGCTCCGCACCCCTCTTCCCATTTATAGCCAAGAGCAGGCCAACCGCCGGCCTCCATGATCTCAGGTAATAATGATCTTTTTCTGCATGCAGCAAGGACTCGTCAAATCGGGCAGTTGCCAAGGCGGCGTGGGGAAGCGGAGACGCCCACGTCCAATCGATGGCCACGCGTCAAGCGGTGCCGCAAGCTGTTGGGGCCTGCGGCGCTCCGTGCTTGCCCTTTCGCTTCGCCTCAAAGCCAAGCCCGAGCGTGCGTTAGGCCCGGGGACTACTGTTGGCGTTCTAGGAATGGGGGTCCCCAGACTTGCCAGCCTGCTGCCTGCGGCGTGGCTCCCCCAACGGCCCTGTACGACCCATCTTCACCAGCAAACACTCAAGACCCCGCGAGGGGCCGAGCCTCGCGAGGCGGATGACGCAAGACCTCCTCAGGGGTAGCCTCACTAGGCTGGCTCACGAGGGGCGGAGAGATCAAGGAAAGGGACACCTCGCGAGGTTCCTGTGACACAAGCCATGACGACTGGAGCCAGGCGGGCGCCAGCGCGCGCAGTGTCCTCGTTTCCTCTTTGGTGCTAATGAAGCAAGCGTAGGCGAGGAGTCCCGAGGCATCATGCAAAGGTTTCCATATCGGTGCAACAAGACCAAGACCAAGCAGGACGGAGGTCACCGTGGAGCCCAAGACGGCGTCACCACGAGAGCCTTTGGCAGGCAAAGACTACTTTTGTCAGGATAACGTGTACTATTTGTCTCCCTTCGAATTTTTCCATTGTGGGGTCCCTTCCCGCTCAATATTTGGGAAGAGGACCAGGGCCTCTATAAATAGGACATGCCACCAACATGGCAGGGATGAGATCCAGATTATCCCCAACCACACAAGTTCGCCAAGCACAAGAACTCCTCCCCTCAGGAGGCTGTCCTTCCCTTGTAACTGTTCATCCTTAGCCCAAGAGGCAATCCAACACACCACACTGGAGTAGGGTATTACACCACAACGGTGGCCTGAACCAGTATAAATCTTGTGTCTCTATTTCTTTGGGTTTGTCGAGCTAGGCCGTGAGATCGTGTCGAGTGCGAGCTAGAAGGGGGGAGGGATCTTCGTGCGCACCCCAGTGTTCGAACCTCAAGGGTTTTGCTAAAACCCGGAATCCGACATGAGGCATATGAAACAACTCTTCCGTCTTGCATAAGTACACCTCCAAGTCCTTGACGAGAAGCGTCGCAATACACATGGAAATCCTTGCGTATATCCGGAAGAATTAGTACTGGGGCTCTAACTAAACGTTTCTTCAACTCCTGAAAACTGGCCTCACATTCCTCGGTCCATTTGAACTTGGTGTCCTTTTTCAATAACTCCTTCATGGGTTTTGCAATCTTTGAAAAGTTCTCAGTGAATCTCTGATAATATCTTGCTAGTCCAAGAAAACTCCGTATCTCTCCAACTGAGGTGGGTGCCAACCACTCAGTGACAGACTGAACCTTGGTAGGATCTACTACTATACCTTCTCCTGATATAACATGTCCGAGAAATCCAACTTCCTTCAACCAAAAATTGCATTTGCTGAATTTGGCATATAGCTGATGTTCCCTGAGCTTCTCGAGAACTAAGCGCAAATGTTCCTTGTGTTCTTCTTCATTCTTCGAGTACACCAATATGTCATCAATGAACACCACAGCAAACTTATCCAAGAACTCCATGAACACTTTATTCATTATACTCATAAAATAGGCAGGGGAATTAGTCAATCCAAAAGACATGACCGTGTACTCATATAGCCATTCCTTGTGGTAAAAGTTGTCTTGGGTATATCCTGTTCTCGGATGTTCAGCTGGTGGTATCCTGATCGAAGATCGATCTTGGAGAATACTTTAGCTCCTTGGAGCTGGTCGAGCAAATCATTGATCGTCGGTAGTGGGTACTTGTTCTTCATCGTCACTTCATTCAATGCACGATAATCAACAAACATTCTCAAAGATCCATCCTTTCTCCAATAACTCCTTAATCTGCTTCTTAATTTCCTCCAGATAATTTACAGGCATCCGATACGGTCTCTTCGATATTGGTCCGGTCCCTGGTAACAACTCTATCAAACATTCTATATCTCGATCTAGTGGCATGCTTGTTAATTCCTTTGGGAACACATCGGGATAATCCTTCACAATAGGCACTTCTTCCTGAAAAACTCCTGAGAGTGAATTTACTTGGGTCCTCCTTGGCGCATGCCTAGACACATACTTGATCCTTTTGCCCTCTGGGTGGTGAGGAGAATTGACTTGCTAGAACAATCGATATTTCCTCCATACATCGATAGCCAATCCATGCCTAGTATCACATCCAATCATTGTGACTCCAAAATTATTAGGTCTGAGGAAAAAACATGCCTACCTATGGTCAATGGCATCTAAAAACATCCTCTGCTTGCCATATAATCAGCTCCTGGTGAGCTAACTAACATAGGTGTCTTAAGGGCCACGGTGGGCAACTTAAACTTATCCACAAATCCCCTTGATATGTATGAATGCGATGCACCAGTGTCAGAAAGAACAATAGCGGTAAATGACTTAATCAAAAACTTACCGATAACTGCATCCGGCTGCTCTTCAACTTCCTCCGCGTTAACGTGGTTCACCTGTCCTCTGGTGAAAGGGTTGGGCTTCTTCCTAGAACTTCCATTTCCATTACCATTCTACAACTCAGAGCAATCATTGGCATAGTGTCCAGTCTTCCCGCACTTGTAATAGGTGACGTGACTCAACTCCTTCTCGGCGGGTGTTGCTGGGTTGGAACGGCTCTGACTGCTGCTTCCTCCATTCCCATTTCCATTCTTAGTACCAATGTGGTTATGCGAACTCCCTCCATTGTGAGTGTGGCCTCCATGGTTATGATGGTTATGTCCTCCCGAGTTCGGGGTAAAATGGGGCTTCTGCTGAGCTCAAGAGTTGTACTTCCCATGTTCATACTTCCGCTTGCGGTTCTCAATCTGCTGCTGCTTGCCTTCAATCATGAGAGCCCTATCTACCAACTCCTGGTAGTTGGCGAATGTTGCCACCATCAACTGCATACTCAACTCATTGTTCAGGCCCTCCATAAACTTCTGCTTCGTGGCATCTGTGGCCACATCATCTGGGGCAGAGTGAGCTAACTTGCTGAACTCATCCACGTACTGCCCCATAGTACGATTTCCCTGGCGTAAGTTGCGAAACTCACGCTTCTTCATGCTCATAGCTCCAGTAGACACATGTGCAGTGCGAAATTCTTGCTAAAACTGATCCCAAGTGACATTAGCCACGGGGAAAGTGGCAGTGTAGTTCTCCCACCATGAGGCTACGGGTCCATCTAGTTGATGTGCAGCAAAGCGCACCTTCTCAACATCTGTGTAACTTGCGGTGGTCAGCTCCTTCCAATCCTGCGGAGCCAGTCATCAACAACAATCGGCTCGGTACTACTAGAGAACACTGGCGGATTCAACCTTAGAAAACGGGCTAAGTTCTAAACTGGTGGTGGTGGCGGTGGGTTGTTGTTGTTTTTGTTGTTGTTGCCTTGGTTCTGGACTAGCAACTGCATCAAGGCACTCTGCTGTTGGATCAACTGAGTGAGCTTTGGTGGGAAGACAAATCCGGGGTCACGTCTCAGAGGCATCTGATAGGTTTAGAGGGAAGAGAACAGAATATAGTGAGGTCTAAAGAGAAATTCACTACCCATATGCACATGAGACAAACACATCATTTCACACCACTCAATTAAAACGAGATCATACAATCGATCTAAGCTACTGTTACAAAATGCTAAGACTATTACTATATACATGGGAGAATACTACTAATAATGTGGTAGTTGACTAGAAATTTTGATCGGTGGAATACTCCATGATATCTGATCTAGCTTCGTCTTCATAATCATCATCAATATCGGGGTCGGGGTCGGGGTCATCGATTATGATGTAGTCTTCAGAACGGAAGTCCTTTTCAGGTTCGGGATCTCCCATGAATACTCCTACATTCTTCTTCAGGTCTCCATTCTTCTCCACTAGTACTATAATTTCTTCTTCATATCCATAGTGTGTAGACTTGAGTTCCTTCTCTAGCTCCATGTTCCTGCTCATCACCTTCTTCATGTCTATCATGCTGGCGCACATCTGGCTCTCCTGACAATGAATGTGCTGATTTAACTCCTGGATGTAGGCTGCAATGGACCTATCCTTCCTGGTGCAGTTCATCTCCCATTGCTCATCTCGGTGTCCACATATCTGGTAGATGGTGTCCTTAAGATCCTTGTTGTATACCTTGCTGATGCGTCCAATGGTGATGTGGGTGGCCATGCTCTTCCCTAGACTCCAGGTTGGTGCATCAAAGGAAAACTCTACGGGCTTAGTAACTGGTGCGAACGTCCTTCCTAGAACATGAACTCGAATCATCCAGCACCCCTCTTCTGGTAAAGTGGCGGTGTAGATCCCGGTGAAACTTGGTATTCCGATGCTCAGGTACCTAGTGACTTCCTTCAAGTGTCGTCCGAAAGGGATGTCGTCATCCGGTTGAGCGAACTTGTTCCTTGGGTCCGCCATCTATAGAGTAGAAATGGAGAAGAGTCAGAAATGAGTAGAGAAGAGCATCATGTGGCTTGTCCTAGTGGTCGCGTCCTAAAGTCAGCGTGTGCTCTGATACCATCTTGTAGCGTCCAGACCTCAGACGGTCAAGTCTCTATGTTTAAGTGTCATCCCTAGAACGGTATTGCTGACACACACAGTACTCGAGGATTTATTGCAGAGTTGAATCACACACTTATTACATTGAGTGTCTCAAAGAGAGTACTTATTAAGATAATATGGCTAAAGGCCATCTAAATAAGATAACCGTGGAAGCTTCAAAGATAAAAATGAGTCCATCCAACTCCACATCAATGTTGAGTGCACGACAACGACCTAGCGCACCTTACTCTTTGTCTGAAAATTTTGCAACATGATACGTTGCGGCCGTGTAGGTCAGCACATGGAATATGCTCGCAATATAACACTATAGATCAATGACCAAAATAACAGCTATCACTACATGCATATATGGCTGGTGGAAGCTCTATGGTTATCATTTCCATAAAGCTAATTTTTCCCTACAACGAAGAAATATATTTTATTTAACTACAAAGTTTGTTGGAAACATTGAGAAGGTAACCCCAACTAAATCTGAATATAATATTAATAACCCAAGAAATTAATTAAGTAAAGTGATGAGATCAACATAATAATTCAAGGACCAGATACTCAAGATGTCCATAACCGGGGACATGGCTAACCATGATTAGTTTGTACACTATGTAGAGGTTTGAACACTCTTCCCCACAAGAATCGATCTCCTCCATTGTATTTCTCGCACTGCATGATGTTTGAGAAACGAATGACCGAGACACAGTCTTTTCGAAGAGGTCCCCTTGACCGATAGATAGGCCGGTACACTTACAATCCCCTACATCTGCTAGCCCAACATGGAAAGGATTCCCACAACTTACTCAACTATGCTAGAGCCCATAATGGCTTGTCGCTGCACACGGATGTTTCTAGCATGAATAATCCTATGATCCCTTTGATCCTGGGTGGCAAGCCATAGGATGATCACACGGGTACCCCGGGATCTCCTTGTACAACACTGGATTCCCCAAGCGCCCACAAACAATCCACCAAGATGTCTATTAAAGTAGCCACCTTAAGGTAAACCATAGTTAACAATAACTCTCACATCTTTCATGAATTCTCTCAAAACCAAACCACATCTACGAGCATAGCATAGCAGTATAAGCATCACGTAGTGACACCCAAGGTTTGAATATAAGACAATAGGTTCGACCTCATCAACTACTTCCCAATACCCACATGTTATCAATCCTACTCATGCAGTGTTTGTGGGTTGAAGCTAATGCATAAAAACAGGAAAATAAAGGTATATGACCAAAGTGTTACTTGCCTTGCTCATGATCGGAAAACCCTTGTGATTCCTAGTAGCAAGCCTCGCACTCCGGAAACTCTATCGTGGACAAACAATAGCATACATAAGCACTCAAGCATAAGATGCAAAGGTAAAACAAAAAGAAAAGATCTAAACAGAAAGTACAAGTGAAGAGCTTCAATTTGCAAAAAGAATCAGTCGAATCGGAGCTACGAAACTCAAACTACGATCAAAAGAAGTTCAAATTCAAATCTACTTGAAACCAAATTTTAAATTTCCAAAATCATGTTCAAGTTGTTTATCTGAACAGAGGGGATCGATACGAAGATTTTGGCATTGGTTTCATTGGATTTGGATAAACGAGCAAAAAGTAGCGAAGGGTTGAAGTTCAGGGACTAATCTGTAGGAAAAGTAATTACGGATAGGTCTTTGGCTGAACATAAACAGAAAAAGAAAAATCTATCGGAAGAACATCCACTAACAGAGACTAACGAATGAATTCGGTCGCTAACAGAGAAGATTGGGTGAACGTTCGCTAATTAGCGAACCCTAAAAATAAAAACCGGTCTAAATGAATAAACCAAAAAAATAAACCGAACTTAACCGAAAAAAATGAAATCAGTTTTTAGTGGTTCGGCGGTGGCGGTGGTCAACGGCGACGTCGGCGAGGTGGGCGGCGGCTCCGGTGAGGGGGCGAGGCGGCAAGGCACCAGGCTGCGGCGGTTTCGCGGCGCGGGGAGGCGGCGGCACGGTGAGGCACCGCGTGGCAGGCGGCGGTGTGCGGCTGGGGCGGCAGGGCGATTTGGGGGGAGAGAGGGGATGACGGCTTGGGGTATTTAAGGGTGGGTGTGGCTGGCTTGGGGAGGGGGGCAAGGCGAGGTGGCGGCGGAGAGGAGGAGTCCGGGTGGGAGTCTGGCGGCGGCGCGGTTCCGGGCGGGAGCCGGACTCGGGGAAGGCGGCGGTGGCGCTCTCGGTCGCGGCCTAGCTCGGCTGGGCCAGCCCAGTTCGGAGTTTTTTTAAAATAATTTCGCCGAACGGAAAAATCCAAAAATTAAATTAATAAATAAAAATCCAAATATTTCCAGAAATAATTTTCACGGTCCTCTCCTAATATTTTGGACCACGTGAACATTTTTTGGGCTAAAACGCAATTTTTCCCTAATTTAACCATAAAATATATCAAATAAAAATAAAATAAAAATCATATTTTTATTTGAAGCTAAATTTCCATTATTTCCTCTATTTTGAAGAAGTCATATTATCTTCTATCATTATTTATTTATATGGATATAATTTAGAAAAATAATTTCAAATAAAATTCAGTTTGATCCAATTTACCAATTTTGAAAAATTCAAAAATGGAATTTATGAAAACTTCCAACTCTCTCAAATGGTCCTTGAGTTGCTTAAGGTCTTTAGGATCAAACTGTTCAAATAAAACCAAATAAAAATGCAAAGAGCATGGATGCATATGATGGCCTAATGATTAACATCTAAATTCAAAATTGGGATGTTACAACCACCTCCTTTTGGTGGAAACGTGGGGCATCCAACATCCGGGTCCACGTGTCATGCACCAAAGTAGAGTGCAGTGCAACTAAGAATCACCACGATTGTACTGCCGTAGTAATAATAACCAATGAGCCGTCAAATCACATAGACCCGACAGTAAGTTGGGCAGACGAAACAACCATCACTCCTTGTTAAATCCGCTTCTCCCTCATGCAGTATAATATACTATAGTATTCTTTTGGAAACCAACGTTTCGTTTTGATGGATCGGGCCATGGAGCAAAACCAATGTTTACATCACGTCTGTCAAGTTCGCATCTCACCCCCACACGGTCGCTCGTCACGCTGCTCACCGCAAACCGACTATACACAAACTTTCCCGCACACTTGTCAATGGATCGCGCCGTGGAGTACTACTACTGGAAGAGATAGACGAGGAGGGGGAGGGCAACTAGCTATAGTACAGACTCCCAAGAACTTTTTTCATGCATGTTGTGATTGGCCGTTGTCGGGGAAAATGAACAGGGGTATACACTTTCCCCTGACTTGTGCACGGACCGGCCAAGGCCATGCTAGAGTGCAAGAGACCAAGAGCTTTGAAGAGCTAACATGCAAAACAAACAGGACCAAGATCAAGCCAAAGACGCAAGATTCCACCGGGAGGAAAGCCTCCGTTGTCGGGCAGGCGAGCTCGGTGAGGGTGGGGTCACCCCCAGAAGATAGCGCCCAAGACGTCTAGGCAGGGCTTGCCGGGACTCACGAGGGCGAAAACACCTCACCCCAACTACACCACCATGACCTGCATCGTCAATCAGTGCAGTGTCAAGCCGCAAAGTGACTAAGTGGCAGCCATTCGCCACATGGCAACCTTCCTCTATGGAAGACGCCCAAGAACGACATCTGTCCTGCAACATGTCAAGCAAGCAGGCGTGGAGCTGGCAAAATAGCCCAGCAAGGCTTGCTGGGCAACCAATGATGTGACGTTGAGCGGTGCATTTAATGCACCCTGTAGGCCTACAGAGTTAGGTATGATAGCACTGTTTGCTATCTTATAAGTGCATAATGACTACTTTGCCATTGTGGTATCCCCTTAATTTATAAAAGGAGGCCCATGGCGACCATAGAAAGGGTTAGAAGGCTGGATAACAAACACACCCATATGCGCATAGTCACTGCCGCCCCTGTCGGGCATGTGTACTACGCTCCACCACCACTCTTCCATCATCAATCCACCAAAGCAGGACTAGGGTTTTATGCCTCACGGCGGCCCGAACCTGGGTAAAATTGCACGTGTGATCTCTGTTGTGCTCCCCCACACTCATCTTCTCTTTGTGTAATGCGATGTCCCCCTACCGAACCAGCAAGGGGTCCTCTGGTCCCATAGGTGGTCGTGGTTTCCCACGACATCTTTGGCGCGCCAGGTAGGGGGGACCGCTTGCGCGAGCCTGAAAGCATGGACAGCACAACATATCCACGTTGGCCCGCTCCAAGCGTTTAGCATCTATGGAGCCTACAAAGATACAGAGACCAGGCGGGACCGCCCTCACAGGCGGGTTATTCCTCCCTGCATCTCGCTGTAGCCACGGCTATGACGGAAAGTTGCTACTGGCATAGATGTGCTCCTTTTGGCGGATAGTGCGGCATATCCGCAGCCCAGGCACCGTCCGAAGAAAGAAGGGGGCGAGACGCGTAGGCGCGATGCCCCCTTTTCTCCATCCCCCCTTCACCAGCAGTCAACCTACTTTTAGCCTGGCACCATCAATGTCGATGACTACCACGCATTACTTGGTCCAGTGTTGTAACATCCCTAGCTTTACCTTGCACTTGGACTGGTTTGATTGTTGCATCATGTTTAAATTGAAGAAACTTGAATTGAGGGAATTTGTAAGCCTCAAAATATTTTAAAAGAAGGGCAAGAACGCTTTAAATTGCATTCAGTGAATCCAAAATGCCCAAAAAATAGTTTTGAGAATTTTGGTAAGAGTTATAAACCAGACCAAAATTCTGGAACATTTTTCAGGAATTATTTGGCCTCTGAATTTATAACAATAGTCTAATTGAATCCGAAAATATATTCAAATATATATGGGATATATTTTCAAATGCTCTGTGATAATTTATGTGCCTCTGGAAAAGTCCATGAAGCAACATAAAAATGTTAAGAGAAGATTTGTCACTTGTTTGAATACAAAAAGTGGCAAATGAGTAAATAAAAGAAAACATAACAGAAAAATAAAACAGAGTAGAATCTTACCTGCTTACCTACCGAGGAGAGAATTGGCCCAGCCCACCACGGGCGCGATGTCTTCTTCCACCTCTGCCAGTAGGCAGAGGCGTGTCGCCTGCGTGCGCACTCGCTTCCACCTCCTGCTGCCTCCCCCATCCCCGTTCGAGCGCCACGGAGACACCCGAAGCCTCCCCTCACTTTCTTACCCACCCCTCCTATGCTCCCTCCGTCATGTCCAAGCGCAGCTGCCGACCGTCACCGCCATTCGCGTAGCCAACGCCTCCCCATCGAGCGCCCGACGCATCTGGAAGAACCGCCGTGACGCTCCCATCCTTCTTTTCGAGCCACACGAGTTGGGAAGCTCTGCATCGCCTCGACGCCATCATCTTCAACCTCGGGCTCCGCCGATTGCCGTCACTGATTCGTCATCCATAGCCCGTCCCTGAGCCTGCTAAGACCGTCGTCCAACTCCCTGTGAGCTCCGCCGTCGTTAGCCACTCTTCCCCTTGTCTATTCCTTGTGGTAGCGCCGTTCCCCGCCGTGACTGAAGCTCACCGCCGCCTGGCTTTGTCGCCGCCGTGGCCTGAGCTCGAACCACCCACGGCCTCGCACCGCATCGTGCTCCTGGTGCCTCCATGAGGCCGCCTAGCCCCTCTACTCGCTCGCTTGGTTGCTCTAGCGCCACGCTCACACTGAGCCGAGCTTCGACCGCCACTTCGCTCGCCGCAGCCGATGCCACGCCCCACCCCAGCACTTGCCACGGCCGCCTCCCGAAGCGCCACAGTAGCCGCCCTCGAACACACCCAGCCGTGCAAGCTCTCGTGGCCGGAGATGGCCGGACGAGGAGCGTCGCCGCGTCTTCTTACCGCCGATGATTAGTCACCGGATTAGATGATATGGCACCTGCTTAATTAGCGCAAATCACCAATTAGCTTAACCCCAATGGTCAATGACAGTCGGGCCCCACCGGTTTAATTAACCACCTAACAAAATTAGTTAGGATTAATCTAATTCGACTGGATCCACGCGTCAGCATTGACTTTGCTGATGTGGTCGTTGACCAGTCCCACATGTCTGTGACTCAAGCCAGCACCGTGAGACTGACCAGTGGGACACATCGGTCAGGTTTTTCTGGATTTTAAATAAATCTAAATAATTTATTTATTTTCAGAAGTCCTAAACTTCCAAAAATCATAGAAATTAAACCGTAACTCCAAATGGAATAATTTATATTTGAAAAATTATTAGAAAACTCCAATCTATCCATTGGTACTAGTTTCATGCATGTTAAAGCAAGTTAAACCTGCTGATCAGGTCAAATCAATTAAATGTCATTTTAATATTAACATATGGAGTTTGAATTTGAACCTAGGGTTCAAACCAACTCCATTTAAATTGTTGCTAGCTGCATGTTGCCTTGTCATCGTCATGCATCATATTGTTGCATTGCATTGATTGTGTTCCTTCTTTGTTTGCTGGTGTTGTTCCCTCTCAGTGGACGTTATTCCGATGTTGTGATCGATGACACCGATGAAGAGCTATACTATCTTCAGGAGTGCCAGGCAAGCAAACCCTCATTGAGCATCCCGATGAAATCCCACTCTCTATATCTTGCTCTCTTTTACTGCATTAGGACAACAACGATTCAACTACTATTTGCTATGGTTGCTGAACCCCTTTCCTCTTCATGACCTGTCATTGCCACAGTAAATAGCTCAAACCCATAGCATGAGTAGGAGTTTTTTGAGCCATGTTGTGCCTACTCATTCATGCTTTCTTGTTATGCCTGCTATGCTTAGAGTTGTATCAAGTCTGATTCATCTAAGATGGATTGGAATGGTGTAAACGTGTACTACTGTTGAGAGCTAAGTGTGTGAACACAATTTGGTAAAGGTAGCGATGAGAGGCGATATAGGAGTACATGGTGGGTTGTGAAGGAAACATGCCCTAGAGGCAATAATAAAGTTATTATTTATTTCCTTATATCATGAGAAATGTTTATTATTTATGCTATAATTGTATTAACCGGAAACTTAGTACATGTGTGAATACATAGACAAACGGAGTGTCACTAGTATGCCTCTACTTGACTAGCTCATTGAATCAAAGATGGTTAGGTTTCCTAGCCATAGACATGAGTTGTCATTTGATTAACGGGATCACATCATTAGAGAATGATGATATTGACTTGAACCATTCCGTTAGCTTAGCACGATGATCGTTTAGTTTGTTGCTACTGCTTTCTTCATGACTTATACATGTTCGTATGACTATGAGATTATGCAACTCCTGAGTACCGGAGGAAAACTTTGTGTGCTACCAAACGTCACAACGTAACTGGGTGATTATAAAGGTGCTCTACAGGTGTCTCCGATGGTTCTTGTTTAGTTGGCATAGGTCAAGATTAGGATTTGTCACTCCAATTGCGGAGAGGTATCTCTGGGCCATCTCGGTAATGAACATCACTATAAGCGTTGCAAGCATTGTAAGTAATGAGTTAGTTGCGGGATGATGCATTACGGAACGAGTAAAGAGACTTGCCGGTAATGAGATTGAACTAGGTATGAGGATACCAACGATCGAATCTCGGGCAAGTAACATACCAATGACAAAGGGAACAACGTATGTTGTTATGCGGTTTGACCGATAAAGATCTTTGTAGAATATGTAGGATCCAATATGAGCATCCAGGTTCCTCTATTGGTTATTGACCGAAGACAAGTCTCGGTCATGTCTACATAGTTCTCGAACCCGTAGGGTCCACAAGTTTAACGTTCAGTGACGATCAGTATGATGAGTTTATGTGTTTTGATGTACCGAAGTTAGTTCGGAGTACCAGATGAGATTGGGGACATGACGAGGAGTCTTGAAATGGTCGAGATATAAAGATCGATATATTGGACGACTATATTCGGACATCAGCAAGGTTCTGAGTGATTCTGGAATTTTTCGGAGTACCAGAGAGTTACGGGAATTCACCGGGAGGGTCAATGGGCCTTCGCGGGCTTTATTGGAAATAGAGGGCAGCAAGGAAGTGTGGGGTGGCCCCCCTAGGCCCAAACTGAATTAATTTAGGGCCTTGGGGATGGCCCCCTCATTCCTTCCCCTCCTAGTTGGACTAGGAAAGGGGGAACCTACTCCTAGTAGGAGTAGGATTCCCCCCTTGAGGCGCACCCTATGAGGCTGCCGGTCCCCTCCCCTTGCTCCTTTATATACGCTGCCATGGGCACCCCATAGACACACAAGTTGACTATTCCAAGCCGTGTGCGGTGCCCCCTCCACCATAATCCACCTCGATCATAACGTAGCAGTGCTTAGGCGAAGCCTTGCGTCAGTAGCAATATCATCACCATCATCACACCGTCATGCTGACGGAACTCTCCCGTTAAGCTCTGCTAGATTGGAGTTCGTGGGACGTCATCGAGTTGAACGTGTGCTGAACTCGGAGGTGCCGCGCGTTCGGTACTTAGATCGGTCGGATCGTGAAGACGTATGACTACATCAACCGTGTTCTCATAACGCTTCCGCTTACTGTCTACGGGGGTACGTAGACTATACTCTCCCTTCTCGTTGTTGTGCATCACCATGATCTTGCGTGTGTGTAGGATTTTTTTTGAAATTACTATGTTCCCCAACAGTGGCATCCGAGCCAGGTCTATGCATAGATGTTATATGCACGGATAGAACACAAAGGACTTGTGGGTGTGGGTATATACATATTTGTTGCTGTCACTAGTTGATTCTTGATTTAGCGGTATTGTTGGATGAAGCAGCTCAGACCGACATTATGCGTACGCTTATGCGAGACTGGTTCTACCGACGTGCTTTGCACACAGTTGGCTAGTGGGTGTTTGTTTCTCCAGCTTTAGTTGAATCGGATTCAATGAACAGTGTTCTTTCTGAAGATCAAAAATCAATCACTATACCGTGTTGTGGTTTTTGACGCGTAGGTAAGAACGGTTCTTGCTCAGCCTGTAGTAGCCACATAAAACTTGCAACAACAAAGTAGAGGAAGTCTAACTTGTTTTTGCATGGCATGTTGTGATGTGATATGGTCAAGACATGATGCTAAATTTAATTGTATGAGATGATCATGTTTTGTTAAAGCTATCGGCAACTGGCAGGAGCCTTATGGTTGTCTCTTTATTGCATAAGATGCAAGCGCCAAATAGTTGCAAGAGCAATAGTTGGCGAGACGACCATATGATAACACGTTGATAGAGAACAAGATGATGGAGATCATGTTGTGATGCAGGTGATGATAGAGATCATGACGGTACTTTGGAGATGGAGATCAAAGGCACAAGATGATCATGGCCATATCATGTCGCATATTTTGATTGCATGTGATGTTTATTCTTTATGCATCTTATTTTGCTTAGTTCAGTAGTAGCATTATAAGATGATCCCTCACTAAATTTCAAGGTACAAGTGTTCTCCCTCAGTATGCACCGTTGCCAAAGTTCGTCGTGCCGAGACACCACGTGATGGTCGGGTGTGATAAGCTCTACGTTCACATACAATGGGTGCAAGTCAGTTTTTGCACACACAGAAATACTCGGGTTAAACTTCACGAGCCTAGCATATGCAGATATGGCCTCGGAACACTCGTGACCGAAAGTTCGAGCGTGAATCATATAGTAGATATGATCAACATAGTGATGTTCACCATTGAAAAGTACTCCATCTCATGTGATGATCGGACATGGTTTAGTTGATTTGGATCACGTGATCATTTAGATGACTACAGGGATGTCTATCTAAGTGGGAGTTCTTAAGTAATATGATTAATTGAACTTTAATTTATCATGAACCTAGTCCTGATAGCGTTTGCATATCTATGTTGTAGATCAATTGCTTGCGTATAGCTTCCCCCTTTTATTTATGATATGTTCCTAGAGAAAACTATATTGAAAGATGATAGTCGCAATGATGCGGATTGGATCCGTGATCTGATGATTATCCTCGTTGCTGCAAGGAGAATTATGTCCTTGATGCACCGCTAGGTGACATACCTATTGAAGGAGCAGATGCAAACGTTTTAAACGTTTGGCAAAGTTCAATATGATGACTACTTGATAGTTTAGTGCACCATGCTTTATGGCTTAGAACCGGGACTTCAAAAACGTTTTGAACACCAAGGAACATATGAGATGTTCTAAGAGTTGAAATTGGTATTTCATACTCATGCCCATGTCAAGAGGTATGAGACCTCTGACAAGAACTTTGCCTATAAGATGGAGGAGAATAGCTCAGCTAGTGGGCATGTGCTCATAATGTCTGAGTACTACAATCACTTGAATCAAGTGGGAGTTAATCTTCCTGATAAGATAGTGATTTACAGAGTTCTCTAGTCACTATCACCAAGTTACTAGAACTTCATGATGAACTATAATATGCAAGGGATAACGGAAATGATTCCCAAGCTCTTCGTGATGTTGAAATCGACGAAGGTAGAAATCAAGAAAAGCATCAGGTGTTGATGGTAGACAAGACCACTAGTTTCAAGAAAAGGGCAAAGGGAAGAAGGGGAACTTCAAGAAGAAAGGCAAGCAAGTTGCTGCTCAAGTGAAGAAGCCCAAGTCTAGACCTAAGCCTGAGACTAAGTGCTTCTACTGCAAAGGGACTGGTCACTGGAAGCAGAACTGCCTCAAGTATTTGGTGGATAAGAAGGATGGCAAAGTGAAAAATGGTATATTTGATATACATGTTATTGATGTGTACTTTACTACTGTTTATAGCAACCCCTTAGTATTTGATACTAGTTCAGTTGCTAAACATTAGTAACTCGAAACAGGAGTTGCAGAATGAACAGAGACTAGTTAAGGGTGAAGTGACGATGTGTGTTGGAAATGGTTCCAAGATTGATATGATCATCATCGCACACTCTCTATAATTTCTAGATTAGTGTTGAACCTAAATAAATGTTATTTGGTGTTTGTGTTAAGCATGAATATGATTTGATCCTGTTTATTGCAATACGGCCATTCATTTAAAGTCAGAGAATAATTGTTGTTCTGTTTACATGAATAAAACCTTCAATGGTCATACACCCAAGGTGAATGGTTTATTGAATCTCGATCGTAGTGATACACATATTCATAATATTGAAGCCAAAAGATGCAAAGTTAATAATGATAGTGCAACTTATTTATGGCACTGCCGTTTAGGTCATATTGGTGTAAAGCGCATGAAGAAAATCCATGCTGATGGTCTTTTGGAATCACATGATTATGAATCAGTTGATGCTTGTGAACCATGCCTCATATGCAAGATGACTAAGACTCCGTTCTCCAGAACAATGGAGCAAGCAGCTGATTTATTGGAAATAATACATACTGATGTATGCGATCCGAAAAGTGTTGAGGCTCGCGGCGGGTATCGTTATTTTTTGACCTTCATAGATGATTGAGCGATATGGGTATATCTACTTAATGAAACATAAGTCTGAAACATTTGAAAAGTTCAAAGAATTTCAGAGTGAAGTGGAAAATCATCGTAACAAGAAAATAAAGTTCCTACAATCTGATCGCGGAGGCAAATATTTGAGTTACGAGTTTGGTCTTCATTTGGAACAATGTGAAATAGTTTCACAACTCACGCCACCTGGAACACCACAGCGTAATGGTGTGTCTGGACATCGTAACTGTACTTTATTAGATATGGTACAATCTATGATATCTCTTACCTATTTACCACTATCATTTTGGGGTTATGCATTAGAGACAGCAGCATTCACGTTAAAAAGGGCACCATCTAAAACTGTTGAGAAGACACCATATGAACTGTGGTTTGGCAAGAAACCAAAGTTGTCATTTCTTAAACTTTGGGGTTGCGATGCTTCTGTGAAAAAGTTACATCCTGATAAGCTCAAATCCAAATCGGAGAAATGTGTCTTCATAGGACACCCAAAGGAGGCAGTTGGGTACACCTTCTATCACAGATCCAAAGGCCAGACATTCATTGCTAAGAGTGGATCCTTTCTAGAGAAGAAGTTTCTCTCGAAAGAAGTGACTAGGAGGAATGTAGACCTTGATGAGGTAATTGTACCTTCTCCCAAATTGGAAAGTAGCTCATCACAGAAATCAGTTCTTGTGATTTCTACGCCAATTAGTGAGGAAGCTAAATGATGATGATCATGAAACTTCAGATCGAGTTACTACCGAACCTCGTAGGACAGCCAGAGTATGGTCCACACCAGAGTGGTACGGTAATACTTTCTAGAAGTCATGTTACTGAACCATGACGAACCTACGAACTATGAGTAAGCGATGATGTGCCCAGTTTTCGCGAAATGGCTTAAGGCCATGAAATCTAAGATGGGATCCATGTATAAAGAACAAAGTATGAACTTTTATTGACTTGCCCAATGATTGGCAAGCCATAGAAAATAAATGGATCTTCAAGAGGAAAACGGACACTGATAGTAGTGTTAGTATCTACAAAGCTCGAATTTTCACAAAAATGTTTTCGACAAGTTCAAGGTGTTGACTACGATGAGATTTTCTCACTCGTATCGACGCTTAAAAGTCTGTCCAAATCATGTTAGCAGTTGCCGCATTTTATGAAATCTGGCAAATGGATGTCAAAACAGCATTCCTTAATGGATTTCTTAAAGAAGAGTTGGATATGATGCAACTGGAAGGTTTTGTCGATCCTAAAGGTGCTAACAAAATGAGCAAGCTCCAACGATCCATCTATGGACTGGTGCAAGCATCTCGGAGTTGGAATATATGCTTTGATAAAGTGATCAAAGCATATGGCTTCATACAGATTTGCGGTGAAGCCTGTATTTACAAGAAAGTGAGTGGGAGCACTACAACATTTCTGATAAGTATATGCGAATGACATATTGTTGATCGGAAAGAATGTAGAATTTTGTGGAAAGCATAAGGGAGTATTTGAGAGGAGTTTTTCAAAGAAAGACCTCGATGAAGCTGCTTACACATTGAGCATCAAGATCTATAGAGATAGATCAAGACGCTTGATATGTTTTTTCAATGAGTAAATACCTTGACAAAGATTTTGAAGTAGTTCAAAATGGAACAGTCAAAGAAGGAGTTCTTGCCTGTGTTGCAAGGTGTGAAGTTGAGTAAAGACTCAAAACCTGACCACAGCAAAAAAATAGAAAGAGAATGAAAAGTCATTCCCTATGCCTCAGTCATAGGTTCTATAAAGTACGCTATGCTGTTTACTAGTCCTATTGTATACCTTAGCATGATTCTGGTAAGGGAGTATAATAGTGATCTAGGAGTAGATCACTAGACAGCGGTCAAAATTATCCTTAGAGCACTAAGGAAATATTTATCGGTTATGGAGGTGATAAAAGAGTTCATCGTAAAGAGTTACGTCGATGCAAGCTTTTTACATTGATCTAGATGACTCTAAGTCTCAATCTGGATACATATTGAAAGTGGGAGCAATTAGCTAGAGTAGCTCCATGCAGAGCATTGTAGACATAGAAATTTGCAAAATACATGCGGATCTGAATGTTGCAGACCCGTAGACTAAACTTCTCTCACAAGCAAAACATGATCACTCTTTGGGTGTTAATCACATAGTGATGTGAACTAGATTATTGACTCTAGTAAATCCTTTTGGTATTAGTCACATGGAGATGTGAACTAATCACATAAAGATGTGAACTAGATAATTGACTCTAGTGCAAGTGGGAGACTGAAGGAAATATGTCCTAGAGGCAATAATAAAGTTATTATTTATATCCTTATATCATGATAAATGTTTATTATTCATGCTAGAATTGTATTAACCGGAAACTTAGTACATGTGTGAACACATAGACAGACAGAGTGTCACTAGTATGCCTCTACTTGACTAGCTCGTTGATCAAAGATGGTTATGTTTCCTAACCATAGACATGAGTTGTCATTTGATAAACGGGATCGCATCATTAGGAGAATGATGTGATTGACTTGACCCATTCCGTTAGCTTAGCATTTGGTCGTTTTAGTTTACTGCTATTGCTTTCTTCATGACTTATAAATGTTCCTATGACTATGAGATTATGCAACTCCCGAGTACCGGAGGAACACTTTGTGTGCTACCAAACATCACAACGTAACTGGGTGATTATAAAGGTTCTCTATAGGTGTCTTCGATGTTTCTTGTTGAGTTGGCATAGATCGAGATTAGGATTTTTCACTCCGATTGTCGGAGAGGTATCTCTGGGCCCTCTCGGTAATGCACATCACTATAAGCCTTGCAAGCATTGTGATTAATGAGTTAGTTGTGGGATGATGCATTACGGAACGAGTAAAGAGACTTGCCGGTAACGAGATTGAACTAGCTATGAGGATTCCGACGATCGAATCTCAAGCAAGTAACATACCGATGACAAAGGGAACAACGTATGTTGTTATGCGGTTTGGCTGATGAAGATCTTCTAAGAATATGTAGGATCCAATATGAGCATCCAGGTTCCGCTATTGGTTATTGACCGGAGAAGACTCTCGGTCATGTGTTCATAGTTCTTGAACCCGTAGGGTCCGCATGCTTAACGTTTGGTGATGATCGATATTATGAGTTTATCTGTTTTGATGTACCGAAGGTAGTTCGGAGTCCTGGGTGAGACCAGGGACATGACGAGGAGTCTCGAAATGGTCGAGACGTAAAGATCGATATATTGGACGACTATATTCGAACATCAGAAAGGTTCCGAGTGATTAGGGTGTTTTTTGGAGTACCAGAGAGTTATAGGAATTCACCGGGAGGGTCAATGGGCCTTCGTGGGCTTTAGTGGAAATAGAGGGCTGCAAGGAAGTGTGGGGTGCGCCCCCCTATGCCCAAACCGAATTGGTCTAGGGCTTTGGGGGCCGGCCCCCTCTTTCCTTCTCCTCTCCTCCTCTTTCCTTCCCCTCCTAGTACGACTAGGAAAGGAGGAATCTACTCCTAGTAGGAGTAGGATTCCCCCCTTGGGGCGCACCCTATGATGCCGTCAGCCCCCTCCCCTTGCTCCTTTATATACGTGGACAGGGGCACCCCGTAGACACACAAAGTTGATTGTTCTAAGCCATGTGCGGTGCCCCCCTCCACCATAATCCACCTCGATCATATCATAGTGGTGCTTAGGCGAAGACCTACGTGAGTAGCAACATCATCACCGTCATCACGCTGTCGTGCTGACGGAACTCTCCGATGAAGCTCTGTTGGATCGGACTTCGTGGGACGTCATTGAGCTGAGCGTGTGCTGAACTCGGAGGTGCCGTGCTTTCGGTACTTGGATCGGTCAGATCATGAAGACGTACGACTACATCAACCGCGTTCTCATAACGCTTCCGTTTACGGTCGATGAGGGTACGTAGACGATACTCTCCCCTCTTGTTGCTGTGCATCACCATGATCTTCCGTGTGCGTAAGATTTTTTTGAAATTACTACATTCCCCAATAGGTTGTCTCACTGAAACCATCCTCAGGAACTGAGTTCTGTGTCTGTGATTCAAGATCAGCTACTACCACACATTGGGCCCTGAAATATGACCTCGCTCAACTTATTAACCCCCCGTCGTCTGTCCAGGAGTTGTAGGTAGTTTCTGGTGTTTGTGGTATACTGGAGGCCATGCACAACGCTGACCCTAGGGGTGGGCTATGATGTAGTAGGTACGTGGCCCAGTGTACCGAGATGCCCGTTTGGTGCCTCAGGAACCCTGTAGACATCGTTTGGGGCCATTGAGGACACCCCTGCTGGATCTTGCGGATGGAACCCGAATAGGCGATAAACCTGGATTAGGGACTTGTGTGGTTAGTCAAGTCGTGGTCTACACCCACGTCGTCTTTCGCTTGAAGTCTACCGAGAAAATGTGTGGAGACGCTAAGTGGTGGAAACATGTGTGAAGAAGTACACCCCTACAGGGTAACAAAACTATTCAAATAGCCGCGTCCACAATAAAGGACTACTTGGTTGCTTATGCAGTTCATAGACAAGTGAAAGTGGATACTCTAAAATGCGCAAGATAAGCGTGAGTGCTATGGATGGCCTTCTCGTAGGGAGACGGGACTGGATCCATAGTGGTGTATTGATATGGTGAATATGTGGACTCGTGTGCGCCACCCCAAACAAGTAACCAGCAGTCGTAGTACAGGATAGCCACCGATTCAAAGCTGGCTTGCTGGAGTTAAACTCCACCACGCGCCTTTTGTTGATACTGATGCATATGTAGCTAGTTCTGATGTAAGTCTTGCTGGGTACATTTGTGCTCACGTTTGCTTAATTTATGTTTTTTTAGAGAGACTTCTGTCTCGCTAGTAGTTCCATGTGGACTTCGACGTTTAGCTTGTTACCTCAGCTATGATCTTGTACCCTTGGCAGGGTCTTGTAGATAGCCAGGGTCTAAAGCCTTCTTCCTTTTTCAGATGCCTGTACGCAGACATGTTTACGCTTCCTTTGCTTATATGCTTTGTATGTCGGGTCATGTGACCCATGATTGTAATTCTCACTATGTATGGCTCCCCGGAGCCTTTTAAATAAATACTTTGAGTCGTAGAGTTTTTGTTGTGATGCCATGTTGTATTTGCACATATCGAGCATATTGTGTGTATGATTTTGAAATGCTTGGTATGTGTGGGATCCGACAACCTAGTTGTTTATTCTTGGTAGCCTCTCTTATGGGAAAATGTCTCCTAGTGCTTCCACTTAGCCATGGTAGCTTGCTACTGCTCTGGAACACTTAGGCTGGCCGACATGTGTCCTTATTCGTTCATGTGTCTGTCCCTTCGGGGAAATGTCACGCGTTGTTCCTTTAAGTCCTTATAGATTGTTACGACTTGGGTTCATACGTTGATGATCGACACGTTCGTTGCTGGGTCATGTATGACTGTCCTTGTAAGTTAGTGCCACTTTGGATTCATGACTAGTCATGTCGGCTCGGGTTCTTTGTCATGTGGATGCTGGCGACACTATCATATACGTGAGCCAAAAGGCGCAAATGGTCCCGGGCCAGGTAAGGTGGCACCCGTGGGGATACCGTGCATGAGGCCGCAAAGTGATATGATGTGTTACATGCTAGATCGGTGTGACTTAGGATCGGGATCCTGGCAGCTTTGGTATCAAAGCCTCACTGCCTATAGGATTACCAAGCCAAACTGGTCAAAGTCGAGTCTAGAGATGCTTTAGTTATATAAGGGAATTGATTGTGGAAGGGAATGTAAGGATATTTTTACTCCTTTACCTTATGCCCTTCTAATTTGAGTCAAGCTCTTCTTTTCTACGGGGATTAAGAACTAGGTTTCTCTTCTTTCTATCAGGATCACGTGTTACTAATCCGTGGACTCTTAGGATTGTTGGTCTCAAGCCTCAGTCCAGTTTCTACTACTTCCGTCTGTTGATAGTTGGTCTCAGAATCTTGGTATTGTGATGTTGAGTGGTTATGCCACTATTTTGCAGGATGTCTCAAATCTTTTTGCGCATTTATAGCCGTTATGTTGTCCGAGTCATCCCAGGTTTCTAACTAGTATGATGCATTTGTAAATCCCTTCTTTTCGTTCCTGATGTTCCTTTATGCCAGATTAACCACACTAACCGCCGAGTTGTGTTACTCCATTGCCTCGACATATATGTTGAAGCTATTATTATGACACTAGGATGTTCTACACAACCACCTATTACTCTAGATTGTCTTGTATTCTCAGTGTGATGATTCTGGCCACCATTCTCAAACGCATCCCATGATGCCATTTAGTTAGTAGGCATTCTATTCCTAGGTTCTTGAACTCGAGATTCACCCTACTTACTTCATGTTGATAGTGTTTTCTCGTTCCTTTAGGTAATTAGTAACCTTGTGATAGTCTTCAAAGTCTGTGGTGTATCGTTATTCCAATACCATGAACCAATATGGCAGAAATCCTTTTGAACCAAAAAATCACAATAAGAGAGCTCTTGATGAGTTCTCAATTCTATATTATTAATCAACCAGTCCTTCCTCTTGCACATGGGTTATCCGGAAGAAATTCTGAGCTTTGCTCGACATACTAATCCATGCATCCACAACTCAGAAAGTTATATGTTCCTTTGAGTTGTCCCTTGTCGGTGTCAAAACCGGCAGATCTCGGGTAGGGGGTCCCGAACTATGCGTCTAGGCGGATGGTAACAGGAGACAGGGGGCACGATGTTTTTACCCAGGTTCAGGCCCTCTTGATGGAGGTAAAACCCTACGTTCTGCTTGATTAATATTGATGATATGGGTAGTACGAGAGTAGATCTACCACGAGATTACAGAGGCTAAACCCTAGAAGCTAGCCTATGGTATGATTGTACGTTCTTCCTACGGACTAAAACCCTCCGGTTTATATAGACACCGGAGAGGGCTAGGGTTACATAGAGTCGGTTACAATGGTAGGAGATCTACATATCTGTATCGCCAAGCTTGCCTTCCACGCCAAGGAAAGTCCCTTCCGGACATGGGACGAAGTCTTCAATCTTGTATCTTCATAGTCCAGGAGTCCGGCCGAAGGTATAGTCCGGCTATCCGGACACCCCTAATCCAGGACTCCCTCAGTAGCCCCTGAACCAGGCTTCAATGACGACGAGTCTGGTGCACAGATTGTGTTCGGCATTGCAAGGCGGGTTCCTCCTCCAAGTACTTCATAGAAGATTATGAACACAAAGGAAGTGTCCGGCTCTGCAAAATAAGTTTCCACATATTGCCATAGAGAGAATAATATTTACACAAATCTAATCTGCTGACGTATTCCATAGCGTGACATCACATCACGTCCAAGTCTTTATTCGAATCGCCTTACTGTCCCACCTCAGCGCGTTTAGCGAGGCGGTTTCCTTGGCACGTCTTGTCAAAGCAGAGATCGTGTCCCCTTATTCCGGGATTCTCATCAATACGAGCGTGGGTAACTCAACCGCGCCATTGATTACAGCACTTGGGAGATAAGCGAGTTTTACCAGGCTGGTGGGGACACATAGTCGCATCCACCCATATAAGGGGATAAGGATCCACCTTTTCGTCCACGCCTTCTTCCTCCTTTGCCTATCCATTTCCACGCACTCAAGCTCCAGCGCCCAAGTCCGCACACCCCACCTCAACCTTCTCCAGCCATGTCCGGAGCGGGAGGCAAGTGGATGGTCTCCTCCGTCACGGAGGGACACATCAAAAAACTGAGGAAGGCCAGATACTTGTCTAACGACATTGCGCACCGGCTTCCCGAAGAGGGGAAGCTCATCCCCACCCCTAGGCCCCATGAGAGGGTGGTGTTCCTCCCCCATTTCCTCCGCGGACTGGGCTTCCCTCTCCACCCATTTGTCAGGGGGCTCATGTTCTACTATGGCCTAGATTTCCATGATCTGGCCCGGAACTTTATCCTCAACATCTCGGCGTTTATCGTCGTGTGCGAGGCTTTCCTCTGCATCTGTCCTCATTTCGGCCTATGGCTCAAGACTTTCAATGTCAAGCGAAAGGTTGTGCGCGGCAACCAGGCGGAATGAGGAGGCGCCATGGTGGGCAAGATTCCCAACGTCCTATGGCTCGAGGGCTCCTTCGTGGAGTCCCTAAAGGGGTGGCAATCGGGGTGGTTTTACATCACCAAGCCGCGCGACCCTGAATGGGTCGCAGCCCCTGAGTTCCGATCCAGACCCCCTACGCGGCTCACCTCCTGGAAAGAGACGGGCCTGTCGTGGGGTAAAAAAGGAGAGCTGACCGGACTCAAAAATGTGTCCAAACCCTGGTGGACAAGAAGCTCAAACTTGTCAACGTAGTCCAGGTTATGTTCATCCGTCGGATCCTCCCGTGTCAACAACGGGCTTCCAACCTGAGGGAGTTTGACCCGGCGCAACACCGAACTCTGAGCAGGCTCTTCGACACGACGTACGAAGATGCCTGGAAGGTGCTTTTCAAGGGCGCCGAGGCCCCCACATCCCCTACCGAGGATCTCGGATTCAGCATGCAGCGTCACACTAGTGCGGTAAGCTGTTTTTACCTTTTACAGGGTATTAGTTTTTCATAGTTTGACTCCATGCGGCATCTAAGCTCCCTTACCTTTGACAGGATTGGTAGGAGACATCCGGACAGATCAACTGTCCGACTCCTTTGCCCGAAGGCCCAGCGGATGCTCGCTTGGCAAAGCTGCTGGTTCCGGCACCCTATATGGTGCCGGAGAAGAAGGCCAAGAAGGCGGCCACGGGGACTCGAAAGAGTGCCCGGTGCCTGGAGGTGTCGGATTCATCATCCGACGACTCCGAGGCGCACTCCTCCCATGAGGACGAGGAGGAGGAAGAAGAGACCTCTCCCCCTCCCGCGGGGGAGGGAAGAAAAGGAAGGCCGCCCCAACTAGGGAGGCCGAAGGGTCCAAGAAGGGGAAAACACTTCCTCCGGACTACTCCACCAACGCCGACGACGGTGAAGAGGAGTGGCCGCTCAGGGCCAAGCCCCTGGAGAAATCGTAAGTATCCGGATACCAGAGTGATTCATAGTATTCCTCCATTGCACAGCTTTTCCTTACGTCGAACATGTTTATGCAGTCCACCCAAAGACCGGCTCGACGTGTCGTAGAGCGGTTCCCTGTATTCATCGAATGTGAATTCGCTTCCGACGGCTACCTCCCCCAACCATACGGACGACGCCGAGGTGCTGTCCCGACAGGTTCCAAGCCAGGAGGAGGTGGTCCTGGAGGCGCCGCAAGGCGACCTCCCGGACTCCAGGCAAAAAGGGGATAAAACCCCCAAGGGCTCCAAGTCCGGCCTTGAGCCGGACACCGCGCCGGAACCTTCAACGGTTCCGGACTCCGGTAGGCAGCTTCCTTCCAAGAGGAGCAAGCCTACCGAGCCGGTGACCTCCGTCCAACCGGAGGCACCGGACAATTTGCTGGAGGTGCTTAACGGCGCCTCCATCGACGAGGAGGACCGCACTATTATGAGTGCGGTGATCCAGAAGGTTCAGTCCGCCAAGAGCAGACTGACTGAAGCCTGTGCCAGCCTTCTAACAGGCTTTGAGGTAAGTAAAGAATATGTAAAAATATTACCGCATAGACAGTAGCCCCTGATGCTCTGTTCGGTGTTCGGAAAGAAAAGCCGAATAGAGGATCTAATAACATTCACAGGAGTCTAACATAATCAAGTCAATATGCGTATGCAGGCTTTGCTGCTGGCCTCCGCCGCATTGACTGCGAAGGTGGATACGCTGAAGCAAAACCTCGCGCGGTCCGAGAACGAGCTCGGCCATGCCAAGAGGCAACTCGAGGATAAGGAAGGTAAGTAATACCTTCCGCAAGTATATAGAGAAGATGTCGTTGCAAAAAATGACAGGATCAATGTGCTATTATAGTGGCCACGACCGAGGTGGCAACCCTTAAGAAAGCGTTGTTCGAGGCCGAAAACAGAGCATCCGCGGAGCGCACAGAGAGAGGGAAGAAGGAGGCGCGGGTGGAGGAGGTGCAGAAAAAGCTCCAGGCTCTCGTGATAAAACATGAGAGTTTAGAGCTTGACTCAAAGACGCAAGCGTCCAAGCTTGCGGCAGCCCTCGAAAGCGCGAAGTCTGCGAAGGCCGAAGCCCAGAAAGCCCTCCAAGAAATTGAAGCGATGAAGAAGATAGCAGCGGGTAAGGCATTCATTATGCAAAGCAAGCATGTGAAAGTGAATTACTTGTTACTTACCCGAGTCCGGAGTTCTCCAGGAGCATTCGCAGATTTGCCCCGCAGTGCGTCCAATGCCGCCGCCTACTACCGATCCGAGGAGGGGAGCTCGACGGAGAAGGTGTTCTGGTCTCAGTATGGTGAGGCCGGACACCTGGTGCCTTTGAGCGACTAGCTAAAGCAAATGGTCGAGCTCCACAAGGTGGCCGAACAGGCCATAAAGGGCCTCATCGTTCGGCTTTGGCCTGGAGAGGCTCTGCCTGGTAGCTACTTCGGGCTGGTGAGGCGGCTGGTGGATGCCTGTCCACGGCTTGAAGTAATAAAGCGCTCCGTCTGCATCGAAGGTGCCCGTAGGTCACTTGCCCATGCTAAAGTGCACTGGGGCAAGATGGATGCGGAGAAGCTGGTGAAGGACGGGCCGCCTCCGGGCAAGGAGCATCGCGTCCCGGAAGCGTATTATGAGGGCGTCCTAAAGGGTGCCCGCATTATAGCGGATGAATGCTCTAAAGATGTAATTTTTTAGTAAACTCGCATTTGTGATCCTCTACGCTGAAAACTTGTTCATATGTGCTAAGCAACGCTTTTGAATTTAAAATATTACCTTCTATGCGGTCGTTTATCAAATTTGAGAGATGGCGAGTCGTCGGCTTCTGCCCCCATGCCACGAGTGCTGGGGTGTTCAGGATAAAGATGAGCGCTCTTTTTCCCATTCTTGGGTCCTTCGAGGGAGGCGCTCAACACAACGAACAAGGCAATCGGACTATAATGTTTGAACACTCTCACTTAGCCATAGAATTCTATAATTTTAAATTTCGGCGAAGCCCCTAGTGTTCGGAAGACCGAGTTCGGGGCGCTATCCACGCCTAGGCCGGACAAAGCCGACTCCTCGCTCTAAGCGGCATAAGTCTTTAGGGACTCGAAAACCTCTCGAATAGCGACCTGCTCTCGCCTCATCATGACGGCCAGTTTTAGCTTTCTCTACTGAGGTGCTTAGCCCAGCTCAACTAGGGCACAATCGCAGTAGTTCTCCTAGTGCTACCTCAGCCGATATAACGGAACGTAAGGTACCAAAACATAGGAGCTGGGCAAACCCAACTATTGACCCAAGACATGATTCGGAGCCGATGCATATAATGCTATAAGTTCGGGGTGCCGCACTTGTGAAAGTGTTCGGACTTCTCGCACCGTATTGTGGGGTACTTAAGCCCCTGGCGTATTGGCCGTACCAAAGTGTACGGGTGCAACATGTCATTAATGAACATATATTCGTAAAAAAGAGTAATGCAATAATAGACGGAAGCTATGCATTGTTTATTTAAAAAAGCAGAACGATACAAATAGTGCAATAAGCAAAAGATGGGACTATTTAACATGTCCTTTCCAGGGGCGAGCTGCGGAATGGTATGTGAAACAGGTATACTGCTCGTTATAGTGCGGCGTAGCTTTCTGCTTCCCTGGTTGTATCGTTTGTGCGGCAATTGTACTGCCGGACAAGCCTTCCGAAGAATGGAGTCCTGAAATAAGAGAAAATTAAGAAATCGGCGGCCCCTAGTGCGGTTTAAGCCGCGTTTCGGGCGTGCCGTGATGGTGCCCCTCCCCCTATGCCCATGGTATTTCCAGAGCGTAGTTATGTACGCGCAACACTGGTTTCACAAGTTCGCGAGGGCTGGGGTTGGGTCCGCATTGCTATGCTTGCTCGGAACGTGCCAGGCGGTCTTGTTGTAGGTTACTCCGGGCGCGCTTGACGGTGTCCAGACGTTTAATGGCAGGACTGGAGAATTGCCTTGAGAGGCTGCTTTGTACTTCCGCTGCGATAGCCGCCGTATGCTCCTCCGTTCGGAGAGAGCGTTCGGTGTTTCCATTGACCGTGATGACTCCTCGAGGGCCTGGCATCTTGAGCTTGAGCTATGCATAGTGCGGCACCGCATTGAACTTGGCAAATGCGGTTCGCTCGAGGAGTGCGTGATAGCCACTACAGGACGGGACTATGTCGAAGATTAACTCCTCGCTTCGGAAATTATCCGGAGATCCGAAGACCACTTCAAGTGTAACTGAGCATGTACAGTTGGCCTCTACACCTGGTATGACGCCTTTAAAGGTCGTTTTAGTGGGTTTAATCCTCGAGGGATCGATGCCCATTTTCCGCACTATATCCTGGTAAAGCAGGTTCAGGCTGTTGCCGCCGTCCATAAGGACTCTAGTGAGGTGAAATCCGTCAATAATTGGGTCTAGAACCAATGTGGCGAATCCGCCACGACGGATGCTAGTGGGGTGGTCCTTTCAATCAAAAGTGATCGGGCAGGAAGACCATGGGTTGAACTTTGGGGCGACTGGCTCCATCGCGTATACGTCCCTTAGCGCATGCTTCCGCTCCCTCTTGGGGACATGGGTTGCGTATATCATGTTCACCATCCGCACTTGTGCGGGAAAACCTTTCTGTCCACTGTTGTTCGGTGGGCGAGGCTCCTCCTCGTCATCGCTATGCAGCCCCTTGTCTCTGCTTTCGGCATTTAACTTTCCTGCCTGATTGAACACCCAACAATCCCTGTTGGTGTGATTGGCTGGTTTTTCGGGGGTGCCATGTATCTGGCATGAGCGGTCGAGTATTCGGTCCAAACTGGATGGGCCCGGAGTATTTCTTTTGAATGGCTTTTTCCGCTGACCGGGTTTAGAGCCTCTGAATCCGGCATTAACTACCGTATCCTCAGCATTGTCGCCGTTAATGCGGCTCTTTTGCTTGTTGCGACATGACCTGCCACTGCTGTCCTTGGTATCCGAATTACCAGGGCTCTTGGTCATGTTATTGCTGCGAGCTAGCCAGCTGTCTTCTCCCGTGCAAAAGCGGGTCATAAGTGTCGTGAGGGCTGCCATAGATTTCGGCTTTTCCTGTTCTTGGTTAGGAACCATGTCCAGAATTGTCTGGCCGATTCCTCTGGCTGCCGAATTATGTGGCTAAGGTCATCGGCGTCTGGTGGTCGCACATAAGTGCCCCGGAAATTGTCGAGGAATGCGGTTTCCAGGTCCTCCCAACAACCAGTTGATTCTGCTGGCAAGTTGTTAAGCCAATGACGAGCTGGTCCTTTAAGCTTGAGTGGGAGGTATTTGATGGCGTGTAGGTCATCACCGCGGGCCATGTGGATATGAAGGAGATAGTCCTCGATCCATACCGTAGGATCTGTTGTGCCATCGTATGATTCAATGTTCACGGGTTTGAAACCCTCGGGGATTTGATTATCCATTACTTCATCTGTGAAGCATAGTGGGTGTGCGGCGCCTCTGTATTGGGCTATATCACGACGCAACTCAAACGAGCTTTGTCTACTGTGTTCGGCCCGGCCGGATTTACTGTATCCGGAGTGACGATTACCGTCTCCTGCCGTGGGGCGCCCACGCGATCCGTAGATCGATCTTGTTTGCCTTGCCTTGTCCTCCAATATATCTCGCAGGTCTGGCGCATTTTCCCGTGCCTTGGTATTTTTTGAGCGGCGCCGGGGTGCGGCTTGAGTGGAGGGCCAAGAGGCCTCTCTATCGCGGCCACGGGGTGGCCGGTCGGCCGCAGCATGCGCTGGTGATGTAGGTTTAGGTGCTTCCTCCTCTAATCGGGGTAGCAACCTGCGCTTTGGGTAGATCTTGGAGGGGCGTTCGAGTTCATACTCTTCGGCCGCAAGGACTTCAGTCCATCTATCGGCTAGCAAATCTTGATCAGCTCTAAGCTGTTGCTGTTATTTCTTGAGGCTGCTCGCCATGGCCATAAGCCTGCGTTTGAAACGCTCTTGTTCGACGGGATCCTCCGCACGACAAATTTGTCGTCGTCGAGGCTTGCCTCGTCTTTGGAGGGAGGCATATAATTATCGTCCTCGACCTCTCTGTCTGCTGCTCTCTCATGAGGGCTGGCTTCTCCATCCTCCCATGCTGAATCTTGCTGGAGGTGGTTGTCTAAGGCACTGTCCGGGGTGTTATTATCTCCCGTGCCGGAATCAACGTTTTTGCTTTGGCGGGATTTAGAGCTGCGCCGCTAACACCAGCGCATAGGCTTCTTCTTGGAGGGGTCATCCTCCGCTGTTCCATCGCCATTGCCTTCTTTTGGGGTGTCGACCATGTATATATCATACGACAAGGTGGCTTTCCAGTGCCCTATAGGCGCTGGTTCTTGATCGTCTCCTGCATCGGCATCCATACCGTCGATGTCTTCGGAGGCAAAGTCAAGCATGTCGGTTAAATCATCGACAGTGGCTACGAAGTGGGTGGTGGGTGGGCTTTGAATTTCTTTATCATCCGCATCCCAACCTTGCTGACCATAGTCCGGCCAGGGCTCTCCTAATAAATAGAGAGACTTTAGTGAATTCAGAATATCGCCGAAGGGCGACTGCTGAAAGATGTCCATGGCGGTGAACTCCATGATTGACGCCCAATCGGGTTCGATCGGTAGGGGCGCGGAGGGCTTGGAGTCTGGAGAGGAGTCCGGCTCCATGGATTCACGGGCTTCGCAGAGAATAGTGCTGGTGTTCGGCTCGATCGCCGTAGAGATTGCAGCCCTCAAGGCGGTGTCCAACCACCCATCCTCGATTGGCGCAGTTGGCTCCAACTTAAGGGTCAGAGCTGATGCGGGTGCGGCCTCCAGGGTGAGACTTTTCTCCCCGGGCCTAAAAGTGACGACACAGAGGAACTCTCAATGAAAGCACCAATGTCCGTGTCAAAACCGGCAGATCTCGGGTAGGGGGTCCCGAACTGTGCGTCTACGAGGATGGTAACAGGAGACAAGGGGCACGATGTTTTTACCCAGGTCCGGCTCTCTCGATGGAGGTAAAACCCTACGTCCTGCTTGATTAATATTGACGATATGGGTAGTACAAGAGTAGATCTACCACAAGATCAGAGAGGCTAAAACCTAGAAGCTAGCCTATGGTATAATTGTATGTTCTTCCTACGGACTAAAACCCTCCAGTTTATATAGACACCGGAGAGGGCTAGGGTTACACAGAGTCGGTTACAATGGTAGGAGATCTACATATCCGTATCGCCAAGCTTGCCTTCCACGCCAAGGAAAGTCCCTTCCGGACATGGGACGAAGTCTTCAATCTTGTATCTTCATAGTCCAGGTGTCCGGCCGAAGCTATAGTCCGGCTATCTGGACAGCCCCTAATCCAGGACTCCCTCATCCCTCTTCAGATGTATTCCGACCATCGTCTATCAATTGATAGTAAAGTGTTTGTGTGCATTCATGTTCATCGATGCCTTTATTCTTGTGGTCTATTAAACCGTTCTATTTCAGAATGACTAGGAGAAACAAACTCCAGTACCTCATCCATTTTTGGGATTGGGTCAGAGTAGTGGTACTCCGCAGATCAAAATGCTAATCCAGCTTTTGTTCTACTCTACCCTAGAGTATTACCCCCTTTATGTCAGGATTGTCATGAGAATTGCACCATCTCTTATGAATTCTTGATGCAGTGATACTATCGCGGTCGTTGTTCCTCCCTCGGTCCCCGTGTTGTTACAACTAGAATACCGACAAGTGAACCATGATGTGTGAAACCAATACTCCTAGCAACCCTATTGCTCGGTAGTTAATGGGAGATAAATTTCATTCTTAGCGCGTTGGTTATTGAATCATCATTCTAATACAGATTGTGTTACCTAGTCCATTTTTCCTGGTGCACTCTTTGATCAATGAGTTAGGACTGCATCAATCCCTCACTCTTCTGATCATGTCGTCTTACCCAGCAAGATTGTTCTCGAGCTTAATAACATATCAGTGGTTCATGATTTTGTGAATATCTTCTCAGAAGTATTACCATGTTGTTCCTTGACTGTTATGTTGAGTTCGTGATCAAGTTGGTTTTCCTATAAACCATCCCTTCTCCAAGAATCGGTGTCAGATATACCTGAGCTAGTTGGTTAATCTAAACAACAACTTGGAGCGTTGGAAGATGAAAGCTTGCCCGACTTAGTTCATCCTAGATGGATATGTTTTGTATGTGTGTGTGTGTGTTGAAGAAATATGATATCTTCATCCATTGGTCCTCGTGATCAATTGTCGGGTATACTGTCTTGTCAAATCTTTGATTTGAGTATGGGTTATCATCAAATCATATCAGAACCGACGATATTCGTAATGTTGTCTCACTCATGTTTGTTTCCTCGAGCATACACCATTATATCTTTTGGGTATGACCGATGCTATCACCTTGTTCACATAATTGTGGAATTCCACTTATATGGAAACCTGGATGAATTGTTGTTGAGCCCATCAACAACATTTTTATCTTCTCCATGATTCGTGTTGAACATCTAGCCTGTGTTGGAAACTTTGTGAGCAATGCCTTCATGTTCCGTTCATGAGGTATATGTTGTTGGGGAAAGTAGTAATTTAAAAAATTTCCTACGCACACGCAAGATCATGGTGATGCATAGCAACAAGAGGGGAGAGTGTTGTCTACGTACCCTCATAGATCGTAAGCGGAAGCGTTATGATAACGCGGTTGATGTAGTCGTACGTCTTCACGATCGGCCGATCCTCAGTACCGAACGTACCGCATCTCCGCGTTCAGCACACATTCAGCTCGGTGACGTCCCCGAACTCACGATCCAGTAGAGCTTCGGGGAAGAGCTTCGTCAGCACGACGGCGTGGTGACGGTGTTGACGAAGCTACCGACACAGGGCTTCGCCTAAGCACCGCTACAATATGACGAGGTGGACTATGGTGGAGGGGGGCACCGCACACGGCTAAGAAAGATCAATGATCAACTTGTGTGTCTATGGGGTGCCCCCTGGCCACATATATAAAGGAGTGGAGGAGGGGGGAGGGCCGGCCTAGCCATGGCGCACCCTGGAGGAGTCCTACTCCCACCGGGAGTAGGATTCCTCCTTCCCTAGTTGGAGTAGGAGAAAAGGAAAGGGGGGTGCCGCCCCCCATCCTAGTCCAATTCAGACCAGAGGGGGAGGGGGTGCGCGGCTTGCCCTGGCCTCCTCTCTCTCTCTCCACTATGGCCCATTAAGGCCCATACAATTACCCGGGGGGGTCCGGTAACCTCCTAGTACTCCGGTAAAATCCCGATTTCACCCGGAACCATTCCGATGTCCAAATATAGGCTTCCAATATATTGATCTTTACATCTCGACCATTTCGAGACTCCTCGTCATTTCCATGATCATATCCGGGACTCTGAACTACCTTCTGTACATCAAAACACAAAAGCTCATAATACCGATCGTCACAGAATTTTAAGCGTGCGGACCCTACGGGTTCGAGAACTATGTAGACATGACCGAGACACGTCTCTAGTCAATAACCAATTGCGGAACCTGGATGCTTATATTGGTTCCTACATATTCTACGAAGATCTTTATCGGTCAAACCGCATAACAACATACGTTGTTCCCTTTGTCATCGGTATGTTACTTGCCCGAGATTCAATCGCCGGTATCTCAATACCTAGCTCAATCTCGTTACCGGCAAGTCTCTTTACTCGTTTCATAATGCATCATCCCGCAACTAACTCATTAGTTGCATTGATTGCAAGGCTTATAGTGATGTGCATTACCGAGAGGGCCCAGAGATACCTCTCCGACAATCGGAGTGACAAATCCTAATCTCGATCTATGCCAACTCAACAAGTACCATCAGAGACACCAGTAGAGCACCTTTATAATCACCCAGTTACGTTGTGATGTTTGGTAGCACAAAAAGTGTTCCTCCAGTAATCGGGAGTTGCATGATCTCATAGTCATAGGAACATGTATAAGTCATGTAGAAAGCAATAGCAGTAAACTAAAATGATCAAATGCTAAGCTAACGGAATGGGTCAAGTCAATGACATCATTCTCCTAATGATGCGATCCCGTTTATCAAATGACAACTCATGTCTATGGTTAGGAAACATAACCATCTTTGATCAATGAGCTAGTCTAGTAGAGGCATACTAGTGCACTCTGTTTGTCTATGTATTCACACATGTATTATGTTTCCGGTTAATACAATTCTAGCATTAATAATAAACATTTATCATGAAATAAGGAAATAAATAATAACTTAATTATTGCCTCTAGGGCATATTTCCTTCAGTCTCCCACTTGCACTAGAGTCAATAATCTAGATTACACAGTAATGATTCTAACACCTACAGGTTCGAGAACAATGTAGACATGACCGAGACACGTCTCCGGTCAATAACCAATAGCGGAACCTGGATGCTCATATTGGCTCCCACATATTCTACGAAGATCTTTATCGGTCAGACGGCATAACAACATACGTTGTTCCCTTTGTCATCGGTATGTTACTTGCCCGAGATTCGATCATCGGTATCTCAATACCTAGTTCAATCTCGTTACCGGCAAGTCTCTTTACTCGTTCCGTAATACATCATCTCGCAACCAACTCATTAGTTGCAATGCTTGCAAGGCTTATGTGATGTGCATTACCGAGAAGGCCCAGAGATACCTCTCCGACAATCGGAGTGACAAATCCTAATCTCGAAATACGCCAACCCAACATGTACCTTTGGAGACACCTGTAGAGCTCCTTTATAATCACCGAGTTACGTTGTGACGTTTGGTAGCACACAAAGTGTTCCTCCGGCAAACGGGAGTTGAATAATCTCATAGTCATAGGAACATGTATAAGTCATGAAGAAAGCAATAGCAACATACTAAACGATCGGGTGCTAAGCTAATGGAATGGATCATGTCAATAACATCATTCTTCTAATGATGTGATCCCGTTAATCAAATAACAACTCTTTTGTTCATGGTTAGGAAACATAACCATCTTCGATTAACGAGCTAGTCAAGTAGAGGCATACTAGTGACACTATGTTTGTCTATGTATTCACACATGTATGATGTTTCAGGTTAATACAATTCTAGCATGAATAATAAACATTTATCATGATATAAGGAAACAAATAATAACTTTATTATTGCCTCTAGGGCATATTTCCTTCAGTATCCCACTTGCACTAGAGTCAATAATCTAGTTCACATTGCCATGTGATTCAATACTAATAGTTCACATTACCATGTGATTAACACACATAGTTCACATCGTCATGTGACCTACACCCAAAGGGTTTACTAGAGTCGGTAATCTAGTTCACATCTCTTATGTGATTAACACCCAATGAGTACTAAGGTGTGATCATGTTTTGCTTGTGAGATAATTTTAGTCAACGGGTCTGTCACATACAGATCCGTAAGTATTTTGCGAATTTCTATGTCTACAATGCTCTGCATGGAGCTACTCTAGCTAATTGCTCCCACTTTCAATATGTATCTAGATCGAGACTTAGAGTCATCCAGATCTGTGTCAAAACTTGCATCGACGTAACTTTTTACGACGTACCTTTTGTCACCTCCATAATCGAGAAATATTTCCTTATTGCACTAAGGATAATTTTGACTGTTGTCCAGTGATCTACTCTTAGATCACTATTGTAATCCCTTGCTTAACACAGTGTAGGGTATACAATAGATCTGGTACACAACATGGCATACTTTATAGAACCTATGGCTGAGGCATAGGGAATGACTTTCATTCTCTTTCTATCTTCTGCCGTGGTCGGGCTTTGAGTCTTACTCAATTTCACACCTTGTAGCACAACCAAGAACTCTTTCTTTGACTGTTCCATTTTTTGAATTACTTCAAAATATTTTCAAGGTATGTACTCATTGAAAAACTTATCAAGCGTCTTGATCTATCTCTATAGATCTTGATGCTTAATTTGTAAGCAGCTTCACCGAGGTCTTTCTTTGAAAAACTTCTTTCAAAACACTCCTTTATGCTTTGCAGAATAATTCTACATTATTTCCGATCAACAATATGTCATTCACATATACTTATCAGAAATGTTGTAGTGCTCCCACTCACTTTCTTGCAAATACAGGCTTCACCGCAAGTCTGTATAAAACTATATGCTTTGATCAACTCATCAAAGCGTATATTCCAACTCTGAGATGCTTGCACCAGTCCATAGATGTATCGCTGGAGCTTGCACATTTTGTTAGCACCTTTAGGATTGACAAAACCTTCTGGTTGCATCATATACAATAAATCCATTAAGCAATGTAGTTTTGTTTATCCATTTGCCAGATTTCATAAAATGCGGGAATTGCTAACATGATTCGGACAGACTTAAGCATAGATACGAGTGACAAACTCCCATCATAGTCAACACCTTGAACTTGTCGGAAACCTTTTGCGACAATTCTAGCTTTGTAGATAGTAACACTACTATCAGCGTCCGTCTTCTTCTTGAATATCCATTTAATCTCAATGGCTTGCCGAACATCGGGAAAGTCAACCAAAGTCCATACTTTGTTCTCATACATGGATCCTATCTCAGATTTCCTGGCCTCAAGCCATTTTGCGGAATCTGGGCTCATCATCGCTTCCTCATAGTTCGTAGGTTCGTCATGGTCAAGTAGAATGACCTCCAGAACAAGATTACCGTACCACTCTGGTGCAGATCTCACTCTGGTTAACCTACGAGATTCGGTAGTAACTTGATCTGAAGTTATATGATCATCATCATTAGCTTCCTCACTAATTGGTGTAGTAGTCACTGGAACAGATTTCTGTGATGAACTACTTTCCAATAAGGGAGAAGGTACAATTACCTTATCAAGTTCTACTTTCCTCCTACTCACTTCTTTCAAGAGAAACTCCTTCTCTAGAAAGGATCCATTCTTAGCAACGAATGTCTTGCCTTCGGATCTGTGATAGAAGGTGTACCCAACAGTCTCCTTTGGGTATCCTATGAAGACATATTTCTCTGATTTGGGTTTGAGCTTATCAGGATGAAATTTTTTCATATAAGCATCACAATCCCAAACTTTAAGAAACGACAACTTTGGTTTCTTGCCAAACCACAGTTCAGATTGTGTCGTCTCAACGGACTTAGATGGTGCCCCTTTTTTAACATGAATGCAGCTGTCTCTAATGCATGATCCCAAAACGACATTGGTAAATCGGTACGAAACATCATAGATTGTACTATATCCAATAAAGTACGGTTATGACGTTCGGACACACCATTATGCTGTGGTGTTCCAGGTGGCATGAGTTTTTGAAACTATTCCACATTGTTTTAATTGAAGACCAAACTCGTAACTCAAATATTCGTCTCTGCGATCAGATCATAGAAACTTTATGATGATTTTCCACTTCACTCTGAAATACTTTGAACTTTTCATACTTATGTTTCATCAAGTAGATATACTCATATCTGCTTAAATCATCTGTGAAGGTCAGAAAATAATGATACTTGTCGCGAGCTTTAATATTCATCGGACCACATACATCAGTATGTATGCTTTCCAACAAATCTGTTGCTCGCTCCATTGTTCCAGAGAACGGAATCTTTAGTCATCTTTCCCATAAGGCATGGTTCGCAAGCACCAGGTGATTCATAATCAAGTGATTCCAAAATCCCATCAGCATGGAGTTTCTTCATGCGCTTTACACCAATATGACCTAAACGGCAGTGCCACAAATAAGTTGCACTATCATTATTAACTTTGCATCTTTTGGTTTCAATATTATGAATATGTGTATCACTACGATCGAGATCCAATGAACCATTTTCATTGGGTGTGTAACCATATAAGGTTTTATTCATGTAAACAGAACAACAATTTATTCTCTTACTTAAATGAATAACTGTATTACAATAAACATGACCAAATCATATTCATGCTCAACGCAAACACCAAATAACACTTATTTAGGTTCAACACTAATCCTGAAAGTATAGGGAGTGTGCGATGATGATCATATCAATCTTGGAACCACTTCCAACACACATCGTCACTTCACCCTTAACTAGTCTCTGTTTATTCTACAACTCCCGTTTCGAGTTACTAATCTTAGCAACTGAACTAGTATCTAATACTGAGGGGTTGCTATAAACACTAGTAAAGTACACATCAATAACATGTATATCAAATATACTTATGTTCACTTTGCCATCCTTCTTATCCGCCAATCACTTGGGGTAGTTCCGCTTCCAGTGACCAGTCCCTTTGCAGTAGAAGCACTTAGTCTCAAGCTTAGGACCAGACTTGGGCTTCTTCACTTGAGCGGCAACTTGCTTACTGTTCTTCTTGAAGTTCCCCTTTTTTCCCATTGCCCTTTTCTTGAAACTAGTGATCTTGTCAACCATCAACACTTGATGCTCTTTCTTGATTTCTACCTTCATCGATTTCATCATCATGAAAAGCTCGGGAGTCATTTTCGTCATCCCTTGCATACTATAGTTCATCACGAAGTTCTACTAACTTGGTGATGGTGACTAGAGAATTCTGTCAATCACTACCTTATCTGTAAGATTAACTCCCACATGATTCAAGCGATTGTAGTACCTAGACAATCTGAGCACATGCTCACTAGTTGAGTGATTCTCCTCCATCTTTTAGCTATAGAACTTGTTGGAGACTTCATATCTCTCAACTCGGGTATTTGCTTGAAATATTAACTTCAACTCCTGGAACATCTCATATGGTCCATGACGTTCAAAACGTATTTGAAGTCCCGATTCTAAGCCGTTAAGCATGGTGCACTAAACTATCAAGTAGTCATCATATTTAGCTAGCCAAACGTTCATAACGTATGCATCTGCTCCTGCAATAGGTCTGTCACCTAGCGGTGCATCAAGGACATAATTCTTCTGTGCAGCAATGAGGATAAACCTCAGATTACGGATCCAATCCGCATCATTGCTACTAACATCTTTCAACACAATTTTCTCTAGGAACATATCAAAATAAACACAGGGAAGCAACAACGCGAGCTATTGATCTACAACATAATTTGCAAAATACTACCAAGACTAAGTTCATGATAAATTTAAGTTCAATTAATCATATTACTTAAGAACTCCCACTTAGATAGACATCCCTCTAATCCTCTAAGTGATCACGTGATCCAAATCAACTAAACCATGTCCGATCATCACGTGAGATGGAGTAGTTTCATTGGTGAACATTACTATGTTGATCATATCTACTATATGATTCACGCTCGACCTTTTGGTCTCCGTGTTCCGAGGCCATATCTGTATATGCTTGGCTCGTCAAGTATAACCTGAGTATTCCGCGTGTGCAACTATTTTGCACCCGTTGTATTTGAACGTAGAGCCTAACACACCCGATCATCACGTGGTTTCTCAGCACGAAGAACTTTCGCAACGGTGCATACTCAGGGAGAACACTTCTTGATAATTAGTGAGAGATCATCTTAAAATTCTACCGTCAATCAAAGCAAGATAAGATGTATAAAAGATAAACATCATATGCAATCAGAATATGTGACATGATATGGCCATCATCATCTTGCGCCTTTGATTTCCATCTCCAAAGTACTGTCATGATCTCTATCATCACCGGCATGACACCATGATCTCCATCATCTTCATCTATATCAATGTGTCGTCACGTGGTCGTCTCGCCAACAATTGCTCTTGCAACTATTGCTATCGCATAGCGATAAAGTAAAGCAATTATTGGGCGCTTGCATCTTATGGAATAGAGAGACAACCATAAGGATTTTGCCAGTTGCCGATAACTTCAACAACATGATCATCTCATACAACAACTTATATCTCATCACGTCTTGACCATATCACATCACAACATGCCCTGCAAAAACAAGTTAGACGTCCTCTACTTTGTTGTTGCAAGTTTTATGTGGCTGCTATGGGCTTAGCAAGAACCGTTCTTACCTACGCATCAAAAACCAAAACGATAGTTTGTCAAGTTGGTGCTGCTTTAACCTTCGCAAGGACCGGGCGTAGCCACACTCGGTTCAACTAAAGTTGGAGAAACTGACACCTGCTAGCCACCTGTGTGCAAAGCACTTCAGTAGAACCAGTCTCGCGTAAGCGTACGCGTAATGTCGGTCCGGGCCGCTTCATCCAACAATACCACCGAACCAAAGTATGACATGCTGGTAAGCAGTATGACTTATATCACCAACAACTCACTTGTGTTCTACTCGTGCAAATAACATCAACACATAAAACCTAGGCTCGGATGCCACTGTTGGGGAACGTAGTAATTTCAAAAATTTCCTACGCACATGCAAGATCATGGTGATGCATAGCAACGAGAGGGGAGAGTGTTGTCTACGTACCCTCGTAGACTGAAAGCGGAAGCGTTATGACAACGCGGTTGATGTAGTCGTACATCTTCGTGACCCGACCGATCAAGCACCGAAACTACGGCACCTCCGAGTTCTAGCACACGTTCAGCTCGATGACGATCCCCGGACTCCGATCCAGCAAAGTGTCGGGGAAGAGTTCTGTCAGCACGACGGCGTGGTGACGATCTTGATGTTCTACTGTCGGAGGGCTTCGCCTAAGCACCACTACAATATTATTGAGGACTATGGTGGACGGGGGCACCGCACACGGCTAAGAGAACGATCTTGAAGATCAACTTGTGTGTCTAGAGGTGCCCCCCTGCCCCCGTATATAAAGGAGCAAGGGGGGAGGAGGCCGGCCCTAGGAGGGGCGCGCAAGGGGAGTAGGATTCCTACTCCTAGTTGGAGTAGGTTTCCTCCTTTCCTAGTCCAACTAGGAGAAGGGGGGAAAGGGGGGAAGAGGGGAGGGAAGGGAGAGAGGGGCCGCTCCCCAAACCCCTTGTCCAATTCGGACTGGGCTCGGGAGGGGCGCGCGCCACCTCCTGGTCCTTCCCACTAAGGCCTATTAAGGCTCATTGCTTCTTCCTCGTATTCCCGTAACTCCCCGGTACCTCCAAAAATACCCGAATCACTCGGAACCTTTCCGATGTCCAAATATAGTCATCCAATATATCGATCTTTACGTCTCGACTATTTCAAGACTCCTCGTCATGTCCCCGATCTCATCTGGGACTCCGAACTCCTTCGATACATAGAAACATATAAACTCATAATGAAACTGTCATCGAAACCTTAAGCGTGCGGACCCTATGGGTTCGAGAACAATGTAGACATGACCGAGACACGTCTTTGGTCAATAACCAATAGCAGAACCTGGATGCTCATACTGGCTCCCACATATTCTACGAAGATCTTTATCGGTTAGACCGCATAACAACATACGTTGTTCCCTTTGTCATCGGTATGTTACTTGCCCAAGATTCGATCGTCGGTATCTCAATACCTAGTTCAATCTCGTTACCGGCAAGTCTCTTTACTCGTTCCGTAATACATCATCTCGCAACCAACTCATTAGTTGCAATGCTTGCAAGACTTATGTGATGTGCATTGCCGAGAGGGCCTAGAGATACCTCTCCGACAATTGGAGTGACAAATCCTAATCTCGAAATACGCCAACCCAACATGTACCTTTGGAGACACCTGTAGAGCTCCTTTATAATCACCCAGTTATGTTGTGACGTTTGGTAGCACACAAAGTGTTCCTCCGGCAAACGGGAGTTGCATAATCTCATAGTCATAGGAACATGTATAAGTCATGAAGAAAGCAATAGCAACATACTGAACGATCGGGTGCTAAGCTAATGGAATGGGTTATGTCAATCACATCATTCTTCTAATGATGTGATCCCGTTAATCAAATAACAACTCTTTTGTTCATGGTTAGGAAAGATAACCATCTTCGATTAACGAGCTAGTCAAGTAGAGGCATACTAGTGACACTATGTTTGTCTATGTATTCACACATGTATGATGTTTTAGGTTAATACAATTCTAGCATGAATAATAAACATTTATCATGATATAAGGAAATAAATAATAACTTTATTATTGCTTCTAGGGCATATTTCCTTCATATGTTTGGATGAAAGAAGTGACTTCCTCTAACTCACGCGCATTTGATGTAAGTTGTCGCTGTGGATCCGAGAAAGCTTGTTTGTTTTCCTATGGAATCATTCCAAGTCAGTCATATACGTGCGAAGTATTCTATGTTCTGGTAGACTGTTCATCTTCATTTCATATGTATTCCCTAGCACACCAAGCCACTTATTGATTTGTTTCAGGAGAAGAAGTTCCTTCTTAAGAGCTAAGCATGGCTTATGCAAGGACTTCGACAACCTCATTATTGGTTCCCCACTAGAACTCGGTAGTGTTTTGTTGTAAGACTACCATGTGGTCATGCTTGTCTGGGACAGCGTGTTCACATGTGTGTAGCAGAACCAGCTCATGTTTTGGAGCTTGCTATCGTAGTTGAGTTCCTGAGAATCTTGCAACGTCATCTCATTGATTTGTGTTGCAGATTTTCTTTTCAGACATGCTGAGTCTGAAGAGTCCTGTCAGCAACCAGATCTGAATCTCATGTAGATATGATGGTTGAAAAATTCCCGACATTTGCATTTTGTTTCTAGCTTGCACTGCCATTGTGCCATCTTACTATGGTCTTCCCTCTTAGTGATTGATGTTCAGGATCATTTTAAAAAGTGGTGTACCATGGGTCCCATCCATTTCCAATGATAAGAAAAAAAATCATCCATTGCGTTGTCCTCAACAAGGTACTCCACATCATCCATCCTAGTCTGAGTATACCATTCTTTCGAACTCCTTCAAATGATCGTTTGTGATTTTCTTTGGGCTGGTTTAGAGAGTTTCAATGATTTCTATATGAAAAGTAATTATTTTTGCCACTCGAGGGAATATTTCTATGAGTCACCTCCCCCAAGGTGTCCCGTTATGGAGTCATGCCAATTGACTCCCCGCTACTATGGAACCCATCCACCATCATATTAAGCATGGAATTGTTGCCTACCAAGCCGAACCTTCATCATCTGCCTTCCATCATGATGCAGAGCATCCCATGATCATCCCCATGGACGCACCTACACCTCCAACAACACCATTTGGACCAATGACAAGAGCCCGAGCCAAGGCTATCGAAGATAAGGTGAACTCACTCCTCTCCAAACTTCCACTTTCTATGCATGAGACATGGCTACTACCTAAGTCCGACATGTTGTGCATTACTAGGTACCAAGAGGACCCTCCCGAAGATGCATGTGAAGACGGACAAGTCCCCGAGTCCACGGATGAAGAGAACCAACGGAAGGAGCCAAGAACATCTCCCAGGCCCCGGACATCCGGCCGTGACCCCGAACATCTGGCCCTTGGAGCGTCGTCCACTACAGCTGCTCAACCACCAAGTGCCTATAGGCCCCGGACATCCGGCCCTTCCCGAGGTCCCGGATATCCGCCCTCCTGCCTGGAAATCCGGACACCCCCGAACCCGAGAGCAAAATGGCCAGCTTCACCAGCCCAGACATCCGACCTCCACAGCCCGGACATCCGGCCCTCCGCGAACGCCCGGACATCCAGCCCGACGCCCGGACGTCCGGCCCTTCCCGAGGTCCCGGATATCCCGCCTCCTGCCCGGAAATCCGGACACACCCAAACCCGACAGCAACACGGCCAGCTTCACCAGCCCAGACATCCGGCCCTCGACGAACGCCCGGACATCCGGCCCGATGCCCGGACATCCGGCCTCCCTGTCTGCGCACAATAAAGGGCTGAGGCCCGTGTACCCCTTCTACCCCCCTAGACTATATATACTCCACCTCGTCCAACTTTCTAATGTTAGCAAAGGATTAGCTCATATTTTGTGTGAGAGCTTTGCTCATCCACTTGCTTACCTTCTCCTCGGAGATTCGAGCCTCCACCGGAGAAGATCCCCCAAGCGGATTCAAGACCCCTCTTTAGGGAAGAACTCAAGACCTCCTCACGGAGAAGACCAGTTACCGTGTATCGTCCGTTGTTGACTTTGGATCATGTATATTCCCCTTTGTACTCAAGGATCTAGCACATGTATAACTTGTTCTTGTTAGTTTGAGTGTTCCTATTGTGCTTCACTTGTGTTTTATCTCCTCATGTTCTTCGTGTTCATCGCGGGATCTGCTCCTATCGTGAAAGATCGGCTGATTAGGGTTCCACCGTACATCATCTTGGTATCAAGAGCCACGTTGATCACGATTTCGGAGCCTCCCCGTTGTGTTCTAGCCTTGTTTTTGTTGATTTTGTCCCTAATTCGAAAATTACCCACAAAAATAGCCCCCAATTTTTTTTTGGGATTTGTTGGTGTGATGAAGTTTTGTTGGATTTGATCCGCGGATTTCATGTGTTGCAGGTAGATCTAGCTTTCCATCCACTTTTCCCCAATTTCCATTCGCAAATCTCTCCGAATTTTGCCTGGATTTGACCTCTCCTCGCGATGCTCTTCGAATCCTCCCACGGATCCAGAGCCCGGACATCCGGGCCGATAGCCCGGACATCCAGCCACGACCCCGGACGTCCGGCCCCTGGCAGCACCATTTCCTCTCCACCGCCCGTTTTCCGCCCATTTTTCACCAAATTTTGTTCCGGTGCCCACATATACTTCCGCATACCTCCACCACTTCCGCATAACCTCACCATATACCACATACACAACCGTCGCTTACCAACACCAACTCCGACAATTTTGGTGCAATTTTGCGTTGACAATTTGAGTTGCGGTACCGTGTCCTACTTGTGTTTCGGCTATTTAGGTACGGGTCAACATCAACATCACCGCCGCTCATCTTCGCCATAGACGCGTCATCAACAATGACCACCTCTACTACATCTTGGTATTTGGTCCACCATTTTGACACCATACCGTCCGCAAGAAACGGTAACCTCGCCTTGGTATCGTGATACATCATTCTTTCCATTACATTGATAGCCATCATAGCCTTACTCCTTTGCGTTGATAGCCATCATAGCCTTACTCCTTTGCGTTTCTTACCCGTCGAGACTAGCCATTGAGTATTGCCGACAACGAGACTTGTGCACATTAGTTATCTTACTTCCCGTAGCATACATACATCATTGTTGCATATCTTGGTATCATCTCTTGTGTCACAAGGTTCTCATCGCATAAACAATTGCTATCTTGGTTCGTAAAGCATTGCATGGGAAAAGAGCTCAAACATCCAAGAGCCAAACAAGCTTTTAAGCAACAAGAAAAGATAAGCAAAGAGCTTTTAAGCAAGAACTATAGAATCATACAACATTAAGATTGTCATACTAGATCATCTTCGATCATATCATACAAACACCTTGCATAGAACATATTTGGGATAGAAGTCGTTGCATTCTTGCTAAGTAGGTTGTGCACAAGTTCTTTGTATCCGCCTATTGTGCAATAGTGCTAACGTCTCTCTAGTGTTGTGCAACAAGAGCATTTTTGTGGATTCCACATTTTGGCTCACCCTTGGTTGCATGACCCCACTTATCTTTTTGCGTGTGTGTTTCTGTGTACCTTATATGCTTGGTCTACTTGTTACATTGCATCTTGCGAATCTTTTCCAATATTATTGAAGCTCACTTACAATTGCATCAAATTTTGTGCCACCATCCTCACCAAGCTCCACCATAAGCTTTTACTCGTGTAGGTGTGAGAAACCGACAAGAGCTAGTACCAATTGTGCTATTTCCTTTCCTACATTGGAGTGATCATCGATCCACTTTCAAATTCGGTCAAGGTACATTTGGTATTCGTTCTTCTCTTTCTACCACTCACATTTTTCTTCGAATGATGGATAGGCCGAGTACTTCTACAAACCCACTCTTCATTGAGAACGATGACGACATGAACTCCTACGTCACCAAGAGTCACCTCTTTGGTGCACAACGTGCTTTGCATCAAGAGCAACAAGCTATGAGTGAACGCATCGACAACCTCGCCGCCGACTTGCGACTTTCGGAGCAACGTACAAGGGACTACTTAGACCACAAGCTCGACGATCACAAGCAATAGAATGATGCAAGGATGGACGAAATTTGTGCTTTGTTGCTCAACCACTATTCTTCCACTTCGTCTTCATCAAGAAGGACTCGCTCAAGTCGACAGTCCGACTTCACCCTCTCCGGCTCAAGTACACCGACCTCGAACACTCTACGCCGTGCCGCGCACAACGATCATCAAGGAAGCCTTAATGCTCTAAGCGACACCGACTCTCAAGAGCACCGACGACGTCAAACCCAAGAGGCTTTTGCGCTAGCACGAGAACATCAACATCAACGCCAACATGAAGAGGAAGAGCACGTGCGCCTACACCAAGTTGCACAAGATGCTGAAGCACAACGACAAGAACAACAACTCCGTGAATCTCAAGCACTTGCGGCGCAACAAGCCCTCCAAGATTCAAGTCTAGCCGTAGCCAACCGAGGTCGAAAAGCTCGAGACAAGAAGAAGCACTTCGAGAAGAAATTCAGGAACAAAGATTTCAAGCGCGCATGCATCGTCAAGTTCCTCCTCGAGCTCGACAAGCTCCTCCACAAGCTCGCCAAGAACATCAAGTTCATCAAGAGCATAACGACAATTGAAATCCTCCACGACAAGAGCAACATGAGGTTGACAACCCTCCTCACCAAGAGCAACACGAGTTTGACAATCATCAACAACATGGGCGTCATCATCCCCAACCCTAAAACAATGAAGAACAACGCTACGGAAAGCTCAAGTTCACCATGGCCAAGTTGAACGGAAGGAACAATCCCGAAGAGTACCTTTCATGGGCATTGAAGGTCGACAAAATCTTTCATTTGCACAACTATGAAGAAGATAAGAAGATCGCAATGGAATCCTTGAGTTCCAAGACTATGTCCTCATTTGGTGGGAACAAGTTATCGAAGGCCGAGAGGCAAGAGGAGAACCACCCATCACTACTTGGGCGCAAATGAAGGATGTCATGAGAGCACGCTTTGTGCTTACCTCCTACAACCGCGACCTCTTCAAGGAACTCCAACTACTCAAGCAAGGAACCAAGAGCATTGAAGAGTACTACAAGGAGATGGAGATTGCCATGATACGAGCCAATGTCACAGAAGACGATGAGCAAACTATGGTAGGTTTCTTGAATGGACTCAACCATCCTACCAAGAAGGTATCCGACTTCCAACCATATTTGAACCTCATCGAGCTAGTGCATCAAGCTACAAAGGCGAAACGTCAAGTGCAAGAAGAATTCAAGTATGATAAGTAATCATCCAAGTCATACGACTTATCCAACACCCAAGCTTCAACGAATCCAACACCGCTGAGGGAGTCCTGGATTAGGGGGTCCTCGGACAGCCAGACTATATCCTTCGGCCGGACTGTTGGAGTATGAAGATACAAGATTGAAGACTTTTTCTTGTGTCCGGGTGGGACTCTCCTTTGCGTGGAAGGCAAGCTTGGCAATCCGGATATGTAGATCTCCTCCCTTGTAACCGAGTCTGTGTAACCCTAGCCCCCTACGGTGTCTATATAAACCGGAGGGTTTAGTCCGTAGGAAAACAACAATCAGAATCATAGGCTAGCTTCTAGGGTTTAGCCTCTACAATCTCATGGTAGATCAACTGTTGTAATACTCATATCATCAAGATCAATCAAGCAGGAAGTAGGGTATTACCTCCATCGAGAGGGCCCGAACCTGGGTAAACATTGTATCCCCCGCCTCCTGTTACCAGCGGCCTTAGACGCACAGTTCGGGACCCCCTACCCGAGATCCACCGGTTTTGACACTGACATTGGTGCTTTCATTGAGAGTTCCACTTTGTCGTCACCATAAGGTTTGATGGCTCCTTTGATCATCGGCAACGATGCGATCTAGGCTGAGGTTTTTCTCCCTGGACAGATCTTCGTATTTGGTTGCTTCGTACTGTGGGCCAACTCGCTTGGCTGTCTAGAGCAGATCGAGAGCTATGCCCCTGGCCATCAGGTCAGGTTTGGAAGCTTGAACTATACTACCGACATCTGCGGAGACTTGATCTTCGACGGATTCGAGCCCATGTTAGGTGCGCCGCACTGTCACGACGAGCATGACTTAGCTCTGCCGCCGGACAGTGTTCGGGAGACCACACCTGTGGCAACTCCGGCCCTCAATCCGGAGCAGATCGTGCCATCCGAGGACGGGTGGATGGACCCCGCCATGGAGGCTGCACACCCAGCAGCGATAGAGCCGAATACTGACTTCACCTCCTATGAGACCTGTGTTGCCGGACCCTTGGATTCGTCCCCGGCCACAGGCTCCGATCCGCTTGCGTCCGTGCATATCGAATCTGATTGGGCACCGATCATGAAGTTTACCTCCGAGGATATCTTTCAGCACTCGCCCTTGGGCGACAAGCTAAATTCATTGAGGTCTCTCCCCTTGTCAGGACACCCTTGGCCGAACTATGTCCGGCTTGAGTGGGAAGCGGATGACGAAGAAATTCATTCCCCACCCACCACCCACTTAATAGCCACTGTCGACGATGTAACCGACATGCTTGATTTCGGTTCTGAAGACATCGACGGTATGGACGACGATGCAGGAGAAGAATAGGAACCGCCTCCCACAGGGCGCTGGACAGCCACCTAAGCATATGATATATACATGGTGGACACCCCCAAAGAAAGCGATGGCAATAAGGCAATGGAGGATAATCCCCTCGAGAAGCAATCTAAGCACCGGCGTCATCGGCGCCGCTCTAAGCCCCGCCATAGCAAAAGCAGCGATACCGGCACGAGAGACAATAATGCTGCGGACAGTGCCGAAGACAAAGATAATCCCCTCCAACCAGGCTTCCAGTGGGAGCATGGGAAAGCTAGCCCTAAGGAACAGGCGATAGACGGAGAATCAGAGGATGACAATTACATGCCCCTCTCCGATGATGAGGTGAGCCTCGGCGACGAAGAATTTATCGTGCCTGAGGATCCCGTCGAGTAGGAGCACTTCAAGCGTCGGCTTATAGCCACAGCAAAAAGCCTGAAGAAAAAGCAACAGCAGCTTCAAGCTGATCAAGATCTGCTAGTGGATAGATGGACCAAGGTGCTGGCAGCCGAGGAATACGAACATGAGCACCCAACCAAAAGTTACCCAAAGCGTAGGTTGCTACCCCAACTCGAGGAGGAAGCATGAAAGCCTACACTACCAGCATATGATGCGGCCGACCGGCCACCTTGTGGCCGAGACAAAGCGGCATATCAGCCCGAAGTCCAGCCCGCACCCAGTCGCCAGTCAAACAAAAACACCAAGGCCCGGGGCAACATGCAGGACCTGCAAGATGTATTGGAAAACAAAGCAGGACATACAAGATCTATACGGATCACGGGGGCGTGCCCCAACGCGTGACGATGACCGTCACGCTGGATATACTAAAAGCAAATCCGACCGGGCCGAATATAGAAGACAAGACTCGTATGAACTACGTCGTGATATAGCCCGGCACTGAGGCGCCGCACACCCCCTATGCTTCACTGATGAAGTAATGGATCACGAATTCCCAGAAGGTTTTAAACCCATGAATATTGAATCATATGATGGCACAATAGACCCTATGGTATGGATCGAAGATTTCCTCCTTCACATCCACATGGCCCGCGGTGACGATCTACATGCAATCAAGTACCTCCCATTAAAACTCAAAGGACCTGCTCGGCATTGGATCAATAGCCTGCCAGCAAACTCCATTTGCAGTTGGGAGAATTTGGAGGACACATTCCTTGACAACTTCCAGGGCACTTATGTGCGACAACTGGATGCCGATGACTTGAGTCACATAACCAAACAGCCAGGGTAACCAGCCAGGAAATTCTGGACTCGGTTCCTAACTAAAAAGAACCAAATCATCGATTGTCCGAATGTCGAGGCCTTAGCGGCATTTAAGAATAACAACCGCGACGAGTGGCTCGCCCGACACCTCGGCCAAGAAAAGCCGAAGTCCATGGCAGCCCTCACAACACTCATGACCCGCTTTTGTGCGGGGAAGGAAAGCTGGCTAGCTCGCAGCAACAACACATCAAGAAACCCTGGCAATTCAGATGCCAAAGATAGCAATGGCAGGCCACGTCGCAACAGACACAAACGCCGTAACAACGGCGACAACGCCAAAGACATGGCAGTTAATGACGGATTTAGTGGCTCTAAACCCGGTCAGTGGAAAAAGTCATTCAAAAGAAGCAATCCGGGCCCGTCCAGCTTGGACCGCATACTCGATCGTTCGTGTCAAATTCACGGCACCCCCGATAAACCAGCCAACCACACCAACATAGAACGCTGGGTGTTCAAATAGGCCAGCAAGTTGAACGCTGAAAACAAGGAAAAGGGGCTGCATAGTGACGACGAGGAGGAGCCCCGGCTGCCGAACATAGGAGGACAGAAGAAATTTCCTCCCCAAGTGAAAACGGTAAACATGATATACGCAACTCATATTCCCAAGCGGGAACGGAAGCGTGCATTGAGGGACGTATATGCGATGGAGCCAGTCGCCCCAAAGTTCAACCCGTGGTCTGCTTGTCCGATCACCCTCGATCGTTGTGACCACCCCACCAGTATCCGTCATGGCGGTTCTGCCGCATTGGTCCTTGACCCCATCTTTGACTGATTTCACCTCACTCGAGTCCTTATGGACGGTGGCAGCAGCCTGAACTTGCTTTATCATGACACAGTGTGCAAAATGGGTATAGAACCCTCAAGGAGCAAACCAACCAAAACCACCTTTAAAGGTGTCGTCCCAGGGGTAGAGGCTTGTTGCACGGGCTCAATAACACTGGAAGTAGTCTTTGGATCTCCAGACAACTTCCGAAGCGAGGAGTTAATCTTCGATATCGTCCCCTTCCGTAGTGGCTATCATGCACTGCTCGAACAAACCACATTTGCCAGATTCAATGCGGTACCGCATTATGCATACCTCAAGCTCAAAATGCCAGGACCTCACGGGGTTATAACAGTTAATGGAAACACAGAACGCTCGCTCCACACGGAGGAGCACACCGCGGCCCTCGCAGCAGAAGCGCACAACAGCCTTATGAGGCAAACCGCCAATTCGGCGAAAAAGACCCCGGACACCTTCAAGCGAGTCCGGAGTACCCTGCAAGAGGATCGCCTGGTACGTTTAGAGCTCGCCTAGCAATTCGGCCTCTGTCCTAGTCCCAGTCAAGCGGCAAAATTTGCGCCGCGCGTACATAATTACGCACTCAAGATACCATGGGCATAGGCGGAGGCACGGCCATGGCATGACCCACAATGCGGCTCAACCGCTTCAGGACCATATACCTTTAACATTTTCTTCCATTTAGGCCCCTATTCTCTGAAAGCCCTCTCCGATCGTCCGATTATCGGACCCGTCACGGGAAGGAAACACCAAGGAAGCAAGAAGCTTTGAATTACAAGGGAATCCTCACGTGGTCTCTTATAACGATCGATATACCTGTTTTGCATACCCACACGCAGCTTGACCTTGGATAGGACATGTCAAATAGTCCTATTTTTTACTTATTAAACTACATGTATGCATACGCTTTGACGTATCATTTAAATTACAATACATAGCATCAGCTCATTATTGCATTCCTTTATCTTTTTTCCTGTCTTCTTACTTACGACAAGTCGCACCTGTACATTCTGATACGACCAGTGCGCCAGGGGCTTCAGTATACCCCATAACACAACATGAAAAGTCCGAACACTTTCGACAGTGCGGCACCCCAAACTTATAGTATTATATGCATCAGCTCCGAATCATGTCTTGGGTCAATAGTTGGGTTTGCCCGGCTCCCATGTTTTGGTACCTTACTTTCCGCTATATCGGGTAAGGTAGCACTAGAGAACTACTGCGATTGTGTCCCGGTTCTTCCGGATGAGCACTTCAGTAGAGAAAGCCGAAAATTGACTGTCATGATGCGGCGAGAGCTGGTCGATGTTCGAGAGGTCTCAAATCCTTAAAGATTTTTTCCGCTTCGGGCGAGGAGTCGGCCTCGTCCGATTTAGGAGTACATAGTGCCCCAACTTCGGCCTTCGGAATACTAGGGGCTTCGCCAAAATTTGAAATTGTAGACTTCTATGGCTAAGTGAGAGTGATAAAGCTTTATAGTTCGATTGCCTGGTTCGTTGTGCTGAACACCTCCTTCGAAGGACCCAAAACTAGGATAAAGAGTGATCAGGTTTATCCCGAACACCTCGGTACTAGTTACATGGGGGCAGAAGCCGACGACTGGCCAACTTTCAAATTTTATAAATGGCCACAGAGAAGGTAATATTTTAAATCAACAAGCGTTACATAGCGCACATAAACTTGTTTCACATTACAGGATCACATGAGTACATTCACTCAAATATTACATCCTTAGCACATTCCTCTGCCACAAGGCGAGCACCCTTCAAGACACTGTCATAATACTTTTCAGGGTGGGGTTGCTCCTTGCCCTCCAGTGGCCCCTCCTTCACCAGCTTTTCGGTGTCCACCTTCGCCTAGTGCACTTTCGCCCGGGCAAAAGCCCTGCGCGCACCCTCAATGCAGACGGACCGCTTTATGACTTCAAACCGTGGGCAGGTGTTCACAAGCCACCTTACCAGGCTGAAATAGCTACCAGGCAGGGGCTCGCTAGGCCACATCCGTACTATGAGGCCCTTCATGGCTAGTTCGACCGCCTTGTGAAGCTCGACCAGTTGCTTCAACTGGTTGCTCAAGGGCATCGGATGTTCGGTCCCAGTATATGAGACCAGAAAAACCTCTCCGTCGAGCTCCCTTCCTCGGCCCGGTAGAACTCCGCGGCATCCCACACACTGCTGGGTAGATCTGCCAACGCTCCTGGAGAGCTCCAAATTCGGGTAAGTAAAATAAAAGTTTACTTCACATGCTTGCTTTGCATAATGAATGCCTTACCCGCCTCTATCTTCCTGACCGCCTTAATTTCCTGGAGGGCCTTTTGGGCTTCGGCCTTGGCATTTTGTGCGCTCTTGAGAGCCTTTGCAAGCTCAGACCCTTGCGTCCTTGAGTCACGCTCCAAGGACTCGTACTTCTTGACAAACTCCTGGAGCTCTTGCTGAACCTCGCCGACTCAGGCCTCTTGCTTCTCGCACTCGGCGCGCTCCTTGGCCGCTTTGCCTTCGGCCTCGGATAGCGCCTTCTTCAGGGTCGCCACTTCGGTCGTGGCCCCTAGCAAAATTCATGACGATCTTGTGATCTAACAACAAGTTTCCTTTTTATTTATCAATAAATAGACGAGGTATCACTTACCTTGGTTCTCTTCGAGCTGCCTCTTGGTAAGGCCGAGCTCTTCCTCGGACCGCTCAAGGTCCCGCTTCAGTGTGGAGACCTCCGCCGTGTGAGTGGCAGCGGCCAGCAGAGAAGCCTGCTTATTGACATAGACATATTGTGATTAGACTCCTGTGATTCTTATTTGATCCTCTTTTCGGCCTTTCTTCTGAACACCAAACATAGCATCAGGGGCTACTGTCTATGCTATAACATTTTCTCGTAATTTGATTACTTACCTCAAAGCCTGTTAGGAGGCTGGCACAGGCTTCAGTCAGTCTGCTTTTGGTGGACCGAACCTTCTTGACCACCACACTCATGATAGTGCAGTGCTCTTCGTCAATGGAAGCGCCGCGAAGCACTTCCAGCAAATTGTCTGATCCCTCTGCATGGATAGAGGCCATCGGCACAGACAGCTATTCCCTCTTAGACTTGCTGCCCCGGGCATTAGAGCCCATGTGCGTCTTGCCCCTCGTGCGCCCAGTGTCCGGAATGTCGCCTTGGGGCGCCTCCGGAACTGTCTCCCCTTGGTTCAGCGCCCTCTGAGACAACACCTCGACGTCGTCCGTAGGGCGGGGGGAGGAGGCGGTCGGGAGTGAATCGCTGTTCATCTCCGACGGGCCCAAAGACTCATCCGATGAGGATACATCGATATGGGCTTTGGATGGGCTACATGATCATGTTCGGCATGATAAGAAGCAATAAAATGTAACATACCAAGAGCTATTATGGTATCCGGATACATACGACTTCGCCAGGGGCTTATCCCTGGGTAACCACTCCTCGTCGCTAAAAGCGGCCGTCGTGGAGCAGTCTGGAAGAAGAGTCCTTCCCTTATTGGACCCTTCGGCCTCCCCGGATGGGGCAGCCTTTCTTTTCTTGTCTCCCCCGGCCAAGGGGGGAAAACTTTCCTCTTCCTCCTCCTTGTTTTCGTGGGAGGAGGGCGCCTCGGTGTTATCGGACGATGAGTCCGATACGACCTTGCGCCGAAGACCTTTCCTGGTCCCCGCGACCTTCTTCTTGGCCTTCTTCTCCGGCGCCTCATAGGGCACCGGAACCAGCATCTCTGTTAAGAGAGCCCCTGCTGGATCCTCGGGCAATGGGGCCGGACAATCGATCCACTCCGCTGTGGCAACCCATTCCTATTAAATGGCGTGGAGGCTTAGATCCACCACGCGATTATACTAGGGAAAGAAACATCTGATGAGATATAAGGAGCTCACTGGATTGGCATGATGCTTTGCGCTGAGTCCGCGATCCTCGGTAAGGGGAGGAGGTACCTCGGCGGACTTGAACAACACCCTCCAGATGTCCTGGTGTGTCGTGTCGAAGAGCTCTCGCAGCGTCTGGTGCTTAGCTGGGTCGAACTCCCACATATTGAATGCCCGTCTTCAACACAGGAGGCTCCGGCGGAAGAGCATGACCTGGACCATGTTGACAAGCTTGATTTTCTTGCTTATCATGTTTTTACCACAGTTCTGGAGTCCGGTCAGCTCCATCGATGAACCCCAGGATAGGCCCTTCTCTTTCTAGGTGGTGAGCCATGTGTGGATGCCGAATCGAAATTCGGGGGCTGCCACCCAGTTGGTGTCATGCAGCTTGGTGATGTAGAACCACCCTGATTGCCACCCTTCACGGTCTCCACATAGGAGCCTTCGAGCCAGGTGACGTTGGGCATTTTTCTCACCATGGCGATTCCGCACTCTGCTTGCTGGCCGACCACCACCTTCGATTTAACGTTGAAGGTGTTCAGGCACAGGCCGAAGTGGGGCTTGATGCAGAGGAAGGCCTCGCACACGACGATATACGCCGAGATGTTGAGGATGAAATTGGGGGCCAGATCGTGGAAGTCCAGCCCGTAGTAGAACATGAGCCCGCGAACAAATGGGTGGGGGGGAAATCCCAGCCTGCGGACGAAATGGGTAAGGAATACAACCCTTTCATGGGGTTCGGGGGTAGGGATGATCTGCCCTGCATCTGGGAGCCGGTGCACGATATCTACGGCTAGGTATCTGGCTTCCTGAAGCTTCGTAATGTTCTCCTCTGTAACAGAGGAGACCAACCTCTTGCCTCTCGCTCCGGACATGTTTGGAGTGGTTTTGCGGAGGAAATGCGAACTTGGGCACTGGAGCTCGAGTGCGCGAGAATGGATGGGCAGGGAAGAAGAAGGCGTGGGTGAAAAGGAGGTGTCCTTGTCCCTTTATAATGGCGGAAGAAACTGTGTGCCTCCCCACCTGCCTGATAAACTCGCTTATTCCCCAAGCACCATGATTGACGGCGCGGTTGGGTTACCCACACCCGCATTAATGAGAATCCCATGATAAGGGGACACAATCTCTACTTCGACAAGACGTGCCAAGAAAACCGCCTCGCAATATGTGCAGTAGCTGGTTGAGAAACATGGTTCGAATAATGACCGGGCTATAGCGTGATCCCACATTATGAAAGGTTGTCAGCAGATTAGATTTGTGGAATAATATACTCTCCACGACGGTATGTGGAATTTGTTTTGCAGAGCTGGACACGATCCTTGTGTTCAAAATCTTCTATGGAGTATTCAGAGAAGGAACCCGCCTTGCAATGCCAAAGACAATCTGCGAGCCGGACTCATCGTCATTGAAGCCTGGTTCAGGGGCTACTAAGGGAGTCCTGGATTAGGGGGTCCTTGGACAGCCAGACTATATCCTTCGGCCGGACTGTTGGATTATGAAGATACAAGATTGAAGACTTTGTCCCGTGTTCGGGTGGGACTCTCCTTTGCGTGGAAGGCAAGCTTGGCAATTCGGATATGTAGATCTCCTCCCATGTAACCGACTCTGTGTAACCCTAGCCCCCTCCGGTGTCTATATAAACAGGAGGGTTTAGTCCGTAGGACAACAACAATCAGAATCATAGGCTAGCTTCTAGGGTTTAGCCTCTACGATCTCGTGGTAGATCAACTCTTGTAATACTCATATCATCAAGATCATTCAAGCAGGAAGTAGGGTATTACCTCCATCAAGAGGGCCCGAACCTATGTAAACATTGTGTTCCCCGCCTCCTATTACCATCCGCCTTAGACGCACAGTTCGGGACCCCCTACCCGAGATCCACCGGTTTTGACACCGACAACCGCCTACCAACCCTTCTACAAGCAGCGTCGACAAGTCGAGTTCCAAGAAAGCTTCGTCAACTCCAAGTCATCCTCCTACTACGAGCAACTTCAAGCCGAGAGCTTCATCATCATCCACTCCAACCGATGAGACCGTCAAGACTAGTTCCTTCAAATTATTCACATGCGGAGGCCGAGGACACAAGTCCAATGAGTGCACCAACAGGCGGACCATGATCCTCAACGACGACAGCACCTGCGACTCGATGAGTGAAGGCGAAATGGATGCTCTTGAGCAAGTCTCCATGCATCGGCAAGTGAACGATGAAGAGGAACAAGTCTTTTGCGATGAAGATTCAAGTCCCGCTCTTGTTGTCTCCAAGGTCTTGACTCTCCAACATCACCAAGAAGAAGACCAAAGAGGCCACATATTCCACACCAAGGCCGACATCAATGGAAGATCCATCAAGGTCATCATCGATGGAGGGAGTTGTCATAACCTCGCAAGTGAAGAACTTCGCTCCAAGCTCCAATTGCCCAAGACGAAGCACCCACATCCATACAAAGTGCAATGGCTTAGCGACCCCAAGACCAAGTCGAGCACCGAGTACAAGTCTCCTTCAAAATTGGCTACTACAAAGACACCTTGGAGTGCAACATCGTTCCAATGACAGTTTGCCACCTTCTCCTTGGACGCTCATGGCAATTTGATAGAGGAGTCATCCACAACGGCCGACCGAACCACTACATCTTCAAGATGAAGGGCAAGGAGTATGTACTTCGTCCCATGTCTCCAAGCCAAGTTGTCGCCAACAAGCAAGCCACCCATCATGGAGATACTAGTAAGAGAGTGAGCCACCAAAAAGAGAGTGAGCGCCACAAGCCCAAATCGAGCGCCTCCACGATGAGCGAAAATAAGAACTTAGTCCTATTTGCCACCAAAAGTGAGATAAGAGGAGTGTGTGAGAACCCATCTAGTGTCCTACACTACGTCCTTGTGTGCAAGGACAATGCACCATAAACTAACACTTCTCACACTCTTCCTCTAGTGTTGTCTTCCCTTTTGCAGGAATTTCACGATGTTTTCCCCGATGAGCTACCTCCGGGACTACCTCCACTATGAGGCATTGAGCACCGCATCGACCTCATTCCTGGAGCACCTCTTCCGAACAAAGCTCCCTACCACGTCAACCCCGAAGAAACCAAAGAAATACAAAGGCAAGTAAAGCATCTCATAGACCATGGACATGTGCGTGAAAGTTTGAGCCCTTGTGCCGTCCCAGTCATTCTTGTGCCAAAACGAGACCGTAGCTTTCGCATGTGCTCCGATTGTAGACCTATCAATGCTATCACCGTTTGTTATAGGTATCCCATTCCACGCCTTGATGATATGCTTGGCGAACTTAGTGGTGCCACTATATTTTCCAAAATTGATCTTAAGAGTGGTTACTATCAAATCTGCATACAAGAGGGTGATGAATGGAAAACCGCCTTCAAAACCAAGTTTGGCTTGTATGTGTGGTTAGTCATGCCTATGGGTCTATCGGAAGCACCGGGTACTTTTATGCGTCTTATGAATCATGTCTTTCGCCCTTACATTGGTGTGTTGTTGTGGTCTACTTCGACGATATCCTTGTTTTTAGCAAGTCTCTCAAAGAGCATGTCACCCATGTCCGAACCGTTTTGCAAACTCTTCGAAAAGAGCGTCTCTATGCTAATATGGAGAAATGCCTTTTTGGCGTTGACAAGCTCGTTTTCTTGGGTTTTGTTGTTTCCTCTAAGGGTGTTCATCTAGATGAGTCCAAGATCAATGTCATTAAGACTTGGCCACAACCAGCCAACTTGCAACAAGTCCGTAGGTTTCTTGGCCTTGCGGGTTTCTATCGTCGCTTTGTGAAAGATTTTAGCACCATTGCTTCGCCTTTGCATGCTTTGAGCAAGACGAATGCGCCTTTTGTTTGGGGACCATCCCAAGATACCACTTTCAATGAGCTTAACAATTTGCTTAATCATGCTCCCATGCTTGCTTTACCCAACTTTGAAAAACCCTTTGAGATTCATTGTGATGCTAGTGGTAATGGCATAGGAGGTGTGTTAACGCAAGAGAAGCGCCCCATAGCTTACTTCAGTGAGAAACTCTCCGGCGCGCAACTCAATTTCCCCATCTACGACAAAGAGCTATATGCTTAATCCGCATTTTGCATGAATGGGAACACTATCTTCGCCCTCATGAGTTTATCATTCATAGCGATCATGAAACACTCAAGTATATTAAGGGCCAAACCAAGTTGAACAAGCGTCATGCTAAATGGAGTGAATTTATTGAGTCTTTTCCTTATGTCATCAAGTACAATAAAGGTAAGGAAAACATTATGTCGGATGCCCTTTCCGGCATATGCATGCTTGTCACTCAACTTGAATTGGATGTCATTGGTTTTGAGCATATCAAAGACTTGTATGAGCATGATCCTATTTTTGCTACTCCTTATGCCAAGTGTTTGTCGCACAACTCTTGGGAACAATATTACATCATAGATGGATATCTTATGAGAGCTAACAAACTTTGCATCCCCGATTCTTCTATTCATTTGTTGCTTTTGCAGGAATCTCATGGAGGAGGCTTAATGGGACATTTTGGACGAGACAAGATGTTCGCCATGCTCTCCAAGAACTACTTTTGTCCCAAGATGTTTCACGACATCAACCGCTTCACCAACCGATGCTCTACATGTCGCAAAGCTAAGTCAAAAGCTCAATCCCATGGCCATTATATGCCTCTACCAATTACATATCAACCATGGGAAGACATTAGCATGGACTTTGTACTTGGTTTGCCTAGGACTCGAAATGGCAAGGATTCCGTATTTCTCGTTGTGGACCGTTTCTCAAAAATGGCACATTTCATTCCTTGCAACAAGATAGACGATGCTTCACATGTTGCTAATCTATTTTGTAGGCAAATATTGCATCTACATGGAGTGCCTAAGAATATCGTCTTGGACCGCGATGTCAATTCCTTAGCTAGTTTTGGAATACCCTATGCGCCAAGCTTGGAATCAAGCTACTCTTCTCCATGGCGTATCATCCACGAACCGACGGCCAAACGGAAGTTACCAACCGCACACTCTCCGCTCTACTTCGAGTCACCTATCACCAAGTTCGCCTACAACCGCGCAAGACATTCAATGTGGCACCCCGATCCGCATGGAGCAGGGGGCCTTCGCACGTCAGCCTAGGATAACACCTGACGCACGACAGGTCCATAATACAGCATTCCAGGTACAAGAATATTCATCAAATACATGTATAAAAGATTACATCATTGATGAATAAAATTATCTAGAGAATCTCTATGTCTATTTAAATGGCAGCGGAAACTTATTTAAATGTCAGTGGAAGTCTTGGTTTGGCAGCATAACAACTCTGGTTGGGCTCCACAACTCACAGGACTGGCAAGGTTATGGCCTAGCACGACGGGTCAAGCGAACACTTCGGGTATGACCTACAAAACTGGCATGACACACCAAGTCAGTACATTGAATGTACTTGCAAGACAACCAATTATATAGCATCCAAACAAGCAGAAGACAAAGCAAGAACCAAGCGCATGCAACAACCTTTCTAATATCAATTACTGAACATGGCATGTTAATGATAATTAAGCCTGAACAACATCATAGCATTTACTAATCATGGTAATCACATGGCATATCAAAACATGCTTCTAACATGGCGACAGTAAAACATAGCATATCATCTCAATCATGGCATAATCAATCCAAGCATGACATGTCATCATGAAACTATGCTGAAAAATAAACTACCGATCATATTCAATATATACACAACATGTTAACTCTATGAAATCATCTACTGTTTTGACATGGTTATTTAAATGCAAATAACAACATAATACTCATGTAATGCAACCAAACTTGTGCTCTAAGTCCCTCGGACTCTCTTACCAACAGGTTGCCTTGTAAACAAACGGTGATCTTTCTGGCGATCACAACCCCGACCAACACTTGGTCCAACATTCACCGTGACCTCGTCTCGTGATCACATCCAAAACATCGACTATCTCATAGTCCAAGTCACCACATTCTTGTTATCACATTAATTTACTTAATTATCTCAGGTTTATTCTCCATTTCGACCAAGACCTGATAGTCTGCCCTACTACGAACTGTGTTGCTATCAATAGACTTGATACACACTCTGCAGACGTAGCACACTGTACCCACACCACGGAACCCATGGCCTCGTTATCCCATTCAGTTGGACCAACGGCATTCTGACGAAACCGACCTACTGCCATGACACTCTCCCGGCCACTCCGACTCACTTCCCCACCGGGCTAGTCCTGGGTGGCCCCGTGTCTACTGAAGACACAACGACCACCGTCGTGGCCAAAACGTCCCTCACGGGGACCGGTACCAAAAATCTTAACAACGGGCACACAAGGTTATGTCCGCCTACCTGATCAGGGTAGCGTGCGCCCATAACCTTCCCTCTTTGGAGGCACCGGCGAGAGGCACGACAATAGATCGCATTAAGGCCTTCCCATAAAGGCAAAATGTGGCTGCACTGTAAAAGTTCGATTTGGTGGCACTATGACTCGATCCCATCGATGACGGAGGAGGTTGTTGTTATTAGGTCATTTTATTTCCTTCTCCATCATCATGAACATGGATGCAACAATGAACATGCATCATACCAATGTTTTAATAAAAGACCAAACTTCTCAAGTGAACAACTACAGCATAAAGAACATGACAATACTAAGTACAAGCATATCCATGGTACATTACAATCATCATAGCTATCATAATAGCCACTACAAATCCAAAGGTAACATGATATCCAAAGTAATACTCCAAAGCATAATACCGTCATGAACATAGTCATACTAGTCACTAAGAATCCAAAGGCAACATGTCATCCACATAGTCATCCAAATATAAGTCCTAAAACTCCAAGCAATATTGATACTAACATTCTAATTAGTATGGCAAAAGATATCATGAAAATATAAGCAGGCAGGAACATCATAACAGAATAACTGCAGATAAAAACGGTAAATAACAACTGTAACTACACACACAAGTTGAAAGAAAAGTCAACATGCAAGTCTGGTGCTCATGATAAGAGGTTGGCTTGCCTGGGGGTCGACAAATACTTCGGGAAGAAGTGCGGAACGATCGCGGAAAGATTTGCCGGAAATAGTACTTTCTTGGAGGGGGCTGTTTACTAGCAAGGGCAAAATGGTCATTTTCAGAATATGCAAACGTCAAGAAAATGGTCTCATCAAAAAGGGCTCGACGAACAGAGAAATTTAGCGTTGGAATCACCTCATTTGGAGCTACGGGTAAAAAGATATGATTGTTTAACTACCAGGGACCTATTTGTAAAGGAAATCATAACAAACTGGCCCCTAGAAGAAAAACAGATCGCGTCTTTCTCAGAAATACGCTTTCCAGAGAGAAAAGCACATTCTGGCCCGAAGAAGAGGAGGAATATGATCTCGGCTGAGGGAAAGCGCACTCCAGGGAAAACGCCTTCGGGGTTCCGAAAACGGAAAATAGCCCAGCGCCGCCACTTAACTGATGTGGCGAGGTGGGGTCAACGCGGGGTCACTGGCGAGAGGGACCCGCCAGGGGTGGTGCCAGCTTCCGCCGAGGAACACCAGGGAGGGAGCTGCACGGCCCACAGCGGAGAGTGGATTCGGCCGCCGGTGGACACAGCGCTACGATGGGGAAGGGAAGAGGCCGAGGCCACCGGGAGGCTTGCTGGAGTATGGGGGATGCGGTGGTGGTGGAGGAACGGCGAGGGATGCTCGGGATCACCGAAATCGGGTGAGACCCGAGGCGGCGGCTATGGCGACGGTGGTGGTCAGAGAGCGACTCCGGGGAGGGGTGAGTGGCTTGGGGAGGCTTGAGGACTGCGAGAGAGCTCGGGGTCGCTATTTATAGCCGCAGGGAGAGCTCTGGAAGGAGGGGGAGGTGGCACGCGGCGGGCGACGTGTCCGTGCGTCGGCGACGGCGCGGTGTCGGCAGGCGCGGCCAAGGCTCATGGGAGGCGGCGGGAAGGCGACGATGAGGATCAAGACGAGGAGCAGAGGCTCACGTAGACGGTAGGCGCTCAGGAACGAAAGGAGGAAGCGGACATCTGGGAGGAAAGCGACGGTGCACAGGGGCGCTCACTGTTTGGTCAATGGCACGGCTCACCGGAGAAGAAAATGAAGGGGGCCAGAGGTCCAGGGGGAAGGAGACATCGAGGGGGAGCTGTTGGGCATCGATGGCGAGACCAGAACCGGTCAGGGCAGCGATGCCGACTCGAACAGTGGCTAGACCACCGTTTTGGCTGGCATTGCCCGTGGTCACCATGGACAAAGCATGCTCTGGAGTTTTTACTGATGTAATCTCATGTATACTGCATAGTACTTCGAAGAGATAGTGATACCATGGTAAAGAAACGAGCAAAGACAGAGGGAGTAGAGTAAAGCAAGCTCCACAAGTTTACTGCTGCAAACTTGGCCACACTCTAGAGAGTAAACCAGAGAAGGTAAAAGGTAATTGTGATGTATGAGAGGCTTAGGGTAGAAAGGACTACGGTCCTGTAAATTATGAGGTCATTTGTCCAAGTATCTAGCATAGTTGATGTGCAACTGCTAAACCTGACCCTGAAACTAAATTAGGAAGAAGCACTCACTAGGAGTGATGGATTGAGCTAAAACTTGGCAAAGCCTGATGATTTGGACATACCATGATGCTGTAAAAATATCATACCAAATGGACTTGCCAAAATGGTACTTGTTTCACAAACATCTCCTCTATCCAGAAACTTGAGAAAATTCCTCAAGGGAAATGGCTAAATGAAATAAGCCAAAATCTTGTGGAGAGGGATAATATGGACAGAAGAAGGCCTGGAAAAAGTTTCAGCCAGAATGGAGCAGGATAAAATATACTTGTTGTACACACTGAAAGTTTTGACAGAAACCAAGAATTGCTCTTGTGCTCACATAGTTCAATGGAATGAACTAAATTCAGGGGGAGACTAATGATTTGAGATACTTGAGAGGATGGAAAAGTTTCATCCCATTTGTAACTCTTATGAAGGTACTTCCTTCACAAAGTTGTGTTCTTGTCAGAAACTTTGAAGAAATTGCACAGGGAGCTAGGATGAATGGATTGAGCTCATATTTGGCATCCATGGGATACTTATCCATGTTAATCACCCTGCCAAATTGCAGCTCAATTGGAGATAGGAATAAAGCACTTCCTTTGCAAAATTTGAGAGAAGGCAAAGACTTGCATTGGATCATGTGCCCAATTTTTGATCTGATGAACATGAGATAAGGATGGAACTAGTGATTATATAGCAAGGATAAGCTCCAAAATTTATGTGGGAATTTTCCCTGCTAGAAAAATGGCAGTTCCTTTGGAAATGGCAGAAATGCAATATTGGCATTAAATAGGAAAAGGCAATTTTCCTGATTTAATTATGGCCAATATATTTGCGAGAGCTTCGATTAGGCATAAGCATCAATTCCACCAATTCTCATGATTTTAGGATAAGGCTAGTTATGCCTTTGGATTTTATTCCTCAGAAAGGCAAGGAAAGGAATAAATCACAAATTCAAAAATATTGCATGTGACTTAGCAATATTTTTGCATGTCCAAGTTTCAGAAAGATGGGAGGATCTCTGGTAACAATTGGGAGGATCAACATATCAATAAAAATGATGGCTCCCTTGTAAGCACAAAGGAGATATCCAAATCCCCGAAAATAGGAATTAGGGTTTGAGATGATGCAGATGAGGGCTTGCCCACTGACAAATACATGAGCAAGGTTTTTGGAAAGGTTGAAAATGACAAGAATTGTCAGAGTCATCTAGCAAACTTAGGAGCATTTTTTTGAAGAATGAGTGCCAGGAAGGAATAACATCACAAAAATTGATAACCCAATTTTGGGGCTGTTACACTCAACATCCAGCAAGTCCCCCTTCGAGGTCATCTACGGATTCAACCATTTGTCACTGTTGGACATTCTCCCTCTTCCACTCCAAGAGTGCATCAATTTGGACGCAAGTGCACGTGTGACTCATCTCAAGAAGGAGCATGAAGATACAAGACATACTATCGAGCGCCAAGTACAACGACTTGCGACCAAGCTCAACATCAACAAGCACCCCATGGTCTTCAACATTGGTGATCGCGTGTGGCTACACCTTCGCAAGGACCGCTTTCCACAAGAACGCAAGTCCAAGCTTCGACCATGAGCGGATGGACCCTTGAAGGTGCTTGCATGCTACAATGACAATGCTTACAAGATCGACATCCCATGTGACAAGTACTCCATGGGCGAAATCTTCAACATCAAAGATCTCTCGCCCTACCATGGTGATGAGGATTTCGATCCGAGGACGGATCTTCCCCAAGGGAGGGGAGATGACGCGGAGCATCCCATGATCATCCCCATGGACGCACCTACACCTCCAACAACACCACTTGGACCAATGGCAAGAGCCTGAGCCAAGTCTATCGAAGATAAGGTGAAGTCACTCCTCTCTGAACTTCCACATTCTATGCATGAGACATGGCTACTACCTAAGTCCGAGATGTTGTGCATGATTAGGTACCAAGAGGACCCTCCCGAAGATGCACGTGAAGACGGACAAGTCCCCGAGTCCACGGATGAAGAGAACCAACGGAAGGACCCAAGAACATCTCCCAGGCCCCGGACATCCGGCCGTGACCTCGAACATCTGGCCCCTGGAGTGTCGTCCACTACAGCTGCTCAACCACCAAGTGCCTATAGGCCCTGGACATCCGGCCCCGCAAGCCCGGACGTCCGGACCTTCCCGAGGTCCGGGATATCCGGCCTCTTGCCTGGAAATCCGGACACCCCAGAACCCGAGAGAAACATGGCTAGCTTCACCAGCCCAGACATCCGACCTCCACATCCCGGATATCCGGCCCTCCCAGAATGCCCGGACATCCGGCCCGACGCCCAGACGTCCGACCTCCCTGTCTGCACACAATAAAGGGTCGAGGCCCATGTACCCCTTCTACCCCCCTAGACTATATATACTCCACCTCGTCCAACTTTCTAGGGTTAGCAAAGGATTAGCTCATATTTTGTGTGAGAGCTTTGCTCACCCACTTGGTTACCTTCTCCTTGGAGATTCGAGCCTCCACCGGAGAAGATACCCATGCGGATTCAAGACCCCTCTTTAGGGAAGAACTCAAGACCTCCTCACGGAGAAGACCAGTTACCGCGTATTGTCCATTGTTGACTTTGGATCGTGTATCTTCCCCTTTGTACTCAAGGATCTATCACATGTGTAACTAGTTCTTGTAGTTTGAGTGTTCCTCTTGTGTTTCCCTTGTGTTTTCCCTCGTTTCCCTCCTCGTGTTCTTCGTGTTCGTCGCGGGATCCGCTCCTATCATGAAAGATCAGCCGATTAGGGTTCCACCCTACATCACATCACCTCTAATATGTGTTGTGTCTCAGCTTGAGAGATGTTCCTACATCTCACCCCATGAGTTGATCTTGGGTGCTCGATGTTCGAGGAGATCGATTCTTGCAGAGTTTCTTTTTGTTGTCAAAGTGTTGGACGAAGATCTCGAAAGCAAAGACGTCAAGACTAATATGATGCAATGAATCAATATCTAAGATGAGGCAGTTGGATCATGAAGATTGTGTTAGCTTTGTGTTTCTTGGTGTCAAAACCGGCGGATCTCGAGTAGGGGGTCCTGAACTGTGCGTTTGAGGTTGATGGTGACAAGAGACACGAAGTTTTACCCAGGTTTGGGCCCTCTTGATGGAGGTAATACCCTACGTCCTGCTTGATTAATATTGATGAGTATGGGGGTTACAAGAGTTGATCTACCACGAGATCGTAAGGGCTAAAACCCTAGAAGTCTAGCCTATATGATTATGATTGTCCCTATGGACTAAACCCTCCGGTTTATATATACACCGGAGGGGACTAGTGTCAGGACCCCAATTCCAAGTCACATCGATCTAGCCGGTAAAACCTCATATCACATTGCGGCCTCATGCACGGTATCCCCACGGGTGTCGCCTTACCATGGCCCGGGACTGTTTGCGCCTTTTGGCTCACGTATATGATAGTGTCGCTAGCATCCATATGACAGAGAACCCGGGCCGACATGGCTAGTCGTGAACCCAAAGCGGCACAGACCTATGGAGACAGGCATACGTGAATCACAACGAGCATGTCGGTCATCAACGTGTGAATCCGGGCTGTAGCACTGGGCTAACAGGACTCCAGGGAACCCGGGCTGTAGCAGGCTAGGCAGGACTCCGGAAGTCACCGCGTGACATTTCCCCGAAGGGACAGACATAGGAATGAAGTGAAACACATGCCGGCCAGTCAAGTGTCCTGAGCAGTAGTGTTGGGCTAGCAGGACTCCGGTGAACCGGGTTGTAGCGGACTACTATGGCCCGAGGAACACTAGACTACATTTCCCCATAAGAAAGGCTGCCAAGGATAAACAACTAGATTGTCGGATCCCACTATACCAAGCATTTCAATCATACACACAATATGCCCGATATGAGTACATACAACATGGCATCACAACAAAACTCTACAACTCAAGTACTTTATTTAAAGGCTCCAGAGAGCCATACATAACATGTTCATACAGGTAGGGTCACATGACCCGATATTCAAGTCATACAAGCATACATGCACATGCGGAAGCAAATAGTCTGAGTACAGACACTAGAAAGCAAGAAGGCTTCTCGAAGCCTGTCTATCTACATAGGTCCCTCCATGGCCAGGATCACCACCTGGGTGGCTAGAGACTCATCGACATCAAGGTCTACGTAGAACCCATCGGAGGGGGCTGTGTTGTCGTCTGAAAACAGTAATTAAGCAAACATGAGTACAAAGGTACTCAGCAAGTCTTACATCAGAACCTACTATACATGCTCATTCTCAAGAAGGTGGTGGAGTTATTGCAGCAAGCCAGCTTTGACTCTTCGCTAAGCTATCCTACGAGACTCCACTAGTAAAATAGTTTTCGCACACGAGTCCACTACTCACCAACACAATACTCCACCGGGGATCCTCCCTCGTCATCCTACGAGAGGGCCATCCTCGGTACTCACACTTATCTTGAGTCTTTTAGTAGTATCCATTAACTTGTCTATGAAATGTATAGGCAACCAATTAGTCCTTTACCGCGGACATGGCTATTCGAATAGATGATGTTAACCCTGTAGGGGTGTACTTCTTCATACACGCTTTCACCACTTACCGCCGTTTACACGACATGTACTCGGCAACCTTCAAGCGGAAGCCCAACGAGGGTGTCGGCCACGGCCTACCTAAACACTCAAGTCTCTAGTCCAGGTTTATCGCCTATCCAGGTTCCATCCGCAGGGAGTCCGGCCGAGGTTTCCACATACGGCCCCGAACGATGTGAACAGGGTCCCGAGACGCCAAACGGGCGCCCGGCATACCCGGCCACGGTGTATCTACCGCAACATAGCCCACCCCTAGGGTCAGCACTACGCACGGCCGCCAACACATAACCTACAAACACCAGAAACTAATTGCAACTCCTGGACAGAGTACTAGGGTGATTAAGAATCCCAGAGTGTCCATTGGTTTCGGGCCCAATGTATGGTAGTAACTGAATCTTAAATCACACATACAGATCTTAGTTCTTAGGGACGGCCTCAATGAAACAACCCACCATGTACTCCTACATGGCCTCCCATCGATACCTTTACCAAAACATGTTCAACACATCCCTCACATTACCGACATAATCATTTCACTCTAGCCCATCAGCCAGATGAACCAGACCTGACACAACTTTAAGCGTAGCAGGCATAGCAAGGTAGGAAACACAAACATGGCTCAATCAACTCCTGCAGATGCTAGTGGGTTTCATCTAGTTACTGTGGCAATGACAGGTCATGCAGAGGATAAGGGTTCAACTACCGTAGCACACAGCAGTGTGAAACGATGTTGTCTTAATGCAGTAAATGAGAGCAGAGGTGAGAACATGGGATTGTATCGATATGATCAATGGGGCTGCTTGCCTGATGTAGTGGTAGTTGGGTACTGCCCTTCAGTTGGATACTCGGAGATATCCTCGGCGGCAGAACCTACCACGAAGGACACACAACACATAATCAACACATGACAATATGCAACAATATGATGCATGCTATGACATGGCAAAATGATGTGTCCTGCCTAATGCAATGTGAAACAAGTCAAAATGGGTCCATTTGAATCAAAGATTCAAATGAAGGTTAAAGTTCTTATGCATAAAAAGTGTATTATCTTGTTTCACCTAAACAGCAAGGTTAAAGTGGTTTTTCATGCATGAGACCATTACAGATGGATAGATTGAATTTTTCTGATCATTTTTCATATATAATTTGTTTAATTTGGAGCTATGGTTGATTTTCTATGATTTTTAGAAGTTTTGGCTATTTTCTAGAATTTCCTATATAAAATAAATCCAAAAAAAGAATAATTGCGTCAGCACTGCGTCACTGTGATGTCAGCGAGTCAAAGGCGCTAGAGCCAGTCAAACCTGACTGGTGGGCCCTGTTTGTCAGTGACTCAGCTAACTAACAGGATTAAATTAGTACTAATTAACTGTCAGTGGGGCCTGGGCCCACATGTCAGTGTCCTAAACTAACTAAAATTAGTTAACACTAATCCTAAACTAATTAACAGGTCGGCCCCACCTGTCATAGGCTCAGGGGGGAAGTCAACATGGGCCCACACGTCAGTTCACGATCAAAACGTGGTCAACTCGCCGGTGGCTTGACGCCGGCGATGACAGACGCGGCGGAGGGGCTCGGGTTTTGCCCACAGTCGACCAAATCGACTGCGGTTTGGTCCTATGAGTAGCTGGGGGCAGGCCGCATCGTTTGGTGGTGGAAGTGGAGCTCGGGGAGGCCGGAAATGATGCCGGCGTCGAGCCAGGAGGCGGCCGGAGTTCGGGCGTGCACGGAGACGACGTTAGGAGGCATGGCAGGGGCCGCAGAGGGGTGCTACGGCCTCCTGGGGGTGCACTGAGCACGGTGACACGCCCAGCTGTGGCTATAGGTGACGGTGGCCACTGCGGCGGCATGGTCGGCGGAGCCAAGCTCTCGGGCTCAACGGAGCCCGCGGTTCGAGGGAGAAAACGGCAAGGAAAGAGAGGGGAACGGAGAAGGAGCTCACGGGGAGTGTAGCGGTGGCCTCAGCGTGCTCGGGGAAGCACCGGAGCGAGCGGAGCGGCGAGGTAGATCTCCGGCGACCGAGGTTGAAGAAGATGGCGGTAGCGGCGTTGCAGTGCGTCCGTGGTGTCGTGGCTCGCCCGTGAGGAAGAGGAAGACGTCGGTGGTCCTCGGGGACACGTCGAAGAGACAAGAGGGGGACAATGGCCGCGGTGAACGGCGACGGTGGCGACGAGTTCCTCTCGGGAGGGAATGGGGAGAGAACCAGAGGAGGGAGAGGGGCACGGGGAGAGGGGGGAAAGTGAGAGGGGGACGAGGGAGAGTGCGTGGCACTCGTAGACGACGTCCTGGGCGTCGGCAGGAGCAGGAGGTGGCCGGCGTGTGGCTGCGGGCGCCGGCCATGCGCCTCTCGTCCTCCTGGCGAGAGGAGGGGGATGACTGGTGGTAGCCAGTGGGCTGGGCCGAGCTGGGCCAGGCCAGGGCAATAGGTAATTCTAACTCTCTCTCTCTTTTCTGTTTTGCTTTTATTTATTTCCTGCTATGTGTATTGAAAAAGAATAAATACTATTTCATTTCCAAAAACTCTGGAAATATTCAGAGGCACAATTGGGAATATTCTCAACTGCCTAAAAATGCTTCCACAATTATTTGAGCACTTTAAAATATTTATAGCATTTAAAATGCCCAAATTCAAATACATATGGCTTGTTCAAAAATCCAGAATGGCTCCATAAATTGCAAGACCATTTTTGGCAGAGGTCATAGTCAAGACCAAAAATGGTGGGCTTTTATGAAGGGCATTTTGGGTTCATTGAAATTCCAATTGTTGGAAATTTGCATTTTCAGGGGGGGTGTTGGGGTTGATTAGGCCTCTGCTTCTCGCTCGCTCATGCTCGTTGACCGCACCATGCCTCCTCTCGCCTGGGCCAATGCGCTGACTCAAGCCGGCCCAACACCCTTGCCGCGGCCTGCTGCTTCACCGACCGGGCCGAAGCCCATGGGTGAGCAGCCCCTCCAGCCACTGTCCTGTACTCTATTGGCCTAGTCAGTTTCAGCACATAACCTGTTTTATTTCTGTCCAGCGAATTTCCAAATTTTCCAGAGTTTGCCAGTTTTGCAGAAAAGTCCCTCTAGATCATGCATTTAATAACTCACAATTTGTGCATTAGTTTAAAATGTTTAATATATGAAAAATGCTTAGAATTGCATCTAGTTCTACAATATCCAGCTTTCATGCATGTTTAAAATGTTGTTTGATTAAATTTTCTCAAATTCCATGCTAAAAATGTTTTATTTCATAACTCAATAACCGTAGCTCCAAATTTAATAAACTTTATATGTAAATGGGGTAGAAAAATGCATAGATTAACATGGTGGCATTACTTTGCATGTTTAACAACTCTAAAATATTATTTTGGGTAGAACAGTACCAAATCCATAAATTTCATATGAGGATTTTCTGGAATTGTTGTTTGTTATTTCCGGCCCCATTTAAACTTGCCTAAAATGTGTAGTTTACTTTTGCCTCACCTCTTTCCATGTTTTAATAACATTTAGTAATGTTGGGTACATAAACGAGAGAGAACTAAATAAGTCATGTGGTGTTTTGTCAATATGCAACTCGTTGCATATTGAGCTCCACTTAATTTGTAATATTGTTTATGCACTTTGCGATGCCATGCCTCATTAAACAAGACATGCATCATACTTGATTGTGCATCATGCCATGCTTATGTGATGGTTGTTTACCATGATGTTTGCTCCTTTCCGGTGTTGCTTCTTCTTGTTAGTTCGGGTAACGTCGCGTTTGTGAGGATCCATTCGACTACGTCCGTTTGTCTTCTTCATGGACTCATTCTTCCTTGTGGGATTTAAGGCAAGATGACCATACACTCGAAATAACTCCTATCTTTGCTTGCTAGTTGTTCGTTCTATCGCTATGTCACACTACCTACCACTTGTTATATCATGCCTCCCATATTGCCATGTCAAGCCTCTCTCCCTCCTTCCTAGCAAACCATTGTTTGGCTAAGTTACCGCTTTTGCTCAACCCCTCTTATAGCGTTGTTCGTTGCAGGTGAAGCTGAAGTATGTTCCTTGTTGGAACATGGATATGTTGGGATATCACAATATCTCTTATTTAATTTTAATGCATCTATATACTTGGTAAATGGTGGATGGCTCGGCCTTATGCCGGGTGTTTGGTTCCACTCTTGCCGCCCTAGTTTCCGTCATACCAATGTTATGTTCCTTGATTTTGCATTCCTTGCGCGGTTGGCTGTTATGGGAACCCCTTGACAATTTGCTTTGAATAAAACTCCTCCAGCAAGGCCCAACCTTGGTTTTACCATTTGCCTCACCACCACCTATACTTTTCCCTTGGGAGTCGCGTTCCCGAGGGTCATCTTTATTTTTTAACCCCCCGGGCCAGTGCTTCTCTAAGTGTTGGTCTGAATTGGGCGATGTCCGGCGCCCCCTGGGCAACCAGGGTCTATGCCAACCCGACGTCTTGCCCATCCAGTGTGCCCTGAGAACGAGATATGTGCAACTCCTATCGGGATTGGGTGGCACATTCGGGCGGCTTTGCTGGTCTTGTTTTACCATTGTAGAAATGTCTTGTAACCGGGATTCCGAGACTGATCGGGTCTTTATGGGAGAAGGAATATCCTTCGTTGACCATGAGAGCTTGTGATGAGCTAAGTTGGGACACGCCTGTAGGGTATAAACTTTCGAGAGCCATGCCCGCGGTTATGTGGCAGATGGGAATTTGTTAATGTCCGGTTGTAGACACGGTTCTCGTGTTATGGTTGTGTGTAAGTAGTTTCAAGATCACTTCTTGAACACTTCTAGCTTCTAGACCATTGCGTTGCTTCTCTTCTTGCTCTTATTTGCGTATGTTAGACACCATATATGCTTAGTGCTTGCTACAGCTCCACCTGATTACCTTACACACCCATAAGCTTAGATAGTCCTGATCTCGCGGGTGTGAGATTGCTGAGTCCTCGTGACTCACAGATACTTCCAAATAGTTGCCGGTGCTGATGATACCAGTCCAGGTGACGCAACCCAGCTCAAGTGGGAGCTCGATGAAGATCTTGGTCGTTGTTTTGTTTTGTTTCCTTCTGATCAGTAGTGGAGCCCGGTTAGGGCGATCGGGGATCTAGCATTTGGGGTTGTCTTCTTTTGTTTTGGTTCCGTAGTCAGACCTTGATTGTACTCTGGATGATGTATGTTTAACTTGTTAATTGTGTGAAGTGGCGATTGTAAGTCAACTCTTTATCCCTTTCTTATTCAGTACATGGGATTGTGTGAAGATTACCCCTCTTGCGACAAAACTACCATGCGGCTATGCCTCTAAGTCGTGCCCCAACACGTGGGAGATATAGCCGCATTGTGGGTGTTACAGCAATAAAGCCCATGACGAATTACAGCGTACCGAGGTTTACAGATGTAAATAAAAATAGCAAAATAAAAAGGAAGTAGTAAGCTAGTGCCACATAAGTTGGGCCGCAAATTATTTCCATTATAATTTTTATTAATACGTCAAAGCGTATTTGTACAAATAGTGCGATAAGAAATCGTGGCTTTTTGACATGCCAAGACCAAGGGGGAGCTGCGTACGGGTCCTGAAAACAGGTAGAATGATCGCTAAGAATAGCATCTAGAGATTCCCCATACGTCTATGCTACTTAACACCTTGGTATATCCGTCCTTCGAAAGGACCGATTATAAGGCCGTCGAGAGCAGCCTGCGGAAAAGAAACCTGAAAAGGATAAAAAGAAAAGTAAAAGTATATGTGTCAAAGGAAGGTCGAGCCATATTGTGGACCACAGTCTGGTTATGCCTCCGTCTCTGCCGATGGTATATTTAGTGCGTAGTTATGTACGTGTGGTACGTATGCCGCCACTTGGTCGGGACTGAGACGATGGTCGAATTGCTAGTCGAGCTCCTGACGAGCTGGACTGTCCTATGGCAGAGTAGTCCAGACTCGTTTGACAGCGTCTGGGACCATGGCCACCGAATTAATGTTCTGCTTGTGAAGGCCACTCTATACCTCTACAGCCAGGGCAGCGGTGTGCTCCTCGGTATGGAGGGAGCGCTCCGTGTTTCCATTGACTGTTATGACACCATGTGGTCCGGGCATCTTGAGCTTGAGATAAGCATAGTGCGGCACCGCATTGAATCAGGCAAAGGCGATTTGTCCGAGCAAAGCATGATAACTGCTGTGGAAGGGGACGACATCGAAGATTAACTCTTCACTTTGGAAGTTGTCCGGAGATCCGAAGACGACTTCCAATGTGATTGAGCCCGAGCAGCGGGCCTCTAGACATGGTAAAACTCCTTTAAAGGTAGTTTTGGTGGGCTTGATCCTTGAAGGATCGATGCCCATTTTGCGCACTATATCCTGATAGAGCAGGTTGAGGCTGCTGCCACCATCCATGAGGACTCGTGTGAGGTGGAATCCATCAATTATTGGTTTGAAAACCAGTGCGGCTAAACCGCTATGACGGATACTGGTCAGATGGTCCCTGCGATCAAAGGTGATTGGGCATGATGACCATGGGTTGAATTTGGGGCGACTGGCTCTATCGCATAGACGTCCCTGAGCACGCGCTTGCGTTCCCTCTTGGGGATATGGGTAGAGTATATCATGTTCACCGTTTTGACTTGAGGGGGTAACATCTTCTATCCCCCTGTGTTCGGTGGACGGGGCTCCTCGTCATCATTCTCGCTTTGCAACCCCTTCTCCTTGTCTTCGGCATTTAACTTGCCGGCTTGTTTGAAGATCCAACAACTCAAGTGAGTATGATTGGCTGGTTTATTAGGGGTGCCATGGATCTAACATGGACGATCGAGCATACGGTCCAGGCTGGAAGGGCCCTGATTATTTCTTTTATATAGCTTCTTCCGCCGACCGGACTTAGAGCCACTGAATCCGGTGTTGACCGTCGTGTCATTGGTATAGTCACCATTGTTTTGATGCTTGTGCCTGTTGCGTCGGGGCTTGTCGTTGCTATTTCTGGCTTCCGAAGTGCCAGGTTCGCTTGCATTGTTATTGCTATGGGCTAGACAGCTATCTTCGCCCATGCAAAAGCGGGTCATAAGCGCCATGAGGGCTGCCATGGACTTCTGCTTTTGTTGGCCGAGGTGTCGGGTGAGTCATTCGTCCTGGATGCTATGTTTAAAGGCCTCTAGGGCTTCAGCATCCGGACAGTCGACCATCTGGTTCTTTTTGGTTAAGAACCTAGTCCAGAATTTCCTGGCTGACTCTCTGGGCTGTCGGATGTGACTTAAGTCGTCGGCATCCGGAGGTCGAACATATGTACCTTGGAAGTTGTCAAGGAAGGCTTCTTCCAAGTCCTCCCAGCTGCCAATGGAATTTTTAGGGAGGCTGTTCAGCCAGTGTCGGGCTGGCCCCTTGAGTTTTAGGGGGATGTGCTTGATGGCATGATGATCATCCCCGCGGGCCATATGAATATGGAGAATAAAGTCTTCAATCCATACCGCGGGATCTGCGGTTCCATCATATGATTCGATATTCACGGGTTTGAACCCTTCTGGGAATTCATGTTCCATTACTTCATTAGGGAAGTCGAGGGAGTGTGCGGTGCCTCTATATCGGGCCACGTCACGACGTAGCACAGATGGAGTCCGTCTGTGGCTCTCGGCCCGGGCGTGATTATGATTGTTGCATTTAGCTAGGTAGCCGTTGTCGCATGCCAGGGACATATATATGACCTATGGCAGGGCTTGGATAGTAGAGCAGGTCAGGAAATAGATAGATCTATGGACTTGAGTTGCCGCTTTGTGCCAGCCACGTAGTGGTCGGTCAGCCGCATTGCGCGATGATGGTACGGGCTCCAGCACCTCGTCATCGAACTAAGGTAGCAATTTGTGCTTCAGATAACTTTTGTCTGGGCGCTCGAGGCCGTATTCCTTGGCTGCTAGGACATGAGTCCATCTATCGTTGAGCAGATCTTTGTCAGCTTGAAGCTGCTGCTGCTTCTTTTTCAAGCTCCTTGTAGTGGCTATTAGCCGGCGCTTGAAGCGCTCCTGCTCGAGAGGTTCCTCAGGTTCGATAAAATCCTCGTTGCCAAGGCTCACCTCATCCTCGGAGAGTGAAAGATAATTACGGTCCTCCGAGTCTTCGTTTATGGCCTGTTCATCAGGACTAACTTGCCCGTTTTCCCATTCGTCCTATTCTAAAGTTGGCTCAACGGGGTCTTCATTGTCTTCGGCATCGCCCAGAGTATTGTTTTCTCCTATGCCGGTATTGCTGTCTTTTCCACACCGTGACTTGGAGCGGCACTGCTGACGTCGGTGCTTTGGTTGTATCTCAGGAGGTTTATCCTCGACTGGGTTTTCCTTGTCATCGCCGCTATTATCTTTGGGTGTATCCACCATGTACACGTCATACGAGGAGGTGGTCGTCCAGCGTCCGGTAAGCGGCATGTTTTGGTCCTCCTCTTCTCTGGCATTGTTGTCCATACCATCGATGTCTTCGGAGCCATAATCGAGCATGTCGGTTAAGTCCTCGATAGTGGCTATGAAGTGGGAGGTGGGCGGGAAGCGAAATTCCCGGTCATCAACCCCTAGTTCGGGCCAGATATAATTCGGCTATGAGTCCCCTACTAAGGAGAGGGATTTTAATGAGTTCAGCACATCGCTTAAAGGTGAGTGCCAAAAGATGTCCGCAACGCTGAATTTGACGACAGACGCCTGATCGGGATCGACGGACGCGGGTGCACGAAGTTCGGAACCTGTGGCCGGAGACGAATCCAAGGTTTCGATGACACAGGTCATGTTCGTGGTTGGGTCTGTGTGCAGCTCCAACGCCACTGAGTCTATGGCTCCCATGATGGGGTTGAGCTTCCCGTCCTCGGGTGGCACAATCTGCTCCGGATCTAGGGCCGGAGCACTCACAGGTGCTATCTCCTAGGTATGGTCCGATGACAGATTTAGGTCATGCTCGTCGCGGTGGTAGGGAGCGGCTGCCGTGGGCTCGAACCCGTTGAAGATCAAGTCTCCGCGGGTATCGGCAATGTAGTTCAAGCTTCCAAACCTGACCTGATGGCCAGGGGCGTAGCTGTTGATCTGCTCTAGATGGCCAAGCGAGTTGGCGTGCAGTGCGACGCCACCGAATACGAAGATCTGTCCGGTGAGAAAAACTTCCCCCTGGACAGCATTATTGTAGATGATTGACGGGGCCATCGAACCTCTTGAAGACGACGCAGTGGAACTCTTAATGAAAGCACCAATGCCGGTGTCAAAACCGGTGGATCTCGGGTAGGGGGTCCCGAACTGTGCATCTGAGGTTGATGGTAACAGGAGACAAGGGATACGAAGTTTTACCCAGGTTCGGGCCCTCTTGATGGAGGTAATACCCTATGTCCTGCTTGATTAATATTGATGAGTATGGGGGTTACAAGAGTTGATCTACCACGAGATCGTAATGGCTAAAACCCTAGAAGTCTAGCCTATATGATTATGATTGTCCCAATTGACTAAACCCTCCGGTTTATATAGACACCCGAGGGGAATAGGGTTGTACAAAGTCGGTTACAGAGAAAGGAATCATAATATCCGAATGCCAAGCTTTCCATCCACGCCAAGGAGAGTCCCATCCGGACACGAGTGAGAGTCTTCGGTCTTGTATCTTCATAGCCCATCAGTCCGCCCCATGTCCAACAGGGCGGACGCCCGAGGACCCCTTAGTCTAGAACTCCCTCAGTGTCCCCTCTTCCTTTTACCCTACATTGTTTACCCTATTTCGGGAAACCCTCAATGAAACGCCAGTTATCGGTGTCAAAACCGGCGGATCTCGGGTAGGGGGTCCCGAATTGTGCGTCTAAGGTTGATGGTAACAGGAGACAAGGGACACAAAATTTTACCCAGGTTGGGGCCCTCTTAATGGAGGTAATGCCCTACGTCCTGCTTGATTGATATTGATGAGTGTGGGGGTTACAAGAGTTGATCTACCACGAGATCGTAATGGCTAAAACCCTAGAAGTCTAGCCTATCGGATTATGATTGCCTCTACGGACTAAACCCTCCGGTTTATATAGACACCGGAGGGGAATAGGGTTGTACAAAGTTGGTTACAAAGAAAGGAATCTTAATATCCGAATGCCAAGCTTGCCATCCATGCCAAGGAGAGTCCCATCCGGACACGAGTGAGAGTCTTCGGTCTTGTATCTTCATAGCCCATCAGTCTGCCCCATGTCCAACAGGGCGGACGCCCGAGGACCCCTTAGTCTAGGACTCCCTCAGTGTCCCCTCTTCCTCTTACCCTACATTGTTTACCCTATTTCAGGAAACCCTCAGTTAAACACCGGTTATCGGTGTCAAAACCGGCGGATCTCTGGTAGGGGGTCTCGAATTGTGCGTCTAAGGTTGATGGTAACAGGAGACAAGGGACACAAATTTTTACCCAGGTTGGGGCCCTCTTAATGGAGGTAATACCCTACGTCCTGCTTGATTGATATTGATGAGTGTGGGGGTTACAAGAGTTGATCTACCACAAGATCGTAATGGCTAAAACCCTAGAAGTCTATCCTATCGGATTATGATTGCCTCTACGAACTAAACCCTCCAGCTTATATAGACACCGGAGGGGACTAGGGTTGTACAAAGTCGGTTACAGAGAAAGGAATCTTCATATCCTAACATCAAGCTTGCCATCCACGCCAAGGAGAGTCCTATCCACACATAGTGAGAGAATCTTCGGTCTTTTATCTTCATAGCCCAACAGTCCGGCCCTTGTCACACAAGACAGACGCTCGAGGACCGCTTAATCCAGGACTCCCTTTGTTGCCCCTGCACCGGGATTCAATGACGAGGTGTCCGGTGCATAGATTGTATTCGGCAGTGCAAGGTGGGTTCCTCCTCCGAATACTCCAAAACAGCTCTTCCGAACAGAGAACGCGTCCAGCACTGTAAAACAAACACCACATATATCCATAGAGAGTATAATATTTTATGAGTCCAATCCACTGACAACTTTTTGTGGCCTCACATCATGTCATAGCCCGGTCATTATTTTGAACCATTTTTCAGCCTCCTGCTTCATGTTTTAAGATGCGGTTTTATTGGCATGTCTTATCAAAGCAGAGACCCTGTCCCCTTATTACGGGATTCTCATCAATATGGGTGTCGATAACCCAACCGTTCCGTTCGCATAATCCCTTGGAAATAGGCAGGCTTTAAGGCATATGAGGAGGCTTTCGATATTCATCACCTTTATAAAGGGCACAGACCCGTCTTTCTCCTCCGCGCCTACCTCTTCCTTAATCTTTCCAGCCTTGAGTTCTAGCACCCAGGTTTCAACTTAACTGTTCTGAGCCTCCCAGTAATGTCCGGACCCAGCCCTCAAGGCTGGTGGGTGGCCTCCTCTATCACATAGGAGGATATCGTGATGCTCCGGGTGGCGAGATACCTGACCGCGGAAATCCCCCATAGGCTCTGAGGGAGTCCTAGATTAGGGGGTCTCCGGACAGTCGGAGTATATCCTTTGGTCGGAATGTTGGACTATGAAGATACAAGATTGAGGACTTCGTCCCGTGTTTGGATGGGACTCTCCTTGGCGTGGAAAGCAAGCTTGGCAATACGGATATGTAGATCTCCTTCCTTGGAACATAGTTTGTGTAACCCTAGCCACCTCCGATGTCTATATAAACCGGAGGGTTTAGTCCGTAGGACAACAACAATCATACCATAGGCTAGCTTCTAGGGTTTAGCCTCTACGATCTCGTGGTAGATCAACTCTTGTAATACTCATATCATCAAGATCAATCAAGCAGGAAGTAGGGTCTTACCTCCATCGAGAGGGCCCGAACCTAGGTAAACATCGTGTCCTCCGCCTCCTGTTACCATTCGCCTTAGACGCACAGTTCGGGACCCACTACCCGAGATCCGCCGGTTTTGACACCGACAGGCTCCCTGCTGAGAGGACAGGTTATTCCTACTCCCAGATCTAGCGAGAGGGTCATATTCATCTCCCACTTCCTCCGGGAGCTAGGGTTCGCTCTCCACCCCTTTGTTCGTGGTCTCATGTTCAATTACGGGCTAGACTTTCACGATCTAGCTCCGGACTCCTTCCTTCACATCTCGGCGTTTATTGTCATGTGCGAGGCCTTTCTCTGCATTACCCCTCACTTCGTTTTATGGCTCAAGACCTTTAACTTGAAGCCGAAGCTAATCGAGGGGAAGCAAATAGAGTGTGGAGGTGCTACGATGAATAAGCTCACCAATGCTTTTTGGCCCAAAGGCTCTTTCATGGAATCTTCCGACCTATGGCAGCGGGAGTGGTTTTACATCACTGAAACTCGTGGTACCAAGTGGGCAACTACAGCTGCGTTCCAACCTGGCCCTCCATTACAGCTTGCATCATGGATTAATAAGGGGCTGGACTAGCGATCCATTGACGAAGTGCAGACGCTACAAAGCCGCATCTGGAGCCTCCTTGAAAAGGACACCGGCCTCATCAATGTAATCCAGGTAATGCTAGTCCATCGGGTCCTACCGTGCTAGCGGCGGCCCCTCCGCATGTGGGAGTTCAATCCGGAAGGACCACAGACCCTTCAGCACTTCTTCTTCACGACGCACAATGTAATGTGGAAGTTATCCTTCAGCACACGAAGGCAGTGGCCGGATACCACCGAAGACATCGGCCTCAACTGCAACCATCCGGATACCTCGGTAAGCACTAGACTCCCGAACACAGCTTAGTTAAACAAGGGGGAACGAACTAGCTGTTCGGCCCCTCTTCCCAAAGACTCGGCTAATCCTGTGTTAACAAGGATGCTGGGTCCGGCGCCATATCAAGTGCCGGCAAAGGAGGACAAGGAGGAGAACAAGAAGGCCAAAGGTTACCTCCATTCTAAAGGTACACCAGACGCTATGTCCGGGGAGATTGGGACTCCCTCTTCCAAAGAAAAAGGAGAAGGGGAAGCCGACATCCCTTCGTCGCATGGGAAGAAGGGGACTGCCTCCGAAGATTTGGAGGAAGGTGCTCCTAAGCGAGGGAATATGTCCTTGCCAGACGGTTCGGGTTCGGAAGACGACGTTGACGAGCAGTTCCACCATAAGGACAAGACTTTAGCCGAATCATAAGTGAACAAAGGTGTCCTAAACATATCCCATTCCTATCCGCTTACAAGGGCAACATCTGAAATATATGTTTGCAGTCCGGCACACAGTCTTCCTCAACGGTCCTCCTCCTCGGGGGATCTTCTTCTGGAGATGATGGAAAGCGAGATGCCTCTGTAGACCCTCTTGCCCAACAGGGCGGACGACTTTGAGGTGTCGCCCCGGAGGATTTCTCCTGATCAACAAGTGGTGCGAGGGACAATGAAGACCGTGCCCGAAGGTGCTACTTCGGCGACCTAGGGTTTAGGGCATACAGCCCCTTCAGGGACCAACAATAAAGGCCCTGAACTATCCGGTTTATAGCCGGTGACAATTCTAGAGTCGAGCAAACACATCCCCTCGAAGGGAGTCCGTACTCCCATCGCCGCTTCCAGGAATCAGGAGGCACCGGATACCTTGATGGACGTGTTGCAACATGCATCCATCTCAGAGGTGAAGGAAATATGCCCTAGAGGCAATAATAAAGTTATTATTTATTTCCTTATTTCATGATAAATGTTTATTATTCATGCTAGAATTGTATTAACCGGAAACATAATACATGTGTGAATACATAGACAAACAGAGTGTCACTAGTATGCCTCTACTTGACTAGCTCGTTGATCAAAGATGGTTATGTTTCCTAACCATAGACATGAGTTGTCATTTGATTAATGGGATCACATCATTAGGTGAATGATCTGATTGACATGACCCATTCCATTAGCTTAGCAGCCGATCATTTAGTATGTTGCTATTGCTTTCTTCATGACTTATACATGTTCCTATGACTATGAGATTATGCAACTCCCGTTTGCCGGAGGAACACTTTGTGTGCTACCAAACGTCACAACGTAACTGGGTCATTATAAAGGTGCTCTACAGGTGTCTCCAAAGGTACATGTTGGGTTGGCGTATTTCGAGATTAGGATTTATCACTCCGATTGTCGGAGAGGTATCTCTGGGCCCTCTCGGTAATGCACATCACATAAGCCTTGCAAGCATTGCAACTAATGAGTTAGTTGTGAGATGATGTATTACGGAACGAGTAAAGAGACTTGCCGGTAACGAGATTGAACTAGGTATTGAGATACCGACGATCGAATCTCGGGCAAGTAACATACCGATGACAAAGGGAACAACGTATGTTGTTATGCGGTCTGACCGATAAAGATCTTCGTAGAATATGTAGGAGCCAATATGAGCATCCAGGTTCTGCTATTGGTTATTGACCGGAGACGTGTCTCGGTCATGTCTACATTGTTCTCAAACCGTAGGGTCCACACGCTTAAGGTTTCGATGACAGTTATATTATGAATTTATGAGGTTTGATGTACCGAAGGAGTTCGGAGTCCCGGATGAGATCGGGGACATGACGAGGAGTCTCGAAATGGTCGAGACGTAAAGATCGATATATTGGACGACTATATTCGAACATCAGAAAGGTTCCGAGTGATTCGGGTATTTTTCGGAGTACCGGGTAGTTACGGGAGAAGCAATGGGCCTTGATGGGCTTTAGTGGGAAGAGGAGAAAGGGCCAAGGAGCTGCTGCGCACCCCCCTCCCCTCTGGTCCGAATTGGACTAGGGAAAAGGGGGCCGGCCACCTTTCCTTCTCCTCCACTTCCTTCTCCCTTCCTCCCCTCTTGGTGGACTCCTACTAGGACTTGGAGTCCTAGTAGGACTCCACATCCTGGCCGCACCAATTGCCTTGGCCGGCCTCCTCCTCCTCCATCCTTTATATACTGAGGCAAGGGGCACCCCATGAACACAAGTTGATCCACGTGATGAAATTCTTAGCCGTGTGCGGTGCCCCCTTCCACCATAGTCCTCGATAATATTGTAGTGGTGCTTAGGTGAAGCCCTGCGACGGTAGTACATCAAGATCGTCACCACGCCGTCGTGCTGACGGAACTCTTCCCCGACACTTTGCTGGATCGGAGTCTGGGGATCGTCATCGAGCTGAACGTGTGCTAGAACTCGGAGGTGCCGTAGTTTCGGTGCTTGATCGGTCGGGCCGTGGAGACGTACGACTACATCAATCAAACGCTTCCGTTGTCGATCTACAAGGGTACGTAGATCATACTCTCCCCTCTCGTTGCTATGCATCACCATGATCTTGCGTGAGCGTAGGAATTTTTTTGAAATTACTACGAAACCCAACAGTGGCATCCGAGCCTAGGTTTTATATGGTGATGTTATATGCACTAGTAGAACACAAGTGAGTTGTGGGCGATATAAGTCATACTGCTTACCAGCATGTCATACTTTGGTTCGGCGGTATTGTTGGACGAAGCGGCCCGGACCAACATTACGCGTACGCTTACGCGAGACCGGTTCTCCCGACGTGCTTTGCACATAGGTGGCTTGCGGGTGACAGTTTCTCCAACTTTAGTTCAACCAAGTGTGGCTACGCCCGGTCCTTGCGAAGGTTAAAACAGCACCAACTTGACAAACTATCGTTGTGGTTTTGATGCGTAGGTAAGATTGGTTCTTTCTTAAGCCCGTAGTAGCCACGTAAAACATGCAACAACAAAGTAGAGGACGTCTAACTTGTTTTTGCAGGGCATGTTGTGATGTGATATGGTCAAGACATGATGCTAAATTTAATTGTATGAGATGATCATGTTTTTAACCGAGTTATCGGCAACTGGCAGGAGCCATATGGTTGTCGCTTTATTGTATGCAATGCAATCGCGCTGTAATGCTTTACTTTATCACTAAGCGGTAGCGAGTCGTGGAAGCATAAGATTGGCGAGACGACAACGATGCTACGATGGAGATCAAGGTATCGCGCCGGTGACGATGGTGATCATGACGGTGCTTCGGAGATGGAGATCACAAGCAAAAGATGATGATGGCCATATCATATCACTTATATTGATTGCATGTGATGTTTATCTTTTATGCATCTTATCTTGCTTTGATTGACGGTAGCATTATAAGATGATCTCTCACTAAATTATCAAGAAGTGTTCTCCCTGAGTATGCACCGTTGCAAAAGTTCTTCGTGCTGAGACACCACGTGATGATCGGGTGTGATAGGCTCTACGTTCAAATACAACGGGTGCAAAACTGTTGCACACGCGGAATACTCAGGTTATACTTGACGAGCCAAGCATATGCAGATATGGCCTCGAAACACGGAGACCGAAAGGTCGAGCGTGAATCATATAGTAGATATGATCAACATAGTGATGTTCACCAATGAAACTACTCCATCACACGTGATGATCGGACATGGTTTAGTTGATTTGGATCACGTAATCACTTAGATGATTAGAGGGATGTCTATCTAAGTGGGAGTTCTTTAAGTAATATGATTAACTGAACCTAAATTTATCATGAACTTAGTACCTAATAGTATCTTGCTTGTTTATGTATGATTGTAGATAAATGGCCCGTGCTGTTGTTCCGTTGAATTTTAATGCGTTCCTTGAGAAAGCAAAGTTGAAAGATGATGGTAGCAATTACACGGACTGGGTCCATAACTTGAGGATTATCCTCATTGCTGCACAGAATAATTACGTCCTGGAAGCACCGCTGGGTGCCAGGCCTGCTGCTGGAGCAACACCAGATGTTGTGAACGTTTGGCAGAGCAAAGCTGATGACTACTCGATAGTTCAGTGTGCCATGCTTTACGGCTTAGAACCGGGACTTCAACGACGTTTTGAACGTCATGGAGCATATGAGATGTTCCAGGAGTTGAAGTTAATATTTCAAGCAAATGACCGGATTGAGAGATATGAAGTCTCCAATAAGTTCTATAGCTGCAAAATGAAGGAGAACAGTTCTGTCAGTGAGCATATACTCAAAATGTCTGGGTATAATAATCACTTGATTCAAATGGGAGTTAATCTTCCAGATGATTGCGTCATTGACAGAATTCTCCAATCACTGCCACCAAGCTACAAGAGCTTCATGATGAACTATAATATGCAAGGGATGAATAACACTATTCCTGAGCTCTTCGCAATGCTGAAAGCTGCGGAGGTAGAAATCAAAAAGGAGCATCAAGTGTTGATGGTCAACAAGACCACTAGTTTCAAGAAAAAGGGCAAAGGGAAGAATAAGGGGGACTTCAAGAAGAACAGCAAGCAAGTTGCTGCTCAAGAGAAGAAACCCAAGTCTGGACCTAAGCCTGAAACTGAGTGCTTCTACTGCAAGCAGACTGGTCACTGGAAGCGGAACTGCCCCAAGTATTTGGCGGATAATAAAGATGGCAAGGTGAACAAAGGTATATGTGATATACATGTTATTGATGTGTACCTTACTAATGCTCGCAATAGCACCTGGGTATTTGATACTGGTTCTGTTGCTAATATTTGCAACTCGAAGTAGGGACTACGGATTAAGCGAAGATTGGCTAAGGACGAGGTGACGATGCGTGTCGGAAACGGTTCCAAAGTCGATGTGATCGCGGTCGGCACGCTACCTCTACATCTACCTTCGGGATTAATATTAGACCTAAATAATTGTTATTTGGTACCAGCGTTAAGCATGAACATTATATCTCGATCTTGTTTGATGCGAGACGGTTATTCATTTAAATCAGAGAATAATGGTTGTTCTATTTATACGAGTAATATCTTTTATGGTCATGCACCCCTGAAGAGTGGTCTATTCTTATTGAATCTCGATAGTAGTAACACACATATTCATAATGTTGAAACCAAAAGATGCAGAGTTGATAATGATAGTGCAACTTATTTGTGGCACTGCCGTTTAGGTCATATCAGTGTAAAGCGCATGAAGAAACTCCATACTGATGGACTTTTGGAACCACTTGATTATGAATCACTTGGTACTTGCGAACCGTGCCTCATGGGCAAGATGACTAAAACGCCGTTCTCCGGTACTATGGAGAGAGCGACAGATTTGTTGGAAATCATACATACAGATGTATGTGGTCCGATGAATATTGAGGCTCATGGCGGATATCGTTGTTTTCTCACCTTCACAGATGATTTAAGCAGATATGGGTATATCTACTTAATGAAACATAAGTCTGAAACGTATGAAAAGTTCAAAGAATTTCAGAGTGAAGTTGAAAATCATCGTAACAAGAAAATAAAGTTTCTACGATCTGATCGCGGAGGAGAATATTTGAGTTACGAGTTTGGTGTACATTTGAAACAATGCGGAATAGTTTCGCAACTCACGCCACCCGGAACACCACAGCGTAATGGTGTGTCCAAACGTCGTAATCGTACTTTACTAGATATGGTGCGATCTATGATGTCTCTTACTGATTTACCGCTATCATTTTGGGGTTATGCTTTGGAGACGGCCGCATTCACGTTAAATAGGGCACCATCAAAATCCGTTGAGACGACGCCTTATGAACTATGGTTTGGCAAGAAACCAAAGTTGTCGTATCTGAAAGTTTGGGGCTGCGATGCTTATGTGAAAAAGCTTCAACCTGATAAGCTCGAACCCAAATCGGAGAAATGTGTCTTCATAGGATATCCAAAGGAGACTATTGGATACACCTTCTATCATAGATCTGAAGGCAAGTTATTCATTACTGAGAATGGATCCTTTCTAAGAGAAGGAGTTTCTCTCGAAAGAAATGAGTGGGAGGAAAGTAGAAAACTTGATAAGGTAATTGTACCTTCTCCCTTATTGGAAAATAGTTCATCACAGAAATCTGTTCTTGTGACTACTACAATTAGTGAGGAAGCTAATGATGATGATCATGTAACTTCAGATCAAGTTACTACCGAATCTCGTAGGTAAACCAGAGTGAGATCCGCACCAGAGTGGTACGGTAATCCTGTTCTAGAAGTCATGTTACTAGACCATGACGAACTTGCGAACTATGAAGAAGCGATGGTGAGCCCAGATTCTGCAAAATGGCTTGAGGACATGAAATCTGAGATGGGATCCATGTATGAGAACAAAGTATGGACTTTGGTTGACTTGCCGGATGATCGGCAAGCCATAGAAAATAAATGGATCTTCAAGAGGAAGACGGACGCTGATAGTAGTGTTACTATCTATAAAGCTAGAATTGTCGCAAAAGGTTTTCGACAAAGTTCAAGGTGTTGACTACGATGAGATTTTCTCACTCGTATCGATGCTTAAAAGTCTGTCCAAATCATGTTAGCAATTGCCACATTTTATGAAATCTAGCAAATGGATAACAAAACTGCAATCCTTAATGGATTTCTTAAAGTAAGAGTTGTATATGATGCAACCAGAAGGTTTTGTCAATCCTAAAGGTACTAACAAAATAAGCAAGCTCCAGCGATCCATCTATGGACTGGTGCAAGAATCTCGGAGTTGGAATATACGCTTTGATAAGTTGATCAAAGCATATAGTTTTATACAGACTTACGGTGAAGCCTGTATTTTACAAAAAAGTGAGTGGGAGCACTACAACATTTCTGATAAGTATATGTGAATGACATATTTTTGATCGGAAATAATGTAGAATTATTCTGCAAAGCATAAAGAGTGTTTGAGAGGAATTTTTCAAAGAAAGACCTCGTTGAAGCTGCTTACATATTGAGCATCAAGATCTATAGAGAGAGATCAAGACGCTTGATAAGTTTTTTTCCAATGAGTACATACCTTGACAAGATTTTGAAGTAGTTCAAAATGGAACAGTCAAAGAAAGAGTTCTTGCTTGTGTTACAAGGTGCGAAATTGAGTAAGACTCAAAGCCCGACCACGGCAGAAGATAGAAAGAGAATGAAAGTCATTCCTTATGCCTCAGCCATAGGTTTTATAAAGTATGACATGCTGTGTACCAGATCTATTGTATACACTACCACTGAGTTTGGCAAGGGAGTACAATAATGATCTAGGAGTAGATCACTGGACAACGGTCAAAATTATCCTTAGTGGAATAAAGATATGTTTCTCGATTATGGAAGTGACAAAAGGTTCGTCGTAAAGGGTTACGTCGATGCAAGTTTTGACACTAATCTAGATGAATCTAAGTCTCAATATAGATACATATTGAAAGTGGGAGAAATTAGCTAGAGTAGCTCCGTGCAGAGCATTATTGACATAAATATTTGCAAAATACTTACGAATCTGAATATAACAGACCCGGTGACTAAAATTATCTCACAAGCAAAACATGATCACACCTTAGTACTCTTTGGGTGTTAATCACATAGCGATGTGAACTAGATTACTGACTCTAGTAAACCCTTTGGGTGTTGGTCACATATGGATGTGGACTATGGGTGTTAATCACATGGTGATGTGAACTATTGCTGTTAAATCACATGGCGATGTGAACTAGATTATTGACTCTAGTGCAAGTGGGAGACTGAAGGAAATATGCCCTAGAGGCAATAATAAAGTTATTATTTATTTCCTTATTTCATGATAAATGTTTATTATTCATGCTAGAATTGTATTAACCGGAAACATAATACATGTGTGAATACATATACAAACAGAGTGTCACTAGTATGTCTCTACTTGACTAGCTCGTTGATCAAAGATGGTTATGTTTCCTAACCATAGACATGAGTTGTCATTTTATTAACGGGATTCATTAGGTGAATGATCTGATTGACATGACCCATTCCATTAGCTTAGCACCCGATCGCTTAGTATGTTGCTATTGCTTTCTTCATGACTTATACATGTTCCTATGACTATGAGATTATGCAACTCCCGTTTGCCGGAGGAACACTTTGTGTGCTACCAAACGTCACAACGTAACTGGGTGATTATAAAGGTGCTCTACAGGTTCTCCAAAGGTACATGTTGGGTTGGCATATTTCAAGATTAGGATTTATCACTCCGATTGTCGGAGAGGTATCTCTGGGCCCTCTCGGTAATGCACATCACATAAGCCTTGCAAGTATTGCAACTAATGAGTTAGTTGTGAGATGATGTATTACGGAACGAGTAAAGAGAGTTGTCGGTAACGAGATTGAACTAGGTATTGAGATACCGACGATCGAATCTCGGGCAAGTAAAATACCGATGACAAAGGTAACAACGTATGTTGTTATGCGGCCTGACCGATAAAGATCTTCGTAGAATATGTAGGAGCCAATATGAGCATCCAGGTTCCGCTATTGGTTATTGACCGGAGACGTGTCTCGGTCATGTCTACATTGTTCTCGAACCGTAGGGTCCGCACGCTTAAGGTTTCGATGACAGTTATATTATGAGTTTATGAGGTTTGATGTACCGAAGGAGTTCGGAGTCCCGGATGAGATCGGGGACATGACGAGGTGTCTCGAAATGGTCGAGACGTAAAGATCGATATATTGGACGACTATATTCGGACATCGGAAAGGTTTCGAGTGATTCGGGTATTTTTCGGAGTACCGGGTAGTTACGGGAGAAGCAATGGGCCTTGATGGGCTTTAGTGGGAAGAGGAGAAAGGGCCAAGGGACTGCTGCGCAACCCCCTCCCCTCTGGTCCGAATTGGACTAGGGAAAAGGGAGCCGGCCACCTTTCCTTCTCCTCCACTTCCTTTTCCCTTCCTCCCCTCTTGGTGGACTCCTACTAGGACTTGGAGTCCTAGTAGGACTCCACATCCTGGCCGCACCAATTGCCTTGGCCGGCCTCCTCCTCCTCCATCCTTTATATACTGAGGCAAGGGGCACCCCATGAACACAAGTTGATCCACGTGATGAAATTCTTAGCCGTGTGCGGTGCCCCCTTCCACCATAGTCCTCGATAATATTGTAGTGGTGCTTAGGCAAAGCCCTACGACGGTAGTACATCAAGATCGTCACCACGCCTTCGTGTTGACGGAACTCTTCCCCGACACTTTGCTGGATCGGAGTCCGTGGATCGTCATCGAGCTGAACGTGTGCTAGAACTTGGAGGTGTCGTAGTTTCGGTGCTTGATCGATCGGTGGAGACGTACGACTACATCAACCAAACGCTTCCGTTGTCGATCTACAAGGGTACGTAGATCATACTCTCCCCTCTCGTTGCTATGCATCACCATGATCTTGCGTGAGCGTAGGAAATTTTTTGAAATTACTACGAAACCCAACAAGAGGAACATTGTACCTTGATGGGTACGGTAGCTGAGAGGATTCTATCCGCGAGAAGCGGATTGAATGAAGCCTTCATGGGCCTGCTAAGAGGCTTCGAGGTATGCAATATAATATCTTCAATTGCACGTTACATGCAAAAAATGCACTCGTGTATAGATAGTAGCCCCTAATACATTGGTTGGCATCCGAAAGGAGGCAATCAGAGGATCAAAAAAGATATGCCCAGGAAATAATCTAACTAAGTGGAACACATGATGTTTCATCCACGGCGACTGCCCGTGCTACAGAGGTTGCAGATCTGAAGCAGAAACTTGATGTGGCGGATGACGACATCATGCTTATTAACAGGCGGCTTGACAAGGCGCAAGGTATGTTTTGGGGCAGTCAGTATATGTATGTATATGAGCATGAAGCTGAGAATTATATACTAAAATATCGATAACTGCAGATGGTGCTACCGCGGTTGAGACCTTGCGGGCTGAGCTCGTCCGAGCCAAGGAGCAAGTCAGGATAAGTGATGCGATTGCGAAGAAGGCAGCCGCTGAGTTAAAAGCCGAACAGGCTGCTCGGTGCCAATGCGAGGAGAGAATATCTACCATGGCGCACGAGCTAAAGGATGCCACTATCCGATGTGAACTCCTCGAAAAGGATAGCAAAGTCAAAATGACCGATCTCGACAAGGCCTTACAAGAGGCGAGGGAAGCACGGTCCGAGTCTAGAGCAGCTCCGGAGGAGAGCCGACAAGCTGGGGAAACAGCGGCCGGTAAGCCCTTCTTATTACAGACTAAATTCAGTGATCCAAAGTATGCCACGCTTAACCAAATGTGGAGTTCTCCAGACGCATTCTTGGAATATCCAAAGAGTGTCTCCGATGCGGTGCAGTTTTACCAGGCGCAAGAAAGACATGCAATGGAGAGGCTTTTCTGGTCGCAATTCAGCATGCCAAGCATCCCCTGTTGCTGAATGAACAGATGGCCCAGTGGCCCGAGCTCCATAGAATATCCGGATCTGCCATGAAGGACGTCATGGTCCGGCTCTGGACGACGGAGCCAATTCTGAATAATTATTTCGGCTTGGTGCAGCGACTTGTTCATGCGGTGCCGCGTATCGGCACCGTTAAGCAGTCAACATGGATTGAAGGTGCATGAATGGCCCTTGCCCGCGTCAAGACGTACTAGGCAAAGATGCAGGCCACCGATATTGTAGCAAAGAGTCCACCGTGGGGCAAGGACCATCACACGACGGAGCATTATTTCGAGGATGTCCTTGAGGGCGCCCGCTTGATAGAGGGTCAGTGCTTGAAGGATATGATATTCGAGTGATTTGTACCAAAATTGTAAAAACAAGATTATGATATACTATAGGCTATGCTTTTTTCCTGAAGGTTTTGCTTCCACCTGTGCGGCTGTTTTTTTGTATAATCTGGAAGTTTTCCAGTCGTTGTCTTCAGCCCCCTCGCATAAAATACACGGGTGTTCATAAAAGCACTAGATCACTCTTGACCCAACATCTTGGTCCATGAAGGAGGTGCCAATGCAGCGAACTAGGCAATCGGACTATAGGGCTTTAACACTTTCACTTAGCCATAGGAGTTTGACAGTGGGTCTACGACATAGGCCCTGGTATGTAAGCATTTATCTGAATACAGTGCGTTACATAGGTGACCAGAAGAATGGTCCTTCATGTAATACGGAAGGAATCGCGAAAGATTCTGATAGGTCATCGAGTGGATGACCAGCTCTCGTCTCATCATGACAGCCAGTTTTCGACTTTCTCTACTGACGTGCTTGACCAGATGAACTGGAAACACAATCACAATAGTTCTCTCTTTACTACCTTAGCTGATAGGGCGGAACGTAAGGTGGTAAGCACAGGAGCCGGGCAACCCAACTATTGACCAAAGACAAGATTCAGAGCTGATGCATATAAGGCCATAACTCGTGACACCGAAGTATGCTTATAAAGCTTTTCAGACTTGTCGGCAACTCATATGTTTCCATATCGAGCCCCTGGCAATATGTGCCGAGGTGCATGCGTGAAACAGCCGAAGAAGCAAAATTCAGTTTTTGGAAAAAGCAAATAATACGAACTATGTTCACTAGAATCTGATTGATACGTCAAACGCAATCTCTCATATTATAATGCCACTACTCGGACTATTTAACACGCCGGGGGTCGAAGGCTGAGGAAAAAAAGGCACTGTACAGGTTTGAAATAAAGAGTGCGGTCTACAAAAAATTATTTGGACCTCCTGTCGCACGTCTACGTTGCCTTGCCTCGGTGAAGGAACTTCTCGACAGGAATAGCCTTTGGATACCTGCATGAAGCCGAACTCGGAAAGAGTCCGTAAGATGACCAGGCTTTGAGTCACCTGTGATAAAAGATAGATGATAGTTAGAATAAACTAGTCGTCAACCCGTGCACCTGCACGGTCTAGCAATTTAAAGACTACAATATTTAGTTTTTGAGAATCATAAGCAGTCACTAAATTGTTTGATGGTGATACATTCTAATAATACTTATTTATTTTTTACCATTGTTTTTCTTGATTAGTTAGATCCCTATTTATACTGATCTTAATATTGTTATTCCAAAGGCTCTGATGTAACTCAACATATTCTCATGAATATGTATACAAATCCATTTTAACCTTTTTTTTCTTGAGACTGCGTCAATTAATTTGATTAGAGGGAGTATTTAATTTCTATTTTAATGGACATACACACATGCATGCATGCTTGGGGCATGTTTCACTCGTGTCTAACTTAGATATATAGCTATATTTAGGCCAACTTTTCCTTGTCTCCAAATGTGGCTAAGGCTAACAGAAGCCCTGACATGTAAATGTACGGAGATTAAAGTGTAGAAAGTAGCGTTGCTGTTGTTTAAATCAAATATACCCCACAGTTGATGCCCTTCATTATTTCGTATATATGTATTTTCTTTTATTTCTAGCATTTATGTGCATATGAAATCTAAGACATGTTAATGTCGCATATATATGCATGTGATTCGACCATTACATAATCCAGATATCTGGGTGTCTTGTATAATCCAGATATATATGTCTCTTGTATATGATTATCCCTGCCATTTTCGAACCCTAGAATATATCAATATTTTTTATCGGAGGCGTCAGTCATCTGAACATATCATTATAACAACAATGATCACTAATGTACCTTGATCGGAGGCGCCCGGACATGTCGTGGCATCAAGCATGTAAAATTGTTGGGACAATGGGACGGACACCATCTAAAATTCATGTCTGAGAATTTTTTAGACTTGTGCTTTATTCTTTTAGGTGTGGCTTGGTCCTAAACCAATAATTCAAGGGCAGACACGTTTACAATGGTATACATAATTGTAAGCTTTTAGGATTCAACCCCAACTGAACTTCACGGTGCTTGCTTGATCCTAATAATCGTAGAATTTAGATTTCAGGTCATTTTTATGTGTTTTTATAGGTCAACCTGGGGGTTTGTACGATGCCTCCCATTAGTAACAGATTATACTGTACTGTAACCCTCAAAGCGATTCTGAAACACATTTTAATGCCCAAAAAAGTAGTAAGTGATGTTAGTAATAACTGAAAAGGGGCCTCACAATACTAAGATTACCTAAATATATATTCAGAAATTAAATGTGGCCATAAAATTAAATTCAAGTTCCAAGAATATCTTACCACATCATTAGGTTGGGACATAATAAACTCCACCTCCCTTTACTTCCAACAAATAATTAAATTAAGTGAAGGGATGAAAAACAACGTATATATACTGCTATTGTCTTTCTTCAGACTTAACATATCCATAAACGATTGCATCCACTTATTCATCCATGCATGTAATTTACGTGATTAAGAAATGAAACCAAACCTGAAGGTTCGTTTCCATTAAGCAATAGATGCTGGATTCAACATTGATTTTCCCATGATGGTAGCATGTTGGAGAACAGAAAGCGGAAGCCAATCCATCAGAGAATACAACTCAACAATCAGAGAAGGCGTGGCGCCGTCAATCTCGACTGGTAGGCACAGGAATATTGAAGGGGAGGAGATGGTCGCGGCCATGTACAGTAGTCGATGGCCTTTTTTTAGGAAACGTGCTCATGGTCCGTTTTTTTATTTATCGATGGAGTTTTTATGGGAAGAGCTTCCTTTGTTTTTTTTCGCCAAAGACTGCATCTATACGTGAAAGGAGAGGAACATGGTGATGACCCTTTTTTTAGGAAACATGCTCATGAAACTGTTTTTTTTACAACTGCTGATGGTCTTGTTTCTTGTGAGACAGGGTCTCTTATAACGGTGTTTGTTTTTCTTATGAGATCACGACTCTTATAACGTTTTTGATGAGGAAAATATTGATATTTTTTCTGATGTTAACTATGTGCACGTTGGGACAGGTTTACGTCCAGATTGTTTATTTTTTGTCACAATTGTAACACAAATTGAAGGGTCAAGATAGGTCAATTACATAGATCCGATGGTTAAGAATGACTAACATATTTTTAATGATGTGGATTAACATGGAGCTTCGTATGATGCCTCCGATTATTAAATATAAGATGAAAAGGCTATGGGAGTGCGGGCCGCATTGTAGGCCTCTCCGAATTGTGCCTCCGCAGATGACTAGGGTATTTTAAGTGCATAATTATGTATGCACGGTGCAAACTTCACAGCTATGTGAGGCGAACGATGGAGGCCGGACTGCAAATCCAGCTCTGAGATTGATCGGTCATGTTTAATAGAGACCGGCGGCTTGATGGCCGATGAGATGCGCGGCTTGATGGGGCCGCTTTGTACTTCGACTACAGTAGCCGTAGTATACTCCTTTGTATGGAGGGGGCGTTCTGTGTTTCCGTTTATCATGATGATGCCCCGTGGACCGGGCATCTTAAGCTTTAGGTAAGAATAGTGTGGGACCACGTTACTGTGGAACGGGACAATATCGAAGGTCAAGCCTTTGCTTCCGGCGAGCTGAAAATGACTTCCAATGTAATTGAGCCCGTGTAGCAAGCTTCTATGCCGGGTACTGCTCCCTTGAAGCAAGTTGTGGTGGGATTGATTCTTGAAGGATCAATGACCATTTTGCAGATAGTATCCTGGTAGATTACATTAAGGCTACTACCGCCGTCCATAAGGACTTTCGTGAGATGGAACTCGTCGATAATTGGGTCGAGGACGAGATCTGCCGAACCTTCATAACGGATACTGGCTGGGTGGTCTTCGCAGACAAAAGTGATCGGGCAGGCCACCCATTGGCTAGATTTTGAGGTGGCCGGCTCTATGGCGTAGGTGTTCCTAGTGCGCCTTTGCGCTTCCCCGTAGGAATTTGTGTCACGTGTACCATGTTTGCTATTTTTACTTTGGGGGGAAATTGCTTCTGACCCCCGGTGTTTGGTTGGCGAGCCTCTTCGTCATCACTATCACTGGGTGGCCCCTTCCCCTTGTGTTCGGCATTAAGACTTCTGGCTTGTTTGAAGACCCAACAGCTTCTGTTGGTATGATTGGCTGGTTTATCGAGGGTGCTATGAATTTGGCAGGGTCGATCCAGTATCTTGTCTAGATTGGATGGTCCGTCTCTGTTTGCCTTGAATGGCTTTTTCCATTGACCGGGTTTGGAGCCACTAAATCCGGTGTTGACCGCCATGTCGTGCATTCCTTCATTATTATTTCGAAGCTTGTGTTTATTGTGTCGTGGCTTGCCGTTGCCATCTCGAACTTCGGAAGTGCCCTGATCACTGGTGTTGTTGCTTCCACGAGTAAGCCAGCTGTCCTCTCCCGCGCAGAAGAGGGTCAATAGAGCGGTAAGGGCTGCCATGGATTTTTTTTTTCTTGTCCGAGGTGGCGGGTGACCCATTCGTCTCGGACACTATGTTTAAAGGCCACAAGGGCTTCGGCATCCGGACAATCGACAATTTGGTTCTTTTTAATTAAGAACCTAGTCCAGAGCTTCCTGGCTGACTCCCCGGGCTGCTGGATAATGTGACTTAGGTCATCGGCATCCGGAGGCCAGACATATGTACCTTGGAAGTTATCGCAGAAGGCGTCTTGCAAGTCGTCCCAGCTGCCAATGGAATTCTTGGGCAGACTGTTCAGCCAGTGCCGAGGTATTTGATGGCATGAAAATCATTGCCGCGGGCCATATGAATATGGAGAATAAAGTCTTCAATCCATACCGCGGGATCTGTGGTTCCATCATATGATTTGATATTCATGGGTTTGAACCCTTCTAGGAATTCATGTTCCATTACTTAAATAGTGAAGCAGAGGGGGAGTGCGGCGCCTCTATATCGGGCCAGATCGTGACGTAGTTCGCATGGAGTCCGTCTGCGGCTTTCGGTTCGGACGTGATTGTGCTTGCCATGTTCGGCTTGATGGCCGTCTTCGCGCGTCGGGGCACGCCCCCGCGATCTGTAGATCGATCTGGCCGGACCTACTTTATTCTTCAGGTCCTGCCATAGGTCATACATGTATCCTCGAGCTGTTTTATCTCTGCCTTTACGGAGGGGTAGGACGGGCTGGTGTTTGGCTTGAGTTGTCGTTTTGTCCCAGCCACATAGTGGTCGATCAGCCACATTACGTGCTGATGGTACGGGCTCAAGTGCCTCGTCATCGAATTGAGGTTGCAATTTACGCTTCGAGTAGCTTTTGGTTGGGCGCTCGAGGTCGTATTCCTCTGCTGCCAGGACATTAGTCCATCTGTTGTTGAGAAGATTCTGATCAGCTTGAAGCTGCTGCTGCTTCTTTTTCAGGCTCCTTGCAGTGGCTATTAGCCGTTGCTTAAAGCGCTCCTGCTTGAGAGATTCCTCGGGCACGATAAAGTCTTCGTCCCCGAGGCACAACTCATCCTCGGAGGGTGGAAGAAAATTACTATCCTCTGAGTCTTCATTTTGAGCCTGTTCGTCAGGGCTAACTTTCCCATCCTCCTGATCGTTTTGTTTGGAGTTTTGCTCGACGCGGTTTTCTTGGTCTTCGGCATCATCTGGAGTATTGTTGTCTCTTGTGCCGGTATTACTGTCTTTGATGCGGCGTGATTTAGTGCGGCGCCATCAGTGTTTTTGTTGTATCTTGGGAGGTTTATCCCCTACTAAAGTTTTCTCATTATCACTGTCACCCTCCTTGGGTGTATCCACCATGTACACGTCATACGAAGAGGTGGCCGTCCAACGTCCGGTAAGCGGCGGGATTTCGGCTTGCTCCTCTCCGGCATCGTCGTCCATACCGTCGATGTCTTCGGAGCCGTAATCGAGCATGTCATTTAAGATCTCTACTGTGGCGATGAAGTGGGTTGTGGGTGGGACGAAAAATTCCCCGCTCTCAGCCCCTAGTCCGGCTTGGGCGTAGTTCGGACGTTGCTCCTCCGTAATCACGAGGGACTGCATCAAGTCCAGAGCCTCGGTTAAAGGCGAGGTTTGTTGAGGGAGAAAAGAATCCGTGAGTATGGCAGGAAGGGAATTCCTCGGCCGAGCTCGCACGATGCTGACTCCGAGAGTTCAGAGCCGGTGTCCAGGGAAGAGTCCGGCATGGTGATGGTTGCCGGCGACGCTGCTTCCTCCGGCTCTCCCGTACTGGGCCTAGGGGCCACAGATAGTCCCGCATGTTTAGAATTCTCGTTTTCGGTACTGGTGAGGCACTCCAGATCTAAGGCCAAAGCGGAGGTTGGGGTCGTGAATCCATGGAAGATCAAGTCTCCTTGGATGTCAGCGACATAATCCAAGTTTCCAAAACTAATTTGGTGACCTGGGGCGTAGCTGTCGATCTTCTCTAGATGGCCAAGCGAGTTGGCCCGCAGTGCGAAGCCATTGAATACGAAGATCTTGCCGGGGAGAAAACCCTCCTCTAGGGCAGCATCGTAGCAGATGATGGATGGAGCCATCGAACCTTCGGACGGCAACACAGTCGAACTCTCAATGAAAGCACCAATGTTGGTGTCAAAATCTGCGGATCATGGATAGGGGTTCCCCGATTGTACGTCTAAGGTTGATGGTAATAGGAGACAAGGGACACAAATTTTTACCCAGGTTCGGGCCCTCTTAATGGAGGTAATACCCTACGTCCTGCTTGATTGATATTGATGAGTATGGGGGTTACAAGAGTTGATATACCACGAGATCGTAATGGCTAAAACCCTAGAAGTCTAGCCTGTCAGATTATGATTGCCTCTACAGACTAAACCCTCCGGTTTATATAGACACTGGAGGTTACTAGGGTTGTACAAAGTCGGTTACAAAGAAAGGAATCTTCATATCCAAACGCCAAGCTTGCCGTCCACGCCAAGAAGAGTCCTATCCGGACACGGGTGAGAGAATCTTCGGTCTTGTATCTTCATAGCCCAACAGTCTGGCCCATGTCACACAGGCCGGACGCCCGAGGACCCCTTAATCTAGGACTCCCTCACTGGTATGAATCCGTTGGTTGGTATCCCGGCAAGCGTGCTCTGGCAAGGTCGTCCGCACTGGCATGATCCATGCAACGGACGTTGTTTGGTCGTTATGGGTGGAAAGGAGAAAAGGGGGGAAATGACTAGGAGAACCCGGCACCATATCCCGCTGCCCGCCAGCGACGCATGATGTGTGTCAGTCCCTGCAGGGAACAAAAGAACCGCCCAATTGGCTTCCACTCCCCCGGGTGTCGCGAGCGCACCAAGCGGGAAGGGCCCGACAGGATGAGAAAGGAGCTTAAAACGAAAGCTAAGTCTACATTATCGCTTCTCGTTGGTGCAATTTTAGATTTTTTGCAGTTGTTTATCCCTTGACTTTAGTAGGTGTTTGTATCATGAAAACCCTCATGTGATGGAACCTTGGTTAGTTTCTTTGATCGCACCATCATCCTGTCCCGAGCCACGCTCGCTGGTCGAGAGGCTGCGTGAGAGCTACCTAGGAAAAACCTGCCAGGACACATGCACGCCAAGATGAATGTTAAGGGCCAGACCCTTATGACAATCGCGGAAATATGACACCGGCACGCATCCAAAGCAGACATAGGGATTAATCATACAAACACAAACATATAAAGCTCAAAGGGATAAACACACATTTAAGATCCATCCGAGAATATCAGTTCCGTGCAAACATGAGAGATAAAGTGACTAAACACAAAGTATACATCATGTTTCATTACAGGGCAACAAAGGAGCGACATGTTGGGGAACGTAGTAATTTCAAAAAAATTCCTACGCACACGCAAGATCATGGTGATGCATAGCAACGAGAGGGGAGAGTGTCTTCTATATACCCTCGTAGACTGTAAGCGGAAGCGTTATGACAACGCGGTTGATGTAGTCGTATGTCTTCACGATCGATCGATCCTTAGTACCGAACGTACGACCCATCCGCGTTCAACACACGTTCAACTCAGTGACACCCCGCGAACTCACGATCCAGTAGAGCTTCCGGGAAGAGCTTCATCAGCATGACGGCGTGCTGACGGTGTTGATGAAGCTACCGACACAGGGTTTCGCCTAAGCACCGCAATGATACGGCCGAGGTGGATTATGGTGGAGGGGGGCACCGCACACGGCTAAGAGATCAATGATCAATTGTTGTGTCTCCAAGGGGTGCCTCCCTCCCCGTATGTAAAGGAGTGGAGGGGGGAGGGGGCCGGCCTCCTATGGCGCACCCCAAGAGGCAGGAGTAGGACTCCCCCCTTCCAAGTAGGAGTAGGAGTAGGAGAGGAAGGGAGAGAAGAAGAGAAGGAAAGGTGGGCGCCGCCCCCTCCTTGTCCAATTCGGACTAGAGGAGGGGGGGCACACGGCTGCCTTGGCCGCCCCTCCTCTTCTCCCACTAAGGCCCATTAGGCCCAATATACTCCCCGGGGGGTTCCGGTAACCTCCCGGTACTCCGGTATATGTCCGAAACCTCCCGAAACACTTCCGGTGTCCGAACATAGTCGTCCAATCTATCGATCTTTACGTCTTGACCATTTCAAGACTCCTCGTTATGTCTGTGATCATATCCGGGACCCCGAACTACCTTCGGTACATCAAAACACAAAAACTCATAATACCGATCGTCACAGAACTTTAAGCATGTGGACCCTACGGGTTCGAGAACTATGTAGAGATGACCGAGACATGGCTCTGGTCAATACCGAATAGCGGAACCTGGATGCTCATATTGGTTCCTACCTTATCTACGAAGATCTTTATCGGTCAAACTGCAAAACAACATACATTGTTCCCTTTGTCATCGGTATCTTACTTGTCCGCGATTCGATCGTCGGTATCTCAACACCTAGTTCAATATCATTACTGACAAGTCTCTTTACTCGTTCCGCAATGCATCATCCCGTAACTAACTCATTAGTCACATTGCTTGCAAGGCTTGTAGTGATGTGCATTACCAAGAGGGCCCAGAGATACCTCTCCGACAATCAGAGTGACAAATCCTATTCTCGATCTATGCCAACTCAATGAACACCATCGGAGACACCTATAGAGCACCTTTATAATCACCCAGTTACGTTGTGACGTTTGGTAGCACACAAAGTGTTCTTCCGGTAATCATGATTTGCATAATCTCATAGTCATAGGAACATGTATAAGTCATGAAGAAAGCAATAGCAGTAAACTAAACGATCAAGTGCTAAGCTAACTGAATGGGTCATGTCAATCACATCATTCTCCTAATGATGTGACCCCGCTAATCAAATTACAACTCATGTCTATGGCTAGGAAACTGAACCATCTTTGATCAACGAGCTAGTCTAGTAGAGGCATACTAGTGACACTATGTTTGTCTATGTATTCACACATGTATTATGTTTCCGGTTAATACAAGTCTAGAATGAATAATAAACATTTACCATGATATGAGGAAATAAACAATAATTTTATTATTTCCTCTGGGGCATATTTCCTTCAGTCTCCCACTTGCACTAGAGCCAATAATCTAGATTGCACAGTAATGATTCTAACACCCATGGAGTCTTGGTGTTGATCATGTTTTGCTCGTGGAAGAGGCTTACTCAACGGGTCTGCAACATTCAAATCTGTATGTATCTTGAAAATATCTATGTCTCCCACCTGGACTTGATCTTAGATGGAATTGAAGCGTCTCTTGATGTGCTTGGTTCTCTTGTGAAATCTGGATTCCTTTGCCAAGGCAATTGCACCAGTATTGTCACAAAAGATTTTCATTGGACCCGATGCACTAGGTATGACACCTAGATGGATATGAACCCCTTCATCCAGACTCCTTCATTTGCTGCTTCCGAAGCAACTATGTACTCCGCTTCACACGTAGATCCCGCCACGACGCTTTGTTTAGAACTGCTCCAACTAACAGCTCCACCGTTCAATATAAACACGTATCCGGTTTGGGATTAAGAATCATCCGGATCAGTGTCAAATCTTGGATCGACGTAACCATTTATGACGAGCTCTTTGTCACCTCCATAAATGAGAAACATATCCTTAGTCCTTTCCAGTTATTTCAGGATGTTCTTGACCGTTGTCTAGTGATCCACTCCTGGATTACTTTGGTACCTCCCTGCTAAACTAATAGCAAGGCACATATCAGGTCTGGCACACAACATTGCATACATGATAGAGCCTATGGCTGAAGGATAGGGAACACTTTTCATTTTCTCTCTATCTTCTGAAGTGGTCGGGCATTGAGTCTAACTCAACTTCACACCTTGTAACACAGGCAAGAACCCTTTCTTTGCATGATCCATTTTGAACTTCTTCAAAACTTTATCAAGGTATGTGCTTTCTGAAAGTCCAATTAAGCGTCTTGATCTATCTCTATAGATCTTGATGCCCAATATATAAGAAGCTTCTCCAAGGTCTTTCATTGAAAAACTCTTATTCAAGTATCCTTTTATGCTATCCAGAAATTCTATATCATTTCCAATCAACAATATGTCATCCACATATAATATTAGAAATGCTACAGAGCTCCCACTCACTTTCTTGTAAATACAGGCTTCTCCAAAAGTCTGTATAAAACCATATGCTTTGATCACACTATCAAAATGTTTATTCCAACTCCGAGAGGCTTGCACCAGTGCATAAATGAATTGCTGGAGCTTCCACACTTTGTTAGCACCCTTTGGATCGACAAAACCTTCTGGTTGCATCATATACAACTCTTCTTCCAGAAATCCATTCAGGAATGCAGTTTTGACATCCATTTGCCAAATTTCATATTCATAAAATGCGGCAATTGCTAACATGATTCAGACAAACTTAAGCATCGCTACGGGCGAGAAAGTCTCATTGTAGTCAACCCCTTGAACTTGTCAAAAACCTTTCGCAACAAGTCGAGCTTTGTAGACAGTAACACTACCTTCAGCGTCAGTCTTTTTCTTGAAGATCCAAATATTCTTGATGGCTTGCCGATCATTGGGCAAGTCAACCAAAGTCCACACTTTGTTCTCATACATGGATCCCATCTCAGATTTCATGGCCTCAAACCATCATGGTCAAGTAACATGACTTCCAGAACAGGATTACCGTACCACTCTAGTGCAAATCTTACTCTGGTTGACCTACGAGGTTTGGTAGTAACTTGATCTGAAGTTTCATGATCATCATCATTAGCTTCCTCACTAATTGGTGTAGGTGTCACAGGAACCGGTTTCTGTGATGAACTACTTTCCAATAAGGGAGTAGGTATAGTTACCTCATCAAGTTCTACTTTCCTCCCACTCACTTCTTTCAAGAGAAACTCCTTCTCTAGAAAGGATCCGTTCTTAGCAACAAATGTCTTGCCTTCGGATTTGTGATAGAAGGTGTACCCAATAGTTTCCTTTGGGTATCCTATGAAGACACATTTCTCCGATTTGGGTTCGAGCTTATTAGGTTGAAGTTTATTCACATAAGCATCGCAACCCAAACTTTAAGAAATGACAACTTTGGTATCTTGCCAAATCACAGTTCATAAGGCGTCGTCTCAACGGATTTCGAGGGTGCCCTATTTAACGTGAATGAAGCCGTCTCTAGAGCATAACCCCAAAACGATAGCGGTAAATCAGTAAGAGACATCATAGATCGCACCATATATAGTAAAGTACGATTACGACGTTCGGACACACCATTACGCTGTGGTGTTCCGGGTGGCGTGAGTCGCGAAACTATTCCGCATTGTTTCAAATGTAGGCCAAACTCGTAACTCAAATATTCTCATCCATGATCAGATCGTAGAATCTTTATTTTCTTGTTACGATGATTTCCACTTCACTCTGAAATTCTTTGAACTTTTCAAATGTTTCAGACTTATGTTTCATTAAGTAGATATACCCATATCTGCTGAAATCATTTGTGAAGGTGAGAAAATAACGATACCCGCCGCGAGCCTCAATATTCATTGGACCACATACATCAGTATATATGATTTCCAATAAATCTGTTGCTCGCTCCATTGTTACGGAGAACGGTGTTTTAGTCATCTTGCACACGAGGCATGGTTCACAAGTACCAAGTGATTCATAATCAAGTGATTCCAAAAGTCCATCGGCATGGAGTTTCTTCATGCGCTTTACACCAATATGACCTAAACAGCAGTGCCAAAAATAAGTTGCACTATCATTATCAACTTTGCATCTTTTGGCTTCAACATTATGAATATGTGTATTACTACTATCGAGATTCAACACAAATAGACCACTCTTCAAGGGTGCATGACCATAAAAGATATTACTTATATAAATAGAACAACCATTATTCTCAGATTTAAATGAATAACCATCTCACATCAAAAAGATCCAGATATAATGTTCATGCTTAACGCTGGTACCAAATAACAATTATTCATGTCTAAAATTAATCCCGAAGGTAGATGTAGAGGTAGCGTGCTGACGGTGATCACATCGACTTTGGAACCATTTCCCACACGCATTGTCACCTCGTCCTTAGCTAATCTTCGCTCAATCTGTAGCCCCTGTTTCGAGTTGTAAATATTAGCAAAAGAACCAGTATCAAATACCCAGGTGCTACTGCGAGCTCTAGTAAGGTACACATCAATAACATGTATATCACATATACCTTTGTTCACCTTGCCATCCTTCTTATCCGCCAAATACTTGGGGCAGTTCTGCTTCCAGTGACGAGTTTGTTTGCAGTAGAAGCACTCATTCTCAGGCTTAGGTCCAGACTTGGGTTTCTTCTCCTGAGCAGCAACTTGTTTACCATTCTTTTTGAAGTTCCCCTTCTTCTTCCCTTTACCCTTTTTCTTGAAACTGGTGGTCTTGTTGACCATCAACACTTGATGCTCCTTCTTGATTTCTACCTCCATAGCCTTTAGCATTGCGAAGAGCTCGGGAATTGTCTTATCCATCCCTTGCATATTATAGTTCATCACGAAGCTCTTGTAGCTTGGTGGCAGTGATTGAAGAATTCTGTCAATGACACTATCATCCGGAAGATTAACTCCCAGTTGAATCAAGTGATTGTAATTCGCAAAAAAAAGAGAATCAAGTGATTGTAGTACCCAGACATTCTGAGTATATGTTCACTGACATAACTATTCTCCTCCATCTTGGAGCTGTAGAACTTATTGGAGACTTCATATCTCTCAAGCCGGGCATTTGCTTCAAATATCAACTTCAGCTCCTGGAACATCTCATATGCTCCATGACGTTCAAAACGTCGTTGAAGTCCCGGTTCTAAGCCGTAAATCATGGCATACTGAACTATCGAGTAGTCATCAGCTATGCCCTGTCAGACGATCTTAACTTCATCAGTAGCATCTGCAGCAGGCCTAGCACCCAGCGGTGCTTCCAGGACGTAATTCTTTTATGCAGCAATGAGGATAATCCTCAAGTTACGGAACCCGTCTGTGTAATTGCTACCATCATCTTTCAACTTTGCTTTCTCAAGGAACGCGTTAAAATTCAACGGAACAACAGCACAGGCCAACTATCTACAACAACATAGACAAGCAAAATACTATCAGGTACAAAGTTCATGATAAATTTAAGTTCAATTTGATCATATTACTTAAGAACTCCCATAGACATCCCTCTAACCATCTAAGTGATCACGTGATCCAATTCAACTAAACCATAATCGATCATCATGTGAAATGGACTAGTTTTCAATGGAGAACATCACTATGTTGATCATATCTACTATATGATTCACGCTCGACCTTTCGGTCTCAGTGTTCCGAGGACATATCTGCATATGCTAGGCTCGTCAAGTTTAACCCAAGTATTCTGTGTGTGCAAAACTGGCTTGCACCTGTTGTATAACAACGTTGAGCTTATCACACCCGATCATCGCACGGTGTCTTGGCTCGACGATCTTTTGCAACGGTGCATACTCAGGGAAAACACTTGTACCTTGAAATTTTTTAGTGAGAGATCATCTTATAATGCTACCGTCAATCAAAGCAGAATAAGATGCATAAAGGATAAGAATCACATGCAATCAATATAAGTGATATGATATGGCCATCATCATCTTGTTCCTTTGATCTCCATCTCCAAAGCACCGTCATGATCACCATCGTCACCGACGCGACACCTTGATATCCATCGTAGCATCGTTGTTGTCTCGCCAACTATTGCTTCTACGACTATCGCTACCGCTTAGTGACAAAGTAAAGCAATTACATGGCGATTGCATTTCATACAATAAAGCGACAACCATATGGCTCCTGCCAGTTGCCGATAACCCTGTTACAAAACATGATCATCTCATACAATAAAATATAGCATCATGCCTTGACCATATCACATCACAACATGCCCTGCAAAAACAAGTTAGACGTCCTCTACTTTGTTGTTGCAAGTTTTACGTGGCTGCTACGGGCTGAGCAAGAACGGTTCTTACCCATGCATCAAAACCACAACGATAGTTCGTCAAGTTAGTATTGTTTTAACCTTCAACAAGGGCCAGGCATAGTCACACTTGGTTCAACTAAAGTTGGAGAAACTGACACCCGACAACCACCTGTGTGCAAAGCACGTCGGTAGAACCAGTCTTGCATAAGCATACGTGTAATGTCGGTCCGGGCGGCTTCATCCAACAATACCGCCGAACCAAAGTATGACATGCTGATAAGCAGTATGACTTGTATCGCCCACAACTCACTTGTGTTCTACTCGTGCATATAACATCTACGCATAAACCTGGCTCGGATGTCACTGTTGGGTAACGTAGTAATTTCAAAAAAATTCCTATGCACACGCAAGATCATGGTGATGCATAGCAACGAGAGGGGAGAGTGTTGTCTTCGTACCCTCGTAGACCGTAAGCGGAAGCGTTATGACAACGCGGTTGATGTAGTCGTACGTCTTCATGATCGACCGATCCTCAGTACCGAACGTACGGCATCTCCACGTTCAGCACACGTTCAGCTCGGTGATGTCCCGCGAACTCACGATCCAGTAGAGCTTCCGGGAAGAGCTTCGTCAGCACGTTGGCGTGGTCACGGTGTTGATGAAGCTACCGATGCAGGGCTTCCCCTAAGCACCGCTACGATATGAGCGAGGTGGATTATGGTGGAGGGGGGCACCGCACACGGCTAAGAGATCAATGATCAATTGTTGTGTCTCCAAGGGGTGCCCCCCTCCCCGTATATAAAGGAGTGGAGGAGGGGGAGGGGGGCGGCCTCCTATGGCGCGCCCCATGAGGAGTCCTACTCCCACTAAGAGTAGGACTCCCCCCTTCCAAGTACGAGTAGGAGTAGGAGAGGAAGGGAGAGAAGAAGAGAAGGAAAGGGGGCGCCGCCCCCCTCCTTGTCCAATTCGGACTAGAGGGGGACAGGGCGCACGGCTGCCCTAGCCGCCCCTCCTCTTCTCCCACTAAGGCCCATTAGGCCCAATATACTCCCCGGGGGGTTCCGGTAAACCCCAGTACTCCAGTATATGTCCGAAACCTCCCAAAACACTTCCGGTGTCCGAACATAGTCGTCCAATATATCAATCTTTACGTCTCGACCATTTCGAGACTCCTCGTCATGTCCGTGATCATATCCGGGACTCCGAACTACCTTCAGTACACCAAAGCACAAAAACTCATAATACCGATCGTCACAGAACTTTAAGCGTGCGGACCCTACGGGTTCGAGAACTATGTAGACATGACCGAGACACGTCTCTGGTCAATAACCAATTGTGGAACCTGGATGCTCATATTGGTTCCTACATATTCTACGAAGATCTTTATCGGTCAAACCGCATAATAACATACGTTGTTCCCTTTGTCATCGGTATGTTACTTGCCCGAGATTCGATCGCTGGTATCTCAATACCTAGTTCAATCTCGTTACCGTCAAGTCTCTTTACTCGTTCCGCAATGCATCATCCCGTAACTAACTCATTAGTCACATTGCTTGCATTACCGAGAGGGCCCAGAGATACCTCTCCGACACTCGGAGTGACAAATCCTATTCTCGATCTATGCCAACTCAACGAACACCATCGGAGACACCTGTAGAGCACCTTTATAATCACCCAGTTACGTTGTGATGTTTGGTAGCACACAAAGTGTTCTTCCGGTAATCGGGAGTTGCATAATCTCATAGTCATAGGAACATGTATAAGTCATGAAGAAAGCAACAGTAGTAAACTAAACGATCAAGTGCTAAGCTAACGGAATGGGTCACGTCATTCACATCATTCTCCTAATGATGTGATCCCGTTAATCAAATGACAACTCATGTCTATGCCTAGGAAACTCAACCATCTTTGATCAACGAGATAGTCAAGTAGAGGGATACTAGTGACACTATGTTTGTCTATGTATTCACACATGTATTATGTTTCTGGTTAATACAATTCTAGCATGAATAATAAATATTTATCATGATATCAGGAAATAAATAATATCTTTATTATTACCTCTAGGGCATATTTCCTTCACGACAGTGGCCCAATACTTGGTCCAGTGTCTAGATGAAGCCATTTAGACGTGAAGGACCCTGGTGGCCCGGGGGCGGCTTTCTCCTTAGCGGCTGCAACATCGACACCCGCTGGCGGCTTCTTGAATCCGTTGTCAAGGTTGACGTCCGAATGGCGGCAGGAAATGTTGCTAAAGACCATGAAGAGGGCATCGTGGGAAAGCTTCCAGGACTCGGTCGCGAAACGCTCGGCCCTCCCCTCCTCGTGCACCTTCAGATTCTTGATCAACTCATTGAAGAAGACTCCAAGCTTGGCGCTTGGAACCTCGTGCTTGTTGACCGAGAAGGCTGGGTCGTCCATGCCCATCACCACAGCTTGGGCACCAAGACACTCGATGATGTCGATCAGGCTCTTGATCCAGAGGTCGACCTGCTCGCACTGTTTCTTCAACTTATCCTCTGCATTTTTTACGAGACGCTTGGCGATGTCCAGATCCTTGCACAGCAGCTGCTGGCGGGACTTAATGGACTCTACCATGCTTTCCAATGTACTGATCCAGGCCTTAAGTCAGTGATGGTGCCGTTGGCGGTATCTAGGCTCTAGGCGTTGGAGGAGAGTTGCGACTGCACATCCGTGCTTCTTCTTTGAGAGCCATCACCTCCTTGACACTCCTGACAAGATCTTTTGTCATCTTAGCCACCTGCTGGTCGAGGTCACCCTTGGCAGTGGACGCGGCAGCCAGGTTGTCAGTAATCTTCTTTAGTTGGGCAACAGAGTCAGCAGCAAGGGCATCCAGGGCAACACCATGCTTGTCCTCGAGCTCCTTGGTACACTGGCATACAAGAGCCTCCAGATTCACGTCCTTGGCATGGAGAGTGGCTTCGAGCCTCTCCTCATGGAGGGAGATCTCTTGCTCTCTTGCCGGGACTCACGAGGGCAAAACCGCCTCACCCAACTACTCTACCATGACCCGCGTCATCAATCAGTGCGGTGTCAAGCCACAAAGTTACTTAGTGGCAGCCATTCGCCACATGGCAGCCTTTCTCTACGGAAGATCCCCAAGAACGACACCCGTCCAACGACGTGTCAAGCGAGCAAGCGTGGAGCTGGAAAAATAGCCCGGCAAGGCTTGCCGGGCAATGATACGTCCATTTTGCATCATGCTTTCTTACTGTTATTTAAGATGTTTTTATCCATAATAATGCTTTTTGGAGTAATTCTAATGCCTTTTCTCTCATAATATGCAAGGTTTAACAAAGAGGGAGAATTCCGGCAGCTGGAAATCTGGACCTGGAAAAGCTACGTCAGGCCACCTATTCTGCACAACTCCAAATTAGTTGAAACTTCATGGAGAATTTTTATGGAATATATGAGGAATATTGGAGCCAATAAGTACCAGAGGGGGCCCCCAGGTGGGCACAACCCACCTGGGCGCGCCAGGGAGCCCAGGCGCACCCTGGTGAGTTTTGCTCACCCAGGGCCACCTCTGGTGCCCATCTTTTGGTATATAAGTCATTTTGACCTGGAAAAAAACTAAGGGGAGGAATTTCGGGACGGTGCGCCGCCGCCTCGAGGCGGAACTTGGGCAGGAGCACTTTTGCCCTCCGGCGGAGCGATTATGCCGGGGGAATGGGGAAATCATCATCATCATCATCACCAACAACTCTCCCATCTTGGGAGGGAAATCTCCATCAACATCTTTAACAGCACCATCTCCTCTCAAACCCTAGTTCATCTCTTGTGTTCAATCTTGCTACCGGAACTATAGATTGGTACTTGTGGGTGACTATTAGTGTTGATTACATCATGTAGTTGATTACTATATGGTTTATTTGGTGGAAGATTATACGTTCAGATCCAATATGCTATTTAATACCCCTCCAATGATGAGCATGTTTATCATTTGTGAGTAGTTACTTTTGTTCTTGAGGTCACGTGAGAAATCATGTTGCAAGTAATCATGTGAACTTCATATGTGTTCGATATTTTGATAGTATGTATGTTGTGATTCCCTTAGTGGTGTCATGTGAACGTCGACTACATGAGACTTCACCATATTTGGGCCTAAGGGAATGCATTGTGGAGTAGCAATTAGATGATGTGTTGTGAGAGTGACAGAAGCTTAAACCCTAGTTTATGCGCTATTCCATAAGGGACCAATGGGATCCAAAAGTTTAATGATATGGTTAGAATTTATTCTTAATACTTTTCTCGTAGTTGCGGAAGCTTGCGGGAGGGCTAATCATAAGTAGGAGGTTTGTTAAAGTAAGAATAGCACCTAAGCACCGGTCCACCCACATATCAAATTATCAAAGTACCGAACACAATTTAAGCCAACATGATGAAAGTGACTAGATGAAACTCCTGTGTACCCTCAAGAACGCTTTGCTTATTATAAGAGATTGTTTTGGCCTGTCCTTTGCCTCAAAAGGATTGGGCTACCTTGCTGCACTTTTTTACTACTATCGTTACTTGCTCGTTACAAATTACCTTGCTATCAAACTACTCCACTACTTAAAATTTCAGCATTTGCAGACATTACCTTGCTGAAAACCACTTGTCATTTCCTTTCGCTCCTCGTTCGGTTCGACACTCTTACTTATCGAAACGATATATAGTTGATCCCCTATACTTGTGGGTCATCAAGGCTATTTTCTCGCGCCGTTGCCGGAGAGTGAAGCGCCTTTGGTAAGTGGAATTTGGCAAGGAAACATTTATACAGCATGTTGAAGTTTATTGTCACTTGTTACTATGGAAAACAATCCTTTGAGGGTTTTTTGGGGTATCTTCACCTCGTCCGGAACCACAATTAGTTACCCCTCAACCTACTGCACCTACTAAAAATATTGAATATGAAATTCCTTTAGGTATGATAGAACAACTGGTAGCTAATACTTATGCAGGAGATGGAACCGAACATCCTGATATGCACTTGATATATGTAGAACAAATTTGTGGATTGTTTAAGCTTGCAGGTTTACCCAAGGATGAATTTATGAAAAAGGTTTTCCCTTTATCTTTGAAGGGAAAATCATTGGCATGGTATAGGATATGCGATGATATTGGATCTTGGAATTGGAATTGTTTGAAATTGGAGTTCCACCAAAAAAAATTATCCCATGCATCTAGTTCATCGTGATCGGAATTATATATACAATTTTTGGCCCCGTGAAGGAGAAAGTATCGCTATAGCTTGGGGTAGGCTTAAGTCAATGTTATATTCATGCCCCAAGCATGAGCTCTCAAGAGAAATTATTATCCAGAACATTTATGCTCGGCTTTCTCGTAATGATCAAACCATGCTTGATACTTATCGTGCTGGTTCTTTTATGAAGAAGACTATTGAATTCTGGTGGGATCTTTTGGAAAGAATTAAACGCAACTCTGAAGATTGTGAACTCGACAAAGGTAAAGAGTCTGGTATTAAACTTAAGTATGATTGTGTTAAATCTTTTATGTATACCGATGCTTTTCAAAAGTTTAACACTAAATATGGACTTGACTCTGAGATAGTAGCCTCCTTTTGTGTATCATTTTCTACTCATGTTGAACTCCCTAAAGTGAAGTGGTTTAAATATCACCCACCTACTAAAGAAGAAACTAACGAACCGGTACCGGCTAAAGAAGAAATTATACTTTATAATGTTGATCTAGTTGTTCCTTTTGCTTATATAGAGAAATGACCTTTCCCTGTTAGGATAAATGAACATGCTTAAGTCTCAACTGTGTTTAACAAAAGCTGTATTAGAATGCATAAACCTGATGAACAAATTGAAGTAGAACCTAGTATTGCTATGGTTAAAGATCTCTTGGAAGAAGATATGGATGGGCATGTTATATACTTCTGCGAAGAAGCTACTAGAATTGCCAAACCTGATAAAAAAGATAAACATAGACCTGTTGTTGGCCTGCCTATCATCTCAGCTAAAATAGGAGATCACAGTTGTCATGGTTTATGTGACATAAGTGCTAGTGTGAGCGTTATTCCTTACACTTTGTATCAAGAAATTATGAATGCCATAGCACCTGCTGAAATAGAAGACATAGATGTTACTATTAAACTTGCTAATAGAGATACAATATCACCGATTGGGATTGTTAGAGATGTTGAAATCTTGTGTGGGAAAATTAAATGCCCTACTGATTTTCTTGTTCTTGGTTCCCCACAAGATGACTTTTGTCCCATTATCTTTGGTAGACCTATCTTGAACATCGTTAAAGCTATAATAGATTGTGAGAAGCAAACTGTCGTTGTTAGTTTTGGTGATGAGTCTCATGAATTTAATTTTTCCAAGTTTAGTAGAAAGCTTCTGTAGCAACCTGATTCCAATGGACCATAGTCTCTGTGCTTAAGTGTCATCCCTGGACCGGTATTGCTGACACACACAATACTCGAGGATTTATTACAGATTTCAATCACACACTTGTTACAACGAGTGTCTCAAAAAGAGTACTTATTACAATAATATGGTTGAAGGCCATCTAAAAGATAACTGCGGAAGCTTTGAGGATAAATGAGTCCATCCAACTCCACGGCAAAACTGAGTGCATGACAACGACCTATCGCACCTTACTCTTCGTCTGAAAACTCTACAACATGATAGTTTGCAGCCGTGTAGGTCAGCACATGGAATATACTGGCAAGATAACACCATAGATCAATGAACAAAATAATAACTATCACTACATGCATATTTGGCTGGTGGAGGCTCTATGGTTATCTTTTGCATAAAGCTAATTTTTCCCTACAACAAAGGAATATATTTTATTTAACTAAAAAGTTTGATGAAATATTGAGAAGGTACCCCCAACTCAATCAAAAATTAACATTAATAACCCAACAAATTAATTAAGTAAAGTGATGAGATCAACATAATCATTCAAGTACCAGATACTCAAGATGTCCATAACCGAGGACACGGCTAACCATGAATAGTTCATACACTCTGCAGAGGTTTGCGCACTTTTCCCCACAAGACCAGATCTCCTCCGTTGAATTTCTCGCACTGCATGATGTTTGTGAAAGGGATGACTGAGACACAGTCTTTCCGAAGAGGTCACCTTAACCGATAGATAGGCCGGTACACCTACGATTCCCCTACATCTGCTAGCCCATCATGGAAAGGATTCCCACAACTTACTCAACTATGCCAGAGCCCATAGTGGCTTGTGGCTGCACACGGAAGTTTCTAGCATGAAAAATCTTATGATCCCTTTGAGCCTTGGTGGCATTCCATAGGATGATCACACGGGTACCCCGGGATCTCCTAGGAGAACACTGGATTCCCCAAGTGCCCACAACCAATCCATCCAGATGTGTATTAAAGTAGACACCTTAAGTTTCCCTTAGTTAATAATAACTCTCACATCTTTCATGAATCTCACAAACCAATCCACGTCTACGAGCATAGCAAAGCAATATGAACATAACGTAGCAATACCCGGGGTTTGATAAAAGACAATAGGTTCCTACCTCATCAACTACTTCCCAACACCCACATGTTATCAAATCCTATTCATGCAATGTGTGAGGGTTGAAACTAATGCATAAAAACTGGGTAATAAAAGGGATATGATCAAAGTGTTACTTGCCTTGCTGACGATCGGAATACCCTAGTGATTCATAGTAGCAAGCCTTGCACTCCGAAAATTCTATCATGAACAAACAATAGCATACATAAGCACCCAAGCATAATATGAGAAGGTAAAACTAAAATAAAATATCTAAACAGACAGTTCCAGTGAAGAGCTTCGATTTGCAAAAAGAATCTCTCGAATCGGAGTTACGAAACTCAAACTACGATCAAAAGAAGTTCAAATTAAAATATGATTGAAACCAAATTTTAAATTTTCAAAACCATGTTCCAGTTGTTTATCTGGACAGAGGGGAACAAGACGAAGATTCTGGCGTTGGTTTCACTGGATTTGGATAAGCGAGCAAAAATTAGTGAGGGTTTAAAAATCAGGGACTAATCTATGATGAACGTAATTATAGATAGGCCCTTGGCCGAAAATTAAACTAAAAAGAAAAATCTAACGAACGAACATTCGCTAACAGAAACTAACGAACGAATTCGTTCGTTAATAGAACGAATCACGTGAACGTTCACTAAATAGCATAACCTAAAAAATATACCGATCTAAAAAAATAAAACCGAACTTAAAAAAACCGAACGAGTTTTTATCGGTCTTATACCGGTTTGGGGGGGGGGGGACTGGCGGCGGCAGCGGCGGTGGGCGGCATCGGTGGCAGCGGGGCTACGCGGCGCAGGGAGGCGGCGGTGCGGTGCGGCCGGCGGCACGGCTATGCGGCGGCTTGGTAGCGGGCGGCAGGCGACGGAGAGTGGCGATGCGGCGGCTTGGGGAGGAGGGGGCGGAACGCTATTTAAGAGGGGGCGAGGCCGGCTTGGGCAAGGGGAGGCGCGCTATTTAAGAGGGGGGTGAGGCCTGCTTGGGCAAGGGGCGGCGGGGGCGGATCAGACTGCTAGTCGGAGTCCGGCTTGGTCACAGCGGTGACGCGGGGGAAGGCGGTGGCGGTGGCTGGGCCTTGACCTGGCTCGGCTGGGCCGATCCATTCGGTGTGTGCAATGTTTTTTTAAATAATTTTGCCGTAGAGAAAAATAAAAAATAAAATAAATAAAAATCCTAAAATTCCAAAAAATATCACGGTCCTCTCCTAACATTTAGGACCACATGAACATTTTTCTAGGCTAAAATGCAGTTTTCAAAAATGCAAATTTTCCCTAATTCATCCGAATAAAATGTCGAATAAAATTCAAATAAATATATTTTTATTAAAAATTAAATTTCCATTATTTCCTCTGTTTTGAAGAAGTCATATTATCTTCTCTCAATATTTTATTTATTTTGAAATAATTGGAAAAATAATTTCAAATAAAAATCACTTTGATCCAAATTTCCAACCTTGAAAATTCAAAATAGAATTTTATGAAAACCTCCAACTCTCTCACATGGTCCTTGAGTTGCTTAAGGTCTCTAGGATCAAAGTGTCCATATGAACCAAATTCAAAATGCTCAAAGTATGGATGCATATGATGACCAAATGATTAACATCAAAATTGAAAATTGGGATGTTACAAACCTACCCCCCTTAAGATGAATCTCTCCCTCGAGATTCGGGTTGGCTAGCAAATTGGTGTGGGTGGTCTTTTCGTAGGTCTTCTTCTCGCTCCCAGGTGGCTTCTTCCTCGGTATGGTGGCTCCACTAAACTTTGCAAAACATGATGACCTTGCTGCGTGTAACTTAGCTGGAAAACTCGAGAATCTTGATGGGTTTCTCCTCGTAGGTTAGGTCACTCTCCAACTAAATTGCTTCCAGGGGCACTATATCTCTCAGAGGAATATCGGCCATCTCTCTGTGGCACTTCTTCAACTGGGAAATGTGAAACACATCATGAACTCTTGACAATCCTTCGGGTAACTCCAACTTGTAGGCCACTTCTCCCATACGTTCCAAAACTCTATAAGGTCCTACAAATATTGGGGCTTACTTTCCTTTGACTCCAAATCATTTAACTCCTCGAAGTGGTGACACGCAGAGATATGCTCTATCTCTGACTTAATAGGCTACCTCCTTGCGTTTAGTATCAGCATAACCCTTCTTCCTGGATTGAGCTACCTTGAGTCTATAACAAATCAACTTAACTTTCTCTTCAGACTCTCTGATTAAATATGGTCCGAATAATTGACGGTCTCCAACTTCATCCCACATCAATGGTGTCCTGCACCTCCTTCCATACAAGGCTTCAAAAGGGGCCATCTTCAAACTAGCTTGGTAGTTGTTGTTGTAGGAGAAATATGCGTAAGGCAAATTATCATCCCAACTAGATCCATAATCTAGTGCACAAGCTCTCAACATGTCCTCCAGATTCTGATTGACTATCTCTGTCTGTCCACCTGTCTCCGGACGAGAGGTTGTACTGAATTCTAGCCTGGTACCCAAAGTCTGGTGTAATTGATTGCAAAACTTCGAGGTAAACTGTGTTCCTCTATCTGATACAATGGTCCTCGAAACTCCATCCAGACATACGATCCTGGTCATATATATCTTGGCCAACTTCGCGCTTGTATAGGTGGTTTTCACGGGGATAAAGTGAGCCACTTTGGTCAAGCGATCTACTACTACCCAGATGGAATCATAACCTAATCGTGTCCTCGGTAATCCGGTGATGAAATCCATGCCAAGCTTATCCCACTTCCAGTCGGGTATCGGCATAGGCTGAAGTAATCCTCACTACAAAAAAATACACTTCCGTGATGATATGTGTTTGTCATAGTGGGTCACATTTTCTGTCATGCATGTACATCCATGACAAATTTATGTCATAATCAAGATAGTCATACCTGTGCTGTCGTAGAAGTGTTCCATGACATTACCAAAATTATCATCATGGAAGTGTCCACTTCCATGATGATAAATCACGCATCATAGAAGTACTTTCGTCAAGGGTGACTGACACATGGCATCGACCATAACAGGGCGCTGTTAAGCTATCAGGTCCGGTTTTGGATCCGATAACCCGTTAACAGCCCAGACCAATGGGGATTTTCCACGTGTAAAATTCTCATTGGCCAGAGAAACCATGTGTCGGCTCACCGTTGGGACAAATGTCATCCACTCATTGGAAAGGAGGCGCCTATGATAGATCGACACGTGGCTTGGACCAACAGTGGCCCATTCCGGTGAAAAAGGCCGGCCTAGTAAGAATTAGCAGGCCGACCCATATAAGGCCTTCTTGTGTCACGTCCATTTAATCCCACGGCCCATACATGATGTGCGAATTCGGCCCGTCAATGGCCCGTTAACGATTTGACACCATTGCAGCCCATCGTCAGTTCGAGCCCGTTAATAGCCTGCTATATATTTGGGCTCAATATCGGACCGAGGTGGTTTCGGCCTGTTAACTGCCCATTCAAGGGATGGGCCAATTTTCAAGATGTACATCTTTCGTCCTTTTAGCGACCCATTTAAGTGTTGGGCCAATTTCTGGCCCGGTGTGTCTTTCATCCTCGTGATGGCCCATAAGTGAGTTGGGCCATTAGCAATTGGACCTGAGTTTTGGCCTTTTAACGGCCCATGCTCTTCATCGTCTAATACCAGCCCGGTTTCTCTTTCGGCCTGCTAAAGGCCCACAACACAGTTGGGCCATTTACAGTACGACCTGACTTTCGGCCACTTCACGGCCCATGCTCTTCATGGCCAGTACGAGCCCGCTGTCATTTTCGGCCCGCTAAAGGCCCACGGTATAGTTGGGCCATATGTAGCCCGAACTAGCATCGGCCCGTTAACAGCCCGTGAAATCAAATGGGCCCGCCCGTTGCCCGCTTCGATGTCGTCCTGTTAACGACCCGGGAGGTAAGAGATCGACCATTAACTTTCAGCCTGGTAATGACACATTAAATTAATGGGCCCATTAACTTAATGGGTTCATTAACTTAATGAGCCCACTCAAGTTCGTACATGTCTTGGGGCCCAATTAGATAATTCGAGCCCATTACAACGAGCAATTATGCACAGGACCAAAACCGATCAAGGAAAGGTATGACATACAGGGAAAAACGTTGCACATCCAGCATATATTACAGGAAATTACATCCACTAGGCAATCAAAGATTGATGCCAGTGCAAATAAATGAACAGAACCTAACGATCTACAACGTCACAATCTGCAACCTCAGCACAGATGACTCCCATAAGCATGTGGGCAAGTTCTTGCTGGTTTTCCACACTGTCTCTGAAAACACCGAAAGATGCGTGATATGAGATTGGGGTTCGACGTCTAGAGGTCTGCCCATCCACGGTTGGTTTTACAGTGGTCTCGTTGTGTCTTAAAGTGTGGCAATGTTTGCCACAACGGTTAGGATCTTCATGAGAGTCATCGGATAAGAATATTGACAGAAAAAGATGGAGAGACTTCACAAGAATAAAAGGATACTTGATTAAGGCATCAGATTCCTTGAAGAAAAGGGGTGGGTGGACGGGGAAAACAAAGGCAACTTGGAGACAGATTAAACAAACACCGTTGAGAGACTTGAGTTGAACTTGCGATGTTGAAATGATTAGAACGACTTGAAGAGAAACACGCCGGTTGAAAAGGATTTACATGACAATCTCGATTACCAAGAAGGATTTGTATTCGCATAGGAATATGAGAACACCACTTAGGGAAGGTATGGAATCAACACTTGACATTGAAGCAACTCGAATACCATAACTCAAAAACAAAACAAAGGATTGGCTTGCAGAACAAGCCGGAACAAACATATGATAGAGATTTTGTCCGAAGTTTTCGTGGTGGGGCCTACACGGGCTCGATCGTACAGCACCATCATGTACAAGGCAGTGCACATGACATACAAAGCGTCCCCGAGTCGGCATAGCCAAGGACTCTTTAAGACACAACGAGACCACTATAAAACCAATCGTGGATAGGCGGACCACTAGACGTCGAACCCCAATCTCATATCAAACATCTGTCGGAAAGATATCCTAAGAGCTACTTGAATTCCCACTTATGAACTCCCGAATCTTTCCAGTTATGCAATCAGGTGTTGTGGATACACGGGAAGCATAATATCTCACCCAAAACTAACGAATCCTACATCCATCTGTATCCATCCTTCAACACATAAGCAAGAAACCTTCGGAAATCGTTGACCTCAACCTTCGAAAAGCATCCGTTATACGAGTTATGGCAATACTCCCGAACTACCGCCCCAGTACTGGGTGGCGTCGAGGTTATCTAACCAACAACTGCATAAAAGAGATTTTCGATGTCGGCGAAACTCAGGTATTCCAGAACTGCAACGATAAAATTGTGATGACAACACCTCGGAGCTCAACTCCCTGGGACACTGCCACAACCCTAAATGTCAGGAGGCACCAAGAACAATGTTCTCGTCACAAAACCATCGGAACGATTCCAAGATACCCGCGTGATCCTAATTTTTTTAGTGAAATTTTAGAAGAGAAGAGTCAAAACTCTACGTCAGGATGCCTCACCAGAGCGACGAAGGGACTGAGGAGTAAAAAGAATCCTACTCTCCGATATATATAAATCCTAAAAGACTCAAAACATTTTTCTAGACTCAACAACGCCAGCGATTCGATCAAGCAGGGGTCTCCTAAGTCGGGGAAGGCTCTGATTACCAACTTGTAACACCCTCGATGCGGCTATATCTCCTACGTGTCGAAGCATGACTTAGAGGCATAACCGCATTGAAAGCAATGTCGCAAGTGAGGTAATCTTTGCAACATCCCATGTAAATAAATAAAGGGGAAAGGATACATAGTTGGCTTACAATCGCCACTTCACACAATTACATGAATAAAGCATTACATCATCCAGATACACACAAGGTCCGACTACGGAACCAAAATAAAAGAAGACTACCCCAAATGCTACACAGATCCCCGATCGTCCCAACTGGGCTCCACTACTGATCAACTAGAAACGGAACAACCAAAGGATAAGATCTTCATCGAGCTCCTCCTTGAGCTAGGTTGCATCACCTGCTCGGTAACATCGGCACCTGCAAACTGGTTTTGGAAGTATCTGTGAGTCACGGGGACTCAACAATCTCACACCCTCGCGATCAAGACTATTTAAGCTTATGGGTAAGGTAAAAGTATGAGGTGGAGCTGTAGCAAGCGACTAGCATATTTGGTGGCTAACATACGCAAATGAGAGCGAGAAGAGAAGGCAAAGCACGTTCGAGAAACTATGATCAAGAAGTGATCCTAGAACAACCTACGTCAAACATAACTCCAACACTGTGTTCACTTCCCAGACTCCGCCGAGAAGAGACCATCATGGTTACACACGCGGTTGATGCATTTTATTTAAGTTAGGGTTTAGGTTTTCTACAACCGGCTATTAACAAATTCCCATCTGCCCATAACCACGGGCACTGCTTTCGAAAGTTCAAATCCCTGCAGGGGAGTCCCAACTTAGCCCATCACAAGCTCTCACGGTCAACGAAGGATATTCCTTCTCCCAAGACAATCCGATCAGGATCGGCATCCCGGTTACAAGACATCCTCGACAATGGTAAAACAAGACCAGCAAAGCCACCCAGAAGTGCCGACAAATCCCGATAGGAGCTGCACATATCTCGTTCTCATGGGACACCGGATGAGCCAGACGTCGGGTGGGCCAGCCCAGAGTTGCCCCTGGTAGCTCCGGACATCGCTCAGTTTGGACCAACACTGAGACAAGCACTGGCCCGGGGGGGTTAAAATAAAGATGACCCTTGGGCTGGCCTAACCCAAGAGAAAAAAGGCTAGGTGGCGAATGGTAAAACCAATGTTGGGCCTTGCTGGAACAAAACACCAGGCATAAGGCCGAGCCTTCCATCCTTTACCAAGTATATAGATGCTTTAATTAAATAAGAGATATTGTGATATCCCAACAAAATATCCATGTTCCAACATGGAACAAGCTCCAATCTTCACCTGCAACTAACAACGCTACAAGAGGGGCTGAACAAAGCGGTAACATAGCCAAACAACGGTTTGCTAGGACAAGGTGGGTTAGAGGCTTGGTTCAACAATATGGGAGGCATGATAAGCAAGTGGTAGGTATCACAGCAAAGGAATAGCAAAAGAGCGAGCAACTAGCAAGCAAAGATAGAAGTGATTTCGAGGGTATGGTCATCTTGCCTGAAATCCCGCAAGGAAGAAGAACGAGTCCATGAAGAAGACAAACGGACGTAGTCGAACGGGTCCTCACAAAAGCGACGTTATCGGAACAAACCCGAAGAAGCAACACCGGAAAGAAGCACACAACATAGTAAACAACCAACACATGAACATGGCATGATATGCGGGATGCGGTATGTGCTACATATGCATGATTTGGAAAGGAATGAATGAACCTGGCCTCAACTTGGAAATCCAAGAGTGCCACTGGAAAGAGGAGTTGATTTCGGTTGAAATCGATATAAAGATCACCGGAATCGGATGCATGGTTTGGAAATGGCAAGCAAAACAAATACGGCACCGGTCTGCGATAAACGACAAGTAGCCATCTAAATGCATCAAGATAAATATGCTACAGGACTCAAACATGGCAACAAAATACATGGCAGGGATCCACTCATGATTCTTGATAAAAGATGAACACTAAGCTACGGCTAATTCACTCAATAGTAGGTTCAAACAAGCATGGCAAAAGTGCAAAAGATAACAGGTTACAGACTTGGAGAAAATAACATAAATCAGGAATTATCATCAGGAAGCAATCTTTAGAGCATGAAAACTACATGCTACAGGAACATATCATGGCAAAGAAAGGAATGGCATGGAGCTACTCAAAGCATATAACAAAAGTCCCTTAGTGACCATGAGCCAAAAGGGATCAGAGAATACAATTGCAAGCGTGTGAACATAGTAAAAACATAAACAGATTCGGGCTTAGTGAAAAACTGGAGCATGCAAAACATATTAACAAGTAGGCATGTTTACGAGCTCGATGCACTCACTACGAGGCATGGCATGACAAACTAAGCATACACCCATCAAGAAGACATGGCATAGAAGCTAGACATGGCAAGAACAACAACATAGCATGCACGGATCAATAGCACCAACCTCAGCAAAATTGCTAAACATGTTAACAATCTGCCAGGAACATTTTATAGCAAAAGTAGATCTCGATTGACTCAAGCTAGGTTGCTCTATAAATGCAAACAAAGACATGGATGGATAGAGCTCCACAATATTCACAAAACATCCTTAGTGATCATCCTCAAAAGAGGCACGGATCACTAGGAAACAACATGAACATATGTCATAAAAATAATGACAGGGCAAGGACTTAGTGAAATTCTAAGTCCCTGAAATCAGCATCATTGAGTAAGCTACTTTGCATGCTTGTGCTAGTCACCACAAAGATCACAAAAATACATGGCATACACCACTGTAAAGATGGCATAGCATTCTACAAAACAGATGTAGAGCTCAGGATGCTAGCATGCACACATTAATCATGGCAAAAATGACAAAAGGCCATTTGCTGAAACAGATCTGACATAAACATCACATAGCCCTCTTCCAACAGCATTTCGGGCATCAATATGAGCTCAAATGAAAATAATGCAATGAGATGAAATGATGTACTCGTAGAGACGAACATTTTGATATGCTACACGCACGAATCGGAGCAACAGGTGATGAGTTATGACATGTCAAAGTATGCAAGAAAATTAGGGTTTCGGGGGAAATTAGGTCAACCGAGTGATGGTCCAGATCCAGATCCGGTCTTGCATGCGGATCGAGGTTGGCCGGAATCTTCGAGCTCGCTGGACTTCGACTCGAGGTCGCTGGGGAAGGGTCGGCCGAAGCTCGGGAGGAGGAGTCCGGTCGGTGGAGGACGACGGCGGCGAGGTCGAGGTGCGGCGGGGTCAGCGGAGGTCGATGGCGGCGGGGTCGGCGGTCGCCGGCGTCGAGGTGCCCACAGCGGTGGCTCGCCGGCGCGGGAAGAGACGGGGTGGCGTGGCTAGGGGACGGGCGCTGGGAGCCGAGCGCCTCAGGCGGCGATGGGATCCGGATCCCGCGGGCCGGATCTGGGCCCTTAGGGCCTGGCACGGGAGGAGAGAGAGGGCGGTGAGGTGGCGCCGTGGGAGTGGTGGAGGGCGCCGGCGGCGCTAAGGTGTCGTCTCACCATGGGCCGGGTGACGTGGCGGTGGGGTGGACGCGTCCGGCGGCGGGACGGACATGTCCGGCGGCGCGACGGAGACGAAGGCTAGGGTTTGGACTGCGCGAAAATTTGGGGAGAGCCACATATTTATAGGTAGAGGGAGCTAGGAGACTCCAAATGGAGTGCAGTTTGCGGCCACGCGATCATGATCGAACACTCTAGATGATGGGAGAGGTTTAGGTGGGCTTTGGGCCAGTTTGGAAGGGTGTTGGGCTGCAACACACACAAGGCCTTTTCGGTCCCTCGGTTAACCGTTGGAGTATCAAACGAAGTCCAAATGGCATGAAACTTGACAGGCGGTCTACCAGTAGTAACCCAAGGCTGCAAGACAATTATCGGTCCAATCCGAAAACGTTAAACACCCGCACACGAAAAGAGGTAGAAAGGGGCACCGGAGGACATAGGAGCGCCAGAATGCAAAACGGACAACGGGGAAAATGCGCGGATGCATGAGGCGAACATGTATGCAAAGGCAATGCACATGATGACATGATATGAAATGCACGACACGCTAGCACAGACAAGGAAACAACAGCGAATAACTGGAAGACACCTGGCACATCAGTCTCGGGCGCTACATTTTCCCTTGAAGAGAAAGGGTGATGCAGCAAAGTAGCGTAAGTATTTCCCACAGTTTTTTAGAACCAAGGTATCAATCCAGTAGGAGGTAACATGCAAGTCCCTAGTACCTACACAAACAAACAAGAACCTCGCAACCAACGCGATAAAGGAGTTGTCAATCCCTTCACGGTCACTTACGAAAGTGAGATCTGATAGAGATAATACGATAAATATTTTTGGTATTTTTATTGTATAGATTGGAAAATAAAGATTGCAAAATAAACAACGATAGAAATAGCAAGTAGATAGCAAAATAAAATAATGGAAAATAGACCCGGGTGCCATAGGTTTCACTTGTGGCTTCTCTCAAGATAGCAAATTCTACGGCGGGTCAACAAATTACTGTCGAGCAATTGTTAGAAAAGCACATAGTTATGAGAATATCTAGGCATGATCATGTATATAGGCATCAAGTCCGCGACAAGTAGACCGAAACGATTCTGCATCTACTACTACTACTCCACACATCGACCACTATCCAGCATGCATCTAGAGTATTAAGCTCATAAAAACAGAGTAACGCATTAGGCAAGATGACATGATGTAGAGGGATAAACTCAAGCAATATGATATAAACCCCATCTATTTATCCTTGATGGCAACAATACAATACGTGCCTTGCTGCCCCTGCTGTCACTGGGAAAGGACACCGTAAGATTAAACCCAATGCTAAGCACTTCTCCCATTGCAAGAAAGATCAGTCTAGTAGGCCAAACCAAACTGATAATTCGAAGAGACTTGCAAAGATATTAAATCATGCATAAAAGAATTCATAGAAGAATCAAATATTGTTCATAGATAATCTTGATCATAAACCCACAATTCATCGGAACTCGACAAACACACCGCAAAAAGAATTATATCGAATAGATCTCTAAGATAATCGAGGAGAACTTTGTATCGAGATCGAAAGAGAGAGAACAAGCCATCTACCTAATAACTATGGACCCGAAGGTCTGCGGTAAACTACTCACACATCATAGAAGAGGCTACGGTGTTGATGTAGAAGCCCTCCGTGATCGATTCCCCCTCCGACGGGGCGCCGAAAAAGGGCCCAAGATGGGATCTCACGGGTACAGAAGGTTGCAGCGGTGGAAATAGGGTTTCATGGTGCTCTCGGATGTTTTCAGGGTATATGAATATATATTGGCGAAAGAAGTAGGTCGGCGGAGCCACGAGGGTGGGGGCGCGCCTACCCCCCTAAGCGCGCCCTCCTACCTCGTGGTCGCCTCGTTTCTTCCTTGACGTCCACTCCAAGTCTCCTGGATTGCGTTTGTTCCAAAAATAACTCTCCCGAAGGTTTGATTCCGTTTGGATACCTGTTGATATTCCTTTTCTACGAAACACTGAAATAGGCAAAAACAGCAATTTGCACTGGGCCTTTGGTTAGTAGGTTAGTCCCAGAAATAATATAAAAAGGTATACTAAAGCCCATTAAACATCCAAAGCAGATAATATAATAGCATGGAACAATCAAAAATTATAGATAGGTTGGAGACGTATCAGACATGCACCCCCCTAAGTACCATAATCCCTCACTCCGTCATAGGCGAACGCACTCCTACCCTAAGTATGATTATCTCTTACTAGCCATCAGGAACACACGTATTGTCTGCTTCCATCCATACGTCTATCTCGGTATCACTCGGGGTATCTTCTATCACGCACACACCTTATCAGTCGATCTCCCACCCATCTAGTTCCATCTTGATCTCCATGGGATCTCTCTATGACAAACATACACTCTCTCCTCCCCATGTCTGCATTTTCTCCGTATGTCTCTCTTGACCTCTCTCCCTTGTTTGTCAGACCCCTCTTGGCCACGTGCTAGGGGTCTTTCTCTCTCGATTGAAAACAACCACACACTATCTCCCCACCTTGCTTCCGTTGTTGAAGATGCATGTGTGATATGTTTGCATAAGACACACACACTTTTTCTCTACTTTTATCGTGTGTTGTCCATGTCTCTTTCACACACACACACACACACACAAACATTTACATCTGGAACGATCATTAGATTCATCACAACATGTACTTACTTCATACTATCATTTATCTTTGGTATTGTAGATATAAGTAATTTCTTTATAAACTTGGTCAAATTTTCAAAAGTTTGACTCTAAAAAATGTTGGCACTACATTATCGAACAGAGGGAGTAGCTCTCTCTCTGCTATCTCTCACGAGCTCCCCTCTCACTCGAACTCTCTATACCGACGGACTATATGGTCACTGTGTCAGCGTATAGCTTCGTATATTGTTTAGTTGACCGGTCAACCAGTCCACATGCTGCCTTGTCAGCTCGTGTTCTCTATCTTCCTGTGCTGGCCCATGTGGCAGTTGGTGAAAATAAGTAAACTAGAGGCCCATCTGACACACGGTGAAGTAAACAAAGTTGAAACTACTCGGGGTAGCACCCCGCACGCTAGTCAATTGAGGGCGCATTGAGGACACACTTCTTCTGCGTGAAGGACGCGCTGGCGCACAATTCACCACTGCGCGGTGGCATGCACAGAAGGACGCACTCGCGCACACCTAGCAGGCCAGCACACAACACACACCAGCACACATCTACACCGGCATCGCCGCCAGTTGAGATGGATGGCGAGGTAGCCAACAAGTGGAGGTGGCTCGCACCAAAACCGCATCCGGCGAGCCTGGACTTCATCAGCAGTCTCCCTGATGACATGCTGCTCGTCATCATCAGCCTCCTCCACACCAAATCTGTCGTGCGGACCGCCCTGCTCTCCCGGCGGTGGCACCCCCTCTGGCGCCGCATCCCCTCAACCTCACCGTCGATAGCTGCCTCTGTGACGAGGATTGCAAACGCATGGCCGCAGTCTCCAAGATCCTTTCATCGCACCCTAGGCTAGCCAGACGCCTTGACATCCGCATGTTCAGTATGAACTACAAGGTCCAAGCCAAGTTTGACGAGTGGATCTTATTCACTGCCCTAGATCAGCTTGAGGAGCTCAGCTTTGAAGCTGGACAATGTCGCTCTCTGCCGTCATCCGCGCTCCGCCTCACGCCAACATTGCGCCGCGCCAGCTTAAGCTCCTGCTATCTTCCCCAGATTAATGTCGCGCCCGCCCTTCTTCTCCCTCAACTCAAGCAGCGCGACCTCTTCGATGTTGGCATCTCGAAGCAGGCTATGGAGCACCTGCTCCACAGTTGTACTAAGCTCGACTACCTTCATCTTCAGCAGGTCCACGGGTTCACTAGCCTCCACATCACCTCGACGAATATCCGATGGATTTATGTGTCTTGCTGGCCCCGCAATAAGACATCAATTGGGAAGAGATCTCTCGAGCTGTTCCACGTTATGGTCATTGGGAATGCGCCTTTCCTTGAGAGATTGCTTGTATCTGCTCTAGAAGGTCCAACAAAAATCAGGGTCATTGATGCGCCGAAATTGACAGCGTTGGTGTACTCCTCTGCCAAATTCTCCGAACTCTTTATAGGATTCGTAATCATTCAGGTACAACACTCATCTTCTTCTCCGTCTTCTTGAAATTCACATTTTTAAATTTCTTCTTGATGTATTTACGACCATCTTCCAGAAAATGATTCCCACAAGCTTGACCTAGTCTATGCGCATAGTGAAGATCTTGGCAATAAAATCTATCGGCCCCAATCTGGATCAAGTTGTTGGATTCCTTACATGCTTTCCGTGCATGGAGAAGCTACTCATCGAGGTGAAAATTCTTTCCTATTAGTAAACAGTAATCACAACGCTGCTCAATTTTTTCGTAATTTTCCCAAATTACGATGACAAGTGTAGTGTTCAAAACTGCATCCACGCACTGCACCTAAAGAAATGTTTTTAGTATTTTTTCTCATGTGATCACCCGCATCGTTTTTTTGTTGTACTAATATAGTATCCTAGGCTAGTCATAGTGGAAAGTAACTTAGACTAGTAACTCTATGGTTACCCTAAGAGCAAGTACTACCTCTGTCCTGGTTTACTCTCCGTATTTTGTAGTATCAAGATTAGACCACAGATTTAACTGACAAAATGTTAATGCATGTCACTAAAAATTATATCGTTGGATTCGTATTTGAACATAATTTCAGATGGTACAATTTTTGGTGACATGCATCGGCATTTACTTAGGTAAATCTATGGTCAAAATTTTACACTAAATACGAGGTAGTACAAAAGTGGGCTATAACGGCCCTCCAGTATGTAGGCCAAAACACGTGCCAAATTCACTTGTGATGCATTTGGCATCGATGCCCCTCCATTGCTCACCTGGTGCCCCAATCTGGATCACCTACTTTGCTTCAGTGCCAAATTAACTCACATAATGAAAAAACACTTGCGTAGGAGAGAGAGAGAGGACTGAGGCAATAAAAACACTTGTTTGGGAGAGTGAGAGGCTGGTGTAGTTTGTTTGATTGATTTGTTTATACATGTGGGTCTGTGTGCACAGCGGTGCCAACTCTCTCACATCGCGAGAGCGGTGGCAAAATCTTTTGACTTGACATTGATGCGTATTATTTGGCATACTTTTGGGAAATATGGCATCGACCACATAGTGGAAGGCAGAAAATGCCCAAGCTCTTCACGTGCTCCTGGGTCAATGAGAGGAAAGAGAAAGAGAGAGAGTGAGTGAAAAAATATCACTAGCCAGCCAATCCTATCGTATAAGCGAATGATATTGGTACCTCTTGATGACACACGGCAATCTTATATAGCCAGCTGCTCTAATATGTTCTCTTCTTTTGCAGATAAAAAAGACCCAAAAGTGAAAATTCTGCTGCACTATAACAATCTCATCGAATGCCTTGATCTCCATCTTGCAAAAATTGATTTGATCGACTACCGAGGCAGCACATCTAAGATTAAATTGGCCAGGTTCTTTGTTCTGGAGGCAAGTGTGCTCAAGGTAATGAGGTTTGGTGTTCTCTGGCGCAACAATGAATGGCGTCCTGATCACCGCAAGCATCTAAGACTAAATGACAAAGTCTCCGCAGAAGCTGAATTTGTTTTTGAAACATCAAGTGGCCAGAGACTCGAAAATTTATTTGCCCATTTGTGACTTGTCAGGGAGGTGGATTTTAGTTTGTACGATAATGCTACATCCACCTAAACTAACTAAAGTTCTTACGTCCTAGTAATTCCCTCTTCATAGGTGCAACATTACTCCTAACATTCGTAATATCAGATTGAAACTTGTAATATTGTCGTGTCCTATTCCTGCATTTTCAAAATCCTGCGAATCAAAGAGGTCCTGAGTTGGTGATGATGTTGTGCCTGCCATCTTTCACCAATATCAGATCTGACACATACAAGCCAAACTTCTCCAGTTTTGCAAAAATATGCCCGCACTTGTGCCCTATTTACAAACAACTCCTTGTCTCTCACGATCAGCCTTATCTCCTTCCCACCACATCTAGAAGGCCATGGAAAAATCTGGCGTGATGGCCGCTGCCAGCGCTGTCCACCCCCAATCTTGGTGTTTCGTGCAATGCACGGGCATCTAAGCACGGGAAATTATGTCAAACACGACTAGTTGTAAGTAGGCTAGCTCTACAGGCATGATGATAGTGACTGCAGACAGTGAGGCTGACTATGGTATGCCGAACACGGCGCCTATACTCAGGTGTCATCTCCGGCGCAGGGTCTTGTCACTTCACTGTGAGGAGCAGCACATAATAATTTGACCAATGGGTAGTACAGTGCTACTAGTACATTGGTAGTACTACTAGTAGTACTAGCACCACCATCTGGAATTAGTAGTACTACCACGTCCATCTGGTTTTAGTATTTGACTAGCAATATCTAGTAATGCATGTCACAAAAAATGTACTAATCCCTTTGTAAATAAATGCACAGTGTATTGTTTTATTCCTATCGGCGAGAGAACTTAATGTCTTTTTGCTAATTAATAGGATTACATGCAATGAACTAACCACTGCATGTCATGTTTGTAGTCTCAAGTCATTGAAAGCATGCACGGCCCACATCTCTCATTGATTGATATGTCACGAAATAAGAAATGAGGAGGGAGTTAATGTACCGTGCCTATGTGTTTTGGGATTACACAACATTTTTGGTTACATGCATTAACATTTTATTAGTTAAATCAAAGGTCAAAACTTGGCGCAAAATGCAAAGGGGACCAATAAACCTGTAAACATCAAAGTTCTCTCGTTTGGCCCCAACTAGAGGTCCGGTGAGATGACTATACTTCACCGGCACAGAGGGGGACGCAGTTTCATTGACTTACTGCACCTGCCGTTTGCTGTATGACACGTGGGCCCAACATATAGCTGGCCCGCCTGTCATACAGCCAAAGGCAGGTGCAGTAGAGGGCCGAGGAGTAGATGGCCAACACGCACGTGAATTAACTACCCACCTCGACCACAAAAAAATACACTTCCGTGATGATACGTGTTTGTCTCAGTAGGTCACGTTTTCTGTCATGCATGTACATCCATGACAATTTTATGATAGAATCAAGATAGTCATACCTGTGCTGTCGTAGAAGTGTTACATGACATTACCAAAATTATCATCACGGAAGTGTCCACTTCCATGACGATAAATCGCGCGTTATAGAAGTGCTTTCTTCAAGGGTGACCAACACGTGGCATCCACCGTAACGAAACGCCGTTAAGCTATCGGCTCCAGTTTTGGATCCGATAACCCGTTAACAGCCTGGAGCAATGGGGATTTTCCACGTGTAAAATTCTGATTGGCTGACAGAAACACATGTCAGCTCTGCATTGGCACAGGTGTCACTCATCCAATGGGCGAGATGCGCCTATGATATGTTGACATGTGGACTGGCCCAAAAGTGGCCCATAAAGTTTAAATGGACCGGCCCAACTAAAGGCCTGCAAGATTTTGCGGACCATAATGGGCCAGCCCAACTAAAGGCCCACGAGATTTTGCGGACCATAATGAGCTGGCCCAGCTAAAGGCCCACAAGATTTTGCGGGCCATAATGGGCCGGCCCAGCTAAAGGCTCACAAGATTTTTGCGGGCCATAATCGGCTGGCCCAGGTGAAGGCCCACAAGATTTTTGTGGACCATAATGGGACGGCCCAGCTAAAGGCCCACGAGATTTCGCCGACATTAATGGGCCGGCCTAGCTATAGGCCCACAAGATTTTGAGGACCCTAGTAGGCCGGCCCATTAACTGGCTGCCATGTTTTGGGCCAAATGTCGGCCCATATTTGATCCGGTCCATTAATGGTCTCCCATGTTCCGGGCCTAACAATGGCCCATATGAGATCCGGCCCATTAAAATCCTACCATGTTCTGGGCCAACTTATGGCCCAGATCGGGTCCGGCCCTTTAAGAGGCTTTGGGCTAAATTATGGCCCATATTAGATTCGGCCTGTCAACTGGACACTATGCTTTTGGGCCCACTTGCTAAAGGACCATTTAGTAATTTGGCCTGATATTAGTTTCGGCCTGTTAAGGGCACGTTTAACATTTCAGCCCTATATTAATTTTGGCATGTTAAAAGCCCGTCATATAGTTGGGCCTAACTACGGCCCGGTTTGCATCCGACCTGCTCGCGGCCGATAATCTGATTGGGCCAAACAAGGACCGAGACAATTTTGGCCTGTTAAAAGCCTGTGATTTGATTGGCACAATCATGGGTCGGGGGTCCATTTCGGGCTGCTGCCGGCCCGTGAGCTATTGGACATGTTTCAGGCCCAACCTACTTCTCAGCCTCCTAAAATCCCATTGAGTTTTCTTGCGAAAAGAGGGCCGGCGGTTTACTCGGCCTATTAAAGGCCCTGATCTACTAGTGGGCTAGTTTACATTTAGGCCTTCTAACGGACCAAGATGACGGGGCCCATGATGCTGATCATACATCGTGATTGCATGACAGCCTGATTATGTACCGTAATTTTACGATTTGGCCGGTTTACTGCGAAGACAGTATATATAAAGTAAAATAACTGCAGCATCATGAATAAGAAAAAACCTAGACTATAAAATAAATAAATTACGGCATATTACATCCACTGGGCATCAAAGTTCACCACTATGATAATAAAGCACAAGCAGAGAGCAGATTACATACACGGGGCATCAAAGATCACCACCAGTGCAACTAAACACGCCGAAAAAATGATATACATAACTGACAACACTTCAATAGAGTTCAAGAAAGGTTAGCCCTACTGGGGAGCTGCAGCGCAAGCAGCTGAGCAAGCTGATGAGACTGCGCTTGTTTAACACTTATATCCTCCTCACTCTGAAAGATAAACAAGCAGACAGATGACATGTTTTGCACATAAAAGTATCAGTGCTGACAATTCATCACATTTCTTACTAACCAATAAAGTGACACAATTTAAAATTGCATTAACACGATTTGGTATTGTTCAGGTCAAGACATGGCAGGAAATGACATTGTGAAGGAGTTGGCAGCTTCACGACACCACTCGATTACAGATCAAGAACTCATAAGTATCAATGGTTAGTGTGCTGTCAATTTATCCCATTTCAGATTGGCAAATAAAGAGACAGTTTAAATAATAGTAGAATGATATGACATTGTCCATAGTTAAGACATTGCAGAATATGACATTGTGCTGTAGTGGGTAGGTTCACCACACCACTGGATTACGGATCAAGAACACAAGCATACATGTAGTGCGAAAGAAGATCACTTGCTCTATATAGTTTAATTTACATGGTATCAAGAAGGAACTTGGTTGTACAAATGAAAACTTAAATTGAGAAGGACAAACTTTTGTTTATGAACTACATAATAAACTTTAAACATGCAATTTAATGCAAACACCAAAAATAAACAGCTATTGCAGTCATGCCTAACCAAGTATATACAACAAAGTTTGAAGGCTTGAGAAGGACAAACTTACATTATTAGTGAAGGCAGGCTCTATAAAGCCCTTGTCCATGCTGATGGGGGGGGGGGGGGCAATTCAAGAAGTTTACCACAGAATCTTCTTCATAAGCATTGTCTTTATTCTATATTTTGTTAAGAGTAGATATAGATGTGACAATATAAGAAAAATGGAGAATATTTCAGAGAAGATGAAGAGTGATGCTACGTAACCAAGTAGCTATAAATGTAAGTACAGTGATACAGTTAAAAGGTACAACCAAGAGCAATGCAGAGCTAAATTTCTTTAGTACCATCGGTGTTATCCAACCTTATGGTAAGAGTAAATATAGATCTTATGTGTAGAAAATGGAGGGCAAAGGAAAATAAGCTGCTGAGTGATGGTACATGAACAACTACCTGTCAATATAAGTACACTGATAAAGGACAGCAGGTACTTACAAGAACAATGCAGAGCTAAAAAATTTCATTGGCATTGGATATATTCTACACTAATGTAACCATTCATACAGATCAGATAATTTGGAGCGAACAATTGATAAGCAAGATATCATGCATATTGCTATCACATAATGAACCAAGTATGTATGCAAGTACAGTGATACAGGACAACAGGTACTAACAAGAGCAAAGCAGCGGGCATCATATTTGCGATATCATGTCGTTCTTTTCAAACTAGAATTATTTTTCGAGCAGATTTCCTACAAAAAAGATTCGTAAGGCACATACAGAAAAGTAGAAGTTCAAATTGTCATGCGATATCATAGATAGTACCTCATCCTCAGAACAAGACCAGTGCAGAACAAGGTTTTTCCATTCAATGTCTTCTAAATTTAGCACAGGAGACTTCACCAGAAAATTGTTTATAGACTTGCCATCAAAGTGTGATTTCCTCAGGTAACACCAATGCTGCTGCAATGCTTCCTTGAAAAGCGCAAGCAAGCTTTTCTCGTCATGACTATCTAGATTGACCCTCGCCTACTTACAACAATGTAATGTAAATCATTGATGTGTTTAATCAGCAGAAAATAGGAAAATAATCACCATGAATAATAGCACTTACACGTAAGTGGGACAGGAAGATGTGAAAATGGTGTTTGTCTTCACTATAATCTTCGCATGATGGGAATATATGCACGTAGTCCCTAACAACATTAAAAGCGTTGTCTTTTAAACTGGGAATAGCAGGAATGGGGTTCCAATCTGCAGGAATTGGCCGTATCTGCAGTTGGGATAGGTCTTCGGCCGGTGGACTTGCTGTACTTTTTGCTGGAGTGGGATTTTTCTGTGGTACGATTGGTGCTATGGCAACTAAAATTGGCAAACCTTTTGCTGGAGTGCAGGTCCTGTGTGGTGCATCTAGTGGTGTGGCCAGTGAAGTATGGGTACAGTCTGCTGGAGTCAGTCCTACATTTTGTTTCACTGGTTGTACAGCCAATATAAGTGGGGTGCTGTCTAATTTCTTCGGCACAACCACGTTTTTCAAGGACTTTGCTGGTGCTCCTTCAGGTTCGGCAATCACCCTCTTCCTTTTTGATGTCTGATGCACAAGAACAACATTTGAGTGGAAAAACATGGTATGATGACAGATGGAAAATGTATTGATAATGGATGGGCATGTCATCTTGACATATATGATGAGTAAACTAAGCAGATGGCGGTGCAACAAAGTAGAAGAAATGCAAGACAACATATGCAAGATACGCGAAATAAATAAAACCTTGCCAAATTAGAACAGGAACCTTGATGGGTGAACAGGATAGGCCATCTGCCTTTGACACCTCGAGGTTAGAATAGTCATTAGGATCATATTATGAACAAGAAACAACAGGTGGCGAGCATATGAGTTTCATTGCATCCAGAATGGCACTCAATGCCTTGGTGCCAATTTTGTAAGTCATTGCGGTGTTTAGCTTCAGGAGTGGACTTCTGCTAGTGCGACACAAAGCAGCTACACAGACCATAGTGTAGATATAATGGGAAAACCGTATCAGAGTAAAGTCAGCAAAGTGGAACTTGCTGGAATATATGTGCTAGTATTGCCGGCACGGCTAGAAAGGCATCGGATACAAGCTCTCTTCAACTGAAGGTGCGGTACTGTTAATATCAGTGTAACTCTCAAAGGGGACACAGCTCCCTGCATTTCCCTGCTATTCTTATAGGATTCAAGTGGGCAGGTCACTACAAATCCTATTCCCTTGTTTACAAAATCCTATGAATCAAAGAGGCCTGAAGAGATCAAAGTGTCCATACCAACCGACCGTATAGACCTCTACACTGCAAATGTCCCTACTCATCTTCACTACAAGGAACATACTTTACTACTATCATACTCCCTCTGTTCCAAAATATAAGTCTTGGTAGAGATTTCCACTATGGATCACATACAGATGTATCCAGATACATTTTAGAGTGTAGATCCACTCATTTTGCTCCATATGTAGTCCATGGTGGAATCTATACAAGGACTTGTAGTTATGAATGGAGGGAGTACTTATTAAAGAAGAACGGAAGAGGAACATGCTAAAGAAGAGAAAGCAGATTTTGGATACTAAATTATTCATTGCGCAGTGCCCACACATGATGAACCAGAGCACATTAAGAAAGCAACTCCATGTTGTCTCTCTATGTGGTGCACATGCTTTTTCGAATGTAAAGTAGGAACATTAGCTGACCAATTAAATGTTATCTGCTTTAGTAATATCAGCATCATATCAGATTCGTACTTGAGCAACAAGTTTGGAATTATGAGTGGCACATTGTTTAGCTTGATGGATTCAGGAGCAGTGCTAAGCAGGTACAATGATGGTAATGAATATAAAGGCATGTCTGCATGCAAGTCACGTGACTTTTTTCATTTGGGTCAGTCGACCATTTCAGGCGGTTGGATGAAGATCCTACGTCTCCTACCCTTCTTCTTCCTCGTCTCTGATTCTTCCCATACAGAACACCGCACGGGCCGCCAGCCGGACCACCGGCCCCCACCGTCTGTGTTCCTCCGCCACCCCCACCCCCACCCCGCCCCAACCGCGTCAAGTTTTGTTCGTGCGGCGAGGCCCCACCACCGCCCCCAACCAGAGACCCTACCCGAGCCCCTTCGTTCGCACCGGCGAACTCTGGTGAGCTCTGAAAAATCGACTGACCCAATTTTGAAATTTAGTCTACTGTGATTTAACTAGTGTTGAATATACAAGGGGAAAACCATAAGCATTGGGAGTATAATGTTGAGCGTGCCATGGCGGATCTGAAGGTGCAAACCAGACAAAGGCAACTTCGCAACCAATGTTTGCTTTCAACTAGCAAGTAAGTGATGGACAAGAAATCAGAGTAAAGCAGTGGCGATCTATTTTCTTACTGCGATAAATAAGTTGCGCAGATACAAAAGAGTACCGCCTATAGTGTGGCGCCGTGTATGAATTTGCTAAGCATTTGAAAGTGTTGCAGTAGCGATGGCTGTCGGTGGCGTGGAAGCAGATCTAGGAGGGTAGACGGTGGCGGCGGGGCGCGGTGCACGAGACGGTCGTAGAAGCGGCGCCGACAAGGTGGATGACGGCGGGGATGAAGCGACAGGACGGGATGCAAGGATCCCGGTCTGAAGCCGTGGATGAGGGAGGTCGATCTCTTCTAATGGACGGTGGCGTCGGGGTATCAGCTCCGGCATGGTGGAGGAGGACGGTGGTGGATGGGGTGGCGGACGGAGGAGGCTAGGGTGGAGAGGGTGTTTTGGCGCCAACGGGGTACGAATGGGGAAATGGAGGTGGAGAGGAAGGGGGGAACCATGTCTTTAGGGCGCGCTTGTCTCAAATGCGAGGAAATTTACAAACTTAGCCCGCGTTTCAAATTTCCTACATCACAAGAATATTAGTCGGTTGGGGATAGGACGGTAATCTCGCATACACCGAATATTTGCCGAAGAGAGTTTGTTTTTGGCACCCACCATGTATGAATCGGGGAGGGAGTCGATTTCGGCCGAGGACACACTGTGTTTTGGCGCCCACCGTGTATGAATCTGGGTGAGGGGCGGTTATGTAATGTTTGAGTGAAATTACAAACCTACCCCTACCTAAACCTATAGAAATCGAGCAGATAGGCTTTGCGTTGCAGGGATAGGCAGTAGTAATTTCCATCTCGCAGATTTTGTTTCGGGCGGTTACTGCGACTTTCCCCACTTCGTTCAAATTTTGTAGAGTGCACTTTCACCATGCCAACTCAATTCGAATCACGTTTGTATTCTATTTTTTTCGGGCAGGATCCATTTTCGATTGGAATAAAATTCTATATACATCATTTTTTATATATACTTTCAAAAGCACAACAAAGAATTCTGCTCCTTTATATGTATAATATGATTTACAAATACAATCATCTCAAAATCATAAGGTTGAATTCAAAAATTAAACCAAATTATGTTCTACTAAAATGTATGGATCAGTAATATGTACATATTAAATAACATAGATGCACATGAATTCATATGAGTATGCATGTTTGATAGATCAATTTTGGTTCGAGTATGGATTACATGTATCATCATCTCGAATTGAAATATTTGAATCCCTTTTATGTTCACTCCTTTCACGCCCATCTCTCTCGCATGCATGCTCCTTCATGTAGCTATCACTCTCTTTTCTCCAGCTCACCTGCACGCTCACTTCATGTTTCTCCTATCCTCGCAAACATGGTCTCTCGACGTCTCCCTTGAGAAGTGTCACACTCTCCCTATCATTATACATTACACGGTTTTCATTATCTCTCACGTCTCTACCGTTCTCTCGTATCACTAGGTACCTAAGCTTTCTTTTTCACCACCACACACACAGTCTTCACTCATCTTTCACTTTGTCTTTCTCTCTATGGGATTCTCTCACACACCCTATATGTCTCTAGATATGAATCATACCACTAAAATTACTCTCTCTCCTGTAGACACAACATTTGTTGCGGTCTCCTTTTCGTCTCCATCCCAGACTGACATTATTCATTTGTTTACCGATCAGACAAACTCCCCCCTCTCTTTCTCTCTCTCTCTCACACACACAACTCCTACTTGCACTCCCCTTCCCGACTACCATCTCTCTGTCACACACAAAACTCTCGCTTTCGCATTCCCGACTCGTATTTCTCTCAGAAACATTTATCGACTAGCCTCTAGATAGGTTTATACACCTGCACACTCGTGCTTCCACTATCACATACATGTCTCTCTCCCGCTCCTTGTATTTATGTAGATTTTTCTTCCCTTCTTGAGACACGCCCTCTCGATCGTGCACACACACACACTATCGCCTCATTTTAAGCTGATACCTCTCACACACACACTCTTTGTGTCTTTGTCACACATGCACTCTGTCCTCCTCCTCTCTCCCTCTCTCTCTCACACACATGGGCTTTTTGCAACAACTAGCAAGATGCCCATGCGTTGCACAGAACATGAAGATGCATTTGTATGAGTAGTTTATCTTGTGGGAGAAAAGGATGAACAAGGGAAGGCCTTATTTGCAAGTGTGGAGAGGGGTGTGGGTATCTTTTTGCAAAATTGCCATAGTTTCCTTCCTATCCGTCAGATATAAACCGGACGACCTATATTGTAGGATGGCAGGCACACGATCATCACCGACTATGCTTTTTATAAGAGTAGGGATAAAAAACAGAGTTGGTGATGATGGTGGGCCTGCCATCCTGCAATATAGGTCGTCCGATTTATATCTGACGGATAGGAACGAAACTATGGCAATTTACCCGCACTCCTCTCCACATTTGCAGATAAGGCCTTCCCTCGTTCATCCGTTTCGCCCACAAGATCTTGATGTTCCATGCAACGCAAAGGCATCTTACTAGTAAGAGTAGAAATTAGACATATACCACTTCTCGAATCTTCAAACCAACAACATTCCTCCCTTATCTCATCAAAACCGCCAAAGGAATATATTTTGAGTGAAACATAACATTTTTTAGTTATATACGTATTTCAAAACTAGACTTTTTTTCTATCAAATCGGTGAATATGTATTAATCTACTCTGATCGTGTGGCAATGCATTGGAACATTGCTAGTAGTTATTATAATTTTTTGGACACCAGACAAACGGTGGAGTACATATACAAAGGGAAGAGGCGCACGCACGCAGTCGGTCTCTCGCTGTCTCGCACACATGAGTGTTACGTCAAGGCAACGTTGACAAATAAACCATAATGAAAACCCTAGGTGCACGATTGCTGCATTCGCGGGTACCGGGTACATGGTGGAGCGCACCTTTGTAGGAATAGTCAGCTCGCATGATAATTTGATCTGTAGGAGTTGATGGTCGGGACCACAGGTGAAGGACTTGGAGGCGGTGGCTCGCCAGTTGCCACAGATCGAGTAGCCACATTTAAAATATCATGTTTAGCGGGGTTAAGAGTTCCGATTTTCAGTGGCGCGTTATAAGTACTAAGTAGTTTTTAGAATGATTGGTATGGAGCGAAAATGGAATTCATAGTACTACGTACCTCCTTGGCGTATGGTTGTATGGGTTTATGTTGCGAGATGTTGAAGCTTGTAGTTCTAGGGAAAATACTATGGTTTAGATTTAGATGTTGGTTTTCAGTAATGAAAATCGGAAGGGGGAAACCCTTCTATGATTAAAAAAACTACTACCTCCGTTCTGGTTTACTAGTCCCCATCGTATTTTGGGTCAAAGTTTGTCCATGAATTTTACTTGTAAAATGTGAATGGAAAACGAGATTTTGTTATACGCAAACAAAAAGGACTAGAGGGAGTGATTTCTCTGACACGGACGCGACCTCTCATAGTGCAGGCATTGAACCAGCGCACTGATACGTCTCCAACGTATCTTTAATTTTTGATTGTTCCATGCTATTATATTATCAACCTGGGATGTTTTATATGCAATTATATGATATTTTATATGATTTTTGGGACAAACCTATTAACCCAGAGCCCAGTGCCAGTTTCTGTTTTTTCCTTGTTTTAGAGTATCGCAGAAAAGGAAAATCAAACGGAGTCCAATTGACCTGAAACTTCACGGAACTTATTTTTGGAAGGAAGGCAACCTGATAGACTTGGAGTGCATGTCAGGAAAGAAACAAGGGAGCCACGAGGTAGGGGGGCGCGCCCACCCCCCTAGGGCATGCCCTCCACTCTCGTGGGCCCCTCATGGCTCCCCTAACGTACTTCTTCCTCCTATATATACCCATATACCCTAAAACGATTGGGGAGCACAATAGATCGGGAGTTCCGCCGCCAGAAGCCTCCGTAGCCACAGAAAGCCAATCTAGACCCGTTCCGGCACCCTGCCGGAGGGGGTAACCCCTCTCTGGTGGCCATCTTCATCATCCCGGTGCTCTCCATGACGAGGAGGGAGTAGTTCTCCCTCGGGGCTGAGGGTATGTACCAGTAGCTATGTGTTTGATCTCTCTCTCTCTCTCTCTTGTGTTCTTGAGGTGATACGATCTTGATGTATCGCGAGCTTTGCTATTATAGTTGGATCTTATGATGTTTTCTCCCCCTTCTACTCTCTTGTAATGGATTGAGTTTCCCCTTTAAAGTTATCTTGTCGGATTGAGTCTTTAAAGATTTGAGAACACTTGATGTATGTCTTGCCGTGCGTATCTGTGGTGAAAATGGGATATTACGTGATTCACTTGATGTATGTTTTGGTGATCAACTTGCGGGTTCCTCGTTTTCATCGTGATTCTCCGGTAGAAACTTTGAGGCACTCTTTGAGGTCCTATGTGTTGGTTGAATAGATGAATCTGAGATTGTGTGATGCATATCCTATAATCATACCAATGGATACTTGAGGTGACATTGGAGTATCTAGGTGACATTAGGGTTTTGGTTGATTTGTGTCTTAAGGTGTTATTCTAGTACGAACTCTAGGGCTGTTTGTGACACTTATAGAAATAGGCCAACAGATTGATTGGACAGAATAACTTTGAGGTGGTTTCGTACCCTACCATAATCTCTTCGTTCGTTCTCCGCTATTAGTGACTTTGGAGTGACTCTTTGTTGCATGTTGAGGGATAATTATGTGATCCAATTATGTTATTATTGTTGAGAGGACTTGCACTAGTGAAAGTATGAACCCTAGGCCTTGTTTCCTAGCATTGCAATACTGTTTGTGCTCACTTTTATCATTAGTTACCTTGCTGTTTTTAAATTTTTCAGATTACAAAAACCATTATCTACTATCCATATACCACTTGTATTACCATCTCTTCGTTGAACTAGTGAACCTATACAATTTACCATTGTATTGGGTGTGTTGGGGACACAAGAGACTCTTTGTTATTTGGTTGCAGGGTTGCTTGAGAGAGACCATCTTCATCCTATGCCTTCTACGGATTGATAAACCTTAGGTCATCCACTTGAGGGAAATTTGCTACTGTCCTACAAACCTCTGCACTTGGAGGCCAACAACGTCTAAAAGAAGAAGGTTGTGTAGTAGACATCGAGCTCTTTTCTGGCGCCGTTGCTGGGGAGGTTAGCACTTGAAGGTATATCTTTAGATCTTGCAATCGAGTCTTTTAGTTTCTTGTTTTATCACTAGTTTAGTTTATAAAAGAAAACTATAAAAAATGGAATTGAGTTTTTGGCGCCGTTGCTGGGGAGGTTAGCACTTGAAGGTATATCTTTAGATCTTGCAATCGAGTCTTTTAGTTTCTTGTTTTATCACTAGTTTAGTTTATAAAAGAAAACTATAAAAAATGGAATTGAGTTTTTGGCGCCGTTGCTGGGGAGGTTAGCACTTGAAGGTATATCTTTAGATCTTGCAATCTCATATGCTTCATCTTTTTAATATCTTTCATGAGTATGATGGAAAGGAAAATTCTGCCAAAGTGTTAGAAGAAGAATGCATTAAAATATTTGGCACCAAATATTTGAATGATGAGCATGATTGCAATGTTGTTAGTATGAACTCCTTGAATATCCGTAGTACTAATGATGATTGGACTAGTTATGATGAAAATGTCTCCTATAAACATGTCAATTTTTGTGGAGTACATTGGGTTTCTATGTACACACCAAATAGGGAAGATAGATATTGCATGAGGCATAAGTACTTAGAAACTAAATTGTTGCAAGAAAGGCTAGATGATTGTGCTGAAAATTTAAATTTTCTTGGCCGTACTTGTGGACTTTGCAATGAAAGTGGTCATTTAGCTATCCGATGCAAATTGTTTCATGATCTAATCGTGTCCAAAAATTGTGATGACTTGATTTCCCTTGCACATTATAATGAACTTAGTTTGCTTATGGGCTATGAAGAATTGAAACGTATAACTAACTATCTTCCAGAAATTGCCCATTATAAACTTCTTGGATTTGATCTAGAGGAAATTTATATGTATTGTGGGGTGAATTGCATTGAAAATCCTTATATTGCCAATTACATAAAGAAAAGAAAACAAATAGAAGATGAAGAGAATACTAACGGAAGGGAAGAGACTTCCCAATACCCTCCTATTATTTCTTATGATGAATCAGGTAACGAGGAGGAGCCTCTTATTCAACCAATCTCATTAATAAGGAGCTCCAAAAAGAGGATTGAACCCACACATGATGTGGTGAAGAAGAAGAAAAGAAAAAGGAAGAGAGGTAAAAAGATATCTCCCCCAAATAGTGTTGCTCCTATTACTATTGTGCCTCATGAAAATATAATTGTGGAAGATAATGACACTTCTTATGATCTTGAAAATCTTTTTGGCACTTGCTTGGAAGAATATGATAATTGCTATACTATTGGTGCGATCCATGCTATTAATGATGAGAGTGATTATGCTTATGATATGAAAAGGCCCAAGCTTGGGGATGCTATGTTTGATCAAGATGATGTTTTTGAGAATATATTTGATGCAATTAATGTTTGTCCCAACTTTAATGAGGATGATATTTTTAGTCTCCCAAGTTTTGATATGCAAATTTATAATGATGATAGCATGCCTCCTACTTATGATGATTATTGTGATGATACTTATGCTATAAAAAGTGGTGATTATATTTATAAAACTTGTCATGATTATGGTTACCCCTTTTCTGGACATTAATCTTTTAATGTGGAAACAATTTATAGTATTCGAGTTTCTTATGATACTCCCACTATTTCGAATGAGAAGAATTTTCCTTATGTGGAGAGTAATAAAATTTCTATGCTTCTAGATCATGAAAAGAACACTTTAGGTGCTGGTTATATTGTTGAATTCATTCATGATTCTACTGAAAATTATTATGAGGGAGGAATATATGGTTGTAGGAATTGCAATAATATCAAGTTTCCTCTCTATGTGCTTAAAGTTTTGCAGTTATGCTTGTTTTACCTTCCTATGCAAGTTGATTCTTGTTCTCACAAGTTTTTTGCTCACAAAATACCTATGCATAGGAACTGGGTTTTACTTAAATGTGCTAGTCATATTCTTCATGATGCTCTCTTTATGTTACAATTCTTATCTTTTATGTGAGCATCGTTGAAATCATCATGCCTAGCTAGGGGCGTTAAATGATAGCGCTTGTTGGGAGGCAACCCAACTTTATTTTTATTCCTTACTTTTTTCTCATGTATTAGTAATAAATAATTTATCTAGCCTCTGTTATGATTGAGTTTTTATGTTTTAATTCGTGTTTGTGCCAAGTAGAACCGTTGGGAAGACTTGGGGAAAGTCTTTGCGATCATGCTGTAAAAAACAGAAACTTTAGTGCTCACGAGAATTGCTGCCATTTTTATTTGGAGAGTGATATTTAGTTAATTATTTTTTCTGATGATTATTAGATAAATTACTAAGGTCCAGAAATTTAGTTTGGAATTTTTGGGGTTCCAGAACTTTGCGTTAGTTACATATTACTACAGACTGTTCTGTTTTTGACAGATTCTGTTTTTCGTGTGTTGTTTGCTTATTTTGATGAATCTATGGCTAGTAAAATAGTTTATAAACCATAGAGAAGTTGGAATACAGTAGGTTTAACACCAATATAAATAAATAATGAGTTCATTACAGTACCTTGAAGTGGTGTTTTGTTTTCTTTCGCTAACGGAGCTCATGAGTTTTCTACTTTAAGTTTTGTGTTGTGAAGTTTTCAAGTTTTGGGTGAAGATTCGATGGATTATGGAATAAGGAGTGGCAAGAGCCTAATCTTGGGGATGCCCAAGGCACCCCAAGTCAATATTCAAGGACAACCAAGAGCCTAAGCTTGGGGATGCCCCGGAAGGCATCCCCTCTTTCGTCTTCGTTCATCAGTAACTTTACCTGGAGCTATATTTTTATTCGCCACATGATATGTGTTTTTCTTGGAGCGTCATTTTATTTCTTATGTTTTGCTTGATGTTTTAATAAAATACCAAGATATGAAATTATTAAATGTTAGAGAGTCTTCACATAGTTGCATAATTATTCGACTACTCATTGATCTTCACATATATCTTTCGGAGTAGTTTGTCATTTGCTCTAGTGCTTCACTTATATCTTTTAGAGAACGGTGGTGGTTTTATTTTGAAGAAATAGATGAACTCTCATGCTTCACTTATATTATTTTGAGAGTCTTTAGAACAGCATGGTAGTTTGCTTTGGTTATGAAACTAGTCCTAATATGATGGGCATCCAAGAGGGATATAATAAAAACTTTAATATAAAGTGCATTGAATACTATGAGAAGTTTGATACTTGATGATTGTTTTGAGATATGAGGATGGTAATATTAGAGTCATGCTAGTGAGTAGTTGTGAATTTGAGAAATACTTGTGTTGAAGTTTGTGATTCCCATAACATGCACGTATGGTGAACCGTTATGTGATGAAGTCGGAGCATGATTTATTTATTGACTGTCTACCTTATGAGTGGCGGTCGGGGACAAGCGATGGTCTTTTCCTACCAATCTATCCCCCTAGGAGCATGCGTGTAGTACTTTGTTTCGATAACTAATAGATTTTTGCAATAAGTATGTGAGTTCTTTATGACTAATGTTGAGTCCCTGGATTATACGCACTCTCACCCTTCCACCATTGCTAGCCTCTCTAGTACCGTGCAAATTTTGCCGGTACCATAAACCCACCATATATCTTCCTCAAAACAGCCACCATACCTACCTATTATGGCATTTCCATAGCCATTCTGAGATATATTGCCATGCAACTTTCCACCGTTCCATTATTATGACACGCTTCATCATTGTCATATTGCTTTGCATGATCATGTAGTTGACATCGTATTTGTGGCAAAGCCACCATTCATAATTCTTTCATACATGTCACTCATGAGTCATTGCACATCCTGTTACACCGCCGGAGGCATTCATATAGAGTCATACTTTGTTCTAGTATCGAGTTGTAATTCTTGAGTTGTAAGTAAATAAAAGTGTGATGATCATCATTATTAGAGCATTGTCCCAGTGAGGAAAGGATGATGGAGACTATGATTCCCCCATAAGTCGGGATGAGACTCCGGACAAAAAAAAAGAGGCCATAAAAAAGAAGAGAAAAGGCCCAAATAAAAAATAAAAAAATGAGAGAAAAGAGAGAGAAGGGGCAATGCTACTATCCTTTTACCACACTTGTGATTCAAAGTAGCACCATGATCTTCATGATAGAGAGTCTCCTATGTTGTCACTTTCATATACTAGTGGGAATCTTTCATTATAGAAGTTGCCTTGTATATTCCAATGATGGGCTTCCTCAAAATGCCCTAGCTCTTTGTGAGCAAGCAAGTTGGATGCACACCCACTTATTTTCTTTTTGAGCTTTCATACACTTATAGCTCTAGTGCATCCGTTGCATGGCAATCCCTACTTACTCACATTGATATCTATTGATGGGCATATCCATAGCCCGTTGATACGCCTAGTTGGTGTGAGACTATCTTCTCCCTTTTTGTCTTCTCCACAACCACCATTCTATTCCACCTATAGTGATATGTCCATGGCTCACGCTCATGTATTGCGTGAAGATTGAAAAAGTTTCAGAACATCAAAAGTATGAAACAATTGCTTGGCTTGTCATCGGGGTTGTGCATAATTTAAGTATGTTGTGTGGTGAAGATGGAGCATAGCCAGACTATATGATTTTGTAGGGATAGCTTTCTTTGGCCATGTTATTTTGAGAAGACATGATTGCTTTGTTAGTATGCTTGAAGTATTATTATTTTTATGTCAATATTAAACTTTTGTCTTGAATCTTATGGATCTGAATATTCTTTCCACAATAAAAAAGAATTACATGGATAAATATGTTAGGTAGCATCCACATCAAAATTTATGTTTTTATCATTTACCTACTCGAGGACGAGCAGGAATTAAGCTTGGGAATGCTGATACGTTTCCAACGTATCTATAAATTTTGATTGTTCCATGCTATTATATTATCAACCTTGGATGTTTTATATGCATTTATATGCTATTTTATATGATTTTTGGGACTAACCTATTAACCCAGAGCCCAGTGCCAGTTTCTGTTTTTTCCTTGTTTTAGAGTATCGCGGAAAAGGAAAATCAAACGGAGTCCAATTGACCTGAAACTTCACGGAACTTATTTTTGGAAGGAAAGCAACCTGATAGACTTGGAGTGCACGTCAGGAAAGAAACGAGGGAGCCACGAGGTAGGGGGGAACGCCCTCCACCCTCGTGGGCCCCTCGTGGCTCCCCTGACGTACTTCTTCCTCCTATATATACCCATATACCCTAAAACGATCGAGGAGCACAATAGATCGGGAGTTCCGCCGCCAGAAGCCTTCGTAGCCATAGAAAGCCAATCTAGACCCATCACGGCACCCTATCGGAGGGGACAACCCCTCTCCGATGGCCATGTTCATCATCCTTTGCTCTCCATGACGAGGAGGGAGTAGTTCTCCCTCGGGGCTGAGGGTATGTACCAGTAGCTATGTATTTGATCTCTCTCTCTCTCTCGTGTTCTTGAGGTGATACGATCTTGATGTATCGCGAGCATTGTTATTATAGTTGGATCTTATGTTGTTTTCTCCCCCCTCTACTCTCTTGTAATGGATTGAGTTTCCCCTTTGAAGTTATCTTTTTGGATTGAGTCTTTAAAGATTTGAGAACACTTGATGTATGCCTTGCCATGCGTATCTGTGGTGACAATGGGATATCACGTGATTCACTTGATGTATGTTTTGGTGAATAACTTGCGGGTTCCGCCCATGAACCTATGCATAGGGGTTGGCACACGTTTTCATCGTGATTCTCCGGTAGAAACTTTGGGGCACTCTTTGAGGTCCTATGTGTTGGTTGAATAGATGAATCTGAGATTGTGTGATGCATATCCTATAATCATACCAATGGATACTTGAGGTGACATTGGAGTATCTAGGTGACATTAGGGTTTTGGTTGATTTGTGTCTTAAGGTGTTATTCTAGTACGAACTCTAGGGCTGTTTGTGACACTTATAGGAATAGCCCAACAGATTGATTGGAAAGAATAACTTTGAGGTGGTTTCGTACCCTACCATAATCTCTTCGTTCGTTCTCCGCTATTAGTGACTTTGGAGTGACTCTTTGTTGCATGTGGAGGGATAATTATGTGATCCAATTATGTTATTATTGTTGAGAGGACTTGCACTAGTGAAAGTATGAACCCTAGGCCTTGTTTCCTAGCATTGCAATACTGTTTGTGCTCACTTTTATCATTAGTCACCTTGCTGTTTTTAAATTTTCAGATTACAAAAACCATTATCTACCATCCATATACCACTTGTATTACCATCTCTTCGCCAAACTAGTGCACCTATACAATTTAACATTGTATTGGGTGTGTTGGGGACACAAGAGACTCTTTGTTATTTGGTTGCAGGGTTGCATGAGAGAGACCATCTTCATCCTACGCCGCCTACGGATTGATAAACCTTAGGTCATCCACTTGAGGGAAATTTTCTACTGTCCTACAAACCTCTGCACTTGGAGGCCCAACAATGTCTACAATAAGAAGGTTGTGTAGTAGACATCACGCGTCGGACAAGAGGGCCCTACTCGCTGCAGGCCCAGCTGAACACGCCTCCTCGCCGCATGCAGCCGGCTTCAGACTACCCTGCCCGCCTTCATTAAATCTGCATGTGTGCCGGCAACACGTCCTTCCACGACCTGGCCGGCATTTTTGAACACAAAAAATGACCAAAATATAATTAATTACACATGGTCTTGACTTGTTGTGCTCGCACTAGTAGTAGGAACTAGAGGTTTTTCTTTATTCATAACTCTCCTCAATTTTTTTGGCTTTGAAGTGAATCATGGTTGTGGACATTATGTATGAATGTGGAGATATCTGTGAACATGAGTTTGATGTGGAAGTTGAACTTGGAATGTTGGGCTTGCACGTGAACTATACCATGTCCAATGCTTCGTCTGTTATTGTTTAGAAAGTAACTGTTGTTATTACATGACCCGAATTTTTTTTCCACATCAGTAGATGCATGGACATCACAATAGGCATGCTGACTGGATAAACATTTGAACCTAGCTACTATGAAGGAAATTTTGTATTGACAACGGTTTTAGATAGCAGGAGATGCCTAGCCTGCTCTGCCTCTGCTAGCTTATTTCTGGCTTCTTCCATCTCTTCTTTGGCATGGGTGAAGAGAGCATCTGATTGCTCTTTTCGCTTATTCAGGAACTCAACTACATTCTCAAGGGCTGTTGCACGCTTTCTTTCAGCTTTTACTAGAGCGACGAGGACACGAATAGCTGACGACTCCACCTGGCTTGTGTGTAATCCAGCATCATCTGGGAATTTGCACCTTGTGTCTAATCCAGCATCATTAGGGAACTGGCACCTTGTGTGTAATCCAGCCTCATTCTGGAAACATGATCTTGAGGTTGACCATACTTCCCTCCTCTTAGGAACTGCATCCTGACATGAAGTTACTTCTTTTTTAGATCAATACTTAGAGCAACCCAGATCCATTTAGTAGAAGCCAGATAAACAGAACTGGGAGAAGTGAATTCAAAACGAAAAAAAATATAAAAAACAGACTACAAGATGAGAACACCCACCTCCTACATCAAGCTAAAAACGAAAGCATTAGGATGATTAATACTCTTCTTATGAAACATTGAAGAACACTAGGCTTAAGAGAAACAGAAACTACAACATATACACATCGAAGAACATGAGGCTAAACGAAAGTAATTGAAAGGGTGTTATTTACCAAAGCTCGTTTTATAGGTTCGGTGCAGCTCGTAGCTCCTACTTAACTTGCCACGCTCCTTGAAGATGTCCCCAATATCCCGTGTTTGATCTTCATTGCTCCTTTGCATGTTCACACTCGTGGTTTTAAAATCTCAACATGGCAAGAAAAATGGAGGCTATAACCAATTACTTTTACAGGAACAATAGCACCAAGGAAATTTGAAGCGTATGTATGAACAAAATTGGAACTGCACATGTACTGCTAAGTGATTCAATACACACATTACCAATCGAGGAGGAGAACGATGGTTGCGGCGGCCTCTGTGAGTCATGGTCGGCAATGGGAGTCAGTTCATTGTCCACGACGGTGGTGCATCTGCGCTTGGCGTCGGCTTCCGGGAAGCAGATCCGAGACCGTGGAAGACAGTGCCAGCGAAGAGGCTCCGTGTACGACAACGATGGTGGACCGGCTCCAAAGCGATGTACGAGGTCATCGACGAGGCAGATGCGCTGCGGTGGACGAGTGCACCGATGTAGAAGGGGAGGAGCACGAAGGCTGCGGTGCCATGGAAAAGTCTATTTTGCAGTGGGGATAGAAAATGGGGAGTATTCAGGTGTACTACTCTGGGTGCCGGGGTGGAGTTGGCTGGGTAGGGTGAACCTGAAGTTACGAAAACAGCCCCCTACCAACCGTCATTCATAGGCCTGTTCTGAAGGCTATGATGGTAACTTCCCACTACTCGAATCAGGGTCGCGGCACTTTTTCCCACCGACCTCAAAATTTTGTGACACTGAACTCCCCGTGTGGCGTGCTGGGTAATTCGGCTAAGCAACTAGCGAGTAGTACTAGTAAACTCTGCTTATTAGGTTTGACGGAAGTCAAACTTCTTAAAGTTTGGCCAAGTTTATAGAAAAATATAAACATTTACTATAATAGATATGTATGATGTTAAAGTACATTCAATACTAAATCTAATAGTATTTATTTGTTATTGTATATGTTAATATTTTTTGTTATAAACTTTCTGAGAGTTTACAAAACTTGACTTTGACCAATGCTAATACGCGAACTTAAATAAAAACGGAGGGTGTAAACATTTGTTTTCTTAGTATGTAGTGAATTAATCATTTGTTGAAATTGTGAAATAAATATATTAGGCTACTGACTTCGAATGGAATGGTCTATACAATTCAATAGTTACAATCATTGTCGAATTCCATGATGTATACAAGGTCTATAGTACTTCACAACATGCTCAAACTCGCATAATCCTAGTCAAATGACATTCAAAATGCATTTCATAGTTATTACTTTGTAGGATACAACAAAACCAACAATAACTCTACATCAGCCATTATAAAAGCAACATTTTGATCATATCCCAATGTGTAAATGAAACGTGGAGAGAGAGCTTGCGAAGATGGAGCAGATAGGGCGGGAAAGACTATGTATGTGGACGAGAGAGTAGGAGACAAACCTAACGAAACAGAGAGAGGGAGAAAGGGAGAGAAAGAGAGAGGAAGAAGTTAGGTCTGTGAGAAAGATGGAGACATGTAATATACGTGAGATGCATGTGCATCCGGATTCTGTACACGTGGAAGGAGAAGAGACAGCAGGTTTGATGAGAGAGCTAGAAAAACATGGACGAGAGGGGAAGGATCTCGTGGGTTGAGGGATTGATAAATTTGTGCGGGGGAGAGAGGGATTGGTAATTTTGTGCGAGAGAGAGGGTGGGGGAGGAGTCAGTCAGCCGTCGTCACATCATCCTGCTTCCAAATGGCCCCGCATTCTCTAGCGCAGTGTGGTCGCCGTCTTCGATCTCCTCGATGCCCTCTTTGAAGATTGAGGAGTTTTGCATGCTGGGGTGCAGAGAAGCACAAGCGAGAGTGGTCGCCATATAACCTTGGATGGGGATGAATTGTGTGCTTGGGGGAGGAGGTGTGTGTGTTGTGTGCTGTGTGTGTGTGTGTGTCAGATATTGAGAGAAACAAACCTAAGGAGAGAAATGTGTGTGTATGTGACGGAAAGCTACATGCTAAATAGGGTATTCACGAAGATATTGTGCGTGGCGTGCGAGATAGAGAGCGATGTGCGGGCCTTGAGGTGGGCAGGGGCCGGGTGAGGGTATCAAAATGTGCGCGTTGATGCATGTGTTACATGCGATCGTGCGAGGGACGGACGAATCGAGAGAGATGGTTGTTGTGTTATGGATGCTCCTCTCTCTCTATCTATCTCACACACACACACACAAGTAAAATAGAAGACTGTTCTCTCATGTATAGACAAGTACACAACGTATCGGCATCTGTCTATGTCTCACTCATGCATGATCATTTGCACATTCACAGCTCTCTATGTCTCTATCACACGCACACCGTCTCCACATTGCCCTTTCGCCGCAACAAACATATGGACACATACACAAGTTCTCTCTCAGTCACACAGACAAAATCAGTATTTAAAAAACTAGGGCGCCCCTAAAACGTCCAAATCCAAATAAACACGAACTGGAGCTAAATTCAAATATATGGAAATATTGTAGCGTCAAAAACTTTTCTAGGAAAAAAAGTTGAGTAATATTCGGGGATTGTTTTCACACACACAAAAAGGTTCGGTGGATGTCCTTCGAGCGCGACATGGTGACGCACTATTCGATCGACCGCGCGGCCGAGGTTCACGCGCTTGCACAGGATTCCGTATTGTGGCTGTGGTAACTAAAAAAATCGCAGCCTAAGCCTAATGTTTACGTGTACTAGTACGGTTTTCTTTTAAGTTTGACCAACCCTATATAAAACGAAACTAAGCTCCAATACGCGCATTCATCAATATGCCGCCGCTGCCATTGCGCATGCCAGCGCCCGCTTGCTCCGGCCAACAATTTCTTGCCATCACCGCCGTGTCGCCGCCAAGCCGAAGGCTCGCCCGCTCACGTCGTCCGCAGTCCCTCCTCGCGATGCCGCCGCGCTGCCAAGCACGCGAGCAACTGGTGGAGCCGCGTCTATGCACGCATCATACGAAGAGGAGGACTAGCGCGTGCTCCAGCATGCCGGCGAGGAGGAACTAGCGTGTCATTGTCGTCTCCACTCGCGCGGAGGAGGCGCACATGGTGGCCCTTGCGGCAGAAGCCGATCATGTGCGCGTCGAGCCCGCAAACCGGGTGCGGACGCGGAATCTACCTTCGAGACCTTTAGTGCCACGTGGATCCTGCAATATGAAGGAGCAATTTGGGTCAGTCGACTTTTATGAGCCGTTTGATGCAACATGGATGGCTAGAAGGGCTTCTTCAACCTTCGAAATTGATGCACGGTTCATCTTCTCAGCCCGCCAGACGCCTAACCGCCTGCCACCACCGCCACGCCCTCCCCTGAACCGCCTGCTACCGCCATGCTCCCCCCACCCCCACCATCCGTTTAACCCCGGGCACGATCCATTTTTTTCGTCGAACTGCATTCCACACCCAACACTCATAAGATAGACATGGGCACCCTGCAACCCTAATATAGATACTGGGGTAGCTTCTCTGCCGTCTTCCACCTTCCCTCCGTCGAACTTCTTTTACAAATTGACTGACCCAAATTATACTACTAGTACGAACGTATTATGTACAGTAGGAAAACGAAGATACAAGCAGTAGTACCAACTGCAAGAAGAACAGTAGTAAGACATAGTACTAGTACTACTGCACGTACTAGAGAGTTCAAATAAAGAGAAAGAACAAAAACATAGTTCTGTTGGGGCCTTAGCACAACACACACTTGCAAATAAACTAAGCAACTACTCCGCTTGACACTGCAGTAGAACAAGCATAAGCGACGGCACTGCCACCTACTCGGAGTCCAAGTCCACATCCTCGACTTCGTCCTCGTCCCTCTTCCTCTTCCTCTTTGCTGACGCTTCTGTGCTTGAACCGGACACTGGGCTCTGCTTCTTCATCCAACCCTTGTAGATATTTAAACAAAGGTAGGCATCCATTGCTGCGTACAGGATGTGATCTTCATCTAATGTCTTCGACTCCCATGCATGATCAAACTCGTGGTGAGGTTTCTTTAGTTTAGCGTACGAAGGATCAATCATGGTTGCTGAGGGAGCCTTGGATTAGGGGGTCTCGGGACAGCCGGACTATATCCTTTGGCCGAACTGTTGGACTATGAAGATACGAGATTGAAGACTTCGTCTCGTGTCCAGATGGGACTCTACTTGGCGTGGAAGGCAAGCTAGACAATACGGATATGTATATCTCCTCCTTTGTAACCGACCTTGTGTAACCCTAGCCCCCTCTGGTGCCTATATAAACTGGAGGGTTTTAGTCCATAAGACAACAGACAATCATACCATAGGCTAGCTTCTAGGGTTTAGCCTCTTTGATCTCATGGTAGATCAACTCTTGTAATACTCATATCATCAAGAACAATCAAGCAGGATGTAGGGTATTACCTCCATCAAGAGGGCCTGAACCTTGGTAAACATCGTGTCCCCCTGCCTCCTGTTACCATTCGCCTTAGACACACAGTTCGGGACCCCCTACCCGAGATCCGCTGGTTTTGACACTGACATTGGTGCTTTCATTGAGAGTTCCACTACGTCATCACCATAAGGCTTTATGGCTCCTTCGATCATCACTAGCGATGCGGTCCAGGGTGAGGCTCTCCTCCCCAGACAGATCTTCGTATTCGGCGGCTCTGCACTGCGGGCCAATTCGCTTGGCCATCTGGAGCAGATCGAGAGCTATGCCCCTGGCCATCGGGTCAGATTTGGAAACTTGAACTACACGGCCGACATCCGCGGAGACTTGATCTTTGACGGATTCCAGCCCATGTCGGACGCGCCGCACAGTCGCAACGAGCATGACGTAACTCTGCCATCGCACAATGTTTGGGAGATTGCATCCGCAACTACTCCGGCCATCAATCTGGAACAAGCCGCGCCATCCGAGAGCGGAGGGATGGACCCCACTATGGAAGCCGCACTCTCAGTGGCGATAGAGCCGGATACTGACTTCACCCCTTACGAGAGCCATGTTGCCGAACCACCGGATTCATCTCCGGCCATGGACTCCGAGCCGCTCGCATCCGTGCCCGTCGAGTCCGACTGGGCGCCGATCATGGAGTTCACCTCCGCGGATATCTTTCAGCACTCACCTTTTGGAGAGGTACTAAATTCATTAAGGTCTCTCGCCCTGTCAGGAGAACCTTGGCCGAACTATGTCCGGCTAGAATGGGATGTGGACGACGAAAGAAATTCGCTGCCCACCCACCACCCACTTAGTAGCCACTGTCGACGACTTAACCAACATGCTCCACTTCGACTCCGAAGACTTCGACGGTATGGACGACGAAGCCGGAGACGAACAGGATCCACCACCCTCGGGGCTCTAGACCGCCACCTCATCATATGATATATACATGTTGGATACCCCCAAAGAAGCCAATGTCGACGAGACAGCGGAGGATGACCCCTCCAAGAAGCAACCCAAGCGCCGACGCCAGCGACGCCGCTCTAAGTCCCACCACAGCAAGAGCAGTGATACCGGCACAGGAGATAATAACACTCCGGATAGCACCTAAGACAACAACAATCCCCTCCGGCATGGTGTAGAGCTAGAGGACGAACAAGCTAGCCCTCCAGAGCAGGCATCAGATGGAGAACCGGAGGAGGACAATTACATGCCTCTCTCCGAAGACGAGGCGAGCCTCAGCGACGACGAGTTTATCGTGCCTGAGGACCTCGTCGAGCAAGAGCGCTTCAAGCGCCGGCTTATGGCCACGGGAAATAGCCTAAAGAATAAACAGCAACAGCTTCAAGCTGATCAAGACTTGCTAGCAGACAGGTGGACCGAAGCCCTTGCGGCCGAGGAACATGAACTCGAGCGCCCATCCAAGAGTTACCTAAAACGCAGGTTGCTACCTCACCTAGAGGAGGAAACATTGAAACCTCATTCACCAGTGTACGATGCGGCTGACCGGCCACTACGCGGCCGAGCCAGAGAGGCGTTTCAGCCTAAATTTCAGACCGCACCCCGTCGCCAGTCAATCAAAAATACTAAGGACCGGGGGAACACAGAGGACCTACGAGACATCTTGGACAATAAGGAAAAAATCGCAAGGTCAATATACGGGACACGGGCACGTGCGCCCACACGGGATGATGATCGTCGCGTCGGATACACCAAGAGTAAATCTGGCTGGGCCGAAAACAGCAGACAAGACTCATATGAACTACGTCGGGATATAGCCTGGCACAAAGGTGGCGCACACCCCCTATGCTTCACTGACGAAGTTATGAATCATGAATTCCCGAAGGGTTTCAAAACTGTAAATATCGAATTATACGATGGGACAACAGATCCCGCTGTATAGATTGAGGATTTCCTCCTTCACATCCACATGGCTCGCGGTGATGATCTACATGCCATCAAGTACCTCCCACTAAAACTCAAAGGACTAGCTCGGCATTGGCTGAATAGCTTGCCAGCAGATTCCGTCGGTAGTTGGGAGGATCTAGAAGACGCATTTCTTGACAACTTCCAGGGCACTTATGTGCGGCCACCTGATGCTGATGACTTGAGCCACATAACCCAGCAGCCAGGGGAATCGGCCAGACAATTCTAGACACGGTTCCTGACTAAGAAAAATCAAATTGTAGACAGTCTGGATGCAGAGGCCCTAGCGGCATTCAAGCATAACATCCAAGACGAGTGGCTCGCCCGCCACCTCGGCCAGGAGAAGCCAAAATCTATGGCAGCCCTCACAACACTCATGACCCACTTTTGTGCGGGCAAGGACAGCTGGCTGGCTCGCAGCAACAACACATTGAGGAATCCGGATACCTCAGATACCAAAGATGTTAACGGTAGGCATCATCGTAGTAGACCAAAGCGTCGCAATAACGACAATAACACCGAAGATATGGTAGTCAATACCGGATTCAGAGGCTCTAGATCCGGTCAGCGGAAAAAGCCATTTAAAAGAAATACTCCGGCTCCGTCCAGTCTAGATCGCATACTGGATAGCTCGTCTCAAATCCACGGTACCCCCGACAAGCCAGCCAATCACACCAGCAGAGAATGCTGGGTGTTCAAGCAGGTCAGCAAGTTAAATGCCGAGAACAAGGACATGGGGCTGCATAGCTATGACGAGGAGGAGCCCTGGCCGCCGAACACAGGAGGACAGAAGGGGTTTCCCCCTCAAGTGAAGACGGTGAACATGATATACGCAACCCATATTCCCAAGAGGGAGTGGAAGCGTGCACTAAGGGACATCTATGCGATGGAGCCCGTCGCCCCAAAGTTCAACCCATGGTCTGCTTGTCCGATCACCCTAGATCGCAGGGTCCACCCCACTAGCATCCGTCATGGCGGATCTACCGCACTGGTCCTAGACCCCATCATTGATGGATTTCACCTCACTCGAGTCCTTATGGATGGCGGTAGCAGCCTGAACTTGCTTTATTAGGATACAGTGTGAAAAATGGGTATCGATCCCTCGAGGATCAAACCCAGCAAAACCACCTTTAAAGGCGTCATCCCAGGTGTATAGGCCCATTGCACAGGCTCAATCACACTGGAAGTGGTCTTCGGTTCACCGGATAACTTCCGAAGCGAAGAGTTAATCTTCGACATCTTCCCATTTCGCAGTGGCTATCATGCACTGCTCGGACGGACAACATTTGAAAAATTCAATGCAGTGCCGCATTACGCATACCTCAAGATCAAGATGCCAGGACCTCACGGGGTCATAACAGTAAATGGAAACACAGAATGCTCGCTTCGTACGGAAGAGCACACTGCGGCCCTTGCACCAGAGGCACAAAGTAGCCTATTCAGGCAGACCACTCATTCGGCGTCACAGACCCCGGGCACCTTCAAGTGAGTCCGGAACAAGCTGCAACAGGATCGCCTGGCACGATCAGAGCTGTCCTAGCAATCATGCCCCCATCCCAGTCCCAGTGAAGCGACAAAATCCGTGTCGCACGTACATAACTACACATTGAAAATACCATGGACATATGCGGGGCCACAATCAGGGCACGCCCCGCATTGTGGCTTAACCACACTAGGGGCTGTACACCTTTGACATTCCTTTTCTCTTTCAGGGCCTAACTCTTTGGAAGCCCTTTCCGGTAGTATGATTGTCGGACACATTCCGGAAGCAACAACCAAGGAGGCAAGAAGCTAAGATGAACACGGGAACTGCCAGGTGGTCTCTAGTAATACTTGATATACCCGCTTTTCACTATTTCTGCGTAGCTTGCCCTGGGATAGGACATTTCGAATTGTCCTACTTTATGCTTACTGCACTACTTGTACCAATACGCTTCGACAAATTATTCAAATAACAATGCATATCATTAATCTGCATTGCATTATTTAAGTTTTTCTCTTTCTCTTATATGTCCATTTACGACAATCCGCACCCGCACGTTCGGGTACGGTCAGTACGCCAGGGGCTCTCGTTTACCCCATAATACGGCGCAAGAAGTCCGAACACTTTCGATAGTGCGGCACCCCGAACTTATAGCATTATATGCATCAGCTCCAAATCATGTCTTTGGTCAAATGTTGGGTTGCCCGGCTCCCATGCTTTGGTACCTTACATTCCACTATATCGGCTAAGGTAGCGGTGGGAGAACTACTACGATTGTGTCCCGGTTCTTCTGGGTGATCACCTTAGTAGAGAAAGCCAAAAACTGACTATCATGATAAGGCGAGAGACTGGTCGTTGTTCGAGAGGTCTCAAGTCCTTAAAGACTTTTTCCACTTCAGGCGAGGAGTCGGCCTTGTCCGGCTTAGGCGTGTATAGCACCCCAAATTCGGCCCTCTGAATACCTGGGGCTTCGCCAAAAATTTAAAATCATAGACTTCTATGGCTAAGTGATAGTGATACAGCGTTACAATCTGATTGCCTGGTTCCTTGCGCTGAACACCTCCCTTGAAGGACCCAAAATTGGGGTAAAGAGTGTTCAGATTTACCCCGAACACCCCAGTACTAGTTACATGGGGGTAGAAGCCGACGACTGGCCAACTCTCAGATCTTATAAACGGCCGCACAGAAGGTAATATTTTAAATTAAGAAAGCATCGTATGGCACAAACGAACTCATTTGATATTACAGGATCACATGAGCATGTTCATTTAAAAATTACATCCTTGGCACACTCATGTGCCACTAAGCGGGAACCCTTCAGGACACTCTCATAGTAATTCTCGGGGCAGCGATGCTCCTTGCCCTCCGGCGGCCCCTCCTTCACCAGCTTCACGGCATCCAGCTTCGCCTAGTGCACCTTGCCCGGGCAAAAGCCCTGCATGCACCCTCAATGCAGACGGACTGCTTGATGACTTCAAGCCGTGGGCAGGCTTCCACAAGCCGCCTCACCAGACCGAAGTAGCTGTCGGACAGGGGCTCGCCAGGCCACATCCGGACTATAAGGCCCCTCATGGCCTGTTCGGCCGCCTTGTGAAGCTCGACCAACTGCTTCAGCTGGTCGCTCAAGGGCACGGGGTGTTCGGTCCCAGTATAATGAGACCAGAACAACTTCTCCATTGAGCTTCCCTCCTCAGCCCGGTAAAACTCCGCGGCATCCAGTACACTGCCGGGAAGATCTGCAAACGCTCCTGGAGAGCTCTGAACTCGGGTAAGAAAAAGGAAAGTCTCCTTCACGTGCTTGCTTTGCATAATGAATGCCTTACCCGCTGCTATTTTCTTCACTGCGTCAATCTCCTGGAGGGCCTTATAGGCTTCGCCCTTGGCGCTCCGGACGCTTTCAAGCGCCTGTGCGAGCTCGGACTCTCGCGTCTTAGAGTCAAGCTCCAAGGACTTGTGCTTTTTGGCGAGAGACTTGAGCTCTTGCTGCACCTCGCCTACTAGGGCTTCTTGCTACTCCCGTTCAATGCGTTCTTTGGCCTCGGACAACGCCTTCCTTAGGGTCTCCACCTCGGTCGTGGCCCCTGACAAATTCATGATGATCCTATTACTTTACACCCGAACTTCTTTTTAACTATATCGACAGGGGTATATCTTACCTTTGCTCTCTTCGAGCTGCCTCTTGGTAAGGCCAAGCTCGTCTTCGGACCGCTTCAGGTCCTGCTTCAGTGCAGAGACCTCCGCAGTATGTGCGGCAGCGGCCAGCAGTGAAGCCTGCACATACACATAGACATACTCTAATTAGACTCCTGACTTATCATTTGATAATCTATTTGGCTTTTTTCGTGAACATCAAACAGAGCATCAGGGGCTACTATCTATGCGGTAATATTTTCTTATATTTTGAATGCTTACCTCAAAGCCTGTTAGGAGGCTGGCGCAGGATTCGGTCAGTCCGTTTTTGGCGGACTGAACCTTCTCGACCACCGCACTCATGATAGTGCGGTGCTCTTCTTCGATGGAAGCGCTACGAAGCGCTTCCAGCTAGTTGTCCGGTGCCTCTGGTTGAACAGAGGACACCGGCACGGATGGTTGGCCCCCCTCAATGGGGGACCGCTTGCCGGAGTCCGGAATCATCGAAGGTTCTGGCGCAGTGTCCGGCTGGGGCCCAAACTCGAAGCCCGTAGGAGCCTCGCTCCCTTGTTACCCAGGGTCTAGGAAGTCTCCACGAGGCTCCCCCAGGACCACCTCCCCTTGGCTCGGTGCCTTTTGAGACAACACCTCGGCGTTATCCATAGGGCGAGGGGTGGAAGCGGTCGGAGGAGAACCGTTGTTCATATCCGACGAGTCCAAAGTGCCGCTCGACGAGGGTACGTCGAGATGAGCTCAGGACAGACTGCATAATCATGTTCGGCATGAGGAAAGGCAGTACAATAAAACATACCATGAAGTACTATGGTGTCCGGACACTTACGACTTCGCCAGGTGCTTGTCCCTGGGTAGCCACTCGTCGCCGATGTCGGCGGTCATCATGGCACAGTCCGGAGGGAGGGTCCTTCCCTTCTTGGACCCTTCAGCCTCCCCGGATGGGCCGGCCTTCCTTTTCCTGTCTCCCCCAGCTGGGGGGAGAACTTTTCTCCTCCTCCTTGTTTCCATGGGAGGAGTGCACGTCAGAGTCATCGGACGATGAGTCCGATATAACCTTGCGCCGGAGACCCTTTCGGGTCCCCGTGGCCTTCTTCTTGGCCTTCTTTGCCGGCACCTCGTAAGGTGCCGGAGTCAGCATCTTTGTTAGAAGAGCGTCTGCAGGATCTTCGGGCAGGGGGCTGGACAATCAAGCTGCTCCGCTGTCTCTATCCAGTCCTGTTAATGGCATGGAAGGTTAGATCCAACACATAACTAAACCGAGGTGAATAAATACCATGAGAGATATAAAAGCCTACCGGATTAGCGCGGCGCTTTGCGCTGAGTCCACGATCCTCGGTGAGGGAGGGAGGAATCTTGGCGCTCTTGAACAGCACCCTCCAGAAGTCCTCGTGCGTCGTGTCATAGAGCTCTCACAGCGTCTGGTGCTTGGTCGAGTCGAACTCCCACAAAACAAATGCCCGTCGTTGACACGGAAGGATCCAGCGGAAGAGCATAACCTGGACCACGTTGACAAGTTTGATTTTCTTGTCCGTCATGTTCTGGATGCAGGTCTGGAGTCCAGTCAGCTCTACCAAAGAACCCCATGACAGGCCCTTGTTTTTCCAGGAGGTGAGCCGTGTGGGTATTCCAGATAGAAATTTTGGGGCCACCACCCAGTTGGAGTCGCGCGGCTCGGTGATGTAGAACCACCCTGATTGCCACCCCTTTATGGTATCCACATAGGTGCCCTCGAGCCAGGTAACATTAGGCATCTTTCCCACCATGGCGCCTCCGCACTCTGCTTGCTGGCCGCCCACCACCTTCGGTTTGACATTTAAGGTTTTCAGCCATAGGCCGAAGTGGATCCTGATTCGGAGGAAGGCCTCGCACATGACGATAAACGCCGAGATGTTGAGGATGGAGTTGGGGGCCAGATCATGAAAATCTAGCCCATAGTAGAACATGAGCCCGCGAACAAACGGGTGGAGAGGAAATCCCAGTCCGCGGACAAAATGGGTAAGAAAAACTAACCTCTCATAGGGTTCGGGCGTTGGGACGATCTGCCCCGCATTTGGCAGCCGGTGCGCGATATCCGCAGCCAGGTATCCGGCTTCCCGTAACTTTTTGATGTTCTCCTCCATGACGGAGGAAAACATCCACTTGCCTCCTGCTCCGCACATGCTTGGAGTGGTTTGAGAAGATGGATGCGATCTTGGGTGCTAGAGGTTGAGTGTGCGGGAATGGGTAAGAGAGAAGGAAGAAGGCGTGGGTGAAAAAAGTAAATCTTTGCCCCTTTATAAGGGCGGAAGAGGCGATGTGTCTCCCCACTTGCCTGGCAAAACTGCTTATTCCCGAGGTGCCGTAATTCATGGCGTGGTTGGGTTACCCACATCCGTATTGATGAGAATCCCGTGATAAGGGGAACACGACCTCTACTTTAACAAGACGTGTTAAGAAAACTGCCTCGCGATATGTGCGGAGCTGGTTGCGAAAAGCGGTTCGAATAAAAACCGGGCCATGGCGTAATGTCATGCTGTCAAGACGTGTTAATAGATTAGATTTGTGGAAATATTATTCTCTCTACGGCGGTATGGGGAACTTATTTTGTAGGGCCGGACACTATCCTTGTATTTCAAACTCCTCCATGGTGTATTCGGAGGAGGAACCCGCCTTGCAATGCCGAAGACAACACTGCGCACCGGACTCATCGTCATTGAAGCCTGGTTCAGGGGTTACAGAGGGAGTCTTGGATTAGGGGGTCTCCAGACAGCTGGACTATATCCTTTGGCCGGACTGTTGGACTATGAAGATACAAGATTCAAGACTTTGTCCCGTGTCCAGATGGGACTCTCCTTGGCGTGTAAGGCAAGCTTGGCAATACGGATATATAGACCTCCTCCCTTGTAACTGACTTTGTGTGACCCTAGGCCCCTCCGGTGTCTATATAAACCGGAGGGTTTAGTCCGTAGGACAACGGACAATCATACCATAGGCTAGCTTCTAGGGTTTAGCCTCTATGATCTCATGGTAGATCAACTCTTGTAATGCTCATATCATCAAGATCAATCAAGCAGGACGTACGAGATTACATCCATCAAGAGGGCCCGAACCTGGGTAAACATCGTGTCCCCTGCTGTCACATCCCTAGTTCTGGTATGACCTAGGCTAGCCTTCTTGTGAGCATCATGTTTAATTCCATTTAAATTTGAAATGAGGATTTGCGAAACCCTCAGAATCATTTCTGGAAATGACCCAAATAAAAAATTGCTCCAAAAAGGCCAAGAAAATGCTCATGTTGCTCTCTAAAAATATTGGACAGAGATGAAAATCAAACCAATATTTTTAAGAGCTCATAAGTGTTTATTTTGGGCATTTGGAATTAATCCAGTAATTGTTTGCCTTGGATATATATATGTGATATATTTTATATATGTCCAAAAATTCTGAATTTTGGTGAGAGGCTTTGGATTAATCCCTTAGGTCCCTGCAAAATTTGACAGAAGTAAATAAAATGATTTAGTATTATTACTAAGTCAATAGAAATGACAGAAAATAGAAAAAGAAACAAAAAGGGAAAAACCTTACCTGGGTTACCTGCGGCCTGGCACTGTGCAGCCCAGCAGGCCGGCCCAGCCCACCAGGCCCTCTGCCAGTCATCCCCCTCCTCTCGCCAGGAGGACGAGAGGCGCGTGCCCGGCGCCTGCGGCCACACGCCGTGGCCACCTCCTGCTTCCGCCGACGCGGGAGAGGCTCCTGGAGCGCCACGCACTCCCCCGTTCCCTCTCACTTTCCTCCCCGAGTCGATCCCCTCCTCTGCCACCTCCCCCTCGCCCTTTCTCTCACGGCCGAGCATGCCCGTCGCCGCCGCTTGCCGTTGTCACGCTGACCGCCTCCCCCTCGCCCTCTCGTCCTGCCCATGAGCTCCGCGCCGTTGCCCTACATCGTCTCCCTCAGCCACGCAAGCCGGAGCGCCTCGAGGCGCCTCCATCGCCGTCGTCATTATCTCCGGCCACCGAAGATCGTCTTCGCTGCCCCGCCGTCTACAGTGCATCCCCGAGCTCGCCGTCAAGCCCGTCGAGTCCGCAGTGAGCTTCTACTCCGTTTCCCTCTTTTCGTTCCTCCATTTTCGTGTCGTAGCCACGCTAGCCGCCGGACCCAAGCAGTTGCACCGCCGTGGTACCTCCCCGTCGTGGCCAGAGCCACCACAGCCCGCGCCTGCACCTGCCACCGCGCGTAGCAGCCTCCCAGAAGGCCAACACCGCCACCCGCTGCTCCTGTCGTGCCCTACAGCCACTTCCCGCTCGGAGCCGTGCTCTGGCCGTCGCCTTGTGCTCTGCTCAACTCACTTACGAGGAGTCTCGTAAGCACACCCGTGATTTGGGTTATTCCTCCGGTTCTACTTCGCAGAAGCGCTGGATTTGGGTTCCGAACTCCGCTCTTCCACCCAGTTATACATCGAGGCCTTCTTGTGTGGCACCTCACCCAATTCAGTTACATGCTCCACCCAGGCCTATTGGTAGACCGCTTGTCAAAGCGGATCCATGTCCTACTTTAGGGACTTTTTTCACATGCGGAGAGCCAGGACACTATGCATGTGACTGCTCTCAAACCAACTATGCTCCACCCTTGCCTGAGAAGTCTGTTAGCCGTGGTAAGCCATCACGCAAGATGATTAGTGTCAAGTCAGCTCCCACTGAACGTGGATGTGTGCATCACGTCTCAGCTAAAGATGCTCATGATGATCCGGATGTCGTTCTTGGTACACTCCTTGTCAACTGCCATCCAGCTTCGGTTCTGTTTGATACTGGAGCATCTCACTCCTTCATCTCTGAAGGCTATGCTCGTTGGCACGACATGTCATTTTGTGATATGCCAACTCCACATGAAATCCAAACTCTAGGGTCTAGATGGCAAACTACCAGAATAAGCCATGGTAATGGAATCCTTGTTGTCAGACTTGTATTCCTTGCATCTCTTGTAGCCCTCAAGTCTACAGATATTAACATCATCTTGGGTATGGACTGGATGACAGCTCATCATGCCAAGATTGATTGTTTCACCAGGTCTGTTCAGCTTACACACCCATCTAGCAAGATAGTCACTGTCTCCACTAGAGTTGCAAAGCGTCAACTTTATTCTCTTAGTGCCAGCCCTCTTCCAGACCTTGAAGATATCCCAGTAGTCTGTGACTTTCCGGATGTCTTTCCAGAGGAACTTCCAGGTATTCCACCTGACAAAGATGTAGAGTTTGTCATAGATCTTATCATAGGAACCGCCCCAATTTCTAGGAGACCTTACAAGATAGCACCCTTAGAGCTAGCCGAGATTAAGAAACAACTCGATGAATCCTTGCAAAACGGTTTCATCTGTCCTAGTTCTTCTCCCTGGGCTTGCCCCGTCCTCTTCGTCAAGAAGAAGGAAGGTACGGACCGGATGCTTGTAGAATATCGTCCCGTTAATTTGGTCACAATAAAGAACAAGTATCCGCTCCCCAGGATCAACGATCTGTATGATCAGCTCGCTGGATCCTCAGTCTTTTCCAAGATGGATTTGAGGTTAGGCTACCACCAAATCTAGATCAGAAGTGGGGACATTCCTAAGACGGCTTTTGTCACTCGTTATGGCCAGTACGAGTACACCGTCATGTCCTTTGGTCTAACCAATGCTCCAGCTACATTCTCTCGCTTGATGAACTCGATCTTCATGGAGTACTTAGATAAGTTCATCGTGGTTTACCTCGATGATATTCTTATTTACTCGAAGAACGAGGAAGAGCATGCCGAACATCTTAGACTTGTGTTAAAGAAACTCATAGAGCACCTCCTTTATGCCAAGTTCTCCAAGTGCGAATTTTGGTTGCCAGAAGTGACCTATCTCGGCCACGTGATCTCTGGCAAGGGCATTGCCGTCAATCCCGAGAGAGTTTAGGCCGTTCTTGATTGGACTCCACCTGAAACAGTTAAGCAAGTTAGGAGTTTCCTTGGCCTAGCAAGTTATTGTCGATGCTTTGTTGAAAACTTCTCCAAAGTGGCCAAACCTCTCACGGAACTTCTCAAGAAAGATAAAAAGTTTGAGTGGTCCCCACAGTGTGAGCACAGTTTTCAGGAACTGAAAAGACGCCTGACTTCTGCTCCCATACTTGTGCCACCGGATTTGAGTAAGGACTTTGTTATCTATTGTGATGCCTCATGACAGGGACTAGGTTACATTCTTATGCAGGATCGTCATGTGATTGCCTATGCATCTCCACAGTTGCATCCACATGAGGATAATTATCCTACACATGATCTAGAGCTTGCAGCCGTAGTCGATGCACTTAAGACATGGCGACATTACCTTCTTGGTAAACGTTGCGAGATTTACACCGATCACCAGAGTCTCAAGTATAACTTCACCCAACCAGATTTGAACCTTAGGCAAAGGCGTTGGTTGGAGTTGATCTTAGATTACGACTTAGGGATTACCTACACCACAGGCAAGGGCAATGTCATGGCTGATGCGCTAAGTCGTAAGTCCTATTGCAACAATCTCCTGTTGCAGCAGGTCCAACCACTTCTTCATGAGGAATTCTGTAAGCTTAACCTTCACATTGCTCCTCATGGATTCCTTTCTACCTTGGTGGCGAAACCCACTCTTGTGGATCAGATCACGTCTTCTCAAAAGCAGGATATGGGAATTTCCCGGATCAAGAGAAACATTAATAAGGGAGTTGGTGGTAGTTTCTCTATAGATGATCGGGGTGTTGTTTTCTTTGAGAATCGCTTGGTGGTTCCCAAGAATCAACATCTTCAACAATTAATTCTTAAGGAGGCTCATGAATTTCCTCTCACGATTCATCCCAGTAGTACTAAGATGTATCAGGACCTGCGCCAGAGGTTCTGCTGGACTAGGATGAAGAGAGAAATTGCTCAGTTCATTGCTAACTGCGACGTTTGTCGTTGCGTTAAGGCAGAGCATCAAAGGCCTACTGGCACCCTTCAATCTTTAGCTATTCCTGAGTGGAAATGGGATAAAGTTGGTATGGACTTCAACACCGGCTTTCCCAGGACCAAGAGAGGGAATAATGCTATCTTCGTAGTCATTGATCATCTTTCCAAAGTGGCTCACTTCCTACCTGTTCGAGAGAGTATCACTGCTAGTCAGCTCGCTGACTTATATATTTCTCGAATAGTTACACTTCATGGTGTTCCACTAGAGATCAATTCAGACCGTGGTAGTCTTTTCACTTCTCATTTCTGGGAGAGTTTCCAAACTTCCATGGGCACCCATCTTTCCTTCAGTACTGCTTTCCACCCTCAGTCAAGTGGTCAGGTGGAAAGGGTCAACCAAATTCTCGAAGACATGCTTAGAGCTTGTGTTATCTCATTTGGTATGGATTGGAAGAAGTGTCATCCCTTCGCCGAGTTTGCTTATAACAATAGCTACCAATCCAGCCTCAAGAAAGCTCCTTTTGAGATTCTGTATGGACGAAGATGTCAACCACCTTTGAACTGGTCAGAAACCAGTGAAAGACAATTCTTTGGACCGGATATGATCCAGGAGGCAGAAGAACAAGTTCGCATCATTCGTGAGAATTTGAAAACATCCGAATCTCATCAAAAGAGCCAGTATGACCGTCGTCATAAGGAAGTGGCTTATGAAGTTGGCAACAAGGCTTACCTTCGGGTTACTCCTTTGAAGGGTACCCATTGTTTCGGTATCAAGGGCACGTTGGCTCCTCGTTATATTGGTCCCTTTCTCATTATCACGAAATGAGGAGAGGTTGCCTACCAGTTGGAACTACCCCCACATCTTTCTCGAGTTCATGATGTCTTCCACGTCTCTCAACTCAGGCGTTGCTTCTTGGATCCCATCCGCGGTGTGGACCACGAAACACTTGATCTCCAAGATAACCTCACTTATCGAGAGTACCCCGTCCGCATTCTGGATCAAGCAGAGCGTGTCACTCCACGTCATAACATCAAGTGTCTCAAGGTTCAGTGGTCTCATCATATCAAGAGAGAAGCTACCTGGGAGCGTGAAGATCATCTTTGACTTGAGTACCCCACTTTCTTTCCGCCGACCCCTGAATCTCGGAACGAGATTCTTTTGAGTGGGGGCAAGTTGTCACATCCCTAGTTCTGGTATGACCTAGGCTAGCCTTCTTGTGAGAATCATGTTTAAATTCCATTTAAATTTGAAATGAGGATTTGTGAAACCCTCAGTCATTTCTAGAAATGACCCAAATAAAAAATTGCTCCAAAAAGGTCCAAGAAAATGCTCATGTTTCTCTCTGAAAATATTGGACAGAGATGAAAATCAAACCAATATTTTTAAGAGCTCATAAGTGTTTATTTTGGGCATTTGGAATTAATCCAGTAATTATTTGTCTTGGATATATATATGTGATATATTTTATATATCTCCAAAAATTCTGAATTTTGGTGAGGGGCTTTGGATTAATCCATAAGGTCCCTGCAAAATTTGACAGAAGTAAATAAAATGATTTAGTATTATTACTAAGTCAAAACAAATGACAGAAAATAGAAAAAGAAACAAAAAGGGAAAAACCTTACCTGTGTTACTTGCGGCCTGGCACTGTGCGGCCCAGTAGGCCGGCCCAGCCCACCAGGCCCTCTGCCAGTCATCCCACTCCTCTCGCCAGGAGGATGAGAGGTGCGTGCCCAGCGCCTACGGCCACATGCCGTGGCCACCTCCTGCTTCCGCCGACGCGAGAGAGGCTCCTGGAGCGCCACGCACTCCCCCGTTCCCTCTCACTTTCCTCCCCGAGTCGATCCCCTCCTCTGCCGCCTCCCCCTCGCTCTTTCTCTCACGGCCGAGCACGCCCGTCGCTGCCGCTCGTCGTTGTCACGCTCAACGCCTCCCCCTCGCCGTCTCGTCGTGCCCACGAGCTCCGCGTCATTGCCCTGCATCATCTCCCTCAGCCACGCAAGTCGGAGCGCCCCGAGGCGCCTCCATCTCCGTCGTCATCATCTCCGGCCACCGGAGATCGTCTTCGCCACCCCGCCGTCTCCAGTGCGTCCCCGAGCTCGCCGTCAAGCCCGTCCATTCCGCGGTGAGCTTCTGCTCCGTTTCCCTCTTTCCGTTCCTCCATTTTCGTGCCGTAGCCACGCTAGCCGCCGGACCCGAGCCGTCGCGCCGCCGTGGTACCTCCCCGTCGTGGCCAGAGCCACCGCAGCCCGCGCCTGCACCTGCCACTGCGCTCAGCAGCCTCCCCGAAGGCCAACACTGCCACCCGCAGCTCCTGTCGTGCCCTGCAGCCACTTCCCCCTCTGAGCCGTGCTATGGCCGCCGCCTTGAGCTCCGCTCCGGCGAGCTCCGGCCACCCCGCGTCCTCCCGCCGCCTCCACTAGATGTGCACGAGCTCCAGGTCCTCGGAGATGGTCTCCGCAACCCATTTGGTCACCGGAGGACCAAATCCGAGGCCCTCCGCCGCGTATGGCCTCGCCGGCGTCGAGTCGCCGACGGATTTGACCCCGCTGACCGGGGTTTGACCTTCCCCCTTGTGTCACTGACGCGTGGGCCACCCCCCATCATTTTAGTTAGTATTAGTTTAACACTTATTAACCTAGGTTAATTAGCTAGTTAGTCGCTGACCAGTCGGCCCGGCACCCACTAATTGTAATTAGACTAAATAAACCCCCCATGTTAACTAACTGAGTCAGTGACGCATGGACCCCACACGTCAGGTTTAACTTGGTCAGCACCATTGACCTGCTGACGTAAGCATGAAGCTGTGCTGACGCAATATATCATTTTCTGGTTTTAAATTAAATCAGGAAAATCCACAAATTGATTTAAACTTCTAAAAATCACAGAAATTCAACCGTAGCTCAGATTGAAATAATTTATATATGAAAAATTATCAGAAAAATGCAATCTATCCATATGTACCATTTTCATGCATGACAAACCAACTTATACATGCTAGATATGAGAAAACACACTTATGGCATTTAAAGGGACTTAATTTAGAGTTGCATTTGAACCTTTGGTTCAAATGGACCTCTTCCAAATAGAATACTAAATGCATTAGCTCAAAACACATCACATACTCATGCCCTGTTCATGCATCACATTGTTGCATATGATTGTGTATTGATTGCCGACACCGTTCCTTCTCGATAGGTCCTGCTCCGGAGACCAATCTAGAGTACCTGTCAAACGAGCAGTGCCCCCCTGTTGATCTACCAGGGAAGCAAACCCCCTTGTTCATTCCGATACAATCCTACTCTCTCGCTCATGCTCTCATTTATTGCATTAGGACAACAACAATTCAACTGCTACTTTATGCTGCGGTAGTTGAACCCATTCCTCTGGATGACCTGTCATTGCCACAGTAAATATTTAAAACCCACTAGCATGTGTAGGAGTTGTTTGATCCATGTTGTGTTCCTACCGTGCCATGCCTGCTATTGTTTAGAGTTATGTCAGGTCTGATTCATTGGGAATGAATTGGAGTGTTACGATATGTTCTGGTGCTGAGAGTTAAGTGTGTGAACACGATTTGGTAAAGGTAGCGGTGAGAGGCCATGTAGGAGTACATGGTGGGTTGTCTCATTGGGACCATCCTTAAGAACTGAGTTCTGTGTAAGTTGTCCAATGACTAGCTACTACCACACATTGGCTCCGGGCGCTCCAAGCTCTCTCGACTTATTAACCGCCTTGATCTCTGTCCAGGAGTTGCAAATAGTTTCTGATGTTTGTAGGTAGTGCTATTTTTCTACCGAGTGGCACCCGGGAGGGTGGACTTGGGACAGACTAGGCACACGTGGCACCAGGATGTTGGGCTTGGGAACCCTGTACACATCGTTTGGGGCCGTGAGAGAAACCCCGGCCGGATCTCCTTGCGGATGGAACCCAAATAGGCGATAAACCTGGACTAGAGTCTTGTGTGGTTAGTCACGTCGTGGCCGACACCCTCGCTAGGCTTCCGCTTGAAGGTTGCCGAGATACATGACGTGTACATGGTGATAAGTGGTGAGAGCGTGTGTGAAGAAGTACACCCCTGCAGGGATATCATGATTTATTCGAATAGCCGTGTCCTCGGTTATGGACTTCTTGGATGCTTACGTGGTATATAGACAACTTAAAGTGGATACTCTAAAATGCTCAAGACAAGTGTGAGTGCTATGGATGGCCTTCTCGTATGGAGATGAGAATGAATCCATAGTGGTCTATTGATGTGGTGATTAGTGGACTCGTGTGCGCTGCCTCACCTCAAAGAAGTTTCTCGTTGTCGTAGAACTGGATAGCCAACGAGTCAAAGCTGGCTTGCTGCAACTAAACCCCACATTACCTTCTTGATACAAATGCATGTATGATAGGATCTGATGTAAGAATTGCTGAGTACCTTTGTACTCACGTTTGCTTTATTTATGTTTTGCAGGTGAGACATCTGTCTCACTAGTAGTACGGCTTGGACTTCGACGAGTAGCTTGTTACCTCAGCAACGATCTTGTACCCTTGGGAGGGTCTTGTAGATAGTCAGGATTCTCAGCCTTTTTCTTTTATGGTTGTCTGTACTCAGACATGTAATGCTTTCGTTGCTTGTATGCTCTGAATGATGGGTCATGTGACCCCTATTTGTACTTAATTCTATGTGGCTCTTCTGGGCCTTTATCTATATGAGTTTGTGTTATGTTGTGATGCCATGTTGTACATCACATACTTGCATGTTATGCATACGTGTAACGTGTGTTGATATGTCTGGGATACGACAACCTAGTTGTCTATCCTTGGTAGCCTCTCTTATGGGGAAATGTAGTCTAGTGCTTCCACCGAGCCATGGTAGTCCGCTACAGCCCGTTTTACCTGGAGTCCTGCTAGCCCAGCACTACTGCTCCGGAACACTTAGACTGGCCGGCATGTGATTCACTTTGTTCCTGTGTCTGTCCCTTCGGGGAAATGTCACGCGGTGACTTCCCGAGTCCTGCTAGCCTGCTACAGCCCGGATTCCCGGAGTCCTGTTAGCCCAGTTGCTACAGCCCGGATTCACACTCTGATGACCGACATGCTCGATGTTATGTCATGTATGCCTGTCCCTGTAAGTCAGTGCCACTTTGGGTTCACGACTAGTCATGTCGGCCCGGGTTCTCTGTCATATGGATGCTAGCGATACTATCATATACGTGAGCCAAAAGGCGCAAACGGTCCCAGGCCATGGTAAGGCGACACCCGTGGGAATACCATGCGTGAGGCCACAAAGTGATATGAGGTGTTACATGCTAGATCAGTGTGACTTAGAATCGGGCAAGTGTCCATGAATATTTTCAGGATTTTAGGAAATGCCTTGGTATTTTTCCTAATCTCAAAACAGAGGCAAATAATTAGAAAACAAAAACAAATTATAAAACAGAAGAGAGGGAGAGCTTACCTGGCCTCACCTGTGCAGCCACTAGAGAGGCCAGCCCAGCACTATAGAGGCCCGGCCCACAGGGGCATTACCGTCTTCTACCTCTGCCAATAGGCAGAGGCGAACCAGAGCATGACGCCGGCTGCGCCAGCTCCTGATTTGCGCTGGCGAGCTCTCCTTTCCCCCCATGCCCTCGAGACGCGACGCAGCTCCCTGGCCCACTCCCTCACTCTCCCCGTGCTCCTCCTCCCCTCCGTCTCTCTCTCACGTGCACACCCGAGCGTTGCCGTTGCCGCCGATCGCTGTCGCCGTGGCCACCGGCCACCGCACCCCTTGTCGACATGCCAATCGACTCCGCCGCGATGCCTCGCGCCTCCAAGCAGAAGAACGCAATCCCGGACGGCCTTCTTCCCCGCCAACGCCGCTGTCCTCGACCTACGGTGCCGGTGATCTGCGACGTTGATTCGCTGGATCCCATGCCTCCCCTGCCTTGCCAGCAGCACCAGCAGACCCGCTGTGAGCCGTTGCTTCTTTTCCCCCTACTCCCATGTTCGCCCGCGTCCTCTAGGCCATAGTTGCACGGATGCAGAAGCTCCCTTCCGCCAGGTCTCATCACCACCGCACCAACAGCAGCCTCAGCTTGCGTCCAAGCACCGTCGCACGCTCAGCATGCTCCCAGGAGCCGAGTGTAGCCACCTGTTCGCCCTGCCGTGCACAATAGCACCGAACCCGACCTTGCCGTGCTCCGGCCGCCGCAAAGCTCGACGCCGTCAGCGCTGTAGACAACCCCAGCCACTGTCGCTTGCTCTGTTGGATGCGGATGAGCACCAGCTACACGCAGAGCCCCTCCACCACTCCTTTGGTCGCCAGAGGAGCAAACCCGATGCCTCCGCCGTGGCCTGTGGTCGCCGGCGATTAGCCACTGGCTAACCACACCATTAGGGCTTAATTACCTTGTTTAGTTAACCCCCAGACACTGACAGCCGGACCCCACAGGTTCAATTAACCGGCTAACCAAATTAGTTAGAGTTAATCTAATCTAGTGGACCCACGCGTCAGCATTGACTTTGCTGACGTGGCGTTTGACCGGTCCCACCTGTCTGTGACCCTAACCATCCCTGAGTCACTGACCAGCGGGCCCCACTGGTCAGGTTTGACCTGGACCGGCCCCTGTTGACTTGAGGATGTCACACCGACGTCATGCTCATGCAGTAAACTATTTATGGAATTTAAATAAATATAAATGATTTATTTATTTTCAGAAATTTGCCTAAACTTCTAAAATTCATAAGAATTCAACCGTAACTCCACATGAAACAAATTATATATGAAAAATGATCAGAAAAATCCAATCAATCCATCTGTACGATTCTCATGCATGACAAAGCAACTTAACCTAGCTGTATAGATGAAAACATGATAATGCACTTTATGAATTCATAGTTTGAATTTGAATTTGAACCTTTGGTTCAAATAAACTCAAACCCTTCTCTTGATAGCTGCATTAGCTCAAATCACATCATATTGCCATGTCACATTCATGCATCATATTGTCGCTTTGCATTGATTGTGTTTCCTCTCTATTGCCGGTAACCGTTCCCCCTGCGTAGACGTGGTTCTGACGATGAGTTCAATGACACCAATGAAGAGCTATACTATCTTCGGAAGTGTCAGGCAAACAAAACCCCCTTGTTCATTCTGATACAATCCCACTCTCTCGCTCTTGCTCTCTTTACTGCATTAGGACAACAACATTTCAACTATTACATGTTGCGTTAACTGAACCCCTTTCCTCTGCATGACCTGTCATTGCCACAGTAAAATAGATGAAACCCACTAGCATGAGTAGGATTTTTTGAGCCCTGATGTGCCTAATCATTCATGCTTGTTTGTCATGCCTGCTATTGCATAGAGTTGTGTCAGGTCTAATTCATCGGGGGTGATTTGGAAAGTTGTGAACATGTCCTACTGTTGAGAGCTAAGTGTGTGAACACGATTTGGTAAAGGTAGCGATGAGAGGCCATGTAGGAGTACATGGTGGGTTGTCTCATTGAAGCCATCCTTAGGAACTGAGTTCTGTGTTTGTGATCCATGAACAGTTACTACCACACATTGGGCTTCGGGCGCTCCAAGCTCTCTCGACTTATTAATCAACCTGATCTCTGTCCAGGAGTTGGAACTAGTTTCTGGTGTTTGTAGGTAGTGTTAGTAGTCTACCAGGTGGCACCCGGTACAGGTGGGCTTGGGACAGACTAGGCACAGTGGCCCGGTGTACCAAGTGGCACTCGGATTGTGGGCTTGGGAACCCTCCTCACATCGTTTGGGGCCGTGAGCAACACCCCAGCTGGATCTCCTTGCGGGTGGAACCCGAATAGGCGATAAACCTGGACTAGAGACTTGTTGGTTAGTCAGGTCGTGGCCGACTCCCTCGCCAGGCTTCCGCTTGAGGATTGCCGAGATACACGATGTGTACATGGTGGTAAGTGGCGAGAGTGTGTGTGAAGAAGTACACCCCTGTAGGGTTATCATTATCTATTCGAATAGCCGGATTCCTCGGATATGGAAACTTGGACCCCTTGCATAGTTCATAGACAAGTGAAAGTGGATACTCTAAAATGCGCAAGATAAGCGTGAGTGCTATGGATGGCATTCTCGTAGGGAGACGGGAGCGGATCCATAGTGGTGTATTGATATGGTGAATATGTGGACTCGTGTGCGCCACCTCAAAGAGTTACTTGCAGTCGTAGTTCAGGATAGCCACCGAGTCAAAGCCAGCTTGCTGCAGTTAAACTCCACCACCCCTCTGATGATACCGATGCATATGCAGTTCGTTCTGATGTAAGTCTTGTTGGGTACATTTGTACTCACGTTTTCTTAATTTATGTTTTGCAGAGAGAGTTCAGTCTCACTAGTAGTATCACGTGGACTTCGAAGTTTAGCTTGTTACCTCAGCTACAATATTGTACCCTTGGGAGGGTCTTGTAGATAGTCAGGCTTCTCAGCCTTTTTCATTTGTAGTTGTCTGTACTCAGACAAGTTATCCTTCCGCATGTGCTTGTTGCTTGTATGCTCTGTATGTTGGGTCATGAGACCCATGTTTGTAATTCTTGGCTCTTCAGAGCCTAATGAATAAATACTTTGAGTCGTAGAGTTTTGTTGTGATGCCATGTTGTATTACACATATCGAGCATATTGTGTGTATGATTGAAATGCTTGGTATGTGTGGGATCCGACAACCTAGTTGTTTATCCTTGGTAGCCTCTCTTATGGGGAAATGTAGTCTTGTGCTTCCATGAGCCATAGTAGTCCGCTACAGCCCAGTTCACCGGAGTCCTGCTAGCCCAGCACTACTGCTCCAAAACACTTAGACTGGCCGGCATGTGATTCACTTCGTTCCTGTGTCTGTCCCTTCGGGGAAATGTCACGCGGTGACATCCGGAGTCCTGTTAGCCCAGCTGCTACAGCCCAGATTCACACGCCGCTGACCGACATGCTCGATGTTGATTCATGTATGCCTGTCCCCATAAGTTAGTGCCACTTTGGGTTCATGACTAGTCATGTGGCCCGGGTTCTCTGTCATATGGATGCTAGCGACACTATCATATACGTGAGCCAGAAGGCGCAAACGGTCCCGGGCCATGGTAAGGCGACACCTGTGGGGATACCGTGCGTGAGGCCGCAAAGTGATATGAGGTGTTACAGGCTAGATCGGTGTGACTTAGAACCGGGTTCTGGCAAAAATAATTACTTTTGATACATCGTTCATTGAAACTCTCTATACCAACCTAAGGCAATTCACAAACGATCGTTTGACGGAGTTTGAGAGAATGACATACTCGGGCTAGAATGGATGATGTGGACTACCTTGTTGAAGAAAATGTGATGGATGATTTGCTTATCATCGGAAATGGATGGAAAGGGTAGTCCATAGTAGGATGACACAATGGCGGTGCAAGCTGGGAACAAAATGCAAATGCTGGGAATGATTCTAGTAACTGGGGAGAAACCCAACAGTAGAGAGAGATTCCATTGTTTGATAGGTTATGGCATAATCAAAGAAACTGAGAATGGATCCCAATTAATGCCGACGATAAATCCTAGTGCTTGCGCGTGCTTTCAAGAACTTGACCATTTCTGTATTCATCCAGGTTTTATCAATATCCGTGTCAAGGATCCTGGCAACACAACATGCTACCATGATGAACAATGGTGGGAGATGCAGATGCAAAGAAAGATAACACTTTCTCAGATTTCACCTTAGCGAGGCTAAGGGATCAAAATCTGGATGATCGGCCGAGAGACATTTAGCACTCTGCTTCTAATGTTCTCCTTGATGTATCCAGGACATCAAGTAAAAGGTCGGACTTCGGAAACTCAAAAATCCATAAGGAACTACTATTGGAATAAATTCTACGAGATCCTTATGGGGAGGTGGCCAACTTCTTCAAACAAGATACTACAATAATACGCCTTCCGGCTAGGTGTGTTGGCCACGACATCCACGTTACCGGGTTACCGAGAGACCAATATTATAATTCTTGGGACACGTTCCAACCATCATATTTGCCTGAGATTCAGATCTGGTTGGTGTCGGGATATTCCAGACTCATCGAATCTAGAAAGAAAAGTGAAAGTTTGCAACACAAATCGATGAGATGACGTTGTGAGATTCTCGGACAATGAACTACGATAGCAAGCTTCAGAACATGAGCTGGTCCTGCTAAACACATGTGAACATGCTGTCCTAGACAAGCATGGCCACATAGTAGTCTTATAATAAAACACTACCGAGTTCAGGTTGGGAACCATCATCAAGGATAACGAAGTCCTAACATAAGTCATGACTAGCTCTTATGAAGGAACTCCTTCTCCTTGAACAAATCAATTAGTGGCTTGGTGTGATAGGGATACGTATGGAGTGAAGATGATCAGTCTATCAGACCATAGAATACTTCGCACATGCATGACTAACTTGGGATGATTCCAGAGGAGGTAAAACAAACTTTATCGAATTCACGGTGGCAACTTGCATCAAATGCACATGAATTAGAGGAAGTCACTCCTTTCATCCGAACATATGCTCCATGAGCGGAACACGAAGATAATGCTTATAAAGTTTCCACCACTAGTGTAATGTTCAACCAAATCATGGAGGAGACAAAGATGTTGTCGATGGGCTCAACAACAATTCATCCAGGTTTCCATATCACTGGACTTCCACCATTATGTGAACAATGTGATAGTATTGGTCAGACCAAAAGATGTAATGGTGTATGCTCAAGGGATCAACCACAAGTAAGACAACATTACGAACATCGTTGGTTCTGATTTGGGTTGACGATAGCCCATTCTCAAGTCAAAGATTGGTTAAGACAATAGCACCGATAGTTGATCACGAGGATCAATCGATGAAGATGTCATCTTTCTTCAACACACACACACACACAAAGATATCCCTTAACATGAACTAAGTCAGACAAGCTTTTATCTTCCAACTCTCCAAGTTATTGTTTATCTTAACCAACTAGCTCAGGGGTATCCAACACAAATTCTTGGAGAATGGGTAGTTTGGAGGAAAACCAGCATGATCACAAACTCAACATAGCGGTCAGGTGACAACCTGGTAATACTTCCGAGAAGATATTCGGAACATCACGAACCACCGATATGTTACTATGCTCGAGAACAATCTTGCTTTTCAGAGCAAGAGGATATGAATAAATAAGCAAGGGATTGAATAATCCTAACTCATTGATCAAAGAGTGCACCGGAAATAAGGACTAGGTAGCACAATCTATCTTAGAATGATGAGTCAATAACCAACACGTTAAGAATGAGAATATTGTACATTTACTACCAAGCAACTAGTTGCTAGGAGTATTGATTTGACACATCACGGTTCACTTGCTGGTATTCCGGTTGCAACAAGACGGAACCGAGGAGAGAATGATGATGGTGAGAAGTATCACTGCATCAAGAATTCATAAGAGTTGGTGCAATTATCATGACATTCCTGACATCAAGAGGGAAATACTTCAGGGTAGAGCAGAATCAAAAGCTGGATTGGCATTTGATCTGCGGAATACAACTGCTTTGACCCAATTCTAGATGTGGATGAGGTACTGGAGTTTGTTTCTCCTAGTCATTCTGGAATAAAATGGCTTGACGAACCACAAGAGTAATAGGCATCGATAACACGAGTGCACGACTACTCCTGACTACAAATTGATAGACAGGGATTAGGATGCAACTAAAGAGGGACAACCCAAAGGAACATATGTTTTTTCTGAGTTGTGGATGCAAAGATTAATATGTCGAGCGAAGCTCAACATATCTTCCGGATAACCCAAGCGGAAAGGGGTAGAACTGGCAAATTCACAATATAGAATGGAGAACTCATCAAGAGCACTCTGGTCTTGACCTTTTGGTTTAAAAGAACTCCTGCCAAGAATGGTTCATGGTAGTTGGAAGAAGGATGTACCATGAACCTCAAGGACTATTGCAAAGGTTACTAATATCCTAAAGGAACTAGCAACACTATCAAACATGAGGTAAGTAGGGTGAATCTCGGGTTCAAGAACCCATGAATAGAATACCTACTACTACATGGCATCACGGGATGCTTTCGAGAATAATGGCCAGAATCACACACTAGGGATACAAAACATGGCTAGATCACTAGGTGACCCCCTAAAACACCTAGGGTCATAATAATAGCTCCAACCTATAAATCGAGGCAATAGAGTACCTCAATGCACCGGTTAGTGTGCTTATTCTGACCAAAGGAACATCGAAAATGGGAAGAAGGAATTTACAAGTGCATCAGACTGTTTAGAAAATCTGGGATGACTCGGACAGCATAACGGCTATAAATACTCAAAAGATTTGAGACATCCTGCAAAATGGTGGCATAACCACTCAACATCAAAATATCAAAGTTCTGAGGCCAGCTATGACATAAGGAAGTAGTAGGAACTGAACTGAGGCTTAAACTCAACAATCCTAGGCAACTACGGTTTAGTAACACGCCATCCTGAGAGATAGAAGAGAATCCTTGTTCTTAACCCCCATAGAAAATAAGAGGTTGACTCAGAGCAGAAGGGCATAAGGTAAAGGAGTAAAAAGAGCCTTACGTTCCAATCCACAATCAATTCCCTTATATAACTAAAGCATTTCTAGACTCAACTTCGACCATCTTGGCTTGGTAATCCTACAGGAAGTCAGGCTGTGATACCAATGCTGTCAGGACCCCGATTCCAAGTCACATCGATCTAGCCGGTAACACCTCATATCACTTTGCGGCCTCACGCACGGTATTCACACGGGTGTCCCCTTACCATGGCCCGGGACCGTTTGCGCCTTTTGGCTCACGTATATGATAGTGTCGCTAGCATCCATATGACAGAGAAGCTGGGCAGACATGGCTAGTCATGAACCCAAAGCGGCACTAACCTACGGGGACAGGCATACATGAATCACATCGAGCATGTCGGTCAGCAGCGTGTGAATCCGGGCTGTAGGACCGGGCTAACAGGACTCCGGGAACCCGGGCTGTAGCAGGCTAGGCAGGACTCTGGATGTCACCGCGTGACATTTCCCTGAAGGGACAGAAACAGGAACGAAGTGAAACACATGTTGGCTAGTCAGGTGTCCTGAGCAGTAGTGCTAGGCTAATAGGACTCCGGTGAATTGGGCTGTAGCGGACTACTATGGCTCATGGAAGCACTAGACTACATTTCCCCATAAGAGAGGCTGCCAAGGATAAACAACTAGATTGTCGGATCCCACACATACCAAGCATTTCAATCATACACACAATATGCTCGATATGTGTAAATACAACATGGCATCACAACATAACTCTACGACTCAAGTATTTATTCATTAGGCTCCGAGGATCCAAGTATTACAAACATGGGTCTCATGACCCCAACATACAGAGCATACAAGCAATGAGCACATGCGGAAGCTTAACTTGTCTGAGTACAGACAACTACAAATGAACAAGGCTGAGAAGCCTGACTATCTACCAGATCCTGCCGTGGGCACAAGATCGTAGCTGAGGTACCAAGCTAAACATCGAAGTCCACACGGAACTACTAGCAAGACTGACGTCTCTCTGCAAAACATAACATAGGCAAACGTGAGTACAAATGTACCTAGCAAGACTTACATCAGAACTATCTACATATGCATCGGTATCACTAAAGCGGGTTGTGGAGTTTAACTGCAGCAAGCCAGCTTTGACTCAGTTGCTATCCTGAACTATGACTGCAAGTAACTCTTTGAGGTGCCGCGCGTGAGTCCACATATTCACCATATCAATACACCACTATGGATCCGCTCCCGTCTTCCCACGAGAACGCCATCCATAGCACTCACACTTATCTTGCGCATTTTAGAGTATCCACTTTCACTTGTCTATGAACTGTATAGGCAACCAAGCAGTCCTTTACCGCGGACACGGCTATTTGAATAGATGATGCTAACCCTGCATGGGTGTACTTCTTCACACACGCTCTCACCACATACCGCCGTTTACACGACATGTACTCGGCAACCTTCAAGCGGAAGCCCAATGAGGGTGTCGGACACGGCCTACCTAAACACTCAAGTCTCTAGTCCAGGTTTATCTCCTATCCAGGTTCCATCCGCAGGGAGTCCGGCCGAGGTTTCCACATACGGCCCCGAACGATGTGAACAGGGTTCCCGAGACACCAAACGGGTGACTCGGTACATCGTGCCACGGTGTATCTACCGCATCATAGCCCACCCCTAGGGTCAGCGCTACGCACGGCCGCCAACACATAACCTACAAACACCAGAAACTAGTTCCAACTCCTGAACAGAGTACTAGGGTGATTAAGAAGCCGAGAGGGTCCATTGGTTTCGGGCCCAATGTATGGTAGTAACTGATTCTTGAATCACACATACAAATCTCAGTTCTTAAGGACGGCCTCAATGAAACAACCCACCATGTACTCCTACATGGCCTCTCATCGATACCTTTACCAAATCGTGTTCACACACTTAGCTCACACAGAGTAGGACATGTTCATCGCCATACCAATTCATCCCCGATGATTCAGACCTGACTCAACTCTAAGCAGTAGCAGGCATGACAAACAAGCATGAATGAGTAGGCACATCAGGGCTCAAACAACTCCTACTCATGCTAGTGGGTTTCATCTATTTACTATGGCAATGACAGGTCATGCAGAGGAAAGGGGTTCAACTACCGCAGCATGTAACAGTTGAATCATTGTTGTCCTAATGCAGTAAAAGAGAGCAGGAGCGAGAGAGTGGGATTGTATCAGAATGAACAAGGGGTTTTTGCTTGCCTAGCACTTCTGAAGATAGTATAGCTCTTCATCAGTGTCATCGATCACGTCGTCGGAAACACCGTCTATTGAGAGGGGATGGTTACCGGCAAACAGAGAAGGACACAATCAATGCAATGCAACAATATGATGCATGATCATGACATGGCAATATGCTTGTGTTTGAGCTAATGCAACTAGAGTCCAGATTAGATGAAGTTGGTTTGAACCCAAGGTTCAAATTCAAACTTCATATGTGAATAAAAAAATGCCACTTACATTGTTTGTCCTAAACAGTGATGTTAACTTGCTCAAACATGCATGAACATGGCATAAACAGATTCTTCATATTTTTCTGATCATTTTTCATATATAACTTATTTCCATTGGAGTTATAGATTATTTTCTACAATTATTCAAAGTTTTGGATATTTTCTGAAATAAATAAATCATTTAAGATTTATTTAAATTCCATAACAGGATTACTGCGTCAGCCTGACATCGTTATGACGTCAGCAGGTCAACGGGGCATGGTCCAGGTCAAACCTGACCAATGGGTCCCGCGTGTCAATGTCTAACTAAACTAACATAGTTTAATTAGCACTAACCTAGGTTAAACTAATTAAATTTAAACCTAGACTAGATTAATTAGCCGGGCGGGGCCCGCATGTCAAAGACCTAGGGGAGTCAAATCCCCTGGTCAACCGGGGCTAAACCACCGACGGTCAAAGCGGTCAACCTGCCGGCATTTAGCCAACGGCGACCAACCAGAGCTGCGGCGGCTCGCCGGAGTGGCGCTTGGGGCAGCAGTTGGGTGCGCTGAGGGCACCAGCAGGGAGCCCGTGCTCCCGCGCATCCAGGGGAGGCAGCAGCATGTTGTGGGGAGCCCGGAGTCAACGACGGCGAGCACTTGGGCAGCGGCCGGAGCTCGGCTGTGCACAGGGGCGCGGCTGCAGCGGGCAAAAGCGCGAACTAAAGCGCGGGCAAGGCTATACGCGGTGTGGCGGGCGTGTTTGGCACATTGGCGCAACCAAATGGTCGCCGGAGCAACGCCCACGACGAGCTCTTGCGGCGGAGTGTCTCAGCTCCGGTGGAGGAGGTGGTTAGAGGGCGCAAACAAAGCAAAGAAGAGGGGGAGGCGGCGTAGATGCTCACAGCGGTTGCGACGGCCGTCGAAGCGGGCTCATGGGAGGTTGGAGCTGAGCAGGGCGGTGAGGTCGATCTCGGCGGACCGAGGTTTAAGAAGACGGCGTGGTCGGTGTTCGAGGGCGTCCGGTGGGGCATGGCTCGGTGAGGGGGTCTAGGACGACGTCGCGGAGCTCGTGGACCAGTCGGGGAAGCGAGGGCGGGCCGATGGCTACGAGGGCGACGAAGGGCAGCGACGGTGCCGCTCGGCCAGTGAGAGAGAGGGAGCCAGTGGAGGGGAGAGGCTGCGGTGTGTGTGAGAGAGAGAGGTCAGGGGGGTGCGTGGCGTCGTCTAGAGCCGTGCAGAGGGAGCAGGCAGGCTGGCGGTGGCATGCGGTGGCCGTGTGCGCGTCAGGCACGTGCTGTGCGTCCGACTGGCGGGAGGAAGAAGACCTCCCTGCCCCTGGTGGGCTGGGCAAGCCAGATGGGCTGCCAGGTGAGCGCTAGGTGATACCAAAGCTGTCAGGACCCCGATTCTAGGTCACACCGATCTAGCCTATAACACCTCATATCACTTTGCGGCCTCACGCACGGTATCCCCACGGGTGTCGCCTTACCATGGCTCGGGACCGTTTGCGCCTTTTGGCTCACGTATATGATAGTGTCGCTAGCATCCATATGACAGAGAACCCGGGCCGACATAACTAGTCGTGAACCCAAAGTGGCACTAACTTACGGGGACAGGCATACATGAATCAACATCGAGCATGTCGGTCAGCAGTGTGTGAATCCGGGCTGTAGCAGCTGGGCTAACAGGACTCCAGATGTCACCGTGTGACATTTCCCCGAAGGGACAGACACAGGAACGAAGTGAATCACATGCTGGCTAGTCTACGTGTTCCAGAGCAGTAGTGATGGGCTAGCAGGACTTCGGTGAACCGGCCTGTAGCGGACTACTATGGCTCATGGAAGCACAAGACTACATTTCCCCATTAGAGAGGCTACCAAGGATAAACAACTAGGTTGTCGGATCCCACACATACCAAGCATTTCAATCATCCACACAATATGCTCGATATGTGTAATACAACATGGCATCACAACAAAACTCTACGACTCAAAGTATTTATTCATTAGGCTCCGGAGAGCCAAGAATTACAAACATGGGTCTCATGACCCAACATACAGAGCATACAAGAAAAAAGCACATGCGAAAGGATAACTTGTCTGAGTACAGACAACTACAGATGAAAAAGGCTGAGAAGCCTGACTATCTACAAGACCCTCCCAAGGGTACAAGATCATAGCTGAGGTAACAAGCTAAACTTCGAAGTCCACGTGATACTACTAGTGAGACTGAACTCTCTCTGCAAAACATAAATTAAGAAAACATGAGTACAAATGTACCCAACAAGACTTACATCAGAACTAACTACACATGCATCGGTATCATCAAAGGGGTGGTGGAGTTTAACTGCAGCAAGCTGGCTTTGACTCGGTGGCTATCCTGAACTACGACTGCAAGTAACTCTTTGAGGTGGCGCACACGAGTCCACATATTCACCATATCAATACACCACTATGGATCCGCTCCCGTCTCCCTACGAGAACGCCATCCATAGCACTCACGCTTATCTTGCGCATTTTAGAGTATCCACTTTCACTTGTCTATGAACTATGCAAAGGGTCCAAGTTTCCATATCCGAGGAATCCGGCGATTCGAATAGATAATGATAACCCTGCAGGGGTGTACTTCTTCACACACGCTCTCGCCACTTACCACCATGTACACATCGTGTATCTCGGCAACCTTCAAGCAGAAGCCTGGCAAGGGAGTCGGCCACGACCTGACTAACCAACAAGTCTCTAGTCCAGGTTTATCGCCTATTCGGGTTCCATCCGCAAGGAGAACCGGCCGGGGTGTCGCTCACGGCCCCATACATTGTGAGCAGGGTTCCCAAGCCCACCATCCGGGTGCCACTTGGTACACCGGGCCACTGTGCCTAGTCTGTCCCAAGCCCACCTATACCGCGTGCCACCTGGTAGACTACTAACACTTCCTACAAACACCAGAAACTAGTTGCAACTCCTGGACAGAGATCAGGTTGATTAATAAGTCGAGAGAGCTTGGAGCGCCCGGAGCCCAATGTGTGGTAGTAACTATTCATGTATCACAAACACAAAACTCGGTTCCTAAGGATGGCTGCAATGAGACAACCCACCATGTATTCCTACATGCCCTCTCACCGCTACCTTTACCAAATCATGTTCACACACTTAGCTCTCAACAGTAGGACATGTTCACAACTTTCCAATTCACCCCCGATGAATCAGACCTGACACAACTCTAAGCAATAGCAGGCATGACAAACAAGCATGAATGAGTAGGCACATTAGGGCTCAAACAAATCCTACTCATGCTAGTGGGTTTCATCTATTTACTATGGAAATGACAGGTCATGCAGAGGAAAGGGTTTCAGCTAACGCAGCATGTAACAGTTGAAATGTTGTTGTCCTAATGCAGTAAGAGAGAGAGCAGGAGCGAGGGAGTGGGATTTTATCAGAATGAACAAGGGGGTTTTGCTTGCCTGACACTTCCGAAGATAGTATAGCTCTTCATTGGTGTCATTGAACTCATCGTCGGAACCACGTCTACGCAGGGGGAACGATTACCGGCAACAGAGAGGAAACACAATCAATGCAAAGTGACAATATGATGCATGAATGTGACATGGCAATATGATGTGATTTGAGCTAATGCAGCTATCAAGAGAAGGGTTTGAGTTGATTTAAACCAAAGGTTCAAATTCAAACTATGAATTTATAAAGTGCATTATCATGTTTTCATCCGTACAGCTAGGTTAAGTTGCTTTGTCATGCATGAGAATGCTACAGATGGATAGATTGGATTTTTCTGATCATTTTTCATATATAATTTGTTTCATTTGGAGTTACGGTTGAATTCTTATGAATTTTAGAAGTTTAGGCAAATTTCTGAAAATAAATAAATCATTTAGATTTATTTAAATTCCAGAAATAGTTTACTTTGTCAGCATGACGTCATTGTGACGTCATCAAGTCAACAGGGTTGGTCCAGGTCAAACCTGACCAGTCGGTCCCGCTGGTAAGTGAATCAGGGATGGTTAGGGTCGCAGACAGGTGGGACCGGTCAAACGCCACGTGAGCAAAGTCAATGCTGACGCGTGGGTCCACTGGATTAGATTAACTCTAACTAATTTGGTTAGCCGGTTAATTGAACCTGTGGGGTCCGGCTGTCAATGTCTGGGGGATAACTAAACAAGGTAATTAAGCCCTAATGGCATGGTTAGCCAGCGGCTAATCGCCGGCGACCACAGGCCACGCCGGAGGCGTCGGGTTTGCTCCTCCGGTGACCAAACGAGTGGCGGAGGGGCTCTGTGTGGAGCTGGTGCTCATCCGCATCCAACAGAGCAAGCAACAGTGGCTGTGGTGGTCTATAGCGCTGACGGCGTCGAGCTTTGCGGCGGCCGGAGCTCGGCAAGGTCGGGTTCGGCGCTACTGTGCACGGCAGGGCGAACAGGTGGCTGCACTCGGCTCCTGGGAGCATGCTAAGCGCGCGACGGTGCTCGGACGCAAGCTGAGGCTTCTGGTGGTGCGGCGGCGATGAGACATGGCGGAAGGGAGCTTCTGCATCCGTGCAACTACGGCCTAGAGGACGCGGGCGAACATGGGAGTAGGGGGAAAAGAAGCAGCGGCTCACCGTGGGTCTGCTGGTGCTACTGGCAAGGCAGGGGAAGCACGGGGTCCGGCGAATCGACGGCGCAGATCACCAGCACCCGAGGTCGAGGACGGCGGCGTTGGCGGGAAAGAAGGCCGTCCAGGCTTGCGTTCTTCTGCTTGGAGGCGCGAGGCGTCGCGGTGGAGTTGATGGGCATGTCGGCGGGGGGTGCGGTGGCCGGTGGCCCCGGCTACGGTGATCGGTGGCGACGGCAATGCTCGGGTGTGCGCGTGAGAGAGAGAGACAGAGTGGAGGAGGAGCACGGGGAGAGTGAGGGAGTGGGCCAGGGAGCTGTGTCGCTTCTCGAGGGCGTCGGGGGAAAGGAGAGCTCGCCAGCGCGAAGCAGGAGCTGGCGCAGCCAGCGTCGTGCTCTGGTTCGCCTCTGCCTACTGCCAGAGGTAGAAGACGGTCATGCCCCTGTGGGCTGGGCCTCTACAGTGCTGGGTTGGCCTCTCTGGTGGCTGCACAGGTGAGGCCAGGTAAGCTCTCCCTCTCTTCTGTTTTCTAATTATTTGCCTCTATTTTGAGCTTAGGAAAAATACCAAGGCATTTCCTAAAATCCTGAAAATATTCATGGACACTTGTTGAATTATTTTAGTGGCCCAATAATAGTTCCAACATTATTTGAACATTTAAATTATTTATAGTATTTAAATGCCCAAAGTCAAATACAATAAGATTTAATTTAGTGACCAAAATATTCCTACAAATGTTCATTATTATTGGATTGGCGCAAAAGCCTTGCCAAAAATATCAAACAGTTAATAAGAATATTTTGAGAAGCATTGAATGCAATTTTCCAGGGTTCTTTGCCCTTCTTGAATTATAATTTGAGGCTTCCAAATTTCCTCAATTCAAGTTTCAAAAATTTAAACATGACGCAAGCAAGATGCAAACACTAGGCAGCACCAGAAGCTAGGGATGTGACAACTCGCCCCCACTAAACAAGAATCTCGTCCCGAGATTCAAGACATGAGTTAAGAAGAGAGAGGGGGCACGTAGCTGACACAGTCTCCATGATCCAATGCTTCATATTGATCTTGACGTCTTTGCTTTCGAGATCTTGATCCAACACGATGACTACAGAAGGGAACTCTACAGAAAACGATCTCCTCGAAGATCGAGCACTCAAGATCAACTCATAGAGTGAGACATTGAGGCATCTCTTGAATTGGAACACAAAATATACATCAAGAGGGATGGATAGTAACAGATGATGAAGTTCGATTTGGTAGGCAACAATTCCACACTAAAGTAGATGGTGGATGCGTTTCAATGTAGCGAGGACTGAATTTCCATCATTCCATAACGGGACACCTTAGAAGAGGTGACTCGTAGAATTATTTCCTTAAGTGGCAAAAGAATTACTTTTGATACTGAGATCATTGGAAATCTTTATACCAGCCTAAGGCAATCACAAATGATCATTTCAAGGAGTTCAAAAGAATGACATACTCAGACCAGAATGGATGATGTGGACTACCTTGTTGAAGACAACGCAATGAGTGATTTTTGCTTATCATTAGAGATGGATGGACCCATGGTAAGCCCACTTTAAAGATAATCCTGAGTAGTAATTACCGAGAGGGCAACCCATGGTAAGATTGGCACAATGGGGTGCAAGCTAGGAACAAAATGCAAATGGTGGGAATGTTCCAACCATCATATCCGCCTGAGATTCAGATCTGGTTAGAAACAGGATACTTCAGACACAACATGTCTGAAAAGAAGAGTTGCAACACAAATCCATGAGATCATGCTGCGAGATTCTCGGGAGATGAACTACAATAGCAAGATCCCAAGACATGAGTGGGTTATGCTACTCGCATGTGAACACGCTGTCCCAGAAAACATGACCACATAGTAGTCTTATAATAAAATACTACCGGGTTCAGGTGGGGAACCATCATTGAGGATATCGAAGTCTTGTGCACTTAAATTAGACTTCTTTACCTAGAACAAGTCAATTAGTGGCTTGGTGTGCTACGGAATCCATATGGAGTGGAGGTAATTAATCTACCAAACCATAGTATACTTTGCACATGCATGGCTGACTTGGGACGATTCCAAAGGAAGCAAAACTAACTTTCTCAAATTCACGTCGGCAACTTGCATCGAATGCACATGAATGGTAGGAAGTCACTTCTTTCATCCAAACATTTACTTCATGAACGGGGCATGAATAAAATGCTTACACAAGTTTCCAACACTAGCTGAATGTTCAACATGAATCATGGAGGAGACAAGATGCTGCTGATGGGCTCAACAACAACTCATCGGAATTCCCATATCATTGGACTTCCACCATTATGTGAACATGCTGATAGTATTGGTCAGACCAAAAGATGTAATGGTGTTTGCTTGAGGAATCAACCACAAGTAAGACAACATTACGAATATCATTGGTTCTAACTTGATTTGATGATAGCCCACACTCAAATCATGGTTTGGACAAGACAACAGGTTCAACAACTGATCACGGGGATCAGTCGATGAAGATATCATCTTTCTTCAACACACACACACACACAAGGATATCCCTTAGTGATGAACTAAGTCGGACAAGCTTCCATCTTCCAACTCTCCAAGTTGTTGTTTAGCTTAACCAACTAGCTCGGGGGTATCCAACACAGATTCTTGGAGAATGGATGGTTTAGAGAAAAACCAACATGATCGCAAACTCAACATAGCAATCAGGGAACCACCTGGTAATACTTCTGAGAAGATATTCGGAAAATCACGAACCACCGATATGTTATTAAGATCGAGAACAATCTTGCTTTCGAGGGCAAGATGATATGACCAAATAAGAAAGGGATTGATATAATCCTAACTCTTGATCGAAGAGTGCACCAAGAAATATGGACTAGGTAGCATGATCAATCTTAGGATGATGATCTGATAACCAGTAGGCTAAGAAGGAGAGTATTTTCCATTAACTACAAAGCAACGAGGTTGCTAGGAGTATTGATTTCACACATCATAGTTCACTTGTCGGCATTCCGGTTGCAACAACACGGAACTGAGGAATGAATAATGATGGCGAGAAGTATCATTGCATCAGGGATTCACAAGAGATGGTGCAATTCTCATGACATTCCTGACATAAAGAGGGTAATACTCCAGGTAAAACAGAACAAAAGCTGGATTGGCATTTTGATCTGCGGAATACCACTACTTTGACCAGTCCAAGAAATGGATGAGGTACTGGAGTTTGTTTCTCCTAGTCATTCTGGAATAGGATGGCTTGATAGACCACAAGTATAATAGGCATCGGTGAACGAATGCACACATACTCTTGACTATCAAATTACAGACGGAGGTCAAAATACAATTAAAGAGGAACAACCCAAAGGGACATATATCTTTCTGAGTTGTGGATGCATAGATTTATGTCGGGCAAAGCTCCGCATTTCTTCCGGATAACCCATGCAGAACGGTAGAACTGGCAAATTCACAATATAATGGAGAACTCATCAAAAGCACTCTGGTTGTAATCTTTTGGTTCAAAAGAACTTCTGCCATAAGAAGTTCATGGTATTTGGAAGAAGGAAATACCATGGATCTCGAGGACTAACGCAAAGGTTACTAATATCCTAAAGGAACGAGCAAACACTATCAACATGAGGTAAGTAGAGTGAATCTTGGGTCCAAGGACCCGGAAATATGATACCTACTAACTAAATAACATCACGAGATGCTTTCGAGAATGGTGGCCATAATCATCACACTGGGAACACCAAACAGGGCTAGATTACTAACTCTAAGATACCCTAGTGTCATAATAATAACTCCAACATATATGTCGAGGCAATAGAGTACCCCAACTCATCGATTAGTGTGCTTAATCTGGCCCAAAAGGACATCGGAAATGGGAAGAAGGGACTTGCAATTGCATCAAACTATTTAGAAACCTGGGACGACTCGGACAGCATAACAGCTGTAAATGCTCAAAATGATTTGAGACATCCTGCAAAATGGTGGCATAACCACTTAACATCACAATATCATAGTTCCGAGACCAACTATGAACATATGGAAGTAGTAGGAACTGAACTGAGGCTTGAACTCAACAATCCTAGGCAACTACGGTTTAGTAACACGTCATCCTGAGAGATAGAAGAGAAGCCTAGTTCTTAACCCCGTAGAAAAGAAGAGGTTGACTCAGAGTAGAAGAGCATAAGGTAAAGGAGTAAAAAGAGCCTTACGTTCCCATCCACAATCAATTCCCTTATATAAATAAAGCATTTCTAGACTCAACTTCGACCAGTTTGGATTTGTAATCCTACAGGCAGTCAGGCTCTGATACCAAAGCTGTCAGGACCCCGATTCCAAGTCACATCGATCTAGCCGGTAACACCTCATATCACTTTGCGGCCTCACGCACGGTATTCCCACGGATGTCGCCTTACCATGGCCCGGGACTGTTTGCGCCTTTTGGCTCACGTATATGATAGTGTCGCTAGCATCCATATGACAGAGAACCCGGGCCGACATGACTAGTCATGAACCCAAAGTGGCAATAACTTACGGGGACAGGCATACATGAATCAACATCGAGCATGTCGGTCAGCAGCGTGTGAATCCGGGCTGTAGCACTGGGCTAACAGGACTCCGGGAACCCGGGCTGTAGCAGGCTAGGCAGGACTCCAGATGTCACCGCGTGACATTTCCCCGAAGGGATAGACACAGGAACGCAGTGAATCACATGTCGGCCAGTCAAGTGTTCCGGAGCAGTAGTGCTGGGCTAGCAGGACTCCGGTGAACTGGGCTGTAGCAGACTACTATGGCTCATGGAAGCACAAGACTACATTTCCCCATAAGAGAGGCTACCAAGGATAAACAACTAGGTTGTCGGATCCCACACATACTAAGCATTTCAAGCATTCACACAATATGCTCGATATGTGTAAATACAACATGGCATCACAACAAGACTCTACGACTCAAAGTATTTATTCATTAGGCTCCAAGGAGCCAAGCATTACAAACATGGTTCTCATGACCCCAACATATAGAGCATACCAGACCAAGCACATGCGGAAGCTTAACATGTCTGAGTACAGACATCACAAATGAAAAAGGCTGAGAAGCCTGACTATCTACCCGATCCTGCTGAGGGCACAAGATCGTAGCTGAGGTAACAAGCTAAACGTCGAAGTCCACGTGGAACTACTAGCGAGACTGAAGACTCTCTGCAAAAACATAAATTAAGCAAACATGAGTACAAATGTACCCAGCAAGACTTACATCAGAACTAACTACATATGCATCGGTATGAACAAAGGGGTAGTGGAGTTTGACTGTAGCAAGCCAGCTTTGACTCAGTGGCTAACCTGAACTACGACTACAAGCAACTCTTTTGAGGTGGCGCACACGAGTCCACATATTCAGCATATCAATACACCACTACGGATCTGCTCCCATCTCCCTACGAGAACGCCGTCCATTGCACTCACGCTTATCTTGCGAGTTTTAGAGTATCCACTTCAAGTTATCTATGAACTGTATAGGCAACCAAGCAGTCCTTTACCGCGGACATGGCTATTCGAATAGATGATGTTAACCCTGCAGGGGTCTACTTCTTCATACACGCTCTCACCACTTATCGTCGTTTACACGACATGTACTCGGCAACCTTCAAGCGGAAGCCCAACGAGGGTGTCAGCCACGGCCTACCTAAACACTCAAGTCTCTAGTCTAGGTTTATCGCCTATCCAGGTTCCATCCGCAGGGAGTCCGGCCGAGGTTTCCACATACAAACCCAAACGATGTGTACAAGGTTCCCGAGACACCAAACGGGCGACTTGGTACACCGTGCCACGGTGTATCTACCGCATCATAGCCCACCTCTAGGGTCAGCGCTACGCACGGCCGCCAACACATATCCTATATACACCAGAAACTAGTTGCAACTCCTGGACATAGAACTAGGGTGGTTAAGAAGCCGAGAGGGTCCATTGGTTTCGGACCCAATGGATGGTAGTAGCTAGTTCTTAAATCACACATACAGTTCTCGGTGCTTAAGGACGGTTCCAATGAAACAACCTACCATGTACTCCTACATGGCCTCTCATCGATACCTTTACCAAATCATGTTCAACACACTTAGCTCACACACAGTAGGACATGTTCACAGCTTTCCAATTCATCCCCGGTGAATCAGACCTGGCACAACTCTAAGCAATAGCAGGCATGACAAACAAGCATGAATGAGTAGGCACATCAGGGCTCAAACAACTCATACTCATGCTGGTGGGTTTCATCTATTTAATGTGGCAATGACAGGTCATGCAGAGGAAAGGGGGTTCAATTACCGCAGCATGTAACAGTTGAATCGTTGTTGTACTAATGCAGTAAAAGGGAGCAAGGGCGAGAGATAGGGATTGTATCGGAATGAACAAGGGGGTTTTGCTTGCCTGGCACTTATGAAGATAGTATAGCTCTTCATTGGTGTCATCGAACTCATCGTTGAAAACACGTCTATCGAGACGGGACAATCACCGGCAACTGAGAAAGAACACAATCAATGCAATGCCACAATATGATGCATGATCATGACATGGTAATATGCTGTGATTTGAGCTAATGCATCTAGCTATGATTTAAATGAAGTTGGTTTGAATACATGATTCAAATTCCAACTCCATATATGATTACTTAATGCCCTTTATTTCTTTTGTCCAAAACAGAGGACAAACATTGTTCAAACATGCATGATAAATTATTTGATTTGGAGCCACGGTTGAATTACTAAGATTTTTAGAAGTTTTAGCTATTTTCTGAAATAAATAAATTGTTTAGATTTATTTAAAATCCAGAAAAGGGTTTATTGCGTCAGTACTACGTCATGCTGACCTCAGCAGGTCAACTGACACCGTCCAGGTCAAACCTGACCAGTGGGACCCACTGGTCAGTGACTAACCTAACTAACCAAGTTAATTAACATTAATCTAATCCTAACCTAGGTTAGTTAAGGGCCTGGGGCCACATGTCAGTGACACAGAGTTAGTTAGCGAGGTCATTAACCCCTAACAGTGGTGATTAGCACTAACTAAAGATTAAACTATTTTAGTTAGGGACCGGCCCCACATGTCATTGACTCATGCGGGGTCCAGCCGGGGTCAAAGTGGGTCAAACCCACTGGCGACTTGACGCCGGCGAGGCCAGTCGTGGCGGCAAGCCTCGGGTTTGCGTCTCCGGCGACCAAACGGGCGGCGGAGGGCATCTATGTGATGCGGACACATGTCCGCATCGAGTATTGGTGGTGGTTGGGCCTTTGGTGGCCGGAGTAGTCGCCGGCGATGACCTCGGCGGTGGCCGGAGATCGGGTGATCTCGGGGGCGCGGCTACGGCAGACGAGTCGGCACTTTCGAGGCATCTACGGGCCCTACGCGACGTGGCAAGGTCATTGGACAGGACAGCCTAGCCGTTGCGTCGCCGGAGCCATGCTGGCGGAGAGCTCAGGCGGCGGCGCGCGCGGGTGTGCTTGGTGTGGCGACTACAACGAGTGGCGGAGAGAACGGAGATGGGGAGGATGGTCAGTGGCTCAAGGCAGATGCAGTGAAGCAGACGGTGGGCTTGGAGGAGGTCGGAGCTGAGCGGGGCAGTGAGGGGGATCTCTGGCGACGGCAGTCAGGGACGAGCTCGGTGAGGCCAGAGGGGCACGCCCGGTGACGAGTGGCGGTGCGAGGAAGTCGAGGACGTCGTGGCGGAGTTCATGGACCGGTCGGGGGAGCACGGGGGAGGCAGTGGACATGGAAGTAGCGAGCGGCGGTAACTGTGGCGCTCGGGCACGAGAGGGAGAGAGGACCAGAGGAGGGGAGAAGCACACGAGAGAGGTCGAGCGGGTCCGGGCGTCTCCGTGGCGTCGTCTGGGCGTGTCGGGGAAATGGCAGGAAGGAGGATGTGGCTCGGCGCGTGGTCACGCGCGTCGGACACACGCCCTCCTGCCTACTGGCAGGAGGTTGAAGACGGTGCGGTGGCTGGCTGGGCCTAGCACAGTAGTGGGCCGACAGGTAGGCTGTCAGGTAAGTGGCCCAATGGACTTCTCTCTCTCTCTTCTAATTAAATTATGTTTTCTATTTTTCTGTAACTTCTGAGCTTTATTAAAAATACCAAAACGTTTCCAAAAATCCTGAAAATAATTGTGGGCTCTGTTAGGATTATTCCTAATATCCCACACTTGAGTTCAAAATTAATTGAGCACTTAAGATAATATATAGCATTTAAATGCCCAATTGCAAGTAGCGTATGATTTAATTCAGTGACCCTCTGTTGTCCAAGAAAAGTGTGCACCATTTTTGTCATAGGTTCTATACCAAGGCAGAGATGATGAAAATTTTAGAAGGGCATTTTGGGTTCAGTGAAAATGATTTTATTTAGACTGTAGTTGAATTTCATTTGCTGCTAGGGTTTATCAGCCCCCATTTCAAAGTTTCATAAAATTTAGACATGATGCATGGAGGCTAAAGCAAAGGCAGGCAAGGCCTGAACTGGGGCTGACAACTCACCCCCACTAAACAAGAATCTCGTCCCGAGATTCAAGCGTAGGGTAAGATGAAGGGGAAACGCAAACTAACACAATCTTCACGATCCAAGTTGCACTTTGTAAGAGCGTTGATTCGTCAACATCCTTGTCTCGACGTCTTGCTCTGAGAACTCCAACCAACATGGCATCGAGAGGAAAAGGAAAAACTCTAGAAGGATCGATCTTCTCGAAGATCGAACAACCGAGGATCAACTCACGGAATGAGACATTGAAACATCTCTCGAGATGAGACATGAAACATACATCCAGAGGGATGGAGTGTAACAGATGACGAAGGTTCACTAGGTAGACAACAATTCTCGCTTAAGAAGGTGGTGAACGGTTGTCAATGTAGCGAGGAGTTGAGTTTCCATGATAACATAACGAGACATCTTAGAGGATGGTGACTCGCATAAATATTCCCTTGAGTGGCAAAAATAATTACTTTTGATACAAAGATCATTGAAACTCTCTATGCCAGCCTAAGGAAATTCTGAATCGATCGTCTGGAAGAGTTCGAAGGAGTGGCATACTCAGACTAGGATGGATGATGTGGACTACCTTGTTGAAGACAACGCAATGGATGATTTTTGCTTATCATCGAAAATGGATGGGACCCGTGGTAGGACCACTTTGAAGATGATCCTGATCAGTAATTACTGAGAAGGGTAGTCCGTAGTAGGATGACACAATGGCGGTGCAAGCTTGGAACAAAATGCAAATGCTGGGAATGATTCTAGTAACTGGGGAGAAACCCAATAGTAGAGAGAGATTCCACTGTGAAAGGTTATGGCATAATTGAAGAAACTGAGAACGGATCCCAATTAATGCCGATGATAAATCCTAGTGCTTGCGCGTGCTCTCAAGAACTTGAGCATTTCCGAATTCATCAAGGTTTTACCAATATCCGTGTCAAGGATCCTGGCAACACAACATCCTACCATGATGAATAATGGTGGAAGATGCAGATGCAAAGATAGATAAAACTTTCTCGGATTTCACCTTAGCGAGGCCAAGGGATCAAAATCTGGATGATGGACCGAGAGACATTTAGCGCTCCGCTTCTAATGCTCTCCTTGATGTGCTAGCCTAACCCATTCCTTGAAATGGTTTGGTATCTAGAACATCAAGTAGAAGGTCGGACTTCGGAAACACAAAAATCCATAAGGAACTACTATTGGAATAAATTCTACGAGATGCTTATGGGGAGGTGGCCAACTTCTTCAAATAAGATACTACAATAATAGACCTTTCGGCTAGGTGTGTTGGCCACGACATCCATGTTACCGGGTTACCGAGAGACCAATATTATAATTCTTGGGACACGTTCCAACCATCATATCTGCCTGAGATTCATATCTGGTTGGTGTCAGGATATTCCAGACTCATCGAATCTAGAAAGAAATGTGAAAGTTTGCAACACAAATCGACGAGATGACATTGCGAGATTCTCGAAAAATGAACTATGATAGCAAGCTTCAAAACATGAGCTGGTCCAGCTAAACACATGTGAACACGTTGTCCCAGACAAGCATGACCACATGGTGGTCTTACTATGAAACACTATCGAGTCCTGGTTGGGAACCATCATCAAGGATATCGAAGTCCTTGTATACTTATCGATGAACTTCTTATCCTTGAACAGATCAATCAGTGACTTGGTGTGCTAGGGAATACATATGGAATGAAGATGATCAGTCTAATAGACAACAGAATACTTTGCACATGCATGACTGACTTGGGATGATTCCAAAGGAAGCAAAAACGAACTTTCTTGAATTCACGGCGGCAACTTACACCTAATGCATGTGAACTTGGAGAAAGTCACTTCTTTCACCAAACATATACCTCATGAGTGGAACACGAAGGAAATGCTTACAAAGTTTCCAACACTAGCTTAATGTTTAACACTAGTCATGGGGGAGGCAAGATGCTGCTGATGGGATCAATAGCAATTCATCGGAATTTTCCATATCACTGGAATTCCACCATTATGTTAACAATGAGATAGTATTGGTCAGACCAAAGGATGTAATGGTGTATGCTCGAGGAACAACCACGTGTAAGACAACATTACGAATATCGTTGGTTCTGAGTTGATTTGACGATAGCCCACACTCAAATCAGAGGATTGTAAGACGATAGCATCGACAATTGATCACGTGGATCAATCGATGAAGATATCATCTTTCTTCAACAGACACACACAAAGATATCCTTTTAGAATTAACTAAGTAAGGCAAATCTTTATCTTCCAACTCTCCAAGTTGTTGTTTAGCTTAACCAACAAGCTCAGGGATATCCAACACAGATTCTTGGAGAAGGGGTGGTTTATTAGAAACCAACTTGATCGGGAACTCAACACATCAGTCAGGTGATGACCTGGTGATACTTCCGAGAAGATATTCAGAAAATCAAGAACCACCGATATGACTCTAAGATCGAGAATAATCTTGCTTTTCTGGGCAAGACGATATGATCGAATGAGTGAGGGATTGACACAATCCTAACTCATGGATCGACGAGTGCACCAGAAATAAGGACTAGGTAGCACGATCAATCTTAGGATGATGATTTAATAATCAACACTCTAAGAATGGGAATGTTGTCCATTTACTACAAAGCAACAAGTTGCTCGGAGTATTGATTTCACACATCATGGTTCACTTGTCGGTATTCCGGTTGCAACAACACGGAACCGAGGAATGAAAAATGATGGCAAGAAGTATCACTGGATCAAGAATTCATGAGAGATGGTGCAATTCTCATGACAATCCTGACATAAAGGGGGTAATACTCCGAGGTAGAACAGAGCAAAAGCTGGATTGGCATTTGATCTGCGGAATACAACTGCTTTGACCCAATTCTAGATGTGGATGACATACTGGAGTTTGTTTCTCCTAGTCATTCTGGAATAGAATGGCTTGATGAACCACAAGAGTAATAGGCATCGATAACACGAGTGCACGACTACTCCTGACTAAAAATTGATAGACGGGGATCAGGATACATCTAAAGAAGGACAACCCAAAGGAACATATGTTATTTAGAGTTGTGGATGCAAAGATTAGTATGCCGAGTGAAGCTCAACATTTCTTCCGGATAACCCATGCGGAAAGGGGTAGAACTGGCAGATTCACAATATAGAATGGAAAACTCATCAAGAGCACTCTGGTCGTGACCTTTTGGTTTAAAAGAACTCCTGCCAAGAATGGTTCATGGTAATTGGAAGAAGGATGTACCACAAACCTCGAGGACTATCGCAAATGTTACTAATATCCTAAAGGAACTAGCAACACTATCAACATGAGGTAAGTAGGGTGAATCTCGGGTTCAAGAACCCATGAATAGAATACCTACTACTACATGGCATCACGGGATGCTTTCGAGAATAATGGCTAGAATCACACACTGGGATACAAAACATAGCTAGATCACTAGGCGACTCTCTGAAACACCTAGGGTCATAATAATAGCTCCAACATATAAACCGAGGCAATAGAGTACCTCAATGCACCGGTTAGTGGGCTTATTCTGACCAAAGGAACATCTAAAACGAGAAGAAGGAATTTACAATTGCATCAGATTGTTTTAGAAACCTGGGATGACTCGGACAGCATAACGACTGTAAATGCTCAAAAATATTTGAGACATCCTGCAAAATTGTGGCATAACCACTCAACAACATCATATCAGGGTTCTGAGGCCATTTAACAACACACTGGAGTAGTAGAAACTGAACTGAGGCTTGAGACCAACAATCCTACGAATCTACAGAAAACTGAAATGGGGATGACAGAACCCCCAGTACCCCCCTTGGAACAACTAGGGTTTACTAAAAACTTTTTCAATGAACCTGAAATGCCCTTCTAAAAAGTCCACCCTTTTTGTTTTGGGTTAAAACCTTTGACAAAAATGGTGCACATTTTTCTAGGACATCATAAGGTCATTGGATTAAATCATTACTAATTGCATTTGGGCAATTTAAATCCTATAAATAACTTAAAATGCCCAAATAATCCTGAAAGTAATTTTAGGCTGTTGAGAATATTTTCATATGTGCCTCTGAATATTTTCAGGTTTTTCCTAAATGAAATAGTATTTTTACTATTTCAAAACATAAAACAGAATAAATAGAAAACAGAAAAAAGAGAGAGTAGAGGCTTACCTGGCGCCCACCTAGCAGGCCCACCTGCCGGCCCAGCCCAGCCATCGCTCCAGTGAGCTGCTTTGCTTGGCCAGGCAGGCAGGTGCTCGACACCGGCACCTGCGCGCGCCATGTAGCTGCCCGATGTCCTGCTTCCTCCCCTCCCCATGCTGCTGCCTTGGTTCGGTCACACCCTCCTCCCCCGAGCTCGCACACACGCCCTCTCCTCCCCAGCCTCTCTCCCTCGCCGTCTCCCACCATGGCCGACACCCCTGCCGCCGCACCATCGACCTAACCACGTCCGTCGTCATCCCCGTGCCGTGTCACCGTGTCCACGAGCTCCGCCGTCGTCGACTACGTCGAGCAGGCCGAGCCCCGAGCGCTCGCCCGCTCTGGAGTCGTCCCCGACCCCGTCTCCCCCAACTCCGGCAGCCGGAGATCCCCTTTGCCTCCACCATAGCACCAGCTCGTCCCCTACCCCACTGTCTGCCTCATCGTGATCGCCGTGAGCCCAGCTACCTCCTCCCCCTCTCCTTTAACTCCCTCCTGCACCGTGTGCACCGCACCAAGCTCACCCGAGCACCCGCCGAGGCCGAGCTCGTCGCCGACGTGACTCCGGCCACCCACCAGCCACACCATTGTGACCAACGCATTCACCGCACTCGCAGGAGCCTGTAGCACCACTCCACGCACCTCGCCGTGCCCCGTAGCCTCGCGTTCGACCTCACCCGAACTCCGGCGACCGCCAAGGTCATCGCTGGCGACGTTTCCTGCCACCCTAGCTCCACCCACTGCCACCACTCGATCTGGCTTGCTCCCAGCTACGCGTAGAAGCTCTCCGCCGTTGTTTTGGTCACCGGAGTGCAAAACCTGCACTGCCACGCTGCGTCTGGCCTCGCTGGCGGCTAAACGCCGGTGAGTTTGACCTTGTTTGACCCCATGTGGACCCAGGTTGACCTCCCCTGAGTCACTGACGTGTGGGCCATGCCCCTCTTTAATTTAGAATTAGATTAGTTAATGCTAATTACTTTAGTTAATAGGTTGACTCACTGACATGTGGGCCCAGGCCCTAACTAACCTAGTTTAGTGCTAATGTAACACTAACTAACTCTGTTAGTTAGTTGTTACACTGACAGACGGGGCCCACCGGTCAGGTTTGACCTGGGCTGGCGCCTTTGACCCGCTGACGTCACCCTGACGCAATGTTGACGCAAAACTCAATTACTGGAATTATTCTTATACAGGAAATTCCAGAAAATATTACAAACTTTAAAAATTCATAACTTTTAATCTGTAACTCCAAATGCAAAGATTTATATATGAAATTTGATCAGAAAAATTCAATCTTTCCATCTGTAATGGTTTCATGCATGACAAAACACTTTAACCTTGCTGTTTAGGTGAAACAAGCTAATACACTTATAAGGCTTAAAAACATAAGCTTCCTTTTGAATCTTTGATTCAAATGGACCCAAACCAACTTGTTTCACATTGCATTAGGCAGGACACCTCATATTGCCATGTCATAGCATGCATCATATTGTTGCATATTGCCATGTGATGATTGTCTTCTATGGTGTCTTTCATGGTAGGTTCTGCCTCCGAGGATATTTCTGAGTATCCAACTGAAGGGCAGTACCCTACTACTACTCCATCAGGCAAGCAGCCCCATTGATCATATCGATACAATCCCATGTTCTCGCTCCTGCTCTCATTTACTGCATTAAGACAACAACATTTCAAACTGCTGTGTGCTACGGTAGTTGAACCCTTATCCTCTGCATGACATGTCATTGCCACAGTAACTAGATGAAACCCACTAGCATGTGTAGGAGTTGATTGAGCCATGTATGTGTTTCCTACCTTGCTATGCCTACTATGCTTAGAGTTGTGTCAGGTCTGGTTCATCTGGGTGATGGGCTAGAGTGAAATGATTACATCGGTAATGTGGGGGATGTGTTGAACATGTTTTGGTAAAGGTATGGATGAGAGGCCATGTAGGAGTACATGGTGGGTTGTTTCATTGAGGCCGTCCCTAAGAACTGAGATCTGTATGCGTGATTTAAGATTCAGCTACTACCACACATTGGGCCCTGAAATATGACCCCGCTCGACTTACTGACCCCTCTCGTCCTCTGTCCAGGAGTTGCAACTAGTTTCTGGTGTTTATAGGTTATGTGTTGGCGGTCGTGCGTAGCGCTGACCCTAGGGGTGGGCTGTGATGCGATACATACACCATGGCACGGTGTACCGAGTCGCCTGTTTGGCATCTCGAGAACCCTGCACACATTGTTTGGGGCCGTTGAGGACACCCCGGTCGGATTTCCTTGCGGATGGAACCCGAATAGGCGATAAACCTGGACTAGAGACTTGTGCGGTTAGTCAGGTCATGGTCTACACCCACGTCAGCTTTCGCTTGAAGTCTGCCGAGCACATGTCCTGTGCAGACGCTAAGTGGTGGAAACATGTGTGACGAAGTACACCCCTGCAGGGTATAAAACTATTTGAATAGCCGCGTCCGCGGTAAAGGACTACTTGGTTGCCTATACAGTTCATAGACAAGTTAATGGTTACTACTAAAAGACTCAAGATAAGTGTGAGTACCGAGGATGACCCTCTCGTAGGATGACGAGGGAGGATCCCCAGTGGAGTATTGTCTTTGTGATTAGTGGACTCGGGTGCGAAAACTATTTTACTAGTGGTGTCTCGTAGGATAGCTTAGCCAAGAGTCAAAGCTGGCTTGCTGCAATAACTCCACCACCTTCTTAAGAATAAGCATGTATAGTAGGATCTATTGTAAGACTTGCTGAGTACCTTTGTACTCATGTTACTTTAATTACTGTTTTCAGACGACAACACCGCCCCCTCCGATGGGTTTTACGTAGACCTTGACGTCGATGAGTAACTTGCCACCCAGGTGGTGATTCTGGCCATGGAGGGCCCTATGTAGATAGACAGGCTTCGACAAGCCTTCTTTCTTTCTAGTGTATGTACTCAGACTTATTTGCTTCCGCATGTGCTTGTATGCTTGTATGACTTGAGTGTCAGGTCTTGTGACCCCTACCTGTATGAACATGTTATGTATGGCTCTTCGGAGCCTTTAAATAAAGTACTTGAGTTGTAGAGTTTTGTTGTGATGCCATGTTGTACACATATCGAGCATATTGTGTGTATGATTGAAATGCTTGGTATGTGTGGGATCCGATAATCCAGTTGTTTATCCTTGGTAGCCTCTCTTATGGGGAAATGTAGTCTAGTGCTCCTTGAGCCATAGTAGTCCGCTACAGCCCGGTTCACCGGAGTCCTGCTAGCCCAGCACTACTGCTCAGGACACTTGACTGGCAGGCATGTGTTTCAATTTGTTCCTATGTCTGTCCCTTTGGGGAAATGTCATGCGGTGACATCTGGAGTCCTGCCTAGCCTGCTACAGCCCGGGTTCCCCGGAGTCCTGTTAGCCTAGTGCTACAGCCCAGATTCACTCGCTGATGACCGACATGCTCGATGTGATTCATGTATGCCTGTCCCCATAGGTTAGTGCCGCTTTGGGTTCACGACTAGCCATGTCGGCCTAGGTTCTTCGTCATATGGATGCTAGCGACACTATCATATACGTGAGCCAAAAGGCGCAAACGGTCCCGGGCCTTGGTAAGGCGACACCCGTGGGAGTATCGTTCGTGAGGCCGCAAAGTGATATGAGGTGTTACCGGCTAGATCGATGTGACTTGGAATCGGGGTCCTGACAGCGTTGGTATCAGAGCCTGACTGCCTGTAGGATTACCAAGCCAAACTGGTCGAAGTTGGGTCTAGAAATTCTTTAGCTATATAGGGGAGTTGATTATGGAAGGGAACGTAAGGCTCTTTTTACTCCTTATACCTCATGCCTTCTGATATGAGTCATCCTATCTTTCCTACGGGGTTAAGGAACTAGGCTTTCTCTTCCGTCCATCAGGATCACGTGTTACTACTCCGTAGTCTCTAAGGATTGGTTGATCTGAGTCATATCCCAGTTCGAGTACCTTCGGTGTATCCTGTTTAGTAATATCTCAGAACATCGAGTGATGATGTTGAGTTTGGTGCTACCACATCTTTTGCAGAATGTCTCATTTTGAGCATTTTACTGCCATTATGCTGCCGGAATTGTCCTAGGAGTTTGAGAGATACTAATTTCTTGAGCTACCTTCTACATCCTATAGTTGGTGTTGAATCCATCCTTGTTTTCCTTAGTTTCGTTCTTCAGGATGTTGCTGGTTAACCAAAGTTCTGTTGCTTGTAGTTGGAACCACGAAGATGGTAGGGATGAGGATCCTCCCGACCAGTCTTCATTGACAGAGTTCATGCTAGAGATGGAGAGGAACAAGCGTGAGTCTAACCGCTTGTTAGCACGTATAGAGGAGAACACCGCACCCCAGTGCAAAGAGTCAGCGACCATCTATGATTTCATTGGTCTGAAACCACCTACCTTCCATCATTCCATTGAACCACTCGATGCAGATGACTGGCTTCGTAGTATCACTCACAAGCTGTGTTCTGTGGACGTAGTTGAAGGTGACAAGGTCGCCTATGCTTCATATCACCTGGAAGGCCCTGCTAGTATTTGGTGGCAGAACTATGAGGCTATGCTTCCAGCTGGCCAGATACCGACCTGGAGAGATTTCACTGAGGCTTTTCACGAACATCACATCCCTCTGGCTCTCATTGACCGCAAGAGAGAAGAGTTCTGTAGTTTCACCCAGGATAAGATGGTTGCTGATGCTTACAATAGATACTTTGAGAACCTTGCCCGCTATGCTACAGAAGAGGTGTCTACGGACGCCAAGAAGCAGGATAGATTCCAGAAGGGTCTCAACCCCAAGTTGCGTCATGATATCCACTTGCACCATTGCGATACATTCCAGGCTCTTGTGAACAAGGTCATTAACGCAGAGACAGCTCAGCTCAATTACGAGGAGTCTCGTAAGCACAACCGTGATTTGGGTTCTTCCTCCGGTTCTAGTTCTCAGAAGCGCCGGATTTGGGTTCCAAACTCCGCTCTTCCACCCAGTTATACACCAAGGCCATCTTGTGTGGCACCTCACCCAGTTTAGCAGTATGCTCCACCCAAGCCTGTTGGTAGCCCGCTTGGCAAAGCGGGTCCACGTCCTACTTCAGGGACTTGTTTCACATGCGGCGAGCCAAGACACTATGCACGTGACTACTCTCAAACCAACTATGCTCCACCCCTGCCTGAGAATTCTGTTGGCCGTGGTAAGCCATCACGCAAGATGATTAGTGTCAAGTCAGCTCCCACTTAACGTGGATGTGTGCATCACGTCTCAGCTAAAGACGCTCATGATGATCCGGATGTCGTTCTTGGTACACTCCTTGGCAACTGCCATCCAGCTTCGGTTTTGTTCGATACCGGAGCATCTCACTCCTTCATCTCTGAAGGCTATGCTCGTTTGCACGACATGTCATTTTGTGATATGCCAACTCCACTTGAAATCCAAACTCCAGGGTCTAGATGGAAAACTACCAGAATAAGCCATGGTAATGAAATCCTTGTTAACAAACTTGTATTCCTTGCATCACTTATAGCCCTCAAGTCTACAGATATTAACATCATCTTGGGTATGGACTGGATGAAAGCTTATTATGCCAAGATTGATTGTTACAGAAGGTCTGTTCTGCTTACACATCCATCTGGCAAGATATTCATTGTCTCCACTAGAGTTGCAAAGCTTAAACTTTATTCTCTTAATGTCAGCCCTCTTCCAGACCTTGAAGATATCCCAGTAGTCCGTGACTTTCCGGATGTCTTTCCAGAGGAACTGCCAGGTATTCCACCTGACAGAGATGTAGAGTTTGTTATAGATCTTATCCCAGGAACCGCCCCAATTTCTAGGAGACCTTACAAGATGGCACCCTTAGAGCTAGGCGAGCTTATGAAACAACTCGATGAATCCTTGCAAAAGGGTTTTATCCGTCCTAGTTCTTCTCCCTGGGCTTGCCCCGTCCTCTTAAGTTTAAGTTCACCTTTGACATTAGCCATATAATCACCCAAGTGTTCAAGCATATTTGAATTGTATTTCAATTGTCTACCAAAATAAGCATTAAAGTCTTCTTGCTTAACCATAAATTTATCAAACTCATCTAAGCATGGCTAGCAAACTTAGTAAATGGGATTTCAGCTTTATCATATCTATAGAGAGAATTTACCTTTACTACCTGTGTCGGGTTATCAAGACCATGAGTTTCTTCAATAGGTGAAGGATTAAGATCATATGTTTCTTCAACAGGCGGTAAATTAAGACCGTGTATTTCTTCAATAGGAGGTAAATTCTTAACATCTTCAGCTTTAATACCTTTTTCTTTCATAGATTTCTTTGCCTCTTGCATATCTTCAGGACTAAGAAATAGAACACCTCTTTTTTCCGGAGTTGGTTTAGGAATAGGCTCAAGAAGTGCCCAATTGTTTTCATTTGTCAACATATTATTCAATAGAATTTCATCTTCATCCGGTGTTCTTTCCCTGAAAACAGAACCAGCACAACTATCCAGGTAATCTCTGGAAGCATCGGTTAGTCCATTATAAAAGATATCAAGTATTTCATTTTTCTTAAGAGGATGATCGGGCGAAGCATTAAGTAACTTGAGAAGCCTCCCCCAAGCTTGTGGGAGACACTCTTCTTCAATTTGCACAAAATTATATATATCCATCAAAGCAGCTTGTTTCTTATGAGAAGGGAAATATTTAGCAGAGAAGTAATAAATCATATCCTGGGGACTACGCACACAACCAGGATCAAGAGAATTAAACCATATCTTAGCATCATCATTTAATGAGAACGGAAATATTTTAACGACATAAAAGTAGCGAGTTTTTTCATCATTAGTGAACAGGGTGGCTATATCATTTATTTTAGTAAGATGTGCCACAACAGTTTCAAATTCATAGCCATGAAAAGGATCAGATTCAACCAAAGTAATTATATCAGGATCAATAGAGAATTCATAATCCTTATCGGTAACACAGATAGGTGAAGTAGCAAAAGCAGGGCCAGGTTTCATTCTAGCATTAAGAGATTGCTGCTTCCATTTAGCTAATAACCTCTTGAGTTCGTATCTATCTTTGCAAGCTAAAATAGCTAAAGCCACTTCTTTTTCAAAAACATAACCCTCAGGAATAACATGTGATTCATATTTATTAGGGGAAGAGTCTTCACCATCACTTTCATCAATATTATCAGATTCAATTCAATATTTTCACTCTCTCTAAGCCTAGCAAGTTGTTCATCAAGAAATTCACCAAGTGGGACAGTAGTATCAAGCATAGATGTAGTTTCATCATAAGTATCATGCATAGTAGAAGTGGCATCATCAATAACATGTGACATATCAGAACGAATAGCAGAAGAAAGTTTAGGTATCGCAAGCTTACTCAAAACAGAAGGTGAATCAAGTGCAGAGCTAGATGGAAGTTCCTTACCTCCCCTCGTAGTTGAGGGATAAATCTCGATTTTTGGATCTCTCAAGTTCTTCATAATGATAAGCAGATATAAATCCCAAGTGACTCAAAGAATAGAGCTATGCTCCCCGGCAACAGCGCCAGAAAATAGTCTTGATAACCCAAAAGTATAGGGGATCGCAACAGTTTTCGAGGGTAGAGTATTCAACCCAAATTTATTGATTCGACACAAGGGGAGCCAAAGAATATTCTCAACTACTAGCAGCTGAGTTGTCAATTCAACCACACCTGGAAACTTATATCTGCGGCAAAGTATTTAGTAGCAAAGTAGTATGATAGTAGTGGTAACGGTAACAAAATGTAACAGTAGCAAAAGTAGTGTTTTTGGTATTTTGTAGTGATGATAGCAATAGCAATAGAAAAGTAAATAAGCGAAGAACAATATATGGAAAGCTCGTAGGCAATGGATCAGTGATAGAGAATTATGCCGGATGTGGTTCATGATGTAACAGTCATAACCTATGGTGACACAGAACTAGCTCCAATTCATCAATGTAATGTAGGCATGTATTCCGAATATAGTCATACGTGCTTATGGAAAAGAACTTGCATGGCATCTTTTGTCCTACCCTCCCATGGCAGTGGGGTCCTATTGGAAACTAAGGGATATTAAGGCCTCCTTTTAATAGAGTATCGGACCAAAGCATTAACACATAGTGAATACGTGAACTTCTCAAACTACGGTCATCACCGGTAAGTATCCCGATTATTGTCACTTCGGGGTTAACGGATCATAACACATAATAGGTGACTATAGGCTTGCAAGATAGGATCAAGAACTCTCATATATCGATGAAAACATAATAGGTTCAGATCTGAAATCATGGCACTCGGGCCCTAGTCACAAGCATTAAGCATAGCAAAGTCATAGCAACATCAATCTCAGAACATAGTGGATACTAGGGATCAAACCCTAACAAAACTAACTCGATTACATGATAAATCTCATCCAACCCATCACCGTCCAGCAAGCCTATGATGGAATTACTCATGCACGGCGGTGAGCATCATGAAATTGGTGATGGAGGAAGGTTGATGATGACGATGGCGACGGATTCCCCTCTTCGGAGCCCCAAACGGACTCCAGAACAGCCCTCCCGAGAGGTTTTAGGGCTTGGCGGCGGCTCCTGATACGTCCATTTTGCTGCTTTTATATCGATATTTATTGCATTTTGGGCTGTTATTACACATTATGTCACAATACTTATGCCTATTCTCTCTTATTTTACAAGGTTTACATAAAGAGTGAGAATGTCGGCAGCTGGGATTCTGGGCTGGAAAAGGAGCAAATATTAGAGACCTATTCTGCACAGCTCCAAAAATCCTGAAACTTCACGGAAGACTTTTTCAGAATATATAAAAAATACTAAGCGCAAGAAGTTCACCAGGGGGGCCACACCCTGCCCACGAGGGTGGGGGGCGCGCCCTACCCCCCTGGGCGCGCCCCCTACCTCATGGGCCCCCTGGTGGCCCTTCGATGGCCATATTCTGCTATATGAAGTCTTTCCATGAGGAAAAAATCATAAGCCATCTTCTCGGACGAAACTCCGCCGCCACGAGGCGGAACCTCGGCGGAACAAATCTAGGGCTCTGGCAGAGCTGTTCTGCTGGGGAAACTTCCCTCCGGGAGGGGGAAATCATCGCCATCATCATCACCAATGCTCCTCTCATCGAGAGCCATCAACATCTTCACTAGCACCATCTCCTCTCAAAACCCTAGTTCATCTCTTGTATCCAATTCTTGTCGTCAAGTCCGGGATTGGTACCTGTGGGTTGCTAGTAATGTTAATTACCCCTTGTAGTTGATGCTAGTTGGTTTAGTTAGTGGAAGATCATATGTTTAGATCATATATGCATATTATTACCCCTCTGATTATGAACATGAATATGCTTTATGAGTAGTTACGTTTGTTCCTGAGGACATGGGAGAAGTCTTGCTATTAGTAGTCATGTGAATTTGGTATTCGTTCGATATTTTGTTGAGATGTATGTTGTCTCTCCTCTAGTGGTGTTATGTGAACGTCGACTACATAACACTTCACCATTATTTGGGCCTAGAGGAAGGCATTGGGAAGTAATAACTAGATGATGGGTTGCTAGAGTGACAGAAGCTTAAACCCTAGTTTATGCGTTGCTTCGTAAGGGGCTGATTCGGATCCATATGTTTCATGTTATGGTTAGGTTTACCTTAATACTTTTGTTGTAGTTGCCGATGCTAGTAATAGAGGTTAATCATAAGTGGGATGCTTGTCCAAGTAAGGACAGTACCCAAGCACTGGTCCACCCACATATCAGATTATCAAAGTACCAAACGCGAATCATATGAACGTGATGAAAACTAGATTCACGATATTCCCATGTGTCCTCGGGAGCGCTTTTCTCTATATAAGAGTTTGTCCAGGCTTGTCCTTTGCTACAAAAAGGATTGGGCCACCTTGCTGCACTTTATTTACTTTTGTTACTTGTCGTTACAAATTGTCCTATCACAAAACTATCTGTTACCACTTATTTCAGTACTTGCAGAGAATACCTTGCTGGAAACCGCTTATCATTTCCTTCCGCTCCTCGTTGGGTTCGACACTCTTACTTATCGAAAGGACTACGATAGATACCCTATACTTGTGGGTCATCAAGACTCTTTTCCGGCGCCGTTGCCGGGGAGTGAAGCGCCTTTCGTAGGTGGAATTTGGTAAGGAAAAATTTATATAGTGTGCTGAAATTTACTGTCACTTGTTACTATGGAAAGTAATCCTCTGAGGGGCATGTTCGGGGTATCTTCACCCCGACCAGTAGAGCAAAGATTTGCTCCTCAACCAACTGAACCTACTGAAAATGAAAATGTCTGCTTTGAATTTCCTTTGGGTATGTTAGAAAAACTGCTAGCTAATCCTTTTGCAACATATGGAACAATGCATCCTGATGAGCACCTAATATATGTTGGTGAAGTTTGTGGATTATTTAAGCTTGCAGGTGTACCCGGAGATGTTGTTAAGAAGAAGGTCTTCCCTTTATCTTTCAGGGAAGATGCATTGACATGGTATAGGCTATGTGATGATACGGGGTCATGCAATTACAAACGATTGAAATTGGAATTATCCTATGCATCTTGTTCATCGTGATCGCAATTATATATATAATTTTTGGCCTCGCGAAGGGGAAAGCATCGCTCAAGCTTGGGCGAGGCATAAATCAATGTTATATTCACGCCCCAATCATGAGTCTCAAGAGAGATGATTATTCAAAAATTATATGCTCGGCTTTCTGATAACAATCGCACCATGCTTGACACTTCTTGTGCTGGCTCTTTTATGATGAAGACTATTAATTCAAATGGGATTTATTGGAAAGAATTAAACACAACTCTGAAGATTGGGACCTCGACGAAGGTAAGGGGTCAGGTATGACACCTAAGTTTGATTGTGTTAAATCTTTTATGGATACCAATGTTTTCCGTAAATTTAGCACTAAATATGTACTTGACTCTTAGATAGTAGCTTCTTTCTGTGAATCTTTTGCTACTTATATTGATCTCCCCAAGGAGAAGTGGTTTAAATATCATCCTCCCATAGAAGTAAAAGTAGCTGCACCTATTAAAGTTGAAGGAAAGATTATCACTTATAATGATCCTATTGTTCCAACTTCTTATGTTGAGAAACCACCTTTCCCTGTTAGGATAAAGGATCATGCTAAAGCTTCAACTGTGGTTCGTAAAAGAAATATTAAAACATATACACCTCCTGAGCAAGTTAAAGTTGAACCTAATATTGCTATTGTTAAAGATCTCTTGTCTGATAATGTTGATGGGCATGTTATTTATTTCTGTGATGAAACTGCTAGAATTGCTAAACCTTGTGCTAAAGATAAACCTAGACCTATGGTAGGTATGCCTGTTATTTCTGTTAAAATAGGAGATCATTGTTATCATGGCTTATGTGATATGGGTGCCAGTGCTAGAGAAATTATGCATGATATTGCACCTGTTGAATTAGAAGATATTGATGTCACAATTAAACTTGCCAATAAAGATACTATAACACCCATGGGAATTGTTAGAGATGTTGAAGTCTTGTGTGGGAAAACTAAATATCCTGCTGATTTTCTTGTTCTTGGTTCCCCACAAGATAGCTTTTGTCCCATTATATTTGGTAGACCCTTCTTGAACACTATTAATGCTAAGATAGATTGCGAAAAGGATGTTGCTACTATCGGTTTAGATGATATGTCTCATGAATTTAATTTCTCTAAATTTAGTAGACAACACCGTGAAGAAGAATTACCTAGTAAGGATGAAATTATTGGTCTTGCTTCTATTGCCATACCTCCTAGTGATCCTTTAGAACAATATTTGCTAGACCATGAAAATGATATGTTTATGAATGAAAGAAGAGAAATAGATGAAGTATTCTTTAAACAGGAACCTATTCTGGAAAACAATTTACCTGTTGAAATCCTAGGGGATCCTCCTCCACCCAAGGGTGATCCCGTGTTTGAGATTAAATTGTTGCCTGATACTTTTAAATATGCTTATCTTGATGAGAAAAAGATATATCTTGTGATTATTAGTGCTAACCTTTCAGAGCATGAGGAAGAGAGATTATTGAAAACTCTGAAGAAGCATCGTCCTGCTATTGGGTATACTCTTGATGATCTTAAGGGCATTAGTCCCACTCTATGTCAACATAAAATAAATTTGGAAGAAGATGCTAAACTAGTTCGTGATCATCAACGACGGCTGAATTCTAAAATGAAAGAGGTGGTAAGAAAGGAAATACTAAAGCTCCTTGAGGCAGGTATAATCTATCCCGTTGCTTATAGTCAGTGGGTAAGTCCTGTCCATTGTGTCCCTAAGAAGGGAGGTATTACTGTTGTTCCTAATGATAAAGATGAATTGATTCCTCAAAAACTTATTACAGGTTATAGGATGGTAATTTATTTCCACAAATTAAATAAGGCCACTAAAAACGATCATTACCCCTTTACCTTTTATCGATAAAATGCTAGAAAGATTATCCAAACATACACACTTTTGCTTTCTAGATGGTTATTCTGGTTTCTCTCAAATACCTGTGTCAGCCAAGGATCAATCAAAGACTACTTTTACTTGTCCTTTTGGTACTTTTGCTTATAGGCGTATGCCTTTTGGTTTATGTAATGCACTTGCTACGTTTCAAAGATGCATGATGGCTATATTCTCTGACTTTTGTGAAAAGATTTGTGAGGTTTTCATGGAAGATTTCTCCCTCTATGGATCTTCTTTTGATGATTGCTTGAGAAACCTTGATCGAGTTTTGCAGAGATGTGAAGAAACTAATCTTGTCTAGAATTGGGAAAAGTGCCACTTTATGGTTAATGAAGGTATTGTCTTGGGGCATAAAGTTTCTGAAAGAGGTATTGAAGTTGATAAAGCCAAGGTTGATGCTGTTGAAAAGATGCCATGTCCCAAGGACATCAAAGGTATAAGAAGTTTCCTTGGTCACGCCGGATTTTATAGGAGGTTCAATAAGGACTTCTCAAAAATTTCTCGGCCTCTGACTAATTTATTACAAAAAGATATACCATTTGTCTTTGATGATGATTGTGTAGAAGCATTTGAAATACTTAAGAAAGCATTGATCTCTGCACCTATTGTTCAGCCACCTGATTGGAATTTACCCTTTGAAATTATGTGTGATGCTAGTGATTATGTTCTAGGTGCTGTTCTTGGGCAAAGAGTTGATAAGAAATTAAATGTTATTCAATATGCTAGTAAAACCCTAGACAATGCTCAAAGAAATTATGCTACTACTGAAAAAGAATTCTTAGCAGTTGTATTTGCTTGTGATAAGTTTAGACCTTATATTGTTGATTCTAAAGTAACTATTCACACTGATCATGCTTCTATTAAATATCTTATGGAAAAGAAAGATGCTAAACCTAGACTTATTAGATGGGTTCTCTTGCTACAAGAATTTGACTTACATATTGTTGATGGAAAGGGAGCTGAGAACCCCGTTGCAGACAACTTGTCTAGGTTAGAAAATATGCTTGATGACCCACTACCTACTGATGATAGCTTTCCTGATGAGCAATTAAATGTCATAAATGCTTCTCATACTGCTCCATGGTATGCTGATTATGCTAATTACATTGTTGCCAAATTCATACCACCTAGTTTCACATACCAGCAAAAGAAAAAGTTCTTCTATGATTTGAGGCATTACTTTTGGGATGACCCACATCTTTATAAAGAAGGAGTAGATGGTGTTATTAGACGTTGTGTACCTAAGCATGAACAGGAACAGATCCTACGCAAGTGTCACTCCGAAGCTTATGGAGGACACCATGCTGGAGATAGAACTGCACATAAGGTATTGCAATCTGGTTTTTATTGGCCTACTCTCTTCAAAGATGCCCGTAAGTTTGTCTTATCTTGTGATGAACGCTAAAGAATTGGTAATATTAATAGACGTCAAGAAATGCCTATGAACTATTCACTCGTTATTGAACCATTTGATGTTTGGGGCTTTGACTATATGGGAACTTTTCCTGCCTCTAATGGTTTTACACATATTTTAGTTGCTGTTGATTACGTTACTAAGTGGGTAGAAGCTATTCCAACTAGTAGTGCTGATCCTAACACTTCTATTATGCTTAAAGAAGTTATTTTTCCAAGATTTGGAGTCCCTAGATATTTAATGACTGATGGTGGTTCATATTTTATTCATGGTGCTTTCCGTAAAATGCTTGCTAAATATGATGTTAATCATAGAATTGCATCTCCTTATCACCCGCAGTATAGTGATCAAGTAGAATTGAGTAATAGAGAACTCAAATTAATTTTGCAAAAGACTGTTAATAGGTCTAGAAAGAATTTGCAACACCCACGATGCGGCTATATCTCCCACGTGTCAGAGCACGGCTTAGAGGCATAACCGCATAGTAGGCATATCGCAAGAGGGGTAATCTTTACACATCCCATGTACTGAATAAGATAGAGATAAAGAGTTGGCTTACAATCGCCACTTCACACAATACATAAATATAGCATTACATCATCCAGAATACAATCAAGATGGACCCAAACAAGCATGGTGCAATGGAACAAAATGAAGAGGACATCCTAACAAACATTTTGATATGACACACGCACGAAATGGAGCTACGGTCACATAGTTATGGCATGAAGAAGGGAGCATGAAATTAACCAGAAAAAGGGACTTAGTGGATTTGTGGACCTCGGGTAAACAGTAGTCAATGGGGCGGTTTGGGCCGGATTGGGAGGCAGCGAGGTTGTCTGGCGAGGCTGTCGCCAGCGGCGAGCTTGGGGCGGAGGATCCGGGGCGGAGGCGGATCCGGTTGCCGGCGCCGGATCTACGCCGGAGAGGAGGAAGGCACGGGGCGGTGGCACGGCGGAGGGCGGCGACGCGAAGAGGAACCGGGTGGCGCGAGGCGCTGGTGCGGACGGCAGGCGGCAGTGTGCGCGCGGGCCTGGCGGGCCGACGGCGGTGGGTGGCGCGGTGGTGCCACGTGGCGGCGCTGGATTGGCTGCGGACGGTGGCGTGGGTGTCTGGTGGCGGCGGGATGTAGTCTTAGGGTTTCATCTGCGCGAAAAATCTGGGAGGAGCACATATTTATAGGTAGAGGGAGCTAGGAGAGTCCAAATGGAGTGCGGTTTTCGGCCACGCGATCGTAATCGAACGACCAAGAGGATGGAGGGGGTTTGGATGGGTTTTGGGCCACTTTGGAGGGGTGTTGGGCTGCAACACACACGTGGCCTTTACAGTTCCTCGGTTAACTGTTGGAGTATCAAACGGACTCCAAATGGCACGAAACTTGATAGGCAGTCTACGGTGGTGTACCAAGGCCGCTTGGCAAGTGTCAGTCCATTCCGAGAAAGTATAACACTCGCACATGAAAAGAGGCAAAAGGGGGCGCCGTAGGACATAGGAGTGTCGGATCACGAAACAGACAACGGGGAAAATGCTCGGATGCATGAGACGAACACGTATGCAAATGTGATGCACATGATGACATGATATGAAATGCATGACATGGACAAAATGCAAAATGAAGACAAAACCCAACCACGAGGGAATATCATAACTTAGAGCCGAAAATGGCAAGAGTTGGAATACAAATATGGCAAGTTACATCCGGGGCTTTACAACACTCCACCACTACGAAAGGATCTCGTCCCGAGATCTAGGACTGAAAAAACTCCGGATATTTGGAACGGAGGTGGTCCTCGTATTCCCAGGTGGCCTCTCGGTCGGAATGATGGGACCACATCACTTTCAGGAATTTGATATACTTGGTGCGAGTCTTGCGCTCAGTTTCTTCAAGGATAGCAACGGGATGCTCATGATAAGACAGGTCTTCTTGGAGATCAATCTCCTCGAAGTTGATGGTGCGGTCAGGAGTCTTAAAACACTTACGAAGCTATGACACGTGAAACACGTCGTGCACGTTTGCAAAGTTGGATGGAAGCTCAAGTTGATAGGCGAGATCGCCTCTTTTGCCAATGATCTTGAAAGGACCCACGTATCTAGGGGCAAGCTTCCCTTTGATACCGAAGGGACGAGTACCTTTCATTGGAGAGACACGGAGGTAGACATGGTCTCCAATCTCGAAAGCCAAGTCAAGATGCTTGCTATCATAGTAACTCTTCTGGCGCGATTGCGCGGCTTTGAGATTTTCACGAATGACTTCACATTTCTTCAGCCTCTATGATCAAGTCATTGCCAAGAAGTTGGCGTTCACCAGTCTCTGACCAGTTAAGAGGAGTACGGCACTTTCTGCCATAGAGAATCTTGAATGGAGTCTTGCCCGAACTCGCTTGGAAGCTGTTGTTGTAGGAGAACTCGGCATATGGAAGACAATCATCCCACTTCATACCGAAAGAAATGACACAAGCCCTGAGCATATCTTCAAGAATTTGATTTACTCGCTTGACTTGGCCACTATTTTGAGGATGAAACGCTGTGCTGAAGCGAATGTTGGTGCCCATGGCCTTCTAGAAGGAGTCCCAGAACTTAGAGCTAAAGATGCTTCCACGATCTAAAGATATCAACTGCAGAATTCCGTGCAAGGAGACAATCCTGGAGGTATATAGCTCTGCCAACTGAGTTGCTGTGATAGATTCTTTGATAGGAAGAAAATGAGCCACTTTAGTAAGCTTGTCGATGACGACGAAGATAGTATCATTTCCACGGTTGGACTTGGGAAATCCAGTCATGAAGTCCATCTCAATATGATCAAACTTCCATTCTAGAATAGCAAGAGGTTGGAGGAGACCAGTTGGCCGTTAGTGTTCTGCTTTCACTCTTCTGCAGACATCACATTCATTCACGAACTGAGCAATCTCGCGCTTCATTCGAGTCCACCAATACGACTGCTTGAGGTCATGGTACATCTTTGTACTTCTAGGATGAATAGAAAGGAGTGAATTGTGAGCCTCATTCATAATGACTTTACGAAGGTCACGTTTACGAACAACAATTCGATCTTTGAAGAATAGAGTATTTTTGTCATCAAGGTGATAGCACTTGTACTTGGGTTGGCTCTTGGCAATCCCATTCTTCACCTTCTTCACCATTGCATCAAGAAGTTGTGCCTCACGAATCTGATCTTCCAAAGTAGGAGAGACTTGGAGGTTGGCAAGGAATCCTTGAGGAACAACTTGGAGATTAAGTTTGCGGAAAGCTTCACAAAGATCCGGTTGGAAGGGCTTGAGAATCAAACTGTTGTAGTAAGCCTTCATGCTCAAAGCGTCAGTAATGACATTGGCCTTGCCTGGAGTATATTCGATACTTGGATTATACTCTTGAATCACTTCGACCCGACGAGTTTGCCTGAGGTTGAGGTTGGGCTGGGTGAAGATGTACTTGAGGCTCTTATGATCAGTGAAGATGTCCACTTTCCTTCCTAACAAGAGATGTCTCCATGTTAAAAGAGCATGGACAACTGCCGCCAACTCGAGGTCATGAGTGTGGTAGTTCTTTTCGTTGGGCTTCAACTGGCTAGAGGTATAGGCCAGAACTTTCTTCTCTTGCATTAACACATCACCGAGACCTTGCAGGGAAGCATCACACAAAACCTCGAATGGTTTGGATTCATCAGGAGGAGTCAGAACTGGAGCTGTGACTAACTTCTCTTTCAGGGTGTTGAAAGAGATGTCACATTCAGGCATCCAGACATACTTCACATGCTTCTGGAGGAGGTTGGAAAGAGGCTTCGCGATCTTAGAGAAATTCTCAATGAATCTTCGACAATAGCTTGCAAGTCCAAGGAAACTGCAGAGCTGCTTCACATTCTGAGGCGGTTCCCAATTCACAATTACAGACACCTTCTCAAGATTAACAGCTATGCCCTTGGCGGAGATGATATGCCTAAGGTAGAGAACCTCATCGAGCCAAAACTCGCACTTTGAAAACTTCGCATAGAACTGATGTTCTCTGAGTTTGTCCAGCACCAATCTCAAGTGCTTGGCATGATCCTCCTTCTTCTTGGAAAAGACCAAAATGTCATCGAGATACACCAAGACGAAATCATTTGTGAAAGGGTTGAAGATGAAGTTCATCATGCGAGAGAATGTTGGAGGAGCGTTGACAAGGCCGAAAGACATGACAGTGTATTCATAGGAACCATAGCCTGTTCTGAATGCTGTCTTGGGGATATCTTGTTCATGAATGTGAATCTGATGATAGCCCATACGGTGGTCAAGCTTGGAGAATACTTGAGCACCTTGGAGTTGTTTGAAAAGCTCATTGATGTTGGGAAGTGGGTACTTGTTCTTTATGGTCTTCTTGTTCAATGGACGGTAGTCGACACAAAGTCGGTCCGTGCCATCCTTCTTCTTGACAAAAAGAACACCACAACCCCATGGAGAAGAACTCGGTCTGATCAGACCCATGCGCTCTTGTATATCGAGTTGCTTCTTCAACTCCTTCAACTCTTGTGGTCCAAGCTTGTAAGGACGTTTGCAAATAGGTTTCGTGCCAGGCTCAAGATCAATGACGAATTCAACTGGCTGGTGAGGAGGCATTCCTGGAAGCACTTCTGGAAAGACATGTTGATATTCACAAACGACTGGAATCTGAGAGATGGCATTCAACTCGCCCTTATCATTAAGAGAAAACAATCGAATGGTATCATCACGAGCGGCAAAGACGATCACATCCTCAGACAAGTGTGTCAATTGAATCTACCTGGCAGCACAATCAAGTTAAGCCTTGTGCTTAGAAAGCCAGTCCATGCCAAGAATTAGATCAATACCCGAGTTACCCAGAACAATTGGAGAGGACAGAAATTTATAGTTGCCCATCTTGATAGAAACATCTGGAAACATAGATCTTGCGTTCATGAATTTACCCGGAGAGACAACTGATAACTGCCTAGGCAAATCTTGGAAAGGCAACTCATGCTTAGATGCAAATGGTCTTGAAATGAAACAATGTGATGCACTAGTATCAAAAAGGACTTTTGCAGGAATATCATTAATAGGAAGATTACCCATGATCACTTCTGAACAGTCCTCTGCCTGAGCTGCGTTCATCAAGTTGACCTTTGCAGACTTGGGATTATGCTTGACCACTGCATTGCTGGCAGATCTCACAGGAGGAGGTGGCGGAAGGCGCCTCTGGTTGAAGCATTTGTTTGCATAGTGACCCTTCTGCTGACACTTATTGCACGTCACCTCTGAGAGCGGATGGTGAAACAGAGCACTTGACCTAGGAGCATGAGACGAAGCTTTGTTCTAAAAGCCTGGGTTGGGTGGGTGGGAAGATCCATAGCCACCTTTACTCTTCTACTGATAAGGCTGACGGAACGGAGGAGGAGGAGGCAACCAGAACTTTTGCTCCTTAACCGCCACTTGAGTTGAAGAAGAAGAAGGAGTTGCATCCCTGACTCTCTTCTTAGAAGCATCACACTTGAGCTGAGCAGCCTCTTGCTTTAGTGCCATGTTGTAGAAATCATCATACTTGGTCGGCTGAAAAAGCACAAGAGCTAGTTGCAAATCTTCTCTGAGGCGACCTCTGAATTGATAAATCATACTCTTCTCGTCAAGGACGTCTTGCTTAGCGAAGCGAGCAAGCCTCTGAAACATGATGTTGTATTGGTAAACAGACATACTGCCTTGCTTCAGATTGCGGAACTCCTCACACTTACTCTCAACAACACTTTGAGGAATGTGGTGAGCTTTGAAGTCTAGGTGGAAATCATCCCAGGTAATCACACGACCTCCTCTGGAATCTTTGTATTGTTGATACCACTCAGCAGCTTGGTCTTTGAGTTGGAACGAAGCAAACTTGACAAAGTCCTCAGGCCTGATGTTGCTACACTCAAAATGTTTGCAGATATCCACGAGCCAATCATCAGCGTCTGTGGCCTCGACACAGTTACTGATGGACTTCGGCTGGTTTGCGAGGAACTGGTTGAGGGTAGCAAAATGAACTTGATTGTTGCCACGGCCTTGATTTCCTTGGTTGTGCTATTGCAAGAGTTGCATAAGCATCTGCGTGTTGGCGTTGGTAGCAGCCATGACAGCTTGCCATGCCTCCGGAGGTGGAGGTGGTGGCGGTGGTTCCAGATTCTCACGCGTTGGAGGAGCCATCCTAAAGAGGGTGACATCCGTTAGCATCTTGAAAGACATATATTCAAGCTGAATCAATGGATCGAAATTGCAACATATAGCCTTAGCATTCGAACAAGGATGAACGAATGAATTCCAAAGTAAATCATCACACTTCCATAAATTGAGAAGCCACTTAGATAGAGGTAGATGAATAAAACAACAAGGTACGGATATGAACAAATAATTGGTAAGGATTACCCAATCACAAACCAAATATCCGCAGGAAGAAATACTAGAGCTACATGAATTCCCACCTATGAAACTCCCGAAACTCTCCGGTTATGCAATCAGGTGTTGGGGATACAGGGGAAGCATAATATGTCACCCAAAACTAGCAAATCCTACATCCAGTTGTATCCATCCTTCAACACATAACCAAGAAACCTTCGGAAATCATTTACCTCAACCTTCGAAAAGCATCCATTATACGAGTTATGGCAATACTCCCGAACTCCCGCCCCAGTACTGGGTGGCATCGAGGTTATCTCACCAACAACTGCATAAAGGAGATTTTCGATGTCGGCGAACTCAGGTATTCCAGAACTGCATGATAAAATTGTGACGACAACACCTCAGAGCTCAACTCCCCAAGACACTGCTACAACCCCTAAATGTTAGGAGGCACCAAGCATAATGTACTCGTCACGAAACCATCGGAATGATTCCAAGATACCCGCGAGATCCTAAACAAAAATTCGTGAAATTTGAGAAGAGAAGAGTCAAAACTCTACGTCAAGAAGCCTCACAAGAGTGATGAAGGGACCGAGGAGTAAAAAAGAATCCTACTCTCCGATATATATAATCATATAAGACTCAAACCATTTTTCTAGACTCAACAACGCCAACGATTCGATCAAGCAGGGGGCTCCTAAGTCGGGGAAGGCTCTGATTACCAACTTGTAACACCCACGATGTGGCTATATCTCCGACATGTCGGAGCACGACTTAGAGGCATAACCGCATAGTAGGCATGTCGCAAGAGGGGTAATCTTTACACATCCCATGTACTGAATAAGATAGAGATAAAGAGTTGGCTTACAATCGCCACTTCACACAATAAATAAATATAGCATTACATCATCTAGAATACAATCAAGGTCCGACTACGGAACCAAAATAAAGACAACCCCAAATGCATAAGATCCCCGATCGCCCCAACTGGGCTCCACTACTGATCATCTGGAAAGGAAACATATATCGTCCTGAATCCTCGTCGAACTCCCACTTGAGTTCGGTCGCATCCCCTGAACTGGCATCATCGGCACATGCATCTGGTTTTCGAAGTAATCTGTGAGTCACGGGGACTCAGGAATCTCACACCCTCTCGATCAAGACTATTTAAGCTTATGGGTAGGAAAAGGTAGTGAGGTGGACTTGCAGCAAGCAATAGCATATATGGTGGCTAACTTACGCAAATGAGAGCGATAAGAGAAGCAAAGCACGGTCGAGAAGCTACAAAGATCAAGAAGTGACCCTGAAACTACTTACATTCAAGCATAACACGAGACCGTGTTCTCTTCCTGGACTTCGCCGAAAAAGAGACCATCATGGCTACACACGCGGTTGATTCATTTTAATTAAGTCAAGTGTCAGGTTTTCTACAACCGGATATTAACAAATTCCCATCTGCCCATAACCGCGGGCACGGCTTTCGAAAGTTCAAAACCCTGCAGGGGTGTCCCAACTTAGCCCATCACAAGCTCTCATGGTCAACGAAGGATATTCCTTCTCCCAGGAAGACCCGATTAGACTCGGAATCCCGGTTACAAGACATTTCGACAATGGTAAAACAAGACCAGCAAAGCCGCTCGAATGTGCCGACAAATCCCGATAGAAGCTGCACATATCTCATTCTTAGGGCACACCGGATGAGCCAGACGTCGGGTTGTGTCGTGGAATTGTCATGGCAGATGTCCTTAGTGTGAGGACGACTTAGTTGCGAGGCCAACGCATCTATGTGGTAGCTTGAGAGGGGTTGGGCGGAATCGAGAGACGCAACATAGATGAGGATTTAGATAGCTTCGGGACTCGGGAAACATCATCCGGTAATAACCCTACATGCTGTTTGTGGCTAGGTCTTATTATGATCATGAGGACGTCACCGGTAAACCGGCTCTTTGTGTCTAGCCCTAGAGATTGTTTCTTCTTACTTGTCCCTCTTTGGGGAGCCTTGCCCCTCCTTATATAAGTTGAAGGGGCGGGTTACATGTGGAGTCCTATTAGGATTAAGACTAGTCTACCTTCTAATACAAACCGGATACAAGTCCGGGTCTTAACTCCTTGTAAGGTAAATATTCTTCACGCCTTTCCTCTTAAACTGGCCCACCATTAACATAAACTGGCCTTCTGGGCCTTGGGCCTTGTCATCTGCCTGTCCCGCCCGCCGGGTTACCAGTGAGTCATAATGTTCAGGCAGGTTGCTTGTAAACCGTCTGGTCAGGGCGGGTTGCCAGTGAATCCCCAAATGTCAACTGGGTCTCAAGTAAACTGCCAAGTCCGGCCGGGTCATATTTCCGGCAGGTCATACCACGGGGTATATCCCCAACATTAGCCCCCAGTTTAATTTGGGTTTATCCATGTTAAACTGATCCTATAATACAAACACTAGAACAAATTTGACAGATTATGCTCTAGGTTAAGAATTCTTGTAAATCGGCACCTAATCATCCTTAATTCCTTGTCATTTCCTTCTTCTTGAAAATCTGGGTCAATAAGCCAGCTTCATACTCAATTTCCTGACATTGGTTTCTCACAGAGAAATATTGTGAAGAATAATCCACTTGAGTCGGCTTCCAAAGCACCGGTTTAAGAAATATTAGTCTTGAAATACTCATCTGATCTTTAGCCGGTTTAAGAATGTAGAACTTGTCGGTTTAATATTACCAAAATTACCGGATTGTAAATATTGATGGCACCGAGTCATAATTGTTACCGACACTGGGTCAGAATTGTTGCAGACACCGGGTCAATCTGGTTTGCTTAGAACTAAGAATTTGAAGATATTTCTCCCTTATAACCATATTACATGTAGCCCCCAAGTCTTGAGTAGAACAAAGTGATAGCTTAAGACTTGTTTCAATATAAATACTACCACTTTTGAAGAAATCCATGTTGTTCATCCCAGTCACTAGTAAAAATTGAATACCCCATATTATGTAGCCCCCAAGTACCGGGTTGTCATACTTGCAGCAACCTGGGACTTGTAATTGCCTGATGATCAAAAAACTTCAACCAGTGTAGCCCCCAAGGGCCGAGTCATTATGCAATAATGAGCAGGGACTTCTGTATATAATTCATTGTTAGTAACATCAGATGATGTAATCTCCACCATGGGGCTTGAACCCATGTCCACAAGGTTAAGATCCTTGTACTCTACCAACTGAGTAGTAGACCTTTTCAATATAATGGTTTTAAGACTTGTGTACCTTGAATTGTTGACAGGAGCAATTGGTAGCCCCCAAGAGCCGGCTCATTACAATGTGATGGGTCGGGTCTTCAATAATGTGAGCAAAAAATGACTTTGCATTAGCCCCCAAGTGTCATGGTGCATGCTTGCAGCGACATGAGACTTGCATATTTGATGTAATGTCAACATGAATAATGTAGCCCCCATGTGCCGGGCCATAAGCCTACAGCGACTCGGGACTATTCCTTTAATTGTAGAATAAATCGTATCCATTGATAATATTATAGCCATTGCGCTAAAGCGACTTTGAAAACCTTGATCATAATACTGGTTATTGATAACCATAATAAAATCCAGCCATGTTTAGCTATTCGAAGATTTGAATAATATACCCAATGATTTATAAGCACATAATTCCAATGGCACAATCCAAATACATACTGGCGACTTATAGTCCAAAGCCAGGCCGGGTTAACAAACACCGGATAATTTCTCATCATACACCGGTGACTTATCGTCTTAAAGCCAGGCCGGTTTAATAAACATCGGATATTATTTTATCTCATATTGGTGACTTATAGTCAAAAAGCCAGGCTGGGTTAATAAACGCCGGTGATTTATAATTATGCTTTATTCAACCTGTTTCTGCATACAACGAGTTTAAAGTGTCCTGGCGGTTTACCGCCGGACGGGTCATAATGCCCAACATATAACCTGGGTTGGTAACCAACGTTGCACTTAAGAATAATCAAATATGAAATATATCATACTTGTGATATTGAATCACATCGTTGGTTGGCCAACTTTATTGTAGTAAGGGTGATAACCCCAATCTTAAGTACTGATAACTCCTTCCATATTATGCCCGGTTTATGATAAAACCGTACCGGGTTGTGATAAACATTGGATTAACCATATATAATAAAAGTGACTTATAGTCAAAACCAGACCGGCCTAATAATCTCCGGATTATGACTGATCATATACTGACAACTTGTAGTTGAAAGTCAAGCCGGGTTTATTGAATGCCAGTTTATCAGAACATTATAAATGTCATCAAAAGAGAAAAAACTTGGAAAATAAAAGCATACGAAAAAACTTGTAGTTGAGGCTTTTCACGGGCTGCCAGGCCCCAAATTCGAGGCTTTTCATGGGCTGCCATGCCACTGAGTTAAACCATTTCACAAAGCCTTTTAAGATGGTCCTCAATCCTTAACCAATCGTCGTTTTAACTTGACAAAGTTCAATGGGTCATACCAGGTTTACCTGGGCGGAGTGACTTACTTAAGAAGGTAGGCTAACCCGGGGTTTTTGGTGTATACACTAGGCTTCCAAGTCGTGGCTTGATAGCCTATTACAAGTGTAGATTCTTTGTTCATTGCGACAACAAAGAATCCCCAAGTAACATTTTGAGATGTGCTCAGTGGGTGCCTATGTTTGAGTTGTTCTTTTGCAACACTCTCTTTGGCCCCGAAGTTGTTTTCTGCTGTAGCTATGGTTCGGACACGACCAAGCCCCCAAGTGATTTTCCTGGTGGCCTTGCACCGATCAAGAGGTGTAGCTTATGGTTTGAATACGACCAAGCCCCCAAGTGATTCTTCATATATGACTTTATAAGCCGGATCAATTAGCAAACAGGACGCCGCTTTATAACAGAAGCCCCCACATGATTAATAATATGACAAGACAATAAGGAAGGATACCCATGTTTGAACCGCGCATCATGGCAGCAGGTCCACTTCGGCAACCTTGAACTTTTTGCAAGAGATAAATTCTTCTTGAACCGGAATTTTGAACCGGATATTGAGAGCTTCAAAGCTTTGTGGGAGACATCTTTCCCTTGAACCGGATTTTAAACTGGAATCTTCATTTTTAGCCGGAAATTTCCTGACGGCCTTTAAACTCGAACTTGCGAGAAGTTAATTCCTTTTTGAACATGACATTTTAAAACTGGATTTGAGAGCTTCAGAACTTTGTGGGAGAACAGATTTCCCTTGAGCCAGATTTTAAACCGGAATCCTCTCTGACGACCCGGAACTTCTTCATTGAGCTAGGATTTTGTAACTATTATATACTTTCTAAGACGGAAATTTTCTAACAGCCTTTTAAATTTTCATCAATATAATAGTAGCCTCCGGGACCGGGTTATCTTTCCCTCCATCGTCCTGGGATTCTTAAATTTGCTGAAACTAGCAAGATTTGCTGAGTCATGTCATCGTAGCCCCCGAGTCTCAAGGTGACTCGAGGAGTTGGCTTGAGATTCTCCATATTTGACCGTGATATAAGCCGGCATAAATTGTATATCATTGGTGTTGATAGCACGATGTGAATCCATAGAAGGTTGAGGTGACTACGGTGGGTTATAAATAACCCCGTATGAGCCGTGTCAGCAACTCGGCCAATAGTTCCTTCCAACTGGCTATTTGAAGTTAACCAAAGTATAGTGGCGGCAACTTGTGTGCCTTCCCATTGGGCCACCCAGTGCAAATCGCGGTTGATAGTATATCATAATTTGCCTCCATTTTGTTTGAAAGAAAACCGGGCTACCCAAGCTTTGCTTATACTCAATAAACAGCTCATGCAGACAGGTGCGGCCCGATATGTTGATGTAGACCAGGCCGCGATAGACAGACAACAAAGACGACCGCAGCATCAGAGACATCTTGGACAGATGAGTCGGTTGCGGCATTGTAAGCCGGTGCAGACGGGGAAAATCGGCACCGGTATCGTAAACTGGAACGGACGGGCGAGTCAATCGCGTTGTGTTGATGTAGCGGGGGCGACGACCTGCGTACGTGCTAGTCGAGCAGCATGGCATGGACAAGTGCTAGTACAAAAATAATGTTGATGCATGCCCCTTGTGCGACACCTTTTATAATAAACAATAGTCTTGCAAAAAAATATATCACAGACCGGAGTAATTGTTCTTTGATAAAAACAATATGCACCTAAAATAATTAGACAAGATAGCACCTAGTATTTTTTGTCGGATGATCACGGATGCTGGACGTGCTTGGATAAAAAATAACCGGACAGGTACACACGTCTAATGTATCGCTGAGCACCCACGTCGCTGGATAATATCAAGTTGCAGATTGAACCCTGTGTGAAGGTACTGTAGGTGCATGGAAAGTGAATATTATGTGCATGTGATTAGCACTCTGGCCGCACAATCCATTCACGTAGCAGGTTCTCCACTTCTTCTCTCTTATCTGTTTCTGTCTTGCCTTTTCTGAAAAACAATTGCAGTAAGAGCGTGCGGGGTGAAAGAGCGCTTTAGCACGGCGCATGGCAGCAACGGTAGGGGCCCGATGACTTTTGCACGGGGCGGTCTTGAGACGGCAGAGAGCCGTGGTTAGTGTTTGACCCGCCGTTGAAGATGCGGTTCGAACGGCGGTTTGTGCAATGCGGGTGACTTGGCAACGAAGCAGAGTCTGGGTCCAAGTGATGCACTAGCTTGAAGCGGCTCAGAGGTGGCTTGACGAGGTGAGCCATGGCATAGAGGCGGGGGGCGGTTTAACCCGGTTCAGCAGGAAACCTAGGCACAACCGCAGCCGGCAGCTTGCGGTGTTAATATCTTGATGCAGAGGACGAGTCTCGAACTAATGGCCTGAGGCCGTACAGCAGAGTTGAACAGCAGAGATAATCCAGAGGTGAGTGCGAGGCCGAGGTACGAACCGGCGGGCGCTCGAAGTGTAAGCCAACCAGAGCAGGCGCGGGTATGGCCTGATGAAGCAGGTGCGGGCGTTGGAGGTCGATGACTCCGTGGCGTGGGAGCAAAGCTGTGGTGACGACTTGGGATGGAGACGGAGACCGAGTCCCCGACTTGCCGGCGCTGAGCACTCTGCAACTTTTGCCTTGTAGGTTTGGAAACTGGAGATTGATCGGTTCTTACAGCGAGGCAATTTAATTAGGGCAGCCCGTGAGCCGGCGGCGAAGCGACGACGCGGCGCAGCTAACTGTCGATCCTTGAGGGCGTATGCACGTGGAAAGAGTTAGGCCGGGTTATAGAAGGAATGCGCAGCTATCGCAAGCCATGAACCGGTGGGCGCGGTTGGCAGAGTGTGGCGGATCATTGCGGAGATATTGGGCGGCGACTTGACGCGTCGGGTGATGTCTACTACACAACCTTCTTCTTGTAGACGTTGTTGGGCCTCCAAGTGCAGAGGTTTGTAGGACAGTAGCAAATTTCCCTCAAGTGGATGATCTAAGGTTTATCAATCCGTAGGAGGCGTAGGATGAAGATGGTCTCTCTCAAGCAACCCTGCAACCAAATAACAAAGAGTCTCTTGTGTCCCCAACACACCCAATACAATGGTAAATTGTATAGGTGCACTAGTTTGGCGAAGAGATGGTGATACAAGTGGTATATGGATGGTAGATAAAGGTTTTTGTAATCTGAAAATATAAAACAGCAAGGTAACTAATGAAAAAAGTGAGCGTAAACGGTATTGCAATGATAGGAAACAAGGCCTAGGGTTCATACTTTCGCTAGTGCAAGTTCTCTCAACAATAATAACATAATTGGATCACATAACTATCCCTCAACATGCAACAAAGAGTCACTCTAGAGTCACTAATAGCGGAGAACAAACGAAGATATTATGGTAGGGTACGAAACCACCTCAAAGTTATTCTTTCCAATCAATCCGTTGGGCTATTCCTATAAGTGTCACAAACAGCCCTAGAGTTCGTACTAGAATAACACCTTAAGATACAAATAAACCAAAACCCTAATGTCACCTAGATACTCCAATGTCACCTCAAGTATCTGTGGGCATGATTATACGATATGCATCACACAATCGCAATTCATCTACTCAAACCAACACATAGAACCTCAAAGAGTGCCCCAAAGTTTCTACCGGAGAATCACGACAAAAACGTGTGCCAACACTTATGCATAGGTTCCCAATGTCACGAAACCCGCAAGTTGATCACCAAAACATACATCAAGTGGATCAATAGAATACCCCATTGTCACCATGGGTATCCCACGCAAGACATACATCAAGTGTTCTCAAATCTTTAAAGACTCAATCCGATAAGATAACTCCAAAGGGAAAACTCAATTCATTACAAGAGAGAAGAGGGGGAGGAGAAACATAGGATCCAACTATAATAGCAAAGCTCTCGATACATCAAGATCGTATCATCTCAAGAACACGAGAGAGAGAGAGAGAGATCAAACACATAGCTACAGGTACATACCCTCAGCCCCGAGGGAGAACTACTCCCTCCTCGTCATGGAGAGCACCGGGATGATGAAGATGGCCACCGGGGAAGGATTGCCCCCTCCGGCAGGGTGCCAGAACGGGTCTTGATTGGCTTTCGGTGGCTACGGAGGCTTCTGGCGGCGGAACTCCCGATCTAATCTCCATTCTGGAAGTTTTAGGTTACGTAGGTATATATGGGTGCAGGAGGTACGTCGATGGACCGAAGGGGGGGCCACAAGGCAGGGGGCGTGCCCCAGATGGGTGGGCGCGCCCCCTACCCTCATGAGCTCCTCCTTCATCCTCTGACGTAGGGTCCAAGTCTATCCGGTAGGTTTCCTTCCAAAAATAACTTCTCTAGTTGATTTCGTTCTGTTTCGACTCCGTTTGATATTCCTTTTTCTTCGCAACACTGAAATAGGCATAAAACAGCAAATCTGGGTTGGGCCTCCGGTTAATAGGTTAGTCCCAAAAATAATATGAAAGTGGATAATAAAGCCCAATATTGCCCAAAACAGTAGATAATATAGCATGGAGCAATCAAAAATTATAGATACGTTGGAGACGTATCAGGCATCCCCAAGCTTAATTCCTGCTCGTCCTCGAGTAGGTAAATGAAAAAACAGAATTTTTGATGCGGAGTGCTACTTGGCATAATTTCAATGTAATTCTTCTTAATTGTGGCATGAATATTCAGATCCATAAGATTCAAGAAAAAAGTTCATATTGACATAAAAATAATAATACTTCAAGCATACTAACAAAGAAATCATGTCTTCTCAAAATAACATGGCCAAAGAAAGCTATCCCTACAAAATCATATAGTCTGGCTATGCTCCATCTTCACCACACAACATATTTAAATCATGCACAACCCCGATGACAAGCCAAGCAATTGTTTCATACTTTTGATGTTCTCAAACTTTTTCAATCTTCACGCAATACATGAGCGTGAGCCATGGACATAGCACTATAGGTGGAATAGAGTGGTGGTTGTGGAGAAGACAAAAAGGAGAAAATAGTCTCACATCAACTAGGCGTATCAACGGGCTATGGAGATTCCCATCAATAGATATCAATGTGAGTGAGTAGGGATTGCCATGCAACGGATGCACTACAGCTATAAGTATATGAAAGCTCAAAAAGAAACTAAGTGGGTGTGCATCCAACTTGCTTGCTCATGAAGACCTAGGGCAATTTGAGGAAGCCCATCATTGGAATATACAAGCCAAGTTCTATAATGAAAGATTCCCACTAGTATATGGAAGTGACAACATAGGAGACTCTCTATCATGAAGATCATCGTGCTACTTTGAAGCACAAGTGTGGTAAAAGGATAGTAACATTGTCCCTTCTCTCTTTTCTCTCATTTTTTATATTTTTTTATTTGGGCCTTCTCTTTTTTTATGGCCTCTTTTCTCTCCTTTTTTATTTGGGCTTCTTTGGCCTCTTTTATTTATTTATTTTCGTCCGGAGTCTCATCCCGACTTGTGGGGGAATCATAGTCTCCATCATCCTTTCCTCACTGGGACAATGCTCTAATAATGATGATCACACTTTTATTTTCTTACAACTCAAGAATTAGAACTCGATACTTAGAACAAGATATGACTCTATATGAATGCCTCCGACGGTGTGCCGGGATGTGCAATGACTCATGAGTGACATGTATGAAAGAATTATGACCGGTGGCTTTGCCACAAATACGATGTCAACTACATGATCATGCAAAGCAATATGACAATGATGAATCATGTCATAATAACGGAACGGTGGAAAGTTGCATGGCAATATATCTCGGAATGGCTATGGAAATGCCATAATAGGTAGGTATGGTGGCTATTTTTAGGAAGGTATATGGTCGGTGTATGGTACCGACAAAAGTTGCGCGGTACTAGAGAGGCTAGCAATGGTGGAAGGGTGAGAGTGCGTATAATCCATGGACTCAACACTAGTCATAAAGAACTCACATACTTATTGCAAAAATCTACAAGTTATCAAAGCAAAGTATTACGCGCATGCTCCTAGGGGGATAGATTGGTAGGAAAAGACCATCGCTCGTCCCCGACTGCCACTCATAAGGAAGACAATCAATAAATAAATCATGCTCCGACTTCATCAGGTAACGGTTCACCATACGTGCATGCTACGGGAATCACAAACTTTAACACAAGTATTTCTCAAATACACAACTACTCAACTAGCATGACTCTAATATCACCATCTCCATATCTCAAAACAATTATCAAGTATCAAACTTCTCTTAGTATTCAAAACACTCATAAGAGAATTTTATTATTAATCTTGTATACCTAGCATATTAGGATTTTAAGCAAATTACCATGCTATTTAAGACTCTTAAAATAATATAAGTGAAGCATGAGAGATCAATTGTTTCTATAAAACAAATCTACCACCGTGCTCTAAAAGATATAAGTGAAGCACTAGAGCAAATGACAAACTACTCCGAGAGATATAAGTGAAGATCAATGAGTAGTCGAATAATTATGCAACTATGTGAAGACTCTCTAACATTTAATAACTTAAGATCTTGGCATTTTATTCAAACAGCAAGCAAAGCAAAATAAAATGACATTCTAAGAATAGCAAACATCATGTGAAAAAGCAAAAACTTAGGATCAACCGATACTAACCGATAGTTGTTGAAGAAGAAAGGTGGGATGCCAACCGGGGCATCCCCAAGCTTAGACGCTTGAGACTTCTTGAAATATTATCTTGGGGTGCCTTGGGCATCCCCATGCTTGAGCTTTTGTTTCTCCTTAATTCCTCTCATATCACGGTCTCCCTAAATCTCAAAAGCTTCATCCACACAAAACTCAACAAGGACTCGTTAGATAAGTTAGTATAAACCATTGCAAAACCTTATCCTACTCTACTGTAGAAAATCACTAAAATTATTATTAAACATTGCGTACTAAAGGCCTCTGCATATTTAATAGTCCTATCCTCAAATAGAATCATTAAATAAGCAAACATATGCAAACAATGCAAACATAACAGCAATCTGCCTAAACAGGATAGTCTGTAAAGAATGCAGCAACATCCATACTTCCCTAGCTCCAAAAATTATGAAATAAAATTCCCACTGTAGTAAATTTATCATATCTTAATATGCAAAAGGTTTCAACATTTTATCACATTCTGACTTTTCTAGGGAATTATTGCAACAGCGGTAAACTTTCTGTTTTCAAACAGCAACATGTGGACTTCTAAAATAGGCATAGTAAGGACTATCAATGCCACTTTTATCGAAATAAAAGATGCAAAAAATTGTTCTAAATAACATCAAGCAAATCCTAACAAAATAAGTTGACGCTCCAAGCAAAACACATATCATGTGGTGAATAAAAATATAGCTCCAAGTAAAGTTACCGATGAACGAAGACGAAAGAGGGGATGCCTTCCGGGGCATCCCCAAGCTTAGGCTCTTGGCTATCCTTGAATATTACCTTGGGGTGCCTTGGGAATCCCCAAGCTTAGGCTCTTGCCACTCCTTATTCCATAGTCCATCGAATCCTTACCCAAAACATGAAAACTTCACAACACAAAACTTAAAGTAGAAAACTCATGAGCTCCGTTAGTATAAGAAAATAAATCACCACTTCATGGTACTGTAATGAACTCATTATTTATTTATATTGGTGTTAAACCTACTGTATTCCAACTTATCTATGGTTCATACCCTCCGATACTACTCATAGATTCATCAAAATAAGCAAACAACACATAGAAAATAGAATCTGTCAAAAACAGAACAGTCTGTAGTAATCTGGATCAAACCTATACTTCTGGAACCCCAAAAATTCTAAAATAAATTGATGGACCTGAGAAATATATCTATTAATCATCTCCAAAAATAATTAACTAAATAGAACTCTCCAAATAAAAACGGCAGCAATTCTCGTGAGCGCTAAAGTTTCTGTTTTTTACAGCTTGATCAACAAGACTTCTCCCAAGTCTTCCCAAAGGTTCTACTTGGCACAAACACTAATTAAAAGCATAAAACCACATCTAAACAGAGGCTAGATGAATTATTTATTACTAAACAGGAACAAAAAGCAAGGAACAAAAATAAAGTTGGGTTGCCTCCCAACAAGCGCTATCGTTTAACGCCCCTAGCTAGGCACGATGATTTCAATGATGCTCACATAAAAGATAAGAATTGTAACATAAATAGAGCATCATAAGGAATATTACTAGCACATTTAAGCCTAACCCACTTCCTATGCATAGGGATTTTGTGAGCAAACAACTTGAGTGAACAAGAATCAACTTGCATAGGAAGGTAAAGCAAGCATAGCTTCAAAGTTCTAAGCACATAGAGAGGAAACTTGATATTATTGCAATTCCTACAAGCATATATTCCTCCCTCATAATAATTTTCAGTAGCATAATGAGTGAATTCAACAATATAACCAGCACCTAAAGCATTCTTTTCATGATCTACAAGCATAGAAAATTTACTACTCTCCACATAAGCAAAATTCTTCTCATTCGGGATAGTGGGAGCAAACTCAACATAATAATTATCATGTGATTGAAAATTGAAATCAAGATGACAAGTTTCATGGTTATAATTATTCTTTAAAGCATATGTGTCATCACAATAATCATCATAGATAGGAGGCATGCTTTCATCATAATAAATTTGCTCATCAAAACTTGGGGGACAAAAAATATCATCTTCATCAAACATAGCTTCCCCAAGCTTGTGGCTTTGCATATCATTAGCATCATGGATATTCAAGGAATTCATACTAACAACATTGCAATCATGCTCATCATTCAAATATTTAGTGCCAAACATTTTATAGATTTCTTCTTCTAGCACTTGAGCACAATTATCCTTCCCATCATACTCACGAAAGATATTAAAAAGGTGAAGTGTATGAGACAAACTCAATTCCATTTTTTATAGTTTTCTTTTATAAACGAAACTAGTGATAAAAGAAGAAACTAAAAGACTTGATTGCAAGATCTAAATATATACCTTCAAGAGCTAACCACCCCGGCAACGGCGCCAGAAAAGAGCTTGATGTCTACTACACAACCTTCTTCTTTGTAGACGTTGTTGGGCCTCCAAGTGTAGAGATTTGTAGGACAGTAGCAAATTTCCATCAAGTGGATGACCTAAGGTTTATCAATCCATAGGAGGCGTAGGATGAAGATGGTCTCTCTCAAGTAACCCTGCAACCAAATAACAAAGAGTCTCTTGTGTAGGTGCACTAGTTCGGCGAAGAGATGGTGATACAAGTGATATATGGATGGTAGATAATAGTTTTTGTAATATGAAAATATAAAAACAGCAAGGTAACGAATGATAAAAGTGAGCGTAAATGGTATTGCAATGATAGGAAACAAGGCCTAGGGTTCATACTTTCGCTAGTGTAAGTTCCCTCAACAATACTAACATAATTGGATCACATAACTATCCCTCAACATGCAACAAAGAGTCACTCCAAAGTCACTAATAGCGGAGAATGAATGAAGAGATTATGGTAGGGTACGAAACCACCTCAAAGTTATTCTTTCCAATCAATCCGTTGGGCTATTCCTATAAGTGTCACAAACAGCCCTAGAGTTCGTACTAGAATAACACCTTAAGATACAAATCAACCAAAACCCTAATGTCACCTAGATACTCCAATGTCACCTCAAGTATCCGTGGGCATGATGATACGATATGCATCACACAATCTCAATTCATCTACTCAAACCAACACATAGAACCTCAAAGAGTGCAACAAAGTTTCTACCGGAGAATCACGATGAAAACGTGTGCCAACCCCTATGCATAGGTTCCCAATGTCACGAAACCCGCAAGTTGATCACCAAAACATACATCAAGTGGATCAATAGAATACCCCATTGTCACCACGGGTATCCCACGCAAGACATACATCAAGTGTTCTCAAATCTTTAAAGACTCAATCCGATAAGATAACTCCAAAGGGCAAACTCAATTCATTACAAGAGAGAAGAGGGGAGGAGAAACATAGGATCCAACTATAATAGCAAAGCTCGTGATACATCAAGATCGTATCATCTCAAGAACACGAGAGAGAGAGAGAGATCAAACACATAGCTACTGGTACATACCCTCAGCCTTGAGGGAGAACTACTCCCTCCTCATCATGCAGACCACCGGGATGATGAAGATGGCCACCGGGGAGAGATTGCTCGCTCCGGCAGGGTGCCGCAATGGGTCTAGGAGGCTACGGAGGCTTCTGGCGGCGGAACTCCCGATCTAATCTCCGTTCTGGAAGTTTTAGGTTACGTATGTATATATGGGTGCAGGAGGTACGTCGGTGGACCGAAGGGGGGGCACGAGGCAGGGAGCACGCCCCTACCCTCGTGAGCTCCTCCTTCATCTTCTAACGTAGGGTCCAAGTCTATCCGGTAGGTTTCCTTCCAAAAATAACTTCTCCAGTTGGTTTCATTCAGTTTCGACTCTGTTTGATATTCCTTTTCTTCGAAACACTGAAATAGGCACAAAACAACAAATCTAGGTTCGGCCTCCGGTTAATTGTTAGTCCCAAAAATAATATAAAAGTGGATAATAAAGCCCAATATTGCCCAAACCAGTAGATAATATAGCATGGAGCAATCAAAAATTATAGATACGTTGGAGACGTATCATCGGGTGGCTCATTGGCGACCCAGGGCGGTTTATGGTGAACTCGGCGGAGGTGGCGATTTGTGGGTGGTGGCTTGGCGCAGGGTCATGGCGGTTTATGGAAGTGGAACAGAGCAGCAACTCGGGGACGTCGGTTTGGAACAGCGCACGGGAGTCCAAGTATTGTAAATTATTGTGGAAGAAACGGCTCGACGGCGGTTTCGACGCCACGGGTGACTCGTCAATGGAGCAGGACCGTCCATGACCCGGATCCAGACCCGTGCTCATCTTCTCGCCGAAGGAACCGACAACGGCGATTTGAACGACGAAGGCTCTGTCGCGGGCAAATTGGCAGCGCCGGGCATCAGCGGAGGAGAACTGGCGATAGCAGCTCAGGCCGACTCGGAGCAAGGCCCTTCTGGCGAAAAGTGACGCCAAGACGAAGACTGGCTGGTTTGTATAGTTGGTATACTAAAACTTTGACCTTCAGGGACTTATGACTCTCCTGATGTCTTCAAAATCCAACACAACATTTTGCTAATGGATCTTCAAGATGGAGTAATCGGAACATAGAGCAAATCTGACAAGTCATTGAACCGATTGGGCGTGGCTGCACTTTATAAAAATTCCATCGGTCTTGGTGACTTTGGTAGCTCGCAGCAGACATGGGTGGCTCTAACCAGAACAAGACACGGCCACGGGTGTAGATGAGACGGGGCCCACAGCAGAAGCAAGGCGGCCGACGGTTTGTCCAAGGCGGCACACAACAAGGTGGTTCATGGTGTGCCCGATTTAGCGGGGGTGAGGCGAACGCTGGCTACTCGATGTGTGGCCGTAGGGAACGGTCGACCTGGAGGCATTGGCAGACCGGGCTGCTCAACAACCATCGCAGAGGAGCGCTGGCAGAGGCGGTTTGCCGGCCGCGGAAGTGGAGTGAGCGCGGGGTCGTCTTGATCTGGAGGTCATCGCGGTGAGGCCGGTTGTGACGCCCCGAGACCAATGTGCCAGGTGTCGTCTAGTTATTCGTTGTTGTTGCCTTTTCATTTGCTTGTGTGTCATGCATTTCATATCATGTCATCATGTGCATTCCTTTTGCATAAATGTTCGTCTCATGCATCCGAGCATTTTCCGCGTTGTCCGTTTTGCAATCCGGCGCTCCTATGTCACCCGGTGCCCCTTTCTACCTCTTTTCATGTGCGGGTGTTAAACGTTTTCGGATTGTACCGAGACATTCCAAGCAGCCTAGGTTTACTACCGGTAGACCGCCTATCAAGTTTCGTACCTTTTGGACTTTGTTTGATACTCCAACGGTTAACCGAGAGACCAAAAAGGCCTCGTGTGTGTTGCAGCCCAACACCCCTCCAAAGTGGAACAAAACCCACCTAAACCCCCTCCATCATCTCGGTTGTTCGATCACGATCGTGTGGCCGAAAACCGCACCTCATTTGGAGCTTCCTAGCTCCCTCTACCTCTATAAATAGACCCCTCCTTTCCAAATTTCGGATCTCTTCCCCGAAACCCTAGATCCAACTCCCTCTGCGCCGCTGGACACGTCCGCTCGCCGGCCGACGCGTCCACCCAGCCAGCCACGTCACTTTCCCCGCCGCCGCAGCCAATCAGCGCCCGCGCCGCCCCACTTAGCCGCGGCCCGCATAGCCCATCGCGGGCCCGCGCAAGCCCGACCGGGCGCCGCCTGGACCGCACGTTGCCCGCCGCCAGCGCTTGCGTCTCGCCGCCCGCCGCCAGCACTTGCGTCTCGCCGCCCGCCGCCTTCGCGCCGTTGCTGGCGACAACCTCCGGCGACCGGAGCGCGCCGTCCAGCGTCGTCCCCGCCGCCTCGCTCGCGCCGCAGCGCAGAGCACCGCCGCCACCCACGCAGCCTCCTCCTCCACCGCGCCGCTCGGCCCCGCCTTGTTCTTCACGCGCCCTCCTTCGCTGCCCCTGCCTCCCCGATCCGATTGGGATCGAGGGAGATGACGACGCCCCCGTTGACCCCTTCGTGGGCCCCGCCTTCGACCGAGCGCGCCGGCCTCGTTAGCCCCAGAGCCAAGCCGGCCCAGTCTCCAGCCCCAGCTCCACTCCCTCCGGCCCGATATATTTTTTCGCGAGGGTATATTTCTCCAAGTCCTCAGTATTTTCAGGCTTTTTCATCACATCATAACTCCCTCACCGTTGCTCTGATTCGCGCGTGTAGTATATCAAAATGTTCGTCTCGAGGAGTACATCATTTCATCTCATTACATCATTTTCATTTGAGCTCATCTTGATGCCCGAAATGCTGTTGGAAGAGGGCTATGTGATGATAGTTTCAGATCTGTTTCAGCAAATACACTTTTGTCATTTTTGCCATGATTAATGTGTGCATGATATGATCCTGAGCTCTACATATGTTTTGAAGTATGCCATTCCATCTTTACAGGGGTATATGCCATGTATTTTTGTGATCTTTGTGGTGACTAGCACAAGCATGCAAAGTAGCTTACTCAATGATGCTGATTTCAGGGACTTAGAATTTCACTAAGTCCTTGCCCTGTCATTATTTTTATGCCATATATATGTTCATGTTGTTTCCTAGTGATCCGTGCATCTTTTGAGCATGATCAGTAAGGATGTTTTGTAGATATTGTTGTGCTCTATCCATCCATGTCTTTTTTTGCAATTATGGAGCACCCTACCTTGAGTCAATCGAGCTCTTCTTTTGCTATAAAATGTTCCTGACAGATTGTTAACATGTTTAGCGATTTTGCCGAGGTTGTTGCTATTGATCCGTGCATGCTATGTTGTTGTTCTTGCCATGTCTAGCTTCTATGCCATGTCTACTTGCTGGGTGTATGCTTATTTTGTCATTAAATGCCTCTTAGTGAGTGCATCGAGCTCGTAAACATGCCTACTCATTATCTGTTTTGCCATGCTCCAGTTTTTCACTAAGTCTGAATCTGTTTATGTTTTTGCTATGTACACATGCTTGCAATTGTATTTTCTGATCCCTTTTGGCTCATGGTCACTAAGGGACTTTTGTTATATGCTTTGAGTAGCTTCATGCCATGCCTTGCTATGCCATGATATGTTCCTGTAGCAAGCAGTTATTGTGATCTAAAGATTGCTTCCTGATGATAATTCCTGACTTGCTGTTAATTTCACTAAGTGTGTAACTTGTTATCATTTGCACTTTTCCCCTGCTTGTTTGAACCTGCTAATTAGTGAATTAGCCATAGCTCAGTGTTCATCTTTTGTCAAGAATCTTGAGTGGATACCTGCCATGTATTTTGTAGCCATGTTTGGGTGCTGTAGCATATTTATCTTGATGCATTTAGTAGGCTACTTGTTGTTAATCGCAGACTGGTGCCATATTTGTTTTGCTTGTCTTTTCCAAACCGTGCATCCGATTCTGGTGATCTTTATATCGATTTGGACCAAAATCAACTCACCTTTCCAGTGGCACTCTTAGATTTTCATGTTGAGGCCAAGTTCAATCATTCCTTTCCAAAGCTTGCATATGCATCACTTACCGCATCCCTCATATCATGCCATGTTCATGTGTTGGTTGTTTACTATGTCGTGTGCTTCTTTCCGGTGTTGCTTCTTCGGGTTGGTTCCGATAATGTCGCGTTTGTGAGGAACCGTTCGACTACGTCCGTTTGTCTTCTTCATGGACTCGTTCTTCTTCCTTGCGGGATCTCAGGCAAGATGACCATACCCTCGAAATCACTTCTATCTTTGCTTGCTAGTTGCTCGCTCTTTTGCTATGCCTATGCTGCGATACCTACCACTTGCTATATCATGCCTCCCATATTGCAATGTCAAGCCTCTAACCAACCTTGTCCTAGCAAACCATTGTTTGGCTATGTTACCGCTTTGCTCAGCCCCTCTTATAGCGTTGCTAGTTGCAGGTGAAGATTGGAGTTTGTTCCTTGTTGGAACATGGATATTTTGTTGCGATATCACAATATCTCTTATTTAAATTAATACATCTATATACTTGGTAAAGGGTGGAAGGCTCGGCCTTATGCCTGGTGTTTTGTTCCACTCTTGCCGCCCTAGTTTCCGTCATATCGGTGTTATGTTCCCCGATTTTGCGTTCCTTACACGGTTGGGTTATAATGGGAACCCCTTGACAGTTCGCTTTGAATAAAACTCCTCCAGCAAGGCCCAACCTTGTTTTTACCATTTGCCTCACCACCACCTACTTTTCCATTGGGAGTCGCGCTCCCGAGAGTCATCATTATTTTAACCCCCCCCGGGCCAGTGCTCCTCTGAGTGTTGGTCCAACCTGTCAGCTGTCGGTGGCCACCAGGGGCAACTCTGGGTTAGCCTACCGGAAGTTTGGACAATCCGGTGTGCCTTGAGAACGAGATATGTGCAGCTCCTATCGGGATTTGTCGGCACATTCGGGTGGCTTTGCTGGACTTGTTTTACCATTGTCGAGGATGTCTTGTAACCGGGATGCCGAGTCTGATCGGATTGTCTTGGGAGAAGGAATATCCTTCGTTGACCGTGAGAGCTTGTGATGGGCTAAGTTGGGACACCCCTGCTGGGATTGAACTTTCGAAAGCCGTGCCCGCGGTTATGGGCAGATGGGAATTCGTTAATGTTCGGTTGTAGAAAACCTGAAGTTTATCTTAATTAAAATACATCAACCGCGTGTGTAGCCGTGATGGTCTCTTTCCGGCGGAGTCCGGGAAGTGAACACGGTGTTGGAGTTATGCTTGACGTAGGTTGTTCTAGAATCACTTCTTGATCATAGTTTCTCGAACATGCCTTGCCTTCTCTTCTCGCTCTCATTTGCGTATGTTAGCCACCATATGCTAGTCGCTTGCTGCAGCTCCACCTCATACCTTTTACCCTACCTATAAGCTTAAATAGTCTTGATCGCGAGGGTGTGAGATTGTTGAGTCCCCGTGACACACAGATACTTCCAAAACCAGTTTGCAGGTGCCGATGTTACCGAGAAGGTGGTGCAACCACGCTCCAGGAGGAGCTCGATGAAGATCTAGTCCTTTGTGTTGTTTCGTGCTAGTCGATCAGTAGTGGAGCCCAGTTGGGATGATCGGGGATCTGTGTAGCATTTGGGGTAGTCTTCTTTTATTTTGGTTCCGTAGTCGGACCTTGTTTGTATCTGGATGATGTAATGCTTTATTCATGTATTGTGTGAAGTGGCGATTGTAAGCCAACTATGTATCTCTTTCCCTTATTTATTACATGGGTTGTTGTGAAGATTACCTCACTTGCGACATTGCTTTCAATGTGATTATGCCTCTAAGTCGTGCTTCGACACATGGGAGATATAGCCGCATCGAGGGCGTTACACCGGTTCATGCTCAGAACGCCAGCGGAGGCGAGCGCCTTGAAACGTAGACGCAGGCGCGGTCAATGGCCGAGTCCGGGTCATGGCTGGCTCTATTTCCGGCTCATGGTCACCCATGTAGTGATTTTCTTCCATATTTCTTAAATCGGTCTCCTAGTAGCTTCCGTGCGTGCATCAATCGGAGCTGATCAAAGGAAAGAACTGTTTTTGGCTTCAAATCATGTACAAGTCAAAGATGCCCACCATGTACTCTTGAACGTGGAACAGTGGAAAACTTGAAACGACTGCAACACTTCTCTCGTGGGATACTCTTTCTTCGGCAACTTGTGATTACCATGGTCGTACAACATGTAGCCATAGAATCTGCCGTCATCAAAAACTTTTGTTTCAGACTCGGCGAATCATCATAGCCGCACATCATGCAACCCTAAAATCTCAGTCTTTATTTCAATCTTGTACACGCTTGCTCGTCCATGACGTAAATCCTTCTGCGCCGACTTTTCTTCATTTGGAAAATTGCGAACTTCTTGAACCCTAGGAAGGATCCCTCCAAGAACTCAACACCACCGTGCGCGGGCCCCACGGTGGGCGCCAACTATCGTGGAATTGTCATGGCAGATGTCCTTAGTGTGAGGATGACTTAGTCGCGAGGCCAATACATCTATGTGGTAGCTTGAGAGGGGTTGGGCGGAATGGAGAGACGCAACATAGACGAGGATTTAGACAGCTTCGGGCCCCGGGAAACATCATCCGGTAATAACCCTACATGTTGCTTGTGGCTAGGTCTTATTATGATCATGAGGAAGTCGCCGGTAAACCGGCTCTTTGTGTCTAGACCTAGAGATTGTTTCTTCTTACTTGTCCCTCTTTGGGGAGCCTTGCCCCTCCTTATATAAGTTGAAGGGGCGGGTTACATGTGGAGTCCTATTAGGATTAAGACTAGTCTACCTTCTAATACAAACCGGATACAAGTCCGGGTCTTAACTCCTTGTAAGGTAAATATTCTTCACGCCTGTAACGCCCACGATGCGGCTATATCTCTCACGTGTCGAAGCACAACTTAGAGGCATAACCGCATTGTAAGCAATGTCGCAAGAGGGGTAATCTTTAGACATCCCATGTATTGAATAAGGGAAAAAGGTACATAGTTGGCTTACAATCGCCACATCACACAATACATGTATAAAACATTACAACATCCAAATACAATCAAGGTTCGACTACGAAGCCTAAATAAAAGAAGACCACCCCTAATGCTACAGATCCCTGATCGCTCCAACTGGGCTCCACTACTGATCAACTGGAAACAAAACAACATAATGAACACGAACTTCATAGATCCTCCATGAGCTTGGTTGCGTCACCTGGACGATATCATCGGCACCTGCAAACTGGTTTTGGAAGTATCTGTGAGCCACGGGGACTCAGCAATCTCACACCCTCGCGATCAAGACTATTTAAGCTTATGGGTAGGTAAAAGGTATGAGTGGAGCTGCAACAAGCACTAGCATATATGGTGGCTAACATACGCAAATGAGAGCGAGAAGAGAAGGCAAAGCACGTTTGAGAAACTATGATCAAGAAGTGATGCTAGAACAACCTATGTCAAGCATAACTCCAACACCGTGTTCACTTCCCGGACTCCACCGGAAAGACACCATCACGGCTACACACGCGGTTGATCCATTTTAATTAAGTTAAGTTTCAGGTTTTCTACAACTGGACATTAACAAATTCCCATCTGCAGATAACCGCGGGCACGGCTTTTGAAAGTTCAAAACCCTGCAGGGGTGTCCCAACTTAGCCCATCACAAGCTCTCACGGTCAACGAAGGATATTCCTTCTCCCAGGAAGACCCGATCAGGCTCGGAATCCTGGTTATAAGACATCTCGACAATGGTAAAACTAAACCAGCAAAGCCGCCCGATGTGCTAACAAATCCCGATAGGAGTGGCACGTACCTCGTTCTCAGGGCAACACCGGATGAGACTAGCTACGAGTAAAACCAACCCTCAAGTTTCCCCGAGGTAGCCCCGCAGGTAGCTTAGTTCGGACCAACACTTAGAGAAGCACTGGCCCCGGGGGGTTAAAATAAAGATGACCCTTGAGTCTGCAGAACCCAAGGGAAGGTGGTAGGTTGTTAGCACAAATGGTAAAACCAAGGTTGGGCCTTGCTGGAGGAATTTTATTCAAGGCGAACTGTCAAGGGGTTCCCATTATAACCCAACCGTGTAAGGAATGCAAAATCAAGGAACATAACACCGGTATGACGGAAACTAGGGCGGCAAGAGTGGAACAAAACACCAGGCATAAGGCCGAGCCTTCCACGCTTTACCAAGTATATAGATGCATTAATTAAATAAGAGATATTGTGATATCCCAACAAATATCCATGTTCCAACAAGGAACAAACTCCAATCTTCACCTGCAACTAGCAACGCTATAAGAGGGGCTGAGCAAAGCGGTAACATAGCCAAACAACGGTTTGCTAGGACAAGGTGGGTTAGAGGCTTGGCTTAGCAATATGGGAGGCATGATATAGCAAGTGGTAGGTATCGCAGCATAGGCATAGCAAAAGAGCAAGCAACTAGCAAGCAAAGATAGAAAGTGATTTCGAGGGTATGGTCATCTTGCCTGAAATCCTGCAAGGAAGAAGAACGAGTCCAAGAAGAAGACAAACGGACGTAGTCGCGAATGGGTCCTCACAAACACGATGTTATCAGAACTAACCCGAAGAAGCAACACCGGAAAGAAGCAAACAACAAAGTAAACAACCATCACATAAAACATGGCATGATGCACAACCATGTATGATGCATGTCCGGTTTAAAGAAGCATGGCGTGGCAAAGTGCACAAGCAATCCTACAAATTAAGTGGAGCTCAATATGCAACTCTGTTGCATATTGACGGAACACCACATCAATTATTTAGTTCTCTCCCGATTAGGTACTCAACAATATTAAATGTTGGTAAACATGGCAAGAGGAGAAGCATATGAAAACTTCCTATCTAGGCAAGTTTAAATGAGGCCGGAACAACGAACAACAAATACGGTAAATCCCCATATGCAATTATCAATTTTGTGCAACAACAATTTTAAACATTTAAATGTTATTATCATGATGCGAATGACATGTGCAAGTTTGTGCAATTTTTATTAAAAGTTGACAAGAGCATTATGAAGCATTTGTCCCCGTGGTGGAAAGGGAAGGGGTGCCATGGCAACGAATCCGAAAATTATGCCTCGACAACATATCTGTTCCGGTAACTCGATTGAGGTGCCGGTGAAAAAGATAGGGCATGAGCGAGTTGGGCAAGATGGTGGGGTGCTCCCGACTACCGGGTTCCCACGGGATGATCGCATGGCAATGGGGAACATGCAAGAAACACGTCGGGCACGGTGCAAACGCGAGCATTTCAAACATCACATGCATTCTACCATGGGTCATCGCCTCGGCGATTATACCTTCAAAGCGTGCATTTCGGGACGGTTTGGGTTCGGTGCAAAGTAGAGGAAGTAGTCGTTCATGATCGTCGTGGAAGTAGCGGTACAAGTTTGGGAAGCGGTAGAGGTACGAGTCTTCGACAATGGTCGTCGTACACGTTCCGAGGTCGTCGGTAGATGTTCTCACGATCCCAGCGATGGTAGTGGAAGTAGATGTTCACGGCGACGGTGGTATAAGTAGTCGTTCTATCGTTCATCGGTGACCATCGGGATGGTGGAGCGTGGACTCGATTTCAATCACATTATGATCATGGAGTTCACCAACAACCACAAGCTGGACATCAAGGACATTGGGGAGGCAATCTTCAAGCTTCATGAGAAAAACGAGCACCTCCAAGCCTAGAACTATGACCTGCAAAATCAAAACTGTGAGTATGAATATAGATTCAAGAGGATGAGTTTGGCTGCAGATTTGAGGTCTCAGGAGACTCGATCATCCTTCTATGATGGTGAGCCTATGCCTTGGAAGAAGGATGACAAGCCTACGCCATCAACAAAACCATCACCTTCTCCACCAACAAAGAAGAATTGAGTATCTCGTATAGGCACTCCTCTTGGCATGATTTAGTTGTGCGTTTTGCTTTATGATCCTTCTATGTAATCGAGTCTCTGAGCTATATATAATAAAGATTAGTGTTGAGTCAAGGGCTTAATTATTTTGCCATGATTCTAAGTGAATAAAAGAAAAGAGAAATAAATAAAAAGGAAATAAAGAGATCACATGGATCTTATGGAGAGTAATGAGCTCACATAGAAAAAGTATGACAAGCATAGTTTTGGTCATCGTTGCAATTAATAGGAAGTAATAAAGAAAGAGAGGTCTTCACATATAGATATACTATCTTGGACATCTTTTATGATTGTGAGCACTCATTAAAATATGACATGCTAAAGAGTTGACGTTGGACAAGGAAGACAACGTAATGGGTTATGTTTTCTTACATCTGAGATAAATTATATTGTCATGGATCATCCAACATGGTTGAGCTTGCCTTTCCCTCTCATGCTAGCCAAATTCATCGCACTAAGTTGAGATACTACTTGTGTTTCTAAATACCCTTAAACTAGTTGCCATGAGAGTCCACTAAACCTACCTATGGATTGAGTAAGATCCTCCAAGTAAGTTGTCATCGGTGCAAGCAATAAAAATTGCTCTCTAAATATGTATGACTTGTTAGTGTGGGAGAAAATAAGCTTTATACGATCGTGTGATATGGAAGAAATAAAAGCGACAGACTGCATAATAAAGGTACATATCACAAGTGGCAATATAAAGTGACGTTTTTCCCATTAAGATTTTGTGCATCCAACCATAAAAGCGCATGACAACCTCTGTTTCCCTCTGCGAAGGGCCTATCTTTTACTTTCGTCTCCTACCTTGCATAAGAGTCATGGTGATACTCATCCTTCCTTTTTACATTTTATCCTTTGGCAAGCACAATATGTTGGAAAGATCCTGGTATATATGGCTAATTGGATGTGAGTTTTCATGAACTATTATTGTTGACATTACCCTTGAGGTAAAACGTTGGGAGGCAAAACTGTAAGCCCCTATCTTTCTCTGTGTCCGATTAAAACTCCATACCCATAAGTATTGCGTGAGTGTCAGCAATTGTGAAAGACTATATGATAGTTGAGTATGTGGACTTGCTGAAAAGATCTTATATATTGACTCTTTCCTATGTTATTATAGTTTGTTAGTTGTCAATGAAGTTTATGATTCATACTTGAAATTGTGATTGAATTATTACTCTAGCATAAGAAATTATATGACAAGAATTATATAAGTTGCTGTTCTAAGAATGATCATGATGCCCTCATGTACATATTTTATTTTTATCGACACCTCTATCTCTAAACATGTGGACATATTTTTCGATTTCGGCTTTCGCTTGAGGACAAGCGAGGTCTAAGCTTGGGGGAGTTGATACGTCCATTTTGCATCATGCTTTTATATCGATATTTTTTGCATTATGGGGTATTATTACACATTATGTCACAATACTTATGCCTATTCTCTCTTATTTTACAAGGTTTACATGAAGAGGGAGAATGCCGGCAGCTGGGATTCTGGGCTGGAAAACGAGCAAATATTAGAGACCTATTCTGCAAAACTCCAAAAGTCCTAAAACTTCACAGAGGACGTTTTCAAAATATATAAAAAATATTGAGTGCAAGAATTTCACCAAGGGGGCCACACCCTGCCCACGAGGGTGGGGGGCGCGCCCTACCCCCTGGGCGCCCCCTACCTCGTGGGCCCCCTGGTGGCCCTCCGATGGCCATCTTCTGCTATATGAAGTCTTTCGATGAGGAACAAATCATAAGCCATATTCACGAATGAAACTCCGCCGCCATGAGGCGAAACCTTGGCGGAACCAATCTAGGGCTCTGGCGGAGCTGTTCTGCCAGGGAAACTTCCCTCCGGTAGGGGGGAAATCATCGCCATCTCCATCACCAACGCTCCTCTCATCGGGAGAGGGCAATCTCCATCAACATCTTCACTAGCACCATCTCCTCTCAAAACCGTAGTTCATATCTTGTAGCCAATTCTTGTCTCCAAGTCCGAGATTGGTACCTTTGGGTTGCTAGTAGTGTTAGTTACTCCTTGCAGTTGATGCTAGTTGGTTTAATTGGTGGAAGATCATATGTTTAGATCCTATATGCATATTAATACCCCTCTGATTATGAACAGGATTATGCTTTGTGAGTAGTTAAGTTTGTTCCTGAGGACATGGGAGAAGTCTTGCTATTAGTAATCATGTGAATTTTCTATTCGTTCGATATTTTGATGAGATGTATGTTGTCTCTCCTCTAGTGGTGTTATGTGACCGTCGACTACATAACACTTCACCATTATTTGGGCCTAGAGGAAGGCATTGGGAAGTAATAAGTAGATGATGGGTTGCTAGAGTGAAAGAAGCTTAAACGCTAGTTTATGCGTCGCTTCGTAAGGGGCTGATTTTGATCCATATGTTTCATGCTATGGTTAGGTTTACCTTAATACTTTGTTGTAGTTGCGGATGCTTGCAATAGAGGTTAATCATAAGTGGGATCCTTGTCCAAGTAAGGACAGTACCCAAGCACCAGTCCACCCACATATCAGATTATCAAAGTACCGAACGCGAATCATATGAACGTGATAAAAGCTAGCTTGACGATATTCCCATGTGTCCTCGGGAGCGCTTTTCTCTATATAAGAGTTTGTCCAGGCTTGTCCTTTGCTACAAAAAGTATTGGGCCACGTTGCTGCACTTTATTTACTTTTGTTACTTGTTGCTCGTTACAAATTATCCTATCACAAAACTATCTGTTACCACTTATTTCAGTACTTGCAGAGAATACCTTGCTGGAAACCGCTTATCATTTCCTTCTGCTCCTCGTTGGGTTCGTGATACGTCCATTTTGCATCATGCTTTTATTTCGATATTTATTGCATTATGGGTTGTTATTACGCATTATGTCACAATATTTATGCCTATTCTCTCTTATTTTGCAAGGTTTGCATAAAGAGGGAGAATGCCGGCAGCTGGGATTCTGGGTTGGAAAAGGAGCAAATATTAGAGACCTATTCTGCACAGCTCCAAACGTCCTGAAACTTCATGGAAGACGTTTTCCAAATATATAAAAAATATTGAGAGCAAGAACTTCACCAGGGGGCCACACCCTGCCCATGAGGGTGGGGCGCGCCCTACCCCCCTCGGCGCGCCCCCCTACCTCGTTGGCCCCCTGGTGGCCCTCCGGTGACCATCTTCTGATATATGAAGTCTTTCAATGGGAAAAAATAACAAGCCATCTTCTCAGACGAAACTCCGCCGCCACGAGGCGGAACCTTGGCGGAACCAATCTAGGGCTCTGGCGGAGCTGTTCTGCCGGGGAAACTTCCCTCCGGGAGGGGGAAATCATCGCCAGCGTCATCACCAACGCTCCTCTCATCGGGAGAGGGCAATCTCCATCAACATCTTCATCAGCACCATCTCATCTCAAAACCCTAGTTCATCTCTTGTATCTAATTCTTGTCTCCAACTCCGGGATTGGTGCTAGTAGGTTGCTAGTAGTGTTAATTACTCCTTGTAGTTCATGCTAGTTGGTTTAATTGGTGGAAGATCATATGTTCAGATCCAATATGCATATTAATACCCCTATGATTATGAACATGTTTATGCTTTGTGAGTAGTCACTCTTGTTCCTGAGGACATGGGAGAAGTCTTGCTATTAGTAGTCATGTGAATTTGGTATTTGTTCGATATTTTGATGAGATGTATGTTGTCTTTCCTCTAGTGGTGTTATGTGAACGTCGACTACATGACACTTCACCATTGTTTGGGCTAGAGGAAGGCATTGGGGAGTAATAAGTAGATGATGGGTTGCGAGAGTGACAGAAGCTTAAAACCTAGTTTATGCGTTGCTTCGTAAGGGGCTGATTTGCATCCATATGTTTCATGCTATGGTTAGGTTTACCTTAATACTTTTATTGTAGTTGCAGATGCTTGCAATAGAGGTTAATCATAAGTGGGATGCTTGTCCAAGTAAGGGAAGTACCCAAGCACCGGTCCACCCACATACCAGATTATCAAAGTACCGAACACGAATCATATGAGCGTGATGAAAACTAGCTTGACGATATTCCCATGTGTCCTCGGGAGCGCTTTTCTCTATATAAGAGTTTGTCCAGGCTTGTACTTTGCTACAAAAAGGATTGGGCCACCTTGCTGCATTTTATTTACTTTTGTTACTTGTTGCTCGTTACAAATTATACTATCACAAAACTATCTGTTACCACTTATTTTAGTACTTGTAGTGAATACCTTGCTGGAAACCGCTTGTCATTTCCTTCTGCTCCTCGTTGGGTTTGACACTCTTACTTATCGAAAGGACTACGATAGATCCCCTATAATTGTGGGTCATCAGTTCGACACTCTTACTTATCAAAAGGACTACGATAGATCCCCTATACTTGTGGGTCATCAGCTCCGTATCGTAAAACGCAATGAATCCTTCTCCTTGATTTTTTCTCCCTGAAAGCAAATATGTAGAGTTGAAGTCGAGGTCGGAGGAGCTCCAGGGGGCCCACGAGGTAGGGCGGCGCGCCCCCCACCCTCGTGGCTTGGGTGTGGGCCCCTGGTCTTCATCTTTTGCAAGGATTTTTTATTATTTCCGAAAAGATGTTCCGTGAAGTTTCAGGTCATTCCGAGAACTTTTGTTTCTGCACATAGATAACACCATGGCAATTCTGCTGAAAACAGCGTCAGTCCGGGTTAGTTCCATTCAAATCATGCAAGTTAGAATCCAAAACAAGGGCAAAAGTGTTTGGAAAAGTAGATACGACGGAGACGTATCATCTTGCTACTCTTTTTGTACTTTCATTAGATAGTAATGCTAGTGGTTTGCATGTGAATTTATTGGGAGGGTGGACCTACATTGGAGGTGCAGGACAGGATTCAATGGTTGGATGCTCAATTTCGGTTGTATCAGTTTCACCTCTTCCATCACTACGAACATGGATATCCTTGGTCTGATGAAGAATATGCGCTATATTTCTGCTCTAAATGAGCAAATCAATTCAGTATGAAATTGTCCAGGGCAAAACATGACTGTATCAAATTGTCCAGTGCAAAACATGACAGATGCTAAGCGGAAGAGACGTGTTTAAAATGAAAATACAAGGTGGGGTATATGTTTATTAGGTGCTTGATCTTTGTGCAGACAGAGATGTCTGCCCTTTGCTATTTGGCAAACAAACGAAGTGACCGCAATTTTGGTTGAACTGCACAAGAGAATAGTATAGTCACTGCATGCAGTGCCATTTGAAAATAGACACAGAAAGATTGGATAGTCACTTCATGGACTGCAAAAAAGTAGTATTGTACTATTTATTGGCCAACACTAGGTGCTTCATTGCTTTGGTCTGATTATAGAATGGGCATCATTTTGCCTAAGTTAAAGTTTGTATTCTGAAATTAGTCTCGCCGTGTGATCGAGAGAAGACGAAATCATATTGCAGTGGATGATCCTCCATCATGTGTGGTTCATTCTCATGGTTCCATCTGTTGGTGAAACCACTTACGTTTGCAAGAGAAATTGTAGACTTCACAAACAAATTTGTCTTTCAGTTTGTATTGAATGTTGGCCAAGAGAAGCATCCATGTTGGTAGGAAGAACATATGTTTTTTCTAGATGTTTGCTTTTGGAGCTACATATTTGTATATGAGCTGTGAATCATTGAGATGCATTCACATGTTGATCTTATGTATGGGCATCATACTAGTTGGTTTTGAATTTGGGCTACTAATGTGAACATATTACAATGCCAGGCCTGTGAGTCTCGTGTGAACATTTCGAACAGATCGGCTATTACTGCTGTGCATAGCATGATCCTTATTTCTGTGTTCTCAGTGTTTACAAGTTACTAACAGTTCCTTATTTATGTTCGCTTAGTGTTTACAAGTTACTGATCGATCACTATCTAGCCTACTAATGCGCTCCTGACAGTTTTAGTTGCAACGCAAGATCCGAAGTGGCTGTTTTTTGAATAAAAATGCCTACCTTTGAACAAACTGACAAGCTGCTCTGAAGAAAATGACGTGGGAATATGAAGAAACTGCCAGCAAAAACGTTCATCAGCTAATGCGATCCTACATGTACACCATCCGACCTACTCGATCGTACATGTACACTACCCGACCTACTCGATCCTACACGGATAAATAGCGGATCACGCACGTACTACCTCCTTTCCGGTTTGAAGGGCTCAATTCAAAAAACGACCTACTTGGTCCTACACGAATAAATAGCGGATCACACATGTACTACCTCCTTTCTGGTTTGTAGGGCTTAATTCAAAAATCTCACTGACCAAGGTAGGCGATGAGTGGTGGAATCATTACTTACAAGGAGGGAGTACCTCATCTGGATGATTTGAGTGCACTCGTTTGACCGTCATGCCGGCGTGCGACCCAACACTGACGGGACGGGACGACACATTTATAATTTTAGTTTTTCTAGTTTCCATGCTGAGCTGGTGTGCTAAGCCATGCCTGCTTATGCATTGAATTCCGATGACCGCGATTACCATCGCATTTCCCGTGACACGCTGGTTCGCCTACCTTCCAACTATAATTACTATTTCCCGGGCTTCTCTAGTGGCACCATCACCCAACTCGCCCTATCCTCATAACCCCCACCGGCTCGACGTCGCTCGCCACTTATCCTTGCTCTTGCCACGTCCGCCATGCCCCCCCCATCCGCGAGAGGCGATGTCGGAGGTGGTCACCGCCGGAACTAGTTTTTGGTTTTTCACCGGAAGGCAGATGGAGGGAGGAGGCATTCTATCGGTCATTAGATGGCAATGCGGAGTATGAGGAGTTGTTTGAGCACGACCGCCTTGCGGAGGAGCAGCGTATCGCCGATTTGCGCCGCCAGCGGGACATGGAGCAACAGCGCATCGATGCTCTGAGTCGCGAGCAGAGCGCCCGCAACTAGGCCGACTACATGGAGGCCGGCGCCCGGCAAATTGCCCTGGAGGCTGTCAGGCACGCACACGTTCGCGACGCCGAGTTTTACTACCAGCTCGTCAAGTGGGTTTCCCGCTTAGAAGACGAAGCTTCGGTGGACCACGCCGACATGGAAAGGGCCAACGCGCGTGAGCAACGCGCCCTATCGCACCTCTGGCAAGTCTGAGGCGAGGCGGAGGATGCCGGTGCCGGCATTTAGCATGTACCGCAGATGGCGGCCGACATTGTCTAGTTAGTTGAGAGTAAGTTAGTACTTGTACACTACTAGAGTATTAGTGGGAGTAGATAGTTAACTTGGCTATGATGGTTGTCAACATGGAAGTTCAGTACTCTATATCTAGATCAGACCTGTTACTTTGCTCTGAATGTTGAACTTTCCGTTTGAACGTATGGAATGGGCTGTTATTTTTTTAATGGGTTGTATTTGTCCGGCACGGGTTTAGAGGCTGACTTGTGGGCCTACCAAGTTGACGCGTACACAATCAGGAGATGATTGTACATGGAGAGGAAGATAGTAGGGACCCACCAAGGTCATGGCAGTATGCAAGCAAGTGCCTCCTTATTTGAAGCCAATAAAAATGGCTCCTCCTAATGGATTTCTAACATCTGGGTGCCATGCCATTGTCAACGTAGTCCATAAAAGAGAGAATTGCACAACAAGCAGCTGACACCAGGGACCAGCAGCTCGCCCAGTTATTTTTGTTTTAGGTTAATTTGATAAATGCCACTCCAAATCTGGTGATTCCAAGAAATTCCACTGCAATTTCCAAACTTTGAAAAATGCCATTTCATGCCATTTCTAGTGGCATTTTTCCAAGCCTAGAGTGGCGTTTTTCAAAGTTTGCAAAAATTGCAGTGGGGTTTTTCAAAGTTTGCAAAAATTGCAGTGGCATTTTTCAAAGTTTGGAAATTGCAGTGGCATTTTTATGAATCTCCGTAATTGGAGTGGCATTTATCTAATTTGTTTTTGAGACGGAAGCAGGGTGTCAACTGTGCTCTGATGGGTACTCTGGCCTGTCTAGACAGGCTTTTCTTTTATGTTTACCACATACCAGCCAAGTAGTTTTTTTTTCTTTCTGACAATGGCTAGCCTACTTTTTGTGATTTGTCAAGTAAGTTTCTTTGTCAGGCATGTTGGGCTGCAAATCTTGCAAGACGAAGAGAGCTTCGTTCGGCTGGCCAAGAAAATGGCCTATTAGTAATGAGAAATGGGCTGTACATTTTTAAAACACATCAAACCAGCAATTAGTTTCAATTTTTTATCATTTTGAGGTTTTAAATTGCATTGATTTTTATGCATGGACAATTTGTTGGATTTTATATTGATATACATTTACCTTTAAAATCAGTTTGAATGTGACTCCAATTTCGAGATTAAAAACTGTTCAGACCACACCGAAATATGCAAAATTTCGTATAATTTTTTAACCGTGGCCACAATATGGGCTGTAATGCTAACAAAAAGAATATGGGCTCCAAAACCTTAAGAATTAGCAAATGGGCTGTATATTATTAGAAATAATGGCAAATGGGTTGTATGCTGTTTTCCACGGATTTGAGGCTTTCCTGTAAAAAGGTTGACGCACAAGCAGTGACTGTTGGATGTCCATCCCACGGCCGTCGTGCTTCTTCAATCTCTGCTCTTCCTGCTCCAGCCTCTCAAACAAGCCCCGGTGGGACTGCCTGCTTCCTCCTCCCGCAGCCGGTTGTGCTGCTAGGCAGGCCTCACTGCCCCACCGTACTCCCAATTTTGGCCTAGCCATCCCTCTACTCACCCACACCTGCTATTATTCTCCGGTGACGGGAGATGAACCAGTAAACCCTCGTAATCCCCTCTGCGTGGGAAACAACTGCCGAGTCTTCCCTGGCTCTATGTCGTTCCCTTGCTAGGCCTCGCCGTCGTCTACCGCCCTGGTGCTCTCGGCGCGGTGTGGTCAACGAACGACATGCATCGGAAGTGGACTGTACGTGGAGAGGCTGACAGCTGGGTCCACGGCCGCACACAAGGAAATGCCTACTTATTATGCGCAAAATAATGATTCCTCCAACTGACAGCTGGGACCCACCGGAAGGGCCTCTATATTTTGCGAAAAAACATTCCCCCGCTGACAGGTCAGACCCACCAGCTATATCTTCGCACGCAAGAAAGTGCCTCCTTATTATGCACAAAAAATGAACTTCCCCAGCTAGCTGGGACCCACCATAGTGGGAGGCTGACTTGTGGGCCTACTAAGATGACGGGGACGGAGGGCATTGTCAACTTAGTCAATATGAACGATTCTAGCTCCAGCGACCGTATGATGTCCATCCAATGGCCGTAGTGCTTCTTTAACCTCAGGTCTTCTTTTTCCAGCCGCCCAAACAAGCGTTGGCCATGCTGCCGGCTCCTGCTTCCCGTGTTCGGCTGTGCTGCCACCGCTGGCCATGCCATCCATCTATACTCACCCACACCTCATGTTATTCTTCGGCGATGGTAGCCTCACACCGCAGCCGAAGCAGTCAACCCACGTACTCCCCTCTGCGTGGGCATCCACTTGCGCATCTTCCCTGGCTCCGCATCGTCCCCTTCCTAGGCCTCGCCGTCGTCCACTGCCCTGGTGCTCTCGGCGCGGTGTGGTCAACGTGGTCAAGGAACAACTTCCATCGGAAGGGTACTGTACGCGGAGAGGCTAACAGCTGGGTCCACGGCCGCAGCGAGAAAGTGCCTCCTTATTACGCGGAAAATAATGATTTCACAAAAAAACATTTCCCCCTAACTGTTGGGACCCACCAACTACATCTTCGCACGCAAGGAAGTGCCTAATAGTCGGGACCCACCTGGTCGAAGCGTACGTAGCGCTGTCATTCTGGTCGCAAACGTGTACGTACATACTGGTCGATGTAGAGGCGCACACGTGTCATAGTAGAGGCACGCACGTGTCGTAGTAGAGGTGCGCACGTAGCATGTACACGTACGTACAGCGGCCAGTGTGCAAGAAAGAAAATATGGCCACATATGTACATACAGGCGGGGTCTCGAACGCCTACCCACGCATACGTACGGCCAGGGCTCGTGTACATGGCTGGGTCAGAACGGAGAAGCTGCGCCATCGTCGTGATCATGGAGAGGCAACCGGCTGGTCGGAACGGAATGCGTCATCGTGTTCATCGGGAGCCAAACAGCTTGGACGGAACAACCGATCGAAACGAGGCCTGGCGTACCGCTGAACGGAGGAAACGGCCTTGTGTTCGACCGGTCATGGTGGAAATGGGATCCTGTTCATCAGGTGGGTCTGGCGTACCGTAAAACGGAGGAAACGGACTTGTGTTGGAGCGCTACGGTCGAAACGTGGGTCTTGTTCATCGGGAGGGGTGTGGTGTACCGCAAAATGGGACTCCACGGGATACTGTTCATCTCCACCGTCGACCTCCTCCAGCCTCCACGGGCTCCTGTTCATCCACGGTCGACCTCCTCTAGCCTCCACCTGCGACTGTTCATCCACCGGCTCATGTTCATCCAGCCTCCACTGCGCGCTCCTCCACCGACTACTGTTCAACCAGCCCTCTACATGGGGTCCTGTTCAACCACCCCTCCACGGGCTACTGTTCATCCAGCCCTCCACCGGCTACTCTTCAACCAGCCCTCCACCGGCTACAATTCATCTAGCCCTCCATGGGGCCTATTCATCGAGCCCTCCACGGGGTCATGTTCATCCACCGGCTCGATAGATCCGGGTACTGTTCATCCAACGGCAACGACCTCTACTACCATGGGATCCTGTTCATCCAACCCCCCACCGGGAACTGTTCATCCAAAGCCCCCAACAATGATCACTGTTCATCCAGAGGCAGCATCGATCGGCTTCAGTTAGCAGCTGTAGCGAAGGAATCACTTGGCTTCAGTTAGCAGCTAGGGATCGATCTATCACTCAGGTTCAGTAACGCGTAGCCTGGAGTGCAACCGCTCGGGTTCCGTTAGAGCCCAATGCCTTGCTCGGGTTTAGCTAGAGCTCAACGCCTCGCACACACGCTCGTACGTACGAGAGTAACACGCATCGCTCAGCCCCCAACCACCCACCATAACCGGGAACTCCCCGATATTTTCCTCGCCCTCGCTTCTACCATGGTTTTTCCGTAATGGACGGCCCAAAGAATGTCATGTAGTTGCGTCTCCGGCCCACCCAGGATGAAAAGCCCATTTTCCATCATGATTTTTTGTCATAGAAGTAGGACCCCACCACATCTATGATGATACCGGGTTTTGTCACAATTATCATCATAGAAGTGTCATAAGCATCACACACACACAAATTTCGTTCGGCCCAAAATGTCACGGATGTGTCTTTTTTTTGTAGTGCCTGCTGGATTCTGGTGTTCAGCCTTAACTCTCTGACATATGTCACATATGGCTACATACTCGGCAATATCCTTCTTCATACCTGTCCACCAGAAACGTTCCTTCAAATCCAAATACATCTTGGTGATTCCTGGATGAATCGAGTATGGCGAGTCATGAGCTTCCTAAAGTATTAACTTCGTGATTTCTGGGTCATAGGGAACATAAATACGGTCCTCAAACCATAAAGTTTTGTGTTTGTCCTTAAGAAAACCTTTGGCGTTTCCTTTACTCATCTTTTCCATTATCTCCGCAATATCCTTATCAGTCTTCTGGGCTTCTCGAATCTTTCCCAACAACGTGGATAGAACTTCCAACGATGCTGCAAAACCTCTCAGAACTATCTCCAAACGAAGTTCTCTGACATTGTCAGCTATCTCTTGCGGTAATCCTCCGGTTACGAGAGTATTGACATAACTCATGCAAATCAAAGCGTCTGCTACAACATTGGCCTTTCCTGGATGATAATGCAGCTTCATATCATAATCCTTTATGAGCTCCAACCATCTCCTTTGCCTGAGATTCAACTCCTTCTGCGTGAAGATGTACATCAAACTCTTATGATCCGTGTATACATCACAACGGTTTCCAATAAGAAAATGTATCTGGGTCTTAAGCGCATGCACTACGGCTGCTAACTTCAAATCATGTGTGGCATAATTCAACTCATGAGTTCGAAGCTATCGTGAGGCATATGAAACAACTCTTCCATCTTGCATAGGTACTCCTCCAAGTCCCTGGCGAGAAGCGTCGCAATATACTTGGAATCCCTTGCGTATATCCGGAAGAATTAGCACTGGGGCTGTAACTAAGTGTTTCTTCAACTCCTGAAAACTAGCCTCACATTCTTCGGCCCATTTGAACTTGGTGTCCTTCTTCAATAACTCCGTCATGGGCTTCGCAATCTTGTAAAAATTCTCAATGAATCTCCGGTAATATCCTGCGAGTCCAAGATAACTACGTATCTCTCCAACTGAGGTGGGTGCCAACCACTCAGTGACAGACTGAACCTTGGAAGGGTCTACTGCTATATGATACGTCTCCAACGTATCTATATTTTTTGATTATTCCATGCTATTATATTATCAACTTTGGATGTTTTATATGCATTTATATGCTATTTTATATGATTTTTGGGACTAACCTATTAACCTAGAGCCTAGTGCCAGTTTCTGTTTTTTTCCTTGTTTTTGAGTATCGCAGAAAAGGAAAATCAGACGGAGTCCAATTGACCTGAAACTTCACGGAGATCATTTTTGCACCAGAAGAAGCCCACGGAGTACCGGAGATGGGCCAGAAGAGTCCAGAGGCCACCACAAGGGTGGGGGGCGTGCCCTACCCCCTGGGCACATCCCCTACCTCGTGGCCGCCTTGGGGACACCCTGACTTGTTCCTGACTCCAACACCTCTTATATAACCCAAAATTTCCAAAAAGAAACCTAGATCAGGAGTTCCGCTGCCGCAAGCCTCTATAGCCACCAAAAACCAATCGGTACCCTATTTCGGCACCCTATCGGAGGGGGGATCCATCACCTGTGGCCATCTTCATCATCCCAGCGCTCTCCATGATGAGGGAGTAGTTCACCCTCGGGGCTAAGGGTCAGTAGCTATCTGTTTGATCTCTCTCTCTCTCTCTCTCTCGTGTTCTTGATATGGCACGATCTTGATGTATCGCGAGCTTTGCTATTATAGTTGGATCTGATGATGCTTCTCCCCCTCTATCTTCTTGTAATGGATTGAGTTTTCCCTTTGAAGATATCTTATCGGGTTGAGTATTTAAGGATTTGAGAACACTTGATGTATGTCTAGCATGTGCTTATCTGTGGTGACAATGGGATATTCACGTGATCCACTTGATGTATGTTTTGGTGATCAACTTGCGAGTTTTGTGACCTTGTGAACTTATGCATAGGGGTTGGCACACGTTTTCGTCTTGACTCTTCGGTAGAAACTTTGGGGCACTCTTCGAAGTTCTTTGTGTTGGTTGAATAGATGAACCTTAGATTGTGTGATGCATATTGTATAATCATACCCGTAGATACTTGAGGTGACATTGGAGTATCTAGGTGACATTAGGGTTTTGGTTGATTTGTGTCTTAAGGTGTTATTTTACTACGAACTCTAGGGCTGTTTGTGACACTTATAGGAATAGCCCAATGGATTGATCGGAAAGAATAACTTTGAGGTGGTTTCGTACCCTACAATAATATCTTTGTTTGTTCTCTGCTATTAGTGACTTTGGAGTGACTCTTTGTTGCATATCGAGGGATAGTTATATGATCTAATTATGTTATCCTTGTTGAGAGAACTTGCACTAGTGAAAGTATGAACCCTAGGCCTTGTTTCGAAGCATTTCAATACCCGTTTGTGCTCCCTTTTATCATTAGTTACCTTGCTGTTTTTATATTTTCAGATTACAAAAACCTATATCTACCATCCATATTGCACTTGTATCACCATCTCTTCGCCGAACTAGTGCACCTATAAAATTTACCATTGTATTGGGTGTTTTGGGGACACAAGAGACTCTTTGTTATTTGGTTGCAGGGTTGTTTGAGAGAGACCATCTTCATCCTACGCCTCCCATGGATTGATAAACCTTAGGTCATCCACTTGAGGGAAATTTGCTACTGACCTACAAACCTCTGCACTTGGAGGCCCAACAATGTCTACAAGAAGAAGGTTGTGTATTAGACATCAAGCTCTTTTTTGGCGCCGTTGCCGGGGAGGTTAGCACTTGAAGATATATCTTTAGATCTTGCAATCGAATCTTTTTGTTTCTTGTTTTATCACTACTTTAGTCTATAAAAGAAAATTACAAAAAAATGGAATTGAGGGAACCTCATATGCTTCATCTTTTTAATATCTTTCATGAAATTTGTTAGTACGAACTCTTTGAATATCCATAGTACTAATGATGATTGTACTAGTCATGATGAAAATGTCGCTTATAAGCATGTCAATTTTTGTGGAGTGCATAGAGTTTGCAAGTACACACCAAATAGGGAAAATAGATTTTGCAAGAGGCATAAGTATTTAGAAACTAATTGGTTGCAAGAAAGGCTAGATGTTTGTGCTGAAAATTTTGAATTTTCTTAGCCATCCTTGTGAACTTTGCAATGAACGTGGTCATTTAAATATCCAATGCAAATTGTTTCATGATCGAATCATGTCCAAAAATTGTGATGACTTGATTTCCCTTGCGCATCATAATGAACTTAGTTTGCTTCTGGGTTACGAAGAAATGAAATGTATAATTAAGAATATTCCAGAGTTTGCCCTCGATAATGTTCTTGATTTTGATATAGAGGAAATTTATATGTATTGTGCGGTGAATTGCTTTGAAAATCCTTATATTGCCAATTACATAAAGACAACAAAACAAATAGAAGATGAAGAGAATACTAATGAAAGGGAAGAGACTTCCCAATATCGTCCTATTATTTCTTATGATGAATCAAGTAACGAGGAGGAGCCTTCTATTCAACGAATCTCATTAATAAGGAGGTCCAAAAAGAGGATTAAACCCACACATGATGTGGAGAAGAAAAAGAAAAGACGGAGAAGCAAAGGTAAAAAGGCATCCCTCTCAAATGATGTTGCTCCTACTACTCATTCTGATGATATTAGTTGCTATAATATTGGTGCTTTCCATACTATTAATGATGAGAGTGATTATGCTTATGATATGGAAAGGCCCAAGCTTGGGGATGCTATGTTTGATGAAAATGACATGTTTCAGAATTTATTTGCTGCAATTAATGTTTGTCCCAAGCTTGGGGATGATATGTTTTATGAAGATGATGTTTTTAATCTCCCAAGTTTTGATATGAAAATTTATTATGATGATAGCATGCCTCCTATTTATGATGATTATACTGATGAAAGTGGGTTTGGAAGAGTATCAACTTTAGGAAGTAATCATACCACTATTTTGGAGGGTGTTGAATCTTATTGTGACAATTATGAAAGTGGATTTGGAGAGTTCATGACTATATTTAGTAATGATTCCACTATCTTGGAAGAGGTTTCAATCGATTATGATGACAACAAAGTTGCTACTTATGATAATTATTGTAATGATACTTATGCTATAAAAAGTAGTGATGATTATATTTATAAAACTTGTCATGATTATGATTACCCTTTTTCTGAATTTTATTCTTTAAATGTGGAAACAATTTATAGTATTCGAGTTTCTTATGATACTCTCACTACTCTGAAGGAGAAGAATTTTGCTTATGTGGAGAGTAGTAAATTTTTTATTCTTGTAGATCATGAAAAGAATGCTTTATGTGATGGTAACATTGTTGAATTCATTCATGATGCTACTGAAAAAGAATTATGAGGGAGGAACATATGCTTGTAGGAATTGCAATAATATCAAGCTTCCTCTCTATGTGCTTCAAGTTCTGAAGTTATGCTTGTTTTGCCTTCCTATGCTAGTTGATTATTGTTCCCATAAGTTGTTTGTTGACAAAATCCCTATGAATAGGAAGTGGGTTAGACTTAAATGTGCTAGTCATATTCTTCATGATGCTCCCTTTATATTTTAATTCTTATCTTTTATGTGAGCATCATTGAAATCATCATGTCTAGCTAGGGGCGTTATGAAAGAAATATGCCCTAGAGGCAATAATAAAGTTACTATTTATTTCCTTATATCATGATAAATGTTTATTATTCATGCTAGAATTGTATTAACCGGAAACATAATACATTTGTGAATACATAGCCAAATAGAGTGTCACTAGTATGCCTCTACTTGACAAGCTCGTTGATCAAAGATGGTTATGTTTCCTAACCATAGACATGAGTTGTCATTTGATTAATGGGATCACATCATTAGGAGAATGATGTGATTGACTTGACCCATTCCGTTAGCTTAGCACTTGATCGTTTAGTTTGTTGCTATTGCTTTCTTCATGACTTATACATGTTCCTATGACTATGAGATTATGCAACTCCCGTTTACCGGAGGAACACTTTGTGTGCCACCAAACGTTACAATGTAACTGGGTGATTATAAAGGTGCTCTACAGGTGTCTCCGAAGGTACTTGTTGGGTTGGCGTATTTCGATATTAGGATTTGTCACTCCGATTGTCGGAGAGGTATCTCTGGGCCCACTCGGTAATGCACATCACTATAAGCCTTGCAAGCATTGCAACTAATGAGTTAGTTGCGGGATGATGTGTTACGGAACGAGTAAAGAGACTTGTCGGTAACGAGATTGAACTAGGTATTGAGATACCAACGATCGAATCTCGGGCAAGTAACATACCGATGACAAAGGGAACAACGTATGTTGTTATGCAGTTTGACCGATAAAGATCTTCGTAGAATATGTAAGAGCCAATATGAGCATCCAGGTTCCGCTATTGGTTATTGACCGGAGACGTGTCTCGGTCATGTCTACATAGTTCTCGAACCCGTAGGGTCCGCACGCTTAATGTTCGATGATGGTTATATTATGAGTTTATTTGTTTTGATGTACCGAAGGAGTTTGGAGTCCCGGATGAGATCAGGGACATGACGACGAGTCTCGAAATGGTCGAGACGTAAAGATCGATATATTGGACGACTATATTCGGACATCGGAAAGGTTCCGAGTGATTTGGGTATTTTCGGGAGTACTGGGGAGTTACGGGAATTCGTATTGGGCCTTAATGGGCCATACAGGAAAGGAGAGAAAGGCCTCAAAGGGTGGCTGCACCCCTCCCCATGGGCTGGTCCGAATTGGACTAGGGAGGGGGGTGCCCCCTTCCTTCCTTCTCCTTTTCCCTTCCCTTTCCTTCCCTCCTACTCCTACTACTTGGAAGGGCTCCTAGTTCTACTAGGAAAGGGGGAATCCTACTCCCGGTGGGAGTAGGACTCCCCTAGGGCGCGCCATAGAGAGGGTCGGCCCTCCCCCACCTCCACTCCTTTATATACGGGGGCAGGGGGCACCCCAAAGACACAACAATTGATCACTTGATCTCTTAGCCGTGTGCGGTGCCCCCTCCACCATAATCCACCTCGATCATATAGTAGCGGTGCTTAGGCGAAGCCCTGTGTCGGTAGAACATCATCATCCTCACCACGCCGTCGTGCTGACGAAACTTTCCCTCAACACTCGGCTGGATTGGAGTTCGAGGGGCGTCATCGAGTTGAGCGTGTGCAGAACTCAGAGGTGCCGTGCGTTAGGTACTTGATCGGTCGGATCGTGAAGACGTATGACTACATCAACCGCGTTGTGCTAACGCTTCCACTTTCGGTCTACGAGGGTACATGGACAACACTCTCCCCTCTCGTTGCTATGCATCACCATGATCTTGCATGTGCGTAGTTTTTTTTTGAAATTACTACGTTCCCCAACAGTGGCATCCGAGCCAGGTTTTATGCGTAGATGTCATATGCATGAGTAGAACACAAGTGACTTGTGGGCGATATAAGTCATACTGCTTACCAGCATGTCATACTTTGGTTCGGCGGTATTGTTGGATGAAGCGGCCCGAACCGACATTACGCATACGCTTACGCGAGACTGGTTCTACCGACGTGCTTTGCACACAGGTGACTGGCGGGTGTCAGTTTCTCCAACTTTAGTTGAACCGAGTGTGGCTACGCCCGGTCCTTGCAAAGGTTAAAACAACACCTACTTGACAAACTATCGTTGTGGTTTTGATGCGTAGGTAAGAGCGGTTCTTGCTAAGCCCGTAGCAGCCATGTAAAACTTGCAACAATAAAGTAGAGGACGTCTAACTTGTTTTGCAGGGCATGTTGTGATGTGATATGGTCAAGATGTGATGAGATATAAGTTGTTGTATAATATGATCATGTTTTGTTGAAGTTATCGGCAACTGGCAGAAGCCTTATGGTTGTCTCTTTGTTGCATAAGATGCAAGCGCCAAATAATTGCTTTACTTTATCGCTATGCGATAGCAATAGTTGCAAGAGCAATAGTTAGCAAGACGACCATGTGACGACACATTGATATAGATCAAGATGATGGAGATCATGGTGTCATGCCGGTGACGATGGAAATCATGACGATGCTTTGGAGATGGAGATCACAAGCACAAGATGATGATGGCCATATCATATCACTTATATTGATTGCATGTGATGTTTATCTTTTATGCATCTTATCTTGCTTTGATTAACGGTAGCATTATAAGATGATCTCTCACTAAATTTCAAGATAAAAGTGTTCTCCCTGAGTATGCACCGTTGCCAAAGTTCGTCGTGCCAAGACACCACGTGATGATCGGGTGTGATAAGCTCTACGTCCATCTACAATGGGTGCAAGCCAGTTTTGCACATGCAGAAATACTCAGGTGAAACTTGACGAGCCTAGCATATGCAGATATGGCCTCGGAACACTAAGACCGAAAGGTCGAGCGTGAATCATATAGTAGATATGATCAACATAGTGATGTTCACCATTGAAAACTACTTCATTTCACTTGATGATTAGTTATGGTTTAGTTGATTTGGATCACGTGATCACTTAGATGATTAGAGGGATGTCTATCTAAGTGGGAGTTCTTAAGTAATATGATTAATTGAACTTTAATTTATCATGAACTTAGTACTCGTAGTATTAGCATATCTATGTTGTAGATCAATAGCTCGCGATGTTGCTCCCCGTTTAATTTTTATATGTTCCTAGAGAAAACAAAGTTGAAAAATGTTAGTAGGAATGATGCGGATTGGATCCGTGATCTGAGGTTTATCCTCATTGCTGCATAGAAGAATTATGTCCTTAATGCACCGCTAGGTGACAAACCTATTGCAAGAGCAGATGCAGATGTTATGAACGTTTGGCTTGCTCAATATGATGACTACTTGATAGTTTAGTGCACCATGCTTAAACGGCTTAGAATCGGGACTTCAAAGACGTTTTGAACGTCATGGACCATATGAGATGTTTCAGGAGTTAAAGTTAATATTTCAAGTAAATACCCAAGTTGAGAGATATGAAGTCTCCAACAAGTTCTACAGCAAAAGATGGAGGAGAATAGCTCAAGCAGTGAGCATGTGCTCAGATTGTCTGGGTACTACAATCGCTTGAATCAAGTGGGAGTTATTCTTCTAGATAAAATAGTGATTGACAGAATTCTCTAGTCACCACCAAGTTAGTAGAACTTCGTGATGAACTATAATATGCAAGGGATACCGGAAACGATTCCCAAGCTCTTCGTGATGTTGAAATCGACGAAGGTAGAAATCAAGAAAAGCACCAAGTGTTGATGGTGAAAAAACCACTAGTTTCAAGTAAAGGGACAAAGGGAAGAAAGGGGAACTTCAAGAAGAACGGCAAACAAGTTACTGCTCAAGTGAAAAAACCCAAGTCTGGACCTAAGCCTGAAAATGAGTGCTTCTACTGCAAAGGGACTGGTCATTGGAAGCGGAACTACCCCAAGTAATTGGCGGATAAGAAGGATGGCAAAGTGAACATATGTATATTTGATATACTTGTTATTGATGTGTACTTTACTAGTGTTTATAGCAACCCCTCAGTATTTGATACTAGTTCGGTTGCAAAGAATACTAACTTGAAACGGGAGTTGCAGAATGAACAAAGACTAGTTAAGGGTGAAGTGACGATGTGTATTGGAAATGGTTCCAAGATTGATATGATCATCATTGCACACTCCCTATACTTTCTGGATTAGTGTTAAACCTAAAATAAATGTTATTTAGTGTTTGCATTGAGCATGAATATGATTGGATCATGTTTATTGCAATACGGTTATTCATGTAACTTACAGAATAATTGTTGTTCTGTTTACATGAATAAAACCTTCTATGGTCATACACCCAATGAAAATGATTTGTTGCATCTCGATCGTGGTGATACACATTTTCATAATATTGAAGCCAAAAGATGCAAAGTTAAAAATGATAGTGCAACTTATTTGTGGCACTGCCGTTTAGGTTATATTGGTGTAAAGCGCATGAAGAAAATCCATGCTGATGGGCTTTTGGAATCACTTGATTATGAATCAGTTGATGCTTGCGAACCATGCTTCATGGGCAAGATGACTAAGACTCCGTTCTCCGGAACAATGGAGCGAGCAACATATTTGTTGGAAATAATACATACTGATGTATGTGGTCCGATGAATAATGAGGCTCGCGGCAGGTATCATTATTTTCTGATCTTCACAGATGATTTGAGCAGATATGAGTATATCTACTTGATGAAACACAAGTCTGAAACATTTGAAAAGTTCAAAGAATTTCAGAGTGAAGTGGAGAATCATCGTAACAAAAATAAAAATTTCTACGATATGATCGCAGAAGTAAAATATTTGAGTTACGAGTTTGGCCTTCAGTTAAAACAATGTGAAAGAGTTTCACTATTCACACCACCTAGAACACCACAGTGTAATGGTGTGTCCGAACATCGTAACCATACTTTATTAGATATGGTGCGATATATGATGTCTCTTACCAATTTACCACTATCGTTTTGGGTTTATGCATTAGAGACAACTACATTCACGTTAAATAGGGCACAATCTAAATCCGTTGAGACGACACCGTATGAACTATGGTTTGGCAAGAAACCAAAGTTGTCGTTTCTTAAAGTTTGAGGTTGGAATGCTTATGTGAAAAAGTTTCAACCTGATAAGCTCAAACCCAAATCGGAGAAGTGCGTCTTCATAGGATACCCAAAAGAAAATATTGGGTACACCTTCTATCACAGATCCGAAGGCAAGGTATTCATTGCTGAGAATTGATACTTTCTAGAGAAGGAGTTTCTCTCGAAAGAAGTGAGTGGGAGGAAAGTAGAACTTGATGAGGTAACTGTACCTGCTCCCTTATTGGAAAGTAGTTCATCACAGAAATCTATTCCTGTGACTACTACACCAATTAGTGAGGAAGCTAATGATGATGATCATGTAACTTCAGATCAAGTTACTACCGAACCTTGTAGGTAAACCAGAGTGAGATCCGCACCAGAGTGGTACAGTAATCCTATTCTGGAGGTCATGTTACTTGACCATGACGAGCCTACAAACTATGAGGAAGCGAGGATGAGCCCAGATTCCGCGAAATGGCTTGAGGCCATGAAATCTGAGATGATATCCATGTATAAGAACAAAGTATGGACTTTGATTGACTTGCCCAAAGATCTGCGAGCCATTGAGATTAAATGAATCTTCAAGAGGAAGACGGACGCTGATAGTAGTGTTACTATCTACAAAGCTAAAATTGTCGCAAAAAGGTTTTCGACAAGTTCAAGGTGTTGACTACGATGAGAGTTTCTCACTCGTATCTATGCTTAAGTCTGTCCGAATCATGTTAGCAATTGCCGCATTATATGAAATCTAGCAAATGGATAAACAAAACTGCATTCCTTAATGGATTTATTAAAGAAGCATTGTATATGATGCAACCAGAAGGTTTTGTCAATCCTAAAGGTACTAACAAAATATGCAAGCTCCAGCGATCCATCTATGGACTGGTGCAAGCATCCCGGAGTTGGAATATACACTTTGATAAGTTGATCAAAGCATATAGTTTTATACAGACTTGCGGTGAAGCCTGTATTTACAAGAAAGTGAGTGGGAGCACTACAGCATTTCTGATAAGTATATTTGAATGACATATTGTTGATCGGAGATAATGTAGAATTATTCTGCAAAGCATAAAGGAATGTTTGAAAGGAGTTTTTCAAAGAAAGACCTCGATGAAGCTGCTTACATATTGAGCATCAAGATCTATAGAGATAGATCAAGACGCTTGATAAGTTTTTCAATAAGTACCTATCTTGACAAGATTTTGAAGTAGTTCAAAATGGAACAGTCATAGAAGGAGTTCTTGCCTGTGTTACAATGTGTGAAGTTGAGTAAGACTCAAAACCCGACCACGACAGAAGATAGAGAGAGAATGAAAGTCATTCCCTATGCCTCAGCCATAGGTTCTATAAAGTATGCCATGCTGTGTACCAGACCTATTGTATACCCTGCCCTGAGTTTGGCAAGGGAGTACAATAGTGATCTAGGAGTATATCACTGGACACTGGTCAAAATTATCCTTAGTGGAATAAGGATATGTTTCTCGATTATGGAGGTGACAAAAGGTTCGTCGTAAAGGGTTACGTCGATGCAAGTTTTGACATTGATCCAGATGACTCTAACTCTCAATCTGGATACATATTGAAAGTGGGAGCAATTAGCTAGAGTAGCTCCGTGCAGAGCATTGTTGACATAGAAATTTGCAAAATACATACGGATCTGAATGTGGCAGACCCGTTGACTAAACTTCCCTCACAAGCAAAACATGATCACACCTTAGTACTCTTTGGGTATTAATCACGTAGCGATGTGAACTAGATTATTGACTCTAGTAAACACTTTGGGTGTTGGTCACATGACAATGTGAACTATGGGTGTTAATCACATGGTGATGTGAACTATTGATGTTAAATCACATGGCGATGTGAACTAGATTATTGACTCTAGTGCAAGTGGGAGATTGAAGGAAATATGCCCTAGAGGCAATAATAAAGTTATTATTTATTTCCTTATATCGTGATAAATGTTTATTATTCATGCTAGAATTGTATTAACCGGAAACATAATACATGTGTGAATACATAGACAAACAGAGTGTCACTAGTATGTCTCTACTTGACTAGCTCGTTGATCAAAGATGGTTATGTTTCCTAACCATAGACATGAGTTGTCATTTGATTAACGGGATCACATCATTAGGAGAATGATGTGATTGACTTGACCCATTCTGTTAGCTTAGCACTTGATCATTTAGTTTGTTGCTATTGCTTTCTTCATGACTTATACATGTTCCTATAACTATGAGATTATGCAACTCCCGTTTACTGGAGGAACACTTTGTGTGCCACCAAACGTCACAACATAACTGGGTGATTATAAAGGTGCTCTACAGGTGTCTCCGAAGGTACTTGTTGGGTTGGCTTATTTCGATATTAGGATTTGTCACTCCGATTGTCGGAGAGGTATCTCTGGGCCCACTCGGTAATGCACATCACTATAAGCCTTGCAAGCATTGCAACTAATGAGTTAGTTGCGAGATGATGTGTTACGGAACGAGTAAAGAGACTTGCCGGTAACGAGATTGAACTAGGTATTGAGATACCAACGATCGAATCTTGGGAAAGTAACATAGCAATGACAAAGGGAACAACGTATGTTGTTATGCGGTTTTACCGATAAATATCTTCGTAGAATATGTAGGAGCCAATATGAGCCTCCAGGTTCCGCTATTGGTTATTGACCGGAGACGTGTCTCGGTCATGTCTACATAGTTCTTGAACCCTTAGGGTCCACACGCTTAATGTTCGATGACGGTTATATTATGAGTTTATGTGTTTTGATGTATTGAAGGAGTTCATTGTCCCGGATGAGATTGGGGACATGACTAGGATTCTCGAAATGGTCGAGATGTAAAGATCGATATATTGGACGACTATATTCGGACATCAGAAAGGTTCCGATTGATTCGGGTATTTTCGGGAGTACTGGGAGTTACGGGAATTCGTATTGGGCCATACGGGAAAGGAGAGAAAGGCCTCAAGGGGTGGCCGCACCCCTCCCCATGGGCTGGTCCGGATTGGACTAGGGAGGGGGGGTGCCCCCTTCCTTCCTTCTCCTTTTCCCTTCCCTTTCCTTCCCTCCTACTCCTACTACTTGGAAGGGCTCCTAGTTCTACTAGGAAAGGGGGAATCCTACTCCCGGTGGGAGTAGGACTCCCCTAGGGCGCGCCATAGAGAGGGCCGGCCCTCCCCCTCCTCCACTCCTTTATATACGGGGGCAGGGGGCACCCCAAAGACACAACAATTGATCACTTGATCTCTTATCCGTGTGCGGTGCCCCCCTCCACCATAATCCACCTCGATCATATCGTAGCAGTCCTTAGGCGAAGCCCTGTGTCAGTAGAACATCATCATCGTCACCACGCCGTCGTGCTAACGAAACTCTCCCTCAACACTCGGCTAGATTGGAGTTCGAGGGACGTCATCGAGTTGAACGTGTGCAGAACTCGGAGGTGCCGTGCGTTCGGTACTTGATCGATCGGATCGTGAAGACGTACGACTACATCAACCGTGTTATGCTAAAGCTTCCGCTTTCGGTCTATGAGGGTACGTGGACAACACTCTCCCCTCTCGTTGCTATGCATCACCAGGATCTTGCGTCTGCATAGGAATTTTTTTTGAAATTACTACGTTCCTCAACACGTTAAACGATAGCGCTTGTTGGGAGGCAACCCAATTTTGTTTTTGTTTCTTTTTTTGTTCCTGTTTAGTAATAAATAATTCTTCTAGACTCTGTTTATATGTGGTTTTATGTTTTAATTAGTGTTTGTGCCAAGTTGAACCTTTGGGAAGACTTGGGTGAAGTCTTTGCGATCTTGCTGTAAAAAACAGAAACTTTTGCGCTCACGAGATTAGCTGCCATTTTTTACTGGAGAGTGTGATTAGGTTGATTCTTTTTGAATATGATTAATATAAAAATTCCTCAGGTCCACCGATTTATTTCAGAATTTTTGGAGTGAGAGAAGTATTCGAATGATACAGATTACTACAGACTGTTCTGTTTTTGACAGATTCTGTTTTCTATGTGTTGTTTGCTTATTTTGATGAATCTATGAGTAGTATCGGAAGGTATGAACCGTAGACAAGTTGGCATAGAGTAGATATTACACCAATATGAATTTAGTATGAGTTCACAACAGTACCTAAGTGGTGATTTATTTTCTTATACTAACGGAGCTTACGAGTTTTCTGTTAAGTTTTGTGTTGTGAAGTTTTAAAGTTTTGGGTAAAGATTCGATGGACTATGGAATAAGGAGTGGAAAGAGCCTAAGCTTGGGGATGCCCAAGGCACCCCAAGGTAATATTCAAGGACAACCAAGAGCCTAAGCTTGGGGATGCCCCGGAAGGCATCCCCTCTTTCGTCTTCGTTAATCGGTAACTTTACTTGGAGCTATATTTTTATTCACCACATGATATGTGTTTTGCTTGGAGCGTCATTTTATTTTCTTTTGTTTTGCTTGCTGTTTGAATATATCTCAAGGTCTAAAAGTCTTAAATGTTAGAGAGTCTTCACATAGTTGCATAATTATTTGACTACTCATTGATCTTCACTTATATCTCTTGGAGTAGTTTGTCATTTGCTCTAGTGCTTCACTTATATCCTTTTAGAGCACGATGGTAGTTTTATTTTGAAGAAATAGATGAACTCTCATACTTCACTTATATTATTTTGAGAGTCTTTAGAACATCATGGTAATTTGTTTGGGTTATAAAATTAGTCCTAATATGATAGGCATCCAAGGTGGGTATAATAAAAACTTTCATATAATTGCATTGAATACTATGAGAAGTTTGATACTTGATAATTGTTTTGAGATATGAAGATGGTAATATTAGAGCCGTGCTAGTTGAGTAATTTTGAATTTGAGAAATAATTGTGTTGAGTTTGCAAGTCCCATAGCCTGCACGTATGGTTACCGTTGTGTGACAAATTTGAAGTAAGAGGTGTTTCCTTGATTGCCTTCCTTATGAGTGGCGGTCGGGGATGAGCGATGGTCTTTTCCTACAAATCTATCTCCCTAGGAGCATGCGCGTAGTGCTTGGTTTTTCATGACTTGTAGATTTTTGCAATAAGTATGTGAGTTCTTTATGACTATTGTTTAGTCCATGGATTATACGCACTCTCACCCTTCCATCATTGCTAGCCTCTTCGGTACCGTGCATTTCCCTTTCTCACCTCGAGAGTTGGTGCAAACTTCGCCGGTGCATCCAAACCCCGTGATATGATACGCTCTATCACACATAAACCTCCTTATATCTTCCTCAAAATAGCCACCATACCTACCTATTATGGCATTTCCATAGCCATTCTGAGATATATTGCCATGCAACTTTCCACCATTTCATTTATCATGACACACATCATCATTGTCATATTGCCTTGCATGATCATGTAGTTGACATCGTATTTGTGGCAAAGCCACCATGCATAATTTCATACATGTCACTCTTGATTCATTGCCCATCCCGGTACAGCGCCGGAGGCATTCATATGGAGTCATACTTTGTTCTAGTATCGAGTTGTAATCATTGAGTTGTAAATAAATAGAAGTGTGATGATCATCATTAATAGAGCATTGTCCCAAAAAAATGAAAAAAAGAAAGGCCAAATAAAAAAGAAAAAAAAGAAAGGACAAAAAAGGGACAATGCTACTATCCATTTTTCCACACTTGTGCTTCAAAGTAGCACCATGATCTTCATGATAGAGAGTCTATTATATTGTCGCTTTCATATACTAGTGGGAATTTTTCATTATAGAACTTGTCTTGTATATTCCAACAATGGGCTTCCTCAAATGCCCTAGGTCTTCGTGAGCAAGCAAGTTGGATGCACACCCACTTAGTTTCTTTTGTTGAGCTTTCATACATTTATAGCTCTAGTGCATCCATTGCATGGCAATCCGTACTCCTCGCATTGACATCAATTGATGGGCATCTCCATAGCCCGTTGATTATCCGCGTCAATGTGAGAATTTCTCCCTTTTGTCTTCTCCACACGACCTCCATCATCATATTCTATTCCACCCATAGTGTTATGTCCATGGCTCATCCTCATGTATTGCGTGAAAGTTGAAAAAAGTTTGAGATTACTAAAGTATGAAACAATTGCTTGGCTTGTCATCGGGGTTGTGCATGGTGGGAGCATTTTTGTGTGACGAAAATGAAGCATAGCCAAACTATATGATTTTGTAGGGATAAACTTTCTTTTGCCATGTTATTTTGAGAAGACATGACTGCTTAGTTAGTATACTTGAAGTATTATTATTTTTATGTCAATATTAACTTTTGTCTTGAATCTTATGGATCTGAATATTCTTGCCACAATAGAAAAGATTACATTGATGAATATGTTTCATAGCATTCCACATCAAAAATTCTGTTTTTATCATTTACCTACTCGAGGACGAGCAGGAATTAAGCTTGGGGATGCTTGATATGTCTCCAACGTATCTATAATTTTTGACTATTCCATGCTATTATATTATCAACCTTGGATGTGTTATATGCATTTATATGCTATTTTATATGATTTTTGGGACTAACCTATTAACCTAGAGCCCAGTGCCATTTTCTGTTTTTTCCTTGTTTTTTGAGTATCGCAGAAAAGGAAAGTCAAACAGAGTCCAATTGACCAAAGACTTCACAGAGATCATATTTGGACCAGAAGAAGCCCACTAAGTACCGGAGATGGGCCAGAAGAGTCTCGAGGCCACCATGAGGGTGGGGGTGCGCCCTACCCCCTGGGCGCGCGCCCCAACATCATGGCCACCTCGGGGACCCCTCTGACTTGTTCCCGACTCCAACACCACTTATATAACCAAAACTTCCAGAAAGAAACTTAGTTCGGGAGTTCCGCTGCCGCAAGCCTCTGTATCCACCAAAAACCAATCGGAACCCTGTTCCGGCATCCTGCCGGATGGGGGATCCATCACCGGTGGCCATCTTCATCATCCCGACGCTCTCCATGACGAGGAGGGAGTAGTTCACCCTCGGGGCTAAGGGTATGTACCAGTAGCTATGTGTTTGATCTCTCTCTCTCTCTCGTGTTCTTGATATGGCACGATCTTGATGTATCGCGAGCTTTGCAATTATAGTTGGATATTATGATGCTTCTCCTCCTCTATCTTCTTGTAATGGATTGAGTTTTCCCTTTGAAGATATCTAATCGGATTGAGTATTTAAGGATTTGAGAACACTTGATGTATGTCTTGCACGTGCTTATCTATGGTGACAATGGGATATTAACATGATACACTTGATGTATGTTTTGGTGATTAACTTGCGAGTTCTATGACCTTGTGAACTTATGCATAGGGGTTGGCACACGTTTTCGTCTTGACTTTCCGGTAGAAACTTTGGGGCACTCTTTGAAGTTCTCTGTGTTGGTTGAATAGATGAATCTGAGATTGTGTGATGCATATCGTATAATCATACCCGCGGATACTTGAGGTGACATTGGAGTATTTAGGTGACATTAGGGTTTTGATTGATTTGTGTCTTAAGGTGTTATTTTACTACGAACTCTAGGGCTGTTTGTCACACTCATAGGAATATCCCAATGGATTGATCAAAAGGAATAACTTTGAGGTGGTTTCATACCCTACAATAATCTCTTCATTTGTTCTCTGCTATTAGTGACTTTGGAGTGACTCTTTGTTGCATGTTGAGGGATAGTTATATGATCTAATTATGTTATCCTTATTGGGAGAACTTGAAGTGAAAGTATGAACCCTAGGCCTTGTTTCGAAGCATTGCAATACCGTTTGTGCTCACTTTTATCATTAGTTACCGTGCTGTTTTTATATTTTCAGATTACAAAAATCTGTATCTACCATCCATATTGCACTTGTATCACCATCTCTTCGCCGAACTAGCGAACCTATACTATTTACCATTGTATTGGGTGTGTTGGGGACACAAGAGACTCTTTGTTATTTGGTTGCAGGGTTGTTTGCGAGAGACCATCTTCATCCTACGCCTCCCACAGATTGATAAACCTGAGGTCATCCACTTGAGGGAAATCTGCTACTATCCTACAAACATCTGCACTTGGAGGCCCAACAATGTCTACAAGAAGAAGGTTGTGTAGTAGACATCACTATACCTTCTCCTGATATAACATGTCCGAGAAATCCAACTTCCTTCAACCAAAACACACATTTGCTGAACTTGGCATATAGCTGATGTTCCCTGAGCTTCTCGAGAACTAAGCGCAAATGTTCCTTGTGTTCTTCTTCATTCCTGTAGCGACCAGACCTCAGACGGTCCAATCTCTGTGCTCCGGTGTCATCCCTGAATCAGTAATGCTGACACCACACAGTACTTGAAGGATTATTAACAGATTAGCAATCACACACTTATTACATTGAGTGTCTAAATAGAGAACTTATTACAATAAATATGGCTTAAGGCCATCTAATAACGATAACAGCGGAAGGCTTGGAAGATAAGTGAGTCCATCAACTCCAACGGCATCACTGAGTATAGAAACACGACCTAAAACTCCTTAATCGTCGTCTGAAAAGTCTACAACATTAACGTTGCAGCCCGAAAACAGGTCAGCACATGGAATATGCTGGCAAGGTAACACATAGAGAGTAATGGAATGAAACAGCTATACTATATGCATATTTGGCTGGTGGAAAGCTCTATGGTTACAGGTTTGCGTAAAGCCAATTTTTCCCTACTACAAAGGAATAAATTTATTTAGCTATTATGGTGGTTGTTGAACATTGAGAATGGTTGACAGCATCCTCAATCCCAATTAAGTAACCTCATTAAACAAACCCATCAAATTAAATTTTATAGTAAAATGTTGAGATTCACATGATAATCCAGGTACTAGATACTCAAGATGTCCATAACCGGGGACACGGCTAATCATGATTAGTTTATACACTCTGCAGAGGTTTGCGCACTTTTCCCCACAAGACTCGATCTCCTCCATTGGGATTCTCGCACTACATGGTGTTTGAGAAATAGATGACCGAGACATAGTCTTTCAGAAGCGCTAGCCCCTTACGATGGGTAGACCGTACCACCTACATCCCCTACATCTGCTAGTCTATCACTGTAAGAGTTCGCATGACTTAGTCAACTATGCTAGAGCCCATAATAGCTTGTGGCTGCACACGGAAGTTTCTAGCATGAAAAATCTCATGATCCCTTTGAGCCTGGGTGGCGGTCCAAAAGAAAACAGGCAATCCTGCAATACCCAGGTACCTCAATCCACCCAGATGTGTATTTAAGTTGCCACCTTAGATAAACCATTGATTTAAAAGTCTCACATCTGTCATGGATATCGCTCACCCAATCCACGTCTACTAGCATAGCATAGCAATAATAAGCAAACGTAGAAGTAACTCCCAAAGGTTTGATAATAAACAGGTAATAGGTACTACCTCAACTACTTCCCAAACCCACAATTTAATTAGATCCTAATCATGCAATGTGTAAGGGTTGATCTAATGCAATAAAACTGGGTAGTAGAAGGTATGATCAAAGTGTTACTTGCCTTGCTGATGATCCGGGAAACCTAGTGATTCGAAGTAAGAAGCGGCGCACTCCGGGTACTCTATCGCAAACAAACAAGCATACAATAAGTACTCAATTAATGCACAGGTAAAACTCAAATAAGATATCTAACCAGAAAGTTCAACTTAAGAACTCCGGTTGGCAAAAAGAATCAAATCGAACGAAGCAACGAAAGACAAACGACAAAAGAAACAGGCTTCAATTACTATTCTGGATCTAGGGCAATTTTTATAGTGGAAAAAACTTGTTTGAGTTGGTTAAACGGAAAGAGGGTTTCGAGACGAAACTCCAGGCACTTGAATCGACTGATTCCGATAAACGAGCGAGAAGTTATACTAAAACGAAAATCGGATCAGAAATCGCGATCAGAAAAATCGCGGATTTAATCCGAGAAAAAGAAAAACGACGAACAGTTTAACGAACGAACGTTCGTTAACTTGATCTAAACGACGAACATGTTCGTTAAAACAACGAACGAGCGAATGCTCGCTAAATAGAATAAACCGAAAAAAGTTCTAAAAAAATAAACCGCGACTTTAAAAAAACCGGGAGGTTTTCTAAAGAAAACCACCGGCGACGGCGGCTACCTCGACGGCGGGTCCGGCGAGCGGCGGGGCAGCTCCGGTGAGGCGGCTCTGGGCGGTGAGGCGGCGGGGCGACGTGGGGTGGCGCGCGGCAGCGGCGACGGCGGCGGCCTAGGGTTAGGGTTAGCGTGCGGCGCGGGGCTCGAGGCGGACTGGGGCGCTGGTGGGCTGGTCGGCTTGGGCGGGCGCCTTATAAAGGCTGCCCCGGGCGGAGTACCGCTCGGGTACGGCCCGGAGTCGGTTCCCGTTTTTTTAAATAATAACGCACAGAAAAACAAATAAAAGAAATACTAAACGGACTCTAAAAATCCCGAACTAAATTTTCCCCGCTTCTAGAATCAAGCCGCACAGGATTAACATTTATTTGGGGCCTAAATGCAATTTTGAAAAACGCGCATTTTTCCTAAATTCAAATAAAATAGCAAATAAAACCAAATAAAATCTTATTTGATTTTTTTATTAAATCCTCAATATTTCTTTATTTTGGGAAAGTCATTTTATTCCCTCTCTCATATTTTTGTATAGAAATTATTGAAGATAAAATAAATAAAATCAAATGATCCTATTTTCAAAATTTGAGATAACTCAAATATGAAAATAACGAAATCCCCAACTCTCTCCGAGGGTCCTTGAGTTGCGAAAAAAATTTAGGATCAACCAAAATGCAATAAATATCATATGCAATGATGATCTAGTGTATAACATTCCAAATTGAAAATTTGGGATGTTACAAACCTACCCCCCTTAAGGTGAATCTCGCCCTCGAGATTCGGGTTGGCTAGAAAATAGGTGAGGGTGGTCCTTCAGCAAGTCTTCCTCTCGTTCCCAGGTGGCTTCATCTCCGTGTGGTGGCTCCACTGAACCTTGCAAAACTTGATAACTTTGCTGCGGGTGACTCGACTGGCATACTCTAGAATCTTAACTCGTTTCTCCTCATAAGTCAAATCACTGTCCAACTGAATTGCTTCCAGTGGTACCGTATCTCTCAGTGGTATGTCAGCCATCTCCGCGTGGCACTTCTTCAACTGGGATACATGAAACACGTCGTGAACTCCTGACAGTCCTTCGGGTAATTCCAACTTGTAGGCTACTTCTCCCATACGTTCCAACACTTTGTATGGGCCTACAAAACGTGGCGCTAGTTTTCCCTTAACTCCAAAGCGCTTAACTCCTCGAAGTGGTGATACTCGAAGATAAACTCAGTCTCCGACTTCGTAAATTGTCTCCTTGCGTTTAGAATCTGCATAACTCTTCTGCCTGGATTGAGCTACCTTTAGCCTATCATGAATTAATTTCACTTTCTGTTCAGATTCCTTTATCATATCCGATCCAAACAACTGGCGATCTCCAACTTCATCCCAGGACAATTGGGTCCTGCACCTCCTTCCGTACAGGGCTTCGAAAGGGGCCATCTTCAAACTGGATTGATAACTGTTGTTGTAAGAGAACTCTGCATATGGCAAATTCTCATCCCAACTAGATCAGTAATCTAGCGCACAAGCTCTTAGCATATCCTCCAAGATCTGGTTGACTCTCTCAGTCTGTCCATCTATCTGCGGGTGGAAAGCTGTGCTAAACTCTAGTCTGGTTCCCAAAGTCTCATGCAACTGATTCCAGAACTTTGAAGTAAACTGGGTTCCTCTATCCGATACAATGCTCCTTGGAACTCCATACAGACATACGATCCTGGTCATGTATATCTTTGCCAACTTCGCACTGGTATAGGTAGTCTTCACTGGAATGAAATGAGCTACCTTTGTCAAACGATCGAATACAACCCATATCGAGTCATAGCCTGAACGTGTTCTGGGCAATCTTGTAATAAAATCCATGCCTAGCTTATCCCACTTCCATTCGGGTATCGGCAATGGTTGTAGCAATCCTGCTGGCTTCTGATGCTCTGCCTTCACTCTCTGACATACATCACAAACTGCTACGTACTCCGCAATATCCTTCTTCATTCCGGTCCACCAGAAAATATCCTTCAAATCCAAATACATCTTGGTATTTCCTGGGTGAATCGAGTATGGTAAGTCATGGGCCTCTTGCAGAATTAGCTTCCTGATCTCCGAATCATTTGGTACATAGACACGGTCTTCAAACCATAAGGTACTGTGCTCATCCTCATGAAATCCCTTAGCTTTTCCGTTGCTAATTTTCTCCTTAATAGAAGCAATTTCCTTGTCAGTCCTTTGGGCTTCTCTGATTTTATCCATCAATGTAGACAGAATCTCCAATGCTGCTACATAGCCTCTCGGGACTATTTCTAAACATAACTCTTGAAGATTTTTGGCTAACTCCCTTGGTAATTCTCCTGTCATTAGGGTGGTTGACATGGCTCTTACGGCTTAATGCATCAGCTACTACGTTAGCCTTTCCGGGGTGATAATGCAATTTCATATCATAATCCTTGATGAGCTCCAACCATCTCCCTTATCTGAGATTCAACTCCTTTTGTGTGAAAATATACTTCAAACTCTTATGATCCGTATACACCTCGCAATGGTTTCCAATCAGAAAATGTCTCCAAGTCTTCAGTGCATGCACTACGGATGCTAACTCCAAGTCATGCGTAGCATAATTCAACTCATGAGGCTTAAGCTATCGTGAGGCATATGAAACAACCCTCCCTTCCTGCATAAGCACTGCTCCAAGTCCTCGACGTGAAGCGTCGCAATACACCTCATAATCCTTGGTCTGGTCTGGCAAAATCAACACTGGTGAAGTAACCAAATGTTTCTTCAACTCCTGAAAACTAGCCTCACATTCCTCTTTCCATATGAACTTGGTATCCTTCTTCAACAACTCCGTCATAGGCTTCACAATCTTTGAGATATTCTCAATAAACCTCCGGTAGTATCCTGCGTGTCCAAGAAAACTCCGGATCTCTCCCATGGTGGTTGGTGCTTCCCACTCGGTCATGGTATCAACTTTAGTGGGATCTACTGCTATGCCTTCTCCGGATACAACGTGTCCGAGAAATCCAACTTCCTTCAACCAAAACTCACATTTGCTAAACTTGGCATATAGTTGATGTTCCCTGAGCTTTCCAAGAACCAAACGCAAATGTTCCTTATGCTCCTCTTCATTCTTTGAGTAAACCAGAATATCATCAATGAGCACTACGACGAACTTATCCAAGAACTCCATAAACACTTTGTTCATCATGTTCATCAAATATGAAGGTGCATTAGTCAGACCAAATGACATAACGGTATACTCGTACAGCCCATACCTGGTGGTAAAAGTTGTCTTGGGTATATCCTGTTCCCGAATCTTCAACTGGTGGTATCCTGATCGCAGATCGATCTTGGAAAATACCTTAGCTCCTTGCAATCGATCAAACAGATCATTGATCATCGGTAGTGGGTACTTGTTCTTGATGGTTACTTCATTCAATCCTTGATAATCGACAACCATCCTTAACGATCCGTCCTTCTTCTCCACAAAAAGTACTGGCGATCCCCAAGGCACTACTAGAAAAAGGGCTGCTAGTGGCACACCTATTTTCGCTACTAATGGCGCACTACTGGTGCGCCACTAGCATCACGCAATTAGAAATTTTTTCTAATGGCGCACCTGTGGTGCGACATTAGAATCTGGTATTCTAATGGCGCACCGCTGGTGCGCCATTAGTATGGCCCATGGTGCGCCATTAGTATCTGGTATACTAATGGCGCACCACATAGAAGTGCGCCATTAGTAACAAATTTTTTTCAAATTTATTTCAGAATTTTTTTTAATTTTTTTCAAAAAATTTCAAATTTTTTTTCATTTTTTTCTTAATCTCAGGTCATTATGTCTTAATCTCAGGTTAATATGCTTAATCTCAAGTCAAATCGCACTCCGTGGTCAAACTTCCCGAAAGGTCACCTATCCTCACACTACTCCAGCCCAAGCACGCTTAACTTCAGAGTTCTATCCAACCCCAGCAACAGCTCACTTCATAGGCACTTGTTGATATATCTAGCATATCAATCCTATTATACCTTGTTGATGTCTAGGACTTTGTTCATGTTCATGACTATGATGAAATTTTGAAAAATATTTCAAACTTCCCGGTCATATTACGTATCATTTTTTGAAAAAAATTAAAAAAAATTCAAAACCTTTTTTTTGAATTTTTTACCTCTAGATTTTGAAAGCCCCGTAACTTTTTTGTGTTAGATTTTTGGGGATTTTGAAAATGTTTAACGGGGTTCCCCCGGTTAAATTCGGATGTAACTTTTCGAGTAGATGATTTTTCATATATAAAACTTTTTAATCCGAGTTCGTATGCAAAAGTTATGCCCATTTTACAAATTTCCAGAGAAATTTTGCAAATAAAGTCGAAATTTATATTTGTAAATTTTCCCAACAACTAGACCACATATCACATGGCAAACATATTTTCTTTTATTTTTTTGACATTTTTATCATTTTTTTTATTTTTTTTAAAACTGAAAAGGCGGTCCACGCCCACGCCCACAGTGCGCCATTAGTAGTTAAACTAGTAATGGCGCACCACGCCCACAGTGCGCCATTACTAGTTTTGAAAAAAAATATAAAAAATTTGAAATTTTTTTGAATTTTTTTTGAAAAAAACTTAGTAATGGTGCACCAGTGGACAGTGCGCCATTACTAGTTAAAAACTAGTAATGGCGCACTGTCCACTGGTGCGCCATTCCTAACAATTTTTTTTATTTTTTATTTACTTTTTTTTAAAACTTCTAATGGCGCACCGTGGGTGTGGTGCGCCATTACTATGTCAACTAGTAATGGCGCACCACACCCACGGTGCGCCATTAGTAACAAATTTTGTTTTTAATTTTTTTTCAAAACTTCTAATGGCGTACCTATATGTGGTGCGCCATTGCTATATTCTAATGGCGCACCACACACGTGGTGCGCCATTAGTGACCATTTCATCTATAGCCGTTTTCCTAGTAGTGAGGTGAAGAACTTGGGCGAATATAACCTTTATCCAGTAACTCCTTAATTTGCTTCTTAATTTCCACCAAATCCTTTGTAGGCCTCCTATATGGTCTCTTTGATATTGGCCCTGTGCCTGGCAATAGCTCAATCAAAAACTCAATATCTCTATCCGGTGGCATGCCTGGCAACTCTTCTGGAAATACTTCGAGGAAATCCTTCAGTACTGATACTTGCTCCTGCACAACTCCTGTTAAGCAATTTACTTGAGTCCTCTTTGGCACATGTCGGGATACATACTTGATCCTTCTCCCTTCTGGGGTGGTAAGCAAAATTGACTTACTAGCACATTCAATATTCCCTTCATACTTTGATAACCAATCTATGCCTAATATCACATCCAATCCTTGAGATTCCAATACTATTAGGTCTGAGGGAAAAACATAGTTACCAATCCTTAATGGTAACCGATCACACCATAGACTAGCCATATATTCTGCTCCAGGCGAGGTTACTAACATGGGTGACTTGGGTTGGCAGTTTATACTTATCCACAAATCCCCTTGGTATGTATGAATGCGATGCACCAGTATCAAAAAGAACGAGTGCAGTAAATGACTTAACCAAAACCTTACCGATTACTGCATCCGGCTGCTCTTCAACCTCCTCCACATTAACGTGGTTCACCTGTCCCCTGTTGAAAGGGTTCGGCTTCTTCCCAGAGCTTCCATTGCCATTTCCATTCTGGCATTCAGGACATTCATTGGCATAATGTCCGGTCTTCTGGCACTTAAAACAAGTGACTTGGCTCAGGTCTTTCTTGGCTGGGGTTGATGGGTTGGTGCGGTTCTGGTCGTTGCTTCCTCCATTCCCATTACCATTCCTGGGGCCATTGTGATTGTGCGAGCTTCCTCCTCCATGGGTATCCTGAAAATGTCCTCCCGGTCTAGGGGTAAATCGTGGCTTCTGCTGAGCTCCTGAATTGTACTTTCCTTGTGCATACTTCCTCTTGCGATTTTCAATTTGCTGCTGCTTCCCTTCAATCATGAGAGCACGATCTACCAACTCCTGGTAGTTGTTGAAGGTTTCTATCATCAACTGCATGCTCAACTCATCATTCAGTCCTTCCAGAAACTTCTCCTGCTTAGCTGCATCCGTAGCAACGTCATCTGGGGCATAACGTGCTAATTTACTAAAGTCCTCCACATACTGGCCAACTGTCCGTCCTCCTTGGCGCAAGTTGCGAAACTCTCGCTTCTTCATGGCCATAGCTCCTGCTGAAACATGGGCAGTTCGAAAAGCCTGCTCAAACTGGTCCCATGTGACAGTATCGACAGGGAAAGTGGCTGTGAAATTCTCCCACCATGATGCTGCAGGTCCTTCAAGCTGATGTGCGGCAAACTTCACGTTCTCCGCATCCATGCATCCTGTTGTGGTCAACTCTCTAGCTGTCTTGCGGAGCCAATCATCTGCTACTATAGGCTCGGTGCTACTGGAAAACACTGGCGGATTCAGCCTAAGAAAACGGGCTAAGTGATCAACAGGTGGTGGTGGTGGTGGTGGTGGGTTGTTGTTGTTGTTCCCCTGATTCTGATTCTGGACTAGCAACTGCATCAATGTGTTCTGTTGTTGGATCAACTGGGTGAGCTCCGGTGGAAAGGTAAATCCGGAGTCACGTCTCGGAGGCATCTGAGGGTTTAGAAATTAAAGATGAGATTTAAGAATAGAGGGTGTCGGTGTACTAGAGTAGGGGTACCCTAGTATCCCGAACTTGTGCACCGGCAGTCGCAGCATCCCGCGGCAAGGCTTGCCGGGTGACCACCAAGGTCCTCCGTGGTTCCCCTGGAGCCATTCAAGGAGACAAGACCCCGGCAAGAGGAGCTTGCCGGGAAGGCCAACCAAGGCATATCAAAGCCAGGGAGACAAGACCCCGACAAGAGGAGCTTGCCGGGAAGGCCAACCAAGGCATCTCAAGGAACTTGCCGCGACGCGCCACGCGTCCCGGCAAGGCCCGGTGAGCGACAAGCTCCCGGACGCGACAAGACAACGACCGCGGCAAGGCGCTTGCCGCGGCAAGCCACCACTCTGTGTCTGCGCTCCAGCACATCCACCAACGTGTCGCTCTGGGACCCTTCCAGGCGTACGTGGCGGGAGGCTGTGCAGCCAGCGGTGCGCGGTGGCAAGCGGCGCTGACAAGATTGCCATCGTGGCAAGCGGTGGCGTCCCTGACGATCCCTTTTTGCACTATCTAGGCGACACAGACGGGCATTTAATGCCCTTGTCCCCTGCCGTCAGGGTTAGGTATGATACACTATAGCAGGTAGTTGTACCAACCGCAGCACCTTTCCATTTTTACCCTTGTCTACGTTGCCACCTGTCGGTGACCCCTTGAGCATGTAAAAGGAGGCCCATGCGCAACGTAGGGGAGGAAGAAGAACTCTCAGGCTCGGTCTCGTTAGCTGCTGGAGTGTACTGTAGCACTCCGCGCTCCCGAACAAGAACTCAATACAAACCACAAAGCAGGAGTATGGTTTTACGCATCCGTGCGGCCCGAACCTGGGTAAACTGCTCGTGTGCTTCGCCTCGATCCTCTCTTCGTGCGACCCTCGCCCCCGCCGAACCGAAAGGGACTCGGTCCGCCGGTCCCATAGGTGCCTGTGGGTCAGTACCCCGGCATCTTTGGCGCGCCAGGTAGGGGCGTCGAGGTTGTGTGAACCAGATCCGGCGTTCACACGAGCTAGATCTTCATCATCTTCATGGACATGCCGCCGAAGAAGAGGGCTTCGGAGGCGGCTGCTCCGTCCGCGCCAAACCCACCACCGCCGGAGCAAACGGCTGATGGGGCAGACGCCGGCGGAAGAACGGGCGTCGACGAGGGAGCTAATGGTGCTGCCAGGTCCAAGGACAAGGCTGCGCTGCCCATCGGCGGCGGAGCCGGCTCCCACAATGACCGGGCGCACTCCAAGACCTCGGCGTCTGTACATGCACCACGCCCATCTCAGGAGGCACGGGACCGGCAGCGTCATGGTATTCACGGTACCATGCGTTTGCTGGACCAAGATCGAGCTGGTGGATCACGGAGTGCTCAAGACCAGCATGCACGCCAACATGCTCGCACGAGCGAGGCACGGTCGCCTGGACAGGATACTGCTCCTTCTAACATAGTTAGAAGTCCGAGCATATCCCACTCCTCGCACCGTTTGCTACCGCCACCCGCCACTGCAGCAGAATCTTTGGCGCGAGCTCAACTACTCCTGGACTACCCTCCAACGGCAGACAAGATCGACGACTGGAGGGCCACCATTCAGAGTATCATCGGCTTCGCCAATGGCGACACTCAACGGCAGCCGAGCACGTCGCAACCGCGGCAAGTCAGCCAGGCACGAGCCGGTGGTGACAAGACCGGTGGGGGTGCAACCACTGTGCACTCTCCGCCCCGAAGGCCAAGATCGCCGACTCGCCGGATCCACCTCGACAGCAACTCCACCGCGTCATTAGATCCACGATCTCGTCGCGATCAGCGCTAAGTTCTTCACGAACGACAGCAAGAAGACGCTCGTACTCGCATCAAGCGCCAAAGAGAAGCGCGACGTCAATCAGACCAGCGCGCTGGGCCCTCTGTCGACATGCATGCGCCAGGGGAACCAGGCGGCTTGCCGTACGCGGTAGGTTGCCCTGCGTTTACCCGTGAGCTGCGGCAAGTCCAGTGGCCCAGCACGAAGAATTTCAAGCCAGATGTACCAGAGAAGTACAACGGCAAGTCGCATCCGTCGGAGTTCCTCAGCATCTACACCATCGCGGTGCAGGCTGCCGGGGGGCGGGACGACAAGATCCTTGCCAACTACTTCCCGCTGGTGCTCAAGCCCAACGTCAGGTCCTGGCTCGTGCACTTGCCGGACAACTCCATATCTTCCTGGGCAGACCTATGCCATCAGTTTGTCGGTGCCTTTATAGGCAGCCACAAACCTCATGGCCAAGAGAGTGACCTTCATCTACTCGCCCAGAAGGAAGGAGAGCCCCTGCAGAAGTACATTCAGAGGTTCAGCCGTGTACAGCACAACATCCCAGATGTCCACCCTGCCGCGGTCATCAGCGCATTCCATTAGAACGTGCGTAACCGCAGGATGCGGGAGGAGATGGCGATGTGCAAGATCAGAGACGTCAGTGAGCTGTATGCCCTGGCCGACAAGTGTGCACGTGCTGAAGAAGGGAGGAAACTCCCCGGAGAGAATGCAGGAGCAGGAGGATCTGACAGCGAGGACGCTGCCCCGGCAAAGAAAAACCGGCGGCGGAACAACAGGAAGAAGAAAGGAAAAGATGTGCTAGTCGTTGAGCAGTCCGGCAACGAAGGTGGCGCCAAGAAAGCCAAAGCTGGTAGCTCCGGCAAGGAGATTGCCGCATGCACCAACTGCTAGGCTGTGGCGGTCGCAGACAAGCAGGACGGCACCGACAAGCAGTACTGTAAGATCCACCGCACCAAGGGCCATGACCTCCAGAGCTGCAAGAAGGTCGAGCAGCTTGTCCAGCAGCAAAAGGCTGAATACGAGCGACACGACAAGGAGAGGGCCCAAGGAGGCGCTGGAGAATCCGGCAAGAAGCGCGCCGGCCGGGGAGGACGCCGCGGCGAAGCCAAGCAGCGCCAAGGAGACAGACCTCCCCGCGGCCGCGACAAGGATGAAGATGACGACGACGACGAAGACATGGATGATGTCGAGACCAGTGAGCAGGAGTTCCAGAAAGCCACAGAGGTCTTGTGCGTTGACGGCGGTGTTTCTCTGCATACTTCGCACCGCCAACTCAAGCAGTGGGTGCGGGAAGTCAATGCGGTGGAACCACCTCTCGAGTCACGCAAGCTTCTGAAATGGTCCAGCACGCCTATCATCTTTTATATTGAGGACCACCCTGATCGCACAACTGCGGTCGGGTGCTTGCCGATGTTGGTTTCACCAACTATCCGCAACCTCAAGGTCACTAAGATGTTAGTTGACAGCAGGGCCGGCTTGAACCTAATCTCCTCTGTTGTACTCCACAAACTCCAGATCCCTGACAGTGAGCTTGAAGAGACCGGCACATTCCAAGGAATCAACCCGGGAAGGAGCAAGCCGAAGGGGAAGGTCACATTGCCAGTAACATTTGGCAGCGAGTTGAACTTCAGGATGTTGGGGGTCGTACTTGAACAGCTCCTGGAGCATCGCGTTGAGCTCCAAAACAGTGAAGTTGAAGTTGAGGCCCGGGCGCAGCCTCATGATATCCGCCGCATTCTTGAATTCCCAGGTGGGTCTCCCCCGTTCTTGCAGGGGGGCAATGCGGCGGCGAAGAAAATCTGTGCCAACAGCGCCTACAGTGAGCCCGGCAAGCCTGAGGCGTAGGATCCGGGTGACGGCAATCTTAAGCCTATCATCTTCCGGGGCCACATCACTCCAATCGCTGCCGCGTGCTACTGGGGCTTGGCGCCGGGCGGTAAACGGCTGCGGGTTCTCCTCGTCAATCCAGCACCAGTCTGCTCTCCATTCCTCCCACTTGCCGCGGAACTCTCCCTCCAGATAAGTGTCCTTCTTGCCGGCCCTCGAGATCCAGGCGATTCCGCCGGATAAAGGCTCTCCTCTCTCTACTCGGGGCATAAAGAAGTGGCGAAAAAGGGCTACATTGGGATGGACCCCGACAAAGTTTTCGCAAAGATGTGCGAAAACTGCCATGGTCAGAACGGCATTGGGGGTGAAGTCAAGGAGGTGGAATCCGTAGGTGTTCATGATGTCGCAGAAAAATTCAGAGAAGGGCGGGCAGAGCCTGCAGTAGAAGAACAAGGCGAAGAAAGTATATTCGTTTGGAGCCATTTTCCAAGCGGCGGCTGGAAGTACCTTCGTGCGCGGATGCGCTCGCGTCTCCGTCGACCAGAAGAGATAGTAGTTCTCCCTCAGCTCCCTCGCGGCATGCTTGGGGGGGAAGACTGCCCGCTCCTTTCGCAGCGCCGCAAGCCGCTGCGCCTCGGTCGACTTCACAACCTTCCCCTCGTCGGCTTTCGGAGCCATGGCGGAAGTGGTGGAGGAGGTCGACGGCGTTGGTGGTGTTGGTGGCGATGGGGGGCGGGGCGCTGCTCTCTTTCAGCTTTGGGAAGACGAGGGAGCGGCGGAGATTTCCGAGATTGGAGTAGCAACCGGCGAATGGGCGAACTGCCCCTGTTTCCCCTGCTTATAAGGAGGGAGGGGGCGGACGTTCCGCATTTCCGAATAAAGAAACCACCCACGATCTCTCCCACGATGCCGCATTCAACGCGTGCCGTTCGGGGAGGGCGCAGTGGATACGGAGAGAGATACGGCGTAACCCAGGCGGCGCGTGCCCGTGCCAAGTGTGTTTTTGCTGTCCAAAAGGTGGAGTATCTTGGCCATCTCATAAATGGAGAAGGTGTGTCAACAGATCCTTCTAAAGTACCTATTGTTGCTGATTGGCCAGTGCCCACCACTCCTACACAACTTAGATGTTTTTTGGGACTATGTCGATATTACAGAAGGTTTGTGAGAAACTTTGGAGTCATAGCCAGACCATTACATGATATCCTCAAGAAAGACAAGTTTCAATGGAAAAATGCTCAAACACAAGCTTTTCCGGATCTTAAACAGGCCATGATCACAGCCCCTGTTTTGGCCCTGCCCAACTTCTTTACACCATTTGTTTTAGAAACAGATGCATCTATAACATGCATTGGTGCAGTCATGATGTAATGTGGCAGATCCCTAGCTTATTACAGCTCCAGCTTATGCCCCAGAAATGTTGCTCTTTCCACCTATGAGAAAGAGGCCCTAGCTATGGTTGCAGCCTTAGAAAGGTGGAGACACTACTTCTTGGGGAATAATCTCATCATTCGAATAGATCACCAAAGTCTGCAATTCATGACAGACCAAAAGATCACCACTAGTATCCAACACAAGCTGATGCTGAAATTGTTGGAACTGAACTTCACTTTGCAGTACAAGAAAGGCAAAGAAAATATTGCTGCTGATGCCCTCTCTAGGAAACACTCTGCAATGGCAATCTCCTTGGTTACTCCATAGTGGATATCTGTAGTGGAAAAGTCTTAGAGCAATTACACTGCTTGCAAGTCACTGCTAGAGAAACTGCTCCTCTCACCTGACGATGCCGTCGATCAAAACACACTGGATTCAGGCATCATCAGACACAAGGGCAAAATTTATGTGGGCAAAGATCTGACATTAAGAAAGAAACTTCTCACTGCCTTACACGCATCTGCTTTGGGTGGTCACTCGGGCATGAAAGCCACCTACCATAGAATTAAATGGATTTTCTACTGGCCATGTCTGAAACAAGAAGTGGATAGATTTGTTTTTGAGTGCCCTATTTGTCAGAAAACAAAGGGGAAAATTTCCCATATCCTGGTTACATGGATCCTATGAAGTTACCTGACATGGTTTGGACACACTTGAGCATGGATATCATCGAAGGACTTCTCAAATCCAATGGAAAGGATGTTATTTTCATGGTCGTTGACAGATTGTCAAAGTTCGCCCACTTCATCACCTTATCTCACCCTTACAAAGTGCAAACAGTGGCTCAGGAGTTCATCGACAATGTACTTAAGCTACATGGCCCCCCTTTGGCAATTCTTTCTGACAGAGACACCATTTTCAACAACAAGTTATGGAAGGACATCTTGGAAAGCATGGGTTCTGAATGGCATTACATCACTGCCTACCACCCAGAGTCTGACGGCCAAACCGAATGAGTTAACTAGTGTATTGAAAATTATCTACACTGTTTGACCTCGAGGCAACCAAGGAAATGGGCAACACACTTATCAATGGCTGAATGTTGGTACAATACTTCCTACCATTCGTCCCTCAAAAGACACCCTTTGAGGCAGCTTATGGATATCCTCCTCCAAATATGGGAGAAAACATCTTACCTGACCAACTGACTGGGGATGCCCAACAGTTCTTCAACAACAGATATGCCCTACTACGGCATCTGAAATCCAACCTGGTTGTAGCTCAATCTCGCATGAAGAAATACACTGACCGCAAACGACCAAAGCGGATCTTGGAAGTAGGGGACATGGTCTACCTGAAAATGCAACCATATCGCCTTAATGCATTTGGCTTACGTACACACATCAAGCTCCAAAGCAAGTACTATGGACCTTTGCGGATTATCGGAAAAGTGGGTCGAGTCACTTACAAGCTGCTGCTACCTGACAATGCCAACATACATCCAGTTTTCCATGTCAGTTAGTTGAAGAAACATGTTGGCCCCACATCAGTTCCTTGTGCAGACCTTCCCATGGTTCGCTCCGACGGTATGATCCAGACAGAGCCAGTCCTCGTTCTGGAGGCTCGCCAAGTTCCCCGCAATAATCTACCAGTGGTTTAGTGGCTCGTGCAATGGGCTAACCTTCCACCAGACAAAGCTTCCTGGGAGGATGCGGCATTCATGAAGAAAACGTTCCCTCCATTCTTCAAGAGGACCATCGACAAGTGTTTCAATAGAACAACTCCTTGAGGATAAGTTCGTTTTCACCCGGGGGTATTATCAGACCCAAAGTGTCAACTGGCAGTTCAAATCCTTCAGTTATCTGACGGCTCAGGTGCAGGAGGGAGCGGCACATCATACGGCTCGCGAGGCTCGCCTACTCCACCAACCCGATTACCGTTTAATGTACTGTTTCATTTGTCGTACTATACCGTTTCACCCACTTGCCTGCTGAAGCTATAAAGCTAGCAGTGCCCCTTGTAATCATCATGAAAATTAAGCTCAGAATATCTTTCTGATACAATCATACTTCTTATTGTTGGAAATATGCCCTAGAGGCAATAATAAATTGGTTATTATTATATTTCCTTGTTCATGATAATCGTTTATTATCCATGCTAGAATTGTATTGATAGGAAACTCAGATACATGTGTGGATACATAGGCAACACCATGTCCCTAGTAAGCCTCTAGTTGACTAGCTCGTTGATCAATAGATGGTTACGGCTTCCTGACCATGGACATTGGATGTCGTTGATAACGGGATCACATCATTAGGAGAATGATGTGATGGACAAGACCCAATCCTAAGCCTAGCACAAGATCATGTAGTTCGTATGCTAAAGCTTTTCTAATGTCAAGTATCATTTCCCTAGACCATGAGATTGTGCAACTCCCGGATACCGTAGGAGTGCTTTGGGTGTGCCAAATGTCACAACGTAACTGGGTGGCTATAAAGGTACACTACATGTATCTCTGAAAGTGTCTGTTGGGTTGGCACGAATCGAGACTGGGATTTGTCACTCCGTGTAAACGGAGAGGTATCTCTGGGCCCACTCGGTAGGACATCATCATAATGTGCACAATGTGATCAAGGAGTTGATCACGGGATGATGTGTTACAGAACGAGTAAAGAGACTTGCCGGTAACGAGATTGAACAAGGTATCAGGATACCGACGATCGAATCTCGGGCAAGTATCGTATCGCTAGACAAAGGGAACTGAATATGGGATTGATTAAGTCCTTGACATCGTGGTTCATCCGATGAGATCATCGTGGAGCATGTGGGAGCCAACATGGGTATCCAGATCCCGCTGTTGGTTATTGACCGGGGAGGTGTCTCGGTCATGTCTACATGTTTCCCGAACCCGTACGGTCTACACACTTAAGGTTCGATGACGCTAGGGTTATAGGGAAAGTATGTACGCGGTTACCGAATGTTGTTCGGAGTCCCGGATGAGATCCCGGACGTCACGAGGAGTTCCGGAATGGTCCGGAGGTAAAGATTGATATATATGAAGTATGGTTTTGGGCACCGGAAGTGTTCCGGGCATCACCGGTAGTGTACCGGGACCACCGGAGGGGTCCGGGGGTCCACCAGGTGGGGCCACTAGCCCCGGAGGCCTACATGGGCCAATAGTGGGAAGGGACCAGCCCCTAGGTGGGCTGGGGCGCCTCCCACCAAGGCCCAAGGCGCCTCCAAGAGGGGAAGGGGGCAAACCCTAGGGCAGATGGGCCCTAAGGCCCACCCGAGGTGCGCCTCCCCCTCTCCCCCTTGTGGCCGCCACCCAGATGGGATCTGGGGGCTGCCGCCACCCCTAGGGAGGAAACCCTAGGTGGGGGTGCAGCCCCTCCCCTTCCCCTATATATACTTGAGGTATTGGAGGCTGCAAGACACACGAGATCCTCTCCCTCTTGGCGCAGCCCTACCTCTCTTCCTCCTCGTCTCTCGTAGTGCTTGGCGAAGCCTTGCTGGAGTCCCGCGCTCCTCCACCACCACCACGCAGTCGTGCTACTGCTGGATGGAGTCTTCCCCAACCTCTCCTTCTCCCCTTGTTGGATCAAGGCATAGGAGACGTCACCGGGCTGTACGTGTGTTGAACACGGAGGTGCCGTCCGTTCGGCGCTAGGATCATCAGTGATTTGGATCGCGACGAGTACGACTCCATCAACCCCGTTCACTTGAACGCTTCCGCTTAGCGATCTTCAAGGGTATGTAGATGCACTCTCCTTCCCTTCGTTGCTAGATTACTCCATAGATTGATCTTGGTGAAGCGTAGAAATTTTTGAATTTCTGCTACGTTCCCCAACAGTGGCAACAGAGCTAGGTCTATGCGTAGTTACTATGCACGAGTAGAACACAAAGTATTTGTGGGCGTCGATATTGTCAATTATCTTGCTGTTACTAGTCTTATCTTGATTCGGCGGCATCGTGGGATGAAGCGGCCCGGACCAACCTTACACGTACGCTTACGTGAGACTGGTTCCACCGACTGACATGCACTAGTTGCATAAGGTGGCTGGCGGGTGTCTGTCTCTCCCACTTTAGTCGGATCGGATTCGATGAACAGGGTCCTTATGAAGGGTAAATAGAAATTGGCAATTCACGTTGTGGTTTTGGCGTAGGTAAGAAACGTTCTTGCTAGAAACCTATAGCAGCCACGTAAAAACTTGCAACAACAATTAGAGGACGTCTAACTTGTTTTTGCAGCAAGTGTTTTGTGATGTGATATGGCCAAAGGATGTGATGAATGATATATATGTGATGTATGAGATCATGTTTTTGTAATAGGAATCACGACTTGCATGTTGATGAGTATGACAACCGGCAAGAGCCATAGGAGTTGTCTTTATTTTTTGTATGACCTGCATGTCATTGAGAAACGCCATGTAAATTACTTTACTTTATTGCTAAATGTGTTAGCCATAGTAGTAGAAGTAATAGTTGGCGAGCAACTTCATGGAGACACGATGATGGAGATCATGATGATGGAGATCATGGTGTCATGCCGGTGACAAGATGATCATGGAGCCCCAAGATGGAGATCAAAGGAGCTATATGATATTGGCCATATCATGTCACTATTATTTGATTGCATGTGATGTTTATCATGTTTTTGCATCTTGTTTGCTTAGAACGACGATAGTAAATAAGATGATCCCTCATTAAAATTTCAAGAAAGTGTTCCCCCTAACTGTGCATCGTTGCAAAAGTTCGTCGTTTCGAAGCACCACGTGATGATCGGGTGTGATAGATTCTTACGTTCGAATACAATGGGTGTTGACGAGCCTAGCATGTACAGACATGGCCTTGGAACACATGCGAAACACTTACGTTAACTTGACGAGCCTAGCATGTACAGACATGGCCTCGGAACACGGAGGACCGAAAGGTCTAACATGAGTCGTATAGAAGATGCGATCAACATGAGATGTTCACCGATGATGACTAGTCCGTCTGACGTGATGATTGGACACGACCTAGTTGATTCGGATCATGTATCACTTAGATGACTAGAGGGATGTCTATCTGAGTGGGAGTTCATAAGATGAACTTAATTATCCTGAACATAGTCAAAAGGTCTTCGCAAATTATGTCGTAGCTCGCGCTTCAGTTCTACTGTTTAGATATGTTCCTAGAGAAAAATTAGTTGAAAGATGATAGTAGCAATTATGCGGACTAAGTCCGTAAACTGAGGATTGTCCTCATTGCTTCATAGAAGGCTTATGTCCTTAATGCACCGCTCAGTGTGCTGAACCTCGAACGTCGTCTGTGGATGTTGCGAACATATGACATACACATTTTGATAACTACGTGATAGTTTAGTTAAACGGTTTAGAGTTGAGGCACCGAAGACGTTTTGAAACGTAGCGAAACATATGAGATGTTTCGAGGGCTGAAATTGGGATTTCAGGCTCGTGCCCACGTCAAGAGGTATAAGACCTCCGACGATTTTCTTAGCCTGCAAAGTAAGGGAGAAAAGCTCAATTGTTGAGCTTGTGCTCAGATTGTCTGAGTACAACAATCATTTGAATCGAGTGGGAGTTGATCTTCCAGATGAGATAGTGATGTTTCTCCGAACTCATTACCACCAAGCTGCTAGAGCTTCGTGATGAACTATAATATATCAGGGACATATATGATGATCCTTGAGATATTCGCGATGTTTGACACCACAAAAGTAGAAATCAAGAAGGAGCATCAATTGTTGATGGTTGGTGAAACCACTAGTTTCAAGAAGGGCAAGGGAAAGAAGGGATACTTCATGAAACGGCAAATCAGCTGCTGCCTTAGTGAAGAAACCCAAGGTTGAACCCAAACCCGAGACTAAGTGCTTCTGTAATAAGGGGAACAACCACTGGAGCAGAATTACCCTAGATACTTGGTAGATGAGAAGGCTGGCAAGGTCGATAGAAGTATATTGGATATACATTGTGTTAATGTGTACTTTACTAGTACTCCTAGTAGCATCATGGTATTAGATACCGGTTCGGTTGCTAAATGTTAGTAAACTCGAAATAAAAGGCTGCGGAGTAAACGGAGACTAGCTAAAGGTGAGCTGGCAATATGTGTTGGAAGTTTTTCCATGCTTGATGTGATCAAGCATCGCACGCTCCCTCTACCATCGAGATTGGTGTTTTCATTGAGCATAGACATGATTGGATTATGTCTATCGCAATACGGTTATTCATTTAAGGAGAATAATGGTTACTCTGTTTATTTGAATAATACCTTCAATGGTCTTGCACCTAAAATGAATGGTTTATTGAATCTCGATCATAGTGATACACATGTTCATGCCAAAAGATATAAGATAGTAATGATAGTACCACCTACTTGTGGCACTACCACGTAAGTCATATCGGTATAAAACGCATGAAGAAGCTCCATGTTGATGGATCTTTGGGCTCACTCGTTTTTGAAAAGTTTGAGACATGCGAACCATGTCTATTGGTGTATATGCATGAAGAAGCTCCATGCAAATGGACCATTTGGACTCACTTGATTTTGAATCACTTGAGACATGCAAATCATACCACATGGGCAAGATGACTGAAAGCCTCGTTTTCAGTAAAATGGAACTAGAAAGCAACTTGTTGGAAGTAATACATTTTGATGTGTGCAGTCCAATGAGTGCTGAGGCGTGTAGTGGATGTCGTTATGTTCTTACTTCACAGATGATTTGAGTCGATGTTGAGTATATTTACTTGATGAATCACGAGTCTGAATTATTGAAAGGTTCAAGTAATTTCAGGGTGAAGGTGAGAGATCGTTGTGACAAGAGGATAAAATATCTATGATATGATCATAGAGATGAATATCTGAATTACGAGTTTGGCACATAATGAAGACATTGTGGAAATTGTTTCACAACTAATACAGCCTGAAACACCATAGTATGATGGTGTGTCCGAACATCATAACTGCACCCTATTGGATATGATGCATACCATGATGTCTCTTATCGAATTACCATGATATTTTATGGGTTAGGCATTAGAGACAACCACATTCACCATAAATAGGGCACCACGTAATTCCGATGAGATGACACCGTATGAACTATGGTTTAGGGAAACCTAAGCTGTCATTTGTTAAAAGGTTTGGGGCTGCGACGCTTATGTGAAAAGTTTCAGGCTGACAAGCTCGAACCCAAAGCGGATAAATGCATCTTCATAGGACACCCAAAACAGTTGGGTGTACCTCCTGTCTCAGATATGAAAGCAATAAGGGATTGTTTCTAGAATCGGGTCCTTTCCCGAGGAATAGTTTCTCTCGAAAGAATTGAGTGGGAGGATGGTGGAGACTTGATGAGGTTATTGAACCGTCTCTTCAACTAGTGTGTGGCAGGGCACAAGGAGTTGTTCCTGCGGCACCTACACCAATTGAAGTGGAAGCTTATGATAGTGATCATGAAACTTCAGATCAAGTCACTACCAAACCTTGTGGGATGACAAGGATGCGTACTACTTCAGAATGGTACGTAATCCTGTCTTGGAAGTCATGTTGCTAGACAACAATGAACCTACGAGCTATGGAGAAGCGATGGTGGGCCTGGATTCCAAAATGGCTCGAGGCCATATAATCCGAGAGAGGATCCGTATATGAAAACAAAGTGTAGACTTTGGAAGAACTACTTGATGGTCGTAAGGATGTTAGGTACATATGGATTTTAAAAGGAAGACGGACAATGATGGTAAGTATCACCATTAAGAAAGCTCGACTTGTCGTTAAGATGTTTTTCGACAAGTTCAAGGAGTTGACTACGATGAGACTTTCTCACTCGTAGTGATGCTAAGAGTCTGTTGGAATTATATTAGCAATTACTGCATTATTTATGAAATCTTGCAGATAGGATGTCAAAACATTGTTTCCTCGACGATTTTCTTGAGGAAAGGTTGTATGTGATACAACTGGAAGGTTTTGTCAATCCTGAAAGATGCTAACAAGTATGCAAAGCTCCAGCAATCCTTCTAAGGACTGGAGTAAGAATCTCAGACTGGGAATGTATGCTTTGATGAGATGATCAAAGTTTTTGGGTGTATACAAAGTTTATGAGAAACTTGTATTTCCAAAGAAGTGAGTGGGAGCACTATAGAATTTCTGATGAGTATATGTTGTTGAAATATTGTTGATCAGAAATGATGTAGAATTTCTAGAAAGCATGCAGAGTTATTTGAAAAGTGTTTTTCAATGGAAAACCTGGATTAGGCTACTTGAGTATTGAGCATTAAGATCTATAAGATAGATCAAAACGCTTAATAGTACTTTCAAATGAATACATACCGTGACAAGATTTTGAAGGAGTTCAAAATGGATCGGCAAAGAAGGAGTTCTTGGCTGTGTTATAAGGTGTGAACATTGAGTAAGACTCCAAACCTGACCGCGGCAGAATAGAGAGAAAGGACGAAGGTCGTCCCCTATGCTTTTGTCATAGGCTCCATACGGTATGCCATGCTGAGTACCACACCTGATGTGTGCCTTGCCACATATTTGGAAAGAGGGTACAAAGGTGATCTAGGAGTAGATCACCAGATAGCGGTCTAAATTATCCTTAGAGGAATAAGGATATGTTTCTCGGTTATGGAGGTGATAAAGAGTTCAACGTAAAGAGTTACGTCGATGCAAGCTTAACACCTATCTGGATAGCTCTGAGTAGAGATACCAGATACGTATAATGGAGCAACAATTTAGAATAGCTCCAAGTAGAACAGTTATTTGAAATGGCTCCAAATGTAGCGTAGTAGTTGCATCTACAAGATGACATAGAAATTTGCGAAGTACATACGGATCTGACTGTTGCAGACCCGTTGATTGAAACCTCTCTCACAAGCATAACATGATCAAACCCAGAACTCTTTGGGTGTTAGTCACATGGGGATGTGACCTTGAGTGTTAATCACATATCGATGTGAACTGGATTATTGACTCTAGTGCAAGTGGGAGACTGTTGGAAATATGCCCTAGAGGCAATAATAAATTGGTTATTATTATATTTCCTTGTTCATGATAATCGTTTATTATCCATGCTAGAATTGTATTGATAGGAAACTCAGATACATGTGTGGATACATAGACAACACCATGTCCCTAGTAAGCCTCTAGTTGACTAGCTCGTTGCTCAATAGATGGTTACGGTTTCCTGACCATGGACATTGGATGTCGTTGATAACGGGATCACATCATTAGGAGAATGATGTGATGGACAAGACCCAATCCTAACCCTAGCACAAGATCATGTAGTTCGTATGCTAAAGCTTTTCTAATGTCAAGTAACATTTCCTTAGACCATGAGATTGTGCAACTCCCGGATACCGTAGGAGTGCTTTGGGTGTGCCAAACGTCACAATGTAATTGGGTGGCTATAAAGGTACACTATAGGTATCTCTGAAAGTGTATGTTGGGTTGGCACGAATCGAGACTGGGATTTGTCACTCCATGTAAACGGAGAGGTATCTCTGGGCCCACTCGGTAGGACATCATCATAATGTGCACAATGTGATCAAGGAGTTGATCACGGGATGATGTGTTACATAACGAGTAAAGAGACTTGCCGGTAACGAGATTGAACAAGGTATCGGGATACCGACGATCGAATCTCAGGCAAGTATCGTACCGCTAGACAAAGGGAATTGAATACGGGATTGATTAAGTCCTTGACATCGTGGTTCGTCCGATGACATCATCGTGGAGCATGTGGGAGCCAACATGGGTATCCAGATCCCGCTTTTGGTTATTGACCGGAGAGGTGTCTCGGTCATGTCTACATGTTTCCCGAACCCGTAGGGTCTACACACTTAAGGTTCGATGACGCTAGGGTTATAGGGAAAGTATGTACGCGGTTACCGAATGTTGTTCGGAGTCCCGGATGAGATCCCGGACGTCACGAGGAGTTCCGGAATGGTCCGGAGGTAAAGATTGATATATCGGAAGTATGGTTTTGGCCACCGGAAGTGTTCCGGGCATCACCGATAGTGTACCGGGACCACCAGGTGGGGCCACCAGCCCCGGAGGCCTACATGGGCCAATAGTGGGAAGGGACCAGCCCCTAGGTGGGCTAGGGCGCCTCCCACCAAGGCCCAAGGCGCCTCCAAGTGGGGAAGGGGGCAAACCCTAGGGCAGATGGGCCCTAAGGCCCACCCCAGGTGCGCCTCCCCCTCTCCCCCTTGTGGTCGCCACCCAGATGGGATCTGGGGGCTGCCGCCACCCCTAGGGAGGGAACCCTAGGTGGGGGCGCAGCCTCTCCCCTTCCCCTATATATACTTGAGGTATTGGAGGCTGCAAGACACACGAGACCTCTCCCTCTTGGCGCAGCCCTACCTCTCTTCCTCCTCGTCTCTCGTAGTGCTTGGCGAAGCCCTGCTGGAGTCCCGCGCTCCTCCACCACCACCACGCCGTCGTGCTGCTGCTGGATGGAGTCTTCCCCAACCTCTCCTTCTCCCCTTGTTGGATCAAGGCGTAGGAGACGTCACCGGGCTGTACGTGTGTTGAACACGGAGGTGCCGTCCGTTCGGCACTAGGATCATCGGTGATTTGGATCATGACGAGTACGACTCCATCAACCCCGTTCTCTTGAACGCTTCCGCTTAGCGATCTACAAGGGTATGTAGATGCACTCTCCTTCCCTTCGTTGCTCGATTACTCCATAGATTGATCTTGGTGATGCTTAGAAAATTTTGAATTTCTGCTACGTTCCCCAACACATATCAATATAAACCCTAGCTTCGCTCCTATTTTCCCCTTTCTCCCTCGCGAGATCTGAGATAATTTCTGTTCGAATCTGCCCTGATCCGTTCTGGGGCATGACAATATGCTTTGCTCCGGATCCGATGCAGAATTTTGCCAGTGCCTCCCTGTTGTTCGCCAGGTACACATCCTCTCTACTTATTGCCGAGACATGTATCATTAGAACAACAGGGAGGTGCTGCCAAAAATTTTCGTCGGATCCGGAGCAGAGCATGGTAAAATGAACCCAATCTACACATACTCGGGTGGGATTAGGACCTATATTTACCTATTAGCGTATAGGTTGCATGGACGTAATAAAAGTGAAAAACTCCATTAACTGATGAATATATACATGCTGATTTATATATATATATATATATTTCTTATGTGTCCATTAGCTAGGCAAGATGACTGTTCGTGCGTGGATGTACACCGGTCACACTAGTCAGAAAGACATGACCACTGAATGGTTAACAAAAACAAAGGGGTTTCTGAGAGCCACATTTGCAAATGGCCAGAGGACAACATGGTGCCCCTGCGGCAAGTGCAACAATTGGCATAAGAGGACAGAGGATGAAATGGGAAAGCACCTGCAGAAGTGGGGTTTTACGCTAGATTATATGGTGTGGACATTTCATGGCGAGTCTTCCCAACGTGCCAGAGCTGAGGTGCTTCCTCGTCGCACCTACAAGCATGGTACCAGGATGCAAGACATGGTGCAAGACTTTGAGGATGCTCGGGACTCGGACGATGAGATGGAGGAATCAGCAAATGCCTTAAATGAATGTTGGAGTCTTCAAAACGTCTTCTCCACGAGCACACCTAGCTTTGTCAGCTGGATGCCATCTCACAAATAATGGCTCTGAAGGCTCAATTCAACTTCGGCAGAGAATGCTATGACGCAATTATGACAATATTTGGACATTTTCTACCCAAAGGCCATGTACTACCTGCAAACCTATATTAGTCAGACAAAATTCTCCGTGCTCTTAAGATGCCCTATGAGAAGATACATGCCTGTGAGAAAGGATGTTTCTTATTTAGGCTTCAGTACGCGGACTTGAACTATTGTCCCATTTGCAAGTCATCCAGGTATGTTGTGGTAGACAACGGTATGGGTGAGAAGACGTAGACCAAAATCCCCGTTAATATTCTTCGGTATATGCCAATCATACCAATACTTCAATGTATTTTCATGGTCAAAGAGACGGCAAGACAGATGACTTGGCACAAAATGGGCAAAAGAACCCAACTAGATGCAGATGGGAAGTTGATGATGGTGCACACATCGGACGGTGAAGCATGGAAGAGCTTCGATGCATTACATGATGACAAAGCGGTAGATCCAAGGCATCCTCGAGTCGGCATCATCACGGATGGGTTTAGTGTGTTTGGTCTGACGGCAGCCCAATACAGTTGTTGGCCCGTATTTGTATTTCCACTCAATCTCCCCCCCCGGACAGATTATGCAAAGAAAGAACATTTTCCTGACGTTGATAATTCCAGGGCCCAACTATCCGGGGAAGAATATGAATGTGTACATGAAGCCGCTGAAGGATGAATTGCAAGAAGCCTAGGATAATGGGTTCAAGACATACGACACCTTTAGTAAATGGAACTTCATAATGCGTGTCTGGTACATGCACTCGATGCATGACTTGCCGGCGTATGCGCTATTCGTTGGCTGGTGTGTGCATGGAACGTTCCAGTGCCCCACATGCAAGGGATCTCCTGAGTTTCGTTGGCTTTAGGCCGGTTGCAAGTTATCTTGCTTCGATATGCATAGACAGTTCCTGGATCCTCGTCATAAGTTCAGGAAAGACAAGAAGAACTTCATCAGAGGTAGAGTTGTCAAAAACTCAGCACCACCTGTGTTGATAGGCCAAGATACCCTGGATCAGTTAAACGCTCTCGAGCCAGATCCAGAGCATCCAGGGTATTTCAAGGGGTATAATTCGAAACACGCATGGACTCACAAGACATGCTTGTGGGATCTGCCTTACTTCAAAGACCTCCTTCGCCCACACAACATCGATGCGATGCACACTGAGAAGAATATCGCCGAGGCACTTTTTGGTACATTGTTCGGCATAGATGGGATGTCAAAGGATAATACTAAGGCTAGAGTCGATCTAGAGGCGCTATGTGATAGGCCGTTACAAAACATGAAAGAACTGAAAGGAAAGCAGAACTGGACGAAGCCAAAGGCATGGTTCAATCATGGAAGGCCAGCTATGAGGGAAATTATCTTGTGGGTGCAACAGCACTTGATGTTCCCCGTTGGGTATGCAGCAAATCTAAAGAGGGGAGCGAGTCTTGATAAATTGAAGATATTTGGTCTCAGGAGGCATGATTGGCACATATGGATTGAGCGGGTAATGCCGGTGATATTGCATGGCTTCATCCCTGAGGATGAATGGCTAGTACTCGCAGAGCTGTGCTATTTCTTCCGTGTTCTCTGTGCGAAAAAACTATCACCTGGCCTGCTAGAAAAATGGAAGAGTTGGCGCCGGAGTTGATCTGCAAGTTAGATAAGATCTTTCCGCCGGGCTTCTTTAATCCAATGCAGCACTAGATTTTGCATCTCCCAACCGAGGCAAGATTGGGGGGTGGGGCCTGTGCAAAATCGTTGGTGCTACGCCACTGAGAGGATGCAGAAGACGCTTCGAGCAAAATGTAAAAATAAACGTAGAATTGAAGCATCGATGGCCGAGGCATTCATTACTAAGGAGGCGGCAAACCTCCTGACAGCACACTATGAAGCCAAAAATCGTCATTGGCATAATCCGAAGCCTCGGTACAATGCTGACGAACCTAAAAAGGGTCAATCCAACCTTAGCCTATTCAAAGGAGATCTCGCACCAGCCGGTGCTTCTAATTCCTTAACGTTGGCCTTCAAACAATGACAGACCTTGTATATCTTCAACAACCTAACAGAAGTGTGGCCGTACATCGAGTAAGTTCTCGGTACATTGTTTCACAACTTCTAATTCCTTTGAACTGCTCTTATTCCTGGGTAAATTTGATACAGTCGATACGTCGCCAAATTCTCATATGGAGCAGTGATCCAAAAGGAGTCCGTCGAAGAGTATGAGCTTCTAGCAAAGCATGGACATGGCTATCCTGGTTTCATCCCTTGGTTCAAACAAACGGTAATTTCCATTATACCATTTCATTTCTTCGTCTAATTTGTGGCTAATGCAACAATCCCTTTCGTATTAAACTTGTAGGCTAATTCAGAGCTTATGGATGCTAAATTGAGACAAGCCACTAATGGTTTTGACTATAAGGTCTGTTCATTTGACAAATACGACATCAACGGTATCGCTTTCGTACCTATGGCAAAGAGCTATCTATGGCTGACCAAAAGTCTACGAATTGTTGTGTCTCTGCTATGGTGAAGGAGATATCGAGTATTATGGAAGAGTTGAAACAATTTATGAACTTCAATCCTATGGTGCAAACCCACCAAACGTCGTAGTCTTCAAATGTTATTGGTTCCAACCTAAGGAGACTAGAAGCACTCATGAACATATAGGGCTAGTGGAAATCAATCAAAGCACCCATTTGGATGTTCCCGATGTTTATATTATTGCTCAACAGGCAACCCAAGTTTTCTATCTACTGTGGGCCTGTCAAAGTGATCCTAATCTCAAAGGTTAGGGTGTCGTTTATGAAGTGCCTCCACGTGTTAGACCACCTCCCCTCAATGAAGATGATTATGCACCTCACATTAACCCAGACACATATGAAGGAGAATTCTTCCAAGAAACGTGTCTTTCCAAAAAAACATTTCAAGAATAGCTCTACTTCACCCCAGAACATTGAAGTAGACAGCGACAGTGGACCCGACTTCACCCCTCAGCCGGAATAAGAAGAGCCTGAACTAGAAGAGGTTACTGCTGTGGATGACCTGTCAATGCTTGACAGATTATGTAGAGGTGGCCTTTCACATGATGATGATGCATTTATTAATGATGATGATGAGCACGTCATTACTGATAGTGATCATGATGATGCATTTATTGATCCCGAAGCATTTATTGAACCAGATTATAAGTAGGTATTCAATTTTTTATGTTGTACTTGATTTATATAGTTACTTATATGATTGTATGATTTATATAGTTACTTGTATATTTTTCTTACTTTGTATGATTGTTTCTTATACATAATGCCATGGTCTTGATGTCCGTCCCCGTCGGCCGTCGCCCGCTTTATGATTCAGATGTGGTAAATTCTCTTTCATAACTATTTGTTGAATTTCTCATTTATGACAATTATGGCCATCAAGTTGACATAGAGATATTTTAATCTAGGAGGTATGTGAACCGGAATTTGAAACCGACCCTCTTGTTGAGAAGTTAAATTAAGTTGAAAAAGAAAGTGAGTATCCAAAAGAAAAAAATTAAAAGAATTGAAGAAGAGAAGATGACATTGTAGTTGTATGTTGCTGATGTCGTCGATGATCACAAGATGAAGATGAATGCAATGCGCTTGAAGATGGATGGAGTTCGCCTGAAGCTTAAGAAGATTAGAAAATATGACATTGATAATGAGGCTTGGTATCATTATGCCGTTGGATCAATCCTTACCTTAGTTGCGATCTTCATCGCATTTGTTGTGATGAGGGTAAGTTTTCTCTAGTGTTTTGCTTAACAAATGCATACTTAGCTTACTTTCCTCCTAAATGGCATAACTACCTAAGTTAGACCTACACTTAGAAAAAGAAAGAGAATAAAAAATATTCTTCTTCTTCCTTTTCTTCCTCTTCTGGTTCTTCTTCTTTTTCCAGATAGTCTTCTTCTTCTAACTTGCTTCTTTCCCAATTTGCAGATTTGCTTTAGATGAGGAAGCTTGCGTTGATGGGGTCTACTCTGCTCTTTATGCTTCCTTGTTTTAATTTTGTACGATGAACAATGTCAAACTTGCTACCTATATATGTATGTATGGATGAAACCATTGTATGCTTGTTGTTGGATATGTTGGCTATGTATATGTGTTGGATGAAACCATTTCATATGTATATGTGTTGGATGATCATATCCACATGGCAAGGATATGATTAGGTATGTATATGTGTTGGTATGCTTGTCGAAAGTATTTTCATATGTGTGTGTGTGTATATATATATGTGAAATTCTATCAAATTGAATGGTTTCAAGAAAAACAGGGGCTATATAGACTCTTTGCTGTCAGCTGGCGGACGTCAAAGAGCTTTGTCATCGGCTAGCAGACGGCAAATATGCCACGTGTCAGCTACCTGTACAACCTGGGGACTATTTTGTTGCTTTGCCGTCAGCCAGCCGACGGCAAAGAACGTTTAATATTTCCCGTTAGCCAGCTGACGGCAAAGCTACCAAATAGGCCAGCCCCCAGGTGCTGCCACATGGCATGCTTTGTCGTCCACCAGCTGACGGCAATCAACGGCGTTAACCCCTTAACGGACCTAAGCTGACACCTGTGCCATCCAGGCTCTTTGCCATTGGCAATCAGACGGGAAAGACCTTTGTATCTTTGCCGTTCGCGAGCTGACGGCAAAGAAGCCTTTGCCGTAGCCTGCTCAGCCAGACGTGTTGCCATCAGCTGGCTAACAACAAAGGTCTTTGCCATCCGCCATGTGTGCATTTGTCGTCCGCCATGGCTGACGGCAAAGTTTCTGATTCTTGTAGTGATAGATTTTTATGCCTTTTCTGAACTAAACTTTTCAGACCCCCATATGTAACTCCATGTGTCATTGTAGTTTGTGAAGTTGGAATTCTTGAGTTCATCACAAATGTATTCTAGTTGTAAGAACTGCTCATAAGCTTGTATTGAGAGTGCTAAATGAAATAGATCTTCCAGGTATTCATTTTGCAAAGCACTGTGCACTGATATTTCAACATTTCTGGCATAAGAAAAGAGGTAGGGGAACTTTATATGCAATCAATTTGGGTGCCACAGATCAGTCCGGAAGAATGCAGATTTTCCATCTCCCAAATTACATTTTGCCATGGACATAAAAAGAGCAATAATCTTCAAGTTAGATTTCCACCAAAAGGATCCTTGAAGTTGCTGCCCAGTAAGTTGTTCATTTGAATAATAGGTTTCCCAAATCATGTGAACCCAAGGAATATCATGTCTATTGAAGAATTTGTGTAGGTTCTTGAGTAAGAGTGCCTTATTTTGGACATTAATGTCCTTAATCCCTAGTCCTCCCTAGTTCTTGGGTCTACAAACCACAGTCCATGCCACCATTGCAGGTCTATGATCCTTAGGACTAGGTCCACTCCATGGACAATGTCTGGAGTATTTATTGATCCATTTTTTGATAATTTTGGGTAGGGCTAAGCAGCACATAAAGAACACTTGTAGTGATGCTAGAATTGTTTTGACCAAAAGTATCCTTCCTTCTTGAGTCATGAATGTGGCTAGCCCCATCATTTTGTTGGATATCCTTCTTACTAGAGGCATACACTTCTCCATAGTAGGTTTATGTAAACCAAGAGGTAATCCCAAATATGTGAATGGAAACTTCCTCTTCTACAATTAAGAGTATTTATCCAAATACCTGTCTTGTGCTCTCGCACATTAGTGGGACAAGGTTTGATTTGCAATAGTTTACTCTCCGACCAGTAGCAGCAGTAAATGTGTTTAGAAAAGTGTTGAGCCAGTTCCTTAGCATCAACTTTCATAAGGATTAAGGTATCATCTGCATATTGTACTATTGTGTAGTCAAGGCAAGAAGTATGTTGCAGAGGTGGGGTGAATGAACCCTGCTGCATTGCTTTATTCATCACAGATTGCAGAAGGTCAGAAGCAATCACAAAAGTTTAACACCCCAGATGTAACTTTCCATACTTGTAACTCCAGCTTTTCCCATTTCTGGCTATGTGATCTAATATTTCCTTCGTGGTTGGGTTTTTTTCTTTGCTTTGCATTTTGTTCATGTCATGCATTTCATATCATGTCATCATGTGCATCTCATTTGCTTTTGTGTTCGTCTCATGCATCCGATCATTCTTCCTGTTGTCCATTTCGCAATCCGACACTCCCACATGCACCTGTTGCACCCCTCAAATCTCATTTCGTGAGTGGGAGAAAAATGTTCTCGGAATGGGTCGATATTTTTCGAGTGCCCTTGGTATATCACCGGTAGGCCGCCTGTCAAATTTCATTCCATTTGGAGGTCGTTTGATGCCCAAACGGTTAATCGAGTAAACTTAAAAGCCCCTCTCTTGTTGCAGCCCAACAACCCTCCAAAACAGCCCACTAACACATCTAAACCCCATCCATGCTCTCCGTTGTTGGATCATGATCGTGTGGGAGAAAACCGCACCTCATTTGGACACTCCTAGCTCCCCTACCTATAAAAAGGCCCCTTCCCCTCCATTTTTGGGTCCAAATCCAAGCATACTCCTCCTCCGCTCCGTCAGACGTGTCTGCCCGACGATCGGACGTCCACGCCGCCGCCCAGCCACGTCGCTCGTCCTATCTCCGCGTGCCACGTCACCTGCGCCCCGCCGCTCTCTCCGCCCGCCGCCGCCACCCGCTCGGGCCCGAGGCCGGCCCGCCCGACCCGCTTCGCCCGCGCCGCCACCGCTCCTCACCGTGTCGCCCGTGCATTGCCGCACCGCCTTGTCCTCGCCACCATGCCGGGCCGCCACCGCCACCGGATGTCGCCACCTCCCGCGCCCTCGCTAGACGCCACCGCCTCCCGCGCCCGGACGCCGCCTCCTCTGCCGCGCCAGACCTCAGGCCCTCTCCGGCGACCGGATCCGCCTCGCACCTCGCCGGCGAGCTCTACCGCGCTCCGATCGACGCCTCCCCACAACTTCGGTGAGCTCCTCCGGCCTCACCTCGACGTTCGCGCCGAACCCTAGATCTGATCCGGAGGTTGACCCCATTTTTTTCCTAAGTCCCGAAATCTTTATGTTGGGATGCCCTGTTCATCAAGCTATATCTCCGTGCTCGGTGGTTCGAATCATGCATATGATATATCAAAATGTTCATCTCGTGATGCTCCTCATGTTAGTGTCATTTGCATGCATGTTATTTTCCATATTGATGCCCTAATCATCGCTGCAAAACTGCTATATGATGTTGTCTGCTTGAACTTAACAGAACATGATGATTTGTCATTTTCGTTGCATTTTGTGTGTGTATCCTATGAGCATGATTTCTACATGTTTTATGAGGTCCATCATGCCATCGTTATAGAGGTGCAAGTATTGTATTTTTGTGATCTATGTGGTGACTAGCACGAGCATGCAAAGTAGGCTCCATAATGTTGCTGATTTCAGACACTTAGTATTTTTCTTTTTGGTTAATTTGAGCGGCTGGGTCCCATGCCATTGTCAACGTAGACAATAAACGAGAGATATTTGCATTTCCTGGAGTGGATTTTTTTAAATTGCATGCCATTTCCAATTTCCAAACTTTGAAAAATGCCATTTCATGCCATTTCCAGTGGCATTTTTCCAAGCCTGGAGTGGGGTTTTTCCAAGTTTGCAAAAATTGCAGTGGGATTTTTCAAAGTTTGCAAAAATTGCAGTGGCATTTTTCATAGTTTGGAAATTGAAGTGGCATTTTTATGAATCTCCATAATTGGAGTGGAATTTATCTAATTTGTTTTTGAGACGGAAGCAGGGTGTCAACTGGGCTGTGCGGGGCACTCTGGCCTGTCTAGACAGGCTTTTCTTTTATGTTTACCACAGACCAGCCCAGTAGTTTTTTTTGTTTCTGACAATGGCTAGCCCACTTGTTTGTGATTTGTCAAGTAAGTCGCTTTGTCAGGCCTGTTGGCCTGCAAATCTTGCAAGACGGGGAGAGCTTCACTCGGCTGGCCGAGAAAATGGCCTATCAGTAATGAGAAATGCGTTATACATTTCTTAAACACATCGAACCGGCAATTAGTTTCAATTTTTTCATTTCGAGATTTTAAATTGCATTGATTTTTATGTGTGGAAAATTTGTGGGATTTTATATTGATATACATTTATTTTTAAAATTAGTTTGAATGTGACTTGAAATTTTGGGATTAAAAACAGTTCAGACCGCACCAAAATATGCAACATTTCATATTAAATTTTCACCATGGCTACAATATGGGCTGTAATGCTAACAAAAAGAATATGGGCTCCAGACATAATCTTAAGAATTAGGAAATGGGCTGTAAGTTATTAGCAATAATGGTAGATGGGTTGTATGCTGTTTTTCCACAGATTTGAGGCTTCCCTAAAAAAAGGTGGACGCAAAAGCAGTAACTGTTGGATGTCCATCCAACGGCCGTCGTGCTTCTTCAATCTCTGCTCTTCCTGCTCCAGCCGCTCAAACAAGCGCCGGTGGGACTGCCTGCTTCCTCCTCCCGCGGCCGGTTGTGCTGCCGCGCAGGCCTCACCGCCCCACCGTACTCCAACGCTGGCCTAGCCATCCCTCTACTCACCCACACCTACAGAGGAACCAGTAAACCCTCGTACTCCCCTCCATGTGGGAAACAACTGCCGAGTCTTCCATGGATCCATGTCGTTCCCTTCCTATGCCTCACCGTCATCCACCGCCCAGGTGCTCTTGGCGCGGCGTGGTCAACGAACGACATGCATCGGAAGTGGATTGTACGTGGAGAGGCTGGCAGCTGGGTCCATGGCCGCACACAAGGAAATGCCTCCTTATTACGGGCAAAATAATGGTTCCTCCACCTGACAGCTAGGACCCAACAGAAGGACCTCTGTATTTCGCAAAAAAACATTCCCCCGGTAACAGGTCAGACCCACGAGCTATATCTTCGCACGCAAGGAAGTGCCTTCTTATTACGCACAAAAAAATGAACTCCCCCTACTAGCTGGTACCCACCATAGTGGGAGGCTGACATGTGGGCCTACTAAGATGACAGGTACGGAGGGCATTGTCAACTTAGTCAATATGAACGATTCTAGCTCCAGTGACCGTACGATGTCCATCCAACAGCCGTAGTGCTTCTTCAACCTCTGGTCTTCTTACTCCAGCCGCCCAAACAAGCGTTGGTTGTGCCGCTAGCTCCGGCCTCCCATGTCCGGCTGTGCTGCCACCGCTGGCCATGCCATCCCTCTATACTCACCCAGAGCTCCTGTTATTCTCCGGCGACGGCGGCCTCACACCACAGCCGAAGCAGTCAACCCACGTACTCCCCTCTGCGTGGGCATCCACTGGCGTGTATTTCCTGGCTCTGCGTCATCCCCTTCCTAGGCCTCGTCGTTGATACGTCTCCAACGTATCTATAATTTATGAAGTATTCATGCTATTATATTATCCATCTTAGATGTTTTATATGCATGTATATGCTATTTTATATGATTTTTGGGACTAACCTATTAACCTATAACCCAATGCTAGTTTCTGTTTTTTCCTTGTTTTTGAGTTTTACAAAAAAGGAATACCAAATGGAGTCCAATTGACGTGCCAATTTTTGATGATTTTTTATGGACCAAAAGAAGCCCATGGAGTAAAAGAGTTGGGCCAGAAGAGTCCCGGGCTGTCCATGAGGGTGGGGAGCGTGCCCTACCCTCCTAGGCGTGGGTCCCTATGTCGTGGACAATTCGAAGGCCCCCTGACGTGAGGCCAACGCCAAAAATTCCTATAAATATAGAAACCCCCAGAAAATAACCTAGATCGGAAGTTCCGCAACCCTAAGCCTCTGTAGCCATGAGATATCAATCTAGGCCCTCTCTGGCACCCTGCCGGAGGGGGCCATCATCACCGGAGGGCATGGAGGGGGATCCCGGAGGGGCGATCATCACCATGAAGGCCAAGGACCAGAGGGGGAACCTCTCCCCATCCAGGGGGAGGCCATGGAGGAGGAAGCACAAGGGGGAGAACCTCTCCTCCTCTCTCTCGGTGGCGCCGGAGTGCCATCAGGAGGCGAATCATCACCGTGGTGATCATCTTCATCAACATCACCATCATCATCTCATTGACATGGTCCACTCCCCCGCACCCCGCTGTAATCCCTATTTGAACATGGTGCTTTATGCCACATATTATTATCCAATGATGTGTTGCCATCGTATGATGTTTTGAGTAGATATCCTTTCTCTTTGGGTTGATTGATGATCTAGATTGGTACAAGTTGTATGTTTTATTTTCATGTTGTCCTATTGTGCCCTCCGTGTCACGCAAGCATGAGGTATTCCTGCTGTAGGGTGTTGCAATACTGTCAGATGTGGGGTTCCGGCTACCCTTAAGGTTCGAACATTGGGGTGCGCGCGAAGTCTTTCCCTTCTACCAATCTACGCTCTAGCTTGCTAGGATCTTGCGGACGAACTCGATGAACTCGCAACACAGAAAGATACAGGGTTTATACTGGTTCGACCACCGTTGTGTTGTAATACCCTACTCCAGTATGGTGGTGGTGGATTGCCTCTTGGGCTGATCATGAATAGTACAAGGGAAGAACTGCCTCCTGAGGTTGAGGTGTTCTTGTGCTTATGAACTTGTAGTGCGGGGATTCAATCTGGCCTTTCCCATGGTGGTGGCTAGTCCTATTTATAGAGGCCCTGGTCCTCTTCCAAAATATTGAGCAGGACGGGAGCCAACAATGGCGGCCTAATTTGAAGGGGGACATGTAGTACAAGCTATCCTGACAAAAGTAGTCTTCGCCTGCACAAAGCTCTGGTGGTGACGCCGTCTTGGGCTCCACGATGACCTCCGTCTTGCAGTCCTCCAGGTCTTGGTCTTGTTGCACCGAAATGGCAACCTTTACCTGGGGCCTCAGTACTCCGCGGCTGCGCTTGCCTACCTTGCACCAAAGAGGAAATAAGGACGCTCTGCGCGCTGGCGCCCGCCTGGTGTCGATCGTCATGGCTCACATCACGAGAGCCTCGTGAGGTTCGCCTCGCCTTGATATCTCCGCTCCTCGCGATCCTGCTTAACCAGGCCACTCCTGAGGAGGTCTTGACGTCGTCCGCCTCGCGAGGCTTGGCCCCTCGCAAGGCTTGGCCCCTCGCGAGGGTATTGGATGCTTCGTTTATGAAGATGGGCCTTACGGCCTGCTGGCTCCACCACGCTGCGGGCCGCAGGCAGGCAAGTCTGGGGACCCCCGTTCCTAGAAAGCCAAGGGTCAAGTTTGGAGCACCGCGGGCCCCCAAAGCCTGCGGCCTTGGTTGACGCGTGGCGGTTGATTGTATGTGGGAGTCTCCGCTTCCCCATGCTGCCTTGGCGACTGCACGACTTGACAAGTACCTGCGACATGCAAGGGAAACCATCATTACCTGCGATCGTGGGAGGTGCCGGTTGGCCTTCTTCCGCTATAAAGGGAGAGGGGGGCGGAGCCCCGGTCACCCATCTCTTCCCCGCTTGCTTGCTTCTTCTTCCTCCTTGCTCTACTGCTTGCTCCAATGGCGCCTATCAAAAGGTTCTCTGCCGAAGAAAAGGGGAAAGCCCCCAGGGAAGTCACGGAGCTACTCCCACCGAAGAAGTGGTCGATCCATCGCCGTGAAGAAACAACGATGCAAGTGGTGATGAGGCCTAGGTGCGAGCGGCCTCCACCGGGGTACCCGCTACCCTTGTACGCCCAAGCCGAGGGCTCGGGAGGATGAAGTGATGAGCAGCGCCACCCATGCTGCATCCGGGGTCGCCGCGCCACGGCGACGCGTGGCGTCCATGCCGCGGACTCCTTGCACGAGTTGGTGCTGTGGGCGCCGATGCCTCCGAGCTCCTGGATCCGCTTCCCGCAGTTCTTCTCCGACGTGATGCCGCCGAGGGGGCCTTTCGAGCTCTAGCTGCAGCACGCTGACTGTAGCGCTCCAGCGACCGAAGCGAAGATCGAAGCGGTCCCCACCGGCAAGATCTTCATGACCCACGGCTGGGGGGAGATCGCTCGAGTTTGTCATGCGAGGGGCGCCCTCGCGATCCACTTCGAGTACGACGGCGCCTCCATGCTCTTCTTCAAGGTCTTCGACGCCGAGGGCCACCGCCTGGAGTGCTACTCCGGAGAAGAGCGCGAGGCTGATGCACGTTCCGCTCGCGATCACTCCAGCAGCCGCAGCCCTTGGGAGTCCAGCAGCTCTCCTGAGCTCTACGAGACTCCGGAGACGAGGGATGGCAGCTACGCCCCCCCGAGCTCTCGCTGTGCTCGGAGCAGGGCTACGGCGTCTGGCCGTCGCCACCGCTGATCTGGATGGGGTTGGCGCCGGCCTCCCGTGGCCCACTATTGATGATGGCGTCCGCCACGGAAGGATGTAGATAGGATCCCCCTTAGCATCAGCTTTTGTTTCCTGTGAAGAATCATGAATTACCCCATGGGGGCATGTAGGGGTATGCAATGCCTTTGTACTTATCTTCCTCGTTATGAAGATTTGATGAACTCGTGTCCCATTAAGGCTTGGTCCCCTTTCTTTCCTCGCGATAGCTTGTTGCTCTACGCTGACGGGTCCCGGTCCCAAGGCGGCTACAGCCGTCGCTGGTATGCCAGGTCGCGATGCCGTGGTCAAGGCCAGGAGGTGCGCGGCCCGAGGTCCAGTAAGAGCCCTTGAGGCGCGATGTTCAGGAGGTCCCCCTTAGTGCCCAAGCGGCCATGGTAAGGAAAGAAAGGAAGATGACTTGGCCACAACGGGGTTGCGGCATGGTGTGAGCGACCACTAGGCCCAAATATTTAGCCGATCTGAGGGCGAGACTTATCTTGCTAACTTCGCGGTGATTCCTGATGTTGCGCTAGGGCTGCGCGCCAACTTACGCGACATAGCTAGGTCGATCCGTACGAGTTTTCCTTCTCCCAAGCTCTTCTTAGTGCTCTACGTCCTCAGGTCTCGGCCCTCGAGCGAGCTCAGCCGCCGCTGGTATGCCAGGTCGCGATGCCATGGTCAAGGCGAGGGGGTGAGGGCTGGAGAGCCAGTAAGAGCTCCTGAGTCGGGATGCTCAGGAGCCTCCCTTTTAACGCGCAAGCGAATCACACGAGAGAAAAGGAGACTCATGGTGCCGCCTGCTATCCTTCCCGTGGGGTCCCTGTGGACAGGCACAAGAAGAAGCATGGTTTGCCGTTACTGCCGCCTGCCTACTGCTGGTTGGTCCGGATGAAGTGAAGGCACTGAGAGCCTAGTGAGGTGACGTGCACGGTGCGTGCCGCGAGCCACAGCTCGACCACTCAGATTTGTCGGTCGTGGCAGGGACGGACCCATGCACCAGCACCATGCCTGTGTACGGGCCCCGAGGGAGGCGATGATCGAGCATGTGATAGCAGTTGGCAGGTTAAGCATGAAGAGCAGATCAACTTGGATAAATGCAGGAAGATACATGCCACTGGGTCTGGCCCGAGCGGCGTGGGGATGATGCAGCCCGAGGGGCGCCCCCAACAAGGTAAGCTAAAGGCATAGCAAAAGGGATACATGCCACAGGGATGGACCCATGTGGCCTAGGAATAATGCAGCCCGAGGGGCGCTCCCAACTTAAATGAACTTGGAAGATGTTACCTGGTTCTGTAGACGAAGTAGAGTTGGTGCAGCTGAAGCCACGCGTTGAAGGAATGGCTCCTCATGAGCCACCGGGACCCTGAGCCTCGGGAGGCTATGGGGGCTCGGGAGGTTCCCTGAAGACCATCTTCATCTCCTCCAGAACGGCGCGAAACCTGGCCTCCTGAGCCGTCAGGACTTGCCTCACGTTGTGCTGATAGGCCAACGCCACGCTCGGCAAGCCGAAGGGCATGCGAATGTAGTTGTGTGGTGGACCCTCACAGCGGCCCGCATGCGATGGCCAGAAGCGTTCCTGAGATGCGGCCCTGTTGAGCCTTGGGATGTCGATGCAGGCATGCAGCCCAGCATCCTCGCCTGGATGGGGGATGCGCCTTGTGAGCGGCCGTGGCTGCGCATGGCCCTTGCTTCTTGCAGTTCTTCGGTGGTCTTGGTGATGAACTCCTGAGCGGTGGGCACTCCTTGCCCTGTGCTCTCCTGAGGAAAGTGTGCCGTGAGGCACTCCTCCAAGTGGTGCCCAAGCGCCTCCCTCATGAGGTTGCCAAGGTCTGAGGCTCTCCAGGAGAGACCCCCGAGCCCTGCCCGAGGAGGGCGCCGGGCGCGCTTTCCTATGCGGTGGAGGGAGGCGCCCCTGGAGCGGGCGCTGATCCTGACGAGGCTCCTGACGCGACGCCATCTTCTTGGGGTCCTGCGTGGTGCGACATCTTATTCTTGGGGATGGTCTCCGGAGGGCCTTCACTTCTGCTGTCAGGGTTGTCGATTGTTGTAGCTTGGAAGGCGCGCTCAAGGGAGCTCAGCGCATCCTTTTCTTCACAAGGTACCATGATGATTCGCCCGCTTCCTGTCATCTTGAGGACATTGTAGCCATGGTGAGTGACTGCCATGAACTTGGCCAGGGCTGGATACCCGAGGATGGCATTGTATAGCAGGTGGATGTGCGCGACGTCAAAGTCGATGAGCTCGGTGCGGTAGTTCTTGCGCTCCCCAAAGGTGACAGGCAGGCGGACCCGCCCTATCGGTTGGTGGAGCCGTCAGTCACTCCTGAGAAAGGCTTGGTTGGCTGGAGCTGCTCATAGGGCACTTGGAGGTTGTCGAACGTGTCGACAGACAGGACATTGAGCCCTACGCCGCCGTCGATGAGAGTCTTGGTGACTTGCACATTGCTGATGACTGGGGAGCATAGCATAGGCAGGGTGCAAGCGGTGGCTGCGCACTTGAACTAGTCTGCCGAGCTGAAGGTGATGGCGCATTGGGAACACCTCAGCGGGCGCGTGGCCTCGAGCTTGGGGAGCGTCACGTTCACCTCGCGAGCGAACTGTTTGAAGATGCGCTGAGAGGCTGGGGCCTGAGCACCGCTTAAGATGCAAGCGATCGCACGCGGCCCCTGGAAGCCCCCAGCCCCCTCGTCCTGGTGGTGGTCGTCGTATCGAGGAGGTAGATCTGGCGTGAACTTGCCTGGCCAGGCAACGCTACGCAGCTCGGGGGTGAAGGCACGGCAGCCAGCCGTGGTCGCCAGGGCCCGCTTCTGAGGCGGAGCTTGGTCTTGGCGAGGTCTGCGATGCGCCACTGCACGCGGCACGCGGTCTTGACGAGGTGGCGCGGGGAGCGCCGGTGCAGCTTCTCGCGGCCGCGGGATTTCTTGGCAGCTTCTTTCTTAATGCGCGGGCGCCGGGCATGGTGGATCACGCCGCAGAGGCGCGCGCCTTGGTGCCAAGGCACCGTCTTGGGGACGAGGCGGTGGAGGCACACCATGAGCCCCGTCGCCCGCGGCTGGTTGAGAGTGGGATGGCGTCAGAGAGCCCCCTGCGGCACGGACAAGCTCGGCGACGCGGTCGAGCCACTCCTCATAGAGGTCGTCGACGGGGCGGTAACGCAGGAGCTCGTTCGCCGCGATGAGCGCGGCCCGCGCTTCCATGGGAGCGCGGTGCGCAAGGGACGAAGAACCAGCAGGGGTGAGTGATGGAGTAGCGGTGCGGCCGTCCTGCCGCACCGAAGGATGCAGCGAGAACGCCTGCTGCTCGTTCCCCACTGGGCCGGTGGCAGTGCTGGCGGCGGGGGACGGAGAACGACGAGGTGGCCCGCTGACAGGAGCCGTCTGAGTGACTTGGGCGGCGAGGGCAGCCCGATGCTCAGCTCGAGCACGGCGAGCATCCCCCATGGAGACGACGGAGCAACGAACCGACGGAAAGGAAGCTATGGCGCACCCCTACCTGGTGCGCCAAATGTCGGATGTGGGGTTCCAGCTACCCTTAAGGTTCGAACACTAGGGTGCACGCGAAGTGTTTCCCTTCTACCAATCTACGCTCTAGCTCGCTAGGATCTAGCGGACGAACTCGACAAACAGAAAGACACTAGGGCAACACAGAAAGACACAGGGTTTATACTGGTTCGGGCCACCATTGTGGTGTAATACCCTACTCCAGTGTGGTGGTGGTGGATTGCCTCTTGGGCTGATGATGAACAGTACAAGGGAAGAACTGCCTCCTGAGGTTGGGGTGTTCTTGTGCGTATGAACTTGTAGTGCGGGGATTCGATCTATCCTTTCCCATGGTGGTGGCTAGTACTATTTATAGAGGCCCTGGTCCTCTTCCCAAATATCGAGAGGGAAGGTAGCCAAGAATGGCGGGCTAATTTGAAGGGGGACAACTAGTACAAGATATCTTGAAAAAAGTAGTCTTCGCCTGCACAAAGCTCTGCTGGTGACGCCGTATTGGGCTCCACGATGACCTCCATCTTGTAGTCCTCCTGGTCTTGGTCTTGCTGCACCGAAATGGAAACCTTTTCCTAAGGCCTCGGTACTCCGCGGTTGCGCTTGCCTCCCTTGCACCAAAGAGGAAACAAGGACGCTACGCGCGCTGGCGCCCGCCTGGTGTCGATTGTCATGGCTCACGTCACGAGAGCCTCTTGAGGTTCGCCTCGCCTTGATATCTCCGCTCCTCGCGAGCCTGCCTGACCAGGCCACTCCTGAGGAGGTCTTGATGTTGTCCGCCTCGTGAGGCTTGGCCCCTCGCGAGTGTCTTGGATGCTTCGTTGATGAAGATGGGCCATACGGCCTGCTGGCTCCGCCATGCCGCGGGCCGCAGGGAGGCAAGTCTGGGGACCCCCGTTCCTAGAACGCCGACAAATACATTCATGATTCTCTTATAGTGGGTTGCTTGAGTGACAGAAGCATAAACCCGAGTAAGGGGGTTGTTGCCTATGGGATTAAGGGGACTTGATGCTTTAATGCTATGGTTGGGTTTTACCTTAATGATCTTTAGTAGTTGCGGATGCTTGCAAGAGTTCCAATCATAAGTGCATATGATCCAAGAAGAGATAGTATGTTAGCTTATGCATCTCCCTCATATGAAACTGCAATGACGACTATCGTTCTTGTTAACAATTGCCTAGGACAATTCCGCACACTGATCCATCATTATTCCACACTCTCTATTTATAATATTTAGTAATATATTATAACTTTATGAAATCAATCTAGGCCCTCTCTGGCACCCTGCCGGAGGGGGCCATCATTACCAGAGGGCATGGAGGAGGATCTCGGAGGGGCCATCATCACCATGAAGGCCAATGACCAGAGGGGGAACCTCTCCCCATCGAGGGGGGGCCATTGAGGAGGAAGCACAAGGGGGAGAACCTTTCCTCCTCTCTCTCGGTGGCGCCGGAGTGCCATCGGGATGGGAATCATCACCGCGGTGATCGTCTTCATCAACGTCAGCATCATCATCTCTTTTACGCGGTCTACTCTCCCGCACCCCGCTGTAATCCCTACTTGAACATGGTTCTTTATGCCACATATTATGATCCAATGATGTGTTGCCATCCTATGATGTTTTGAGTAGATATCCTTTGTCTTTGGGTAGATTGATGATCTAGATTGGTACGAGTTGTATGTTTTATTTTGGTGCTGTCCTATTGTGCCCTCTGTGTCACGCAAGCGTGAGGGATTCCCGCTGTAGGGTGTTGCAATAAGGTCATGATTCGCTTATAGTGGGTTGCTTGAGTGACAGAAGCATAAACCCGAGTAAGGGGGTTGTTTCGTATGGGATAAACGGGACTTGATACTTTAATGCTATTGTTGGGTTTTACCTTAATGATCTTTAGTAGTTGCGGATGCTTGCTAGAGTTCCAATCATAAGTGCATATGATCCAAGAAGAGAAAGTATGTTAGCTTATGCCTCTCCCTCATATGAAATTGCAATGACGAATATCGGTCTTGTTAACAATTGCCTAGGATAATTCTGCACACCGGTCCATCATTATTCCACACTCGCTATTTATAATATTTAGTAATATATTCTAACTTTATGATAACAACACCTACTTTCATATTTTATCTCTCTGATATCATGCAAAGTTATCCTCTTCATATCCACAACATAGTGTTATTTCTTGTTTCTAGTTGGAAGCAAACGTTCGGTGTATGTAGAGTCATATCAGTGGCAGATAGGACTTGAGAGAATATTGATCTTACCTTTAGCTACTTGTGTGTTCTACACTCCATACTTATCACTTCCACCTTTGGGAATTTCTATAATGATTCCCCGCACTTGGGGATTATCAGCCATCGTCCACCGCCCTCGTGCTCTCGACGCGGCGTGATCAACATGGTCAAGGAATGACTTCCATCGGAAAAGTAATGTACGTGGAGAGGCTGACAACTGGGTCCACGGCCGCAGCAAGGAAGTGCCTCCTTATTACGCAGAAAATAATGTTTTCACAAAAAAAACGTTTCCCCCCTGACTTCTCGGACTCACGAGCTACATCTTCGCACGCAAGGAAGTGCCTGACAGTCGGGACCCACCTGGTCGAAGCATACGTAGTGTTGTCATTTTGGTCGCGAACGTGTATGTACATACTGGTCGATATAGAGGCGCACACGTGTCGTAGTAGAGGCGTGCACGTGTCGTAGTAGAGGCGCACACGTAGCATGTACACGTACGTACAGCGGCCAGGGTGCAAGAAAGAAAATACGGCCACGTACGTACATACGAGCGGGGTCTCGAACGACTACTCGCGCATATGTACGGCCAGGGCTCGCGTACATGGCTGGGTTGGAACGGAGAAGCTGCGCCGTCGTCGTGATCATGGGGAGGCAACCGACTGGGTTGGAATGGAATGCATCGTCATATTCATTAGGAGACAACCATCTTGGATGGAACAGCCGATGGAAATGAGGCCTGGTGTACCACAAAACGGATGAAACGGCCTTGTGTTCGACCGTACATGGTGGAAACGGGATCCTGTTCATCGGGAGGGGTCTGGCGTACCGCAAAATGGAGGAAACGAACCTCCTATGGTCGAAACGGGTTTCTGTTGATTGGGAGGGGTGTGGCGTACTGCAAAACTGAGGAAACGGACTTGTGTTGGAGCGCTACGGTCGAAACGGGGGTCCTGTTCATTGGGAGGGGTGTGGCGTACTGCAAAACGGGACTCCACGGGATACTGTTCATCTCCACCGTTGACCTCCTCCAGCATCCACGGGCTCCTGTTCATTCACCGTCGACCTCCTCCAGCCTCCATCTGCGACTGTTCATCCATGGGCTCCTGGTCATCCAACCTCCACCGCGTGCTCCTCCACCGGCTACTGTCAACCAGCCCTCACCACGGGGGCCTGTTCAACCACCCCTCCATGGGCTACTATTCATCTAGCCCTGCACGGGCTATTGTTCAACTAGCCCTCCACCGGCTACTGTTCATCCAGCCCTCCACGGGGTCCTGTTCATCCAGCCCTCCACAGGGTCCTGTTCATCCAGCGGCAATGGCCTCTACTACCACGGGGTCCTGTTCATCCAACCCCCCAAACGGGAACTGTTCATCCAAAGCCCCCAACAACACTCACTGTTCAACCAGAGGCAGTATCGATCGGCTTCAGTTCGCAGCAGTAGCGAAGAAATCACTCGGTTTCAGTTAGCAGCTAGGGATCGATCGATCGCTCAGGTTCAGTAACGCGTAGCCTGCAGTGCAATCGCCTGGGTTCAGTTAGAGCACAATGCCTCGCTCGGGTTTAGTTAGAGCCCAACACCTTGCACACACACGCGTAGGTACGAGAGAAACGCGCATCGCTCGGCCCCCGACCACCCACCGTAACCGGGAACTCCTCGATATTTCCTCGCCCTCGCTTCTACCACGGTTTTTTCCATCATGGACGGCCCAAAGAATGTCATGCAGCTACGTCTGCGGCCCGCCCAACACGAAAAGCCCATTTTCTATCATGATTTTTTGTCATAGAAGTAGGACCCCACCACATCTATGATGATACGGGGTTTTGTGATAGAAAACATTTCGTTCGGCCCAAAATGTCAAAGATGTGTCTTTTTTTGTAGTGCCTGCTGGCTTCTGGTGTTCTGCCTCAACTCTCTGACATACATCACATACGGCTATATACTCGGTAATATCCTTCTTCATACCTGTCCACCAGAAACGTTCCTTCAAATCAAAATACATCTTGGTGTTTCCTGGGTGAATCAAGTATGGCGTGTCATGAGCTTCCTGAAGTATTAACTTCCTGATTTCTAGGTCATTGGGCACATAAATACGGTCCTCAAACCATAAAGTTTCGTGTTCGTCCTCACGAAAACCTTTGGCTTTTCCTTTACTCATCTTTTCCTTTATCTCCACAATCTCCTTATCAGTCTTCTGGGCTTCTCGAATCTTTCCCAACAACGTGGACTGAACTTCCAATGCTGCTACAAAACCTCTCGGAACTATCTCCAAACGAAGTTCTCGGAGATCGTCGGCTATCTCTTGCGGTAATCCTCCAGTTACGAGAGTATTGACATAACTCTAACGGCTCATAGCGTCTGCTACAACATTGGCCTTTTCTGGATGATAATGCAGCTTCATATCATAATCCTTTATGAGCTCCAACCATCTCCTTTGCCTGAGATTCAACTCCTTCTGCGTGAAGATGTAATTCAAACTCATATGATAGATGTATACATCACAACGGTTTCCAATAAGAAAATGTCTCCAAGTCTTGAGCACATGCACTAAGGCTGCTAACTCCAAATCATGCATGGCATAATTCAACTCATGAGGTCGAAGCTACCGTGAGGCATATGAAATAACTCTTCCATCTTGCATAAGTACTCCACCAAGTCCCTGGCGAGAAGCGTCGCAATATACTTGGAATCCCTTGCGTATATCCGGAAGAATCAGCACTTGGGCTGTAACTAAATGTTTCTTCAACTCCTGAAAACTGGCCTCACATTCTTCAGTCCATTTAGACATGGTTTCCTTCTTCAATAACTCCGTCATGGGCTTGGCAATCTTGGAAAATTTATCAATGAATCTCCGATAATATCCTTCGAGTCCAAGAAAAGTGCGTATCTCTCCAACTGAGGTGGGTGCCAACCACTCAGTGACAGACTGAACCTTGGAAGGGTCTACTGCTATACCTTCTCCTGATATAACATGTCCGAGAAATCCAACTTCCTTCAACCAAAACTCACATATTTTGAACTTGGCATATAGCTGATGTTCCCTGAGCTTCTCGAGAATTAAGCGTAAATGTTCTGTGTGTTCTTCTTCATTCCTCGAGTATACAAATATATCATCAATGAACATTTACAACAAACTTATCGAAGAACTCCATGAATACCTTATTCATCATACTCATAAAGTAGGCAGGGGCGTTAGTCAAACCAAAAGACATGAAAGTGTACTCATATAGCCCGTACCTTGTGGTAAAAGTTGTCTTAGGTATATCCTGTTCTCGGATCTTCAGCTGGTGGTATCTTGATCGGAGATCGATCTTGGAGAATACTTTATCTCCTTGCAGCTGGTCAAACAAATCATTGATCATCGGTAGTGGGTATTCGTTCTTGATCGTCACCTCATCAGTGCATGATAATCCACAACCATTCTCAAAAATCCATCCTTCTTCTAAACTAAGAGCACTGGGTCTCCCCATGGTGACGAACTTGGTCGAATGTAACCTTTCTCCAACAACTCCTTAATCTGTTTCTTAATTTCCTCCAGATCATTTGAGGGCATCCGATACGGCCTCTTCGTTATTGGTCCTGTGCCTGGTAACATCTCTATCAAAAATTCTATATCTTGATCTGGTGGCATGCCTGGTAGTTCCTCCACAATGAGTCGGGATAATCCTTCACAACTGGCACTTCCTCCTGAACAACTCCCGAAAGTGAATTTACTTGAGTCCTCCTTGGCGCATGCCTATACACATACTTGATCCTTGTACCATCTGGGGTGGTTAAACAAATTGACCTACTAGCACAATCGATATTTCCTCCATATATCGATAACTAATCCATGCATAGTATCACATGCAATCCTTGTGACTCCAAAATTATTAGGTCTGAGGGGAAAACATGCCTACCTATGGTAAATGGCAACTGAAAACATCCTCTGCTAGCCATATACTCCGCTCTAGGTGAGCTTACTAACATAGGTGTCTTAAGGGCTATGGTGGGCAACTTAAACTTATCCACAAATCCCCTTGATATGTATGAATGTGATGCACTAGTGTCAAATGGGACAATAGCTGTAAATGACTTAATCAAAAACTTACCAATAACTGCATCGGGCTGCTCTTCAACTTCCTCCACGTTGACGTGGTTCACCTGCCCTCTATTGAAAGGGTTGGGCTTCTTTCCAGGGCTTCCATTTCCATTAACATTCTATAACTCAAAACAATCATCTGCGTAGTGTCCAGTCCTTCCGCACTTGAAACAGGTAACATGGCTCAAATCCTTCTTGGCGGGTGTTGCCGGGTTGGAACGGCTCTGGTTGTTGTTTCCTCCATTCCCATTTCCATTCTTAGGGCCACTATCGTTCTGTGAACTTCCTCCATTGTGAGAATGACCTCCATGGTTATGATGGGTATGTCCTCCCGAGTTTGGGGTAAAACGAGGCTTTTGTTGAGCTCCAGATTCGTACTTCCCCTGTCCATACTTCCATTTGTGGTTCTCTATCTGCTGTTGCTTGCCTTCAATTATAAGAGCCCTATCTACAAGCTCCTCATAGTTGGCGAATGTTGCCACCATCAAATGCCTACTCAGCTCATCATTCAGCCCCTCCATAAACTTCTCTTGCTTTGCGGCATCTGTGGCCACATCATCTGGAGCGTAGCGAGCTAAGTTGCTGAACTCATCTATGTACTGCGCCATAGTACGGTTTCCCTGGCGTAAGTTGCGAAACTCACGCTTCTTCATGCTCATACCTCTAGCTGAGACATGTGCATTGCAGATGGCCTGCTGAAATTGATCCCAAGTAACATTGGCTACGGGGTGTAGTTCTCCCACCATGAGGCTGCGGGTCCATCCAGTTGATGTGTGGAAAAGCGCACCTTCTCAGCATCTATGCAACCTGTGGTGGTCAGCTCCCTTCCAATCTTGCGGAGCCAATCATCAGCAACAATCGGTTCGGTGCTACTAGAGAACACCGGCGGATTCAACCTTAGAAAGCGGGCTAAGTTGTCGACTGGAGGTGGTGGCGGTGGATTTTTGTTGTTGTTGTTGTTGTTGTTGCTGCTGCTGCTGCTGTTGTTTCCTTGGTTCTTGTAACACCCACGATGCAGCTATCTCTCCCACGTGTCGGAGCATGACTTAGAGGCATAACCGCATAGTAGGCATGTCGCAAGAGGGGTAATCTTTACACATCCCATGTATTGAATAAGAAAGGGATAAAGAGTTGGCTTACAATCGCCACTTCACACAATACAAAAATATAGCATTACATCATCCAGAATACAATCAAGGTCCGACTACGGAACCAAATAAAGAAAGACAACCCCTAATGCATAGATCCCCGATTGCCCCGACTGGGCTCCACTACTGATCAACTGGAAACAAAACAATACAATGAACAAGATCTTCATCGAGCTCCCACTGGAGCTGGGTTGCGTCCTCTGCACTGGAGCTGGGCACACGCGAGATCAGGACTATTTAAGCTTATGGGTAGGAAAAGGTAGTGAGGTGAAGCTGCAGCAAGCACTAGCATATATGGTGACTAGCATACACAAATAAGAGCGAGAAGAGAAGCAACACAACAGTCGTGAACTAGAAGTGATGAAGAAGTGATCCTGAAACTACTTACGTTCAAGCATAACACAAGAACCGTGTTCACTTCCCGGACTCCACCGAAAAGAGACCATTACGGCTACACACGCGGTTGATTCATTTTAATTAACTTAAGTGTCAAGTTCTCTACAACCGGATATTATGAAATTCCCATCACCCATAACCGCAGGTATGACTTTCGAAAGTTCAAAACCCTGCAGGGGTGTCCCAACTTAGCCCATCACAAGCTCTCACGCTCAACGAAGGATATTCCTTCTCCCAGGAAAACCCGATCAGGCTCGGAATCCAGGTTACAAGACATTTCGACAATGGTAAAACAAGACCAGCAAGACCACCCGATGTGTCGATAGTCCCGATAGGAGTCGCACGTATCTCGTTCTCAGGGCAACACCGGATGAGACTAGCTACGAGTAAAACCAAACCTCAAGTTTCAGGAGGTGGCCCCGCAGGCAGCTCGGTTCGGACCCACACTTAAACAAGCACTGGCCCGGGGGGCTAAAATAAAGATGACCCTCGGGAGCGCGACTCCCAAGGGAAAAGTCAATGGTGGTGAGGCAAATGGTAAAACCAAGGTTGGGCCTTGCTGGAGCAGTTTTATTCAAAGCGAACTGTCAAGGGGTCCCCATAACAGCCAACCATGTAAGGAATGCAAAATCACGGAACATAACACCGGTGTGACGGAAACTAGGGCGGCAAGAGTGGAACAAAACACCAGGCATAAGGCCGAGCCTTCCACCCTTTACCAAGTATATAGATGCATTAATTAAATAAGAGATATTTTGATATCCCAACATATCCATGTTCCAACGTGGAACAAACTCCATCTTCACCTACAACTAACAACGCTATAAGAGGGGCTAAGCAAAGCGGTAACATAGCCAAACAACGGTTTGCTAGGACAAGGTGGGTTAGAGGTTTGACATGGCAATATGGGAGGCATGATATAGCAAGTGGTTGGTATAGCGGCATAGCAGAAAGAGCGAGCAACTACCAAGCAAAGATAGAAGTGATTTCGAGGGTATGTTCATCTTGCCTGAGATCCTGCAAGGAAGAAGAACGAGTCCATGAAGAAGACAAACGGACGAAGTCGAACGGATCCTCACAAACACGACGTTATCGGAACTAACCCGAAGAAGCAACACCGGAAAGAAGCAAACAACATAGTAAACAACCATCACATAAACATGGCATGATGCACAACCAAGTATGATGCATGTCCGGTTTAATGAAACATGGCATGGCAAAATGCATAAACAAACCTACAAATTAAGTGGAGCTCAATATGCAACTCCTTTGCATATTGACGAAACACCATGTCAATTATTTAGTTCCTCTCGTTTATGTACCCAACAATGTTAAATGTTATTAAACATGGCAAGGGGGTGAAGCATGTGAAAAATTACATATCTAGGCAAGTTTAAATGAGGCTGGAACAACAAACAACAAGTCCGGAAACTCCTCATGTGCATATTTTAGGTTTGGTACTGTTCTGCCCTAAACACAATTTTAGAGTTATTAAACATGGAAAGTAAAATCACCATGTTAAACTAGGCATTTTTCCACCCCATTTACATATAAAGTTTATTTAAATCCAAGCTACGGTTAATTAGTTATGAATTAAATCATTTTAGCAAGTTATTTAAGCAAATTTAAACAAATAGCATTTTAAGCATTTTAAACATGGATGGAAATGACATAATATGAAACTACACAAAGTTTTTAAGCAACTTTCATTTTAAGTTTGTTTAATTCTGATGCATGGTTTGGAAGATATGATATGCATGAAGTTTAGGGGCTATACTGCAAAACTGGTTTCTCCGGATAATTAGCAAAATCACAGAGGCCAGAAAAAAATTGGAACGGGATGAAACTAGTAGGCCCATAAGTGCACAGGGGAGGCTGGGGCTGCTCACATTGGGCCTGGCCCGGTCGGTGGAGCAGCGGCTCGAGCGCTGGGCCTCACGGGCACGGCTGGCTGGATCTGACAAAGGGAGGGCCGCTAGTCAACACGGATGCTGGGCGCTCGACGACTCGCACGAGCTTGATGCAGAGCACGACGCGGCAGCGGCTACAGGCAAGCTGAACAAGAGACGGAGAGGCGTGGCTCCAGGCGCGGGACGGCGGCCTCCGGCGATTGGACGAAGACAGACTTGGCGCAGGAGGTCCACACTACACGAGGGGAGGCGTGCGAGAGGAGGCAATGTAGGTGAGTGGCAACTCTGCTCGATGCAGGCCAACAGGGGCGTTCGGCGCAGGCGGGGAAGTAGTGGGTCGGCGAGGAGGTGCTGCAAGGAGGTCTCGGGCGCCATGGCGGTTCGAGAGGAGGCGACTTCATCGCGGCTCGTCGGAAGGAGCTTGAAGCAGAGGAGGCAGGGACTTGGCGTAGGGCAGAGATGGACTCGGAGCTCCGGCGGGACAAGGCTTGGCGGCAGCTTGGGGCCAGAGATGATGATGGAGAGGCACGTAGGAGGAGGTCCAGGGGTCGAGGACGACGTATCCGTCCATTCCCATGGTGGAGATGACGCGGAACCGGAGCTGCTGGTGCCTGAAGCCTCCTGGACGCCATGGCGGGCTTCTGCGAGGGAAAAAGAGAGGAAGCCAGATGTGAGGGAGATATAAGAGCGAGGGGAAGGGAGGAAGGGTGGCGCGAGGCTCATCTGCTGGTGGTGCTCGACGGCGGAGGGAGCTCCAGTGCTGCGGCGGCTTGCCGCGCGCGAAGGACTGGCGAGGACGAAGGGGATCGAGCACATAGGCGCAAGAGGAGGAGCTCGGGCACTGTGTTGCTGCTCTGGATCGAGAGGAGGGCATCTGGGGTGTCGGTGGTTGGCTCGGGTGAGATCCCGAGGGATATTTGAGTGTAGCGGCGGCGGCAGGGACAAAAGTCCTAGATTTTAGGGTTGGATAGTTTAGGTAGGGTTTCATCTGCTATAAATAGCAGGTAGGAATTGGGTAGGGGCTATCTAGCCCCTCCAATCATAATTGGACGGACGGAAAAAATAGACTAGGGAGTTCAATGAACAAAACGAAGATGTTTTGTAGATGTTTGGGGATGATCCGGACACAATGGTAACGACTGTCCGGGTCGGGTCCGGGACAGCTTTCGGACGCGCACGAGAGGGGGTTTGTGCACTGAGCAAAGAGGGGTTTTCGGACCTTGCGATCGCATCGGACGGCTCCGGACGTGAAGAGGGGTAGGTGGATGGACTAGGTGGGCTGTGGCAAGGATGAGAGGAGAGAAGAGAGAGAGAGAGATGGCCCGGCAGCAGTTTTCGGACACCAAAAACGTCCAACGTTAGACCGGCAGCGGTGCCGCTATAGTTATCCGTTGGGGCGTCAAACGGACTCCGAATGCGATGAAACTTGGCAGGTGACCTACGAACAACATAACAACATTGCATGCCAACTTTCAACCCATTCCAAGAACATTTTCCGGCCACTTATAAAATAATATTCCGGACGTGCCGCGGGCGTGTGCGAGTGTGTCTGGACTCACAACGAACAACGGAAGGAACGGGGAGACCGGGACGGATGCAAGTTTTGAAAACATGATGATGCAATGCGGATCATGACATGGCAAGATGCAACACGCAAGCGAAAGACAAGGCAACAATAGCGAATAACTGGAAGACACCTGGCGTAACGGACTCAGGGCGTCACAACACTACACGACTACAAGAGGATCTCGTCCTGAGATCTAGGATGGCACCGGAGGGAAAACGGAAGAGGAAGAGAAAGAGGTAAAACTAATTTGCTTCTTTGACAAACGAGTGAAACCAAAGAACCTTGCGAGGTTGGACAAATTGAAAGAAAGAAAACAACGAAGTTGAACAAAGTTGAAAACACTCCATTAGAAAAGAGGAACAAGGAACATTACTAGAACCTTGTAGGTTGAAAGACATAAGAAAAAAGGTTGCAATGGACAAGAAGTACATGCAAACACTTCGATAGAAAATGAGATGTACAAGGAACGATAAGGATCAAATACGACAACACTCCGGTTGGAAGGTAAAGAATATGAACTTGGCAAAATTAAAGCACTTGGATGAGAGTCCGGTTCGAAGAGGAATGATAGCCACAACACTCCGGTTAAAACAAGATAGAGAAGAAATAATAATGATATAATTTGGACAGCACTTCGACTGTAAATGGAAGGAATTAAAAAGAACTTGACAAGATGAGAGCATACTTGATGAGATCAACAACACACTACCTCCGGAACTATTGAAAGAATGGCACAAGCGGTAAGAAAGATTTCAGACAGCACTCCGGTTAAGAAGGGAGGTAAAACTTGATAGATGAGAGAGCTCGAATGAAAACACGACACTCCAGTTGAATGGATAAGCAAAGGAAAGAACATGATCTTCACAATACGAGATGATGAGTGAAGAGAGCATCATCACAATGCCTCCGGGATGAAATGAAAGAATGCAATGAAAAGAACGGAGAAGAAAACAACATGTTCTACCTCAAATGAATTTGAGAGAGCATCCTTAAAAAGAAGGATTGAACAGAGTTGTTGGGAAGTCAACAACGAAAAGAACAGGCTTGTTGAGGGCTTATGGAAAACATCTCAAGAACTTGAGGTGAAAACCTGCCACAAACGAAAACAATTGCTTGCTTGAGAGCGACGGAGAGATGAAAACATCTTTCATCACGAGAATAGGAGGAAACTTGGATTATTGATAAGCACCCCAATAGCAACATTCCTTAGGGAAGGTTTTAGGTGAAATATAACCCAAGATAACTCCAATGAAGAGATTGACGGATTTAAGATACCTCATTCTTGACAACATGTGAATCATGAAACATGAACTCAAGTTATGAAGAATGACATAGCACCACCTCAAATGATACGGCAGAAAGAATTTCACTTCGGAATGCAAGATGAAGAAGGCTTGAACTCCTCAAACAAAACATGTGCTGGGCACCATGTTTATTTTAGAGTATCTCTTGGCGGATCTTAGCTCCGAGAGAAATCTTGAAGAACAATTGTAGAATGAAAAGTATCCTTGCAAACCATCATGTAGAACCTCCATGAAGCACTCCGGTAATAAAAGGACGATCAAAAGAAGTGAAGGGTGAAAAGAATGAGATTGAAGCCTTGCAATGATATAGATGGATCTTCGCGACGAGATAAAGTGGAAACTTGGAACTCCGGAAGAAAAAGATAAATCATCTTGAACTGAGAATGTGAAATGATGAACCACTCCGGAAAGAAGAAATTAGATCACTTGGGTGAAATAAGAATACGAATTATGTTATGTGTATCCTTCACCAATTAAATTGATAACATGCAACAGATTTGGCATACTACTTATTATTCTTGAAGAAGGATTGCGGAGAGATATAGGGTAAACTCAATGGACCACCGGTAGGATTTGAAAGAACGAATGAATTGATATGATAAGAAGGAAGAGAAATCTTGAATGAACCACCATAAGAATTGAAAAATGAATGAAGAAAAGATAAAGAAACACCGGGTAGAATTAGAAAACGAATGACGATACTTGAGGGAATTTAGATACATGAGAACGAATGGATCACGAGCTGATTAGAGAATACTTGAGCGATGCACCGGTAAGATTTAGAGAACGAGAGCTGAAAGCTGGAAAGAATAATTCTGAGATGATGGCTTTGGATGAAACAAAACTAAAAAGACTCTTGAATTGCTCCATATGGGTGAAAAGAATTCCAACAATCGAAAGTAATTATGAGAGGATGGCATCAAGCTAGAATCACAAATTTTTGAGAGAATGGACCAAGATTTAAGAGAAACTCTTCTTCGGTCTTCAAGATTTGAGAATGACAATGAGAAACACCGTCATGAATTGTTGAGGCACTCCGGAATGAAGAATGGAAAGGTTGAGCCAATGATGAAAAGAATTTGACAGATCTTGGAGAAATACATATGACTGATGATAATTGATTCTTACGTCAAACTTTGAAATGAATTTGAGAATAACTCCGGAAAAATTAGAAGAGTCACGTAAGATCCTGGGAAATACCTGTGGGTTAGGGCCCACTCAAAAGAAACACCCTTGAACGAATTACTTGAAAAGGAGATAGCACCGGTTGAATTAAATGGCTTGAATGAGATAACAACCTCGAAATAAGTTGAACGGATCTTGAATGACAAGACGAGCCTTCTGAGATATCTTTAGCACTCCCGAACAAATGAATGGCGAGAAGTGAATGATTAAGAGGTGCACCGGCATAAGAAAAGCATTGGGCAAAATGAAATGACTATGCTCAATACCAAGGCTTGAATTTAATCCACCGGAGAAGGAAAAGAATGAAGAATGATGAACTTGAGGCTCCGTTAGTATCTTCATGAGAATCACCGGGTAAGAACATAGACGGGAAAAGAATGAATAGACTTCTCATCAATAACATGATAGTTGATTAAGAAATCTGAAGCCTTGAAGGAAAAGGGTGGGAGGGCGGGTAAAACAAAGCAACTTGGGACGGATGAAACAAACAACGTTGGGAAAACCAAGAGGTGATCTTGCGGATGTTGAAATGATCGGATCCACTTGAAGAGAAACACGCCGATTGAAAAGGATTGACATGACCATCTCGATGATCAAGAAGGATTAATACTCTGATAGAAATATGAGAACACCTATTAGAAAGGGTATGGAATCCACATTTGACTTCAGAGCAACTCGAATACCAAAACTGAAAACAAAACAAAGGATTGGCTTGCAAAATAAGCCGGAAACAAACATATGATAGAGATTACGTCCGAAGTTTTTGTGGTGGGGCCCACACAGGCTCGATCGTACTGCACCATCATGTACAAGGCAGTGCACATGACATACGAAGCGTCCCCGAGTCAGCATAGCCAAGGACACTTTAAGACACAACGAGACCACTGTAAAACCAATCGTGGATGGGCGGACCACTAGACGTCGAACCCCAATCTCATATCATGCATCTGTCAGAAAGATATCCTACGAGCTACTTGAATTCCCACTTATAAACTCCCCAAACTTTCTGGTTATGCAATCAGGTGTTGGGGATACAGGGGAAGCATAATATCTCACCCAAAACTAGCAAATCCTACATCCAGCTGTATCCATCCTTCAACACATAACCAAGAAACCTTCGGAAATCGTTTACCTCAACCTTCGAAAAGCATCCATTATACGAGTTATCTCAATACTCCCGAACTCCCGCCCCAGTACTAGGTGGCGTCGAGGTTATCTCACCAACAACTGCATAAAAGAGATTTTCGATGTCGGCGAACTCAGGCATTCCAGAATTGCAACGATAAAGTTGTGACAACAACACCTCGGAGCTCAACTCCCCGGGACATTGCCACAACCCCTAAATGTCAGGAGGCACCAAGAACAATGTCCTCGTCACAAAACCATCGGAATGATTCCAAGATACCCACGTGATCCTCAAAAAAATTCATGAAATTTGAGGAGAGAAGAGTCAAAATTCTACATCAGGAGGCCTCACCAGAGCGACAAAGGGACTGGGGAGTAAAAAGAATCCTACTCTCCGATATATATAAACCTATAAGAATCAAAACATTTTGTTCTAGACTCAACAACATCAGCGATTCGATCAAGCAGGGGGCTCCTAAGACGGGGAAGGCTCTGATACCAACTTGTAACACCCACGATGCGGCTATATCTCCCACGTGTCGGAGCACGACTTAGAGGCATAACTGCATAGTAGGCATGTCGCAAGAGGGGTAATCTTTACACATCCCATGTATTGAATAAGAAACGGATAAAGAGTTGGCTTACAATCGCCACTTCACACAATACACAAATATAGCATTACATCATCCAGAATACAATCAAGGTCCGACTACGGAACCAAATAAAGAAAGACAACCCCTAATGCATAGATATCCGATCGTCCCGACTAGGCCGCACTACTGATCAACTAGAAACAAACAACACAACGAACAAGATCTTCATCAGGCTCCCACTGTAGCTGGGTTGCATCATCTGCACTGGTATCATTGGCACCTTCAACTGTTTGGAATTATCTGTGAGCCATGAGGACTCAGCAATCTCACACCCGCGAGATCAAGACTATTTAAGCTTATGGGTAGGGAAAGGTAGTGAGGTGAAGATGCAGCAAGCACTAGCATATATGGTGACTAACATACGCAAATAAGAGCGAGAAGAGAAGCAACACAACAGTCGTGAACTAGAAGTGATCAAGAAGTGATCCTGAAACTACTTACGTTCAAGCATAACACAAGAACCGTGTTCACTTCCCGGACTCCGCCGAAAAGAGACCATCACGGCTACACACGCGGTTGATTCATTTTAATTAACTTAAGTGTCAAGTTCTCTACAAACGGATATTAACAAATTCCCATCTGCCCATAACCGCGGGCACGGCTTTCGAAAGTTCAAAACACTGCAGGGGTGTCCCAACTTAGCCCATCACAAGATCTCACGGTCAACGAAGGATATTCCTTCTCCCAGGAAGACCCGATCAGGCTCGGAATCCAGGTTACAAGACATTTCAACAATGGTAAAACAAGACCAGCAAGACCACCCGATGTGCCGACAATCCCGATAGGAGTCGCACGTATCTCGTTCTCAGGGCAACACCGGATGAAACTAGCTACGAGTAAAACCAAACCTCAAGTTTCCCCGAGGTGGCCCCATAGGCAGCTCGGTTCAGACCCACACTTAGACAAGCACTGGCCCGGGGGGGCTAAAATAAAGATGACTCTTGGGAGCGCGACTCCCAAGGGAAAAGTTGGTGGTGGTGATTCAAATGGTAAAACCAAGGTTACGCCTTGCTGGAGGAGTTTTATTCCAATCGAACTGTCAAGGGGTCCCCATAACACCCAACCGTGTAAAGAACGCAAAATCAAGGAACATAACACCGGTATGACGGAAACTAGGGCGGCAAGAGTGGAACAAAAACCAGGCATAAGGCCGAGCCTTCCACCCTTTACCAAGTATATAGATGCATTAATTAAATAAGAGATATTGTGATATCCCAACATATCCATGTTCCAACGTGGAACAAACTCCATCTTCACCTACAACTAACAACGCTATAAGAGGGGCCGAGCAAAGCGGTAACATAGCCAAACAACGGTTTGCTAGGACAAGGTGGGTTAGAGGTTTGACATGGCAATATGGGAGGCATGATATCGCAAGTGGTTGGTATAGCGGCATAGCAGAAAGAGCGAGCAACTACCAAGCAAAGATAGAAGTGATTTCAAGGGTATGGTCATCTTGCCTAAGATCCTGCAAGGAAGAAGAACGAGTCCATGAAGAAGACAGACGGACGAACTCGAACGGATCCTCACAAACACGACGTTATCGGAACTAACCCGAAGGAGCAACACCGGAAAGAAGCAAACAACATAGTAAATAACCATCACATAAACATGGCATGATACACAACCAAGTATGATGCATGTCCGGTTTAATGAAGCATGGCATGGCAAAATGCATAAACAAACCTACAAATTAAGTGGAGCTCAATATGCAACTCCATTGCATATTGACGAAACACCAGGTCAATTATTTAGTTCCTCTCGTGTATGTACCCAACAATGTTAAATGCTATTAAACATGGCAAGGGGGTGAAGCACGTCAAAAACTACCTATCTAGGCAAGTTTAAATGAGGCTGGAACAACAAACAACAAGTCCGGAAACTCCTCATGTGCATATTTTAGGTTTGGTATTGTTCTTCCCTAAACACAATTTCAGAGTAGTTAAACATGCAAAGTAAAACCACCATGTTAAACTAGGCATTTTTCCACCCCATTTACATATAAAGTTTATTTAAATCCAAGCTACGGTTAATTAGTTATGAATTAAATCATTTTAGCAAGTTATTTAAGAAAATTTAAACAAACAACATTTTAAGCATTTTAAACATGGATGGAAATGACATAATATGAAACTACACAAAATTTTAAGCAACTTTCATTTTAAGTTTGTTTAATTCCGATGCATGGTTTGGAAGATATGATATGCATGAAGTTTAGGGGCTACACTGCAAAACTGGTTTCTCCGGATAATTAGCAAAATCATAGAGGCCAGAAAAGAAATGGAACGGGCCGAAACGGGTAGGCCCACAAGTGCACGGGGCAGGCTGGGGCTGCTCACATTGGGCCTGGCCCGGTCAGTGGAGCAGCGGCTCGAGTGCTGGGCCTCACGGGCGCGGCTGGCTGGATCTGACGAAGGGAGGGCCGCTGGTCAACGCGGATGTTGGGCGCTCGACGACTCACGCGAGCTCGATGCAGAGCACGAAGCGGCAGCGGCTGTAGGCAAGCTGGACAAGGGACGAAGAGGTGCGGCTCCAGGCGCGGGATGGCGGCCTCCGGCGATTGGACGACGACGGACTTGGCGCAAGAGGTCCACACTACGCGAGGGGAGGCGTGCGAGAGGAGGCGATGCAGGCGAGCGGCAACTCTGCTCGTTGCAGGGCAGCAGGGGTGTTCGGCGCAGGCGCGGAAGTAGTGGGTCGGCGAGGAGGTGCTGCAAGGAGGTCTCGAGCGCCATGGTGGTTCGGGAGGAGGCGGCTTCGTCGCGACTCGTCGGAAGGAGCTCGAAGCAGAGGAGGAAGGGACTTCGCGCAGGGCAGAGACGAAGTCGGAGCTCCGGCGGGACATGGCTTGGCGGCAGCTTGGCGCCGGAGATGATGATGGAGAGGCACGTAGGAGGAGGTCCTTGGGTCGAGGACGACGTATCCGTCCATTCCCATGGTGGAGCCGACGCGGAACCGAAGCTGCTGGTGCCTGATGCCATGGCGGGCTTATGCGAGGGAAAAAGAGAGGGAGCCAGATGTGAGGGAGAGATAAGAGCGAGGGGAAGGGAGGAAGGGTGGCGCGAGGCTGATCTGCTGGTGGTGCTCGATGGCGGAGGGAGCTCCGGTGCTGCGGCGGCTTGCCGCGTGGGAAGGAGTTTCGAGGACGAAGGGGATCGAGCACAGAGGCACAAGAGGAGGAGCTCGGGCACTGTGTTGTTGCTCTGGATCGAGAGGAGGGGATCTGGGGTGTCGGTGGTTGGCTCGGGTGAGATCCTGAGGGAGATTTGAGTGTGGCGGTGGCGGCAGGAACAAAAGTCCTAAATTTTAGGGTTGGCTAGTTTAGGTAGGGTTTCATCTGCTATAAATAGCAGGTAGGAATTGGGTAGGGGCTATCTAGCCCCTCCGATCATAATCGGATGGACGAAAAAATAGACTAGGGAGTTCAATGAACAAAACGAAGATGTTTTGTAGATGTTTGGGGGTGATCCGGACAAAACGGTAACGACTGTCCGGGTCGGGTCCGGGACAGCTTTCGGACGCGCACGAGAGGGGGTTTGTGCACTGAGCAAAGAGGGGTTCTCAGACCGTGCGATCGCATCGGACAGCTCCGGATGTGAAGAGGGGTAGGTGGATGGACTAGGTGGGCTGTGACGAGGCTGAGAGGAGAGAAGAGAGAGAGAGGGCCCGGCAGCAGTTTTCGGACACCAAAAACGTCCGACGTTAGACCGGCAGCGGTGCCGCTATAGTTATCCGTTGGGGCGTCTAACGGACTCCGAATGCAATGAAACTTGGCAGGTGACTTGCTAACAACATAACAACACCGCATGCCAACTTTCAACCCATTCCGAGAACATTTTCCGGCCACTTATAAAATAATATTTCGGACCTGCCGCGGGCGCGTGCGAGTGTGTCTAGACTCAAAACGGATAACGGAAGGAACGGGGAGACCGGGATGGATGCAAGTTTTGAAAACATGATGATGCAGTGCGGATGATGACATGGCAAGATGCAACACGCAAGCAAAAGACAAGGCAACAACATCGAATAACTGGAAGACACCTAGCGCAATGGACTCGGGGCATCACAGTTCTTGACTAGCAACTACGCCAAGGCATTTTGTTGTTGGATCAACTGAGTGAGCACCGGTGGAAAAGAAAATGCGGGGTCACATCTCAGAGGAATCTGATAGGTTTAGAGGGGTGAGAACAAAATAGAGTGAGGTCTAAAGAGAGATTTCACTACCCATATGCACATGAGACAAAAACATTCATTTCACACCACTCAATTCAAACAAGATTCATACAATCGATCTAAGCTACCGTTACAAAATCTCGTGGACTATTACTATATACATGGAAGAATTCTAATGGTAATATGGTGGTCGACTAGAAATTTTGATCGGTGGAAGACTCCATCATATCTGCTCATCTTCATGATCATCATCACTATCGAGATAAGAGTCTGTGTCGTCTAATATAATGTAATCTTCTGAACGAATGTCCACTCCAGGTTCAGGATCCCCCATGAATATCATTAGCTTCTTTTTCAGGTCTTCATTCTTCTCCAGTAGTACAGAAATTTCTTCCTTATAACCATCGCGCGTTGACTTGAGTTATTCCTCCAACTCCATGTTCCGGATCATCACCTTCTTCGTGTCTATCATGTTAGCGCATGTCTGCTTCTCGTAGCGTCGAATGTGCTGGTTTAACTCCTGTATGTAGGCTGCAATGGATTTGTCCTTCCTGGTGCGAATCATCTCCCATTGCTCATTTCGGCGTCCACATATCTGGTATGTGGTGTCCTTAAGATCCTTGTTGTACACCTCGCCTATGCATCCAATGGAGATGTGGGCGACCATGCTCTTTCCTAGACTCCAGTTTGGTGCATCAAAGGAAAACTCGATGGGCTCGGTAACTGGCGCGAACGTCCTTCCTGGAACACAAACTTGGATCATCCAGCGCTCCTCTTCTGATAAAGTGGCGATGAAGGTTCTAGTGAAGCTTGGTATGCCGATGTTCAGGTACCTAGTGACTTCCTTCAAGTGTCGTCCAAAAGGGGTGTCATCATCCGGTTTAGTGAACTTGTTACTTGGGTCCGCCATCTATAGAGTAGAAATGGAGAAGAGTTAGAAATGAGTAGAGAAGAGTATCCTCTGGCTTTTTCTGAGTGGTCGCACCCTACAGTCATCGTGTGCTCTGATACCATCTTGTACCAACCCGATCCCAATGGCCGTAGTCTCTGTGCTTAAGTGTCATCCTTGTACCGGTATTGCTGACACACATAGTACTCGAGGAATTATTGCAGAGTTCAATCACACACTTGTTACAATGAGTGTCTCAAAAGAGTACTTATTACAATAATATGGCTAAAGGCCATCTAAAAGATAACTGTGGAAGCTTCGAGGATAAATAAGTCCATCCAATTCCACGGCTAAACTGAGTGCATGACAACGACCTCTTGCACCTTACTCTTCGTCTGAAAACTCTGCAACATGATACGTTGCAGCCATGTAGGTCAGCACATGGAATATGCTGGCAAGATAACACCATAGAGCAATGAACAAAATAACAACTATCACTACATGGATATTTGGCTGGTGGAGGCTCTATGGTTATCTTTTGCATAAAGCTAATTTTTTCCTACAACAAAGGAATATATTTTAATTAAATACAAAGTTTGATGAAATATTGAGAAGGTACCCCCAACTCAATCCCAAATTAACATTAATAACCCAACAAATTAATTAAGTAAAGTGAGGAGATCAACATAATAGTTCAAGTACCAGATATTCAGGATGTCCATAACCGGGGACACGGCTAACCATGATTAGTTTATACATTTTGCAGAGGTTTGCGCACTTTTCCCCGCAAGACTCGATCTCCTTCGTTGAATTTCTCGCACTGCATGATGTTTGGGAAACAGATGACCGAGACATAGTCTTTCCGAAGAGGTCACCTTAACCGATAGATAGGCCGGTACACCTACAATTCCCGTACATCTGCTAGCCCATCTTGGAAAGGATTCCCACAACTTACTCAACTATGCCAGAGCCCATAATGGCTTTTGGCTACACGTGGAAGTTTCTAGCATGAAAAATCTTATAATCCCTTTGAGCCTGGGTGGAATTCCATAGGATGATCACACGGGTACCCCGCGATCTCCTAGGACAACACTGGATTCCCCAGGTGCCCACAACCAATCCACCCAGATGTGTGTTAAAGTAGCCACCTTAAGTTTCCCTTAGTTAATAATACCTCTCACATCTTTCATGAATCTCACAAACCAATCCACGTCTACGAGTATAGCAAAACAATATGAACATAATGTAGCAATACCCGGGGTTTGATAAATGACAATAGGTTCCTACCTCATCAACTACTTCCCAACACCCACATGTTATCAAATCCTACTCATGCAATGTGTGAGGGTTAAAACTAATGCATAAAAACTGGGTAATAAAAGGGATATGAAGAAAGTGTTACTTGCCTTGCCGACGATCGGAAAACCCTAGTGATTCGTAGTAGCAAGCCTCGCACTCTAGAAACTCTATCGTGAACAAACAATAGCATAAATAAGCACTCAAGCATAAGATGCAAAGGTAAAACCAAAAGAAAAGATCTAAATAGAAAGTTCAAGTGAAGAGCTTTGATTTGCAAAAAGAATCAGTCGAATCGGAGTTACGAAACTCAAACTACGATAAAAAAAGTTCGAATTCAAATCTGCTTGAAACCAAATTTTAAATTTTGAAAATCATGTTCAAGTTGTTTATCTGGACAGAGGTAACAAGACAAAGATTTTGGCATTTGTTTCACTGGATTTGGATAAGCGAGCAAAAAGTAGTGAAGGTTTAAAGATCAGGGACTAATCTGTGATGAACGTAATTACAGATAGGTCCCTGGATGAAAATTAAACTAAAAATAAAAATCTAACGAACGAACATTGGCTAACAAAAACTAACGAATGAATTCGTTCATTAACAGAACGAATCATGTGAACGTTCACTACATAGCATAACCTAAAAAAATAAACCGATCTAATAAAATAAAATCGAACTTAAAAAACCGAACGGGTTTTTATTGGTCTTATACCGGTTCGGGGGGGACCGGCGCGGCTACTTCGGCAATGCGGCGGCAGCGGCGGTGGGCGGCGTCGGTGGTGGCGGGGCTACGCGGTGTGGGGAGGCGGCGGTGCGGCGCGGGGCAGCGGGTGGAGGCGCTACGATGCGGCGGCTCGGCGGCGGGCAGCAGGCGGCTGCGAGCGGCGGTGCGGCGGCTTGGGAAGGAGAGGGGGTGGTGCGCTATTTAAGGGGGAAGGACGCCAGCTTGGGCAAGGGGCAGCGGCGGATCGGACTCCTAGCCGGAGTCAGGCTTGGTCACGGAGGTGACACGCGGGAAGGCGGTGGCGGCGGCTGGGCCGGTCCAGTCAGCGCGCGGATTTTTTTAAAATAATTTTTCTGCAGAGAAAAATTCAAAATAAACTAAATAAAAATCCTAAAATTTCAAAAATAATTTTCACAGTCCTCTCCTAATATTTAGGACCACGTGAACATTTTTCTCGGCTAAAATGTAGTTTTCTAAAATGCAATTTTTACCTATTTTATCCGAAGAAAATCTCAAATAAAATTCAAATAAATATATATTTTTATTCAAAATTAAATTTCCATTATTTCCTCTGTTTTGAAGAAGTCATATTATCTTCTCCCATTATTTCATTTATTTTGAAATAATTGAAAAAATAATTTCAAATAAAAATCACTTTGATGCAAATTTCCAACTTTGAAAATTCAAAATGGAATTTTATGAGAACCTCCAACTCTCTCACATGGTCCTTGAGTTGCTTAAGGTCTCTAGGATCAAAATGTCCAAATAAACCAAATTCAAAATGCTCAAAATATGGATACATATGATGACCTAATGATTAACATCAAAATTGAAAATTGGGATGTTACAGCTTCATGAAAAAGAATTGCCTAGTAAGGATGAATTAATTGGGCTTGCTTCTATTGTTGTACCACCTACTGATCCTTTAGAACAATATTTGCTATACCATGAAAATGATTTACATATGTATGAAATATATGAAATAGATACAATTTTCTTTGAACAACGCCCTCTGCTTAAACACAATTTGCCTATCGAAACTCTAGGAGGTCCTCCTCCACCTAAAGGTGATCCTATGTTTGAATTAGAACAATTGCCAGACACTTTGAAATATGCTTATCTTGATGAAAATAAGATATATCCTGTTATTATCAGTGCTGACCTTTCAGAACATGAAGAAGAAAGATTATTCAAAGTTCTAAGGAAGCACCGAGCTATTATTGGATATACTCTTGATGATTTAAAGGGCATTAGTCCCACTCTATGGCAGTACAAAATTAATATGGAACCTGATGCTAAACATGTTCTTGATCACCAACGTCAGTTAAACCGGAAGATGAAAGAAGTGGTAAGAACGGAAATATTAAAACTTCTAGAAGCAGGTATAATCACTACAAAAAATACACTTCCGTCATGATACGTGTTTGTCACAGTAGGTCGCGTTTTTTGTCATGCATGTACATCCATGACAAATTTATGAAAGAATCAAGATAGTCATACCTGTGTTGTCGTAGAAGTGTTCCATGACATTAATAAAATTATCATCACAGAACTGTCCACTTCCATGACGATAAATCGCACGTCACAGAAGTGCTTTTGTCAAGGGTGACCGACACGTGGCATCCACCGTAACGAAACATCGTTAAGCTATCGGGTCGGGTTTTGGATCCAATAACCCGTTAACAGCCCCGACCAATGGGGATTTTCCACGTGTAAAATCATCATTGGCTAGAGGAAACACGTATCGGCTCATCGTTGGGACATATGTCATCCACTCATTGGACAGGAGGCGCCTATGATAGGTCGACACATGGCACGACCCAACAGTGGCCCATTCCGGTGAAAAAGGCTGGCCCAGTAAAAATTAGCAGGCCGGCCCATATAAGGCCTACTGGTGTCAGGTCCATTTAAGCCCATGGCCCATACGATATGTGCCAATTCGGCCCGTTAAAGATTTGACACCATTGCAGCCCATCGTCAATTCGAGCCCGTTAACAGCCCGCTATATATATGGGCTCAATATCGGCCCGATGAGATTTCGGGCTGTTAATGGCCCATTTAATGGATGGGCCAATTTTCAGGATGTACATCTTTCGGCCTTTTAGCGACCCATTTAAATGTTGGGCTAATTTCTGGCCCGATGTGTCTTTTAGCCTGTTGATGGCACATAAATCTGATGGGCCATTTGTAGTCGGACCTGAGTTTCGGCCTTTTAGCGGCCCATTTTAGTGTTGGGCCAATTTCTGGCCCGGTGTCACTTTCAGCCTGTTGACGGCCCAAAAATCAGTTGGGCCAAGTGTAGTCGGACCTGAGTTTTGGCCTTTTAGCGATCCATTTAATTGTTGGGCCAATTCCTGGCCATGTGTGCCTTTCGGCCTGTTCACGGACCATAAATGAGTTGGGCCATTTGTAGTCGGACCTTAGTTTTGGCCTCTTAACGGCCCATGCCCTTCATGGTCCAATACCAGCCCGGTTTCTCTTTCGGCCCGCTAAAGGCCCACAACACAGTTGGGCCATTTACAATACGACCTGACTTTCGGCCTCTTAGCGGCCCATGCTCTTCATGGTCCAATACAAACCCGCTGCCTCTTTCGGCCTGCTAAAGGCCTACAGTATAGTTGGGCCATATGTACCCAAACTTAGTAACGGCCTGTTAACGGCCCGTGAAATAAATTGGGGCCACCTTTTTCCCGCTTCGATGTCGGCCTGTTAACGACCCGGGAGGTAAGAGGGCCGACCATTAACTTTCGGCCTAGTAACGGCCCATTAACTTAATGGGCCCACTAAAGTTCGTTCATGTCTTTAGGCCAAATTAGATAATTTGAGCCCATTACGACAAGCAAAGGTACGGCATATAGGGAATAACGTTGCCCATCTAGAATATATTACAGGAAATTACATCCACTGGGCAATCAAAGATTGATGCCAGTGCAAATAAATGAGTAGAACCTCACCATCTACAACGTCACAATCTGCAACCTCAGCACAGATGACGCCCATAAGCATGTGGGTAAGTTCTTGTTGCTTTGCCACACTGTCTCTGAAAACATTGATCAGTTGTTGTGTCGCACGACTCTGCACCTCTGATTCATCCACCATTTCCATCATTGCTTCAGCCATTAATTGGTTCAGAAACATACATTTATTCCGTTGCATTCGAGACAGACAGTACTGAACAGATTCAGATGGCGATTTGGGCAGGCTTGTATTATTGATAGTGGAGAGTGTCTTGACCACTGCATCATAACATAAATTAGGACGGGAACCAAACAGATTAATCATGAGTTATTGCCATATTACCTGGCCTAGATTTACTGGAAAAAAACAATGGGGTTGCCTTGCTATTTTCAGAGTTTGTCTTCTTATCTTCATCAGCCTGCACAAAATTAACACAACGAACGTTTGGGCAACTAGCCTACACCAAATTAACACAATATGGCATAGCTATCATCAGCCAGGTAAGGTAATACGAAAGCAACATTGACACAATGAATGAATGGGCAACCAGAGAAGCACTACAATTCAGTAATGTGCGTGATATGAGATAGCACATTCATGCAGCTCAGTACGCAAAACTACCAGGCAGTTTTCCTTACAAAAATCAACATTGGCGCCTTTAACATTTTGCTTCAACTAATTTTAGATCAGATAAAGGTTAGATTCACGCTGATTAACAAAATACATGCTGATATAAAAATATAGTGATATACAACATGTACTTACATCAGCACTGGAGCACAGAGAATTCCCGCAAGATATTTTCCTCGAATACGATCCCAATGGAGGAAGTCTTGTATCGTTTAACCCTATTTTCTAAAAAAGAGACGGGTAAGAAACATGTAGAAAATGTGATAAGAATGCTATAAAATTTCATGATGCGAGGATACGCACATGCTTCTTAGAATGGAGTTGACATTCTTTTGCTGGACTGGAGCGGACTAGTTCTTTGGCCACTGGAATATGCTTATTATCAGTGGGAGTTGGGTTTCTCTGTGTCGGAGCAGTATCTATGAAAAATGGAGTTGGTTTATTATCTCCTGGCGTTTGGATCTTTTACAAAGACCTAGTTTGTAACCCTTCAGATTCTAACATAGCCGTCTTCCCCTTGCATGCCTTATATAGAAGAATGGTGATTCAGTTATAAAACATGCTACAGTAGAGATGGAATAGGTACTGAATAATAGAAAGGCATGACATATTGACATGTATTCACTCCATCCGGAAATAAATTGATGGGTCTAGGCGTATTTCATTTCTAGATACATCCAGTTTTATCCATTTCTGCGACATTTAAAACGGACGGAGGGAGTATGATGTAAGAGCTAGGGATACGACAAGACAACACAGTAAAAAAACACTAAAAAACCCACTGTAGAACCAAAGTATTCAAACCCACTGATTTGATATAGTACATTCATGCAGCTCAGGATGCAAAACTACCAGGAAGTTTTCCTTGCAAAAATCAACATTTTGGCCTTTAATCATACATTTTGCTTCAACTAAATTCAGATCAGATAAAGGTTGGATTCACGCCGATTAACAAAATACATGCTGATGTAAAAATATAGTGATATACAACAGGTACTTACATCTACATTGGAGCACAGAGAATTCCTGCAAGAATCTTTCCTCATAAACGATACCATTGCAAAAAATCTTCTATCTGTTAAGCTTATTTCTAAAAGAGAGATGGGTAAGAAACATGTAGAAAATATGATCAGCATGCTATAAAATTTCATGATGCAAGGATATGCACATGCTTCTTAGAATTGAGTTGAGATATTTTTGTTGGACTGGAGCGGACAAGTTCTTTGGCCACTGGAATCTGCTTATTATCAGTAGGAGTTGGGTTTCTCTGTGCTAGAGCAGTATCTATAAAAACTGGAGTTGGTTTATTATCTCCTGGCGTTTGGATCTTTTGCAAAGGCCTTGTTTGTAACCCTTCAGATTGTAACATAGTCCTGTTCCCCTTGCATGCCTTGTATAGAAGAATGGTGCTTTAATTATAAAACATGCGGCAGCAGAGAGATGGAATAGGTACTGAAGAATAGAAAGGCATGACATATTGACATGTATTCCCTCCATCCGGAAAAAAATGGATGGGTCTAGGCGTATTTCAGTTCTAGATACATCCTTTTTTATCCATTTCGGCAACATGTAATCCAAACGGAGGGAGTATGGTGTAAGAGCTAGGGATACGACAGGACAACACAACAAAAAAACACTAGTTGAATGTAAAACTGTATGCTAGCGGAATAAGTACACAAATAACTAAGGCAACATACACGTGTATGATTGGGAAAATAAGATGGCATTGCAAAAAAGCTATAGAACAACACTTCAATGTAAAAAAAACATGGTATTGTAGATAGATGAAGTACATACTGATGAATAACAATGCATAAGATATTCAGAAGCATGATGTCCAAATTAAGCAGATGGCATTGCGATAGAGTAGAATGACAGTACTTGAATTTGAAAACATGTTATCATGAATGGAATAGGTATTGAAAAATAGGAAGGCATGACATATTTACATGCATGATCAGCATGCTAAGCACATGGCATTGCAACAGAGTAGATACACTCCAGGACATTATATGCATGTTGTACCCATATCACAGGCCAAGTTAGAGCAAGGACCTTGTGGGGTGAAGAGGATTCATCATCTTTCTGCAAGTCATCTGAAGAACTGCTTTTACATGTTCCATCATATTGGGTATCATTGACATCAAGTTTATTGGCCTTTACATTGCTCCGTGAGGTTCTTGTGGATATATCAGTGTGTGCAATTATATCTGACATGCATGGAAGACAATTAGTAGTTAGATTTATGTAATGAGTGCGTGTAGTAGACGACATAAATAGTAGGACTGGGGTTAACTAGCAGAACAGGTGAAAGCTACAGAATATGTATCGTTTGTACTCGAGATTAACTAGATGGCACACAAAAGTATTAAAGAACAACATAGGAAATACAAGAAATGGTATAATACTATAATCACCATCCTGCGGGATAGCATTGGTTGATGGATGATAACTATGGAACAGTGTTACCTAAAGAACAAGTATCTTAGCTGAACTATGGAACAACGTTAACTCCTGAACAAGACCCGTAAGAGATCAGCATGAATATACAGTGAAATGTGATGATCTATTTTCCATGCTTAGATGAATAACAAAGCCATAAATGTTGCACACAAGTAAGATGATGGTACAACCTATCTGGCTGCCATCCATAGGAGTGAGCATCATGTGTTGACTTGTCGATGGCCCTGCAGTTGTTGTGGCTGTGCATGTCGGGCACGCACATTCGATGCAGGGAACTGTTGAGTGGGGACTATAGCTCCCTTCTGGTGTATGCTTCCCTTGTTTGAGCAGCTGCGGTGAGTCGGAAGACGATGTGGCTGAAGATGCAGATAACACATAATGTTAAGAATGACATATCTCTTTGATCTGAAGAAATACATTAAGAGATCAACAACAAGTTACGAGAGTGGTCTCACGTTTGTTGACTGAAGACTAAATTGGGGTCACACGATTTTATTTTATTTTGGTACTGTCCGATCTACGCCGGATGGTTGGCCGTCTTGTGCCTCCCGGCTGACACTGTTCGGAATTTTCCCCGAAGAGATAGCGACCAACGGCAGAGCAGCCTGCCTCCGCCGTCCGTGGCCCCGGCCAAAACCCCGCTCCCCGCCCACCGCACTGCGGTGGTTGCGCCGCCCCCGGGCCAATCCACAAAGACTCCCCGTCATCTAGATCCGGCGGCGGCAGTACCTTCAACCCACGTAACTCTAAAAGATAGCCATCTAAGCGCTGTTTCCGCGGTGAACTTGCGGCCCCGCACCCTTACATTAGACACCAGCCAACCGACAGCCTAGGAGCTCCGCCGCCTCGAGGGGTGCTGCTTCCCATTGAAAATCGATTGGCCCAGAATAAAAATTCAGACAACTAAAGCCTAAATAAGGTGATTTGAGATGAGGTGCGACCTATCTGGTGGCATGGTGAAGTAGGCAGGTCCAGCTGCCGAGTCGGTGAGGCCGGCGCGGTTGCGGTGGTGACCGGCGGTAGGGAAAGAGCGATGTCGCGACGGTCGATGGCTACGCCAAAGCAGCGCAAGGACTCTGGACGCATCCGAAGTTGGAGCCGCTCCGGTGCCGTGAAAAATGGCGGGGGTAAATCGGCTCCAGTACGGTTCACGCGGCCGTCGTCGAGGCAGCACCAGCAGCACGGAGTAATAGGCACACGGCCCAGTGCACGATGGAAAATGGACAACGTCTCCGGCATTAGGGAGGAGGGCGGCTGTGAAATTGGTGCGGTGGGGGCGCCATGGAGGTGGGGCTGAGGTTTCCCGGCTCGGGAGAAGGGAGCTTCTCGGGGAGAAGGTGATTTGGCGCCCACGAGGTATGAATGGGGGCGGGCGGGGGAAATTGGGAGGGTAGTGGAACCATGTCTTACAGACGCATTTGTCTGAAATGTGAGGGGAAGTTACAGTTCTACCCTTTCCTATAGGCTTCTCGGCTTGGGTCTATGTACTGAGGATCGGGGATAGTAGAGTAACTTTGCTTCTCTGGGCGGGAGTGATTTCGGGCGAGGAGGGCGTGTTTTGAACTATAGTGGGCGCGAGCGATTTCGGGCGAGGAGAGCGTGTTTTGAAATAGTGGGCGCGAGCTATTTCGGGCGAGGAGAGCGTGTTTTGCTGACCATGGTTTATGAATTATTCGGCACATGTCATTTCGGCCGAGGAGAAGGCACGCTTGGATTAAGTTACAAACCTACCCTCGATGTACAAGGGGCCAATTGATGCGTGTCCCACATAGGATGGTAATTTCGCGTCTCCCATTTATTTGCTTGGGCGAATTCCACCGAGCAAAGAGGATGTTTAACGGTTCGTTCAAATTTTGGGAGAACGAGCATCCACATCTACCTTACCAAGTCGATTCAGATTAAATTTTGAAATATTAGCTTGCCACTTCTTTTTTAGATGGAGAGATGATGCTCGGGAGTAATGTGTTTTTACATGCTCGTTGCTAGCGATTTACTATATGACAAATAGTTGACCCACTCAAAAACGCGAATCAAACCCAAAATGAAATATCTCAATTTAATGAAATAGCTCGTTCAGTAGGTCAAAATAGTGAACTAAATCCAAAATTGAACACCTCAATCGAGTAGCATGTTGTACTGTATTATAGTACTCCATGAACATGTTGAAAGTCAAATTAATGAACTTTTTTGATATACGCATATATCCGTTCATGTGTGGATTGCAGACAACATGTTCTCCAATTTAAATATTTGAATGCAAGTTTATATCGAAACATGGTTTATATCTGTCTTTGATGCCTAAAACGCAACCTCCCCCTTTCCCGAACTCCTGTTCTCTCTCTCTCTCTCTCTCGCCGCCAATCTTCAATTCTGTCGCATGCATCCGACACAAAAACCTTGTTCGTCCCTCTCCCTTTCTCTCCATCTCTCTCTCTTTGTGTGTGTGTGTGGGGGGGGGGTCTTTCTAGTTCGCATGCATATATACACCATCTATAGGTCTCTCTCGCACACTATGTACGATACTCTAGCTAGTCCAAGCTAGATATCTTGGGTGCACTCATCGTACGCACACAGATTCCTTGGCTCTTTGCCTGTAACTCTCTCACGCATCACTATGTCGTCTCGGAGCTCTCCCCCCTCTCTCAAACACTCCATCCACCTGGGTCACACATACACATGCATATCTCACTCGCACTCGATAGGCCCATCTAGAACTCTATCTCTCCCCCTCGTTCTCTCTCCATCTCACACACGCACACACACAATCTCATGCCCAGCTAGCCATGTATGATGGTCTCTCACTCAATTGTAGGCACACGCTGTCCCCCCTATATGTATATGACTAGCTAATCTTAGTCTCCTTCACAAACATGTGCATGGTCTATCTCGATTTCTCTTGGGGCATCTTTCTATCGTGCATGCACTCCCTCGATCTCCCACCCATATAGTCCCCTCACGATCTCGACGGGATCTCTCTATCACAAACACACCCTCTCTCCCTCCCCATTCATCCATGCCATCCATGTGTCCCTCTCGACCTTTGTTCCTTGTTGGCCACACCTCTATTGGAATTGTGCTACAGGGGTGTCTCTCTCCGTTGCAAACAATCACACACTAGCTATCTTCGTGTGTCTCCTCGCCTCGCTTTTCCATCTCGGAGATGCATCCGTGATATGTTCGCATAAGAAACAAAAAAACACACACTCTCTCTAATTTATCATTTATTGTCACTTTCTCTTTCACACGCATACTCTTTTTGCACACTTACTCATTCTCCTTCACACGCACTTGATCTGTCTCGACTGAGTCACTCTCCTCGGTCCATAGCATATAGATTTATTGAAATGTCAAACATCACAAAGTCTGACCATGTACGTGGAGAAAAAGAATTACATCTAGTATGGCAAACATATACCATTAGATTCACCATGAGATGTAGTTTTGTATGATGTATCTTTGGTATTGTAGATATAAATAACATTTGCGTAAACCTTATCAAAGTTTCCAAAGTTTGACTTCTAAAAATTTACATGCACTACATTATCGAGCGGATGAAATATCTCTTTCCCCCTCTCAGCTATCTGACGCACCGCTCAGCCTTATTGGGGCTCCTCAATCTCTCTCAAACTTTATTGGTCAGTTTGGTTCGTGACCTGACCCTCATGCCTTGATGGCCGGTACTGCCTAGTGTGGATGTGAGATGTAAAATATTTCTGCCTGGCCAGGCTTGTGTGGTGCTGAAGCGTTTGGTTCATGCCTGGGCCAGGCAAAGCATCAATGTACCATCAATCAATCCATGCATCAATTATTTAATGATAATATCCACCCATGTTGCTGTTAGCCTCGTGGCCACACGACCAGGCACGACCAGGCGTTCAAAATCGGTCGCCTGGGCCAGGCTACTTGCAGTGTCTGGAGTTCAGCCAGGCTAATTAAAGTGCAAGGGAACCCAGGCCAGGCGAGCTTTCGTTTTCACAGGGTAGCAACCAAACAAGCATGTATGAAATCCAGCCACAACCCCATGCTAGGGAAAAGATGCTTAGCATGCAAGCCAAACTGGCCCTATATCTCCCTGGTTCACACATACACATGTCTCGCTCACGCTATACATATAGACCCATCCAACACTCTTCGCCCTTGTTCTCTCTCCATGTGACACACACGCCCCTAAGTACCATAATCCCTCAATCCATCATAGGCGCAAGCACTCCCCCCCGCCTAAGTATGATTATCTCTTACTAGCCAACAGGAACACACGTATTGTCTCCTTCCATCCATACGTCTATCTTGATATCTCTCGGGGCATCTTCTATCGCGCACACACCTTGTCACTCGATCTCCCACCCATGTAGTCCCATCACGATCTCCAGGGGATCTCTCTATGACAAACATACACTCTCTTCTCCCCATGTCTACATTTTCTCTGTTCGTGTCTCTCGACCTCTCTCCCTTGTTTGTCAGACCCCTCTTGGCCACGTGCTAGGGGTCTTGCTCTCTCAGTTCCAAACAACCACACACTATCTCCTCACCTTGCCTCCGTTGTCGAAGATGCATGTGTGATATGTTTGCATAAGACACGCACGCCTTTTCTCTACTTTTATCGTGTGTTGTCCATGTCTCTTTCACACACGCACACACTTTTTTCACTCTCTCTCTCTCTCTCTTGTTAGGGACTCTGTCACGTCCATAAGCATATGGATGTTTTGAAAAGTCAAACCTCAGAAACATTTGACCAGGTATATGTGGAGAAAAACATTTACATCTGAAACGATCATTAGATTCATCACAACATGTACTTACTTCATACTATCATTTATCTTTTGTATTGTAGATATAAGTAATTTATTTATAAACTTCGTCAAAGTTTCAAAAGTTTGACTTAAAAAAATGTTGGAACTACATTATTGAATGGAGGGAGTAGCTATTTCTCTCTCTCTCTCTGCTATCTCTCACGGGCCTCCCCTCTCACTCGAACTCTCTATACCGATGGATTATACGCTCACTCTGTCAGCGTATAGCTCCATATATTATTTAGTTGACCGGTCAACCAATCCACATGCTGCCTTGTCAGCTCGTGTTCTGTATCTTCGTGTGCTGGCCCATGTGGCAGTGGGTGAAACTAAGTAAACTAGAGGCCCATCTGACACGCGGTGAAGTAAACAAAGTTGAAACCACTCGGGGTAGCACCCCGCACGCTAGTAAATTGAGGGCGCAATGAGGAAAAACTTCTTGCCCGCGAAGGACGCACTCGCGCACAATTCACCACTGCGCGGCGGCATGGACAGAAGGACGCACTCGCGCACACCCAGCACACAACACACACCAGCACACGCGTACACCGGCGTCACCGCCGGTTGAGATGGACGGCGAGGCAGCCAATAAGCAGAGGCGGCTCGAGCCAAAACCGCATCCAACGAGCCTGGAATTCATCAGCAGCCTCCCCAACGACACGTTACTCGTCATCATCGGCCTCCTCCCCACCAAATCTGCCGTACGGACCGCCCTGCTCTCCCGGCGGTGGTGCCACCTCTGGCGATGCGTCCCCCTCAACCTCACCGTCAATAGATGCCTCTGCGACGGGGATTGCAAATGCATGGCCGCAGTCTCCAAGATCCTTTCATCGCACCCTGGGCCAGCCAAACGCCTTGACATCCGCATGTTCAGTACCAACTGCAAGGTCCAAACCAAGTTCGACGAGTGGTTCTTATCCCCTGCCCTAGATCAGCTCGAGGAGCTCAGCTTTGAAGCTGGACGATGTCGCTCTCTGCCGCCGTCCGTGCTCCGCCTCACGCCAACGCTGCGCCGTGCTAGCTTCAGCTCCTGCTATCTTCCCACGATTAATGTCGCGCCCACTCTTCTTCTCCCTCAACTCAAGCAGCTCGACCTCTTCGACGTTGTCATCTCGAAGAAGGCTATGGAGCACCTGCTCCGCAACTGTACTGCGCTCGAGTAACTTCATCTTGAGCAGATCCACGGGTTCATTAGCCTCCACATCGCCTCGACGAATCTCCGATGGATCTATGTGTCTTGCTGGCCCCACAACAAGACACCAATTGGGAAGAGATCACTCCAGCTGTTCCACGTTATGGTCATTGAGAATGCCCCTTTCCTTGAGAGATTGCTTGTATCGGATCTAGAAGGTCCAACAAAAATCAGGGTCATTGACGCGCCGAAATTGACAGCGTTGGTGTACTCGTCTGCCAAATTCTCCGAACTCTTCATTGGATCCGTAATCGTTCAGGTACAGCACTCATCTTCTTCTCCGTCTTCTTGAAATTCACATTTTTAAATTTCTTCTTGATGTATTTACAACCGTCTTCCAGAAAATGATTCCCACAAGCTTGACCCAGTCCATGCGCACAGTGAAGATCTTAGCACTGAAACCTATCGGCCCCAATCTGGATCAAGTTGTTGGATTCCTTACATGCTTTCCGTGCACGGAGAAGCTACTCATCGAGGTGAAACTTCTTTCCTATAAGTAAACAGTAATCACAACGTAGCTTGATTTTTTTCGTAATTTTCCCAAATTACGATGACAAGTGTAGTGTTCAAAACTGCATCTACACACTGCACCAAAAGAAATGTTTTTAGTATTTTTTCTCACGTGATCACCTGCATCGTTTTTATGCTGTACTACTATAGTAGCCAAGGCTAGTCATAGTGGAAAGTAACTTAGACTACTCCAGTAACTCTATGGTTACCCTAAGAGCGAGTACTACCTCCATCCTGGTTTACTCTTCCAATTTTGTAGTATGAAAATTTGACCATAGATTTAACTGAAAAAATGTTAATGCATGTCACTAAGAACTATATCATTGGATTCATATTTGAACATAATTTCAAATGGTGTAATTTTTAGCGACGTGCATTGGCATTTTCTTAGGTAAATCTATGGTCAAAATTTTATACTAAATACGAGGTAGTATTACAAAAGTGGGCTATGTAGGCCAAAACATGTGCCAAATTCACTTGTGATGCATTTGGCATCGATGCCCCTCCATTGCTCACCTGGTGTCCCAATCTGGATCACCTACTTTGCTCTGGTGCCAAATTAACTCAGGCAATGAAAAAACATTGCGTGGGAGAGAGAGAGAGGACTGAGGCAATAAAAAACACTTGTTTGGGAGAGTGAGAGGTTGGTGTAGTTGGTTTGATTGATTTGTTTATACATGTGGGTCTGTGTGCACAGCGGTGCCAATTCTCTCACATCATGAGAGCGGTGCCAAAATCTTTTGATTTATCATCGATGCGTGTTATGTGGCATACTTTTGCGAAATATGGGAACGGCCACATAGTGGAAGGCAACAAATATCCAAGCTCTTCACGTGCTCCTAGTTAAATGAGAGGAAACAGAAAGAGATAGATAGAGAGAGAGAGTGAAAAAATATCACTAGCTAGCCAACCCTATCATATGAGCGAATGATATTGGTACCTCTTGATGACACGACAATCTTATGCAGCCAGCTGCTCTAATATGTTCTCTTCTTTTGCAGATAAAAAAAGACCCAAAAGTGAAAAATGTGCTGCACTATAACAATCTCATCGAATGCCTTGATCTCCATCTTACAGAAATTGATTTGATTGACTACCGAGGTAGCACATCTGAGATTAAATTGGCCAGGTTCTTTGTTCTGGAGGCAAGTGTGCTCAAGGTAATGAGGTTTGGCGTTCTCTGGCGCAACAATGAATGGCGTGCTGATCACCGCAAGAGTCTAACCCTAAATGACAAAGTCTCCGCAGAAGCTGAATTTGTTTTTGAAACATCAAGTGGCCAGAGACTCGAAAACTTATTTTCCCATTAGTGACTTGTCAGGGCGGTGGATTTTAGTTTGTACGATAATGCTGCATGCACCTAAAGTAACGAAAGTTCTTACGTAAACTTCCTAGTAATTCCCTCTTCGTAGGTGCAGCATTACTCCTAACATTTGTAATATAGTTTGAAACTTGTAATATTGGCGTGTCCTATTCCTGCGTTTTCAAAATCCTGCGAATCAAACAGGTCCTGAGTTGGTGATGATGTTGTGCCTCCCATCTTTCACCAATAGCTGTCGGATCTAGATCTAACGCATACAAACCAAGCTTCTCCATTTTTGCAAAAAGATGCCCGCACTTGTTCCCTATTTACAAGAAACTCCTTGTCTCTCACAATCAGCCTCATCTCCTCCCCACCACATCTAGGAGTAGAAGGCCGTTGAAAAATCTGGCGCGATGGCCGCTGCCGGAGCCGTCCACCCCCAATCTTGGTGTTCCGTGCAATGCACGGGCATCTACGCACGGGAAATTATGTCGACCAGGGCTAGTTGTAAGCAGGCTAGCTCTACAGCCATGATGATAGTGACTGCAGACGGTGAGGCTGAAAATGGTATGCCGAACACGGCGCCTATACTCAGGTGTCATCTTCGGCGCAGGGTCTTGTCACTTCACTGTGAGGAGCCGCACGTAATAATTTGACCAACGGGTAGTACAGTGCTAGTACTCTTACTGCTAGGAGTACATTGGTAGTACTACTACTAGTACTAGTAGCACCACCGTCTGGATTTAGGAGTACTACCACGTCCATCTGGATTTTAGTATTTGACTAGCAATATGTAGTAAGGCATGTCACCAAAAATGTACTACTCCCTCTACAAATAAATACATGGTGTTTTATTCCTATCGGCGAGAGAACTTAATGTTTTTTGCTAACTAGAGTACTAATAGGATTACATGCAACGAACTAAACACTGCATGGCATGTTTGGTAGTCTCAAGTCATTTCAAGCATGCACGGCCCACATCTCTCATTGGTTGATATGTCACGAAATAAGAAACAAGGAGGGAGTTAATGCACCGTGCCTAAGTATTTTGGGATTATTTGGTTTTCGTAAGGTGACTTACACAACATTTTTGTTTACATGCATTAACATTTTATTAGTTAAATCAATGGTCAAAACTTGGCGCAAAATGCAAAGGGAACCAATAAACCAGTAAACATCAAACTTCTCTCGTTTGGCCCCAAATAGAGATCCGGTGAGATGACTATACTGCACCGGCACGGAGGGGGACGCAGCTTCATTGACTTACGGCAACTGCCTTTGGGTGAATGACACGTGGCCCCAGGGGGTGGCTGGCCCACCTATCATACAGCCAAAGGCAGGTGCAGTAGAGGGGCGAGGAGTAGTACGAAATCCTACGCACCTACGCACGCTAACCAAGGGCTGAGTGATCACTCGAATCGCAAGATCAGTTGACTAGAAGCTACGCTAGACCCATGGAGGCGATGAGCGCGAGCATCAGCTAGCTGTGCCAGATGGTCCACAACGCCGGCCTGCGGCCCGGCACCGAGGAACGTCTCTAGGTAGTATTGCTTGAGGCCGCCAGGGCGAGGGGTCGCTTGGACGACAGCTTCGTCTCCTTGTTCGACGAGGTCCTAGTCGGTTTCCTGGACAAGTTCACCATTGTCAAGAAGCTTGCGGACGACTTTGACGTAAGGCTCCAGCCGACGCGCCCAGGCTCTGCGATGCCCGCCACCCTAAACGGCCACTATGGTAACAACCTCTTCGACGCACTGGTGGCCCTATGACTGCCCGCCGTCGCGCCGGAGAATGTCCACCTCGAGGTCGCGCTCGCCGCGCAGCGCCTGGCGCAGCAAGACACCATCGACATAATCACCCACGTCTACGCAAAAATCGTCCACAAGGACTACTACATGCAAGAGGAGGACGATAGGACGCTGGCCTTCTTGGAGCGCAGGGCAACCTTGGACGGCACTGTTCAGAAGCACGTTGAGCTCGCCGCCAACGCCGCTGCTCCTCACACGTCGGTTGGTGACCCAGCGCACTAGGGCATGAGGATGTCGTTGAACATTGATGGATCCGTATGTATTTTTATCTTTCTGTCAAATCCATGTAGTAGTGTATGATACTACAGTAATTATCTTACCTTTCACATCAACTTCATAATTTTCGTATGTACTCCATGCATGAACGGCGCCAGAACCAAACTTCTCATTACTCTAGGCAAAATCGTTATTTTCTATCTATCGGTCGCGCCATGGAGCAGAACCAAATTTTACAAGTTACGAGTTCAAAAGGAAAAACCTGCCGTGTTTGCGTCGCACCCCCACACGGTTGGTCTGGCACACCGCTCAAGCGGGAACGCGTGCGTTGTTGCATTTTCACTTACAAGTGGGACCGCAATTGAGCAAACCGACTATCGGCAAACCCCCACCCCGCCCACCATGCGATGGCTGAGAAAACAGGAGGGAGTAGAGATGGTTGTAGCACGGACTCCAAGAAAATTGGTGTCAGATGGGACTCGTGTGGGTGGCGTTTTCTGTACTGCTAGACATGAATGCTAGTTATGGCCCATGCCACCCCACTATATCGAGCCTATATCGAGGTACGTAGAATAAATTTCCTGCAATCTGTGCTCAGCCCTCCTCTATCTCTCTTCTCAGCTAGCCAGCGGACGCGGGGAGCCCATCGTCTGTTTGCTCACATGCGGCCCCACATGTAAGTGAAAACGCAAGAGGACCCACTGAACCTGCACATCTTTCACCTTGACGTGCTGGTGATGAAAAACAAATCCACTAAAGATCTTCGGTGGCCACTTTTGGAGTTACTCAAGAGTAGTAAGATTCTATTTACAGTTTAACCCAAGATGCACATCTCGTGGCTTCAACTACCACTCTATTTTCTTTCATGACATGACCTGGATGCTGGATGTCCCACATGTCGGCAAAAGGAGGAAGAACCCGACCAAATCTCCGGTTCTGCTCTCGGATTAGACTAGTTGTGCTAACTTAAAAAAATTATTGTGTACTCCCTCCGTTCCAAAATACTTGACTTCCATTTGTCCAAAAATGGATGTACCTATATACTAAGACATGTCTAGATACATATATATTTTGACAAATAGAAGGCATGTATTGTGCAACGGAGGGATTAGAATGGGTGCAAGTTTTTGTATTGGGAAGAAGAGTACATCCATATATTGATAGAGCACAATTTAGTAGATGTTCTATCACTTTTAGCTAGCACAGACGCAAGATCGAGCCTCTGCAGATCAACAATGAATGCATTTGTAGCGACCCGACCCGAAGGGATCAAGTCTACTGTGCTCCGGTGTCATCCCTGGATCAGTAATGCTGACACCACACAGTACTTCGAAGGATTTATAGCAGAGTGGCAATCACACACTTATTACATCGATGTCTCAAAAGAGAACTTATTACAATAAATATGGCTTAAGGCCATCTAATAACGATAACTGCGGAAGGCTCGGAAGATAAATGGGTCCATCAACTCCAACGGCATCACTGAGTATAGAACCACGACCTAAAAGCACCTTACTCGTCGTCTGAAAAGTCTGCAACATGAAAGTTGCAGGCCGAAAATGGGTCAGCACATGGAATATGCTGGCAATGTAACACATAGAGAGTAATGGAATGAAACAGCTATACTACATGCATATATGGCTGGTGGAAAGCTCTATGGTTACAGTTTTGCGTAAAGCCAGTTTTTCCCTACTGCAAAGGAATAAATTTATTTAACTATCATGGTGGTTGTTAAACATCGAGAATGGTTGACAGCATTCTGATCCCAATTAAGTGAACAATTAAAACCCAACAACATTAATTAGAAGTAACATGATGACATTCACATGATATTCAAGTACTAGATACTCAAGTTGTCCATAACCGGGGACACGGCTAATCATGATTAGTTTATACACTCTGCAGAGGTTTGCGCACTTTTCCCCACAAGACTCGATCGCCTCCGTTGGATTTCTTGCACTACATGGTGTTTGAGAAATGGATGACCGAGACACAGTCTTTCAGAAGCACTAGCACCTTACAATTTGGGTAGACTGTACCTCCTACATCCCCTACATCTGCTAGTCCACCACTGTAAGAGTTCGCACGACTTAGTCAACTATGCCAGAGCCCATAATGGCTTGTGGCTGCACACGGAAGTTACTAGCATGAATGATCTTACGATCCCTTTGAACCTGGGTGGCGGTCCAAAATAAAAACAGGCAAGTCCTGATAGACATCAGGTGCCTCAATCCACCCAGATGTGTGTTTAAGTTGCCACCTTAGATAAACCATTAAAATTAACAAACTCACATCTGTCATGGATATCACTCACCCAATCCACGTCTACTAGCATAGCATGGCATAATAAGCAAACGTAGAAGTAACTCCCAAAGGTTTCATAATAATACAGGTAATAGGTACTACCTCATCTACTTCCCATCCCACAATTTAATTAGATCCTAATCATGCAATGTGAGAGGATTGATCTAATGCAATAAAACTGGGTTGCAGAAAAGGTATGATCAAAGTGTTACTTGCCTTGCTGATGATCCGCGAGACCTAGAGATTCGAAGTACCAAGCGGCGCACTCCGGGTGATCTATCGCAGACAAACAACAAGCATACAATAAGTACTCATCTAATGCACGGGTAAAACTCGAACAAGAGAACGAACCAGAAAGTTCAACTTAAGAACTTCGGTTGCAAAGAAAGAAAGAACCGAACAGACGACGGAAAAACAAACGGCGGAAGAAAGCAACTCGGTTCTAGCAAGTTGAAACTAGGTCAAATTTTACTGTAGCAAAGGCTTGTTCAAGTTGATTAGACGGAACGGCAGTTTCGAAACGAAACTCCAGGCGCTTGAATCACCTGATTCCGATAAACGAGAGGGAAGAAAGACTAGAACGAAGATCGGATCTGAGATTGCGATCGCGGAATAAATCCGACGAAAAGAAAGAGACGAACGGTTAAACGAACAGGCGTCGTTAACCGGGAAAATCGGTGATCACGTTCGTTGAGACGAACGGTCCGAAAGAAGAACGAAAACCGATCTAGGGTTTTCGGAAAAGAAACTGAAAAGAAAAACCGGAAAGAAAACGGAAAAGAAACAGAACGGTTCTTTTAAGAGAAACCGAACCGGGGAAAAGAAAAGGCGGCGCGGCTACCTCGGGAGGCGGGGCTCCGGGCGGCGGCTTAAGGCGGCGGCGGCGGCTTCGGGCTTGGGGTCGTGTGGGGAGAGGGGGATGTTGGGGTATATATATAGGAGGGGGGTGTTGCTTGGGGGAGGGGGCAAGAAAGAGGGGGGGGGGCGGCGGCTTAGAGTCCTTCTAGGACTCGGCCTGGGGCGACGGGGCGGGCTGGCGCGCAAGGCGGCGGCGGGGCCGGCCGGCTGGGCCTTGGCCCAGGCGGGTGCTGGCTCTCTTTTTTTTTAAATAGTTACGCGCGCAGAAAAAAGAAAAGAAAAACTAAACGAACTCCAAAATCTCTAAAGTAAATTTTCCCCGACTCCTACAAATGAGTCGAACAAAATGAACTTTTCTCCGGGCCTAGAATGCAATTTTCGAAAACACGCATTTTTCCCTATCCAAATAAAATGCAAATAAACACCGGAAAAACAAAGATTTGATTTATTTATTAAATCTTCATTTTTCCTAAATTTGGGAAAAGTCATATTATTTCCATCTCTCATTTTTTTTGATATTGGAAAAATAATTGAAGATGAAATAAATAAATCAAATGATCCTCTTTTCCAAAATTTGAGAGAATTCAAATATGAAAATAGCGAAATCTCCAACTCTCTCCGTGGGTCCTTGAGTTGCGTGAAATTTCTAGAATTGAACAAAATGCAAGAAAATATGATATGCATGATGATCTAGTGTATAACATTCCAAATTGCAAATTTGGGATGTTACAAACCTACCCACCTTAAAATGAATCTCGCCCTCGAGATTCGGGTTGGCTAGAAAATAGGTGAGGGTGGTCCTTGAGCAAATCTTCTTCTCTTTCCCAGGTGGCTTCATCCTCTGAGTGGTGGTTCCACTGAACTTTGCAAAACTTGATAACCTTGCTGCGGGTGACTCTGCTGGCATAATCGAGAATCTTGACTGGTTTCTCCTCATATGTTAAGTCATCCTTCAACTGAATCGCTTCAAGCGGCACTGTATCTCTTAGCGGTATCTCCGCCATCTCGGCATGACATTTCTTCAGCTGAGAAACATGGAATGCATCATGAACTCCTGACAGCTCCTCTGGTAATTCCAACTTATAAGCGACTTCTCCCATACGTTGCAAGATCTTATACGGTCCAACGAAACGCGATGCTAATTTTCCCTTAACTCCAAAGCGCTTAACTCCTCGAAGTGGGGATACTCGAAGATAAACTCTGTCTCCGGTTTCGTAAACTGTCTCCTTGCATTTAGAATCTGCGTAGCTCTTCTGCCTGGACTGGGCTACCTTGAGCCTATCGCGAATCAACTTAACTTTCCGTTCAGACTCCTTAATCAAATCTAGTCCAAAGAATTGACGGTCTCCAACTTCGTCTCATGACAACGGTGTCCTGCACCTCCTTCCGTATAAAGCTTCGAAAGGTGCCATCTTCAAACTAGTTTGGTAACTGTTGTTATAAGAAAACTCCGCATATGGCAAGTTATCGTCCCAACTAGATCCATAATCTAGTGCACAAGCTCTCAGCATATCTTCCAAAATCTGATTGACTCTCTCGGTCTGTCCATTTGTCTGCGGATGAAAAGCTGTGCTGAACTCTAGTCTGGTTCCTAAAGTTTCATGCAACTGATTCCAAAATTTTGAGGTAAATTGAGTTCCTCTATCTGATACGGTACTCCTCGGAACTCCATGCAAACAAATGATCCTAGTCATGTATATCTTTGCCAACTTAGCACTGGTGTAAGTGGTCTTAACTGGAATGAAATGTGCTACCTTCGTCAAACGATCAACTACTACCCATATCGAGTCATAGCCTGCTTTCGTCCTGGGTAGTCCTGTGATAAAATCCATGCCTATCTTATCCCACTTCCATTCGGGTATCGGCAATGGTTGTAACAATCCTGCTGGCTTCTGATGCTCTGCCTTTACTCTCTGACAAACGTCACAAACTGCTACATATGCTGCAATATCCTTCTTCATTCCGGTCCACCAAAATGTTTCCTTCAAATCTAAATACATCTTGGTATTTCCTGGGTGAATCGAATACGGTGAATCATGTGCCTCTTGCAGAATCAACTTCCTGATCTCCGGGTCATTGGGCACATAAACACGGTCCTCAAACCATAAGGTATCGTGCTCATCCTCACGAAATCCCTTTGCTTTTCCTTCGCTCAATTTCTCTTTTATAGCAGCAATCTCCTTGTCAGACTTCTGAGATTTTCTGATCTTATCCATCAATGTTGACTGAATCTCCAATGTTGCTACATAGCCTCTCGGAACTATTTCCAAACATAGCTCACGAAGGTTTTCTGCTAACTCCTTTGGTACTTCTCCTGTCACTAGGGTGTTGACATGGCTCTTACGGCTAAATGCGTCAGCTACCACATTAGCTTTTCCGGGATGGTAATGCAATCTCATATCATAATCCTTGATGAGCTCCAACCATCTCCTTTGTCTGAGGTTCAACTCCTTCTGTGTGAAAATGTACTTCAAACTCTTGTGATCCGTGTACACCTCACAATGATTTCCAATGAGGAAATGTCTCCACGTTTTCAATGCATGCACTACGGCTGCTAACTCCAAATCATGCGTGGCATAATTCAATTCATGAGGCTTCAGTTGTCGTGAAGCATACGAAACAACTCTTCCTTCCTGCATAAGCACTGCTCCAAGTCCTCGACGTGAAGCGTCGCAATACACCTCATAATCCTTGGTCTGATCTGGCAAAATCAATACTGGTGAGGTAACCAAGATTTTCTTCAATTCCTGGAAACTAGCCTCACATTCCTCAGTCCAATTGAACTTAGTATCCTTCTTCAACAATTCCGTCATAGGCTTTGCAATCTTTGAAAAGTTCTCAATGAATCTCCGGTAGTATCCTGTGAGTCCAAGAAAACTCCGGATCTCTCCAACTGTTGTTGGTGCTTCCCATTCGGTTACGGTCTCAACCTTAGTGGGGTCAACTGCTATACCTTCTCCGGATATAACGTGTCCGAGGAATCCAACTTCCTTCAACCAAAACTCACATTTGCTGAATTTGGCGTATAACTAATGTTCCCTTAGTTTCTCCAAAACCAAACGCAAATGTTCCTTATGCTCCTCTTCATTCTTTCAATAAACCAGGATGTCATTAATGAACACTACGACGAACTTATCCAAAAACTCCATAAACACTTTGTTCATCAGGTTCATAAAATAGGCAGGTGCGTTAGTCAATCCAAATGACATAACGGTATACTCATACCGTCCATATCTCGTGGTGAATGCTGTCTTAGGTATGTCCTGCTCTCGAATCTTCAATTGATGGTACCCTGATCGCAAATCGATCTTGGAAAACACTTTAGCTCCTTGCAAACGATCAAACAGATCATTAATCATTGGCAGTGGGTACTTATTCTTGATGGTTACTTCATTCAATCCCCGATAATCTACAACCATCCTTAATGATCCATCCTTCTTTTCCACTAGAAGTATGGGTGATCCCCAAGGCGAAGAACTTGGGCGAATGTAACCTTTATCCAATAACTCCTTAATCTGATTCTTAATTTCCACCAAATCCTTTGCTGGCATCCGGTACGGTTGCTTCGATATTGGGCCTGTACCTAGTAATAACTCAATCAAAAACTCAATGTCTCTATCCGGTGGCATGCCTGGCAATTCCTCAGGAAATACATCAGGAAAATCCTTTACCACTGGTACTTCTTCTTGCACAACTCCTGTTAGGCAGTTTACTTGTGTCCTGTTTGGCACATGCCGGGATACATACTTGATCCTTCTTCCTTCTGGTGTGGTAAGCAAAATTGTCTTACTGGCGCAATCGATGTTCCCTTCATACTTCGATAACCAATCCATGCCTAATATCACATCCAATCCTTGAGATTCCAATACTATTAGGTCTGAGGGAAACACATAGTTACCAATCCTTAATGGTAACTGATCACACCATCGTATAGCCATATACTCCGCTCCTGGTGAGCTTACTAACATGGGTGACCTAAGGGCTTGGGTTGGCAGGTTATATTTATCCACAAATCCCCTTGATATGTATGAATGCGATGCACCAGTATCAAAAAGAACGAGTGCAGTAAATGTCTTAACCAAAAACTTACCGATTACTGCATCAGGCTGATCTTCAACCTCCTCCACATTAACGTGGTTCACCTGTCCCCTATTGAAAGGGTTCGGCTTCTTCCCAGAGCTTCCATTGCCATTTCCATTCTGGCCTTCAGGGCATTCATTGGCATAATGTCCGGTCTTGGAACACTTGAAACAAGTGACTTGACTCAGATCTCTCTTGGTTGGGGTCGATGGGGTGGTACGGTTCTGGCCGTTGCTTCCTCCATTCCCATTACCATTCTTGTGGCCATTATGGTTGTGCGTACTACCTCCACCATGGGTATGCTGAAACTGAAATCCCGGTTTAGGGGTAAAACGGGGCTTCTGCTGGGCTCCAGAGTTATACTTCCCCTGTCCATACTTCCTCTTACGTCTCAATCTGCTGTTGCTTTCCTTCTATCATGATGGCACGATCTATCAACTCCAAGTAGTTGTTAAAACTTGCTACCATCAACTGCATGCTTAGCTCATCATTCAGTCCTTCCAGAAACTTCTCCTGCTTAGCTGCGTCTGTAGAAACGTCATCTGGGGCATAACGTGCTAACTTGCTGAAATCGTCAACGTACTAGTCAACTGTCCTTCCTCCTTGGCGTAAGTTGCGAAACTCACGCTTCTTCATGGCCATTGCTCCTGCTGAAACATGGGTAGTGTGGAAAGCTTGCTGAAACTGATCCCATGTGACAGTGTCAACTGCGTAAGTGGCTGTGAAATTCTCCCACCATGCTGCCGCGGGTCCGTCAAGCTGATGTGCGGCAAACTTCACTTTCTCAACATCTGTGCATCCTGTAGTGGTTAACTCCCTTCCTATCTTGTGGAGCCAATCGTCTGCTACTATTGGCTCGGTGCTACTGGAAAACACCGGCGGACTTAGCCTAAGGAAACGGGCTAAGTGGTCAACAGTTGGTGGTGGTGGTGGTGGGTTGTTGTTGTTGTTCTGCTGGTTCTGGACTAACATCTGCATCAATTGATTCTGCTGCTGGATCAACTGAGTGAGCTCCGGTGGAAATCCGTTGTCACGTCTCGGAGGCATCTGAGGGTTTAGAATAGACAAGAATTAACAATAGAGTGAGGTCTAAAGAGAAAAACACTACCCCAATGCGCATGAGAAAATGCACACAAAATCACTTCATTCAATCACACAAGGGCTTACAATCGGTCTAAAACTATCGCAAAAGTGCTCGACTATGATGTTTACATGGGGGAATACTACTACTATCTGGTGGTCATCTAGAAATTTAAACCGGTGGAAGACTCCATGATATCTGCTCCAGCTTCGTCTTCAAAGTCGGGTTCACTTGGATCCGAATCGGTGTCATCGATGATGATGTAGTTGTCCGGACATGCGACGTACATGTCTTCCTCCCTGGATGCTAACTTCACCTTGATTTCTTTAATCTCCTGCTTAAGATCGCCATTGTGTCTTGCTAGAGCTACGATCTCATCCATGTAGTCCTTGCGTGTAGACTTCAGTTCTCCTTCTAGCTCGATGATCCTTGCCTTTGCATTCTTCAACTTTATCATATCATTGCACATCTAGTTCTCGTGGCGTCGAATGTGCTAGTTTAACTCCTGGATGGAAGATGCAATGGATCTATCCTTCTTGGTGTTGACTAACTCCCATTGTTCATCTCGGCGTCCGCAAATCTGGTAGATAGTGTCCTTAAGGTCTTCTTGATAAGCTTCTCCAATGCGTCCCATGGTGATATGAGCTGCCATGCTCCTTCCCAGACTCCAGGTTGGTGCATTGAAAACACTATCTATGGGCTTCGTAATTGGTGCGACTGTCCTTCCCGGAACGTGAGCTTGAATCTTCCAGCGCTCCTCTTCAGGCAGAGTGGCGTTGAAGGTTCCCGTGAAGCTTGGTAATCCAATGTTCAGGTACTTGGTGACTTCCTTCAAGTCAAATCCAAAAGGTGTGCCTTCATCCGGTTGGGCATACTTGATCTTCGCGTTCGTCATCCTAATAGAGTAGAAAAGATGAGGAGTTAGAAAATGAGAAGAGAATGGTGTTCTATGGCTTTAACTTAGTGGTCGTGTCCTACAGTCAGTGTGTGCTCTGATACCATCTCTGTAGCGACCCGACCCGAAGGGATCAAGTCTACTGTGCTCCGGTGTCATCCCTGGATCAGTAATGCTGACACCACACAGTACTTCGAAGGATTTATAGCAGAGTGGCAATCACACACTTATTACATCGATGTCTCAAAAGAGAACTTATTACAATAAATATGGCTTAAGGCCATCTAATAACGATAACAGCGGAAGGCTCGGAAGATAAATGGGTCCATCAACTCCAACGGCATCACTGAGTATAGAACCACGACCTAAAAGCACCTTACTCGTCGTCTGAAAAGTCTGCAACATGAAAGTTGCAGCCCGAAAACGGGTCAGCACATGGAATATGCTGGCAATGTAACACATAGAGAGTAATGGAATGAAACAGCTATACTACATGCATATATGGCTGGTGGAAAGCTCTATGGTTACAGTTTTGCGTAAAGCCAGTTTTTCCCTACTACAAAGGAATAAATTTATTTAACTATCATGGTGGTTGTTAAACATCGAGAATGGTTGACAGCATTCCGATCCCAATTAAGTGAACAATTAAAACCCAACAACATTAATTAGAAGTAACATGATGAGATTCACATGATATTCAAGTACTAGATACTCAAGTTGTCCATAACCGGGGACACGGCTAATCATGATTAGTTTATACACTCTGCAGAGGTTTGCGCACTTTTCCCCACAAGACTCGATTGCCTCCGTTGGATTTGTCGCACTACATGGTGTTTGAGAAACGGATGACCGAGACACAGTCTTTCAGAAGCGCTAGCACCTTACAATTTGGGTAGACTGTACCTCCTACATCCCCTACATCTGCTAGTCCACCACTGTAAGAGTTCGCACGACTTAGTCAACTATGCCAGAGCCCATAATGGCTTGTGGCTGCACACGGAAGTTACTAGCATGAATGATCTTATGATCCCTTTGAGCCTGGGTGGCGGTCCAAATAAAAACAGGCAAGTCCTGATAGACATCAGGTGCCTCAATCCACCCAGATGTGTGTTTAAGTTGCCACCTTAGATAAACCATTAAAATTAACAAACTCACATCTGTCATGGATATCACTCACCCAATCCACGTCTACTAGCATAGCATGGCATAATAAGCAAACGTAGAAGTAACTCCCAAAGGTTTCATAATAATACAGGTAATAGGTACTACCTCATCTACTTCCCATCCCACAATTTAATTAGATCCTAATCATGCAATGTGAGAGGATTGATCTAATGCAATAAAACTGGGTTGCAGAAAAGGTATGATCAAAGTGTTACTTGCCTTGCTGATGATCCGCGAGACCTAGAGATTCGAAGTAACAAGCGGCGCACTCCGGGTGATCTATCGCAGACAAACAACAAGCATACAATAAGTACTCATCTAATGCACGGGTAAAACTCGAACAAGATAACGAACCAGAAAGTTCAACTTAAGAACTCCGGTTGCAAAGAAAGAAAGAACCGAACAGACGACGGAAAAACAAACGGCGGAATAAAGCAACTCGGTTCTAGCAAGTTGAAACTAGGTCAAATTTTACTGTAGCAAAGGCTTGTTCAAGTTGATTAGACGGAACGGCGGTTTCGAAACGAAACTCCAGGCGCTTGAATCACCTGATTCCGATAAACGAGAGGGAAGAAAGACTAGAACGAAGATCAGATCTGAGATCGCGATCGCGGAATAAATCCGACGAAAAGAAAGAGACGAACGGTTAAACGAACGGGCGTCGTTAACCGGGAAAATCGGTGATCACGTTCGTTGAGACGAACGGTCCGAAAGAAGAACGAAAACCGATCTAGGGTTTTCGGAAAAGAAACCGAAAAGAAAAACCGGAAAGAAAACGGAAAAGAAACAGAACGGTTCTTTTAAGAGAAACCGAACCGGGGAAAAGAAAAGGCGGCGCGGCTACCTCGGGGGGCGGGGCTCCGGGCAGCGGCTTAGGGCGGCGGCGGCTTGGGGTGGTGTGGGGAGAGGGGGGGTTGGGGTATATATATAGGAGGGGGTGTTGCTTGGGGGAGGGGGCAAGAAAGAGGGGGGGGGCGGCGGCGGCTTAGAGTCCTTCTAGGACTCGGCCTGGGGCGGCGGGCGGGCTGGCGCGCAAGGCGGCGGCGGGGCCGGCCGGCTGGGCCTTGGCCCAGGCGGGCGCTGGCTCTCTTTTTTTTTAAATAGTTACGCGCGCAGAAAAAAAAGAAAAGAAAAACTAAACGTACTCCAAAATCTCTAAAGTAAATTTTCCCCGACTCCTACAAATGAGTCGAACAAAATGAACTTTTCTCCGGGCCTAGAATGCAATTTTTGAAAACACGCATTTTTCCCTATCCAAATAAAATGCAAATAAACACCGAAAAAACAAAGATTTGATTTATTTATTAAATCTTCATTTTTCCTAAATTTGGGAAAAGTCATATTATTTCCCTCTCTCATTTTTTTGATATTGGAAAAATAATTGAAGATGAAATAAATAAATCAAATGATCCTCTTTTGCAAAATTTGAGAGAACTCAAATATGAAAATAACGAAATCTCCAACTCTCTCCGTGGGTCCTTGAGTTGCGTGAAATTTCTAGGATCGACCAAAATTCAAGAAAATATGATATGCATGATGATCTAGTGTATAACATTCCAAATTGCAAATTTGGGATGTTACAGCATTGAGAAGGAACTAATCCAACTTACAGGAGTAGTAAAATGTATTCTTGTGGTTCTTGTTTTCTTTGGTCTTGCTTTTATAGTCAAAATTATCATTGGAGTTCGTGCAAAACGGATGTGCGTTTGGGGTCGTGCGTTGGAGTTGGCCTTACAAGTGGGACCGTAGTTAAGGAAACCGACTATCGGGAAACCCCCACCTCGCCCGCCATGCGATGGCTGAAGTTAGAGAAACGACGAGGTTGAAGAGATTGATCTAGCACAGACTCCAAGAAATAATATGGTGTCAGATGGATGTTGTGGTGGTGGCGTGTGCCATACTCCTGGACGTGAATGCTTGTTCTGGCCCATGCCACCCTACTACTCCTACTACTTACTCCTACTATATATTACTAGTATCGAGGATTCGAGGTGCTGGTTACGTACAACGAACACATTAACATATGGCTATAGTCAAAACACCCGCCCGACGCACAAAGCATGTGAAGCTAGTACAAATTTAGAGAAGCGACTCGAAAGCCATTCATAAATTTAGTAAGTTTATCACACGCATATCGTTTTATTACATACAACAGGTCATCAACCCACATCGACAATGAGGATACATTGTAACTATTAAAGTTTTCACCACACAACAAGTAACAAGAAATGAAATGAACTTCAACTCAACCATTACTCGGCGTTGGAAACCCTTGCTTTGAACCATAAGTGATTCTCTAGGACGGGCCATCGATTGTCTATCTGGAAACCAACGCGGGACTGATCATCCAGACTGAAGCGGTCTACTATATCAGTACCAGGGTAGGGAACCACCCAAATGTCCGAGGTATAGACATAGTTGCTTCTCATAAATGGTACTGTTAGCGTTGTTTCAACACCAGTTGGATCGCCTTTCACCATCATCGGATAGTTTTGTCCAAGGAAGAGCGAGTTTTCTCCAAGACTATCAATTCTGTACCAGGGAGAAGGAGTTGGCGCTAGCACACTAGTATCCATCCCGAATACCATGCAACGGGTGTTGGAATAGGTCCGGAGAGTGCGACCATGGGAGACTACACCTGCTTCCTTAGCAGTAACATCATCAGTGGGTTGTGTACACACAAGAAGAGGTGATCCATCGGAATTAGTTGCCAGGCGCCACAGCGTATATGGGCGCTGCTCGTCCTCATGCTCGTGATCATCACCATCGTCATCTCCCCCTTGGTTATAAAATTTTTCAAGTATAGGTGGTGGGATGTTCACAGGACCTTGGAAACACAAGAAGAAGGTTAATTAGTAAAGGGAAACTTGCTAACCTACATGCATGTGGATGAAACAATTAAAATTACAGTGGAAGAAAAACGTACTGAAACTATGAGGATCCCATGCAAAAACAGTGCCACTAATGGTGGCAGCAAACACAAGGCCCTTGTATTGAATTGCATCACAGTACTCATCCGTGTACAGAAACTGATTTTTGAGCAATGTCCATCGAGTCGAACCACAAAGGACGGCAACAAGCTTGTCGTAGATAGCAATAACTTGGTAGTTGTTGTCATTCCAAGAGCGGTTGGGAACTCGACAAATTGCTATCTTCCGTAGAAGACAGTCATAATGATCGTATTTGGACGTGCGTACAATACCGGTGTGCTGAACCTCTGGGCAGTGTGCTGAGATTTTTGGAAGTGGAACCCGGTCACGAGTGTAGACATTCACAAGTTCCCACTCGTAGTTGGACCCAATGTAAACAACCCAATCTCCATTTGTGCCCGCCCAAGCCTTTCCCTCAAGCGATGGCATCTTAACATCATACGTATCTTTATCAAGCAGCATCAATTGGCACAGGGCGAGGCCTCTGTCGTGCCGGCGCCAGTCATCAGGGTCACGGCGAAGAAGATAGGGGAGATCAAACCGCTCCTTGACTCTTGGGTTCTTTGTAATGATGTTATTAGTTGAGTCAAGAATGGGCTTGAACGAACCTGCCATGCTAGCCGAGGTGATGACGTCGCACTGATCAATGAGTTCCTCCACCACGTCATCTTTCAGATCGGGGCAAGAATAACGGGGTCGTTTCCTGCCTGTTCCCTCCATGGAGAAGACGATCGAACAACGGCAGAAGAAAGGGTGAAGGGCTGAAGGAAAATGGAGGAGGGAGAGGAAGAGCGTGCGACAGCAGTTCCAAATCGAGAGGGAAAGGCGAAGAGTTGGTGGACGGTTGCGAGTTTTCCACGGTTCACGAAGAGGCGCCCCGGCCTACACGTCCGTTCGGAAATACTCCTACTACTCGCTGTCGTCTCACTGATATGTTGGAACGGGACCACATGTCAATGAAACATGGTGTGTAATTTCTCATGCAAAATGCGATCTGGCCGCGTTGGCCTGAGGTGCCGCATTAGTTATCGACCTTTATTTTTTTAATGGCGTGCCGATCAGTTTTCAAGCACGACTAACTGGTACTGTATGCAGAGAAAATATAAACTACTCTACCACTACCCTACCTCCAGTACTAGTAGTATAAAAAAGATATATAGGCTGGAGCTTCAGCGCTTTCTTGCTAAGGGCTACCCACTTGCTTCTCACACTACCACCCTCTCTCCAGATCTAAAAAAGACGGCCCCTCTCTCCCTCCTCACCGGTGGTCACAGATCCGCCGGGGAAGAAAAGGACGTGCAACGTTCACGCACTCGTCATCGGCGAGCGAGGTCACGCACTGACGACAAGGCCGTCCTCTCAGACCTAGCGCCCACGCGGGATGGCCTCTGTCCCCAAGCTCACTGTCGTAGTGTGTGCGGAGCACGACGACCACGAGCGAAGCCACTTCCCGCCGACCCTCAGGTATGCTACCTCTTTTCGAGCCATAACCTTGTTCTGTTGCCCCATCTGCTACGTCGTTGCATGTGGATCTTTTTCCACTCCACCATCTTCCCAATTTGCTATCCTCTACTCTGCTGGCCACGCAGACGAAAACCATACTTTGCACTATTAAAGGAAATCCTACTTCATGCAGACTAATCCATGTCTGGGTTGAATAAGGAAAGGAAGGGAGACTGTACTGTCCAAGAGAGTAGGCATCGAACCCGCATCTAGGTTGAAAAGGGGAAAATCAGTAGCTAAGGAACGAGTCTCGTGTCTCTTGGTTGAAGAAGGGTAGAAAGGCATGACAACGCAATAGCGAATGACCAGGTTGATCGGTTCGTTGTCCTCGCATAGGAAAATGGTGGCTAAAGAGAAAAAAAATGGGACGTAATCCACATATGCTGCCTGGATATTTGTTTCTCTGGGCAACCATACCTCCCTCACCACTCTGCGTCCGTGGAGGTACATCGTACTGGTGCGCCCACTGTCCGAATGGGCCTCCCATGCTCTTATTACCACTTTTTTGCTATTAGTATAACGCCAGCAGTCAAGTCAAGCAATGCTACTGCTAAAGTGATGCCAGATTTAACTAATGCCGCTCTTAGTCTAATGCCACCCATAAATTTAAGCAATGTCATTTAATGTCACTGGATTATTTCAGGGTTAGCTGTTGATTGTGGATGTATTAAAGATTTTTCAGCTAAGGCATTCTAATGTTGTTGCACAGCCAGTATACCAACGATGAAACTTGTTACTACCTTCAGATTTTTAAACTGTTAATGCTTATAGATTACATACCTCACTTTCATGAGATAAGTTAATTTTTTTGTATAGTGTCACCAAAATGCCAAGGCGCTGATGTCATTTTATTTTGGTTAAACTGCACAGACAATAATGAAGACAAGAGGAAAGGTCAAGAGTGGGCACCTCCTCCTCCGGCTGTTCTCTTGAGGAGGTCTGTATGTTTGTCTCTAATGCCTGTCGACTACATACCTGGCATCATGATGTAATGTTAAGTCATTTCCTTTTGTACAGTGTCACTGAATTGTCAAGGCGGTGATGGCATTTTATTTTAGTAGAACTGCACAAAATTTGCTTAAAAGGAGAGGAAAAGTCAGGAATGGCTCACTTTTCCAGAAAAAACTATGTATGCCTTCCTGACATCACCCGTTGTTGCATTATTTATTCCTTCAAACAGGTGGTTAGAAACAGTCTTGCTACCTTTTCCCATTAAGAAATTGGAATGCTTATATTTGTGAGTCTATGCTTCAACTAGTGTCACTTTTAGATTAATCACACTTTCAATATCTATGCAAACAGGGATGCTCGATTTTAGTGGAACTGCACAAAAAGTCCAACTGGTTCAACATTAGGAGCATGTTTTTTTCCAAACCTTTATATCCAATTGGTGGCACTATGAGCTGTTCATTACGAATCAATTTCGGTTGTATCACTGCGAACATGGATATCCTTGGTATGATGAAGAATAGGCGCTATATTTCTGCTCTGAAGCAGCAAATCAATTCAGTATGAAATTGTCCAGGGCAAAACATAACTCTATCAGATTGTCCAGTGCAGAACATGACAGATGCTAAGCGGAAGATACATGTTTAAACCGAAAATACAAGGTGTGGTATATGTTTACTAGCTGCTTGATATTTGTGCAGAAAGAGATGTCTGCCCGTTGCTATTTGGCAAACAAACAAAGTGCCCGCAGTTTTGGTTGAACTGCACAAGATAATAGTATAGTCACTGCATGCAGTGCCATTTCAAAATAGACACAGAAAGATTGGATAGTCACTTCATGGACTGCAGAAAAGTAGTACTGTACTATTTATTGGCCAACACTAGGTGCTTCATTAATTTGGACTGATTATACAATGGGCATCATTTTGCCTAAGTTAAAGTTTGTATTCTGAAAATAGTCTCGCTGTGTGATCGAGAGAAGACGAAATCATATTGTAGTGGATGTTCCTCCATCATGTGTGGTTCATTCTCATGGTTCCAGCTATTGGTGAAACCACTTACGTTTGCAAGAGGAATTGTAGACTTCACAAACAAATTTTTCTTTCAGTCTGTACTGAATGTTGGCCAAGAGAAGCATCCATGTTAGTAGGAAGAATAGATGTTTTTTCTGGATCTTTGCTTTTGGAGCTACATATTTGTATATGATCTGTGAATCATTGAGATGCATTAACATGTTGATCTCATGTATGGGAATCGTACTAGTTAGTTTTAGTTGCGACGCAAGATCCGAAGTGGCTGATCTTTGCTTTTGGAGCTACATATTTGTATATGATCTGTGAATCATTGAGATGCATTAACAGTTACTGATCGATCACTAGCTAGCCTACAAATGCGCTCCTGGCAGTTTTATTTGCGACACAAGATGCGAAGTGGAAGTTTTTTGAATAAAAATGCCTACCTCTGAAGATACTGATAGGCTACACTATCGATCCTACACGGATAAAAATGCCTACCTCTGAAGAAACTGACAAGCTACACTATCGATCCTACGTGGATAAATAGCGGATCACACACGTACTACCTCCTTTCCGATTTGCAGGGCTCAATTCAAGAAACGACCTACTCGATCCTACACGAATAAATAGCGGATCACGCACGTACTAGTACCTCCTTTCCAGTTTGCAGGGCTTAATTCAAACCTCTCACCAACCAAGGTACTCCCTCCGTCTGGGATTTACTAGTCCCGTGAGCAAAGCAGCAAGACCAAGGAATGGCAATAATTAACGGCATGTAGAAGTTTAAGCCTAATTAATTCCAGCGATTTAAGTGGCTGCATGCGTGCCCTCAGCTGTGACTCGTTGCATGCTGCTTCGCGTACTGCCTGCGAGCGATTCTGAGTGCCTGCATGCAGTCGGCCGTAATTAAGGCAGCTAAATGATGCGAAGAAAGATACGCTTTAAATCCGTGGAATCATTATTGATAAGGAGGGAGATGATTCGAGTGCACTCGTTTGACCGCCATGCCGGCGTGCGACCCAGACGGGATGGGACGACACAGTCATAATATCAGTTTCTCTAGTTTTCCACAGCAAGCTGGCGCGCTAAGCCATTATGCACTGAATTCCGATGACCGTCGCGCTACCTTCCGCCTATAAGTACTGTTTCCGGCCTTCTCAGGTGCCACCGTGACCCAACTCACCATATCATCATAAGCCCCCACCGGCCCGACGTCGCTCGCCATGTCCGCCATGCCCCCGCCCGTCCGCGGTAGGCGACGCCGGAGGCGGTCACCGCCGGAACTAGTGTTCGGGTTTTCACCAGAAGGAAGACGAAGGGAGGAGGCATTCTATCTATCTTTAGATGGCAATGCGGAGATCGAGGAGTTGTTGAAGCACGACCGCACGGCGGAGGAGCAGGAGTTGTTGGAGAGTGACCGCCTGGCGGAGGAGCAGCGTATCGCCGATTTGCGCCGCCAGCGGGACATGGAGCAGCAGCGCACCGACGCTCTGAGTCGCGAGCAGAGCACCCGCAACTGGGCCGACTAAATGGAGGCCGGCGCCCGGCAAATAGCCCTGGAGGCTGTCGGGCACGCACGCGTTCGCGACGCCGATTTTTACTACCAGCTCGTCAAGTGGGTTTCTCACTTGGAAGCCGAAGCTTTGGTGGACCACGCCGGCATGGAAATGGCCAATGAGCGCGAGCAACGTGCCCTATCGCACCTCTGGCAAGTCTGAGGCGAGGCAGAGACGCCGGTGCCGGCGTTTAGCATGGATAGCAGATGGCGGCCGGCATCGTCTAGGTAGCTAAGAGTAAGTTAGTACTTGTACGCTACTAGAGTGTTAGTGGGAGTAGATAGTTAACTTGGCTATGATGGTTGTCAACATGGAAGTTCAGTACTCTATATGTGGATCAGACCTGTTACTTTGCTCTGAATGTTGAACTTTCCGTTTGAACGTATGGAATGGGCTGTTACTTTTTTAAATGGGTTGTATTTGTCCTCCATGGTTTAGAGGCTGACTTGTGGGCCTTGCAAGTTGACGCGTACACAATCAGGAGATGAATGTACGTGGAGAGGATGACAGCAGGGACCCGCCAAGGACATGGCAGTACGCAAGCAAGTGCCTCCTTATTTCAAGCCAATAAAAAATGGCTCCTCCTAGTGGATTTCTGGCATCTGGGTCCCATGCCATTGTCAACGTAGTCAATAAACGAGAGAATTGCACAACGAGCGGCTGACACCAAGGACCCAGCAGCTCACCCAGTTATTTTTGTTTTGGGTTAATTTGATAAATGCCACTCCAAATCTGGTGTATCCGAGAAATGCCACTGCAATTTCCAAACTTTGAAAAATACCATTTCATGCCATTTCTAGTGGCATTTTTCGAAGTGTGGAGTGGCGTTTTTCAAAGTTTGCAAACTGTAGTGGCATTTTTCAAAGTTTGCATAAATTGCAGTGGCATTTTTCAAAGTTTGGAAATTGAAGTGGCATTTTTATGAATCGCCATAATTGGAGTGGCATTTATCTAATTTGTTTTTGAGACGGAAGCAGGGTGTCAACTAGGCTGTGCGGGACACTCTGGCCTGTCTAGACAGCCTTTTCTTTTATGTTTACCACACACCAGCCCAGTAGTTTTTTTTTCTTTCTAAAAATGGCTAGCCCAGTTCTTTTGTGATTTGTCAAGTAAGTCGCTTTATCAGGCCTGTTGGGCTGCAAATCTTTGAAGACAAGGAGAGCTTCATTCGGCTGGCCGAGAAAATGGCCTATCAGTAATGAGAAATGGGATGTACATTTTTAAAACACATCAAACCAGCAATTATTTTAAAATATCTTTTTTCATTTCGAGATTTTAAATTGCATTGATTTTTATGTGTGGACAATTTATTGGATTTTATATTGACATACATTTATTTTTAAAATCAGTCTGAATGTGACTCGAAATTTCGAGATTAAAAACAGTTCAGACCGCACCGACATATGCAAAATTTCGTATATTTTTTTAACTGTGGCCACAATATGGGGTGTAATGCTAACATAAAGAATATGGGCTCCAAAAAACCCGTAAGAATTACAAATGGGCTGTAAATTATTTGAAATAATGGCAGATGGGCTATATGCTGTTTTCCATAGATTTGAGGCTTTCCACATATGGCCTGTATACTGTTGGATGTCCATCCAACGGCCGTCGTGCTTCTTCAATCTCTGCTCTTCCTGCTCTAGCCGCTCAAACAAGCGCCGGCGGGACTGCCTACTCCCTCCTCCACGCGGCCGGCTGTGCTGCCGCGCAGGCCTCACCGCCCCACCGTACTCCCATCACTGGCCTAGCCATCCCTCTACTCACCCACAACTGCTGTTATTCTCCGGCGACGGTATACGAACCAGTAAACCCTCGTACAGTCGTACTCCCCTCCGCGTGGGAAACAAAAACAACGGCCGAGTCTTCCCTGCCTCCGTGTCATTCCCTTCCTAGGCCTCGCCATCGTCCACCGCCCTGGTGCTCTCGGCGTGGCGTGGTCAGCGTGGTCAACGACCAACATGCATCTGAAGTGGACTATACGTGGAGAGGCTGACAGCTGGGTCCATGGCCGCACGCAAGGAAATGCCTCCTTATTAGGCGCAAAATAATGATTTCCTCCACCTTACATCTGAGACCCACCGAAACGGCCTCTGTATTTCACAAAAAAAATGTTACCGCCACTGACAGCTGGGACCCACCAGCTATATCTTCGCACACAAGGAAGTGCCTCCTTATTACGCACAAAAAATGAATACTCCCCCTGCTAGCTGGGACCCAGTATAGTGGGCCTACTAAGTTGATGGGGATGAAGGACTTTGTCAACTTAGTCAATATGCACGATTCTAGCTCGACTGACCGTACGATGTCCATCCAACGGCCGTAGTCCTTCTTCAACCTCTGGTCTTCTTGCTCCAGCCGCCCAAAGCAGCGCCAGTCGTGCCGCCTGCTCCTGCCTCCCGTGGCCGGTTGTGCTGCCGCGGAGGCCTCACCATCCCAATACTATTCCCACCGCTGGCCAGGCCATCCCTCCATTCCACTCACCCACACCCCCTGTTATTCTACGGCGATGGCAGCGCAGCCGAACCAGTGAACCCTCGTACTCCTCTCCGCATGGGCATCCACTGCCGCGTCATCCCCGGCTCCGCGTCGTCCCCTTCCTAGGCCTCGCCATCGTCCACCGCCGTGGTGTTGTCGGCGCGGCATGGTTAATGTGGTCAACGACCGAATTCCATCGGAAGAATACTGTACGTGGAGAGGCTAACAGCTGGGTCCACGGCAGCCGCAAGGAAGTGCCTCCTTATTACGCGGAAAATAATTATTCCTCCACCTGACAGTAGGGACCCACCGGATGCCCACTAGTATATCGCGAAAAAAACGTTTGCCCTTGACTGCTGGGACCCACCCGACGAGTCACCGTATTTCACAAAAAAAACGTTCCCCCTGCTGTCAGCTCGGACCCACCGGAAGTGCCTCCTTATTACGCACAAAAAATGAATACCCCCCTGCTAGCTGGGACCCAGCTTGGTGGGAGGCTGACTTGTGGGCCTACTAAGTTGACGGGGATGGAGGGCTTGGTCAACTTAGTCAATATGCACGACTCTGGCTCTAGTGACCGTACGATGTCCATCCAACGGCCGTAGTGCTTCTTCAACCTCTAGTCTTCTTGCTCCAGCCGCCCAAACCAGCGCAGGTCGTGCCCCGTGCTCCTGCCTCCCGTGGTCGGTTGCGATGCGGCGGAGGCCTCACCGCCCCCTACTACTCCCACCGCTGGCCAGGACATCCCTATACTCACCAACACCCCCTGTTATTCTGCGGTGATGGCAGCCTCACACCGCAGCGAACCAGTGAACCCTCGTACTCCTCTACGCGTGGGCATCCACTGTCGCGTCTTCCCCGGCTCCGCGTCGTCCCCTCCTAGGCCTCGCCGTCGTCCACCGCCCTGGTGCTCTCGGCGCGGCATGGTCAACATGGTCAAATAACGGCTTTCATCGGAAGTGGACTATATGTGGAGAGGCTGACAGCTGGGTCCACGCCCGCAGCAAAGAAGTGCCTCCTTATTACGTGCAAAATAATTATTCCTCCACCTGACAGTGGGGACGCACCGGACGGGCCACCGTATTTCGCGAAAAAAACGTTTGCCCCTGACTACTGGGACCCACCAGCTACATCTTCACACGCAAGGAAGTGCCAGACAGTCGGGATCCACCTGGTCGAAGCGTACGTAGCGTTGTCATTCTGGTCGCGAACGTGTACGTACATATATACTAGTGGATGTAGAGGGGCACACGTGTTGTAGTAGAGGCGCGGACATAGCATGTACATGTACGTACAGCGGCCAGGGTGCAAGAAAGAAAATACGGCCACGTATGTTTACATACGGGCGGTGTCTCGAACGCCTACTCGCGCATACGTATGGCCAGGGCTCGTGTACATGGCTGGGTCGGAACGGAGAAACAACGTCATCGTCATGTTCATGGGGAGGCAACGGAATGCGTCGTGTTCATGGGGAGGCGACGGAATGCGTCGTGTTCATCGGGAGGGCTTGGACGGAACAAGCGATGGAAACGAGGCCTAGTGTACCGCAGAACGGAGGAAACGGCCTTATGTTCGACCGGCCACATTCGAAACGGGATCCTGTTCATCGGGAGGGGTCTGGCATACCGCAAAATGGAGCAAACAGACCTCCTACGGTCGAAACGGGGTCCTGTTCATCGGGAGGGGTGTGGCGTACCGCAAAACGGAGGAAACGGACTTGTGTTGGAGCGCTACGGTCGAAACGGGGGTCCTGTTCATCGGGAGGGGTGTGGCGTACCGCAAAACGGGACTCCACGGGATATTGTTCATCTCCACCATCGACCCCCTCCAGCCTCCACGGGCTACTGTTCATCCAGCGTCGACCTCCTCCAGCCTCCACATGCGACTGTTCATCCACGGGCTCTTGTTCATCCAGCCTCCACCGCACGCTACTCCACCGGCTACTGCTCAACCAGCCCTCTCCACGAGCTCCTGTTCAACCACCCCTCCACGGGCTACTATTCATCCTACCCTCCACGGGGTGGTCCTGTTCATCCAGCCCTCCATGGGGTCCTATTCATCCAGCCCCAACCGGCTCGATCGATCGGGGTCCTATTCATCCAGAGGCAACACCACGGGGTCTTGTTCATCCAACCCCACTGGGAACTGTTCATCCAAACCCCCCCGCAACGCTCACTGTTCATCGAGAAGCAGCATTGATCGGCTTCAGTTAGCAGCAATAGCGAAGGAATCACTCGATCGGGTTCAGTTAACATCCATTGATCGATCACTCGGGTTCAGTAACGCATAGCCTGCAGTGCAATCGCTCGGGTTCAGTTAGAGCCCAACGCCTCGCTCGGGTTCAATTAGAGACAAATTTAGACCTTGTATTGTTGATTCCAAAGTAACTGTTCACACAGACCATGCTGCTATTAAATATCTTATGGAAAAGAAAGATGCTAAACTTAAACTTATTCGATGGGTTCTATTATTACAAGGATTTGATTTATATATCATTGATAGAAAAGGAGCTGAGAACCTAGTAGCTGGTAATTTATCTAGGCTTGAAAATGTGTTTGATGACCCACTACCTATTGATGATAGTTTTCTTGATGAGCAGTTAGCTACAATAAATGTTGCTCATAGTACTCCTTGGTATGCTGATTATGCTAATTACATTGTTGCTAAATATTTACCACCTAGCTTTACATACCAACAAAAGAAAAAATTCTTCTATGATTTAAGACATTACTTTTGGGATGACCCACATCTTTATAAAGAAGGAGTAGATGGTATTATTAGACGTTGTGTACATGAGCATGAACATGGACAAATCCTACGGAAATGTTACTCCGAAGCTTATGGATTTGGGCATGAGCACTTTTTCCCTCTAGCAGAGCTTGGGTAGGAGCACTTTTGCCCTCCAGCGGAGCGATTCTGTCAGGGGAACTTCCCTCCCGGGGGGGGGAAATCATTGTCATCATCATCACCAACAACTCACCCATCTTGGGGAGGGCAATCTCCATCAACATCTTCAACACCACCATCTCCTCTCAAACCCTAATTCATCTCTTGTGTTCAATCTTATTACCGCAACTATAGATTGGTCCTTGTGGGTGACTAGTAGTGTTGATTACATCTTGTACTTGATTACTATATGGTTTATTTGGTGGAATATTATATGTTCAGATCCAATATGCTATTTAATACCCCTCTGATCATGAGCGTGTTTATCATTTGTGAGTAGTTACTTTTGTTCTTGAGGTCACGGGGGAAATCATGTTGCAAGTAATCATGTGAACTTGATATGTGTTCGAGAATTGGATAGTATGTATGTTGTGATTCTCTTAGTGTTGTCATGTGAACGACGACTACATGACACTTCACCACATTTTGGCCTAAGGGAATGCATTGTGGAGTAGCAATTAGATGATGGGTTGCGAGAGTGACAGAAGCTTAAACCCAAGTTTATGCGCTATTCCATAAGGGACCGATTGGATCCAAAAGTTTAATGCTATGGTTAGAATTTATTCTTAATACTTTTCTCATAGTTGCGGATGCTTGCGGGAGGGTTAATCATAAGTAGGAGGTTTGTTCAAGTAAGAACATCACCTAAGGACCGGTCCACCGACATATCAAATTGTCAAAGTACTGAACACTAATTAAACCAACATGATGAAAGTGACTAGATGAAATTCTTGTGTACCCTCCAGAACGCTTTGCTTATCATAAGAGATCATTTTGGCATGTCCTTTGCCTCAAAAGGATTGGGCTTCCTTGCTGCACTTTTGTTACTACTGTCATTACTTGCTCGTTACAAATTACCTTATTATCAAACTACTCGGCTACTTACAATTTCAGCACTTCCAGACATTACCTTGCTGAAAACCACTTGTCATTTCCTTCTACTCCTCGTTGGGTTCGGCATTTTTACTTATTGAAAAGAGATACAATTGATCCCCTATACTTGTGGGTCATCAGGCAACCAATGACATGACGCTGAGCGGTGCATTTAATGCACCCTGTCAGCCTACAGAGTTAGGTATGATAGCATTGTTTGTTATGTTATCAGTGCAGAGCATAATGACTACTTTCCCATTGTGGTAGCCCCTTAATCTATAAAAGGAGGCCCATGGCGACCGTAGAAAGGGTTAGAAGGTTGGATAATAAACACGCCCATATGCGCGTAGTCACTTCCGCCCCTGCCGAGCAAGTGTACTACGCTCCACCACCACTCTTCCACCATCAGTCCACCAAAGCAGGTGTAGGGTTTTACGCCTCACGGTGGCCCAAACCTGGGTAAAATTGTCTGCGTGATCTCTGTCGTGCTCCCCCACGCTCGTTTGCTCTTTGTGCAATGCAACGTCCCCCTGTCGAACCAGCAAGGGGCCCTCTAGTCCCACAGGTGGCTGTGGTTTCCCACGACAGCTGTGGTGTCATTTAAACACGGAGCAATCAAGTGCACCGGGAAGCAGGTCAGGCGGAGCTCTCTCGGCCGGCATGCCTCTTCAATGATGGTGCCAGTGAGAGGTCGCGCCCGCTCTGGCCGGGCATGAATGCAGCACTGACTGTTTAGGGCGGGAAGCATGCTTGCTTGTATCTGCGTTGGTATTTCCCCGAAGAGGAGAGGACGATGCAGCATAGCAACGGTAAGTATTTCCCTCAGTTATGAAACCAATGTTATCAATCACGTAGAAGAACCAAGCAACAATATGTAAACAATTCTTCTTCGAATCATATTGGCAAAATCATGGGCTAAATAGGTCAAGACAACAAACACTGCCACTGCTCTCTGTCGCAAACTGAAGAATCTTCCACGTGATCGCAAATGGTGGAGCAAAGGGATATCCAAACTCGCAGTGGCTATTGAGAACTCCAACAGAGCCCTCAATGAATTTGATGAACTGGAAAATAAAAGAACCTTATTGATACCTGAAAGTAACTTCAGAATTTTTTTGAAAGCTCATATCCTACGGCTCTGAGAATATTAGCAGATATATTGGAAGAAAAGATGCACGGTAAGGTGGGTCAAATTTGGTGATGAAAATTCGAAGTTCTTTCAAGCTTTGGCCTCAGAAAGATACAAGAGGAATAACATTGCCTCTCTCAGTACCACAGATCGGGTTACCATCGAAGATGTAAGTACATCTAGTGCCACCCCTAGTTGGTTTTGGAGTATTAACGACAAACCTAGTTGAGGGACTAATGCGTTTGTGAGAATTGCAGGATAACACAGGTAGAAGTCCCTCATTGATTCGGTTTTACTACCAGTGATGACCCCTAAAAATGTATGAAGACATTGAAGAGAAAGGTGGTATATGAAGATATTCACATTGAAGACTATGACAAAAGAAGACACGTTATGAAGCCTATGGAGCTCGAAGACTTAGATCTTTCGTAGTTCTTTTTCTTTTGTGTTGAGTCATAGGAACCAACGTACTGTTAAGTGGGGTCCAGGAGAACCAGTCAGAATGACTGGTTTGATGCCTAAACCAAAACCTATGTCTTCGAGTGAAGACAATGAGAGCGAATCTTGTGCAGAGCCGGACAAGTCAGCTTTGCTTGTAGCCCAAGTAAAGTTGCCATGAGAGTTTGAAATCTGACCGTTCAGACACGTGTCAGTTCCTTAGTGACCCAGGGTCATTTCGGACAAATCAGGTCGGGTTGCCAAGTGGCTATGAATAGCCCACCCCCTACAACCATAAACTGTTGGCTGCTCAGATTTCAATGCACGGCTTTTGTCGTTTGAGAGCAACCCACCTCGAAGCCTTTGAGAGAAAATTCCTAGCGAGGAGAAAAGCCCTAACCACCCAGAGCCAGAGTAAATTGGGCATCACTTAAGTCTTCTTGTCTGTGTGATCTGAAGACTTATTACACTTGAGGATTGTGAATCCTCCAGACGGTTAGGCGTTGCGTTCAGAGCATCCAAGAGACATTGTGGATTGCCAGTGAACGAAGTTTGTGAAGGTTTGGGAGTCTACCTTGAAGACTTACCAGAGTGATTGGACGAGGACTAAGTGACCTTAGCTCAAGGACAATACGGTGAGGACTTGATGTCCTGAACTGTGTGTTCAGGACTGGGTGTCCGGGACTATGTGTCCTAAGGTTTAAATACCTAGCCGGTCCAACCAGACGTACAGTTGTCACAGCAACTGGAACTGTTCCAACATATCATTGTCTTCAACCAGTCACTGGTTTCATCTTCACTTCCTTTTCTTACTGTTACTCATTGTGAAGACATTGCATGCTTGCTTTATCTTTTGTCTTCACAACATGAATGTATGATCTGTTTGGCTTCATAACTTCTTCCTACCTGATCCTTATTACACTGCAGCTATTTGTCGTTGTGCTTTCACTCTATTGAATACTTGACCATGGCTGGCCTAGTGTAATCTAACTTCCGCTGCATAGTAATAGGCATAATCTTCGCTGTTTGTCTTCATAATTCCCATGTTTTGAAGACTTTCATAAAAATCGCCTATTCACCCCCCCTCTAGTCGGTATAACGCACTTTCAATTGGTATCAGAGCAAGGTGCTCCCTTGTTCTGTGTGATTCGGTTTAACTACCTGGAGTTTTAGCTATGTCGACTGCAGGGATAATCAAAGTCTCCGCTGTGTGCCCCGTCTTCGAAGGAACTGAATATCCCTACTGGAAGAATAAGATGCACATGCATCTTGAAGCCATTGACGTCGACCTATGGTATGTCGTCGAGAATGGCGTTCCCAAGGCTGGAGAAGGTGTCACTGCTGCTGATGTCAAGAAGTTCACTCAACTGGACTCTACTGCCAAAAATATCATCTGTGGTCATCTAACAAAAGGACAGTATGGCCGTGTGAGTGCCTTGAAGACATCCAAGCTGGTCTGGGACTGGCTCTCCAAGGTTAATGAAGGCATCTCAACCCAGAGAGATCAAAGAATCAGTGTTCTTCGCAACCTCTTCAACCGCTTCAAGCGAAATGACAATGAGAATGTCCAGCACACATTTGACCGACTCACTGACATCACAAATGAGCTTCAAGCCCTCGGCGCCACTGAGATCACCAAACATGAAATCGTCAAGACGCTGCTGAGATCACTTGATAGTTCGTTTGACATCCTAGCCTTGATGATTCAAGAATGTCCTGATTTCAAGACACTCGATCCATCTGACATACTTGAGAGGCTCAACACACATGAGTTTCAGCTTTCTGAGAAAAGAGATATCTACGGTCCAAACTATGGGCGAACTCGTGCCTTGAAGGCAAAAGCTGTTTCCTCATCTGAAGAAGAATCTGACAGCAGTTCTGATGATCCTAAAGACATTGGAAGGGAACTTGCAATGCTCGTGAAGAAGTTCCAAAAATTCACCAAGAAGAAAGGCTTCAGAAAGTCTTCACGATCAAGCTCAAGGAATGATGAAGCTTCTGCTCATGACTACAAGAAGAAAACATGTCACAAGTGCAAGAAAACTGGACACTTCATCTCTAAGTGTCCACAGTGGGACAATGAGAACAGAAGGAAGAAGAAGAGCAAGGAATATGATTCTGACGACAAAAAGAAGAAGAAATACTCAAAGTCTTCTTCCAAGTCTTCCTCAAAGTCTTCATCACACAAGAAGAGCTCATCTGGCAAGGCACGTGCGTTTGTTGGCAAGGAAATGGATTCAGAGGAGGAGTCTGCTTCTGAGGAGGCAGAGGTGGAGTCTGAGGAGGAGTCTGATTCTGGCATTGCGAGTCTGGCTACAGCATACGTCGCCAAGTCCATCTTCAACACTAAAGACAATGACTTCATCACCAACACCGATGCAAATGACAAGAATGACTCCACTCCTACCTACTACTTCATGGCACGCGGTGCCAAGGTAAACACATGCACTACTCGCTATCAAACATCTAGTGACAATGACTCTAACTGTGATTCAAAACCCAGCTACAAAACACTTGCTAAAATTGCAACTGAACAACAGAAAGCTATGGAACATATTCAAAAACTATTAGACAGAAGCGATGATCTGTTGGGTGCTGAAATGACTCGATCTGAATCCTTAATTGAAGACATAAAAAATCTTCATGTTAAGTATCAGGAACTTGAAGATCGTCTTGATACTCTCTCAACAACTCATGAGAAGCTTTCCTATGATTATCTTCAAAGGAAGCAAGAACTTGAGAAATTGAGAGCGGCTCATGGAGATCTTCAAAAGGAAAACGAGTCACTTCGCGCCGAGCAGATCAGTTCCGCTCAGGAAGGATTTGAACCACCATGTCTTAAATGCATTGAGCGTGATAATGCTACTTCTGTTGCTGAATGTTCCACTGCTACTGCTGTTCCAATATCTTCAACTGTTGATGTGGTAACTAACCCCTCTGCTGAGGATACCACTGCTATTGCTGATGAGAATGCTAGGTTGAAGACATTGCTTGAAACAGGGATGTACAAAAGTCTTAAAGGACATCAGACATTATGTGATGTCCTCAAGAAGCAGATTCTGAACCGAAACCCTAGGAAAGAGGGTGTTGGGTTCATGAGGAAAATAAATGCAGATGGCTCTTACTGGAAACCTGAGCAGTACCCCAAAACCACATGGGTTGCTGCAAAGGAACTTTCAGCAGATCCATCCAATTTATCTGGCTTCACTTGTGCTAACCCCATTATCACTGATGAATCCTTTGATGCAAACTATAAACTATTTAAGAATCAGAATGGTGAAGTGTTTGCTAGGTACATTGGTACTAACTGCAGGAATGGACTGCCTATGAAGAAGATCTAGGTTCCGAAAAAGTGTCTGGATAAACCTCCTGTGAATGTCTTCATGACACCTCACTTGAAGAAGACAAACCTCAGACCAAAGGCTTCATACGGTCCAATGGCTTCATACAAACAGAGGACTCACCTGAGTCACACTAACGCAAATGTTTTGCAGGGAAACCATACTCAGGCATATGAATATGAGAGCGGTTCATCGAATCGTCATGTTCATATGACAAAAAATTATTCTCCTTATTCCTATGAGTATTATTGTCCACCTGCCAGACTGTTTGCTAAGGCTTCAAAGCCAAAATTCTAAGATGCTGCACTTAGACTTATTGCTTCTAAGCCACCCTTGATGATGTGGGTGGTTAAGAAAGCTTAACTCTCTTTTGCAGGGAAAGGTCTCTAGCAGAAAAACAAAATCTTCTGACGCTATTGCTGGGGACCTTAAAAATCTTGTAGGGCGCAAGATAAAATGCCCGAATGGCATCATTATGTACCTCGTTCCTGAATCGCATGCTACTCTCCCTATTAGTCCTAATCTGGATCTAAGTTTTCATAACCCACTGGTTCGTCAAATGTTTTTGCTTCACAATTCTCTTCGTGAAGCCTATCCCCCTAACTGCACTGTAGGGTACGACACCAGCGACTTCAAAGTCTTCAGAATGGATTATTGACAGTGGGTGTACAAATCACATGACTGGCAAAAGAAGCCTTCTTATGGACTCAACCTTATGTCCATCCGACAAGAGCCACATCACATTTGCTGACACTGGTAAAAGTAAGGTATTGGGTCTAGGTAGAGTTGCAATCTCAAAGGATCAACACATGGATAAAGTCATGCTTGTTGAATCCCTTGGCTTCAACTTAATGTCTGTCTCAATGCTTTGCGATTTGAACATGATCGTAATGTTTGGAAAATATCGTTGCCTAGTACTAATGGAATCTGACAAGTCTCTAGTGTTTGACTGGTATCGAAAAGATGATCTGTACGTGGTAGATTTCTCAGCAGGGCCACAACTTGCAGTATGTCTTCTTGCAAAAGCTTCAGAATGCTGGCTTTGGCATCGGAGGCTTGGGCATGCTGGCATGAGTAACCTCCACACTCTTGCGAAGAAGAAGCATGTCATAGGCATCGAGGGCGTCAAGTTCAAGAAATATCACTTATGCGGTGCCTGTGAAGCAGGGAAGATGACAAGGGCAAAACATCCTTCAAAGACAATCATGACTACTACACAACCCTTCGAACTGCTCCACATGGATCTTTTCGGTCCCACTCACTACTCAACTTTTACTACTTCTGCTTGCCTCTATGGCTTCGTCATTGTTGATGATTACTCTAGATATACTTGGGTGCACATAATCCTTTACAAGACTGAAGTGCAGGATGTCTTCAGACGCTTCGCCAATCGAGCTATGAACAATTTTGGCGCCAAGATAAAGCACATCAGAAGTGACAATGGCACTGAATTCAAGAACACTGGCCTTGATACATATCTTGATACCATGGGCATCACACATGAATTCTCAGCTCCGTACACGCCACAGCAGAATGGCGTCGTCGAGCGCAAGAACAGAACACTCATTGAGATGGCCAGAACTATGCTAGATGAATACAAGACTCCAAGAAAATTCTGGACTGAAGCCATTGACACTGCATGCCATACAATCAGTCGTGTTTATCTTCACAAGCTTCTGAACAAGACATCTTATGAACTCCTAACTGGCAAGAAGCCAAATGTCAGTTACTTCAGAGTATTTGGCGCAAGGTGGTGGATCAAGGACCCACACCACACCTCAAAGTTTGCACCAAAAGCACATGAGGGCTTTATGCTTGGGTATGGAAAAGATTCGCACTCCTACAGAGTCTTTAATCTCTTTCATTACAAAGTGGTTGAAACAGTGGATATGCGGTTCGATGAGACAAATGGTTCACAAAGAGAGCAACTGCCAAATGTGCTAGATGAAATTCCAGCTAGTGAATCAATCAAGCTAATGGGAACTGGAGAGATTATACCTTCTGAAGCTCATCCTGAAGAAGAACTTATCATCTCAGCACCTGATCAACATGAAGACAATGCTCAGCCTGAAGACATTCCTCCCAACAACAACACAGATCAGCAAGAGCCAAGTCTTCGCCCCGTACATCCTCGTGTTGCCAATGAAGTGCAGATTGACAGAATAATTGACAGCATCAATGCACCTGGTCCACTCACTCGTTCAAGGGCAACTCAGCTAACAAATTTCTGTGGGCACTTTGCATTCGTATCAATATCAGAACCCAAGAAAGTTGAAGAAGCCTTCATGGAACCTGAATGGACTCAAGCTATGCAAGAAGAGCTTCAACAGTTTGAACTGAATAATGTATGGGAACTGGTCAAGCGTCCTGTTCCACGGAAGCACAACATAATAGGCACCAAATGGATATACCGCAACAAGCAAGATGAGCATGGTCAAGTTGTCAGAAACAAAGCTCGTCTCGTTGCTCAAGGATATACTCAAGTGGAGGGCATTGACTTCGATGAAACATTTGCTCCCATGGCTAGGCTTGAAGCCATACGCATTCTGCTGGCCTATGCAAATCATCATAACATACTTCTATATCAAATGGATGTGAAAAGTTCCTTTCTCAATGGCAAGATTGAAGAAGAAGTGTATGTTGCACAACCGCCTGGCTTTGAAAATCCAAAACATCATGACATGGTGTACAAGCTCAACAAGGCATTGTATGGCCTCAAACAAGCCCCTAGGGCCTGGTATGACACACTCAAATACTTCCTGAAGAGCAAAGGAATCATACCTGGTTCCCTGGATCCCACTCTTTTCACGAAGACATATGATGGTGAACTGTTTGTGTGCCAAATATATGTGGATGACATTATCTTCGGCTGCACCAATCAGAAGTACAGTGAAGAGTTTGGATATATGATGCAAGAGCAATATCAGATGTCCATGATGGGGGAGCTGAAGTTCTTCCTTGGTCTTCAAATACGACAACAACGCAATGGCATCTTCATATCTCAAGAAAAGTATCTCAAAGATTGCCTGAAGAAGTTCGGTATGCAAGACTGCAAAGGCTTCACAACACCAATGCCAGCCAAACATCATCTAGGTCCTGACGACAATGGTAAAGAGTTTGATCAAAAGGTATACCGCTCCATGATTGGTTCTTTGCTTTATTTATGTGCATCTAGGCCAGATATTATGCTTAGTGTTTGCATGTGTGCTCGATTTCAATCGGCGCCAAAGGAGTCGCATCACTTAGCTGTGAAGCGAATTCTTTGATATTTTGCTCACACCCCAACTCTAGGATTATGGTATCCAAAGGGCTCAGAGTTTGATTTGGTTGGATTTTCGGATGCTGATTATGCTGGTGACAAAGTTGATCCAAGTCTACATTAGGCACATGTCACTTTCTGGGACGCTCACTTGTATGTTGGTCTTCAAAGAAGCAGAACTGTGTATCTCTCTCCACTGCTGAATCTGAATACATTGCTGCTGGATCTTGCTGCGCTTAGCTTCTGTGGATGAAGCAAACACTCAAGGACTATGGCATTCATCTGAAGCAAGTGCCACTATACTGCGACAACGAAAGCGCCATCAAGATTGCCAACAACCCAGTTCAGCACTCGAAGACAAAGCACATTGAAATTCGTCATCACTTTCTCAGAGATCATGTTGTGAAGGAAGAAATTGATATCATACACGTCAACACTGAAGAGCAATTGGCATATATCTTCACCAAGCCCTTGGATGAGAAGAGGTTTTGCAAGTTACGGTGTGAGCTAAATATCTTGGAATCCTCAAATGTCCTGTGATCAGGCACACTTCCTAACACTTATGCATATTGATGACTTAGATGTGCAACACACAAAGTAAAGTATATCTTCAATCAATGAAGACTTACATTCTAAGTGTGAATACATTGATGTGGAATTTGACTTCGGAGCGCCACGATAATTGTGCGTCGTGTCTAGGTCTAATACTTCCTATACGGTGGGCAACGCCACCACCAAACGTTCCATTTTGAAGTGTTTCACTCATCGCGTTACCTTGCAATATCTTCACATTTGGTTTGGCTTCGAACTCAACATGTCTTCATGATTATCTTCACTACGTTGATTATATGGCTATATATACATACTAGTTTTCTGTCCTCCACAGCATTCACTTATAGCTATGTCTTCTTGGTTGAATCTTTTGAACTAAGTGAATGTGATCGGACCCTAATCTCTCTATGCTTTCTATCTCAAATTCTATCTCTCCAAGTCATATGCATTCTATTGAAACTGTCGAATGTCTTCACTGTGTCCTTGTCAGCTGAAGATATAGAGACAACCATAAAGTCCGTTTTTAATGCTCATTCCTCCACATAAAATCCGGAGAAGCAGGAACGACCGCCCGACAATCCAGGCGTGCGTGGGACGTGGAACAAACCCAAAACTTCCGCAAACTGGCCACGCGTTCCTCAGATGCGAATCGCCAGGGGCACCTGTGTAATAGCACAGTGCCGCCCCTGAGCCTATAAATTCACACTTACCACAGTCATTATCTCCTTCCACCCTTGCAAGAACCCTAGCACCACCGCTAGCACTCGACGACGCCGGCGACGAAGCGCTTCGCTGCCGCGACTTCTCCGACGCCGTCTTCACGCCGATCGCGGACATCGTCCTCTCCGCAGTCTCTGTAGGTGTTTTCCGTCGCCAAGTTAGGGCACGGAGGACTGAACTGCTCGGCATCATCTCCCACTTCCCTCTAGCAGTTCCAGTGTGGTAAATAAAACTTCTTTTTACAGCCCCTTTGATCTTATGGTTCTGTCACTTTCTACGATAAGAAGTTTCTCTTCACACAAGTTAGATCTCTCGCTGCATCTCATAACATGCCTAGTATATTCACTTGTGCTTCATAAAGTAGTTAGATTCCTCACTTGTACTGATCTGTGGGTTCGTACAAATCTGGAACCAACTTCTTATCTATGAGTGAATGTCTTCGCACGATGAGGTCAATGTCTTCTAAACTGATTAATCTTCAAAACCTTCTGAGAATGCATATGACCTCTTCCCCTTCCCTCGCACCTTAATGCTGTCACAGGTACATGTCCATGGGAGAATCCTTCGGTTCTCATAGTCTGCATTCATTTGCAGAATTCCTATAGCATCACATAAACTCTCCTGAAGCCAGCTCCTGTTGGTCAAGCAAAAGAAAGCCTTTGAAGCCTTTGAAAGCTTTGAAGCCTTTCAAGTTAAAATTTATGGCTTCAGAAGCAGCAGCAAGGAAGGGGGGCAGACAGACACATGAAGAGACTTCCAAAGATCTGCCTGAAGACTTGGCAGAAATGTATAAAACAGATCCTGAAGAGAGCTATGGGCATCGCAAGACCCGAATCCAATGGATTCGACGCTATTGGGCAGAACAATGGTTCAAATACCGCTTCATCACCCAGGAGTATGCTGAAAAGAGTGCCATCAAGAGACCATGGGGGGATATCTTATACAAGAACCTTGTACCCAGGACCAGAGATGAAGCCATTGCTCAAGGCTTCTACCCATGCATGGTCCGAGGACCACAGCCTGATGATGCACATCTGTCGTCACTTCTCTGGTGTCGTGATGACAATCTATTCAAGCGCAACTACCAGTTTGCCCAACAGTCAGCGAAGCAGGACAAGAAGAAATATGGGTTAGACTTCAACCCTGGCCCCTCCGCACCAAGGGCAGATGGCACACGCTACGCAGAACCCAATATCATCGGTCCGTTTGCCAACCTTGAGGGCCTCATCACCCACATCTTAGTCCAAAGGGCTGCCGTGAATGACCCTCCAGCTGACTCAGAGTCTGATGAAGCTCCTGCTGAACCGAAGCAAAAGCAGTCAAAGAAGTCAAAAGCTTCAAAGCCGGCCCCTTCATCAAAAGTCTCAAGGGCGAAGCCATTGGCAACTGCACCTCCTGAAGCCAGTGTGCAGTCTGAAGACGTATCCCGTGTCTCCAAGCCCCAGAAGGACAAAGTGCCTCAGCCACACACCGGCAAAGAGCTCACAGCTGCTGCCATTCTGCGCAGCGAAGCCATAGATCTATCAAGTGATGAAGATCTTGGAGATGACGCTCTAGAGCAGCTCATCAAAAGCAAAGAAGAAGCTGAAATTTTCAACAGTTTGCCTCTCTTTGATGTCGCCATCATCCACAGCTTCATCGACGAATGGTTTGACACACCAGACATAAGCTTCAATGGTCTGCAGCTGCCCGTTGGCCTCAGCGTCGCCTTCCAAGGCGCAATTGCTTCAGAACTTGCCATTGCCCAGAGCATTGTTGAACTGAAGCAGAAAATTGATCATGAGAAGGCTCCGTTCAAGAAGCACATGGCCAGGCTCAGCGTGCAGGAAGTGAAGAGCTTCAAAACCATGTTGCATGAGCTCAAGGAAAATTTTCTGAAAAAGCGTGCAGAAGCTCAGGGCTCACGTGAGCGGATGAAGTCTTTGGCAGAAAGATGTGTACAGGCCTACAACGAGGCTGAAAAGCGCAAGGCACTTGGGCGTCCAGGCATCGACCCCAAGATGGCCGCGAAGAAGAAGAAGAAGCCTGCTATGGCTGAACCAGAGGCACCTAGGCAAGAAGTGGTTCAAATTGTCTTCCCAACTGCCATGACTGGCTCGAATCCAAAGAGCCGGTCAACAGCTTCAGAGGTTAAGAAGACAAGAACTGCAGAGGTTGAAGCCAGAAAAAGGAAGAGCTCTGAAGCCTCTCCTACTGCCCCCAGCAAGAAGAAGCGCAAGGTCAAGAAATCTCGGGCTGCTCCCACAGAGCCCTTGATGGTTGAACCAATCTCTATGGCTCACCCCAATGTAGAACGCCAATTGACAGTTCATGAGCCTGCTTCCACAGAGGCTCCTGAAGCTGAAGCCATACCAGCAGCCGACCCAATTGCTGCTGAAGACATTGGTCATCAGGACAATGTACAAGATGATGCAGCCCTTCCTCAGATTGAAACAAGCGAACTCATCAGCATTGGTCGTCCTCTGACACCAATTGCACAAGATGCATCATGGGCGGATCGCCCTCAAGAGGAAGAGGACTTTGAGGCCCAGCCCGCTCCAACACCACAGGCGTCGTCTGCGTTCCGCAGGCTTCGCAAAGGTCCTAGGCCTCAAGTCCATGCTAAAGACATTCCGGCTGCATCAGCCGAAGAAAATGAAGTACCACAAGCTCCTACTTCTCCGCTACACCAAGAAGCAGTTCTCCAGGAGAACGTGCTTGTGACTGACCCTCGAGCTAGTCAAGCGGAGGCTGAAACTGTTGAGGCTTCCACAACCAACACTGAAGCCAATGTGGAGCCCTCCCCACCAAAAGCTTCAACGGACAGCGAAGCTACTGATCAAGACACTTCTGTTCCTGAGTCTGCTGCAGGTCCTCAATTTGATTACCATATTGAGCACAGGCCTCATGTCCAGAAGCCAGTCCCAAGGCTGCCAAGGTTCCCAGGTCCTGCATCAGCACCTGGCTCCTTTGATATCAATAGCTTCAAGGTAGATAACGCGTTCTTCAACATCTCCAAGAACCCCTATTCAAGGGAAAGGATTGTATTAGATAGGTTCTGGAGCCATCCTCAGCGCAGCTACTATTCATGCATCCTATACAACCAAGGCCGCATCTTCCTGCACAAGCGCCTTGATGTTGAAGCCATTGTTGGTCTGCCCTGCTTAGAGGAAGCACTGGATTGCTTTAGGCAAGTGGGTCTGCTACCGTTTATAACTGATGAAGAGCACTGGAATGAAGAGATTATGCTTCAGTTCTATGCCACCCTCCATATTAAAGGATACAACAGAGATCCGAAGACTTGGGTCCTGGAGTGGATGACCGGCAATGTCCATCATGAAGCCAATGCATTTGATATCATTGAGCTCACCGGCCTGCCCACTCCCGGCGAATTCTTCGAGGAAGGCTGTCAACTCCATGCTGAAGCTATTGAGAGCATATTCCAGAGGCCTGAACCTAATATGAGTCAGATGCTCTCAATGATGAAGCCACTGCCCCAAGATACTCCTTATCCAACAGAGTTCTTCGTTGAAGATTTTGAGTACCTGCCCAGGACCATATATCACATCATCCGGCAGACTCTCTGGCCCGTTAAGGGACACTCTCCAAATGCCAAGATTGAGGGAGCAATGAAGACTATGATATTCTGCATCCTTCATGGCAAGTGCTTCAACGCACAGGATTTCTTCATACGCCAACTTGCAGCGTCAGGCTCAGATTTATTTGGTTTGAAGTTCTATGCTCCTTGGGTGATGAAGCTGATCAGACTGCACTCTGCAATCTTGTATTAGCCCTCAGCCCGAAACCATCGGATTTTCTTGCCAGATGTGGATACCTCAAATGAAGCTATATATCCTGAGCCTGCCAAGCAACCGTTGAGTCTTCAAAATGCAGAACACCAGAGCTTCACTCAGAATGATGAAGGTGTTGAAGCCATCTCCAGGGTGTATCCTTTGGCTGGCACTACACGTGCGCCACACCCTGCTTCAACTGAAGCCACAGATAGTGCAACTTCTTCAAGACCCAAGAAGCGCACTCGTGTCCTCACTGACCGAGAGCTTCTTGTGGCCCTTCACCAAAAGCAAGATAGGCATCACGACTGGCTAAAGCGTCAGATGAAAATCCACTTGGTGGATGTTAATCGTCTTCGAAATCTTTCCACCAAGAATGCCTTCGTCACTCATGAAACCTGTCGTCGCACTTGGAAAGGGCTCTCAATGATATGTACTGAAGCTGAACTTGAAGAGGATGGCTTCACAGAGCGCTTCAAGTTTGACACCACACCTCCCAGAAGGGCTGTGATGCGCAACACACCATCACTTGAAGACTCTGAGTTTTCTTCATCTGCTGCCACAGTCACTGCCAGAATCATTGATGAAGAAGACGATGCTACATCACCGCCACCTGCTTCAGCACCTCCAAGCTCTTCTGCACCGCCAAACAACTCCAACGACCCTGCTGCTCCTGGAAATGAGTAGACACTCTATGTCTTCAAACCTTTTTAGTCCTTGCTGACAAAAGGGGGAGAAGCATATGGGTTGATAGTCTTCAAGCGGGTCCATATGGGCGGGTGCTTTTTGTTTTTCTATATTTTGCTTCGTGTTTACAACTCTCGTTTTTGCTTCATTTGGTTCTTTGAGCTGTAACACTAAAACCAGATGGTCGTCTGCTACTCATTTTCCATCCTGTATGCGAAGATAAATTCCGCATGTGCGACGATAAATTCCGCACTTATCTCACTCTGCAGACGTCCATTTTCCATTATGCATGTCATTATCTTCATATACTTTCACATGCATAGTAGATTGTCATCATAAGCTGAAGTGGATCTCCACAAGTACAACCTGCCATGTGCATTTGCATTCCAAAAGAAAATTAACTTATATGCACATCTTCAGGGGGAGCCCTTGCAACTTATGAAGACAATTCCTTATCCTTTACACTTTCACCGACTATATTCCCCATGAAAACTTCAACTAGTTTGTCATCAATCACCAAAAAGGGGGAGATTGTAAGTGCATCTAGTGCCACCCCTAGTTGGTTTTGGAGTATTGACGACAAACCTAGTTGAGGGACTAATGCGTTTGTGAGAATTGTAGGATAACACAGGTAGAAGTCCCTCATTGATTCGGTTTTACTACCAGAGATGACCCCTAAAAATGTATGAAGACATTGAAGACAAAGGTGGTATATGAAGATATTCACATTGAAGACTATGACAAAAGAAGACATGTTATGAAGCCTATGGAGCTCGAAGATTTAGATCTTTCGTAGTTCTTTTTATTTTGTGTTGAGTCATAGGAACCACCGTCCTGTTAAGTGGGGTCCAGGAGAACCAGTCAGAATGACTGAAGTGATGCCTAAACCAAAACCTATGTCTTCGAGTGAACACAATGAGAGAATCTTGTCCAGAGCCGGACAAGTCAGCTTTTCTTGTAGCCCAAGTAAAGTTGCCATGAGAGTTTGAAATTTGACCGTTGAGACACGTGTCAGTTCCTTAGTGACCCAGGGTCATTTCGGACAAATCAGGTCGGGTTGCCAAGTGGCTATAAATAGCCCACCCCTACAACCATAAACTGTTGGCTGCTCAGATTTCAGTGCACGGCTTTTGTCGTTTGAGAGTAACCTACCTCGAAGCCTTTGAGAGAAAATTCCTAGCGAGGAGGAAAGCCCTAACCACCCAGAGCCAGAGTAAATTGGGCATCACTTAAGTCTTCTTGTCTGTGTGATCTGAAGACTTATTACACTTGAGGACTGTGAATCCTCCAGACGGTTAGGCGTCGCGTTCAGAGCATCCAAGAGACATTGTGGATTGCCAGTGAACGAAGTTTGTGAAGGTTTGGGAGTCTACCTTGAAGACTTACCAGAGTGATTGGGCGAGGACTAAGTGACCTTAGCTCAAGGAGAATATGGTGAGGACTTGGTGTCCTGAACTGTGTGTTCAGGACTGGGTGTCCGGGACTGTGTGTCCTAAGGTTTAAATACCTAGCCGCTCCAACCAGACGTACAGTTGTCACAGCAACTGGAACTGGTCCAACATATCATTGTCTTCAACGAGTCACTGGTTTCATCTTCACTTCCTTTTCTTACTGTTACTCATTGTGAAGACATTGCATGCTTGCTTTATCTTTTGTCTTCACAACATGAATGTATGATCTGTTTGGCTTCATAACTTCTTCCTACCTGATCCTTATTACACTGCAGCTGTTTGTCGTTGTGCTTTCACTCTATTGAATACTTGACCATGGCTGGCCTAGTGTAATCTAACTTCCGCTGCATAGTAATAGGCATAATCTTCGCTGTTTGTCTTCATAACTCCCACATTTTGAAGACTTTCATAAAAATCGCCTATTCACCCCCCCTGTAGTCGATATAACGCACTTTCAGAAGATCATGCTGGGAAAGAAGCTATTATCTTCGAAAGCTTCAAGGTCCGAATGGGCACGACTACACCTCATAACATGAAATTCGACCTATCCCGCATCATTAGGAGATGTGAAGGGCTTGATGATCTTACCCTTCCTTTCACTCCAGAAGAGATCAATCGAGTCATTAGAGAAATGTCGGCTGATCGGACCCCTGGACCTGATGGCTTCACAGGTGTTTTATTGAAAAGATGTTGGCCAATAATCAAAGAAGATTTTAATAGCCTATGCAATCAATTCCATGAGGGCAATCTTAATCTGGTAAGTATTAAAGATGTTATCATTACTTTGATCCCAAAGATCAACTCACCTTCTACAGTCAATGACTTTCGGCCGATTACTTTACTCAACTGTTTCCTAAAAGTCATCACAAAAATTCTGGCTAACCGGCTGCAAAAAGTGATCTTAAAAATAATCCACCGCAACCAATATGGGTTTCTCAAAGGTAGATTGATACAAGACTGCCTCGCTTGGGCCTATGAATATATATACCAATGCCAATCTTCAATGAGGGAAATTGTGTTGCTAAAATTTGATTTTGCAAAGGCGTTCGACACTATTGAACACGAGGCAATGATTGAAATTATGGCAAACATGGGCTTAATGAGAAATGGCTGAATTGGATATGATGCACATTCTCTTCGGGGAAATCTTCTGTCCTTCTTAATAGTACCCCTGGTCGCCAATTTCACTATAAATGCGGAGTCAGACAAGTGACTTATTGTCCCCAATCATTTTTGTCCTTGCAGCAGACCTTCTCCAAGCAGCCACTAATGATGATTTTGCTCGAAATGAGATTCAGCTACCCTTCCCTTCCAATAATCAAAAAGACTACCCTGTCATCCAATACGCTGACGACACCATCCTCATTCTCCCAGCTTGCCCTCAATAAGCAATGGTCGTCAAAAATATTTGAACAGATTATACCACTTCCATTGGGCTGAAAATTAATTTTAACAAATCCATTATTGTCCCCTTCAATTGCGTTGAGGAGAGATGTGCTCAATTGGCAAGCATCTTTGGCTGTGTTATCGGAAAAATGCCATTCACATACCTGGGATTACCTTTGGGAACTATGAGACCCATTGTCCAAGACCTTATGCATCTAGTTTGCATGGTAGAAAGAAGACTTTCGGCCACACTTAATATGATATCCTATGGTGGCAATCTCTCTTTGCGCAATTCAGTATCAACTCCCTGGTCATTCCTGCAATGTGTACTTTGCATCTGCTGACCAAGATAATTGAGCTTTTGGACAAAATCCGAAGAAGATGTCTATGGACCAAGAAAACTAAACACGGAGACAAATGTAACTCCTTGGCTTCCTGGGATATGGTGTGTAAACCAAAAGAAAGTGGAGGCCTACAGATTATTGACCTTAGGATTCAAGGAGATGCACTATTACTCAAATACCTTCACAAATTCTGCAATGACTGGTACGTGCCCTAGGTACAGCTTATCAAGAGTACATACTACAATGAGCAAATCCCACATGCAACTGATCCAAGCGGGTCATTCTGGTGGAGAGACATGACAAAACTCATGCCAATATACCGGGGAGCACAACTGTGCATGTGGGAAATAGCACTGATGTCCTCTTCTGGAAGGATGATTGGAATGGTAATATTCTAGCAGAGACTTATCCATGTGCATTCTCGTATACTATCAATGAATACATCTCCGTGAGAGATTTCTTGACCAGCACGTCACTCCAAGAAGCGTTTCACCTACCACTGTCCCACAAGCACATGATGAAGTGAGAAAGATACAACTTAACACCAGGTAAGTTAATCTATCGAATGCCCTAACACACAAAGATGTCTGGACATATACTTGGGGCGACATGGAATTCCGTACTCACAAATATTACACATTCTATTTTCTAGACATACACGGGCATCAAGCTTTTACCTGAACCTGGAAATCTAAATCAACAATGAAGATCAAAGTTTTTGGCTGGCGGATCGTCTCACTACTAGAAATATGCTCAAACGACATCACTACTACATCGGAAACAACCATAATTGCATATTGTGTGGGTAGAGCATAGAAGACACTCTAGAACATCTATTCTTTGAATGCAACATCAGCACACAATGTTGGTCCACGTTAGGAATCAGATGGCCGCATGGGGGGTCAAGACTAGACAATGTCTCCATCGCCAAAGCAGCTTGGGAACAGCCACTCTTTATGGAAATATTTCTTTTGGCAACTTGGAGCATTTCGAAGGAACGCAATAATAAACACTTCAGAGGGATAGCTCCATCTCGGTTGGCATGGTTAAATAGATTCAAAACAGATTTTTCACTCCTTACCTATAGGGTCAAGGAGAAGCATAAAAAGTTCATCCCCTTATGGATTTCTTCCCTCCATTAGAATAGAGTTCTGACCTTCCTCCCGAAGGGAGGATGGATATATAATTGTTATTATTCACAGTAGGGGGTCCCCTACTGTTTACGGTAAAAAAACACTATATAAACAACACCTGCACAGAAATAACAAATACTTGCAACCCAACGCATAAGAGGGGTTGTCAATCCCTCCTCAGTATAGAGATAGATTAAATTGTATCAGATGTGATAAATAGATCTAGCAAAAACACAAAATAAAACAAAGAAAGAAAAAAGTGCAACAATATATTTTTTGGGTTTTTGGTAAATAGATCTGAACATAATATGATAGGAAATAGACCAGTGGTCATAGATTTCACTAGTGGTTTCTCTCAAGAAAATAGCATATGGTGGGTAAACAAATTACTATTGGGCAATTAACAAAAGAGCAAATAATTATGACGATATCCAAGGCAACGATCATGTATATAGGCATCACATCCAAGATTAGTAGACCGACTCCTACCTGGATCTACTACTATTACTCCACACATCGACCGCTATCCAACATGCATCTAGTGTATTAAGTTCATGCAAAATGGAGTAATGCAATAAGAACGATGACATGATGTAGACAAGATCTATTCATGTAGGAATATACCCCATCTTTTTATCCTCAATGTCAACGACACATGCGTGTCATGTCTCCTTCTATCACTGAGAATAAGCACAACAAGATCGAACCCATCACAAAGCACCTCTTCCCATCACAAGAAAAATCAATCTAGTTGGCCAAACCAAACCATAGTTTTGGAGAAGAAATACAAGGCTATAATAATCATGCATATAAGAGATCAAAGAAGACTCAAATAATATTCATAGATAGAACTGATCATAAACTCGCAATTCATCGGATCCCAGCAAACACACCGCAAAAAGTCATTACATCAAATAGATGTCCAAGAACATTGTATTGAAGACCAAAAAGAGAGAATAAGCCATCTAGCTACTACCTACGGACCCATAGGTCTGTGGTAAACTACTCATGCATCATCGGAGGGGCAAGGGTGATGATGAAGAACCCCTCCGTGATCGTTGACCCCTCTAGCAAAGTGATGGAAAAGGCCCCTAGATTGGACCTCGTGGTTGTGGAACTTGCGGCGGTTAGAATTGTGTTTCGTCCACACCCCTAGGGTTTATGAAATATTAGAGTATTTATAGAGCTGAGAGGCGATCGAAATGCCTCCCGTGGGCCCCACTACCCAACAGGACGTGCTAGGGGCCTCTAGCGCGCCCTGGTGCCTAGTGGGCTCCATGCGCCTCCTCTGGTGCACCTCCTATGCCTCCTGGGTGTCTTCTGGGAAGAAAAAATATCCAAAAAGTTTTGTGGCATTTGGACTTCGTTTGGTATTGATTTTCTGCGAAGTAAAACAACAAATAAAAAATAGCAACTGGCACTAGGCACTATGTCAATAGGTTAGTCCCAAAAAATGATATAAAGTTGCTAGTAAATGAGTATAAAACATCCAAGATTGATAATATAACAGCGTGGAACAATAAAAAAATATAGAGATGTTGGAGACATATCAAAGCGCACGCAGTTGATGGAGAGGGTTTGGGTGGGCCAAGGCGGCCAGGAGCGGGAGTGGTAGTGGTCTGGACGCCCGCAAACGACAGATGTTGGACACACGTGAATATTGCTACGTAATTAGTGTAAATAATGTGCTAGTTGGACAAATATGATTGGAGATGGAGATAGAGATAGAGATGAAAGTAGGAATTTTGCGTAAACACATATATGTATGTGTATGTGTGTGTGTGTGCGCGCACACACACACATAGTGTCGACTCTCGCGACTAATCATACACATCATCGATGTCTCGTTCTCCCTACACACACACAAACTTAGTACGACCTCATTTTGTTTCTAGGATAGGAATATCATAGGAATGCGAAACAATAGGAAGTGAATAAATGGAGTAGTACGCACAAGATGAGAAGATGTACGTGCACGCACTCTGCCACTGACACACCCGCGAGTACACGAGGGAGCACATTTGTACACGAAGAGGCAGCTTACGTGATAATTTGACCCTTTAATTTGTTCACTTAATAATGGAGGTCGGGGACCACACGTGAGCGATACAAAGTGTGACCTGGAAGCGGGGGCAATGTTATTGATCGAGTTTTCTTTCCTGGTATGTTAAGAAAAGATTCCTCCGTGAGTTTTCATTTCTTTTTTCCGGGAGCGCGCGTATTCTATTTAAAACCATTGCTATGGAGAGATTTTTTACCCATTGTATATGTATGCTTGAGAGGGCTTGCTTGATAGGGTTTCTCGCGTCTCATTCTCTCACCCTCTGCATATCTAAACAAGATGACAATGCCCACTATATCTCTCTCCTCACCGGTGGCCACAGATCTGGCTGGATCCCGTCCGCTGCTGGAGGGGAGGAGGTGCAGCATTGACGTTATCACCGTTGGCGATGGAGGACGCCGATGCACGTTGTCCTCTCTGAACCGGCTCTAGCACGAACGAAGGTCCTCCGCACTCTTGTTCCCTACCATCATGTGGGTAGATCCCGCCTACCTGCCGAAGCAACATCTCACCCGCTTGAGGTATAACTTCTTTTGGATTTCATGCTTCATTGTACTGGTCCAGCTCCTCAGGTCGCTGCAAGCGAGTTTTCTTCTATACCACTACTCCCCAGCTCCCCATGTACAGCATCTAGGCTTCGCCAGCTGGTCCAACATCTCGCCCACTTGAGGTATAACTTCTTTTGGATTTCATGCTTCATTGTACCTAATTTTTACTATTAGAGGAAAGGCCACTCGAAAAGTTGTCCTGGTTTATGCCTTGGTAGAGGTTGTAACGCCCTCGATGCGGCTATATCTCCCACGTGTCGAAGCATGACTTAGAGGCATAACCGCATTGAAAGCAATGTCGCAAGTGAGGTAATCTTCACACAACCCATGAAATACATAAGGGAAAGAGATACATAGTTGGCTTACACTCGCCACTTCACACAATACGTGAATAAAACATTACATCATCCAGATACAATCAAGGTCCTACTATGGAACCAAAATAAAAGAAGACTACCCCAAATGCTACACAGATCCCCGATCGACCCAACTGGGCTCCACTACTGATCAAAAGGAAGCAAAACATCAAAACAAATAAGGTCTTCAACTAGCTCCTCCTTGAGCTCGGTTGCGTCACCTGCACGATTTCATCGGCACCTGCAAACTGGTTTTGGAAGTATCTGTGAGTCATGGGGACTCAGCAATCTCACACCCTCGTGATCAAGACTATTTAAGCTTATAGGAAGCGTAAAAGGTATGAGGTGGAGCTGCAGCAAGCGACTAGCATATATGGTGGCTAACTTACGCAAAAGAGAGCGAGAAGAGAAGGCAAAGCACGATCAATGAACTATGATCAATAAGTGATCCTAGAACAACCTACGTCAAGCATTACTCCAACACCGTGTTCACTTCCCGGACACCGCCGGAAAGAGACCATCACGGCTACACACGCGGTTGATGCATTTTAGTTAAGATAAGTTTTAGGTTTTCTACAACCGGACATTAACAAATTCCCATCTTCCCATAACCGTGGGCACGGCTTTCGAAAGTTCAAATCCCTGCAGGGGTGTTCCAACTTAGCCATCACAAGCTCTCATGGTCAACGAAGGATATTCCTTCTCCCAAGACAACCCAATCAGACTCGGAATCCCGGTTACAAGACATTTCGACAATGGTAAAACAAGACCAGCAAAGCCACCCAGATGTGCCGACAAATCCCAATACGAGCTGCACATATCTCGTTCTCAGGGCACACCGGATAGGTCAAGCTACGACTAAAACCAACCCTTGAGTTGCCCCGAGGTGGCCCCGCAGGCTGCCCGTTTCAGACCAACACTCAGAGGAGCACTAGTTCGGGGGGGTTAAAATAAAGATGACCCATGGTAGCGCGACTCCCAAGGGAAAAGTAGGTGGTGGTGAGGCAAATGGTAAAACCAAGGTTGGGCCTTGCTGGAGGAGTTTTATTCAAGGCGAACTGTCAAGGGGTTCCCATTATAACCCAACCGTGTAAGGAACACAAAATCAAGGAGCATAACACCGGTATGATGGAAACTAGGGCGGCAAGAGTGGAACAAAACACCAGGCATAAGGCCGAGCCTTCCACCCTTTACCAAGTACATAGATGCATTAATTAAAATAAGAGATATTGTGATATCCCAACATATCCATGTTCCAACATGAAACAAACTCCATCTTCACCTGCAACTAGCAACGCTATAAGAGGGGCTGAGCAAAGCGGTAACATAGCCAAACAACGGTTTGCTAGGACAAGGTGGTTAGAGGCTTGGCTTAACGATATGGGAGGCATGATAAGCAAGTGGTAGGTATCGCAGCATAGGCATAGCAAAAGAGAGAGTAACTAGCAAGCAAAGATAGAAGTGATTTCGAGGGTATGGTCATCTTGCCTGAGATCCCGCAAGGAAGAAGAACGAGTCCATGAAGAAGACAAACGGACGAAGCCAACGGATCCTCACAAATGCAACGTTATCAGAACTAACCCGAAGAAGCAACACCGGAAAGAAAGCAAACAACAAAGTAAACAACCATCACATAACATGGCATGATGCACAACCAAGTATGATGCATGTCCGGTTTAAATATGCATGGCATGGCAAAGTGCACAAACAATACTACAAATTAAGTGGAGCTCAATATGCAACGAGTTGCATATTGATGAAACCCCACATTCAAGTTATTTAGTTCGATCTCGTTTATGTACCCAACAATATTAAATGTTGTTAAGCATGTCAAGAGGTGAAACATAAAGGATCTATCTAAACAATTTAAATGGGGCCGGATATAGCAAACAACAAATTCGGTAAATCCCCATATGCCTTTAGCAAATTAATACCAACAACAATTTTAAACATTCTTGATGTTGTTAACATGATGCGGATGACATGTGCAAGTTTATGCAATTTTTATTAAAAGTTGATAAGAGCACTATGAAGAATTTGTCACCGTGGTGGAAAGGAAAAGGGGTGCCATGGCAACGATAACGAAAACGGTGCCACGGCAACGATAACGAAAACGGTGCCACGGCAACGATAACGAAAACGGTGCCACGGCAACGTTCCTGTTCCGACAACTCATTGAGACGTTGGAGCAAAAGAAAGTGTGGCGGGAGCATGCAAAAGATGGTGGGTTGATCCCGGTTACCGGGTTCCCACAAGACGGTGACAAGGTAAAAGAGGCAACGTGCACCGACAAATCGAGCACGGTGCAAGCACGAGCATCTCATACATCGCAAGCATTCGTTCAAGGACGTCATCTCGGGGTTATACCTTTCGGAGCGTGCATTATCGGAACGGTTCAAGTTCAAAGCGGAGAAGGGGAAGTAGACGTTCTCGGGACTTTCATAGTGGAAGTAGTCGTTCTCTCATGCTCTAGGGTCAACGGTAGAGGTTCTCGCGATCTCGGCGATGGTAGTGGTACATGTTTATCGGTAGTCGGACATGACGATCCGGAGAGGGTACTTGGCAACATGCACGTTGTCGGTAGTTGTACACAATCGTTGTCGGACTTGACGGGTTCGAGGTCTCCGGACATAGTGGTACAAGTTTGTTTTTCGGAGAGGTACATGGTGTTCTTCGGTCACAGGTACTTGACGTTTTGCTACCCGGGTCTTCGGCGACGGTCGTTGTACACATGACGTTGGGGTACTTGTCGGTCTGGTCTTGACAGAGTAGATGTACACATTGTCAGGGCTTGTCGCATCACCCGGTGTAGTCGTACACGTATGGAGCGGAACTTGGCGGTAGTGGTACTTGCCGTTGTTCCCTATTCGATGACCCTTGGGCTTGGCGTTAACAGCAACAGGGGCGCCATGCAGGGACTCAGCGCGTTCAACATGTATGGGCGATGCCTTGCTGGACTTGGTGCGGGAACAGGGCTGGAGGCGGACGGCGAGGTCCCGTGACAGGGCGTCCCACTGGACGTCCGCAGCGGTGGCTCCCGCGAGGCTGTGACGACGTGGAAGGGCACAGGGCCCGTGCTCCCTTGCGATAGGGCGGACACAGAAGAGAAGGAGGACGTGGCTCGTCAGTGACGAAGGAGAAACAGGGGCGCCGAACCGCAGCAGCGGCTGCCGGAGACTGAGAGCACAGCGGCGGCGAACTAGCTCGTGGAGGAGATTGGCTCGCAGGGCCTCGGGCACGGCGTGCAGAGGAGGAGGCACGGGCGCTGACGAGGCTGGGGGCGCATGGACCGCTGCGGGAGGAGGATGAGGGAACCGAGCGGGACTCCTCCTGGTGCGTGTGGTTGGCAGCGGTAGGGGAAGGATGAGAGGGAGCGGTGAGAGGAGGGGTGGCGGCGCTGGTGTTGGGGTCGAGTGAGGCGGGCTGCGGGGATGGAGCTGGGCATGGAGAGCGAGAAGAGTGGCGGCGCGAGGGAAGCAGGAGGGGATCGAGCAGAGGCCGCGAGCATTGGTGCGGGGAAGAATAGGGTGATGTGAACGAGCGCAGGGCTCCTGGCGGCGCTGGGAAGATGCGAGGGAGATGGGGGGGTCGGGCCAGGGAGAGGCTAGGGTTAAGAGGAGGGTTTAGGTGGGCTGGGCTAGCTGCGCAAATGGGTCGGCCTAGATGGACAGACCCAAGAGACTGGGCTCTCCTCTCTTCATTCTTTCCTTTTTAAAACAAACCAGAGAAGGAGAAGGAAAAGAAAGAGAAGTTAGGGGCGAAATCTGGGCACGAGGACAATTTTTCCGGACTCATAAAAATATGCATGCTCCGAGAAAATTAGAAGTGGCAAGATTGGAAGATGTGAATTCAAACTCATTTGAATTTAATCAAATGGTTTGAACTAGGGCTAGGGTTTTGAAGTGCCTAGAAATGTTGAGAATTTAGGTGGAGCTCAGGGAAGTGACGAAAAAAATTACAGGAAAAGTTTGGGGACCAAACTTGAAGCTGAAAAGGGCATGTGATAAATTGCAAGTGTGTTATAGGTGATTCCGAAAATGGAATATTTGATATAGCTCCCTAATATCGGGAGGATATGTTATAAAGAGAATCACCATGTGAATTCCCTCGATTTAAATGGATCAAAGATCCATACCATTTATTTAGATGAGATGCAAAATATTTATTAGATGAAGACATGATGACATGGCAAGATGCAACACGCAAACAAAATACAAGACAACAACAGCGAATAACTGGGAGACACCTGGCGCATTGGTCTCAGGGCATTACAACACTCCACCGCTACGAGAGGATCTCGTCCCGAGATCTAGAATGGCACCGGAGGGAAAACAGAAGAGAAAGAGAAGAGGTAAAACTAAGTTGCTTCTATGACAAACGAGTGAGACCAAAGAACCTTGCGAGGTTGAGAAAAAGACAGAAAGAAAGCAACGGAGATGAACGAAGTTGAAAACACTCTGTTAGGAAAAAGGAACAAGGAAGAACAACTTTGGGCAGCACTCCGGTTGAGAAGGGATGCAATACTTGATAAAATGAAAGAGCTTGAGCACAGGGGCACAATACTCTGGTTAGATGGATAGGCATGAAAAGAACATGATCTTTGACAAAATGAAATGATGGTGAAAAGAACAACATCGCAAAGCCTCCGGAACAAAAGAATAGAAGATAGGTAATTGAAATAGGAGAATGGAGAAGAAAATGCCAACTTCTGTCACGAAAGAGCTTGAAAAGGCATACTTAGGAGAAGGGTCGAACGGAGTAGTTGGAACACCAACAACGAAAAGATAAGCTTGTAGTGGGCTTATGGAGAACATCTCAACTTTTAAGGTGACCATGTCGGTCGTTGACCCAGCTGTTAGCCTCTCCACATACAGTCCGCTTCAGATGCATGTCGGTCGTTGACCATGCTGACCACGCCACGCTGGGAGCACCAGGGCGGTGGACGACGACGAGGCCTAGGAAGGGAACGACACGGAGGCAGGAAAGACTCGGCCGTTGTTTTTGTTTCCCACGTGGAGGAGAGTATGACTGTACGAGGGTTTACTGGTTCGTCTGTCGTCGCCTGAGAATAACAGCAGGTGTGGGTGAGTAGAGGGATGGCTAGGCCAGTGATGGGAGTACGGTGGGGCGGTGAGGCCTGCTCGGCAGCACAGCCGACTGCGGGGAGGAGGGAGCAGGCAGTCCCGCCGGCGCTTGTTTGAGCGGCTGGAGCAGGAAGAGCAGAGATTGAAGAAGCACGACGGCCGTTGGATGGACATCCAACAGTATACAGGCCATCTGTGGAAAGCCTCAAATCTGTGGAAAACAGCATACAGCCCATTTGCCATTATTTCAAATAATTTACAGCCCATTTGCTAATTCTTATGGGTTTTTTTTGAGCCCATATTCTTTATGTTAGCATTATAGCCCATATTGTGGCCACGGTTAAAAAATTATACAAAATTTTGCATATGTCGGTGCGGTCTGAACTATTTTTAATCCTGAAATTTCGTGTCACATTCAGACTAATTTTAAAAATAAATGTATATCAATATAAAATCCAATAAGTTGTCCACGCATAAAAATGAATGCAATTTAAAATCTCAAAATGAAAAAAAGATATTTGAAAATAATTGCCGGTTTGATTTGTTTTAAAAATGTACATCCCATTTCTCATTACTGATAGGCCATTTTCTCCGCCAGCCGAATGAAGCTCTCCTCGTCTTGAAAGATTTGCAGCTAGCAGGCCTGATAAAGCGACTTACTTCACAAATCACAAAAGAACTGGGCTAGCCATTTTCAAAAAGAAAAAAAACTACTGGGCTGGTCTGTGGTAAACATAAAAGAAAAGGCTGTCTAGACAGGCCAGAGTGTCCCGCATAGCCCAGTATTTCCAAACGGACGTGTAGGTCAGGGCGCCTCTTCGTGAACCGTGGCAAACTCGCAACCATCCACCGACTCTTCGCCTTTCCCTCTCGATTTGGAACTGCTGTTGCACGCTATTCCTCTCCCTCCATTTTCCTTCAGCCCTTCACCCTTTCTTCTGCCATTGTTCGATCGTCTTCTCCATGGAGGGAACAGGCCGGAAATGGCCCCGTTATTCTTGTCCCGATCTGAAAGATGATGTGGTGGAGGAACTCATTGATCGGTGCGATGTCATCACCTCGGCTAGCATGGCAGGTTCGTTCAAGCCCATTCTCGACTCAACTAATAACATCATTACAAAGAACCCAAGAGTCAAGGAGCGGTTTGATCTCCCCTATTTTCTTTGCCGTGACCCTGATGACTGCGCCAGCATGAAGGAGGCCTCGCCCTGTGCCAGTTGATGCCGCTTGATAATGATACGTATGATGTTAAGATGCCATTGCTCGAGGGCAAGGCTTGGGCGGGCACAAATGGAGATTGGGTTGTTTACATTGGGTCCAACTGCGAGTGGGAACTTGTGAATGTGTACACTCGTCACCGGGTTCCACTTCCAAAAATCTCAGCACACTGCCCAGAGGTTGAGCACACCGGTAATGTACGCATGTTCAAATATGATCATGGTGACTGTCTTCTACGAAAGATAGCAATTTGTCGAGTTCCCAACCGCTCTTGGAATTACAACAACTATCAAGTTGTTGCTATCTTCACAAGCTCGTTGCCGTCCTTCGTGGTTCGACTCAATGGATATTGCTCAAAAATCAGTTTCTGTACACGGATGAGTACTGTGATGCAATTCAATACGAGGGCCTTGTGTTTGCTGCCACCACTCGTGGCACTGTTTTTGCATGGCATCCTAGTAGTTTCGGTACGTTTGTCTTCCACCGTAATTATAATTGTTTCATCCACATGCATGCGGGTTAGCAAGTTTCCCTTTACTAATTAACCTTCTTCTTGTGTTTCCAAGGTCCTATGAACATCCCACCACCTATACTTGAAAAAATTTATAACCAAGGGGGAGATGACGATGGTGATGATCACGAGCATGAGGACGAGCAACACTGATATACTCTGTGGTGCCTGGCAACTAATTCCGATGGATCACCTCTTCTTGTGTGTATACAACCCACTGATGATGTTACTGGTAAGGAAGCAGGTGTCTCCCATGATCGCACTCTCCGGACCTATTCCAACACCCGTTGCATGGTATTCGGGATGGATACTAGTGTGCTAGCACCAACTCCTTCTCCCTGGCACATAATTGATAGTCTTGGAGAAAACTCGCTCTTCCTTGGACAAAACTATTGGATGATGGTGAAAGGCGATCCAACTGCTGTTGACACATTTATGAGAAGCAACTGTGTCTATACCTTGGACATTTGGGTGGTTCCCTACCCTCGTACTGATATAGTAGGCCACTTCATCCTGGATGATCGGTCCTGCATTGGTATCCAGATCGACAACAGATGGCCCGTCCCAGAGAATCATTTGTGGTTCAAAGCAAGCGTTTCCAACACCGCGGAATGGTTGAGTTGAAGTTCATTTCATGGCTTGTTATTTGCTGTGTGGTGAAAACTTTAGTATTTATAATGTATCCTCGTTGTCGATGTGGGTTGATGACCTGTTGTATGTAATAAAATGATATGGCTGTGATAAACTTACTAAATTTATGAATGGCTTTCGAGTCACTTCTCTAAATTTGTACTAGCTTCACATGCTTCGCGCGTAGGGCGGGTGTTTTTACTGTAGCCATATGTTAATGTGTTCGTTGTACGTAACCAGCACCTTGAATCCTCGATACTAGTATACTATATACTAGTAGGAGTAAGTAGTAGGAGTAGTAGGGTGGCATGAGCCAGAACAAGCATTCACGTCCAGGAGTACAGCACACGCCACCACCACGACATCCATCTGACACCATACTATTTCTTGGAGTCCGTGCTAGAGCAATCTCTTCAACCTCGTCGTTTCCCTAACTTCAGCCATCACGCGGCGGGCGAGGTGGGGGTTTGCCGATAGTCGGTTTCCTTAACTGCGGTCCCACTTGTAAGGCCAACCCCAACGCACGACCCCAAATGGACTTCCGTTTTGCACGAACTCCAGTGATAATTTTTACTAGAAAAGCAAGACCAAAGAAAACAAGAACCACAATGATACATTTTACTACTCCTGTAAGTTGGATTAGTGCCTTCTCGATGCATTCATTGTTGATCTGCGGAGGCTCGATCTTGCGTGCTTCTTTCTTCTTCGAGTGTAAAGAAGTAGACATTGATTCCTCGCATCTAGTCTCATGTCTAGCCTCTATTCTAGTAGGAGTATCAAAAAGTGCACTAATCTCATCCGATAGCAGAACCGAAGATTTGTTCGGGTTCTTCCTCCTTTTGCCGACACGTGGGACATCTAGCATCCAGGTCGTGTCATGAAAGAAAATAGAGTGGTAGTTGAAGCCACAAGATGTGCATCTTGGGTTAAACTGTAAATAGAATCTTACATGTGGATAATTTTGAGTAACTCCAAAAGCGGCCACCGAAGATATTTATTGGATTTGTTTTTCATCACCAGCACATCGAGGTGAAAGATGTGCAGGTTCAGTGGGTCCTCTTGCGTTTTCACTGACATGTGGGGCCGCATGTGAGCAAACAGACGATGGGCTCCGCGCGTCCGCTGGCTGGCTGAGAAGAGAGATAGAGGAGGGCTGAGCACGGACTGCAGGAAATTTGTTCTACATACCTCGATATAGTGGGGTGGCATGGGCCATAACTCAGTAGCATTCACGTCTAGCAGTACGACACACGCCACCCACACGAGTCCCATCCGACACCAATTTTCTTGGAGTCCATGCTACAGCCATCTCTTCTCCCTCCTGTTTTCTCAGCCATCCGACAAGATAATTACTGTAGTATCATATACTACTACATGGATTTGACGGAAAGATAAAAATACATACGGATCCATCAATGTTCAACGACATCCTCACACCCTAGTGCGCCGGTCACCAACCGATGTGTGAGGAGCAGCGGCGTTGGCGGCGAGCTCAATGTGCTTCTGAACAGTGTCGTCCAAGGTTGCCCTGCGCTCCAAGAAGGCCAGCGTCCTATCGTCCTCCTCTTGCATGTAGTAGTCCTTGTGGACGATTTGCGCGTAGAAGTGGGTGATTACGTCGCTGGTGTCTTGCTGCGCCAGGCGTTGCGCGGCGAGCGCGACCTCGAGGTGGACATTCTCCGGCGCGACGGCGGGCAGTCGCAGGACCACCAGTGCGTCGAAGAGGTTGTTACCATAGTGGCCGTTGAGGGTGGCGGGCATCACAGAGCCTGGGCGCGGCGGCTGGAGGCTCACCTCAAAGTCGTCCGCAAGCTTCTTGACGACGGTGAACTTGTCAAGGAAACCAACGAGGACCTCGTCGAACAAGGAGATGAAGCTGTCGTCCAAGCGCCCCTCACCCTAGCGGCCTCAAGCAATACTACCTGGAGATGTTCCTCAGTGCCGGGCCGCAGGCCGGCGTCGTGGACCATCTGGCACAACTGGCTGATGCTCGCGCTCATCGCCTCCATGGGTCTAGCGTAGCTTCTAGTCAACTGATCTTGCTATTCGAGTGATCACTCAGCCCTTGGTTAGCGTGCATAGGTGCGTAGGATTTCGTACTACTCCTCGGCCCTCTACTGCACTTGCCTTTGGATGTATGTTAGGTGGGCCAGTCACCCCCTGGGGCAACATGTCATTCACCCAAAGGCAGTTGCCGTAAGTCAATGAAGCTGCGTCCCCCTCCGTGCTGGTGCGGTATAGTCATCTCACTGGACCTCTAGTGTTGGGTAACGTAGTAATTTCAAAAAAATTCCTACGCACACGCAAGATCATGGTGATGCATAGCAACGGGAGGGGAGAGTGTAGTCTACGTACCCTCGTAGACCGGAAGTGGAAGCGTTAGCACAACGCGGTTGATGTAGTCGTACGCCTTCACAGCCTGACCGATCAAGCACCGAAACTATGGCACCTCCGAGTTTTAGCACACGTTCAGCTCGATGACGATCCCCGGACTCCGATCCAGCAAAGTGTCGGGGAAGAGTTCCATCAGCATGACGGCGTGGTGACGATCTTGATGTTCTACCGTCGCAGGGCTTCGCCTAAGCACCGCTACAATATTATCGAGGATTATGGTGGAAGGGGGCACCGCACACGGCTAAGAAAATGATCACGTGGATCAAATTGTGTGTCTAGGGGTGCCCCCTGCCCCCGTATATAAAGGAGCAAGGGGAGAGGAGGCCGGCCCTAGGAGGGGCGCGCCAGCGGAGTAGGATTCCTACTCCTAGTTGGAGTAGGTTTCCTCCTTTCCTAGTCCAACTAGGAGAAGGGGGGAAAGGGGGAAGAGGGGAAGGAAGGGAGAGAGGGGCCGCGCCCCAAACAACTTGTCCAATTCGGACTGGGCTTGGAAGGGGCGCGTGCCACCTCCTGGTCCTTCCCACTAAGGCCCATTAAGGCCCATTGCTTCTTCCTCATATTCCCGTAACTCCCCGGTACCTCCGAAAATACCCGAATTACTCGGAACCTTTCCGATGTCCGAATATAGTCGTCCAATATATCGATCTTTACGTCTCAACCATTTCGAGACTCCTCGTCATGTCCCCGATCTCATCCGGGACTCCGAACTCCTTTGGTACATCAAAACATATAAACTCATAATGAAACTATCATCGAAACCTTAAGCGTGCGGACCCTACGGGTTCGAGAATAATGTAGACATGACCGAGACACGTCTCCGTTCAATAACCAATAGCGGAACCTGGATGCTCATATTGGCTCCCACATATTCTACGAAGATCTTTATTGTTCAGACCGCATAACAACATACATTGTTCCCTTTGTCATTGGTATGTTACTTGCCCGAGATTCGATCGTCGGTATCTCAATACCTAGTTCAATCTCATTACCAGCAAGTCTCTTTACTCGTTTCGTAATACATCATCTCGCAACTAACTCATTAGTTGCAATTCTTGCAAGGCTTATGTGATGTGCATTACTGAGAGGGCCCAGAGATACCTCTCCGACAATTGGAGTGACAAATCCTAATCTCGAAATACGCCAACCCAACATGTACCTTTGGAGACACCTTAGAGCTCCTTTATAATCACCCAGTTATGTTGTGACGTTTGGTAGCACACAAAGTGTTCCTCCGGCAAACGGGAGTTGCATAATCTCATAGTCATAGAAACATGTATAAGTCATGAAGAAAGCAATAGCAACATACAAAACGATCGAGTGCTAAGCTAACGGAATGGGTCAAGTCAATCACATCATTCTCCTAATGATGTGATCCCGTTAATCAAATAACAACTCTTTGTCTATGGTTAGGAAACATAACCATCTTTGATTAACGAGCTAGTTAAGTAGAGGCATACTAGTGACACTCTGTTTGTCTATGTATTCACACATGTATTATGTTTCTGGTTAATACAATTCTAGCATGAATAATAAACATTTATCATGAAATAAGGAAATAAATAATAACTTTATTATTGCCTCTAGGGCATATTTCCTTCAGTCTCCCACTTGCACTAGAGTCAATAATCTAGTTCACATTGCCATGTGATTTAACACCAATAGTTCACATCATTAAGTGACCAACACTCAAAGGGTTTACTAGAGTCAATAATCTAGTTCACATCGCTATGTGATTAACACCCAAAGAGTACTAAGGTGTGATCATGTTTTGCCTGTGAGAGAAGTTTAGTCAACGGGTCTGCCATATTCAGATCCGTATGTATTTTGCAAATTGCTATGTCAACAATGCTCTGCACGGAGCTACTATAGCTAATTGCTCCCACTTTCAATATGTATCCAGATTGAGACTTAGAGTCATCTAGATCAGTGTCAAAATTTGCATCGACGTAACCCTTTACGACGAACCTTTTTGTCATGTCCATAATCGAGAAACATATCCTTATTCCACTAAGGATAATTTTGACCGCTGTCCAGTGATCTACTTTTAGATCACTATTGTACTCCCTTGCCAAGCTTAGGGCAGGGTATACAATAGGTCTGGTACACAACATGGCATACTTTATAGAACCTATGGCCAAGGCATAGCGAATGACTTTCATTCTCTTTCCATTTTCTGCCGCGGTCGGGCTTTGAGTCTTACTCAATTTCACACCTTGTCACACAACCAAGAACTCTTTTCTTTGACTGTTCCATTTTGAACTACTTCAAAATATTGTCAAGGTATGTACTCATTGAAAAAACTTATCAAGTGTCTTGATCTATCTCTATACATTTTGATGCTTAATATGTAAGCAGCTTTGCCGAGGTCTTTCTTTGAAAAACTTCTTTCAAACAGTCCTTTATGCTTCGCAGAATAGTTCTACATTATTTCTGATCAATAATATGTCATTCACATATACTTGTCAAAAATGTTGTAGTGCTCCCACTCACTTTCTTGTAAATACAGGCTTCACCACAAGTCTGTATAAAACTATATACTTTGATCATCTCATCAAAGCGCATATTCCAACTCCGAGATGCTTGCACCAGTCCACAGATGGATCGCTGGAGCTTGCATATTTTGTTAACACTTTTAGGGTTGACAAAACCTTCTGGTTGCATCATATACAACTATTCTTTAAGAAATCCATTAAGGAATGCAGCTTTGTTTATCCATTTGCCAGATTTCATAAAATGCGGCAATTGCTAACATGATTCGGACAGACTTAAGCATAGATACGAGTGAGAAACTCTCATCGTAGTCAACATCTTGAACTTGTTGAAAACCCTTTTGCGACAATTCTAGCTTTGTAGATAGTAACACTACTATCAGCGTCCGTCTTCCTCTTGAAGATCCATTTATTTTCAATTGCTTGCCGATCGTCGGGAAAGTCAACCAAAGTCCACACTTTGTTTTCATACATGGATCCCATCTCAGATTTCATGGCTTCAAGCCATTTTGCGGAATGTGGGCTCACCATCGCTTCTTCATAGTTCGTAGGTTCATCATGATCTAGTAGCATGATTTCCAGAACAAGATTACCATACCACTCTGGTGCGGATCTCACTCTGGTTAACCTACGAGATTCGGTAGTAACTTGATCTGAAGTTACATGATTATTATCATTAGCTTCCTCAGTAATTGGTGTAATAGTCACAGGAACAGATTTCTGTGATGAACTACTTTCCAATAAGGGAGAAGGTACAATTACCTTATCAAGTTCTACTTTCCTCCCACTCACTTCTTTCAAGAGAAACTTCTTCTCTAGAAAGGATCCATTCTTAGCAACGAATGTCTTGCCTTCGGATCTGTGATAGAAGGTGTACCCAAAAGTCTCCTTTGGGTATCCTATGAAGACATATTTCTCTGATTTGGGTTTGAGCTTATCAGGATGAAACTTTTTCATATAAGCATCACAATCCCAAACTTTAAGAAACGACAACTTCGGTTTCTTGCCAAACCATAGTTCATATTGTGTCGTCTCAACGGAGTTTAGATGGTGCCCCTTTTTAACGTGAATGCAGCTGTCTCTAATGCATGATCCCAAAACGATATTGGTAAATCGGTAAGAAACATCATAGATTGTACTATATCCAATAAAGTACGATTATGACGTTTGGACACACCATTATGTTGTGGTGTTCCAGGTGGCATGAGTTTCTGAAACTATTCCACATTGTTTTAATTGAAGACCAAACTCATAACTCAAATATTCGTCTCTGCGATCAGATCGTAGAAACTTTATTTTCTTGTCAAGATGATTTTCCACTTCACTCTGAAATACTTTGAACTTTTCAGACTTATGTTCCATCAAGTAGATATACTCATATCTGCTTAAATCATCTGTGAAGGTCAGAAAATAATGATACTTGTCGCGAGCTTTAATATTCATCGGACCACATACATCAGTACGTATGATTTCCAACAAATCTGTTGCTCGCTCCATTGTTTCGGAGAACGGAGTTTTAGTCATCTTGCCCATGAGGCATGGTTCGCCAGCATCAACTGATTCATAATCAAGTGATTCCAAAATCCCATCGGCACGGAGTTTCTTCATGCGCTTTACACCAATATGACCTAAACGGCAGTGCCAAAAATAAGTTGCACTATCATTATTAACTTCGCATCTTTTGGTTTCAATATTATGAATATGTGTATCACTACGATCGAGATCCAATGAACTATTTTCATTGGGTGTGTAACCATATAAGGTTTTATTCATGTAAATAGAACAACAATTTATTCTCTTACTTAAATGAATAACCGTATTACAATAAATATGATCAAATCATATTCATGCTCAACGCAAACACCAAATAACACTTATTTAGGTTCAACACTAATCCCGAAAGTACAGGTAGTGTGCGATGATGATCATATCAATCTTGGAACCACTTTCAACACACATCGTCGCTTCACCCTTAACTAGTTTCTGTTTATTCTGCAACTCCCGTTTCGAGTTACTAATATTAGCAACTGAACTAGTATCAAATACTGAGGGGTTGCTATAAACACTAGTAAAGTACACATCAATAACATGTATATCAAATATACTTATGTTCACTTTGCCATTCTTCTTATCCGCCAATCACTTGGGGTAGTTCCGCTTCCAGTGACCAGTCCCTTTGCAGTAGAAGCACTTAGTCTCAGGCTTAGGACCAGACTTGGGCTTCTTCACTTGAGCAGCAACTTGCTTGCTGTTCTTCTTGAAGTTCCCCTTCTTCCCTTTGCCCTTTTCTTGAAACTAGTGGTTTCGTCAACCATCAACACTTGATGTTTTTCTTGATTTCTACCTTCGTCGATTTCAGCATCACAAAAAACTTGGGAATCATTTCTGTTATCCCTTGTATATTATAGTTCATCACGAAGTTCTACTAACTTGGTGATGGTGACTAGAGAATTCTGTCAATCACAATTTTATCTGGAAGATTAACTCCCACTTGATTCAAGCGATTGTAGTTCCCAGACAATCTGAGCACATGCTCACTAGTTGAGCGATTCTCCTCCATCTTTTAGCTATAGAACTTGTTGGGGACTTCATATCTCTCAACTCGGGTATTTGCTTCAAATATTAACTTCAACTCCAGGAACATCTCATATGGTCCATGACGTTCAAAACGTCTTTGAAATCCCGATTCTAAGCCGTTAAGCATGGTGCACTAAACTATCAAGTAGTCATCATATTTAGCTAGCCAAACGTTCATAATGTCTGCATCTGCTCCTGCAATAGGTCTGTCACCTAGCGGTGCATCAAGGACATAATTCTTCTGTGCAGCAATGAGGATAAACCTCAGATCACGGATCCAATTTGCATCATTGCTACTAACATCTTTCAACACAATTTTCTCTAGGAACATATCAAAAATAAAGGGAAGCAACAACGCGAGCTATTGATCTACAACATAGATATGCTAATACTACCAGGACTAAGTTCATGATAAATTAAAGTTCAATTAATCATATTACTTAAGAACTCCCACTTAGATAGACATCCCTCTAATCCTCTAAGTGATCACATGATCCAAATCAACTAAACCATGTCCGATCATCACGTGAGATGGAGTAGTTTCATTGGTGAACATCACTATGTTGATCATATCTACTATATGATTCACGCTCGACCTTTCGGTCTTTGTGTTCCGAGGCCATATCTGTATATGCTTGGCTCGTCAAGTATAACCTGAGTATTCCGCGTGTGCAACTGTTTTGCACCCGTTGTATTTGAACGTAGAGCCTATCACACCCGATCATCACATGGTGTCTCAGCACGAAGAACTTTCGCAACGGTGCATACTCAGGGAGAACACTTCTTGATAATTACTGAGAGATCATCTTAAAATGCTACCGTCAAACAAAGCAAGATAAGATGCATAAAAGATAAACATCACATGCAATCAATATAAGTGATATGATATGGCCATCATCAAATTGTGCTTGTGATCTCCATCTTCGAAGCACCGTCATGATCACCATCGTCACCGGCGCGACACCTTGATCATCATCGTAGCATCGTTGTCGTCTCGCCAGTCTTATGCTTCCACAACTATCGCTACCGTTTAGTGATAAAGTAAAGCTTTACTGCGCAATTGCATTGCATACAATAAAGCAACAACCATATGGCTCCTGCTAGTTGCCGATAACTTGGTTACAAAACATGATCATCTCATACAATAAAATTTAGCATCATGTCTTGACCATATCACATCACAACATGCCCTGCAAAAACAAGTTAGACGTCCTCTACTTTGTTGTTTGCGAGTTTTACGGGGCTGCTACGGGCTTAAGCAAGAACCAATCTTACCTACGCATCAAAACCACAACGATAGTTTGTCAAGTTGGTGCTGTTTTAACCTTCGCAAGGACCGAGCGTAGCCACACTTGGTTCAACTAAAGTTGGAGAAACTGACACCAGCTAGCCACCTTTGTGCAAAGCATGTCGAGAGAACCGGTCTCGCGTAAGCGTACGCGTAATGTCGGTCCGGGCCGCTTCGTCCAACAATACCGCCGAACCAAAGTATGACATGCTGGTAAGCAGTATGACTTATATCGCCCACAACTCACTTGTGTTCTACTCATGCATATAACATCAACACATAAAACCTAGGCTCTGATACCACTGTTGCGTAACATAGAAATTTCAAAAAAAATCCTACGCACACGCAAGATCATGGTGATGCATAGCAACGAGAGGGGAGAGTGTAGTCTACGTACCCTCGTAGACCGGAAGCGGAAGCGTTAGCACAACGCGGTTGATGTAGTCGTACGTCTTCACAGCCTGACCGATCAAGCACCGAAACTACGGCACCTCCGAGTTTTAGCACACGTTCAGCTCAATGACGATCCCCGGACTCCGATCCAGCAAAGTGTCGGGGAAGAGTTCCGTCAGCACGACGGCGTGGTGACGATCTTGATGTTCTACCGTCGCAGGGCTTCGCCTAAGCACCGCTACAATATTATCGAGGATTATGGTGGAAGGGGGCACCGCACACGGCTAAGAAAACAATCACGTGGATCAACTTGTGTGTCTAGGGGTGCCCCCTGCCCCCGTATATAAAGGAGCAAGGGGAGAGGAGGCCGGCCCTAGGAGGGGCGCGCCAGCGGAGTAGGATTCCTACTCCTAGTTGGAGTAGGTTTCCTCCTTTCCTAGTCCAACTAGGAGAAGGGGGAAAGGGGGGGAGAGGGGAGGGAAGGGAGAGAGGGGCCGCGCCCCAAACCCCTTGTCCAATTCGGACTGGGCTTGGGAGGGGCGCGCGCCACCTCCTGGTCCTTCCCACTAAGGCCCATTAAGGCCCATTGCTTCTTCCTCGTATTCCCGTAACTCCCCGGTACCTCCGAAAATATCCAAATTACCCGGAAACTTTCCGATGTCCGAATATAGTCATCCAATATATCGATCTTTACGTCTCGACCATTTCGAGACTCCTCGTCATGTCCCCGATCTCATCCGGGACTCCGAACTCCTTTGGTACATCAAAACATATAGACTCATAATGAAACTGTCATCGAAACCTTAAGCGTGCGGACCCTACGGGTTCGAGAACAATGTAGACATGACCGAGACACGTCTCCGGTCAATAACCAATAGCGGAACCTGGATGCTCATATTGGCTCCCACATATTCTACGAAGATCTTTATCGGTCAGACCGCATAACAACATACGTTGTTCCCTTTGTCATCGGTATGTTAGTTGCCCGAGATTCGATCGTCGGTATCTCAATACCTAGTTCAATCTCGTTACGGGCAAGTCTCTTTACTCGATTCGTAATACATCATCTCGCAACTAACTCATTAGTTGCAATGCTTGCAAGGCTTATGTGATGTGCATTACCGAGAGGGCCCAGAGATACCTGTCCGACAATCGGAGTGACAAATCCTAATCTCGAAATACGCCAACCCAACATGTACCTTTGGAGACACCTGTAGAGCTCCTTTATAATCACCCAGTTACGTTGTGATGTTTGGTAGCACACAAAGTGTTCCTCTGGCAAATGGGAGTTGCATAATCTCATAGTCATAGGAACATGTATAAGTCATGAAGAAAGCAATAGCAACATACTAAACGATCGAGTGCTAAGCTAACGAAATGGGTCAAGTCAATCACATCATTCTCCTAATGATGTGATCCCGTTAATCAAATAACAACTCTTGGTCTATGGTTAGGAAACATAACCATCTTTGATTAACGAGCTAGTCAAGTAGAGGCATACTAGTGACACTCTGTTTGTCTATGTATTCACACATGTATTATGTTTCCGGTTAATACAATTCTAGCATGAATAATAAACATTTATCATGAAATAAGGAAATAAATAATAACTTTATTATTGCCTCTAGGGCATATTTCCTTCATCTAGTTGGGGCCAAACGAGAGAAGTATGATGTTTGCTGGTTTATTGGTCCCCTTTGCATTTTGCGCCAAGTTTTGACCTTTGATTTAACTATTAAATGTTAATGCATGTAAACAAAAATGTTGTGTAAGTCACCTTACGAAAACCAAATAATACTAAAATACTTAGGCACGGTGCATTAACTCCCTCTTTGTTTCTTATTTCGTGACATATCAACCAATGAGAGATGTGGGTCGTGCATGCTTTCAATGACTTGAGACTACCAAACATGGCATGCAATGTTTAGTTCATTGCATGTAATCCTATTAGTACTCTAGTTAGGAGTAGCAAAAAAATTTAAGTTCTCTCGCCAATAGGAATAAAACACCATGTATTTATTTACAGAGGGAGTAGTACATTTCTGGTGACATGCATTACTAGATATTGCTAGTCAAATACTAAAATCCAGATGCACGTGGTAGTACTCCTAAATCTAGACGGTGGTGCTACTTGTACTAGTATTAGTACTACCAATGTAGTAGTAGGAGTACTAGCACTGTACTATCCGTTGGTCAAATTATTATGTGCTGCTCCTCACAATCAAGTGACAAGACCCTACGCCGGAGATGACACCTGAGTATAGGCGCCGTGTTTGGCATACCATAGTCAGTCTCATCGTCTGCAGTCACTATCATCATGGCTGTAGAGCTGGCCTACTTACAACTAACCATGTTCGACATAATTTCCCGTGCGTAGATGCCCGTGCATTGCACGGAACACCAAGATTGGGGGTGGACGGCTCCAGCAGCAGCCATCTCGCAAGATTTTTCCACGGCCTTCTACTCCTAGATGTGGTGGGGAGGAGATGAGGTTGATTGTGAGAGACAAGGAGTTGTTTGTAAATAGGGAACAAGTGCGGACATCTTTTTGCAAAAATGAAGAATCTTGGTTTGTATGCGTCTGATCTAGATCCGATGACTATTCGTGAAAAATGGGAGGCACAACATCATCACCAACTCAGGACCTGTTTGATTCACAGGATTTTGAAAACGCAGGAATAGGTCACCCTGTGCGTTCGGTTTTATTCGGTTTACATGGTTCGATTTATATGGTTTTTCAATTTTTACGGTATTAATACTTCGGTAAATATGGTATGAAATTAAAATACGGTTCGATTTCGGTATATACCAAATTATTTCGGTATGGCTTCGGTATATTCCATAAAAACCAAAGTTGACGCGAATTTGGAAATGACGTAATAATAATTAGCAAATTTATGAATCAAAACACATACTATTCTACACAAATAGTATATGACTATATATATAAGTATATATGCATGCATTGATTCATCTGTTGATGGTTATGGATGTGCTTAGTAGTGCATTTGACTCATGTACAAAAAAAATGACATTGTATGGTTGTTCATCTCAAGAAATATAAATTTATTTTTTACTTCGGTTTATTCGGTTAACCGTTCGGTTTTCCGGTATATACCATAAACACCAAGTTCAAATCGGTATGAAAAGTTTATACCATACCAAAACCAGAAACCATAAAAACCATAAAATTGGTTCGGTTCGGTTTATTTTCGGTATGGTTTTTCGGTTCGGTTTTTAAATGCACAGAGTGAGGAATAGGACACGGCAATATTAGAAGTTTCAAACTGATATTACAAATGCTAGGAGTAATGCTGCACCTACAAAGAGGGAATTACTAGGAAGTTTACGTAAGAACTTTCGTTACTTTAGGTGGATGCAGCATTATCGTACAAACTAAAATCCACCGCCCTGACAAGTCACTAATGGGAAAATAAGTTTTCGAGTCTCTGACCACTTGATGTTTCAAAAACAAATTCAGCTTCTACGGAGAAATGAGCTCCACCATGTACCCGCGCGGGTGTGGCTGGGCATGAAGCGTGAGTATGTGCACGGTGCACCTATTCTCTTCTTGTATACAAACACCACCTACGTGGGGTTGTGTGAGAGAGATACAAACCTAGAGAGATATAGTGTGTGGGTTCTTGAGAGTTTTTTTGTGGGGGGGGGGGTTAATCAAAAAATTTAGCATATGCAATGTGTGTGAAATAGAGTCTTGGATATAACATATATATAGAGGGGGCGGTCCACGAGAAGGGAGTGGAGGTATCATCGGCTTGAGGTGTCCATAGAATCAAAGAGAGGGATGATGTGTGTGTGTGTGTGCGCGCGCGCGATCGATAAAGAGTGCCATCGGATTTGTGTGTGCCCACATCAAAGATATAGAGTGGTTGGCCTACTGGAACGTGATATGGGACATGTGCAGTTTGTCTCTGTGGCATGGATACCTACCTGTAGCGCTCGACTATCGGTGTGTGGTGGGGGAAGAGGGAGGCCCAATTAACTATAGAGGTACAATGGCTGGTATATGTGTGGAGGAGGAGAGAGGCCTACCTCATGTATTAAGGAGATCGATCTGCCTCATGTATTAAGGGAGATCGATCGGCATCCATGCATATGTGCAGGAGATGAATAAGGTTGGGAGAGAGACATAGCTAGAGTGTTGGAGGGGGTGGTAGTGGAGTTGCTTCTAACAAATGGTGGGATAGGCTTGCTAGACAAACGGAGGGCACGCCCGCAATATCAATAAGAGAGGAGATGGATGCTTGTTGTCTGTTCACGTGCGTGTGAGAGACGGGTCAGGAGGCATGCATGAATGATGAGGGGGGACGATGTGGCTGTGGTAAGCAGACTTAACTACATAGGAAGATCAATCGCCCTTTGTAAGATAAATGAGAGACATAACTAGTGAGGTACGTCAATCGATGGGGGGTAGTTAAAGTCGATCTAGGTATATGTTGGGAGATCGATCGGTATACATGCATGTGTGTGTTAGAAGAAAATGAGGCACGAGGAGAAGGATAGAGAGAGGGATGCATGTAGGAGGTGGTACGAGAGGCATACTATATTGAGGGGGAGGAGTGTGCGAGTACGAGAACAATGAAAAGAGTGGTGGGAGTGAGGCATGGACGGTGACAAGAGAAGAGGGGAAGCTTGTGTTTGTGCTAGGCACACCTGGCTAGAGAGGCATATCGATCGATGTGTGCCGTAAAGAAGGAGTTGGGGGGCCTACACACACCGTGGGTGAACGACCTAATGTGAAAAGATGAATTTGTACGATGGAGCTAGAGAATGCTGAGGGAGGGTGAGAGGGATGCGGGCGTGTGCATGCACAAGAGAAAGTTAGCGCTAGCTACAAAGATAAGAGGGTTGTGTGGGTGTAAAAGACGAATAGAGATCATATATACTTCATTATAAAAAGCGAATTCGGATAGTTGAAGAATTTATCATAGTGTTTCAAACTGACGGATGTGTGAATATATATAACGGTGATACACATGGTGTGGTTATGAACATGGTATACTACATTTAATATGTTTTATCTCTACTCTTATAAAAAACAGAGTTGTTGATGATGGTGTGCCTGCCATCCTGCAATATAGGCCGTCTGATTTATATCTGGTGCATAGCAAGGAAACTATGATGGTTGAAGTTGGCAACAATCATGATTGTAGATTCTTATTGAAATAGAGAAACGAATTCAAATTTAGTTCGAATTGCAGCGGTAGTATAGACATTTGGAATGCACTAAAATGTTGGTATGAGTAGGTTACATGCATTATACAGCAAGCGAAAAAATTTAATCGGACATAACATGGATTCATACTCCCTCTTTCCATCTATATAGGGCGTAATGAGATTTTTAAGACCGCCTTTGACTATTGACAAGATTAATACTACATGACATGCACAATGTCAAAATTATATCATTTAAAGAACCTTTCACAGACGAATTTAATGGTGTGCTTTGTGTAAGTTGCATGTCATATATCATTGCTCTAATATTTGGTCAAAGTTGGCATCGAAAAACGCATTAGGACCTATATAGATGGAAGGAGGGAATAGCTTTGAATAGCATTTGTATAATAAAACGGGGCAAGACTCTCTCTTTGTGTGGTGTGAATAGTTTTATTTTTTTCGTTTTCTTTTTGGTTGAGGGAAGTGCAAATTAATTTGGTACGTACAAGTACAATATTACTACATGTTAGGCTTGTCCCTAAAATTCAACCCGCGTCTTGTTATATCCCGAAAATTCAGATATCGTGCTCCCAAAACTGGCGCCTTCACAACCCGCGCCTTGCTATCCCGAAATTACAACGCGCGCGAAAACTCCCTCCAGCTGCCAAATCTCGACACGCGAAATCCCCCTTCTAACCCTGAGCCGAAAGGGCCGCTAGTTCTAATCGGTGGGGGGTACTTTGGTAACACACCCTACATTTTGGACAAGCGCGTTCCTAAGTCATGCTTCACCCCCTCCCATTGCCCCCTATTCGCCATTCGAAATCCCAGGCTGCCATAACCTCTCCGCTCTAGCCGCGAAACCCCACCCTCCTTCGTTCGCCATGTCACCGCTGCCCAGCCGGAGCCTCTTCCCCGACGACGTCGTCCAGCACAACAGCTCGACGTCCCTCGTCCACCTCCCCGGATGAGGATCCATCATCCATCTCGCCGTCCCGCCAGTTCAGCCGCCCCGTCCTCCACCTCCAAGGAGCTGCTCCGACGATCGCCTCGTCTATCGTGGCTGCTCCATCCCCACAGCGTTGCCTTAACCTGCTCCACCGGAACCGCAACATCCTCACCGACTCCTCGGACGAAGCCGAGGCCTACTTGGCGCCACCAAAAAGGTTGTACACTCATCGCATCGCACCTTCTCCTTAACTCGACCTCCCGGCGCCGACGGTGCTCCATCCCGCACCCCCATGGAGCTGCTACCTTGAAGCCGGCGCCGCGGGTGACATCTCCACGGCAGCTCTCCCCTAGAGCGAGGCCCCTTTGGCGGCGGCGGCCATACCAGCCGGATCTGCTTCGGCTCTCGCTCGATCACTCGCTCGCCCAGCTGCTGCTGCTGCTCTCCCCCTCGCTCGTGCTGATGCTCTGCTCCGATTAAGCCACGCTTCACTTGACTGAATCGACTTTTGGGTCAGTCGATTTTCAGGGGTTGGGGGGCTCGCCGGAGTTAAGGAAGAACCACCCGCAGCGGGGACGGGGGCTCGCCGGAGAGGTACCCCACTATCTATCTTAGGGTTCAGGGTGGGGGCGGGGGGCCTAGAGGGCTGGCCGGGGCAGTGGTGGCGAGTTGTTTCGGGGCGGCGAGGTGGCGCTGGGGCCGGCGGTTCGGCTGGTGGTGGCTGGCGGCTCAGGGGGTGTAGGTTGAAGATGAACTGTAGGCCCTCCCTAAACTACATGTCAAGTGCCTCTCTGCTACCATTGCGTTCAGTTTCGACGGTAGCATTCAGATTCCATAGTAAATTTTAGTTTCAATAGTTAAGTTCAGAGTCAACAGTTTTTACCTCATATATTGTAGTTAGGTGGTTTTTGGTGATGTTAATTTTACATCCATTTTACATCATCTATTAGAGATGCTATTAGAATCCCACTTGAGATTGACGATGTCTGTCTTGTGCTGCTTCAGCCTTGACGTCTTACGGCTCACTGATACGTCTCCGTCGTATCTATAATTTTTTATTGTTCCATGCCAATATTATTCAACTTTCATATACTTTTTGGCAATTTTTTATATTATTTTTGGGACTAACATATTGATCCAGTGCCCAGTGCCAGTTCTTGTCTGTTGCATGTTTTTGGTTTCGCGGAATATCCATGTCAAATGGAGTCCAAACGGGACAAAAACGGATGGAGCTTATTTTTGGAAAATATGGAAAATTCGGAAGGAAAATCAACGCGAACCAGTGCCCGAGGTGGTCACGAGGCAGGGGGCGCGCCCCCTACCCTCGTGAGCCCACGGTAAGGCGGTTGACGCTCTTCTTTTGCCGCAAGAAAGCTAATATTCGAGAAAAAATCACGGCGAAGGTTTCAGGCCAATCGGAGTTACGGATCTCCATATATACACGAAACGATGAAACAGAGCCAGAAGAGAACGCAGAACCAGAGAGAAACAGAGAGATAGATCCAATCTCGAAGGGGAGAGCCCCTCCCACTCCATGGGAGCCAAGGACCAGAGGGGAAAACATTCTCCCATCTAGGGAGGAGGTCAAGGAAGAAGAAGAAGGAGGGGGCCCCTCTCCCCCTTGCTTCCGATGGCGCCGGAGTGCCACCGGGGGCCATCATCATCACCGTCATCTTCACCAACAACTTCACCACCATCATCACCAACTCTTCCCCCCTCTATGCAGCGGTGTAACCTCTCTCTTACCCGATGTAATCTCTACTTAAACATGGTGCTCAACGCTATATATTATTTCCCAATGATGTATGGTTATCCTATGATGTTTGAGTAGATCTGTTTTGTCCTAATGACTATTTGATGATCAAGATTGGTTTGAGTTGTATGTTTTATTATTGGTTCTGTCCTATGGTGCTCTCCATGTCGCGCAAGCGTGAGGGATTCCCGTTGTAGGGTTTGCAATATGCTTATGATTTGCTCATGGTGGGTGGCGTGAGTGACAGAAGCACAGACCCGAGTAAGTAGGTTGTTTGCGTATGGGATAAAGGGGACTTGATGCTTTAATGCTATGGTTGGGTTTTACCTTAATGAATCTTTAGTAGTTGCGGATGCTTGCTAGAGTTCCAATCATAAGTGCATATGATCCAAGTAGAGAAAATATGTTAGCTTATGACTCTCCCTCAAATAAAATTGCAATAATGATTACCGATCTAGTTATCGATTGCCTAGGGACAAATAACTTTCTTGTTGACAAAAGCTCTCTACTAAACCTAACTTAGTTGTGTCTTTATCTGAACAGCCCCTACTTTTTATTTACTTGCTCTTTATTATCTTGCATACCTATCCAACAACACCTACAAAGTACTTCTAGTTTCATACTTGTTCTAGGTAAAGCGAACGTCAAGCGTGTGTAGAGTTGTATCAGTGGTCGATAGAACTTGAGGGAATATTTGTTCTACCTTTAGCTCCTCATTGGGTTCGACACTCTTACTTATTGAAAGAGGCTACAATTGATCCCCTATACTTGTGGGTTATCACTCACCGGAGCTGCTCCAACGATAGAACGATCCGTCACAACAGAGCAGTGCCCTGGTCGCCGTCTACAGATTCCTCAGATCTTCCTCCACACCTCCAACAGCCACCTCTGCCTCAACTGCTTCAGCAACCAACCCAATGATGCTGAGGTCGACACGGCTATGGCAAAGAGGTTGTACACTTGTTGCATCACTTATTACTATACATTCACGTTGATCCATTAGGGCGATTTTGGTTCAACGGAAAAACATCGATCCACTGGTTGTTACCATCATTCTAAGTTTCTGCATGCTCTCCTTACATAATCTCACCATATTTTTTTCGTATGCATGTCAGATATTGTACACAGTCATGCTGAACATGTAGAGAAAAAGAGAAGAGTTTGCGCGGCAATACAATGTCATGCAGACATTGCTCCATGTTGGGTTCAATGGCAAACCCGCCCCACCCCTCTCCAAATTGTAATCCAGAGGAAGATATCTATTCTGAGGCGGATTCGGACACCGCTGACCACTCCTATTTACCCCCCAAGGTGTTTGCTCTACCTTGGCATGATGATGTTAGTCATATCATGCATATGTTGCCTTGAAGTGCCTACTTTTAACATCATATATGTCATCTGCTTAGTTTAGACATGTTCTGTAATGCCACCTGTTTAGTTTCTATATCATATATGGGAATTATGCAGTCTCATGTCTTTTAGCCAGCCATAATATATGTGACATGTGTAATGCCATCCTGTTTAACCAGGCATCATATATTTGAATGATATCTTGCCCATCCTTTTCTTCATTACATTTCCATTTGTCGACAATGTTTGTACATTAAACTACTCTTCCTGTGAATCAGCCATTCGGGTGGGAGATGGAAAAATCTGGAGTGAAAACAAGGCCTTCAGAGCAGACAGTGCTACCTGTCGAAGCAGATCTCTTGTTGGGTCCCGATAGCTCCTCGGAGATGGATTCAGAGACAGATGACCAGTCCTATTCCCCCACTGAGGTGTATGCTCTAACTTGGCATGGTTATACTGCTCATATCATGCATACGGTGTCTTGCATTGCATAGTTTAGACATCATATACACAATATTCAACACCATGTTCTTAGTTCAGACATCATATCGAATGCCCTCTGTTTAGCATATAAATCACAGATGTGAATTAAATGATGCGATCCTGATTACTTACATAACATGTAGGTGAATTATGTCATGCGATCTTGTTTAGTTATTCATCATATCTTTGAATTATGTTATGCTATGCTATCTAGTTTAGATAGACATCATATATGTGAAATTATGTCATGCTATCCGTTTTAGTTAAACAATATACATGTCAACTATTTCATGCCCTCTTTTTTCCACACTATCTATTGCATCTGTCTCTCATACAATGTTTGTACATTCAACTATGTTTCCTGTTTATCAGCCATTTGAATTGGAGCGGGTGATGCCAGTATCTAGCGGACTAAAAACACGGTCTTCAAATAAAACAGTGCTACCTCTTGGTGGAGATAGCACCCCGGTTGTACATGCACAAGAACCAACCCTACCACACATAACCCAAACTCTCGCAGATTGTACCCCTACTACGATGGACAGAGAACCAGCTTCACCCAATCTAACCCCAACCCCAGCCGATGATAACCCATTTCCTGTTGACACAGCACCATCTCCACCACAGAGCTCCCAAACAAGAGCAGTTAGTAAGGCAGCTCCAGTGCCCATAAGGCCAGTACTATCACGGCAAACCCCAACTCCACCAGTTAGTACGCCTATTCCTGTGGAGGAAGCACAACCAGCTAGTCATAGTTTAGCATCTATCGCATTTGATGTTGTTAAATCGTATGTGCGTATCTTCCCATCTTGGAAATATTATACTAAAGATGAAGGAAAATGCCAGTTGGAGGTGTTTGTCCAGGAGTTATGTGTAAGTAATGTTATTCATGGCAATTACTTTGCTTTGTCCCATACATCCTACCTCCATGATGGTTATAATACAACAAATTTTCCCATTTTTATCTATAGAGAAGGACCTATTTGGAAACTCAGGATGAGGTAACCTGTGCTAATACCTCTGCTATCTTCAAGAATGCTTGGTGGCAGTATCGGAATTACCTGAAGAAAACGTACTTCACCGGCAAAGAAACTCATCAAATTCCCATACGTTCTCCTGAGGCACATTTACTGGACTATGACTGCGAACACCTTGTTCTGTACTGGTCCCGAACCAAGAATGTGGTAAGGTCTATGAGCTCATTTTCTATTTTTAAGTATTATATTCTTGCGTCTTACTGTACTCTGTTCATGTAGAATAAGTGCCTAAACCTGAAGAACAATTGTTCTAATTTAAGATTCCATTGCTACCATAGGACACATATATATGTTTGTTTCATGCTTTTATTATGTACTAGTACTTGGAAATAGAAGACTTGGTAGTTTAATCCCGTCCACCTTACTAATGAATTGGTTCACCTAAATGAGTTTCATATACTAGTACATGCTAAACTTGTTATGTGTATGCTTGTTTCTTCTTTTAGAATGCCGACAAAATATTGGGGAAGAGTGCCTTATTAAGCAACGGTAAAGGAAGTAATGCAGATAAGGTTCAGGATAGTGACACATCCTGTCTTGGTTTAGTGTTGGAGTTACTGGCCACTACCGCTTGCACAAGCTATTCAAACTCACTGTCTGAATTAGTTTGGTTTCTTGAGCCTCAACTACAAGCTGAAAGACATCGATCAGCTGTGCTGCGACAAGAAGCGGAAGGACTGCGGAAGTCCCTGGAGCATTCAGATGCATACTTTCTGGTGCAACAGCAAGCGTTGGAGGATTTTAGCGCCAAACAGGACAAAGCTAATCAGCTTGCTAAGCTTATTGCCAGCATGGTGGATACCCAGGATAACGTTTCTTGAGCTCTTTCTGAAGTTGTTTCAGTTATGCTCTTGTTTTTCTACCGTGTTTATTTGCACTGGTGGCCGATTTTGACGGCCAGTGTATATGATATGCTGCTTTGTTCCCTATATTTGCACTGGTGGCGAACTTTGATGCCCAGTGGATGTAATATGTGTAATAGCCGTGATAGCCTAGCGTTAGTTGCTTGCTTATTTATTTCCTTGTTGTCTTGTTTATTTGGTTGCTTGTAGTCATTGCAGTTCTTTTTCCGCTGTTAACTAGTGGCTGCAATAACCTATTTTTTAAAACTAGGCCACAATAACCATGGGCTAATATTTACTATAGTAACACTGGGCCTCCTACGGGCCGTAGAAACAGTGGGCCTTCTACGGGCCGTAGAAACAGTAGGCCTTCTACGGGCCGTAGAAATAATGGGCCTTCTATGGGCCGTATCATCAATGGGCCTTATATGGGCCGTATGATCGATTGGCCAAACATGGGCCAATAACAGGTCGCATTATGGCCGTAAACGGGCTAGAGTTGGAATCATCCGTTCATGGGCCGACCGTAACGGGCCATCGTTAATAGGTCGTATTTGATGACGCTATGAAAACAGTCCAATGTATTAACGGACCACAAACGGGCCGACTGTAACCACGGGCTGAATTTGGCCCACAAGCAGAAAATGACAGTAACGGGCCGTAAGTAAACGAATGTTGGAAATGAGCCCAAGAATAAATGGGCTCTGAGAAGGCCGAAAGATAACATGGGCTGGAAACGGCCCAACGGAATAACAGGCCATTAATGGGTATAAAGTGATACACTGTTCATTACGGGCCAGTTTCACCACGGGCTGTTAATGGGTGTAAAGTGATACACTGTTCATTACGGGCCAGTTTCACCACGGGCCGTTAATAGGCCAAGAGTTACATAGGGCCTCATATGGGCCGAAAGACGTCATGGGCCAGAAGTGAAAACGGGCTGGAATCATATTGGATGGCCCAGATGACGCTACTAGGCCTAATTCGGATAGGGCGTAACAGGCCTTGGGTTAGCGGGCTGTAAATGGGCCGGCCCGCCACCTTTTGACCAAGTCAAACAGGCCAGCCTTTTCACAGGAATGGGCCTTTGTTGGGCCGTGCCACGTGTCGACGTATCATAGGCGCCTTCCGTCCAATGAGTGGTTGACATCTGTCCCAACGATGAGCCGACACGTGTTTCTTCCAGCCAATGATGATTTTACACGTGGAAAATCCCCATTAGTCGGGGCTGTTAACGGGTTATCGGATCCAAAACCTGACCCGATAGCTTAACGGCATTCCGTTATGGTGGATGCCACGTGTCGGTCACCCTTGACGAAAGCACTTCTGTGACGCGCGATTTATCGTCATGGAAGTGGACACTTCTGTGATGATAATTTTGGTAATGTCATGGAACACTTCTACGACAGCACAGGTATGACTATCTTGATTCTGTCATAAACTTGTCATGGATGTACATGCATGACAAAAAAAGCAACCTACTGTGACAAACACATATCATCACGGAAGTGTATTTTTTTTGTAGTGGAGGCCGCAGGCTTTTGGGGCCCGCGGTGCTCCGAACTTGACTCTTGCATTTGCCGCGAAGCCAAGCCCGAGCTCACCTTCGGCTCGGGGGCTATTGTCCGCGTCCTGGGAACGGGGGTCCCCAGACTTGCCTGCCTGCGGCCCACAGCGTGGCTGAGCCTGCAGGCCGTACAGCCCATCTTCACCAACAAAGCATCCAAGACCCTCTCGAGGGTCCAAGCCTCGCGAGGCGGATGACGCAAGACCTCCTCGGGAGTAGCCTAGCTAGGCAGGCTCACGAGGAGCAAAGATATCAAGGCGGGGCAAACCTCACGAGACCCTCGTGACGTGATCCATGACGCACGACACCAGGTGGGCGCCAGCGCGTGCAGCGTCCTTGTTTCCTCTTTGGTGCTAAGGAGGCCAGCGCATGCAAAGAGTACTGAGGCATCAGGCAAAGGTTGCTATATTGGTGCAACGAGACCAAGACAAGGAGGACGGCAAGATGGAGGTCATCATGGAGCCCAAGTCAGCGTCACCACCAGAGCCTTTGGTAGGAGAAGACCACTTTTGTCAGGATAGCTTGTACTAGTTGTCCCCCTCCGAATTAGCCCGCCATTGTTGGCTCCCTTCCCGCTCGATATTTGGGAAGAGGACCAGGGCCAATATAAATAGGACTAGCCACCACCTTAGTGAAAAGAGGGATGGCGAAGCACGGATCACAGAGGATAGGGACGGATCATTCAGACCATCCTCACACACACAAGCTCACCGAGCTCAAGAACACCTCAACCTTAGGAGGCTGTTCTTCCTTTGTACTGTTCACCATCAGCCCTAGAGGCAATCCACCACCACCACACTGGAGTAGGGTATTACACCACAACGGTGGCCCGAACCAGTATAAATCTTGTGTCTTTCTGTGTTGCAAGTTCGTCGAGTTCGTACGCGAGATCTTAGTGAGCTAGGGCGTAGATCGGTGGGAGGAAAACACTTCGCGCGCACCCCAGTATTCGAACCTTAAGGGTTTGCTGGAACCCCACATCTGACACTCGCCTATTTCCAAGGGGTCGTGCGAATGGCACGGTTGGGTTTCCCAAACCCGTGTGGATGAGAATCCCGTAATAAGGTGGCACGATCTCTGCTTTGACAAGACATGTCATCGATGGTTGCGTCTCAAAACGCGAAACGAGAGGCCGAAAAAACGGTTTGAAATAATAAAATGGCCGGACGTAATGTCTCACCATTGAAATCTTCAAAAGACAGAACTTATCTATATTCTGCCCTTATAAATTAGAGCTATGACTGTTGTACAGAGCCAGATATAGTATTGACGATCAACCGCTTTGAAGTGTTCGGAGGTGGAACCCACCTTGCAATGCCGAAGACAATCTGCGCGCCGGACACATCGTCATTGAAGACTGGTTCAGGGGCTACTAAGGGAGTCCTGTTTTATGGGGTCCTCGGGTGTCCGAGCTACGTGACATGGGCCGGACAGATGGGCCATGAAGATACAAGATAGAAGGCCTTCCCTCGGGTCTGGATGGAACTCTCCTTGATGTGGAAGGCAAGCTTAGCATGCGGATATGAAGATTCCTTTCTCTGTAAACCGACTATGTACAACCCTAGCCCCCTCGAGTGTCTATATAAACCGGAGGGTTTAGTTCATAGAGGCAATCACAATCATAATCCTATAGGCTAGAAATCTAGGGTTTAGCCATTACGATCTTGTGGTAGATCAACTCTTGTAACCCTTATACCGATCAAAGTCAATCAAGCAGGACGTAGGGTATTACCTCCATCAAGAGGGCTCGAACCTGGGTAAACATCGTGTCACTTGTCTCATGTTAGCATCGATCCTTAGACGCACAATTCAGGACCCCCTACCTGAGATCTGCCGGTTTTGACACCGACGGTAGTTTTTGACATCAGTTCCAATAATATCTCAACATGCCTTAAAAACTGATTGTTAAATCCATTTGGGCCAGGGGGCTAGTTAGTTGGCAGCTCTTTGATCACATTTTCAATTTCCTGATCTGCAAAAGGTATCTTAAGTTCTATGAAAATGATGGGATCATGTTGCTGACTATAAAGGGTGTTGAGATCAAAGTGCATCACTGTGTCTACAGAAACTCCCATTATTTTTTGAAAGCTTCCCATAAAATGGATGTCTTGCCTTCATGATCATGGAATTCAACTTGTTCTTCATTCTGTAACATTGCTATGTGATTGTGTATGTGGTTGATAGTGGCTTTAGTGTGGAAGATTTGTGTTTTTATCCCCAAATTTAACCCGTTTGATCTTGCCCCTCTGTTTCCAATAAAATTGATTCTTCAAAAGTATCAACAATTCCTCTTTCAAAAGTGTTCTGCAGTTCCACTCCATGTTGCTTAGATTTCTGAATTCCTCCAAAAGATTCATCAAGAAAATGGCATCATTCAATCTCTCAATCTTCTTTTTTAGATTAGACAAACCTTTTGCCCAGTTTTTTAGAGCTCTTCTCAAGTTCTTGAACTTTGCATTAATACTCTTAGCAGCACTAGTGAAGCCCACATGGTTGTTCCAAGCATTAGTAACAATATCTCTGAATTCACTATGTTCCAGCCAAAAGTTTTCAAATCTAAAGATCTTTGATTTGGGGATCAGAGTGCCAATCTTAATAACACAAGGGGTGTGATTTGAAATTGGTTCGGAAAGTGGAAGCACCATAGTATCAGGAAAAGTGGTCATCCATGCAGTAGATGTAACGAACCAGTCCAGCTTTTCTAGTAAAGGATTTTCCTGCATATTGTTCCAACTATATTTTCTGCCTTTAAGTGGCAGATCAACCAATCCTAGATTGCTAATGGCTTCATTAAATAGCAACATTTCATTAACATCCCCTCTAGGCTTGTTTCTATCAAAAGGTTCTCTAATAAAGATGTCGTTCGTGTTTTTTGTTTGTTTCCATCCGTAGTCGGATGCTGCTCTTCTGCATGATGTTTGATGTATTCATGTGGTGATTGTATGCCTTTGTATGTATTCCCATTATTTATTGTACATGGTACGATGTAATGATATCCACCTTCCAAAGCATCTTCAATATGCGCTTCTATCCTTGGTGGGACCTCCGAGTTCCTCTAGGATAGGTGATACGTCTCCATCGTATCTACTTTTCCAAACTCTTTTGCCCTTGTTTTGGACTCTAATTTGCATGATTTGAATGGAACTAACCCGGACTAATGTTGTTTTCAGTAGAATTGCCATGGTGTTATTTTTGTGCAGAAATAAAAGTTCTCGGAATGACCTGAAAATTTATGGAGAATATTTTTGAAATATATAAAAATATTGGCGAAAGAATCAACCAGAGGGGGGCCACCCACAGGCCACAAGCCCTGGGGGCGCGCCCTGCAGGCTTGTGGGCCCCCTGGAGCTCCTCCGACCCTAATTCCACCTCTATAAGTACCTATTCGCGGAGAAAAAACATTAGAGAGAAGAATTCATCACGTTTTATGATACGGAGCTGCCACCGCCTCCCGTTCTTCATCGGGAGGGCTGATCTGGAGTCTGTTCGGGGCTCCGGAGACGGGGATTCATCGTCATCATCATCACCAACCTTCCTCCATCACCAATTTCATGATGATCACCGCCGTGCGTGAGTAATTCTATCGTATGCTTGCTAGACGGTGATGGGTTGGATGAGATTTATCACGTAATCGAGTTAGTTTTGTTAGGGTTTGATCCCTAGTATCCATTATGTTCTGAGATTGATGTTTCTATGACTTTGCTATGCTTAATGCTTGTCACTAGGGCCCAGTTGCCATGATTTCAAATCTGAACCTATTATGTTTTCATGAATATATTTGTGTTCTTGATCCTATCTTGCAAGTTGTAGACACCTATCATGAGTTATGATCTGCATACCCCCAAGGTGACAATAATTCCAATTCTTTCCGGTGATTACCGTAGTTTGAGGAGTTCAAGTATTCACTAAGTGCTAATGCTTTGGTTCGGTTCTTTATTAAAAGAGGCCTTAATATCCCTTAGTTTCCACTAGGACCCCTCTACCACAGGAGGGTAGGACAAAAGATGTCATGCAAGTTCTTTTCCACAAGCATGTATGACTATATACGGAATACATGCCTACATTATATTGATGAATTGGAGCTAGTTCTATGCCACCCTAGGTTATGACTGATAGATTATGAATATCATCCAACACAATTATCATTACGAATCCATTGCCTACGAGTTTGTCTCATATTGATCTTTGCTAAGTTACTTTCGTTGCTACTGCTGTTACAATCACTACAAAACTACTACTATTAATTTTTGCCAACATTACCATTCCTTCCATATTACTTTGCTACTAAATACTTTGCTGTGGCTATTAAGTCTTTGAGGTTTGGTTGAATCGACAACTCAACTACTAATGCTTGGTAATATTCTTTGGCTCCCCTTGTGTCGAATCAATAAATTTGGGTTGAATACTCTACCCTCGAAAACTGTTGCAATCCCCTATACTTGTGGATTATCAATAGGATCGCATATTGAGAGAAGAAATGAAGTCTTGATACAAGTCGGGAATGGTGATAGGATCGCTGCTCGGAGACCGTCAAAATCATGTCTTTAGTCTATCTTCAAGATTTATCTTAGAACTAAAATAATAGTTATTTTTCTTCAGAGTTATGTAATGCATTATCCTAAGGATTGTGCAATGGATATTCTTATAAGCTTTAAACAATAGTTGTTCAGATTATTATGAGAATACGGTCTTTGATTAAACCTCTATTTAATGATGGTTTATTCATGATGAATCTTGAGGTTTATGATCAATAACATTAAAGCTAAACATCTCAAGAAGACTGATAATACCACTTGTGTGTGGCACTGCATGGTTATATCAGATAATTAAATATTCATAGAGATGGAGTATAAAAATCCGATTGATATAATAGGGCGCGGTGAATATTTGTACTTCATCAATGTTTTGAGTAAATATGATTTAGTCGATAAAATATAAGGACTGAAATATTTAAAATAGTTCAAAGGAATTCAGGATGAAGATATAATAACATTATGAAAAAAGATAAACATGATTCTTTTTTATGAAGAAATATACCTAAGTCATATGTTTAGCAAACATTTGAATAACTATGAAATTATTGCAAATATCGATCTACTCTTATTAATATTATTGGGGATTTATGAATGAAACAACAAAATATCCACTAAACAGATGCACCATCTAAGGTCCGATAGTACTATAAAGAGTTATAGAATATTTTAGTCAAATGCTTGATTGTATGTTTTGGTGTTTCTTCCACAAAAGATTCGAGGACAAAAATTTTTGTCTAAGGATGAATATTTTATGAGAAAAGGCTTTACTCATTAAAATAGTAAGTGGGAGGATAATACGGATTATTGAAATCTCAGGCTTAAGTTAAAACAAGACTAATCTGGAAATGTTCTGGAGTATTATTGTTTGTACAACTAGGCAAATAAACTACTACATTAGATGTAGGAACTTCAGTTAAGACTTTAACAAAATGCGACGGCCGGGAAAGATTGTCGAATCTACTGAATGCTTCATCTTAGAAGAAGATGAACCTGCCGCACTACGAGGAACCAGCGATGGCGCCCAGCTAGAGAGCTATGACTTAAACAATTGAAATGCAAAGTGAAGTCCATATACAAGGGACAAGTTTTGAACTTTTTGAAGCCTTCAAAAGGTGTATTGGGAACAAAAATTGTAAATGGATCTTCGAATAATCATGGATAGTAATCCTGAAAGGATAGTTTTACAAAAGAGTTTTCTAGGAATGGAAGAGTTGATATTGTCAAATCTTCTTATTAGCAGCAATATTAAAAGTATAAATGGATTACAATGGTGAGTGTTATATATTAATGATATATAACACATGAGTAACAAAACTATTGAAAAGGATTTCAAACAGGATGTATATAAGATACAACGAAAATGTTTTGTTATGAATACCGGAATGATATAAATATTTCTAGACATGTTTGTGATTTGAAATAAAATATCAAGTATCTGGATTTTGATGAAGTAATTGGAGAATTTAAACTTTATCAAGAAGCTTTTGGATACACGAAGTTTAGTGGGAGCTCTATGGCATATCCTGATCTTACATATGGATGACATATGCCTTGATCAGATATAATAATATATATTAGCACAAAAGATTAAAATCAAGTTTCTAAAAGGACTTAGAATTATTGGATGAAAAAATATATATAGATTGAAACATCTGATTGTGCTAAGACATGTACTGTGACAAAGTTTAAAAGAAGTTTAAAAGGAGAAAATATTTTCTCAAAATGTCACATAGCATAAAAATGTGCATAAATCTATATTGAAAAATAGTTGATGAGAACGTGTGGATGAATTGAGTTCAATCTGCTTCAGAGATTGAATTTAACATGTATGCTATCAAATGTACAAAGCCATATCTTTCATATAAACTTATTGTTAGTAGTAAGTACCAAGGTTGTCAGAATCGTGATTTTGAATCGGATCAGAGCTCTGATGCTAGGATCGCAAATTGTAGAATCTTCACTACCAGGATGGTAAAAACGTACATTCTATGAACTAAAATCATAGAATCAGAGGGGTTAGTTTGGATCGTAAAGTTGTAGAATCGTATAATAGAATCACAATTCTGACAACCTTGGTAAGTACCATAGTGATCCTAAAGAGGTTCACTATGGTAATTGCTTAAAAGATTAAGTACCTCAGTTGGAAAAAGGTTTTGCTTCTTTTCCATGGAGGAGATGAAGAAATTGTTGTAAATAGTTACACAAATTGGTTGTTGTAAAGATTACACGAGACAGCTTTGCCATGACTGATATTAATAAACTCTATCGGGCTATAAAATTTGAAATAGTTTCAGAATACAAACATGATTGTGGATTTTATTAATGATATAAGTTGATACTTGAGAAGTCTTCATTAGACTATAATCTGGATCATAAAAGTTTATTGATAGACTATCGTGTAGTTCGAAATGAAATATTGACTCTATGAAGATATAGCAAATGGATTATATGGATATATAGTGTTACTATAAAATGGACTATATAGAGATGTAGTATTAATGCAACATAAGAATTACACAGAAAAACCAGGTAATATCGTCATAAATAACATTAGGATTTGAAGAGTATCAAATCTAGTGACGAAGGCTCTACCACTAGTAAAGCATGAAAAACACCAGATAGCCTTGAGTGTTAGATACAACATGCAACAAGATTATTGACTCTAGTGCAAGTGGGGAATGTTGGAAATATGCCCTAGAGGCAATAATATTGTATTATTATATTTCTGTTTTCATACTTAAGAGTTCGTATTTCATGCTATAACTGCTATGATTCTAGAATATATATATATATATATATATTACTATTCATCACCCATGGTGCAGAATAAGTTTTCTTCACCCGAGGTAATCTTACGATCATTTCATAATTAAATTACGTTTGGACTTCAAATAGTTACATTCTTATTGATTCACTACGTAAAATTTGACATAAGAAAATAAAAATATAGGTCATAAAACAAGAAAATTTGCAGTTTATGTGTATTTTAAACTATGTTTTTACATTTGTAATTTTACATAACATAAAATATTTTTTACGGCGATTATATATTTTCTTACGGTCCTTTTTGCGTTGGAAATAAGATAAAACTTACGGAACATAAAATTACGGTGCATTGATGGTAAAATAAAGGGGGTGATTAAAAATAACAATTCCTCACCCAGGGTGACGAATATATATATATATATATATATATATGCGATTAAGGGGAAAATTCATATGCATGTGTGAAATGATAAATGGTAAAATATTGGTTCCCGGTCTTGCCTCTAAGACTGCCTCAAGTGTTGTTGATGATCATGTTTTCCGGATCTCGGGATATCATTAAGTGTAATGGCAGTCTTGAAACAATATCGAGAGTATGACGTTGGAAGAACAAACATATTGAATCAACCCAATCTTGTTTGTTATACTTTGACATACTATCGTCTATAACCAATTGCTATAACACGAAGTGTTAGCATGTGATTTAGTTCCTTAGACCATGAGAATATCTTAGTCACTTCCTACCGTACAGTGGACTTTGGGGTTGCTCAAATGTCATCTGTAACTAGGTGATCATTACGACAACTTATGGGTTCATTGGAAAGTTTGACAAGGGACTGGATAGCTCGAGAGTGAGATTTTCTCCTCCGCCAATGGAGAGATATTCCTAGGGCCCTCTTTGGTGTGATGGCATCCATCATCGTATGTACAGACACATGCTACTATGTCACGGGGATGCCGAAACATTTCAACAAGAAAGAAGAAAAATACCAGTAACGAGATCAACGGCATAGTGAGCATATGTATCACTCAAGAGGATACTGATGCACCCCGGCTATTGTAAAGTATAGTGAAGCAAAGGGAACATCACATGATAACCAAAGGTCCCTCGAATATCATCTGTGTGCTCATAGGGATCAATATGGACGTCCATGGTTCAGTCGGTCATTGAACCAACGGTTTTGTTCATGTCTACAAGTTACTGAACCTACGGGGTCACAAGCTTAAGGCAATCGCAATATGTAGAGTGTTAGTTGGATGGGAGTGATGAGAATATATTTTTGGGATTGTTTTATAAATACTCGAAATAGTTTCGAGAGGATCTAAAAGCGTTTGGGGGTCAAGTGAAAGGTTCAGAGAGTATCGGGAAATACCAGGTATTACCGATAAATGATATATATATGGAAAATGTCTCTGAGGCTATTAAATTATATATAAAAGGTCTAATATTTATTAGAAGGCTTTTATATTAAAATTAATATCAATGGGCCTTAAAAGGCCAAACCGGAGAAGGCAACTTGGGCCACAAGGGCCCAAGTGGAGGTGGTGCTTGTCGGTGTCAAAACCGGTGGATCTTGGGTAGGGGGTCTCGAACTGTGCGTCTAAGGTCGATGGTAACAGGAGGCAAGGGACACAATGTTTACTCAGGTTTGGTCCCTCTCTATGGAGGTAATACCATATGTCCTACTTGATTGATATTGATTAGTATGAGTATTACAAGAGTTGATCTACCTCAAGATCGTAATGGCTAAACCCTAGAGGTCTAGCTTGTATGGCTAAGATAATGAATCTGCCCTATCCGAACTAAGTCCTCCGGTTTATATAGACACTAGAAGGATCTAGGGTTACACAAGGTCGGTTACAAAGAAAGGAATCTACATATCCGGTTGCCAAGCTTGCCTTCCACGCCAAAGAGAGTCCCATCCGGACATGGGTGCAGTCTTTGGTCTTCGTATCTTCACAGCCCATCAGTCCGGCCATGGCTAACAGGTCGGACGCCCGAGGACCCCTTAGTCCAGGACTCTCTCAGTAGCCCCTGAACCTGGCTTTAATGACAAGGTATCCGGCGCATAGATCTGTCTTCGGCATTACAAGGAGGGTTCCTCCTTCCGAACTCCAAAACAGTCTTCGGGCGAAACAAATGTGTCCAGATCTTCAACACACAGCCATAGAGAGTATAGTATTTCACGAATCCAATCTGGTGACAACTTTAGTAATGTGACGTCACGCTTCCCGGTCAATATTTCGAACCATTTCCCGCCCTGCCGTTCCACGTTTCGGGGCGTGGTTTTTATTGGCACATCTTGTTGAAGCGGAGATCGTGTCCCCTTATTGCGTGATTTTCATCAATACGAGCGTGGGTAACCCAACCGTCCTGCGGGAAAGATTCCTTAGGAATAGGCAGGTTCTAAGGCTTAGGAGGAGGCGTTCAATACACGATGCCTTTATAAAGGAACTGAGGGCCGTCTTTTTATGCCAAACCTCTCCTCAGCCTTCCCAACCTCGAGTTCTAGAACCCAAGGTTCGACTTCATTGCTTCAAGCCTCCCCATCATGTCCGGACCCATCTCTCAAGGCCGATGGGTGGCTTCCTCCGTTACAGAGGAGGATATCGCAAAGCTTCGGGCGGCCAGATATTTGACCGCGGAGGTCCACCACAGGCTTCCTGCTCAAGGACAGGTTATTTCGACCCCCAGATCTGGCGGGAGGGTCGTATTCATCTCCCACTTCCTCCAGGAGCTAGGGTTCGCTCTTCACCCCTTCGTCCGGAGACTAATGTTTTATTACGGATTAGATTTTCATGATCTAGCCCCGGACTCTATCCTCCACGTCTCGGCATTTACCATTACGTGCGAGGCCTTCCTCCGAATCCCCCCACACTACGGCTTATGGCTCAAGACCTTCAGTGTGAAGCCGAAGGTAGTTGCGGGGAACATGCGGAGTGTGGTGGTGCTGTAGTGAGCAAGCTTACCAACACTCTTTGGCCAAAAGGCTCTTTCACCGAAGCCTCCCACCGATGGCAGCGAGAATGGTTTTATGTCACGGAACCCCGTAGCACCAAGTGGGTAGCTATTCCTGCATTCCATTCCGGCCCTCCATCATAGCTTGCATCATGGATTAACAAGGGGCTAGACTGGGGATCAGTTGATGAGGTACAGACTTTACAAAGCCGCATCCGAACCCTCGTTGAGAGAGACATCAATCTTGTCAGTGTGATTCAAGTGATGCTAGTTCGTCGAATCCTGCCCTGCCAGCGCAGGTCTCGCCACATGTGGGAGCTTAATCCGTAAGGACCACGAACCCTCCAACACCTCTTCGGCACCACGCATGAAGGGATGTGGAAGTTGTTTTTTGGGAAGCAAAAACATTGGCCGGACACTACCGAGGACGCTGGCCTTAACTGCAACCGTTCGGATACCCCGATAAGCACTTGTCTTCCGAACACTCTGTAACTACGCATACCGTAATATGGTACTGAGCAAGCTATCTTCCTCCAGGGCTGGATAAAGACGGCGGAACTAATTATGTGTTCGGCCCCTCTGCCCAAAGGCCCAGCGAATCCTATTTTAACAAGGATGCTAGCCCTGGCACCATGCCAGATGCGTGTCAAGGAGGGCGAGGTGGAGAGTGGAAAGACCAAAAATGACCCCTATTCCAAGGGTACACCAGACATTGTGTCCAGAGGAATCAAAATTCCCTCATCCGAAGACAAGAGTGAAGGGGGCCACTGTCTCCTCCCCTCATGGGAAGAAAAGGGCCGCCTCCGAAGATTGGGAGGAACAGGCTCCTAAGCGAGGCAACATGCCTCTGTCAGGTGGCTCGGGCTTGGAGGAAGCCGAAGCGCAGTCTCATGACAAGGACAAGCCTTAGGCCAAATCGTAAGTGAACAAGGATGTTTTAAACATGTCCCGTTCTTTTCTTATGATGCCTGGCATATATATTTTTGCAGTTCGGCAAGCAGTATTCTTCAACAATCCTCTTCCTCGGGGGACCTTCTCCCCGAAATGATGGAAAGCGAAACGCCTCCACCGACCTCTCCGCCCAATAAGGCAGATGACTTCGAGGTGTCGTCACGGAGGGTCTCCCCCGATCAAAAAGTGGTGCAAGGAATGATGAGACATTACCCGAAGGTAACACCTTAGTGGCCCAGGGTCCGAGGACCGACAAGAAGCCCCCGAACAGTCCGGTCTGCAGCTGGATACGAATGAACGGATCCCTTCAAAGGGAGGCCGTACTCCTACGGCAGCCTCCGGAGACCTACAGGCGCCGGATATATTGACGAACATGCTACAACAGGCATCCGTCTCAGAGGAACATCGTACCTTGATGGGCAAGGTGGTCGAAAAGATCCTGTCCGCGAAAAGCGGATTGAATGAGGCCTTTGTGGGCCTGCTAAGAGGCTTCGAGGTTTGTAATGTAATGTTTTCAACTATATTTTATTTGCAAAGATGCACCTGTGTATAGGTAGTAGCCCCTGAGACTCGGGTTGGCTTCCCATGGGAGGCAAACGAAGGATCAAGAAGAAATATTCAAGGACTAATCTGATTAACTTGCACAGATGCTGCCTTCCCCCTGGCTACTTCCCAGACTACGGATATTACCGAGCTGCATCGGAAGCTTGACGTGGTCGGGGATGACATTGCGTTAATCAATAGGCATCTTGACGAGGCACAAGGTATGTATTCAGGGCAGTCCCTTTATGTACATTTTTGTGATATAAGCATAACGCTGAAAGTTATATGCATGACTGCAGATGGTGCTGCCACCGTTGAAATACTTCGGGCGGAGCTGGCCCGGGCCAAGGAGCGGGCCCGGTTTGTGATGCAGCTGCTGAAAAGGCATCGACTGAGTTAAAAGCCGAACAGGTTGCTCGGCGCTAAGACGAGGAGAAGATATCCGAGATGGCGCTTGAACTGAAAAAAGCTGTGAGCCGTTGTGAACTTCTTGAGAATGAAAATGAAGCCAAAATGCCTGAACTTGACAAGGCCTTACGAGAGGCAAGAGAAGCGCAGTCTGAATCCAGAGCAGCCCGTGAGGAGATCCAGCAAGCTGGGAGATTGTGGCTAGTAAGCCCTTTTTATTACAGACTAAGTTCGGCGATCCGAATTATGCTCAGCTTAACCAAGTATGGAGTTCTCCAGACGTGTTTTTGGACCTTCCGAAGAGTTCATCCGATGCGGCGCAGTTTTACCAAGCGCAAGAGGGGTATGCAGCGGAGAAGCTTTTCTAGTCACAGTTCGGCGTATCAAAACACCCTCTGCTGCTAAATGAACAGAATTCCCAATGGGCCAAGCCTCATAGGATGTCCGGTGCTTCCATGAAGAACATCATACTTCAGCTGTGGCTGACTAAGCCGACTCTGAATAGCTATTTTGGCTTGGTGCGGCGGCTTGCTGATGCGGTGCCACATATTGACGCCGTGAAGCGGTCGGCGTGCATTGAAGGTGAACGGATGGCCTTTGCCCGAGTCAAAAAATACTGGGGGAAGATGAAGGCCGTCGATATTACAGTGCAGGGTACACCCAAGGGCAAGGACCATCACACACCGGAGTATTACTTTGAGGACGTCATGGAGGCTGCCCATTTGATAGATGGTCAATGTTCGAAAGGCATAATATTCGAGTGATTTTTTTACGAAAAAGACAATTGTTGTAATCGGTCTATATTTTTTATTTTGCCTAAAGGCTTTAGTTTCTCCTGTGCGGCCGTTTTTATATGATCTAAAAGTTTTCTAGTCGTCGGCTTCAGCCCCCTCGTAGGAAGTATGGGGGTGTTCAAAAAAGCATCTAAGCACTCTTGACCCAATGTCTTGGTCCATGGAGGTGTCAATGCGGCGAACCAGGCAACCAGACTATCGGGCGTTAGCACTTTCACTTAGCCATAGGAGTCTTATGGTGGGTCTACGACATAGCCCCTGGTATGTATGCAGCTTATTCATACGATGCATTTACATATTTGACCGGAAAGAGGTCCTTCGTGTGACATGGAGGAATCGCTAAAGGTTCCGATAAGTCATCGAGTGGTTGACTATCTCTCGCCGCATCATGATAGACAGTTTTCGGCTTTCTCTACTGAGGTGCTTAACCAGGTGAACCGGAAGAACAATCGCAGTAGTTCTCCCTTTACTACCCTAGAGGATAGAGCGGAACGTAGGATAGAAAGCACAGGAGCCGGGCAACCCAACTATTGACCCAAGACATGATTCAGAGCTGATGCATATAAGGCCAAACTCGTGATGCCGAAGTGCGCTATAGAGCTATTCGGACTTGTCGGCAACTCGCTTGTTCCCATACTGAGCCCCTACCAAGTTATGCCGAGGTGTATGTTAGAAACAACCGTAGGGCAAAACTCGGTCCTTTAGAAAAGAATGGATTATTTTTACTGGGATCTTGAGTGATGTGCCAATCATGTATATAGATAACAAAGCCGCAACCCCGGCTATTTAATATGCCAGGGGTCGAAGGCGGAGGAAAACGGCATTTTACAGGCTCAAAATAGAGAGTGTGGTCTACAAAAAGTAATTTTGGACCTCCTATCGCACGTCTGCGCCGCCTGTCCTCGGGGAAGGGACTCCTCGACGGGAATAGCCCCTTAGGTGGATCCAAACTCCGATGGAGTCAGTTTATATTTCTCCTTTGCGTCACCTGTTTGTAAGAGAAAAGAAAGAAAAAGGAAAGTAGATAAAAAATGTTACTGGAATGTTTGCAGGCTTATCCGTATTGTGCTTCCGCTAATGCCCATGGTATCTTGAGTGCGTAGTGATGTATGCGCGGTACAAATTTTGCGGGTATATGAAGTGGGCGGCGGAAGCCGAACTGCTATTTCCGCTCCATGATTGATCGATCAGGGGAAATTTCTTCTAACCCCCGGTATTTGGTTGGTGAGCCTTTCCGTCGTCCCTATCGCCTGGCGGCCCCCTCCCCTTGTGTTTGGTGTTGAGCTTGCCAGCCTGCTTGAAGACCCAATGGCTTCTATTGGTATGATTAGCTGGTTTATCGGGGTGTCCGTGAATCTGGCAGGGTCGGTCCAATATCCTGTCTAGGTTGGATGGTCCATCTCGGTTCGCCTTGAATGGCTTTTTCCATTGACCGGGTTTGGGATTACTGAATCCGGCGTTGACCACTGTGTCGCGTGATCTGTCATTATCTTTGCGACTGTTGTATTTGCTTCGTCGTGGCTTTCCATTGCCGTCTCGGATTTCGGAGGTGCCCGAGTCGCTAGCGTTATTGCTTCTACGAGCGAGCCAACTGTCTTCTCCCATGCAAAAGCGAGTCATTAGAGAGGTAAGGGCTGTCATGGATTTAGGTCCTTCTTAACCAAGGTGGCGTGCAAGCCACTCATCCCGGATGCTGTGTTTGAAGGCCGCAAGGGCTTCCGCGTCCGGACAGTTGACGATTTTGTTCTTTTTAACTAAGAACCTAGTCCAGAGCTTCCTGCCTGACTCTCTGGGCTGCTGGACATGTGACTTAAGTCATCGGCATCCGGTGGCCGGACATATGTTCCTTGGAAGTTGTCGCAAAATGTGTCCTCCAAGTCCTCCCAGCTGCCAATAGAATTTTTCGTCAGACTGTTTAACTAGTGCCGAGCTGGTCCTTTGAGTTTTAGTGGTAGGTATTTGATGGCATGAAGGTCATCTCCGTGGGCCATGTGGATATGGAGGAGGAAGTATTTGATCCATACCGCGGGATCCGTTGTTCCATCATATGATTCGATATTCATGGGTTTGAACCCGTCTAGGAATTCATGCTCCATTACTTCGTCTGTGAAGCAAAGCGGGTGTGCGGCGCCTCTATGTTCGGCCACACTCATTGTACCTCTGATGGAGTCTGTTTGCGGTTTTCGGCCTGGGCGTGGCTAGGTTTGTCACATCCGAATAGGTAGCCGTCGCCGCGTGTCGAGGCATGTCCTCGTGATCCATAGATTGATCTGGTATGCCCTGCTCTGATGTTCCGGTCCTGCCGGAGGTCATATGAGAGCTGTTTTATCTTTGCCTTTATAATGAGGTGGGGCAGGCTGGTGTTCGGCTTGAGTTGCCACTTTATCCCGGCCACGTGGTGTTCTGTTAGCCCCATTGCGTGATGGTGGTATGAGCTCTAGCGCCTCATCGTCGAACCGAGGTAGTAATTTGCGCTTCGGGTGACTTTTGGCTGGGCACTTAGGGCCGTATTCTTCGGCTGTTAGGACATCAGTCCATCTATAATTTAGCAGATCTTGATCAGCCTGAAGTTGCAACTGCTTCTTTTTTAGGCTTCTTGCAGTGGCTATTAGCTGGAGCTTGAAGCGCTCCTGCTCGAGAGGTTCCTCAGGCACGATGAAATCCTCGTCGCCGAGGCTCTCCTCATCCTCGGAGAACGGAAGATAATTACTGTCCTCCGAGTCTTCGTGTATGGCATGTTCATCAAGGCTATCGTGCCAGTCCTCCCATTCGTTCTGTTCGACGTTGCCCCAATAGGGTCTTCATTGTCTTCGACATCGTCCGGAGTACTATTTTCTCCGATGCTGCTGTTGTTGTCTTTTGCACGGCATGACGTAGAGCGGCGCCGCTAATGCCGGTGTCTAGGCTGTGTCCCAGGAGGTTTATCCTTAACTGGGTTTTCTTTGTCATCGTCGTCAGGTTCTTTAGGTGTATCCACCATGTATACGTTGTACGAAGAAGTGGTCGTCCGGCATCCGATAACCGGCGGGTTTTGGCCAGGTTCCTCCTCCGCATCGTTGTCCATACCGTCGATGTCTTCGGAGCCGTAATGGAGCATGTCGATTATGTTGTCGACAGTGGCTATGAAGTGGGTGGAGGGTGGGGAGCAAAATTCTCCATCGTCAGCCCCTAGTCCGAACCGGATATATCTCGGTTGCGGGTCCTTCGCCGGGGACAGGTTTTTTAATGAGTTTAGCAAGTCGCCCAAAGGCGAGTGCTGGAAGATGTCTGCGGCGCTGAACTCAAAGATCGATAAACGATCAAGTTCGGCATCCGCGAGCTCACGTGGCTCAGAACTTACGGCCAGAGATGAGTCCGGAGTTCCGGTGACAAAGACGTCGTGAGAGGTTAAGTCTAGGTGCAGCTCCAACGCCGTGGAATCTATGGCCTTTGTGGTGAGGTTGATCCTCCCGTCCTCGGATGGTGCAATCTGCTCCGACTCTAAGGCCGGGAGCGGTTACAGGGGCGATCTCCTGGATGCGGTATGATGACAGATTTAGGTCATGATGATCGGGGTGACCGGGGGTGGCAGTGCGGTCTTGAATCCTGTGAAGATCAAGTCTCCACGGATGTCCGCAACGTAGTTCAAGCTCCCAAATCTGACCTAATGGCTAGGGGCGTAGCTATCGATCTGCTCCAGGTGGCCACACGAGTTGGCCCGCAGTGCGATGCCGCCGAATACGAAGATCTGTCCGAGAAGGAAAGTTTCTCCTTGGACAGCGTCACTATCGACGACTGAAGGGGCCATCAAACCTTTCGTCGACGGCACAACGGAACTCTCAATGAAAGCACCAATGTCGGTGTGAAAACCCGCGGATCGCGGGTAGGGGGTCCCAAACTTTGCGTCTAAGGTCGATGGTAATAGGAGGCAAGGGACACGATGTTTACCCAGGTTCGGGCCCTCTCTATGGAGGTAATACCCTATGTCCTGCTTGATTGATATTGATGAGCATGAGTATTACAAGAGTTGATCTACCTCAAGATCGTAATGGCTAAACCCTAGAGGTCTAGCTTGTATGGCTATGATAATGAATCTGCCCTATCCGAACTAAGTCCTCCAGTTTATATAGACACCGGAAGGATCTAGGGTTACACAAGGTCAGTTACCAAGAAAGGAATCTACATATCCAGTCGCCAAGCTTGCCTTCCACACCAAGGAGGGTCCCATCCGGACATGGGTGCAGTCTTTGGTCTTCGTATCTTCACAGCCCATCTGTCCGGCCCATGGCTAATAGGCCGGACGCCCGAGGACCCCTTAGTCCAGGACTCCCTCAGTGCTCCCCTTTCCTTATGGGGGCCAAATCCTACTAGGGGAGTGTGACAGCCTCGATTCAATCGTACACTAATCATACACGCAAATGTGTACGATCGAGATCAAGGACTCACGAAAAGATATCACAACACAACTCTAGACACAAATTAAAATAAGACAAGCTTTATATTACAAGCCATGGGCCTCGAGGGCTCGAATAGATAAGCTCGAAAACACAAGAGTCAGCGGAAGCAACATTATCTGAGTACAGCATAAGTTAAACAAGTTTGCCTTAAGAAGGCTAGCACAAAATCAACATCGATAGAAAAGGCAAGGCCTCCTGCCTGAGAGCCTCCTAACTACTCCAGGTCGTCAGTGCCCTTCACATAGTAGTAGGCACCCTCGGGGTAGTAGTAGTCATCCAGTGGCGTCGTCTGGCTCCTGGGTTCCGTCATCTGATCGCAACAATCGGGTATGGGAGAAAAAGAGGTAGCAAAGCAACTGTGAGTACTCATCCTGTCACATCCCTACTTCTGGTATGACCTAGACCAGCTAGTCATTTGTGCAACATGTTTAAATACCAATTAAATTTGAAATGGGGATTTGTGAAACCCTCAGAATCATTTTTGGACATAACCCAGAAAATTCCAGAAATTAGTATAAACTTCAAAAATTCATAGAAATTCAACCGTAGCTCAGATTTAAATAATTTATATATGAAAAATTATCAGAAAAATTCAATCTATCCATCTGTACCATTTTCATGCATGACAAACCAACTTATACTTGCTGTATAGGTGAAAACATATATATGGCATTTATAAAGACTTAACTTGGAGTTGCATTTGAATTCTTGGTTCAAATGGACTTCATCCAAATGAATGCTAGCTGCATTAGCTCAAACAACATCACATCTACATGCCATGTTCATGCATCATATTGTTGCATATGTTGGTGTATTGATTGCCGACACCGTTCCTTCTCGATAGGTCCTGCTCCGGAGACCGATCCAGAGTACCTGTCTGAGGAGCAGTGCCCCCCAGTTGATCTACCAGGCAAGCAAACCCCCTTGTTCATTCTGATACAATCCTACTCTCTCGCTCCTTCTCTCATTTATTGCATTAGGACAACAACGATTCAACTGCTACTTTATGCTGCGGTAGTTGAACCCATTCCTCTGCATGAGCTGTCATTGCCACAGTAAATACTTAAAACCCACTAGCATGTGTAGGAGTTGATTGAGCCATGTTGTGTTCTTGCCATGCCATGCCTGCTATTGTTTAGAGTTGTGTCAGGTCTGATTCATCGGGAATGAATTGGAGTGGTAGGATATGTTCTGGTGCTGAGAGTTAAGCGTGTGAACATGATTTGGTAAAGGTAGCGGTGAGAGGCCATGTAGGAGTACATGGTGGGTTGTCTCACTGGAACCGTCCTTAAGAACTGAGTTCGGTGTAAGTTGTCCAATTACTAGTTACTACCACACATTGGGCTCAGGGCGCTCCAAGCTCTCTCGACTTATTAGCCAACTAGATCTCTGTCCAGGAGTTGCAAATAGTTTCTGGTGTTTGTAGGTAGTGTTAGTAGTCTACCAAGTGGCACCCGACCAGGTGGGCTTGGGACAGACTAGGCATAGTGGCACGGTGTACCAAGTGGCACCCGGATGGTGGGCTTGGGAACCCTGCTCACATCGTTTGGGGCCGTGAGCGACACCCCGGCCGGATCTCCTTGCGGATGGAACCCGAATAGGCGATAAACCTGGATGAGAGACTTGTGTGGTTAGTCAGGTCGTGGCCGACACCTTCGCCAGGCTTCTGCTTGAAGGTTGCCGAGATACATGATGTGTACATGGTGATATGTGGTGAGAGCGTGTGAAGAAGTACACCCCTGCAGGGTTATCATGATCTATTCGAATAGCCGTGTCCTCGGTTATGGACTTCTTTGATGCTTACGTGGTACATAGACAACTTGAAATGGATACTCTAAAATGCACAAGACAAGTGTGAGTGATATGGATGGCCTTCTCGTAGAGAGACGAGGATGAATTCATAGTTGTGTATTGATGTGGTGATTCGTGGACTCGTGTGCGCTGCCTCACCTCAAAGAAGTTTCTCGTTGTCGTAGAACAGGATAGCCACTGACTCAAAGCTGGCTTGCTGCAACTAAACCCCACATTGCCTCCTTGATACTAATGCATGTATGATAGGATCTGATGTAAGTCTTGCTGAGTACCTTTGTACTAATGTTGCTTTATTTATGTTTTGCAGCGGAGACTTTGGTCTTACTAGTTTACTTGGACTTCGACGAGTAGCTTGCACCTCAGCTACGATCTTGTACCCTTGGGAGTGACTTGTAGATAGTCAAGCCTCTTAGCCTTTTTCTTTTGTAGTTGTCTGTACTTAGACATGTAATGCTTCCATTGCTAGTATGCTCTGAATGACGGGTCATGTGACCCCTGTTTGTATTTAATGTTATGTGGCTCTTCTGGGCCTTTATCTATATGAGTTTGCGTTATGTTGTGACGCCATGTTGTGCAACACATACTTGCATGTTATGCGTACGTGTGACGTGTATTGCTATGTGTGGGATCCGACAATCTAGTTGTTTGTCCTTGGCAGCCTCTCTTATGGGGAAATGTAGTCTAGTGCTTCTTTGAGCCATAGTAGTCCGCTACAGCCCGGTTCACCGGAGTCCTGCTAGCCCAGCACTACTGCTCAGGACACTTGACTGGCCGGCATGTGTTTCAGTTCGTTCCTGGTCTGTCCCTTCAGGGAAATGTCACGTGGTGACCTCCGGAGTCCTGCCTAGACTGCTACAGCCCGGGTTCCCCGGAGTCCTGTTAGCCCAGTGCTACAGCCCGGATTCACACGCTGCTGACCGACATGCTCGATGTGAATCATGTATGCCTGTCCCCATAGGTTAGTGCCGCTTGGGTTCACGACTAGCCATGTCGGCCCGGATTCTCTGTCATATGGATGCTAGCGACACTATCATATACGTGAGCCAAAAGGCGCAAACGGTCCTGGGCCATGGTAAGGTGACACCCGTGGGAATACCGTGCGTGAGGCCGCAAAGTGATATGAGGTGTTACAGGCTAGATCGGTGTGACTTAGAATCGGGGTCCCGACAGCTTTGGTATCAGAGCCTGACTGCTTGTAGGATTTCCAAGCCATCCTGGTCGAAGTTGAGTCTAGAAATTCTTTAGTTATGTAAGGGAATTGATTGTGGAAGGGAATGTAAGGCTCGTTTTACTCCTTTTACCTCATGCCTTCTGATCTAAGTCATCCTATCTTTCCTAAGGGGTTAAGGAACTAGGCTTCCTCTTTCGTCTATCAGGATCACGTGTTACTACTCCATAGTCTCTAAGGGTTGGTTGATCCGAGTCTTATCCCAGTTCGAGTATCTCCGGTGTAGCCTGTTTAGTAATATCTCAGAACCTCGAGTGATGATGTTGAGTATGGCGCTACCCCGTCTTTTGCAGAATGTCTCATTTTGAGCATTTTACTGCCGTTATGCTGCCGGAATTGTCCTAGGGGTTCGAGAGATACTAATTTCTTGTGCTACTTTCTGCATCCTATAGTTGGTGCTGAATCCATCCTTGTTTTCCTTGGTTTCGTCCTTCAGGATGTTGTCGGTTAATCGAAGTTCTGTTGCTCGTAGCCGGAACCACGGAGATGGTAGGGATGAGGATCCTCCTGATCAGTCTTCGTTGGCAAAGTTCATGTTAGAGATGGAGAGGAACAAGCAGGAGTCTAACCGCTTGTTAGCACGTATTGAGGAGAACACCTCCCATCAGCACAAAGAGTCAGCGACCATCTATGATTTCATTGGTTTGAAACCGCCTACCTTCCATCATTCCATTGAACCACTCGATGCAGATAACTGGCTCCGTAGTATCACACACAAGCTGCGTTCTGCGAACGTAGCTGAAGGTGACAAGGTCACCTATGCTGCATATCACTTGGAAGGCCCTGCTAGTCTTTGGTGGCAGAACTATGAGGCTATGCTTCCAGCTGGCCAGATACCCACCTGGAGAGATTTCACTAAGGCTTTTCGCGAGCATCACATTCCTCAAGCTCTCATTGACCGCAAGAGAGAAGAGTTCTGTAGTTTCACCTAGGATAAGATGGCTGTTGATGCTTACAGTAGAGAGTTTGAGAACCTTGCCTGCTATGCTACAGAAGAGGTGTCCACAGACACCAAGAAGCAGGCTAGGTTCTGGAAGGGTCTCAACCCCAAGTTGTGTCGTGATCTCCACTTGCATCATTGCAATACATTCCAGGCTCTTGTGAACAAGGCCATTAACGTAGAGACAGCTCAGCTCACTTACGAGGAGTCTCGTAAGCACACCCATGATTTGGGTTCTTCCTCCGGTTCTACTTCGCAGAAGCGTCGGATTTGGGTTCTGAACTCCGCTCTTCCACCTGGTTATTCACCGAGGCCCTCTCATGTGGCGCCTCACCCAGATCAACCGTATGCACCATCCAGGCCTACTGGTAGACCGCTTGTTAATGCGGGTCCACGTCCTACCTCAGGGACTTGCTTCACTTCGTACCTCAGGGACCGCTTGTTAATGAGAGCCAGGACACTTGACTGGCCAGCATGTGTTTCACTTCGTTCCTGTGTCTGTCCCTTCGGGGAAATGTCACGCGGTGACATCCGGAGTCCTGCCTAGCCTGCTACAACCCGGGTTCCCCGGAGTCCTGCTAGCCCAGTGCTACAGCTCGGATTCACACGCTGCTGACCGACATGCTCGATGTGAAACATGTATGCCTGTCCCCATAGGTTAGTCCCGCTTTGGGTTCACGACTAGCCATGTCGGCCCGGGTTCTCTGTCATATGGATGCTAGCGACACAATCATATACGTGAGCCAAAAGGCGCAAACGGTCCCGGGCCAGGGTAAGGCGACACCCGTGGGAATCCCGTGCGTGAGGCCGCAAAGTGATATGAGGTATTACCGGCTAGATCAATGTGACTTGGAATCGGGGTCCCGACAAATCCAAAGTACTCGCAAGACTTACATCAGATCTAAACTAAGTATGCATCTGTATCAAAGGAAATGGGATGTATCTGTGGACTAAACTGTAGAATGCCAGAAGAGAAGGGGAAAGCCTGGCCTATCGAAGACTAGCGTCTTCAAGCATCTTGCAGCATATAGAAGAGTACAGATCAACATAATGTAAAGTAGTAATGTTATCAACCTCGGCCAGAGATCCTTCCTCGACTCCCTGCGAGAAAGCAATCCCAGAGCCATACTATCCATTTCTCATATCCATTTCTCATCACAAGTATCCAGTTCTAGTTGTATCGACCGGGATACAACTCCAAGTGTCCGTTACCGTAGGACAGGCTATCGATAGATGGTTTCTTCCCTGCAGGGGTGCACCAACTTACCCACCATGCTTGATTAACTCCGGCCGGACACACTTTCCTGGGTCATGCCCGGCCTTGGCCAAACAATACGCTGCAGCCCGACCTAGGCTTAATAGAGAGGTTAACACGCCGGACTAAACCTATGCCCGGGGGTCATGGGCCATCTCCCCAGGAACTCCTGCATGTTGCGTGGGCGGCTGGTGAGCAGGCCTAGCTACCTCCTTAAAAAGGCAGGAGCTTACCAGTCCAACCCGACGCGCGCCGCTCAGTCGCTGACGTCTAATAAGCTTCGGCTGATGCATACGACGTAGAACGCCCATACAATGCCCACGTGATGGTTAGTGCTATCAGACCAGAGGCCCCTTGGATCAAATATCTAAACCGTTAGTGCGTTGGCAGTGCGGTCACGAGCAGAGACTCACGAAAGATGTGACCCCATCGCCCTGTCTCGAGTACTTACGGCAAGGGCTAAGAATGCTCGGCCACGCCTCGTAAGTATCTCGCGGGCACCTTCCAGGTCAACCCGTCTCCACATCACTCGCGGGTACCCCTCAGGGTCGACCCGCCTATCCAAGTAACAATTGTAAATTCCAAGTATCCGTATGTGCAAAAATCAAGGGGAAAACCCGGGGAATCACCACCGGTAAATTCCACTCGATGTAATCATCAAGGTGAACGTAAGAGGATCCACCCTCGAGGTTCACACTTGAGGGGTTGCACGACAGAGCCGTATCGGAACTGGGTAAGGAGGAAATCACCCTCGATGACCACAACCAATTTGCTACACTAAAGAGGTCTCATCAGGAGTGATGTATGAGGTTCCACCCTCGGCACTCGATGGTAACTCTACAGAGTCGTTCTACTAGGGGGCTGATGTGCGGTGTTGGGGCGTGGACGTCGATCACGTTGATCGAGTCATCAAACATAAAGCGAGGCAACTGGGACAAGGTGGGGTCCACTGATGGATCACTAACCAACCTATACTAAGCAGTTTAGGATAAGCAGGTAACAACAACAGGCTATGCATCAGAGTAGGATCATACAGAAAGCAGTAGCAGTTCTAATGCAAGCATGAGAGGGAAAGAAATGGGAGATATCAGAATGCTCAAGGGGGGTTTGCTTGCCTAGTTGCTCTAGCAAGGAGGGGTCGTCATTGACGTAGTCGATCACAGGGGCGGCATTGGTATCGGGGTCTACCGGAGAGAAGAGGGGGAAGAAACAGTAAATACAGAGCAAACAATGCATCACAAGGCATAACATGACGACGGGCAGAGCTAGGGTTGTCCTAACGTAGTACTACACGTTGCAGACGGAGGGGATAAACATCCGAGGATGAATTCCCGGCGTTAAGAGGATTCTGGATAGATGAAAGAGAGGGGACGGTTCCTTGTTCAGCATGCTAGGGGCATGTGATAGGTGAATGGACCGTGCATTTGGATTCGTTGGATTTTTCTGATCAACTTTCATATAGAAAACATTTTCATCCGAGCTACGGTTTAATTTCTATGATTTTCAAGGATTAAACCAATTTCTGGAATTATTTATATTAACGGAAAAGGAATTATGATGTCAGCAGAGTGTCAGCATGACATCAGCAGGTCAACAGACCCATTGACTGGTCAAACTGACCAGTGGGTCCTACATGTCATAGACAGAGGGCTAACAGTGGGTTATTTTAATTAAACGTGGTTAATTAGCAGCTGGGCCCCACATGTCAGTGACTATTTAGTTTAACTATTGATTTTCATTAGAAAAACGTTTTAGGTAAAATAATTATGCGATGGGGCCCGCATGTCAGCGCCACTTGGCTGCCCAGTTAGCACATTGACTGGGTCAACCCAGTCAATGGGGCCCGTGGGGCCCGCTGGCAGTGACCAAGGGGGTGGCCCCAGGTCGGCCACGTCGGACACCGGCGTCGGAGTTGGCTCTGGTGAGCCAAAACGCGGCGGAGGGCGCCGGCGAGCCTCGGGATTTCGCCTCGGTGGCCCAAAACGGGTGTGGCTACTCCCATTCAAGAGCTAGCGACGTCGTGCGTCGCATGGAGCGGTGGGTTGGTCTCGGGGATGACCGGAACGACGCTGACGAGCGGCGGAGGCGGCGCCGGAGTTCGGGCATGGGCGGAACCGGCATTACACGGCACGGCGGAGCGAGCTAGCTAGCGCTACGGGGCCCTACGCGCGTGCTGAGCACGACTGCCAGCTCGGACGAGCTCATCGGCGAGCGTGGCCATGACGAGGAGCTCGACGGCGGCGCTGTGTTCGGCCACAATAGAAGCGGCGAGCTACGGGCGCAGCAAGCTAAAGGAGGAAAGGGAAGAGGTGACGGAACTCACCGAGCAGCTCAAGGTGGCCCGTGGAAGCTTTGTAGCGCAGTGGAGACGACGAATCGACGGCGGCGATTTGCGGTGGCCGAAGATGCGGACGAAGGGGGAAATGGCGTTGTCGCGCCTCCGAGCTCCAGCTGAGGCCACCGATCGAAGGAGTCGACCCCCACGGAGCTCACCGACAGGGTCAGCGGGCGCGGGGCCGTGGGTGGCCGCGACAACGATGGAGGACGGCGGCGACCGCGCTCGGGTGTGGATGGGGAACCGGGGGAGAAGAAGCGAGCGGGGAACTGGTGGGGAAAGGGAGAGGCAGAGAGAGGGAGAAAGTGGGAGAGATGAGTGGAGGCCGAGGCATTGGGGCGGCCTTGTCCTCTCCCGTGTCGTCGATGAGGTGGTGCAGCACCGACCGTGGGCGGGAGCGCCCTGTAGCGGCCGAGTCCGAGGAACAGGAACGAGGGGGAGGCAACCGGTGCAGGGAGTTGGGCCGTGGGGGGTTAGGTGGGCTGGCTCGGGTGGAGGGGTGGGCAGAGGCCTAGGGGAGTCAGGGGCATTCTCTCTCTCTCTCTCCCTTTTTCTTAAAGCTTTTCTGTTTTAGCTATTTTAGGCCACATAGGCATTTTGCAAAAATGTTGGATCACCACCAATATTACCAGGAGAATATTTTACACATGATGAACATTTTAGTTTTCATGTTTGAGCATTTTTGAAATTCACTCAAATTTTGAAATTGAATTCAACTCGAATTTGAAAAGGAATATTGATCAAAGTGACTAAGCACTATTATAGCAAAATGATTAGCTTGATCTCAGAGATTACTGTAGCATCATTACACCGGGGTGTTACAACTCTCCTCCTCTAAAAGAAATTCTCTTCCCGAGAATTAAGAGGTAGAAGGGAACAGGTCATGGTATTCAGCCCGGAGGTTATCTTCGCATTCCCAAGTGGCTTCATCTTTAGTATGATTCGACCATTGCACCTTGAGGAACTTGGTAACCTTCTAGCGGGTTCGACGTTCAGCTTCTTCAAGAATGTGGATCGGATGCTCTTTGTATGTGAGATCATCTTGAACTTCAATCAATTCCGGATCCACTTCACGTTCCGGATCCTTGAAGCATCAACGAAGTTGCGACACATGGAAGATGTCATGGACGTGAGAGAACTGAGGTGGCAACTCCAATTGATAAGCCACCAGTCCACGACGGGCGAGGATGCGGAAGGGACCAATGTAGCACGGAGCTAGCTTGCCCTTGACTCTGAACCGATGAGTGCCTCTCAAAGGAGTGACACGCAGATAAGCTTGTTCACCAGGTTGATAAGTTGAACCCCAGTATTTCCGATCATAGTTGCTCTTCTGGCGGGACTGGACTGCCTTGAGATTATCCCGGACAATGCGAACCTGCTCTTCAGCTTGTTGAATAATGTCTGGCCCAATGAGTGTCCGTTCCCCAGTTTCTGACCAATTCAAAGGGGTTCGGCACTTACGTCCATAAAGCACTTCGAAGGGTGCCATCTTCAAGCTGGCTTGATAGCTGTTGTTATAAGAGAACTCCGCATAAGGGAGAGATTCTTCCAACTTCTTGCCAAAAGAAATAACACAAGCCCGAAGCATGTCTTCAAGAATTTGATTGACTCGCTCGACTTGGCCTTGGGATTGGAGATGATAAGCAGTGCTCCAGGTAATATGAGTTCCCATTACCTCTTGGAAACTATCCCAAAACTTCAAAGTGAATAAACTGTCGCGGTCTGAGCTGATCTCCTTTGGGATGCCGTGGAGTGACACAATTCGGGAGATATACAAGTTTGCTAATTGACTAGCAGTGATAGTCTCCTTGACTGGCAGAAAGTGAGCGACCTTCGAGAACTGGTCGATGATGACAAAGATAGCATCGTTACCCTTCTGAGACTTGGGAAGGCCAGTGACGAAGTCCATCTGAATCTTATCCCACTTCCATTCAGGAATCGGAAGTGTAGAAGTCCAACCGGTTTCTGATGTTCTGCTTTGTCGCGACGACAAACATCACATTCTTCGATATATCGAGCAATATCTTGCTTCATCTTGGACCACCAATATTTTTGACGAATGTCTAAGTACATCTTGGTACTTCCCGGATGAATAGAGAGAGGGGTGTCATGCGCTTCTTTCATCACCTTCTCTGTCATAACCTCGAACCGAGGTACTACAATACGATCTCTGAAATATAAGGTTCAATCTTCACCAAGTGAGAAATCTCTGGATTTCTCTAAGGCAAGATCCTTTTTCATCAGATCAACATGAGCATCTTTGGCTTCTGCAGACTTAATTGCTTTGAGAAGAGTTGGTTCCAGGACAAGGTTGTTCAGAGAACCCTGTGGAACTAGTTGAATGTTCAGCTTGCATAGATCTTCATAAAGGCGGGGTTGAGCTTTGTAGACCATGTGATTATTGCAATAAGACTTACGACTCAGGGCATCGGCCATTACATTAGCCTTACCAAGGGTATAGGATATACCGCAGTTGTAGTCAGCAATAGCTTCCATCCATCGCTGCTGACGGAGGTTCAGATCTGGCTAAGTAAACAAATACTTCAGACTCTGATGATCAGTGAAGATCTCACAACGATTACCGAGAAGGTACTGTCGCCATAGCTTCAGTGCATAGATAACCGCAGCAATCTCAAGGTCATGAACTAGGTAGTTCTCTTCATGAGGATGCACTTGACGAGAGGCATAAGCAATCACTCTGCGCTCTTGCATTAGGACAGCCCCTAATCGTTGATGTGAAGCATCGCAATAGATGACAAAGTCCTTGCGGGAATCAGGGGGAGCAAGCACTAGGGCAGATGTCAGCTTGTCTTTGAATGCCTGGAAACTTTCCTGACATTTGTCTATCCAATCGAACTTAATGCCTTTGTGAAGCAGATTGGTCAGTGGCTTGGCGATCTTGGAGAAGTTCTCGACAAAGCGGCGACAATAGCTGGCTAGACCGAGAAATCTTCTGACTTGCTTGACAGTCTTCGGAGGGGTCCAGTCAAGAATAGCCTGAACGCGCTCTGGGTTGACGGCAATACCATCCTTGGAGATGACATGACCAAGGTAGGTGACTTCGGGTAACCAGAATTCGCACTTGGAATACTTGGCATAAAGTTGATGTTCTCGAAGCTTCTCTAGAATAAGTCGAAGATGTTCCGCATGTTCTTCTTTGTTCTTCGAATATACCAGGATATCATCTAGATAGACTACGATGAACTTGTCGAGGTAATCCATGAATATGTAGTTCATCAGACATGAGAAAGTGGCTGGAGCATTGGTCAAGCCAAAAGACATGATGGTGTACTCCTAAGAACCATAACGAGTGACGAATGCGGTCTTTGGAATATCCTCTTCACGAACACGGATCTGGTGGTAACCCAACCTCAAGTCTAGTTTAGAGAATATTGATGAACCAGCCAGTTGATCATATAGATCATTTATCCGAGGAAGGGGATATTTGTTCTGGATTGTAGCTTGGTTGATAGGACGATAGTCTTGGACCAAACGATTCGTTCCATCCTTCTTCTTCACAAAGAGGGAAGGTGCTCCCCAAGCAGAGGAACTTGGACGAATGAAACCACTGCGAAGAGATTTGTCGATTTCCTCCTTAAGTTCAAGGAGTTCATGAGGCGGCATCTTGTAGGGTTGTTTGGCAATAGGAACGGTGCCTGGGTTCAAATCGATGACGAACTCGATAGCCCGGGCAGGGGGTATTCCGGGAAGTTCTTCTGGGAAGACATCTAGGAAGTCGCAAACAACTGGAATCTTTTCAATTCCCTCAAGAGGTGTTGCGTTCAATGCATTCAAAGCATAAAGTCGTGCTTCGGCGTTTTGAACAATCTGAGCATGGTAGCTTACTATCTCATCGGAAGGATGTAGGAGATGAACGACTTTGGTGGCACAAATGATAGAGGCAGTATGTGCTTTCAACTATTCCATTCCCAGAATGAGGTCAATGTTGGAAGACTCCAGAATAATGGGAGAACCATGAAATTCCAACCCTTCAATTTCAACGGGGACGTCGCGACAAATCATGGTAGTTTGACACTGACCCGCAGGGGTGCGTACCACTATCGGAGTGTTCATGGGCTCGCATCGAATGTCGTGTGCATATGCAAAATTTTCTGACATGAATGAATGCGATGCTCCTGAATCAAATAAAACAGATGCTGGTACTAAATTAACAAGGAGAGTACCCATCACAGTAGCAGGCTGGTTTTGATCTTCATTCAGATCAACATGATTAGCCTGACCACAACCATAAGGTCTGGCATTGTTGTTGTGGGGCTGGTTGTTACGGCCAGTTGAAGGCAAAGCCAGCTGGTTCCTTTTCTGATTCCACTCTTTGGCAAGGTGACCTAGACTTCCACATCTGAAGCACAGACCATCATTGGGATTGGTAGCAGGCGCTTGGGGTGGTGCAGTCCGAAGAGGCTTCCTCGTTGGAGGAGGAGGCAAACGCGGAGCAGCATAGGACTATCTTGGTGTAGGTGCAGTTGGACGATACATGCTTGTGGGGAATCCATATCCAACGCTTTTGTGTTGACGGGCCCGAAGATGAGCCAGCGTCACGGCTGCGCCTGAGGGATCCCCGGTGTTCCTGAAGACCAATCTCAACCTGAATAGCCTTGTTCACCGAGGTGGCAAAGTCGGCAAAGTCATGAGCGAGTAGTGCTAGCTTAATATCAGGGTGAAGTCCATCATGGAACTTTTCTTTCCTATGAGCATCAGTTGCAATGTCTTCTTCAGCATAACGAGACAAGTCCAGAAATTCCCACTGATAAGCATCTACAGTATTGTTGCCTTGGGTGAGGTTGCGGAACTCGCGCTTCTTCTTGTCCATGATTCCTTGAGGAATGAAGCGGGCATGGAAAGCAGCTTGGAAATCCGGCCAAGTGGTGACCGTTCCAGCAGGTAGGGTACGCCTCTGGCTGTCCCACCATTGAGCAGCAGGACCCTTCAGAAAGAAAGATGCAAAGGTGACATATCTAGCAGGGGCCACACTAACAGACTACATTTCATACGTGATGTCGCGGAGCCAGTCATCAGCATCAAGGGGTTGAGTTGAGCTGCGGTAAATAGTTGGGTTGAGACGCATGAAGTCCTGCAGGGTTCCTAGGGTTGGCTGTTGATTCATGTTCGGACAAGGAAACTGAGGCATCATTCCTTCCATGAACTGGCGGTTCAGCTCAAATTGTTGCATCATTCCAGCAAAGAATTCAGGCGGTGGTGGATCATTGGCACCACGGCCACGGCCAGCGGGTCTAACCATCCTGCTAACATGTAACAGGGGGTAGTTCAGCATTGAGCATTTGTAAAAACAAGGATCATTCATGATGAAACATGCATAATGAAAGAGGTACAATGGATACCACTTCGTTGTCATCACGAAAGTGTGTATACTATCCAGAATACTATTCTAAGGAAAAACTATGGCGTATCCAGCTTTGGGGTGAATGTGGTCACGGGATCCTAATGTTAGAGTTAGTAAAACCATTTTAACCCGAATAGAAGAGAGATCAGAGTCCCAGCGTATAGACGAGGAATAAAAGATCCTAATACCACCCATATGGCGATGTGGGCCCGTAAGCCACACAGCCAATGTTAGCAGAAGTTTTCCAGTGACTAGAGTGAACTTCGGCCAAGGAGTTGGAAAGGGGGCTACCTACAGGCACTCGGCTCTGATACCAACTTGTGACGCCCTCGATTCAACAGTATACTAATCATACACGCAAATGTGTACAATCAAGATCAAGGACTCACGGGAAGATATCACAACACAACTCTAGACACAAATTAAAATAAGACAAGCTTTATATTACAAGCCAGGGGCCTCGAGGGCTCGAATAAATAAGCTCGAAAACACAAGAGTCAGCGGAAGCAACATTATCTGAGTACAGACATAAGTTAAACAAGTTTGCCTTAAGAAGGCTAGCACAAAAGCAACATCGATCGAAAAGGCAAGGCCTCCTGCCTGGGAGCGTCCTAACTACTCCAGGTCGTCAGCGGCCTTCACGTAGTAGTAGGCACCCTCGGGGTAGTAGTAGTCATCAATGGAATCGTCTGGCTCCTGGGTCCGTCATCTGGTCGCAACAATCGGGTATGGGAGAAGAAGAGGTAGCAAAGCAACTGTGAGTACCCATCCAAAGTACTCGCAAGACTTACATCAAATCTAAACTAAGTATGCATTTGTATCAAAGGAAATGGGTTGTATCTGTGGACTAAACTGCAGAATGCCAGAAGAGAAGGGGAAAGCCTAGCCTATCGAAGACTAGCGTCTTCAAGCATCTTGCAACATATAGAAGAGTACAGATCAACATAATGTAAAGTAGTAGTGTTTTCAACCTCGGCCAGAGATCCTTCCTCGACTCCCAGCGAGAAAGCAATCCCAGAGCCATACTATCCATTTAACATCACAAGTATCCAGTTCTAGTTGTATCGATCGAGATACAACTCCAAGTGTCCGTTACCGTAGGATAGACTATCGATAGATGTTTTGTTCCCTGCACAGGTGCACCAACTTACCCACCACGCTCGATTAACTCCGGTCGGACACACTTTCCAGGGTCATGCCCGGCCTCGGCCAAACAATACGCCGCAACCCGACCTAGGCTTAATAGAGAGGTCAACACGCCGGACTAAACCTATGCCCCAGGGGTCATGGGCCATCTCCTCGGGAACTCCTGCATGTTGCGTGGGCGGCCTGTGAGCAGACCTACACTACTAGGAAAAGGGTTATAGATGATATGGCCACTAATGGCGCACTAGACATGTGGTGCGCCACTACTATATTGTAATGGCGCACCATGAGTCGGTGCGCCATTAGTGTGGTAGACACTAATGGCGCACCAGACCCACGGTGCGCCATTAGTAACAATTTTTTTATTTTTCCAAAAATTCTAATGGCGCACCAGGGAAGAGTGCGTCATTACTAGTTTAACTAGTAATGGCGCACCTCCAACCCAGTGCGCCACTACTTTTTTTTTGCAAAACTACTAATGGCGCACCTCAAGCTGGTGTGCCATGAGTAACAAGGGTTACTAATGGCGCATCTGTCTGTGGTGCGCCATTAGTAACCTGGGACCAGCTAGATATTTTGGACAACCACACCTACACACTCACTTTCCCCACTTCTTTCTCTCCACCTCCTCCTCGAAGCTTGTGTCGGCTGCCTCCTCCTCCTCACCTCATTTGCACCATAGATTCATCAAAATTAAGTGGTTAGATTACCTTTTTTGATAGGTAAGTAAGGGGAAAGCTATCTTTATGTTGTAGATCTACTTTTTTTCTCCCTAGCTTGCTCCAACAACGTGCACATGCACTTTTTATGGTCTTCCTAGATCTATGTATGTTTGTGGTGTTGCATATGTTCGTGTTTGCAAGTATCGGTATTTGAAATGCGATAGTTGCCAATATTTTGCCGGAATGTTGATTCATTTCCGTTTCGGCGAGAATTTTGGCACTATGCATTCTTTTGGTCCTATTTTTAGGGAAAGTCATGCCAAATTTTTACTTGGTTCTAAAATATCGTTTTGCTCTACCCCGCAGGCGACCATGGTCCGCACAATGACCGAAGGCATCATGAATAGGTTTTTGAGCTCCGCGAAGGCCGAGATGCTTCAAAAGAACGATACGGAGATAAGATGTCCGTGTCGAAGATGCAAGTTGAAGAGCCTTATTGCGGACCCGGATTCCGGGAAGGTGCGGGACCACCTGCTCTTGCGTGCTTTCATGGATGGCTATCGGTGGCAAGGTGATGAAGATGACTATGAAGTCGTCCATGGGGGTCGGGCAAGAAATGAGGAAGGGCAGCAAGACAACCACCGCGGCGAGGGCGGGCGAGAAGATGAAGAATCTCCAGGACATAATCACGACGGTGATGCTGTACATAGTCATCATGTAGAAGATGCCGGACATGATGATGAGGAAGATCAAGACGAAGGGCATGATCATGAAGATGAAGATGCCGGAGCAGACGACGATGGAGGCTGGGTCCAGGACCCATGATGTCTACTACACAACCTTCTTCTTGTAGACGTTGTTGGGCCTCCAAGTGCAGAGGTTTGTAGGACAGTAGCAAATTTCCCTCAAGTGGATGACCTAAGGTTTATCAATCCATAGGAGGTGTAGGATGAAGATGGTCTCTCTCAAGCAACCCTGCAACCAAATAACAAAGAGTCTCTTGTGTCCCCAACACACCCAATACAATGGTAAATTGTATAGGTGCACTAGTTCGGCGAAGAGATGGTGATACAAGTGGTATATGGATAGTAGATAATAGTTTTTGCAATCTGAAAATATAAAAACAGCAAGGTAACTAATGATAAAAGTGAGCGTAAACGGTATTGCAATGCGTTGAAACAAGGCCTAGGGTTCATACTTTCGCTAGTGTAAGTTCCCTCAACAATGATAACATAATTGGATCACATAACTATCCCTCAACATGCAACAAAGAGTCACTCCAAAGTCACTAATAGCGGAGAATGAACGAAGAGATTATGGTAGGGTACGAAACCACCTCAAAGTTATTCTTTCCAATCAATCCGTTGGGCTATTCCTATAAGTGTCACAAACAGCCCTAGAGTTCGTACTAGAATAACACCTTAAGACACAAATCAACCAAAACCCTAATGTCACCTAGATACTCCAATGTCACCTCAAGTATCCGTGGGTATGATTATACAATATGCGTCACACAATCTCAGATTCATCTATTCAACCAACACATAGAACCTCAAAGAGTGCCCCAAAGTTTCTACCGGAGAATCACGACGAAAACATGTGCCAACCCCTATGCATAGGTTCATGGGCGGAACCCACAAGTTGATCACCAAAACATACATCAAGTGAATCACGTGGTATCCCATTGTCACCACAGATACGCACGGCAAGACATACATCAAGTTTTCTCAAATCTTTAAAGACTCAATCCGATAAGATAACTTCAAAGGGGAAACTCAATTCATTACAAGAGAGTAGAGGGGGGAAGAAACATCATAGGATCCAAATATAATAGCAAATCTCGCAATACATCCAGATCATATCATCTCAAGAACACGAGAGAGAGAGAGAGAGATCAAACACATAGCTACTGGTACATACCCTCAGCCCCGAGGGAGAACTACTCCCTCCTCGTCATGGAGAGCACCAGGATGATGAATATGGCCACCGGAGAAGGATTGCCCCCTCCGGCAGGGTGTTGGAACGGGTCTAGATTGGCTTTCGGTGGCTACGGAGGCTTCTGCGGCGGAACTCCAGATCTATTGTGTTCTAGGATGTTTTTAGGGTATATGGAGATATATAGGCGAAAGAAGTACGTCAGGGGGGCCACGAGGGGCTCACGAGGGTGGAGGGCGCGCCTAGGGGGGTGGGCACGCCCCCCTGCCTCGTGACCTCCTCGCAGATCCCCCTACGTGCACTCCAAGTCTTCTGGGCTTCTTTCCTTCCAAAAATGAGTTCCGTGAAGTTTCAGGTCAATTGGACTCCGTTTGATTTTCCTTTTCTTCGAAACCCTAAAACAGGGTAAAAACAGAAACTGGCACTGGGCTCTGGGTTAATAGGTTAGTCCCAAAAAATGATATAAAAGTGTATAATAAAGCCCATAAACATTCAAAACAGTAGATAATATAGCATGGAGCAATCAAAAATTATAGATACGTTGGAGACGTATCAGCATCCCCAAGCTTAATTCCTGCTCGTCCTCGAGTAGGTAAATGATAAAAGAAAGAATTTTTGATGTGGAATGCTAGTTGGCATAATTTTAATGCAATTCTTCTTAATTGTGGTATGAATATTCAGATCCGGAAGATTCAAGACAAAAGTTCATATTGACATAAAAATGATAATACTTCAAGCATACTAACTAAGTAATTATGTCTTCTCAAAATAACATGCCAAAGAAAGTTCATCCCTACAAAATCATATAGTTTAGTCATGTTTCATTTTCGTCACACAAGAATGCTCTCATCATGCACAACCCCGATGACAAGCCAAGCAATTGTTTCATACTTTAGTAATCTCAAACCTATAAACTTTCACGCAGTACATGTGCGCGAGCCATGGATATAGCACTATGGATGGAATAGAATATAATGAGGGGGGTTATGTGGAGAAGACAAAAAGGAGAAAGTCTCACATCAACGAGGCTAATCAATGGGCTATGGAGATGCCCATCGATTGATGTTAATGCAAGGAGTAGGGATTGCCATGCAACGGATGCACTAGAGCTATAAATGTATGAAAGCTCAACAAAAGAAACTAGTGGGTGTGCATCCAACTTGCTTGCTCACGAAGACCTAGGGCACTTGAGGAGGCCCATTGTTGGAATATACAAGGCAAGTTCTATAATGAAAATTCCCACTAGTATATGAAAGTGATAACTCAAGAGACTCTCTATATGAAGAACATGGTGCTACTTTGAAGCATGAGTGTGGTAAAAGGATAGTAGCATTGCCCATTTTTATTTTCTTTTTTTGGGCCTTCTTTTTTTTCTTTGGCCTTTCTCTTTTTTTATTGGGACAATGCTCTATTGAATGATGATCATCACACTTCTATTTATTTACAACTCGATACTAGAACAAAGTATGACTCTATATGGATGCCTCCGGCGGTGTACCGGGATATGCAATGAATCAAGAGTGACATGTATGAAAGAATTATGAACGGTGGCTTTGCCATGAATACTATGTCAACTACATGATCATGCTAAGCAATATGACAATGATGAATGTGTCATGTATATGATGATGATGGAAGTTGCATGGCAATATATCTCGGGATGGCTATGGAAATGCCATAATAGGTAGGTATGGTGGCTGTTTTGAGCAAGGTATATGGTGGGTGTATGGTACCGACGAAAGTTGCGCGGTACTAGAGAGGCTAGCAATGGTGGAAGGGTGAGAGTGCGTATAATCCATGGACTCAACATTAGTCATAAAGAACTCACATACTTATTGCAAAAATATACAAGTTATCAAAGCAAAGTATTACGCGCATGCTCCTAGGGGGATAGATTGGTAGGAAAAAACCATAGATATAAGGAGGTTTATGTGTGAAAGAGCGTATCATATCACGGGGTTTGGATGCACCGGCGAAGTTTGCACCAACTCTCAATGTGAGAAAGGGCAATGCACGGTACCGAAGAGGCTAGCAATGATGGAAGGGTGAGAGTGCGTATAATCCATGGACTCAACATTAGTCATAAAGAACTCACATACTTATTGCAAAAATCTACAAGCCATCAAAAACCAAAGCACTACGCGCATGCTCCTAGGGGGATAGATTGGTAGGAAAAAACCATCGCTCGTCCCCGACCGCCACTCATAAGGAGGACAATCAAATAACACCTCATGTTTCAAATTTGTTACATGACATTTACCATACGTGCATGCTACGGGACTTGCAAGCTTCAACACAAGCATTTCTCAAATTCACAACTACTCAACTAGCATGACTCTTAATATTATCACCTCCATATCTCAAAACAATCAACAAGCATCAAACTTTTCTTTGTATTCAACACACTCATAAGAATTCTTACAAATCTTGTATGCTTAGCATATTAGGATTATTTAAGCAAATTACCATGCTTTTTAAGACTCTGAAAATAATATAAGTGAAGTACGAGAGTTCATCTATTTCTTCAAAATAAAACCACCACCGTGCTCTAAAAGATATTAGTGAAGTACTAGAGCAAATGACAAACTACTCCGAAAGATATAAGTGAAGATCAATGAGTAGTCGAATAATTATGTAACTATGTGATGAGTCTCCCATTTAATAATTTCAGATCTTGATATTCTATTCAAACAGCAAGCAAAGCAAAATAAAATGACATTCTAATAATGACAAACATCATGTGAAGAAGCAAAAACTTAGGATCAACCGATACTGACCGATAGTTGTTGAAGAAGAAAGGTGGGATGCCAACCGGGGCATCCCCAAGCTTAGACGCTTGAGACTTCTTGAAATATTATCTTGGTGTGCCTTGGGCATCCCCAAGCTTGAGCTTTTGTGTCTCCTTAATTCCTCTCATATCACGGTCTCCCTAAATCTCAAAAGCTTCATCCACACAAAACTCAACAAGGACTTGTGAGATAAGTTAGTATAAACCATTGCCAAAACCTTATCATAATCTACTGTAGAAAATCACTAAAATTATTATTCAACATTGCATACTAAATGCCTCTACATATTTAATAGTTCTATCCTCAAATAGAATCATTAAAGAAGCAAACATATGCAAACAATGCAAACATAACAGCAATCTGCCTAAACAGGATAGTCTGTAAAGAATGCAGCAACATCCATACTTCCCTAGCTCCAAAAATTATGAAAGAAAATTACCAATGTAGTAAATTTATAAGAGCTTAATATGCAAAATGTTTCAACATTTTATCACATTCTGAATTTTCTAGGGAATTATTGCAACAGCGGTAAACTTTCGGTTTTCAAACAGCAACATGTGGACTTCTAAAATAGGCATAGTAAAGGCTATCAATGCCACTTTTATTGAAATAAAAGATGCAAAACATTGTTCTAAATAACAGCAAGCAAATCCTAACAAAATAAATTGACGCTCCAAGCAAAACACATATCATGTGGTGAATAAAAATATAGCTCCAAGTAAAGTTACCGATGGACGAGGACGAAAGAGGGGATGCCTTCCCGGGCATCCCCAAGCTTAGGCTCTTGGCTATCCTTAAATATTACCTTGGGATGCCTTGGGCATCCCCAAGCTTAGGCTCTTGCCACTCCTTATTCCATAGTCCATCGAATCCTTACCCAAAACTTGAAAACTTCACAACACAAAACTTAACAGAAAACTCGTAAGCTCCGTTAGTATAAGAAAATAAATCACCACTTCAAGGTACTGTAATGAACTCATTCTTTGTTTATATTGGTGATAAACCCACTGTATTCCAACTTCTCTATGGTTTATAAACTATTTTACTAGCCATAGATTCATCAAAATAAGCAAACAACACAATGAAAACAGAATCTGTCAAAAACAGAACAGTCTGTAGTAATCTGGATCAAACGTATACTTCTGTTACTCGTAAAATTATCAAATAAATTGCTCTACCTGAGGAATTTATCTATTAATCATCTGCAAAAATAATTAACTAAATAGAACTCTCCAATAAAAAATGGCAGCGATTCTCGTGAGCGCTAAAGTTTCTGTTTTTTACAGCATGATCAACAAGAGTTTCCCCAAGTCTTCCCAAAGGTTCTACTTGGCACAAACACTAATTAAAAGCATAAAACCACATCTAAACAGAGGCTAGATGAATTATTTATTACTAAACATGAACAAAAATCAAGGAACTAAAATAAAATTGGGTTGCCTCCCAACAAGCACTATCGTTTAACGCCCCTAGCTAGGCATGATGATTTCAATGATGCTCACATAAAGGGTAAGAATTGAAACATAAAGAGAGCATCATGAAGGATATGACTATCACATTTAAGTCTAACCCACTTCCTATGCATAGGGATTTTTTGAGCAAACAACTTGTGGGAACAATAATCAACTTGCATAGGAAGGTAAAACAAGCATAACTTCAAAATTTTAAGCACATAGAGAGGAAACTTGATATTATTGCAATTCCTACAAGCATATGTTCCTCCCTCATAATAATTTTCAGTAGCATCATGAATGAATTCAACAATATAACCAGCACCTAAAGAATTCTTTTCATGATCTACAAGCATAGAAATTTTATTACTCTCCACACAAGCAAAATTCTTCTCATGAATAATAGTGGGAGCAAACTCAACAAAATAATTATCATGTGAGGCATAATACAATTGAAAACTAAAATCATGATGACAAATTTCATGGATATCATTATTCTTTATAGCATAGAAGTCATCACAATAATCATCATAGATAGCAACTTTGTTCTGATAATCAATTGGAACCTCTCCCGGAATAGTGGATTCATCACAAAATAAAGTCATGACCTCTCCAAATCCACTTTCATCAATTTAATCATCATAAATAGGAGGCATGCTTTCATCATAATAAATTTACTCATGAAAACTTGGGGGCAAAAAATATCATCTTCATCAAACGTAGCATCCCCAAGCTTGTGGCTATCATTAGCATCATGGATATTCAAAGAATTCATACTAACAACATTGCAATCATGCTCATCATTCAAAGATTTAGTGCCAAACATTTTAATGCATTCTTCTTCTAACACTTCGGCACAATTTTCCTTTCCATCATACTCACGAAAGATATTAAAAAGATGAAGCGTATGAGGCAAACTCAATTCCATATTTTTGTAGTTTTCTTTTATAAACTAAACTAGTGCTAAAACAAGAAACTAAAAGACTCGATTGCAAGATCTAAAGATATACCTTCAAGCGCTAACCTCCCCGGCAATGGCGCCAGAAAAGAGCTTGATGTCTACTACACAACCTTCTTCTTGTAGACGTTGTCGGGCCTCCAAGTGCAGAGGTTTGTAGGACAGTAGCAAATTTCCCTCAAGTGGATGACCTAAGATTTATCAATCCGTAGGAGGCGTAGGATGAAGATGGTCTCTCTCAAGCAACCCTGCAACCAAATAACAAAGAGTCTCTTGTGTCCCCAACACACCCAATACAATGGTAAATTGTATAGGTGCACTAGTTCGGCGAAGAGATGGTGATACAAGTGGCATATGGATAGTAGATAATAGTTTCTGTAATCTGAAAATATAAAAACAGCAAGGTAACTAATGATAAAAGTGAGCGTAAACGGTATTGCAATGCGTTGAAACAAGGCCTAGGGGTTCATACTTTCACTAGTGTAAGTTCCCTCAACAATAATAACATAATTGGATCACATAACTATCCCTCAACATGCAACAAAGAGTCACTCCAAAGTCACTAATAGCAGAGAACGAACGAAGAGATTATGGTAGGGTACGAAACCACCACAAAGTTATTCTTTCCAATCAATCCGTTGGGCTATTCCTATAAGTGTCACAAATAGCCCTAGAGTTCGTACTAGAATAACACCTTAAGACACAAATCAACCAAAACCCTATTGTCACCTAGATACTCCAATGTCACCTCAAGTATCCGTGGGTATGATTATACGATATGCGTCACACAATCTTAGATTCATCTATTCAACCAACACATAGAACCTCAAAGAGTGCCCCAAAGTTTCTACCGGAGAATCACGACGAAAACCTGTGCCAACCCCTATGCATAGGTTCATGGGCAGAACCCGCAAGTTGATCACCAAAACATACATCAAGTGAATCGTGTGGTATCCCATTGTCACCACAGATACGCACGACAAGACATACATCAAGTGTTCTCAAATCTTTAAAGACTCAATCCGATATGATAACTTCAAAGGGGAAACACAATTCATTACAAGAGAGTAGAGGGGGGAAGAAACATCATAGGATCCAAATATAATAGCAAAGCTCATGATACATCAAGATCGTATCACCTCAAGAACACGAGAGAGAGAGAGAGAGAGATCAAACACATAGCTACTGTTACATACCCTCAGCCCCGAGGGAGAACTACTCCCTCCTCGTCATGGAGAGCACCGGGATGATGAAGATGGCCACCGAAGAAGGATTGCCCCCTCTGGCAGGGTGCCGGAATGGGTCTAGATTGGCTTTCGGTGGCTACGGAGGCTTCTGGCGGCGGAACTCCCGATCTATTGTGTTCTCGGATGTTTTTAGGGTATATGGAGATATATAGGCGAAAGAAGTACGTCAGGGGGGCCACGAGGGGCTCACGAGGGTGGAGGGCGCGCCCTGGGGGGTGGGCGCACCCCCTGCCTTGTGACCTCCTCGCAGATCCCCCGACGTGCACTCCAAGTCTTCTGGGCTTCTTTCCTTCCAGAAATGAGTTCCGTGAAGTTTCGAGTCAATTGGACTCCGTTTGATTTTCCTTTTCTTCGAAACCCTAAAACAGGGTAAAAACAAAAACTGGCACTGGGCTCTGGGTTAATAGGTTAGTCCCAAAGAATGATTTAAAAGTGTATAATAAAGCCCATAAACATTCAAAACAGTAGATAATATAGCATGGAGCAATCAAAAATTATAGATACATTGGAGACGTATCAACCCTCATATTCAAGAGCTGCTTCTCAAGCAGACGGATAACGCAAGAGCTGCCGCCCGAGAGAAAGCCAAGCTGGACCAACTGGAGATAGACGCGGTTACTCCATTGTATGAAGGATGCAGGCCGGAGGATACCCGCCTGAAAGTAACACTCATGGCTCTGGATATGAAGGTAAAACACAAAATGACCGACGCATGCTTCGACGAGAACATGTCATTCTGGCACGAACGTCTTCCCAAGGGGAACAAGTTCCCGACCAGTTTCGAGGAGGCGAAGAAAATCGTGTGCCCTCTAGATTTACCGCACGTGAAATACCATGTGTGCATGAACAATTGCATCATTTATCAGGACGAGCACGCGGAGTCTACCATATGTCCCGTGTGCGGCGTCACTCGATACAAGAAGACGAAGAAAGCTCCTCGAAAAGTGGTGTGGTACTTTCCGATCACTCCTCGTCTGCAGCGGTATTTCGCGGACCCTAAGGTAGCAAAGCTCCTACTATGGCACGCGGATAGGGAGGAGAAGAAGCGAGAAGATGACGGAAATGATCCGGAGATAAATAAAAAAGACAAGATGCTGAGTCACCCTAAGGATGCGAGCCAGTGGCAAGCGTTGAACTTCGAAGAACCAGAATTTGGGAACAATCCAAGGAACATCGTGCTGGGCGCGAGCACCGATGGAGTCAATCCGTTTGGCAGCCAGAGAAGCACACATAGCACTTGTCCTGTGTTTGTGTGGATGTACAACCTTCCCCCCTAGTTGTGCATGAAGAGGAAGTACATTCACATGAGTATGCTAATTGAAGGGCCGAAACAACCAGGGAACGACATCAATCTGTATCTGGGGCTGCTGAAAGAGGAGCTAGACATGCTGTGGAAAACGCCAGCCAATACATGGGACGCCGCAAAGAAAGAATATTTCCCTATGAGAGCCGCACTGCTCACAACGGTGCATGACTATCTCGGTTACGGATATCTCGCGGGGCAGGTGGTCCACGGATTTTCTGGATGCGTCAGGTGCATGGATGACACAACGTATCGCCAGCTAGATAGAGATCCTGGGTCTTTGAAAACCGTGTTCATGGGACATGGAAGGTGGCTTCATGACGATGACCCATGGAGAAGATGCAAGGATCTGTTCGATGGTGAAACCGAACCCCGAAGACGCCCGTGTATGAGAAGCGGCGAGGAAATAGACGAGCTGTTGAAAAATTGGAAAGATTGCCCACTGCCGGGAAAGAAGCAAAAGGCGCCAGAGCCGGGAAAGAAGCGAAAGGCGCCAGAGCCGCTGCTGAAGGTATGGAAAACGAGGTCTGTTTTCTGGGACTTGCCACACTAGAAGATCGACCGTGTGCCTTACAGCCTTGATGTCATTCATATCACGAAGAACGTGTGCGAGAGTCTGCTTGGTACCCTGCTCAACATGCCAGAGAGGACAAAAGATGGGCCGAAAGCAAGGGCAGACTTGAAATCAATGGGCATCAGGGAGGAGCTTCACGCTAAGGATGATGATGATGAGGCGAAGCAGGACACAGAAAGTCGTCGCAAAGGCAAAAAGGCCAAGAAGACCGGAAATGACTACCCTCCCGCGTGCTTCACTCTAAATCAGGAGGAGATCGAGCAGTTTTTCACCTGCCTCGTTGGAGTAAAACTTCCTTACGGTTACGTGGGGAAGATAAGCAGATACCTAGACCCAGCGAAGCAGAAGTTCAGCGGGATGAAGTCTCACGACTGTCACGTGTTGCTGACATAGATACTTCCAGTTGCAATCCGTGGAATCATGGACGCGCACGTCCGTGAAACGCTATTTGGCCTATGCAACTTTTTCGACGCCATCTCTCGGAAGTCGGTTGGCGTGAGGCAACTCAGAAGGCTATAGGAAGAGATCGTGGTGATACTATGCGAGCTTCAGATGTACTTCCCGCCCGCATTCTTCGACGTTATGGTGCATCTGCTGGTCCATATCGTGGAGGATATCATCCAACTCGGGCCGACGTTCATGCACAGCATGATGCCGTTCGAAAGGATGAATGGTGTCATCAAAGGATATGTTCGCAATATGTCACGTCCAGAGGGAAGCATAGCCAGGGGCTTTCTAACCGAAGAGTGCATATCCTACTGCACGAATTATCTAGGCATCGAGAACCCCGTTGGTCTGCCCGTCAACAGGCACCTTGGCAGGCTCACTGGATGGGGTCACCGTGAAGGTCACCGCGAAATGCATGTCGACTTCGAGGGTCGACTCGCCGACTTTGAAAGAGCAAACCTAGTCGCGCTACAACACATAGACATGGTCGATCCTTGGGTGGTAGAGCACAAAACCTTTATTGAGAAGACGTACAACGATCGAGGCCAACAGAGGATGGGCAGAGATATAATCAAAGAGCACAACTCATGTTTCACGTGTTGGTTCAAGCAGAAGCTTCTGTCGTACCCTTTACATGAGGATTCTTCCGCGGAAGAACAACTCATATTCGCCTTGTCACAGGGCGCCGAGCACAACCAGATGACCTATGAGGCGTACGATATCAACGGCTACACATTCTACACCGAGGACAAGGACATGAAGAGCGATGGTTATCAGAACTCTGGGGTAACGATGGAATCCTATACCGGTAACGACAAAGACAGATACTACGAAAGGATCGAGGAGATCTGGGAGCTGAGCTACGCTGGAGAGTGATACGTCTCTAACGTATCTATAATTTTTGATTGCTCCATGCTATATTATCTACTGTTTTGGGCAATATTGGGCTTTATTATCCACTTTTATATTATTTTTGGGACTAACCTATTAACCGGAGGCCCAGCCCAGATTTGCTGTTTTATGCCTATTTCAGTGTTTTGAAGAAAAGGAATATCAGACGGAGTCGAAACGGAACGAAATCAACTGGAGAAGTTATTTTTGGAAGGAAACACACCTGATGGACTTGGACCCCATGTCAGAAGATACGGGAGATGCCCACGAGGGTGGGGGGCGCGCCCCCTTCCTCGTGGGGCCCCCGTGGCTCCCCTGACATGCTTCTTCTGCCTATATAACTCCATATACCCTAAAACTTCCAGAACAGAGATTAGATAGGAAGTTCCGCTGCCAGAAGCCTCCGTACCCACCAAAAGTCAATCGGGACCCTGTTCGGGCACCCTGCCGGAGGGGGGATCACTCACCGGTGGCCATCTTCATCATCCCGGCGCTCTTCATGATGAGGAGGGAGTAGTTCTCCCTTGGGGCTAAGGGTATGTACCAGTAGCTATGTGTTTGATCTCTCTCTCTCTCTCATGTTCTTGAGGTGATACGATCTTGATGTATCGCGAGCTTTGCTATTATGGTTGGATCCTATGTTTCTCCTCCCCCTCTTCTCTCTTGTAATGAATTGAGTTTTCCCTTTGGAGTTATCTTATCGGACTGAGTCTTTAAAAACCTGAGAACACTTGATGTATGTCTTGGTGATCAACTTGCGGGTTTCATGACATTGGGAACCTATGCATAGGGGTTGGCACACGTTTTCGTCATGATTCTCCGGTAGGAATTTTGGGGCACTCTTCGAGGTCCTTTGTGTTGGTTGAATAGATGAATCTGAGAATGTGTGATGCATATCGTATAATCATACCCACGGATACTTGAGGTGACATTGGAGTATCTAGGTGACATTAGGGTTTTGATTGATTTGTGTCTTAAGGTGTTATTCTAGTACGAACTCTAGGGCTGTTTGTGACACTTATAGGAATAGGCCAACGGATTGATTGGAAAGAATAACTTTGAGGTGGTTTCCTACCCTACCATAATCTCTTTGTTCGTTCTCCGCTATTAGTGACTTTGGAGTGACTCTTTGTTGCATGTTGAGGGATGGTTATGTGATCCAATTATGTTATCATTGTTGAGGGAACTTACACTAGCGAAAGTATGAACCCTAGGCCTTGTTTCCACACATTGCAATACCGTTTACGCTCACTTTTATTACTTGCTACCTTGATGTTTTTATTATTTCAGATTACAAATACCTTTATCTACTATCCATATACCACTTGTTTCACCATCTCTTCGCCGAACTAGTGCACCTATACAATTTACCATTGTATTGGGTGTGTTGGGGACACAAGAGACTCTTTGTTATTTGGTTGCAGGGTTGCTTGAGAGAGACCATCTTCATCCTACGCCTCCTACGGATTGATAAACCTTAGGTCATCCACTTGAGGGAAATTTGCTACTGTCCTACAAACCTCTGCACTTGGAGGCCCAACAACGTCTACAAGAAGAAGGTTGTGTAGTAGAGATCAAGCTCTTTTCTGGCGCCGTTGCCGGGGAGGTGAGTGCTTGAAGGTATATCTTTAGATCTTGCAATCGAATCTTTTTGTTTCTTGTTTTATCACTAGTTTAGTCTATAAAAGAAAACTACAAAAAATGGAATTAAGGTTACCACATATGCTTCATCTTTTTAATATCTATCATGGAAATAAGGATTCCGATAATTGTGCTCAAGTGCTAGAAGAAGAATGCATTAGAATGTTTGGCACTAAATATTTGAATGATGAGCATGATTGCAATGTTGTTAGTATGAATTCCTTGAGTATCCATGATGCTAATGATATGCAAAGCCACAAGCTTGGGGAAGCTATGTTTGATGAAGATGATATTTTTTGTCCCCCAAGTTTTGATGAGCAAATTTATTATGATGAAAGCATGCCTCCTATCTATGATGATTATTGTGATGACACGTATGCTTTAAAGAATAATGATAACAATGAAACTTGTCATCTTGATTTCAATTTTCAATCCCATGATAATTATTTTGTTGAGTTTGCTCCCACTACTATTCAAGAGAAGAATTTTCCTTATGTGGAGAGTAGTAAATTTTCAATGTTTGTAGATCATGAAAAGAATGCTTTAGGTGCTAGTTATATTGATGAATTCATTCATGATGCTACTGAAAATTATTATGAGGGAGGAACATATGCTTGTAGGAATTGCAATAATATCAAGTTTCCTCTCTATGTGCTTAAAGTTTTGAAGTTATGCTTGTTTTACCTTCCTATGCAAGTTGATTCTTGTTCCCACAAGTTGTTTGCTCACAAAATCCCTATGCATAGGAATTATGTTAGACTTAAATTTGCTAGTCATATTCTTCATGATGCTCTCTTTATGTTACAATTCTTATCCTTTATGTGAGCATCGTTGAAATCATCATGCCTAGTTAGGGGCATTAAACGATAGCGCTTGTTGGGAGGCAACCCAATTTTATTTTAGTTCCTTACTTTTTGTTCCTGTTTAGTAATAAATAATTCATCTAGACTCTGTTTAGATGTGGTTTTATGTGTTTAATTAGTGTTTGTGCCAAGTAGAACCTTTGCGAAGACTTTGGGAAAGTCTTGTTGATCATGCTGTAAAAAACGGAAACTTTAGCGCTCACGAGAATTGCTGCCATTTTTATTTGGGGAGTGCTATTTAGTTAATTCTTTTTTCATATGATTAATAGATAAATTCCTCACGTCCAGCAATTTATTTTATAATTTTTGGGTTCCATATCTTACGCTAGCTACAGATTACTACAGACTGTTCTGTTTTTGACAGATTCTATTTTTCGTGTGTTGTTTGCTTATTTTGATAAATCTATGGCTAGTAAAATAGTTTATAATCCATAGAGAAGTTGGAATACAGTAGGTTTAACACCAATATAAATAAAGAATGAGTTCATTACAGTACCTTGAAGTGGTCTTTTGTTTTCTTTCGCTAAAGGAGCTCACGAGTTTTCTGCTTTAAGTTTTTGTGTTGTGAAGTTTTCAAGTTTTGGGTAAGGATTCGATGGACTATGGAATAAGGAGTGGCAAGAGCCTAAGATTGGGGATGCCCAAGGCATCCCAAGGTAATATTCAAGGATATCCAAGAGCCTAAGCTTGGGGATGCCCCGGAAGGCATCCCCTCTTTCGTCTACTTCCATCGGTAACTTTACTTGGACCTATATATTTATTCGCCACATGATATGTGTTTTGCTTGGAGCGTCAATTTATTTTGTTAGGATTTGCTTGATTTTATTTAGAACAATGTTTTACATCTTTTATTTCAATAGAAGTGGCATTGATAGCCTTTACTATGCTTATGTTACAAGTGTACATGTTGTTGTTTGGAAACAGAAAGTTTACCGCTGTTGCAATAATTCCCTAGAAAAGTAAGTATGTGATAAAATTTTGAAACCTTTTGAATATTAGGCTCTGATAAATTTACTACAGTGGGAATTTTATTTCATAATTTTTGGATCTAGGTAAGTATGGATGTTGCTACATTCTTTACAGACTATCCTGTTTAGGCAGATTGCTCTTATGTTTGCATTGTTTGCATATGTTTGCTTCTTTAATGATTCTATTTGAGGATAGGACTATTAAATATGCAGAGGCATTTAGTATGCAATGTTGAATAATAATTTTAGTGATTTTCTACAGTAGATTATGATAAGGTTTTGGCAATGGTTTATACTAACTTATCTCACAAGTCCTTGTTGAGTTTTGTGTGGATGAAGCTTTTGAGATTTTGGTTGACCATGATATGAGAGGAATTAAGGAGACACAAAATCTCAAGCTTGGGGATTCCCAAGGCACCCCAAGATAATATTTCAAGAAGTCGCAAGTGTCTAAGCTTGGGAATGCCCCGGTTGGCATCCCACCTTTCTTCTTCAACAACTATCGGTCAGTATTGGTTGATCCTAAGTTTTTGCTTCTTCACATGATGTTTATCATTCTTAGAATGTCATTTTATTTAGCTTTGCTTGCTGTTTGAATAGAATACCAAGATCTGAAATTATTAAATGTTAGAGAGTCTTCACATACTTGCATAATTATTTGACCACTCATTGATCTTCACTTATATCTTTCGGAGTAGTTTGTCATTTGCTCTAGTGCTTCACTTATACCTTTTAGAGCATGGTGGTAGTTTTATTTTGAAGAAATAGATGAACTCTCATGCTTCACTTATATTATTTTGAGAGTCTTAAATATCATGGTAATTATCTTAAAATCCTAATATGCTAGGTATTCAAGATTAATAATAAAATTCTCTTATGAGTGTGTTGAATACTAAGAGAAGTTTGATGCTTGATGATTGTTTTGAGATATGGAGGTAATAATATCAAAGTCATGCTAGTTGAGTAGTTGTGAAATTGAGAAATTCTTGTGTTGAAGTTTTCAAGTCCCGTAGCATGCACGTATGGTAAACGTTATGTAACAAATTTGAAACATGAGGTGTTATTTGATTGTCCTCCTTATGAGTGGCGGTCGGGGACGAGCGATGGTCTTTTCCTACCAATCTATCCCCCTAGGAGCATGCGCGTAGTACCGAGGTTTTTGATGACTTGTAGATTTTTGCAATAAGTATGTGAGTTCTTTATGACTAATGTTGAGTCCATGGATTATACGCACTCTCACCCTTCCATCATTGCTAGCCTCTTCGGTACCGTGCATTGCCCTTTCTCACATTGAGAGTTGGCGCAAACATCGCCGGTGCATCGAAACCCCATGATATGATACGCTCTGTCACACATAAACCTCCTTATATCTTCCTCAAAACAGCCACCATACCTACCTATTATGGCATTTCCATAGCCATTCCGAGATATGTTGCCATGCAACTTTCCATCATCCAGTTTATCAAGACACATTCATCATTGTCGTATTGCTTAGCATGATCATGTAGTTGACATAGTATTTGTGGCAAAGCCACCGTTCATAATATTTTCATACTTGTCACTCTTGATTCATTGCATATCCCAATACACTGCCGAAGGCATCCATATAGAGTCATACTTTGTTCTAGTATCGAGTTGTAATCATTGAGTTGTAAATAAATAGAAGTGTGATTATCATCATGCAATAGAGCATTGTCCCAAAAAAAGAGAAAGGCCATAAAAAAAGGAAGGCCTAATAAAAAAATAAAGGCCAAATAAAAAAAGGAAAGGCCAAATAAAAAATAAAAAAGGGACAATGCTACTATCCTTTTTTCCACACTTGTGCTTCAAAGTAGCACCATGTTCTTCATATAGAGAGTCTCTTGAGTTATCACTTTCATATACTAGTGGGAAATTTTCATTATAGAACTTGGCTTGTATATTCCGACAATGGGCCTCCTCAAGTGCCCTAGGTCTTCGTGAGCAAGCAAGTTGGATGCACACCCACTTAGTTTCTTTTGTTGAGCTTTCATACATTTATAGCTCTAGTGCATCCATTGCATGGCAATCCCTACTCCTTGCATTAACATCAATCGGTGGGCATCTCCATAGCCCATTGATTAGCCTTGTTGATGTGAGACTTTCTCCTTTTTTGTCTTCTCCACATAACCCCCTCATTATTCTATTCCACCCATAGTGCTATATCCATGGCTCATGCTCATGTATTGCGTGAAGGTTTATAAGTTTGAGATTACTAAAGTATGAAACAATTGCTTGGCTTGTCATCGGGGTTGTGCATGATGAGAGCATTCTTGTGTGACAAAAATGGAGCATGACTAAACTATATGATTTTGTAGGGATGAACTTTCTTTGGCCATGTTATTTTGAGAAGACATAATTGCTTAGTTAGTATGCTTGAAGTATTATTATTTTTATGTCAATATGAACTTTTGTCTTGAATCTTTCAAATCTGAATATTCATATCACAAGTAAGAAGAATTACATTGAAATTATGCCAACTAGCATTCCACCTCAAAAATTATCTTTTTTATCATTTACCTACTCGAGGACGAGCAGGAATTAAGCTTGGGGATGCTTGATACGTCTCCAACGTATCTATAATTTTTGATTGCTCCATGCTATATTATCTACTGTTTTGGGCAATATTGGGCTTTATTATCCACTCTTATATTATTTTTGGGACTAACCTATTAACCGGAGGCCCAGCCCAGATTTGTTGTTTTATGCCTATTTCAGTGTTTTGAAGAAAAGGAGTATCAGACGGACTCGAAACAGAAAGAAATCAACTGGAGAAGTTATTTTTGGAAGGAAACACACCTGATAGACTTGGACCCCACGTCAGAAGATACGGGAGCTGCCCACGAGGGTGGGGGCGCGCCCACCCCCGTAGGGCGCGCCCCCTGCCTCGTGGGGCCCTCGTGGCTCCCTTGACGTGCTTCTTCTGCCTATATAACTCCATATACCCTAAAACTTCCAGAACAGAGATTAGATCGGGAGTTCCGCCGCCAGAACCTCCGTAGCCACCAAAAGTCAATCGGGACCCTGTTCCGGCACCCTGCCGGAGGGGGGATCCCTCACCGCTGGCCATCTTCATCATCCCGGCGCTCTTCATGATGAGGAGGGAGTAGTTCTCCCTCGGGGCTAAGGGTATGTACCAGTAGCTATGTATTTGATCTCTCTCTCTCTCTCTCGTGTTCTTGAGGTGATACGATCCTGATGTATCGCGAGCTTTGCTATTATAGTTGGATCCTATGTTTCTCCTCCCCCTCTTCTATCTTGTAATGAATTGAGTTTTCCCTTTGGAGTTATCTTATCGGATTGAGTCTTTAAAGACTTGAGAACACTTGATGTATGTCTTGGTGATCAACTTGCGGGTTTCGTGACATTGGGAACCTATGCATAGGGGTTGGCACACGTTTTCGTCGTGATTCTCTGGTAGGAACTTTGGGGCAGTCTTCGAGGTCCTTTGTGTTTGTTGAATAGATGAATCTGAGATTGTGTGATGCATATCGTATAATCATACCCACGGATACTTGAGGTGACATTGGAGTATCTAGGTGACATTAGAGTTTTGATTGATTTGTGTCTTAAGGTGTTATTCTAGTACGAACTCTAGGGCTGTTTGTGACACTTATAGGAATAGCCCAACGGTTTGATTGGAAAGAATAACTTTGAGGTGGTTTCGTACCCTACCATAATCTCTTCGTTCGTTCTCCGCTATTAGTGACTTTGGAGTGACTCTTTGTTGCATGTTGAGGGATGTTTATGTGATCCAATTATGTTATCATTGTTGAGGGAACTTACACTAGCGAAAGTATGAACCCTAGGCCTTGTTTCCACGCATTGCAATACCGTTTACGCTCACTTTTATCATTAGTTACCTTGCTGTTTTTATATTTTCAGATTACAAAAAATATTATCTACTATCCATATACCACTTGTATCACCATCTCTTCGCCGAACTAGTGCACCTATACAATTTACCATTGTATTGGGTGTGTTGGGGACACAAGAGACTCTTTGTTATTTGGTTGCAGGGTTGCTTGAGAGAGACCATCTTCATCCTACGCCTCCTACGGATTGATAAACCTTAGGTCATCCACTTGAGGGAAATTTGCTACTGTCCTACAAACCTCTGCACTTGGAGGCCCAACAACGTCTACAAGAAGAAGGTTGTGTAGTAGACATCAGAGAGAAGGTCCCGATGTTCCGTGTTAGATGGGCCAAGAGCGTCCTAAAAGAAGACCGTTATTTCACCACCATGGTTATACCCGAAGCCAAATCCAAGACCGCGGGCGCAAACGTCACCGCGAAAAAAGAGCCATGGGTACTTGCTTCCCAAGTGGACCAATGCTTCTTCATTACCGACCCGTCAAAGCCAAGTCGTGTTGTCATGAGGAGAGGCAAAAGGAAGATCATCGAAATGGATGGACTAGCCAATGAGCAAGACTTCGACAAGTACGGTGACCCGAAGATCGAACATGACGACGACGATGAAGTAGCAGCATACACCACAAGAAGAAGCAGGACCACCCTACCTAAAGGACGTCCATTCCACAGAAGAACTCCATTTGCGAAAAAGAATGGCAAGAAGATTGTGAACAAATAGCTAGCTAGCTAAGATCGATTGTATTTAAATCGTAGTCTTCATTTCTCGATTGTATTACATGGGCACTTTTTGAACTCATGAATATTTTTAAATTTAATGGGCACTTTTTGAATTCATGAATATATTTTTTCAAATTTGATGAATATTTTTAAATCTAGATCGCTATCCCCGTCCATCTCGATCTTGATCCCCCCCACACCCTCCCCCACTAGCTCCACCGCCGCCAAGCACCCCCCCCCCCCCACACACACACCCTCCCCCGCTAGCTCCACCTCCGTCGACGACCCGCCGCACCCTCCCCCGCTCCACCGCTGCCGCCGACCCACCGCACCCTCCCTGGCCCGCTCCACCGCCGCCGAGCACCCCCATTTGATGATATTTTCAAATAACAAATTTGATGATATTTTTTCATATTCATAAAAAAATTATTACTGTTTTTATAAAAAATTATTATTGTTTTTATAAAAAAATATTAATGGCGCACCGCTCGTGTAGTGCGCCATTGCTATCTAAAAACATTCTAATGGCGCACCGCTCAAGGGTGCGCCATTGCTATCTTAAAAAAACATTCTTATGGCGCACCGCTCTGGTAGTGCGCCATTGCTATCTAAAAAAACATTCTAATGGCGCATCGCTCGGGGGTGTGCCATTAGTAATCTTCCCCCTAGCTCTAACTCGCCCGACCCCTTCGTCCCTCCCTCTCGCCATTTCCAGTCCCCCCCCCCCCCGCACGATGCCCCGACCCACGACGCCGCCGCCCCTATGTGTGCCGCCGCCGCGCCCCCGCGCCCCACCACTGCAGCTCCGCCATCGCCTACGCCTCCGCGACCTCGCCGTCGCCGACAGCCTCCCCGCGTCGGCCCCTCGACGTCTTCCTCTTCAACTACGAGGACCCGGACGAGCTCGGACGCCCTCGAGCCATCCCTTCGACGACGCCGCCGCCGCCGACCCCGACCCCAACCCCTCCGGCGACCGGCCGCGCCCGCCCAGGTACCTCTCCTCCTTCCTCCTTCCCCCCTCTCCACCCTTCCTCCCCATTCCATCCCTCCCTCCCCTCGACCGTGTCTTGTGTCTCAACACTTCAGGTTAATTGCTTTGCTATGACTTGTGATCTCAGGTTAATTGCTTTGCTATGTGCCACAGATAGCTCATGTGTTGCATTTGCCATGGTTATCATAGACAGACAGTAATGACAGCGTTCCTAGGTTTAGACAGACAATGTCTTTCATGCCATTTGTTCAACATCAGACATCATTTGTCATTTGCCACATGTTCAGTTCAGTAGAGATGCAATGCTGTAAATTGACATATGGAAGTAATCTGTTAATCTGAATTTTGTTACTGATGATGACAGGAGATTTGTGCACTGTAGTTTGTTAATCTGGATAGCTCAGTAGCTAATGCATTCAGTTAACCAAAGTTTAGTTCTTGTGTACTCTAATTTGTTAATTTGTTACTCCATTTGTTACTAAATTTTTCTATTGGGGTTTAGTAGTGAGATAGAACATGCATGGTCCAGCATTCAGTTGGAGTATTGCCTAGGTTCAATTAGGTTCAGTAGTGCTACTAGGTTTAATATCGTTGCTCCTGTGCTATACTTTGACAGCCTGGAGTGCATTAGCGAGTAGTAGCCAATTAGGTTTAGCAGTTAATTGATGGTTTGATACATGATACATTTCATGCAAAGGGTCCTAGAGCTGCACTTAACTTGCTAAAATCATCCCCTTGTTCTTACTGGTTATAGACATTCATTGCTTGTCCTATGTTTTCTGTCAGGGTATTGTTCAGGAATCTTGCTTGAGTTTGTGTCCTTTAATTTGTAAATCTGCAGTTCCAGCCACATTTAGGATAAGTTGTTGTATATACTGTCATAAAGTTCAGCAAGAACAGGGCATCAACAGTGCTACTCTAGTATCTAGTTGGGGAGGGACAAATGGACAGGGAATTACTTGTGATGCCTCTGAATTACTTGTGATCACACTGAGAAAGACTTCTAAAGATGATGATCATCTTTTACAGAAAACAGTTTCTGTAAGCACGTCAGTAACTTTGCTAGTTGGCTAGGTTTTGTCTCCGTCCATCGTGTCGTGATGAATTTGTGTAGCGACCAGACCTCAAACAGTCTGATCTCTGTGCTCCGATGTCATCCCTGGATCAGTAATGCTGACACCACACAGTACTCGAAGGATTTATAGCAGAGTAGCAATCACACACTTATTACATTGAGTGTCTCAAAAGAGAGCTTATTACAATAAATATGGCTTAAGGACATCTAATAACGATAACAGCAGAAGGCTTGGAAGATAAGTGAATCCATCAACTCCAACGGCATCACTGAGTATAGAACCACGACCTAAAACACCTTAATTGTCGTCTGAAAAGTCTGCAACATTAACGTTGCAGCCCGAAAACGGGTCAGCACATGGAATATGCTGGCAAGGTAACACATAGAGAGTAATGGAATGAAACAACTATACTACATGCATATTTGGCTAGTGGAAAGCTCTATGGTTACAGTTTTTGCGTAAAGCCGATTTTTCCCTACTTCAAAGGAATAAATTTAATTACTATCATGGTGGTTGTTAAACATTGAGAATGGTTGACAGCATTCTCAATCCCAATTAAAGTAACATCATTAAACCCCACCAAAATTTACTTTACAGTAACATGTTGATATTCACTTGATAATCCAGGTACTAGATACTCAAGATGTCCATAACCGGGGACACGGCTAATCATGATTAGTTTATACACTTTGCAGAGGTTTGTGCACTTTTCCCCACAAGACTCGATCGCCTCCGTTGGATTTCTCGCACTACATGGTGTTTGAGAAACGGATGACCGAGACATAGTCTTTCAAAAGCGCTAGCACCTTACGATCGGGTAGACCGTACCACCTACATCCCCTACATCTTCTAGTCTACCCTGTAAGAGTTCGCACGACTTAATCAACTATGCCAGAGCCCATAATGGCTTGTGGCTGCACATGGAAGTTTCTAGTATGAATAATCTCATGATCCCTTTGAGCCTGGGTGGCGGTCCAAAAGAAAAACAGGCAAGTCCTGGAGTACCCATGTGCCTCAATCCACCCAGATGTGTGTCTAGGTTTCCACCTTAGATAAACCATTAATTAACAATCTCACATCTGTCATGGATATCACTCACCCAATCAACGTCTACTAGCATAGCATGGCATAATAAGCAAACGTAGAAGTAACTCCCAAAGGTTTGATAATAAACAGGTAATAGGTACTACCTCATCTACTTCCCATCCCACAATTTAATTAGATCCTAATCATGCAATGTGTGAGGATTGATCTAATGCAATAAAACTGGGTTGTAGAAAAAGGTATGATCAAAGTGTTACTTGCCTTGCTGATGATCCGCGAAACCTAGAGATTCAAAGTAACAGGCGGCGCACTCCGGGTATTCTATCGCAGGCAAATAAACAAGCATACAATAAGTACTCATCTAATGCACAGGTAAAACTCAAATAGAAGATCTAACCAGAAAGTTCAACTTAAGAACCTTGGTTTGCAAAAAGAATCAAATTGAACGAAGCAAAAGAAATCTAACGGCGAAAGAAAACAACTTCGTTCTAGTAATCTGGATCTAGGGCAATTTTTACAGTAGCAAAAACATGTTTAAGTTGATTATTCGGAAAGAGAGTTTCGAGACGAAACTCCAGGCGCTTGAATCGCCTGATTCCGATAAACGAGCAAAAAGTTATACTAAAACGAAAATCGGATCAGAGATCGCGATCAGAAAATAACCGTGGAAAATCCGACGTAAAAGAAAAACGATGAACGGAATTTTTTTTTTAAAAAAAACGGCACGAATTTCGAGGGCGGCGAACCTCGGGCGACGCGCGGCTCCGGCGGATCGGCGGCGAGGCGGCGGCGGCGGCTGGCGGCGGCGGCGGCTGGCGGCGGCGGCTAGGGTTTGGGGCTCGGGCGGCTGGGCTCTCGGGCCCCGGGGCGGCGCCTTATAAAGGCCTCGGCCAGGCAGAGTCCTGGCCGAGTACGGCCCAAGGTCGGTTCCTTTTTTTTAAATAATTACGCTCGGAAAAAAAAGAAATACTAAACGGACTCCAAAAATCCTGAAATAAATTTTCCCGGGTTTCCAAAATCAAGCCCGATAAAGTGAACATTTATCTAGGCCCTAAATGCAATTTTGAAAAACGTGCATTTTTCCTAAATTCAAATAAAAATACCGAAAAACTCCGAAATAAATCTTATTTGATTTTTTTATTAAATCCTCAATATTTCTATATTTTGGGAAAGTCATTTTATTCCCTCTCTCATATTTTTGTAATAGAAATAATTGATGATAAAATAAATAAAATCAAACGATCCTGTTTACAAAATTTGAGAAAACTCAAATATGTAAATAACGAAATCCCCAACTCTCTCCGTGGGTCCTTGAGTTGCTTAGGATTTTCTAGGATCAAAACCAAAAGCAAAATAAAATATGATATGCATTGATGATCTAATGTATAACATTCCAAATTGAAAATTTGGGATGTTACAAACCTACCCCCCTTAAGATGAATCTCGCCCTCGAGATTCGGGTTGGCTAGAAAATAGGTGAGGGTGGTCCTTGAGAAAATCTTCCTCTCGCTCCCAGGTGGCTTCATCCTCCGTGTGGTGGCTCCACTGAACTTTGCAAAACTTGATAACCTTGATGCGAGTGACTCGGCTGGAAAACTCGAGAATCTTGACTGGTTTCTCCTCATAGGTCAAATTGTTATCCAACTGAATTGCTTCTAATGGCACTGTGTCTCTCAAAGGTATGTCAGCTATCTCCGCGTGACACTTCTTCAACTGAGAAACGTGGAACACATCATGAACTCCTGTCAATCCTTCTGGCAATTCCAACTTGTAGGCCACTTCTCCCATACGCTCCAAAACTCGATATGGCCCTACAAATCGTGGCGCTAACTTCCCCTTAACTCCAAAGCGCTTAATCCCTCGAAGTGGGGATACTCGAAGATAAGCTCTGTCTCCGACTTCGTAAACTGTCTCCTTGCGTTTAGAATCTGCGTAGCTCTTCTTCCTGGACTGGGCTACCTTGAGCCTATCGCGAATCAACTTCACCTTCTGTTCAGACTCTTTAATCAGATCTGGTCCAAACAACTGGCGGTCTCCAACTTCGTCCCATGACAACGGTGTCCTGCACCTCCTTCCGTACAGAGCTTCGAAAGGTGCCATCTTCAAACTGGTCTGATAGCTATTATTGTAAGAGAACTCTGCATATGGCAAATTATCGTCCCAACTAGATCCATAATCTAGCGCACAAGCTCTCAGCATATCCTCCAAAATCTGATTGACTCTCTCAGTCTGTCCATCTGTCTGCGGATGAAAAGTTGTACTAAATTCTAGCCTAGTACCCAAAGTCTCATGCAACTGCTTCCAGAACTTTGAGGTAAACTGGGTTCCTCTATCTGATACGATGCTCCTCGGAACTCCATGAAAACTGGGTATCCTGGTCATGTATATCTTTGCCAACTTAGCACTGGTGTAAGTGGTCTTTACTGGGATGAAATGAGCTACCTTCATCAATCGATCAACTACGACCCAAATCGAGTCATAGCCTGAACGAGTCCTTGGTAATCCCATGATAAAATCCATGCCTAGCTTATCCCACTTCCATTCGGGTATCGGCAATGGTTGCAACAATCCTGCTGGCTTCTGATGCTCTGCCTTTACTCTCTGACATACGTCACAAACTGCTACATACTCCGCAATATCCTTCTTCATTCCGGTCCACCAGAAAATATCCTTCAAATCCAAATACATCTTGGTATTTCCTGGGTGAATCGAATACGGTGAATCATGTGCCTCTTGCAGAATCAACTTTCTGATCTCCGGGTCATTGGGTACATAAACACGGTCTTCAAACCATAGGGTGTCGTGTTCATCCTCATGAAATCCTTTAGCTTTTCCTTTGCTTAGTTTCTCCTTTATAGCGGCAATCTCTTTGTCAGTTTTCTGAGCTTCTCTGATTCTATCCATCAAAGTTGACTGAATCTCTAGTGTTGCTACATAGCCTCTCGGAACTATTTCCACACATAGTTCACGAAAATTTTCTGCTAACTCCTTGGGTATTTCTCCCGTCATTAACGTATTGACATGGCTCTTCGGCTTAATGAATCAGCTACTACATTAGCCTTCCCGGGATGATAATGCAATCTCATATCATAATCCTTGATGAGCTCCAACCATCTCCTTTGTCTGAGGTTCAACTCCTTCTGCGTGAAAATGTACTTCAAACCCTTGTGATCCGTGTACACCTCACAATGGTTTCCAATGAGGAAATGTCTCCATGTCTTCAAGGCATGCACTACGGCTGCTAACTCCAAATCATGCGTGGCATAATTCAATTCGTGAGGATTCAGTTGTCGTGAAGAATACGAAACAACTCTCCCTTCCTGCATAAGCACTGCTCCAAGTCCTCGACGTGAAGCATCGCAATACACCTCATAATCCTTGGTTTGATCTGGCAAAATCAACACTGGTGAGGTAACCAAACGGTTCTTCAATTCCTGAAAACTTGCCTCACACTCCTCAGTCCATTTGAACTTAGTATCCTTCTTCAACAACTCCGTCATATGCTTCGCAATCTTTGAGAAATTCTCAATAAACCTCTGGTAGTATCCTGCGAGTCCAAGAAAACTCCGGATCTCTCCAACTGTTGTTGGGGCTTCCCACTTGGTCACGGTTTCAACTTTAGCGGGATCTACTGCTATACCTTCTCCGGATATAACGTGTCCGAGGAATCCTAATTCCTTCAACCAAAACTCACATTTGCTGAACTTGGCATATAATTGGTGTTCTCTGAGCTTTCCAAGTACCAAACGCAAATGCTCCTTATGCTCCTCTTCATTCTTCGAATATACCAGGATATCATCAATGAACACTATGACGAACTTATCCAAAAACTCCATAAACACTTTGTTCATCATGTTCATAAAATAGGCAGGCGCGTTAGTCGGACCAAATGACATAACAGTATACTCATACAGCCCATACCTGGTGGTAAAAGCTGTCTTCGGAATATCCTATTCTCGAATCTTCAACTGGTGGTATCCTGATCGCAAATCGATCTTGGAAAATACATTAGCTCCTTGCAATCGATCAAACAGATTGTTGATCATTGGTAGTGGGTACTTGTTTTTGATTGTTACTTCGTTCAATCCTCGATAATCAACAACCATCCTTAACGATCCATCCTTCTTTTCCACTAGAAGTACTGGTGATCCCCAAGGCGAAGAACTTGGGCGAATATATCCCTTATCCAATAACTCCTTAATCTGCTTCTTAATTTCCACCAAATCCCTTGGCTGGCATCCTATATGGTCTCTTTGATATTGGCCCAGTGCCTGGCAAAAGCTCAATCAAAAACTCAATATCTCTATCTGGTGGCATGCCTGGCAACTCTTCTGGAAATACATCAGGGAAATCCCTTACCACTGGTACTTCCTCCTGCACAACTCCTGTTAAGGAATTTACTTGTGTCCTGTTTGGCGCATGTCGGGATACATACTTGATCCTTCTTCCTTCTGGCGTTGTGAGCAAAATTGTCTTACTAGCACACTCAATATTCCCTTCATACTTTGATAACCAATCCATGCCTAATATCACATCCAATCCTTGAGATTCCAATACTACTAGGTCTGAGGGAAAAACATAGTTACCAATCCTTAATGGTAACCGATCACACCATAGACTAGCCACATACTCTACTCCTGGCGAGGTTACTAACATGGGTGACCTAAGGGATTGGGTTGGTAGGTTATACTTATCCACAAATCCCCTTGAGATGTATGAATGCGATGCACCAGTATCAAAAAGAACGAGTGCAGTAAATGACTTAACCAAAAACTTACCTATTACTGCATCGGACTGAGTTTCAACCTCCTCCACATTAACGTGGTTCACCTGTCCCCTGTTGAAAGGGTTCGGCTTCTTTCCAGAGCTTCCATTGCCGTTTTGGCCTTCAGGACATTCATTGGCATAATGTCCGGTCTTGGAACACTTGAAACAGGTGACTTGACTCAGATCTCTCTTGGCTGGGGTTGATGGGGTGCTGCGGTTCTGGCCATTGCTTCCTCCATTCCCATTACCATTCTTGGTGCCATTGTGATTGTGCGAGCTACCTACTCCATGGGTATGCTGAAAATGTCCTCCCGGTCTAGGGGTAAAACGTGGCTTCTGCTGAGCTCCTGAATTATACTTTCCTTGTCCATACTTCCTCTTGCGGTTCTCAATTTGCTGCTGCTTCCCTTCAATCATAAGAGCACAGTCTACCAACTCCTGGTAGTTGTTGAAGGTGGCTACCATCAACTGCATACTCAACTCATCATTCAGTCCTTCCAGGAATTTCTCCTGCTTATCTGCATCCGTAGCAACGTCATCTGGGGCATAACGTGCTAGCTTACTAAACTCCTCCACATACTGGCCAACTGTCCGTCCTCCTTGGCGCAAGTTACGAAACTCACGCTTCTTCATGGCCATTGCTCCTGCTGAAACATGGGCAGTACGAAAAGCCTGCTGAAACTGGTCCCATGTGACAGTGTCGACTGGGAAGGTGGCTGTGAAATTCTCCCACCAGGATGCTGCGGGTCCTTCTAACTGATGTGCGGCAAACTTCACCTTCTCCGCATCTGTGCATCCTGCTGTGGTCAACTCCCTAGCTATCTTGCGGAGCCAATCATCTGCTACTATCGGCTGGTGCTACTGGAAAACACCGGCGGATTCAGCCTAAGAAAACGGGCTAAGTGGTCAATAGGTGGTGCTGGTGGTGGGTTGTTGTTGTTGTTCCCCTGATTCTGATTCTGAACTAGCAACTGCATCAAGGTGTTCTGCTGCTGGATCAACTGGGTGAGCTCCGGCGGAAAGGAAAATCCAGGGTCACGTCTCGGAGGCATCTGAGGGTTTAGAAAAGATGAGATATAAGAATGGAGGGGGTCTAAAGAGAAAACACTACCCATATGCACATGAGGCAAAAGCAAACAATTCACTTCATTCAATCAAATAAAGGCATACAATCGATCTAGCTATCGCAAGAGTGCTCGGACTACTATATTTACATGGTGGACTACTACTACTGATGAGGTGGTCTACTAGAAATATTCTACGGTTGTAGACTCCATGATATCTGCTCCTGCTTCATCAACATAGTCCTTATCGCTACTATCTGCTTCCGAGTCGTTGCCGTCGATGATGATGTAGTCTTCCGGGCTAATCTCCTTGGGTTCTTCGTCTTCATCTACTGGTGTCGGTCCTCCCATAAATATGCCAATCTTCTTGATAAGATCGTCATTCTTCTCCACCAATACTTCAATTTCTTCTTCATAATCTTCACGTGTAGCCTTGAGTTCTTCCTCCAGTTCCTTGATTCTAGTCTTAGCCTTCTTCAGATCTATCATGTCGGCGCACATCTGATTCTCCTGTCGTCGAATGTGCTGATTTAACTCCTGAATAAAAGCTGCAATTGATCTATCTTTCCTGGTGCTGATCATCTCCCAGTGTTCATCTCGGCGCCCACAAATCTGGTAGATAGTATCCTTGAGATCCTTTCGGTAGACTTCTCCAATGCGTCCCATGGCAATGTGAGCTGCCATACTCTTTCCTAGACTCCAAGTTGGTGCATCAAAAGAAAACTCTATGGGCTCAGTGACTGGCATGAACGTCCTTCCTGGAATTTGAACTTGAATCATCCAGCGCTCTTCTTCAGGTAAAGTGGCGTTGTAGGTTCCCGTGAAGCTTGGTACTCCTATGTTCAGGTATCTAGTGACTTCCTTCAAGTGGCGTCCAAAGGGTGTATCTTCATCTGGTTGTGTGAACTTGTTCCTTGCATCCGCCATCCTAAAGAGTAGAAAAGATGAGAAGTCAGAAGAGAAGAGAGTGAGTAGTGATCTAGGTCTTTAGCTTAGTGGTCGTGTCCTACAGTCAACCTGGCTCTGATACCATCTTTGTAGCGACCAGACCTCAAACAGTCTGATCTCTGTGCTCCGATGTCATCCCTGGATCAGTAATGCTGACACCACACAGTACTCGAAGGATTTATAGCAGAGTAGCAATCACACACTTATTATATCGAGTGTCTCAAAAGAGAGCTTATTACAATAAATATGGCTTAAGGCCATCTAATAACGATAAATGCGGAAGGCTTGGAAGATAAGTGAGTCCATCACTGAGTATAGAACCACGACCTAAAACGCCTTAATCGTCGTCTGAAAAGTCTGCAACATTAACGTTGCAGCCCGAAAACGGGTCAGCACATGGAATATGCTGGCAAGGTAACACATAGAGAGTAATGGAATGAAACAACTATACTACATGCATATTTGGCTGGTGGAAAGCTCTATGGTTACAGTTTTTGCGTAAAGCCAATTTTTCCCTACTTCAAAGGAATAAATTTAATTACTATCATGGTGGTTGTTAAACATTGAGAATGGTTGACAGCATTCTCAATCCCAATTAAAGTAACATCATTAAACCCCACCAAAATTTACTTTAGAGTAACATGTTCAGATTCACTTGATAATCCAGGTACTAGATACTCAAAATGTCCATAACCGGGGACACGGCTAATCATGATTAGTTTATACACTCTGCAGAGGTTTGTGCACTTTTCCCCACAAGACTCGCCTCCGTTGGATTTCTCGCAGTACATGGTGTTTGAGAAACGGATGACCGAGACATAGTATTTCAGAAGCGCTAGCACCTTACGATCGGGTAGACCGTACCACCTACATCCCCTACATCTGCTAGTCTACCCTGTAAGAGTTCGCACGACTTGATCAACTATGCCAGAGCCCATAATGGCTTGTGGCTGCACACGGAAGTTTCTAGTATGAATAATCTCATGATCCCTTTGAGCATGGGTGGCGGTCCAAAAGAAAAACAGGCAAGTCCTGGAGTACCCAGGTGCCTCAATCCACCCAGATGTGTGTTTAGGTTGCCACCTTAGATAAACCATTAATTAACAATCTCACATCTATCATGGATATCACTCACCCAATCCACGTCTACTAGCATAGCATGGCATAATAAGCAAACGTAGAAGTAACTCCCAAAGGTTTGATAATAATCAGGTAATAGGTACTACCTCATCTACTTCCCATCCCACAATTTAATTAGATCCTAATCATGCAATGTGTGAGGATTGATCTAATGCAATAAAACTGGGTTGTAGAAAAAGGTATGATCAAAGTGTTACTTGCTTTGCTGATGATCCGCGAAACCTAGAGATTCAAAGTAACAGGCGGTGCACTCCGGGTATTCTATCGCAGACAAACAAACAAGCATACAATAAGTACTCATCTAATGCACACGTAAAACTCAAATAGAAGATATAACCAGAAAGTTCAACTTAAGAACCCTGGTTTGCAAAAAGAATCAAATCGAACGAAGCAAAAGAAATCTAACGGCAAAAGAAAACAACTTCGTTCTAGTAATCTGGATCTAGGGCAATTTTTACAGTAGAAAAAACATGTTTAAGTTGATTATTCGGAAAGAGGGTTTCGAGACGAAACTCCAGGCGCTTGAATCGCCTGATTCCGATAAACGAGCGAAAAGTTATACTAAAACGAAAATCGGATCAGAGATCGCGATCAGAAAATAACCGCGGAAAATCTGACGAAAAAGAAAAACGACGAATGGAATTATTTTTTAAAAAAACGGCACGGATTTCGAGGGCGGCGAACCTCGGGCAACGCGCGGCTCCGGCGGATCGGCGGCGAGGCGGCGTCGGCGGCTGGCGGCGGGGCGGCGGCTGGCGGCGGCGGCTAGGGTTTGGGGCTGGGGCGGCTGGGCTCTCAGGCCCCGGGGCGGCGCCTTATAAAGGCCTCGGCCAGGCGGAGTCCTGGCTGAGTACGGCCCAAGGTCGGTTCCCTTTTTTTTAAATAATTACGCTCGAAAAAAAAGAAATACTAAACGGACTCCAAAAATCCTGAAATAAATTTTCCCGGGTTTCTAAAATCAAGCCCGATAAAGTGAACATTTATCTGGGCCCTAAATGCAATTTTGAAAAACGCGCATTTTTCCTAAATTCAAATAAAAATACCGAAAAACTCCGAAATAAATCTTATTTGATTTTTTTATTAAATCCTCAATATTTCTATATTTTGGGAAAGTCATTTTATTCCCTCTCTCATATTTTTGTAATAGAAATAATTGATGATAAAATAAATAAAATCAAACGATCCTGTTTACAAAATTTGAGAAAACTCAAATATGTAAATAACGAAATCCCCAACTCTCTCCGTGGGTCCTTGAGTTGCTTAGGATTTTCTAGGATCAAAACCAAAAGCAAAATAAAATATGATATGCATTGATGATCTAATGTATAACATTCCAAATTGAAAATTTGGGATGTTACAATTTGCAGGTACCCCGAGAGGCCCTTGAGTTTGCTGGAATGTCGATTAACTTCTGTTCCGGCAAATTCGGGTACTCCATATGTCCTATTTTCAGCAAAGGTCATGCTGAAATTTTCCATGAATTTTAGCATGACTTTGCTAAAAATAGGACATATGGGGTACTTGTGACTAATGCATGGGCTGGGGGTCTTAGTACTTAATTAAGTAGGATCAACTGCCCCTTTATTCTTGCTGCATTAAACCATAGGTTTTAGGGTGCCTCGGTGTCAATAAGAACCTAAATGATGAAAGCTTAGGCTTTTAGGGAGCCTCAGCATCGACAAACCCTAAATGATAAAACCTTGGCTTTTAGGGTGCCTCGGTGTCGATAAGAACCTAAATGATGAAAGCTTAGGCTTTTAGGGTGCCTCGGTGTCGACAAACCCTAAATGATAAAAGCTTAGCTTTTAGGATGCCTCGGTGTCGACAAACCCTAAATGATGAGACCATGATCTTGTTCCTTGACAATAACCAACTTTTTGACCAAACTTTTTTCCTATTTAGAGCAAAACATGGCCCACAACGACGAGGCCGGCGGTTCGGGCGGCAAACAATTCTGGGAGCTGTCCCAGGAGATGGAGGAACTATTGGAAATATGCCCTAGAGGCAATAATAAAACGGTTATTATTGTATTTCCTTGTTCATGATAATTGTCTATAGTTCATGCTATAATTGTATTAACCGGAAACCGTAATACATGTGTGAATACATAGACCACAACATGTCCCTAGTAAGCCTCTAATTGACTAGCTCGTTGATCAATAGATGGTTACGGTTTCCTGACCATGGACATTGGATGTCGTTGATAACGGGATCAGATCATTAGGAGATTGATGTGATGGACAAGACCCAATCCTAAGCCTAGCAAAAGATCGTGTAGTTCGTATGCTAAAGCTTTTCTAATGTCAAGTATCATTTCCTTAGACCATGAGATTGTGCAACTCCCGGATACCGTAGGAATGCTTTCGGTGTACCAAACATCACAACGTAACGGGTGGCTATAAAGGTGCACTGCAGGTATCTCCGAAAGTGTCTGTTGGGTTGGCATGAATCGAGACTGGGATTTGTCACTCCGTGTGACGGAGAGGTATCTCTGGGCCCACTCGGTAGGACATCATCATAATGTGCACAATGTGACCAAGGAGTTGATCACGGGGTGATGTGTTACGGAACGAGTAAAGAGACTTGCCGGTAACGAGATTGAACGAGGTATCGGGATACCGACGATCGAATCTCGGGCAAGTATCGTACCGATAGATAAAAGGAATTGTATACGGGATTGACTGAATCCTTGACATCGTGGTTCATCCGATGAGATCATCGTGGAACATGTGGGAGCCAACATGGGTATCAAGATCCCGCTGTTGGTTATTGACCGAAGAGTTGTCTCGGTCATGTCTGCATGGTTCCCGTAGGGTCTACACACTTAAGGTTCGGTGACGCTAGGGTTGTAGAGACATTAGTATGCCGTAACCTGAAAGTTGTTCGGAGTCCCGGATGAGATCCCGGACGTCACGAGGAGTTCCGGAATGGTCCGGAGGTGAAGATTTATATATAGGAAGTCCAGTTTCGGCCATCAGGAAAGTTTCGGGGGTAATCGGTATTGTACCGGGACCACCGGAAGGGTCCCGGGGGTCCACTGGGTGGGGCCACCTATCCCGGAGGGCCCCATGGGCTGAAGTGGGAGGGGAACCATCCCCTAGTGGGCTGGTACGCCCCCCATGGGCCTCCCCCTGTGCCTAGGGTTGGAAACCCTAGGGGTGGGGGCGCCCCACCTGACTTGGGGGGCAAGTCCCCCCTTGTCCCCCCCCCTTGAGATGGGATCTCCTAGGGCCGGCGCCCCCCTAGGGGCCCTATATATAGTGGGGGGAGGGAGGGCAGCCGCATCCAAGTCCCTGGCGCCTCCCTCTCCCTCCGTGACACCTCTCCCTCTCGTTGGTGCTTGGCGAAGCCCTGCCGAGATCCCGCTGCTTCCACCACCATGCCGTCGTGCTGCTGGATCTCCATCAACCTCTCCTCTCCCCTTGCTGGATAAAGAAGGAGGAGATGTCTCTCCCAACCGTACATGTGTTGAACGCGGAGGTGTCGTCCGTTCGGCGCTTGGTCATCGGTGATTTGAATCACGATGAGTACGACTCCATCAACCCCATTCTCTTGAACGCTTCCGCTTAGCGATCTTCAAGGGTATGAATATGCACTCCCTCTCTCTCGTTGCTAGATGACTCCATAGATTGATCTTGGTGATGCGTAGAAAATTTTGAATTATTGCTACGATCCCCAACAGTGGCATCATGAGCTAGGTTTATGCGTAGTTTCTATGCACGAGTAGAACACAAGTTGTTGTGGGCGTCGATTTTGTCAATTTACTTGCCGTTACTAGTCTTATCTTGATTCAGCGGCATTGTGGGATGAAGCATCCCGGACCGACCTTACACGTACACTTACGTGAGATTGGTTCCACCGACTGACATGCACTAGTTGCATAAGGTGGCTAGCGGGTGTCTGTCTCTCCCACTTTAGTCGGATCGGATTCGATGAAAAGGGTCCTTATGAAGGGTAAATAGAAATTGGCATATCACGTTGTGGTTTTGGCATAGGTAAGAAACGTTCTTTCTAGAAACCTATAACAACCACGTAAAAACTTGCAACAACAATTAGAGGACGTCTAACTTGTTTTTGCAGCATATACCATGTGATGTATGAGATTGATCATGTTCTTGTAATAGGAATCACGACTTGCATGTCGATGAGTATGACAACCGGCAGGAGCCATAGGAGTTGTCTTAATTTATTTATGACCTGCGTGTCAACATAATAGTCATGTAATTACTTTACTTTATTGCTAACCGTTAGCCATAGTAGTAGAAGTAATAGTTGGCGAGACAACTTCATGAAGACACGATGATGGAGATCATGATGATGGAGGTCATGGTGTCATGCCGGTGACAATGATGATCATGGCGCCCCGAAGATGGAGATCAAAAGGAGCAAACTGATATTGGCCATATCATGTCACTATTTGATTGCATGTGATGTTTATCATGTTTTACATCTTATTTGCTTAGAACGACGGTAGCATAAATAAGATGATCCCTCGTCATAATTTTAAGAAGGTGTTCCCCCTAACTGTGCACCGTTGCTAAGGTCCGTTGTTCCGAAGCACCACGTGATGATCGGGTTTGATAGGTTCTAACGTTCGCATACAATGGGTGTAAGCCAGATTTACACACGCAATACACTTAGGTTAACTTGACGAGCCTAGCATGTACAGACATGGCCTCGGAACATGGAAGACCGAAAGGTCGAACATGAGTCATATAGTGGATACGATCAACATGAAGATGTTCACCGATGATGACTAGTCCATCTCACGTGATGATCGGACACGGCCTAGTTGACTCGGATCATGTATCACTTAGATGACTAGAGGGATGTCTAAGTGGGAGTTCATTGAATAATTTGAATAGATGAACTTAATTATCATGAACATAGTCAAAAGGTCTTTGCAAATTATGTCGTAGCTCACGCTTTGGTTCTACTGTTTTAGATATGTTCCTAGAGAAAATTTAGTTGAGAGTTGACAGTAGCAATTATACGGACTGGGTCCGTAAACTGAAGATTGTCCTCATTGCTGCGCAGAAGGATTATGTCCTTAATGCACCGCTCAGTGAGCTGAACCTCGAGCGTCGGTTGTGGATGTTGCGAACATCTGACATACATGTTTTGATGACTACGTGATAGTTCAGTGTGTAATGCTAACGGTTTAGAATTGTGGCACCAAAGACAGTTTTTGAAACGTCGCAGAACATATGAGATGTTCCAAAGACTGAAATTGGGATTTCAGACTAGTGCCCACGTCAAGAAGTATGAGACCTCTGACAAGTTTCTTAAGCCTGCAAACTAAGGGAGAAAAGCTCAATCGTTGAGCATGTGCTCAGATTGTCTGAGTACTACAATCACTTGAATCGAGTGGGAGTTAATCTTCCAGATGAGATAGTGATGATTCTCCATAGTCACTGCCACCAAGCTATTGGAGCTTCGTGATGAACTATAACATATCAAGGATAGACATGATGATCCTTGAGCAACTCGCGATGTTTGACACCGCAAAAGTAGAAATCAAATAGGAGCATCAATTGTTGATGGTTAGTAAAACCACTAGTTTCAAGAAGGGCAAGGGCAAGGAAGGGATACTTCATGAGATGGCAAATCAGTTGTTGCTCTAGTGAAGAAACCCAAGGTTGAACCAAACCCGAGACTAAGTGCTTCTGTAATGAGGGGAACGGTCACTAAAGCAGAACCACCCTAGATACTTGGTAGATGAGAAGGCTGGCAAGGTTGACAGAAGTATGTATTGGACATATATTAAATGTGTACTTTACTAGTACTCCTAGTAGCAGCAGGGTATTAAAATACCGATTCAGTTGCTAAGTGTTAGTAACTCGAAATAAAAGGCTACGGAATAAAACGGAGACTAGCTGAAGGTGAGATGACGATATGTGTTGGAAGTGTTTCCAAGGTTGATACGATCAAGCATCGCATGCTCCCCCTACTATCGAGATTGGTGTTAAACCTAAATAATTGATATTTGGTATTTGCGTTGAGCATAGACATGATTGGATTATGTTTATCGCAATATTGTTATTCATTTAAGGAGAATAATGATTACTCTATTTATTTGAATAATACCTTCAATGGTCTTGCACCTAAAATGAATGGTTCATTGAATCTCGATCGTAGTGATACACATGTTCATGCCAAAAGATATAAGATAGTAATGATAGTACCACATACTTGTGGCACTGCCATTTGAATCATATTGGTATAAAACGCATGAAGAAGCTCCATGTTGATGGATCTTTGGACTCGCTCGTTTTGAAAAGATTGAGACATGCGAACCATGTCTATTGGTAGATATGCATGAAGAAACTCCATGCAGATGGATCGTTTGGACTCACTTGATTTTGCATCACTTGAGACATGCAAATCATACCACATGGGCAAGATGACTGAAAGGCCTCGTTTTCAGTAAGATGGAACAAGGAAGCAACTTGTTGGAAATAATACATTTTGATGTGTGCAGTCCAATGAGTGCTGAGGCACACAGTGGATATCGCTATGTTCTTACTTCACAGATGATTTGAGTAGATGCTGAGTATATTTACTTGATCAAACATAAGTCTGAATTATTGAAAGGTTTAAGTAATTTCAGAGTGAAGTTGAAGATTGTCGTGACAAGATGATAAAATGTCTATGATATGATCATAGAGATGAATATCTGAGTTACGAGTTTGGCACACAATCAAGACATTGTGGAAATTGTTTCACAACTAATACCGCCTGGACCACCATAGTGTGATGGTGTGTCCAGACATCATAACCGCACCCTATTGGATATGGTGCATACCATGACGTCTCTTATCGAATTACCACTATCGTTTATGGGTTAGGCATTAGAGACAACCGCATTCACTTTAAATAGGGCACCACACAATTCCGTTGAGACGACACCGTATGAACTATGGTTTAGAGAAACCTAAGCTGTCGTTTCTTAAAAGTTTGGGGCTGCAATGCTTATGTGAAAAAGTTTCAGGCTGATAAGCTCGAACCCAAAGCGGATAAATGCATCTTCATAGAATACCCAAAAGTAGTTGTGTATACCTCCTATTTCAGATCCGGAAGCAAAAGTGATTGTTTCTAGAAACGGATCCTAGCAAAAGTGATTGTTTCTAGAAACGGATCCTTTCTCGAGGAAAAGTTTCTCTCGAAAGAATTGAGTGGGAGGATGGTGGAGACTTGATGAGGTTATTGAACCGTCACTTCAACTAGTGTGTAGCAGGGCACAGGAAGTTGTTCCCGTGGCACCTACACCAATTGAAGTGGAAGCTTATGATAGTGATCATGAAACTTCAGATCAAGTCACCACCAAACCTCATAGGTCGACAAGGATGTGTACTACTTCAGAGTGGTATGTAATCCTGTCTTGGAAGTCATGTTGCTAGACAACAATGAACCTACGAGCTATAGAGAAGCGATGGCGGGCCCGGATTCCGACGAATGGCTCGAGGCCATAAAATCCGAGAGAGGATCCATGTATAAAACAAAGTATAGACTTTGAAAGAACTACTTGATGGTCGTAAGGATGTTAGGTGCAGATGGATTTTAAGGAAGGCAGACAATGATGTTAAGTGTCACCATTAAGAAAGCTCGACTTGTCGTTAAGATGTTTCCCGACAAGTTCAAGGAGTTGACTACGATGAGACTTTCTCACTCGTAGCGATGCTAAGAGTCTGTTAGAATTATGTTAGCAGTTACTGCATTATTTATGAAATCTTGCAGATAGGATGTCAAAACATTGTTTCCTCGACGTTTTTCTTGAGGAAAGGTTGTATGTGATACAACTAGAAGGTTTTGTCAATCCTGAAAGATGCTGACAAGTATGCAAAGTTCCAGCAATCCTTCTAAGGACTGGAGTAAGCATCTCAGAATTGGAATGTATGCTTTGATGAGATGATCAAAGATTTTGGGTTTATACAAAGTTTATGAGAAACTTGTATTTCCAAAGAAGTGAGTGGGAGCACTACAGAATTTTTGATGAGTATATGTTGTTGACATATTGTTGATCAAAAATGATGTAGAATTTCTGGAAAGCATGCAGGGTTATTTGAAAAGTGTCTTTCGATGGAAAACCTGGATTAAGCTACTTGAACATTGAGCATCAAGATCTATAAGGATAGATCAAAATGCTTAATAGTACTTTCAAACGAACACATACCATGACAAAATTTTGAAGGAGTTCAAATATAGATCGGCAAAGAAGGAGTTCTTGGCTGTGTCATAAGGTATGAGTATTGAGTAAGACTCAAGACCTGACCACGGCAGAATAGAGAGGAAGGACGAAGGTCGTCCCCTATGCTTTAGACGTAGGCTCTATAGTATGCTATGCTGTGTACCGCACCTGAAGTGTGCCTTGCCATGAGTCAGTCAAGGGGTACAAGAGTGATCCAGGAATGGATCACATGATAGCGGTCGAACTTATCCTTAGTAACTAGTGGACTAAGGAATTTTCTCGATTATGGAGGTGGTAAAAGAGTTCGTCATAAAGGGTTACGTCGATGCAAACTTTGACACTAATCCGGATGACTCTGAGTGGTAAACCAGATTCGTATAGTAGAACAGTCATTTGGAATAGCTCCAAGTAGCGCAGGGTATCTGCATCTACAAGATGACATAGAGATTTGTAAAGCACACATGGATCTGAAAGGTTCAGACCTATTGACTGATAAACCTCTCTCACAAGCAAGATATGAACAAACCCCATGTGTCTTGGATTCATTACAATCACATAGTGATGTGAACTAGATTATTGACTCTAGTGCAAGTGGGAGACTGTTGGAAATAGGCCCTAGAGGCAATAATAATAAAATGGTTATTATTGTATTTCCTTGTTCATGATAATTGACTATTGTTCATGCTATAATGATATTAACCGGAAACCGTAATACATGTGTGAATACATAGACCACAACATGTCCCTAGTAAGCCTCTAGTTGACTAGCTCATTGATCAATAGATGGTTATGGTTTCCTGACCATGGACATTGGATGTCATTGATAACGGGATCACATCATTAGGAGAATGATGTGATGGACAAGACCCAATCCTAAGCCTAGCACAAGATCATGTAGTTCGTATGCTAAAGCTTTTCTAATGTCAAGTATCATTTCCTTAGACCATGAGATTGTGCAACTCCCGGATACCGTCGGAATGCTTTGGGTGTACCAAACGTCACAACATAACTGGGTGGCTATAAAGGTGCACTACAGGTATCTCCGAAAGTGTCTGTTGGGTTGGCACGAATCGAGACTGGGATTTGTCACTCCGTGTGACGGAGAGGTATCTCTGGGCCCACTCGGTAGGACATCATCATAATGTGCACAATGTGACCAAGGAGTTGATCACGGGGTGATGTGTTATGGAACGAGTAAAGAGACTTGCCGGTAACGAGATTGAATGAGGTATCGGGATACCGACGATTGAATCTCCGGCAAGTATCATACCGATAGACAAAGGGAATTGTATACGGGATTGACTGAATCCTTGAAATCGTGGTTCATCCGATGAGATCATCGTGGAACATGTGGGAGCCAACATGGGTATCCAGATCCCGCTGTTGGTTATTAACCGGAGAGTTGTCTCGGTCATGTCTGCATGGTTCCCGAACCCGTAGGGTCTACACACTTAAGGTTCGGTGACGCTAGGGTTGTAGAGATATTAGTATGCGGTAACCCGAAAGTTGTTCGGAGTCCTGGATGAGATCCCGGACGTCACGAGGAGTTCCGGAATGGTCCGGAGGTGAAGATTTATAAATAGGAAGTCCAGTTTCAGCCAACGGGAAAGTCTCGGGGGTAATCGGTATTTTACCGGGACCACCGGAAGGGTCCCGGGGGTCCACCGGGTGGGGCCACCTATCCCGGAGGGCCCCATGGGCTGAAGTGGGAGGGGAACCAGCCCCTGGCCGCCGCCCCCCCTTGGAGATGGGATCTCCTAGGGTCGGCGCCCCCCTAGGGGCCCTATATATAGTGGGGGGAGGGAGGGCAGCCGCACGCAAGTCCCTGGCGCCTCCCTCTCCCTCCGTGACACCTCTCCCTCTCGTTGGTGCTTGGCGAAGCCCTGCCGAGATCCCGCTGCTTCCACCACCACGTCGTCGTGCTGCTGGATCTCCATCAACCTCTCCTCTCCCCTTGCTGGATCAAGAAGGAGGAGACGTCTCTCCCAACCGTACGTGTGTTGAACGCGGAGGTGCCGTCCGTTCGGCACTTGGTCATCGGTGATTTGGATCACGATGAGTACGACTCCATCAACCCCGTTCTCTTGAACGCTTCCGCTTAGCGATCTTCAAGGGTATGAATATGCACTCCCTCTCTCTCGTTGCTAGATGACTCCATAGATTGATCTTGGTGATGCGTAGAAAATTTTGAATTATTGCTACGATCCCCAACAGGAACAACCTCACCGCTATGAGGACGCCGCGGAAGACACCAATCCTGACTACACAACCCCTAGTGGCGTCGGGGATGACACCACTGATGGTGCCCCCGAGGATGCCACCACTGATGCTGCCGCCAAGGATGCCACCACTGACGATGGCAGTGCATGCACAGATGGTAGCCAACCGAAGAGGCAACAGAAGGACTGGCACCCGAACGCGCTCCGCACCGTCAAGGAGGAATTTACTCAAGTGGACTCTGACGGGAAACCAACGGAGCCCAAAAAAATAGTCAAGGGGTACTCGGTTCAGCTCGGGTGCACTCTCCGGAGCACCGTCTCGATCAACACCGAGAACCTAAGGCATAAGGACCGAGGGAATTTGCGCAACCTCCTCTTCACGAAGCTGCACGAATGATACAAGTTCCCCGCTGAATTTGAAAACACACGCCTCTCAGGGGATAAAGTGAACAGTGGCGCCCTCACGAGGATGAGCACGGCCCTGTCTACTTGGAAAAGCGCGGTGAAGAGAATGATTGACAAACGTGATAGTTATGAGAAGATCAAGGCGAAAAATCCTTCGATCAGCGAAGATGACTACAAGGAGTTCAAGATCAAGTGCGAGAGCAGCGCAACCTCTGAATCAAGTCAGTGGGGGAAAGAAATGCGGGAGTTGAACTTAGGGGAACACAAACTCAGTCCCGGCGGTTACATAGTGGCCGAGCCTATATGGGATAAGGAGGACGCGGAGCGTGCCGAGCAAGGCCTACCGCCCCGCTCTGAGAAATACCGTGACAAGCAGACCAGGAACTATGTCAGGGCCCGGTACAAGGAGGACCCGGTAATAAAGGAGCTTACCACGGATCCGAAGACCATGGCGCTTGAGCTTGTTCTGGCACAAGAGACTGAAAGCAGTAGCGCGGGGTCGTCTTAGAGCACCCCTTGGGACAACACTCTAAATAGGGCATTGAATGTAATGAAAAACAAGGATAAGCTCAGTAAGCCGTCGTCAGCTGGTCGTGTGGCCGGCAAAGGCTTGTCCACAAAATGGTCGTCATACTATAACGCTGGTGGGTGAAAGGAGAGAAAGACCAACTCGGAAAGCCAGTCGCGCGAGGTTCAAGAACTCAAGGCACAAGTGACGCGGATTCCGGAGATTGTCCAAGAGCAAGTGAAACAACAACTGGGATCGACGCTCACCGGCATTATGCCTACTGAGGGAGTCCTGGATTAGGGGGTGTCCGGATGGCCGGACTATACCTTCAGTCGGACTCCTGGACTATGAAGATACAAGATTGAAGACTTCGTCCCGTGTCCGGAAGGGACTTTCCTTGGCGTGGAAGGCAAGCTTGGCGATACGGATATGTAGATCTCCTACCATTGTAACCGACTTTGTGTAACCCTAACCCTCTCCGGTGTCTATATAAACCGGAGGGTTTTAGTCCGTAGGACAACATACAGAACAACAATCATACCATAGGCTAGCTTCTAGGGTTTAGCCTCTCCGATCTCGTGGTAGATCTGCTCTTGTACTACCCATATCATCAATATTAATCAAGCAGGACGTAGGGTTTTACCTCCATCAAGAGGGCCCGAACCTGGGTAAAACTTCGTGTCCCTTGCCTCCTGTTACCATCCGGCCTAGATGCACAGTTCGGGACCCCCTACCCGAGATCCGCCGGTTTTGACACCGACATTGGTGCTTTCATTGAGAGTTCCTCTCTGTCGTCGCCGTTAGGCTTGATGGCTCCTACGATCATCAATAGCGATGCAATCCAGGGTGAGACCTTCCTCCCCGGACAGATCTTCGTCTTCGGCGGCTTCGCACTGCGGGCCAATTCACTTGTCCATCTGGAGCAGATCGAAAGCTATGCCCCTGGCCGTCAGGTCAGATTTGGAAGTTTAAACTACATAGCTGACATCCGCAGGGACTTGATCTTCGACGGATTCGAGCCACTGCCGAGCGCGCCGCGCTGTCACGACGAGCATGATCTAGCTCTGCCGCCGAACAGTGCTCTAGAGGTCGCACCCGCATCGGCTCTGACCCCTAATTCGGAGCCAACTGTGCCGATCGAGGATGGGTGGTTGGACACCGCCTCGGGGGCTGCGATCCCAACGGCGATCGAGCCGAACACCAGCCCCACACTTCGCGAGACTCGTGACTCCAAGGAGCCGGACCCCTCTCCAGACTCCGAACCCTCCACGCCCCTGCCAATCGAATCTGATTGGCGCCGATCATGGAGTTTACTGCCGCGGACATCTTTCAGCACTCGCCTTTTGGCGATATTTTGAAAACACTGAAGTCTCTCTCTTTATCAGGAGAGCCCTGGCCGGACTACGGTCAGCAAGGTTGGGATACGGACGATGAAAAAATTCAAAGCCCACCCACCACCCACTTTGTAGCCACTGTCGATGATTTAACCGACATGCTTGACTTCGACTCCAAAGACATCGACGGTATGGACGCCGATGCAGGAGACGATGAAGAACCAGCGCCTATTGGGCCCTGGAAAGCCACCTCGTCATATGACATATACATGGTGGACACCCCAAAAGAAGGAGATGGTGATGGAACAGCGGAGGATGACCCCTCCAAGAAACAGCCTAAGTGTCGGCGTCCGCGGCGCCGCTCAAAATCCCGCCAAAGCCAATACGGTGATTCCAGCACGGGAGATAATAATACTCCGGAGAGTGCTGAAGAAAACCACCTCCAGCAAGATTCAGCACAGGAGGATGGAGAAGCCAGCCCCCATGAGAGAGCAGTAGACAGAGAGGTTGAGGACGATAATTATATGCCTCCCTCCAAAGACGAGGCAAGCCTCGACGATGACGAATTCGTCGTGCCAAAGGATCCCATCGAGCAAGAGCGTTTTCAACGCAGGCTTATGGCCACAGCAAGAAGCCTCAAGAAAAAACAGCAACAGCTTAGAGCTGGTCAAGATTTGCTAGCCGACAGATGGACTGAAGTCCTTGCGGCCGAGGAGCATAAACTCGAACGCCCCTCCAAGAGCTACCCAAAGCGCAGGTTGCTACCCCGATTAGAGGAGGAAGCACTTAAACCTGCATCACCAGCACTTGATACGGCCGACCGGCCACCTCGTGGCCGTGACAGAGAGGCCTCTCGGCCCTCCACTCAAGCCGCACCCCGTACCAAGGCACGGGAAAATGCGCCTGACCTACGAGATATGTTGGAGGACAAGGCAAGGCAAACAAGATCGATCTACGGATCGCGTGGGCGCCCCACGACTCGAGACGGTAACCGTCACGCCAGACACAAATCCGGTAGGGCCGAACACAGTAGACAAAGCTCATTGGAGCTACGTCGTGATATAGCCCAGTACAGAGGCGCCGCACACCCACTATGCTTCATAGACGAAGTAATGGATCATCAAATCCCCGAGGGTTTCAAACCCGTAAACATCGAATCATATGATGGCACAATAGATCATGCGGTATGGGTCGAGGATTATCTCCTTCATATCCATATGGCCCGCGGCGATGATCTCCACGCCATCAAATACCTCCCACTCAAGCTTAAAGGACCAGCTCGGCATTGGCTTAACAGCTTGCCAGCAGGATCAATCAGTTGTTGGGAGGACCTGGAAGCCGCATTCCTTGACAATTTCCAGGGCACTTATGTGCGACCGCCAGACGTAGATGACCTAAGCCACGTAATTCAGCTGCCAGATGAATCGGCCAGGCAATTCTGGACACGGTTCCTAACAAAGAAAAATCAAATAGTCGACTGTCCGGACGCAGAGGCCCTAGCAGCCTTCAAGCACAATATCCGAGACGAGTGGCTTGCCCGGCACCTTGGACAGGAAAAGCCGAAATCTATGGCAGCACTCACGACACTCATGACCCGCTTTTGCGCGGGAGAAGATAGCTGGCTTGCTCGTAGCAACAATATGACCAAGAACCCTGGTAATTCAGATACCAGGGACAGTAGTGGCAGGACGCGTCGCAACAAGCAGAAGCGCCGCATTAACGGCGACAATGCTGAGGATACGACAGTTAATGCCGGATTTAGAGGCTATAAATCCGGTCAACGGAAAAAGCCATTCAAAAGAAATCCTAGGGGCCCGTCCAGTTTGGACTGAATACTCGACCGCTTGTGCCAGATACATGGCACCCCCGAAAAGCCGGCCAATCACACCAACAGGGATTGTTGGGTGTTCAAGCAGGCAGGCAAGTTAAATGCCAAAAATAAAGACACGGGGCTGCATAGCGATGACGACGAAGAGCCCCGACCGCCGAACAATAGTGGACAGAAGGGTTTTCCCCCACAAGTGCGGACGGTGAACATGATATACGCAACCCACATCCCCAAGAGGGAGCGGAAGCGCGCGTTAAGGGACGTATACGCGGTAGAGCCAGTCGCCCCAAAGTTCAACCCATGGTCCTCCTGCCCGATCACCTTTGATCGAAGGGACCATCCCACTAGCACCCGTCATGGCGGATTCGCCGCATTGGTTCTAGACCCAATCATTGACGGATTTCATCTCACTAGAGTCCTCATGGACGGCGGCAGCATCCTGAACCTGCTTTACTAGGATACCGTGCGGAAAATGGGCATAGATCCCTCGAGGATTAAGCCCACCAAAACGACCTTTAAAGGCGTAATACCAGGTGTAGAGGCCAACTGTACAGGCTCAGTCACACTTGAAGTGGTCTTCGGATCTCCGGATAATTTCCGAAGCGAGGAGTTAATCTTCGACATAGTCCCATTCCGCAGTGGCTATCACGCACTGCTCGGGCGAACCGCATTCGCCAAGTTCAATGTGGTACCACACTACGCATACCTTAAGCTCAAGATGCCAGGCCCTCGAGGAGTAATTACGGTCAATGGAAACACCGAACGCTCCCTCCGAATGGAGGAGCACACGGCGGCCCTTGCAGCGGAAGTACAAAGCAGCCTCTCCAGGCAGTTCTCCAGTCTGGCCATTAAACGTCCGGACACCGTCAAGCGCGCCCGGAGTAACCTACAACAAGACCGCCTGGCACGTTCCGAGCAGGCGTAACAATGCGGCCCCAACCCCAGCCCTCGAAAAAATGCGACACCAGTGCTTCGCGTACATAACTACGCCCTAGAAATACCATGGGTACAGGGGGAGGGGCACCATCATGGCACGCCCGAAACACGGCTTAAACCGCAGCAGGGGCTGCCGATTTTTTAATTTTCTCTTACTTTCAGGACTCCATTCTTCAGAAGGCCTGTTCGGCAGTTCAATTGCCGCACAAACGATGCAAGAACCAGGGAAGCAGACAAGCCATGCCGCATTACGGAACTCCCAGGTGGTCTCTATCACGAGCAGTATACCTGTTTCACATACCATTCCGCAGCCTGCCCCTGGAACGGACATGTTAAATAGTCCAACCTTTTTGCTTATCGCATTATTTTGTATCGTTCTGCTTTGATCGCAACCCTTTTTAATAAACAATGCATAGCTTTTGTCTATTTCTGCATTACTCTTTTTTTTACAAATATATGTTCCTTAACGACATGTTGCACCCGTACACTTTGGTATGGCAAAAATGCGCGAGGGGCTTTAGTACCCCTCAATATGGTGTGAGAAGTCCGAACACTTTATCAAGTGCGGCACCCCGAACTTATAGCATTATATGCATCGGCTCCGAATCATGTCTTGGGTCAATAGTTGGGTTTGCCCGGCTCCTATGTTTTGGTGCCTTACGTTCCGCTATATCGGCTAAGGTAGCACTAGGAGAACTACTGCGATTGTGCCCCAGTTGAGCTGGGTCGAGCACCTCAGTAGAGAAAGCTAAAACTGACTGTCATGATGAAGCGAGAGCCGGTCGCTGTTCGAGAGGTTTTTCGAGTCCCTAAAGACTTATGCCGCTTAGAGCAAGGAGTCGGCTTTGTCCGGCCAAGGCATGGATAGCGCCCCGAACTCGGTCTTCCGAATACCAGGGGCTTCGCCGAAATTTAAAATTATAGAATTCTATGGCTAAGTGAGAGTGTTCACGCATTATAGTCCGATTGCCTTGTTCGTTGTGCTGAGCGCCTCCCTCGAAGGACCCAAACATGGGGAAAAGAGCGCTCAGGTTTATCCCCGAACACCCCAGCACTAGCAGCACGGGGGCAGAAGCCAACGACTCGCCATCTCTCACAATTGATAAACAACCGCACAGAAGGTAATATTTTAAATTCCAACAGCATTGCTTAGCGCATATGAACAAGTTTTCAGCGCACAGGACAAAACGAGCGAGTTTTACTCAAAAATTACATCCCTGGAACATTCATCCGCCACAAGGCGGGCACCCTTCAGAACATCCGTATAATAATTCTCGCGCTTGCGATGCTCTTTCCCCGGCGGTGGCCCGTCCTTCACAAGCTTCTCAGCATCCAGCTTGCCCCAGTGCACCTTAGCACGGGCAAGGGCCCTACGGGCACCTTCAATGCAGACGGAGCGCTTGATGACTTCGAGCCTTGGACAGGCCCCCACCAGCCGCCGCACCAGCCCGAAATAGCTCCCAGACAGAGCCTCTCCAGGCCACAGCCGAACTATGAGGCCCTTCATGGCCTGTTCGGCTGCCTTGTGGAGCTCGACCAGTTGCTTCAGCTGGTCGCTCAGGGGCACGGGGTGTCCGGCCTCAGCATACTGAGACCAGAACACCTTCTCTGTCGAGCTTCCCTCCTCGGCTCGATAGAATGCGGCGGCATCGGACACGCTACGGGGAAGATCTATGAATGCTCCTGGAGAGCTCCGGATTCGGGTAAGTAATAAGTAACTCACGCTTATGTGTTTGCTTTGCATAAAGAATGCCTTACCCGCCGCTATCTTTTTCACCGCATCCAACTCCTGGAGGGTCTTCTGGGATTCGGCCTTGGCAGACTTGCCATTTTCAATAGCCATCGCGAGCTCGGACACTCGCGTCTTTGAGTCAAGCTCCAAACTCTCATGTTTTTTCATGAGAGCCTGGAGCTCTTGATGCACCTTGCCAACCTGGGCCTCATACTTCTCCCGCTCGGTGCGCTCCGTGGCTGCCCTATTCTCGGCCTCGACCGGTGCTTGCTTAAGGGTCGCCACCTCCGACGTGGCCCCTACAATAGCCACGATAATCCTGTCATTTTTTGCAATTGCACCTTTTTATATATATTTAAACAAGGTATTTCTTACCTTCCTTGTCCTCAAGCTGCTTCTTGGCATGCCCAGCTCTTGCTCGGACTGCTCGAGGTTCTGCTTTAGCGTGTCCACTTCCGCAATCAGTGCGGCAGACGCCAGCAGAGAAGCCTGCATACGCATATTGACTCCTTTTTGTTAGACTCCTGCGAATTTTATTTGATCCTCTCTTCGGCTTTTCTTCCCAAACGCCAAACAGAGCATCAGGGGCTACTGTCTATGTGGTAATATTATTTACACATTCTTTACTTACCTCAAAGCCTGTTAAAAGGCTAGTACAAGCTTCAGTCAGTCCGCTCTTGGCGGACTGAACCTTCTGGACCACCGCACTCATAATGGTGTGGTGCTCCTCGTCGATGGAGGCGCCTTTGAGCACCTCCAACAGATTGTCTGGCGCCTCCGGTTGGACGGGGGTCACCGGCACGGTGGGCTTGCTCCTCTTGGAAGGAGGTCGCCCGCCGGACTCTGGAACCTTTGAAGGTTCCGGAGCGGTGTCCAGCCTAGAGCCGTACTTGGAGCCCTGGGGGGGTTTTATCCCCTTTACTCCTGGAGTCCGGGAGGTCGCCTTGCGGCGCCTCCAGGACCACCTCCTCCTGGCTTGGAACCTGTTGGGACAACACTTCAGCGTCGTCCGTAGGGCGGGGGAGGAAGCCGTCGGAAGCGAATTCACATCCGACGAGTCCAGTGAACCGCTCGACGATGTGTCGAGACGGTCTTTGGGTGGGCTGCATAAACATATTCGACATAAGGGAAAGTTGTGCAATAAAGGAATACCATGAATTACTCTGGTATCCAGATACTTAAGATTTTGCCAGGGGCTTGGCCCTGAGCGGCCACTCCTCTCCGCCGTCGTCGGCGTCGGTGGAGTAGTCCGGAGGAAGGGTTTTCCCCTTCTTGGACCCTTCGGACTCCCAGTGAGGGCGGCCTTCCTTTTCCTCTCTCCCCCCGCTGGAGGGGGAGAGGTCTCTTCTTCCTCCTCCTCGTCTTCACGGGAGGAACGTGCCTTGGAGCCGTCGGATGATGAACCCGACACCTCCCGGCGCCGGGCACTTTTTCGAGTCCCCGTGGCCTTCTTTGTGGCCTTCTTCTCCGGCACCACATGGGGTGCCGGAACCAGCAGCTTCGCCAAGCGGGCATCGGCTGGGTCTTCGGGCAAAGGAGCCAAACAGTCGATCTGTCCGAACTTCGCCTGCCAAACCTGTCAAAGGTAAGGGAGCTTAGATCCCGCATAGAGTTAAACTATGAAAAACTAATACCCTGTAAAAGGTACAAACAACTTACCACGCTAGCATGACGCTGCGCGCTGAATCCGCGATCCTCGGTAGCGGATGCGGGAGCCTCGGCGCCCTTCAAAAGCACCTTCCAGACATCTTCGTACGTCGTGTCGAAGAGCCTACTCAAAGTTCGGTGCTGCGCCGGGTTGAACTCCCATAGATTGAAGGCCCGTTGTTGACACAGGAGGATCCGGCGGATGAGCATGACCTGGACTACATTGACAAGCCTAAGCTGCTTGTCCACCAGGGTTTGGATGCATGTTTGCAGTCCAGTCACCTCTCCTTTGCTGCCCCACGACAGGCCCATCTCTTTCCAGGACGTGAGCCGTGTTGGGGGTCCGGACCGAAACTCGGGGGCTGCGACCCACTCAGGGTCGCGCGGCTCGGTGATGTAAAACCACCCCGATTGCCACCCCTTCAGGGTCTCCACAAAGGAGCCCTTGAGCCATAAGACGTTGGGCATCTTGCCCACCATGGCGTCTCCGCACTCCGCCTGGTTGCCGCGCACCACCTTCGGCTTGACATTGAAAGTCTTGAGCCATAGGCCAAAATGGGGACGGATGCAGAGGAAAGCCTCGCACACGACGATAAACGCCGAGATGTTGAGGATGAAGTTCAGGGCCAGATCATGGAAATCCAGGCCGTAGTAGAACATGAGTCCCCGGACGAATGGGTGGATAGGAAAGCCCAGTTCGCGGAGGAAGTGGGGAAGGAACACTACCCTCTCATGGGGCCTTGGGGTGGGGAGGAGCTGCCCCTCTTCAGGAAGCCGGTACGCGATGTCGTTAGACAAGTATCCGGCCTTCCTCAGTTTTTTGATGTGTCCCTCCGTGACGGAGGAGACCATCCACTTGCCTCCCACTCCTGACATGGCTGGAGAAGGTTGAAGTGGGAAGTGCGGACTTGGGCGCTGGAGCTCGAGTGCGCGAAAATGGATAGGCAAAGGAGGAAGAAGGCATAGGTGAAAAGGTGGATCCTTATCCCCTTATATGGGTGGACGCAACTACGTGTCCCCACCATCCTGGTAAAACTCGCTCATCTCCAAGCGCCGTAATCAATGGCGCGGTTGGGTTACCCACGCCCGTATTGATGAGAATCCCGGAATAAGGGGACACAATCTCTGCTTTAACAAAACATGCCAAGGAAACCGCCTCGTGTGACACGCTGAGGTGGGATAGTAAAACAATTCGAATAAAGGCTTGGCCGTGGTGCGTCACACTACGGAATACGCCAGCAGATTAGATTTGTGTAAATATTATTCTCTCTATGGCAATATGTGGAAACTTATTTTGCAGAGCCGGACACTATCTTTGTGTTCAAAATCTTCTATGAAGTACTTGGAGGAGGAACCCGCCTTGCAATGCCGAAGACAATCTGCGCGCCGGACTCGTCGTTATTGAAGCATGGTTCAGGGGCTACTGAGGGAGTCCTGGATTAGGGGGCGTCCGGATGGCCGGACTATACCTTCAGCCGGACTCCTGGACTATGAAGATACAAGATTGAAGACTTCGTCCCGTGTCCGGAAGGGACTTTCCTTGGCGTGGAAGGCAAGCTTGGCGATGCGGATATGTAGATCTCCTACCATTGTAACCGACTTTGTGTAACCCTAACCCTCTCTGGTGTCTATATAAACCGGAGGGTTTTAGTCCGTAGGACAACATACAGAACAACAATCATACCATAGGCTAGCTTCTAGGGTTTAGCCTCTCTGATCTCATGGTAGATCTACTCTTGTACTACCCATATCATCAATATTAATCAAGCAGGACGTAGGGTTTTACCTCCGTCAAGAGGGCCCGAACCTAGGTAAAACTTCGTGTCCCTTACCTCCTGTTACCATCCAGCCTAGACGCACAGTTCAGGACCCCCTACCCGAGATCCGCCGGTTTTGACACCGACACCTACCTTGATTCATGGCCTGACGACGTGGATTGGGAGCGGCCAACAGGGGCCGCCCCCGATTCCCAGCTTCACGGCTAGCAACTCGCACAATGCGCAGGCGGCGCCATTGGTGTCTCCGGCGGAGGCGGTATTCGTGTCTCCGACGCCGTCACGAGCATTCAAGCTGAATGCACCCAGGTGTACGTCGGCCGGCACCTCGGCAGCAAGCGGCCCCTCCGTCAGTTGCACGCCCGCCGTTGGTGGTGCCTCGACATTAGCCGAGCTCGACGCCATCATCACGGTAACTAATTAAGCCTCTCGGCCGAGGACTTCATCTCCTTGCCTTTGACTGGGCATCCCTGACGCCTTGCATGTTTTCGCAGGGCGCCGCCGACGTTCCGTGCACTCTCCTGCACTTCGTGAACGACGAGTTGCTCGATGTCACCAAGGGCAAAATCGTTCAACCGGTCAACCCCGTGTTCCACGGTAATCCGATGCCACCCACCGTGTATAGGGTTCAACTGGTTCGGGTGCTGCCAGGCTGCGACGAGTTGTTACCTCCGATTCGACCCGTCGGGGCCGAAGAAGATGATCTGATGACCCTCAGCGCCTGCCTAAGCTGGCCCCTGCTTTGGCCGAAGAGCCAGATTCGTTTGGGGGCAGGGGACACCACCCCAAAGACAACACTGCCAGTCATGCCGGCGCCAAGCCATGGCAAGACCGCCGCAACACTACCGGACATGTCGGACATCCCTATGGCACAGGATCCGAACATGCATATGGCACAGGATCCGGACGATGACGACAACGATGATGGTACATTTACCAACGTCGATAAGTACTTTGCCGAACATGGGTACGATGAGGAATTCTTGGGGCCTCCTTCTCAAGAACCCAACCCTACAAAAGACGATCGCGATCTAGCTGGTACCGCGGAGAAACCCAATTGCAACAGGCGTCGTCTGGCGTTCAGTTCTCAGGAGACACCTCCAGCTGCCGACTTCACCGAGCCTCAGATAGCTGAGGTGCGAAATATTATCAGCCCCAACACACTCAAGAAGGCAGTCTGTGAGTAGAACTCGGTCCCATTACAGCAGAAGAAGAAGGGACAGAAAAGAAAGAGTAACAAGGGTGCGAGCCAGCCGGCACCGAGTACGATCCGTGCTCAGGACGGGCCACCTTCACCTAAGGATATCTCGAGGAGGGTGCATGTGGCGGGTAGGCCGATGCTACCGACTAATATCCTCAATGCTGCAACCGGTGCTATGTGGAGTCTGCATGACAGTGTTCTTTCTTTGGAGAAGCGGCGTCTCAGAGAGAATGACGTGGCATACCCAGTTTTCGTGGCCAAGGTGCCAGAGGGCAAGGGCTTTGTGGATAACGCCATCGGGGGTACGATTGTCCTGCGGTTTGATGACATCTTCGCTATGTTTAACCTTTATCCGCTGCACTACACCTTTGTTCGGCTATTTTCGCTGAGTATGGAGATGCGGATCATTAGAGACAAGACTCCGGACATCGTGATAGTCGACCCCTTCTACATGCGTGCCAAGATCTTGGGCAGCACTAGGGACCGGCAGGTCGCGAGTTCTTACCTCGAAGGCATCATTCTGGCAAACCCAGAAAAGGATAACTTCCTCGTGCCTTACTTTCCCGAGTAAGTTGTCCCCTCAACCGCCCCGTAACATATGATTTCTTAGAATTCGATCATTTTTTTAACATTCCGTGTTTTGTGCAGTGACACACATTGCACACTCATCCTCTTAAGCCCGAAATATTCCATGGCCACGTATTTCGACTCAGACCGTCAGTCGAAGAAAGACTACACAAATATCAAGAAAGTTCTTGATGATGTTCTCCCCGGCTACGCCAAATCTGGAGGCACCTTCACCAGGGCAGTTCGTAAGTACGGCAAGCACGTGTTCGCCCACAATACGATGTTCTTCTGCGTCAAGCAGCCCCCTGGCGGTCAGAAGGATGCCTACTACGCCCTCCATCACATGCGAGCGATCGTACGGGACCATAATCACCTTCTGCTACTGAATAATCTCAAGATTGGGCCGCGAGCTTGTTGGCAATCAAGGACGCGGACATCAGATAAGAATTCTTTCGCATCCAGTCAGAGTTTGCGGAAATCATCCATCAAGATGTCCTTTGTACCTCGGGGCAGTTCAACCTCAGAAATCAACCATCCAACAGTGAGATAGACACAATGCTACAAATGCAGGCTAACAACGCCCGCGATTTCATGACCATCACGATAGACGGCGGCTTCATCCATGCTCCGGTCCCTTGAGTTGAGTCCAAAGTAGTGATGCTATGTGTAGTTCTGAAACATCGATTGGCTCATGTTGTAATTAAACTTTAATGAGCTTGTATGTCTCTTTGGTTTGGAGAGTCGTTCAATTTAGATGTAATCGATGCTATTAATGTCTTGCTTTTCTCTTCTGATCCTTTTGTTGCATACTTATATATTGCTTATGTATTGTCTGTGAATTGCTACTAACGTTTTGTTTGGCTAGTGCATAGAGATGTCGTCGTATGTCGTGTACAAGGGTAAGGTTCCCAGAGTCTACGACAACTGGGAGGAGTGTCGAAGACAGGTTCACCGTTTCAGCGGTAACAGTTACAAAGGGTACACCACTAGGGCGGAGGCAGAATCTAGATACACGCGCTATCTAGCGGGAGAGAGGAGGGAGCGTTGGAGGAACCGTATGAAGACCAGTTTCATCACAATTATGCTCATCGTGATGACCGCAGCTCTCTACTATGTGATGGTAGTTTAGATGATCGATATCGACTTGTAATGTGAAGAAAAACTCTCTACTCGAAGTGTCGAGACTTGTAATGTTCTATCTTTGTTCGGTCTTTTGAATTCGGAGACTAATATGATGATTTGTTCGGAGACTAATATTCTATTGTATTCGATGAATCTGCTGTTGCTGTGTGGTGTTGTCTAAATTCTGTCCAATAATATATTTTGTAACCTGTGAAAATATCATAAAAGAAAAAAAATCCCTAATATTCATACTACTGGGGACCACTCAAGACACTAATGGCGCACTGTAAAAATGACAGTAATGGCGCATCACCCACTAGTGCGCCATTAGTATGCCAAAGCACATGGGTACATATGGCCCCCTGGGAGGCATTCTAATGGCGCACTGTGGGCTATACTAATGGCGCACTGCGTGGTGCGCCATTAGTACACCAGATACCAATGGCGCACCAGTGGTGCGCCATTAGTATTTAATTCTAATGGCGTGGTGCTAGTGGCGCACCAGTAGTGCGCCATTAGTAGGCAAAACTGATGCGCCACTAGCATGCCTTTTCCTAGTAGTGCTAGCTACCTCCTTAAAAAGGCAGGAGCTTACCAGTCCAACCCGGCGCGCGCCGCTCAGTCGCTGACATCTAATAAGCTTCGGCTGATGCATACGACGCAGAACGCCCATACAATGCCCACGTGATGGTTAGTGCTATCAGGCCAGAGGCCCCTCAGATCAAATATCCAAACCGTTAGTGCGTTGGCAGTGCAGTCACGACCAGAGACTCACGAAAGATGTGACCCCGTCGCCCCGTCTCGGGTACTTGCAGCAAGGGCTAAGAATGCCCGGCCACGCCTTATAAGTATCTTGCGGGCACCTTCCAGGTCAACCTGTCTCCACATCACTCGCGGGTACCCCTCAGGGTCGACCCGCCTATCCAAGTAACAATTGTAAAGTCCAAGTATCCGTGTGTGCAAACATCAAGGGGAAAACCCGAGGAATCACCCCCGGTAAATTCCACTCGATGTAATCATCATGGTGAACGTAAGAGGATCCACCCTCGAGGTTCACACTTGAGGGGTTGCACGATAGAGCCGTATCAGAAGTGGTTAAGGAGGAAATCACCCTCGATGACCACGGCCGATTAGCTACATTACAGAGGTCTCATCAGGAGTGATGTATGAGGTTCCACCCTCGGCACTCGATGGTAACTCTGCAGAGTCGTTCAACTAGGGGGGTGATGTGCGGTGTCGGGGCCTGGACGTCGATCACGTTGATCGAGTCATCAAACATAAAGCGAGGCAACTAGGACAAGGTGGGGGTCACTGATGGATCACTAACCAACCTATACTAAGCAATTTAGGATAAGCACGTAAGGTATGAAAGCAGGTAACAACAACAGGCTATGCATCAGAGTAGGATCATACAGAAAGCAGTACACTAGTGCAAAACCGGGCAATAGCACCGGTTCGGTAACCGGCACTAAAGTGTGGGCACTAAAGGCCCCCCTTTAGTACCGGTTCAGCACGAACCGGTGCTAAAGTGCAACCACGTGGCACGAGCCAGCTCCGGGGGCGCGTAGGACATTAGTACCGGTTGGTAACACCAACCGGTACTAAATGTTTGGGTGTGTTTTGGTTTTATTTTTTATTTTTACTTTAATTTTGTGTTTTTAATTTAATTTAGTGATTTCTTTACATTATAATGAGTTGTTAAATCATTAGGTGAAAGTACCACAGATTAGTTTGACTGGATGCATGTGGATCCTAGCTAAGTCATCAAGTATATGCCATATCCATATTATATATACTTGATCGCCTAATTAAGTGATCAAGGTAATATGGATATGGCATATACTTGATCACTTAGCTAGAATCCATCCAGTTGAAACTAATCTGCGGTTTCTTTCATAAATGAGATAATAACTCATCATCATCATCATATTAATATAAAAACTCTTCCATCATATATATATATATATATATATCATCACCAACAACAGTTTTTCATAGCTAGCTAAAAATCATCATATAATAGTCGTCTCATTACCAGTACTTAATCACCATATAGTCATTACTGCTATCTAATCACCACCAACACTAGCTTAAAGAAGAAACATTCACTTGTACCAGAAGCCAAGATATCATCGAGTTCAACATGGTAATGATATTATAAGCATTCATAACACCACAAAAGCAAATCACTCATTGAGATTAAGTTCAGGACAAAGAACACGGACATGAGAGGACAAGTACTAAGAGCATGAACTAGCTAATCACTCCTGCTGCTCTCTCCCAGGTAAAATAGCATAGAACATGTATAGATTTCCTGATTCATCATATTGGAGCATGCAGATGAACCTGTCTCCTAATCGTGGGTTGCGCTTCTGATTGCTGCCGCCTAGTACTTCTCTGCGATCGTTCACAATTTTGCTCCAGTCTTTTACTATTAAGCATTCCACGCTATTAGAAATCCTAAATGCACTAAAGTGCATTGTAGGATATCTTGGCCATAAGCTAACAATATTCATGGTACCTTTAGTCTCGATCCAATCAGGCACAACATTCATCGGGAGTCCCTATTGAAGAACATCGTATAGTAACATACTTAGCAATGAAGTTTAGCTTAAAAAAATAATGTATGCAAAAGATGCACTGAGGAGAAATAGTAGAAAGCTTACCATCTTTCCTAAATATATGTGACCGTAGTTCAGTACGAACACTATTGGTCGCACGTTTTGAGTACTAACATTTCTAAGTGCAGGAAAAAAATTTGTCTCTCTACTCTTTCGCACATGCTATGTGGGTGAAATGATGATATATACCATGCCAAATTTCAACATTTTCATAGTTCATTTTGTAGTGATTTTCAATTTCACGGTCATTTAGCTCTCTAAACAATTAGGTAAATGACTAAAAAACAGCAAATGATGTCAGAACATGTTGGAATGATGACGTCGCTTTGAATGCTGCATACTGAACACAAAAGAAGTCCGGAGTTCAAATAAGTTTTAAAAAACATTGAAGTGCCCGTGTAACAGATTAGTTCTCGTCTGAAACCCTAATACTCCGAAAGAGATTGTCCATTTTGTACATGAAGTGCGTCCGTTTTTTGTCGTGACCCTCTCTACTCTTTCGCACATGCTATGCGGGTGAAATGATGATACCATGCTAAATTTCAACATTTTGACAGTTCACTTTGTAGTGATTTTCAATTTCAGGGTAATTTAGCTCTTTAAACAATTCGGTAAATGACTGAAAAACAGCAAATGATGTCAGAACATGTTGGAAATTGATGACGTCGCTTTGAATGCTGCATACTAAACACAAGAAGCCCGGAGTTCAAATAAGTTATTAAAAATAAAGAAGAGGTGCAATGCTAGTTAATTTGCTTCAAGCCTTTCGGAATAGTGTAGACTGCACTGCACATAGCTCAGTGCAATCTATGCTATTCCAAAAGGCTTGAAGCTAAGCAACGTGCAGGTGAGCATTGCGCCTCTTCGTCATTGTCTCTGCACTCACGGCTTATAAACCGCTCATACTGCCTCTCTCTTGGCGAGGTGGGACTAAAAATCAGCTTACTAAGAAACTCTAGTACCGGTTCATGCCATGAACCGGTACTAAAGGTCTTCGTGGGAGCCCCAGCCTGACCACAGCCGCACTGGCCTCATTAGTACCGGTTCGTGGCATGAACCGGCACTAAAGGTTGCCTACGAACCGGTACTAATGATGTCCGCCCACCTAGCCATTGGAACCGGCACTAATGGTCACATTAGTGCCAGCTCAAATTCAAACTGGCACTAATGTGCTTCACATTTGACCCTTTTTCTACTAGTGGTAGCAGTTCTAATGCAAGCATGAGAGGAAAAGAAATGGGCGATACCGGAATGCTCAAGGGGGGTTTGCTTGCCAGATTGCTCTGGCAAGGAGGGGTCGTCATCGACGTAGTCGATCATAGGGGTGGCATCGGTCTCGGTGTCTACCGGAGAGAAGAGGGGGAAGAAATAGTAAATACAGAGAAAACAATGCATCACAAGGCATAACATGACGACGGGCAGAGCTAGGGTTGTCCTAACGTAGTACTACACGTTGCAGACGGAGGGGATAAACATCTGAGGATGAATTCCCGGCGTTAGGCAGATTCCGGACAGATGAAAGAGAGGGGACGGTTCCATGTTTGGCATGCTAGGGGCATGTGATAGGTGAATGGACGGCGTATTTGGATTCGTTGGATTTTTCTGAGCAACTTCAATATAGAAAACATTTTCATCCGAGCTACGGTTTAATTTCTATGATTTTTCAAGGATTAAACCATTTTCTAGAATTATTTATATTAACAGAAAATGAATTATGACGTCAGCAGAGTATCAGCATGACATCAGCAGGTCAACAGACCCGCTGACTGGTCAAACTGACCAGTGGGTCCTACATGTCATAGACAGAGGGCTAACAGTGGGTTATTTTAATTAAACGTGGTTAATTAGCAGTTGGGCCCCACATGTCAGTGACTATTTAGTTTAACTATTGATTTTAATTAGAAAAACATTTTAGGTAAAATAATTATGCAGTGGGGCCCGCATGTCAGTGCCACTGGGCTGCCCAGTCAGCACATTGACTGGGTCAACCCAGTCAATGGGGCCCGTGGGGCCCACTGGCAGCGACCAAGGGGGTGGCCCCAGGTCGGCCACGTCGGATGCCGGCGTCGGAGTTGGCTTCGGTGAGCCAAAACGCGGCGGAGGGTGCCGGCGAGCCTCGGGATTTCGCCTCGGTGGCCCAAAACGGGTGTGGCTACTCCCATTTGAGAGCTAGCGACGTCGTGCGTCGCATGGAGCTGCGGTTGGTCTCGGGGATGACCGGAACGACGCTGACGAGCGGCGGAGGCGGCGCCGGAGTTCGAGCATGGGTGGAACCGGCATTACACGGCACGGTGGAGCGAGCTAGCTAGCGCTATGGGGCCCTATGCGTGTGCTGAGCACGACTGCGAGCTCGGATGAGCTCATCGGCAAGCGTGGCCACGACGAGGAGCTCGACGGCGGCGCTGTGTTCGGCCACAGCAGAAGCGGCGAGCTACGGGCGCAACAAGCTAAAGAAGGAAAGGGAAGAGGTGACGGAACTCACCGAGCGGCTCAAGGTGGCCCGTGGAAGCTTTGTGGCACAGTGGAGACGACGAATCGACGGCGGCGATTTGCGGTGGCCGAAGATGCAGACGAAGGGGGAAACGGCGCTATCGCGCCTCCGAGCTCCAGCTGAGGCCACCGGTCGAAGGAGTCGAGCCCCGCAGAGCTCACCGACAGGGTCAGCGAGCGCGGGGCCGCGGGTGGCCGCGACAACAACTGAGGACGGCGGCAACCGCGCTCGGGCGTGGATGGGGAACCGGGGGAGAAGAAGCGAGCGGGGAACTGGTGGGGAGCGGGAGAGACAGAGAGAGAGGGAGCAAGTGGGAGAGATGGGTGGAGGCCGAGGCGTCAGGGCGGCCTTGTCCTCTCCCGCGTCGTCGACAAGGTGGTGCGGCGCCGACCGTGGGCGGGAGCGCCCTGTAGCGGCCGAGTCCGAGGAACAGGAAGGAGGGGGAGGCAATCGGTGCAGGGAGTTGGGCCATGAGGGGTTAGGTGGGCTGACTCGGGTGGAGGGGTGGGCCGAGGCCCAGGGGGAGTCAGGGGCCTTCTCTCTCTCCCTTTTTTTAAAGCTTTTCTGTTTTAGCTATTTTAGGCCACATAGGCATTTTGCAAAAATGTTGGATCACCACCAATATTACCAGGAGAATATCTTACACATGATGAACATTTTAGTTTTCATGTTTGAGCATTTTTGAAATTCACTCAGAATTTGAAATTGAATTCAACTGGAATTTGAAAAGGAATATTGATCAAAGTGACTAAGCACTGTTATAGCAAAATGATTAGCTTGATCTCAGAGATTACTGTAGCATCATTACACTGGGGTGTTACAGGGAGGAGTTGGAATTCTCCCCCTTGGTCGACTCCCCAAGGAGGGACCTTCCCTCCTTGGTGGTTGCCCTCTCCCTCCCCTCCAACCTATATATACTAGGGTTTTTTGTTCTATTGATATACACAAGTTTTGGAGCCTCCTCTAGTTCATCTTGCCCTAGTTCTAGTTGGTCCTAGTTGACTAATTAGAGATTGGTATAGTTCCTCTAATCCTCATAATTAGAAGACCAATGTGGTTCTAATCTCCTCTCTCTAATTCTTCGGTGCGATTAGCTCTGGCCGGTGAAGCGCTGCCAGATCGTGAAGGTTGCACGCTTGCAACCAAGTAAAGAGGCCGTGCTTTCGGTCTTCGGTTCGAGGTACTATTCGTGGGCGGTACGAGGGATCGTTCATCAACAGTTCGAGGGACTCCAAGTACAATCTACACCGACACATTCTTCTTCCACTATAACTCGGTGATGGTAACAATCGTGATCCCAACCCGTTATGCATCTTCATATTGATCTTCGATGTTTGTAAGTCCTATTTTTTGTTTCTATTACGTTTACCAACTGTTATACCCAACATTTAAAGTCACGACCTTCCACAAGATAATTGTATAAGATTGAATTATAGTGTTAGGATATAATAATGAAAAAGCAAAAGAAATTCGCATGCCATCTCTTCATTATATAATCTCGCACCGACAAATGCATTAATAATTGCTCTGAACGAGTAGATAGAACATATTGAAAGCCAATATACCAAACTATAACTTCTCTAATCAAGATATAACCTAAGGGATCGAGATATAAAGCAAGATAAGAACAAAGTAAAAAATACCCTAGCACCTCCCTAATCTTGGAATAAGCTAAGGAGGATGCAATTACTCATGTACTCAGTTTTGATCCTTTGGTGGTGATGGAGGTATGTTCAAGTAGATCAGCTTGAGAACACGATTTTCAATCTTCAACTTTTCGTTCTCCATCCCGAGTTCCTTGACAAGATCACAAATTCCATCTGCTACCTGACATGCTTCAGCAAGGTCTGGCGGAATATCTTAAGGAAGACGAGATGGTGTAGCCTGCATAGGATTAGGAGTAGGATATGAATATATGAATAGCAATATGATCGTAAGAATGTTTCAGTAATAAAACTTCTAAGCATCAACTACAAGGAGTAATCAACACTAGAAATTATACTCAGCAAAGGATCTAAGATAAAAGTTCATACATAAAAAAGTTGGGGTGAAGGGAACTGATGGAGAATTGGAGATGACTATATTGGTGAAGATGTTGATGGAGATGATGATCTCAATGATGATTGGAGTGTTGGTGATGACGATGGTTTCAAATTCCCTCTCCTGGAGAGATGGATCTCTGGCATAATCAGCCTGCCGGAGGGCAAAAGTGTTGTGCCTCGGTTCGGCTTCACAGCGGCGGCGGAAAAATACTAGAACTTTTTAGGACAAAAGTGAATTTATGCCAAAGGGCATCAAGAGGCAGTGGCCAAGGCCTCCACGTGGCCCCCCCATGGGTCCAGAGGCGCGTGGGCCCCCTCTAGCTCCCCTCTGGCCTTCGATTTCTTTTCTTGGAAAATAATTCAATAAAAAATTCAGCCTTTTGAGCTTTGGAAAAATACTTCTTCGTTTGTTGTTGTTTTGCCCTTGTTTTCTAGTTGTCTTGTATTTTCCTGAGAATTTTTCTTTCTGCGTATTACATGCAAATTGAAGGTAATTGGCATTAGAGTTGAGCAATAATGTGCAAAACATCATTGATATAGAGTAAATTATAATAAATAGTGGTGCAAATTGGACGTATCAGTTGCCCATCTCCTCATCGAGGTCCTCTAGTTCATCCGTGTTGCCGGCTTCCTCCTCCAAGATGTCGTGGAAGGTTTGAGCATTGGCCACGACATGGGTGGCAGGTGGGTTGATGAAGTTCACCAGTCACTCATTGGCCTGGCTAGGAACCAAGCGTCGGAGGACAAGCTCGTCGCGAGAATCGACGATGAATCTAAGGTTGTCGAAGTGCAAAATCTGGCCTAGCGTGTAGGTCTCGACGAGCTCGAGACCCTCCCCCCCCCCCCCCCCTGAGTCGGCGATGAAGGACATTGATCCAAACGCGAAGATCTGGCCCAACATCATGACACTAACACCAACTGGAGAAACCATCGGATAGCTGGGTTCGCCTCACACAACACTACATGGCATGCCACTTTCAGAGTATTTTTGGCGTATCTGATATTGTATATGGGCATAGGTGTAGATCAGATGGTAACATGAGCAGAGTTTTACCCATGTTCAAGCCCTCGGTAGACGAGGTAATACCCTACTCCTCCTCGTGTATATTGATTGTGTAGGGGTTACAAAGATCGAGGGATTGATTAGAGCTCTATGGTTTTGTTGTTGTATCTATGCGACTAGCCTGGCCTCGGCTTTTATGGGTGCCGGTGTCTAGTGTTACATGTTCTAAGTTGGTTAAGAGGAGCCTTTCGGACGCCGGTTGCTTTGTCTTGTACTTCAAGCCTTCCGGGACCATTATGCCGTGGGGCCATGGCCGGGTTGATTGGCCCATTGCATAACCGACCTAGGGGGACCGGCTTCTGGTAAGGTGAGAATGAGACACCCCTGGGGCATGACAACGTCACAATGTTAACCACATTCCATCCATGTAGGAAAATGACATCGTGGCATAAAAAGAGGTCACATTTTGTTAGAGTTGCACATAAAAGTGTAGTTTTCCATATGTTTTGCCTAGCCATATGTAGTTTCTTGAAACTTTGTGTAAGGGCATCGTTTTGTGATATTTTGTACAAATAGATGCAGTTTCATGAATTTTACTCTTTAATTTCATGCATACATTTACGGTAACAAAATGTCAATGCCGTTGTTGACCTAACAAACATGCCATGTGTGATACATAACATATCTACAAAATCGGATGCTATATTGCTATTTAATCAAGTATCGACACAAGTTACATAACAACTTCAGATATGCTTCTCCACCTGAAGCAAAACCGGAACACATGCTTTGATGCAGTTCACTGCCACTTACATGTTGATGTGACTAAGCAAAAACTTGCCGAGTTTTAATACTTTACAGATGAGCACAGGAGGATGTAGATCCTGTTAATTAACCATGGATCATGTGCTCATTCAGAGACTCTCGAGGAGCATGATGCATGATTATGTCTGAAAAGAAAGGCATAGATGGATCCTTCTTCTACAAATTCAGTAGACAAGCTTGGGCTCAAACTCGGCAAAATCAACGGAGCCAGACTCGATTGGGGGCATGAGGTACGCAGCGATGATCTCAGACACTAGTTGGGCAATAAGAGGAACCCTCTTCAGGTTCTTCACCAGGGGCATGTCGTTGGACTCTCCTATAGAAATGATCTTCAGGTTGATATCTACCATCCTGTCTAGCTTCCTCTTGAATTCAGGGTTCTCAACATCCGGCACAGCAGGGAAGATCCTCGCCGTCGTGCGGTTTGTCTGCAGAGATATGCACCAACAGTATCATCAATAGAGGTCTTGATTTACGTCGAAGCTCTAATATTGTCATAATAAGCATATAAATAAACTACTCCCTCCGTCCCATAATATAAGAACGTTTTTGATATTAATGTAGTGTCAAAAACACTTTTATATTATGGGACAGAGGGAGTAGAGTATAATGCTTCATAGGGGTGATGTTTATTGTACGAAAGGTCATTATTGTCATGTTGAGCAGCTCTCCAGAAACTGCCTGATAAAACACTCAATGAAGCAACTAGGGCATGCATGCCATTAATTGAGTATACAAACAGGAAAAGTCACTTCATTTTACCTCATAGATGACATGCATGTCGAATTCTTTGGTGTTGAGACCAATTCCTTCGTAGAAGGCACTACGTTGGCAGTCATTCAGGTACATGGTTATATACACCTGCGAAATGTCGTCCAATTGCACGCAGCTGTTAGAAAGAGGGACATGGCAAACTCCCATCGAAGAAAATGCAGGGATTAGCTTGCTTTACCGAGAGGCAGAAGAAGCGTGACCAGAGCTTGGCCTTCCAGTCATTGAGGAACTGCGGCTGCGCCTTGAGCAGCGCGGAGAAGAAATCGCCATGCCGGTTCTCGTCCTGACACCAGTTCTCGAAGTACTTGAAGATGGGGTACACCTGGTACTCCGGGTTGGCCTTTAGGTGCCTGAAGATGGTGATGTACCTCCAGTAGCCGATCTTCTCGGACAGGTATGTGGCGTAGAAGATGAACTTTGGCTTGAAGAAGGTGTACTTCCTAGCCTTGGTCAAGAAGCCGAGGTCCAGAGCCAGGTTGAAGTCGGACAGCCCCTTGTTCAAGAACCTACACAGCACGAATCATGTTTCTTTATGAATAACACAAATCATGCTGAGAACTAGAGTAGTAAACTACAGTACTAGTAGTTAATAGTTGATAATTCTTTCGAAATTGAGTTGAAGCTTAAACTTTTTACATGAGGGAAGAAGGCATTTCTGGTCATAGTCAATGCATTTGGCTTCTGGTTAGTGGCTACGCCCGATCGAATTGTTTTGTTTTGATGGGAATAAGAGTGCAAGCAAGTACTCCATACCCAGCGTGCCGGGCCTCGTCCCTGGACATGAGTGAGAAGATCTCAGCCACCACCGGGTTGGTTTTCTGAAAAGGAAACGCGGGCATCAGCGCACACCCACCAGCTGCTCTACGAAATGCCCACATGCAAGAGCAGAGAAGAAGAAGAAGAAGTGGTACACGAACCTTGAGCCTGCGGCCGAGCTCCTTGTAGAGGAGGAACCCGGAGAACTCGGCGGTGCAGGAGCGCTCGAGGAACTCGACGAAGATCTGGCGGAGCGGGCCCTGCATCTTGTCGGCAGCTTCCTTGAACTCGGGGTTGCGGATGAAGTGGGTCTGGTTGTAGTCCGTCTTGAACTCCTGCAGCAGCGCGTCGAACTCGTCCTGGTTGAGCTGCTTGTTAATCTCGGCGTTGAATAGCTGCTCCATCTCGTCGAAGTCCGTGGTGTAGAAGCGCGGCGTGAGCAGCGACTCGTTGACCTCCGTCTTGCCCCGCTTCTTGGGCGAGCCGGGCTTCGCGGCGGGTGCGGGCGGCGCCGCGGCGGCGGCCCTCACGCGGAAGCGGACGGCGCCCCGGCGCGCGGGGAGAACCGGGAGGTGGGAGGCCGTCTTGGCCGCGATGCCGTGGTGGTGCATTGCGGGGTTGAGGAGGGAGAGCTCCATGGCGGACGCCATCCTGTGTGTGACGGACAGCGCGGAATGGGAGCGAAGAGTTCGGGGGAACGGAGAGGGAGCGCTGTATATGCAGCAGAGCAGAGCAGAGCAGCTGCTGCTGAGAGCTGACATGTAAGAGATAGGGTGTGGTGCGATAAGGCGGCGATGAGGTGTAATCTTCGGCTTCAAATGGGCGCGCGCCATGTGTACAGCAGGCCAATCTCTAACCACACGCCCATCTCACCTCTTTTCATCATTCTCTTTATTTAATTTCCTTCTTATTCTTGCAAGGCCCTTGTACTTTGCTTATTGTTGTTTCAGAGTTGGTGCCATTGTTTATTTACACACAAAGGAGAGCCGCATGTGATTAAACTAGGGTAAAATCCACAGAAGAACAAAGCAACATGTACTAAATTCTGACTTTCTAGCCATGGATTGAGGTGAAAACCGACTGGGTATATGCAATCAATTTCTTGTTAACCAACTGGATGGACATTCCCGTGACGTAAATATAGTGTAACATCTTGATGGCTAAAAAGATATGCTATTTGGTTTTCTTACGAGGAAACAAAGTATATTTTTAGTTGCTATCGAACCACGAGGCACCTGGTTAACGTTTGAATATACGAAGCTACATAGTTTGTAGTCAGCGGGGTAATATAATTGAAAACAAATGGACGAGAGGCGCGCAAGTTTCTTTTATGGACAAATTGATTACTATATTTTTAGCTCGTGAATGTATGCGAAGGGAAATTAGTGGTGATGGTGGTGGTGTTGCTTTTCTCCTTCTTTTAAAACCATTGTGAACATTGGCCATGATGCGACAAGTATTTGGCCATGAATTATCAATAGCGGACTGCACTTCACAAAAAGAAATGAACAAAAGTTTTCATTGACATGGTCGAAAAATAAATGTGAGAAACCTCATTTGGACCACATAGTTTTTCTTTGAACGAAAAAATTGTAGGGAAGGTCCCTACCGCGTCGTTTGCACCACATAGCTTGTTAGGCAATACTAGCATTTTGTTGCCTATTTACTTGCTTGGATGTATATGTATGGATCAAGACAAACAATACAATAGATGACTACTTGTCATATGAACCAACACTTGAAAATCAATAGGAAAGTAGTTTGGAAGTTTATATATGGTCAATCTTCAAAAAACACTTTCTTGTTAAGCAATTTGGACCTAAAACCACACACACTAATTGGAGTAGGACACTTTGAATTTGTACACAAGGAAAGGGAGATGTTTAACCTCCCATCCAACGATCACCAGTGAGAGACATAGAATTTTCATGATAGCCTTCACGGGAGAAGAAGAAAGAAAGCACTAACAAAGCACATTGGAAATATCGGAAGATCGAAGCAAGAAGCTTGTCATTGAGAAAGGGAGTTCATCCTAAAGTTCTGATGCTTAGAACCACATCCTTGACTCCTTCAACCGAGTTTTCATTAATTTTCATAAGATTGTATCAATCCATAGCTATTGTTGTCCCAAATCCGGGTGTTTGATGTCGAGCATGATGCAATTTTGATTATGTGAGCACCTGCTACTTAGAGAGGAACTTAATGTATTCACCAATCATAAAGTTGAATAATATTTAGGTGACATCAGCCTGTGGTTTTACCCAGCTTGAGGGTTTTCCAAATTAAATATGGTGTCCATGTGTTGGTGCCTTTTGCAGCAATTTACTTCATTGTTATAGTTCGTCACATAGTTTATGTGTTACATAACTCGTATATGTTATGCACATGTTTTCTTCCATGATGAGTATTGATCCATGATTCGTACACACATGGTAATGAATTTATATTTGATCACTACAAGTATGTTGACAAGGATCAGAATAGAACATTATGGGTACGAAAAATAATAGGGCATATGTATTGGGGTGGTGAAAATACATAGTTGGATATAGTTGGGAAAATAGTCAATTGCCTCAATTGGCCTCGTTGGTCCTATAGAGGGAATAGCCAAAACTATACCCGAGGTCCCACCCCAATCCTACATAGCACACCACATGGATGGTCAACAAAAATTGATGATAGTCAACACAAGTTGAGGAGGTCAATGAATGTCGAAGTAGGCCATGTGAGTCCAAGAAAGTCACCCCGATCAACAAATTTTCAAGCAAGTATTCATGGTCAACGAGTCAAAGAAAGAATACATAAATGATTAAGTCAAAGATAAAGGCAAACACTAGTGCAGAAAAATGCTTATAGGCAATCTACATTAGTGGCGCACCACCAAGGAGTCACGCCACTGGTATTTTGCCTGAATACCAGTTATGAGGGTGTAATTGCCCGAAATATCATGGACGTGCCCAAATACAGCCATACTGACAATGATAGGTTATTAGTGATGTGGCCAAACATCCACACACACACACACACAATTGTGTGTGGGCCCAACGGACTGACCCTCAAACAAGTCACTAGTGGCATGCTACCTAAAGGGCACGCCACTAACATGACAACTACCAGTGGTGTGGGACTAATTCTTGCACGCCAGGCCCGCTTTCGGGGACCCCACTTAGTAGTGGTGTGGGCTTATTCTGGCACGCCACTAATACTACTGCACTTGCTATAGTCCTTTACCCAGTCGTCTCCCTAAACCTATTAGATGACACTTGGTCTCTCTCTCTTTCTCTCTCTCTCTCTCATGCGGAGCATCCCGTGGTCATCCCCGTGGACACTACCTCAACTGCCCAAGCTCCAAGTGGACCCATGACAAGAGCTCGAGCACGTGCTATTCAATCTGAGGTGACATGTCTCCTACTTGAGTTTCCCTTACATTCGAGTGAGACATGGCTACTGCCTAAGTCAGAAACACTATGTGTGATCAGGTACAACGCAGAAGCCACAAAGCCATGAGCTGAGGAAGAAGGAACAAGCATCAACTCCCTGTTTAGCCCGGAACTTCCGGCCAGAGCCCGGAACCTCCGGCCGCCCCGGAACTTCCGGCCTCCGATGACCCAGACGAGCCCGGGCGTGCCAACTCTCTAGCTAGCTTGGAACCAGCCCGGAACCTGGCCCAGACCTTCTGGCGCCCGGAACCTCTGTCCCGCCCGGACCTTTCGGCCCCCGGACACCAGCCCGGCTCCCACCATGCCAACTCTCGGGTTAGGCCTGTTAGGGAATGTAGCATGCAATTTCAAAAAAATCCTACGATTAGGCAAGATCTATCTAGGAGATGCATAGCAACGAGAGGGGGAGAGTGTGTCCACGTACCCTCGTAGAACAAAAGCGGAAACATTAGCTTAACGCGGTTGATGTAGTCGAACGTCTTCGCGATCCAACCGATCAAGCACCGAACATACGGCACCTCCGAGTTCAGCACACGTTCAGCTCGATGACGTCCCTCGAACTCTTGATCCAGCAAAGTTTTGAGGGAGAGTCTCGTCAGCACGACGGCGTGGTGACAATGATGGTGATGTGATCCGCGCAGGGTCGCCTAAGCACTACGACAATATGACCGGAGGAGTAAACTGTGGAGGGGGCACCGCACACGGCTAAGAACAATTGATGTGCTTTAGGGTGCCCCCTGCCCCCGAATATAAAGCAGGAGAGGGGAGGAGGCCGGCCCTAGGGGCGCACCATGGGGGGAACCGACTTGGACTCCTAGTCCTAGCCCCCCTTCCTTCTTTCGAAGGGGGAAAGGGGGAGGAGAGGGAGAGGGGAAGGAAAGGGGGGCCACGCCCCTCCTCTTGTCCAATTCGGATTTCCCATGGGGGGGTGCGTGCCACACCTTGTGGGCTGCCCTCTCTCTCCCCTATGGCCCATGTTGGCCCATTACTTTCCCCGGGGGGTTCCGGTAACTCCTCGGTACTCCGATAAATATCTGAAACACTCGGAAACCATTCCGGTATCCGAATACCATCGTCCAATATATCAATATTTATGTCTCGACCATTTCAAGACTCCTCGTCATGTCTATGATCTCATCCGGGACTCCGAACAATCTTCGGTCACCAAAACACATAAATCATTATACAAATCATCATCGAACGTTAAGCATGCGGACCCTACGGGTTCAAGAACTATGTATACATGACCGAGACACATCTCCGATCAATAACCAACAGCGGAACTTGGATGCTCATATTGGTTCCTACATATTCTACGAAGATCTTTATCGGTCAAACTGCAATGACAATGTATGTCATTCCCTTTGTCATCGGTATGTTACTTGCCCGAGATTCGATCGTCGGTATCTTCATACCTAGTTTAATCTCGTTACTGGAAAGTCTCTTTACTCGTTCCGCAATACATCATCCCGGAACTAACTCATTAGTCACATTGCTTGCAAGGCTTATCATGATGTGCATTACCGAGAGGGCCCAGAGATACCTCTCCGTGTTTTACACGAGAAAAATCTTAAGGGTACTCCGTGAGAAGGGAAGAGAAGAGTGTGGATTTCTCTCATGCGCTGGGGAAAAGAAAATGCGGGCGTTCTAGTGTACCGTAGTACACAAAGAAAACAAAGAGATGGGAACAATATGGTATTAATCTCAAGGATAACAAATACAATTCCCGATATGCGCTCCGTGGCCTACTAGCGTGGCCTGCCTGACTAGCGTTGTGCGGTCTCCTGGTTCGCGGGGCCTCAGAAGGCTCCCGATTAATTACTCCAGCGGGTTGCTCCGCGAGATACCTCCAATTAAGCCGTGTGGTCGTATTCGTCATCTTCGCTTCACGTTCTCCATGCATATGATGATGGTGTGTGTAGGTGCGGGCAGCGGCAAAGCCACTGTCCTCGTCGGTACACGTGCCGCTCAAAACATGGCTTTGTGCTAGCCACGTCCGCCCTCGCCGTCGCGCCTCGTCGGTCTTGACAGCGTTGATGTAGTCGGTATTCGGGTAGCATGGATCCTGCTTGGCTCGGACTTCCTGACGATGTAGCAACTTCGTCGGGGTACGCAAGGGGTTGCCTCGCGGGAGTATTCTTTTGTGGAGACTGTCATCAGTGTAAACCCAACGCACGCTCGCATCGGCATGGCCGGTGTAGTTGGTGTCTCATCTTGACTAGACGCCGTGGTTACGGCAGTCTACGGAGACAAAGACTCCGCCTCACGAGGCCGCGAAAGGTAACGTCTTAGAGGGGCGTGGTTGATGCCTCGTCTCAGCTAGACGCCGTATTCGGTGGTCTGCCAAAACAAGGATCACGCCGCGGGACCGAAGAAAGGTAACATGATGAACGGGCGTGGTTGATTCCCCGTCTCAGTTAGACGCCGTATTCGGTGGTCTACTAAGACAAGGAGCACGCCGCCTGTATGACGACGAGACCTCTGCAACGAAGGGTGCGTCTCGTCTCGACTGGACGCCGTATTCGGTGGTCCACCAAGACAAGAGCAAAACATTGCTGATGAAGGATGGCTCTATGGAGGGGCGTGGTTGATGCCCTGTCTCAGCTAGACGCCGTATTCGGTGGTCTGCTAAGACAAGGAGCACGCCGCCTATATGACGACGAGACCTGTGCAACGAAGGGTGCTCCCCGTCTCAGCCGGACGCCGTATTCGGTGGTCCGCCAAGATAAGGGAAACACATCACAGGGTCGAGGAAAGATGACATTGAGGGGAGTGATTGATGCCATGTCTCAGCTAGACGCCGTATTCGGTGGACTGTCGAGACTAGGATCATGCTGACTGTACACCGAAACCTTTATGCCATGAAGGGTGCACCCCGTCTTGGTCAAACGCCGTATTCGGTGGTCCGCCAAGACAAAGGCGCTGCCTCACGGGGCCGAGGAAGGTGACCTTGTAGAAAGGCGTGGTTGGGCCCCGTCGTTGGTGAGCTCCATCTGCACTCGATGAAGGCCTTGGTGTGGACAAGCTCCAGCGATGTTGGTGTAATCTCCTTGTTCGATGAAGTCCTCTCCGGTGCCGGCAGCGGGATCGAACGAGCGTTGTCTTCGGCGATGAGCACGTACTCTCCATGTAGTGCATGCATGCTGGATGTAAGGGGGAGACAAAAGAAAAGAATTAGACATTAGTCTCACCTTTCGGAAACATGAACTTTGCGTCCATCGCCATCGGAGTTCTTTGCGCGGATGAGAGTACGCCGAGTCGCCGATCTCCTGCCAACGTGCGTGTCTCCTCCCCGCGTGAGTTGTGTGCTTGCGTTTTGTCGTGCGTGAGATCTGCGTGCATGGTTTCTCTCGTGGGTTTGCTGCCTCCCTCCAATGTTGAGACTTTTCCTCTATATATAGGCGTCCGGCTGGTGTAGAGGAAAGGAAACGTGAGATTTCTTGGTCCGTGCTCTTGCTTCGTTCGGCAGGTCACCTTTCCTTTTGTATTCGTTTCCAAATTTTGGAGACTCGCCGATTGTGTATTGCTCCTCGTTCAAGTTGTTGCGTAAGCTAGGAAATCCCAATGCCGCTTCTACACCTTCCTTCTGCTAAAAACTTTCAATTTGAGCCTGCAAAAAGAAAGGAAACCATCTTGCGTGCATGTGATTACCCGGCTGCTGATGGGCCTGCCTTTCGTTGGATAAATATGTGTGCGTGCTGGCCGGCCCGCAAATAACTCAAGTACGTACGCATGCGTACATGATTGCCACATATAATCTACCAAAAATACATGCATGTATGCTACCTTACGTGTTGCATGCAAAAAAGGTAACCAAAGACCATATAGTGTATAAATACCAAGTGCAAAGCAAGCTTGTCACGTACATACAAACCCCTTTTTTTTGAACGAGCATGCAGAAGGTACGTACATATGATAATAAGCTCAATCTCAAGTACATTACCTGCACATTACCTGTGCCGAAAAATTCTTAAAGATAATCATTAAATTGCTCCGTGAAGTACTCAATCTCAAACACATCGAACGGATGTATACAAGGTAATTTTACTTCAACTTTTCATATAAAGAAGCAACATCCTGGACGTAATCCAGCGCTCCCGGTCAGTCCGATCAAGGCTCTAGCACAAGTCTTGCCATGTATGTGTCATGTAAGCTACTATAAAAATAAGATCCTGGGTAGCGTCCAAGAGCACACAAGTTCGATCATCGCCCACGACACATCCGATCTGAAGAGAAAAAGGTGCGCCTTTGTTACTTCTTCTCTGAAGCTAATGCCTCGCCTTGACTTTGCGTGTTCTTTGTGCATGCCCAGTAGATACACTAGTATCTTTTGTCTCCTTCTAACTTTGTATTTGTTATTTCACTCGTATCATCAGGACACCATGGGACGGGGCGACAAGTCGAAGAAGTATGGATCGAGAGATGTTGAAGGCTCGACGAGCGGCAGCAGGAACGGCAAAGGCGGCTCAACTCCTCCACCACCTCCAAGCAAGTCGGGGAACCATTCCAAAGGCGTGGAGTACACACGTCGGTCACCGTCGTTGCCAAGTGCCCCGCCGCTTGTACTGAAATCGCATAGCTCAGCGCCACGGACTACTCGTAGCTACCCGAACCGCAACTCAAAGAATTCTGACGAGACATCCATCTCCCTTGATACGGACGCTCCACCACTAGGGAACCTGGAGGTAAAGAGAATAATAAAGAAACAGAGCTCGCATGAATGTATTTTTTCCTTACTTCTACGTATATCCTGTACGCATGCAGGACAAGCTTGACGACGTGTCGCCGTTCATGCCTATGAGCCGCGGTATGGAACAACTCCTAGACGAGGTGATGGAAAACATGGACCAAGATGAGCCGGCCACCAAATCCGCACCTCTGGCCAAGTCTAGTTCGGTGGCGATGCACACGCCCCCGGCAATGAGTGATCCAGCTGCGAATTCTTCAACAGTGGCAGGGAGCGATCTTGTCGTAAAACCCGCCTCCCTGGTGACCAAGCCCGCTTCTTTAACCACATCAACAGGCACCCCTGAAGTGGACAAGAATAGGTCATCGGGAGCTATTAATGACAAAGATGTTGGGATAACTGCAAAGAAGCCAAGGACGTCTGCTTGCGGTGCGTGTATAATCCCCCCGCCACCCTTGCATGAATTTTCTTTTGATGCTTTCTTGACTCGTTCTCTTTTTGTCGCCTTTCTAGATGTCTTCAGCAAATCAAATAATCTAGAAGGATTTTATTCCCTTGAGGCAAAGGAACTCCGTGTATTAATTGAGCAACATCAGAATATCTTTGCTAGAGAAAACACTCTGGTCGAGAAGCTCAAAGTCCCTCCAACAAGTAACATCTCAACGCCAAACCTTGTTCTCCCGACCGGAATAGCAGCAAAGTACATCTCAATAGGATTCAAAGATATTCAAGAGGCGCTAAGAGAGCAGCCGATCAATGAGGAGCTAACCATCACGAAAATAGAGTCTGCGATAAGTATGTGGAAGATCCCGTATGCGAACGAGGTCCCGCCGGACCTCGAGATTCTAATTCGCCACCTTGAAACAATGGTGGCTCGTTTGGGCGGAAAAGGTGGTCTTGGCACTTCCCACACATCGGCACCCGCGCCGAGGCAAGTTTCATCTCTGCTGGAGAAACTCGATGCAACTCATGCGGGGGTCACTCAAGGACTTCGCCGCCTCGAGAAGGAAGGGTCGCGCCTAGAGGGACACCTTGCCGACCTCGCCTCCATCTGCAACAGACAAAAGAAATTGGCCGAAGAACATCGGGTGCTTGCCGGCAAACATCAACGGCTTGCCAAGGAGTACAAGGCCCTCTGCGAGAAGGAAACCGAGATGGCGGCATTGGCTGAAAAGCGCACAGGCGTCCTAGCTGACATGATGACTTCTAGCTCCCGCCATCTTGAAGCTCATGAGGATGCAGTCCGGAGTTCATCACAGGTTGCCGAGTCGTACACAAGACGCCGTGCGGAGGCGGCTGCCTTCCTGGCCGCCGGCGGGACGCTTTCGGAGATCGCGACGATCCTAGCATACAAAGCTCCTGAGTGAGGGAGCGGACTAGAGATCATAGACTGCTCTGCAAAAGCTGCACTTAGTTCAAATAGGTTCTATCTTAGTTAAATATAATTTGTCTTAGCTCGTCCAGAACAAAGTTTGATTAGTCCCAGTGAACTTTTGTATCATCGATCAATAAAATGATAGCTTTTGTGATATATCTTTTTTTTTACTTTTACTCGCCGGGTCTTTGCTTCATACTGGCCATGGAGCTGCGTTGTATCAGCTTCCAACAACGGTGAGGCTAGCTAACCACAGCCTCCCTGATGTATATGCTGCAGTCCTTCCGGCTCGTTGGACTCCACCAATGCTTGATGTAACAACTTCGACTTGTCTTGGACCAGCCGCGACACTTTCGAGTGCACGTCTAGACCTCAAAAATATATCCATCAATCTATCATATGTGCGGGTGTTCGTATGCTTATTTGTATGTCCGTTGTTGCGGCCGCCACGTATAACCGAGGCATATATTTCCGTTGTACATATTGCTGCCCTCATGCATGCATGTACGTACGTAGGCAAAATTACCATGCACCACGTACAAGATTCAATCAAGAGATTAACTATTTCGTGCATGCACTAGTCCACCATGTGTGTACATATACTCTTCCCTGTTTATCCTGCACTTCCGAAAATTCCTTTTCGTTCAAAAAATAAAAACAATTAAGCGATTAGTCATGTAAGAGAGAGGAAAAAGAGTTGATCCGTATCTTTTTAGTACAAAACTTCGTCAAACAAATGCCCCCTCATCAAATAAAGTTCGAGCGTGAAGCGATCGAACTTAGTTTGGTGAAAACATTTTTCTTTCTGTGTAACGAATTGGCGCGTCAACATGTGTGCAGCCTAGAGAGGTATTGACCCGAGGTTCGTGATATTGAGCGTCGTCCCGAAGATCATTCATTGATAGTGATGTAAATTAGTGTTGGCATGTCCATCCACACCTGATGGTCTCTAGGGTGCTCGTTGGATCGTATAATAGGCACGATGCCGATCAATGAGGCAAACCCTATCTCGTCTTCATTCCATGGCGAAACATCATGCCTTGTCCTGAAAACAAAAATAATTTTTTTACCAATCTCGTCGCGACCGTCTAGCTGCTACGGTGCCAGCCGACTCGATTGGAGAGTTTCATAGATTCACACTGGCAGCACTGGCGCGCTGCACTGCTCCCGTGATCTCTTTGTGTTGATGTAGGCGAGGCATCGGTAGACCGTTGACAGCTCCCCTTCGTTGACCGAACCGTCACACCATCCATGGTGTGACAATTCTGGTGGTGCACTGGGACGCCATCGGCCTTATGAATAATTGAGGGGTTGACGTTGCCCCCATGCTTCATTGTTGTTGGAGACGGGGTTGTGGAGACAAATCAGCTCCACCTTCGTGAGCGCAGGTGTTGCCTTCTAGCTCCCATCGTGCGTGCCGGTGTAGACCATTGGTTGTCGAGCTGTCGCCAGTGTTGTCAGGGACGCATGGGTATTGCTGCACCCAAACACCCAAGACGTAGTGCGATGTAGTGGTTGTCGTCTGAATGCCGTCGATGATGACGGGGAGTGTCTCTCCATGGCTGCAAAGATGTTGGAGGAGCACAACTAGGAACACCAAACGAAAAGAGGCGAAAAAGAGAGGGAAAAAAGTTTGTGAGTTTTAAAATGTTGGCTTTCCCGTTATACACCAGCTATAGGTGTGATATCTGCGAAGGCTACCGAAGGACTTGTCATTGGGAACCGTCGAAAGACCTTGACGATTGCAACTCAACAACTTAAATAGCTTTGGGTACGTGTATGAATACGTCGTGTTTCGGGATGCTTCCGAGAGGCAACAAAAATTCATACTCTAGCCCATCATCATATTGAGGGCCCCCACAGCTCAACATGCCCCCTGCACACACCCCATGAACCCAGAGATTTGGGTGTGGTAAGTTCAGGGTAAATGGTTTTGGGACAACAGCTTGGTGATTTTTCTTCGTGCATATTGAGGGGTGGTGAACAGCTACCTCCCGCCTTCCTTCCAGTGGGTTCCTTACTGCTTGGGACCACTTGATTGCTTCTTGGACTGTTGGGATTTTCCTTCTTGAATTTCCTTCTTGGACTTTCGGAATTTCATCTTGATTGCTCACGCGGATGATTGATTGGCCGCGGACTTCATGGACTTGTTTTGACATTCAGCTCGAACTCCTTGAGGACTCTTCTTCCGGGATTTCTTGGGGACCCACCTTGGGAACTTGGAAGGGAACTGTTCACCTCTGTGGACTAGGAAAAACCCTCTAGCACATTATCTGGGGCTTCTGGTGGCGCACCCCAGGGTTGCCATGTGACTATACACCAAACCAACTTGCGTTGGGTCAGGCAGCCCTCCATGATCTTTTCCTATGGTCTTCCCTAGGGTGCGAGCCTCTGTGAACACGAGGCATGCTAGGAAACATTAAGAGCGCGGGGTTTCAATACTCAGAAGTGCCCAAGTAATCATCTCCGCTGCCTCCGAAAGCATACACCTGGTACGTGTCGTGCATTGTGGGTGTAGGAGCCGCTCCACCTGCAAATCGACACATTGTGCCTCCCTCCAACAAGTCCTAGGATAGCCAAAACTTCAATCAATAGCGTAGTGCGATAGGGGGAAGCCATTTTTTGTTGGACTTAGTCCGTAAAAATTGGGGAAAACTAGATATATCCACGAAATGCTAAGGAGAATGCATCATGGATCCGAAAGCCCATAGAAAAAAAGTTTCCCCAATGAAAAACCAAAAGAGGCAACAAAAGAGGCAAAACTTTAAGAAAAATATTTTTTGAGGAACCTTCCGTTGATTGGGGGCATAGGTCAGACTCCCTGGGAATCGACAAGCTGGTATGTGAAGGAATTCTGCCCTAGAGGCAATAATAAAGTTAATATTTATTTCCTTATATCATGATAAATCTTTATTATTCATGCTAGAATTGTATTAACCGGAAACATAATACATGTGTGAATACATAGACAAACCGAGTGTCACTAGTATGCCTCTACTTGACTAGTTCGTTGATCAAAGATGGTTATGTTTCCTAACCATAGACATGAGTTGTCATTTGATTAACGGGATCACATCATTAGGAGAATGATGTGATTGACTTGACCCATTTCGTTAGCTTAGCACTTGATCGTTTAGTTTGTTGCTATTGCTTTCTTCATGACTTATACATGTTCCTATGACTATGAGATTATGCAACTCCCGTTTAGGGGAGGAACACTTTGTGTGCTACCAAACGTCACAACGTAACTGGGTGATTATAAAGGTGCTCTACAGGTGTCTCTGAAGGTACTTGTTGGGTTGGCGTATTTCGAGATTAGGATTTGTCACTCCGATTGTCGGAGAGGTATTTCTGGGCCCTCTCGGTAATGCACATCACATAAGCCTTGCAAGCATTGCAACTAATAAGTTAGCTGCGGGATGATGTATTACGGAATGAGTAAAGAGACTTGCCGGTAACGAGATTGAACTAGGTATTGAGATACCGACGATCAAATCTCGGGCAAGTAACATACCGATGACAAAGGGAACAACATATGTTGTTATGCGGTTTGACCGATAAAAGATCTTCGTAGAATATGTAGGAGCCAATATGAGCATCCAGGTTCCGCTATTGGTTATTGACCGGAGACATGTCTCGTTCATGTCTACATTATTCTCGAACCCGTAGGGTCCGCACGCTTAACATTACGATGACAGTTTCATTATGAGTTTATATATTTTGATGTACCGAAGGTTGTTCAGAGTCCCGGATATGACCACGGACATGACGAGGAGTCTCGAAATGGTCGAGACATAAAGATCGATATATTGGACGGCTATATTCGGACGCCGGAAGTGTTTCGGGTGATTTTGGAGAAAACCGGAGTGCCGGAAGGGTACTGGAACCCCCCAGGGAAGTATTGGGCCTTAGTGGGCCTGAGGGGAGAGAGAGGGCAGCAGCCCAGGAGGTGGCGCGCCCCCTCCCATGGGGAGTCCGAATTGGACTAGGGGAGGGGGGCGCATCCCCTCTTTCCCTCTCCCTCTCCCTCTCTTTCCTTCCCCCTTCTCTCTTCCTAGTTGGACTAGGAAAGGGGAGTCCTACTCCTACTAGGAGGAGGACTCCCCCCTCCTTGGCGCACCCCAAGGGCCGGCCGGCCTCTCCCCCTTGCTCCTTTATATACAGGGGCAGGGGGGCACCTCTAGACAAACAAGTTGATCTTCGTGATCGTTCTCTTAGCCGTGTGCGGTGCCCCTCTCCACCATAATCCTCGATAATATTGTAGCGGTGCTTAGGCGAAGCCCTGCGACGGTAGAACATCAAGATCATCACCACGCCGTCATGCTGACGGAACTCTTCCCCGACACTTTGCTAGATCGGAGTCCGGGGATTGTCATCGAGCTGAACGTGTGCTAGAACTCAGAGGTGTCGTAGTTTCGGTGCTTGATCGGTCGGTCCGTGAAGACGTACGACTACATCAACCGCGTTGTGCTAACGCTTCCACTTCTGGTCTACGAGGGTACGTAGACAAAACTCTCCCCTCTCGTTGCTATGCATCACCATGATCTTGCGTGTGCGTAGGAATTTTTTTGAAATTACTACGTTCCCCAACAGTGGCATCCGAGCCTAGGTTTTATGCGTTGATGTTATGCACGAGTATAACACAAGTGAGTTGTGGGCGATATAAGTCATACTGCTTACCAGCATGTCATACTTTGGTTCGCTGGTATTGTTGGATGAAGCGGCTCGGACCGACATTACGCGTACGCTTACGCGAGACTGGTTCTACCGACGTGCTTTGCGCACAGGTGGCTGGCGGGTGTCAGTTTCTCCAACTTTAGTTGAACCGAGTGTGGCTACGCCCGGTCCTTGCGAAGGTTAAAACAGCACCAACTTGACAAACTAGCGTTGTGGTTTTGATGCATAGGTATGAACGGTTCTTGCTAAGCCCGTAGCAGCCACGTAAAACTTGCAACAATAAAGTAGAGGACGTCTAACTTGTTTTTGCAGGGCATGTTGTGATGTCATATGGTCAAGACATGATGCTAAATTTTATTGTATGAGATGATCATGTTTTGTAACCGAGTTATCGGCAACTGGCAGGAGCCATATGGTTGTCGCTTTATTGTATGCAATGCAATCGTGCTGTAATGCTTTACTTTATCACTAAGCGGTAGCGATAGTCATGGAAGCATAAGATTGGCGAGACGACAACAATCCTACGATGGTGATCAAGGTGTTGCGCCGGTGACGATGGTGATCCTGACGGTGCTTCGAAGATGGAGATCACAAGCACAAGATGATGATGGCCATATCATATCACTTATATTGATTGCATGTGATGTTTATCTTTTATGCATCTTATCTTGCTTTGATTGACGGTAGCATTATAAGATGATCCCTCAGAAAATTATCAAAGTATAAGTGTTCTCCCTGAGTATGCACCATTACGAAAGTTCTTCGTGCTGAGACACCACGTGATGATCGGGTGTGATAGGCTCTACGTTCAAATACAACGGGTGCAAAACAGTTGCACATGCGGAATACTCAGGTTTAACTTGACGAGCCTAGCATATAACAGATATGGCCTCGGAACACGGAGACCGAAAGGTCAAGCGTGAATCATATAGTAGATATGATCAACATAGTGATGTTCACCATTGAAACTACTCCATCTCACGTGATGATCGGACTTGGTTTAGTTGATTTGGATCACGTGATCACTTAGAGGATTAGAGGGATGTCTATCTAAGTGGGAGTTCTTAAGTAATATGATTAATTGAACTTTAATTTATCATGAACGTAGTCCTGGTAGTATTAGCATATCTATGTTGTAGATCAATAGCTCGCGTTTAGCTCCCCTGTTTTATTTTTGATATGTTCCTAGAGAAAACTAAGTTGAAAGATGTTAGTAGCAATGATGCGGATTGGATCCGTGATCTGAGGTTTATCCTCATTGCTGCACAGAAGAATTATGTCTTTGATGCACCGCTAGGTGACAAACCTATTGTAGGAGTAGATGCAGATGTTATGAACATTTGTCTAGCTCAATATGATGACTACTTGATAGTTTAGTGCACCATACTTAAACGGCTTAAACCGCTAGGTGACAAACCTATTGTTTTGAACGTCATGGACCATATGAGATGTTCCAGGAGTTGAAGTTAATATTTCAAGCAAATATCCGAGTTGAGAGATATGAAGTCTCCAACAAGTTCTATAGCTAAAAGATGGAGGAGAATAGCTCAAGCAGTGAGCATGTGCTCAGATTGTCTGGGTACTACAATCGCTTAAATCAAGTGGGAGTTAATCTTCCAGATAAAATAGTGATTGACAGAATTCTCTAGTCACCATCACCAAGTTTGTAGAACTTCGTCATGAACTATAATATGCAAGGGATAACGGAAACGACTCCAAGCTCTTCGTGATGCTGAAATCAACGAAGGTAGAAATCAAGAAAAGCATCAAGTGTTGATGGTAAACAAAACCACTAGTTTCAAGTAAAGGGACAAAAGGAAGAAAGGGGAACTTTAAGAAGAACGGCAAGCAAGTTGCTGCTCAAGTGAAAAACCCAAGTCTGGACCTAAGCCTGAAACTGAGTGCTTCTACTGCAAAGGGACTGGTCACTGGAAGCGGAACTACCCCAAGTAATTGGCGGATAAGAAGGATGGCAAAGTGAACATAGGTATATTTGATATACATGTTATTGATGTGTACTTTACTAGTGTTTATAGCAACCCCTCAGTATTTGATACTAGTTCAGTTGCTAAGAGTAGTAACTCGAAATGGGAGTTGCAGAATGAACAGAGACTAGTTAAGGGTGAAGTGACGATGTGTGTTGGGAGTGGTTCCAAGATTGATATGATCATCATCGCACACTCCCTATACTTTCGGGATTAGTGTTGAACCTAAATAAGTGTTATTTGGTGTTTGTGTTGAGCATAAATATGATTGGATCATGTTTATTGCAATACAGTTATTCATGTAAGTTAGAGAATAATTGTTGTTCTGTTTACATGAATAAAACCTTATATGGTTACACACCCAATGAAAATGGTTCGCTGGATCTCGATCGTAGTGATACACATATTCATAATATTGAAACCAAAAGATGCAAAGTTAATAATGATAGTGCAACTTATTTGTGGCGCTGCCGTTTAGGTCATATTGGTGTAAAGCGCATGAAGAAAATCCATGCTGATGGGTTTTTGGAATCACTTGATTATGAATCAGTTGATGCATGTGAACCATGCCTCATGGGCAAGATGACTAAGACTCTGTTCTCCGGAACAATGGAGCGAGCAACTGACTTATTGGAAATAATACCTATTGATGTATGCGGTCCAATGAGTGTTAAGCCTCACGGCAAGAATCATTATTTTCTGACCTTCACAGATGATTTGAGTAGATATGGGTATATCTACTTAATGAAACACAAGTCTGAAACATTTGAAAAGTTCAAAGAATTTCAGAGTGAAGTGGAGAATCATCGTAACAAAAATAAAAGTTTCTACGATATGATCGCAGAAGAAAAATATTTGAGTTGCGAGTTTGGCCTTCAGTTAAAACAACGTGAAATAGTTTCACTACTCACGCCACCTGGAACACCACAGTGTAATGGTGTGTCCGAACGTCATAACTGTACTTTATTAGATATAGTGTGATCTATGATGTCTCTTACCGATCTACCACTATCGTTTTGGGGTTATGCATTAGAGACAACTACATTCACGTTAAAAAGGGCACCATCTAAATCCATTGAGACGACACCGTATGAACTGTGGTTTGGCGAGAAACCTAAGCTGTCATTTCTTAAAGTTTGGGACTGCAATGCTTATGTGAAAAAGTTTCAACATGATAAGCTCGAACCCAAATCAGAGAAGTAAATTTTCATAGGATACCAAAAAAAATGTTGGGTACACCTTCTATCACAGATCCGAAGGCAAGTTATTCATTGCTGAGAATGGATCCTTTCTAGAGAAGGAGTTTCTCTCGAAAGAAGTGAGTGGGAGGAAAGTAGAACTTGATGAGGTAACTGTACCTGCTCCCTTATTGGAAAGTAGTTCATCACAGAAATCTGTTCCTATGACTACTACACCGATTAGTGAGGAAGCTAATGATGATGATCATGTAACTTCAGATCAAGTTACTACTGAACCTCGTAGGTAAACCAGAGTGAGATCCGCACCAGAGTGGTACGGTAATCCTGTTCTGGAGGTCATGTTACTTGACCATGACGAGCCTATGAACTATGAGGAAGCGATGATGAGCCCAGATTCCACGAAATGGCTTGAGGCCATGAAATCTGAGATGAGATCCATGTATGAGAACAAAGTATGGACTTTGATTGACTTGCCCAATGATCGGTGAGCCATTGAGATTAAATGGATCTTCAAGAGGAAGACGGACGCTGATAGTAGTGTTACTATCTACAAAGCTAGAATTGTCGCAAAAAGTTTTTCGACAAGTTCAAGGTGTTGACTACGATGAGAGTTTCTCACTCGTATTTATGCTTAAGTCTGTCCGAATCATGTTAGCAATTGCCGCATTTTATGAAATCTGGTAAATGGATAAACAAAACTGCATTCCTTAATGGATTTATTAAAGAAGAGTTGTATATGATGCAACCAGAAGGTTTTGTCAATCCTAAAGGTACTAACAAAATATGCAAGCTCCAGCGATCCATCTATGGACTGGTGCAAGCATCTCGGAGTTGGAATATATGCTTTGATAAGTTGATCAAAGCATATAGTTTTATACAGACTTGCCGTGAAGCCTGTATTTACAAGAAAGTGAGTGGGAGCACTACAACATTTCTGATAAGTATATGTGAAATACATATTGTTGATCGGAGATAATGTAGAATTATTCTGCAAGGCATAAAGGAATATTTGAAAGGAGTTTTTCAAAGAAAGACCTCGGTGCAGCTGCTTACATATTAAGCTTCAAGATCTATAGAGATAGATCAAGATGCTTGATAAGTTTTTCAATGAGTACATACCTTGACAAGATTTTGAAGTAGTTCAAAATGGAACAGTCAGAGAAGAAGTTCTTGCCTGTGTTACAAGGTGTGAAGTTGAGTAAGACTCAAAACCCGACCACGGCAAAAGATAAAGAGAGAATGAAAGTCATTCCCTATGCCTCAGCCATAGGTTCTATAAAGTATGCCATGCTGTGTACCAGACCTATTGTATACCCTGCCCTGAGTTTGGCAAAGGAGTACAATAGTGATCTAGGAGTAGATCACTGGACATTGGTCAAAATTATCCTTAGTGGAATAAGGATATGTTTCTCGATTATGGAAGTGATAAAAGGTTCGTCGTAAAGGGTTACGTCGAAGCAAATTTTGACACTGATCCAAATGACTCTAAATCTCAATCTGGATACATATTGAAAGTGGGAGCAATTAGCTAGAGTAGCTCTGTGCAGAGCATTGTTGACATAGAAATTTGCAAAATACTTACGGATCTGAATGTGGCAGACCCATCGACTAAACTTCTCTCATAAGCAAAACATGATCACACCTCAGTACTCTTTGGGTGTTAATCACATAGCGATGTGAACTAGATTATTGACTCTAGTAAACCCTTTGGGTGTTGGTCACATGTCGATGTGAACTATGGGTGTTAATCACATGGTGATGTGAACTATTGGTATCACATGGCGATGTGAACTAGATTATTGACTCTAGTGCAAGTGGGAGACTGAAGGAAATATGCCCTAGAGGCAATAATAAAGTTATTATTTAATTACTTATATCATGATAAATGTTTATTATTCATGCTAGAATTGTATTAACCGGAAACATAATACATGTGTGAATACATAGACAAACAGAGTGTCACTAGTATGCCTCTACTTGACTAGCTCGTTGATCAAAGATGGTTATGTTTCCTAACCATAGACATGAGTTGTCATTTGATTAACGGGATCACATCATTAGGAGAATGATGTGATTTACTTGACCCATTTCGTTAGCTTAGCACTTGATCGTTTAGTTTGTTGCTATTGCTTTCTTCATGACTTATACATGTTCCTATGACTATGAGATTATGCAACTCCCGTTTAGGGGAGGAACACTTTGTGTGCTACCAAACGTCACAACATAACTGGGTGATTATAAAGGTGCTCTACAGGTGTCTCCGAAGGTACTTGTTGGGTTTGCGTATTTCGAGATTAGGATTTGTCACTCCGATTGTCGGAGAGGTATCTCTGGGCCCTCTCGGTAATGCACATCACATAAGCCTTGCAAGCATTGCAACTAATAAGTTAGCTGCGGGATGATGTATTACGGAACGAGTAAAGAGACTTGCCGGTAACGAGATTGAACTAGGTATTGAGATACCGACGATCAAATCTTGGGCAAGTAACATACCGATGACAAAGGGAACAACGTATGTTGTTATGCGGTCTGACCGATAAAAGATCTTCGTAGAATATGTAGGAGCCAATATGAGCATCCAGGTTCCGCTATTGGTTATTGACCGGAGACATGTCTCGGTCATGTCTACATTATTCTCGAACCCATAGGGTCCGCACGCTTAACGTTACGATGACAGTTTCATTATGAGTTTATATATTTTGATGTACCGAAGGTTGTTCGGAGTCCCGGATATGATCACGGACATGACGAGGAGTCTCGAAATGGTCGAGACATAAAGATCGATATATTGGACGGCTGTATTCGGACACCAGAAGTGTTTCGGGTGATTTCGGAGAAAACCGGAGTGCCGAAAGGGTTACCGGAACCCCCCCCCCCCCGGGGGAAGTATTGGGCCTTAGTGGGCCTGAGGGGAGAGAGAGGGCAGCAGCCCAGGAGGTGGCGCGCCCCCTCCCATGGGGAGTCCGAATTGGACTAGGGGAGGGGGGCGCGGCCCCTCTTTCCCTCTCTCTCTCTCCCTCTCTTTCCTTCCCCCTTCTCTCTTCCTAGTTGGACTAGGAAAGGGGAGTCCTACTCCTACTAGGAGGAGGACTCCCCCCTCCTTGGCGCGCCCCAAGGGCCGGCCGGACTCTCCCCCTTGCTCCTTTATATACAGGGGCAGGGGGCACCTCTAGACACACAAGTTGATCTTCATGATCGTTCTCTTAGCCGTGTGCGGTGCCCCCCTCCACCATAATCCTCGATAATATTGTAGTGGTGCTTAGGCGAAGCCCTGCGACGGTAGAACATCAATATCGTCACCACGTCGTCGTGCTGATGGAACTCTTCTCCGACACTTTGCTGGATCGGAGTCCGGGGATCGTCATCGAGTTGAACGTGTGCTAGAACTCAGAGGTGCCGTAGTTTCGGTGCTTGATCGTCGGGCCGTGAAGACGTACCACTACATCAACCGCGTTGTGCTAACACTTCCGCTTCCTGTCTACGAGGGTACATAGACAACACTCTCCCCTCTCGTTGCTATGCATCACCATGATCTTGCGTGTGCGTAGGAATTTTTTTGAAATTACTACGTTCCCCAACAGTATGCTCCCCCGTCATAGACTTGCTCGATGACGTATGGACCTTCCCACTTTGGCTCGAACTTGCCCTTCGTCTTGTGCATCACGATGATGGGTCGCCTGAGCACGAGAACCAACTCGCCTTTTCGGAAGACGCGTTGCTTCACGAGCTTGTCATAAGCTCTCACCATATTCTGGTGGTAAAGCTCCAGGTTCAGTAGGGCATTAAGTCGCCCCTCTTCAAGGGTGTCGAGCTCCTGAAACCACAGTTGTACTTGTTCATCTTGGGTGATCTCATCTTGAATAGCCACCTTCAAAGAGGGTATCTGGACCTCCAGTGGTAGGACCGCCTCACTCCCGTAAACGAGAGAAAACGGAGTTGCCTGTGTTGGGGTACGGACTGTGACACGGTGCGCCCATAAGGACTCGAAGAGACGATCATGCCAGTCTCTCCGATTCCTTGTCACCGTCTTCTTGAGTATCTTGCCGAGCGTCTTGTTGAAAGCCTCGATCGCACCATTAGCTTGAGGGTAGTAGCCGGTGCAGTAGTTCCACTTGCTCTTGTACTTCTTTGTGAACCTGTACATCTTGTTGGACTTGAAGGCCTTGCCGTTGTCGGAGGTGATCCGATGAGGTATCCCAAAGTGATATATGATGTTTCGCTCTAGGAAGTTGATGACGTTGTCACTCTTCACCTCGCGTAATGGAACAACTTCCGCCCACTTCGAGAAGTAGTCCGTCGCGGCGGGGATGAAGCGGTGCCCCCTAGAAGATGGAGGGTCGATAGGGCCGATGACGTCGATTCCCCAGGCATCGAATGGCCAAGAGGGAATGGTAGGGTGAAGAGGGACTGGCGGCCTGTGCTTGAAATCACCATGAACTTGACAGTTGTGGCACGATCTAGCCACCCGAAGGCAGTCTGACATAATGTCGGGCCAGTAGTATCCTGCTAGACGTATACTATGATACATCTTGGCCCCTCCTTGGTACCCGCCGTAGACTCCATGATGCATCTCCTGTAGGATCTTGTCGGCTTCACTTCGGTTGACGCATCGAAGTAGGACCTCCTGCCCATGCGAACACCTATATAGGACACCTGCTTCAAAAAGGTAGAAAGGAAGTTGTCGTTGTAGTTGGCGCCTCATGACAGGGTCGTCGGGGAGGCTCCCATGCTTGGAGTAGTCGAGGAATGGTTGCAGCCACTCACCCTCCTCTACGACATTTGTCATGACGGTATTGACTTTGTACTCCGCCGAGATGAGCTCCAAAACAGCCGGGAGTAGCCACCTTTCTTCCATGTTCACCTGCATTGTTTTATTATCTGGGAGCACCAACGCCGCTGCTAGTTTCGCCAAGGCATCAGCAGGTGCATTCCTACTTCGCGGGACATGGATCAATTCAACATGTTGAAATTTTTCCATTAGATTCCGGGCCGCGGAATAGTACGGCACCAGTTCAGGCTTGCGAACCTCATAGATGCCATTGACTTGACGAATGATGAGTTGAGAGTCTCCATAAGCCCGCAAGGAACGAACCTCCATGGAGAGCGCCAAGAGGAGGCTGAAAATGAGGGCCTCGTACTCTACTTCATTGTTGGAGCATTCTTCTTTGAGGAGGGAGAATGAGTTTCATCAAATCCGCATTGGCATCCTTCATCCCACATGAACGGAGCTCCTTTCTTCATGAGGCTCGAGAAGGCCTGGATGCGTCCGGAGAGGTTGGAGATGAAACGCCCGATGTATGCTAGCTTCCCTTGCAATGACCTCAACTCTTTGAGATCTTGAGGCGGCGGCATGTCGATGATGGCCTTGATCTTCTTAGGCTCAATCTCTATGCCTCGGTGACAAACAACAAAGCAGGCCTGACTGAACAGCAAAGGCACACTTCATCGGGTTCATCTTGAGTTGATGGTGACGTAGCCGCTCAAAGACAACTCGAAGATCCTCTTGATGATGCTTGCGATCCTTGGTTTTGACTACCATGTCATCAACATAGCATTCCACCGAATGGTGGATTAAATCACCAAGAACACATGTCATGGCACGCTGGTAAGTTGCACTAGCATTCCTCAGTTCGAATGGCATGACGGTGTAGTAGAAATTTCCCTTAGGGGTCCTGAAAGCAGTGTCGATGGCATCAGCGGGATCCATCTTGATCTGGTTGAAGCCCGACGAACCGTACATGAAGGAAAGTGCGCCATGGCCTGTGGTGGAGTTGATGATGATCTCTGGGATTGGGAGAGGAAAGTCATCCTTTGGGTAGGCGTGATTGAGGTCGCGGAAGTCCTGGCAGATTCGTATCTGCCCATTCTTCTTCTCCACTGGGACAATATTGGCGAGCCACCGTGGATACTTCATCTCCTTGATGAAACCTGCGGCGATTAGCTTGTCGACCTCTATGATGACATCGTCTTCAAGTTCTAGACGTAACTGTCATGGTTGCTGCTTGATGGGACGGAACTGTGGGTCAATCGCCAACTTGTGTGTAGCGACACGAGGGTCCAAACCTGGCATCTCCTTGTAACTCCAGGCGAAGCAGTCTCGGTACTCCATCAAGAAGCTTCGATAGTCCTCCCGCTCCTCTTCTGTCAGCGTGGCGCTAAGAAAGTAGGGCGTGGGTCATCCTCCGTTCCAAGGTTGACTTGGACGAGATCATCGATGGTGGGTTGTCCTCCATCTTCTAACTCATGTGGTGCTGATATGGAGCTAAGTTCCTCGGCATCACCTGGCTCACCGTTGGCAGAGTGTTGTTGATGAGGAAAGGCGGACAAAGTGTCGGACTCATCGCTTGATGAGACGGACATGGCATGGCAGTTGACTCGTGTTCCGACACCGAGCTCCTCCTCTTCATCGACAGGGACGTCGTAGGTACAACATTCCATCGCATCGTGTATCGGATCGCCAAGGACGCATGTCATGGCATGCTGATATGTTGCACATGCATTCTTCAACCCAAAAGGCATGTCATTGTTGTTGAAGTCTCCTTCTAGCATCGGTCGCCTTCTATCTTCGTGTTCTCGTGGCGCTTGCATGGAGTTGAGCTTCCCCTCATTGCCGGGGGTGTTGGGGTTGTTGTAGTCAAGCCCAAACTTTGGTTGAGCTTTGCCTTTTTTCTTGATGAGGTCTTTCGCTTGTCTCCACCATTCCTCGCATATGGCGGGTGGTGAAGGCATCCTGTTGTTCCGCCCAAGAGTGATCCCAGCCTTCTCCAACAAACAAACCATCTTGGGCTCCACCTTCATTGTCGGTAGTACCTCCTCTGGGTCACTGTAAGTTTGGGGAAATTCAAATACAAAATCACATTGTTTTACCTGCAGGACTTTGTAGAAAATGGTCTGGACTCTAGATCCGGACAAACTGGGGATTGCCCAAACCTCCAATGGGGAAGTCACTGAGATATAGAGCGACGGGGGCTATACGCCTTGAGCTTCCCTTGCGACTTCCTCCACTTCTTTTATTCTTCGTCTATCGGCAATTCGTACGGGCGCAGGCTCTTCCCTCCGGGGGTTGCGTGCCCGTAGCATGATGGGTGGTGGCGCATCATTGCCGCCTGTTAGCATCCTGGAGCCTGCCTGGGCACCTGCAGATCTTCCAAGTGTTAAACAAATGAGCTCTCGGCGCGCCAAAGTTGATGAAGAAGTGGTAGCCTCTTGAGAAATTGTTGTGGCCGACCTCAGCTTGATTGCTGTTGACGTCGGGAACCTTGCCTTCAACAATAATGGGGCCACTGGACCAGGCATAGAAGATCCTATTCCACATGATGTCGAAGTAGAGCTCCCTACCTGCAATTGGGAAGAGGGGCTATAGTCGTACCACATAGATGAAGATGGCCTCCTATGGACTTGGCCCCTTTAGGTCCGAGGGGAGGAGCCCTTTGCATCGGCAGGTGAGCTCAGCATGATGGGGAGCTTCATCTCGGCCTCTGGCCCAAAACCTGGTTTGGTCAAGAGATCCACCGGAGGTGTTGTGCGCCCCAACTGCTGGTCGCTGTCTACAATGGGGAAATAGTACTTCGCATCTGCATGGTGAGACTCCTGCATACTATAAGGAGATATGTTGCCGATGATGCGCTTTTGTGTTCCATTGGCGTCAAGGAACTTCAGGCATTGATGGAGAGTGGATGGAACGATGCGGTACTTGTGGATCCACGGTCTTCCAAGAAGGGCGGAGTAGGAGGTATTCGCCTCGATGACGAAAAACCGCACCTTGAAGCTAAAAGTTGACATCTGTATCTTCAATGTAATGGCACCTAGCGTAGGCTTCCCTTGGTTGTCGAAGCCGCAGATCATCACGTCAGTAGCCTCCAAGTCGTCCACCGTAAAACCTGCCCGCGTCAAACTCCGAAGAGGGAGAATGTTCACGGCAGACCCTGGGTCTATGAGGATCCTGCGAAGATGTGCAACACTAATATTACCTTCCACATACAATGGCCGGTTGTGGTCACCATCATCTACGAGCTTATCATCCTCGTCGAACGTGATCTCGTTCATGAACAAGGGGCTGGAGCAAAGACGATGTTTCTCCATGGACACCTCGTAGAGTTCCGGAGCTTGGAGCGCCATGATAAGGGCTTCGCGAAGGTCAGGCACCATCATGAGCGCATCATGCACACTCAAAAGTGCAGGGATCCGCTTGAGGTGGGCGATGATGTTGTAGTCGACGTCACGTGCCTTCATCTTCTCTTGGCCTTGGTGTTCAGATTCCTCCTCCTGCACAGGCGCCTCCTTTGGGGCGGTTGGCTTCTGCACCCTTGTTGGCTTGATATTTAGTGGTTCAGGTAGAACTTTGCCCCCACGCAGGTTCATGTTCACCTCTTCCAATGGCACTTCCTTTGTCGCCTCTTCGGCATGGAGGACAGCTTGCTCTTCAGGAGTAAACATGTCTTCGGAAGGGGTGTCGCTGTAGTCATGGATGACGTTGCAACTCTCTATGCTTGGTGATTGGGATGAGATGGCTCCTTCTTGAACTTCTTCCCCTCCTTTGCTGGTGCTTTCCCCCAGCAGGGTGGCAAGAACTGCGCCAAGGTTGGTACCACACGCCCCCGTCGAGGAAAAGGATCGTCTCCGTCGGACATAGGGACAAATCTTGGTGGAGGCCGGCGTTGAGTTGGATCGAACCACCTTAGAATTCTTGGGGGAACTCGTTCTGGAAAAGCCAAGCGAGGATGTCGGGGTGGAAGCCTCCTTGTGTACGGCCTTCGGTGCACCGTCCTCCAAGGCTCCTCCCCGGGAATGGTTGGGGTCACCTGTGGCCGAAAGGGAGATACCGGCGTCTTGGAGAGGACGAGGTTGGATAGCTGGTCTTCAACTTGGGCTAGTGGCACCCATGTTTCTTCGAGCTTTGTGTCTTCACATGGCGGAGATGGTAACTTCATGCTCACCACGTTTACTGCATGGTAATCTGGGTTGATAGCTTGTGGGTCGAGGTTGATCCTCCTCTCATTAATGGCTCTTTGGAGCCATTCTTTGAATGCGACACAATCTTCAATGACACGTCCCACATACCTGTGATATGGGCAAAATAAAGGATTATCTGTCATCCTCACCTGATCAGGCCTCTGAGGCTCTGGTAAGCTCAAGGCTCGATGTTACATCAACTGGTCGAACATGTCCTTGATGAGCTCCCGACGGAAGACGTACTGCTTCTTGAGGAGCTCCTGCATCGACGGGCGTTGCCTCCCTCCGGCTTGTTCGCCTCTTGCACCCAAGATGGGCACATGGCCTTGCGGTGCAGACAAGAAGAGCTTGGTGGTGTTCATTTCAGCTGGTGCCTTCGCCCTGCTACCGTTGTTGATTTGCTTGGACGTCGAGGTGAAGCGCTTGGCGGGATCAAATGCACTGGCATTCTTATAGAGCTCCATTATCTGCGGTGATTTCTCAAACTCAAGTTTCATGGCCGCTATCGCCGTGCTGGGGGCACTAAAAGTTCTAGGCTCACGCCGAGAGACTTCAAGTGACCAATGTTACTGCATCCCACGGACGCACATCTCAATGGCATCCTCGAGGTGCATCTCCCTGGCGAGACGCACATAACTATTGCGGAAGCGAATGATGTAGTCATCAATGGACTCATCTCATCGTTGTCGGACTTGTGCTAGCTCGACAACCGAGAAGTCCTTCTTCATGGCGACAAAGTGCTTCTTGAAAACCTCTTTCATGGCCGCCCAACTCCCAATGGACCCAACCGGTAAACAGCTATACCAATGGAAGGCGGGCCTAGTTAATGACCCTGAAAATTGGCGAAGGAGAAGTGACGGGTTGTTTGCTGTGTCTCCGCATGCTGCCTTGAAGTACGTAAAGTGCTCCCTTGCATCACCGGTTCCATCAAATTGATGGAATTTTGGTGGGTGCCACCCTGCGGGATATGCCATCATGTCATGTGACGCCTCGTAAGGCTTCTCCAGCTCACTCTCGGAGGTGCGAGGGGCTTGATCTATCGCCATTTGCTTCAACTTCTTGTCCACCATATCCCCAACCATGTCGTGGTAGTCCTTCAGCATAACCGTGCATGGTACTGCGTTGTCAGAACCAGCAGGGCTAACCCAAGGCCGAACTTGTGTGTTGGGGTCGTGTTGAGGCACAACATTTAAGGGCACCCTAGCAGGAGGGCCCACCTGGAGTTCCTCCTCTTGCGGATCCACCAGTCTCTGCAGCACGCCTTGTGGAGGAATGCCTTGGTTGTTCATCATGAGCTCAATGAACTGGTCAAGCTTTGACGCCAACTGGTCAATCATCTGGCATTGGCTTCTGACCTCTTCTTCTAGAGACACTTCTTGTGATGCTACTTTGTTTACAACACTTGGGCCCTGGGTGCCATCACCGGGTGGCTTGACAGCAGGATCTTGATCCACAAGGTTATCACCATGATTCATCATGCGAAAGGGCGCGGTGTGGAGGTCTTCATCACCTCCCTCGTAATCTGACAAAACCGATGAAGCTAGTTCATGGCAACGAGGGAAGTGCGGGCGACTCTCCAACAATGGCGAGGAAGATGAGTCGGAGAAGCCTTCATCATCATCAATGTTATCTTGGTGTTCTCCATCTCTGGGAAACCCATCTGTCACGCCTTGACGGGCGATGGATTTTAATCTTGTATTGGCCCCTGGCCGGTTTGCAACTTGTCGTTGTCCTTCAAGGTCTTGAGGAAGCCTTGATGTAATGTCGGTGTAGTGACGCTTGTATATATCTTCATTTTCTGAAGTGCTCCCTGCACCTAATGAGCCTTTCCCTGTTGTCACAGGAAGACACGTGGCCCTGGATCTTGCAGCTTCTTGCGACGTCGATGAGCTCGTCTTGGCATCACCCTCTGCACCCCAGAGCCATGCACGAACAAGGCCAAGGCGCGGTAGGAAGGTCCTCTGGAAGTCCGCCTTTGGGTTCGGCACAATCTCTTCTTCAGAAGGATAGTCGAACTCCTCGGTGATGGCGGGAGGTCGCCATCCATTACTTGACCCTTTACTTGGCTGCACTCCAAGAGTACCGCACAAGGCAAGGTTCTTCTCAGTTGATTCCTTCGCTTTTTCAGCCTCCTGCTGAGCTTGGGCTTCTCCATCTTGGTCCGTCCTTTATGAGGGAACAAGAGGAAACTCCGTGGGAAGTGTTGCTTATTATGGGAGGGCAGCGTTGGCTGCACCATCGGAAGCTACTTCGTTGTTGGAGGAGAACGTAAGCTTGGCTTCTTCAACGCCTTCCATCGATGTGGCCATCGGCGCTAGCATCTTCTGATTCTCTAGTGGGGGTGCTGGTGCAGTCGCCTTCATCTGTTCATCATTCTTCTGGGGAAGGGATGAAGAAAGCACCACCTTGCTTCCTTGCTCAATGCTTCTCGTGGACATCTTGCGTGGTTTCGGCGCCAACCGGCTGAGCAGGTAGCTATACCGCTCATGCCGCTCCAAGTCGGGGGACATGCGAAATTTGATCTTCTCATTTTCTTGAACGACACCACCATCGGGTCGTAAACGTACCTGAGTGTGTCGAAGGACTAAGTCCTCAAATTCTTTATAAAGAACATGGCGGTTTCTTCGACGCCTCTCGCGCTTGCGCTGATTCTCCGTTGGAAAGATACCATCCCTTCGCACTGGTGGCATGTGTAGGAGTGTTGGTGCAGGGCGCCTTGTGGATGATGAATTCCCATCTGTCATCGCCTACAGCTGTGGCTGGTCTCCCCGCCTATGAGGTGACAAAGGTCGTGGTGGAAGCGTCTGTTGCAAAGGTTTCCGTGGTTGCCACTGTTGAGTGGGCCGAGGGTCCCTCTCATCGTCTTGATGCCCCCGCCTGGGATGTGACGAAGGTCGTGGTGGAAGCGTCTATCACAAAGGTTCCCGTGGTTGCCACTCTTGAGTGGGCCGGGGGTCCCTCTCATCGTCTTGATGTCTTGACCATCGGTTCCAACATGCAGGCATGTTGGGATATCTCCCTTGTGGGAAGTGTCGAGTTGGTGAAGGTTGTCGCCGAGGCGCCAAAGTCTGGCGCTCATGTTGAGGACGATGGCTTGGGGCTTGACGCCTCATCCTTCCTGCAGCTTGAGCCGACGATGCACTAGGCGCCGTTGGATCTTGGAGCCTCCTCTGGATATTGTTCATCTGCTCCTGGAGTTGGCGAAATTCTCGCCGTAGGTCGTCATCACGTGGCGCGGGTGCTTCATGCCGAAGGGTGGAAAACCTGTTGTTGTTGGGGAGAGACCTTCGAGTGTCGCCAATGTTGAGGGAGATAGTAGGGCCTGGTAGAACAGGCTCTTTGCATGAGCGCCGCTTCCAGAACTCTTTCATGATGGCACATCTTACTAGCTCCTTGACCTTGCATGGCTCGTTTGCCCAATCATCGGGGAACAAGTCATACAGAGGGATTAAGGTGCTTCGGTAAGTGAAAACCTTATCAGCTAAGTCCATGGCACCGAGGGACCAATCCTCCTCCGGCACCGTGCTCTGAGCGATGCGGGAAGCTATCTATTGGTGGAGTAATTGTACCTTGCAGTACTTCCTCCTGTAGTTGCGTAGGGGATGAGGGCTATCCGACAAATGAGCGTTGGCCATGAGCCTACGCAAGTCATGCAACATAGCCTCCAAACCCTCGAGAAGCTCAACCTCGGTACACTGCGGTGTTGGTGTCAGCAGCTCCGAGTGCGTAGTCATGGTAGGGGCGTGGAGGAACGCTGCACTAGACCGCCTGTTGGCGGCTCTGGTGCGGAGGCGTTGAGCTGCCTCCACATCTCCTTTCATATCCGCCCTTGTCCATTCCTTCAACAGGGTGCGCGCCTCAAACATTAGCTCACGACGCTCCTTCATCTTGGCAGCCTCCCGCCTTAGCGCCTTCTTTGACTGCACAGTTTGAAACTGCGCAGGATCCTGGGCTTGATGGATGTAGACCTTCTCGCCAAGCTCGATGACGACCATGGGCGGCATCGATCCAAACTGGATCATTACCGGCTCCGAGTTGCTACCACGGAAGATTCCACCTGCATGAAAGGGATCTTGATGAGCGGAAACACTCGCCGACGCCTTGTTATGCAACATGTTGTGCAGGTTGGGAGACGAGCGAAGACGATTCAGACGACCACAGCGTAGCGAAGATGGGAGGAGAACCAGGTCCCACCGGGCGTGCCAATTTGTTTGACACGAGAAAAATCTTAAGGGCACTCCATGAGAAGGGAAGAGAAGGAGTGTGGATTTCTCTCATGTGCTGGGGAAAAGAAAATGCGGGCGTGCCAGTGTACCGTAGTACACAAAGAAAACAAAGAGATGGGAACAGTATTTTATTAATCTCAAGGATAACAAATAAAATTCCCGATATGTGCTCCGTGGCCTACTAGCGCGGCCTGCCTGACTAGCGTTGTGTGGTCTCCTGGTTCGCGGGGCCTCGGAAGGCTCCCGGTTAATTACTCCAGCGGGTTGCTCCGCGAGATACCTCTGATTAAGCCGTGTGGTCGTCTTCGTCGTCTTCGCTTCACGTTCTCCATGCATATGATGATGGTGTGTGTAGGTGCGGGCAGCGGCAAAGCCAGTGTCCTCGTCGGTACACGTGCCGCTCAAAACATGGCTTTGTGCTAGCCACGTCCGCCCTCGCCGTCGCACCTCGTCGGTCTTGACAGCGTTGCTGTAGTCGGTATTGGGGTAGCATGGATCCTCCTTGGCTCGGACTTCCTGATGATGTAGCAGCTTCATCGGGGTATGCAAGGGGTTGCCTCGCGGGAGTATTCTTTTGTGGAGACTGTCATCAGTGTAAACCCAACGCACGCTCGCATCGGCATGGCCGGTGTAGTTGGTGTCTCATCTTGACTAGACGCCGTGGTTACGGCAGTCTACGGAGACAAAGACTCTGCCTCACGAGGCCGCGAAAGGTAACGTCTTAGAGGGGCGTGGTTGATGCCTCGTCTCAGCTAGACGCCGTATTCGGTGGTCTGCCAAAACAAGGATCACGCCGCGGGACCGAAGAAAGGTAACATGATGAACGGGCGTGGTTGATTCCCTGTCTCAGTTAGACGCCATATTCGGTGGTCTACTAAGACAAGGAGCACGCCGCCTGTATGACGACGAGACCTCTGCAATGAAGGGTGCGTCTTGTCTCGACTGGACGCCGTATTCGGTGGTCCACCAAGACAAGAGCAGAACATTGCCGATGAAGGATGGCTCTATGGAGGGGCGTGGTTGATGCCCCGTCTCAGCTAGACGCCGTATTCGGTGGTCTGCTAAGACAAGGAGCACGCCGCCTATATGACGACGAGACCTGTGCAACGAAGGGTGCTCCCTGTCTCGGCCGGACGCCGTATTCGGTGGTCCGCCAAGATAAGGGAAACACATCACAGGGTCGAGGAAAGATGACATTGAGGGGAGTGATTGATGCCATGTCTCAGCTAGACGCCGTATTCGGTGGACTGCCGAGACTAGGATCATGCTGACTGTACACCGAAACCTTTATGCCATGAAGGGTGCACCCCGTCTTGGTCAAACGCCGTATTCGGTGGTCCGCCAAGACAAAGACGCTGCCTCACGGGGCCGAGGAAGGTGACCTTGTAGAAAGGCATGGTTGGGCCCCGTCATTGGTGAGCTCCGTCTGCACTCGATGAAGGCCTTGGTGTGGACAAGCTCCAGCGATGTTGGTGTAATCTCCTTGTTCGATGAAGTCCTCTCCGGTGCCGGCAGCGGGATCGAACGAGCGTTATCTTCGGCGATGAGCACGTACTCTCCATGTAGTGCATGCATGTTGGATGTAAGGGGGAGACAAAAGAAAAGAATTAGACATTAGTCTCACCTTTCGGAAATATGACCTTTGCGTCCATCGCCATCGGAGTTCTTTGCGCGGATGAGAGTACGCCGAGTCGCCGATCTCCTGCCAACGTGCGTGTCTCCTCCCCGCGTGAGTTGTGTGCTTGGGTTTTGTCGTGCGTGAGATCTGCGTGCGTGGTTTCTCTCGTGGGTTTGCTGCCTCCCTCTAATGTTGAGACTTTGCCTCTATATATAGGCGTCCGGCTGGTGTAGAGGAAAGGAAACATGAGATTTCTTGGTCCGTGCTCTTGCTTCGTTCGGCAGGTCACCTTTCCTTTTGTATTCGTTTCCAAATTTTGGAGACTCGCCGTTTGTGTATTGATCCTCGTTCAAGTTACCGCGTAAGCTAGGAAATCCCAATGCCGCTTCTACACCTTCCTTCTGCTAAAAACTTTCCACCATCTTGCATGCATGTGATTACCCGGCTGCTGATGGGCCTGCCTTTGGTTTAACGAAGGGCCATAGGCCGATCTTTTATTAGAAAGAACAGGAAGAGTACAGCGAGCTAGACAGTCTAGGCGATCTAGAACTGTCAGCCGTCAGAGTTTAACTCTGAATAAACACTGAAGAAATAAAGGCGAAGCTTGGCCACCAGAGGCAAGCACAACACAGCAAAGAAGAAGAAAAAATAAGTCAGCAGAGATCGCCAACACAGCCAGCAGTCCTCCATGTTGCAATATCCTCTCTGATTAGTTCGAGCACCCTGTCCACGCTGCTAGCCACTTGCTCAAAGATCCGAGCATTCCGTTCTTTCCAAATCCTCCAGTGTAGCAGGATTGCGATAGTGTCAAAATTACGTCGTTCCGGCCTTTTGTTTAATAAATACGTGTGCGTGCTGGCCGGCCTGCAAATACATGCGTACATAATTGCCACGTGTAATCTACCAAAAATACATGCATGTATGCTACCTTACGTATTGCATGCAAAAAAGGTAACCAAAGACCAGCTAGTAGGAGAGGGCTAATGTACAGGTACACGTATATGCCTGGTTTGAGTATTGCGGATATTTAGATATGTACACACGGGCTTGCCGGCCGGCCGAGATACCCGAATACGTACATATAGTGTATAAATATCAAGTGCAAAGCAAGCTTGTCACGTACATGCAAAACCCCCCTTTTTTTTTTTTTGAACGAGCATGCAAAAGGTACGTACATATGATAATAAGCTCAATCTCAAATACATTACCTGCACATTACCTGTGCCGAATTTTTTTTAAAGATAATCATTAAATTGCTCCGTGAAGTACTCAATCTCAAACACATCGAACGGATGTATACAAGGCAATTTTACTTCAACTTTTCATATAAAGAAGCAACATCCTGGACGTAATCCAGCGCTCCTGGTCAGTCCGATCAAGGCTCTAGCACAAGTCTTGCCATCCAAGGCCCTAAGCAACCCGGCAACGACATTGATGTGTACCGAAGGCCATTAGTTGAAGAACTCTTATAACTGTGGAACGGAACAGGTGTACGTGCATGGGATGAGCACATGGGGGAAGAATTTGACCTAAAGGCGTTGCTGTTCGTGACCATCAATGATTGGCCTGCTCTCAATAACCTTTCAGGACAGACACACAAGGGATACCGCGCATGCACGCACTGTTTGGACGATACCGACAGTATATATTTGGCTAATTGTAAGAAGAATGTGTACCTGTGACATCGTCGATTTCTTCCAAGCAGGCATCCCGTAAGAAAGAAAGGCAAGCATTTCAAAGGTGAGGCGGATCACCGGACGAAGCCTCGCCACAGTACTGGTGCTGATGTACATGATATGGTCAAGGATTTGAAGGTGGTCTTTGGAAAGGGTCCTGGTGGACAACCTGTTCCGAATGATGCTGAGGGACGCGCACCCATGTGGAAGAAGAAATCTATATTTTGGGACCTGCCCTATTGGAAAGACCTAGAGGTCCGCTCCGCAATCAACGTGATGCACGTGACGAAGAATCTTTGTGTGACCCTGCTTGGCTTCTTGGGCGTGTATGGGAAGACAAAAGATACACCCGAGGCACGGGAGGACCAGCAACTTATGCACGGAAAAGACGACATACATTAGGGTCATGCAAGCTACCCTCTTACCAAAGAAGAGAAGGAAATCTTTTTTGAATGCCTGCTTAGTATTAAGGTACCGTCTGGCTTCTCGTCGAATATAAAGGGAATAATAAACATGGCAGAGAAAAAGTTCCAGAACCTAAAGTCTCATGACTGCCACGTGATTATGACGCAACTGCTTCCGGTTGCATTGAGGGGGCTTCTACCGGAAAACGTTCGATTAGCCATTGTGAAGCTATGTGCATTTCTCAATGCAATCTCTTAGAAGGTAATCGATCCAGAAATCATACCAAGGTTAGAGAATAATTTGGTGCAATGTCTTGTCAGTTTCGAGTTGGTGTTCCCACCATCCTTCTTCAACATCATGACGCACGTCCTAGTTCACCTATGCGAAGAGATTAACGTTTTGGGTCCTGTATTTCTACATAATATGTTTCCCTTTGAGAGGTTCGTGGGAGTCTTAAATAAATATGTTCATAACCATGCTAGGCCAGAAGGAAGCATCTCCAAGGGCCATGAAAATGAGGAGGTCATTGAGTTTTGTATTGACTTTATTTCTGACCTTAAGCCGATTGGTGTTCCTGAATCGCGGCATAAGGGCAGACTGGATGGAAAAGGCACGCTAGGAGGGGAACAAATAATATGTATGGACGGACATTCTCTCACTGAAGCACACTACACAGTTCTACAAAATTCCGCCTTGGTGGCTCCGTATATGGATAAACACAAGAATTTGCTACGCTCCAAACACCCGGAGCGGTCTGATGACTGGATTACACATGAACAAACTAGGAGTTTCGCCAGCTGGTTGCAGACACGTACCATGCATGACACCTCTATTGAAGATGACCTGTACTTTCTGTCCCAGTTACCATCTTCGAATATAATGACTTTCAAAGGGTACGAGATAAATGGTAATTCATTTTACATGATCGCCCAAGATAAGAAGAGCACCAACCAAAACAGTGGTGTCCGCTTTGATGCAGAAACCAAGACAGGAAAGGAAACATATTATGGTTATATACAGGACATATGGGAACTTGACTATCGACGTGGTTTAAAGGTCCCTTTGTTTCGGTGCAAATGGGTCAATATGACACGAGGCGGGGTAACGGAAGACCCGCAGTACGGAATGACAACAGTGGATCTCAACAATATTGCGTATGCAGACGAACCATTCGTCCTAGCCAATGATGTGGCACATGTTTTCTATGTGAAGGACATGTCTACCAAGCCAAGAAAAAGAAAAGATAAGGAAGCGAATGCATCGTACGATGAGCCAAAGCGGCACATAGTTCTTTCTAGGAAGAGAAACATCATGGGAGTGGATGACAAGACAGACATGTCAGAAGATTATAAAAAGTTTGATGAAATTGCTCCATTCACAGTGAATATTGACCCGAGCATCCCGTTAAATTATGAAAATTTTCCATGGTTACGGCGCAAAGGGACACACGCGAAGAAAAAGTTTCACACCTAAAGATCTGGGATGTGATCGGCTTCACTATCATCACTTTCTTTTGTGTTTCACACCCAGGAGGGAATCTCTGTAATAGTTAGGGTAGTTATGTGTTTTGGCATTTGAAACGCGAAGAAATTTTATGTGCAAACAAATTCTTTCATGCCTTTACTGATTTTTAAAGTTAAGTTATTCATAAACTAGTGATTCACACTAATTTCAAATAATTCAAAATTTAAACTATTCAAATTTGAAAACTACGGGCACTAACAGAAATTTTGTAATTTTTTGTACCTAAAGCAAAAATATTCACAAAGAAACTCTAAATACACAAAAAACAACTAAAAAAATAAATAAAGAAAAAAAATAAAAAAGCCCGCCTACTGGGCCAGAGCGGCCTGCATACGACTAGAAACCCAACCTGTTGTTGGGCCAGGATGCAGGCCCGCAAAGGCCTAGTAGGCCCACAAGGCAGCATAGAACATGTAGGCCCAGTAGGCCTGCTTTGGAGAGGAGCTCGAGAGAGCTACCGCACGGGGGTTTATAAACCAGTGCGGACGCCCCTCGGCTAGCGAGGTGGGACTAAACTTGCGGCACAACACCTTGCCAGCGCACCCCCTTTAGTACCGGGTGGTGGCTCCAACCGGTACTAAAGGCCCCCCTTTAGTACCGGTTGGAGCCACCACCCGGTACTAAAGGGTGTGCGGTTCCCGCCGCTTGGCCTGGCCAAAACAGGCCTTTAGTACCTGTTGGTGGCTCCAGCCGGTACTAAAGGTCCATCCTATATAACTAAACACTTCAAAAATTTCAGTTTCTCATCTGCTTCTTCTCCTCTACCCCGTCGCCCGCTGCCCCCGTCTCCATATCCCTCGTCGCCGCCCCGTCCCCGTCGTCGCCACCCCGTCGTCCCTGTCCCCGACGCGCCGTCCCGGCCCGTCCCGCGCGTCGTCCCCGTCCCCGTCATCGCCGCCCCGTCCCCGTCGTCGCCGCCCCGGCCCGTCCCCGTCGTCGCCGCCCCGTCCCTGTCCCCGTCGTCGCCATCCCCGTCGTCGCTGCGCCCGTCGCCGTCCCCGTCGCCGCCCCCCGTCGCCTCTCGCCTCGCCGGTGAGCACACACACACATACATTTTTTTTAGTTTTTTAGTTATAGAAATAGTTATAAAAATGTTAGAAAATTTTCTTTTTTAGTTATAGAAATAGTTAGTTATATAGCATTGTTCGTAATGTTATAGAAAAGTTAGAATTGTTAGGAATTTTTCTGTTTTTTAGTTATAGAAATAGTTATAAAAAAGTTAGAAATTTTTCTTTTTTTAGTTATAGAAATAGTTAGTTATATAGCATTGTTAGAAATGTTATAGAAAAGTTAGAATTGTTAGGAACTTTTCTGTTTTTTGTTATAGAAATAGTTATAAAAAAGTTAGAAAATTTTCTTTTTTTTAGTTATAGAAATATTAGAAATGTTAGTTATATATATAGAAATGTTATAATTTTTTTTCTATTTTTTAGTTATAGAAGTATTAGAAATGTTATAGAAATGTTAGTTATATAGCATTGTTAGAAATGTTATAGGAATGTTAGTTATATAGAAATGTTAGAAATTTTAGTTATCAAAATCCAATCATTAAAAAATGTTACTTTTTGCGGGCATATAGCTAGTATTTGTTCTTGACGATGCCCGGCCCGCATCCTCGCCGTCGACCCGTCCGCGACGACGTCCGGGTGACCCATGTCCGGGACTGGGCTCCGCCGGGCTGGCACTGAGAGGTGCTGCCTGGAGGGGCGTGCCGCTTGATGAGGAATCCGGCCCTGGTCGTCGACCCTGATCTCGTTTGGTGGCGTTCGCGTGGGTCAGTTTTAGTGCGGAGGGAGCCGGCCCCGCCGGAGGTGGTACGTCGCCATGTTAGGGAGGAGGACAAGCACGTCCATCGCTACATGGTTGCGTTAGAGGGCGGCATGTTCTCCAATACCTGGCAATTTCTTCAGGGATCTCACTTCAGCTATGATCCTGTGAGGGTTCCTTCTCTTTGGGTGTCCACCGCCCGCGCCGCATGATCCGATGATGTATTCGAGATTATATCTATTATTCGAGACGATGTATTCGAGATTATATCTATTATTCGAGACGATGTATTCGAGATTATATCTATTATTCGAGACGATGTATTCGAGATTATATCTATTATTCGAGACGACGTATTCGAGATTATATTCGATGATGCTTATTATGTACTATGATTGATTCAGTTTTTCCTTATTAATTGATTGCATCCATGCATTGTAATTTGAATATATTTATTTTGGATTAGTTAAACAAAACCTATGGCGGACAATACCGACAGAGAGGGAGAAGAGGCCCTGTTCAATATCATACGCAATCCTCGCGGGCCAGATGATGATCAGAATGAAGAAGATTATGATGGCTCCGAATATCTAAACAATACCGGGCAGGGTGATATGATATTCGATCGCGACGACCGAATTGATGAAGTCATGAACTATGAACATGACGAAGAAAATGTTGATCTTGAAACAACAAAGACCGGCGAGGTATATATATTTATATAAGTAGGCATCTGGTGATCATCACATGTTTTAAATGACTTGAAGATATATTAACGAATCGATCTTTCTTCTTTCAGCCATCCGGATCGAGCAAATCGTCAGGCAACAGGACGAAATGAGGCCCGAACAAAAAGTTGAAGGAGGGCGTAAAGTACAATATCGAGGTAATCAGACCTAATGGCGAACCATTCGCACCTAAGAAGATTGCGGACAAGTTCGTTCGTCAGTGCGGAGTTCTTGTGAAGGACCAACTCCCGATCTCCCTTCAAGAATGGAGAGAGCCAGCAAAGCCACATCCAGGAGTTACTTTTGTCGACGACAGACAAAAAAATTTGCTTTGGGAACGCTCATGGAACATTTCACCCTACCAGATCATTTCACAGATGCAGATGTGGAGAAAGTCAAGGACGCTGCTCTTAGGAAGATGGCGGTTGCATTCAAGAACCACAAGATTCGTGAATGGGCCAAGTATGTCAACGGAGGAAGGAAGACTCCAGTATTCGAGGGAACACTAGAGAACCAAAGTGCTCATTGGGACGATTTCGTGAAATTCAAGGATTCAGAATTATCTAAGGAACGGTCGAGAATAAACAAGGGCAATGCCGCAAAAAAGGATAAGTTCCATCAGCTGGGGCCAGGTGGCTATGCGGTGGGAATGCCTAAGTGGGATAAGTCTGAGAAAGAGATGCTGGATGCAGGTGTCACTCCAGAAACATTGAGCTGGGCCCCCAGGTGCAGGACTTGGTTCTATGCGCATGGGGGGGAGTTGGACCCGAAGACAGGCAAAGTTTCGAAGAAGGCATGTCTGGACGGAGCCGAAGATAAGCTACTTGTTGCAATAGAAGAGGCTCGATCTGGGTTGTTCGAGCCCAACAGAGAGAACGACGAGCTTACGCGTGCCCTGGGAAATCCTGAACACCCGGGAAGAACACGAGGCATGGGCGCTATTCCGTGGTATGAGGGGTTTTCGGACTGGAACGCCGACTACAGAACCCGTGCAAGAAAGAAGATTGCGGAGGAGAAGAAGAGGAAGATGGAGGAGGAGCAGAGGAAGCTAGACTATGAACGCCTTCAAGGCCTAGAATCAGCGCACGCGGACTTGGCAATCAAATTCCAGCGGCAGTAGGAGCAGATCGACTCACTTAGCCAGCAAAGGGGGTCTCAGCAGCTAGCGGATGATCCACCAATGGATAGCACCGTCCCATCCATGCCGAGAAGCAGCATGGGTTCCGCCCCAGGCAACGCATTGCTGGATAGCTACCCAGTGGATGACATCATGGAGAACACTAACTGCGAGCTACACTTCAAAATGAAGAACATATCCATGAAGGTGGCGGACGCCCTTGCTTTTACAAATCCCCCCGAGGCAACCTTCCATTGCAACCCGATTCCAGCGGGCTATGCTCGTGTCTTGGTTGATGAGGTGGTGGACCAATATTCAGGGCTAGAGCTTGACATTCCTGGAGGTGACGATGAGCACACACTAGGAGAGGCCAACCATCGTATCATCCTATGGAGAAAGGATTGCATCATCTTTTGAAGGCCACCGACACCGCGTCATCCGACTCCTCGTCACAGTCCGCCACCGAGTCAGCAGACTCCCGCTCCTCCAAGTCCACCAATGCGTCAGGCCACTCCTCCTCCAAGTCCGGCACAGCTTCAGGCCACTCCTCCTCCAAGTCCGGCACAACTTCAGGCCACTCCTCCTCCTCCAACTCAGCCACGTCAGCCGTCTTCGCCGCCTCAGCAATCACGGAAGAGAGCAGCCTCAGCTATGGTGCGTAGCGGTACAAGTCGAGGTAGTACTGCATGTACAGGCGGAGGCAAGCGATTTCAATATGGTCCAAGCCTCACGCCTCTTCCGCAGAGGCCTTACGACAAGTCTGAGGAGGAAAATGTAGCCATATCGAAGGCCGAGGTGGAAACCCAATTTGCATCGAAACCGCCACTGCCGCCAAGGGAGAAAGTGCCTGTGGAAAAGATTAACCACTTCATTCGTATGGCTAGACCACCAGCTCCCAAGCCTGTTGACACAGACTATGAGCGCCACCTCAGGAAGTTCAATCGAGCACGTCTACAGAAAGAGGCGAGCTCGAGCTCGAGCAAATCAGCTGGCAAAAAATGCGGTAAAACCGTTCCCCAGCTGGGAGAACAGGCGGCGCAATCAATCCCCCCGCTTGTTGTGCCAACAACACATGAGAGTAGGCGCGCCCAATATTATTGTGGGAAAACCGTTAACGTTCCCGGGGTGGGCGATGTGGTAATAACCGAGGAGCATATTGCGCAGGCTAAATCGATCGGGATCACTGTGGGACAACTCCTCGATATCGAGCCCATGTCTCTGACTAGAGAGGGAGGAAATAAAACGGAAATATGCCCGGGGCCAACCTTTGGTCGAGCCAGAGGAGGTCAATAAGCTCCCAACGAGAATGTATAAATTGCATCAATGGTACATGGACATTACCAAGATTTCCAATCGAGAGTCCCTCATGGTGAATGTCAACGAGGAGCATTACTACCATAAGAAAGCTATGACCGTTGAGTATTCAGAACTTTTTCAGCTATACAATAAAGACGCACCCGACAAATCTATCGTCAGTTGCTATTGTCTGTAAGTGATTTCTTTCTGTAATTTAAGTCTCAAGCTAGCTGATCATTTTGATCAATCATTACCTGTAATTATTCTCACTATATTCTTTTCTGTGGTATTATGCAGGATGAAGATTTATGAAATGAAAAAAGGTGGATGCTATGGCATTGGGTTCGTTGACCCAAATACCATTAATGAATACAAATGGAAAATAGATCCATATCACGCAAAATGTGTAGAGGAAAGCATGCTACAGTTCTTCAAGGAACTCAAATACAATGAAGATATACTACTTCCTTACAACTTCCAGTGAGTCACACTGTCTTGTACTACAAATTCTGTTTTCCCTACTAGCTATAGCTACATGTTTTTGCTTACATATGCCCGCTTAATTAAGACATGCAAACGTGTGTGCATGCAGATATCACTGGATCTTGATAATCATTAAAGTTGATGAAGGAACAGTTGAAGTACTAGACTCGCTACTTAAGAAAGCAAGTGACTACACCATCGTGAAGGGGATAGTCAACAGGTAATTTCAATCATTATTAACTATATCTCGTCCTATTTAATTAGTTCGTCATTTCCTGATAACAACTATTTAATAACCCATTTATTCATTTTCTTTGTCGGCGGGCAGGGCTTGGGCAAAGTTCATCAGGGTCACTCCAGGCCCATGAAAACAAAGTCTGAAATGGTATCGACCCAAGGTAAGTAATTAAGTAGGACTAGCTAGCTGCCATCTCTTTAATTATCATGCTTGATTAATTATTATCTGATCAAAATTCCATTCTTGTAAAGGCCCTGAAGCAGGCGCCGGGGAATGATCTATGTGCATACTATGTTTGCGAGAACATTCGCATGATGGCGTCCGAAAGGAGCAAATCTCAAAGACAGGAGTGGGTACGATATCGATTGTCAGAACACTATTCACAATTTTTACACCATTATCGATATATAGTCACACAACTAATACACATGCATATTGATCTCCTTCTTAACAGTTCAAAGAGGTGCGGGATAAGCTCCTAGCACAGGACCGCATAGAAGCAATTCAAGAGGAAATAGCGGGATTTTTGCTCGACCAGGTCATAGATCCCAAAGGAGAATACTATTACCCGCTACCGCCCCCATGAACCACTTCCAATTGTTATCATGCTCCGAAGGCACCAATTAGCTAGGCTAATGCCACTGGCTCCGAAGGCACCAATCAGGAGAAATTGTATATATATACATGTGTGTATATATGTGTGAATTAATTAATGGTGGTTGTGAGACATTCGATGATATATATATATATATATATATTATGATCGGTTCTACTAGAAATTCTATTTATATATATGCATAACGTGTACAATATGTAGTATTGTAAAATACCAGCAAACGAAAAAGAATTAAATGGAAAACACAAAATTAAATGAAAAAGAAATCATAAACCCAAACCCCCCCCCCCCAACATTTTAATACCGGTTGGTGACACCAACCGGTACTAAAGGGCTCCCTGCCCCCGAAGCTGGCTCGTGCCACGTGGTTGCCCTTTAGCACCGGTTCATGCAGAACCGGTACTAAAGGGGGGCCTTTAGTGCCTACATTTTAGCGCCGGTTATCAAACCGGCACTAAAGGGCCTTACGAACCGGTGCTATTGCCCGGTTCTGCACTAGTGAAAGATAATCATTAAATTGCTCTGTGAAGTACTCATCTCAAACACATCGAATGGATGTATACAAGGCAATTTTACTTCAACTTTTCATATAAGGAAGCAACATCCTGGACGTAATCCAGAGCTCCCGGTCAGTCCGATCAAGGCTCTAGCACAAGTCTTGCCATGTATGTGTCATGTAAGCTACTATAAAAATAAGACCCTGGGTAGCGTCCAAGAGCACACAAGTTCGATCATCGCCCATGACACATACGATCTGAAGAGAAAAAGGTACGCCTTTGTTACTTCTTCTCTGAAGCTAATGCCCCGCCTTGACTTTGCGTGTTCTGTGTGCATGCCCAGTAGATACACTTGTATATTTTGTCTCCTGCTAACTTTGTATTTGTTATTTCACTCGTATCATTAGGACACCATGGGACGGGGCGACAAGTCGAAGAAGTATGGATCGAGAGATGTTGAGGGCTCGAGGAGCGGCAGCAGGAACATCAAAGGCGGATCAACTCCTCCACCACCTCCAAGCAAGTCGGGAAACCATTCCAAAGGAGTGGAGTACACACATCGGTCACCGCCGTTGCCAAGTGCCCCGCCACGGACTACGCGTAGTTACCCGAACCGCAACTCAAAGAATTCTGACGAGACATCCATCTCCCTTGGTACCGACGCTCCACCACTAGGGAACCTGGAGGTAAAGAGAATAATAAAGAAACAGAGCTCGCATGAATGTATTTTTTCCTTACTTCTACGTATATCCTGTATGCATGCAGGACAAGCTTGACGACGTGTTGCGTTCGTGCCTATGAGCTGCGGTATGGAACAACTCCTAGACGAGGTGATGGAAAACATGGACCAAGATGAGCCGGCCACCAAATCCGCACCTCCGGCCAAGCCTAGTTCGGTGGAGAAGCACACGCCCCCGGCAATGAGTGATCCAGCTGCGAATTCTTCAACTGTGGCACGGAGCGATCTCGTCGTAAAACCCGCCTCCCTGGTGACCAAGCCCGCTTCTTTAACCACATCAACAGGCACCCCCGAAGTGGACAAGAAGAGGTCATCGGGAGCTATCAATGACAAAGATGTTGGGATAACTGCAAAGAAGCCAAGGACGTCTGCTTGCGGTACGTGTATAATCCCCCGCCACCCTTGCATGAATTTTCTTTTGATGCTTTGTTGACTCGTTCTCTTTTTGTCGCCTTTCTAGATGTCTCAGCAAATCAAATAATCTAGAAGGCTTTTATTCCCCTGAGGCAAAGGAACTCCGTGTATTAATTGAGCAACACCAGAATATCCTTGCTGGAGAAAACACTCTGCTCGAAAAGCTCAAAGTCCCTCCAACAAGTAACATCTCAATGCCAAGCCTTGTTCTCCCGCTTGGAATAGCAGCAAAGTACATCTCAATAGGACTCAAAGATATACAAGAGGCGCTAAGGGAGCAGCCGCTCAATGAGGAGCTAACCATCACGGAAATAGAGTCTGTGATAAGTATGTGGAAGATCCCGTATGCGAACGAGGTCCCGCTGGACCTCGAGATTCTGATTCTCCACCTTGAAACAGTGGTGGCTCGTTTGGGCGGAAAAGGTGGTCTTGGCACTTCCCACACATCGGCACCCGCGCCGGCACAAGTTTCATCTATGCTAGAGAAACTCGATGCAGCTCATGCGGGGGTCACTCAAGGACTTCGCAGCCTCAAGAAGGAAGGGCCGCGCCTAGAGGGACACCTTGCCATCCTCGCCTCCATCTGCAACAGACAAAATAAATTGGCCGAAGAACATCGGGTGCTTGCCGGCAAACATCAACGGCTTGCCGAGGAGTACAAGGCCCTCTGCGAGAAGGAAACCGAGATGTCGGCATTGGCTGAAAAGCGCACAGGCGTCCTAGCTGACATGATGACTTCTAGCTCCCGCCATCTTGAAGCTCATGAGGATGCAGTCCGGAGTTCATCACAGGTTGCCGAGTCGTACACAAGACGCCGTGCGGAGGCGGCTGCCTTCCTGGCCGCCGGCGGGACGCTTTCGGAGATCGCGACGATCCTACCATACAAAGCTCCTGAGTGAGGGAGCGGACTAGAGATCATAGACTGCTCTGCAAAAGCTGCACTTAGTTCAAATAGGTTCTATCTTAGTTAAATATAATTTGTCTTAGCTCGTCCAGAACAAAGTTTGATTAGTCCCAGTGAACTTTTGTATCATCGATCAATAAAATGATAGCTTTTGTGATATATCTTTTTTTTTACTTTTACTCGCCGGGTCTTTGCTTCATACTGGCCATGGAGCTGCGTTGTATCAGCTTCCAACAACGGTGAGGCTAGCTAACCACAGCCTCCCTGATGTATATGCTGCAGTCCTTCCGGCTCGTTGGACTCCACCAATGCTTGATGTAACAACTTCGACTTGTCTTGGACCAGCCGCGACACTTTCGAGTGCACGTCTAGACCTCAAAAATATATCCATCAATCTATCATATGTGCGGGTGTTCGTATGCTTATTTGTATGTCCGTTGTTGCGGCCGCCACGTATAACCGAGGAATATATTTCCGATGTACATATTGCTGCCCTCATGCATGCATGTACGTACGTAGGCAAAATTACCATGCACCACGTACAAGATTCAATCAAGAGATTAACTATTTCGTGCATGCACTAGTCCACCATATGTGTACATATACTCTTCCCTGTTTATCCTGCACTCCCGAAAATTCCTTTTCGTTCAAAAAATAAAAATGAAGAAAATAATAACAATTAAGCGATTAGTCATGTAAGAGAGAGGAAAAAGAGTTGATCCGTATCTTTTTAGTACTTATTTAACCTCTCCTTTTTAGTACAAAACTTCGTCAAACACTCCAATACTCAGAGAGACAAATCCTAATCTCGATCTATGCCAACCCAACAAACACCTTCGGAGATACCTGTAGAGCATCTTAATAATCACCTAGTTACGTTGTGACGTTTGATAGCACACAAGGTGTTCCTTCGGTATTCGGGAGTTGCATAATCTCATAGTCAAAAGAATAATACAAATCGTCATCGAACGTTAAGCGTGCGGACCCTACGGGTTCGAGAACTATGTAGACATGATCGAGACACATCTCCGATGAATAACCAATAGCGGAACCTAGATGCTCATATTGGTTCCTACATATTCTATGAAGATCTTTATCGGTCAAACCGCATAATAACATACGTTGTTCCCTTTGTCATCGGTATGTTATTTGCCCAAGATTCGATCGTCGGTATCATCATACCTAGTTCAATCTCGTCACCGGCAAGTCTCTTTATCGTTCCGTAATGCATCACCCCGTGACTAACTCATTGTTCACATTGCTTGCAAGGCTCATAGTGATGTGCATTACCGAGAGGGCCCAAAGATACCTCTCTGATACACGGAGTGGCAAATCCTAATCTCGATCTATGCCAACTCAACAAACACCATCGGAGACACATGTAGAACATCTTTATAATCACCCAGTTATGTTGTGACGTTTGATAGCACACAAAGTATTCCTCCAGTATTTGGGAGTTGCATAATCTCATAGTCATAGGAACATGTATAAGTCATGAAGAAAGCAATAGCAATAAACTAAACGATCATAGTGCTAAGCTAACAGATGGGTCTTGTTCATCACATCATTCTCTAATGATGTGATCCCGTTCATCAAAATGACAACACATGTCCATGGCTAGGAAACTTGACCATCTTTGATTAACGAGCTAGTCAAGTAGAGGCATACTAGGGACACTCTGTTTCGTCTATGTATTCACACATGTACTAAGTTTCCGGTTAATACAATTCTAGCATGAATAATAAACATTTATCATGATATAAGGAAATATAAATAACTACTTTATTATTTCCTCTAGGGCATATTTCCTTCAGTCTCCCACTTGCACTAGAGTTAATAATCTAGATTACATAGTAATGATTCTGACACCCATGGAGTCTTGGTGCTGATCATGTTTTGCTCGTGAGAGAGGCTTAGTCAACGGGTCTGCAACATTCAGATCCGTATGTATCTTGCAAATCTCTATGTCTCCCTCATTGACTTGATCACAGATGGAATTGAAGCGTCTCTTGATGTGCTTGGTTGTCTTGTGAAATCTGGATTTCTTTGCCAAGGCAATTGCACTAGTATTGTCACAAAAGATTTTCATTGGACCCGATGCTCTAGGTATTACACCTCGATCGGATATGAACTCCTTCATCCAGACTCCTTCATTTGCTGCTTTTGAAGTAGCTATGTATTCTGCTTCACACGTAGATCCCGCCATGACGCTCTGCTTAGAACTGCACCAACCGACAGCTCCACCATTTTATAAAAATATGTATCCGGTTTGTGACTTAGAGTCATCCGGATCAGTGTCAAAGCTTGCATCGATGTAACCATTTACGACGAGCTCTTTGTCACCTCCATAAACGAGAAACATATCCTTAGTCCTTTTCAGGTATTTCAGGATATTCTGGACCATTGTCCAGTGAACACTCCTGGATTACTTTGGTACCTCCCTGCTAAAATTATAGCAAGGCACACATCAGGTCTGGTACACATCATTGCATACATGATAGAACCTATGGCTGAAGCATAGGGAATGAATTTCATTTTCTCTCTATCTTCAGCAGTGGTCGGGCATTGAGTCTGACTCAACTTCACACCTTGTAACACAAGCAAGAACCCTTTCTTTGACTGATCCATTTTGAACTTCTTCAGAACTTTATCAAGGTATGTGCTTCGTGGAAGTCCAATTAAGCGTCTTGATCTATCTCTATAGATCTTGATGCCCAATATATAAGCAGCTTCACCGAGGTCTTTTATTGAAAAATTCTTATTCAAGTATCCTTTTATGTTATCCAGAAATTTTATATCATTTCCAATCAACAATATGTCATCTACATATAATATCAGAAATGCTACAGAGCTCCCACTCACTTTCTTGTAAATACAGGCTTCTCCAAAAGTCTATATAAAACCATATGCTTTGATCACAATATCAAAGCATATATTCCGACTCCGAGAGGCTTGCACCAGTCCATAAATGGATCGCTGGAGCTTGCATACTTTGTTAGCACCTTTTGGATCGACAAAACCTTCTGGTTGCATCATATACAATAGACCTCTTCTTTAAGATATCCATTAAGGAATGTAGTTTTGACATCCATTTGCCAAATTTCATAATCATAAAATGCGGCAATTTCTAACATGATTCGGACGGACTTAAGCATCGCTACGGGTGAGAAGGTCTCATCATAGTCAACTCCTTGAACTTGTCAAAAACCTTTCGCAACAAGTCGAGCTTTGTAGACAGTAACATTACCGTCAGCGTCAGTCTTCTTCTTGAAGATCCATTTATTCTCTATGGCTTGCCGATCATCGGGCAAGTCAAGCAAAGTACATACTTTATTCTCATACATGGATCCCATCTCAGATTTCATGGCCTCAAGCCATTTCGTGAAATCTGGGCTCATCATCACTTCCTCATAGTTCGTAGGTTCGTCATGGTCAAGTAACATGACTTCTAGAATAGGATTACCGTACCACTCTGGTGCGAATCTTACTCTGGTTGACCTACGAGGTTCGGCAGTAACTTGATCAGAAGTTTCATGATCATCATCATTAGCTTCCTCACTAATTGGTGTAGGAATCACTGGAACTGATTTCTTTGATGAACTACTTTCCAATAAGGGAGAAGGTACAGTTATCTCATCAAGTTCTACTTTCCTCCCACTCACTTCTTTCGAGAGAAACTCCTTCTCTAGAAAGGATCCATTCTTTGCAACAAATATCTTGCCTTCGGATCTGTGATAGAAGGTGTACCCAACAGTCTCCTTTAGATATCCTATGAAGACACATTTCTCTGATTTGGGTTCGAGCTTATCAGGTTGAAGCTTTTTCACATAAGCATCGAAGCCCCAAATTTTAAGAAACGACAACTTGGGTTTATTGCCAAACCACAGTTCATATGGTGTCGTCTCAACGAATTTTGATGGTGCCCTATTTAACGTGAATGTAGCTGTCTCTAAAGCATAACCCCAAAACGATAGTGGTAAATCAGTAAGAGACATTATAGGTCGCACCATATCTAATAAAGTGCGGTTATGACGTTCGGACACACCATTACACTGTGGTGTTCCAAGTGGCGTGAGTTGCGAAACTATTCCGCATTGTTTCAAATGAAGACTAAACTCATAACTCAAATATTCACCTCCACGATCAGATCGTAGAAACTTAATTTTCTTTTTACGATGATTTCCCACTTCACTCTAAAATTCTTTGAAATTTTCAAATGTTTCATACTTATGTTTCATCAAGTAGATATACCCATATCTTCTTAAATCATTTGTGAAGGTTAGAAAATAACGATACCCGCCGCGAGCATCAGCACTCATCGGACCGCATACATCAGTATGTATTATTTCCAACAAGTCTGTTGCTTGCTTCATTGTTTCGGAGAACGGAATCTTAGTCATCTTGCCCATGAGGCATGGTTCGCAAGCATCAAGTGAGTCATAATCAAGTGATTCCAAAGCCCATCGGCATGGAGTTTCTTCATGCGCTTTACACCAATATGACCTAAACGGCAGTGCCACAAATAAGTTGCACTATCATTATTAAACTTATATCTTTTGGCTTCAATACTATGAATATGTGTATCACTACTATCGAGATTCAATAAAAATGGACCACCCATCAAGGGTGCATGACCATAAAAGATATTACTCATATAAATAGAACAACCATTATTCTCCGATTTAAATGAATAAGCATCTCGCATCAAACAAGATCCAGCTATAATGTTCATGCTTAACGCTGGCACCAAATAATAATTATTCAGGTCTAATACTAATCCCGAAGGTAGATGTAGTGGTAGCGTGCCGACCGTGATCATGTCGACTTTGGAACCATTTCCCACGCGCATCGTCACCTCGTCCTTAGCCAATCTTTGCTTAATCCGTAGCCCCTGTTTCGAGTTGCAAATATGAGCAACAGAACTTGTATCAAATAATCAGGTGCTACTATGAGCATTAGTAAGGTATACATCAATAACATGTATATCAAATATACATTTCACTTTGCCATCCTTCTTATCCGCCAAATACTTGGGGCAGTTCTGCTTCCAGTGACCAAGCCCTTTGCAGCAGAAGCACTCAGTTTCAAGCTTAGGTCCAGACTTGGGCTTCTTCACTTGAGCAACAACTTGCATGCCTTTCTTCTTGAAGTTCCCCTTCTTCCCTTTGCCCTTCTTCTTGAAACTAGTGGTCTTGTTGACCATCAAGACTTGATGCTCCTTCTTGATTTCTACCTCTGCGGCCTTTAGCATTGCGAAGAGCTCGGGAATTGTCTTATCCATCCCTTGCATATTATAGTTCATCACGAAGCTTTTGTAGCTTGGTGGCAGTGATTGAAGAACTCTGTCAATGACACTATCATCAGGAAGATTAACTCCCAGTTGAGTCAAGTGGTTGTGGTACCCAGACATTCTGAGTATATGTTCACTGACAGAACTATTCTCCTCCATCTTGTAGCTATAGAACTTATTGGAGACTTCATATCTGTCAATCCGGGCATTTGCTTGAAATATTAACTTCAACTCCTGGAACATCTCATATGCTCCATGACATTCAAAATTTCGTTGAAGTCCCGGTTCTAAGCCGTAAAGCATGGCACACTGAACTATCGAGTAGTCATCAGCTTTGCTCTGCCAGACGTTCTTAACGTCATCAGTAGCATATGCAGCAGGCCTAGCACGTAGTGGTGCTTCCAGGACATAATTCTTCTGTGCAGCAATGAGGATAATCCTCAAGTTATGGACCCATTCCGTGTAGTTGCTACCATCATCTTTCAACTTAGCTTTCTCTAGGAACGCATTAAAATTCAAAGGAACAGTAGCACGGGCCATTTATCTACAACAACATAGACATGCAAAATACTATTAGGTACTAAGTTCATGATAATTTAAAGTTCAATTAATCATATTACTGAAGAACTCCCACTTAGATAGACATCCCTCTAGTCATCTAAGTGATCACATGATCCATATCAACTAAACCATGTCCGATCATCACGTGAGATGGAGTAGTTTTCAATGGTGAACATCACTATGTTGATCATATCTACTATATGATTCACGCTCGACCTTTCGGTCTGAGTGTTCCGAGGCCATATCTGCATATGCTAGGCTCGTCAAGTTTAACCTGAGTATTCTGCTTGTGCAAAAATGGCTTGCACCCATTGTATGTGAATGTAGAGCTTATCACACCCGATCATCACGTGGTGTCTCGACACGACAAACTATAGCAACGGTGCATACTAAGGGAGAACACTTATACCTTGATATTTAGTGAGAGATCATCTTATAGTGCTACCGCCGTACTAAGCAAAATAAGATGCATAAAGGATAAACATCGCATGCAATCAATATAAGTGATATGATATGGCCATCATCATCTTGTGCCTTTGATCTCCATCTCCAAAGCACCGTCATGATCACAATCATCACTGGCTTGACACCTTGATCTCCATCGTAGCATCATTGTCGTCTCACCAACTATTGCTTCTACGACTATCGCTACCGCTTAGTGATAAAGTAAAGCAATTACATGGCGATTGAATTTCATACAATAAAGCGACAACCATATGGCTCCTGCCAGTTGCCGATAACTTTCTTACAAAACATGATTATCTCATACTACAATTTATGTAATCCCGTCTTGACCATATTGTCGGTGTCAAAACTGGCGGATCTCGGGTAGGGGGTCCTGAACTGTGCATGTAAGGTCGACGGTAACAGGAGACAGGGGACATGATGTTTACCCAGGTTCGGGCCCTCTCTATGGTGGTAATACCGTACGTCCTGCTTGATTGATCTTGATGAATATGAGTATTACAAGAGTTGATCTACCACGAGATCATAATGGCTAAACCCTAGAGGTCTAGCTTCTATGGCTATGGTAATGAGTATTCGGCCTATCTACGGACTTAGCCCTCTGGTTTATATAGACACGGGAGGTATCTAGGGTTACACAAGGTCGGTTACAGAGAAAGGAATCTATATAGTTGGCCGCCAAGCTTGCCTTCCATGCCAAGGAAAGTCCCATCCAGACACGGGTGCAGCCTTCAGTCTTCGTATCTTCACAGCCCATCAGTTCGGCCGATGGCTAACAGGCCGGACGCCCGAGGACCCCTTAGTCCAGGACTCCCTCAGTAGCCCCTGAACTAGTCTTCAATGATGAGGTGTTCGGCACATAGATTATCTTCGGCATTGCAAGGCGGGTTCCTCCACCGATGACTTCCGAGTAGTGTGTTCGGCCTTCCATTTAATGTTGTACCCTCGGCTTTTGTGCATCAACAACTTCAATTTCCACGTGTCGAGCGAATGCGAGAGGTCGGGGTATTTTTTGCATATACCACCCCGACCGTACCACAAAGGTGCCTATTTAAAGAGAATAGATCTCAGATCCATTCCACACCCCGTGAAAAATCCTCAAAGCTTGCTAATAAAAAACCACCCCAACATGGCTAGCGCTCGCAGCTCTTCCTCTTGTCCCCACGACTCCAAAAAGGGTGATTGAGAGAGATGTTCCGTATCCCACAATCGGTTGGCCAAGCTGCAAACACAGGGCTTTCTTCCCCCCGCAGACTTGGTCCTTGTACGAGCAGGGATGACGTCCTTCAAGGGCGGGGCTGGGATCAAACGGAGAACTTCCCCAATCCATCCAGGGGAGAACGAGTATGCTTCGTCCCCTTCTTGTTAAGAGGTGTCGGATTTCCGATCCATCCCTTCCTCCGAGGTCTGCTGGAGTATTATGGCCTCCAACTGCACAGTCTCACTCCCGCCTCTATCCTTCATATTGCGGGTTATGTCGCTCTATGCGAGCTATTCCTGGGCTGCAAGGCCCATTTCGATTTATGGAGAAGACTGTTCTGCCTCGTCCCTCGTAATCAAGGTGGGTCAATTTTTGAAGTGGGAGGAGCCGAAGTGTGGCACATCGCCGGGACCGGATACCTGTCCGGCACACCGAAGAAAGCTTCCGAAGAGTGGCCTTCCGAATGGTTCTACATCGACGACGTCGCTCTACCAGACCCCGTGCGTATGGGCCTCCCAGAGTTTTCAAGTGCTCTGTTGAAGAAGCACCATAGCTGGCATCCTCAGAGCCTCGAGGAAGAGGATAGTGCAGAGATCAGTCTACTGCTGGGCAAGATTAAGATGATTGCCCAGTCCGGATTATCCATAGTCGAGGTAATGGCGATCTCCATAACGCGGGGGGTCTAGCCACTCCAATACAGAGGGCTGCCCACGTGGCATTATAACGGGGAAGACGACACCTCACACTATGGTTGGAAGGGCCCAAAGACCCCCGCCGCCCTGGCCAAAATACTGGTCGAGCTGTATAAAGGGGAGAAGGAGTTCACCCGTCTCCAATATCGAGATGGATTTTCCATGTATAATCCTCCCAGTTGGGTAAGCTTCAACTTCACTATTTTACTCATGTCCCTAAGTCATTCTTGACAGGAAGTATCTTATCTGCTTATAATAGGAATGGCGAAACGCTGTCGAGGGGATCTATGACCCTGGTCCTCAGTCAGAGAATCGCAACCGGGATCTTGACCCTGGATATGAAGAAGATCCGGACATATTTGTGGAGCTCGAGGATGGAACATTCTATCAGATGAGCTATGACGGTACAGATGTACCGATCACCGCCGATGACCCCGGTCTCCTTCCTGTTTCACATGTAAGTAATCCGGAGATACCTTGTCCATGAAATTTTTCTCATTCCTCCTTACTCACCGCACTGTCCTGTGCTCAAAAGGGGAGGTTTTCGGCGTGCCATGCTGCCCCGAGGGCATCTCCGAAGAGAGCGTCCCCCACACCAGGCAAGCCTTCAAAGAGGAAGGCAAACGAAGGTACGGTCGAGCCTTTATCAAAGAGGTATGAATTTGCAAATATGCGCCTTGGAAGTCACATCCAACTGTGACCTTTCCGTTTACCCTGTATCAGGAAAAAGGTGTGCCGGACTATATCCGGGGGTCCGGCCGGTCGTACTTCCCGCAGCCAGGATCCATATCCTGCCGTAAAGATGGGGGCTGATGCGGGGGTGACGCCGGACTGTCCTCCAGCCAAGGATTCGGATGATGTATCCGTCACCAACTCGGAAGTGGAGAGCGCCATGAATCATCGGCACCGCAGGGCCGTTTTACAAGACCCTGGTTTTTCGGAAGAGGCATTTAACGCCTTCAGCTCGGCTGGTGCATATATCCGAGCTGCTCGAGATGGGCTTAACAGAGCCACAAAGCAGCATTTAAAGATGTGCAGGTAAGTTTACTTTGGCTGACTATGATAACCATATGCCAGTAGCCCCCGAGACTTGAAGCAGTTGGTACAAATTATTTAAGGATCATTCTGTAACCAGGTTCTTACGGAGAAGAACGACCTACTAGTCCTAGAGCTGGAAAAGTGCTGGACACAGCTATCTGCTACTACCGCTGAACTGGAACAGCTCAAGAAGGCATCCTCTGGTAATATTTCCCTCCATCGATAAACAAAAAAAATGATATTCCAGCTGTGTTGAAACTGCTACTTTGTCCTATAACAGGTTCATCGGACCAACTGGAAGAGAAACTGAAGGCCACTCAAACGAGCGAAAAAAAGGCGAAGAGACAACATGTCGCAGGTGAGCACGTTCTGACCCGAGTTAGAGAGGAGAAGAACAAACTCCAGGATTCAAACACCAAACAGGGCGAAGAACTGAAAGATGTGCGAGCCCAGCTAGCCGACTCCGTGAAGGAGAACAAAAAGCTACGAGGCGACATATTCAGTACGTGGTCGAATTTACCTTATAATAGTTTGGAGGTAAAAGTAGCTGATATAGCTATGATTGCAGGTATGTTGACGGGTCGTCCTGAAGAGGAGGTGTCTAGATCATCAAGTGATCTTCTACAAGGGCTGTCGCAATTGCACGAGCAAGCTCGGCAGGCAATGCAGAGTGTAGACAAGGCCTTATGGCCATCTGCCTCCCCTCCAAGGAATATGGATGAGCTTGTAGAGCTGTTCAAGGGAGCTCGGCGACGTATCCGACTATGAAAGATATCGGCCTGCCGAGAGGGTGCGCGAGAGGCCTGGGCCATGGTGAAAACGTGGTATACGAAGCTAAATCCAAATCACATGGTCCGAGTCGGACCGCTAGGGTCAAATGGGGAAGAAATTCCCGCTAGTTTAGTATATGACCAAGTAGAGGTGGTCGCTAGATATTCCTAGCAGGATTGTAAGTTAGATAACCTCCTGCAGGGTATAGAGGAGGAAATTTTTGAGTCGAAATGACTATGTATTTTTTCGTCTAGCTGAATTGTAAAACGATTGTCATGGCAGACGTTTTCGGTTTGCCCTCTGGACCCGAAGGCGCAGAGTGTTTCCGAATACCCGTGCGGCCGAATGGACCGGGGTATGCGTGGAAACTAGGCGTAGGGGTCATAGTTGCTTGAACAGACAAGTTGTATCCGGCTAGTTATGTCATATTACATTATGTAAGAAACATCTTCCAGAGAGAATAGTTCCGTTAAGGGTTCCTTTCCCTAGGTGTGCACGCGTTAGAGCGCATGTCCGAACTGTGTTTGAAAAAAATTACAGTATATATATATATATATATCTTTTGGGTGTTCGCGAATGGAGCGAATGCAAAAAACATCTTTAATTCAACGACCGGATTGAACATATAAAGGATGAGGGAATGCGCCCAACTAGCGGCTATGGCCACATCTCCTTTTTTGCATCTATAAATAGTGGGAGAAAGGGATAAGCCACGAGCGCTGCGTTCGGCTGGATAAGCCCCGAGCGCTCTCTTCCCCCTTTCCTCACCGCCACCACTCCATCCTAGCCGCCTCCTCTCCTCGTCGAACCAGCCGCCTCCTCCCCATCTTCACGCGCAACCTCCTCTCCCTCAAGCCCCGCCTCCTTCCCACCCGGGGCTTCGCCTCTTCGGGCGGCGGGACGCAGTGGCTGTGGTGATGGCAGATGGGGCGACAACGGCGGCGCTCCTCCTCTCTCATGGCCAAGGACGGCGGTGAGGGGCAAAGGGGCGCTGTCGTTCTCCCCCCTCAGCACGTGCGTCAGAGATGGACGAGGAGGCCGAGCAGTCCGTCATGCCGTCGACGCCGTCCTTGCCTGCCAAGGTCTGGATCCTCCTCCCCCTTCCCTCATGGCGGCACCTGGATCCTCCTCCCTCTTCCCTTCCATGGCGGCACACGGACCTGCCGCATCTTCCTCATCGTCAGTCCGAGGAAGAGGAGTGGCAGCAGCCAGACGCGCCTCGTCCGTGTCGTGTGGTGGCCCAGATGCGTCCGCCCCGTGCTCTGCGGTGCCCGTCTCGCCTGTCTACGCCCGAAGAAGGAGGGGAGGACTGGATGCCAGCCGATCTGGAGGAAGAAGCGGAGACGCGGACCTCACCTTCCTATTGAATTGCTTTTGTTTGTACAACATGCAACATTGTGAATAATTCTATTAACTTTTAGTTCAAAAGAATCTGCCGCAGTGTTAAGAGTTCTTTGTGATGTTGCATGATGTTCTGAATTTTGCAGTGCAAACTGAACTTTTCAAATTAACTGAATTAACTAAAGTTTATGGATTTCTCGAAAAGGTAAAGCACTACCTTAGTATTTTTGTGTTAGAGGGTGCCCCTGTTGTTTCTTGGTATCATTACTAGCAAGTGTCATATGAGGTGTGTGTGCCTTGCCTGCCATCATGATTCCTAAGGTGTGTGTTTACCTTTGTTTCAAGAAGGTAAACCACACAAAGGAAATCTATGTACCATAAAAAAGAGGATGTGCATGTGTCTTGTAGGGTTGATGGATTGATTGATCACCACGCAAAGTACTTTGGGGAAAAGAATGATGTTGGACTACTAAAATCAAAGAAAATATTCCATGAATTTTGACACTGGAATGGCTTGTAAAATGGTGCAGTGCCATCTTGTCTCTAGAACAGCTTAAAATGGTGTGCAGTGGTTTCTTAGTTCTTGTACTGCACCCCATTTTTTAGAAATTGAAACTACTCCAGTGTTCAGTGTTAGCTAAGAGCTAAGATGAGTACAAGAATTTTCTGTAGAGATTGTTGCAAGGAGACATCTCTGTCCAGTGTTAGCTAAATTTTATTGGTCTCGGCATTGGTCTATCTATGCATTGATCTCACATCTTATTTTCAGAACATTTGAGTACTCTTCAAATATGCATGCACTGCATAATTTCAGTGATAGTTTGAAAATATGCATACACTGTACATCAGCATATTGAAAACATTTAGGTTTTAGTATAACTGAATTTTCTGTTACATACACTCTGCGCTTCTTCTATAGCTGAATTTTCTGTTACATACACTCTGCACTTCTGCTTTAACTGAATTTATTTTTCAGGTTTTGTACATCAACCTACTGAAAACATTCAGTTATTGACAAATCATTACATTACAATCTGACAAATCATGCATGCAAAATCTGACCAAGTGTAAAAGCTTGTCAAAGCTCTCATTCATTGTTATGTTATAAACTGAATGCCAAGATAGATTTCTCAATGTACAAATTGTTTGCACTTTCTGAGCACTGAAATCTGTATATTTTAGATAAAGTATCATTTGCCAGTAGATGTCATGGTTGGATCAACATATTTTCCCACTGAAATCCTTTTTTAATGCAAGTTTACAGCTACTCGGAGTTCCTAATTGCAGACTCAACTATCTTGACCTACAGATGATCTAATTTGTGTTATTATTACCTTAAGAAAATATTTTCATTTAATTTCCTTTATATATAGGGGTATAAGCTCTTACCAAATGTACTCAAATATATAGTTACTGAAAAATGCAAATATTTTCAACACGAACATGGTTTTAAACGGGTCTTTGCGCCATGTGGCGCAACTGGTCATCTAGTAATCCCTTAAGAACGCTAGCTTTAGGCTTCACCTAGTCTGAGGTACACATATGGATGACCCGGCAGTAACAATCGCAGAGGTGCTCCCTTTATGCCCTAGCCGAACTAACGGGAATGTAGGGCATAAGCACAGGAGCCAGGCAACCCAGCTTGGCCAAAACATAAGTCATATCGATGCATACAATGGCGAAGAAAAGGTACATATGGGGAAAACGCATATGTGATGAGCTTGATGCCCGGAGAATAATAGCAAGATTCTATACAAGAAGCCCCCAGGTATAATGGACGTACATATTTGAAGGCATATGTGTGCATCCTAGGTGCGCGGTCTAACTGCATGAAAGCTTTAAGGCTAAAGAGAAAAACTAAAAGAGAGAGAGAAAGAAAAAAAGTATTGTGGAAACAGCAGGGAGAAGGAGACGAACAAAGAGTTCGGCGCTTAGGCATAGAATCTTCAGAGTCTGGCCACGTTCTAGGGGTTCGGCTTGAGGCGATTGTCTGACGCATCACGTAGGCGGTACGCTCCTCCGGTGAGGACTTCATCAATGATGAAGGGACCCTCCCATTTGGGCTTGAGTTCGTCCTTTTTCTTCTCCGGCAAGCGTAGAACGAGTTCGCCAACGTTATAAGTATTGGCCCGTACTTCTCTGTTTTGATATCTGCGGGCATGTTGTTGATAAAATGCGGAACGGGCTTTTGCAACATCACGCTCCCCCTCCAGGGCGTCTAGGCTGTCCTGCCGATCGAGCTCGACCTCTCTCTCTTCGCACATGCGCACCCGAGGTGAGTCATGTATAATGTCGCAAGGTAGCACAACCTCTGCGCCGTACACCATGAAAAAGGTGTGTATCTGGTAGTTCGGTTAGATGTGGTCCGCAGACCCAGAGTACGGAGTCAAGCTCCTCGACCCAGAGTGCGTCTGATTCCTTCAAAGACCGCATCAGCCTGGGTTTGATGCCGCTCATTACAAGACCGTTGGCCCGTTTGACTTGACCGTTTGTCTGCAGATGATAGACAGAGGCGTAATCGCGCTTGATGCCCAGATTAGCGCACCAGGTTTTCACTTCATTGATTATGAAATTAGAGCCGTTATCGGTGATGATGCTGTGTGGGACACCATAATGGTGTACGACGCCGTATATAAATTCTATCACCGGCCCGGACTCGGCCGTTTTAACTGGTTTGGCCTCGATCCACTTAGTGAATTTATCCACCATGACCATCAGATATTTTTTCTTATGGCTTCCTCCTTTAAGGGGTCCAACCATGTCCAGTCCCCAGACCGCAAAAGGCCATGTGATGGGGATTGTTTGTAGGGAAATGGGGGGCATGTGGCTCTAATTGGAGAAGAGTTGGCATCCGACGCAACATTGGACAAGGTCCTATGCATCTGCTCGGGCCATTGGCCAATAAAATCATGTATGGAAGGCCTTGCTAACAAGGGCCTGAGTTGCAGCGTGGTGCCCGCCGAGACTTGCATGAATCTCAGTCAGGAGTTGCCGGCCCTCCTCCTCGGAGATGCATCTTTGAAGGACTCCGGTAGTGCTTTTCTTATAGAGTTCTCCGTCGTGAACCTTGAAGGCCTTCGAACGTCGGACAGTGCGGAGGGCCTCATTCTGATCCTCAGGAAGTTCCTTCCTATTGAGGTAGGCCAAGAAGGGTTCGGTACATGGGGCAATGACTGCCATAATGAGATGGGCCGACGGTGTTATTTCGGTGGCTGAGCCTCCGATGATATCGATGGGTTCGGAATCTGGGGTTGTGTTCGAATCTGGACTAATATTGCCGCTTTCCCCCTGCCACACCACGGATGGCTTAAAAAGCCTTTCCAGAAAGATATTAGGTGGGACGGGGTCGCGCTTGGCACCGATACGAGCAAGGACGTCCGCCTCTTGATTACTTTCTCGAGCCACGTGATGGAACTCGAGCCCCTCGAATCAAGCCGACATTTTTAGGACGGCATTATGATAAGCTGCCATGTTCGAATCTTTAGCATCGAAGTCTCCATTTATTTGAGATATTGCGAGATTTGAGTCCCCGCACACTTCCAGGCGCTGCATGCCCATGGAGACAGCCATCTGGAGACCTTGCAATAAGGCCTCGTATTCGGCTGCATTGTTGGAGTCTGTGTATAGTATTTGGAGTACATACTGAATGACGTCTCCAGTGGGGGACGTTAAAACAACGCCCGCTCCTAGCCATGCCAGCATTTTGGAGCCATCGAAATACATAACCCAATTGGAATATGTGACGTTCTCTTCAGGGAGTTCGGCCTCTGTCCATTCGGCGATGAAGTCAGCCAGTACTTGGGATTTAATAGCTCGACGTGGTTTGTATGTAATATCAAATGGAAGGAGCTCAATGGCCCATTTGGCAATCCGGCCCGTGGCATCGCGGTTGTTTATTATGTCGTTGAGTGGTACTTCAGAAGCCACCGTGATCGAACACTCCTCGAAGTAGTGTCGTAGCTTTCGGGACGCCATGAAGACCGCGTATGCTATCTTTTGATAGTGTGGGTACCGGGATTTGCATGGTGTGAGGACAGTGGATACATAGTATACTGGCTTCTAGAGCGGGAATTTGTGTCCGTCCTGTTCTCGTTTAACAACGAGCACGGCGCTCACCACTTGATGTGTTGTCGATATGTATAGCAGCATGGGTTCGCCGACGTTTGGCGCGACCAGGATTGGGTTGCTCGCTAGGAGTGTTTTTATTTCTTCCAGTCTGGCTGTTGTCGCGTTCGTCCACTCGAAGTGATCGGTTCGCCGTAGAAGGCGATAGAGTGGCAGTGCCTTTTCTCCCAATCTGGAGATAAAGCGGCTTAGAGCTGCCACACAACCCGCGAGTTTTTGGACTTGTTTAAGGTCTGTTGGCGTAGCCAACTGTGATAGAGCTCGGATTTTGGCTGGATTTGCTTCAATTCCTCTATTGCAGACGATGAAGCCCAGCAGCTTTCCTGTGGGGACGCCAAAAACACACTTTTCCGGATTGAGCTTAATGTCATATGCGCGGAGGTTGTCAAATGTGAGGCGTAGGTCGTCTATTAGTGTTTTGACGTGCCTTGTCTTGATTAAGTTGTCGTCCACATAGGCTTCAACAGTCTTTCCGATCTGTTTCTCCAGGCATGTTTGGATCATGCGTTGGTAGGTGGCGCCGACGTTCTTGAGCCCGAAGGGCATGGTGTTGAAGCATAATGGCCCATATGGGGTGATGAATGTTGTTGCAGCTTGGTCGGACTCCTTCATTTTGAATTGATGGTATCTGGAATATGCGTCGAGGAAACACAGTGAGTCGTGTACTGCGGTCAATGCGGGGGAGGGGGAAGGGATCCATAGGGAAAGCCTTATTGAGGTCTTTAAAATCGACGCACGGGCACCAGGATTTATCCCTCTTTGCTACCATCACCAGGTTTTCCAGCCAGTCTGGATGTTTTATATCTCTGATGAATCCGGCCTCGATTAGCTTGGCTAGCTCCTCTCCCATAGCTTGACGTTTGGGTTCGGAAAAGCGCCATAGTGTTTGTTTGACCGGTTTGTATCCCTTTAATATGTTGAGGCTGTGTTTGGCCAGTTTGCGCGGGATTCCTGGCATGTCAGAAGGGTGCCAGGCGAATATATCCTAGTTTTCGCAAAGAAAATCCCTTAGCAGGGCATCGACCATTGGGTCTAGTTGTGCCCCAACAGATGCTGTCTTTTTGGGGTCAGTTGGATGGACCTGGAATTTGACTATTTCTTCCGCTGGCTTGAAGGAGGTGGATTTGGGGCGTTTGTCTAAGATCACATCGTCCCTGTCCACCGGGGAGCGCAGTGTAGTTAATTCAGATAATTCCTCAAGGGCCTGGGATGTGGTTTTATTTTCGGCTCGGAGTGCTATGTCCGGATCACTGGCGAGAGTGATTATGCCTTTGGGACCGGGCATCTTAAGCTTCATGTACTGATACGTCTCCAATGTATCTATAATTTTTGATTGCTCCATGCTAGTATATTATCTAATTTGGATGTTAATGGGCTTTATTTTACACTTCTATAACATTTTTTGGACTAACCTATTAACCGGAGGCCCAGCCCAAATTGCTCTTTTTTTTTGCCTATTTTAGAGTTTCGCCGAAAAGGAATATCAAACGGAGTTCAAACGGAATGAAACCTTCGAGAACGTGATTTTCTCAACGAACGTGATCCAGGAGACTTGGAGTGGGCGTCAAGAAACAACCGAGGAGGCCACGAGGCAGGGGGACGCACCTACCCCCCTGCGCACGCCCTCCACCCTCGTGGGCCCCTTGTTACTCCACCGACGTACTTCTTCCTCCTATATATATCCACGTACCCCCAAACATCCAGGAGCACCACGAAAACCTAATTCCACCGCCGCAACCTTTTGTACCTGAGAGATCCCATCTTGGGGCCTTTTCCGGAGCTCCGCCGGAGGGGGCATTGATCACAGAGGGCCTCTACACCAACTCCATGGCCTCTCCGGTGATGTGTGAGTAGTTTACCTCAGACCTTTGGGTCCATAGTTATTAGCTAGATGGCTTCTTCTCTCTCTTTGGATCTCAATACAAAGTTCTCCTCCATCTTCTTGGAGATCTATTCGATGTAATCTTCTTTTGCGGTGTGTTTGTCGAGATCCGATGAATTGTGGGTTTATGATCAAGTTTATCTATGAACAATATTTGAATCTCCTCTGAACTCCTATGATCAAGTTTATCTATGAACAATATAATAGCATGGAATAATCAAAAATTATAGATACGTTGGAGACTTATCAAGCATCCCCAAGCTTAATTCCTACTCGTCCTCGAGTAGGTAAATGAGAAAAACAGAATTTTTGATGTGGAATGCTACCTAGCATAGTTCTCAATGTAATTCTCTTTATTGTGGCATGAATATTCAGATCCGAGAGATTCAAGACAAAAGTCTAATATTGACATAAAAATAATAATACTTCAAGCATACTAACTAAGCAATTATGTCTTCTCAGAATAACATGGCCAAAGAAAGTTATCCCTACAAAATCATATAGTCTGGCTATGCTCTATCTTCACCAAACAAAGTATTTAAATCATGCACAACCCCGATGACAAGCCAAGCAATTGTTTCATACTTTTGATGTTCTCAAACTTTTTCAATCTTCATGCAATACGTGAGCATGAGCCATGGACATAGCACTATATGTGGAATAGAATGGTGGTTTCGGAGAATACAAAAAGGATAAGATAGTCTCACATCAACTAGGCGTATCAATGGGCTATGGAGATGCCCATCAATAGATATGAATTTGAGTGAGTAGGGATTGCCATGCAACGGATGCACTAGAGCTATAAGTGTATGAAATCTCAAAAAGAAACTAAGTGGGTGTGCATCCAACTTGCTCGCTCACGAAGACCTAGGGCATTTTGAGGAAGCCCATCATTGGAATATACAAGCCAAGTTCTATAATGTAAAATTCCCACTAGTATATGAAAGTGATAACATATGAGACTCTTTATCTTGAAGATCATGGTGCTACTTTGAAGCAAAAGTGTGGTAAAAGGATAGTAACATTGTCCCTTCTCTCTTTTTCTCTCATTTTTTTATCTGGGCCTTCTTCTCTTTTTTTTTTCTTTTATGGCCTTTTTTTTCTTTTTTGTCCGGAGTCTCATCCCGACTTGTGGGGGAATCATACTCTCGATCATCCTTTCCTCACTTGGGACAATGCTCTAATAATGATGATCATCACACTATATTTACTTACAACTCAAGAATTACAACTCAATTCTTAGAACAAAATATGACTCTATGTGAATGCCTCCCACGGTGTACCGGGATATGCAATGACTCATGAGTGACATGTATGGAAGAATTATGAACGGTGGCTTTGCCACAAATACGATGTCAACTACATGATCATGTAAAGCAATATGATAATGATGAAGCGTGTCATAGTAAACGGAACGGTGGAAAGTTGCATGGCAATATATCTCAGAATGGCTATGGAAATGCCATAATAGGTAGGTATGGTGACTGTTTTGAGGAAGGTAAATGGTGGGTTTATGGTACTGGCAAAAGTTGTGCAGTACTATAGAGGCTAGCAATGGTGGAAGGGTGAGAGTGTGTATAATCCATGGACTCAACATTAGTCATAAAGAACTCACATACATATTGCAAAAATCTATTAGTTATCGAAACAAAGTACTACGTGCATGCTCCTAGGGGGATAGATTGGTAGGAAAAGACCATCGCTCGTCCCCGACTGCCACTCATAAGGAAGACAATCAATAAATAAATCATGCTCTGACTTCATCACATAATGGTTCACCATACGTGCATGCTACATGAATCACAAACTTTAACACAAGTATCTCTCAAATTCACAACTACTCAACTTGCATGACTCTAATATCACCATCTTCATATCTCAAAACAATCATCAAGTATCAAACTTCTCATAGTATTCAATGCACTCTATATGAAAGTTTTTATTATACCCATCTTGAATGCCCATCATAGTAGGACTAATTTTATAACCCAAACAAATTACCATGTTGTTCTAAAGACTCTCTAAATAATATAAGTGAAGCACTAGAGCAAATGACAAACTACTCCGAAAGATATAAGTGAAGATCAATGAGTAGTTGAATAATTATGCAACTATGTGAAGACTCCCTAACATTTAATAATTTCAGATCTTGGTATATTATTCAAACAGCAAGCAAAACTAAATAAAATTACGCTCCAAGCAAAACACATATCATGTTGTGAATAAAAATATAGCTCCAAGTAAAGTTACCGATGAACGAAGACGAAAGAGGGGATGCTTTCCAGGGCATCCCCAAGCTTAGGCTTTTGGTTGTCCTTGAATATTACCTTGGGGTGCCTTGGGCATCCCCAAGCTTAGGCTCTTGCCACTCCTTATTCCATAGTCCATCGAATCTTCACCCAAAACTTGAAAACTTCACAACACAAAACTTAACAGAAAACTCGTAAGCTCGGTTAGTATAAGAAAATAAATCACCACTTAGTTACTGTTGTGAACTCATTATAAATTCATATTGGTATAATATCTACTGTATTCCAACTTATATATGGTTCATACCCTCCGATACTACTCATAGATTCATCAAAATAAACAAACAACACATAGAAAACAGAATCTATCAAAAACAGAACAGTCTGTAGTAATCTGGATCATACGTATACTTCTGGAACCCCAAAAATTCTAAAATAAATTTCTGAACGTGAGGAATTTATCTATTAATCATATTCAAAAAGAATCAACTAAATACCACTCTCCAGTAAAAACATAGCAGCAAATCTCGTGAGCGCTAAAGTTTCTGTTTTTTACAGCAAGATTGCAAAGACTTTCCCCAAGTCTTCCCAAAGGTTCTACTTGGCACAAACACTAATTAAAACATAAAAAATCAATCATAACAGAGGATAGATAAATTATTTATTACTAAACAGGAACAAAAAGAAAGGAACAAAAATAAAATCGGGTTGCCTCCCAACAAGCGCTATCGTTTAACGCTCCTAGCTAGGCGTGATGATTTCAACGATGCTCACATAAAAGATAAGAATTGAAATGTAAAGAGAGCATCATGAAGAATATGACTAGCACATTTAAGTCTAAATCACTTCCTATGCATAGGGATTTTGTGAGCAAACAACTTGTGGGAACAAGAATCAACTTGCCTAGGAAGGTAAAACAAGGATAACTTCAAGATTTTCAACACATAGAGAGGAAACTCGATATTATTGCAACTTCTACAAGCATATATTCCTCTCTCATAATAATTTTCAGTAGCATCATGAATAAATTCAACAATATAATCATCACATAAAGCATTCTTTTCACGATCTACAAGCATAGAAAATTTACTACTCTCCACATAAGCAAGATTCTTCTCACTCAGAATAGTGGGAGTATCATAAGAAACTCGAATACTATAAATTGTTTCCACATTAAAAGAGTAATGTTCAGAAAAAGGGTAATCATAATCATGACAAGTTTTAATATAATCTTCACTGCTTTTTATAGCATACGTGTCATCACAATAATCATCATAAGTATCAACTTTGTTCTCATCATAATCAATTGAAACCTCTCCTAAGATAGTGGAATCATTACTAAATAAAGTCATGACCTCTCCAAATCCACTTTCATAATTGTCACAATAAGATTCAACACCCTCCAAAATAATGGGATCATTACTTCCTAAAATTGACACTCTTCCAAACCCACTTTCATCAATATAATCATCATAAGTAGGAGGCATGCTATCATGATAATAAATTTGCATAACAAAACTTGGGAGACTAAAAATATCATCTTCATTAAACATAGCTTCCCCAAGCTTGGGACAAAAATTAATTGCAGCAAATATATTCTCAAACTTGTCATTCTCATCAAACATAGCATCCCCAAGCTTGGGCCTTTTCATATCATAAGCATAATCACTCTCATCATTAATAGTAGGATAGCACCAATAGTATAGCAATTATCATCATCACAATGAGTCATAGGAGCAACATCATTTGGGAGGGATAACTCTTTACTTTTACTTCTCTATCTTTTCTTTTTCTTCTTCGCATTAAGTATGGGTTTAACCCTCTTTTTGGAGCTCCTTATTAATGAGATTGGTTGAATAGAAGGCTCCTCCTCGTTACCTGATTCATCATAAGAAATAATAGGAGGGTATTGGGAAGTCTCTTCCCTTTCATTAGTATTATCTTCATCTTCTATTTGTTTTCTAGACTTTATGTAATTGGCAATATAAGAATTCTCAATGCAATTCACCGCACAATACATATAAATTTCCTCTAGACCAAAATCAAGAACTTTATCAAGGGCAAATTCTGGAATATCCTTAGTTATACGTTTCATTTCTTCATAACCCAGAAGCAAACTAAGTTCACTATGATGTGCAAGGGAAATCAAGTCATCACAATTTTTGGACACGACACGATCATGAAACAATTTGCACTGGATATTTAAATGACCACGTTCATTACAAAGTTCACAAGGATGGCAAAGAAATTTTAAATCTTCAGCACAAGCATCTAGCCTTTCTTGCAACCATTTAGTTTATAAATACTTATGCCTCTTGCAAAATCTATCTTCCCTATTTGGTGTGTACTTGAAAACCCTATGCACTCCACAAAAATTGGCATGCTTATAAGAGACATTTTCATCATGACTAGTGCAATCATCATTAGTACTATGGATATTCAAAGAGTTCATACTAACAACATTGCAATCATGCTCATCATTCAAAGATTTAGTGCCAAACATTTTAATGCATTCTTCTTCTAGCATTTTGGCACAATTATTGGAATCCTTATTTTCATGAAAGATATTAAAAAGATGAAGTATATGAGGCACCCTCAATTCCATATTGTTTTGTAGTTTTCTTTTATAAACTAAACTAGTGATAAAACAAGAAACAAAAATATTCGATTGCAAGATCTAAAGATATACCTTCAAGCGCTAACCTCCCCGGTAACGGCGCCAGAAAAGAGCTTGATGTCTACTACACAACCTTCTTCTTGTAGACATTGTTGGGCCTCCAAGTGCAGAGGTTTGTAGGACAGTAGCAAATTTCCCTCAAGTGGATGACCTAAGGTTTATCAATCCGTGGGAGGCGTAGGATGAAGATGGTCTCTCTCAAGCAACCCTGCAACCAAATAACAAAGAGTCTCTTGTGTCCCCAACACACCCAATACAATGGTAAATTGTATAGGTGCAGTAATTCGGCGAAGAGATGGTGCTACAAGTGCAATATGGATGGTACATATAGGTTTTTGTAATCTGAAAATATAAAAACAACAAGGTAACTAATGATAAAAGTGAGGGAAAACGGTATTGCAATGCGTTAAAACAAGGCCTAGGGTTCATACTTTCACTAGTGCAAGTTCTCTCAACAATAATAACATAATTGGATCATCTAACTATCCCTCAACATGCAACAAAGAGTTACTCCAAAATCACCAATAACGGAGAACAAACGAAGAGATTATTGTAGGGTAAGAAACCACCTCAAAGTTATTCTTTCTGATCGATCTATTCAAGAGTCCGTAGTAAAATAACACGAAGCTATTCTTTCCGTTCGATCTATCCTGGAGTTCATACTAGAATAACACCTTAAGACACAAATCAACCAAAACCCTAATGTCACCTAGATACTCCAATGTCACCTCAAGTATCCGTGGGTATGATTATACGATATGCATCACACAATCTCAGATTCATCTATTCAACCAACACAAAGAACTTCAAAGAGTGCCCCAAAGTTTCTACCGGAGAGTCAAGATGAAAACGTGTGCCAACCCCTATGCATAAGTTCACTAGGTCACGGAACTCGCAAGTTGATCACCAAAACATACATCAAGTGGATCACATGAATATCCCATTGTCACCACAGATAAGCACATGCAAGACATACATCAAGTGTTCTCAAATCCTTAAGGACTCAGTCCGATTAGATAACTTCAAAGGGAAAACTCAATCTATTACAAGAGAATAGAGGGGGAGAAACATCATAAGATCCAACTATAATAGCAAAGCTTCGATACATCAAGATCGTGCCGAATCAAGAACATGAGAGAGAGAGAGAGAGAGATCAAACCATAGCTACTGGTACATACCCTCAGCCCCGAGGGTGAACTACTCCCTCCTCGTCATGGAGAGCGTCGGGATGATGAAGATGGCCACCATAGAGGGATTCCCCCCTCCGGCAGGGTGCCGGAATGGGTCTAGATTGGTTTTCGGTGGCTACGGAGGCTTCTGGGGGCGGAACTCCCGATCTAGGTTATTTTCCGAAGGTTTCAGTATTTATAGGAATTTTTGGCGTCGGTCCCACGTCAAAGAGATGCCCGAGTCGTCCACGAGGTAGGCCCACGCGCCCGGGGGGTGGGGTGGGCGCCCCCCCTTGTGGACGGCCCGGGACTCTTCTGGCCCAATTCTTTTACTCCAGGGTCTTCTTTTGGTCCATAAAAAATCATCAAAAATTGGAACATCAATTGGACTCTGTTTGGTATTCCTTGTCTGTAAAACTCAAAACAAGGAAAATCAGAAACTGGCACTGGGCTTTGATAACCCACAAGTATAGGGGATCGCAACAGTTTTTGATAAGTAAGAGTGTCGAACCCAACGAGGAGCTAAAGGTAGAACAAATATTCCCTCAAGTTCTATCGACAACCGATACAACTCTACGCACGCTTGACGTTCGCTTTACCTAGAACAAGTATGAAACTAGAAGTACTTTGTAGGTGTTGTTGGATAGGTTTGCAATATAATAAAGAGTACGTAAATAAAAAGTAGGGCCTTTTTAGATTAAGAAACAATGAAGTAAATATAGAGAGTGTGGAAAGGTGGTGGTAGGAGTTGCGAAATTGCCCCTAAGCAATTGACTACTTTACTAGACCGATAGCAAGTATTGTGTGGGAGAGGCCACTGCCAGCATGTCATCCCTGACTTGGAATTCTATGCACTTATGATTGGAACTATTAGCAAGCATCCGCAACTACTAATGTTCATTAAGGTAAAACCCAACCATATCATTAAGATATATTGGTCCCCCTTCAATCCTGTATGCATCAATTTCTATGCTAGGTTGAAGCTTCTTTCACTCTTTCCCTCCAATACATAGTCCTATCAACATACAACTAACCCTAGGGTTTGATCCACGCGCGCAATCATATGATGGGCACCAAAGGACAGCAACATAACCACAAGAAAATTAAATCAATCATAGCAATTCATCAACCACCAATAGGACAACGAAAATCTACTCAGACATCATAGGATGGCAACACATCATTGGATAATAATATGAAGCATAAAGCACCATGTTCAAGTAGAGGGTACAGCGGGTTGTCGGAGAGTGGACCGCTGTAGATAGAGGGGGGAAGGTGATGGAGATGTTGGTGAAGATGGCGGAGGTGTTGGTGTAGATCGCGGTGATGATGATGGCCCCCGGTGGTGTTCTGGCGCCACCGGAAGTGAGGGGGAGAGAGCCCCCCTCCTTCTTATTCTTCCTTGACCTTCTCCCTAGATGGGAGAAGGGTTTCCCCTCTGGTCCATGGCCTCCATGGCACGGGAGGGGCGAGAGCCCCTCCGAGATTGGATCTGTCTCTCTGTTTCTGCGTTCTCAGATTCTTCCCTTTCACCGTTTCTTATATTACCAGAGATCTGTAACTCCGTTTGGGCTGAAATTTTAACACGATCTCTATCCGGATATTAGATTTCTTGCGGCGAAAGGAGGGCATCAACTTCCTTACGGGTGGCCCACGAGGGTCAGGGGCGCCCCCTGCCTCGTGGCCACCTCGGGCACCGTCTCGCATGGATTTTTCTTCCAAAAAATCATATATATTCCAAAAAAAATATCCGTCAGTTTTTATCCCGTTTGGACTCTGTTTGATATGGATATTCTGCGAAACAAAAAACATGCAACAAACAGGAACTGGCACTGGGCACTGGATCAATATGTTAGTCCCAAAAATAGTATAAAAAGTTGCCAAAAGTATATGAAAGTTCAATAATATTGGCATGGAACAATAAAAAATTATAGATACGACGGAGACGTATCAGCATCCCCAAGCTTAATTCCTGCTCGTCCTCGAGTAGGTAAATGATAAAAAAGATAATTTTTGATGTGGAATGCTACCTAGCATAATCTTATTCACATATCTAATCATGGCATGAATATTAAGATACGAGTGATTCAAAGCAATAGTCTATCATTTGACATAAAAACAATAATACTTCAAGCCTACTAATAAAGCAATCATGTCTTTTCAAAATAACAAGGCCAAAGAAATTTATCCCTACAAAATCATATAGTCTGGCTATGCTCCATCTTCACCACACAAAATACTCACATCATGCACAACCTCGATGACAAGCCAAGCAATTGTTTCATACTTTTGATGTTCTCAAACCTTTTCAACTTTCACGCAATACATGAGCGTGAGCCATGGACATAGCACTATAGGTGGAATAGAATGGTGGTTGTGGAGAAGAGAAAAAGGAGAAGATAGTCTCACATCAACTAGGCTTATCAACGGGCTATGGAGATGCCCATCAATAGATATCAATGTGAGTGAGTAGGGATTGCCATGCAACGGATGCACTAGAGCTACAAGTATATGAAAGCTCTAACTGAAACTAAGTGGGTGTGCATCCAACTTGCTTGCTCATGAAGACCTAGGGCATTTGAGGAAGCCCGTCATTGGAATATACAAGCCAAGTTCTATAATGAAAATTCCCACTAGTATATGAAAATGATAACTCAAGAGACTCTCTATATGAAGAAGATGGTGCTACTCTGAAGCACAAGTGTGGTAAAATGATAGTAACATTGTCCCTTCTCTCCTTTTCTCTCATTTTTTTCTTTTTTTCTTTTTTTGTAGGCTTCTTTGGCCTCTCTCTCTTTTTTTTGGGGGGGGGGGGTCTTCTTTGGCCACTTTTATTTTGATAACCTCACATGGGACAATGTTCTAATAATGATGATCATCACACTTTTATTTAATTACAACTCAATATTACAACTCGATATCTAGAACAAAGATATGACTCTATATGAATGCCTCCGGCGGTGTACCGGGATGTGCAATGATCTAGCATAGCAATGACATCAAAAAACGGACAAGCCATGAAAACATCATGCTAGCTATCTTACGATCATGCAAAGCAATATGACAATGAATGCTCAAGTCATGTATATGATGATGAAAGTTGCATGGCAATATACTCGGAATGGCTATCGAAATGCCATAATAGGTAGGTATGGTGGCTGTTTTGAGGAAGGTATAAGGAGGGTTTATGGTACCGGCGAAAGTTGCGCGATACTAGAGAGGCTAGCAATGATGGAAAGGTGAGAGTGCGTATAATCCATGGACTCAACATTAGTCATAAAGAACTCACATACTTATTGCAAAAGTTTATTAGCCCTCGAAGCAAAGTACTACTACGCATGCCCCTAGGGGGATAGATTGGTAGGAAAAGACCATCGCTCGTCCCCGACCGCCACTCATAAGGAAGACAATCAATAAATAACTCATGCTCCAACTTCGTTACATAACGGTTCACCATACGTGCATGCTACGGGAATCAAAAACCTCAACACAAGTATTTCTACTAATCCACAACTACCCACTAGCACCATCTTTATATCGCAAAAATATTGCAAGGAATCAAACATATCATATTCAGTGACCTACAAGTTTTATGTAGGATTTTATGACTAACCATGTGAATGACCAGTTCCTGTCATCTCTCTAAATAGATATAAGTGAAGCAAGAGAGTTTAATTATTTCTACAAAAGATATGCACATGCTCTAACAAATCTAAGTGAAGCAAAAGAGCATTCTATAAATGGCGGTTTTCTATGTAAAGAGAAACAGGCAATCCAAACTTCAAATGATATAAGCGAAGCACATGAAGCATTCTATAAAGCCATACTCAAAAGATATAAGTGAAGTGCAATGAGAATTCTATAAATCAACCAAGGACTATCTCATACCAGCATGGTGCATAAAAAGAAAAATGAAAACTAAATGCAAAAGATGCTCCAAGATTGCACATATCATATGAACAAAACGAATCCGAAAACATACCGATACTTGTTGAAGAAAGAGGGGATGCGTTCCGGGGCATCCCCAAGCTTAGACTCTTGAGTCTCCTTGAATATTTACTTGGGGTGCCTCGGGCATCCCCAAGCTTGAGCTCTTGCCTCTCTTCCTTCTTCTCACATCAAGACCTTCTCGATCATCGAACACTTCATCCACACAAAACTTCAACAGAAAACTCGGTAAGATCCGTTAGTATAATAAAGAAAATCACTACTCTGAGTACTGTTGCAAACCAATTCATATTTTTTTGCATTGTTTCTACTGTGATATAACTTTTCCATGGCTTAATCCAGTGATATGAATCGATAGTTTCATCAAAACAAGCAAACTATGCATCAAAAACAGAATCTGTCTAAAACAGAACAGTCTGTAATAATCTGAACATTCACCATACTTATGATACTTGAAAAATTTTACCAAAATTCTAAAAAATAAAAAATTTGTATAGGAAGAGAGTGCAAAAATAATCAGAACCATTTGATGTTCCAACTAAAAATGTAAAATCGCGCACTACAGCCAAAGTTTCTGTCCTGCACCGTACAAACCATCAAGCAAATGTAAACATCCTAAAGGCAAACCTTGGCACATTATTTTTATATTTAAACTTTATAAAAGCACACAACAGAAATAAATGACTCTCTAAAACTTCCGGGTTGTCTCCCTGGCAGCACTTTCTTTAAAGCCATTAAGTTAGGCATATAGTGCTCAAGTAATGGATCCACCCGGATCCCAAGGTATATCAAAGCAAATTTTAATTAACAATGATTTATAATTTAGTGGTGAGCACAAGGTAACATATATCACGTAATGACGAAGTCTAACTCTCTTCCTATGCATCGGCATGTCATAAAAGAACAATTCATGCACACAAAGTAAAGGCCAATGCATAGTATAAACAGTTTCTTGCAATTTTACCATGTTGGAAACATAGAGAGGTGGAGATATAGTTCTCTCTCATAATAATTGCAAGTAGGAGCGGCAAGCACATGCATATTATATTCATCAAAATCATCATGTGCAACGGTAAAAGTCAACCCATCAATATAATCCTTAATAAGACCAAACTTCTCTGATATAGTGTAGTTTGGAGAATTCAAAAAGATAATAGGACTATCATGTGTGGATGCAATAGCAACAATTTCATGTTTAACATAAGGAACTATAGCAAGTTCATCTCCATAAGCATAATTCATATTGGCATCTTGGCCACAAGCATAGCAAGCATCATCAAAAAGGGATATTTCAAAAGAATCAACGGGATCATAACAATCATCATAGCAATCATCCTCCGGTAAGCACGAAGGGAAATTAAACAATGTATGAGTTGAAGAGTTACTCTCATTAGAAGGTGGGAACGGGTAGCTAATCCGCTCTTCCTCCTTTTGTTCTTCGCTCTCCTCATCATCTTTTTCATCCGATGAGCTCACAGTTTCATCAATTTCTTCTTCCATAGACTCCCGCAAAATATTAGTCTCTTCTTGGAAAGCGGAGACTTTCTCAATAAGTGCATTAATTTCATAATTTTATTCATAATTCTCATAACAATATTTAAGGATAGCTAAATTTTCAGGTCTATAAACCGAATCATCAAAATCTTCAAACTCTTTAAACATAGATTCAATTTCATAAGCACCCATAAAAGCAACAAATGCTTCTATTTGTTCCACATCATAGTAATCATATATACCTCTAGCATAAGAAGCTAAGGTTTCATTATCATTAAATTCACATGAAAAGGGGAGGTGCACTAATTCGGTGAAGAGATGGTTATACAAGTGCAATATGGATGGTACATATAGGTTTTTGTAATCTGAAAATATAAAAACAACAAGGTAACTAATGATAAAAGTGAGGGAAAATGGTATTGTAATGCGTTAAAACAAGGCCTAGGGTTCATACTTTCACTAGCACAAGTTCTCTCAACAATAATAACATAATTGGATCATATAACTATCCCTCAACATGCAACAAAGAGTTACTCCAAAATCACCAATAACAGAGAACAAACGAAGAGATTATTGTAGGGTAAGAAACCACCTCAAAGTTATTCTTTCTGATCGATCTATTCAAGAGTCCGTAGTAAAATAACACGAAGCTATTCTTTACGTTTGATCTATCCTGGAGTTCATACTAGAATAACACCTTAAGACACAAATCAACCAAAACCCTAATGTCACCTAGATACTCCAATGTCACCTCAAGTATCCGTGGGTATGATTATACGATATGCATCACACAATCTCAGATTCATCTATTCAACCAACACAAAGAACTTCAAAGAGTGCCCCAAAGTTTCTACCGGAGAGTCAAGATGAAAACGTGTGCCAACCCCTATGCATAAGTTCACTAGGTCACAGAACTCGCAAGTTGATCACCAAAACATACATCAAGTGGATCACATGAATATCCCATTGTCACCACAGATAAGCACATGCAAGACATACATCAAGTGTTCTCAAATCCTTAAGGACTCAATCCGATTAGATAACTTCAAAGGGAAAACTCAATCTATTACAAGGGAGTAGAGGGGGAGAAACATCATAAGATCCAACTATAATAGCAAAGCTTGCGATACATCAAGATCGTGCCGAATCAAGAACATGAGAGAGAGAGAGATCAAACACATAGCTACTGGTACACACCCTCAGCCCCGAGGGTGAACTACTCCCTCCTCATCATGGAGAGCGCCGGGATGATGAAGATGGCCACCATAGAGGGATTCCCCCCTCCGGCAGGGTGCCGGAACGGGTCTAGATTGGTTTTCGGTGGCTACGGAGGCTTCTGGCGGAGGAACTCCCGATCTAGGTTATTTTCTGGAGGTTTCATTATTTATAGGAATTTTTGGCGTCGGTCCCACGTCAAAGAGATGTCCGAGTCGTCCACGAGGTAGGCCCACGCGCCCGGGGGTGTGTGGTGGGCGCCCCCCTCATGGACGGCCCGGGACTCTTCTGGCCCAATTCTTTTACTCCAGGGTCTTCTTTTGGTCCATAAAAAATCGTCAAAAATTAGCACGTCAATTGGACTCCATTTGGTATTTCTTGTCTGTAAAACTCAAAACAAGGAAAAACAGAAACTGGCACTAGGCTCTGATAACCCACAAGTATAGGGGACCGCAACAGTTTTCGATAAGTAAGAGTGTCAAACCCAACGAGGAGCTAAAGGTAGAACAAATATTCCCTCAAGTTCTATCGACCACCGATACAACTCTACGCACGCTTGACGTTCGCTTTACCTAGAACAAGTATGAAACTAGAAGTACTTTGTAGGTGTTGCTGGATAGGTTTGCAAGATAATAAAGAGTACGTAAATAAAAAGTAGGGGCTGTTTAGATTAAGAAACAATAAAGTAAATATAGCGAGTGTGGAAAAGTGGTGGTAGGAGTTGCGAAATTTCCCCTAAGCAATTGACTACTTTACTAGACCAATAGCAAGTATTATGTGGGAGAGGCCACTGCTAGCATGTCATCCCTGACTTGGAATTCTATGCACTTATGATTGGAACTATTAGCAAGCATCCGCAACTACTAATGTTCATTAAGGTAAAACCCAACCATAGCATTAAGATATATTGGTCCCCCTTCAATCCCATATGCATCAATTTCTATGCTAGGTTGAAGCTTCTGTCACTCTTGCCCTCCAATACATAGTTCTATCAACATACAACTAACCCTAGGGTGTGATCCACACGCGCAATCATATGATGGGCACCAAAGGACATCAACATAACCACAAGAAAATTAAATCAATCATAGCAATTCATCAACCACCGATAGGACAACGAAAATCTACTCAGACATCATAGGATGGAAACACATCATTGGATAATAATATGAAGCATAAAGCACCATGTTCAAGTAGAGGGTATAACGGGTTGCGGGAGAGTGGACCGCTGTAGATAGAGGGGGGAAGGTGATGGAGATGTTGGTGAAGATGGCGGAGGTGTTGGTGTAGATTGCAGTGATAATGATAGCCCCCGGTGGCGTTCTGGTGCCACCGGAAGCGAGGGGGAGAGAGCCCCCCTCCTCCTTCTTCTTCTTCTTTGACCTTCTCCCTAGATGGGAGAAGGGTTTCCCCTCTGGTCCATGGCCTCCATGGCACGGGAGGGGCGAGAGCCCCTCCGAGATTGGATATGTCTCTCTGTCTCTCTCTGTTTCTGCGTTCTCAGATTCTTCCCTTTCACCGTTTCTTATATTCCCGGAGATCCGTAACTCCGATTGGGCTGAAATTTTAACACGATCTCTATCCGGATATTAGCTTCTTGCGGCGAAAGAAGGGCATCAACTGCCTTACGGGTGGTCCACGAGGGTCAGGGGCGCGCCCAGGGGGGGCAGGCGCGCCCCCCTGCCTCGTGGCCACCTTGGGCACCGTCTCGCGTGGATTTTTCTTCCAAAAAATCATATATATTCCAAAAACAATCTTCGTCGGTTTTTATCCCATTTGGACTCCTTTGATATGGATTCTGCGAAACAAAAAACATGCAACAAACAGGAACTGGCAATGGGCACTGGATCAATATGTTAGTCCCAAAAAATAGTATAAAAAGTTGGCAAAAGTATATGAAAGTTCAATAATAATAGCATGGAACAATCAAAAATTATAGATACGACGGAGACGTATCAGGCTCTAGGTTAATAGGTTAGTCCCAAAAATCATATAAAATAGCATATAAATGCATATAAAACATCCAAGGTGGATAATATAATAGCATGGAGCAATCAAAAATTATAGATACGTTGGAGACGTATCAGAGCGCGCCATGGGGGGGCGACTTGGACTCCTAGTCCTACTCGCCACCCTTCCTTCTTTCGGAGGGGGAAAGGGGGAAGGAAAGGGGGGTCGCGCCCCATCCCCTTGTCCAATTCGGACTGCCCATGGGGGGGCGCCACCCCTTGTGGGCTGCCCTCTCTCTCCCCTATGGCCCATGTTGGCCCATTGCTTTCCTCGGGGGGTTCCGGTAACACCTCGGTACTCCGATAAATATCCGAAACACTCTGAAACGATTCCGGTGTCCGAGTACCATTGTCCAATATATCAATCTTTACCTCTCGACCATATCGAGACTCCTTGTCATGTCCGTGATCTCATCCGGGACTCTGAACTATCTTCAGTCACCAAAACACATAAATCATAATACAAATCGTCATCGAACGTTTAGCGTGCGGACCCTACGGGTTCGAGAACTATGTAACATGACCGAGACACATCTCTGATCAATAACCAATAGCGGAACCTAGATTCTCATATTGGTTCATACATATTCTACGAAGATCTTTATCGGTCAAACTGCAATGACAACATATGTCATTCCCTTTGTCATTGGTATGTTACTTGCCCTAGATTCGATCGTCGTTATCTTCATACCTAGTTCAATATCGTTATCGGAAAGTCTCTTTACTCGTTCCATAATACATCATCCCGCAACTAAATCATTAGTCACATTGCTTGCAAGGTTTATCATGATGTGGATTACCGAGAGGGCCCAGAGATACCTCTCCGATACTCGGAGTGACAAATCCTAAAATCGATCTATGCCAATCCGACAAACACCTTCGGAGACACCTATAGAGCATCTTTATAATCACCCAGTTACATTTGTGATGTTTTATAGCACACAAGGTGTTCCTCCGCTATTCGGGAGTTGCATAATCTCATAGTCAAAGGAATATGTATAAGTCATGAAGAAAGCAATAGCAATAAAACTTAACGATCATTATGCTAAGCTAACGGATGGGTCTTATCCAATACATCATGGTATGATCCTCTTCATCAAATGACAACACATGTCTATGGTCAGGAAACTTAACCATCTTTGATTAACGAGCTAGTCAAGTAGAGGCATACTAGGGACACTTTGTTTAGTCTATGTATTCACACATGTATCAAGTTTCTGGTTAATACAATTCTAGCATGAATAATAAACATTTATCATGATATAAGGAAATATAAACAACAACTTTATTATTACCTCCAGGGCATATTTCCTTCAAAGCCGGACCCTCCCCGGAACCTCCGGCGCCCAGAACTTCCGGCCCTGCATGCGCGCAATGACTCGGGCCGAGGCCCATGTACCCTTTCGCCCCTAGACTATATATACTCTTCTTTCACCTACATTTTAGGTTTAGCAAAGGATTAGCTCATTTGAGAGGTAGAGCTTTACTCATCCACATGATACCCTTCTCCATTGGAGTTCACGACCTCTTCGAAGAAGATCCCCCAAGTGGATATCAAGACCCCTCACGGGAAGACCCCCTCAAGTCCTCCTCACGAAGAAGAACTTGTTACTTGTATCATCCATTGTTGATCATGGATCGTGTCTATCTTTATGTTTCGAAGATCTAGCACATGTGTAATCGAATCTTGTTGGTTTGAGTGATTCCTCTCGTGTTTCCCCTCATGTTCTTCGTATTCTTCGCTGGTCCGCTCCAGTCGTGAAAGATCCGGCATCTATGGTTCTACCCTAGATCATCTTGGTATCATGATCCATGTTGATCATGATTTCGGAGCCTCCCTCTTTGTTTTCTAGCCTAATTTTGTTGTGATTCGTCCCAATTTTGAAAATCCCCACAAAAATAGCCCTCCCAAATTTTTGTGTGATTTGTTGGTTTGATGAAGTTTTTTTGGATTTGATCCATGGATTTCGTGTGTGGCACGTAGATCTAGGTTTCCCACCCTTCCATCCATCCAAAATTTTCTTTTCCCCTCTGATTTGGGTTTTTCCCAAAGTTTTTCCGCCAAATGCACGATCCCCAAATTATATGTTCTTCACAGAACCGTGACCCTCGGAACTTCCGGCCCCGCCTGGACCTTTCAGCCTCCCCGGAACTTTAGGACCCCGGACCTTCTGGCCTAGACAGAAAGTCTGCGCATCTTCGATGACTTCTGCTATTCCGCCAACTTCGACTACGGTGCAGCGGCATCTTCGCCAACGTACTGAAGACTGTGCACTACGATATCGACGACTCATCCTCATCGTCCAACTACAAATTAGCCATCAACAACGATCACATCACTTTTGACACTCTCAACCGTAAGCAAGGACGGTAACTTCAACGACATCTTTGTCTACTCCTTGGCATTGCATTGATAACCCCATAGCCTTCCTTTCGCGTAACTTACCCATTGAGACTAGCCTTTGAGTATTAACGGCAACTTTACTTGTGCACATTAGTGATCATCAATCTCATTGCATATATCATATCATCTTGGTATCCATATCTTGATATCATCTCTTGTGTCACAAGGTTGTCATAGCATATACACAGTTGCTATCTTGGTTCATCAAAATTTTGCATGCGAAAGAGCTCAAAAGAGAAAGAGCCAAACAAGCTTTTAAGCAAAAGTAAAGATAAGAAAAGAGCTTTTAAGCAAGAACCATAGCATCATACTACATTAAGATTGTCATACTCAATCATCTTGGATCATATCATCGGAATACCATACATATAGTACACTTGGGATAAAAGTCGTTGCATTTTTTCTTTATAGGTTGTGCACAAGTATCGTATCCGCCTATTGTGCAATCATGCTAGCATCTCTCTAGAGTTTTGCAACAGGAGCATTTTTCGTGGATTCCACATTTTGAGCTCATTTTTGGTTTGCACGACCCCACTTATCTATTTTTGTGTGTGTTTCCGTGTACCATCTCTTGCTATTGGTCTACTTGTTGCATTTACAAATTTGCGAATCTTTTCCAACATTATTGAGTCTCACTAACAGTTGCATAAATTTTGTGCCACCAGCCTAACCGAGCTCCACCATAAGGTTCTTTGTGTAGGTGTGAGAGATTGACAAGATACGGTACCAATTGTGCTATTTCCTTGTTACATCATTGAGTAATCTTTGATCCACCCTCAACATTGGTCAAGGTACATTTGGTATAGTTTTTCTCTTTCTCCCACTCACACATTTGCTTGGAATGATGAATAGGCCAAGTTGTTCTACCAACACACTCTTCATCAAGCACGACGACGACTCGACCTCCTACATCACCAAGAGCCACCTATTCGGTACACAAAGAGCTTTGCATCAAGAACAACAAGGTTTGGGCGACCGCATCAACAACCTCGCCATCGACTTAAGACAATCCGAGCAATGTACAAGAAACTACTTTGACACATCCATGGCCTCCCTCAAGGAAGATATTCGAGCCATGATGGTCAACCGCTCTTCTACCTCGTCGTCCTACTCAAGACGGAGCCTCTCGAGTCAACACTCCAATGACACAATCTCTGGATCAAGTACACCAAAATCAAACACTCTTTGTCGAGCCGTGCGACCAGACTGCCAAGCAAACCGCAATCCTCTACATGGAGCTAATCCTCAAGAGCAACTTCGAGTGCAAGAACACCAACATCGTCAAAACCAAACTACCTTCGCGCAAGCACAAGAAAGGCAACGACATCGCCAAGAAGAGGAAGAGTGGGCACGCCAACACCAAGACGAGCAAGACACCAAAGTACTTCGTCAACAACAACAACAGCATGAAGCCCAAGCACTTGAGGCGCAACGTGCCCTCCACGACACAAGTTGCACCATCACCGACTGCAGCGGTCAAACGCGCGAGCAAGAAGAAGCACTTCGCGATGAAGTTCAAGAGAGGAACTATCAAGCACGATTACACAGACAACTTTCACAAGCTCCTCCTCAAGCTAGACAGGAGAAACAAGACAATGGGAATCCTCCACGCCAAGAGCAAGTTGAGGACGACAATCCTCCTCGACAAGGACATCATCACCCTCGACCCCAACACAATGAAGAACAACGCTATGGAAAACTAAAGTTCACCATGCCCAAGTTCTCCAGAAGCAATGAACTCGAGGAGTACCTTTCATGGGCGTTGAAGGTCGAAAAAAATTTCGCTTGCACAACTAGGACGAAGAGAAGAAGATCGCCAGGGCATCCCTTGAGTTCCAAGACTATGTCCTAATTTGGTGGGAACAAGTCATTGAGTGCCGTGAGGCAAGAGGTGAATCACCCATCACTACTTGGGCACAAATGAAGGATGTCATGAGAGCACATTTTGTGCCAACCTACTACAACCGCGAACTCTTCAAGAAGTTACAACTCCTCAAGCAAGGGAAAAAGAGCGTTGAAGAGTACTACAAGGAAATGGAGATTGCCATGATTCAAGCAAATGTCACGGAGGATGATGAGCAAACTATGGCATGTTTCTTGAATGGACTCAATCACCCTATCAAGAAGATCGCCGATTTCCAACCTTACTCAAACCTCATCAAGCTAGTGCATCAAGCCACCAAGGCGGAGCGACAAGTGCAAGATGACTTCAAGTACACCAAGTTCTCTTCCAAGACATACGGCTCCAACAACCAAGCTTCAATGACTCCAACAACTCCTACCTTGACCAAACCTCCTACAAGCAACGGCGACAAGTCAAGTTACAAGAAAACTTTGACAACTTCAAGTCGTCCTCCTACTACAAGCAACTTCAAGCTGAGAGCTTCATCATCATCTACTACAACCGATGAGACCATCAAGACAAGTTCAATCAAGTGCTTCACATGCGGGGATCGAGGCCACAAGTCCTTTGAGTGTACCAACAAGCACACCATGATCTTCAACGATGACGGTACATATGACTCCATGAGTGAAGGAGAAATGGAAGCCCTTGAGAATGTGGCTATGCACCAGCAAGTGAACGAAGATAAAGATGATCAAGTCTTTTGTGATGAAGATTCGAACCCAGCTCTCGTTTTCTCCAAGGTCTTGACACTTCAACATCAACAAGACGAAGACCAAAGATGCCATATCTTCCACACCAAGGCCGACATCAATGGAAGGTCTGTGAAGGTCATCATCGACAGAGGAAGTTTACATAACTTGGAAAGTGAAGAACTATGCTCCAAGCTCCAATTGGTCAAGATGAAGCACCCTCATCCCTACAAGGTCCAATGGTTAAGCGACTCCAACACTATTCAAGTAGAACATATGGTGAAAGTTCCCATCAAGATCGGAGCATATGAAGACACTTTGGAGTGTGATGTTGTTCCTATGTTCGTTTGCCACCTCCTTCTTGGACGACCATGGCAATTCGACCAAGGCGTCATCCACAACGGGCGTACCAATCACTATAGCTTCAAGATGAAGGGAAAGGAGTACATGCTACGACCTATGTCACCTAGTCAAGTGATCGCCCAAAAGCAAGCCACCCATGATGGAGAGAATAGTGAGAGAGTGAACCACCAAAAAGAGAGTGAGCGACACAAGCCCAAATTGAGTGCCTCCATGATGAGCGACAAGAAAAACCTAGTGCTATTTTCCACCAAAACTGAGATGAGAGAAGTGTGTGAGAACCCATCAAGTGTTATGAACTATGTCCTTTTGTGCAAGGATGAGGCACCCAAAACTAACAACTCTCACAATCTACCTTTAGTGTTATCTTCTCCATTGCAGGAATTACAAGATGTATTCCCGGACGAGCTACCTCTGGGGCTACCTCCTCTCTGAGGCATCGAACACCGCATTGACCTCATCCCCGGAGCACCTCCCCCTAACAAGGCTCCCTACCGCGTCAACCCCGAGGAAACCAAGGAGATCCAACGGCAAGTACAACAACTCATCGACAACGGCCATGTACGTGAAACCTTGAGTCCTTGTGCCGTCCCGGTAATCCTTGTTCCCAAGAAATATGGTACATATCGCATGTGTTCCGATTGTCATCCTATCAATGTTATTACCGTGTGTTATCGTTACCCCATTCCATGCCTAGATGATATGCTAGATGAGCTTATCGGAGCCGCAATTTTCTCTAAAATTGATCTTAAAAGTGGCTCAATCAAATACGCATCCATGAAGGTGATTGATACGTCTCCAACATATCTATAATTTTTGATTGTTCCATGCTATTATATTATCTGTTTTGGATGTTTAGTGGGCTTTAATATGCATTTTTATATTATTTTTGGGACTAGCCTATTAACCGGAGGCCCAGTGCCAGTTGCTGTTTTTTTGCCTATTTCAGTGCTTTGCAGAAAAGGAATATCAAACGAATACAAACAGAATGAAAACTTCGCGAGGATCTTTTTTGGAACAAACGCAATCCAGGAGACTTGGAGTGGAGGTCAAGGAAGCAACAAGGCGGCCACGAGGTAGGGAGGCGCGCCCCCAACCTTGAGGGCCCCTCGTAGCTCCACTGACCTACTTCTTTGGCCTATATATACTCTTATACCCTGAAAACATCCAGGGGAGCCACAAAACCACTTTTCCACCACCGCAACCTTCTGTACCCATGAGATCCCATCTTGGGGCCTTTTCCGGCAATCTGCTGGAGGGGGATTCGATCACGGAGGGCTTCTACATCAACACCATAGCACCTCTGATGATGTGTGAGTAGTTTACCACAGACCTTCGGGTCCATAGTTATTAGCTAGATGGCTTCTTCTCTCTCTTTGGTTCTCAATACAAAGTTCTCCTCGATGTTCTTGGAGATCTATCTGATGTAGTACTTTTTGCGGTGTGTTTGCCGAGATCCGATGAATTGTGGGTTTATGATCAAGATTATCTATCAACAATATTTGATTCTTCTATGAATTCTTATATGCATGATTTGATATCTTTGAAAGTCTCTTCAAATTATCAGTTTAGTTTGGCCTACTAGATTGATCTTTCTTGCAATGGGAGAAGTGCTTAGCTTTGGGTTCAATCTTGTGGTGCTCGATCCCAGTGACAGAAAGGGAACCAACGTATTGTATTGTTGCCATCGAGGATAAAAATATGGGGTTTATATCATATTGCTTGAGTATATCCCTCTACATCATGTCATCTTGCCTAATGTGTTACTCTATTCTTATGAACTTAATACTCTAGATGCATGCTGGATAGCGATCGATGTGTGGAGTAATAGTAGTAGATGCAGAATCATTTCGGTCTACTTGACGTGGACGTGATGCCTATGTTCATGATCATGCCTAGATATTCTCATAACTATGCACTTTTCTATCAATTGCTCGGCAGTAATTTGTTCACCCACCATAATATATGCTATCTTGAGATAAGCCACTAGTGAAACCTATGGCCCCTGAGTCTACTTTACATCATATAAGTTTCTGATCCATAATTCTAGTTTACTATTTATTTTGCAATCTTTACTTTTCAATCTGTACAACAAAAATACCAAAAGTATTTATCTTATTATCTTTATCAGGTCTCACTTTTGCAAGTGGCCGTGAAGGGATTGACAACCCCTTTATCGCGTTGGTTGCAAGGTTCTTGATTGTTTGTGCAGGTACTAGGTGATTTGCATGTAGTCTCCTACTGGATTGACACCTTGGTTCTCAAAAACTAAGGGAAATAGTTACACTACTTTGCTGCATCACCCTTCCTCTTCAAGGGAAAACCAATGCATGCTCAAGAGGTAGCAAGAAGGATTTATGGCGCCGTTGCCGGGGTGATCTACGCTCAAGTCAAGACATACCAAGTACCCATCACAAACTCTTATCCCTCGCATTACATTATTTGCCATTTGCCTGTCGTTTTCCTCTCCCCACTTCACCTTTGCCGTTTTATTCGCCCTTTTTCCGTTCGTTTCTTTTTGCTTGCTTCTTGTGTGTTCGTGTGTTAGATCGTTTGTTTTTCCATCATGGCCAGTCCTTCTATCATTGTTAGTACTCCCGATAATGAAGTTCTTAATTTTAAACAAAGGGAGGGAGAAAATCTAAAATATGCTTGGCATAGAATTTGCAATGCTCAGAATAGATCCACTAGGAAGCAATCTACTTCTGTTCTTCTTCGCAATTTTTATGTAGGCATCACTCCTTGGAACAGATATATTCTTGATACCATTACTCGAGGGAATTTCTTGGGTAGCCATACTTTTGATTCTTATAATGTTGTGATAGATTTGTTTGGCCCACCACCTCTTTTTGTTAATGGAACTATTTTAACTTTGGAGCATGTGATGCAAAGACTTGAAATTATCGAAAATAAAGTTGCCACTGTAGAGTTGACCGTGAATTTGGATAAAAAGATCCACAACCAAATTACCCAATATGGATCTAAGGTAGGAGTTACTCTGAAAAATTTCAGAGAAAAAGAACCCATAGTTAATGAAAAGATAGATCAAGATTCCACTAGAATTGATAAACTTGAGGATATTATTACCAACTTAGGGTCTTCCTTTTCTGCCGTGAGAAACACTTCAAACCCTCCTCCTACCAAAGTTGCCAAGTTTATGTATGTTCCTAAAAATAAGGGTGAATCTTCTAGTAAGGAGAATGTGGATCTCAAATCAATAAGTGTTGACCCCAATTTTTTCGCTATATTAAGGAACCTTTTGCTACAAATGAATTTCTTGATTTCTTGCCTAGGAGTTTGATCATCAATAAAAATAAGGAAACTCCTAAGGGCTATAAGTGTTCAACTGAAGAATTGAATACCAAGGATGACAATACTGATCTATTCTTGTTTTTATGCCTAGATAGGGGCGTTCAACGATAGCGCTTGTTGGGAGGCAACCCAATTTTATTTTTGTTCCTATTTAGTAATAAATAAATCATCTATCCTCTGTTATGATTGTGTTTTTTATGTTTTAGTTAGTTTTTGTGCCAAGTAAAGCCTTTAGGATCTTCTTGGGTGATTGTTATTTGATCTTGCAGTAAAAAAACAGAAAGTACGCGCTCACGAGAATAATTTTCATTTTTTACCAGAGAGTGATAAAAAACAAATTCCAACTCCAGTAGGTTGATACGTCTCCAACGTATCTATAATTTTTTATTGTTCCATGCTATTATATTATCAACATTGGATGTTTTATATGCATTTATATGATTTTTGGGACTAACCTATTAACCTAGAGCCCAGTGCCAGTTTCTGTTTTTTTCCTTATTTTTGAGTTTCGCAGAAAAGGAAAACCAAATGGATCCAATTGACCTGAAACTTCACGGAACTTATTTTTTGACCAGAAGAAGGACATTGAGTAAAAGAGTTGGGCTAGAAGTGTCCCGGGCTTCCCACGAGGGTGGGAGGCGCGCCCACCCCCTGGGCATGCCTCCCTACCTCGTGGACAGCCCGGAGACCCCCCCTGACTTGTTCTCGATGCCAAAACCTCTTTTGTATACCCAAACTTCCAGAACATAACCTTGATCGGGAGTTCCACCACAAGAAGCCTTCATAGCCACCGAAAACCAATCTAGACCCATTCCGGCACCCTGCCAGAGGGGGGAATCCCTCTTCGCTGGCCATCTTCATCATCCCGGCGCTCTCCATGACGAGGAGGGAGTAGTTCACCCTCGGGGCTGAGGGTATGTGCCAGTAGCTATGTGTTTGATCTCTCTCTCTATTGTGTTCTTGAGGTGGTACGATCTTGATGTATCGCGAGCTTTGCTATTATAGTTGGATCTTATGATGTTTCTCCTCCTCTACTCTCTTGTGATGAATTGAGTTTTCCCTTTGAAGTTATCTTATCGGATTGAGTCTTTAAGGATTTGAGAACACTTGATGTATGTCTTGCATGTGCTTATCTGTGGTGACAATGGGATATCACGTGATCCACTTGATGTTTGTTTTGGTGATCAACTTGCGAGTTTCGTGACCTCGTGAACTTATGCATAGGGGTTGGCACACGTTTTCGTCTTGACTCTCCGGTAGAAACTTTGGGGCACTCTTTGAAGTTCTTTGTGTTGGTTGAATAGATGAATCTGAGATTGTGTGATGCATATCATATAATCATACCCGCGGATACTTGAGGTGACATTGGAGTATCTAGGTGACATTAGGGTTTTGGTTGATTTGCGTCTTAAGGTGATATTCTAGTATGAACTCTAGGATAGATCGAACGGAAAGAACAGCTTCATGTTATTTTACTACGGACTCTTGAATAGAGAGATCAGAAAGGATAACTTTGAGGTGGTTTCGTACCCTACCATAATCTCTTCGTTTGTTCCCCGCTATTAGTGACTTTGGAGTGACTCTTTGTTGCATGTTGATGGATAGTTATATGATCCGATTATGTTATTATTATTGAGAGAACTTGCACTAGTGAAAGTATGAACCCTAGGCCTTGTTTCCACACATTGCAATACCGTTTTTACTCACTATTATCATTAGTTACCTTGCTGTTTTTATATTTTCAGTTTACAAAAACCTTTATCTACCATCCATATTGCACTTGTATCACCATCTCTTCGCCGAACTAGTGCACCTATACAATTTACCATTGTATTGGGTGTGTTGTCGACACAAGAGACTCTTTGCTATTTGGTTGCAGGGTTGTTTGAGAGAGACCATCTTCATCCTATGCCTCCCATGGATTGATAAACCTTAGGTCATCCATTTGAGATAAATTTGCTACTGTCCTACAAACTTCTGCAGTTGGAGTCCCAACAATGTCTACAAGAAGAATGTTGTGTAGTAGACATCAAGCTCTTTTCTGGCACCGTTGCCAGGGAGGTTAGCGCTTGAAGGTATATCTTTAGATCTTGCAATCTTTTAGTTTCTTGTTTTATCACTAGTTTAGTCTATAAAAGAAAACTACAAAAAAGGAATTAAGGTTGCCTCATATGCTTCGTCTTTTTAATGTCTTTCGTGAAAATAAGGATTCCGATAATTGTGCCAAAGTGTTAGAATAAGAATGTATTAAAATGTTTGGCACTAAATCTTTGTATGATAAGCATGATTGCAATGTTGTTAGTATGAATTCCTTGAATATCCATGATGCTAATGATATGGAACGCCACAAGCTTGGGGAAGCTATGTTTGATGAAGATGGTATTTTTTGTCCCCCAAGTTTTGATGAGCAAATTTATTATGATGATTGCATGCCTCCTATTTAGGATGATTGTATTGATGAAAGTGGGTTTGTAAGAGTGTCAACTTCAGGAATTAATGATCCCACTATTTTGGAAGATGTTGAATCTTATCGTGATAATTATAAGAGTGGATTTGGAGAGGTCATGACTTTTTTTAGTAATGATTCCACTATTTCGGAAGAGGTTCCAATTGATTATGAGAACAAAGTTGCTATCTATGATGATTATTGTGATGACTTGTATGCTATAAAGAATAATGATAACCATGAAACTTGTCATCGTGATTTTAATTTTCAATTGTATTATGCCTCACATGATAGTTATTTTGTTGAGTTTGCTCCCACCATTATGAATGAGAAGAATTTTGCTTATGTGGAGAGTAGTAAATTTTCTATGCTTGTAGATCATGAAAAGAATGCTTTATGTGATGGTTCTATTGTTGAATTCATTAATGATGCTACTGAAAATTATTATGAGGGAGTAACTCATGCTTGTAGGAATTGCAATAATATCAAGTTTCCTCTCTATGTGCTTAAAGTTCTGAAGTTATGCTTGTTTTGCGTTCCTATGCTAGTTGATTATTGTTCCAAAAAGTTGTTTGTTCACAAAATCCCTATGCATAGGAAGTGGGTTATGCTTGAATGTGCTAGTTATATTCTTCATGATGCTCTCTTTATGTTTCAATTCTTATCCTTTATGTGAGCATCATTGAAATCATCATGCCTAGCAAGGGGCGTTAAACGATAGCGCTTGTTGGGGGGCAACCCAACTTTTTTTGTTCTTTGCTTTTTTCTCCTGTTTAGTAATAAATAATTCATCTAGCCTCAGTTTAGATGTGGTTTTATGTTTTATTTAGTGTTTGTGCCAAGTAGAACCTTTGGGAAGACTTGGGTGAAGTCTTTGCAATCTTGCTGTAAAAAACAGAAACTTTTGCGCTCACGAGATTAGCTGCCATTTTCTACTGGAGAGTGTGATTACATTGATTATTTTTGCAGATGATTAATATAAAAATTACTCACGTCCACCAATTTATTTCAGAATTTTTTGAGGTCCATAAGTATACGCTCTATAGAGATTACTACAGACTGTTCTGTTATTGACAGATTCTGTTTTCCATGTGTTGTTTGCTTATTTTGATGAACCTATGAGTAGTATCGGAGGGTATGAACCATAGAGAAGTTAGAATACATTATATATTACACCAATATGAATTTAGAATGAGTCCAAAACAGTACCTAAGTGGTGATTTATTTTCTTATACTAACGGAGCTTACAAGTTTTCTGTTATGTTTTGTGTTGTGAAGTTTTCAAGTTTTGGGTAAATATTCGATGGACTACGGAATAAGGAGTGGCAAGAGCCTAACCTTGGGGATGCCCAAGGAACCCCAACGTAATATTCAAGGACAACCAAGAGCCTATGCTTGGGGATGCCCCGGATGGCATCCCCTCTTTCGTCTTCATTCATCGGTAACTTTACTTGGAGCTACATTTTTATTCACCACATGATATGTGTTTTGCTTGGAGCATCATTTTATTTTATTTTGTTTTGCTTGATGTTTGAATAAAATACCAAGATCTGAAATTCTTTAATATTAGAGAGTCTTCACATAGTTGCATGACTATTCTACTACTCATGGATCTTCACTTATATCTTTTGGAGTAGTTTGTCATTTGCTCTAGTGCTTCACTTATATCTTTTTTGAGCACGGTGGTGGTTTTATTTTGAAGAAATAGATGAACTCTCATGCTTCAACTATATTATTTTGAGAGTCTTTAGAACAACATGGTAATTTTCTTTGGTTATGAATTTAGTCCTAATATGATGGGCATCCAAGAGGGATATAATAAAAACTTTCATATAGAGTGCATTGAATACTATGAGAAGTTTGATACTTTTTGATTGTTTTGAGATATGAAGATGGTAATATTAGAGTAATGCTCGTTGAGTAGTTGTGAATTTGAGAAATACTTGTGTTAGAGTTTGCAAGTCCCATAGCATGCACGTATGGTAACCGTTGTGTGACAAATTTTAAGCATGAGGTGTTTCTTTGTTTGTATTCCTTATGAGTGGTGGTCGGGGACGAGCGATGGTCTTTTCCTACCAATCTATCCCCCTAGGAGCATGCGTGTAATGCTTGGTTTTTGATGACTTGTAGATTTTTGCAATAAGTATGTGAGTTCTTTATGACTAATGTTGAGTCCATGGATTATATGCACTCTCCCCTTCCATCATTGCTAGCCTATTTGGTACCGTGCATTGCCATTTCTCACCTCGAGAGTTGGTGCGAACTTCGCCGGTGCATCCAAACCCCGTGATATGATACACTCTATCACACATAAACCTCCTTATATCTTCCTCAAAACAGCCACCATACCTACCTATTATGGCATTTCCATAGCCATTCCGAGATATAATGCCATGCAACTTTCCACCGTTCTGTTCATCATGACACACATCATCATTGTCATATTACCTTGCATGATCATGTAGTTGACATCGTATTTGTGGCAAAACCACCATGCATAATTTATCATACATGTCACTCTTGATTCATTGCCTATCCCAATACACCGCCGAAGGCATTCATATAGATTCATACTTTGTTCTAGTATCGAATTGTAATGTTTGAGTTGTAAATAAATAGAAGTGTGATGATCATCATTAATAGAGCATTGTCCCAAAAAAAGAGAAAGGCCAAAAAAAGAAAAAGAAAAGAGAAAAAAAGAAATAAAAGAAAGAAATAAAAGGGGGCAATGCTACTATCCTTTTTTCCACACTTGTGCTTCAAAGTAGCACCATGATCTTTATGATAGAGAGTCTCTTGTTTTGTCACTTTCATACACTATGGGAATTTTTCATTATAGAACTTGGCTTTATATTCCAACGATGGGCTTCCTCAAATGCCCTAGGTCTTCGTGAGCAAGCAAGTTGGATGCACACCCACTTAGTTTCTTTTGTTGAGCTTTGATACATTTATAGCTCTAGTGCATCCATTGCATGGCAATCCATACTCCTCGCATTGACATCAATTGATGGGCATCTCCATAGCCCATTGATTAGCCGCATCAATGTGATACTTTCTCCCTTTTTGTCTTCTCCACACAACCCCCATCATTATATTCTATTCCACCCATAGTGCTATTTCCATGGCTCACGCTCATGTATTACGTGAAAGTTGAAAAAAGTTTGAGATTACTAAAGTATGAAACAATTGCTTGGCTTGTCATTGGGGTTGTGCATGATGAGAGCATTCTTGTGTGACAAAAATGGATCATGACCAAACTATATGATTTCGTAGGGATGAACTTTCTTTGGCCATGTTATTTTGAGAAGACATAATTGTTTAGTTAGTATGCTTGAAGCATTATTATTTTTATGTCAATATTAAACTTTTGTCTTGAATCTTATGGATCTGAATATTCTTTCCACAATAAAGAAAATTACATGGATAAATATGTTAGGTAGCATTCCGCATCAAAAATTCTGTTTTTATCATTTACCTACTCGAGGGCGAGCAGGAATTAAGCTTGAGGATGCTTGATATGTCTCCAACGTATCTATAATTTTTGATTGTTCCATGCTATTATATTATCAACCTTGGATGTTTTATATGCATTTATATGCTATTTTATATGATTTTTGGGACTAACCTATTAACTTAGAGCCCAGTGCCAGTTTCTATTTTTTCCTTGTTTTTGAGTTTCGCAGAAAAGGAAAAACCAAACGGAGTCCAATTGACCTGAAACTTCACGGAAGTTATTTTTGGACCAGAAGAAGGACATGGTGTAAAAGAGTTGGGCCATAAGAGTCCTCGGCTGCCCACGAGGGTGGGGGGCGCGCCCACTCCCCTGGGCGCGCCTCCCTGCCTTGTGGACAGCCAGGAGACCCCCTAACTTGTTCTCGACGCCAAAACCTCTTATATATACCCAAACTTCCAAAACATAACCTAGATCGAGAGTTCTGCCGCCAGAAGCCTCCGTAGCCACCAAAAACCAATCTAGACCCGTTCCGGCACCTTGCCGGAGGGGGGAATCCCTCTCCGGTGGCCATCTTCATCATCCTGGCGCTCTCCATGACGAGGAGTTAGTAGTTCACCCACGGGGCGGAGGGTATGTACCAGTAGCTATGTGTTTGATCTCTCTCTCTCTCTCTCGTGTTCTTGAGGTGGTACGATCTTGATGTACCACGAGCTTTGCTATTATAGTTGAATCTTATGATGTTTCTCCTCCTCTACTCTCTTGTGATTAATTGAGTTTTCCCTTTGATGTTATCTTATTGGATTGAGTCTTTAAGGATTTGAGAAAATTTGATGTATGTCTTGCATGTGCTTATCTGTGGTGACAATGGGATATCACGTGATCCACTTGATGTATGTTTTGGTGATCAACTTGCAAGTTTTGTGACCTCGTGAACTTATGCATAGGGGTTGGCACACGTTTTCGTCTTGACTCTCCGGTAGAAACTTTGGGGCACTCTTTGAAGTTCTTTGTGTTGGTTGAATAGATGAATCTGAGATTGTGTGATGCATATCATATAATCATACCCGCGGATACTTGAGGTGACATTGGAGTATCTAGGTGACATTAGGGTTTTGGTTGATTTGCGTCTTAAGGTGATATTCTAGTATGAACTCTAGGATAGATCGAACGGAAAGAACAGCTTCATGTTATTTTACTACGGACTCTTGAATAGATAGATCAGAAAGGATAACTTTGAGGTGGTTTCGTACCCTACCATAATCTCTTCGTTTGTTCTCCGCTATTAGTGACTTTGGAGTGACTCTTTGTTACATGTTGAGGGATAGTTATATGATTCAATTATATTATTATTGTTGAGAGAACTTGCACTAGTGAACGTATGAACCCTAGGCCTTGTTTTAACGCATTGCAATACCGTTTTTGCTCACTTTTATCATTAGTTACCTTGCTGTTTTTATATTTTCATATTACAAAAACCTTTATCTACCATCCATATTGCACTTGTATCACCATCTCTTCGCCGAACTAGTGCACCTATACAATTTACCATTGTATTGGGTGTGTTGGGGACACAAGAGACTATTTGCTATTTGGTTGCAGGGTTGTTTGAGAGAGACCATCTTCATCCTACGCCTCCCACGGATTGATAAACCTTAGGTCATCCACTTGAGGGAAATTTGCTACTGTTCTACAAACCTCTGCACTTGGAGGCCCAACAACGTCTACAAGAAGAAGGTTGTGTAGTAGACATTAGAGGTCAATATAAAAATTATTTAGGACATCCTAATTTTTCAGAATTTTGGGAGTTAAAGAAGTATTCGAAACTTCCTGATTGCTACAGACTGTTCTATTTTTGACAGATTCTGTTTTTCGTGTGTTGTTTGCTTATTTTGATGAATCTATGGCTAGTATCGGGGGGGTATGAACCATATAGAAGTTGGAATACAATAGGTTTAACACCAATAAAAATAAAAAATGAGTTCATTATAGTACCTTAAAGTGGTGGTTTGTTTTCTTATAATAACGGAGCTCATGTGATTTTCTGTTGAGTTTTGTGTTGTGAAGTTTTCAAGTTTTTGGGTAATGATTTGATGGATTTTGGAACAAGGAGTGGCAAGAGCCTAATCTTGGGGATGCCCAAGGCACCCCGAGGTAAAATTCAAGGACAACCAAAAGCCTAAGCTTGGGGATGCCCCGGAAGGCATCCCCTCTTTCGTCTTCGTCTATCGGTAACCTTACATGAGGCTATATTTTTATTCACCACATGATATGTGTTTTGCTTGGAGCGTCTTGTATGATTTGAGTCTTTGCTTTTTAGTTTACCACAATCATCCTTGCTGTACACACCTTTTGGAGAGACACACATGAATCGGAATTTATTAGAATACTCTATGTGCTTCACTTTTATCTTTTGAGCTAGATAATTTTGCTCCAGTGCTTCACTTATACCTTTTTAGAGCATGGTGGTGGTTTTATTTTATAGAAATTATTGATCTCTCATGCTTCACTTATATTATTTTGAGAGTCTCTTAGAACAACATGGTAATTTTCTTTGGCTATAAAATTAGTCCTAATATAATAGGCATCCAGGATGGGTATAATAAAAACTTTCATATACAATGCATTAAATACTATGAGAAGTTTGATACTTGATAGTTGTTTTGAGATATAAAGATGGTAATATTAGAGTCGTGCTAGTTGAGTAATTGTGGAATTGAGAAATGCTTGTGTTGAAGTTTGCAAGTCTCGTAGCATGCACGTATGATAAACGTTGTGTGACAAATTTGAAGCATGAGGTGTTCTTTGATTGCTTTCCTTATGAGTGGCGGTCGGGGACGAGCGATGGTCTTTTCCTACCAATCTATCCCCCTAGGAGCTTGTGCGTAGTGCTTGGTTTTGATGACTTGTAGATTTTTGCAATAAGTATGTGAGTTCTTTATGACTAATGTTGAGTCCATGGATTATACGCACTCTCACCCTTCCATCATTGCTAGCCTCTTCGATACCGTGCATTGCCCTTTCTCACCTCGAGAATTGGTGCAAACTTCGCCGATGCATCCAAACTCTATGATATGATACGCTCTATCACACATAAGCCTCCTTATATCTTTCTCAAAACAGCCACCATACCTACCTATTATGGCATTTCCATAGCCATTCTGAGATATATTGACATGCAACTTTCCATCGTTCCCTTTATTATGACACGCTCCATCATTGTCATATTGCTTTGCATGATCATGAAGTTGACATCGTATTTGTGGCAAAGCCACCTTCATCATTCTTTCATACATGCCACTCTTGATTCATTGCACATCACGGTACATCGCCGGAGGCATTCACATAGAGTCATATTTTGTTCTAAGTATCGAGTTGTAATCCTTGAGTTGTAAGTAAATAAAAGTGTGATGATTTTCATTATTAGAGCATTGTCCCATGTGAGGAAAGGATGATGGAGACTATGATTCCCCCACAAGTCGGGATGAGATTCTGGACGAAAAAAAAGAGGCCATAAAAAAGAGAAAAAAGGCGCAAATAAAAAAATGAGAGAAAAAGAGAGAAGGGGCAATGTTACTATCCTTTTTCCACACTTGTGCTTCAAAGTAGCACCATGATCTTCATGATAGAGAGTCTCTTATTTTGTTACTTTCATATACTAGTGGGAATTTTTCGTTATAGAACTTGGCTTGTATATTCCAATGATGGGCTTCCTCAAAACGCCCTAGGTCTTCGTGAGCAAGCAAGTTGGATGCACACCCACATAGTTTCTTTTGTTGAGCTTTAATATATTTATAGCTCTAATGCATCCGTTGCATGGCAATCCCTACTCCTTGCATTGACATCAATTGATGGGCACCTCCATAGCCTGTTGATTAGTCGCGTTAATGTGAGACTTTCTCTTTTTTTGTCTTCTCACACAACCTCCATCATCCTATTCTATTCCACCCATAGTGCTATGTCCATGGCTCGCGCTCATATATTGTGTGAAAGTTGAAAGAGTTTGAAGATGCTAAGTATGAAACAATTGCTTGGCTTGTCATCGGGGTTGTGCATGATGGGAGCATTTTGTGTGACGAAAATGAAGCATGGTCAAACTATACGATTTTGTAGGCATAAGCTTTATTTGGCTATGTTATTTTGATAAGACATAATTGCTTGGTTAGCATGCTTGAAGTATTATTATTTTTATGTCAATATTAAACTTTTGTCTAGAATCTTTTGGATCGAAATATTCATGCCGCAGTATAGATAACTACATTGAAAATTATGTTAGGTAGCATTCCACATCAAAAATTATGTTTTTATTATTTACCTACTCGAGGACGAGTAGGAATTAAGTTTGGGGATGCTGATATGTCTCCAACGTATCTATAATTTTTTATTGTTTCATGCTATTATATTATCTGTTTTGGATGTTTAATGGGCTTTAATATACACTTTTATATTATTTTTGGGACTTACCTATTAACCGGAGGCCCAGTGCCAGCTGCTGTTTTTTTGCCTATTTCAGTGTTTCATAGAAAAGGAATATCAAACGGAAAGAAACCTTCGTGGGGATCTTTTTTGGAACAAATGCAATCCAGGAGACTTGGAGTGGAGGTCAAGGAGGCAACAAGGCGGCCACGAGGTAGGGTGGCGCGCCTAGGGGGGTAGGCGCGCCCCCACCCTCGTGGGCCCCTCGTTGCTCCACCGACCTACTTCTTTCGCCTATATATAGTCTTATACCCTGAAAACATCCAGGGGAGCCATGAAACCACTTTTCCACCGCCGCAACCTTCTGTACCCGTGAGATCCCATCTTGGGGCCTTTTCCGGTGATCTGCCAGAGTGGGATTCGATCACAGAGGGCTTCTACGTCAACACCATAGCCTCTCCGATGATGTGTTAGTAGTTTACCACAGACCTTCGGGTCCATAGTTATTAGCTAGATGGCTTCTTCTCTCTCTTTGATTCTCAATACAAAGTTCTCCTCGATGTTCTTGGAGATCTATTCGATGTAATATTTTTTGCAGTGTGTTTGCCAAGATCCGATGAATTGTGGTGCTCGATCCCAGTGACAGAAAGGGAACCAACACGCATTGTATTGTTGCCATCGAGGATAAAAGGATGGGGTTTATGTCATATTGCTTGAGTTTATCCCTCTACATCATGTCATCTTGCCTAATGTGTTACTCTGTTCTTATGAACTTAATGCCCTAGATGCATGCTGGATAGTGGTCGATGTGTGGAGTAATAGTAGTTGATGCAGAATCGTTTCGGTCTACTTGACACGGACGTGATGCCTATGTTCATGATCATGCCTAGATATTCTCATAACTATGTGCTTTTCTATCAATTGTTCGGCAGTAATTTGTTCACCCATTGTAATATATGCTATCTTGAGAGAAGCCACTAGTGAAACCTATGGCCCCGGGGTCTACTTTACATCATATAAGTTTCTGATCTATAATTCTAGTTTACTATTTATTTTGCAATCTTTACTTCTCCATCTATACAACAAAAATACCAAAATATTTATCTTATTATCTTTATCAGATATCACTTTTGCAAGTGGCCGTGAAGGGATTGACAACCCATTTATCGCGTTGGTTGCAAGGTTCTTAATTGTTTGTGCAGGTATTAGGCGATTTGCGTGTAGTCTCCTACTGGATTGATACCTTGGTTCTCAAAAACCGAGGGAAATACTTACGCTACTTTGCTGCATCACCCTTTCCTCTTCAAGGGAAAACCAACATATGCTCAAGAGGTAGCGGTGATGAATGGAAAACCGCATTTAAGACCAAATTTGGCTTATATGAATGGCTTGTTATGCCAATGGGCTTATCCGAAGCACCCGGTACTTTCATGTGAGTCATGCATTTTGTTCTTCGCCCCTAAATTGGCATATTTGTTGTGGTCTATTTCACTGATATTCTTGTTTTTAGCAAATCTCTCAAAGATCATGTCACCCATCTTAGAACTATTTTGCAAACTCATAGAAAAGAATGCATTTATGCTAATAGGGTCAAGTGCCTTTCTGGCGTTGACAAGCTAGTTTTCTTGGGTTTCGTTGTGTCTTCGAAGGGTGTTAATGTAGATGAATCTAAGATTCAAGCTATTAAAACTTGGCCCCAACCAACAAACTTGCAACAAATACGTAGTTTTCTTGGCTTAGCCGGATTTTACCGTCGCTTTGTGAAGGATTTTAGCACAATTGCTTTACCCTTACACGCCTTGAGTAAGAAGAATGCACCATTTGTTTGGGGACCATCCCAAGATACTGCATTCAATGAACTTAAGAATTTTCTTACACATGCCCCTTTGCTTGCATTACCCAACTTTGATAAGCCATTTGGAATCCATTGCGATGCTAGCGGTTACGGCATAGGAGGTGTGTTAATGCAGGAGAAACACCCTATAGCTTACTTTACTGAAAAACTTTCCAGAGCGCAACTCAATTATCCCATCTATGACAAAGAGCTATATGCTTTAGTGAGAGTCTTGGATGTTTGGGAGCATTATGTCCGCCCTCATGAGTTCATTCTTCACACGGATCATGAAACACTTAAGTATCTTAAGGGCCAAACTAAGTTGAACAAGCGTCATGCTAAGTGGAGTGAATTCACTGAGTCATTTCCTTATGTCATCAAGTACATGAAAGGTAAGCAAAACGTTGTGGTGGATGCTCTTTCCTGTAGATGCATGCTTTCTACCCAACTTGAATTGAATGTCATTAGCTTTGAGCACATAAAATACTTATATGCGCATGATCCTACTTTTGCTATCCCTTATGCCAAATGTTTGACACATATGTCTTGGGAACGCTATTACATCAAAGATGGTTATCTTATGAGAGCTAAGAAACTATGTATTCCCAAGTCTTCTCTTCATTTGTTACTTTTGCAAGAATCTCATGGAGGAGGACTTATGGGACACTTCAGACACGACAAGACATTTGCCACGCTCTCCAAGAACTACTTTTGGCCCAAGATGTTTTGCGACGTCTCACGCTTCACCAAATGATGCTCTACAGGTCGCAAAGCTAAGTCTAAAGCTCAATCCCATGGTCTCTATATGCCCCTTCCTATTCCATATCACCCATGGGAAGATATTAGTATGGACTTTGTGCTTTGTTTGCCTAGAACTAGAAATGGAAAAGATTCCGTGTTTGTTGTTGTGGACCGATTCTCTAAAATGGCTCATTTCATCCCATGCAACAAGATAGACGATGCTTCACATGTTGCAAACCTATTTTGTAGGGAAATCTTGCGCCTACACAGAGTTCCAGAGACGATTGTCTCGGACCGTGATGTCAAGTTCTTGAGCTACTTTTGGAAGACCTTATGCGCCAAGCTCGGAATCAAGCTTTTGTTCTCTTTGGCATACCATCCTCAAACCTATGGCCAAACGGAGGTCATGAACCGGACACTCTCCACTCTACTTCGCATGTTGATCAAGAAGAACATCAAGGAGTGGGAGGAGTGTTTACCCATCACCGAGTACGCCTACAACCACGCAAGACACTCTACTACCAGCAAGTCCCCCTTCGATATCGTCTACGGCTTCCACCCATTGTCCGCATTAGACATTCTACCGCTAACACTACAAGAGCGCATCAACATGGACGCGAGTGCGCGAGTGAGCTACCTCAAGAAGATGCATGAAGATACAAGGCACACCATCGAGCGCCAAGTACAACGACTCGCGACCAAGCTCAACATCAACAAGCAAGCCATGATATTCAACATTGGAGATCTTGTGTGGCTACACCTTCGCAATGACTGTTTCCCCAACAAACGCAAGTCCAAGCTTGTACCTCGAGCCGATGGACCCTTCAAGGTGCTCGCACGCTACAACAACAATGCCTACAAGATCGACATCCTACGTGACAAGTACTCCGTGAGCGACATCTTCAACGTCAAATATCTCTCCCCATACAATGGTGATGAGGATTTCGATCCGAGGTCGGATCTTTCCCAAGGGGGGAGATGATGCGGAGCATCCCGTGGTGATCCCCATGGACACTACCTCAACTACCCAAGCTCCAAGTGGACCCATGACAAGAGCTCGAGCATGTGTTATTCAATCCGAGGTGACATCTCTCCTACTTGAGTTTCCCTTACATTCGAGTGAGACATGGCTACTGCCTAAGCCAGACACACTATGTGTGATCAGGTACAACGCAGAAGCCACGGAGCCAGGAGCTGAGGAAGAAGGAACAAGCGTCAACTCCCTGTTCAGCCCGGAACTTCCAGCCAAAGCCCGGAACTTCCGGCCTCCGACGACCCAGACGAGCCCGGGCGTGCCAACTCTCTGGAATGCCCGGAACCTGGCCCAGACCTTCCAGCGCCCGGAACCTCCGTCTCGCCCGGACCTTCCGGCCCCCGGACACTAGCCTGGCTCCCAGTGTTCCAACTCTCGGGTTAGGCCGGACCCTCCCCGGAACCTCCGGCGCTCGAAACTTCTGGCCTCGCCCGAAACTTTCGGCCCTGCCTGCGCGCAATGACTCGGGCTGAGGCCCATGTACCCCTTCGCCCCCTAGACTATATATACTCTTCTTCCACCTATGTTTTAGGGTTAGCAAAGGATTAGCTCATTCGAGAGATAGAGCTTTGCTCATCCACTTGATATCCTTCTCCATTGGAGTTCATGACCTCTTCGGAGAAGATCCCCCAAGTGGATATCAAGAGCCCTCACGGGAAGACCCCCTGAAGGCCTCCTCACGGAGAAGAACTTGCTACTTGTATCGTCCTTTGCTGATCGTGGATTGTGTATCTCTTTGTGTTTTGAAGATCGAGCACATGTGTGATCGAATCTTGTTGGTTTGCGTGATTCCTCTCGTGTTTCCCCTCTTGTTCTTCATGCTCTTCGCGGAGTCCGCTCCAATCGTTAAAGATCCACGTTGATGGAGACTTCAACCCACGAAGGGTAACGGCCGCGCGAATCCACGGAGGGCTCCACCCACGAAGGGTCCATGAAGAAGCAACCTTGTCTATCCCACCATGGCCATCGCCCACGAAGGACTTGCCTCACTTGGGTAGATCTTCACGAAGTAGGCGATCTCCTTGCCCTTACAAACTCCTTGGTTTAGCTCCACAATCTTGACGGAGGCTCCCAAGTGACACCTAACCAATCTAGGAGACACCACTCTCCAAAAGGTAATAGATGGTGTGATGATGATGAACTCCTTGCTCTCGTGCTTCAAATGATAGTCTCCCCAACACTCAGCTCTCTCTCACAGATTTAGATATGGTGGAAAGATGATTTGAGTGGAAAGCAACTTGGAGAAGGCTAGAGATCAAGATTCTTGTGGTTCGATTGGAATATCTTGGTCTCAACACATGAGTAGGTGGTTCTCTCTCAGAACATGAATGCTGGAAGTGTAGGCACGTTCTGATAGCTCTCTCCATGAATGGAGGATGGGTGGAGGGGTATATATAGCCTCCACACAAAATCTAACCATTACACATAATTTACCAAACTCGGTGGGACCGACTACTGAAACTCGGTTAGACCGATTTAGTTTAAAATGCGAATGTTAGGCTTTTCGGTGGGACCAACATGTCAACTCGGTGGGACCGATTGTGTTAGGGTTAGGGCATAATGTAATCTCGGTGATACTGATTACATGAACTCGGTGAGACGGAGTTCTGTAATAGGCAAGCTCGGTGGGACCAATCGCTCATTTCGATGAGACCGAAACGTTACGAAAAGAAAATAGAGAGTTTGCATTGCGAACTCGGTGGGACCGATCGCTCATCTCCGTTAGACTAAAACGTTACCTAGGGAAACAGAGAGTTTGCAATCCCATCTCGGTGGGACCGAGATCCCTATCGGTGAGACCGAACTGATTATGGTTTCTGGCTATGGCTATGTCAAATGAACTCGGTGGCGCCGGTGAAGGAAATATGCCCTAGAGGCAATAATAAAGTTATTATTTATTTCCTTATATCATGATAAATGTTTATTATTCATGCCAGAATTGTATTAACCGGAAACATAATACATGTGTGAATACATAGACAAACAAAGTGCCACTAGTATGCCTCTACTTGACTAGCTCGTTGATCAAGGATGGTTATGTTTCCTAACCATAGACATGAGTTGTCATTTGATTAACGGGATCACATCATTAGGAGAATGATGTGATTGACTTGACCCATTCCGTTAGCATAGCACTTGATCGTTTAGTTTGTTGCTATTGCTTTCTTCATGACTTATGCATGTTCCTATGACTATGAGATTATGCAACTCCCGTTTACCAGAGGAACACTTTGTGTGCTACCAAACGTCACAACGTAACTGGGTGATTGTAAAGGTGCTCTACAGGTGTCTCCAAAGGTACTTGTTGGGTTGGCGTATTTCGAGATTAGGATTTGTCACTCCGATTGTCGGAGAGGTATCTCTGGGCCCACTCGGTAATGCACATCACTATAAGCCTTGCAAGCATTGCAACTAATGAGTTAGTTGCGGCATGATGTATTACGAAACGAGTAAAGAGACTTGCCGGCAACGAGATTGAACTAGGTATTCAGATACCGATGATCGAATCTCGGGCAAGTAACATACCGATGACAAAGGGAACAACGTATGTTGTGTCTGACCGATAAAGATCTTCGTAGAATATGTGGGAGCCAATATGAGCATCCAGGTTCCGCTATTGGTTATTGACCGGAGACGTGTCTCTTTCATGTCTACATAGTTCTCGAACCCGTAGGGTCCGCACGCTTAAATTTCGATGACGGTTATATTATGAGTTTATGTGTTTTGATGTACCGAAGAAGTTCGGAGTCCTGGATGAGATCGGGGACATGACAAGGAGTCTCGAAATGGTCGAGACGTAAAGATCGATATATTGGACGACTATATTCGGAGATCGGAAAGGTTCCGAGTGATTCGGGTATTTTCGGGAGTACTGGGGAGTTACGGAATTCGTATTGGGCCTTAATGGGCCATACGGGAAAGGAGAGAAAGGCCTCAAAGGGTGGCTGCACCCCTCCCCATGGGCTGGTCCTAATTGGACTAGGGAGGGGGGGCGCCCCCTTCCTTCCTTCTCCTTTTCCGTTCCCTTTCCTTCCCTCCTACTCCTACTACTTGGAAGGGTTCCTAGTTCTACTAGGAAAGGGGGGAATCCTACTCCTGGTGGGAGTAGGACTCCCCTAGGGCGCGCCATAGAGAGGGCCGGCCCCTCCCCTCCTCCACTCCTTTATATACGTGGCCAGGGGGCACCCCATAGACACAACAATTGATCTCTTGATCTCTTAGCCGTGTGCGGTGCCCCCCTCCACCATAATCCACCTCAGTCATATCGTAGCGGTGCTTAGGCGAAGCCCTGCGTCAGTAGAACATCATCATCGTCACCACGCCGTCGTGCTGACGAAACTCTCCCTCAACACTCGGCTGGATCGGAGTTCGAGGGACATCATCGAGTTGAACGTGTGCAGAACTCGGAGGTGCCGTGCGTTTAGTACTTGATCGGTTGGATCGTGAAGACGTACGACTACATCAATTGCGTTGTGCTAACGCTTCCGCTTTCAGTCTACGAGGGTACATAGACAATACTCTCCTCTCTCGTTGCTATGCATCACCATGATCTTGCGTGTGCGTAGGATTTTTTTTGAAATTACTATGTTACCCAATAGTGGCATCCGAGCCTAGTTTTATGTGTTGATGTAATATGCACGAGTAGAACACAAGTGAGTTGTGGGCGATATAAGTCATACTGCTTACCAGCATGTCACACTTTGGTTCAGCGGTATTGTTGGATGAAGCGGCCCGGACCGACATTACGCGTACGCTTACGCGAGACTGGTTTTACCGCCGTGCTATGCACACAGGTGACTAGCGGGTGTCAGTTTTTCCAACTTCAGTTGAACCAAGTGTGGCTACGCCCGGTCCTTGCGAAGGTTAAAACAGCACCAACTTGACAAACTATCATTGTGGTTTTGATGCGTAGGTAAGAACGGTTCTTGCTCAGCCCGTAGCAGCCACGTAAAACTTGCAACAACAAAGTAGTGGATGTCTAACTTGTTTTTGCAGGGCATGTTGTGACGTGATATGGTCAAGACGTGTTGAGATATAAGTTGTTGTATGAGATGATCATGTTTTGTTGAAGTTATCGGCAACCGGCAAAAGCCTTATGGTTATCTCTCTATTGCATAAGATGCAAGCGCCAAATTATTGCTTTACTTTATCGCTATGCGATAGCAATAGTTGCAAGAGCAATTGTTGGCGAGACAACCATGTGACGACACATTGATATAGATCAAGATGATGGAGATCATGGTGTCATGCCGGTGACGATGGAGATCATGACGATGCTTTAGAGATGGAGATCAAAGGCACAAGATGATGATGGCCATATCATGTCACATATTATGATTGCATGTGATGTTTATCTTTTATACATCTTATTTTGCTTAGTTCAGCGGTAGCTTTATAAGATAATCTCTCACTAAATTATCAAGGTATAAGTGTTCTCCCTGAGTATGCACCGTTGCAAAAGTTCTTTGTGCTGAGACACCACGTGATGATCGGTGTGATAGGCTCTACGTTCAAATACAACGGGTGCAAAACAGTTGCACACGCGGAATACTCAGGTTAAACTTGATGAGCCTAGCATATAACAGATATGGCCTCGGAACACGCAGACCGAAAGGTCGAGCGTGAATCATATAGTAGATATGATCAACATAGTGATGTTCACCATTGAAACTACTCCATCTCACGTGATGATCGGACATGGTTTAGTTGATATGGATCACGTGATCACTTAGAAGATTTGAGGGATGTCTGTCTAAGTGGGAGTTCTTAAGTAATATGATTAATTGAACTTTAATTTATCATGAACTTAGTCCTGGTAGTATTAGCATATCTATGTTGTAGATCAATAGCTCGCGTTTAGCTCCCCTGTTTTATTTTTGATATGTTCCTAGAGAAAATTAAGTTGAAATATGTTAGTAGCAATGATGCGGATTGGATCCGTGATCTGAGGATTATCCTCACTGCTGCACAGAAGAATTATGTCCTTAATGCACCGCTAGATGACAGGCCTATTGCAGGAGCAGATGCAGACATTATCAACGTTTGGCTAGCTCAATATGATGACTACTTGATAGTTTAGTGCACCATGCTTAAACGTCTTAGAATCGGGACTTCAAAGACGTTTTGAACGTCATGGACCATATGAGATGTTCTAGGAGTTGAAGTTAAATATTTCAAGCAAATACCCGAGTTGAGAGATATGAAGTCTCCAACAAGTTCTATAGCTAAAAGATGGAGGAGAATAGCTCAAGCAGTGAGCATATGCTCAGATTGTCTGGGTACTACAATCGCTTGAATCAAGTAGGATTTAATCTTACAGATAAGATAGTGATTGACAGAGTTCTCTAGTCACCATCACCAAGTTACTAGAACTTCGTGATGAACTATAGTATACAAGGGATTACGAAAACGATTCCTGATTCTTCGTGATGTTGAAATCGACGAAGGTAGAAACCAAGAAAGAGCATCAAGTGTTGATGATTGACAAGAACACTAGTTTCAAGAAAAGAGCAAAGGGAAAGAAAGGGAACTTCAAGTAGAATGACAAGCAAGTTGTCACTCCCGTGAAGAAGCCCAAAGCTGTACCAAAGCCTGAAACCGAGTTCTTCTAGTGCAAAGGAAATGATCACTGGAAGCGGAAATTCCCTGAATATTTGGTGGATAAGAAAGATGGCAAAGTGAACAAAGGGTATATTTGATATGTAGGTTATTGATGTGTGCCTTACTAGTGTTTATAGTAGCCCCTGAGTATTTGATACTTGTTCGGTTGCTAAAATTAGCAACTCGAAACAGGAGTTACAGAATGAACATGAACTAGTTAAGGGTGAAGTGACGATGTGTGTTGGAATTGGTTCCAAGATTGACATGATCATCATCGCACACTCCCTGTACTTTCGGGATTAGTGTTGAACCTAAATAAGTGTTATTTGGTGTTTACGTTGAGCATAAATATGATTTGATCATGTTTATTGCAATATAGTTATTCATTTAAGTTAGAGAACAATAGTTGTTCTGTTTACATGAATAGAATCTTCGATGTTCATACACACCAACAAAAATGGTTTGTTGGATCTCGATCGTAGTGATACACATATTCATAATATTCAAGCCAAAAAGATGCAAAGTTAATGATGATAGTGCAGTTTATTTGTGGCACTGCCGTTTAGGTCATATTGGTGTAAAGCGCATGAAGAAAATCCATGCTGATGGGCATTTGGAATCACTTGATTATGAATCAGTTGATGCTTGCGAACCATGCCTCATGGGCAAGATGACTAAGACTCCGTTCTCTGGAACAATGGAGCGAGCAACAGATTTGTTGGAAATCATACATACTGATGTATGTGGTCCGATGAATATTGAAGCTCACGGAAGGTATCATTATTTTCTGATCTTCATAGATGATTTGAGCAGATATGAGTATATCTACTTGATGAAACAAAAGTCTGAAATATTTGAAAAGTTCATATAATTTCAGAGTGAAGTGGAAAATCATCGTAACAAGAAAATAAAGTTTCTACGATCTGATCGTGGAGGAGAATATTTGAGTTACGAGTTTGGCCTTCAGTTAAAACAATGTGAAATAGTTTCACTACTCACGCCACCTGGAACACCACAGTGTAATGGTGTGTCCGAACGTCATAACCGTACTTTATTAGATATAGTACGATCTATGATGTCTCTTACCGATCTACCACTATCGTTTTGGAGTTATGCATTAGAGACAGCTACATTCATGTTAAATAGGGCACCATCTAAATCCGTGGAGATGACACCGTATGAACTGTGGTTTGGCGAGAAACCTAAGCTGTCGTTTCTTAAAGTTTGGGACTGCGATGCTTATGTCAAAAAGTTTCAACATGATAAGCTCGAACCCAAATCGGAGAAGTAAATCTTCATAGGATACCCAAAAGAAACTGTTGGGTACACCTTCTATCACAGATCCGAAGGCAAGTTATTCATTGCTGAGAATGGATCCTTTATAGAGAAGGAGTATCTCTCGAAAGAAGTGAGTGGGAGGAAAGTAGAACTTGATGAGGTAACTGTACCTGCTCCCTTATTGGAAAGTAGTTCATCACAGAAATCTGTTCCTGTGACTACTACACCAATTAGTGAGGAAGCTAATGATGATGATCATGTAACTTCAGATCAAGTTACTATCGAACCTCGTAGGTAAACCAGAGTGAGATCCGCACCAGAGTGGTACGGTAATCCTATTCTGGAGGTCATGTTACTTGACCATGACGAGCCTACGAACTATGAGGAAGCGATGATGAGCCCAGATTCCGCGAAATGGCTTGAGGCCATGAAATCTGAGATGAGATCCATGTATGAGAATAGCCCATTGATCGGCGAGCCATTGAGATTAAATGGATCTTCAAGAGGAAGACAGACGCTGATAGTACTGTTACTATCTAGAAAGCTAGAATTGTCGCAAAAAGGTTTTCGACAAGTTCAAGGTGTTGACTACGATGAGAGTTTCTCACTCGTATCTATGCTTAAGTCTGTCCGAATCATGTTAGCAATTGCCGCATTTTATGAAATCTGGCAAATGGATAAACAAAACTACATTCCTTAATGGATTTATTAAAGAAGAGTTGTATATGATGCAACCAGAAGGTTTTGTCAATCCTAAAGGTACTAACAAAATATGCAAGCTCCAGCGATCCATCTATGGACTGGTGCAAGCATCTCGGAGTTGGAATATACGCTTTGATAAGTTGATCAAAGCATATAGTTTTATACAGACTTGCGGTGAAGCCTGTATTTACAAGAAAGTGAGTGGGAGCACTACAACATTTCTGATAAGTATAGGTATGACATATTGTTGATTGGAAATGATGTAGAATTAGTCTGCAAAGCATAAAGGAATGTTTGAAAGGAGTTTTTCAAAGAAAGACCTCGGTGAAGCTGCTTACATATTGAGCATCAAGATCTATAGAGATAGATCAAGACGCTTGATAAGTTTTTCAATGAGTACATACCTTGACAAGATTTTGAAGTAGTTCAAAATGAAACAGTCAAAGAAGGAGTTCTTGCCTGTGTTACAAGGTGTGAAGTTGAGTAAGACTCAAAAACCTGACCACGGCAGAAGATAGAGAGAGAATGAAAGTCATTCCCTATGCCTCAGCCATAGGTTCTATAAAGTATGCCATGCTATGTACCAGACCTATTGTATACCCTGCCATGAGTTTGGCAAAGGAGTACAATAGTGATCTAGGAGTAGATCACTGGACATTGGTCAAAATTATCCTTAGTGGAATAAGGATATGTTTCTCGATTATGGAAGTGACAAAAGGTTCGTCGTAAAGGGTTACGTCGGTGCAAATTTTGACACTGATCCAGATGACTTTAAACTCAATCTGGGTACATATTGAAAGTGGGAGCAATTAGCTAGAGTAGCTCTGCGCAGAGCATTGTTGACATAGAAATTTGCAAAATACTTACGGATCTGAATGTGGCAGACTCGTTGACTAAACTTCTCTCACAAGCAAAACATGATCACACCTCAGTACTCTTTGGGTGTTAATCACATAGCGATGTGAACTAGATTATTGACTCTAGTAAACCCTTTGGGTGTTGGTCACTTGTCGATGTGAACTATTGGTGTTAATCACATGGTGATGTGAACTATTGGTATTAAATCACATGGCGATGTGAACTAGATTATTGACTCTAGTGCAAGTGGGAGACTGAAGGAAATATGCCCTAGAGGCAATAATAAAGTTATTATTTATTTCCTTATATCATGATAAATGTTTATTATTCAAGCTAGAATTGTATTAACCGGAAACATAATACATGTGTGAATACATAGACAAACAGAGTGTCACTAGTATGCCTCTACTTGACTAGCTCGTTAATCAAAGATGGTTATGTTTCCTAACTATAGACATGCGTTGTCATTTGATTAACGGGATCACATCATTAGGAGAATGATGTGATTGACTTGACCCATTCCATTAGCATATCACTTGATCGTTTAGTTTGTTGCTATTGCTTTCTTCATGACTTATACATGTTCCTATGACTATGAGATTATGCAACTCCCGTTTACCAGAGAAACACTTTGTGTGCTACCAAACGTCACAATGTAACTGGGTGATTATAAAGGTGCTCTACAGGTGTCTCCAAAGGTACTTGTTGGGTTGGTGTATTTCGATATTAGGATTTGTCACTCCGATTATCGGAGAGGTATCTCTCGGCCCACTCGGTAATGCACATCACTATAAGCCTTGCAAGCATTGCAACTAATGAGTTAGTTGCGGGATGATCTATTACGGAACGAGTAAAGAGACTTGCCAGTAACGAGATTGAACTAGGTATTGAGATACCGACGATCGAATCTCGGGCAAGTAACATACCGATGACAAAGGGAACAACGTATGTTGTTATGCGGTCTGACCGATAAAGATCTTCGTAGAATATGTGGGAGCCAATATGAGCATCCAGGTTCCGCTATTGGTTATTGGCCGGAGACGTGTCTCGGTCATGTCTACATAGTTCTCGAACCCGTAGGGTCCGCACGCTTAAAGTTCGATGACGGTTATATTATGAGTTTATGTGTTTTGATGTACCGAAGGAGTTTGGAGTCCCATATGAGATTGGGGACATGACGAGGAGTCTCGAAATGGTCTAGACGTAAAGATCGATATATTGGACGACTATATTCAGACATCGGAAAGGTTCCGAGTGATTCGGGTATTTTCGGGAGTACCGGGGAGTTACGGGAATTCGTATTGGGCCTTAATGGGCCATACGGGAAAGGAGAGGAAGGCCTCAAAGGGTGGCCGCACCCCTCCCCATGGGCTGGTCCGAATTGGACTAGGGAGGGGGGCGCCCCCTTCCTTCCTTCTCCTTTTCCCTTCCCTTTCCTTCCCTCCTACTCCTACTACTTGGAAGGGTTCCTAGTTCTACTAGGAAAGGGGGGAATCCTACTCCCGATGGGAGTAGGACTCCCCTAGGGCGAGCCATAGAGAGGGCCGGCCCCTCCCCTCCTCCACTCCTTTATATACGTGGCCAGGGGGCACCCCATAGACACAACAATTGATCTCTTGATCTCTTAGCCGTGTGCGGTGCCCCCCTCCACCATAATCCACCTTGGTCATATAGTAGTGGTGCTTAGGCGAAGCCCTGCGTCGGTAGAACATCATCATCGTCACCATGCCGTCATGCTGACGAAACTCTCCCTCAACACTCGGCTGGATCGGAGTTCGAGGGATGTCATCGAGTTGAATGTGTGCAGAACTCGAAGGTGCCGTGCGTTCGGTACTTGATACTAGGAAAAATCCTACTAATGGCGCACCTAATTTGGCCATTAATGGCGCATTAGTGGTGCGCCATTAGTGCCACTCCATTAGTATCTGGTATACTAATGGCGCACCTCAGATGCGCCATTAGTATATACAACAGTGCGCCATTAGTATGCCTCCCAGGGGGCCATGTATACCCAGGTGCTTTGGCATACTAATGGCGCACAACAACAAGATGCGCCATTAGTAACTTCGGCATACTAATGGTGCACTGTTTAATGATGCGCCATTAGTATCCTTTGGCATATTAATGGCGCACTGTGATGTGATGCGCCATTAGTATGAATATTAGGTTTTTTTATTTTTTTTATTTTCTGTTTTTTGCACAGGTTACAAAATGTATAATTGGACAAAATATAGACAACACACATCAACAACAGATTCATCGAATACAATAGAAGATTAGTCTCTGAATACAACTCGTCATATTAGTCTCCGAATACAATTCATCATATTAGTCTCCGAATTGAAAAGACCGAACAAAGATAGAACATTATATTACAAGTCTCGAGACCGCGAGTAGCGAGTTTGTCTTCACATTACAAGTCGATATCGATCATCTAAACTACCATCACATAGAAGAGAGCTGCGGTCATCACGATGAGCATCATCACGATGAAACTCGTCTTCATCCGGTTCCTCCAGCGCTCCCTCCCCTCTCCCGCTAGATAGCGGGCGTATCTAGATTCGGCCTCGGCCCTAGTGGTGTACCCTTTGTAACTGTTACCGCTGAATCGGTGAACCTGTCTCCGACACTCCTCCCAGTCGTCGTAGACTCCGGGAACCTTACCCTTATACACGACATACGATGGCATCGCTATGCAGTAGCCAAACGAAACGTTAGTACCAATTCACAGACAATACATAAGCAATATATAAGTATGCAACAGAACGATCGGAAGAGAAAAGCAAGACATTAATAGCATCGATTACATCTAAGTTGAACGACTCTTGAAACCAAAGAGACATACTACAAGTTCATTAAAGTTTAATTACAACATGAGCCAATCGATGTTTCAGAACTAGACACAGCATCACTGCTTTCGACTCGACTCAAGGGACCGGAGCGGGGATGAAGCCGCCGTCTATTGTGGGAGTCATGAAATAACGGTCGTTGTCAGCCTGCATTTGTAGCATTGTGTCGATGTCACTGTTGGACTGTTGGTTTTTGAGGTAGAACTGCCCCGAGGTACGAAGGACATCTTGATAGATGATTTCCGCAAACTCCGACTGGATGCGAAAGAATTCTTGTCTGATGTCCGCGTCCTGGATTGCCGACACGCTCGCGGCCCAATCTTTGAGTTTACTCGGTAGCAGAAGTTGATGATGGTCCCGTACGATCGCCCGCATGTGATGGATGGCGTAGTAGGCACCCTTCTGACCGTCAGGCGGCTGCTTGACGCAGCAGAACGTCGTATTGTGGGAGAACACGTGCTTGCCGTACTTACGAATAGGCCTGGTGAAGGTGCCTCCAGATTTGGCGTAGCCGGGGAGAACATCATCAAGAACCTTCTTGACATTTGTGTAGTCTACGTTCGAATGACGGTCCAGGTCGAAATACGTGGCCATGGAATATTTGGGGCTTAGGAGGATGAGCGTGCAATGTGTGTCACTGCAGAAAACACGGAATGTTAAAAGAAAAACGATTGAAATCTAAGAATTCATATGTTACGGGGCGGTTGAGGGGAGGACTTACTCGGGAAAGTAAGGCACGAGGAAGTTATCCTTATCTTGGTTTGCCAGAATGACGCCTTCGAGGTAAGAAATCGCGACTTGCCGGTCCCCAGCGCTGCCCAAGATCTTGGCACGCATGTAGAAGGGGTCGACTATCACGATGTCCGGGGTCTTGTCGCGAATGATCCGCATCTCCATACTCAGCGAAAATAGCCGAACGAAGGTGTAGTGCAGCGGATGAAGGTTCAACATAGAGTGGATGTCATCAAACCGCAGGACGATCGTACCCCCGATGGAGTTATCCACAAAGCCCTTGCCCTCTGGCACCTTGGCCGCGAAAACCGGGTATGCCACATCCTTCTCTCTGAGACGCCGCTTCTCCAAAGAAAGAACATTGTCATGTAGACTCCGCATAGCACCAGTTGCAGCATCGAGCATATTTCTCAGTAGCATCGGCCTACCCGCCACATGCAGCCTCCTCATTAAATCCTCAGGTGAAGGTGGCCCGTCCTGAGCACGGATCGTACTCGGTGCCGGCTGGCCCGCACCCTTATTAGTCTTTCTTTTGCGTGCCTTCTTCTTCTCCTGTAATGGGACCGAGTTCTGCTCACAGACCGCCTTCTTGAGTGTGTTGGGGGTGATAATATTTCGCACCTCGCCTATCTGAGGCTCGGTGAAGTCGGCAGCTGGAGGCGTCTCCTGAGAGCTGAACTGCAGACGACGCCTGTTGCAACTTGGCTTCTCCGCGGTACCAGCTAGATCGCGCACGTCTTTTGTTGGGTTGGGTTCTTCAGAAGGAGGCCCCATGAAGTCGCCACCGTACCCATGATCGGCAAAGTACTGATCGACGTTGCCAAATGTATCGTCGTCGTCGTCGTTCTGATCCTGTGCCATATGCATGTTTGGATCCAGTGGCATAGGGATGTCCGGCACCGTTGCGGCGGTCTTGCCATGGGGCCGACTTGGCGCCGGCACGACTGGCGGTGTTGTCTTTGGGGTGGTGTCCCCTGCCCCCAAACGAATCTGGCTCTTCGGCCAAAGCAGGGGCCAGCTCAGGCAGGCGCTGAGGGTCATCACGTCATCATCGTCGGCCCCGACGGGTCGAATAGGAGGTAACAACTCGTCGCAGCCTGGCAGCACCCGAACCAGTTGAACCCTAAACAAGTTGGGTGGCATCAGGGTACCGTGGAACAAGGGGTTGCCCGGTTGAACGATTTTTCCCTTGGCGACATCGACCAACTCGTTGTTCACGAAGTGCAGGAGAGTGCATGGAACGTCGGCGGTGCCCGGCGAAAACATGTAGGGCATCAGGGATGCCCAGTCAAAGGCAAGGAGATGAAGTCCTCGGCCAAGAGAGGCTTAATTAGTTATCGTGATGATGGCGTCGAGCTCGGCTAATGTCGAGGCACCGCCAACGGCGGGCGTGCAGTTGACGGAGGGGCCGCTTGCTGCAGAGGTGCCGGCCGGCGTACACCCGGGTGCATTAAGCTCCCGTGCCGGCGTCGGAGACACCAATGCCGCCTCCGCCGGAGACACCAATGGCCCCGCCATCGCATTCTGCGAGATGCTGGCCATGAAGCTAGGAATCAGGGGCGGCCCCTGTTGGCCGCCCGCAATTCACGCACTAATCCCCTGGATCAAGGTAGGCACAATGGCGGTGATCGTCCTTCCGAGTTGTTGTTCCACTTGCTCTTGGACAATCTCCGGAATCCGCGCCACCTATGCCCTGAGTTCTTGAACCTCGCGCGCCTGGCTTTTCGAGCTGGTCTTTTTCTCCTTTCGCCCACCAGTGTTATAGTATGACGACCATTTTGTCGACAAGCCTTTGCCGGCCACACGACCATCTGACGTCGGCTTACTGAGCTTATCCTTGTTCTTCATTACATTCAACGCCCTATTTAGAGTGGTGTCCCAAGGGTTGCTCTTAGTCGACCCCGCGCTACTGCTTTCAGTCGCCTGCGGAAGGAATGTGAACCATTTAGAAATTTGGCTTCATTAATTAGAATGCAACCATATGGAGCTAATTACGCGGGGGTGTATTCCTTACCAGAACAAGCTCAAGCGCCCTGGTCTTCGGATCCGTGGTAAGCTCCTTTGTTTTCGGGTCCTTCTTGTACCGGGCCCTGACAAAGTTCCTGGTCTGCTTGTCACCGTATTTATCGAAGAGGGGCGGTAGGCCTTGCTCGGCACGGTCCGCCTCCTCCTTGTCCCATATAGGCTCCGCCACTCTGTAACCGCCGGGACCGAGTGTGTGTTCCCCTAAGTTCAGCTCCCGCATTTCTTTCCCCCACTTACTTGATTTGGAGTTTGCGGTGCTCGAGCAATTGATCTTGAAGTCGTTGTAGTCATCTTCGGTGATCAAAGGATTTTTCTCCTTGATCTTCTCATAACTCTCACCTTTCTCGATCATTCTCTTCACATTGCTTTTCCAAGTAGACAGGGCCTTGCTCATCTTCGTGAGGGCAGCATTGTTCACTTTATTCCCTTTGAGGCTTGTGTTTTCAAATTCAGCGGGGAACTTGTATCGTTCGTGCAGCTTCGTGAAGAGGAGGTTGCGCAAATTCCCTCGGTCGGGATGCCTCGGGTTCTCGGTGTTGATCGAGACGGTGCTCCGGAGAATGCACCCGAGCTGAAGCGAGTACCCCTTGACTATTCGTTCGGGCGCCATTGGATTCCCGTCGGAGTCCACTTCAGTAACTTCCTCCTTGAGGGTGCGGAGCACGGTCGGGCGCCGGTCCTTCCGTTGCCTCTTCGGTTGGCTGCCATCTGTGCTTGGGCCGCCATCATCAGTGGTGGCATCCTCGGCGGCACCATCAGTGATGGCATCAGTGGGGTCATCCTCGGCGGTACCATCAGTGGTCTCAGGATCTGTGGGGAAGGCGGCGTCCTCATACAAGTGAGGTTGTTCCTCCATCTCCTGGGACAGCTTCCAGAATGCCTTGCCGCCCGAACCCCCGGCCTCATCGTTGTTGGCCATGTTTCTCTCTAAATAGGAACAAAGTTTGGTTAAAAAGTTGGTTATTGTCAAGGAACAAGATCATGGTCTCATCATTTAGGGTTTGTCGACACCGAGGCATCCTAAAAGCTAAGCTTTTATCATTGAGGGTTTTTCGACGCCGAGGCACCCTAAAAGCCTAAGCTTTCATCATTTCGGTTTTTATCGACACCGAGGCACCCTAAAAGCCATGCATTAGTCACAAGTACGCTGGGGCACTTGATCCTACTTAATTAACTACTAAGATACCCTGGCCCATGCATTAGTCACAAGTACCCCATATGTCCTATTTTTAGCAAAGTCATGCTAAAATTCACGGAAAATTTCAGCATGACCTTTGCTGAAAATAGGACATATGGAGTACCTGAATTTGCCGGAACGGAAGTTAATCGACATTCCGGCAAACTCAAGGGCCTCTCGGGTGGACAAGGCAAAAAAGGCCTCCATCACAACATGGAAAATACATTGGCATGTGAAGAGGTGAAACAATATATGCATCTCCAAGCAGTATCATTCAACATTTTGGACAAACCACTACAAGCAACATGAGACACTGAAAACAATTGCTACCAATGAATCTACACTTCTATAAGAAAATAAATCAGAAACTTAGTCTGTCATCATTAGGCAGCCACCATTAGTTATTCCATTATGTTAAAGCAGAAATAGAAAAATAGACTGAAAACACTAAAATCAGAAACAAATCCAACTGTACAGGCCAATGCATATAGGAAAAGTGAGGGGTTGAACTTCATTTTTTTTCAGGTTTTCTTGGGTGTATGAGGTCTGCTCTAATTTGTTTTGAAAAGTGAACCTGCTGTACTGGCCAATGCATATAGGAAAAGTGAACCTGCTGTACAGGCCAATGCATATAGGAAAATTAAGTCATGGAGAGTTGTTCATGATGTTCCTTGCCTTTTTTTGTCGAACAAACTTGATGCTTAAATTTTGGGTCTGAACATCAAGGATTACTTTGTACTAGTTTACAGAGACGGGGCAGAACAGTTACTTGTTGTATATATATTGCAATGTTTCTCCAATTTATCAGCTCTCAGTCATAGTAGTACAATATACTTGGTGTATTTATGGGTCCACTTAGCATGAAGGAGCTTGATCAAATTGAGAATCAAACAGAAATATCGTCAAGCATATCAGGTCAAAGAAGGCAAAAAACTTGTTACATAAGGTAAGGTTCAACAGCTTCAGAACTTTTTCTGTGATACAAATACTGCTTCAGTTTAAGAACATGTTTTAGTTTTGAATTCTCCTAGTGAAAACCTACTTCAGAGCATCTAAATGGTGATGTATCCACTGTAGTTAGGATTTAGCTCAACTTTTAAGAAAAAAAAGTCTATAGAGTTAGGTTCACTATATATGACAGTGTTGTTAGTGGTTCTGCCTTGCTTATGTCAAAGCCGCATATTTTTGGAGAATAAGGTATTCCTTGATGAGCTATTTGACCTCACAAATAAGGTACTGATGGATCAGGAACTTCGTACAATCCTCACCCTAGATAGTATGCTCCTTCTGTTACTATTGTTTATTTAATGGCTAACAAAATGAGCTGCAAGAGCAAGAATTGCAGGATCAAAATGACCTCAGAAATCCTCCTACCGGCAGGAAGATCCAGCTTGCGAGGGGGAGAGGGGGAGAGGAGGAGGGGGAGCTCATGGGGGCGGTGGTGTGGACGGGGCGATGAGGTTCGGGTGGTGGTGGTGCGACGAGGTCCAGGAGGCGACGAGGTCCGGGTGGTGGTGGTGCTCCGGCGACGATGGTGTGGACGGGGCGGCGTCCGGGCCACCGGCGACGAGGGCGGCGGGGCGATGGCGTCCAACGAGGTGGGGCGACGGGGAGAGCGGCGCCGAGGAGACGAGGAAGACGGGGCGGCGGCGTCGGGAGAGGAGAGGGCGGCGTCGCGGCGTCGGGGCGTCGCGGCGGAGACGAGGACGACGGGGCGGCGTCGCGGCGTGGGGGCGGCGTCGAGGCGGCAGGGCAGCGGCGTCGGGAGAGGAGAGGGGAAGGGGATCGAGGGCGAGGGCGAGGGAGAGAGAGGGGATAGGTTTGGGCCGGGGAGGAAATATGGATGGGGGCGGCACAATACTAATGGTGCACCACCCCTCGGTGCGCCATAAGTACATCCATACTAATGGCGCACCTCACCCTGGTGCGCCATTAGTATTTTTTTTTGATTTCTGCTCGAGCCAACAGGTTATCTTCCACCTGACCTGATCCACACCAAGTTCCCTCTACTAGCTCGACTGGTCAGCAGCCAGTTCTCACACCAGGAGGTCCTGGGTTCGATTCCCAGGCTCCACAATTTTTTTATGCATTTAAAATGTTGTTTGATACTTATTTGTGTTTAAATATGTTCAGATCCACACCAAGTTCCCTCTACTAGCTCGACTGGTCAGCAGCCAGTTCTCACACTAGGAGGTCCTGGGTTCGATTCCCAGGCTCCACAATTTTTTATGCATTTAAAATGTTGTTTGATACTTATTTGTGTTTAAATATGTTCAAACTTGTTTAAATCATAACAGTAATATTTTTTATAAGACAGTAATAATTTTTTAAAAAATATCATCAAACAGTAATGCCGGTGGAGCGGGGGAGGGTGCGCGGGGTGCGGGGGGTCGGCGGCGGCGGTTGAGTAGGGGAGGGGTGCGGGGGGTCGGCGGCGGCAGTTGAGTAGGGGAATCGAGGGTGCGGGGGGTCGGTGGCGGCGGCCGGTGGACCAGGGGGTGCTTGGCGGCGAGGGGGACCGGATCTGGCGAGGTGGGATAGCGATCGAGATGGAGGGGGATCGAGATCGAGTGTCCATGAAATTTAAAAATATTCATGATAGTTCAAAAAGTGCCCATGAAATACAATCGAGAAATGAAGGCTACAATTTAAATACAATCGATCTTAGCTAGCTATCTGTTCACAATCTTCTTGCCCTTCTTTTTCGCAAATGGAGTTCTTCTATGGAACGGACGTCCTTTAGGTAGGGTGGTCCTGCTTCTTCTTGTGGTGTATGCTGCTACTTCATCATCGTCGTCATGTTCGATCCTCGGGTCGCCGTACTTGTCGAAGTCTTGCTCTTTGGCTACTCCATCCATTCCGATGATCTTCCTTTTGCCTCTCCTCATGACAACACGACTGGGCTTTGACGGGTCGGTAATGAAGAAGCATTGGTCCACTTGGGAAGCCAGTACCCATGGCTCATTTTTCGCGGTGACGTTTGCGCCCGCGGTCTTGGATTTGGCTTCGGGTATAACCATGGTGGTGAAATACCGGTCTTCTTTTAGGACGCTCTTGGCCCATCTGACACGGAATATCGGGACCTTCTCTCCAGCGTAGCTCAGCTCCCAGATGTCCTCGATCCTTCCGTAGTATCTGTCCTTGTCGTTACCGGTGTAGGATTCCATCGTTACCCCGAAGTTCTGATAACCATCGCTCTTCATGTCCTAGATAATTCATGCAGTAGGAGATGCACTCTTCGGTCAGAAAGCCCCAGGCTATGCTTCCCTCTGGACGTGACATGTTGCGAACGTATCCTTTGATGACACCATTCATCCTTTCGAACGGCATCATGCTGTGCAGGAACGTCGGCCCGAGTTGGATGATATCGTCCACGATATGGACCAGCAGATGCACCATAACGTCGAAGAATGCGGGCGGGAAGTACATCTCAAGCTCGCATAGTATCACCACGATCTCTTCCTGTAGCCTTCTGAGTTGCCTCACGCCAACAGACTTCCGAGAGATGACATCGAAAAAGTTGCATAGGCCAAATAGCGTTTCACGGACGTGCGCGTCCATGATCCCACGGATTGCAACTGGAAGTATCTGCGTCATCAGCACGTGACAGTCGTGAGACTTCATCCCGCTGAACTTCAGCTTCGCTGGGTCTAGGTATCTGCTTATCTTCCCCGCGTAACCGTAAGGAAGTTTTACTCCTAGGAGGCAGGTGAAAAACTGCTCGATCTCCTCCTGATTTAGAGTGAAGCACGCGGGAGGGTAGTCATTTCCGGTCTTCTTGGCCTTTTTGCCTTTGCGACGACTTTCCGTATCCTGCTTCACCTCATCATCATCATCATCATCATCATATATAGCATGAAGCTCCTGCCTGATGCCCATTGATTTCAAGTCTGCCCTTGCTTTCGGCCCATCTTTGGTCCTCTCTGGCATGTTGAGCAGGGTACCAAGCAGACTCTCGCACACGTTCTTCGTGATATGCATTACATCAAGGCTGTGAGGCACACGGTGGATCTTCCAGTACGGCAAGTCCCAGAAAACAGACCTCGTTTTCCATACCTTCAGCAGCGGCTCTGGCGCCTTTCGCTTCTTTCCCGGCTCTGGCGCCTTTTGCTTCTTTCCTGGCAGTGGGCAGTCTTTCCAATTTTTCAACAGCTCGTTTATTTCCTCGCCGCTCCTCGTACGCGGGCGTCCTCGGGGTTCGGTTTCACCATCGAACAGATCCTTGCGTTTTCTCCACGGGTCATCATCGCGAAGCCACCTTCGATGTCCCATGAACAGGGTTTTCGAAGACCCAGGATCTCTATCTAGCTGGCGATACGTTGTGTCATCCATGCACCTGACGCATCCAGAAAATCCGTGGACCACCTGCCCCGCGACATATCCATAGCCGAGATAGTCGTGCACCGTCGTGAGCAGCGCGGCTCTCATAGGGAAATATTCTTTCTCTGCGGCATCCCACGTATTGGCTGGCATTTTCCACAGCGTGTCAAGCTCCTCTTTCAGCTACCCCAGATACAGATTGATGTCGTTCCCTGGTTGTTTTGATCCTTCAATTAGCATACTCATGTGAATGTACTTCCTCTTCATGCACAACCAGGGGGGAAGGTTGTACATCCACACAAACACAGGCCAGGTGCTATGTGTGCTTCTCTGGCTGCCAAACAGATTGACTCCATCGGTGCTCGTGCCCAGCACGATGTTCCTTGGATTGTTCCCAAATTCTGGTTCTTCGAAGTTCAACTCTTGCCACTGGCTCGCATCCTTAGGGTGACTCAGCATCTTGTCTTTTTTATCTATCTCCGGATCATTTGCGTCATCTTCTCGCTTCTTCTCCTCCCTATCCGCGTGCCAACGCAGGAGCTTTGCTACCTTAGGGTCCGCGAAATACTGCTGCAGACAAGGAGTGATCAGAAAGTACCACACCACTTTTCGAGGAGCTTTCTTCCTCTTCTTGTATCGAGTGACGCCGCACACCGGACATATGGTAGACTCCGCGTGCTCGTCCCGATAAATGATGCAATTGTTCATGCACACATGGTATTTCACGTGCGGTAAATCCAGAGGACACACGATTTTCTTCGCGTCCTCCAAACTGGTCGGGCACTTGTTCCCCTTGGGAAGACGTTCGTGCCAGAATGACATGTTCTCGTCGAAGTATGCGTCGGTCATTTTGTGTTTTACCTTCATCTCTAGAGCCATGAGCGTTACTTTCAGGCGGGTATCCTCGGGCCTGCATCCTTCATACAATGGAGTAACCGCGTCTAACTCAAGTTGATCCATCTTGGCTTTCTCTCGGGCGGCAGCTCTTGCGTTATCCGTCTGCTTGAGAAGCAGCTCTTGAATATGAGGGTCCTGCACCCAGCCCATCGATGTTCCAGCATCGTCTGCTCCGCCGACATCATCATCTTCATGATCATGCCCGTCGTCTGCTCCGGCATCTTCCTCATCATCATGTCCTGCATCTTCTACATGATGACTGTGTACAGCATCACCGTCGTGATCATCTCCTGGGGATTCTTCGTCTTCTCGCCCGCCCGAGCCGCGGTGGTTGTCTTGCTGCCCTTCCTTATTTCTTGCCCGGCCCCCATGGACGACTTCGTAGTCATCTTCATCACCTTGCCACCGATAGCCATCCATGAAACCACGCAAGAGCAGGTGGTCCCGCACCTGCCCGGATTCCAGGTCCGCAATAAGGCTCTTCAGCTTGCATCTTCGACATGGACATCTTATCTCTGTCTCGTTCTTTTGAAGCATCTCGGCCTTCGCGGACCTCAAAAACCTATTCACGATGCCTTCGGTCATCGTGCGGACCATGGTCGCCTGCGGGGTAGAGCAAAACGATATTTTAGAACCAAGAAAAAATTTGGCATGACTTTCCCTAAAAATAGGACCAAAAAGAATGCTTAATGCCAAAATTCTCGCCGAAACGGAAATGAATCAACATTCCGGCAAAATATTGGCAACTATCGCATTTCAAATACCGGTACACCTCCAAATACAAACACATATGCAACACCACAAACATATGCAACACCACGAACATACATAGATCTAGCTAGGCCATAAAAAGTGCATGTGCACATTGTTGTAGGGAGAACAACATAAATATAGCTTCCCCCCTTACTTACCTATCAAAACAAGGTAATTTAACCACTTAAATTGAATGAATCTATGGTGGAAATGAGGTGAAAAAGAGGAGGCACCCGAGACAAGGAGGAGGTGGAGAGAATGAAGTGGGGAGAAAGTGAGTGTGGGTAGGAAAGGCTGTCCAAAATATCTTGTTGCTGCCCACTTACTAATGGCGCACCAACTCTAAATGCGCCATTAGTAATCCAGGTTACTAATGGCGCACCTTCTGGTGGTGCGCCATTAGTAGTTTTGCAAAAAAAACATACTAATGGCGCACTGTCCCACAGTGTGCCATTACTAGTTTAAACTAGTAATGGCGCATGGTGGAACAGTGCGCCATTAGTAGTTTTGCAAAAAAAAGGAATAAAAAATATAATAAAAAAAACAACATTAGTGGCGCACTTTCCGATAGGTGCGCCATTACTAGTTACAACTAGTAATGACGCATTGTGTCTGGATGCGCCATTAGTATGTTTGGACAGGCGCACTAGTTCAAAAAAAATTTGATACTAATGGCGCACCCTGGGCCTGGTGCGCCATTAGTAGTTTCAACTCTAAAGGCGTATCAGAAGGTGGTGCGCCATTAGCGCACCGCTTGTCTGGTGCACCATTAGTGTCAATCCCATCTATAGCCCTTTTTCTAGTAGTGATCGGTTGGATCATGAAGACATACGACTACATCAACCGCATTGTGCTAACGCTTCCGCTTTCGGTCTATGATGATACGTAGACAATACTCTCCTCTCTCGTTGCTATGCATCACCATGATCTTGCGTGTGCGTAGGAATTTTTTTGAAATTACTACGTTACCCAACAGCCGGATAGATCAAATTAGTGGGGCCGAATTTGACTTTTGGTTTGGGACATATGTGGATATGAGAAAGTGGTTGAGGGCTTTTGGAGCATATCACTAAGCATTTTGAGCAAGCAAGCCATAAAGCAACACCTCATCCCCTTTTAATAGAATTGGCTTTTCCTATGGACTCAATGTGATCTTAGATCCCTAAAATGAAAATGTAGACTCTTGAGATTGAGCCAATGTGTGTCCTTAGCATTTTGTGGGGTCCACGTCTCTAGTCCATGCCATGCCAATCATTGAACTTTCTGACATGATTATCTTGAAAAAGTATTAGTTCAATGAGCTATATGTTGTTAAGAGTTACCAAAACCACCCATGGATTAGTTGCATTTTCAAAGGAATGTAGGGGTAGGAAGGGAATTTGCATGTGACTATTTTTCTTGGACTATAAGACTTATACTTAGGTCATAAAATGCTTTTGAAATTATTTTACATGTTTGAATTCAAATTTATTCTCTAATTGAACCAAATGTATTTAAATTAGGGATATGAGAAAATGGAGGGATAAAATTATGATAATCATATGGGAGGTTAGGAATGTGATAAGAACAACATGTGGAAGACTTTGGAGCAATTAGAGAAGTTTGATTTTTAAAGGATTCAAATCCTTTACAATATGGATTTGAATTGAAACCAAGGTTTAAAATAGTTTCTGGCCTTGAAAACTAAAACTAAAATGGCTGATATTTTTAAAATGTCACATATTATTTAATGGAGGAAAAACATTGATGATGGCATGATATGCAAAATTAACAATGAATTAGAAAGAACAATTGCAAATAAGGGCTTGTTACATTTGGAATGTTTCACTTTTTCTTGGATGCCAATATTATTTTTAGAAATTACCAGCGATATTTGAAATCTTGGCGGCACCACTATCTACACCTACAAGGGTTTCCCTGCAAGTGCTATTCTCTTCTAGAGACATGGCTATGCCTACCTATTTGATTGTCATTGATCCCTACCTATTTGATTGGCATTGATCCTTATTACTCATATATTCCATATATGACTTGATTTTCCACCTAAAATAGCCCATTTCTACAACAAACAAAATAATCAAGCATATTTGCAATCATGTGCTTTTAATAGTCATTAGTTTTTGTCTCTTCCTTATTTTGCAGAAACCCACGGTGTCCCCCCCCCCCCCCGAATTCCAGGAAGGATGCACATGTGCCACTCAGGGGCTACTGATGACAGGAAGGACATCAAGAGCATCCACTCGAGCGGGGGGGACTCGAGTAGGCGTTGAAGGAAAATTACCAAGAAAGTAGAATGGAACAGAATCATTGCTACTGCGCCCCTCGCTACTAGTGGGCCAAGCCTGGTGGCTCGGCCCATTGGTAGTGCCAGGATCACGTGACCTGATCCTGGCGAGAGATATAAGGTGCACGAAGGAAACCGTGGAGGGGACCCACTCTCTAGATAAAACAATCCACCATCCTCCTGTAAGTCGCAAGGAAAAGAGCTTGCAATCCTACAGATAGTTCTCTTTGGCAATCTTCCTGGCCGTCATGAGTTCCTAAGGAATACAAATACTAGAGGCAGGAGTAGGGTCTTACCTCCTCCCGAAGGGCCCGAACCCACGTAAATCCCTTATTTCTACATCTCATTATCTCAATCCACCGGTCGCACGCCCCTCCGAACAAATGGGTCACCCGTCGATGAAATTCCCGGTACTAAATACCGACATCATGCGCCAAGAGCGGCGGGGAATAAGTGGGAGAACAAGATGGTGTGGCGACCAAAATGTTGGAGAAGTGGTAGGACATCATGGAAAAGAAAGAGATGACAAGCGTCAAACACAATGAACTAAAGGAGGAAAGGAAGGAATAGAGATTTAAAGAGTTCATGGATAGGGGCGATTCCAAGGGGGGCGAGGGAGGGCTCTACCCCCCCCCCCCCCCCCCAACGATCACGTTGCCCCTTAATAGCATATTTTTGTGTGTACGCACATGATTTGTGGTTGTCTCGCACCCCCCTGTGCCCCTCGTAGTGAAAGCCCATGTGTATATTAGCAGGTCAAAGCCCATGTATATGCACGTAGTTTAGTAGGTTAAAGGCCAAAATATTAGGAGAAGAAAAAGAAAAGAAAACAGCGCACCGTGGAAGAGGACACGGGCTCACGCACGTACACGGTAGTTTTCTCTGGTCACTTGTTTCCAAAGTTCCTGCGATTGGAAAATCCTCGCCGACACTGCCGCCTCTGCCTAGTAGGCACACAGACAAGTGCCGTGGCACAGCAGGCACATTCCGGCCGGCCAACAACGACCAAGCAAGGAAAAGGGTTAGTTTATTTTTTAGGATTAGATGAGTTTGTGTCTTGTAATCTCATTATAGAACTACATACAAGGAAAACTAATTTGAAATTTTTTGATTCTCTAATTGTGTTTGTGTAGACATGAAGATGAAAAGAGATGAATCAATTCATAAATTTTTATGCCAATTGGTTCGAGCTGTGAGCCATGTGAACGTGATGCAAACGCAAACGATCTGCAACCTAGCCAAGAGAGCTAACCTAATACTGTTGAAGATGATTATCAACCTGATCATTGTTTTAGCCAGCAAAAAGTGGATTAGGGGAAGCACCATCACAAGGAGCCACCATGGACATAGCCAGCAAAAAGAAGAACAATTTGGTAGTCTTCTTCTAGTGTTTACATCAATGAAAACATGGTTTCAGTGTTGGCCTTCTACACGGTCTTAATGTTTTTTGGCTGGGTCGAAGCTCATTAGTATGTAAGAGCTCAAGTGAGGAACTCGCTCTGAGGGAGTCCTGCATTAGGGGGTCCCCGGGCGTCCGGGCTATGTGACGTGGGCCGGACTAGTGGGCCGTGAAGATACAAGATAGAAGGCTTCCCCCCGTGTTTGGATGGGAGTCTCCTTGGCGTGGAAGACAAGCTTGGCATTCGGATATGAAGATTCCTTTCTCTGTAAACCGACTCTGTACAAACCCTAACCCCCTCCAGTGTCTATATAAACCGGAGGGTTTTAGTCCGTAGAGGCAGTCATAATCATACAGGCTAGACATCTAGGGTTTAGCCATTACAATCTCGTGGTAGATCAACTCTTGTAACCCTTGTACTCATTAAAGTCAATCAAGTAGGAAGTAGGGTATTACCTCCATCAAGAGGGCACGAACCTGGGTAAACATCGTGTTCCCTGCCTCCTGTTACCTTCGATCTTTAGACGCACAGTTCGGGATCCTCTACCCGAGATCTGCCGGTTTTGACACCGACACGTCCCCCTATACCAAATTCTGCAAGCAAGAAAGGCTTGTATCAAGAGGAACAAGCTTGCACTTCATACAATGTGCGAGGAGTCCAAGGTCATATACGTCAAAGCCAACCACTTGGATGCCGATGCAGCAGTGTGGGGTTGCCAAATGCTAAGCGACATCATTGCACGCTATGCAAATGGCAGTGAGCAATGATTCTACGTAGCGGCATCAGTTGCTTTTTTTGCAATGTTGGATCCAAATTATTAACCTTATTTCATTTGTTTATTATGCACAATTTATCTTTAAAAGTAGCTTTTAAATGTTAAACATTGAAGAAATTTGACTTAGCGTAAAAGAAGGAAGATGGGGAAGAAGGGCAGACAAGTAGAATTTATTTGGGTGACAAGATTAGGTGGTTGGCGCCCGCACATTGTTCCACTGTCACGTCCGAACGTATCCATGGACGAATGAGGGTGTTGGTTTGGGTGCTAGCCTTAGAGATGCCCGCGAACTAACATGTGGCTGGATGGTTAGAGGGACTGTGGTATTCCCAGCTCCCCAGGGTTTAAATCCTGGTGCTCGCATTTATTTCTGAATTTATTTCAGAATTTCCAACGATGCACATTCAATGGGAGGAGACGTTCACGTCGACGACGAGGCGCCTACGGTGACTTTGTAAATCTCAAGATGATATGTCGGCTCATTATTTTGGAAGTGCTCATAGGAGTAAGGTGTGCGTGTCTACATTCATAGAGGTGAGTGTATGCGCGTGTATATAAACGCTTGTGTTTGTACTTATGTTAAAAAAAAGCTTAGAGATGCCCTAGTTCCGGCTATTCTCCAAATGAAGAACAGAAAAATAAACTAAGCGAAATTACGGACCCTTTCGAGTGCAACGCTGCTGCTTGCACGTATAAAATTTACAGTTCAGTCGAGGCAAAAAAGAAAGGAAAATTGCAGGACGTAGGCCTGACCGCCAAAAAGGGAAAAGAACAAGAGCTCGCGCATGATCACCGTTGAGAATTTGCATTCGAGCTCACAAGTGTCCTCTCAGCATCTTGGTCCTGTACAGTTGCGGGGCTACGTTCTCCTTCTCCTCCTCCTCCTCCGCAGCCCACGTCGTGCTGCCAGGCCGGTGAGATTACGAACAGGTCCGGCGCCTCGGGCGCCGCTTGCCGGTCCTTGACGTGCACACCCACAGCGTCCATCTTCTCCATCTCGCTGTAATCCATCCCCTGAAGGATCGCCGGGATGCCGCCAGGGCTGTAGTGCACGCCCTTGCGCCCCATCTCCAGATCGAGCCCGCCGCTCATCGGAGAGAGCACGCCGCCACCGCCGCCGCCGTACGCGTCGTCGTCCTCCGACACCCACGACCGGAAACGGTTGAGCGAGGGCGGCATCCGCGTAAAGAAGACCTCGGCGATGTTGGCTAGCGCGCCCCTGTTGTAGGGATTCTCCTTTTTGTCGTACCTGTACCTGAAGTTCTCGTACGTGGTCTGGTTGGTGCTCATGAGGTAGAGGTGGAACACGGTGAGGCCGCCGACGAACCACACCGACACGAAGGTGAAGACGATGAGCACGACGGACAACACCTCGCCGCCCATGGACTTCAGCAGTGAGCCGCCGTACTCCTCCCTCTCGGCGGCGATGTTGAGCCACGACAGGGCGAAGACGTAAAAGCAGAGGAGCGTGGACGTGGAGATGAAGAGGAAGAAGAAGCGGTAGTTCCGCTGCGACAAAAGGACACCAGAATCTATATATCAGCTCGAGTCGTTGGTGGCAAATTAAGAGAGAAGAATTGACGAAAGAATTGATCCAAACAGCAGAAAAAGCAGCAATATCAATTCGAGTGCTAGCGACCAATTTTACTCGAGCATATTCTAGCAAGTACTCAGAGAGGAAGCAGGATCACATATGGAAGCGGCCGGCAAATGATATGATAAAAGTTAATGTTGATGCTGCTTTTCAGGCCGATTCTCTGTCAGGAGCAACAGGAGCTATTGCACGCGACCAACGAGGGACTGTTGTAGCAGCAGCCACTTGGTATCTTCCTCAGGTCTTGACTCGAGCGTTGATGCAGCTGAAACTCTGGCAATTCGTAACGGTTTATATTTAGCCGGCAGGATTGGATGCAACAAAGTTCAAGTTGAATCGGATAGCAGTTTCGTGGTGGACTCAGTGCAGAATTAAGATTATACTGGATACAATATAGCCACTATTCTGGAATGCAGAGAGCTTGCTCTTGACTTTGCAAATGCTGATTACTCCCACTGTTTTCGTGAAGCTAACGAGGCTGCTCATATCTTAGCTAGCCACTCTTTTAGCATTAGATCTTCCTCATTCTGGGAAGCTTACATCCCGAACTTTATTTCTCAAGCTATTGTAAAAGATTTGTCTCTGATATGAGGAATAAAGTCTTGAAGTTTCAAAAAAAAAAGAGAGAAGAATTGATGATGCAGTTACTCCTATATGAATGAGGTGACTGACCAGGCCGATGCACTGGCCGACCCAGGGGCAGTGGTGGTCGAACTTCTGGACGCAGTTGTTGCAGATGGAGCAGTGGGACGTGCGGGGCGGGCGGTACAGCAGGCACGTGTCGCAGTACTTTACCTTGACCACGCACCCGTTGACGACCACGTCCTTGGAGCGGGGCACGCGGAGGTGGGGGCTCGCCGCGTTCACCCACTCGGTCGACGGCGTCGTCATGTCCACCACCTGCTGCTCGTCGCCGCACTCGGGAGGACGCGCGTTCCTCGGCACGATCCCCGGATCCCTGCTCGACGTCAGGAGCAGGAATGCCAAATCCTGCAGGCATGTACAACAGGACAAGAATCAGCACTTTGGCAAAAAAAAATAAAAGGACAAGAATCAGCAGCTGTGGTGTTGCTTCCGGTTTGCTGAATTTTGTGAAGCTCACGTACCGCTAGGCCGAGAAGGACCGTGGCGATGAGGACCGGCAGGCCAAGGACATTCTTCTTCTGATCCGAGGTGCTGGAGTTCATCTTTGTGATGCACTGGCAGCATAGGCCGACCAAGGGGCCTATGATTAGAACTGTGGACAGGAAGAGGGAACCCGCGTCCGGACCGAAGATTAGGCGCCCGCCGCAGAGAAATTTCTGAAATCGTTTTGGTGGGAGTAAAATTGCCGTCCGTCAGTTGAAACTAGTAGGAATCGAATGCTTTTATTATGCATAAGTAGGGAGTCTAATGGCTAACAGCTACGTAACAGAATGTGTCGATAATTTATTATGATCATTTCTTGAGATTTTCCTTTGCACCTTGTCCATATGTCAGCTGCTACAAAAACCTTCTTGTCTTATACAGAGGACCGGTTGAATCAATTTGACCAGAAAATGATGAACACTAGATTTTCTTTTGCTAAAAGATTCAAGCACACAAGAAGCAAATGTGACATCTTAATTTCTAATTTTCAGCAAAAAGTACTGGACAAGAGAGATATAGGAAGATGAAGAGCGGCATGTACGTACATTGCTTCCTCTCCAAACTTGATACAGCCTCCTCCGATTCGGCTCTTCTTCCATCCTGCTTGACTGCTTATTCCTCCAAACGGCCGACCTCTTTGTTCCAAGATCAAGGCCCAGTTGCTCACACCACAGGTGACCGACGACGAGGCCTGCCGCCTGCCGATTAGACGTACAGCTACTGGCCGCTCTTCAGTTTCCTCTCTTCTTTTTCTCGCTCTCCCAGTTCGTTATGGCCAAGGCAATGACCATCTCCTGCTTTTCCCCTTGGTTTTCTCTCTCTAGGCGTGGCGAGGGAGGGCGCCAGTTGTAGCTACGTGCGTATTGTTTTCCCTAGGAAATCGATCAAGGTTGGGCTCAACGACCTTCCTGCCCCAACGTGCCGGCCTGAACGACAGGGTGGATCGGCCGGCAAGTCTAGGCGTGTTGGGTCACCTGTCTGTCGGTGTACTAGGATATTCTAGGACTCATGTTCTATTATTCTCTTCGCCTATGTAATTATCAAATAGTAACACTAAAAGAAGGCAATTATCAAGACCTTCAAAATGGTTCTGTTTAATTGTTTTCTTAGGATTGTATTTAGGTCTATACAAAATTTGACGTGTAATCATATTTGTCCCACACTTTTCCAAAATCAGGGAGTAAATAGCATAAAACTACCACTTTTCGTGCTAGGGTTCCAAAAAACCACCATTTTTTTGTTTGTGACTGATACCTACCACTTTTTTGTCGGCTGTCTCAAAAAACCCAAATCGCCCGTTGCTAGCGTTTTGAACCGTTTTCTGACGGTACGGGCCCGCCAGTCAGGCCAGGTCAGCGCCGCGCGTGACGGCGAGGCCGTTAACGGCCGTTACTCGGATCGACCGGTGCGGTCGGACCGCACCCACTCGCTCACTGCCTTTCTCTCTCTGTCGGCAGCATCTCTCTCTCGCTCCTCCTTTCCCCGTGCTCTCTGTCTCTCCCGACGATGGCGGCGGCGAAGAAGAAGGACGACAGCGAGCCTGGGGCGACAGCCAGCGGCGAGAGCGGTGCTCACTCCGAGGTCAACAAGTGGCTAGGCAGCGCAAGTTTCCCGACCCAGCGCTCGTCTGGGCCACCGACGCAGGAGTTCCAGATCTCGCCGGCGTGGCGCGCGGCCAGGGCAGTGCCAAATCCATCCACGCGGATCCAGAAGGCGGGCACCAGTGGGCCTCCTCACTTGGTGGCGTGGAGTAAGTTATACTCGACTTGTTTTAATTATTTTTCGTAGTTTATTTATGAACTAGGGTTAGGATTTGTTTCTTAGATTGTTAACGAATTAGTTTCTTTGGTATATTATTATGTATACATTGTAAGCAATATATGAATCAGGGTTTAGGTTTGGATGATATGTTGTGCAAGTGAAACTGTTGCATACTTTTTAACTTGAAAATCTGAAGAAATCTGTATGTGTTGTTTATTTCTTTGCATAGTTTGGATGATGAAGTATGGCAATTGAGGCTGCATTTTCAGGGTAGAGACAACATGGAAAGGAAGTTTTCCTTATCAGAAATGAATTACCTGTTATTGTTAGCACTTATTGAACTTGAGGGCTATGGGTTGGATGCCTATCTGTCATATGTTAAGGATGAGGGTAAGGAGCTGGAGGGGATTGAGGTTTTGGATAGTGATGAGAAGGTGGAGGAGATGCTAGATTTGTTTGCTGAGAAGAAAGTATTGAACATAACAGTGAGAGAGGCTACTGACGCAAATCCAGCAGATGCAAACATGGACCACACCTTGCTTGAAGAGCAGATTCCAATGAGTCAAGTTGGTGATCCCATTGTATATAGTGTTTTCCAAGAAGGTGTCCTTTTCCCTGTCTCAAATTCTTCAGAGCCTCCAGTTATGCCTATTGATCCATATTTTAACACACAGCAGAGCTGTAATTTCAACAAGGGAAAAGAGGCAGTGGAAATTGAAGGCATTGAAGCAAAAGATCAAGATGATGATGAGTTGGAAAAATCCTCTTTAGATTTTGAGTTTTGCAGGGGTGATTACAGAGGGAAGAAAATTTCATACAAGTCTTGGGCTAGGGGAGAAGATGAAGGTGGTGAAGGAACAAGTCAGCACTACATGGAAGAGGAAGAGATGGCTGAGCATTATTTTGGGGCTGCTTCTGAACCCTCAGAGTTTTGGCAGGAGCGAAATGGTTCTGAAGAAGATGATGATGAAGAAGCTTCAGATCATGTGAGAACTGTGGCACAGAAGATACCTGTGAGGAAACAAGGCCCAACAAGCAGATCACACAGTGAGCCAGATTACATAAAGTTTGAACATTTCGTGCCAAAAGCTGATGAGTTCTGCTTTCCAGGTGATGAAGGCATTTCTGATGAAGAAGATGATGCACCTAGGTTGCCTTGTGGCAGTAAGAGAAAATTGAAGAAGAAGAAGGAGAGAATATGGTATTATTCCTCTAGGCCTGATGCACATGAACAATTTAGGATTCATTTGTGCTTTCTGAATGTGGTAGAGTTCAGAGAAGCATTGAGAAACTACCATGTTAGGACACTTGGGAACTTTGAGTACCATAGGAATGATCCAAGTAGGATCATAGCCTGGTGCTCAGATAGAAAGCATGGTTGTGAGTTTTATATTACTGCTTCTAAGATTGCCCATGAGTCAACCTTTAGCATCAAGAAGATGAATCTTGATCACACCTGTGGAGCAAGTGGAGAGAACACAAAGGTTACCATGAAGTGGGTTGCAAAGGCTGTTGAGGATACTGTAAGATCCAATCCTGGTGCAGGTGTTGAGACTATATTGAGTTATACAAAAAAGAAATTTGGAGTACATGTTCCAAAAAAATTGGCCTACAGGGCAAGGAGGAAAGCAGTTGATGTTGTGCAAGGGGATCACAAGACACAATACTACAGGTTAAGAGACTATCTGCAGTGTGTTTTGGACACAAACACTGGTAGTAGGTGTGTTGTGACAACAAAGGAATTTGAACTCCATCCAGCACCTACCCCAAGGTCTCATTACATGTTTTACTGTTTGTTTGCTTGTAAGGAGGGGTTCCTAAATGGTTGCAGGCCTTTCATAGGTAAATCTAGTCTGTATAGTGCTTAAATAGGGATTGCATAAAATGTTACTGCTTACTAATGGCTTAAAATGCAGGTCTTGATGGATGCTTCATCAAACTAAGCACTGGACAGCAAATCCTGGCAGCAACAGGGAGGGATGGCAACAACAACATCTTCCCTATTGCATTTGGTGTTGTTGACAAGGAGGAGACAGATAGTTGGACTTGGTTTCTTACACAGTTAAGGACAGTAATTGGTAGTGGCAACAAGTTTGGGCCCTACACAATTATGTCAGACAGGCAAAAGGTACAACTACTTCAGTTTGGTTTCTTGCAGTATGTAATGCTTTCTCTACTTACTTCACTAGTTATTAATACAAAATCAATGAACAGGGTCTGCTCAATGCAATACATGATGCATTTCCTGATTCCCCTCAAAGATTTTGTTTAAGACACATATATGACAACTTCCAATCAGCTGGGTTTAGAGGGGATGAATTGAAAAAACATCTAGACCAGGCTGCATATTCTTTCACTAAGCATGGGCATGATCTGGGCATGGAAGCATTGAAGAAAGAGAGTGAGGAGGCATGGAAGTGGTTGTCCAACATACCAGTCCATACTTGGGCCAGGCATAGAATGGATACTATATGCAAGACATACCTTGTTGTAAACAATCTTAGTGAAGTTTTCAACAGGATGATTTTGGATGTTAGGAACAAGCCCATAAGGACAATGCTTGAAGGAATGAGGACAAAACTCATGATCAAGTTTCAGAAGATTAGGGAGAAGACAGAGACATGTAGGTGGGATATCACACCCACTTACTCTGAGATATTGGAGGAGGCCAAGAAGTGGGCAAAATATTGTGATGCATATATGGCTGGACCAGGCATTTGGCAAGTTACAAGTAGTTCAAAGAAGACCTACTGTGTAAACCTAAACAACTACACTTGTGACTGCAGGAGGTGGGATATGACAACTGTTCCATGTAGTCATGCTATAGGAGCAATGCAGAAGGTCAAGCTACACCCTGAAGATTTTGTCCATGAGTTCTTCAAGAAGCCCCTCTACTGTGAAACCTACAAGCATATTATATACCCTGTTCCAGGACCTGATTGTTGTCCACACACCATGGGGGATGACATATCTCCTCCAGTATTCAAAGAAAAGAAGGGTAAAAAGCAGATAGCTAGGAGGAAAGGACATTTTGAGGTGCCTGCCAAGAAGGATACATTAAGAATTGGGACAGTGACTTGTAGCAATTGCAATATGCAAGGTCATAGGTATACCACATGTGGTGTTCCACTGAAACCCAAACTGCAGATGAGAAAGAATAATCACCAGGTATGCTTATTGATAAAGAAATTTATGTTTCATAGGCTAGGTGGTTTAATTCTAATTTGCTTTGTTAAATGTGCAGGAGAATAGGTCAGACTACACTTCATCTACCAGAGCTACTACAGGTGTGGTTCCACCACCACCACCACCACCATCAGCCCCATCTAGGAAGAGGCATGCAGCAGCCACAGCTACTCCAGGACCAGCAAAGAGGAACAAGGCAGCTGCTTGTGCTACTCCAACACCTGCCACATCAACACCTGCCAAGAAGACCAAAGCAACCAAGAAGGCAAGGGCTCCTAGCACATCTTCACCAGCCAAGAACACAAGGTCATCCATTGCCTCTCGAGCAAAGAAGACCAGAGCATCAACGGCTAGCAGAGGAGGGGGGTACACAAGTTTCAATGCTCCAAGGCAAGCTGCTCACTCTGAGATGGAGATTGGGTCCAAGAGGGTTAGGAAGCCAACTGGAAAGTGGAAGGCATATTTCACTACTAGTGGTAACTATTGAGCTTTCTGAAAAGTTGTCTTGTTTGCACTGTATGAGTGCTGAAACCTAAGTGTTTGCTTGCTGAAACCTATGTATTTGTTTGCTGAAACTTGAGTGTTTGCTTCCTAAAACCTATGTATTTGCTTCCTGAGACCTGAGTATTTGGTTCTTGAAACCTATGTATTTGCTTGCATTATGAAACCTGAGTGTTTGCATTATGAAACTACTGAAGATACCAACATTTGAGAAAGCTGTCTTGTTGTATGAGTGCTGAAACCTAAGTGTTTGCATTCTTAAACCTATGTATTTGCTTGATGAAACTTGAGTGTTAGCATTATGAAACCTATGTATTTGCTTGCATTATGAAACCTGAGTGTTTGCATTATGAAACTACTGAAGATACCAACATTTGAGAAAGCTGTCTTGTTGTATGAGTGCTGAAACCTAAGTGTTTGCATTCTTAAACCTATGTATTTGCTTGATGAAACTTGAGTGTTAGCATTATGAAACCTATGTATTTGCTTCCTGAAACCTGAGTGTTTGCATTATTAAACCTATGTATTTGCTTGATGAAACCTAAGTGGTTGCATTATGAAACCTGCTTGTTTGTGACATCTGGGTAGATTCAGACAACACTAATGCAAACATTGATTCATTTATTCAAACATTCATAGATTCCACCATCCAAACATTCTTTCATACAAATGGAAGGGATACATTCTTTCATACAAATTCATGGAGTAGGCTATTTATGAGCAGTGGAGGGTGGGTGCAGTAGGCCTAGGTTTGTAAATATAACTGGGCCACAAAGCCCAGGTACAAAGCACTAAAAAACAGATAGCATAAGAGGTTCAAATACATAGCATAGTCCAGCAGTGCTTATCACTGACTCCATAACATAGCATAAGAGGTTCAAATACAGGTAGAACATTCATTAAAACTTAGTTCATAACTTATCATTCAAGGTTCTGGCAGCATAAACTACAGTTCTTAACATTGGCATAGACATAGACTAGATTAGCTTCACATTCCCCAAAATGTACACCTCATATCTTCACATCAGATTTTTAGGCCACATACTTATAAAGGCCTTGGATGTACTTCACCATCTACAGAACACACTTCATGAATCAAGGATGGCCTTGATTTTCTCAAGTTTCTCCTTGCTTGCATGCCCATCATTCAACAGCTCATTCACCACATTCTCAAGCTTGGTCTTCTCTATCTTAAGCAAATCTCTCTCCTATTCAACCTCCTTCATTGTGTTCCTGGTATTCTTGATAATGTCAGCTTAACTCTGTAAAATGCACCTTTGTTCCTTGGCAAGTTTGAGCTTCTTCATCTGAACCTCCAACCTAGCACTCTCTTCTACCTCTTTCTTCTTCTTCTTCTCAAATTCTTCCTCCTCAACTGCCTTCTGGTAATCCATGTGGTCTACCCTACCATCCTGCCAATCAAACATCTTGGATACATCTTGGACAAGCTTTGTGTACTCAATGCACAGCTTGTCATTTTCAGTCTTAAGCTTGGCCAAATGCTTCTCATACTTCTGCTTATCAACTACCCTGCCACAATTCTGTTCATGGTACATGTCCCACAGCCTGGACAAGCAATTCTGAAGAATTGGATGCCAGGGCTTGTCAACCCACTCAGTAACACCACAGTTAACACCTTCACTTTGCATTTGGAAATTGAAATATACATCACTATGTAGCGACCCGACCCGAATGGGTCAAGTCTCTGTGCTTAAGTGTCATCCCTGGATCGGTATGCTGACACACACAGTACTCGAAGGATTTATAACGGAGGTAAATCACATGTATAAAGTAACGTAAATACTATTACCTCAATCCATATAGCGGAAGCAACAAGGTTGTGGATTCCCATCAACACCAACGGCAAAGTTGAGTGTGGAAATCATAACCCTAACGTATCACTTACTCGTCGTAAGATAATCCTGCAACATGAGACGTTGCAGCCCGAAACGGGTCAGTACATTGAATGTACTGGAAAATTCACACCATAGAGAAAATGATGAACAATGGCTATCACTATATGCATATATGGCTGGTGGAAAAGCTCTATGGTTATAAGGTTTTTGCGTAAAGCCAATTTTTCCCTACTGCAAAGGAATAAATTTTATTTAACTATCATGGTGGTTGTTGAACATTGAGAATGGTTGACAGCATTCTCAATCCCAATTAAGTAACATCATTAACCCAACAATATTCATTTAAAGTAACGTGATGAGATCAACAGGATAATCCAAGAACTAGATACTCAAGATGTCCATAACCGGGGACACGGCTAACCATGATTAGTTTATACACTCTGCAGAGGTTTGCACACTTTTCCCCACAAGACTCGATCGCCTCCGTTTGGTTTCTCGCACTACAGGGTGTTTGAGAAGACGGATGACCGAGACACAGTCTTTCAGAAGCGCTAGCACCTTACATGTGGGTAGACCGGTACACCTACTTTTCCCCTACATCTGCTAGTCTACCCGTAAGAGTTCGCACAACTTACTCAACTATGCCAGAGCCCATAATGGCTTGTGGCTGCACACAGAAGTTTCTAGTATGAATAATCTCATGATCCCTTTGAGCCTGGGTGGCGAACCATAGGATGATCACACGGTAACCCCGGGATCTCCTAGGACAACACTGGTAATCCCCAGGTGTCCAGGAAAGTCCGCTGGTATATCCCCAGGGTGCCCCAACCAATCCACCCAGATGTGTATTAAAGTAGCCACCTTAAGTTAAACCTTAGTTAACAATAATCTCTCACATCTGTCATGAAATTCTCTCAAACCCAATCCACGTCTACGAGCATAGCATGGCAATATAAGCATAACGTAATAGTAACTCCCAAGGGTTTGATAATAAACAGGTAATAGGTACTACCTCATCTACTTTCCATCCCACAATTTAATTAGATCCTAATCATGCAATGTGTGAGGATTGATCTAATGCAATAAAACTGGGTTGTAGAAAAGGTATGATCAAAGTGTGAACTTGCCTGCAATGTTGATGAAGATGATTCGCACTCAAAATTCTTGATAGTTCTACTCGTCACACTCCGGTCAATCTATCGTAAGCAAGCAATAGTAACCACACATAAGCAATCACTCAAAAGATCAGAAAGAACGAAGAAGACGATTCGGAAAACATCAAAACCAAGCAAATAACTCTTGCAACATAAAACAATTTCTAACAGTACCAAAATTATGTGAATTTGGCCTTATTAGAATGTTTAGGTCAAGAGCTTCGATTTGTAAAAGAATCAACTCAAACGGAGCTACGAAACTCAAGTTATGATCAAACGAAGTTTGAATTCAAATCTGATCTAATTCAAATTTTAAACTTTTCAAAAACATGTTTAAGTTGCTTATTCTGATAGAGGAGATCATAACGAAGAAGTGGGCGTTGGTTTCGTTGAACTTGGACTAACGAGTAAAAAGTAGTGATAGATTGAAGTACAGGGACTAATCTATGAAGAAAATTATCACGAATAGGTCCCTGGCCTAAAATAGAAAAAGAAAAAAAGAAAAAAAATAAAAAAATAAACAGCGAACGTTCACTCCTGAACCCTAAACTATGAACTCATTCGTTCCAGAGGCTAAACCAGTGAGCGTCCTCTAAATATACTAAACGGGGGTTTTTTTTTAAACCGGCTACTAAACCGAACCTAAAAAAACCGGTCCGAGCGGTTCTTACCGGTTCGATTGATTTGGGCGGTTTTTGGCGAGAAAACCAATGGCGGCGAGCGACGGCGGTTACTCCAGCGAGATGGCGCAGGGCTCCGGCGAGGGCGGCGCGCTCCGACGTGGCGGTGGCAGCGGCGCGGTGGTGCGGCGCGGGGCGAGGCGGCGACGGCAGCAGCAGCTAGCGGCGGCGGCGGCGGCGGCAAGCAGCGGCGTGCTCCGGCGGCGCGGGCGGCGTGATGCGGTGGCGGCGGCGCGGGATGCGGCGCGAGGCGGCATGGAGAGAGAGGCGGCGGCGACCTATTTATTGGGGCGGGGCGGAGCGCCTTGGGCGAGGGGCCATGGAGAGGCGGCGGCGCAACGGACTCCGGGGAGGAGTCCCGGTCGGGGACGACGGTCGAGGCGGCGCGGAGCTGGGCCTTGGCCTGGCTTCGGCTGGGCCGGCCCAGTTGGCGGGAAGGTTTTTTTTTTTATAAACATTTTTTTTCAGAGAACTAAAATAATAAAAACAAATTAACTAAAAATATTATATAGGCATATAATATATCAAAATTTTCAGAAAAAGTTTTTCTACGACATGAACATTTTTATAACTTCAAATAAAATCCACACAAATTCAGATAAATCAAAGAGTGCTACTGGTCTATTAAAATCCAACTAAAATTATTTTAAAATACCAAAATGATTTCAAATTAATTTTTCTCCAATTTTCTGTTGTAGGGAATCATGTTACCCTAATTTCCATATATTTTATTTTTGGAGAAAAATAATTTGAATAAAACTCAAATAAATCCAAATTGAAAAATAAATTCAAAAGAACTTGAAATTGATCCTTTGAAACTCCCAACTCATATTTCATAATTTGAAGAAGTCATTTTATCTTCTCTCGTGAAAATCATTGAGTTGCATAGAGTTTCTGAATTGGAAAAATATTTCCCAATGGAATTCAAATATTTTTCAAACACCCTTTTCATTTTTAAATGGAAGAAGTCATATCATCTTCACTCAAGGGTTTTGTATTTGAAAGGAATTTGAATTCACGGAGATCAAAAAGCAAATATGAAAGTTTGGGAAAGTCCTTTTGTTCCCTCTCATTTAACTTTCAAAAAGTTTCGAATTTCACTCACTTTCAGACAATCAATCAAATCTATCTATTTGTTTATAACATTCCAAAATTTAGAATTTTGGGATGTTACAAACCTTCCACCCTTAAAATGAATCTCGTCCTCGAGATTCGGAGAGGCTAGCAAGAAATAGGTTTGGGTTTGGGGGTCTCCTCAACTTTCATCAATCATCACCGGGTCTGGAGTGCTACCACCCTTAGAAGCATGGTTACGGTTCCATCAAAACTCATATACTTCATCCATATTCTTGACAGTGTCGGGCTTCTCAGATCCTGGAGAAAATTCCTTCTCTGAGCTCTTCAGGTAGTGGCATAACCTTTTCCTCAATTCTTCTGTCCTTTCCTCTTAGTAAGGTTATTCCGAGATTGGGTCTTCTTAGCTGACGGGTCTGGCACCAAAACTAAACAACTATCGATATCTCATGGTGGTCAACAATTTATGGTTTCTCCTGCAGGAAATGGGTCTGGGTGATCCTCACCGTATAACCTACGGTTGGCAAAGCTTCCTTGTACAAGGGAAAAATATCTATGCCATTCTAAGGTTTAACAAGGTTTAATATCGTCGTCTCTCTACTATAGGCAAGTCACTCAGATTTACCATCCCATATAGCAAGGCGAATAATAAGAGTAAGTCGGTATGGTGATCAATCCATCCCGCACCCAAATCATTACCATGTATATAGTTTAGCGAATCTCGCATTCTAACACTCGGTCATCCTCACAAGCATTGCAGAATTTCTCTTGTCGACGAACCAAGTTCGGATATATCCATAGATTCTGCAAGCCAAACAAACATCTATCGTTCCTTCACAACTCTCAGGTTTTGCGTTACTCCTATAAGATCGTCTGCCGATAAAACGTCGTATCTTCCTCCAGGGTTTTTCCTTCAGTAAGAATGTGCTTGCTTCTTGGCAGGTCCTGGGGCCTGTGGGTTATGGCCCATCTCATCACTTGTAGTCCTTGAACTTACATTGGGCAATTGATCATTATTCCAACTTCCAACTTCCTAGTATTCTTAAATCCATCCAATTGTACTGTCTTCCTTCCATTCTATTGGCACCAAACTAGGACATAATTACTCAGACTCATCATGGAATTTCCATTGATCCATATTTCCAACATCATACCTCCTTTATATCCAATGGTAACTCATATCTTCATATTTTTAGGGTATCCAACATATCGAGATAAGACTCGTACCTATGAAGTCCATATTCCACTTCGTGGAACATCCTTATCCTTTCCAGGGTCAAGCGTCCTTACACGGGAATATTGGCCATCTCTGCATGGCACTTCTTCAACTGGGAACCGTGAAACACATCCTGAACTCCTGACAGTCCTTCGGGTAACTCCAACTTGTAGGCCACTTCTCTCATACGCTTCAAAACTCGGTATGGTCCTACAAATCTCGGGGCTAACTTTACCTTAACTCCAAATCGTTTAACTCATCGCAGAGGGAACACATGAAGACATGCTCTATCTCCAATTTCATAGGATACCTCCTTGCGTTTTTGAGTCTGTATAACTCTTCTGCCTGGACTGAGCTACCTTCAGTCGATCTCGAATCAACTTAACATTCTCTTCTAACTCCTTTGATCACATTTGGTCCAAACAACTGACGGTCTCCAAATTCATCCCACATACTCTTGGGGCATCACACATATCGAGACAAAACTCGTATTCATTTTGTCCGAAATCCATTACAGGGTACTACCACCCTTAAAATGCACAAACCTTCCATAGACCATATTTCTCTTATCCTCAAAAATGGTCAAAATCCTTCTTCATAGAGTAACAACTCATAAAATCCATATCAGTACCAACGATGCTACTTTATTCATTCTCAAATGTTTACAATCTCTCGCTTCTCCATTACATGTCTCAACTCAACACCTCAATATAAAAGAAAAAATCTTCTCACTTCTACTACTCCATTTCTTTTGTTGCAAACTCAACTATCTAGCACAAGTTTCCTTCTCCTTGGGGCATTCTCTGGCAAAGTGCCCTGCTTCATTACAATGGAAACATATTACTTCTGGGAAGATTCGAGTTTTCCTTGTGATTATATAGCCTACTTGGGTCCTTGGCTTCCTTTTTGGGAAATTGTTGTGGTAGTGCCCTGACTCCTTGCACCTATAACAGGTGACATGACTCAGATCCTTCCTGGAATCCAATCTACTTCTCTTTCTGGACTTTTCCATTCCAATCAGGGCTTCTATTTCCTGTGGGTCATACTTTACTTCCTCAGTCGGGAATTCTACTAGATTCCCATTCATACAATTCTGGGAGATGTGTCCTTCTTCTCCACATGAATAGCAAGACTTGGTGTAGGGTTTAATTGGTTCCTCTTTGCGTCTGTCCTCCACCTCGTCCTTCATCGCAGGTTCTTTTAAAATTCCCATTAGGGCTCCTTTCATTGCTTCTTTTTTCTGCTGGATGGTTCCTTGTACCATGGTGTAAATGTGACATTGTGCAGGGTAGTGGGTAGTCCCTTCACACAAGAAACAAGTGATCTGCCTAGTTGGGCATTCTTCAGCTGGGTGACTTCCTTCACAATTAGGGCATTCATCATTGTGTTCTTTATGGTTGTGTCCTATTTCTCCACAAAGCTTGCATGCATAAGTTTTCTTCATATCCTTTCCATAAGGCTTCAATTTCTGGGACACAAACTGAGACTTTAGCAAAGTCAACTTAAATTCTTTCCAAGTGGTTACTCCTTGCCATCCATTGATGGTTTGGTACATCCTCCACCAAGTAGCAGCACCTCTTTCAAAGCATTGAAGAGCATGCTGGGCCATATCCTTTCCGACTATAGGGTTGTTCTCCATATGATCCTCCATGTTCTGAATCCATCGGTCTGTCTCCAATTGACTCATCGGTCCCGAAAATACAAGCTCATCTCCATTCATCCTCTATTGGGTCCATGGGTTTTGGGGTGAGATAAGAGAGATAGAGAGGGATACACACAATACAAACAAAAGTTTTGAAAAGACAGATTTTATTGTGGCTGTCGGAAAACAACAAACAAATGACAGCTCACAATCGTCGCATCTAACGTAGGTGTATAACAGGGGTTTGGTCTTCTAAGGTCAACGTCCCCAAACTCTTCAAGTCTTGTTCATGCCTCCAATGGCTTCTTCCGATCGTGTTTGTCCTTCTCAATTTCTTCTGCCAGATCCTCTCTGTTGACAAAATTTTCTCGTGACGTCCTTTAATATTTCTGGAGTGGCATTCCAAACTTCTGGTTTCAACATTGGCATGAACCATGGTACTACTGTCCTTCCATTCCTGACGAATCTCCGGTTTCTCGAGTTTTGCTCCTCTAGCTTGCTACTTCAGCTTCTTGGACCTAAGTTCCTCATGAAATACTTCCTTGTCTAATACGACTTCCTGGAGCTCCATTTTAACTTCTTGATGTACTACTCCAGACCCTGGTGATATAGCGGCTAGGGCTAAACTTCATCTTATGCTAGGTGCTCCATCAGCCTTCTTCCATCAAATCCATTCTGAAGACTTGCATCCTTAACTCAGCACGGTGACAATAGCATTAGCGGGTGATGACATCACGGATAACCGTGTTTCTGCCCTTGTCATTGCCATGAGCTATCTTCCATAATTGATATCCCCTGCCTTAGGGTTTTCTTTGACAAAACTTCGAGTTCTCATGCTCCTTGTTTCAGTCTTTCTCCAATACACCTTGATCTCGGGTATTGACAACTTCCATAATCTGTTAAGTTCTATCAGGGTAGCCTTCCTAGGTCATACAAATCTAGGAATTCTTCAGAGCCTTCAAATTCTACTTGTCTTTGGCCTTCAACCGTTGTAGTTTCCATTATCATAATGTATGGTAAAATCCTCTTCATTCTGAATGGTCTTACTGGTCTGATATCCTGTACTTCTTGGAGTGGTCTCATCAGTCGAATCTTCGTGTGGTCAAAAGGGAAAAAGGGTATGGTCTCACAAAAGGGAATCTGAATAAACTCAGAAGAGAAGAGAGGTAAAAGATCTTTTTGAAAGGGAAAGTTGTAGAGAAAAGTCTTTGCTGTGGGCTTGCCAGTTTCTAGGGTCACGTCCTACAGTCAACATGTGCTCTGATACCATCTTGTAGCGACCCGACCCGAATGGGTCAAGTCTCTGTGCTTAAGTGTCATCCCTGGATCGGTATGCTGACACACACAGTACTCGAAGGATTTATAACGGAGGTAAATCACATGTATAAAGTAACGTAAATACTATTACCTCAATCCATATAGCGGAAGCAACAAGGTTGTGGATTCCCATCAACACCAACGGCAAAGTTGAGTGTGGAAATCGTAACCCTAACGTATCACTTACTCGTCGTAAGATAATCCTGCAACATGAGACGTTGCAGCCCGAAACGGGTCAGTACATTGAATGTACTGGAAAATTCACACCATAGAGAAAATGATGAACAATGGCTATCACTATATGCATATATGGCTGGTGGAAAAGCTCTATGGTTATAAGGTTTTTGCGTAAAGCCAATTTTTCCCTACTGCAAAGGAATAAATTTTATTTAACTATCATGGTGGTTGTTGAACATTGAGAATGGTTGACAGCATTCTCAATCCCAATTAAGTAACATCATTAACCCAACAATATTCATTTAAAGTAACATGATGAGATCAACAGGATAATCCAAGAACTAGATACTCAAGATGTCCATAACCGGGGACACGGCTAACCATGATTAGTTTATACACTCTGCAGAGGTTTGCACACTTTTCCCCACAAGACTCGATCGCCTCCGTTTGGTTTCTCGCACTACAGGGTGTTTGAGAAGACGGATGACCGAGACACAGTCTTTCAGAAGCGCTAGCACCTTACATGTGGGTAGACCGGTACACCTACTTTTCCCCTACATCTGCTAGTCTACCCGTAAGAGTTCGCACAACTTACTCAACTATGCCAGAGCCCATAATGGCTTGTGGCTGCACACAGAAGTTTCTAGTATGAATAATCTCATGATCCCTTTGAGCCTGGGTGGCGAACCATAGGATGATCACACGGTAACCCCGGGATCTCCTAGGACAACACTGGTAATCCCCAGGTGTCCAGGAAAGTCCGCTGGTATATCCCCAGGGTGCCCCAACCAATCCACCCAGATGTGTATTAAAGTAGCCACCTTAAGTTAAACCTTAGTTAACAATAATCTCTCACATCTGTCATGAAATTCTCTCAAACCCAATCCACGTCTACGAGCATAGCATGGCAATATAAGCATAACGTAATAGTAACTCCCAAGGGTTTGATAATAAACAGGTAATAGGTACTACCTCATCTACTTTCCATCCCACAATTTAATTAGATCCTAATCATGCAATGTGTGAGGATTGATCTAATGCAATAAAACTGGGTTGTAGAAAAGGTATGATCAAAGTGTGAACTTGCCTGCAATGTTGATGAAGATGATTCGCACTCAAAATTCTTGATAGTTCTACTCGTCACACTCCGGTCAATATATCGTAAGCAAGCAATAGTAACCACACATAAGCAATCACTCAAAAGATCAGAAAGAACGAAGAAGACGATTCGGAAAACATCAAAACCAAGAAAATAACTCTTGCAACATAAAACAATTTCTAACAGTACCAAAATCATGTGAATTTGGCCTTATTAGAATGTTTAGGTCAAGAGCTTCGATTTGCAAAAGAATCAACTCAAACGGAGCTACGAAACTCAAGTTATGATCAAACGAAGTTTGAATTCAAATCTGATCTAATTCAAATTTAAACTTTTCAAAAACATGTTTAAGTTGTTTATCCGGATAGAGGAGATCATAACGAAGAAGTGGGCGTTGGTTTCGTTCAATTTGGACTAACGAGTAAAAAGTAGTGATAGATTGAAGTATAGGGACTAATCTGTGAAGAAAATTATCACGAATAGGTCCCTGGCCTAAATTAAAATAGAAAAAGAAAAAAGAAAAAAAAAGAAACAGCGAATGTTCACTCCTGAACCCTAAACTATGAACTCATTCGTTCCAGAGGCTAAACCAGCGAGCGTCCTCTAAATATACTAAACAGGGGGGGGGGGGTTTAAACCGACTACTAAACCAAACCTAAAAAAACCGGTCCAAGCGGTTCTTACCGGTTCGATCGATTTGTGCGGTTTTTGGCGAGAAAACTGATGGCGGCGAGTGACGGCGGTTACTCCGGCGAGATGGCGCGGGGCTCCGGCGAGGGCGGCGCGCTCCGACGCGGTGGCGGCAGCGGCGCGGTGGTGCGGCGCGGGGCGAGGCGGCGACGGCAGCAGCAGCTAGCGGCGGCGGCGGCGACTGGAGCAGGCGGCGGCGGCGGCGGCAAGCAGCGGCGTGCTCCAGCGGCGCGGGCGGCGTGATGCGGTGGCGGTGGCGCGGGATGCGGCGCGGGGCGGCGTGGAGAGAGAGGCGGCGGCGGCCTATTTATTGGGGCGGGGCGGAGCGCCTTGGGCGAGGGGCCATGGAGAGGCGGCGGCGCAACGGACTCCAGGGAGGAGTCCCGGTCGGGGACGACGGGCGAGGCGGCGCGGAGCTGGGCCTTGGCCTGGCTTCGGCTGGGCCGGCCCAGTTGGCGGGAAGGTTTTTTTTTCTTTTATAAACATGTTTTTAGAGAACTAAAGTAATAAAAACAAATTAACTAAAAATATTATATGGGCATATAATATATCAAAATTTTCAGAAAAAGTTTTTCTACGACATGAATATTTTTATAACTTCAAATAAAATCCACACAAATTCAGATAAATCAAAGAGTGCTACTGGTCTATTAAAATCCAACCAAAATTATTTTAAAATACCAAAATGATTTCAAATTAATTTTTCTCCAATTTTCTGTTGTAGGGAATCATGTTACCCTAATTTCCATATATTTTATTTTTGGAGAAAAATAATTTGAATAAAACTCAAATAAATCCAAATTGAAAAATAAATTCAAAAGAACTTGAAATTGATCCTTTGAAACTCCCAACTCATATTTCATAATTTGAAGAAGTCATTTTATCTTCTCTTGTGAAAATCATTGAGTTGCATAGAGTTTCTGAATTGGAAAAATATTTCCCAATGGAATTCAAATATTTTTCAAACACCCTTTTCATTTTTAAATGGAAGAAGTCATATCATCTTCACTCAAGGGTTTTGTATTTGAAAGGAATTTGAATTCACGGAGATCAAAAAGCAAATATGAAAGTTTGGGAAAGTCCTTTTGTTCCCTCTCATTTAACTTTCAAAAAGTTTCGAATTTCACTCACTTTCAGACAATCAATCAAACAATCAATCAAATCTATCTATTTGTTTATAACATTCCAAAATTTAGAATTTGGGGATGTTACACACTAAGTGCACTCAATTTCATAACAACAAATCATATCAGACTAAGAAACTGAAGGTGAGACTAAGAAACTAAAGGCGAGGCTTAATATAACTAAAACTATAACTGAAACCCAACCTGCTTGTACAGGTACATTCACAGATATATGCTTCCTATACATAAGCATTTTTATACATTCACAGATAATACAAGGCCAAATGCTTGGCCAAATGCTTCTTATACAAGTACATTCACAGATAATACAAGGCATATTGCATTTCATCCTAAATAATATAGTGCAGGTTCAGAACAGCAACTTGCCAACATAATATTGTGTGTGTTCAGAAGAGCAACTTCCAGTTAAGGTTCAGAACAAATACATGTGTGGGTTCAGAACAAAATGATTCCAATTAAGGTACTATACCTGCGGCACTGGACAACCATAGAAACGCCTTCCAGTTAAGGTTCCTTCAAATGCCACACACTTAATTGGCCTCATGTGGTGCATCATGCAGGTGGGTTCAGAAAGCTCCAGCTGGCCACAGAAAAGAGGCTCCACGGTGGTGTCAGGGGTCTCCTGCATGAACACATCAACAAAATAACCATAGCTCACAGAACCAGACATAGATCACAAATTAATTCCCCAATCCAGCAAGAACCCTAACTGTCGGCGTTCTGGGAATGGGGGTCCCCAAACTTGCCTGCTTGCGGCCTGCGGCGTGGCTCAAGGGGGGGCCCAGCACGACCCGTCTTCACCAACACAAACCCAAGACCCTCGCGAGGGGCCAAGCCTCGCGGGGCGGACGACGCGGAGCTTCCTCAGGCACGGCCTCGTCAGGCTAGCTCACGAGGAGGCGGAGAGATCAAGGCGGGGTACCTCACGAGGTGCCCGTGACGCAAGCCATGACGACTCAGGGCGCCAGGCGGGTGCCAGCCCGCGCAGCGTCCTCCCTTCCTCTTTGGTGCAAAGGGGTCAAGCGCAGCCGCGGAGTACCGAGGCATCAGGCAAAGGTTGCCATTTCGGTGCAACGAGACCAAGACCAGGAGGACTACGAGACAGAGGTCACCGTGGAGCCCAAGACGGCGTCATCACCAGAGCTTTGCGCAGGCGAAGACTACTTTTGTCAGGATAGCTGATACTTGCTGTCCCCCTTCAAATTAGCCCGCCATTGTTGGCTCCCTTCCCGCTCGATATTTTGGAAGAGGACCAGGGCCTCTATAAATAGGACCAGCCACCCACATAGCAAAGGGAGGCGGGAAGTGAGAGAGAGAGAGAGGAAAAGGTGACTGAACTCTTCTCAGTAGTTCATCCCCCCAGCCAAGAACAGACCCTCGTGAGGCTGTTATTCCTTGTATTGTTCATCATCATCAGCCCAAGAGGCAATCCACCACACCACACATTGGAGTAGGGTATTACACCACAACGGTGGCCCGAACCAGTATAAACCCTATGTCTCTTGTGTTGTTCTTTCCTTAGTTTTAGATCCTAGCATGGTGGAGGGGTGCAGGTAGGTAGGAGGCGAAATCTCCGCGCGCATCCCAGTGTTCGAACCTCAAGGGTCTGCCGGAACCCGAAATATGACATTTGGCGCGCCAGGTAGGGGTGCGCCGGAATCCACCTTCCACTGCTTCGTGCCCCGTCGCGTCGTCGTCACCATGCCCGGTGACCAGGAGGGCAACCCAGACCCATGGGCGGTGTGGCCCGCCCGCGCAGAGCCGCTCGCCTCGGGCGACCCCGTGCCCCAGGCAGCTCGCGGTCCGCAGGGCGCTGCGGGCCGCAGGCGACGCGGACAGGCTTCGACAGCTCTCACACCGCGGCAGGCGCGGTCGGCAGCAAGGGCCTCCAGTCACGCCGCGACCACGACACCGTACACCCGCCGGGAGCAGGCGAACTCGAGGGCCGCGCTCACGGTGGCCCGAGAGCTGCTACAGTGCAGACTGCTGGAGGGCGATCGTGACGTGCTGCTGGAGCAGGTGGCAGAGCTCCTGGGCTTTCGCCGCCTTGGGGGCTCACCCCTTCTGCACCCGGCTCCCATCTCCAACCCAGGGCGGCCCGCGCGGGGGCTCCGCGCGCGCTCGCGGGCTCCAAGGCTACTCCAACACCAGCGAGGCTGTCAGCACCGGACCGGCGGCAGCGCAGCCCCTGCTCCTGGTTCGCGAAGAAGAAGGACTCGACGCGACCCTCGGCCCCAGTGGACAGCCGCGCTGCCACCCCACGGTAGGCGTGTCAGGCAGGACCACATGGCGCGCAGAGCACTATGGCGTGCCTTGAGGGTGACGGTGCCAGAGGAATACGTGCCCCTCATGATGGACCAAGGACACCCACACGAGGGCGAACAAGGCTCGCTCCTCAGCCCAAGCTGGGGGATGAGGCACCAGAAGCTGAGCCCTTCCAAGAGTCCCGGGACGGTCCCACTGGGCACGCTGGAGGCAAAGATTATCGGGTATCGCTAATTCTTCAGCAGGCATACGCTAACCATGGATCGCAGGAGGTGCAGGTTGCCACAGCGAGCAGCTTCCCCGCTCCCACAGTCTCCTACCCCTTGGGAGGAGGGCGCAGGGGGCTGCATGAGAGGGGCAGGGATCCGACATCACCACCGCGGCGTTCGGAGCAAGGTGTTCTCAGGAGGTAGGCCCTCCACTGGGGAGGTGCCCCAGGGCCTGCCCCCGGCGGAGGACCCGTGGTCATCGGGGGAACCGCTGGCGACCGCTCTACCCCATCGGCGGCGTCCTGGTTTCCGGTCATCGTTGATGGCACTAGAGTGTGGCGCAAGGCGGGGCCCTCATGTGGCGATATGAAGCAAGGCCGGTACCTGTGAAGAAGGCCCAGTGCCTGTGAAGCTCGCCGCCCCGTGACACTCTCACGTAATAATGAGTGGGGCTGTACACGCCCCGGAGTCTCAGGGGTGCCGGCCTCAGGCCCTGGGGCTCCCTCCCACGCCCAGTGGCAGCACTTAGCTCCGCGCTGGTGAGAAGACGTCCAAGACTAGACTAGGTGCCGAACGCGGCCTTTTGTTTGCTTTCATTGCTCTTCCCTTTGGTTGTCGCTTTCCCCCGCTGGATTCAAGTTGGATTCAAATTTGAGATTTGCGTGTGTTCGGGGAAGGGGTGCTTAGTCTCGTTCGAGCAATTTCTCGCGTTTTGGTTACCACTTCGCCTCAGCTGCCTCCCCTCGTGAGCCCCTCGCGAGCCGGGTCGGGCCTAGCTTGCGCGCAGCCCATACTGCTGCCGCCGTGTCCTCTCAGGAGGGTGTTTTACTGCAGATCCTACGGATTCAATCAGGGGACACTCGAGACACCACAACCCCCCGCGGGCTGCCTCAGGGCCGGCCCGGAACAAAGGTAAACTAGCCGACCAGCGCGTCGCTTGGGCCAACCACTTGGCGCGGGCGCAAGGGCAGTGTAGCGTCTGCTAATACGATGAACACAAGTTTTACATGAGGGGCCCCTCCTCCAAAATTCTCTCACAGTCATCAGGCCAAAACCTGAGTTCTATTCATGCAGGGTAAGGAAGCCCCCAATGCGTCCTTAGGAGCACCACCTGAGCCATTGCTGGCGTCGCTGAACTCGCCATCGCTGTCCGCGTCGCCGCCAGCGGCGTCAGGGCCGTCCATCACGCCGCCCTTGTCGGCCGCCACGATCGCATCATCGTTGTCTGAGGCGAAGGCCCTGATAAGGGCATCCACATTGTCTTCCACCCAGCGCGCCAGATCGCCTCGGACGGCCTGGGGGACTGGGGCAATGGCGGCATCAAAATCGAAGTGGGGATCCATGTTCCGGATGTGGCTGAAGACGCAGAAAAAGGCGCGCCTGAGCAGGGCGCGGCTCCTCTCCTCCACCAACCTGTCAGCCCTGGTCGACCGCGCCTCCAGCTGCGTCACCACATCAGTGAAGAACTAAAGATTGCCCGCGTAGTTGACTGCGTGCGGCTCGCTGACGGCCTCCTCGCAGATGTTTCCCAAGGCCGCGTTGGCTCTCTCCCGGAGAGTGGTGAGCATGGGGCCGTTGTAACACCTCGGATGTGACTTTCCCAATATGTATTCCAACTCTTGCCGTTTCCGGCCTTAAGTTATTTTATTTTCTCGGGTTCGGGTTTTTTTGTCTTCGTGTGTTGTTGTCGTTGTCATGCATCTCATATCATGTCATCATGTGCATTGCATTTGCATATGTGTTCATCTCATGCATTCGAGCATTTTCCCCGTTGTCCATTTTGCATTATGGCGCTTCGTTCTCCTCCGGTGGTCATTTCTACCTTTCTTCCGTGTGGTGGGATTAAACATTTCCGGATTGGACCGAGACTTGCCAAGCGGCCTTGGTTTACTACTGGTAGACCGCCTGTCAAGTTTCGTACCATTTGGACTTCGTTTGATACTCCAACGGTTAACCGAGGGACCGAAAAGGCCTCGTGTGTGTTGCAGCCCAACACCCCTCCAAGTTGGCCCAAAACCCACCAAAACATTCTCCATCATCTAGAGCGTTCGATCACACCACGTGGCTGAAAACCGCACCTCATTTGGACTCTCCTAGCTCCCTCTATGCCTATATATAGACCCCCTCCTCGAAATTCCGGATCCCCTTCTTCAAAACCCTAAAAATCTGCTTCCCTCGCCGCCGGACGTGTCCGAATCGGGCCGGACATGTCCGCCCGCCGCCGCCGACCAACGGGCCACTGCCACGTGTCCCCGGGAGAGCCCCACTTCGCCGCCACCGCCCGCGGCCCGCCGAGCCCGCTCGGGGCCCTCGCGGCCCAGGGAGCGCCGCCCGCGCCTTCCTCGCCCAGAGCTGGCCGCGCCTCCTCCCGCCGCCTTCTTCTCCGTCGTCGGCGACCTCGTCGACCTCGTTGGCCTCCGCCGCCGCCCGCCTCCTTCCCCGGCCAAGCCGGCGAGCTCGGGTTGCCGTCCCGCGCCGGCGAGCGCGCCGCCCCGCCGCCAACCGCGCCGTTGCCGTCCCCCTCGCCAGATCCGGCCGGGCGCTCCTCCGGTGAGCTCCAGCCACCGCCCCTCTTCTCCGGCGAGTGGATCCGGCCGCCTCGGTTCGCGTGCCGCCAGATCGGGATCCAGCTACAGGAAACCCTAAGGGTTGACTTCTTTTTTTTCTAAGTCTGCAGTTCAAATGCCCATGTTCATCGTGCTATAACTTTGCATCCGCAGCTCCGTTTTGGGCATATAGCATATGAAAATGTTCATCTCAGAGAGTACATCATTTCATTCCATTGTATCATTTTCATTTGAGTTCATCTTGATGCCCAAAATGCTGTTAGAAGAGTGCTACTTGAGTTAATTGACAGATCTGTTACTCCATTTAGATATTTGTCATTTTTGCCATGATTATTGTGTGCATGATATGCCCATGAGCTCTACATGTGTTTTGTTAAGGGTTTTGCCATCTTTCCAGAGGTGCAACCCATGTATTTTTGTGATGTGTGTGGTGACTAGCACAAGCTTGCAAAGTGAGGCACTTGGTAATGCTGATTTCAGGGACTTAGCATTTCCACTAAGTCCTTGAGCTGTTTATCTCATATGGCCATATGTTCATGTTGTTTCCTGGTGATCCGTGCCTCTTTTGAGGATGATCAGTAAGTATGTTCTGTTAATATTGTAGTGATCTATCCATCCATGTATTTGTTTGCAATTATGGAGCACCCTAGCTTGAGTCAATCGAGCTCTACTTTTGTCATTTCGTGAATCTGGGCAGATTGTCTACTTGTTAGCAATTTTGCCGGGGATGTTGTAGTTGATCCGTGCATGCTATGCTATTGTTCTTGCCATGTCTAGCTTGCATTTTGTGTATTCTTGATGGGTGTATGCTTAGCTTGTCATGACTTTCTCCGTAGTGAGTGCATCGAGCTCGTAAACATGCCTACTTGATATCTGTTTCAGCATGCTCCAGTTTTCACTAAGTCTGAGAACTGATTATGTTTTTGCCATGTTCACATGCTTGCAATTTTATTTTCTGATCACTTTTGGCTCAAGGTCACTAAGGGACTTTTGTTAAGCTCTTTGAGTAGCTCCATGCGATGCTTTACTTTTCCATGTTCAGGTCCTGTAGCATATAGTTTTCATGCTCCGAAGAGTGCTATCTGATCTGGAATTCCAGACAAGTGTTAATTTCACTAAGTCTGAAATCTGTTTGTCATATGCATTTTTGCCATGCTTGTTTGAACCTGTTAATGGATGAATTGGCCGTAGCTCATTGCTAGACTTTTGTTAATCATCATGAATGGATTCCTGCCATGTGTTGTTTTGTCATGTTTGGGTGCTGTAGCATGTTCATCTCGTTGCATTTAGATGGCTACTTGCTGTAAATCGCAGAACGTGGTCATATTTGAATTGCTTGCCATTTCCAAACCGTAACTCCGATTCCGGCGTTCTTTATATCGTTTTCAAGAGATTTCATCTCATATTTCAAGTGGCACACTTGGATTCCCAATTTGAGGCCAGGTTCATGCATCACTTGTCAAATCTTGCATATGCATCCCGCATAGCATACCATCTTTGCATCATGTTGTTTGAGTTTTGCACGTGGTTGATTGTGTTCCGTTTGCTTGTTTGTCTTGTTTGGGTAGAGCCGGGAGACGAGTTCTCTAACAAGGAGCCCGTTGAGTTTGCTTTCGAGGATCCAGTCAACTCTGACAACTTTGCAAGCAAGATGATCTTACCCTCGAAATCACTACTATCTTTGCTTTGCTAGATGCTCGCTCTTTTGCTATGCCAATGCTACGATGCCTACCACTTGCTTTCAAGCCTCCCATATTGCCATGTCAAACCTCTAACCCACCATGTCTTAGCAAACCGTTGATTGCCTATGTTACCGCTTTGCTCAGCCCCTCTTATAGCGTTGCTAGTTGCAGGTGAAGATTGGAGACCATTCCTTGTTGGAACATTATTTACTTGTTGGGATATCATTATATTATCTTGTTATCTTAATGCATCTATATACTTGGTAAAGGGTGGAAGGCTCGGCCTCTCGCCTAGTGTTTTGTTCCACTCTTGCCACCCTAGTTTCCGTCATATCGGTGTTATGTTCCCGGATTTTGCGTTCCTTACGCAGTTGGGTTATAATGGGAACCCCTTGATAGTTCGCCTTGATTAAAGCTTTTCCAGTAATGCCCAACCTTGGTTTTACCATTTGCCACCTAGCCTCTTTTTCCCTTGGGTTTCCGGAGCCCGAGGGTCATCTTATTTTAAAACCCCCCGGGCCAGTGCTCCTCTGAGTGTTGGTCCACCTGTCAGCTGCCGGTGGCCACCAGGGGCAACTCTGGGCTGGCCTACCCGTACCTAGGACAATCTGAGTGTGCCCTGAGAAAGAGATATGTGCATCTCCTATCGGGATTTGTCGGCACATTCGGGCGGTGTTGCTGGATTTGTTTTAACCTGTCGAAGTTTCTTGAAGAACCGAGATACCGAGTCTGATCGGAACGTCTCGGGAGGAGGTCTATTCCTTCGCTGACCGTGAGAGCTTGTCATGGGCTAAGTTGGGACTCCCCTGCAGGGATTTGAACTTTCAAAAGCCGTGCCCGCGGTTATTGGCAGATGGAAATTTGTTATTGTCCGGTTGTAGATAACTTGAACCTTAACTTAAATAAAATGAATCAACCGTGTGAGTTACCGTGATGGCCTCTTCTCGGCGGAGTCCGGGAAGTGGACACGGTGTTGGAGTAATGCTTGCCGCAGGTTTGCCCTCTTTAGTTATGCGTTCGCGCTTTGCCTTCTCTTCTCGCTCTCTTTTACGAACAGGATAGCCACTATATATGCTAGTCACTTGCTGCAGCTCCACCATATTTACCTTGCCTTACCTATAAGCTTAAATAGTCTTGATCGCGAGGGTGCGAGATTGCTGAGTCCCTGTGGCTCACAGATTACTATTACACCAGATGCAGGGCCTGATGATTCCGCTCCAGGTGACGCGCTTGAGCTTAAGTGGGAGTTCAACGAGGACTCTCAACGATACTACGTGTCTTTCCTCGATGATCAGTAGTGGTGCCCAGTTGGGGGTGATCGGGACCGTGTCGCATGTTGGGTTATCTTTTATTTTTGCGTCGTAGTCGGGCCATGAGTGTTTGGATGATGTAATGTTATTTATGTACTTGATTGATGTGGCGAGTGTAAGCCAACTATGTTATCTCCCCTTTTATTATCTATATTACATGGGATGTTGTGAAGATTGTCTGACTTGCGACATATGCCTTCAATGCGATTATGTCTCTAAGTCGTGCCTCGACACGTGGGAGCTATAGTCGCATCGAGGGTGTTACAGCCGTGCTCATGCTCCAAGATCCGCCGCTGCCGTATCTCGTCCGCATTCTGGTGCGCGACGGCCTCAGCCTCCTCCACCCGCTGGCGAAGAAGGAGCACCTCAGCCTGGGAGGTGGTTAACTCACCTCGCGCCACCTCAAGGGCGGCCCGGGAAGCATCGGCCCGCCGCGTCGCCTCCTCCAGCTTGGCCCTCAAGGCGGCAGTCCTTCCTTCAGCTTCAGCCCGGATCAGCCCCAACTTCTCTTCGAACTCGAGCTCAAGGTTCAAACGCGCCATCGCCACTCGACGTCCGACCTCCTCTAGGACGCGGGCTTCATGTGCGGCAACATCATCCTCCGCCTGCGTCACCAAGCGCTCCCTCGTCTCCAGACGCTCGTACTCACGGGTACGTTCGGCGGCTTCCAGCGTCAACGCCTCCTCACGCTTCTGGAGCTCTGCTGAGTCGCCGGAGGCCACCTTCATCGACGTAAGGGCTGCCTCGCGCAGCTCCACCTGCTCCTCTAGCGAGTGGCACCAGGCCAGGAGCTCCCGAGCCCGCTCCTCCGCCGCCGTTCGCCGCCGGTCAGCTTCCCGAGCCTCCTCAGCGGCCAAAGATCGGGCCTCCCGAGAAGCCACCAACGACGCCTTGGCCTCTGCGTCGTCAAGATCGCGCTGACGGCGCGCAAGGGCGATGGCGCCCTCCAGCTCGCGCCTCTCTATAGCCAGGCGCAGGCCCTCGGCCTCAAGGCGCGCGTCTTCATCAGCAAGCTCCTCACCAAGCAAGCTCATTGCGTCAGCCGCCCTTCGAAGGAATCCCTGGCGGAGAGCGCGACGCTCCCGAGCGTGCTCCAGCACGTCTTCCACACCATCATCTGCCCCAAGTAAGCGCCGGAGGCCGCGAGTCAGCACCCCCACTCCGGGCTGGGGGCTGGGGGCTGGCACCCTCGCGACGGCCGGGCACGCCGTGTCAGAAGCCCGGCCTGGGGCCAGCCCATCCCTAGGAGAAGAGCGCAGGAAGCGCCTCAGCCAATCGCAGTCCACGACCAGGCGAGAAGCCCACGGCAGGATGGCTATGCCACGAGGAGGCCCGCGAAGGAGGACCACGAGGTGCGCAGGGCCACGATACGCCTCGGGATGGTTCGTCTCTTCGATCGCCCTCACCACAAGGGCTCCGCTGCTCGGAGCGCTCGAGGACGATGGAGGGGGCGAAGCCAAGGGGGACGGCTCCTCAGCCGTCTCCGCAAGCTCGGCTGGAAGGGGCCTGCGGAGCAAGGGTCAGTACAAGTAACAGAAGGATCAGGAGCCGGGAAAGGAGAAGGCTTACTCATCAGTGGCGAAGTACTTCCTACGCTTCAGCAGGCAACAAGGGTAATCGTCGCCCAGGGCCTCCCTTCTCTTCCGGAGAGCCTCGAAGTTCACGCGGAAGCGGCCCAAGAGTTGGGCGCATAGATCAACTTGCGACGAAGACGGAGCGTCAAGGCAATCTGCGGCAGGGGCGCCTGTTTGATGTGCACTGCCGATCGCCTCCCCAAGAGAAGCAGCTGGAGCCACAGGGGCCCCAGTCGCAGGCGTAGAGGGCAACTGTTTGTCACCCTTGGCCTCAGCGGCACGGGCCCCGATAACTGCTTCCTCATGAGCCTCGCCCGGCGCAGTCACCATGCCGGGAGCCCCCTCGCCTCTGGCGCCTCATGCCTCCCTGCTCCACCGCTTGAGGAAGAGTCGCCTTGGCCGACTGGAAGGGCAGTCACCATCACTGGGTTCTCGCGAGGTCCCTGAAGGCCGGCGGGGTGCGGCCCCCACTCATCAAAGACAGGCATCTGCTTCACAAAGTCGCCCCTGCTCTGGCAGAGGTACAACAAGGCCCCTCCCTGCCAGACGCTGCCGGGGTTGGGGTCCCCAGCCAGGGTCAAGAGCGCCGTCCTCAGCACCTCAGGAGCCAGGTCCTCTTCCTGGAGCCTCATACGATCCTCGCGCCCACGGAAGGCCCACATCCGGTGAGAATGGCATTGGAGAGGAGCAACGCGGCATAGCAGGAACTCCTTCACCACTTTGGGCGCTGTCACGCCACGCGACCTCAAGAGCGTGAAGCGGTGCCAGACGAAGACGAGCCGGGGGCTCTCAAGCGTCTCCTGGCCCCAGCCCGAATTGGGGACAGCAGGTGAGGTCGGCTCCGATAGCAGGGGGCTGGGCACCCCTGCATCCACATACAGCCACCGCTCGCGGAACCCAACCGCGAGCAGGGGGAGCTTGAAGTCAATCCCAGAGGACGCAGTCTCAGACGCGGCAACGAAGCTCACGCACGCCCAGCATTGGGTAGGGTCGACAAGGTGCAGCGAGAAGAAGTGGCGCAGCAAGGCAACCGAAGGAAGGATGCCCACCATAGCTTCGCAAACAAAGGCGAAGACCGAAAGGAGGGTGATGGATTCACGACCCAGATGCATCATGTGGATCTGATAGTGGGAAAGCACGGCATTGAAGAAATCAGAAAAGGGAGGAACCAGGCCCGCCCACAGGGCGTCGGCAAAATACGGGACCTCGGTGGCCGTCCTGTCGATGGAGAAGTGGGACGCGGGCCAGGCCGTCGTCCTCCCGCATTCATTGAAGATGGTGGCCAGAGCCGAGATGACCTTGCCCAAGCCCTCAGTGGGAGCCGCCAGTGGCGGCGGGCAAGGCGGAGACGCGGGTTCCCTCCCTCTTCCCTTCTTTGTTGGAGCCATGGCGATGGGAAGGGGGGAGGTTCGAGATTGAGTTGAAAACAGAAACCGGAGTTCAAGCGGAGGAAGGACAAAGGGCGCTCGAGCAATAAACGGGGAACGGCTGTGTACGACTGCAGGTCCGCCTAGCATGGCGCAAAGTAAGGAGGGCGTGGGGGAACAGTGCCACCCACGTCCAATCAGCCACCACGCGGCACCCAAGGCCGCAGGCTATTAGGGCCCGCGGCGCTTCGCTCTTTCCCTTCCGCCTCCCTGCACAGCCAAGTCCGGGCGCGCCTTGGGCCCGGGGGCTACTGTCGGCATTCTGGGAACGGGGGTCCCCAGACTTGCCTGCCTGCGGCCTACGGCGTGGCTCAAGGGGGGGGGGGCTAGCACGGCCCGTCTTCACCAACACAAACCTAAGACCCTCGCGAGGGGCCAAGCCTCGCGGGGCGGACGACGCGGAGCTTCCTCAGGCACGGCCTTGTTAGGCTGGCTCACGAGGAGGCAGGGAGATCAAGGCGGGGTACCTCACGAGGTGCCCGTGACGCAAGCCATGACGACTCAGGGCGCCAGGCGGGTGCCAGCCCGCGCAGCGTCCTCCCTTCCTCTTTGGTGCAAAGGGTGCAAGCGCAGCTGCGGAGTACCGAGGCATCAGGCAAAGGTTGCCATTTCGGTGCAACGAGACCAAGACCAGGAGGACTACGAGACGGAGGTCACCGTGGAGCCCAAGACGGCGTCATCACCAGAGCTTTGCGCAGGCGAAGACTACTTTTGTCAGGATAGCTGATACTTGCTGTCCCCCTTCAAATTAGCCCGCCATTGTTGGCTCCCTTCCTGCTCGATATTTTGGAAGAGGACCAAGGCCTCTATAAATAGGACCAGCCACCCACATAGCAAAGGGAGGCGGGAAGTGTGTGTGAGAGAGAGAGAGGAAGAGATAGAGAGGAAAAGGTGACTGAACTCTTCTCAGTAGTTCATCCCCCCAGCCAAGAACAGACCCTCGCGAGGCTGTTCTTCCTTGTATTGTTCATCATCATCAGCCCAAGAGGCAATCCACCACACCACACACTGGAGTAGGGTATTACACCACAACGGTGGCCCGAACCAGTATAAACCCTGTGTCTCTTGGGTTGTTCTTTCCTTAGTTTTAGATCCTAGCATGGCGGAGGGGTGCAGGTAGGTAGGAGGCGAAATCTCCGCGTGCACCCCAGTGTTCAAACCTCAAGGGTATGCCGGAACCCAAAATCTGACACTAAACCTAACCCTAGTTTTCAAGCATACATAAACATAGCTCAAACAGCAACCATAGCCCTGCCTACTAAATAACAGTAACCAAAGCTAACCCTAGCTCACCAAGATGAACACTAACCTAATCTAGCTCCTAGATGAACCCTAACCCTAGCTTAGCAGATCGAAAAACTTACCCAAAGAGCCATGTCCATGCTTGTGATGTCGCACTCATCCTCTGAGCTCGTATCCCCGTCATTCCAGGAAGGCATGGTGGCGGTGGAGCTTCCACAGCGCAAGTCGCCGCCGGCGTCGAAGAGCAGAGAGGAGAGTGAGAGCGAGAGAGAGATGAGTGCGGGCCGGGGAGCAGAGTGAGAGCAGAGAGAGGGAGGGAGACGACTTAAGGCAGCGAGCGAGCGGGTGCGGTCCGACCGCACCGGTAGGTCCGAGTAACGGCCGTTAACGGCCTCGCCGTCACGCGCGGCGCTGACCTGGCCTGACTGGCGGGCCCGGACCGTCAGAAAACGGTTCAAAACGCTAGCAACGGGCGATTTGGGTTTTTTGAGACAACCGACGAGAAAAGTGGTAGGTATCAGTCACAAACAAAAGATGGTGGTTTTTTGGAACCCTAGCACGAAAAGTGGTAGTTTTATGCTATTTACTCAAAATCAGGGCATCATTTATTTGAAGTAATTACGTAGGATTTTAAATATAATGCTATAGTCAAGATTTCTCTGCTTGTCGTAAAATATGATGCTATTTCTATGTTTCCAAATACTTCAACATCCAGCAATGAGGCATTCCTTAAAGCATGAGATCTCCATTCTCCGTTTGGCCTCTAGTAACATCACAATCGTATCCATATCAGCATTCCATCAAACACCAGGGCAAACTAGAAACTTTGACTGAATTCACATAATACACATGAGTTATTTTCTATATAGAAGTTCTTCATGTTCAAGAGATTTATCGTATTTAGCCTGTCATGTCCATTTCCAAAAAAAATAGCCTCTCATGTAGTATCTGCAACAAGAATTTTAAAGAAATGGGACGGGTCCCGCGATGGGCGGGAAGATTAGGGACGGGTCTCGCGACCACGGCGCCGGCGGCGACCGGTGAGTCCGAGGTCGGTTCTAGGCGCTCATGGAGAGTGACGGGGAGGAGGACAAATACGGTGGTCACCCTCTTGACGCTTGCTCGCCAGAGACGGCGTTACCTACACCTTCAGATCACATCTGCGAGGCTTTCAAGATAGGATATTCTAAGGAAGAGGTTGCGTTGTTGGTTGATGAGGCGATTCCGCAGGACGATCCGGCAAGGAATGGATTAGGGAAGACGAAGAGGATCGAGCTCGTTCGACACATCGTGCACCGGAGGACAGCAGCGACGGCGATCCGGCCATGGAGGGGCCCTCTACCAAAGGTATGTCTTCCGGCACTTACGTTCGGTGATTTTCTCGGTTCGGAATGGAAGGTTGTGCCCAGTCGCCGGAAGAAGGGCCGGCGGCCGGAGCTGACGATGGTGCAGCCGTCCGGTGAGATCCCGATCGGGGTAGCTAGGCAGCTGCGTTTGAATTCGTTGCTAGGCTTGGTTGGGCCTGGAGATGATGCCACGGTTGTGGGCCACGAAGCTTCTCAGTATTCGGCCCAGAAGGAGTGCCAGACCGATGGGCCATGCATTACTGCGGCGGTTGCTGCCCGCGAGATCGATCGTATGCGTGAATCGGGACTTGCAGAACCGAGCGGCTCTAGGATTCGTCGCATCGCTACTCCGGGCTTCCCGTCGCTGGGGTCCGGACGCGCCTCGAGGGTCTACATGGGCGCGCCGGCTTCTGCTATGGCTGGGTGCCGTCCGCTAGGCATGCGCCGCCACCCGCTGCTGGAGCCGTTCGAGGTGCTCAGCCTCGTGCGAGGCAGGGACCGCGGTCGGCCTCTTTAGGGCAAGGGCCGCCGCTCGCCGCTGGGGCTGGTTGGGGTGCTCCACCTCATGCGGGGCAACCGACGACGGCCGCTTCACGACCGCAGGCTTCAGGACCGCCACGAGTTGCTAACCGGCCGAACGCACGGTAGCCGGAGGAGCCGGCACAGCCGCCAACGGCCAAAGTGCAGGCCCTCGGGCATGGCCGCGGTGCAAATCAGGGCTGGGATGGCCATGGCCACAATGGCTATGGCAGAGATGGTCATCGTTTCAACTGGTACGGGCAGTGGGGCGACGATGGCTACGATGTGTATGGCAAGGGTCAGCACCGTGGGTCATCCTCGGGTGGCGGTCGAGGATACAACTAGCACAATGGCGGCGGCCGAGGACATGGCTTTCAGGGTCCGCCCGGGAATTTTGTTGAAGGAGTTGTCGGCCCCAATGACCGTTATTGGGGGGGGGAGGGGGATATCGCCACGGCGGGAGAGGGCATGGGAGGCGCCCACCTCCACCGCGTCAACCTCCACCACCACCACCACCGGCTGACACGACACACATGCCCCTGGGGCCGGTGTTGGATACCACAACAACTGCGGCGGTGACTATACCTACTCTGCCCGTGGTGGCTATAGACACAGTCAGGGCCCTGGCAGCGATCACTATTCTGATGGCCACTGGAGCTGCTAAGATAACTGATGATGGGACGAACAAAGGCTCAGACAAAAGCGGAAGGAGAAAAACTTTCGAAGTGGGCAATTAAGAAGAAGAAACTACCTTTCTAAAGATGTGGCGAGCCGGGGCACTTTGTCGCAGAGTGTACTAATGAACTTTGTGACTACTGCCAAAGATCGTAGCATGTGACCGGTGATTGCCCACTCCTGTCCGGTCCCAAGCCAGGGGTTAACATTTTTGGAGTGTGCTGCAAAGAGTTAATGTTTTTTCGAGTCTCCTGAGGTGGCACCTTTGACATAGATTGTGAGGTAGTTGCGATAGTTGGTACCTGTCGTGGAATTGTCACAGCAGATGTCCTAGTGTGAGGACTTAGTCGTGAGGCCAACACATCTATGTGGTAGCTTGAGAGGGGTTGAGCGGAATCGAGAGAAGCAACAGAAGACAAGGATTTAGACACCTTCAGGCCCGGGAAACATCATCCGGTAACAACCCTACATGTTGTTTGTGGCTAGGTCTCATTATCCTCATCAGGGAGTCGCCGTAAACCGGCTCTCCTAGTTATGTCTAACCCTTAAGATTATTTCTCCCCCCTTTGGGGTGCCCTGCCCCTCCTTATATATGTTGAAGGGGCGGGTTACATGTAGAGTCCAACTCAGATTAAGACTTAAACTATTTTGACTTCTCTTCATGGGCTTCTTAACATCTTGGGCTTCTTAACGTCTCGGGCTTGTTAACCCCAGACAACTCTGTCTGCCGGGTTATGATTGTCTGCCGGGTTATGACTGTCTGCCGGGTTATGACTGTCTGCCGGGTTATGATTGTCTGCCGGGTTATGACTGTCTTCCGGGTTATCATCTGACTTAACACCTGCCGGGTTATCATCTGACTTAACACCTGCCGGGTTATCATCTGATTTAACACCTGTCGGGTTATCATCTGCTGGATTACCATCCGTTATAACCATCTGTCTTAACTATCTGTCTTAACTCTCTGCTGGTTTACCATCTTCCGGTTTACCAAGTCCCAGCCGGGTTATAACTCCGGCCGGATCATACCGCGGGGTATATCCCCGACATTAGCCCCCAGTTTAATTTGGATTTATCCATGTTAAACTGATCCCGATCATCCTTAAGTCCTTTTCATTTCCTTCTTCTAGAAAATATGGGTCAATAGGCCAGCTTCATAATCAATTTGCTGACATTGGTTTATCACAGAGAAATATTGTGAAGGATAATTCAATTGATTCAGCTCCTAATGCTTAACAAAAATATTGGTCCTTGAAATCCCCATCTGATCTTCAGCCGGCTTAAGGATGTAGAACTTGTCGGTTTATCATAGCCAAAATTGCCGGTTTATAAATATTGATGGCACCGGGTCATAATTGTAGTTAACATCAAGCATGAAAATATACCTCTTATATGCCTATCACTTGTAGCCCCCAAGTCTTAAGAAGGTAGCAACAGCTTAAGACTTGCTTCAATATAAATGTCACAACCTGGAAGACATCCGATTTGTTCATCTCAGTCACGAGTCATAAACTGAATATTTCACATATGTAGCCCCCAAGTGCCGGATTGTCATGCTTGCAGCAACCTAGGACTTGAAATTGCCTTATACTCATAAAAACTTCAACCAGTGTAGCCCCCAAGGGCCGGATCATTATGCAATAATGAGCAGGGACTTTGATATATATAGTTCAATGAAAATAACATCTTATAATATAGCTTCCATCGTAGGGCTTGAACCCACGTCCACAAGGTTTAAGAGCTTTGTGCTTTATCAACTGAGCAATGGACCCTTCAATATAATGGATTTAACTTGTGTACCTTGAATTGTTGACATGAGCAATTGGTAGCCCCCAAGGGCCAGCTCATTATGACGTGACGAGTCGGGTCTTCAATAAGGCCAATAAAAATGACTTTGCATTAGCCCCAAGTGCCATGGTGCATGCTGGCAGTGACATGGGACTTGCATATTTAATATAATCTCAACTTGAATAATGTAGCCCCCAAGTGCTGGGTCGTAAGCCTACAACGACTCGGGACTATTCCTTCCATTCTAGAATAAATTATATCCATTGATTAAATAATAGCCATTGCGCTGAAGTGACTTTGAAAACCTCAATCATAATATTGGTTATTGATAACCATAATAAAAATCCAGCCATGTTGGCTATTAAAGATTTGAATAATATAACACGGCCTAAAAACCGATTCCTGCCATATAAACCAGTATATCCATACTCATATGATGGATGCTATGATGATGTAATGATGATGCAATGCATGATGCAATATATGATGATGTATATGTATGTGGCATTGATCTGATCAAGAGGGTTTAAGCTATGGTTCAAATACTGAAAGTGCGTTATATCAACTAGAGGGGGGGTGAATAGGCGATTTTTATGAAAGTCTTCAAAACGTGAGAGTTATGAAGACAAACAGTGAAGATTATGCCTATTACTATGCAGCGGAAGTTAGATTACACTAGGCCAGCCATGGTCATGTATTCAATAGTGTGAAAGCGCAATGACAACCAGCTTCAGTGTAATAAGGATCAGGTAGGATGAAGTTATGAAGCCAAACAGATCATACATTCATGTTGTGAAGACAAAAGATAAAGCAAGCACGCAATGGCTTCACAATGAATAACTGTAAGTAAAAAGGAAGTGCAGATGAAACCAGTGACACGTCGAAGACAATGATTTGTTGGACCAGTTCCAGTTGCTGTGACAACTGTACGTCTGGTTGGAGCGGCTAGGTATTTAAACCGAAGGACACACAGTCCCGGACACCCAGTCAAGGACACTTAGTCCAAGACACCCAGTCCTCACCGTTTTCTCCTTGAGCTAAGGTCACACAGACCTCGCCCAATCACTCTGGTAAGTCTTCAAGGTAGACTCCCAAACCTTCACAGACTTCGTTCACCGGCAATCCACAATTTCTCTTGGATGCTCAGAACGCGACGCCTAACCGTCTGGAGGATGCACAGTCCTCAAGTGTAATAAGTCTTCAGATCACACAGACAAGAAGACTTAAGTGATGCCCAATTTACTCTGGCTCTGGGTGGTTAGGGCTTTTCTCCTCACTAGGAATTTTTCTTTCAAAGGCTTCGAGGTGGGTTGCTCTCAAACGACAAAAAGCCGTGTAGTGAAATCTGAGCAGCCAACCGTTTATGGTTGTGGGGGGTGGACTATTTATAGCCACTTGGCAACCCGACCTGATCTGTCCGAAATGACCCTGGGTCACTAAGGAACTGACACGTGTACCAACGGTCGAATTTTGAACTCACACGGCAACTTTACTTGGGCTACAAGTAAAGCAGGCTTGTCTGACTCTGGACAAGATTTTCTCTCAAAGTCTTCGCTCGAAGACATAGGATTTGAATTAGGCATCACTTCAGTCATTCTGACTAGTTCTCTTGGACCCCACTTAACAGTACGGTGATTCCTATGACACAACATAAATGAAATAAAACTACGAAGGATCTAAGTCTTCGAGTTCCATAAGCTTCATAGGGAGTCTTCTCATGTCATTGTCTTCAATATGAATATCTTCATAAACCACCATTGTCTTCAATGTCTTCGTACATTTTTAGGGGTCATCTCTGGTAATAAAACCGAATCAATGAGGGACTTCTACCTGTGTTTTCCTGCAATTCTCACAAACACGTTAGTCCCTCAACTAGGTTTGTCGTCAATACTCCAAAACCAGCTAGGGGTGGCACTAGATGCACTTACAATCTCCCCCTTTTTGGTGATTGATGACAAACTAGTTGAAGTTTTCAACGGGGAACATAATTTGTGAAATAGTAAAGGAATTTGTCTTCATAAGTTGCAAGGGCTCCCCCTGAAGATGTGCATATAAGTAATTTGCCTTTTGAATGCAAATGCACATGGCAGGTTGTACTTGTGGAGATCCACTTCAACTTATGATGACAATCCACTATGCATGTGAAAGTATATGAAGATAATGACATGCATAATGGACAATGGACGTCTGCAGTAAGAGATGAGTGCGGAATTTATCGTCGCACATGCGGAATTTATCTTCGCATAACGGAGTGACAAACAGGTAGCAGACGGCCATCAAGGCTAAGTGTTACAACTCAAAGAAGCAAATGTAGCAAAAACGGGAGTTGTAAGCACGAAGCAAAATGTAGCAAAAACGGGAGTTGTAAGCATGAAGCAAAATGTAGCAAAATATAAAGGCACCCGCCCAGAGTGACCCGCTTGAAGACTGTAAACATCATGCTTCTCCCCCTTTTGTCAGTGATGACCAAAAAGGTTTGAAGACATAGAGTTTTCTACGCGTTCCCAGGCGCAGCAGGATCGGTGGAGTTGTTTGGTGGCGGTGCAGATGAGCTTGGTGCAGATTCGACGTGTGTTGAAGCAGGTGGAGATGATGTCGCGTCGTCGTCTTCTTCAATAATCCGGGCAGACACGGTGGCAGCAGAAGAAGAGAATTCTGACTCTTCAAGTGATGGTGTGCTTCGCATCACAGCTCTTCTTGGAGGCGTGGAGTCAAATTGGAATCTCTCTCTGAAGCCATCCTCTTGCAGTTCAGCTTCATTGCTCATCATGATGAGGCCTTTCCAAGTGCGGCGACAGGTCTCGTGTGTGACAAACGCATTCTTGGTTGCCAGATTTCTGATGCGATTGACGTCTTGCATGATGCTTCTCATCTGCCGTTTGAGCCAGTCGTGATGCCTATCTTGCTTTTGTTGAAGAGCCACAAGAAGCTCTCGGTCATTGAGTGCTCGAGCGCGCTTACTGGGTCTCTTGGCAGCTGTGCTGTCAGTGGCTTCAGTTGATGCAGGGGCACGTGTGGTGCCAGCCATTGGATACACTCGGGAGAGAGCTTCAACACCTTCAATATTTTGAGTGAAGCTCTGGTGTTCTGCATTTTGAAGACTTAATGGTTGCTTGCCAGGCTCTGGATATATTGCTTCAGCAGATGTGTCCACATCTGGCAAAAATATCCTATGGTTGCGGGCTGAGGGTTGATAGGAGATTGCAGAGTGAAGCTTGATCAGCCTCATAACCCAAGGAGCATAGAACTTTAATCCAAACAGTTCTGAGGCAGACGCTGCAAAGTGACGGATGAAGAGATCCTGTGCATTGAAGCATTTGCCATGAAGAATGCAGAAGATGAGAGTCTTCATTGCACCATCAATTGTTGCATATCGAGAGTGTCCCTTTACAGGCCATAGAGTCCGCCTTATGATGTGATATATTGTTCTGGGCAGGTACTCTAAGTCTTCAACGAAGAACCTAGTTGGATAGGGTGCATTAGGAGGCAGTGGCTTCATTATTGAGAGCATCTGACTCATATCTGGCTCAGGACGCTGAAATATGCTCTCAATTGCTTCAGCATGGAGTTGGCTTCTTGGGGCTTGGAGACTCGTGATATGTCTTCAGACTGCACACTGGCATCAGGAGGTGCAGTTGTCAATGGCTTCGCTCGTGAGATTTTGGGAGAAGCGGCTGGCTTTGAAGCTTTTGGAGCTTTTGGCTTCTTCTGCTTTGGCTTCGGAGCAGCAGGGGCGTCATCTGACTCAGTATCTGCTGGAGGGTTATTCACAGTAGTCCCTTGGACTAGGATGCGAGTGATGAGGCCTGCAAGATTTGCATACGGCCCGATGATATTGGGATGGGCGTCGCGTGTGCCATCTGCCCTTGGTGAGGAGGGACCAGGGTTGAAGTCAAGCCCAAATTTCTTCTTGTTTATCTTCGCTGACTGTTGTGCAAACTGAAAGTTGCGCATGAAGAGATTATCATCGCGGCACCAGAGAAGTGATGACGGATGTGCTTCAGCTGGCTTTGGTCCTCTCACCATGCATGGATAGAAGCCTTGAGCAATGGCTTCGACTCTCGACCTGGGTACGAGATTTTTGTATAGTATGTCTCCCCACGGTCTCTTGATGGCGCACTTCTCCGCATATTCCTGAGTGACGAAGCGGTAGTGGAACCATTGCTCTGCCCAATATCTTCGAATCCATTGGATTCGTGTCTTGCGCTGACCATAGCTTTCTTCAGGATCAGTTTTGTACATCTCTGCCAATTCATCAGGCAGATCTTTGGACGTTTCACCACGTCGCTGTCTGCCTCCCTTCCTTGCTGCTGTTTCTGAAGCCATGAATAACTTGGAAGGCTTCAAGATGTTCAAAGGCTTCAAAGGCTTCCTTTTGTAAGAACTGGCTTCAGGAGAGTTGATGTGATGCTGCAAGTACTCTGCAAATGAATGCAGACTATGAGAACCAAAGGATTCTCCCACGGACATGTCCCTGTGACAGCATTAAGGTGCGAGGGAAGGGGAAGAGGTCATATGTATTCTCAGAAGATTTTGAAGATAAATCGGTTTAGAAGACATAGACCTCATTGTGCGAAGACATTCACTCATAGATAAGAAGTTGGTTCCAGATTTGTACGAACCCACAGATCAGTACAAGTGAGGAATCTAACTACCTTATGAAGCACAAGTGAATATACTAGGCATGTCATGAGATGTAGCGAGATAACTAACTGATGTGAAGAGAAACTCCTTATGGCAGAAAGTGACTGAACTATGGGATCAAAAGAGGCTGTAAAAAGAGGTTTTATTTTCCACACTTGGAACTGCTAGACGAAGTGAGAGTTGAGGTCGAGCAGTTCGATCCTCCGTGCCCTAACTTGGCGACGGAAGACACCTACGGCGACGGCGGAGAGAGCGATGTCCACTGTCGGCGTGAAAACGGCGTCGGAGAGGTTGCGGCAGTGAAGCGCTTCGTCGCCGGCGTCGTCGAGTGCTAGCGGTGGCGCTAGGGTTCATGCGAGGGTGGAAGAAGGAGATAATGACCGCAGTGAATCGTGTATTTATAGGGATAGAGGCGGAACTGCGCTATTACGCAGGTACCCCTGGCGGTTCGCATTTGAGGCACGCGTGGCCAGTTAGAGGAAGATTGGGATTTGTTCCACGTCCCACGCACGCCTAAATTGTCGGGCGGTCGTTCCTGCTTCTCCGGATCTTATGTGGAGGAATGAGCATTAAAAACAGACTTTTATGGTTGTCACTATGTCTTCAGCTGACAAGGACACAGTGAAGACATTTGACAGTTTCAACAGAATGCATATGACTTGGAGAGATAGAGTTTGAGATAGAAAGCATAGAGAGGTTAGGGTCCGATCACATTCACTTAGTTCAAAAGATTCAACCAAGAAGACATAACTATAAGTGAATGCTGTAGAGGACAGAACATCAGTACATATATATCCATATAATCAACGCAGTGAAGATAATCATGAAGACATATTGAGAATGAAGCCAAACCAAATGTGAAGACATTAAGAGGTAACGCCATGAGAGAAACACTTCAAAATGGAACGTTTGGTGGTGGCGTTACCCACCGTATAGGAAGTATTAGACCCAGACACGGCGCACAATTATCGTGGCGCTCCGAAGTCAAATTCCACATTAATGTATTCACACTTAGAATGTATGTCTTCATTGTTTGAACATATACGCTACTTCGTGTGTTGCACATCTATGTCATCAATATGCTTAATTGTTAGGATGTGTGCCTGATCACAGGACATTTGAGGATTCCAAGATATTTAGCTCACACCGTAACTTGCAAAATCTCTTCTCATCCAATTGCTCTTCAGTGTTGACGTGTATGATATCAATGTCTTCCTTCACAACATGATCTCTGAGAAAGTGATGACGAATTTCAATGTGCTTTGTCTTCGAGTGCTGAACTGGGTTGTTGGCAATCTTGATGGCGCTTTCGTTGTCGCAGTAAAGTGGCACTTGCTTCAGATGAATGCCATAATCCTTGAGTGTTTGCTTCATCCACAGAAGCTGAGCGCAGCAAGATCCAGCAGCAATGTATTCAGATTCAGCAGTGGAGAGTGATACACAGTTCTGCTTCTTTGAAGACCAACATACAAGTGATCGTCCCAGAAAGTGACATGTGCCTGATGTAGACTTGCGATCAACTTTGTCACCAGCATAATCAGCATCCGAAAATCCAACCAAATCAAACTCTGAGCCCTTTGGATACCATAATCCTAGAGTTGGGGTGTGAGCCAAATATCGAAGAATTCGCTTCACAGCTAAGTGATGCGACTCCTTTGGTGTCGCTTGAAATCGAGCACACATGCAAACACTAAGCATGATATCTGGCCTAGATGCACATAAATAAAGCAAAGACCCAATCATGGAGCGGTATACCTTTTGATCGAACTCTTTACCATTGTCGTCGGGACCCAGATGATGCTTGGCTGGCATTGGTATTGTGAAGCCTTTGCAGTCTTGCATACCGAACTTCTTCAGGCACTCTTTAAGATATTTCTCTTGAGATATGAAGATGCCATTGCGTTGTTGCCGTATTTGAAGACCGAGGAAGAACTTCAGCTCCCCCATCATGGACATCTGATATTGCTCTTGCATCATATATCCAAACTCTTCACTATACTTCTGATTGGTGCAGCCGAAGATAATGTCATCCACATATATTTGGCACACAAACAGTTCACCATCATATGTCTTCGTGAAAAGAGTGGGATCCAGGGAACCAGGTATGAAGCCTTTGCTTTTCAGAAAGTACTTGAGTGTATCATACCAGGCCCTAGGGGCTTGTTTGAGGCCATACAGTGCCTTGTTGAGCTTGTATACCATATCAGGATGTTTTGGATTTTCAAAGCCAGGTGGTTGTGCAACATACACTTCTTCTTCAATCTTGCCATTGAGAAAGGCACTTTTCACATCCATCTGATAGAGAAGTATGTTATGATGATTTGCATAGGCCAGCAGTATGCGTATGGCTTCAAGCCTAGCCACAGGAGCAAATGTTTCATCGAAGTCAATGCCCTCCACTTGAGTATATCCTTGAGCTACGAGACGAGCTTTGTTTCTGACAACTTGACCATGCTCATCTTGCTTGTTGCGGTATATCCATTTGGTGCATATTATGTTGTGCTTCCGTGGATCAGGACGCTTAACCAGTTCCCATACATTATTCAGCTCAAACTGTTGAAGCTCTTCTTGCATAGCTTGAATCCATTCAGGTTCCATGAAGGCTTCTTCAACTTTCTTGGGTTCTGATATTGAGACGAATGCGAAATGCCCACAGAAGTTTGTTAGCTGAGTTGCCCTTGAACGAGTGAGTGGACCAGGTGCATTGATGCTGTCAAGTATTTTGTCAATTTGTACTTCATTTGCAACACGAGGGTGTGTGGGGCGAAGACTTTGCTCTTGCTGATCTATGTGGTCATTTGAAGGTATATCTTCAGGCTGAGCATTGTCTTCATGTGGATCAGGTGCTGAGATGATAAGTTCTTCTTCAGGATGAGCTTCAGAAGGTACAATCTCTCCAGTTCCCATAAGCTTGATTGATTCATTAGCTGGAACTTCATCTAGCACATTTGGCAATTGCTCTCTTTGTGATCCATTGGTTTCATCAAATCGCACATCCACTATTTCAACCACTTTGTAGTGGAAGAGATTGAAGACTCTGTAGGAGTGCGAATCCTTTCCATATCCAAGCATGAAGCCTTCATGTGCTTTTGGTGCAAACTTTGAGGTGTGGTGTGGGTCCTTGATCCAGCATTTTGCGCCAAATACTCTGAAGTAACTGACATTTGGCTTCTTGCCAGTTAGGAGTTCATAAGATGTCTTGTTCAGAAGCTTGTGAAGATAAACACGATTGATTGTATGGCATGCAGTATCAATGGCTTCAGTCCAGAATTTTCTTGGAGTCTTGTATTCATCTAGCATTGTTCTGGCCATCTCAATGAGTGTTCTGTTCTTGCGTTCGACGACGCCATTCTGCTGTGGCGTGTATGGAGCTGAGAATTCATGTGTGATCCCCAAGGTATCCAGATATGTATCAAGGCCAGTGTTCTTGAATTCAGTGCCATTGTCACTTCTGATGTGCTTTATCTTGGCGCCAAAATTATTCATAGCTCGATTTGCGAAGCGTCTGAAGACATCCTGCACTTCAGTCTTGTAAAGGATTATGTGCACCCAAGTATATCTAGAATAATCATCAACAATTACAAAGCCATAGAGGCATGCAGAAGTAGTAAAAGTTGAGTAGTGAGTGGGACCGAAAAGATCCATGTGAAGCAGTTCGAAGGGTTGTGTAGTAGTCATGATTGTCTTCGAAGGATGTTTTGCCCTTGTCATCTTCCCTGCTTCACAGGCACCGCATAAATGATCTTTCTTGAACTTGACGCCTTCGATGCCTATGACATGCTTCTTCTTTGCAAGGGTGTAGAGGTTCCTCATGCCAGCATGCCCAAGCCTTCGATGCCAAAGCCAGCATTCTGAAGCTTTTGCAAGAAGACATACTGCAAGTTGTGGTCCTGCTGAGAAATCTACCACATACAAATCATCTTTCCGATACCCTTCAAACACTAGAGATTTGTCAGATTCCATAAGCACCAGGCAGCGATATTTGCCAAACATTACAATCATATTCAAATCGCAAAGCATTGAGACAGACATTAAGTTGAAGCCAAGGGATTCAACAAGCATGACTTTATCCATGTGTTGATCCCTTGAGATTGCAACTCTACCTAGACCCAATACCTTACTTTTACCAGTGTCAGCAAATGTAATGTGGCTTTTGTCGGATGGACGTAAAGTTGAGTCCATGAGAAGGCTTCTTTTGCCAGTCATGTGATTTGTACACCCACTGTCAATAATCCATTCTGAAGACTTTGAAGTCACTGGTGTCGTACCCTACAGTGCAGTTAGGGGGATAGGCTTCACGAAGGGTATTGTGAAGCATAAACATTTGACGAACCAATGGATTATGAAAACTTAAATCCAGATTAGGACTAATAGGGAGAGTAGCATGCGATTCAGGAACGAAGTACATAATGATCCCATTTGGGCATTTTATCTTGCGCCCTACAAGATTTTTAAGGTCCCCAGCAATAGCATCAGAAGATTTTGTTTTTCTGCTGGAGACCTTTCCCTGCAAAAGAGAGTTAAGCTTTCTTAACCACCCACATCTTCAAGGGTGGCTTAGAAGCAATAAGTCTAAGTGCAGCATCTGAGAATTTTGGCTTTGAGGCCTTAGCAAACAGTCTAGCAGGTGGACAATAATACTCATAAGAATAAGCAGAATAATTTTTGGTCATATGAACATGACGGTTCGAAGAACCGCTCTCATATTCGTATGCCTGAGTATGGTTTCCCTGCAAAACATTAGCGTTAGTGTGACTCAGGTGAGTCCTCTGTTCATATGAAGCCTTTCGACCGTATGAAGCCTTTGGTCTGAGGTTTGTCTTCTTCAAGTGAGGTGTCATGAAGACATTCACAGGAAGATTTTCCAGACACTTTTTCGGAACCCAGATCTTTTTCATAGGCGGTCCATTCCTGCAGTTAGTACCAATGTACCTGGCAAACACTTCACCATTCTGATTCTTAAACAGTTTATAGTTTGCATCAAAGGATTCATCAATGATAATAGGGTTAGCACAAGTGAAGCCAGATAAATTGGATGGATCTGCTGAAAGTTCCTTTGCAGCAACCCATGTAGTTTTGGGGTACTGCTCAGGTTTCCAGTAAGAGCCATCTGCATTGATTTTCCTCACAAATCCAACACCCTCTTTCCTAGGGTTACGATTCAGGATCTGCTTTTTGAGGACATCACATAATGTCTGATGCCCTTGAAGACTTCTGTACATCCCTATTTCAAACAATGTCTTCAACCTAGCATTCTCATCAGCAATAGCAGTGGTATCCTCAGCAGAGGGGTTAGTTACCACATCAACATTTGAAGATATTCGAACAGCAGTAGCAGTGCAACATTCAACAACAGAATTAGCATTATCGCGCTCAATGCATTTAAGACATGGTGGTTCAAATCCTTCCTGAACGGAACTGATCTGTTCGGAGCAAAGTGACTCGTTTTCCTTTTGAAGGTCTTCATGAGCCACCCTCAATTTCTCAAGTTCTTGCTTCCTTTGAAGATAATCATAGGCAAGCTTTTCATGAGTTGTTGAGAGAGTATCATGACGATCTTCAAGTTCCTGATACTTAACGTGAAGGTCTTTTATGTCTTCAATTAAGGATTCAGATCGAGTCATTTCAGCACCCAACAGATCATCGCTTCTGTCTAACAGTTTTTGAATATGTTCCATAGCTTTCTGTTGTTCAGTTGCAATTTTAGCAAGCGTTTTGTAGCTAGGTTCTGAATCACATTCAGAGTCATCGTCACTGGATGTTTCATAGCGAGTAGTGCGTGTGTTTACCTTGGCACCGCGGGCCATGAAGCAGTAGGTAGGAGTGGAGTCGCTCTTGTTATTTGTGTCAGTGTCAGTGATGCAGTCATTGTCTTCAGTGTTGAAGATGGACTTGGCGACGTATGCTGTAGCCAGACTCGCAATGCCAGAATCAGACTCCTCCTCAGACTCCACCTCTGCCTCCTCAGATGCGGACTCCTCCTCTGAATCCATCTCCTTTCCAACAAACGCACGTGCCTTGCCAGATGAGCTCTTCTTGTGTGATGAAGACTTTGAAGAAGACTTTGAGAATTTCTTCTTCTTCTTGTCGTCAGAATCATATTCCTTGCTCTTCTTCTTCCTTCTGTTCTCATTGTCCCACTGTGGACACTCAGAGATGAAGTGTCCAGTTTTCTTGCACTTGTGACATGTTTTCTTCTTGTAGTTATGAGCAGAAGCTTCATCATTCCTTGAGCTTGATTGTGAAGATTTCCTGAAGCCTTTCTTCTTAGTGAATTTTTGGAACTTCTTCACTAGCATTGCAAGTTCTCTTCCAATGTCTTCAGGATCATCAGAACTGCAGTCAGATTCTTCTTCAGATGAGGAGACAACTTTTGCCTTCAAGGCATGAGTTCGCCCATAGTTTGGACCGTAGATATCTCTTTTCTCAGAAAGCTGAAACTCATGTGTGTTGAGCCTCTCAAGTATGTCAGACGGATCGAGTGTCTTGAAATCAGGACGTTCTTGAATCATCAGGGCCAGGATGTCAAACGAACTATCAAGTGATCTCAGCAGCGTCTTGACGATTTCATGTTTGGTGATCTCAGTGGCGCCGAGGGCTTGAAGCTCATTTGTGATGTCAGTGAGCCGGTCAAATGTGTGCTGGACATTCTCATTGTCATTTCGCTTGAAGCGGTTGAAGAGGTTGCGAAGAACACTGATTCTTTGATCTCTCTGGGTTGAGATGCCTTCATTGACCTTGGAGAGCCAGTCCCAGACTAGCTTTGATGTCTTCAAGGCACTCACACGGCCATACTGTCCTTTGGTCAGATGACCACAGATGATATTCTTGGCAGTAGAATCCAGTTGAATGAACTTCTTGACATCAGCAGCAGTGACACCTTCTCCAGCCTTGGGAACGCCGTTTTCGACGACATACCATAGGTCGACGTCAATGGCTTCAAGATGCATGCGCATCTTATTCTTCCAGTAGGGATATTCAGTTCCATCGAAGACGGGGCAAGCAGCGGAGACTTTGATTATCCCTGCACCTCGACATAGCTAAAACTTCAGGTGGTTAAACCGAATCACACAGAACAAGGGAGCACCTCGCTCTGATACCAATTGAAAGTGCGTTATATCGACTAGAGGGGGGGTGAATAGGCGATTTTTATGAAAGTCTTCAAAACGTGAGAGTTATGAAGACAAACAGTGAAGATTATGCCTATTACTATGCAGCGGAAGTTAGATTACACTAGGCCAGCCATGGTCATGTATTCAATAGAGTGAAAGCGCAATGACAACCAGCTTCAGTGTAATAAGGATCAGGTAGGATGAAGTTATGAAGCCAAACAGATCATACATTCATGTTGTGAAGACAAAAGATAAAGCAATCACGCAATGGCTTCACAATGAATAACTGTAAGTAAAAAGGAAGTGTAGATGAAACCAGTGATACGTCAAAGACAATGATTTGTTGGACCAGTTCCAGTTGCTGTGACAACTGTACGTCTGGTTGGAGCGGCTAGGTATTTAAACCGAAGGACACACAGTCCCGGACACCCAGTCAAGGACACTTAGTCCAAGACACCCAGTCCTCACCGTTTTCTCCTTGAGCTAAGGTCACACAGACCTCGCCCAATCACTCTGGTAAGTCTTCAAGGTAGACTCCCAAACCTTCACAGACTTCGTTCACCGGCAATCCACAATTTCTCTTGGATGCTCAGAACGCGACGCCTAACCGTCTGGAGGATACACAGTCCTCAAGTGTAATAAGTCTTCAAATCACACAGACACGAAGACTTAAGTGATGCCCAATTTACTCTGGCTCTGGGTGGTTAGGGCTTTTCTCCTCACTAGGAATTTTTCTCTCAAAGGCTTCGAGGTGGGTTGCTCTCAAATGACAAAAGCCGTGCACTGAAATCTGAGCAGCCAACCGTTTATGGTTGTGGGGGGTGGACTATTTATAGCCACTTGGCAACCCGACCTGATCTGTCCGAAATGACCCTGGGTCACTAAGGAACTGACACGTGTACCAACGGTCAAATTTTGAACTCACACGGCAACTTTACTTGGGCTACAAGTAAAGCTGACTTGTCTGACTCTAGACAAGATTTTCTCTCAAAGTCTTCGCTCGAAGACATAGGATTTGAATTAGGCATCACTTCAGTCATTCTGACTGGTTCTCTTGGACCCCACTTAACAGTACGGTGATTCCTATGACACAACATAAATGAAATAAAACTAAGAAGGATCTAAGTCTTCGAGTTCCATAAGCTTCATAGGGAGTCTTCTCATGTCATTGTCTTCAATATGAATATCTTCATAAACCACCATTGTCTTCAATGTCTTCGTACATTTTTAGGGGTCATCTCTGGTAATAAAACCGAATCAATGAGGGACTTCTACCTGTGTTTTCCTGCAATTCTCACAAACACGTTAGTCCCTCAACTAGGTTTGTCGTCAATACTCCAAAACCAACTAGGGGTGGCACTAGATGCACTTACAAATACAACCAAGCCCCCAAGTGATTTCTCCGGTGGCCTTACGCCGATCAAGAGGTGTAGCTATGGTTCGAATACGACCAAGCCCCCAAGTGATTTCCCTGGTGGCCTTACACCAATCAAGAGGTGTAGCTATGGTTCGAATACGACCAAGCCCCCAAGTGATTTCCTTGGTGGCCTTACGCCGATCAAGAGGTGTAGCTATGGTTCGAATACGACCAAGCCCCCTAATGATTTCCCTGGTCGCCTTACGCCAATCAAGAGGTGTAGCAATGGTTTGAATACGACCAAGCCCCCAAGTGATTATTGTGAGCTGTGCTCAAGGGGCATCCTATGTTTGAGCTGTGCGTTTGCAACAGACTCTCTCTGGTCCCTTTAATTTTTCCTGAGAACTCGTACTTGCGAGATATTATTCTTTTGAACCGAAAATTCTTAAACCAGATATTGAGAGTTTCAAAGCTTTGTGGGAGACAGCTTTCCCTTGAGCCGGATTTTAAACCGGAATCCTTCTTTTTAAGCCGAAAATTTTCTGACGGCCTTTAAATTTGCACCAATATGGCAGTTTAGGGTCCTGCATTAGATAACTCTACAAGCCAGAGTAATTTATTTTTAAAGAAAGCAATATATAAAAAATATACTGGATGGATTTCACCTGATACGCCAGGCCAGAAATTATCCACCGGGGAGTTGATCATCACCACGGTGAAGCTGAAATCAATCACGGGCGGATCGACCATGGGAGCAAACAGATGAGTCGACTGCGACATTATAAACCGGTGCGGACGGGCGAGTCAATCATAGGCTCAGTCCCAGCGAGGTGATGTAGATCAAACTACACAGGCGGCGTTTTGCGCTCGTCCATTCATCAGGTAATATGTCACGCACTATCACCGGGCAGAATATTATCATCCCGAAGTGAATAATTATCCTGTATACAAAAATTTACAGATCAAAGTAATAGTTTTTTTGACGAAAACAATATATGCTAAAATAAATGAAACTGATAGAACCTGGTATTTTTATAGATGAATGCAGGCATTGATGCTTGATAATGCTGGACGCAGAGGTCGACACAAATTATCCTGATTAGCGGAATTTGCATGCCTCCACTTTCAATCATCCATCCGTTCATTTGACTCGATTGGACACTTCTGTTTCTGCCACTGTTTACTTTACTAGCAGCACCAATTGTGCATGTAGTTGCGGCTTGTCGTACAGGGACAACATGACATCATCATAGTTTGCCTGGTAACTTCTTGGTGTGCATGTAGCAAGAGGAGACTGAACCAAAATCTCATCCAGTAGCAGATGACTTTATGTAAAAAGACAAAAAGGCGGGGCACATCCGGCGGAGACAAGTCGGTTTGAATGGGGATCATGGCGGAAACCACAGCAGCGGCAACTCACAGGCCATGGCTACGGCCGGGTTGCGCGGATGCGGCCGACAGTAGCGGGTTGGAGAGGCGCAGCCGGTTTCAGCGCGGGCGTGTAGAACAGGAGGAATTGACGATAGTTTAAGGCGGAGGCAGGGCCGACTCTGCTTGAAAGCAGCGAGGTGAATCCAAGCCCGTGATGTGGCGGTTACTGTTACAGCGGCGATTTGGCCAGCCAGCACGGAGATCTACAGGTCTGCAGGCGCGCAGCTTTGGGCGCGCAGGGGAGCAACGCAGAGGCGGCTCGGAGTGGAAAGTGAAAACGCCACGGCACAAGAAGCACCAGCGAGTCGGGCTCGCGGCGGCTCTGCTTGAGACGACGCCAGTGTGGGATGGCGGCGACAGCGGAAAGCTTGCGGCTTAAGGGCCGAACAAATTACAACCAGGTCCACTACGGCGGCTCGAGGGCAGCATGCTCGTGAGACGATGCACGGGTTATGGACGGAGCACGTGGGCGGCCCGAGCTACGGGCCAGCGGGCGCGATGACGGTTTGTAGGCAAGGGTGCAGGGCGATTCAGAGGAGGCGGACACGACGCACGGCTCGGAGGCGGCTTGAGGCCAGTAACGCGGAGCCACGGCGATGGGCCTTGGTCGATGCGAGACGGAGTCCAGTTGCAGGCGGTTCTCAGTCGGGAGCAAGCCGGATTGGAGTGGAAACGGCTGACGGATTGAAAACCGGAGGCGAAGCGAGTTATAGCGGCAAGGCGCACCAGCGAGTGGAAAACGCCTCGTCGCTGGGCTAGGGGAACAACGATGCAGGGCGGCCCGCAGGCGACTAGGAGGAGACAAGGCCGCGATGGATTGTAGCGATGATGGCGACTCAGGCGGAAGCTAAGCCGGAGCGGCTCAGAAGCAGGCGGTTTAGCACAAACGGCGTCCGGTTCATATCGAAGGTACAACAGCGGGTGATACGCTGATGGCTGGCGAGGTGATCCAGTGCAGCCGTGACGGCGGCCCGGTGGTTGAGGAGGCCCAGTGCAGCGATGGCCCGCGGAGACTCACGAAGATGGTGAATATTGAATCCAGGGCGTTTCGAGCAGCATAGTCCGGGGCGGCTTTGACGACAGCAACTGAGACCAGTTTGTGGAGACGACGGCGGCGGCACTCCGGTGGCGGTTCATCGACAGTAGCAGAGGTGAGCAGGCTGCTCCTGGGGAAGAGCTCGAGGAGCCCCCGAGGAAGCAGAGTGAGGCATCCATAACGGCGATTTAGCGCGGAGGACGAGAACGGCGGCGCCTGGTGCCTCGGTCTACACAGGGGTGGCTCAGAGGTAACTGCGGTCAGCAGAGGCGGTTCTCCGCTACAACAGTAGCTCTCCCGAGCTCATCTTGGAGGCGAGGGCGTGCAAAAGGCAGGCCAATGGCAGCGACGGTTCTGAACCGGCGAGGCGGCCGACTGACCCATCCAGGGCGGCTTGGTCATGGCAGAGTCAGAGCACAGCCAGGGCGGCTCAACGTCAAGGGGAGACTATGGCAGTGGAGACGGCTGGCGATGTGGCAACTCGGAACGGTACCGCGCAGATGCAACGACGGCAAACAGCGGCTCGACAACAGCGGCCTGGCGTAGGAGCCTGGGCGGTTCAAGGTCGAAAGAGGGTTGAGTCGCGACAGGCAGTTCAAAAGAGGCCAGGAATAGAGGTCGGTGACTCAGCGCGGGTGGACCCCAGCAGCTGAAGAGGTGAGATGTCCACGGCAATCCGCATAGTATTAAAACGACGACGACAAATCACTTTTGATCAGCAGCCTGCACAGGCATCTATGGAAGAAATACTCAAATCGCTTGGTGCTTCCTCGATCCGTGTGTGAGTTAAACTTGTAGCACTTTAGAGTTGATTTTGTTCTCAACGCCCAAAGTAGCAGGAGCAACAGTTAATTTCCTCGGGACTCATAACATGGGTCAGCAATGATCCGGCCGATCGGACTACTGCTTGTGGACGCAGTAGCAATCTGACGCGGCCACCGCTGACAGCTTCGGTTGACTGTCGCAGTATCTCGGTTTCAACGGAAAAAAATCTCTTCTCGATCTTGGCAAATTATGGAAGTTGTAGTAGAAATTGATCTCCTATCTGATTCAACGGCTCGACGACACACAGAATACCAAACCCTAATTTCTTCCTCGACTTCAATCTTAAAAAATCTTCATCTGAAAAAATTGCTCCTGATGAAGATCCCAATCGAACCTTGAATCAAACTGATCGCGAGCTTCTCGATCCCTAAAAGAGATCCCTCCAAAAACTTAACACCACCGTGCGCGAGGCCCCATGGTGGGCGCCAACTGTCATGGAATTGTCATGACAGATGTCCTAGTGTGAGGACTTAGTCGTGAGGCCAACGCATCTATGTGGTAGCTTGAGAGGGGTTAAGCGGAATTGAGAGATGCAACACACGATAAGGATTTAGACAACTTCGGGCCCCGCGAAACATCACCCGATAACAATCCTACATGTTGTTTGTGGCTAGGTCTCATTATCCTCATCAGGGAGTCACCGTAAACCGGCTCTCCTAGTTATGTCTAACACTTAAGATTATTTCTCCCCCCTTTGGGGTGCCCTGCCCCTCCTTATATATATATGTTGAAGGGGCGGGTTACATGTAGAGTCCAACTCGGATTAAGACTTAAACTATTTTGACTTCTCTTCATGGGCTTCTTAACATCTTGGGCTTCTTAACGTCTCGGGCTTGTTAACCCCAGGCGACTCTGTCTGCCGGGTTATGATTGTCTGCCGGGTTATGACTGTCTGTCGGGTTATGACTGTCTGCCAGGTTATGATTGTCTGCCGGGTTATGACTGTCTGCCGGGTTATCATCTAACTTAACACCTGCCGGGTTATCATCTGACTTAACACCTGTCAGGTTATCATCTGACTTAACACCTGTCGGGTTATCATCTGACTTAACACATGCCGGGTTATCATCTGTCGGATTACCATCCGTTATAACCATCTGTCTTAACTCTCTGCCGGTTTATCATCTTCCGGTTTACCAAGTCCCAACTGGGTTATAACTCCGGCCGGATCATACCGCGGAGTATATCCCCGACAGTACCGGGCAATTATCAGTGGCATCTTGACAAGTTGGAGAACTAGACTTACAAAGGTGGATTTTCCCACTAATGAGGATCAATTGCATATTCTAAAGTGGGGTTTGTGCAGAGTTCCGAGCACCAACATTATCATGGCCTTCGACGAGTGGAAGCAGCCGCAACTAGAGGGTACGTAAGTGCATCTAGTGCCACCCCTAGTTGGTTTTGGAGTATTGACGACAAACCTAGCTGAGGGACTAATGTGTTTGTGAGAATTGCAGGAAAACACAGGTAGAAGTCCCTCATTGATTCGGTTTTACTATCAGAGATGACCCCTAAAAATGTACGAAGACATTGAAGACAATGGTGGTTTATGAAGATATTCATATTGAAGACAATGACATGAGAAGACTCTCTATGAAGCTTTTGGAACTCGAAGACCTAGATCCTTCGTAGTTTTATTTCATTCATGTTGTGTCATAGGAACCACCGTACTGTTAAGTGGGGTCGAAGAGAACCAGTCAGAATGACTGAAGTGATGCCTAATTCAAATCCTATGTCTTCGAGCGAAGACTTTGAGAGAAAATCTTGTCCAGAGTCAGACAAGTCAGCTTTACTTGTAGCCCAAGTAAAGTTGCCGTGTGAGTTCAAAATTCGACCGTTGGTACACGTGTCAGTTCCTTAGTGACCCGGGGTCATTTCGGACAGATCAGGTCGGGTTGCCAAGTGGCTATAAATAGTCCACCCCCCACAACCATAAACGGTTGGCTGCTCAGATTTCAGTGCACGGCTTCTGTCGTTTGAGAGCAACCCACCTCGAAGCCTTTGAAAGAAAAATTCCCAGTGAGGAGAAAAGCCCTAACCACCCAGAGCCAGAGGAAATTGGGCATCACTTAAGTCTTCGTGTCTGTGTGATTTGAAGACTTATTACACTTGAGGACTGTGCATCCTCCAGACGGTTAGGCGTCGCGTTCTGAGCATCCAAGAGAAATTGTGGATTGCCGGTGAACGAAGTTTGTGAAGGTTTGGGAGTCTACCTTGAAGACTTACCTGAGTGATTGGGCGAGGTCTGTGTGACCTTAGCTCAAGGAGAAAACGGTGAGGACTGGGTGTCTTGGACTAAGTGTCCTTGACTGGGTGTCCGGGACTGTGTGTCCTTTGGTTTAAATACCTAGCCGCTCCAACCAGACGTACAGTTGTCACAGCAACTGGAACTGGTCCAACAAATCATTGTCTTCAACGTGTCACTGGTTTCATCTTCACTTCCTTTCGCTTACAGTTATTCATTGCGAAGCCATTGCATGCTTGCTTTATCTTTTGTCTTCACAACATGAATGTATGATCTGTTTGGCTTCATAACTTCTTCCTACCTGATCCTTATTACACTGAAGCTGTTTGTCATTGCGCTTTCACTCTATTGAATACATGACCATGGCTGGCCTAGTGTAATCTAACTTCCGCTGCATAGTAATAGGCATGATCTTCATTGTTTGTCTTCACAACTCTCACGTTTTGAAGACTTTCATAAAAATCGCCTATTCACCCCCCTCTAGTCGATATAACACACTTTCAATTGGTATCAGAGCTCGGTGCTCCCTTGTTCTGTGTGATTCGGTTTAACCACCTGGAGTTTTAGCTATGTCGACTGCAGGGATAATCAAAGTCTCCGCTGCTTGTCCCGTCTTCGATGGAACTGAATATCCCTACTGGAAGAATAAGATGCACATGCATCTTGAAGCCATTGACATCGACCTATGGTATGTCGTCGAAAACAACGTTCCCAAGGCTGGAGAAGGTGTCACTGCTGCTGATGTCAAGAAGTTCGTTCAACTGGACTCTACTGCCAAGAATATCATCTGTGGTCATCTGACCAAGGACAGTATGGTCGTGTGAGTGCCTTGAAGACATCCAAACTGGTCTGGGATTGGCTCTCCAAAGTTAATGAAGGCATATCAACCCAGAGAGATCAAAGAATCAGTGTCCTTCGCAATCTCTTCAACCGCTTCAAACGAAATGACAATGAGAATGTCCAGCACACCTTTGATCGGCTCACTGACATCACAAATGAGCTTCAAGCCCTCGGCGCTACTGAGATCACCAAACATGAAATCGTCAAGACGCTGCTGAGATCACATGATAGTTCGTTTGACATTCTGGCCCTGATGATTCAAGAACGTCCTGATTTCAAGACACTCGATCCGTCTGACATACTTGAGAGGCTCAACACACATGAGTTTCAGCTTTCTGAGAAAAGAGATATCTACGGTCCAAACTATGGGCGAACTCGTGCCTTGAAGGCAAAAGCTGTCTCCTCATCTGAAGAAGAATCTGACTGCAGTTCTGATGATCCTAAAGACATTGGAAGAGAACTTGCAATGCTAGTGAAGAAGTTTCAAAAATTCACCAAGAAGAAAGGCTTCAGAAAATCTTCACGATCAAGCTCAAGGAATGATGAAGCTTCTGCTCATGACTACAAGAAGAAAACATGTCACAAGTGCAAGAAAACTGGGCACTTCATCTCTGAGTGTCCACAGTGGGACAATGAGAACAGAAGGAACAAGAAGAGCAAGGAATATGATTCTGACGACAAGAAGAAGAAGAAACACTCAAAGTCTTCTTCCAAGTCTTCATCAAAGTCTTCATCACACAAGAAGAGTTCATCTGGCAAGGCGCGTGCGTTTGTAGGCAAGGAGATGGATTCAGAGGAGGAATCCGCATCTGAGGAGGCAGAGGTGGAATCTGAGGAGGAGTCTGATTCTGGCACTGCGAGTCTGGCTACAGCATACGTCGCCAAGTCCATCTTCAACACTGAAGTCAATAATTGCATCACCGACACCGACGCAAATGACAAGAACGACTCCACTCCTACCTACTGCTTCATGGCACGCGGTGCCAAGGTAAACACACGCACCACTCGCTATGAAACATCCAGTGACGATGACTCTGAATGTGATTCAAAACCTAGCTACAAAACACTTGCTAAAATTGCAACTGAACAACAGAAAGCTATGGAACATATTCAAAAACTGTTAGACAGAAGCGATGATCTGTTGGGTGCTGAAATGACTCGATCTGAATCCTTAATTGAAGACATAAAAAACCTTCACGTTAAGTATCAGGAACTTGAAGATCCTCATGATACTCTCTCAACAACTCATGGAAAGCTTTCCTATGACTATCTTCAAAGGAAGCAAGAACTCGAGAAATTGAGGGTGGCTCATGAAGATCTTCAAAAGGAAAACGAGTCACTTCGCGCCGAACAGATCAGTCCCGCTCAGGAAGGATTTGAACCACCATGTCTTAAATGCATTGAGCGTAATAATGCTAATTCTGTTGCTGAATGTTCCACTGCTACTACTGTTCCAATATCTTCAACTGTTGATGTGGCAACTAACCCCTCTGCTGAGGATACCACTGCTATTGCTGATGAGAATGCTAGGTTGAAGACATTGCTTGAAACAGGGATGTACAAAAGTCTGAAAGGGCATCAAACATTATGTGATGTCCTTAAGAAGCAGATTCTGAACCGAAACCCTAGGAAAGAGGGTGTTGGGTTCATGAGGAAAATCAATGCAGATGGCTCTTACTGGAAACCTGAGCAGTACCCCAAAACTACATGGGTTGCTGCAAAGGAACTTTCAGCAGATCCATCCAATTTATCTGGCTTCACTTGTGCTAACCCAATTATCATTGATGAATCCTTTGATGCAAACTATAAACTATTTAAGAATTAGAATGGTGAAGTGTTTGCCAGGTACATTGGTACTAACTGCAGGAATGGACCGGCTATGAAGAAGATCTGGGTTCCGAAAACATGTCTGGAAAATCTTCCTGTGAATGTCTTCATGACACCTCACTTGAAGAAGACAAACCTCGGTCCAAAGGCTTCATACAGACAGAGGACTCACCTGAGTCACACTAACGCAAATGTTTTGCAGGGAAACCATACTCAGGCATATGAATATGAGAGCGGTTCATCGAACCGTCATATTCATATGACCAAAAATTATTCTGCTTATGCCTATGAGTATTATTGTCCCCCTGCTAGACTGTTTGCTAAGGCTTCAAAGCCAAAATTCTCAGATGCTGCTCTTAGACTCATAGCTTCTAAGCCACCCTTGAAGATGTGGGTGGTTAAGAAAGCTTAACTTTTTTTTGCAGGGAAAGGTCTCCAGCACAAAAACAAAATCTTCTGATGCTATTGCTGGGGACCATAAAAATCTTGTGGGGCGCAAGATAAACTGCCCAAATGGCATCATTATGTACTTCGTTCCTGAATCGCATGCTACTCTCCCCATTAGTCCTAATATGGATCTAAGTTTTCATAACCCACTGGTTCGTCAAATGTTTATGCTTCACAACACTCTTCGTGAAGCCTATCCCCCTAACTGCACTGTAGGGTACGATACCAGCGACTTCAAAGTCTTCAGAATGGATTATTGACAGTGGCTGTACAAATCACATGACTGGCAGAAGAAGCCTTCTTATGGACTCAACTTTACGTCCATCCGACAAGAGCCACATTACATTCGCTGACACTAGTAAAAGTAAGGTATTGGGTCTAGGTAGAGTTGCAATCTCAAAGGATCAACACATGGATAAAGTCATGCTTGTTGAATCCCTTGGCTTCAACTTAATGTCTGTCTCAATGCTTTGCGATTTGAATATGATTGTAATGTTTGGCAAATATCGCTGCCTGGTGCTAATGGAATCTGACAAATCTCTAGTGTTTGAAGGGTATAGGAAAGGTGATTTGTATGTGGTAGATTTCTCAGCAGGACCACAACTTGCAGTATGTCTTCTTGCAAAAGCTTCAGAATGCTGGCTTTGGCATCGAAGGCTTGGGCATGCTGGCATGAGGAACCTCCACACCCTTGCGAAGAAAAAGCACGTCATAGGCATCGAAGGCGTCAAGTTCAAGAAAGATCACTTATGCGGTTCCTGTGAAGCAGGGAAGATGACAAGGGCAAAACATCCTTCGAAGACAATCATGACCACTACTCAACCATTCGAACTGCTTCACGTGGATCTTTTCGGTCCCACTCACTACACAACTTTTACTACTTCTGCATGCCTCTATGGCTTCGTAATTGTTGATGATTATTCTAGATATACTTGGGTGCACATAATCCTTTACAAAACTGAAGTGCAGGATGTCTTCAGACGCTTCGCAAATCGAGCTATGAACAATTTTGGCGCCAAGATAAAGCACATCAGAAGTGACAATGGCACTGAATTCAAGAACGCTGGCCTTGATACATATCTGGATACCTTGGGCATCACACATGAATTCTCAGCTCCATACACGCCACAGCAGAATGGCGTCGTCGAACGCAAGAACAGAACACTCATTGAGATGGCCAGAACAATGCTAGATGAATACAAGACTCCAAGAAAATTCTGGACTGAAGCCATTGATACTGCATGCCATACAATCAATCGTGTTTATCTTCACAAGCTTCTGAACAAGAAATCCTATGAACTCCTAACTGGCAAGAAGCCAAATGTCAGTTATTTCAGAGTATTTGGCGCAAAGTGCTGGATCAAGGACCCACACCACACCTCAAAGTTTGCACCAAAAGCACATGAAGGCTTCATGCTTGGATATGGAAAGGATTCGCACTCCTACAGAGTCTTCAATCTCTTCCACTACAAAGTGGTTGAAACAGTGGATGTGCGATTTGATGAAACCAATGGATCACAAAGAGAGCAATTGCCAAATGTGCTAGATGAAGTTCCAGCAAATGAATCAATCAAGCTTATGGGAACTGGAGAAATTGTACCTTCTGAAGCTCAACCTGAAGAAGAACTTATCATCTCAGCACCTGATCCACATGAAGACAATGCTCAGCCTGAAGATATACCTTCAAATGACCACATAGATCAGCAAGAGCAAAGTCTTCGCCCCACACACCCTCGTGTTGCAAATGAAGTACAAATTGACAAAATACTGGACAGCATCAATGCACCTGGTCCACTCACTCGTTCAAGGGCAACTCAGCTAACAAACTTCTGTGGGCATTTCGCATTCGTCTCAATATCAGAACCCAAGAAAGTTGAAGAAGCCTTCATGGAACCTGAATGGATTCAAGCTATGCAAGAAGAGCTTCAACAGTTTGAGCTGAATAATGTATGGGAACTGGTTAAGCGTCCTGATCCACGGAAGCACAACATAATAGGCACCAAATGGATATACCGCAACAAGCAAGATGAGCATGGTCAAGTTGTCAGAAACAAAGCTCGTCTAGTTGCTCAAGGATATACTCAAGTGGAGGGCATTGACTTCGATGAAACATTTGCTCCTGTGGCTAGGCTTGAAGCCATACGCATACTGCTGGCCTATGCAAATCATCATAACATACTTCTCTGTCAGATGGATGTGAAAAGTGCCTTTCTCAATGGCAAGATTGAAGAAGAAGTGTATGTTGCACAACCACCTGGCTTTGAAAATCCAAAACATCCTGATATGGTATACAAGCTCAACAAGGCACTGTATGGCCTCAAACAAGCCCCTAGGGCCTGGTATGATACACTCAAGTACTTTCTGAAAAGCAAAGGCTTCATACCTGGTTCCCTGGATCCCACTCTTTTCACGAAGACATATGATGGTGAACTGTTTGTGTGCCAAATATATGTGGATGACATTATCTTCGGCTGCACCAATCAGAAGTATAGTGAAGAGTTTGGATACATGATGCAAGAGCAATAACAGATGTCCATGATGGGGGAGGTGAAGTTCTTTCTCGGTCTTCAAATACGGCAACAACGCAACGGCATCTTCATATCTCAAGAGAAATATCTTAAAGAGTGCCTGAAGAAGTTCGGTATGCAAGACTGCAAAGGCTTCACAACACCAATGCCAGCCAAGCATCATCTGGGTCCCGACGACAATGGTAAAGAGTTTGATCAAAAGGTATACCGCTCCATGATTGGGTCTTTGCTTTATTTATGTGCATCTAGGCCAGATATCATGCTTAGTGTTTGCATGTGTGCTCGATTTCAAGCGACACCAAAGGAGTCGCATCACTTAGCTGTGAAGCGAATTCTTCGATATTTGGCTCACACCCCAACTCTAGAATTATGGTATCCAAAGGGCTCAGAGTTTGATTTAGTTGGATTTTCGGATGCTGATTATGCTGGTGACAAAGTTGATCGCAAGTCTACATCAGGCACATGTCACTTTCTGGGACGATCACTTGTATGTTGGTCTTCAAAGAAGCAGAACTGTGTATCACTCTCCACTGCTGAATCTGAATACATTGCTGCTGGATCTTGCTGCGCTCAGCTTCTGTGGATGAAGCAAACACTCAAGGATTATGGCATTCATCTGAAGCAAGTGCCACTTTACTGCGACAACGAAAGCGCCATCAAGATTGCCAACAACCCAGTTCAGCACTCGAAGACAAAGCACATTGAAATTCGTCATCACTTTCTCAGAGATCATGTTGTGAAGGAAGACATTGATATCATACACGTCAACACTGAAGAGCAATTGGCAGATATCTTCACAAAGCCCTTGGATGAGAAGAGATTTTGCAAGTTACGGTGTGAGCTAAATATCTTGGAATCCTCAAATGTCCTGTGATCAGGCACACATCCTAACACTTAAGCATATTGATGACTTAGATGTGCAACACACGAAGTAGCGTATATCTTCAAACAATGAAGACATACATTCTAAGTGTGAATACATTAATGTGGAATTTGACTTCGGAGCGCCACGATAATTGTGCGCCGTGTCTGGGTCTAATACTTCTTATACGGTGGGTAACGCCACCACCAAACATTCCATTTTGAAGTGTTTCTCTCATGGCGTTACCTCTCAATGTCTTCACAATTGGTTTGGTTTCATTCTCAATATGTATTCATGATTATCTTCACTGCGTTGATTATATGGATATATATGTACTGATGTTTTGTCCTCTACAACATTCACTTATAGCTATGTCTTCTTGGTTGAATCTTTTGAACTAAGTGAATGTGATCGGACCCTAACCTCTCTATGCTTTCTATCTCAAACTCTATCTCTCCAAGTCATATGCATTCTGTTGAAACTGTCAAATGTCTTCACTGTGTCCTTGTCAGCTGAAGACATAGTGACAACCATAAAAGTCCATTTTTAATGCTCATTCCTCCACATAAGATCCGGAGAAGAAGGAACGACCGCCCGACAATTTAGGCGTGCGTGGGACATGGAACAAATCCCAATCTTCCTCTAACTGGCCACGCGTGCCTCAAATGCGAACCGCCAGGGGTACCTGCGTAATAGCGCAGTGCCGCCTCTATCCCTATAAATACGCGATTCACTGCGGTCATTATCTCCTTCTTCCACCCTCGCACGAACCCTAGCGCCACCGCTAGCACTCGACGACGCCGGCGACGAAGCGCTTCACTGCCGCAACCTCTCCGACGCCGTTTTCACGCCGACAGCGGACATCGCTCTCTCCGCCGTCACCGTAGGTGTCTTCCGTTGCCAAGTTAGGGCACGGAGGATTGAACTGCTCGACCTCATCTCTCACTTCGTCTAGCAGTTCCAAGTGTGGTAAATAAAACCTCTTTTAACAGCCTCTTTTGATCCTACATTTCAGTCACTTTCTGCCATAAGAAGTTTCTCTTCACACCAGTTAAATCTCTCGCTGCATCTTATAACATGCCTAGTATATTCACTTGTGCTTCATAAAGTAGTTAGATTCCTCACTTGTACTGATCTATGGGTTCGTACAAATCTGGAACCAACTTCTTATCTATAAGTGAATGTCTTCGCATAATGAGGTCAATGTCTTCTAAACCGATTTATCTTCAAAATCTTCTGAGAATGCATATGACCTCTTCCCCTTCCCTCGCACCTTAATGCTGTCACAGGTACATGTCCGTGGGAGAATCCTTTGGTTCTCATAGTCTGCATTCATTTGCAGAGTACTTACAGCATCACATCAACTCTCCTGAAGCCAGTTCTTGCAAAAGGAAGCCTTTGAAGCCTTTGAACATCTTGAAGCCTTCCAAGTTATTCATGGCTTCAGAAACAGCAGCCAGGAAGGGAGGCAGACAGCGACGTGGTGAAACGTCCAAAGATCTGCCTGATGAATTGGCAGAGATGTACAAAACTGATCCTGAAGAAAGCTATGGTCAGCGCAAGACACGAATCCAATGGATTCGAAGATATTGGGCAGAGCAATGGTTCCACTACCGCTTCGTCACTCAGGAATATGGGGAGAAGTGCGCCATCAAGAGACCGTGGGGAGATGTATTATACAAAAATCTCGTACCCAGGTCCAGAGACGAAGCCATTGCTCAAGGCTTCTATCCATGCATGGTGAGAGGACCACAGCCAGCTGAGGCACATCCGTCATCACTTCTCTGGTGCCGCGATGATAATCTCTTTAAGCGCAACTTTCAGTTTGCACAACAGTCAGCGAAGATAAACAAGAAGAAATTTGGGCTTGACTTAAACCCTGGTCCCTCCTCACCAAGGGCAGATGGCACACGCAACGCCGATCCCAATATCATCGGGCCGTATGCCAATCTTGCAGGCCTCATCACTCGCATCCTAGTCCAAGGGACTGCTGTGAATGACCCTCCAGCAGATACTGAGTCAGATGACGCCCCTGCTGCTCCGAAGCCAAAGCAGAAGAAGCCAAAAGCTCCAAAATCTTCAAAGCCAGCCGCTTCTCCCAAGATCGCAAGAGTGAAGCCTTTAGCAACTGCACCTCCTGAAGCCAGTGTGCAGTCAGAAGGCTTATCACGAGTGTCCAAGCCCCAAGAAGCCAAGAAGCCTCAGCCACACACAGGCAAAGAGCTCACAGCTGCTGACATTCTGCGCTACGAAGCCATTGATCTCTCAAGTGATGAAGATCTTGGAGATGATGCTCTTGAGCAGCTCATCAAGAGCAAGGAGGAGGCTGAAATCTTCAACAATCTGCCTCTGTTTGATGTCGCCATCATCCACAACTTCATCGATGAATGGTTTGACACACCAGACATAAGCTTCAATGATCTGCAGCTACCCATAGGCCTCAGCGTTGCCTTTCAAGGTGCAATTGCTTCAGAACTTGCAATAGCCCAGCGAATTGTAGAACAGAAGCAGAAAATTGATCATGAAAAGGCTCAGTTCAAGAAGCACGTGGCCAAGCTCAGTGTGCAAGAAGTGAAAAACTTCAAGATCATGTTGCACGAGCTGAAAGAGAACTTCCTGAAGACGCGTGCCGAAGGTCAAGGCTCGCGAGAATGCATGAAGACTTTGGCTGATCGCTGCGTGCAAGCCTACAATGAGGCAGAAAAGCGCAAGGCACTTGGGCGTCCCGGCATTGACCCCAGGATGGCCGCGAAGAAGAAAAAGAAGGCGGCTGTGCCCGAACCTGAAGCGCCAAGGTCAGAAACTGCTCCGCTTGTCTTCCCCGCTGCAACGACTGGCTCGAAGCCAAAGAGTCGATCAACCGCCTCACAGCACAAGAAGACACGGACTACAGAGGCTGAAGCTAAGAAGAGAAAACATTCTGAAGCCTCTCCTTCTGAACCCATCATCAAGAAGCGCAAGACCAAGAAATCTCGGGCTGCTCCCACAGAACCCCTGATAGTTGAACCCCTCTGCGTCCGCTATCCTGACACAGATCATCAGTTGACTGTGCATGAACCCAACACTGAAGACATTCCAGCAGACGAACCCTACGCTGCTGAAGACATTGGTCTCCAAGACAATGTGCAAGGTGATGCAGCCCTTCCTCAGCTTGAGACAAGCGAACAGATCAGTATTGGTCGTCCATTAACGCCAATCACACAAGATGCGTCGTGGGCAGATCGCCCACAGGAGGAAGATGAGCCCCAACCCACTGCAACTCCACCGGCGCCTACACTCCGTAGGCTTCGCAAAGGGCCAAGGGCTCAGGCTGCTGAAGACATTCCGGCTGCATCAGCCGAAGAGCAAGCAGAAATACCACAAGCTCCAACTCCCCCGCACCAACAAGAAGCAGTTCTCAAGGAGAACGTGCCTGAAGCTGAAAATGTTGAGGCTGCCACAAACAACGCCGAAGCAAATGTGGAGCCCTCCCCAACAACAGCTTCAGAAGACACCGAAGCTACTGCTCCTGAACATTCTGTGCCTGAGTCTGCTGCCGGACCACAATTCAACTATCATATTGCGCACAGGCCCCATGTCCAGAAGCCGATCCCACGACTACCAAGGTTCCCAGGTCCTGCATCAGCTCCTGGTTCCTTCAACATCAACGGCTTCAGGGCAGATAACACGTTTTTCGACCGCTCCAAGAACCCTTATTCAAGGGAACGGATTGTATCAGATAGGTTCTGGAGCCATCAACAGCGCAGCTATTATTCATGCATCCTTTACAACCAAGGCCGCATCTTTCCTCACAAGCGCCTTGAGGTTGAAGCTGTTGCTGGTCTACCTGGTCTGGAAGAAGCACTGGATTGCTTCAAGCAAGTGGGTTTGCTGCCATTTATCACTGATGAAGAGCACTGGAACGAAGAGCTTCTGCTCCAGTTCGATGCCACTGTGCATATCAAAGGCTATAACAGAGATCCGAAGACATGGATTCTGGAGTGGATGACAGGCAATATCCATCATGAAGCCAATGCTTTCGACCTAATTGAGCTTACCGGCCTTCCCACTCCTGGCGAATTATTTGAAGAAGGGTGCCAACTCCATGCTGAAGAAATTGAGAGCATATTTCAGTGTCCTGAGCCAGATATGAGTCAGATGCTCTCAATGATGAAGCCACTGCCTCCGAATGCACCCTATCCAACTAGGTTCTTCGTTGAAGACTTAGAGTACTTGCCCAGAACAATATATCATATCATAAGGCGGACTCTATGGCCTGTCAAGGGACACTCTCGATATGCGACAATTGATGGTGCAATGAAGACTCTCATCTTCTGCATTCTTCATGGCAAATGCTTCAATGCACAGGATCTCTTCATCCGTCAATTTGCAGCGTCTGCTTCAGAACTATTTGGATTAAAGTTTTATGCTCCTTGGGTTATGAGGCTGATCAAGCTTCACTCTGCAATCTCCTATCAACCCTCAGCCCGCAATCATAGGATATTTTTGCCAGATGTGGACACATCTGCTGAAGCAATATATCCAGAGCCGGCCAAGCAACCACTAAGTCTTTAGAATGCAGAACACCAGAGCTTCACTCAAAATATTGAAGGTGTTGAAGCTCTCTCCCGAGTGTATCCAATGGCTGGCACCACACGTGCCTCTGCATCAACTGAAGCCACCAACAGCACAGCTGCAAAGAGACCCAAGAAGCGCGCTCGTGCACTCAATGACAGAGAGCTTCTTGTGGCTCTTCACCAAAAGCAAGATAGGCATCACGACTGGCTCAAGAGGCAGATGAGAAGCATCATGCAAGACGTCAATCGCATCAGAAATCTGGCAACCAAGAATGCATTTGTCACACACGAGACCTGTCGCCGCACTTGGAAGGGCCTCACCATGATGTGCCCTGAAGCTGAACTGCATGAGGATGGCTTCACAGAGCATTTCAAATTTGACTCCACGCCTCCAAGAAGAGCGGTGATGCGCAGCACACCATCACTTGAAGAGTCAGAGTTCTCTTCTTCTGCTGCCACCGTGTCTGCCCGGATTATTGAAGAGGAAGACGACGCGACATCATCTCCACCTGCTTCAACGCGCGTCGAATCTGCACCAAGCTCGTCTGCACCGCCGCCAAACAACTCCACCGACCCTGCTGCGCCTGGGAACGCGTAGAAACCTCTATGTCTTCAAACCTTTTTGGTCATCACTGACAAAAGGGGAAGAAGCATATGATGGTTATAGTCTTCAAGCGGGTCACTATGGGTGGGTGCCTTCATATTTTGCTACATTTTGCTTCGTGCTTACAACTCCCGTTTTTTTGCTACATTTGCTTCATTGAGTTGTAACACCTAGCCTTGATGGTCGTCTGCTACCTGTTTGTCACTCCGTTTTGCGAAGATAAATTCCGCACTCATCTCATTCTGCAGACGTCCATTTTCCATTATGCATGTCATTATCTTCATATACTTTCACATGCATAGTGGATTGTCATTAGTTGAAGTGGATCTCCACAAGTACAACCTGCCATGTGCATTTGCATTCAAGAAGCAAATTACTTATATGCACATCTTTAGGGGGAGCCCTTGCAACTTATGAAGACAATTCTTTTACAATTTCACAAATTATGTTTCCCGTTGAAAACTTCAACTAGTTTGTCATCAATCACCAAAAATGGGGAGATTGTAAGTGCATCTAGTGCCACCCCTAGTTGGTTTTGGAGTATTGACGACAAACCTAGCTGAGGGACTAATGTGTTTGTGAGAATTGCAGGAAAACACATGTAGAAGTCCCTCATTGATTCGGTTTTACTATCAGAGATGACCCCTAAAAATGTACGAAGACATTGAAGACAATGGTGGTTTATGAAGATATTCATATTGAAGACAATGACATGAGAAGACTCCCTATGAAGCTTTTGGAACTCGAAGACCTAGATCCTTCGTAGTTTTATTTCATTCATGTTGTGTCATAGGAACCACCGTACTGTTAAGTGGAGTCGAAGAGAACCAGTCAGAATGACTGAAGTGATGCCTAATTCAAATCCTATGTCTTCGAGCGAAGACTTTGAGAGAAAATCTTGTCCAGAGTCAGACAAGTCAGCTTTACTTGTAGCCCAAGTAAAGTTGCCGTGTGAGTTCAAAATTCGACCGTTGGTACACGTGTCAGTTCCTTAGTGACCCAGGGTCATTTCGGACAGATCAGGTCAGGTTGCCAAGTGGCTATAAATAGTCCACCCCCCACAACCATAAACGGTTGGCTGCTCAGATTTCAGTGCACGGCTTCTGTCGTTTGAGAGCAACCCACCTCGAAGCCTTTGAAAGAAAAATTCCCAGTGAGGAGAAAAGCCCTAACCACCCAGAGCCAGAGTAAATTGGGCATCACTTAAGTCTTCGTGTCTGTGTGATTTGAAGACTTATTACACTTGAGGACTGTGCATCCTGCAGACGGTTAGGCGTCGCGTTCTGAGCATCCAAGAGAAATTGTGGATTGTCAGTGAACGAAGTCTGTGAAGGTTTGGGAGTCTACCTTGAAGACTTACCTGAGTGATTGGGCGAGGTCTGTGTGACCTTAGCTCAAGGAGAAAACGGTGAGGACTGGGTGTCTTGGACTAAGTGTCCGGGACTGTGTGTCCTTTGGTTTAAATACCTAGCCGCTCCAACCAGACGTACAGTTGTCACAGCAACTGGAACTGGTCCAACAAATCATTGTCTTCAACGTGTCACTGGTTTCATCTTCACTTCCTTTCGCTTACAGTTATTCATTGTGAAGCCATTGCATGCTTGCTTTATCTTTTGTCTTCACAACATGAATGTATGATCTGTTTGGCTTCATAACTTCTTCCTACCTGATCCTTATTACACTGAAGCTATTTGTCATTGCGCTTTCACTCTATTGAATACATGACCATGGCTGGCCTAGTGTAATCTAACTTCCGCTGCATAGTAATAGGCATGATCTTCATTGTTTGTCTTCACAACTCTCACGTTTTGAAGACTTTCATAAAAATCGCCTATTCACCCCCCCTCTAGTCGATATAACGCACTTTCAGGGTACGCCTTTAGAGAAAGTATGGGTACGGTTCTGTGGTGCACCACCCAAAACGATTAATCACTTTCTGGTAGCCTTGAGCTTGGGATCTTTGATTGGCAAGACGGAACAGGTGGACATGCCTTTCAATCGTGCACAGGGTGTCTAGAGGTTACTTGTCAGTGTAGTGAGCGTTGAGTTTGTGCCGGATGTAGTCAGGTGGACACATGCCGGAGTCATATACGTCCTAGAGATCAAGATTGAGGACACACTGATTCCTTAGGAGGGGGATGAGTATTAGGATACAGACACTACTGAGGGGGACGGAGCCCCCGGGAATCAGGATAAGGGGCCTGAGAGTGCGCCATGGGAGACGGCTACGGGGCCGAATTCACAGCCAGACAAGACGGATATGTCTGCCAAGGAGGCGCCACCGTCCACAACTCCAATGAACACACTCCGGTTTGGTACTTTTGGAGCGAGGTTTGCGCCTAGTCGGTTATGGAGCAACCGAGTAGAGGCGGACGATCCGGTGGAACGTGAGTTACCACCGGTGATGATCCCTTGTGAGTCGCTGACGGGTCTCTCTTCTCAGCGAGCGGACACCGGTCTGACGATCGCGTCAAGAGAGGCGATGACTACCCCAGAGCCGGCCACCCAGGAGGCACGACACACGCGTGCTGACGGTGGCCTGGTCACGGCGGACATGCGTGCCCCGATGATCTCCACGACCTTTAGTTCGGATGGCACTAGTGTGCTGACTGTGTGTGGGGGTGCCGTGAGCAGGAGGCCCGTAGCGCCGGCCCACACGCGGTGGCCTCGAGCTTCTCTGGGGAGGGGTCCGGACAGGAGGTCCGCAGAGCCCTCTCTCATCCGGCGGCTCTGAGTGAGCTGGGGGAGGGACGCGGGCAGGAGACCCGCGGCTTATCCTCTTCACGGGACCTAGCCGAGCAGCACGGACGGGGGACATGCCACTCTGAGGCTGAGGGGGGGGGGAGTGGGACTATAGAGCAAGTGGCTCCACGGTCTCCTTCCCCCATTACTAACGTTGGCGATACTCGCTCGACCGCACCTTACCCTTCTTCACCAGTGCTAAAGGAAGGGTGTGGGAGTCGGGTACATACGCCTCAGGAGAGGACGACGGAGGAGCTTATCGCTTTTGGTGTGATCACGGATCCAGTAACGGCTGGCAGGCGTGTCAGCAGCCGGATCCAGGGATAGCCGGATGCTGACGACCTACAGATAGCGCGCGCCAAAAGGGCGGCCATGCTTCGAGATGTCGAGGCAAATATAGGTATGTTGTTCGATAAGAGTTGTTCAATTATGTATTTCACCGAGCATGAAATTTTTGATAAGGCAAATGACTTAGGTATTTCTTTGGGTTCAAATGAGAAGGACGTTGCGAAATCTGTGAATGATCTTTTAGACTTAGAAGCGGAGCGGGCTTCAGAAATAATTCAGAATCTTGCATTTGTTAAACCTATGAATGACAATGACATGAAAAATTTAGGAATGGTTGCTCTTGCGAACATTTGCAATTATCTCTGGCCTAGTGTGGAGGCCGGATATGAGGAGGAGTCAGAAACTACAGACACTGTAGAGCCTCTAATGATGGAGGGCACTATCTCATGTACTGCCGATCCAACTTTCCCGAATGGTGATGGGGAGAAGCCCAAGCGGCCCTGGAAATTGAAAATTTATCCTACTTCGGCGGTTCGTAGAAGCGCTAGGGTTGAGCTTAAGAAAAAATTCCATGATGACTTATGAAAGGAATCTTTTGGAATAGCAGAGATCTAGCTGACTTGGCTAAATGAAGGTTCTCGGCCGAGACAACGATAGAACAACAATTAGATTTTATTGAGCTAATGGAAACACGGCGAGATAACTTTACCTCACGGTTCCTTGCAACTCTTTCTGGAGGAATTGATTTTTATTGGCATGTCTTACCTCCTAGAGGAAGATCTGGTGGGATATTACTAGGGGTTCAGTGTGAAACACTTGAAGTGCTTAATGTGGTTCGGGGAGATTTTGCGGTCAAGTTTCGGGTGAGATCAAAATTGGATGGTTTCCGATGGTTTCTCGTGGTTGTGTATGGGACAACACAATTTGAACTCAAACCTGATTTTTTAGCCGACTTGGTGCGAATCTGTGGAGATGAAACTCCGCCAATCCTAGTCGGTGGGGATTTTAATATAATTCGGAGGAGAGATGAAAAGAACAATGACAATTTTGATGGACGTTGGTCTATGATGTTTAACATGATTGTCGAGAGTCTTAATTTAAGAGAAATTGAGCTCACCGATAGACAATTTATATGGGCCAATTCGTTTCCCACTCCGACTTATGAGAAGTTGGATAGGGTACTTGCTAGTGTGGAATGGGAACAAAAGTACCCCTTGGTGTTGGTTCATGCGATGCAGAGAGTGATCTCAGACCACACACCATTTCTTGTAGACTCGAGAGAGGCTACTCATGTTGCGAACAAGAATGCTTTCTCTTTCGAACTAGGTTGTTTCAAGAAAGAAAACTTTTTGGAGATCATTGCACGCGAATGGGCAAAGCCTGTTAGTGGAAGAACTAGTATTGAGAAATGGAAAAATAAAATCAGGCACCTGAGACAGTTTTTGCGAGGTTGGGCCAGAAACGAGAGTGGGATTTACAAAAAAAAATAGTGACTCACACAACTGATTGAAGCACTAGATTTAAAAGCTGAAAGTAACCTTCTTACGGTTAACGGGCAAAGCTCCAAGTCCGAAGTTGACCAAAGCTTACGAGCTCTTCTTAGAGAAGAGGAGCTCAAATGGGAATTGCATGCTAAAGTGTTTAAGGTTGTCCAAGGGTATGACAATACACAATTTTTCCATATGATTGCGAATGGCAAACATAGGAAGAAGAAAATCATTCAGCTTGAACAGGACGAGGGGACAATTTTGGGGCATGAGAATCTAAAATCTTATATCTCTAATTACTATTAACAACCTTTTGGGCATCCGAAATCAAGCACGGTGGCCCTAGATGAATCTGTTATTGGAGATATCCCTCAGGTCCAGGCAGAGGAGAATGATATTCTATCTGCACCGTTTACTGAGAAGGAGGTTCTAGATGCAATCTCACAAATGAAACGGAATAAAGCACCGGGACCAGATGGGTTTCGAGCTGAATTTTATAAGAAATGTTGGCATATTATCAAGGATGATCATATGCCTATATTTCATGATTTCTTTAACGGTCATTTGGAGTTGTTTCATCTTAACTTTGGCATGATTATGCTATTGCCAAAGAAAGAAGAGGCAGTTCGGATCAAACAATTCCCGACCATATGTCTTCTTAACGTGAGTTTCAAAATTTTCACAAAGGTGGGTACCAATAAATTGACACAGATTGCTCATTTAGTGGTACAACCGAGCCAGACAGCATTCATGCCAGGGCGACACATACTTGAAGGGGTGGTTGTTCTACATGAAACGCTACATGAAATTCATTCGAAGAAGCTAGATGGGGTTATCTTCAAAGTGGATTTTGAGAAGGCATATGATAAAGTTAAGTGGCCTTTCCTTCAGTAGGCAATGCATATGTGAGGCCTGACGGAACCATGTGGGATCTCAAGTCCAGAAGGGTAGTGTTGGAATCAAGGTTAACGATGATATCGGCCATTACTTTCAGACACACAAGGATTTGAGACATGGAGATTCCATGTCTCCTCTCTTGTTTAATATAGTGGCCGATATATTGGCCATCCATATTGGCAGGGCCAAGTAGCATGGTCATGTGGAGGGGTTAGTTCCTCATCTGGTCGATGGAGGAGTATCCATCTTACAATACGCTGATGACACTATCTTATTCATGGAACATGACATTGCTAAGTGATAACCCACAAGTATAGGGGATCGCAACAGTTTTCGAGGGTAGAGTATTCAACCCAAATTTATTGATTCGACACAAGGGGAGGCAAAGAATATTCTCAAGTATTAACAGTTGAGTTGTCAATTCAACCGCACCTGAAAGACTTAATATCTGCAGCAAAGTATTTAGTAGCAAAGTAATATGGAAGTAACGGTAACGGTGGCAAAAGTAACAGTATTGGTTTTTGTAGTGATTGTAACAATGGAAACATAAAAGTAACTAAGAAAAGATCAATATATGAAAAGCTCATAGGCAATGGATCAGTGATGAATAATTATGTCAGATGCGATTCCTCATGCAACATTTATAACATAGGGTGACACAAAACTAGCTCCAGTTCATCAATGTAATGTAGACATGTATTCCGAATATAGTCATATGTGCTTATGGAAAAGAACTTGCATGACATCTTTTGTCCTACCCTCCCGTGGCAGCGGGGTCCTATTGGAAACTAAGGGATATTAAGGCCTCCTTTTAATAGAGTACCAGACCAAAGCATTAACACTTAGTGAATACATGAACTCCTCCAACTATGGTCATCATCGGGAGTGGTCCCGATTATTGTCACTTCGGGGTTACTGGATCATAACACATAGTAGGTGACTATTGACTTGGAAAATAGGATCAAGAACTCACATATATTCATGAAAACATAATAGGTTCATATCTGAAATCATGGCACTCGGGCCCTAGTGACAAGCATTAAGCATAACAAAGTCATAGCAACATCAATCTTAGAACATAATGGATACTAGGGATCAAACCCTAACAAAACTAACTCGATTACATGATAAATCTCATCCAACCCATCACCGTCCAGCAAGCCTACGATGAAATTACTCACGCACGGCGGTGAGCATCATGAAATTAGTGATGGAGGAAGGTTGATGATGACGATGGCGACGGATTCCCCTCTCCGGAGCCATGAACGGACACCAGATCAGCCCTCCCGAGAGAGATTAGGGCTTGACGGCGGCTCTGTATCGTAAAACGCGATGAATCCTTCTCCTTGATTTTTTTCTCCCCGAACGTGATTATATAGAGTTGGAGTTGACGTCGGTGGAGCCTCTGGGGGCCCACGAGGCAGGGGCGCGCCCCAGTGGGGGCCTGCACCCTCGTGGACAGGGTGTGGGCCCCCTGGTGTTGATTCTTTCGCCAGTATTTTTATAAATTCCAAAATGTGTCTCCGTAAATTTCCTGGTCATTCCGAGAACTTTTATTTCTGCACAAAAATAACACCATGGAAATTCTGCTGAAAACAACGTTAGTCCGTGTTAGTTTCATTAAAATCATGCAAGTTAGAGTCCAAAACAAGGTCAAAAGTGTTTGGAAAAGTAGATACGATGGAGACGTATCAACTCCCCCAAGCTTAAACCTTTGCTTGTCCTCAAGCAATTCAGTTGACAAACTGAAAGTGATAAAGAAAAACTTTTACAAACTCTGTTTGATCTTGTTGATGTAAATATGTAAAGCCAGCATTCAAGTTTTTAGCAAAGATTATGAACTAACCATATTCACAAAAATATTTAGGTCTCATGTTTATTCATATCAATCCCATAATCAACTAGCAAGGTATAATAATAAATTTCGGATGACAACACTTTCTCAAAACAATCATAATATGATATAACAAGATGGTATCTCACTAGCCCTTTCTGAGACCAACAACAACAACAACAACAAATCCTTTAGTCCCAAACAAGTTGGGGTAGGCTAGAGGTGAAACCCATAAGATCTCGCAACCAACTCATGGCTCTGGCACATGGATAGCAAGCTTCCACGCACCCCTGTCCATAGCTAGCTCTTTGGTGATACTCCAATCCTTCAGGTCTCTCTTAACGGACTCCTCCCATGTCAAATTAGGTCTACCCCGCCCTCTCTTGACATTCTCCGCACGCTTTAGCCGTCCACTATGCACCGGAGCTTCTGGAGGCCTGCGCTGAATATGCCCAAACCATCTCAGACGATGTTGGACAAGATTCTCTTCAATTGGTGCTACCCCAACTCTATCTCGTATATCATCATTCCGGACTCGATCCTTCCTCGTGTGGCCACACATCCATCTCAACATATGCATCTCCACCACACCTAACTGTTGAACATGTCGCCTTTTAGTCAGCCAACACTCAGCGCCATACAACATTGTGGGTCGAACCGCCGTCCTGTAGAACTTGCCTTTTAGCTTTTGTGGCACTCTCTTGTCACAGAGAATGCCAGAAGCTTGGCGCCACTTCATCCACCCGGCTTTGATTCGATGGTTCACATCTTCATCAATACGCCCATCCTCCTACAGCATTGACCCCAAATACCGAAAGGTGTCCTTCTGAGGTACCACCTGGCCATCAAGGCTAACCTCCTCCTCACACCTAGTAGTACTGAAACCGCACATCATGTACTCGGTTTTAGTTCCACTAAGCCTAAACCCTTTCGATTCCAAGGTTTGTCTCCATAACTCTAACTTCCTATTTACCCCCGTCCGACTATCGTCAACTAGCACCACATCATCCGCAAAGAGCATACACCATGGGATATCTCCTTGTATATCCTTTGTGACCTCATCCATCACCAATGCAAAAAGATAAGGGCTCAAAGCTGACCCCTGATGCAGTCCTATCTTAATCGGGAAGTCATCAGTGTCGACATCACTTGTTCGAACACTTGTCACAACATTATCGTACATGTCCTTGATGAGGGTAATGTACTTTGCTGGGACTTTGTGTTTCTCCAAGGCCCACCACATGACATTCCGCGGTATCTTATCATAGGCCTTCTCCAAGTCAATGAACACCATATGCAAGTCCTTCTTTTGCTCCCTATATCTCTCCATAAGTTGTCGTACCAAGAAAATGGCTTCCATGGTCGACCTCCCAGGCATGAAACCAAACTGATTTCTGGTCACGCTTGTCATTCTTCTTAAGCGGTGCTCAATGACTCTCTCCCATAGCTTCATTGTATGGCTCATCAGCTTAATTCCACGGTAATTAGTACAACTCTGAACACCCCCCTTGTTCTTGAAGATTGGTACTAATATACTCCGTCTCCATTCTTCTGGCATCTTGTTTGCCCAAAAAATGAGGTTGAAAAGCTTAGTTAGCCATACTATCGCTATGTCCCCGAGACCTTTCCACACCTCAATGGGGATACAATCAGGGCCCATCGCCTTGCCTCCTTTCATCCTTTTTAAAGCCTCCTTGACCTCAGACTCCTGGATTCGCCGCACAAAACGCATGCTGTCTCATCAAAGGAGTCGTCCAGTTCAATGGTAGAACTTTCATTCTCCCCATTGAACAACTTGTCGAAGTACTCCCGCCATCTATGCTTAATCTCCTCGTACTTCACCAAGAGTTGGCCTGCTCCGTCCTTGATGCATTTGACTTGGCCAATATCCCTCGTCTTCCTCTCTTGGATCTTGGCCATCTTATAGATGTCCCTTTCACCTTCCTTCGGGCCTAACCGTTGGTAGAGGTCCTCATATGCCCGACCCCTTGCTTCACCAACAGCTCACTTTGCGGCCTTCTTCGCCATCTTGTACTTCTCTATGTTGTCTGCACTCCTATCCAGGTATAGGCATTTGAAGCAATCTTTGTTCTCTTTAATCGCCTTCTGGACATCATCATTCCACCACCAGGTATCCTTATCTTCGCTTCTCCTTCCCCTGGACACTCCAGGCTCCTCCGAGGCCACCTTACAAATGCAAGTCGCCATCTTCGTCCGCACATTGTTCGCATCTCCTCCTTCCTCCCAAGGGCCCTCCTTAATGACCCTCTCCTTGAACGCTAGAGCTACCTCCCCCTTGAGCTACCACCACTTCGTTCTAGCGACTTTGGCACGCTTATCCCGCTGGACACGAATCCGAAAGCGGAAGTCAGCAACCACCAGCTTATGCTGGGGTACAACATTCTCTCTAGGTATCACCTTATAGTCTAGGCACGCACGCCTATCTTCTCTTCTCGAGAGGATGAAATCAATCTGGCTAGAGTGTTGGCCACTACTAAAAGTCACCAGATGTGATTCTCTCTTTCTAAAGAGGGTGTTAGCTACAATCATGTTGTAGGCTAGAGCAAAGCTTAAGACATCTTCTCCTTCTTGATTCCTGATGCCATAGCCAAAGCCCCTGTGCGCCCCTTCAAAACCTGTGTTAGATGTACCCACGTGGCCATTGAGGTCTCCTCGTATGAAGAGCTTCTCACCAATCGGTACACTCCTAACCATGTCTTCCAGGCCTTTCCAGAACTCCCTCTTGGTGTTCTCATTGTGGCCTACTTGCGGGGCATACGCGCTGATAACATTGAGAACCAAGTCCTCAACTACCAGCTTGACCAGGATAATCCGGTCCCCATGTCTCTTGACGTCTACCACTCCATACTTGAGGCTCTTGTTGATCAAGATGCCTATGCCATTTCTGTTTGCAGCCGTCCCTGTGTACCACAACTTGAAGCCGGTATCCTCCACCTCCTTCGCCTTCTGTCCTCTCCATTTGGTTTCTTGGACGCAAAGGATATCAACACCTCTCCTCACCGCTGCATCAAACTAGCTCCCGAAGCTTCCCTGTCAGAGACCCTACGTTCCAGCTACCTAAGCGAATCCTCCTAGGCTCGGCTAGCTTCCTTACCCTTCGCACTCGTCGAGTCAAATGCGAAGACCCTTGCCCATTTTCCACTACATCCGGGAGCCGACATAGCACGCCACTAAGGATGCGACGACCCGATCCTCGCTCACTTGCCACCGTATCCGGATCAAGATACAGCGCACCACCTTGGGGGTGACGGCCCGGCCCTTGCCCATTTTCCACCACACCCGGGTTCCGATGTAGCGCGTCGCTGAGAGGGTTATGCCCCAACGAAAATCTTTTGGGTTTCATCTCCATAAGAGTGGATGAGTTTTTACATTGGCTCGCCAAGCCTATCACAACCCTCCTCCTTTACCCGGGCTTGGGACCGGCTATGTTGAGACAATATAGGCGGAGTTACTGGCCCTTTCTAAGACCGCAAAACATAAATGCAGAGCACCTCTGAAGATTAAGGACTGACTAAACATTGTAATTCATGGTAAAAGAGATCCAGTCATAGTCATACTCAATGTAAATTAATAGTGATGCATGCACATCACAGCGGTGCTCTCCAACTGGTGCTTTTTAATAAGAGGATGATGACTCAACATAAAAGTAAATAGATAGGCCCTTCGCAGAGGGAAGTAGGGATTTATAGAGGTGCCAGAGCTAGAGTTTTGAAATAGAGATAAATAATATTTTGAGTGGTATACTTTTGTTGTGAACATAACAACCAAGAGATCTCGATATCTTCCATGCTACACACATTATAGGCGGTTCCCAAATAGAATGGTAAAGTTTATACTGCCCCACCACCAACAAACATCAATCCATGGCTTGTCCGAAACAACGGGTGCCTCCAACTAACAACAATCCTGGGGGAGTTTTGTTCGCAATTATTTTAATTTAAGCATGGGACTGGGCATCCCGGTTACCAGCCATTTTCTCGTGAATGATGAGCGGAGTCCACTCATCTTGAGAATAACCCACCTAGCATGGAAGATATAAAAAGCCCTAGTTGATACATGAGCTATTCGAGCATACAAAACAGAATTTCATTTGAAGGTTTAGAGTTTGACACATACAAATTTACTTGGAACAGCAGGTAGATACCGGTTATAGGAATGTATGGTGGACTCATATGAAATAACTTTGGGGTTTATGGAAGTGGATGCACAAGCAGTATTCCCGCTTAGTACAAGTGAAGGCTAGAAAGAGACTGGGAAGCGACCAACTAGAGAGCGACAACAGTCATGAACATGCATTAATATTAATCAACACTGAGTGCAAGCATGAGTAGGATATAATCCACCATGAACATAAATATCATGGAGGCTATGTTGATTTTGTTTCAACTACATGTGTGAACATGTGCCAAGTCAAGCCACTCGAATCGTTCAAAGGAGGATACCACCCTATTATACCACATCACAACCATTTTAATAGCATGTTGGCACGCAAGGTAAACCATTATAAAATCCTAGCTGATTAAGCATGGCATGAGAAACTATAATCTCTAATTGTCATTGTAAACATGTTCCATTCATAATAGGATGAATCAGGAACGATGAAATAATCATATTTACAAAAAAAGATAGGTCGAGTTCATACCAGCTTTTCTCATCTCAACCAGTCCATCATATATCGTCATTATTGCCTTTCACTTGCACGACCGAACGGTATGGATAATAATAATAGTGCACGTCCATTGGATTAAGCTGGAATCTGCGAGCATTTAATACAATGGAGAAGACAAGGTAATATGGGCTCTTCGTTAGATCAACAATAATGCATATGGGAGCCACCCAACATTTTCATCATTTGTCTTCTCCTCTCGACCCCCAAAGAAAAGAAAAGAAATAAAACTATTTACACGGGAAAACTCCCAACAAGCAAAAGAAGAACGACAAATCTTTTTGGGTTTTCTTTCAATTACTACTACTACAGGCATGGAAAGTAAACTAGCTAAAAGAAACCCCACCCCCACTGGACCAGGTGGCCCAGCTCACACAAGGCCGGCCCACCTGGCCCAGCCGGCCGGCCCACCCCACTCACCATAACCACCCACTACCCCAAACCCTAACCCCAGTGCACCCACTTCTCCCCTCCGCCGCACGATCCCCACCCCACTCTCTCGTCCCTCTCCCCCGAATTGGATCGGGGCTCAACCCCGACCGCGCCCCGCCGTTACCGCCCATGGATCCCACGCCCCGCTGCCAACGCTCGTCGCCGGCGCCACCCCGTCGCACGCCTCGCTCCTTCCTCGCCTGGATCTCGATCGGGGCAGCCGCGCCCCGACCCCGCCGATGCTGATGCCGCGCGCCACCCCGCCGCTCCTCGTCGGTGCCCTGAAGCTCGCTGCCGTCGCCAGATCGTCCTCGCCGTGGCCTCCTCGTCTCCATCCTCGACCCTCACTGCCCCTACCCTACAAACCCCCTGTGAGCCCCCCTCTCCTCGCTTGGTCACCGCGCGCCCGTGCCGTCCCGCTCGTGCGCACTCGCCCCGCATGCGCCTAGCCCGTGCCCTACCGCTCCTCACCGGGGTCAGCCGGAGCTCTGCCACTTCGCTTGCCGCAGCCACCCACACGCACGCGCTCCCCTCCTCCTTACTCGCTCACTTCACCCACGCCCCGCTTGCCCCGCTCCGGCGACGTCCGCGCGGCCCACGGCCGCCTGTTGCCGCTGCATGCGCCGCCGCGCCTGCCGCGCTCCGTCACCCACCTCTGCTCCGCCGCCGCTGGCCTCTGCCGCTCGCGCCGACGTTCCGCCAAGCCCACCACCGCTGCCGTCGAACCACGGCACGCTGAACGCGCCGCTCGCCATCGACCTTCCCAAGCCGCCGCCCGGTCCGGCCCCGACCGCACGCCCGCCCTGGGCCGTGGCCTCGCTCGCCACCGCCACCTGTCGCCCGACGCACCTCGCCGCCGGCTACGACGCCCCGGCGCCTCCACTGGCCTAGGCGGGCGCCCAAACGGGCAGCCTCGCCCGCGCCCATTAACCCGCCCCGTTAAGCCCCCTGGGGCCTATGACAAAGGGCCCACCGGCCCTAGAACGTTTTAAAAAAAGATATAAAAAAGATATGAATAAATAAAAATTAATTAATTAACTAGCTAAATAGTTAATTAATTTAATTAATATAGCTTAGTTAAATTTAATTAACCATGCTTAATTAAACCCTAATTAAACCTAGTCAGTCTAATAACCCAATTACTCCAACTAATCTATTAGGTTAAAATAGCAGAGAATGACAAGGGGGCCCCACCCTGTTGACCTGCACAACTTTGACTAGTCAACTGGGTCCCCTAGCCCACATGTCAGCCTCTGTGTACATTCTGTGTACACAGGGCTGGGTACCCATAGCATTTTGTCTATTATTTTCTAATTAATAATAATTTCAGAAAATGTATAAAACTTTGAAAAATCATATAAAATAAATCGTAACTCGGATGAAAATACTTTGAACATGAAAGTTGCTCAGAACGACAAGACAAATCCGAATACGCAGCCCGTTCGTCCGCCACACATCCCTAGCATAGCGAACACGCAACTTTCTCCCCTCCGGTTCATCTGTCCAAAAACACAAAACACCGCGGATACTTTCTCGGATGTTTCCCCCCCTCACTGGTATCACCTGTCCCTACGTTAGGTCACCCCTAGCACAACATATTGCCGCATCTTGCTTTGTGTTACATTTGATTGCTCTGTTATTTATTGTGTTCCCCCTCCGTTACTTATTTCCGGTAGACTCCGAGACCACTGCCGATTTCCTGTGTTCGACTACATCGAAGATGACCCCTCCTTCTTGCCAGAGCAACCAGGCAAGCCCCCCCTGATCAACAGATATCGCCTATTCTCCTCTATACTGCTTGCATTAGAGTAGTGTACCATTATACTGCTTTCCGTTAATCCTATTCTGATGCATAGCCTGTCCTTGCTACTATTGATTGATACCTTACCTACAATCCTAAATGCTTAGTATAGGATGCTAGTTTATCATCAGTGGCCCTACATTCTTGTCTGTCCGCCTTGCTATACTATCATGCTGTGATCACTAGGGAGGTGATCACGGGTATGTACTTATATACATATACATGATACATGTGATGACTAAAGATGGGTCGACTCGTAGAGTACCCGTGAGTGATTCACAGATTGGGGGCTGAAAGGACCTTTGTCCCGATGGCCCTCTGGGTGGATCTTTGTGGCAGAGCGACAGGGCAGGTTGAGACGACCCAGGAGAGAGGTGGGCCTAGCCCTGGTCGGCGTTCGCGATTACTTCAAGATAACACACTTAACGAGATCTTGGTATTTGATCTGAGTCTGGCCACTAGCCTATACGCACTAACCAACTATGCGGGAACAGTTATGGGCACTCGATGTCATGGTATTAGCCGAAGCCGTCGTGACGTTAGTGACTGAGCGGCGTGCGCCGGGTTGGACCGCGTAACGCAACTTCCTTTGTAATGGAGATTTCTAGGTCTACTCACCGGCCGTGTACGCAACGTGCAGGTGTGCAATGGGCCTAGATCCCTACGCGCATAGGATTTAGACCCGCGTGCTGACCTCTCTGTTGTGCCTAGGTGGGGCTATGACGTGTTGATCTTTCGAGGCCGGGTATGACCCATGAAAGTGCATCCGGCCAAAGGGGACAGAGCGTGTTGGGAAATGTGGTGCACCCCTGCAGGGAAGTTGATCTATTCAAATAGTCGTGTCCCTCGGTAAAAGGACGACCCAGAGTTTTACCTTGACCTTATGACAACTATAACCGGATACTTAATCAAATACACCCTTTCAAGTGCTAGATAAAACCCGGTGATCACTCTCTCACAGGGCGACGAGGGGAGGATCGCCGGGTAGGATTATGCTATGCGATGATACTTGGTTAACTTACCATCTACTCTCTTCTACATGCTGCAAGATGGAGGTTGCCAGAAGCGTAATCTTCGACAGGACTAGCTATCCCCCTCTTATTCTGGTTTTCTGCAGTTTAGTCCACATATACTACCCCTTTTCCATTTGATACCAATGCATACATATGTAGTGTAGCTCCTTGCTTGCTAGTACTTTGGATGAGTACTCACGGTTGCTTTGCTCCCCTTTTTCCCCTTTCAATACCCGATTGTTGCGACCAGACGATGGAGTCTAGGAGCCAGACGCCACCGTCGACGATGACTCCTACTACACTGAAGGTGCCTACTACTATGTGCAGGCCGCTGACAACGACCAGGAGTAGCTCAGGAGGATCCCAGGCAGGAGGCATGCGCCTCTTTCGATATGTATCCCAGTTTGTGCTAGCCTTCTTAAGGAAAACTTGTTTACCTATGTCTGTACTCAGATATTGTTGCTTCCGCTGACTCGTCTATGATCGAGCTCTTGTATTCGAGCCCTCGAGGCCCCTGGCTTGTAATATGATGCTTGTATGACTTATTTTATTTGTAGAGTTGTGTTGTGATATCTTCCCGTGAGTCCCTCATCTTGATCGTACACGTTTGCGTGTATGATTAGTGTACGGTCAAATCAGGGGTGTCACAAGTTGGTATCAGAGTCGACTGCCTGTAGGAATCCCCCTTCCACACTCCTTGGCCGAAGTTGAGTCTAGTCGATGAAAACTGTTTTACTAACATGGCTGTGCGGCCCATGGGCCCACGTCGCCATTGGGTGGTATTAGGATCTTTTATTCCTCATCTTTACTCTCGGATACTGATCTCTCTTCTATTCGGGTAAAAGGATTTTACTGACTATAACTCTAGGTTCTCGTAATTACTTCCTCCCGAAGAGCCCCTCACTCCAGATGATTACTTGGTGCGTCATAAAATTCGAAGCTACTATCCGATGTTCCCTCGATACTTTGTGCCATCACTTTTGCAATTCCTTTCCATCGATAAACCCCAATGGATAACTACATACACTTGCCATTCTTACATTCAATCCCATTGATCTTGTTATTACGAGATGCTCTGAACTGGTCTCCGTTATTCCGAGAATCCTTTGAGCTTACTGCCTTGCAGTTCTTGCCTCATGAATACCCCCTACGGATAATTCCTCGCACTTGCCGAGTATCCGTTCTTCCCCGTTGTTCATATGATTCACAAGATACATTGAAATATTATCTGATCTTTCGGTAATCCACTGCCCGCTATTGCTCTATGAATACTTGTCTGCTTGCATTATGGTTGTGTTCCATGTGACTAGCAATAATCTTAATATCCCTTGCCATTATCATTTTGAGTCCATTGATTAATTATGTTGCGAATGCTCGCAATCCTCAATCAGATCCCAGAATTCATCCTTCTGGCTCAGACGCATTTTAAACACAAGTTGGATCTCGACCAATCTATTTGTCATCGATTGTACCCTTAGGTCTATTCAACTTATCCACCCTTGATCAGACCATATGCTTATGATCCTTCATTCTGGAAATCATAATTCCTTTGATATCTAAGCATCAAATTATCCAGATGTTCCATAATTCGATGCCATTGCATTCTTTCTTCAATTGGTTGTGTGCCGATGCTCACATCAGCTCCTCTATGGACCATCAGATCCTTTGTTGGATTACTATTCGACAATGTCCTTCATATTTAACTGCCTTGTGAATTCTTCCCAGATACATAATGCCATTGGTAAATAGCATCCTCTGATTTGGCCAACCATGCTCTACCATCAAGCTTGAGTTATTTACCCCTGGAGTTTGTTGTATGTGGTTCTACTATGCCCCGATGGGTTGAAAATATGCCTTCCTTAATCTGTGTGAACCTGAAAGATTTCACAGGTCATACTTATCTGGTATTGCACTAGGTAAAACTTTTAAAAACTAATGTCATTTTTGAAAAGCGAGAGGTGAATGGAAGGTTATACATTGAATAAGTGGGAGTCGACCTTGAACTTTGTGTTCATGCCCATGGACATGATGTAGATCCTATCACGAAACCTTATTGTAATATTAACTATTTCCTTGACATAGTATCCTCTGGTATCGGTGAATTGATCCTTCGCAAATGTGGTTCCGACCATATGTTCTTCTTTGATCCCATTTCTCGGGCAAGTTTAAGCACTTGTCTTCCGTGGATCAATACACCAGTATAACCTTTAGTTTGATCTTCCATAGAGAATTACACCCTGGTATCTCGAGATTATCACGGAACTGCATAACTTCTTACGAGTTCTCCATCAAGTACTACATTATCACTATTCCAATTTTTTCACGGGCTCTGAGTCATTAAACACTCAAGGACACCGATAACTGAATCGAGTCCACATCGTGATTAAACAACTATTAGTAATCTTCTTTAATTACGAGTTTGTACTTGATCACGTCATTTCTAGCCTGATCGACTATATCATTATCATGCTAAATTGTAACTGTGCTACTTGGTCCTTCTTCCTGGAGCACAATTTTTGATGGTGATCTAAGCTTACATTGATTTTCCTCATCATATCATTTCGCCTAGGACCGCAAGCTTGATTTCGAGTTTTGTCGTAACCATGGTTCCAATAACCTTCCGCTTCATCATTCCTTTGACTTTTTGTCGTCGCTGATTGATTGCATCTTCATGAAATCTCTCGACAAATGTGTCGTAACCATCATCAACATTTTGACTCCTTCCAGAATATCAATCAAATTCATAATGGCAAGTACCATCCTTGCCCTCGATGATTTGTGTTATCATCGACAACAATATTGCCTCCCCTCCGGCACCAACTTGATCATGTTATGTGATACGTCTCCAACGTATCTATAATTTTTGATTGCTCCATGCTATATTATCTACTGTTTTGGACATTATTGGGCTTTATTACCCACTTTTATATTATTTTTGGGACTAACCTATTAACCGGAGCCCCAGCCCAGAATTGCTGTTTTTTGCCTGTTTTAGGGTTTCGAAGAAAAGGAATATCAAACGGAGTCCAAACGTAATGAAACCTTCGGGAACGTGATTTTCTCAACGAATAAGACCCGGGAGACTTGTACCCTACGTCAAGAAACAAGAGAGGAGGCCACGAGGTAGGGGGGGGCGCCCACCTACCCCAGGCACACGCTCCACCCTGGTGGCCCCCCTGATGCTCCACTGACGTACTCCTTCCTCCTATATATATCCACGTACCCCCAAACGATCAAATACGGAGCCAAAACCCTAATTCCACCATCGTAATTTTCTGTATCCACGAGATCCCATCTTGGGGCCTGTTCCGGAGCTCCGCCGGAGGGGGCATCGATCACGGAGGGCTTCTACATCAACACCATAGCCCCTCCGATGAAGTGTGAGTAGTTTACCTCAAACCTACAGGTCCATAGTTAGTAGCTAGATGGCTTCTTCTCTCCTTTTAGATCTCAATACAATGTTCTCCCCCTCTCTTTTGGAGAATTATTCGATGTAATCTTCTTTTTGCGGTGTGTTTGTTGAGACAGATGAATTGTGGGTTTATGATCAAGTCTATCTATGAACAATATTTGAATCTTCTCTGAATTCTTTTATGTATGATTGGTTATCGTTGCAAGTCTCTTCGAGTTATCAGTTTGGTTTGGCCTACTAGATTGATCTTTCTTGCAATGGGAGAAGTGCTTAGCTTTGGGTTCAATCTTGCGGTGTCCTTTCCCGGTGACAGTAAGGGCAGCAAGGCACGTATTGTATTGTGGCCATCGAGGATAACAAGATGGAGTTTTCTTCATATTGCATGAGTCTATCCCTCTACATCATATCATCTTGCTTAAGGCGTTACTCTGTCTTTAACTTAATACTCTAGATGCATGCTGGATAGCGGTCGATGAGTGGAGTAATAGTAGTAGATGCAGGCAGGAGTCGGTCTACTTGTCTTGGACGTGATGCCTATATACATGGTCATGCCTAGATATTCTCATAACTATGCTCAATTCTGTCAATTGCTCAACAGTAATTTGTTCACCCACCGTAGAATACTTATGCTCTCGAGAGAAGCCACTAGTGAAACCTATGGCCCTCGGGTCTATCTTTATCATATTGATCTCCTACTACTTAGTTATTTCCTTTGTTATTTACTTTGCCTTTATTTTACTTTGCATCTTTATCATAAAAATACCAAAAATATTACCTTTATCATATCAATCAGATCTCACTCTCGTAAGTGGCCCTATAGGGATTGACAACCCCTATTTGCGTTGGTTGCGAGGATTTATTTGTTTTGTGCAGGTACGATGGACTTGCGCATAGCCTCCTACTGGATTGATACCTTGGTTCTCAAAAACTGAGGGAAATACTTACGCTATTTTGCTGCATCATCCCTTCCTCTTCGGGAAAACCAACGCAGTGCTCAAGAGGTAGCAAGAAGGATTTCTGGCGCCGTTGGCAGGGAGGTCTTCGCAAAAGTCAACATACCAAGTACCCATCACATACCCTTATCTCCTGCATTACATTATTTTCCATTTGCCTCTTGTTTTCCTCTCCCCCACTTCACCCTTGCTGTTTTATTGGCCCTCTCTCTCTATCCTCCTTCTCCTTCTCTATTTTCCTCTTTTTTTGCCTGTTTGCTTTTTGTTTGCTTGTTAGTTTGCTTGCTTGTCGTTATGGCTAGTCCCTTATCTTCTCCGTTGACTCCTGAGTTCGAAATCTTTCACTTTAAACAGAGACTAGGAGAAAACTTAAAAGATGCCTGGTTGAGAATAATGGAGTCTTATCATAATTGTACCTCTGAAATAAACCTGATAATTTTGCTTCGCAATTTTTATGTTGGATTAAATATGTCTCATAGACAACTCTTGGATTGCGTTGCCAAAGGCAATTTTATTGAAATTGATCCCCATATTATGCTTGAAATTATAGAAGGTATAGTGGGAACACTACCTCAACAAAAGGGGCCTCATCCTACTCAGGTAGAGACACAAGTTTTTTTAAAAAATTGTGAAGTTACTAAAATCCTGCAGAAATCTCTTGAACCTCTTAAGAACATTAGTGGAAATATTCACCGCATGAATATGTTGATTACCCTTTGCAATAAGTGGTTGGATTCATTAGATCTAAGAATTTCAGAATATGAAGGGAAACATAAAGAACATCCCAGATTTGAGCTTGATTCCGCTAAAAATATGAAAACTAAAGATGGCAATACCCAAATATATTGCGTGTTATGGCTAGCTAGGGGCGTTAAACGATAGCGCTTGTTGGGAGGCAACCCAATTTTATTTTTATTCCTTGATTTTTGCTCCTGTTTAGTAATAAATAATTTATCTAGCCTCTGTTTTGGTTGTGTTTTTTGTGTTTAATTAGTGTTTGTGCCAAGTAGAACCGTTGGGAAGACTTGGGGAAAGTCTTGTTGAACTTGCTGTAAAAAACAGAAAATTTAGCGCTCACGAGAACTACTGCCATTTTTATTTGGAAAGTGATATTTAGTTAATTATTTTTGCAGATGATTAATAGATGAATTCCTCACGTCCATAAATTTATTTTATAATTTTTGGGGTTCCATATATTGCGCTAGCTATAGATTACTACAGACTGTTCTGTTTTTGACAGATTCTGTTTTTCATGTGTTGTTTGCTTATTCTGATGAATCTATGGCTAGTAAAATAGTTTATAAACCATAGATAAGTTGGAATACAGTAGGTATAAAAAAATATAAATAAAGAATGAGTTCATAACAGTACCTTGAAGTTGTCTTTTGTTTTCTTTCGCTAACGGAGCTCACGAGATTTTCTACTTTAAGTTTTGTGTTGTGAAGTTTTCAAGTTTTGGGTAAAGATTTGATGGATTATGGAAGAAGGAGTGGCAAGAGCCTAAGCTTGGGGATGCCCATGGCACCCCCAATATAATCTACGGACACCTAAAAGCCAAAGCTTGGGGATGCCCTGGAAGGCATCCCCTCTTTCGTCTACTTCTATCGGTAACTTTACTTGGAACTATATTTTTATTCGCCACATGATATGTGTTTTGCTTGGAGCGTCTTGTATGATTTGAGTCTTTGCTTGTTAGTTTACCAAAATCATCCTTTCTGTACACACCTTTTGAGAGAGCCATACATAATTTGGAATTTGTTAGAATACTCTATGTGCTTCGCTTATATCTTTTGAGTTATATAATTTTGCTCTAGTACTTCACTTATATATTTTAGAGCACGATGGTGAATTTGTTTTATAGAAACTATTGATCTCTCATGATTCACTTAGATTATTTTGAGTCTTAATAGCATGGTAATTTGCTTAAAATCCTAATATGCTAGGTATTCAAAGTTAGTAAAATTTTCTTAAGAGTGTTTTGAATACTAAGAGAAGTTTGATACTTGATGATTGTTTTGAGATATGGAGGTAATAATATCAAAGTCGTGCTAGTTGAGTAGTTATGAAATTGAGAAATACTTGTGTTGAAGTTTGCAAGTCCCGTAGCATGCACATATGGTAAACGTGATGCACCAAATTTGAAACATGAGGTGTTATTTGATTGTCTTCCTTATGAGTGGCGGTCGGGGACGAGCGATGGTCTTGTCCTACCAATCTATCCCCCTAGGAGCATGCGCGTAGTACCGAGGTTTTTGATGACTTGTAGATTTTTGCAATAAGTATGTGAGTTCTTTATGACTAATGTTGAGTCCATGGACTATACGCACTCTCAGCCTTCCATCCTTGCTAGCCTCTTCGGTACCGTGCATTGCCCTTTCTCACATTGAGAGTTGGCGCAAACTTCGCCGGTGCATCCAGACCCCGTGATATGATACGCTCTTTCACACATAAACCTCCTTATATCTTCCTCAAAACAGCCACCATACCTACCTATTATGGCATTTCCATAGCCATTCCGGGATATATTGCCATGCAACTTTTCATCATTCCGTTCATCATGACACATTCATCATTGTCATGTTGCTTTGCATGATCATGTAGTTGACATCGTATTTGTGGCAAAGCCACCGTTCATAATTCTTTCATACATGTCATTCTCGGTCCATTGCATATCCTAGTACACCGCCGGAGGCATTCATATAGAGTCATCTTTTGTTCTAGTATCGAGTTGTAATCATTGAGTTGCAAATAAATAGAAGTGTGATGATCATCATTTTCTAGAGCATTGTCCCAAGTGAGGAAAAATAAAAAAAGGAAAAAAGGAAAAGGCCATAGAAAAAAAGAGAAGGCCCAAAAAAGAAAAAAAATGAGAAAGGCCATAAAAAAGAAGGCCCAAAAAAATGAGAGAAAAAGAGAGAAGGGACAATGCTACTATCCTTTGCCACACTTGTGCTTCAAAGTAGCACCTTAATCTTCATGTTAGAGAGCCTCTTGTTTTATCACTTTCATATACTAGTGGGAATTTTTCATTATAGAACTTGGCTTGTATATTCCAACAATGGGCCTCCTCAAGTGCCCTAGGTCTTCATGAGCAAGCAAGTTGGATGCACACCCACTAGTTTATTTTGTTGAGCTTTCATATATTTATAGCTCTAGTGCATCCGTTGCATGGCAATCCCTGCTCCTTGCATTAACATCAATCGGTGGGCATCTCCATAGCCCATTGATAAGCCTCGTTGATGTGAGACTTTCTCCTTTTTGTCTTCTCCACATAACCCCCCTCATTATATTCTATTCCACCCATAGTGCTATGTCAATGGCTCGCGCTCATATATTGCGTGAAAGTTTATAGGTTTGAGATTACTAAAGTATGAAACAATTGCTTGGCTTGTCATCGGGGTTGTGCATGATGAGAGCATTCTTGTGTGACGAAAATGAAACATGACTAAACCATATTGTCGTGGTTTTGTCACGGCAGATGTCCTATTGAAAGGACTTAGTCGTGGAGCCATCACTACGGGTTAGCTTGAAGGGGTTAAAGCGGACGCAAGAATGCAAGAGAGTTTATACTAGTTCGGCCTCTTCAATGAAGGTAAAGCCTACCTCTAGTTGTGATGGAATTGATGGGTGTGTCGATGACTAGGGAGCAAATAAGCTTCGCCTATGTCTCGAATTGTTGTCGGTTGTCCCTGAACCGCCGCCGGGTCGTCCCCTTATATACATGGGTGACGCCTGCCGGTTTAGAGAGTCCCAACACCGGTTCATACTCGTATCCGGGTTGGTCTCTACTTGTTCCTAACTTATATTACAAGTATATGCACAAAGCTGATGTACGGCTATAGGTTGTAAACCGACTACGGGCCCTGGGCCTTTATCTGCTTCTTTGGGCTTTAACACCTTTGAACTACTGATGGAGTTAATCCGGCCCAGGTAGGCCGGTTTATGCCCAGTAGTAATATCCCCAACATTAGGCCCCAGATTGATTTGAACAGGTTCATGTCAATCCTTAGCAAAAATCTTCGTCTTCAACATCTTCTTGTAGTTGTTGAACTGTCGTGACGTCATCTTCTCTGTTTGCTGTAAACCGGCGTGACATCATCTGTCATAAAGAAAACATCCATGCTATCTTCTTGTTTAATAGATTCGCAATGACTGAGGTGACCGCCCTACTTCCAAAATCTGCGGTCCCTTGATTCCCGCGCCTGACACATGTCCTTTGCCTTATAAATAGGCCCGAAGGGTCATTTCTTTTCTTCCCTTCGTGCCCTTCCTCTTCGTCTTCCTCGCGTCTCTAGTCTCAGAGCTCCGCCGCCGCCGTCGTCTTCTACATCACCCTTGGCCGCTGCATCAACTTGAACGCGCCAGAAAGCCGCGGCGACCTTCCGCGTTTTCCTCAGCTTTGGTAGGTCTTCTGTTCTTCTCAACATAGATCTGATCTAGGGCTTCGTGTTCTTGCGGTGTTCATCACTTGTTCATACTCATGTACTATCTCCTGGATGCACAGGCGAACCCTTGCTTTGTGTAGCAGTAACTTTTAGTACCCGCCGTTAGTTTCCTGCCCAAAACCATAGATCTCATGTATACTTCTGCCCATTGATTCAATACTGTTCTGCTTTGATCTTCGACTATTTTTCTTATTTTCTGAACTTGCTTCAGATCCAACGCCGTAGCAAGACCTTGTGAAACCTGTTTCTGCATACTTAACCATCCGCAATCTCAATTGCTTCAATGTTTAGATCAGGCGGTTTAACCTGATAGAAAATTTTCCAAACCGGTATATGCCATTAGTCCCCTTGTTGAACCGCCATATGTTGTTGCTTCATAAAACTCCGGTTTAGATAGATCTGCTTCCGATTTAACGTTGCCCATATCAATATACCTTGTAGATTTCATCATGGCCAAGCAAGTGTATGAGTGCAACTGGGTCCCTTCTCGCATCACAGAGGATCAACTGGACGATTTAGTCCTGATTGGCGCCTTGGGCAGCAAAGACACCATCCATTGGAGGGCTCCTGGCAAAGAATGCCCCCCACACCTCGAGAAGGAGAGGTTGTTGTCTTCGTAGACCACTTAGCCCGGGGTTTTAAACCGCCCGGCTCTAAATTTTACCCGGATGTTCTAGCTGATTTCCAACTCCATCCGCAAGACACTGGCCCCAACTCTGTTACAAATATGTGCCACTTCCAAGTGCTCTGTGAGGTGTTCTTTCAAGAGGAGCCCACGGTGGAATTATTCAGAGATCTTTTCCATCTAAACTGCCATACTGAGTTTACTGATGGCTCTAATACGGAGTTGGGTGGCATGGCGATTCAAAAAAGGAAAGAGGTCACATACCCTCACGCCAAGCTGCACAGTCACCCCAAGGAGTGGAATCAGACATGGTTCTACTGCAAAGTGTATGAGTGCAACTGGGTCCCTTCTCGCGTCACAGAGGATCAACTGGACGATTTAGTCCTGATTGGCGCCTTGGGCAGCAAAGACACCATCCATTGGAGGGCTCCTGGCAAAGAATGCCCCCCACACCTCGAGAAGGGAGAGGTTGTTGTCTTCGTAGACCACTTAGCCCAGGGTTTTAAACCGCCCGGCTCTAAATTTTACCCGGATGTTCTAGCTGATTTCCAACTCCATCCGCAAGACACTGGCCCCAACTCTGCTACAAATATGTGCCACTTCCAAGTGCTCTGTGAGGTGTTCTTTCAAGAGGAGCCCACGGTGGAATTATTCAGAGATCTTTTCCATCTAAACCGCCGTACTGAGTTTACCGATGGCTCTAATACGGAGTTGGGTGGCATGGCGATTCAAAAAAGGAAAGAGGTCACATACCCTCATGCCAAGCTGCACAGTCACCCCAAGGAGTGGAATCAGACATGGTTCTACTGCAAAGATACCTCCCCTGCTGGTGAGAATCCCTTGCCTGGTTTTCGTCCGGAGCAGCTCAGCAATACCCATCCTTTTCCTCAACAATTGACTGCCCAGGAGAGAAGCAAATATGCTCCCCAGCTGTCAAAGCTCAGAGCCTTTATGGCCAACGGTTTAACAGGGGTTGACCTTGCTCGCTGTTGGATATCATGGAGCATACTGCCCCTTAGTCAGCGCTCCGGTTTGATGTGCGAATATACTGATAGTGTGGATGACCCACTGTGACATTCAAGACTCCAGCTGTCCGGTGAAGAAATCACGGAGGCTGTGCGTAAGATACTGAATGAACCGGAGCACATCTGCGCTAGAACCGGCCTGCTTCCCTTCTGCGCCACCAACCAACCGCCAGCTGTAAGACTTTGATTTTCCTCTTTGCTGAATCTGTTATCGATATGTCTGGCCATTGTTTCTAATATCAGTGTCTGCATAATCAGGGTGATGACCCGTTTTGGAGCAAAAAGCTGCCGCAGGAGAAACCAGAGAAAACAGATAAACCGGAAAGGGAAACCCGGCAAAAAACTAAAGCCGTGAAGAAGACTACCCACCGGAAGAGAACCACTGCATCTTCTAATCCGGCCCTTGATGACGAGGTGGATAATCCGGACTTTGAGGTAGATCTTGACTCACTTGGTTTATTTTTCATGCATCTTATTGATGATGATATTTGTCAGGATGATGCCGAAGCCAGCCATGCGGATGTTGCAGAGGTAATTATTCTCTCTTCCGATTCAGAAACTTTGCCTTCACAAAAAATCCGTTAGGCAAACCGGAAAGTTAAATTTTCTCATCCTCTTGCTTATTTGGATCCTAAACTTCTTATGAAGACTCAACAACACGAAGCTCGCCGCACCACCCGGCACAACGGCCAGGTAGTTACCTCTGCCGGTTTGCCGAACAGTCTGGTTCGGAAACGTCATTCAGAGGTATCTAATTCGCTTGTCAGTACTTGTCCTAAAGCGGGCTGCTTTCGTCAACCTCTTAATCCGTCTGACTCCGATTATCAGGCTATTTCCCACTCATCTTCTGGCGAGTCGTCGGCTACTCAGCTCCCACCGCTCAAAACAGTGCTTGGGTAAGCTATATTTATTGTGATGTTTGTAGTATATTGCCTTAGAACATATGTTGTATTTAATTTTGTTATTTTTCTCAGGGCCAAACCTAGGCCGAGCAAGAAGGCCCGCCTGGATAAAGCTGCCGAAGAAGATGTCATTCTTGAACCAGGCACAACACTCAATCTTGAAGCGGCTATTCTTGAGGATATTCCCAATGATCCACTGCAGCCAGATGATGATCTTACTGCTGAGGAAAGACCTACTGATACCTCAGGTCCTATCCATCAGCCCACAGGTTCCCTCCGGGTTGAAAGCTCCACCGGTCTCGCAAAACCTACTGACAAGCCAACAGCTCCAGTGCAAACCGGCGGTACGAATGATGATGAAGTTGTCATTAATGGCACTGGCCATACTGAGCCAAGCAACCCTGTCGCTTTATCCAAACATTCTACCAAGGAGGAATTAGCTACTTATGGCAAAGGCAAGCGGAATGCTGATCTGACGGCTTACGCTGCTCTGAACGCCCGAGATATCCATTCCGGCTATCTGAACCGGCTGTATACCAGCCGTGACTATGAAATCGGTCTAGTTAATATGATGAAGGATAAATATGAGGTAACTTCCATATGCTCCTTCTTGCTTGTATGCTTTCATTCTTGTTGACTCTCCTAGCCCCTAAGGGCCGATTTGAAATATTCTTTCAAACCGGGACTTAATACTATGAATCTTGATGCTTTGAAATTTGCTGATGTAGTCCCCAAGGGCCGGTTCAACTTAGCATAGTTAAACCGGTACTTTAAGTAAATGAAACTGCCGCATCAGAATACATATGATCAAATAGCCATTAGCCCCCAAGTGCCAAGTTGAATACTTGTATTCAGCTTGGGACTTTGTAAACAATTGAAAGATGAAGATCCAATATGCATTAGCCCCCAAGTGCCAAGTTGAATACTTGTATTGAGCTTGGGACTTTATAAACCATTGAAAGATGAAGATCGAATATGCATTAGCCCCCAAGTGTTAAGCACATAACTTGTTATGTGGTTGGCACTTGAATCCTTCTACCAATTTGCTGAAGCATATATCTATATGCATGCAGGCGAAGCTAAAGACCAAAGAGAACCAAGTCATTGATCTTCAAGAAGCCCTGAAAACCCAACAAGCTGAAACCTCGAAAGCAAAAGAGGAATTGGCCAGTGCTTTAAGCGCCATGGAACAACTTAAGGAAAACTTCAAAAAGAAACGGGCAGATTGGGCCACTGAGAAATTCGCTTTGATCAAACGAGCAGAGGATGCTGAGGCTGCACTAAAACCAGTGGCAGATGAACTGACCAGCATAAAGCGGCACGTGCATGCCATGACTGCTGCTATCTTTGGTAAGCCAGTTTTCCTACTGAATTGGCTCTGCCTTCTGACAAAGTCGCCGGTTTATTAACCCTTTATGGTATTTCAGGGACACGCATTGGTCACTTGGGGTCAGATGTACGAAAGAAGCTAAAAGCCGCCTATACATTGGTTGAACAATTGTATACTGGTGCCCAGCGGATCATCTGTACCGCCTCTCATAACAAACTGGCGCCTACTTTGATTCAAGATACTCTGATGAAACTGTCAGTGCTTCCTGCCCGGATTGAAGAGCTAAAGAAATCTGCTGCTCGAACCGGCGCAATCAATGCTTTAATCCGGGCAAAAGCCCGGGTGCCGGATTTTGATCATGTTGAAGCGGCTCAGGGCTATCCCAGCTTGAAGGAAGACGGATCAGAATTCGGTGAAGCGGATCTGCGAGCGATAAACCGGAAGGTGCGTCCACTAGCTTGTCAGTTGGCTGAGGAAGCAGACTTGTCTCGTTATCAAGCGCAGTATGACAGTCAAAACAAGCGAATAGCTGCGCCAATCCATGAATCGGAAAATCTGATTCCTCCAATCCGTAAGCATACTTACGCTCCCGATATTGACCCGTCCTTGCTGATTCATGATGAAGCTGTTTTTCAAGCATTAATGGGAATCGACTGGACAACTGTGGATTTCCAGCCACTTGGTAGGGATACGGAGGCTGAAGCGGCACAGGACGACCCACAACCATCAGGCCAGGCTGGTGACCAAGCTTGAACCGGACGCCGGTTTAAAACTGCCTCTTCTTCGTGAAAAACAATTATATTATTATGGGCACCATGTTGCCTTGTAATAGGCTAGCTGATACCTTTGATATTGATATGCCTTCATGCATAATTTGTTCTCCTGTGGCAATGAACATTCCAAAATACTTTCTGAAATGAAAAATTCGTCAAGTGCCACCGCGGTTGTACCGTCAGGCGGAATATGATGTCTGCATATATGAAATCAAAACAAAATTTTAAATATGACCAAATTTTGAGATACATAATACCTGCCGTCATTGAGCGTGAAGTTGGCTTGGCCAATCTTGAAGCGGAGTTTTGCAAACCCATACTGTTGGAGGAGATAATAGCTCCTGTATATATATATATATATGACGCTAGTTTACCATGTAAACCGTGCCGGGTTATGATAAACACCGTGTTACTCCATAAGAGGATGTTAACAACAAGGATCAAACCGGACAAATAGTCTCCGGATTGACGTGAACTGTGTTCCGTCAATTGATTGGTTAAAAAACTTTGTCGGTTTAAAGAACACAATAAAAAGCAAAAACCCCCCTTCAAAGAAAAGTATGAAGCAAAAGCAACTACAAGAATGTTTGCCAAAAAAGATTTATTTAAGCCGATCAAATGGCATAACCATGGCTAAACACGACCAAGCTCCCGTTAGGTGTAACTATGGTTCTAGTTAGCCAGGCCCCCAAGTGATTCTTGTGGCATTTATGCCAACCAAATGGCGTGGTCATGGTTCGGGTTCGACCAAGCCCCCAAGTGATTCTGTGGCCTTAGGCCGATCAAGAGGCATGACTGGTTCAGACATGACCAAGTCCCCAAGTGATCTGGTGGCTTTCGCCTATCAAGAGGCATGGTATTGGTTCGGACACGACCAATCCTCCAAGTGATATAACACGATGCTTTTAGCAAAGCGAACTCAAGGGGTAAACCGGAGGCCGTTTTAGAGCAACTCCGTGTAACCTCACATGATGTAAAAGAACAGATACCCCGCTTTAGCTGAGGTTTCGGTTTATTATACTTAATCATAATATATACATTGTATGTACATAAGTATAGCCAATGGCTCAGGTATAGTAAGGCCGAAGATGAGCTATATTCCATGGCCTGTTAGTCTCTTCCCCTGATGCACGTGAGTCCTTATGCTCTCGAATATCGATCAGATAGTACGACCCGTTGTGCAGATTCTTGCTGACCACGAAAGGCCCCTCCCAAGGTGGGGATAGCTTATGCATATCAATCTGATCTTGGATGAGCCTAAGCACCAAATCTCCTTCCTGGAAGGCTCTGGTTCTGACTCAGCGACTGTGATAACGACGAAGATCCTGCTGGTAAATCGCCGACCGGGCGGCTGCGATGTCACGCTCTTCATCCAACCGGTCCAAAGCATCTTGCCGTGCTGTCTCGTTGTCCGCTTCAACATAAGCCGTGACACAAGGTGAGTCATGACGGATATCGCTGGGGAGAACGCCTCCACTCCATAAACCATGAAGAACGGTGTGTATCCTGTTGATCTGTTGGGTGTTGTATTGATGCTCCATAACACAGATGGTAATTCTTCTACCCAACAACCCGGCGTTCTCTGCAAAGGAACCATGAGCCGGGGCTTGATGCCTCTCAAGATCTCTTGATTAGCTCTTTCTGGTTGACCATTGGACTGTGGATGTGCCACTGATGAAACGTCGAGCCGGATGTGCTCCCGTTCGCAGAACTCCTTCATAACACCCTTGGATAAATTGGTACCATTATCTGTGATAATACTGTGCGGAAAGCCAAACCGGAAAATCACCTTTTTGATGAACTAAACCGCCGTGGCCGCATCACACTTGCTAACAGGTTCTGCCTCCACCCACTTTGTAAACTTGTCCACCGCCACCAGGAGGTGGGTCTTCTTATCTTTGGACCTTTTGAAAGGCCCAGCCATATCCAGCCCCCAAGTCGCAAACGGCCAAGTAATTGGAATCATCCTAAATTCTTGAGCCGGTACATGAGCGCGTCTTGAAAACTTTTGGCAACCATCACATCGTCTGACCAGATCCTTCGCATCAGCATGAGTAGTTAACCAATAGAAACCATGGCGAAACGCTTTAGCCACCAGAGACTTTGAACCGGCGTGGTGACCACAATCTCCTTCGTGGACCTCCCGCAAAATTCACGGCCTTCTTCAGGAGACATGCAACGTTGAAAAGCTCCTGATACACTACAATGATGCAACTCACCGTTGATGACAGCCATGGACTTGGATCGCTGGATTATCTGCCGGGCCAGAATCTCATCTTCTGGCAACTCGCCCCGGTTCTTGTACGCCAGATAAGGAAGCGTCCAATCCGGAATAACATGAAGAACTTCCACCAATTGAGCCTCCGGATCAGGAATGGCCAAATCCTCTTCACCAGGGATCTTCACCGACGGGTTGTGCAGCACATCCAGAAAAACATTGGGTGGGACTGGTTTGCGCTGAGAGCCCAGCCGACTTAAAGCGTCCGCCGCTTCATTTTTCCGCCGGTCCACGTGGTCCACCTGATAGCCTCTGAAATAACCTGCAACAATATCCACCTCACGATGATATGCTGCCATGAGTGGGTCCTTGGAGTCCCAAGTGCCAGACACTTGCTGAGCCACAAGGTCCGAATCACCGAAGCACTTAACTCGACTTAGATTCATCTCCTTAGCCATCCGAAGACCATGGAGCAAGGCTTCATACTCAGCTGCATTGTTAGTACAAGGGAACATTAAACGGAGAACATAACAAAACTTATCACCTCGTGGGGAAGTTAATACGACTCCAGCCCCCGAGCCTTCCAACTGCCTGGATCCGTCAAAATGGATGGTCCAATACGTATGATCCGGCTTTTCTTCAGGTGCTTGCATTTCCGTCCAATCATTGATGAAATCAACAAGTTCTTGAGACTTAATCGCTGTCCGAGGCACATATTTCAAACTGTACGGCCCCAGCTCTATAGCCCACTTTGCAATCCGGCCAGTTGCTTCCCGGTTCTGGATGATATCTCCCAAAGGAGCAGAACTGACCACCGTAATTGGGTGCCCTTGGAAGTATTGCTTAATCTTCCGGCTTGCCATAAAAACTCCGTACACCAGCTTCTGCCAATGCGGATACCTTTGCTTGGACTCAATGAGCACCTCACTGATATAATAGACCGGACGTTGAACCGGATGCTCCTTACCTGCCTCCTTTCGTTCCACCACAATAGCTACGCTGACCGCATGAGCATTAGCAGCAACATATAACAGTAACGTCTCCTTGTCAATGGGAGCGGCGAGCACAGGCGGATTGGCCAATTGCCGCTTTAAGTCCTCAAATGCTTCATCAGCAGCAGAACTCCAGACGAACTGATCCGTCTTCTTCAACATCTGATACAAAGGGATCGCCTTCTCACCCAGGCGGCTGATAAACCGGCTTAACGCGGCAATCCGGCCTGCCAGGCGTTGAACATCATTGATACACTTCGGTTTAGCTAGGGAGGTGATGGCTGTGATCTTCTCCGGATTAGCCTCAACTCCCCTGTTGGACACCAGAAAGCCCAATAACTTGCCCGCCGATACACCAAAGACACACTTGTCCGGATTAAGCATCATCTTGTACGTCCTTAGGTTATCAAAGGTTTCCTTCAAATCGTCAACCAGAGTCTCCTTCTCCCTGGATTTAACCAAGATATCATCCACGTAAGCATGTACATTACGGCCAATCTGCTTGTGAAGACAATTTTGTACACACTGTTGATAAGTTGCCTGGGCACTTTTGAGCTCAAAGGGCATAGATACATAGCAGAAGGCTCCAAAGGGAGTTTTGAATGCCGTCTCCTCCTGGTCCTTAACTACCATTTTGATCTGATGATAACCAGAATATGCATCCAAAAAACTTAAATGCTCACAACCCGCCGTAGCATCGATGATTTGATCAATACGAGGGAGGGCAAAAGGATCTGCTGGACAAGCTTTATTAAGATCTGTGTAATCCACACACATACGCCAGGTGCCATTTTTCTTAAGGACTAGAACCGGATTGGAAAGCCACTCAGGGTGAAAAACTTCAACAATAAAACCAACTGCTAAGAGCCTGGCTACCTCTTCCCCAATCGCCTTGCGTCTTTCTTCGTTAAACCGGCGGAGGAACTGTTTCACCGGTTTGTATTTAGGATCCACATTAAGTGTGTGCTCAGCGAGTTGCCTCGGTACACCTGGCATGTCAGAGGGCTTCCATGCAAAAATGTCCCGATTCTCACGGATGAACTCGATGAGCGCGCTTTCCTATTGCGGATCCAAGTTGGCACTAATGCTGAACTGCTTGGACGAAATCGCCAGGCACGAAGTCAACAAGCTTAGTTTCTGCTGGCGATTTGAACTTCAGGGCCGGATCATGCTCCGTAGTTGGCTTCTTCAACGGAGTCATGTCTGCCGGATCACATTGTCTTTATAGTACTTCAACTCCTCGGTGGCACAAACCGACTCTGCATAAGCCACATCTCCTTCCTCGCATTCCAAACTGATTTTGCGGCTTCCGTGAACCATTACTGTCCCCTTGTGACCCGGCATCTTGAGCTGCAAATACACATAACAGGGCCGAGCCATAAACTTGGCGTATGCCGGACGCCCAAACAGGGCATGATATGGACTTTGGATTTTCACCACTTCAAACGTTAATGTCTCCGATCTGGAATCATGATCATCCCCAAAGGCCACTTCAAGAGCTATCTTACCAACGGGATATGCTGATCTGCCAGGCACTACACCGTGGAATACTGTATTGGACGGTTTGAGATTCTTATCAGTAAGTCCCATACGATGGAAGGTCTCATAGTATAGGATGTTAATGCTGCTCCCTCCATCCATGAGCACTTTGGTGAACTTATAACCTCCCACCTAAGGCACCACCACCAGAGCCAACTGACCCGGATTATCGACCTGGAGTGGGTGATCCTCTCTGCTCCATATGATTGGCTGTTCAGACCAACGTAGATAAGGGGGTGTGGCCGGTTCAACAGAGTTGACTGCCCGCCTCTGAACCTTCCGGTCTCGCTTGTCCAAGCTAGTGGTAAAGACATGGTACCGCCCACTACTCAACTGCTTTGGGTTGCTTTGGTAACCTAACTGTTGCTGCTGTTGGTTGTGACCACCCTGGTTGTTCTGACTATTTTGACCATTATGCCCGCCCGGATTACCATTAAATCCCGAACCGGAACTTCCTCCACCATAACCCGGCCCGGATCCTGAGCCGCCGCCAGATCCGTGATCATACCGGAAATTATTAGAATTCTTGAACTCCTGCATAATAAAACAATCCTTCCAAAGGTGGTTTGCTGGCTCCTCCTTCGTCCCATGTTTTGGACAGGGCTGGTTTAGCAAATAGTTCAGGCGGTTTGGGTTAGGGTTGGGCGCTCCACTACGATTTTTCGGCCTGCCCTTGCACCGCTGGCCATTGTCCTGTACGTTGGCATTATCCACAAAATCCATGTTGCCATCCGCTTTACGCTTGCCTCCTCCACCATTGCCTACCCAGTGATGTTGCTGACCTTTGGAGCTGCTGTTCTTCTTCCCCTTCCCTGTCTTGTCATCATCAGACTCGGAATCCTTGGTACTATCAGAATAAGCATATTTTAGCAAAGCGGCCATGAGGGTTCCCATGTCGGTGCAATGACGCTTCATCCGTCCCAATTTCAACTTCAGGGGCCCAAATCGGTAGTTGCCTTCTAGGGTTAATACTGCGGTGTCAGCGTTCATGCGGTCTGAGGAGTGCAACACTTGTGAAACCTGGCGTACCCAATGAGTCGTTGACTCTCCTTCCTCCTGGATGCATGCAGCTAAGTCCACTATCGACATAGGCTGTTTACAGGTATCCTTGAAATTGTTGATAAACCGGGCTCGTAATTGGGCCCACGAGCTGATAGAATTAGCAGGCAAGCTTTTTAGCCAAGTACGGGCCGTTCCTTCAAGCATCATGGTGAAGTATTTCGCACACGCCGTGTCATCCACATCAAGCATCTCCATGGCCATCTCATAGCTCTCTACCCATGTCTCTGGTGGTTGATCCGCCGTATAATTTGGTACCTTGCGTGGGCCTTTGAAATCCTTGGGCAAACGCACGTTGCATAAAGCGGGGACGAGGCAAGGCACCCCCAAAGAACTAGAAGTAACACCAGGTTCGATCGAAATGGTTGGTCGAACCGGCATGAGCTGCCGAGCCTGATGCTGTGCGGCTAACTCGGCCTCCCTACGCACTCGGGCCCGGTTCACCACTTCCTGAGCGTCGCCAGCCCCACCCATCGGGTTGTTACCACGGGGTGCTCCACGTCGTTCATTACTCGATACTACTGGTTCATCCATATGTCTGCTATAGCTCCGGCTCGGACGGGGGGTCGAGTGGATTCGGTCGCGGCTGTACGAGTACGCTTCCTGTTGGGCCAAAGCTGTCCTCAGAAGTTCCTCAACCCGTCGCGTCTCTACTGCTTGCAGCGAGTCACCTTCAACTGGAATGGCCTCCAGTCGTGCAGCAGCGGCAACAAGATTGTCCATTGGGTTGGAGTAGTGACCCGGAGGTGTTAAAGCATCCCGAGGTATAATGGTGTTTTGACGAGGCGGGTCGATCTGACGAGGCTGAACCGGTGCACCGGTCCCAGGGGCTTCTGCCCGGTTCCCCTCCAGCGGATTGCCGGCTCTTGGCCCTGGAGTGTTGAAAAAGTCTCTGGCCTCGAAAACCGGAGGTAAGCGGGATCGATGCTTCCTTCTCATGACTTCATGTGATGCGCTCTGGTCTAACATAAGCCTGTAGGCCTGTGCGTCTAAAGCAGCCCGCTCTGCGGCCATCCTGGTGTCCTCAGCCGCCAGATCCGCCTTGGCCTGGGTGATCTGTTCCTTTACCTTTGCAATCTCCGTATGTGAACATCCTGATTTGGCGGATTAACTTCTGCCATAAGCACAGCCAACGCATCAAATAGCTCTGATAGAACCTGAGCCGGCGGGCGCACAGGGCCTCCTGTCCCGGCGGCAGTTGTTGCTGCTGAACCGGAAATCGTTGCCGCAGCTGTCGAAGAATGAAGCGCTGCTTGTGTTCCGGCCATGAATATTCCAACCCGGTTGGGCGGATCAGAGGGGTCCGAAATACTGTCGCCATCGGAACAGCTCCCAATCCGGCCATCTTGTAGCTGATAAAGAGATTCGGTTTCTCCGGTCGAAGATTCGTCACCGGAACGAATGGCAGTCGCCCCGCGAAGCTCCGATCCATCCTCATAACTCCCTCCATGGATCATTCCCACGAAGGCACGCTTCATGGCCGGTTTAACCCGGGCGGATCGCGTACGCTGAGCCGTCTCGACGAGGTCGATGCAGATGTCCGGCTCAGGGCTCGGTTCACCGATCTTGCCAATGAAAACATGAATGCTACCAAAGGGGACCCGGTACCCGTACTCAATTGAGCCGGCCTCAGGGCCCCAGCCTGCGTCGTCGATGTAGAGTTTGCCACGACGACTCTTAGTCATCCGGCCTACAGCGTAGCCCTCGAGTCCTTCAAAGCGGCCCTCCAAGAACCGGAAACCACCGTGCGATAGCCCCACGGTGGGCGCCAACTGTCGTGGTTTTGTCACGGCAGATGTCCTATTGAAAGGACTTAGTCGGGGAGCCATCGCTACGGGTTAGCTTGAAGGGGTTAAAGCGGACGCAAGAATGCAAGAGAGTTTATACTAGTTCGGCCCCTTCAATGAAGGTAAAGCCTACCTCTAGTTGTGATGGAATTGATGGGTGTGTCGATGACTAGGGAGCAAATAAGCTTCGCCTATGTCTCGAATTGTTCTCTGTTGTCCCTGAACCGCCGCCGGGTCGTCCCCTTATATACATGGGTGACGCCTGCTGGTTCAGAGAGTCCCAACACCGGTTCATACTCGTATCCGGGTTGGTCTCTCCTTGTTCCTAACTTATATTACAAGTATATGAACAAAGCTGATGTACGGCTATAGGTTGTAAACCGACTACGGGCCCTGGGCCTTTATCTGCTTCTTTGGGCTTTAACACCTTTGAACTACCGATGGAGTTAATCCGGCCCAGGTAGGCCGGTTTATGCCCAGTAGTAATATCCCTAACACATATGATTTTGTAGGGATGAACTTTCTTTGGCCATGTTATTTTGAGAAGACATAATTACTTAGTTAGTATGCTTGAAGTATTATTATTTTTATGTCAATATGAACTTTTGTCTTGAATCTTTCGGATCTGAATATTCATACCACAATTAAGAAGAATTACATTACAATTATGCCAAGTATCACTCTGCATCAAAAATTCCGTTTTTATCATTTACCTACTCGAGGATGAGCAGGAATTAAGCTTGGGGATGCTTGATACGTCTCCAACGTATCTATAATTTTTGATTGCTCCATGCTATATTATCCACTGTTTTGGACATTATTGGGCTTTATTATCCACTTTCATATTATTTTTGGGACTAACCTATTAACCGGAGGCCCATCCCAGAATTGCTGTTTTTTGCCTGTTTTAGGGTTTCGAAGAAAAGGAATATCAAACGGAGTCCAAATGGATTGAAACCTTCGGGAACGTGATTTTCTCAACGAATAAGACTCGGGAGACTTGGACCCTACGTCAAGAAACAAGAGAGGAGGCCACGAGGTAGGGGGGGGCGCCCACCTACCCCAGGCGCGCCCTCCACCCTGGTGGGCCCCCTGTTGCTCCACCGACATACTCCTTCCTCCTATATATATCCACGTACCCCCAAACGATCAAATACAGAGCCGAAACCCTAATCCCACCGCCGTAACTTTCTGTATCCACGAGATCCCATCTTGGGGCCTATTCCGGAGCTCCGCCGGAGGGGGCATCAATCATGGAGGGCTTCTACATCAACACCATAGCCCCTTCGATGAAGTGTGAGTAGTTTACCTTAGACCTACGGGTCCATAGTTAGTAGCTAGATGGATTCTTCTGTTTGTTTGGATCTCAATACAATGTTCTCCCCCTCTCTTGTGGAGAACTATTCGATGTAATATTCTTTTTGCGGTGTGTTTGTTGAGATTGATGAATTGTGGGTTTATGATCAAGTCTATCTATGAACAATATTTGAATCTTCTCTGAATTCTTTTATGTATGATTGGTTATCTTTGCAAGTCTCTTCGAATTATCAGTTTGGTTTGGCCTACTAGATTGATCTTTCTTGCAATGGGAGAAGTGCTTAGCTTTGGGTTCAATCTTGTAGTGTCCTTTCCCGGTGATAGTAAGGGCAGCAAGGCACGTATTGTATTGTTTCCATCGAGGATAACAAGATGGGGTTTTCTTCATATTGCATGAGTCTATCCCTCTACATCATGTTATCTTTCTTAAGGCATTACTCTGTTTTTAACTTAATACTCTAGATGCATGCTGGATAGCGGTCGATGAGTGGAGTAATAGTAGTAGATGCAGGCAGGAGTCGGTCTACTTGTCTCGGACGTGATGCCTATATACATGATCATGCCTAGATATTGTCATAACTATGCTCAATTCTGTCAATTGCTCAACAGTAATTTGTTCACCCACCATAGATTACTTATGCTCTCGAGAGAAGCCACTAGTGAAAACTATGGCCCCCGGGTCTATCTTTATCATATTGATCTCCTACTACTTAGTTATTTACTTTGTTATTTACTTTGCATCTTTATGATAAAAATACCAAAAGTATTACCTTTATCATATTTATCAGATCTCACTCTTGTAAGTGGCCCTATAGGGATTGACAACCCCTATTTGCGTTGGTTGCGAGGATTTATTTGTTTTGTGCAGGTACGAGGGACTTGCGCATAGCCTCCTACTGGATTGATACCTTTGTTCTCAAAAACTGAGGGAAATACTTACGCTACTTTGCTGCATCATCCCTTCCTCTTCGGGGAAAACCAACACAGTGCTCAAGAGGTAGCATTATGGAGTTCCTTGCTATCCAGATTATGTTATGTTCTACCTTGGGTACCACTGTCTTTTATGTCAAGAATGTCGCGAGAATTTCACCACCCCTTAAGAATTCTTGATACAAGTGATATTTATTACCATCACCATTCTTTTCTTGGTACCCGTGATGTTTCTAACCGGAATACCGACAAATGGTCCGTGATGTGTAAATTCAAAACTTCTAGAAACTCTATCACTTTGTCATTAATGGTCAATAGCTCCATTCTAAGTCTATTTCTTATTGAATCATCATTCGAACATTGATCATGATATTTGTTCCAGATCTCCGTATGCACCTTTCTATCATTGTTCAATTGTGTATGTTTTCATCGAACATACATCATTATATCATTTGATCTGACTAATGTTATCCCCTTGTTCACATAATTGTGAAAATCATCTTTTGTTAATCTCGATGAATTGTCGTTGACTCCATCAGACACCCCTTGTTATTTCCTTGGTTTAATAATGAACTCTTGTTTCACAACTCGCTTCCATAGTTCATTTGCCAAGGATCTTACAATGTCATCTGGTCAAGTTGTGTCGCACCTTTTTCTTCCCAAACATCCTGAGTCTAAGGTATCGTGAAACCAATCAGATCTGAATCTCGGTCAGATATGATGGTTGGAATATATTTTCAAGAGTTATAACATTGGTCTTTATATGACCCGGTAAGGTGATGTCATGCCTAGCACACTTGGCCGGGGGCTCTATTGTTATAGTTTCCTTTTCAGCCAGGTTAAAGACTCTTCCTTAAGGAAATTGTAAGACTTATTCTACCAGTTGTTCCTGATGAATCCTTCGTGTATCCAAAGACCGAGCTTTGCTTGAAGACCATGTCAATGTTATCTCGAAGCATGTCTGTGCTACTCCGATCATCAATAATAGCATTTGAAGCACAATGCTAAATTCTCTCTATCAATTATCTAAACGCCGTTGTATGGGAAATGTCATGAAATTTCTCTCCCCTTTCCTAAAGGGTTTTCTACATTATATCCTGTCATGGATATCATGCTCTGTTTGTCCTTGGGAAGGAAATACCACTGAAATTTGTGTTTAAACACATTTTCCTTTCCATTGTTTTGTTTAATATGAAGATCACATTTTCCTTTCCATTGTTTTGTTTAACCTTTCTGGTGATCTATATGATCTAAGCAGTAATATTCTTCTGCTTATGTGAACACCTTGGTGTACAACCATGTCAGTAAGACCCTGTTGCTTTTGTTGATAGCATTCCGGTAACCACGGATGGATGAGAACTTTGCCTATTGGTCCGCTTCGTACAATGAGCAGGAAAAATGTTCTCTTCATCCCTTGCCCTTGGTACCAATGGTTGTTGCCGACATAATCGATAGTCTATCCTCTAACATGTCTCGCTTACATGATCATGTAAGATGTCATCCCCCTTCCTACTTTTAACCCACATGGTGGGCCCATAACCCACTGTTCCACAGGATCGAAACCTGGCTCTCCTGAACACCCTGTTGTCAAAGTTATTCCTCACGCTTGACTTCGTATGTAATTCACGGGCCACCTGCCTAGTGATCTATTCTGGTAGCAGACGCAATACTTATTCTCGTTGCTCTGAACCCCTTTCACTTTCTGATTAGACCATCGAACGATTGCCTGCCCATTGGAAACTTCTCATGTTACCTTCTTACTTTACTATCGATATGTTCTTAAGTATCTATTCAAGAATTACTTTCTACCACATTCCCTGAGTTATCTGCCGGATAGTCAACCTTGTAAGGTCCGTTCTTCCGAAGTTACCCCTTGTCCTTCCGAAAGTACGATGAAATTTCCGAAGAAAGGATGATGACTTCATCATGACGACCTGAAGCAGAAGAATGAAGACATCAACGTAATGGATCGACCTCTTCGAGAAGAGCAACCAAGGCCAAGAAGATTTGTTAGAATTTCGTAACCAGTCCTCTCCCCCTTATTCCACCTCTTAAATCTCGGGACGAGATTTCTTGTAGTGGAGGAGAATTGTGACGCCCGGATTATTATGCTACAGTAAACCTACGCTAATGATTCCACGTCACCTCTGTTGCTGTTGCTAACCTCGCGTTAGATCTAAATGTTTCAAAATCAAATTTGATTTTTTGACAAACAATAGAAGTTTTCAAATTTCAAATCTATAATGTTCAGACTGTCACATAATTAAGTTTACTAAATTAGGTGCCACCTATGTATTTTCCAAAAACTGAATCTTTAGGAGATGGGAGAAAACAGAAAAAGAAAATATAGGAAAAGGAAAAGAATAAAAACAGAAAACAAAACCAAAAGGAAAGAAAGAAAAAGAAACCCCACCCACCACTTGACCAGGCGGTCCAGCTCACACTAGGCTGGCCCACCCGACTCACCATAACCCCCCACTACCCCGAACCCTAACCCCAGTGCACCCACTCCTCCCCCCTGCCGCACGATCCCCACCACACTCTCTCGTCCCTCTCCGCCCAAATTGGATCATCGCTCAACACCGACCGCGCCCCGCCGTTGCCGCCCGTGGATCCCATGCCCCACTGCCGACGCTTGTCGCTGGCGCCACCCCGTCGCACGCCTCGCTCCTCCCTCGCCTGGATCTCGATCGGGGCAGCCGCGCCCTGACCCCGCCGACGCCGATGCCGCGTGCCACCCCGCCGCTCCTCGTCGGTGCCCTGAAGCCCGCTGCCGTCGCTGGATCGTCCTCACTATGGCCTCCTCGTCTCCATCCTCGACCCCCCACTGCCCCTACCCTACAAACCCCCCGTGAGCCCCTCTCTCCTCGCCTGGTCACCGCGCGCCCGTGCCGTCCCACTCGCGCGCACTCGCCCCGCACGCGCCTAGCCCGTGCCCCGCCGCTCCTCACCGGGGCCAGCCGGAGCTCTGCCGCTTCGCTCGCCGCGGCCACCCACACGCACGCACGCCCCTCCTCCCTGCTCGCTCACCGCACCCGCGCCCCGCTTGCCCCGCTCCGGCGACGCCGCGCGGCCCACGGCTGCCTGTTGCCGCTGCTTGCACCGCCTCGCCTGCCGCGCTCCGTCGGCCGCCTTTGCTCCACCGCCGCTGGCCTTTGCCGCCCGCGCTGACGTCCTGCCGAGCCCACCACCGTTGCCATCGAACCTGGGCACGCTGCACGCGCCGCCCGCTATCGACCTTCCCTGGCCGCCGCCCGATCCGGCCCCGACCGCACGCCCGCCCTGCGCCGTGGCCTCGCTCGCCGCTGCCCCCTACTGCCCAACGCACCTCGCCGCCGGCTACGACGCCCCAGTGCCTCCACTGGCCTAGGCGGGCGCCCAACGGGCAGCCTCGCCCGCGCCCGTTAACCCGCCCCATTAAGCCCCTGGGGCCTATGACAAAAAAGAGATAAAAAGATATGAATAAATAAAAATTAATTAATTAACAAATTAACTTAATTAATCTAGCTTAGTTAAATTTAGTTAACCATGCTTAATTAAACCCTAATTAAACCTAGTCAGTCTAACAACCTAATTAGTCCAACTATTTTGTTAGGTTAAAATAGCAAAGAATGACAAGGGGGCCCCACCCCTGTTGACCAGTACGACGTTGACTGGTCAACTGGGTCCCCGGCCCACATGTCAGCCTCTGTGTACATTCTGTGTACACAGGGCTGGGTACCCATAGCATTTTGTCTATTATTTTCGAATTAATAATAATTTCAAAAAATGTATAAAACTTTGAAAAATCATATAAAATAAACCGTAACTCGGATGAAAATACTTTGAACATGAAAGTTGCTCAGAACGACAAGACGAATCCAAATACGCAGCCCGTTCGTCCGCCACACATCCCTAGCATAGCGAACACGAACTTTCTCCCCTCCGGTTCATCTGTCCGAAAACGCAAAACACTAGGGATACTTTCTCGGATGTTTCCCCCCTTCACCGGTATCACCTGTCCCTACGTTAGGTCACCCCTAGCACAACTTATTGCCGCATCTTGCTTTGTGTAACATTTGATTGCTCTGTTATTTATTGTGTTCCCCCTCGGTTACTTATTTTCGGTAGACTCCGAGACCACTGTCGATGTCCCTGTGTTTGACTACATTGAAGATGACCCCTCCTTGCCAGAGCAACCAGGCAAGGCCCCCCCCTTGATCACCAGATATCGCCTATTCTCCTCTCTACTGCTTGCATTAGAGTAGTGTACCATGTTACTGCTTTCAGTTAATCCTATTCTGATGCATAGCCTGTCCTTGCTACTATTGATTGATACCTTACCTGCAATCCTAAATGCTTAGTATAGGATGCTAGTTTATCATCAGTGGCCCTACATTCTTGTCTGTCTGCCTTGCTATACTATCGGGCCGTGATCACTAGGGAGGTGATCAGGGGTGTATACTTATATACATATACATGATACATGTGATGACTAAAGATGGGTCGGCTCGTAGAGTACCCGCGAGTGATTCACGGATTGAGGGCCGAAAGGACCTTTGTCCCGACGACCCTCTAGGTGGATCTTTGTGGCAGAGTGACCGGGCAGGTTGAAACCACCCAGGAGAGAGGTGGGCCTGGCCCTGGTCGCCATTCGCGGTTACTTCAAGATAACACGCTTAACGAGATCTTGGTATTTGATCTGAGTCTGGCCACTGGCCTATACGCACTAACCAACTACGTGGGAACAGTTATGGGCACTCGATGTCGTGGTATCAGCCGAAGCCTTCGTGACGTCAGTGACTGAGCGGCGCGCGCCGGGTTGGACCGCGTAACGCAACTTCCTTTGTAATGGAGGCTGCTAGGTCTGCTCACCGGCCGCGTACGCAGCGTGCAGGTGTGCAATGGGCGATGGGCCCAGACCCCTGCGCGCATATGATTTAGACCGGCGTGCTGACCTCTCTATTGTGCCTAGGTGGGGCTGCGACATGTTGATCTTTCGAGGCCGGGCATGACCCAGGAAAGTGTGTCCGGCCAAATGGGATCGAGCGTGTTGGGAAATGTGGTGCACCCCTGCAGGGAAGTTGATCTATTCGAATAGCTGTGTCCCTCGGTAAAAGGACGACCGGGAGTTGTACCTTGACCTTATGACAACTAGAACTGAGTACTTAATAAAATACACCCTTCCAAGTGCCAGATAGAACCCGATGATCGCTCTCTCACAGGGTGACGAGGGGAGGATCACCGGGTAGGATTATGCTATGCGATGATACTTGTTTAACTTACCATCTACTCTCTTCTACATGCTGCAAGATGGAGGTTGCCAGAAGCGTAGTCTTCGACAGGACTAGCTATCCCCCTCTTATTGTGGCATTCTGCAGTTTAGTCCACATATACTACCCCTTTTCCATTTGATGCCAATGCATACATATGTAGTGTAGCTCCTTGCTTGCGAGTACTTTGGATGAGTACTCACGGTTGCTTTGCTCCCCCCTTTTCCCCTTTCAATACCCGATTGTTGCGACCAGACGATGGAGTCCAGGAGCCAGACGTCACCGTCGATGCAACTCCTACTACATTGGAGGTGCCTACTACTACGTGCAGGCTGCTGACGACGACCAAGAGTAGCTCAGGAGGATCCCAGGCAGGAGGCATGCGCCTCTTTCGATATGTATCCCAGTTTGTGCTAGCCTTCTTAAGGAAAACTTGTTTACCTATGTCTGTACTCAGATATTGTTGCTTCCTCTAACTCATCTATGATCGAGCTCTTGTATTCGAGCCCTCGAGGCCCCTGGCTTGTAATATGATGCTTGTATGACTTATTTTATTTGCAGAGTTGTGCTATGATATCTTCCCGTGAGTCCCTGATCTTGATCGTACACGTTTGCGTGTATGATTAGTGCACGGTCAAATCGGGGGTGTCACAAGCACCGACAACTGGAATGAGTGTATGAACATGAATGTAAAGTCGGTGAGAAATACGTACTCCCCCTAGCTTAGACTTTTGGCCTAGGTTGGTCTATGGCCACTGATCGAAGCTACTCTCTCCGGTGTACTGAGGAGGGTCCTAAGGGTGCCACTGGTTGGCGATCTCTTCAAGATCCCACTGATAAACAAACTGACGATAAGGATCAATTGGTGGCTCCGGCTTGATACGTCTCCAACGTATCTATAATTTTTGATTCTTCCATGCTAGTATATTATCTATTTTTGATGTTTATGGGCTTTATTATACACTTTTATACTATTTTTTGGGACTAACCTACTAACCCAAGGCCAAGTGCAAATTGCTGTTTTTTTGCCTATTTCAGTGTTTTGCAGAAAAGGAATATCAAACGGAATCCAAACGGAATGAAACCTTCGGGAGAGTTATTTTTGGAACAAACGTGATCCAGGGGACTTGGAGTGGATGTCAAGAAAGAACCGAGGGAGCCACGAGACAGGTAGGCGCGCCTGCCCCTGGGCGCGCCCCCCACCCTCGTGGGCCCCTCGCAGCTCCACCGACCTACTTCTTCCTTCTATACATATCCATATACCCCGAAGACATCCAGGAGCACCACGAAACCCTATTTCCACCGTCGCAACCTTCTGTACCCAAGAGATCCCATCTTGGGTCCTTTTCCGGAGCTCCTACATCAACACCATAGCCTCTCCAATGATGTGTGAGTAGTTTACCACAGACCTTCGGGTCCATAGTTATTAGCTCGATGGCTTCCTCTCTCTCTTTGGATCTCAATACAAAGTTCTCCTCAATCTTCTTGGAGATCTATTCGATGTAACTCTTTTTGCGGTGTGATTGTCGAGATCCGATGAATTGTGGGTTTATTATCAAGTTTATCTATGAACAATATTTGATTCTTCTCTGAAATCATTTATGTATGATTGGTTATCTTTGCAAGTCTCTTCGAATTATCAGTTTTGGAGAAGTGCTTAGCTTTGGGTTCAATCTTGGGCATCCTTTCTTAGTGACAGCAGGGGCAGCAAGGCACGTATTGTATTGTTGCCATCGAGGATAAAAAGATGGGGTTTATATCATATTTCTGTCACATCCCTAGAATTTGTTTGCAATAGTTGCATCAGAGAGCATCCATGCATCAGTTTAAATTCAAGAAACTTGAATTGAGGAAATTTGAAAGCCTCAAATTTTTAATTAAAAGAAGGGAAAATAACCCTCGAAAACGCATCCAATGTTTCCAAAATGCTCTTCAATAATGTTTAATATTTTTGGCAATGGTTTTGCTCCAAACCAAAAATATGGAACATTTTTGAGGAATTATTCTGGCCATTTGGATTTAAATCAATAAATATTTGAGTTGGATTTAATTCTTCTATAAAATAATTTCAAGTCCAACAATTCTGAAAATTTGTGAGTGGCTCTTAATATATCGTATCTAGCCACATAATAATTTCCAGAAGCTACAAAATTAGTTTGGTTTGAAAACCAAATTAAAAAGAAAATGCAGGAAAAGGAAAACAGATAGAAAATTAATAAAAAAACAGAAACCCACCTGGGCCACCTACCTGACCTCACCTGGCGGCCCAGCCAACTGCCCAGCCCACCATCGCAGCCCCTCTGTCATCTTCCTCCCTGCGCCAGTAGGCACGGAGCGTGGTCGCCGCGTGCGCGCCAGCTCCTGCTTCCACCGCGACGCCCTGACTCTTCTGAGAGCGCCACGGAGACGCCCGAGACTTTCTCCCTCTGACCCCCTCTCACTCTCTCTCGAGCTCATCCGCCTCCTCTGCTGTCTCTCCCTCTCGCTGCCGAACGTGCCGAGTGCCGCTGTCGCCATAGTCGTGTCCACAGCCATCCCCGAGCCTCTCCGACGCGCCCCCGAGCTCCGTCGTGCTTCCCTCGTTCTCTCCGTCATCTCACGTGACCGGAAGAGCCCCGACGCGTCGTCCCTGACCTCTTGTTCATCGTCGGCCACTTAAGCTCGCCGGTGAGGATTCACGAGCTCCAGACCCTCTCCGTCTTCGCTGTTGCCTCTGTTGGATTTGCCGTGAGCCCCTACCACTTTCTCCTCTCTCCCCGCACTCGTCCGCGTCGTCTAACCACCATGGCCACCGAAGCTGAAAGCTCCTCGCCGCCGACCATGTCGCCACCGCGGCTACGGCCCTACAAGCACGCGTCCAAGATCACCACTAAACTCACTGCACCCCCATGAGTCTAACGCGGCCACCCGCGGCTCCTGCCATGCCCTGCACAGTCGATTCATTCGACTCCCGAATGCCGGCCGCCGCGCTTGCCATCGCCGCCGTTGTTCTAGGCCATCTCCGGCGAAGCTGAGAGCACCACTCGACGCACGTGAGCTCCAGCTACTCGTAGATGGGCTCCGCCGTTGTTTTGGTCACCGGAGGAAGATTTCCAAGCCTCGCCAGCGTCGAGTCGCCGGCGGGTTTGACCCGAGTTAACCAGCGTTGACCCCCTGGGTCATACACATGTGGGCCCCAGCAATACTGTAAGTGCATCTAGTGCCACCCCTAGTTGGTTTTGGAGTATTGACGACAAACCTAGTTGAGGGACTAACGTGTTTGTGACAATTGCAGGAAAACACAGATAGAAGTCCCTCATTGATTCGGTTTTATTACCAGAGATGACCCCGAAAAATGTACGAAGACATTGAAGACAATGGTGGTTTATGAAGATATTCATATTGAAGACAATGACATGAGAAGACTCCCTATGAAGCTTATGGAACTCGAAGACTTAGATCCTTCGTAGTTTTATTTCATTTATGTTGTGTCATAGGAATCACCGTACTGTTAAGTGGGGTCCAAGAGAACCAGTCAGAATGACTGAAGTGATGCCTAATTCAAATCCTATGTCTTCGAGCGAAGACTTTGAGAGAAAATCTTGTCCAGAGTCAGACAAGTCAGCTTTACTTGTAGCCCAAGTAAAGTTGCCGTGTGAGTTCAAAATTCGACCGTTGGTACACGTGTCAGTTCCTTAGTGACCCAGGGTCATTTCGGACAGATCAGGTCGGGTTGCCAAGTGGCTATAAATAGTCCACCCCCCACAACCATAAATGGTTGGCTGCTCAGATTTCAGTGCACGGCTTTTTGTCGTTTGAGAGCAACCCACCTCGAAGCCTTTGAAAAAAAATTCCTAGTGAGGAGAAAAGCCCTAACCACCCAGAGCCAGAGTAAATTGGGCATCACTTAAGTCTTCTTGTCTGTGTGATCTGAAGACTTATTACACTTGAGGACTGTGCATCCTCCAGACGGTTAGGCATCGCGTTCTGAGCATCCAAGAGAAATTGTGGATTGCCGGTGAACGAAGTCTGTGAAGGTTTGGGAGTCTACCTTGAAGACTTACCAGAGTGATTGGGCGAGGTCTGTGTGACCTTAGCTCAAGGAGAAAATGGTGAGGACTGGGTGTCTTGGACTAAGTGTCCTTGACTGGGTGTCCGGGACTGTGTGTCCTTCGGTTTAAATACCTAGCCGCTCCAACCAGACGTACAGTTGTCACAGCAACTGGAACTGGTCCAACAAATCATTGTCTTCGACGTGTCACTGGTTTCATCTACACTTCCTTTTTACTTACAGTTATTCATTGTGAAGCCATTGCGTGCTTGCTTTATCTTTTGTCTTCACAACATGAATGTATGATCTGTTTGGCTTCATAACTTCTTCCTACCTGATCCTTATTACACTGAAGCTGGTTGTCATTGCGCTTTCACACTATTGAATACATGACCATGGCTGGCCTAGTGCAATCTAACTTCCGCTGCATAGTAATAGGCATAATCTTCACTGTTTGTCTTCATAACTCTCACGTTTTGAAGACTTTCATAAAAATCGCCTATTCACCCCCCCTCTAGTCGATATAACGCACTTTCAATTGGTATCAGAGCAAGATGCTCCCTTGTTTTGTGTGATTCGGTTTAACCACCTGGAGTTTTAGCTATGTCGACTGCAGGGATAATCAAAGTCTCCGCTGCTTGCCCCGTCTTCGATGGAACTGAATATCCTTACTGGAAGAATAAGATGCGCATGCATCTTGAAACCATTGATGTCGACTTATGGTATGTCGTCGAGAACGGCGTTCCCAAGGCTGGAGAAGGTGTCACTGCTACTGATGTCAAGAAATTCGTTCAACTGGACTCCACTGCCAAGAATATCATCTGTGGTCATCTAACCAAAGAACAGTATGGCCGTGTGAGTGCCTTGAAGACATCCAAACTGGTCTGGGATTGGCTCTCCAAAGTTAATGAAGGCATCTCAACCCAGAGAGATCAAAGAATCAGTGTTCTTCGCAACCTCTTCAACCGCTTCAAGCGAAATGACAATGAGAATGTTCAGCACACCTTTGATCGGCTCACTGACATCACAAATGAGCTTCAAGCCCTCGGCGCCACTGAGATCACCAAACATGAAATCGTCAAGACGCTGCTGAGATCACTTGATAGTTCGTTTGACATTCTGGCCCTGATGATTCAAGAACGTCCTGATTTCAAAACACTCGATCCGTCTGACATACTTGAGAGGCTCAACACACATGAGTTTCAGCTTTCTGAGAAAAGAGATATTTACGGTCCAAACTATGGGCGAACTCGTGCTTTGAAGGCAAAAGCTGTCTCCTCATCTGAAGAAGAATCTGACTGCAGTTCTGATGATCCTGAAGACATTGGAAGAGAACTTGCAATGCTAGTAAAGAAGTTCCAAAAATTCACCAAGAAGAAAGGCTTCAGAAAATCTTCACGATCAAGCTCAAGGAATGATGAAGCTTCTGCTCATGACTACAAGAAGAAAACATGTCACAAGTGCAAGAAAACTGGACACTTCATCTCTGAGTGTCCACAGTGGGACAATGAGAATAGAAGGAAGAAGAAGAGCAAGGAGTATGATTCTGACGACAAGAAGAAGAAGAAATACTCAAAGTCTTCTTCCAAGTCTTCACCAAAGTCTTCATCACACAAGAAGAGCTCATCTGGCAAGGCACGTGCGTTTGTTGGCAAGGAGATGGATTCAGAGGAGGAGTCCGCATCTGAGGAGGCAGAGGTGGAGTCTGAGGAGGAGTCTGATTCTGGCATTGCGAGTCTGGCTACAGCATACGTCGCCAAGTCCATCTTCAACACTGAAGACAATGACTGCATCACCGACACCGACGCAAATGACAAGAACGACTCCACTCCTACCTACTTCTTCATGGCACGCGGTGCCAAGGTAAACACACGCACTACTCGCTATGAAACATCTAGTGACGATGAATCTGAATGTGATTCAAAACCTAGCTACAGAACACTTGCTAAAATTGCAACTGAACAACAGAAAGCTATGGAACATATTCAAAAACTGTTAGACAGAAGCGATGATCTGTTGGGTGCCGAAATGACTCGTTTTGAATCCTTAATTGAAGACATAAAAAATCTTCACGTTAAGTATCAGGAACTTGAAGATCGTCTTGAGACTCTCTCAACTACTCATGAAAAGCTCTCCTATGATTATCTTCAAAAGAAGCAAGATCTTGAGAAGTTGAGAGCGGATCATGAAGATCTTCAAAAGGAAAATGAGTCACTTCGCTCCGAACAGATCAGTCCCGCTCGATAATGCTAATTCTGTTGCTGAATGTTCCACTGCTACTGCTGTTCGAATATCTTCAAATGTTGATGTGGTAACTAACCCCTCTGCTGAGGATACCACTGCTATTGCTGATGAGAATGCTAGGTTGAAGACATTGCTTGAAACAGGGATGTACAAAAGTCTTCAAGGGCATCAGACATTATGTGATGTCCTCAAAAAGCGGATCCTGAATCGTAACCCGAGGAAAGAGGGTGTTGGATTTGTGAGGAAAATCAATGCAGATGGCTCTTACTGGAAACCTGAGCAGTACCCCAAAACTACATGGGTTGCTGCAAAGGAACTTTCAGCAGATCCATCCAATTTATCTGGCTTCACTTGTGCTAACCCTATTATCATTAATGAATCCTTTGATGCAAACTATAAACTGTTTAAGAATCAGAATGATGAAGTGTTTGCCAGGTACATTGGTACTAACTGCAGGAATGGACCGCCTATGAAAAAGATCTTGGTTCCGAAAAAGGTGTCTGGAAAATCTTCCTGTGAATGTCTTCATGACACCTCAGTTGAAGAAGACAAACCTCAGACCAAAGGCTTCATACGGTCCAAAGGCTTCATATGAACAGAGGACTCACCTGAGTCGCACTAACGCTAATATTTTGCAGGGAAACCATACTCAGGCATACGAATATGAGAGCGGTTCTTCGAACCGTCATGTTCATATGACCAAAAATTATTCTGCTTATTCCTATGAGTATTATTGTCCACCTGCTAGACTGTTTGCTAAGGCCTCAAATCCAAAATTCTCAGATGCTGCACTTAGACTTATTGCTTCTAAGCCACCGTTGAAGATGTGGGTGGTTAAGAAAGCTTAACTCTCTTTTGCAGGGAAAGGTCTCCAGCAGAAAAACAAAATCTTCTGATGCTATTGCTGGGGACCTTAAAAATCTTGTAGGGCGCAAGATAAAATGCCCAAATGGCATCATTATGTACTTCGTTCCTGAATCGCATGCTACTCTCCCTATTAGTCCTAATCTGGATTTAAGTTTTCATAATCCACTGGTTCGTCAAATGTTTATGCTTCACAATACCCTTCGTGAAGCCTATCCCCCTAACTGCACTGTAGGGTACGACACCAGTGACTTCAAAGTCTTCAGAATGGATTATTGACAGTGGGTGTACAAATCACATGACTGGCAAAAGAAGCCTTCTCATGGACTCAACTTTACGTCCATCCGACAAGAGCCACATTACATTTGCTGACACTGGTAAAAGTAAGGTATTGGGTCTAGGTAGAGTTGCAATCTCAAGGGATCAACACATGGATAAAGTCATGCTTGTTGAATCCCTTGGCTTCAACTTAATGTCTGTCTCAATGCTTTGCGATTTGAATATGATTGTAATGTTTGGCAAATATCGCTGCCTGGTGCTTATGGAATCTGACAAATCTCTAGTGTTTGAAGGGTATCGGAAAGATGATTTGTACGTGGTAGATTTCTCAGCAGGACCACAACTTGCAGTATGTCTTCTTGCAAAAGCTTCAGAATGCTGGCTTTGGCATCGAAGGCTTGGGCATGCTGGCATGAGGAACCTCTACACCCTTGCAAAGAAGAAGCATGTCATAGGCATCGAAGGCGTCAAGTTCAAGAAAGATCATTTATGCGGTGCCTGTGAAGCAGGGAAGATGACAAGGGCAAAACATCCTTCGAAGACAATCATGACTACTACACAACCCTTCGAACTGCTTCACATGGATCTTTTCGGTCCCACTCACTACTCAACTTTTACTACTTCTGCATGCCTCTATGGCTTCGTAATTGTTGATGATTATTCTAGATATACTTGGGTGCACATAATCCTTTACAAGACTGAAGTGCAGGATGTCTTCAGACGCTTCGCAAATCGAGCTATGAACAATTTTGGCGCCAAGATAAAGCACATCAGAAGTGACAATGGCAATGAATTCAAGAACACTGGCCTTGATACATATCTGGATACCTTGGGGATCACACATGAATTCTCAGCTCCATACACGCCACAGCAGAATGGCGTCGTCGAACGCAAGAACAGAACACTCATTGAGATGGCCAGAACAATGCTAGATGAATACAAGACTCCAAGAAAATTCTGGACTGAAGCCATTGATACTGCATGCCATACAATCAATCGTGTTTATCTTCACAAGCTTCTGAACAAGACATCTTATGAACTCCTAACTGGCAAGAAGCCAAATGTCAGTTACTTCAGAGTATTTGGCGCAAAATGCTGGATCAAGGACCCACACCACACCTCAAAGTTTGCACCAAAAGCACATGAAGGCTTCATGCTTGGATATGGAAAGGATTCGCACTCCTACAGAGTCTTCAATCTCTTCCACTACAAAGTGGTTGAAACAGTGGATGTGCGATTTGATGAAACCAACGGATCACAAAGAGAGCAATTGCCAAATGTGCTAGATGAAGTTCCAGCTAATGAATCAATCAAGCTTATGGGAACTGGAGAGATTGTACCTTCTGAAGCTCATCCTGAAGAAGAACTTATCATCTCAGCACCTGATCCACATGAAGACAATGCTCAGCCTGAAGATATACCTTCAAATGACCACATAGATCAGCAAGAGCAAAGTCTTCGCCCCACACACCCTCGTGTTGCAAATGAAGTACAAATTGACAAAATACTTGACAGCATCAATGCACCTGGTCCACTCACTCGTTCAAGGGCAACTCAGCTAACAAACTTCTGTGGGCATTTCGCATTCGTCTCAATATCAGAACCCAAGAAAGTTGAAGAAGCCTTCATGGAACCTGAATGGATTTTCAAGCTATGCAAGAAGAGCTTCAACAGTTTGAGCTGAATAATGTATGGGAACTGGTTAAGCGTCCTGATCCACGGAAGCACAACATAATAGGCACCAAATGGATATATCGCAACAAGCAAGATGAGCATGGTCAAGTTGTCAGAAACAAAGCTCGTCTCGTAGCTCAAGGATATACTCAAGTGGAGGGCATTGACTTCGATGAAACATTTTCTCCTGTGGCTAGGCTTGAAGCCATACGCATACTGCTGGCCTATGCAAATCATCATAACATACTTCTCTATCAGATGGATGTGAAAAGTGCCTTTCTCAATGGCAAGATTGAAGAAGAAGTGTATGTTGCACAACCACCTGGCTTTGAAAATCCAAAACATCCTGATATGGTATACAAGCTCAACAAGGCACTGTATGGCCTCAAACAAGCCCCTAGGGCCTGGTATGATACACTCAAGTACTTTCTGAAAAGCAAAGGCTTCATACCTGGTTCCCTGGATCCCACTCTTTTCACGAAGACATATGATGGTGAACTGTTTGTGTGCCAAATATATGTGGATGACATTATCTTCGGCTGCACCAATCAGAAGTATAGTGAAGAGTTTGGATATATGATGCAAGAGCAATATCAGATGTCCATGATGGGGGAGCTGAAGTTCTTCCTCGGTCTTCAAATACAGCAACAACGCAACGGCATCTTCATATCTCAAGAGAAATATCTTAAAGAGTGCCTGAAGAAGTTCGGTATGCAAGACTGCAAAGGCTTCACAACACCAATGCCAGCCAAGCATCATCTGGGTCCCGACGACAATGGTAAAGAGTTCGATCAAAAGGTATACCGCTCCATGATTGGGTCTTTGCTTTATTTATGTGCATCTAGGCCAAATATCATGCTTAGTGTTTGCATGTGTGCTCGATTTCAAGCGACACCAAAGGAGTCGCATCACTTAGCTGTGAAGCGAATTCTTCGATATTTGGCTCACACCCCAACTCTAGGATTATGGTATCCAAAGGGCTCAGAGTTTGATTTGGTTGGATTTTCGGATGCTGATTATGCTGGTGACAAAGTTGATCGCAAGTCTACATCAGGCACATGTCACTTTCTGGGACGATCACTTGTATGTTGGTCTTCAAAGAAGCAAAACTGTGTATCTCTCTCCACTGCTGAATTTGAATACATTGCTGCTGGATCTTGCTGCGGTCAGCTTCTGTGGATGAAGCAAACACTCAAGGATTATGGCATTCATCTGAAGCAAGTGCCACTTTACTGCGACAACGAAAGCGCCATCAAGATTGCCAACAACCCAGTTCAGCACTCGAAGACAAAGCACATTGAAATTCGTCATCACTTTCTCAGAGATCATGTTGTGAAGGAAGACATTGATATCATACACGTCAACACTGAAGAGCAATTGGCAGATATCTTCACCAAGCCCTTGGATGAGAAGAGATTTTGCAAGTTACGGTGTGAGCTAAATATCTTGGAATCCTCAAATGTCCTGTGATCAGGCACACATCCTAACACTTAAGCATATTGATGACTTAGATGTGCAACACACGAAGTAGCGTATATCTTCAAATAATGAAGACATACATTCTAAGTGTGAATACATTAATGTGGAATTTGACTTCGGAGCGCCACGATAATTGTGCGCCGTGTCCGGGTCTAATACTTCCTATACGGTGGGTAACGCCACCACCAAACGTTCCATTTTGAAATGTTTCTCTCATGGCGTTACCTCTCAATGTCTTCACATTTGGTTTGGCTTCATTCTCAATATGTCTTCATGATTATCTTCACTGCGTCGATTATATGGATATATATGTACTGATGTTCTGTCCTCTACAGCATTCACTTATAGTTATGTCTTCTTGGTTGAATCTTTTGAACTAAGTGAATGTGATCGGACCCTAACCTCTCTATGCTTTCTATCTCAAACTCTATCTCTCCAAGTCATATGCATTCTGTTGGAACTGTCGAATGTCTTCACCGTGTCCTTGTCAGCTGAAGACATAGTCACAACCATAAAAGTCCGTTTTTAATGCTCATTCCTCCACATAAGATCCGGAGAAGCAGGAACGACCGCCCGACAATTTAGGCGTGCGTGGGACGTGGAACAAATCCCAATCTTCCTCTAACTGGCCACGCGTGCCTCAAATGCGAACCGCCAGGGGTACCTGCGTAATAGCGCAGTGCCGCCTCTATCCCTATAAATACACGATTCACTACGGTCATTATCTCCTTCTTCCACCCTCGCACGAACCCTAGCACCACCGCTAGCACTCGATGACGCCGACGACGAAGCGCTTCACTGCCGCAACCTCTCCGACGCCGATTTCACGCCGACAGCGGACATCGCTCTCTCCGCCGTCGCCATAGGTGTCTTCCGTCGCCAAGTTAGGGCATGGAGGATCGAACTGCTCGACCTCAACTCTCACTTCGTCTAGCAGTTCCAAGTGTGGTAAATAAAACCTCTTTTTACAGCCTCTTTTGATCCCATAGTTCAGTCACTTTCTGCCATAAGGAGTTTCTCTTCACATCAGTTAGTTATCTCGCTACATCTCATGACATGCCTAGTATATTCACTTGTGCTTCATAAGGTAGTTAGATTCCTCACTTGTACTGATCTGTGGGTTCATACAAATCTGGAACCAACTTCTTATCTATGAGTGAATGTCTTCGCACAATGAGGTCTATGTCTTCTAAACCGATTTATCTTCAAAATCTTCTGAGAATGCATATGACCTCTTCCCCTTCCCTCGCACCTTAATGCTGTCACAGGTACATGTCCGTGGGAGAATCCTTTGGTTCTCATAGTCTGCATTCATTTGCAGAATACTTGCAGCATCACATCAACTCTCCTGAAGCCAGTTCTTGCAAAAGGAAGCCTTTGAAGCCTTTGAACATCTTGAAGCCTTCCAAGTTATTCATGGCTTCAGAAACAGCAGCAAGGAAGGGAGGCAGACAGCGACGTGGTGAAACGTCCAAAGATCTGCCTGATGAATTGGCAGAGATGTACAAAACTGATCCTGAAGAAAGCTATGGTCAGCGCAAGACATGAATCCAATGGATTCGAAGATATTGGGCAGAGCAATGGTTCCACTACCGCTTCGTCACTCAGGAATATGCGGAGAAGTGCGCCATCAAGAGACCGTGGGGAGACGTACTGTACAAAAATCTCGTACCCAGGTCCAGAGTCGAAGCCATTGCTCAAGGCTTCTATCCATGCATCGTGAGAGGACCAAAGCCAGCTGAAGCACATCCGTCATCACTTCTCTGGTGCCGCGATGATAATCTCTTCAAGCGCAACTTTCAGTTTGCACAACAGTCAGCGAAGATAAACAAGAAGAATTTTGGGCTTGACTTCAACCCTGGTCCCTCCTCACCAAGGGCAGATGGCACACGCGACGCCGATCCGAATATCATCGGGCCGTATGCAAATCTTGCAGGCCTCATCACTCGCATCCTAGTCCAAGGGACTGCTGTGAATGACCCTCCAGCAGATACTGAGTCAGATGACGCCCCTGCTGCTCCGAAGCCAAAGCAGAAGAAGCCAAAAGCTCCAAAAGCTTCAAAGCCAGCCGCTTCTCCCAAAATCTCATGAGCGAAGCCATTGGCAACTACACCTCCTGAAGCCAGTGTGCAGTCTGAAGACATATCACGAGTCTCCAAGCCCCAAGAAGCCAAGAAGCCTCAGCCACACACAGGCAAAGAGCTCACAGCTGCTGCCGTTCTGCGCTGCGAAAACATTGATCTATCAAGCGATTAAGATCTTGGAGATGACGCACTTGAGCAGCTCATCAAGAGCAAGGAGGAGGCTGAAATCTTCAACAATCTGCCTTTGTTTGATGTCGCCGTCATCCACAGCTTCATTGATGAATGGTTTGACACACCAGACATAAGCTTCGATGATCTGCAGCTGCCCACAGGCCTCAGCGTTGCCTTTCAAGGTGCAATTGCTTCAGAACTTGCAATAGCCCAGCGAATTGTAGAACTGAAGCAGAAAATTGATTATGAAAAGGCTCAGTTCAAGAAGCATGTGGCCAAGCTCAGCGTGCAAGAAGTGAAAAACTTCAAGATCATGTTGCACGAGCTGAAAGAGAAATTTCTGAAGACGCATGCTGAAGCTCAAGGCTCGCGAGAGCGCATGAAGACTTTGGCTGATCGCTGCGTGCAGGCCTACAATGAGGCAGAGAAGCGCAAGGCACTCGGGAGTCCCACCATGTCTTAAATGCATTGAGCGCGATAATGCTAATTCTGTTGCTGAATGTTCCACTGCTACTGTTGTTCGAATATCTTCAAATGTTGATGTGGTAACTAACCCCTCTGCTGAGGATACCACTGCTATTGCTGATGAGAATGCTAGGTTGAAGACATTGCTTGAAACAGGGATGTACAAAAGTCTTCAAGGGCATCAGACATTATGTGATGTCCTCAAAAAGCAGATCCTGAATCGTAACCCGAGGAAAGAGGGTGTTGGATTTGTGAGGAAAATCAATGCAGATGGCTCTTACTGGAAACCTGAGCAGTACCCCAAAACTACATGGGTTGCTGCAAAGGAACTTTCAGCAGATCCATCCAATTTATCTGGCTTCACTTGTGCTAACCCTATTATCATTGATGAATCCTTTGATGCAAACTATAAACTGTTTAAGAATCAGAATGATGAAGTGTTTGCCAGGTACATTGGTACTAACTGCAGGAATGGACCGCCTATGAAAAAGATCTGGGTTCCGAAAAAGTGTCTGGAAAATCTTCCTGTGAATGTCTTCATGACACCTCACTTGAAGAAGACAAACCTCAGACCAAAGGCTTCATACGGTCCAAAGGCTTCATATGAACAGAGGACTCACCTGAGTCGCACTAACGCTAATATTTTGCAGGGAAACCATACTCAGGCATACGAATATGAGAGCGGTTCTTCGAACCGTCATGTTCATATGACCAAAAATTATTCTGCTTATTCCTATGAGTATTATTGTCCACCTGCTAGACTGTTTGCTAAGGCCTCAAAGCCAAAATTCTCAGATGCTGCACTTAGACTTATTGCTTCTAAGCCACCCTTGAAGATGTGGGTGGTTAAGAAAGCTTAACTCTCTTTTGCAGGGAAAGGTCTCCAGCAGAAAAACAAAATCTTCTGATGCTATTGCTGGGGACCTTAAAAATCTTGTAGGGCGCAAGATAAAATGCCCAAATGGCATCATTATGTACTTCGTTCCTGAATCGCATGCTACTCTCCCTATTAGTCCTAATCTGGATTTAAGTTTTCATAATCCACTGGTTCGTCAAATGTTTATGCTTCACAATACCCTTCGTGAAGCCTATCCCCCTAACTGCACTGTAGGGTACGACACCAGTGACTTCAAAGTCTTCAGAATGGATTATTGACAGTGGGTGTACAAATCACATGACTGGCAAAAGAAGCCTTCTCATGGACTCAACTTTACGTCCATCCGACAAGAGCCACATTACATTTGCTGACACTGGTAAAAGTAAGGTATTGGGTCTAGGTAGAGTTGCAATCTCAAGGGATCAACACATGGATAAAGTCATGCTTGTTGAATCCCTTGGCTTCAACTTAATGTCTGTCTCAATGCTTTGCGATTTGAATATGATTGTAATGTTTGGCAAATATCGCTGCCTGGTGCTTATGGAATCTGACAAATCTCTAGTGTTTGAAGGGTATCGGAAAGATGATTTGTACGTGGTAGATTTCTCAGCAGGACCACAACTTGCAGTATGTCTTCTTGCAAAAGCTTCAGAATGCTGGCTTTGGCATCGAAGGCTTGGGCATGCTGGCATGAGGAACCTCTACACCCTTGCAAAGAAGAAGCATGTCATAGGCATCGAAGGCGTCAAGTTCAAGAAAGATCATTTATGCGGTGCCTGTGAAGCAGGGAAGATGACAAGGGCAAAACATCCTTCGAAGACAATCATGACTACTACACAACCCTTCGAACTGCTTCACATGGATCTTTTCGGTCCCACTCACTACTCAACTTTTACTACTTCTGCATGCCTCTATGGCTTCGTAATTGTTGATGATTATTCTAGATATACTTGGGTGCACATAATCCTTTACAAGACTGAAGTGCAGGATGTCTTCAGACGCTTCGCAAATCGAGCTATGAACAATTTTGGCGCCAAGATAAAGCACATCAGAAGTGACAATGGCAATGAATTCAAGAACACTGGCCTTGATACATATCTGGATACCTTGGGGATCACACATGAATTCTCAGCTCCATACACGCCACAGCAGAATGGCGTCGTCGAACGCAAGAACAGAACACTCATTGAGATGGCCAGAACAATGCTAGATGAATACAAGACTCCAAGAAAATTCTGGACTGAAGCCATTGATACTGCATGCCATACAATCAATCGTGTTTATCTTCACAAGCTTCTGAACAAGACATCTTATGAACTCCTAACTGGCAAGAAGCCAAATGTCAGTTACTTCAGAGTATTTGGCGCAAAATGCTGGATCAAGGACCCACACCACACCTCAAAGTTTGCACCAAAAGCACATGAAGGCTTCATGCTTGGATATGGAAAGGATTCGCACTCCTACAGAGTCTTCAATCTCTTCCACTACAAAGTGGTTGAAACAGTGGATGTGCGATTTGATGAAACCAACGGATCACAAAGAGAGCAATTGCCAAATGTGCTAGATGAAGTTCCAGCTAATGAATCAATCAAGCTTATGGGAACTGGAGAGATTGTACCTTCTGAAGCTCATCCTGAAGAAGAACTTATCATCTCAGCACCTGATCCACATGAAGACAATGCTCAGCCTGAAGATATACCTTCAAATGACCACATAGATCAGCAAGAGCAAAGTCTTCGCCCCACACACCCTCGTGTTGCAAATGAAGTACAAATTGACAAAATACTTGACAGCATCAATGCACCTGGTCCACTCACTCGTTCAAGGGCAACTCAGCTAACAAACTTCTGTGGGCATTTCGCATTCGTCTCAATATCAGAACCCAAGAAAGTTGAAGAAGCCTTCATGGAACCTGAATGGATTTTCAAGCTATGCAAGAAAAGCTTCAACAGTTTGAGCTGAATAATGTATGGGAACTGGTTAAGCGTCCTGATCCACGGAAGCACAACATAATAGGCACCAAATGGATATACCGCAACAAGCAAGATGAGCATGGTCAAGTTGTCAGAAACAAAGCTCGTCTCGTAGCTCAAGGATATACTCAAGTGGAGGGCATTGACTTCGATGAAACATTTGCTCCTGTGGCCAGGCTTGAAGCCATACGCATACTGCTGGCCTATGCAAATCATCATAACATACTTCTCTATCAGATGGATGTGAAAAGTGCCTTTCTCAATGGCAAGATTGAAGAAGAAGTGTATGTTGCACAACCACCTGGCTTTGAAAATCCAAAACATCCTGATATGGTATACAAGCTCAACAAGGCACTGTATGGCCTCAAACAAGCCCCTAGGGCCTGGTATGATACACTCAAGTACTTTCTGAAAAGCAAAGGCTTCATACCTGGTTCCCTGGATCCCACTCTTTTCACGAAGACATATGATGGTGAACTGTTTGTGTGCCAAATATATGTGGATGACATTATCTTCGGCTGCACCAATCAGAAGTATAGTGAAGAGTTTGGATATATGATGCAAGAGCAATATCAGATGTCCATGATGGGGGAGCTGAAGTTCTTCCTCGGTCTTCAAATACAGCAACAACGCAACGGCATCTTCATATCTCAAGAGAAATATCTTAAAGAGTGCCTGAAGAAGTTCGGTATGCAAGACTGCAAAGGCTTCACAACACCAATGCCAGCCAAGCATCATCTGGGTCCCGACGACAATGGTAAAGAGTTCGATCAAAAGGTATACCGCTCCATGATTGGGTCTTTGCTTTATTTATGTGCATCTAGGCCAAATATCATGCTTAGTGTTTGCATGTGTGCTCGATTTCAAGCGACACCAAAGGAGTCGCATCACTTAGCTGTGAAGCGAATTCTTCGATATTTGGCTCACACCCCAACTCTAGGATTATGGTATCCAAAGGGCTCAGAGTTTGATTTGGTTGGATTTTCGGATGCTGATTATGCTGGTGACAAAGTTGATCGCAAGTCTACATCAGGCACATGTCACTTTCTGGGACGATCACTTGTATGTTGGTCTTCAAAGAAGCAAAACTGTGTATCTCTCTCCACTGCTGAATTTGAATACATTGCTGCTGGATCTTGCTGCGGTCAGCTTCTGTGGATGAAGCAAACACTCAAGGATTATGGCATTCATCTGAAGCAAGTGCCACTTTACTGCGACAACGAAAGCGCCATCAAGATTGCCAACAACCCAGTTCAGCACTCGAAGACAAAGCACATTGAAATTCGTCATCACTTTCTCAGAGATCATGTTGTGAAGGAAGACATTGATATCATACACGTCAACACTGAAGAGCAATTGGCAGATATCTTCACCAAGCCCTTGGATGAGAAGAGATTTTGCAAGTTACGGTGTGAGCTAAATATCTTGGAATCCTCAAATGTCCTGTGATCAGGCACACATCCTAACACTTAAGCATATTGATGACTTAGATGTGCAACACACGAAGTAGCGTATATCTTCAAATAATGAAGACATACATTCTAAGTGTGAATACATTAATGTGGAATTTGACTTCGGAGCGCCACGATAATTGTGCGCCGTGTCCGGGTCTAATACTTCCTATACGGTGGGTAACGCCACCACCAAACGTTCCATTTTGAAATGTTTCTCTCATGGCGTTACCTCTCAATGTCTTCACATTTGGTTTGGCTTCATTCTCAATATGTCTTCATGATTATCTTCACTGCGTCGATTATATGGATATATATGTACTGATGTTCTGTCCTCTACAGCATTCACTTATAGTTATGTCTTCTTGGTTGAATCTTTTGAACTAAGTGAATGTGATCGGACCCTAACCTCTCTATGCTTTCTATCTCAAACTCTATCTCTCCAAGTCATATGCATTCTGTTGGAACTGTCGAATGTCTTCACCGTGTCCTTGTCAGCTGAAGACATAGTCACAACCATAAAAGTCCGTTTTTAATGCTCATTCCTCCACATAAGATCCGGAGAAGCAGGAACGACCGCCCGACAATTTAGGCGTGCGTGGGACGTGGAACAAATCCCAATCTTCCTCTAACTGGCCACGCGTGCCTCAAATGCGAACCGCCAGGGGTACCTGCGTAATAGCGCAGTGCCGCCTCTATCCCTATAAATACACGATTCACTACGGTCATTATCTCCTTCTTCCACCCTCGCACGAACCCTAGCACCACCGCTAGCACTCGATGACGCCGGCGACGAAGCGCTTCACTGCCGCAACCTCTCCGACGCCGTTTTCACGCCGACAGCGGACATCGCTCTCTCCGCCGTTGCCGTAGGTGTCTTCCATCGCCAAGTTAGGGCACGGAGGATCGAACTGCTCGACCTCAACTCTCACTTCGTCTAGCAGTTCCAAGTGTGGTAAATAAAACCTCTTTTTACAGCCTCTTTTGATCCCATAGTTCAGTCACTTTCTGCCATAAGGAGTTTCTCTTCACATCAGTTAGTTATCTCGCTACATCTCATGACATGCCTAGTATATTCACTTGTGCTTCATAAGGTAGTTAGATTCCTCACTTGTACTGATCTGTGGGTTCGTACAAATCTGGAACCAACTTCTTATCTATGAGTGAATGTCTTCGCACAATGAGGTCTATGTCTTCTAAACCGATTTATCTTCAAAATCTTCTGAGAATGCATATGACCTCTTCCCCTTCCCTCGCACCTTAATGCTGTCACAGGTACATGTCCGTGGGAGAATCCTTTGGTTCTCATAGTCTGCATTCATTTGCAGAATACTTGCAGCATCACATCAACTCTCCTGAAGCCAGTTCTTGCAAAAGGAAGCCTTTGAAGCCTTTGGAACATCTTGAAGCCTTCCAAGTTATTCATGGCTTCAGAAACAGCAGCAAGGAAGGGAGGCAGACAGCGACGTGGTGAAACGTCCAAAGATCTGCCTAATGAATTGGCAGAGATGTACAAAACTGATCCTGAAGAAAGCTATGGTCAGCTCAAGACACGAATCCAATGGATTCGAAGATATTGGGCAGAGCAATGGTTCCACTACCGCTTCGTCACTCAGGAATATGCGGAGAAGTGCGCCATCAAGAGACCGTGGGGAGACGTACTGTACAAAAATCTCGTACCCAGGTCCAGAGTCGAAGCCATTGCTCAAGGCTTCTATCCATGCATCGTGAGAGGACCAAAGCCAGCTGAAGCACATCCGTCATCACTTCTCTGGTGCCTCGATGATAATCTCTTCAAGCGCAACTTTCAGTTTGCACAACAGTCAGCGAAGATAAACAAGAAGAAATTTGGGCTTGACTTCAACCCTGGTCCCTCCTCACCAAGGGCAGATGGCACACGCGACGCCGATCCCAATATCATCGGGCCGTATGCAAAGCTTGCAGGCCTCATCACTCGCATCCTAGTCCAAGGGACTGCTGTGAATGACCGTCCAGCAGATACTGAGTCAGATGACGCCCCTGCTGCTCCGAAGCCAAAGCAGAAGAAGCCAAAAGCTCCAAAAGCTTCAAAGCCAGCCGCTTCTCCCAAAATCTCATGAGCGAAGCCATTGGCAACTACACCTCCTGAAGCCAGTGTGCAGTCTGAAGACATATCACGAGTCTCCAAGCCCCAAGAAGCCAAGAAGCCTCAGCCACACACAGGCAAAGAGCTCACAGCTGCTGCCGTTCTGCGCTGCGAAAACATTGATCTATCAAGCGATGAAGATCTTGGAGATGACGCACTTGAGCAGCTCATCAAGAGCAAGGAGGAGGCTGAAATCTTCAACAATCTGCCTCTGTTTGATGTCGCCGTCATCCACAGCTTCATTGATGAATGGTTTGACACACCAGACATAAGCTTCGATGATCTGCAGCTGCCCACAAGCCTCAGCGTTGCCTTTCAAGGTGCAATTGCTTCAGAACTTGCAATAGCCCAGCGAATTGTAGAACTGAAGCAGAAAATTGATTATGAAAAGGCTCAGTTCAAGAAGCACGTGGCCAAGCTCAGCGTGCAAGAAGTGAAAAACTTCAAGATCATGTTGCACGAGCTGAAAGAGAAATTTCTGAAGACGCGTGCTGAAGCTCAAGGCTCGCAAGAGCGCATGAAGACTTTGGCTGATCGCTGCGTGCAGGCCTACAATGAGGCAGAGAAGCGCAAGGCACTTGGGCGTCCCGGCATTGACCCTAGGATGGCCGCGAAGAAGAAAAAGAAGGCTGCTGTGCCTGAACCTGAAGCACCAAGGTCAGAAACTGCTCCGATTGTCTTCCCCGCTGCAACGACTGGCTCGAAGCCAAAGAGTCGATCAACCGCCTCACAGATCAAGAAGACACGGACTGCAGAGGCTGAAGCTAAGAAGAGAAAACACTCTGAAGCCTCTCCTTCTGAACCCATCATCAAGAAGCGCAAGATCAAGAAATCTCGGGATGCTCCCACAGAACCCTTGACAGTTGAACCCCTCTCCGTCCGCTATCCTGACGCAGATCGTCAGTTGACTGTGCATGAACCCAACGCTGAATACATTCCAGCAGACGAACCCAACGCTGCTGAAGACAGTGGTCTCCAAGACAATGTGCAAGGTGATGCAGCCCTTCCTCAGCTTGAGACAAGCGAACTGATCAGTATTGGTCGTCCATTGACGCCAATCACACAAGATGCATCATGGGCAGATTGCCCATAGGAGGAAGATGAGCCCAACCCACTACAACTCCAACGGCGCCTACATTCCGTAGGCTTCGCAAAGGGCCAAGGGCTCAGGCTGCTGACGACATTCCGGCTGCATCAGCAGAAGAGCATGCAGAGATACCACAAGCTCCAACTCCTCCACACCAACAAGAAGCAGTTCTCCAGGAGAACGTGCCTGAGTCTGCAAATGTTGAGGCTGCCACAAACAACGCCGAAGCAAATGTGGAGCCCAACCCAACAATAGCTTCAGAAGACAATGAAGCTACTGCTCCCGAACATTCTGTGCCTGAGTCTGCTGCCGGACCACAATTCAACTATCATATTGCGTACAGACCCCAGGTCCAGAAGCCGATCCCATGACTGCCAAGGTTCCCAGGTCCTGCATCAGCTCCTGGTTCCTTCAACATCAACGGCTTCAGGGCAGATAACACGTTTTTCGACCGCTCCAAGAACCCTTATTCAAGGGAACGGATTGTATCAGATAGGTTCTGGAGCCATCAACAGCGCAGCTATTATTCATGCATCCTATACAACCAAGGCCGCATCTTTGCTCACAAGCGCCTTGAGGTTGAAGCTGTTGCTGGTCTGCCTGGTCTGGAAGAAGCACTGGATTGCTTCAAGCAAGTGGGTTTGCTGCCATTTATCACTGATGAAGAGCACTGGAGCGAAGAGCTTCTGCTCCAGTTCTATGCCACTTTGCATATCAAAGGCTATAACAGAGATCCGAAGACATGGATTCTAGAGTGGATGACAGGCAATATCCATCATGAAGCCAATGCTTTCGACCTAATTGAGCTTACCGGCCTTCCCACTCCTGGCGAATTCTTTGAAGAAGGGTGCCAACTCCATGCTGAAGCAATTGAGAGCATATTTCAGCGTCCTGAGCCAGATATGAGTCAGATGCTCTCAATAATGAAGCCACTGCCTCCTAATGCACCCTATCCAACTAGGTTCTTCGTTGAAGACTTAGAGTACCTGCCCAGAACAATATATCACATCATAAGGCGGACTCTATGGCCTGTAAAGGGACACTCTCGATATGCAACAATTGATGGTGCAATGAAGACTCTCATCTTCTGCATTCTTCATGGCAAATGCTTCAATGCACAGGATCTCTTCATCCGTCACTTTGCAGCGTCTGCCTCAGAACTGTTTGGATTAAAGTTCTATGCTCCTTGGGTTATGAGGCTGATCAAGCTTCACTCTGCAATCTCCTATCAACCCTCAGCCCGCAACCATAGGATATTTTTGCCAGATGTGGACACATCTGCTGAAGCAATATATCTAGAGCCTGGCAAGCAACCATTAAGTCTTCAAAATGCAGAACACCAGAGCTTCACTCAAAATATTGAAGGTGTTGAAGCTCTCTCCCGAGTGTATCCATTGGCTGGCACCACACGTGCCCCTGCATCAACTGAAGCCACTGACAGCACAGCTGCCAAGAGACCCAAGAAGCGCGCTCGAGCACTCAATGACCGAGAGCTTCTTGTGGCTCTTCACCAAAAGCAAGATAGGCATCACGACTGGCTCAAACGGCAGATGAGAAGCATCATGCAAGACGTCAATCGCATCAGAAATCTGGCAACCAAGAATGCGTTTGTCGCACATGAGACCTGTCGCCGCACTTGGAAAGGCCTCACCATGATGAGCAATGAAGCTGAATTGCAAGAGGATGGCTTCAGAGAGAGATTCCAATTTGACTCCACGCCTCCAAGAAGAGCTGTGATGCGAAGCACACCATCACTTGAAGAGTCAGAATTCTCTTCTTCTGCTGCCACCGTGTCTGCCCGGATTATTGAAGAAGACGACGACGCGACATCATCTCCACCTGCTTCAACACACGTCGAATCTGCACCAAGCTCATCTGCACCGCCACCAAACAACTCCACCGATCCTGCTGCGCCTGGGAACGCGTAGAAAACTCTATGTCTTCAAACCTTTTTGGTCATCACTGACAAAAGGGGGAGAAGCATGATGTTTATAGTCTTCAAGCGGGTCACTTTGGGCGGGTGCCTTTATATTTTGCTACATTTTGCTTCGTGCTTACAACTCCTGTTTTTGCTACATTTGCTTCTTTGAGTTGTAACACTTAGCCTTGATGGCCGTCTGCTACCTGTTTGTCACTCCGTTATGCGAAGATAAATTCCGCATGTGCGACGATAAATTCCGCACTCATCTCTTACTGCAGACGTCCATTGTCCATTATGCATGTCATTATCTTCATATACTTTCACATGCATAGTGGATTGTCATCATAAGTTGAAGTGGATCTCCACAAGTACAACCTGCCATGTGCATTTGCATTCAAAAGGCAAATTACTTATATGCACATCTTCAGGGGGAGCCCTTGCAACTTATGAAGACAAATTCCTTTACTATTTCACAAATTATGTTCCCCGTTGAAAACTTCAACTAGTTTGTCATCAATCACCAAAAAGGGGGAGATTGTAAGTGCATCTAGTGCCACCCCTAGCTGGTTTTGGAGTATTGACGTCAAACCTAGTTGAGGGACTAACGTGTTTGTGAGAATTGCAGGAAAACACAGGTAGAAGTCCCTCATTGATTCGGTTTTATTACCAGAGATGACCCCTAAAAATGTACGAAGACATTGAAGACAATGGTGGTTTATGAAGATATTCATATTGAAGACAATGACATGAGAAGACTCCCTATGAAGCTTATGGAACTCGAAGACTTAGATCCTTCATAGTTTTATTTCATTTATGTTGTGTCATAGGAATCACCGTACTGTTAAGTGGGGTCCAAGAGAACCAGTCAGAATGACTGAAGTGATGCCTAATTCAAATCCTATGTCTTCGAGCGAAGACTTTGAGAGAAAATCTTGTCCAGAGTCAGACAAGCCAGCTTTACTTGTAGCCCAATTAAAGTTGCCGTGTGAGTTCAAAATTCGACCGTTGGTACACGTGTCAGTTCCTTAGTGACCCAGGGTCATTTCGGACAAATCAGGTCGGGTTGCCAAGTGGCTATAAATAGTCCACCCCCTACAACCATAAACGGTTGGCTGCTCAGATTTCAGTGCACGGCTTTTGTCGTTTGAGAGCAACCCACCTCGAAGCCTTTGAGAGAAAATTCCTAGCGAGGAGAAAAGCCCTAACCACCCAGAGCCAGAGTAAATTGGGCATCACTTAAGTCTTCTTGTCTGTGTGATCTGAAGACTTATTACACTTGAGGACTGTGAATCCTCCAGACGGTTAGGTGTCGCGTTCAGAGCATCCAAGAGACATTGTGGATTGCCAGTGAACGAAGTCTGTGAAGGTTTGGGAGTCTACCTTGAAGACTTACCAGAGTGATTGGGCGAGGTCTGTGTGACCTTAGCTTAAGGAGAAAACGGTGAGGACTGGGTGTCTTGGACTAAGTGTCCTTGACTGGGTGTCCGGGACTGTGTGTCCTTCGGTTTAAATACCTAGCCGCTCCAACCAGACGTACAGTTGTCATAGCAACTGGAACTGGTCCAACAAATCATTCTCTTCGACGTGTCACTGGTTTCATCTACACTTCCTTTTTACTTACAGTTATTCATTATGAAGCCATTGCGTGCTTGCTTTATCTTTTGTCTTCACAACATGAATGTATGATCTGTTTGGCTTCATAACTTCATCCTACCTGATCCTTATTACACTGAAGCTGGTTGTCATTGCGCTTTCACACTATTGAATACATGACCATGGCTGGCCTAGTGTAATCTAACTTCCGCTGCATAGTAATAGGCATAATCTTCACTGTTTGTCTTCATAACTCTCACGTTTTGAAGACTTTCATAAAAATCGCCTATTCACCCCCCCTCTAGTCGATATAACGCACTTTCAAGTACTAACTTTGGGTTAAGTTTATAATTAAAATTAATTAACCCTCTGACTCACTGACTAGTGGGTCCGGGCCCCACTGACAGTTTTGTTAGGATTAAATTAATGCTAATTAACCCTGTTAATTAGTGCTGACACTGCCACGTGGGTCCCACAGGTCAGGTTTGACCTGGCTAACTACCGTTGACCTGCTGAAGTCACACTGACATCAGGCTGCCATAGTAAATCATTTTCTGGATTAAAAATAATCAAGGAAATTCCAGAAAATAGTTAAAACTTCTAAAAATCATAGAAAATAAACTATAGCTCAGAATGAAATAATTTATATATGAAAACTAATCAGAAAAAATGAAGAATCTGTTTATGCCATGATCATGCATGTTTGAACAAGTTAACCTCACTGAATAGGACAAATGATGATTGGGGCAATTTATGAAATAACATTTGGAGTTTGAATTTGATCTTGTTTGATTTCCACTTCAATTAAGTTGGCTAGATATTGCATTAGGTGAATTCAGTACCATAACATGACATGTCATTCATGTGAATGTGCATTGCATTGATTGTGTTCCTTCTTTGCTAGTCGGTGGTTGTTCCCCCTTAGTAGATGTATGTTCCGACGATGAGTTCGATGACACCGATGAAGAGCTATACTATTTTCAGAAGTGCCAGGCAAGAAAAACCCCCTTGTTCATTCCGATATAATCCCACGCTCTCGCTCCTTCTCTCTTTTACTACATTAGGACAACAAAGATTCAACTGTTACATGCTGCTGTAGTTGAACCCCCTTTCCTCTACATGACCTGTCATTGCCACAGTAAATAGATGAAACCCACTAGCATGAGTAGGAGTTGTTTGATCCCTGATGTGCCTACTCATTCATCCTTGTTTGTCATGCCTGCTATTGCTTAGAGTTGTGTCAGGTCTGATTCATCAGGCATGAATTGGAAAGTTGTGAACATGTCCTACTATTGAGAGCTAAGTGTGTGAACACGATTTCATAAAGGTAGCGGTGAGAGGCCATGTAGGAGTACATGGTGGGTTGTCTCATTGGAACCGTCCTCAGGAACTGAGTTTTGTGTTTGTGGTCCATGAACAGTTACTACCACACATTGGGGTCCGGGAACTCCAAGCTCTCTCGACTTATTAATCAACCTGATCTCTGTCCAGGAGTTGCAACTAGTTTATGGTGTTTGTAGGTAGTGTTAGTAGTCTACCAAGTGGCACCCGGTACAGGTGGGCTTGAGACAGACTAGACACCGTGGCCGGGTATACCAAGCGTCTCCCGTTTGGTGGGCTTGGAACCCTGTACACATCGTTTGGGGCCGTGAGCGACACCCCGGCCGGATCTCCTTGTGGATGGAACCCGAATAGGCGATAAACCTAGACTAGAGATTTGCGTGCTTAGTCAGGTCGTGGCCGACTCCCTAGCCAGGAATCTGCTTGAAGGTTGCCGAGATACACGATGTGTACATGGTGTTAAGTGGCGAGAGCATGTGTGAAGAAGTACACCCCTATAGGGTTAACATCATCTATTCGAATAGCCGTGTCTGCGGTAAAGGAGTTCTGTGTTGCCTGTACAGTTCATAGACAAGTGAAAGTGGATACTCTAAAATGCGCAAGATAAGCGTGAGTGTATTGATGGCCTTCTTGTAGGGAGATGGAGCGGATCCATAGTGGAGTATTGATATAGTGAATATGTGGACTCGTGTGCGCCACCTCAACAGAGTTACTTGCAATCGTAGTTCAGGTTAGCCACTGAGTCAAAGCTGGCTTGCTACAGTTAAACTCCACCGCCCCTTTGTTGATACTGATGCATATGAAGATAGTTCTGATGTAAGTCTTGCTGGGTACATTTGTACTCACGTTTGCTTAATTTATGTTTTTGCAGAGAGACTTCAGTCTCTCTAGTAGTTCCGTGTGGACTTCGATGTTTAGCTTGTTACCTCAGCTACGATCTTGTACCCCGGGACGGTCTTGTAGATAGTCAGGCTTCTCAGTGTTTTCCATTTGTAGTTGTCTGTACCTAGACGCTTAAGCTTCCACTTGTGCTATTGCTTGTATGACTTGATTGTTGGGTCATGAGACCCATGGTTGTGATATCTGGCTCTTCGGAGCCTAATGAATAAATAATCTGAGTTGTAGAGTCTTGTTGTGATGCCATGTTGTATTTGCACATATTGAGCATATTGTGTGTATCATTTTGAAATGCTTGATATGTGTGGGATCCGACAACCTAGTTGTTTATCCTTGGTAGTCTGCTGCAACCCGGGTTTCTGGAGTCCTGTTAGCCCAGTTGCTACAGCCTGGATTCACACACTGATGACCGACACGTTCGATGCTAGTTCATGTATGCCTGTCCCCATAAGTTAGTGGCACTTTGGGTTCACGACTAGTCATGTAGGCCCGGGTTCTCTGTCATATGGATGCTAGCGACATGATCATATATGTGAGCCAAAAGGCGCAAACGGTCCCGGGCCAGGTAAGGCGCCACCCGTGGGAATACCGTGCGTGAGGCCGCAAAGTGATATGATGTGTTACATGCTAGATCGGTGTGACTTAGAATCGGGGTCCTGACAGCTTTGGTATCAGAGCTTGACTGCCTGTAGGACTACCAAGCCAAACTGGTCGAAGTCAAGTCTAGAAATGCTTTAGTTATATAAGGGAATTGATTGTGGAAGGGAACATAAGGCTCTTTTTACTCCATTACCTTATGCCCTTCTGATCCGGGTCATCCTATCTTTCCTATGGGGTTAAGAAACCAGGCTTTCTCTTCTTTCTATCAGAATAATGTGTTACTAATCCGTAGACTCTTAGGATTGATGGATTCAATTCTCAGTTCAGTTTCTACTACTTCTGTATGTTCATAGTTGGCCTCAAAACCTTGATATTGTGATGTGGAGTGGTCATGGCACTATTTTGCAGGATGTCTCAAATCTTTTTGAGCATTTACAAGCCGTTATGCTGTCCGGGTCATCCCAGGTTTCGAAATAGTCTGATGCATTTGCAACTCCCTTCTTTTTGTTCCCGATATTTCTTTGGGCCAGTTTAACCACACTACTCGGTGAGTTGAGGTACTCTGTTGCCTCGACATATACGTTGGAGCTATTATTATGACCCTAGGTGTCTTAGAGGATCACCTAGTAATCTGGCCATGTTTTGTGTTCCCAGTGTGATGATTCTAGCCGCCATTCTCGAAAGCATCCCATGATGCCATTTAGTTAGTAGGTATTCTATTCCTGGGTTTTGAACCCGAGATTCACTCCACTCACCTCCTGTTGATATTGTTTGCAAGTTACTTTAGGATATTAGTAACCTTTGCGATAGCCCTCAAGGTCCGTGGTATTTCCTTCTTCCAAATACCATAAACTGCTTATGGCAGAAGATCTTTGAACCAAAGATCACAACCAGAGTGCTCTTGATGAGTTCTTCATTCTGCATTTATGAATCTTCCAGTCCTTCCTTTTCACCATGGGTTATCCAGAAGAAATATGTTGAACTTGTTCGACATACTAACCTATGCATCCTCAACTAAGAAAGATATATGTTCCGTTTAGTTGTACCTCTGTAGGTGTATTTCGTTCCTTGTCTATCAGTTGATAGTCAAGTTTATGTCGTGCATTCGTGTTCTTCAATGCATACTATCCTTGTGGTCCGTCAAGCCGTTCTATTTAAGAATGAATAGGAGAAACAAACTCCAGAACCTCATCCATATCTAGGATTGGGTCAAAGCAATTGTATTCCGCGAATCAAAATGCCAATCCAGCTTTTGCTCTGCTCTACCTTGGAGTGTACCATCTTTATGTCAAGAGTGTCATGAGAATTGCACAACCTCTTATGAATTCTTGATGCAGTGATACTTCTCGCCATCATTATTCATTCCTCGATCCCGTGTTGTTGCAACCGGAATGCCGACAAGTGAATCATGATGTGTGAAGTCAATACTCCTAGCAACCCCGTTGCTTGGTAGCTAATGGGCGATAAATTCATTCATAGCGTGTTGGTTACTAAACCATCATTCTAAGATTGATCGTGCTACCTAGTCCTTATTTTAGGTGCCCTCTTCGATCGATGAGTTAGGATTGTATTAATCCCTTGATCTTTTGATCCTATCGTCTTGCCTTGAAAAGAAAGATTGTTCTTGAGGTTAATAACACATCGGTGGTTCATGATTTTTCGAATGTCTTCTCGAAACTTGTAGGGGATATTACTGCTGGGCGTAAACCGGCCTATCTGGGCCGGGTGAACTTCATCAGTAGTTCAAGAGTGCTAAAGCCCAAGAAGACAGATGAGGGCCTAAGGCCCGTAGTCGGTTTAAGACTTGTAGCTGTAAACCAGCATTTGTATATAAACTTGTATTGTAAGTTAGGAATAAGGAGAGACCAACCCGAATACAAATATGGACTGGTGTTGGGACTTTGTGAACCGACGGGCGTCACCCGTGTATATAAGGGGACGACCCAGCGGCGTTTCAAGGACAGACAACAACTCGAGACTTAGGCGAAGCTTGTTTGCTCCCTAGTTATCGAAACCCCATCAATTCCATCACAACTAGACGTAGGCTTTTACCTTCATCGAAGGGGCCGAACTAGTATAAACTCTCTTGCGTCCCTGTGTCCGCTTTAACCCCTTCAAGCTAACCCGTTGCGATGGCTCCACGACTAAGTCCTTTCTCTAGGACATCTGCCGTGACAAAACCACGACAGTTGGCGCCCACCGTGGGGCTATCGCACGATGGTTTCAAGTTCTTGGAGGGCCGCTTTGAAGGACTCAAGGGCTACGCCGTGGGCCGGATGACTAAGAGTCGTCACAGCAAGCTCTACATCGATGATGCAGGCTGGGGCCCCGAGGCCGGCTCAGTTGAGTACGGGTACCGGGTCCCCTTTGGTGGCATACACGTTTTTATCGGTAAGAACGGAGAACCGGGCCCTGAGCCGGACATCTGCACCGACCTCGTCGAAATGGCTCAGCGTGCGTGATCTGCCTGGGTTAAACCAGCCGTGAAGCATGCCTTCGTGGGAGTCATCCATGGAGGAGGACATGAGGATGGATCGGGATCTGGCGGCAGACCGTCATTTACTCCGGCGATGAGTCATCCCGAGAAACCGAATCTCTTTATCAGCTACAAGATGGCCGGATTGGGGGCTGTTCCGATGGTGACAGTATTCCGGACCCCTCTGATCTGCCCAACCGAGTTGGAATATTCATGGCCGGCACACAAGCAGCGCTTCATTCTTCAACCGCTGCGGCAACAACCTCCGGTTCAGCAGCGGCGACAGCTGTCGGGGCAGGAGGCCCTATGCGCCCGCCGGCTCAAGTTCTATCAGAGCTATTTGATGCATTGGCTGTGCTTATGGCGGAAGCTAATCCAGCGGATCAGGGCATTCACAATGCGGAGATTGCAAAGGTGAAGGAATAGATCACCCAGGCCAAGGCGGATCTGGCAGCTGAGGACACCAGGATGGCCACAGAGCGGGCCGCTCTAGACGCACAAGCCTACAGGCTCATGTTGGACCAGAGCGCGTCGCATAAAGTCACGAGGAGGAAGCACCGATCCTGTTTGCCTCCGGTTTTCGAGGCCAGAGACCTTCCACACCCCGGGAGCAGGAACCAGTAATCCGCTGGAGGGAAACCGGGAGGAAGCTCCTGGGACCGATGCGCCGGTTCAGCCTCGTTGGGTGGACCCGCCTCGTCAAAACACCGTTATACCTCAGGCTGTTTTAACACCTCCGGGTCACTACTCCAACCCAATGGACAATCTCGTCGCCGCTGCTGCACGGCTGGAGGCCATTCCAATTGAAGGTGACTCGCCGCAGGCAGTAGAGACGCGACGGGTCAAGGAGCTTCTGAGGACAGCTTTGGTCCAACAGGAAGCATACTCGTACAGCCGCGACTGGATCCACTCGACCCCCCGTCCAAGCCGAAGCTATAGCAGACATATGGATGATCCGGCAGTGTCGAGTAATGAACAACGTGGAGCACCCCGTGGCAACAACCCGGCGGGTGGTGCTGATAACGCTCAGGAAGTGGCGGACCGGGCCCGAGCGCGTAGGGAGGCCGAGTTAGCCGCACAGCATTAGGCTCGGCAGCTCACGCCGGTTCGTCCAACTATCTCGATCGAACCTGGTGTTACTTCTAGTTCTTTGGGGGTGCCTTGCCTTATCCCCGCTTTACGCAATGTGCGCCTGCCCAAGGATTTCAAAGGCCCGCGCAAAGTACCAAATTACACGGCGGATCAACCTCCAGAGACATGGGTGGAGAGTTATGAGATGGCCATGGAGATGCTTGATGTGGATGACACGGCGTGTGCGAAATACTTCACCATGATGCTTGAAGGAACGGCCTGTACTTGGTTAAAAAGCTTGCCAGCTAATTCTATCAGTTCATGGGCCCAATTACGAGCCCGGTTTATCAGCAATTTCAGGATACATGTAAACAGCCTATGTCGATAGTGGACTTAGCTGCCTGCGTCCAGGAGGAAGGAGAATCAACGACTCATTGGGTGCGCCAGGTTTCACAAGTGTTGCACTCATCAGACCGCATCAACGCTGACACCGCAGTATTAACCCTAGAAGGCAACTGCCGGTTTGGGCCCCTAAAGCTGATGTTGGGACGGATGAAGCATCATTGCACTGACATGGGGACCCTCATGGCTGCTTTGGTAAAGTATGCTGATTCTGATAGTACCAAGGATCCCGAATCTGATGATGACAAGGCAGGGAAGGGAAAGAGGAACAACAACTCCAAAGGTCAGCAACATCACTGGGCAGGCAATGGTGGTGGAGGCAAGCATAAAGCGGATGGTAATATGGACTTTGTGGCTAATACCAACACGCAGGACAATGGCCAGCGACGCAAGGGTAAACCGAAAAATCACAGTGGGGCACCCAACCCTAACCCGGACCGCCTAAACTATCTACTGAGCCAGCCCTGTCCAAGACATGGGACGAAGGAGGCGCCAGCAAACCACCTTTGGAAGGATTGCTTCATTATGCAGGAGTTCAAGAATTTTAATGCTTTCCGGTATGATCACGGCTCCGGCGGTGGCTCAGGGTCCGGGCCGGGTTACGGTGGAGGAAATTCCGGTTCAGGATTTAATGGTAATCCGGGCGGACATAATAATCAAAATAGTCAGAACAACCAGGGTGGTTACAACCAAAAGCAGCAACAGTCAGGTTACCAGAGCAACCCAAAGCAGTTGAGCAGTGGGCAGTACCATGTCTTCACCACTAGCTTGGACAAGCGAGACCGGAAGGTTCAGAGGCGGGCGGTCAATTCTGTTGAACCGGCCATACCCCGTTATCTACGCTGGTCTGAACAGCCAATCATATGGAGCAGAGAGGATCACCCTCCCCAGGTTGATAATCCGGGTCAGTTGGCTCTGGTGGTGGCGCCTCAGGTGGGAGGTTACAAGTTCACCAAGGTGCTCATGGATGGAGGGAGCAGCATTAATATCTTGTACTATGAGACCTTCCGTCGTATGGGACTAACAGATAAAAATCTCAAACTGTCCAATACGGTGTTCCACGGTGTAGTACCTGGCAGATCAGCATATCATGTTGGTAAGATAGCTCTGGAAGTGGCCTTTGGGGATGATCATGATTCCAGGTTGGAGACATTGACGTTTGAAGTGGTGAAAATCCAAAGTCCATATCACGCCCTGTTTGGGCGACGGGCCTACGCCAAGTTTATGGCACGGCCCTGTTATGTATATTTGCAGCTCAATATGCCAGGTCACAAGGGGACAATAACGTTTCACGGAAGCCACAAAATCGCTTTGGAGTGCGAGGAAGGAGATGCGGCCTATGCAGAGTCGGTTTGTGCCACCGAGGAGCTGAAGTATTATAAGGACAATGTTGATCCGGCGGACATGACTCCATTGAAGAAGCCAACTACGGAGCATGATCCGGCCCTGAAATTCAAATCGGCAGCAGAAACTAAGCTTATTGACTTCGTACCTGGCGATTGGTCCAAGCAGCTCAGCATCAGTGCCAACTTGGATCTGAAATAGGAAAGCGCGCTCATCGAGTTCATCCGTGAGAATCGGGACATTTTTGCATGGGAGCCCTCTGACAAGCCAGGTGTACCGAGGCAACTCGCTGAGCACACCCTTAATGTGGATCCTAAATATAAACCGGTGAAACAGTTCCTCCGCCGGTTTAACGAAGAAAGACGCAAGGCGATTGGAGAAGAGGTAGCCACGCTCTTAGCAGTTGGCTTTATTGTTGAAGTTTTTCACCCTGAGTGGCTTGCCAATCCGGTGCTGGTCCTTAAGAAAAATGGCACCTAGCGCATGTGTGTGGATTACACAGATCTTAATAAGGCTTGTCCAGCAGATCCTTTTGCCCTCCCCCGTATTGATCAAATTATTGATGCTACGGCGGGTTGTGAGCGTTTATGTTTTTTGGATGCATATTCTGGCTATCATCAGATCAAAATGGCAGTTAAGGACCAGGAGAAGACGGCATTCATAACTCCCTTTGGAGCCTTCTGCTATGTGTCTATGCCCTTTGGGCTCAAGAGTGCCCAGGCAACTTATCAACGGTGTGTGCAAAATTGTCTTCACAAGCAGATTGGTCGTAATGTACATGCCTACGTGGATAATATCGTGGTTAAATCCAGGGAGAAGGAGACTCTGATTGATGATTTGAAGGAAACCTTTGATAACCTGAGGACATACAAGATGATGCTTAATCCGGACAAGTGTGTCTTTGGTGTACCGGCGGGCAAGTTATTGGGTTTTCTGGTGTCCAATAGGGGAATTGAGGCTAATCCGGAGAAGATCACATCCATCACCTCCCTGGCTAAACCGAAGTGTATCAATGATGTTCAACGCCTGGCAGGCCGGATTGCCGCGTTAAGCCGGTTTATCAGTCGTCTTGGTGAGAAGGCAATCCCTTTGTATCAGATGTTGAAGAAGACGGATCAGTTTGTCTGGAGTTCCGCTGCTGATGAAGCATTTGAGGACTTAAAGCGGCAGTTGGCCAATCCGCCTGTGCTCGCCGCTCCCATTGACAAGGAGTCGTTACTGCTATATGTTGCTGCTAATGCTTGGGCAATCAGCGTGGCTATTGTGGTGGAGCGAAAGGAGGCAGGTAAGGAGCATCCGGTTCAACGTCCGCTCTATTATATCAGCGAGGTACTCAGGGAGTCCAAGCAAAGGTATCCGCATTGGCAGAAGCTGGTGTATGGAGTTTTTATGGCAAGCCGGAAGCTTAAACAATACTTCCAAGGGCACCCAATTACGGTGGTCAGTTCTGCTCCTTTGGGGGATATCATCCAGAACCGGGAAGCAACTAGCCGGATTGCCAAGTGGGCTATAGAGCTTGGGCCGCACGGTTTGAAGTATGTGCCTCGGACGGCGGTTAAGTCTCAAGCGCTTGTTGATTTCATCAATGATTGGACGGAAATGCAAGCACCTGAAGAAAAGCCGGATCACACATATTGGACCATCCATTTTGACGGATCCAGGCAATTGGAAGGCTCGGGGGCTGGAGTCGGATTAACTTCCCCACGAGGTGATAAGTTTTGTTACGTTCTTCGCTTAATGTTCCCTTGTACTAACAATGCAGCTGAGTATGAAGCCTTGCTCCATGATCTCTGGATGGCTAAGGAGATGAATCTAAGTCGAGTTAAGTGCTTTGGTGACTCGGACCTCGTGGCTCAACAAGTGTCTGGCACTTGGGACTCCAAGGACCCACTCATGGCAGCATATCGTCGTGAGGTGGATATTGTTGCAGGTCATTTTAAAGGCTATCAGGTGGACCACGTGGACCGGCAGAAAAATGAAGCGGCGGACGCCTTAAGCCAGCTGGGCTCTCAGCGCAAACCGGTCCCGCCCAATGTTTTTCTGGATGTGCTGCACAACCCGTCGGTCAAGATCCCTGGTGAAGCAGATTTGGCTATTCCTGATCCGGAGGCTCAATTGGTGGCAGCTCTTCATGTTATTCTGGTTTGGACGCTTCCTTACCTAGCGTACAAGAACCGGGGCGAGTTACTAGAGGATGAGACTCTGGCCCGACAAATAATCCGGCGATCCAAGTCCATGACTATTATCAACGGATTAGTTGCATCATTGCAGTGTGTCAGGGGCGTTTCAACGCTGTGTGTCTCCTGAAGAAGGCCGTGAAATTTTGCGTGAGATCACGAAGGAGATTGTGGTCACCATGCCGGTTCAAAATCTCTAGTGGCTAAAGCGTTTCGTCATGGCTTCTATTGGTTAACTGCCCATGCTGATGCGGAGGATCTGGTCAGACGATGTGATGGTTGCCAAAGGTTTTCAAGACCTGCTCATGTGCCGGCTCAAGAATTGAGAATGATTCCAATTACTTGGCCGTTTGCAACTTGGGGGCTGGATATGGTTGGGCCTTTCAAAAGGTCCAGAGATAAGAAGACCCACCTCCTGGTGGCGGTTGACAAGTTCACAAAATGGGTGGAGGCAGAACCTGCTAGTAAGTGTGACGCAGCCACGGCGGTTTAGTTCATCAAAAAAGTGATTTTTCGGTTTGGCTTTCCACACAGTATCATCACAGATAATGGTACCAATTTGTCCAAGGGTGCCATGAAGGAGTTCTGCGAACGGGAGCATATCCGGCTTGACGTTTCATCAGTGGCACACCCACAGTCCAATGGTCAAGCAGAAAGGGCTAATCAAGAGATCTTGAGAGGCATCAAGCCCCGGCTCATGGTTCCTTTACAGAGAACGCCGGGTTGTTGGGTAGAAGAATTACCATCTGTGTTATGGAGCATCAATACAACACCCAACAGATCAACAGGATACACACCTTTCTTCATGGTTTATGGAGCGGAGGCGGTTCTCCCCAGTGATATCCGTCATGATTCGCCTCGTGTGACGGCTTATCTGGAAGCGGACAACGAGACAGCACGGCAAGATGCTTTGGACCGGTTTGATGAAGAGCGTGACATAGCAGCCGCCCGATCGGCGATTTACCAATAGGATCTTCGTCGTTATCACAGTCGCCGAGTCAGAACCAGAACCTTTCAGGAAGGAGATTTGGTGCTTCGGCTCATCCAAGATCAGACTGATATGCATAAGCTATTCCCACCTTGGGAGGGGCCTTTCGTGGTCAGCAAGAATCTGCACAACAGGTCATACTATCTGATCGATATTCGAGAGCATAAAGACTCACGTACATCGGAGGAGGAGACCAATAGGCCGTGGAACATAGCTCATCTTCGGCCTTACTATACCTGAGCCATTGGCTCTACTTATGTACATATTACGACGATGTATATATTATGAATAAATATAATAAACCGAAACCTCAGCTAAAGCGGGGTATCTGTTCTTTTACATCATGTGTGGTTACACGGAGTTGTTCTAAAGTGGCCTTCGGTTTACCCCTTGAGTTAGCTTTTTAAAAAAGCGTCATGTTATATCACTTGGGGGCTTGGTCGTGTCCAAACCAATGCAATACCTCTTGATAGGCGAGAGCTACCATATCACTTGGGGACTTGGTCACGTCTGAACCAGTCATGCCTCTTGATCGGCCTAAGGCCACAGAATCACTTGGGGGCTTGGTCGTGTCCGAACCAATGCAATACCTCTTAATAGGCGAGAGCCACCAGATCACTTGGGGACTTGGTCACGTCTGAACCAGTCATGCCTCTTGATCGTCCTAAGGCCATAGAATCACTTGGGGGCTTGGTCGAACCCGAACCATTGCCATGCCACTTGATTGGCATAAATGCCACAGTTTCATTTGGGGACCTGGCTGACTTGAACCATAGCTACACCTATCGGGAGCTTGGTCGTGTTCGACCATGGTAACGCCATCTGATCAGCTCAAATAAGCCTCTTTTTGCAAACGGTTTTGTCATTGCCTTTGCTTCACATTTTTCTTTGAAAGATATTGCTTTCTTTTTATTGCGTTTTTTAAACCGACAAAGTTTTAAGCCGGTTTAAACTGTCAATTGACGGAACATGGTTCATTTTAATCCGGAGATTATTTGCCCGGTTTGATCTTTTTTTGTTAACATCCTATTATGGAGTAACACGGTGTTTATTATAACCCGACACGGTTTACATGGTAAGCCGGCATCATATATATGTAGGAGCTGCTATCTCCTCCAACAGTGTGGGTTTATAAAACTCCGCTTCAAGATTGGCCAAGCCAACTTCACGCTCAACGATGGCAGGTATTATGTATCTCAAAAATTTGGTCATATACTTAAAAATTTCGGATGTTTTGATTTCATGTATGCAGACATCATATTCCGCCCGACGATACAACCGCGGTGGCACTTTAAGATTTTTTATTGCAGAAAGTACTTTGGAAAGTTCATCACCCAAAGGAAGAGCAAGTTGCAGTAATTATGCATGAAGGCATATCAACATCAAAAGTATCAGCTAGCCTATTACAAGGCAACACGGTGCCCACAATAAGATCATTGTTTTTCGCAAGGGAGAAGCAGTTTTAAACTAGCTTCCGGTTCAAGCTTGGCCACCAACCTGGCCTGATGGTTGTGGATCATCCCGCGCTGCTTCAGCTTCAGTTTCTCTACCTAGCGGCTGGAAATCAACAGTTGTCCAGTTGATTCCCATTAATGCTTGAAAGACAGCTTCATCATGGATGATGGGTCAATATCGGGAGTGTAAGTATGCTTACGGATTGGAGGGATAAGATTTTCCGATTCATGAATTGGTGCAGCTATTCGCTTGTTCCGATTGTCATATTGGGCTTGATAATGAGACAAGTCTGCTTCTTCAGCCAATTGACAAGCTAGCGGACGCACCTCCCGGTTTATTTCTCGCAGATCCGCTTCCCCAAACTCTGACCCGTCTTCCTTCAAGCTGGGATAGCCCTGAGCCGCTTCAATAGGATCAAAATCCGGCACCCAAGCTTTTGCCCAGATTAAGGCATTGATCGCACCAGTTCGACCAGCAGATTTCTTCAGTTCTTTAACCCGAGCAGGAAGCACCGACAGTTTCATCAGAGTGTCTTGAATCAAAGTGGGCGCCGGTTTGTTGTGGGATGCAGTACAGATGATACGCTGTGCACCAGTGTACAGTTGTTCGATCAACATATAGGCGGCTTTCAATTTCTTCCGCACATCTGACCCCAAGTGACCAATGCGTGTCCCTGAATATCATAAAGGGTTAACAAACCGGCAGCTCTATAAGACGACATAATCAATTCAGAAGTCAAACTGGCTTACCAAAGATAGAAGTGGTCATGGAATGCACGTGCCGCTTTATGCTGGTCAGTTCATCCGCCACCGGTTTTAGTGCAGCCTCGGCATCTTCTGCTCGTTTGATTAAAGCGGACTTTTCAGTGGCCCAATCCGCCCGCTTCTTCTTGAAGCTCTCCTTAAGCTGTTCCATGGCGCTTAAAGCGCTGGCTAATTCCTCTTTTGCTTTGGAGGTTTCAGCTTGTTGGGATTTCAGGTTTTCTTGGAGATCGGCGACTTGGCTTTCTTTCGTCTTCAGCTCAGCCTGCATGCAGCCAGTTATATGCTTCAGCAAAATGGTACAAGGATTGAAGTACCAACCACATAACAAGTTATGCACTTGGCACTCGGGGGCTAATGCATATTCGATCTTCATCTTTCAATTGCTTACAAAGTCCCAAGATCAATACAAGTATTCAACTTGGCACTTGGGGGCTTATGGCTATTTGCTCGTATATATTCTGATGCGGCAATCTCAATTACTTAAAATCCCGGTTTAACTACGCTAAGTTGAACCCGCCCTTGGGGGCTACATCAGCGAATTTCAAAGCATTAACATTTATATTAGTAAGTCCCGGTTTGAAAGAATATTACAAACCGGCCCTCGGGGGCTAGGAGCGTCAACAAGAATTGAAATATACAAGTAGGAAAGAGCATATGGAAGTTACCTCATATTTTTCTTTCATCATATTAACCAGACCGGCTTCATAGTCACGACTGGTATACAGCCGCAGGTAGCCGGAATGGATATCTTGGGCATTCAGAGCAGCGTAAGTCGCCAGATCAGCATTCCACTTGCCTTTGCCAAAGGCAGCAAATTCTTCCTTGGCAGAATGTTTCGACAAAGCGATAGGATTGCTTGGCTCTGTATGGCCAATGCCAGTAATGACAACCTGATCATCCTTGGTATCACCGGTTTGCACTGGGGCTGTTGGCTTGTCAGTGGGCTTTGTTGGACCGGTGGATTTCTCAATCCGGATGGAGCTTGTGGGCTGATTGACAGGATTTGAGGTATCAATAGGTCTCTCTTCAGCAATAAGATCATTGTCTTGTTGCGGTGGATCATTGGGTATATCCTCAGGAATAGCCGCTTCAAGATCTGGTGTTTTGCCCGGTTCAAGGACGGCATCTTCTTCGGCCGCTTTGTCCAAGCGAGCCTTCTTGCTTGGCCTAGGTTTGGCCCTGAAAGGAATAATAAAATCAAATACAGCATATGTTCCAAGGCGATGTGCTGCAAATATTATGATAAGTATAGCTTACCCAAGCACCATTTTGAGCGGTGGCAGCTGAGTAGCTGATGACTCGCCAGAGGATGAGTGGGAAGTAACCTGGTAATCGGAGTCAGATGGATTAAGAGGTTGACGAAAGCAGCCCGCTTTAGGACATGCACTGACAAGCAAATTAGAGACCTCTGAATGGCGTTTCCGAACCGGACTGTTCGGTAAACCGGCGGAGGTAATTACCTGGCCACTGTGCCGGGTTGTGCGACGAGCTTCATGCTGTTGGGTCTTCATAAGAAATTTGGGATCCAAATAAGCAAGAGGATGAGAAAATTTAACTTTCCGTTTTGCCTGACGGATTTTTAGTGAAGGCAAAGGTTCTGAATCGGAAGAGAGAATAATTACCTCTGCAGCATCAGCATGGCTGGCTTCGGCATCATCCTGACAAATATCATCATCAATAAGACGCATGAAGAATAAGCCAAGTGAGTCAAGCCCTACCTCAAGGTCCGGATTATCCACATCATCATCGGGGGCCGGGTTAGAGGATGCGGTGGTTCTTTTCCTGTGGGCAGTCTTCTTCACGGCTTTAGTCTTTTGCCGGGTTGCTCTTTCCAGTTTGTCTGGTTTTTCTGGTTTTTCCTGCGGCAGTTTCTTGCTCCAAAACGGATCATTGCCCTGGTTACACAGACACTGATATTAAACAATGACCAGATATATCAATAGCAGATTTAGCAAAAAGAAAAATCAAACTCTTACAGCTGGCGGTTTGTTGGTGGCACAGAAGGGAAGCAGGCCTGTTTTAGCACAGATGTGTTCCGGTTCATTCAGCATCTTATTCACAGCCTCTGTGATTTCTTCATCGGTGAGCTGGATGTTGGAATGTCGCAGTGGGTCATCAACATTGCCAGTATACTCGCACATCAAACCGGAGCGCTGACTAAGGGGCAGTATGCTCCATGATATCCAACAGCGGGCGAGATCAACCCCTGTTAAACCATTGGCCATAAAGGCTCTGAGCTTCGACAGTTGAGGAGCATATTTGCTTCTCTCCTGGGCAGTCAACCTTTGCGAAAAGGGGTGTGTATTGCTGAGCCGCTCCGGACGAAAGCCAGGCAAGGGATTTTCACCAGCAGGGGAGGTGTCTTTGCAGTAGAACCATGTTCGATTCCATTCTTTGGGGTGGCTGTGCAGTTTGGCGTGAGGGTATGTGACCTCTTTCCTTTTCTGAATCGCTACGCCACCCAACTCCGTATTGGAACCGTCAGTAAACTCAGTACGGCGGTTTAGATGGAAACAGTCTATGAACAATTCCACTGTGGGCTCCTCTTGAAAGAACGCCTCATAGAGCACTTGGAAGTGACACATGTTTGTAACAGAGTTGGGGCCAGTATCTTGTGGATGGATTTGAAAATCAGCTAAACGTCCCGGTAAAATTTAGAACCGGGCGGCTTAAAGCCCCGGGCTAAGTGATCTACGAAAACGACGACCTCTCCTTCTTGAGGTGTGGGAGGGCATTCTTTGCCAGGAGCCCTCAGATGGATGGTATCTTTGCTGCCTAAGGCGCCGATCAGGACTAAATCGTCCAGTTGACCCTCTGTGACGCGAGAAGGAACCCAGTTGCACTCATATACTTGCTTGGCCATGATGAAATCTACAAGGTAGATGATCTCGGTTTAAAAATGCATTGATTAAGTTACATTGGTATGTGCAATGTTAAACCGGAGATAGATCTATCTAAACCGGAGTTTTATGAAGCAACAACATCTGGCGGTTCAACAAGGGGACTAATGGTATATACTGGTTTGGCAATTTTTTCTACAAGGTTAAACCGCCTGATCTAAGCATTGAAACAACTGAGATTGCGGACGGATAAGTATGCAGAAACAGATTTCACAAGATTTCTCTACAGCGTTGGATCTGAAGCAAGTTCAGAAAATAAGAAAAATATTCAAAAGCTCAAAGCAGAACAGTATTGAATCAATGGGCAGAAATATATGTGAGATCTATGGTCTTGGGCATGAAACTAAAGGCGGATACTAAAAGCTACCGCTACACAGAGCAGGGGTTCACAAATGCATCCAGGAACTAGTATATGAACAGGAACAGGTGATGAACACTGCAAGAACACGAAACCCTAGAACAGATCTGTGTTGAGAAGAGCAGAAGGCTTACCAGAGTTGAGGAAGACAAGGAAGGTTGCCGCGGTGCTCTGGTGCGTTCAGGTTGATGCAGCGGCCAAGGTTGGTGCAGAACTTGAGGACGGTGGCGGAGCTTCGAGGCTGGCGACGCGAGGAAGACAAAGAAGAATGGCACGAAGGGGAGAAAAGAAATGACCCTTCGGTCCTATTTATAAGGCAAAAGGACATGTCTCAGGCGCGACAATCAAGGGGCCACGAAACGGAGCTGTCGCCTCGATTTCCGCAGACCTATTAAACAAGGAAGCATAATGGATAGCTTCGTTATGACAGGTGACGTCACCCCGGTTTACAGCAATCAGAGAAGATGACATCATGGCGGTTTACCAATTTATGAGAAGATGTTGAAGATGAAGTTTTTGCTAAAGGATTGACATGAACCCGTTCAAATCAATCTGGGGCCTAATGTTGGGGATATTATTGCTGGGCGTAAACCGGCCTATCTGGGCCGGGTCAACTTCATCAGTAGTTCAAGAGTGCTAAAGCCCAAGAAGACAGATGAGGGCCTAAGGCCCATAGTCGGTTTAAGACTTGTAGCTGTAAACCGGCATTTGTATATGAACTTGTATTGTAGGTTAGGAATAAGGAGAGACCAACCCGGATACGAATATGGACCGGTGTTGGGACTTTGTGAACCGACGGGCGTCACCCGTGTATATAAGGGGACGGCCCGGCGGCGGTTTAAGGACAGACAACAACTCGAGACTTAGGCGAAGCTTGTTTGCTCCCTAGTCATCGAAACCCCATCAATTCCATCACAACTAGACGTAGGATTTTACCTTCATCGAAGGGGCCGAACTAGTATAAACTCTATTGCATCCCTCTGTCCGCTTTAACCCCTTCAAGCTAACCCGTTGCGATGGCTCCATGACTAAGTCCTTTCTCTAGGACATCTGCCGTGACAAAACCACAACAGAAGTATTACCAGGCTGTTCCCTGACCGTTATGTTGAGTTCGTAATCAATTGGTTTGCTTATAAACCACCCCTTCTCCAAGAATATGTGTTGGATACCCCTGAACTAGTTGGTTAAGCTAAACAACAACTTGGAGAGTTGGAAGATAGAAGCTTGTCTGACCTAGTTCATCACTAAGGTATATCTTTGTGTGTGTGCGTGTTGTAGAAAGATGATATGTTCATCGATTGGTCCTCGTGATTAGTTGTTGGATCTGTTGTCTTGTCAAAACTTTGATTTGAGTGTGGGCTATCATCAAATCAAATCAGAACCAATGATGTTCGTAATGTTGTCTTACTTGTGGTTGTTTTCTCGAGCATACACCGTTATATCTCTTGGTCTGACCAATGCTATCATCTTGTTCACATAGTTATGGAACTCCATTTGTATGGAAACCTAGATGAACTATTGTTGAGCCCATCAACAACATCCTTATCCTATCCATGATTTTATTGAACATTAAGCTAGTGTTGGAAACTTTTGAAGGCATTTCTTCATGCTAGCTCATGAAGCATATGCTTGGATGAAAGAAGTGACTTCCTCTAATTCATGTGCATTTGATGCAAGTTGCTGCCGTGAATTCGAGAAAGCTTGTTTTTGCCTCCTCTGTAATCATCCCAAGTCAGTCATGCAGGCGCGAAGTATACTATGGTTTGAGAGATTAGCTACCTCCATTCTATATGTGTTCCTAGCACACCAAGCCGCTGATTGATTTGTTCAAAGAGAATAAGTTCAAGTGCTAATCCTTAAGGGGCCAGATGGACATGCACAAGACTTCGTTATCTTCAATGATCGTTCCCAACCAGAACTCGGTAGTGTTTTATTGTAAGACTACTATGTGGTCATGCTTGTCTGGGACAGCGTGTTCACATGTGTGTAGCAGAATGAACTCATGTTTTGGAGCTTACTACCATAGTCCATTTCCCGAGAATCTCGCAACATCGTCTCGTCGATTTGTGTTGCTACCTTTCTTTTCCAGACATGCTGCCTGAAATATTCCGTTACCAACCAGATCTGAATCTCAGGCAGATATGATGGTTGGATCATTCCCAGCATTTGCATTTTGTTCCCAGCTTGCACCGCCATTGTGCCAATTTCCCATGGGCTGCCCTCTCAGTAATTGTTGTTCCGGATCATCTTCAAAAGTGGTCTTACCATGAGTCCCATCTATTTCTGATGATAAGCAAAAATCATCCATTATGTTGTCTTCAACAAGGTAGTCCACATCATCTATTCTAGCCCGAGTGTGCCGTTCTCCCGAACTCCTTCAAACGGTCGTTTGTGAGTTTCCTTGGGCTGGTTTAGAGATTTTCAATGATTTCTATATCAAAAGCAATTCTTTTTGCCACTTAAGGGAATAGTTCTATGAGTCGCCTCCCCTAAGGTGACCCGCTATGGTATTAAGGGCAATTTAGCTCCTTGCTATGTTGAAACGCATCCACCATCCTTTTACATGTGGAATTGTTGCTTACCAAAGTGAACCACCGTCATTTGTTCTTCCATCCCTCCCAATGTGAGTTTGGACGTCTCAGCTCAAGAGGTGCTCTATGTCTCATTCTGCAAGTTGATCATCAGTTGCTGGATCTTCGAGAAGATCGATTCTTGTAGAGTTTTCCTTTCTTCTCGTTGTCATGTTGGATTGAGTTCTCAAAGAAAGACATCGAGACAAAGATGATGATCGAATCAATGTTCTTATGAAGTGCAACCTGGATCATGAAGATTCTGTTAGCTTCGTGTCCCGTCAGTCTTCTTGCCTCACGTCTTCAATCTCGGGATGAGATTCTCGTTGAGTGGGGGTGAGTTGTCATAGCCCTAGAATTTGTTTGCAATAGTTGCATCAGAGAGCATCCATGCATCATGTTTAAATTCAAGAAACTTGAATTGAGGAAACTTGAAAGCCTCAAATTTTTAATTAAAAGAAGGGCAAATAACCCTCGAAAATGCATCCAATGTTTCCAAAATGCTCTTCAATGATGTTTAATATTTTTGGCAAGGGTTTTGCTCCAAACCAAGAATATGGAACATTTTTGAGGAATTATTTTGGCCATTTGGATTTAAATCAATAAATATTTGAGTTGGATTTAATTCTTCTATAAAAGAATTGCAAGTCCAACAATTCTGAAAATTTGTGAGTGGCTCTTAATATATCGTATCTAGCAACATAATAATTTCCAGAAGCTACAAAATTAGTTTGGTTTGAAAACCAAATTAAAAGAAAAATGCAGGAAAAGGAAAACAAACAGAAAAAACAGAAACCCACCTGGGCCACCTACCTGACCTCACATGGCGGCCTGGCCAACTGGCCCAACCCACCACCGCAGCCCCTCTGTCGTCTTCCTCCCCGCGCCATTAGGCAGGGAGCGTGGTCGCCGCGCGTGCGCCAGCTCCTGCTTCCACCGCGACGCCCCGACTCTTCTGAGTGCGCCACAGAGATGCCCGAGACTTTCTCCCTCTGACCCCCTCTCACTCTCTCTCGAGCTCACCCCCTCCTCTGCTCTCTTCCTATCACCACTAAACGTGCCGAGCGCCGCCGTCGCCACAGTCGTTTCCACAGCCATCCCTGAGCCTCTCTGACGCGCCCCCAAGTTCCGTCGTGCCTCCCTCGTTCTCTCTGTCGTCCCACGCGACCGGAAGAGCCCCGACGCGTCGTCCCTGACCTCTTCTTCATCGTCGGCCACTGAAGCTTGCCTGCGTGGATTTGCGAGCTCCAGACCCTCCCTGTCCTCGTTGTTGCCTCTGCTGGATTTGCCGTGAGCCCCTGCCCCTTTCCTCTCTCCCCCCGCACCCGTCCGCGTCGTCTAACCAACATGGCCACTGGAGTCGAAAGCTCCTCGCCGCCGGCCATGTCGCCACCGTGGCTACGGCCCTGCAAGCTCGCGTCCAAGCTCACCACTGAACTCAGTGCACCCCCAGGAGTCTAACGTGGCCACCCGCAGCTCCTGCCATGCCCTGCACCGTCAATTCGTTCGACGCCCGAACGCCGGCCGCTGCGCTTGCCATCGCCGCCGTCGTTCTAGGACATCTCCGGCGAACCTGACATCACCACTCGATGCACGCGATCTCCAGCTACTCGTAGATGGGCTCCGCCGTTGTTTTGGTCACCAGAAGGAGATTTCCAAGCCTCGCCGTCGGTTGCCGGCGGGTTTGACCCAAGTTAACCAGGGTTGAATCAGAGAGCACCCATGCATCATGTTTAAATTCAAGAAATTGAATTAAGGAAACTTGAAAGCCTCAAATTTTTAATTAAAAGAAGGGCAAATAACCCTCGAAAATGCATCCAATGTTTCCAAAATGCTTCTTCAATGATGTTTAATATTTTTGGCAAGGTTTTGCTCCAAACCAAAAATATGGAACATTTTTGAGGAATTATTTTGGCCATTTGCAAGTCCAACAATTCTGAAAATTTGTGAGTGGCTCTTAATATATCGTATCTAGCCACATAATAATTCCTAGAAGCTACAAAATTAGTTTGGTTTGAAAACCAAATTAAAAGAAAACACAGGAAAAGGAAAACACACAGAAAATTAATAAAAAACAGAAACCCACCTGGGCCACCTACCTGACCTCACCTGCCGGCCCAACCAACTAGCCCAGCCCACCATCGTAGCTCCTTTGTCGTCTTCCTCCCCGCGCCAGTAGGCACGGAGCGTGGTCACCACGTGCGCCAGCTCCTGCTTCCACCGCGACGCCCCGACTCTTCTGAGAGCGCCACGGAGACGCCCGAGACTTTCTCCCTCTAAGCCCCTCTCACTCTCTCTCGAGCTTATCCGCCTCCTCTGCTCTCTCTCCCTCTCGCCACCGAACGTGTCGACGTTCTGGGAACGGGCGTCCCCAGACTTGCCTGCCTGCGGCCCATCTTCATCAACAAGGCATCCAAGACCCTCGCGAGGGGCCAAGCCTCGCGAGCTGGACGACACAAGACCTCCTTTGGAGTGGCCTAGTCGGGCAGGCTCACGAGGAGCGTAGATGACAAGGCGAGGCAAACCTCTCGAGGCTCTCGTGACGTGAGCCATGATGATTGACACCAGGTGGGCACTAGGCGGGCGCCAGCGTCCGCAGCGTCCTTGTTTCCTCTTTGATGCTAAGGAGGCTGGCGCAGGCGAGGAGTACCGAGGCATCAGGCAAAGGTTGCCATATCAGTGCAACAAGACCAAGAACAGAAGGACGGCAAGATGGAGGTAATTGTGGAGCCCAAGACGACGTCACCACCAGAGCCTTTGGCAGGCAAAGACCACTTTTGTCAGGATGGCTTGTACTAGCTGTCCCCCATCAAATTAGCCTGCCATTGTTGGCTCCCTTCCCGCTTAATATTTGGGAAGAGGACTAGGGCCTCTACAAATAGGACTAGCCACCACCATAGGCAAGACGGAGGAGATCATCCCCACACACACAAGTAGCCAAGCACAAGAACACCTCAACCTCAGGAGGCCGTTCTTCCCCTTTTATTGTTCATCATCAGCCCAAGAGGCAATCCACCACCACCACACTGGAGTAGGGTATTACACCACAATGGTGGCCCGAACCAGTTTAAATCTTGTGTCATTCTGTGTTGCGAGTTCATCGAGTTCATCCGCGAGATCTTAGCGAGCTAGGGCGTAGATCGGTGGGAGGAAAAGACTCCACACGCACCCCAGTGTTCGAACCTTAAGGGTTTGCCAGAACCCCACATCCGACATTTGGCGCGCCAGGTAGGGGTGCGCTGGAGCTTCTTCTCCGATAATCGACTTGCAGACGCTCCGCGGCCGCAATGTGCGACGACCTAAGAGCTGACTCCGACCGCTGGGCAGCCTGGCCAGCCCGGTCGGCGCCGCCCTCCTATGAAGACCTCAACCCCGCGCTCCAGGCGGCACGAGCGCCGTCCAATCCGGCAGGGCGCCGGCCACGCGGCGGGGCGTCATCTACCCTCACTCCACGGCAAGTGCGGGCTGCCGCCAGAGTAGCAAGCCACGCCGCGGTGACGGCGCCGCACTCACGGCGGGAACAAGCAAACACGCGTGCAACACTCACCGTGGCAAGGGAGATGCTGCGGTGCCGGCTGATGGAAAGCGGCCGGGATACACTGCTGGAACGCGTCGCCGAGCTGCTGGACACAGCGGCCTCGTGAGCCCCGCCCTTCTGCCATCAGCTTCCTCCTCAGGCCACTACGGGGACTCTCGGCGGGCCACACCGCCACCACGCACCATCAGGTGCGCCAGGGGGCTTCATCAACATCGGCATGGACGGCGGCGCCGAGACTCTACCACCCCTGTACCGCCCACAAAAAGCATGGGCACAAGCATCGCCTTCCATGGCTCAAGTGGGATGCCATGCTATCACCCCCAGGACATCGTGCTGGGCTGGGCGACATGGAGTATGGGGCACCACAGCGAGGTGTTCGGGGTAACAGCCCCAGAAGCCTACGTGCCCCACATGACGAACCAGGAGTACACGTCGGAGGATGACCCGGCTTGTTCGTCGGAGAAGATTGGGAAGAAGGGACGCTAGGAGTCGAAGCCTTCCAGGAGCTGCTGGGGAACCATCACGACCGCGTGTGCGACGACCACTACAGGGTACCCCTAATCCCCCAGGAACAAGCTTACGCTAACCATCAGTCGCAGGAGGAGCAGGTCACTGCAGCGGCAGGCGGCCCCAGCTCGACGCCCCCCTGGCAGCGGGAGGATCGCGTTGGGGGCTGCAAGAGAGGGGTCGGGAGCCAGGCCCCTCCCCAAGGCGCGCCAAACCAGGGGACACCCGGAGGTAGGCCCTCTGCCGGGGAGGCTTCGACGACCCTTCCCCCGGCAGAGGACCCGTGGTCACCGAGGGAACCGCTGGCGTTCCCTTTCCCTCTTTTGTGTCGTCCTGGTGACCGGTCAGCTCAAAGGAGGTCGAGGGTGGCGCAAGGCGGGGCCCTCGTGTGGCGATATGAAGCAAGGCCGGTACCTGTGAAGCTCGCCGCCTGTGACACTCTCACGTAATAATGAGTTGGGGATGTACATGCCCCGGAGTCTCAGGAGCGCCGGCCTCAGGCCGTGGGGCTCCCTCCCACGCCTAGTGGCAGCACTTAGCTCCACGCTGGTGAGAAGACTTGAAGACATGAAGACTAGACTAGGTGCCGGATGCGGCCTTTTCCTTTGGATCTCTCTTTCTGTGGCTTTGCTTTCTGGATCTGGATTTAAGTTGAAGCTGAATTTTTATCGATGCGCGCGGGGGGTGCCTTTTCTCGTTCGAGCCATTTCTTGCCTTCTGGATCTCATTTGGTTTGGGACTCATGTCCATCGCCTCTCCCTCGCAAGCTGCTCGCGAGCTGGACCATGCAGAGTGCACGCTCGTCAAGCATGCGCCAGCACTGCGGCTGATGCTCACCTCTTATGGGGCCCCCTCAAACGGGGCGATAAGCTCCGCAGGATTCTCAGAAACTCGTCGCCGCACGACCCAGCGCGAAGCTGGCGCTGACTAAGGTAAACCACGATGGTAAACTCGCCCCTGGCTCCACGAGTTCACGAGGGCACATACCCACATCGCATAGGAAAGTAAAAACTACAATTTGCTTACATGAGGGGCTCCCCCTGTCAAAATGCTCTTACGAGTCATCCAAGGGCCACACCCGAGTTTTGCGTGTAGGATGAAACGACAGGAGAACATGGGATCAGCCCGAAACATAACTCGCTACATCACCCGCGGACGCGTCGCTCGCGTCGTCGTCGTCTTCATTGGTGTCGTCGCCACCGTCGGGGACGCCCCCATCGCCGTCGTCAACCACGTCGCCTTCGTCTATGACGACCACTACCGCGTCATCCTCCGAGGTGAAGGCCTTGACCAACGCGTCCACATTGTCCTCTACCCAACGCGCCAGGTTGCCCCGGATGGTCGTGGGCACGGGAGCAAAGGTGGCATCAAAATCGAAGTTGGGGTCGGCATTCAGAAGGTGGCTGAAGACACGGGAGAAGGCACGCTGAAGCAGGCCATGACCCCTCTCCTCCACAAGCTTCCAGGCGCGTCACCACCTCGGTGAAGAAGGTCAGGTGGCTGGCATAGTCATTCGAGTGAGGGGCCGGAGCATTCTTGTCGCAGATATAACCCAGGGCGGTGTTGGCCATGTTCTGGAGGCCTTGAAGCATAGGAGCATGCTCGCGCTCCAGCGTCCGGCGCAGGAGCACTTCCTCCCTGTTTCGCCGACCGACGGCCTAGGCGTCGTCAACTCGTTTCCGGAGGGAAAGCAGCTCGGCGCAGGCGGAGGCCAAGTCCACCTGCACCGTAACCAGGCCGGCAGCTGTGGCCTCCACACGCCTCTCGGCCTCATCCAACCTAGGCCTGAGGCTGGCGGCCCTGCCGACATCCTCCAGACTCGCGAGCTTCAGCTTCAAGTCGTACCTGCCCTATAGATATGTGCGAACCTCGGCCACCCGGCGATTGATCTCCTCGTCGAATCCGGCCTCGCGGGCCCCGACCGCGTCTTCTGCTTGAGCAGCTTGACGCTCCCCCGTCTCCAGTTTCTCGAGCTCGAGGCTGCACTCCACGGCTTCCAGGGCCAATGCCTCCTCGCACTTCCGGACCTCCTCTTCCTCCACGGGCGTCCCCCTCAGTGATGCAAGAGCGGCCCCGTGCGCCCCCACCTGCTGCTCAAGGGACACGCTCCAGGCCTGGAGTCCCCACGCATGCTCCTCCGCAGCCTCACGATGGCGATCGGCCTCGCGAGCCTCCTCCAAGGCTCGTGAGTGGGCTTCATGGGCGATCTTGAGGGACGCCTCGGCCTTCGCATTCTTGAGGTCACGCTGATAGCGACCGAGGTTGATGGCCACCCTCAGCTTGCGCCGCTCCTCCACCAGCCGGAGACCTTCAGCCTCAAGACGTGAGTCGACACCAGCGAGCTCTTCATCGAGGCGGCTCATCGTGCCCATCACCTCCTGGAAGAGCTCATGGCGGACTATGCTCCGCCCGTGCTCGAGATCGAATGCTCGACCCGCCTCATCCTCCACCTTGGGGGCCGCGGGCGGAGCGCCAAGTGGCGCGCTACCTCCCGGCAGGGGGCTGGGGGCTAACTCTACGCCTGACATCGGCCCATCCTCGCGAGGAGCCCAAGCTGATCGGGGCTCGCTGCTTGAAGAGGAGCCAAATATCAAAGTCAACCAGCAGCTGTCCATGAGCAAAGGAGGAGTCTTGGGCACGCCCGCCAAGCTCTGCGCCAGACCATGGGGGAGGGGCGGCCAAGCCGAGGACTCAGTGAGCCATGAAGGTGGGGATGCTCCCCCAACCGACCCTGCAACAGGGGCAGCAGGTAGGCCAGGAACGCTCAAGGCCGATGGGGGAGTTGATGAAGGAGGAGGCAGCCTCTCGAAAGACGCAATGGCTTTAGCGGAAGGAGCCCTGAAGGACAGATGTCAGAATAAGAAGACCACACGCAAGAAGCCACGGCAATAAGATGCTTACACGTCAATGGCGATGTACTTCCGTCGCTTCAACGGCCAGAAGATATTGCTGCCACTGGGGGCCCCTTCCTCTTGCGGAGCTCCACGAAGTCCACACAAAGACGACCGAAGCGCTGGACGTGACGGCCGGAACGCGGCGGAGCCGAAGAAGAACTGAGAGGGATGGCTTCAGGGGAGCCCGGTCGTGGCGAACAGCCCGATGCCTTCTCACTGCAACCTCCCGAGGCTCCTGGAGCCTCAGCCTCGAGAGCCACTTGCTGCATCTCCTCAGCAACCGATGCCTCAGGAGGGGGGTCGCAGGCCCCCGAGGACGACGCCCCCGGATCACCACTCGGCATGTGCTCCTCAGCACTCGAGCCGCCGGCCCCCATCGGAGCTCGCTCTCCCGCATCGTCACCTGGGGCGAGCTCGGCACCGACGGCGAGGAAGGGAACCACGACGACAGTGTTCTCACGGGGCCCCACCAAGCCGATTGGGCGCAGCCCCCACTCGTCGAAGGAAGGCATGCTCGCGGCAAAAGGGGCTTTGTTCTCGCAGCGGTACAATAGGCAGCTGTTCCTGGACATCTCGTCCGGCAGAGGGACACCCAATAGGACCGTGAGCACTGTTTGCCGCGCCGCAAGAGGAAGCCCCTCCTCCTGAAACCTCATGTTGTCCTCGCTGCGGAGCAAGTCCCACACCGGGCGGGAGTGGCGCTGAAGTGGAGCGACTCGACGCCTGACGAACTCCCTCACCACTATGGGCGCAGTCACGCCAAGGTCCTTCAACCACCTCAACCTGGCCGAGACAGGGGCAAGGCGGGGGCTCATGAGCTTCTGATGGCCCCAGTCGGAGTTTGGAACAACGAGCCCCGCCGGAACTTGGACCAGAGGGTTGAGCATGCCGGCGTCAACAAACACGCATCGTGTACGGAACTCGCTCGTGGATGAAGGAAGATCGAAGTCGATCCCCGCGCCCGTCGTCGCAGCCACGGCCTTGAAACCCACGCACCCCGAGCTCTGCCGGGGACCGGTGAGATGCAGCGAGAAGAAATGGCGGAGGAGTGCCATGGAAGGAGCGATGCCCACCATGGCCTCGCACAAGAAGGCAAAGACAGCAAGAAGGGTCACAGATTGGGGGTCGAGATGGAGCATGTGGATCTGATAATGCTCGAGCACCGCATTGAAGAAGGCGGAGAAGGGAAGAATCAAGCCAGCCCAGAAGTACTCAATGAAGATCGGAACCTCAGTGACTGCCCGAGCCATGCGAGAGCGAGACGCGGGCCAAGCCACAGTGTCTCCCCACTCGTTGAAACTGGAGGCAAGCATGGGGCGCACCTTGTCCATGCCCTTGTAGTTGAGCACCCGAGGCCCTCCGAGCGTCGGTCCAAAGGATGGAGGCGCAGTTGGCGGAGACAGAGGTCTCTTCCCCTTTTCGACTTGTTTCGGCGCCATGGCGGTGAAGCAGGCGGAGCACAAGTCAGATTGGGAGGGCAGAGCAGGGCCTCAAGGAAGCACTGAGATTGGAAGAGCCAGGCGTGGCGAAGGAAGAATAACTATGTAAGAGGCGGGGCCGCATAGCCAGGCGGATTCAAAGGCAGCATGGGGAAGCGGGGACGCCCACGTCCAATCAACTGCGATGCGTCAACTGAGGCCGTAGGCTTTTGGGGGGCCACGGTGCTCCGTACTTGACCCTTGGCTTCGCTGCGAAGCCAAGCCCGAGCGCACCTTGGGCCCAGGGGCTACTGTCGGTGTTCTGGGAACGGGGGTCCCCAAACTTGCCTGCCTGCGGCCCGCTGCGTGGCTAAGCCAGCAGGCCGTACGGCCCATCTTCATCAACACGGCATCCAAGACCCTCGCGAGGGGCCAAGCCTCATGATGCGGACGACGCAAGACCTCCTCTGGAGTGGCCTAGTCGGGCAGGCTCACGAGGAGCGGAGATGTCAAGGCGAGGCAAACCTCACGAGGCTCTCGTGACGTGAGCCATGATGATTGACACCAGGCAGGCGCCAGGCGGGCGCCAGCGTGCACAGCGTCCTTGTTTCCTCTTTGATGCTAAGGAGGCCTGCGCAGGAGAGGAGTACCGAGGCATCAGGCAAAGGTTGCCATATCGGTGCAACAAGACCAAGACCAGAAGGACGGCAAGAAGGAGGTCATTGTGGAGCCCAAGACGGCGTCACCACCAGAGCCTTTGGCGGGCGAAGACCACTTTTGTCAGGATGGCTTGTACTAGCTGCCCCCCTTCAAATTAGCCCGCCGTTGTTGGCTCCCTTCCCGCTCAATATTTGGGAAGAGGACCAGGGCCTCTATAAATAGGACTAGCCACCACCATAGGCAAGATGGAGGAGATCATCCCCACACACACAAGTAGCCAAGCACAAGAACACCTCAACCTCAGGAGGCCGTTCTTCCCCTTGTATTGTTCATCATCAGCCCAAGAGGCAATCCACCACCACCACACTGGAGTAGGGTATTACACCACAAAGGTGGCCCGAACCAGTATAAATCTTGTGTCTTTCTGTGTTACGAGTTCGTCGAGTTCGTCCACGAGATCTTAGCGAGCTAGGGCGTAGATCGGTGGGAGGAAAAGACTCCGCGCGCACCCCAATGTTCGAACCTTAAGGGTTTGCAGGAACCCCACATCCGATAGAACATGCCGAGCGCCGCCATCGCCATAGTCGTGTCCACAGCCATCCCCGAGCCTCTCTGACGCGTCATCCCCCCGAGCTCCGTCATGCCTCCCTCGTTCTCTCCGTCTTCTCACGCCACCGGAAGAGCCCCGACGCGTCATCCCCGACCTCTTCTTCATCGTCGGCCATTGAAGCTCACCGGTGTGGATTCGCGAGCTCTAGACCATCCCCGTCCTCGCTGTTAGGATTAAATTAATGCTAATTAACCCTGTTAATTAGTTTTGACACTGCCACGTGGGTCCCACAGGCCATGTTTGACATGGCTGACTGCTGTTGACCTATTGACATCACACTAACATCAGGCTGACGTAGTAAATCATTTTCTGGATTAAAAATAGTCCAGGAAATTCCAAAAAATATTTAAAACTTCTAAAAATCATAGAAAATAAACTATAGCTCAAAATGAAATAATTTATATATGAAAAATGATCAGAAAAATATGAAGCATCTATTTATGCCATGATCATGCATGCTTGAACAAGTTAACCTCACTGAATAGTACAAATGTTGATTAGGGCAATTTATGAAATAACATTTGGAGTTGGAATTTGATCTTGTTTGAGTTCCACTGCATGACCTGTCATTGCCATAGTAAATAGATGAAACCCACTAGCATGAGTAGGAGTTTGTTTGAGCCCTGATGTGCCTACTCATTCATGCTTGTTTGTCATGCCTGCTATTGCTTAGAGTTGTGTCAGGTCTGATTCATTGGGGATGAATTGGAAAGTTGTGAACATGTCCTACTGTTGAGAGCTAAGTCTGTGAACATGATTTGGTAAAGGTAGCGGTGAGAGGCCATGTAGGAGTACATGGTGGGTTGTCTCATTGAAACTGTCCTCAGGAACTGAGTTCTGTGTTTGTGATCCATGAACAGTTACTACCACACATTGGGATCCGGGCACTCCAAGCTCTCTCGACTTATTAATCAACCTGATCTCTGTCCACGAGTTGCAACTAGTTTATGATGTTTGTAGGTAGTGCTAGTAGTCTACCAAGTGGCACCCGGTACATGTGGGCTTAGGACAGACTAGACACCGTAGCCGGGTATACCAAGCGTCACCCATTTGGTGGGCTTGGAACCCTATACACATCGTTTGGGGCTGTGAGTGACACCCCGGCCGGATCTCCTTGTGGATGGAACCCGAATAGGCTATAAACCTGGACTAGAGACTTGTGTGGCGAGAGCCTATGTGAAGAAGTACACCCCTGCAGGGTTAACATCATCTATTCGAATAGCCGTGTCCGCGGTAAAGGACTTTTGGGTTGCCTGTAGAGTTCATAGACAAGTGAAAGTGGATACTCTAAAATGCGCAAGATAAGCGTGAGTGCTATGGATGGCCTTCTCATAGGGAGACGGGAGCGTATCCATAGTTGAGTATTGATATGGTGAATATGTGGACTCGTGTGCGCCACCTCAAAAGAGTTACTTGCCGTCGTAGTTCAGGTTAGCCACTGAGTCAAAGCTGGCTTGCTGGAGTTAAACTCCACCACCCCCTTTGTTTATACTGATGCATATGTAGATAATTCTGATGTAAGTCTTGCTGGGTACATTTGTACTCACGTTTGCTTAATTTGTGTTTTTGCCGAGAGACTTCAGTCTCGCTAGTAGTTCCGCGTGGACTTCGATGTTTAGCTTGTTACCTCAGCTACGATATTGTACCCCGGGAGGGTCTTGTAGATAGTCAGGCTTCTCAGCCTTTTCCATTTGTAGTTGTCTGTACCCAGACATGTTTAAGCTTCTGCTTGTGCTATTGCTTCTATGACTTGATTGCTGGGTCATGAGACCCATGTTTGTGATATCTGGCTCTTCGGAGCCTAATGAATAAATACTTTGAGTCGTAGAGTCTTGTTGTGATGCCTTGTTGTATTTGCACATATCGAGCATATTGTGTGTATGATTTTGAAATGCTTGGTATGTGTGGGATCCGATAACCTAGTTGTTTATCCTTGGTAGTCTGCTACAGCCCGGGTTCCCGGAGTCCTCTTAGCCTTGTTTTTACAGTCTGGATTCACATGCTGATGACCGACACGTTTGATGCTGGTTCATGTATTCCTGTCCCCGTAAGTTAGTGCCACTTTGGGTTCACGACTAGTCATGTCGGCCTGGGTTCTCTATCATATGGATGCTAGCGACACTATCATATACGTGAGCCAAAAGGCGCAAACGGTCCCGGGCCTGGTAAGGTGGCACCCGTGGGAATACCGTGCTGAGGCCGCAAAGTGATATGATGTGTTACATGCTAGATCGGTGTGACTTAGAATCGGGGTCCTGACAATTGCATGAGTTTATCCCTCTACATCATGTCATCTTTCCTAATGCGTTACTCTGTTCTTATGAACTTAATACTCTAGATGCATGCTGGATAGCGGTCGATGTGTGGAGTAATAGTAGTAGATGCAGAATCATTTCGGTCTACTTGTCACGGACATGATGCCTATATACATGATCATGCCTAGATATTCTCATAATTATGCACTTTCTTATCAATTGCTCGACAGTAATTTGGTCACCCACCGTAAATACTTATGCTATCTTGACAGAAGCCACTAGTGAAACCTATGGCCCCTGGGTCTATCTTTTATCATATAAGTTTCCAATCTATTTTATTTTGCAATCTTACTTTCTTATCTATATCATAAAAATACCAAAAATATTTATCTTATTATTATTGTCTCTATCAGATCTCACTCTCGTAAGTGACCGTGAAGGGATTGACAACCCCTTTATCGCGTTGGTTGTGATGTTCTTATTTGTTTGTGTAGGTACGAGGGACGTGCGTGTAGTCTCCTACTGGATTGATGCCTTGGTTCTCAAAAACTAAGGGAAGTACTTACGCTACTTTGCTGCATCACCCTTTCCTGTTCAAGGGATAACCAATGGAGTGCTCAAGAGGTAGCAAGAAGGATTTCTGGTGCCGTTGCCGGGGAGATCTACGCACAAGTCAAGACATACCAAGTACCCATCACAAACTCTTATCACTCGCATTACATTATTTGCCATTTGCCTCTTGTTTACCTCTCCCCCACTTCTAAAATGATTTTCGAAAACCTTTGCCTTTTCTTTGCCTTCTTCACGTATGTATCTTTGTTTGCGTTTCCATGTGCCTTCTATTTGCTTGCATCTTCGCTTGCTAAAAATCTATTGATATGGATCCACTTAAAGTGTTCTACTTGGATCATCTTCGATCCTTATGCGCTCGTGCTGAAATCGCAACTAGCCTAGTTGATGGGAAATCTTTAGATGAGCATGCTCGTTTTGTGCGTCACCGTTTGTCTGAAAGGGGGAGACTCTTATGGGATCAAATAAACAGATTGCTGTGTTATGCTTGGAATCTTTGTGAAATTTATGATTTTACTTGTTGCTCTAAGAACCCCAAAAAACACCTCCCCTACCTATGTGAGTTTTTAATGATAATGAAAGCTTATCTTCTTATGCAAAGGGTGTTTATAGTTATTATGATATCGAACAAATTGAAGAAGTTGTTGCTTTTAAGGGTGCTCATGAAGTTGCTTCTTTGACTGAAAAGTATGATATTACTCTCTACGAATCTGAGAATTTTGACATACTTAAATATTGCTATGAAAACTATGCTCACAATGTCTATGTCAAAGAATTTATTGAAAGAATGACCGTTGAAAATAATGATATACATGAATCTATAGATAATTATGATTCTGATGATTTGATTGAAATGTCCCTTGATGAACATGATGCTTTCTATTCTTGTGGCCATGATGCCAATATTTATGATTATGAATTTGTTATAGTTCCTTATGTTAAACATGACATCGTTGCTATTGCATCCATACTTGATAGTTCCTTCGATGAAAATCATGATTGCAATGATGTTATTATAAATTATCTTAATGTCAATTGTGTTAATGATATGCAAAACCTCAAGCTTGGGGATGCTAGTTTTGCTATGACTACTATTTGTTGCAATGATCATGATTGGGGTGATTCTTCTTTTGATCTTGAAAATTTATTTAAGCCCCATGATGAATATGAGATTTATAATGGTGTTTGCAATATTATTTAAAGTGGGTTTGGAAGAGTGTCAACTTTATATCCCACATATTTGGAGAATGTTCAATATTATGAAATTTTTGATAAAATTGGGTTTGGAGAGGTCATGACTTTAGTTAATGTTAATCCCACTATTTTGGAAGAGTGTCAACTTTGCATGCATGTGGATCATATTGAAAATATTTTATGTGATAGCTACATTGTTGAATTTGATTATGATCCTACATGTAATTATTATGAGAGAGGAAAATATGGTTGTAGAAATTTTCATGTTACTAAATTACCTCTCGTTATGTTGAGACTGATATTGTTTCTTTCCGCTTCCTTGCATATGCTAGTTTTTACTTGCCTTGATAATTTGTTTGCCTATAAGATGCCTACGCATAGGAAGTATGTTATACTTAGATGTGTTTGTAACTTGTTTCATGATACCCTCTTTGTGCTTCAATTCTTGTCTTTCATGTGAGCATCATTAAAATTATCAATGCCTAGCTAAAAGGGGTTAAACGATAGCGCTTGTTGGGAGGCAACCCAATTTTATTTTAGTTTCTTGCTTTTTGGTTCTGTTAAGTAATAAATAATTCATCTATCCTTTGTTTAGATGTGTTTTTATGCGTTTTATTAGTGTTTGTGCCAAGTAGAACCTTTGGGAAGACTTGGGGGAGTTTTTGCGATCTTGTTGTAAAAACTTTAGCGCTCACGAGATTTGCTGCCATTTTTTTACTGGAGAGTGAGATTAGGTTGATTCTTTTTGAAGATGATTAATAGGAAAATTCCTAACGTCCACCAATTTATTTCAGAATTTTTGGGGTTACAGAAGTATTCGAAACCAACAGATTACTACAGACTATTCTGTTTTTGACAGATTCTGTTTTTCGTGTGTTGTTTGCTTATTTTGATGAATCTATGCCTAGTATCGGAGGAAATGAACCATAGAGAAGTTGGAATACAGTAGGTTTAACACCAATATAAATAAACAATGAGTTCATTACAGTACCTTGAAGTGGTGGTTTGTTTTCTTATACTAACGGAGCTCATGAGATTTTCTGTTGAGTTTTGTGTTGTGAAGTTTTCAAGTTTTGGGTAAAGATTTGATGGATTATGGAATAAGGAGTGGCAAGAGCCTAAGATTGGGGATACCAAAGGCACCCAAAGGTAAAATTAAAGGACAACCAAAAGCCTAAGCTTGGGGACGCCCCGGATGGCATCCCCTCTTTCGTCTTCGTTCATCGGTAACTTTACTTGAGGCTATATTTTTATTCACCACATGATATGTGTTTTGCTTGGAGCGTGTTGTATGATTTGAGTCTTTGATTTTTAGTTTACCAAAATCATCCTTGCTGTACACACCTTTTGGGAGAGACACACATGAATTGGAATTTATTAGAATACTCTATGTGCTTCACTTATATCTTTTGAGCTAGATAATTTTGCTCTAGTACTTCACTTATATCTTTTAGAGCACGGTGGTGGTTTTATTTTATAGAAATTATTGATCTTTCATTCTTCACTGATATTATTTTGAGAGTCTTTTAAAACAACCTGGTAATTTTCTTTAGTTATAAAATTAGTCCAAATATGATAGGCATCCAAGATGGGTATAACAAAAACTATAATAAAAAGTGCATTGAATACTATGAGAAGTTTGATATTTGATGATTGTTTTGAGATATGAAGATGGTGATATTAGAGTCATGATAGTTGAGTAGTTGTGAATTTGAGAAATACTTGTTCTAAAGTTTGTGATTCCCGTAGAATGCACGTATGGTGAACCGTTATGTGATGAAGTCGGAGCATGATTTATTTATTGATTGTCTTCCTTATGAGTGGCGGTCGGGGACGAGCGATGGTCTTTTCCTACCAATCTATCCCCCTAGGAGCATGCGCGTAATACTTTGCTTTGATAACTTGTAGATTTTTGCAATAAGTATGTGAGTTCTTTATGACTAGTGTTGAGTCCATGGATTATACGCACTCTCACCCTTCCACCATTGCTAGCCTCTCTAGTACCGCGCAACTTTCGTCGGTACCATACACCGACCATATACCTTCCTAAAAATAGCCACCATACCTACCTATTATGGCATTTCCATAGCCATTCGAAGATATATTGGCATGCAACTTTCCACCGTCTTGTTTATTATAACACGCTTCATCATTGTCATATTACTTTGCATGATCATGTAGTTGACATCGTATTTGTGGCAAAGCTACCGTTCATAATTCTTTCATACATGTCGCTCATGAGTCATTGCACATCCCGGTACACCACCGGAGGCATTCACATAGAGTCATATTTTTTTTCTAAGAATTGAGTTGTAATTTTTGAGTTGTAAGTAAATAAAGTGTGATGATCATCATTATTAGAGCATTGTCCCATGTGAGGAAAGGATGATGGAGACTATGATTCCCCCACAAGTCGGGATGAGACTCCGGACGAAAAATAAATAAAAAAAGAAAAAAAAAGAGGCCATAAAAAAGAGAAAAGGACCAAATAAAAAAATGAGAGAAGGGACAATGTTACTATCATTTTTCCACACTTGTGCTTCAAAGTAGCACTATGATCTTCATGATAGAGAGTCTCCTATGTTGTCACTTTCATATACTAGTGGCAATTTTACATTATAGAACTTGGCTTGTATATTCCAATGATGGGCTTCCTCAAAATGCCCTAGGTCTTTGTGAGCAAGCAAGTTCGATGCACACCCACTTAGTTTCTTTTGTTGAGCTTTCAGACACTTATAGCTCTAGTGCATCCGTTGCATGGCAATCCCTGCTCACTCACATTGATATCTATTGATGGGCATCTCCATAGCCCGTTGATACGCCTAGTTGATGTGAGACTATCTTCTTCTTTTTGTGTTCTCCACAACCACCATTCTATTCCACCTATAGTGCTATGTCCATGGCTCACGCTCATGTATTGAGTGAAGATTGAAAAGGTGTGAGAACATCAAAAGTATGAAACAATTGCTTGGCTTGTCATTGGGTTGTGCATGATTTAAATATTTTGTGTGGTGAAGATAGGGCATAGCCAGACTATATGATTTTGTAGGGATAACTTTCTTTGGCCATGTTATTTTGAGAAGATATAATTGCTTTGTTAGTATGCTTGAAATATTATTATTTTTATGTCAATATTAAACATTTGTCTTGAATCTTTCGGATCTGAACATTCTTGCCACAATAAAGAAGATTACATTGAGAATTATGCTACGTAGCATTCCACATCAAAAATTTTGTTTTTATCATTTACCTATTTGAGGACGAGCAGGAATTAAGCTTGGGGATGCTTGATACGTCTGCAACGTATCTATAATTTTTTATTGTTCCATGCTATTATATTATCTGTTTTGGATGTTTATGGGCTTTATTATAGAATTTTATATTATTTTTGGCACTAACTTACTAACGCAAGGCCCAGTGCAAATTGTTGTTTTTTTGCCTATTTAAGTGTTTCGCAGAAAGGAATATCAGACGGAATCCAAACAGAATGAAATCTGCGGGAGAGTTATTTTTGGAACAAACATGATCTAGGGGACTTGGAGTGGACGTCAATAAAGAAACGAGGGAGCCACGAGGCAGGCAGGCATGTCTGCCCCCCTGGGCGCGCCCCCACCCTCGTGGGGCCCATGCAGCTCCACCAACCTACTTCTTCCTCCTATATATATCCATATAACCCGAAAACATCCAGTAGCACCACAAAACCCTATTTCCACCGCCGCAACCTTCTGTACATCAACACCATAGCCTCCCCGATGATGTGTGAGTAGTTTACCACAGACCTTCGGGTCCATAGTTATTAGCTCAATGGCTTCTTCTCTCTCTTTGGATCTCGATACAAAGTCTCCTTGATCTTCTTGGAGATCTATTCGATGTAACTCTTTTTGCGGTGTGTGTGTGTGTGTCGAGATCCGATGAATTGTGAGTTAATGATCAAGTTTATCTATGAACAATATTCGATTCTTCTCTGAAATCTTTTATGTATGATTGTTTGCATGTCTCTTCAAATTATCAGTTTGGTTTGACCTACTAGATTGATATTTCTTGCAATGGGAGAAGTGCTTAGCTTTGGGTTCAATCTTGCGGTGTCCTTTCCCATTGACAGCAGGGGCAACAAGGCACGTATTGTATTGTTGCCATCAAGGATAAAAAGATGGGGTTTATATTATATTGCCTGAGTTTATCCCTCTACATCATGTCATCTTGCCTAATGCATTACTCTGTTCTTATGAACTTAATACTCTAGATGCATGCTGGATAACGGTCTATGTGTGGAGTAATAGTAGTAGATACATAATCGTTTTGGTCTACTTGTCGCGGACGTGATGCCTATATACATGATCATGCCTAGATATTCTCATAATTATGCACTTTTCTATCAATTGCTCGACAGTAATTTGTTCACCCACCGTAATACTTATGCTATCTCGAGAGAAGCCACTAGTGAAACCTATGGCCCTTGGGTCTATCTTTTATCATATAAGTTTCCAATCTATTTTATTTTGCAATCTTACTTTCTTATCTATATCATGAAAATACCAAAAATATTTATCTTATTATTGTTATCTCTATCAGATCTCACTCCCGTAAGTGACTGTGAAGGGATTGACAACCCCTTTATCGCGTTGGTTGTGAGGTTCTTATTTGTTTGTGTAGGTACGAGGGAATTGCGTGTAATCTCCTACTGGATTCATACCTTGGTTCTCAAAAACTGAGGGAAATACTTACCCTACTTTGCTGCATCACCCTTTCCTCTTCAAGGGAAAACCAACGCAGTGCTCAAGAGGTAGCACGGCTCAAGCTCTGGAACTTGTGTCAGCCTCCAGTACGCATAAATGGCTTCGGGTAAGATGAGGTACGTGCTGTTCATGCTGGTGGCGGAGGAAGTCGATGAGGCCTCCGCAGTGCGAGGACGATTGTATTTGGGCTTTTTATTCTCCTCATTTTGCTTATCCTTCGAGCATCGGCTTGAGGAGACTCTCAATAATCTCTTCATATTTTTCTCCCTCTGAAAATTTCTAAAATTTTTAGTGACTCGAAATAAAAGTGAAGCAAACTCAACAAGATTGATATCAACTACTCCTACAAGTGCCTAGAGGCCATATCATCCATTAAAACTACTTTGGACCATATAAATTTGGCATGCAAGATTCAGAACAGGGTCACCTACGCAGCAAAAACTTGCAACAAATAAAGCACTAGAACAAAAACTAATTGGACCATTGGAGGAGTTACATACCGAACAACAATCCCCTAAAGCAGTTTTGTGAATGGAGCTTTGAGCAAGGAGATCGAAAACGGCAACAAGATGAGCTAGAACACAGGTTTGAGCTATGGGATGATTTTTTATGGAGGAAGACGAAGTGTGTGGGTGCTGGAATAAGTGGAGGGGGTCGACGTGGGGTCCATGAGGCAGGGGGCACGCCCTAGGGGAGTGGGCGTGCCCTGGACCCTCGTGGCCAGGTGGTGTGGCCCCTTGGTGTGTTCTTAGTGCCAATAATTCTTAAATATTCTACAAAAATTTGTATATCATTTTCAGGGCATTTGGAGAACTTTTATTTTCGGGGTATTTTTTATTGCAAGGATAATTCAGAAAACAGACAAAAAAATACTATTTTTGTTTTATTTAATCTAAATAACAGAAATTAAAAGGAGGGTACAGAGAGTTGTGCTTTCTAACTTCATCCATCTCATGCTCATCAAAAGGAATCCACTAACAAGGTTGATCAAGTCTTGTTAACAAACTCTTTCCAAATAACATGAAACCGGAGAATTTTCGAATAACACTAAGTTACTTCAACGGGGATATGCATGTCCCCAACAATAAGAATATCATATTTCTTCTTAACAGTAGGAAGAGGGAATTCAAAACCTCCAATAGTTATTGCTGATAATTTTCCAATAGAATTAATACTGTGGACTTGAGGTTGTTTCCTCAGAAAGTGTACCGTATGCTCATTACCGTTAACATGAAAAGTGACATTGCCTTTGTTGCAATCAATAGCAGCCCCTGCGGTATTCAAAAAGGGTCTACCAAGGATAATCGACATACTATCGTCCTCGGGAATATCAAGAATAAGAAAGTCTGTTAAAATAGTAACCTTCGCAACCACAACAGGCACATTCTCACAAATACCAATAGGTATAGCAGTTGATTTATCGGCCATTTGCAAAGATATTTCAGTAGGTGTCAACTTACTCAAATCAAGTCTACCATATAAAGAGAGAGGCATAACACTAACACCAGCTCCAAGATCACATAAAGAAGTTTTAACATAGTTTCTTTTAATGGAGCATGGTATAGTTGGTACTCCGGGATCTCCTAGTTTCTTAGGTATTCCACCTTTAAAAGTATAATTGGCGAGCATGGTGGAAATTTCATCTTCCGGTATCTTTATTTTATTTTTAATAATATCTTTCATCTACTTAGCATAAGGACTCATTTTAAACATATCAGTCAAACGCATATGCAAAAAGATAGGTCTAATCATTTCAGCAAAGCGCTCAAAATCCTCATCATCCTTTTTCTTGGATGGTTTTGGAGGAAAAGGCATGGGTTTCTGAACCCATGGTTCTCTTTCTTTACCGTGCTTCCTAGCAACAAAGTCTCTATTATCATAATGTTGATTCTTTTATTGTGGGTTATCAAGATCAACAACATGTTCAATCTCTACATCATTGTTATTGCTAGGTTGAGCATCAACATGAACATCATCATTAACATTATCACTAGGTTCATGTTCATTACCAGATTGTGTTTCAGCATCAGAAATAGAAATATCATTGGGATTCTCAGGTGTGTCAACAACAGGTTCACTAGAAGCATGCAAAGTCCTATCATTTTTCTTTTTCTGCTTCTTAGAAGGACTAGGTGCATCAACATTAGTTCTCTGAGAATCTTGCTCAACTCTCTTAAGGTATCCCTCAGGATACAGAGGTTCCTGGGTCATTTTACCCCCTCTAGTCAGAACTCTAACAACATTATCATTTTTCTTATTATTCAATCCATTGAGCAAATCATCTTGTGCTTTAAGCACTTGTTCTACTTGAGTGGTAACCATAGAAGCATGTTTACTAATAAGTTTAAGTTCACCTTTAACTCTAGACATATACGTTGGGGAATGCAGTAATTTCAACAAATTTCCTACGCACACGCAAGATCTATCTAGGTGATGCATAGAAATAAGAGGGGAAGAGTGTTGTCCAGTACCCTCGTAGACCGTAAGCGGAAGCGTTATGACAATGCGGTTGATGTAGTCATACGTCTTCACGATCCGACCGATCCTAGCACCGAAGGTATAGCACCTCCATGATCTGCACACGTTTAGCTCGGTGACGTCCCCCGAACTCTAGATCCAGCTGAGTGTTGAGGGAGAGTTTCGTCAGCACGACGGCACGATGACGGTGATGATGAAGCTAATGGAACAGGGCTTCGCCTAAGCACCGCAACGATATGACCGAGGTGGATTATGGTGGAGGGGGGCACCGCACATGGCTAAGACAATTGTCAACTTGTGTGTCTATGGGGTGCCCCCTCCCCCGTATATATAGGAGTGGAGGAGGGGGAGGGGCCAGCCCTCTATGGCACGCCCAAGGGAGCCCTACTCCCACCGGGAGTAGGATTCCCCCCTTCCCTAGTTGGATTAGGAGAGGAAGGAAGGGGGAGAGAGGGGGAAGGAAAGGGGGGCCCGCCCCCACCCAATTCGGATTGGGCTTGGGGGTGGGGCGCCCCCTCCTAGGGTCCCTTCTCCTCTCTCCCACTATGGCCCAATAAGGTCCATGTACTTCCCGGGGGGTTTCAGTAACCTCCCGGTACTCCGGTATATGCCCGAACTCACCCGGAACCATTCCGATGTCCAAACATAGGCTTCCAATATATTGATCTTTATGTCTCGACCATTCCGGGACTCCAAACTACCTTCGGTACATCAAAACACATAAACTCGTAATACCGATCGTCACCGAACATTAAGCGTGCGGACCCTACGGGTTCAAGAACTATGTCAACATTACCGAGACTTATCTACGGTCAATAACCAATAGCGGAACCTGGATGCTCATATTGGTTCCTACTATTCTATGAAGATCTTTATCGGTCAATCCGCATAACAACATACGTTGTTCCCTTTGTCATCAGTATGTTACTTGCCCGAGATTCGATCGTCGGTATATCAATACCTAGTTCAATCTCGTTACCGGAAAGTCTCTTTACTCGTTCCGTAATGCATCATCCCCCAACTAACTCATTAGTCACATTTCTTGCAAGGCTTATAATGATGTGCATTACTGAGAGGGCCCAGAGATACCTCTCCGATACACTGAGTGACAAATCCTAATCTCGATCTATGCCAACTCAACAAACACAATCGGAGACACCTGTAGAGCATCTTTATAGTCACCCAGTTACGTTCTGACATTTGATAGCACACTAAGTGTTCCTCCGATATCTGGGAGTTGCATAATCTCATAGTCATAGGAACATGTATAAGTTATAAAGAAAGCAATAGCAACAAACTAAATGATCATTTATGCTAATCTAACGGATGGGTCATGTCCATCACATCATTCTCTAATGATGTGATCCCATTCATCAAATGACAACACATGTCTATGGTTAGGAAACTTAACCATCTTTGATTAACAAGCTAGTCAAGTAGAGGCATACTAGGGATACTCTGTTTGTCTATGTATTCATACATGTACTAAGTTTCTGGTTAATACAATTCTAGCATGAATAATAAACATTTATCATGATATAAGGAAATATAAATAACAACTTTATTATTGCCTCTAGGGCATATTTCCTTCAGTCTCCCATGTGGACTAGAGTCAATAATCTAGTTCACATCACCATGTGATTTAACACCAATAGTTCACATCGTCATGTGATTTAACACTATAGTTCACATCACTATGTGACAAATACCCAAAGGGTTTACTAGAGTCAATAATCTAGCTCACATCGCCATGTGATTAACACCCAAAGAGTACGAAGGTATGATCATGTTTTGCTTGTGAGAGAAGTTTAGTAAATGGGTTTGCCACATTCAGATCCATATGTATTTTGAATATTTCTATGTCTACAATGCTCTGCATGGAGCTACTCTATCTAATTGCTCCCACTTTCAATATGTGAAAGTGCGTTATATCGACTAGAGGGGGGGTGAATAGGCGATTTTTATGAAAGTCTTCAGTACGTGGGAGTTATGAAGACAAACAGCGAAGATTATGCCTATTACTATGCAGCGGAAGTTAGATTACACTAGGCCAGCCATGGTCAAGTATTCAATAGAGTGAAAGCACAACGACAAACAGCTGCAGTGTAATAAGGATCAGGTAGGAAGAAGTTATGAAGCCAAACAGATCATACATTCATGTTGTGAAGACAAAAGATAAAGCAAGCATGCAATGTCTTCACAATGAGTAACAGTAAGAAAAGGAAGTGAAGATGAAACCAGTGACTCGTTGAAGACAATGATATGTTGGACCAGTTCCAGTTGCTGTGACAACTGTATGTCTGGTTGGAGCGGCTAGGTATTTAAACCTTAGGACACACAGTCCCGGACACCCAGTCCTGAACACACAGTTCAGGACACCAAGTCCTCACCGTATTCTCCTTGAGCTAAGGTCACTTAGTCCTCGCCCAATCACTCTGGTAAGTCTTCAAGGTAGACTCCCAAACCTTCACAAACTTTGTTCACTGGCAATCCACAATGTCTCTTGGATGCTCTGAACGCGACGCCTAACCGTCTGGAGGATTCACAGTCCTCAAGTGTAATAAGTCTTCAGATCACACAGACAAGAAGACTTAAGTGATGCCCAATTTACTCTGGCTCTGGGTGGTTAGGGCTTTTCTCCTCGCTAGGAATTTTCTCTCAAAGGCTTCGAGGTGGGTTGCTCTCAAACGACAAAAGCCGTGCACTGAAATCTGAGCAGCCAACCGTTTATGGATGTAGGGGGTGGACTATTTATAGCCACTTGGCAACCCGACATGATTTGTCCGAAATGACCCTGGGTCACTAAGGAACTGACATGTGTCTCAACGGTCAGATTTTAAACGCACATGGCAACTTTACTTGGGCTACAAGCAAAGCTGACTTGTCCGGCTCTGGACAAGATTCGCTCTCATTGTCTTCACTCGAAGACATAGGTTTTTGATTTAGGCATCACTTCAGTCATTCTGACTGGTTCTCCTGGACCCCACTTAACAGTACGGTGGTTCCTATGACTCAGCACAAAAGAAAAAGAACTACGAAAGAAGTCTTCGAGCTCCATAGGCTTCATAACGTGTCTTCTTTTGTCATAGTCTTCAATGTGAATATCTTCATATACCACCTTTGTCTTCAATGTCTTCATACATTTTTAGGGGTCATCTCTGGTAGTAAAACCGAATTAATGAGGGACTTCTACCTGTGTTATACTGCAATTCTCACAAACACATTAGTCCCTCAACTAGGTTTGTCGTCAATACTCCAAAACCAACTAGGGGTGGCACTAGATGCACTTACAATATGTATCTGGATCGAGACTTAGAGTCATCCAGATCGGTGTCAAAGCTTGCATCGATGTAACTCTTTATGAAGAACTCTTTGTCACCTCCATAACCGAGAAACATTTCCTTATTCCACTAAGGATAATTTTGACCGTTGTCTAGTAATCAACTCCTAGATCACTATTGTAACCTCTTGCCAAACTCATGGTGAGGTACATAATAGGTCTGGTACACAACATAGCATATTTTATAGAACCTATGACTGAGGCATAGGGAATGACTTTTCATTCTCTTTCTTTTTTCTGCCGTGGTCGGGTTTTGAGTCTTTACTCAACTTCATACATTGCACCACATGCAAGAACTCCTTCTTTGACTGTTCCATTTTGAACTACTTCAAAAACTTGTCAAGGTATGTAGTCATTAAAATTTGTCAAGCATCTTAATCTATCTCTATAGATCTTGATGCCCAATATGTAAGCAGCTTTACCGAGGTCTTTCTTTGAAAAATTCTTATTCAAGTATCCTTTTATGCTATCCAGAAATTCAATATCATTTCCGATCAACAATATTTCATCCACATATAATATGAGAAATGATACAGAGCTCCCACTCACTTTCTTGTAAATAATAAAACTATATGCTTTGATCAACTCATCAAAGCGTATATTCCAACTCCGAGATGCTTGCACCAGTCCATAGATGGATCGCTGGAGCTTGCACACTTTGCTAGCACCTTTAGGATTGACAAAAACCTTCTGGTTGCATCATATACAACTCTTCTTTAATAAATCCATTAAGGAATGTAGTTTTGATATCCAGTTCCCAGATTTCATAAAATGCAGCAACTGCTAACATGATTCGGACAGACTTTTAAGCATCGATACGAGTGAGAAAATCTCATCATAGTCAACACCTTGAACTTGTCGAAAAACTTTTGCGACAATTCGAGCTTTGTAGATAGTAATACTATTATCAGCGAACGTCTTCCTCTCGAAGATCCATTTATTCTGAATGGCTCACCGGTCAACTGGCAAGTAAACCAAAGTCCACACTTTGTTCTCATACATGGATCCCATCTCAGATATCATGGCCTCAAGCCATTTTGCGAAATCTAGGCCATCATCGCTTCCTCATAGTTCGTAGGTTCGTCATGGTCAAGTAACATGACTTCTAGAATAGGATTATCATACCACTGTGGTGCGGATCTTACTATTGTTGACCTACGAGGTCCGGTAATAATTTGATCAGAAGTTTCATGATCATCATCATTAGCTTCCTCACTTACTGGTGTAGGAATCACTGGAACTGATTTCTGTGATAAACTACTTTCCAATAAGGGAGCACATACAGTTACCTCATCAAGTTCTACTTTCCTCCCACTCACTTCTTTCGAGAGAAACTCCTTCTCTAGAAAGGATCCATTCTTAGCAAGGAATATCTTGCCTTCAGATCTGTGATAGAAGGTGTACCCAACAGTCTCTTTTGGGTATCCTATGAAGACACATTTCTCCGATTTGGGTTTGAGCTTTGAAGTTTTTTCATATAAGCATCACAGCTCCAAATTTTAAGAAACGACAGTTTAGGTTTCTTGCCAAACCACAGTTCATACGGTGTCGTCTCAATGGATTTAGATGGTGCCCTATTAAACGTGAATGCAACTGTATCTAATCCATAACCCCAAAATGATAGTGGCACCATATCTAATAAAGTACGGTAATGACGTTCAGACACACCTTTACGCTGTGGTGTTCCGGGTGGCATGAGTTGCGAAACCATTCCACATTGTTTCAAATGAAGACCAAACTCGTAACTCAACTATTTGCCTCCGTGATCAGATCGTAGAAACTTTATTTTCTTGTTATGATGATTTTCCAGTTCACTTTGAAATTCTTTGAACTTTTGAAATGTTTCAGAGTTATGTTTAATTAAGTAGATATACCCATATCTGCTCAAATCATCTGTGCAAGTCAGAAAATAATGATACCCGCCGCGAGCCTCAACATTCATTGGACCGTATACATCGGTATGTATTATTTCCAATAAGTCAGTGGCTCACTCCATTGCTCCGGAGAACAGAGTCTTAGTCATCTTGCCCATGAGGCATGGTTCGCAAGTACCAAGTGATTCATAATCAAGTGATTCCAAAAGACCATCAACATGGAGTTTCTTCATGTGCTTTACACCAATATGACCTAAACGGCAGTTCCACAAATAAGTTGCACTATCATTATTAACTGTGCATCTTTTGGCTTCAATATTATGAATATGTGTATCACTACGATTGAGATTCAATAAACCATTTATTTTGACTTAAATGAATAACCGTATTGCAATAAACATGGTCTAATCATATTATGCTAAACGCAAACACCAAATAACATTTAGTTAGGTTCAACACTAATCCCGAAGGTAGAGGGAGTATGCGATGGTGATCTTATCAACCTTGGAATCTCTTCCAACACACATCATCACTTTGCCCTCAACTAGTCTTTGTTCATTTTGTAACTCCTGTTTCGAGTTACTAATCTTAGCAACTGAATCGGTATCAAATACCTAGGGGTTACTATGAACACTAGTAAAGTACACATCAATAATCTGTATATCAAATATACCTTTGTTCACTTTGCCATCCTTCTTATCCGCCAAGTATTTGGGGTAGTTCCCCTCCTAGTGACCAATTCCTTTGCACTAGAAGCACTCAGTTTCAGGCTTGGGTCTAGCTTTGGGATTTTTCATGGGAGTGGCAACTTGCTTTCCATTCTTCTTGAAGTTCCCTTTCTTTCCCCTTCCCTTTTACTTGAAACTAGTGATCTTGTGAACCGTCAATACTTGATGCTTTTCTTGATTTCTACCTTCGCTGATTTCAACATCGCGAAAAACTCGGGGAATCATTTTCGTCATCCCTTGCATATTATAGTTCATCACGAAGTTCCAGTAACTTGGTGATAGTGACTAGAGAACTCTGTCAATCACTATCTTATCTGGAAGATTAACTCCCACTTGATTCAAGCGATTGTAGTGCTCAAACATTCTGATTACATGCTCACTGGTTGAGCTATTCTCCTCCATCTTGTAGGCAAAGTGTTTGTTAGAGGTCTCATACCTCTCGACTCGGGCATGAGTCTAAAATGCAAATTTCAGCTCTTGGAACATCTTATATATTCCGTGGCATTCAAAACGTTTTTGAAGTCCCGCTTCTAAGCCGTAAAGCATGTTGCACTAAACTATCAAGTAGTCATCATACCGAGCTTTGCCAAATGTTCATAACGTCTGCATCTGCTCCTGCAATAGGTCCGTCACCTAGCGGTGCATCAAGGACATAATTCTTCTGTGCAGCAATGAGGATAATCCTCGGATCACGGACCTAGTCTGCATCATTGCTACTATCATCTTTCAACTTATTTTTCTCTAGGAACTTATCAAACAATAAAACAGGGAGCTATACACGAGCTATTGATCTACAACATAGATATGCAAATACTATCAGGACTAAGTTCATGATAAATTTAAGGTCAATTAATCATATTACTTAAGAACTCCCACTTACATAGACATCCCTCTAATCATCTAAGTGATCACGTGATGCATATCAACTAAGCCATGTCCGATCACCATGTGAGATGGAGTAGTTTTCAATGGTGAACATCACTATGTTGATGATATCTACTATATGATTCACGCTCGACCTTTCGGTCTCAGTGTTCCGATGCCATATCTGCATATGCTAGGCTCGTCAAGTTTAACCCGAGTATTCTGCATGTGCAAAACTGGCTTGCACCTGTTGTATGTGAATGTAGAGCTTATCACACCCGATCATCACGTGGTGTCTTAGCACGAACAATTGTCGCAACGGTGCATACTCAGGGAGAACACTTATACCTTGAAATTTTAGTAAGGGGTCATCTCATAATGCTACCGTCGTACTAAGAAAAATAAGATGCATAAAAGATAAACATCACATGTAATCAAAATATGTGACATGATATGGCCATCATCATCTTGTGCCTTTGATCTCCATCTCCAAATTACCTTCATGATCTCCATCGTCACTGGCATGACACCATGATCTCCATCATCTTGATCTTTATCAACGTGTCGTCACATGGTCGTCTTGACAACTCTTTGCTTTTGCAACTATTGCTATCGCATAGCGATAAAGTAAAACAATTATATGGCGCTTGCATCTTAAGCAATAAAGAGACAACCATAAGGCTCCTGCCAGTTGCCGATAACTTTAACAAAACATGATCATGTCATACAACAATTTATATCTCATCACGTCTTGACCATATCACATCAAAATATGCCGTGCAAAAACAAGTTAGACGTCCTCTACTTTGTTGTTGCACATTTTACGTGGCTGCTACGGGTTGAGTAAGAACCGTTCTTACCTATGCATCAAAAACCACAACGCGGTATAGTGATTGCTTTTTGATCTTCAGAAAGAACCCTGTTCATTGAATCCGATTCAACTAAAGTTGGAGAAACAGACACCCACTAGCCACCTGTGTGCGAAGCACGTCGGTAGAACTAGTCTCGCGTAAGCGTATGCATAATGTCGGTCTGAGCCACTTCATCCAACAATACCGCTGAATCAAGAATCAACTAGTGACGACAAGCAATATGTATATACCCACGCCCACAAGTCCTTTGTGTTCTACTCGTGCATATAACATCTATAGATAGACCTGGCTTGGATGCCACTATTGGGGAACGCAGTAATTTAAAAAAAAATCCTACGCACACGCAAGATCTATCTAGGTGATGCATAGTAATGAGAGGGGAAGAGTGTTGTCCACGTACCCTCATAGACCGTAAGCGGAAGCGGTATGACAACGCGGTTGATGTAGTCGTACATCTTCATGATCCGACCGATCCTAGCACCGAAGGTATGACACCTCCACGACCTACACACGTTCAGCTCGGTGACGTCCCGTGAACTCTAGATCCAGTTGAGTGTCGAGGGAGAGTTTCGTCAGCACGACGGCGTGATGGCAGTGATGATGAAGCTACTGGAACAGGGCTTCGGCTAAGCACCACAATGATATGACTGAGGTGGATTATGGTGGAGGGGGGCACCGCACACGGCTAAGACAATTGTCAGCTTGTTTCTTATGAGCGGGGAAATATTTAGCAGAGAACCAGGATCAAGAGAATTAAACCATGCTTTAGCGTCACCCTTTAATGAGAACGGAAATAACTTAAGGATATAGTAGTAACAAATTTTGTCTTCATGAGTGAATATGGTGGCTATATCATTCAATTTAGTAAGATGTGCCACAACAGTTTCAGATTCATAGCCATAAAAAGGATCAGATTGAACCAAAGTAATTATCTCAGGATCAACATAGAAATCATAATCCTTATCAGAAATACAGATAGGTGAAGTAGAAAAAGCAGGCTCATATTTCATTCTAGCATTCAAGGATTTTTCTTTCAGCTTAGCTAACCGTTTCTTAAGATCATATCTATCTTTGCAAGCTAAAAGATCTCTAGCAGTTTCTTCATACATAACATAACCCTCAGGCACATCAGGAAATTCATATCCAAGGGAGAATCTTCATCATCACTTCCATCAATATTATCAGTTTCAATAATTTCATTCTCTCTAACCCTAGCAAGTTGTTCATCAAGAAATTCACCTAACGGCACAGCATTATCAAGCATAGAAGTAGTTTCATCATAAGCATAATGTATAGCAGAAGTGGCATCATCAATAACATGCGATATATCAGAATCAATAGCAGGTGTAGGTGTCGCCAGTTTACTCAAAATAGAAGGTGAATCAAGTGCAGAGCTAGATGGCAGTTCCTTACCTCCCCTCATAGTTGGGAAAATCTTGGTTCTTTCATCTTTCAAGTTCCTCATAGTGATCAACAGATATAAATCCCAAGTGACTCAAAGAATAGAGCTATGTTCCCCGACAAAGGCGCCAGAAAATAATCTTGATAACCCACAAGTATAGGGGATCGCAACAGTTTTCGAGGGTAGAGTATTCAACCCAAATTTATTGATTCGACACAAGGGGAGCCAAAGAATATTCTCAAGTATTAACAGTTGAGTTGTCAATTCAACTGCACCTGAAAGACTTAATATCTACAGCAAGTATTTAGTAGCAAAGTAATATGGAAGTAACGGTAATGGTGGCAAAAGTAACAGTATTGGTTTTTGTAGTGATTGTAACAATGGCAACAGAAAAGTAACTAAGCAAAGATCAATATATGAAAAGCTCGTAGGCGATGGATCAGTGATGGATAATTATGTTGGATGTGATTCCTCATGCAACAGTTATAACATAGGGTGACATAGAACTGGCTCTAGTTCATCAATGTAATGTAGGCATGTATTCCGAATATAGTCATACATGCTTATGGAAAAGAACATGCATGCCATCTTTTGTCCTACCCTCCTGTGGCAGCGGGGTCCTATTGGAAACTAAGGGATATTAAGGCCTCCTTTTAATAGAGTACCGGACCAAAGCATTAACACTTAGTGAATACATGAACTGCTCAAACTATGGTCATCACCGGGAGTGGTCCCGATTATTTTCACTTCGGGGTTACTGGATCCTAACACATATTAGGTGACTATTGACATGCAAAATAGGATGAATAACTCACATATATTCATGAAAACATAATAGGTTCAGATCTGAAATCATGGCACTCGGGCCCTAATGACAAGTATTAAGCATAGCAAAGTCATAGCAACATCAATCTTAGAACATAATGGATACTAGGGATCAATCCCTAACAAAACTAACTCGATTACATGATAAATCTCATCCAACCCATCACCGTCTAACAAGCCTACGATGGAATTACTCACGCACGGCGGTGAGCATCATGAAATTGGTGATGGAGGAAGGTTGATGATGACGATGGCGACGGATTCCCCTCTCCGGAGCCCTGAACGGACTCCAGATCAGCCCTCCCGAGAAATATTAGGGCTTGGCGGCGGCTCCATATCGTAAAACGCGATGAATCCTTATCCTTTATTTTTTTTCTCCCTGTACAAGAATATATAGAGTTGGATTTGACGTCGGTGGAGCCTCAGGGGGCCCACGAGGCAGGGGCGCGCCCCAGGGGGCGCCTGCACCCCCGTGGACAGGGTGTGGGACCCCTGGTGTTGATTCTTTTGCCAATATTTTTTAGAAATTCCAAAACATGTCTCCGCAAATTTCCAGGTCATTCCGAGAACTTTTATTTTAGCACAAAAATAACACCATGGAAATTCTGCTGAAAACAACGTTAGTCCGGGTTAGTTCCATTCAAATCATGCAAGTTAGAGTCCAAAACAAGGTCAAAAGTGTTTGGAAAAGTAGATATGATGGAAAAGTAGATGTGATGGAGACGTATCACTAAGGCGCGTAATATGAAACTTATATTATGTCTCTTCGAACAATTATCTGGTTTAAAGATAAACTTTCACAAGAGTGAGTTGTTCTGCTTTGGGAAGGCCGAAGACGAGCAAGACACTTATAGACAATTGTTCGGGTGTGAATTAGGTTCTTTACCATTTAGTTAGTTGGGTATACCGATTCACCGCCATAAGTTATCCAATAAAGAATGGAAGTGTATCGAAGAACGAATTGAAAAAAGCTTAGCTGCTGGAAGGGCAAGCTTATGTCTTATGGAGGTTGGCTAGTGCTGATTAACTCGATACTGACTAGCATGCCCATGTTCCTACTATCGTTCTTTGAAATTCTGAAAGGGGTACAGAAGCGACTTGATTTCTTCAAATCCCGGTTCTTCTGGCAGTCAGATGAGGCCAAGAGGAAATACTATTTCGCACGATGGGATATTCTTTGCCGACCAAAAGACCAGGGGGGTCTCGGTATTGAGAATTTAGAAATCAAGAATAAATGCCTTATGAGAAAATGGCTTTACATGTTAGAGATAGATACGGAGGGCATGTGGGCACATATTTTACGTAATAAGTATTTACAGTCAAAAACGCTCGCCCAGGTTACCATGAGTCCAACTGACTCACCATTCTGGAAAGGGCTTATGATAAGGACTTGTTCTTTCGTAGGGTCAAATTCTTGGATGGCAACAGGATGTCAACAAGATTTTGGGAGGATACGTGGTTAGGAGAGACACCCTTGGCCGTACAATATCCCACCCTTTATAACATTGTGCAATGTATGGAGGATTATGTGGGCACATTTTCCCAAATGATTCCCTTGAGTATTCAGTTCAGACGCGTGTTAGTTGGTGAGCGATGGACTGCATGGATGCACCTAGTTCGGAGATTGATAGATGCTCAACTCTCTGACCAACCAGATTCGAGGCCATGGAAATTAGCTCAAAATGGGGTATTTACGGTGAAATCTTTCTATATGGATTTGATTAATTCTGGCCCAATCTCGAGATCGTTTCATATTTGGAAGACTAAGGTTCCCTTGCATATTAAAAATTTTATGTGGTTCGTCCACAAGCAAGTAATACTCACCAAGGACAACTTAATCAAGAGGTGATGGCTAGGTAGTTCACATTGTTGTTTTTGTGATCATGATGAAACAATACAACATTTATTCCTCGAATGCCCACTCGCTAAATTGCTTTGGGAACGATCCATATAGCCTTCAACATTAATCCTCCAATAGACATTGAGTCGTTGTTTGGAACGTGGTTAACTGGGGTTGAACATACTACTGCGGCTCGTATTCGAATTGGAATATGTGCGCTTCTGTGGGCTATATGGAACTGTAGGAATGATTTGATTTTTAACAGAGAACACACTTTAACTTTCTTGCAGGTCATCTTCAGAGCTACCGCATGGATCCATACGTGGTCCTTACTCACTCCTATGGAATCTAGGGATCCTTTGGTTACTGGGTGCAACCAGTGGGCAATGGTAGCACGGGCTATATTCAACAGGTTCGTATGGCGGTGGCATAACAGGATATGAGTCTAGGAAGCTTATCCTTCATATTGCCGTACAGGTTGTGATCGTCAGCATGTACTTTTCTTTTTTCATTTGCTTCGCTTCGCTTACGAGCTATAATACTTTTATGACTTTGTGGATTACTTAATAAGAGGGCTGCATGCATCATTATGGTGTAGAGGCCGGGGGTATGCCTCCATTTCCAAAAAAAAGTATCAGCGGCAAGAAAAATAATTTTTCTTTGGGCATACAACATGATTCCAAAAATCCATTGGAAAGGCTTAGGTGCATCTGATGGGTATCCTAATAATTCAGTGTATATTCCCTTGGTAGAGTATTTGTTATTAGACCACTAGAAGTTCCAACAGTCTTTACAATTTGTATATGAGATGCTATTCAAAAGCTCCTGAAGTTGCATACTTTGCTAAACAACAATGGATGACATGGGAAGATGGAACATGTTATAGAAACCACTCATAGCAAATACATGTGCACAGGCAATGGTAATATCCTTGTCTTTAGTAAATGAGAATAGCTGAGGATATAATACCAGAAGTTTCTCGTCATGCCATTTATCATTCCATAACTTACTAGTGCTGCCAGATTGGATGTTGCAAATGGAAATCTCCTTAAAAATTAAGAATAAAACAACAATCTCTCCACCAGAATGAACCTACTTTAGTAGGGATACTTGCTACTTGGCAGAACTTATATAGGTATTTAGTAAGCAGAGCTTGTTTTGTGTTTTGAGATTCAGTTCAACTAGACCACAAACAGATTTAGGTAAGCAAACAGTGTCTCATTTCACGAAGTTTTTTGCATGCTTATTTATGCCTTCTCCATACAATATAAAATCTCTTCCAGATTTTTCAAAGCGATCTAATACAGAGAAAGGCATCCTGATGCAGCACATAGCAAAAATTGGCATGGCACGCATATGTAAGCATAGGAGCAATCTCGGATAATGTTTTGTCCAGCCTCACAAACATTGGCAATAAGTCATCAACTTTAGGTTTGGTAGTGCCCATTGGGAGACCCAAATAGGTCAAGGGAATAACCTCTTTCTTATGTTCCAGAATATTAGCCATCTCAACAACTTTATCCTCATTGATGTTATTTGGCACCATAAATGATTTACCGTAATTGACATTAAGACTAGTAAGCGTGGATAAATCCTTGAGGATTTTCTTCAAATTTGTTAATTGAGTGGGATCAACAAGCATGATAATTAGTGTATTGTCAACATATTAGACAATGCATATCATAGTGATTCTCAATAGGTAAGCCTTAGGTGACCATTATGCCAGTCTTCATTAACAAGGATCTGTAATAATTTAGCAACTAACACATATAACATTGGGGATATGGAGATGTAGATATCCGAATGTATTGTATCCATCTGATCTATTTTTGATCAAATTGTTGGTTGCTCATGCGTAAACAACAATAACACTATATTCAACCTTATCAAATGCCTTTTCAATATCAAGTTTGAATATAATAATCTCTTTCTAGGATTTGTGACACATGTGCGTCTATTAAAATGTCCATGCCAAGTCATCTATGATGCTGGTTTTTAGACATTCATACATATTGCCCAAGAGGCCTGCATGGTCCTGGTTTAAAAAAACCCGTATTGGTTTTTGCTGACAGAGGGTTAATGATGCTCTGCACTCTGTTAGCGAGCATTTTACTAAGTATTTTGATTGGCATGCTGACTAGAGAAATGGCTCTAAAATAGTGTGTTTTCATGCCAACTATGTCGACCATCGAGTCCTTGAAGAAAGATATTGTGTTTTCATGTTCTACAACCATGAGTCATTCTTGTGTCTTTTTGTTAATTTCTAAGTGTTTCAACATGTCGTGACATTTTATTAGTGGGTTTTTGTTTTTGCTATTCATGTCTTTAATCTGTTCAAATAGGGGTTATTCAAAAATAAAATTGAACCTTTTTCTACCAAAGTGTGGTCAATGAATGATTAGTTGTGTTAGAAGTTTTTCATTCCCGCAAAACCATAGAGGTCATGGACTCCAGGTAAGTCAACTGAAACTAGCAAAATATTAAAAAAATCCAGAATCTCTATCTCTCTTTCTCTCTGCTACATAAAATGAACCTAAGAGTATGTCCAATGCAGACCCTCAAGCCGTCTAGATCGAGCTATTCGGACGTGTTTTGCCATCCAACATGGTACCCCATCGGTCCGTGGAGCGGTCCGGATGTCCGTTTTCCTGCAAACTGGAGGCAAATTATGGGGGACCTTGCAGGAGTCCGGGCCACCACCATGTAGTACTTCACACTCCTAGCCCGCTCAAATCCCCCTACCATCCACTTCTCTTCCACTCCGCTTATGCTACCACCTTGCTTCGCATACATACCCTCCTCGTTCGACACTGCCATTGCACCTCTCCGGCAGCGTATGACGTCTGCAGCCCCCACCAACGCTGTAACGCCCAGATAACTAGGCTACAACAACCCTCTGTTAATGATGCCATGTCAATTCGATTACTGTTGCTAATCTCGTGTTAGTTCGAAACTGATTCAAATTCAAGTTCAAAATCAAGCAAACAACAAAACTTTTCAAATATTAAAACTAAAATGTTCAGAGTGAACCAAATATTTCATAGGAAATTATGGTGGAGAAACCACACCTTAAAAATGTTTAAATACTACAAGTTGAATAAAACAGTAGCGAAAACTATTATTTAAATACTTTTAAATATTAAATAATTACGAAACTATTTAGCTTGGGTAGAAAATTAATGTGGAAGTGATATATTCGATGATTATAATTTAGGTGCTAACTTGGTATTTAAAAAAACTAAAATATCAGAAACTAAAATAAAACAAAAAAGAAATAAAACAAAAGCCAAAAGACAAACAATAAATAAAGGGCCCAACGGGGCCTTGGCCCAGCCAGGCCGGCCCAGCCGCCCCTCCATAACCCTGTCTCACCCATAACCCTAGCTACCGGTCGCCCCACGACCCGCACCCACTCCCCCCATTCCCTCGTCTCTCCGTCTCCCTCCCGATCCAGACCGGATCGGGGCTGACCACATGGTAGTCGCCCGGTGCCGCCTCGCCGGCCCCCGCCCTCGTCTTCGCGCCCTCGTCCCCTCTCACTCGATGACACCCCTCACCGCGCTGACCGCGTCCGCGCCCTCGACGCCCGGCGCCACCCCACCGCTCGACGCCGGAGCCACCTCACCGTCTGCCTCCCCATCTTCGGCGCTGTCATCCCCGAGCCCCACTGCCCTGTCTCCATGAACGCCGGTAAGGCTTCGCCCTCCCCCTTCCCTGTCTCTGCTTGGTGCCGGCCGCGCACACGCGCACCACCGGGCCACGCCGTCGCCCCCTGTCGGTGCCTGTGTCCCTGGTCGCTCACCCCGCGCGCGCCCATGTCCTGCACGCATGGCCGCCCAGGTCCGGCTCACCGCGCCGCCGCTCACCGCTTCCCCCGCATCGTCTTCCTTGCACCGCCGCCCCTGTGCGTCGCTCGCCAGCCACCGTCGCACCCACACGCGCCGACCGGCCCCGTCCTCTCCTCCCGCCGCCGTGGTTGGACCAGCACTTCGGCGCGCGCCTTCTCCCCTACTGTTGTCGTGGCTTACCCAGCGCCGTTGCCTGAACCGCACCGTCTCCGCCCCATCGCACCGCACCCCCCTTGTCGCCCTGCCTCCTGCCACGGCTCCGCCGCTCGCCGCTGTGCTGCTCCGGGACCGCCGCACCGCCCAGTCCGCTCCCCGGCCGGCGGCGTTGGCCTCGCTCGAGCCAGCGCCCGGGCTCGCCCCTGTCGGGCGCCCACACGCTCGTAACCTGTAGCGCCCGCACCCGGTTTGGCCTACAGGCCTATGACAGTTGGCCCCAACCCCTGGGGCCAATGACATGTGGGGCCCAGCACCTGGAGTGTTTTAAATGGATATAAAAAGTAATTTTAAAAAATAATAAATACAAATATTAATTAATTAAATCAATTAACTTAATTTATTGTGTTTAATTAACCTAATCGATTAACTAAACTAATTAAACCTGATTAGTTAGACTTAGTCTATGACATGCGGGACCCACACGTCAGCTTGACCCAGTCAACATCTCTGTTGACTGTTGACATCATGCTGATGCAATAATGCTAATTTCGAATTAATTTAAAAATAATAATTTAAAAAATTTGTTAAACCTTTTAAAATTAATTTGATATAATCCGTAACTTGGATGAAAATACTTTGTACATGAAAGTTGCTCAGAACGACGAGACGAATCCGGATACGTAGCCCGTTCGATCGCCACACAGCCTAGCATAGCGAACACGCAACTTTCTCCCTCCGATTCATCTGTCCAAAAACGTGTAACATCGGGGATACTTTCCCGGATGTTTCCCCCTTCGCTCGTATCACCTACTGCCGCGTTAGGGCACACCTGCACCATTACTTGTCATCTCATGCATCGATATGCTTCTGTTTGCATTGTATTTATTGTTTCTTCCCCCTCTTCTCTCGCTAGACATCGAGACCGACGCCGCTGCTACCCAGTATGACTACTGTGTTGACGACCCCTCCTTGCCAGAGCAACCAGGCAAGCCCGCCCTTGATCAACTCGATATCGCCTATTCTTCTCTCCACTGCTTGCATTAGAGTAGTGCAGCATGTTACTGTTTTCGGTTAATCCTATTCTAATGCATAGCCTGTCTTTGCTACTACTGTTGTCACCTTTACCTGCAATCCTAATTGCTTAGTATAGGATGCTAGTTTATCATCAGTGGCCCTACATTCTTGTCCATCTGCCAGGCTATACTATCGGGTCGTGATCACTCAGGAGGTGATCATGGGTATATACTTATATACATAATATATGATACCCGTGGTGACTAAAGTCGGGTCGGCTTGTAGAGTACCCGCGAGTGATTCACGGATTGGGACCGAAAGGACGTTTGTCCTGACGGCCCTCTGAGTGGACGTTTATGGTAGAGCGATAGGGCAGGTTGAGACCACCAGGTGAGAGGTGGGCCTGGACCTGGTTGGCGTCCGCGATTACATCAATTAAAATGCTTAACGAGATCTTGGTATCTGATCTGAGTCTGGCCACTGGCCTATATGCACTAACCAACTACACAAGAACAGTTATGGGCACTCGACGTCGTGGTATCAGCCGAAGCCTTCTTGACGTAAGCGACTGAGCGGTGTGCGCTAGATTGGACTGCAACGCTTGCTCTTGTATTAAGGAGGCTAGGTCTGCTTCCAGACGTGTATGCAACGTGCAGGTGTGCAATGGGCGATGGGCCCAGACCCCTGCGCGCATAGGATTTAGACCGGTGTGCTGACCTCTCTATTGTGCCTAGGTAGGGCTGTGACGTGTTGATCTTCCATGTTCGGGCATGACCTAGGAAAGTGTGTCCGGCCAGAGGGATTGAGCGTGTTGGGCAATGTGGTGCACCCCTCCAGGGAAGTTGATCTATTCGAATAGCCGTGTCCCTCGGTAAAAGGACGACCCGAAGTTGTACTTCGACCTTATGACAACTAGAACCGGATAGTTAATAAAATACACCCTTTCAAGTGCCAGATACAACACAGTGATCCCTCTCTCACAGGGCGACGAGGGGAGGATCACCGGGTAGGATTGTGCTATACGATGATCCTTGGTGAACTTACCATCTACTCTCTTCTACTACTTCAAGATGGAGGCTGCCAGAAGCGTAGTTGTCAGTGGGAAGGACACCTATGGGATCACTGGGATCCATTCTACAGCCGGCGGGTGCGGGGTCGTGGTGAGAGTAGGTTCAGGAGCTAGCACACAGATCGTTTATCTAGGTTTGGGCCGCGAGGATGCGTAAGACCCTAGTCCTGCTTTGGTGGATGTATTGAGTGTTCTTGAGCTTTTTGAACTAGATACGGTGGTTGTGCCATTCCAAAAAGCCAAATCCCTCTTCTGGTCACCTCGGGCCTCCTTTTATAGGAAAAAGGAGTTGCCATAGTGGCACACAGGAGGTGGAAAGGCCTACAGTGCACGAGCTTATCACACGGCATTACAGAACAAAGTGCATTAAATGTGCTACGTAGGTGTCCATTAGCTTTATTGGGGATGGGAACGAGGCCCGTCCCGTCTGTCGTCGCTCCACCTCACTTCGACACGCGCCCAGGCTAGCGATGCATGCAGCGCCATGTAGTCAGGCAAGCAGCTGAGCTGGTGCGGTGGTAGGGCCTTCATGAAGATCTGCATTCCGCCATGCAGGTGCTTGCCCGGCTGGTTGGGCTGGCAGCTGCATGCGAATGGTGGCAGAGTCTTGGCTGGTGCGGGCCTCGCAGTGGCCCTACTGGCGTCCTCGGCAAGGGCCTTGCCGGGGGCCCGGCAAGGGTCTTGCCATGGGGTCATAGTCGTCCCCGGCAAGACGCTTGCCGGGGGTCTTGGGGATTTCCTTGGCGAGGACCCCGTCGAGGGTCGTCGTCTCCCGATCCTCATCTGATCTCATATATCTATGGTCTTGACAAAGATCTGCATGCCACCACGGAGGTGCCTCCCGAGGCCTGGTCCCAACGTACTTGTTGACGGTGTTCCGAACCTTTGGGCTCAAGGGTGGCTTGCTCTACTGGCGTTGGGAAGTTGCCCCAGCAAGGCTCTTGCCGGGGCTGCTGAGGCTGCCCTGGCAAGGGTCCTGCCAGGGGAGTCCGCCTTGCCCACTTTTCTCTTTGTGTTTCTGGTCTTAGCGTTGCCTCTAATCGCCTTGCGCCTTTGGCTTCTCTCCGGCTTCCCTCCTTTCCCTTGCTTAGTGTGGCCATGGGCGTAGCTCCGACTGTCCGTGCACAAGTAAAGGGTTGAAAAGGAGCGCCCCTACTTTTGTACACCGACAGGAGCCCCCGGACCTGGACCACACATAACTTTGTTGAGCCAGGCCCAAAACGGTGCGCGAGCAGTCGGGGCAGGATTTTACCGCAGTAACTTTTCATCCACCGCGCTTCCCAAAACCCGCGTGTGACATGGGGGTCATGCGTGGGGCGGTATCCGCACGCGTGCATCACATTGTAGTTAATAGGAAAAGAGGCGGCACGTGCCTTCCCTGTAAAAGGGAATAACTGCAGGCGCGCTGCTCATTTACCCCCTGCATCTCTCCAATCTCGGAACCGCTGCCCCTTCTCCTTCCTTCGCAAGATTTTGCCTTTGCTCGCCGCCGCTGTGTCTTTGCCGCCCTGCGTCTTCTACTTCTCGCAGCCACCATGGCTCCCAAAACTAGTAACA